>NC_141687.1:665875985-671228485 GCF_964263255.1 Lissotriton vulgaris | reverse complement strand
CTATTAATGCTCCAAAAAACTTTTTAGCAGCCTAATAATACCAGATTGAGAACAAACAAGGTTCTAAACCCATGTCTTGCAGTTTACATGCAGGTGCTTGATGTCAGTTTATAGCTCACTGAATATTGCCTGGTGATATTTTCAATAATTCACAGCTCGGGTGTCTGTTCTCTCCACCTCAATCCAGCCTGGTCCCCTTGAGGTCTACCTCAGTGCCATCTGTGAGTCTCATAACAATCCCATCATTGATTCGGGTATTATGCTATTGAAATATCCACTCTCAGAGCTGTATTGTCCAGGCTTCTCAATTTTGACTCCATCCTCTGTTTCTGTGGCGGCAGTAGGCAGGGCTGATGGAAGGCAGGAAGGAAGTGAGCTGGTTAAGGTAAAAGGGTTGCTCAGAGCGCTTAGATGAGATAGCAGAGGGGGGTAAAGAAGGCTGAGCAGCCTGTGAGAAGCGGAGGCAAGGTAGCAACAGTAGACAAGAGAGGGGTTTGGAAGGGCCGAAGCCTATGGTTAAACTGGAGAGGGAATAAAACCTCTTATGAGAGGGGAGGAGAACTTGTAGCGAAATGTGCAAGGAGTACAGAGCCTGTGATGAGGGAGTGGAGAGAAGGTCATGGGATGGGTAGTGAGAGGGATATACATTCCAATGTATATAGTGTGAAGGTATGCTTGATATAAGGCAGTGGTGTAATTTAACAGTAAGTGTGTGAAGCCCTTGTTGTGAGAAAAGAGAACAGGCGGGTTATGAACCCTATGATGATGATGTGGAATTGGTATGAGCCCTATGGCAAGTTAGTGGAAAGGCAAATGATTACTGCTGATAGCAATAAAACAGTGTGGAAGGTAATACTTTATAACAAGAGAGTTTGCAAGGGCAAAGAGGCAGAGATGGTCATGTATACTTTGGGTTTTATAGTTGACTAGTAATAAGTCCTTGCTAGTATGTATAGCCTTAAGTTTTATAGAGTGCGTGGGACTAGTGGATTTCTTTACAGGGCTAGAAGATTATTGTATCCCTTTGTCCCTTGGACAAGTACAGTTTTTCAAAAATTCCACACCCCTGAGATGGTGACGCAACAAGGTGATATATTTCCATTTTATCACCTTGAAGTGGAGGACCTGGTCCAATGTGCTGACATTTAGTCTAAAGCCTGCTTGACACTCTTCCAAAACATTGTTCAGTAGTAGCCAGTCATTTAATTTGAATAAAACTTGTCTGTAGAATTTTTTTTGTGAACTCTCAAGTAAGCTTATGGGCCTATAATTAGAGGAGATAGATCTGTCCCCTTTTTTAAAATTGGTTTAACACCATCACTGCTTGAGATCTTCCCCTCCTATGCTGAAGGTCAATGTTAATGGGTGTGGTCATGACGAGCTCAGCTCGTCATGAGCACAGCTCCACTGTGCCTCATGGAGCATCGAAGGGGTTAATAACTGCACCTTGCCATGAGGGTGGGATCATATTCCCTTTTATTATGCTGTTTGATGAAACATTCAAATAGGGGGTCCAAATGTATGGTTCAGAGATGAAAAGGTCTCCCAGAATGCAGTCCATCCCTGGGGCCTTACCCTTTTCTGTTTTTTCTATTGCTTTGAGTGTTTCAGATAAAGTAAATGTAAGAGTAGAGTTTGTAACTGGGATAGAAGTTGGGCTAGTCATGTTTAGGGTTTGAGGGCTGTTAACCTCTTCAGAACAAGGGGTCACTACGGTGTAGTTTTGCTGCGGGCAATCGTATAGGTTACTGAAGCGTGAGACCCAGATGTCAGGGTTAATCGTTGGGTCTAGGGGATAAGAGTTGGAGGGGTTCACCCTTCTCTAAGGCTTCAGCAATCACTGCCAATTGTTCCTCCTCCCATTCTCTTTTGGCTTTCACTAGGAGAGTTTTGTAATCTCGCCTGGTCTTTATTATTTCAGGCCTTGAACCCCTTTTAATCCTACTTAGCAGAAGGGTCTTTCCTGTTCGACAGGCCTTGTCATACCACGACGGTGCTGACTTTCTAGGTGCTTTTCTCCTCTGTTCTTTCATGAAATCCGATCTCAGTGTGTCCATGAGCTCACAATGTATGGGGACGAAATTAATGTTGTGTATTTTAATTATGTCAATCTGAGAAAATTTAGACACAAACAGATCATAAATTAGAGATCGTTTGTAATCGACTACCACCAATTCTGCCCACTTGACATTTCTCAAATTGTTGGACGTTGTAATTGGTGTGGTGATACAACCGCCTCTAGTTTTGTGTCTATACGACTTAAGAGCGGAGGTTGATCTGGGCCAGAGAAGCACACTCTGGGAGGTACTAGCTGGATGTGGCATTCCCTCTTCAGATCTATTGAGAATACGCAGGCTCCTACACGTTAACACAAACGCGAGGGTCAGAAGGAACTCCACACGGGGACATGACTGATGAGAAAGATCTTGAAGGGGGTCAGACAGGGGTGCATTCTTGCACCAACACTGTTTAGCTCATTCCTCAATGACGCACTGAAGAGAATGACGGATTACAAACCTGACTCCCCGAAACAATGACAATAGTAATATTTGCTGATGACACCCTGCTGATCTTCCAAACCCCTATGGGCCTTCAATCTGAATTAAATGCTTTTGTCACTTTTTGCGGGGTGAGGGGCCTTGAGCTAAACTGGTCAAAATAAAAAGTTATGATTATCAATCCACACAAAGGGTGCAGAGGCATTGTGACAGTCGAGGGACTCCCACTAGAGGTAGTTCACCACTTCGATTATCTTTGGGAGAGGCTAAGTGTCACCCAAAGCATGTGGCCCCAGATAGAAAAAAGTAAAATCATCCTTCAGCAAAAAGCCTCTGCCACAGCGAGACGGTATAAAGCAGCATTTAGCGGAGCGGTCTCTCCAGTCATCACCGTATATAAACCCTCAGCAGTAGCATCAGCAATATATGGTGCTGAGATCTGGGGCTACGCAAATGGTGAGAGTCTAACAAAAATAGAAAACCGGTTAATTAAAACACTTTTTGAGCTTCCCTTAATCTTTCCTACAACAAAGCTAAGCTTAGACCTGGCTCTTAATCCATTACACTTAACAGTGGTTTTAAAACCCCTTCTACATTGGGCCATATTATGGACCACTAATGAATTGGCAGCCAATAGAGAGAGCGTGAAAGAGCTTTTGGTTCTTGATAGAAACCTGAGAACACCATGCTTGAAACATATTAAAGAACTAATGCACAGCATAGGAATGAGTGAGCTAAGGACTGCACCGAAGACAATAGTAAAAGGAGATGCTCTAAAAATAAAACGGTCTTACTGGGAGGCAATCCTACTTCAAATGTTGGAAATGCACCACTCCAACTCTCTCATTGGAAAATTCTTGAATCATAAAAGTGAGCCCAGGCACGAACCTTATCTGAATAGAATGCCCCAATACCAGCTAAAATGTCTCTATGTACAATATAGGTGCGGGGGTTCTGCCCTTGAGATCGCACACTTCCAAATGGGATAATGCTACTTGCTAGGCCGATTGTTGCCCAAATTGTCAGAGCTCAGTGGAAACCGAGTCCCACTTCATGCTATTCTGCCCCTTATGCAGGAAGGTGCGGAAAATATGGTTGGTGGCTGTATGTAAGCACATGGGTGTGAGACACTACTGGGACGCGGAGAGACTCTTAAAAAGTGATACAAGTCTCTAAGTACTTGTATATTGCCTGGGCATTAAGAAAGAAGGCTATCTGCAAAATTGAACCCCCCATAGAGATCTGCCTTATCTCCTCTTCCTATCCTCAAGTGTTTATGAATTGTTGCACATTTTTATTCAGCCAACCCTTCCCTTTTGTACAATCCCCACGTTTGCTATTTTGCACATACTCTCCGTTATGACTATTTGAACATTTCATGATCGGTTGGACTACTTATCACCAAAATGTACACTTGGCTATCTTGCTAGATCCACAATCAGTTCTCAGAATTGACGTCCATTTTTAGCACTTTTATTCTGATCCTATGTTTTTAATCGCTTTCATAGTAATCCATCTGTACCTTGATGTCTTATGTTTTTATATTGTATAACTTTTAAAGTATTTGAAATGTATCTCGTTGTATAGATTTAATGTGCTTTATGGGCTGTGCCCGAAATAAACGATTACTTCCTTACTTTCTTGGGGTAGGTTTATGTAGGCCAAGAAGGTGCGTGTACCCGTCAGGTCTACGTTCTGTGGGGCGGTGTACAGTGCTTTAGAGTGGTCGTAGAAAGTACTGTTTATTTCATCTTGAGTTGTGGCGAAAGTTTGATGCGGGGTATCTGTGTGAATTATTGGTGCGGTGGGGGGCATTTCGTAGAAGGCGTGCTAACAATGTACCTGGCCTATCTCCTTCTGTATGGAGTTTATGTGTATATGCTCCTTGATCAATTATTCGTAGCTTCTCTAGAAGATCAGCACATTTTATAGGAGCTTCTTGGAGCACTGCTTTAGCGTCTAGATCAAGCCTGCCCAGTGTATCCTCTACTTGTTTTAAATCCTTGTGGACTTGCTAGCGATTGACTGCAAAAAATATGGTCTTTTCGAGGGTATAGATTATGTTTGGGCCAGTAATAGGAGTATTCCACATACCCTTATTGTGGCTGCTCTATTTTTCCTTCAGGGATCACCTGTGCACCCAGGTCTGTAGTGATTTGGCTAGGCGTATTGAGGCCGCCCCTGGGACCGGATGATGAGACTGGTCCATCGTGGTGTCTAGCACAGCATTGTAGTCTCCCACTAAGATCCAGGGTATGAGGGTCCGGTCTGCCAGCACCGTTCCCCCAGAGTGTAGAATGCTTCTTGGTTTATATTAGGTGCATATAGGCTCCCAATCACCAGAGGGTTCCCGTCTAGGACACCACGAATCAGAACGTATCTACCCTCTTTGTCAATGCAGTTCTCGTGTACTATAAATGGGATCCCTGACTGCATCCATATTGCTGCACCTCTGGCAAAAGCAGAATACGTTGTAGTAAATAATTGACCCCACTATCTCCTCTGCAATTTAATTAGTTAAATGTATTTATTTGACTAACGCTGTGTGTGCTCTCCATCTGACTAGGTGCGCACGTATCCTGTGTCTCCTGTGTGGTGACCCCATGCCTCTTATGTTCCAGCTCACACAATTATATTGCTGGTTTTGCTCCAAACTTGTTTCTATTGTGTATTATAGGGGGTGCGTTGGCTTGCAGCCCAGTGTCTAATAGAGGATTTATTTCGCCTGTCAGCATTCCCCTTAAACTACCTAATACTCAGTCCACCTGCGGAACTTTGTTTGCCCAAAACATATCAACAAATTTCAAAAACCTAATATGTACATTGTGTGCATTCAGACCTGTAGACAGGCAATTATCGCAGCTCTGACCCCTGAAAATACAGCTTTAAAAATAGGCCTTACAACTTTCATATGTCATGCATACCGTAATTTTACTCAGTAACCGGAAGGGCTTGCCAATGCCTTCTTTTTAAGTAATAGTTTACACTAAACCGCACTTTATTTTTATGCTGCTAAAACAGTTTTTATCTGATCGCATTTTATCATAACCTGCTGCTATTTGTTGAACATCAGATTGTATCTACAAGCTCAACATTGCTAATGTCAGTACCACAAACCTCTTGTGTTTTAACGCTATGTTGACTTTGCTGTCCTGCACATTATGTTTTTTAATCACCCATATGTAATTGAAGCTCCCTAATGTAATTTGGAAGATTCTTACTTAATCATTGTTGTTTACATTGAGTTGCCTCTTTCTTTCTCAATTATGTGTATTGCTGTTAGAATCTTCGAGGTGCTCTTTCAAACCCTTCCATGCTGCGGTCGGCCATTGGCCGTCGGCAGCACTACCTCGCTGGTGCTGCCGTCGGCCAATGGCCGACTCGACCGCACCCGTTTTTTAAAACGGCTGCACTGCCGCAAAAAAGCGGAAGCAGCCAACGGGTTAAGGATACTTTATATCCAAATAAAGATTATTATTATTATTACATTGTGTGCATTTGCTAAAGGGGACATGGTGGCATATTAGTGCTCCGGAATACTCTGAAGTGTCCGAATGACTCTCCTTAATAAGGTGTGATTACCCTGCCCCAGTGCGCCAGCCCACCCCCACCTAGGCTACAAATATAAGCTGTTAGTTGTGTTCAGCCATGTCTCTTCCATAGCAGTCATGTTCTTGCATCTATGGGGGACTGTAGCTCGTGGGAGTTAATGTACAAAAGGTTCGGGACTGCCCTGTCACTTAGGAAGGTTAAGGGCAGAGACCAAAGTGTAACATCCCAAGCAGCACATTAAGCACTTCTCACTGCGCTCTTCGGCTTTTCCCAGAGACTGTAATATATCAACTTACTCTCAATGTTAATAGTAGGTCTCTGCTTGAACGGGGCAGCATCGGGTGGTTCTCTTTGCCTTTCAGTTCAGAAGCTCATCTGCCGACTGGTGTCGGAGGAAAAAAGTGGCTGCCTGTGGTCCGATTCTGTGTGTTCTGTGTCAGCGGTGGAGGATTCATAATCCGTGACTGATCTAGGTTCACAGAATGCGGCAGCAGATAGTAGTGCCAAACTTCGTTCCTCCAACATTTACGCTCGTGTTGGTGCTAGATCCTCGTCACGTTGCGGCAGCTTTTGGCACCGGGACTGCGGAGGGCGCCTCCTGGGTCTGGATTCTGAGTTCTGCTTATGGACCGCATCTATGGATAGCTCAGGGAATGTGTGTTCTATCCAGTCCCAGGCCTACGCAGAAGTATCGTAAAATTGCTTTTGTGGTCATGGATGGTTTTAACACAGCAAAGATGATGGCAGTGGATTCTCAATAGCAGCCAGCACCTCTGTTTTGTATGGATGGTTTTAAGCTTAGCTGGATAGAGGAGGGCATACTTCAGGTTGAGCTATTGTAGGTGCTGCTTGATTCCATTGTAGGATGCGCGTTGCATTTGCACCTATGAAATGTAGTCTGGGAACAGTGATATTCATACACTATCTCTGTTAATGGGTGCTTGTTCACAAGCCACTTGTAAGATCTGGTCACGGTCTCTATAATTGAGGACTTTAGCCACTATCGGACGAGGCAGCATCCCAGATGCTCTTCTCCTGGCAGGGACTCTATAAGCCCTTTCAACACAAAAGGTGTCAGAGAGGCCAACTGCTTTGCAGCCCAGTTTCGATAAATAATGTAGCGTTTTGATCTTTGCTGTTTTCCGGCAGTCCCACTATTCGGATATTGTTGCGGTATGAGCGCTCCTCTGCGTCTTCTGCCTGTTCCTGTAGCAATGCAATTTGGTGTGGTAGGGTTTCAACCAATTCCAACTGGTCTTTTCGCCAGGGGCTAGATCTTGTAGCGTTGAGTGTTAGCAGTGACCAATATCTGTTGGTTTCTTATGGTCTACACTGATTAGGTTGAGTTCAGTGGTTAATGTTCCAAGCTGCTGCTCCATTACTGTGCGCGACTCCCTGATTTCTTGCAGCATTAGGCTCAGCTTTTCCGGTGACAATCCAATTACCGCAGGGGGCGCAGTGTCCCCCACGCTATTTGAGGATTCAGACCTTCCAGCTGATATTGTTTCCTCCAGTCTCTGCAGTTTTCCTTTAATTCTTCCCATTGCTGCTAACTTTGTTGCTTGTAAATTAAGGGAAGAGTTAGGGATGGGCCCGATGAGTATTTGCATCTTTCTAGAGAGGTTACATTCCTGTGCTCCCCAGACGCCTGCTGTGTGGATGCTTTTTACGTATGATCTCTTCCCTAAAGCAGACTGGGCATTGATGGTGGTTCTTTGTTTCTCGCTGGAGGGTAAGCCTATCGGAACCCGGGGCTAACCTCGACGCTCGCGTGGAGTCGGCGAAGGGCCCAGCAGCACCCCATTCTCAGGGTACTCCCCCCGATGCCCAGTTGTTAAGATAGATAGCTGAGACCTGCTCTCTTATGGTCAGTAAATCTTGTTGTGACCGGCTGCCAGGACACCCCGCGCTGGCCGACCTTCCCTGAAGAGCCCTGCACAGTGTTGGCAATAGCTGATTTTCAGCTGGAACAGCCTCCGTGTATGCTCCTGCCCAGAGGCCTGCCCTCTGTCCGCGGTCTACTTCCCACGCAGATCGACCCAGCACGGATCAGGCCTCTGCCGGGGCGGCAGAAGGAATCAGCTCTGCCTCTCCGCTGCAGAACCAGGGTGACGCTCCAGGTCAGGACAACATATGTATATGTGCAACTTTCTGTCCTGAAGATGGTCCCAAGGATTTGTTAAACCAACGGGGGACCGAAACGTCGACGCCTAGCATCATTTCGCATATTTATTACAGATATTGGATGTTAATTTGACTATATGTTGTGTTTAATTCTCATTTATGTGGTTTTCTTGATTATCCATAACTGTTGTGAAATATGTTCTATACACTACTACTAAATAATGTGTGATTATGTTGGTATTAGGTTTGTTGCCAGATGCTAAGTTGCTAAAGTTTCAAGTGAATTAAAAAATATACCTTTTTGATACAGTCGGGTATATCTACATTGATTCCCTGTGACTACCCAGACTAAATGTTCATGTATGTGACATTGTTATAACTGAGTAATATTCTTCAAATGGTTCCTCTTGGGACATTTTTCTTTTATTATTGAATATACCCAGTCCCGAGGGGATTATTGGGTGGCTCTTTTGACATTCCTCTATCAGATTTAAACAACAAAATCGGAGTCATAAACAGGCAATATGGAGGGCAGACACTTTGCCCCCGAAAGGAACATAGAGATAGCAGAAAATAGAACAGAATGTCATCCTCCAAGACAAGTTGGATGACTTCGAAAACTGAACTGGCCGCAACAATAGGAATTTGAGGGTCCCATTCTGCAAACAAAAAAATACAGAGGAATTTCAGGAAAGAAACGGCAGAGAGCAAGCATGCAGTGGTTCAAACGTATGTCTTCGCCAAATTCAAGGGACCATGTTTAGGTTCCAGACTGGAAGGGGTGCACTCTAAGTGGGATGACACATGTAAGGCCCTCTATGAAGACTTTAATAACAGGGATCTTGAAGAGTGAGAACTGTTCCCTGTTCTGCATGTATGCAGCAATAGCGGATAGGTGTAGCCAAATCAAGCCTTGATTTTTGCAAATGCAAGAGGTAGCATATAAAATCTTGTACCATGGGTGTGAGAGGAATTATGTGATTCAGGGTACTGTAGTGAACAAACCTCTTCCACTTAGCCCCATAGCAAGTGCCTGTGGTAGTATGCTTATGCATTCCTGAGGCAGGTTCCGATAGCCAAATTCTAGGACACCAGGAGCCAAATCATTAGGTTGAGCTACCTGGGGTCTGGATGTCTGACTGTTCCTGGTTCTGTTATGTTATGTTACTGATTATTTCTAAAGCACACGTTCACCAACCAGTTTCTTGGCGCTGGATCGCTAATACGGCCTTGAACCCTGGTTATTGGTAAGCCTTTTTAAACATTCATGTCTTCAGAAGCTGTCTGAATCTGGTGTAGTTTACAGTGGACCTAAGGTTCAATGGCAGAATATTCCAGACTTGTGGAGCAATGACCGAGAACCTGTGTCCTCCAGTCCGTTTTTTTTTTTTACATGGAGGCACTGCCAAATAATTTAGATGGCTAGATCTCAAGTTTTCTGGTAGGACAATACTTGCTGATCCGTGACTTCACGAAAGCAGGACAATTCAGATACAAGTCCTTGAAGACCAAGCAGCACCCCCTGAACATGGTTCTCTGCGTGACTGGGAGCCAGTGAAGATCCTTCATCACTTTGGAAATATGGCCATATTTGGGCAGATGGTATCAGCTGGGCGGCCTGATTTTGGATTAACTGGAGTCTGCACAATAGGATTTTAGGGAGACACAAGTAAAGGGAGTTGTCATAGTCAATTCTGGACGTGACTAGGGCTATTATTACCTGGGTCAAAGCCTCGTGGTAAGAAATGTCCTTATCTTTTACATACGCCACAGTTGGTAGAAGCATCCTGATGTAACGGCGCCTACGTGCTGCTTGAGCGATAGCTCCTTATTAATGAGGACCCCAATGCTTTTTACCACCTTTTTTGGAGCAGGCGGGGGACCCATTTCGCTGGGCCAGAATGATGGAACCCAACAGTCCACTTTACTTTTTGTGATAAATATCTACGTTTTGTCGGAATTCAACTTCAACTGATTGCAGTTCATCCAGTCCCGGATGAACCACATAATATCCTGAAAGTGTTGTCTAGATGTGGGGCGATTGTTTATTGTGAATAGTAATTGCATATCATCCATGGATGTAAATATTGAAGAGGAGATAGAGAGGATCCCTGAGGCACTCCGCAATTCAGCTGTACCTCAGCTGACACAAAGGGGGTAAACCGGACTGATTGGGATCTCTCACTCAGGAAAGAGGTGATCCAGTTCAAAAATGAATCTCAAAACCCGAGGCCCAGATCTGGTCAGCCAAAATGGCATTGTCAACCAAATCAAAGGTCTCAGACAGGTCCAATAGCACCAGGGCCTAAGTATTGCCTTTATCACCTTCCTTCCGCATGTCATCAACAACTGCCATGATCACGGTCTCAGTAGAGTGTGCCGGCCTAAATCCCGCAAGACTTGAATCTAAGAACTCTGTTTCCTCAAAAAAGGATCAGAGACGGAATGCTACATGCGCCTCCAGAACTTTTGCCAACAATGGTAAAAGGGTTATCGGGCGAATGTTTTTCCACATGTCCACATGTTTTAGCCATTTTAAATGGCCTCTAGGTCAATCAGCCTTCTTCAGGACTGTTATTTGGGATTATCCCTAAATCTCATGGCTACATTTTAAACCCAATCTTATAAGCTTTTTTTTTTTTACAATAATGTGGTAGAAAGCATGCATGCAACTTATACAGACAACCCCAGTTCGGACTCTTTCCTTTGTAATTGTCTATAATGGGTTTCATTTCGGCTACATAAGGTTATCGGGTGGGCCCATTCATTAAGTCACACTTTCGTCAAAGGATTGCTTACGCGACCTCACCTAGTTCGCTTCCCATAACCATGTCTTGTTGGATACCTTCATTTGGCTTTAAATGGATAACATGTAAGCATTAAAAGTACGACATCAAACAAAACTTGGTTTTCAGACACTTTATTCATTGTTAAATTGGGTGAGCTCACAAGCCTACTCAAATTTGTGTGCCTTGGGACTGGCTAGCAGATGTGGTGACAGCGATATCCGATTTTCATTTGTGCTCATCGGGACATCAACGTAGATGTTGTGACTCGCATCGTTAATGGAGTCAACGTTGGTTTAACCATCTATGAATGCTTTTTGGGTGGAAGATCTGAAGATTATCTCAATCCTGAAGAAATCAAACCTTTTTCCAGAGGAATTGATGGTTTTGACCAAAGATTTGTTCTGGAAGAGCCAGGAGAAGAAGCATGCTTCAATCGGAATTTTGGGCTTCCCCTGTTTTTTTCCCTTCTTTTGTCTTAGAAATCGTTTTAGGAGGATCATCAGACACTTGAATTATGCTTTTCTCTTTTCTTAGCCTTTTTAAATGAAGATGATGTCCTTCTTCCTCATCTCAAGAGAGTGGAGTTTCTAGTGATTTTTACTTTTGCAGCCACAAAAAAGTCTTGCCTCTCTATCCTTAAGGGTTTTGGCAGAAAATGTCCTGCAATATTTGCACACCTTAGGCTTGCGGCCAGGGTAAAGGCAATATACGCAATCCTTGAAAGGGTCTTATGAGAAGAGCCTAAGTTTGCCACAGTACTTGCATGGTTTAAATAATCCTTTTTTGGAACCTTCTGAAATGGTGATTTTAGTCAGAAAACAACAGAGACATCTGCTGTTAGAAGGCAGGAAAGTTCAAATAAATCTCAACAATAGATTTCTTATTGAAACTGACCAGAGCTCAGGGAGACCCCATCACACGATGCGAAGTAGAAAATCTGAGGTATGCTAACACTAGTGGGAAGGGATAATGTAAGAGCTATTCTCTGATTGGCTACAGTTTGGTTCTTTCTAAAACAAGATTTTGGTTAGCACGGCTGCGTTTAATTACCATGTGACTCCCACCTTGGCGACGGGTGAGATTTAAGCATGTGAATCTATTAAAAATTCAATGCTGATTCCAGACATCATCACACAGTCACTAGTAGTCGTCTACATTATGCCCTTATGTACCTGGTGGGATCTAACACGCTCTGTGTCAAGTTTATGATGATTTGCTCTGCATGTTGGCAGGCGTTACAGTTCCATATATATGGGGGCACTTTGGAGTTATTGGATAATCAGTATGTGTACAGCGGGCCATGGCCCTTCATGTACCCGGAAAAACCTAATAAAATAGGTTTAAAAAAAGATTCAATAATGGATAATCTAGAGGATGTGGCATAGATCAGGAACAGGAGAGTTAAGAAATCCAAACACCTGGGGTTGTCTGCTTGGTTGCCCAGTGCTATGTTATGACCACCCCTGCCTAAAATCTCCCATGGAATGTAGTTAAATCCCAATTGGGCATTTTGAATATTTGACATGCGAGTTAATGATAATCCTTCATGGAAGACTCCTTTTTTAAAAATTGCTTGTCTTTACCCCAAACAGACCCAAGTTACATTTTACATATTGAATTGGGGCTTCCCTATTTGAGTGATACCATAAGTTTAGCCCCAGTCCTCTTGTGGCTTTCAAAATGGCAGAGTACCATGGTGGACTTGATCCAAACTATCATTAGGGAATGCTGTAATCTAGATTACTACAAAAGGATCGGGTGGCTAAATTATGTCAAAACTGAACTAAAAGGGATGGGAAGTCTTTTTCAGACCCTGATTCCTGTAAAGGTCTCGAAGAAATGGATAATGGATTTATACTCCCAAAGATTGAAATATGCTGGAAGGGAAAAAAAAGTATCCATCATTCCTCCATTGCATAAGATCTGGCCCCACCAATAAAAGGAGAAGGTTTTCATTATTTAGCTCATATAAATAACGAGCAGGACAGATTTATTTTATTGCGCTTCCGACTGAATATGATTCAGTTACTCCTGGGATACCCACAAAATAAATACAGATTAACAGATCTTGCTCCCTGCCCTTGTAATAATCATGCTGTGCAGTCAGACTTACATATTGTATTATTCTGTATAAATTATTCAGAGGAAAGGAACATTTTTTTACTCCCAATCCTGAGGCACCAGAATTTTAGGCAATGTCGGGTTGCCATGTACTTTTTTGAAGGCCTCACTGGACCCATTTGTATGTGTTTGTGTCATTTTCATGGGCCTGTTTTAGGAAGAGGAAAAAGGCGGGCTCACATCTTAGTAGTATTGTGCAATTTTAATCATTACCTTTTTTTTATAAATTATTTTAAAGGTCTTACTTGAATCACAGCAAATCTGTTTAGTACTTATTTTAACTATGTATATATGTATATTTATTGGTTCGGAAATTTTATATGTACCTATGTGCTTTTATGGTCTGTTTACAAAAGATCCAATAAAGCTGTGTGTCTGACTGACTGATAATCTTTCATATGTTAATAATAATCCTTCATATGTTTTTACAATTGCTCATTGATCACGTTATGTAGACTTTGCCTTCTTGATAGAATGAATTCTGAGGCTTCGTGACTCCGTTCGTAAGTAAATAATAAGTTGTTTTCAATTTTAATTTTAGTCTTAAAACCTTCCAATATAAACAGAAAATCCATCACGGAGTGATATAGTTAAGCTAAAAAACAGCACAGACTTAAATAGGAGTCACTGCTGTTATGTTATTTGTAAAACATTTTTCTGTTTAAATAATCTATATATATCTATATCTATCTATCTATATCTATCTATCTATATACATTTATCTCTCCCTAATATATATATATATATATATATATATATATATATATATATATATATATATATATATATATATATATATATATATATATATATATATATATATATATATATATATATATATATATATATATATATGATATTTTCCCATGAATTTATTCAGGAATTACATTGCTATGTATAAAAAATCTTTTTATACGTTGTACATATTGCGCATTGATGCTGAAATCATTATGTTTACAGAATTTGCTGTTCTGTTTGAAAACTTACATAGAGATAGTCTGTTTTCCCCTTTTGTGAAGGTCACATGACCCGGAAGAGGGCAGGGTAATAGGCGGAGCACTGCAGCACTTTAAAAGCACTGATAAAATCACTAATGCCTTGCATGTGAACAAGGGCTGCTAAGCCCGAAACGCGTCATGTTTGGTTGGTTGGGGAAAATACTGGAAGAATAAAAACACTTATCTGAACATTGCGGTCTGTCTCCTGCTTCGCCGGTCCGGCTGGATTGGAGGGGATGTTTTGGAGTCACTGTTGATATATATATATATATATACATATATATCACAGCATCTTTGGGCAGCCCGACTCCACTGGCGCACCTTTGGGCCCAGCGGACTGGGCTGGGGTTCCTGGGCCTTTATGCAGGCAGCTCCAGAGCCAAAGAGCCCCCGAGGATCCAGGCCTGGATCCGCATCGGCACCGGTCGACCTCAAGGTACCCTCCTCAGCGTTGATTCGGGTGATGGCGCCGAACTTTGACGGGACAGTCTGGCAAGATTACAATACTGGTGGGGACGTACGAGTGAGCATGCAATATTGGTAGTGTAGTGTGAGAAGATTGCAATGTTGGATTGGTACCATGTGGATCTTTGTATAATTGGCATTGTAGACATGCTTGTATTATTGGGGGCAGTATGGGAATATTTGCAGTACTGGGAGTATTATAGGGAAGGAAGCTTGGTTGAGTGGTGAGGCAGTAAGTGAAAGTGAGTACTGGCAAGCCACCATCAGAAACAGCATACATGGTGGTGATGCTGTCCCCTGCACCTTTACTTACAGCACCACTCGCACTGAACAGAAGTGCAAAGAAGGTTGCAGCGTTTGGGATAGTGTGCGGTAGCCTGCAAGGTTGGTGAGACATTATGGCATATTGGGGGCCTGAGAGGATAAGTTTGTGATATGATGCAAAGTGGGAAGTTCTGCAGTATTCACTTATGTGCAGAGGCGCTTGCTGCATTTGGACAGCATCAGTTAGCTTGTAGTGGTGTTGGGGCAGGTTAGGATAAGCTTGTAGATGTGAGAACGTGTGTAAGCTTTCTGGATTGGGGGCTTTCATGATTAGCTTTTGGTATGGGGTAGTGTTGGAAAGCTTCAACTATCCGGTAAAGTGCCTGCAGCATTGGGAGCAGTGTCGGGTGGCTTGAAGTGGTGTGGGGGCAGCCTATGGAAATTTACCGGAGCGGAGAATGTGTGGAAGCTTGCTATATTTGGGGCTGTTATGGTAAGCTTTTGGTATGGGGCAGTGTGGGAAAGTCTGCACTAACCAGGATAGCACAGTGAGCTTGCAGCACTGGTAGCAGTCTCAGGTAGCTTGAAGTGGTTTAGGGGTAGTCTAGCGAAGTGGGGAAGTGTGGAAGCTTGCTGTATTGGAAGCTCTCATGATTAGTTTTTGGTATGGTATTTTAGGAAAAAAGTGGTTCACGGGTGGCCTAATTAAGTCCTGAAAAGCTAAGGGAATTACTTGAATTTGATATTAAATCATTCTGGGAGCAGAACATGTAGGACAACATGTGAAATTTTTATCATTTCATATTTCCAACATGTAGCTATACGTTCAGGTGCTCACATGAGTGACGAAATGCATATTGTGACTTGAGTGAAAATAGACGAAATGTCACACAAACAACAAAGGGTAATCCAAAGAGATTTATACAATGGGGTGGGGGATGTTTAGGAAAGTATATTGACTTTTTTTTTTATAAAGGACCATGTCCGGGACACAGCGACCTACATTAAGGATACTACTCCTCTTATTAACTTAATCGAATCACAACCCTTCCATCCCAATACAGAACTCCTTGTCACTTTTGACATAGAGTCTTTATACACAAATATCCCGCAACTAAAGGCAATTGATGTGATCAGAAAACTTATAAATAACCGACCAGCGCCACATCGAGTACTGACTGATTTCATAATTAGTTTACTTGAGATCGCTCTCACAAAAAACTACTTCTTATTCAAAGACACCTACTACAGGCAGTGCAAGGGTACATCCATGGGGGCATTTATAATCTAACATCATTCTCAACACCAAAAACCCATATCATGACAAAATTCGCCTTTGGAACAGGTATATAGACGATGTCCTGATGATCTGGGGCGGAAACGAGGATACACTGAAGGAATTCTGCGAATGGCTAAACTTGAGCCAGCCAGATCTCTATTTTTTTTTTTAACTTTATTTAGCATTTTTGAAAATAAAGCAATGCACAGAGTTCAATCATATGGTACATATGGTACACTTTCAGTAAAGTAGTTATGACATTTTCCTTGAGGCATAATAGGTTAAACAATCATATGCAATAATGTACGTAATACAGGCCAAGACCCTAACAAGCGTCCTCCTGGTAGACCGGACCATTAATACCATCCCTATCTCATTGCAGGTGGGTCGAATATGTCAAGGATCAATGATAAGTATATTCAATCCCTTCTAGCCCACCCCAGTCGGTACTATACCCTGCTCCCGTTGCGTGGGGGGTACTTGCTGCTGCAGTGAAAGGAAAGATCGGAAGGGACTCCAAATGTCTTTAGGTCTGGAGGAAGGCGGGATGGTACTAGCATATAGGTCGCTCCTCATAGAGCATGTTGCTAAGCTTTGGATCCATCCATGCGTCGTCGGGGCCCTTTTCCCGCCCCACTGGATTGCGACTTCTCTTTTAGCCAGGAGAAGTGAAATGGCAGCAAATCTGTGAGTATTAGGGGGCAGCTGGACTACATATCCCAGGAGGGCAATCTCAGGCAGGGGCTCCACCTGAACCTATATCATTTTGCTTACAATTCTGAGTACCTCAACCCAAAACGTGAGGATGTGTGGGCACGTCCACGCAAGGTGGGCGAAGTCAGCTTGAGGGGCCTGGCACCTCTGACAGCAAAGTGGTCTGGTGGGATCTATCTTGTGCGCTCGGGCTGGTGTAACATAGATTCTACATAGGAATTTAAAGTGGATCAATTCATGTCTACTATTTAGAGACACCGATTTAGTAACCTTACAGCAGGCCGTCAACTGCTCATCAGTGATTGGGTTGCCCAAGTCTGTCTCCCAAGCATTACGTATTCTGTCGTCATCCACTGGGACCAGGTCGAGACAGGCCTTATACAAGTGCGATATAAGGTGGATCCCTGTGCTGCTATTGTAAGGTGGGAGGTTCAAAAGGCTAGTAGGGGAACTGAGCCCGCAGAGGGGAGGGCAATCGAGCCAGTAGAAATCTGTCCATAAATGTGGCAACAAAGAATACCGATACAACATCAGGGTCAAACACGTGGCCATCAGGAAATAAATCCCCCATCTTGGCGATGTTAAATTTAGTGCATGTCTTCTGCAACAGCTTTTCGCCGGTTATAGGTAGCAGTTTGGCATTTGGGCGTGGGTGAGACGAGGAGTACAACGTCTGGGTGTGAGTAACACGACTCAGCTTAGCCCATGCCCAGCTGGTAGGTGAGACTGGTTGTATATCTTTGGGGTCCCTAGGGATACCTGAGGACAATACGGTGGCTCCGGTGTTAGGTAAAGCAAAGTCAGACTCCGGGCGCAGGTATGGAATCCTGGCGTCCGGGTGGTACATGTCTGCGCGAAACTACATTGCGCTGCCAGAAAGTACAATCGTAGATCAGGTATCCCATATCCTCCACGATCATAGGGGAGTGTCATTACCTGCCATCTCACCCTGGGTGTCTTTACTCCACACTAGCCTAGTTAAGTGTGACCTCAGAGTGTCGAACAATTTATTTGTGAGAGGGATTAAATATAAAAACTTCGGGAGTACAACAATTTTTATAATAGCGCCTCGCCCCGCCATGGATAGTGGAAATTTGAGCCAGGAGTCTATTCGTACCTCTAGTTTGTATACCGCCACTGCGTAGTTACGTCGTATGATCTGGTCTGTATCTAGATGGAAGTGGATCCCCAGGTATTTTACTGAGTCAGTGCACAGTCCAATGCGAATTTCGGAACCCAGAGAGCCGTTCCAGCCGTTAGGGGGAAGATAACTCATTTACCCCCAGTTGATCCCCAGCTCAGAGAAGTTGCCAAAACTGAGGATTTCTCTGAGAAGTGGATCAAGGTTGGTTCGGGGGTTTCAGACAAAGGATCGTGTCATCTGCATAGAAGGAAACCAGCAGCGGGCCAGTGTTGAATTGTAACCCTCTGTGTAAGTGTTATCCTGAAAATGTCTAATAAATGAGTCCATTGCTAAAATAATAAAGGGGAAAGCAGGCATCCTTACATCGTGCCGCGCGACAAGGGAAAGGGAGCTGACAGAGTACCATTAAGCCGGAACCTAGCAGTAGTTTGCGTGTATAGCAGGGCTGTGGTGGCAATGAATCCCTGTGGCATTCTCATGCGCTGCATTATGGAGAGAAAAAAGGGCCATTCCATGGAATCAAAGGCCTTTTCGGTGTCTAGCAGGATTGTTGCCGTGGGGACCTCAGGGTTTATTCTGTGCAAGGTGTTAAAAAGGGTGTGGAGATTGAACGCGGTAGACTGGTGCGGGACAAAACCTGATTGAGCAGGGGATATTCTAGACTCCAGAAGCAGTGAGAGGCGGCATGCCAATGCCTTAGCAAGGATTTTGGAGTCTAATAGCGATGGAGGCCTATACGAGCCACACAGTAGGGGTTCCTTGCCCAGTTTAGGGAGCAGGATAATGACTGATTCTTGGAGGGTAAGAGGAAGAAACTGTTTCTCTGGTGCTTCCGCATAAACATCTAAGAGTCAGGGAATTAGGAGATCTTTGTAAAACTCACCTGGGGGCTGGGGATTAGTTTAGGGCCGTAATAGCTTCATTTATACTATCTGCCGTGATGGGCTCTGCCAAAAAGTCTTGCATGAATCTCTTTAAGTATAAAAGTGCTATCTCAGAAAGGTAGGACTCCTGATCAGTTCGATCAAGACCCAGTTTGGTAGTGTACAGTGTTTCGAAATATGTTAGACAATCTTTCTGGATCATCAGAGGGTCCGTGATATGGTGCCCGCTTCGGAACACAGCTCTGTGATGTTAGCTTAAGCGTGAGGGGGTCTAATCATTTGCGCTAGTACTCGTCCAGGGCGGTCTCCCTCTCCATAAACTCTATCCTTGTGATATTTCCTTATGTAGAGCATTTCCCCGTCAGCTACCTCCCTGTACTCCAAGAGAAGAGCTGCTCTCTTCGTATGATAGTTTGGGTCAGCTGTCACCCTCTGTCCAGCGTCCAATGTGTTCAGTTCCGTATCCAACCGGGTAAGTGTGTCCCGTAGGTCCCGAAGTACCCCAGAGATCTTTGAAATGCATACTCCCCTCATAAAGGCTTTGAATTCCTACCACAGCATCGCCTCAGTCCTGTGTTTATTTTAAAGTATCCCTCTATGGCTTCATGAATTTTGTGCCTGAACACCTCGTCATCTAATGCGCTGTTTGGGAATCTCCATTGCCTTTCGAACCCTTCAGGGCGGGGGATCTTCAGAGATAATAAAACCGGGGAGTGGTCGGAATATGACCTGGGCAGTGTTTGCATCTCGAGGAACCATCTAGAAAATTCAGGGGAGGTTAACCAATAATCAAGTCCTATCCAGATATCATGTGTGCCGGTATAGTGTGTAAATGTAGTGTGATCTGGGTCGCGGACACGGCTCAGGTCCAACAGAGAAATGGCCGCACAGAGAGTGCAAGGCATTGCATGCTCTCGGTTTAGGGTCCGTGGCAGTGGAAGTGCAGTCCGAGGCCGGATTGAAAGCAATGTTAAAATCACCCCCCTAAGAGTATGGGCGTGGAGCCCAGTTGTAACAGTTTCGAGTGAAGTGCATGGAAGAAATCAGGAGAGTCAATGTTGGGACCATAGACACATCCCATCACTACCTTATGGTTAAGCAGTGTGCCCTCCACGATTACAAATCTGTCTTCATCATCATAGGTGATGGAGTGTGATTTAAAGGGGAGGCGTTTATGAATGAGAATGGCAGTGCCCCTGGCATAGTTGCTATAGTTCGCAAAGAATCTGTTGGGGCCCAATGTGGATGCAAATCTGGACCGATCGCCAGGTGGGAGATGTGTCTCTTGTAGGAAGGCAATGTCGACTCCATGCCGATTCAAGTAATGAATAACCGGTCTCCTCGTGCGGGTGTGGTTCAGACCCCGAACGTTCCATGTAGCTAGAGTAGCACTTGAAGGGCCAAGGCTGTGACCTATTCGTGCCATAACAATAGTGTGTCTGAAATAGTGAAAAGTAACCAATGTTTGTACCAATCAAAAGATTCTGTGATCAAACATACCATAAACTCAGTGCAAAGCAAGATCATCAATTCCCCTCCCACCACCCCCCGCCCAGCCTTCCCGCCCATTCGGAGAGGCAATACCAACATTCCGGGAACAGTGCATGGTACCAGTGGATCTCTTAATATGCTTAGAACTGTATATTTGGGGTACATGCTATCGTTATCAAAACAAACTCTGGGTGTACACCAAAGGTGGGGACGAGTACTATCCAACAGTCTAGTAACCAGTACAATAGAAAACTTTTCATAAGACAAATCCCAGCATTAAACACTGCCAAATAAAGGTGTGGTAATATGAGCAAATGCAGCATTCAGCCATGGCCAGAACTTGAGAACAATTCAGCACTGGCGTCCGATCCGCTATGGGGTGGAGAAGAGATACTGGAGTCCGTGGGGTGTTTGTTGTTAAGTTTAAAAGTATGGCAGAATTCTTGCACCTCCGTCAGGTTCTCGAATATTCGGGAGCGGCCGCTGACTTCCACCCATAACCTGGCAGGATTCAGCATACCATATTTTAATCCCAGGTTTCTGAGTGCTGCCTTAGCTCCAAGGAACTTTCGCCTGGCATCTTGAACCATGGCGGTGACGTCCGGGTGTAAAGATAGCTTGGAACCATGCCAGGATAGTTCACCCTTTTCACAAGCTAATCGCAATGCGGTATCCCAATCTCTGAAGTTCATTATTCTTGCAATAATGGGTCTGGGGGGGTGCAGCCTGGGTTGGGTCTTGGACCAAGTGACCTGTGACCTGTGGGCACGTTCCACCACAAAGCCAGAGGTGAAGGCCGCTTTGCCGAATAGGTGAGTTAGGATAGTCTCCACCAGATTGTCCGTACGCCCAGCGGCCGTGGACTCCGGCACACCCACGAGGCGGACGTTGTTGCGGAGACTTCTCGCTTCCAAGTCCTCGTTTTTATCACAACATCTTTCAGGATCCGTTCCATGCGATAGATTCTCTTTAAGGATTGCGCCATACCGTCCTCCAGATCAGACGTACGGGACTCCAACACATCCAGACGCCGATTGTGTAGCTGTACCTTAGCCCCCAGGTCGGCCATATGTTTGTCTAAGGCATCGAAGAGAACATCCAGTGCCTTGAATCCTGCTCTCATCTCCTGTAGCAGCGGACCCAGCTGGGCGGTATCGTCCACCGGTGCTGCGGGTGCCCGACCACCTGACGCCATGTCGTCAAGCTCGCCCTGATTTGATTCCACTGTTTTCTTTTCAAAGGGGAGTAGGCACTGTTTAAGGTCTTTGCGGCCCATGCCGCAGGAGCATTGGGGGGACTATTGTAGGCAACAGTTGGGTTTAGGTCAGAGGGGCCTCTCGATGGAAGGTGACCTGTAGGCTGACTTACTACCTTATGGGCTCAGTACTCCACCACCGTGCAGCCTGGACCGCGTCTGCAGCAGCAAGTCTTGAGCTTTAGCTCAATGCAGCCATTCCAGTCGACGGCTAAGCCACGCCCCAGCCAGATCTCAAATTTACATTTATTTATGACACACACCAGGTGTCATAACTTTTATTCGGTTGCCATAATTTCTTAGGAACCATAAAAAGTACATTACAACAAACAAATCATACAAATAAAAGGGCGGGACAAATTAAACCAATAAATACACTTTACAGTAAAAAGAGATACATTTAAAATTAAAATCAGACGGGGTTATTAAACAGACGGTTGATAAAGTGCGAGTGAGCTAAAAGACATTTTAGTCGTAATTACACCGATATTTTATACACATTTTAAGGACACCAGCTACACATTTGGCAATGGGTTCAGAGTCTAAATATTGCAGAGCAAGGAAAGCGGGACGGCAGGATCTCAAGCCCATAGATAACACGGGAGGGATAATCCAACGCTTTCGGGGAAACTCATAAAATCTGCAGAATAGCGTGACATGGATTGTGGATTGTTCCGAAATATCATTGCAAGGGCAATTGGTAATATATTTCGACCAATCTTGCTTTTTTGGAAAGGAGACAATGCGGAAAAACATGTTAAAACGAAACCGAGTCAATAGTATTTTTCATATGCATTCAGATAATATTTCAGGTAGGGTTGAATGCCAAAGGCAGTTTGAACACTTATGATCTGTGTGTTGGAGGTCTTAATGATTTCTTGAGATAAGAGCAACTCCCTTAGGTGGGATAAGCATAGAGTTTTTAGATTTGTCCTTGAAATGCTTAACAGAGTTGAGGGCTCAGAGAAATACACAGTCAGGTCTAAATCCTTAGTAAGTTGGAGCACTTTGTGGAACTGCCAGCACATATCTGATAAAACCGTTCTCTACTACCTGTAGAGCTTCTACAGCGGCGTAACCCCAAACCCCCGCACCATAAACTGCCACACTAAGGCATTTGGCATGATATATTTTCAAGAGTTCTACGGGAGAAGGCTTTCCTAGCTTTCGCGCGAAGGCAACCAGGGCAGTTGTTGCTCATAGAAATAATAGTTTCCTACTACACATGGCCTGCTTCCAGGATATTTTGCTATCAAATAAAATACCCAAATAGGGATACGTATTAGAGCATTCCAGTTTGGTGTTTGCAATAAAAATCGGTTTGGGTTTCTTTATTCGCTTACCAATATGCATAACAAAGATCTTTTTAATGTTGACCATCAGGTCTAAGGATGACATGAACTTGCAATAATTATTAAGAAGGTGCTGCAGTTGATTCGGGGTTCTTGCCTAGATCACCGAATCATCCGCATACAGTAATGCGGGTATGGGGCGGTGATCAATGGTTGGTAGGTCTTGGCTCCCCTCCAACATGGCCAACTCAAGGCCATTGAAGTAAAGATTGAAAAGGAAGGGAGTCAAGACACAGCCCTGTCTAACTCCCCTGGTGACGGAAAATGATGAAGTAAGTTCACCGTGCATCCCGTATCTCACTCTCGCCGATGCATCAGAGTACAGTTCTCGAAGAAATGTAACCAGGGGCGGATCAACACCTAATTCTGTAAGAATCACCACAATTTAGAATGAGACACGCAGTCTAACACTGCAGACAAATCTACATACACTAGATGCAGGTTGCCATTCTTTGCCCCGGAATATTTACCAATTAAAAGGGAGAGGTTTAACGCCAGCTCTACGGTTCCCAGTCCCTCCCGGAACCCATATTGCAGGACGGTCATGATTTCATTAGTTGCAGCCCAATCCTGAAGGCGCTCAAGGACCAGCCGACTGGCCACTTTACCAAGGGAATCAAGGAGGGATATGGGCCTGTAGCATGCAGGGTTATTAGGGTCTCCCTTCTTGAAAATGGGGAGCAGGGTCGCAGTTGACCATGAGTCAATAAAACCCAATGATAAGGCAGCTTCAAGGACACGGGTTAGGATCAGTGACCATAACTCCTGATTGTGGGTAAAGATATCTAACGGTACCCCATCCGGGCCGGGCGCCTTGCCAGATTTTGAAGCTGACAGGGCGATAATGATTTCATTATGGCCAAAAGCTAACTGGATGGGGTAAGTTTTGGTAGTCTGGGGAAAACCCTCCCTAGGTTTCCCACTCTTATTCTGGGTTAAATTCTCTACAGAGCAGATTTTCGAGAAATTATTAACCCAGTTCTCTGCAGTTACTGCCACTTCTAACCTGGGTGCAGAACTAGAATCTACGAGAAAAGGAGATTTTACTACTCGCCAGAAAGTTGAGCGGTCCTTAGTGCGGCAGCTCTCATGCAGCTGTTCCCAATAGTCCTTTTTAATTTCCTGTCTGCGGTGCTTAATGGCCAAGGTATATTCTTTTCTTAATTTTCTAACTACAATTTGATCCCTTATAGGGTGGCGTAAAGCCTCCTTTAGAGATGAGAGCGCCTTACGACATTGGGGGTTAAACCAGTCTTTCTCTTGGGATTTGTTAGGGTTTTGCATGCGGAATAACTCCTCTCTAATTATTTTGGTAATCTCAGCAAAACTGGTTAAAATCACATCCTTTGGGGACTCTAGGTCTAAACATGTTTCCAATAGGGGTAGTGCTCTTTTTATTATTTTAGTGGACAATACGTTCGGGTCTGCTTTCGACCATTTAACTGAATAGCCATTCGACTTGGCTATGGTCAGGGCTTGTTTAAGCCTGGGATCCTGGGTTGTTCGGGAGTACTCTGAACTGTGACAGTAAGACTGTTAGGATAATGATCGCTGCTAATATCCTCTCCTGTCACGAATATTGACAGATGTGCTCTCGTGTTAGGTGTACTTAATATGTAATCTAGAACGCTCAATAGACCCCTTCCATGGAATGTGGGGGAAAAAGCAATGGGAGGGTCTACCAGATTGTTTGCAAAACCCAACTCTAAGGAAAAAAATGTTCATTTAAGCAGTTCCCAGTGTTAGAATGCGTAAAATGAGTTAAAGGGCACCCACATTTGTCTGTAATACCACACTTAACATTTTCATAGTTAACACACAAAAGAATATTAAAATCACCGCCCCAAAACAAATTAAAAGGGGATGCTGGATGTCTAATCCATTGCGCCATTGAAAAACCTGATATTTCATTTAAAACGTTTACAGATTCGGGTAAAGACAAATTATTGTAAAAGTTAACCAGTAAATACGAGGATCCTTTCTTCACCGTTATTTTAAGAATTTTAAAATTCTCGGCTGACTTCAGTTCAGATATTTCTTTAAGAGGGAGGTCGTTGGATAAATAGATTGTTAGACCACCTTTGGGTCTACCTGATAAAGAAGAACAAGCACTTGAATGGAACGTCTTGTAACTCTGTAGGGAACGTCTACCGCCTGAGGGTATGAGTGCAGGCCGCATTGTTTTGTGATCGTTTCACTGCGCCAAACCTGTCAATGCAGGAGGCACGAGTTAGGTGCTCGCTCTGTTGTGTAATTGCTTATTTTATTCCTATCAGTGTACTGTTATCACACAGACTGGCGCTGCTGTGAGAGCAGGGGCACGATTGAGGTGATTACACTGTAATTAGTTTTTAAACTCACGGTACTGCCATTTACCTTTTTTACTGCAACTGTGTCCGCCTAACACTCCCCGTTCCACCCCAAGACTAGCTCGTTGTTTGTGGAGGGAGGTCTTTCTATCACTTGCCCGATTTTGCTTCACTTCCGGCGGAAGGGGGGAGCGGTCTAGTTGTCATACCGCCGACTCCCTTCATAACCGATGTGTTGGCCGACGCGCAGCGGACGCGCGCTGCGGGCGCGACGAGTGCGCGCCAAAGTCCAGCCCGTCTGCGCCCGTCCGCGACTGGACGAGGTCAAGAGCCAGTCCCCCTGCTGCTATAACCACTACAAAAACTCTTGTTTATACTAGAGATGCACTTCTGAATCTAAGGTTCACTCAATGCTTACAAACTACGCCCCTGAGCTGCCACGAGGCACCTTTCAAATGCTCAGGATGTAACCTTAGCCTCCTATCCCTTCCCTCTATATTCAACATGGCAACCTCAGATTTTTTGCAGCCTCGGCTCAAGTATAAACACATAGTTTCCCCTCACAAGTTCACATTCATTAGCTTGAATTGTAGATCGCTACCTAAGCACAAAAGAGAGATCTTTCACCTACTTTCCACCTCACAACCAGCCGCACTGTTTCTCACAGAGACCTGGTTAACTGACAGCTCCAGTCCAGATATAGCATCTGCCCTTCCCGATAATTATACCTTCATCAGTAGAAATAGAGTGGGCAAAGAGGGTGGAGGGATAGCAATTATCTTAAACAAAATCTACACCTGTAAATGGTAGGACTTAGATATACATAATTGTGAAGCTGGTCTTTTCAAGCTCCTGCTATCCCCTAATTTCACTCTATCTGGAACTCTTATCTACTGTCCCCCAGGCCCAGCCAGCTCCTGGTCTACCGCACTTCCGGAGCACATTTCACCGCTGCTGTTAGACGTCTCTAACTTTCTGATTATTGGAGATCTCAATATCCATTTTAATGACACATCGTGCCCCACTAGTACCAATCTTAATTTGGATCTAGCGGCACTTAACATCCTTTTCCATAACTCTGGCCCAACTCATAAGGCCGGGAACTTGCTTGACCCCATATTTTCAAATTTGAATAGCATAACATGCAAACCTCCCCTACCTATCCATTGGTCAGACCACTATATGGTGGACTTTTCTATAATAACTGATCGGTCCCCCAAGAACGCAGCAATCGATCCAAGACCCAGGGTAACTCGGAACTGGAAAAACCTGGATTCCAATAAACTTAACTCCTGTCTTGAGAACACCAGGCCCCTCACCACTGTTACTAACATCAAGGAAGAGGAGGTCATACATAACTGGCTTATTTCTGCCGTCAATGCTTGCCTCCCTCAGAGCAAAAAGAAGCACACTTTACACCATCCACCCGCTCCTTGGTTCACAGACTCACTAAAAAGGGAGAAAACTATCTGTAAAAACCTGGAGCGGAGGTGGCGTACCGATTATGATCTCGGCACTAAGCAATTGTACAAATCTGCCCTAACCAAATACCATGCGCTTTGTAACAACGCTAGGGCAGAATATGTCAACCTTACGATTCTGAATGCACAAAAGCACCCAAAAGCGCTGTTTAAAGCAGTACAGGAGCTCTCGTGTGCTTTATGCCAGCCAAAAGCCCCATGTCTTAACACGACGCAATGCAATACCTTGGCAGAATTCTTCATCTAAAAAATTGATAACATTTATGCCGACTTTGGAGACCCAACCTATATCTATTCACCTTCGGAGCAGCCTGCACTGGCCACTGCCAGTGAATCTGAGGCACTGAAGCTATCATTCAGTAGTTCCTCCCAGCAGCTAACAACCTGGGACTCTTTAAATATCAACACACTTTATGCCATCAGTGGCAACATCAAATCAGGCTCCCCTAGGGATTCCATCCCCCCTCAAATTTTACGAGCCCTGGACACTTCTACCCTTACCCTTATTCTAGAACTACTCAACATATCCTTAAGGGAAGCCAAGGTCCCTAATGCATTGAAACATGCCATTATCGTACCTTTACTTAAAAAGGCTAATGCTGACTTTGAAAATTCATCCAATTTCCGTCCCATCTCACTTCTTCCAGTCTTTTCTAAAATTCTTGAAAAACATATTAACACTCAACTCACCAAATACACCAAATCTAGGAATCTTCTTCATCATTCTCAATCTGGCTTTAGGTCAGGTTTTACGACTGAATCAACACTTTTAGGTGTCTCTGAGACCATCCGATGCCAGGTTGACAAAAGGGAAACCGTGGCACTCATTTTTCTCGACCTAAGTGCCGCATTCAATACGGTTTCCCACTCCATCCTTCTCAACACCCTACAGTCCTATGGCATCACTGGCTCAGCTTTGAAATGGCTTGCTAGCTTTCTTTCTGACCGAACTTTTCAAGTTTTTTCCACTACATCAGCCTCCAGAACACAACTCGAAATGCGGGGTCCCCCAAGGCTCCATTCTGAATCCCTTATTATTTAATTTGTATGTCAGCCCTTTGGCCACCATTGCAGAACAATCTGGGCTCACCGTTTATTCCTACGCTGATGACACCCAGATTATCTACTCACTCTCAGCAAATTCTCATTCCACGCCTTCCTCCTTATGTTTAGGACTTAACAACATTGCCAAATGGATGTATGACAACAAGTTAAAACTCAATGGGGGGGGGGGGGGGGGGGGGGGGGAACAGAACTTCTTCTGTTTGGTAACAATACAGTTCTGTGGGGATCTCATCACTGGCCTCCTCAAATGGGTCCTCTTCCTGCCCCCTCCAAAATGGCCCGCAACCTCGGCATAATCTTCGATGACCAGATGTCTATGAAGCAACAAGCGGTTAAAGTCGCTTCCACTTGTGTTACGATTCTCAAGTGGCTTAAGAAGACCATCTGGATGCTTCCTCAGGACACACAAAAAACCGTAGTTCAGGCCTTAATTACATCCAGACTGGACTATGGTAATGTCCTTTACCTGGGCACATGTAAGGAAGTAACTCGTAAATTGCAGATGGCGCAGAACATGGGGGTCAGGCTTCTCTGCAAACTCCCTAATAAATCCCCCATGTCCCTGAAGAACCTTCACTGGCTTCGCATTGAGTGCCGTACAAAGTTTAAGGCCTTATGCTTTATGTACAAAATCCACACTGGCAGGGCTCCACTTTATCTTAGAAATCTAGTTCACCAATACTGTCCCTCTCGCGTTCTTCGCTACTCCAACCAGCACAAGTTTCAGGTACCCAGGATTAAACGGGCCAGAATGGGCGGTCGGTCCTTTGCTTACTTGGCACCCTCCCTCTGGAATTCCCTTCCCTTTCTCCTGCGCACAGAAACAAGTTACCTTAAATTCCGCAAGGACTTAAAGACCTGGTTGTTTAATCAATAGGCTGTTCTTTATCTTACGAGTCTCAAACTTTGCCTGTTTCTTTACCCTCAACCTGTTCTTAGCACCGGAAACGTCCGGGTAGCTGTGCGCTTTACAAGCTCTATAATAATAATAATAATAATAAATGGATGGGAGAAATCAACCAAGTCTCCTGGAGACATACTATGTCGTGTTTTCGAATAGTTTCAAGCCAGGGACGTAGGTCGATTTTGGTACGTAACCCTGCTACATTCCAATAGATCATATTCAGGGTTAAAGAGCACGTTGGTTCAGTAGGGAAAGGAGGGGGAACTTGAGAAATTTCAATTTCAGGGGGGGAATCGGGAGAAAAAGAATTGTGTGATGGATTAAATAAACCTTCCGCCACTGGGCATCAATCCCGATTCTGGGGTATGGGATGCTCTCTGGCAGAGGGTTATAAGAAAGATCTTTCAAAATGGGAACATCTACAGACTCTTTGTCTATGTTAGTCAAGATTGCATGATCCTCCTGGGTCTTGTTAGGCTCATCTACAAGTCAGTCCACCCCCTCTAAACTCGAGAGCCCCAAAACGATTAGAGGTAGCAATATTAAAGGTTGGACCCAAGTTACTCCGGGGTTCATTGACAATTGATTTTCATTCAGGGCTCTTGGGTAGAAATAAGTTCATGATCTAGTAGATATGCCTCCCTCATAGCTATCGCAATACCAATCTCTGATAAAAATTAGTTGCCCTGTAGTCTTTAAAATGTATGATTACACTGTCCCCTTGTAGATCCTTGGGTCTTTGCCCCAGCCAGGGTAGCCTCCTAACATTTAAGATTTCTCCATCAATACTTGCAGGTAGTGGCCTGTTAACACTTAACCAATACATGACCTTGTTTTTCAAGGTCTGATTGTTTTCAGGTTGACCTTGCTTCAGCTCTGGAACCCCGGTTAATACTATTACGTATGGTTCAGCTTTAGGCGGAAGTTTTACGTGCTGCGCGTTCCCTCTTGGGTTTTTAACCGCTATCCGCCTCTCCCCAGGTTTGTCGTGTGCCTGGCCCCTTATATTAGTTAGCTCAGGATCTCTAATTTCCCTAGGTTTTAAGGTAGCGGGGGCTGTCTTATGGGGTTGACTAGTGGGAGGATTATCTTGAGCTGTTGGTGTAAGCTTACTGCTAGTTGGCCGGTCGCTAGGTTTGGGTTTTTTCCCAGGGGTAGAGGTGATCAGGGGATATCTGGTTGTTAACAGTTCTCTAAGTAGATTCATGTTCGAAATACACGTGGCTTGAACTGACCCAAGTTGGTCTGCTATTCCCTTGACCCTTTCTACGAGAGGAAACAGTAAAGATTTCAACAACTGCTCTATGTTTCTCATTAGATCGTCCAACAGGAGCTTGGGCAGGGGATTTTGTTTGGGTTTGCTTTGAGGGTCGGCGTTAGAAGTTTTAATGGCTATTGAGGGTTTAGGGTTTTTTGCTCTACAACCTTTTTGATTGTTACAACCTCGTTTTCTTTTTAAGGGGAGGGATGTGCTGGGGTTCCAGCATTAATGGTTTTCGGTGAAAGTTGCTCTTCAAAAGAGCTGTCCGTTGGGGAGTCAATAATAATATTAGTAAAATTACAAACCCCCGAAGTAGCCGGACGTTCAGGTAGGTCTTGAAGTTGATGCGGGATACAAATGTCTGTTGGTTGGACAGTGCCAAGATGATGCTGAGTTGGAGACACTGCTGACTGGATAACGCCAAGAGAGGATCGTTTGTTTTACCACTCTGAGGATATACGCCGTTCAGCCTGCTCAATTTCCCGTTCTACGACCGAAACGGCCCTAGTGATGTAGTTGTCTAGGGTCCCTTTAAAGGAAGAGGACAAGCCCCCTACTGGCAATTTCCCACCCAATCTTGATTTCGTGGACATTTTTAGATAGTGAGCTAGTAACGATATAAAAAAAAAAAAAGATGTTATACAGGAATGTTCAATAATCAACAGTTCTTACTTCTGGGTCCTGGGGGGAATTTAGCGGAACACAAAAGGGGGGTGGGCCCAGCCCGGCCCTGGTCGGGCACAGACGGCCCCGCCCTTGTCCCAGGCTTCTCCCGGGACGCTCCCGCGCAGCGGCAGCCAGGGACCATTATGTAGTACGTATGACGTCTTGTGGGCGGGGCAGACCAGGTGCGTACGGTCAGGCAGGGACTCCTGGGTAATTGAGTCCCTACGGCCCTACTCTCCAACCTGTCGGGGTCTTTAATGGCCTCACGACGCCGACGGCTCCTCCAGACCCGGTCCAATGCTGATGGTCCCGGTGGTGATGGGCGAAGCGGCACCCGTGAAGCAGCACCCGCGAAGCGGGTGCGGCAAGGTGCTGGATGAAAGTCACTGCTCCCGGTCGAGGGCTCTACTCGCACAGCAAGCAAAAGAAAGGTCCCCAGGTAGACTACCTAGACGTTACCATTAAGTGCTTGGATGATCAATTATACACCACCCTTTTCAGAAAGCCAAACTATTGTAACACTCTGCTCGAATACCATAGCCCTCACCCAAGGGCACTCAGGGACGGCCTCCAGTATGCCCAATTTCTTAGGATTAGGCACAACTGCAAGTTTAAAGAGGACTTCTTCCAGGAGGCCGAGATTCTATGCAAAAAACTCACATCTAGGGGTTATCCTAGGAAACTAGTGGGACGGGCCATGAAAAGAGCATGGTACGCCCATCGAGAACACCTACTCCAACCACAAGAGAAGAAACCATTAACTAGGATTATTTGTGTCACTAAATTCAGCACAGTTAGCAACAAATTGTCCAAATTAATAAAAAAACATTTGTCAGTGCTGGACCCATTGGAGCTCTACACAGGAACCTGACTGTTCTCATTTAAGAGAGGGCGCAACCTAAAAGATCACCTAGTGAGGGCGTCCACTGTGACTAACAAGAACAACACGATTTAGGCATTTCACATCATGATCTAATAAATGAAGAGATTATGTAGATCATGATGTGTAACAAGACACTCTACACGATCTCAGTGTCTTGGGAATTTGGTCAGTAGGGCTGTTTTCAATCCTCTATGGGATAAACGGTGGAATGCTTATGTATATATGTGTCTTTTCAAAACAGAGCGGTGCTCCTCATTACCTGAGCTGCAGCCAGGTGAGGTGAGGCGCGATCCCCACACAAATTGGGTGAGTGACAACATGTTGATATATATGTGTTGCCATAATTACATACTTATTAACTAATACATGTTAAAAATACAACTACTGATGAGTGTATTTTTCACAAAATTGTTTGTCTCTTTTCACTTCCTTTTCTTTTGACGTGACTATATTTTAGATTGTGGCGGAGTTTCTGAACCTGAAATACAGGTGATATGATTCCTTTTTATCTTTTTCACTAAACTCAACAGCAGTAGCAACATCTAGGTCCTGATGAATGCATTGGTACTTTCCTTTTATGCAGAAACATGTTGACCACTATTCGCTGAACAGATATTCTGTCAAATCTGTTAAGTAATCACTGTTTTTATGCTTAGGGAGCTGAGAGAAATTATTAAAATTTCCACTTCTACTCAGTCTTACCTAATTTTATTCCATCACTAATCACTTATTTGCACTGCTTTTTTCAGTTGTCATACCAAACTGACACCACCCACTAGATAAAAACACATGGTCTTCTTACTCTCATAGTCCTTTCATACTCTTGTGACTGTGTTTGCACTAACTCCTGGGTAAGGAGAACCCATATGATGTAAAAGTGGTGGAACAGATCGACAACTGATGGGAATATTCTCACCTATCCTTGGGCATGTGCCTCCCAGTAGAGTAATCACGTAGATTCTGTTATATCATATCACGTGGTGTTACTGAATAATTTAGTTCACAATACTCTTTTTCTGTCATGTCAATGGTTGTTTGTGATTAGAGCTTCTCTTTGACTCCAAGATACTTCTTCTATATCTATTAACACCTGACAATGGACTTCAGACCCCATGTATGAATCACTTTATGCGTTGCCACAGCCATAATGAGCTTTTTGCTTTAAATGTGACATTTAAAATGCACCTCCTAATGAACACTGTGTATTAGGAGGCCCCCAATGTGCACACTATCTACTGTAAATGTTTTATAATTGTAAACAATTGACTCTGTATGAATCAAGATATGCGAAGCAAGTGCTACAACCCTTTAGTCTGCTTTAAATGCACCCCTTTAACATGCCAACCCTTATTGATGGCCCAAATTGTATATTAGGTTGTTAATACTATTATGCACAGGGAGCGCTTAGCATAGCATATGTGCATATGAACGATAGAAATCACCCCTTACTCATCCCTTCGCTATGTGGACACCAGAGTCATTGCCCATGCACTGAATATTGAGCATGCGCAGAAAAAATAGTGTATCGGGTTTTGCCTGACCAGGTTTACAGAGCGCACTCACTGCGCATGCACGGGTAACAGGTTCCCCTGCGCATGCGCCGCCGTAACAGGAAGGGAATTTAGCGCTGCCTAACGCTACTAGACTTCCTCTAACCAAGCAGTAAACGAGTGAAGCGAGGAAAGGCAGGATACTAATCACGGCTGCGGACCGCGGCGATTAAGTAAGTGTACTCTGCACCATGCGAGATAATGCTTGACTATAAAAAACTGTTTAGCAAGCATCAACCGGGAGAACTAACAAGACTAACTGCATTCTCCCACATAACAGATCTATCCCCTGACTGAATCCAAGCCAAGCAGTAGCAGCTACTTCTCCGAACTGAGTGTCTCCTACACTCCCCATTAACTGGGCCTCTAAAAGAGTAAGTTCTACAACATCTTTGAACTCTAAAAGTGCGACCCACGGCTCACAGTACCTAGCTTTGAGAAGGCACCCAGTGCGCCCCAGATACAATTGCCAGGTTATCATGTAAATTAAATATTTAAATATGTGAACAATGTGCATGCAAACTATGCCCATCATGTCACTGGGAGCACTAAGTCACTATGCTAAGAATATACTGAATAAGGCTAAGTGCTCATTTAAATTACCTTACTCCAGTTTCAGGATGCTCACCCTGTCCTGATGATGATCTTGACGAACTAAAGATCGAAACGTCGTCAACCCCCACCAAGGAAAATCCCCCACCCCATTGTATATATCTCTGTGGCTTACCCCTTGTTGTTTGTGTGACATTTCGTCTATTTTCACTCAAGTCACGATATGCACTCCGTCACTCATGTGAGCACCTGAACGTAAATTTACATATTGAAAATATGAAATGATTAAAATTTCACACGTTGCCCTACATGTTCTGCTTCCAGACTGATTTAATATCAAATTTAAGTAATTCCTTTTGCTTTTCAGGACCTAATTAGGCCACCCGTGAACAACTGTTTTGCTAAAATACGTTACAACCCCAGGTTGACTTTATGGGGTACCCTTGTCTTCTTAAACTATAGTTTTTGGTATGGGGCAGTGTGGGAAAGCCTGCCCTATCCAGGGACGTGCAGAGGTGCATGCAGCATACTTACAGTGTTGCTTCAGCTGTGTGGAGAAGCTTGCAGTGACAAACGCGGAAGCCTGAATCGTTAACTTTAGCGTGGACTGTACCATATTGCAGCGTGCAAAATAACGAAGGTGAGAAAAACGCCCAGAATTAGACTCTGCAGAATTCTGTGGAGTCGCATAAAAACTCCACAAGATTGCACGCAGTGTGTCAGAGTGCAGCTACTCTAGTTGATCTTTCTGCCGCTCAAGTATAGAGTGGCAGCCTTCCTATTGCGAATGCTCGCAACCGCCCGATTTCGAAAAATCGCGCCGGCTGTCCACCTAGAGAGCGGAAATTGTGATCGGGAGCATCAAATCACGCTCGCCATTTTCCAGTTCGGGGGCTGCGCGCAAGAAAAGATTCTGCCATGTAGCGTTTGCCGGAGTTTGGCCTGAACTCTGCATTAGTAATACAAAGTCATCACAATTTCGCCTATTCCACAGGCAGAACAGAATATTTTCCCCAACCCTAAAAATAATTAGTAAACCTTATAGAAAAAGACAATTAAAGATCTAGAATTTTTGAGAGATCAGTTCCGCAGTGCCTCTGTAGCCTGCCCACCTCATTGTTCTCTGATGATTGCCACTTCATTGTTGAAGCCTGAAATTGAGCGTGCTTACATTATTTTATAAAGAGCACACTGCTGACTGACTTGCATTTAGGCACAAAACAGATACAGTGGAGCAGCTTGACAGCAAATGTTAAAACATGATGGATCTGAACAGAAATGGAATTTCATGCCTTTCGACCTAATACAATGTTGCTCTAATATTTTGGGATGGTTGAAAGTATCGAAATATTCTGACATTACCACATAGTGAAAGCATTGCCCACAAAAAAAGGCTGATAAAAGGCTGAGAGCAGAACTATCCAGCATTGTTCGTTACAATAGCCCTGGAGGGATGGAATAGTTACAGACTACATACTCCACGGCAATCCACGCAGTTGAGAGAAACAGACAAATAATTGGTTGTTGAAGCATAAAAAATTAGAGCAGACTGGGATCTAGAGGCTAAAGTATATTTTTCGCACCCAAGACCTGTGGGTTCAAATCATCATTACTCAAGTGAGCTTTCCGCTGGCGGCTGACACACAGTGACAGGGGTGAGTCGGGTGGAGGGAGCTTGGGTGGTTGGGATCATGGGGGGGTAAAGAGCGCGCTGGTGGGGGCGCATGGTGGGAGAAAAAAGTTAGGTAAAACTTACCTGATGCTGCTTCTGCTGCCTGGGAGCTCCTCTGCTTCCTGGTCCCTACAGATACTGGGACAGCAGCAGACTCTCCATCCAATCCATGCGCTGCTCTCATGCCACATGAAAGCAGCGCAGAGATTACACTGAGCGGGCTGCTTTGATGTTCCACTCAGGGAATGTGCGCTGTTTATCCAACCTGGCTGTACAATACAACCAGTTGTAGAAACGTAACGGGGAATGTCTGTTTGGCCAGTCTAAGACGGCCGACCAAACAGACATGCACAGTTAGTAGTGCACATCACTCCACCCCGTCCCATCACCCGGCCCCACCCATGCCCAGCCAGCAGCCGAAAAATAAAACAATGTTGTTATATTTTTCGGCTGTTGGCTGAGGCAGTGGGGCTACGCTCCTCCGCCATTGAGGAGGAGCCACCCCCGGAGCCTTTGTGTTTTGGGGACTTGAACAGGAGCGCCTAAATAGGATTCTGTTTATTTGTGTGTGCCATGCATAGTGCTATTCCTGCAGGATAGGACAGAGAGCAGGTATGAGTCAACAGCCGCCCCTGCTCACCTCAACTATGTCATTCAAAGGTCTTCTAGGCACTTCACCACTGACTTCAAACACAGTAGACCCATTGCTCGTGGGCACAAGAAGAAGTTAAAAAAGCTGGGGCTGAGGAGCAGAGTCCCTCGTGCTACTTCCTGCTTCCAAAACCTGCCTTTGAAAAGACAGCAGAAGCGAATGAAGTGGAGAGTGAGAGACCGAGGACAAGGAAGGAACTGCCTTCTGTCATACAGTGTTCAGACTATGAAATGAAGGACTCTGGCTGCGAATAAACACACGCATTGGCAAAGCAAACGGGTCTTGTCAATGCAAGAGCTAGTGGCTTTGCTAATACCTATAAACAATATAGTACAGCAGTGAGGCTGTTCAGCATGACTAAAGGTTAGGTCAATCACCCTTGTCATGGTCCTTTTTTTCAGGAGCAAAAGGGAGGGCCGAAAGGGCAAGCAAGGACGGGCGAAATGAGTGAGTATTTGAGCAAGCAATGACGGCGGGGAGGGTTAGGGTAAAGAAGCAACACAGAATAAAGTACCCTAAGCAACGGACAAATCAATTTGTTCTTAGTACATTCGCCAGGAAGGAAACAAAGTGGCGCATCGTACACACTGACCAATTAAGAGACAGTAAAGAAGAGTGACCGTGAAGCCAATTATTGGTAAGCAGTGGGCGGGCTCCAAGCCTTTTATTGTAAACAACATGTCTCGCAAGCATGAGCGCATGCGCTGTTACAGGCTTTATCTAAAAAGCATATGTACTTTACAGTGTAGAGTATAAATGATACAGTATCCTTTTGAATATTCACAAGCATTTTCTCAAATGGCACATACTTCAGTTAGTCTAGACAAACCAACATTTATCAGTTGACACATTATCTATTATAGACTAGTAAATAATATTACATCTCAACACACTCCAGACAGGTGCAGTGCATGTTCGTATATTCAGAATTTTGACCAAACCTTGCGGTCTTCTCTGATTTGTGAGAAACGGTTTTGCGGGCGATGTTGCGGAATAGTGGGAATTAAATGGAAAAGCACCAGATCAATGTTGATGAAGTAGAAAACAAAGAGTACCAGGAGAATAAGTAAAAAAAAAATAAGAAAATAGCATAAAAATTGATTTAGATTATCATGATATGTGGCATTGTAACTGCACTGATGACACGCCAGGTAACTGCATGATGAAGACACGCTAAACAATTATACATGATTTTGAGGCAAATTGAAAACACGGTTTTAAAGACTTATTTGAAACGTACCTTCGATGACTTACTGGAGGACTTCACATTTTGTAATGTCTTTTTGTGATATGCTTTACCATTAACTTTTATTTTAGTAACAAATGTAGCTCCCTTTCTCGATTTATTCTCGCGAGAAATAACTGTGAGCTCAGGGTACATTTCCAAAGCACTCTTAAATAAAAAGAAAGTTGAAAAAATTAGTTTTTAGAAACAGTGTGACTATACGCTTATTAAGGTACACACTACAAAACGTTCCAATTCTAAATTAAAATGGATCACCGCAACATGATTAGATTTTATGACACACATTCAAAAAATCATATTTTGATCAATGGAAACAGTGACACTTGAGGTTTCCTAACAGAATAACCCCATGGAAACTTAGAGGAAGGTAGTGATAGATCTAAAGACATCTAACCACTCAAAAATGCTTGCCAAAATAAAGAGCAATGACTTGAGTGTTTATAATTGAAATCTATTTTCAGTTGATATCCTCTATTTTCTGTATTATATGCTATAGAAAGTGAAAGTGGTTCAACTGCACATGATGGTATCTGTTGACACTGAGGTCGTAAGTACAAGTTACTCATTGTAAAAACGTGTGTATAAAAGTAACACTCAATTCAGAAAGAAATGTGAGACGGCCTGATAACAGTTAAAAATAGCAAAAAATATTTCTACTGGAAAACATACAAGCATTAAAAAGCCAATAGTTGTGTCCTTGGCAGTGATATGTGATATGCCTCAAAAAGAAAAAATTAAAAAAGATTACACACCAACGCCTAGAAGTGATGGCCATATGCTTGCATTAACATTTTTTAATAAAAATAAATAAATAACCAAGGCATTTAGTTTTAACAGTACAGATGCTTCCTAGCAGGCAGATGTGTTTCTGTTTTAATGCACATCACATGTAATAAGGCTACTTGTTAGCATAAAGAATAAGTACTATTCGTTTTGAATTATTTTAACCATAGGACATAGCTTAAAACAACAAGCATTGGCATAGCCAATAGGTCTAGCCTTAGGGACCTTATGATTGTTTAGCCATGCAACAGTTAATGTTGTTGTACCAAGACAAATGTGCTGGATAACTTAACACTTATAAGGTCCCAGAGGCGAGACCTAATGGCTATGCCAATGCTTGTTCTTCTATTACCACAAACATTGCTTGCAGCAAACAAAAAATCAGGCAATGTCCTATACCTTGCAAAACACATATCCTGGGTCTCTTTACATATTCAAAACTGTCCCCATTTAAACGTGAGCTTCTTTTTAGCCATTGGATTTGCGAATGGGTTCAGTTTGTCGGGATCCAGATTGATAATGGGGCCACTTGTATGGTATCAACCAGCCAGGGGTGCAGTGTCAGTGCAAGGTGCAAAGGAGGGAGCCCAGAGAAAGTGTGACTGTGGTACCTTCACCCCTGAGCTTCTACATGGGGATCACCTCCATCTATAGGAGCAAGGTTTCCTCCATATGAAACATACTTCCTTCTCTGCCTCCCAGCAGTTACAGAGACACATGATTAGATTCATCAGCAGTGCTCCATCTCTGGCCTTTGTGGGGATTGCATGTCCATTAACTTTAAGGACATTCCTGCTCCTCTAGAACAGTGAGGTGTGCACGCATCATAAGCGCAGAAGGCAGGTATCCCAGCACTTAGCACCAGAATAGACCACGTGACGCTTTGTAGCACGTCACGATTAGTAAGACTGGAGTGACCCTGCCTCCCCTCGCTGGCAGAGTCATGCTTGGTAACTCAAAGTAAACAAACCCAAGCCTTGGGTCCTCCTGTCCAGAGCCGCAGAATCGATGGAGTGCGCTGCACGCATGTGAAAGGGGAAACATCTGACAACAGGGCAGTCCTAGGGCCTGTAGTACAGTGCTGGTGCCTGGGGTGTGTACCGACTCCCACACAGATGCAGTGTCCAGATGCCTATCAGTGAAGCAGCGCTGATGTCCAGGAGCACCTAACACCCTGATGGGCAGCAGTGCTACCAACCATGGTTTTAGCTCTGGGTCAGTAGTTCAGTGTTGCTGTCGGTGATGTGTGCTGTGTACCGCAGTGCCGCGCTGTCATCCCGAGGTTTCACTTCCGAGTCAGCAGTGCAGCACTGACACAAGGGGTTCATCCCGGATAACTTCTTCGGTGGAGCAGTGCAGCACTTTCGCCCATGGGGTTCATCATCCTCCCACAAGTGCAGTGCTGCTGTTCAGCGTGCATAATTACTCCCAGAAGTGTTGCAGAGCAGGGCAGGTGTGCGCCCAGAGGGCCATCTCCATCAGTGAAGCAATGCATAATGTTCCCGCTTGCCCCTTTGGTGCCTTCGAAGTGTTAGTTTCTTGCTGGTACAGCAGCACTGCCAGGCAGAGGTTTATATTTCCATCAGGGGTACATAGCACCCTCTTCAGTGCTGTACTGCAGTGCAGTGCTGTTATCCAACAGTCTGCAACCTTTCAATAGTGCAGCGCCGGTCTTCATTGTGCATGGCAGCCCCCTCGGTGGAACACGTGAGTGCAGCGCCGCTATACATGGTGCATAACTGCCCCCTTGGTGGAGCACGCTAGTGCAGCGCCGCGCTCCATGGCGCATAACTGCACACTTCGGCCATTTGGATTCTGGAGCGTAAGAAAGTAGCATTTGCATAGATTTTGAGAACATAACAATGTATATATGAAAGAGCGCATAATAGAAACCATTAAAAGTAAGATAACAAAGCAACTTGTTTTTCTAGTGAACGAATAGACAGAAGAGTGGTTGCCAGGGAAAGGAAATTGAATGGGACTAGAAGACTGCGATCAGCAAGTATGTTCAGGACCCTGCGGAGGACAGGTCCAAACCAAAGGGAAATCGAATTCCAGAAAGATTGAAGATTTAGCTCCCTGACCTGTTACCCAACAGCCCTCGCTCCAGATGCAGATTGGAACATGGGGTCTGTGGGATGCTCTTGAGCACACAGTCATTTGTGACTGATTCTGACAGCAGGTCAAAGGACAGTTTTGAATTAATCATGGTGCAATAAATTAAAACCCTATGTGACAGAAACAGTATACATAAAAACAGAAATAAACTTTTGCGCCGCGAAAGTTAAAGCGACGCACACTCTTGTTGATACATTGGGGTTAAAGGGCCCCGCCGACTTACTGCGTTCTCTCTCATCTAATGCACCTTCTTTTCTTCTATATTTTCGGAGCCAGGATGGGTGCAGCAGCTTAAATTCAAACCTCGTTTGGGGGAGGAGGTTGGCAGGAGAGGAGAGGAGAGGGGTGCTTTGAGCTCAGAACCCATTGTTTTCCCCTTTCAAAGGGGGAACCTGCCCGCTGCTTGTCCTATTGATTGATGACACTGGTGAATAAGTGGGGAGCGACTGTCCCTGAATGGTCCCCTTGCAAATAAAGAGGCCAGTATACGGCAGGTGCTGGCACTGGGGAGTGTGAAGAAGACAGGCTCGCTGGCACTCACCAAGTGCCTAGATAAAGGCGGCCGGCACAATAGCACCTTCTCGGGAGGGGGTGGGGGGGAACAGACAGCCTTTACAGCACTCCTGGCGTCGTATCCTGCTGGGGGGAGCCTGCCCTCTCCTCGTCAGCCTCTCTGCCACTTTTCTTTTCCTCCCCCAGCAGATTGCTTTGAAAGCAACAATAAATCCCTGAAGACGGAAGCTGAAAAACAACACCGCGCTTTGAAAGACAGAGGGGGAAATATATATAGTTTGCTCTGTCCTCCTACAGATCAGAGGGTAGGAAAGTCACCGAAATGGGGGACAGAGCCCCGCCCATCACCCACACTCTAAGGAGCAACAGTGAAAGTAGCAGAGACAACACTAGGAAAGTAGGAAGCGACTCTCCAGTGGGTGAAGAATATTATGAGAAATGTCTCCCGTCCGCAGCATCACTTAAAAAGAATTATTATCCAGAGGAAAGGAATCAGGCATGTCCTCAAATAGGTATTTTTTAAACTTCTAGGTGTCCTGGTGCACCCAGAAGCTATATAAAGCCTATGCAAAAAAAAAAAGAGAGCGGCAGGAGCATCTTTCATTTTAGGAGGACACCTTGCAAGTGGCTGTGACAAAACAGATGGCCCCTGCACGCCGCTGCCTGCTCCCTAGAGCAAAATGCCCTGGGAGTAAACATTTCCCATAAAGTTGGGACACCCACACGGCTTTGGCCAATTGTGTGCTGAAGCCAGACGTAAAGGCCAATAGCGTGTGAGCAGCACAAGCTTCTACTGAAGCTGAAGTGATTCCAAGAGGCCGATTCGTATAGCAGCGCATGCGTGCTGCTTCTAGGCTCGACCTAAAAAGGCGACTTAAAAAAAACGAATCAATTCTTAGGAACAGCAAGAACAAACAAAGGGAAAGTACACTACTGCTCTAACATCCTTGGCATTGATGGCTTACTTCTTTTTAGGTGGATGTACGCCTGTGATCGAGCACAATGCAATCATTCATAGTGCAAGACAGCAGATCAAGTCATTCAACCTCACCTATTACAACCATGTTGATGGTACCCAAATCATTTAAAAAATGGATAGCCCAGAAGACCTCTAAAATGTAAAATCTGATGACTGCTTTTGTTCTATAAACACATGGATGGTGAATAACCATCTAACGCTCAATACCTTAAAGACAGAGATTATGACTTTAGGACAATGGCAAAAATACCAGCCTCCCGCAATATGGCCTAAGGAACTTCAGGCCCCTCCAACATCATCAAAAGAAGTGAGAAACCTAGACCTATACTTGGTACCAAGTGTTAGAAATGTCATGAGCGCTTTCTGCGCAATGAAAACACTATATTGCATCTTCCCATTCCTTGCATACCAACATACACATGAAAGCCATCCTCATGCTTGTAATCCTCAAGCTTAACTATTCCAACACCCTATACCTTGTCACACCCATATTCATCATACGCATAGCACAAATCAGCCGAAATGCTTTCACAAGGCTTCTTCTCTGCTTTCACCTGAGAGAACGCTTAACGCAAATCATGCAATCGCTCCACTGGTTAATTTCAGCTAGATGGGAAATGTTTAAGGCACTCTGCACTGTTCACAGAGCCTTTTAAGTGGAAGGACCACTATACCTAGTTTTTAGAAGTTGTGGTATTCAATGGCCCATGGTTGCTGCTATATTTGTGTTTTGCTTTATTTTGTACTTTTATAATCTTATGGGAGAAATCAAATTGTACGACTAAATTCAAGCTAAACTAACAAAACTGAACACTGCGCTCCAGGCTAGCACCATTTACCTTCATACCACCTTGCCATAAAAAAGACGTAGGAGGCACTGCTTTCTCAGAACAAGCCACCAAACTCTGGTACTCACTACCAGCCAGTAGTAGAAGCATTCAGGAGCACATACACTTCCAAAGACAGTTTAGAGCGGGGCTATTTTCAAGATAACTGCACCACCCCACATCTGGCAATAGAGATCAGAACCCCAGCTGAGTTCTCAAGCATACTGGTCAGCTTACAACCCACACATTGGAATCAACTCAATCAGAAAGCTAATTTCAATATGAGGTAAGGTAAGAAGGGCTGACCTACGTTTCGCCAGGGCCTTGTACAGTTACATCATTTCATATACAATATTTATAGTCCACAATAATACTACAACCATAATACTATGTGTTCAGCTGCAAATGGTATGGAATAACTGAAGAGATCTTGCACACACTGGTAGAAAATTCTGAGAGCTTTAATCCGGTCCACCACCGCAGGTTCCAAATATCTATACACTCTGACCACTTCTTTACAACTCCCAATGACTTGCAGATTTGGAATGATCGTAAAAATGCCTATCCCAGCAGATCTTGCCATTTCTCCTTCCCTCCAACCATGCCACCTCGGGACCACAACTAGACACACATTTTAGATTGACCAACTCAGTACAGTAACCAGCACACAGACTATAATCATGAGAATTACTATAAAGGGATCTCTATAGTCCTCAATAACAATATGGAACCACTTCCCACATTAGATCACAAAACCAAGATAATACCCTTTGAAGCAACACACCCTACAGCTAGCACTTCAGTGCCCCACATAGGGGTAGTAATCACTACATAAATACTCTAATACAATACAATTGGATGAAGTGGGCTGAATGATTCATTACTCCATACTGTGGTAAGAAGCAAAAGCAAAATGTGAATGACCATTAAACAGACCAATAGATAAAGAGGACTGATGTAAATCCCCATCTCTAATTAAAATATGTATGCATGTTTTAGGTTTGATTTTTTTTATAGCTTAAGGCTAACAAAACGGCTCAAGCTGTCTCAAGGCCAGACCTAACAACATTTGCATTGTAGTCCAATGTGCATAGACATTGATGATCCACCTCTTGATGTACAATGACCTCCATTAACTCAGTCCTTTCTCTCAGTTCATATAAGTGAGATGAAGACGGAGGTGGTGTCTGGAAAGAACTGAGGGACTGCCAGTGCAAGAGTAACAACGGTGAGTAAACTTTACTCACTTGTACAACGCTACTCCTCCATGAGACTATTGGAGAGAACACAGAAAATTGCTGTGCTAAAGGGATCATGTGACCTGAAAATAATATCCAATGTGCAGTGTTTGAAAAACATATGAAAAGCAACCCATATGGCTGTCAAGCATATAACTTCAACGGAACAATTGACTAAACTGGTCAATTGTGCAGTTGTATGGTTCATGTTTTTATTTTATAGGGCACCATCTGCCTTTTCTCAGCAAGTTACTTACCTTCAGTAACGTCTTATCAGGTAGAGAGAGGATCTATCTTCAGATTTGAGATTTCTTAACGTACAACTCTCCCCAGGCACCAGACTGAATCCAGAAGATGTTTTCAGCTGTAGCTCTGCGCATTGGTAGAGGGCATTGTGCAACTCCGTAGTGACGTCGACCATATATAGCCCCCTACCGACTCATTGATGTCAGTTTTTTTGGTGACCATATTCCACGCCAAAAAAACTGAGCCACTTACAGAAATTGGCCATGGAAAGTGTGCCAAAAAAGAGATATCTCTCTCGCTCTTCCAATACAGACGTATCTGCAAGGAAGAGTATCCCAATATCAAGCAGGAGGAATATCTAAATATCAAGCAGGATATTGTAAGTAGGAATAAATTAGTTTGCAGAATGGGGAGGATTGGAGGGTTGATAAGGAATCTGTGGCTAGAACTTGTCTCTACCAGATAATGTATTACAAATAGTAAGTAACTTGTTTATCTGATAGAGACATCTAGCAAAATCATTCCTGGAGGAGGGTCTGTAAAATTATTAGATCAAAATCCCTGAGTGGAACTAGCCCGTGTCTAGCTGGAGCAAAAGAAGACAGAGGAGACGGGTCGCTCTAAGGCAGGAAGGCTAGCACGACATTTCTCTGCAGCCCAAAAACTGTGGTAGGAACCACAGGTAAAGTAACAAGAAGGTAGAAAAAATGTACTCCTGGCAGAGGAAGAGAAAAGTGCTGGAAGACAACATTCTACCGCAACCTAAAAACTAGTGCACAGGTATGACAAAACCCGAAAAAGGGTCGGCTGTGAGGCAGGCAGCTCTACCGGGGTCACATCTGGCAATGAAGTGGTGGCGGCGGAAGTGGTGTGGCATTGAGCAACGGCACCATCGGAGTTGGCTGACCAGACCCAGGCACCAAAGGTGGTTGGCCCTGAAGGGCTATGCACCGGCATCGAAACGGATTTGAAATCCGAAGGCCGAACTGAGGCGGAGGGCAAACTCGCTGGCGTGAACACACTCAGAGCTCCTCACACCTCGTTGGAGCACAAGGGACCTCCAGGAGAACGTGAAGCCCAAAAGATAGTATAAAGAGAATTGAATTGTAATATTCTTGCATCTGGATCACAGCCACTTCGGCTCCAGGGAAGATAGGGATGCCCGGGAGAGACTTGTGCACTGACTCTTCAACCGATGATTGGGGGTGCTGCAACTTTGATCGCCTGCATTGTGACTTACCTCGGGACGTTGATGATGAGTGAAGTCCATGGGAACAGCTCCTGGAATGGGCGGTCATTGGAGAGTGAAAGAGCCTGAGGGAGATGGGGAGCTTGGAACGACTTAGACATCGGCGCCGCTAGGAGCTTCATTCGTCGTTCCCTCAGCACCTTCAGGCAAAGTTGGTGACAGGAATCACACTCCGCTGAGTCATGGTGCTCCCCCAGGCACCACATACAAATAGAGTGAGGGTCCATGGCAGACATTTGTCGACCACAGGAACCACAAGGCTTTAATACAGAGGACATTTGAGATTGTTTAAAAGAACCCTGTTCCTTTAAACAAAAACATTGTTCTGTGGTCATTAAGGAAGGGAAGCCAAAACAGCATACCAGGATTTACTACCAGGTCTGCAGAAGAACATGCAGGTGAATGGAGACTCCCACTCAGCCACCCAAACCTAATTAAATTGCATGAGGTGGGCAACTGGCTAACAAGCTATGGGAAGTAATTGTGGGTTTTGTTTTGCTCGGTTGAAAAGCCAGCGGAAACCTGACGACGCTGTTGATTCTCATAAGCCCCGTGCTAGAATACTGCACCCCTTTTCTATGTTGGGTTAAGTCACAAACCTCTGCTATGGACATGACATGATCTTCCAAGAAAAAACAAAGTCACCCGAAAATACTCAAAATGGTGTGTTTATAATTGTTTATTGCAAGGGCTTTTGCTGCTATGTCAGGGCTTGCATTCGATCAATTGCTTGTCCATAATGGAAACACACACTGTTGCTCTTATCAAAGGGCTCTGAAAGAAGGAAATAATGCAGTTGTTAAGTGAACAGTGCTGCTGGAATTCACTGTACAAACAGATGTGTCAATGAGATCAGGCATGAACTCAGCAATATCAAAATAGTCTATTTTACTTCTTTGATCGTGGCCTGGAACTTCTCTCATAGCGTCTGTTATTTTGAAAGAATAACAACTTCACAGCTTGCGCTTACAGCTATTTCTCGACAGGGTGGCCTGCAACAGACAAGGAGAAGCATTCTGAAAGGCTTTTGTCCAACTTGAAACTAGGATTACTGAATCTCTTACAAGAAGAGGCTAAACGACTTATGGAATCTGCTGCCTATATAGAGATGCACAAAAGATGAAAAACTGTGTCCATTGCTGAGAAGAGACACAAAAAACTTTATCTAGAAACTACCGTTGTTTAGAGTCAATATTCTTCTAGTCCAGATTTGAACAAAAAGGCTTTTGCCAGACTTTTGTAGCACTTTTTGGTACAATTAGCATAACGTTTGCATACAATGAAGGAGAAACAAAGGTTATAGGGAAAGCAAGCTTTCATAAGATCAATCTGCATAATCAGATCACATTTGTGTATCGAGGCCCTAGAAGTAGACCCTCAAGATCCGGCGAGGTCTTGAACTTTGTGAAGGTGGCCAGGAGCTAGGCATCTGATAAAAAATAATAATAATAATACAGTCTTTTATTGAGCGCAAACAACTACCTCCAAAGAGGTGTCCCGGCGCTCGAGCGACAAGCAACAATGAGGATCGCATAGGATTAAGCTGGGTTAAAAAGCCATGTTTTTACTGTCTTCCTAAATTGGGTTTCAGAAGTAATCTGACACAAAGAATTAGGGAGGGAATTCCATTCTTTGGACTCCCAAAAACAAAGGATCTACAACCCAGCCGGATTTTCTTTACTCATGGAGTGCAAAGTAATTTCTGGGAATTAGATCTCAAAGCGCACGTCTGCGTGTAGACACCTAGCCTCTGTTTCAAATAACTAGGGCACGAACCATGAAATGCCTGAAAAGATAGGGTTAAGACCTTAAATTTAATTCTCTTGACTACCGGAAGCCAATGTAGTTCTTTAATATGCAGAGAGATATGTTGCCGAAAAGGAACACATTTGATCAATCTTGCAGCCGCATTTTGAACGATTTGGAGTTTCCTAACAAGATAAACCAGTAAGCCTATATAGAGGCCGTTCGCTTAGTCCAGGCGAGCAGTTACTATGGCATGGACTACGATCCGGCGGCAGCTCTCAGGCAACAAGTGTATAAATGTACGCATGTTTCTCAAGCTACTGAAACAGGCAGCAGTTACCTGCTGAATTTTGACAGAGAAGGATAGATCAGCCTGCCATTTTACTCCCAGGTTTTTGGCGCAACCAACTGGCGTGATAAAGTACAGTGTGATTCTAATGCCTCCCGGTCTATACCACTCCAAACATAACCCATACACTTCCACCGAGTCGGACGGCATAAATGCCACTAAAACAAGCAATGAAAGGCCAATCTCTCTGTCTTATGTATAGTGAAGAACAAGTTTCTTACTCTGGAAATGCTCTTCTCTGGTGGATATTATCTTATCGGAAATTCCTCACTGAAGAATGTCCCAGATGGGTCTGGGAAACGCTTCGAAAGCAACAACTCATTCGTAGTCATGAGGATTAACAACACCTTGGGGCAGGAAGACCCAATCTATGGGTACTGGGATGCGCATTGGCATCAGTTTTTACAAGCACAAACAAAGGCAGAGGATGAAGGATCCAAAAGAATACAAGCAACATAATTCTATCACTATTAAATAACATAGAAATGTTTTAGTCCATGTGCACTCATTAGAATAGGAAGGAGGTAGCCTTAATGGTATCCAGCAGAAAAAAACACTAATAAAGGGGCCAATTTATACCCAAAAACTTGAAAAACAGCTGTAGCAAAGAAGCCACTTAGACAATTACAGTGTACAAATACATGGAGAGACAACAGCTTGTGCACCACAGATCTGAGCCACCAAAAAGCCACTTCACAATCCCAAAAACACCACCTTGGTCGTAGTAGCCCAAGCCATGATGGCTTGAATAGGCTAATCCTTTATTTAACATCTTTATGAAAACAAACAGGAAATATTGCATTTGGTAACAGTACTAGGAGCCAAATGAAAAGACTCGGCTGGCCATGCTCATCTCCAAACATCTAGTCTGAAACTCTAATGGCCTGGGTGTAGACCCTGACCATCCCTGTGGCAACAGAGGATCCAGATTGAGTTTAAATAGGCTGGAGTACAGTCTGGAGCGATGAGGATAATCTGAGTCTTGTACCTCTTTGCCTTCTGAAGGACGAAAGGGAAGCACCCCCAAAGACAAAATGTCTCCCAGAGGACTCTAGAGGGAAGATGCAGAACAAAGTCAATTTGACAGTTGCCGAAGACACATACAGAACCATGAGCGGGAGGCCACGGTATGCAAAGAAAATCGACATCACTTTGGGATGAAATTCCTGCTGGTATCCTTCTTCAATACCTCACGGTATCTGCTCTTACATTCAGTGATCCCAAAAAATGATGAGCCACTTGGAAACCCAGTGCTTCGGAGATTAAATACACAAGCGGAGGGCTTCCATACATACAAAGGCGCCTGAACCTCACAATACAATGCCCATTCAAGTGCACCGTGTGCTGTTGTCAGGGGGCACTTACACAATCTGGCTACCATTGGACAGCAGAAAGCTTTGAGAGCTAGATAAAGGGATTGTTGCTCAAGCAGACAGATGTGTCTGGACCATGGTCAGCGGACTCGATAATTCTCTCGCCTCGGTGCCCACTCTGATCAGCGTTCACACTCGGCAAATCTGGGCATTAGCTTGCCTCATCTTCACTAACGGCCCCACCAGACCGCCGGGGATGCCTGGTCTCACCCTGGAGATACCCATTAAGGGACCATCTCTCAGGGAAGCCAGGAAGGGTTTCGCAGCGGTCGAAGCGCCTTGGGACCCTCCGGGTAAGTAGTGCGCTATATAAATGCCTATACATACATACATACATACATACATACATCTTCTGTTCTGCGGGCAACTGAAACCCACAATTGCGTTGTCTTGCTACTGATAGTCCGAGAATAGGTCTGAGAGGTCAGTTATCTGATGACTTGAGCGGTTTAATGACAAACAGAAGTTCAACCTTTAACAGTGAGTCACCTTTCAACCACAGGAGATTGCATGCCACTAAAGGATTTACAAAAACAAAAAAAAAAGGCGGGGCCTGAATAACCCTATGCGACGGGACACAAATTAAACACAACATTATGAGGAGTTCTCTATAGGGAACATTTCGATGTACCTCGAAAGGGATTCGTCAATAGTGGGATTGTTCTCTATTGAAATAGACTTTAGTGGTTTGTGAAACTCAATTTGCTTTTTATTTTACTGGTCATAGTGTCACACCATTCCTAATCATTTGTAACAATTCATTAAGTACACTTACACAAAAAAACACAGAAAATGACATTACAATTTTTTGTGTGCAAACAAAACTAATCCCATGCACGAATAGTCCTTACTATTTTAGTTTGTGTCTACTAATTGTTGGTAGAAAAAGAGTCCACCTTGTGGTAGTTCCTTCAATTTATCAATCTCGATCCAATCAGGAGATGGTGTCCTTGGGTTTATTCTTATGAGTGAATTCAGGAACACCGACAAAAGTAATGGTTGACGCGTCTCAGGCCCGGCCTTTTGGGCCTCCTCAGAACACTGAAACAAGGACGTAGGACACATACAGATTTCCCTTAAAACAAGAATAATAGACGCACACGAATATTGCTCTAAAATTGACACACAGAACCTCTAAATCCAAAACCAACACCTCTCTAAGTCTTTTTAGTGAAATTCCAGACATGCCCAAAAAGAAAATACCTCTCTGTGTTTATAACCACCACTGGTAACATGCAAATTTCCTAATTGTGTGTTGTGACTTATGTATTCTGAGAACCGGTCATGGACAATTGTAAGTAAGCCAGACCAACCTATACTCGTGTTGTGGCCCCCACATTTGGTGGGCCAACCAGTGGTCACATGCATGCGTCTCAATAATGTGGTTTGATTCTAAGATCCAGTCGTGGATATTCGTGATTGAGCCAAATCAAGCACTGCATGCGTTGTGGCCCCCATTATATAGCTGGCAGGTTAAAATTCTACATGTCATTGAGAAAACGGGCAATGAATCTCAAAATGTAAGCCAGCAGCAGGTTATATACTAGGGGAAGGACCACTTGAGGGCCTTTGCATCCCTGTGTTTTACATCATTGGAGCCAATCAGTCAACTGGGGAAGAAATTCCTCATCACTTCCTAGTGGGTTGACGCCAGCCATGGGAGGCCTAAGATTAGGGGCAGCATCCTGCCTCCTGTCGCGAGCTGGCCATCCATAGAAGTAAAGGAGGGACTAGCTGTTATTTGTAACATCTGCCACAATCCTGAACTGGCTTTAGCCCTATTTATGACAAAGGCCTGTGTTACATCCTGCATTGTGTTTCTTGCCTTTTATTCCTTCCCCTTTAATTGCATGAAACCTGGTTCATCGTGTTCTAGTTCTCAGAACTTTCCTGGTGATGCATTCTGCAACTTTGAGTCAGTTGTATCTGGACTCTGAAGCTACATGTATGATGCTGTGCTGCTGAATAAAGCTCCTTGAATTTTAACCTGTTTCCTGGATTCTTACAAATTTTGGCGACGAGGACTCCAGCCATCTACAGCACAGGAGCGGAGTGAACCCTGTTTTATTCCTTTGGGACTATTTTTAGGCTTTCTATTGATATTTTGCCTCCTAATCTTTGAAGAAATTTTTTACTTTGGATTGGTGCCTTTGTGGATGTAATTCTTGCTTTCTCTCACTGCCTGGGAAAATTTACGGCTCATTTTTGTGCAATATTTATCAAATTTAGACTTGTGCATCTTTCAACTTCTTCTACCTGTTCAACGCTGAGCTGTGGAACTCGCTGCCTGAACGAAGGTTCCAGTCTGCTGCCTGATTCCGAGCTAAGCGAACCGAAGCATTGAGACGTCAGCGCTACTTGTGCGCGTCATTGTAGCATCGCCTGGCAACCAATGTTTTTATCTCAAACGTCAGATCTTCAGTTTTCCTTAGCAACCAGCATCTCAACGCATAGCGTCTTGCGCTGCTGCCAAGGTATCACGCGACTACTTCCTTGTGACATCACACGCATTAATGCTGCGTACAACGTGCCGACATCACACGCATTGACGCTGCGTGCAACGTGCCGCCATCTTGTTCTCTAGGCATTCTGTTGCCCAGCAACGATTTCATCGTATTTCTTGAACAACGCTGCAACGATTTCATCGTATTTCTTGAACGATGCTTGGTTTATTTTAACCACGGAGATGCCGCTTTATTTATTTTGCTAAACAGAAACGCTTTGCAGTACTTAAACAATACTGTGCTGTGTTTTCCTTTTCATTTATTCTCCGTTTTGCTACATTTTCACTGGATTCTACAAAGGTACTTTCTTCAAGAGGAACTACTTATCTCCTTTTGCCAACATTCTGACTTTCATCTATATTTGTTTTACTACAGTATTCCATATTTAAGTACATTTATTTCCTTATACTTCATTGCCATTTACATATTGTATCTTGTATTATACAGTACTTTTAGGACATTCTACTTACGTTATTTGCTTATTGTTACTGTTTCTATTACTTACTTTATTTAAAATGCAATTTGACCCTCCTGCAAAATTTTTACAAATCAAGGGCGATCCTCCTTTGCCTTGGGCAAGATGGAAGGAGGAATTCTTTAATTATATGAGGGCCATTGAGGGAGAACGAATGGGTGCAGAGAGGAAAAAGAGTATATTGTTGCATTGTTTAGGCTCAGAAGGGCAAGAGATTTTTAGAACTTTGCCTCAAGTTTCTGCTCCTTCTGGAAGTGGTGATAGCCTTAATGTTTACTCTGAAGCACTTAGTAGACTAGAAAAAAGGTTTAAACTCACTGCCAATATTGCTCTTAATCGTTTTAAATTTTATACCAGGGCGCAGAAACAGGATGAATCATTTGATGATTTTCTCACTTCTCTAAGAGCACTAACTTTACGTTGCAACTTTGGTACAATGGCTGATGAAATGATACGTGACCAAATCATTGTTCACGTCAATAATAAGAAGGTCCAAGATAAATTATGGTGTTTAGGTGATCCAAGTTTGGAAGAAAGTATTGCTATTGCTAAATCTACAGAGATGTCCGAAAAGTGGATAAATATTGTAGACAAACATAGTGCCAATAGCAATTAAACTAATGTTGAGGAAGAAGTATGCTTGGTTAAGCCCAGAAAGGAAGGGAAAAATTCTACTACTATATATCCAAGTACTAAAAATGTGTCAAGTGGTAATTACAAGAAACTTGATTTTAACAGCAATTCAGTTTCTTGTTTTAGGTGTGGCAATAAGTCACACATCGCCTCTTTTCAAGGGTGTCCTGCCCTGAATAGAACTTGCAATGTATGTGGTAAAATGGGGCACTTTAGCAATGTCTGCAGAGAAAAACGCTTAAATACACAAGGGCGAGCAGGACAGTCACATTCTATTTCTAATTATCCTACTCCTGCTAAGGTGTCTTCTGTTAATAATTCAGAAACCACATCACAAGAAGTCACAAGAGGCTATGTTGTTTCCAATATACGAAGTGGTACTATGACTAGTAAGAAATTACCTAAATGCATGTTTGACATTTTTGGGATTGATGTTGAATTGATGGTAGATTCTGGGTCCCCATGGACCATTATTACTAAACAATACTTTGATGAGAAGTTACATGATGTATGTGATTTTTCTAAATTACAACCTTCTGATATTTTAGCTGAGAGTTTTAATGGAAGCAATATTTCTATTGAGGGATTTTTGAATGTGCCTTTAACTTTCAGAGGTAGGTTTGCTTATATCAAACTGTACATAGCTTTCAAGGGAGTAAATGTTCTTGGATGGCAAGATCAATGGGAACTCGGTATCAAATTGAATCCACGAGCTAAGGATCCCATTGAGTTTTGTAGTGATCAGGAGATGGTTAATAGCATTAGTGACGGGGAAGAGGATGTTACCTCTTTTTGGAGTAAAGAATTTGACAAAGTCTTTTGTGATCAACTAGGAAAGTTGAAAGGCTTTGCACACAAAATAGTGTTAAAAGATGGTGCTATTCCTGTGAAGCAGAAATTGAGAGGTGTACCTCTTAATGTTAGATCTGAATTAAAGGATATGCTGGATGATCTTTTGAAGGATAATATCATCGAACCCATAGAGTCATCTGAATGGGTTTCACCCATAGTTCTCTTACGAAAACCTGATCAAAAATTGAGAGTCTGTATTGATTTGAGGGCTCTTAATTCAAATATTGTTATAGATTGTCATCCGCTTCCAAATATCAATGAATTGGTTTCACTTTTTGATGGTGCGCAGATATTTTCCACCTTGGACCTTAGGTCAGCGTACCATCAAATAGAGTTAACAGAAGAATCTAAAAAATTCACTGCCTTTATTACACCCATGGGTTTTTACCAGTACAGAAGAATGCCATTTGGGTTGGCTTCTGCGGCTTCTGTTTTTCAGCGTGTAATGTTTCAGATTTTTAGAGACCTTGATTCTTACGTTAAGTGCTTTCAGGATGACATTCTGATTTTTTCTAGAAATAATGCTGAACATTCTGCCCACCTTGATGAAGTGTGTTCCAGATTGCAAAACTATGGTCTCACTCTTAAAGCACATAAATGCAATTTGTTTAGAAAATCAGTGGAGTATTTGGGGCATACTCTTTCAGGGGAAGGTTTGGTTCCAAAGAAATCTAATGTGGAAGCCATTCTTAATGCTCCAGCTCCTAGTACTAAGGAACAGCTTCTGTCCTTTTCGGGCATGTGTGAGTATTACAGCAAATTTGTTGCTAATTTTGCTACTAAAATGGAGCCTTTGAGGAAACTTTTGAGACAAAAGAATGAATTTGTTTGGGACACAGAGCAAGAAAAGGCTTTTTCTGAGATCAAAAAGGACATTGTCAATTCACCAACTTTAAGACCCTTTAGGATGGGAAAGAAATGAATAATTACCACGGATGCGAGTTTGTACGGTTTGGGGTGTGTGCTTTCCCAAACAGATGGTGTGTCAGAGTGGAATGTGGCTTTTTCATCCAGGACGCTGAGTGAGACAGAGCGCAGGTATGCAGTTATTGAGCGAGAGTTACTGCCATGTGTGTGGGCTATAGAACATTATAGAATCTACATTTGGGGTAGTAAGTTCATTTTGAGAACTGATCACAAGCCTCTTGTCCATATTCTATCAGTGGGAGGAGGATGGAATTCTACAGCGAGAATTGCACGTTTGACATCTAAGTTGCAGGAATATAGCTTTACGGTGGAATATATACCTGGAAAGAAAAATGTTACGGCTGATTGTCTATCACGTCTTCCTTGTCTTAGTTTGGTTGACAGCGTAAGTGGGTGTAAAGATGTAGACTTTGTGTCTAGTTTGCAGGATTTTGTTGATACTCAGTATCAAGAGATTACTGAACAGTTTTGGTTCAAGTGTCAAGAAGAAGATGATAAGTTAACTACATTGAGGAAATACTTGTTGGAAGGTTGGCCCAGCAAAGCCAATATCAGAGAAGATATTGTGCCGTTTTTTAATGTTGCTGATGAATTGTTCTGTGAAGGTAATTTGTTTTTTAAAGGTGACAAGTGTGTTCCACCGGTTGGTGTTCAGGAGTTGATACTCAAGTTGGCGCACAAAACTCATCCTGGAATCTCTGCCATGAAGCGTCTTATTAGGTTGAATTTTTGGTGGCCAGGTTTGGACAGGTTTGTAGATCGTGTGGTTAGGGAATGCAGTGAGTGTTGTGACAAAGACAAGATGTTGAAAGTTGTTGTTCCACCCCTTAAGTCAGTAGTGTGGCCTGAAGTTCCGTGGAACAAAATTGCCTTTGACATTTCTGGTCCGTTTAATATTTTACCTGAGTCTTCTCGTTTTGCTCTTGTAATTATCGATTACCATTCAAAATGGCCAGAAGTAAAATGTGTGTCAAAAATCACTTCTGAGGTAATTATTTTGTTTTTTCAGGAAGTATTTTCTAGAGACGGTTGTCCTTCTGTTTTGGTGTCAGACAATGGAGTTCAATTGGTCTCTTCAGAAATGCAGTCATTTTTACAGTCTTGTAATATTAAACATGTTAGGACTTCTCTCTACGAACCGCATGAGAACGGTTAAGTCGAGCGTTTCAACCGTGTGTTAAAGAACTATATTGTGGATGCCATTAAGGAAAAGGGTAATTGGTTGAATACTCTCAGAGAGAAACTTTGGAATTACCGCATAACTCCTCACACCACCACAGAGGTTAGTCCATTCAAGTTACTTAAGGGAAGAGATCCAGCTTCTGTTATTTGTCCTTGGTGGTTCAAGGAGAAGTGTAAGGCTTTTTGTGAGGATGTTGTGGATGTCAAGGTTATTGCGGACAGAGTTGCCTCTAAACAGAATAAATCTGCTGTGTGGTATAACAAGAGGTGGAAGGCAAGAGAGCATGGTTTGGCTGTGGGAGATTGGGTCAAGATTATGAAACCTTCTTTTGTTAGCAAGGGTGTGAGCAAATATGGTAGACCCATTCAGGTTAAGAATGTTTTCAAAAACTCTGTTTATCACACAAGATGGAAAGGTCTGGAATGTAAGCAAGGTTGCAAAGTGTCCTATCCAGTTTGGTGCGAATACTCAATCTCATTCTCAGAATTGTTCCAATTCTGTACCAGATCAGTTTTCTAGGCTTTCTCCTGATACTATTGCCTCTAGAATCAAAGAAGATTCCCGTGTTCGTAAGAGACCCATGTCTTTACGGGACTATGTATAATGTGTTGCTTTTGTTTTTATTATAGTTCTGTACATATTCTAATCTGACTGTTTTTCCATTTGTGGGGGAGATGTGTTACATCCTGCATTGTGTTTCTTGCCTTTTATTCCTTCCCCTTTAATTGCATGAGACCTGGTTCATCGTGTTCTAGTTCTCAGAACTTTCCTGGTGATGCATTCTGCAACTTTGAGTCAGTTGTATCTGAACTCTGAAGCTACATGTATGATGCTGTGCTGCTGAATAAAGCTCCTTGAATTTTAACCTGTTTCCTGGATTCTTACAGCCTGTTTTTCAAATAGGTGGCTACAGAGACAGCCCACCTACATGAATGTGAGAACAAAATTATGTTTATGAATGATTTTAGATGGAGGGAAATTAACGATTAGGTTAAATCTTCATTTTAATTTTCTCCCATTTCAAATTTCTAGCTCCCAGTGGCCAATGAACATCGTGCCATATTTATGACTGCAAAATGTAAAATAGGTCTATGAAACATTAAGTCCTAATGTTTTTCTCAACTTTAAATTAAGACAATTACATCTGAATATTTTAAGAAGCATGTTTTTCACTTGAAATTACTCCCATTTAAGAAAGATTGCTGTATTTTTCTGTTGTAAGTATGACACCATGTCTACATGCCACTGAATGCTAGATGCCTGCTGTAAGTAGATGCAACACTCTGAAATGGAAGAAATTTAAATGATGAGTTATATGGGATACATATAAACGAAGTTAACTCTTTAGTTTAATTTTCTCCCATTTCAAAGTGTCGCATTTACACATAGCAGGCATCTTTCTACTAGTGGCTGGTAGACACTGTGTCATATTTAGAACTGAAAAATAGAGCCATTATTTTTAGTGGGAGAAATTTAAAGTGCAGACAAATGTTTCATATAATGAACATTTTGCAGAACATTTTTCTGCACTTTAGATTTCTCCCATTGAAAAAAACGTGGTGAAAATGATGTCCCGTGTTAAAGGTACATATAACACAGGCTCTCATTCACCCTTATACATTTATCCCCTCACACATGTTCATACATCCCATAAACATCACACTCTCACTGACACACTTGACAGCCCTGTCAGTGTGCCCCTAGTCAAAGTTTTTTGTTCAAACCACAGAACTCTGGCCTCCTCCCTCGCCCTCTCCCTCGGTGAAAAGTCTCGGGATCATCATTAAAGCAGATCTTTCACTTAGAGGACAGGTGGGAGCAGTGATCTCCTCTAGCTTCCATCAATTACCTAAAATCAAGAAAATCGCCCATTTGCTGACCCACACTGCTCTCATACCGGTGGTTTAGCTCTGGTACTTTCACGGCTTGATTTCTCGAACTCCATCTATCTTGGTTTACCAGCATTTCTAACAAGACGCCTACAAATCGTTCAAAATCAAGCGGCCAGACTTATTCTTAAACAACCTAAATAGCTCTTGGCTGTCGAATCTCCACTGGCTACTATATACCTATAGCCCAGCAGGGGATGTATGACGTTACAACGCATACCATTACAACTACCTACCATTACAACGCGACCATTACAACGCATACCATTACAAACCATAGCGCTTAGAGGTGCTGGATAGTGGTAAGTATAATTTACTATTCCAACTCCAGTCCCCGTGGACACTAGGGAAGGTGTTGGATAGTAAATTAAACTTATTCCCTATCCTAGAGCGCCCCCCCAGCGCAATGCGTTGTAATGGTATGCGTTGTAAAAGTTGCATTGTAATGGTAGGTAGTTGTAAAAGTTGCGTTGTAACAGGTGTATACCCCCAGCAGGTTACCTTTAAGTCCGGCTGCCTGGCCTTTAAGGCCCTTCATGGCAAAAGCCCCAGATTCATTAACAGCATGATCTTAAAGTATGCCCCCGCTCGAAGTCTTAGATCGGCTCACCTCCACTTGCTCACCATCCCCTCCTTTAAACGGAAGCGGCAAGGAGGCTGCCGCTTCGCCTACCTTGCCCCTAAATTTTGGAATACCCTCCCCTTGACAATCAGGAGCTGTGACAATCTGATGGGTTTCAGGAAAGCTTTAAAGACCTGGCTGTTTGAGCAAGCATATGCATAGTTACCCGTCTGCGACATTCTTTACAATCAGCGCCAAAGCCTCTGGGTGTACGTGCGCTTTAGAAGTTATTAACATAACTTAACATGACATAGTATTTGGCTCTATGATGGAAATTAGGCTTAAAGTCGATTAAACTGGGCATAGGGGTGTCTGATAAAACTGCACAAGTGGCATTGTCTTCAGTAGCTCATGATGATTTTCACTGATCCGAAGTAACTCTCACTACAGAAAAGGTTGGAGACCTCAATTTTCATTTATAGCCACAGTGTCGCATCTTCTTCAATCATCTATGTCGAGCATCATATGTATGGGGTTTATATCTATTTACAAAGCAGACAATGTCATTGATTTTCATAATTTCACACTGAGAGCCATACACCGGTTTTATCTTTCACATATGATGACCGAAAGTTTACATCCATAGTCTATACATATAGGCAGGGCTCTGTGGATCCAAGCCATGATTTGAAAGACAAAACGTCTGTTAGGGACAGAGAACTCTAACTCAAGTATCCCACTAATTTACATTCTAATGGGTCATTCCATTAAACATTGGTAATGTGATCTGCACATTATAGTTCCACTCAGGGGGTCTTTTCCACCCATTTGGGTTATTGGTTCTTACATATAGCACTGAGCCCCTGTTTTACAGTCCTGCTTTTTTCATGCACATTGCCTCACATTGTGACAATCTTGATTAAACTGAACCCCCTCTGAAATCTGGAGTGAATACAGTTAGCACAGTCCATGCTATGTTGTTTTCAGTGTGCTGATTTTCTGTATAGTGTGCTACAAAGGGTACTCCTGGTGTTTTGTATCATATTCTTGATCTATGGTATATTATTCTTTCTCCAACTTCTTGTGTCTTGTGGCCAATATAATGCAAGTCGCAGGGGCACTTAATAGAATAGATACTATTTATGTTTTACATTTCGAAAATGCATCTTGTCCAATGACATTGCCATTGATTACCACTACCTTGGTGTTGCTTGTAAATCCACACATTCTTCAGTTATTACACTTAAAATGTTCTTTCACTGGTGGCAATGCTAGCATGGAACGAATGTCTAGTTTTGTCTCAGGTCCTCTGGAAGCATGCACCATGTGTTTGATGTTTTTCTTTATTTAAACCCAAAAAGTGGTTCGGATAGCTGCAAATTATGGAACAATTTCCAATTCTTCTTAATGATCTTTTGGTTTTGTTAGTACTTGGACTATGTCAAAACGCATGTAAGTGGAGTTTCTTGGACTTTGTTGCGTGGGGTTAGTTATGACTCGTGAAGAGTATACCATGCATGTTTAAGTGCCGTTCTCACCAATTTCCTAGGGTAATCTTGTATCAGTTTGCAACACACTCAAAATATTCTTCCTTTTCCAAGCAATTTCTTAAACTATGATGAAATTGGCCATATGGTAAGTTTACTTTAAGGGAGTATGGTTGCATGCTGAAAAAATGTATAAGGGTTTTATAATCAGTTGGCTTGGTGTAGAAACATACAGTTCGATGGTCCTCTGTATTCTTTATCCATAGGTCTAAAACACTTAGCTTCTGATTGTCAAAGCGCCTACCACTCTGCGTGCTAACACAGTGGCAGCAGCTTTGGCCCTGGTGGAATGGCCAGATCTTCTGGAGTCTGCTTCTTCACCAGTGCATAGCAGATCGAATAGTTTCTTACCTGTCGGTGTAGTTTTGCAGCTTGAAGATCTTTCTGGATTCACTATGCTGTGCATATTCCGCGGTCTTGTGGTGGGGTCCAGATTCGTAGTCTTTTCTTAGTTTTTTTTTTTTTTGTAGCCCTTGTGGGCGTCGGCGTCACACCTCCTCGGGTGCATTTCCGGTGACGTCGGCATGCTTCCTGCGGAAGCTCCCACTCTTGGGCGCCATCTTCGGATTCTTTTTTCCGTGTTTCTTTCTTTTCCGAAGCAATGGCAATGTTCTATTCAGGTGATAATTTCTTTACTACTTGTCCTTATATTTTCTTACTTCTTCTCCTCCTATTTTCCTTTTTTTTTTTTTTACCACCTCTTCTCTCTCCAGCCTCATCTTTCTGGCGGAGGTGGGTGGGTTCGCTAGTGAATCCAGAAAGATCTTCAAGCTGCAAAACTACACCGACAGGTAAGAAACTATTCGTTTTGCAGCGTGAATCTTTCTGGATTCACTATGCTGTGCATAGATTTCGTAGCGGTTTCTCATTTCCGTGGCGGCTGGGTGGAAGATGAGCTCTGGTTTCTGAATATATGCTGGAGCACCCTTTGTCCGACTTGTGCTTCTTTGTTCATCTGAACATCCACGCAATAGTGTTTCGTGAATGTGTGCACCGAAGCCCATGTTGCCGCCAGGCATATGTCTTGTATGGGTGTATTGGCCAGGAAGGCTATTGTAGCCCCCTTTTTTCTAGTGGAGTGGGCGCGTGCCCCCTCCGCCAGTTCTTCTCCTGTCCTTCTGTGGCAGAGTTGGATTGTTTGCGCGATCCATCGTGCAATAGTGGTCTTAGTCATTGCCTTGCCCATGTAACTGTTGGCGAACGACACAAAGAACTGTTTCGTTTTCCTGTGTCCTTTTGTCCTTTCAATGTAATGCATGACCGCCCTTCTGGCGTCCAGGGTGTGCAGAGCTCGCTCTGCGCTAGTGGTTGGTTTTTGGAAAAAACTCGGTATCTGTATGGACTGGTTCATGTGGAACTTGGACACCACCTTCGGCATGAAGTGTGGGTCGTCCTCATCACCACCCTGTCATTGTGTATTTGTAAGTAGGGCTCCTGTAGCGTTAGCGCTTGCAGCTCGCTCACTATGCGTAAGGACGTAATAACAACCAGGAAAGCAGTTTTCATAGTTAGCATCTTCAAGGAGGCCTTGTGAAGCGGCTCGAAGGGCTCCTTCATGAGTTCCGTCAGGACCACGTTTAAGTTCCATGCCGGTGGTGGCACCCGCTTGGGTGGTGCAATCCTTTTTGCTCCTTCCAGGAACCTCTTTACAACTTGTGATGTGAAGAAGCTTCTGCCCATCTCACCCCTTGTGTATGCCACTATAGCCGCCAGGTGAACTCTCAAGGAGGACGAGCTGAGGTTCTTCTCCAGTAAGTGTGTCAGGTACTTCAGTACCGTGGAGTCCTTTTTCATTTTATTGTGGAGTCTTTCCCTCCTGCACCACATCGTGAATCTTTTCCACTTTGCGACATAGCACTTCCTTGTGCTGGGCCTTCGTGCCTCCCGAAGGACCCTGAGGGTGCGCTCTGGCAGTCTCAAATGTGCGAACTCTATGTCCTCAGGAGCCATGCTACTAGGCTCATGCTCTCTGGTTCTGGGTGCAGCACCTCTCCGTTCTGCATGGAGTGCAGGTCTTTTCTTCTGCCGAATCTGTGGGGTGCACACTGCGCCATCTCCATGATCTGCGAGTACCATGTCTGCCTCGCCCACTGTGGCGCGACCAGTATCAGGGTCATGGTGCTCGCTCTGCACTTGCTCAGTACTCTGTGGATCAGTGGTATCGGGGGAAAAGCGTACGCAAATTTCCCGGACCAATCTATCCATAGGGCATTCCCAAGGGACCCTTCTTCGTGTTGTCTGGATGCGAAGTTTCGGCATTTCGCATTCTGGCGTGTTGCAAACAGGTCCACTGATGGCGTTCCCCACCTGTTGAACAGCCTCCTTGTCTCCTGAGCATTGAGCTCCCACTCGTGGGAGGCCGAGGTCTGTCTGCTCAGCCAGTCTGCCTGAATGTTCTCCTTCCCTGGTAGGTGTATGGCTAGCAGGTCTATCTGGAGAGGGATGGCCCACCTCCATATCTCCTGCGCCAGCGTCGAAAGCGTTGTTGACTGTGTTCCACCCTGTTTGTTGATGCAGAACATCGCCGTGGTGTTGTCTGTCTGTAGCAACACCCTTTGCCTGTACAGTCTTGTCTGGAGCAGGCTTTCAGTGCAAGGAAGATTGTCTTCAATTCGAGGTAATTGATGTGCTTTGTCGCATCTGCTGGCGTCCAAAGACCCCTCACTTTGAGTTCCTCCATGTGAGCGCCCCATCCCTTCAGGGATGCGTCCGTGGTGATGGTAACTGTTGGAGTTGGGAGTGTAAGAGGCTGTCCCCTTGTTAAGTTCTCCAAGGTCCACCATGTCATCTCCTTCTGCACTGCGTGCGTCACCACCACAAGATCCTCCCAACTGCCCGAAGCCTGTGACCATTGTTCCTGGAGCCATTCTTGCATGGGTCTCATGTGGAGCCGCACATTCGGCACTAGGTGGATGCACGATGCCATCATCCCCATGATCTTGCTCGCAGTCCTCACTGTCCTAGCTTGTCCCTTCCGGTAGAGGCGAGTTTCCTTGACCAGTGCCCTTGCTCTCTTCTCGCTGGGGAACACTTTGCCCTGTAAGGTGTTGATCTCTGCCCCCAGGAAGATCTTCACTTGCTCCGGCTCCATTGATGATTTCTTCCAATGGACGGAGAACCCCAGGTTTATGAGCGTGCTCGTCACTGTATGTGCATGCTGCTTGCACTTCTGGTACGAGTTCGCTTTCACCAGCCAGTCGTCCAGGTAAGGGTATACGTGTATCCCCTATCTTCGCAAGTGCGCTGCGACTGCCGCGAGGCACTTCGTGAACACCCTTGGTGCTGATTTCAGTCCGAAGGCCAGCGTTGTGAACTGGTAGTGGCCTCCTCCGATTGCGAACCTGAGCATATGCTTGTGCTTCTCGTTCATCGGTATGTGTAAGTAGGCGTCCTTGAGGTCTATCGTGACCATGAAGTCTCCGACCTGCAATTGCGGCAGCACCTCCTGCAGGGAGGTCATTTTGAACTTTTGTGTTCTTATGAATTTGTTGAGGAACCTTAGGTCTAGGATGGGTCTCATCTTGTCGTCGACCTTTGGTACTAGGAAGTACGTTGAGTATATTCCCTTGTTCCTTTCCCTGAAGGGAACTCTTTCTATGGCCTGTTTTTGTAGAAGTTCTTGCACTTCTTCCTGAAGCCTCGCCAGCTGTTCTCTTGCTGTTGGCTTCCCCCTTGGTTTTCTGTTTGTTGGCTTTCTCTCCAACTCCAAGCAGTATCCGAATTGGATGATGTTTAGGATCCATTTGTCTGATGTTATTTCTCTCCATTCTTGGAGATAGAACTTTAATCTTCCTCCCACTGGTGTCATGTGGTTGTAGGTCTTTGGATTGTCCTGACCCCTTCGTACGTGGTGCCCCCTGGGATCTTTTCTGTGGTCGGGCACCCAGAGGTGTCTGAAGTCACTTCGAGGTGGGCTGCTGCCCCCCTCTTCTATTCTGGCCACGGCCATTTCTCCCTCGAAAGGACTGACCTCTTGGCTGGTATTGCCAGGACTGCTTCTGGTGACCTTGCTGAGCCTGCGAGTCTGCTTGGTGCGTCTGCTGGAAGGCCTAGTGCGATGTACCTGGCTGGTTTCCACCTCTCCCGCCGGGCCTCCGTGCCTCTTCTGTTGCCTCTGAACTGCAATGTCCCCATGGATCTTGCCGTCTCGTTATCTTTTTTGAGTTGGCATAGTTTCTCGTCAACTGTTGCTCCGAAAAGCGTTTCGCCGTTGAACGGTGTGTTCAGGATACTGTGTTGTACCTCGGGTTTGAACCCTGAGATCCTGAGCCAGGCGTGTCTCCTTTCTGTGACACGCATCATCATGAGCCTGCTGGCGGTGTCTGCTCCGTCCAGGGCCGTCTTAAGGCAAGAATTTGCCGCGTTTTTCCCTTCTTCGATCAATTTTTCGGCCTTCTGCCTGGCATCCTGGGGTAGGTCCTTCACCAACTGCCCCAGCCCCTCCATGATCTGGTACATGTGCCTGTTTAACAGGGCGTTGGAATTAGCCATGCGCCAGTGGGTCGCGGCATTTTGCTCGATCCTTATCCCCACCAGATCCATCCTCTTGCTCTCCTTATCCGGTGGTGGGCCCGAGGTAGTGGATACGCTCGCCCTCTTCCTAGCTGTGGCCGTGATAATGGAGTCAGCGGAGACCTCGCCTCGAATGTAGGCCGGGTCCTTCGAGGAGTGTTTGTATTTTTTTTCTCTGTTCTGGGAGTTACCGCCTTGCATGTTGCGGGCTCTTTGAACGCTTCCTTTCCCTGAGCCAAGACGCTCTCGAGCATTGGAAGGAACTGGCTTCTTGTTTGTGTTGGGAGCAATGTCTCTAGCAGGAAGTCTGCTTTCTGCTTTTCCTCGTCGAGCTTTAGCTTGAATGCAGTTGCGGCCGATTGCATCGCCGAGTTGTATGCCCCGATGTCGTCCGGCGGCGAGGGTCTCGAGGGGTATGAGTCGACCGCCTCTTCCGGGCTCTCGGTGTCGACGTCTAGGTAATCCTCCTCGCGTGGGTCAGAGGTGGCCGACTCGGCGTCCAACCTACTGCCCTCTTCGTCCTCATAGCTGTAATCCTCGTAGGGATTCTCTTCACCTTCCTGGTCGTCGACCATCTCGTCGCTAGGCACATGGTCGTCGACATGTTCCTCTTCCTCCTCGACCAGATCTAGCACGGCGTGCTTGGTCTTGTGTGGAATCGTGAAGGCACTCATCTCGGCGGCGAAATCTTTTCTCCGCTGCAAGAGGCTTGCCATCTCGGCTTCTAGCCGACGTCTTTTCCTTTCCATCTCGGCCGCGTTTTCGGCTTCGGAACGTTCGGCCCCTCTCTTCGTCGCCTGGTTCGGCGGCGAGATTTTCGGCGTCGACGGCTTGGACGTCAAACTGGCTTTCGGGTACTTGGACGGTGCCGAGGCTTTAGGGTCTTTCTCCCTCGACGTCGATCGGTCCCTTTCGGCGACGATCTTCGACGCTTTCTGCTGGTCAACAGCTTTCGGCGCCAGGGACTCCTTCTCCGAGGATCCGCTGGGGCTGCTTGTGGTCGCGGACGGCAGATGTCGCTGCGTCGGCGCCTTCGGGCTCTTGGCCTCGTACTTTCGAGCCTCAGAGTCTCTCGTGTTCTTGTGGGACGTCGAGTCTCCTACCTTATCAGGTGTCTTCTTGTAATCGGTCTCTACGACCGTGTAGCTGTCGTCTTCGGCGGCAGCGTTGTCCTCCTCCTCTGAGGACATCCCCAGCTCGTACAGCGATGGCGTCGGGGATTTTCCTTCGAGGGTGGCGTGTGCTACCCTCGGTCTCTTCCTCACACGAAGGGTCTTCTGGGCGAAGACGGCGCAGGCGTTGCAGTCCTCGCTTCTGTGTTCTACCGGTAGGCAAAGGTTGCAAACCGGGTGCTGGTCTTTCTGCGCGTACTTGTGTCTGCAGTTCGGGCAGAACTTGAACGGCGTGTTGTCCATCCTCGTGCGTTCAGGCCTCCCTGACCGCGTGGACGTCGACGATCGTCGAAGTTCTCGAGGTTTTCACCTTCTTTTCTCTTCGTCAATGTTCTGTGAAGTCTTCTTTAGTCTTCTTCTTCCAATATCTCCTCCAACTTCCACGCTTTTCAGTACTTTCTCCAAAAATGTCTGGAGCCCAATGGGAACGATCCAGACCCGACCGTGGAAAGAATCTGAAGATGGCGCCCAAGAGTGGGAGCTTCCGCAGGAAGCATGCCGATGTCACCGGAAATGCACCCGAGGAGGTGTGAGGCCGACGCCCACAAGGGCTACAAAAAAAAAAAAAAAAAACAAAGAAAAGACTACGAATCCGGACCCAACCACAAGACCGCGGAATATGCACAGCATAGTGAATCCAGAAAGATTCACGCTGCAAAACTTAATGCAGAGCGCAATCCAGCCTGAGATTTATGCTTCTGCAAACCCTTGTAGTTTTTTGCTCCGGTGAACCCCACAAAAAGCTGCATCTTCTGTGCAATTGATGCAGAAGCTGAGAGCTCTTGTGAGATCCAAATGATGGAGCCTCTCCTCCTCCTTAGAGGGGTGAAGTGGAGCACAGAAAGCGGCAGGGTGGTGGTTTGGCTTTCGTGGAACATTTTATGGAATGTTGTCAACAATTTTGGGAGAAAGGCAGCCCTTGTATCCAGAACCAGAACCAGCTTGTCAGGGAAGAGAAATTGGTGTAAGGTTGATGAACACCCACAGCCTGAAGCTCACTTACAAGTTGCACTGAGGTGATGGCAACGAGAAACACAGTTGTGATGGTGAGAAGCCATACAGGACAACTGTGGCGCAAAGGGAGTACACATTATGTAAATAAGGACTAGAGCAAGGTCCCATTGGGACATCACAAAAGGAGAAATGGGAAATAGAACACGCATCAAAACAGATGACTGAAATAACAAGAACTGATCAGGTAACTGTAAGAAGACCAAGAGGGTCAAAAGATACCCTTTAACCGTGCCCAGAGCAAGGCCTTGTCGAAGAGTGCAGTCTGAAAGGGGTAAATCTGACGAGTGCCGCACCAAACCCAAAAATGTGCAGACTACAGCATATAACATTTTCTTCGAGGGATGTCTGGCTGCCAAGATGACATAAACCCCCCGGAGAAAGGTCGAATGTCTTTAGTGGAGGTTGATAAGGCTACGGCCAGGGTGGAGAACCTGACAGTTCTGCTGCAACAGGAGATCCTCCCAAAGAGGCAGCCTGATTGGAGGACTGATGCTCAGGCCTATGGGTTCCGGATACCTTACTCTCCGTTTCCAGTCTGATGAAATGAGGATGACTTGCGACCGGTCTGTCCTTATCTACCTGAGAACTCTGGGCATGAGTGGTATTGGTAGAAAGGCATTTTTGAATTCCACTCTAAGCAGAACACGTCTCTGAATTCCACTCTAAGCAGAACACGTCTCTGAGATGCCTTGGAAACTACAACCTGCATAAGTGCTGACAGCACATTCTCAACAGTGGAAAAGTGATCGAGCCAAGGTTCTCCCAGTTTGCAGATGAAACCATGTGCCACCTTCCGGAGGTAGCTGACATTTGCGATCCATTAGGTGCAAACGGCTGAGCTATTCTGTCCTGGCATTCAAGGATCCTGCCAAGTAGTTCACCACCAGGAAAATTCCTTGGTGGTCATGCCATTTCCAGAGCATCGAAGCCTCCTGACAAATGGTCTGTGACCCCACCCTGTTTGTTGCAGTACAACATAGGGGTGATGTTGGCTATGAGCATCTGTACCAGCCTCCCTTTAAGTGAGGGCAGATAGGCTTTCAGCTCCAGAAGGTTGATATGGAGCCGAGACTCTGCTGAATACCAGAGGCCCTTTGAGTTCCACCTCTCCCAGATGGCCGCCCCAGCCAAGAAGCAATGCATTGATCACTACTGTGAGCTCTGGTTTGGGAAGGGTACTGCTGTAGACCCAATCACAGTCCAGTTGCCACCACTGCAGAACTTCCAGTCTCCTACGAAACCTAGATGTGGTCGGAGAGTGATGTTGGGCCCACAAGGAAATCAGATCCCACTGCAGGGCCCGCATATGCCACCTGACGTTCTCAACAAGCAGGAGGTCATCAGTCTCAGAATCGTCCTCAATGAAATTCAGGACCAAGGCAGAAAGATCAGGATCATAGTCTGAATGTCCTAGACTCCTTTCCCCGGGGGTTATGCCCAAAACCGAACCGTGTTCAGATTGGCTCATATAAAAGGGAGCATCTGGGAATGAGTCAGGTGAGACATGGGCACATTTACAGCGAATCCCAAAGAAGATAGGAGGTTCAACTGAAGGTGGTGGACGCCTGCCTGCTTCAGTAGCCAGTCATTGAATTAGGAAAAGACTGGTACACCCGACCTCTGAAGGTTTGCTGCCAACACCACCCTTATGTTTGGGAACACCCGAGGGGCACTGGTGAGTCGAAAGCGGAGCACAGTGACATGCTCTTCTCCCACCACGAACAGTAAATAGTGCTGATGGGACAGCAGGACGGAATATATGGAAATAGGTGTTCTGCAGGTCCAACGCCGCCATCTTGTCTCCAGGATTTAGGGCAGACACAAGCTAGGGCAGGATGAGCAGCTTGAATTCCTCCTTCCGGAGAAACAGATTGAGATGGTCCAGATCTAAAATGAGCTGAAGACCTCCATTCTTCTTGGGACCCAGAAAGTAGCGGGAAAAGCAACCATGTCCTACTGCTGGTGCAGACACCCTCTGTACATCTTTGGAAAAAATGGCTAGCAATTTCTGCTGCAAAATGGAGAGATGGCCCTCCATCAGTTTTTGGAGAGGCGGTGGAATTTGTGGTGGGGACGAAAGGAAGGGCAAGGCATAACCTATGCAGACAATTTGAAGGACTCAGCTATACAATGTGCTTGCATGCAACCCAGATAAAATTGGTGAATTCTGTATTCCAACTGGTAGTTGTGACTCTGAAAGGGTACAATAAAAAGGTTTGCCAGGTAGGGAGGGGGTGGCGTGGTCGGCATGCTGACCTTGGCTGCAGGGGCGGTGGGCACCATGGCCTCTTTCATGAAACTCCTGGGGTAAGAATAGGCAGATGTGAGAAAATGGCTCTATATATACTGGACTAGAATGAAGTACAGTGTGTATAGAGTCCACCAACCCCAGAGGTATAACAGAGGTTAAAGTCAGAACTGACCTTACTCTCCAAAGTGGTAGCTTGGTCGAGCAGTAAGGCAGTACCAGAGGACAGTGTAAAGCATTTGTTGTACACACTCAATCAGTAAAAGGTTTCACACACTCAAGGACTGAACTTCAGGCCAATTGTTTTTATATCCACAGATATAGGTGTTTTATTTTTAGAACCAACAGTTATAAAAATATACTTTTCTTGTTATGAGTTCTCTCATGTAATTACTTTGCAAAGGAGCAATAAAGTTTGTGCACACAATTAATACAGTATTGACAGTAAGCAACACAATCCTAAAACACACTATAGCATTGAGCTCAATGGATTTTCCACATGTAAGTACAGTTGATTACTATATAGATTACTTTACTTTTGGAGAAGTCTTTTGTAGTCACAAGGCTGGTGACTCCTCCCTTGGGTGATAGTGTGCATGGGCATCAGCTCCATCTTTAGATTGTTTTGCCATAGTAGGGTTAGATGGAGTAGTATGATAGAATACAGAAAGTGATGCCCATGTAAGTGTATCTAAATAAGATAATGTTGGAACAGACACAGGTTTCCAGGTAGGCAGGTAGGGCATGTACCACTCTGTAGCCCTCTATGCCAAGAACAGATGCATACTGGTAAGTAGCATATTCCGTTGGAGGCATATGGGCTGCAGATGGTACATTATGAATAGATTACACAGCAGTTACCTCCCTAGCGGTGGTCACCAGTGTCTATAGCAACAGTCTGACAAAGTTTTTAATACAGACTGGCCCACATTTGCCTGTTGTCTTGCCTGCACGTCAACACAGTAGTGTTTCGTGAAGGTATGCGGTGTAGATCAAGTTGCTGCTTTGCATATATCATCAAGGGGAATGATCCCTAAGAATGCCACAGATGCCCCTAGTTTGCGTGTAGAATGAGCTGTAGGGGGAACAGTTAGTGTTCTTTTTGCCTTATGTAACATATCTGTATACATTTAACAATCCACCTGCCAATACATGCTTTAGATATAGGGTTGCCTTTATGTGTTGGGGAAAACGCTACAAATAGATGTTTAGTTTTTCTGAAAGTTTGTGTTCTTTCTATGTAATATAATATTGCCCTTTTGACATCTAGTGTATGTAGGGCCCTCTCTGCTACCGTGTGTGGCTTTGGAAAAAAGACTGGTAGTTCCACTGGCTGATTGATGTGGAATGCTGAAATTACTATAGACAAGAACGTTGGGTTTGTTCTAAGAACCACCTTATTCTGGTGTAACTGTAGAAATGGTTCTTGTATTGTTAATGCCTGTAACTCACTCACTCTACTGAGGGAGGTAATGGCTATAAGGAAAGCCACCTTCCATGTAAGAAATTGTATTTCACACCTATGCATAGGTTCAAAAGGTGGTCCCATTAGTCTGGTGAGTACTAAGTTGACTGGAGAAGGTGGTAGTCTTGGTGGAATAACTCAATTGCGGGTACTCTAAACAGGGATAAATGTTGCCCGTTTTGCAGGTATGCTGCTATAGCTGCAAGATGTACTCTAATGGAGGTATGGAGCAAGGTTACATTGCTGTAAGTGTAGTAAGTGCAAAAACCACAGTTGATGGACAGAATGCAGAGCAATGTCATACATTCACCCCAGTACAGAGATCCGGGCCTAAATCCATCGTTTTTTTGCACTCCACACCACCCCAGTTCAGACATGGCCATTTGCAAATCAGCCTTGACCCTGTGCCTCATGGGAACAGTCCAGCCCGAACTGCCAAGCCATGTCTTTCCTGGACCGGAATCAAGCATCCTAGGACCGGTTTCTGGCTATCAGCCATAATCAGCCAGGATAGCTGGACTCCAGTGGTGTGGAGAGCATGGGACTCACCGGTCCTCGGAAGCTTGTTTCCGGTCCAGGGAAGGCATGGCTTGGCAGTTCGGGCTGGACTGTTCCCATGAGGCACAGGGTCAGACTGATTTGCATATGGCCATGTCTGACCTGGGGTGGTGTGGAGTGCAAAAAAACGATGGATTTAGGCCCAGATCTCTGTACTGGGGTGAATGTATGACATTGTTCTGCATTCTGTCCATCAACAGTGGTTTTCGTAAGTGTAGTAAGTAGAAAATAATATTTTGTGTAGATGCGTCCAGAGGGTTGATGTTGTTACTGTTACAGCAAACCTTTTCCACTTTGCTCTGGTGGTGGGACGTCTTTCTTGCTTAATAATTTCCATACAGTTTGGAGGTAAATTTAAGTATCCAAATTCTAAGACCTCAGGAGCCAGATCGCTAGGTTCAGTTGTTTGGGATCTGGGTGCATTATTTCTCCATGGTTCTGTGTAAGGTGCATGGGTGAGATTCTTAATTTTTGGTGTGGCACCTGTGAGAGTTGTAGGAGCGTGGTGAACCACGGCTGCCGTGCCCACGTGGGTGCTACCAATATCATGGTCATTGAATGTTGTTGCAGTTTTCGAACCACTAATGGAATTAGTGGGAGGGGCGGGAAAGCGTTTGCAAATTTGTTGGACCAATTTATCCATAATGTTTTGCCCTGCGACAGGTGGTGTGGGTACCTGGATGCGAAGCATTGGCATTTTGCGTTCTGATGAGTGGCAAAGAGATCTATCTCCAGTTGTCCCCATCTTTGGAAGAAAGGCTGCAGTATTTGGTTGTGCAGTTCCCATTCGTGTATTTGTTCTGACTCTCTGCTCAAGATGTCTGCTATCTGATTTTGAACTCCTGGAAGGTGTTCGGCTAACAGATAGATGTTTTGAGGAATGGCCCATCTCCAAATTTCCTGCGCTAGTCTGAATAGTTGGAGAGAGTGTGTGTCCCCCTGTTTTTGAATATAATACATTGCTGTCATGTTGTCTGTTCTGACCAGGACTGCTTTGTTGAGAACATGCATTTGAAAAGCTTTTAATGCTAGAAACACTGCTAGTAGTTCTAGATGATTTATGTGCAGTCGTTTGTGCTGTACACTCCCATCTCCCTTGTACTGTGTATCTCTCCATATGAGCTCCCCATCCGGTGAGCGATGCATCCGCTGTTAGTATCACTTGTGGAATTGGCTCTAGGAACGACCGCCCTTTGGAAATGTTTGTTGTATTCCTCCACTTCAGAGAGCGATGCGTGCGGTCGTCTACCAACACCAGATCTATAATCTGACCTTGAGCCTGATTCCACTGTGTTGCTAGACATTCTTGAAGCGGACACATTTGTAGTCTGGCATATGGGATTAACAGTATGCAAGCGGACATCATCCCTAATAACTGCATGAACACTCGAGCTGCTAATGAGTGTTGCGGTTGAAATCTTTGAATTAGGGTAATCATATCATGAATCCTGACTGGATTGGGGTATACTATGGCTTTTTCTGTATTTATAGTAGCCCCTAGATATTGTTGAACTTTATTTGGTTGCAGGTGGGATTTTGTGTAGTTCACCGTAAACCCTAGCTGGTGCAGCAGTTGAATTGTCTTTTGTGTGTTTTGAAGACATTCTTCTTGTGACGTGGCCTTTATTAGCCAGTCGTCCAAGTAAGGGAAGACATGTATTTGCTGTTTTCTTAGGTGTGCTGCAACCACTGCTAGGCATTTTGTGAACACCCTTGGTGCTGTTGTGACGCCAAACGGAAGGACTTTGAATTGATAATGTCGTCCTTCTATTACAAATCTGAGGTATGTTATGTGAGCTTTGTGAATTGGGATATGAAAGTAGGCGTCTTTTAGTTCCAGTGTAGAAAGAAAGTCCCCTTTCTTCAGTAAAGGAAGTACTTGTTGGAGCGTGACCATGTGGAAATGTTCCGAATTTATGTATGCATTGAGAGGTCTAGTATAAGCCTTAGAGTTCCGTCTTTTTTGGGAATTAGAAAGTATAGAGAGTATACTCCTGTTCCTTGTTGATGCTGTGGAACCTTCTCTATAGCGTGCTTATGTAGCAGCGATAGTACCTCCTGTTTTAATAACGTCAGATGATCTTGAGTCATTGGACGCTGTCTGGGGGGGATGTTTGGTGGGGTAGCAGTGAGTTCTAGGCAATAACCATGTTGGATAATTTGTCTCACCCACTTGTCTGATGTGATGTTTTCCCAGACAGGCAGGAACTGTGATAGGCGTCCCCGGACCGGTGTTGTATGGTCTGGGGGGAGCTGTATGAAGTCACTGTTTTGGGGTAGGAGAGTTGCGGTTGTTGTTGTTTCCGCGACCTCTACCCTTGTTGTTGTTACCTCTGTAACTGCCTCTTGAATTGACTTTAGGTGATGTTGGTGTAAAAGAGGTTGATTGTTGGGTTGTGCCTGTATTTTTTGATCCGCCTCTATAGGTGGACCTACGAAAGGAACCTTCTCTGAGATGGCTGTTGCAATGCTCCCATTGACTTAGCCGTTTGTGTCCTTTTTCATTTTCTCTAACGCCTCATCTGTGCTTGAGCCGAAGAGTGGTTTCCCATCAAAAGGCTGGTTCAATAAAGTAGTTTCTGTTTGAACCCTGAGACCCTAAGCCATGCATGTCTTCTTAACATGATACTGGTGTTTATAGATCTTGCCGCAATGTCTGCTGCGTCTAAGGCGCACTTAATGGAAGTGTTGGTTATTATCTTCCCTTCTTGTATCAGCTGCTCTGCCCTTTTTTGATGTTCCTTAGGGAGATGTGTAATGAGTTTCTCTAACTCATCATAATGAGCACTATCATAGCGTGCAAGTAGCGCTTGAGTATTTGCTATGCGCCAGCCATTTGCTGCCGGAGATGCTCCTCTCTTGCCAGAGGTATCTATTAACTTAGACTCCTTGTCAGGAGGAGGAGCTTCTCCTGTTGTTAGTGAGTTTGCCCTCTTACGAGCATTTCTACCTTACGAGCATTACTATCTCTAACGAGTCCAGAGGCATTTGGCCCTTAATAAATACTGGGTCTTTTGGGGCTGCCTTATACTTTATGTTAATTCTTGGGTTTAACACCCTAGCCCTCACAGGATCTTTAAATATATCTGATGTGTGAGTGAGGAGACCCTTAAGCATTGGTAGGGTCCCTGAAGACTTTTGTGCAGCTGGTAGTGTTTCTAAAAGGAAATCTTCTATCTGAGGTTCAGTATGTAAATCTACCTTGTGATATTTTGCTGCCCTATTAATCAATTGTGCAAAACCCGAATTATCATCAGGGGGGGGAGGGTTTTGAGGGATACAGATCAGGGTCATTATCATTATCTGTTACTGCATCATAATCTTCCCATGGGTCTGTGTCTTCTGGGATAGTATTGTTATCATCCCCAGGAAGGTCCCCATCCCCTGTGTCACTTTCTACATCTGTTTGAGGTGTAGATGGGTGTGGTGTAAAAGGTCGAGGGATAGCTGGCAGAGTATGAGGAAGAGGCGAAGAGGGTGTGTCTATAGGCTGTGGAGAAAGGGGAGGAGTTGTATTTGTCCCCATTGTTCTCTTCTTAGGAGGAGGAGCTTTCCCCTCCAACGGTTGAGTCTTCCTCCTTTTAGGTGGTTTTGCCACCACCTTGCCAGTTTGTGGATCAATGAACAAAGTTGTTTTGGATCTATCTCCTGCTCCTGTGTCGGTACCAAAGCTTTTGGGTCCGATAGGTGCTTTTGCTTCTGTGTCTCCGTGTTATGTGTTTTCGGCACCAAGAGTTTGCTCGAGTCCGATTTTTTCGGTGTCAAGGGAGTCTTCGACGTCTAAGCATGTTTAGGTTTTGAAATGGAATGTCTCGACTTCGAGCTCTCTTTGCAATGGAGCTTCGGTGTCGATGTCGATCTCGACTGTTTCTCGGATCTAACATAGTGAGGGACCGAGTGTTTCGGTTTCGTTGCCGAGCCAGAAGGCGGGGCGTCGGAAACTTTTTTTCTGTTGTCTGACTGGGCTCGAAGGCGAGGTCGACACCAATCGGGGTCATTTTTTTGGCAAAGGGACGTCGTCACTCACGGTTTGATGAACGTCGACTTCTTCAACATCAGTCTCGTCCGCTTCTGACCCGACCCGTCCTCATCTTCTTCCTCCTCGGAGTGTTCGACCTCAAACAGTTCTGGGATTGCATTTGACTCCATCCTCGATATCTCGTGCCTTCGGGCTCAACGGTTTCTAATCGTCGACTTGGAGTAGAAAGCCAGAGAGGCTTCACAATCCATGGATTCGTGGTCAGGTGACAAACAGAGGTTGCACACCTCGTGTAGGTCCTTGTGTGTGAATTCAGCACCACACGGACATTTCTTGAATGGAGTCCTTTCCATGGCTCCGGGCTGGACTACGTCGAAATAGGCCTCACGGTCCCGTCGAAGTAGAGTTCCAAATCTTCGGTGTTGACGTCGAAGCGCGTCGAAATGGGAATGAACTCGCGCTCGATAAACAATAGCGTCGAATTGGAAAAGGAATACGCGCCGAAATATAACTTTTTCTCAAAGTCGATCCGGAGCGCTTCTATCCTCATCCGAACCCGATGGCGGAAAAAAACTATCTAAGGATGGAGCCGATGCCCATGCGCACTATCACCCAAGGGAGGAGTCACCAGCCTTGTGACTACAAAAGACTTCTCCAAGAGAAAAACAAGTGAAATCTTCCGAGCCCAACACCAGATGGCGATCTATTCATAATGTACCATCTGCAGCCCATATGCCTCGAACAATCTTCTTCCCAAATTGGTGCAGTTTTTTTGTATTCCCTGTCCAGAGATGCATAAGGGAATGAGCTTGGGGATGCAGAGGCTTGGAAAACCAAGCTCTCGGGGTGGGGTGTTGGGAGAGGAAAACGGAGTTGCTCGGAACCGGGCGATGGCGTCAGGCCACGTTCTTGTCCACAGGAGCCCCTGTGTTGGGCCTGGACCAGGTGCCACAAAGAACGTCTGAGAGTGTGTTGTTAAAGGGCAGCAGCGGCTAGTTGTAGCAGAAGCTGGCTGAAGCACCTCTGTCAGGAGATTAGTCCTGACGGCCACAGTCTACGCAACACCATAGAATATGATTCATCCTCCTCCATAGCCAGGGTAGAAGGAGACAGTGCACCAGGTTCCAGATCATAATCCTGATCACCTGCATCCCCCGGATCCTCATACCAGTCCAGGTCTAACTCGCATTGGGCTGCGAGAGGGTCCTCCCGTCCTGCATAGCCTGTGGAATAGGTGGAACATACGGAGGTAGGTGGACAAATGGAAATAAATTCTCAAACCGCGTCGGACGTCAGTCGACACCCTTCCGGCACCTGTCCCACGCGGGGAGGGAGCAGGGGACGGCATTGGCTGGGTTTGCAGCCGGTGTCGGCACTGTCGATGCCTGTGGAGGTCGCACATGGCCAACCAGCATGGACGGGGTTCCAGGCCTGGATCCACAGGGGTCCCTCGGCGTCAACGCCAGAGTCGACGCCGATGTAGGGGCTGGAGCCGGCGACGTCAAAGAACCAGGACCCCCAGCCGGACTCGAAGGCGCACCAGCAGGGCCATAGGGTTCAAAGACATGTGCCATCGCTGACAGGAACTCCTGCAGCTGGGCCGGAGTCGCCGATGGACCCGGAAAGGGTGGGTAGGCCTTCGGCAACTGTGTAGGCTCTGCCCGAGCCACTAGGGAGGCGCCACCTGCACCCTTAGCCGCGCCGCGCGACCGGCTAGGGGAAGGCGAAGAGCAACGGCGCTTCTTCAACTTCTTATATTTCGTCTTACCTGACTCTGGGTGAGAAGACTTCGAGTGAAGATAATGGCTCCGCTGCCAGTCCCTCCACCACGCTCCGTACCGGGACCGTGAACGGCGCAGAACTGACTCCCGGGCCTCCAGCCACTTTCAGGACCGCTCCCGCAAAGGTGTCGGAGCCATGGCCCGGCAGTAGGGGCACGATTCGTAGTCATGGTCACGCCCCAGGCAGTAGAGACGCTCACAGTGCGGGTCAGTCACTGACATCGTGCGGGGACAGGCCGCGCAGGACTTAAAACCGGGCATCTCTATGCACCTGTAGATTGATTATATGCTTGAAAACAGAGACGAAAAGTCCCCAAAACTCAGTCAAAAATTGACTGGGGGTACTGCTCTTCTCGGATCTGAGCTTGCTGGCACGGAAAAGGAAAGAACTGCCATCAGCCCGCGTGGGCGCGTCTAAGTAGCTCCAGAGACGTCATCTCGGCGACATCGATGCCAGCGACAAACTTGGAGCCGTATGACGCAGGGGTACTGCGGACGAAAAAACTTTCCGGATCCAGTCTGACGCCTGGGGATATTCTAAGGTAAGGAATCTATCACTAACGTGTCTCTTTCAGATTGGTGTCTCGCAAGAACATTGTCAAATAGTGTACGTCATCCATAAAAATGTGAATGCCTGAGTTTGCTATTTTACTTCGACAATTCAATATGTTTCAATCTCAACACAGACCTGGACTATGTATAAACAGGAGTCGCGTGTCCAGGAATATGGTCCAGCAATAAACGCCAATTGCACAAGTTACTACTTGTGTAACAATATATCTGTAAGAGACATTAGTTAGTGATAGATTCCTTACCTTAGAATATCCCCAGGCGTCAGACTGGATCCGGAAACCTTTGTGTAGCAGTACCCTTGCGCGTTGGTAGGCGTCGTCTGCAGCTCCATGTCCGTCGTCGGCGTCGTGGGCGCCGTGATGACGTTGGAGTACTTAGACGCCGCCTCCCCGTGCTGACGTCAGTTCTTAGACACAGCTTTTCCGCGCCAGAAACGCAGAGCTATGCCAAAACAAACACTGGTGCCATGAAAGTAGGGCCCTAAAAGGGGATGACCTTAACCCTAGATATCGGTTCGCAGAACGGGGAGGATGGGTGGGTCGGTATGGAATCTATCACTAACTAATGTCTCTTGCAGATATATCGTTACACAAGTAGTAACTTGTGCATCTGAAAGAGACAAGTTAGTGATAGATTCCTTACCTTAGAATAGATACCCCAGCAATACCAACCCCGTGGTGGGTCTGCGAACCAATAATCACACCATAAAGTCCTGGAGGACGGAACGGCCAAAGAAGCCATCCCTCCAGACTGGACTGTCCAGGCAATAATGTCTTGCAAACGTGTGCAGCAAGGCCCACGTAGCCGCCTGGCAAATGTCCTGCAAGGGCACACCTCGGCCCAAAGCAGTTGTAGTCGCTGTGGATCAAGTGGAATGAGCCCTCAGCCCAACAGGGGGTTCCTTCTTTGCCAAGGAGTAACACGCCTGGATACACAAGATGATCCACTGCGAGATGGTCCGCTTGTGCACCGCTTTCCCCTCCTTAGCGCCCACGTAACCAACAAAGAGTTGGTCATCCACCCGGCACTGGCGTGTGCGGTCCAGATAGAACGAGAGCGCACGTTTTGGGTCCAGACGGTGGAGCCTCTCTTCCTCTCTCGAGGGATGCGGAGGCGGAAAGAAGGTAGGCAAGGTGATAGATTGCCCAATGTGGAAGGCCGTGACTACCTTGGGTAGGAAAGAGGGCCTTGTCCGCAACACAAATTTGTCCGGATGGACTGAAAGGAAAGGAGGTTTACAGGATAGAGCCTGGAGCTCACTCACTCTCCTGGCAGCGGTGATGGCTACCAGGAAGGCTGTCTTCAAAGTGAGAAGGCGAAGCAGACAGTTGTGAAGTGGCTCAAAGGGAGCGCACATCAGAAAAGTTAGAACTAAGTTCAAGCCCCACTGAGGCATCACAAAGGGAACAGGAGGGAACGTATGTGTGATGCCTTTCAGGAATCGATTAACGATAGGGGACTTGAACAAAGAGGGTTGATCAGGCAGCCTCAAAAAGGCTGAAAGAGCAGAGAGGTAGCCCTTGATAGAGCCCAGAGCAGAGCCCTGCTGGGCAACAGAAAGAAGAAAGAGAAGAACCTCAGAAAGAGGGGCAGAAAGGGGATCCACAGCCTTTGCTGTGCACCATGCCCCAAATATGTTCCACCTGCAGGCGTATACCGACTTTGTGGAGGGACGCCTGGCTGCCAGAATGATATTACAGACTTCAAGAGGCAAGTCAAATGGCCTCAACTGTCGCGCTTAATCTCCAAGCATGGAGGTGGAGGCTGGACAGGTTCAGGTGGAGGACCGTTCCCTGCTGCTGCAACAGAACGTCCTCCTGAAGAGGCAGACGAACCGGGGGATCGACTGACATACTGAGTAGCTCGGGATACCAGTACCTTTGTGCCCAGTCCGGAGCCACAAGGATGACTTGTGCCCAGTCGCGCATGATCTTCTTCAGCACTCTGGGCAGAAGTGGTATAGGCGGAAAGGCGTACATCAGACCACAACTCCACTCGCGACGAAAAGCGTCTCCGAGCGAGTGCCGCCTTGGAAATTCCAACTAGCAGAACCGATGACATTGAGCGTTCTCGTCGGTGGCGAATAGATCTAACCAAGGCTCTCCCCACTGCAGAAAGAGACCTTGCGCCACGTCCAAGTACAGACGTCATTCGTGATCCATCATGCACCGGCGGCTGAGATTGTCCGCCCTGGCGTTCAGAGAACCTGCCAGGTGTTTAACTACCAGAGTCAAGCCCTGATGTTCCAGCCATTGCCAGAGGCGCAGAGCCTCCTGGCAGAGTGTCCACGACCCCACCCCGCCCTGTTTGTTGCAGTACCACATGGCGGTGTTGTTGTCCGTGAACACGTGCACTACACTCCCTCGGACAGAGGGGAAGAATGCCTTCAGTGCTAGACGAATCGCCCGCAGCTCCAAAAGGTTGATATGGAGCCGGGACTCCGCCGGAGACCAGAGGCCTCTGATCTCCGCCTCTCCCATGTGGCCTCCCCAGCCATGGAGGGACGCGTCTGTCACAACTACGTGCTCCGGTTGGGGAAGGGAGAGGGATCTGCCCTTGAACCAATCGCGGTCCGTGAGACACCACTGCAGCTGTCTCGCAGAGCCCTCTGAGATCAGAACATGGTCGGACAGGTTGCCCTGATGCTGGGCCCACTGAAACTTCAGGGCCCACTGAAACTTCAGGTCCCACTGCAGAGCCCGCATCCGCCACAGGGCGTGATGCACCAGAAGGATGCAGGAAGCCATAAGCCCCAGAAGCCGCAGCGTCAACCTGACCGAAACTCAGGATAAAGGCTGGAAGATCGGAATCAGAGCCTGTATATCCCGAACTCGCTGTTCGGGTGGGTAAACCCGAAACTGCGCCGAGTCGAGAACCGCTCCGATGAAAAGGAGCTTCTGAGAGGGGCACAGGTGTGACTTCGGCATATTGATGGAGAACCCCAGCTGGTGCAAGAGGTATGCTGTTGTTTGGAGGTGGTTAACAACTGTCTGGGGCGAGCCCGCCTTCAACAACCAGTCGTCGAGGTAGGGGAAGACTGAAACCCCTAACCTGCGCAGATGAGCTGCGACCACCGCCATCACCTTCGTGAACACCTGTGGGGTGCTGATAAGGCCGAAGGGGAGCACGGTAAACTGAAAGTTCTCGTGGCCTACCGTGACCAGCAGGTAACGCCGGTGGGCCGGCAGGACGGGGATGTGGAAATAAGCGTCCTGCAAGTCCAACGCTACCATCCAGTCTCCTGGGTCCAGGGCAGCTAAGACCTGAGCCAGTGTCCGCATCTTGAACTACTCCTTCCGGAGGAAGCCGTTGACGTTCCGTAGGTCCAAGATAGGGCGTAGGCCCCCTTTGCCCTTCTTGGGTGCCAGAAAGTAGTGGGAGTAGCAACCACGTCCTACTTCTGGCCCGGGAACGCGCTCGATGGCCCCCTTGGCCAAGAGGGCCGAAACTTCCTCCTGCAGAAGCCGCAAGTGATCCCCCGATACGCAGTGGTGTTGCGGTGGCATGGCTTGAGGGGTCGTCTCGAAGGGGAGGGAGTAGCCCCTCCGGACGATCTGCAGCACCCACCTGTCCGAAGTGACAGTGCGCCAGTGAGAGTGGTGATGGCGAACCCTGTCCCCCATTGGCGTCACATGGGCCGAGAAGCACGGACTAGGAGGGTTTAGAGGCGGGTGCTGCGGGGGAAGGTGTGGACTGGCCTCACCGTTGTCCCCGACCGCCTCCACGGCGATTTCCACGGCTGCCACCGCACTGGATGTTAGTCTGCGGCGTGTGGCTGGCGGGACGTGTGGGGGCGCCCCTTCCTTTGCCACGAAAGGAGCAAAAGGCACCCGTTTGCTGCCGCGGGCCGAGAGGCCCAAGGACTTGGCCGTAGCCCTGGAGTCCTTAAAGCGCTCAAGCGCGTGGTCTGCCTTGTCGCCACAAAAGGCGACAGCCATCAAACGGCATGTCCATCAGAGTGTTCTGGACATCTGCCGAAAAGTTGGCGGACCTCAACCAGGCATGGCGTCTAACCGCCACCGTCGTTGCCATCGCTCTACCCAGTGAGTCGGTGGTATCCAGCCCACACCGGATGGAATATTTGGCTGCATCCCGACTTTCCACAAGGGCTTGGCCGTGTTTGGCCCGTACCTCCAACGGACACTCTGGCAGCACTTCCGCAACCGTCTCCCACAGAGAGTGGGTGTAGCGGCCCAAAAGGCATGCGGTGTTGGAAGACCGCAGTCCCAGACTAAGGGAGGAGAAGATCTTTTTCCCGTACTACTCGTACCTCTTGGATTCCCTGTCCGGCGGAGCCGACGGGAATGCGGTCTGGGAATTAGAGGCCTGGATGACCAGACTCTCGGGGTTGGGGTGGGTGGACAGGAAACATGGGTCGCCCGGGGCCGGTGTCTGGCCACGTTCCTATCTACGGGCGAACCCGTAGCGGGCCTAGAGCAAGTGCCCAAAAGAACGTCGGTCAAGGCCTCATTAAAGGGCAGCAGAGGCTCGGCCGAGCTTGACTGGGGTTTAAGGACCTCAGTGAGGAGGTTAGTCCTCAGAGCAGCGACGGGGAGCTCAAGGCCTTGCCAGCCCTCATCAGCAACACATTATAGGTTGCCCCCTCCTCCGAAGCCACGGTAGGAGGGGAGACAAAACCAGTGTCTGGAGAGGTGTCCAGGCCACTGGCCTCCCCAAGGTCTCCTGCCCAGTCCTCTTGAGACTGACACTCCTTGGTCAGAGGGTCCTCAGACCCCTCCCAGTCCTCCTCATCACCCATCTCCTGATACTCAGGGTTGTCAATCAACGGGGCCGGTTCGTGGAAGTGAAAATCTCCAAACGCCGTTGAAAGCGGCGCCCAGCGTCGCCGTTCCGATGTCGGACCCGGAGCAAAGGAGGAATCGGGGGCGGCGCTGCCGGAGGCGACACCTGACGGACCGACACCGGGGGGGTCGTAAGGTCCACCGGTGACGATCCAGAGCCCGAGGAAGGTCCAGCGGTGTCCCCTGGCACCGGGCCCGAAGGCGCCGGGCCGCTTGACCCTGCGGTGCCGGGCACGAAGGCGCCGGCGGTGTCGGGACTGCGGGGCCCCGAAGGCGCCGGCGGCGTCGGGGCTGAAGCACCCGACTGCGTCGGGCCCAAGCCCCCGACCCGCTAGGGGCCCCAGACGGGTCCGCTGGGCCCGAAGTCGCCGCGGAGCCCGTCGGAGGAGAAAGGCACCTCATGGCCATGAGGAAGCGCTCAATCTCCTCCGGTGTCGCGTCTCACCCAGGGACCGGAGGGTGTGGGGCGGGATGTGACGCCTGCGACTCCGAAGGAGCCGCGTGGGCGGTGTCACCCGAACCCCCGGCCGCGTTGCGCGAGCGTCGGGGGAGTCAGAAGAGCGATGACGCCTTTTCGACTTCTTGTGCTTCTTACCGGACGACGACTTCGACCCGGAGGAGTGGTGCCGACTCCCAGAGCTGTGGTGGCTCCGTCCCCGCGACCTGTCCCTCGACATCCCGTGGGACCGGGACCTCACTCGGCGCAGGCCGACTGCCGGAGTTCGAGTCACCTGCGGGACCGCACCCGCCTGGCTTTCGAAGAGAGGGCCTGGCAGTCGGAGAAGGCCTTGTCGTCGTGGTCGACGCCTACACAAGTTAGGCACAGGTGGTGAGGATCCGTGACCGACATCGTGCGGTCGCAATCCTCGCAGTGCTTGAAACCAGGCATCCCTACGGCACCGATCGGAGTCGCAAGACTTCGAGAAAGGATCAAAAATGATCTCAAAAAGTTAGTCAAAAATTGACTAGGGTTACTGCTTTTTCCAGATCTGCGCTGGCTGGCGCGGAAAAAAGAAGAACTGACGTCAGCACGCGGAGGCGGCGTCTAAGTATTCCCACGACGTCATCACGGCGCCCACGACGCCGTTGACGGACGCGGAGCCGCAGACGACGCCTACCGACGCGCAAGGGTACTGCTACGCAAAAGTTTCCAGATCCAGTCTGACGCCTGGGGATATTCTAAGGTAAGGAATCTATCACTAACGTGTCTCTTTCAGATAGTCATTTACTCGAGCTTCATGGACACCCTCGAATCAGAGCAATGTTTGAAGGTAATCAGAGAGGGGAACAAGGCTACTGGGCCCCAATCGTGCCCGCATCGAGGTACCCCCAACACACTCACCCCTCCTCTGGGCCAGCCGAGCGAGATCAGGCTGGTGCAGAGAACGGCCGAGGTGGGAGGTGCTGCCGGAAGAGGAAAGTTGCGAAGCGGACTCTGCCTGGAGGCTGCGGTGCGTGCGCATAGGAGCCCCATTCCTTTCGTGTGAGGAAGAGCCTCTGTGAGACACAGTTGGACTGGGGATGCGGAGAGTGCTTACTCCGATGGTGATCAGCCTGACTGCACCGTATTTAACTGTGCCGGACCCCGGTGGGTGCAGACTGAGTGAGGGCCCGCCATGCAAGGAGTCACGTGGTGACTAAAGCTGCCGTTTTAACCAATAGGTCTGCAGCATCTGGTAGGCGGGACCCTGGCGGTGGGTGAGTGGATTTTGGCGTGCAGCAAGGAAGTAGGTGTGGTCGCACCTGGGAGCCCGTTCCATGATTATTGCTTCTGCATCAGACTACTCAGAGTACCCACCAATGGGGAAACAGTGGTTGGGACTGGTTGGAAATGTAGGATGGAGCCTGGTTGTGGGCCAGGAGGGTTCGAAGTGGTGAGGACCTTGCAACACAAACCAGAAGGATCCCAGGAGGGGGCAGGACCTAAGCGTCGAAAGAGGGCAGAGAACCAGGCCACAGCTAAAGCGCCAGTACAGGAGGATGGCTCCATGCAATGGATGTCAGTGGGGGACATAGTCTCCCAGGAGGGATCTGTGAGAAGGTGGCCTGATATGCAGTGCTCACTATTCTAGTGAACACTATGTATCAGTCCAGCAACCCTTATTGATGATTGGTTGTAAGTCAACCTTATAGACCAGCTATCCTAGTAGCGTGGATACGAGCAGTCTAAGGCTAAAGACTCGAGAGGGCGCGTTAAGCCAGCTGTTTACCACACATATACCCCTTGAATACCAAGTGAAAGGACACCACACAAGTGTTATGAAAATAAACAGTTATTTATTTAAAGATCACAACAGCCCTGTACTCTTTATGAGGACAGGGTACTAAGCACGAACCAAAACTCTTACAAAAATACTTAAGTTAGCACAGTATATACAAATGCCCGAGGGGCACGGAAAACCATATACTCTGAAAGTGGAATGCGAAATTCCTAGCAGGTAAGTACAGTACTAATAGCTTTTGGAATCGCTAGGACTTGACTAGGGAATCGTTAGATTATGTCTAGGAGGCCTAGGGGACTCGGGTGCAGGGTGTGCACTCTCACGCGAGATGCGGGACAAAAGTCTATGGTAGCTAGGAATTAGAAAGTTAGTGTTCCCGGGCGAACCCGACCTGGTAGGGAGAAAACGAAAGTAGATTCTGACCCTTGGATAGTGAGGCTATGCTGGGGCACCGAAATGCCGAAGTTACCTAGCCCAGGGGCTGCAGCTGCATAGGTCTGAAAAGACGTCGGGAATCCTCGTAGACGGACCAGGAGCCGGAAGAAAAGATGCTGGCCGGTGACCAGTGAAGAAAGTTCAGTCGGATCCAAGCCGGGATCTTGAAGATAGATGACACCTGAAAGCAGAGGGGACCAAGTTCGAGACTACTAGCCAGTAGTCAGTGGGCACCAGGAGGGCACCGGATGGTAGCCACCTCGACTAGGTGAGTGGGTGACGCTTGACTCGAAGATCTCACGGTCCAGGAGGCGTTGTCGGCGACCAGGATGGAGGATCGAGCTGTCCCACGAAGATAGAAGCTGTCGGCGTCGCTGGACCCAGGATTGGGCAACAAAGCCTTGGCAAATTCAAGCCCACGCGGTGGACCTAAAATGGCGTCTGGAGTGGACCAGGAGGGTCCGGGGTGCCTCTCTTGAAGAAGGAAGCAAAGGCCAGCCTGGAGCAACCAGACCAGCAGTCGTGAAGTCGTTGGGCGTCGTTCAGAGGGCCACAAGCCAGCCGGCTAGTAGCCAAACAACGCGGTGCACAGCAAACAGCAGAAGGGCCCCACGCAGATCGTGGAGATGCAGGGGGGCTGATCTTGGGTGCTGGAGCTGCGCAGGGTCGGGGCTTCTCGGACCCCAAAGCACTCACCAGTGGAGGACACGGTGGGCTTGCAGTAAAGATGTCGTGCAGTCTTGGCGATCGTCGGTCCCTTGAGGTCTCGTCGCACTCACGGTTCTCAGCTGGGCTGTAGAGGTGAGTAGAGGTCAGAGGTGCCAGGGAAGCCGGGTCTCGTCGAGCTGGGTCGTCGGATTCGTGATGAAGGACTTGCAGCAGACCGCAGTGTTCTTTAGGATGGTGCCTGCGGATGCAGGGTGACTACTCCTTAGCCACAAGGGAGAATCTTGAAGAAGAAATCGTGAAGTCCTTTCGAAGAAAGTGGTATCTTGATTCCAAAGATGATCTACTTTTAACAGGGGGCCCGCTCCCATCTTTATACTAAAAAAGGGGGCTGACCCGGTGACTAGGTCCTGCCTATGGGTGGGACTAGGTGGGGGGTGGTTACACCCCTCAGCCATGCCGGACTTCCCCAGGCCAGGGGCTGGTGTGCCCCTGGAACTGGTTCAGACCGGCCTATGCGTAGTGAGCACCGGGGTGCCACTCAGCAGTCACCTTCCTGTAAAGCCCTGCCTACCCAGGATACACAAAACCATGTCTGGGACGGTGCTAGCACCGCCCCTGACAGGAAACCCTTTGTCCAGGCTCCCCTCGCTGGAAGGACTCCCAGCTGCAGGGGGTCAGACTCGTGTCTGTGGTGGCAGCATCCATTTTGTGGAGCTGAGGCTTCAGTTAACTTTAACCGGGGTTCACAGTTACATACATGTCGTGTCCCTCTAGAAGGGTGGAATGCTAACCCCGTCGCCAGAATTGGCGAGGGGTTAGTATTCCAATTCGTATGACACCTTACTCGACATGTTTTGATAAAGCAATACCAAAGATAGCATTTAACCGCGAGGATTATAATGCACTTAAGAGTATATGGTATGCGATATCATGGAACAGCTATTAGGACTTGGTTCCGCAAGCTGCAGACAGGCTCAGCTCATGCCAGAGCACCATCTCACACGATTCCAAGCACTCTGCCTTCAGGATTGTCAAGGCCTGCCATAGGAGTGACTGATAGGAATCTGTGTGTCCATTTTAGGGTTAGGTATAGGTATACTACACCTACAGCAAAGGGTGATTACACGACTTTGCCCCAGCTGTCATGCAGCCAGTCGTGTCAAATTTAGGAGGCCAGCCAGGGGTGGCATAATACATGCTGCAGCCCCTGGCAGCCCTGGGTACACCTATGCCCTGAGTTACAGGGTCTGATAAGGTGGCCCAGTACCAATTGGAAATGTACCTAGGGTACATGGAATCCATTTTAAAGAGAGAGCAGTAGGCCTGGGGTCCTGATTGGCAGGGTCCCAGGTCGACTATGTCCAAAACCAGCTAAAACACAGGGCAAAAAGTTGGGGGCAACCATAGTCAGGATGTACCTTCCTACACAACCCCCCCCCAAACGAAAGGAGATAAGGCTATCCTTGCCCAGGTAAGCCTCTATTACCTAAGTGGCCATATAAGGAAGTACCAGCTCTGGCTTGGTTTCCCCCTGTGTCATGGTCCACTAGGCAACCCCTCACCCTAAGGGTATCTGAGGGTCTCCACCATAGGGAATCTCTGTCTCTGGTGTGTCTTGGGAAAGTAAAAGGCTGATGCTGGGATGGAGTACTGAAGTGAGGCTCCTCTACCTTTGGGCTCAACTTCCTCCAATCACCATCCATCATATGTGCCTTTCTTTCTTTAGCTGAGATGCACTGAGCTCTCAGGGTCAGCCTCTGGCTACCTAAAGCTGGAGGCTGAGTCCCTCTGTTTGGCTTACTGGAGGGACAGGTCAGGTCTGGGGTTTTTAGGCCCCATGTTTGGCTGTGCCCAACAGTGTCCAGCTGTGGGAGTTCCCTAACTACTTTTAAGGGGGATCCCTCAGGAGTCTGCTCTATTTTCACTTGGCTAGGTTTACCAGCTTCAGTGATCCTAATCTGCTGATTAAGGGGTTCTTTTGGACAGGGGGCCCTTTGGGGTCCACCACTGGCCTCCCTGGTCTCTTCAGCCCTGGGCTGACTGAGGCAGGGTAGAGAGGTGCAGGTTACCTGCTCCAGACTGGGTCCCACCTGGGAAGGGTCCACTGCCATCAGGGGCTCTGCCAGGCTAGGCCTGACTACCTCTGGGGCAGTTCCTTCAACAGGGGTAGAGTCAGTTCCCTGAGGAGGCTGGCTCTCACCTAGTGTCTGGGAGGGGGAAGACTCTTCTTCCTCCTCAATGCTCTCTGTTTGAGTGGAGTGATCCATTGTTTCAGGCTTCACAACCTCACTATCTGTCTGAGTAGAGGCTGAGACCATTTCAACCTTGCCAACCTTTTCAGGAGGGCACTCAGTCTGTGTTTGGGCTGTGACTGTCACAGCCCTCCTATCCTGTTCTGAAAAGTCTGTCTGAGCCTGGGCAGTGGCTACCACTGCCCTTCCAACCTTTTCAGGGAGGAATGGTGCTTGGACTGGGGCTGTAGCTATTACTGCCCCACTAACCTGTCTGGATAGGCCTATCATTCTGGAATGAGTTTCTTGTTCCACCTCAGCCCATGCTGAGAGTTCCAGGTCATTCCCCAGTAAGCAATCTACAGGTAGGTTATCTGTCACTGCCACTCTCATGGGCCCTGTGACATTACCCCAGCTGAGCTTGACTACTGCCATGGGATGCCTTCTCTTCATTCCATGAATGTCTGTCACCTGATAAGTAAAACCAGGGGTCAGTTGAGCAGAGGGGACCAGATGGTCACTCACCATGGTGAGGCTGGCCCCTGTGTCTCTGAATGCCTCAACTTTCTGACCATTCACTAGAACTTCTTGTCTATACTTGCCCAAAATGTGGGGTCCAGTAGTGAAGTTGGCAAACCCCATGCCAGTCTCACAGACAAGAGTGTGGTCAGGGAACCTGGCTAAGCCATAGTCCTCCTGTTGGCCCAGAGTAATGCCCACCACATTCTTGGGGGCACTCCCACCACCTGGGGGATTACCACTAGTGGTAACAGGAGGTTTAGGAGTATTACCTGGGGGTACATTTCCCTTATTGCCATTTTTAGGGCAACTGGCATCACTTTTGTAATGGCCCACCTGTTTACAGGTATGACAATAAGGTTTCTTTTGCTCTGAAGGAGTGTTCTGGGACCCACCACCCTTGTTGGAGTTTTGGGGCCCTTGGGAAGTCTTCTCTGTGGATTTATCCCCACCCTTCTCTTGAGGCTTGGTTGATTCCTTTTTCTGGTCACCACCCTGGTTTTTAGGCCTAACCCTGGTTCTGACCCATTTGTCTGCCCTCTTACCCAATTCCTGTGGAGAGGTCAACTCAGAGTCTACCAGGTGCTGATGTAATAGCTGGTTCTGACAATTATTTAAGATTTGCTCCCTCATAATTAGATTATACAATCCTTTAAAATCAGTAACCTTACTACCCAGTAGCCAGCCTTCAAAAGCCTTAGTGGCACAATCAACAAAGTCAGTCCAATCTTGAGACTGAGTTTTCTGGGTGTCTCTGAACAGCATCCTGTATTGTTCAGTGGTTAAACCAAACCCATCAACCAGTACATTTTTCAAGACTTGGTAATTGTTAGCATCCTCCACCCTTGTGGTGAGGAGCTTATCTCTACCTTTACCATCAAAGGAGAGCCACAAGATAGCTGCCCACTTACTTTGGGGAACACCCTGCACAGTGCAGGCTCTCTCCAAAGCAGTAATCCATTTGTGGATGTCATCCCCTTCTTTAAAGGGGGGCACTATCTTATTCAGGTGCTTTGTATCAAAACTCCTTTCCCTATTGCTAGGTTTATTGCTGCCACCAGTGGGAACTAGCCCACATAATTCTTGCTCTCTAGCAAGGGCAAGTCTCTCTTTGGCCAGGGCAAGTTCTTCCCTTTCAATCCTCAGTTTGACTGCCCTTTCTTCAGCTTCATACACTCTCCTCTTAGGGGAAGACATTCCTCTGTGAGAAGAGTTGAGAGAGCCATTGGTTCGAAAGGATCTGCTAGAGCCTCTTGATAGAGACCTAACTCGTCCATTCCCAATGTTAAGCTGACCTGAGAGTGGGCCCAGGAGTTCCCCAGTACCAAGCTCATGTCTGCTTAAGTTGGACCTGCTTAGTCTGCTGACTTCTACCTGTCCCTTATCTGCCTCATCCCCTGATAACTCATCCTCATCCTCAGCAACATCTGCCTCAAGGAGGGGATGGATATCAAAGGGACCCTGTAAGGAGGGCAAACTTCCATCTGGATTAGAAGGGTCTGGGTTACCAGCCCTACTGGCATCATAAGCCTCTAAGAGACCAATCAGAAAGGAAGTGGTGGGGTTAGACCCCTGTTTTAGTTTCCTGAGAGTACACACTTGTCTCATCTCATGGAAGCTAAGAGCAGTATATTTTGAAGGGATGACCTGTGGAGGGTCAACTGACACAAGGGGAGACTCAGTGTTTCCTCCTGTGGCCGACATACTGCTTCTAGTGTGGTGTAAGTGATGCACCTACCTACACTATGTGTTACCTACTGATCCCTTGCTAAGAGTTGCAGCCAAGGTGTGCTAAGCCTTGAGGAGCTACAACAGCTGGTTCAGTAGAACTCAGAGTATTCTAAGCTTTAGTTATATGTACCTAACAGTACTTATGTGATCTTTCAACAAGATATTCTTAGGATACGTGTGGTAAAACAACAGCAAGCTCAAATCCCACCGCTGCCACCAATGTGAGAAGGTGGCCTGATATGCAGTGCTCACTATTCTAGTGAACACTATGTATCAGTCCAGCAACCCTTATTGATGATTGGTTGTAAGTCAACCTTATAGACCAGCTATCCTAGTAGCGTGGATACGAGCAGTCTAAGGCTAAAGACTCGAGAGGGCGCGTTAAGCCAGCTGTTTACCACACATATACCCCTTGAATACCAAGTGAAAGGACACCACACAAGTGTTATGAAAATAAACAGTTATTTATTTAAAGATCACAACAGCCCTGTACTCTTTATGAGGACAGGGTACTAAGCACGAACCAAAACTCTTACAAAAATACTTAAGTTAGCACAGTATATACAAATGCCCGAGGGGCACGGAAAACCATATACTCTGAAAGTGGAATGCGAAATTCCTAGCAGGTAAGTACAGTACTAATAGCTTTTGGAATCGCTAGGACTTGACTAGGGAATCGTTAGATTATGTCTAGGAGGCCTAGGGGACTCGGGTGCAGGGTGTGCACTCTCACGCGAGATGCGGGACAAAAGTCTATGGTAGCTAGGAATTAGAAAGTTAGTGTTCCCGGGCGAACCCGACCTGGTAGGGAGAAAACGAAAGTAGATTCTGACCCTTGGATAGTGAGGCTATGCTGGGGCACCGAAATGCCGAAGTTACCTAGCCCAGGGGCTGCAGCTGCATAGGTCTGAAAAGACGTCGGGAATCCTCGTAGACGGACCAGGAGCCGGAAGAAAAGATGCTGGCCGGTGACCAGTGAAGAAAGTTCAGTCGGATCCAAGCCGGGATCTTGAAGATAGATGACACCTGAAAGCAGAGGGGACCAAGTTCGAGACTACTAGCCAGTAGTCAGTGGGCACCAGGAGGGCACCGGATGGTAGCCACCTCGACTAGGTGAGTGGGTGACGCTTGACTCGAAGATCTCACGGTCCAGGAGGCGTTGTCGGCGACCAGGATGGAGGATCGAGCTGTCCCACGAAGATAGAAGCTGTCGGCGTCGCTGGACCCAGGATTGGGCAACAAAGCCTTGGCAAATTCAAGCCCACGCGGTGGACCTAAAATGGCGTCTGGAGTGGACCAGGAGGGTCCGGGGTGCCTCTCTTGAAGAAGGAAGCAAAGGCCAGCCTGGAGCAACCAGACCAGCAGTCGTGAAGTCGTTGGGCGTCGTTCAGAGGGCCACAAGCCAGCCGGCTAGTAGCCAAACAACGCGGTGCACAGCAAACAGCAGAAGGGCCCCACGCAGATCGTGGAGATGCAGGGGGGCTGATCTTGGGTGCTGGAGCTGCGCAGGGTCGGGGCTTCTCGGACCCCAAAGCACTCACCAGTGGAGGACACGGTGGGCTTGCAGTAAAGATGTCGTGCAGTCTTGGCGATCGTCGGTCCCTTGAGGTCTCGTCGCACTCACGGTTCTCAGCTGGGCTGTAGAGGTGAGTAGAGGTCAGAGGTGCCAGGGAAGCCGGGTCTCGTCGAGCTGGGTCGTCGGATTCGTGATGAAGGACTTGCAGCAGACCGCAGTGTTCTTTAGGATGGTGCCTGCGGATGCAGGGTGACTACTCCTTAGCCACAAGGGAGAATCTTGAAGAAGAAATCGTGAAGTCCTTTCGAAGAAAGTGGTATCTTGATTCCAAAGATGATCTACTTTTAACAGGGGGCCCGCTCCCATCTTTATACTAAAAAAGGGGGCTGACCCGGTGACTAGGTCCTGCCTATGGGTGGGACTAGGTGGGGGGTGGTTACACCCCTCAGCCATGCCGGACTTCCCCAGGCCAGGGGCTGGTGTGCCCCTGGAACTGGTTCAGACCGGCCTATGCGTAGTGAGCACCGGGGTGCCACTCAGCAGTCACCTTCCTGTAAAGCCCTGCCTACCCAGGATACACAAAACCATGTCTGGGACGGTGCTAGCACCGCCCCTGACAGGAAACCCTTTGTCCAGGCTCCCCTCGCTGGAAGGACTCCCAGCTGCAGGGGGTCAGACTCGTGTCTGTGGTGGCAGCATCCATTTTGTGGAGCTGAGGCTTCAGTTAACTTTAACCGGGGTTCACAGTTACATACATGTCGTGTCCCTCTAGAAGGGTGGAATGCTAACCCCGTCGCCAGAATTGGCGAGGGGTTAGTATTCCAATTCGTATGACACCTTACTCGACATGTTTTGATAAAGCAATACCAAAGATAGCATTTAACCGCGAGGATTATAATGCACTTAAGAGTATATGGTATGCGATATCATGGAACAGCTATTAGGACTTGGTTCCGCAAGCTGCAGACAGGCTCAGCTCATGCCAGAGCACCATCTCACACGATTCCAAGCACTCTGCCTTCAGGATTGTCAAGGCCTGCCATAGGAGTGACTGATAGGAATCTGTGTGTCCATTTTAGGGTTAGGTATAGGTATACTACACCTACAGCAAAGGGTGATTACACGACTTTGCCCCAGCTGTCATGCAGCCAGTTGTGTCAAATTTAGGAGGCCAGCCAGGGGTGGCATAATACATGCTGCAGCCCCTGGCAGCCCTGGGTACACCTATGCCCTGAGTTACAGGGTCTGATAAGGTGGCCCAGTACCAATTGGAAATGTACCTAGGGTACATGGAATCCATTTTAAAGAGAGAGCAGTAGGCCTGGGGTCCTGATTGGCAGGGTCCCAGGTCGACTATGTCCAAAACCAGCTAAAACACAGGGCAAAAAGTTGGGGGCAACCATAGTCAGGATGTACCTTCCTACAGGATCCTTCTCTACCGCAGCCAGACCCTGCAGGCTAATGTCTAGAACTAATAACAGATTCTGTCCCTGAAACAGTGTTCACTGAACCAGAGAACTCAGACATTATGGGTGAGATAGTTGCCAGATTTCAGTGCCTGATGTGGACGCAGGTTTGCTTGCCTCTTCACCTGCTGTCTGATTGAGGCTTTCCGGACAGGTGGGACCGTCATTAATAGCAAAGGTGTGTGTGGTGCGTGTCTGTCGGCCGGGCTGGCTGAAAGTGGTCGGGCATTGTGCCCTGTTCCTGTTGGACGGGGTTGTTGGTCTTGGCACTTATATTGGGGGATGTGTGTAGGCTTTAATTTTTCCAATGCTACTCTGTGGGTAGGAGGTGGTTTCCTTGTTGGGAATTTCTTGCGTGTTGAATGAAGTAATGGGTGCACTGAGTGGTTGATTGTTGCTGCGTGGGCTTGTACTAGCCAACTTATGTTCACATGGGGGATAAGTACATATTTTTGACTTCGACTGTAAGGGTCTGTGCTCCTACACAAAGCAGTGTAGGTGTTATCCATTTGAAACAGCACAAGATTAAAATGGTCTGTCTGAAAGAGTCATTTGAGTGATACGGAAACCGGTAAAATAGCTAAGAAATGGGACGGGTCAGCTCTATCATGCTTCGTATTCCGCATATGCCAGTAGGGTTTTGATTTGGGTGGCTCCTGGAACTTTTCTTTGACGTACTGAGAGGCAGACGTAGGGGGCCTATATGTGCTGATTCAGGGACTGTTAGATGGGAGGGATATATTCATCCTAAACTCTGATGCTCTCAACACAGATTACCCGGATTCTTTTTTTCGGCGTACAAGAGTTGGTTAGCCAGGACGTGGAGGTGCCTCAGTTGTGGTTGGGTGATTTCAAGTGTGCGCTGAATAAGGAACTGGACAGACATCCACCACACAGAGACGTGAAGCTTCACATGACTGAAGCATTGGGGACAGTAAGGCATCATTTGGGATTGGTTGATGTGTAACAGTCGTGCTTTCCTCAGGCTCGGGTTTACACCTGCCACTACCTTACGCATAAATACATTCGGTAGGTTAAATAGGGGGCTGTTGGCTGGGCACCCGGGAGATGACAGAGCAACATTGTCCTACCTGGCTAGATTCTTATTCAGCTCTGTTCCAAGTTTCACTGATCACTTGTAGCCTGGGCGCCCTGTAATTGATTCGAATAATTTTAAACAATGAGAGAATTACTGATTCAGTTTCTCATCTGTATTCATTCTTTAATGTTACGATTAATCAATATCCATGCTATTTATTCATTGGCATTGAATTCAACAACAACGTACTCTATTTTGAACATAAACAAAAACTAAGAAACACAAAGTGGCATATTTAACAAATGACAGTTTTGTTTCCAGTCATATGTGTGTTGCCTGCCCAATGCATTTTGGGATGAAACTCCCTTCTTCAGGAGGCATACGCCGGGACGATGTATATCAACACCTTCTAACGTAACGGAAAATCTTAAACAGATGCTTTTCTGTGCAAAACTCTGCAGAGAACACAGATTGTAATACGCTGGTCGATAACATCTTGGATTCACTTGAGAGGTAATTGCAGTATACACTCAATCGTTCTGTGCACTATATTCAACTCTATGTCTCGGGAAACAAGCATCTTAAGACCTGGCTGGTGAGGGGTGATACCCCGAAATTGGTCCCAGAATGCTTGTTTCTGGTCCACGGAGAACCTGGCTTGGCAGTTAGAGCTGGACTGTTCCCATGGGGAGCAGGGTCAAGACTGATTTGCATACAGCTAGGTCCAAGCTGGTTTGGCATGATAAGCAAAAAAAGATGGATTAAACCCAGATCTCTGACTGAGGGTGAGTGTTTGACATTGTTCAGCATTCCATCGATCAATTATTCTTTTTGAAATTTGTTATCCGAAGTGGGACGGATATGCCCAGACGTGGGTCTCATGCTCGCCATGCCCCTGGATTCAAGCCATCCTGCCTGATATTGGGTGGTACCCCGAAACTGGTCTTAAGATGCTTGTTTCGAGTCCAGGGAGGATCTGGTCAGGCAGTTCGAGCTGGATGCTCCAATGGGGAGCAGGGTCAAGACTGATCTGCATATGTCTGGGTCCAAACTGGTATAGCATGGTGAGCAAAAAAATTATGGATTAAATCCGGATCTCTGACTGGGGGTGAGTGTTTGACAAGGTTTAGCATTCCATTCATCAATTGTTCTTTTTGCGTTCATATGTTACACAGCATAGGTATTCAGGAAATTGGAGTGCCTGCATTTAATTGGTTGGACAAACGTAGTAGGTTAGCTAGAGCCACTCTGATGAGGAGGTATAAGAATGGTGGGCTGGAGACGCCGTGGTCAGAGTTGTATTACTTTGTGGCTATGATGCAGCATGCGGCTAGATGGTTAGTGGAAGGCAGTAATTGGGAAAAGTGGTTGCTGGAAGGGATTGTGGAGAAGAACGAACTTTCAGTATTATTAATGAAGGGTGCAGGAGTAGCAGCAGGCCGACCTTATATGGTCAGGCAGAGGGCCAGAGTGTAGCATCAAATGGGAAGTGTGGTGCTCTGTAGGGCACTGTTTTATAGGCAGCTGCCAGAATAGATCCTCAACCAGATTCATCACATAGTTACCATAATGACCTATCAAACGTGGCAGGAGGAAGGCTATGACAACTGGGAAATCTGCATCTCCTTTGAGGATGCCCAGTCAGAATTTGGAGTGGGCCCTTACCACTTCTTACAATATGCAGGCCTGGCTCAGTTCGCTTGGCAGACTTGGAGGACTTTTTGGGCAGCCCCTCCGGCGCCGGGCACACTGGGGGTTATGTTCTCCTTTGGGATACGGCGACATTTGGTATCTCTACAGTACAAGGCTAAGGGGACGGATGTTGCCATGGGCCAGTGAAAGCTTGGGAAATGGACTTGGGCGAACCTATGGTGGATAAGGCATGGGCGAGAGAGTGCGCTCTGAGACAGTCTCTGGTAATGTGCGGTTTAAGATTATTCATTTTAATTTCCTACACTGCACTTATATGACGTCATTCCAACTTATCTGCTTATACCCTGGCCGGCTCTCTTCTTGCTCCCGCTGCAATTTTGTTGAGGCAGATTTTATGCACTTGACATAGGTTTTCCCCCCTAGTGTGTACATACTGCACTTGAGTAGTAGAGAGTATTGTGCGTACCACAGCCCTGCAGGGTGTTCTCAGACCCAGTTCTGCCTGTTGGACAATATGGTGAGACCCTGCAATGTGAGAAGCTGTGAGTTGTGACTGCTTTCTGTGAAAGATTTGAACAGTTTATTCATTTCATAGCTGCAAAAGCAAAATCTCACACTGCAAGTTTTCCCTTGATAACATGATGTAGATATTTACCAAAGCTACTGATTTCCAGCAACAGGACAAGTCCTTGAACAAAGTTTACAAATCACAGTTTTACCAAGTTTGACTGTCTTCTCTGGTGCAGAATTTTTTTTTTACTTCTACTACTATGTAGATGCAAACAGTCATTTTCAGAAGAAAGACCCATCACATGAAATAACATACTTAACTCATGGATAAAGTCTTAGGACGATGGCAAGCAGAATATTTTGGTTTTCCATAGGGCTTACAATGAGGAACGTGGAATTTAAATGTAACTTTTTCTTGACAAGAAATCTTGCAGTCTAATTACCTAAAGAACAAGTTACTTACCTTCGGTAACGATATATCTGTAAGAAACATTAGTTAGTGTTAGATTCCTTACCTTAGAATATCCCCAGGCGTCAGTCTGGATCCGGAAACTTTTGCGTAGCAGTACCCCTGCGCGTCGGTAGGCGTCGTCTGCAGGCGTCCCCTGCGGCTCCGCGTCCGTCGTCGGCGTCGTGCGCCGTGATGACGTCGCTGGAGTACATAGACGCCGCCTCCGCGCGCTGACGTCAGTTCTTTGCACACAGCTTTTCCGCGCCAGGAGACGCAGAGCCATGAGAGAACCAACACTGGTGCCATGTACAAACTAGGGCCCTGAAAGGGATGACCTTAACCCTAGGTATCAGTTCGCAGAACGGGGAGGATGGGTGGGTTCGGTAAGGAATCTAACACTAACTAATGTTTCTTACAGATATATCGTTACCGAAGGTAAGTAACTTGTTCATCTGAAAGAAACACGTTAGTGTTAGATTCCTTACCTTAGAATACATACCCCAGCAATACCAACCCCGGTGGTGGGTCTGCGAACCAATACAAAACTACACCAGAAAGTCCTGGAGGACAGAACGGCCAAAGAAGCCATCCCTCCGGACTTGACTGTCCAGGCAGTAGTGCCTCGCAAAGGTGTGCAGCGAGGCCCACGTAGCCGCCTGGCAAATGTCCTGCAAGGGGACTCCCCGGCCCAGGGCAGTAGTAGCCGCCGTGGCCCGAGTGGAATGGGCCCTCAGCCCAACAGGAGGCTCCTTCCGAGCCAAAGAGTAGCACGCTTTGATGCAGAGGACGACCCATCGAGAGATGGTTCGTTTACAAACCGCCCGTCCCTTCTTCGCACCCACGTAGCCAACAAACAGGTGGTCATCCACCCGGAACTGGCGTGTGCGATCCATGTAAAATGAAAGCGCACGTTTTGGGTCCAGACGATGGAGCCGCTCTTCATCCTTTGAAGGATGCGGAGGCGGGAAGAAGGAAGGGAGGGTGATGGACTGCCCGATGTGAAAGGCCGAAACAACCTTGGGCAGGAAAGAAGGTCTAGTCCTCAGAACCACCTTGTCAGGATGAATGGACAGGAAAGGAGGTTGGACAGAAAGAGCCTGGAGCTCACTCACCCTCCTGGCAGAGGTGATGGCAACCAGGAAAGCCGTCTTTAAAGTCAGGAGACGGAGAGGGCAAGAATGAAGGGGCTCAAAGGGAGCACACATCAGGAAAGTTAGAACCAGGCTCAAATCCCACTGAGGCATCACAAACGGAACAGGTGGAAACATGTGAGTGATGCCTTTCAAGAATCGAGTTACAATCGGGGATTTGAACAAAGAAGGCTGATCAGGAAGCCTCAAAAAGGCTGAAAGGGCAGAAAGGTAGCCCTTGATAGTGCCCAGAGCAGAGCCCTGCTGGGCAAGAGAAAGAAGAAACAGAAGAACCTCCGAAAGAGGGGCAGAAAGAGGATCCACAGCCTTTGCTGTGCACCATGCCACAAATCTGTTCCACCGACAGGCGTATACCGACTTAGTGGAGGGACGCCTGGCTGCCAGAATAACATCACAGACTTCAGGAGGCAAGTCAAATGGCCTCAACTGCCGCCGCTCAATCTCCAAGCATGGAGGTGGAGACTGGACAGGTTCGGGTGGAGGACCGTCCCCTGCTGCTGCGACAGAAGGTCCTCCTGAAGGGGCAGGCGGATCGGGGGACCGACTGACATGCTGAGTAGCTCGGGATACCAGTACCTTCGAGCCCAGTCCGGAGCCACAAGGATAACTTGGGCCCGGTCGCGCCTGATCTTCTTCAGCACTCTGGGCAGAAGTGGTATAGGCGGAAAGGCGTATAACAGACCGCAACTCCACTCGCGCCGAAAGGCGTCGCCGTGCGAGTGCCGTCTTGGAAACTCCAACGCGCAGAACTGATGACATTGCGCGTTCTCTTCTGTGGCGAATAGATCTAACCAAGGCTCTCCCCATTGCAGAAAGATGCCTTGCGCCACGTCCGAGTTCAGACGCCATTCGTGATCCATCGAGCACCGACGGCTGAGTTCGTCCGCCCTGGCGTTCAGAGAACCCGCCAGGTGTTGAACCGTCAGAGTCACGCCCTGACGTTCCAGCCATTGCCAGAGGCGCAGAGCCTCCTGGCAAAGGGTCCACGACCCCACTCCGCCCTGTTTGTTGCAGTACCACATGGCGGTGGTGTTGTCGGTGAACACCTGCACTACACTCCCGTTGACAAAGGGGAGGAATGCCTTCAGTGCCAGACGAATCGCCCGCAGCTCCAACAGATTGATATGGAGCCGGGACTCCGCCGGAGACCAGATGCCTCTGATCTCTGCCTCTCCCAAGTGGCCACCCCAGCCCTGGAGGGACGCGTCCGTCACGACAACGTGCTCCGGTTGGGGAAGGGAGAGGGACTTGCCCCTGACCCAATCGCGGTCCGTAAGCCACCACTGCAGTTGTCTCGCAGTGCCCTCCGAGATCAAGACGTGGTCGGACAAGTTGCCCTGATGCTGGGCCCACTGAAACTTCAGGTCCCACTGCAGAGCCCGCATCCGCCACCTGGCGTGATGCACCAGAAGGATGCAGGAAGCCATCAGTCCCAGCAGCCGCAGCGTCAACCTGACCGAGACTCGGGATAGCGGCTGAAAGATGGGAATCAAAGCCTGAATATCCCGAACCCGCCGTTCCGGAGGATAAACCCGAAACTGCGCCGAGTCCAGAACCGCTCCGATGAAAAGGAGCTTTTGAGAGGGACACAGGTGTGATTTCGGCACGTTGATGGAGAACCCCAGGTCGTGCAAGAGGTCTGCCGTCATCTGAAGGTGGTGGACGACTGTCTGGGGCGAGCCCGCCTTCAACAACCAGTCGTCTAGGTAGGGGAAGACTGAAACCCCCAACCTGCGCAGATGGGCTGCGACCACCGCCATCACCTTTGTGAACACCCGTGGGGCGCTGGTAAGGCCGAAGGGGAGCACGATAAACTGAAAGTGCTCCTGGCCTACCGTGAACCGCAGGTAACGCCGGTGGGCCGGCAGGACGGGGATGTGAAAATAGGCGTCCTGCAAGTCCAACGCTACCATCCAGTCTTGCGGGTCTAGAGCAGCCAAGACCTGAGCTAACGTCAACATCTTGAACTTCTCCTTCCGGAGGAAGCCGTTGACGTTCCTTAGATCCAAGATAGGACGTAGGCCCCCCTTGTCCTTCTTGGGCACCAGAAAGTAGTGGGAATAACAACCACGCCCTACTTCTGGCCCAGGAACGCGCTCGATGGCCCCCTTGGCCAAGAGGGCCGTAACTTCCTCCTGCAGAAGTGTCAAGTGGTCCCCCGACACACGGTGGTTCTGCGGTGGCATGGCTGGAGGAGAGGTCTCGAAGGGGAGGGAGTAGCCCCTTCGGACAATTTGCAGCACCCACCTGTCCGAAGTGATCGTGCGCCAGTGAGCGTGGTGATGGCGAACCCTGCCACCCACTGGCGTCACATGGGGCCGAAAGCACGGACTAGGAGGATTTTGGGGTAGATGCTGCGGGGGAAGGTGTGGTCTGACCCCGCCGTTGTCCCCGACCGCCACCACGGCGGTTTCCACGGCCGCCACCGCGTTGGAAGGATTGTTGCGGCGCGTGGCTGGCAGCACGTGTGGGGGCGCCCCTTCCTTGGCCACGAAAGGGACGAAACGAACCCGGTTGCTGACGCTGGGTCGAGAGACCCAAGGACTTGGCCGTGACCCTGGAGTCCTTGAAGCGTTCCAGCGCGTGGTCCGCTTTGTCACCGAACAGGTGACAGCCATCAAACGGCATGTCCATCAGGGTATTTTGGACATCAGCCGAAAAATTGGCGGATCTCAGCCAGGCGTGACGACGAATCGCCACCGTCGTAGACATAGCCCTGCCCAGCGAGTCGGTCGTATCAAGACCACACCGAATGGAATATTTCGCTGCATCCCGGCCCTCAGCTACAGCTTGACCGAGCTTTGCCCGCACCTCCATGGGGCATTCTGGCAGCAGCTCCGCGACCGTATCCCACACAGAGTGGGTGTAGCGGCCCAAGAGGCAGGCGGTGTTGCAAGACCGCAGGCCCAAACTAATGGACGAGAAGACCTTTTTGCCAAACTGGTCATACCTCTTGGATTCCCGGTCGGGCGGGGCCGACGGGAATGCGGACTGGGAGGTCGAGGCCTGGATCACCAGACTCTCAGGAGTGGGGTGGGTAGACAGGTACTTGGGGTCGTCCGGACAAGGACGGTGGCGCCTGGCCACGTTCCGATCAACAGGCGCACCTGAAGCGGGCCTGGACCACGTGCCCAACAGAACGTCAGACAAGGCTTCATTAAACGGCAGCAGAGGCTCCAAAGGGCATGACTGCGGTTTGAAGACCTCGGTGAGGATGTTAGGCCTCACGGCCGCGACGGGGAGCTCAAGGTTTAAGGCCTTGGCAGCCCTCATCAGCACCACAGAATAGGCAGCTCCCTCCACCGATGCCACGGTTGGAGGAGAGATCAAACCAGGGTTAGGGGAGTCGTCCAAACCACTGGCATCCCCCAAGTCACCTGTCCAGTCCGGGTCATACTGGCACTCGCGAGCCAGAGGGTCCTCGGACCCCTCCCAACCTTCACCGTACTCCTCATCCTCTCCGTATTCGGAGTCAATGATGAAGACCGGCTCCTCGGGGTTCATGGGCCCCACCGGCGCCGGGACCGGCGTCGATCGACGCCCGTCCGGCGCCGCGTCCGGCGTCGGAGAAGGTAAGGGGACGGCGCCGCCCGGAGCCGGCGTCGGAACCCCACCGCCGGCCGGAACCGGCAGCGGAGAACCGGCGCCGCGCGGGGGCGGCGTCGGGGGTAACCCCGATGGCAACGGCGCCGGGGAGGCCGGAAGACCAGCCGGCGCCGATCCCGAAGGTCCCTGCGGCGCCGGGGTCGGAGCCGTCGGCGGCGCCGGGGCCGGAGCACCCGACGGCGCCGAGGCAGGGACACCCGAACCGCCAGGGCCCCCAGACGGTAGCACTGGGCCCGAAGGCGCCGTAGGCCCCGTCGGAGAAGCGAGCGCCCTCATGGCCATGAGGAACGCCTCGATCTCCTCAGGCGTCGCGCCATGCCCAGGGACCGGAGGGTATGAGGCAGGCCGCGCCGGCGACTCTCGCGGAGCCGCGGGGATGGGGTCACCCGAGCCCCCGGCCGCATCGCGCGAGCGTCGGGGGGAGTCGGGGGTACGATGACGACGCCCCGACTTCTTGTGTTTCTTACCTGACGAGGATGACGAGTGGCGTCGACTTCCGGAGCGCCCGGCGCGGCTCCGCGACCGCTCCCTCGAACGCTCTCTCGACCTCCGGCCGGACCGGGACCGCTCCCGGTCCCGACGTGGGGCCGACACCCGGAGCTCCAGCAGCTTGCGGGACCGCTCCCGTCTAGCCTTGTTGGTAAGGGCCCGGCAGTCGACGCAGGATTCCACGTCGTGGTCGGGGCCCAGACACCGGAGGCAGAGGCGGTGATGGTCTGTGACCGACATCGTGCGCTCACAGCCATCGCAATTCTTAAATCCTGGCATCCTATCAGGCACAATAGTAGAAAAAGACAATCGAAAAAACTTGGTCAAAGACCGGAGTACTGCTCTTCAGATCTGCGTCCACTGGCGCGGAAAAAAGAAGAACTGACGTCAGCGCGCGGAGGCGGCGTCTATGTACTCCAGCGACGTCATCACGGCGCACGACGCCGACGACGGACGCGGAGCCGCAGGGGACGCCTGCAGACGACGCCTACCGACGCGCAGGGGTACTGCTACGCAAAAGTTTCCGGATCCAGACTGACGCCTGGGGATATTCTAAGGTAAGGAATCTAACACTAACGTGTTTCTTTCAGATATGTGACGCAGCAAAGACAAATCATATAATGGTAACTGTAGAAATTGATACCTTGTGTGAAGGCTGCAAATTTAATTTTTCCAGCACTTTTCTTTGGCTGTCATCGAGCATACCATCGATTTTTCTCATATGAGGCAAAAGAAGCTCATCTGCAATAAAATAAAACATTTACTGGATCTTCTTTATTTCAACTCAAAATCGAAATAAACACTGTCATAAATATAACACTTGCCTAATGTGTCTGTTTAAGTTGAATAGTAAATTTCAACACATTCCAAGTGACAAAGTTCTTACACATTACAGGATGCTATATATAGCACGGAAAGGAAGTTAACGTAATCATCATTTGGCTCTTAACTTTAGTGACTGAAGAATCAAAGAAAATAAAATCCTACTTAAGGCCTTGCTGCATTTAGAGTCTGAAATGTTTTGGAGCAATTCACCACAATGCCACTAAATGGTGGCAATGCAGTGTGAATTCTGGAATCAACAGATTTTATGGCAGGAGTAGGGGTAGCGACAAATGCATAAAAGCGCTACCTCCACTATTAACTATCTACAAAACACTGTTCCCTCTCAGTTGCCTGCTGGAGTTCGCAGAGCTAAGCTCGAATGAAGGGGTACAATCATTGTCGGTGACGGATCTGCTAGCGGTAACCTAACTGGAGGCCATATTGGATCCTTGAGGCACAAAGGCATGATAGAGGGACCCTGTGGGTGACAATTGGTCACGGGAGCTGCCTCTGGAGCACGAACGCAGGTTCACTTCATAGATAGCCTTACGATTCATCTTATCACAGCAGTCACACAAGGCTGAGTCGTCTTTGAAGCAGAGGCACCTATGAGACACGCCATTAGTGTCAGTCAATGACATGTGACAATCACAACACAGTTTAAACTTGGCTGTGTTAAGGGGAGGCAAACTGAACACTGACTAGTTTTGAGGGATACAAGTCTGATAGAATAATAGGACTTGAAAGCTCCGGTTCCACGTTGAAAGGTACCAAAACAAAAGGAGCGGAAGTGGTGCATAAATGGGGACTCCTGACTTCATGTACGGGATGAGACGGATACGACGAGAGCCACACAGCACCACCTACAAAAGCGCAAGGTAATGGTTCCCAAAATTTCTGAACCGGTCTAGCAACTGGGAGAAATTCACAAAGTGAGTAAGAACTAGTTACTTACCTTTGGTAATGTTCTTTCTGGCATAGACAATCTAGCCAGATTCCTCATGTTCTGAATATTCCCCAGTTATCAGCACTATCTCTGCAAGATGGAAGGTGGCGCTATGCGGCTCTGCACGGACACGGATTTCGTCCGAAAATGGCACGCGGGGCCTATATAGGCGCCACTCCCCATGGGCTGACATAAGTTGCTTTCGTGACTGTCTTTGCCCCTAGACGCAGAAGCCGAAAAACAAAATGGTAGACAGTGTGCAGATTCCTAGACTTAGGATATTATTAATGAAGAGAGTCCAATCACGGGGAGAAGGGGAGGGTCGATGAGGAATCTCCCAAAACCTTGCTGGGCAAGAGAACAAATAACAGAACGTCAGATTGCTTGGATTAGAGAGGGTCAATCTGTCATGTGCCACACCAAGACACAATATTTATGCACGTTGAGGGACGTCAGGCTGCCAAGTTGACATCAACCACCTTCACAGTATGGTTAAAGATATTCAGCTGTTGCTGATAAATCTCGAAGAGTGAGGTTGGATAGTGCCAAGGCGTGGTTGCAGAATCCTGCCCTGAGACAGCAGGTCCTTCTGAAGGAGGGCTTGTGTCCATGCCCAATGCCGAGCCACTAGGATGACTTAGGCCTGGTCTGTTCTGATCTTCTTGAGAACTCGGCAGGAGTGGTATCGGCAGAAAGAAGCCTGGTTCTACTCACAAGGGAACACATCTCTAAGTGAGAAATGTCTTGGAAACTCAGAAGTGCTGATATTGTGCTTTCTCAGCCATCGTGAAAAGATCGAGCCAAGATTCTACCCGTTTGCAGAAGAGACCTGTGCCACCCTGGTGTAACTGAATTTGTGATCCGGTAGGTGTCAGCAGCTGAGCTCGGCCGCCCTGGCATTAGATGATCCTGCAGGTGGTTATCCACCAGGAAATTCCTTAGTGGTTCAGCCTTTTCCAGAGGAGCAAGTCCCCCTCATACAGGGTTAGTGACCCCATACCACCCAGTTTGTTGCAGAAGCACATGGCTGTGGTATTGTCCATGAGTGCCTGCACCAGCCTTCCCTTGATGGACTTAAGGAAGGCTTTCAATGCCAAGCGGATGGTCCCCAGCTCCACAATGTTGTGGTGGAGTTGGGACTCTGGCAGAGACTAGAGGCCGGTGATCAACACCTCAGCCCAGAAAGCGATGCATCGGTCAAAACGGTCAGCTCTGGTGGAGGAAGGGAGAGGGTTCTGCTGCTGAACCAATAACAGTCCAGCAACACTACTGCAGATCTTTTGCAGTCGCCCCTGAAATATTAACGTGGTGGGTGAGGTCCCCTTGATGTTGGATCCACTGGGACTTCAGATCCCACTGCAGAGCCCACATACGCCACCTGGGGCTATATTACACACAGTGCCTCGTGAGCACCACATGGCCAAATGCATAGACATTGTGTGCCCATGGGGCACTTTGGTAATACAGACCGGGCCCAACGCTTGTGCGCTCACTTCTGTAATACTGATAGTGCTGGTGCACATGTTGCGCCAGTGCTATCATGAGAGGGTGTTCCTTCATTTTCCAGGAGAGCATGGCCACATGCAAATAAGGGAATCACTTTGTCTCTGTGCCCGCACTGTATTATGGACACAGGCAAACATGCAATTAGAGGGCGCACTGAAAGTGCACCACAAAAACGTGGCCCACTGAAAGTGGAACGTGTACCTCCTAAAGGCAGCCCTCTGGGGCTGGGAGGGGGAGAACAGAGGCCCTATGGACCCCTAGACATCCCCCTGCTGGTGGGTGTAGTTACTCACTGTACCTGCCTAAGAGGGGATCTTTCTCCCCTCTTGAAAGTGGCAACGGGTTGCCGCATGCACTGTGAAACATGGAGCAGCTTTTAAACAGCTGCTACGTATTTCACGTCAATGCGCTGCACCGAGGGCAGGGCGAATTTGCAGTTGCCTGGGGGGTGGTTGGATATCAGCGCATTCTTTGTAATATGGCACACTGTCACCATGGCACAAACAGGGAAATTGCACCATATTCATTAAATCTGCCCCTGGTGAGCTCGGCGAGCCGGACACCAAGGCCATCACTCCCAGAACCCTCAGAGTTGACCTCACTGAAATCCAAGACCGAGGCTGAAATATCAGGATCAGAGCATAAATGTCCTGGACTCTCTTCCCAGGGGAAATGTTATGAAACTAAACGGTGTCCAGAATGGCTCCGATAAATTGGAGGGTCTGAGAAAGCGTTAGGTGTTACTTCGGTACACTCAGTGAACCCCCGAAAGATTTGACGTTTGCAGTAGTCTGAAGATGGTTGACTGCCTGAGAAGAGCTCACCATCTACAGCTAGTTCTCAAGGTAGGGTGAAGACTTGCACACTTGACCTCTGAAGGTGTGCTGCCACCATCACTTTGGTGAACACCCAAAAGACACAGGTGAGACCAAAGGGAAGCACATTCAACTGAAAGTTTTTCTGTCCCCCCATAAACTGTAGGTATCAGCAATGGGCCAGCAGGACGGGGAGTGTAAATAGGCGTCTTGCTGGTCCAATGCCAGGGTCGAGGTCAGACAAGACCTGAACCAGGGTGAACATTTTGTATTTCTCCTTCTTCAAGAGGAAGGCACTTAAAGAGCACAAGTCTAAAACAGGACCAAGACATCTGTCCTTGTTGGGCACCAGAAAGTAGTGGGAATAACGTAAGTTCAACTTCTTGCACTGGCACCCCCTTGACAGCCCCTTTGGTCAAAAGGGCTTGCACTTCCTGTTGCAAAATGAATACATGGTCCTCCCGTCAGTCACTGAGAGGATGGTGGAATGTGGAGCGGAAAAGATAGAAAGGGCAAAGTGAAGCTCATGTGAAAGATTTGGTGGACCATATCTGTCTGACACGATTGCTTGCCAGCCCAGTAAGTATCTATAGATTCTGCCTCCCACCAGCAGTCTGTGAGCCAGCAAGGGCACACTAAAGTGGTTTGGTGGGTGGGACTACAGGTGGCACAATAACGGCAAGGGCGATGGGCACCACAGCCTCTACGGCAAAACTTCTGGGTTCCCTGTGGGAGCTTTCCTGTAAGAAACGCCTCGGCCAAAGCCGCAAAAGGAGCCATGGAAATGTTTTATTTGGCAATGTGCGTTGGAAATGCCCAGAGAGCGAGTGATTTCCCTGCCCTCCTTAAAACCCTTGAGAGTGGCATCAGCTTGGTCTTTGAATAGGCGAGTCCCATCAAACAGCATGCCCATCAGGGAGGGCAGGATATTGCAGAAGAACCCACTCGATCGCAGCCACGCAATGGTAATGCTGGTGCTTTGATTGCATGTGAGAAAGTGCCCTCTTTCTGCCTGGTTGCCCCCACTTTTTGCTGAATTCCTGATGTACTTTGACTGAGTGTGCCCTGGGCTCCTGCTTATCAGGTACCCATGGCCTATGTTCTGTCCCTAAAACTGCATTGAAACCTAAACCCAATTGGCATCTCTGGCCACAGGTCAGCCCCTGGTACATTGTACCACAGGTACCCAGGGCACAGTGACCAAAGAATGCCACTAATGGCCGCAGTAATTATTGTGCCACCCTTAGAGGTCCTGTACCTTGACTCCAAGAATCAATCTCTCAGTAACTAGATCCCACACAGGTGGATCATGCACCACTGAGGACAACCTCAATGAGGAGGACAGCCTTTTAGTAAGGCTGAGCAAAAGACTGGATCTAGAGACCAGGTTACAGGCACTAGAAAGAGTGAGCAGCGATGGGCCTATCACCCATCAATGATGGCAGCAATGTACTTAATAAAAATTAATAGCAATCTTATGATCTTAAAATCGCCAAAGGGATTGTCCCTAAATATGAAGAGAGTGATGATATAACAAAATGGTTCACAGCCTTTGAGAGGGCTTGTGAAATGAGAAAAGTGAAGAAGTCACAGTGGGGTCAATCCTTTGGGAACTGTTTGTTGGTAATGAATAGTTTCTTACCTGTCGGTGTAGTTTTGCAGCTTGAAGATCTTTCTGGATTCACTATGCTGTGCATATTCCGCAATCTGGTGGTTGGGTCCGGAATCGTAGTCTTTTTTTTTTTCGTACCCCAGGTGGGCGTCAACGTCCCACCATTTGGTGTACCTTCGGTGACGTCGGCATGCTTCCGGCGGAAGCTCCCACCCTTGGGCGCCATCTTCGGATTCTTTTTTTCTCTTTTGTGTCCTTGTAGTGAATCCACGGCTATGTTTTTTAATCCTTTTTCCAACGTATTTCTTTTCAATGTATCTTGTAAGCTTCAACTTGCTTTCTATTCCATGTGTTTCCACCTTCTTCTCCAGCCTCATCTTTCTGGCGGGGGCGGGTGGGTTCGCTAGTGAATCCAGAAAGATCTTCAAGCTGCAAAACTACACCGACAGGTAAGAAACTATTAGTTTTGCATCGTGAATCTTTCTGGATTCACTATGCTGGGCATAGATTTTGTAGCGGTTTTGTTACTTTTGTGGCGGCTGGGTGGAAGATGAGCGTTGGTTGTTGAATATATGTTGAAGCACTCTTTGTCCTACTTGTCCTTCCTTGTTCATTTGTACATCCACCCAATAGTGCTTAGTGAACGTGTGCACTGAAGCCCATGTTGCCGCCAGGCATATGTCCTGAATTGGTGTGTTGGCCAGAAAGGCAATTCTTGCTCCTTTCTTCCTGGCCGAGTGGGCCTGTGCCCCTCCTGTTAGCTCCTGCCCCGCTTGCTTGTGGCAGAATTGTATCGTTTGTGCGATTCATCGAGCTATGGTGTTCTTAGTCACTGGTCTACCCAGGTAACTGTTTGCGAAGGATACGAAGAACTGTTTTGTCTTCCTGTGTTCCTTCGTCATTTCAATATAGTGCATCACTGCCCTTCTTGCGTCTAGAGCAGAGGTCTTCAATCTGTGGGACGCGACCCCCAGGGGGCCGTGGAGTCCTAGAAAGGGGGATGCGCATTCCCATCGTACTTTTGCCTAGAACTGTCTTAGGCTGCAATCCCGAATAGTGGCATCTTCAGGCGCTCTCTGATTGGAGGACATCGTGAAAGCATACAGCGTCATCGGTGATTGTCCTCCAATCAGAGAGATTGCAGATTTAACATCAGGAAATGCCGGGAACTGGAGCCATGAATATGCTCTGGCGAAACGTCTGGAGTGCTTCAATGTTATTGTTGTTGCTGCTGCCTTGCAATCCTGCTGCATTTCCTGATCTTCCTCGTTGTCCTTGCTGCTGCTGTGTTTTTCCAGCATCTGGTGTCCTTTTCCTGCTTCTTCGTGGTTGCCTTTGAAATACGATCCTGTGGCTGTTTCCTGGTTTCCGTGGCACCTGGAACTTCATGTTCGTGTTGATAATAGGATTTTCTTTAGAGAACAATAATAATAATAATAATAATAATACTGGATTTTATACAGCGCGAACAGCTACCTCTCAAGGAGGTGTCCCGGCGCTAATAGAACACAAGTAACCTGAGGCAAAAGAATGGGAGAGTTAGCGTGGCTGAGTAAAAAGCCACGTCTTTAGCAGTTTCTTAAAGCAGGGTTCGGAGGGGGCCTGTTGTATTGCTTGTGGCAGGGAGTTCCACAGAGCAGCGACGTTGGCTGAGAAGGTCCGACCTCCTAGCCGTGCCTTTTTTGCCCGCGGAACGATCAGTTGGACACGGTCATTGGACCGTAGTACACGGCTTTGGGCATATCTTGGAAGGCGGTTTTTCAGGTATTGTGGGCAGAAGCCATACAGAGATCTGAACGCAAGCGTCAGAGCTTTGAATTTTATTCTGTTGGCGACTGATAGCCAATGCAGGGTTCGGAGATGCGGAGAGACTGACTGCTTGAGAGGAATTTGCAGTAACAGTCTCGCAGCCGCATTTTGAACTACCTGAAGCTTGTGCGTCAGGTATTTTGGAAGGCCAAGGTATAAACCATTGGCATAGTCCAGCCGTGAAGTGACAGTTGCGTGAACAACAACAACAATGTTTCTCTTTCACATTTATTTGATTTGGAGGCACTAACAAACAGGAATTATTTGGCACGTACACTGCCAGTAGTTACATTAAAACCTTGAAAAATACATAACTAATGAGAGCAGATGTTTTAGTGAGATCTGGTGTCTCACAAGAAAAGCAACGAACGCTGCCAGTGTTTTTAGATCACATTTCGTGTCCTTTGCTATTAAATAGTTTCTCTCTCCCCTAAATCAAGTCCATTCTTACTTTCTCTCCCCGTTCTTGTTTCCATCTAATATCTTTCTTCATTACTCCTTGTATTTCATTTTTTTCTTGTATTAACCGCAAAGATATTTTACGCCAAAGTATTTATATGAATGAAAGAGTGGGGGGAAGAAAAACGGAGAGAAACAGAGAGCGAGACTGAAGGTGCGAGGAAACAGGGAGCTCAATCAGGACAAAAAAAAGACAAAACCAGGGATGGAGAGAGAATACAGGAGGCGTGATAAGGACATGGATAGAGAGGGTTAGCAGAAGAGAAAAGTGAGCAGTGGGAGAAAGTACAGAGTGCCTGAGGTGGAGGATAGGTGGCAGGCATGTTTTCAGAATGGCAGGGAAGGACGCAGTGTACGGACAGAATGTGGGAGAAGGGCAAGATCGAGAATAATGGGGTACATTTGGAGGGTAGGGTGGGACAAAGAGAAGGAAACGGGCAGAAAAGTCAAATAAGGAATTGCCATTTTTCTGCACACACTGGAAGCTCTGAAAACCTATTCTCTTCTCCTGTATTTGGTCCTGCACAAAATGTATTTCAAAGGCCACCCTCTTAGTGTAACAAAGAAAGCCATTATCTTCTCTTTCACAAAATGAATCCATGTGCTGACTCTCAAATAATGAAAAAGTGGAGAGTGCCTAGATGATTTCACACAGGTATCCCTGAATTATTTCTGAGTACCTCTAGAGCAGGCGTCTTCAATCTGTGGGGCGCGACCCCCAGGGGCGCCGTGGAGTCCTAGAAAGGGGGTTGCGCATTCCCATCGCACTTTTGCCTGGAACTGCCTGAAGCTGCAATCTGGTGTCCTTTTCATGCTTCTTCTTCGTGGCTGCCTTTGAAAAACAATCCTGTGGCTGTTTCCTGGTTTCAGCGGCAACCAGAACTTTGTGGAACTTGTAAATAGGCTGTCCCTGCCCCACCTCCTCCACCGTTCCCTGGCTTTTTAATGCTCAGACCCACACACAAGCATACACGCACGCACACACACACACACACACATTCTTAACTCCAAAAATTCACGCCCACCCTTTCCCCACTGGCCACTGCTGTCTTTGGAATTACTCTGCTAAAGAAAGTCACACAACAATAACACAAGGTTGGAATAGAGAACACAGGCTGGAGAGCATTTTATAGGTTCAGCCAGGCACCTGCTGACATGCCTTGGCTGTGCTTTCAGATCTTTTATACTTTGCTTGATATCACCAAAAACTCTGCACTGTGTTTTATGGCTATTTAAACATTTTCTAAATATGTTATTAGTACATGAGCTGGTACTGTGTTTCTGTGTTAAAGTCCAATTTTTACACATTTCCATTCTCTTCCATCCTCTGCTTGAAACCTCGTCTCTCCTTCCATACAACTTTGTCTTTTATTTTCATTTCTTTCTTTCACCTTTGTCCTGCTGCTGACGTCACCCATATAATGTCAAATGTGCAGCATCACCATAGAAAGCCCAGGTGGCGCCTTCACTGTATTTCTGTTTGGAAGATTATCCATGGCAGGGGTATGGGGGGTGTATTATGCCCTCATCTCCTTGCCAAACTTCCTGTCTCTCTTCCTATCTCCTCTCCCTTAAAATCCTTCAGGTGGCTTCTTCACGTCCGGTTTTGTTTTCTCTACACCTGTCCTCCCACTCCCCCCACTGCCATCATGTCCAGGGCAGGCATGGCTCTCTGTTTCGCTATATAAGTGCATTTCCCACCATCAGGATCAGGTGGGTCCTGTCTCCTCATCTCTCCAGTGGTCAAGATCTAACTCTGTCTTAGACAAGGTCTATCCTTCTGTTCTGAGTAAGGAGTGTCTCTCTCACACTGGGGCTCTCTCAGGTGGGTCCTGCCCTCTCACCCCTCCAGTGGGTCTGCCAGGGCCTAACTCTATTCCACAAGGTCTCCCTCTGGTGTCTTCCACAGTTGGGGTCTCTCGGTGGGCCGTGTCCTCTCATCCTCCATCTGGTATGGCAAGGCCTTGTGCTCTGTGCCACAAGGTCTCCCTCTGTTGTGAGTAAGGAGTGTCTCTCCCACACTGGGGCTCTCTTGGGTGAGTGCTGCCTTCTCACCCCTCCAGTAGGACTGCCATGCCCTGGTTCTGTTCTACATGGTCTCGCTTCCATTATCCAACATATTAACCACGGAAACTATGTTTTGACATTAATGGTTTTCTGGAGAACAATTTTTTAATTTGCCTCAAACTTCCTGTAGAACCTCTCTGTAGAGAGGAACACTGTGTTGCCTGTTCTGCCTGTTTATTTGAACAAAGTATTGCTTTCTGGGAATTGTAGTCCTCCACTGTTTAAGATCAGTTGGATTGCTGCACCTGATAATAATAATAATTTGTAAAAATGAAATCCTGAGAATGGATGCATGGACCCTCTATTACTAATGTCTGAAAGGCTGCACAAAAGTTAGTGTCAATCTACTTACTTTTCATTGCATTGTGTTATGCACCCTCCATTATTACCTTTAATAAATAGATCCCATGGTGTTTGGCCTTCATTCTGAAATCTAGATCCATAGTGACCTGGTAGCATAGTGTAATTTAGCGTACCTATGCAAACTAGGGTTCTTTGCGGAGCTCTAAGGCTGGCTTCAGAGCCTGGCCTCTCGGTAAAGAGGGATGCAATGTAGTTCCCTGGAAAAGGTTAAGTAAGGTGTGACCCTGAAGAGGCAGGACTGGGTGGTCTGCTCCATAGCACCCCCCTGGTAGTATGGAGGCTGTCCATGAGGAGTAAGCAGGTGGTGGTTTGCGTCCCAATTTTTATTGATGGAGCAGAATGAAACCTGGGGGAGGGCAAGAAGCAGTGGCAGTTGGCATGGACCCTGAGAAACAGAGATGGGTAGGTGAGTCTATTCTTCTATTCTAGATACTGAATTGTCTGTGGTTGCCTTGTGGGCTGTGGCCCAGGTCCTGATCTCCGAGGGTAGCACCCTGAGACAGAGAAAGTAAGGACTAGGATGCAGGTTTCACCTGCAGCAGTGAGGCTTAAGGAGGGTAGTAGGAGAGTGGGCCATGCTTAAAAAGAATTGCAGAGAAACATTTTCTACTCAAACCAGTCTCTTGCTGTCTGTATTTATCCATATTTATTTATCCATATTTTTTTTGTTTTGTGAATAGATTATTGTTATGTTTGCTGTATCTTTAAGAGTGTCCTACTTGATTACATCATTATTGGAATGATTACATTCCAATTGCTGAGAACTCAGTTGGCTGTTACCTTTGCTTGTTGATGGTTGTACATTAAAGCTACTCTACAACTTCTACTTCTTCTGGATTGAGTGCTTTTATCACTGGCGACGAGGGTCAAGGCTTGATTATGGACAGGCACCTGCAACTATCAATTCCCCTGCAGGTGGATTGCTTATTGGACTTGTTTTTGACAATTTTGGATTATTCTGGACAGTTTGGGTCTACTTGTTCTGGATGTACAACTTTACTTGGACACTGTACTGTCATCTTATTGGATTGGATTGGATTACATTGGATTTTTGCTGAAACTCCTGTACCTTTCAACCTCTATAACTATTTCGTTTTCTGAAATTTGGACTGCTTCCCCTTCATCGCGTTTCTTTGTGAAAAGCTCCTGTTAACTGGCGATCTGAGAACACACTCTACCTTCGTGTGTAAAATTTCGGAAAATCGTATGTATCATCACATTATCTAATTTGGATTTGTGGGGCTGATGGAGGTTTCACCGAAGTGTCCAATGATTACTCACTTTGTTTGGGTTTAAATCTTTCTCGCGTGAGACGACGCGAGCAATCTGCACGCTCAAGCTCCGTGTTCGGTGCTGGTGTCTCCATTCTTCTCCTCTTGATGCGAGGAACCTGATGTCTACACGTAACGTCCAACGTCATCGCGCTGGCGGCCATTTTGTTATTGCCATGACAACAGTTTCAGCGCCGATGCGCACGGCTGTGCATCGGTAAATTTTAATATTACTCGTGTCCCCGTACCATTTTCAGCGCCGATGCACAACTTGTCTATTTCCACATTTACTTAACAGATAGTCGTGCACTCATACTTTGATGCCTGTCGCGTTTTAGCAAATTACACTGCCAAAATAATATAATACACACATCAAACAATTGGCATAATAGCACAAATACCTGTTGAGAAATGGAACAATTACTTTAAGCAAATCTCAGTGAGCTTTATAACTCCCTATGCTGGCAATATGTACAGCTACTGGCCTGAAAGTCCATAAACTCAGCATAGAGTCACCCTAAAGAAGCCAATTATCTGCATTTTTCCACTTTTAAAAGTAGATACAGACAGGATATACAATGTTTTCTATCTGTAAAAATCTGTAAAAACGGAAAACATGAGCACCAATTATGAGGAGTACTAAGTTCTAGAAATTTTTTTAAGGAGGGGGTCCTCATGCCTGAAATTTTTTGATAGGGGGTTCTCGGCATCCAAAGGTTTGAAGACCTCTGGTCTAGAGTGTGGAGCGCCCTCTCAGCGCTTGTCGTGGGGTTCTGGAAGAAGCTAGGAATTTGAATACTCTGATTCATGTGGAACCTTGACACCACCTTTGGCATGAAGTGCGGGCCTGTTCTCATCACGACCCTGTCCCTGTGTATCTGGATGTAGGGTTCCTGCAGTGTTAGTGCCTGTAGTTCGCTCACCCTGTGTAGCGAGGCGATTGCTACCAGAAAGGCCGCTTTCATAGTCAGCATTTGCAGTGATGCCTTGTGGATGGGTTCGAAAGGTGCTTTCATGAGCTCTGTCCGTACCACATTCAGGTTCCAAGCCGGCAGCGACATACTTTTTGGTGGCGCTATTCTCTTAGCCCCTTCCAGGAATCTTTTTACTACCCTTGATGTGAAGAAGCATCTCCCAGTCTCTCCCCTTGTGTATGCCACAATCGCTGCCAGGTGTACCCTCAGCGAGGATGAGCTTAGCTTGGCTTTCAGTAGGTGCGTGAGGTATCTCAGCACCGTTGATTCCTTGGTCAGCTTCCTCTGCAGCTTTTTCGTGCTGCACCATTGAGTGAATCTTTTCCATTTTGCCCCATAGCATTTGCGTGTGCTGGGCCTCCTTGCCTCTCGCAACACCTGCAAGGTGCTCTGTGGGAGCTTTAGGTGTGCGAACTCTTAGTCCTCAGGAGCCAAGCCGCTAGGCTGAAGCCCACTGGCTCTGGGTGTTGAATTTCTCCGTTCTGCATGGAGAAAAGGTCCTTTCTTTTTGAGAACTTGTGGGGTGGACCCTGCGCCATCTCCATAATCTGTGAATACCAGGTCTGCCTGGCCCATTGAGGTGTCACCAGGATCATTGTCATGTTGCTTATCCTGCACTTGTTGAGCACCCGGGGGATCAATGGTATCAGGGGAAAAGTGTAGGCAACTGTTTTTGACCAGCTTATCCATAAGGCATTCCCCTGGGATTGTTCCTCTGGTTGTCTGGATGCAACGTACTGGCATTTTGCATTCTGCCGTGTTGCAAACAGGTCTATTGTTGGGTTGCCCCATTTCCTGAATAGTGTCTCTGTTTCCTGATTGTTGAGTTCCCACTCGTGGGATGCTGAAGTCTGCCAACTGAGCCAATCCGCCTCCACATTGTCCTTCCCTGGTAGGTGTATGGCCAGCAGATCTAATTAGAGTGGTATTGCCCATCTCCATATTTCTTGCGCTAGGCTGGACAGAGGGAACGACTGAGTCCCTCCCTGCTTGTTGATGTAGAACATCGTTGTTGTGTTGTCCGTTTGTATCAACACCTTCCGTTTGTACAGCTGTTGCTGGAAGGCCTTCAGGGCGAGTAACACTGTCTTCAGTTCCAGGTAAATGATGTGTCTGACCGCATCCGTTGGTGCCCACAGGCCCCTCACTCTGAGACTGTTCATGTGTGCACCCCATCCCTTCTGGGATGCGTCTGTGGTGATGGTCACTGTTGAGTTAGAGGCTTCCCTACTGGAATGTTCTTCTTGGTCCACCACCTCATCTCTTCCTGCACTTCGTGTGTTACAACCACTAGATCCTCCCAACTTCCTGTAGCTTGTGATCATTGTTGTTGCAGCCATTCTTGGAGTGGCCTCATGTGTAGGCGTACATTGGAGACCAGGTGTATGCAGGACGCCATCATCCCCATGATATTGCTCGCTGTCCTCACTGTCAGAGCTTGCCCCTTCTGGTAGTGGCGAGTCTCCCTTAGTAGGGTGAGTGTCCTCCTTTCGCTGGGCAACACCCTGCATTGGATTGTGTTGATCTGAGCCCCCAGGAAGATCTTCACCTGCTCCGGCTCCATTGAGGATTTTCCCCAGTGTATGGAGAATCCCAGGTCCATCAGCGTGTTTGTGACTTGCTGTGCATGTTCCTTGCATGTTTTGCGAGAGTTTGCCTTTATCAGCCAATCGTCGAGGTAGGGGTACCCGTGGATCCCCTCTCTTCCCAGATGTGCGGCCACTGCTGCGAGGCATTTTGTGAACACCCTTGGAGCGGACTTTAGCCCGAAAGCCAGGGTTGTGAATTGGTAGTGATTCTGGTTTACTGTGAATCTTAGCATGTGCTTGTGCTGCCTGTTCACTGGTATGTGCATCTTTGAGGTCCATGGTGGACATGAAATACCCGTCTCTTATTTGTGGGATGACCTCCTGTAGGGACGTAATCTTGAATTTTTGAGTCTTTATATGTTTGTTTAGGAAGCGTAGGCCCAGGATGGGTCTTAGACTTTCGTCCACTTTTGGTACCAGGAAGTAGTTTGAGTACACTCCCCTGTTCCTTTCTCTTAATGGGACCGGTTCGATGGCTTCCTTTAGGAGGAGTTCCTGAGATTCTTCTCGGAGCAGTGTTAGTTCCCTTCCCGAGTGCTCTTTTTTTCTTTGGTTACCTGCATGGCGGCCTCTTTTCCAACTCTATGCAGTATCCGAACGGTATGATGTTGAGTATCCACTTGTCTGTGGTTATTTTTCTCCATTCCTGGAGGAACAATCTTAGTCTGCCACCCACTGGTGCTACATGTTCCTTTGTGTCTTGTCCGTGTAACCCTCTCCCCTTTGCTTTTCTGTGCTTTTCCCCCGGAGGGCTTGAGTGTGGGAGCACATCCTTCCGTGCGAAGTCACTTAGAGGGGGGTTGCTCAACGCCTCTCCTTCTCTGGCCTCAGCCGTTTCCCCTCCCGCGAAAGGACTGGCCCCTGTTCTGGTAGTGCCAGGTCTGCTTCTGCTGGACCTGCGGGCCCTGATTGTCACCCTGGTGGAACGCCTGGTGCGATGTTCCTGGCGGGTTACCACCTCTTCCGTTTGGCCTCCTTGCCTGAGTGCCTCTTCTCATCCCTCTGCATTGCAGGGCCCCCATGGACCTTGCTGTTTCGTTATCCTTCTTCAGTTGGGTGAGCTTCTCATCAACCGGGGCGCTGAACAGCGATTCTCCGTTGAATGGAGTGTTCAGGATGTTGTTCTGAACCTCTGTCTTGAAGCCTGAGATCTTGAGCTAGGCTTGCCTTCTCTCTGTGATTCCTATAGCCATCAGTCTGCTGGAGGTTTCTGCTTCGTCCAAGGCTGTCTACAGGCACGAGTTTGCGATGTTTTTTCCCTCTTCTACGAGGTGTGTGGCTTTCTGCTGGAATTGCTCTGGGAGGTGTTTGAGCAATTGCCCCACCTCGTCCCAATGTTGATATTGGTGCCTGTTCAGGAGAGCGTTGGACTTTGCCATCCGCCAGTGCATTGCAGCGTTTCTTTTGATTTTTCTGCCTGTCAGGTCCATCCTCCTGCTCTCCTTGTCAGGTGGTGGCCCAGATATTGTCGGGACGTTGGCCCTTCTCCTTGCCGTTGCAGCGATAATTGAGTCTGCTGTGACGGACCCCTTGATGTAGGGAGGGTCCTGGGAGGAGAACTTGTACTTCTTCTCTGTCCTTGGCGTGACAGATCTGCAAGTGCCTGGTTCCTTGAACTCTTCCTTCCCTTGGTCCATGACACTCTTCAGCATGGGCAGGAACTGGCTCCTTGTCTGCGTGGGGAGCAAGGTTTCCAGCAAGAAATCTGCTTTAGGCTTTTCTTCCTCCAATTTAACCCCATAAGCTGCCTTCTTGATGACCTCATTGTAAGCCCCAATGTCATCTGGCGGCAAAGGCCTCGAGGGGTATGTCTCCACAGCCTCCTCCGGGTTTTCGGCATCGATGTCCTGCTAGTCCAGGTCTTGAGCCGTCGAGGATCCGAGTCGTAGCTCGAACGCTGATCCCCATATTCCCCCTCTGTGTAATAGAGGTCTTCCTCTTCTCCCTGATCCGAGTGCTCCGGAGTTTTCGGCGGCTCTTCGGCGTCGAACTCCTCGTGCTCCTCTACCTCGGCAACGGCCGTTGCGGGCTTAGAGGGGATCCTGTAGCTTCTCATCTTTTCTTCAAAGTCTTTCTTCCTCTGGAGGATGTTCTCCATCTCGGCCTCAAGCCTTCTTTTCTTCCTCTCCATCTGCGCGGCATGCTCTGCGTCGAGCGTTTCGGCCGCCCTCTTCGATGGAGTCGTCGACTTCGAAGTGGTTTTCAACTCCGTCTCCCTCGAAGTCTAGGTTCCTTTTTCGGGGATCTGCTTCGACGACCTTGGCTTCCAGACCCAATGGCGGGAAAAAGAATCTGAAGATGGTGCCCAAGGGTGGGAGCTTCCGCCGGAAGCATGCCGACGTCACCGAAGGTACACCGAATGGTGGGACGTCGACGGCCACCTGGGCTATGAAAAAAAAGAGAAAAAAAGACTACGATTCCGGACCCAACCACTAGATTGCGGAATATGCACAGCATAGTGAATCCAGAAAGATTCACGCTGCAAAACTGAAGATACAGACTCCTGACCCTTACAGGGGCAGATGCTGGGTCTTATGACCTCATGAAGAAAACTCAGATTAAGGGATTTGAACTCACAACTGAGGAATATAGAATTAGATTCAGGGGGGGCTCCCAAAACCAATACTGGATTGACTTTGTAGAACACTCAGTTAAAACACTAGATGGTTGGTTAACTGGACACAATGTGAATGATTTCAAAGGAATTTATAACCTGTTTATGAAAGAACATATTTTAAGTAATTGCACTAATGAAAAGTCATATCAGCATTTGGTAGATCTAGGTCTAATTTCTCTCCAAGAATTGGGAAAAACAGACAGACCAACCACAGGGTCAAGACAAGGGTGACAAAAACAACCACTATGGGTGACCAAAAGAAAGGGGTCACAAAACCTCCCCTGGGGAAAGGTGGTTAGAATCCCCAAGTTAAAAAGCCTGAGTCTTCTAAAGGGCCCCAAAAACCTGCACGGGGGCGGGCTCCCAAAACTCCTCCCAGCCCAATAACAGGGGTATGGGGGAAAGAAATGTGATCCTTTAAAGGCCTGGTGTAACAACTGTAAGAAGTTGGAACACTTAACTGGAGATGCTGTTTGCCCAAACAAGAAGGCCCCCAGTCCTACTACATCTACTCCTGGGGTAGCAAGTCTCCAGATGGGATCAACAGGGTGCCAAGAGCAAATCGGGTTGCACACTGAAGCAGTTCTAGTTTCAGAAGAGGAAGATGAGTTTGCCACTGTGGCTGTGTGGCCACTCAACTTACAAAAAGTACTTACAATACCCTTGGATTAATGGAACTAGGATAGAAGCTCTGAGGGAGACAGGTGCAAGTGTCATTATGGTGAGAGACACATTTGTTTCCCCTGAGCAATACTTGATTGGGAGAACTTACCCAGTCACCAATGCTGACAGTGTTACCACTAACCTAACCATGCAACGGCTATGGTGACATTAGACTGGTTGCAGGGGGGGGGGAAGGGGGGGGGGGGGTGTGCCTGAAACAGGTAGTGGTCTCTCCAAAGATACCAGCTGCATGTCTGCTTGGCAATCGGAGCATGGGCTGAGGTTGAACTTAAAAACCATGAAGCAATGTTGGATATCCCTGAATTGGTGTGTGTAAAAACAATAGCACAGAGCAAGAGACAGGGTGAAAAAGAATTGTTGGAGCCTGAAAGTATGGCCCAACCTTCCAAGAGAAAAGGTAAGAAGACTGGGGAACCAGCTTCTGTACAGCAAAAGGATCAGGACCCCTCTCCTCAGGTAATGGACTTGGACACCGCAGAGGGAACTGAGCCCATGGCGCTTTACCCTTACGAGGTTGAACTCTTAGGCCCAGGGGGACTCTCTAGGGAAGAGCTGTGCATTGGACAGCAGGACTGTCCAACTCCTGAAAGCCTGAGGCAGCAAGCTGCTGTACAGGAAAAGGGAGAGGTCAGTGGTACCCACAGAGTTTTTTGGGAAGAGGGGCTACTGTACACTGAGGCCAGAGACCCCAAACCTGGAGCCACTAGGAGAGCGTTAGTGCCTCAGAAGTACAGGGAGTTTCTCCTAACTTTAGCTCATGACATCCCCCTAGCTGGACATCTGGGCCAAACTAAGACTTGGGAAAGGCTCGTTTGCCACTTTACAAGCCCCCGATGCACCAAACAGTAAAGGAGGTTGTCAGCTCCTGTGTCACCTGTCAGATCAGTGGCAAGACAGGTGGCCCCTCAAAGGCCCCCCTGATACCACTACCTGTGGTCGGGTTCCCTTTGAAAGTGTAGGTGTGGACATAGTGGGTCCACTTGAACCTCCCACAGAATCAGGGAACAAATTCATTTCAGTGGTAGTGGATCATGCCACTAGGTACCCTGAGGCAATTCCCCTTAGGACTGCTACTCAAGGCACTCATTTGTGTCTTCACTAGGGTAGGGTTTCCTAAGAGGTGGTTTCAGACAGGGGTTACAACTTCATGTTTGCTTACCTAAAACAAATGTAGAAAGAGTGGATTCTGGCTAGGAGATGACCAAACATGTTCCGAGTTAATGTCATCAGAGTTCCGGTTAGAGGTAAGGGGAGCACCGGCTGAGGAACTTCCTTGTCTCTTATCGTATTGGTCTCGAGCGGTCGAGGAAGAGGGCTTTGAGGAGCTTTTTGAATATTGGAAACAAGGGGGTCATTCTTATGTGGGGGTATGGTGTTCCAGATTTTGGGAGCGTTTCCAGCAAATGATTTGGCTGCTGTTTTTTGCTTATGAGTTTTCAGTGGGATGAGTATCAGAGTGTTGGAGCTCCAGAGGTTTCTGGTCTGGCCGGCCCTTTTGAATTTGTTGGCCAAGTATTCAGGTTTACCTGTGTGCAGGGCTTTGTGTGTGAGGCAGCCTGTTCTGAAGCTGGCTCGCAGCTCAATTGGGAGCCATTTAAGCTCTCTGAGCGCGGGAGAGATGTGGTCAAATTTCCTGGTACCAGTGGCCATCCTAACAGCTGCATTGAGGATTGTCTTCAGGGGGGGCAAGGTGTGATTTTGCTGTTCCAGTCAGGGCTGCAATCCCGTAGTCAATCCTGGAGAGCACTAGTGCCTGGGTGGCTTGTTGAAGGTCTTTGTGTGGGAGGAAGGTTTTTTTTTATTTTGTTGAGTAATTTCAAGTTGAGAAAGGCATTTTTAGCGGATATGGAGAAATGTTTTTTCATATCCAATTTAGGGTCTAAGGTGAACCCTAAGGATTTTACCGAATCAACCAGGATGAGGTTACAGTTGAGGGCGTCAATGGCTTTGAGCCATTCTTCAGTTTGGGGGTTTTTGGCTTTGTTGGAGAGGAGGAGAATTTCCGTTTTCTCTTGGTTGAGTTTCAGGTGGTTACTTGCGAGCCAGTGTTGAACCTCCTTGAGCGTGGCGTTAAGTCTCTGGATGTCATCGATGGAGGTGGTTTCTAGATAAAGCTGCGTGTCGTCAGCATATAAGTGAAAGGGGATGTTGGATTTCCTGAGAAGAGAGGTAAGGGGTTCCATATAGATGTTGAAAAGCTGAGGGGAGAGCACTGATCCTTGTGGAACACCCCTGATGACAGGGTGGAGGTCAGACTCGAAGTTTTTAGTTTAATTTTTTTGTGAGCGGTTGTGGAGAAAGGAGGGGAACCAGTGTAGGATCGGCTCTTGAAGACCAGCCCTTTCTTGTAGCATCTTGATGAGCAATTTGTGGTCAACTGTATCGAATGCGGCCAATAAGTCTAGGAGGATGAGGAGGCAGCATTGATCCGAGTCCAGTAACTTGAGTAGTTCATCAATGACATTGAGAATTGCGGATTCGGTACTGCAGCCTTTTCTGAACCCGTATTGATGGGGATCTAGGAGATTGATTATTATTCAGGTGTTGGGTCAGCTGAGGGAGTACACAACCTTCTAGGATTTTGGACAAAAAAGGTAGGTTCGATACAGGTCTGAAGTTGTTTAGATCCTCGGTGTCTAGCCCTGGCTTTTTTAGCAGAGGCGTGACTTTGCCTACTTTGACGCAGTCCGGTACCATTCCAGAGCTCAGTGAGCGGTTAATAATCTTGCACCATAGCGGGGCCAGGACAAGCTTCAGGTCTTTGGCCAGGTGCGGGGGTAGCTGATCCAGGGCGTGTGATGAGGGGTTGGCAATGGAGATTAATTTGATTAATTCTGCCTCCTGGATGGGAATGAAGGAGGACCAGTGTTTAGGTGGGATCAAGGAGGTGCTATCTTGCATTTCAGGTGGATTGTTCTCGATAGAGATGAGATTTGAGCCAAGTGAGAGATCTATCTTAGCGATTTTGTCATCGAAAAAGCTGGCGAAGTTGTCACATGGTTCTTTGGATGCATGTATTGATGATGTCATGGGCTTGGAGGTTTGAATCCTGATGATATTGAAAAGCTCCTTGGGTCGATTTTTTGCAGTGTCTAAGGCAGCGCAGAAGAAAGTATTTTTGTCCTTAATGTGCTTCTTGTCAGACTTGCGGGCTGCTTGGAGTTGATCTCGGTGGAGGGCGGAGGGATTGTTCCTCCAAATTCTTTCTGTGGCTCTTAGGTGTCTTCTTTCTTCATTGATGTCGGTGGTGAACCATGATCTGGAGGGAATGGTCCTGGATCTTTTAGTTTCGAAGGGGCAAGGTGGTCCAGGGTGAGCGTCATATTTGAGTTATATAGAGAGATGAGATCGGTGGTTGAGAGATGATCAGAGATGTTGGGAAGTAGCGAGTTGATTCCTTCTTCTAGGTCAGCTCGAAGGACTGGGCTGTGTTCCTGACCCATTTGGAGGGTCTTGCTTGGAGTGTTGAGTAAGGCCCGCATGGTTGATGTGAAAAAGAACTAAGTGGTGATCGGACCAGTCTACAGGCAGGATGTGATCGATGGAGACAGCATTGCTTTCGGCAATAATTGTGTTGAGGGTTGCTCCTCTGTGATGGGTTTCTACTGAGCATTGTTGTGTCAGATTGTTTTCTAGTAGTAGGTTGTTTAAGGTTTGGATGAGCGAGTTGGTTGGTTCGTTCCATCTTAGATTGAGTGGCCCGGATTATATTGTTGGAGTTACCGAGTGCACAGTGGGCACTTAAATCGGAAGGGTGAACCCCGAATTTGGTGGAGTTGCCTGGGGGGTGGTACAGAAGATGGCAACGTGTAGGCCTGGTGTCATCGGTTTTAATGTTGACTGAGAGACATTCAAAGGAGCTGTACAAGCAGGAGGGAATTTCCGTGATGCAGATGTTATTCCTGTGGATGATTGCTAAACCCTGCCCCTTTTCCTCGGTCTGTCTTTGTTTATCATTGAGAATCCAGGAGGCACCCGCATGTCTATGCTGGGGAAGGAGAGATTGTTGAGCCAGGTCTCCGTGATAAATGTTATGTCTATTTCCTGTGAGAGGATGGTTTCTGCTAGTTCGATTGCATGTTTATGGGCCCATCTGCTGTTAAGGAGCATGCAGTTTATGTGGGTTTCCACTTTGCTCCTGTTCTCTGAGATTGGGCTCTAGGTAGGGCGGATAGGAGGGCTGGGGGTCTCGGGTCTCGCACAGGGAGGTGTTCTCTTCTAAATCCCGTAATTACATGGATCGTAGATTTGGGAGAGGAATTAGTAGAGGGATTGTAGGATGAGGCTAGGTGTGCCACTTCCTGAGAGGAAAGTGAGGTAGTGGCTTTCTCGGTCTTTTGTATCGATTATCAATTCCCTTTCTGTTGGGCCAGGGTTGGGATCTGGGGGGTGGGGGGGGGGGCATTGGGCTCGTTGAGGGGTGGTATCTTGTCATGTTTGGGTTGGGTGAGAATAGATGGGGCAGTGGGTGCCCTGGATGGGATTTCGAGTCATGGCAGGATTGGATAGGGTTTCGTTCAGACTTCGGGTCAGGATTTCTAGCTGAGTCTCCAGTAAGATGAGGCGTTGCGTTGTGTTATCCAAGGAGGGAGGAAGATTATCTGGTGCAACATACCCCTTAGGGGAGGGGGGATTTTCCATAGGGGGGAGGATGACTGGGGCAACATGGCCTTTGGTTGATGGTGGGGGGGGGGGGGGGGGGGGGGGTGTCCTTGTCATGGTGGATGTTGAAGGAGGGGTGAGTGTCCCAGTCGTGATGATTAATGAGGGAGGAGTTGCCTGGTTTGATACTGGGAGGGTTCTTGGGCAGGGGGAGTGCTGGCTTCTGCCGGGCATCAGTTCTCGTGTGGCATGGGGACAGGGAGGGGCTGAGGGGAGGCTGCGCTTGAGGTAAGTGCCCGACCTTGGATTTGAAGAAAGGGAGAGAGGGGGGCCTGGGTGGGCGAGCCGACTACCAGTGGGGGTGTGATCGTTGTTCGGAGGTGCAGAGTTGCCGTGGGTGCCTCGGGATGATGAGGAAGGGAAACTCGTCGAGGATGGGAGGTGAATCTGGTGCCTCACCTGTCGTGAGAGGCTCACTGGGGGGAGGGATGGAGCCGATCCGGTTCGAGAGGTGATCGTGGGGGGGCTTTTTTAATGAGAGGAAGAGGGAGCCGAAGACCTCAAGGTTAACACTCTTGGCCTGTATTAGGACTGTGCCGTTCGCGTACATGGTTTTGGTGGTATTACCGTTCGTCGTCTGGTTGTTCGGGAGTGAGGTAGTCAGTTTGCGGCTGTGGGATGTAATCGCAGTTTTAGAAATGATGAGATGTGTGTTAAAGATGGTAGTCCAGTTGTCGGGACTTTCAGTATGGAAGATTAATTCCATATGGAAGTGGTAAGGGCCTACGAATAGTGTCTCGGGGTGTTGTCTGATCAGTCTATGTTTGAAGTGTTTCTTCGCTTTAGTAGAGAGGTAGGAGGGGAAAGTGATTCAAAAGGAGTTTGGTCCGTGGGATATCAGGTAGTTGGGTCGAGGTGCCAAGTTTAGACATGGGTCCCTTGCTCACTTTGCCACTGGATTCAAGCTAGCCTGGCTGATTAGCCAGAAACCGGTCCCAGGATGCTTGTTTCCGGTCCAGGGAAGACATGGCTTGGCAGTTCGGGCTGGACTGTTCCCATGAGGCACAGGGTCAGACTGATTTGCATATGGCCATGTCTGAACTGGGGTGGCGGAGTGAGCTAAAGAATGATGATGGATTAAACCCAGATAAGTTGACTGAGGGGTTAGTGCTTGCAATGTTCAACACTCTGCCCATCATCCCCTTTGGTTTTGCTTTGTTCTCCCTAAATTGGCTGGGTATGCCCAGACGTGGGTCCATTGCTCACTTTGCCACTGGATTCAAGCTAGTCTGGCTGATGATGGCTGATTAGCCAAAAACCAGTCCCAGTATGCTTGTTTCCGGTCCAGGGAAGACATGGCTGGGCAGTTCGGGCTGGACTGTTCCCATGAGGCACAGGGTCAGACTGATTTGCATATGGCCATGTTGGAACTGGTGTGGCGGAGTGAGCTAAAGAATGTTGATGGATTAAACCCAGATCAGTTGACTGGGGGTGAGTGGTAGCAATGTTCAACACTCCGTCCATCATCCCCTTTGGTTTTGCTAAGTCCATTCTTAGACACTGTAAGTGCAATGCTGCCAATAAGAGTATATGGTGCTGGGAGATCGTCATTATGAACTCCACAGCACCATTATGGCTACACTGAAAACTGGGAAGTCTGGTATCAAACTCCTTGGCACATTAAACCCGCACTGATGCCAGTGTGGGATTTAATGAAAATGTCCCCAGAGGGCATCTTAGAGATGCCCCCTGAAAACGAACCTATCACAAGTGTCCAGGCAGAGTGGCTGCTTTCAGCCGCCTCCACCAGACATGTTTCTGGACCCCTGGGTTGAGAGCCTGCTGCTCACTGGGGCCGGAAACAATGCACATCCTGGGACAAGCTGCCAAGCCTCCTCCCCAGGATTGGCAGGGTTAACGAAGGGGAAGCTTCAAAGGCTTGCCGCCTTTGTGTGCTTCCCCGGGCCACTCGCTGCTCTCAGCAACTGGGCCCCAATGGTTCTGAACCCCACTTAACCGGAGAACCGGCGCAAAAAACAAGTGAGGAATGGAGGTGTGCCCACCTCTGCCAACTTCACCCCTCAAGTGGGGGAGGCGAGGTGAAGCACAACTTTCAGTTAACGCCATCTTGAAGATGGGGGGACTCAGCCAATCAGGGACAGGCTCATGCCCCCTTCCCACTGGAGGGGGGTACCCCTGGGAAGGGACCTATTGGTCAGTACCTTTACGTACTTGTAACACCCCTAAATCTAGTATTTAGGGGCACCCCTGAACCTTGCTTCCTCAGACAAGAATAAACTACAAGAAGAAGAATAAGGACCGAACAACCATGCAGTAGCTAACAAGAGGAAGACGCGCACTGACTTGGCCCTGGTCGTACAGGCCTGTGTCATCCTCGGACCTGCTTGTGAGGAATCGCGGTGTGTCCTGCAGCCAGCAACCTTGAAAACCCCTAAGGACCCGCCTGCCTTCAACCCCAAAGACTTTGTCTCCAGTGAAAACTGATTTGTTCACATGCAACCTCTGGCCCTGGCCATAAAGCACAAATACACACCACTCTGCACCCGCCAGCCACGGCCCGAGCGGGAAAACACCACGAGGGGGTCACCCCAGCGGTCCTGACCTGAGATCCGGCGACCCCGGACCTGCCTCCAGTCGACGCCTGCAGCCGAAATCCAGAAGGTCCCCTCAACCACGACCAGGAGCTGGTAAGAAGATTCAACCCCAAAAGGCACCCCAGCACCCGACGCCCCACGGCCTTGTGTGCCCAATCCGACGGGGCCTAACCGACCCCTAACTTCCCAACTTACCTCTGAAAGTGATGGTTGCACCCAGGAGTCCTTCGTCTCCCTGCCTGCAGTGCTTTTACAAACCAGAGATTCTCCATTGGAAACAACCGGGCATCCGACCTCGAAACAGCACCCTAGGGCCGCTGAGGGTGCACCTTTGGTGCTAATTTGTTTCCCCATTTGCCCTGAGCTAAAGTCCAGGAGCTTTGCTCCCACAGCCCAATGGCCTGCTCATTAGCCCCCTATCCCCTGTTGGATAACATTGGATCTCAGCACGGTGCACACGGCCACCCTAGTGCTGCTAAGGGCGTAACTGGAGTGCATATGTGAGTAAAGCCTAGGCCGTGAACCAATGAGGTGAACAATAAACCTGTACCAGTCGTATAGGGAACAATCAAGGGAATACAAATTTACATAAAAAACATGTTTTTAATTGTCATATTAAAAATCATATAGAAACTGAACAAAAATCAGACTATATGATAACACATATATACACAAAATTAGACCTATACATAAATAAATAGCAGCATGTATACACAGGTTACATAATCTAATTAAAAATACATAAAATCAATGCCAGAATTGCTGGAAAACACTAGAAAAACTTGACGCGCGTTTCGGCAGAAATAGCCTTCTTCAGGAGTAACCAATGGTATATCTGGAATTATATTTACAGAAAGAAAGAAACCAAATATCAGTTATACAGGTTCTTATATTCTTAATTAACTAGATACAATACAGTATCAATAGAAGACACATTACAGTTCATAAGTAACAATACATTGAATGTACTTGACCCTCCCTCACACGAACCAGTTTAGTCTGTACATTTATTCACTCTGTGTCAAGAGATTGACAGATTATATTAGACGATTGTACAGTATTTGCCTAAAGGAGTACATAATATTATAAGACTATTAAGAGTTGTGATAAGGGTGGAGGTATCGTGTTGATAGATACTGAGACATATGAACATAAAATGAGAACTATGCTTGCGGACACTACTAATTACTCTCTAATCAAAACCAACCCCCTGATTTCTATATCTAAAAAAATCCTTAATCGCACTACTAGAGCACTCTCGGCAGGAGAGATTAACCAAAAAGAATTTGACTATTTAAATTACCATCAACATAATACAATAATAATAATTTGTATTCCCTTGATTGTTCCCTATACGACTGGTACAGGTTTATTGTTCACCTCATTGGTTCACGGCCTAGGCTTTACTCACATATGTTGTTACCCTGCCCTAGGAGTTTGGATTACTACCCAGGGGGGTCCTTTTTTTCTTCACATAACTGGAGTGCAGCCTTGACCCTAGGGGACCCCCGAGTCTACCCCTAGATCCTCAACTCCCACTGCCAAATACTCACCCTAAAACCGATAACACCATTCTTCTCCATAGGATAACATAGAAAGTTTTTCCAAGAAAAACAGTCAAAGTGTGGAGTTTGAAAACCTAAAGAAATTCTTTAAAATTGCACTAACAAAAACAAGTTTACTTACCTATTTGCAGGAAAAGTCCCAGAATAGTATCCAGGTATACTACTCCGAGTAAGAAAGTTATCTCAAAAGTAACTTACCTGTAATTTTACTGAAAAGCCCATTCAAGTCTATGTACTGTATTTACAAAGTATTGCATCTTTCTGAAACCATACTGTAAGTCAAAACAAAGTGCATATTCTATTACAAATCCAAAATGTATTACAACTGTACATTTACTGCAAAGTACTTATCACTTACCTGTGTCAGGCTTGCTTGGTTCTAGAAAATAAAATAAAAGAATATTTTTATACAACAACAATTGATCTGAAATTCTGTCTTTGGTGTGTGTATTCATTTGCTGACTGAGTGTGTATAACAAATGCTTAACATTGTCTACTGATACTAACTTACTGCTCGACCACACTACCACAAATAGAGAGTGAGGTGCTATCTATCTTTACCTCTGCCTACCCTTGGGGATCCACTGGCCTGTGCACATTATACCTTAATTTGGTATAGTATCTACATAGACAGCTTCCTACACTGAATCATAACAGTCTTGAACTGCCTGAGATAGCACAGGGCTAAGGTCTTCGAGCTCACCAGAGAGCATTTGTGCTGCCGAATCCCAGAGGGTGTGTGAGTAGCATCCCAACAAACAGCTGATGTTAACAGGTCAGAGGGCAAAACAGGCAGAAGAAAAGAAACTTTTGCCGAGTGTTTGCACTTGCTTAGAGTCCCCGTAAGGGAAGTGGTGAGAAATGTGTTGGGATTAGAGTGGCTGGTAGAAGCCTGCACCACTAGGTTTTCGGGTGAGGGGAGCTGCAAATGAAAAGCCAGATTGCCAGGAGAAGGGTAATGGTACCTAGCAATATGTCAATGAAATGGAGGACCAGAACAATGTTAGGCCTAATCTTTGCCTGCCTCATTAAACAGAAGAAAGAGCTCAGAAAATGAATGCTGCGGTTGAAGGACTTCTGTAAATAAATTAATTGTAACCTCCCAAGGTGGAGTGCTGAAAGTCGCCATTTGCATTACCATGGCGATGGGAAGCGAATTCCTCTGTGGCTGATTCAGGGGGAGAAAAAAGATCTGTCTCTTGGGGGACATTGAGGCAACTAGTCTCTTGTAAGCACTCGCACCAATAGAAGAGGCATGCTTGAAGGCTGGAAACTTGGATTGAGCAAGAACCAGTTGTGAGACCTGCTCCGAAGTCAGTCGACCTCAGGCCTGAGATCAATAAGGGTGGCACAACCCTGTGCTTGCTGAGGCGAATTCGTGTAGCACGAGGGAGTGGAATCCCACTTTGATTTATTGTGTTCCTTATGCTTATCTGAGGACTTGGAGCTCAACGAAAACCGACCTCTGGAGGGGATCAGCCGTTTCCAGGAGTGAGACCGAGAGCTACCTTGGATGCAGAGCGTGACTTGGAACCGTCCCCGTGCGGAGTCTTCCTATGCTTGGTGACGTAAACTTTAGCCTTACGTTTCCTGATGATCTACGAGTTCATCAATGAGCAGTTGCCACAGGCCTTGGAGTGGTGGCTTGACCACAGGCACGACAGATGGGGATACGTCATAGACAATGGGTTTTTTAAGTCCCTAAAGGCCTTGATACCTCTCATTTTAGGTGGTGATATCCCTTGCATACTGAATAAAAATTGGAAAATACCGAGCTGAGTGTCTCTGAGAGACAAGAGGGAGCTATGGACTCAGGTCTGGTGGTGTGAAAAGAAATGAACTGATGTCGCGTGCAGGAATGGAGCTTATATAGGTCTGATACATCATTTCTGTCAGTGCAGAGCAGAACTGCAACACTGCAGAGTGCAGAGGTACTGCTGAAAAGTATCAGGACCCAGTCTGACACCTGGGGAACATTCAAAAGGTATGGCATCTACATATGGCAGAAGTCTTTATCAGAATCTGAGGTTAGAAGTCTCTGTCAGTAAAATATGTAATATTCACACCGAACACTAGGTGCATGCAAAGCGCAGATCATGTGACTGTAAAATATATATGCTGCAACCAGGTTTCTTCCAATGGCACTTTTTTCCTGCAGATTGTTCATCTTTTCTTTGTCCTCATATGCCAGCACTCTCAAATGCGACATTGAAAGGTGTCCTTTGACAGTTTGCTACTTCACTGCCGAACGTGCAAGATGAAAGGGAAAGAGAACCAAAAAGGCCAAACCTCCGAGACAAAAGGAAAAGAGAACCAAAAAGCCTTCTTGCCAAACTTTGCATCTCCATGTTAGGCTTAATCACAGGCGCTAAGGAAGTTAGGATTGTTCTCTCCATATGGAATACAGAGTCCAAATTTCTCCCATCTACCTGCTCCTCAATCCAGATCCAATTCACACACACAGCTCACCGATTTCTACTAACTGCTTAAAACGGGAGGAGTGGGCCTCAGCTAATTAATGCAGATCTCTCTCCTTGTGAGCAAGATCAAATAGAAGAGCAAGCGCTTTTGCTTAAACGATAAACATTGGTCAGGCTGAAAATTTACTCCAAATATGATCAAGAGAGCACACTGCAATTTGGCAACCCAAAATTCCACAGATCGCCCATCGCACTACCTCCCACAAAATGCACAATCCATGGCAAGACATGAACATGTGTATATAGCCACACCAATAGCAACATGGAAGAGGCCCTACAACAAATGTAATTTTGTGTGCCTCTTGAGGGTAGAATAGATTCTATCCCATGTGAAAAGGTAAATCTTTCTAAGAGGTGCTAATCTGACTGTGGAGTAGTGAAGGCACAAAATGGACCGCCACATATCTGGGTGTTCCACTATTGGCTCATAACTCCCTCAAGGATGGACTGGCATCCTGCATTTCACCTCATCAGCCTTCACCAACTCCCAGTACCAAATTGAAATTTCATTCTTAATTCGCATAGGATCTTGTACCATGTCCTCCAAACCCCATCTCCCCACGTTGGCCCATCCATGTCCGTGCCCTGACCCGCAGGATACCAACTGTACTTATACCAAGATAGAGTGCCCTGGGTTTCTGCCTCCCACAGTATTATCCCATTATACCCATACCTGCCCTCAGAGGCTAATGCCTACTTTAATCAATGGGAGTACCAGGGGAATTACAAACAGGCAAAAATCTGAGTAATAGTCAATTTAAAGGATTTACCTCATAAAATGTTAAACTTCCAAAAAGCCCATAGTACTTTCAATCAGACCTTCTTGAAGAATTCTGGTCACCAAATGTATGCTGCCCAATCAAGTTTAGCAGCCTAGCATAGATTCTGCCCCTGCTAGATCCGTCTGGGCTCACCAGGTGCATTATGCAATTCTTAAATTGGAAGGAGAGATAATCGAGAAGGACAACCTACCTGTTCCCCAGAACAATGTAAATGGATCGGATGCTGGAAACATCATGTATGTGTCCTAACAGTCTATGTGCCAGGATGCCCGTCGGGTGACAGTTACAGCGCTATACAACGACGCCTATACATACATACATACATACATACATACATACATACATCTGGCAATGCTATCCCGCCATTCACCACCTTCCTTCTAAGTTTCTACCAACTAAATGTAGGGCTTTTGGAAGCCAAATAATACTCCCAATCCTCCCTTGTATCCCATCTAAAATGCCCCTAGGAAAAGATGGGGGATGCTGTCAAACAGATAGTCCATCTTGGGGAGAATCACCATATTCACTGAATTTGCACTGTCATACAGGGTCAAAGGGCGATGCCCCCATATAGATAGTAATGCCTTAATCTATGTCCTCCCTCTCCTTAAGTTTTACTCCGGTACCTCCTCTAACTTATGTAGTAGGGAGATACCTAGATAACTGATCACTTTTCTGCAGCGGACACATGTGCTTGCTAAATTTCACGCTATTACCTCAGTCTTCTCCCTATTTGCAGAATCACATGAAAAGGCACCAAATTCTTCTGTTATGGCCTCCACAGACTTCACTGTTTTCTGTATCTTGTATACAGAATATCAGCTGTGTACAGGCCCACCTTGAGCTTGAAGTTCTATGACCCAAATCCCACATCAGCCCTTAACACCTTAGCCAGTGGCTCTATATACACGTAAAAAGGTAACAGGGACAACGAGCAACCTGACTTGTCCCCCTTGAGATGTTAACTTTCCTAGTTAAATCCTGTTAATCAAATTTTGAGCTGATGGTGCTGCGCAGAGGGCTTTGACTGCTGCAACACAACTTTCGGGGAACCCCAACACCTCCCACAAATAGGCCCAGCACACCCTATAAAATGCCTTGATGGCATCAATAGTGAAAATGGCTAATAGATCCAAATTTGCCACTGCCCTGTCTATCGTGGATATCAGTTGGTATGCCAGATCACACAGCAGTCTGCCTGGCACAAAGCCCTTCTGATCAGGATGCACTACCTTACCCACGATCCAAGAGATTCTTCATGCCAAAGTATCAGCAAAGATTTCATAGTCGAAATGTAGCAAACAGATGGGCCTAAATGAATCCGCTTTCTTGGGGTCTTTGTTTGGTTTCAACAATAAAGCTATCGTAGCATCATTCCAAGATGGTGACATTTCTGAAACTCCCACTAATACAGAATTGAACAGTTCCTTCCATCTCAGCATTAATACTTCTTTCATACCTTAATAAAACTACGCCGAAAGGGCATCAGGGTCTGACACCTTTCTATTTCGAGATTTATTGATTTGCAGAATGATTTCCCACTCCGTAACATGCTTCACTAGTTATTCGCATTCATTGCTAGACAGACCCTGGAGTTGTATCCCCGCTAACCATTCCCTTACTTTTGTTGCCTCAATTGTGCCCCTTTCTGAATACAGAAGCTCAAACATTCTATAAAATACTTTGCAATCTCCTCAGTATATTCTGACATCCTACCATAGTCATTTGCTACCAGACTCTATATAGTTCAGTCCTCTATCTGTGCTTGCCTTCCCAGCTAGCAGCTTGCTACTGCTCTCCCCATACTCAAAATGAGAAATCTTGCTAGCATACCACCTTGCTCCAACTATGCTCTCAATAACCCGAACATACGCTGTCCAATTTTTAGCTAACCTCCTTTAAACAGCCTCCGCCCCGGCTTCAGTAGATAAAAATGAAAGTTTGCTTCCAATTACTCCTTTCTCTTCTTCAAAGTTTGCATCCTCTGTGCATAGCTTATGTGACTTAATAAAACCCTGCTTAAGTAAGATCCTTCAAACATCTGCCTTATACGAGTCAATTTCTATCCTTATGGGGGCTGACCCCAGTTTAACATTGAAAAAATCACGACTCTCCTCCTTTAACACATGGATTATATTCTAGTCCGATAACAACAGCCTATCCATTGTTCACCTGAAACCGATCTGCATGTTAGGGATCCCAGCCTCCAGCAAAATTGCTGCATGATTCGAACAATGAGCCGGGAAATGCCAAACCCCGTTAACATTGAATACCTGTGACATAGCAATTAAAACATGGTTAATCCTGCTAGAACTGTGATATTTATTACTATAGAATTCCCCTGGCTAGCCACAGCCTTTTTCCGCCACACAATTAACAAGCTGATATCGAACATAAGATTCTTCAAAAACGTTCTCACTCTAATGTGCCCATCTTCCTGTTGATCCTTCCAAGGGAGTATCCAAGCATATATTAAAACCGTCACCTATCACAATGGAAGGAGAGAACCCCAACAGGCTTTCCCCCAGATTTTGCAGGGGAGAGACATTGTTGCAATTTGGACCAATAAAATTCACACATGTAAATTCAAACTGCTTAAAAGTCAAGCTACCAATAATCCATCTACCTGAGCAGTCAGTTTTGTACTCCGCCATATTTATACAAGCATTTTTTCTGGTAATAAGAGCTACACTCTTAAAAAAGAGGGCCTGATCTGAACACACCACCTGATGGCTCCACACTTGACCACTCAGTAGGTCTTTACACTACACTGCCTGAAGATGGGTCTCCTGCAAGACTATAATATGCGCCTGACAATCTTTCAGATACTGACAGATTAGTCTGTTTTCTTCTGCGCTGGACCCCATTGACATTCAATGTCAATATCACTATCGCTTTCCCCCTTAAGTCCATTCTTTCAAAATGTCCACTAGCTCACCATCTACATAACAGCCCACACACCCGCCTATTATACCAATATCGCTGTTTCAGCTGACACTAAGGCAAACCAACCCCTTAAAATCAATATGGCAATGAGGACGATTTTCTGGCTTTCCTCCATTTTTTTTGTCCATGCCACTATTTTATCCTCCAATAACCACACAACCAGTGAACCCCCCCCCCCCCAGGGAATCCTTCTACTACACATAGTTGCATTTTGTCAATGCCTATTTGGACTCTACCCTAGGAGTACATCTAACTATGTGAACACTGCCGTGCCTAACCCTCACCTTTACACTAACAGTAGTGTAGGAGGAAGAGAAAAAAACACTAAGAGACAGAACCAGAGAGACAAAAAAGGAAAAGGAGGGAATAGTCTCAACGGGCATGAGAAGGGTACTACATCTTTTTAATGACATTACCCACCTGCTCAATACGCCTGTATTTATGCATTTTGTTATATCACATCACTTTGAGCATGGCAGGAAACCTCAGCTGAACCCTTTCTCCCAGCTTCTGCAGTTCACCCATCTTCTGGCCCAATTCCCACTGGCGTGGTTCAGCAGTCCTGTGAATAATTTTATATCATATGAAAAACCCTCATCATCCAGCTTCCCTGGTCTCAAAGCCAAGCTCAGAACTAATTCCCTGGTGCTATACGAGACAAAATTAATTGAATCTTCCTTTGTTTACTTCAGCCAACTGACTACTTGAAGTGGTTCCTATGCATCCTTTATATCGCTCTCTCCAGATCTACCTCTGTATTGCTCCACAGGACCCCCAAGCCACCCCCTATCCTCACCTCCCCAGAAGATTATTGATGATGTCCTTCAGGAAGCCCCAACTCGACTGACTCAGGTACATTGATGATCCTCAAATTGTGCCTCCTGGAATGGTTCTCCAACTGTGCCAAATTATCTTGTAAAGCTTGATTCTGCAGCTCAAGTGCCATCAAATTGTTGGAGATCCTTTAAGCATCCTGGTCCAACCTTTCCACATTCATATTGATCACTGATGTTCTCTCGCAGACATCGTCCAGCTTCCCCTCGGACCATCAGGATTCAAGCAAGCCGGGCCGAAGACGGCTGAAATGCCAGAAACCGGTCCCCGGAAGCTTGTTTCCTTCCCAGTATAAGAATTGGCTTGGTAGTTTGGTTTGCCCTGTTCCCATCTTGCACTGAGACAGGAACAGACTAATTTGCATGTAGCCAGGTTCTGAGCTGGGATGGTGCAGTGAGCTAAAAAACGGTGATGGATCAAGCCCTGATCTTTGGACTGGGTAAGAGTGGTCTGCTTAATTCAGACACTCTGTTCATCACCACCCCCTTTTCTGAATCGTTTTGTCTACCATAAGCGTGGAAGGGTATTATCAGATGTGAGTCCCTTGCTCATTGCACCATCAGGATTCAAGCAAGCCGGGCCGAAGACGGCTGAAATGCCAGAAACCGGTCCCCGGAAGCTTGTTTCCTTCCCAGTATAAGAATTGGCTTGGTAGTTTGGTTTGCCCTGTTCCCATCATGCACTGGGACAGGAACAGACTAATTTGCATGTAGCCAGGTTCTGAGCTGGGATGGTGCAGTGAGCTAAAAAACGGTGATGGATCAAGCCCTGATCTTTGGACTGGGTAAGAGTGGTCTGCTTAATTCAGACACTCTGTTCATCCCCACCCCCTTTTCTGAATCCCCTCGAGGGCATGGCATACTCCTTAAATCCCCTTCTGATTAAGTTTAGATGTAGCAAATCCCCTCTGCATCTCATGGCGCAAGTCTATTAAACTCTGTTTGAGTGTTGCTTGAAAGCCGGAAGCTCCCATCTGAATCACAAGGGCATGCCATCCTACAGGTCATACTGCTTAGGCCCAGTTTAGGCCTAAGCTGCCCCATCTCCCTCCAGCTGCACAGACTCTACCAGGCCACTTAAAGGTTGATGTGGATTCTCTTGTGGGACACCGAACATCTCCATGTCCTGTATAACACTTGAGGTGGGAAACGAGTGCACCCGGTATGATGCCTTCTGTGGTACACATACATATTTATTGCCCTGCCCAGATTGACCTCTTGGGGCATCAATATGGGTGGCAGCTTACAGGACAGAGATTTCCTGCACTGACCCCACCGATGATGGGGAGCAGTATTTTCAGGTCAATTACTGGTTTTGTTTGAGGTATTTGCTGTTTTATAAGTCTCACATTCAGTGTGGACTATGAGCAACAGAAAAAGTACCACTTAAATGATCTTATAAGACTTGCCCCCTGTGCTCAGCCCCGTCTCTACTGCTCCAACAATCCTTCTCATAAAGTTTTGGAAGGGGGCCCGACTTCAAAACATCATGTTCAGGGAGGCTCAAAGCAAAAAAGTTTGAAGAGTCAGCAAAGCAAATTGTGGTGGCCGAATAGTACATTTGTAAATTCTAATCATCAGGGCATCTGCCAACTTTATATCAATTATCAGTACAATTTCACTTCCATATGATAGATTCAAGAGTAACTTTGCCTGCATGACTTCGGATCAAAGCTAGTGCGCAACAGCTTTTTTGTTAAGCTCAGGAAAGCAGCCTGTAGGGCGTGGACCTTATTTTTATTTTAATCTTTTTGCTTTTGAAAGGACCCTCTGAAGTCTAACCAGATCCCAAAATATTTTCATTCTGGGACTTGATTGATATAAGTGCACCAGTGTCAAAAGGCTTCTTTGTTTACAATGTAAAAGTACTCAAAGCGAATCAGAACTCAATTGTGGGAATACAATGGTAACATATGCTGCAAACAGGTAGTCACCAACCAGCTCCAACTACACCAGAGAAAAAGTAGCTGCTTGATAACAACTAATCTGTTTTTTGGATGGATACCGGACTGAAAATGCATTTGTTAGGATGGTGGGTAAGCTTCTAGAGATGAAAGATCTTCCGATACCCCTACATCTCTTAGTGGCTTTCAATATGTGTGGACCAACAGATCATGGCAGTCTGTAAGAGGTTGCTAGGATTAGTGAACATGCTGTCAGGTGAGATTCCTTCTTTCTTAATGTGAGAATCTACAATTCTCCAACTCGCTTAAGTTGTGCCTCCAGGATCTCCATGGTCTAATTGCCTTTTGGATATCCTTCTCAAGCCTTTCAAAGGATCTTGACGATATAATCGAAATTTCTAGTCCTATGCCAGCACCCAAATAATTGTAAAGATCAGAAGGATTACCATCGCAGACAGAAATGATCTTACAAAACATTGATGAATTTCAAACCCAAATGTAATGCAACTTTGCAGTTTTTGAATATATTTTGTTTGGTACTAAATCCTGGCTACATGATATTAAACACAAGAGGCTGGTGATCAGACTGTTTTGCCAAAATACACCCTCGTCCTATAGACAAAGTTCAAAATCTTAGTTATTGGCAGGATACTCGTTGCTCTACGGAGGGTCTGACAGACTGGTAGTCCGCTCTCTTTCATCTTCCCCCCCCATTACTTGCCTCTTAATGTACCGCCCTCCTCAGCCCTCGCCCTCATTCCTGCCGGCATTTCAAGACCTGTTGGCCAACTTGGTGGTCAACTACGCCTCGGTCTTGGTGCTAGGGGACTTCAATTACTGGCCCTCAGACCCACATGAGTGCTCAGCCTCAAAAGAATTCACAGATTGCCTTTCGTCCCTCAATTTCGTGTCACACATATCCGTCCCTACTCATTCCCATGGGCACACACTAGACCAGGTCTGGTCCCTCAACCTCCCTGTGGCCTCGGCTGCTGTCTTGCCGTGCCCATGGTCCGACCATGCCCTCATCTCCTTCTCCATTCTCCGTAACCTGATGCCCAAAACTCCACACGCCAAAAACACCTGGGCGCGGAACTGGAATAGACTGGATTATCCCTCCTTGACCTCCCTGCTCCGCAACTCCACCCCCACTCTTGCTGGCTTATAATCTGCCTCTCAAGCCAAGGCCATCAGCACCTGACTGGCTGAAGGCTGCGACTCAGTGGCGCCCCTACGCCGCATTTCCATCCGCCGACCAAAGGACTCCAATAGATGGTTCAATGATCACCTAAAATATCTCAAACTGACGCCCGACGGGCGGAGAGGCAATGGAGGAAAAATTACAGTCCCTTATCAAAAACCCACTTTTTATCAGCACTGGCCAAATACAAAACAGCAATCCTTGCTGCAAAAACCACCTACTTTTCGTCAAAAATAACTTTTGCAGAAAACAAACCCAGGGAAATCTTCGGCATAGTGAATGACCTGGCATTCTCAGACCAAACCTCGCCCCAAATCCCTCCCTCCCAGCCTCTCTGCGACCAACTTAACACCTACTTCTTAGACAAAATTGCTACCATCAAGACTAACATCCCACCACCCTCGTCTGCCTTCGTCGATCCCTTTCCCCCTTCCGTTCAATGCCTTCTTACCTCCATTCCCCCCCTCACTCAGGACTCTTTTCTGGAGATACTCCCCAAAGTGAAGTCGGGGTCTCCCGCGGACGTCTGCCCGGCACGAGTCCTGCAGCAAATTTACTCCGGCTGCCCTGACCCCCCCATTACCTTCCTCAACAGCTCCCTGACACAGGGGGTAGTGCCCCCTGCGCTAAAGGCAGCCACCATAGTGCCCATCCTGAAAAAACCTGGCGCGGACCCTTCCATCTCGGCCAACTACCGCCCCATCTCCCTGTTACCCTTTCTGGGCAAGGTGATGGAACGCCACGTCACCGCGGCACTTAGCGCCCATGTTGAGGCAAATGGGGGACTGGCATCCCGCCAAGCCGGGTTCCGTCCCAGGCATTCGACCGAATCAGTCGTGGTCTCAGTCTTAGACAAACTCAGAAAGGGCATGGATGAGAACAAACACCAGGCACTGGTCCTCCTTGATCTCTCCGCCGCCTTTGACACGGTGGACCATACCATCTTACTTACCCGTGTCAAGGCGGCTGGCATCGGGGGATCAGCTCTGGTCTGGCTCTCCTCCTTTCTGAGGGACCACACTCAGGCGGTCCGGCTAGGCGACTTCACGGCCACTCCTCTCCCTGTCACCTGCTGTGTTCCCCAGGGATCCTCTCTCTCCCGCTTACTTTTCAATCTGTATATCTTTCCTCTCATTTTCGCACTCCAGCAGCTGGAGGTCACCGTTTATAATTACGCGGATGACCTCCAGCTCATCTTTGATCTGTCCCCCTCTCCTCTCTCTGTCTCTAACTTCCAGTCAACTATGACATTCATCAGGGACTGGATGAACCACAACCACCTTAAGCTGAACCCGGATAAAACCGAGCTGGTTCTCACTGGTGGTTCATCCAGCCCCTGGAACTCTCTCTTCTGGCCCCCCTCTCTTGGTCCCGCACCGACCCCCTCTACCACGGTCAAAACACTCGGTGTCAAAATAAACAATCAGCTCACTCTCCATTCTCAAATTAGTTCCGTAGTATCCTCCCGTTTCCTCACTCTCCGCACTATCCGCACTGTATCCCGTTCTTTTCCCCCCAGGCACTCAAGATCATCATGGCCGCACTAGTGATATCGCGACTAGACTACGCAAACGCTCTCTACCATGGTATCCCCGCGTACAGCTTGCGTAGACTCCAGACTATCCAGAACCAGGCAGCCCGGCTGGTGTACGGCCTCCCTCGTTATCACCATTCCACCCCCCTTCTCAGGGAGCTTCACTGGCTCCCTGTAAAAGAACGTTCCCTTTTTAAGATCGGCTGCATGGTCTTCCAGGCCCGCCAGGGCACTGCCCCCGCTTTCATCTCTTCATTAATCAATCCTTATGTACCTGCAAGAGAACTTCGGTCTTCCTCCAAGTCCCTTCTTCAGATCCCTCGCTTCACACGTAAAAAGTGGGGCGGGGCCAACTTCTCCACCCTGGCTCCAACATTCTGGAACTCACTCCCTGACCACCTCCGCTCTGCCACCCAGTATCTCCCCTTTCGTAGAGATCTGAAAACGTTCCTCTTCAGCCAGGCCTTCCCCTCTTAAACTCTCTTAATATCTCCTCTTATCTTTCTTCTGGTCTTTTCCCTCAGTTGCTGAACCCCCTAGCGCCAAGAAACCGCAAGGTGTACGCTGCGCTCTAGAAATATTTTAAATTAGAAATTAGAAACAATATACCTCACCAATTGTGCCTAAAGAAAATCATTCAGAATCTACTACTGTGACTAAGAGGTATTGGTATTGGAGCTGTGGCCAACTCAAACCTAGAATAAAAATGGCCTGTATTTAGACATCAGAAAAAAAAACAGACGAGCTATAAAATGTGTAGAAGTCCAACATATGGGGGTTATTCCTGCAGCAGCCCACAAGAAAGGCCCTCCAGTAGATCTCAGCCGAGGCAAAATTCAGATTTATATCTGCCATTGCGTTCTACATAAATGCAAGATAGGTAATTTATGTTCGTAATAGAAGAATTTTTAAGTAATATAATTTAGCTTTTTTGCTCTTAAAATAAATAAGGCATATTACTGGGCACTTTAAAGTAAATAACTCCACTTGGGACTAACAGACCACTTGACAATTATCATAGCATGCATTACATACGCCATCTTTCAGATACATACCATTGCTTGTCTCCAAGGCTTGCATGGTATCTGCATCCAAGGCCATGCTAACAAGCAACTCCATATAGCTTCTGAATGTCTCTTTCATTGCTCTTGTTCTTAATGCCCGAGCAGATACATTTGGAGGTGTTTCAGGAGTCAATGGTGACTGCTTCGGAGTTGATGGTGTCTGCTTTGGAGTAGACAGTGTCTGCCTTGGAGTAGACTGTAGCTGTTTGGGAGAGACTGGTGGCTGCTGCTCAGCTGGTGTTGGCTGCGGATCAGCTGATGGGAGCTGCGGATCAGCTGACGGGAGCTGCGGATCAGCTAACGGGAGCTGCGGATCAGTTGAAGGGAGCTGCGGATCAGTTGAAGGGAGCTGCGGCTCAGCTGACGGGAGCTGCGGCTCAGCTGACGGGAGCTGCGGCTCAGCTGACGGGAGCTGCGGCTCAGCTGACGGGAGCTGCGGCTCAGCTGACGGGGGCTGCGGCTCAGCTGACGGGGGCTGCGGCTCAGCTGATGGGGGCTGCAGATCAGCCGACAGGTGATGCTTCTCAGCCAGCAAGAGCTGATTCTCCACTGGCAATTGCTGCTCCTCAGCCAGCAGCGTTGCTTGTTTTTTAGCAGGCCTTGCTCGTTTAGGCGGTGGTCGTGTCCGCTTTGCTGGTGGCCGTGCCCGTTTGGCAGGTGGCAGTGCCTCCTTTTGAGCTGAAGTTGACGTGAGTTGTTCCAGAGGTGGCTGTGGTTCTTTCAGAGCTACTGGTGGCCGTTTTGTTGAGAGAGAGGGCTGTTTCGTTGAGGGCGAAGGCTGTTTTGTTGAGGGAGAGGGCTGTTTCTTTGAGGGAACAGGCTGTTTCTTTGAGGGCAAGGGCAGTTTTGTTGAGGACAAGGGCAGTTTTGTTGAGGACAAGGGCAGTTTTGTTGAGGATAAAGGCTGTTTCGTTGAGGGCAAAGGCTGTTCCACAGAGGGCAAGGGCTGTTCCATAGAGGGTAAGGGCTGTTCCATAGAGGGTAAGGGCTGTTCTACCGAGGGCAAGGGCTGCTCCACCGAGGGCAAGGGCTGCTCCACCGAGAGCAAGGGCTGCTCCACCGAGGGCAAGGGCTGCTCCACCGAGGGCAAGGGCTGCTCCACCGAGGGCAAGGGCTGTTTCGGAGATGGCGGAAGCTCTTTCAGAGTTGGTAGAGAGGCCACATCTGAAAAGGGAAAGCAATTAATTAGTAAGTTACTCTACAAATATCAAATATTTTTTGTCCACTTTTTTGTTAGCAGCATCAGAAGAGAGGATATAAATATGACACTAGCCTCTTTACCACTGATAAGTTATGGAAATTCCTAACTGCACAACAGCAGTAAAAAGCTAACAAAAACTACTCCTTTTCCCTAGAATTCACTTTTCACAGCATTAACTATATCAGCACCACACTACTATCAGATCAAATCAAATGTTATTGATATAGACCTCATCAATATATGCAGGAAATATTGTTATTCATCAATTATACTTTTCTAAAATAAGCGTATAAAGGTAAACAAAAAAAATGTAAAGCTATATGACATACAAATTTATCTAGGGGAACTCCTATTGGCCTATTCAGATCCATAATACCACAATATAAAATTGCAATATATATATAGAAAAAATTATTATTCATAGTTTGAACATCTCAAACAACGGAAGAAACGTTTTACATTTAAAAAAACTTTATAAGATACAAATACATCTGAGGGAGCCCTTATTAACTCGATCAGATCTGTGGTTCTAGAGATATTATATTTATTGCAAATAGGTTTTAGGTGGTGCGTGCATCAACCAAACATTTATTGGGGCAAACAAATAGGACGTGTACCAAATCTTGGCTACCTCCACTACAAAAATCACAGTGGCCAGATTTGTCAAATGTGCTGCCCCAGTTTTTTGTTAAATCGTTTAGTGGTAATGTCCTCAATCTTAACATCAAAATGCAGCACTTTACCTTATGGTCTAGTAAAAATATCAGATATGGAGCAGTAGACAAATAGTCCTTTGGAAGCTGACTTTTTTATTATCCAAAATATGTATGTTAGAATGCATTTCCTTTGAGGGGCGTGTCTGCTAGACAGAACTTAATATGCTAAATGAATAAAAGGTAGGGAACCAAAAATTTGCAAGCAGGTCTAGTTTTGATTTGATGATCTAGTTTTGAGTTGATTAATCCGGTCACCATCCTACTCTTCTGGTCTGTATCGCACTCTTGGAAGGCTCTTTTACGTCCCTCTTTCTCAGTTTGTCAACATTTACATAACTTTCTCTTCTGCATCCTTTCGCCGTTTTCTGGACACTTAGTCCCACAAAATAAGTGTTGGTGACCACAATTAAGCACTAGTTTTAGTGTTTTGCTGGCTGACTGGTACTTTTGTTCAACCAATATAAATTTACTCAGCAGAAGGGGGCTGCCTTTTCAGCTTGAAATGTAAGTGATAAAGAGTCACATCAGCAGACGGGAGTTGCAAAGGTAACTAACAGTGCTAGTGGAAGATGCTCTACCTCTGCGATGCAGCTCTGGGAGTGCTACTCTACAGCTTTGCCAGTCTGCCGGTGCCAAGATTAGGCATTAAGGGCCGTAACAGAGAGGCAGCTAAGAGGCCATTTGCACACACTGCCTCAGAGGCAGGTGACGTTAAATGCTATGGAACTTTCAACCAGGCTTTCCAAAATCGGCTGCAATTGACAGAATGACTCACTGCCACAGTCCCAGCAGCGATCAAATAACTTAACCGAAAAATTGGGCTTTGATGAACATGCAAAATTAACATGAAGACCTAATGTGAAGTGGCCTCTGTGAGAAAGTGCCCTCTTTCTGCATGGTTGCCCCACTTTTTGCTGAATTGCTGATGTGCTTTGGCTGAGTGTGCCATGGGCTCCTGCTATCCAGGTACCCAGGGCCTATGTTCTTTCCCTAAAACTTCATTGAAGCCTAAACCAAATTGGCATATCTGGCCACAGGTCAGCCCCTGGTAAATGGTACCACTGGCGCCCAGGTCACTGTGACCAAAGAAGGCATCTAAGGGCTGCAGCACTTATTGTGTCACCCTTAGAGGTCCTGTACCTTCACACTCACACACTGCCTTTGCAGGCTACGTGTGTTGGTGCAGAACAAAGTGAAGAGTCGATATAGCCCACATCCCTGTTTGCCATGCCTAGAATCCACTGCCCTGGCATAGGTCAGTCACCCCTGTAACTGGGTGCACTATACCAGTGTTGAGGGTACATGTACATGAGCCCTGTACCCCTACAGTGTCTAAGTCCATTCTTAGACATTGTAAGTGCAGGGCTGCCATTAAGAGTATATGCTGCTGGGAGTTTGTCATTACGAACTCCACAGCACCATAATGGCTACACTGAAAACTGAGAAGTTTGGTATCAAACGTCTCAGCACATTAAACCCACACTGAAGCCAGTGTGGAATTTAGTGACAAATGCACACAGAGGGAATCTTAGAGATGTCCCCTGAAAACTAACCTACCACTAGTGTCCAGGCTGAGTGGCTGCTTTCAGCTGCCACCACCAGACATGTTTCTGGACCCCTGGGTCGAGAGCTTGCTGCTCCTGGGGCCTGAAACAATGCACATCCTGAGACAAGGTGACAAGCCTCCTCCAGCAGGTTGGGCAGGGTTCACGAAAGGGAAGCTTCAAAGGCTTGCTGCCTTTGTGAGCTTCCCCAGGCCACTTGCTGTTTTCAGCAACTGGTCCCCACTGGATCTGACCCAGACTTTAGGCGGGAGAACTGGTGGGAAAAACAAGTGAGGAAGAGAGCTGTGCCCACCCCTGCCAACTCCACCCCTCAGGTGGGGAAGACGAGGTAAAGCGCAACTCTCAATCCCCGCCATCGTGCAGATAGGGGGGGGGGGGGGGGGGGGGGGGGGGGGTCTCAGCCAACCAGGGACAGGCTCATACCCAATACTTGGGGGTGTAACCACACTCCGGGGAAGGGACCCATTGGTCCCAACCTTTTTACCTACCTGTAACGCCCTTAAAGCTAGTATTTAGGGGCACCCCTGTACCTCGCTTCCTCAGACCAGAAGAAACTACAAGAAAGGAAGAAGAAGGACCGAACAGCCTTGCCGAAGCTATTAAGAGTAAGACGCCCACTGACTTGGCCCCAGCCCTACCGGCCTGTCTCCACCTCAAACCTGCTCCTGCAAAATCCTGGTGCCTCCTGCAGCCAGCAACCAGGAAAACCCCAGAGGAACTGCCTGCCATCAACCACTAAAGAATGTCTCTCCAGTGAACACCGGATTTGTTCATCTCCAACCTCTGGCTCCGGCCGGACAAAGCAAATCCACACCACTCTACACCCCCCGGCCACAGCCTGGGCTCAAGTGAGCAAACACCACGAGGAGGTCCCCCCGTGGGATCCTGACCCGAGATCCGGTGACCCCTGACCTGCCTCAAACCTCTAGCCGCTGCCTGCAGCCTAAATCCGGAAGGTCCACTCAACCGCGACTAGGAGCTGGTAAGAAGATTCAACCCTAAAAGGCACCCCTGCACCAATGGCCCCCAGCCTTAGGTGGTCCAACAGACAGTGCCTGGCCAACCCCCATGATCCCAACTTACCTCTCGAAGTGGTGGTCGCACCCAGAAGATCTTCGTCCCCAAGCCTGCAGTGCCTTTTCAATCCAGAGGTTCCCCATTGCAAACAACAGGTCGCCCGATGTCGAAACAGCTACCTCCACCCGGCCGCCCTAGTACCGCTGAGGGTGCACCTTTGGTTAAATTAAATTCCAGGAGCTTTGCTCCCACAACCAAGTGGCCTGTTCGCAAGCAGCCACCAACCGGAGGCCACGTATCCCCATTGGATAGCATTGGGACTCAGCACTCTGCACCCGGCCGCCCTAGTTCCGCTGAGGGTGTAACAAGAGTGCATCCCTGAACTTGGGGGACCCCTGAGTCTACCCCCACAACCTCAACTCGCACAACGGAATACTTACCAAAAACCGATAACACTGTTTTCCTCCATAGGATAAAACTGTTTTTCTTGGGAAAGTTTTTAAGTGTGGAGTTTGAAAACCTAAAGAAATCCTTTAAAATTGAACTAACAAAAACGATTTTACTTACCTGTTTGCAGGAAATGTCCCAGTGTAGTATCCAGGTATACTACACTGAGTCAGAAAAGTAATCTCAAAAGTAACTTACCTGTAAACTTACTAAAACTCATATACAAAGTACATGTACTGTATTTACAAAGCATTACATTTCATTTGCTGACTGAGTGTGCACAACAAATGCTTAACACTATCCTCTGATAAAGCCTTACTGCTCGAACACACTACCACAAATAGAGAGTGAGGTGCTATCTACTTTACCTCTGCCTACCTTTTGGGTTCCACTGGACTCTGTGCACACTATACCTCACTTTGTACAGAGCCAGCTTCCTACACCCCTTTATCACAAATCTGAGATATTTGCAATCAGCCGGATGTATTGGAATATGGAATAAATAAATAATAATCCACATTTGTAAAGCGCACAATCACCCGTAAGGGTCTCTAGGCGCTGGGGGCGGTCGGGAAGATTAAGCAAACTATTGCCCAGAGTCACATGCTGCTGAGCTAATCTGTCACCGGTGCCGGGGATTCGAACCGTGATTCCCAGATTCCGGAGTCAGTCCCCTAGCCGCGTCCTTTAAGTACAGAGTAGACAAAGTTGCCTTGCTGTAGAAGTGGGAGCATTTGTTGAAGTGTCACCATGTGAAAATGATCCGATTGTAATGATTTAGTTCTCGGAGATCTAGTATGGGTCTGAGAGAGCCGTCCTTTTTGAGTATTAGAAAATAGAGAGAGTACACGCCCAACCCATGATATTGTAGCGGTACAGGTTCTATGTCTCCTTTAGTAGTAGAGACTGAACCTCTTTTTTGAGGCGGTTAGATACTGTGGTGACATTTTATGTGAACGTGGAGGAATTTTTGGAGGATCATTGGTAAGTTCCAGGCAATAACCAGATTGGATAATTCCAAGCACCCAATTGTCTGTAGTTATTGATTTCCAGACAGGCAGGAATTGAGAAAGACGTCCCAGGTGTTGAATGATTGGGGGAAGCGGAGGCAAATCACTGTTTGTTACGTGAGGGGGAGGTACGTGTTGTGGAACCTTTACCCCTACCCTTCCCGTTGTTGCCTCTGCACCCTCCTCTAAAGAAACCTCTTGAATATGTGGACTGATTGTTGCCTTTGTATGTTGTAGAGGCAATGTGTGATGAGATACTTTTTGACCCCCCACAATAGAAGGAGTGACGAAAGGAACCCCAATTTGATGGGGACTCTAGGGCTCCCATAGATTTTGCAACATTTGTGTCCTTTTTCATTTTCTCTAACGAGGTGTCTACAACGGAACCAAAGAGATTTGTCGAACAATATGTTCAGAATGAAAGCTTGGACTTCGGGTTTAAACCCGGAAAATCTTAACCAGGAGTGTCTTCTTAATAAAACACTGGTATTAATGGCCCTAGCTGCAGTATAAGCAGCATCTAAAGCACACCTAATTGACTAACTAGAAATTAGCTTTCCTCCTTGTATTAAGTCCTAAGCTTTGGATTTATGTTCATCTGGTAGAAATTGGAGCTATTGCTCTATTTCATCCCAGTGCTCTTTGTCGTACCTAGCTAGAAGGGCCTGAGTGTTAGCAATATGCCAGTGATTTGCTGCTTGGGCGGCTACTCTTTTCCCAGAGGTGTCTATTAGTTTAGATTATTTGTCTGGAGGGGGGGGGGCATCCCCTAAAGTTTACGAGTTTGCCCGTTTACAGGTATTAGAAACCACAAAAAATCTAATGGTAATTGGCCTTTAATTAAAGCTGGATCTGATGGTGCAGGTTTATATTTCTAATCTATTCTAGGGGTGAAAACACATGCATGAACCGGGTCTTTAAACATCTCGTCCGCATGTCTCAACATACCTTTGAGCATGGGGAGTGTGTAGCTAGATCTTTGTGAAGTACTAAGTGTTTCAAAGAGAAGTCCTCCTCTAGGGATTTCATATGTAATTGAACCCCATAATATTCTGCAGCCCTATTTAACAGCTCTATACAGCCTACATTATCATCTGGTGGAGAAGGCTTTGTAGGATAAAGTTCAGGGTCATTATCTGTGGGAGAATCTGTATAACAATCTGCCCAGGAGTGTGAAGGCATAGTATCATCTCCCCCATCACCATCACCATCATCCTGATCATCAGGTGGTTGTGGTAAATTATTAGGTGTTATCAGTACATTTTTGTTTTGTGGGGGAAGGAGGTGATAGAGGAGGAGAAGAAGGGTTAGTACCAACATGTTTCTTTTTAAGAGGAATGTGATAAGTGTCCTCTGGCTCTGGTTTGCGTTTAAGTGGCAATTTGATGGAAAAATGTCCAGTTTTACGGTTAATAAACAGTTCTTTTTGTTTCTGGTCCGGTTTGGAAGGCGGGACATCGCAACGGGGGCTCTGTTGCAGTAACGGAGCATTTTTGTGTCTAGGCGCCAAGATTTTCGGTGGCGGTGTTTTCGGTGCAAAAGCTTTCGGATCCGAAGAAGCTTTTGTTTTTGATGAAGAAGCCGGCTCCGAGAATGATTTTGGTTTCGAGGCCGAAGGTTTCAGCTCAGTGCCAGAGTGTGGCAGATTCAATCCCGAGCCGGAAGGCTTTTGTGTGTGTTTTGGTGCCGGGCTTGAAGCCGGGACGTTGGAAACATTTTCTCGGTGCCTACCTTGGCCCGAAGGGGGAGGTGGAACCTTTTCCTTGGTCTGACTTGGACTTTGAGGCAAGGGAGGTACGGTACTCACGATACGCTGACCATGCAGAATTTCTTTGTCCATATCGAAGCCGGATTCAGAGACAGAAATTATCTCCTCCTGTTCTTCTTCCTCCGTTCCTAGTGTTTCTCTTGCAGAGCATCCTCTCCGATAAGGTCCGGAATGGAGCCGATGTTTTAACTTAGCATTTCGTGACTTCGAGCCCAACAGTCACTGAGCATTTTTTTCAAACCGAAAGATCTACACGCTTTGCAGTCCTGTTCAAGGTGCTCTGGGGATAAGCACAAGTGCACACTTCCGGTGAGTCGGTGGCCGGAAACTTTGCAGGGCACCTGGGGCAAAATTAAAATGGAGTCAGATCCATGGACTGCAAGGTGGACCAACGCAGGTGGCTCCGATGGCCTTCCACGAATTTCCTGATCGGAAAGAGTTTTATAAACCAATATGATACACGAAGAATGAGATACACAATCAAAAACAATACCGTCAAGGGTAAGTGGACTGCGCACCAAGGGGAACATGAGGATCTGCTTCCAAGTGCAGCAAAACACGTCCGATCCCGATGGCAGAAAAAAACAATCTAACAATGGATTCGATGCTCATGCGCACTATTACCGAAAGGAAGAGTCAACTTACCTTGTGACTGGAAAAACTTCTTCAAATAAAAACAACTTGCAAACATCGGACCCAACACAAGATGGCAGGAGCATGCAAAGCATGTGATCTACAGCTCACATGCTTCGAAAATGATATTAAGGTGAAAGAATGAAAAAGGGTATGTGATGGTTGTGTAGAGAAGACAGAAATTGTGCTATGTAGGAGGGGACGTTGTTCAAGGTTGTCTGTCAGGTTCAGGCAGTGACGCATGGTGTTCTATCTCTATGCTTACCACACGTCCCATTTCAAATTCTGCTAATGTTATTTTGTTTTGTTGTTCTACTCAAGTTTATGGTGTTCAAGAGATATTTGTGTTTTTATTATTCTTTATAGCTCTTTATTTCTTATTGTATTATAGTTTCATTATAGCTGGTTTTATGAAAAGGAAAATGTAGCATTCTGAGAGTCCTTATGTCCGGTTCCATCGCAAACTTGTGCTGGGACCTGGACTTCTGTCAGAATGTAGCATTCTGTAATGTTCTTTGTTGTACAATTCTTTGTCAGTTGCTGAGGATCGATGGCTGGGTTGCAGTGTTTCCTGGTAGCCCTGCCTTTGAATAAGCTATGTTTCATTAAACCATTTCTGGTGGCTGTTATCTGCTGGTGTCACTACAGAAAGGTTATGAATCATAAATAACATAATTTAAGTAACACACCAAAACAAAAGAAGGCTGGAAGAGCAAGGTTTACATGTGTCTTTATAAAAATATATGTCCATCTTCCATTTCCAGAAATGCCAGTGGACACATCACATGCAACTCTCATCCAATCTTGGTTTTCTGACCAATAGCATGTCACATTCTGCGCACTGTGTATGTGCTCTTAGAATTGGAAGTCTGAGTTCTAAATGTCAGCATGCAAAATGTAATCTAAAAGACAGGACTGTCTGAAAGTGTTACAACCGATATGAGGTCCATTGGTTAGCCAGGGTATAATTATAGTAATGTCAGTACAATTATAACCCTCCTGCCCTCAACCATATACAAACAGCACTAAGCCGTTGTGCAGTCAACTGTAGTTCAAACTTTGTAGTTCCCTTACAGCGGAGTGTGGGGGTCTCTTAGAAAAAAAGTATGAGTTGCTTGGCCTTTAGTAGCATACGACGATTTTCACTTATCAGAAGTAGCTCTCACTACAGAAAAGGTTGGAGACCCCTGAGCTACATCATGTGACCAGTACTACACAAAGGTTTCTGGGTAGTTCCTGCACACCTTTCCCTACACTGCAAAACATCCCTCTACTTGCAGTAAGCAGTCCTAATCTTTCTACGCCCGGCTGGGTTTTACAGATGCTACACTTTCCATCGTACCAGTAAATTATAACAACACAGGATGTGTTTCTAATGTGAGTTTGCCGTTTTCCACTGCTGCTACTTGCAATGAAGTTATGTAATATCAACAATCTTTGGAGGTGCCTACCTGCTCTCCTTTACCTGATGAGGTTCCTGTTTTGACTGTGGTTATTTTGTCAGCATTGGTGATTTTTCGTATGACTCCTCACATACTTCTATATGTGGTACACAAACATTTTTCCTAATGCTGAAACAGACTTATCTATTTCCTCCATGGCTTTATTGTTGGAATTTTCTTTTATCACCTCTGAATTGGATTTATTACAGTTCTCTTTCTGCTTTTGAATGGGCGCTACCTTCCAGATCGTACTTCACCAGAACTTGTAGCTGAGGTGCTTTCGCCAGATTCTTCTTCATAAAAGGTCCCAAAAGACTCATTACTGCATTTTCTGCTTATGGTGGTATTGTTTGGGTTAAAATTCCCCATGACATTTTAGGTCCAACTGAAAAAATGCAAATACCATAAGTTTTTTAAGTTGCTATGGATGACATTTTCTCCCCAGATTATATTTCTGATTAATATGACTGTTTATAATATGCTTTCTGGATTAGTATCGTACACTGTATTGAAGTATGAGGATCTGTATTTGAATTCTGCAAATTACGGTGAAGTGTTTTGTTACCATCATTATGCACATCACTGTTTACATAGAGCTAGTATTCCACATGCTGTTTTTATTTATACACAGTGGGAACCCCTCTGGGTAGTCCTAAAAACTATTTACAGAAGTTGCCGTATTTTCCTAATCATGTCCCTACAGATCCTTTTTTAAAATTATAATCTTACACCTTCGCCAGTGAAGAAAAATATGCTCATGCAAAGTTAATTTATTCCAATTTGTTTATTTCACAACCAGCCATACACGGTTATGATAACTGGAAGAACAATTTGATCTTAAATCTGTTTGGGGGACACAACACTGGCAGGTCCAGGGCACTGATGTTTTAATTTGCATTCCTCGGAAAAAAAAATTCTAAACAAAACAGTACAAAAGACTACATGTCTTGGTTTGGCGAATATTAAAAATGTAAACGAGTCAAGCATTCCCTCGGTTGCAAAATTTGATGATTGGCAACAGTTTATTAATTTCACTGAACAATTGTTCAATTAGACGGCGCAAAATGGAACGCAATGGATAGTTACCAGAAATTCGTCTTGCAGCATGAAGAGTTTTCTGGATTCACATACTGTGCATTATTCCACCATCTAGAGGACAGGTCTGGAATTATTGTTTTTTCCCCTCAGTTGTGGGCATCGTCGACCACCATTTGGTGGTATGTTTATTACCTGTGTGACGTCAGGCAGTGTCCCGGATGATCCAGTGCATATCCTGCATTCTTTCTTCCTTTTCTAGTGTACTTCCAATTATCTTTTTTTCCCTCAACCTAGTTACATCATCTCCCATTTCTGGGGAGTGTAGGTCGCATGTGAAACCAGAAAACTCTTCAAGCTGCCAAACTACTCTGACTGTTAAGTACCTATTTATTTTTTAGCAGCCTGAATCGTATTCTGGATTTACATGCTGTGCATTAGAATATATTGCTGTGTCATTTCCCTTAGGTTAGGTGGGATAAAAAGATGAAGCGTTAGCATACAAGTTTTGTAGCACCTTCTGTCCCAATGGCGCTTCCTTGTACATCTGAACGTTCACCCAATAGTGTTTTGCAAAAGTGTGAGGTGATGCCCATGTTACTGCTGTGCAAATAGGGCCAATGGGAAAGTTTGCTAGGAATGCCAGTGTTGCACCTCTTTTCCTAGTTCAATGGGTTCTGGGGTGTGTGGGCAGTGTCCTCCCCACCCTTGAATAGCAAGTCTGCATTGTTTCTACTGTCTTTGAGATTGTTCATTTAGTTATTGGGGAACCTTTGCTTGCTTTAGCAAAGGAGACACTGGTTTCCTTCACGAAACTTGTGTTTCTTTTTTTGTTGCAATTTCTTTATTGGTATTTTGTGGTGTAAACAAAGGATGCAACACATGCAAATACAAACTGTGTTGATAGCATGAACTACAATACCAAATTAACAGCTGATCAAGAGACAGAGATTACATATTTACAATTGTGTCATGCTAGAAAGTGAGGTGGTGGTGATATCGTTGGCGCAGTTGAGTGTCCGCGTGCGCGGTGGCCGGGAAGAGCTGTGCCCAGTGATGGTCTCGAAGTAGCACAATTGTGCATGTGGATAGAAAGAAGAAGGTTAACAGGGGTGATGTATAATACAAAAGTATCTAACTGCATGCCATAGCGATTTGGATCCAGTTTGTACCCATTTCTAAAACCCTGATGGCAAGCATCCCACCCGCATAAGGAACGCATGTAGCATTAAGCGATTGGGGAATGAGTGTCGGGGGCACAGGTGCACCCCCTGGATAGGGTTGTTAGTTGTTGTCAATGGAAGTTCAGACACAAGTGTCTGAGGTGCAGCATGTTTCTGAGCTGGGGGAATGGCACCCCGTACAGGTTTTCCCCAAGCATGACTTCCCAGGCAGACGCCAGGAGAAATTTGTGCAGTCCCAGAGCATCCTCTCGTTTCAGCGCCATACTCTCTGCACATGCCCAGTTTGTGAAGGAGCGCAGCCTCACTTCCTATGATGGAGGTTCAGGGTTTTTACGCCGCCTGGTGGCCAGCCGTTCGGCGGTATTCAGGTCCAGGTCTATAAAAAGTGGTGACGCCTTCCATTGTTTGGGTCTATGGAATAGGCCTAAAATGCATATTTCCTAAGTATTTGCCACTGTGCGCTCTGTGCTATCTGAGAGATGAGTGGAGATCACTCGCCAGGAGGCGGCCTAAGCAGTGCAACCCCATAACATATGAATTAGTTCAACATTCACCTGCTGACAGCGGGGACAAAGGCATCTCTGCGGCAGCAAATATCTGTTTATGTTTTCCAATGTGAAATATGCCCTATGGATTATGTAGAGCTGTATGACGCAGAAGAGAACAAGTTACTTACCTGTAACTTTGGTTACCCAGTATTGGTAATTTTCATAGATTCCTATGCTTTGTATCATTCCCCGTCGTCAGCCTGGGAGCCTCGGTAAATAGAAAATACCATAGCAGTATGTACAAAAGAGAAAGTAAGGCCTAGGCCTCATCTCATTTTGTAGCCTATCTACCTCTTTTTGTAAAAGAGAAACAACATTTTAAAACAGCCAATCAGATTAGCCTCACCCCATAGAACCCTCCTGAGAGAGCCTCAGATTTTCATAGTCGTTGTGTAACAGTAACCAGTTTTGCTGAAGGCTGAGCTTTCCCAGGGGAGGAGGGTGGGCACATGGGAATATATGAAAGTTACCAACACTGGGGAACCAAAGTTACAGGTAAGTAACTTGTTTTCTTGCCCCAGTATTGGAACTTTCATAGATTCCCATGCTTTGTATCAGAGTAGCTAGCAGTAAGCCACCACTGCACATTTTGCTACAAGTGTATTACAACGTCACAGCATAACTGTATCCATATGACTATATATATATATATATATATATATATATATATATATATATATATATATATATATATATATATATATATATATATATATATATAAAAATATATATATATTTATATATATATTATACTTTGTAACAAAACATTATATAATACAAAATGTGCAATCATAGGAAGGAGGGAGAGAAGGGAAAGCTCACCTCTCATTGAAAAAGATTACTCAGGACTGCTTGTCCTACTGCCCCTTCGCTTCTCAAAGAGTCCAGTTAGTAATGCTTTGTGAAAGTATGGACTCTGCTCCATGTGGCTGCCCTACAAATGTCTCTTATAGGGACTCCAGCGAAGAGAGCTGCTGAAGATGAAACTGATCTTGTGGAGTGAGCTCTTACATGTCTCTCCAGCGGCTTTCATGCTGCTGTGTGGCAAAAATGAATTGCACTGGAAATCCAGCGTGAGATTCTTTGTTTCGAGAGAGGAAGTCCTTTCCTGGGTGCACTAAAAGCCACAAAAAGTTGAGATGATTTTCTGAAATCCTTTGTGCGTTCAAGGTAAAATTTGAGACATCTCTGGACATCCAAGGAATGCAGAGACCGTTCTGCAGGGGATGTAGGCCGAGGAAAGAATGATTTTAAAACCACTGGCTCGTTCAAGTGGAAATTCGAAGGGACCTTTGGAATAAATTTCGGATCGGTCCTTAAAATCAGTGTCTTTTTTGAACTGAAGAAAGGATTCTAGAATGGATAGAGCTTGTAATTCTCCTACTCTCCTAGCTGAAGTGAGGGCTAAAAGGAGAGCTAATTTCCAAGACAAAAATGTTAAGTCCACCCTATGGATTGGCTCGAATGGAGATCTCGTAAGATGAGCCAGAACCAGGTTGAGATTCCAAGTCGGGGTGGTGGACACACTGGAGAAAAAACCCTGAAAAGACCTTTCAGGAATTGTTTGATAATTCTGGCTGACCAGATAGAAGGACCCAAAGCTGATCCTCTGTATCTTGAAATAGCTTCCAGATGGACCTTAACAGAAGAATGAGAAAGACCTGATTTTGAATGTAAGGCAGTATCTAATGAGGGGCTGAAGAGAATGGATGGATGGATGCGTTCCAAATGACCCCACAGACAGAAGCGCTTCCATTTAGCAAGATAAGTTTTATTTGTACTTGGTGCGTGTGCTTGACTTAATATCTCCTTACATTACTGAGGGATATCTAGGCTGTGGAATTCTCTGTGCTCAGGTGCCAGGCCTTCAAATGAAGAGAGCCTGGATCTGGATGTACTACCTGTCCTTGGGACATTGTCACTAGAGATGGAATGGGACATAGGCGAAATGGATGGTCCTGAGATAGAAGAAGAAGATCTGTGAACCAGAATGGGCGAGGCCATGCTGGTGCTATTAAGATCATCCGGCAAGGTTCCATCTTTATTTTCCTGAGAAGTCGTGGGATTAGGAGAATTGGAGGAAAGGCGTAAACAAATGCCCCTAACCAAGACATCGAAAGAGCATTCCCTAGTGATCCTCGATGGTGATTCCTGCTTGCATAGAGACGGCATTTCATGTTCTCTGGAGTCGCAAACAGGTCTATTGTTGGAGTTCCCCAGCGTTGAAACACTTCCTCCAGAATGACTTGATCCAATTCCCACTCGTGACAAGTCGATTTTAGACGACTTAAAGTGTCTGCTTTCATGTTGAGAGTGCCTGGTAGATGCTCTGCTGAAAGAATTCTCTTGTGGAGAATCGCCCATTCCCATATCTTTTGGGCTTCCTTCGAGAGCAGACGTGATCTCATACCTCCATGTTTGTTTATGTAATGCATGGCCGTTGTGTTGTTTGTCCCGGCCAGCACTGTTGGATGTTGAACTTTTGGCCTAAAAGCTTGCAAGGCTAGGCGAACCGCTCTGAGTTCTAAGAGATTGATATGAAGAAGACACTCTTCAGCATTCCAGTGATTGCTGACTTGGAGGTCCTGTAAGACAGCGCCCCAACCTTCCATTGAGGCATCTGTGGTTAGAATCAGAGGGGATGAAGCCATTCTGAAAGAGACCTTTTGAGATGTTCTCCTTGATAGCCCACCAACCAGCCGCTTTTCTCATGAGTGGAGTGATCCTGTTCTTGTCCTCGAAAGAACCTTCCACCTGGCGCCATTGTATGTCTAGCTGTTCTTGCAAGGGACGCATTCTCAGTCTGCAATGCGGAACTAATGGTATGCAAGATAAGATCGATTCTAGGAAAAACTTGATTTGATGAACTGTCAGGAATCGTCTTCTTCGTAAATGGTTGGCAGAGCAGATTAGCTTCTTTTGTCTTTCTTCAGTAGGAAAAGCCTTGCAGCTTCTTGTATCCAGAATGGCACCCAGGAACCTGACCCTTCAGGATGGAACAAAGACTGATTTTTCCTTGTTGAGATTTAGATCCAGGGGATTGAAAAGTTGGATGCAACTTTTGACTGACCTTGTCGTTGCTGGAGTCGATGGAGCCTTTATTAACCAGTCGTCTAGGTATGGGAAAACCTCTAGGGATTGTTTTCTTAGGAATGCTGCTACCAGGGCCTTCACCTTCGTGAATATCCGCGGCGCGGAACGGAGCACGAACGGTAGAACTTTGAACTGAAAGTGGCTCTTGGCTACTGTGAAGCGTAAATATTTTCTGTGAGATGGGTGGATCGGGACGTGGAAATATACGTCCTGGAGATCCAGGGTCGCCATGTAATCCCCTGGATTTAGAAGACACAAGACGTCTTGAAGAGAGACCATTCGAAAAGAGAGTTTTATGAGATAGGTGTTGAGCTCCCTCAGATCTAAGATTGGGCGCCACTTTTCCTACGTCTTGTGAATGAGAGAGTGGCACTGGATCTATCGCTCCTTTGTTGAGCAGATGACAAACTTCGAGACGGAGAAGATGCAGATGTTTTGACTCTGGCGCGAGGGGATCTGGGAGGTGGGAGGTTTTGGAATTCTAATGTGTGGCCAAATTGAACAATATTCAGGACTCACCGATCTGTTGATATGATCTTCCAGCAATCAAGAAAATTTGTAATCCTGCCCCATAATGATGTTACAAGGAGTGGAGGACCAGTAGACAGAGCCAGGAAGCCGCTATTAGAGTTTTGAGGTGTCTCTCCCCTGCAGTCGTTGTCTACCTCTGGAAGATTGGCGAGAGACAGACGCCGATTGTTTTTGCCGCTGAGAATATTGAGGTTTAAATGATTGAGAGGACTGTGAATAGGAAGAGTAGCGTTGTTGATAACCTCCCCTATATGTAAAGAATCCTTTACCTCTCGCACCCCTGAAAGGTACTTTTCGATATTGAAGTGTGCCCAAAGATTTTGCTGTTTCTGTATCTTTTTTAATGTATTGTAAAGCATCATCTATATGCTTGCCAAACAGCACATCCTCTTTGAAGGGCAGATCCAGAATTTTATTCTGCACCTACGGGCGAAACCAGGTACATCTCAGCCAACCTTGAAGCCTCAGGACCGCTGAACCTGCTAAGGCGCGAAAAGCTGTTGTAGCAATGTCCATTGCACAATCTATAATCTCAGATGAAGATCGTTCACCTTCTTCTAGGATCTTCCTCGCTTTCGTCTTGGCACTATCAGGAAGCTGATCAATGAAAGGGGAAAGATCGCACCACATTTGGGGATCATATCGTCCCAAAATTGCTAGTGCCTTTGAGGCCCTAACCAGGAGGCTAGACATAGAGGAGAACCTCTTGCCTACTTTTTCCAGGCACCTCCCCTCTTTGTTTGGCGGTGCTGTCAGGGGTGCCGTCGGGTTCCTTGACTTTCTTTGGGCCGCCTGAGAAATAACAGAGTCCGGTTTAGGTTGTCCAATAAGACAGGCAGGACTGTCGTCCGGAGCTTTATATTTTTTCTCCAGGCGCAGTAGAACCGGAGTTACAGTTGCTGGAGACTGCATAACCTTCTTGCCTTCATTCCAAACATTTTCTACAAAGAGTATGGAACAAATGGATTTTTTGTAGGGCTCTTTAAAATCATAGAGGAAACAGTGTGAATGTAACACAGGAGCAGGAATGTCAAATCTTTTTGATGCCCTTTCCATCAGATTATGGAAACCTATGTCCACAGGAGGCGAATCCACCGGGTCCGAGGATGGATCCGGGATAACATAATCGTCCCATTCTGTATTAGGATCTTGGGTCTGTTCTACATTCTGGCCTTCATCTGATGATTCATCATCATCATCATCATCATCATCATCATCATCATCATCATCATCATCATCATCATCATCAGGTACTGTCACTATATCATGTTTTCTATCTAAGGTTGTTCTCCCTGCCTTTGAGAGGTTGATGCCACAGAAACAGGAGGTTGCTGATGTGGTGGCGGAGGAGGTTGCTGATGTGGTGGCGGAGGAGGTTGCTGAGGTGGTGGCGGAGGAGGCTGTATTGTTCCGGAGGTGTCTGATGGGAACATCCTCTTGTAATCCAAAAACATTAGTTGTAAATCATTTATAAGTGAAGATGGCATGGCAACCATACCTTGTCCTGGTGGTTCCTGATATGTCTCACGTGGAGTAAAATGAGTTTCTGGATGATGCGGATCCAGATAATAGTCCTCTGAGTCAGAGTCCTGGTACTTCACCTGAAGTTGTGAAGGACAATAAGCATCTTCATATGGACTCATCCTCATCAGAATATTCCTCGTCCAGACATAGAGGTGGAGGCAATGGTGTTACCCTACAGGGTGATGTAATTTTAGGTGTTATTAGTCTTTTCCTGATGGAAATTTTCACTTTTTGGATCGTCAGCGGTGTCGTCGACAAGGGAATCATCGTCGTCGTTGGAAGCGTCGTCGGCGGCGGAGTAATCGTCGACGGAGGGCTGATCGTCGACAGTACCGTCGACTAGGTTGACGTCAGGACCATAGTCGCCGTAGCCATCGTCTTCGTCAACACTATTGTTGGCGACATCATCGTCGAGGTTGTTATTCTCGTCGAAGAAGGGTGTAACGTCGACGGAGTCATCGTCGATGATGCTCTCGACGACGGGCCCGTCGACGGAGCAGAAATTGAAACCATTTGAGTTTTTGACGTCGACGTACCTGAGGAGATTGTCGTCGACGGACACATTTTCGTCTCTCCCTTCACTTCCTGAGACGTACTCGAAGGTTTCTTGATGGTCTTCTCCATTTCTGATGGCGACGAGGCAACAGAAAGGCCTTGACTTGACTTTTTTCCAGAGGACGCCTCAGGATGATGTCCTTCTTTCTCCTTTGGGTGATGAGGAGATTTTTTGGGACTAAGCCTTTTAGACCTTTCAGAGGTCTTTTGAGAGGCTTTAGCAGGAGGTTAGGCTGAAGTAGAAGGGGAAGACCTACCCCTTTTTGTAGACCTCCTCAAAGATGTAGCTGAGGAAGAATCTTCACTGTCACTAGACAGAACCTCCTTCCGAGACTTCATTTTCTGTAGCCAAGTCAGAAGTCTTCCTTCTCGGTCTCTCAGAGTTTTGGTTGAGAAGGTCCTGCAGATCTTACACTCTGAGTCTTTGAGGCTTTCTCAAGAGGGTTTGATGGGGTGAGGCTAATCTGATTGGCTGTTGCAAAATATTGGTCTCTTTTACAAAAAGAGGTAGATAGGCTACAAAATTAGATAAGTCCTAGGCCTTACTTTCTCTTTTGTACATACTGCTATGGTATTTTATATTTACCGAGGATCCCAGGCTGACGACGGGGAATGATACAAAGCATGGGAATCTATGAAAGTTCCAGTACTGGGGCAACCTAGCATTTCTGGGTATGTGAACTGGACCCTGCAAAATGTTCTACCTCTCCTTGTCAGTGCTGGGGTCCTGTAAGGCAGCATCCCAGCGACACCTCAGTGAAGTCAGTGAGTGTGCTGTGTGTGTGAGCAAAGAGTCAGCGAACCACTTAATAAGGCGCCTCTCTGTGCCCATGGTGTGAACGTATTGGACAGTGTGGTGCATTGCAGGTTCCTTCCATATATCGCCCCACTACACCCTCAGTTCCGCAAGCAGGAAGGCATGGGGCAGAAACTGTCCCTGAGGGAGCCCTTCGTCTGTCACTAGCTCTATAAAGGGTGTCAGCTGTTCGTCCCTTTAAAGATCGCCCAATGTTTGCAGTCCCACTGCTTTCCAGGCAGGGAGATCCACACTCATGACGCAGTTCTCGCCTTTAGGCGTGCCTAGGAGGGGCAGGGCTGGCGCAAATGGGGTACAGTCCCTAGTGAGTAATAAAGCGCACTTAAAAGTACCTATGGGCCACGGCTAGCATTAGCTGCTCTGGGGTCTTGTCCCAGGTTCCAGGGTAGAATAGGCGAAGAATGGATGAGCTTGACCAGACCTGATGGTATGCAGCTGTGTCTTCTGTGTGTTGCCCACTCATCCATCTAGCCACCCACTGGGGTTAAGCTGCTAGATAATAATGTTCTATGTGGGGTACTGTAAGGCCTCCCCGATACACAGACAAATAAAGCTTAGCGCAACCCGGCAGCAAGAGCCCTTCCAAATGAAATCACGCATCATGCGCTCAAAGGAGCGGAACACTGGGGGCAGATAGAGAGACTAGTTTGCAAAGGAATATAAACGCCTGGGCAGCACCACCATTTTTAGCAGGGCAATGCGGCATGAAACTCTTGTTTAGAAAACTTATTTTTTATATGATCATTTTTGATAAGATTCTAATAACAAAACACACAGAAGAGTTGTCATGTTAATCAACTTCCAATACATAAAAATTTCATGAAATGGTACAAGAGACAAAAGGAACATCAGCCCAGAAGTTAATAGGACAATAAAAACATGACACGCAATTCAGTCATTCAGCCAATCAACAACAAGCTCACTATCATACAATACATACAATCATACTCAATCAAAGCATAATTTCATCATACATCAGGAAAAAGAGCGCCGACGCGCGTTTCGGAAAAGACAGTTATTTAGGAAATTCCTTCATCAGGGCGCATTTTATCATTCCATTAATCTGCGCGGTCTTCAAAGATCCAATTTGTAGTGTCAAGTCAAATAGTCAGATAATTTATGGTCTCAATAAAGGGCTGACGAAGCATATCTCAAAGCACAGCGCTACTGCAAATATCTTCGGTTCTTAGAAGAAATGGAAATACAGGTCTCAAAAGAGTTCAGCTAAATACGATCGGTGCGGGAGGGACGTCAGAATAACCTCACCGTTACGTTTGTCTGTCTATGATGGCGGCCAAGATGGGGAGAGACGGAATGAGGGGCTGTTCGAGTCTATTCTGGGCGAAGACGCTTGTTCAGAAAAAGCGTTCCAAGCATTTCCTCCTGTGAATATCCGAGGAGATGCTTTCGGATTTTTGATTGATGCCGAGAATTTACTACTGCCTGTATACGATTCTCCTGGACGGTACATAGACGCGTGAATTCGGTGTGGCGTACGGCGGGAATCCTCCGTATGTATACGGGAGCAGAGTGGCAATTTTGGTGGTGCCACTCTGTTAGAAAATTCCAAGAATCTTGTCACCACACGGATGTGCAGAAGCTGTTTCCTGACATACCCCTGGTGTGGCTACTATTGTTGTCAGGGGTACCTTTAACAATGCATAGGTCCGCTCACTATGTAACAGGTGAGTGAGGTATCTTAATTCAGTTTCCTGCTCTGTGCTTGCTTCAATTTTTCTGCTATCTCTGCACCATTTAATGTATCTGCTGCATTTTGCATCATAACCTTGTTCTTGCTTCTCGAAGGATTTCCATCGTCTTGGGTAGATGCTGCAGATGCAGCATAGGTCGAGTCAGAGTACCATGTCTATCTGGCCCATTTTGGGGGCTATGATTATGAGTTTTGTCCCTGGTTGTTTGCTTTTGTCCAGTACCCTTGATATCAGGGGAATCGGAGGGTAACCACATGCAAATCTCCCTGCCCAGTTTTTTTGACAGGGCATTCCCTTCTGACTGGTGGTGTCGAAACCTGGAGGCGAAGTGTTGGCATTTTGTGTTTTTTGCTGTTGCGAACAGGCCTATTTTAGGCTTCCCTAAAAATTGAAAATGATCTCCAGTGTTTCAGTTTCCATTTGTGGGAGGTGCTTTCCTGCCTGCTTAACTAGCCTGCCCAATGTTCTGTTTTCCTGGTAGGTGGATTGTTTGTTTTATGATTTGTCTTGGTATTGTCCAGCTCCATATTTCTTGGGCTAGTTTGCTTAGGGTTTACTATTTCGAGCCTCCCTGTTTGTTGAGAGAAGACATGGTTGTTGTGTTGTCTGTTTGGATTAGTACAGTCTGACTGATGTGTGATTGGAAAGCCCTCAGGCTAGGAAAACTGTCTTCATTTCCAGGTAATTGATGTGTTGCTTGCACCTCTGTTTTGAATCCAGACACTCGGATCCAGGCATGTCTTCTTAATGTTGCTCCTGTGCACATGTGCCTGCTGGCAGTATCTGCTGCACCTAAGGCTGACTTTAGGCTGGTGTTAGCAATGTTCTTTCCCTCTTGAATCCACGCCTTGGCTCTTTTCCTGTAATATTCTGGGAGATGCTGCAAGAGGGACTCCATCTCGTTCCATTGTCGGTGGCCATATCTGATTAAGAGGGTACTGGAGTTAGCGATCCTCCATTGAGTTGCTGCTTCCCTCTCCATTCTCCTACCCACAATGTCAAGTCTTTCACTTTCCTTTTCAGGTGGTGGGTCTGTGGATGTGTGGGCGTTGTTCCTTTTCTTGGCGGTTGCTACAATTTATGAGTCCACAGTAATGTTTCCCCTGATGGATTTAGGGTCTCGAGTAGAAGGTTTGTTTTATTTCTACTCTGGGTGCTACAGTCCTTGCAGTGACTGGTTCCCGAATGCCTCCTTCCCTTGGTCTAATATGCTAGGGAGCATGGGTAGATAACGGTTTCCTATGTGAAATGGCATTAACGTTTCATGGAGGAAATATTAATCTCCTCTTTCCTCCTCTAAGTGAACACCATAGGTCTCCGCTGCTGTTTTGAGAAAGCTATTGTAGAGGGATAGGTCATGTATGGTGGAGATGATCTCAAAGGTTAGTTATTCACTCTTTCCTCCAGGGACCTGATGTTGAGATCGTACATGATTCTTCGTCGAACCCCCTTGCATTTTCAACCTCCTCAGGTTCGCATACATCTCTTCCTGCTACTCTTCATTAAGTTCTGGACTTACTGGGGCCTCCAAGGAAGACTGGTCATCTTCTGTGCCAGTTGAAGTTGAAGGCTTTGCGGGAATTCCTTCAAGGAGTCGAACTTCTTCTTCCTTTGCAGGAGATTGGCCATTATAGCCGCAAGCCTTCTCTTTTTGCATTCGACCTTGAGTGCCTTTTGTTCGTCAAGCATCAAGCGCCTTTTGTTCGTCGTGAAGCATCAATGAAACCACCGTCTTCGAAACCTTGTTCTGGTCTTTCGCTCCGTCTTGAGCGGATGACTGCGTCAAAGGTTTCGACAGTATCTTCCCTCATCGGTATTCCTGGGTTGAGGACTATTGCCTGAGAGCTTAATATCTGAGCCATTAAGTGGTTTAGTTACCTTCAAACTATTCTTTTCGGTATCATGCACTGCTTTTTTTGCCTCTTTTCTTCTGCATCAGCCGCGCAGATTTTGGCATCCATGAGCTGTCCTGGCTTCCCTGACAATATCCCCATTGTCACTGGATAGACCAAGATCCTTTGCCGAAACCTGCATCCTCTGAGTGCAGGCCACAGCGTAGTGCTCTAGCCTCTGTCACCTACGAACTTTTAGAGTCATGAGTACAAACGCAGTGCAAGCCTCACAGTCTTCATCCCTGTGATCTTTTGGGAGGCAAAGGTTGCAGACTTTGCGGGGGCAGTTGGGCAGAATTTAAAGTGAGTGTTTTATATGAACCTTCTCTGCCATCATTCTCTGACCACGTGATTGTTACCGGGCGTTCCTGCATCGGGCGGAAAAAAAAAGTACTGCTCTTTTTAGAGATTTGGTCACTTTTCTGTAAAAATATTTGATTCTCTTGAAAAACTTTCAGCGCTCCTCTGTCGTGCTTCCAGACCCAACGGCGGATAAAAGAATCTGAAGATGGCCAGCATGGATCGGAACTTCCGCAGCGCTGTCTGATGTCACCCAGGGGATGGGCTTACCACAAAATTGTGACCGACAATGCCCACAAAAATTAACAATTCCATACCTTGCCACTAGATGGCGGAATAATGCACAGAATATGAATCCGGAAAAGGATTCATGCAGAATTACTTACAATCCGTCCATTTCTACTTCAGAGTGGTGGATATTACGCCCTGTTGACAACATGGCTGCAAAGCTCGATTTTTAAACTCTTGCAATGGGTTTACAGCAAGTAGACCAGATCCCCGGTATATTCAGTCGAAACACTCTGGAATAGTTACTACTTTTACCGCAGGAAAGTTATGCCAGCAATGGCTAGAACACCCCACCTTGTCTGCATTTAAAGACCACTTAAAAGGTTGAGAGAGATTGATCAGATAAATCTTGAAAAAGCATTGGCAGTTGTCAATAATGGGGTGACTACATTGTCCACACACATTTATTCTTTGAATAATATTGTTTCATCTGCAGTTTATATTATACAGAATGACATGTCTATGCTTCAATATGGCCACATACAGTTGAGATAAATTTTACAGTTAAGCTGGACATTGTAGGTTTTCAAATTAAATTGCGTACCATGAAAATATTTATTTACAACTGAATTGTTTTTGCCTTATAATTTTGCACGTATTCAGAAAGTTGTGTAAAAAAGATATCAACTTACTTATCGGCTTCATATAGAAAAGTTAAAAAAAAATTGCCTTTTAATGAAGCTGAACCCCTATCAGCTACATGGCTGATTCACAAATTAATTTCTTTACCTCTACCAACTTTTCATTTCACCTCATGTCTAAAACATGCAGCTTGTATTTTGCCCTTTCAGTACAAATGTATGCACGAAAACAAAGAAGTTTTGGTTAGTCTACACAACTGTACAACTGTACAACTTCTTTAGGACACTTCTTCGTTTGCAGGGAGATAACACTTCATGGTGTTTGTAATGCCTCAATGGCTAGCCTTGTGTGTTATCTGAAGGGTATTCCGATGCCCCTGATAAAGTATGAATTCTTGCTACTTTTCAATGGCATCAACTTAATTGTAAATGATCAGAGGTGCTGTGCAATGAAACTAGGTTCCCTTTTTTTAGTATCTGTTTCCAATGGTGTGACTTGCAGTATGAAGGTCTCATTTCCTCCTACGCATTCTCTTGGGGAACTTACTTTGTGACCGGAAGTTCTTCTTTCACAGATTAACTTTGATCGGTTAAGCCGAATTAAAGTGTTATTGTTTCAAAAAGATGTGGCTTTAACATCTGCCCAAGAAACTTTTGTTCACCAAGTAGCACGTTCCTCTTCTAAGGATCAATACCTGTTATGCATTCAATTGCCACAGCTTTTTGGTGAGCTGATACACCTTACTTTTAATACTTTTAACACCACTGGAGTGGCACACTTTTTATAGTGATTGGGTCCGGATTTGTGTCAAAATCCTCTAATTTCACAGTTGGAGAAAGAAAAGTAAATTTAAGAAGACAAACTGACTTTTGACTGCTGTCTCTGAATGCAGAGCAAATGCGAGAAGATAAAAACAAAATATAACATCATCTTTATTGCTCAATCACTTGTGGTTGAACAGAACACCTGGCGTCAGGTCACCAGTACGGACCAGCAGGCCCTAAAAATAGCTCGCCCTGAATAAATCTGGCTCGCCATTGCGAGTGGCTGAGTACATTTCTCGAGGCCTATCCTTATGTGGTCAAACTACTGACCAACTATGCTAGACAGTGGGCCCTAACGTGTAAAGCCACAGTATAGCCGAACCCCCCAAAAATGTAAATGTGATTGAATTCATTGTAGCTGAATTCAAACTTTGGAACTTCTTTCCCAACTCCAAATACAAACACAACCAAACCTACTGAACGTCAGGACTACTAAAAACGCATTTCTTTTGGCTCCATCTGTATTTTCTTATTTGCATATGCCGCAGTGCTTCCAATTGCAATTAGAATTCTATATGTTACTCTTTCATCAAGTTTTTAATTCAAGTTTTGTTGTAACCTTAACAGTTCTTTGTAAAGCCTGTTACCGTCTTTTTGATATAGCAACACTATATCATATGTTAAAAAGGGTCGTCGCGTGTAGAGAAAAAACATCTGCACCTATAGACATTCTAAAACATCCCTTTGTTTGTGGATGTCTACTTCGGTTTTGAGCCCTATTGTGACTTAATTTACTGCATAGCCTTTTAAGTAAATACTATAAAATAAAAAGGCTTTTCAAGAAAATTTAGACTCTCAGAGTATGAATTACTTTTTTTCCATTTAGGGGTAGGGAGAAGAATAGTGAACAGTAACCACTGGTAAAATCAGCAACGTCATTTAAAGAGATTTAAAGAGATAAGTTTGGGAAGACTCCCTTTTTATTTTTGAAAGGCCCTTTCATGGGTGTTACTACACAACACAGAAAAAGTTCATAATGGAGTATATGCCATTTTTTATTTGGAGGGATGAGCTTAAAACAACTTGTTATTTATAGAATCTGGTACCAACTCTTTGTTATAGATCAACGTTTTTAAGAATGGCAATGATGGACTAAAGTAACCTACAAGAAGTCTAAATACTAAATAAAACAAAAAGCACTGACACAGTACAATCACAAGATATGTCGGCTGTCAAGAGGCTTCCCCCAATAGTTCACCAACAGAGGTTACACTTCATGCCATACTTTGGTGGTTTACTTGCCCATTTCACTTGATATGTTCCGTACAGTCCCACAACTTGAGTTGGTCTGCTGTGAGCTTGCTGAATCCTGTCCATTGCCTGTCAAAAGAATAAAAGATAAGTTAAACGCTACCAGGTGTGTGTGCATTGCCCAGAAAGGAAATGTATGTCCTTTTGATTTAACACACCTGTCAAGGAACAAACTAGGAACCATATTATCAGTTAATAGTTCCCAGACAGTGTGAGCTCTTTCTTAGGATACAGCAACCCTAACTAGCCTGCATTGTGCAGATAGGCAGTTGCTTACAAATATACCTAAAAGAAAACCATTGACAGTCTCTCTTATGAGGAAGAATATAACCCACAGTACATCATTGCATAAGTACTCTAGGCATTTTTAAAGTGCTTGATCCTGAAAAACAACACATGTTAGAGGGATGCTAAATAAATCTTCATTAAACTAGTGTCTACTCACCAAAGGGGTATGGTCATCAGAATATTTCATAGGATGTAAATCTAGAGTCGTCACAAAGTCAAATCATTGCTTTCAATTTGCTATGAAAACAACACTCTGTATAAACTTTAAGTAACATGTTGCAGCAACCAAAAGTGGTATTTTAAAACACAGTGAGACGTCTGGGAGTTCAAACAACTTCACTTATTTGAAATGTTCTTTTTGTTTAAAAAAAAAAAAACAGTTCTACCTTCTAGAACAGCAGTATTCCCAACCTATTGTGACCTGACTTTGATGCAGAATGCGAGATGTAGCAATAGTATAAAGGTAAGTGGGATAACTGTAGTTGAGCAACAAACAAGTACATCATCACAATCTGTTGTGGTTTACCAATGTTCCACACACATTTTACAAAATTGAAAGGGGCAAATATAGGATGAAAAAGGTTTTATAGTAAACACATTGCATATCACATGTAGCAATCAAATCCTTGCCTCTTCATATAGAGATACAAAGATACTGCGCTATAGGCCTACCATTCACAGAAAGTGTTGAGGATCTTACTTTTTGTTTATTACATGAAATAGTTTTTAAAGGGATTTACACTGGCTGGAAGATGTTCATGGTTCTATACATGCTAACTAGTTTTCTTGCTTACACTTTTGTTTCTCTGCTAAGGCAGTTAGTTTCGCATTGTATTGCACTAAATGTAACAATTTTAATGTAGAATACATTAGCAGTTTTCTATTCACTCTCATAGTTTAGAAAACTGCTATTACATATAAGTGCAAGCTGCTTTTATCCAGTTTGACAAATAGTGTAGATGGAGAGCAGGTGTTTGAAATCGGCAGGCACTACCAGATTTTGAGTAGCCCCCAAGTATTTGGGAGGGTTGGAGGGAAGACACAATGTGACCAGATGGAAAATACCTGCCACTCTCAATGGGAAGCAGGTACTTCTATCTTCTAAATCAATGTACATGTAGAGCTAAAGAAGAGTTGCTAAACGTGAGCACATACTATAACGAAGATTTGGTCTAATGGTCAGAGGTGCTGAGTATGGCACTGAGGAACAAGGTACGCAGCCCCCTCTCCCCCTTTTGATCAGCTCAACATCCCATGTTTCTGGGCAAATCACTTATACTGCCCCTCATGCCTTAGAAAATATGAACCTGACCATACGTAATGCAGCCTGAAACTTGTGGAAGTGGTATAATGCTCTTGGGCCAAGCTTGCACTATAGCTAATAAAAACAACAACTGCAAAATTCACTTTTAGGCAAAACTACCAGTGACAAAATCCGGGTTCTACTTCCCTTGCACATGAACCCCGCTCACCATGTTTCTCCATTGAAACATCAAGAGGTTTATCAGGTTGAAAGGATGTACATTCCTCTTTCCATGTTTTGCGTTTCTTTGGTGGTGGTTCAGCCTTAGTCTTTGGCTGTTTTGCTTTGGATTTCGGTCCATGAGGTTCATGAGTTTTGTTACCAGTCAACTTAGTTTGTCCAGTTCTGCAAGTATATAAAAAAAGACATTTAAGTTATTGAAATCTGAGAATGCAATCATATCACCTACCTAATTGTGGAAGTTGAAGAATGATTCTACTAGGCTGAAATATTTTTTCATTTAACAATAATAACTTGAAATGTTAGCAGTTTCTTGCACTGGAACATAACAAGCTCCCAAGAAAATACAGAAGGGGCCAAACATTTTTATCCCCCTTTTCCATGTATTTGAGAGGGGTGTGAGGTATGAATGGTTCCATATTCAACACATTTGTGAATCTAACTGCCTCTGCCAGATGCTACTCAGGTGCAATGATGTAAGATTGTATTGAACGACCTTAGAACAAAGAGAGTCACTCTAGCCCCCACTTACTAGACACGATCGACACAGTGTTGGAGGCCAGGCAATATGGCATGGCCTGCATAGTGTGAGGAAGAACGATGGGTTGGAATGCCTCCCCAAGCGATTGCCAGTGGTAAGACTTATTGCAAGCATTCCTCCCATCACCTTTTTTGCGTTTGATGTACAGCCCTAAGTAAGAAGGATATGCCCAGACATCGGTCCTATATCCCCTGTGTCATAGGAGTCAAGCTAAGAAAAGACACAATCAGGGCAAAACCATTCTTGGGTTGCTCGAGTTCCAATTAAGAGGACCTGGCATGGCAGTTCTGGCTCGACTGTTCCAACTGGAACAGGGTGAACAGTGAATTAAGTATGGCTGGGTACAAACTCGGGTGGAATGGAGGGCAAAAGAACAATGGGTTGGAATGCAACCCGAGGGACTGCTAGTGGTTAAACTTATCAAAACATATTGTAAACATTCCTGCAATCATCTTTTTGTGTTTCACGCAATAAGACAAAACATTGTATGATGATGGATTCTTACTGGAGAATTATCAGTGTCTCTCTCAGACAAACTTCGAGTGGTATGCCTGGGTGCACAATGGTGGGGAATATGCCAGTGACAATGAAAGACTATTGTAACTGTGCCTACAATTACTTTTTTATCGTAGGTCTTACGCCCATTATTCTAGAATAACATGTATGTCAAAATACTTAGCATGGCACTGGTAGTCACATTACTTTGAAATGTGTTGAGTTTAGTCCACCCACACTAATCCATATTTATTCCACATTGGACTACAACTGCTAATTGCAGACAACTAAAAGGCATTTAACACTTCTAACTGGCAAATTCACCCCTACGTTTTGTATGATTAAAATTGTGGGCTCGGTTTTAAAAGTTGAACTAGGCTCCTTTATGCGGGCCCAAGGTCAGGTTTAAAACTGGAAATAAAATCTGACTGCTGAATTACAGAGCAAACCACCTGACACGGTTGTTCATTATTGATGTTTATATGTTCGAGACACTTACAGGGAAGCCCAGTTCAGGTAAAAGGGAAGGCAGATTAGGACAGGTGACACTGGGCATATTGCAATGACACTTGCATAGGATATGTTTATTTTTCTGAGTGATCCCATATGATTAAAGACCCAATTATTAGATAATCTGGAAGACTCTGTGTTTTAATTATGTTTGCATAGAAACTGGAATGTCACTAATATTATCAACAAACAAAATGATGGAACAAGAAATAGAACTGCTACTAAACATTTGGCTCACTCAATAGTAGAATCATTCTATATATATCTTTATGGTTTGATTATTTAAAATCTTACAATGTACAATTACCATAATAAATACTTTTAGCATCTAAAACCAATAAAAATAAAAAATAGAAAAACACTTTCTTCATAAAATTCATTAAAGATCATTAAGATAATTCATTCAAGACTTAGTCTCCTAATTTTGTTTTTGCTATTAATAAAATTTTTACAAAGGTAACATTCATACCTATATCATTTGGTTGGAGACAACATTTCAGGGCTTGCTTACATGTCCGTATTCCACGTACATTAAAAGGGAATTTAAGTAAAGATTTCCTTTCATTTTGGAGTCCGGGACAAATACATAACCGATGGTCAATGTTATATTCTCCACTTTTACATAGTCTATATAATGTACACCTTTCTTTGATTTTCCAAGGAGGGAGGTGGCAAGTTCCCGGGAGTATTCCAAATCTTGCTTTGAGAAGGATTTTTTTTTTTCTGACCACGGGGTTTTCAAATAGTCTTGTACCTTCTTTTTTTTATATCCATTTATTATTGTCCAAGCATGTTTTCTTTTTGTAAGACTATCTTTGTCATTTAAGAGTGCTAGATGGTTTGTAGTTCTATTGATTATTTTTTTGAATGATACATTAGTTATAGTATTATTCCAAATTGAGGTGACCGCAAACTCTTTTATAGCTTCTTTAAGATAGTTCCATGCTGTTGTCTTTGTGTTATTACTTATCTCTTTCCATAATAACTGCGATATTTGGTTGTCGTGATCATTTTTAATCCATTTCCAGATTTTAATAAAGTGTCCCTTCCTCGCATAATACTGGTTCTTTAAACCAAACTCCAGTCTAATTTGGGCTGGCGAGGCATTAATTGGGAGGTGAAATACCGTATTTTCCGGAGTATAAGACGACTTTTTAACCCCTTAAAATGTTCTGGAAAGTCGGGGGTCGTCTTATACGCCGGATGCTAAATTTGAAGAAATTTGAAGAAATGTTTTCATGCGTTTTTACATAGCGCGGACTACACCCGAAGGTGTCAGACTGCTTCTGCATAATATAAAAATGGGCTGATGTGGTTGTTTTTCTACAGAAATCTTCCTGTAACAAATTGCTCAAGCAGTGAAAATATTAAGGCGTATTGGGCGCACTGGCTGGCGAGGGGCTGATCTTGTGTTAGTCTTGTGTTTGAGTTCCCTAAGCTGCACCATTTCCTGCCCACGCTTCGGACCCAGCCAGGGGCTCAAATCCGCCGTCCGTGCCCAGTGCCGGAGTTCCCCCTCCCCTCGCACCGCGCTTTACAGTAGGAACAGTATTGATACAAGAGGAACAATAACAAATCGACAAATTACAAAAGCAAACATTAAGTTACATGGATCAAAAGTGACAATAGCGAGCAACCAAAATACATGAGGTAGCAATCGGTACATTCCTGGAGAAAAAGTGATAAGTGTGCAGGTTACAAAAGCATACAAAGTACGAGCCAAAATAAAATAAAATACATTCTCAAAATGGCTATGCAGGACTGTGTTGGACTGCACTGGAAGTGGGGGTAGTCTTATACGGCGAGTATAGCACGAAACCTACATTTTATTAAGCAAAGTAGGGGGTCGTCTTATACGCCGGGTCGTCTTATACGCCGGAAAATACGGTAGTAATTTATATGTTTTGGATATAGCCTTATTTATTGTTTCAGTATCATTTCCCATTAATGGTTCACTGCCATATGTAATTGTTGGTAGCAGTCTTGCCCCTATAATCTTTAAAAGCGGCCCATATGTAAGGTTGCCCAGTGTTTTCTGCAGGATTCTAAATGCAGCAATTAGGGAGTTTGTCTTCCTTTGAATATCTCTTTTTTGCGGCTGATAATTACCCTTCTCATCAAACAGTACTCCCAAATACTTGTATACATCGACTTGCTCTAGTTGTAGGTTTTCCATATACCAATTACATTTTTGTCTTAATTTTTCGTTCTTAGAGACTACCATGATCTTCGTTTTAGTTTCATTATTCACCATCCCATTTTCCTCTGCATATGTACATGTTCAATTGATTAATCGCTGTAGCCCAATTTTTGTGTGGCTTAGAAGGATGGCATCATTGGCATACAGCAAGTTAGGAATATGCCAATCAGCTAATTTCGGGGGGTGTACGTTTAGTTTGTCTAAGGTCACCGTTAAATCTGCCAAGTACAAAATGAATAGAAGTGGGGCCAGTACGCAGCCTTGTTTTAGACCTTCGATGGCTGGGATTTCCTTCAATAGCGTTTTGCCATCCCCTATCCTTATACTAACCCAGGTTTTGCTATATAAGAGCTGGATCATTTTCAGCAAGGCCCTTGGAATATTCATTTCTCTGAGCTTTTTCTACAGCAGATTTCTTTGGACACAATCAAAGGCTGATTTAAAGTCTACGAAACATAGATAGAAGGGCTGCTTAAGTCTAATTGACTTGTTCATTATAAGAGATAATGCCAGGATGTTTGTAGATGTCCCTAAGCCTTTGACGAAGCCCGTTTGATTCAGTGGCAGAATCTTTTTTTCTATCGCCCATTCGTTCAACTCATTAAGTAGGATCCTAGCAAACAACTTAGCCTCGGTATCTTGAAGGGTAATGAGCCTATAATTTTCTGCAAGCGCCCACTTTCCTTTTTTATAAATTGGTGTAATTAATGACCCTCGCCATGACTCCGGGATAACGCCTTTCTCGATAACTTCATTGAATACCTTTTCTAAGTATGCTGCTGATAGATCTGGATTTTCTTTGAATAGGGCGAAAGGAATTCCATTCGGTCCTGGTGCCCCATCTTTCTGTTATTTAATTAATTTTTTTAGTTGATCCTTTGTTACTGTGATTGGGGTTTCCATATCACAATCATAGCTATTTGTAGATTGTGTTTCAATTTTTGCTTTTGTTATACCTTTCTGGTTTAAATGTTTTCTGAGAAATGTCACCCATTCTTGCTCAGTTAGAACAGAGGAAACAACCCTTTTGTTTGGTCTTGCCAGACCATTTATAATTTTCCAGAACTCTCTTGTATTTGTCTGATTACTTCAAAATATATGGAAGGTTCCCCTGTCGAATGTACACAGGTAGGGGTAAATACTTTAAGAAAAGAGAAAAATCTGTGGTTTACATACAGCTAAATAGAGTCATAAATGTGGACTTAAACTAGACTATGTTAAGGCAATACCAGTACATGTAGATTAGTCACTGCACTGCATTGTGGAAATGGTTTGAATATTCAAGCACTGTCCATTTCTATTTCTCCCAACATGATTATAATCAATAGACAAAGTCTAACAGGTAAACACACAACAACAACAATAGGACTTAAAAGATATAAACACAATTTATTAAAAATCCTCCCTGCAAGGGTTACAATCTAAATTAAATGCAATAAAATATTCACTTAGGTGAAATTAATCTAAAAACAGGTCAAAGTACAGAGGTCGACGCTGCGTTTCGGTGTTCGTTATTATTGGTTACACCTTCTTCAGGACACTTTGACGATTCACAAATCAATCTAGAGATTAAGAAAACATTTTTTTTAAATATATTTCTACAACACATGATCAGTCATTACTATACAGGGGTTACTGTCCTAGGTTAATTGCCTTATGACAAAAAATAAAGATTATAGTTATACCTGTTGATCAAAAAAGAGGAGGGGAAAGTGCTATTATGAGAACATATTTTTGTTCTCAAGCTGGCCTTCTATTGCCACCCTGGAGTTTTACGTGTTTGTTTGGGCAATTAGATACTCGTCATATCAATCAAAGTATCCGCTGGGTTTTAGTGATTATAATTAAACGTAGTTATCAGCAGTTTAAAAAATGTATTATTATTACCTGATATTATTTGAAGAATCTCTTTTTAAACATTAAGAGGACTTCTTGTTCAACCAGTTATGTATCTATCATCTGGTGTTCTCGCGTCATCTAATAATGCGATTTTTCTGTCACCTTAATAGGCGAAATAGAAAGAATCCTCAATAAAATGTGGGATTCGGACTAGAATGAAAAGCTCTTTTGAATAACTTTAGTTTTCCAGAATACCTGTTTTTTAAATCAAGGTGCAGTTTAAATAAACCACGGAGGAGCCACCGGACTTCTCTCTTCACTTTGAAGTATATATGGTGTGATGTCGGATCCTTGTTGCAATTATTGGAATGCCTGCGGAAAGGGCATATATATTATCACTGCCGTATATGGGCTACTTTTTAATTTCGTATTTGTAAAGGCCTTTTTACTCTGATTGGGACATTAAATAATGATACACTTACCACACTTATATAGCCTTCTTGTACTCGATGTGGGTATTTGAATAATGGCTTTTCATCACCTGTTCGGAGAAAGCGCGTTCGTTTTAATGTTCTTAATGGATAAAGCAGATTTTTTTACATTTGAATCTTTCTTTAATATCTGCTCTCGATATGCCATTGCAGAATATAGTATAAATTATTTGGACATGGGTTTGAAAGGATATATTTGACAGTTAATAAATATATCCATCTATATAACCCCAAGACTACATTTTAATCTAGTCTAGGTGCTCATACTTGAAGGCTTTTTTCAAAACTAATTAAAAAAGGCTACAAGACAGGGGTGTTCTTAACTTATATTCCTGGCCCCACTCCTTATCTTACAAATATTACGCAAAGAGACTACCTTGTTCTATCTACCAGACTACATTTCAATTTAGTCTAGGTGCTCATACTTGAAGGCTTTTTTCAAAACTAATTAAAAAAAGGCTACAAGACAGGGGTGTTCTTAACTTGTATTCCTGGCCCCACTCCTTAACAACCCTTTTGTTTGGTCTTGCCAGACCATTTATAATTTTCCAGAACTCTCTTATATTTGTCTGATTACTTGCATGGAATAATTTTGCCAAGAATACTTGTCTTGCCTGATTTTTCTCATTCCATATTCGTTTCCTCCAGTTTTGATTTACAGCCCTCAATTTGTCTGATATTTCCTCATTAGTGACAGGTTTCATAATTTGCCTTATCATCCTGTTTCGAGATCTTTTTAATTTCGTAATTGTATACGGCATGTTTATGTATGATTTGTTTTTCTTTCGTTCATCATTTTGATTAGTTTTATTTCGTTGGCTTTGTTGTGGAAATTGGGGTTTGACCAGCATCATAGTACATTTTACCCCCTGTTCAATCGAGGTTTCAGGTGTTCTTTCATTGAAGCAAATCTCTAGTATTCGCCTAACTTGTTCATTCATCACATTCTTATTATTAGTAGTCCAAATCAGTTTTTTATAGTTTACCGTTCCAATATGTCCCGGGACAGTTTGATACAGTTGATTTGCCTTATTCATAATGTTGATTGTTATTATCTGTTGGCAATGATCACTGTCCGTAACATTCTCTAGTTGATATGCGATGATGTTCTGGAAGATATTGAGAGATATCATTGTGTAGTCAATCCTTGTGCTTGACTTATGCTTGAAATATGTGTATGCCGGAGGTGTATCTTCTTTAAATCGACCATTTAGTATTCGCAGACCCATCGCTGCCATGTCTTTGACAAATGGTATACCAATTTTATTCCTGAAGGGCTTAGCTTCTTTTCCTAGACCCTGTTGAGGGATTGACCATTGATAATCCAGTGATTGACAAATGTCATCCCTTATAAAGGATGGGATTAGATTAAGGTTAAAGTCCCCAGTCATAATATAATCCGCTAGAGGGTCTGCCAACATTAGTTCCAATAGAAGTTTATTAAGTATCCCGCACGTTGTCTCCCTACTAGCGCGTGTTGGCTGTATATATACATTAATCAGATATAAGGACTTTGGTTTCTGATTCGTTGTTTTATACTTAATTAATTATTATAATGTTCGCACTTTTTGGATCGAGTCGTTCGTGCTCAACCTGTAAGTCAGTAGAGATAAATGTTGCTAGCCCTCCGCTTGGACGACCAAATGTATTGTTTTTATTTGCATATTCAAAATGACCTATGTATCCATGTAGAACAAATGGTTTGATTTCCCATGTTTCTTGTAAGAATATAATCTGAGACGGGAACAATATTGAATCTATGTGTGGATTATCAATCTTTGCTCCAAACCCGTTTATGTTCCATGAACACATTCGCAGTAGTCCCATCTCATCTACTTTGGCTGAAGGGCTCCTAGCAATAATAAATCATTGTTCCTTATTGCTATGTAATGACTTGGTAATCCATTTTTCATTTATTACCGAGTTTTTACCCATATTCCTTTGAGTCAACAATTCTCCCACTTTCCTCAGTGATCTTCCCCGGGCGTTTTTGAGTACTGGAACTATTTGCCTGTCTGTTTTAACATGCTTGGTATTTTCTTCAGTGATAAGCGGTATTGGATAAACCTTTGGGACTTGTTTAGTAATTAGTATACCCCAGGCTTTGAATGCCTGTCGTTCGGTCAGAATCAGATCTGCTATTACCGGGGAATTTACTGTAATTAGCGTGGGAGCCTGTGAACTCGTTTTTTCTGTCAAACTCAATAGAGTCAATATCCTCGCTCACTATGTTACAGAGGGACGGAATTGACTTGAATAATCTGAGTATACTGCATCGATTTAGGGTGTCTTGCCTACCTCTAGACTCAAATTCTGGTTTGAAAATAAGTTGTACTTTATTATTTGGTGGCTGATTATACTGAGGATCCTTTCCGTTTGGTTGGTTTGTTTTGTAATTAATTCTTTTTACCCCTTCACTTGTTTCAATAACCAACTGGTCCCATTCTGTCATTTTTGTGTTACTTTTGTCTTCCTCACTCATATTAGTTTTAGTGGATATTTCTGTTTTTTCATCGGCATATTGATATTGATGCTTAGTAGTTTTTTTATTATTACTTTTATTGGGGTCTTGTCCTTCCCTCTTTGAGGACTATTGGTAAATGGATCAGTATCTTCTTTCTCCTCCCCTTTGAGAAGCGCATCCTCTGATTGTGATGAACCAGCCAAGGCCCTTATGTCCTCCTCCTCTTCCATTATTCTCCTTACCTCCTGTTTTATTTTTTGATCTATATTCATCCATTCACCTTTTGGCTCTAGATTCCTCCTAGTACTGTTTTCATCCTGCTTAATTTGATCTTTCCCTTTTTGCGTTGTTTTACCGCTTTTTGCTGGATCAATTCCCTTAGATAATTTTTGTTCAAATAATGGGAAGTATTTGTTATTTCCAATCATATTCGTAATGCAACCTTTATTCCTTCCTTGGTTAATTCTATATCCTGCCTGTTCAAATCTAATGGTTTCTGCTGTTCTTGGTCAGTTTTGATTACAGCACTATCTTTAGCTATATTATATCCATTCACGTCTATAATATTTCTCTGTTCTTCATCTGCTTGTATTATAGCACAATGTATGGTTTTTACATTTTTTCTTGCTTTGCGTAATTTTTTCCTTTGGCGTTTTGACAGCATAGTGAAGCCATTAATGTCATCTTCCTTAGTTTCCTGTTCAACCCTAGTTTCAGTGTTAATAGTATCTTCCCTTGAGTGGTCCATTGAATGTACGTCCAATAAGTGTACGTCTAGTGTTGGGATTTTTTCAACTTGTACTATTGTTTTATCTGTGAGTTGGTTACTGATATAACTTCTGGGCCCTCATGATTTTCTATAAGGCTAATTAATTCATTATCCAACTTATTGATTGACTTGATGTTTTTAGTATGGTCTTTCTTTTTTTTCATAATTGTTACCATTTTTCATTTCCATGCTACGTTTATTATTCTATTATACTGTTCAAAACCTCAGGTATTGTTGCAAGTTTGTCTATAATAGTTGAATAGATACGTTCTGTAGTTGGTTTTTCATGATCTTTCTGCACTCTAATTATCAGTCCATTTAGCTGGGCAAGTTTATTATCAATCCCAGCAACAGTATTTGCCATCAGTTTTAGCAGCTCAATTTGTATATCCATTTTACTGGATTGGTATTGTAATGCTTGCAAAGTAAGAGTCGACGTTTGGTAGAAAATATCCCAACTTATCCCAATATTTTGTTGTTTTATTCCCAATTGGTTATTTTGTGTAGTCTTGTCATTAGAATCATTTTACATATTGGGACTGTAACACAGTAATAAATGGTCACTCACTAAGGTGAGAGGACGACAGGCTTATCCGCACCATCAGCACTTTCTGTTTGACCTACCCTGTACTCTCTGGTGTATCAGAGGTCTTGCAGGCTGGCATATGTTTCTTCCACACTTGATGAGAAATTGCTTCCCTTGCTTATGTTGATGGATGAGCCAGGAAGGAAGGCAGACCCATCCGGCCCTATATAAGAAAAGCTGGAATCTACACAGCAGGACCAATGACCATGACGACCGCCCGTGGGAAGAAAGGGAAGTGACAACATTTCAAAGTTGGAAGAGTTACTCTTACCTCTGCACATAAACCCTTCAATCAGAATCATATAATTTTATCCTTTCCAGTCATAACCAGACAGCCAGTGGCTTGTGTAAACCCTCCAAATTCACCCTGCTATATAAATCCTCCATCCATAGCACATGTTGGTCAGAGTAAACAGGAAAGATGGATGTAGGAATAATGCTCAAACAAATCTCATATGGATAAAATAGACAAATACTAACTAATGCTGGAAGACTTTAAGATGAAGAATGTAAAACATCATAGTTGAAAGATCATGTGACAGAAAATCCACTGTGATATTCCTATGTAGAAAATAGTTGTCAGCCATATTTAGAATAGTTTGATTCTTTGTTTAAGTGCATTGCAACAGCAACATAATACAGAATTACCAAGTTGGTAATCAGAGGGGAGGTGGTACTTACAAAAATGCTAACAATTAGAACTGCTTTTAACGATGGCCAATAAGCGTGTATACACCATGTTAAACAAATTAAAATTTCACTGTTCTTAAAAACATTATTCAGAGCGGGTATTACCTGGCAGATGGCGTAGGTTTGCTTGTTGGCTTTCTTGAACATATCCTCACATATTCTTTTTTATTGGCAGTTTCTATAAACTTAGCATACACCCGTTTGTACTTTGATTTTGCATCACCAAAGTATCCAAGGTACTAAAAAACAAAAATAATACTCATAATCAAGGACATTAATGATTTCACTTCAACACTTTAAAGCAGCATTTTTCCTTTCCATCACTGTTTTGACCTTTGACAGATTGGGACCTATGTGCTATATTCTTTTTTAAACTCCTACTCTTTTTTCCAATTCACTGTATTTTGTAGAAGGGAAAGTGTAATGGAACCACAGAGACATTATATATTTTCACTTAAAGTTAAATTGTCAATTGTTTAGCACTAGTTCACATATGTACTACATCAGGCAGGATCAGAAGCCATTGTGTTAGAAGAAATAAAACAATATACAGTACTTACATCTGAAACAGTAAATAGGTAAATTTCAACAAACTTTTGAAACTTAAAAAGCTTGTTTCTGCTTGTCAACTAAAACAAAGTCTTGGAAATTGAGACCTGCACCAGTAAACTATGTTTAAACAAAAAACCTAACCAACTACAGCTACTTTCACATGATCAAACCCATGATTTCCATTTCTAAAACAAAAAGGAGAGTATTAACTTTTAAAATCAAGTCTTCAATCTGAGTTTACCACAATTTGCAATCTCAAAAAGCAGTAAATGGCTAACTAATATAAAATATATGGTGAACACTGAAACTGCCACCAGGTAGTAAATTCAGTACCTTGGCTACGATAAAACTTTTAAAAAATGTGAATATCCCAAGCTTCCAGCACTAAAGTCTTGTTTTGTTACTCACACTATTAGTAGCAGAATATTGTCTTTGCCCATTACGCACTTCAGGAACAAACTTCTGCAGTAAAGCCTTTTGGACTCTCCAAATTGCAGGAGGCTCCTGACCAGTACTCAATGCCAGCTGGAAAGACCAAACAAAAATTCACAATCTGAATTGTTTCAAGCATGAAAAGCATACATTACAAATTGACCTAGTTTTTAAAACACTTTTCAATATATCTAAGGTTCATGTGAAGGAAAGAAAGATATGCTTTATTGTGCATGGTTAATTAAAACCTTTACAATATCAAAGAAAGAAAATTCAATTTATAAAAAAAACATAAATCAGATTTAAACGTGTTAAAACCAAAGATTCCGTCCATTAACAAACAAGAATACGTAGTAAGGTGGCAGTAACACAATTAAAAAAAAGGCTAACATATTATCGAACGATCTATTTATCCTTGAAAAAAGTACTTTTTAAAGTACTAAACTACCTCCCTAGCGGCCAAAAGAAGATAAAATAATGCCATTATACAAAAGAAAGTGGTTAAGTTTTAATAACAGATCAAAATGTCCCTATTGTATGATCTGTGTTGGTCGTTGTAAGGGACGATCAGAGATGTCGCTCTGGACGTTCGTCCTCTGGGGTACCACTGAGCTCGTCCTTTTGACCATTTACTGTGCTACTCAATTTGTTCGGTTCTTTCAGAATTTTGAAGCAAGCCACAGCTGTTTCAAGAAATTTTACCATTCGGCAACTCAGTTGGATGTCATCCCCTCTGAAGCAGGCTAGCACTGCTTGTCTGCAGGACCGTATCTTACGGCTGTTGAAAAGTGGTCGCAGGAGGGCGCGTCGATTTTGGGTGAGCTTGGCACAGGTAGTGATCAAATGGACTATATTTTCCTTGCCGTTACCACAGAGTCGACATGTTGTTGGTAAATGTGGCCGTAACCATGGGGGTAGGTGGGCCGCTAATGGCAGTAGCCCTGTGCGATATTTCAAGAATTTCTCCGTTATTTTTTGGGTAAAACCTATCTGTAGGTATGTTTGAGGCAAAGGCGCGGTGTATGATTGGACTGTGAGCCAACCATGGGCCCGCTCTGTTAGGGCGGCTTTGTCTCTCAGCAATGATTCATTGCGGACTGTCTTATTGACCATCTTTTGGAAGACTGCTGTTGAGCATGGAAGTAGCCAGAGTTGCTGTAGGCCAAGATCATCAATGGCTGCCTCCAGGTACCGCCTTGCCGGGCATGTTTCTTTGTTTTGAAGTTCCTTCCAGAGAAGAGCATTTAAGGTTTTCGGGTCTCCTCTGCTTAATTTATGCCAAGTGTTTATGTAGGCTCTCTTGCGTGCCAGCTCTTCTTTTTGTAACCCGAACTCTAGTCTCATTTGGGCAGGCGATGAATACCTTGGGAGGCCAAAAATCATACGTAGAGCTTTTGCCACTGTTTGGTCTAATAAAGGAGCGTCCCTCCCTCTCTTCACTACCGTAAGTAATGGCTGGGATTAGCATTGCCTGTATAACCTTTATGAGAGGATGTAAACTAGGACCAGAGGATGTGTTTTTTAAGTTTATGAGTGCCACCACAGCAATTAATCCTCTCCTTTTTATGGCTTTGCGTTGCGGTAAGTAATTGCCCTTATGGTCTATGATGACCCCCAAGTATCGATATTCGGAGACCTTTTCTAGTTTTCAGGATGACAAGAGCCAGTTATGTGTTGCTTTCTTCTCGGAAAGGTTGATGCACATAACTTTTGATTTTTTGCGGTTGATGTTAAGCCTATTGGTAGCAGAGTATCTTGAGGTGATGTCCAACAGCTGCTGGAGGCCAACCGGGGTCTGGCTGATGAGTAGCAGGTCGTCTGCATAGAATAAGTTTGAGATCTGAGAGCCCACTAGCTTTGGGGCGTGGGAGTTGCATTCGTTCAGAATAGATAAGTCTCCTATAAAAAGATTAAAAAGCATTGGGGCAAGTACACAGCCCTGTTTTACCCCTGTGTATGTTGGAATCTTTCTTGTAAGATAGTCGCCTGTGCCCAGCCTAACTCGCACCCATGTATCGCTATGAAGGAGAATTAATTGATTTAAAAGCAGCGGGGGGTGTTCAACTTATGTATCTTTTCCCACAGAAGGTTTCTATCAACATGGTCGAAAGCCGAGCTATAATCAATGTAACACAGGTAGAGTGGACGATTCGCTGCCTGGGCTGCATCAATTAATAAAGAAGGGGCTAGGATATTAGAGTTAGTTCCCATGCCTTTGCAAAAACCTGTTTGGTTGTATGGAATTGCTGAAGCCTCAGCTGCCCAGGATGTCAGTTCCTCTAGAAGCAGACCCGCAAAATAGTGTTTCAAAATGAGGTCGCACACTGCTCGTCCCATCAGCGTGTGACCCCGGAGCATGATGGTCGATGTAGTCGGTATCAGCGGGTGCGCTTCTACCCGAGTCTTGAGTCTTCAAGGTGTTCACTGGTGTGCTTGCCATCCCGGGACACGTGTTTCGAGGTCATTACCTCTCATCAGCAGGGATTAGGCGGGTGCAAGGGGTTGCTGCTTGGCTGCCGTAAATGTTCATAGGTCCAGATACCTCTTGTGGCACGCAGGTGCGTTGTCTCGAGGTCGTCACCTCCACCGGCTCAAGGGAGCCTGTATAAATAGTCTTTCCAAATGAGGTCGCACACTGCTCGTCCCATCAGCGTGTGACCCCGGAGCATGATGGTCCATGTAGTCGGTATCAGCGGGTGCGCTTCTACCCGAGTCTTGAGTCTTCAAGGTGTTCACTGGTGTGCTTGCCATCCCGGGACACTTTTTTTCGAGGTCATTACCTCTCATCAGCAGGGATTAGGCGGGTGCAAGGGGTTGCTGCTTGGGCTGCCGTAAATGTTCATAGGTCCAGATACCTCTAGTGGCACGCAGGTGCGTTGGCTCGAGGTCGTCACCTCCACCGGCTCAGGGAGCCTGTATAAATAGTCTTTCCAAATGAGGTCGCACACTGCTCGTCCCACCAGCATGTGACCCCGGAGCATGATGGTCGATGTAGTCGGTATCAGCGGGTGCGCTTCTACCCGAGTCTTGAGTCTTCAAGGTGTTCACTGGTGTGCTTGCCATCCCGGGACACGTGTTTCGAGGTCATTACCTCTCATCAGCAGGGATTAGGCGGGTGCAAGGGGTTGCTGCTTGGGCTGCCGTAAATGTTCATAGGTCCAGATACCTCTTGTGGCACGCAGGTGCGTTGTCTCGAGGTCGTCACCTCCACCGGCTCAGGGGACCCTGTATAAATAGTCTTTCCAAATGAGGTCGCACACTGCTCGTCCCATCAGCGTGTGACCCCGGAGCATGATGGTCGATGTAGTCGGTATCAGCGTGTGCGCTTCTACCCGAGTCTTGAGTCTTCAAGGTGTTCACTGGTGTGCCTGCCATCCCGGGACACGTGTTTCGAGGTCATTAAGAGTTGGTGGTGCAACCTTGCTAAAACACACAAATCTTCGAAATAGCTCACACGCTACAAAGACTGCATCTACCGTGATGCTCCTGGGGTTCACCCGCTGGTGGGTGGAGTCGGAGTGCGACCCATGACTTCAGACCCGCAAAATATTTTGCTTCGTTGTCGAGCAGAGCCACTAGCCGATAATTCTTTGGGTCGCTTTAGTCTCCCTTTTTATAGATGGGCGAAATAATGGCTCCCCTCCATGATGATGGAATTGATGATGTTTGCAAAATCTTGACAAACATTGGTTTAAGGGCAGCCGCCCAAAAGTCAGGATCTTGCTTAAACAATATGTGGGGGATCCCGTTGGGTCCCGGGGCCCCCTCGCGTCTTCCCTTCGAAATTCTTTTGCAGATCAGATCGCACTTAATTATAATTGTCTCGTCAAGTTGCTTGGACTCGTGGAGGTCATATCTGAGTGTTGAACAATCCTCAGTATGTTTTATGAGTTTAGGCGATCCTTGGATGTTGATATCAGTACCCTTGAAGTGCATGCTAAGAAAGGTTATCCAGTCTTCTTCTGGGACAAATGAATTGACGCCTTGATTCCGCGCCTTAGACAAGTTGTTGATCTTTCTCCAAAATTGGGCGCTATTGTTTGATTTAGCGTCATATAAGAGTTTGGCCCACAAGGACTCTTCTACTTCTCGCTTAAGACGCCAGACCAGCCTCCTGCGATCCTGTTTTAACAACCTCAGTTCATCCTTGGCAACAGGGTCTATCCTTACCCTTGTAATTTTTGGCCGAGGAGAGTTTTTAGATTTTTTCAGTGAGCATTGTTTTTAAGGGCGTGACTGTAGTGTTGAATTTGATTGGGAGCATTGCCCACTCCTTCGAGCAGTTTTTTCCTCTGTATTTTTCCCATGTTTTTGCGTAATGTTTCTGCGAATTTTTCACAGCTGGTAATTAGGTCTGTTTCGTTATGGGCTTCGCCTAGTACTTGTTTGGCGTAGAGCAGTAGGCCCGGAGGATCATCTGTTCTGCACTTTAAGCGCCTATCATTTGCTGCATAAACCAGTTCGTGCCCGATGGCTCGCGCTTGTCTGTGCGCAATAAAAGCCTCTAGTGCCACTTCCTGTGGTAAATGGTCACTGTAGTCAATTGAGCCAATGTGAAAATCAGATGTTGCTTGAAACAAACTGCCAGAGAGGAAAGTGAAATCGATTGTTGAACTGGTCGTTGTGTTATGAAATGTTGCTGCTTGGGGCCGATTCCCTGGGAATCTCCCATTAAGCGCTCAAAGACCAAGTTCTTCAAGAGTTATTAAAAGTCGCTGAGCTGCTTTTGTGCTTCTTCCCCCTGAAGAGTTGTCCTGAGGGCATTGTTCCAATGGAAATTGGTCCTCGCCAGTGCTGGCTTCAGTGGGCAGTTTATTGAGCATGTTCTGGTTGAAGTCGCCGCTAACAATCAGATTATTTGTATTCTCTGCGGTTAGTAGCTTAGTGAGCTCTTCTTTCAGTTGCACGCCCCCCTTCTTTTTCCCTCGGGGATGTAGGTAAAGGTTTATTAGAATTATCTCCTCCGTCTTTCCCTGACCATGAATAGAGATTCGTAATACTTGCATTACATTTGGAGAGTCTAGGTTGTATTGAAGCGGCTCTACCTTCCGCGTACTTTTTAACGAACTGTATATGGCGAGGCCTCCTTTTTTGTGGCCAAATCTTGCAGATTGGGTGGGAGGGATAACATTCATGGCAAAGCCTGGGAGTAGAGGCGGGGAGTCTGACCAAGTTTCTTGCAGGGCTATGATGTCGAAGCTTTGCATGTAAACTTTTAGTTCTGAATCCGCAAACTTATCCTCAATGCCATTGATGTTTCAGGAGCAGAATCTGAAGTTTTTGAAGGACTTCCCAGTTACAGACTTATCATGTCAGTGTTTTTCCGACTTGTTATTTATTGTCCTGGACAGCCATGTCCAGTCTGGATTGGTTCGCTTTTCGGCAGCAAGTTTCCTTCTGACGCAGAGTTCTTTTCGTTCTGAGCCGTTCAGGGTGTTGCTGCGAGCACCTCGCAGTACTGAGAATGAGTGAGGGTCATGGTTGGCCTGGTTTTGTGCATTCCGATGTAGGAAATCACGTGCCAAGAAATCTGGGTATCTTGGTTTAACAAATGGGCGAAGTATTATGCCCCAGCTATTAAGCTTCGCTTGTTCATTGAGCACGCTCTCGGCCAACTCTGTAGTGGCCCATATTGTCTTGGTAACTTCCACTCCTGGATGTTCCGGTGAGACTATAAATTCTACTAAGTCCAAGTCGTTGGAGGATATGTTTGTTAAGCTATCTATGGAGTTTAGCAAGCGTAGAATGTTACCCGTTTAGGATGTCGAAAGTGCCCCTTGATGTGTATTCCAGGATTAGTAATATTGAGGGGTTGCTGAGATGTGTCTTTGACCTGTTAAGACCACTCTGTGGGCTTGCGGGGGTGATCTTAACCCTGGTGGGTTCCTCTACTTGCATTCTCTGGTCATCGGCCTTTGGTTGTTCAGCTCCTATTAGATCCTGGTCTGGATGGTTTCCTACTGATTTGACATCTCGAGGCTGATCTTCTTGTGCCCCGTTGCCTGCGTTGGGAAGTAGTTTTTTGTTTCTTGTGGTGCTCTGGTCACTGGTAGCTTCTTCCCCACATTTGTCCAGGTCCTTGCTGTTGTCAGAATTTTTAACTTCTGCGCTGCTTCTCAGGACTGGGCCGTCAGTTTTTTTTGTAGTCGTCGTGTTAGAAGAAAGTGTTTTCAGACTCTTTTTCCTTTGGACCCTATGCCAATGATCCTGGTTGGGGAAGGGACATGCGTCCAATTCCGTATCTGTCTCAGGCCTCATTGGAGCTGACTTGTCGGCTTTGGGTCTGAGTGCAAAATACTAACTTGGTTAATCCTAGCTTTACCATCACCCAAAGCCCATTGCTTTGACTTGCGGCCCTTCCTCTTTTGTTTTCTGCCCCGCTTTGGGGAGTGACCCTGATTCCGTGGGCCTTCGTTTAGGTTCGGATCCAGAGTGTGAACTGGGTCACTGTTTGGTAATATTGGAGTGTCTCCTCCCCGGGTGTGTCCTTTTGCTCTTAAGAACGCTGTATTTTCCTTATCCCTTGTGACCTTTTCATTTTGTGATTGGGGGAGCGGGGGGAGGGGGGTGGGGAGGCCACTCGGATGATGTCAGGATTCCCCAGTTGATTGTTTCCCTTGCACTATTATTCCTCTCAAGTTGAGCCATTGGTGAGCTGTTTTTAACTGCCTCCTTGATTCCTATAAGGAGGTTGTCCATTGCTTCAGGGAGTGTGGCCAGCTTATCCACAATTGTTATGCCGGGGCAGTTTGATTGAATGAGTGCTGTCTCCTCTTGCGCCCTTTTGACCAGGCTGTTCAGTTCGGCTAGCTTATTGTCGATGTTGGAGACAAAGACTGATAGTGTGTGCAAGACTGATAACTGTATGTCCATTTTATCCGATTGGTATTGGATGGCATTGACAGACAATTGCATTGTGTGCAAGAGAGATTCCCATATGTCTACCTTAACTTGTGGTGTTTAGGCCGTGGTGCTAAACTGTGTGACATTTCGTTTTGGGCTTGTTGCAGCTTCCTTTAGGCTTGTTGCAGCTTCTTTTGGGGCTGAGTGAGACGGTGAAGTGTACAAGGCGACCAATTCTTCCCACTCTTCTTGTGTGGGATACGAGGCATCTGGGACCAAAGCTTTTGGTGGAATGGGGTCTCAGGAAGGTTAGCTCGAGGAGGGGTTAGGGGATACTCTAACTGAGCCGGGTGATGGACTTGTGTCTGAGCCACGAGCAGCTCCGGAGCCGTGGAGAAATTCCCGGCGGGCGACTGCCCCTTTATTTTGTTATCTTGGGCTGCGATCGTCCCTGTGCCTTTGCAAGGTTCTAGTTGCTCTTGATTAAGATTTTGTGATGTGTTTTTCTCTAATTTAAGGTCCCGTGGTAGACCTCGGGAACCTTGCCATGCATTTGTTACCGGACCTGAGATCCACAAATTCAAATTACTTGGTGAGTTGGCTACTGAAAGCGCAGTTGCTGGAGCTTCTGATTCGTCGCATCTGCTGGGCACCTCAGAAGTCATTTGAATCCCAGGAGTTTCTTCAGAGTCTCTGGCGATGATGAGCCAGTCTTCTGGGGAGCATTTTACTCCCTGTGGGGTGATGGTCCTTCTGGATCCTGTCTGTTATTGGACCTGTGGTCCTGGCACTCTGGGTGGAGATTTTCTGCTTGCTCAGCAGTGCAGTTATTTTTAGGTCGAGCCTGGAATACGCATCCGAAGGATGCGGTCCAGGTGGAGAACTACAGCTAGCTGACTCGGGGGAATGAAGGAAAAGAAAGTGCCACGCGCTTGGATTTCACTGCGTGCATGCGCACCCACACTCACGCCTGCGCACAGCCACACGCATACACAGTACTCATGCATGAGCACATACACAGCCGCGCACATACACAGCCACACGCATACACAGCCACACGCATACACAGGCAAACACCCCCCCCGTCGCCGCAGCCGCACCTACACACACACTAGCGCACCTACACGCACACACTAGCGCACCTACACGCACACACAGAGACCCCCCCCCACACACACACCAGCGCACACAGACACACGCGCGTACACCCCCCTCCCCTCCCCTCCCACTCACCGGGCTCTTTCGGCAGCCCGTTCCGTGTCTCTGTGTCTCCTCTGCAGCGCTCGCGGCCCCAGGGGGCAGGACTTCATTTCCTCGGCGGCGGGTGGGACTTCCTGCCGGATTGCAGGCCCCGCCCCCGTCTCGTCCAAAAGTGCCTGACGTCCGGTTTTCACGGAGCAGGGCTGCGGCGGTGATTTCTTTCGGGGGGGAGTCTGGGAGGAGTCAGCTAAACTTGCACGGGTGTTTCGGTTTCATTTCTCATCCCGAGTAAAAGAAAGAGAAACGAGGGCGAGAGGCGGCAGAACACATCTTGAACGCGGCTGAATATGGAAGCAGAAACACAGTTTTGCGGTAACTGGTAACAGCGGCGTCGCTAGGGAGGGTGCGGGGGGTGCGGACCGCACCGGGTGTCACCCCATCATGGGGTGACACCAATCTGGTTACGCTGCTCTGGCTCGCTGTGTAATAAAAACACAGCAGGAGTACCGTAATTCTCACGGGCAGCATCATTCAGCAGCATGGCACCAGGCACCTGAGTGGCCTCGGGCGCTGCCGAGTCACCGCCGTCCCGAATTGCAAATGCCAGGGAAGGAAACTGTGCAACAAATATTCCAAGACAGTACTCCAGTCGAATAACTGTGCTTAGGGGGCTGAAGGATAGTCGCGCTGTGCTGATTGCGCGGTATTACCCCAGCCGGCACTGCAGTGCCGAAGTTCCGAGAGGCCAGATACTGTGCGAGTCAGTGGTTTCTGTTTGGTTATTTTGGCTGCCTGCAGGCCTTGCTTGGTCTTATGCACAGGATGGTGTTTTCACCGATATTAGACGAAAGTGGGGGCTGTTTGGGGGCACGTTGAATGGTTGTGCAGCATTTTGTTTTATTTGCTGCGCTACAAGTTTAAATGCACAATCAACATCACCTGTACCTTGCAAAACCTAATTAGAGCGTATCAGGCGGCAGCTTTCACACACCAGCGGTCGAAGGGTGCAGGCAGCGAGGGCAACAGACCTATCTCTACTTAAAGTGGGGCAGGGCACCGTGGCCAAGACTGCAGAAAAGGGGCAATACAATTAATGAATGGAGCCAGGAAAGTGCTTCCTTGCCTGGACGCTCCAGAGACGTTTTTTTTTTTTTACAGTACATTGCTCGAGCAGGTTTAGCTGCACCTTCCTGATCACCTTGTCTGGCAGTAGCTAGACCAATTATATACATTAATAGCTTCACGTGGACAGCTGTGCTTGTGTCCTGAACGGGGTGCTAAAGTCAGCCAGGGTCGATGGAAGCTTACGGCGCCCTTTCGCCCTCCAGAGACGCCTGCACAGGGGCTCTGGATCAATAAGGCCTCTTGGTGCTATTAGCATACAGAGGAACTAGTTAGACTTATAAAGTGTCAGTCCAAACGTCTGGGGTAGCGGAAGTAACATCATGCACGCTTTGATTCCAAATGATGCCACATGGCTAACCCGTTTTACCACTGTTAACTTTTGAGTGAGGAAAGAGAAAGAAAAAGTTTACTAGAGACGAAAATGAAAAATGTGACAATGGGAAGGAGGGAAAAAGCAAGAAAGAGGATAAAAGGGGAGAAGGAAGGAAAGAAAGAACATGAACCACACGTTCACAAAACTGTATTTTATGAGTATTATCTGTGAGCTACTGCTTTTTACTAGGTTAGTGCCCTTCCATTTCTACCACTTTACAGCACTTTCAAGATCTAAGTTTTTCATTGCCCAAATGGGTGTAATGTCTGTTATTTAAATGTTTTGCACTTCTTCATTGCTTGATTTTGCTTGCGAGAAAGTGTCACTCATAGTCGTTGAATGTCACTCATAATTACACTTCAATTATGAAAATGTCACACGTTCAATCAGAAACCTTGGCAGCTATGGTACTGTGCATTCACGAGTTAGACCCAGTACCGGTTTGCAGAGGTATGAGCAGGGGGGGCGGGTGGTTGAAGCCGACAGACTACGAGTTAAGTAATATTACATTTTATTTTTTTATTTTACAGAGTTTTATATAGCGCAAACTTGACCCGAATCGGGTATCAGAGTGCTTTACATAGCACCAGTTGCATTACATGAAGACACATTCATTTTTTGATAGGCACGGGGAAATTAAGTTATTTGCGTATAATCACAGGATGTTCAGCGTCATTGCGGAGACTCGAGTCCATGCGGTAAGTCGTAAGGGGGTGACACCATGAGTTACCCGCACCGGGTGACACCAACCCTAGTGACGCCACTGACTGGTAAGACTATTTATTGGATAGCTTTGTGTTTTAAATTAGATCTCAGGAAATTGTGGCAGCAATGCAATGATCAAACATAAGACAACAGCTCGGGGAATATATGCCTCTTAGAAACTGCCATGGTGAGGCTCTGAGATGGTTTATTTAATTGTATTGTTTGTTAGTGTATTTATATAGCGCGGCTGTCACCTGTGTGCGTATCCAGGCACTGCCCATGGGTACGGGGATCGAGTGATTCGCCTAGCATGGCAGGTTGCTGCGCTGAGGCTGGAGCTCGGGTCTGCAGCTCCCAGTCGGCAGTTCTGGTCGCTGCGCCACATCTCAACCCATTGTGACGCTAGGCGTAGCTTCCTTTCGTGCAGGTGGTGCAGTGTCACCTGGGCACAAAGTCCCGAGGGGCCCAAAGAACCCTGATTATACCTGTATTTTATAATTCATGCAACAGCCAGGGGGCATTTCCTTCCGTGCCCTAGTGCCCGTGGCCCACTGTCTTCGCACCTGTTTGTGATCGGTAGGAGTTTGGCACTTTGTCCATTTTTTGGCAAGTGGCGGCTCAGTTACGTATTTATTGCCACTAGTGCCACTGACTTCGGAGCCTGCTGACAGCTGTCTAGCACTCGAACGGCGCATTTCTACATTCCCCGTAGGAATGAGAGTCAGAGGACTTTGACACACCTGCAGTTTGCATTTGTGAGAAATCTAGTCATGCTGTTGCGAAACTTTATTCCAAGAGCCGGGTCTCTCAGTAAGTGCATGAAATGGAAAAATGGAAGTGCAGGTATCCTCTCCCAGGGTAAGTACTTGCTTCTGAGAGGTGCCGGTACTCTCCAGTTTAAAGTACTGTACCTCTGGTGAGAAGTGCGGGTACTCTCCCAGATGGACCCTGAGAAAGAATGATGTAGATGCCTCTCATTGTGCGTTTGATTATATTTTGATTATATATAATTTACATATGGCGGCCGCCGACAGAGAGTAGGATCTGACAGTCTGTTTTCAATTGTTTTTGCTCTAACAATCCAGTATGAGTCCCGTGATACCAGTACGGTATTCACGGTACAAACGCGGAAGCTAGGTGGATGCGTCAAGGATAACCGGCAATACAGGTACAGTCCTGGAGGATTACTGAGACCGTATGTCTCTTAACGTTTCAATATTCATTGTAGTACTGAGCACAAGTGCTCACCGTCTGTTTCTTTCGATCTTTTTTAGATGGTGACCAGGGGTTTTAGCAGGAGGTAAGCGCGACTGAGAACCGCACTGGCATAACTAATTGCAATTCTGATATTTTACGGTTATTGACGTGGGCTATTGATGTTTGTTTCAGCTTACGCTGAATTATAACAAGCAATCTGAGGTAAGAGGCTTCAAAATTCCTGTCACAGTAATACAAACCATTTGACTAGCTAGCGAGTTGTCCAGTACTTATGGCGTTTTTGGTCAGTTTCAGTTTATGGAATGTGTACACTGGATGTCGAAGACTGCTTTACATAGAGGAAGGTAGGGCAATCCACATACATGTACACACAAAATGGGTTTATGCAACAAAGCATAAATACAAATTGTGTAATTTACAATACCAATAGCTCAAACTTTCCTAATGCGAGACCTATTGCATTGCAAATGCTTGTTTAATTCTGCGCCTGGGCCGGGGTTAGGCCAGGGTCAGGATCGGGGCCGGGGTTAGGCCAGGGTCAGGATCGGGGACAGGGCCCCACTCCCTAGTGGTCTTCAGCAAGGTAACCCCTCTGTAATACTCGCTGCAGGTTCCACTGTAATTTTCCGTCTGTGTAGTATCTGGACACTCGCTGTCGACACTTTGCTCTTCTTCTCCTCCTTCTCCTTCTCCTTCTCCATTTTCGCTGTCTTCGTCGTCCATCGCCTCTAGGAGGGGGTTTTCTCTTCACCCCTCTCATTGGCTCTTTCATTTGCTCTGTCTGGGTTTCTTGTACTGAGGCGTAGGAAACCGGTAATATCGGAGTTGGCAGGTTGTTGGGCTGCCGGGTGTTCAAGCAAAGGACTGAGCCAGCGTCCTTTATGAATGAAAATTTTGTGTAAAATTTTGGTTGGAAGCTTGACCCTTTATGATTTCGCGAAAGGTCAGGGCTAGGGTGGCCTGGAAGAAAGGGGGTCAGGGGGATCAGCCGCTCATTTCCACCACCTTCTTTTTCGCCTTCCACCGCCCCTTTCTTCGGTTCGTCTTTGCCAGCACTCAGAGTCTATATTTAATTTCTTGTTGGCTTTATTTGCTCTCCTAGATCTTTTAGTAGGGTTCAGGGGCACTTGAGGATCCCTTGATGTCCCGGATCTCATAGTGATCTTCTCTTGTCTTGTCTTATTGTCTCCCTTCCTATGCTCCTGCTCCCGGTTGTTTCTTCTTTTCCTTTCTTCCTTTTTGTTTCTCCTTGCTGGTCTTTTTCCTTTTGCTTTGCCCTCGCCCATACAGCGGCACCCTTGTGGTGGTGGAAATAGTAGTAGTTCCTTTGAGCCCTTTGAGCACAGCGTCCCAGAATTCCCAGAATTCCCTGGTCTAGTCTGGTGGAGACCGGTGGTAAGGGAAGGGATAATCGGTTGCAGTGGGTTAATGGGACTAGATCCTGACCTAAGTGCTGTGGTATTAAGGTTGTGTGGCTGCTTTCATCTGTTTCCTAGGCTCAAGCCGCCGGATGCCGGCGGATGCAAGCCTCTTATGTGCGCCTTCATGTGCCTTTTATGGTACGACTCCTGGTGTATCCCACTCTTCCGCTTGCTCTTACTCTGCTGCTTCTGTGGGAACCAACTTCAGCCTTCGAGCCGACCCTCTGCCCTTACCCTGCCTTGCCTTGGTGATAACTCCTCCCCAACTCCTTCCTGGTGCCACCGCTCCAATCCAACCAGCTGCGGCCGGCCAGGCAAGGCAAGGCAACAAGGCAGGCAAGGCAGCAAGACGGCAAGGCGCCAAGGCAGGCTACCGGCAGGCTGGCAGGCGGCAGATTCACTCCCATGGAAGAACGACGGGGGGAGGACCAATCTCCCCCGCTCACTCACTCGCTCTCTGCCCACCTCACGAAGGTGAGAGCAAGGGTGGGGAAAAAAAAAACTTGCTGCTCCCCACTTGACTCGCTCTGCACTTTTTTCCACTCTGCTCCAGCCTCCGCTCGGCTCACATGCCTCCGACTGCGGAGCCTGAATTGCAGAGATCTCCTTCCTTTTTTCTTCCCGGCTGGGTGCGACCGCAGTTCCTCTGTCCCCCACTCTGGCTGACGGCTGCTGCTGGAGGGGCCACGGAGCTTGAGGCTTGAGGAGCGGCTGGGCAGCGTCCTTGATCTTCGCTCGCTTGCCTGCTTGCTCGCACACACAGAATGACAGCCTGGGAAGCACGGAAACCACGGACTGGACTCTTATCAGGTGGGATATTAAATCTGCGCTTAAGTGTATTTTCATGCACAATGGCCAAGATGAGCTTCTACAAAATAATCCTGAGATGCTGCATTAAGTGTGTTAATCTCAGGCACCACACTTCAACTAATTCCACACCACACACCACATTCCACTAATAAATGAAAATATGCAGTTATTTCATTTTATGTTCCTGCACAAATGTAAAATAAAATGGATATTGGTCAAGATGAAGTATTAAGTAATAATCTTGATGAGGTAATGCTGAAGGATATCCCATATGAAAGTTGTGGCCTACCCCTCATAGCTTTCGATGTATCTGCTTTACAAGGTCTACTGTAACAAAACAAAAAATATGCTGGTGTCTCCACCTTGGATGAGAAGCAATGAGGGACAAGATATACATATTCCCATTCTGACACCATGAGAGTGATATATTTCATATCGGTACCCTGATATAGGTCCAGGGAACTTCGTACACTTTCCCTACATCATCACCCCGTCATTTCATATGAATGAGCCTTATAAGAACCTAACTCCACATAAGGACAGAATGCCTTGTATGGACAGCCTTATAAGGACTGCAGCCTTTTATAGACTAAACCTTTCACTTAGATCCATGCAGAGGGTGGGTTATTCCCAATCGATATTGCTAAGACGTCATCCTTAGCACATATGAATAATTTTACCTCTCCCATCGACGCACAAGGTTCAATCCCCAACGTCATCCTCATCCTCATACTGAACAATGGGTAACACATGCACATAGACTGTATAAATACAGCACCTCTTGCTATCAGTAGTCAGAAGGGAACCAAGACTTCAAGGCTGTCACACTGACCAGAGACACTGCGGCTACGACATGCAATCGCTCCAGCTGACAGTGGTCTGACTATCCCTGGAGGGGTATCCAACTCAAGTCCAGGACATAGTCCCACACTCTCACTATTCAGGTATGGGGGTTCAACTAAATCCTAGCGGGATTCTTGGCTCTTAGATTCTTGCCTCTTAGGCTCTTTTCGCACCTACTCACATGCTAGGTACATTTAGGTACACCTAGACAGGCATCTTAGGAGTATGCACTTCATTTTATAAATGCATTTTATATTCAAGTACGAGTTCATGACTATTGCAAAATGGTAGAACAATACTAATCATTTTTATTCACTGTACTGCTGATTCTAGATCTCTGCTACTGTGTCACAGTTGTAGCAGCACATTTGTTTTACATGAGAAGAACAACTGTACAATAAATTCTTATTGTTAACACGCCTGACTGTTTCTTCTGTGTATCTCTCTGAGAGCAAAACAAGCAAGCACGAAGGTCTGAGGAATCAGGGTCTGTTGTGTTCTGAGGTTGCCAAAAACGAATCTCTCTGATAATAGGAGATACTAGTGGCACTGCGAGCTAGCTAATGCAAAATCTAGGCTAACATTCGGTGGGGGTATACAAAGTCAGTCTAATACCATACCCACAGTATATGTTATCCGTAAACAGCGCAGGTCCTGCATAAAGGGTACAATAGGAACTACACTACATGGCGCCCAACGTGGTCTAATGGCACCCAACCATTTGGTTTGGTACTTATTTAACAGTAGAATCTGAGTAGCTCAGTCAGGCTTATTCGCAGAGACCCTACTTGCAAAACCTAGAGACGTCTGGAGTGGGTAGACAAAACAAATCTGCCACAGCCGAGTAGGAGAGATATCCTATTTATTGTTAATCAAGCTTGAAGGACAACTTTCCCAAAATTGTGCATAAAACCTTTTCTAAACCTCCTTGGACAGGTATTCCGTGTCTTAAACACGATGTCTATCGAGAACGGAGATTTAAACCCAATAGACCAGGTACTTACTCACTCAGAGGGTGAGGAAGATACGGATGCAATACAGATTGCAACCAATGTAAGACATTCTATGATACACTACTCAAAAATGGGTTAGCACCCAGAGGAGGTGTAGTAATATTTGTGATAGATGTACCCTAAGATTTCAAAACAGAGGTATTCTACTCATGGATTACATTTCCAGCAGCGAATGCCATAACAAAAACTTTTCATTATTATAAACATGAAGAAGTTCCAGGGGTCTACAATCCGTTTGAGGAGATTGAGATTCCGCTTACTTACCAGGAACATATTTTCTGGTTTAATGGCACACTACCCCATAGAAGAGCAAGAGCAAGGCTAGGCCCTTTAGGAAGACCAGGAGCAACATGGCCAGTATTACCGACCTATGCACCACATCCAGACATTGACTCAATGCCACATGATGAACTGCTTGTTCAACACAAAGAGTTGATAAAACTCTACAGAAACCGGACACACTTCGTCTTGAGGACACTCGCGTTCAACCAACAGTAATTACATCAAATGTAGCTCCTACACAGAGCACAGGTACTAAAATTACGCCACAAACAGTAAATGTGGTAATGGGCAAAGTGCCCACAAAACGTGAACAAATTATTTTATGGGTAGCTCAGAAAATAACCCAGTTAGAAGCCGTATTTCCAAATACAACACAATTTGAAAAACACAGAATGTTAACATTTTGCTTGCCCATGGGGTTTACACCACAGTTAGAGGATTGCACACTGTCCTGTTTTCAGTTTCTATTTTTGGTAAATTCTGGTGGGGTTTTTTCAGTGTTTTCAATATCTTAAAAAACAGTTGTTATCAGTGGTTACACATTTTCACGCCACTAAAAACAACAGAAAATGTTTTTCCGGTGTTTATGGAACATTTTGCTTTTATCATTGCTTGCTTTCTGCACTGAAAAAACATGGTATACAGACAGTGTACGTATAGCGTATATGAGGTCCAAAGAGATTTTTGCAAATTAATCTTATTGTAGTACACTATACAATACTTCTTCAGTGAGTCTTTGGTCATGTGCGCTCGTGCTTTCCTTCCCATGTAAACTTCTGTGAAAAGGCCCTCTCAGCATTCATAGCCCCTTGGACTGAGAACCGTCAGCTAAGGGACACAGTTGGGTTGACTCTTTCTTTGATGCCACATAAAGCTTAATTGATATATATTTGTGTTTTAGTTCCTGGGCATAAGAAAACAGTGCACCAGAATGGACTAAAAAGTCAATAGCATCCCTAATTAAGTCCGAAGATTGTAAAGATGCTTTTAGCATACCATCTAAAAAGCGTCAAGGATCTCCTACAGGGAATTACTTCAGCTCGGGTATCAATTTTGACAGGTCATCACACACATTTTTATATACGTAGCTGAATCACTACAAATACAAACAATATCACTCCAATCTTTGTTGAACTTGGAAAGAACCTTTTTTGCAGAGCATAACAAGTGACACTGCGTTCCATGTTTTCCAAAAGTCTGGTGTCATGTTTTCACCACTATCCCAGATGCTTGGTGATGTATATATACTTGTCACTATACCTTGCATTTAATGTTTAAAGCCTGAGGGGTTGGCAATTCACTTACTATCAATTCTGTCCCACTGGAAACTATGGTCTGATGTATTAAGGGTTTTTACCCATTCTCTGTGGGTAAATGTGATGACACATATTAGGAAAGATTTTTTTATTAACCTATCAGTGAAAGAATCAAATGCAGCCAAAATATCAAATGTGAGTTTGATATGTCCTGATTCTCTACAGTTTATAATATAATTAAACTAAACCTAAAACGTGAAACTAAACCCTGCATCTTTAGACCAAAGGCCATAAAACTGAAAAAAGTAAAAGGAAGAACAAACAATATTTTAGCGGCATCCCTAAAGAACAAAACTCAAGCAGTATAATGTTAGCCAGTCTTTCTTACTACTAGCTTGTATAACAAATTTACATTTTATTGACCCCTTCAGTAAGAACAAAATGACTCTTTCACTTTCTTTTTCCTTTCTTTGAATGGCATTTAGTTTGTGCAGGTGTTTTTTCAGTGTTTATATGTTTTCACCGGTGAGGGCTATTTTTCTTTCAGTGGGGTTTTATCAGTTATTATAGGTTTAAACCTAAAACCCCACAGCCTAGGTACAGTCTTTGCTGCCATATATATCAGAACTCATGGTATTCCTTCATCAGCAGTAATACCAGATTTACTAAGACAAATACAAAATGAGTACAGAACAGAACCTGCCCTAAACTTAGGGATGAAGTTAATAAATAACTACGACCAGGCATCAGCCATAATACTAGCTAATATTAAAGGGAAAGCAGCATCAGTGTCAATCCGCCTACGGGAGTTCTCTCCATTAGAACAGGTGAATGAAATATCCGAAATAATTAAAATTGCGTATGCAGAATTAGGCAGGGATAGTTTGGGGAAAGAGCTTTAAAACCTCAACTACAGGGCAGTCCCGAAAAGGACCCTTCTAAGCAGATACCTACTTCTTCTAAACAGAAGTGGAATGATAAAAAAGAAAACTCTAAAGACAAAAGATCTCAGTCCCAAAGTAGGTCTCCTCCACAGGAGCCCTCTGAAAAGAGGTACCACCTTAGGAATAGGCGATAATATTAGGAAACCTGACAGGTATCAGGATACTGATACACGTTCCTCCCGTTCCTTTCAGGGCTCGTAGGAAAGCTCCGAAAGAGGAGCGCACACAGTCCAGAGACAAGCAGCGCACTCAAGACTTTACTTCTAAACCTCAATTTAAGAAAAAGAAAGTTGCTGGTCCGAAAATAAATCACACATGCCCAGAATTCTGAGGTCACAACTTCTGAATGGGGAAGGGGCTCTGAAGATGCTAGACAGGGCTGCAGAAGTAACAATGCTCGCCTGAACCTGAAGGAATTTCTGGTGACAGGGGAGTTGAATGATTACATCACGGTGGAAACACCAGACAACAGGGTGAGCATCCCACATAAGTTATATGAAATAACACTCCGGATGGAGAGGGGCATGCCCAGGAAAGTAAAAGGTCTTTTTTGGAAGAACTTATCATCTGGTTATGACATCGGGTTAGCAGAACAAGTTTGGCCGCCTGCATTTGTAATGGAGTGCCCCAGGGGAGAAAGTATAATTTTTCCTGCATTTTCCAACCATGTTCCCGTTCATCTTAAACATACATATGCATAGGAGTCTGCTGTAGCCCAAGCTCCGGCATTGTACAACAAGCATTTACAATGCAATGGTTTCGCCTTTGGAAAAGTGAGAGCTATTGCCATTGCTCATGACATTTTTTTTTTTTTTTTTACTTATAAATAAATGGCATTATTTACATTGCCAACAGCTCTCACAGCCCACACAGCTCTCAGCCCACACAGGCTCAGACAGCCCACACAGCTCAGACAGCCCACACAGCTCTCACAGCTCACACAGCTCTCACAGCCCACACAGCTCTCACAGCCCACACAGCCCACACAGCCCACATAGCCCACACAGCCCACACAGCTCTCACAGCTCTCACAGCCCACACAGTTCTCACAGCTCTCACAGCCCACACAGCTCTCACAGCTCACACAGCTCTCACAGCTCTCACAGCCCACACAGCTCACACAGCCCACACAGCTCACACAGCCCACACAGCCCACACAGCTCTCACAGCCCACACACCTCTCACAGCCCACACACCTCTCACAGCCCACACACCTCTCACAGCCCACACAGCTCTCATAGCCCACACTATGCTGCTGTCGCTAAGAGAATTTGCAAACAAATAGTAGTTCGGACTGGACTGTTCCCATGGGGCACAGGGTCAGAGCTGATTTGCATATCGCCATTGTCTAACCCAGGGTGGTGTGGAGTGCAAAAAAACGATGGATTTGGGCCCAGATCTTTTGACTGGGGTGAATGTGTGACATTGATCCACATTCGGTCCATCACCTGTTTTGTTTGCAATACCGCCCTAAGTGCGCTGGGGATGCTCAGACGTGGGTCCCAGGCACTCCACACCACTGGAGTCAAGCTAGCCGGGCTGATGAGAGGTGTTACCTCGAAACCGGTCCGGTCCTCGGATGCTTGATTTCGTTCTGGGAAGGACATGGCTTTTGTAGTTCGGACTGGACTGTTCCCATGGGGCACAGGGTCAGAGCTGATTCGCATATCGCCATTGTCTAACCCAGGGTGGTGTGGAGTGCAAAAAAACGATGGATTTGGGCCCAGATCTTTTGACTGGGGTGAATGTGTGACATTGATCGACATTCGGTCCATCACCTGTTTTGTTTGCTGTCTCTAAGAGAAGCACTTCCCAAATTCAAAACAGATCTCAGTTTCAGAGATTCATTCCCCAAATGCAACTACAGACATGTGCTTTCCCAAGGAAATATACTGCAAAAATAAAACAAGCATTTACAAGTGGGGCTTGAGACACGGACAGCGGGAGGGGGCAGGAACGGGCACACGGACAGCGGGAGAAGCCAAATGCCACTGGAGCTAGGTGGCCAGAGCGCCTTTCAAAAGTGGCCCGGATTGGGAAATGTTTTGCGTCATTGCGTACAGAAGGGAGCTGTAGTGACGCTGCTGCGCAGAAGAGCCTTTTAACACCAATGCTGGCAGCAACACTCCAGCACAAGCCGGTACTGCACCCAGCTGCCCTGTCACCTTCTATTTCCGGTCACCTCCTGACAGGGACATTTAACACAAATGACTTTACTTTTTCGAGTTCATGGTAATCCCCAGATAAAAGCGGTGCAAGGGGAGAACATTATGGTGGCTAGTCAGTTTGGTCTAGCTTTGCCACTGCATTAATGCAACGGGTAAAACTTCTGATTAGCCGTTGCGGCGCCTTTGGTGGCCACTGGCCAGAGATTGGAGTTTCAACTTAAGTTTACATGGATAGAGACCGTAGCATGTTTTAGGTAAAAGGATGCTATCTACGTCTATCTATCTATTGGCTATAGAGATAACACACTACAATACGGCATGCGAAAGCGATTTGGAGACCAAACGAGTTGGCTACAAAATGTTTAAACCCACTAAAAGTACACTTTTCTCAAAATGCTTCCTTTAAAAACGCCTTTCTTTGTAGCAGGCACCATTTATGACAACACAGTTCAAGTAGACAAATTAGCAAATATTCAAACGGTTAATTGAGAACATACCTACACGGTTCACAGAAGCACGTGGTTAACTGGCTAAACTAGCACACACATTAGTTAGTGGTCAAACCAGGTGCCTGTAGCACAACTCTCCACTTCTGGGCAGTCTCCAAGAATAGCACGTGCAGCCAGTCAATTAAACAGAAGGGGTCAAAGGTAAATAATCGCTTTGTATGTATTTTATGTCTAGTGGCGGCGAAAGTGAATATGCGGTGCTTGTGCTCAAGGATGGTCCCATTTGCAGACCCGCTTCCGCCTGGCCCTGTCACCGGGAAGCTGTGACTGCGGCGCCCGGCACCAAGCGCTAACAGCAAACATCTGCCGCCTGGGATGGGGAATGTAACGGACCTGATGGGAGGGGAGGCTCCGGGACGAGCCTTCTATGGTCCTGCACTCTCCTCTTTTTCACGATGGCTACCCCCCCCCCGGTTGTAAACAGGCCGGGAGGGGGTGAGACACGGGCCGTCCCCTCTCTCTGAGGCACCCTCCCTCCAGTCGGCGCATCGTCGGGAAAACTTTCCATAACTTTCCATGAGTTCCCAATTAAGGGTGGGCGTAAAATCCGTTTCGCGGGCAAATTTGCGGATTTTCCGCGATTTCGCGATCCGCGAATCTCGCGAAATCGCGGTAAAATCCGCGAATCAGAGGGGACGAATTTTCAGCCAAGCAAGGGTTACAGCAGCAGGTGCAAAAGTTGAACCTAATTTCTTTGTAACCTTTTACAAAAGGGTTACAAACAAATTAACGTCAACTTGGACACCTGCTGCTAATTGCTTCCTAGCGCCTCGTTGCCTACTTGCAACTATTCTCTGACCCTGCTCTGACCCTTGAAGCAGGGTCAGAGAATAGTTACAAGTAGGCAACGAGGCACCTGTCCAAGGAATTAAACCGCATCAGGAAGCACTTACAGATATAAAAAACAGGAAGAAGGGAGAGGATGGCAAATACACCCATTTTGAGTTGTCAGGAGGGGTTAAACTAAAAGAGACCTTTACAGCACAATTTTCATATGCATTTTGCTAAAAATAAAAAGCTGTATGTTCTGTAGGGGCAACTCAGGAATCTGGCCCTTCAGAGATCCGGCCTCTCTTTCTTTCTCTCGTTCTCTCTCTCCCTCTCTCTTTCCCTCTCTTTCTATCTATCTATCTATCTATCTATCTATCTATCTCTCTCTCCCATAAACGACTGCATGGGTAACTTCGCTATGCAAACGGCCCATGAAGACGCAAAAATCCCAGCGAACACGCAAAAAACCCGCGAACACGCAAAAAACCCCGCGAACACGCAAAAAAACAAAAATCCTCAAATTCGGACAAATTCGCGAATTTTGCAGATTGCGAAATCGCAAATCCGCAAATTCGCGGATCGCGAATTTGCAAAATTCGCCCATGCTTATTCCCAATCCCCGCCGGGCCGGACCTTACCTTGCAGCATGGCCTCGAGTTTCTTGCGGTCCACTCGGAAACGCTCCTCCGTCCATTCGGGGTCGGGCGGGCTGTGCGGGCCGCTCAGGTCATCTTCGGAGCCGGGCAGCGGGGAGTCGGCGCTGCGCTCGCTGTTGGAGCCCGGGTCCAACTGCTGCTGCTGCAGGAGGTACCCGCCTGCCCCGCAGAAGGGGTCGCACTGCGCTGCCATGGCAGGGTCTGGGGTCCTGCTGCTGGGCTCACCTGGCTCTCTGCTTCTTGTAGCGCCTAGGTTCTCTCACCTCAGGTCTGCCGCAGCCCTCCTCTCACAACCTGTGCATGATACTAGTTTCAAAACGTCCTGATAACACGGACTGGGGGGGGTGGAAAGGCACAGACAGCTGTAGGGGGGGCGGGAAATCACGGACAGCGGGAGGGGGGGCGGGAAAGGCAAACGGCACCAAAAAAAGCACTCACCTGGACTTCTTCCGGTGGGGGTCGGCCGCGGAATGGGAAGAAAAACGGACTACAAAAAAAAAAACGCGCCCACGGCCGCGATGACGATCAGAGAGGGAAGAAATCGCGGGAACGCCCACGAATCTGGTCCGGCCATGACGGACAGATCTCTGTTCCAATGGCTAGCCTCCATTTATGGAGCTAGCCAATGGAACAGAGGGGCGGATTCCAAGCCACACTCTTTCTAACATTAGATTTCGCCTGCGCCGAAAAGCTGCGCAGAGCGCAGCCTTCGGAGAGGCGAAACCTAAAAATCACGCAGGGTGGGACGAGAACTCAACCTACCTCGTGATCCTATTAAAAGTTTCACCTAATGCTCAGGGGCAATATCCAATAAAGCAAGAAGTGAAAACAGGTCAGGGAGATCTTCAATCAACTTGAAGGGGGTTATTGAAAAATTTACCTCTTCAAGGAACAATCCTTGGTTTCCTGTCGCTAAACGACAATACATGTCGTCTAGTTTTATAGTACAGACATTTAAACTCCTGCACAAAGACATTTGCTGTCCAAAATGCACATAGTGCTGCATTAATGAAAGACATTGCGTGCAAAAAATTCAAAACCATACTTGATATCTCAAATGGATTTTTCTGCCAAAATATAGCAACTGAAAGCACGTATCTGACAGCATTCAGTGCATTAGAGTCCCAACGACAATTTTGTTGACTAGCACAAGGGTATACGAATAGCCCTGGTGTATTTTCAGCAAGAGTAACAGAGTTACTTCAAAAATTTGATGAAGAAGCGTTGTTCTATGTGGATGACATTTATCTGACAGACGACGACTAAGAGAGGCACTTGCCCAGGGTAAAAAAATCAAAAATAGCCCACCTCAATGTCCTATTTTTGAGATATGAGCTGTCAAGTGAAGGCGAAAAGTCTGGCAGCTAACTTTTTAGAAAAAAGTGCGCTGCTCCAGCCTCCAAAATCATTAAAAAATTTACAATCAATACGAGGATTCCTAAATGTTTGCAGGACCTACATTTTAGATTACACACAAAGGGTAAAACCTTTCTATGACTTAATAAAACCTGACTTTTCAGCCAGAGATTGGACGCAAGAACATACTAATATTCTTCGTTTACTCCAGAAAGACATGATTGCTTCCAAACGTGATCCGAATAATTGCGGACAATGTGGATACACTTAGGACCTTTAATGAAGGAGAAACTGTACCAATCGCTTACCAATCACACCTGTACACAAATGCAGAAATGCGTTTCACTTCAACAGAAAAAATACTGACAGCAGTTCAGACTGCTGCAGCAAAAGAAAGAGCACTGGCTCAGGGGAAACGCATTATTGTCGGAACTCCAGTACTAGCTTTAGAAGCAGTTACAAAGACCAGTATGCCAAATGCGAAAGTGTTACATCCAAGGTGGATGCAATGGGCTAATTCTCTCCCAGCAACAGATGTTGAATACAGATTTGATTCAAGTAAAAAATAAACAAGCATTCCTACATAATGAACAAGAATATCCTCTAACTAATGAAATCTTGCCTCTATAACAATATAAATATATTATTTATACTGACGGATCTGAGCTACAGTTTGAAGGAAACAACCCAGGCTATCTTATGAGCAACACATTAGCTATGTCAAAACAGAAAAATGTACCATGGTACAGTTAAACTAGAACACCACAAACAAAATGATATCAAAAATCGTAGGTTTTAATAAAAAGAATTAAATTCACAAATAAATTGTGTGCATGATCAATTGATACAGTTTACTGGTACATTTTTCTGTTTTGACATAGCTAATGTGTTGCTCATAAGATAGCCTGGGTTGTTTCCTTCAAATTGTTTGATTTTCCCTGACCCAGGATCTTTATCCTTACCAGGGGACCCTTGTTACTTCACAAAAAAAAAGGATCTGAGCTACAGGCCATAGGAAGAAAGCAGCAATATTTTTCGGCGTGTGCTTTCGTTATAGGTCGCACGAGTGATGGCAAGGTCTCTCCTAGTTGCACAAAAACGCAATCTCTAGGAGACTGCACGGCTCAGTTGGCAGAATTAAAAGCACCAATACTGGCACTTGTAAATACGGATCACAAATACCCCACACTAATTGTGTGTGATTCTTTTTATTGTGAAGTCGTATAATGAGTACTTACATCATTGAGAACAAAACGGGTTTAAGGACGCAAAAGGTGGCACAATTAAGCACAAAATGCTATGGGAAGAGGTAGCAGAATTGAAAGCCGAGCTACAGAGGACTCAAGTGATCCATACATTGAGTCATCAACGTGATGGCGCTCACGTTGAAGGGAATTCATTGGCTGATGAAGCCGCAAAGGGGGCTGTTCGCACGGCTTTCGTAGCTGCGCGGACTTCAAATACGAGAATAGACGGAGATATTATGGTAGCTGTCATCGCATCACGCAAAGGCAGCACAGCAGTACCTAAAACATTTCCACTCAAATACTCCTACAAGTTAGATGCACTAAACATTCCATATGCTCAGATTCCTGGAGTGGGGGATAGAGTAATACTAAAATCGTAGGCAAGGTTTAATACTAGCTGCACACAAGGGTTTGCGCACACTGGAACAGCACTATTGGTGGCCAGGGTTAACTAAACAAACTAAAGGGTATGTCTTGAAATGCGACATCTGCCAGCAGATGAAAGGCTCCAACGTTGCACGCCCTGCACAGGCGCCATTACTCAAATCTGACAAACCTCTCATATATGTGTACTTGGAACACTGCGGCCCCTTACAAACGGACGGGGCTTACAGATATATCATGGTTGCAGTGGATTCATGCTCGAGATTCCTATGGGTACGGCCTCAGCGTTCGGCTGACGCTTGAACGGTTATAAAAGATGTGCGAGTCTTTAGCGACACATACGCAGTTAGCACGTTACATTCTGACCGCAGCCCTGCGTTTAGCTCTCGGGCTTACAAAGAGGCCATGGAAGGAATGGGCGTAGCATTGCGCTTCTCATCTTCTTACCATCCTGAGGGAAATTCGGTTGTGGAGAGAAAAAAACAGGACTTAAAGCAATCTTTAACAGCTAGGGTATTAAGCAAGGGAGGTAGTTGGGTCACACACCTTTATGGGGTAAAGCAGGCATTAAACAACCAGCCAAGAAGTTCTCTAGGGGATGTCAACTCCATATGAGGTCCTCCTTGGGACACGAATGTGGGTACATGATCTTGATTGTGAAGGCGAGTGGCGGATGAAAAACCATTTGATATCCATGATCGTTTGGCTGTTTTACAGGATCTAAATTAATAAAGGACAAAACAAAGCAATGTCCATCTAAAGCAGACCGCCAACGAAGTCAAGGTAGTCACGGCAAGACCTGTCTGGATCCCAAAAGTCGGGGATCTGGCCAGAGAGAAATTTGTGGACAGAAAGGAATTTGGACCCTCTTACAGAAAACCTGTACCAGTCATTGCAGTACACAGAACAGAAGGAGAAAAGATTTGTTTCAATCGACAATCAAACCACACTATGTGGCCGATACTAAACAGTAGCCTAGTGGACTCCACTGTAACAGACGCCCTGCTCCAGGTACAATCCAAGAAGTTCAAACAGAAAGACTCATCACGTTTGAAGACCCACCTGTAAGGAATGAAGGACTAAGCAACAATTTTATTTATTTATTTATTTATGTAGTTTGTAGAGCGCACAGCTATCCCCGAGGGGGTGTCCCGGCGCTAGAACCTGAACCTCCAGGTGAGAAGAAAGGGGCTGGGAGGGAAACAGCAGGATAAAAATCAGAGTCCAGAAAAGAGCCAAGTTTTGAGTCTGGCCCGGAAGATGGATTCAGAAGGACAGAATCTAAGATCGATTGGCAGAGCGTTCCACAATTTTGCCGCGATAACACTGAACCCTCTGCCACCCATTCTAGAGAGTCTAAAACGGGGAGAGATCAGAAGGCGGAGGTCATTGGATCTCAAGGATCTGATGGAACGGGATATTGAGACACGTTTTTTCAAGTAGTTGGGTCCGAGGTCGTTGATGGCTCGGTAGGCAAGGGTAAGGATCTTGAACTGGATACGGCTGGCCACCGGTAGCCAGTGAAGTTCCTTACGATAAGCGGAGACTGATTGACGGTAGGGGATATTACCAATCAATCTGGCCGCCGCATTCTGGACAATCTGAAGCCGGTCTATCAGATATTGGGGGGCACCAGCATAAAGGCTGTTAGCATAGTCCAGGTGAGACGTGATGAGGGCATGGGTAACTGTACGGCGGGAATCCAGAGGGAGATAGGGAAGTATCTTTTTGATCATGCGCAACTTCAGGAAGCAGGCAGAGGTCACTTTATTGACCTGAGTTTTGCATGAAAGGGAGTCGTCAAACTGAAATCCCAGGTTACAAGCAGAGTGAACGGCAGAGGGAGCGGGATCAAGTGCCGTGGGCCACCACCAAGAGGAAGGGATGGGATTTTTCTGGTTAAAAAACAGCACCTCTGTCTTGTCTGCATTGAGTCTAAGGTGGTTATCAGTCATCCAGACACTGATGTTGTTGAGGCACTGGCGGAAGTTGGTGAACGCGGAGTCCAAGTGGTCTCTGAAGGAAAACATCAGCTGAGTATCGTCAGCATAAGAGACCACCCTGACTCCGTAGGACTCCACAACGTCGGCCAGTGGGGCAAGATAGATGTTAGAAAATAGAGGGCTGAGGGCAGAGCCCTGTGGCACACCGCATGACAAGGGTTTATCCTCCGATTTAAAAGGCCGCAACAACACCCTCTGACTTCTTCCTGAAAGGAAGGACTCGATTCAGCTAAAGGCAGTGCCGCCAATGCCTATCTGTTTGAGTCGGTCAAGGAGGATGAGGTGGGAGACAGTATCAAATGCAGCGGACAGGTCGAGGAGGACCAGCATAGCTTCCTCGCCCCTGTCCACGCATTCCCGGATCGTTTCCGATACTTCCAGCAATGCCGTCTCTGTGCTGAATCCCGCCCGAAATCCGGATTGTGAGTCGTGCAGTAGAGAGTTGCTTTCCAAATACTCCGCGAGTTGCAGCTGTACGGCTTTTTCCAGGACCTTTGCGGGTTTGGGGAGAAGGGAAATGGGGCAGTAGTTGGCGAAGATAGTGGGATCAGCATCAGCCTTTTTAGGATGGGAATCACCAAAGCCTCCTTCCAAGAGGTAGGGAAAAAGCCATGGTGGAGGGAGGCGTTCCAGATGGAGAGGAAGGAGCAGGCTAACGAGGGAGCCAGCTCTCCCATAAGTTTAGCAGGGACAGGGTCAGAGGGAGCGCCAGATTTGCAGTGGGTGAGTAACCTAATAGCATCGTCCAGGGTGAGTTTATTGAGGGAGAGGAAGGACGGAGAAGCTGGGGGACTTGTGGAGGGAGGCAGGGAGACTAGCCCTTTAGGGAAGGAGATACAGAGTTTGTTTATTTTTTCAAGGAAGTAATCAGAGAGTCCCTCGCATAGGGCCTGACTCGCAGAGTTCTGAGTGGCCCTAGCCGGAGGATTAATGAAGTCTTTGACAATGGTGAAGAGGGTTTTCCAATGCTATGGAACTTGTTCCACTTGAACCAGACATTGAAAATCAAAATTAATATCAGAATAATTCACAAGTTGCAATTAGACCAAATACAGACGGCTACAACAACATGCCTCCTCAAGAGGAAAATAACATTTCAACTAATCCTGATGCAATTCCTACAATTGATCGAACAGCTTCTGGCTATTTCATTAACTTTGATAAGTTTTCTCTGGATCCAAGTGAGCCGGAAACAATGCCAGCCAAAACACCATTCAAGCAAGAATTAAAGAACTTGTTTCTCTTTCTTCAACAGACATACCTGGTGACATACCTGGTATCACCTTGGATTGAACTTGGAGTAATTTCTGGGATATTGTTTTTTTGCTTATGGCTAGGCTTATTTTGACTTTTAGTATGCTCATCAATGGACACTACCTACAACAAGGTTCCACAGACCAAAAGGTCAACATCCTACTGAAGCCACATCCATCATCAAATTGTGAACAAAGAGACTTGTCATCAGTGAACATTACAGCTGTTCCTATACCCGATAGTAGTTCTTGCATGATCCCAAATCCTGGGCTCACTTCATTCTGATGGTAATCAACCTCGTAGCAGGGGGTTCACCAGTGCCCGACTCCTGGAAGGGAGCCGAGGTGGTTCCAATATTTAAGAAGGGGGATAGAGAGGACCCCGCCAACTATCGCCCCATCAGTTTGATCGACATTATGCAGAAGGTGGATGGAGGGTCCTTCTTACGAGAATCGGAGCATGGATCGAGGACGATAGCATCCTGTCCCATTTCCAAGCGGGTTTTAGGCAGAAGGTCGGAACCATGGACCAGGTTTTTAGATTCTTCATGGGCTACTGAAACCGCATTCGATCTGGTCCCCCGCGAGAAATTGTGGCAGACCCTCCATCAGCAGAGTATCTGCCCGCTGGTTCTTCACATGGTTAAGCGTCTTCATGACGGAAACTATGCCAAAATCAGATGGGGGACACAAGGACAAGGATGTGTTTTTCTCTAATTTAGGGTCCCGTGGTAGACCTCGGGAACCTTGCCATGCATTTGTTAATGGACCTGAGATCCACAAATTCAAATTACTTGGTGAGTTGGCTACTGAAAGCGCAGTTGCTGGAGCTTCTGATTCATCGCATCTGCTGGGCACCTTAGAAGTCATTTGAATCCCAGGAGTTTCCTCAGAGTCTCTAGCGATGTTGAGCCAGTCTTCTGGGGAGCATTTTACTCCCTGTGGGGTGATGATGTCCTTCTGGGTCCTGTTTGTTATTGGACCTGTGGTACTGGCACTCTGGGTGGAGATTTTCTGCTTGCTCAGCAGTGCCGTTATTTTTTTAATTCTGCGCCTGGGCCGGGGTTAGGCCAGGGTCAGGATCGGGGACAGGGCCCCTCTCCCTGGCGGTCTTCAGCAAGGTCACCCCTCTGTGATACTCGCTGCAGGTTCCACTGTAATTTTCCGTCTGTGTAGTATCTGGTCACTCGCTGTCGACACTTTGCTCTTCTTCTCCTCCTTCTCCTTCTCCATTTTCGCTGTCTTCGTCGTCCATCGCCTCTGGAGGGGGTTTTCTCTTCACCCCTCTCATTGGCTCTTTCATTTGCTCTGTCTGGGTTTCTTGTACTGAGGCATAGGACACCGGTAATATCGGAGTTGGCAGGTTGTTGGGCTGCCGAGTGTTCAAGCAAAGGACCGAGCCAGCGTCCTTTATGAATGAAAATTGTGTGTAAAATTTTGGTTGGAAGCTTGACCCTTTATGATTTCGCGAAAGGTCTGGGCTAGGGTGGCCTGGAAGAAAGGGGGTCAGGGGGATCAGCCGCTCATTTCCACCACCTTCTTTTTCGCCTTCCACCGCCCCTTTCTTCAGTTCGTCTTTGCCAGCACTCAGAGTCTATATTTAATTTCTTGTTGGCTTTATTTGCTCTCCTAGATCTTTTAGTAGGGTTCAGGGGCCCTTGAGGATCCCTTGATCTCCCGGATCTCATAGTGATCTTCTCTTGTCTTGTCTTATTGTCTCCCTTCCTATGTTCCTGCTCCCGGTTGTTTCTTCTTTTCCTTTCTTCCTTCTTGTTTCTCCTTGCTGGTCTTTTTCCTTTTGCTTTGCCCTCACCCATACAGCGGCACCCTTGTGGTGGTGGAAATAGTAGTGGTTCCTTTGAGCCCTTTGAGCACAGCGTCCCAGAATTCCCAGAATTCCCTGGTCTAGTCTGGTGGAGACCAGTGGTAAGGGAAGGGATAATCGGTTGCCGTGGGTTAATGGGGCTGGATCCTGACCTAAGTGCTGTGTTATTAAGGTTGTGTGGCTGCTTTCATCTGTTACCTAGGCTCAAGCCAACGGATGCCGCCGGATGCAAGCCTCTTATGTGCGCCTTCATGTGCCTTTTATGGTACGACTCCTGGTGTATCCCACTCTTCCGCTTGCTCTTACTCTGCTGCTTCTGTGGGAACCAGCTTCAGACTTCGAGCCGACCCTCTGCCCTTACCCTGCCTTGCCTTGGTGATAACTCCTCCCCCACTCCTTCCTGGGGCCACCGCTCCAATCCAACCAGCTGCAGCCGGCCAGGCAAGGCAAGGCAACAAGGCAGGCAAGACGGCAAGGCGCCAAGGCAGGCTACAGGCAGGCTGGCAGGCGGCAGATTCACTCCCGTGGAAGAACGACGGGGGAGGACCAATCTCCCCCACTCACTCACTCGCTCTCTGCTCTTTGCCCACCTCACGAAGGTGAGAGCAAGGGTGGGGAAAAAAGAAACTTGCTGCTGCCCACTTGACTCGCCCCGCAATTTTTTCCACTCTGCTCCAGCCTCCGCTCGGCTCACCTGCCTCCGACTGCCGAGCCTGAATTGCAGAGATCTCCTTCCTTTTTCTTCCCGGCTGCGGTGCGACCGCGGTTCCTCTCTCCCCCACTCTGGCTGACGGCTGCTGCTGGAGGGGCCACGGAGCTTGAGGAGCGGCTGGGCAGCGTCCTTGATCCTCGCTCGCTTGCCTGCTTGCTCGCACACACAGAATGACTGCCTGGGAAGCACGGAAACCACGGACTGGACTCTTATCAGGTGGGATATTAAATCTGCGCTGAAGTGTATTTTCATGCACAATGGCCAAGATGAGCTTCTACAAAATAATCCTGAGATGCTGCATTAAGGGTGTAAATCTCAGGCACCACACTTCAACTAATTCCACACCACACACCACATTCCACTAATAAATGAAAATATGCAGTTATTTCATTTTATGTTCCTGCACAAATGTAAAATAAAATGGATATTGGTCAAGATGAAGTATTAAGTAATAATCTTGATGAGGTAATGCTGAAGGATATCCCATATGAAAGTTGTGGCTTACCCCTCATAGCTTCAGATGTATCTGCTTTACAAGGTCTACTGTAACAAAACAAAAAATATGCTGGTGTCTCCACCTTGGATGAGAAGCAATGAGGGACAAGATATACATATTCCCATTCTGACACCATGAGAGTGATATATTTCATATCGGTACCCTGATATAGGTCCAGGGAACTTCGTACACTTTCCCTACATCATCCCCCCGTCATTTCATATGAATGAGCCTTATAAGAACCTAACTCCACATAAGGACAGAATGCCTTGTATGGACAGCCTTATAAGGACTGCAGCCTTTTATGGACTAAACCTTTCACTTAGATCCATGCAGAGGGTGGGTTATTCCAAATCGATATTGCTAAGACGTCATCCTTAGCACATATGAATAATTTTACCTCTCCCATCGACGCACAAGGTTTAATCCCCAACGTCATCCTCATACTGAACAATGGGTAACACATGCACATAGACTGTATAAATACAGCACCTCTTGCTATCAGTAGTCAGGAGGGAACCGAGACTTCAAGGCCGTCACACTGACCAGAGACACTGCGGCTCCGACATGCAATCGCTCCAGCTGACAGTGGTCTGACTATCCCTGGAGGGGTATCCAACTCAAGTCCAGGACAAAGTCCCACACTCTCACTATTCAGGTATGGGGGTTCGACTAAATCCTAGCCGGATTCTTGGCTCTTAGATTCTTGCCTCTTAGGCTCTTTTCGCACCTACTCACATGCTAGGTACATTTAGGTACACCTAGACAGGCATCTTAGGAGTATTGCAAAATGGTAGAACAATACTAATCATTTTTATTCACTGTACTGCTGAGTCTAGATCTCTGCTACTGTGTCACAGTTGTAGCAGCACATTTGTTTTACATGAGAAGAACAACGGTACAATAAATTCTTATTGTAAACACACCAAACTGTTTCTTCTGTGAATCGCTCTGAGAGCAAAACAAGCAAGTACGAGTGTCTGCGTGAAAAATAGCATATTGTTTACACAAGTCTGAGGAATCAGGGTTTGTTGTGTTCTGAGGTTGTCAAAAACTAATCTCTCTGATAATAGGAGATACTAGTGGCACTGCGAGCTAGCTAATGCAAAACATAGGTGTTACAATCAAAGAGGAAGATCCAATAGTCTGTAGTTATATTAGGATCATAAGTTTATTGGAGATAATCAAGAGACAATCATGAGACCCCACCAGGAGCAGTTCCACTCTTTGCGGTGCCAGGTTTCATTAAATTCAAATGCAGTCTAGATTCCTTAGTTACTTGCAAGTCAGAAGTCCAAATCCATTGAAGTAGCACGCAGGTTCTTTTACAACGTCGCCAGTGTTACAATCAAAGAGGAAGATCCAATAGTCTGTAGTTATATTAGGATCATAAGTTTATTGGAGATAATCAAGAGACAATCATAAGACCCCACCAGGAGCAGTTCCACTGCTCAGCCCTTCAAGCCAACTGACATATGCTTACTCAACAACCACCCAACATTCCAATTACATCATCAAGGGCCAAGCAGGACAGCAGGGGGAAACACAGGGAGGATTTATAAGACATGTACATTACAACAATAGGCTAACATATTTGGTGGGGGTGTACAGAGTCAGTCTACCACCAGTCCACAATATATGTTATCCGTAGACAGTGCAGATCCTGCATGAAGAGTACAATAGGAACTACACTATATGAGGAGGCACAACCCTTCTTCCAACTAGAGTCCATACCAGGCTTCTCCAAAAAGTAGCTCATGAGCTACTGGTGCTCTCCGGGTAACGGCAAGTAGCTCTCCTGTGTGCAGTAAAGCCTAATAAATTAGAAGGTTTTGAATGGCTAAATGAATGCACATATAACAAAATTATAATGTGTGTATTAGAGACAAAAATATGTGTATTTCCAGAACCCATAAATTGATGGCAGGTAAAAAATGGCTGAATTTCAAAAATATATTTGAAGCGGATATTTGAGTGATAAACCATTTCGAGTTGAGCAGACTTATTACTAATATCATTACCTTTGTGCCAGGGGCATTGCTTTTAGGTACTACCCTTGTAAAGACATTTAAGCTTGCACAGCCTTTTCTGCTTTACTGCTGAGATCTCTGCTTGATGCACTGACGTGATTGCTTCTAGTATATGTGCACATGGTGGCAAGTAATGTAATCATGTCTAATGTGGTCACTGTTACAACAATAATATTATGAGTAGCTCTGGATAATTTACTTTGAACATAGGTAGCTCTTACTACAGGAACGGTTGGAGTTCCCTGGTCCATAAATTACTGTAGGAAGGTGTATTATTATGTAGTAATGTTGGTTATACTTCACTATGTAATACTCTTACAATACCCCCAAAACGGCCCTTGGATTCACAATAATAAATGGAGTCACAATAATAAATCCTTATCTCAGTCCTGGCAGAATGGCAAAGAGCAGTTACGCTTTACTAGAGGAGCATGTGTTAATGCAGAGTACCACCATGGACAATTAATTGACATTACACAAAATAAATCAGACACAAATTTATAACAATAAAGCAGATTTTTATATAAATGTAGATACCAAAACAAAGTGAATCGGAGAATAAGAGTTATGGATTTTAGAAGCAAACAAAACTGTAAACCTTTAGTATTGTGGTCAATGGGAAAAAGCACTAGTGACCATCAGTCACTTGCAGGTCATATTGCGTGGAACCCACTATGGGGTAAGGATGTGCTAGTCCCAGGACCAAGCCACGACAGTTAGTTCGATTTTACCTGGCTTGAGAACCCTGCGTGCTGAGTTGTCCTGGCTGTCCCTGGTGCTGAAGCGAAAGCCGCAGAGGAGCTGGTTTAACCGCTTACAAGGTACTAAGTTAGAAAAGTCAACGAGGCAACAGCTGGCATCAGATGAAGGTTTTGCGGGCTTCCCTCACTCTGCAGTATCAAGTAAAGGTGCTGATTGCTCGACTGGCCACCAACAAGCCTTGGCAGTGGTCAGGTCAGCAAGAAGATATTTTGACGTCCGGAGGAAAGCGGTAGCCACCATAGACATGCTGGGGTTCAGGACTACATTTCCCACAGTGCACTGGAACATCTACTTTTGGGGCGATCCCCCATAGGGCCCGAAGGCTATCCTTTGCTTCTGGTATGCTGTTTTTACCTGCAGTGTGAAGGAGACTAGTGCCACTAGTCCAAGGAAGTCTGGAGTTGCTATTAGCTCTCAAAGGGGTACCACTGTCTGGGGGTACCAGTGGTTGGTCCATGACGAGTGGCAGTCTTGCAGTTCTGGAAGGTTGTCACAGGTACAGAGTATCATCCAATTAGTTTGTGAAGCTCCTGTAGTCGCAGATTCATGTCTCTTTTCTGTCCTTTGTTGCAAGTCAGATTAGAACAGAGGTTCTGATGCCAGGGTGCCCCTTAAATCCTAGACTTAAGGATGATAGGGGTGTGGATGCAAGTGGCCTATGGGCTACTAGCAAAAGCAAGATAGATGGGACCCCCTCGAGATTAATGTAGGTCAGGGAAAAGAGGGTAATGAGTAACCACAATAATACAGTATGTTCTCTCAGTGACCACAATACTTCGTCGTTGATATTATTCCAATTCTTTCAATATCAATTTCTACAGTACACAAGTGACAACAAAGAACGTCTCTTTATACCTTTTATTTTCTCAATTTTTTTTTCTTTTTTCGTTTATCTTATTTCATTCTTCATATATGTCGGAAAAATACATATCCTTTTTATCACATTATTTCATAGAATTTATATATACATATCTGATAGAAGAATCAGTCAAAAATACATTATTGTCTAAATTGAATTCCTACAAAATCAAACAAAAAAAGGATTGAAATAAAGTATATACACCAAGAACCCCCCTGAATGCAAAACAATCTAACACCAATCGTTCCAATACAACCATACTCACACTAACTACACTCACACAGAATCTGTATACGGTAGGTTTTATATAGGACATTGGAATAACCTCTGCCAAAGATCAAATCTCAATACAGGGCATGAGATTCCGCACTAGGTCTTAGTGTGAGTATGGTTATGACCTAACAATTTTTTAATCCTATCCACTGGGGACTGCAATAAAACTGTCTGTGACACATGGAGGTAGTTTTAACGGTTTTCCACTCTACACCAATTATTCTTCTCACCCTCAGCTATTTATGTTGGCCCACCTATCCATCCTCAATAGCTCCCCTGCAGGTTCAGGATAGTATCCCACATTGGAGGACTTTTTCTACCAAAGTCAGGAAACGCGGGGCCTGATGAAGAAACATACCAACTCTGGTGGGTGAGGACTTCCCTCCAGCAATGAGTAGGTATCCCACACACAGGCAACGTGTGGTTTAATCAACTCCTATACATCCGGGCACCATCACAACCCGAGTCAGAACAACTGGTAAAATGAACTAGAAGTTGTAATAGTGCAGAATATACGAGTAACTGAATGATAACACATGGCAAATGCTTCAGCTAAGTAACAGTGAACATTCTTTAATAAATACACATAGCCAAAATCATTTAGAATGTAACACATTTTTGCTTCCAAGAATCATTAGTGGTGTGTGGGTAGACTGGGGGGGGGGGGAAATACTCTACTGGGTAATAGGGTAAGGGGTTCCCCGTAAATGAGTACAACTCATGTGACCCGTGAGGAGAAGTCGCAGGAGGTGAGGGAGGAGGTGGTGTATTTGTCCTTAGGCCTTTTAGGGCACGGTGGCAGCAGAAGGATGTCTGGAGATGAAGTATTCTCAAAGTCGAGGCTGAGCTTTCTAGGCAAAGTCTTTTTTGGAGCAGAGATCTTGCCTGTGTGTGAGTGAATGATGATTTGAGACTACATGTCATGCAGATCCTGTTGGAGCTTTTTGAGTACAGACCTCTCTTTGGAGTCGCTTGTATCTGAGCCGACTGTTTTCGGCCTTGACTAAGGCATTGACTTCAAGACTTTGGTGCAGACAAGTGTTCTCAGACTCGTGGGCCGTTTGGGATGGGGGGATGGAGGTTGTGGCTCTTGGCTAGATTCCGTCTCAGCTCCGACACCTTGCTTTGGTGTCGACCAGAGCCAGAAGGTGGTGGAACACCAAAAGGCAGCAGTGACGTACGCATGGGGCTCAACAACCAACCCTTCGACGTACAGTCGCCTACCTTGGCGGGGCTACTTAAAGCCCGACTAGCCCTCCTAAGGGCTCAAATGAAATCAGCGGTCTGACTCATCATAGGGTCTTGAAAAGTGATCACTTCACACCAGATCTAACTCAACTCAATTTGCTCGCTATTGAACCACGGATCCACTTCAAAATAGCCTACCTGAGGTACAAATCTCTTCATTATAACACTTCAATTTACCTGGCAATAAAACTCAAACTATTTGGTTTGAACTGCATGCTAAGAAGCTTCAACACTCTACTATTGAAACTACAAAAATTCAAGAAGAAGAAAACTTACAACCACGCCTTCTCCGGTCTCGCCTCAAGAATATGGAACTCTCCTCCCCCTGAAATCAGAGCTAACCCTTCGACCACCTCATTCAAAAAAGAAGTCAATGGGATGTTCTTGAAATGTTTCCTGCAGCTATAGACTTGAACGATTTACAAAAAGGGGGTGGTGATGAACAGAGTGTCTGAGTTAAACAGACCACTCTTACCCAGTCCAAAGATCAGGGCTTGATCCATCACCGTTATTTATCTCACTGCCCCATCCCAGCTCAGAACCTGGCTATATGCAAATCAGTCTGTCCCTGGCCCAGTGCATCATGGGAACAGGGCAGACTAAACTACCAAGCCAATTCTTCACCAGAAAGAAGACAAGCTACCGGGGACCGGTTTCTGGCATTTCAGCCTTCTTCGGCCCGGCTTGCTTGAATCCTGATGGAGCAGTGAGAAAGGGACTCATGTCTGAGTATACCCTGCCACACCTATACCATACCATCATGCACTGGGACAGGAACAGACTAATTTGCATACAGCCAGGTTCTGAAACTGGGATGGTGCAGTGAGCTAAAAAACGGGTTTGGATCTAGCCCTGATCTCTTGACTGGGTGAGAGTATTCTGTTTAATTCAGAGACTCTGTCCCTCACCACCCCTTGTTGTAAATATTTGTGTCCACCCTAAGCGTGGAAGGGTATACTCAGATGTGAGTCCCTTGCTCATTGCACCATAAGGATTCAAGCAAGCCGGGCCGAAGACGGCTGAAATGCCAGAAACCGGTCCCCGGTAGCTTGGTTCCTTCCCAGTGTAAGAATTGGCTTTTGTAGTTTGGTTTGCCCTGTTCCCATCATGCACTGGGACAGGAACAGACTAATTTGCATACAGCCAGGTTCTGAAACTGGGATGGTGCAGTGAGCTAAAAAACGGTGTGGGATCTAGCCCTGATCTCTTGACTGGGTGAGAGTATTCTGTTTAATTCAGAGACTCTGTCCCTCACCACCCCTTGTTGTAAATATTTTTGTCCACCCTAAGCGTGGAAGGGTATACTCAGATGTGAGTCCCTTGCTCATTGCACCATCAGGATTCAAGCAAGCCGGGCCGAAGACGGCTGAAATGCCAGAAACCGGTCCCCGGTAGCTTGGTTCCTTCCCAGTGTAAGAATTGGCTTTTGTAGTTTGGTTTGCCCTGTTCCCATCATGCACTGGGACAGGAACAGACTAATTTGCATACAGCCAGGTTCTGAAACTGGGATGGTGCAGTGAGCTAAAAAACGGTGTTGGATCTAGCCCTGATCTCTTGACTGGGTGAGAGTATTCTGTTTAATTCAGAGACTCTGTCCCTCACCACCCCTTGTTGTAAATATTATTGCTATAGACTTGAAGTCACCAAACTAACTTTAATTTCATGTCTACAGCACAAATTCTCCTTGTGTTTGCTTTACAGCATAAATCTACCTTTCAACTTTGCAATGCTTTGATTCCTTATATCTAATATGATCACCTAATGTCTGCTTAACTTCTTTCATAGTTTGCTTTTATGTACAGCGCTGTGATACCCAGTCGGGTCATGCTCACGCTTTATAAAATCTTTCAAATAAAAAATAAAATAAATGTGTTTTATAAGAGGTTTGGGTGTTGACCATACTTAAGAGTCTCGCCGTGGTTCAGACAAGCACTCCTGGATCAACAGAGGTAAAAAGCGTCCTCAGGCACCTCTTACTCCTCTTGAACAACTTCTTCCCTGGGCTACGAAGAGTCGGATCTGATGATCTTAGGACTGGGTTGGATGACCAAAAGGTCTGGTTACTCACTAGATTTTTTCTCAGCCCAAAGCAGATCTCCCTCACCAAAGATGTCCGGGACATCTCTGAGGATGAACAAAACATTTATTTGTGGGCCCACTGCCTGCCTCTCTGCTGCTGCATGATCTTTTTGCTCCTGAAGGCCAAGCAAGAGTTACAACAGTGTTTGGTGATGATCTGGAGAGAGGCACAGGTTACAGACGGCATGGAAGTCAGCCCAAGGGTACTTTGAGTGGCAATGAGACTATCTTTGGAAAGCCAGTAATGAGGACGTGTAGCCCTGAATGGCAGAGGTCCAAAGGCTGGGAGGCCCGGTTAATAGATGAAGATGTCCTGGACGGTTAAGGTGAACAAGGTCAAAAGAACGGTAGGCTCACTTAAAATTCCTCTGCGGGACAGGAAGAAAAGACAACAAACTCTAGGGCTGCAAAGATCAGCATTGAACATGTTGTAAAGGGAGCAACACTGATAAATTCAGAAGATGATGGAGAAGAAAAATCAATCAAACAATGAAAGTTAGTGCCCATGCACATTCACAACCAGGAGGAGGATTCACCAAGACCTTGTGACTCCTTCGAAAATAAACAAGTTGTAACAGTCCAACCCCAACACCTGAAGCCAGAAGTATGCAAAGCATGTGTTTACAGCCACACATGCTACAAACATGTATTTACTCTTCATTTTAATTATCACAATTATTATATTTGCTACTCTAATTCTGCATATAGTCTGCAGCAGTTGGCTTTTAATCAAAGCCTTTACCTTCACTAGTCTGCTGTCATGTGTTAATTCACTCAAAATAAAGTGAGGAGAAGCCAAGACAATGCCTTTAGTCTAAAGGGTACTGTTAGTTTCTTAAATGGAGCTGTTCCAAATAAGTTGTGAGAGGTGTCCCTTTTCCCTGCTATGAATGTTAAACTAGAATATCTGCACTGTCTGAGGACTAATGGACATTCCCTTCTTGTGATCAGCATCAGCCTGGCATGCAAGTAAAGGTTTGTCTCAATTATCATCATCATCTGTACTTTTTGATCTTGTTTTTGATGCTTCAAAGATAGCTCAGTCCCAATGGAGTAATGTAGAGTGGTAACGAACGATGAGTTAGGCAATTGTGACAAGCATGCTGCTGAATTAAAGGGGGTACTTTGGCTTAGAGAGTAGTGTAACAGCAGTGAATGATACGACATGTTCCATAGTGTGATGAGGGAAGACATGGAGCATACTTGTATGGTGTGTTATCGTTTGGCGTAGTCAAGCTGGTGTTAAGTTGTGTAGGGCAATGTGGTAAGGGGTTGAGTTATGCAATAAGGTACCATATGTGGTAATGCAGAAAAAAGTTACTTATCTTGAGTAACAATATTTATAGTGGACCATATATTTGCAGGGGTCTGACCTTAAGAATACTCCACAGGTGGTATACTTGATACAGAAACCTTTTTCATCTGCAGTACCTCACCACGTAATACCACTTGCTATTCCACTCAGCAACTGACAACCAGCAACACTCAAGTAGATTCCTTATCTGATGAGTGAACACCACAGCAGTACCTTCCAGTAGGAACTAATGGTGATCATTAACCACAAAAATCATTTTGTATAGCCCATACAAATTATCCATCGCTCTGCGCCTCAGCTGCCACACAGTACTATTTGGGTCCAGTATGTGGAGTCGGCCAGCAAATTTCTACCCTGGGCCGTCCCTTGTGAAAGCAGTGGAATGTGCCAAGACCATCAGAAAATGTGCACAAATGTTAGCTGAAGGGCATTCTTAGCTAAGACATAGCATATCTTATTACATACAGCGCCCACCACAAGATAGCACATCGAGTCACAGCTTTGCCTTCCTTGACCCCAGCAAATCTGACAAAGAAAGGATTATTCACAGACTCTGACTTCAGCTGATCAATGTAGCATGAGACCGCTGAGTTAGGGTGCTGCTTGTCTGATGGAAGGATTAAAGACTGGCCCACGTGAAAGGTGGAAATCAGCTATTGCAGAAAAGATAGAGAAGTGCAGAGAAACAATTTGTTTGACTATTACATAGAAAACAGTGGGTGGATCGAAAAGGCCTGCAAATCTCTGACCTTAAGGGCTGAAGTACTTGCCACCGAAAATAATACAGTATTTAGGGTCAAGAGAAGGATTCAACAACCATGCATTGAACCAAACTGTGAGCCTATGAGAAAAGTCAGTACTCATTTTATATCTGTGGTACAATGAAGGGCATGGGCCAAAACCTATACAATAAACCTTTGAAAGATGCAACACTAGAGACTATCTGAACAAAGCATGGTGAGGAATACATGAAGGCAAAAAGAGCAGCCAAATAGCCTTTGATCATAGAAACTGCTAAGCCATGTTGAGTAATGGACAGTGCAATCCTCAGGGGGTCAGACACATGAGTGTCAAAGGGTTAAAGCCTGCTGCTTGGAACCAAGCGATCAATCTGTCCCAGCGACCTGCATAGACAGAATTAGTGATTGTATTTGGGGCAGTTAAGATGACGTGCACTACTTCTGAAGGTATCATGAAGGATTTTAAAAGGCACTGCTCAATTTCTACGCACACAGTTGAGTTTGTGAGAATTAAGTTGGAGAACTGGACCGTTCAGTTGCAAAAGCAGATCCATCTTCTCTGGTGGGGGGAAAGGAGCTGAATCCAACAAATCGGCATACCAAATTCACTATCTTCTGGAGGTGTTAGGCCCGGTTAAGAAACACCATTTTTACAGGCTTACGTTCTTAATTTGCCTTCTTTCCCCTTAAACACGATGACATTTGACACACATGCAACACAGGATAACATTCCTCAAACTCAGTTTGCACACAACACCACTTCATAGGCAATATATCAGAACACCTTGAACATTCTGTACAAGGAATATGTTCAGCAAGCAAGATGTTATTTGTTTTTGGTCAATCTGCGGCATAGCTTTAACAACAGAATAAACAATAGCAGCCTGACTAGGACTTTGGCATGGTAACATGGAGGATGCTATCATATATATGACGTCAAGCCTTTGTTTAGTCAGAGAAGCATTTCGCTGGCACGGAGAGGTCAGACCATGCTGCAATTCCAGCTCAGCTGATCCCCGTCACCTCATGCAAGGGATGCTGTCCAACTCTACACCAAGACGGGCAGCTTGCTGAAACATACCTATAAGTAATGGATAAGTAGGCCACCCAACAGGGATTTGGCAGATCCACTCACCTTAGACATAAATATTGAAACTGCATCTTGTGTATTTCTTGTAGATCTGTTTGGGTATGCATAAGTGGCTAAGCAAAAGGGTTATAGATCAGTTACCACAATTTCCTGAGGAAGTCAGGATTGTTATGTTCTGAGGGTGCACTTACATTGGTCACCCTGTAAGGATAGGGGTACAGATGGTACACTGAGCTAGCAGGACTATATGCCAATATATCCTGAGGGGTGCTCAGAATCAGTCTTGAAACAGTCCAAAGTTTATGTTGTCCAACGCACGCAGTTTTACTTGAGAAAGTACAAGCTGTACGACTATCTGTGTGGTGATTAGCTGAGAGTCATCCTTCTACAAACCCTGCAGAACACTTGGAATCACTAGACTAGGAGGAAGTACATAAAGCAACAACTACAGGAGGAAAGCGTTCTGAAAGGAACTGTTCGGGGAAAGGACAGATCCAAGGTTTTATCATCTTTAGGACTGTGGTAAGGAGGATGATGGAGGGAAGCTTAGCTGGTAGAAATCGTGTATGTCTCATCAGGAAGGACCACCTATTTGTGGTCCTACGGAGACCTGTGAATCAAGAAATAGACCTTCACATTGTGAAAGCCTATTAAGTAAGCTGACACTGGGAAAACGACACCTACAACAGCCCACTCCCACAAGTATAAGGACTCCAGGCATAGAATTCAGAAACCGACTCTGCCATTGCCTGATTAGGCAATAGATGGCATTAATGTTGTATCTTTCAGAAGGGAATCCTCTGCATTCCATTGAGTCAACTTATTTGGGACCCAATGTCTAGAGGTGCCACCGGGAAGGTGTTAGAATTTAGTTTTGCTGATGATGCTTGTACTTGAAATTCTCAGGAAAAAGGTGGGCCAACACGAACTTTGGATTGGACAGTATGGGCCAATGGCGTCAAGCAGTCTCTAGTAGGATTACTGGGCCTGAAAAAAGCTACTCCCTGGCAGCAAGAACAAGTTCCAACACAGCTGCTTTCAAGATCCAAGCATTGGCAAAGTCAGTAGGTCTCGCTTATATAATGCAAGTGCTATGCTGTTGTACTTGCCAATGTCTTTCTGTAAAGCATTGTTTTAAAAAAAGTGTAATAAAAAAACAAACAAAATGTAAAAATACCATATATGAAAAGTTAACATACCTTTTGGTATCTCAAACCTATCTATAGAATTCATGGTTTTAAATTGTGTGGTTTATTTTTCAAATAGTTTTCAATCCAGAACATTTAAACAGAATTAAAAAAGACTACGAACGTGCCAGCATGTAAAGGAAACGCTTCCAAGGCCTAAATTTCCTTCCACAAGATTCAGCTACTCATTCCTTTGCACTAGCCCAGGAGGCATATTTATGGGCCTCCATGAAAAATGTCCTGTCACCTGGGAATCCGTTTGCAGATGGAGAGGGGAGGATGAATGGGTCCATTGGGATACTGTGGCTAGCTATTTTCTCTACCAGGTAAGGCATTACTGAAGATAAGCAAACTTGTTAATCTGATAGAGACAACAACCCATAGAATAGAAACACAAGCAATAACTCCCCTGAGGTGGGTCTGCAAAACTTTTTCACACTAAAACGTTCTGAAGGACCAAACGTCTTAACAGACCTGACTATCCAAGCAGTAATACTTTGTGAATATGTGCAGATAAGCCAATGTTGCTGTCTGGCAGGTGTCCAGGACCAATACTCCTCATGCTTATGCAGTGCTCACAGCCTTGGCTCTGGTCGAATGAGCATTCAAGCCCTCAGGGAGTTGCTTTTTGATCAATGAGCAGCGGACTTTAAGGCAGAGCATGATCCATCGGGAGATGATACATTTCTGTATGCCCTTCCCCTTCTTCGATCTGACATCCCACATGAAGAGTTGATCTTACTCACGGAACTCTTTTGTGGGGTCACGGTAGAATGCCAACTCTTCTTTTTGGGGTCCAATCAGTGGAATTGCTTCAGGATGTTGCATAGCGTAAAAGGTGGGCAGGGTGATGGACTGGCCTACATAAAAGGGAGTGGCGCACACGAGACGCACCGGGACACAGGTCCTCATCACCGGCCAACTAGACTATGGCAACACCCTCTATGTAGGAATCACCATACACCTCCTACAGAGACCATACAGAACGCCGCAGCTACTCACCCTCGACCTTACCCGATGAACACACATCATGCCCCACCCCAGGCAACTCCACTGGCTCCCCATACAGAAGAGATGCCAATTCAACCTGCTAACCCACGTATGCAAGCCTCTACACAACCAAGGACCTGCCTACATTTACCACCGCCTGAACTTCCACCAAACGTAGAGTAGGCTACACTCTGCCTCCCTTTCACTTGCCCATACACCCAGCATCTAACAAAGCAGAAGAAGAGGAAGCTCATTCTCCCACATTGCAGCAAAGACCTGGACCAGACTCCCCACTCAACTCCAGATCCTTAACTTACTTCCAGAATTCCGAATGGCCCTCAAGGCATGGCTGGTCGAATAAGCCTCTGGAACCTGCAAGCACCTGAATACCCTATTGGATGATTAGCCGTGCTTTATAAATAAATCCTGACTGACACAAATTTTGGCAAGAAGGAAGCTCTAGTGCGAAGAAACAGCTTGTCTGGTAAGATGTTGAGGTATGGCGGCTTAAATTACATACCCTGAAGCTCACCGACCTTCCGAGCAGATCTTATTGAGGAGCCTTAGAGGACAGTTGTGCAAAAGCTCAAAAGGAGCACAAATCCGGAAAGTGATGAATCAAGGTCACACTGAGAGAGATGCCTAACTGCCAACATAACACTGAAGACTTCGGGTGGGTGAAAATCTGTTAACTGTCGCAGCTCAATCTCCACGCATGAAGGCATGTCGTTGAGAGGTTTGGGTAGAGAACCCTCTGCTGCAGCTGCAATGGAGGATACTCCGAAAGGTGCAGCCTGTTGAGCAGACTGATGGCCCTGCTCAACAGTCCAGGATACCAAACTCTCCTAGCTCAGTATAGAGCCGCAAGGATGACTTGGGCCCTGTCGTTCTGGATCTTCTTCAGAACTGTGGGCAGGAGTGGTATGGGCAGAAAGGCACACAGAAGGATTGAACTCCACTCAAGATGAATACCGCCCCATGGTGGCTGGGCGGGAAAGGATGCAGTTGGCAGTTCCTTCTATGGTCACCAAAGGAACGAAAGGTGAAATGGGTTTATCAATAGAAAGGCCCAAAGATCTGGTCATAGCCCTGCTATCCTTGAAGCGCTCCAGTGCTGAGTACGCCTCGTCTCCAAAGAGACAGGCGCCAATAACCGGCATGTCCATATGCAAAGCTTGGAATGCCCCTGAAAAACCAGGTGCGATGCCGCAAGGTCACTGAAGAAGAAACCGCTCTGCCAAGCTAGTCAGTCATGTCCAGCCAACATCTGATTGTGGAGTTGGCTGCATCTTCCGTCCGCCATAGCTTGGGAGAGAATGGCCCGGGCCTCCTCCAGGACCATGAACAGCATAAGCGCAACCGATTCCACAGTGCATGGGGGTAGGAGCCCAAAAGGCATGCAGTGTTCACAGACTGCAGTGCAAGGCTAGTGGAAGGAAACTTTCTTGCCTAAGGTGTCCAGCCTCTTGGATACCCCATCAGGTGGGCTGGTAGGGAATGTGCCATAATTTATGAAAGACGTGGAAGCTTGGACCACCAAACTCTCCATGGGTATGGTGTTACGTGAGGAAGGGTGGGACAATGGCAGTTGTCCTGTTCACATGAGCCCCTGTCCTGGGCTTGGATCAGGTCCTAAGCAGGATAACTGTGAGGGTTCCAATAAAAGGGAGAAACGGTTCTTAGAGTGTCACTCCTGGCTGAAGCACCTCTGTGAAGACGTTAGTCTTGACTGCCACTGAGGGCAGGCTAAGGCCCAGGACCTCGGCCACCCTTCTCACCATCATAGCAAAAGAGGCACCCTACTCATCACCCATTATAGGAGGAGAGACCATGCCAGTATCTTGGGAGATTTTCGGTCCACTGGCATTCGCTAAGTCCTAACATCATTCCATGTTAGCGTAAAGCACATGGACACATGTCCAGCACCTTTCTGAGGGCATATAGCACAGTGAAGCAGAAAGTTAAGACGGCGAAAACAAGATGGACAAATGAGAGATTAGTGTCAAATTTCACACTGAGATTCTATCTGAATTAACAGGGCCTGAGACAATCCCAAAATTTAAATGGCGAAAAAGCATGGGGTTCAGATGGCTTGGCTATAAGAAAGTGGCTCTATATATACACTGGACCAAAGTAAGGGACAGTGTGCAAGAGTCTCCAATCTCCAGAGGTATAACAGAGGTTAAAGCCAGATCTGACCTTACTCTCTAAAGTGGTAGCTTGGTCGAGCAGTAAGGCAGTATCAGAGGGCTGTGTAAAGCATTTGTTTTACACACGTAGTCAGCAAAAGGTTTCACACACTCAAGAACTGAACTCTAGGCCAATTGTTTTTATATCAAAACATATAGTTGTTTTATTTTAGAACCAACATGTATCAAAATATACTTCTCAATATGAGTGACTTTGGTAATTACTTTGCAGAGAGGCAATGGACTAGGTAAGTACAATAGTTACCGAGGTTGCAATAGGCAACACAATTTAACATTGAGCTCAATGGGTTTTTCTATAAAAATGCAATTGATTACTTTCAGGATTACTTTGCTAACCACAGGACTGGATCCTGGATTCAGTCCTGAAACCTAAGCTGTAAACAGTTAAGTAAAAGCGTTTTGGTTACAGTTGTAATTTTTAAAGGATATAAATGTATTTTCAAAGTTGACACTTAGAAACTTTTTAGAGAAAAACTAGCAATGTTATCCTATGGAAGGAAATTTAAGTCACAGGTAAAGTAGGTTCTCGTTACTTTTGTAATCCAGTACTGGGCTCCTAGATCCAGCACTGGGACCTCTACCTAAGACAGGTAAGTATTTACGTTTCAGTAGTTGGTACGATTTTTAAGGAATATTTGTAATTAGCAAAAATAGACACAGAAGAAATTTCAGAGATAATCAGTCAATGGTTTTGTATGGGAGAAAATGCAGGTAACTGGTAAGTACAGTTAAGATGACTTTTGCGGTTCAATACTGAACTAGAAAGTACAGCACTGGCTTCTCTCCTGATCCCAGGTGAGTATTTCGGAAAATCGTTATTCGGCTGATTTTAGAAGAATATTTTAAAGTTTCAAAAATCGACACTTAGAAGAAATTTCAGTGAAAACCAGTCAATGTTAGCCTATGGAAGGAAAGTGAGTCATCGGCTTTCAGGTGAGTATTCGACTGGTGAGGTTAAGGTTCTGGGCATGGACTCGGGGGGTCTCCCAGGGTCGGAAAGGTACAGTTCTTACACCCTCAGCGGCACAGGGGCAGCCGGGTCCAGAGAGTGAATGCCCAATGCAATCCAACGGAGGGTAGGGGGCCCTTGGTTGGTGGCTACAAGCAGGCAGGCCACGCGGCTGTGGGAGATGAGTTCCTGGTGACTTACTCAGGGCAAGTGGGGAAGTAGAGTAGGGTAGGGTAGTAGTTGCACTTCCAGAGGCACTCTGGCGGCTCAGTGCAGGGTACTTTTGAGCCATCGGGCGCTCAATGTTATCCAACGGGAAAGTTACAAGGTGAACAAAGGCTGCAGGCTCGGGGACGGAGATTCTTCAGGTGCGACCACCACTTCAAGAGGTAAGTTGGGTTCTTAGATAAGAGGCGAGTACCCCAAAGGAGGGCACAGGGGGCCGTGGGGCGGGTGTCTTTGGGTGGTTGTAGGGGGTCTTTGGGTGTCTTTGGGTGTCGGGAAATCTTACCCTCGGCTGGTCGCAGTTGGAGGGGTCCCTGGTTCTGAGGCTGCAGGCATCGTCTGGGTCGTCGAGGAGGCTCTTTGGGCACTGGACTTCGGGTCCCAGTCGCCGGGGGGAATATCCTCGTGGTCTTGGTTACTCTGGCACAGGCCCGGCTCGGCGGGTGCAGAGTGGGCTGGATTTGCGGTTCCTGGCTGGCACCAGGGGTATGGTTGTTGGAGCAGAGCCTCTGCTCAGGGGAGTCCCAGTCTTTGAGAGGGTCAAGGTAGGCAGGTCCTCCGGGTTTTCCAAGGTTGCTGTCTGCAGGAGTCGCCGGAATTTAGCAGAGGCAGGTTCCAGGGTCGGCAGGCTGGTAGGGCTGGGGCCAAGTCAGTTGGTGTCATCCTGTTAGCAGCTGCAGGCGGGTCTTCTTCTTCTTCTTGATCTTCTTTCTTGTATTTCTTATCGGGATCTGAGGAAGGAAGGTTCAGGGTGCCACTAAATACTGAATTTAGGGGCGTTACAGGTAGGGCAAGGTCAGGGACCAATAGGTCCCCGTCCTGGTGTGGGTACACCCCCTAATCTGCTTCTCTTCTGTGGGACGGGGGCAGGGGCCTAGCTGTGATTTGGCAGTGCTCCCCATCTTCAAGATAACCGGAGCCCGGGGCCGTGCTTCACCTCGCCTCTCCCACCTGAGGAGTGGGGTTGGCACAGGATGGCACACCCCACTTCCTGATGTAGGGTTTTCCGCCAGTCTTCCCGCCAGAGTAGGGGTCAGAAGTGGTGGAGCCAGTTGCTGAGTACAGCAAGTGGCCTGAAGAAGCTCACAACGGCGGCAGGCTTTTGAAGCTTCCCCCTGCCCACCCTGGGGGAGGAAACCTAGCACCTTGCCCAGAATGTGCATTGCTGCAGGCCCAGGAGAGTGGTTGGCTCTCCACCCAGGGGTCCAGCAACATGTCTGCTGGGTGGCAGTCTAGTGAAAACAAAAAAGGCTTGGGTCTATATGCTAACTGGCCTAGACCACTCTTATTTTGAACAACAAAACAAATGGCCAGCTAGATTATTCAAATAAAATCCCACCACACTTAGCCAAACAAATCCTAAGCGGGCACACTTCTCATTTGATGATTTTTACTTGTTTCATAGTTCTTTTTGGAAAACATTTACATATATCCAAACATCAAGAATACTCAAATAGCAAAATTCACAAGAAACACCATACTACAAATACATTTACAAACAATATAAATAAAAACATTCATGAAAACACCATAGACAAACAAGAGAAAGAAACGATGCCTCTAATCATTCAATTCATGGGGCACCAGTCCTGATAACATAAAAACAGACAAGCGACCATTCACTTCTTTGTTTGCTGGCCTGCTTGTTTGACTGTGCTGGAAACTTTTTATTTTAAAGGGTCCAAAATCAATCAGGTAGACAATGTCCTGAATTACAATCCTGAAACACCCTTCTTGAATCCTGTTCCAGCACAGGGTCAACGCGTTTCGAACCCAGACACTATTTAAGGGTTCTCCTCAGGACATGGACTGGAAAGTGGCCTGTACTGTGGGACATACAAATAAATAAATGATTGGTGTAAGAAGCCTGGAAAGATTATACTCATTCTGACTCACACACCCTTAGACTCGAGCTATATGTACCTGTTGTTCTTAAAGTGTTCCCAGGGTGACTGTATTACTTCTTGGGGAAGCAACGATATTCTGCAAGAATACAAAAACCACCCAGATTCTTGTGACAATGGACGTGACGTCCTTGTATACGCAAACTCCTCAACAAGATGGGTTGGAAGCTATCGAGATATACCTGGAAAAAAGACCGCGTCCACATAGAGTACCACCAGATCTGATTGTGCGACTTGCATCCTTGGCTTTGAAAAGAAATGCCTTCAAGTTCGAGGATGAGCTGTTCCTCCAGGTGAAAGGGACCGCGATGGGTTCTCCCTTTGCTCCTGAGATGGCGGTGCTGTACATGGCCCAATATGAAGACAAGTATATATATATATATAAGAACAACCCATATAGTGCACACATAAAGCAATGGCTCAGGTACATTGATGATGTGTGGTGTATCTGGGAAGGATCATCATTGGCCTTGGAGGAATTTCACGAATGGTTGAACAATCGCAGCCCTGATATTAAATTCAGCCTGACATATGATTGCTTAGGATTTGTTTGGCTAAGTGTGGTGGGATTTTATTTGAATAATCAAGCTGGCCATTTGTTATGTGGCAGTCTAGGCAGCCTCTCAGACCAGACGTGGATTAAAGGTTAGGTTTTGAGGGGCATCTCTAAGATGCCCTCTAGTGCATTTTACATTAAATCCCACACTGGCATCAGTGCGGGTTTAATGTGCTGAGAAGTTTGATATCAAACTTGTCAGTCTTCAGTGTAGCCATTATGGTGCTGTGGAGTTAGTAATGACTACCTCCCACCACCATATACTCTTAATGGCATCACTGCACTTACAGTGCCCAGGAATGGCCCTGGGTACTGTAGGGGCACATGGTTCGTGCACCTGTGCCCACACCACTGGCATAGGGCACCCAGCTAGAGAGGTGACTGAGGTATGCCAGGGCAGGGGGTCTTTTGGGTATGGCACACAGGGATGTGTGCAATGCCGACTCTTTGTTAATACTGTACTTAGACACTCAGCCTGCAAAGGCAGTGTGTGGGTGTCCGGGAACAGGGCCCCTAAGGGTGGCACAATAAGTGCTGCAGCCTAAAGGGTCCTTCTCTGGTCATCATGCCCTGGGTACTAAGGGTACCATCTACTAGGGGTGACAGGTGGCCAGAGATGCCAATTGGATTTTAGGTTCAACACAGTTTTAGGGAAGGAATACAGGACCAGGGCACCTGGTTGGCAGGAGTTCACGGCACACTCAGTCAAAGCACATCAGCAGTTTTGCAAAAAGTGGATGGATACCAATGCAAGAAAGATGGCACTTTCTCACAATGGCCCTTTCTGAAATTAGTACTTTGGTCTTACTGGTATTAAGTTGTAAACAACTTTCATTGATCGAACTGGACAAGGCAAATAGTGAGGATTTGAAGGAGTTTTGAGTGAATAGAAATACTTATGAGCTGACCGCTCTCAGCATAAGAAATTATTTTAATGCCAAAAGATTGAACTAGAATGACCAGCGAAGACATGTAGACATTAAACAGGGTAAGGCTTAAGAATGACCCATGAGGTACTCCGTGCTGAAAGAGGGAGGCAGGCAGAAGTAAAGAGTGGAGATCAGTCACTAAACAATTACAGGACACACTTTAGTGGAGCCTCATGCATTCCAAGACCATATAGCCTCTGGTAAAAGATAATGTGAGATATGGTGTCAAGGATAACAGATCGAGGCTAATAAATGCTTGGATGCACCCAGAAACAAAAGTCCAGTGCAGATGTTCAAACATGGCTAAAAGAACTAATTCAATGCTGTCCCGAGGATGAAATCTTGATTTGAGTGTCATGTAGAAGAGAGTTTGATTTTTTTTTTTAAACTTGGAAAAACTAGTATGTATAAACTTCTCAAGCACCTTCGATGGGTATGGCAAAAGAGAGATAGGTCAGTAATTAGGTAACATAGAGTGGTCAGTTGATAGTTTGGTTTAAACAGTGCTAATGGTTTGGTTTTAACAGTGGGGTAACCCTGCACCTGTTTCCAGATACGGATACGGAGCCAGAGGCAGAAGAAAGGAAACCATTGAAAAGCTTATGACTAATGATTTTGGTACCCAGACTTCTATGTCGGGTAAGCAAATAAAAGGGTTAACGTTTTACAAGTAAGGATGCCATTTTTAGTGAATACCCACCCAGAGTAATGGTGGAAATTAGTAAAACTGTTACACCTGAGCTTCAGAAGGGGAAAGAAATTTGGAAGAATTTTAGCAATTCTGTCAAGATACGCGTTTGTAGGAGTATTCAAGAAGGCATAAGGGCTTTGGTACTACTTCTGGGTTAAGGAGAGACGTGACAATGGTAGAAACTCCGTTTGAAGTGTTTCGATCGATCTGTGTTAGATCTGTCACCATTGGCGTGGGTCTCCCTTCCATTTTTGCTGTTGCCTCATGTGTTTTTGCTGGTATTGAATGCTTTGGGCACTGTGCCACTGCTGTCCAGTGCCACAGTGAGAGTGCTCCCTACTGTAAATTGATGTATGGATTAGTGAGTCCATGATTGGCTTGTTTGGTTTACTTGTCAGGCCCTAGTACAGGGCACTGAGTGTGCCCAGGGCTTGTAAATCCAAATGCTGTTGGTGGGCTTGCAGCACTGGTTGTGCCACCTTCAGAAGCAGCCTTGTAAAATGTGTCTAAGGCCTGCCAATGCAGAGCATGTGTGCAGTCTGGTACTGTCCTGCTGACTGGGTAAGTGCACCCACTTGCCAGTCCCTAAACCTTCCCTTTTCTTCATATCAGACACCCGTACGGTAGGCTCAAGGGCAGGGTGCATTGTAAGTATAAGGTAGGACAAGCCCTGATGTATGTGGCATGTCATAATAGTGAATTAAAGCCATTTTCGTTTTTCACTATTGCAAGGCTACCTGTTCTCCATAGGCCAGAATGGGCAGCTAGATTATTACATCTTAAAATCCTAACTGACTCAGGGAACATGGTAGAAATTCGAGTTTAGTATGCCTGGACTCACAATGATCAAATCAACTTCACTAAAAGATGCATTTTATAATTCTGTGTTTGAAAATACCACTTTAAGAAAGTAGGTATTTTCTTGTCTAACTATCCAAGCCTGCCTCTGCGAGGTTGTGTATTCCTTGTCTGGAGTTTGAGTGACAGGGCTGGGGATTCTAGGAGACAGAATGAGTCAGCCCAGTGGTGAATAGAGAGATCTGCATCTAGATGGGTGGGAGGAGTAGCACCTGGGACCTGAATAGGGCTGTGCCTGACTTCCACAATGAGAGGAACCAGAAGAAATTGAGGAGAGACTATCCCTAGGCTGAAGTGCTGCATGAGGGATTGGTCTGCAGTGGTTGCCTGACTACCACAGGAAGGAGAAAGGAACTTTGTGTACTTTATTTTCAACTTGTAAGGATCTCCAAGGGCTTGAAACAGAGCTTGCCTAATGCTGAAGTCTCAGGGACAACAGACTTCAACCCCCAGCTCCTCAGAGTTCCTTGGGAAGTGCCTGCTGCTGAGTTGGGCCTTCTGAGGGACTGCGTGTCGGAAGGAGCTGGAAGCGCGGCTCAAGAGGAAGAAGCGTGTCGCTGGTGCTGCATTTCCATCGCTGCAACACTTTTGTTGTGAAAGCATCTTGCACCGTAAGGTACATTGACTTAAAGTGTTGTATCTTAAGAACTGAACTAAGCTAAGCTTACCATTTTAAGTACAGTATTGTGGATTTTTGCCGTTTGTGGTCTTGTGATAAGTCTATATAAAGAATACTTATTTTTGATATAAAACCTGTGTGATGTCCATCTGTAGAGTTGTTACTTGATTACTGTATGTGTTCACAAATGCTTTACACACTGCCTCTGAGATAAGCCTGTCTGCTCGTGCCAAGCTACCAAGGGGGTGAGCAGGGGTTATTTTAGGAGTGTACCCCCTTACCCTGACTAGAGGCAAGGGTCCCTATTTGTCACAAGTACCCACCTGTGCCAACTAGAGACCCCCAATTATAACAGTCTGCATTCTATAAGCAAAAATATTCCGACTGTGCAACGTTGATCATCTTGCAATATTTTCTGATTTTTGCACCGTAGAACTGCGTGTCCGTATCTGTACAGTTAGCTCTCATTTCCTTTCTAGCACCTTACAATGTTTTGGCAGACCTAATTGATTAAAAAACTAAGGGGTAGATGGCAAAGAGCGATGAGTTGTTAAAGAAGCAATCTCATCAAAAGCGGATGTACAACATGAGCTAAGATTATTCACATCTAAGTTGTACTTATATCTGAAGAGGGGGGAGTGCTGATTCAAAACTTGGATGAGAGATTTTGGACCAGTTGTGCTTTGGAAAGAAATGAGAAGTGTCCAAGGGCAGTCTAGCTCGAAAGAACATTTTAAATAAAACAGCAAAATGGCGGTCTCAAATAAGTAGTACACAGTCCTTTATGCTAGGTAAAAGCAGATTACAGAATTTAAGATCCAAATTGTGCTCTGCTATATGAGAAAGGGGAACACTTGAAGTTCAAGACCAAGTGCAGCTAGTGCTTCTAAGAGAGCCAGGGCACATGGATTGGACTGAGCATCAATATGTATGTTGAAGTCACTCAAAGGATTTTGAAGTCACTCAAAGTAGCGAAATTGACATGCTTCATCAAGAAGGGAGCAAGCACCTCTGCTAAACCATCTCCAAAGAAGACAATAGACACCGGATTTGCAATAAAGGTCCAGAAAAGGGAGAAACTTCATTAATTTTAAGTGAGAATGTTAAAGAATCCGTGTCCAGGAGATTGTATATCCAGAAAGGTAGAGCACAGAATGTGTTTTGATAAATACTTGTGATTCTATGTTTCTAAGAATGAAGGCCAAAATTAGATGGGCCACATCCCTCCGATACGGCTGAAGACACATCCCTCCGGTACGGCTCAAGAGATCCAGGGAGCCAAAGACCCAGAGCCAGGTTTCATAGAGAAAAAAAGGGTAGCAGGTATGCATGCCTCAATGAACTCATGGATGTCTAAGCATGTTTAGAAGTGAGCGCACGCTTATAAGATAGAAATGCCAAGATGGGAAACAGACAAGAATGCGCCAATTTGGAGAAATTGCTGAACTGCTGAATAAAGGATTGAAGTGCTGAAAGAGCAGAGCAGATAAGTAACTGGGCCTTCTAGGCTCTATATGGGTAGGCAAGAGCGGCACAAGAATGAGTTCTTGAGAAGTGTTAGAGGAGGAATGAGGTTTACATGAGCCTGTAGCATACAAACCAGGATTCTGGCAATGTCTGGGCACAGATGAGCTTACCTTTGTGTTCCTGTACCTCTGCGCAGCTGATGCACCAAAGTATAAAGGACCCTGTAGTTGAGAGGTGTGGTAAGAATAAATTGGGGCAAAATAATATTCTAAAGCAATTCCTGTGTGTTGGGACAGGCTTCTCAGCCCTTGACACGGCTAAAGAAAAGAATGCTAGTTAAAAGAAAAGTGCAAAGTAAAAAAAATCATCAAAGAAATACTCAACATGACTGTGAAGTTCAGAAAGGATCTAGGCACCTCCTAAAATTATAGAAATATAAGGAAAACCAAAAGGGAGTGCTTCTCAACAAGAAACTTGAAAGGACAATCTCTCAGCATGGAGAAGCGCAACGTTTAAAAGGACACCATGGCTGAGGCGCTTGGTTCAATGAACAACTAGAACAGTAACCATCTGTGGTTAAAACAAATGGAGGAAATAAAATATTTTAACTGGAACCCAGAGAAACTCCTGTGCAGGGAGCAGACTGCCTGCTCCAGACACTACGAGAGAAGAAAATATCAGTTACAAAAAAAGGGGAAATCATAAACATAAAAGAAATACTAAATAAAAGTGTGATCCTCAGAAAGGAGCTAGGCACATTCTACAATTACAGGAATACAGGGAAAATCGCAGCTGTCATTATGCAAACTTCATCCAAAGGTAAGTTTGCCCCTGGTATTTTGCCAGCATCTGCATGATAAGCAGAGAGAAAATTGTTAGACTACAGCCCAGACTAGACATAACCAGAGCTTCAGAATCTTGGCTAAAAAGTCCTTCCATGCAAGCAAATTTCCGAAAAATAGGGAGGGGATCATCGAGAAACATATTTGTAAAAGAGGCCAATATTCTCCCTCTGGCAAAATCAATTATCTTCGTTTTTAAGGGCTGGTATGGAGAGAAAGACAGCCCCAGAGTCAATGGTGGAATCGAAAAGCAGTTGAACCCATGCCATTGGTAACAGTGGCTTCTGTGGAAGTTACCAGAAATGTCACGCTCGAAGGGGCTGGTTCACACTTGCAAGCTGGACAGTGTCCAGAAGGATGAGAGCAGCGCAAAAGTTATTTAGCAGAGCCTATTGAAAGGCCTTGTTCTGTCAATGGTCAGAAGATAGAGCTGGAAACTACGTTTTACATTTTTAATAACCAGGATCTGGCTAGAGGGTCGTAAGGAAGAGACCAGCCTCCTGGAATCGTGTCGTTGAGTCTCTAAACAATCCTGGGACTGTTTTCTTGAAGAAGAAGAGGACTTTCTTTTGATGGTGCTTTTTATGTTTTTTTGTGGGAGAGGCAGAGCCCCAACTTGTTTGAGTTTCCACTTCCTGATGGCATTCAGATGCTTGGAGGTATGCAAATCACAAGCCAAAGAATCATGGTCAAACCACAGATACCACATGCAGATGTTTTGGGGATCAAACAATAATATTTTATTTTGACATGAACAGGAGTTGGACCCCAAGGTCTTAGGAGGGAATATTTGACTTAACTGCTGAAGAGGTGTCATAAAATCTTTTAAGGAATGCAGTAATCAGTTGGAAGGTCCTGAAAAACAGGACCTTAAGCCAGTGGGCTAGGAGGTGCATAGACTGTTGTTGTCACATCCTGGTAGGGTGGAGTCACAAGTCGAGTTGTGTGGCAACACCTGGCAGCAGAGGAGAGCAGCTGCTGAGCACAAATCTTTCCAGATCCAGCTTTGGGAGTATTTATAATGTGAGGAACCGGTAGGAACAAGTAGCAATTAGATTCGCGTTTTAATGGGATGGATTGGGTGGAACTGAGTAGGTACAGGATTGTTTCTGTGTATACAGAAAATCAGTTAAATGCAAGGCCCTGTTTTCGCCATCCGTTATGTTTTCTTTGTAGCCACTTGTGCATACATTCCTAGTCGATATAAATAATTCTCAAGAGTTTACAATCTTTTCTGCGAAATAAGGGGTAAGTGGAGGTAGGATTGAAAGGGTAGATTACGGAGAGCCCGAGAGAGAGTGAGCAACACGATAAAACAGAGTCCTAAAAGGTCAATGAAAAAAACAATGGTAGTTGACACTAAACAAAAAAGCAGCAAGACAACAGGTAGAGGGACAACAGGGTGAGAGAGGGAGAGTAAGTGAATCATTTACAACATAATGGTGACACAGAGATCAAGACATATATACAGAGGAGAGAGACAACGTGAGAAAAACTGTGAGAGAGAAAGACACAAACAAAGAAAAACACTAAACCACACAGAGACAGGACATCAAGGCAGATAAAGATGTGTGAAAGAGAAAATAATTCCACAAAATCTCCTGCATTGATGCATTTCAAAGATTTCTTACTTTACCGAATATTTCCCCACAGGCAGGCTACTAATGCATGAACATTTACTTCCATGACTGCAATTTTCAAACATTGTGAGTGGTGGAGTTGCACCACAACTGACCTTTATCATTGTAACCCATTGGCTGTTTCAGTGTCTCCCAACAAACTAGATCAAGGCTTTTCAAAGCAACCACTATATCAATGTTTTATTTGTTTTAAATAGGTAACTTTTAGAATCTATCTACCTTGGAAAGGGAGTGGATCAATTATGAATCTATGAAAGATATATTTTGCTTAATTGTCTCATACTACAAAACTCAATTATTTCTGGGTGGACTTTTGCTGTGAAAGTATGTTTACAGTTGAGTAAGCCTTCATTTCCAGAATGATTCCTGATAGGCATAAATGGCTTGCTTAACTACTCCATAGTTGAAAAACATGTAATACGTTGATAGTATTATAAAGTAGTAAATACCATTTAATGGGAGTGGATTGGGTTGAAAAAGGCTTGGTTAGCTTTGCAAATTTGGGAAAACTCACAGACCTGTACGTTTGTGGGCATTCACAGAAAAGTATGGGATATGACATTCCCGGTAGTGCGCTTGACAATATTTGAAAAAAGTGTAAAAATACGTTCATGCAAAGATTTAAACCTCTGGCTGTACATGAACACTTTTTTATACATGGGTCTTTGTAGAGCATTCATAAGGGTCTGTTAAGCTACAGTTAGGTGGTTGTGATTACAATGGAAGTGCCCGAAAAGTCTACCTGGGTCCAGTGGTACCGGCAAGGAGATAAGATGGAGACGTCCCCTGTACAGTATAGTGAAACAAGATAAATCTATATGGCAATGATGGTTTATGAAGCAGATTTCCCTTTGTCTAAGAGGCTACTTTATCGGATAAAACGCTAATCTCAAGAAGAACGAATTCTTATTTCTATCCAGATTGAATTGAAGAGGGCCTAAATGGTGTATGACACATCAGCCACTAAATCTTAAGGGTTCTGGTCTTAAAAGACTGACAAACTATCACCTAGAAAATAAGACTGGTGTCTGGCGAGCACTGTTTAGGTGGAGTGCTTCAACTTTTGAAGTATCAATGTTAAGACTTATTCTACACAACCATGCAGACTGCTGATTTTGTTTTAGAACATTAAAGCATGTTTTAAGTTGTGTTCTCTTTACTGTCCTTCTGTAACATTCGGATTGCTTCTACAGAGTAGAATGGAGGATTTTCTCAAGACAGCTGTTGGGTATTGTCGATTTTAACTTTTATGCATTTTTAACTATCTTTAAAAGTTTACTACCCTGTTGTGTTATTTGCAGGCACGGAGAAACTGTACCTTAAAACAGCACTACATTGCTGTACAATGCAATGCAAACTATTTGATTATTTGCAAACATATATTATTCACATAAAATCATCCTAAAAAACTCTGGCAACCTATTTGGATGACAGGCAAATCCAGAAGGTGAAGGTTTTAATAGCAGGGCACCTTATCATGGACATTACCCTGTGTTCTTTTCTCAGAGCAATTACTTGAGTATATGTTAACAAATTCCAGAGGCAGAACAGCACCATAAAGTTTATATTTTTGAATTATTAATAATAGTAATTACTTATTTTTCATATAGCTCTACATACCATACTTTTGTGGTTCCTAAGAAATGTAAATAGCAGATGTTACTATTGCCTAATTAAGTTTATCTAACCCAGAAGCCAGTAAGGCTCAGTCATCTTTGTCTGGTTCCAGCTTGTGCCATTCAGATTACAGCATTTGACAATGTTGAACGTCAATCTCTCAAAGCCATGATATGAAGTGTACCATTTAGATAATCTAAACTGTACGCATGTAGAGCTCCAACAAAATTCAGTTGTAAAGTATGAGCAGCCACAGCACCTTAAAGAATGAGTGATCCATACTATCGAACTCTTGCTTCCAGGTTTAAAGAGGACATAAACAAGTGTCCTCTGTTCACTGAACGTACGCCTGAATCCATGCTCCATATCACAGTTTTCCTGAAACCAACTTGACTGGTCACTATTGCCCCTGCAAGTCATTTACGTAACTTGTTACAGAACTCTTAGCCATGTAGCTTACCAATCCAATCCAACAGGGATACAGGAAAATTAGGTTTTGATGTAATCTACCCTGCCTCCCTCAATCCTTTCTTGTATATATGGATAATATTGGAGGATTGAGCCATGTTTTTCAAAAACAAAGTTGTGGAAATTTTGGTAAAAAGCGGGTAAAAAAATATCATCCAGAGTGCTAAATTACTAATAAAGAAGTCAACAGGAACAAAATCAGGCAACCTGAATCTCTCCAACAGATATCAGAATCAATAAACGCTTCTTTCTTTCGATGAGTGCTTTATATTAAACCATGTACAGTGTAAGGGATTAATTGCCACTTTTCACTTGTAGCAAACAGGCATTTTTAACGTCTTGATCCTCATGGTAAGACCACCTAACGAGTTTGAGTTTAAAGAAATTCCTAGAGGGGATGTGGTGACTGACCGTACACATCCCCTAGGAGTAAAGCATATTGCTTGATGTATTCTCATTTCCTCAACAAGTAGTGTCTAGTAGTGGCATATTGTTCACTACTTGCAGGTAGAGAATTACACTCAAGTGCGAGTGTGAGTTATTATTGGTTAAGAACGCAACACATGTGGATTAATTGGAGTTTGGCTCACCACAGCAATTACAGTACCATGACAACTCTCAATCTTCAGGCCCATAGGAGACATCTGAATACATGTATGAAGCAAATTTGACTACACTAATCGACTTGAGGAGAAAATGTTTCATTTGGCGAGAGCACAATCACAGACAGACTTGTGGGTTCCCAGTAACAAAGACACAACATTCACTATGCAGACTTTAAAAGAATGACCTTGTATTTCACTCCACAATTCCTGTACCATCTTGAGGAGCTTGGGCTCCAAAGAAGAAGACCGCTTGCTACCGCAATCTAAGCCTTTCAAACTACTTTAAATGCACTCATTAATCAGTGAAAGAGCCAGCAACCCATTAGCTATAAAGTGAAGCGTCAATGAAAGGAGGTAGAAACAATAGGAAAACAAAGTCCTCAAGGTCAGAGGTGCAGATATCAGGCCTAGAGTCCTTCTTATGGTGTGTCAACCACAGTTTCTTGTGCAAAGAAGGAATAGAAAAGGAATAATCTTGGACACATTTTCGACTGTAAGAATCCAGCTGACCAGAACTGAAACAGGGACCAATAATGCATTGAGTACTAGGGGCAATGACACTGGGGCAGTTGGCGCTGGCACTGTTGCACGATCAAGACAAGAACCGAAGTCACCCCTTGCTGTACAAAAGAGGACAAGGCCAATATATTTGATCTTCAGTTTGCAGCCCAACAGAGAGACTGTCAATTGGATGAATAGAATAAATGATGGATATGAAATGCGTTACTTACCTGTAACTGCAGTTATCCAGTATTGGTATCTTTCATAGATTCACATGCCTGAATCATTCCCCGCCGTCGGGGTGGGAGTCCCCGGTACATAAAATAGTAATGTCCTAAAGACATATATACACTAGTAGGGCGGAGGCCTCACATTAGTAACCTATCTGAGTCCTTTTGTAAAAAAGGACCAAACTTTGGCCATGAGTTAATCAGCTACTACCACCCTCTAGAAGCTTCCTGGAAGGAGCCCCAGTCCCTCAGATTTTCGTAAGCACAGTGCTAAGTAGTACCTACTGAGAGAACCAAGGTGAGCCCTTCCAGGGGAGGCGGGTGGGTTGCATGTGAATCTATGAAAGATACCAATACTGGATAACTGCAGTTACAGGTAAGTAACGCATTTCTTATCCAGTATTATGGGTAGCTTTCATAGACTCACATGCCTGAATCAGAGTAGCAAGTAGTAGGCAGAACATTTCGCATAATATAGTATGTAAGACACTTGATAATAACTTATCAATAGTGCAACAGAATAAACTGCAAACAGTAGCAGGATAAGAAATGGGCAATTCGGAAATTGGAAAGGTGGGATGAAAGGAAGAAGGCTCACCTCTAATGAAATAGATGACGGAGCACTGCCTGCCCCACTGCTACATCCTTCATAATTTCCAAATCCAAGCAGTAGTGCTTGGTGAACGTATGTGGTGTCTTCCATGTCGCTGCGTTGCAAATTTCGACAATAGGCACCCCAGAAAAGAGCGCCTATTGGTGGAAACCACTCTAGTGGAATGAGCCCGAACTTTGGCGGGCAGAGGATGACCCGCCTGTTGGTGGCAGAAGGCGATAGCCGCAGAGATCCACCTTGAAATGCTCTGCTTTGTCAATGGTAGGCCCTAATTGGTTGGACTTGCGAAATTGTTCTGTTCTATGCAGGTAGAATTTCATACATCTTTTCAGATCTAAGGAATGTAGAGATCTCTCCGCTGTTGAAGATGGATTAGGGAAGAAAGATCTCAGGACTATAGGTTTGTTTAGATGAAAAGCAGACGGAACCTTTGGTATGAATTTGAAGTTAGTCCGTAGAATGACTCTGTCCTGTTTAAACTGAAGGAACGGGTCCTGAATACAGAAAGCCTGCAGCTCTCTCACCGTCCTTACTGACGTGAGAGCCAGCAAGAGAGCTGTTTTCCATGACAAGTATTTGAGATCCGATTTATGCATCGGCTCAAAAAAGTGTTTCATCAGCTGCGCCAGAACAATATTGAGCTGCCATGTAGGTGGTAACGGTCTCACTGGAGGATAAGTCCTGAATAAGCCTTTCAGAAACTGCTTGACCAGTCTGTTGGACCATAGGGAAACACCAGACGAAGAGCATCTGAACCGGGATATGGCTGCCAGGTGGACCTTGATTGAGGCATGAGCCAGTCCCGAGTTGGCCAGGTGAAGCAGGTAGGGCAGCAGCTGTGCCGGAGATGACGAGAACGGGTGCAGTTTGTTAGCTTTACACCATAAACAGAATCTCTTCCACTTAAGAGAATATGTCTTATTGGTACTGTCAGCCCGGGCCCGGGCTAAGATGACCCTGCAGTCCTGAGGGATATCTAAGTCCTGGAATTCTCTGAACTCAGGAGCCAAGCCGATAATCTGAGAGATGTCAGATCTGGATGCTGGACTTGTCCCTGGTTCATAGTGAGGAGATGCGGGTAAGGCCTGAAAGGAATCGGAGGATCCAGCGATAGAAGGTGGAGTTCTGTAAACCAGTGTTGGCGTGGCCATGCTGGGGCGATTAGGATCAGTGTGCAATGCTCCGCTTTCAGTTTCCAAAGAAACCTGGGGATCAGGGGAAATGGAGGAAAGGCGTAAGCAAATACGTTCCACCATGCGATCGAAAATGCATCCCCTAGAGATCCTTTCTGGGGAAGCCAGCTTGCATAATGTTGACATTTTGCGTTCTTCTCTGTCGCAAATAGATCCAGGTGAGGTCTGCCCCATCGGGAGAATACTGCCTCGAGAGCATGTTGGTCGAGCTCCCACTCGTGGCAAATGGAGCGTTGCCTGCTTAGTGAGTCCGCCAGGGTGTTGTCTGCTCCTGGGACGTACTCCGCTCTCAGAGAAATGTTGTGTTGGAGTAGCCACTCCCAAATTCGCTGAGATTCTTGAGACAACGTCATGGATCGAGTTCCCCCTTGCTTGTTTAAGTAGTGCATTGTGGTGGTGTTGTCCGTCCTCACAAGCACTGGGGAGTTCCTGATTCTGGGCAGGAAAGCTCAAAGAGCCAGGTATACTACCCTCAACTCTAACAGGTTGATGTGGAGCAGTTTTTCAGCTGGTGACCACTGACCGTGTATCTGAAGTTCCTGCAGGAACGCACCCCATCCTTCCAATGATGCATCTGTTATCACGTGTGGGGAGATTGGAAGTATTTATTTATTTATTTTTGAGATTTGTAAAGCGCAGCGTATGCCCGTAGGCAGTAGGAATCGTAGGCCCTGGTTCAGTTTTTTTGTTTGAAGCTACCAGTGAAGGGCCTTCACCATGAACTGAGTGATCCTGAGTAGATCGTCGAATGATCCCGTACACTGGAGCCACTGAGATGATAACGCCTCCTGTAAGGGCCGCATACGGAGGCGGCAGCGTGGTATTAGGAGGATGTTGGAGGACATCATTCCTAGCAATGACTTGAAAAGTCGCACCTTGATGGTTTTTTTTAGCTGAATGTGTGCTGCCAGCGACCTCAGTTTGGCTTGACGCTCCTGTGATGGAAAGGCCTTCTCCTGATGCGTGTCTAGAATTGCTCCCAGGAAAATGAGTCGTTGAGAGGGCTGCAGTACTGACTTTTCCTGGTTGAGTAAGTCCTAGACTCTCGAAGAGCTGAAGACAGGCGTTGGAAGACCTGTTCACACCTTCTAGAGTGGGAGACTTGATGAGCCAGTCATCCAGGTAGGGGAATACCTGATGATGTTGCTGGCGAAGGTAAGCTGCCACTGGAGATAGGCATTTTGTAAAAATGCGTGGCGCAGACTTCAGGGCGGATGGCAACACTCTGAACTGGTAATGTCTGCCCGCCACAGTGAACCTTAGGAATTGGCGGTGACTTTTGTGGATGAGTATGTGAAAATAGGCGTCGTGGAGGTCTAAGGACACCATATAATCCCTGGAATTGAGTAGTTGTAACACCTCTTGAATGGATACCATCCGGAACAATTGTTTTTTAAGGTATGTGTTGAGGTTCCTTAGATCCAGTATAGGTCTCCATTTTTTCTCCTTTTTTGTATCACGAAGAACCGTGAATAGAATCCTTTCCCCCTCTGACCTCTGGGAACTCGTTCTACGGCTCCTTTCTGAAGCATTAGTGAGAGTTCCGCTTGAAGAAGATGAAGATGAAGATTCTTGTGTTGCATGGGACATGGTGGGTTCGAAGGAGGAGTGTCCACAAACTCCAGAGTATGCCCGAACCGAACCAGTTGGAGAACCCAACGATCCGTAGTTATATATTGCCAATTGTGGAGGAAGTTGGAAATTTTGCCTCCAATTACGTAACATGGAGAAGAAGTGGAGGCCTGTTGGAGAAAGAAGTCACTGTCTTCTGGGGGGATCTTTCTTTCCTCCTCTCCCCCGAAAGGAGGACTTATTGTAAGAAGACTGGCCTTGTTGCTGCCTCTGTTGGTATTGAGGCTTGTATTGCTGGGACGAGCCATAGGTGGATTTGTACCCCTGGTATCCACCTCTTGTCTGCTGGCCTCTTGCTCTGGAGCCCCGAAAGGAAGAATTCTTGTACTGGAGGGTACCCAGGGATTTTGCGGTCTCGGTATCTTTCTTGATACCCTGGAGCATCTTATCAATATGCTTCCCGAAGAGAAGCTCGCCGAACGGCATGTCCAGTACCTTGGCTTGGACCTCCGGCCGGAAAGATGTCGCTTTCAGCCAGCCTTGGCGCCTAAGGACAGCCGCCCCGCAAGCTGGAGAAATCCTGTAAAGGCGATATCCATAGCCACATCAATAATCTCAGAGGCGGACCGCTCTCCTTCAAGAAGGATCTTCTTGACTTCTTCTTTCTGCTCCTCTGGCAGTGTGCCTAGGTATGGGGCAACATCTTCCCACATCTGGCGATTGTAGCGTCCCAAGAGCGCAAGCGAGTTTGCCGCCCTGACGTTGATGGCCGACATCGACGAGAACCTCTTCCCGATATCAAGTTTAGGGCCTTCCTTGTCCGGAGGCGCAGTCAGTGCGGCAGCCGGGTTGTTGGATTTCCGCTGCGCGGCCTGTGTAATCACGGAGTACGGTTTAGTATGGCCTGTAAGGCATGCCGGAGCAGTGTCCGGGGCCTTATATTTCTTATCAAGTCTGGTCGGCACTGGAAGTAGAGATGAGGGGTTTTGCATTATCTTTATCCCCTGGTCCCAGATGTGGTCAATAATAGGGATTGACCGGACCGTCTTCTTGAATGGCTCCTTAAAGTTGTATAAGAGACAGTCCTGAGGTTGCGTGGTCATCTCTATTTTGAACTTTTCTGCTGCTCGTTCTATAACGTTATGGAACCCCCCGATGTCTTCTGGAGGTGAATCCGCCTGTGCCTGGTCTGGGGATGCTGGATGTGAAATGATGTAGTCATTCCACTCGTCATCCTGTATTTCTCCCTCTTCCTGTTGACCCTCCTCGTCTTCTTCCACTCCTTCCTCTTCATCCGAAGATTGTTGTGGAGGCAAAGATACAGGATCTGGAGTAATTACCAGCGGAGGTGGTCAAGTGCGAGGAGTAGCGCTGGTGCCACGGTTTGTGGAGGCACTACTGGAGGTGGCAGAGTAGGAGGAAACCGCTGCTTGTAGTCCGCTACAAGGAATTGGAGGTCCGTGACAATTGAGGCCGGGAGGCACACCATAGGTTGTGAAGGAGGAGGCGAATGATGTTCCTCCTGGTATGGGACTTCTGCCTGACCCATATCTTCATAATCCGAACACTCATGGACCTTGACATTTAACTCTGATGGACTTGTTGCAGTGGGAAACATGGCGCCATCATCCGAGTCCTCAGTCTCCAGTAAATGGACCGGTGGCAGTGACTGGACTCTGCTAGGACACGTCTCCTCTGGCGTCAGCGTACGCGTTGACATCCTGAAGTGTGTATAGGTATACTTCAGCTTGGGAGAGCCTTCCGTCGATGGGCCCGTCAACGGTTGGATGCTGACAGCCACAGCAGATCTCTCTGTCGTCTTCACCGACGACGATTTAGTCAACGGTATCGTCGTCGACGGCAATTTCTTCGTCGACGGCATTGTTGGAGTTGTCGACGACGGCCTCGTCGTCGACGGCTTTGTCGACGCTGGTGTTGACGGCTTCGTAGACGCTGGTGTTAGACGTCGATGGCTTAGTCGTCGACGTGACTTTCGTCGACAACGATGGTTTCGACTTCGTCGACGAAGGAGCTGTCGTCGACGAAGGCGTCGTCGACGTTCTTGTGACAGGAATAACAGATGTTATAGACCTACCCGACGACGACGAAGTTGAAGTAGACGTCGTCAAAGTGGTGAAGGCCGATGCTGTCGACGTAGAGATTGTGACTGTCGACGCTGTCACAGGCATGGCAGAAGACACCAGCACAGGCTTCTTGAAGGTGGTTTCCTGAAGAGAAGTTTTAACTGCCATGGTTTTTGGACAACCCTCTAAAGACGTTGGCGTCTTCTTTTGAGGAGGCATGTTAGACGGACCTGGAGATGTCTGTCTCGGCCTTTTAGAAGAGGAGTGTGAGCTCCTAAAGGAACACTCGCTCCCACCTGAGGAGACTACTTGATCCTTGTCCTTCAGTCTCTAAAGCAACAGAAGTAGGCGTCCCTCTCTGTCTTTAAGAGTCTTGACAGAGAAAGTGTGGCAGACCTTACAGTCTTTGGCAGAATGGTCAGGGTAGAGTCAGTAGAGGCAGTCTTTATGTTTGTCATCTACATGTAGTCTCAGCTTACTACATGAGGTACAAGGTCTAAAGAGCCCTTTTTTAGGAGTGATAGACATAGTAGGCTCTAGCCCTCCTTCACAAGAGTAAATATGAAGAGAAAAATATGGAATAAATCCAGAAATAACAGAAACCTGAGCAGAGCTCAGTGGACACTCCCTTAGCACGACGTGCAGAAGAAAATCTGAGGGACTGGGGCTCCTTCCAGGAAGGTTCTAGAGGATGTTAGGAGCTGATTGGCTCCTGGCCAAATTTTGGTCCTTTTTTACAAAAGGACTCAGATAGGTTACTAATGTGAGGCCTCCGGCCTATTAGTGTATATATGTCTTTAGGACATTACTATTTTATATACCGGGGACTCCCACCCCGACGACGGGGAATGATTCAGGCATGTGAATCTATGAATGATACCCATAATACTGGATAATGTCTGGAAAGGGTAATTGAGAATTCATAGAAGAAAAAGAGGATTGTGATGAGTCAGAGAGTGGAGATCGGGATATTTTAGAAGAGGAATAGGATGGGTCATGGAGGTGATCTGATGAAGTTTAGGGATATTAATTTTTTGGGGTCTTTGCAGTGAAAGGAACATATATAAATGTGTACATACCTGACCACACATACGAGGTAAAGATGGATAAAAATTTTAACATGATACGCATATAGAAAACAATCATTAGATAAAGTCCCATATTTACATGCATGGATACAAATTCACAAACTCAGGTTGATTTTTCTGCAAATTACGTTTTTTATTATTTTATTTTTAATTACCATCTGAAACGTGGTTGCTATGGTTTAGAAGTCTTGAGCAAGACAGACCGCTACCTCAACTTTCCAGAGAGTATTTGACCTCAGTGCACAGTGCCAAATGCCAGGCATGCAGAAGAAGGGAGACGTTTGTTGGCAAGGGGCAAGGCTTTGCTGGAACCACCACTCTTTAGACAGACTGCAACAGAGTCTATGAAGAAGCTTATGGGTTGATATGCCATGCCCCTTCACCTCCTTGAGAATCAACGCCTCTTCCCTGGACCCCCTCTGCAGGATCAAACTGAAACAAGATCCTGGGCATATCAGGAATATAGGCATGCAATCCAATGCTTTCATACACTTTGGAATTACCACTATTAGTTCAATAAAGAGGAGGAATCTTGGATGTGGTCCCTAAATTCCTGAAAAGGTGCTTAGTACCATTCCCATTTTGTAAGCCTAAGTACTTATCCCCTGCTTTTTTTGACTTGGAATGAAATTCAGTGATTCCTAAAATATGGGGTTCCATTCAGGTGCGCATAGGATGGTAGTTCACCTTGCAAGAAACATAACACAGTAAACAGGCTTCTTAAAATAGTTTGTGACAGAGATAATATGTACTGAGAGCATTGCTGCATAGACTGTCAGCATTTAAGACGAAGGAGATAAGAGAAAAACTGCAAGAAATCAAACAGAGCAAAACACTGGCTACCGTAATATGAAACTGTTGATTGTGAGAGACGCAGGTTCAAGTTCCGCCCATGTGTACAAAAGCATGCCTCCCTCTAAAATAAATTAGGAAAAAACAGGAACATGGAAAAAACTGGGGGAAGATGGGGAAGAGTTCACTTGGTCATAACGGGCAGTCATGCAAAGAACACCAACTTCAGATTTTTATGAACAGTCCTTTTTTCCCTACCTAAGGGCTAAATTAAACCACCGTTAGGAAGATTTGAACAATCTTTCTGTTTAGAATATAAATCAACTAACAATTCATTCTTCCTGAAACTCTTAGTTTTTTCATGAACGACTAGATCTAGTATTAAAAGTGATGAGTGTGATGTTGTGTCCTGTGCATGTGTACAAGGACTTTATTGGTCCTCAGCAGACTCCTTACAAGTACTACATAATCTGGTGTGTGTGACTGGGTGTGGTAATAAAGTTTGTGATCCAGTGCGTTCAGTTAACTGTTGCATGCTGAAGAATAAAGACGTGCAACCCAAAGCTCCATGTGTGGCATGGTCTAATGCATGGTCCCGGGCTGGGATGGACGCTACAACTGGCTACGAGGATTGGATATGTGCCCCCCAACGATACAAGGCTGCTTTCCCTGAGAGTTTGCTGTGGTCCAGCACACTGCTTGTGCGTGCCACGTGTGCCTCAAGAAGTGATCTATATTTGGCATATGCGAAGTCAAAGCGCAACTCCAGCTTTTGAAGGCCCTTGAAGTAGGTGAAGGCCCTAGAGAGGAAAAGTCAGTGAGCCTGCCAAAAATCTGATGGTACAGCCAAAAGTAGAGATACTGCACCACACTATAACACAGAGCAAGCACCAATACAAAGCAGAAAAGCTAAAGACTGTGACAACCAGGTAAGAAGAAGCGTTAAAGGAAGTAACTTCCAGGCAAGAAACAAAATCATTATTCACCATAATGAAGGAAGATACTGCCTGTCAACCTTAGCTTGAGCGGGACGACCCGAGCACCAGTGACCAGGCTGATGCTTGCATAGGTGCCACTGGGCCAAGTGACGCTGAAGATCAAATGCTCCCTGAACAGCATATACTCACAACGTTAGTAGGAAACAGCGCAAAATACGATGCCACTGTGTTCCTGAAACCAGAGCATCCATTTGACACTGCCAAAAAGTAAAATATTGACTCCAGATGGACTGCTTAGATTAAAACGATTGACACCTTCATAGTTGCAATAGAAGAAGCAGATGGCAAAAAGATCAAATACTTAACAAACCTTGCAGGTGATGGAGTAAGAGGTGAAAAAGAAGATATCCCAAGCTGGTGAAATATCATACAGTAAAAATCAACAAGTATTTGCAATGCAATAGGTCTCACATTTACTTGAGTTTGAGATATTGGCATTGTAAATGACAATGCCTTTTATTTATGCTTTGGTTTTTAAAACAAATAAATAAAAGGGATTGTTATTTCCAATGCCAATAGCTTAAACTCTCGTAAATGCCAGACCTATTGCATTGCAAATGCTTGTTTGATAAATCCCAGCGTAGGCTACTAGAGTGGCCTCGGAGCACCGACAGCTGTGTAATGTAACATTCGCAGATGCTGCCAAACGTTGCTGAGATCAGAGTTTATATTGCCACTCATACATTCCGATTCTTTCTCCTTCTTAACCTGTGGGCATCCTCCCACCTCTAGGACACCCATAGGTTGAATATTAAAAAATCCTATAAATTAAAAATAATAGGCAGGCCATAAAAAGGGCGTCCCTGTGTATAATGTGTGCCTCTTTCACACCTCTTCCATTACACTGCTAGGCCCTGCCCCCAAGACAAAATTAAAGTAACTCTCTGGTCATTCAGGCCCTACACCTAAGCACTTCCCGCCAAGGATCACACTTGCGTAACAACCATGCACCCCCTCATGGGGCAGGAAATGTGCTTCAGTGCCCGGAATAGAGCTTTAAAGTGCTATGCAAATGCAGCAAAAAATAAGGGTATAAACACTGCTAGAGTCAAAGATGAGCGAAAATCAAAGAACGGGCCAAACTGTGATCCATGGAGCTCCGGACAGCCGCCACTACTTGTCCTGACCAGGGGGACCAATCCTTTAAAGTAAGATCCTAAATGTTCCCACCACTCTGATTTCAGAGTATATGTTCCTAAAGCCCTAAAGGGTTTTACGCTACACTAAAAATTAACTACACTAAAAAAAAATGTTTTTTAAAAGAGTTACTTCACTGTGTAGCTGAGAATTTTTTTGCACCTTTGGGTCCAGAAAGTAATTGCCATGAGTCGAGGCTAAACGGGCACCCACTGTCCCTAAACATATTTCCTCTACATATTAAGCCTCAAAGTGCCTGAAGTCCCACTGCCTGTATTGACGTTCACTGCACTTCTTAAAGTGCTGTTGCTGCCTTTACTTAATGCTTCAGTGTACAGCACAGAGCACGTGCACGGCTTCGTGAACTAAACATACCAGCCAGGCCAGTCACGGGGTGGCAGACCCGATAACGCAGAGACATGCCCCGGCGGAATAAGTCACGCAGACCCACCCCTCTTGCTCACCTTACAATCATCACTTCAGGACCCATCGGACGAAGGCAGAAGTCATTTTACAAGACGAAAACTGCAGGGACGAAAAATATCTTTAAAAACTCGTCTACTTCATAGAAGTAACTTTCAATTTCGTGAAGCGAAAAGGAATAAGGGGGACTTCAGTCTCAGCTGCTTGCCCAGGCCAAGTTCTGGGGATGTGGGGAAGTGGGGGGCAGGGGAGCCGGATCCTCACACGGACCCCCGCTCACTCAATGCTCGCACGCAGGAGACGCTGCGCAAGCAGCAGTGAAAGTTAAAGTGAAATCGAACGCGCTTACAGGATAATTAAAACCAGTCGCAAAGATAGCATTCACTTGATGGTATCCATTATTGATTTATTGTGGTGTCCTTGGCATTACGGTGGCCACCTCTGGCATTTGATGGTAATACCTATGCTTGTGGGAAACAATGTGTCCATTGAGGGAGCAGTACATATGCGTACTTGATTAAATTGCAAGCAATTTTGAAGTCAAATTTACAGTATTTATCTATATGAAAACTGTACTCTGTGGCACAGAATGTGTTTCTCAGACAATAAAATGTTTTTGTTTGGAGGAAGTGAGTGTCAAAATATATTTAAAGCTGATCCTGCTGAGCTGGGGAGACTTACATCCGGTGTTATTTCATTGATGCCACAGAGCACTTGTTGCTATGAAAGGTATTCGTTCTGTTTTTGTGAAGGGAACGCACAGATTCAAACATACTCTCTGCAAGAGTTATAAAGCGTCCTCCAGCACGGACTTACACAACTTGAAGGACCAAACAATGAAGCGTATGTACTGGTAGCCCCATTTTCATTGGAAAGTGCAGGATAATTTTTGCCCCGAACTGTGTAGCTAACAAATAGCTCTCTGATGCATGGCGTTATTTTCGTTCCCTTGGTAAACATCAACCTGTTAGGCCGGCTTTCTGAGACCATCAGAGCTACAAGCCAACAATTGGGCAATTTCCATCCGCCTCCTGTTGAGTCGGTTCTCACGACAAGGGTCCTCCTGAGAGCTGGGGTGAGAGTACGGGCTGAAGAAAGGCGCGTTTCATTAACGTAAGAACGAACTAGAGATTTATCTTTCTGTAAACGTGCACGTAGAAACTGACAGATACCATTGAAAATGAGCAATAGGCGCCAAACGCAAATATGCCTGTGCACACAGGGCTTTCTGCATCCGGCTTCAATGAAAAATAGCCCCCAAAAACTGCACATATAAAGGGAAGCCCTCAACTTATATGGGTCCCTTTTTACACGACTTGACTGACCATTCCACCTGTGCCTTCCAACAAGCCAGCTGCGTAGCCACGCACCCCTTTCATCGTTACGTTACTTGTAAGCACCCATGCATGCTGTACTAGATGGAATCAGGAGGAATGTACCAGGCTGTACTACAGGACGGTTAAGAGAACCATTAAAACCAGTCTTTCTGCTTTTTTCCCGTTTAATGTCTCTGGGACGTCAGCAAGATTGGAGTCCTGTTAGTGACAGGTCTGCGCGTGGACCTACCTGTCCCAAGCCTCTCCCAATGGCGGGCACTGGAGTGGGAGGTTGGGGGAGGAAGAGGGGGGTGGGGGGGGGGGGGAGGGGCAGAAAACGTGAAAAGCCTTGGTGCCAGGTCATCGGTTCAGAGAGAAGAAACTTGACTGCACAGATCTCGAGGGGACGCCGAAAGATTGTGTGTATCTAGGGTGCGTTTCCACCAGCTGCCCAGGGCCCCGGCGCGGTTTGCTCAGCCTGGTTTTGCTGATAAGCCAGGATTCCAACTTGTGCAGGTGCTTTTGACTGGATTAATTATCCTCGCCTCTGAAAACCCAGTTAAAGTGGCATTTTGTAAACAGCTTTTGGTCCTGCAGATCGCTGGGTCGGGGCAGGGGTGACCAACTTGGGTGACTTTATCGAGCGGGCGTCTCGAGGCTTAAATGGACGCAGCGAGGGCAAATCTGATGGCTGAACTAGCAGTGCTCTTTACAGTACAATTATGTTAAACGGAGTCACGTTGTAAGATGCGCGGCTACCGATGTTTCTAAGGAAAGACCCACTCGACTGTCTAGAATACAGAGTTGCCTCCTACTGATGTCAGATGTGGAATCTGCTGTAAAGAGGACGGTGCGTTGCCTCTTCTCTCGCTGCCTCTTCTCTCGCTGTCTCTCTCTCAGGCACTGGCCGCTCTCAGTCCTTCCTTTATCCAAGCTAGTCTAGTTTGCTGGGCTTCAACCATGAGATGGAGAGAAGAACAGTTCCATTGTCTACTTCGTTCTTTACATGTTAACAATAAAAATATATATACACTGTAGTAAGCACCGCGGTCAAGTAAGCAGGCGTGCTCCTATTATTGAAGAGGTGGCGCGAGAGAGCCGTAATGACATGAGTGAGTGCCAGTCCCACAGCAAGTCAGATAAGTCAATTCTCCCCCTCCCCTTCAGCACTGCTCGGGGTCATGCGTACTGCTCTGATTGGAGTGCTATTTTCAGCTAAAACAAAAGAAAAACTTCAACTCCCATAAAAGAAATAAGTGCATTGGCCAAAAACATGTTTTAAACCAGTGGTGCGTGCGAACCACAGAGGAGCAGGGGGGTGAGGGAGCGTGTGGTCTGTGCTGCGCTGATGCGCGTGCTAGATACCGATGGGAATGGGCGGAGTACAGGGGGGATATGCACCCGCCTTTGCCCAATTGCGTGCTTTATTTTTGTTTGAAAAAACACGCTAATGGCAGCCGGCGAAAGCGTGATCAAACGCACAGCTTTCAAAACCCCGTACAAGAGGTCTCCCTCTGACCAAGCAGTGCTGCGCACAGCAATGCTAGGCGCGATACCTAAAAAGGCGTTGGGCCAACTTCAATTCAATGCCGAATATTAAAAGGTACACTTTCAACCAAGCAAGACACCAACCTGATGAGACAATGCATGAATTTGTTGAGGGACTTGATAGGCTTATAAAGGACTGCAAGTTCAATGAATTCAATGATGAAGGCATGTGTCTCAGGGTCATTGATGGTTGCCTCTCCTATTCATTCCGATGACACATGCTGAGAGAAAGGCCCAGTTTCAAGAAAGTGCTCATGGCTGCAAGAGTGGAGGAATGTGCCAATCGACAGGCTGCTGATATGGGGCTGGAACAACCCAAAATCAATTGGCGTTGAGCATGAAAAGTAAGCAGAAACACAAGGCAGAAGCCCACCAAGTGATGTCTCAGCAGAAAAATAAATTGTGTTCCTGAAGTGGATTCTCCTTTCCATTTGAAGGTAAATGTCCTGCCATCGGACACATATGCAAAAGCTGCGGGAATAAAAATAATTTCATAACGATTTGCCAAGTGAAAGAGAAATTAAGTGCTTCGAGATAAGAAGAGAAGATGGACGGTGGAAAGTTCCAGAAGCACACTTGCCACTCCCACAAGGCCAAACAGCAACATCGACTAATGCAAGTGACAGTGAGGAAAATGGGCATGTGATGGTGAGGTCAGTCACAGACTGACATGGGCAGGTAGGATTGTCAGCCTGCAAGGGAGACAAATCTGAAAAGAACTGCCACACGAAGAAACAAAGTTCATTTGGATATTGTCCTAAAATCACGCTCAAGGTGAATGGTTGCCCTACAACTTATTATTGATAGTGGTGTGTCAAGAAACATCAGGCCGGCAGAAAAGTACAAAGAACTGATTTGATACCGTGTGTCACACTATCAAGAACCATGGTGAACACATGGCAGCTTTTACACCCTTGCAAAGCAAAGGATCCTTTGTGGCAACCATGCAGCACAAGAAAAAGACAGTGCAAGCGCCAATTCATATGCTCCCAGGTACATCTTCAAGTGTCAGCTTATTTAGTTTCGATACTGCTTCTGACATGGGACTTGAATGTGGATTCTGAAATAGTAAGCCAGTTCCCAACATTCTTTCATGGACTTGGAAACTTAAAACAATCAAGGCATACCTTCAAATTAATTAAGATATTCGCCCCATTGCACAAGGACACAGTCAAATTGCTTTTCACTCTCAAGCAGTTGAGAAAGAACTAGAAATGCTACTAAAGCATGACATCATTGAGAGCCCTACTGGTCCAACACTGTGGGTTTCATCCATTGTGGTGGTGCCAAAAAAGGACAGTGGAAGTTCAGTGCGCTTTTGTGTTGATATGAGATGGCCAACAAAGTTACCAAATGAGAAAGACATCTAGGTCCACATACTGCAGACATGATCACACAGCTGAATGGTGCCAAAGTTTACTTCAACCTTGATCTGAAGGAGTAGTTTCTGTCCTGTAACTCCGGTTCTGTAGTAGGGGTATCTCTGTTATCGTCATAATCTAGTGAATGGTCCCACCCATGTGCGTTTACCCCGGAGCAATCAAAAATAATCTCTTAAGTCGTCAAACATTGCAGACCTGCACCGACACTTAAGAGAGAATTTAAAGACAGATAATGCAGCCTATATCCACAGGCTACACAGTCCAGTACTTCAACTAGAAATTCCACCAAAAACCCACAAACAGCACAGCCTGTCCAGTATTTTCCACAGAGAAAATCCTTCCCCTACCAGCAGAAGCCTCTGGAATGATAGAGAAAGTGGTGGACAGACAAGCCCCATAGGCTGCCATTATGTGGCTCAGAACAGGATACTGTGACTTTAAGAGAACCTTCCAGAACTCTCTCAGTATCCCTGAATGCACAGCAGGTCCCTTTTACTTTCAGTTCTTTTCGAAGGCATAACACGCCAGACCTGTAGCATTCCTTACATGAATATCTTTCTCCACCGGGGAGGAGGGCGAGCGCTTATGACTATAACAGAGATACCCCTACTACAGAACTGGAGTTACAGGACAGAAACTACTCCTTCTGCAGTAGGGGATCTCTGTGTATAGTCATAATCTAGTGAATAGAATGGAAAGCCCATCCCCACACCAAAGCAGCGGTGGAGAGAAGAAAAAATAACACCACTACTGTGCGAACATATTTCGCAGCGAAGCCTGCCCAACCTGAACGTCTGTCCTGGCATCAGTGTCCAGACAGTAATGCTTAGCAAAGGTATGGACAGACTTCCAAGTGGCAGCCTTGCAGATCTCTGCAATGGGAACATTACGTAGCAAAGCAGTCGTAGCAGCTTTGCCCCTGGTGGAATGAGCCTTAGGTTTACCCCCTAAGGTCTTATTAGCCTTCTGGTAACACAATTGTATACAGGACACAATCCACCTAGAGACGGACTGTTTTCAGGTAGCAAGACCGGTCCTGACTGATCCATAGTTGATAAACAATTGGTCTGACCTACGAATATCTTTGGTTCTATCCAGATAAAATTTCAACACCCTCCTAACATCCAGGGAATGAAGACCTTTCCGCTGGAGACAAAGGATTCTGAAAAAACTTAGGTAAAGTTATGGTCTGGTTAACATGGAAATCATAGATAACCTTTGGAAGAAATTTAGGGTGAGTATGCATAACAACCTTAGCAGCATGAAATACAGTATAAGGTTCTTGGCAAGACAACGCCTGAATTTCACTCACCCTACGGGCCAATGTAATGGCCACGAGGAACGCCGCCTTCCAGGTAAGGGGCTGCAACGAAGCCTTATGATTAGGTTCAAAAGGCTCCTTCATCAATCTGGAGAGCACCACATGCAATTCCCATGAAGGGGAAGGAAGCCGCACAGGAGGGAACACTTTCTTCAAGTCTTCCAAAAAACCCTTAATCACAGGGATCTGGAAGAAGGAAGACTGTGAAGGGCATTTCCTGTAGGCAGTCAGCGCAGCGAGATGAACCTTAATGGAATGGAAATTAAGGCCAGACTGCGCCAAATGTAGAAGATACGGAAGGATGACATCTTCCTTACATGTTGTTGGATCATAGTTCTTGGACTTGCACCAGATGCAGAATCTCTTCCACTTGTAAGCATAGGAAGTCCTAGTGGAAGGTCGCTTAGCCTCCTTCAATATGTCCATACAATCTTCTGGTAGATTCAAATGACCATATTGCACTATCTCAGGAGCCATGCCGCCAAACTCAAAGACAAGAGGTTGGGGTGCACCATCTGCCCCCCGAACTTCGTGAGAAGGTCCGGCCGGCACGGCAGCCGTATGTGAGGAAGAAGAGACCGGTGAAGCAGGTCCGTGAACCACCACTGCCTGGGCCATTCCGGGGCGATCAGGATCATCCGCGCCCTGGAGTGGGCCAGCTGGATGAGCACCGCCGGAATCAGGGGAATGGGTGGAAAAGCGTACAGAAAGCTGTTCGACCAGTTGATCCATAGCGCATTCCCCAGCGTCCCCTGCTGGTAGTACCTGGAGGCGAAGTCTCGGCATTTGCTGTTTTCGGCGGTGGCGAACAGATCTACGTCTGGAGTCCCCCACCTTGCGAAGACTTCTCCTAGTACTTCGTTAATATATGACCCACTCACGTTTTCCTGAATCAGTCTGCTCAGTGCGTCCGCCTGAACATTCTGCACACCTGGTACATGGGTATCCGTTATCGTCAGTCCTCTGGCCAGAAGCCAGCGCCAGATCGCCTGCGCATCCTGAGACAGAGTGCGTGATCTCGAGCCCCCCTGCTTGTTGAGGTAATACATTGTGGTCGTATTGTCCGTCTGTACAAGCAGAGAGTTGGTCTGGAAGGATGGATGAAAGGCCTTCAGCGCCAAGTGAACAGCTCTGAGTTCCAGGAAATTGATGTGATGCGTGGACTTCGTCGGGGACCACGTTCCTTGTATCTGTAAGTCTCCGGAGTGTGCCACCCAGCCGTGGAGAGACGCATCCGTCACGATAGTCTGCGTGGGAATGTCCTTGTGGAAGGGAACCCCTCTGAGGAGATTCTCCGCTGAACACCACCACTTCAGAGACTGAAGAGCATGCAGAGACAGTCGTATCTTGTCGTCCAAAGACCCTTTCCTCTGATCCCACTGATCCTCCAAGCACTCCTGCAATGGTCTCATGTGCAGCCGTGCGTGTGGCGTGAGGAAGATACAAGAGGCCATCAACCCCAGTAGAGAAGACACCGTCCTCAACATTGTAGATGGAGCAGTCATAAGAGCCTGAGCCTTCTGAAGGAGTGATAACCGTCTCTCCTCCGAAGGAGACACACTTGCTGACAGCGTATTGATGGAGGCTCCCAAGTATTGTATGCACTGGACCGGAGTCGAGACAGACTTGGACATGTTGATGTGCAACCCCAGCTTGTTCAAGAGAATGCACACCTTCTGGAAATGCGCTTGAGCTTCCGCGAATGAGGAGGCCTTGATTAACCAATCGTCCAGGTACGGGTAGACTAACACCTTGTTCTTCCTCAGGTGTGCAGCTAACACCGCCATGCACTTCGAGAATGTCCTTGGCGCAGACTTTAGCCCGAATGGCAGTACTGTGTACTGATAATGATTGGCGCCGACTTGGAATCGCAGGAACTTCCTGTGTTTGTGTGCAATGGGCACATCGAAGTAAGCATCCTGTAGGTCTATAGCACATAGTCAGTCTCCCTGTTGCAGCTGAGGATAAATCATATGCAACAACAGCATGCAAAATTTCTCTCTGCGAATCCACTAGTTTGCTTGCCGCAAATCCAGAATGGGCCTGAACTCGTTCTTGTCCTTCTTGCGAACCAGAAAGAACTGTGAGTACAGACCTCTTCCCCTTTGAGACAGAAGTACGTCTTCTATTGCCCTTTTCCTTAACAGGGTATCGGCCTCCGACTGGAGCTCGCGCAGCTGAAACTGCGAGCTGACCGGTCGAATTGCTTGAGGCGGGCCGGTGAACCGAATACTGTATTCATTGCAAACAATATTCAGCACCCACTTGTCCCGAGTAATTTTTTTCCACTCTGCCAGAAAAAATTGAACTCTTCCCCCCACCGGAGTGGGTAACGGATGCAGGCCTCACAGGAGCAGGCGACTGCGGCCTGACCGGGCGCCTCGGCTGAGGGGTAACCCTTAGGCGGCGTCGGGTACCGTGGTAGTGAAATCGTCCTCGGCAGAACCACTGGCGGTTCAGAAGGAGGCAGCAGAGGATGAAAATGAAGAGGGGTTGGTGGTAGCGGAGGCCGAGTGGGATTCCGCGGCGAAGGGTCCTTGGGCAACAGAGGAGATGGGGTAGGTGTCCTCGTCTTAGGAGGTGTATATACCTCGGAGTAAACAGAGCCCTGTAGCTCCCTTTTCCTCTTAGGCGATGGCGAGGCAGAGCCTATCGGCGCACGTCGGCGCGTCCCAGCGACCCAGAGGAACTCCTGGCGCTTCTTTGGCATCGAAGAACGCTGCCTCGACGGCGACCGACTTTCCCTCGACGTCGTACGCCCTCGCCTCGACGGTGAACGCCCCCGTCTCGACGGCGAACGCCTCCTCGACGGCGAACTCCTCCTCGACGGCGAATGCCTCCTCGTCGGCGAAAGTCTCCTTGACTTAGACGTCCTCCTCGACGTCAAGGATCCCCTCGACGACGATCTCCTTCTCTTCGCCGACGACGAACAGCGGTGTCGCCTCGACGGCGATCGCCGACGCCGGGCCTCTCGACGTCGATGACTCGACGACGACGATGAAGATATCGTCAACGGCGATCTTGAAGGCGGTCTAGTCAGGTCCCTCAACGCCGAACGTCATCTCGACCCAGAGGGAGACGGGGAACAGACTGCTGTCATCCCTCTCGACGCCGTCGTCGGTGCTAATCGACGCCGGCGGAGAAGAAAACAAGTTACTTACCTGTAACTTTGGTTCCCCAGTATTGGTAACTTTCATAGATTCCCATGCTTTATATCATTCCTCGTCGTCGGAATGAGAGCCTCGGTAAATAAAAAATATCAGAACCATAGGTGCAAAAGAGAAAATTAGGCCTAGGTCTCATCTCATTTTGTAGCATATCACCCTCTTTGTGTAAAAGAGCCCAAATTTCCGCTAGAACCAATCAGAATAGCCTCACCCCATAGAACTTTCCTGAGAGAGCCTCAGAGCCTCAGATTTTCTACCGCACGTTGTGCAGGGGAGTCTACACTGAGCTCTGCTCAGTTTTTTTTTCTATTCAACTTGATTCTTCAACTTTTTTCTTCAAAATCTACAATGTCTGATAAGGAGAAGAAGGCTTTATTCAGGGCCTGTGCTACCTGTGCGAAAAAGAGGCTTTTTGTGGAGGACAAGCATGGGGACTGCATTTATCCTTTCCTGAGAGCCTCAGAGCCTCAGATTTTCGTAGCCGTTGTGCCAACAGCCACTATCTCAGTAAAAAGGCCGGGCTTTCCCAGGGGAGGAGGGTGGGCGCATGGGAATCTATGAAAGTTACTGGGGAACCAAAGTTACAGGTAAGTAACTTGTTTTCTTACCCCAGTATTGGAACTTTCATAGATTTCCATGCTTTGTATCAGAATAGCTAGCAGTAAGTCACCAAAGCACATTTTTATACATAAATATTATTGCATGACACCATAGCAATGCTCAAAGTAACAATGAAGAAATGTTATCATAGAAAAAGAAGCATCACCGATACAAAATGTGCTACACAGGAAGGCGGGATTGTAGGGAAAGCTCACCTCTCATTGAAAAAGATTCCTGAGGACTGCTTGTCCAACAGCAGCGTCGTTCTTTCCTGTAGACTCCAGGCAGTAATGCTTCGTGAAGGTATGTGTACTGCTCCACGTCGCTGCCATGCAAATGTCTTTGATAGGGACTCCAGAAAAAAGAGCCACCGAAGATGTGGAATATGGAATGTGCACAGGCTTTTTTTTCAAGGGGCTTGCCTGCACTTTGGTGGCAGAACTGAATAGCGCTGGAGATCCAGCGGGAAATGCTGGTTTTAGTTAGAGGAAATCCCTTCCGTGGTGCACTGTAAGACACGAACAGTTGTGAGGATTTTCTAAAGGCTACGTGCGCTCTAAATAAAACTTCAAACACCTCTGAACATCCAAAGAATACAATGATCTTTCTGCCGGAGTAGTAGGCCGTGGAAAGAATGATTTCATAATCAAAGGTTCATTCAGATGGAAATCAGAGGGAACCTTAGGGATGAATTTTGGATTTGTACGAAGGATGAGGACATCTTTTTTGAATTGAAGAAAAGGTTCCGATTTGACAGCGCCTGAAGTTCACTAACTCTCCTAGCAGATGTTAGTGCTAAAAGGAGGGCGAGCTTCCAAGAAAGGAATTTAAGATCCGTTCTGTGAATGGGTTTAAACGGAGCTTTCATTAGCTGAGCCAACACCAGATTAAGTTGCCAAATTGGTGGCGGAGGGAGGACTGGAGGATACATACAGGCCTTTTAAGAACTGTTTGACAATTCTAGCAGACCAAAGAGAAGGACCTGAAGATGTCCGCCGGAATCTTGAAATGGCTGCTAGATGGACTTTTACCAAATAATGAGCCAATCCAGATTGAGCCAGTGATAGCATATATGGTAAAATTTGATGTGGAGCTGACTTGTAAGGGTGGAGCTGTTGTCTCCGACACCATAGGCAGAATCTCTTCGATTTTGCTTTATACATTTTGTTAGTGCTTGGTGCTAGAGCCTGAGACAAAACCTCCCTACACTCCTTGGGGAGATTCAGATGTTGGAATTCCCTGTATTCAGGAGCCACCCCGTCAAGTGAAGCGAAGTCGGATCCGGATGCAGCACCTGACCCTGAGACTTCGATAACAGGGACGGAACTAGTTGCAGGCGAATGGGATGATCCTGGGAGAGCAGGAGGAGTTCCGTGTACCAGAACTGCCGGGGCCACGCCGGTGCAATCAGAATCATTTTGCACGGTTCCGCTTTGATCTTTCTGAGTAACCTCGGTATTAGGGGTATTGGCGGAAAAGCGTAGAAGAATGCGCCGTACCAGGCAATCGAAAGTGCGTTCCCCAAGGATCCCGGATGGTGATCCTTGCTCGCGTAGAACCGGCATTTGGTGTTCTCCGGAGACGCAAAGAGGTCTATGGTCGGGGTCCCCCAGATCGAGAACACCTCCTCTAGAATGGACTGATCTAACTCCCATTCGTGATTGGCTGCTTTTTGACGACTTAGTGCATCCGCTGTGACATTGAGCGAACCTGCCAGGTGTTCTGCTGTCAGAGTGATCTTGTGAAGAATTGCCCAATCCCAAATTCGTTGAGCTTCCTTTGAAAGAGTTAGGGACCTTGTCCCCCCCTGCTTGTTGATATAGTGCATGGCCGTTGTATTGTCCATCCGGACCAGCACTAGATGATTTCGAATCCTCGGGAGAAAAGCTTGCAAAGCTAACCGGATGGCAGTCAGCTCCAACAGATTGATGTGGCACTGGCGTTGCTGTGGATCCCAGTGGCCACTGACTTGCAGTTCCTGGAGCACTGCTTCCCAGCCTTCCAACGAGGCATCCGTGGTTAGGACCATAGGAGACGGAGGAAGCCTGAAAGTCAGACCCTCTGCGATGTTGCTTCTCACCATCCACCATTCGCATGCCTCCATCTCTGGTGTTACCAAAATTTTGTCGTTGAAAGAGCCTTCTACTTGGTGCCATTGTTTGTCGAGTTGCTCTTGTAGAGGACGCATTCGCAGCCTGCAATGCGGAATCAATGGTATACAAGATTAAATCGATGCAAGCAGAGACTTGTAGAGCCGTACTGACAGGAATCTCCTCTTCAGCACTTGGCGAGCTGAGAGCATTAACTTGTTCTGACGCTCGTCTGAAGGATAAGCTTTGCAATGTTCACAGTCCAGAATGGCTCCTAGAAACTTTATTGACCTGGACGGTTGCAGAACTGACTTGCTCTTGTTGAGTTGAAGACCCAGGTGATCGAACAATTGAAAGCAAGTTGCAATGGTCTTGGAAGTTCCCTGGAAAGAAGGAGCTTTGACTAGCCAGTCGTCCAGGTAAGGGCAAACTTCCAGAGATTGCTTCCTGAGGAAAGCTGCCACCGGGGCCAACACCTTTGTAAATATTCTTGGTGCAGATTGAAGACCAAACGGAAGCACCTTGAATTGGAAATGGCTCTTGCCTACTGTGAAGCGCAAATATTGCCTGTGAGCTGGGTAGATCAGTACGTGGAAGTACGCATCTTCTAAATCCAGAGTCGCCATGAAGTCCCCTGGATTCAGTAGAAGAAGAATATCCTGGAGAGTGACCATCCTGAAGGACAGTTTGATGAGATAGGTGTTGAGCTCCCGTAGATCTAATATGGGGTGCCAAGTCTCTGTAGTCTTGCGAACCAGGAAGAACCTGGAATAAAAACCTTTTCCTCTCTGCAAGAGGTACCGGTTCTATTGCCCCCTTGATGAAAAGTTGGTGGGCTTCGAGACGTAGTAGTCCCAGATGTTGTGATCGACTGGCGCCTGGAGCTCTGGTTGGAGGAAGATCTTGAAATTCCAACGTATGGCCTCTCTGAACAATATTCAGGACCCACAGGTCTGATGTTATAATTCTCCAGCGGTCTAGACAAAAAGATATCCTGCCTCCCACTGATGTTCTCGGGGAGGAAGGAGCAGTAGTAAGAGCCAGGAGGCCGCTATTGCCTCTTTGCGATTCTGACGTCCTCTCTGAGATTGACGAGAGTAAGAAGCCGACTGGCCCTGGCGTTGGTTAGAATACTGCGGCTTGTATGATTGTGAGGATTGCGAAGAATATCCCTGTTGGTTGCCACCCCTATAAGAGGAGAAACCTCTTCCTCTTGCACTTCTGAATGGGACCTTACGGTAATTTAAAGACCACAAGGACTTTGCTGTGTCTGTGTCCTTTTTAATACTTTGGAGGGCCTCATCAACATGCTTACCAAAAAGCATTTCTCCATCAAATGGAATGTCCAGGATCTTGTTTTGGACTTCTTGGCGAAACCAGGTCGCCCGCAACCAGCCCTGTCGTCGTAAAACAGCTGAACCAGCCAGAGCACGAAAGGCCGTAGAAGCTATGTCCATAGCACAATCTATGACCTCAGACGATGATCTTTCTCCCTCCACAAGAACATTTTTGGCTTCCTCTTTTGATAAATCTTGCAGCTGTTCTATAAACGGGGCCAAATCACACCATATCTGGCAATCGTACCTGCCTAAGATGGCCAGAGCATTAGCCGCTCGAACGAGGAGACTAGCCATAGAGGAAAATCTCTTGCCCACATTGTCCAAGCGCCTCCCTTCCTTGTCCGGGGGTGTAGTAAGTGGCGTGGAAGGATTCTTTGATTTGCTCTGTGCGGCTTGTGATATTACAGAATCCGGCTTAGGTTGTCCAAGTAGGCACGCTGGACTGCCATCAGGGGCCTTATAATTTCTTCTCCAGCCAGGGAAGAACAGGAATGACAGTGGCAGGATTCTGCATGACATTGATCTCTTCCGACCATACGTGTTCAATTATAGGAATCGATCTGACTGACTTTTTGTATGGCTCTTTAAAGTCATAAAGGAAAGTCTGACTGCACTGTTGTGATTGGCAGACCAAATCTTTTAGATGCCCTTTCCATGAGGTTATGGAAAACCTCAATGTCAGCTGGAGAAGTAGCAGTGTCCTGTCCTGTGGCATCTGGATCTTGAAGGCCACTATCATCATAATCCAAGTCAGGGTCATTAATAGGATCTTCCTGAACGTCATCATCTGAAGACACATCATGCACAACTTCTCCGGATTCCTCTCTGGGTTCAGTTTCCACAGCCCGTGGGACCACCGTTGTCACGATGATTGTAGATGTCGGGGGTACAGTTGGAGAAGGAGGGCATTCAGATTGTAATGCTGGTTGAGTCGGAAATCTATTTCTATAGTCTTGTAGCATCAATAGGCAAATCCGAAACCAGAGAGGCTGGCATGGCCACCATGTCCTGACCCAAGCCTCGAGGAGGTTATTCCTGCTGAACATACTGGTGTTCGTAGTACTCCTCAGTATCTGTATCTTGACATTTCACATTCAAATCCGAGGGACTGTAGGCATCCCCATAATGGATATCGTCGCCCTCTTCATCAGACTCGTCATCCAGCAGCATATTAGGAGGCAAAGGTGTAACTCGCCTTGGAGAAGTCATCTCCGATGTTATCTGCCGTTTCCGTGAGGAAATCTGCATTTTTTGAATCGCCGACGACATCGTCGACGGAGTCGTCGTCGAAAGAAACGGCGAAGCCATAGTCGAAGGATTCGTCGACTGAATCGTCAACGCTGGAACAGTCTTCGTCGACGGAATTTTCATAGTCGACGATGGGTTTATCGTCGACTAGCTCGTCGTCATTAACATCACAGCCGCCGTCGAGAGTTTCTTACCGTCCTTCTCTTTCTGGGATGTTTGTGAAGGAACAGAAACCTCCTTTCTCACCTTCTTGGCTGTGTCCTTCTCAGCAGCCTGTCCCAGCCTCTCCTTTTCACCTCGGTGAGGAGATTTAATGGGACTAACCCTACCAGACCTATCCGAGATCTTTTGGTGGGTTTTGACAGGGGCTCAGATGAAGTAGAGGGAGGAGACCTTCCCCTCTTTTTAGATCTTCAGGAGGAAGTCACAGATGTAGAATCCTCCCCATCTGAAGACTGTACTTCCTTCCGTGCCTTCATCTTCTCTAGCCAGGTCAACAATCGGCCCTCCCGGTCTCTCAAAGTCTTCGTTGAAAAGATCCTACAGATCTAGCAATCTGTGGCCTTGTGGTCAGGATACAAGCAATAAATGCAGTCCCCATGCTTGTCCTCCACAAAAAGCCTCTTTTTCGCACAGGTAGCACAGGCCCTGAATAAAGCCTTCTTCTCCTTATCAGACAATCAGACATTGTAGATTTTGAAGAAAAAAGTTGAAGAATCAAGTTGAATAGAAAGAAAAACTGAGCAGAGCTCAGTGGAGACTCCCTTGCACAACGTGCGGTAGAAAATCTGAGGCTCTGAGGCTATCTCAGAAAGGTTCTATGGGGTGAGACTATTCTGATTGGTTCTTGCGGAAATTTGGGCTCTTTTACACAAAGAGGGTGATATGCTACAAAATGAGATGAGGCCAAGGCCTAATTTTCTCTTTTGTACCTATGGCTCTGATATTTTTTATTTACCTAGGCTCTCATTCCGACGACGGGGAATGATACAAAGCATGGGAATCTATGAAAGTTCCAATACTGGGGTAACATGGACGTTTGCTGGTCTTCCTGCCCCTGGAGAGCCCTCCAGAGGCCTCAGCATGGGCCGATGAAGCATGCCCAGACCCACCTTGTGCCTTCAGTCTTCTATCTTCCAGGCCCTGGAGCCTGATCTTCATCCTGTCTCTCAGGGTCCTGCTGTAGAAGGACTGGCAAATGTCACACTCCTCCGGAACATGAGAAGAGGGAAGGCAGATGATGCGCACCTCGTGTGGGTCCGACTTGGCCTTCTACCTCGAACACTCTGGGCATTTGTCAAACAAAGCAGGCATTGTGACAAATAAAAGAGTGCTTAAAGACACACACAAGGAAGAAAGCACCAAAGTACTTCAAATGAAAGCACTCAAACACTTGAAAAGTGAAAAAATCTGTAAATAAACACTAGAAAGGGAGAGCTTGATGCTCCAGGGTCCTGCTTGCAGGAGCCGGAAAAAAGAACTGAAAGCAAAAGGGACCTGCTGTGCATTCTGGGATACTGAGAGAGTTCTGGAAGGTTCTCTAAAAGGCACAGTATCCTGTTCTGAGCCACATAATGGCAGCCTATGGGGCTTGTCTGTCCACCACTTTCTCTATCATTCCAGAGGCTTCTGCTGGTAGGGGAAGGATTTTCTCTGTGGAAAACACTGGACAGGCTGTGCTGTTAGTGGGTTTTTGGTGGAATTTCTAGTTGAAGTACTGGACAGTGTAGCCTGTGGATATAGGCTGCATTATCTGTCTTTAAATTATCTCTTAAGTGTCGTGCAGGTCTGCAATGTTTGACGACTTAAGAGATTATTTTGGATTGCTCCGGGGTCCACGCACATGGGCGGGACTATCACTAGATTATGACTAAACACAGAGATCCCCTATTACAGAACAAAGGTTACCATCAATTGAACGTGAAGAAAACTGTAGGTACATTACTACTTTTTCAATGCAAGTTTGCTTGTTCTGCTATAAAACAATGTTTTTGTGTTGTCACCTGCAGACATCTTTCAGGATACAATTTGTTGATTAATTCAGCCTGTCACACAAGCTTTTAACTATACACTGATTATATACTGGTGTTTGGAGCCACATCAAAGGAACAAGACGAAGTACTCAAACAAGTATGCCGTCTGTTTGCTGATGCAGGTCTCGTACTAAATTCTGAAAAGTGTGAATGTAGGGCATATTGTTTTAATGGAAATGGCTCCTGACCCCGAAAAGCTACAAGCCCTGTCCTCTACTTGAACTCCAGAAGATGGGACCATGCTGCGATCCTTCTTGGGCATGGCCAGCTATTGCTCCAGGTACATTTGTGACTTTCCCACTGTGAGTGCCTCCTTAGGAAAACTAACAAAGCGAGATCATCTGAATGTGACCAAAGTTAAAAGAAAATCAAACAGGCAATTGAATATTCAACTGAAATGGCTTACTCTAATGCAAAATTACATACAAGGTTTGTGGTGGATGCAAGCCTTGTGGGGTTGGGGGTTATCTCTGAAGTTTGAGGTAACAAGTTGCTGAACTGGCACAACAAGGACATTGTGGCTTTGCCACAACTAAAAGAGACCTCAAGGATCAAGTGTGGTTCCCGAGTTTTGACGAACGAGTTGAAAGGGAGCTAATCATCTATGCAACTCCCTGTCTCCCAAAACGAGTCAGCACCCATTGAACATGTCTGATCTACCTAAGCAATCTTGGGAGAGGATATAAGGTTGCTTTCTTCGGGCCGCTCAACAACAGACATCATCTCATGGTAGCTGTTGATGAGCACTCACATTTTACTCTAGTGGAAGACTTATCAACCACACATGACCAAGTTATTTAAAGGGTGGGTGACATTTTCACAACATGGGGTGTTCCCTCCTTTCTTGAATCTGACAATGGTCCACCCTTCAATAGCAGAGTGATCAAAAACTTTCTAAATCATTTGAATACAAACATCAGAAAATTACACCTCTCTGGACACAGGGAAATGGCGTTGTTGAATGATCTATGGGTAATTTTTTTACGGAGTTTTATATAACGCGAACTTGACCCGGCATCTGGTATCCGAGCGCTTCACATAGCACCAGTTGCATTACATGAGGACTGTAGGAAAGTAGGGTCTGCAATCCTATGGTCACCCAAGATTTCAGCTTTTTGCTTCACTGGTTTACGACTTTCCCTGGCTGTGGACCTGCTAATCAGACCCACAGCCTAGCTGTTCTCTCTCTAAATTGACATTCATGTACTTTAGGTGCATTTACCAATTGGTATTGGGTCACTCTTGTAAGTCCTTGTACAGAGTACCATAGGTACCCAGGGCATAAGTGAACCCAAGGCCTACCAGGGGCTGCAGCATGTATTATGCCACCCCTGGCTGGCCATCCAAATCTGACACAACTGGCTGATCAATCAGCTGGGGCAAGGTGGTGTAATCACCCTTTGCTTTAGATATAGTATACCTATATCTAAACCTAGAATGGACACATATACTCCTATAAGTCACTCCTATGGCAGGCCTTAACAATCCTGGAGGCAGAGTGTTTGGAATCATGTGAGATAGTGCTCTGGCATGAGCTGAGCCTGTCTACAGCTTTCGAAATCAAGTCCTTTAGCTGTTTCCATGATAACGCTATACCATATACTCTTGAGTGCATTATAACCTCGTGGTTATTGCTAACTTTGGCATAGCTTTATCAAAACATGTTGAGTAAGGTGTCATACGAATTGGAATACTACCCCCTCGCCAATTCTGGCGACGGGGGTAGCATTCCACCCTTTTAGAGGGACACGACATGTATGTAACTGTGAACCCCGGTTAAAGTTAGCTCGAGCCTCAGCATCACAAAATAGATGCTGCCACCACAGACACAAGTCTGACCTCCTGCTGCTGGGAGTCCTTCCAGCGAGGGAGGTTCGGACAAAGGGTTTCCTGCCTTGGGAGGTGCTAGCACCACCCCAGACAGGATTTTGTGTATTAGGTAGGACAGGGTTGAAAGGAATGAGACATGCCTGGGGCACACAAGGTGCCCTGTGCATACACCGGTTCAAACCAGTTGCTGGGGCACTCCAGCCCCAGCTCTGGCGCGAGACTGGACAAAGGATAGGGAGTGTAACCACCCCCCTTCCTGGTCCCACCCAAGGGAGGGACCTAGTGATAGTGCAGCCCCCTTTAGCAGGATAAAGGTAGGAGCTGGTCCCATTCCAAATCAGATTAATCCTGAACTGAAATTCTACAAGAAGAAACTCTGGACTTCGACTTTCTACACAGAAGACTGAAGAAATCTCCCTTGTGGGCAAGGAGTGTCACCCTGCACAAGCAGGCACCATCAGCGTCCAGCGGCTTCACTTTGTCGTCTTCCCTCGAGGATCCAAACTTCAGAGCCCGACGAGACCCGGATTCCCAGACCTCTCTGACCTCTACCTACATCTGCAGCTCAGCTGAGATCCATGGGTGTGACGAGACACGTGGGACCGGCCATCTTGGAGAAACTGCACTTCGCTTCCAGCACCACTTCTGAGGTAACCTCGACGAAGTGCTTTGGGGATTCAGAAGCCCTTGCCCTGAGCAGCTCCAGCACCGAAGACCAACCCTCCAGCATCCACAAGATCTGCGTGGGGCCCTTTTGCCCGTTTGCTGCTCGAAGCGTTGTCTGGTCACTTGCCAGCTGGCTAGTGGCCTCCTAGACGACGATCCACGACATCAAAACCGCTGGTCTGGGTGCTCCAGACTGGCCCTTGCTTCCTTCCAAAAGAGAGGCATCCCGGACCCTCCTGGTCCGCACCAGACGTCTTTTCCACTCACCGCGTGGGTTGCCTTTGCCAAGGCCTGTTGACTCCAAATTCGGATCCGACACCGCCGAAAGCGAGAGCCTGCATGGGACAGCTCGTGCCTCCATCCTGGTCGTCGAAGACACCACCTGGTCCACGTGGCTGCAGAGTCAAGTGTCCACTCTTCTCCTGATCGCGATGACAGCCTCTTGTTCCTTCCTGGTTCCACTCCAGTCACTGGCTAATGACTTTGAACATTGTCCCCTCTGCTTTCAGGTCTTCAGAATTCCTGATCCACCCTTGGATCACACCGGACATCTTCCTCCTGGTCGCCTACAGCATCTTTTCTTTCAGGCTCCATAGACTTCAACGCAGAAACCCGACACGACTTCGCACCTATGCACCCGCAGCCCGTGGGTGAGGTAACAAGAGCATTTCGGTGCTCAAGGGTAGATTGACTCGCCTAGTGTCCAGTTTCACAGTCGTTTTAGTCCTAACTAGTCAGGATTGTCCGTACTCACCTTTTTCTTGAGCTGTACTGTCCATAGACGTTATTACGCATCTCGCATGCGAGTTCACACTCTGCACACGCGTTCCGTGGGCCTCCTATTACTTACCTAAAGTTAGGATAGTGTAGTCCCAGCCATCCTACAGCCTCTGGACAGCTCCATTCCTCTATCGACTTCCTTATACCATTTACTTAGTATATGGTTTGTTGCGCCCCTAGGGCAACATTGTAACTCGTGCAACTTAACGTATTTTACTTAAGAGTCTTGTCATGTGCTTAGCCCTCTGATCTCATAAAGAGTTCAGAGATGTTTGTTAGTTAATAAATATCTTGTTTATTTTTCTTGTTTATTTTCATAACTACCTGTGTGGTGTCCTTTCATTTGGTATTCAAGGGGTTATATGTGGTAAAACAGCTGGCTTCACATGCCAAAAGAGTTTAGCCTAAGACTGCTTTGTCCATTCTACTATTAGGATAGCTGGTCTATAAGGTTGACTTACAACCAATCACCATAAGGGTTGTTTGGACTGATACAAGGTGATCACTAGAACTAGTGAACATCATTTATCAGGCCAACTTCTCACAAGGACACATTCATTTTTGTTAGGCAGGGGGACATTAAGTGATTTGCCCAGAATCACAGGATGTTCAGCGTAAATGCAGAGACTCGGTCCCAGTTCCCTAGATTAGAGGTTGACCGCACTAGCTGTTAGGCCAACTCCTCTCCAGCTTGAAAGGTGTGGCTCAACATGCTGCACTGGAAGGCATAGACCTCAAGTTTGATTTGCATCCAGCCCTTCGTGCCTATCATTCCACTCCTCATTCCACGACAGGAGAAAGTTCTGTCACCTTGCTGTTTGGGAGAGTTCTTGGAATAAAAATACATCAATGGGCCACTAAATGGTCAATAGACACTGCAAGATTCTTGCCACAGACACCTCTCGCAAATGCAAAATAAAGGCTTATGCCATTAAGCGCCGACATACTTGAGACACAGTTTTCAAGAAAGTCGACCGAGTTCTTGTCAAGCAAAAGCAGTCATGCAAGACAGACACTCCACTTGATGCGGAACCGCTAAGAGTTGTGACGAGCAAAGTACATATGGTAACAGTCCAAAGACCTGGAAAATCCAGAGCCTGGTCACATTTTAAGCCTTTGGCTCGATGTTCATCAGCTCCACACCTCGTGAATTAAGGAGGTCGACCTGAGGGCCGAAGTCAAGCATCCAACTCTTCTACAGAGATGCCAGATGAAGGCGCCCCTCTTATATCTCATACAACTAGATCTGGAAGACAGGTGAAAGCACCTTGACGACTCTTCAAGGAGTTGTAATGTGTATTTGTATATATATTTGTTCATAGTTTTTATTTAACAAAGGGGGAGATGTTGTGTCCTGTGTTTATGTGTATGAGGACAATAGTGGTCCTCGGCAGGCTCCTTACAAATATTATGTTATCTGGTGGGTATGGTTAATGAACTTTGTGATGAAGTGCCTTTAGTAAACGGTTGCATGCTGAAGAATAAAAATGTGCAAACCAGAGCTGTGTGTGGAGTAGTCTGTGATATGCTCAGGGGTTGGGGAGGACGCTACATATGTGTGTACATTACAACCATATTAACACCACATAATAAAATACAGAGCATGTCACATACACATAGGAATAAGCCTATATCTAAGAACTGTTCACTGTTCCTCTAATCAAACACTGATACTTCGTGCAATCACGTGAAACCCAATGCTCTGTACAAACTCTTCTTATCCCAGCTAAACTATTCAATATCAGAGTGCTTAGCTTTACTCACGTTGAAAAATTATACTGCACACTATCTAATTTATGGAAGAATGTCACTGATACTGCGCATACCATACCAACACCACATAAAAGCTTGTATGGCACACTCTAAAGTGTACATACTTAATATTTCTGATGAAATGTACACAGTACTCAGTATAAACCTACTGCATATGTATTTTCTGTTACCCTATCTCATGTGAATTTTTCACTCTGTAAACCCCTCATACTGTTCTACTGCACTCCAAAAGCTGCCTGCATTAAGTCTATGCCATTTAAAATAATTGTAACTAAATAAAAGTTAAAAGAAAATAAACCACTATGTACAACAAATAAGCAGGTATTTGTAATTATTTTAAAGATATAGGTTTATATCTAAATAAAGATATTTTTGATTTGATTTGAGGTATTTGAGCAGTTATCTTAGACGAAATTGAGAAGTTTGGATTACCTTTAAAGCGTCCACATCTTCAAGTTTAACTACAAATTCATCTCGTTCTCTGAATGTTCCTTCTCCTCCACTGTCAGACTGTTCATCCTCGGTGAAACCTTCAAATGCAACTGTGCCTTGTGGTTTAATCAAATTAGCATCAACGACAGGCAATTTAGGTGTTTCTATAGCTTTCGGATTTTCTTCAACTTTTATTGCTGGTGAAAAAGTAGCGGATGGCTCTTGTTTCACATCAGGGGCAAGAGAGGAAGTAGTGACCTTTTCAGATTCTGAAGAGCAATAAAGGAAAAAATAAATGTTAGGTACACTCTAATGAAAAACTGTTACGGTGCACATAACTTCTGTACTGTCCAAGAATAAGGATACAAGCTTAAGTCTCTCGACTATGGGTATTAAAGTCATGCCATCTCAAATACTATCTGGCAATATAAAATTGTTCACATATTTGCTATTTGCTAAACTGCCGACCAAATGTGTCATTCAGAGAGCATCCTCTTCAGTTACTGCTCCATCATCTTTTAGTGTGTCCCCTCCTTGCTTGTTCAGTTCAATTATGTAACCACCTTTTTGTACACTTCTCTGTTGCCTGTTAGCTAGATATGAGCTCTAAAAATTTCGTATGAACATAATTCTGAGACCGGTCAAGTGTTTCACTTAACTTTAGTACTGCTGAATCACATCAAAACTCTGTTGTCTAACTTAAACAGAAAAGACTCACAAGACTACTCTGTTTGGAAATGATCCTTAAATTCATTCTTGAACCACATATACCCGTACCATACTCATCAATAAATAATTTCCTGAGGTGATCTGAGCTTCAAAAAGCAAATGTCAATTCACTGGTAAACACCCCAAATTAGATTCTGGTCATCTGCCCAAGTTTACAGTGCTTCCCAAGGGTATAGAGGAATGTCCATCATTACAACTACAGGTCGTCCAAATGCAACTGTGCCAGGCCCAATCAAAGTCTGGCCTTCGGGAAATACTACGGACTGAGTCAGCCTTGTAGTGCATGGTGGTGGCAGTTTCTGGACTGTTAACGAGGAGCAAACCGCCACATTAGTCATTCTAAACCCATTTGCTGCATTCACTCCACACACTGGATCTCTCCCAGTTAGCAGTGCTTGTAAAAAAACACATTTTCTCTGAACCCAAGGAGTTTACCTGCTGGTAACACCACTGTCTCTGTTCAGGTTTAATATCTAATGACACCCTTGGGGTATGGCCAAGATGGCCGCTAAAGTGGACGTATATTGCGGAGTTCCACCAGGAACCGTGAGAAAAAAATCCTTCATCATCCCCCATCCGATGCCACAGTCCTGCTCCCCCTGCGAGAGGCTCCCCTCTGGAACAGTAGAGCTGATCGACTGTAGCCAGGAGCGCCAGAATGCATGGGCTTGACAAGAGCAGTGGTTCACTGGTTACTGAGAAGCCGGTGGGTCCAGAGTGCACAGAGGCTGCCGGATGGAGGATTGCGGTGGGTCAGAGAATGGAAGCATTGCGATGACTGCATGTTGGTAGGGAAACGCCCCTTGTGACTGTGCTGCTGCAGAGGGGAGTACGCTTGCGCCTCATGCCAGGGCTTAACTGGTGAACGTGACGGATGGTGCTGGATGGTGCTGGGGGGCCCTGGTGGCAGGCTGGCTGGGGTGGCAAAGTAGCAGGTTCGGACAGGAGTGGCGGTGCCTTCTGACTGACGGGGGTGGTGTACCTGGAGGACTCAATCACGCCAGAGCTCCTGGTGACTGGCACTGGCGGTAGCTGGGGCAGGCCTTGTCGGCGGGGTGGACCCCACTAGTGGCGGTTGCCGGAGGACAGATAGTGTCTGCACTGGGGCAAAGAGGACCTGCGGGGGGAGGGGGGCACATCCCGTGACTACAAAACAGTGAAAGGGGAGCAACTCCAGGACCCCTGGACAGGGACTGGCTGAACAGTGAAACAGACAGCATGGGATGGCCCCCAAAACCGGCAGAATATCGGGCAGAGGAACCCACCCTGTATCAAGCCTGGAACGCATGCTCCTCCTTACTTCCATGGTTGACTCCTGCTGCCCTCATCTCTGCATAGGTCACCCCCTCTCAGAGACGTGCTCATTCAGAAGCTACCTCTGGTCTGAAGAAGAGGGGGGAAGTGGTGTGACCACTCTTTTGGGGGAAACATCCTTTACGACACAGGTTTTTCAACGCAAGTCATTACAACGACTTGCGCTGGGGGGCGCTCTAGGATAGGTAATAGTTTAATTTACTATTTAACACCTTCCCTACTATCCACGGGGACTGGAGTTGGAATAGTAAATTAAACTATTCACTATCCAGCACCCCCCAACGCAAGTCGTTGTAACGACTTGCGTTGGAAAAACCTGCGTTGTAAAGGCATGCGTGGTAAAAGCATGCGTTGTAACAACGTACATTCCTCTTTTGGAGATAAATAAGGTGGCGATACAGAGGAGGTTGCATAGCTGGAGCCCTCCAGACTCCCATTCTCAGGACTTACCCCCTGAGGAGTGGGAGATAGATGTGGAGGCAGGTTGGTGGTAACTTCGGGGGAGTGCTGGAAGACAGGAAGCGAGGGTACCACGGGAATCCGACCCTGCAGTATCTGGGCAACACCCAGCTTTAACTACATACGCAGTATGATGGTGAAACCAAAGGGGACTAGGCTGCTCCAATCGTCCAAGGACATACACTGGTGAGGGGCAACTAGCCGGCAAAATGCTAGTGTGGCTGCTGAGGGAGGGTGTGGGGGGGGGGAATACCCTCCTCCCCAATAGGGGCCATATGTAATTCTCAAATAGATATTAATTCGGCCTTTACAGAGTATTATCACACCCTTTATGTTGTACAAGAGGACCTGAACATTTATTTCATCAGTGACTTCCTACGGGAATCCTCCTCACTTGTTTCGACCCACTGCAGCGTGCATAACTAAAGGAGCTTATATAGGTGGAGGAGACATGCATTGCTATAAAGCAGATAGCACGAAATAAAACACCGGGAAAGGATGGTCTCCCCATAGAAAACTATGCTGCTTATAGCACAGTCCTTTCACTGTATCTACTGAAAAAGTATTAGAAAGCTAGGAAAGAGGCATGCTCCCAGCATCCCTCAGAGAAGCCTTGATTGCTGTGCTGCCTGAGCCAGTGAGTGGTCTGACTCAGGCAGTCATATAGACCGCTGTCATCGGTATCATTATAAAATATTGGGAAGGTACTGGCAAACAGATTAGCACCAGTACTTGGAACACTCGTCCATCCAGACCAGAATGGTTTCATACCAGGGAGCAATACATTCTTGAATTTTCACTGATTGCTGGGTTTGATGGGTATGAATTTAGATAATCCGAAGATCTGCTTGACAGTGTCGTTCAATATAGAAAAAGCGTTCGACACCCTGGGCTGGGATTACTTATTAGAGGTTCTGGAACAGCTGGGTGTGAGACCTTCCTTCATGTGGTGGGTGTCAGCGCTATATAATAGACTGACAGTCAGAGTTAAGACGGGCTGCACAATACCAAGCAGGGATGCCCATTGTCTCACTCATTTTTGCACTTAAGATGGAGCCTTTGGCTACATACCAGGGCCTGGCTGTGGGGCGTTCGAAGAGAGTCACATTGTATCGTTATACGCGGATGACGCTCTGATTTACATACATGGTTCCCGTACATCACTACTACCATTGATGGAGATACTCAAGATATTTGGAGAGATGTCTGACCTCCAAATTAATTAGTCTAAGCCGTGTTTGTACCTGCTCCAATGGATATCGGAACACCGGAGAGAATCAATGATGCCCACCAGACTCATGTGGCGCTTTGATACATTCGAATACCTAGTGGCGAATATTCATCATTGTGACATCGACCTGAAAGAAGGGAATTTGGATAGAGCGGTAGCTTCGGCATGTCGCTCCCTTCTCTTCCGGACCTCATTACCACTGTCCCTAATGGGACGAGTAGCGATAGCTAAAATTTTGCTATTACCCCGGGTGTTGTATTTACCTCCAAGGACTGTTATCGGATTTGATTTGAGGGATGGGCAGGAAACGAGTCGATGTACGACACAAAGCTTGTTAAAATGAGGAGATTTTGTGTAGAACCGTGGCAACAAAGCATTTAAAAATACTCTGATGACTCATAAGAATCACTAATTTCAGCATTGACATTTCAAACTCTTGGTGTCCTGGTATCCTTATGTCACCAAAATGTAATAACAGTTTATCAGCAATGGTCCAGTTTTATTTTCAGCTTTTAGAAGTATTCATTTATTAATGGTGATGAGGCATTACTCACATCCAAATATAACATTGCCAAGTGGCTCAAATGTCTGGTCAGCTTGGCTTGTAGGATTTATGTAAAGGGACCACATTTCAAAACCATAGTCTTTGTTTCATTGGCTGTCTGAAGCATAAAGGATTTTCTTCAAAATGACTGTTGCGATACGAATGCCTATTAGACATCACTTCCTTGTATGTAGGGAAAACAATAACACCTTACTGTAAATGTTTATGGTCAGAACTCAGTAGCGGTTCCTAGATTTAATCCCCCTCTTCAAGGGGTTTTTCAAACAAGTATGCTTTCATCTGCAAACCTCTTACTGGGGAGCTCAAGTATCATTCTATTTGATCATCTTTGAGATTCAAATAAAATCACAGATTTTCATTTGAAGTAGGCCACTTAGAGTTAAGAGAGTTTGCTAAAAAATTTGAAAATAATTATAGAAGTGAATTAGTTTCAGGTAAATTAATAATCCTGAATGAGTTTAGTTCCAACAGATCATATACATAAAATTCAAACAATTCAAACTAAACAGACATAACAATACTCAACATTCAGACAATAACCAATAGACATGTGTATAGGCAAAGTAATAGATTTTATCAAAAATTGAATCATAAGGGGAAAAATACAATACAGATAAATATATGTACACACAGGGATACAGGAAAAATATATTTGAAACCAAATCAAATTCTCTGTAAAGCCTGTAAAAAACCTATCCAAAATATAGATGTATAAATTCTTCTTTGGATAAGGCTGGAAGTCGACGTTTCGGTCTTTATGGACAAATCTTTAAGACCATCATCAGGACAGAAAAAATTGATATTGTAACTCCCTAAGAAGAGGTCCTTGGCGTATCATTTGCCTGGGACTTTGTTAACATCCGCACTTTGCTTCAAGGCGAATCTTAATTTATTCACCATCAGATTGATAAGGTGATAGAGGAGACGATTAGTAAAGACAATGGAGATGGATAGAAATTAGTCTTACTAATCAAGCTTGCATTATTTCGGCTGGCATTCTTCGCTGTTTGGACGCTTAAGACTTCTACAGATCGATCTTTTGACGATTCTGTGACACATTGTGATCGATCCCCTGACGATTTTGTGACGTATTTCCAACTTTTGAAGAGCACGAATTGCCTCTAAAATCTCGCTATTATTAAGACTAATTTCTATCCATCTCCAGAGTCTCTACTAATCGTCTCCTCTATCACCTTATCAATCTGATGGTGAATAAATTAAGATTCGCCTTGAAGCAAAGTGCGGATGTTAACAAAATTTAACTCGCGCGGATATCCTGAAAAGATTGAGAATGGCATCAAAAAAAGGGGACTAGGCAGAACATGAACACTTGTCTTCCAAATTGTCGTAGCTGTTATGTAGCGTGGCGCGATGACAGTAATCGGTATTACTTTTCACTACTGCCACAACCTGCTTCGACAAAGCCGAAAGTTCTGAGTTAGTCTGAAGATTTTCTTAAGCTTCAAAAACAGGTTCAGCATTAGTAGCATTAGTAGCACTAATGTAAGTTTCCTTTACTCACAGGACTTGTAGAGAGTTTGAGAAGAGATGTAGACACTTCAGGGAATTGGCAGAGCAAATATGCCTTGCCTAGGTAAGGTATTGGCTTTCATAATTTTTTCAGCCATTTTGTTCAGCAGTGCAGTTGTCAGGAAGCATGGCTAAAAGATTAAATAAACAAACAAAATGTGAAGGATATAAACAGACAACAGAGGGTTCCGGGTGGGGTAAAACTCTTTGACACAACCAGCACATGACAATGAAGGGACAGCGGGTGGTAGGGGAAGCGCGGTCAACACATTTGGGGAAGCGCAGTTAACAGAGGTTGGGCCGGTGGGGGATGGGGGTTGGGGAAAGCACCGACAACTGCGGGAGACAGCCCCGAAAACTACGAGAGACAGCACAGAGAGCCCCGACAACGGCGAGACACAGCACGGACAGCCCCGACAACAGCGGGAGACAGCCCCGACAACGGCGGGAGACAGCCCCGACAACGGCGGGAGACAGCCCCGACAACGGCGGGAGACAGCCCCGACAACGGCGGAAGACAGCCCCGACAACGGCGGAAGACAGCCCCGACAACGGCGGGAGACAGCCCCGACAACGGCGGGAGACAGCCCCGACAACGGCGGGAGACAGCCCCGACAACGGCGGGAGACAGCCCCGACAACGGCAAGAGACAGCCCCGACAACGGCAAGAGACAGCCCCGACAACGGCAAGAGACAGCCCCGACAACGGCAAGAGACAGCCCCGACAACGGCAAGAGACAGCCCCGACAACGGCAAGAGACAGCCCCGACAACGGCAAGAGACAGCCCCGACAACGGCAAGAGACAGCCCCGACAACGGCAAGAGACAGCCCCGACAACGGCAAGAGACAGCCCCGACAACGGCAAGAGACAGCCCCGACAACGGCAAGAGACAGCCCCGACAACGGCAAGAGACAGCCCCGACAACGGCAAGAGACAGCCCCGACACCGGCAAGAGACAGCCCCGACACCGGCAAGAGGCAGCCCCGACACCGGCAAGAGGCAGCCCCGACACCGGCAAGAGACAGCCCCGACACCGGCAAGAGGCAGCACCGACAACGGCAAGAGGCAGCACCGACAACGGCAAGAGGCAGCACCGACAGCGGCAAGAGGCAGCACCGACAACGGCAAGAGGCAGCACCGACAGCGGGATTAGAGCAGCACCGACGACAGCGGGATTAGGGCAGCACCGACGACAGCGGGATTTGGGCAGCACCGACGACAGCGGGATTTGGGCAGCACCGACGACAGCGGGATTTGGGCAGCACCGACGACAGCGGGATTTGGGCAGCACCGACGACAGCGGGATTTGGGCAGCACCGACGACAGCGGGATTTGGGCAGCACCGACGACAGCGGGATTTGGGCAGCACCGACGACAGCGGGATTTGGGAAGCACCGACGACAGCGGGATTTGGGCAGCACCGACGACAGCGGGATTTGGGCAGCACCGACGACAGCGGGATTTGGGCAGCACCGACGACAGCGGGATTTGGGCAGCACCGACGACAGCGGGATTTGGGCAGCACCGACGACAGCGGGATTTGGGCAGCACCGACGACAGCGGGATTTGGGCAGCACCGACGACAGCGGGATTTGGGCAGCACCGACGACAGCGGGATTTGGGCAGCACCGACGACAGCGGGATTTGGGCAGCACCGACGACAGCGGGATTTGGGCAGCACCGACGACAGCGGGATTTGGGCAGCACCGACGACAGCGGGATTTGGGCAGCACCGACGACAGCGGGATTTGGGCAGCACCGACGACAGCGGGATTTGGGCAGCACCGACGACAGCGGGATTTGGGCAGCACCGACGACAGCGGGATTTGGGCAGCACCGACGACAGCGGGATTTGGGCAGCACCGACGACAGCGGGATTTGGGCAGCACCGACGACAGCGGGATTTGGGCAGCACCGACGACAGCGGGATTTGGGCAGCACCGACGACAGCGGGATTTGGGCAGCACCGACGACAGCGGGATTTGGGCAGCACCGACGACAGCGGGATTTGGGCAGCACCGACGACAGCGGGATTTGGGCAGCACCGACGACAGCGGGATTTGGGCAGCACCGACGACAGCGGGATTTGGGCAGCACCGACGGCAAGAGGCAGCACCGACAACGGCAAGAGGCAGCACCGACGACAGCGGGATTTGGGCAGCACCGACGACAGCGGGATTTGGGCAGCACCGACGACAGCGGGATTTGGGCAGCACCGACGACAGCGGGATTTGGGCAGCACCGACGACAGCGGGATTTGGGCAGCACCGACGACAGCGGGATTTGGGCAGCACCGACGACAGCGGGATTTGGGCAGCACCGACGACAGCGGGATTTGGGCAGCACCGACGACAGCGGGATTTGGGCAGCACCGACGACAGCGGGATTTGGGCAGCACCGACGACAGCGGGATTTGGGCAGCACCGACGACAGCGGGATTTGGGCAGCACCGACGACAGCGGGATTTGGGCAGCACCGACGACAGCGGGATTTGGGCAGCACCGACGACAGCGGGATTTGGGCAGCACCGACGACAGCGGGATTTGGGCAGCACCGACGACAGCGGGATTTGGGCAGCACCGACGACAGCGGGATTTGGGCAGCACCGACGACAGCGGGATTTGGGCAGCACCGACGACAGCGGGATTTGGGCAGCACCGACGACAGCGGGATTTGGGCAGCACCGACGACAGCGGGATTTGGGCAGCACCGACGACAGCGGGATTTGGGCAGCACCGACGACAGCGGGATTTGGGCAGCACCGACGACAGCGGGATTTGGGCAGCACCGACGACAGCGGGATTTGGGCAGCACCGACGACAGCGGGATTTGGGCAGCACCGACGACAGCGGAGAGAGGGCGGTCAGCACCGACGACAGAGAGAGGGCGGTCAGCACCGACGACAGAGAGAGGGCGGTCAGCACCGACGACAGAGAGAGGGCGGTCAGCACCGACGACAGAGAGAGGGCGGTCAGCACCGACGACAGAGAGAGGGCGGTCAGCACCGACGACAGAGAGAGGGCGGTCAGCGCCGACGACAGAGAGAGGGCGGTCAGCGCCGACGACAGAGAGAGGGCGGTCAGCACCGACGACAGAGAGAGGGCGGTCAGCACCGACGACAGAGAGAGGGCGGTCAGCACCGACAACAGGCGGGCAGCACCGACAGAGAAAGGGCGTGCAGCACTGACGACAGAGAGAGGGCGGGCAGCACTGACGACAGTGAGAGGGCGGGCAGCACTGACGACAGAGAGAGGGCGGGCAGCACTGACGACAGAGAGAGGGCGGGCAGCACTGACGACAGTGAGAGGGCGGGCAGCACTGACGACAGTGAGAGGGCGGGCAGCACCGACGACAGAGAGAGGGCGGGCAACACCGACGACAGAGAGAGGGCGGGCAGCACTGACGACAGTGAGAGGGCGGTCAGCACCGACGACAGAGAGAGGGCGGGCAACACCGACGACAGAGAGAGGGCGGGCAGCACTGACGACAGAGAGAGGGCGGGCAGCACTGACGACAGTGAGAGGGCGGTCAGCACCGACAACCAACAGGCGGGCAGCACCGAAGACAGAGAAAGGGCGGGCAGCACTGACGACAGAGAGAGGGCGGGCAGCACTGACGACAGAGAGAGGGCGGGCAGCACCGACGACAGTGAGAGGGCGGGCAGCACCGACGACAGAGAGAGGGCGGGCAGCACCGACGACAGCGAGAGGGCGGGCAGCACCGACGAGAGAGGGCGGGCAGCACCGACGAGAGAGGGAGGGCAGCACCGACGACAGAGAGAGGGCGGGCAGCACCGACGACAGAGAGAGGGCGGGCAGCACAAACAACAGCAGGAGGGCAGCACTGATGACAGCGGGAGAGCAGGGGTGCGGGTGGGAGAGAGGGCAGCACCGAAAACAGTATGATATGGGCATCACCGACGACAGCGGGATCTGGGCAGCACCGATGACAGCGGTTAGAGCGGATGTTTGGACAGCACCGATGACAGCGGTAGGGCCGGTGGGTGGTATGGGTAGCACCAATGACAGCGGTAGGGTTTAGCTCGAATGACAGCGGGAGAGTAGGAGGGCAGCACCGTCAACAGCAGGTACGGCAGCACCGACGACAGCTTGGGCACCACCAACTACAGTATGGGACAATCCGGACAACAGTTGGAGGTCAGGTGTGAGACAGCACCGACAATGGTGGGAGGGCAGCACCAACAACAGCGGGAGGGCGGGCAGCGCAGACACTGCAGGGTGTCGGGCAGTACTGACTGGCAGGAGGGCAGACAGCACCGACAACGGCGGGAGAGCGGGCCGCACAGACACTGGTGGGGCAGCACGCAGTACCGTCTAGCAGGAGGGCAGGCATTACCGACAATGGCGGGAGGGCAGGCAACACCAACATTGGCGGGGCAGCGGGCAGTACCGACTAGCGGGTGGGAGGAAGGGTGGGAGGGCTGCATCGACAACGGCGGGAGGGAGGGCTGCACCGTCAACGGCGGGTGGCAGGGAGGGAGGGCTGCACTGACAAGGGCGGGTGGGAGGGCAGGGAGGGAGGGCTGCACTGACAACGGCGGGTGGGAGGGAGGGCGGCACCGACGACGGCGGGTGGGAGGGCTGCACCGACAACGGCGGGTGGGAGGGCTGCATCGACAACGGCGGGTGGGAGGGAGGGTGGGAGGGCTGCACCGACAACGGCGGGTGGGAGGGAGGGATGCACCGACAACGGCGGGTGGGAGGGCTGCAAGAAACTTGGTATTCGTATACTCTGGTTCATGTGGAATTTTGATTCCACTTTTGGTATGGATTGGGGATCTGTCCTCATGAAAATCCTGTTATTTTGTATTTGGAAGTAAGGTTCGTGTAGTGTTAGCGCCTGTAGTTCACTAACTCTACGTAACGATGTTATTGCCACTAAAAAGGTGTGTGAGCATTTGTGCAGTGGTTGGAATGACAGCACAGAGAGCCCCGACAACGGCGAGACACAGCACGGACAGCCCCGACAACGGCGGGAGACAGCCCCGACAACGGCGGGAGACAGCCCCGACAACGGCGGGAGACAGCCCCGACAACGGCGGAAGACAGCCCCGACAACGGCGGAAGACAGCCCCGACAACGGCGGGAGACAGCCCCGACAACGGCGGGAGACAGCCCCGACAACGGCGGGAGACAGCCCCGACAACGGCGGGAGACAGCCCCGACAACGGCAAGAGACAGCCCCGACAACGGCAAGAGACAGCCCCGACAACGGCAAGAGACAGCCCCGACAACGGCAAGAGACAGCCCCGACAACGGCAAGAGACAGCCCCGACAACGGCAAGAGACAGCCCCGACAACGGCAAGAGACAGCCCCGACAACGGCAAGAGACAGCCCCGACAACGGCAAGAGACAGCCCCGACAACGGCAAGAGACAGCCCCGACAACGGCAAGAGACAGCCCCGACAACGGCAAGAGACAGCCCCGACAACGGCAAGAGACAGCCCCGACAACGGCAAGAGGCAGCCCCGACAACGGCAAGAGGCAGCCCCGACACCGGCAAGAGGCAGCCCCGACACCGGCAAGAGGCAGCCCCGACACCGGCAAGAGACAGCCCCGACAACGGCAAGAGGCAGCACCGACAACGGCAAGAGGCAGCACCGACAACGGCAAGAGGCAGCACCGACAACGGCAAGAGGCAGCACCGACAGCGGGATTAGGGCAGCACCGACGACAGCGGGATTTGGGCAGCACCGACGACAGCGGGATTTGGGCAGCACCGACGACAGCGGGATTTGGGCAGCACCGACGACAGCGGGATTTGGGCAGCACCGACAACAGCGGGATTTGGGCAGCACCGACGACAGCGGGATTTGGGCAGCACCGACGACAGCGGGATTTGGGCAGCACCGACGACAGCGGGATTTGGGCAGCACCGACGACAGCGGGATTTGGGCAGCACCGACGACAGCGGGATTTGGGCAGCACCGACGACAGCGGGATTTGGGCAGCACCGACGACAGCGGGATTTGGGCAGCACCGACGACAGCGGGATTTGGGCAGCACCGACGACAGCGGGATTTGGGCAGCACCGACGACAGCGGGATTTGGGCAGCACCGACGACAGCGGGATTTGGGCAGCACCGACGACAGCGGGATTTGGGCAGCACCGACGACAGCGGGATTTGGGCAGCACCGACGACAGCGGGATTTGGGCAGCACCGACGGCAAGAGGCAGCACCAACAACGGCAAGAGGCAGCACCGACGACAGCGGGATTAGGGCAGCACCGACGACAGCGGGATTTGGGCAGCACCGACGACAGCGGGATTTGGGCAGCACCGACGACAGCGGGATTTGGGCAGCACCGACGACAGCGGGATTTGGGCAGCACCGACGACAGCGGGATTTGGGCAGCACCGACGACAGCGGGATTTGGGCAGCACCGACGACAGCGGGATTTGGGCAGCACCGACGACAGCGGGATTTGGGCAGCACCGACGACAGCGGGATTTGGGCAGCACCGACGACAGCGGGATTTGGGCAGCACCGACGACAGCGGGATTTGGGCAGCACCGACGACAGCGGGATTTGGGCAGCACCGACGACAGCGGGATTTGGGCAGCACCGACGACAGCGGGATTTGGGCAGCACCGACGACAGCGGGATTTGGGCAGCACCGACGACAGCGGGATTTGGGCAGCACCGACGACAGCGGGATTTGGGCAGCACCGACGACAGCGGGATTTGGGCAGCACCGACGACAGCGGGATTTGGGCAGCACCGACGACAGCGGGATTTGGGCAGCACCGACGACAGCGGGATTTGGGCAGCACCGACGACAGCGGGATTTGGGCAGCACCGACGACAGCGGAGAGAGGGCGGTCAGCACCGACGACAGAGAGAGGGCGGTCAGCACCGACGACAGAGAGAGGGCGGTCAGCACCGACGACAGAGAGAGGGCGGTCAGCACCGACGACAGAGAGAGGGCGGTCAGCACCGACGACAGAGAGGGCGGTCAGCACCGACGACAGAGAGAGGGCGGTCAGCACCGACGACAGAGAGAGGGCGGTCAGCACCGACGACAGAGAGAGGGCGGTCAGCACCGACGACAGAGAGAGGGCGGTCAGCACCGACGACAGAGAGAGGGCGGTCAGCACCGACGACAGAGAGAGGGCGGTCAGCACCGACGACAGAGAGAGGGCGGTCAGCACCGACAACAGGCGGGCAGCACCGACAGAGAAAGGGCGGGCAGCACTGACGACAGAGAGAGGGAGGGCAGCACTGACGACAGTGAGAGGGCGGGCAGCACTGACGACAGAGAGAGGGCGGGCAGCACTGACGACAGAGAGAGGGCGGGCAGCACTGACGACAGTGAGAGGGCGGGCAACACCGACGACAGAGAGAGGGCGGGCAGCACTGACGACAGTGAGAGGGCGGTCAGCACCGACGACAGAGAGAGGGCGGGCAGCACCGACGACAGAGAGAGGGCGGGCAGCACTGACGACAGAGAGAGGGCGGGCAGCACTGACGACAGTGAGAGGGCGGTCAGCACCGACAACAGGCGGGCAGCACCGAAGACAGAGAAAGGGCGGGCAGCACTGACGACAGAGAGAGGGCGGGCAGCACTGACGACAGAGAGAGGGCGGGCAGCACTGACGACAGTGAGAGGGCGGTCAGCACCGACAACAGGCGGGCAGCACCGAAGACAGAGAGAGGGCGGGCAGCACTGACGACAGAGAGAGGGCGGGCAGCACTGACGACAGAGAGAGGGCGGGCAGCACCGACGACAGTGAGAGGGCGGGCAGCACCGACGACAGTGAGAGGGCGGGCAGCACCGACGACAGCGAGAGGGCGGGCAGCACCGACGAGAGAGGGCGGGCAGCACCGACGAGAGAGGGCGGGCAGCACCGACGAGAGAGGGAGGGCAGCACCGACGACAGAGAGAGAGGGCGGGCAGCACCGACGACAGAGAGAGGGCGGGCAGCACAAACAACAGCAGGAGGGCAGCACTGATGACAGCGGGAGAGCAGGGGTGCGGGTGGGAGAGAGGGCAGCACCGAAAACAGTATGATATGGGCATCACCGACGACAGCGGGATCTGGGCAGCACCGATGACAGCGGTTAGAGCGGATGTTTGGACAGCACCGATGACAGCGGTAGGGCCGGTGGGTGGTATGGGTAGCACCAATGACAGCGGTAGGGTTTAGCTCGAATGACAGCGGGAGAGTAGGAGGGCAGCACCGTCAACAGCAGGTACGGCAGCACCGACGACAGCTTGGGCACCACCAACTACAGTATGGGACAATCCGGACAACAGTTGGAGGTCAGGTGTGAGACAGCACCGACAATGGTGGGAGGGCAGCACCAACAACAGCGGGAGGGCGGGCAGCGCAGACACTGCAGGGTGTCGGGCAGTACTGACTGGCAGGAGGGCAGACAGCACCGACAACGGCGGGAGAGCGGGCCGCACAGACACTGGTGGGGCAGCACGCAGTACCGTCTAGCAGGAGGGCAGGCATTACCGACAATGGCGGGAGGGCAGGCAACACCAACACTGGCGGGGCAGCGGGCAGTACCGACTAGCGGGTGGGAGGAAGGGTGGGAGGGCTGCATCGACAACGGCGGGAGGGAGGGCTGCACCGTCAACGGCGGGTGGCAGGGAGGGAGGGCTGCACTGACAAGGGCGGGTGGGAGGGCAGGGAGGGAGGGCTGCACTGACAACGGCGGGTGGGAGGGAGGGCGGCACCGACGACGGCGGGTGGGAGGGCTGCACCGACAACGGCGGGTGGGAGGGCTGCATCGACAACGGCAGGTGGGAGGGAGGGTGGGAGGGCTGCACCGACAACGGCGGGTGGGAGGGAGGGATGCACGGACAACGGCGGGTGGGAGGGCTGCAAGAAACTTGGTATTCGTATACTCTGGTTCATGTGGAATTTTGATTCCACTTTTGGTATGGATTGGGGATCTGTCCTCATGAAAATCCTGTTATTTTGTATTTGGAAGTAAGGTTCGTGTAGTGTTAGCGCCTGTAGTTCACTAACTCTACGTAACGATGTTATTGCCACTAAAAAGGTGTGTGAGCATTTGTGCAGTGGTTGGAATGGTGCTTTCATCATTTGTGCTAGAACTATGCGCAGGATCCATGTGGGTGCTGGCACCAATTTTGGAGGTGCAATTCTTTATGCTCCTTCCAGAAACCTTTAGACCACATGTGAAGTGAAGAAACTTTCCCTGTTTCACCTCTGGTATACGCTACGATTGCTGCGAAGTGCACTTTCAATGATGTATAGCATAATTTACTTTCTAGTAAATGTGTCAAGTACTTTAGCACTGTTCTCTTCATTGTAATTTTCCTTGAAAGACGTGTTTTAAGGCACCACTTCGCTGTATAACACCACTTCGCTGTATAACATTTCCTTGTTGTTGGTTTCCTGGTTCTCTTAAACAGCCATTGTGCTGTCTGGTTGTTTGAGATGCGCAAATTCTAAGTCCTCAGGAGCCATGCCGCTAGGAACTAAGCTCTCTGGTTCTGGGTGAAGTACTTTTCCGTTTTGCATTGTTAGCAAATCTTTCTTTTTTGGCAATTTGTGCATTGTCCCTTGAGACATTTTCATTATTTCTGAGAACTAAGTTTGTCTGGCCCACTGTGGTGCAATGAGAATCCTTGTAATTTGGCAGATCTTGCATTTGCTTATCACTTTGTTCAGTAATGGTATTGTGGGAAAAGCGTAAGCAAACATCCCTGACTAGTCTATCCATAGCTCATTCCCTAGAGACTGACTGCAAGGTCGTCTGGATGCAAAGTTTTGGCATTTTGCATTGTGGGATGTTGCAAATAGGTCTATTTGTATTGTCCCCCATTTCCTAAAAATCTTCTGGAGTTCGGTTTAATTTAGTTCCCCCTCGTGGGATAATGTTTGTCTGCTCAGTCTGTCTGCTTCTATACTGTCCTTTCTTGGTAGGTGTATTGCAATCATGTCTATTCCCCTTGGGTTTGCCCATCTCCAAATCTCTTGAGCTAGTGTCGAGAGTTCCTCCTTGCTTGTTTATATAAACATTGTGGTTATGTTGTCTGTTGGTATCAACACCTTTCCCGTAGAGCTCTGTCTGAAAGTCTTTTAAGGCTAAGAATACTGTTTTCTGCTCCGAGATATTGATATGTTTCACTGCATCCTGCTGTGTCCACAATCCCATCACTTAGAGGTCGTTCATGTGTGCTATCGATCCCATTAGGGACGCATCTGTTGTTGTGGTCACTGTCGGAGTTGGTGGTGTGAAAAGTTTTCCCTGTGCTATGTTAGTTTTGTTCCACCGTGCCATCTCCTGGTGAACTGTCTGTGTGACAACCACTAGATCCTCCCAACTCCCTGTTGTCTTTGACCATTGTGTCTGTAGCCATACTTGAAATGGTCTCATGTGTAGTCGAATGTTGGGAATTAAATGAATGCATGAAGCCATAATTCCTAGCAATTTCCCCACTGTTCTCACGGTCAGATGTTGCCTCTTCTGGAATAGATGAGTCTCCTTCAACAAGGCTGATCTCCTCTTTTCGCTTAGGAATGCTCTCCCTAATACTGCATTTATTTTTGCGCCTAAGAACACCTTTATGAGTTCTGGCTCTGGTGACTATTTTTCCCAACGTCTGGAGAAACCCAGTTGAACTAGTGTCTCTATCACCAGTTGTATGTGCTGTTAACATAGACTAAGAGTGTGCTCTTACTAACCAGTTGTCCAAGAAGGGGTAAACATGAATACCTTGCCTTCTGAGATGTGCTGCTACTGCTGCTAGGCAATTTGCGAACACTCTTGGTGCAGATTTTAGACCGAAGACCAGTACTTTGAATTGGTAGTGTTGACCACAAAATCTTAACAGCCTCTTGTGTTTTTTAGGTCTCGCGACCTATCGATGTGCGCAAGCGCATCGAGCGGAGCGAGAATTCATGTCGGCAAAACACAAGTCAAACCAAAGGGCTTTCAGCCCCGCGGTTTTCATGAAGTTCACGTGAACAAGCACGCGCATCGCATGCAAGCCCAGCCTCTCCCGCCCCCATCCGGCATCAGGCTTCTCCTCCCCTAGCAGCACTCCTCCCACACCAGCAACTCCCCCCACCCACACCAGCACCTCCCCTTTCTCTCCACGCAATCACAGCCTCCCCCTCCCACACCAGCACCTCCCCCCTCCCACACCAGCACCTCCCCTCTCTTTCCACGCAATCACAGCCTCCCCCTCCCACACCAGCACCTCCCCCCTCCCACACCAGCACCTCCCCTCTCTCTCCACGCAATCACAGCCTCCCCCTCCCACACCAGCACCTCCCCTCTCTCTCCACGCAATCACAGCCATGCTGCACTGCCGAGCCTGGGCTTTTCCAGCTCTTCCCTCCCACTCTCTCACTCTCACTCTCCCGCCCCAACCCGACTTGTTCTTGTTCTGAACTGCAGATGTACGAAGCGCCGAGCCAACTGCACAGAAAGAGCCAGTCTCTTTGAATAACAGTCAAAAAGAGCCACAAATGAAAAACAGATCCCTTGAGTCATCTGATCACGTGCAGACGAATGACTGCTTTGGTTTCAATGACCTCGCTTTTTTTTTTGGTTCTTGTTTGTGCGTAAATATTTGAAACAAAACAATGAAGCAATGGGAAATGGGGGAGAATTCATGTGCTCCATCGGATAGTCAAACCACCGCTTTTTTCCGTGGCGTTTTCTTCGAGTGCATGTACAGGCACGCGCATTTGTCCCATACACTTTCATGGCCATCTGTTCCTGTTCCTAATGGCCCTCCCCCAGCACAGAGCGCGCATCGCGGCCGCACAGCACATCAAAGGGCTTCTCCCAGCGTGTGCTGTGCGGCTTCTCCTCCCCTAATTATGTGGCCGGCCGTACTTGTGTTTCCTGGCCGCTTCCCGGCCGATCAACTTGTATCAGTTTGCTTACATTACCATGGTTTAAGGCACACATAATTTCCTGTATCATGCCTTGCACTCCCTACCTTCTCGGAACATTCTTTGCACTTGTAATCATAGCAAACAAGGCTACTTTCGGATCAGCTATGGTCAGACAGCTATCTTCTTCGCTGTCCTTGTTTTCGACGTTTTATGTTCTCTTCCTAAGCCTTACATCAGTGACGGCCCTCCGCAGCCTTGCACACCAAAGCCTGTGATGTCACTTATATCACAGTTGCTTGAACTACATTACCTACCCATGCCACCTGAATTTGGCACACATTTTATATTCTCTTGCTGGACATCTCATGCCGTATCGTTATTTTTACTCCTCAATTTCCACACCTGGCATTAGTTTCTTTTCATGCCTTGCACCATTTTGTCATGCTTTACTCTACTCATGCCTTGCAAGCCCTGAACCTATTATCTTCCCTACCCAATCTTTCCACCTGATATCTTCACATCCCATATACCTGTATTCTACTCCTATGCATATGCACCCGTTATCGTCTCTCACATCAGGAAGGTTTTGTTTCCCATGCCTGCTCCTTGCATCAATCTCATGCTCTGCACCTGAAATGTCACATCAAAGGCTCTGTGCCACTTTCACCCACACAGCAACACTTACAGACACACGCCGCCACTCACACCCACGCAAGCCCACTATCATCCACGCAACACCACACTCAACCACGCAACGCCACTCACCCAAGCAACACCACTCACACACGCAACGCCACTCATCCACGCAACCCCACTCATACTCATCCACGCAACCCCACTCATCCACGCAACGCCACTCATCCACGCAACGCCACTTACCCAAGCAACACCACTCACACACGCAACACAACTCACCCACGCAACGCCACTCACCCACGCAACGCCACTCACCCACGCAATGCCACTCACCCACGCAACGCCACTCACACACGCAACGCCACACACACACGCAACGCCACTCACACACGCAACGCCACTCACACACGCAACGCCACTCACAAAACCAATAGCTCCAACTTTCCTACTGCGAGACCTATTGGCAACGCCAGTGCTTGTTTTTCATAGGGATGTGTAAGTATGCATCCTGTAGGTCTATGGTAGACATGTAATCTCCTACTTGCAACTGTGGCATCACCACTTGCAGCGTAGTCATCTTGAATCTTTGTGTCTTTATAAATTTGTTTAAAAACCTTAGTTCCAATATTGGGCATAATGTTCGGTCTACCTTTGGAATTAGGAAGTATGCAGAATATACTCCGTTCTTTTCCTTGTGTGGTACGTGCTCTATTGGATGTTTCCCTTGAAGTTCCTGCACCTCTTTGAATAGCTGAGATAATTCTGCTTTTGAAAGTATCTTTTGTTTTGGTCTCCTGTTTGGAGGTTATTTTGTTAGCTCTATGCAGTATTCGTACTGTATTATCTTTAAAATCCATTTGTCTGACGTTATGTAATTCCATCTTTGAAGGAAATATTTTAGTCTGCCTCCTACTGGTGTGGCATGCTGGAGGAACTGTACACTGTTTTGTTTTTACATAGGTTGTTTTTCTGTGTGTACACTCATTGCTATTCTTCACCTTCTTTGTAATGCAGTCACATAGTGCCCACAACGCTGAGCAGCACACGCCTACCTGTTTTCTGAAGTGTTAATCGCTGAACGATCATTGGCGGCTGGCAGCTTGGCTGGAGGCGGAGTGGGGCCGGGCTGCGCACCGCGGTGCGGCCGGACCTGGATGAGGCTGGTGGGTATGGGAGTGCATCTGCGGCAGGATCGAGATTCCAACGGCAGCAAAATGCCTGGCACATAGCCGAAGTACTCACGGTGAGCGGGGGCGGCAGAGTGGGGGATTCGCGGCACATCAGGGACGTGACCGGCTGCGGCACCCACGCCGGAAGAAAGGCCTTGTGGTGAGAAGAGCGGAAAGGAATATGCTACTTAACATTATGCATCTGTTCTTGGCATGTAGGGCTGCTGACATTCATATCTTGTGCATAGAATTGCACCTTGTTGTCCTGGAAGAGTTTCAAACGAGATAGGTGACTCCTCTTCTGGACTACAGTGCGCGTGGGCATCTTCTCCATCCTCAGATTGTTTTTCGCCACTGTGGCAGAGATTGAGTATAGTAAAGTAAGAGATGCAAAAAAAAGAATACTGTAAGAGAGAATACTGCAGCTGCAACAGGCACCAGGGAGGAGGGTGGGCGATATGAATGTCAGTAGCCCTACATGCCAAGAACAGATGCATACTGGTAAGTAGCATATACCGTTCGAGGCACGTGGGCTGCTGAATTCATATCTTGTGCATAGACTGTTTAGTAATGTCTCCTATAGCGGTGGTCACCTGTACCAGCTGCAGCAGTCTGAAAAAGGGTTTTAAGGACAGCCTGGCCTACAGCAGCTTGCTGCTTTGATTGCACGTCTACACAATAGTGTTTAGTGAAAGGGTGTATGGTAGACCATGTTGCTGCCCTACATATATCTTCAAGGGGAATATTCCCTAAGAAAGCCATGGATGCCCCCATTTTACGCGTAGAGTGTGCTCTTGGGGGAACTGTTAGAGTGTATTTAGCTTTTTGATAGTATATCTGAATGCATTTAACTATCCATCTGGCTATTCCTGATTTTGAGATGGGATTACCTTTATGTTGCGGTGAAAAAGCAACAAACAGTTGCTTTGTTTTCCGAAATGATTTAGTCCTGTCAACATAATATAGCAGAGCTCTCCTTACATCTAGTGTGGGTAGGGCTCTTTCGGCTACTTACTGTGGGTTTTGGAAGAAAACTGGCAGGTCTATTGATTGATTGATATGGAAAGTGGATATGACTTTTGGCATAAACTTAGGGTTGGTCCTAAGTACTACCCTATTTGCATGTACTTGCATGAAGGGTTCTTGAATTGTTAGTGCCTGAAGCTCACTTACTCGCCTGAGGGAGGTAATGGCAATCAAGAATGCCACCTTCCTTGTTAGAAATTGCAATTCACATGAGTGGAGTGGTTTGAAATGAGGTCCCATAAGTCTGTTAAGTACCAAATTTAAGTTCCAGAATGGTGAAGGTGGGTGCTTTGGAGGGATTATCCTTTTAAGACCCTCCATAAAAGCCTTGACTGGTGGTACCCTAAACAAGGAAAGGTGTTGCTTGTTTTGGAGATATGCTGCTATAGCAGCAAGATGTAGCCTTATAGAAGAGTATGCTAGATTGCATCTTTGAAGATGCAAGAGGTAACAGATAATGTTTTGGATGGAAGCATCTAAAGGATTGATTTGGTTATTGTAGCAATAGATTACAAATCTTTTCCATTTAGCTGCATAGCATGCTCTAGTAGTTGACCTTCTTGCCTCCTTGATAATGTTAATGCAATCAGGAGGTAAGTTAAGGTATCCGAACTCTAAGACCTCAGGAGCCAGATCGCTAGGTTCATCTGATTGGGATCTGGGTGTTCGATTTCTCCATGGTTCTGAGTTAAAAGATGGGGCGAAAGGCGCAGTTCTTGATGGGAACTACTGACAGTTCCAGGAACGTTGTGTACCATGGCTGTCTTGCCCATGTGGGAGCAACCAGGATCATTGTGAGTGACTGCTGACATAGTTTGCATGCCACCAGCAGAATCAGTGGAGCTGGTGGAAAAGCGTACGCAAATCTGCCTGACCAGTTCATCCATATCGCATTGCCCTGTGACAACGGATGTGGGAACCTGGCGGCAAAGTACTGGATGGAGTAGAAGTGAGTTCCAGGCAATAACCATACTGGATAATTTGTCTCACCCACCTGTTTGTGGTAATTGCGTTCCAGACTGGTAAGAATTGTTTGACTCTGCCTCCGACTGGTGTTAGATGGTCTGGAGGGAGTGTGAGGAAGTCACTGTTTAGTGGCAGTGGAGGCTCTGGTGTTTTTGCCGCCACGTCCTCTGCCCTTGTTATTATTGCCCCTACAACCTCCCCTGTTAGAGACTTTGTTAAAGGAACTTTGGGTGTTGCTTTTATATGTAGAGGAAGTCTGTGAAGTGTTGCCTCGTGCGGTGCCTCTGTAGGAGGAGTGTCGAAAGGAACCTCTGTGTTGTTGAAACTGTAGTACGCCCATAGATTTAGCAGTTTCGGTATCTTTTTTCATTTTATCTAAAATGGTGTCTACTGCAGGGCCAAACAGGAAGTCTTGATTAACTGGTTGGTTGAGGAGGATGGATTGCACCTCATTCTTAAAACCAGAGATGCGTAGCCACGCGTGTCTGCGTAATAATACGCTAGTATTAATGGACCTGGCTGGTGTGTCGGCTGCGTCAAGCGCACATTTAATATAAGCATTGGTAATAAATTTGCCTTCTTGAATGAGGTCGTTAGCCTGAGCTTTGTAAGGTTCTGGCAGGTGTTGCAGTAAACCCTCAAGCTGGTCAAAGTGTGCTCTATCGTAGCGAGCTAGTAGAGCCTGTGTGTTTGCGATCCTCCATGAATTAGAAGCCTGTGAGGCCACTCTCTTGCCTGAGGCTTCCAATATCTTAGACTCCTTGTCAGGAGGTGGAGCATCTCTAGTCGTTTGAGAGTTCGCTCTTTTGCGAGCGTTCGCTACTACCAGGGAGTCTAGAGGCAGCTGGCCTTTAATGTAAGCAGGGTCTGTAGGGGCCGCCTTATATTTCTTTTCAATCCTGGGATTGAGTACACATGCTCTAGCTGGATCTTTGAATATATCTGGCGCGTGTTTTAGTACCCCTTTAAGCATAGGAAGTGTCCTGACATTTTTCTCAGAGGTAGGAAAAGTGTCAAATAGAAAATCTTCTTCTATTGGGTCAGTGTGCATGTCGACCTTGTGGTATTTTGCTGCCCTATCTAGCAGTTGGTTAAACACAATGGTGTCGTGTTGTAGGGTATGGGGAGGTATCAGGGATGGGTTGTGTGTCGTATGGATCATTCTGATCCTCATATGTGTCATCCTGTGGATGTGGATGTGGATTCTCTGGTTCGTTAAAGTCATCTTGAGGATCTTCCCCCATGTTATCCTCATCATTATAGTCTGAATGTGTGGGGGAGTAGGGCACAAAAGGCATATTGGGATAGAAAGGAGGAGGAGTAAAGGGTCTAGAGGGAGAAGTCCCAAAGTCCTTTTTCTTCGGAGGAACAGGGGAAGGAGTGTCTGTGTCCAATGGTCTCTTTTTCCGGTAATAAACTGTAACTTTGCCAGTCTCAGGGTTTATATACAGTTTAGATTGTTCCTCTGATTCCGGATCGGGATGGAAGAGTTCTTTCGCCACTGTCCATGTCTTTGGCACTGATGTTTTTGGCTTACTGACTTGTTTGTGACTTTTTGGCACGAGGGCCTTCGGTGTTGGAGTCTTTTTCGGCTCAACCGTTGCTTTGGGGTCAGTAACATTTTTCGGTTAGACGTCTTTTGTTGGTTTAGCCGTCTTTTTCGGCTCGCCGGCTGTCTTTGGGTCGACGACCTGTTTCGGATCAACCAGAGCTGTTGGTTCAATACGCTTTTTATGCTCGACGGCTTTCTTAGGCTCAATGTTTTTTGTCGACTCAATGACTTTTCTCGGTTCTACGTTTTTTGTGGTGCGATCCTGTTTTTGTTGATCACCACTCCTTAGGATCGACGGCCTTCTTTGGGTCGTGTGTTCTTTTTGGATCGACGACCTGCTTTGGATCGAGGCTTTTCTTCGGCTCGATGGCCTTTGACTCGATAACCTTTTTAGGTTGGGCGACCTTCTTTGGTTCGGCCACCTTCTTCGGCTCAACGACTTTTGGCTTGACGCCTTTCTTCGGTTCGACGACCTTTGGCTCTACGGCCTTCTTCGGTTCAACGACCTTCGGTTTGACGACCCTCTTGGGTTCGACAACCTTCTGGGGGGACGTTACTTGGACCTGGGCTATCGGAAGGCTTTGTTTTTGGCTTCGGAGCCAAGCGGGAGAGCGGGGCTTCTGAAGGATTTGTCGATCTCGGCTAAGGCCTTTAGGCGATGCTTCGATTGGAGCCTTCGGTTTCGGGATAATCGGCGTTGGGGGCTGTGTTCTCACGGTTTGCCCCAGTGGTATCTGGTCATCGGAGTCCGGCTGGTCCTAGACGGTGACGATCTCTAGATCCGAGTCCGCCGCTTCTGGTAGGTCGTGTTCATCATCGAAGATGTTCTCCGATCCCGGTGCCGGTAGCTGCATCTCTTGCCTAGCGGCCCGTCGAATCCGGATGGTCTTCTTCGAACGGAATTGGGCACAAGCTGGGCATTTTTCTTCGTTGTGCTCCGGTGATAAGCACTTGTTGCATATAGTATGTTTGTCAGTATGCGGGAATTTAGAGTGGCATTGTGGGCATCTTTTGAACGGGCTCCTTTCCATCGACAGCAGGCCCACGTGGCGTCGAAAGGCCCAACGGCCCGCGTCGACGACCGGATCAAGATGGAAAGTTTGGTTGAGTCAAGAAGTACCGAGCGAGAACAATACCGTCGAAGTCGAAGGCCTTTTAATGAAGTTTAGTTTCGGTTCCGAAGTTGGAGTAGAGGGATAACATCCGAACCCAATGGCGGAAAAAAACAATCCGAGGATGGAGAAGATGCCCATGCGCACTGTAGTCCAGGGGAGGAGACACCTATCTTGTGATACTTCGAAGACTCTTCCAGGACAACAAGGTGCAATTCTATGCACAAGATATGAATTCAGCAGCCCACATGCCTCGAACATAGGCTTAAATGCCGCGCTCGCGTGGCGGAGACTATAAACGCATGGTGAAATAGCCACTTATTGCAGCGAAGGCAGAACTGATAAAACCACTGCTGGCCCCCCCTGTGACTGCCGGCAATGTAATCCCATCCTGAGGGTCGTCATTAGCATTATGAGACGCGGGCAGGCCATATCTATTTACATGTGGCGAAGATCATCCTTGCTCTGGAAGCAGACCCGTGCTGAGCGCTCACCTGACTGTCCCCCATACAATCCGGCCAGGCTCTGGAGTTGTGGAGAGCCTTGGGAGGGCGAAGCTAACAGCCTGGTGTCTCGCAGCTGGTGCTTCAGGCCACACAAAATGGCGGTGGCTGGCGGCGCTGCCCCCGACTGCCACGCATAAATTCTGGTTGCGAGCTGGAAGTAGCCACATTACACACTGAGAGCTGACTTTGTTTTCACGGTCCTGTTGAGTGTGAGGAGCTGGGGATAATCTCTGGAACTGGTTGCACTTTTGAAACTCACGGCGTTCGACACAAGGCCTGCTACACCACTCATACCAGACTCATTATCTTTCTTGATTGATGCAATAGCGGAAAGAGTGAGGAGCCTACATTACCTAATTGACATCCAGAACACCCTGCTCTCCCACTTGGCCGCCTCACGCACCACAAATGGTATTGAAGCAGCACAGGTCCACAATGGGGAAAGGCGATAGACAACCAAAGCTCACATTCGACAGGCGCTCAACCCGCAACGAGGAAGTTGACACCATGTCACAAACGGTGGTGCCAGTAACACAGCTGGACGACTATGTGAAAGCGATGCTGCGAGAAGTACAAGGCTGCTTGAAAGAAAGGCGCTAAAATAGACTCGCTTGCCGTCCATATGGACCATGTTTCACGCAAAGTCGACAAACATGAGACGCAGATAACAGAGCTGGAAAAAAAGAGTCTCGGACACGGACGATCATCAAGCTGAAACTCACAACCATCTGCTGTAGATGGACAAAGTTCTGGATGTCATAAAGGCGCGGAATGAAGATCTCGAAGCCTGCTCACAGCTGAACAACGTTTGAATAATGGGAGTGCTGGAGTCCACGAGCATCTCAAATATGGAGAAATATGTTGAGAGTATGCTGCAGGATTTCTTCGGGACAGACCTTTCAGCCATGTTCCTGGTGGAGCGGGCTCACTGCACCTTGGGGCCCAGGCCCCCACTGGGAGCCCCCTTGAGACCGATACTGGCCCGCCTACTAAATTATCGGGACCGAGATACAGTCCTCCGATTAGTCCGAACGCAGCAAACTCCACTACCAGAATAATGCCATCTCACTGTATCCCGACTTCACACAGGCTTTCCAAGCTGCAAGGAGAGAGTTCTTACCGGTCAAAAAATTGCTGCAGAATGCAGGACTTAAATATGCCATGCTCTATCCTGCAAAACTTCATGTTCAAGCAAATGGTAAACCCCTCTTTTTCACGGAAGCCACTGCTGCGCTGAAATACACAACAGTCAAGGCAGCAAAGAGACCAGAGGCGGGACACGCAGGCACAGGGCCAGCTAAGTGACAATGATTAATGTCTCTATCCAGTAGCTCCGAATATGGAGGCGACTCCATTTTTTAGTAATATAGTGTCAGGGCCAATCTAATGTGTTTGCATTAGTTAAGGTGAATTTGGGCAGGAAAATCATTTTGCTAGTGGTTCATGACGCTCGGTCACCTGGTTATGTTGTGATGGGGCAGTAAGCTGGCAACCTCACGCCCCTCTGGGATGAAGCCCTCTTTCTGTATACTTTCCGGGATGTTCGAATCTGGGGGGTGGGCAGTTCTGAGACTCAACCTAATTGGGGGGTTGGAGTGGGAGGTGGGTGGGGGGAACTGTTAGAACTAGTTTGCTGTTCATTGCAATGTTCTTCATTTCTGAACTTTGTACCAATAATTGCTAGACATGGCACTCATTTACTTCGAGGTCTTTTGATACGCTGGAGAATATTACAAACTGTGGTGATGACAACCATGACCAGGGACACATACTTTCCCAAAGTCTAATCTAACGTGTCTAACATGGAACGTGCGAGGTCTAAATGACCATAGAAAGAGACGCCTAATACAGTCTCATCTATCGAGACACTCGGCTGCAATATGTCTCCTCCAGGAGACACACCTTACAGTACCTGCCTGTGACAGGCTGCGATCTAATAGATGGAGTGAAGTGTTTACATCATGCTACTCCAGCTACTCCTGAGCAGTGGTGACGCTAATTAACAAGGGCACCCCATGGACAACCACAAAAGTGGTCAGTGACACAGAGGTGCGATATGTGCTGGCGATGGGAACGTGGTTTCATAAGCAGCTTCTAATTGCAAATGTAAATGGGCCAAAGGCAGAGGATGCCTCCTTCTTTCAGAAGATGTGGCATGACGAACAGTCCATGGGAGACGCGGGATTGCTCGGGGGGGGGGGCTTTAATATGGTTATGTCCATCAGGTGTGATAGGGTGGCAAACTCAAGCACACATCACCCACAAGCAGTGGCGGTTTTACACCAATGGTAGACGACTATGGACTAGTGGACACCCAAGCCAGGGAGGGCACTTGTATCACATACCACCACAAAGCCTGGTCGAGGCTGGACTTTTGGCTCACTTCCCCTGAGATACATTCCTGGGTGACGGACACCTCCCACCATGCTCGTACACTGTCAGACCTCTCTCCAGTCACTCTGACCCTACAAGTACAACAGCCATATAGACAACCCTATGCCTGGAGCTTGCACCCTAACACGTTACTCGACTCAGCATTCAAAGAGGTACTGGACTCACACATCAAAGAATACTTTGACAAAAACACAGGGTCCGTAGACTTGGTTGGCACACTGTGGGAGGCTCAGGGATATTAGAGGAAGCCTCAAACGCCTAGAAACCGAGCTGCACGATCTTGAAAAACAATATTACACCACACCATCAACAGGACTAATGGGTCAGATCTGTGGGAAATTCACAGCATATCAGGAAGAGGCAATAGGGAGGTTAAGTTTTTAAATAAATATGCGCTTGAGAGGAAATACGGTGAAGGCGACAGACCGGGAAAAACACTAGCGAACCTGCTGAAACCGCCACGGGGGCTACCTTCATTACTGCACTCACTACCACAACAAACGCAATAGTACACTCCCCCCCTGACATTTTAAACACTATGTGCGATTTTATACCCAATTGTACAGCTCACAAGCAACACCCGCGCCCTCGGCACTAGAAGAGTATTTTGACTCTATAGTGCTGGTATGGTTCAACAACGCATACCGAGAATATCTTGATATACCATTCACGGTGGAAGACGTGCGGCGAGTGATTGGCGAAATGAGGACGGATAGGGCACCAGGGACTGACGGTCTCACTGCGCAATTTTATAAAGAATATGCTGAGGAACTTGCCCCCGCCTCTTAGAGGTGTATCAGGAGGCATTATAGAGTGGCGCCCTCCCAGCATCAATGAGAGAGGCGATTATTATCGCCCTTCTCAAACCCGACAAGGACCCCCAGAGTTGTTAATCTTACCGTCCTCTTTCAGTGAAGATCTTTGCGAAACTACTGGCTACCAGACTTCAACCACTGCTCCCAACGATAGTCCAGTCGGGCCAGTCCGGCTTTGTGCCGGGCGTAGCCACCTCGCATAGCATCAAAACCTTATTAGGGTTGCTTCAGTACTTCGCACCAAAGCTACCCGCTGCAGCTGCGCTCTTAGATGTCTCGAAGGCATTCGATTAATTGGAATGGGGGTTCCTGTTTCCCCTGCTTAACAAAATAGGACTCAGCCCGACCTTTATAAAACAGATTAAACTCCTTTACACACGGCCCACAGCTCGATTAAGGGTAAACGGGTTGGTATCGGAGCCGTTTGCCATACCCCGTGGCATCAGACAGGGGTGCCCATTGTCGCCCCTGCTACCCGCGATTGCGACCTAGCCCCTAGCTTCTGCGCCTAAGACAACATCAGGCCAAAAGGGGAATTGGTTTCACTACTAGAGCTCTTACCGTGTCCATGTACGCGGACGACATCATGCTAATCATGATACGCCCCGAAAGATTACCTGGGCCCCATGATAAGGGAGTTAATTCGATTTGGTGGGCTATCAGGAGTACACATATATTGGAACAGGTCTGTTATAATCCCTCACACGCCCGGCATACAGAAATTCGATACCGAATATTCGGTGCGGTGGGCTCCAGAAACAGTCCGATATTTAGAAGAATGGCTAACCACGGACCTCCAAGAAATTAGGACTGTAACTATGGGAAGGCAGTGGCATGGCTTGAAGATAGGATCAAGAGATGGAAGACACTTACACTATCACTGGCGGGCCGCATAACGATAGCAAAAATGGTTTTAGTGCCCTAACTACTATACCTTTTCGCGAATCTCCCGCTCCCACTCCCATTGCATTACTTTCGAAGAATATGGTCACTCATGATCGAACTGGTGTGGGCTGGGGGTCAACCATGTATTGCATGGGAAATTTTAACGTTACCACAGAACCAAGGCGGAATGGCAGATCCGGATTTCGTATTATACACTAACAGCGCACAGGCGCAATTCCTGCATTTCTGGGCACATCCCACACCCTACCAGTCACACGTAGCTATAGAAATAGATAGTGTAGTTCCCTTATCACTATCTAGAGTGGTTCATCAACCATACAAGCGTCCACGGGGGAAAATAGACACTACACAATTTATGAGATGGGCATGGTAGGGTATCCGCAAAAGAGCGCACCTACAGATATTATACACGCCATCCATATCACTTTTGAACAATCCCATGTTTCCCCCACTTCTGGAGTGCAAAGTTCAAGAACGTGCAAGCGCACACAACCTAGAAATGGGAGGAGACCTTCACCCTAACGACACATTCTTAACGCTTCAACAAATGTGCTCCCCCACAGAGCCTACAGCACTAGACATGTTTTTGTATTATCAGCTCCGCGCTTCCTGAAGACGCAAATTCCCCACATTTCCAGACATACTGCCAGCCTTGCCGGTGCTAGAAAATATATTGGTGGTCACGTCGGGACGGAAACTCATATCACTCATCTATAAAAACACACAAAAAACCTCCCCACTAATAGTGCCTCCCTCCTGTGCTGCTATGGATGTGGACATGCAAGGTCATGAACTCCATTCACTCAGGATCTCCGTCTGATCCGTGCCCATACCACGTATTCAACAAAGCAGACGCAGCCATCGCACCCCAACTACGGAAGGTCATCAACATCTCCTTCGAAACAGCGACATTCCCGGAAAGCTGGAAACACGCCGAAATCAACGCACTCCTCAAGAAGCCCAAAGCGGACCCAAAGGACCTCAAGAACTTCCGGCCCATCTCCCTGCTCCCGCACCCGGCAAAGGTCATCGAGAAAATCGTCAACATGCAACTGGCCTGCCACCTCGAAGACAACAACACCTTGGACCCGTCCCAGTCTGGATTCAGACGAAACCACAGCACTGAGACAGACCTCATCGCCGCCACAAACGACATCAGGCGCCAACTAAACAACGGCGAAACATCAGCCCTCATCCTCCAGGACCTGTCAGCCGCCTTCGACACGGTCTGCAATCGCACTCTAAAGACACACCTCCTAGAAGCCGGAATCCAAGCGAAGGCTCTTGACTGGACCACCTCCTTTCTCTCCGGCAGAACCCACAGCGTCCACCTCCCACCCTTCCGATCCGAAGCCACCGACATCATCGGTGGCGTCCCCCAGGACTCATCCCTCAGCCCAACACTGTTCAACGTCTACATGGCCACCCTCCCACAAGTGGCCTGCCATCACGACCTCAACATCATCTCCTATGCTGACGACACCCAGCTCATCCTCTCCCTCACCAAAGACCTGGACACCGCCAAAACCAACCTCCACGAGGGAATAAAGACCGTCGCCGATTGGATGAGGAGCAGACGTCTGAAGCTGAACTTGGACAAGACGGAGGTCCTCATCCTCGGACCCACCCCCTCAGCCTGGGACGACTCCTGGTGGCCGACCACACTGAGAACAGCACCAACACCCACCGACCATGCACGCAATCTAGGATTCATCCTCGACTCCTCCCTCTCCATGTCTAAGCAGGTCAACGCCAAAGAAACTAGAAGAACGGCGGCAGAGCCCTCGTCAGCAGCAGACTGGACTACGGCAACGCACTCTACGCAGGAATCCCAGCCAAACACTTGCAACGACTACAACGCATCCAAAACGCCTCCGCCCGACTGATCGTCAACGTCCCCCGCTGCAGCCACATAACCCCCCACCTGAGAGACCTACACTGGATCCCCGTTGACAAGAGGATCACCTTCAAGCTCCTCACCCACGCACACAAAGCACTCCACAACGCAGGACCAGCCTAACTGAATAGCAGACTCTGCTTCCACACCCCCACCCGCCAGCTCCGCTCCGCCAGCCTTGCCGCTGTCCCCCGCATCCAACGAACGACCTCCGGCGGCAGATCCTTCTCCTACCTCGCCGCCAAGACCAGGAACACCCTCCCTACCCACATACGGCAGACCCAAGACCTACTCGCCTTCAGAAGACTCCTCAAGACCTGGCTCTTCGAGCAGTAGCTGCAGCCCCCTCCCCTCAGTGCCTTGGGACCCTCACGGGTAAGTAGCGCGCTTTACAAGTACTCTGATTGATTGATTGATTGATTGATTGATTGATTGAATTGGACGCCCCTCTCACAGACACACAATGGAGGCTGAGATGCCAGCAGCTAGAGCACCTGTCGCCCAATTATCGTCTCCGGCTCATACACTTCAAATTCTTGCATCGTGTACACCTGCACAAAATGGGATTGCGGGAAGACGATTGCTGTTGGAGATGGGGTTCCTTCCCCGCTAACTTTACACACCTTGCCTGGAGCTGCAGGCCTAAAGCACTATTCTGGTTGGAGGTGTATGAACACATTAAGGACATAACAGGGCAGGACCTCCCCCTCAGGTTCCTGATGGAGTGTTAGAGACAGTCCCCCCTAAATCAGGCAAGTTGCCCTCTCTGCTCCTACTGATGGCAAAAAGGCAGGTAGCCCCACATTGGGGTGCAACGCTTCCCCCGTCAGCCAAAGACTGGATCAAACAAGTCACTTACTGCAGCACACAGCTTTCCACATATTGGGAACTCCAACCAACCAGATCCTGACCCAAGGATATATGGGAACCAACCTGGTTGAATTCCAGAAATGTGGAAGTTTAATGTATCAACTACATGTTTGGTGTACCCAATGAAACCACTTTAAAATGGTATTGTAACGTGCTGGTGCGGAGTGGGGGTGCTGCAATGTCTTCTAATTTACCTGGGCATACTGTTGTATCTTATTTTGGACGGGACTTTGTAGTGTAGTTCCTATATTTCCAATAGGCTCTGCGCATTGGAATAATATATGCTATAGATGTGACGTAGGACTTAAGTCTACTAGGTCTCTATCGAATATATTAGACTTAATTGTGAGTGCCAGCTAGCTCAGAGGTCACTAGAAACGTTCTCGAGTTCACAAGAAGGGATTTGTTTCTGACAACCGCATAAACATGTGTATCAAAAGGAGGGGTAAAGGAATTGGATCAATTGTCGATCCTAAGGCTCAAAATACCATTCATGAGAAGTAGAATGGAAGGTCCAACCTGAGTCAGAGCCCCAAGTAGCAATGCCTGACAAAAAGGGACTCAGTTGTTCCTAAAAATAGATGAAGAGTAATACGGTCAAGGAGGGAAGATAATTAGTAGGGGGTAGTGCTCAATGGATAAACATGACAATTTTGTTTCCTCAAGATAAAACTGATCTTCAGAGTTGTGGAAACAATAGATAGATATTTTACTCAGTCATTCGTGCATGCTTCGTTTTACCAGAGGTGCAGAGAAAATAGAGAGACGAGCGCTTTCAATAAAAGGTATTTATTGAACAGTCTTCTTTCTCATGCAGAAGAAATTAACTGCTACAATCGTAATACTGGCTGTAAAGTATAATGCGTACAGCAAGAAGAGTATTATAAAATAATACTGTAAAAGCAGGGTATGGTTTCTAAGCCATAAAATACATACATAAATAAATAAAGACTAAAAGTACTCAACTGGTGCTTCTAAAATATGCATACCCTGATGTACCTAACCTAAGTCTAGTACGAGGGAAGAAGTGTAGTGTAGCATAAGTTTAGTATTCTTTCGCCAAGAATCTATCCAAGATTTCTCTTAGGGTCTAATCAGCTCCGTACCTTGGTTTAGAATGAAGGTCAGTCTCAGGACTCGATTTCCCAACACCCCGCAAGGGGAACTTGGAAACACTGGAGCTGGATTTCTCGGCAAGAGAAAAGACAGCATCTCTCTCAGTGCATCTGCTGGAGGGTCGGCTTCCTTCGGCACTTGCTGTAACAAGATGCGTCGGGCAAGTAGATAGTCACACTGCTCCAAACCACCGTGTGTTTGCTTGGGCAAGTGTGGGCATATTTATACCTTGAAAACTCCACGAGTTCTTGGACAAATCAATATTCAAGCAAGGGGAAGTCCCTAACTGCTGAAGCAGAGTTTTCCAAGAAATCATTGTGGATTTTCAGAACCAGTGGAAGTAGCCATGCCGTATTTGGACTGCATGAGCTATGTCTAAATATGGTTATGATTTCTATGCCTATATAAGGACTTGGTGATTTATACCTTTATGAAGGCATGATCACTGGGCGTAGGCATCACCCAGTCTTGTCGGCTCAATCCCCGTAGTACAGCACTGCAATGTTTGTTATTCTTATTTTGCTGCTTCTATGCTGAAATGCCAATAAAAAACAATTTTTAAAAAAGCTACGCGCCATTAGTTTGCTGCACTTCTTTCTACTTTCCTCCCTACAAGGTCCATCCTCTTGCTTTCCTTGTCTGGAGGTGGACCCACTGTTTTTTGGTATATTTGCTATTTTTCTTGGAGTGGAAGTCATAATAGAGTCAACTGGTACAGACCCTCTGATGTATAAAGGGTCTTTAGAGGAATGCTTATATTTCTGTTCTGCTCTTGGTGGGATAGCCTTGCATGTTGCAGGTTCTTTGAATACCTCTTTTCCCTGGTCCTATACACTTTACAGCATTAGAAGGAATTGATTTCTTGATTGTGTTGGCATCAAAGTCTCTCATAAAAAACAGGATTGTGTTTTTTCTTCCTTTAGCTGCACTCCATATGTTCCAGCAGCTTTCTTAATCACCTGATTATACATGCTAAAGTCATCTGGGGGTGATCGCCTCGAAGGATATTTTTCCACAGCCTCCTCGGGTGATTCGGAGTCGAGATTTTGCCATTGCAGGTCTTGATTCTCTGAGATCGCTGAACCTGCATATGTTTGTTTGTCCTCTTCGACGTCTTCTCCAAAGAAGAATTCTTCTTCCTCTTCTTCTTCGAGTGGCTCAAGTGTTGTCAAAGGCATTCATTCCTTGACGACCTTCCCAACTTCTGTTGTCGTTTTAGGCGGTATCTTGAATTGTTTCAAGCTTTCGTGAAAATCTTTTTTATGTTGTAAAATATTTGCCATTTCGGCTTCGAGTCTCTTCCTTCTCTTCTCCATCTCGGGCGTGTGTATTTCGGCTTTGAGGCCTTCGGCTTTTCACTTCGTGCTTGTCGATGCCAATCCGGCTGCCAACGCTTGTTTGGACCTCTCTTTTTCCGATACTGAGGTGTCTTTTTCTAGACTGTCTTTCAACGTGTTTGGCTTTTCGAGGGTCTTTGCCGTTACGGAGTCCTTATCCAAGGATCCTACGGTGTGTTTTGGTTTGGATGCAACTGCAGTCATCAAGTGCTTTGACGCCAAGGCTCTCTTCGTGGATCTAGAGTCAGTTTTTAGAGACTCTTCTAGGTTTTATTTCGAGGTAGATGACTCTTACCTTCTTTGAAGTATTCTTCTCGACCTCCACGACCGAAACGTCTCAGTCATCGTTGCCTTCTGGCCTTCGGCAACGTTGTCCTCCTGCTCACTGGAGAGGCCCAGGTCTGGCAGCGATGGTGGTGGTCCTCGGTCTTGCATGTTATAGTTGGCTCTTCGCTGTCTTTCTCTCACCCTCAATGTCTTTGGGGTGAAGTCGGAGCACACATTAAAGTCCTCTCTTCGGTGATCTAACAATAGGCAAAGGTTACAGACTGGATGCTGCTCTTTCTGAAAGTACTTGTGGTGACAATTTTTGCAACACTTGAACAGTGTCTTGTCCATTACCGTGCACAGGGAGCCTCGTGCATGCTCATTCGCCGGTCATCGAAGATTTGTTTTTCACTTTTCGTCTAACTACAGTAGTTCTGATTGAAATCTTGAAAGTCGAAACGTTCTACTGTAGTTCTTCTGAAATTTTTTCCTTATTTTCGTCGATTCTTCTCTCCAATCTTGGGAGCTCCTTCAGTATCAACCGAGACCCAACGGTGGAAAAAAAGAATGCGAAGATGGCGAGCAAAGGTGGGAGCTTCTGGAGGAAGCCCGTCAACGTCACAGGACACCTAATGGTGGTATGTCAACACCCACCAACAAGAAAAACAAAACAAGCATTTACAATGCAACGGTTTCGCCTTCGGAAAAGTTTGAGCAATTGGCATTGTAAATGACAAACTTTTTATTTATGTGTTGGTTTTGAAAGCAGATAAATAAATGGAATTGTCATTTACAATGCCAATAGCTTACTCTGTCGCAAATGCAGGACGTATTGCATTTGCACACACACCCCCACACAAGAGCCCCCCACACACACCACACAAGAGCCCCCCACACACACCACACAAGAGCCCCCCACACACACCACACAAGAGCCCCCCACACACACCACACAAGAGCCCCTCACACACACAACACAAGAGCCCCCCACACACACCACGCAAGAGCCCCCCACACACACCACGCAAGAGCCCCCCCACACACCCACGCAAGGGCCCACCCACACAAGAGCCCCCCCACACACCCACGCAAGAGCCCCCCAAACACACGCGCAAGAGCCCCCTACACATGCGCAAGAGCCCCCTACACACGTGCAAGAGCCCCCCCACACACACACAAGAGCCCCCCACACACAAGAGCCCCCCACACACGCGCAGAGCCCCCCACACACGCGCAGAGCCCCCCACACACACGCAAAGAGCCCCCCACACACACGCAAAGAGCCCCCCACACAGACACACACGCAAAGAGCCACACACACACACACACACGCAAAGAGCCACACACACACACACGCGCAAAGAGCCCCACACACACATGGAAAGAGCCCCACACAGAGGTCAGGGGTGGCCCTGAAGCAGAGTTTCACCAGCTGAGGCTCGCATGAAGCCTCTAGCACGAAATAGAGGGAGGGTAAGGGAGAAGTGATGAAAGATAGGAGGAAAACGAGCGTGAAGGGAGAGCTGCGTACGTGGGGCGGGGGGGTCGAACTTGGCCAGAGGTGGAGGAGGTGTACCCCAGACTCGAGGGAGTGTGTAAAACTGCAGCAACGCTCTGTGCCTTAGAGGCCCTGCCGATAATGGAGCGAGTGTGGGACGGAGGACCCTGGGTGGGGGGTGAGAGTGATGGAAGGTCGAGCTTGGCCTGAGGAGGAGGAGGCGAGTACCCCAGACACAGAGCCAAGGTCTCTGATACTTCCTTCTAGGCAAGGGCCTCTTGCTTCCGGTTCCGTTCAGTCTCTTCGGGCTGGAGTCATATGGATTTATGTGTGATCTTGGACGGCTGATATCCTTATATTGTGCCATTTTCCCGAGGTACTGCCTGAGATACCCGCCTCTTCATTGGTGTCACTGGAAGGAGTTGTCTGGGAGTTAGTGCAGTTTTTGAATGAGTTTGGATGTTAAAGAACTATTACCTGCTCATCTGGAAAGAAATGCCCCAAAATGTAATACATTAAACAATGCTGCAGTGCTTGGCTCATTGTGAGGGGCAGGTACACGTGTGCGGATGTCTATGGTTGCTTCAAGTTGGATTCAGCAAGCCATTTAGACATTAAATAGAATTCCTTCACTCCGGCATTTCGCCTCATGGTCCCTCTGCAGCATTAGTTCTGTCACAGTCACAGAGTGGATCGCGGTGCGTCGTGGGATGAGGGCGTCCGGCCCAGGTACAATGTGGTGATGAGCGAAGGCTCCTAGGCAGGGTGGAGAACAGCACAGATTTCAGACAGGGCGCCATTGAGGATAACTGTGTGCCCTGAGGCGTCCTGATCTCGGGTCTAGAAAAGGGCTCAACCACAGGAAGAACATACATAAGGGTGATTCGTGGTCCAGAATGTATCCTTGCACTCCAGAGGCAGAGTTGGAAAGCTGAACTCCTTCAACATTTCAGTATCTCTTGCGAGAAGGAGAGAATGCAGCAAACAAAGCAAGGCAGGTGCCCATTTGTTAGAAAAATGTCAAACCAAGGAAGATTATTTAGCAAGCCCAATATTTGGGAACGTTGTAAGCGGACGTGCTCAGTACGGTACGGTGTCAAAAAGACAGCCAAGCGCGACACTGAGTCTCAAGAGGTACAGGCTGTACAGCAGAAACGCTCACTGGGATCAGGTTGTACGAGACGACGTCTCCCAATAATCTGCGAAAAAAACAAGCTAAAACGGTCTGTGAAGGGATGAGGCAACAGAGAAAAGCAGTTCGGGGTGAGGTGTCAAGTTGTGATTACTGCAGGACCTTCACTCTTTTTCAGCCATCTTTCTGTGGCATTAATCGCTCGCTAGCTGGAGAAGGCTCTAGGGATGAAATGGGTATGGTGGCTGGTGGTTCAATAACGGTGGCACACTAACCCCAGTCCAGCCACCTCAGCAGAAAGGATGAAACAGCGCAATGAGGCACACAGAAGGCGCTCGCGGGTACGATAGAAACTAAGACGAGAGGGATGCGTGGACCTGCACCTCCAAGCCTCATTGATCGTAGCTCTGGTAGATCTTTCCACTACACATAAGGTGGCGCTATTCACACACATGAGAAGAGAAAGAGCTGAGGTAGGAGTATACAGAGCATTAATCGTTTCTCACAAATGTAGAAACAGTCCTCAAACGACTTGCCAAAAGTGATCATGAGTTAAAACTAGGCATAAGTAAAACTGCAGAGGCAACGAGTGGATCAGCCCAATGATCAAGCACTACATATATAAAAGTATACCACTTCCGCAAAAACGCAAAGCACGAGCACACGGACAGCAGGGGAGGGGGGGGTGGACGGGCAAACGGACAGCGGGAGGGGGGCGGGAACGGGCAAACGGACAGCGGGAGGGGGGGCAGGAACAGGCTCATGGACAGCAGGAGGGGGGGGGGCGGGAACGGACAGCGGGACATCGCACAACATACCCCTGCAGACAACACTTCCAAAATGGCGAAAACAAACCTTGAAAAAAAATAAAAATAAACACACCCACCGCCGCGATGACGATCAGAAAAGGGTGGAGAGGGAAGAAATTGCGGGAACGCCCATGAATCTGGTCCGGCCATGACGGACAGATCTCTGTTCCAATGGCTAGCCTCCATTTATGGAGCTAGCCAATGGAACAGAGGGCGGATTCCCAAGCCACATAGTTATTCTCATTAGGTTTTCGCCTTCGCGAAAAGCTGCGCATTGCGCAGCTTTCACTAAGGCGAAACCTAAAAAGGAAAGGAAAGCAATACATTTTCGGACCCAACCACTAGATGGCGGAATAATGCACGGCATGCGAAACCAGAAAAGATTCACGCTGCAAAAATGGGATTACAACTCTAAGAATCTTTGGAACAAGAAGAAACAATACCTCCATGATTTCCCTTCTGTCAACTCGGATGGTGTCATAGCTGTGTGGGATCAGAGAGTCGTGTGTTTTTTAGATCTGGTCTCTGTTAGTAAAGAATGTTTACATTGCGTAGATTAAAAGAGTTTACATTTCAAGCATGATGAGCGTTGGTTGCAGGTTAGGCTGGTATGCAAGAGTAGTTCAGTGATGTGAAGATTTGGAGTACACTAAATGTGGCTAAATTTAATCAGATGGGGCATGTGGGAATTGTGCTTGATACGGGAAGTTGGATTAATTACAGTGATGGGGGTGCTGTGCGGTCAGGATGCACTTCTAGAGCAGGCTGCGATGGCTTGAAACTTGTCAGTTGGTATGTCAACACAGAGCTTTTAAAGGGGCCCACGGATGTGGTACTTGTTATTTCTTCTTTATCCTTAATTTCTTCAGCAAGACAGTTGGCTGTATATACGATTAATAAAAGCAGTGTTTAGCGCTGATGTTGAAATCACTATATTCAGCTGGATTTTGCAGGACCAGATGGCAGAGCTAAATGGTGTTGTTTCTTGACAGGCGAACATTTTAAGGAATATTTATTATGAATATGTAATATGTGAAGCATATATATGCACATAAATACAATTTAAATACTATCTTTGTGCATTCATTCATAATTCTCTTTTATCTATGTGACTCTATGTACTCCCCTCATTTATTTTTCTTTTTCCACTGACTTGCTAAGCATTCCTGTAGGAGACGAATGTGAAGCATGGCAGGGGGAACGATCATGATGCAAGATGCCATCATTCCCAGTAGTTGCATATACATTCGAGCTGGAAGCGAGTGATTGGACTGAAACTGGAGAACTAGAACCTGACTGTTGCAAATTCCGGCTGCACTGGGAAAGGCCAGAGGCCTTTGAGTATCTAAAGTGGCTCCTAGGTCATTTTGAGTGTTGGAAGGTTGGAGATGCGATTTCAACACATTGACCGTGAACCCTAGTTTGTGCAGTAACTGTAGTGTCCTGTGAGTATCTTGGACACACTTTGGATACATACTCACTTTGATGAGCCAGTCGTCTGAGTAGGGGAAGACATGAATGTGTTGTCTTCTAAGATGAGCAGCGACATTTTGTAAAGACTCTGGGAGCAGTGGTGACTCCGAAGGGGAGTACCTTGAACTGGTAATGTTGGCACACTATCACAAATCTGAGATATTTGCGATGAGCGGGATGTTTTGGAATATGGAAGTAGGCGTCCTTTAAGTCTAGAGTAGACAGAAAATCGCCCTGTTGCAGGAGTGGGCGCACTTGTTGAAGTGTTACCATGTGAAAATGGTCTGACTATATGTAAACATACAATTTTCTGAGGTCCAAGATTGGCCTGAGAGAACCATACTTTTTGGATATGAGAAAATGAAGGGGGTATACGCCTGACACCTGGTATTGTAGTGGTACGGGCTCTATTGCCCCTTTTAAAAGGAGAGGCAACCTCTTGTTTGAAGAGGTGTAAGTGATCGGGTGACCGTTTGTGTGAACGTGGAGGAATGTTTAGAGCATTGTTGGTAAACTTCAGGCAATAACCAGAACAGATCATTTCCAGTACCCATTTACCTGTAGTTATCAACTGCCAGCCCGGTAGGAAATGTGAAATACGCCCCAACAGGTGTTAAATGGTCGGGGGAGTGTAGGCAAGTAACTGTTTGATATTGGAGGGGGAGGCGCGTGTGTTGGAATCTCTACCTCTACCCTTGCCATTGTTGCCCCTGTAACCCCCTCTGAAGAAACCCTTAGAGGCAAAGGGCTGATTGTTGCCTTTATAGATAGTAGAGGCAGTGGCTGAGGAGGTATTGTTGGTCCCTCCGCAATAGAAGGAGCACCAAAAGGAACCACGCCCTGCAGTGAATTGGAGGGCTCCCATAGATTAGGCTACCTCGGTCTACTTCATTTTTTTTTAATGATGAATCTACCACAGGGACAAAGAGGTGTTCCTTATAAAACGGTGGGTTAAGGTTAGAAGTTTGTACCTCTGGTTTAAAACCTGAAATGCGTTACCAGGCTGTTGTCTTTAAAGAACGCTGGTGATGACAGCTCTGGCCGCAGTGCCTGTAGGATCTAGGGCGCACCTGATTGAATTATTGGATATGAGATGTCCCTCTCACACTAGGTCTTGCGCCTTGGACCTGTGCTCATCAGGTAGAAATTGGAGCAACTGCTCTATTTCATCCCAATGCCCCCTGTCGTACCTAGCTAAAAGTGCTTGGGTATTGGAAATGCGCCAAAGGTTTGCAGCCTAGGAGGCTACTCTTTTCGCCGAAGAGTCTAGCAACTTAGATTTTTTGTTTGGGGGTGGAACATGTCCTGTGGTTTGGGAATTGTTCCTTTTGCGTGCGTTGGAAACTACCAATGAATCCAATAGTAACTGCCCCCTTATGTATGCTGGATAAGATGGTGACAGATTATATTTCTTGTCTACCCTAGGGTTGCGAATACGTGCCCCGACGGGATCATTAAAAATTTCATCCACGTGACTGATCATACCCTTGAGCATGGGAAGTGTACGCGAGGATTCTTGAGTACTTCTGAGCGTTTCAAAAAGAAAATCCTCTTCTAGGGATTCCTTATCTGAACTCCATGGTAATTAGCAGCTCTACCCTACAGTTCTAGGCATCCTGCACTGTCGTCCGGTGGAGAAGGCTTAGAAGGGTACAGATCAGGATCATTCCCTGTGGGCGAATTGGTGTTGTAATCTGTCCAGGGGTCTGTAGGTGGTGACTCATTGTCCCTAGCCCCATCCCCATCATCCTGATGGTGTATGTGCTGATGAGTTCTCAGGTGAAATTAGTAAGGGTTGAAACGGAGGAGAAGAAGGGGATGAAATAGGAGGAGAAGGTTAGTACCCACATTTTTCCTTTTTAAAGGAATGAGGTAGGCCTCTTCAGTCTCAGGTTTGCGTTTTGTTGTCACCTTGGTGGCAATATGCCCATTTGATGGATGAATATAAAGCTCCTGTTGTTTCAGATCCGGTTTGGAGGGTGCAACATCGAAATGGTGCTCTTTTGGTGGAATCGGCACATCCGTTTGTTTCGGTGCCGAAGACTTCGGTGCTGGGGATTTCGGATCCGGAGGCCTTTTTGGCGTTGAAGGGGTGAGGGCGGAGCCGGATATTGACTTTGATCCCGAAGGTTTTGGCTCAGTGCCCAATTTCGACCGCCTCTGTTCGGAGCCGAAAGGCTTTGGTGTATGTTTCGGTGCAAAGCCGGAAGACAGGGTGTCAGAAACATGGTCTCGGTGCCAACCGTGGCCTGGAGGCGGGGGTTGAACTGGAGCCACCTTCTTGGGCTAAGGTGGACTTTGGGGAAAGGGAGCATCAGTACTCACGGTACGCTGCCCTTGCAGGATGTCTTCGTCCCCGTCAGAGCCGAAGTCAGAGATGGAGAACGGGTCGCGTTCTTCCTCGGCTCCCATGTTGTCTCCGATCTCTTGCTCCAAATCTTCACCGAAGAGGTCCGGAATGAAACCGGTGTGTTGGCTCAGCATTTTCTTCGATCGGAAAGCCTTTCACGCGTTGCAGTCCCGTTCTGTTCTCAGTGCTCCGGAGACAAGCACCGGTTGCACATTTCGTGTGAGTCGGTGCGCAGGAAATTTGTGTGCCACCGAGGGCAGAATTTAAATGGGGTCTGTTCCATCTACTGAAAGGCGGACTGACATGGGTAGGCCCGAAGGCCTTCGATGAGCTACCCAATCAAAAGGCGGATTTTTCAGTAAATACGATCCGCAGAGAATTGAATTACGCGATCAAAAACAATACCGTTGAGGCGGAGTGTATTGTGCAGCGAGGGGAACCAGAGAACGTAGTCAAACCGGAGCGCAGCAATTCACGTCCGAACCAGATGGCGGAAAAAAACAATCTAACAATGTGGTTGATGCCCATGAGCACTTTCACCGAAAGGAGGTGTCACCTATCTCGTGACTGGAAAATAATTGCAAACATCCGGACCTAACACTAGTTGGCAGGAGTATGCAAAGCATGTGATCTACAGCTTACATGCCTCGAACATTTAATTAAGTGTCTAAGTAGGTAATGTGACACTTGTGAACAACAGTAAACACTTGCTCTTGTGCGGAACGTTTTGCATGCAGCACAAAAGCGACGTCTTTGTGGGATGCAAATTTGTCCACCCTTTTCCTTAAACTACTATGGAAAGGATGGGAGATGGGCATGCGTCCTGCAGAGACGAGTGTGTGAAATCAGAGTTGTTGGCAGCCCCGTTTCCTAATGTGGAATCTATCCAATCCTGCATGCAGCAGGGAGTGAACTGGGTGAAACAGTAGAGGGAACAGTGGAAGTACAGATGTATTCATCAGTATAAACGCTGCATTGTTGGATGCAGACACAATACTGGGTCTCTTGTAGGGCACAACATCAAACTCTGCATTTTTATGTTTTCATTTATAGAGAGGAAACACCTAGGGGTGTTAAAAGGCCGTCATGGACCATAATACACACGGGAAATGGACAGCCTTAACTGTGGTTAGAGTTGAAAAGGCTGCATCATGTTCAATCCTCCATGCCATCTACATCACAATGGCCAAAGCTCCACCATCCGACACATGGAATAATCAGGGATCACTCCTAGATAAGACAACATACCTTCGCTCCCTTCAGATTCCACAAAAACATCTCACACCTCTCTGTACTGAAACTGACACCACCCAGTGGAGTCCAGCTTCACTGTAATGTCTCATTACAAGTTCGATGAGTTGCAACTAATCCAGGGTTCAAAATATTTAAAACCCCTTTCTGCGGCCAACTGGGGGTCCATAATCCAAAGTCCATTCTCAAATCTTTTTTTGTTGCCGTTTTCTTATCTTCCTTTCTTTTCACCTCCACTTTTTTTTTTTTTTTAACATCATTTTTATTGCATCACCAATATCATTGTACAGACATTAGCATTAAAAATATAATACAACATTAGACAAGAGGTGACATTTTCCAATGTTCCCCGTTCCGGGAGGCCTGCCCCCTCCTCAGGTGCAGCTCGGCTTCCGGCCACTAACAGTTCTTGCGATACCTTACATTGCCTGACGCTAGTAGTACCAAAGTAATAATGGGTTGCTTTTGTGATTTTCACCCCTCCCCCACCCCAGAATTTTCGATCCCCAACAGCCCGCCAATTCCAACAACCTGCCCCCCCCGTGGTCGCGCTGTGCTAAATCACTGTCGAAAGAACGTCTGTTGTGGCGTAGGAAGTACATACATTCGCTAAGGTGTGTCCCCCGGTAAGGTGACAGGATTAGCAGTACCCAGCTCCTCCACGTCCTCCCGCTCCTCGTCGGCTGTGTCTCGGAGCGCCTGCACCATCATTTCCCACGCAGTCGCCCTCTCCATAGCCTTCTCATCATTCGTTCTCCGGGCCACCTGGTACCTCAAAGTGCTCTCACACGCCGCCCACCGCAGGCATTCCCCATACCATCTTTTATATGTGGGCCCTGTTCTCGATTTCCAATTTCTCGTTATCTCCCGCTTAGCCAGTATTAGCCCCAGGTCTATAAATTTGCTGGTAGTCTTATTTCTAGGCGTGTGTGGAAACCAATGGAGGACCCCTACTGCTTTCGTGTACTGAATGTCCCTATCTGTTGCACTGTTGAGGGTCCTCCCAATCTCCTGCCAGTAGTCCCCCAGGGAGGGGCAATCCCATAACATGTGACCCAGGTCCGCCCCTACTGTATTGCATCTGGGGCAAGCAGCTTGTTCCACCCCAAAATATTGTTGTATTTTCCCCGGCGTGAGGTATGCCCTGTGAATGACGTAGAAGTGAATCAACTGAAACCTGGCGTTTCTCGAGCTTTTCCGTGCCCGCCTCAGCAACTGGCCCCAGGTCGTATCAGGGATCTCCTATTGGAGGTCCAACTCCCACTTGGCCTTCAGAGCCGCTAGAGGCTGTAGGGTCTCCCGCAGCATCCTGGAGTACAAGCAGGTGACGGCCTTAAAGGTCCCTGCTGCCATCATCGTGTATTGACACGCCATAGAGACGCCCGGTTCCTGCAAGCCTTCCCCCCAGTGAGCCTGTATGGCGCCCGTGACCGCCGCGTGCAACAAGTAGTCGCCCCGCGGCAGGTCGAACCGCTCCAGCAACTCCTGAAACGGCAGCAGCACCCCGTCCTCGTATAAGTCTCCTAGCATGTGTATCCCCGCCTCCTCCCACCCCAGCAATCGCGACCAGTCTCCTCCGTGAGGGAGGGCCGTAACCATCCCCAACGGGATTTCAGGAGCATACATAAGGCGGACCCCCGCTCGTTTACGTGCCCGGTTACAGCAGAGTCGGAACATCTGCTCCTCAACCGTCAGGTCCCCAACCCTGAGTTTCTGGTGCAATGTGATGTACGCCAGCACATGTCGCGGGGTACCTTCTGCTCTCGCTTCCTCAGGGCCTCTATACACTCTTGCGACCTCCTGAGTGAAGACCTGCAGCTGCGCCGCCAGATAATACCCTTCAAAATCAGGCACTGCCAATCCTCCTTCATCCTTGGGGCGTAGTAGAGTGTCCAGCGCTATACGCCTCCTCCCCGTACACCATAAGAACGCTATGACCAGAGACCTCAGGCGCCGAAAAGTATAACTCGGGATCCATACCGAGAGCGTCCTAAAATAATACAACAGCCTGGGCAGGGCCACCATCTTAAGCAGGGAGATCCGACCAGCCAGGGATAGCGGCAGTGTAGACAAGAAATCCATGCACCCTCGCAGAGCATTAATACAACGGGTAATGTTACCTTCCAGCAGAGCCGCCGGAGTGTGATAGATATAAACTCCCAGATAATGCAAACAGTTCGGTTCCCACCGGAGTTCCTGCGCCGTGAGTGGGCACGGTTCTCCTAAGCGCAGGGGGAATAAGCAGGACTTAGGCCAGTTGACCCTCAGGCCTGACAACTGGCCAAACCGCTCCAGCAGCCGTCTCGCCCCCAAAAGCTCCGAGCCCGCGTTTGCCAAGAACATCAGCAGATCGTCTGCGTACAATGATATGAGATGGGGCCTGTCCCTATACGATAATCCGGTGTAGTGGCGTCCCGACCTGGCCTCCACTGCGAAGGGTTCCATCGCCAGGGCAAACAAGAGAGGAGATAGAGAGCACCCCTGCCTAGTGCCTCGCCGGACGGGGTATTGCCTCGAGACCAGAGCGCCCACCCGGACTCTAGCCACCGCGCCAGTGTACAGGACCTTGGTCCAGTTTATGTATCCGTCTCCCAGCCCGAAACGCCACATCACCTCATACAAGTACCCCCATTCAAGACTGTCGAAGGCCTTCTCTATGTCAATAGAGAGAACAAATGGAGAGACGGCGCCCGGCCAGTCTGCCCCCATCAATCTCGTAAGCCTTCGGATATTGTGGGCGGTGTTGCGTGTCGGGATAAAGCCGCACTGGTCCTTATGAACAAGGCCAGTCATGTGCACTAGCAGCCTGTTGGCAAGGATTTTACTCAGGATCTTGTAGTCCGTTGTCAACATGGACAACGGACGGTAGGAGGATAAGGCCGCACCCTCTCTACCCGGTTTCAAGAGCGGAATCATGATGGCTTCACACATGGAGCCCGGGAGCCGACCCCTCGATTGTGCCTCGTTGTAGACTGCTAGCAGCTGGGGAGCAAGGTATTCCAGATATTTACCATAAAACTCGATCGGGAGGCCGTCGAGACCCGGGGTCTTATTCCTGGCCATCTGTTTTACTGCACACCCTATCTCCACGATCGTAATGGGCCGACCCAGCTCCTCTGCCTCTGCGTCTTCCACCCTCGGCAGTCATAAACCGTCCAAGAAATCGCCCAGCTCATCCAACCCCCCTGTTCCTCCACTCTCGTATAGACCCTCATAGTACGCCCGAAACTTGTTCAGTATCCCGGTTTGGGTATGGCAGGGCTCCTCCCCTGTCTCCTGGATCATCATGATCGGCATACCCCTCCTGACTGGGTTGGCAAGCCACGCCAACATAGACCCCGCCTTATCGCCTTCCGCATGCGCTTTCGTCATGTACGCTTTATGATCAAAGCTGCGCAGCCGTTCCAGTTCCACTGCCAGCCCCTCCCTGGCCCCACTAAGCCCCTCCTGCAACTCAGGGTGATTTGGGCGACCCTTCTCCAAATCCCTCAACCGCGTCTCCGCCTTATCCAAATCATCCATCAAAGTTTTGCGAGCCCCAGCCGTGTGCCCGATACAGTGCCCTCGCACCACTACCTTAAACGTATCCCACTCCACCGCCCTCGTGGAGGCGGAGCCACTGTTCTCCTCAAAATAACACTCTATACAGTCTCCAAGGGCCTCCCTGAACAACAAGTGATCCAGGGTGTCGGGTTGCAGGCGCCATGTTGGTACGCAGTTAACATCCACCATCCAGTTCAGGGACAACAGCAAAGGGTTGTGGTCCGACATCGTCCGAGCCAAATATTCCGCCCCCCCACTGCAGAAAGTACATATGATGAACACAAAAACGCGTCCAGCCTAACATGTAGATCGTGCAACTGCGAGTGAAAGGAGTAATCCCTAGTAGTGGGGTGCAACGCCCTCCATGCATCTGTAAGAGCCCAACTCTCCTGCCATTCCAGCCTGCGCTTGGCCACCCTATGTGCTGGGGACGCGCGCAGCGGGGGATGGGACCTATCCAAAACCACATTCTCCACCGAGTTGAAATCCCCCCCCAGGAGCACCGGCCCCGCCAAATAGCCCGCCAGTTTACCCGAGAGTGCGGACAAAAATGCGGGCAAATCCACATTGGGAGCATACACACTGCAGAGAGACACTACCCTGCCTCTCAGCCTCCCCTCCACCGCCACATATCTGCCCTCAGGGTCCACCAATGTCTTAGTAACCTGGAAGGGAACCCCCGCTCGTACCCAAATTAGCGCCCCCCTTGCAAAAGCCGAGAACGTCGTGTTGAACAGCTGCCCCCTCCATCGCCTCTGCAGCGCAATCCCTTCTTGCTTATTAAGATGCGTTTCTTGCAGGAACGCTATGTGCACCCCCCTACGCTTTAGGTACGCCTGAACTTTATGCCTACGTGTCATGGACTGCATACCCCGCACATTCCAGGACACATTTCAATGCCCCGGTACTAGCCATTCCCCTTCGCCCATCCAGACCGAACAATAGAAATCATTGACTTTGCACGCTCCTCGACCACGGACTGACCACCCCCACCCTCTCCAAACAAGGAACCAAACCCCCCATCCAACAACAAAACCCAGAGCAACCCCAACTGCTCTCAAATCCCACCCCCCCAGGACAGGCCCCCCCGCAAATGGAAGTACCCCCATCCAAACCAACACTCCCAACCACCCCTCAAAGAAAGGCAGTAATGTTCGCAGTCTCCACTGCGATGACCTTAAGGGCCAGTAGGGCGCGGATCGATGTGAAAGGTTCGTGAAAGCAAATCAGTCCCGCACACTCCACCCCACAATCCCCACATCATAGCGCCCCGAAACCTCAAGTAACAGTGTTCCGCTGCCACGGGCCCAACGCCCCGGTGTCCAACCAGCAGGTCCGCTCCGCTAGTCCAGTGCATCACGCCACAATGATCTCCTCCGAAGTCTGTGGCGTCACAATAGGGCCTCGGGCTCCACCAAATTCCGAAAGTACCGTCTCTGAGCCCGTGCCCGGGTCCTCCGATTCCGTGCCCTTCCCGGACTGGCTCCTGGTATTGTTGGATAAGTTCACCACCGCCTGTAGGGCCGCCTGCCTCTCCGTCTCCGTCTGCGATACCGAAGGCCTGCCGGTCCTCCTGCGGTTCTTCCTGATCCGTTGAGACTTCCTGATCGGTTGTGTCACCTTAGCCTCTTCCTCCCTGGCCTTGGCGCCATCTGTTCCCGCTTTGTAGGTGTCCCACCAGGCCCAGGCGTCCGCCGAGGTTGTAAAGAAGAGTGTCTTGTCATCCACCACCACTCAACTTCGCTGGGAAGAGCAGGGAGTACTTAATGCCTTCATCACGGAGCTCCCGCTTAAGGGACAAGAAATTAGCCCTGAGCTTCTGTGTCTCAAACATATAGTCTGGGAACATAGTGACCCTGTTGTTGTCCACTTGAAAAGGTCCTGCTTCCCTTGCTCTCTGCAATAACCAGTCTCTGTCCCTGTAATGGAGCAACTTGAACACCACTGGGCGAGGCGGGAGGCCCGGGGCCGGCGGACGCGCCGGAACCCTATGTGCTCGCTCAAGGGAGAAGAAGGGGGACAATCCCTCCGGCGCCACCTCAGTTCTCAACCAGTTGTCGAGATAGCCCACCATATCGTCTCCTTCGATTTTTTCCGGCAGGCCTACGAGGCGTACGTTGTTGCGCCTATTCCGGTTTTCCGCGTCCTCAGCCCTCCGTTCCAGCACCTTCAATCGGTCCATCACATCCGCCATCTGCGCCTCCACCGCTGCATGGCTCTGGGCCAGTTCCTGAACCGTGATTTCCACGGACTTCACCCTGTCCTTGAGCTTATCATGGTCAGCTTTCAGGAGGCCCAAGCCCGTCGCCACCTGGGCTATGTCCTGCTGCAAGGCGTCCTTTGTGGTGGCGATGGCCTCCAGGATACGGTCTTGCATACGCTGCAGCGCCGACTGGTCCCGATCCGCTCCCTCTGCAGCTTCGGTGTCGGTCGCACCTTCCCCCTTCCCTTTCGGCTTCCCCATCTGGGCTGGGGGCTCGCTGCGTTCCACGCCTTGAGCACCACTCTAAACTCTGGGGCCAAAGCCGCCTCTCGGGATTAGGGTTTCCGATGGGCCGTTGAGCCGTCCGGTGCCAGTCGTCACTGGGCTGTCGCCATGTTGTCGCCACCACTACCAAGGGTTCGACTCCCATCCACAGCTGGCAGCGCGCAAAAGGGCCACTCTAGATTCCCGAGGGAGGTCAGAAGCGTCCGCCCACACCTCCCATCGGAGAAGAGCAGCAGCCCATAAATTGGCTCCGGGCCTGCGACTCCGTCGTCCCCGTGCCTCAGGCCACCGCCGCCATCTTAGCTCAATGACTTCACGCCTGAGACCAACTTTCAGCTTCAAATGCCGGGCTGGGAACGGACTCGAGTCGAGCGCCGTCGGCGCCGGACCCTCCGTGGCACCTTCCAGTACCGGATTATATCAGTTTCGTTGGGGTCCGATCAGGTATTCAGGATATTTTTCAGGATCGGGCGCGGAGCTCCGAGCTCACGCTGCCTACCTCCTCGGCATCCAAGCCACGCCCCCCCTTCTTTTCACTTCCACCTATAAGAACTTATACCATAACCATCACATCATTCATTTAAATCTAAACTTGCCGACCACACCCATCGTCACAACCCTATATTGTTGCCACATCTCATACTCGCACTCCTTCAAACACAACAAATTCTCGCCCAAAAACTTTGATGCATTCCCTTCCTCTCTTCCTTGCCCTATTTTATCCTCTGCTGCACGCTTAACCCTGCCCTTTCTTGAGACCATCCGCATGACCACACTTTTAGTCTTCTTTCCCCCACACTCCTCTCTTCTCAATCTTTTGTGTAGCCTTTTCTGAACTTGGTCTCTCCTGCACTTGTTTCTGTTCCCCTTTCGTTTGTTCTTGCAATTCAGCTGCTATTCTTTCTTACTCCTATTTTTTCCCATCCTCCTTGCAGCCTGCTCGCCTTTCTTGGATTTAAATCACTCTCAATTTCCCCTTTCTCCATCTTGCAGTCCCCATGCCTCCTCATTTTTGTTAGTCTGCAGTCCTCTCGCCTCCATCTTCTTACATACTTCATCTTTCAAACCAAATACCTAAACCAGCCAACAACATTACTATGGTTTTTATTAACTCAAAACAGCTGAAAACCATAGTTTCGCATTAGATGGCAACGTCACAGAATACAAGCTACAACATTTGTAGTACAGACGTTAACGACATATTCAGCCGTTACAAACCCCATCTCGACACTGACCACTATGCCCCACACTACACATGACTACTGCTCATCAGAAAACACCACACCAAACCACCCAAAATTTCAACCTAAAATATATATGTTTTTTTTCAGACTCACTCCGTTTCCCCCACTTCCACACCCTGTCAATTTGCACCACACTGCATCCTTTCCATGAAACTTATTAAAACATCAAGAGACCTACCAAAAAGTAGTAGCTTTCAACATTTTCCAGCACAAACGCGATTGTTATTAAAAGTACACAAAAAGTGTTTGCTCAGAAAACATGGTGTTCAATGTTCATAGACGACTGCACCAGTGATGGAAGTGGGCAGCTGCCAGATAAGAAAAAGTTTGGGCATTTTCATTTATTTTCAAGCACTTTAAGCAAGGCTTTCGCTGGAGGGTTATACAGGCTAAGGAAAAATATTATGGAATATGACCCATAAGGGATACCAATATTAATATATAAAAGAGACCAAGCCAAATCAACAATTACACAGAACAATGGTCTCTTACTGTCAGATAATTTGGGGAAACATAGTAGGAAACCGAAAGTATAGGAGCATGGGGACAGAGGAACAGAAGGAATCCATGGTATACTCATGCAAGGTGACAATATCGATGAAGCTCTGGTCGAAAGAACTTAATTACCTCCCTAGAACAAATTTGCTTAAAATGGGATAGTTGGAGACCACAAGGCCTTAATTACGGAAGAGCAGACAAAGTTTATCTCCATAATTTTGGGACTGCCTGGAGATTCTCGAGGTCCAAGGACAAAGGCGTGGCCTAACAAACTTTATTGTTTTGAGTTAATAAAAAACATAGTAATGTTGCCATATATATATACAAAAGGACATAACATAATACATAAAATGATTTCATAGGACTTTGCAGTCGCAGAAGAGCCCCAGCCTTACAAAATGTTTAAAAGAACTTAAACCATAGTGCTTCGATTTATTAAAGTGCCATAATCTTATTAACGCCTATACTAGTAGATAAAAATCATAAAACAGTTATTTTGTCCTTAAGAGGTAAAACCACCATGGTTGCTATTAGTAAAGTGCTGCAGTGCTGTTAAAACCTATACAATCATCAAGACTTATTAGTGAGTTGTCATGATAAAGATCCTTAGTGTTAACGAGCGCCATCATTTTCCACATAAAATTATCATATTTAAACATTAAGGGCCAGATGTAGGTAAATCTAATTTACCGAATCGGTATTTATGAATCGGTAAATTAGAAGGAGGGAGATGTAGGTAATTTTTTATTTTGAATTACCGAATATGTAAGAGTCAGTATTTACCGAGTCGGTAAATACCGAATTGGTATTCCCCATTGATTCCTATGGGCTTTGGAGCCCATAGGAATCAATGGGAAATCCCGAATCGGTATTTCCCGAATCGGTAAATACCGAATCCAGCAAGGGTGCAGGGGGTGTCACTTTGACACCCTCTAGCACCCCAAGTGCAGGCTTGAGTGCCATGTGACACAGGTGTGCCCTTAGGGCATGTCTGTGTGCCACATGGCACAGGTGTGCATGCACAGATGTGCATGCACACCTGAATTCGGTATTTTACCACCCAATAGGATTGGGTGGTAAAATACAGACTCTTAAGGGCCTGTGGCACTCTGTGGATTGCCACCTACATCTTGATTTACCGAATTCGGTAAAATTACCGATTCGGTATTTTACAGAATCTGTAAATTTACCTATTTGGTAAATTTACCGATTCTGTAAAATAATGGCCCCTACATCTCAATCACCAATTACCGGTCAATAACGGCCGAATTCGGCCGTTACCGACCAGTAATTGGCGACCTACATCTGGCCCTATGTGCATACTACCAGGGATCATTGACCAACATACGTTTTTAGGACTATATATGTCCAAAATGTTCAGCTCAAAGGCGTGGCATTCTGAGTGGGGTTCGTCACTGGAAGATTTCCTCTGAGTCCAAGATGGACTTTCTAAGAAACTGGGGGGCGTTGTGGTGAGTGAGTCCATTAAACTCCTTCTAGCACTGGGATTGGTAATAGTTTGAAAGGATAATTCACAGATATTGGAGGATTCAGAACCTCAGAATACTAGTGTCTGGTTAAGGGTACAGACCAATGTAGACGATTAATGGGGTCTACTAGAGCACTAAACTGTGTGCGATCAAGCCCAAGCTGATTTGCACAGTGACCTTTGACAGACATCGAATTCACAGCTGGTTATAGCAATATTAAGAGAGACATCCTTCTTTTACTACTGAACTGCGTCTCCTGGGGGGTGACATCCCACAATCATGACTTATTTGGTTAGACTGAATTGAAAGTGGAATTGTAGCGCGATTGAGAACAGCTTTCCAAAACAGAGGCTGCATTCATTATGAAGCACAGGATTCTACACAACACATGGTAACACATTAAATTGAACTTGGAGAAGTGATTTATTTTGCCGAGTCGGACAAGGCATTTCAGGTAGAACAAGAAATAAAAATATATAAAAAGCAAGGGTTCAAAACATTGTACGTTTCATAAACATATTACAGAAGGACTACATATTTCATAATCAAATGACAAATTCAGTGTTTTAAGGGATCAGTGTTGAACACTGAGCAGTTCAATGCAAACGAGACAGAAAAAGCATCAATGAGTTAATGCCACTCTGTCTCACTGAAAGCAATTAATGTTACTGCTCCTTTGGGCACACAAGGGATGAAAGCTCTGGACGGAGGTGGGCATCGGAATTGATAGCACAGTTACCTTACTATTATGTAAAAACGATGTCATTGTCTCTTAAATCGATAAAGCTGAATAATCTCTAAATTGCATACTCAAGGTTACAATTACTGTGGCACATATATTCATGCCTACTAACCATGCTAGATTTAAACCAACGTCATCTTCCTCACTGGTCTGATAAATCACATATGTATTCAAGTTATCTTTCCCTAGGTCAGCACAAGCCTTTAACGCTTTCCTCATCTTGTAAGTTAACTCTTCCCGTGCTCTGATCAGTTGCTATTTTTCTGTTAAAGTTCACCATTCGAATCTCTAGTTTATAATTTTTTTGAAGAAAGCAACTTGAAATTCAATGCGTCTTTTGAGGTTTACCTGATTGACATTTTGAACGCCTTCCAAAAGTACCCAAGCTCTCAAGTAATCCCTTGTTAAGTTTAAATAAATCCATTAAGGCTTGATCGATCTTTCTCTGCAGTACCAAGATGGCAGCTCTCGTCTGTAACATTCAGGTCAGTGGGACAACCTCTTTGGCTTATCAGTCAAGGTATTCCACTTCAAAAATAAGGCCCACTGATAGCAAAATCTATACGAGTACATGTTTTGGCATTTTTTATAAAAATGAATTCTATGTAAGGACCCGGAGGCGAAGATTCTGGCATCGTTTTCTTCAACTTTATTCACAGCAGCCGTATTTATAAAAGTATAACTACATTTCCCATCATACATAGGACTGCCAGAGGGTGTGCGTTCACAACGCATTCAACGCGGACACTCCATTCCCTCGCACGCAATCGTACACTGCTTTCGGCAAAAGACAGCGACAGAGCCGAGTGAGCATAGCCCAATTGCGTGCGTGGTAGAATTAGGCAAGCCGCACACAGCCCGGAGTCTGAACGACCCCTAGAGTCTCTATTTTATCTTGAAATATGGCAGCAGCTTGAATGTCTCCGGCGGTCTGTAACTGTACCGGACTGCACTGCTTATTGATTCTGACATGACCCAGACTGTGACTACTAATAAGTGTCCTTGGAAGCTACTGCTTCCCTGCAAGGATTGTTTGACTATCCCCATTTGCCTGGGTTCCCCCACGCCTATACCGCCCTCTAGATCTATGCTTCCCCTGGGTGCTACTTACCTCCACTATCTGGGTACAATGGAGCAATGTGAGGACACTTACACTGAGGAAGAGGAAGCAGCCTACTTCCCTGTGTCAGATGAGAATTGTGAGGCAGTGTACGCCTTTATTTACAGGGCAGTCTCAGACGCCTTTGGAGAAGAAATTACTGGATTATACACAATAGTGCTTCCAAACCCTTCCTTCGAGGGAAGACTTACCTGGGCTTCATCCTTCTTACCTCCTAAGCTGCCCACAAACTCTGAGAAACCGCAAAAACATCCACAGGCCCTAGGGATAGCTCTAGGCGCCTTTGCCAGATTAAAGAAGGTCTTCTCAAGCCAGCAGTTGATCCTAAGCCCCCTCTTTCCCCCAGGTACCTAACTCCTCTACCACTTTTCACTTCCCTAGCGTTCGATGGCTCTCCAGTGGAATCGAACAGCGACCCAGATTAGGAGCAACTCCGGAGGTGCAGAGTCTGACATATAGGATCCCAAGGAATCAGACACCCCCATTCAGCAGTGTGGGCTCCGAATGTGAAGGACGCCGCAAATGTGGCGGGGAGGGTTCGTAACCCTCTGGATCAAGACATACGCAACTGCCTACGAGCGGAATGTCCCAGACCTTCGCTGGAGGGTAAAGTCATGGCTACACAGTAGATCGTCTCCAAAATGGCCATATCCTTGTCCAAGTATGTGAGAGAGCCTAAGAAGGGCAATGATTACTCCTGGTGGTCATGTCAAGATAAACTATTAAACTTGACCAGCACATTAACAAAAATCCTTGATGTGACGATACAGAGCCCTGATCTCCCCAGATGTACTATCTGGGTGGGCCCAGGGGGCGGTGATATTCTTGGGACATGCAAACTGCGCCATAGCTACAGAGAGGCACGGACGTCTCCTATAAAAATTGACCCTAAATTGGGAGATTTAACTATCTCTGAGGCGGGACAGGTGCGTACGGTGGGCTTTTTGGTGAACCTTTCATCAGTGAGCTTGGTAAATTCGTCTCAACCTTAAATTTGCTTGACAAAGCGTAGTCAATCAAGTGCATCTTTACCCTTCGGGTTTTGGCTGAGGCTGGCCGTGGCAGGGGTGAGCAACCGGCCGGCCGCAATCACCATCCCCTGGCATAGGTCAGCCGTCAAGGAGAGGACAGTGGTAGGATCCCACTTGTTTCAGAGGATTTTACCCAACCAAGCGTTATCCAAGACACAGAGGTTCCAGAGGCAGTACCTGTGGAGGAGGTTCCTCCACCAACTCGGACGGTGAGTCACCACTAAATTTCCCACACGCATTTGAGGTGAGAGGTTGGCAAATTTCATCTCTGCTTGCAGGACTCTTACTACGGACGCCTGGGTTCTGCAAACAGTACAGGGCTTCCACAGAGACTTTTACATTTCCCCCTCCCAACCGACCCCTCCCTCCTTCCTCGACCAATCAACTTCTCGGGAAGGGAGGCAGCTCTTATCCAAGCAGAGGTTCAAGAACTCCTATCCAAAGGGGCTCTTCGGCTGAGAAGTCGGCCCTGATTCCATCACAGTCTCTGATCTTCTTCGGTTTCATGATCAATTTGGTAGAAGCGACAAGGCTCCCTTAACAAAAAATGTCCAAAAGTCAACAAGAGATATGCAGAACCCTAGCAAAGCCCTGGACTTCTCTTCGAAAGGTTGCCAGGGTAGTCTGCCTTCTGTCCTCCTCCATCCAGGCCATTTTTCGAGGCCCCTTTCAATTCCGGGTCCTTCAACGTCTGAAAGCGTCACACCAACGCCATGGCCCAACATGTTCCTCAGAGGAGGTCAAGGACGAACTGCGATGGCGGCTCATGCATATGGAAGCCAGGAAGGGGTCCGCTATTTTCACCCTTAGCCAGACATTGTGATAGAGTCAGATGCCAGCGGTTCAGGCTGAGAAGCACATTATGGGGAGTTTACAACAGGAGGCAAATGGTCTGCCCCTGAGCAAGCCCTGCACATCAGTTGTCTGGAACTGGCACAATACGGTGTGTCCTTCTGAAGATGGACAATGTAGCTGCAGTGTGCTACATCAACCATTTGCGGAGTACGCCCTCCAGAGTGCTGTCGGACCTTTGTTTCTGGGAGGATTGCCATAGCCAACATGTGTCAGTGATGGCGGAACATCTGCCAGGTTGGTAGTCTCGTCACCTCAAGAACACAAGATGTGTAAACTGTTGCTCTAAGTGTTTCAGCCCTATAGGACCAGTGGGGTTCGTTCTCAATCAACCTTTTCGCATCCCGGCTGGACCATCAACTTCCACAGTACTTCAGTTGGACAACGGATCCAGACACAATAGCGACAGATGCATTTCCTCCAAGATTGGTCCAGAGAGGCAGCCTATGCCTTCCCTCCATTCGCGATGATCATGAGACTCACAGCGCTTACAGGTGGCAGTGACCCCGATTTGGAAGTCGCAAGTCTGATTTCCGAATTTCCTGGAACTTTCTTATGATTTACTAATCTGTCTAACTCAAGAATGATTTATCTTCAGGGACTCTCACCCGGTGGCGATCAACGAGTCCCTCCAGAGTCCCTCCCGCTTATAGTGTGGAGGATTACAGGTCACATTGGCAAGTCGCAGGACTTTCGAGCTATGCTGGAGACCTCCTCTCCTGGGCCTAAGTGAAGAATACAGTTAAACGATACTTGGCATGGTCTTGATGGCTGGGTTGGTCTCAGCAACAGGGTTTGGATCCCATGGGGATAGATATTGGCCATATTTTGAACTTCTTGATCGCATTGGTGATGAAAGGGTTGGCCTCCAGGTTGGTCAACACCTTTAGATCCGAGAGTTTCGCAGAACATTTACATGTTGGGGGCTGTCCGGTTGGTGAGCACACCATGGTCCACAAGCTTCTCAGGGGTATCCGACTGTCTCTTCCTTCCGAACAGATATTTTCAGTGCTTTGGGACATAAACAAAGTGTTGAATCTCTTCCACTCCTGGCCTCGGATCAAGTATCATTTTAGGAAGCAGCTGTCTGTGAAACTGGCTACATTGCTGTGTTTGACCTCTTGTCGCCGGGTCTCAGATGCAAGGCACTGGACATTACAGGCCGCACGTTTACTCCTGAAAGGGTTTCCTTCTATGTGTTCGGGAAGACAAAGGGCAATTCTATACTTATACCATATCTGGCTTTCCCGGATTCTCCCAAGCTGTGCGTGGTTTGCTACGTCAAAGAGTACAAGTCAATGACTGAAGAACTTCGGCCCCATGGACAGCTGCTCATTGCCCTTTGCAAGCCCCATAAGGCGGTCTCCTCTTCCACCATTGTATGTTGGGTACGCTGGGCCATGCAAAAGGCAGGCATTGATACGAAGGTGTTTCAAGCTCATTCTACCAGAGGGGCTATGACATCAAAAGCATTCGCCCTAGGGTCTCGCTTGGAGGATATTATGAACACTGCAGACTGGTCTTAGAATTCAACCTTTAAGAGGTTTTACTTCAAACCAGTGCCCTCCATTACGACCCTGGTGGTAAACCAGCTTTAAACTGGCATAATCCTCGCCTCCAGGTCTTGGCATAGAATAAAAACTTTCCTAGGAATCATAAAGTAGATTTTCAATTCTATTAAGGACGAAGAGTTGAGGATTAACCCACCCGGTTTGCTTTGTAATATTTGCCCACCACTTTATTGGAAATCCCATTATGGATGTAACATGTTTTACGTTCAGATAATGTGATTGTGTTCTACACTGAATTGCATTGCACTGGCTGGTTCATTCATATGCTCCATGTTAATGTGCATTACAATACTAGTCTATTTTGCCTGAGGTCCAGGTTTGAATTCTCGTTCTTTGGATTCTTGCAGGATCAGAGCCGTCCAAACAGGAATGAGGTGTTCTATCATCAGCTTTGGTTACAGGAAGAAAGAAGAAAAGTTCAGGTGGACGGAGGCTGAAAAGGTTCATGCTGAGCCCTGATCGGACTATTATGCTATTGTTGTTTTTTTCAACGATGTGTGATGGGAATTGTAGTTATACTGTTATAAATACGGTTGCTGTGAATAAAATGTAAGAAAGCTATGGAAAAGTCCTCACCTCCGTGTCCTTAATGGAATTGAAACTTTCCTTTATGATTGCTAGGACATTTTTCATTATCCATGTTCAACTCGTAGAACCAGTGCCACATCTCAAATAAATTCAATTGATGCAGCACCTAGCAGCTCTCGATGTTTCACTTAAAAGTTATTCAAATCTAGTTCTGAAAAGAGAGTAATCAAGGCTTCCTAGAGGAGTAATGCCATCTCAGTTAAGTACCCAAAATAATCAATGTTTGGGGCATATGTCCATAGGAAGATTGATCAGCGACCAACAAAAAACATGCAGTCCCCACAGATCTATTCCTCCAATGTGAAAAAAACAACAGGATCTAAAGAGTAAGACAAGATACACTCATATATGGACTCACATGCAGCTCCCTGTGTGTAAAAGCAATTGTGCTCAGCTTGGAGCAAGCGAGAGTAAAATGCTGTTGCTTGTTTAAAGCAGGCCACATTTTGCTATGCCTTGGTAGGGGCGGTAAAGCTCCCACCAAGCCATAGCAAACAGCTATGTCCCAGGGGTGGGCACAGCAGGAGCCGACCCTGGGAGGTGGCAGTTCACCAGGCCATGTATGGCTCCAGGAGAGGGCGAGCACCCGGCCTCCCATCTTCCTTGAATAAGAACGGCCCCGGCAGGGGGGCCACGTGGCCCTTGTCCCATTTATTTAAAAGCACTTTGCCCCAGAGGTGGTGGTCGCCTAGACCTAAGGGGTTCTTGAGGCCCCCCCATATCAAAAAATAAAAGCTTCGAGGAGTAGGTGGTCCCCGGGGCCTGGGGGTCCGCAAGGTCCCCCCTTTACATTAGCCCCGGGGAAGTGGCTCTCCCCGGGGCTGCACGGAAGGTCATAATGGCCTCTCCTGCACAAATGTAGTAAATAGCCAGGGGGATTGAGGGAGGGGGTTGTTGGTCTTCCGGGTGGACAAAGTGGGCATGCAGCCCCTTCATATTTATTATTGTTTGCCATGGGGAAGGGCGCAGGGGTGTTGCATAGGCACCCCAGCATATTTTTCAAACATCCCCCCAAGATTTGGCCCTCCCTTGGGTTTCTTATAAAAGATGAGCTGGAACCCACATGTATTGGTATTTTGCTGCAGATCCACCAACTAATTTGCTGCATAATTAAATACAAAAAATATATTTTCAACCACCAGCAGGGAGGGTGAAGGAGTGGGGGGGCGTCACGGTATTTCTACCCTGCACCCTTTTCTATATTTATTACTATTTATTACTTTTTGTGGGACCCGGCTTCAAGCCAAATTACAAGATGCTTGCCAATAGTTCCTGGTTGAAGTGTTGGCAGTCAATCAAATTTCGGTAGGATCCGTGAGTCCACTGCTAGGATTCGAGTCCCCAGATACCTATATTTTTTAACTTAAATATCTCTGAAACCAATGAAAGGATTTACACCAAATCACAGAAGAACAAGTTACTTACCTCCGGTAACGCTTTTTTCTGGTAGAATACAGTATCTGCCTGTGGATTCCTCACCTTGTGAATATCCCCATGCGTCAGCAGCATTCGGAAATTCTTTTTGTAGCTTCGTGCCGACGTGGTCAGACGTCACAGAGGCACGGCATCGCACGCAACTCCGCTGACGTAACCAACACCATAATAGGCCCACGCCGGCGTGATGACATCAGTTCCGCCATTTTTTCCGTGCCTTCGAGGCACACGGAGAGACCAATGACAGTAGAGATATACATAGTATACACAATACACAAATATCAAGGTAACACACACAGTGTGAAACAAATGCAAATAAACATTTGAAATAAACAATTCCTTGACAACAAAGTAAATACATTATAGTTACTCAGGTATAAAAGAGTGGATAACGGGGAGGCGGGTGGGTCAGTGAGGAATCCACAGGCAGATACTGTATCTACCAGAAAAAGCGTTACCGAAGGTAAGTAACTTGTTCTTCTGATAGATACATCTGCCAGTGGATTCCTCACCTTGTGAATAGAGTCCCACAGCAGTCCCCACTCTCGGAGGAGGGTGTCCACTCTCCTATACCAGAAAATCCTGGAGGACAGTACACGCAAAGTGGCCCTCCCTCCTCACTTCGGCATCTAAGCAGTAATGCTTCGCAAAAGTATGGAGGGAGGCCCAAGTCGCGGCTCTACAAATCTCCTCAACAGGAACACCCCTAGACAAAGCAGATGTTAATGACTTTGCTCTAGTAGAGTGAGCTCTTATACCCTCTGGAGGGTCCTTACCCGCAAGGGCGTAGCAAATCTTAATGCAGAGTATGATCCATCTTGAGAGCGTGCGTTTGTGCTGGCAGCCAGCAAAAGCCCACAAACAGCTGGTCATCCAACCTGAACTCCCATGTCCTGTCCAGGTAAAAGCTCACCACCCTCTTAGGCTCCAAACGGTGAAGTCTCTCCTCCTCCTTGGAAGGGTGAGGGGGGAGGATAAAAAGGTAGGGAGGGTAACGGACTGCCCCAGATGGAAAGGAGTAACCACTTTAGGCAGAAAAGCAGCCCTGGTCCTTAGAACCATTCTTTCAGCATGGATGGATAAAAACGGGGGCTTAGAACTAAGAGCTTGAAGCTCACTTACCCTCCTTGCCGAGGTAATTGCCACCAGAAAAACAGTCTTGAAAGACAAAAGTCTCAAGGGACATGTGTGTAAAGGCTCAAAAGGTGGGTGAACCCATTAAAAACTTAAGAACAAGGTACAAGTCCCATTGAGGTACAATAAATGGTGTAGGAGGAAATGTACTTGTTAGGCCCTTAATGAAACGCAAAACAATTGGAGACTTAAACAAAGAGGGCTGGTCTGGCAAACAAAGGAAAGCCGACAAGGCCGACAAATAACCCTTGACAGTTGCCACTGCGTCCCCCAAGGCTCCCTGCATCGGATACAGGAGGCTGAATAATGACAGGCAGTGAGCATTCTCGCGAGTGGCGAAAAGGTCCACCCGAGGAGTTCCCCACGTCCGGAAGACGTGACGAACTACCTCCGGGTGAAGCCTCCACTCGTGGTCGGCGGAGAACTGCCGACTGAGACGGTCTGCTCGCACGTTCAGAACTCCGGCCAGATGATTTGCCATCAGACAAATCTGATGGTCCTGAACCCAGGACCAGAGGTGCAGAGCCTCTCTGCAGAGACACTGCGACCCTACTACTCCCTGCTTGTTGACATATCACATCGTGGTCGTGTTGTCTGTCAGGACTTGGACTGATTGACCGCGAAGGGAAGGGAGGAAGGCCTTAAGCGCCAGACGTATTGCCCGTAATTCTAGAAGGTTGATGTGAAGCAACCTTTCCTCTGGAGACCAAAGACCCTTGACCTCCAGATCCCCCAGATGAGCACCCCACCCTAGAGTGGATGCATCCGTTATCACTGTGTCAAATGATGGAGGTAGATGAAAAGGCTTTCCTTGTGACAGGTTGCCTTCCACGCCCCACCAAGTCAGATCCGCTGCAGTTTCTCTGGAGATGCTCACTGACTCCCTGAGATCCCCGTTGTGTTGATACCACTGCCTGCGGAGACACCACTGGAGTGCCCTCATGTGCCAGCGTGCATGATTGACCAACAGAATGCAAGAAGCCATCAGACCGAGCAAGCGAAGGACCTTCAGGACTGGAACGACCGCTCCGTTGAAAAACAAAGGAATAATTTCCTGTATGTCGCGAATCCTTTGAGGAGGAGGGAATGCACGATACACAGTTGTATCCAGTACCGCACCTATGAACAGTTTGCGCTGGGAGGGCACCAGGTGAGATTTGGGTACATTTATCGAAAAACCCAACCTGTGCAACAACTGAGTTGTCTCCTGCAGATGTTGCAGCACTATCTCTGGAGACTCTGCTTTGATCAGCCAATCGTCCAGATACGGGAATACAGGTATCCCCGACCTTCTGAGATGCGCAGGCACCACTGCCATTATCTTGGTGAAGACTCGAGGTGCAGTAGTAAGACCAAACGGAAGGACCGCAAACTGGTAGTGTTGCGAACCAACCGTGAAACTGAGATACTTTCTGTGCAACTTCAGGATTGGGATGTGAAAATACGCATCCTGCAAGTCGATCGACATCATCCAGTCTTCTTCCAGCAGCGCTTGAAGAACCTGTGCAAGGGTGAGCATCTTGAACTTCTCCTGCTTCAGGTAAAGTTTCAAGATCCTGAGATCTAGGATTGGACGGAGTCTGCCATCCTTCCTGGGGATCAGAAAATACTGGGAGTAGCACCCCTGACCCCTCTCCTGCTCTGGTACCACCTCTATCTCACCCTTTCCGAACAGAGCCAGGACTTCTTCCTGCAGGAGCAGCAGATGGTCCTCCGAACAAAAACCCTGGCAAGGAGGGTAATTTGGGGGAAACTCCCGAAAGGGAAGAGCATACCCATTCTCCACGAGATTGAGAACCCAAAGATCTGAGGTAATCAATTCCCAATCTCGTAGAAAATGGGTAAGCCCTCCCCCAACTGGGCCCACATGATCAGGAATGGCGGATCTAGGGCTGCTTTGCAGCAGTGGCAGGTGGCTGGGAAGGGGAAGAGGAGGAAGTTACTGTAAAGCTACTGTACGATCCCAGAAAACCGTTAGCGTCGACGAGGCAGAAAAAAGGGAACTGATGTTATCACGCCGGCGTGGGCCTATTATGGTGTCGGTGACGTCAGCAGAGTCGCGTGCGATGCCGTGCCTCTGTGACGTCGGACCACGTTGGCGCGAAGCTACAAAAAGAATTTCCGAATGCTGCTGACGCAGGGGGATATTCACAAAGTGAGGAATCCACTGGCAGATGTATCTATCAGAAGCATGCTTTCTGGACCACCATCTATCTTTCTGACAAATGTGGTGTAAATACGATCAGCAGTTCGGGCTGTAGTCTTGTTCAAAAAATGAGAAATCCCCATAGACATAATATGGGAAAAAAGAGTTTAGGGAGCCCCTTTATTTCGGCACCCGCTTGACGGATTACCTCAAAACTTTAAGCACAGCACCTGAACCAAAAGGGGACATTTTTCGAAGCTTTCGTGAAGATTCGTCTAGCATTCTTGGAAAAACAAAAAACGCTTTTCCTACGGAACTGTTGGCCCTAATTATAACTACCACCTGACTATCGCCAGAGATAGATAGATAGATAGATAGATAGATAGATAGATAGATAGATTGATTTGGGGAAATTCTCTCAGCCAAACAAGAGCTTTCCAGGAAACTATCTGAAATGAGTACTGATACAGATGCCCATGGGGTGTGAGTAAATTAGCTGAAAGACTACTCGTAACTTAGAAGTCTCTCACAGGATACAGGAAGATGGATGAATGACTGGATCTGATGGATCAATTCAACACATATCTAGATAAAACTTTGCAAAGGGATCACATAGATAACTTGTGTACAGAAGATCAAGCTAGAGGGATCAAGCAAGAGGTAATCAGAAGTTACCGGGAGGAAACATGTTGGATTAATATTAGGAGAAAATCATCACTGTTGCAGTACACATCTCATGTGCGGAACCAAGGGTTCACAAAAAACACAGCCAAACACAGCGAAGTGGTAGCATAAAGGTAATCCTTTACTGATGTGTTGGAAGTACAAAATACAAGTCTACTACGCTCAAAGTAGGAGCTTTCAACTTTTTTCAGGGTTTAAATCTCCTACTGTGGTTCAAGGGGGCGGGGGCACTGGCAAATATATCCTTACCTAAGTGTAAAAGAGATTTCAGAACAGAAGAATCAAACTTTATACTGCAAGAGGAGGATCTTAAGAATACCTACGCTAAAGACAATAAAGGGTTACGATTCAGGTACTATGATAATGACAGCAAAACATGAAAATGTTAAACAAGAAAATGTTACGCAAGGAACTCAATGAACACCAATGTAAACGTAATATATATATATATATATACACACATATATATTACCTATTTGCTCGGCAGTAGCAAGTTATAGTTGTGACTATGTTTCTATAGAAAAAGCATTTTTTTACTTGCCTATATCTTTGGCACCATTTGACGAATCTTCACGAAATTTCCCAAAAAAGTTTCCTAGTTAGTCTTGTTGTGCATGGAAAGTTTCGGTGGGGGGGATACATCAAGCGGGGGCAGAGAAAAAGGGAGGGGCAAACAGGAATTGGGGGGCTTTCGAAAAAAATATGATTTCCCATGGTAATTCCCCTAGGAGCTTTGAACACTACAACAGCCAGAACCACTGAACAGAATTACACCACATTTAGCAGGAAGGTAGATTTTGGTTTGCAGATCACACTTCCAGTTATCCGGTGTAAATCCGTTCAGTAGTTGTTGAGAAATGTTACAACAAGTAAATAGGAATGTCTGGGCCAAGCCTAAGCACAGATCTCATGGTGAGATCTGATTGGCTGCACACACTTCAACCAGGAAGTGTTGGCAGCCATATTGGGACTCTGCTTCAGCACAATCACACAAAAAACATTGAATGAATAAAACAGAAAAGGGGCTGGGTAGGAATACCCTGACCCCTAGGTGAGGTTGTAGGTCACCCTGTGGCCCCAACAGAGCCGAAAATCACCTTCAGAAATGTTTTGCTGCGAAAACGCAACAAAGCCACGAATTTGCAGCAATTTTTTTTTTAAAACAAGAGTGGGCTCCTGCGCTTGTTTTGAATACAGCCCCAGAAAGGCATGTTCCTGGGGTCATTTATTTTCCCCTCCTGGAGCCAATAATGGCTTCGGGGACCACCACCCCCAGGCTGGGCTCCTGCTATGTCATGAGGTGCACAACCCTGGGATATAGCTGTTTGCTCTGACATGGCTGGAGCTTGTTACAGCTCCTGCCAAGTCAGAGCAAACACAAACTCTTCTCTCAGCAAGCAAGAGCTGGAAAACCGCTCTCACTTTCTGAGAGCAGAGTTTGTCAGTATCCCTGCCCGCTGTGAAGTGGGCAGGTAAACAGACTAAAGGACTGCTCTGACAGACAGAGCTGCATGTTTAGCAGCTCCCTGTCTGTAGTATCAATGTTGGCTCCCACAGGAGACAAGGGTCCGGCTGGGACCTTGGGCGCCTGGAGGCTCCCCCAGCGGTCCTAGGGGGGGAAAAGATGAGAAAGAGGCAAAATAAAAGGTCAGAAATTAGCAGAAAGAGGAAGAACAGAAGTCAGAAAAGAGCAGAAAGAGGCAAAATAAAGGACAGAAACTAGCAGAAAAAGGTATAATACTAGGGGTGGGTAGTAAACTCCGCTCTGCCAGAGGAGTTTTGCCACTAGCTTGTAAGGCGGAATTTGACAAAAACTCTGGCAACCGCTTGTAAAGCAGAGTTTACTGGCGTGCTCACCCCTAGACTTAATCCCCCAACCAGTAGTACGCTAGGAGGAGCGTTTGTAGAGTGGCTGAGAAAGGGGGGGCATCTGACGAGGTCTCAGCAATCCCACTATGGCGAAACTGTAAAAACAACAGGGGTTCTTTGCCCCCACCAACCATCAGCATTCAAGAGGAGTTGATCCCCAACCATTAGTGCACCAGGAGGCCCCTTTACAGAGTGGTTGAAAAAGGGGGGTGGGATCTCCGACGAGGTCTCAACAATCCTGCTGTTGGGACCCTTACTTGTGGCAACAATAGGGTTTCTTTGCCCACAAAGACCCACAGACAGTAGTGTGCCAGGCGGCAGTTTAAGAGCGGTTAAGAAAGTGGGCATGGCCTCAGAAGAGGTCTCAGCAATCCTGCTTTGGGGGTCTAACTTGTGGCAACATTAGGGGGTTCTTGGCACACAACGACCCTCAGTAGCCAAGGGAATTCATCCCTCAACCAGTAGTATGTAAGGAGGCACGTCTGCAGAGTGGTTGAGAAAAGGGGTGGGCCTCTGATGAGGTTTTAGCAATCCCATTTTGTGGGATTAACTAGTGGCAACAATAGGGGCTTTAGGCCACCAATGGCCTTAAGCAGCCAAGGGGACTTCATTAGGGTTGGGCAAGCAATACTATGCCTGCTCATGGAATTACGCAGAATTTTGCGGAGTAAAACTCTGTTAGCTCAACGAAGGCCTACAGAAAACAAGCAGAAAAAGAGCAGAACCGAGTCAGGCACTCATGCACCCACTCACAGAACAACTCAGATGCTCTCACAGACCAATTCACTCAAGCAACAACTCACAGACGAACTCAAGACATTTACACACACTCACAGACATTGTTAGACACTCATTCACCCACTTACAGAATTAGTTAATCTCTCACCTACTCAGATACTCATATACCCATTTACATCCCCACTCATACTCTCTCATGCCCACTTACAAACCTACTCAGACACTTATATACCCACGGAGACACTCATGCACTCACAAACTCAGTGTCAAAGATTTGTAGTTAGTTAATAAATAAAATGTTTTAAAAAACGTACAAATTCACGTAAAAACCAAAGGTAACAGGAAAATTATAGTTTGGAAATAAAATGTTTAAACACCTTAGAAATTCACTGAAAAAACCCAAAGATTACAGAGACGATATAGTTAGGCTCGGATTTCATTCCAACAAAACCAGTGAAATTCAGCAGTTATAATCACCTGAGCCAACTACAACTTACAACCCCCCAACATACTGCTCATGACCTCACATATTACATCACTCCTGACATGGTCATGTCACGTAGGTTCCACTAACCAGAAGGAACCGTGCATTTTGACAACATAAACTTAGGATGGTGCCAGACTGATTGCAGGCACCCCTGCAGGGTATGTAATCCCTTGGACCAGCTAGCTTACAGTGCCACTGTTAGTACCCCTAACCTTGACAGGGAGAGAACAGTTCTGGCAACTACTGAACATGACAACCCTTTTTCCTGAGGAATCATGGTAGAACCTTTTGCTCAGACATTCGTGCTCTCTTTTGCTTAGAGAAATAGACAAAGAATACACGATGTGATGTTTTTCAACATTTAACTAAAGTGATTCTTTTATCGAATGTGCCGCACTAATCAATAGACAGAAGCAGACAAGTCATAATAAGTGTAAAACAGTGACAAAAACGAAGAGTTATACCATCATGTTGAGATAACTTACATATGCATTGATATACAGTATTATAACACAGCACGCATTTTCCCCCTCCTGAGGCGGAAGCCAGGAGGTCTCCTATCTTTCCTTGTATTTTAAATACCGATTTTACTTGTATTGCACTCGTTTTGTTATTCGTTCACACCTGAGCTAAATAGGTGTGCTGAGACCCCCTGCACTTAGCAGCGCCTTAGAATTATTCTCACCCCCTCCCTGTAGCTCCGGTCCTGCTCTCGGCTGAGTGTTGACGCTGAGGGCAGGGCGCCGGTTTTGGCGGCCATCTTGGGTCGGGCTGGGCTGGGGACGCGATTGACAGCGCTATAAAAGGCGCCTGTGTTAGTGAGCAGGTAATACTGACACAGCACGCATTTTCCCCCTCCTGAGGCGGAAGCCGGGAGGTCTCCTATCTTTCCTTGTATTTTAAATACCGATTTTACTTGTATTGCACTCGTTTTGTTATTCGTTCACACCTGAGCTAAATAGGTGTGCTGAGACCCCCTGCGCTTAGCAGCGCCTTAGAATTATTCTCACCCCCTCCCTGTAGCTCCGGTCCTGCTCTCGGCTGAGTGTTGACGCCGAGGGCAGGGCGCCGGTTTTGGCGGCCATCTTGGGTCGGGCTGGGCTGGTGACGCGATTGACAACGCTATAAAAACAGACAGTGATGGCTCCGCGCAGCGGACGCGCCGGAGTCGTGCCAGAGTCCTGCCCGTCCGCGCACGATCGGGCTCAGGGCTCAGGGACTCTGGCACACGCATCCGCTATACCTCAACCAATCTCCTAGCACTGAACTCTGACAGGTACAGTTTGTCTCCTATCATATGTGCCGCTCTCAAGGAAAATAACATCCTCCATATCCCTTGCCCTAAGAATCCTAGCCTTTCACCCCCTCTAAAGCTAGCTACCCTCAATACTAGGTCCCTACAGAAACACCACCTAGAAATCTTCACCCTTTTACAGGACGAGACCATCGATATCCTGACACTCACCGAAACCTGGCTGAGTGATACCTCCTCCCCGGACATCATAGCCGCCCTTCCCAGCGGGTATGATATGGTCTGGCATAACCGACCAGAGGGGGCCCGAGGCGGTGGTGTAGCTACGATCTTTAAAAATCAGCTTACGGTGACCAAAATCTTAACTGAGACCATAAATGCCGTTGACCTACTGGGGATAAAAATCACCATGAACAACTCCTTTCTCATCATCTTAACAGTCTATTGCCCACCCCAAAGTACTCCAATGGTCAACGATCTCTTTTTCCCTATAATATCGGACCTATGCACACGTTACAAAAACATCTTGGTAACTGGTGACTTTAACGTTCACTGGGACAAAAGGGATAAAGATTTATCAGTTCAGAAACTGCAGTCTTCCATGACCGCTCTTGGATTGGCACAACTTGTGGAAGCTCCAACCCACATAAAAGGCCATATTCTCGATCTCATTTGGTCTTCTATGCCAAAGGTGGTCATCACAAACATTACACCTTGTATCTGGTCAGATCACCACCTCATCCTGTATGACATACCACAAAATAACTCCCAGACTAAACTCCCATTAAAAACTAAAAAAGTGCGCCAATGGAAAAAAGTCAACTCTGATACCCTGACCAAAGTTCTGTCCAAATGTAAACAGAAATCCATAATTCCATCAAATGGTACTGACCTAGACCTAAATTATGACACGATAATAACCACCCTCAGGCAATCAATTGATGAGATAGCCCCGGAAAAAACACAAAAAATAAAGGGTGCAGAAAAAGGAGCACCTTGGTTTACCCAAAGCCTACGAGACCAAAAAAGAAAGCTCCGCTATCTTGAAAGATGCTGGAGGAAATCCAAAAAGAACACTGATAGGGAATCATACAGAACATCGTTTCAACTGTATAAAAAGCTTATCGTATCAGCCAAGAAGGATTATTATGAAACACGCATGAACAATGCCACAAACATCCAGAAAGAAACCTTCCAAATACTGAAAGAGCTAAGCAAGAAGGAGGAAAAGGCAGATATATTGATCGACTGTGACACTTTTCAAGGATACTTCCTTGAAAAAGTAGCGACCATATTGTCAGATATCAAGAAGGATAATCCAACTATACATACCGTGCCACTGCCCCCTTTAAACCCCTCAACCCCTATCATCACCAGATTTCCTGAAATCGACTCTACCACCCTTAGACAACTAGTAGCATCCACCAAGTCAGGTTCCCCCGCCGATCCCTGCCCGCCCGATATTTTTCGACTAGCAATCCCGATTCTAGAGGACCAGATCTTAGACCTCCTAAACAGTTCATTAGCTACTGGATCATTACCAACCACCTTTAAAGAGGCACGCGTCAGACCCCTGATAAAAAAAAACCTGGGGCAGATCCAACTAGCCTGAAGAACTACAGGCCAATCTCCCAGCTGCCATTTTTATCAAAAGTACTAGAACAGCATGTGTTAAAATCCTTGTCACCCCTTCTAGAATGTCACCATCTTCTCCAGGAGCGGCAAGCTGGTTTTCGTGCCCACCATAGCACGGAACTAGTAATGATGTCAGTACTGGATGAGCTCGAATGCATGGCTGACAGTAAAAAGCCAAGCGCCCTGATATTATTAGATCTTTCAGCGGCGTTTGATACTGTCAGCCATGCACTGCTCCTGGACAGACTAGCCAGGTCCGGGATAAGAGAACAAGCTCTCCAATGGCTAACGGCCTTTCTATCAGGGAGGATGCAGAGGATCCAGCTAGCAGATCATGTCTCCGACGTGGGCGCCTTAGTTTGTGGAGTCCCGCAAGGGTCCGCGCTCTCTCCACTTTTATTTAATCTATACCTACAGCCACTGATAGAATCCCTGGCAAACATGGGCTGTAAAGTTTTTAACTATGCCGATGATACTCAGCTGCTGCTGAGTATCGACAACATTTTTGGCCTCTATAGGTGTGGCAGGGTATACTCAGACATGAGTCCCTTTCTCACTGCACCATCAGGATTCAAGCAAGCCGGGCCGAAGACGGCTGAAATGCCAGAAACCGGTCCCCGGTAGCTTGTCTCCTTTCTGGTGAAGAATTGGCTTGGTAGTTTAGTCTGCCCTGTTCCCATGATGCACTGGGTCAGGGACAGACTGATTTGCATATAGCCAGGTTCTGAGCTGGGATGGTGCAGTGAGATAAATAACGGTGAAGGATCAAGCCCTGATCTTTGGACTGGGTAAGAGTGGTCTGCTTAATTCAGACACTCTGTTCATCACCACCCCCTTTTCTGAATCGTTTTTGGCCACTATAGGTGTGGCAGGGTATACTCAGACATGAGTCCCTTTCTCACTGCACCATCAGGATTCAAGCAAGCCGGGCCAAAGACGGCTGAAATGCCAGAAACCGGTCCCCGGTAGCTTGTCTCCTTTCTGGTGAAGAATTGGCTTGGTAGTTTAGTCTGCCCTGTTCCCATGATGCACTGGGCCAGGGACAGACTGATTTGCATATAGCCAGGTTCTGAGCTGGGATGGTGCAGTGAGATAAATAACGGTGATGGATCAAGCCCTGATCTTTGGACTGGGTAAGAGTGGTCTGCTTAATTCAGACACTCTGTTCATCACCACTACCTTTTCTGAATAGTATCGACGACACAACATCGGCTCAGTCCATGGCCCAAAATATACTACGATTCACAGTAAATTGGATGTCGTCCAACCTATTGAAAATCAATCCAGACAAAACGGAAGTCCTTGTAGTTTCAACCTCTACTTCTCCCTAGAACGATTTGTTCTGGCCACAAGAACTTGGACCTACCCCAAAACCGTGCCCTAGTGTAAAGAGCCTCGGTATGAAAATCGATCAGGAACTCTCGATGGCCAAGCAAGTGTCCGCTGTGGTTGGCTCCTGTACTAACCTGATCAGGCAACTACGTAAGCTCGTCCCTCTACTCTCAAGGAATATGCTACGAACCATTGTGTCAGTCACAATAGTGTCTAGAATCGACTACGGTAACGCGTTATACCTAGGCCTCCCAAAAAACTCCATCAATCGTCTTCAGGTCATCTTGAATGACGCAGCTCGTTTGAGATTTGGAGTACCTAGGCGGACCCACGCCTCCCCTTTGCTTTATAGGCTACATTGGGTCCCTATGAAACAAAGAGTCGAATTTAAGAGCATGTGCATTTTCCATAAAGCAGTCCATGGACAGGCGCCAGCCTATATAAAAGATAGGCTTGAAATATATGAACCCAAGCGCACCCTGCGATCCTCCGACTCCTTCCTGCTATCCTGCCCACGTTTTAAACTGGCAACTAAAGGAGGCAGATCCTTTTCAGTCCAAGCCCCTACCATCTGGAACAAGCTGCCGAAGGTGCTTCGTAGAGAATCCAACCTTCTTCGCTTTAGGAAATCCCTGAAAACCTTACTTTTTAAGGACGCGCTTACATCCCCGTAGTTAGGTCGATATTTCTATACTTTTATCTTGTTTCTTGTTGCTGTACTTGGTCAGAAGCGCTTTGAGACCTGTCGGTGAGTTGGCGCGATACAACCCAGATACAAATACAAATAACAGTCTAGTATACTCCTCGGATGCAAACCCTAGCCTAAATGACTAGGGTGTAAAAGTATGGTCTGCCAAGAAACCCACTTTTGAATGATCTAACCCTTTTACGTGGTGGGTAAGTGTGTAGTACCCAGTCTTGGTCAAGACCTGGACACCCCTTACGGAGATGTCAGTCAGCTGCTGGGCGAAAGCTTCAGCATGCAGGGACTCCTCAAAGGCAGCAGAAGTGTTTCCTCCGATTATACTTTGGAAAAAAGAAATATATATATATATATATATATACTAGCAGCCCGCCCCAGCGTTGCCTGGGGCAGAAGGGGGCTGGGGCTGCATTTTTTAGACCGGGGCCAGAAGGTCGCTGGGGCAGCATGTTGTCGAGCGGTGCACCCGCCGACTCCCTCCCGCCCCCCGCCTCCCGCCCGCCTCCCGCCCCCCCCCGCCTCCAGCCTCCCGCCCCCCGCCTCCAGCCTCCCGAGTACCGCCCCGACTCCCTCCCGCCCCGACTATTTACTTTTCATACCTGACCCGCCGCTCCTCCTCTTCATGTCGCCACCACTGCACCGCCGCCTCTTCATGTCGTCGCCGCCGCTACTCACTGCACCACTGCACCACCGCTCCTCCATGACGCCGCCTCTCCTCCATGACGCCGCCGCTCCTCCTTCGTCATGACGCACGTCGCGTCGCGCCCAGCGCTAGGTCCTGGCCGGCGCTAGTTTCAGGGGACTACTTTGTTTTGTAAATTAATTTTTTTATTTTGCTTTTTTAATTTATATAGCCTATGTCCATCTACTCACCCTGACATTTTCAAAGATGTATCGGGTGTGTAGATTGGCGCTGTGGTTCCCGAGATTACCTTGCCAAAAGGTGCAAGTTCTCTCTTTATAAAAGTAGTATAGATTAATCCAAGTTTGGCCCAGGTTAGGGCTTCCAAGCGCTCTTGTGGCGGTGCGTACCGAGTGCAGCAGAGTCTTGCTGCCTGTCATATAGCCCGTTTTGCCGAAGCAGTTTCTCACGCACTCCTGGCACTTTCTCAAATAACGACCATCACTTCAATATAGTTTCTGTTATTTAATGTTCATAACAGCTTCATCCACCAACACGGCCCTACGCGCTTTGGTCTCGCAGAGACCTTGATCACGAGACTTCTGTTACCGAAGGGCGAACAAAGCGCTACAAAAGGGGATGATGGAGGGAGCGTTTGAGCAAATCAAACACTCACCCCCAGTCAACTGATCTGGGTTTAATCCATCACCATTCTTTAGCTCACTCCGCCACCCCAGTTCAGACATGGCCATATGCAAATCAGTCTGACCCTGTGCCTCATGGGAACAGTCCAGCCCGAACTGTCAAGCCATTTTGTATGGCTTTGTTCGCCCTAAGTTGGCAGGGTATGCTCAGACTTGAGTCCCTTGCTCACTTGGCCACTGGATTCAAGATAGCCTGGCTGATGAGGATTATGAATCCGAAACCGGTCCCAGAATGCTTGTTTCCGGTCCAGGGAAGTCATGGCTTGGCAGTTCGGGCTGGACTGTTCCCATGAGGCACAGGGTCAATTTGAAAGGTTTTTTAAATGCTAATTCCTAACTATATAAAGCCTGAAACCTATGTTTTTTTCAGTGAATTTCAAAGGTTTTTTAAAAGCTTATTCCTAACTATATAAGACCTGAAAGCCCACCAGGAATCTCCAGTATGCGCCAGGGGACTGCATTGCAGAGAGGTGTAATGAAGCCACGCCCCTTTTTACACCTCTCTGCAACACAGCCCCGTGCATGTTTGAAGAGGGGGAACTAATTCCCCTTGCATACTGGGGGCCCATGGGGGCCAACTAGCCCACCTGGAACCTTCAGTATGCGCCAGGGGGCTGCATTGCAGAGGTGTAATGAGGCTATGCCCTTCTTACACCTCTCTGCAACGCAGCCCCCTGCCGCATTTGCAGAGGGGGAACTAATTCCCCTTGCATACTGGGGGTCCCTGGGGGCCAACTAGCCCACCAGGAGCCTCCAGTATGCGCCAGGGGACTGCATTGCAGAGAGGTGTAATGAGGCCACACCCTTTTTTACACCTCTCTGCAACGCAGCCCCCGTGCACGTTTGAAGAGGGGGAACTAATTCCCCTTGCATACTAGGGGTCCCTGGGGGCCACCTGGAACCTCCAGTATGCGCCAGGGGGCTGCATTGCACAGAGGTGTAATGAGGCTATGCCCCTTTTTACACCTCTCTGCAACGCAGGCCACTGGCGCGTTTGCAGAGGGGGGACTAATTCCCCTTGCATACTGGGGGTCCCTGGGTCACATCTGCCCAAACACCGATATTCCGAACGATTGAAAATGACTTTTCTTGAGAAACATTTGGATTTGGATTATCATGTACTATACTTTGGAATTTTTGAAAGACTGACTTTGAGGATGCTATAAATTACTCAAGTCTGCCCGAATTGTGTGGGTAAAATTGCTACCTAGTCACTTTGAATAAGAATGTACTTAGGTCTCTTCTAACATTTGGAAGAAATATCTAGTTATATGACAACAGGATACCGACATAACTTGAAGGAAATAAGAACGCACTGAAGTTCTGTTGTACAGAATGAAACGTTTCGGCTGGCTGTGGTACATAAACTTAAGGAAAATAAAAGCCTTCGAATATACACCAAGATTCAGCGCTTCAATAAGAACTCTAAGTGATATGATTTGATTGGACTTATTGTGCAAGTGGTGCTGTGCAAAACTTTGGAATATTCTCCACTACTCTCTACTACTTACTCTCTCCTACTCCACTACTCTCTAATACTCACTCTCTACTACTCGCTCTCTACTACTCGCTCTCTACTACTCGCTCTCTACTACTCGCTCTATACTACTCACTCTATACTACTCACTCTATACTTCTCTCTCTACTACTCTCTCTCTACTACTCTATCTTTACTAATCTATACTACTCACTCTCTACTACTCTCTACTATTGTCTCTCTCTGCTACTCACTCTCTACTACTCTCTACTCAGGGGAGTGGAATTTTTGAAAAACTGTACTTGTCCAAGGGACAAAGGGATACAATAATCTTCTAGCCCTGTAAAGAAATCCACTAGTCCCACGCACTCTATAAAACTAAAGGCTATACAGACTAGCAAGGACTTATTACTAGTCAACTATAAAACCCAAAGTATACATGCCCATCTCTGCCTCTTTGCCCTTGCAAACTCTCTTATTATAAAGTATTACCTTCCACACTGTTTTATTGCTATCGGCTGTAATAATTTGCCTATCCACTAACTTGCCAAAGGGCTCATACCAATTCCACATCTTCATCATAGGGTTCATAACCCGCCTGTTCCCTTTTCTCACAACAAGGGCTTCCCACACTTACTGTTAAATTACACCACTCCCTTACTACAAATATACCTTCACACTATATACATTGAAATGGATATCCCTCTCACTACCCATCCCATGACCTTCTCTCCACTCCCTCATCACAGGCTCTGTACTACTTGCACATTTCACTACAAGTTCTCCTCCCCTCTCATAAGAGGTGTTATTCCCTCTCCAGTTTCACCATAGGCTTAACCCCTTCCACACCCCTCTCTTGTCTACTGTTGCTACCTTGCCTCCGCTTATCACAGGCTGCTCAGCCTTCTTTACCCCCCTCTGCGATCTCATCTAAGCGCTCTGAGCAACCTTTTACCTTAACTAGCTCACTTTGCTTCCTGCCTTCCATCAGCCCTGCCTACTGCCACCACAGAAACAGAGGAAGGAGTCAAAATTGAGAAGCCTGGACAATACAGCTCTGAGAGTGGATATTTCAATAGCATAATACCCGAATCAATGATGGGATTGTTATGAGACTCACAGATGGCACTGAGGTAGACCTCAAGGGGACCAGGCTGGATTGAGGTGGAGAGAACAGACACCCAAGCTGTGAATTTTTGAAAATATCACCAGGCAATATTCAGTGAGCTATAAACTGACATCAAGCACCTGCATGTAAACTGCAAGACATGGGTTTAGAACCTTGTTTGTTCTCAATCTGTTATTATAAGGCTGCTAAAAAGTTTTTGGGAGCATTAATAGACCATCCCATTCACTGTTATATTTTAAACCACAACTTTCAATTTCTACCAGCCATACAATCGTGGCATATATTCCCTACCAGTAAAGACTGTTTATGAAACTATACACTTGTATGATTAATAGTCAGTGTATAATGTGTGTGTGATGTAAAGCGTTCTGACACCTTACAGTGGGATAAGTAGCGCTATGAAAGTATTAAATGTAAAAAGTTAGGAATTGCTATTCAATTTGTTATTCCTATAAATACTCATACGTACTTATACAGCTGAAATGTTTACAGTGCATGCATATGTGTTACATATAAGAGCTACAGAAAATCAAAAACCAGCCTCCAAATCTTAGTTTTTTTACTTAAGTGATAACAAGCTGTGTGCCTTTGTTTCCCCATTACTGTGGCATTTAGGTGTTAGGATCAAGATAGCTTCCACCCAGGATTATACTCGAACAGAAGGAGGGATGATGGCACTTTAAATGTTCTCTTAGTTTTGGGCTCAAGCTGGAAGAGAAGATTACTAAAACCCTGGCAGGGCAGCCTCCGTCATACAGCCTTCTAAGGTCGCTGATTATCATCTGATTAAGTAGTGGTAAAGTCTGTTTTTATAGTGCTTAAAAAGACCACGAGTGAAGTGTGAAGCACTATAATATCAACAGCAAGTACTGGCTAGTAGGAGAGAACTTGTGAACGACTAGGATATAGCACTGTAGAATGTGGTGCTAAAAGTTCAGTGAGTGTGGTGGGAGAAAGAGACAGGCTGGGCACAAGCAACAGAAGGATTCAAAGCAGATATGTGGGCACTAGAGAACAGCTTGCGGTGGGCATTTATGATTATGCTGTGGCTTTATACAAAGGAGGTATTTAGAGAAAAGGATCCAAATACCTGAGGAAAGTGGAGGAGAGCGCGCAGACCAGGTCAGACTACTAGTGTTTCGCCCGGGAGCCTGATAATCCCCATGAGAGTCTAGGCTCGGGCTCAGGGTAAGCGAGCCACGTATGGCGAAACACAAATTGTAGCAGCTGATCAGATAGGTTACTTGAACGGGAACAGAAAACAGTGAAGTTAGAAAACTGGGGAAGATAGGGAGAAGTGGGAATGAGCACGTTAGGGGACACAGAGGGTGCACTAACCACCAACAGCGAGCTCCCACTGAAGAAAGGCCAGTACCATCTGCATTGGAAAACATATGCCTTTAAGACAATGTAGTAAAAGAAGCATTGAGCATTTTGAAACACGCCCAATGTTCCAATCCTTTTCTTGCTGCCTGCCTCTTGGATGGGATTTTGCTCCCACTAGTTGAGTTTTTTGCGTGTTTGGTAAGTGCCTCCTGGAAGCTCCTGCATTTCATATTTATCAACCTTGACACTGTTGATCTCTAGCTGCCTGGGTTGGAGACCTTTATCCACCCACACATCACATGCTGCTCCGTATGAGCCAAGCTGGATACCGGGGCCGTGAAAACTGTTGGAGCCATAGATGCAAACAGAACAGATTCAGACAGGAGACTCTTGGTTTAAAACCGTTTTATTTTGGCAGTCTGCCGCCTGAAAATAATGCATCTGCTTCAATGAAGGTCTATGAATAAAAGACAGTCGCACGATCTTTTTTTATTTATTTAATTTAAATCACCCTCTTTATAATTTCAGATTGTTAGCATGTATGGTCGAAGCCATGGTGAGGATTTCAAATAATTAAGTTACTTTTGTGATGTTTACTATCGGCTCATACTTGTGCCAGCAGGGGCAGGTGAAGAATGAGGGGCCACTTGTGCTCTTTATCAGAAGCATAACTAATATGGCAGCCGGTGTTCTAACAAGGAGCTTACAAATACAGTGAGCAATGACAGTATTTTCGTGCTTTTTTGCAGGGCTGGCAGGGGAGCTCAGAAAGACATGCAAAAAGTTTCTTTTTGCAAATGCACATACGGGGTTAAATATGCGTGCGCAGATACGAAGGGGAGATCATCCTGATGGGGCGATTAAAACGACGGAAGTGTGAGAACTCCGCCTCTCTGATTGACAGGGAGCACAAACTTTCTCACAGCTGCAGCCAGGATTAGTTTAGTTACCGTAATTACCTAAAAAAAGGCGCATTCACTGAGATTTCATATTCCAATCGGATAACTGGTTTGTGATTATATTAGATGCACAAGGGTTAATGCTACAATGCTTTTTAATGAGGTGCTATCATGTATATTGGTCCCAAGATGGCTGCCAACACTTCTTGGATGAAGTGCTGACAGCCAATCAGATCAGATGTTTGTTTAGGCTCCGCCCACATATATACATATGTGTTTTTGAAGTTCATTTTCATAAAAACCACTTGAGCAATTTTCACCAAACATAGCAAAGGCACATCTGCGTACCAGTCCCTACAATTTTGCGAAGTTTGGCGTTATTCCGTTCAGCGGTTCGGGCTGCAGACTTGTCAGACTGTCCTATGGACATGAACATGGGGAAAACACGTTTTGGGACCCCCCTTTTTTCCCAGCCCCCACTTCATGAACTTCCTAGTACCACGTCATTACATTGATCACTTTCACCTTTCTGTAAAGTACCACAGTTTTTATGTTGTAACACTTGTATGGATTGGCTTTATTTTGTTTAGTCATTGATTTAGTGATTAATTTGACACTCTAAGATGGCGCTCATTCATATTAGGATCTGGTTGATTATCACGAGTCCTTTTTTGCTTTCCATTAATCTTGTGTTCTTAACTATGACCAAGATGGCGCTTCGGTAAACATGGATGAAGGTTTACTACCGAAACGCGTCTGTTAAGCAGTGTTTGTTTGGTGTTTGAATAAAATAACCCAAACTGTTCCGTTTGGACATTGTTCCTGGGTACGGAATTGGAATATATATATATATATATATATATATATATATATATATATATATATATATATATATATTCAATGAAAAAACCATTGGTTTTAGGCCATATATAGTTAGGAATTAGCATTTACAAAACCTTATTTTACTCGCATAAAACCATTGAAATTCCATATATAGTTAGAAGCGCTAACTATATATCGCGCACCCGCAATCCACTGCTGATGATGTCACATATTACATCATTCATGACATGGTCAGTGACATCACTGATGACATCACTGATGACATCTCAAATGACATCACTGATGACATCACTGATCACAACATCCAGTGATTGTATGTGTCTGTAAAGTTTAAATATGTTTTACATATTGAAGAATGAGTGGATGTATAAGTGTCTGGATGAAGAATTTAGTAGGTGCATGACTGACTGTATGAAAGAGTGATTAAATGTGTCTCACTGAGTGCATGGGTTAGTGACTAAACTGTCTTAATTTGTGCATCAGTATGTTTGTTGTTGTGTAAGCTGCTGCATGTGTTGATCAGTAGCTATAAGAGTGGCCATATGGGTTATTGATTGGTTGCCCAAGTATTTGAATGGGAGGCTGAGTGTGTGTGTGGGTGGCTGGGAGGTGCGTGACTCTGTGCATAGATGTGTAAGCAGTTGATTCACTAGGAGTATGAGTTCAAGAGTGCATGTGGAAACAGCTATATGGGCGGTTGACTGTGCATGGGTGTGTTGGTGAGTGAATGGATTTCTCATTGCTACATGTGCAAGTAAGTACGTATGTAAAACACAATACATGTGAGAGTTGAGATATATAAATAACTGAACATAAGAGCCAGTGAATGTGTGAGTGGCTGTATCGATCACTGTGAGCTTGTATCAGGGATTATATAAGAGAGTAAATATGTGTTATTATACGTTTGAATAAGTAAGATGTGTATAACTGTATAGTTGAGGAAATGGAGGTGTGATTGATTCTTTGCATGACTGACTAGGTGTGTGAGTAACTCCATGGATGAGTGACAGTCTGTGAGTGTCTGTTTATACTGAGTGTATGTAAGGTTATATTAGAGTCTGAAGAGGTTCATTGTATTATCACATGAGTGATGTGATCAGGGATGACAAATGAGATGTCATCAGTGATGTCATTTGAGTTGTCATCAGTGATGTCATCAGTGATGTCATTTGAGATGTCATCAGTGATGTCATTTGAGTTGTCATCAGTGATGTCATCAGTGATGTCATTTGAGATGTCATCAGTGATGTCATCAGTGATGTCACTGACCATGTCATGAATGATGTAATATGTGACATCATCAGCAGTGGATTGCGGGTGCGCGATATATAGTTAGCGCTTCTAACTATATATGGAATTTCAATGGTTTTATGCGAGTAAAATAAGGTTTTGTAAATGCTAATTCCTAACTATATATGGCCTAAAACCAATGGTTTTTTCATTGAATTTTCAAGGTTTTGTAAATGCAAATTCCTAACTATATATCCACTATAACCTATGGTTTTTTCTGTGAATTTCATTGGTTGTTTAATAGCAAATATGAAAAGCTTTAAAATGTCAAGTACGTGATAGATAAAAACATTTTCGTATTTATGCACGCTGATGTGCTTTGAACGCTGCACCCCCCCCCCCTCCCCTCTTTTGTCTTAGTAGTACTCTCTCTTTGCAGATACTGAAGGGTAGTTAACGCAGGCCTTTACCCCCGTTGTAATCCGTTGTGCCTCCTTGTCTCTCCATTTGATTGATTGTTGTCCAAACATTTACTGTTTTAGAATTGGTTCTCTTTGGATCATTCTCTATTTACAAACAAGCACAAAGTCGCAATACTCTGTTTAGTCTTTGCAGATAGTGAAAAATCGTGTAAAAAAATAAAAGTAATCGAGCAAAATCAGTAGGCCACTAATTGGATCTCTTTTTGACCTCGCTAAAATAGAAATATTAGGAACAACCCTTCATGAGAAATACGAAAATAGTGAGATGAACTGAGCTCCACACCATGAGGGCTGCAAGACAGCTCGGCTCCATCACCCATCCCGCACAAAATAACGACAAACCCTATGCAAATATTAAAAATATAGACAACACACCAGCAAAGAAACAGGGTAAAACATTTTATTAAAAAACTATTTACATAACGTTGGTTTATAAGATGATGTCAGTAGTGGACCGATGTGTGAATAGATCGAAAGCAGCACAAGGCTCCAAGATCCGGATGGCAAGCTCCTGGATGTTGGGTGCCATAGTTTAGAGTTCTGAATTTCAGCCTTTTTCAATGCCTGTGCTTTGTTGAATCAAAATGGCGGCTTGACACAAAGCTGACTCAAGCGTTGCTACTGATGCTATGCAGACCAAAACTGGTTTTCAGTTTGTACATTTTTCTAGATTTTTCAATCCAAGTTTGGTTGACTTTGTAGAACGATGGCTTCAGATTTTCAACATACGGTGTGGTGGCGCTGACTGGGAGGGGGCGCTTCGCTCCTGCCCCCTCCCCAAGTAAGATTTTCATACGTGAAAGTACGTTAATGGTTTTGGTCCCTGAGATGCTTCGATGTCACTGCCATTCTCAAATAGCATAAGTTCTGGATGTTGGGTGCCATAGTTAAGAGTTCTGAGCAGTGCTTGTAACACTGTCTAAAGCTTATTTCCACCTACTGCAGCTTCACTATTCTCAAAGTAAGTGAGTGTCGTTTGTGGACCTGACTGCATTAGAAAACAATGTGATATGTTACCTTCCTAAACAGCTTGACGGAGGCCCCTGAGGGGCGGTGTGATGGCCATGGACTCGGAGAAGACGCTTGGCTCCGACACCCTCCCCAAGTCTTATAGCACTGGTGTAGCCTGAGATCGCCCCCGACATAGGCGGCCGGCTCCCGGGGTCCGGCGGAACTTTTTGCCTTTTGATGACTCTTCAATTCTGGACCTTGTCCCACAATCCGTTTGACCTGAAGACAAGCTGTAGTGGGGCGCCCCTTTATCGTTTTAGTTGCCATTCCGCCCGCTTTTGCTACACTGTGCCTCTTCCGCCATTCAGCTGTTTACCGCCCGCTCTTGCGACTACAGCGTCTCGCTCACCATGTAGTTGAGTTGCGCCCGCTCTTGCGGTGCAGCGATAGGCGGCTGCCACAGGACTCTCAAAATGGCGGCCGGCTCTTCGGTTTTGGGCCTGGTCCACTAAAATGGCCCTGGGACACCTTGGAACTCGGACGCTTCCCTGATAGGGCTTGGGTCCCATTCTCGAAAAGCGTCCCCTCAGCCGTGAAGATTCTACAAAAGTCTTGGGGGCCTCCGACTCCCGCAGGCTTCTGGTGGGGAGCGGCTGCCATGATTGCTCGTGGAATGGCCACGACGGAGCTACGAGATGGTAGTGGTCTCATGCTGACGCCTGCTTTAGTCTGAAACATCCAGAAACACTATAGACTACCAATTCGATCAGTTCCGGTAGCGCCCCAACATGACCCGGAAGAGAAGAACTTGCCCTCCCCTCTTTGACTGATGGTTCTTGTTGCCTGTCCCCTCTGTTGTCATTTAACAGAACTTTTTGGACTGCTGAAAGGGGTTGTGTTCTGAACGCTGGTTGGTGGAGACATTTTGACTATATTCTTGACCTACGTTGTCGCGTAATGCGTTTTATGACACGCCGCGTTAGCGCACCCGGAAGTGATCCGAGGCGCGGCGCGCAGCGCGTAACGTAAGCATAACAGGTCATGTGACTTGTTAATAAAACTTTTCATTGGTTCATTTTACTTTTGTTAATTTAATGATGAAAAGCTTGGTCATATGACCTAAAAATTACGCTTTTTATTATTTTCGAACAATATTTTTTTTTCAAACATATGTTATAATATTCCAGGCTAATGTACTTTCCCGGAAAATTTACAACTGTCTTGCAAGTAAAATATATTCCTTTTTCGAGAAAAAGGGCGTTTCTTCCTTCCATGACGGAGCCGTTGAGTAAAAGAGATTCGGCCTGCTGTCTTAGTCGCCGATACGCCTGATTATCAGATTCTTATCGATCACTTTATGTTGCAGACATGAAAAACACAACTGCCCTTGACCATTTATCTTTACTGCGTTCCTACATATTATACCTTTTATCCGTCATGTAATTGGACTGCTTTATTTCACTTGCCTTTTACTGATTCGAAAACAGTGACTAAAAGTAAAAACTTTACCAATGTAAATACTACTACCGTGTTTTGTTTTAAAAACCTTTATTGTGAAAATGTCAGTATACAAATACGGGCCTATAACCACGTGGGCCGGCCACGGAGCAAACTGAAATCGTATATGATGAGGAGACATTTACACTGTAGAGGAACGTAACGAGCGGGCCATTAGGTTGCAAGAACTAAGGTGTCTAACAGTTGCGGAATCGGTGGACATACATTTTGTAATTAAAATAGAACAGGGCCACTTACAATAACATTTTCTAGATATACATTTGCGGGCAAGGAGTTACGAGTCCCATTTATACCGGCGCCATTTTGGGCGAGGCCGGGCAGGTCCAAGATATAGTCAAAATGTCTCCACCAACCATCGGCCAGACCAGAACCCCTTTCGGCCCTTTATGCTACAAGATGGTGTCTTCCATTCAGAAAATATTGTTGGCAGCATTTTGAAAGGAAACAGAAACAGCCGTTCTCCTAGTGAGTTTCACATTGTTACATTTAGGAAGAATGTTGAAGAGTAGTATGTGGAAAATCTGAAGCCATTTTTCTACAAACTCTCAATCAGACTTGGATGGAAAAAAAAAACCTGAAGAATGTACAAACTGAAAACCAATTTTTGTCTGTATAGCACCAACAGTAACGCTTGAGTCAGCTTTGTGTCAAGCCGCCATTTTCATTCAATCAATAGCGTCCCCCTGCACACATTCAGGGACCTGATCGTGTCTTCAGATGAAACGGATTGTAGGAAAAGAAGCAGAAAGGAAAAGGCAAAAAGTTCCGCCGGACCTAGTGAAGCTGCAGCAGGTGCAAATAAGCTTCAGACAGTCTTACAAGCACTGCTCAGAACTCTCAACTGAGGCACTCAACATCCAGGACTTGCCATTCGAATCTTGGCGCCTTGTGCTGGTTCCGACCTATTCACACATCGGTCCACTACTGACATCACCTCATAAGCCAACGGGGCACCCCACGCCGACTTTCGGCGCAGCATTGTAGGATGGCCACACCAGTGCGGCAACTTGCTGGACACAACATCGGGGCCATCCAGATCTCGGCGCGTTCGACTCACTGTACCGCAACAGTGACCGCAACTCAGCTGGACACGCCGTCTTTCGGCGCAGCATTGTAGGATGGCCACACCAGTGCGGCAATTTGCTGGACACCACCTCGGTGCCATCCGGATCTCGGCGCGTTCGAGTCACTGTACCGCAACAGTGACCGCAATTCAGCTGGACACGCCGTCTTTCGGCGCAGCATTGTAGGATGGCCACACCAGTGCGGCAATTTGCTGGACACCACCTCGGTGCCATCCGGATCTCGGCGCGTTCGAGTCACTGTACCGCAACAGTGACCGCAACTCAGCTGGACACGCCGTCTTTCGGCGCAGCATTGTAGGATGGCCACACCAGTGCGGCAATTTGCTGGACACCACCTCGGTGCCATCCGGATCTCGGCGCGTTCGAGTCACTGTACCGCAACAGTGACCGCAACTCAGCTGGACACGCCGTCTTTCGGCGCAGCATTGTAGGATGGCCACACCAGTGCGGCAATTTGCTGGACACCACCTCGGTACCATCCGGATCTCGGCCCGTTGTGCTGCCTTCGGCCTATTCGCACATCGGTCCGCTACTGACGCCGCCTCACGTGCCAACGGATTTTCTACGCTTTTTGTAGCCCTATGCCGCATAACAGGTCATGTGACTTGTTTATAAAACTTTTCATTGGTTCATTTTACTTTTGGTTTCCTAAAGATGGAAGGCTTGGTCATATGACCTAAAAATAACACTTTTCATTGGTTTAGAACATTTTTTTTTCCCAAACGATGAAAGCCCCACCTTGTTTCTGGATCATTCAGACTGAAGCTGGCGTCAGCATGAGAGCACCACCATCTCGTGGCTCCGTCGTGGTCATTCCGCGAGCAATCATGGCAGCCGCTCCCCACCGGAAGCCTGCGGGAGTCGGGGGCCCCCAAGACTTTTGTACAATCTTCACGGCTGAGGGGACGCTTTTCGAGAATGGAGCCCAAGCCCTAGCAGGCAAGCGTCCGAGTTCCAAAGTGTCCCAGGGCCATTTCAGTGGACCAGGCCCAAAACCGAGGAGCCGTCCGCCATTTTAAGAGCCATGTGGCAGCCGCCTATCGCTGCACTGCAAGAGTGGGAGCAACTCAACAACATGGTGAGCGAGACGCTGTAGCCGCAAGAGCGGGCGCAACTCAGCTAGATGGCCGCCACCTGGGGAGGCCCGTTCACGCCGCCTCCCCCACGCCCCCCCCCGGGCCGCCGCACGCCAATTTTCGGAGCAGCATTGTAGGATACCAAAACCAGTGCGGCAGTTTACTGGACATCACCTGGGTGCCTGTCGTACATGTTGTGTCAGCCATGTGACACTGGACACAGACCGCTACTGACGAGGCCTCCCCCCGCACCACCCGGGACGCCCCACGCTGTTTTTCTGTGCTGCATTGTAGGATCCCTAAACCAGTGCGGCACCCAGGCGACATCACCTGGGTGCCGTCCAGAACTCTGCACGTTGTGCTGCCTTGGGACTATTCGCACAACAGACCGCTACTGACGAGGCCTCCCCCCGCCCCACCCGGGACGCCCCACGCCAATTTTCGGAGCAGCATTGTAGGATCCCTAAACCAGTGCGGCACCCAGGCGACATCACCTGGGTGCCGTCCAGAACTCTGCACGTTGTGCTGCCTTGGGACTATTCGCACAAAAGACAGCTTCTAACCATTGTTGCTTTTTGTGTTGAGAAATGTTTAAATGTTTTTAGTTTTTGTTCCGTTCGTTAAAGTTAATAGTTAATAAAGTTTTATAACCTTACTTTGTTGGAGTGTTATCTATTTTTTAAAAAACGGGTGAATGGGGCCTTGAATCGGGTTATTGTCATGTGTGGGCTTTGGAAGTGTGCTGCTGCAGGATCGGACATTTCAAACTCAAATGCACGTTCTTTTTCTTACCTTTCCGAAGCATGGAGCGCAATAGCAAGCAGAGAAAGGGTGATGCACGTGTTGAACACTACCTGACCTGGCAAGTTGCTGGCAGTGCCCCCCCGCCCGCTCCTGAAAGAGGAAACACACACACCGCCGCTCCGAGTACTTCACAAATCTTTAAAAGACCATGCGCTTGTTCATGAGGCTTAAATGGTTTATCACCTCTTCTAGAACCCCTGCATCGACCCTCTGACGTTTCCTGGAAAAATTACCATGTAACACAATACCAAGCCCTGTCAGCTGAAACCCCCAAGGAATCGTGGGGCATATTATCAAGGGGGTTTATCTCCGCTTTTTTGGCTTTAAAAGCCTTGAAAGCGGAGATAAAATTATCTCCCTATTACCAAGCTGTCGCTAACACCAGTTAGTGACAGCTAAAAGGAGATAGCGACCATCTTGGGCCCCGCTTTGCATGTCAGTGATACTTATCACTAATGACATGCAAAGTGGCGTGCCAAGATGTTAGCGACTGGAAACAGTCCCTAACATCGCTACCTTCTATTACCAACTTTTGGAGATATTCGCGCTAAGCGCGAATATCTCCAAAATCTAACACCTGCCCTGAGCAGTTCTTAGCCATGTTATCCAATGGGAGGTGGATAACATGGCTAAGAGCATTTGCTCGATAATACATGAATATCGCTGACTTTTCTGCGATAATAGCAAGGTTTATCTGCGATAAAAATCGCCGATGTACGGCGATAATTTTTGTCTCTAAACAAGTTAGAGACAAAAATTATCGCTAGTTGTTCGTAATATGCCCCCGGGTTTTTGCTTGCAGAAATCGGGAGGCGGGAGACTAGCACTGAAATCAGTAGTCACACGCCTGAATCGGGAGGATTGGCATGTCTGAATTCTCTACAGCTGGGGCCATAAACTACATCCGCAGGGTTAGGTGATAGCCTGGGACCAGCCTGGCATCTAAAATGGCTGCCGTGCACGACAAAATTGTGGCATTGGAAAAAAGGCAAGATGGCGCAGCCGCTGGAAGAGATGTATCAACATATATCAGCCTCCTCAGCCACCCTCAGGAAACATAGGGGATTAGGATACGTCTCCCGCACCCCCTTATACCTAGTACTTTAATTAACGAAGCACAAAATGGCGAATTCCCGTTTCGCTACCAGTTCGCGGCCCGTGAAGCGCTTCTACCGTGAAAAATCATTTTTTTTTATTTTCCCCACGGGACCCTTTAATAACCCCAACAACATTCCTAGGGGGTCAAGAGGGGGATACCTTGCCCCCTTTCATTAAATTCCCCCTTAGTTTTTCACCTTTTCTTCTCTCTCGATCCTACCGAGAGACAAGATGGCGGCCGCTCCGGACTGTCACGCAGCAAAAAAAAAAAAAAAAGCTCACGCACAGCCGCTGGAAGAGATGTATCAACATATATCAGCCTCCTCAGCCACCCTCAGGAAACATAGGGGATTAGGATACGTCTCCCGCACCCACTTATACCTAGTAATTTAATTAACGAAGCACAAAATGGCGAATTCCCGTTTCGCTACCAGTTTGCGGCCCAGTTCGCGGCCCGTGAAGCGCTTCTACCGTGAAAAATCATTTTTTTTTTTTTTTCCCCACGGGACCCTTTAATAACCCCAACAACATTCCTAGGGGGTCAAGAGGGGGATACCTTGCCCCCTTTCATTAAATTCCCCTTTCGTTTTTCACCTCTTCGTCTCTCGCGATCCTACCGAGAGACAAGATGGCGGCCGCTCCGGACTGTTTAGAATGTTGACAGACACCGGAGAGCCAATCAGCTTTCTGCGCGCAAAGTTCCGTTTCGCGAAAAGTAAGCGGACCGGATCGCTGCCCAGAGCGCTGTTACAGATATATATCTTGATTTGAACGTTAATTTCTCAAAATCCACTGAAGCACATATATTGAGACCTAGCAAAGGCACATCGGGCTAACAGTCCCTACAATTTTGCCAAGTTTCGTGCAAATCCATTCAGCCGTTCGAGCTAAAAGTGAGTCCAACCGCCCTATGGAAATTAACATGGGAAAAACGCGTTTTGGGACCCCCCTTTTTTCTCGGTCCCCCCTTGACGAAACCCCCCCAAATTTCAGAAACAAAATGTGCCATTTTCCTGAAAATTTCAGCCGATTCCGTCCACAAACGCCAAAGTTATTAGACATAGAATTTTCAGAAATGCCATAGGGAATTAATCCTAACTATATATACCTACTGGCGATAGCCAGTAGGTAATATATATATATATATATATATATATATATATATATATATGAATCTCTAGACAAACAACCTTGGTTACGGATTATGGCCAAAAGATGGGCGCCATTTTTTGTATATGTTGTCTTTGTGGGCTGAAACGATACTAACTCTCATTTCAAACATATTCACAGTGAAGTACACATATATCAATTAAATTTGAGTTAAATCATATTGCAGCTTGCATCATCATTCTAATTTGAATTATTCATTCACAGTAAAGTACTTATCAATCAACATATCAAATTAAAATTAAATTTAAATTTTCTAACAATTATCTATGTTCTCACTTTCTCCTATTCTGATAATTGAAAAATTAATTTTTCATTAACATTTCCACTATGTACACTATTTACAGCCAATTTTAGACATATCCTCAATCCATTTATATGCATTTCGTGATCTGATTTTTATGCCTACATGTCTCTTGTACTTCCTAGTACCATGTCATTACATTGATCACTTTCACCTTTCTGTAAAGTACCACAGTTTTTATGTTGTAACACTTGTATGGATTGGGTTATTTTGTTATTTTCGTCTACTGTCAGTGCATAGTTTACAATATTTAAAGGAGAATCTATTGATGTTAATTCTTATAGTTTATAGTGTTTGCAGCTGTTCATATTTCATTATCACTCAAATTAAGTACCGGAGTTATGTCACTCTTTTCTGAAATATTTACACCTATATACAGCGATTTAAATGATTTTGAAAATTCACGTATCACTTTTCAGAATTGTTCATTTTTAGAGTCTCATAGTCTATTTACAGATGTACATGCAATTCAGCATCTTGGTTATGCCCATAAGGATACTCCGTTTCCATTGCCAGGATCATTCCTGATTCCAATTTACGGAGTTGCATGGTGCGGTCACCCCTCTTTGTGATTGTTTACTGATCTTAAATCCTGAATATCGTAATTGATTGCAATCACTTAGATGATGTTCCTCAAAGTGTTTTGCCATCGGGTAATTGGGGTCCTTATTTTTGATCGCAAGTAGGTGTTGCAATATTCATAATTTTAGTTTGTTGATGGTGCTTCCTATATATGACTTCCCATACGGGCATGAAAGTCTACAAACTACATACTTCGACTCACATGTAATGTGGTCCATCATTTTTTCAGACCTGCCATTCTGCAGTTTATACTCTGTGATATTAAGACCGTGATCACAGGCCTTGCACTTTGCGCACTTCCAAAATATAGGAGTCGTCAGCCAAGTTGATTTAGTTGGTGGTTTGATCTCTAAATGACTTTTGGTTAGGATGTCTCGTAGTGAAGATGTTTTCCTGTAAGTGACACTTGGGAAGGATGTTAAATTCTCCTTTAAGGTTTCATCCAACAACAGAATCTTCCAGTGTTTCTTTAGTGCCCTCTTCAGGTCATCACTTTGATTGTGGAAGTCCATGATTAAGCGAGTTTGTTCCATTTTCTCTCCTTGTCCCTGTTTCATTCCTCTTGTGATGTTAGTTGTTGGTGTCAGGAGATCTGTTCTCTCTTTCAAATTCATTCTTGATACAGCTGTTTGAACCACTTCTAATGGGTACCCCCTTTCCAGATAACGAACACTCATTCTTTCGATTTCTTGTTTCAGGTCCCCACCTCGGAACAATTCCGTTTAGCTCTTAGCATCTGGAGATATATATATATATATATATATATATATATATATATATATATATATACGCACACAGACTCACACACATACATACATGCTACACTTTTTCAGTACTCAGATGCATTTAAATTACAACGTGCTTCAACTTGAGCAATATAAAAATGATGTCTGGGCTGGCTTACAATATTACTTCAGTTAACAGCATCATTAGATCAAGAAAGAGGTCAACTTTGGGGTGGGTCTGCTCAGTTTCAGAAGTACTAAAGTTTTAATTTTAAAATATTCGATGTAACATACTGCAATCGGATCGACATAAGTCTGGTCATGTCACATGAACTTTGCTTCAGCAGGATCCTTCCCTGTTCTTGCCCAAAATGAAGCAGAAATAAAAAAAGACGCATTGTACATGGCTTTTACTACCACCAAGGTTGAACATTTTTTACAGAAAAGAGCCACATACTGCTTGATCAGATCTTCATTTTAAAAGCTCCCACGCTTTTGTCATAGCAGACGAGGCACTGGAGACAGACTGATTATATTGGATCATTTGGTTATTCTACTTAGTGTTCGAGTCAAAGGTACATATTTGCAACTAAATAAACAAATTATTTTGCTGGCTGAATTGGTACCTTAATCAGTAAGAAAATAAGATCAACTCCCAATAACTCAAATGTATACAATATGGATAACTAATAAGAGACACAATCACACTAGTCTATAATAAAACTATCACATGAGTGTCAGTACAGGTTGGCAATCACCACTGGTCTTCAACACTGTTCTTCCGATAAAATGAGGGATGAGGCTGCTGGTCTCTAAAAGGAGAATGCAATTTGGAAATGACTAACTGGCGATGCTTAAGGCGGGTCTAACAACCAGCATATGCAAGTAAAGGGCATTGTTTACTGTTACCAATGAGCAGCGTGGATTGCTGACATGTTGCTAGTATACGACAAGCATTGGCAAAACCAGCACGTCTGGCCATTGCAAGCATATGCCAAAAAAATAAAATAAAAAACTTAACCAGGCAGCAAAGTGGATGCCATACACTGGCAATAAAAATTTTAAATGAAAAAAACATTCATGTGAGCAGCTGTTTTAATAGTGATATTTTTTAATAACAAGCCTTTCAGTTCAGTAATTGATATTATTATTATTTTTTAAGAAGACAATAGTAAATCACCACCTAACCAAGCACTCAATTTGCAGGCAGCTACAATCTTACAAATGTTACTTAAACACCATAGGGCAGCAACTTTAAAAAGTGGCCGGAAATCACCATTTAAGAAGGGGCCCGAAGTGCAGGCAAAATACACAGACTGTATTTAAAGTAAATATAAAAAATAAAACAAATCAAATTCATAAATTTGAACCACGTGTGTCACTGAAGAGAAAGAAACTAGACAGATGTGAATAACATGCACAGACTTTGTGCATGTTCACTCAAAGTGAAGGGAGCCAATGGGTAAAGTGAGCTAATCCCCTGCCTAATGCTATATACTGTGGTGGGTGGAACCAAAACGTGAATGACCATTTACAGACAATTGGATGAAGCTCGCTGACCAAAAGCTAAATTAATGTTTGGGGAAAAACAACAGTCTGGCAAAACAGCCAGATCTTAAAATTGCTGGATTTTTGTACTAGTAAACTAATACTTAAGAGGCATGAAGACTGAGCTGGGTATTGGAAGGAGTAGTGTTAAGGTCTCTTCAAAATTTGCAGATGTCTAATATGGCAGTAGCTGAACAAATTCATCGATTGAGTATGGTTGATGCCATATGCTTATAAAGAGACATTTAGTTCTTTCCAGACTTCTTGTGGAAAGTTAATGCTCTACTCCAATTGCCAGGACACTGGGTAGCTGTGCTGTGGGAAGTGTCACAATGTACTAACTGAAAAACAGTAAAGTAATCAGGCATTTGCAATGCAATAGGTCTCGCATTTACAAGAGTTTGAGCTATTGGCATTGTAAATGACAATGCCTTTAATGTTTGTTTTGGTTTTTAAAACAAACACAAAAAGCATTGTCATTTACAATGCCAATAGATTTAACTCTCGCAAATGTGAGACCAATTGCATTAGAAATGCTTCTTCCATTTCACTTCACATACCTTTCCAATGGTGTAAGTGAGTGTGCACTTTGCATACCCTCGTGTCAACAATCGGAGTTCATTGCCTCAGGACCCATGATGCTGGTGCTTATGCACGATCCCTCTCAATATTATACTTGAAAGAAGATATGCACAAAATATACAACGGACAGAAGTCATCAATGTGCACATTAGCTGTAAAAAATACAATTAGGAAATCAATATTTTAATAATCAAATATTGTCTTAGTATCCAGGAGACATAAAAGAATCAGCAAACTTAATTAAAATAAATTGAACCATTTGCATGTACCTGTGACCGTATTCCATTTCGTCATTTCTATTTCTTTTGGTGCTATTGAAGCCAAACCCACCATAACTGTTCCCAACACCCACACTCCAAGTGAAATCATTGTGAAATTTCGCAAAAATATTGTGACATTACCTGCAATTGTGTGAAATGCAAATCCATCCTTTTGCGCTATATTTTTGGTGCAGGGGGTCGTCTTTTCACTAAAAAATGCGAAAAAGAAAAATGGCAGCAAAAAACCACTGCTCCTATTCTATTGTATCTATGTTTGTGATAAATGTTTACCACAAATGGCCCAGCAGGCTGCACATAGGCATTTGATCGTAGACACGCCGCCTCTAAGAGCAGCCTTATGTTGGAGCAATTTACAGGGCCTGCATGGTCTTCGCAGTAACAATTAAAATACATGTCACCTAAAATACACATCAGTTGGGTTTCAAAGGAAGGAACCCGTAGACATGCGCAGGTTGTAACCTAGATCAGGGTCTCTCATCTAGCATCGAACTCCATAGGTTCAGTGGCCCGAGTAATCATTTGAGATCCCAGCTGCCTGCGCACATACTGTAATCTTGAACATAGAGCTTCTGCTGCGGGCAAGCGTGCAGAAAAGCACACATGGTGACAGAAATCTATGACTGAAAGGTTTCAGACAAGTTATTAGCTCCATGTGACATACATTAACCCCTACAACTGCCCCTTGTGTCAGTGTAGGACATGTCCTTGCGGGGGTGGAGCTTTCCGACAGCGCTGCCTGTGTGTCTCTGTGTCTCCTGAATGAAGGAAGACAGGAAAAAAAAATCATTTCTGCACTGCCAAAGACATGTAAACTTACACTGCTGTGCACGTGAAATGCTGTGTGATCAGTGCATTAAAAGTCTTGCGATATCCAGTTCTCCCCAGCTGTTTCCATGCACAGTGAAGCCAATGCACTAATTTCTAGCCAATCACATCCCAGGGTGCATTATGTTCGCTCTCCACAGAGCTACTTCTGCAGTGCAGTGCATGACTGGCGGAAATGGAGCAAGGGGAAGAAGGAGGGTGTAAACTCGCACAGCACGGGCAGCAAGCATTGCCCCCTCGCATTTCTCCACACACTGGCACCACTAACCATTTACTCACACTTTCCTGCTGACTGTCAAGAAATATTTGCAAATCAGTGCTTCTCAACTCGGCGGGAAAGGCGTGCGGCTTCCTTGCCTCTCCATGCCAAGAGGCAAAGGGAAATGGGCACCATCCTTAACATCAGCAGCTGATGTGGCATGTTTGCAAAAACGGGACACCCCGAGTCAAAGGAAAGCACGACGATTTATTGTGGTCGGAAAAAATTCCTGATATGCAGGGTTGCTTTCGGAGACAAGCATTGGCCGTGCGACATCGCGGTCAGGCAGCCTTCGTTGGGACGTGGGAGGGGCCTGCAAAAGAAACAGGAAGGAACCGCTGGGAAAACGTCCGGAACCCTGCAGCCTGAATGCTGAAGTCCCTGGCCCCATCAGAGGGACCGGGCGAAGACAGCATGGCACCACGGGGCTCCCGAGTGTTGAGGAGAGCCCCGTGGCGTGCCAGGAGACGGGCAAGGACCGAGCCGGTAAGTGAGAGCTTGCAGGCTGTGTGAAAACAAGTTGTGTGCACTTGCTGGGGGGTGAGGGGGTGAGGGTGCGCGTGTGTGTGTGTGTGTGTGTTTACGCACATGCGCGTGTGTGTGTGTCATCCGCTTCCTGGCAATGTGGGCCAGGAGATGTGCACAGCGTGTGGGTGAACGTGAGCGCTCACATGGGAGAATCCCCTGCGCGTGCACATCCCCTGTCTCACATTCCCAGAAGTGGACAACAAAAGATGCTTCGCTAGATGCATCTGTGCTGTTACATCAGCTCGACCTAAAAAATTACTAAATGATAATTTAAAACAAAATTAATTTGGGGCAAATTACAGTAAGCTGTTGTCAGCCAGTAAAATATGAAAAAAATGTGGCTTACTTGGGAGAATCCCAGCTCCTTGTAAGATATGTTTTAAGGACAGAGCATGTTGTGTCTTTAAAGCTTTTGCAATTCAAGGCTGAGTAAATCCCAAAGACTCCAAGGAGTCCACTGTCAGCTAGACCTGGGAAGACAAAACGGGTCTTGGTATCACCACCCAGATAGCCTCAGCAATAGTCTGCAAAACAAAAGTATCAGAACAAAAGAAAATATCGGAGCATTAAAATAATTTCTTTTTAAACAACGCTGGTAGAGGGGGCCCATTTTGAGCAACCAATAGATATTGATAGGCCTGTGGCGGCATGTAGCCCAAAACAACATAAATAAGTAACATACTAAACTGATGACGATCAACTGACCTCTGACACTGAGAAATCTCATCAACTTCCAAAGTGCATAATACCCTGCTCCCAGACAAGGGATCACATTTGACAATCAGAAATCAATTGTCTAACTAATGCAAGTAGGTTAAACCTGAAAAAGTTACAAGATAAGAAGGCCAAGCACCTTCCCATATCAGGAGGTAAGCAAAACAGGGTACCTCAGGCTAAAGCTATGTAAATATGGATATATATATAGTTCAAACAAGCTACTAAAATATTTTCGAAATTGCTGGAATAGTTTTCATGGAAAAAGAACTGATAGGAACCGTGAACAGGCAGGACTTATATTCTTTTGATTTTCTTGATAGGTCTTCAACACGGTCACAACAATATCGTGAGAACTAATAATCTTCGTCGAAACGATCTTACTTATATAGAGACTAAAGAAAATGAAAGGGAACACCTGAATCAAACAGGTCAATGCAAGGTCCAAGTTTTCTGAAAGGCTATGTAGAGATGCTAAATACAGAGAAAAGTGGTAGTCCTCTACGAGTGAGACATGGAAATAATTGTGATTTAGCAGGAAAGAGGTCATATAAATCAAGTTCACCAAGATAAATCAGGTAGGCAACATCTACTTAATGAACTAATTAAAATAAAAATGGCAGCAATACAACTTTTAACGTGCTGTCAACATCTGAACGACCTCTATAAACATGAAATAACCATACCTGGGGGGAACAACCTCCACCCCACTTGAATAACGAATGCGATCAAAATCATACTATCATAATAACAAAATACAAGTTTTGCAGGGCAAAATCTACAGGGAAAAACAGATTCACCCATAGACTTCACAAATAGGGAGGATGAGACTTTTTTTTTTTACTGATCATTTTTCATATGTGTGGTTGTTGCCACTGCCTTCCTTGCACTCTTAACGAAAGAGGGGAAGAGAAAGTGCAGCATGCTGAATGGTGATCAAGTCCCCAACCTCTTTAACGGCCTGGAAGTTAGGACTGAGCTGTTCTCACTGGAGCAAGATCAAGACTATGTTTCATTAAATAGGTTCCCGTCTGTAGTGGCACAGCGTGAAGATGGATTCAAATTTGAGTAATTATTTCAACATTCCACTCATCATCTGATGGTATGCCTCAGTGAGACACGCTAAGTGTAAGACTACTTAAACTACACCTCACTACTGAGGCCCCATATATCTTCAGATGGGAAATGGCGTGGCAGTTTGGGCTGGGATGTTCCTATTAGAACAGTAGAACGGCTGATTTGAAAAACGTTGGTCCTCTTCACCAGTGGCACAGTGAGAAAAGAAATTATGGAATGGAGCGTGGCCCACAATAACTAGACGTTGCGGAGATTAATACAAACATCAGCTATCTTATAAGATATTTATCTCTTCCCCCATACATCAAAACTGAAAAAAGATCGTGCCAAAGAAGAACTACTTTATGTAAAGAAGTAGGGAACCACATCTACCAAGTCAATCAATACATGCAAGAACTATATATTTTTAAGGTCAACACTAGTGGGAATTAAACCGACTAATCTGGAAAAGGATGAAGAACCAGCACAAGAGACCTTCATTGGAAAACATAAAAAAAGCGTACATGGGAGTTCAATCTCACAGACAGATATAGGAACATACTGGTAAGGGAATACTAAAGGACAACAGAAACCCACATCTGTGTTTGCAGAACAGTGTGAAATGCACTTTTCTGGCAAACTGAAAAAATTGAGCCAAAAACAGAAGTGCCATCACTCATACTACGTCGTCTAATTATATATATAAGAGCGAAGGCAACTACTTCAGAGACTACATTTGAATCCTCATCCTTGATTGTAGCATGGCCAAAAAGCGGGAGACTAGACACCTTATCAAGATAACAAAGTTTCGGGTGCAGAGGAAAGTGACAGCTAAAATCTATCCCCAGGGGAATTACTGTGAACTAGAGTGGGCCGCAGAACCATGCTAGCCTGAATCTGGGAAAGCGCATTTAGGATGGGTCCTGGAACAGCAACAAGTGTATTTTAGAAACACTTTTCTCAAACCAAGGAGGAGCACTTAACACTGGCCATGGCATCTTGCCAGCACAGTCCTAGGAGTAAATCCTGACAGATGTTGAAAACTAGAACTATAAGTAAAGGTAACAGGAACAGTTTACTCTTGCAACGGGTAAGGTCCTGTCCAAAAGGCCATCCTGGATCACTTGTAATCCGATTTGGTTTTTAAATTGTCACCAGATATTTTACTTTCTTTTGCAGGACAAATTATTTAACAGAAAACTTTCCCATTCTGATGCAGAGTAATCGCTCACTTGCCTTGAATCAACATTTTCTTAAGAAGGAGATATATATGATATACATATATATATATATATATATATATATATATATATATATATATATAGCATAGCCCATTTACAAAAGAACACACGATGATGATATCTGGGGAACTGGAAAATACCTGCTTCCTTACTTCATGAAAAATTGTTATACTGAGTTCCACCAGAACGCCAATTTCCCACTGAAGAGAATCAGATGGCCTCTCATCACAATTGGATAAGAAATTCTATACAATGTCTCCTCCATCCGGTCATCTATATTTCCCTTTGAGGTAAGTGATGACCCTTTGTGTGCGGTCTTAATTTCCTGTCGATATCTCAATCAACAAGAGGAACCCTGTCAGGAAGTGACTCCTGTAGAATGACTTTTGTTGCTATCGTTGGCGCAGTCTTTTTGTAGTAAGGCATACTTGGATGAGCAGGGAGTAAGTGTCCTTGCTGAGCATTTGGTTCACACCCAGAGACACAATAAGAGCTACCTGAAACAATACAACATCTGGAACCAATGGCTTGGAGTTTTGGTTAGAATGTAGAGATGCGATTAAATAGTGTAGCTTAGAGTGCCTCCTCAAAGTGATCTGTCATAGTTCTGCTGGCAGAGTTTAACAACTCTTATATGGATGCAGACACCAGCTACAAAAAGAGCATTTGCATTATTAGCAAGGAGATCCATAATAAGCAAATATATTTACTCCCAGTTACAATATCCCTGATTCTTGTGACGATATTGCAAGTAATTAATTGCATTAAGCAACTGGTAGCCTGTAAAAAGGAAGCAGAACACTTGGGATAGGGGCCAGGAAAATAGTTCCCACCAGCTGCAAAACGTAAAGTTTTGACAGATGCAGGATTTTGCAACAACTACTTCAGTGGTACAACCTCATATGCACATCTTTAGGAAAAGATTGCTGGGCCAAACACCATACCCATCTCTTTATGCTGCCCAGTACATCTCAGAAGCTTGTTATCATTTGGGCAGCACAACCAAATTATGGTGGGAAACATTTTTCCAGAGCTCTCCAGAAAACCGAAATTACAGACTGGTTGGCTTTTTTTCTTTTTATTATCAGAATTTAAGAGCATGCAATTCTTTAATTTTTTTGTGATATTTTAAAGTTTTTTTTTTTCTATTTCTCTATTGAGCACGATGCAAATGAATTACAATTACTGTTGCAGGTGTTTTTAATCTTTTCAGCTACTTAATCAGTTTTAATAAATTGAACTCTCAAGATGAGTCCTTTAGACAACATGAGAGGTTCATAAAAAACTTACCTTTCATAATGGGTGGCTCGTGTCCAACAAAAAATTAGACTAATGCCCTTTATTCAACAGGAACAGTTTATCCAAAAGTCAAAAGATAATAGACTGCATTAACAATGTTAAAAGTATTCAACAGATTTCCTTTACCTGCTTTTTTCTTTTTTTCAGAAGAAGCCTCTATAGCAGACAATTCTGTTGGCATGGTCTTACGCATAGAACGACTTCCTCCAGAATCTTCACGAGCAGAAGAAAATGAAGGTATTGTTTCCAAATTTTTCTTAAGCTCATTTTCCTTTTTATTCAATGTTTCTGCACTCTCAATAACAAGAGGAGCAACAGGAGTCATCAATGGCAGATTTGTAAAAGCCACATGTTGTAAAAAAGGGGCCCTCAGCACTGGAGCAGATGGACGCTTAGTCGGATTAAGCTCTTTAGCAGGAGGAGGGGGAAATGGTTGCTTTGGTTCGTCTTTTAGAAAATCTAAGAAAGAACCAATAAATCCAGACTTAACTTCTGGTTGCTGCTCTTCTACCTCTTTAATTTTTTGTCTTATTCTTTCTTGATGTTGAGAACTGTCAATATAGCTGTCTGTAATATCATCTGGAGAATAAGGCAGACTCAAATCAATTCCCTTAGATGTTTGGCGTTTGGCGAGTAACTCATTCGTCTCTTTCTGGTTTGTGTTCACATCCTTGGCAAAAAGTTCATTTGGAACATGAGCACTCTCTTGGTTTTTCGGTAGTTTGCTTTGTATTGTGTCTTTGTTCTGATAATCTGTTGTGCTCAAAGTACCACATGGTTTGGTCTCCGTGTTTACCAGTGGTAAAACGTTATTTTGATTACCAGTCACATTACCATAATCAGCACCGGTGTTCAGCTTATCATCTGGTACAGCGGTTTCGTCCTTTAGATGACTGTCATGAAATAAGAAGTTTTGATTTCTAGTATTATTGAATGCATCACTCTGAACACAACTGTCTTCCTCAATCATTTGGCCTGTGTTGGACTGTCTCTTAATGGTGGCAGAAGTATGAAATTGCTCCTTATGGGTATGTTTAAAAGTTGAAGCGCACATTTCACTTGGAACACTGTGGTCATTTGTTTCAGTGTGTGGTTTATCAGCAGTTAGATTGTTGGACCTTACTGTAGAGATCGGTGAAATGTTTATGGAGACGTGTCCATTTTTTTGAAAAACTGCATTTATCTTTTCACGGTTTGAAAGAGTTGCTTGTGGAATAGTATGACTTGGAGACTCTTGTCTAACATTTGACTGAAAGTGAGGTTTTTTATCATCTCTGTTTTCCACAGACATATTTCCCTCAATAGAAGCAGCTTTGGCAAACTCCTGTGTGACAACCAGACAAGCTGTAGCTGCATTGTTACCATTAGCATTTGCGATGGTACTCCGTTTATCAGTAAGGAGCAGCGACTCAGGAAAACGCACTGAACCAAAAGAAACAACTTTGTTTTTTAAATCATACTGACTGGGTTGTCTAAAATTATCTTTTGAGGTCAGTTCTTGCTGCTGTAAAGGTTTTGAAGGCACAGTAATGTCCATTTTCAAAGCTTCAGAATGTTGAGAATATAGCTGCTGCTGAGACTGCCCCCCATTGATATGATTAATATGACTGTCCATTGGAAGGAATGGATGTGTTATCCGCTGACAGCTCTTATTTTGCGATGCTGCTGTTGAAGTCTTTGTTTGTCCTATGAAAGTGAAGAACAAGTTACTTAACAGTAACTATGGATTCCGAGACTTGTGGTGTATGCAAGTTACCATTCTTTGAAGTATCCCAGGTAAAAAAAATTAAGTGAAATGGATCACTGGCTCTATTTACATTCATTACATTAATAGATAGGTACCATTAAAACAGGTAAGCATAATCTCCTTTCTATTTTTCGCAGCACTCCATTATCTGCCCACTCCCTGGGAAAGTTTGTGCTATTTAACTATGATAGCTTTGACCCAAGCTCAGAAACTAACACTACAGGGCGAACTAGGCACATTTAAGGTTAGAGAAGGTAGGAAGGGCAGAGTGGTAACCTACATACACCACGAGGCTTGGGGGCTCCTTAATTACAGTGAAGTAACTTGTTCACACCGTTCACCATATGGTGCATGCAGGCTCACACTCTTTAAAACCGCTCCTACGAAAACGGCAGCCTAAGCTGTAAATATTCCAAACTAGAATTAGTAGCTAAAAAAAATGATTAAAAAAAAAGTATTGAGGATGCACACAACAGACTACAGAAAACTCTACTCCTGGCCCCAAGGCATGGGCGTGTCGTTGATAAATGAAGAATGAATGCCTAAGGTCCAGCATAAATAGTCCAAAAGCATGTGGAACTAATGTTCTTGCAATAAAAAGCAATACAATGCATAGTAAATCAGTAATTTTCATTTTTTTCTCTATAATACCATTGTTCTCTTCCGATCTATCCTTCATAAAAAAGTCGGAAGGTATTACAAGTCTCAGCATTCTACAACACTTATCTCTAATACTGGAGTGAGGTGTCACGGAAATATGTTTAACTGCTAACTTTCAAGACAATGAACAACAATAAAAGAAAGAGCAGTTGAACACTTGTTCTCAAGTTACATTTCATGACGATTTGTGTGTCACTGAGAAAACAGTGTGAAATGGAAGTTACTTACTTTTGTCAACGCCTTATCTGGTAGAGACAGTCTAGCCACAGATTCCGTACCTTAGAATTTTCACCAGGTGCCTGACCGGATCCAGAAATCCTTTTCAACAGTACCACTAAACGCCAGTAGGGAGCATAGTGCGACTCCGTACCAACACAGTCCATATATGTAACATCACCAGAGTCCATGTAAGCCTCTCCCAGACGCGCTGACCTCAGTTTCTTATACGACTTTTTACCACTCCAAAAATGCGGAATAGAAACTGGCTGAGGAAACAGTGTACCATCTATATCTATACTACTATTATAAAGAGAGAACTGTGTCCTTTGAGGTGGGTAAACTCGAAAAGTACACCACCAATCACAACACCCAATACAGTAAAGGGGAGGTCCAGGAGATGGACATAGGCTATATATTTGGACACCATATACATTAAAAAGGGGGGGGCGCCCTCAGTGGTAAAGTAGTCCCTTGTGAGCGTTAACATGTGAAAAGATGTGGGCGTTAACATTGACAGAGGGGCAAGATGTGGGCGTTAACATTGTCAGAGGGGCAGCCACAAAAGTACAACACACTTCACGGTGCTGCAAGGAGATGTGGGCGTTAACAGCGTTAACATTGTCAAAAGTAAAATACACTTCACGGTGCTAACACTCACAGTATTACAGCATATTTATTGCAGTGCAGCGTATTTGAAAAGCGCAATATTCACTCGTACACACATTCACGCATTCGCCAATACATTCACCAGGGCGTTACCGTTGCATGAAGGGGGGTAGGCTGACATCATGTATGGGGCGCGGCTTGCAAGCAACATTCACGTGCTTGGGGCCTCACTTACACAAAGGGGCGCAGCTTGCACAGCCGACCAATCACGCCACATAACTCTTCAAACATATGCAGGGCTTGCGGGGAATCTTTTGAAAACGTTTTCACCATTAGTCAAGCTCCCGCTTTGTCACAGGGGGATGACCTCAATCAAAAGAGGCGCGGCTTTCACACAGAAGATAACGCCTTTCACATTACACAAACGTTTCAGGACTTGAGCGAGTCAGCGTTCTAGCGTTCTGATGCAGCCAAAATTGTCACACGGAGATGAGCTAAATGTAAAGGCACAGCTTTCGCATGTTTCAGGGCTTGAGCGACTCAGCGTTCTAAAGCTGCCAAAATTGTCACAAGGAGATAAGGTAAATGAAAAAAGCCACTGCTTTCATTAAATGAAAAATGTTGTTTACCACGAAATATTACTATTAATCTATATTTATTCATTAACAACATTACACAATTTACTTTTCTGCCCCGGACAAAGTCGGGATGGGCTGCTAGTAAAAGATAAATATCTCTTTAAATTAACAATTACTAAGTCATTATGCGCAGAATGCAATTACAAAGGAAAGGATCTTTTAGGTAAGATGGAAACTGTTCGCAGAACAGGGAGGACAGGTGGGTCAATTAGGAATATGCGGCTAGACTATGTCTCTATCAGATAAGGCAGTACCGAAGCTAAATAACTTGTTCATCTGGCAGAGATGTCAACCTGCAGATTCCTTACCTTAGAATACATACCCAAGCACTACTATTCCCGGATTCCCAGAGGAGGGTCTGCAAATTGATCGTACTAAATATCCCTCAATAGACTAGCCTGTCTAAAATAAGACTGAAGAGACAGGACACATTTATGAAATGTGGCAAGAACCACAGGGAAGCAAAGTAATAAACACGGTGAAAAGCATGGAAATAGTGTTACCTATGGCGAGGAACAAAAACGTTTCTTCAGACAATATTCCAAATAAGTTCAATACCAGGTCGCTCCCAAGGTGGAATCTGACCCATGGTTGGCCATGACTTGAGAACCCAAAGGTAACAGCCAATGCCGCTCAGCTATAGGGCCTTGACTTAGAAAACCAGTATGTTAGGCAAAAGTACTCCGCAAAACATGTAGAAAATGGGCCCATGCACCTACCCCATAAGCAGCTGGGGTTTGGAGGGTCAGAGGCAAACCTATCCTGAGAGACACCGAGAAAGGAACCTCGGAATTGATCCACAGTGGGGGTGCATGGATAAATGGGCCCACCGGAGAAAAATTATTGAGAAGACAAAAACAAGTACTGACAAGCGTGCCGCTTGTGTTAAGAAAAAAGTCCTAGAGACCGAACGATACCAATGGGATCATTCAATGCGTAGACCAATAGAGGTGGAAAGAAGAGCTAGTGCATACATAGTGACTAAGAAAAGACAAAAACATCCGCTGATGGACAGAATGCAGAACAATGTCATACATTCACCCCAGTACAGATATCTAGGCCTAAATCCATCGTTTTTTTGCACTCCAGACCACCCCAGTTCAGACATGGCCATATGCAAATCAGCCTTGACCCTGTGCCTCATGGGAACAGTCCAGCCCGAACTGCCAGGCCATGTCTTTCCTGGACCGGAATCAAGCAATCTAGGACCGGTTTCTGGCTACCAGACGTCTTCAGCCCGGATAGCTTGACTCCAGTGGTGTGGAGAGCACTCACGTCTGAGCATACCCATCCCACTCGGGGTGACAAAGGCAAAAACAACAGTTGATGGACAGAATGCAGAACAATGTCATACATTCACCCCAGTACAGAGATCTGGGCCTAAATCCCATCGTTTTTTTGCACTCCACACCATCCTAGTTCAGACTTGGCCAAATGCAAATCAGCCTTGACCCTGTGCCTCATAGGAACAATCCAGCCCGAACTGCCAAGCCAGGTCTTTCCTGGACCGGAATCAAGCATCCTAGGTCCGGTTTCTGGCTATCAGCCGTCTTCAGCCAGGATAGCTTGATTCCAATGGTGAGGAGAGCATGGGACTCACGTCCGAGTACATATATAGACAATAACTTTCATACATATAAATATATCGATGATGGAGAAGCGATCACCTCGCTGAAGCTGAGAAATATAGGTAGTATGGGCTGAGTAGTCAGCAACTTAGTACTAACCATAAAATAGTGATAGAGAGAGAGAGCGAGAGAGAAAACAAGACTAAAACTAAACCAAGGTAAAGAAGAACAACAATTATTGATTAGAGGAAAGAAAGTCCCACAGGAAAAGGGGGTGGGGGGTGACATTGACATTCAAATAACTGAAAGGCAACACTCCTACAGCCCTGATTATACCAAGGTACATGGGTGAAGAAAATTCAGATTAGGGTTAATGAAGTAAAATACACAACAGAGATACATATTGTTTATGAAGAAGAAACCCCAGCAATAAAAGATAACACATAGGTGTAATGACTAACCACTGAGGGTAGATTATTAGGACACTGTATAGAACAAAATTAAAAGAGTTGTCCACATAGACAGTTGCCAAAGGGGACAAGCAAGCCAACAAGAAAACGAAGTCCAAGAAGACAAAACCATAATGTTCTAGGAACAGTTTCAAGTAACAAGGAATCCACCTAAAGATGGATGAGCCATTATCACACAAAAAGAGACCAAATAGTTTCACTGCAAGTAATAAAAATGTAGATGCCACGCGTGTGTATGAACTCTGAAAAAGAGGTGTTTGTAGCAATAAGGGAAACAGACTTACTTGTAGGCAATAAGTTAGTACAACAGATTTCCTGACAGGAAAAGTCAGAGCAAGGACAGGGAAACCGGTGATAGAAAAAAGTCAGCACTTTAGTACTACCACACAGATCTAGAATGTGGAGGAAACCACACTAGAGTAGTCCATTAAAAGTACACCCTGCTGAAGAAGAGTGAGAAGCTCACTAAAGAAATGAAGGACACAGAGAAAAGAATGCCCTAGCGGGAAATAACGGGTGGCCACTAGCGTGGGGAAAGAGCAGAAATTGTGGCACGTGTCCCACTGCTCCAGTGGAAATGTAACATCTCTGGCGAAACAGAATTACACAAGTAGGGTAGCAGAAAGGGTGCTCCCTGTATAAATCAAGGACAAATGAGAGATACACGAGAAAGGGATCACATTGAACAAGCTATATAGAAACTACCCCATGGGGAGAATAGTAAAAGGTCCCTATAAGGGATACAAAACAGTATTTATCCACATGAAGTGCTTGGATAAAAAGTTCCAGCAATTAGGATGTGTGTAACAGACCAGAAACTCCAGACCACAAGTGGCTCTGGTAAGTAGTGCCGAATCATAACCTCTCTCTCACTTACAGTGTGAGAAGGATACAAATAATACCTTCAGGAAGCAGGAATAACAGATAGGTTGTCACCAGTAGGTGGGATGAATAACCAAGGACACCGCCATGAAATGCTCCAAAGAGAAAGGAATGAAGGACCAATATCCCCCACAGAAACTGAAATGGGTGGATTTAGGGAGATAGACAGGAGCAAGAGCAGCGCTAAGTTTCCGTTCCACTCTGTCACAAAAACGCAGCAAAGCAGAGTCGGCATGAGCACCAAAAAGATGGGTGCCATCAAAAGGCATGTCTAGCAAAGTGGTCTGAACAGCCGTCGGAAAAGCGGAGGTGCTTAGCCAGGCACGACGTAGCACCACTGAAGAAGCCATGGACTGACCTACCAAATCAGTGGTATCCATCCCACATATAATCATTGATTTAGCCGCTTGCTGCGCATCGTGGATTAACTGGGTATCCTCGCTTTGGGTGTTGTCCAGAAGCGATGGCAGGAGAGGTGTCCAGGAATCCCACAATATATGGGCAAAGCATTCAGAAACTCAAGATGTATTAATGGAACACAAAGCAGAACTTGTGGAGGAGAAGACATGCCTGCCACAAGCGTCCTGACTCATGGAACCTCTGCCTGACAGAACATGAGTAAGAGAGTCGATATCATACGAGGGCATAGCAGCTGGTACCACCAAACTATGAGGAGCAGGGTGCCGGAGGAGACAGGCCAGATCACATGGGGCTGGACGGTGTCTGTGAAATATAGATCATTCCCCTGTATCGGGCTTAGCCCAGCTCCCAATGAAATGTCATATAGTGCACCACTATAAGGAAGCACTGCCTCCACCCCAGTTTGGACCTGAAGGAGAACGCCAATTAGGGGATCAGCATATCAGCTAAAGAGGAACATGCCAATTTAGCAAGACCAGGATGGGGAAGAAGGCCCAAGGCTGGAAAAGAGACTAATCCGCCAGATTCATCCAGTTCAGATAGCTAGCTATCCTCTACAGGAGGCTGAGCAGCATTAGATATGGGGTGCATAAATTCTGACTCATCCCCATTACCTCCTAAACAGTGTTCCTCAGAAGGATAAACATTAGTGGGCTCCACAGAAAGTGGAAGAAGGGTGTCCGAGATAGGTGGCACCATTTGCTCTGCACTCTACGTTGACTGGCGCTTATTTGGAATTGCTTCGAAGTCAGAAAAGGGGAAGTAGCACAGTGTCGATCGGCACCATCGTCGTCGGGGTCAACTGATCAGATACAAGCGCCAAAGGTGGAAACCCAAAAGGGGTGTGCACTGGCACATAGACTGATTTGAACATCGAACCTGGGGGCCTAACTGAAGCGAGGCCAAACCCGCCGGCGTGGACAAGAGTCGTGGCACCTCTCACCTCCTTGGGGACCGAAGGCACTGCAGGGAAAGGTCAAGACCTAAAGATGGCATGCAGATAGAGTGTTGTATGATAGAGGCACGCATGGCTAAACCATGCATGACTGCAATGCAGCCCGTACAATGAATGGTAAAGGCTCAATTGGCAAAGGGATGTGTGGTAAGGGGATGAGTGGTAAAAGGATTTGTGGTACAGATCACACCTCTGCCCCTCAGCCCTTAGCCTAAAAACAATGGCCCCTGCCCAATAAACAATCTGACCCCCCAGTACAAAAAACGACCCCACCCCTAAAACCTTTAACTACCCCAACACCGCGTCCCGCCCTGAGCCCTAAAACCATGGTCCCTGCTCCATAAACAACTGTATCCCCTGAGCCCTAAAAACAACCCCATCCCTAAAACCACCCCAGCCCCCACACTGCACTGAGCCCTAGAAACCGGTCCCCTGCCCTATAAACAACCCCAAACTCCCAAGACCTAAAAATGAACACCACCCCTAAACCTGCCCCAACCCCCCAAATCGCAGCCCCACTTACCAGTTCGCGTCCTCTCTCAAACCTTCCTCTTCCTGTGCGAACCCATCTGCACATCTAGACCGTGCACTGCCTTATCCCTGCATATGCATGGTTAGGACATATGCATGGTTGGCCACATGCATGGTTATGGCAAGCATGGTTGCGCTTGTGGGGAAATGGCATGCGTGGCTCTGCCAGCATTGTAAAGGCCATTTCCCTGCACTGAACAATAACATACCAGCTTTTGTGTCCTAGACGCCCGGCTCCAGGGTAGACAGGGAAGAGCGGGACGAACTTGGGCCCAGTCCTCAAACGGCAAGCGGGAGGATGCGTGAAAGTTGGAATCTCTATGTCGGGAAGTTTGGGAACACCGCAGCTTCAACCGCCAACGTCAAGGCTTATCATAGGACGACGATGGAGAGTGACTTCCACAGGAACTACTCCTGGACTGGGCACTCAAACAGACACTGCAGTGACTAGGAGAGCCATGCCGAAAAGAGCTTCAGCTGACAAACCTGCCGCGCCTTCTGTAGAAGGAGACAACAGGAGTTGCACTACTCAGAGTCATGGTGCTCTCCCAAGCACCACATACAAATGGAGTGAAGGTCCATAGACGACCCACAAGGTTTGAACAGCAGAACAACCTGGTTTGAATGATGAAAATGTCAAAGTAGGCTAGAAACGGCCTGAGGTAACTGCTTCTCTAGATCCACATTGTAGGAACGGAAAAGAAGAAACTGATGTCAGCGTGTCGAAGAGGGGCATATATGGAATCCGGTGATGTCGCATACGTGGAGGACATCTCCACAGAGTCACACAATGTCATCTACTGACGTGCAGGGGTACTCATGAAAATTCCAGCTCCAGTCTGGCGCCTGAGGAGAAATCTAAGGTAAGTAATCTGCAGGTAAATGCCCCTATCAGATGGGCATTTACAATGAGTGCAACTGAGGGATCTTTTAAGTACCCCCTCCCCCCCATAGTGCCTAATGGTAAATACCACATGTTCTGAAGTTATACTCTGAATATAAATAGTTTTATGATTCTGAGGCACTGCCAATGTGTGTACTGAATCTTCTCAAAAAGCTCAACACTGATGAAACGTTATCTAGTTGTACTTAAATAGTATTACCACCAAAGCTGTCTGTTTAATGGTTTTATGGTGCAAATATTTCCATCTGTATTCATTCAAATTTGATTTTTTTATTTTTACTAATATTTACCTACAATTATTTTTAGTTTTGTGAAGAAAATGTAACTAGTATACTTCCACTTAATTTAACTGACAAATGTGCACTCAGTTTTATTTTGTAGTTTAGCTATTAGGAAATATTGTTCATTTTCAAATTTTGCCTCAGTGCTTCCGCATAACTGTAGCGGCACTGATGTGAAGCCTATTGAGGATAATGTAGAAAAGAGCTGGCAGCATGTCACTAGGCCTTCCGACAACCGATGATGTTACTGTGAGAGATGAAAGCATGGCCTGTGGCCCGTTAAGTAAGGAGTCAGTAGGCAGGCTTACCTCAACATGCACTTGGAGATGCAGTAGTGGAGGGAAGCGAATCCCTCTGCTAGTCCATTTCCATTGTAGCTTATGCTTCTCCCTCAATTCAGGCAGTTCGTCGCTTCCCCTCTCCCACCCCCATTCTACCAACCACTTCCTCCTCTCCTATTTGACCCCCCCCCCCCCCATTATAAGGAACACCAACTCTCACCTCCTGCATTTCTGCCTCACCCCCCAACCCAGCATTCAAATTGGGCACAGTCTGGCTCCACCCTGCTCCACCCTGAACAATTGCTTACTTCTAGACACCGTTTCTCTAAGGCTCATAAGTGCTCCCATCCCTAATTACCCTCCTGGGTGTGCTTATCAGAATCTGTGAAGACTAAGAGAAGAAAGAAGCTACAGGCCTGCTGTAGAAGCACTGCACCCAGAGTCCGGCAGAAAGATAAGCTCTTAAACTGTACATAAGTGGCCATTTCTGAGCATATGTATGTCTGTGTATTTGCAAGTACATGTTTGTATGTGTTGGAAAGTGCATGCACGTATGTCAGATTGCATGCCTGTGTGATTGAACACTGTATGTGACTGTGAGGATAGAATGTTTTTCTCACTGCCCCATGCTGTGAAATGCTTTACCTGGCACAGGAGGGGTAATTCCTGGCAATCTGCCGACATTGAGAAGGAAGATAATCCCTGGCAATATGCTAACCCTGGAAAAATTGTAGTAATCCTTGCCAACAGGTTGGCTGGCCATTGCACATTGGTGGAAATTTCTGGTAAAATGTTGGCCCAAGCAAGCAGTGGTAATAACTGGCAATACACTGGCTCTAGCACAATGGTGCTAATATCTGGAAACATGCTGACCCAGGCACACTGATGGTAATCCCTGGCAACAAGCGGATCCAGAAACATTAGTGACAATCTCTGCCAACATGCTGACTCTTGCACAATGATGGTAATTCCTGAAAAAATGGTAGACATGGCATATTAGTGGTACTCCCTGGCAAATTGCTTGCCCTAGCACAATGTTAGCAATTGCTGGTAAAATGCTGGCACTATCGTGCTGATCCCTATCATAATGCAGGTAGACATGGCATGGTGCCAATATCATATCATTTTGATTACAATACAGTTCAAGCAGACACAAATAAGAGGACCGCTGTGATCTTATGTAACAGGTATGTTAGTGTACATGCTTAGCTAACCTCTCCAAAACAAATGTATTTGCCACAGCACAGGTTTTGGTAGGGTATTGGAACCTTTTGTATTTTGTAAATGCTGGTTTTAACTTTGTATCCGCCAGCTAAGACCAACGGCATGGAAATACATTCATTAGCAGATATAATTTCTGCAATTTAATGTTTTTTTAAAAGCACATGCTGGGAAGCAGATCATTTTCCAATTGCAATTATGTGCAGTATATCTGTGAAAACCGAAACCTGCGAGACTTAATTACAATTAAAGCACTGAATAATAAATCCCCAATGACCATTCCATTAACAGCAATAGAACCGTATGAATTTATCCATTCAAACTGACAAAAACCCAAACACCTGAACAAACATCCATTTCAAAAACGTTAAATGCATTTTGAGTTTTTAATCTGGTTCTGGGCCTTCAATGTCTAGCCTTTATATTTTTCAATAAATGACTTATTGAAGGGCAATTATCTTACTGTTACAATACAAAAATCATACAGTATAGAAGTAGTTCCAAAAGTAATCACCCATGCAAATAAAAGTTGTTTTCAGCATCTATATCACTTCACTTAACAATACAAACAACTTCATCATAAACCAAATATTCGAAGATAATGCTTTATCAATAATTTCATTCCATGGCATTCCAAACAAATATGACATTCGTCCTCAAAACTGGTGTACAGATTTCGTCAAACTGCTTTACTTTCATTTTAGCGTTAAGTTGAACTGATGTGAAGGTAGCATTTTTATGTGGTAGCCCATAACTATCTATGCAGGAAAATATTCTTGCACATCAACAGAGACATTAACTAATCCCCACGTCTCAGAACATTGCGCAATTATACAAAACAAGACCAAAGTTCCTGTAGATTTTGAGGCACAGTAGAAACCTACCATCAGTAATTTCCCCTTTTGTGCCTCTGTTCCCTTAGCTAAATCTACCTGGAAGATGCAGATTTTATGTAGCTGTCTAAGATTTCAAAGGAAGAAGTATAACTAAATGCCTTCCCAGAACAAAATCCATTGGCAGAACCTACATTAGCACAGTGTCGTTTTTTGAAAAACCATTTCCCAGGGGCTTTTCTATGTCACATGTTCCATATTTATTAATACGTTTTCATATAAAGGCCATCAATGAAAAATGACACTTCAAAGATATAAAGTCTCTTCTAGGCCACTTTCTATAGCACATCTGTTAATTTTTTAGCCTGAGAAAATGTCTCATAAAGAGCCCTACGTACTGTTTAAGGCAACAATGGTTGGCACAAGTTTTAGTCACATGACAAATGAAGGTAAATGCTTGGACACAGAACTGAGACAATGACTGGTCCAGCTTTCATTTTTTCAAAAAGAGAGGAAAATGAAAAACAAATCTTTAGAATTCAAATAAATCAGGCAGTTTATTATTTGGTTGTACACTTTAACTCTGTTTCAGACCACTGAATATACTGAACATATCTGTGCAGATCTAGGACAACTCTGTAGACTTCTCAAAAGCAGCATGATAAACCACACATTGACCCAGATGGTGTTGTGCGGAGCCTTTAGTACAGGCTCAGACTTTAGAGACCTTAACTATATATTCACTGAAAAAACCATAGGTTTCAGCCACGTTATAGTTAGGAATTAGCATTTAAAATACCTTAGAAATTCACTGAAAAAAACATAGGTTTCATACATGTTATAGTTAGCTGGACATTTCACTCATACAAAACCATTGAAATTCCCCCGTTATAGTTAGTTCAGCTAACTATAACTCGCACGCCCGCAATGCACTGCTGATGACGTCACATATTACATCACTCATGACATGGTCAGTGACATCACTCATGACATCACTGACCACATCTCAAATGACATCACTGATGGATTTGTATGAGTGAATGTCCAGCTAACTATAACATGTGTGAAACCTATGGTTTTTTCAGTGAATTTTGAAAGATTTTTTAAATGCTAATTCCTAACTATAACGTGGCTGAAACCTATGGTTTTTTTAGTGAATTTCTAACGTTTTTTAAATGCTAATTCCTAACTATAGCGTGGCTGAAAACTATAGTTTAGTTTTTCAGTGAATTTCAAAGGTTTTGTAAATGATAATTTTTAAATATATTAATTGTTATTTTTTTATACTAGTTTACTACATTGTTTTAAACTATTTCTTTTTAGATATTTTCTTTTTTAAATTACCTTACATATTTTAATATGAATTGAAAAAAAATGTTTTTAACCTCATAGATGCTCGTAAACATCCCTCCCCAGTGCTGCGCTGTCCATTGGAACTAGTGCTGAATGGACGTCCAATGGTCGTGCGCAGCACTGGGGAGGTAGTGCTGCCGTCGGCCAACGCACCGAGGCAGCACTTAAGGGGTTATAACTTGAAATTGTAATATTTTTTTATTTTATCTTTTTTTTAATTTATATATACCGTATTTTCCGGCGTATAAGACGACTTTTTAACCCCTTCAAATGTTTTCAAAAGTCGGGGGTCGTCTTATACGCCGGACACTAAATTTTTATGAGTGCAAGCAACGCTCCACCGACGTGGAACCCTCCAATATGACCTGGGCTCTACTTGCGCGCTCACACTCCCACGTTTACCGGTTACATTAATCTAAAATTGCACATGATTTAGTGCACAGTTACTCTCCGGTACAGTCCCGTAGTGCTGTAGTGCCGATGGGAGAGGGTCCAAGGGGCATTTCAGTATTTTCTTACTGCGTCTTCATCCTAGAGACACAGCGGTGTATGCGCTGATCTGGCGCCATAATCCTCACGTTCATCGGAAGTAGAGGAGCGTCACTAGCGCACGTCTTCTACTCAGTTCATGGACATGGAAAGGGGACTTCAGAAGGTTCCAGCCGGCGGAAGGTGGGGGTCGTCTTATACGGCGAGTATAGGACGAAACCTACATTTCATCATGAAAAGTAGGGGGTTGTCTTATACGCCGGGTCGTCCTATACGCCGGAAAATACGGTATTTTATATAGCAGGCAATGATATCCTATGGAAGAAAATTCAAGTTACTGGTAAGTATGGTTAGAATTACTTTTCAGGATCAGTAGTGGGCTGAAAGATGCAGCACTGAGGTCTCTCCTGATAACAGGTGAGTAAATCGGAATTCGTAGTTAGACTGATTTTAGAGGAATTTTTTAAAGTTCCAAAACTCCACACTTCGAAGCATTTCCAAGTAAACCCAGTCAATGTTAGCCTATGGAAGGAAATTCAAGTTACTATAAGAATGGTTAGAATTACTTTTCAGGATCAGTAGTGGGCTGAAAGATGCAGCACGGAGGTCTCTCCTGATAACAGGTGAGTAAATCGGAATTCGTGGTGCGGCTGATTTTAGAGGAATATCTGTACATTTCAAAAATAGACACTTAGAAACTTTTCTGGTGAAAACCACACAATAGATTCCTACGGAAGGAAATACAAGTTACTGGCTTAGATTTACTTTTCAGGGTCCATACTGGGCACAAAGATGCAGCACTGACGTCTCTCCTGATAACAGTTTGGCTTCAGGAAAGGGCATGGGACAGAGACCGCCCTGATTAAGGCCTCTGACGAGATCAGGGCGATCATGGATCAGGGGGGGGCGGCTGTCCTAATCCTTTTGGATTTGTCAGCGGCCTTTGACACGGTCGACCATGCCACCCTAGTCGACCGTGTCACAGCTCTGGGCATAAGCGGTCTGGCCAAGGATCTCATTTCATCTTTCCTGGCAGACCGTACCCAGACTGTAAGGCTGGGAGATTTCTACTCACCCACTTCTGCACTCCCTTGTGGAGTTCCACAAGGTTCCTCGCTGAGTCCCATGCTATTTAACATTTATGTAGCGGACTTAGCGAGGGTAATAAAGGCACATGGAATACGGCTAACATCTTATGCAGATGATACCCAGCTGGTCCTGGGCATCCACAAGGACGGCTGCACTGTGGCAGCCAACTTCCAGAGAGCTATGCTTGAGGTCAGTACCTGGATGGCCTCTAATTGTCTTAGACTCAACTCGGACAAGACCGAGGTTATGACCTTTGGAAAACTCTCTCCAGAATGGTCTTCTAACTGGTGGCCGGAAAAGCTCGGCCGTCCACCTGTCCCAGTGGAAAAAGCCAGAAACCTGGGAGTCATCTTTGACAGCAAGTTGGCCTTTGACCTTCATACAAACAAGGTTGTGTCGTCTTCATTCTTTATTCTGAAAAAGATTAAGAAGCTGCTGCCTTATCTCCCTCCCTCAGCTGGGAAGACTTTGGTTTCTACCTTAGTCTTCTCCAAAATGGATTATGCAAACGCTCTCTTTCTCCATACCCAGAAGCGTGTCATAACAAAGCTGCAATCAATCCAGAATGCGGCAGCCAGGATTCTCCTGAGCATTCCTCGCCGCAACTCCACCACTCTTGGCATTCGTCAACTCCACTGGCTGAGAGTTGAGAGCCGCGTTAAATTCAAGGCCCTCTGCATTGCATACAAGGCAGTACATGGCATAGGACCCAGGTTCCTGACGGAAGCCTTTCAGCCATATACTCCTAGACAGCAACTAAGATCGGCCAATACCAACCTCCTCACTGTGCCACGCACAAGAACGGCTACCTGGGGAGATAGACGTTTCTTGGTGGCCACCCCAAAACTCTGGAATCTTTTGCCACATTCCATCAAATCTGCCCCAAACCTGATGAGCTTCCGCAGGCTCCTAAAAACGTGGTTATTTAACCAGTAAAAGGATGACTGACCCCAGTAGCTCCACAGCGCCGAGACACCCCAGGGTATTTGTTGCGCTATAAAAATTACGTAAATAAATAAATAAATAAATAAATAAAGTAAATCGGAATTCATAGTTCGGCCTATTTTAGAGGAATATTTTTCTCAATAGTGAAGGAAGGAGGCGGGCCTGAGGTGACATGTGCAAACACGCCCTTTGGCGCATTTTAAGTGGGGAATTAATTCCTCTTTAATCCTGAGGTCCCCTGTGGGCCAACTAACCCACTAGGTACCTCCAGTATGCACCAGGGAGCTGCGTTGCAGAGAGGTGAGCCCCCCATACAGCTTTTTATTTTTTTTATTTTAAAAAGAAGCCCCAGGGTGGCGGTCCCCGGGGTTCCTTAGAGGCACCCCATCATTATACAGTTAAGCCCCGGGGGATGGCGGTCCCCGGGGCTGCGGGGGGCCTTGTGCCCCCGCTATACCCCCCTATAATATGTACTTTGCCCCGGGTGTGGCGGTCCCCGGGGCAGTGTGGGGGGGGGGGGGGATTTGGCCCCCGACCCTTTATTTGTATAAAGCCCCCGGGATTTGGCCCCGGGGGGCTAATTTACATTAAAGCGCAGGAGCCGCAGGGTACGCGTAAAAAATTAAAACAACATTTTGGCCTTGGGGTCCTTGTGGGAGCCCCTAAGCAGGCCTAGGGGGTCAGGGTGTTTCTACCCTGCCCCCTTTTTGCGTTTTTCACATTTAGTTTTCTGTTTTCTTGTACCTCGGTTCTACCGAGGCACAAGATGGCTGCCAACACTTACTGGTTTAGAGTGTTGACAGCCAATTAGCATAAAGCTCGTGCTCGGGAGAATACGCATACGGTACTTCGTCTATAGATATATCTATGATTTTACTTTTGATTTTCTCAGGAACTACTGAACGGATTTACACCATTTAACAACAAGCATTTGCAATGCAATAGGTCTCGCATTAGGAAAGTTTGAGCTATTGGTCTTGTAAATGACAATGTTTTTATTTATGTGTTGCTTTTGAAAATAGCTAAATTAATAGCTTTGTCATTTACAATGGCAATAGTTATAACGCAAATGTGACACCTATAGCATTTGTAATGCAACATGTTTTGTATTTACGTGACTTAGATGTATTGATATTACAAATAGCAATGGCTTTTAATTTTTGTAATTAATTAATACTTAAATAAAAGGTATTGTAATTTATAATGGCAATAGCTTAAACTTTTGTAAATAACTTTTGTGAAGATTATGTTCAGTGTATTTTTTTGTGACGAAAATCCAAGAATAGAAGTGAAATATTAACATCTTTTTGTGACATTTGTAATAAAGCTTGAAACATTGAGAGAACATATTTGAACCAGTTGTTGTTGAATGGTTGCACAGATTGATGCTGTGATGGCGCGGAGTGATGTTGTGGTGGCAACGAGTGATGCTGTAGCGTTCAGTGATGCTGTGGTAGCGCATAGTAGTGATGTGGTGCCCCTTAGTGATGCTGTGGTGGCCCTGAGTGATGCTGTGGAGGCCGTGAGTGATGTTGTGGAGGCCCTGAGTGATGTTGTGGAGGCCCTGAGTGATGTTGTGGAGGCCCTGAGGGATGCTGTGGAGGCCCTGAGGGATGCTGTGGAGGCCCTGAGGGATGCTGTGGAGGCCCTGAGTGATGCTGTGGAGGCCCTGAGTGATGCTGTGGAGGGCCTGAGTGATGCTGTGGAGGGCCTGAGTGATGCTGTGGAGGCCCTGAGTGATGCTGTGGAGGCCCTGAGTGATGCTGTGGAGGCCCTGAGTGATGCTGTGGAGGCCCTGAGTGATGCTGTGGCGGCGCATAATGATGCTGTGGCAGCGCATAGTGATGCTGTGGTAGCGCATAGTGATGCTGTAGTGTTCCAGAGTGATGCTGTGGTGGTGCTGAGTGATGCTGTGGTGGTGCTGAGTGATGCTGTGGTGGTGCTGAGTGATGCTGTGGTGGTGCTGTGGTGGCGCTGAGTGATGATGTGGTGGCGCTGAGTGATGATGTGGTGGCGCTGAGTGATGATGTGGTGGCGCTGAGTGATGATGTGGTGGCGCTGAGTGATGCTGTGGTGGCGCTGAGTGATGCAGGGGTGGCGCTGAGTGATGCAGGGGTGGCGCTGAGTGATGCAGGGGTGGCGCTGAGTGATGCAGGGGTGGCGCTGAGTGATGCAGGGGTGGCGCTGAGTGATGCTGGGGTGGCACAGTGATGCTGGGGTGGCGCAGTGATGCTGGAGTGGCGCAGTGATGCTGGGGTGGCGCAGAGTGATGCTGGGGTGGCGCAGAGTGATGCTGGGGTGGCGCAGAGTGATGCTGGGGTGGCGCAGAGTGATGCAGGGGTGGCGCAGAGTGATGCTGGGGTGGCGGAGAGTGATGCTGGGGTCGCGCAGAGTGATGCTGTGGTGGCGCTGAGTGATACTGTGGTGGTGCTGAGTGGTGCTGTGGTGATGCTTAGTGGTGCTGTGGTGGTGCTGAGTGATGCTGTGGTGCTGAGTGATGCTGTGGTGCTGAGTGATGCTGTGGTGCTGAGTGATGCTGTGGTGGTGCTGAGTGGCGCTGGGTGATAATGTGGTGGTGCTGAGTGATGCTGTGGTGGTGCTGAGTGATGCTGTGGTGGTGCTGAGTGATAATGTGGTGGTGCTGAGTGATAATGTAGTGGTGCTGAGTGGTGCTGTGGTGGTGCTGAGTGATGCTGGGGTGGCGCTGAGTGGTGCTGTGGTGGTGCTGTGGTGATGCTTAGTGGTGCTGTGGTGGTGCTGAGTGATGCTGTGGTGCTGAGTGATGCTGTGGTGGTGCTGAGTGATAATGTGGTGGTGCTGAGTGATGCTGTGGTGGTGCTGAGTGATAATGTGGTGGTGCTGAGTGATGCTGTGGTGGTGCTGTGGTGGTGCTGAGTGGTGCTGTGGTGGCGCTGACTGATAATGTGGTGGTGCTTGAGTGATGCTGTGGTAGTGCTGAGTGATGCTGTGGTGGTGCTGAGTGATGCCAAATAAGATCAATAGTACTGCGATGTCACTTTCTGTGATGTCACTTCTTGTGACGCAATATGCAATTAGGGGGGCCCCGCATCTTCCCTTTCGCCTGGGGCCTCAGAAGGCCTAGGACCGGCCCTGCATGTACCTAAAAAGTATTGGACCTCATGATTAAAACTCAATCTTATTTCCATCTTATATATCCTCCTAATGGACTGCACCTCCAAATGGAGCAACCTGAGTCCACGGTTACCCCCCTCACATTCCTCTGTATTGCTGCAATTCCATGAAACCTAAAGCTTAGATATTTGTCATGAGCCTCACAATCTTTTGCATGCGCTGCAATGTGATATCTCTCATCACCCTGTTTTTAACACTCTGAAATGTTCCGAGATACAATCCCTGAGTGACCTGATCATGCTCCCAACATAAATCTTACCACATTTTCAAATCAGAACATATAAACATATTTGGTGGTACAGTCAATATGGATACGTACTATGGATTTCCATATGTTATTGTAGGAAAATCTGAGAACATCATTTGTTGCTAGTCTACACATATTACAATGTCCATACTTATATGAACCAATAGCTCTGAATGAATGACAACACTAACAATATGTCTTTTATTACGGAACACAGCCAGAATAGGATTGTGATTTTAGATGTGGAACTATATATCATTGGAGACAAGATTGAAAGTAGGATGTATGGAAAAGCCACAGCCTGTAACTCATTACTTCATGCTAGCAGCTCACATCCCAGGTGCCAAGCCAACTTAATACCGCATGGGAAAATGTTGAGAGCGAGACACAATTGCAGTAATGATAAAGATTTTTTAGAAAATATCAATGACAAAGGAGAAAGATTCTGAGCGTGAGTGTATGATAAAGATGTAATCTCAAAAGCATGCAAAAAGTCCCAGACTTTAAAACATATCGCCACACTTAAAGATGGCAAGAGACCAAACAGCAACAGCAGGGCAACAGTGAGGCTAATCACTAACACCATTCCCTACTCACAGAAGGTGTAGAATATACTAAAGAAACACTGGTCCTCACTTACGACAGAACAAGCGTTACAACCATTTATAACTAATTCCCCGGGGGTTACATACAGAAGGGGGTCATATGATACGCAATATTATTAGTCCCAGTTGCCCAAAACAAGAGATATCTGAGACATGACTACACAAAAGAGATATAGGTTCATATAAGTGTAGACATTTTAATATGTGTAGACTAGCAACGAATGGTGTTGTCGACTTTTCCTACAATAACACACGGATATCCATAATATTTATGCATATTGACTGTACAACCAAATATGTTGTATATGTTCTGATTTGCAAATATGATAGATTTATGTTGGGAGCACGATCAGGTGGATATTAATACTCACTCTGGTGGTGGAGTCCGAAGAAATGAATATTTGCTACTAATATACAGGATGAATATTGTTGGTCTTTGTAGCCCTGATTAAGACGTCGGTAAAGAAATTACCGGGAGACAAAACCTGTTTTGGCTATAATTTGTGGCTACGAATTAGCATTTATGATTTTGCTGAAATCCATGTGAAGTTTGGATTGAAAATAAAGAATAACCACCAGTCACAACGTTACATGGACTACTGAGTCTCTGTTTTTTTTATTTGGAGTTCAGGATCTTTTCTGTATTGTTTATTGAGGACTTTTGACATTTTTGGAGTTTAGTGGCCCCTTCCAGTTCTTGGAGCACCACTGTGACACACTGTTTTGGACACTCTAATACATGGCTTTATGCAGTCCTTACCCTGCCACTACTTGCTTTTTGTAGATGAAAGAGGGGGGTTAAGCGATCCCTTATCCACACATGTTTTATTTGCTGGCATAAGCCTACTATGCAAAGTTTTAACTACAGCTGCTACCAACACTCACTCATTATAGCATAGAATGGCCTCTGACATGCCCCGCTTCCTTGCTTCCTACCCTATGTTGCAGCCTCCTGTCCCTCAGAGATTACCTCAACGAGGTACCCTTGGCAGGACATAGCATGTTATTTTCATTGTGAAGTCTCCTACTCTCAGCTGCCTGCTGTCTACAATCCATTGTTCCCCCAGTCAATGGAAACTACTGTGGAGATTTTTTTCACCTCTGTGGGGGTAGCAGTATTGGGAAACGTGTTCCTCAATGGTAACTTAATGTCCCTTCATAAATATAGGGATAGGGGCTATATCCCCTTAGCTATCGTGTATTATTATTATGAGCTATGCTAATTGTCAAAGGATGCATTTTAGAGTTTTCCTCAGTCCCAAAAGACTACATGCTCCTCAGCAAATACATGCAGTGAGCGACACTGGCAGGTTTATCTCCTTTACATTCTCTGAAATCATGACTGGTGGACCTCATGACCCACTATATTTCTGTCAAGAATGGGAAAGGGAGCTTTTAATTCAGACAAACTTTGGGCATATTGCTGCACTCACATTGTGGAGAGGAGTTGGCCTAATGGCTAGGGCAGTCGACCTAGAATCTGGGGAACTGCGTTCGAGTCTCGGCAACGACGCTGAACATCATGTGATTCTGGGCAAATCTCTCCGTTCCTAAAAAAAATGAACTTGTCCTCGTGTAATGCAACTGGTGCTGTGTAAAGCGCTCTGATACCTTCAGGTCAAGCTTGTGCTATATAAAACTCCATACAAAATAAAAAACACACACCATTCAATCACAGATGTAAATTAATGCACATTAGGTTTTTGCACCGCTATTCCAATACCCTAGAGCACATCGCTAAATGTACCCCTAATGTCAGTATTGCTAGAAAAATGTGGCCAGATGAAAATGGGCTTTATGCATAAGGCATGGTCTAACCCCACTCTGCATGCCTATTGGGTCCAAGTATATGCAATACTACCATCCATGGTAGGCATTCTCCTTGTACCGGACACAACTGAAACTGCTATAGGCTACAACTGACGTTCCTACCATGGTGCAATGTTAGCTAGTGTTGCTCTGCTGCTCGCCAAAATGTGGGTGGTGATGTTCTAAATGAACAGACTTCCACAGAAAACTAAGAACTAAACGGGGTGGCTCCTCCATTTGAGTAGAGGAGCGTCGACCCACAAGCTCCAGAGCAGAAAATAAAAGGTAATAAAGTCTTGGGACGGCCAGCCAGACATGCACATTGTAAAGTTCTCTAACCTAGCTGTACAGCTGGGTTAGAGAAAGCACAGGTCTCCAGTGCTCTTAGTAGTGAGAGTAGCACCAGGATTGGCCAGTGCAGTTTCCTGGTCAGGAGCTTCCAGGAGGAGAGAAGACGACATTGTGTAACAAGTTAGAAAGGTAAGTCAATTTATTTATTTTTGTTCCCCACCATGTGCATATATGTGTGTGTGTATATATGTATATATATATATATATATATATATATATATATATATATATATATATATATATATATATATATATATATATATATATATATCTCTGGAAACACTGTTATTTATTTAACAAATCCCACAGAACCAGCAACGCGTTTCGGGCAAAGGTGCCCTTGTTCACGCTGATAATATATATATATATATATACATATATATATATATATACATATATATATACATACACACACATATATGTGTGTGTGTGTGCATATATGTATAGGGACATGTATGCATCGATATCAAAGCAAATACATTGTGCAGCTAAATTAAAATATAACAATATAAAGCAAGATCCTTATTTTTGTAATATTTTTTCTGCAATTTAATGGTTTAAATAACATAAATAAGTAGCCACACCTACTAGCATTGCCAGTGCTTGTTTCTCCTAATAGACAATCTCAGGTGGGAGGTTGAGTAGTTTCAAACTGATAGGTCTCATGTTTTTTTAAATACACATCTCCAAATTCATGCTGCAAAGGTATAGCTCTTTGAATCTCCATCTCAAACTAGTGATCATTCAGTTTTAAGTGAATATCATTTGTACCTGAGGCCCACTTCAACCACAAGCACACAGTCCTATGAGCCCAGTATGATTCATTATAGTGGTTAGGTGAATGCAGTCCTTTGGTGGCTGCTCGGGATCTAAAGCAGTGGGTAAGTGGGGGATAGGGATACAAAAATATGCACAGACCAAAAATAAATAAAAATATTAAACTTTATTTACCTGCTGCCGCGGTCACCGCATTGTTCCGCTCCCGAGCCTCAACTCCAGGACTGGTGTCCACTACGCAGGCTCCCAGATGCCAATCCTGAGGCTGCTCTCATGCTGGGAATAGCATTCCCAGCATGAGAGCAGCACTGGGATTGGTCTGAGCGGCCTGGTTTGCCGCTCAGACAGTGCCTGGGAGCCTGTGGCCTTTCTCTACCTGGCTGTACAACACAGCCAGGTGGAGAAATGCTAAGTACCCATGACAGTTTGGCCGTCCTGCAGCGTATACATGACGGTTTGGCCAGCCTGAGGGGGCTGACCAAACCATCAAGCAAATTTACTAGTGCCCATCACCTCTCCTCACCATTATTGGTCATAGATCGCATGCCCCAGCCCCACCCTGACGCAGCTTACTGGGAGCCTGCAGGAGGTAAAAGAAAAAAAGTGATAATGGAATTGGTTTATTATCATTGAATTAATCATATTTAAATCTGCTGCCACCTAGTGGGCTGACCTCCTCTGCCTTAACGGAGAAGCCACCCCTGATGCAGCCGCTGGTCTTTATCACACCTATGTCTGTGGGTTCTAGATCACCAACAATTTCAGGAATACTCTAGGGTTCTGATTTTGGTATTCTCAAAAATTGCAGGCTGTATTGCTCAAACTTACGCCGAATATTCTTGTATTTTATTTGAGTCTGTTCAATGTCTTTGTCCTCTTCTAGTGGTAGTCCCATTTTTAAAGGGCCATAAGGCCAAGCTTGGCCTGATTTCAATAAGTTAGTGTTACGACACTTTACTGAACTTGCCATTATGATAAACATATATATAACTTGGAAAGGTGGTATGACATAAATATTGGTCCTAAATACCTTTTACAAAAAATTACCCTCTGAGTGTTCATTTTCAATTATTAATCAAATGGGACAATACTTTGTTGTTAACAAAAATGACAGCACATTATTTATTTACAAAAAGGGGTGGTGAGGGACAGAGTCTCTGAATTAAGCAGAAAGCTCTCACCCAGTCAAAAGATCAGGGCTAGATCCAACACCGTTTTTTAGCTCACTGCACCATCCCAGTTTCAGAACCTGGCTGTATGCAAATTAGTCTGTTCCTGTCCCAGTGCATGATGGGAACAGGACAAACCAAACTACAGAAGCCAATTCTTACACTGGGAAGGAAACAAGCTCCCGGGGACCGGTTTCTGGCATTACAGCCGTCTTCGGCCCGGTTTGCTTGAATCCTGATGGTGCAATGAGCAAGGGTCTCACATCTGAGAATACCCTTCCACGCTTAGGGTGGACAAAAATATTTACAAAAAGGGGTGGTGAGGGACAGAGTCTCTGAATTAAGCAGAAAGCTCTCACCCAGTCAAAAGATCAGGGCTAGATCCAACACCGTTTTTTAGCTCACTGCACCATCCCAGTTTCAGAACCTGGCTGTATGCAAATTAGTCTGTTCCTGTCCCAGTGCATGATGGGAACAGGACAAACCAAACTACAGAAGCCAATTCTTACACTGGGAAGGAAACAAGCTCCCGGGGACCGGTTTCTGGCATTACAGCCGTCTTCGGCCCGGTTTGCTTGAATCCTGATGGTGCAATGAGCAAGGGTCTCACATCTGAGAATACCCTTCCACGCTTAGGGTGGACAAAAATATTTACAAAAAGGGGTGGTGAGGGACAGAGTCTCTGAATTAAGCAGAAAGCTCTCACCCAGTCAAAAGATCAGGGCTAGATCCAACACCGTTTTTTAGCTCACTGCACCATCCCAGTTTCAGAACCTGGCTGTATGCAAATTAGTCTGTTCCTGTCCCAGTGCATGATGGGAACAGGACAAACCAAACTACAGAAGCCAATTCTTACACTGGGAAGGAAACAAGCTCCCGGGGACCGGTTTCTGGCATTACAGCCGTCTTCGGCCCGGTTTGCTTGAATCCTGATGGTGCAATGAGCAAGGGTCTCACATCTGAGAATACCCTTCCACGCTTAGGGTGGACAAAAATATTTACAAAAAGGGGTGGTGAGGGACAGAGTCTCTGAATTAAGCAGAAAGCTCTCACCCAGTCAAAAGATCAGGGCTAGATCCAACACCGTTTTTTAGCTCACTGCACCATCCCAGTTTCAGAACCTGGCTGTATGCAAATTAGTCTGTTCCTGTCCCAGTGCATGATGGGAACAGGACAAGCTTGTCTCCTTTCTGGTGAAGAATTGGCTTGGTAGTTTAGTCTGCCCTGTTCCCATGATGCACTGGGCCAGGGACAGACTGATTTGCATATAGCCAGGTTCTGAGCTGGGATGGGGCAGTGAGATAAATAACGGTGATGGATCAAGCCCTGATCTTTGGACTGGGTAAGAGTGGTCTGTTTAACTCAGACACTCTGTTCATCACCACCCCCTTTTTGTAAATAGCACATTATTTATGTCAGAGGATATTCTGGCTATGATATTGTGTATTGTTTGCAACACAGAAATTAACGGTACTCCCTCTAGCTAGAACAAAAAGATACTCTCACTATGGGAAGATGTGTTTATCCTGAGCGTCATAGGTTTAAATTCCACAATAGAATCCCACCATAAGTAAGGTCAATAAAAGGAGTACCATTGAGCAGCCGTGGCCCGTGCAGGTAAGAGCTGGGGGGGGGGGGAGGGGGGTTCCACAGATAGCGGGAACGATAAAAAAATATGTTTATTTAATTGTCCCTCTTCCTCGTATGTCGAAATCCCGGCCCGCCGCTCTTACTTGCATGTGCCGCGGCTGCCAGTGAGTAAGATTATAGCAAAACCTCCCGTTGAAAGAATCAAGGAGCAGAAACCGTAAGCACTATTACAAAAGAAGTCTTGCTTTTTAATTTAAAAAAAATGAAAATAGGCCTATTTTTAGGGTCAAATAAGTTCTCAAATGAACTGTTTGCCAAATCTTCACAATCACGTCTTCTTGCAGATTGACCATGTCTGACTGATCTTAAGGTCACCTGAAGGCATTGTCCTCAATGTCTTTCCTTGTAGCAGTGTTTCACGCTAAATGAATCACGTTTCAGCTCTCATCCAATGACATCTGTAAGCACCGCCAGCAAAATGTTCCATGTGTAAAAAAAAACAAATTCTGCACAAGTTATCTTACTCATTGTTAAGCAGATCATTCTATAAAATGTCCATATCATAGAACCGGGGGCGAGAGGCCTAAACAAAACAAGATTTCCAAACTTTGCTCATAAATATTCTTCAAGTGGTGTTTAATACTGCTCCTTTTGTTTGTTTTGACAATGAATCTTATCTTTTGGTAAGAAGTCTGTTCTGAGCTATTATTTCTCTAAATAAAAGCCTCGCCGTCTTTCTTTTCACATGTTCTGCAGCACCAAAGTGGCATGGCAAATTTAATCGAAGAGTACCGCTCAGGGGAAGGCCTTCGGAGACCGCACTCTTTCACGACGCTGTTATCTACCCATCCTAGTGTTGAAGTTGCAAAAAAAAAAAAATCACAAAAAAGTCATTCTGAGTATATTCTTCCTGATAATTATTGTCAGACCCCGAGATAAGTATCTTGAATAAATACTACATTCAAATTACAAAGAATGGACTACGCCTATTATTGTCCAATACAGTACCCTGCGTGAAGTAATGCGTGTCAGGGGTTGCTCTCTAAATGCAAATCCGGGCTCCCTCCCCGCTCTACAATGGCCGCCCTCGACGCGAGGGTCTGGTATTTTGCACACAGACAAGAGCGGGCTTTGATTTTTGTATGTGTTCTGATAAGGCACAATCTGTGCGCCTTTATCTCAGCTGTTATATTTAAAGATGACATTCTAGCCTTGCCGCCTGCCTTTTGTTTCGACCCTGATTATCTCCAAGTGTTGTTGTTTAGTCAAATTCGCCGCTTTAATAAAAGGCCCGCTCTCTATGTAAGGGAAATTATTTAAATTGCAGAGTATCCTAAACACTGTGGTTTCGAAACGAACTAGGTGGTTAATCAAAAGTTAATTGTATAGTTTTCATGCAGATTAGGGCCTTTTGCAAATGAATCCCAGGTTGTGATTAATAAAAAAACAAGCAATGTCCTGAGCAAATGGTGGGGGCCTGAAGCAGTGGGGTGGGAGAGGTGAGGGGGGAGTCATGGGGTGGGAGAGGTGAGGGGGGAGTCACGGGGAGATTAAGGGACAGAAGGCAAGCGGCCGGGATGTGCAGGCTGGGGGGGTGGGGGAGGGGGGAGGGGGGGGTGGAGGGTGGGGAGGGGGGGGCGGGTAGCAGAGCCTTTGAAGAGCCAGAGTCAGTGAAGTGAATAATTAGGGGAGAAGAACAGGCAGGCTGATAGGCAGAAGGCTCAGGCAAGCTCGTGCACGAGGCGTGCACTTCCCAAAATCCTCTGGAGAGCCCTTGCTTGGCCTGAAGTATGGGTTAGCTGCATTAGGGCTCTTTTCCTATTCCTACGGAATAGAAAAGGCGAGCCCTAAAAAGCGTTATCTGCGAACCAAACTCAGGCTGTAGCCGTGTCTGAAGGTACCTATGGAAAATTGCATGGGGAAAACACGTTTTGGGACCCCCCTTTTTTCTCAGCCCCCACTTGACAAATCACCCCGAAACTTTCGCGGAGCACCCCATCTTCTTGGAGAATTTCGCGAAGATTCGTCGACGGGCGCCAAAGTTATTCCAAATAGAATGCTGTGGATTTCCTATGGAAACTAGGTCCCAACTATAACTACCTACTGGCAACCGCCAGTAGGTAATATGTGTATACATATATCAGAATTATCTTGGCAAAAGGAGTGAAGAAGTGGGGGACAAAAACTATTTCCCATATACTGGAGGCAACCACAAGCCCATACACAAGTTTACATGACTTTGTTCTGCTTTTATGCACATATACTGGAGTGCTACTTTTTTATACTTTGGAAACATGAGTGAGTGGACCCATGCACATTGTTAAATTACGAGCAGAAACATTAGCACATTAGCCTTACGATATATACGTTACACTAATGTGGCTATTTTGTTTTTTAGATAAATCTTCAACATATAAAAAAATTCATTTTTTTAAACAAGGACATTTCAAACTGAATGTCAAGACAGGGTAGGTACATCAAGTTTTCGTCTATTCATTTTTGCTGTATACGAAATAAAGTAGTTATCTTAATTTAACTCTGGATGCTGTAAGGCCAACCTGCAATGATTTGGTAAATGTCTAAAGAGTAATGTTAGTGGTTAACCAGTTAGCCTATTTATCGGTACTTTGCTCTATTCTATCTTCTCACATAATTTTAAATTCTTGATTGTATGCCCAATAGGTGAAGTTGTGGGCTTCCTCAACATAGATCATACTTTTGGTAGCATTTCAAGTTTTTTCAGGATATGAGGCACGGTCTCATCTACAGGTATTTGAAACATACACTTCGTGGGATAAGGAACACAGTTGTGATATCAACAAAGTTCTTGAATATAAGAATCAGAACTGGCCCATGTTAAATTAGTATGTCTTTTGAATACTTCCGTCAACCAGGTAATATTGCGTAACAATTGATATCCTTCAAATGCTGGATTTGTAAATTACCTGCAGATATGTGGTCATACTGATATATGTACTGATTACCTTAAACTTGATGCAAGCAGAATACATAAAATGGAGTAGGAGTGCATAAATAAAAATTAGTATATGAAAATGTATAGCAGGGGTAATCCTAGTACGGCCCGCGGGCCGCCAGCGGCCCTGCAAGCCTTCCTTGGCGGCCCGCAGACCTTGCAGACAATCGTACCTGTGCTAAAAAATAATTTATTAGTGTTAGCAAACACCACTGCAGCAGCACTTGACTCAGAGGACTCAGAGAGACTGATAATCACTGCTCCCCCGGTCCCCACAGAGCAGAGGCTTTGTTGTATTTCACCTCTTAGCGCCCCTGCATCTCCACTCTGACAATCACTGCTCCCCAGGCCCCCACAGAGCAGAGTGGAGATACAGGGGTGCTAAGAGGTGAAATACGACAAAGCCTCTGCTCTGTGGGGCCGAGCAAGCGATGATTGTCAGAGTGGAGATGCAGGGGCGCTACAACAAAGCCTCAAAAACATGTAAATGGTCTTTTAAAGACCTGCCAAGTACTTTGGTGCGGCTGTCTGTGTGTGCGCGCTGAGGAAGCCGTCTCTGCCCGGGCTCCTCAGGTCAATATTAACTGGAGAAAGCGATGGGCACATCAGAGCTGCTTATGGCTCAAATAAACAAATAATTTTTAGCTTTTAGCATTGAAAAGTATGATTTAGGGAAATAAATTGGCAATGATTGAAACAGACACATCAGCTTGGGCAACAAAATCATTTTGTTAAGGTTAGCCTGTCCTACTAATGTAAAAGGCGTTCCCATTTGTTAAGTATTAATACAATTTCTTTTATTTTACCAGAACTTCCCACCAGTGTGCAGAAACAGAAGATGCTTTATTCTGTTGTGGAGAAGGGCAAAAAGGAAGTATCTGTATTTAGTCTTTATTTAACTTGTATCCAGAGACCTCTCCAAAGGAAACAGCAATGGGTTGGTACATGCCATAACTTTAATGTTGTGGACATCCCAGGTTACAGGTTGTAAGCAGTTGGATTCAACCAGTTGTCGAATGAAAGGTTCCATATAAAGTGTGTGTGCAACCTGTATCCATTTGATAATGGCAGAGGGAAAGGTTTGGAGTTGCCAAGAGAAATGTCCATGCTACACGCCAGAATGCCTTTACAGCACCACACAATAATATATTGACTCTTGCATTGTTTGACCCAGTCTCTCAATGCCACAACCGTATTTGTTTGTCCTCGGATATCACTATCTGGAAAGTCATGTTGACTGAGTGGGTAATAATTCTGTTTATTCTGGTGGCTCTTAAACACATGTAACTTCTCATCTGCACAATGTTTATTTCGGATGATCTGAGTCGAATGTGGGGGGGGGGGGGGGGGGGGGAGTTCTGTCTTTTGAGAAAGACTATAAATGGGACAGAATTCTAGGAAGTGGGTGAGTCTGCTTCTTTAAATATTTCATGTGTTTGTTGTGAAAAGAAAGGAGGCATTTCCTTAATCAATAACATGTTTATTTCAATGGGTAAATTGTCTGTGTCGGTTGTCTTGCCTGAAAAAGCGGGTTTGATTACAGCCTGGAGTTCTGCTATGACTTAAGCTAAAGGAATGGCTTTTTGAGACAATGGGAGGGCAGCGTTATCTGATGTGTAAGTTCCTCTTTTACCTGTATTTGTGTAGGCCTATTATAGTTCGTAAATAGAGTAGTGTGTTAGATAATTCGTTAAGAAATCTATAATCTTTAATGTAGTTAAACAGGTTTTCTTCTTAGTCTGGATTTTCTCAGGTGTATATAGTTAATAAGTCTTCAGCTTTATATCCTACTTAAAAATTTTTTTTTAAATAAAGCACCCTACTACATATTAATAACTAGATGTTCTAAGCTGTTGGTTAACATTTGAGGTGTATAATGACAATTAGACTGTATTTTATAGCCGTAATTTGCTGCCTTCAAACTATCGCATTTTATTATTTAGAGCACATTAGATGTTATCATCTAAAAATGTCTGGATGAGAACCCAATTTTGTTTGATATAAGTCTCATCATTTAGGAGAGCCCAATGCAATGGTTATTTCGATCTATCCTCCCTTTCAGCCTTTAATGTGAAATCTAAGGTCAAAGGGGCATTATGAACAAGTTAGTTACCTTCGGTAAAGCTTTTTCTGGTAGATACATTATCTGCCAGTGGATTCCTCACCTTTTGAATCTACCCCTGCACCAACATTCCACAGAAGCTTTTTCATAGATCACCCACTTCGACGAGAACATCACAATAGCACAGCTTCACTTGCGACTCTGTATGACGTCACTGGAGCCATAAGAAGACCTTGTGAGCATACTGATGTCAGTTTCACCCATTTTATTCCGAGCCTTCGAGGCGAACGGGTGGACCAACAATATATCGCAAGTATACAATAAATACAGAAATATACACAGTACATGATTTAAAGAAGAAAGAAAACAGAAAAAGCTAAAGCCAAGACATTTCCTAGCGAAAAGCATCATAACAATGCAAATGACTAAGAAATACAAGAATGTCATGCCAAAACATATTTTCGGTATACATAGGTAGACAATGAGGAGGGTGGGTCAGTGAGGAATCCACGGGTAGATAATGTATCCACCAGAAGGAAAATGCTAATTACCAGTATGCATCTGTTCTTGGCATGTAGAGCTGCAAAGTTACACACTGTGCATAGATCTCCACCTAGTGTTGGGCCCGGATGTTTGCAGTTTATTGTTGTCCTGAAAAGTTCTTTGGAAGCCACGAGATAGGTGACTTCTCCTTTGGAACACATTGCACATGGGCATCGGCTCCATCCTCAGATAGTTTTTCGCCATTAGGGAAATGATGAGGCTTTGCAAGAAAAGAAAGGATGTCCATGTAAGCTATATCTAATTAAGGTAATGCTGGAACAGACAAGGGGAGGCGGGGAGGCGGGTGGGCGTGTGTAACTCTGCAGCTCTACATGCCAAGAACAGATGCATACTGGTAAGTAGCATTTCCCGTTCAAGGCATATGAGCTGCAGATTACGCACTGTGAATAGACTGTATTGCAGTAACCACTCTCAGCGGCGACCACCCCCATCTGTTGCAGTAGTTTGAAATAATGTTTTGAGAACAGCCTGCCCCACATTAGCTTGTTGTTTGGTTTGCACACCTACACAATAGTGTTTTGTGAATGTGTGCGGTGTAGACCATGTACCTACTCTGCAGATGTCATCTAGGGGAATGTTCCCTAAAAATGCCATTACGCATTCTTGTGAGTGCCAAACAGGTCCAACCGAGGAAACTCCCACTTCCTGATAATGTGGAGGACCACCACCGGATGGAGACACATTCAGCACTCCGGCGGCCAGATGATTTGCAATTCCACAAATCCGATGGTCCTGAGCCCAGGACCAGAGCTGCAAACGTCTCTGCAGAGACGATACGACCCTACCCCTGTTTGTTGATGTACCACATTGTGGTAGTGTTGTCTGTCAGGACCAGAACCAGCAGACCGCAAAGGGAGAGAAGAAAGGCCTTAAGAGCCAAACGAATCACCCGCAATTCTAGAAGATTGATATGAAGCACTCTTTCCTCTGGAGACCAAAGACCCTTGATCTCCAGATCCCCCAGATGAGCACCCACCCCAAAGTGGAGGCATCAGTTATCACTGTGGCCCTTGGAAAAGGAAGTTGAAACGGCTTCCCTTGAGACCGGTTGCCTGAAACACTCCACCATAACAGATCCGCCGCAGTATCTCTGGAGATTCTGACCACCTCCCTGAGACCTCCGTTGTGTTGAAACCACTGAGTGCGGAGCACCACGGGAGTGCCGTCAACCTGTGTGCATGGTTGACCAACAGTATGCAGGAAGCAAACAGACAGAGCAGGCGTAAGACCTTCAGGACTGGAACTGCCGCTCCTTCTTGAAACAACGGAATCATAGCCTGAATGTCTAGAGTACTCTGAGGAGGCGGGAAGGGACGATTTACAGTAGAGTCCAGAACTGCCCCTATGAACAGGTTGCGCTGAGAGGCACCAGGTGAGATTTGGTTAAATTTATCGAAAAATCCAGGTTGAACAACAGCTGAGCCGTTATTTGCAGATGATGCAGCCTACACTCTGGAGACTTGGCTTTGATCATCCAGTCGTCCAGATAAGGGAATATCAGAATCCTCGACCTTCTGAGATGAGCTGTAACCACCACCTTCAACTTTGCGAAGACCCGAGGTGCAGAAGTAAGGCCGAACGGAAGTACTGAACACTGATAGTGTTGAGATAATACAGTAAAACAGAGATACTTCCGATGCGACTTCAAGTTGAGGATGTTGAAATAAGCATCTTATGCAAATCGATCAACACTATCCAGTCTATCCAGTCTTCCTGCTGCAGCGCCAGAAGGACCTGAGCTAGGATCAGCATCTTGAACTTCTCTTGCCTGAGGTAAAATTCCAGACCCTGAGGTCCAGGATCCACCTTAACCGTCCGTCCTTTTTGGAGATCAGGAAATATCGGCAGTAACACCACTGACCCTCTTTCCTGCTCCGGAACCACCTCTATGACACCTTTCTGTAACAATGTCAGGAATTCCTGCTGAAGAAGCAAAGGATGGTCCTCTGAAAACAAGCCCTGGCGAGGAGGGTAAGGAGGGGGAAACTCCTGGAAAGGAAGGGCATACCCATTTTCTACAAGCTTCAAAACCCAAAGATCTGATGTAACAGATTTCCAATTTTGTAGAAAATGGGACACCCGGCCTCCCAGGGGACCAACATGCTCCAAGATGGGGGATCTAGAGCTGCTTCCCTATGAAATCAGTGGGGGGGAACAGGAGAGGAGGAGGAGGAGGACTGTTGCCGGGCGACCCCGCAGACGGCCTCTTCCTTTCCCTTTGTACGACTTGTACAGGGGGTTCTGCTGCTGCTGTCGCTGACAGCCTCAAAATGAATCTGCCTTCTCAAATCCACAGTAGCCCTCCTATCCTTGAAACGTTGCAGAATTCACGTTTGTCCCAAAGAACCTTTAAAAGGAAGATCAAGGAGAGTGGCTTGAATATCCGGAAAAAATCCAGAACCTCTTAACCAGGTGGGTATCCTGGTAGCCACCGAAGAGCCCATCACCCTGGCGACTGAGTCCAGACCGGACTGGATCACCAGACAGGCTGCAGCCTGCATATCAGTCAACACCTCCAGAAAATGACCTTGAACATCCTCCAGCAGCCTAGGAGCCACCTCCTTGGCCGTGCACATCAAAGTGTGGATATATCTTCCCAACAAGCATGTGGCGTTTGTAGACTGAGGCCATGCTTGCCGAAGTTGACTTTTTTTGCTGACTGCTCAAGCTGTTTGGAATCCCTATCTCCCGGGGTGAAGGGAAAGGATCCTGCCCACTGTTTGGACAAACATGAAGCCTGAACTACCAAGCTTTCGGGTCAAGGGTGAGAGGTTAAAAAGGCTGGATCCCCAAGAGCAGCCTTATAGCGTTTTTCCACTGTTCTGGAAACTGCTGGGGAAGACATATGTTTCTGCCACACTTAAAAAATTGGCTCCATCAGTGCCTCATTGAATGGGAGCAAAGGCTCTACCACTGAAGGAACGTGCAAAACCTCATTCAGAATGTTAGATCTGACCTCTGATGTTGGTAACTGCAGATACAAACAGTCAGCAACATTCCTGATAACAGTGTGGTAAGGAGCCACGTCCTGGGAAGGCATTGCCTTAGGGGAAGAAAGTTCCCACTCCAGGGAAGTGTTCAAACCCCAGGCCTCATGAAGACACACAAAGTCATCCACGGAGTCTAGGATTTCCCCCTCCTCAGCTTGCTCCTCCTGTTCCTGGTACTCCACTTCTTTCAGGAGCCTTCCTCCTGGGGAATATCTTCAGAATAGGCATCGCCTGTGACCTCGGCACCGAAGGAGGTGCCTCAGTAGCAGCCAGTGGCGCCGCACAAAGCTGGGATGGTGTTGGTCCAAAACAAGACGGCGCCAGAGATTGCGGGATCGATGTGGAGAATCTCGTTGCCGGGAAGGAGTCATCGGCATGAAGGGGACGAATAGTGCCTGAGCATAATGTATGGGGATGACCAACTTATAAGAGAGCGGACTCACAGGTCCAACCAGCGCGCTGGATGGGTTAGTCGCTTTGGCAAACGTGCCAAACATCGTACTAAAAAAATGCGACGGATCCGCACCTGGACTCAGAAAAGGTGGATATGGATCCGCCTGGTCTGGATCTGACAGAGGCAGTGAGGCAGGTTGTGGCTGCGACACCGGAGATGCCGGAGGGGTGAAGTCGGAGGAGCAGGAGATGTCTCCGTGGGCGCCGGCGAATCCCTTGGCGCCAGAGAATGGACCTCAATCGCCGGAGAAGGTGAAGGAGAAGGCGATATGTCATCTTTTCCATGACGCCACAGGACAGAAGAAGCCGACCTCGGAGACTTGCCTTTCCAAGAACGACACCGGGACCCATAAAGTTGCTGCTTCTTGTGCTTTTTAAACGACCTCAAGGTGTGCAGGGTAGTAGACTCTTGTGGCCTCTCGTCTCCTTTCTCGCCCGGCCATGAATAACTTTGTATCCTTCTCATTAAGCACCGACGGATTCATCCTTCGACAAGATGAACATCCTTTGACGTTTTGATCAGACGACAGGCACCAAAGCCAATCTTCGTGGTGGTCTGTAATGGACATATAACCCCCACATTCCCTACAAGGTTTGAACCCCGACATCTTTTGTGTAGCCATCGCACTGCTACAACCACAGATCGTAACTGAAACAATCTAAACCTACAAGAAATGGAGAGTCCCAGAAAAACCATTACGTGTCGATGGAGCGGAAAAAAGGGAACGGATGTCAGCATGCCGACGTGGTCCTCTTATGGTTACGCTGACGTCATAAGGAGTCACGACCAGAGCCATGCTATTGTGATGTGCTCATCAACGTGGGAGAGCTAGAAAAAAGATTCCATGAAATACTGGTACTGGGGTAAATTCAAAAAGTGAGGAATCCACAGGCAGATGTATCTATCAGAACCAAAACCCAAATTGGGTTATAAGCGATAGCCCAGCTTGAAGTTCTCATTTCCCCAGGTCTCTTTGCAGTGACTATAGAGAAGTAGTATCTAGGACAAATTTTAATCTGTTTTTTTTTGGTTCCAGACTTTAGTCAAGATTTTATCTTTGGCAGTCTTAAAATATACCATCAAGGTTCAGGATTGAACATATTGTTAAGGAGTAGTATTCGGTATCCAAGGAGCCCTAGCTATAGTTAATAATTTTAGAACCCAACTTTTTCTTCTTCTAGTATTTCCACTCTCAAAAGTTGTACTGTCCCTTATAGAGGAATCAACCATTCTGCTGCACATTCAGTACAATCTGCAACTCCCACTATACTTATGTTGTTCCACTTACGTAGGTTCTCTGTTTTCTTGCACTTCCATTACATGCTAATAAGTGAAAGAATGAATGAATGAACATACACTTATAAAGCGCATGGCTACCAAAGGCCTCCCAGCGCTAGAGACAGAGCCAGACCGAGATCAACAAAGGACTCAAGGGAACAGCAGAGTCTTCAGGTACTTACGGAAGGAGATTTAGGTGACCTCCAGCCGAATGTGGTCTTGTAACTGATTCCAACTTTTTGCCGCAATAAGAGAAAGGAATATGCTACTTACCAGTATGCATCTGTTCTTGGCATAGAGGGCTGCAGAGTGGTACATTTATGAATAGATCGCCATCTGGTGTTGGGCTCGGATGATTGCACTTGTTTTTCTCTTGGAGAAGTCTTTTGTCGTCACAAGACTGGTGACTCCTCCTTTGGGTGCTAGTGCGTATGGGCATCGGCTCCATCCTTAGATTGTTTTGCCATAGTAGGGTTAGATGGAGTAGTATGATAGAATACAGATAGAAATGCCCATGTAAGTGTATCTAAATAAGATAGTGTTGGAACAGACACAGGTTTCCGGGGAGGGTGGGAGGGCATGTACCACTCTGCAGCCCTCTATGCCAAGAACAGATGCATACTGGTAAGTAGCATATTCCGTTCGAGGCATATGGGCTGCAGATGGTACATTTATGAATGGACTATACAGCAGTTATCTCCCTAGCGGTGGTCACCAGTGTCTGTTGCAAAAGTCTGAAATAAAGTTTTTAGTACAGCTTGTCCCACTCTAGACTGTTGTGTTGCCTGCACATCTAGTGTTTTGTGAAGGTATGCGGTGTAACCCAGGTAGCTGCTTTGCATATGTCATCTAGAGGAATGTTTCCTAAGAATACCATAGATGCTCCTAGTTTACGTGTAGAGTGAGCTCTGGGAGGGACAGTTAATGTCCTCTTTGCTTTTAAGTAGCATATTTGTATACATTTTACAATCCACCTGGCAATGCCTGCTTTAGAGATAGGATTGCCCTTATGTGTAGGAGAAAACGCTACAAATAGTTGTTTTGTCTTTCTGAAAGTTTGTGTTCTTTCTATGTAGTACAATATCGCCCTTTTGACATCTAATGTATGTAGGGCCCTTTCTGCTACCGTCTGTGGTTTTGGAAAGAAGACTGGTAGTTCCACTGGCTGATTGATGTGGAATGCTGAAATTACTTTAGGCAAGAATTTTGGGTTTGTTCTAAGAACCACTTTATTTTGGTGTAACTGCAGAAATGGTTCTTGTATTGTAAATGCTTGCAATTCACTTACTCTTCTGAGTGAAGTAATAGCTATAAGAAAGGCCACCTTCCATGTGAGGAATTGTATTTCACACCTATGCATAGGTTCGAAAGGTGGTCCCATTAGTCTGGTAAGTACTATGTTGAGATTCCAGACTGGGGAAGTCGGTAGTCTTGGTGGAATGACTCTTTTGAGGCCTTCCATGAAAGCTTTTATTGCTGGTACTTTAAACAGGGAAAGATGTTGTCTGTTTTGTAGGTACGCTGCTATAGCTGCAAGATGTACTCTAATAGAGGTGTAAGCAAGCTTACATTGCTGCAAGTGTAGTAAATAGCAAATAATCTCTTTAGTGGATGCGTCCAGAGGGTTGATGTTGTTACTGTTACAGTATACAGCAAACATTTTCCACTTTGCTGCATAGCATGCTCTGGTGGTAGGACGTCTTGCTTGCTTAATGATTTCCATACAGTTTGGAGGTAAATCTAAGTATCCAAATTCTATGACCTCAGGAGCCAGATCGCTAGGTTCAATTGTTTGGGATCTGGGTGCATTATTTCTCCATGGTTCTGTGTAAGGTGCATGAGTAATAATCTTAACTTTTGATGTGGCACCTGTGAGAGTTGCAGTAGCGTGGTGAACCACAGCTGTCTTGCCCACGTGGGTGCTACTAGTATCATTGTCATTGAATGTTGTTGCAGTTTCCGACCCACTAATGGAATTAGTGGGAGAGGGGGAAAAGCGTAAGCAAATTTGTTGGACCAATTTATCCATAGCGCATTGCCCTGGGTCAGGTGGTGTGGGTACCTGGATGCGAAGTTTTGGCATTTTGCGTTCTGATGAGTGGCAAAGAGATCTATCTCTGGTTGTCCCCATCTTTGGAAGAATGGCTGCAGTATTTGGTTGTGCAGTTCCCATTCGTGTATTTGTTCTGACTCTCTGCTTAGGATGTCTGCTATCTGATTTTGAACTCCTGGTAGGTGTTCGGCTAACAGATAGATCTTTTGAGGAATGGCCCATCTCCAAATGTCCTGTGCTAGTCTGGATAGTTGGAGAGAGTGTGTCCCCCCCTGTTTTTGAATATAATACATTGCAGTCATGTTGTCTGTTCTGATCAGGACTGCTTTGTTGAGGATTTGCATTTGAAAAGCTTTTAATGCTAGAAACACTGCTAGCAGTTCCAGATAATTGATGTGCTGTCTTTTTTGGTGTACACGCCATTTTCCCTGCACTGTATATTTCTCCATATGCGCTCCCCATCCGGTGAGCGATGCATCCGCTGTTAGTATCACTTGTGGAATCGGTTCTAGGAACGACCGCCCCTTGGAAATGTTTGTTGTGTTCCACCACTTCAGAGAGCGATGTGTGCGGTCGTCTACCAACACCAGATCTGTAATCTGACCTTGAGCCCGATTCCACTGTGTCGCTAGACATTCGTGCAGTGGACGCATTTGTAGTCTGGCATATGGTATTAGCAGTATGCAGGAGGACATCATCCCTAACAGCTGCATCAACACTCGAGCTGTTAGTGAGTGTTGTGGTTGAAATCTTTGGATCAACGTGATCATTGTTTGGATCCTGATTGGATTGGGGTATACTTTGGCTTTTTCTGTGTCTATAGTAGCCCCTAGATATTGTTGAACCTTGTTTGGTTGTAGGTGGGATTTTGTGTAGTTCACCGTAAACCCTAGCTGGTGCAGCAATTGAATGGTCTTCTGTGTGTTTTGAAGACATTCTTCCTGTGACTTGGCTTTTATTAGCCAATCGTCCAAGTAAAGGAAGACATGTATTTTTTGTCTTCTTAGGTGTGCTGCAACTACTGCTAGGCATTTTGTGAACACCCTTGGTGCTGTTGTGACCCCAAACGGAAGGACTTTGACTGATAATGTTGTCCTTCTACTACAAACCTGAGGTATTTTCTGTGGGCTTTGTGAATTGGGATGTGAAAGTAAGCGTCTTTTAGATCCAGTGTAGAAAGAAAGTCCCCTTTCTTCAGTAAAGGAAGTACTTGTTGGAGCGTGACCATGTGGAAATGTTCCGAGTGTATGTATGCATTGAGAGGTCTGAGGTCTAAAATTGGTCTTAGAGACCCGTCTTTTTTGGGAATTAGGAAGTATAGAGAGTATACTCCTGTCCTTCGCTGATGTTTTGGAACCTTCTCTATAGCATGCTTTTGTAGCAGTGATAGTACTTCCTATTTTAACAATGTCAGATGATCTTGACTCATTGGACGCTGTCTGGGGGGGGATGTTTGGTGGGGTAGCTGTGAGTTCTAGGCAATAACCATGTTGGATAATTTGTCTCACCCACCTGTCTGACGTGATGTTTTCCCAGACAGGTAGGAACTGTGATAGACGTCCCCCGACCGGTGTTATATTGTCTGGGGGGAGTTGTATTAAGTCACTGTTTTGGGGTTGGGGAGTTGCGGTTGTTATTATTTCCGCGACCTCTACCCTTGTTGTTGTTACCTCTGTAACTGCCTCTTGAATTACCTCTGGGTGATGTTGGTGTAAAAGAGGTAGATTGCTGGCTTGTGCCTGTATTCTTTGACCCCCCTCTATAGGTGGACCTACGAAAGGAACCCCTTTGAGTTGGCTGTTGTAATGCTCCCATTGATTTAGCCGTTTGTGTCTTTTTTCATCTTTTCTAAAGTCTCATCTGTACCTGAGCCGAAAAGTATTTTTTGATCAAAAGGTTGGTTCAATAAAGATGTTTGTACTTCTTGTTTGAACCCTGAGACCCTAAGCCATGCATGTCTTCTTAACATGATACTGGTGTTGATGGATCTTGCTGCAGTGTCTGCCGCGTCTAAGGCGCACTTAATGGAAGTGTTGGTTATTATCTTCCGTTCTTGTGTAAGCTGGTCTGCCCTTTTTTGATGTTCCTTAGGGAGATGTGTTATGAGTTTTTCTAACACAGCATAATGCGCTCTATCATAGCGTGCAAGTAGCGCTTGTGTATTAGCTATGCGCCGTCTCTAAAAGGAAATCCTCTATTTGAGGTTCTGTATGTAAATCTACCTTATGGTATTTTGCTGCCCTATTAATCAGCTGTACAAAACCTGTATTATCATCAGGTGGTGAAGGTTTTGAGGGGTATAATTCTGGGTCGTTATCATCATCCGACCCTGCATTATAATTTTCCCATGGGTCTTCTTCATCTGGGACAGTGTCGTCATCCCCATGAAGTTCTCCCTCCCCTGTATCACTGTCTACATCTGTTTGAGGTGTAGATGGTCTTGGTGTAGAACGTGGAGGAATAGCTGGCATAGTGTGAGGAAGAGGAGAAGAGGGTGTGTCTCTAGGTCGAGGAGAAAGGGGAGGAGTTGTATTTGTCCCCATTGTTCTCTTTTTAGGAGGAAGAGCTTTGTCATCTAGCTGTTCATTCTTCCTCTTTATCGGTGATTTTGTCACCACTTTGGCAGTTTGCGGATCGATAAACAAAGTCTTTTGTTTTGGATCTGTCCGATGCTCCTGTGTCGGTACCAAAGTTCTTGGTTCCGAAAGGTGCCTTTGCTTCTGACCGTCAATGTTCTGTGTTTTCGGCACCGAGAATTTGCTCGGTCCCGATTTTTTCGGTGTCGAGTAAGTCTTCGACGTCGAAGCATGTTTCGGTTTCGACATGGAATGTTTTGACGCCGAGCTTTCCTTTGTATGGAGCTTCGCTGTTGATGTCGATGTCGACCGTTTCTCGGATCCGACATGGTGGGAGGCCGAGAGTTTCGGTTTCTGTTTCGGTTTCGGTTTCGTTGCCGGGCCCGAAGGCGGGGCGTCAGAAACTTTCTTCGGTACTCTGACCGGGCTCGAAGGCGGGTTCGGTACCACACGGGGTCGGTTTTTTGGTAAGGGGACGTCGTCACTCACGGTTTGTTGAGCGTCGATTTCTTCGACATCAGACTCGTCCACTTCCGACCCGTCTTCATGTTCCTCTTCTTGTTCGAGGTGCTGGGCCTCGAACAGCTCCGGGATTGCCTCCGACTGCATTCTCGAAACCTCGTGTCTTTGGGCTCGACGGTTTCTAATCGTCAACTTGGAGGAGAATGCTGCGCAGGCTTTGCAGTTCCTGGATTCGTGTTCAGGTGATAGGCAGAGGTTGCACACCTTGTGTAGGTCCTTGTGTGGGAACTTAGCACCACACGTTGGACATCTCTTAAATGGAGTCCTTTCCATGGACTCCGGGCTGGACTACGTCGAGAAAGGCCTCTCGGTCTCGTCGAAGTAGAAGAAAATGTTTATTGTTGGAGTCGAAACGGGTCGGAATGGAAATGAAATCGCGTTCGATAACAATACTGTTGAATTGGAAAGGGAATACGCGCCGAAAAATCACTTTTTCTCGAAGTCGATCTGGAGCGCTTCGATCCTCATCTGAACCCGATGGCGGAAAAAAACAATCTAAGGATGGAGCCAATGCCCATGCGCACTAGCACATAATCGTCCACCACTACTAGCACGATTTACTCTGGGTACGGTTGCCAGATGTTTCTTCTTGGAGCGAAGTGATCTTTTTGGAAGGTATGGTGTAATAATAGACCGAAGAATCTGGGGATGCCTTAAATGAAAGTGACTTGTGGGCAATGCACCGGGCCTTAAACCGGATTCTTTCAGGAACCGGTAACCAGTGCAAGAAGGTGATACGAGGTTTAGCTGATTCCCAGTAATGAGCCTACATGAGGAGGCGCGCAGCACAGTTTTGGACCGTTTGCAGTTTTTTTAATGGTGGAGCAAGGTGAACCTAAGAAAAGCACATTGGCGTAATCAAGCCTCGAGAGAATTAAGGCCTGTACCAATAGTTTCCTGGCAATAAAGGGCAAAAAGTGTCAAATTTTCCAAATCATTTTCAGGATACCAAAGAAAAAAACCTGCCACCCTACGTGCCAGCTCCTTGAAATTCAGGTCCCGGTCTAGCCACACCCCTAGACTTTTTATTTGCTCTTTAGGGAGGGGGGCATGGTACCTAAACATTTTTGCCACAGTACACTAGTATCAAGGTTGGCCGTCTTACCTAAAAATATCAGCTCTGTTTTGGCTGCATTCAGCTTTAGAAAAGAGTCATCCAAATTGGTGATTGACCATGTCGAAGGCCGCGCTGAGGTCGAGTAATACAATAGCCGCGGACCCTCCGACATCCAGAATTTTCCAGGACTCTTCAACCACCACTAATAGTGCCGTTTCCATACCTTGTTGGGGTCTAAAGCCCGTTTGAGAGGGGTGCACATGTTCATTCTCCTATAAAAATGCAGAGAGAGCGGATTTACATACTTTTCACATATTTTAGGGATCCTAGGTAAGCGTGAGATCGGCCGATAATTGGAAAAGACTTCAGGGTCAAGGGTGTTTTTTTTTCAATAGAGCTCTGACCATAGCCTGCTTCCACGGTCTAGGAACGATCCCTGAGGAAAGTGAGATGTTGATGAGGTCCAAGATAACAGGACTAACGGAGTCAAGGACCTGATTGAGAATGGACGGGGAAACGAGATCCCTAGGGGAGCCTGATGCAAAATACACCTTAACTGACTCCATATCCATGGGGGGGGGTTGTCTCCATGATATGGTCTAACAATGGAAATTGACCATCTGCGAGTGAGATATTTACAAGGGCTGATGGGGGAAAAGGTGGAATAAATGTTTTCAATTTTCTTGTGGAAGAAATGTGCCAGTTTATTACAACGTCTCAAGGTGTCCCCTGGAGGCAAGAGTGGCTTGGGTGGCTTAAGGAGGGACTTTGCAATTTTAAAAAATTCATGGGGGGAGCTAGAAGCTGCAATGATATTTTCCTAGTACCCGGATTGGGCCGATCTGATTTCCGCCTTATAGGCTTTAATGGCTTTTCTATAATCATTTATCTTGGCAATGGAGAAGTCCTTTCTCCAGCGCCTCTCCAGGCGTTTACACACTTGTTTCAGCTCTCTAAGTTTGGGGGAGTACCAGGCTGGACCAAGCCCATCTTTTTTACTTCTCATCCACCTTTTGGGGATTAATGTATCTAATGACGATTCGAACCAGTCATTACCTTTGTTTTTGGCTATTTCAAGGTCATTGTCTAATACAGATCTGGTGTTTTCAAGCACGAGTGCCCAGGACTCAATCGTTAGTTTGAACTAGTTCCGACTCCACATTTTTACCCTTTCCCGTGCCCGACCCCCAGCCTGTACAGTCCAGACAAAGGGAACCATGCAGTGGTCTGACCAAGGCAGAGAAATGTGTTCTTCCACAACCAAACTATCAGTGTTGGAAAAGAGCGGGTCGAGAAGATGGCCTTTATAGTGAGTGGGGCCAGACGCTTTCAATTTCAGTGCCAAAGCATCTAAGAAGTCAATTACAGCCTTAGCCTCAGAAGAGGATGCCAGGTCAAAATGAATGTTGAGGTCACCAAGTACGGAGAAGTTGGCGAGATAACTGGCCGATGTAGCTATCAATTCCGTAAGGTCCTTACTAAAGTTGCCCATTGGTCCTGGAGTACAATAAATAAGAGCGCCAGAAAAGGTGCACGTAGAGGAAAAGCCCAGTGCGAAAAAATAGCTTTCAAAGTCAAGAATCAAACTATCTGTGATGCGGCAAATAAATGTTTCTCCATAGATGATGGCCAAACACCCACCTCTACCAAATTCCCGATCTTGTCTTTGCATCAGGTATCCAGGGGGCAGGGCTTGCACCACTGCTGGCTCTGACATACTTATAAGCCATGTTTCAGTAAGGAACAAGGGCCCACATGCATCAAACAGGATTGTATTGGCAAACGGTGCGAATCGCAATATTTGTCCGTTTGCGAATGCAATTAATTGATTTGGGATGCATTAAGCTTTTTTGCTTTTTTCGCAATTTAAGAAATCGCAATTTATTTGCGATTTCTTAAATTGCGATTGCATTTAAGAAATCGCAATTTTGCGATTTCTTAAACGCAATGCATGATTATTTTAAAATTGCTAAATCGCAAATAGGAAGTGGTAAATTAACATGAAGTTAAACTTCATGGTAATTTGCGATAACTTTCAAAAATGCACAAAAGTGCATTTTTGAAAGTTTCATTTTACACACCACATGCCCTTGGGGCATGTGTGTGTGTAAAAAGTACTTAAAGGTACATTTCAGGGGTGCCGGGGGGGGCAAGGGGGGTCCTTTGGACCCCCCCCTGCACCCTTGAAATTGCATTCTCATTTTGCGATTCCTTAATTGTGAATCACAAAATGAGAATGCCTTCACATTCATTCCTATGGGCCTCAAGGCCCATAGGAATCAATGAAAAGGGATTCCTTAATTGCGATTCGCAAATTGTGAATCGCAATTAAGGAAAATTAAGAAATGGCAAAAAAATTGAGATTTCTTAATGCATAGCCGTTTGCGTATTCTTAATTGCGATTCCTTAATGTTCGCAATTAAGAATTCGCAAACGGGAACATTGATGCATGTGGCCGAAGGCATCTAGATCATACTCTTCTAGTAATAAGCGCAGTTCAGTCGTGTGCTTAATCAGTGAACGACAATTCAAAAGAGACATTTTGAGGGAAATTTTTGAGGCTAAAGTCGTATTAGGTCGCCTTACCAAGTCGACTCAATTCAAAGGGGCATTGGGTACATTTGTATCCCCTGCCAATTGGCCCCATTATGTGAGTGCAGCTAAAAGGTAGGGTCTCTCTGATATGGTCAACTGATCAGAGGTGTAGGAGATTTTAGCCCTAGTGGGAGAACCAAGGGTCCTGGCCCCTGGTCATGGACGGGCGCATACAGGCTTGTTTTAGGTGTGCATTTGGCGTGCCAGCGTCGCGGCCGCGTCTTCCGCCCCTTAAGAGAAGTGGTGAGCGTGAGCGCCGTCGCAGCTAGACTGTTATCCTGCGTTTAGAAATGCCCGCCTAATGGTCCCACCGGAGCATTGAACACAGCTCCTTCCCGATACTCCGTGCAAATAGCAATTAAAGTGGCGGTTTAAATCAGTGCAAGTCTCAGCAATTTTAAAGTAACACAGTGTCGATTTACATCAATCCAACTATTAGCAACTTTAAAACAGTACAGTATTTAAAAATGTATCCAATAAGTATTTTGAATTCAGCAGGTTACTCGTGAAGTATCTCTAGCCTCCTCAACCAAACCACTAATGAAAGGTAAAGGCTAAAATGTAGATTCTGTTGGGCGTTTTCTTCCTGCATTTCAGATTTTCTATTTTCCTGATCGGTTTGTCGGTCTGGGATACTGTTCCGCTGATCATGGCAACTTTTTAAAATAAAACATTTACTTCTTTTAAAGCGTTAACATTTTTGTGTGTTTTCATGTAGTTTTGATTTCTACAACCTCTTTTAATATGAGTTTCAGTACATTTGAGGCAGATGTTTCTTCTTGTGTTTTGGATAAGCAGTTGGTTGCTTCCATCACCAGTCTTAGAGCCTCTCTCCTGAATATCTTAAGTCTGGTTAAATTATGTGGATTAGCTGTTAGTTGCATTCAGATTCATCTAAATCACTGGTTCAGACTGAATCAGTGGAAAGACATACTAGCCTATCGCTAGAGGTTCAATGACATAATTGGAGGGCTGCTGAAAAATAGTTTTTCTTTGACTAAACCAGCAAATTAGTGTAATTTACAATTGTTTTTGCTTGTCTGTGAATCAAACTTTGTTCTTCATTCTCCTGCATATTGCTTATGTACTCCAGCAGCCCCCTTAAACTGTGGTTTAACTTAATTATTGTTATGGAGGTAATCTTTTTGCTTAACAGCCTACAGATCTGAAAGTTGAGAAGCTGTTTGTTCGTCTGATTGTTTGTCAGTTTTCTTAGAGTTTTTTTTATTGACGACTAACTTGAGCAATTCATACCTTGAGTTGCCTCTGTACATGAATCGGATTCTCTCACACAGGCCATCATGCTCAAAGAGGTATGTTCTGATATCACATTGTCAGAAATCCATATACTACCATCATCAGTTGCTATGTCTTTCCTTCTTTTGTCAAGATCCTTTACAGGTTGATTAGCTTGCCCTGTATTTACAGCTCTCACACCGTTATCTTCAGACCTGAATATGTTTTTTTAACTAAAGGGCATAAATGGCATGGAGTCGGCAGCAGGGTCTGGTCTGGACCAGACTAAGAGCCTAACTCCTCCGCAGGCAGACTCTCCAAGGGTAGCCAATCTCCACCCATCATTTCCCCCCATTTTTTACCACTGTACCCTCACACAAGCTTCCCCTACATAGAACCACGAAAGCATACAAGCTTCACTTATTGAACCTGTGGTACCATGGGGGTGACGCTTGTGAGGTTGATCCTGCGAAAGTCCAGCTGTGCCTTCTGGGAGGGCCATGCTTGGTCCATTGGTTTATATTTTAGGACCCTGGGGGTGTTCTCTGGACGCAACTGTAAGGGTACCCCTGCCAGGACTCCTTATATTTTTTTCTATTTAACATCAGGACACAATGATCAAGTCCGTGTCCTCTAATGGCAGGTGCAACATTTCTGTTTAAGTTGCGGAAGGCTAATCAGATTGTTTAGTCCTGCAGGACCAAGATGACCACTGGGGAAAAAGCACCCTTGGCCAATCAGCTCGCATTATTTTTTGAGTATGGAAAAACACTTTTTCCTCCTGAACTTCAACGAGTTGATGTGCATACCCCCTTCCCCTCCCCTGTGCCGTCAGTCCAGAGTGATCACCATATTCAAAGTCTTTCAACCGTTTTGTGACCTGTACTGTTCTAGATCTGCGCATACCCCCTTCCCCTCCCCTGTGCCGTCAGTCCAGAGTGATCACCATATTCGGAGTCTTTCAACCGGTTTGTGACCTGTACTGTTCTAGATCTTCTTACATGTTATATGCCACATGATTTCTTCACCCTGTTTGAAAAACTCACCTATTCTAGGGGAGACAGACGGTTGGATATGATTCCCAAAAACATTCATGCTGCAAAACTACTCCTACAGGTAAGTCATATAACCTAATGTATCTTCCCCAGCATTCCATGTCCCTGCTGCTCAGCAAGTTAGTGAGGGTATGTAGAAATGTGTGTATGTGCTGGACTGTCAGTTGGAGATATGGGTTGTGCAGCAAGTATGCTCCTGGTAGGGCTTATCTATCTACTTACCTACTTGTAAATAAGATCTAATAAACCTTATAACCTACGCTACGGTCACTGGACTTCTTTTACAACAGTAAGTAAGGATTTCTATTTATCATGATTTTTTTTCTGGATTCACATAATGTGTATTAATCATGTTGTGCTACTTCTTCCACCTAGAAGGTTGGGTTGAAGTGACTGTCTTTGGGAACAGGTATTTTTAAGACCTGTCCTACTGCTAATTCCAATAATTGCAATAATGTGGTTACCTTAATTTAACAATGCTGTAGAGCCCACCTGAATGATTGGGTTAATGTCTCCGGAGTGTCAGTAGTTAACTAGTTAGCCCATTTATCAGCACCTCGCTCTATTCTACCTTCTCTCATAATCATAAATTGTTGATAGCATGCCCAGATATGGACAACGGTGGGCTTCATCAACAAAGAACATAGTTTTATTAGTAATTAAGCTTCTGGCCTTATGTTGACAGATCTGAGGCAAGCTCTTTTCTACAGGATTTGAACCATATATTACGTGGGATAATGAACTACGTTGTGATATTGTCCACACAGTGGTGTTTCGTGGAAGTGTGGATGGACTACTGTGTTGCCTCCAGGCAGATATTTATGGTTGCACTTGCTAAGAATGGTAGAGGGGATTCTTTATTTTCCTAACAGGGTCAGCTCTTTGTCACTCTTCTAATAGCACCCTTTTAGTTTATAGAATGTCTTGATGGTGAGCACATCCATTTTGCGATGATTCCCTTTGTGACAGGCACAACTATATTTGCAGAATAAAACAAATCAAAGAATTGGCTTCCCTTCCTGTACACTTTGTTTCTCTTTTAAATAGCACTTCACTGCTCTTCTAATGTCCAGGGTGCTGTATGGGTCTCTTTGGCTGTTAAAAGAAAGCTGGGATGTTCAATTGAGTTGAAAGTGAGTTATTATTTTAGGCAGGTAATGTGGGTTTTCCCATAACTACCCTTATCTCTGTGTAATTGTAGGTATGTTTCCTATATTGCGAGTGCCAGCAGTTCGCTAACTTTGTGTAACAATGTAATGGTAACCAAGAAGGATACTTTTGTTAGGAAATTTAGCTGTGCATTGGCTTAAATGGTGTTTTCATTAGCTGTGACATAAGTAGTTTAAGGTTCTATATAGGCATACACGCTGACCGTTGTGGTGCAACTATTTCAACCCTTCCAGGAATCTCTTAATGACCAGCGAGGTAAAGTGGCTCATCAGCTCTGCCTGTGGGAGCCTATGCATATGCTGCTATCGTCAGGTCTACCTTAATGGATGGGAACAAAGGTTTGTCGTCCAATAGGTATGTTGAGCATCTAATGACTGTGGCATCCCGAATTATGCAATGCAATAGTTTTTCTACCACCAGTGGACCTATTTGTTCCACTTACCGGATTAACATTTAACTGCTGTGGGCCTACTTGCTTCCCTCAGCACCTCCATCCATATACGAGGTAGGCCAAAGTGACCGAACGGTTATCCTAAGGATCCAGGTCTTTGTACTTGGATGAAACACTTGTCCGTCTTGTATCGTTACCATGTCTTGTGAGATTGGCAACTTCATTACTTTGTCTTGTGCTATTTTTTACGAGCTCTGACCAGCACGTTTGCCTGGCCCATTGTGGGGCTATCGGGATCATTCTCATGGTTGTCTAAACTTGGGCCTTCACTGAGGTATTAATGGTATTGGTAGAAAAAGGGTATGAAAAAGTCTTTAACAAGACTACTGGCAGGACATGCACTAGAGACGTCCGGTGTGGGTGCCTGAACGCAACGCTTTGGAATTTTTTATTTGCATGTATTATGAACAGGTCTACATATGGTGTGCATCACTGTTGGAAAATGTTGTCAAAGCAGTTCTTGCTCAAGATCCCACTTATGTAACGTGCCTCCTGGTCTACTTAGCCTGCCTGCTTCTACATTTTGTTAGCCAGGCAGAGGTATGGTTATGGTTATTGTTATCTTCCTTGGTGTTGTGCTCCGTATATCGTGTGCCAGTCTGGATAAGACAACTTTTCCCACCCTGTTTGTTCAGGTAGAGAACACTGTTGATGTGCGGTCTGTTTGGCTCTGTTTTTCCCCTGACAAACATGAGGAATGCTTTCCGTGCTAGGAATACGGGCTTGAGTTCCAGCATATTTATGTGTTTGATTCTTCCAAGTGACTCCATTGCTTCTTGAGGATTAGTTTCCCCCATGTGTATCCCAAACTGTGTGGAATGCATCTTTCCGATGGTAACAGAGGGGGGCGATTGCTTGAATAACCTGCTTATTTAGACATTGTCAACCTTCCACCATTGCATGTCCTTTTCCATTCTCTCTAAAACAACCACTTGATCCTTCCAGTTTCCCGTTGGCTCTATAATCATTCTTGTGCAATCTGGAGGATGGGATTAGTGGAATATTGGAGGCCAACCTTCTCAGTAACTTCATCGCAGTTCTGGCTGTAGCCCTGCCCAGTTTGGTAGAGGTAAGCTTGTTCAGTCAACGCAACAATTCTCTTCTGTACCATGAAATCCCTCTCCTTTTTAAGTTAAACGTTGCCCCTAAGAAAACCTTCTCTTTCTCAGGAAATGGGAAGGAACATATTTAGGGAAAACTACAGTGTCTGTACGCTATTAATCTCTCTATGTTGTCCTTGCATTTCCTTCACCATGCAGTTATCTAGATAGGGGGCCCTACTTTCTGAGGTTAGCCACCACTACTACATAGCTTTTCATTAATACATGTAAAGCGGACTTCTGCCCAAAGAGAAGCACTTTGAGTTTGTGGTAAATTATTTACTTAACCACTTCAAAGGATTTCCTGTGATAGCTGGTGAGTGAATATGAACGTATGAGGTCCATGGCTACCATATTGAATCATTCCTTCAGCATAGATATGACCTCCTGAAGTGTGGCTGTTTTTATCTCTATGACTTTATGAATCAGTAGAGGAATCTGAGGTGTATGAGCACGGTCACAAGTGAGAGAGAACGACAAAACGTTTTGCTAGGTACGGGCGTGGCCACAGACAACCACAGCTGCAGAGAGAAGAGGCGGCTGTAGGAGCACTGCTGCATGGATTATTTAGAGGAGGTCAGAGGCTGGGGACACTAAGGACATCGGACTTGCTCAGCAAGAGCAGAGCAAGGAAGTGGGGAGGCGGGCAGCAGCAGTGGTGCCGGCTGCATCTGCTGTGCTTGAGCCTTTCAGGCTGCTCTGTGCTGCGGCCTGGCGCGGTAGCAAGGATGCAGTGCTGACTTCACCTAGGCACCGCCCCTCATACATTCACTCCCAACTACCCTACCCCCGCCCCCACTTTACCAGACTGCTTGCTGCCACCCCACCCGCTGCAGAAGGCCAGCCGCCAAAGTATTGCCAAATTTAGTGTGTGGGGGCAGACAAGAGCATCAGAGTATCTGACTCTGTCAGAGTCAGTGGTATGAGAACTCACTGCATGGTTTGGTCGAACTCCGTGTAAAGGAAGCAGCCCGGCAAATCCCAAGTGCGGCTTCCGACTGGGTGGGCTCCAATTCCCCATCACCTCCCAGGCACGAAACTTCACAAAACACTGCAGCCAAAGAACGATTAAGTATAACTACCCCAGTGCTACTTCGTGGCAATACAAGCAGTGTGAGGTGGTGCTGGGAAGGGTGAGGAACGGTTCCCTGCCAGGATATTTACTGTGGAGACGAAGAAAGTTGCTGTTTGGTGCCTGCAATTCAATGGTAGTTCGAAGAAACCCCCAACAAACCCGCAAGCCACTCTTCCAAGCACTGAGAAGGGGGGGTCCCAGCGTGAGTGTAACAGTAAACATACAATACGTAAAAGAATTTAGAGAAACAATAAATGAATCTTCATTGTTTTTATTCACAATGGGGATGGTTATATTCAATATAATATCAAATGATTACAGATTATAAATGGTTGTACAGTGCCCCAAGGGGGGGGGGGGGGGGGGGTTCGGGAGGTGATAAGGTGAGGATAGTGCGGTAACGGGAATTGTGACAGTAAAAATCAACCAATTCTCAAAGGTGCATTTGTATATGAATTTCAATATACAAGACAAAAGAACATCGGTCCAAAACATCAGTCAACATGTATCATGCTTCACAAATTACATTTAATGTCAAAAATATTGACGTGAAGCTGACAAACAGGGAGCTATTGTCGACGTTTCGACACTCAGTGGTTCGCAGGGATTAGTGGTACCCTTGCTGTGGGGTCTTCATCAGGACAGGGTGCAGGGCAGGCAACCATTCAGGTTGATGCTCATCTTTTGAATAACGGGCAGGGCTGGCGTCTCCGTAGAATTGTTCAATTCTTGAGAAATAAGGACATTTATGGAGCGGTGGAGAAGGAATCCGGCCCAGGGATGGTGGATATGGCAGTATCCGAATAAAAAGTTGCGTTGGCATGGTCCGTGGGTAATATTGTTGCTCAAGGGATCGCTCCGTGGCATCAGAAGAATCAGTGGAAATAACAACCTGATGGCTCCCCTGGACCAAATGGAATTCCTCAAGCTCTCTTTAAATAAAATGCTTCTGTATCGGCAAGCTTCCAGGCTGAGAGGTTCAGGATCATACTTGCTATTACAGACACCTGGAGAGGCGACATTATCCACCCAATCTTTAAAGGAGGAACAGCTTTGTCCCCAACTACCACCCTCTAATAGCAATGCTGGACGTAGATATCAAGTATTTTTCATCATTGCTCCTTCAAAACCTAGCGGCATGGACACTTGAAACAGGAAGACCACTCTTAAATCAGACGGGATTTTAAAAAAGCTAAGGGACACAAAAAAACCTCAGTCAGTCACTAACAAAACTGATGGCTGTAGGATTATGAGAAGAGCAAAGAAAACTGCCACGCTGCTGTATTTGTGCTTAGTCGACTTTAAAACAGCATTTAATCGTGCAGCAAGCTGTGGGAAAAGCTTCCGCATGGGAGAATCCTGCAAAACCTTTTGAGGGTAATTAGACTGCTCTATGCAAAAACCTAGGTTAAGATTAAGGTTGGAGATGGAACACATCTGTCGAGAGAGGGGAGGATATCGATTGACCTTAAAAAGGGATGTGTTCTTGCACCTCTCCTATTAAACTTCTACATCTTAGACATTTCCACAGCACTTGACAAGCTGGCATCCTACGCCTGAGTCTTGGTGGTCTCTCACTGTCAAATATTCTCTATGCAGAAGACCTGCTCCTTCTCAGCAACAATAGATTAGGGTTGCAAAGACTAATCAATCGCCTTGCGACATATGCAGTTGACAACCACCTAGAGATCAACCTCAAGAAAACTAAGGTCATTCGGCTAAACCATTGTATCTTCAATCAGCGCAAATGGTACCTTAATGGATCCACAATCAAGGAGGCAGCCAGCTATGTTTATCTACGCATCAAGATAAACTTAAGGGCCTCCCTTGCACCCCAAATGGAGGAAATTAAAAGAAAAGTCCTAGCTCTACATTTTGCATTTTCAACTTTATTAAAAATCCTTTGGGACACAACATTCAACCTCTGGCTATGTTAATCACGTCAAAAATGATACCAACTCTCTCATATAGAGGCGAAATAATGTTGGGGACAGATGCCGGCTTACTGGATAAAATTGCAACGAGAACCTTTAGACAAGTTTTCCAACTACCAAGAACAGCATTGCCGGCTCAAATCAGGCTTGAGTTCTCAATGGTAAGACAGACCCTTGCAAGGCCTGGGGCATTCATAAAATTCTGTCACAAGCTGAGATACGCTACAAAGGAATCATTCGTCCACTGTGTCTGTTCAGAAATCAACCTCCAGAGTGAGGTAAAGGAGATTCCAAAAAGTATCTTGAGGACAGTTTAGGAAAAACTCGGGTTGGGAGGCTGTGGAAGGTAGATACAAATGAACAAGTGCTCAATGAGATAGTAAATAAAAGTGTCAAACTGCTGAGTTGGCTGGAGGATAAAGGAATGGTGGCAAAATGAGCGCACATGTGGCTGTTTTTCAGCTCCTACGATGACCAAAATGAGCGGCCTCTCCTGAAACCCACCTACCCCCTTAAAATCAAGCAGATGTTACTGCTAATGAGATTGGGCGAGTTCCTCACTTTAGACTTCACGAGCAAGAGGAGAGGCAGCGGTGGGACATGAAGTGCTGCTTATAGCACCAGACAAATGAGAGGCTGCTGCATGTCCTTTGCATCTGTCCATCTAGGCCTGCAGCGGAGGACCTTGATGAGAAATTAGTTTAAAGCACCAGGAATAGGATGAGTAAATCTGCTTCAATGGAGTCACTGAATCCAAGTGACATGATGCTTACCCTTTGACTGGTGCAGTTCATGGACGTTTTTAAGGACCTCATCAAGGCTAAGAGTCCCGTTCAGAGAAGGCCTATGACTGACTCTTAAGTAAAAAAGTCTGTTGGATGCAGTTTACGGTTGTTTGACAAGGACCTGCTACCATAGGCATTTTAGTAGGTACCTCAATGCTTATGGGCATTGATTAGTTAACCCTGTTTAGGCCAAGGTGGGCTGCTAGGGTTGTAGTAAGCTCTGCTGATGCTTCAAGCCCTATCCCACCCTTTCATGCACCTACTTTACACGCAAGTCTTACGCATACACCTTGCGACTTTATACGTGCTTCAGGGCACATTGGAAATGACTATGTGACTTTACCTAAGATCAAGGTGGGCTGCTCCGGATGCAGGAAGCTTTTCTTTTTGATGCTGGCAACCCCTATTCCGCTTCGTTGAGCATGGGTTTACCTCCAGGATTTAACATGGACCTCAGCACTTTATGGGTGGCAGTTACCCCCAGGCTTATAATTAGGAATAGCTTTTCAATAATGTGCAGGTGCCTCACTACTCATGGGCAGTGATCAGTTAATCCGTTTAGGCCAAGGGTGTGGGCAGCTAGGGATGTACAAAGTTCTGCGGATGCTTTAAGCCCCTATCCCACCCTGTTGAGCATCTGCTTTACATGCAGGTCCTACATACGCACCCCAGCATTTTATCCATGCGTCAGTGCCCATAGGCAGTGACTATCTGACTTTACTTGGATCAAGGTGGGCTGCTAGAGATGTAGTAAGCTTTTCTTTTTTAATTCTTCAACCCCCTATCCCGCCCTGTCGAGCGTGGGTTCATCTCCAGGATTTACATGCACCTCAACCCTTTATGCGTGGCAGCTACCCAGGGCATATGATTAAGAATGGCTTTTTAATAATGTTATATTTATATTTTTATATTATCGATGTTATTCTTTTATTTTGCTCGTAAATTCCTTTTTCTAATAAGTACTGTGATACGTGAATATAGGTCTAGACAATATTTATGGCACTTGCTGACTAATAAACTACTTTTAAACAGTAAAAAAAAAAAGTCATTGAGGTTTATAAGGGGCCTCAGATTTAGATCATGTTTGGTACCAATTTGCAGATGGAATACACACCCTTGTAGCATTCTGCAGGGGGAATTTTTCTGTGGCTTTTTTTTCACCTGCTGATTTTGAGTCCTTACCCAGTGAAAGTATTTTCTTTGGTAGTTTTAGTTTTTACCTGCATTCTATGCAGCATCAAGACTGCATAAAGTGTATTACAAATTCGTGAAGGAATCCTCCTGACATGCCCTCTAGTGCTGTTGGATGTCAAGGGTCTTTCTGTGAACAGTTACTTTGAGATAGATGCCAACCCTCGTGTGTTCTGGCTTTTGCCTCTTACCCTCCCTACCTTGGACTGCCTCTGGTACTTTTGGTACTACAATAAGGTGCTTGATCCTGAGGGTAAAAATACAGTCTACCTGTATGTCTCATTGTAGGAGCTGAAGGATCCTCGGAATTGTAGAGCTCCCATGACCATGGCTATAACGCTGTTCTCCTTCACTTGTAGCATGGACGGAGCATCTGAATCAATCAAAATGTCTGAACTGGGGGGGCAGAGTGGGCTAAAGAACGGTGATGGATTAAACCCAGATCTTTTGACTGGGTGTGAGTGTTTGATTGATTCAGATGCTCCGTCCATCACCACCCCCTTTTGTATCGCTTTGGCCGCCATAAGTGTGGCAGGGTATGCTCAGACGTGAGTCCCTTGTTCACTTTGCCACTGGATTCAAGCAAGCCGGGCTGAAGACGGCTGGAATGCCAGAAACCGGTCCTCGGAAGCTTCTTTACGGTCCAGGGAAGACATGGCTTGGCAGTTCGGGTTGGACTGTTCCCATGAGGCACAGGGTCAGACTGATTTGCATATAGCCATGTCTGGACTGGGGTGGCGGAGTGGGTTAAAGAACGGTGATGGATTAAACCCAGATCTTTTGACTGGGTGTAAGTGTTTGATTGATTCAGATGCTCCGTTCATCACCACCCCCTTTTGTACCGCTTTTGGCCGCCATAAGTGTGGCAGGGTATGCTCAGACGTGAGTCCCTTGCTCACTTTGCCACTGGATTCAAGCAAGCCGGGCTCAAGACGGCTGGAATGCCAGAAACCGGTCCTCGGAAGCTTGTTTCCGGTCCAGGGAAGACATGGCTTGGCAGTTCGTGCTGGACTGTTCCCATGAGGCACAGGGTCAGACTGATTTGCATATAGCCATGTCTGAACTGGGGTGGCAGAGTGAGCTAAAGAACGGTGATGGATTAAACCCAGATCTTTTGACTGGGTGTGAGTGTTTGATTGTTTCAGATGCTCCGTCCATCACCACCCCCTTTTGTACTACTTGCAGTATCAGCAGCATCCAGGGCTAATTTGAGACGTGTTGGTTATCGTTTTTCCCTCTTGTATTGTACCTTTGACCCTTTTCTTATTCTAGTTGGGGAAGTGTGCATCATCTCCCACGTTTCGAACACTCTTGGTAGCCAAAACTGTTTAAGGGAGCAGTGAGTTTACAATTCTCCACTGTACAGCAGCTTATCTTTTAATTTTCCTTACTTTCATGTCTAGCCTCTTGTTCTCTTTGTCTGGTGGTGGTCCTGTGAAAGACGGAGCATTTACCCTTTTCCTGGTTGTTGACACTATGACTGAGTTAGCCAGGCTACTGTTTTTAATGTAGTAGGGTCTTACAGTGAGTTGTATTTTTCTCAACTCCTACTTAAAGGATGCAGGTTACCTAAAGGCGTATATTCCTGATCGACAATACGGGGTAGCATGGATAGAAACAGTGCTTTTCTTTTGCACTGGTAGTAGTGTCTCTAACAGAAAGCATGCTTCTGCTTGCTCCTCTTTAAAGTGTACACCACGAACCTCAGCAGCCATTTTAATGAGACCGGTGCATAATGAAAGGTTTGGTAAAGGCCTAAAAGCTTACGGCTGTGTGGGTGTCTCAGAGTTTCTGGCTCTTTTAGCGAACCTCTTTCCCCCTGCTCCCGGTTTCCAAGCATGTCAAGCTTTCGAGGTTCGACCCCTGATCTTCTTGGGCCACCTCTGTGCTTTCTACGACTTTCTGGTCGCTAGATAATCCTAGCTTCTAAATGGACTGTTGGGAATTTTGAAAGTGTCATGGTGTAATGTGCCCACTTTCGTTTCTCCCTTAGCATAAGGGTTCATGGAAGGAACTCAAAATATGCTTGACACCCTTCTGTTTGGTGTTCCTTGGGAAGTCACACATTGCACACCATGTGCTGGTCTTTTTGTGCTACCATGTGGTGGCACTTTTAATTGGGATGTTTTCCATCCCTTCATGAATACGCTGTGTATATTATAACACCACCCCCTACGATCATCTTCCGACCACATGGTTAAAGGTTAATTCATCAATGATGAGAGTTTATGTTGTCTCTTATGCACAGCTGTGAACTCTGCTTCTGGACTAAACTTCAGAAAACAGAATCTGGAGATGGCAACCACTCACTGGGGTTTCAAAGGGTGTGTCTGAATTCAAGGGGAAGAGGCATGCCCACCTAGCCGGAGTCAACAAGGACTTTCTAGATTCATGCACTAGATGGCGGAATAATGCACAACATGTAAATTCAGAGCAGATTCATGCTGCAAAACATTTATTATATGATCAACAATTTCAATACTTCACAACTTTTCTATAATTTTTCTGAGGCTTAAGGGGAGAGATACTTACCGGCTGTGATATAAGCTCTGACATGGTCACAGACCGAGTGTGCTACCTGTATCTCAACTGACAACAGTCTAACTAGCGTTCAACACCCAAGAAAATACCGGCTGTGATATAAGCTCTGACATGGTCACAGACCGAGTGTCCTACATGTATCTCAACTGACAACAGTCTAACTAGAGTTCACCACCCAAGAAAATTTGAACGGCTAACCAGGGTAGCGGAGAGCATATGCTCTGCATGGTTCGCACTTTTTTCTGCCCTGGCCGAGGCTGTAGTGGATGACCACTTCTGCAGTAGCCCTAATTTAGCAATAAGAAAACATTCTGCAAAGGGCTTAATAGAAATGATACTTGTCACCAAGTACTGCGCTAGTCTTCCTCCACTGTAATGCATATGTCCCCAATATACTATTTTATCTGAAAATATTTTTGGGGAGAGAGAAGTTGAATTACACCGTTACACAAACACGTGCCAATAGAGATTGAGGATGAAAGAAGGCTAATCTATGTTCTGTGCAAGCCTACATTTTCTTGTTAGCTAACCAATCGACAGATTCAAGTCCTTTACCATCAGTAGCGTCCAATCATGAACAGAACCTGCATATTTATGCCATAAGTCTGTTGTGATATTAAAATGTGTGACAATTCAAAAAGAAAAAAGTATAAAATAAAAATCCAGGCTCATACAAAACAAAGAATTTACTCGTTTCCCACAGCAAGATAACATGTCCTTGATAATAACCATAAGCATAATGTTGACAGCACCTCACAAATATCCACAATTTAAACCAAAAAATAAACTTCACTGTAAACACAAAACTGCCCCTATAATCATTTTGCAGAAATCACCTGAATAATAACTGCACACAAAAGTGGAGAAGTGTGGCTCACTGGTTAGAGCAGGCAGACCCTAAAGCAGAGGTCAGACCCGGGACCAGGGTTCAATTCCCGACGCGGCAGGGTCTTGAACTCAAATGTCCACGGACTCGATAATTCTCGCTTCGGTGCCTGACCTAATCATGGGTTCACACTCTGCAACTCTGGGCATTAAGCTTGCTTAATCTCCACAACGGCCCCCCGCGGCGGGATGCCTGGCTTTCACCTTGGGGATGCCCGTTAGGCGCTATCTCACAGGGAAAAGCCAGGACGGGTTCCCAAGGCAAGCGCCGAGATGCCTCCGGGTAGTCGAGCGCTATATAAGAACATACAAAAAAAAAATTTAAAAAAATGATGCTTTGCAGCACTCAAACATTACAAATATTAGAAAACCTTAAATGGGTTTCACGAAACAGTCCTAAGATAAATGTATACCAGAAATATAAAAAATAGAGGTACAGCAATGACACATTTGTAGTGAAAATCATCTAACGTGATGTGTTGGCTGACGTAATTAGTTATTTTATAGGTGAAGTCATCATGCATGTCACAGATAATAACACTTGTGATATCATCTCACAACATGAGGCAATAGGTGGTAGATTGGGCACAGTTAAATACATGAGCAACCTTAACGTTTCACTTTTTATCGCTGTTACCATTACATAAGCTTGGTTTGTGATTATCAAATGATGATATTTGTGTGCATCTCTGTGATGACAAGTGATATTAAGGATGCATTAGTGATACTAGGTAAAGCTGTAAGTGACTAAAACAAAAATAATCAGAGTTTCCTTATACAGCGAAGCACACAATTAAATCCTAATATATCCCGTTCCATCTTAATACTTTATTTTGTGATGTGCAAGTATGTGTAAAACAAAATCAATAAAATGGATATTCACAGACTTGACACAGATTTGGTGAATGAAATGCGTTTATCCACAACAAAGCATCCATCGATAATGCACACTAATAATGATGAAATGCTTTTTTTAAAACCTGTCACAGCTTGGAACAGAGATGGCCTGTATTTCATTCTAAGCTCATGCTTTCATTGTGCTTGTTTGGCACAACAGCTGTAGGGCAGAAGAAGCAGCATTACTTCTAGCACCTCTTCTTAATGTGAGAAGCAGCTCTTGTAATACGATGAAGAGTAAGTTGGAGGGGCATTCTGCAGGATATATGTATTTTCCAGTACATCTACAGCAGGATTCCAACCCCGCCCACTGTTGTCCTTGGAAGAGAAGTGAATGGAAAGCCACAAAGATTTGTATATTGGCATGCCCTGTTTCTTAGTTCAGGTATTGAATTTTAAGCATGGGCTAGTAGAAGTTCAGTGTTCAGCTTCAATTGCTCAAAGAAATGTGAAAAAGGTACACCCTCTTATGATTCAATGGTTTCACAAATTAAGACCCTTCATTAGACCTCACCAAGTCCAACAGTAGATAAATCAATCTCAGGAGACAAATACGCGCCAACTGCATTTTTTTCTTTATTTATTAACAAGAAATTCAGTTAATAATAGATCAAGTAGAGGAGGAGCTACGACACAAACCAAGATGGCCGCATAGTCTCCTGGCTCCGCTGACCTCCATCCTACGCTCTATTATCCTGTCTCCTATCCTGGTTACCTGCATCGGATCCGTGTGTGTGATCCGACCTGCTCTCCAGTGGTGCAATCCCGGAGTTTCTCCGCCGTTGTGGAGCGGAGTTACGTCGATGATCGTTTGAGGTCTAACCCAGCAGGGACGCCGGGGTCTCGAGTGCGGGCTCTGCCGGGTCCGAATTGAATAACAACGGACTGCTGAATGAGGTCGGGTCCGCTCTCTGGAACACTCGGACTTTTTGATTGGTCTGCTACCACCAGCTGCCTGGTGCCCTACAGTAGGTGAGGTGACGAGTGACACGCGGTGCTGTGTCGCGGGGGTCCCTCACCAGGGGGTTCGGCATTTGCATCGTCGATCCCCCTGGGTCGGTGCCTCGCTGCGTATTACTGCTTGCTAACCGTGAGTCCCTCATGGCTTACTCCTGCTCCGCCTAATTTTGCCCCGGAGAAGGCGCCTCTCCGTGGGGACCATCATGTTGGAGGATGAAAGGCATCTAGCGGAGCAGGCTCGAACTGCCCCGTCACTGCGAACGGTGCTGGAGGCACTCATTGCACTTAAGGGGACCATTGAAGTCCAGACTTGCAATTTGTTGTCTGCGACGGAAGGACTAACAGGCCTGAGAGCGGATCCTGACTCGACACCCGTGCCCCGGCAGCTAGCCTGCATTTCGATAGATGTTTCGGAGACTTGTTTTGACCCGGCGCTGGAAGCAGAGTTTGCCCCTATTGTACTGGATCTACCTGACTGTACTGTGCCCGATCACCCAATGGAGCCGTTGGAACCCCCGACCGTGTATCCCTTGGAACATTTACATGTCGTCCCCATTCTGGAACTTTCTACTTTTCATCTTTTGCTGTTTCGGACCTTGTCGACTCCCCTCCCCTGTCGGTCTTACAAGATGGCGGATGGAGTAAAGCTTGGCTTCGGAGACAGGGAGGGGCAACATTGGCACCAACCATCTACACTGAGATCTGCCGTTCTTTTCTCCTCTGTTTACTCCTGTTCTGTAGACTTTTGCAGTACTTTGTGGAAGGGACTTTCTTTAATTGACGACTTTAGTGAATTTGATCGACGGGGCCAGGGTTGAGATTGTTATCTGGGTCTCTCATTGTGGCACTGGGTTTAACGGGATTGCTTTCTTGACCTAACGGAGTCCGGGGCGGGGCTGGCTACGACGGGTGGAAGGAGACCGGGAGTCCGTAGAAATATGCCCTCTTCTGACTTCCCTCACCGAGTGGGGCTCTTTGCCTTTTCTTTCTTTCTCTTCTTCTATATTCTGGTTCTGATTACTGGGCGACAGGCATGCTGCGAGGGGGGGTGGCCGTAGTCATCAGCAGGGGTGCAGGGTGCGGGGGTGTGGGGATGGGTGTTCGTTTTTATTTTTGTTCTATGGCCTCTTTTCTTCCTTCTCTTCCCTTGTCTTTTTCTCTTTTTCCTTTTCCGGGTTAGTGTAGTGGGTTCGGCTTTCTTACATCCTTGTTTCTATATCTGTACCTTGACTTTTCTGAGGTTTTAGTGCTCTGGGGCGGACAATAATGCTGGAGTATACTAATAATAATGTGCTAGTTTATCCTTATGTCTTATGTCTTAACTCCGTTGACTTATTTTATGGCGAGTTTATTTTGGACACGTTGTTTCTTTGCTCGCCCCCCTTTTGTGATCCGAGACACTGTGCGACACCTGACCCTTCCTACTTATTATTTTAAAAGGAAAACCTCCTATCCTGTGTCCAAATTGAACTACCTTTGCAACCGATCCGTTTTGTGAATTGAGATCCTATGCTCTCCAGGGAGGCGGGTTTGAAGTTTGCGGGTAATAACGTACTAAAATGCTTAGAGGCCAGCCCTGGGGGTTGTAGGCCCTTGTCTGTATTTGATTGCAAACGTTAAATAAAGGTTTTCCAAAAAAAAAAAATAATAATAATAATAATAAATCAAGTAGTCTTGTGTCAAAAAGTAGTGTACCTCAGCATTCAATAACATGTGCAACCCTATTTGACAGCAATAAGAAATGCGTTACTTACCTGTAACAGCAGTTATCCAGTATTGGTGTCTTTCATAGATTCACATGCCTGAATCATTCCCCGTCGCCGAGACGGGAGCCTCCGGTACATAAAAAAGTAATGTCCTAAGGACATACATAGAGAATATAGGCCTAAGGGCCTCCCCTTTTGGGGCCTTTCCACGTCCTTATGTAAAAGGACCGAACTCTCATCGTTAGCCAATCAGCTCCGACCTCCTTCTAGAACCTTCCCGGGAGGAGCCTCCGTCCCTCAGATTTTCGTACGCACCCAGCTAGGGTGTCGCAATGTAGACATAGAGGTACGTGAGTCCTTACCGGGGAGGCGGGAGGGTTGCATGTGAATCTATGAAAGACACCAATACTGGATAACTGCTGTTACAGGTAAGTAACGCATTTCTTATCCAGTATTTGGGTGTCTTTCATAGATTCACATGCCTGAATCAGAGTAGCCAGCAGTTATACATGCATAGTGGTAAAGCACATTCTCACATCTAGCAGGCCTGCATAGATTACAGACAACCTGAGAGAAACATGGTAACATACAGTCATGCCTATAGCAGAGAAAACCATGAAGAATGTGCATACCTGGATGGCGGGACGAGGTAAGGCTCACCTTATTGGAAGAGATGGCGCAGCACCGCTTGTCCCACTGCAGCGTCCTTCTGCAGTTCGATGTCCAGGCAGTAGTGCTTGGAAAAGGTATGCGGGGACTTCCATGTCGCCGCTCGGCAGATGTCCAGGATCGTCACTCCAGCGAAGAGCGCTGCTGACGTTGACATCGCTCTGGTCGAGTGGGCAGCCACTCGGTCTGTCAAAGGCCGTCCGGCCTGATCATGGCAGAAAGCAATTGCTGATGAAATCCAGCGTGAGATGCTCTGTTTTGTCAAGGGCAGCCCCATTCTCGGGTTGCTGTAGGCTACAAAGAGTTGAGAAGACTTCCTGACGTCTTTGGTCCTGTCCAAGTAGAATTTGAGACACCTTTTAATGTCCAGGGAATGCAGCGCCCTTTCCGCTGCCGTGGAAGGGTCCGGAAAGAATGACTTGAGGACAATTGGTTCGTTCAGATGAAAGTCTGACGGCACTTTAGGAATGAATTTAGGGTTGGGCCTGAGTACCACTCGGTCGTGCCTGAATTGGAGATACGGTTCCTGAATGGACAGCGCCTGAAGTTCGCTGACCCTTCTGGCCGACGTCAGGGCTAGCAGGAGAGCCGTTTTCCAGGAAAGATGCTTGAGCGATGCCCGGTGTATGGGCTCGAATGGGAGTTTCATCAATTGGTTTAGCACCAAGTTCAATTGCCAGGTTGGAGGAACTTTCCGAGGCCTCGGAAAGGATCTGTAAAGTCCTTTTAGAAATTGTTTCACCAGTCGACTGGACCAGAGGGAGGGTCCCGATGGGGTCCTGGTGAACCTAGAAATCGCAGCCAGATGAACCTTAATGGAGGCGTGAGCCAGTCCCGATTGAGCCAGGTGCAGTAGGTATGGTAGCAGCTGTACTGGGGTGACCCGGAGCGGGTGTAAGTCGTGTTCCGAACACCACACGCAGAACCTCTTCCACTTCAGCGAGTAGGTCTTGGTCGTGCTGCTCGCTCTCGCCTTGGCCAGTACTGCCCTGCAGTCCTGCGGTATGTCTAGCTCCCCGAACTCAAGGTGCTCAGGAGCCAAGCCGACAAGTTGAGCGAACGGAGGTTCGGGTGGTGTACCTGGCCTCCGGACATTGTCAAGAGGTTCGGGAGTTGTCGCAGGTGAATCGGGGGCCTGGTGGATAGGCGAAGAAGATCCGAGAACCAATGTTGTCTCGGCCAGTACGGAGCAATCAGTATCAGCGTGCACGGTTCCGTCCTCATCTTCCGGAGGAGCCTCGGTATCATCGGGAACGGCGGAAAAGCGTACGCAAACACGCTGGACCAGCCGATGGAAAAAGCATTTCCCAGCGACCCCCGTTGGGGATGCCAGCTTGCGTAGCTTCGGCATTTGGTGTTCTCTGCCGTCGCGAAGAGATCGATCCTCGGGGTGCCCCATTGTGAGAAGACGTGGGCCACCGTGTCGCCGTTGAGCTCCCATTCGTGGGAGAGAGAGGTCTGCCTGCTGAGGGCGTCCGCGATAGTGTTCTCCTTCCCTGGAACGTACTCCGCCTTGAGGGAGAGGCCGTGCGCCACCAACCAGTTCCAGATTTTTTGCGATTCTCGTGAGAGAGAGAGAGATCGCGTTCCCCCTTGTTTGTTCAGGTAGTGCATCGTCGTGGTGTTGTCTGTTTTGACGAGCACAGGGGAAGAGCCGATGCGTGGCAGGAAGGCCTGTAGAGCCAGGTACACTGCCCTCAGTTCCAGGAGGTTGATGTGTAGTTGTGTTTCCTGGGCGTCCCATTTGCCGCTGACTCGAAGGTCTAACAGTACTGCGCCCCAGCCTTCCAGTGAGGCATCGGTCGTGATGACCAGTGGTGCCGGCGGCAGGAGGAACGGCAATCCGGCCGTCAGGTGAGTCCTGTTTCTCCACCACAGCAGGGCCTTTATGATGGCCGGCGTGATTGTGAGAATGTCGTCGAATGAGCCTGAACACTGTTTCCATTGTCTCGCCAACGCTTCCTGTAGGGGGCGCATGCGGAGCCTGCAGTGCGGTACGAGGAGAATGCATGAAGACATCATCCCTAGCAAGGAGGTGAACGTCCGGACCTTGATGCGAGGCTTCTTGGCCACCGCCGTGGCCAGAGACAGTACTTTGCAGATCCTGTCCTCTGAGGGGAAAGCCTTCGCATGCTCCGTGTCCAGGGTTGCCCCTAGGAAGGTGATCCTCGTTGACGGAGTAGTGCATGATTTTTTGAGGTTGATCGTCAGACCCAGCTGTTGGAAAAGAGCGCTGCAGGCGTTGAAGGAAGCCAGCGCGTCCTCCGGGGAAGGAGCCTTCACCAGCCAGTCGTCCAGGTAGGGGAACACCTGGTGACCCCTTTGTCGCAGGAAGGCAGCCACGGGCGCCAAGCACTTTGTGAAGATACGTGGGGCAGATTTGAGGCCAAACGGCAAGACCTTGAACTGGTAATGTCTGCCCGCTATTTCGAACCTTAGGTATTTCCTGTGCCTGACGAGGATGGGGACATGGTAGTAGGCGTCCTGTAAGTCTAGGGAGACCATCGAGTCGCCTCTTTCCAGTGCACCCAGGATCTCCTGGATTGTGACCATCCGGAAGGATTGACTCCGTAGGAAGGCGTTGAGCGCCCGGAGGTCTAAGATCGGCCTCCACTTGTCCCCTTTCTGTTGGACCAGGAAGAAGTGGGAATAAAAACCCTTCCCTTTCTGGGAGTCCGGGACCTTTTCGATGGCTCCTTTGACTAACATGGCAGCGACTTCCTGGAGAAGGAGGTGCAGGTGTCTGTGAGTACGCTTCAGTGGAGGGGTGTTGGGAGGGGTGTTGACCAGTTCCAGGGAATGTCCAAATTGAATTATTTGTAGTACCCACCGATCCGTAGTGATTTTTCGCCAATTGTGGAGGAAGTGGGTCAGTTTTCCCCCAATTCGAAAGGATTGAGACGGTGGTGGGACTGGCCGGAGTAAGTGGTCACTGGCGGCCGCCAGCGCCCTTCTTGGCGGATTTGCCTCTGAAGGACGATCTCCCATAGGATGACTGTCGGGACTGTTGTTTCTGTTGGGGTTGGTTCCTGTTGCCATAGGAATAGGACGACCGATTTTGGTAGGAACCTCTGTAGGAGTACTGACCTCTGGAGCGGCCTCCCCGAAAGGATTGGTTCCGGGACTGGAGGGAGCCCAGAGCCCTCGCCGTGTCGGTGTCTTTTTTGATGGCCTGGAGTGCCTCGTCTATCTTCTCCCCAAAGAGGAATTGCCCATCGAACGGCATATCCAGTACCTTAGATTGGACCTCCTGCCGAAAAGACGTCGCCTTGAGCCAGCCCTGGCGGCGGAGCACGGCAGCCCCTGCCAACTGGCGGAATCCCGTCATGGCTGCGTCGATGGCGCAGTCGATAATTTCAGCCGCGGAGTTTTGTCCTTCCGCCAGAAGAGCTTTCACCTCGTCCTGGACCGTGGCCGGCAGGCCTTGCAGGTAGGGAGCTATGTCTTCCCATAGCTGGCGGTTGTATCGGCCCAGGAGGGCGATGGAGTTTGCCACCTTGATGGACATGGCGGATGTGGTGGAGAACCTCTTGCCTATGGTGTCCAGCTTCCTTCCTTCCTTGTCCGGGGGCGCGGACAGCGGCGAGGAGGGGTTTCGGGATTGTTTTTGGGCCGCCTGAGTGACAACCGAGTCCGGTTTGGGGTGGCCGGTCAGGCAGGCAGGTGCGGAGTTCGGGGCCTTATATTTTTTGTCTAGGCGCGGAACCACCGCCGGCACCGAGGCAGGCGTGAGCATCAGCTTCTTGCCCTGTTCCCATAGAAAGTCTATCAGAGGAATAGACTTGGTCGATTTCTGTGTGTGCTCCTTGAAATCATGGAGGAAGCATTCCGTTTCCGCGGATTCCACCGCCATGTGAAACCTCCTTGCAGCTCTGTCCACCAGTTTGTGGAAACCTCCCACGTCCGCTGCTTCAGAGTGGCGTGGTCTCGGGGATGCCGGGGCAGACGAATGGTGTGATGACGCAGCATCGGCATCGTCGTCTCTGTGGTCCGAGGCGACGTCTTGCACCTCGCCTTCCTCTAAGTCCGTGTCATCCTCCTCGCTTTCCGATGAATCCTCCGCCTGTGTTTGCGGTCGGAGTTGGCTCCGAGGACGGGCCGGGGGAGCGGAAGGGTGCGAGGCCGACGGTTGCGCTTGGGTGACCGGAACCTGGGCACCGCTGTCTGCGTCCGGGAACCTTCGTTTATAGTCCTGCACCAGGGATTTCAAATCGTTGACCAGAGACAGTGGCAAACAGATCATCGGGGTTTTCACCGTGTCTACGGTCAGGGAGCTGCCTTGATACGTCACTCCGTCCCGGATCTCTTGGACGTCCTGGTGTTCTTCGTGAACCTCCTGTTCTTCGTCCGACTCCTCACTCTGTAGTGTGTCTTGTTCTTCCTCGGGTGCCAACTCCACCGTTGGGAGAACCGAGGGCGTTGGACTCGAGTGAATAGAGACTTCGACCAATCTCGATTCTTTCCAAGATGGCGCCGGGGTCTCTTCCGACGACGTGCGTGAAGATAGCGCTCCCGCCAAGCGTGCCGGTGATTTGGGCACCTCCGTCAGGGTTAATGGTACCAATTTTTGCGGGGGTAAGGGTTTCGCCGCCTTACTGATGTTAGGGTCGTGGACCTGGGATATCTTTGTCGAAGGTGTGGTTCTTGAACTTGACTTCGACTGTTTAGGAGACGAACTTGACTTCGATGGCTTAGGTGACGAGCCTTCGGTATGAGGTGTTTTCGGCGAAGGCGTACCTGAAGATTCAGACCTCTTAGGTGACGAAGAGGCGGCCTTCGTATTGGATGAAGGTTTCAGAGGAATGGTCGAGGAGACCGGTGCGCCTGAGGACGCAGTGGTGGTCGTCGTGGTCGCCGTGGAGGGCGATGAGGCCGTAGTAGTCGACACAGTGGTCGTAATTGAGGTGGTCCGCTTAGTAGATGGAGCGGGCTTCTTGAACCTCTGGCCATCCTTAACAGACACGGAGGAGGTGGTGGAGCGTGCCTCCGAAGGCTTCCTGTGCGCCTTCTTAGGAGGAGTGTCTGTCTCTCCAGGGGATTGCACCCTGGGTCTCTTCTTGGAGACTTTGGAGGTCGCGGAGACACTACCCTCGGAAGATTCCAGAGTGTCTCGGACCTTAAGCCTGTCGAGCCATTCGCGAAGGCGAGTTTCCCTTTCCTTAACCGTCTTCTTTGGGAAGGCTCTACACACCCTACACTTGTCAGTGACGTGGTCAGGGTACAGGCAATATAAGCACAGGTCGTGCTTGTCCTCCGCTTGAATCCGTTGCTTGCCGCAGGAGGAGCAGGCCCTCAGGAGGGCTTTCTTCTGTGAGTCCGCCATGGACGAAGTTTTCTTATTAGATTCCGACATGTAGTCGATGCTAGGATGAAATCCTTTTCGTACAAAGTGAACTTCGGTGAAGTTTGAGACTTCGAATTTTGGAAACCTGAAGAGCTCAGGTTGGAGACTCCCTAGCACAACGTGCGGTAGAAAAATCTGAGGGACGGAGGCTCCTCCCGGGAAGGTTCTAGAAGGAGGTCGGAGCTGATTGGCTAACGATGAGAGTTCGGTCCTTTTACATAAGGACGTGGAAAGGCCCCAAAAGGGGAGGCCCTTAGGCCTATATTCTCTATGTATGTCCTTAGGACATTACTTTTTTATGTACCGGAGGCTCCCGTCTCGGCGACGGGGAATGATTCAGGCATGTGAATCTATGAAAGACACCCAAATACTGGATAACTTGAAGTGAACATTTCTGTACCACGGTCACACTTCATGCAGAAGGAATCTCTTTAGGCCCTGTCACAGCGTCCTAATGAGTTTGAATTCTGGATGCCATAACGAACTCTGATAATTTACTTTTCTAGCCAATTCAGTCGTAGATTTACTAGTGTATTTTGGACTTTCAGCTAAACTTAACTGTTGGATAGATGACCTCACATTTCCCTCTATCGTGCTAAAGGACAGAAATAATTCTTGCAAGACTTGATGGTCGTGATGGATTCAGCTCCTTTTCTATAAAGCAGGGCAAATCATCACCCACTCGAGTTTCTTGTAGTGCTATATTTTGCAATACCAAGCAAACAAAAGGAGATGATGGACGGAGCGCTGAAACTTTTCTAGTCACAGATCCATTATCGTTCTTTAGTTGACTTCGCCACACCAGTTCAGACCCAGCCATAAGCAAATCAGTCTTGACCCTGTGCCTCCTGGGAACAGTCCAGCCCGAACTGCCAAACCAGGTCTTCCCTGGACAGGAAACAATCGTCCTGGGACCGATTTCTGGGTCAACACCCCTCCTCAGCCAGACTAGCTTGAATCCAGTGGCAAAGTGAGCAAGGGACCCACTTCTGGGCATACCCTGCCAACTTAGGTCGAACAAAGCAAACACAAGGAGATGATGGATGGAGCGCTGAAACTTTACAGACACTCACCCCCAGTCACAGATCAGGGTTGAATCCATCATCGATCCTTCGATCACTTCGCCACCCAAGTTCAGACCCAACTATATGCAAATCAGTTTTGACACTGTGCCTCATGGGAACAGTCAAGCCCCAACAGTCTGAACTAGGTGCGGTTATAAATGTGCAGGTGGTTTACTGGATCATCATACACTGCTGTCACCTGTATGTAAAATCAGAAACATGGTCAGATTGGTCTGGTTCAATCATGTTTAAAGTAGCATATCAAACCTAGGTTAAAAGAGAAGCTTTGCTCTTCATCAATCTAGGTATGGATCTGAAGCCATTTCCAAGTAGTAGTCACAAAATTAAAAAGTTGAAGATGGCTGTCAATCTTTCCAAGAGTGGTGACACTGGCAAGAACATAAACTGTGGTGTACCTCAAGGCTCATCCCTCAGCCGAACCCTCTTCAACGTACATATGACACCACTGGCCAACATCGTCACAAGCCACAGATGCAACAGCATCTCCTGCGCAGACACCCAACTCATCCTCTGCCTGACCAACGACCATCAAGAACAAGAACCAAAGATGCATGAAAGACGTGGCGGCCTGGATGAACAGCAACTGTCTCAAACTCAACACCGGCAAGACAGAAGTACTCATCTTCTGGAAAGGCAACGATACCCTCTGGAACAACGAATGGTGGCCACCTGAGCTGGGCCTAACCACCACAACCACAAAACAAGCCTGCAACCTCGGCCTCGTCCTGGAAAGTCAGCTATCCATGAAGCAGCAGGTCAGCGTTGTCTCCTCCGCTTGCTTCCTCTCCCTCCGAATGCTCAGAAAGGTCTTCAGATGGCTCCAACTCAACACCAGGAGAACAGTCACGCCAGATCTCGCCACCAGTAGATTAGACTACGGCAACTTCCTCTATGTAGGAATCCCCGCCCAAATCATGACGAAACTCCAGAACACAGCAGCCAGACTCATCCTAGACCTCCTCAGACAGATGCACTCCACCCCTCAACTCAAGAAACTCCACTGGCTACCAGTCACAAAGAGATGCCAGTTCAAGTTGCTCAGACACACTTACAAGGCACTGCACAAAGAAGGACCAATGTGCCTCAACAATCTAATGAATTTCCACCAACCTACCAGGAAACTCCACTCAGAGTTCCTCTCCCTAGTAACCACATGACGCATCCCCCGGGCAAAGAGTGGAGGCTGCTCCTTCTCTCACCGGGAGGTGAAGCCCTCAAACAATCTCCCCCTGTACCTCAGAGCCTCACCATCGCTCCAGCAGTTCAGGAAGGACCTTAAGACCTGGATGTTCGACCAACGGGTTAACAGGCAGCGTGAGCATGATCCCCAGCGCCACGAGACCCTAATGGGTGATGGAGCCGTGCTTTATTAATCCCAATTGATTGATTGATGACAAAGTGAAATTTTGGTTTGTTATGGGTCATAAGAGGTTAGATGTATCTATTGTTAGAACCTGTTTAGCACTAGATGACGGTCACACACACCTTAATAAGTAAAACCATGGAAGGTGTTCTTTTTCACATAAATGTACTTAAGAAGGGCAATACCCTATTGAGTTTGTTAGAACAATAAAAAAAAAGGTATAATGTATTCACAATGACTAGACTACAAAATACTGTGACATTTAAATTTAGTGGCATCGATAACAGACAACACAGATGTGGGTGAGGCCATTGATTGCTACTTTACAGCAAGGAAAGCAAGTCTATTTTAAGACTGAGGAAATAGAGAATGGCCTAAACAACGATGGAAAGTGATGAAATAGTAAAATATATCAAGTGGAAACAAATCTTAAATGATGTGTAAACATCAACAATAAGTTAAAGACACATCAAATAGCAAAAACAGAAAAAAGCACTTACTAGTAAAACATGAAAGACATAGGCAAAGTTAAATAATGTATACAAAAAAAGTTACATAAAGTCCATAAATTTAACAAAGTCAGTAAGTTTTTAAAGTGCTAATGCATGTAAAAGATATCAAGCATGCATTACATCTTTAAAACCAGATTTATAGGCTTCCTCATGCATTTTCTGTTTTAAGAAGGATGATTGTGTGCTCTTATGTTTATGTATGTAAACTTGTCTGCGTACTTGTGTGTGTGAGACATACAATATTCCAAACAGTGTTTTGTATCAGAGTTAAACGGATCAATGTTTTTATTATGGCAGTAAAATACAACTCTTCTATTTAGCTGCATAATGTGCTCTAGTGGTAGGTCTACAAGCTTCTTTAACCCCTTAAGCGCTGCGCCCGTCCAGCGGCCGACTGCACCACTACCTCGGGAGTGCTGCCATCGGCCGTTGGACGTTCCAACTGCACCTGCGCAATGGAACGTTCAGCACTGGAGCTGGACGTTACAAAGCAGCTAAGGTGTTTAAAATGGTCATAGTCAGGTGGGAGATTCAGGTAACCGAAATCTATGACCTCATGAGCTAAATCGCTAGGTTGAGTTCCGTTGGATTTGGATGACTGATTTCTCCATGGTACTGAGTGAGAAAGTCTGGGCTGAGGAGAAGCTTCTCGTGGGAAACAAGGGAGAGTTTGAATAGCGTTCTGAAACAGGGTAGAAGAGCCTAGGTGGGAGCTACTAGAATGAGGGTAGGAGAGGTCTGGCTGAGCTTCCGAACCAGAAATGGAAGAAGAGGAAGAGCTGGAAAAGAGTAGGCAAATATCCCTGACCAGTTCATCCATGCAGCATAGCCCTTGAATAGAGGGCGTGGGAACCTGGGGGCGAAGTATGGACATTTTGTGTTGTCTGTGGTTGCAAACAGGTCTAACTGTGGAAATCTCCACTTGTGGAAGTAAAGGAGGACGACCTGGGGGTGGAGTTCCCATCATGGACTTGCTGCCGCATCCTGCTGAGAAGGTCGACAAAGTTGTTCTCTGTGCCCAGGAGGTGTTCCGCTAACAGATGGATGTTGTGATGGATTGCTCAATGCCAAATGGTCTGAGAGAGGCGTGAAGGCTGCATAGTGTGCCCCCACAAACTCCCACTTGACGGTCATATTTTCCGTCCGGACTAGGACAGCCTTGCCTACCAGGTGAGGTAGGAAAGATTTCAATGCTAGGTGAACAGCTTAAAGCTTGAGGTAGTTTATGTAGACAACCTGGTGTTTGATGTCCCAGAGACCATGAACTGTGAGCACCCCATCCTGTAGGGGAAGCATCCGCTGTGAGAATGATTTGCGGAACAGGGTCAAGGAGTGGAGTGCAGTGGTTACCCCAAATGACAGAACCTTAAATTGGTAATGGTTGCCGGGTATGACGAATTGGGGGTATTAGCGGCGTGCTGGATGTATTGGGATGTGAAAGTAAGTGTCCTTTAAGCTTAGTACTGACAAAGAAGCCCTGCTGGAGACGTGGGATCACATCTTGAAGAGTGAGCATATGGAAATGCTATAATGTGAGGTAATAAGGGCCTGAGATCTAAGATAGGCCGTAGCGAGCCGTTCTTTTTGGGCATTAGAATATACATGGAGTACACCCCTGACCCTTGATGTTGAAGAGGAACGGGCTCTATAGCTCTCTTGAGCAAGAGAGCTTCCACTTCGTGTTTGAGCAGTTGCTGATGCTCTAGAGAGAGTTTGTGTGTGCGAGGTGGAATGTTTAGAGGTGTAGTGATGAGCTCCAGACAATAACCATGTTGGATAATTTCCAACATCCACTGAAGTTATGGTGTGCCACGTGGGGCAAAACTGCAGTAATCGACCCTGACAGGAGGAAGGAGAAGGGAGTCCCTGCTTGGTGGTGGATGGGGTACCACATAAGGGAGCACCTTTGCCTCAATCTTTGGAGTTGTTAACCATATAGGTGCCTCTGAAATAACCTCTAGAGGAAGGGTTGCGACTTTGAGGCCTGTAAGATGAGGAAGAGGCATCTGATGATGCTGCTTTGGAGCTAAAGTTAAAGTTTGTAGATTTATATAGCGCAGCCTTGAGGACATCCATGCGATATCCATAGGCACAGGGAGATTAAGTGATTTGCCCAGAATCACAGGATACTGCGACGATGCGGAGACTCAAACCTGGATCCCCAGCTCCAGAGCTGCCAGCTCTGGCCACTGTCCCACATCCTCTCCCCTCTATGCTCTATATGAGCGACAAAAAGAACCACGGGCAGTGGGTGTTAGAAGCACAACCATGGACTAAGCGACCTCCCGTCCTTTTTAATCTTCTCCAGTGCTTGGTCCACTTGGGAGTCAAAGAGGTGTTCCTTATCAAAGGGTACATTTAAAAGTGCCTGCTGTACTTCTGGCTTGAAGTCAGAGATACGTAGCCAAGCATGTCTGCATAATAGGACACTGGTGTTAATACCCCTGGCAGCTGTGTCTGCAGAGTCTAAGGAACACCTAATGGAGAAATTGGATATAAGTTCGCCCTCTTGGACAAGCTGTTGCCCTCTTTTCCTATGCTCCTCTGGGAGGTACTGGAGGAGGTTCTCGATCTCGTCCCAGTGGGCGCGATCATATCTTGCTAGGAGACCTTGGGTATTTGCAATCCATCAATGATTGGCGCATTGCACATCCATACGTTTTCCTGAAGCGTCAATTAGCTTTGACTCCTTATCAGTGGGTGAAGCATCAGCAGTGGTTTGGGAGTAAGCCTTATTATGGTCTTTGGACATGACCAAAGAGTCAGAGGGAAGTTGTCCCTGAATATAAATAGGGTCCGAGGGTGCAGGTTTGCATTTTTTTCCTTTTTATTGACCCTGGGAGTGATGATACATGCTCGCACAGGGTCTTCGAAAATGTCATCGGTGTGACACAGTATTCCTTCAACATAAGGAGGTAAGCCCCATGTGTGGTAGATAAGGTTTCAAAAAGAAAATCCTCCTCCATGGGTTCTTTATGAAGTGGGACCTCATAGAATACTGCGGCTCTACTGATGAGTTCCTGATATGAGGTGGTATCATCAGGAGGCAATCGCTTGGCAGGTTACAGGTACGTATCAGTGACCACCAGGGAATCTACGTCATTATCCGGCTAGGGGTCTGTGGGCTCTGGTGCGTCATAAGAATCATCCATCCCGCCCACCCGTGAAGGAATGTAGGGATCCTTGTGGAGTAATGCCTATGGGATCACCCTAAGATGAGGTAGAAAGGGTGTAGGTGGTGGTGATGGGGGAATGAAATGTGGAGGTAGGGGTGGTACTGGTGGTAGAGAAGCAGGTGGAGGTGGGTGCAAGGGGCTTGTGGTCTTGTCTATCTTCCTTAACAGGTACTGGTAAGTTAACTGCTTCTCCAAAGGACAATTGGCGCTTAGATGGTGGGAGCGCCGACACCACAGTCTTTGTTAGGATGTGGTTGTCTGAGGCAGGATATGTATACTCTTCTGTTTCGGATCAAGCAGTTCCTGGGGGAGCCATTTTGGAGCGGACTTGGGAATTTTCGGTGCCGAGGGAGGGTTGGGATTTCGGTGCTGAAGCAGAGGTTCGAGACTGAGCGGAATTCGATTGCTTTGTGTGCGCTGTCAGTGCCGAGCCGGTGGGTGGGGCAACCATAGCTGTTTGGTGCAGACCATGGCCTGCTGGCACTGGTGGCTTGCAAGCCTTATTTTCGGTTGAAACCAAAATACTTTGAGGTGGCAAGACGGGAATATTAGTACTCATGGTCAGTTGACTCAGTGAAAAATCCTGCATTTGGAGATCGATCGCTAGATCAGATTCTTGCATGGTAAAAGTCTCTTCCTCAGCAGCAGAGGCCTCGTGCAGTTACTACTCCTCGACATCATGTTGTCTGAAGATGTCAGGTGTGTACTCTACCTCTCGGCGCTGCATCTCCCTGTGACATGCCCTTTGGTCCCTTAAGGTCTTTTTGGATTGAAATGATCAGCAGGCCTTGCAGTCATCTTCCTTGTGATCGGGAGACAAGCACCGGTTACAGACATGGTGAATGTCAGTCCGCGGGTACTTCGCATGGCACCTTGGGCAGGAAAGGAAGGGAGTCCAGTCCATCAGTAGGGCATTTTAGGTGAAGCAGAAGAAATGGTAAGTTAGGTTCTAAAGGGCAAGGCCCGAAGGCAGCGATGTGAGCGCGCCAGGCCAGCACGGGAAAGTCTTCCAAATTTCGAAACGCAAAGATGGGAATGTGTTTGATAACAATACTGACATGGGTACGGGTGGATTACAAACTGGAGAGTCCGAAACGGTCTCGAACCGGAGTGCAGTAATAATTGTCCAAACCTGAGGGCGGAAAGAAAATCTAATGATAGAGACGATGCCCACGCAAATTATCACCAAAGAGAAGGAGCCACTTTACCTTGTAACTCGAAAGACTTCCTCATAGAAAAACAACTTGCACACATCCGGTCCCAACACTAGATAGAAGGAATATGCAAAGCATGTGTATCTACAGCTACATATGCCTCCAACATAGTTAGTCTTTCATGTTATGCAATACATGCACTGTATAGGATGCAGAAAAATACATCATGCAATCAAATGCATGAGTTGAGAGAGAACTACTCCTTAAAAGGATGCAACTCCCCTTATGTGTATATTTTGAAAAATTGGTAACAATAGGTTTTGCAGACAGTTGCATTGTAAAACAAGACCCTAAAAAGGCGTTAGAAAAAATAGGATCCCCCTTGTACATAAATGACTGAATCAAACTATACGCACTGCAAAAACCAAGATAAAAGAGGGCAATATCTACTTAATGGCAATAAATCATATAGTGAATTTATTGTTAAACCGGTTTCCGTGAAATACTATGCAAGGTTACATACGCTGTGAAAATCAAGACAAATAAAGTTATGCGCTGCTGTGAGCAGATGACAAAAAAGTCTCAAAAAAAAATTGCAAATACATATAGGTCAGTTATACAAGTTCATAATTCACAGAAGAGGAAAGAGAATAAACACAGATAAAATAGACACATACCAAGTAAAGATTTTAAATGGTATTTATATAGAAAAAGATAGAAACAATTTGGAAAATAAGAATGAATATTTGTCAAGAAGAAAAACAAACAGACTGCTCAGGTTCAAGACCAGAAATACAATTATGACTCAAGGCACGACCTCAACATGACTTCCACCAAAAGACATCTATCTAAATGTGACTGTGGTGATGTAGTCAATTCTAGTTGCAGTACTATTTTCTTTTGCGCCGACTAAAGCTAAATGTCAGAGTACTTTATTATCGTTCGAGAAATAGAAAAGCAAACCACAGGAGGCACAGTGCACAAATAAAGATACAAAATGGTGTTTCAAATGATATACTGTAGGGTATTTTAGAGTGTATGTAAGGTCTTTTACCTTCAAATGCTTAACAAAGTAGCTTTAAATATTGAGTTTCCATTACAAAGCATACCTTGTTAACTCGCATAACGTACATAGGTCTCTAGAAGAAACTTCTACATCAACTTCAGCTTGTCAAAAATTGGCCTTTCACATGAGAACCAGACAATTTAAAGAGGTTAAGTGATTTACCTGGAATCTCAGATTGTTGAGCAGAGATTCGACTCTGGATCTCCAGCTCTAAAGTCAGCAGCTCAAGCCACTAGGACACATCTAAAGCTAACCTTGGGGGCGGGGGTGGGGACACCATGCGGCGCTATGAACGTTATAATGGCATCTTATAACATAAGAGTGTAATCTTTAAGATGCTTTGCATTACTCAATGGGTATATCGGTCGATGGGTGAGAGATGCCTGGCTAAACTATTAATCAACAGGCCTTCCCACAATATGAGATTAGCATATTACAAAAGAGCCACTTCTGCTTCTTTCAACAAGAAACATGACAGTGGAAAACTCCAAAGCACAAATGGTCCAAAAGTCTGCATTAGTCTGACATCAGTCTTAGATAACAGCAAAGGATCACAACTTCTGCACCATCACGCTTACCCTGAAAACACTTCCTAACTGATTATCTGATTTGACTGTGGTTTTGATCCTCAGTCAACGCAACACAAGTTTGTCTTAGTTTGGACTGCTTAGAGAAAACAGACTGCAATGCAACCTTCTTGGTGCTTTGAATGCCACACTTGTTTTATTTTGATTTTCCAATTTTACCCCCTTCTCTCTTTCATTTGCTCCTTTTCATCATGGGTAACTATGAAATATTATTCTTCAAGTAGCATGTGGTGTATAAAAAAATCACTACCCAATAAATAAATAAAAATGGGGAGTAATCCATAAGCCAAATCTTGATACAATAACCAGTTAGACGGAGATATGGGTTACTCAGATAAGAAGGCCATATGCACAACAATGAATCAAAGTGTATGAAAAACGGCACTATACCATGGCTGCGACGAACAGGCATGGGGATTCTGTAAAGGTTTAGCCCTAGTTAAACCATCATTTTCTATTGGCCAAATGTATATATAATGTGTGCATACCTAACCATCATTTCAACAAACCACGAGGGTACCTATGTACCTCGGGACCGCACGTAAAGTAATGGCAAAACAGAATTAACTAAAACTAAATAAAGAATATATTATATCAGCTGCACAAAGAATAAGTGTAGAATAAAAATAAAAAAACACTTATGGGAATATATTACCTCACATTCCTCAAGGCAACGCCAGGCGAATGGCATGCTAGTGCACAGTCATTTGAAGAATGTCACGAGCATACAGTTTCTGACTAAAATATTGATAAAATACGATCACACAGAAATCCAAAAAAGAATAGGTTATGTCGCCAATGTAAATAAGTACATCGAAGACATCTTGTCTGTGATAAACCGAACTGACAATAGGCAATGCAGTGATCAGGAGCATGAAAAGAAACAATGCAGTAGAAGATGAATGAGATACCAATTAAAATTAACTTGAACACAATGATTTATCAGAACCCCAAAGCAAAAAAAAGCCAGGGCACCACCAATGGTTATATGATTTCCTTAAGCTGTCAGGGTTCGGAGGCATGAACGTTTATGCAGAATGCAGACATATTTACTTTGCGTCATAAAATACTCAGATAGCTCCTCTCGCATCTGAGGTTCTTTCTCAGAAGCATGCAAACCTGAAACAGGCCATATGGATATTTTGGAGGAGAGCAGAGGACAGTTACTGAAAAAGTGTTCCAGTTGTAGGAGTTATTTTCATTGCTGTTGCAGAGGTAAACTGAGTGCCCTGTCTCAGTTCACGCTCTATCGAATGAGGAATTTGTAAGCCAGGTAACCTGTCAAGTTATTTTTATTTGCGTGTTAACGCAAGCTTAATGGCTTAGAAAAATGTATTTTCCTCTTGTTTAGTTTTCCTGCAGTTTCAGGATTTCTTAGAAGTGTTATCCCTCTTACAGTCATCTTTTAAAATTTGAAAGACGCCCATTCAAATATTATTCCAGTATGGGAACCTTTGGACTTTCGGCATATTTAACCCTTTTTAATCTCGCTTCTTTGCTAGGAAAATTACTGAAAACAAGTTTCCACAGCAAAACATTAAGCAGTTTCATATACGAAGGTCAGTGCTTCATACTTACCTTGATTTTCGTCTGTCATTGTTTGCTTCAAGATGTTTTGTGATTAGCTAACAGTCTCATCTACTACAGTGGTGTTCAACATAATTCCAGAAGAACGGGACCTATATCAGTTTTTCAGGACAATCACTACTATATAAATCACTTCCAATTAAAACAGTTGCATGTAGTTTATTTTGTGGCTATCCTAAAAATCTGTAATGGATCGGGAAATTAAACACTTATGATTTAGTGGTTTTGTTTTTGCACAAGGAAGGCCCTCCCATTCTCAGGACGCTGGTGACTCAACAACAGTCAAGTCGCCACCTGAGGTCCAACTCTCTTTCCCTCGCCAATGTCCCCAGAATCAGGAAGGCCAGAACAGGCGGACGCCTGTTCTCCTATAATGCTCCTAGACTATGGAACGCCCTCCCCCTTTCCCTGAGGCAAGAACACAACTACCTCAGGTTTAGGAAACTCCTAAAAACTTTACTGTTCCCTTGAGTTCACGTCCTGACCCTTCCTTCCCTCAGTTCCGTAGTCTTTTAGCGCCGGGATGCCCCAGGGTAGCTGCGCGCTCAAGAAAACTTAAAATCAAATCAAATCAAATCATTTGTTTTTCGCAAGCATCCTTATGTTAAAAAATACAGACAAAATGGTACCTAGCCTAAGTAAAGAGTGATTCATCTTCATAACATATGGAATCGGTTCAGTTCAAGTTTTGAATATCAGCAGAATTATCTCTTAGGATATCTTGATATCAGAAGGCCAACAGGCATTAAACATCTGTTTCACTATCTGTTTAGACTGTGTTGTATACATGTGATTCATCCGTGCATCTCGTGCTGCGCCACTTGATCATCATAGATTGTTAAGAAAGTTGCTAATAAATGTTTGCTGGCTTCTGGCTCGTTGGAGTGGCTATTGGAATGCTATCATCCTGAAAGTGGCTTTGACGATGCGAGGAGCCAGTCGTGAGCTTCTCCACTAAGAGACATAATAAAGCCTCCAACTTGTATTCCTTGGAGTTCTGTCGTTTATTATTAAATCATTGCTACAAACTGCAAAGGCTTTTCCTTAAAAAACATAATAAGCCAGAGAACAGGCTAGGCTGAGAAATATGCAGTGATGCACACTGGCATGTAGAAACACGCCGAGAACTCCCGCAGATTAGAGAGTTAAATGGACAGATAAATTACTCCACCAGATGCAATGAATATGCTACTTACCAGTATGCATCTGTTCTTGGCATGTAGGGCTGCTAACATTCATATCTTAGCATTAGATCGCCACCTAGTGTTGGGTCCGGATGATCGCACATTGTTGTCCTGGAAGAGTCTTCGAAGTATCCTGAGATGGGTGGCTCCTCCCCTGGACTACAGTGCGCATGGGCATCGGCTCCATCCCCAGATTGTTTTTCGCCATTGTGGCAGAGGATGGAGTGAAAAGTGTAAAGGATGTCCATGCTAATGATTGAATACAATAGTATATCTGCAGCTGCGACAGGCACCGGGGAGGAGGGTGGGCGATATGAATGTTAGCAGCCCTACATGCCAAGAACAGATGCATACTGGTAAGTAGCATATTCAGTTCGAGGCATGTGGGCTGCTAAATTCATATCTTAGCATAGAATACATAGCAGTCCCTCCATCAGCGGCGGTTGCCCGTGCCAGCTGCAGAAACCTGAAAAAGTGTCTTGAGAACAGCCTGCCCTACAGCCGCTTGCTGTTTGGAATGTACATCAACACAGTAGTGTTTTGTAAAGGTATGTGGTGTAATCCACGTGGCTGCTCTGCAAATGTCCTCTAGAGGAATGTTTCCTAGGAAAGCCATGGATGCCCCCAACTTGCGTGTGGAGTGTGCTTTTGGGGGTATTGTTAAAGTGCGCTTGGCTTTATGATAACAGATTTGAATGCACTTAACAATCCATCTGGCTATTCCAGCTTTGGAAATTGGGTTGCCTTTGTGTTGTGGTGAGAAGGCAACAAAGAGTTGTTTCGTCTTCCTAAAGTGTTGTGTCCTGTCTATGTAGTACATCAATGCCCTCTGTACGTCTAACGTATGGAGCATTCTTTCTGCCACCGTTTGTGGGTTCTGGAAGAATGCCGGCAAATCGATAGTTTGGTTGAGATGAAAATGTGACACCACCTTTGGAAGGAATTTGGGGTTAGTACGTAGCACTACCCTATTTGGATGAATCTGAATGAAAGGCTCTTGTATTGTGAGCGCTTGCAGCTCACTAACACGCCTTAGTGACGTAATACCAATTAGGAAAGCAACTTTCCACGTTAAGAACTGCAGTTCACACGAGTGCATTGGCTCAAATGGTGGTCCCATCAGTCTGGTGAGGACCACATTGAGGTTCCACACCGGAGCTGGCGGTGTTCTTGGGGGGATGACTCGTTTCAGACCTTCAAGAAACGCTTTAATGGCAGGCACCCTGAAGACCGAGAGGTGCTGCCTATTTTGAAGGTAAGCTGCGATGGCGGATAGATGTATCCGAATAGAAGTGAACGCTAGCTTGCACTTATAAAGGTGTAACAGATAGCAAATGATGTTAGGGATAGATGCATCTAGCGGGTTTATGTCATTGTCTGCACAGTAAATGACAAAACGTTTCCATTTTGCGGCATAGCATGCCCTGGTTGACGGCTTCCTCGCCTCCTTGATGATGTTCATGCATTCAGGAGGTAGGTTGAGGTATCCAAACTCTAAGACTTCAGGAGCCAGATCGCTAGGTTGAGCTGTTGCGGATCTGGATGCTGAATTTCTCCATGGTTCTGCGTCAGAAGTCTGGGCGTGAGGCGCAGTCTTTGATGCGGCACCACTGAGAGTTCGAGGAACGTGGTGTACCAGGCTTGGCGCGCCCACGTTGGAGCAACTAGGATGAGTGTCATCGAGTGTTGCCTTAGTTTTCTCGCCACCAGTGGTATCAGAGGTGTCGGGGGAAAAGCGTAAGCAAATTTGCCTGACCAGTTCATCCATATCGCATTGCCCTGCGATTGGGGGTGTGGGAACCTGGCGGCGAAGCTTTGGCATTTTGCGTTCTCCCTTGTGGCGAACAGGTCTATGTCTGGACGACCCCACCTTTGGAAGTACGGCTGGAGTACCGATGGATGTATCTCCCACTCGTGCATTTGATGACTGTATCTGCTGAGCAGATCCGCCATCTGATTGTCCTTCCCTGGGAGGTGTTCTGCCATGAGGAAGAGGTTCCTCTGAATGGCCCACTTCCACATGCTCTGAGCCAGGTGAGACAGCTGTGGTGAGTGGGTGCCTCCCTGCTTTTGGATGTAGTACATCGCGGTCATGTTGTCCGTCCGGACTAACACCACCTTGTTGCACAGATGTACAATGAAGGACTTGAGTGCCATGAAGATCGCCATCAGTTCTAGATAGTTGATGTGCATCTTCTGCTGCTGCGTCGTCCATAGTCCCTGCACCGTGTAAGTGAGCAGATGAGCTCCCCATCCCTGGAGAGATGCGTCCGTTGTCAGGATAACCTGTGGCACTGGCTCCTGGAACAGTCGGCCCTTGCAAAGGTTGTGTGGAGTCCACCAATGCAGAGAGTTGTATGCCCGACTGGTAACCAACACTAGGTCTGTTAATTGTCCCTGAGCCTGTGTCCACTGATTTGCTAAGCACTCCTGGAGCGGGCGCATATGCAACCGTGCGTGAGGGACTATGAAGATGCAGGAGGCCATCATGCCTATCAACTGCATGAACACTCTTGCTGGAAGTGAGTGTCCCGGTCTGAACTTTTGGATTAAAGACTGTATGCCGTCTATCCTGACCTGGTTTGGTTGCGCCTTGGCCGTCAGGGTATTGATTGTTGCACCCAGAAACTGCCGGACATGTGCCGGCTGAAGGTGTGATTTTGGGTAATTCAACGAGAAACCCAGGTCGTGAAGGAGGTGAATGGTAGTCGACATGTCCGCGGCGCACTGCTGTTCCGACCTGGCTTGAACGAGCCAGTCGTCGAGGTAGGGGTAGACATGGATGTTCTGCCTCCTGAGGTGCGCTGCTACTGTCGCCAGACACTTGGTAAACACCCTTGGGGCAGTTGTGACTCCGAAGGGTAGGACTTTGAACTGATAATGCGTGCCCTGGATAGTGAACCTGAGGTACTTTCTGTGGGACGGATGTAGCGGAATGTGGAAATAAGCATCCTTGAGATCTAAGGTTGCTAAGAAGTCTCCTTTGTTTAACATAGGAAGAATCTGTTGCAGTGTAAGCATGTGGAAATGCTCTGACAGTATGTACAGATTGAGGGGACGGAGATCCAGAATTGGTCTGAGAGATCCGTCCTTTTTTGGAATGAGGAAGTACAGGGAATAAACCCCTGTGCCTTCCTCCCCCACTGGCACGAGCTCGATTGCCCCTTTTTGCAGCATCACCAACACTTCCTGCTGCAATAAGTGCAAGTGCTCTGCGGACATAGGTCTTTGCCTTGGTGGAATGTTGGGTGGAGTGGATTTTAACTCTAGACAATAACCGTACTGGATAAGCTGTCGCACCCACCTGTCTGTGGTGATGTTGATCCAGACGGGCAGGAACTGCTGTATTCTCCCCCCGACAGGTGTTAAGTGGTCGGGGGGCAGTGACAGAGAGTAACTGGCTGCTTGTGGCAGAGGAGCGTGAATTGTTGCCTCCTTTGCCGCGTCCTTTGTTGCTGTTTCCTCTGTAGCCCCTCTTGTTTTGTTTGGGGTACGAGGATTGTGCTCCACCTCTAGGGAACTGTGACTGTTGACCCAACTGTCCTCTGGTGACTCCACGGGCACCTGAGCGACGAAAATTATTGCCACGAAACTGCTGTGATTGTAGGGCCCCCATAGATTTAGCAGTTTCAGTGTCTTTTTTAATTTTTTCCAGGGTGGTGTCAACATCTGGACCAAACAGTCTATCCGGATTGACTGGTTGATTAAGTATGGTTGTTTGAATGTCCGGTTTGAACCCCGATATGCGGAGCCAAGCCTGTCTTCTGAGCATGACACTGGTGTTAATGGCCCTAGCGGCCGTGTCCGCGGCATCAAGTGCACACTTTATGGCCGCGTTGGAGATCAGTTGTCCTTCTTGTATAATCATTTTGGTGCCCTCTTGAAACTGCGGAGGCAGGTGTTCCACAATCTGCTCTAGTGTGTCGTAATGTGATCTATCATAACGTGCCAGTAGTGCCTGTGTATTTGCAATACGCCAGAAATTGGCGGCCTGCGCAGCCACTCTTTTGCCTCCTGCCTCTAGCACTTTGGACTCCTTATCCGGGGGAGGAGCTTCACCCGTTGTTTGGGAGTTGGCCCTTTTGCGTGCGTTTGCTACCACCAGGGAGTCAAGCTGCAACTGTCCTCGAATGTATGCAGGGTCTGCAGGCGCTGGTCTGTACTTCTTTTCAATACGTGGGTTGACCACCCTCGCCCTGGTAGGCTCTTTAAAGATGTCCGCAGCATGCTTGAGGACCCCTTTGAGCATAGGCAGTGTCTTTACAGTTCTTTCCGAAACTGAAAAGGTGTCGAATAGAAAGTCTTCCTCAACTGGGTCAGCATGCATGTCCACATCATGATTAGCAGCTGCCCTCTCAATGAGTGCATGAAAACCTGCAGAATCCTCTGTAGGGGATGCACGTGTACTGAAAGTCTGTGGGTCTTGTCCCACATCTTGGGTGCCTTGGTCCCCAATGGCATCATATGAATCTGGCTGTGCATCAGGTTCATTGACTGGGAACGTGTATTGTTCGTCTTCACCATAGCCCTCACTTTCAGAATGGTCTGGAGACGGTGTTGGGCTCCTTCCCAGAGGAGGCTGAATAGGTTCCATGAGGCCTGAGGCGTCCTGTGGAAACTTTTTCTTCTTTAGGGGGATGACATAGGATTCCACTGGCTGCGAAGTGATTTTTCTTTTGTAAAGGGTTAACTTCCCTGTGTCCGCGTCTATGAAACACTCCGAATCTTCTTCTGGGTCGAGCACCTGACCCGAAGATGCCCCTGCCGTCGAAGATTCCGACTTCTTTGGCGTCGATTTCGATGAAAAGGCCTTCGGCACCACTTTTGGCGGTAGAAGGAAGAGGAGTTTACTAGCGGGCTTGACCGGGACGTCTGCCACCCTCTGCGTCGATGGCGTTGGCGTCGACGAAGAAAAAGCCTTCTCCCTAATTCTTTGTAGTGAAGAAGCAACGAGAGATGCGTCGGTGACCGATGTCTTTGGCACCGACGAGGTGGCCTTGCCTTCGGATGCGACGTTCCGTTGGTCTTTTGGAGGGATGGACGGCGCCGACCCCGAGTCCTTGGAGCGATGCGCAGATGTCCCCGTTGGAGCCGGGGCTGTGTCGCTTGCTTTGGCTGGCTTTGCCGGCGCCGGCGCGCTTGTCTTGTGCGTGCCACCCTTTTTAGAGGATCTCTCCTCCGGCGCCGATTTTGACCCTGTGGAATCGCCGTGTTTCTTCGACTTCTGCGGACCTGAGGTCGACGGAGTCGATGAGGCTGCCGGTTTATTTGTTTTTGCTGTTACGACCGCCATCTTAGGGACGATTGAGTCCTTAACTTTCGGTTTCGGTTTCGGGTCGGCCATTTTAGGTGCTGTCGAGACCGTTGCTTTCAGTTTCGGTTTCGAAACCCTCGGCGCAGCAAGTATGTCCGTGGCCGGGCCATCAGGCGGGGCCGTGGCTTGCGCTACAGGGTCTTGGGTAAGGCCGACAGGCGATCCCGCGACCCTCTCCTGATGTCCGTCAACTTCGGGGCATAGCTCGTCCCCTGAGCTATCTTCCGCGGCCCCATAAACCATATCGTCGTCTCCTACCTCGTCGACGTATTCAAGGCCTTGACCCACGACTCCGTCGTCGTCATATTCCGGATCAGCCTCGACCTCCGTCTCAGGCGGGGAGATTTGAAGATGATGGCTCTGGTCCTCCTCTTCTTGGTCGTCGAATATGTTTTCTGGATCCGGGGCCGCCTGTTTGGCCACAAGGCGCACCGCGCGCCGAATCGTGAGAGTCTTCTTCGACCTGAAACTCGCACAGGCCCTGCAACTTCCTTCGTCATGGTCTGGCGAAAGGCATTTATTACAGACCGGGTGCACGTCTATATGTGGGTATTTGGACCCACAGAGCGGACAAAGCTTAAACGGACTCCGCTCCATGTTGGGAACTTGGTGTCGAGTCGCGATGAGAAGGCCTCGATGTCCGAAGAGTAGTAAAAACTCCGCTGATTCCGGCTCCGAGAGACGGAAGAACTCGAGACCGTACGCAAACAATACCGACGTAAAGAACCCAAAGCCTTTTGGCCGTTAAGATTGATGTTTATTCGGTTCCGACGGAGAGACGTCGAGACCGCTTCCGAACCCAATGGCGGAAAAAAACAATCTGGGGATGGAGCCGATGCCCATGCACACTGTAGTCCAGGGGAGGAGCCACCCATCTCAGGATACTTCGAAGACTCTTCCAGGACAACAATGTGCGATCATCCGGACCCAACACTAGGTGGCGATCTAATGCTAAGATATGAATTTAGCAGCCCACATGCCTCGAACATGTTGTTAGATAGTCAGTGCTGGTCTCTCTAGTTTAACCACCCTCCAGGGAACCCTACAACCCTGACATTCCATGGTATCATTAGGTAACCTGACAAGCAGTATACCATACAGTTATGTAATTGTATCCTGACAGTAAGTGTGCTATCTGAACCGTCACAACCATCTCACAGCACTCTTTCGAGGAGAGATTTAATACTACCAAAAATAAAGTGACAAGGCTCTTTTGAGAACAGCAGATGGAATCTAAGGTTTTTACTATCATTTCTCTGGTGGGGATGATATTAATTGAAATATCGTTTCAAAAACGATCAAAGATCTTGTCCAAGTTTCGTTGTAAGGCTGGAGATGGAAACATTATTAACCAATAATAACAGTAAAAACAGTGCAGTTTAATAAGAGTTAAAGATATATCATTATCTTGTCATGTCTTGCCATGAATGAATTCAAACAGCTCTCAAGAGGTTTTAGGACAAAATCAAACATATGGTAACTGGAATGCTTGTTGATTACAGTCCCGGAAATAACCCTTGACTAAAGACGCTGTCAGATCATTTTTAGGTCTTCCTTAGCAGTTTGTTGTGGCCTACTATCTATGAAACAATACACATCATATTCACCCCCCACCCCGCCAAATGGACAGAGATGTACTCCTTTGCCTGAGCATAATTTTCCAATTCACAAAAATGTTATGTAAATTAGGCAGGTCAGATTTTAGGAGTTTACAGAAGCTTAACAGATCTGCAAACTAAGAAGGATGACAGGCCATCACTAATTAAGCAGAGTCTCCAACAGTGGTTGTTTTCGTACAAGTGGCACACTTGCGCACTGAGACCTTAACGATCTTGTGACTTGATTTTTAAAAACATTGGTGCGGTGTTCTGTACTTTCTTATGTACCAATGTTAAGGACTTGAACAAAACTCTTTTCATAATTGCCAGCCAATGCAGGTTGCAAATGCTGGAAGGGCATTATAATAGGGTATGGTCAATGGTATAAAATGTGGCCGATTGATCCAATTTAGCAAGGGCAGCAGCCATGTCCAGATATGTCTTACACCTGAAATCATCCAGCACTGAGCAAGGACCATCGCTGTGCTATGATCAGTTCTAGAACCGGCCTGCTGAGAATGGAGGATAGACTGCAATTCCTTTAAAAGATTGAATTTGGTTAATAAACAATCATCTCAAAATTACTGCCAAAACGGTAGAATCGAAATTGGGCAATCATTGTTTAATTCTGATGCAGAAATAGTGGATTTTTTTCAGTAGATACTTCACCAGTTCAGGGTTTGTTATGATGCATTTGCAAAAAGGATTCTTGAATGGTAAATTTTTGTAGTTCACTGACTCTTCTGAGAGACGTAATAGCTACTAGGAAAGCTACTTTCCAAGTTAGGAATTGCAATTCACATTAATGTAATGGTTCGAAGGGGGGTCCCATTAACCGTGTAAGAACAATGTTTAAGTTCCACACTGGTGAAGGTGGCGATCTAGGAGGGATTATTCTTTTGAGTCCTTCCATAAAAAGCTTTTATAGCAGGTACTCTAAAAAGAGATAGATGTTGCCTATTCTGTAAATATACTGCAATGGCAGCAAGGTGTAGTCTGATAGCCGTGTAAGCTAGATTACACTTTTGAAGGTGTAATAGGTATCCTATGTTGTGTTGAATAGACACATCTAAAGGATTTATGTGGTTGTTTTGACAGTATATTACGAATCGTTTCCACTTAGCAGCATAACATGCTCTAGTAGTGGGACGTCTGGCTTCTTTAATAAGGTTCATGCATTATGGAGGAAGGTTGAGGTAAACAAACTATGACTTCAGGAGACAGATCGCTAGGTTGAGCTGAGCTGGGCCCGGGTGTCTGATCTCTCCATGGTTCTGTGTTAAGAGGCATGGAGATAGGCTTAGTTTTTGGTGTGGTACCACAGATAGTTGCAGCAGCGTAGTGTACCACGGTTGTCTGGCCAAAGTTAGAGCAACTAGAATGAGTGTTAGGGAATGTTGCTGTAGCTTGCGTACCACTAATGGAAGTAGTGGGAGAGGAGGAAAAGCGTACGCAAATTTACCGGACCAGTACATCCATATCGCATTGCCTTTGGACAGCGGGTGTGGATATATGGCGGCGAAGTTTGGGCATTTTGCATTTTCGTGGGTGGCGAAGAGGTCTATCTGAGGTTGTCCTCACATTTGAAAGAACGGTTGAAGAACTTGTGGATGAAGTTCCCACTCGTGGATCTGCGGTGTCTGTCGACTTAGCAGATCTGCCATGGTGTTTTATACTCCTGGAACGTGTTGGGCTAAGAGGAAAATATTTAATGGTATAGCCCATCTCCATATCTGCTGTGCTAACTGAGAGAGCTGCAGGGAGTGTGTATCTCCTTGTTTGTTTATGTAGTACATGGCTGTCATATTGTCTGTGCAGACTAAGACAGCTTTGCCTGATGCTTGTTTTTGGAACGCTTTTAGGGCTAGAAAAACAGCTAGTAACTCCAAGTGGTTGATGTGGAGTAACTTTTGTTGCGGTGTCCACCTGCCTTGCATGGTGTGATGCAGTAGGTGAGCTCCCCAGCCGGAGAGCGATGTGTCCGCTGTCAAGATTATCTGAGGAACTGGCTCTAGGAACGGTCGGTTCTTTGAAAGGTGTTTGGTGCTCCACCATGGCAGAGAGCGATGAGTCCGACTGTCTACCAACACTAATTCTGTTAATTGACCACAAGCCTGGTTCCATTGGCGTGCTAGGCACTCTTGAAGAGGACTCACGTGCAGTCTTGCGTGAGGTACTATAAATATGCAAGATGCCATCATTCTATGAGCTGCATGAACACTTGAGCTGTAAGCGGGTGTTGCAGCTTGAATCTTGTTAGGAGAGTTTGTACACTAGTTATCCTGTTTGGTGAGGGATAGGCTAGTGTTAGTTGGGTGTTTATTGTAGCGCCGAGATATTGTTGTATGTGTGAAGGTTGCAGATGTGACTTAGTGTGATTTACTGTGAATCCCAAGTCGTGAAGCAGTTGAATAGTAGCGTGAGTGTGTTGTACACACTGGCTGTATGAGCTGTCTTTTATGAGCCAGTCATCTAGGTATGGGAAGACGTGAATATGTTGTCTTCTTAAGTGTGCTGCTACTACTGCTGCTAGGCATTTGGTAAACACCCTTGGCGCTGTTGTGACTCCGAATGGGAGCACTTTGAACTGGTAGTGCTGCCCGTCTAGCACAAATCTGAGATATTTTCTGTGCGTCGTGTGGATGGGAATGTGGAAGTAGGCGTCGTTGAGATCTGGAGTGACAAGGAAGTAGTTTTATAACTGGATTGGAAGGACTTGTTGGAGTGTGACCATATGAAAATGATCCGACTTTATGTAAATGTTTAGAGGTGTGAGGTCTAGGATAGGTCTTAGAGATCAGTCGTTGTTTGGGATTAGAAAATATAGGGAGTATTCTCCTTTGTTTTGCTGATGGTTTGGGACTATTTCTATTGCATTTTTCTGCAAAAGGGATATTACTTCCTGTCTGAGCAGTGTTAATTGTTCTTGTGACACTGGACGCTGCTTGGGTGGTATGTTTGGGGGGGGTGGATGTTAGTTCTAGACAATAACCTGATTGAATTATTTGAAGCACCCACCTGTCTGATGTGATGTTTTCCCAGGCTGGCAGGCATTGTTGTAGTCTTCCCCCGACAGGAGTGGAATGGGACGGGGAAGGGAAGGGGAGTCATTGGGCAGGGGTAGAGGCAGAGCGGGAGTTGTTGTTTTGACCTCTGCGTTTATTATTGTTACCCCTGTAACCTCCCCTTTGGTAGCCCTTACTATAGGTGGATTGTGTAGGAGCTTTGTATGAGGTAGAAGGTGTGTCCGAAGAGTATCCTCTGGTGGCACCTCGATAAGATGAGCAGCGAAATTAACATCTGAGAGCCTGCGACTGCAGGGCTCCCATAGATTTGTCTGTATCGGTATCCTTTTTCATTTTTTCAAGTGATACATCTACATTGGGTCCGAATAAATGTTGGTAATCAAAGGGTTGATTAAGCATAGCACTTTGGACTTCAGGTTTGAACCCTGATATGTGTAGCCAGGCATGTCTACGCAATAAGACACTGGTGTTAACTGCCCTGGAGGCAGTGTCAGCTGCATCAAGTGCACACCAAATAGAGGTGTTTGTAATATTTTCCCTTCTTGGATAAGCTCATTTGCTCTATCTTTTTACTTATCAGGGAGGTGTAGCATTAGTGATTCTAATTAGTCATAATGTGCCCCTTCATATCGCCACATGTTTGAAATGAAATGAATGAAATGAATGAAACTTATATAGCGCAAGACTTACCCTGGGGCATCTCAGCGCTTGCTTAGGGAACCCGTCCTGGTATTCCCCTGTGAGATAACCCTGGCAGGGTATCCACATGGTGAAAGCCAGGCATCCCGCCGCGAGGGGCCGTTGTGGAGATTAAGCAAGCTATTGCCCAGAGTCGCAGAGTGTGAACCCGTGAGTCGAGGAGGCACCGGAGCGAGAATTAACGAGTCCGTGGAATTTTGAGCCCAAGACCCGCCGAGGCGGGGAATTGAACCCTGGTCCCGGGCCGAACTCAACTCCAGGTCTGCCGCCTCTAACCCCTGAGCCACACTTCTATTTGCTGCTTGAGACGCAGTTCTTTTCCCTGATGCGGCAAGTAGCTTAGACTCTTTATCTGGTGGGGGAGCTTCACCTGATGTTTGTGAGTTTTCTCTCTTGCATACATTGGAGACTACAATTGAGTCTAGTGGTACTGGACCTTTAATATATGCTGGGTCTGAAGGAGCAGCTTTATATTTTTTCGCTATTCGAGGGTTAATGACCTGAGTTCTGACCAGGTCCTTGAAGACTTCAGGAGCATGCTTAATCACTCCTTTAAGCATTGGTAAAATAGATGAGGACCTTTGTGAATTATCAAAAGGTATCCATTAAAAAGTCTTAATCCACAGGGTCTGTATGCATATCTACTCCATGATATTGCGAGGCTCTGTTTATCAACTGATTAAAACCCATAGTGTCTTCTGGTGGGGAAGGCCTTGAGGGGTATATGTCATCTTGAGTGACATTTGGGACGTCTGGGGTGTTATAATCATCCCACGGGTCAGGTGAGCCTGGAGGAATAGATGGATTATCTAGGTTATCCCCTATACCATCAGAGCTATCATCTCTATTGTCATCGTCTGGTATGATAGAGGATGTAGGGGAATGTTGTGATAGGGGAGCAGGTGGTGATGGTATAGGTGTAGGAGAAGGGTAAGGAGGTCTTAAAGGAGAGGTAGCCATGTCCTTTTTTCTTTGAATGAGGAGCTGGCGCTGGTGTATCCAGTGGTCGCTTTTTTGAAGCTAAAGTTAGCTGACCAGCGATTGGGTCTTTAGCTGGAGTCTTTTGTACAGGGTCTGGATGAAATAAGTCCTCTGTCGGAGGCCGATCTTTTGGTGCGGAGGGAGGTTTCTGCACTTAAGCGGTTTCTTTTGTTTTTTTTGGCAATGTCTGTAACCGGAGAATCAGGAGTCTTTTTCGGCTCCAATGATTTTTATGGCTCTGGTATGTTTTTGGGATCCGATGTTTTTTTCGTTTCCGGTGGTCTTTTTGAATCCGAAGCAGGTTTGCTTGGTTCCGACCTGGGTTTCGGTGCCGAAGGAGTAGCGGTGTGCTTCGGCACCGGTGGTTTGGATGTCGGCGGGGCCAGTAATGTTGTCTTTTTCGGTGCCGGTAGGTGTGTGCCAGCACCGTGGGAAGACAGACTCGAGCTTAGTTAGCTTCTTAGCCGGGCCTGAAGGTGGGGCAGTAGAAGCAGTGTGTCGGTGTGCGCCCGAAGGCGAGAGTGTGACCGGGACCTTCTTTGGATGTGTCGGGGTCGACGGTTTTACTTACGTCCTGCTGTGCTGGAGTGATGTCCTTGACTTCTGAATCTTCTGCCTCGGAGTTGCAGTCAACGTCGTGTTGTTCTGGGGTGTCGACGCCTTCTTGAAAGATGTCGTCCAGAATCGGAGCTGAAGATTGAGCCATTGTTCTCCTAGCTCTTCGGTACCGGATAGTCTTTTTGGAGCGGAAAGAGGCACAAGCGGAACAGTCTCTGGCCTTGTGCTGTGGGGAGAGGCAAAGGTTACACACTTCATGAAGGTCGATGAAACTTCGACCCACATTGAGGACACTTTTTAAATGGCGTCCTTTCCATGAGCTGGAGTCGAGGCCTAGTTAGGCCAGAAGGCCGTCGACCATGACTGGAATCGAAATCTTCAGTGTTGAAGAGTAGCGTCGACAGCAAAAAGCGTTCAAAACTAATTTTCTTTAAGTTGGTGACGATTGTGCGCCTAAGGAAAACGGTTCCAACACGGAGCGGTGGAAACACATCCGAGCCCGGTGGCGGAAAAAAAAAATCTGGGGATGGAGCCGATGCCCATGCGCATCATCATCCAAAGGAGGAGTCACCTATCTCGTGACTGCCAAAGACTTTTCTACAACAAAACAAACTTCAAACATCCGGGCCCAACACTAGGTGGCCATCTATGCACAGTGTGTAATCTGCACTCATATGCCTCGAACACTCAATTCTAAAGGTAGGGATTGCATGTTGGCCATTTGATTGTAAATATTAAGCTTGTAACACTCCAGCAGCAGACAACTGGAGAGCTGCAACATGATCAGCAGATCTTCAAGACAGTCTGCCACATGTGCTGGTGCGCATGTTGCAGCACTTCAGTTGTCTGCTGCTGGGGTGCTTCCCAAGAAGGATACTACTTTCCATCAACCACGGCCTAGAAGGGTCTGGTATTGTTCTAAAGTCTAAAGTCTATGAACAGCATGTAATTTACAATAACAAATTTGGCAAACCGAAAGCCTGTAGTTTTGTAGCGTCACATGCAAACCTACCTGCCTCCCCTGTGACTATAAAGCACTAACTAGATAGTTACAAAAAAATCCATGACACGCAGATGCACATGCAGCAGGTTTCTGATAGGGAAATAAATAGGAAATAATCAAGAGAGGACTCTGCATGCTGTTGCATTGAAGTGTTCTGGCAGGGAGACAATGAATCATTCTGCACAAGCTTGTTAATAAACTGTATTAATGTAACCTTAAAACTAGGTGGTAGCAGTATACACAACATATGTATCCACACTATGAACTGCAAAAATAGCTAAGTCACATTTTACTTCTTTGGTGCACACTCCTTTGAAGATGTGTGGACACAATGAAGATTTATTAAAATGTAAATACCGCTAGATACATTTTTTCCACAGCTCAAGAGAAAGTGTAATTTCAGGGACATATCCTTTTCATCCTTTCAAAATTTGTGTACGTTTCAATGCATTTACACCCTGGATTTTCATCTTTGTTTTATTTTATTTTATGCTTTGGGTCTGGATTATATTCTCATCTTTGGGTTGGTTTATAAAGTGTTCATTAATTGTTGCTGGAGAAATACAGACACATTTATGTGCATCTATAGAACCACAAAGTCACATTCTTAAGTAGCTACATTCTAAGTGTGAAACATTAAACTTTGAAGTGAGTGTGTGTGACAAATTCAAAGGAGATTCATTACAAACTTACCTTCAGTACCTGAAACCTTCTGTTTCTATTAAAAGTTGAGGCTAATACACCTTATTATACAATTATATGGTGCTTAAGTGTTAAACTATAAAGTTATTGCAAGGGTTAACACATTTTGTTTACCTGCTTTGTTCTTTCTGTCAGAAGTATCATCTAAAGCAGACAATGCTGTTGAAATGCTGTTCTGCAGATCACGACCTCCTCCTGAATCTTCATCAGAAGATGAAAATGAAGGCAAAGTTTCCAGATTTTTCTTAGAGCCATCCTCCACGATTTTCTGTGTCTCTGTATGCTCAATATCAAGAGGAGAAACAGGTGACATCAAAGGCAAATTCTTAAACGGCACATGTTGCAAAAATGGAGCCCTCAGTATAGGGGCAGCAGGCCGTTTAGTCCGACTAGGAACCTTAGGAGGAGGGGAAAGCTTTGGTTCACCTTTTAGAAAATCTAAAAAAGAACCAATAAAGCCAGACTTAACTTCTGGCTGTTGTTCCTCTACCTCTTTAATTTTTTGTCTTATTCTTTCTTGATGTTGAAAACTATCAAAATAGCTGTCTGCAATGTCAGCTGGTGAACAAGGCAGACTTATATCAATTGCTTTTGAAATTTGCCGTTTCACTAGTGGGTCATTTATCGTCTGTTTCTGATTTGCATTCTCATCATCCGGAACACATTTGTTTGAAAGATGTGATGTTTCTTGATTTGTTTGAATGTTACTGGGTGCTGTATCTTTGTTATCGTCCTCTGTGGTATTACCAGAATTATTGCATGATGGTGGGTCAGTGCTTTTGGGGGTTAAAATGTTAGTTTCGTTATTAGCTACATTATCATTGTCAATGCACCTATTAAAATCATTATCAGACACAGACGTCTCTTCTCGTAGACTGTTGCCACATGAATAGTTTTGATCTTTAATATTGCTGAATGCACAGTCTTGCCCATCACAGTTTCCTTCAGTAATTGAATTAGTAGTTTGCGGTCTGTTAACTGTGGCAGACTTTAGCACATGCTCCTCATTACCTAGTCTATTGGCTGAAGAGGTAATTCCACTACATAAACTTTGATCAGACAGTTCAATGTGTTTTTTAGCGAAGGGAACATTTTTTGAATGAACTGTAGCCACTTGTGAAAGATTTAGCAACATTTGTCCAGCATTCATAGACTCTGCATTTATGCCTTCATGCTTTTCAACTGTGACTTGTGAAGTATTAAAGCTTGGAGAAAGAGGTCTAACATCTGACTGATAGTGAGGTTTTAAATCATTCCCATTTTCCACTGACATATTTTCATTGTTAGAAGCAGCTTTGGCAAACTCCTGTGTGGTTACTCCACAAGCTGCAGCAGTAGCGGCTAAGATATCATCAACATTAGAGAGGATATTCCTTTCATCAGTAAGAAGCATTGACTCATGGAAACACATTGAACTGAGTGAAACAAATTGATTCTTGGAGTCTTGCGTATTTTGATGCCTAAAATGATCTTTTATAGCTTTTTTTTGCTGTTGTATAGACTTTGCAGGCCCAGTAATATCCATCTTCATCATGTCAGAATTTTGAGGCTGTGTCTGGTGCTGAGTCTGTCCTATATTGTTATGAATATCATGAGTTTCCATTTGTAGAAATGGATGGGTTATCTGCTGAGTGCTGTGAATTAATAGCCCTTGAGTTGGAGTCTTTGTTTGTCCAAAGATTGACTGTTGCAGCATTTCTAAATCACACGCAGACTCCAAAAGTGCCTGGGCATTTGGTAAAGTCACCTGCTCAGCTTGTCTTAAAGCAGGAGTCTGAGTTTGTGGAGTGCCAGGAATATTGCCCACATTTTCTTCAATCTTAGTTTCATGCACTTTATTTACAACTTGGCTCTGCTGATTTAACTCTTTACCATGTACCCGCTCATGTGATGTCTGCAATAAGTTAGCTGTGTGTTTCAGGTCAAGGTTGACAATACTATCAATATGACCAATATGTTGGTTAACCGGTGCAACAGAACTAACCATTCTTCCATCCCTTTTTGACCCCTGGAGTGAAAGCCCAATGCCCTGATCATCAATGCGAGAACTGCTTCTAATTACACTCGGAGAATGATATTTCTCCTCGGCCTTAGAAACCCTATATGCCGATTCTGGGTCACCAATTTCATGCTTTGCAAGTCGTCGGGTAGAAGAGTCCAATGAATTATGCTGTTGTAATGCTTGCAAATCTTGCATTTGAAAGTCAGCTTCCTGCTTTGCCGAAGAGTACATACTGGAATGCAATTTTCCTTCATTGGCAAATGTTTTTACATCTGAGTTTATCCTGCTATTAAGCAATGTCTGTGGGCGTGTGGGAGATGTAAACGGAGACTGTGACGTTGGTAAAAATGTCTGAGATTGTGGTGATGTGGATTCCTGTGTTCTAGAACTTTGTGAAGGAGGTATAGAAATATAATTCTGGCTTGGACTAGATGTTGACAAATTCTGAACTCCAGAAGAGGAGGAAAACTGAAGCGAAGGTGACGATGATACATTTTGTCCTGAAGAGTAACTAACTGAAGAGGTAACTGACAAATCAGCATGAGACTGAGATGAATAGTTAATCGGGGACTGGCTAAGTGGAGATAAACCCTGAGATTGACTGGAAGTGTAACTTTGAGATGGGGTAGCAGAAGAAAGGTTTCTTGCTTGATCAGAATAGTTTTCATTTGAGATCGAAGGTAATGAATGCTGCTGACCTGTGGAGTAATTTACTGTTTGACTGTCAGACGTAATGGCTTGCGACTGGGCAGAATATGAATTCATGGTTTTATATAATGAAGGCAGTTTCTCGGATTTGAGGGAAGAGAATGTCTGAGAATCACTAATTGTTGGAATATTCGGTGACTGCGTTGAAATAAAGGTCTGGGACTGGCTTACTGACAGAAGACTTGGCAACTGTGCAGTTGAATAGATCTGTGCTTGGGTAGAGATCACAGAACTCTGACTTTGTGCAGATTTCGCATAGCTTTGAGTCTGCACAGGAAGGACTACACTTTGGGGCTTGGAAGTTTTGGTTGATATTGGAGGTGGTTTCGTAGAACAGTTTTTGCCTTTTGCTGAGGAGAGTGGATAACCAGATGATGGAATTGCAGATGTATATGATTGGGCAAGTTCCACTGTGACTCGAGAAGCCTTCTGCTGTAGTCCACCATTGCTTACCTGAGTAATGTCAGCTAAAGGACTACAGGACAATGTTGACTGTCTTGATGTATCCGGAAAATGTATACCGCTTGCACTAGAAAGATAAGTCTGTAAGGAATGATGTGAACCAGCCAGTTGTGCCTGAACTGACTGTGTACTTGAAGGCCTCTGATGGTGCTTAATAACACTACATTCCCGCTGAAGTACTCTTTCAATGGAGCCTGTTGAACCGGCAAAAACAGCTGGACTGTATGCTTGAGAAACCTGTTGTGCCCCTGCAAGCGCTGAAGGCAACAAACTAAACTGAGGTTGCAAAAGATGTGGTGCAGACTCTTGAGCTGATCGATACGTGGAAGATTGTGGTGGTAGGCTTGATGTTAATACTGAACTTCCAAGACGGTCGAATGTCAATGCTGTTGGAATAGAGCACTGTGAACTTTTCAGCTGCAACAATGGGTCATGAGCTAAAAGACCATTGGATGCAGCACTAAAGGTACCATCTTGAAGTGTTAACGTTGGTGTAGTTGCAAAGTTTCTAGTGCTAAAGGTGCTAGGGTGCTGATAGGCCGAAAGAGCGGAGGTTGGTGGAAATGTTCCTGATGTTGGTAGGGCTCCAGTAACAAAAAGGTCTGCAGTTGAGTGCATCGCTGGAAAATGTAAGGAAAAAAAAAGAAATTATGTACTTGAAAACATGGCTATTATAATGCAACAAACATTACTAACATCAATAAGTTTCAACAACAGCAATTATGGAGAACTGGGTTTGGAAAGAATATAAACATAAAACATACAGCTCGGACAAAAAAAATAATATTTTAGGCATGCACTCCAAAAAGCAGCCATTAAAGTGTAATATTTTTCAAACAAGAGAACACTTCACACGCAGGGGAAAGAGAGAAATTGGTAAATAGGCTGTAGGTTAGGTACACAAAACAAAAGTCAAAACTAGTAAAGAAAAGTTACTTGCTTTTAATTCTACAGATTTATTATGAATTCCTAAAAGTAGAATATTTCTGTGCATGTGCGTGATGCTGGAACACAACTTTTAAAATGTGGGTATTTAGCGGAGCAAACAGTGAAGTTACCATCCCTAAGTGCCCCACATGTGTTTCCAACCCCTTCACAGTAGACTTACATATTGAAGAAGGTGGCAATGAAGTGAATATATGGTAGCTCACCAGCACCATGCGTTGCCTGGAGACACAGAGCCTGCCACTGATTGAGCCTCGGGGGGTGGGGTGACTTGGGCTCCTTTTTGGTCCCCAGCATAGCCGGAGCTGTGGGGACAACGCCTGACATACTGTAACGGCAGTGGTGCCAAAAATATCTGGAAATTTAAGTCAGTTGGCAATTCCAAAAGTTAGAGATTAGGCATTTTGAGCGGCCCATCAGAATTAGCTATTTGCTGCACAACAGGTCAGCACTGGCAAATTGAGGTGAAGAGTTCACCTGAGGCTATCATCACAGATTCCCGTTACGGATGAGCTCTGAAATAGCCATATGTCACTGGTGAGTAACGGCACATCATTTTTATTTGTTGAGATGGTATCTAAAAAAAATAATTAGAAGGGGCAAAATCTGAATTTTTTCCCTGAAGTCTGATAAATGTCTGAGAGGTGAACCAGTGCATTTTGATTCGTGAATGTGCCTCTCTTCCAAGGGAATCTGATGGGTATGCTGGAGACCACCAAAAAGGTTGAGACTACAGCTGTCCCTGTAAGACTTGAAAAAATATGACTCGTAACAAACCTTAAAAAGAATGCCTGGATCAAGAATAATGGTGGTGTAAGACACAGCATCGGAGGCAAAGCAGTGACAAAGATTTAAGGACTACACTATCACACCCCTCGAGCTTTCTTTTCAATCCAACACTTAACATTTGTTGGAATCTTAACAGTTGTGATATGCATATAACTTATTGTTCCTCGTTAGCTTCTCAGGAGTCAATACATCTACATGTTGTAGCCTTTTCACTTCTTGTTGGGCCATGAGCTTTTGTCTGTTGCTTCCTCTCGATTATAGTCAGTAAAAACAGAAACTTAATTCTATTAACCTAATGTGTTTCTTTAACTAAACGATATATTATTGCTGATATCATGTTGTTCATCCTTACACTAGAACAATTCCAAAGTTGTTTTATAGATTTTTCTGCCATGTGTACATGAAAGACTTTAAACTGGCATAAGATTCCATAGATGCAGAATGGAGTATCACATGTGCCAAATTCCAATTTTTTTTTTCCTGAATATGAATGATGTCTTCTTTTTGAAGACACCGCACTTTTAGTAGTATAAACAGGAAAGAGCGTCTTCTTCTGGTCACTGCCAGTCTTGCCTTTTTATTTTGATGTTGAACCAATGTGATCTTGTTACAATTAACTAATATTTTAAATTAGGTTCTTTTTCATAAGACATCGATAATTTTTTAGGTAAATTGTTTTTTGACTGTGTATCTTGTTTAATTAATTCCCATTTGTTATTGAGTATGCATTTTATCTAATTACTCTGAGAAAATCTCATCTCTTATAATAATCTCTCTATTGTTGTTTTCTCCTGAAGTTCTTTTATAATAGTTTGTAAAATATTTCTAAATGTGTCACTCATTTCCTCTAATTGTTGTTCTAATGTATTCTCCTGTGATAAAATGTATTTTAGTATTTGCATTTGAGTGTGCAGTAAATGGTTCTTCATCTGTAGTGGATCAAATGATTGACATTGCAACAAAAAAAAACATTTGCTGGAATCTTAGGCATAACAGTTACAATGTATTTACCTGTAGCAGGTAATAATGCAGGAAACAATTCACCTGGTAGTGAACTATTTACAGAGGCAACTAGTTAAAATGTTTTCATAATTAACAGAAATGTGTTTACATAAATCCTTTGTCTTGTCTAGCTAATACTTTAGAGCTTTTTGGACATACAAGATGTTGAGGGATGTTTCTGCTGGCAAGTATTTGGGGAAAAAATAAACAAGAAAATGGTTTGGTTAATATGAAAATACGAAACAAACTTGAACGGATAAAGCAGGGACACGAGCTTAGGAATTCCTTAATTACGACTCATACCAGTGTATGGCTCATAGGTGCAAAGAGCTTGGTATCACTAATCTCTCTGGGTATTTTTTTTTTTTAAACAGTTTTTATTAGAAACAAAAGCAGCAATAAAGACATTACATCTGCAGCTTAGGCAAAGATGTTCAAGAGATTACAGCATTAACTTTCTTATCATTAATCCGGCAGAAGCCCATGGCAGCATATTCCAACAAATTACAGAACAATCCAGGGTGGGTCACATACATGTTCCCGGGTCAGGAGAATTCAACCAATGTATAACTAGTGCTCATTGACCACAGTGTGTGTCATAGTCTCATCCACATCCTCCTCCAACACCAGAAGTCTTTCCTTCCTCAGTTCAACTGTCGGAGAGACACATATCTCCCCCCTATACTTATTCCAGCGCCACAACTTGTGATCTTATTTACGTGGGAATCCCCTGCTTTTATAAACTGTTTTTTCGGCGATCATGGCCTGATCCATATCTTTTGCCCAATCTCTCAGCAGTGGTAAGGTATCTACGCCCCACTTCTGAGCTATATTTCGTTTCGCTATGATCCACCCCATCGTGGCCCACGATTGCTTGGCTTGCGTGAGGTCCGTTGCCTCCCAGATATTGAGAAGACACAGTGTGGGAGTTGGGAGGATGGACTTGTCACATGTCCTAGTCAATTGTCTGGTAACGTCCTTCCAGTATTGCTGCATGTGAGGGCAGCCCCGTAGGATATGCAGCAATGTTCCCGTTTGGTTACAGTGTCGGGGGCAGAGAGCATAGGGCCGCCTACCTATTCGGTGTAGTAGGGTGGCATCAAAATATACTCGATGAAGAACTTTAAGCTGCACTAGACTAAGTCGCACAGGATTGCAACCTCTCGGGGTGAGGATAACGCTTCTAGCCAGTCTTCATCAGCTAATTCTCCCAATTTACCCTCCCAAGACCCCCTCACCTTCAACATTGGATCGGCTTGATTATTAATCAATTTCTTATATGTGAGCGAGACGGCCTTTCGGGGCATAGGATCCAGCAAGAGCCGGTCCTCCAGGGGAGAGGAGTACGGAAGGGGGGTATCCCCAGGGAGGGCGGAGTCAATGGCATGACCGATTTGGAGGTAGCGAAATTTCTCAGTCGGTGCCAGCTGGTTCTTAGTTTGGCAGTCTGAGAACGATACCTTCTTGCCCTTGACTCACAAATCGCCCACTGTAGAGATCCCTATCATATCCCTTTTGTCAAATCCTGCACAGGCACTAAGCCCCCCCAGGATGTCTGGCTCCCATAGAGGGGCAGCCTTCGGAAGGCGCCCTTGCCAGCCCATCTGCTTCTGCGCTCCGTGCCACACTTCCACCGTAAGCGCTGTAGGGCCGGTCAAGCACAATTTCCTGTGGTTCGTATACAGTGCTCTATTGCAAACTCCTTTCCCTAACAACCAGTGGTCAGTGTGAAAGCTGGGATCATCATGCCGCCTGAACACCCATTGCTTGATGGCAGTCAAGTGTGAAGCTTGATAGTAGAGGCGCAGATCTGGTAGTCCTATACCCCCATCATACCAACCCATAGTAAGCTTGGCCATGGCTATGCAAGGAGGTCTGTTGTCCCATAATAGATCTCGCACTGCATTCAGGCACCGGAAATGGAAGTGTTTTTGAACACGTAGAGAAAGCATGGCAGAGCGAGCATTTTGAATAAGGATGCACGTTCTAACAAGGAAGAGGAAGTGTTTTCCAATGCGTGACATCTGAGCCAAACCACTGTAACGGCCCTAACAGGTTCCATTGAAAAAATAGTTTGGCATCGATAGTGATAAAAATCCCGAAAGCCTTGGGAGGCTACCGGAATATCGTATCCTCGAGGGCTCCCCAGCGGCTGTCCCCAAAGGGGATACATCTGGGATTTTGACTAGTTTATTTGGTACCCAGAGAGTGCTCCAAAACTATAACAATATGCAGTACGCAGTGCAATGAGCGCGTCGGCGAGGCAAGATAAAGCAAGATATTATCCGCATATAGCGATATGTGGTCTTCGTGTTCATTCGTCCATCTAATGCCGCTAATGCCCGGGTCTCCCCTTATCCACACCGCCAGCAGCTCCAAAACCATGGCGAAAAGGAGCGCTGACAACGGGCATCCTTGCCTTGAGCCTCGGCATAGGGGGAAAGAAGTAGAGCGATGATTGTTCAGTGAAACATGAGCCATGGGTTGCGTATATAACAGTTTGACCCACATCATAAATTTGGGTCCGAATCCGACGCGGTCAAGAACTGCGAACAAGTATTCCCACGATATGTAAGTGTGTTTGTATTTACAAAGCGCCTTCTACCCAGAGGTCTCGTAGCGCTGTATTCATACTGCTGTGGAACCCTTCCTGGCTTTCCTGTGAGATGTCCACTCCTGGGCACCCCCAAGGTGAAGCCAGGCATCCTAGCGCTGCTGGGGCCGTTGTGGAGATTAAGCAAGCTATTGCCCAGAGTCACAGAGTGGGGCCCATGATTAGACTAAGCACCGAGACGAGAATTATCAGGTCCGGGAAGGTTGAGTCCAAGAGCCGCCGAGGCAGGAATTGAACCCTGGTCCCGGGCCAGGCCTCTGAATCAGGGTCTGCCGCTCTAACCATTGAGCCAAGCTTCTCCACGCTATGGTGTTGAACGCCATTTTGGCGTCAAGTGCCAGCAGAAGCCATTCTTCTTCTAAAATGGCCATCCAGTCCAATACACCATGCAGACGACGCAGGTTGCGGACAGGTTTTCCGTCCCGGCATGAATCCCGACTGATCGGGATGAATCAAGTCGGTGAGATAGGGGAGCAGACAAGTCGCCAAAAGTTTTGCGAGAATTTTAGCCTCCACCGTAATCAGAGAGATGGGTCGATACGAGGCACACTCATCTACCAGCTTACCGGGTTTATGAATGACTACAATAGTGGCTTCATGAATATCATTCGGAAGGAGGGCTTTCTCGTAACTTTTGTTGTATAGATTTAGTAAATGAGGTGCTAGTTTGAAAGCCATAGGTTTGTACAAGTCGATCGGGAGTCCATTCGGGCCCATTGCTGTTGCCGCGCGAATGTCTTGAATTGCCTTATGAATCTCTTCAACCGACAAGTCAACATCCAACGCCTCCCTATCCTGTTCTGAGAGGCACGTCACTCCGATAGTCGCAAGGAATTTGGTCGCTCTCGAAGCCTGCGAGTCTTGAGGGATACCATATACATTCTTATAGTGGTTTGCAAATGATTCAGCAATTCCCCGTGGATCTGTGATCAGAACATCATCTGATCCCTTAATCGCGCACCTATCTCGCTGATTGTCCCTTACGTTCGAGCCACGCCAGCAACTTGCCAGTGCGTTCCCCTTGTTAATATATACAATGTCGGGTGGCCAGAGCGCGTCTATTGTCGTCTTCTAGGAGCAGTTGCTTATAATCTTGCCTTTTTACGCTAAGGAAGTGTTGAGTGTCAGGGTCCAGGGCCCGAGATATATCAACCTCTAGGCGTAGGACCTTGGCTTCCAGCTCCAACACCAAACGACAGCGTTCAGCCCTGTGACCAACCATCGCCGATAGTGCCTTTGATTACTGCACCGTATGCCCTCCAAAGCGTAATGGCAGATTGGACCGAGCCTATATTTTCCTCGAAATAGTAATCAGAGTCCTTCCGAAAGGAGTCTCGTATATGCAGGATCTTGAATGCCCAAGGTTGAATCCGTATCGGGCCAGATTGAGGCAGGCGTTGCACTGGAAGGACCGTCAGCACCGGGGAATGATCCGACACCACCTGCGCCAAGTATCCAGAATTGGAAAAGTCGTATATGTGTTGTGCATGTGTGAATAAGTAGTCAATTTGTGATTGACTGCCGTGTACCCCAGACTGGAACTTAAAGTGTGTGGCACGAGGGTGCGAACACCTCCAGATATCTACCATTCCTAAGGCATCAACAAAGTCCCGTAACGGGGAGCAGCGTGCTGAGTCACTTCTGGGTGGTGATCTATTAAGTTGACCGTCAATCATCAGGTTGAAGTCCCCTCCCCAATATCAGCGTACACACAGGTAGGTTAAGTAAGTGTCCCAACATCTGTCAATGTCAGTTGCTGTAGACCCAGTGGAGCATACAAAGAAACAACATTTAGGACTCTACCCTCCCACATACCTGTGCAAGCTGCGTACCTGCCATGTGGATCCGTCCAGGCATTCCCTATCACTTATGGACAGCCTTTTCGAAGGAGGACCCCCACCCCCCTGGACCCTGTGGTGAAACCTGAGTGAACTACCATTCACTACCCCTTCCTGTCGAGGGCCTGCAAGAGTTGCCAATTAAGTGAGTCTCCTGTAGTAACACCAAGTCAAGCCCATGGCGATGGACATACTGTAGCACAATACCTCTCTTAATTTTATCTCCTAACCCGTTGACGTTCCAGGTTATAAGCGTAAGTCCCTGATCTTTAGCCATATTGTCACAGATATCGGGAGAACGGTATTCATGGAAGACATGTAGCCCCCCCAGGCCCTCCCCTGTCGCCAACTGAGCGACTCCCGGACTGTCAGTGGCCATCTAATTATATTTGAGAACTCCTGCTGCCATCTGTACATAGAAACCAACTAAGCTGTGTATACATGAACACTCATTTTGTCTTGCTGCAAAACACCCCTCAATAGCACCCCCCAACAAATCAAACTCCAGATTACCCTCAGCTCAATAAACATATCCCCTTCCGTGCCTCCCTGCTAAACGGTACCGAAACCGCCCGCCACCCCCAACATGCAGAGTACCTGTCCCCCACCCACAAACAATTCCAGGGCACACGAGTAACCCCACTGCCAATTTGCATAACTCTATACAGACATTTCTCCACCCCCCCAGCACGACCCTACCCCAAAAGCAGTACACAATACAGAGTCTCAGTATGATCTTCGCGAGATGTCGCGTGGTACCCACATTGTCAATAACAGTGCAGTAACAAGTTTCATAAGAAAACCAATCCTTCCCATAACAACCCAACATGTTGAGAGAGTATAGCAATCAGCAACAAAAGCAACTCAATCATGTACTAGGGCAATCCCCTGATGGTAGACAATCCACGCGACATAAGTATCAGGACTCTGCTCTAGTATCCCCCCAGTATTGGATGTGTACGATCCCATGTTCGAGTGGCCATAGTGCCAAGACCATGCTCCACAGAGTTCGTGAGGGCACCAGGAGGACATTGCAATCACACACAGCCTTACCGACCATCGAATCAGCGCCCTCCCGTGGGTCCCTGGGAGTCAGAGTCAGAATGTGGAGGAGATCGTCTCTGTTGGCGTCAGTCTGCGGTGTCATCCGCCGCTTAGAATACCTTCTTTCCTTTCTTTTCGACCGTGCGCCATCCCTCAACAAGTCCCAGGCCTCTTCAGGTCGAGTGAAAAAATATGATTTTTCATTTGCTTCCACTCGAAGCTTGGCGGGGAACATAACTGCATACTTGACCTCTTGATCACGTAGGGCCCATTTCACCTCCAGAAAAATTTGGTGCTGTTTCTGCACTCGCAAAGTGAAATCTGGAAAGAACATGATCTTGCTGTTCTCCAGGGTAAGTGGTGGGGCCGCCCTTGCTGTCTGTAGAATAACATCGCAGTCTCCAAAGTTAAACACCTGCGCCAGCAGTGGCCGAGGGTGCGCACACCAGGCCCCGGGCGGCCTCCAGGCACTCTGGGAGCTCTTTCAATCGTGAAGGATTTGGAGAGTCCTCTGGGTTGTAGATGCTGAAGGACCAGTTCCTCCACAAAAAAGTCTGCCGCCTGCCCCTCCCCGCGTGCTCCGGGACACCAATAATGCGAACATTGTACCATCGCATTCGACCTTTGTAGTCGTCCAGCTGCAGGGCCATCGCCTTGTGGGAAGAGCGGAGATCAGTAATTTGTTTCTTGAGCAGGGTGGTATCAGTAACCAGTTCCTTGGCAGTGCTCTCTACGGTTACTACCCTTTCTGTGATTTTCATCATGTTCACTCAGATCAGTGCCACATCCATGGCCACTTTGTCGATCCGCACCTCAAGGGAGGTCCTTATCACCATTATTGCTACGAGTAGATCCTTATTTGACGGTTCTGTGGTGTCCCTCGGCGTCACTGTCTCCGCACGGCCTACAGTCTGCTGTTTCTGCCAGGCGAACTTCTCTAGCTTGGTCTGGGTCGTCATCAGATTATTACGCCGGACGCCATTGCTTATTGCCCCGGAGACACCACAGCTGATCAAGGTGCCGCAGCTACTCCCCGCCGCCTGCATTGAAATCCTTCACCTGGCCTGTCGACTTTCACAGGAAGCACCCCACACAGACGGGTATCTAACCGAAGCCGCCGTGCAAGGGTCGCAGAAGGAAGGGCAACACACACCAGTTTCCAAGCTGTGGGCGGCCGGCCGAGGATCAGGGCCCGATTCTCCAGTCGTGGAAACCACTTCTCAGCGACAGTGCGCTTCACTCATTACATGTGGTATGCAGGCCGCGCAGGAAGACAGTAGGCTCAGGGCCCCCCGGGTCAAGAGTCTCTGCCCCACGCACTTCGGGCGCACTAGAGCATCCGCGCCCCCACCGTGATCGCAGCTCCAAGGGTCGAGATGTCACACCTTGGACGGGTCAAAATTATTCTCAACTCTCCAGGGCCCTGCAGTTGAACCCACCGGGTCTCAGTGATCTAGCGGTAACCGGTCCTCCTCTAGCAGTCACACCAAAACGCTGCAGCTTGTCTTTAGACCGCACATTATGTTTTTGGGGTAGCACAATTTTCCAGTGTCAAAATTGCCTCCAGTAGAAGCCTGAGTTAAGTGTTTCTGTCAGGCCCCAGCGGCAGGATCGAAGAAAATTACAGTGCAGTTCGAGGGCCACTTCCAGCCCTCTTTTGCTGGCCCGGTATTGTCCGCTTCTACCAGCACTGCGGGGGTCCACAACTATTTCCCTTCCAGCTTTCAGGCAAGCGACCAGTGTTTTTAGCCGAACTACTATAAATCACTACTCCCCCGGGCTGCATTGCTCGCTGTACGGAGCAGCTCAGGGGCCCTCAGCGCCCACATCCAAGATGAAATTAGCCGCCTTCAGCACCCTCTCCACGACCCCATATAGTCCCCAGGGCCGCCTCATGCCTACACTCATGCGGCAGCAATGTCCCGTTCTTGCACTCTCGACAGAGGCCACCGCACCGTCCACTTAGCCCCGTCACTCACCGGGCTGCCAGGGATGGTCTCCGATGCCATCGCAGGGTTCTGGCAGCGCTGGCACCGCCGAGGAAATCCCCCAGTTCACCGCAGAGGGCCCAGTCTCTTTAGGCCTCAGCCGCGGTCCCGCATGGCTTCCGATCGGTACAGAACCGCAACTCCCATGGGCAAGAACACAAACGAGGTCGCGGTCTTTGGAGCTCCATCAGGGCACTGTCTCGGATTGGCTCAAAACTTATACGGGCGGTAGCCGGGCACCACAGATGTACTCCGACGGCACCAGGACAGGAATCGGGCCAGCAGGAGCGAAGTTATCCAGGATAGTTTGGGAGTGGCGCTCCGGAGTAAAACTACAGAGCAGTCATTCCCGTCAGTGGTTAGGCACGCCCCCCCTTTTTGGGTGAATTGAAAGCCACTAGCAAGTTAATATTTCAAGTGTTGGAGATCTTCTTTGTGCAAAGGTTTGAAAGGGAGACACTCTTTGACAAAGTTGATCAACCGGACAACTTATTAGTGTTCACAGCTAGGAAGATCCATAAAGCCATTGAACTCAAAGGTAGGGAATGTTGCTATGCTGGAAGACTAGATGTCATCTAAAAACAATGACATTTGTTCAGCAGACACGAAAGACCAGCCTCTCAAGGAAAGGTTTTTTGTAATTCTTGTGTCCACACCTGCTCTTAAGAATTGTACGACCTGCAAACCATCTACTTGTTCATGTTGATGAGAAGACACAAATCTTGAAGAAAGGTATATTGTATTGTACAAGTAATTCTATTTGCTTTTAAGAGCATACCTTGGTTAACCAATCATCGGGTTAAAGTTAGTCAAAAACTCCTTTGGATAGTGAGAAGCTGCTACCACCCTCATAAAAAAAGCACATTAAAATCTGCAACAGACATTCAGTCTACATGGAGTAAATGATATCAATATCCTGAACTTCTCTCCATTTGCTTGCAGTTTTAAGATACATAACTGGGTGATATATCTGCATCATGCCAATCTTCTAATAAACAGCAGAAACAGGTGTCCTTGTTCTTCCTACGTTTCAGAATAATTTCTGCTGCCCTATTTTTGATTAGAATCAGATTTCTGATACCAGCCGGTCCAGCAGAAAGGATACATTTTTCATTAACAGAACGCTAGGTCGAGAATTTCAGAATGTGGTTTTCTATACGCTCAGCACAATAGCTAGCACTCATTTTGTCTTTTGGTATACTTTACCCCTTGATAGTGCATTGGATGATTAACTCATAATGAGTGACTATTCAGTTATGGCCCTTCCATTGAGAGCTTCTGGTTCCCTCTTCATTTGGAAGTTAGGTTTCTAAGGAGGCTGTAAAGAGTGTCGCTGCTGCAGTTGTCTTTACCAGTATGATTACAATCATGCTTTTAATGAATGACCTATGTTGTAGCCCTTCAAGTGTATCTTCAGGATGTTTCTCCTAGTCTAGAAAAGCTATTCGCTTTAGAGTCTCAACTTGGTATTACATTGTTTTGAGTCCAAAACAAAGTGTTTTGAAAAATGGCACATCTAAATGATGTGCAGCATCTGCCGTGCTAATAATGTAAGTCATTACGCCTTCCTAGGATTTTATTTTAAGTTTCCCTCTTCTCCCATGGCAAGTGGTCCATAAATTATTGCAATGAATAACAAAGGCAGCAGTCACAACTGACCAGGAGAGCCAAAGAACAACAAACTCACAAGACTGCCTTAAAGGTTTCACACATGTTTCTGCCAACAGTCCATTGGGAGAGGTGGGGGTAAAAAACAACAGACAGTAGGAGAGGTCAAGGTAAGAAACAACAGACAGTGGGAGAGGTCAGGGTAAGAAACAATGGAAGGCAGGAGTGAGGGGAAGAAACAGACCGTGACAGCGGTCGGGGGAAGAAACAACATGTAGCAGGAGGGGTGGGGGAGAAACAATGGACAGCATGACAGATTAGTGGGAAAACAATGGACAGCGGGGGTAGCGGATAAGAAACAACGGTTATTAAGAAAGGTGGGGCAGAAACAATGGACTGCAGGAGTGGAGGAAAGAGACAACATCCAGCAGGAGTGGTGAGGGGAGAAACAATGGACAGCAGGAGCAGTGGGGGGGAAAACAATGGATAGTGGGAGGGGTTGGGGGAAGAAACAACAGGTAGCGGAAGGGGTGGTGGAAGAGACAATAACAGCGGGAGGAAGGCAGGGTAAAATAACATGATGGAGTGAGCAGGAGAAGGGAGACTGGTTGCAGAGACATGCACTCTCTAAAAGTGTATGTTGGAAAGTAAAATTAAAATACATTTTTTTAAAGTAACTGCAGGAGTCTGCGGCCAGTGGAAGGACACTGGATGCAGACAGAAAGCTGTACTTGGTCTTCTCCACTGCAGGGAAACACACAAAGCTCCAAAAGGAAGGCCGAGGAGTGTAGAAAGCACTGACCAATAAGAAGCAAGGAAGGTAACAAGCGTGATATGGAAGCCAACCAATGAATGGGTAGGCTTTATGCTCCTTTTAAGAGATTGTTTTATTTGTTTACAAGCGATTTTGCAATCAGAGCAAGAACTGTGGTGGCTAAACCTAAAAATGATTCATCAAAGGGACTCGCACTTCTTAATCGGTCTTCTTTCTCACTTTATGGCACATACAGTAGAAGGAAAAACTCCACATAAAGTTCGAAGTGCCACAGAACTAAGGAAGCAATCAATCTATCATGCAGTGGTGGCAGTGTTTCGTGTCCCAGCCTTGATTTTGTGATCTTGTCTAAACCCTATGTGGGTACCTGTATTGCCACAGGATACGAAGCATTGTGCACAAGTGTTTCAGCCGAATGTGGTGTAATTTTTTAGGGTGTTCAACTTCTCTTCTTGGTCAGGAAGCGTTCATTTAGTTGAAAGCTAGCCCTCGAGGACTAGGTCACTGAAGGTGAAACCTTGATTTAATGCAATGTCTTCATGTCCAGAACGATCTTGGTTGCAAAAGACAGGAATAGGAGCAATATTGATTTGAAGATTAGTCTGATGAACCATCAAAGGTGTCAAACATTGTTCCTCCAAGTGTTGAGCTGGAGAATATATTCTTTCAGAAGAGGTCTGACAGAATGATTCATGTTTTCCCCTCTCTTTCCGCACTTACTCAAACATTCATTCTCATCTTGAGCATATTCTACTGCATCTCCGGATCATCTTCATATGCTGCATTAATATCATAATCTCTGATATAAATCGCACAGGATTTCAAGGTCATGTTTTCAGGGTTTCATCCCACAATTGAAGGAGCATTATAAAAAAAAAAGCTTGTTTTCAACCCATAAAATGGTGGACACGCCAAAGTGTTCTGGGGACAATGTGCTGGAGTGACCCTACTGTGCATACTGTAAACGGGTAGTTTCTAGAATCCTTAAAGTGGTACACAATTTTCTCATATACTTAAACCTACGTAAAGAAGCAGTATTCCATTACTTAATTTTTCCTTTTTTAAAAGCATTTCTGAAGTGTTGTTTTGAGTAAAAATTACCTGGCTTGATAAAAAAATACAAAAAAAGAAATGTTGCAGTCTATTGGCATATTTCCTAAACAAAACTGTTCTCAAATGATATGTTGCAACAACGCTATAGAAGACCTCGGAGGGAGGAAGATGGCAGCTGAGTTGCACTCAGGAGCATGGAGCACTCGAATCAGCTCTTGTATTTTGAGGTTTTATTTGAAAATAGTTCACAACTAACAAATTAGACAGACAATGCGGGAACTAATCCAGCCCTAATCATGTAGACTGTAAAGTTGAGAGCAATCTGCTGCTACTACTTCTAATTTTGGTTCCCCGTGGAGAGCAGATGAGCCACAGGAGCTACAAGTGATGCTGCAGGGTCTACAAGCAAGCTAAATCAAAGGAGTCCGCATAAAGCCAGATTGCTTGGAAGGGATGCATAAACCAGGACATCTCGGTAATAGCTGTAGCATATTTCTTGAAGGGACTCGCATACTGTGTCCTAGTGTGATGTCAGAAGTTATAGGGCAGGCCAGCTCTTGTTTATTGGCCTTCCCTGACCAACATCTCTGCTTTTGGGTTTCCTCCTGGCCTCAGGTGTTTTGTCTCCACCTAGGGGGACAGCTTCTTCCCTTTTCTGGATTCCCTGAAGCGTTTCACCAAGGTGGAGAGTTTGTATACTACATAAAATTAGTAAATCAAGTCAAATTTTGGGTACAATCTAATTTAGCAAATAAAGTATGGATTTGAAATAAGACTTAAGAAATGCATATGTTTAACTTCCTTATAATGTTCCTACAAAGCTTCCAGGGCAATAATTAAATCTTTTTCGCCAACTAACACATACAGTCACAACTGGGAGCACCAGAGTTGGATCCTGCAAACAAATTTAAAAAAGCATTAACACTGGTACCGTTTTATAGTATACAGCATGACTAATATCTTATTCAGGGTCATATTTAAAATATGATGGCCAATCTTTTCAATACAATATCTAAAAATATAACTAGAAGAGCTCATAATCTGTTGTTATTGTCTGTATCCAAAAATTCAAGAGCCCTCATCATTGTACAATTAATAGCAGTATTTCTTGAGCCCTTAAACTATTTCTTTTGTAGATCATTCAAGCAAGGACAATAGAACCAATAGGCCTAATGCTCTCACATCAATATTGGAAGATGTGGTACAAGTTATTCCCCATTTATGAACGTGTGGTATTACAAGTTATTCTCAATTTAAGAGCAAACCCCTTAGACCTAGGGGTGAAACCAAGATTGACTGCATAAAGCCATTTAAGCGTGCCTCTCTAAAACTAAAGGACAATGGATTTCTCTAGCAATACCTAATAAATTATTTATTGCTTTATGTTATTTTATATTTCATTTGCACAGCGCACAGCTAGTAAAAGTGTCCCGGCGCCAACTCCCGAAAGTCCAATTAATCCACACTCCGAATCAGTCTTAAAAGAGCAACGTTTTCAGTTTTGTTTTTTTTAAAAAGCAGTGGGTCAGAGACACTCCTTAGAGCCAGTGGTAACCCATTCCAGGCCAAGCTAGCTTTGCGGGCGAAAGAGTTACCACCTAGCCTCTGGCGATTGAACCGGGGGTTCTGCATTAGCAACTGATCCGAGGAACACAAATGCCGAGATGGTTTATAGAAGGTCCAACTCTTCTGCAGATAACTAGGACCTAGCCCATACAGCGCGCGATGAACAATAGATAGCATTTTAAATTTGAAGCGAGACTCCACAGGTAGCCAATACAGGGTGCGTAAATGGATACAAACACTGTTTAGAAGGCAGTCCCAGTAGCAATCTAGCAGCTGCATTTTGGACCACTTGCAGTTTCCTAGTCAGATAAGCAGGGCTACCCACCAGGAGAACGTTGGCATAGTCCAGGCGGGATAAGATCAGTGCCCGAACCACGGTCTCCTTAGAGCTGACTGGCAGAAGAGGAAGACATTTCTTCAAGAATTTCAGGGACACAAAACATGTCCGTCAGCTTTTTTATCTGGGATGAAAAATTCAGGTCTTCATCAAACCATACCCCAAGGTTTTTGGCGGAGCCCTTACTCGCCATCGGCCGAGGGAAATCTGAAGGCCATATTCTGGCCCTGAAGTCCACAGGAAATGCGCCGTACAAGAGAACCTCCGATTTTTCTTCATTGCACTTCAACTGTGCGCCTGCCAGCCAATGAAACACCTCGGCTAGACAATGCTGCACTGCCTCCACCGAGTCCTCTCCCCTATTCCAGGAGTACAGGAGTTGTGTCTCATCAGCGTAGGCCATCACCTTAGCCCCCAAGGACTCCGCAAGCTAAACCAGAGGAGTCATATAGATGTTAAAGAAAAGAGGGCTAAGGGATGACCCCTGCGGAACGCCAGTAGACAAATGCAACGGCGCAGATGCTCAAGGAGGCAACCACAACTGCTGAGATCTGCCCTCCAAAAAAGACTGAATCCATCTCAAAGCCAAGCCCGAGATGCCGATTGCCATTAGGCGATCCAGGAGTAGCTAATGGGGCACCGTATCGAATGCCGCCGAGAGATCGAGCATGACCAAAGCGACTCTCCCGCCGGCATCCAGGCACTCGCGGATCGCCTCTGACCTCCAAAAGCGCGGACTCCGTGCTATGAGCAGCACGTATTGTGCCGGGTGTAACAGGCCAGCCACCTCTACAAAGTTGGTGAGCTGAGATGTCACGACCTTCTCGCAGACTTTGGCCAAGCTTGGCAAAAGCGAGATAGGCCGATAATTGGCAGGTGACAGAGGGTCAAGGGAAGGCTTCTTAAGGAGGGGCACAATAAGTGCTTGCTTCCATGGCAACAGAACCCTGGCCTCGCGGAGCGACTGATTAATCACTAGATTGACCTTAAAATTAATAGTGTCAGCCACCTCCGCTAGGAGCCTAGCGGCACATGGATCTTTCGGCGATCCGCATTTAAGTGCTTTCAGAATTCTGAGCGACGTGGTTAACTCCACCGGACTAAATCCAGAAAAGGTGCTACCCCGCTCCCTATCCTGTAGCCCAAAAGTAGCAGGCAAAGTAAGCTTGGGCCCATCCAGAAAAGATTGTTGGATGCAGGCTATTTTTTCCTGAAAAAAAATAGCCATGGTATTACACCAGGCAACAGAAGATGGTATCACGGCCGCCTGGGCCTTGGGAGCCACTAAACTCTGCACGATGGCAAATATTTCTTTGGAGTTATTGTTAGCCCTCTCTATACGAGCTGAAAAGTAACAGCCCTTGGCTAGGCCAATAGATGAATAGTAAAGCTTCTGTTTAGCTCTAAGTGCCTGTTTGGCAATTGGACAATAGCCACTAGAGCGCCAGGCTCTTTAAAGCCCCTTACAGTCATGTTTCAGTGTTCCCAACTCCGGATTAAACCATGGTTTTGTGGGAGACTCTCTCCTGAGCTTACCATGCACAGGAGTGGAGAGGGCACTGACTGAATCAGAAATCCAATCAGCAAAACTACCCACATTCTCGTCCAAACTGCCAAGAAGGAGGGGCCGCCCGCAGCCAAACAGCCGCTAAGTTGCCCAGCGTCCAGTTTACTAGCAGTGGTGGGGCGATGGTGACTGGCCTCCAGCACCAGGCGTTGCACCACCCAAGAAAAAAATATGGGGAAATGGTCCGACCAAGCTACCTGTAGAGGCTTCACTGCCAATATCTGGAAATTAGCACAGATAGGGTCAAGAGTATGCCCCCCTTGGTGGGCCGGATGTTCCACCCATTGGGAGAGCTGCGCCATCTGAAGCATCTCAAGAAAAGCAACCAAATCCACAGAGTCTGTGATATCCAGATGCAAATTAAAATCGACCAGCAGCAAGTAATTCGAAAAACGAAGTGATCTCTCTGCCAAAGCGTCCCCAAAAGAATCCAGAAATGCCTTAGCTGACCCCGGAGGTCGATATACCAGAGACCCCCCTAAAGTGAAATGCGGAGATATTTGCAAGCAAAAGTCAAGAGCCTCACACCCCCCAACAAGGTGGAGGCTTCGCAGCAAAGAGACCAAAAGTCTCTGTATAGTACAGCCAAACCCCCACCTCTACCGACTGGGCGGTCCAGGCAATGAATTTTATAGCCCAGCGGGGTAGCCAACGCAACAATTGGGTTGGAAAAGGTATCGAGCCAGGTCTCCGTGATGAAAAGGAGATCTAACTGATTAGCAGTAATCAGATCTGTTATGTCAATGAAGTGCTTCCTCATAGATCTGACATTCATGAGACAAGCCTTAATGGTGCCCTGAGGGCCCGCAACAATAATCATAGTGTCAGTGGGCAAATTCGTGGTGAAACGGAACCCACAATCAGCGCAGCCAGTGCCACTGATAGGCCCTAAATGGCTGCTCCTATGGAAAGAGCAAGCTGGAGTTCTGTGTGCCTTAAGTTCAGCGCTCGAATACAGGATAATCCTTCTATTACTATTATCCTGGGCAAAACCAATAAAGTGGCTCGCCCTGAGCACTGACTTAGCACTGACTTAGCGCTGACGGGCGCAGACGGGCTTGCCATCGGTGCGCCCGCTGGGCACGCCCGCTGCGCGTTCTCCCCAAGCACATTCCTATAGGGTGTGACCAATGCTGGTATGCTGCGGGAGGACAACTGGACCGCTGACCGTGAAAACGCGTGTCACGTCCAAAATGGCCGCTGCCCAATTACAACTGTGCCTGGGTATGCAGCAGTAACGTGGAAGTCAGCCCCCCTCCTTCCCCCCCGAGGAGCCGCGCAAAAAGTGCCCCAACACAACACAATTCCCCCAAAAATTACAGGTACCAGATTCAATTCGCTTCAATGATTAAAAATTCAGTCTCCCCCCATTCCCCATTCTACACATAAAAGCGCTACAAAATTCTGTGTTCAGAGCGAGTAAATAAAATGGACCTTTCTTAAGCAGCAACCGGTCACACTGGGCTTTGTTAAATAACCTATTTGCCCAATGCCGGTATGCTGCGTGAGGACATCTGGACCGAGGACCGCGAAAACGCATGTCACGTCCAAAATGGCCGCTGCCGGATTACAACTGTGCCTGGGTATGTAGCAGTAGCGTGGAAGTCAGCCCCCCCGAGGAGGCGTGCAAAAAGTGCCCCAACATAACACAATTCCCCCAAAAATTACAGTACCAGATTCAATTCCCTTCAATGATTAAAAATTCAGTCTCCTCCCATTCCCCATTCTACACATAAAAGCGCTACAAAATTGAGCGTTCAGAGGGAGTAAATAAAATGGACCTTTCACAAGCAGCGACCGGTCACACTGGGCTTCGTTAAATAACCTATTTTCCCAATGCCGGTATGCTGCGCGAGGACAGCTGGACCGCTGACCGCGAAGACGCGTGTCACGTCCAAAATGGCCGCTGCCCGATTACAACTGTGCCTGGGTATGCAGCAGTAGCGTGGAAGTCAGCCCCCCCGAGGAGCCGTGCAAAAAGTGCCCCAACACAACACAATCCCCCCAAAAATTACAGGTACCAGATTCAATTCCCTTCAATGATTAAAAATTCAGTCTCCCCCCATTCCCCATTCTACACATAGAAGATCTACAAAATTCAGCGTTCAGAGCGAGTAAATAAAATGGACCTTTCACAAGCCATTTAGATCCTTAAAGGTTTTAGACAATTAATTTTGAAAGCATTATTCTCTTCTTGTATTAACAAAGCAAACAAGTGTTCAACCAACAATTATTCAAACCCTGGACACTTTTCTACATGTTCCTGTCTTTTACATTTCTGCTTTTGAATCATATCTATGAATACTGCTTAATTCATTTATTAGAACATGCATTTGCAAGTGCAGAGTATTTCCCTGATGTCAACAAAGTTTTCCTTCAAACAGCCTTCTAGGTCTACCTATATGTAATCAAAATAATATTGTGGTAACATCTTTACTGTTAAATACAGCCTATTTAACTCTGATGGCGTTCTGAAATAATGAGTTACTTAGGATAACTTTGGCATGAGTTTCAAACCTAGCGTAGACTAGCATTACATATTTCAGAGTGCAGGGAAGTTGCTCCAGGGTACTTGTTAGTAAGTTATAAAGTTCATTCTACTTCTGACTGATATTGTCCGGGTAAGGTGTTGTGGTGCTGCTAGTAGTGGATATCCCAACTATGTGGTGGTCACTATGGTGCTGGACGAGTGAATAGCTAGTCTTATATTTTCTGCAATTGTGCTCATATTCAATTAACTTCCATCAAGAACCATGTAAGCACAGCATCAATATCAATTTAAAAGATATTTATATTGTGCATCACAAAGCTGGGAGCTACTTTAGATTGTAAAATCTGAGTAAGATAGGGCCTGAAAACATGAGGGAATAAACAGGAAGTCCACAGTGCTCCAGGAACAATGAAACTCTCAATGCAGGGAATAAAAGTGAGAAAGTCTTGGTAGGTCCAAGAGTGTCATGGCCACCGACCGACCGCATTTGCCCTAGGCATCTTGGTAGACTGAAGGGCCTAGTACAGAAGCACGAAACAATGCGTAGCAATAGTAATATCTTAAGTCAATGACTGCGCTCAATGAATGGGTATTCAGGCCTCTCCAATACATCAAAATAAACGTTCTATTAATTGTCTGTTCCCTGCTCTTCACCCAAGCCTAGACATGGTCTGTAAAAATAATAATGACTTGCGAAGTCGGACTGTGTAGCTCTAAAGCAGTTTTTCGCCACTGTTTAAGCAAACGTAAAGGCAAAGGTTCAAGATGCAGACTTGACAAATATGACGTTGAAATGTTTGTGATTACTTGTTGCACTAAAGCACAGCATGGAATTTAAAAACCTTTTAAGAAAAGAAAATCACCTGTCTGCCATGATGCAGCCCTAAACTGTGGTAGAAGGGTGGTTCCTGAAGATGCAGCAGTGCGAGATTCAATGGCAGAGAGAAAATTCATAACTGACGTTTCTGTAGTGTTAATGCCAGCACCATGCAGGCTAGTATCAAATATTCCAGCCAGACCTGCATACAAAAAAAGAAGAAAATTGATTACACGCAATATTTTCTGTCCCACATAACAGATGCCCAAGAACGTTGCTGGACTCATACACCGCACACTCTGCAGTGAGAGTGGAAATACTACGTAAAACGCTGAGAAAAACTACGAACAAACATTACCTATTTTCAAATACGACATTACGGTATACTTATGAATAAAGTGCCACTCAAAAATTCCAGCCAAACAGCTGGGGAAGGAGCATTGAACTGGAACTGCCAGGTTGATAGTAATGGGAGTACAAAAGCCAGCCACGCATCCTGTCAACTAGTGATTCACGTTACACATCTAAGCGATGTCAAACTGTTTGAGGCTACTACCAGAAGTTAACTACGTTTTCAAAGAGTGTCTACACAATCATAGCCTTTACATTTTGGGGACAACAGTAACAAATGTTGGAGTGGCCCAAGTGATTTTCAGAAGATAAACCTTAACCATATTAATCACATTTACTTAGCTGTAATGATGGGTCCGCAGTGCGATTTCTTTTAGATTGTAAAGCTTGCTAAAATAAGCAGTACTGTTAACGGAAGATCACAGTTGAAGACCCACCCTATCCAACTTAATAGTTCAAGTCTAATATGTGTAAACATTTTTTTATATCTTAACATCAAAGTTCATGTATAACCTTTGCCTCTCCACCACAACACTAATTTAGTTTACTTGCAAAGTCGTGTGAGAATTCAGTGACATTGAAATTGAAGCACTAATGATGATTGCAAGTATATTTTTTTCTACAACAAGGAATCGGACTTGCTGGTGGTGTGGCCTGCAGGCCAACATGACAAATGTAACTAAAATACTACAAAATCCCATCTTCTTTGGATAGCAAACTAACGCTTTCCTCCAAAATTCCCCCTCAGTGGTTGCGAAACAGTATGGGAGCGGCCTCCCTGGAGGCTGCTGGATGCAGCGGCCCATCTCTAGCCTCCAGGGAGAGGCATGTGGTGTTTTGGTAAGGGTTCAGCGTTGAGGACTTTTTGGGCATAATGGAGATGTGAATCCCCGATTTCAGTACCTACGGTGTTTTCTGGGTACTGATATGTAGCTTGCTCAGCCCGAGCTGCCGGAAGGCTTTTCTTTCCTTTTTGGGGTCAGGCCCAGAGGCGGGGCTTCTGAACTTTTCTTTCGGTCTCGTCTAAGGCCTTCAGGCGAAGTTTTGAACGGAGCCTTCTGCTTTTTGGGAGGAGCAGGGGCAGGGACATTTGGACTCACTTGTTGCCCTGGAGTGGTATAGTCATCGGAGTCTGTGTAGTCCGCTTCAGAGACGATCTCGAGCTCTTCCGAATCCTCTGCCTCGGGAACGTCGGGCCTTCATCGAAAGCGTCTTCTGGCACCGATGCAGCCTGTTGCCCCATTACGTGTCGTTGAGCCTGGCGATCACGGATGGTTTTCTTGGATAAAAGGAGGCGCAGGCTTGGCAATCTTTTTAGATCTCGCCTGAGCCAGCGCATGCGCTGCCCTGGCGAGAAATTTAGTGAGTGGGCTTTAAAAATCCGACCACAGCTTTTTGTGAGGCCTAGAGCGTGCGGTTACGTGCACAGTAACGCGCATTCCTCGCATTGCTTGATCAGGCGCCATCTTGCTTACCTCTCGCTCGCTCTCCCAAGCGTGCGCTTCAACGCTCCTCCCCCACCAGAGCGAGTCTCGCGGACGCACGTCTTGCTTGCTTTGATTTAAGCTTGTTAGCATTTGTGGCTTGCATGCTCGTTGTGGCCGCTCTGGTTTCCTTTCCTCTCTTCAACAGCTACCCGCCACAGAGCACACATGTACAGCAGGCAGGACCGCTGTGCCACAAAAACATCATGAGACTCATGCTGCGCTTTTACTTTCACAATAGACACAGCATTTCCCTTAATGAGGCAGCAATGAGTCTTCAATGCTCACTGCTCCTTCCTCCCGCAGCATTCGCTAATCTGGGTGAACTCATTCCTCTGCTCCCAGGGATCTCCCCACTTCACCATAGCACTAATGTACCCACCTGCACTTTGTAAGTGCTGAAAGAGCATGTACACATTTCTTAAATGGGTGCTGCGCTTTATATTTTTTATTGCAGATAAAGCTGGGTATGCCTGCGCTGCAACTATCGCAGCCCTGCCTTTCTTTTGTTTTGCACGGTGCGGCTCGCACATCTCCATTTCACCTCCCGCTCGTTCCACTCCCTCCCCAGAACCCTATCACGGAGTGCAGTCTTTTGACTCTGTATCATGCAGATTAGGCATACTATTTCATAAGTGGATGATTATCAAACTAAAGAGGCTGACCTCATGTGGTGCAGGTCTCCAAACAAGGTTTTATGAAATTACCCAGTAAATTCTTCGGTGGATACCAACACATGGTTTGTTAGATTGCTGTTTTTCCATGAAAAACAGCACAGACTCAGCCTGTGCTACTCTACTTCCAGAATCTGTCAAGCAGCAAATGAAATGAAATGAAAAGTGGATTTATAGAGCGCAATTGCTGCCCGGGGGCGTTCAAGCGCTAGGAACCAACAGAGGTGGCCTGGCAGAGTTGCTAACAGAGATTACTGAGGGAGGTTGAATAGGAATGTCTTTAACTGTTTTCGGAATAAAGAAAGGTTGGGGTTGGCTCTAAGATGAAGGGGGAGTGTATTCCAGGTCTTGGAGGATTGTAGGTGAACGTCCTGCCGCCAGACCTAGTCTTTTTTATTCTTGGAGCAGTAGCCATAAAGGCCTGGCTCGAGCGAAGACTTCTGCTGGGTTGATAGTGGTTGACTAGGTCACGGGTGTTCATAGGACCTGTGTCCCTAAAGGCCTGGTGGGCAATGCACATGGCCTTGAAGAGGATTCTCTGACGCACTGGCAGCCAATGTAGGCTGATCAGACCAGCTTTGGCTGATTGTCTGCGTGGAATCTGTAGAAGTGTGCGAGCCGCACAGTTCTGCACTGTCTGAAGTCTACGCAAGGTGTATTCTGGAGCACCAAGGTAGAGGACGTTGTTAAAGTCTAGGCGGGACTGTATCAAACCCTGGATGGCTACCTGCTTAGCCTCCATGGATAGAAGGGGGAGAATTTTCTTTTAAAAAAGAAAAGACAGTCCCTAAGTATAAGGATATACCCTCTGTCAGGGCGTCCCTTGTCTTTAACAGATTCAATGAGACACAGCCTGACCCGAAGGACAACCCTATAGTCCTAACACAACAATCAAGCTTAGCTAAACAACAAATAATAAATGACAGTTTTGTTAGGTACTCAATGTCAAGTATAAGTCTTGTGGCATTACAAAAAAACCTTATGTTTGTATATCATAAAAACAATGATTTATTTTAAAAAAAATTCATTACAGTACATAACATTCAGTATTGTACAAACATACAAACAATTACAATAAAAACCAAAAAGTCGACGCGGCGTTTCGGTGTCTTGAAAGGATAGGCACACCTTCTTCAGGACGGTTTTTAAAATCACTAAAAAGAGAATGCCACAATTACAAATAGTTTCAGACTTATGACAGAGACCCTAAATCATCCTAACAAATAATCTTAGTATCAAACATTTTTAAAAAAAATTCTACAGTCCAACCATTCATTATAGACTGATATCTCAGTTGTAGTTCATTTTACTATTCTATTCGACTCCATAGTCTCACACATATGTGATGCCTTGATTGTCCTCTGTATTTCATTATTTCCACATTTCATGATTTACAGTACCGTTAGGTACTAAAAATGATCACAAACACTTTATCATAGCCGTATTGCAGACAGTTAGCATCATCAAGTGGTCATATTATCTGGCCTTCTCACTCTGAGTTTATATAATCAAGCATATTTGTGCCTAATGTCTATAACCTAAAAATAGGTTTACTATCAGTCCTCCACTTGTTCACATACCTCAAGATATCGAGCGAATCGGATAATGACGAGCTATCTGTAATATCCTCTATTTCTTACTCCTCTAGAAGCATATTATCAGCATATTTAAAATATTTCCACCTAAAAAATAAATGGTTTTTGCATGATTTAATAGCCCAATACTTTTGTAGAGCCTTGACGTAGTGTGATAAATTAAATACCGTCATACCTGGATCCAGATGTTTATGTACTGGATAGGTCTGCTGTACCAGGGATGACCACCGTATGGGTAATGTGATCACATACAATTTTGCTGAGAATAGACAGAAATACACACAAAAGAAATTGGTGGGTTGAATGTGTCTTTCAATTAAGGTCAAAAACAAGATTTTTTATATATATAAATTATAATACCTTAAGATAGAAGCTTAGGACCACCTCATGGGGTCTGAAGGAGCTATAATTCTTTTCTCCCGCTCCAGGCTGAAAGCGTATGATTTCGTGCTTCCTTATGTCAATTTATCTGTTGATAAGAATTTATCCAACATCAATCTGTGACTTTGATTGTATTCTCTGTTTACCTCTAATGTGCCGTTTCGATTTTCTGGCGGCCCGCCCTTGTTTAAGTAAATGGTTAAGTGATAAAGTAGACTTCTTATGGAAATATCTGTCTCTATACAGTGCTCATACTTATTAATGGTAGGCTTGTTTAATGATAATAATTACCAGGTCTATTGTCTTTTAGCTTACTGTTTTTTATTATTATTGTTTCCATGAGGCCCTCCTGTTCTGACAGCAGTATATCATTTTTCCTCACGGAACAAAGTTTATACGTTTTTTGGCGGCAGTGTGTCATTATTAACACCCGGAAAAAATTTTTTTAGGGTGCATGTTGGCGACGCTATTCTAATTACGTTCACTTATCACAGAGTAAACTGTTAATCTCCAGCAACAGAAATGCCGGTTCAAGCATGCAACTGTTTATTGTTCAACCCTGTTCTTTTCTGTTTATGGGAGGTATTTAACATCCCTCTGCCTATATCCCTCACAGAAAAGTTTGTGGAGAGGGGATACCCCAAAAAGCTTATAAGACATTCCTACAAGAGGGCAAAATATTTCAATCGAGAAGAATTTTTTAAACCAAAAAACAGAGACAATAAGACAACCCCTCTGATTTTTGTCACTAACCATAGCAGCCTTAATAATAAGATTAAAAATATAATAAATCGAAATTGGCATCTTGTGGAAAATCAAAAGGGTATAAACTTTGTTCCGTGAGGAAAAATGATATACTGCTGTCAGAACAGGAGGGCCTCATGGAAACAATAATAATAAAAAACAGTAAGCTAAAAGACAATAGACCTGGTAATTATTATCATTAAACAAGCCTACCATTAATAAGTATGAGCACTGTATAGAGACAGATATTTCCATAAGAAGCCTACTTTATCACTTAACCATTAACTTAAACAAGGGCGGGCCGCCAGAAAATCGAAACGGCACATTAGAGGTAAACAGAGAATACAATCAAAGTCACAGATTGATGTTGGATAAATTCTTATCAACAGATAAATTGACATAAGGAAGCACGAAATCAGACGCTTTCAGCCAGGAGCGGGAGAAAAGAATTATAGCTCCTTCAGACCCCATGAGGTGGTCCTAAGCTTCTATCTTAAGGTATTATAATTTATATATATACAAAATCTTGTTTTTGACCTTAATTGAAAGACACATTCAACCCACCAATTTCCTTTGTGTGTATTTCTGTCTATTCTCAGCAAAATTGTATGTGATCACATTACCCATACGGTGGTCATCCCTGGTACAGCAGACCTATCCAGTACATAAACATCTGGATCCAGGTATGACGGTATTTAATTTATCACACTACGTCAAGGCTCTACAAAAGTATTGGGCTATTAAATCATGCAAAAAACATTTATTTTTTAGGTGGAAATATTTTAAATATGCTGATAATATGCTTCTAGAGGAGTAAGAAATAGAGGATATTACAGATAGCTCGTCATTATCCGATTCGCTCGATATCTTGAGGTATGTGAACAAGTGGAGGACTGATAGTAAACCTATTTTTAGGTTATAGACATTAGGCACAAATATGCTTGATTATATAAACTCAGAGTGAGAAGGCCAGATAATATGACCACTTGATGATGCTAACTGTCTGCAATACGGCTATGATAAAGTGTTTGTGATCATTTTTAGTACCTAACGGTACTGTAAATCATGAAATGTGGAAATAATGAAATACAGAGGACAATCAAGGCATCACATATGTGTGAGACTAGCCGACCACCCCACCTACGCTTTGGAAAGGTCCAAATGGTCAGGTAAAACTATACTACACTATCTGTATGGGGAGGCGGTGGGAAAGCAGTTTCTCCCTGCCACCAGAATTACGTTAACAGCCTGGAACAGGGCATCCAAAAGAATGGGCTGGGAGAAACGGCCCACTAGACAGACACCCCTCTGGTGCTGCAAATGGCTGGGAGAGCTCCGCAAGCTGAAAGGCTTTAGGCAGTGGGACGATATTGGCATCTCCACAGTGGGGGACGTGATAGCAAGGGGAGACCTGAAAACGTTCCAAGCACTTAAAGACGACTTTGGCCTGCACAACACCCAGTACTACAAATACGCTCAACTGAAACACGCATGGAGGGCACAAAACATTGCACTTTCGGACCTGCCTGAGTATGCTCCATTGGAGGGTAGGCTGCTGCAGGAACAGATAGGGAGGGGGGCGGTATCCCTCACATATAAAACCTTGACCAACAACATGCTAGGGGATCTGCAGGCGCTGCGGACTAAATGGGAGGTGGAGGTGGGAGAAATGGAGGATCTTGACTGGGAGCTAGCCCTCATGCATCCCCGGGAGGTGGCCATTAAATCGAGGCTCCGTCTTATTCAATTTAAGGTGCTGCACAGATCATACTTTGACAGGGTGAGGCTATTTAGGATGGGCAGAGTACCAGATACGACATGCCTTAGGTGCCGCCAGCAGAGTGCGGATTTCTTCCACATAATCTGGGGTTGTGCAGTCATTCGGGACTATTGGGAGAGTGTGTTTCTGGAACTGGGGGAGGTACTGGGAGTAGATCTTCCACGGGCCCCCAAAGTGGCACTGCTGGGCATTACCACGGAAGTTGACCTACCCCGCCCCTTGATCATCTTTCTGGTGTTAGCATTAGTGGTGGCAAAAAGGGACATCGCACGGCGTTGGGGGGCCCCAGAAAAACCAGACTTAGAGGAATGGAGGCGTGGATTGGATATGTACATGGCAGCGGAGAGAGTGACCTATAAAGCCAGGGGTTGCCCCAAAAAGTTCCGGAGGGTTTGGGCAAAGTGGAGGCACTACCACGGACTAGAATGAGACATTGTGAACTGGTACCCTGAAGCCTATGAAACCCTAGCCTGAATAGTCTAGACGCCGTAATTGCATACTTGATGACTGTATACCATGTGGCCCAGTCCCTATGTTAGGGACGGGCAGGACCGCCTGAGTGGGGGGGAGAGGGGACCGGGTAGGGGGCGATGGGAGGGAGAGGGTAGAGACCTGCTGTTCGATGGGATGTTTCTAGTTTATTGTTCCTTTTTTTCTTTCAATGGCTCTTTCCAAAGCAAGAGTACTAATAAGGGGTGGTATGTCTAACAACACCAGAAAAGTTGCGGGCTGTCGGCTAGAGCGGAATGTTGAAGCTCTACCGAGTGCAGATACTTTGCATGTGTGATCCTTCTACTGCAACAATAAAAAGAATTTAAAAAAAAAAAAACATATGTGTGAGACTATGGAGTCGAATAGAATAGTAAAATGAACTACAACTGAGATATCAGTCTATAATGAATGGTTGGACTGTAGAATTTTTTTTAAAAATGTGTGATACTAAGATTATTTGTTAGGATGATTTAGGGTCTCTGTCATAAGTCTGAAACTATTTGTAATTGTGGCATTCTCTTTTTAGTGATTTTAAAAACCGTCCTGAAGAAGGTGTGCCTATCCTTTCAAGACACCGAAATGCCGCGTCGACTTTTTGGTTTTTATTGTAATTGTTTGTATGTTTGTGCAATACTGAATGTTATGTACTGTAATGAATTTTTTTTTAAATAAATCATTGTTTTTATGATATACAAACAAGGTTTTTTTTTAATGCCACAAGACTTATACTTGACATTGAGTACCTAACAAAACTGTCATTTATTATTTGTTGTTTAGCTAAGCTTGATTGTTGTGTTAGGACTATAGGGTTGTCCTTCGGATCAGGCTGTGTCTCATTGAATCTGTTAAAGACAAGGGACGCCCTGACAGAGGGTATATCCTTATACTTAGGGACTGTCTTTTCTTTTTTAAGATTATCTCACCCTGTCCCATATTGGTACATAGGGTATCTCCCTTTTTTTTTCTTGGAGAATTTTCTTTAACATCCTGAGAAGGCCAAAGCAGGTAGCCGAGAGTTTTGTAGCCTGGATGTTAAATGAAAGGGATCTTGATGTTATCCTTGGGTGCTGGAGGGGTGCCTAGACAGGGGGGCCACAAAGAGTTGAAGAAACTGGGGTTAGAGGGGCCCAGGAGCATCAGCTCCGTTTGTCCCCATTTAGTTTGAGGGATGATGAGGACATCCATCTCTTTACCTCCTCTAAACACTTTCTAAGCCCGCCTGACATTGGCATGTCGGCCTCCTGCGCTAATGAGACCACCAGCTGGGTGTCGTCCGCGTACGAAATAATCTTAACCCCAAATGGACGAACAACCTCAGCCAGTGGCCTCATATAGATGTTGAAAAGCGCAGGGCTTAAAGAGGAGCCTTGTGGGACCCCACACCTCAATGGTCTGCTAGTGGACAGTGACTCGCCATCAAATACTTGAAAGGATCTGTCCTTCAAGAAGGACTCGAACCAAAGCCAGGCTTTATCCTTGATTCCGACACTAGACAGACGGTTCAGCAGGATGTCGTGGCTGACCGTATCGAATGCCGCGCTAAGGTCGAGGAGGATCACTGCCACTGATCCTCCTTGATCTAGGATTTTTCTGGATTCCTCGGTGACTACAAGGAGGGCGGACTCAGTTCCGTGTTTGGGTCTAAAACCCGTCTGGGTGGGGTCTAACAGTTGGTTGTTTTCCAGGAAATTCACCAGTTGGAGGTTGATGTATCTCTCCAGGATTTTACTACCCAGGGGAGCAGGGAGATAGGCCGGTAGTTGCTAAAATCTGAGGGATCCAGATTGGGTTTCTTTAACAGGGCTCGGACCATGGCCTGTTTCCAGACAGGAGGGACAGTGCCAGAGGTGATGGAGGTTCAAGAGGTCCATTATGGTTGGCAAGGTGATCTGGGATGCTGACATTATGATATCTGGCGGGGCCGGATCATCAGGGGATCCAGATTTTACCTTACGAGCCACGGACTCTAAGGATTCAAGATCTAGAAGGGGGAAGTGATCCAGTATAGGTGGAGGCTCAAGTGGGGGGTCTACCATATTTGTATTGGCCCGAGCTAAAGGGGCGGTAGCTAAGGGGGGAAAGGATGAGTAGATTTTATTGACTTTTTGGTGGAAAAATTCTGCTACGTCATTACAGTGGGCTGTTGTTTTTGCCTTGTGCAGGCTAGATGGTGGAGGTTTGGTAAGTTTTTTAACGATTTGAATAATTTCTTTGGGTTTGGATTTGGCTAGAATAATTCTATTAGAGAAGTATACAGATTGGGAAACTTTAACTTCTGCTTTGTAGTCATTGATTGAGTCTCTGTATCGTTTTTTTCTCCAGAGAATAGTCTAGACGCCATTGTCTTTCTGTTTTCCTGCATTGGCGTTTCTTTTCCCTGAGAGCCTCTGAGTACCAGGGGGCGTTTTTATGGGAGCGTTTCAGCATAATTTTACTTTTTGGGAGGGTGGCTTCAAGGGTTTGTGTAATCCAATCTTCATAAGCCTGATTGGCTAGACAAGGATCCTCATTGTAGAGGGGTTGGTTGCTGGCGAGCTTAATGGTCCATTCGTGGACTGGGAGGCGTGACCAGGCTCTGGCGTGTCTTATCGTGGGTCTAGTGGGTAGAGGCTTAAGTGTGGTCCAGGTGAAGGGTACCAGTAAATGATCCGTCCACGGGAGGGGAATTGGTAGTCCTGCTACAAGGTCTACACAGTTGCTGAACACGGGGTCCAGCAGATGGCCCTTAACATGAGTTGGGGTCCTGACATGTTGGATTAATTGCAAGGCAGCTAGGTCATCTACGAGCGTAGTGACTGTATGATCCAGCGCAGTGTCGAAATGAAGTTTGAGATCACCTAACAGAGTGAAGTTAGATGCAGTGCTAAAGCGTTCAGCGACAATTGAAGAAAGATGATTGTGGAACTGCTTAGGGGGGTCTGGGGGGCGATAAATTAGTGTTCCTGAGAAGCAGTTGTTAGGAGAAAGTTCGAGACTAAAGGCTAAGCTCTCACAGTCAGGGATTGTTTCCGCAGTAACTCAGCAGTGGAACTGTTCTTTATAAATTATTGCTAGGCCTCCTCCTCTCCCCTCAGGTCGGTCCTGCCGAGTAATTTGGAAGTCTGGAGGGAGGGCAGTTACTAGGGCAGGGTCGGAGTCTGTGGCGAGCCACGCTTCCGTTAGTAATACTACGTCTGGCATGCGTTCTTTTAACAACAGGGCAATTTCCGCCCTGTGTTTAGGCAGGGATCTGCAGTTTAACATAAACATACAGTACTCGTGTGTCAAATCTAGGGCCTTCTTAGGTTTAAGGGTTGATTTACATTTTGGACAAGTATGTGGAATGTCTTCTGCGTGGTAGAAATGCAGGGAGCAGTTCAAAACAGGGGGCCTAATACTGTGGAGAGTTTCAGCGCTGTATTGCCTTGTCTTTTGAGACTGAGATGTAGGGGGTATGGCCCTGGGCCCGGACTCGGCGCGGACGAGCGCAGACAAGCTTGCCTTAAGCGCGCCTTCAGCGCGCAATCGTCTAGCCCGCTGCGCTCGTCCGCTGCGCTTCCAGTAGATGCACATATTTATAGGGGCGGTGAGAGGATATGGGTGGCGTGGCCACACAAGTGGGCGTGTCTTGTGGCTAGGCTTGGGGAATGGCGGCAAGAGAGACAGAGAGACTCTCCCGCGTCAGCGCTGAATCCGCTGTGCGGGGATGCCTGCACCAAGTAGATCGGGTGCCAGGTAGGTCGGTGAGTTGCTTTTTAAAAACAGAATTTACACACAATTAAAAAACGAAATGTGAGCGAACTCTACTCCCGGCTGTGCCTCAGGAGGTTCCAGTTATCTCATATTAATGGAGACTAGGCAGTTCTATACACCTTCTCAGGCAATCTCATTGCCCTTTTTCTGTTTCCAATTTAGTTTTTTGTCTTATGATGGTCCGCGCAACTCACCCCTTTTGCCTCTCCTGTAAATTATATTAATCTGACTCTGTCCAATTGGTCAGGTAATTAACAGTTCGCTTTTGATGGCAGTAAGTTTCTGCACAGGCCTGGGCGGGGGTAGTATCAACCTCCTATACATTTCCTAAATGCATCTCAACAATTAGTGGTTCATTGGGGGTTCATTGCAGTGATAAGATACGGAACGCCATATTTTGGCCTCCTTCCATTAGCATTTATTTGCCCAGTATTCATCTCAGCTGTAAGACTAGCATTTACAATGCAATAGGTATCGCATTACTGAAAGTTTGAGCTACTGGTGTTGCATTATTATTTGCAACGCTAACAGCTCAAACTTTCAGTAACTTTCTCAAGCATTAGCATAGCCAAAAGGTCTCACATTTGGGACCTTAAAGTGTTTAGACATGCAACAGTTGATGCTGTTGTACCAATGATATTATGCAGCATAATAAAATACTTATAAGGTCCCAAAAGCGAGAACTAGTGGCTATGCCAATGCTAGTTCTTTGTGCTATGGTGATAGACAAAGGTTGTAGACCTTGTGGTAGTCACTGTGTGGAAATGTAGCTCCACATTGGGGGCATTTTTTAAATGGAGTCCTTCCCATTAGCCGTAGGCCCGAATGGCGCCGATAGGCCCAACGGCCCGCGTCGACGACTGGAACTGAGGATTTGGGAGTTAGCGCGTCGAAAGGCACGCGAACGAAACAATACTGTTGACTGTGATAGGTTGAAAGAGGTTTGGAAGCACGGTACCGAACCGGAGCGTAGCATGTCACATCTGAACCAGATGATGGAAAAAAAAATCTGGGGATGGAGACGATGTTCATGCGCACTATCGTCCAAGGGAGGAGTCACCTATCTCGTGACTACAAAGACTTCTCCAAAGACAACAACAAACTGCAAACATCTGAGTCCAACACCAGATGGCGATCTATGCACAAATATGCTGCAGCTCATATGCCTCAAACAGATCATTTAGCTTTGTTTCCTATGTGGTAGTTGGATCAACTGGATATTAAAGAAGTAGTCAACGAAAGTGTGACTTTGAAGGAGAAATTTACCGCATGAGTGGTTGATAAACAGGGAAAAATGGAGCAGGCTTTTGACTATGTTTACAGTGGTCTTCAGAAAACCCATGATGGTTAAAAAAAAAATAAGAATGTATTCTCTTCTCCAACAAAAATATGCAAATTGGCCAAAGGGTTGATCTTGTTGGAAGACAAAGGTTGGTGGAATGAAAGGAATTTAGTGAAACAAACTAAGGAACAATCTGATATTGTCATAAAAAAAACAAAATGCTGGGGAGGAGCCAAGATGGCGACTGGCACAGACGTGTAGGCTCCCGGCTCCACCAGCTCTTTTCCTCCGCGCTGACATCCTGATCTCTATCCTGGCGGTTCGTGGCGGCGGAACGACCGCTATGCTGTGCTGATCTAAATCGTCTTTCCCAGGCTTCTCGACTCGCCCGGCAGCCGGAGATAAGTGCGAAACGATTTCGAGCCCTGGCCCCGTGCCCGCACCGCCGTCCTTCTCCGAGTCTGGAAGGCTTAGTGGCGGCCGGGGTACCCGCGCGACATAGAGGACGTGAAGGTGGTGCCAGTCTCCCGGGACAGAATCCTGATTGCGCTGCCTGCCGCGGAACGATGCGAGCTGTGCCCTGTGATTGCGCTGCCTGCCGCGGAACGATGCGAGCTGTGCCCTGTGAGTGATCGCCGTGTTGAGACGCTTTGCAGATCCGGCGTCTTTGTTTGAGGCGGGTTGTGAGCGGAATGGATTGCTCGGCCATGTTTGGCAGGCATCGGCTGCCTGCTTCCTTGTCACGGTGTTACGGCCTGGAGCGAGAAGGTTCTCAGTGACGAGAGCCCGACCTGAATCAACTTTGTGGGCATTGAGACCTGTATTGCCGCCTGACTATGCCGCACCCGCCTCGGCGACTACTCCGTGACCCTACTACCATGGCTGTGTCTGGTGCTTCGGGGAACGGGGGAGAGTGCCCGTCCCTGTCCGCTGCTTGTGTCACCCTGCTTGCGCTAGGGGACAGCTCGCACACGTCTTCCCGGGGAGTCTGATGACGAGGGGCTACAACCACCACTTACTTATGGATCTATCCTGGCCGCCCTGTCTGACTTTCGATCGGAAATGTGCAAGGATTTCCAAGTAATGGGTGAACGCATTGACAAAATGGTGTCTGACCTACGGCGGGAGCGCAATGTCGGAACCCAGCTAAACTTGGAACTGCCTCCATCGGAATCTATTGGGGATACAGTGTTTCTTTTTGCCTGCGGAGAAGATGTGCCTGCTTCCGCCTCTACTGTCGCCCGCCACAGGCCGTCCGCTGGACTCGCCTGTGATACTTTGTTTCCCCTTCCTCCGGGGTCTGCCACATTGCTGCCTGCAACATTGTTATTGACTCGGGACCTGGATATGCAACCCCCGGCCCCCTGGATGGATTTTCCCTCGTGGCCTTCACCCACTACGTGGAGGAGCCTATACTTTCCTGATGGCCTAGGGGAACTACTTATGAAGGACAAAGGATTGTATGGTGATATTCGACGGCCATTTTGTGCTTCTGATTTACTCTCCTTCTTTATGCGGCCATATTGTCTCTGGCTTTCTTCAGGGACTCCATTGGGGGACGTATCCGAGATCGGGCCAGGGCTAGGCTGCTCTTCTTTGCTATCAGTTGCTTGGCTGGTTGAGACGGGATTAGGACTGTTATACATCTGTTTAAGTCACACACGGCGAATTGTCTTTCCCCATCTGTCTCTGCATTGCTACTTGTTTCTGTGCTGTCATGAACAGGGTGGGGGTTGTGATTTTGGCTGGGGGGCTGGGAACGTCTAGAATTGCTCCTCCTCCCGCTTTACTTGTGTTTTGTGAGAGTTGAAGATTAGGATGGCCTTTTCTCACTCTCTATATCTTGGATAGTATTATATTTTATTTTATTTTATTATTTATATTTTATTCCTTTTTCTTTCTTTCTTCTTCTTGCTACATTTCGGGTTTATGGGGCGACAGACACACTGCTGGGGGGGGGGGGCCTCTGCATGTGTATAGGGTGGGGGGTTAGAACTTTTGTTTTTGCTTTCAGTTTCTATGGTGCCTTATTTTCTCTTTCACTTTTGTTTTTCCTCTTTTTTCTGTCTTTGTCCGTGTCTGGGGTTACCAGGGGATGGGTGGCGGCAACTCTGGATGGGGTATTAGGACTGGTGCCATTGTTGAACATGCTTCTCGCTGTCATGCCGCCCAGGTGGAACTTGATTATTGGGTTTAGATCGTGTGGTTCCTAGAGACTAGCGTCATGCTCCGCCTGCACGGACTCCGCCTTTTTCTTCTATTATTTCTCCTTTTGATTCAGAAAAACACGAACTGCATTTAAATAGTCGCAAGATAATGTAAAACTAACCTTCATTGATCCTGAGACATGGTATCGCGGTGCTTTATAGTGTAACTCTTAAATACTTGCTGATGGTAATGCCATATTACTGTGTCGCTGTATTGCTTGCATTGGTGCTTCATACGTAACTGTGGCCGGCCCGTCTTTTTTCAATGCACAATAAAGGTTTACAAAAATTAAAATAAAAAAATTTTTTTTTAAAAATGCTGGCTTGGGTGTAGATTGGTCAAATGGGTACAACCAGTAGTAGAGTCCGAGGGTGGTTTGTGTCCACAATCTGAAAGGGAGGCCATGGCAGATCAACAGCGCCATGAAGTGGTTATTGAGGGACGTGACAACAGTGACAATTCTAATGTTCATTTCACAACAGAGCGTACTAGGTTACTTGAGGTAGAGAAACCTTATAAATTCATACATTTTGTAATGTATTTATCAAATTCTAATGAATGGTACTTAATCATGTTAAATGTATTCATACAGATACATTCTTCTGCATGTTAACCAGTTCTTATTTATTGCTTTTGTGGTACTGCTATGATCACACGTTAAGTTTAGTTTTTTTTTTTAAGGGGGAAGCTGTGTTGTGTGTTTTAATGTGCACATGCTGTGAGGGGGGGGCGTGGCTAAGCACGCAATGACGACGGACGTTCCAGGGTAGAGCTCCGGTCCGAGCTCCCCTTCTCCAGGTCATTTCTCCGTTTCCTTAACATGCTGCCAGCTACAAACTGAGGCGCAGTGCCACTAAGCTGCGGACCTCCGCCCTGCCAAATTTGGGGCTGATTGGAGACTTCGGACAACACTGCAGTATCCCGAGGTGCAGCGGCCGGGTCGCCTAGCGGCCGGATCGGTAGGCGTGTCTGGGCGAGGACGGGGATTGTGCCTGTGGACTGGGCCCTGCAGCGCGGCCAGGTGTGCAAAGCGACCGCGGATGCTCTGGGGCGCTGAGTCCGGCCGCGACGCTCGCTGCTGTGGCCCATGAGTACACGGGCATCGACTCTCCCACCTGGCTGCCACCCATCCAGGGCACCCTTAAGCGCCAGAACACTAGAGCCTAGGGGAGAGGTGCTCGCCTGACGCCGGGGGCGGCGATCACGCTGCCGGCATACACGTCCACGGGAGGCCGTGGATTGAACCTGCCGGCTATGCCAAGAGGACAAGCCTAACGGACGAGGCGCATACTTCCGACTAGGCACGCTGCACTTCAGGGGGGAGGCCGCTGCTGTGACCCAGAGCTGTGCTGGACCTGGACCATGTATTGGACCGACCCCCCCCCCGCCCTGGTAATCCTACGCCTCACCAGAGTTGAGCCCCTGCGCGAGGCACCAACCCGGGAAAAGCGCCACCGGCTGCCGCGGAGCGGAGCCGCCGGCTGGTGCGAACTGCAGTGGGGAGCGGATGTGGAACTGTCCGAGTGTGCTTTAAGTGGTGAAACCGTCGATGGAACGCCCCGTGGCCACCCTGGGGCGCGGACTTTGACCCACTGATTGCGTTTGCGTCGCCACGGCTGGGACCCATTGCACGGAACCAAGTGACTCCCTGGCCGACTCTGGGAGCTGGCGCGGCGACCCCCCATTCCTGATTCTTAGTTGGATGGGGATGATAAGCTGAGAGGAGATGCGACTGCCGGCTCAGGTGAGGCACACCTCCTTGTAATTTCCCTGCGCCCACACATCTCTCCGCTTGTGTTACCTCGACTCCCCACTGGAGCCCTATAGACCGCTTGGCACTGTTGTCACGGGAGCAAGCTGTACGCCCACCACGCTGCTCATGTCTGGGGGTACTAGGGCACGGACAGGCACTGGAGGCGCGCAATTAAGGGGGAAGATGGAAAAGTCCACGAAACCTGCGGAAGCCGACCAGATGGCAGCCAAACTCGACACCATGCTGGCTGCCATGGAAAGGTTGGAGGAATCTGTCCAACTCACACGCACCTCTTTGGAGACAAAGATAGACAGTGTTGCGATCAATCTCACCCACCTACGAGCTGACCTTAAAAAAGTGGTGGAACGCACCACGACCTTGGAAGGCACCATGTCAGACCTAGAACCCCGGGTCACTCAGACCGATAAGCAGGTGCAAGACCTCCTCAATAGGGTCGAATTCTTAGAGGACCGTACAGAGGATGCGGAAGGACGGGCACGGAGAAACAATGTGAGAATCGTGGGTGTGCCGGAGCGGTGGGAAGGGAAGGAACCCGCGACGCATATGGGGGACTGGCTGAAGGCCCGATTGCCCGAGGGCGCGCTATCGCCTCATTTTGTTGTGGCCGAGCGCACCGCGTGCCGACGTGGCCGCTCCCCAAGGGGTCTAACCCTAGACCGCTGCTCCTTCGTATTTTGAATTATCGTGACCGCGATTCCATCTTGCGCGAAGCGAGGCAACTTCGGGATGTCAGAATCGACAATGCCAAGATTATGTTCTTTCCTGACTATACCATCTAAATTCAGCGCCAGAGGCATTCCTTCCTCGCAGTGAAACAACGCCTGCGCCAGCTAGATCTCAAATATTCCCTCCTATTCCCCGCCAGGTTTAGAGTGGTGGCGCAGGACAAAACGCATTTCTTCACCAGCCCGGAAGAGGCAAAGGCATGACTGGACGGCAGAACGGGCACGGCGCCCCGGCGAGGATCGGGGCCCTCCGGCTCACAGCGCATCCGTGGACCTCGACGACGTCGTGGGAACAGGTCGTCACCGGCCCACAAGGTACGGGGGGAGCCGGGCATAGGCCCACCGGCGGAACTTGCACGCCACGAACAACAAGACGCCCTCCGGATAGTGGCGGAACTCAGCTGCTCATCCAACCACAGACTTAGCTCCGGATGCTAGCTCCCGAGAACTGCCCCGCGACGACGAGGCTATCTATGGGTTGCCCGGCTCCCAGAGCTCCATGGAACGACCTGAGGTTACACCACAAACAGCAGACCTACTTCACTGACTGGATGTCAAAGCCCTTCTTTGAACTGAGTGCCTGGTCTGCGATTCTCTGATTGCATTACGCCTCTGAACTCTTGCCGACCGTTAGCCCTGGTGATGCCCGGGGCGTGGCCGTCCCGTGGACGCTTGGCCACTTGTCGCAGGACACAATGAGTACTGCCCTTTGGCGCTTGACCTCTAGAAGGACATTGGGCTGATGAAAGCTTGCCGATGCCCCGGCCCACTGAGGCCCGGCTGATGTTGTCTCGGCTGGATGGGAACAACGAGAATGGACTTGCTTTCCTGACGGTGACCCGGCCTGGGTGTGAAATAAACGGCAAGCAATGTGCCCTTTTTTAATTGGGACAATACACATCTGCAGTGCCTGGCCTATGATGCCTGGGAAGGGTGATGCTCCCTTCCCTTACCCGGTCGTTATGATACCATAACAGTGCCTAGTGCACAGCGACCCCCCTAGATCTAAATGTTAACTATCTCATTAGAGAGTTTCGACGGCGGCATGTTCAGCAGCCGACCTTTTGGTATTTTTTACTTGTATCGTTTTTTATGGATTATTGAATGATCTGGGCCGCAATCTTTTCTTTTTTTTTTGCATTTGTATTGCAAGCAATTAAGGATGTGTCTTTGGTGATCTGCTATGGGGGTGCTCGGGGAGTGCAGATATCGCGACCTGCTGTGGGGTTGTGGCGGGGAGCAGGAAGGGGGATTACTTGAAGTGTTAAAATGTCAACGATAAAGCTATGTACGTGGAATGTACGAGGCATGCATACACCATCACGCAGGTATCAGATTTATTCCTACCTTAAACGCCATCATGTGCATATCGCACTCCTGCAGGAGACACATTTGAATGATGCGGAGACACACACACTACGCCGCAGATGGCGAGGGCAACTCTATGCCACGGGATACTCGCCCTATGCCCGCGGGGCGCTGATATGGGCAAGATCTGGAACCCCTTTGATGGTCACACACTCCCGCATAGGCCCGGAAGGTAGATTTGCGATAATACATGGCAGGCCGGATGGGCACCCGGTGGTCTTGGCTTCACTGTATGCCCCTAAAACAGATCAGAGTGGTTTCTTCGCACAGCTCTCTGTTGACTTGTAACCTTGGCACAGGATCCCCTGGGTGTTGGGAGGTGATTATAATTGTATTCTTGACGTTGCATTAGATCGTTCTTTCCCGCCCCTACCTGGCACACCTGTACAGGGAGCTATGAAAGTCCTCGTAAACTGGGCCCTACAGTGGGACTTGCATGATGCCTGGCGGAACCGCAATCCCACCACCAAGATGTATTCCTACTACTCTGGTGCGCACGCACTGCATGTCCGACTGGACCGATATATGGTATCAAGCGATTTGCTCCCCCATATTACTGATTCTTATTACATGGGCCGCACTCATTCCAATCCCAATCCACACATACTGGAGTTAGCATGGGACCGACCGCACCCACCCATACCCACCTGGAGGTTACAACCAGACCTGCTCCTTGACACTCCTTTCCGGAATTCCCTACATGCACAAATTGCACATTATTTTGATGAGAATACAGGCACTGCGCCCACCAACCAAATAGAGTGGGACACTTTAAAAGTTGTTATCAGAGGTCATTGCCTGGGCCCACAAGCAACCATGCGGAAACAACTGGAGGGGGACCTGACACGGATCGATGCAGACCTGCTTCAGAGGGAGCGGGAGGCGAGGGAGGGTGCGGAGGAGCCGGTACTGGAGGCTCGCACGGACCATGCACGCTTGCTGGACAGGCTACGTTACCTAAACAACACGGCCCATTCGGCGCGCGCGCACACACCACATGGGTGATAAACCCGGAAAATTGTTGGCCTGGCTGATCAGACAGGAAGATCGGGCGACACCTGTGGCAGCGATACGCACCAGCCACGGTGAGGTGGTCTACACACAAAGTGAGATTCACGCGGCTTTCGTTGCCCACTACCGCACGTTATACTGCTCTCGGCTACAGGTCCCCCTTGCTGATATTGTTGAGTATCCCTCCGCCATAGCACTACCGGAATTGGAAGACGCTCACCGGGATGACCTGGAGGCCCCGCTCACGGCTGATGAGCTACGCACAGCCATCTTTGCTCTCTCTAACGGCAAGTCCCCAGGCCCAGACGAACTGCCCGCAGAGTTCTTTAAGGCCTACTCTGACATACTGATTCCCGAACTGTTAAGACTATACACGGCGGCTGCCGAGGACTCTTCCCTTCCCTCCACGTTAAATGAGGCTTATCTCATCTCCCTCCCGAAGCCAGGCAGAGACAGCAGGCATCTGGGCTCGAATCTACCGCTAGCCCTCTTAAATACTGACTACAAGATACTAGCCTCCACACTAGCCCAGCGGCTAGCCCCCTTAGTACTCACCCTAGTGCACAGTGACCAGAATGGCTTTGTGCCCACAAGGAGTACCTCACATAATATACGGCGACTGTTCAGAGTGCAGGACTATGCCACACGGCAATGGACTCGGTCAGGGTGCTTAGTACTAGACCTTGAAAAGGCATTCGACTTTGTAGAGTGGCCTTATCTCATGACAGTATTGCGGAGGTATGATCTTGGAGATGACTATATTGACATGGTGAGCTTACAGTACCAGAAACCCACAGTGCGAGTTCGCACTGGCAGATTACTGTCCGAGGCTATCAGAGTCAAAAGGGGCACTAGGCAGGGATGCCCCCTGTCCCGCTACTTTTCTCGTTGGCGATGGAACCTCTTGCAGCACTGTTGAGAACCTTAGCGGACGGTATCCATGAGGTCTCTTTATATGCTGACGATCTCCTCCTGTTTGTCAGGGACCTGACTTGCTTACCAATGGCATTGTCAGACACCTTTCGCACTTTTGAGGACATGTCGGGGCTCAGGGTAAACTGGGCCAAATCATGAGTATACTCTTCAGCCCAGATGTGCAAGAGTGTGAGGTTAGCATTAACAATGTACAACTTATTTGGTATCCCACCACGTTCCGATACCTCGGTGTCTACATTTATAGAACCCTGACTGACGTACTAGAGGGCAACCTGGTGGAACGGGCATGCCATCTTTCGTTCTCAAACAGACCTTGTGATAGCTCATGCTAAGTTAGCATGAGCTCTGCTGCCATGATGCTGCTTTTGCGCACGTTACTACATGACTTAATTTTGCAAGACTCTGTTTATGCCTTTCACTAGAGAACTGTCTGCTTTGTGCATTCTCGGTCTCTTCCTGGAGTTTAGTCTGAACACAGTGAGCAAGGTCGATAAACAATGCCCCTTGTTATTCTGTTCTGGTCATTCCCTAGCAACTAGACAAAACATGCTAACACAATTGCGGCTGTTCGAAAACCAGGCCTTTGATATTATGGGGATGCATGTTGGTCTAACACACACTTGGAGCGGGACCTTTCCAGGGAGAAGAGTCAAGCAGTTCCTGTGATGTAGATATACCATCTAGGCGCTAAGGTATGGTGTCTGCTGACAAAGACCAGAGATCTTCTATTTTATATTAATAATTCTTCTTGCCAAGGGGAAGGTGGTTAGGCCGTATAGTCATTTATCCACTGTCTTTATAAGATGGCATCTACCTTCATAATATATGGACTTGATACAATGCTAACTGTTTTAGGTTTATGCATTTTGCTGCTGGGAGTGGCTCGTATACTGCGTTATAAAGCACAATAGTTAAAATAAACATTTTAAACTATATCAGTATCTCTGTCAATTCTTATTGGGGACAAGTACGAGTGAGTGAACAAAAGGGTACTTCTTGTTACCGCGATTCGTGAACAGTCAGGAGTGTGTGCTCTGGGGGGGTCTAATCATTTGCATCTTCTTGATTGTTTAGAAGAGCGAGTGAGATGCTAGAGCTAGTCGGTCCTGGGATTGTGGGTACTGAGGCGGTAGGAAGGATTAGCCCCTATACACAGGAGTCCTGTATTCCTGCGCATAGTTCTTTTCATGTGCAGAAACCCTACAACAGCGCTTGCGGCAGGTTATCAAGCCTTATCAAGATGCTGGATTAGAGGCTTTTTTGTTGGCGCCAGCTAGACTGAAAACAATAGTCAGAGGGATGGTAAAATTCTTCTCATCTAAAATACAGGCAAGAGATTATCTTGAACAGGCTTTGGCAGATAGAGAAACGTATACATTTTGAGTGTATTAGCTTAAGAAATTATGAGCTATGCTTAATATAGCTGGGTTTCGCTTTAGTAATGCATGGCTATTTTTATATAATGAGGGTGTTTCTGTATGTGGTTGTCCCCTCACTTTAGTTTAGCAGGTATTATTTTTCTATTACCTCAGTGTGGGTGGTGTAGGAGGGTCTGAGGTGGGAGTTTGCAGTGTCTCTTGCTATCAGACAGACCTAGAAGATCTGGCTGCTTTCATTAGCAGGTTGGGGAGGGGTTCTTTGAGAGGTGCATGGGGGCACGGACTGGTTGAAGATTTGGTATTCACATTGCAGCAAAGTATTATTACCTTGTTTTTTTGGCAGCACTAAAGGATAGGGTATGGCTTGAATATAAGATTGGATGGGGGAATTTGTTCTGGCATTATATTGCTTCCAATAGTCTTGGCGGGGCAATTTGAATGGCTAGAATAATGTACCGGGGAAATGGCAAAGCTTCGTATTAGCACTATTAACATCTGCGGGCTAAATGACATATCTAAAAGGAGGAGGGTCCAAGAAGATCTAAAAATGTTAAAAGCGGATGTGTACTGCCTTCAGGAAACCAATATAGCACAGAGTGATAGTGCCATGCTGAATTCTTTGGGGTTGAAGGTAGTGTGTCATACAACCCAGGATGTTAGGACTAAGGGGGTAGCCATCCTACTTAAAGGGAATGCTGTCATACCGGGGCGAACTGCAGCGGATAAGCATGGCAGATGGGCAATAATGGAGTGCAAAGCAGTCAATTGTTTCTTTACATTGTGTTCAATCTATGCTCCAGATTTAGAGGACCCAGGCATATTGAATTTTTTAGCTATGGGTTTACCTTCTTGGCCGGCACCATATGTAGTCTGTGGGGATTTAAATATAAATAGGTCCAGAAGAGCTCCTGGGAATAGCAATACTTCCAGCTTAGGGCGCAAACAGCAAACTTTGAGATCTTTTAAAAATCTTTTGAGAGATATTGGTTTGTTGGATGTTTGGCCCAGTCTGAAAGCCCATAAACCTGTAAATACTTATTACTCATCCCCCATTGCACGTTCGCTAGATTATTTTCTAGAGTCACCGGTTTTACTTAGGAAGCAGAGGTGGAACTTTTACCCAGTGTAATGTCGGATCACAACTCAGCTGTTCTGGAATTTCCTCTTAATGGATTAAGAAAAGAGGCTAGAAAATGGCCGTTTGAGAGGGCACTTTATCTGACCCAGTAAAGTGAGAAAATCAGCAGTATAGTCGAGCTAAGCACAAGAGGGGACAGGGGCAGATTAAAGAACTCTACCAAAAACTCAGCCTCATTGAGACAGAATTGATCAGCACAGTGACGAGGGGGTGATCTATCTCCTGTGTTGAATTCATCAGTCATCACCAAGGTATGTCTGAATGATTTTACTGCAGAGAGAACCGCTGGGAGGTTCCTGGCCAAGAGCCAGGATTGTTATGAATATAGTGAAAGCGCTGGCCGGGTCCTCGCAGTTAGGGCAAGACAGCAGCAAGCCGTAGGGGGCATATCAGGCAGATTAGGAACTAGCAAGGTGTGGTAATGACAGACCCCGCTGAGGTTACGGAGGCTGTCAGAGAATTGTATATGGATCTCTATAAAGCCTCAACCCTAGGGGATTCTCGGTTCTCTGACACACAGGTGGATTTTGTAACTAGTGTGAGGGTCTCCCAGGACGAGAGACTCTTATTGGGAGCAGGTATCTCCCTGGAAGAGTTTCCGGTGGTCCCACAGGCCCTTTACTCTGGAAAAGCCACAGAACAGATTGTATCCTTTTAGAATTTCATAACGTTTTCTATAAAGAAATCCATCAGGAAATGTTGGGGCAATTCAAGGAAATCAGTGGCGGGGCACCACCGCCAAGCTCCTCGAGCACCACTAATATTGGTTTTTTTTTTCAAAGAAAGGCAAGGATCCTACAGTCCTGGGCTCTTGCAGGCCAATCACATTTTTAAATAGGGAAACTAAGCTGTATTACAAACTTTCTGCAAGTCGGTTAAGTAGTGTAATACTCCGGAATTAACCACCACATAAGGGACGATTCGCCCTACGTGGGAGTAAAGCACACCAGAGATTTGTTCATGCCACCCCAGGTTAGTTTTGATATATTGAGTATATGCAGCGATAGGGTAGATGCTCTTTAAAACCATGAGGTCTATACTCCACTACATTGCATCTATAATCTAAAGTACTACACTACATTGCATCTATAATCTAAATTTAATTTTTCATCGTTTTCTGGATATTCGGGTACATCCCCAAAACTTGTGAATTCATCCGGAGTTGGATTCTTTTTAGAAATGGATCTGTTTGGACGCTCAGTTAACAAGCACTGGCGTTGCCAATAGGTCTCGCAGTAGGAAAGTTGGAGCTATTACAATTGCAAATAACAATGCCTTTTATTTTTGTTTTCATTTTAAAAACATAAAGGGCTTTGTCATTTAGAAAACCAATAGCTCCAACTTTCCTACTGCGAGACCTATTGTGCACTGCACAGTGTGGGTAAAAGTGGCACTGCGTGTGTGCGAGTGGCGTTGCGTGGGTGTGAGTGGCGTTGCGTGGGTGGGAGTGGCGTTGCGTGGGTGGGAGTGGCGTTGCGTGGGTGGGAGTGGCGTTGCGTGGGTGGGAGTGGCGTTGCGTGGGTGGGAGTGGCGTTGCGTGGGTGGGAGTGGCGTTGCGTGGGTGGGAGTGGCGTTGCGTGGGTGGGAGTGGCGTTGCGTGGGTGGGAGTGGCGTTGCGTGGGTGGGAGTGGCGTTGCGTGGGTGTGTGTGGCGTTGCGTGGGTGGGAGTGGCGTTGCGTGGGGGAGTGGCGTTGCGTGGGGGAGTGGCGTTGCGTGGGGGAGTGGCGTTGCGTGGGGGAGTGGCGTTGCGTGGGGGAGTGGCGTTGCGTGGGGGAGTGGCGTTGCGTGGGGGAGTGGCGTTGCGTGGGGGAGTGGCGTTGCGTGGGGGAGTGGCGTTGCGTGGGGGAGTGGCGTTGCGTGGGGGAGTGGCGTTGCGTGGGGGAGTGGCGTTGCGTGGGGGAGTGGCGTTGCGTGGGGGAGTGGCGTTGCGTGGGGGAGTGGCGTTGCGTGGGGGAGTGGCATTGCGTGGGGGAGTGGCGTTGCGTGGGGGAGTGGCGTTGCGTGGGGGAGTGGCGTTGCGTGGGGGAGTGGCGTTGCGTGGGGGAGTGGCGTTGCGTGGGGGAGTGGCGTTGCGTGGGGGAGTGGCGTTGCGTGGGGGAGTGGCGTTGCGTGGGGGAGTGGCGTTGCGTGGGGGAGTGGCGTTGCGTGGGGGAGTGGCGTTGCGTGGGGGAGTGGCGTTGCGTGGGGGAGTGGCGTTGCGTGGGGGAGTGGCGTTGCGTGGGGGAGTGGCGTTGCGTGGGGGAGTGGCGTTGCGTGGGGGAGTGGCGTTGCGTGGGGGAGTGGCGTTGCGTGGGGGAGTGGCGTTGCGTGGGGGAGTGGCGTTGCGTGGGGGAGTGGCGTTGCGTGGGGGAGTGGCGTTGCGTGGGGGAGTGGCGTTGCGTGGGGGAGTGGCGTTGCGTGGGGGAGTGGCGTTGCGTGGGGGAGTGGCGTTGCGTGGGGGAGTGGCGTTGCGTGGGGGAGTGGCGTTGCGTGGGGGAGTGGCGTTGCGTGGGGGAGTGGCGTTGCGTGGGGGAGTGGCGTTGCGTGGGGGAGTGGCGTTGCGTGGGGGAGTGGCGTTGCGTGGGGGAGTGGCGTTGCGTGGGGGAGTGGCGTTGCGTGGGGGAGTGGCGTTGCGTGGGGGAGTGGCGTTGCGTGGGGGAGTGGCGTTGCGTGGGGGAGTGGCGTTGCGTGGGGGAGTGGCGTTGCGTGGGGGAGTGGCGTTGCGTGGGGGAGTGGCGTTGCGTGGGGGAGTGGCGTTGCGTGGGGGAGTGGCGTTGCGTGGGGGAGTGGCGTTGCGTGGGGGAGTGGCGTTGCGTGGGGGAGTGGCGTTGCGTGGGGGAGTGGCGTTGCGTGGGGGAGTGGCGTTGCGTGGGGGAGTGGCGTTGCGTGGGGGAGTGGCGTTGCGTGGGGGAGTGGCGTTGCGTGGGGGAGTGGCGTTGCGTGGGGGAGTGGCGTTGCGTGGGGGAGTGGCGTTGCGTGGGGGAGTGGCGTTGCGTGGGGGAGTGGCGTTGCGTGGGGGAGTGGCGTTGCGTGGGGGAGTGGCGTTGCGTGGGGGAGTGGCGTTGCGTGGGGGAGTGGCGTTGCGTGGGAGAGTGGCGTTGCGTGGGCGAGTGGCGTTGCGTGGGCGAGTGGCGTTGCGTGGGCGAGTGGCGTTGCGTGGGCGAGTGGCGTTGCGTGGGCGAGTGGCGTTGCGTGGGCGAGTGGCGTTGCGTGGGCGAGTGGCGTTGCGTGGGCGAGTGGCGTTGCGTGGGCGAGTGGCGTTGCGTGGGCGAGTGGCGTTGCGTGGGCGAGTGGCGTTGCGTGGGCGAGTGGCGTTGCGTGGGCGAGTGGCGTTGCGTGGGCGAGTGGCGTTGCGTGGGCGAGTGGCGTTGCGTGGGCAAGTGGCGTTGCGTGGGCGAGTGGCGTTGCGTGGGCGAGTGGCGTTGCGTGGGCGAGTGGCGTTGCGTGGGCGAGTGGGGTTGCGTGGGTGAGTGGGGTTGCGTGGGTGAGTGGGGTTGCGTGGGTGAGTGGGGTTGCGTGGGTGAGTGGGGTTGCGTGGGTGAGTGGGGTTGCGTGGGTGAGTGGGGTTGCGTGGGTGAGTGGCGTTGCTTGGGTGAGTGGCGTTGCTTGGGTGAGTGGCGTTGCTTGGGTGAGTGTGGCATTGCGTGGGTGATAGTGGGCTTGCATGGGTGTGAGTGGCGTTGCATGTCTGAAAGTGGTGCTGTGTGGGTGAAAGTGGCACTGCGTGGGTGTGAGTGGCTTTGCGTGAGTGAGTGGTGTTACGTGGGTGAGTGGCGTTTCGTGTGTGAGTGGTGTTGCGTGGGTGAGTGGCGTTGCATGTGTGAGTGGCGTTGCATGTGCGAGTGGCGTTGCATGTGCGAGTGGCGTTGCGTGGATGAGTGGCGTTGCGTGGATGAGTGGCGTTGCGTGGATGAGTGGCGTTGCGTGGATGAGTGGCGTTGCGTGGATGAGTGGCGTTGCGTGGATGAGTGGCGTTGCGTGGATGAGTGGCGTTGCGTGGATGAGTGGCGTTGCGTGGATGAGTGGCGTTGCGTGGATGAGTGGCGTTGCGTGGATGAGTGGCGTTGCGTGGATGAGTGGCGTTGCGTGGATGAGTGGCGTTGCGTGGATGAGTGGCGTTGCGTGGATGAGTGGCGTTGCGTGGATGAGTGGCGTTGCGTGGATGAGTGGGGTTGCGTGGGTGAGTGGCGTTGCTTGGGTGAGTGTGACATTGCGTGGGTGATAGTGGGCTTGCGTGGGTGGGAGTGGCGTTGCGTGTCTGAAAGTGGTGCTGCGTGGGTGAAAGTGGCACTGCGTGGGTGTGAGTGGCTTTGCGTGAGTGAGTGAGTGAGTGAGTGGCGTTGCGTGGGTGAGTGGCGTTGCATGTGTGAGTGGTGTTGCGTGGGTGAGTGGCGTTGCATGTGTGAGTGGCGTTGCGTGGATGAGTGGCGTTGCTTGGATTAGTGGCGTTGCGTGGATGAGTGGCGTTGCGTGGATGAGTGGCGTTGCGTGGATGAGTGGCGTTGCGTGGATGAGTGGCGTTGCGTGGATGAGTGGCGTTGCGTGGATGAGTGGCGTTGCGTGGATGAGTTGCGTTGCGTGGATGAGTGGGGTTGCGTGGATGAGTTGCGTTGCGTGTGTGAGTGGTGTTGCTTGGGTTGGTGGCGTTGCGTGGGTGAGTGTGGTGTTGCGTGGATGATAGTGGGCTTGCGTGGGTGTGAGTGGCGTTGCGTGTCTGTAAGTGTTGCTGTGTGGGTGAAAGTGGCACAGAGCCTTTGATGTGACCTGGCGCAGGAGAAATGCTGCTGCTGCTAATTAAATATAAAAAGTGTTTAGGGACTCACGGCTGCCGACATTAACAAGGCAGTGCTGGGAGGGGGGCTGCGCACCAACTGAAGTGCTCTGGTTGCACGGCCTGCGGCCGGCCGTGTGAAGTGATAAGCCTTTGAAGTACACAGGCATGCTGTGACAGAGGTGTGAGAGGTCTGGCAGGGAACAGATGGCCTGGCTGTGAAGCAGGGGGCGGGGCAGCGCTGGGGAAGCCTGTGGGAGGGTGATTGATGCCTTTGATGTGGGGAGGGAGGAGAGCCTTTTGCGAGCCTGCAGGAGAAATGCTGCCGATGCGCGTGCATGTTTAATCACGTGATTCACATGAACTTACAGAAAACCGCGGCTGAAAGCCCGTGGTTTGAAGAGGATTTTGGCCACTTGAATTCTCGTTCCCTCAATGCGCTTGCGCGCATTGTAGGTCACGAGACCTAAAAATCCTTGTCCTGATGATGACCATGTAATTATACAAAGGTCAAAACGCCGTTGACGCATATGTGGATGTAATTAATAAAGGACGCATCGTCTTGCTTAAATATTGTTTCAGTTTTGTCCTGAACCTTTTTTTGCTATGTAATCCCTTCTTCCTGTCAATTGGCTGTTTTTTATATTGTATAGCACATTTTCTATGTAGAAGTGTATTGTTCTGAGCGTTTGTCTTAATTGCTTTACTATTTACAAATAAAAAAAAAAAATGTTTTTCTAATCCTTTCTCATATGGGTTCCTCTATATATTTTTTTCTATATAGTTTCTTTATTCTCCTTTCTTATTTAACAATTGAATTTGGTGGTATCACTGACTGTTTGTAAAAATTTCCAGTCTATGGAAACAGTATCTTGAACCATTGTTAGGAATAAATATTGATTATCCCTGGTACAGTTGTGCATGGCTGCCCCTGCGGTTGATAACGAGAAGTAGTGTAATACACAGCAGCTCGGTTTTATCCAGGGGAGGGGGAACTGTAGACCACGAGCAGTGAGTAATTTCATTATTTGATGCCACTGAGGTTCCTGCAAAGCCCATGGGGGTCGCTCTGCACGATGTCGAGAAGGCATTCGACAAGGTGGTGTGGGACTATCTATAGATGATCATGGAGGCTAATGGCCTGGGGACATCCTTGATTGATGCAATGTGGGTAATGTGCATTAATCACACCGCTTGATTACTGATACTGGGAGCAGAATCTGAGCAGTTTTCGATCGAAAGGGATACAAGTCAAGGTTGTCCCTCCTCCCTTTTATTATCCGTGTTCTATATGGATCCCTTTCTTAGGCGGTGGAAGTCTCCACGGATATCCCCCCTATCAGCCTTCAGGGCTGGGACGCTAAAATGTTGGCCTATGCCGAAGATGTGGCTATAATAACTACAGATCCTGACAGAGTGCTACATTCTTTGGAAACGATAGCGGACACGATTGGGAATCAATCAGGGTTCTTGCTGCATAAAGCTAAAACCCAGGATCTGATAAATTGATTTACTTCTGCTTTCGATAGCAGGATTCTTGGTGAAGCAATATATCTGGGAATGAACATTTCAGCAAGGGTAGACTTAAATCTGGCCCCCATGATGGGAATAATCAAAAAAAATTTAAGTTGATGGGATAAACTGAAGCTCTCAATAATAGGGAAGTGCAATCTTCTTAAATGGATGGTATTAACAAAATTATTGTATATCTTTCGCACAATTCCTCCGGAGATGCATAATAACTAGTTCAAGCTAAATGGGAGGTCAGTGGCTGGGGTGAGGGGGCTTTCCAATTTCAAGCTATATTATGTAGCCACAGTGTTTCAATATTATGGCCCTTTATTTAATAATAAGCCATGAGAGGGGGATGGGCCAGGCTATGTCCCCTCAATTTTTGATCTTTTGATTGGGCAAATGCTAATGGCGGTCTGTTGAAGCTCTATGAGCCGAGCTATTTCAAAAGAACTTGGTTCAAGACACTGATTACTACATTCCAGAATTGGGCTGGTGTTCGGTGGGTAGATATAGCAGGACTCCTTTGCTTAAGAATGATCAGCTCCCCAGGATTTTTCAAGATGAGTGTTTAGACTGATGGGAAAGGGGGAATGGGGATCTTTCGGCTCGGGATATTTTGAAATGTATTTAAAACAAAAAAATGGAATACAAGTAGGTCCCATTTGGATTTGTTGTTTTTACTAATGAGGAGTGAATGCATCAATACCTTCTAGAAACAGAATACCGCAAAAAAACAAAGGGGGCCTCATTCAAGTCTTTTCTGCAAGATTTGATGAGAAGTAAATGTCCTCTGTTGTGAATGCTGCAGATGTCACTCAGATAATAACATGCTATAACATAAATGAAATACTCCATAACAATAGAAGCAATGTGGGTTGCTAAATGTCTTTGTTATAGCTATGTATTTTAGTGACACACGTTTATCCAACCATAAGGTGACTTATGACTGTAAAAGGTTAAAGAATTTATACTGTCTGGCCCCCTGGTAGAGTAACTGCAACCATGTCTGCACTAGGTAATCTGAAATTTTGAATAACCTTGGGGATCATATCGCATGAAAGTAAGGGCAGATAACTTGACCTAACAAGTTTAATAGAATTCTTTTTCAAGGAGGCCTTCAAATTGAAACCTAGAGGAAGATTTGGCAATCAGCACTTATATGGATAGCTAAATTGTTCCCCACAGTCAAAAAAGAATAGTACTTCTTGTATGAGCTCCCACTCTTGGAGAGAAATTGTGCAGGTGTCTATAGAATTTGCTTGCACATCACTCCATTAGGGCACGCAGAGCTCTTAGAGTCTGTTTTGGTATAGAAATAATTAATTGCACTCAGTGTTTAAAAGAGAACAATAATTGCAGGGCAATAGTGGAAGTCATGTACTAATAGGCCTCCGGAACTTCATGCCCATTCCAAGCGTCATCGAGGCACACCTACATGAAATTAAAATGGAACCCTGAAATCTCTAGAAGTGATTCAGTTTGTATTAATATTGCAACATTTTCAGTTTGTAAAATGATTAGTGACAGTAGTCTCCCAGGAAATATAGTATGACAGGTTTTCCGCACAATTACAAAACAAACGGGGAGGAGAGGGTCACAGGGACATACATATATTTAAAGACCACTCCTGGTTCAAGTCCCCAGCTCAATACATGATCCACAAAAGGATCACAGGGGGTCTAAAGCAACATGGTTTATGGATGGCTAGCCATCCTAAACTCCAGTAAAACTTATGAGTTGGTGCCCTAGTCACCCTAGATAGCCTATAACAATGCAATGATTACAATGGGTCTGCGTGCATGGATTTATATACATACAGTGCCAATTGACTGAATCCCAAAAGCTCGAAAGTGGATAACCATCAAAAAGAACATTGTGATCAGTCCTATCATATGGTTCACCAACATCACGTGGTAGGTCCCTTTATCATCGAGACCATTTCGCCACGAAATTGATAGTGGAGAAGGTTCAAGTCCATCTGCACTTATGGATAACCATGCGACGGCTGATCAATGATGGTTAAAGAAGTGATGAAAAAGCAGTGCAAACAATAAAGTGGTGATTCTAAAATAGAGTGGAATGTCCTAAAAATTCTTTATTAGGCAAAGGACATGCCCCCTAGCTAAAAACAGAACAGTGCAGGCGACAGTGGAAACAAATATCTGTCGCACAACCAGAGTCCTTGACTAAATGGACAATAAGTAAGATACGATTGCTGCCTTCTCTTTGCAACATCTTTTTCTTTTTTTACCCTTCACTGTAACTCCAAAATAGAGACACTTAAGTAGTCCTCCCCCAAGAGTTCTCAACTTTCTTTTGAGCATGCAACCTTACATTCCCCCGACTTAAAAACTCATTTACATCATGGCCTGATCTGTTTGGTTTACAAACCAGGGGAAGTCTGTAAATTGGCCGGTAACACTTTTGTTATATTGATTCCAATTTTTTGGCTACAGTTCTCTTCCTTCTTCTGCTCTTTAGAGGATCCTCTAACTTTAGTATCATCCTTATTTTGTGTGCACATTGGATCATTATATTCCAATTCACCCGAGCCTTCTCCCTGTTGTTTCCCCTCGTTTTTAGGTCTCGCCTAGACGAAAGCAAAAGCGAAGCTTTTGCTGTCTATGCGAGACAACTTATGTTGCCACTTTTCTGGGAATGGTGTGGACATCAGACTGTGACGAGCCTGTCCTCCTGGAGATTGCAGCTCGTGAGCGCGCACGTCGCGTCGCCCTGCCTGCTATTGCAGAGGCCGCCGCACCCACCCGCAGGGTGGGGGAGGCTCAAGGGCCGGCGCCATAACCCACGCGGTGCCAACAGGGGGAGATGGAACTGGTCCTGGGCGCCCCGAAGCGGCCAGGACCAGCGGAAACGGGGTGTGCACCAGCCACCCCGACAGGAAGTGACCTTGTGACCTTGGCGCCCATGGGGGGCGACCAATGGCCAACCTTGCTACCTTTGAACCCCCCAATCAAAGGGGGTTCACCTGAAGCCCGTAGGGGGCTCAAGGGGATTTAAGCACCGCCGCTCCCCAACCAGAAGCACAACGTCTTCGAAGGAGCTGGGAGAGCGGCGCGACAACGACATCGTTTGAAGAAGACCGACTGCGGCAGGAGGCGGCGAAGGACGGCCGAAGCAGAAGAACGACCACACAGAGCGGCGCGCCGGTCAAGTTCTCCACCCAGCTCCCCGGGAACCCGAAGCGACGGAGGAAGACGACGAGCTCGGCGGCCTGGCCAAGCTCCAGTTCGGTAAGCAACTATCCGGTTGGGAGCGCGCAGTGAGCCGCTTTCATCGGACGGACGGCACACACGGGTAAGGAAGTTCAAAGGCGGGTCCGGAATTCCTTCCGACCCAGCGGCGCAGACCAGCCCGCAGAAAACAGACCTAGGCCTTGGGGACAACATGGCGGAAGATCAGCCTGGAGACATGGCGGAAGTGCTGAAGAAAATCCGCGAGATATCGGCGGTACACGGCGACGAATGGCTCCAGCCCCATTTGGCCAAAGGGAAGGAGAATAGGCCGGACGGCCAGGCGGAGGAGGAAGCAGGCCCGTCAGCACCCAAGAAGCCTAAGACCACGCCAAGGAAGAAGACGTCCAAGAGGAATCCCCCAAAGAAAGTGCGCCAGAAGCTCCCGCCGCTGAGGTCAGACGGCAACAAGAAGGGTGAGACGAACGGCGGAGCTGTTAATGGTGAGCATATTAGTACCATTGTAAGAGAATGCTTGAAATCGCTCGCTCCGACGTTGCTGAACGGCTCAGGGCAGGGGGCGGCGGGGCCCAGGGAACAACGCTCTGACGAGACAGGGGGCCTAACGTGGCATATGATGGACCCGGGGTGGGCCCGACAGTCAAGGGTACAGGAGCAGGTGGGCCTATCTCCGCAGGGGGATCAGGTTTCCCCATTATCCGGGTGGGGGTACAATACTGGGTCCGGGAGCCCGGGGTCGGGGGGGCTAGGCAGTGACCTGTACGCCAGACCATCCCCCGGCCCTGCCTCCTTGACGACGAAGGCCACGGGGCTCGCGTGCCTTATTCCCCTCGCGGTAAAAGAGAGGATATGGCGCAAGGAGTTCATCGATATATTCTCGCTCCTAGAAATACAGCTAGAGGGCCTCGACCTGACCACATGCGACAGGAGAGAGGATGAAAAAAGGGAGAGGCGAGGGGCTAGAAAGGAGCGGAACTTTGAGAATTGGCTAGACGCTTTCAGGATCATGGCGTGTATCATAGTAGAGAGGTTCCCCCATTGCGCTGCTGACCTATGGCTGTACGAGGCTAACATACACTCTGCGCAGAGGCAATTCCCCGGGGATGCATGGTTGGAGTATGATAAGGGCTTCAGGTTAAAGATGCAGAGGCACCCAGAGATGGAGTGGAACGAGGAGGACGTTTCAGGTTTTATTCATAAAATGCTCGCGGCCAAAGAAGTGAGAGCATGGACGGGGAAGTACGACCAGTCCTTTCGGAGTTCGTCCCACAAGGGGAAGAACAAAAGTTACCAGAAACATTCCTCTGGGCGGTCCAACTCCCCCCCCCGCGACCAAGGCCATATGCTGGAGATACGATGCGGGGGACTGTTCATGGGGCTCCTCGTGCAAATTCCAACATGCATGCTCAAGCTGCGGGGGGAAGCACGCTGCAGCGACATGCAAAGGCTCCAAGCGGGAAGCAAAGAGCGAAAAGAAAGAGAAACATAAGAAACACTAGCCCAAAGGCTAGTGGGGGCGGGACACTAGTAGACATTCAACAGTGCCAGCTGGCTAGGTCCCCCATTAATACGCAACAGCTGCGCAGTTTAGCAAACAGGTATCCAAACAAAACAGACGCCAGGACACTGGTTGAGGGTTTCGAAGAAGGCTTCATTATCCCATTTCAGGGCCCACTGCCATTAGCGGGAGCGAATAACTTACAATCAGCGAAGCAGCATCCCCGGGTGGTGAGCGCGAAGATAGAAAAGGAGAAGAGCCTGGGTAGAATCGAGGGCCCCCTCCCTCAGGAGTTGTGCGAAGGAATAGTCATCTCCCCACTAGGAGTGGTCCCAAAAAAGGAAAAGGGCCAATTCAGGCTGATACACCACTTGTCATACCCTGAGGGGGGGTCCGTAAATGATGGCATCGACCAGGAAGCATGCTCGGTGGGTTACGCGTCAGTGGAGGACGCGATCGCACTAGTCAAAGCGGCAGGGAAGGGGGCCCTCATGGCCAAGGCGGACATTGAATCTGCTTTTCGCTTACTACCGGTACACCCGACCAGCTTCCACCTGCTGGGCTTCTAATGGGAAGGGAACAGGTACGTCGACAAAGCCATGCCCATGGGTTGTGCCATATCTTGTGCTTATTTTGAACAATTCGCTACCTTTCTGGAATGGGCCCTCCACGACAGGCATCAGGGGGGCGGGAAGCTGCACTACCTGGACGATTTCCTGTTCACAGGACCGGCGGGATCCTCGACGTGCGCCAGTACGTTGGCGGCGTTCGAGGACCTGACCGAAACACTCGGAGTCCCCTTAGCGAAAGAGAAGACAACAGGCCCAACGACTAGACTGACGTTCTTGGGCATTGAGCTTGACTCCACGGCGGGGACCGCCAGGCTCCCCCCGGAGAAAGTGCAGGAGTTCAGGGAGGAAATAGCCAAACTTCGGGGCCGGCGCAAAGCCACCCTCAGGGATATCCAGGGGGTGGTAGGCAGGCTGAACTTTGCGGCGAGGGTCATACCGCCCGCCAGGGTCTTTTCCAGGCGCCTCACCGCACTAACGGCTGGCGTCACCCACAAGCACCACCACATCCGGCTGAGCACGGGTGTAAGGCAGGATCTACAGGTATGGGACGAATTCCTACAGGAGTTCAATGGTGTGCTGATCTGGAAAAAGGGTTGGGTAACAGCGGAGCAGCTATCCCTATACACAGACGCAGCCGGGAGCCTGGGATTTGGGGCGGTCCTGGGGAACAGATGGTGTGCCAGCCAGTGGCCAGACAGGTGGCATGCGCAGGGGCTCACGAAAAACATCACGTTCCTCGAGCTATTCCCAATAGTAGTGGCTCTGACGGTATGGAAAAAAGAGATAAGGAACCTAAAGCTTACCTTATGGTCGGATAACTTGGGGGTAGTGCAGGCCATTAACAGAGGCGCAGCAAGATGCCCGGGCATGTTGAGGCTAATGCGAGAGTTGGTTAAATTGCAGCTCGAGGGGAACCTGGAGCTGAAGGCTCGACACGTGCCGGGGACAGAGAACACGGTCGCCGATGCGCTATCCCGGTCCCAGATGACACGGTTCAAACAACTTCTGCCCGGTGCGGACGAGGTGATGACCCCCTTTCCACCATACCTGTGGGACCTGGGGGGATCGACTTGTCCAGATTAATAGGGCACTCGCTCACCTCTGAGGCACACAGGAGATACAGGAAATACGCGGCCACAGTAATAAGAATCGGGGGCATAGAGTCACTGGAAGACAAAGCGAAAGTGCGCACAGCGGTGGAGAAATTCGTACAATGGGCATTCGACGCTAAGAAAACAAGGTCTTGGGCACAAGCGCACCTGGCCGCCATGGCATACTTTGCCAGGCTCCACACAGGCGAGGACCCCACGGCAACTGTCTACCTGAAAGCAGCCATGAAAGGCTGGCGGAAAATTGAGGGGACCAAGAAGGACGCCAGACGCCCCATTGATTATGACAAGCTGGGTCAGTTACTTAGCGCCCTAACCAGCATCATTGCAGACAGGTACGAGCGGCTACTCTTTGGGGCCGCGTTCACCACGGCTTTCTTTGGGGCATTTCGGGTAAGCGAAATAGTGGCCCCCAACAGGTCAGGCCCGGCGCAGCGCTGCTTGCAGGCAAGGGACATCAAGCCGATGGTAAAAGCTGTGGAGCTCACGCTCAGGCAATCCAAAACGGATAGGGCCGGGAAAGGGGCGACGATTCGCCTGCATTGTATTCCAGAGGTGGGGCGCTGCGCAGTGTGCTGGCTGTATCAATACATGGCGGTTCGCCCGGCGGGGGATGGCCCCCTCTTTGTACACCAAGACGGAAGGAACTTGAGCAGGTTCCAGTTCACGGCCATAATGCGCCAGGGCCTCAATAAGGCGGGGCTCCAGGCAACATCATTTGCCCCGCACTCCTTCAGGATCGGGGCGGCGACCTCGGCATCGCAGTATGGCATGCCAGAGGACAGGATACAGGCCGTGGGCAGATGGCGGTCCAGGGCTTACAAGTCTTACATACGCCCGCATCTCATATAAAAAAAAAAAAATAAAAAAAAAGAGAAACAGAAAGGGGAGAGGGGTAGTGGGGGGGGGGGGGAGCAGCCACCTTGGGATGCCGTACGGCAGGGTCTCTTGCCCCTTCCTCGTCCACACCCGGTGCGCAGAAAGCCACCTTAACGGAGCATTTTCTCTCGGCAGGAGGACGCCCACAACTGGTATGGGTCGTAGGACACTCATTCGTATCCAGAATGGAGTCCTGGTGGAGGCGAGTGGGGCACAAGGAAAGCAGACCCAAGGCGACATACATCCGCTGGTGTGGAATGGTGTGGACATCAGACTGTGACGAGCCTGTCCTCCTGGAGATTGCAGCTCGTGAGCGCGCACGTCGCGTCGCCCTGCCTGCTATTCGCATTCACACAAAGGCTCCCGCACGCATGCGCACATACACACACTGCATACACACACACGCACCCCCCTTTAACAGACACACGCGCAGACAGACAGACACACGCGCAGACACACTACAACAGACACACGCGCAGACCCCACCCCCACTCACCCCTCCTCCTCCGCAACACACTCACCTGTTCTGGCGGTGCTCGGCGTGCCTCTCGGGCGGCGGTTGCGCTTTGCGGGGCACTCTCACCACATGAGAGCCCCGCCTTCTTCATGCGCCCGGCCGCTCTTCACCCGGTCCCCCATCTCGGGACCGGGACTCGATCAGGAGCCCTCGGGGCTCCTCGGACAGTCTCTTCTCTCTCTCGCGCCGCGATGGGGGCGGGACTTCCGGTTGGGGCCGCGCTGCGATTGGCCGGCTGCCCAACCGCTTCCGGGTCGTCGCAGGCAGCGCGGCGGCCCGGCGGCAACTTGTTGTAATAGCAATGGTCTGAGAAGGACAGTGGCACATTTGTGTATGTTTTACTTCAAGGTGGTCGGTTCAGGAGGCACAGTAGCCTTGTAGCAGCATGACCATTAGGAATTACACTCATTCTTGTTTTTTCTTAAAATTCATTTTTCCCGGCCCGGCCACGCGGCCAATGCTTGTTTTGTAAATTTATGCACTCAGGCACCGCTTTCCCTCCCACAGCACCTAAACACCGCATCCATGCTTGGGGCCGCAGAGAGGAATTCTCTCCCACCTCTCCCCCGCTGCTTCCTGCATCATTTCCCACAAGCCGACCGTAACAGATTCCTAGCCCGCCACTAACCGATGTTCCGGAGCGGAAGCGCTGCAGAGCTCTAGGCGCTATGCACCCGTTGGCACTTGCAAACTCTGAGCTAGACAATGTACCAGAAGTGGTTTTCTTGGCGCTTACTTGGCAACCCATGTAAAACATGCGTGTCTTTTGTGCTATTACTAGCGAGGAGTGAACTGAAGGGTTCCTAACAGGTCGGGTCGGTGCTCTCAGCTGTGCCAGCCTTTCATATAGGCAGTGTGTGGCCTTATACAGCGCCCGTGCTCCCGGAGACTGGCAACACTGCCACGGCTCAGTATCCTGCTCCGCAAGCTCCAAGCACACACGCATCCATGCTTGGGGTCGGAAGAAGGAATTCCCTCCCACCTCTCCCCGCTGCTTCCTGCATCATTTCCCACAAGCCGACCTTAACAGATTCTTAACTGAACTGTACCAGCTGTGCTGACGACCCTGGCACCCTGTGACCCTCTGCATCTCAGCGGCAGTGTAAAGCCTTGTTGGTTCTAGTGTGTGTTTTTAAACATATGTTACTAATTTAATGGATGTTACCAATGCAAACATGTTTTCAAATGTAATTTTTGGATGTTGAAGTACTTCGAACCCTATTTGGGCATAGTCCTCATCATGGAATAAAACTTTTACCATGATATTTAGGTAGGCATTTAGTACACAATCAAATCTTCATAACTCTATTTGTCTAAGAAAGTAATTTTTATAAGGTTGCGCCTATACAGCGCTTGTTTTTGTGTAGTCACGGGTAGATTAACAAATTTAGGCCTACGCTGCGACGCCAACCTGGGCCCCCCAGTTCCCGAGTTGACAGCTCTTTTCATTATGCCACCTCCTCTTCAACTGTTTGCTGTTGGGCTCCTGTCATTTTAGGCTGGTCAAAGGTATTTCGGGCCTGCCCACGGTAAGGGGGATTTCTATGATAATTTGGAGCTCTCTTAAGGGGGTCACAGCAGGCACAGAGAGAAGGGTCTCTATGTCTCTGGGCTTGAAGCTCCCTTAGAGGCATGCAGAAATAAAGAGGTGGAATGCTGTCACTCACTCTGCCTGACGGAGAAAGACACCTATATGTTTCAACTCTATGCATATTTTATTTATTTATTTATAAATCCCACTCCCAACCGCCATAAATAATATCCTTTACCAAATAACTTTGTATTAATGTAAATATGTTTGTATTCATTTTTTATGTGTGTGATGCATGTATTTGTGTGATGTATGTCTTTTTGGTATAAGATTTGTTTTTGTTTTTATTGTCTGTGTAAAAACGTTAGTCGTTATTACATTTTTTTTTCTAATTTTGCATTTTAGTCCTTTTTAGGTTTAGCTGAGCCAACCCCACACACACACACAACTCCACACACACACAACTCCACACAACCCCACATACACACAACCACACACACACAACCCTACGCACACAACCCCACACACACACAACCCCACACACAACCCCCCCCCACACACACCCAGTCCCCCCACACACAACCCTACACACATACACACACAACCCCCCCACACACAGACCCCCCCACACAACCCCACACACACACACAACCCCACACACACACACAACCCCACACACACACACAACCCCACACACACACACAACCCCACACACACACACAACCCCACACACAACCCCACACACACACACAACCCCACACACACACACAACCCCACACACAACCCCACACACACACACAACCCCACACACACACACAACCCCACACACACACACAACCCCACACACACACACAACCCCACACACACAACCCCCCACACACACTCAACCCCCAACACAACCCCCCCAAAACAACACCCCTACACACAACCTCCCACACACACAACCCCCCCACACACACACACAACCCCCCCACACACACACAACTCCACACACAACCACACACACACAACCACACACACACAAACCCACACACACACAAACCCACACACAACCCCCTGTCTGTCTGTCTGTTGCCCTCACTCAGTCTGTCTGTCTGTCGCCCTCACTCTGTCTATCGCCCTCACTCTGTCTATCGCCCTCCCTCTTTCGCCCTCACTCTGTCTGACTGTCGCCCTCACTCTGTCTGACTGTCGCCCTCACTCTGTCTGACTGTCGCCCTCACTCTGTCTGACTGTCGCCCTCACTCTGTCTGACTGTCGCCCTCACTCTGTCTGTCTGTCGCCCTCACTCTGTCTGTCTGTCGCCCTCACTCTGTCTGTCTGTCGCCCTCACTCTGTCTGTCTGTCGCCCTCACTCTGTCTGTCTGTCGCCCTCACTCTGTCTGTCTGTCGCCCTCACTCTGTCTGTCTGTCGCCCTCACTCTGTCTGTCTGTCGCCCTCACTCTGTCTGTCTGTCGCCCTCACTCTGTCTGTCTGTCGCCCTCACTCTGTCTGTCTGTCGCCCTCACTCTGTCTGTCGCCCTCACTCTGTCTGTCGCCCTCACTCTGTCTGTCGCCCTCACTCTGTCTGTCGCCCTCACTCTGTCTGTCGCCCTCACTCTGTCTGACTGTCGCCCTCACTCTGTCTGACTGTCGCCCTCACTCTGTCTGACTGTCGCCCTCACTCTGTCTGACTGTCGCCCTCACTCTGTCTGTCTGTCGCCCTCACTCTGTCTGTCTGTCGCCCTCACTCTGTCTGTCTGTCGCCCTCACTCTGTCTGTCTGTCGCCCTCACTCTGTCTGTCTGTCGCCCTCACTCTGTCTGTCTGTCGCCCTCACTCTGTCTGTCTGTCGCCCTCACTCTGTCTGTCTGTCGCCCTCACTCTGTCTGTCTGTCGCCCTCACTCTGTCTGTCTGTCGCCCTCACTCTGTCTGTCTGTCGCCCTCTGTCTGTCTGTCGCCCTCACTCTGTCTGTCTGTCGCCCTCACTCTGTCTGTCTGTCGCCCTCACTCTGTCTGTCTGTCGCTCTCACTCTGTCTGTCTGTCGCCCTCACTCTGTCTGTCTGTCGCCCTCACTCTGTCTGTCTGTCGCCCTCACTCTGTCTGTCGCCCTCACTCTGTCTGTCGCCCTCACTCTGTCTGTCGCCCTCACTCTGTCTGTCGCCCTCACTCTGTCTGTCGCCCTCACTCTGTCTGTCGCCCTCACTCTGTCTGTCGCCCTCACTCTGTCTGTCGCCCTCACTCTGTCTGTCGCCCTCACTCTGTCTGTCGCCCTCACTCTGTCTGTCGCCCTCACTCTGTCTGTCGCCCTCACTCTGTCTGTCGCCCTCACTCTGTCTGTCGCCCTCACTCTGTCTGTCGCCCTCACTCTGTCTGTCGCCCTCACTCTGTCTATCTAGCGCCCTCACTCTGTCTATCTATCGCCCTCACTCTGTCTATCTATCGCCCTCACTCTTATCGCCCTCACTCTGTCTATCGCATCACCACAGCATCACTCAGGGGCACCACAGCATCACTCAGGGGCACCACAGCATCACTCAGGGGCACCACAGCATCACTCAGGGGCACCACAGCATCACTCAGGGGCACCACAACATCACTCAGTGCCACCACAGCAACAATCTGTGCAACCATTCAACAACAACTGGTTCAAATATGTTCTCTCAATGTGTCAAGCTTTATTACAAATGTCACAAAAAGATGTTAATATTTCACTTCTGTTCTTGGATTTTCGTCACAATAAAATACACTGAACATAATCTTCACAAAAGTTATTTACAAAAGTTTAAGCTATTGCCATTATAAATTACATTAACTTTTATTTAAGTATTAATTATAAAAAAATAAATAAAAGCCATTGTTATTTGTAATATCAATACATCTAAGTCTCGCAAGTACAGCACATATTGCATTACTAATGCGATCGGTGTCACATTTGCAAAAGTTATACCCATTGGCATTGTAAATGACAAAGCTATTAATTTCACTGTTTTCAAAACCAACAGAAATAAAATATTTGTCATTTACAATATCAATAGCTCAAACTTTCCTAATGCGAGACCTATTGCATTGCAAATGCTTGTTTTGGGATCTAGTGGGTTTAGACTAGACAATATGAAAAAATGGACAGTAGCACACAACTCTATACCACAAGGCAGACCTTACTACTAACTTAAGTCTACAAGAGACGTGTCTGAGACTCACCTGAAGATTCCACTTCATGTGCACACTGGTTACATTCTCTAAATAGCACCTTGCCTGATTGTACTATCTGTTATTATATTTCAATATTTAGAACTTCAACATTTATTTTAACTCCCTCCAGTAACGATTGCCTATGCTGTGTGATTATAGTTCATTGCGACCTGTGGAACATCTGAAAATTAAGAGAACAAACTGAAAGAATTGGCCTAAACTGACAAAAAAGCTGGGCGGACAAGTGAGTCACTAGTCCAGGGGTACTCAAAGTACGGCCCGCGGGCCAGTAGCGGCCCAGCAAGCCTTCAGTGGCGGCCCGCAAAGCTTGAGACATATTGCAGCTATGTGTTTTGTTTTTTACTTCAGCAAACACCTCGGGAAGCAGCAGTGCGTAATCAGAGAGATTGCTCTGTGGGGGCCCCACGATTCCAGCCACAGTCAAGAATGGAGCTGCAGGGGCGCCAAGAGGTGAACAAAGCCTCATTAACAAACAAATGGTTGTTTAAAGACCTGTGAAGTACTGGGGGGGCCCGGGAGGATGTGCAGCCAGTCTGACACACAGGGGAGGGAGGGGGGTGGGGGGGGGGGGGGGGGCAGAACAACAGCAACTGAGAGCCGGGTGAGGTGGGAGGGCAGAGCAGGGAGTGAGAGCCCAGGTGAGGGAGGTGGGAGGGCAGAGCAGGGAGTGAGAGTTCAGGTGAGGGAGGTGGGAGGGCAGAGCAGGGAGTGAGAGCCCCGGTGAGGGAGGTGGGAGGGCAGCAGGGACTGATAGCCCGGTGAGGTAGGAAGGCAGAGCAGGGAGTGAGAGCCCTGTGAGGTGGGAGGGCAGAGCAGGGAGTTAGAGCCCGGTGAGGTAGGAGGGCAGAGCAGGGAGTTAGAGCCCGGTGAGGGAGGTGGGAGGGCAGAGCAGGGAGTGAGAGCCCAGGTGAGGGAGGTGGGAGGGCAGAGCAGGGAGTGAGAGTTCAGGTGAGGGAGGTGGGAGGGCAGAGCAGGAAGTGAGAGCCCCGGTGAGGGAGGTGGGAGGGCAGGACTGATAGCCCGGTGAGGTAGGAAGGCAGAGCAGGGAGTGAGAGCCCTGTGAGGTGGGAGGGCAGAGCAGGGAGTGAGAGCCCTGTGAGGTAGGAGGGCAGAGCAGGGAGTTAGAGCCCGGTGAGGGAGGTGGGAGGGCAGAGCAGGGAGTGAGAGTCCGGGTGAGGGAGGTGGGAGGGCAGCAGGGAGTGAGAGCCCGGTGAGGTGGGAGGGCAAAGCAGGGAATGAGAGCCCTGTGAGGTGGGAGGGCAAAGCAGGGAATGAGAGCCCTGTGAGGTGGGAGGGCAGCAGGGCGTGAGAGCCCGGTGAGGTCGACAGATTGAGATAGCGACAGATAAAGACATATAGAGACAGATAGAGGCAGAGACAGATAGAGATAGGGACAGACCGAGACAGCTAGAGACAGAGACAGATAGAGACAGGGACAGATGAACCTAGATAGGGTCAGAGATAGTGACAGACAGAGACAGATAGAGGTAGAGACAGACAGCGATAGAAACAGAGAGAGAGAGAGAGACAGACAGCGAGAGAAACAGACAGCGATAGAGACAGACAGCGATAGAGACAGACAGCGATAGAGACAGACAGCGATAGAGACAGACAGCGATAGAGACAGACAGCGATAGAGACAGACAGCGATAGAGACAGACAGCGATAGAAAAAGAGGGAGGGAGACAGACAGAGGGAGGGAGACAGACATAGGGAGGGAGACAGACAGAGGGATAGAGGGAGGGAGGGAGGGATGGAGACAGACAGAGGGAGACAGACAGAGACAGACAGACAGCGGGAGGGAGACAGACAGACAGAGGGAGGGAGACGGAGGGAGACAGACAAACAGAGGGAGACAGACAGAGGGAGACAGACAGAGGGAGGGAGGGAGACAGACAGAGGGAGGGAGACAGACAGACAGAGGGAGGGAGACAGACAGACAGAGGGAGGGAGACAGACAGACAGAGGGAGGGAGACAGACAGACAGAGGGAGGGAGACAGACAGAGGGAGGGAGACAGACAGACAGAGGGAGACAGACAGACAGAGGGAGGGAAACAGACAGAGGGAGGGAGACAGACAGAGGGAGGGAGACAGACAGAGGGAGGGAGACAGACAGAGGGAGGGAGACAGACAGACAGAGGGAGGGAGACAGACAGACAGAGGGAGGGAGACAGACAGACAGAGGGAGGGAGACAGACAGACAGAGGGAGGGAGACAGACAGACAGAGGGAGACAGACAGACAGAGGGAGACAGACAGACAGAGGGAGGGAGACAGACAGACTGACAGACAGAGGGAGGGAGACAGACAGACAGACAGAGGGAGACAGACAGACAGAGGGAGACAGACAGACAGACAGAGGGAGGGAGACAGACAGACAGAGGGAGGGAGACAGACGGACATAGGGAGACAGACAGAGGGAGGGAGACAGACAGACGGAGGGAGGGAGACAGACAGACAGAGGGAGGGAGACAGACAGACAGACAGAGGGAGACAGACAGACAGACAGAGGGAGACAGACAGACAGACAGAGGGAGGGAGACAGACAGACATAGGGAGACAGACAGAGGGAGGGAGACAGACAGACGGAGGGATGGAGACAGACAGACAGAGGGAGGGAGACGGACAGACAGAGGGAGGGAGACAGACAGACAGAGGGAGGGAGGGAGACAGACAGACAGACAGAGGGAGACAGACAGACAGACAGAGGGAGGGAGACAGACAGACAGAGGGAGGGAGACAGACAGACATAGGGAGACAGACAGAGGGAGGGAGACAGACAGACGGAGGGAGGGAGACAGACAGACGGAGGGAGGGAGACAGACAGACAGAGGGAGGGAGACGGACAGACAGAGGGAGGGAGACAGACAGACAGAGGGAGGGAGACAGACAGACAGAGGGAGGGAGACAGACAGACAGAGGGAGGGAGACAGACAGACAGAGGGAGGGAGACAGACAGACAGAGGGAGGGAGACAGACAGACAGAGGGAGGGAGACAGACAGACAGAGGGAGGAGACAGACAGACAGAGGGAGGGAGACAGACAGAGGGAGGGAGACAGACAGAGGGAGGGAGACAGACAGAGGGAGGGAGACAGACAGAGGGGGAGGGAGACAGACAGAGGGAGGGAGGGAGACAGACAGAGGGAGGGAGACAGACAGAGGGAGGGAGGGAGACAGACCAGAGGGAGGGAGACAGACAGAGGGAGGGAGACAGACAGACAGAGGGAGGGAGACAGACAGACAGAGGGAGGGAGACAGACAGACAGAGGGAGGGAGACAGACAGAGGGAGGGAGGGAGACAGACAGAGGGAGGGAGGGAGACAGACAGAGGGAGGGAGACAGACAGACAGAGGGAGGGAGACAGACAGACAGAGGGAGGGAGACAGACAGACAGAGCGAGGGAGACAGACAGACAGAGCGAGGGAGACAAGACAGAGGGAGGGAGACAGACAGACAGACAGAGGGAGGGAGGGAGACAGACAGACAGAGGGAGGGAGACAGAGGGAGGGACACAGACAGACCGAGGGAGGGAGACAGACAGACAGAGGGGAGGGACACAGACAGACAGAGGGAGGGACACAGACAGACAGAGGGAGGGACACAGACAGACAGAGGGAGGGAGACAGACAGAGGGAGGGAGGGAGGGAGACAGACAGAGGGAGGGAGACAGACTGAGGGAGGGAGACAGACAGAGGGAGGGAGACAGACAGAGGGAGGGAGACAGACAGACAGAGGGAGGGAGACAGACAGACAGGGGGAGGGAGACAGACAGACAGAGGGAGGGAGACAGACAGACAGAGGAGGAGGAGAGACAGACCAGACAGAGGGAGGGAGACAGACAGACAGAGGGAGACAGACAGACAGAGGGAGGGTGAGACAGACAGAGGGAGGGAGACAGACAGACAGAGGGAGGAGACAGACAGACAGAGGGAGGGAGACAGACAGGGAGACAGACAGAGGGAGGGAGACAGACAGACAGAGGGAGGGAGACAGACAGACAGACAGAGGGAGGGAGACAGACAGACAGACAGAGGGAGGGAGACAGACAGAGGGAGGGAGGGAGACAGACAGAGGGAGGGAGACAGACAGACAGAGGGAGGGAGACAGACAGACAGAGGGAGGGAGACAGACAGACAGAGGGAGGGAGACAGACAGACAGAGGGAGGGAGACAGACAGACAGAGGGAGGGAGACAGACAGACAGAGGGAGGGAGACAGACAGACAGAGGGAGGGAGACAGACAGACAGAGGGAGGGAGACAGACAGACAGAGGGAGGGAGACAGACAGACAGAGGGAGGGAGACAGACAGACAGGGGGAGGGAGACAGACAGACAGAGGGAGGGAGACAGACAGACAGAGGGAGGGAGACAGACAGACAGAGGGAGGGAGACAGACAGACAGAGGGAGGGAGACAGACAGACAGAGGGAGGGAGACAGACAGACAGAGGGAGGGAGACAGACAGACAGAGGGAGGGAGACAGACGGAAAGAGGGAGGGAGACAGACAGACAGAGGGAGGGAGACAGACAGACAGAGGGAGGGAGACAGACAGACAGACAGAGGGAGGGAGACAGACAGACAGACAGAGGGAGGGAGACAGACAGAGGGAGGGAGACAGACAGACAGAGGGAGGGAGACAGACAGACAGAGGGAGGGAGACAGACAGACAGAGGGAGGGAGACAGACAGACAGAGGGAGGGAGACAGACAGACAGAGGGAGGGAGACAGACAGACAGAGGGAGGGAGACAGACAGACAGAGGGAGGGAGACAGACAGACAGAGGGAGGGAGACAGACAGACAGAGGGAGGGAGACAGACAGACAGAGGGAGGGAGACAGACAGACAGAGGGAGGGAGACAGACAGACAGACAGAGGGAGGGAGACAGACAGACAGACAGAGGGAGGGAGACAGACAGACAGAGGGAGGGAGACAGACAGACAGAGGGAGGGAGACAGACAGAGGGAGGGAGACAGACAGACGGAGGGAGGGAGACAGACAGACAGACAGAGGGAAGGGGAGACAGACAGACAGAGGGAGGGAGACAGACAGACAGACAGAGGGAGGGAGGGAGACAGACAGACAGAGGGAGGGAGACAGACAGACAGACAGAGGGAGACAGACAGACAGACAGAGGGAGACAGACAGACAGACAGAGGGAGGGAGACAGACAGACAGACAGAGGGAGACAGACAGACAGACAGAGGGAGACAGACAGACAGACAGAGGGAGGGAGACAGACAGACAGACAGAGGGAGGGAGACAGACAGACAGACAGAGGGAGGGAGACAGACAGACAGAGGGAGGGAGACAGACAGACAGAGGGAGGGAGACAGACAGACAGACAGAGGGAGGGAGACAGACAGACAGACAGAGGGAGGGAGACAGACAGAGGGAGGGAGGGAGACAGACAGAGGGAGGGAGGGAGACAGAGGGAGGGAGGGAGACAGACAGAGGGAGGGAGGGAGACAGACAGAGGGAGGGAGACAGACAGACAGAGGGAGGGAGACAGACAGACAGAGGGAGGGAGACAGACAGACAGAGGGAGGGAGACAGACAGACAGAGGGAGGGAGACAGACAGACAGAGGGAGGGAGACAGACAGACAGAGGGAGGGAGACAGACAGACAGAGGGAGGGAGACAGACAGACAGAGGGAGGGAGACAGACAGAGGGAGGGAGACAGACAGAGGGAGGGAGGGAGGGAGACAGACAGAGGGAGGGAGGGAGGGAGACAGACAGAGGGAGGGAGACAGACAGACAGAGGGAGGGAGACAGACAGACAGAGGGAGGGAGACAGACAGACAGAGGGAGGGAGACAGACAGACAGAGGGAGGGAGACAGACAGACAGAGGGAGGGAGACAGACAGACAGAGGGAGGGAGACAGACAGACAGGGGGAGGGAGACAGACAGACAGAGGGAGGGAGACAGACAGACAGAGGGAGGGAGACAGACAGACAGAGGGAGGGAGACAGACAGACAGAGGGAGGGAGACAGACAGACAGAGGGAGGGAGACAGACAGACAGAGGGAGGGAGACAGACAGACAGAGGGAGGGAGACAGAGGGAGGGAGGGAGACAGACAGACAGAGGGAGGGAGACAGACAGACAGAGGGAGGGAGACAGACAGACAGACAGAGGGAGGGAGACAGACAGACAGACAGAGGGAGGGAGACAGACAGAGGGAGGGAGACAGACAGACAGAGGGAGGGAGACAGACAGACAGAGGGAGGGAGACAGACAGACAGAGGGAGGGAGACAGACAGACAGAGGGAGGGAGACAGACAGACAGAGGGAGGGAGACAGACAGACAGAGGGAGGGAGACAGACAGACAGGGGGAGGGAGACAGACAGACAGAGGGAGGGAGACAGACAGACAGAGGGAGGGAGACAGACAGACAGAGGGAGGGAGACAGACAGACAGAGGGAGGGAGACAGACAGACAGAGGGAGGGAGACAGACAGACAGACAGAGGGAGGGAGACAGACAGACAGACAGAGGGAGGGAGACAGACAGACAGAGGGAGGGAGACAGACAGACAGAGGGAGGGAGACAGACAGAGGGAGGGAGACAGACAGACGGAGGGAGGGAGACAGACAGACAGACAGAGGGAGGGAGGGAGACAGACAGACAGAGGGAGGGAGACAGACAGACAGACAGAGGGAGACAGACAGACAGACAGAGGGAGACAGACAGACAGACAGAGGGAGGGAGACAGACAGACAGACAGAGGGAGACAGACAGACAGACAGAGGGAGACAGACAGACAGACAGACAGAGGGAGGGAGACAGACAGACAGACAGAGGGAGGGAGACAGACAGACAGACAGAGGGAGGGAGACAGACAGACAGAGGGAGGGAGACAGACAGACAGAGGGAGGGAGACAGACAGACAGACAGAGGGAGGGAGACAGACAGACAGACAGAGGGAGGGAGACAGACAGAGGGAGGGAGGGAGACAGACAGAGGGAGGGAGGGAGACAGAGGGAGGGAGGGAGACAGACAGAGGGAGGGAGGGAGACAGACAGAGGGAGGGAGACAGACAGACAGAGGGAGGGAGACAGACAGACAGAGGGAGGGAGACAGACAGACAGAGGGAGGGAGACAGACAGACAGAGGGAGGGAGACAGACAGACAGAGGGAGGGAGACAGACAGACAGAGGGAGGGAGACAGACAGACAGAGGGAGGGAGACAGACAGACAGAGGGAGGGAGACAGACAGAGGGAGGGAGACAGACAGAGGGAGGGAGGGAGGGAGACAGACAGAGGGAGGGAGGGAGGGAGACAGACAGAGGGAGGGAGGGAGACAGACAGAGGGAGGGAGACAGACAGACAGAGGGAGGGAGACAGACAGACAGAGGGAGGGAGACAGACAGACAGAGGGAGGGAGACAGACAGACAGAGGGAGGGAGACAGACAGACAGAGGGAGGGAGACAGAAAGACAGACAGAGGGAGGGAGACAGAGGGAGGGAGACAGACAGAGGAAGGGAGGGAGACAGACAGAGGGAGGGACACAGACAGACAGAGGGAGGGAGACAGACAGAGGGAGGGAGACAGACAGACAGAGGGAGGGAGACAGACAGACAGAGGGAGGGAGACAGACAGACAGAGGGAGGGAGACAGACAGACAGAGGGAGACAGACAGACAGACAGAGGAAGGGAGGGAGACAGACAGACGGAGGGAGGGACACAGACAGACAGAGGGAGGGACACAGACAGACAGAGGAAGGGAGGGAGACAGACAGAGGGAGGGACACAGACAGACAGAGGGAGGGAGACAGACAGACAGAGGGAGGGAGACAGACAGACAGAGGGAGGGAGACAGACAGACAGAGGGAGGGACACAGACAGACAGAGGGAGGGAGACAGACAGAGGAAGGGAGGGAGACAGACAGAGGGAGGGACACAGACAGACAGAGGGAGGGAGACAGACAGACAGAGGGAGGGAGACAGACAGACAGAGGGAGGGAGACAGACAGACCGAGGGAGGGAGACAGACAGACAGAGGGAGGGAGACAGACAGACAGAGGGAGGGAGACAGACAGACAGAGGGAGACAGACAGACAGACAGAGGAAGGGAGGGAGACAGACAGACGGAGGGAGGGAGACAGACAGACAGAGGGAGGGAGACAGACAGACAGAGGGAGGGAGACAGACAGACAGAGGGAGGGAGACAGACAGACAGAGGGAGGGAGACAGACAGACAGAGGGAGGGAGACAGACAGACAGAGGGAGGGAGACAGACAGACAGAGGGAGGGAGACAGACAGACAGAGGGAGGGAGACAGACAGACAGACAGAGGGAGGGAGACAGACAGACAGAGGGAGGGAGACAGACAGACAGAGGGAGGGAGACAGACAGACAGAGGGAGGGAGACAGACAGACAGAGGGAGGGAGACAGACAGACAGAGGGAGGGAGACAGACAGACAGAGGGAGGGAGACAGACAGACGGAGGGAGGGAGACAGACAGACAGAGGGAGGGAGACAGACAGACAGAGGGAGGGAGACAGACAGACAGAGGGAGGGAGACAGACAGACAGACAGAGGGAGGGAGACAGACAGACAGACAGAGGGAGGGAGACAGACAGAGGGAGGGAGGGAGACAGACAGAGGGAGGGAGGGAGACAGAGGGAGGGAGGGAGACAGACAGAGGGAGGGAGGGAGACAGACAGAGGGAGGGAGACAGACAGACAGAGGGAGGGAGACAGACAGACAGAGGGAGGGAGACAGACAGACAGAGGGAGGGAGACAGACAGACAGAGGGAGGGAGACAGACAGACAGAGGGAGGGAGACAGACAGACAGACAGACGGAGGGAGACAGACAGACAGACGGAGGGAGACAGACAGACAGAGGGAGGGAGACAGACAGACAGAGGGAGGGAGACAGACAGACAGAGGGAGGGAGACAGACAGACAGAGGGAGGGAGACAGACAGACAGAGGGAGGGAGACAGACAGACAGAGGGAGGGAGACAGACAGACAGACAGAGGGAGGGAGACAGACAGACAGACAGACGGAGGGAGACAGACAGACAGACAGACGGAGGGAGACAGACAGACAGACAGACGGAGGGAGACAGACAGACAGACAGACGGAGGGAGACAGACAGACGGAGGGAGACAGACAGACAGAGGGAGGGAGACAGACAGACAGAGGGAGGGAGACAGACAGACGGAGGGATGGAGACAGACAGACAGACAGACAGAGGGAGGGAGACAGAGGGATGGAGACAGACAGACAGACAGACAGAGGGAGGGAGACAGAGGGAGGGAGGGAGGGAGACAGACAGACAGAGGGAGGGAGACAGACAGAGGGAGGGAGACAGACAGAGGGAAGGAGGGAGACAGAGGGAGGGAGGGAGACAGAGGGAGGGAGACAGAGGGAGGGAGACAGAGGGAGGGAGACAGAGGGAGGGAGACAGAGGGAGGGAGACAGAGGGAGGGAGACAGAGGGAGGGAGACAGAGGGAGGGAGACAGAGGGAGGGAGACAGAGGGAGGGAGACAGAGGGAGGGAGACAGAGGGAGGGAGACAGAGGGAGGGAGACAGAGGGAGGGAGGGAGGGGGAGGGAGGGAGACAGAGGGAGGGAGACAGGGCAGACAGAGGGACACAGATAGAGGGAAGGAAAGAGTGGGAGGGAGACAGAGAGAAAGAGAGGTAAGACAGAGAGAAAGAGAGGGGGGGAGAGAGAGAGAGAGAGAGAGAGAGAGAGAGAGAGAGAGAGAGAGAGAGAGAGGGTGAGAGAGAGAGAGAGAGAGAGACACACAGAGAGAGAGAGAGAGTGTGTGTGTGTGTGTGTGTATGCTGGTCAGTTGGATCAGTGGATGAACAAGTCAGCTGCAGGGGCCAGTGTTCAACTTCATGGTCACAGTTTTTTTCTTTCTAGTCCCTTCCCCCTCCCCCACTGACCCACCGGTGCGGCCCTCGGCCACAAACCACACTGTAAATTTGACCCCCGAGAGAAAGTTTGTGAGTACCCATGCACTAGTAAAACAGCAGTTAAAGGTTTACAGAATAAGGGAGGCCAAAACATCCATCAAAAAGGTTACTTGCTGTTCAATTTTAATCATTCAGGAGAAACCAAACAACAAGCCCTTTTTGGGGATCTAAACATCAGATAGAAATATTCTCCCAATTAAATAGGAGAAAAAACTGTCAGATTTCAATACACTGTTCCTTCCAACATCTCACTGCCCCCGTCCAACCAGATAAATCTAGAAAAGAATGGCATTCAGGCATGACAGGTCACTTCGCTATACCAAAACAAAAACGCCTGTCAAACAGCTTAGAAGTTAATAACCATGAAGTAAATATCCAGAAATGTACAAGTAACTTCCCTGCATTCAACAACTTGGGAATTCAGCTTATGGAACAATAAAACAACAAGACCCCACAGGGATGCCACGGAGTTACTGCTATACCAGCACTCTGGTAACCAGCCTAGAATAGAAAGTCCAAGATTCCTGTACAAAGTACGACTTGATGGTAACACATGAATAAACACTGTTTGGAAAGAATGAGAACCCCATTGCTTACAAGCTGGGATGCAGTAATTGGCATTGAAGAACTCCCCAAAATAAATGCTGGCAAAACCATCAAAAGTGGCCTGCTATCGATCATTAATGGTAAGGCCTGGCAGAATATCAAACCTACTCTTAAAAATAACAGATGCTATTTTTGGACTTAAACCTTTATGAGCAGTGGATTCCAAAAACCACTACTCGTTTAAACAAGCATTGGCAAAGCCAATAGGCCTCGCCTTTTGGCTTAGCCAATGCTTTTTGCCAACTCTGTTCAACATTTAAACAGTGGTGTGGAACCAGGGATCCTTAATGGTATACAATTTATAAATCATACTAAAATCTTGTTAAACAATTAAAAGAGTGAAAATGATAATGATAGGAAATTATAGCACAAATTAAACCATTAAGTCAAGCTAGAAATGCTGGACGCCAAAACTGCTCTACAGGCATCTGCTTGGAATACAGGTCTGAGTATTTTAATGAAATGTTAAGAAAAAACTTTCCCTCTCTTCCCTAGAATCATACAATTCTTCATTTTGAGGTTTTTGTTCCCAATTGTATCTAGGGCCAGCAGTCGATAAATCATGATGAGATGCTAGAGGAGCCTTTTACTCTGCTTTTAAAATGGTAATAAATACATAACTGACACCTAAAGGACACAAAGTTAGATCTCAACTAAAATAAGCAGAGCAGTAGAAGAGGTGGAAGAAAACGATTGTACATGGTATATGAAATGTGTACATTTGGGAACATTAAAATGTATATGCTGCCCACTTTATTACACATTTCAAAGCTTTTGTGTTTTATCTGAAACTGTCAAGTGTACCTTAAAAAACTATAACGAGATATTGCACAGATTTGTTTGAGGTGAGGGAAAGAGGATGTCATTGTAAACTCTTCTGAAAGATTTTCAATCATGAGATTTCTCATCTACCAATTTAAAAAGAATGTATTAATTTGCTATTGTCAATGATACCAAGAGTCAATTCTTCGAGCTGAAATAAAACTCTAGGGGTCATTAGACATCGAAAAAAAAAAAAAAGATGGCAAACTTCAGTCCGAGTGCTCTGATTTCAGTGATTAATAAAATTAGAAAAGGGCAGTTTCTTCCATGAAACAAATTTATAAAACAGTGCGGGGTGAGAAACTTAGCAAGCTAGGGGTTTGCCATGGGAGACCATGTGAATTCGGTCAGCTAAAAAAGAGGTGATTAACTGGAGCGCGCGGTCTTTGATCCCAATTGATTCGAGTCAGTCAAGTAGAAGAACATGATTGACCATATCAAACGGATCAGAAGGATCAAGGCAGCGTTTCCCCCACTATCTATCGTCTGTCTGATTTCTTCCGTAGCTGTGATCAATGCTAGCTCGGTACTATGATGACTACGAAATCCAAACTGCATTGAATCAAGACTGTTTTGTCTAAGAAAGTTGTCAGTTCCTGGTTGACAACGTTTTCGACCAGTTTTGCAGGAAATGGTAGTGGAGTGATCGGCCGATAATTATTTGGGTCACCAGTAACTAGGTGGGTTTATTTTAATAGTGGAAGAATTGACCCTATCTTCCAATCTGTTGGAAAATATCCTACTTCGAACAAATTATTAAAAATGGACGTGAGGTGTGTGACTATCACCGCTCGAACCAGATGGATAAATTCTATCTGGACAGGGGTCCCGTGGTGAGCCCGATTTGATCTGGGTTAATATTTTATGCTTCTGATCCACTGTCATTGACCCAAAATGGGATAAAGTGCAATTAGACAGCCTGCTATTTAAGTCTTCAATTTGATTAGCATCTAAGAAAGAGTCGTAGACTGACTTGACTTTATCTTGAAAATGGAGTGATAAAATGTTGCAAAACTGTTAAGTGGTATTAGGGTTCTTTGATTCAGGAATTTTCGATCATTTTTTAACTGTTGCAAATAATTACTTAGAGGAATTCATAGCTCCTATTTTTGCCGCAAATTAGTTTTTTCTCAGTTTGAATCATTTTTTTATAAGACTGTAGGTTGATTTTCAATATCTCTATCTTCTAATTTGTACTCAAGCCCCCATTTACGTTCCTATCTTCTACATTCCTGTTTTTTTCTGTCCGAGATTGTCGTTGAACCAAAGTTCAGAGGGGTTAATCTTACGACTATGAGAATTTTTCACTGGAGCCAACTGAGTTAGCGATATGTCAAGCCATTGATGATAGTCCCAAACAACTGTACACAAGTCTGAAGAAATCAGCGGAGTTGATTGGATAAGGAAAGAACTAAGCTGACCTGCATCAATGGTGCTTGACAGACAGAGGGCAAACGGTCATGCTGGGCCATTTCAGTTCTCAAAAATTCTCGTTAGATACGGGAGAATCACAGGGCTCCTGCTTGAGCCCTACTCTCTTTAACGTATATATGGCTCCACTGGCCAAGATTGTTCGACCTTTTGGGTTCGAGATTACATCGTATGCAGACGACACTCAGCTGATTTTTGCTATGGGATCAAATCCTAATGAGGAGAGACTGCGATTTTCAGCTGGAATGATGGCCATCTCAAACTGGATGACAGAGTGTTGTCTCCAACTCAATGCTTCCGGGAAGAACTAATAATCTCAATATGGCCAATTGGTGGCCTGCACAGTTGGCTCCCAACCCCTCACCTTCAGTGAAGAGTTTGGGAATACACTTGGATGACAAATTGACTATTAAGGATAATGTCACAAACATCACAAGCTCCTGCTACTATAGTCTTCGTCTACTTCGTAGAATCATCCCATACTTACCAGTGAAACATCGCAGAACAGTGGCCCAGGCGATGGTGGTGAGTCGCTTGGACTACGGGAACGCTCTACTGGCCGAAGTGGGTGAAACTCTGGTAGTGAAACTTCAAGTCATCCAAAATACTGCGGAAAGGATGGTCTTAAATCACCCCCCAGGATCTCCATCACTTCCACTGCTCAGAGAGCTTCACTGGCTCTCAGTGAAAAAGAGCTCATTCTTCAAGGTCTGCTGTTTCACTTTTAAGGCCATTAATGGTACAGGTCCTGGTTACTTACAAAAGAAACTCTGTAAGCAGATCTACTGCCGTAACCTGAGATCAAACGCTATGGCATTGTTGAAGATCCCTTGCATCAGACGCACTTGTTTGGGGGTAAAAGCCTTTTTATATATTACCCCTAAATATTGGAATTCTCTATCTGAGGCTTTACGTAAATTCTCATCCTATCTGGTCTTGAGGAAACAACTTGAGGCCTTCTTATTCTAATCTTGTTTAGCTTTGATACTCCATTTTTCCTCGGGTTTCTTTCTGCCCAAGTAAGCGCTGAGATGCCTCTGGATGAGTCATGCGCTATATTTCTTCCCATGGTACCCAATTTATCTCTAACATGATCGCCTTATGGTCAGACCACGCCAGGGGGAGAGAGGATGTCCATTTAGGCAGTGGATTGTACGTAAAAATGGCATTAAAAATATGACCAGCTTTGTATGTGGGGCCCTGAACGATCTGTGTTAAGCCTGCGCTTGTCTTTTAGTTCTAGAAGACTACAGATGAAAGCTGCTCTGGACCCTGGCAGTGGGAAAATAAGAAGTCCATTGAAAGAGTAGTGGCTATTAAGTTCAATTTTAAAATGTATGGACTCACAAGATAGCATATTAGGAGGAGTGTTAATAGCAGTTTTAAGATGATCTTTGAATATTACTGCAAGGCCTCTGCCCTTTTTTAGTGGGCGTTCGTGTCTAAATATCCTAAAGCCTGCAAGTAATGCATAGGCAAACTAGACACAGTCAGGGTCTGGGGAAGGCTCCTCAATGACTTAATAGCAATAGACGTAGATGCTGCAACAGCACTGCCCTCACGACCTCCATAGCCTGAGCACGGAGGAGATAGAATGGGCCGGGTCATAAAATTAGCTCCCCTTCCTAGAACTTACTCACCTGATATATATAAATATATCTATATCTATATCTATATCTATATATCCTACACACACCACTGAGCCTCGATCCCTAAAGGGGACACGCATATCACATTGACATGCAGAAGCAGGAATCGACTCACAGGGTTTGGGGTTAGAGGAATTGGAAATGTTAACAATGTTGAACAAAACTGGGATACCAATGGCATTTCAATGTTTTTTCTTCATATGCAGTGAATGCATCATGATTATGAAATACTTATGCAAAACCACAATAAAATCTGGTTAAAAAAAAAATCAGTGATGTCACTGACCTTATCATGAGTGATGTAATATGCGAGATAATAAGCAGTGCATTGAGGGGGAGTAAGTTATAGTTAGCTCAGGTACCAATAACTGCTGAGTTTCAATGGTTTTGAATGAGTGAAATCTTAGCCAAACTATAACATTTCTGTACCCTTTGTGTTTTTTTCAGTCACTTTTTTTATTCTATTCCCCAAATATAACGTCCCTGTAACCTTTGCTTTTTCAGTGAATTTTTAGGATTTAAAAAAAAATCTATTTCCTAACTAGAAAGCCCCTGTAAACTTTGAAATTTTAAGTGAATTTTAAAAGTTTTAAATTCTAATTCCTAACTAGAAAGCCCCTGTAACCTTTGGAATAGTGTACTAGCAGACGTGTTTACAGAGTGCTGGAGAAAAAAGGCATGGCCTTGGATTACCTCTCAGCAATCCAGCTGTGTGAGACCTACTGGAGGTAACAGGAGGGGTTGTTAGTCCCCAAGGACCCTCACCAGTAAAGGTTACTTCATCCCGTAGGCGGCCCTTTGCAGAGTGGTTGAAAAGGGGGCGGGTCTCCGCCATTTTTCCCTGGGCCGGCCTTTTTATAAAAAAAAACTTGTGCGGAACCCATACCTGGGACTTTTCGGGGGCCCGACCTTTAAAAAAAAAAAAAGTTTTACAGGGTGGGGAGGCCACGCAGCCCCGCTCCTCAGACCGATTCCTACCACGGAGATCCCATCCTGCGAGGCCCAGCTGTTTTGCAATGCAAGAGGGGGGGCGCGCATCCCCGCTCCTCAAGCCGATTTCGGCCACGGGTACTCCATCCCCCGGGCTCTTTATTCCAGTGACCTGTATTAGGGACCGCTGGGGAAGCCTCAAGGCCCCACAACATCTGTTGGGTCCCCGACTCCTGTGGGGGCCAGCATTGCTGGGACAGACAGGGGGCTGCTGAAAGGCAGCACCCTGTCTGTCAGAGAAACAGATGAATACTCTGCTTACTGAAAGCCAGAGCGATTGACAGCTCCGATTTGCAGAAAGCGAAGTTATGTTTGCTTCTGCTTGCTACCAGCTCCCACCAAGCAAAAGCAAACTGCTACTTCCGGAGGGAAAGCACCTCTGGAGGTAGCACCCCAGTGTTGTTGTGGGCCCCGGCTGCCCAGGTTTACTTTTCATAGTGCCCCGGGGGGGGGGGGGGGGGGGGGGGGGGGGGGGAGAGGGGAGAAATGAGAGAGAGAGAGAGAGAGAGAGAGAGAGAGAGAGAGAGAGAGAGAGAGAGAGAGAGAGAGAGAGAGAGAGAGAACCAGTAGGTAGTTATAATTAGGACCTTGTTTTTATTCAATTTTTTTTTGCATTTTTCCAATATCTTTGGCACCGTTTGACGAATCTTCACAACATTTTCAAAACTAATGGCCCACTCACTTTAGCTGCTGTCTTGAAAATGTTGGAGTGATCAATCAAGCAGGGGTCCCAAACCACTTTTTCTCCACGATAATTTCCATAAGAAACTGTTGACGCAGCTACAGTCCGAACTGCTGAACGGAATTACACCAAAGTTCACAGACAGGTAGCTCTTGTTCTAAAGTGCATTCTCTTTGTTAAATGGTCTAAATCCGTTCAGTAGTTCCTAAGAAATGTAAACATTTCTCAGATATATAAATATGGCCGCAAAGGATCCGCAAACCCTCTCGATCTCGTGTCTGAGAAGTGTTGGCAACCATCTTGTGACTCGGTTAAAAAAGGTCCAAAGAGGTTACAAATCAAGAAAAGGAGGCACGGTGGTCCATAAAATAATTTTTTAGGTTTCGCCTGGGCCGGAGCACTAGCTCCGCCCAGGAGAAATCTTATGTTCCTACAGTGTGGGGCTTTGTCCCGCCTCTGCTTCCATTGGCTAGCTCCATAAATGGAGGCTAGCCATTGGAAGCCGGATCTGTCCGTCAAGGCCAGATTCGGGGGCGTTCCCGCAATTTTTTCCCTCTCCACCCTTTTTGCATCGTCATCGGGCGGTGGGCGGAGTTTCGTTTTTTTTTTAGGTGTTTGTTTTCGTCATTCCATGCCGACCACGGCCGCCGGAAGAAGTCCAGGTGAGTGCCCGTTCCCGCCCCCCCTCCCGCTGACCGTGTGTTGTTCCCGCCCCCCCGTCCGTGTCCGCCCCCCCTCCCGCTGTCCGTGTCCGCCCCCCCTCCCGCTGTCCGTGTCCGCCCCCCTCCCGCTGTCTGTCCCCCCTCCCGCTGTCCGTGTGCCCGTAGGTGCTTGTTTTTATTTCATTTCGCCACCGCCAATGCTTGTTTCCAGAACTGCCCACGCTGAAGCCCGGCCCTGCCCTTCCCACACGTTTCCCTTTAAGTACTCGCTGTTCCCGCCCCCCCTGTCCGTGTCCGCCCCCCCTTCCACTGTCCGCCCCCCCTTCCGCTGTCCGTCCCCCCTTCCGCTGTCCGTCCCCCCTCCCGCTGTCCGTGTGCCCGTAGGGGCTTGTTTTTATTTCATTTCGCCACCGCCAATGCTGGTTTCCAGAGCTGCCCACGCTGAAGCCCGGCCCTGCCCTTCCCACACGTTTCCCTTTAAGTACTCGTTTTGTTTTTCGTTTTAGCTGAACTGACGACTGGCGCTTACCACAATCTGATTACAGGGCCTGGCATCGGGGTCTGGCAGAGAGGACGGCGCGGGGCTCTGCTACTGTTCCCATGCTCCCCTGCTGCCCGCTACCTGGTGCAGCACAGAAGGCCACCTTATTTTCTGAAGTGCAGTCACAACACACACAGATTGCAGTCTCTGCTTCGGGTAGCCTGCAGGGGAGACAGCACCTCGTAGCACAGGTACTGAAGTATTCGGATAACACACTAACACTCTGATGAGCTCCGTATATTGGGAGAGATATTTGAAGTTAACACGCGAACAACTGCAATGCTTTGTGAAGTTAGCAGATTAACATCGACATTACTGGCCTGGCAAACGTGTAATTCAGTTCATTCGAGTGCAGCCTGAAGCACAAAGGTCTGGAGTATGAGGACAGTCAAACCCAGACCACCACCCTTCGACCACCGCATACAGGAGAGTCACTCAAGTTTTCTTCAGTCCTTTCCGGTGCCTAATATTTTATGAAAAGGTGAATTGCCCACTTACTGTTTTCACCCATACTAAAAGTCGGGGGTCCTCATTGTTAGATTCCTCTCTGTGTGCACCCTGAGAGATCCCTGTGAGTCTCTGCTGTAGTGGTCTCCATACTGGGGGTCGTGGCCACTCTGGGGGTCTCAGTCCATGACAAGAACACGTGCAGCATGGGCAGCCCGTCTGCTGATGAACCAAACCCCTGCTGCGCTTTACACTGCGAGTGGTATAGTTGAACCCTACTTTTAGACAAATGGTCATTTACTGGAGGCCCCACGTCTCAAATACATGCATTTTATATTTGTTTAGTTAATACCTTATGCTGGTGCAGCTCTCCATGTAGAATAATTAAGGTAGTCACAATACAATGACCTTACCCCAAGCAATAATGGACAACAAAGAAATTAACAGGTATTTAAAAACGGATATCAATTTCATCAAACGGGAAGCTGCCAACAAATTCCAGCATGGTGTAAACCTTATTTGCCCTCAGGATTGGATGGTGACGCAGCACTACTAGACTTGCCACAGCAGAAGGAACACAGACACAGTCTAAGATGATTTGAGTTCTGTTTATACTTTCTCACAGAACAGCAATACATATGCCGGGTAACTGAGTTTCACCACTCAACAACAATGATTTTGTGTCGGTACCGTCCTCCGCATGAGTGTCGTCCTGACACTCCCCAACGGAGTGCACTGTGCTAAGTGGTGGCCGACAATGCCACTCGACCCCTCGAACAAATCCTTATTTGCTCAAGAACCGTCCCCCGCAGTGATGCTGGTCCAAGCACCTTCCAAAGTGGGGTACAGTATGTCCTGGTTAATTAGCACCAAGGACTGTCTAAAGTTCAGGTTTACGGAGTGTTCTTAATCCCCTTGGTCTTTGTATGTTCGTTTTCCTAGCCAATGCTTGTTTGGTGATGGAAGACCTAGGAGCGATATCATAAGCTTGTCTCACCCTCTCTGGGGTTGTAGTGTCCTGGGGTGCACTGCGGTATAGAGCCTCTGCTCTGAAGTTTCTGATGCGTGTATCTCGGCAGGAGATTCAGCGCACTAGTGACAGAGTTTCTGCGCGAGCATTACGCTAGTCCAAATCTTCCCCGGGCTGTACCAAGCGCTGACGCACTACGAGGATCAAGGTTTCCCTACGGTTCCACAATCGGCTGACACGGAGAACATGGAATGGGAGCCCCTTACCTTCACGGCGTCTCTTCTCCGGAGTTCGTCAATATCCGATGGGTTTTCCCGGCGCCGCCATTGTTTTATTCATCACGGATGTTCGCGCATGCACGGCGCCTGGGCTCACGGGAGTTATAGTTTCCTTGACAGCCGTTATTGTAGTTCCTTGGTTCTTTTATCGTCTGTATGCCGCGACCTATCTCCTGTCGGATGATTAACGTTGAGGAGGAAGCGGAACTTGACACATGGCTTCACTTGTTGGGTAGAAAGTCTCTTCCCTTAAAACAACTAGTAGAAGCAGTTGTTCCTTCTTTACGAAAGTACAAAAATAATCACTTCAGCAGTCTCTGTATAGAAATAAAATTTACGAATCTCAGGGACAGCATAGGTCTATGTTCGTTTATTTACGTTCTTTTTTCGGAATCTGCGTTTCCGAGGTTATTAGCCTTTCCTGTACTCTTCCCCTGCCCTTATGCTCGGCCCGGCGGCCGGGTTTTGCTCCGCCGCCGGGCACAGCCAGCCACTCTTCCCCTGCCCTTGTGCTCCGCCCGGTGGCCGGGCTTTGCTCCGTCATCCGGCTGGACACAGCCTGGTGTTTTTACCTCCTTGATTCACGGACCGGAGCTGTCTCCCGTTTGGTGAATCCTTTCCCATTGGCAGTGGTACAGATCCAGAGGTGATCTTGCGTGGACCAGAGGTGGTGTGTTTTCAGGACGCTACTACATAGAATCACGGTAACAGCGTATTACGCTGCCTTAACTTACCTTATGTTGGGGAGATTATTGGGACGTATGACTAATATTACCAATTATATGAAGATGACCAAAGCAGACAGCAAGATAGAGACTCGCACTTCTCTGCCCTCTGTCTCTACAATCTCAATCTGCCCGCTTTTCCTCTTTCACCCTCTTTGGTTATTTTACTTCGTCCTTGCCTTCTCTTTATTGCCTTTTTCTCTCCCACTCCTTTTCCCTCTTTGTTTGCCTGCAGTCATTCTGTTCTCTTCTCTCTCCTGCCTCCCTTCTCGTGCTTTTCGTTGCCTCCTACTTTATTCCTCTCTTTCTCCCTCTCTCACTGCCACACGGGCCTGTGCCTCCTTGAAGGGCCCTACTTGACACACGGCTCTGATGGTTGCAACACACAAAACCTCCCCCTTTCAGTGGAAAAGACTAAGGTTTAGTTGCTGAAGCAGAAGGGGGGTCTAAAATCTATGATTTCTCTTTTATTTTTTGCAAGCTTAAGATAGTCAGCGGGGTGGGGTGACACCGGCCTCCTAAAAACGGGCCCTGAAATGATAGCTCTGTTCTGTGGTCGAGGCCTCATGATTTGCATGAAAACGCCTTGTGGGTTTTAATGAGTGTCTGGGCTCGCGGGCCTCAGCCCTGGACACCCCACAGTGCACATACATCTTGTAAGGAGAGATTAAGCTAATGGCAATGTAAAGGACAATGCCATTTATTTATCTGTTTTCAAAACCAACACATAAATACAAATTTTGCCATTTACAATGCCAATAGCTCAAACTTTTCCAAAGGCGAAACCATTGCATTGTAAATGCTGGTTTTAAAAGGAGTCAGCGGGATTTGTGTTGGAGCCGTAAATCTGGACCAAAAAAAAGCACAGCCTCCCGCGCTTTATAGAATTAGGTCCCACGGATGGCTCAGGGGCAATGATCAAAATACATACAGGGGCCCCTGCAGCCCCTGGGGACCGTCACATCCCCGGGGGGCTTTATTTTTTAAATTTCTATAACGTACCAGTAACCCTTGTTACTTCCGTGCATTTATATGGTTTTTTAAATGCCAATTTCTAACAATAATGTACCTGAAACCTGTCTTTTTTTCTGTGAATGTAATATATATATATATATATATATATATATATATATATATATATATAAATAATTCACTGAAAAAACCATAGGTTTCACACCAGTTATAGTTAGCTGGAAATTTAACTGACATAAAACCATTGAAGATCCCACGTTATAGTTAGTTGGACTCACTATAACTTGCGCGCCTGCAAAACACTGCTGATGACGTCACATATTACATCACTCATGACATGGTCAGTGACATCACTCATGACATCACTGATGACACCATCCTTGTGACAGAGTGACAGACCTCCTTTTAATGTAACCCTTGAAACACATATTCAAAAATAGAAACTAACATTTTCAAAAAAATGGAGATACCCATACCAGTTACAACAACCAATTCAGTAATTCCACCATCTATATACACATCCACTCATTCAGCAACAGTTCTATATAGTCACTCATACATATACTCACTTATCATATGTAGTGATACACATATACATCCTGTTACACACTGACAGTCATCCAAAAGTTACTCACACATGCAAATAAACTATTGAACATCCATTTATTTGCATATACAACTATACACACACTAGCACATTCCTTCTAAGGAAACTTACACATACTTACTCTCTTAAACAATCACTTATAGAAACACATACTTATATAAACAGGAACTCTTTCAATCTCTCACTCTCACATATACTCACTTATATACATCAATACTCACATATACTAGATTAAAACATATGTAGTTACTCATAAAGACACTAATGAGACAGTCATTCACTCACTAACACACACATATACACACTCTTCCACCCATACAGTCCTGCATATATGTTGTCTTCAAAACACAAACAGTGAGTTAGTCATTGATGCATCTATGTGCTAAGTAACACCCCCACCAAACCATACAGACACTCACACTGATACTAAAAAAATCTAATAACACATATACACACACATGTAGCTACTCACCAACCCATGCAGCCAATTATATACAAAGTGAAACACTGATACAAACATTTAAATATTTAAACAATGCTCGCTAATATATGTATTCACTAAGATACACTTAATAAGCCAGTTAGCCAATCATTTTTTTTTTAAAACATACATTAAGACACTTATTTAAACATTTATTCTTCCATCGACCTTTACATATACATATATAAAACATTTATTTTTCAGAAAGACACACATTCACTGGATGGTGTCATCAGTGATGTCATGAGTAATGTCACTGACCATGTCATGAGTGATGTAATATGTGACGTCATCAGCAGTGCATTGCAGGCGCGCAAGTTATAGTGAGTCCAACTAACTTTAACGTGGGAATTTCAATGGTTTTATGTCAGTAAAATTTCCAGTTAACTATAACTGGTGTGAAACCAATGGTTTTTTCAGTGAATTTAATAGGTTTTTTTAATGCTAATTCCTAATTATAACTGGTGTGAAACCTATGGTTTTTTCAGTGAATTTCATAGGTTTTTTAAATGCTAATTCCTAACTATAACTGGTGTGAAACCTATGGTTTTTTCAGTGAATTTCATAGGTTTTTTAAATGCTAATTCTTAACTATATATAGGACCTCAAACCTATGAAATGTAATACGTTTTATAATGGATCCTATATTGTATATTTAAATAATACTATTTTATTATTTTTTTATTTATTTTTTTCCCCTGGTGCGCTCCCGGGGCGCGTACCGGGGAGCGCCCCGGTCAGCGCAATTTTGCCGCGCGTACCGGGGAGCGTCCCGTTAGCGCTATTTGCGCGAACGGAAACATCATCGTGACGTATCGCGTAGCCGTGTGATACGAACGGCGTAAGCGCGCCCGTAAGCACCCACGCGCATACGAACGCGCCACGTAAGCGCTGCGGGGCGCGTAGCGTAAGCGCGTCGGGTCATGTGACCTGAAAATAACACTTTTCATTGGTGCAGATCACTTTTGGTTTCCAAATGATGAAAGCCCCCACCTTTTTTCCTCATTCTCACTTTGTTCTTTGAGTGAGGAAGACCTGCTTTTTTTCTTACAGATATGGCTACAGTACTATCAGCAGCTGGAGCATCTGCCCCACCACCACCACCACCACCACAAGGACCACCAGAACATCTCATTGGTGGTCAAGAAGAAGAGGAGGAGGAGGAGGAAGAGGAGGAAGGAACAAGGCAGTTCCTGCCTGAAAACACTCCACCATACAAACCTAGGGAGCACTTCATATGGGAGTTTTATAAAATCCCAACTGGTTTCAAAAAAGTAAACGCTGCAAAGGTGACCTGTCTCATCTGTGGTTCTGTGCTATCCAGGGGGAACCCTACAAAAAAATATTCCTTTGGGAATCATACAATGATTCGGCATATGCAGCGTTTGCACCCTATTAACTATTCAGCAGCAGAGGTGAGAGCACTCTGCAAAAACCTACCCCAATCATCTGGCACAACCTCAACAACCAAAGAACCCACTCCATCGGGTCCAGAAGCAAGTCAGTTGATTTCAAGTATACAACCAAAATTTGGGGGATACAAAATTGTTTGTGTACATTGTGGGAAATTAATTACTTATGGTGAGCAGAGCATTACACTCGTCATGCTTGCTGGTGATAACCACAAATGCACAAAGAAGCCTTAATTTTTTCCTGGTTTTTTTTGCTCCAGTTGAGCCGTTTACAAATCCCTGCTTTTTGTTTCTCCCTATAAAAAATATATAAAACTGTTCAGAAAAGCCAAAAAAAGTTTAAAAAATGTTCAAAAAAACAATAAAAAAAATATAAAACAACAAAAAGAATTAAAAAAAACAGTTTTTAGAACTACCTCTAATTTTAAAAAACACAATTTTTTTTTAAAAAAATGTCATTCTTTTTTCTCCATGGTATGCTCCCCGGTCCGCTACCCGGTGTGCGTACCTGGCGATCCACCGCGCAAATAGAAAAATGATTGATTTTTTTTGGGTCCCGCGGGGCCCTTTTATAGCCCCCACATCAAACCTAGGGGGTCGGGGGGGTCTACCCTGCCCCCTTTTCTCATTTTCTCCTTTGTTTTTGCCACCTCTTGTGTCTCGATCCTACCGAGACACAAGATGGCGGCCGCTCCGGACTGTTTGGAATGTTTACAGACACCCGAGAGCCAATCAGCTTTCGCGCGCGAACTCGCGTAGCGCGCTGGTTAGCGCCCCGATGCGCGTACCGGGGCGCACTTATAGATATATATATTTTTTTTAACCTAAATTACTCAAAATCCACTGGAGCACATATCTTGAGACATAGCAAAGGCACATTGGGCTAACAGTCCCTACAATTTTGCCAAGTTTTGTGTAAATCCATTCAGCCGTTCAAGCTAAAAGTGAGGTTGACCGCCCTAAGGAAATTAACATGGGGAAAACACGTTTTGGGACCCTCCTTTTATCTCGACCCCCGCTTGACAAATCCCCCCCAAACTTTCAGGGAAGGACCGGGGCGCCACAAGGCAAATTTGAGGAAATTTTCAGGCAGATTCCTCAACCGGCGCCAAAGTTATTCACAATAGAATGTTGAGATTTTGCATTGAAAATAATCTTAACTATAACTACCTACTGGCGACCGCCAGTAGGTAATATAAATATATATAGATATTTATAAGCCTTACTTGTACTTTCCATCCATGGTAAATGCGTCTCTGTGGTAAAGGATATGTGGCAATGGCATGCTTGGGAAACAGTGCATGGTAAGAGATGTCTCCCATCTGAATGAGGCTGAGCATACTTTGGAACAGCTAACACCCTTAGACTTTCTCACTCAAAGCTCCTGAAATATGCTATGATTATACATAACTTAATTACAATAAATTTCAAGTAAACAATTTAAAACACTTAATGTTCGAGAATGCACATAAAAATGACTAGAGGTCTTAAAAACAATAATAATTTCTGTCCTCTCTCACATTTCTATTATCCACTGTGTTTCCATCAATCTTACAACGGTTTGACAAACAGACTTTACAAATTCCACATTATCACATAAATAAAGCCAACGAAAATAAAGCAACTTACCTGTAGGATGGTGTGTGGCACTATATGCTGGTAGTTGTGCAGCAGTATAGGCCTGCCTGTGGAGGAGATCTGCTTCTGAGGGACCAGATCCATAGCTTAAACTGTAAATTAAATGCAACAAAAAGATATTAATAACTGGACATGAATGTGTTTGAACTGGACATATTTTAAAGACAGGATACTGATCAATCGTTCAAAAATTACCATGTGACAAAGCAAATTGTTTATAGCTAAGGCAAAGTATAATGGCAGAGACCCAAATGTATGAGAGATTGTGAGTGTGTCTGTGTGTGCATTTTTGCTCTATTTAAAACATGTTTGTGCATGGCTATGTGGGTGTGTGTAATAGCAAGTATAGTAGGATGTGATGGTTTCATGGAAATGTGTGTTGCTATATGTGTGTATGTTCTTCGGATGTAAAATTGTGCTCTTGGTAGGTGTGGCATGGTTTGTGTGTGTGAAAAGCTATTTTATTATATGTATTTTAGTGTGTAAAGGCACTGGTGCAAGAAGGAGTGAGGGAAGCAACTGATAATCTGGGAAATGGGGAAGCAATACAGAGTGTGCAGGAATGGGACTAGGCTGGTATTATGTAGATGCCTATATGTTTTAAACGCCACTCCCAAAGGACTGCTTACATACCAGGTCTTAATAGGTAGAATTATGTCTCTGATTGCTTTTAGGTGGCCCTTATATTGCAGTTCATTACATTTATGTGCCACTGTTTCCCTCAAGGTGGAGACAATGCACAATATATATAGAGGGCTGTTTGACAGTACATTGAGCGTCTGAGTCTCTCTTTTCTAGGTGTACTCCATATAACATATAGTCTGGGGTTTCCACCTATGCACATGCTTGGCATTGCATGGCTGTCCGCTTTAGAACACCAATAGCTTCTAAAATGATATGTATGCACTGTTGCAACCAGAATAATGTATGCACTGCTGCATTTATTTTTACACTACACCTCACGCTTATGTTCACAACACCATATTTAAAGACCATCCTTGAACCTCACCTACCTCCTCCCAACTAGGCCTGACTACACCACACACTACCATGTCCTTCTCCAAGCTGTAGAGTGCTATATAAACACTACAATACAACTCTTCCAGGATCGAACTCAAGCAAATTAAGAGAGCGGTTATCCCTCTAGCTTCTTTCAGATGGTGGTTGGACAATGAAACAGCATCCCATCACAGCTTAGCTCACATTCTCAATAGAGCATTGATCCTGGATAAGTGGGATGAGGAAGATAGAGGCCAGAAAGTGGTGAAGTAATTGTTATTTCTGTGTCTTGAGCGCCTATGCATGACACACCAATGTAGTACATATCTGAACTATGCCACCAAATGGCAAAACATAATGATTAGACATTAACAGATAGAGGGAGATAGATAGATAGATAGAGGGAGATAGATAGATAGATAGATAGAGATAGATAGATAGATAGATAGAGGGAGATAGATAGATAGATAGATAGAGGGAGATAGATAGATAGATAGGATAGAGAGGATAGATAGATAGATAGATAGATAGATAGATAGATAGATAGGAGATAGATAGATAGAGAGGATAGATGGATAGATAGATAGATAGATCTATCTATCTATCTATCCTATCTATCTCTATCCTATCTATCTCTATCCTATCTATCTCTATCCTATCTATCTATCTATCTATCTATCTATCTCCCTCTATCTATAGATAGATAGATAGATAGATAGATAGATAGATAGATAGATAGATAGATAGCGATAGATAGAGGGTGTGAGAAGTTGGCCTGATATGTGATGCTCACTAATTCTAGTGATCACCTTGTATCATGCCAAGCAACCCTTATGATGATCGGTTGTAAGTCAACCTTATAGACCAGTTATCCTAGTGGTAACGTGGACAAAGCAGTCTTAGGCTAAACTCTGAAAGGCATGTGAAGCCAGCTGCATTACCATACACAACCCCCTTGAATACCAAATGCGATGACACCAAACAGATATATATTGAAAATATATATATATTTATTAACTACAAATATCCCCTGAACTCTTTATGAGCACAGAAGCACAAGCGTTAAACAAAACACAGATCAAAATACACAAAAGTTGCACAATATGGATGAGCCCTAGGGGCCACCTAAACCATATACTAAGAAAGTGGTATAAGAGATACCAATCGATAGGGAAACAGGCCTAGGGCCTTGGGAATCGCTGGAGCTGTTCGGGACTAGCAGTGACTAAGTCGGGAAAGGCCCGCGGGACTCAGGTGCAGTGTTTAAAGTGCATGCACTCACCAATACAAAGTCTATGGTGCGTAAAAGTTAGAAAGTTAGGAACCTTCCGAGTGACCTAGAAAGCTGAAACTTGAGACACAGGCCCTAGAGGTGTGTACCAGTGTGGGAACACCGGCGTTGCTGAGTTACCTCACCCACAGGAAGCGGGTGCATAGGGTCGAAGTAGTGTCTGGTTTCGTCATGCTGGTCGATGGTGCTTGGAGCTGAAGATGCTGCAGGCGGCTCGATGTGAAGAGTTCCGGTGGATCCAAGGGTGGATCTGAAGTTGTGAAGACCTGAAAGCAGAGGGGGCAATGTTCAAAGTCACTAGCCAGTGACTACCGTGGAACCAGATTCGAACCAGGCGATGTCGGGTGCAAACAGGCATTGAGGTGTAGCTTCTCTCTGCAGCCACGTGGACACCGGGGGTCGAGGACGTCCAGGAGTTGGTCACGAGCTGTCCCACGCAGGCTTCTCGTTGTTGGCGGTGTCGGCAACTTGATTGGTGCAAACAGGCCTTGGCTAATGAAAGCCACGCAGGAATCGAAAAAGGCTTATCACTCGGACCAGCAAGGTCAGAGCGGGTGCTCCTTTTTACAGGAGCGAGGGCAAGTCTGGAGCAACCAGACCCGCAGTGTAGTTCTTCGGTTTCGTCGCCAAGATGGCCGCAGACCACGTGGCTAGTGGCCGGGATGGCGCGTCGAGTGGCACGATGCAAAAGGGCCCCACGCAGATCGTGGAGATGCTGGGGGGCTGATCTTCGGTGCAAGGGCTGCTCGGTGGTGCTGCTCGGTGGTGGGGATTCTCAGTCCCCAAAGCACAACGTCGAGGGTGCCCTGATGCTGCGCAGTCAGCTCTTCGGGTGTCTTCCAAGATGTCCGGTCCCACGTCTCTCGGTGCCTCCACGGGTCCCTTCTTTGCAGGGACTGTGGATCGGGCTGTGAGAAGTCTGGGAGTCTGGGTCTTGTCAGGCTCTGGGCTCGGGCTCCGGCGGGAGGCGGCGGCAAAGCAGACGTCGAGTCGCTGGTTGGTACCTGTGTTCACAGGGTGGCCACTCCTAGGCCACAAGGGAGATGCTCTTCAGTCTTCTGTGCAGCAGAATGTCGAAGTCCAGTCGTCTTCTTAGTTTCAAGTTGATTCAGGATGATCTGAGGTGCTCTGGCACTGCTCCCACTCTTATTCCCAATCTGAGGGGTGGATCACCTGCTAGGTCCCTCCTCTGGGTGGGACCAGGAAGGGGGGAGGTTACACCCCCTTTCCTTTGTCCAGCTCCTCGCCAGGCCTGGGTCTGGAAAGTCCCAGGACCGGTTTGGACTGGCTTATGCACAGCGACACCTTGTGTGCCCCGGGCATGTCTCAATCTATTTAGCCCTGTCCTACCCAATACACAAAATCCTGTCTGGGGTGGTGCTCGCACCTCCCAAGGCAGGAAACCCTTTGTCCAAGCCTCCCTCGCTGGAAGGACTCCCAGCAGCAGGAGGTCAGACTTGTGTCTGTGGTGGCAGCGTCCATTTTGTGACGCTGAGGCTCTGGTTAACTTTAACCGGGGTTAAGGCTACCCACATGTCGTGTCCCTCTAGAAGGGTGGAATGCTATCCCCGTCGACAGAACTGTCGAGGGGATAGTATTCCAAATCGTATGACACCTTACTCGACATGTTTTGATAAAGCCAAACCAAAGTTAGCATATAACGCGAGGATTATAATGCACTTAAGAGAATATGGTGTGGCAATATCCCGGAACAGCTAAGGGAGTGGTTCCCGACAGCTGCAGACAGGCTCAGCTCATGCTAGAGCACCATCTCACATATTTCCAAGCACTCTGCCTCCAGGATTGAAGAGGCCTTCCATAGGAGTGGCTGATAGGAACATATGTGTCCAGTTTAGGTTAGGTATAGGTATACTACACCTAAGCAAGAGGTGATTACACCAACTTGCCCCAGCTGAGTGATCAGCCAGTTGTGTCAAATATGGAGGCCAGGCAGGGTGGCACAATACATGCTGCAGCCCCTGGTAGGCTTTGGAAACACCTATGCCCTGGGTACCTAGGGTACACTGTTACATGGGCCAATAAGGTGAACCAGTTCCAATTGTGTATGCACCTAAGGTACATGGAGTCCATTTTAAGGAGAGAGCAATTAGCCTGGGGCCCTGAATAGCAGGATCCCAGGCCAACTATGTCAAAAACCAGCTAAATACCAGGCAAAAAATCTGGGGGTAACCATAGTCAGATATCCACCTTCCTACAGAGGGCGATAGATAGATAGATAGAGGGCGATAGATAGATAGATAGAGGGCGATAGATAGATAGATAGAGGGCGATAGATAGATAGAGGACGATAGATAGATAGATAGAGGACGATAGATAGATAGATAGATAGAGGACGATAGATAGATAGAGGACGATAGATAGATAGATAGATAGAGGACGATAGATAGATAGATAGAGGACGATAGATAGATAGAGGACGATAGATAGATAGATAGAGGGCGATAGATAGATAGATAGAGGGCGATAGATAGATAGATAGATAGATAGAGGACGATAGATAGATAGAGGACGATAGATAGATAGATAGATAGAGGACGATAGATAGATAGATAGAGGACGATAGATAGATAGAGGACGATAGATAGATAGAGGGCGATAGATAGATAGATAGAGGGCGATAGATAGATAGATAGATAGAGGACGATAGATAGATAGATAGATAGAGGACGATAGATAGATAGATAGAGGGCGATAGATAGATAGAGGGCGATAGATAGATAGATAGAGGGCGATAGATAGAGGGCGATAGATAGATAGAGGGCGATAGATAGATAGAGGGCTAGATAGAGGGCGATAGATAGATAGAGGGCGATAGATAGATAGAGGGCGATAGATAGATAGAGGGCGATAGATAGATAGAGGGCGATAGATAGATAGAGGGCGATAGATAGATAGAGGGCGATAGATAGAGGGCGATAGAGAGATAGATAGACAGATAGAGGGCGATAGAGAGATAGATAGACAGATAGAGGGCGATAGATAGATAGATAGATAGAGGGCGATAGATAGATAGATAGATAGATAGAGGGCGATAGATAGATAGATAGATAGAGGGCGATAGATAGATAGATAGAGGGCGATAGATAAATAGATGGCGATAGATAGATAGAGGGCTAGATAGAGGGCGATAGATAGATAGATAGAGGGCTAGATAGAGGGCGATAGATAGATAGATAGAGGGCGATAGATAGAGGGATAGATAGAGGGCGATAGATAGATAGAGGGATAGATAGAGGGCGATAGATAGATAGAGGGATAGATAGAGGGCGATAGATAGATAGAGGGATAGATAGAGGGTGATAGATAGATAGAGGGATAGATAGAGGGCGATAGATAGAGGGCGATAGATAGATAGAGGGCGATAGATAGATAGATAGAGGGATAGATAGAGGGCGATAGATAGATAGAGGGCGATAGATAGATAGATAGAGGGCGATAGATAGATAGATAGAGGGCGATAGATAGATAGAGGGCGATAGATAGATAGATAGAGGGCGATAGATAGATAGAGGGCGATAGATAGATAGATAGAGGGCGATAGATAGATAGATAGAGGGCGATAGATAGATAGATAGATAGATAGATAGATAGATAGATAGATAGATAGAGGGCGATAGATAGAGGGCGATAGATTAAGGGCGATAGATAGATGGATAGATAGAGGGCGATAGATAAGATAGAGGGCGATAGATAGACAGATAAGATAGAGGGCGATAGATAGACAGATAAGATAGAGGGCGATAGACAGAGGGCGATAGATAGATGGATAAGATAGAGGGCGATAGATAGATAGATAAGATAGAGGGCGATAGATAGATAGAGGGCGATAGAGGGCGATAGATAGATAGAGGGCGATAGATAGATAGAGGGCGATAGATAGATAGAGGGCGATAGATAGATGGATAGATAGAGGGCGATAGATAGATAGAGGGCGATAGATAGATAGAGGGCGATAGATAGATAGAGGGCGATAGATAGATAGAGGGCGATAGATGGATAGATAGATAGATAGATAGAGGGCGATAGATAGATAGAGGGCGATAGATAGATAGAGGGCGATAGATAGATAGAGGGCGATAGATAGATAGAGGGCGATAGATAAATAGAGGGCGATAGATAAATAGAGGGCGATAGATAAATAGAGGGCGATAGATAGATAGAGGGCGATAGATAGATGGATAGATAGAGGGCGATAGATAGATAGAGGGCGATAGATAGATAGAGGGCGATAGATAGATAGAGGGCGATAGATAGATAGAGGGCGATAGATAGATAGAGGGCGATAGATAGATAGATAGATAGATAGATAGATAGATAGATAGATAGATAGATAGATAGATAAGATAGAGGGCGATAGATAAGATAGAGGGCGATAGATAGACAGATAAGATAGAGGGCGATAGATAAGATAGAGGGCGATAGATAGACAGATAAGATAGAGGGCGATAGATAGACAGATAAGATAGAGGGCGATAGATAGACAGAGGGCGATAGATAGATGGATAAGATAGAGGGCGATAGATAGATAGAGGGCGATAGAGGGCGATAGATAGATAGAGGGCGATAGAGGGCGATAGATAGATAGAGGGCGATAGATAGATAGAGGGCGATAGATAGATAGAGGGCGATAGATAGATGGATAGATAGAGGGCGATAGATAGATAGAGGGCGATAGATAGATAGAGGGCGATAGATAGATAGAGGGCGATAGATGGATAGATAGATAGATAGATAGATAAGATAGAGGGCGATAGATAAGATAGAGGGCGATAGATAGACAGATAAGATAGAGGGCGATAGATAAGATAGAGGGCGATAGATAGACAGATAAGATAGAGGGCGATAGATAGACAGATAAGATAGAGGGCGATAGATAGACAGAGGGCGATAGATAGATGGATAAGATAGAGGGCGATAGATAGATAGAGGGCGATAGATAGATAGAGGGCGATAGATAGATAGAGGGCGATAGATAGATAGAGGGCGATAGATAGATAGAGGGCGATAGATAGATGGATAGATAGAGGGCGATAGATAGAGGGCGATAGATAAATAGAGGGCGATAGATAGAGGGCGATAGATAAATAGAGGGCGATAGATAGATAGAGGGCGATAGATAGAGGGCGATAGATAGATAGAGGGCGATAGATAGATAGAGGGCGATAGATAGATAGAGGGCGATAGATGGATAGATAGATAGATAGATAGATAAGATAGAGGGCGATAGATAAGATAGAGGGCGATAGATAGACAGATAAGATAGAGGGCGATAGATAAGATAGAGGGCGATAGATAGACAGATAAGATAGAGGGCGATAGATAGACAGATAAGATAGAGGGCGATAGATAGACAGAGGGCGATAGATAGATGGATAAGATAGAGGGCGATAGATAGATAGAGGGCGATAGATAGATAGAGGGCGATAGATAGATAGAGGGCGATAGATAGATAGAGGGCGATAGATAGATAGAGGGCGATAGATAGATAGAGGGCGATAGATAGATGGATAGATAGAGGGCGATAGATAGAGGGCGATAGATAAATAGAGGGCGATAGATAGAGGGCGATAGATAAATAGAGGGCGATAGATAGATAGAGGGCGATAGATAGAGGGCGATAGATAGATAGAGGGCGATAGATAGATAGAGGGCGATAGATAGATAGAGGGCGATAGATAGATAGATAGATAGATAGATAGATAGATAGATAGATAGATAGATAGATAGAGGGCGATAAGTAGATAGATAGATAGATAGATAGATAGATATAGATAGATAGATAGATAGATAGATAGATAGATAGATAGATAGATAGATAGATAGATAGATAGATAGATAGATAGATAGATAGATAGATAGATAGAGGGCGATAGATAGATAGAGGGCGATAGATAGATAGAGGGCGATAGATAGATAGAGGGCGATAGATAGATAGATAGATAGATAGATAGATAGATAGATAGATAGATAGATAGATAGATAGATAGATAGATAGATAGATAGATAGATAGATAGATAGATACAGGGCGATAGATAGATACAGGGCGATAGATAGATACAGGGCGATAGATAGATAAATAGATTGATAGAGGGGAAAATGTAGATGCTTTTAAGCGATAATGCACATTTGAGTAAAACAAACGTTCTGTTGAGTGATAAATAATCTTAAGAAATACTGTTTCACAAGAGCATGAAGCACGAGTAATGCTGTAAAATCCCCAATGTGAAAGATGAAAACATCCGCTCGAACTGATTTTATCACTACTTTCTCCCTTCAGCTTTTCTTTGAAGTCTCAATTTAATATAAATACCCTAAATGGAAGTCTTTAGCATCATCTGTGGTCATCCTGGAATGTGGTGTGGAATCAGTCCTCACATACCACGTTGAACACCCCTGGTCAAAATAGTTTGTCAGGAGAGGATGTGGCTTAACGGTAAGATCCGACTCTGAAGCAGCGGAAGCAGGTTCGAGTTTCAGCAGAGACGCTCAAACATACTGTGATTCTGGGCAAATCACTTAATTTCCCCCCTTGCTCATGGTTGCGAGATTCCTATCGGTCAGAATCACTCCGATAGAACGTGTCTTGCTGGTAAAGTATGATTGGCCGCTATACTTTCAGGGCGGAGCCAGGCTGTGGTTTGACAGCTGGAAAAACTAAGCAGGATTGAGTTGTGGGCCCGAAGAGGATGTTTGATTTTGAAAGTTTTATAGAGTGCGAACAAGATTAATTTACAAATGCACGTTATCCCAAGTGGTTTAAGTGTGGGCGGCTCATAAGAACGGGCCCTATATTAAATATGCTAACATTTCTAAAGCAGATAAGGGATTTAAAAAAAACCAAGAACATCGACGAAAGAAAAAACAAGCACTGGCGTTGCCAATAGGTCTCGCAGTAGGAAAGTTGGAGCTATTACAATTGCAAATAACAAAGCCTTTTATTTTTGTTTTCATTTTAAAAACATAAAAGGCTTTGTCATTTACAAAACCAATAGCTCCAACTTTCCTACTGCGAGACCTATTGGCAACGCCAGTGCTTGTTTACAATGGGATTATCACTGCAGTGAGCTTGTTACTCAGTCTGACCCTCCTTATGAAGTGGTCCTGTTGCTAAAATGACATGTTCTTCTGTGAGGCAGCCTTACATTGTAGTACCACCCAAGCCCCGCAGAGGCCATGTCTTGTATTCTTTCACTGAACATAAAGCCTAACTCCACAATGTTTGCGCTGAAGGCCCTGATCAAGAGAGAGCAAAGCCCACCCAAAAACATCTTGAATACAACAGATGACCAGCAAACAGCAATCATAAAAAAACAGATTCGCAAGGGCAGGAAGGAAGGTGCTCCGGGTCCAAACGGTATTCCGCCAGCCCTATTTAAGGAAAAAATCACAGAATGGGCTACCAATATGCAACCGCTATTTGCGGAAGTAAGACTCTTAAACAAAATCCCAGAATCTTGGAGAGGGTCGACGATTGTCCCCATATTAAAAAAAAGGCGACAAAACGGACCCTAATAACTATCGACTAGTAGCCCTCCTCGATAATGAGGCAAAATACTTTGCGGGAACTCTCTTAGAGGAAATTGCGCAATGGGCGGACACAAATCAGATAATACCATTGAACCAGACCGGTTTCCGGAAAAATACTGGAACAGCTACCAATATTCTGGCCATCTCTCTAATGATCGACGCAGCAAAAACAAAAAAACTGCCGCGGCACATGTGCTACATCGATTTCAGTGCAGCGTTTGATAACATCAAGAGAGGCAGACTTTGGGGGAAACTGACACAATGGGGATTACCGCAGCCGATCCTAAGCATGCTGAAGCTTCTACACTCTGATACCTGGGTGCAGGTGAAGCTAGGAGGCGGCACACACCTGTCATCTAAAGTTCGTACCACCAAAGGCCTGAAGCAAGGGTGCGTGCTTGCCCCAATATTATTCAATCTGTTTATGTCAGACTTATCACACACTTAACATATGCAACTCCGACTCCCCGAGGCTGGGGGGGAAAACTTTGAGCAACCTGCTGTATGCGGACGACGTTGTGCTACTTAGCCATACCTACATCGGCCTCCAGCAGCTTCTGATCCAAATGCACAGCTATGCCACGGAAAACAAACTTAAAATAAATCTGAGCAAGACACGCACCATGTCGATCAACAGCAAGAAGAAGTCTCAGAAGTCATGGGCATTAGGCGGTCAAAAAATAGAGTCGGCACTTGTTTATAAATACCTGGGAGTTCTCTTTGACAGAGATGGCACCTTTGCACAACAAAAGCAGGAAGCAAAAAGGAGAGGGGCGTGCATCGCCGTTACACTAAAAAACATAGCCAATCAACTGATGGGGCCAATTCTAACCTCCTATCTGAGAGTTATCCAGGCTAAGCTACTCCCCTCTATCTGCTATGGCAGCGAGGCGTTGCATGGGAGAGACTCCAAGAACCTGGATACAATCCAGACAAAAGCCTATAGAACAATGTTTTCCCTTCCGTCCTACACATCGCCGGCCCAACTTAGGCTGGAATTTGGATTGCAAAAGCAAGCCCTTGCCAGACAGGGAGCGTACATCAACTGCTGCCACAAACTCCGCTCGGCCCCCACCAACACTCTAAACTCGCTGCTATGGCAAGACATCCAAAATAGGGATACATCTCAGGCAAGATCCTACCTGAAGACTGCTCTGGTGGCTACTAATCTAACTGTGATTTGGGACATGCAACTCGGGCACAACCCATTTAAAAAACTAGTCTGGAAAACTGTTAAAACACTATCCTTACTAGAGGACAAGGCCACATTCGCCAAAAGAAACCATGCCTGGATGTCATTAAACTCTTATAAAACGCTGACACCACAACCTTACTTCAGCCAGGGTTATCCTAAGACAACAAAACTGAAGTTCTTGAAATATAGACTAGGGGTTTTGCCCAGCGGAGAGTATCTTCCACCATGGCTCAGGAGAAATGGGCACGAGGTTTGTCCGTTTTGCAACACAGACAAGGGCGACATACTTCATCTGACCTGCCTTTGCGAAGAGCTACAGCCAGCCCGTCAACAGCTCTTAAAGGCCCAGCTTAAGCAGCTAGGAACTCGCACAAGAAGGCAAGCGGTTCTCGCCTGCCTGAACCCTTCGAACACGAAACTGAATTGCAGATACGTTAAGTTCCTTGCAATGATCGAGCAAAAACTGTCAAAACAAAAAACTTCTGAACATTGACACAGACAACATGTAGGCGGCCTACAGGACTTACAGGAATATGCTGCCCCGCCTTAAAGACAATTGCTCCTTGCTAATCAGACTGGGTTTTTCTGTGTATGCTTTTTAATGACGATAACAATGTACAAATCTTAATGTCTATTTTTTTTATGTTTACTGTTTGTACTACGCTTTGCACTGGTTTTAATTAACTATGCATAATAAACTTACTTACACTGAACATAAAGTTGTCTTTTACACCAGTTCATGCAGTGACCCTTCGATGGCCATTTTTGTGAAGGCGATTTCCTGCAGTGGTATCTCTTTCAGTGAATGTAAACTTCCCTTTTAGTGTGGCCCATTCCAGCAGGGCCCCTCACGTGTGCCTTTCAAACTGTGGTCCTCTAAATGCCGTGAAATCTATTGCTTGTCCGATATGCCTCCCTTGGAGACAAGATTCCTCTATAGAGGCTCTCTCTTTCTTTGTCTTGGCTAGCTGCTATCAACGTCCTTCACACCGACATCCCTAGGTCCTGCTGTGAAGTGAAGTTGTGCTGCGATGACCACGTCCTAAAGAACTCCGCCCTGCAGGACAGTCACTGCCCCCTGCTGAGCCCCTCCTCCCACTGGGACCTTATTTTTTCCCCACGACCTTTCATGACGGAAAGGGGCAGCGTCCTCACCACTTATCATGAGCTCTGCATCCTCTGGTCCTATATATCTATATGTCTGCCGCTCCAAGCTGACCAGTCTCCTCATTCCTTACTCCAAATGAAGTGGCTGACAACACGCACCCTTTGACCACATGGAGGGGTAGGGAGGCTTGAGAAGACATCCTCTGCAACCCTAGGCACTGAGAGAGAGAAAAATAAGTGGGAACTTGGGTGGGGGCTGTTAACAATGTCAGCAAATGAAGGAAGCCGATGTGTGGGTGTGGAAGATATAGGGAAAGGGAGTGGGCGTAAAGGAGAGACCGAGGAGGGCGACAATTGGGGAGACTGACTGACTAACTAGGAAGTGTCTGTGTGGGGATATTGGAAGTCTCAGATAGCTAGGTGACAGAGCACACCAAACTGGGAAACGAGGAAGTAGCAATAAGGGGTAGATGCTGTCTAAAGGTCACAGCATCCCCCAGCAGCAAATTAAACGAGTATTACTTTGTTTTGTTAAAACTAAATTCTTGTCAATTAAAACACGTCAGAGACTCAAGAGCACTATATAAGGCAGAGGGAGGCGACATCAAGATATGCAGGAAAATTCAGCGCAGAACAAATGCGCTGTCAGCTAAGAGAGCAGCATGTTGATCGGTGACTGGTGGAGCTGCCGTTTTGTTCATTTTATTTCGCAGTAGCAGGAGGAATGTAAACAAAGCAGCCATGTCCCTTCCCCCCCAGCGCCGGTGAGGAAAGAAGACAATGATCTGAAGTGCAGCGTCCCTGAAGCGGGTGTCGTGCTGATAACATAAAAGCCACGTGGTGTCCAAAAGTATATAAATAAACACATTTTGTGCAGTACAAACAGCTACACACACTTCCTTTTATTTAAAAAAAAAAGTAATTTAGAAAATAGCTTACAAAGGCAAGAGCTGCAATTAATTAACAACTGTACGCACAAGAGCAGCTGTTAAAAAAAATTATTAAGAAGGGAAGCGCATGAATATGCGTAAACACAAGCCCGAGGCAGACCCAAAAAGGAAATAGTGTGGACGAAGGAACATAAATTAAAACAAGACGGAGGGAAGGCAGAGAAGGGGAGGGGGGAGGAGAAATGCGACACGGCGGGCAGGGGAGGGGGCCGAGTGGGGAGAGCGGCGATGAAAATCCAGCAAAATGAGGGTGTGAATAAGCCGCACAAACATACGAAGAACTCCCATGCCACATCAATTAGGCACTGGTGTCCACGCTAGTCCACTTTCAAGAAGTCAAGCATTTTGCAGTCTCAAGCCTAATAAAATTAAAATAGACGACCTATGTTGCACAGTAGCCCACGACTATGATAAGGGCAGAAACAATGAAAAGACGGACGAAGGGGGTGTGTGCAATGAGGGAGGGTGGGGGAATGGGGAGCAGCAGCTCAGAGAGGTGGTCGGTGGGATGGGAAAGGTGCAATATAAGGCTAATATTTGTAAGCAATGCGGAAATGTTAAAGCACATTCACTAATGCGGATATTTCTTGCCCGGAAGTGTTGCGTACGTGAATGGCTAATGAAAACAAGACAGAGGGAAGGCAGAGAAGGGGAGGGGGGAGGAGAAATGCGACACGGCGGGCAGGGGAGGGGCCGAGTGGGGAGAGCGGCGATGAGGGTGTGAAGCAGCAGGGGCCTTTGAAGTGAAGCTAAGCTTCACTTCAAAGGTGTGGGAGGAGTGCTGCTACGGCCTGGGGGAAGCTGAAAGTTTATGGCCCAAAAGCGCGTGCCTGTGGCCATGTGAACTCTAAGAAAACCGCACGAAAAAACCCGTGGTTTCACGAGTTTTTTGAGCACTTGAATTCTCGCCATTTCCCGTTCCTTCGGAATGGAAAAGGCGAGACCTAAAAAGCGTCCGAGAAGGGATCCCTTTGAAGTGGCCGTGAAAGTGAAAGCAATTAGGGGGGGGGGGGAGAATTGAGGCCAGCGCGCACTGCGCACGCTGGGGAAGCCTGTGGGAGGGAGGCTGATGGCTTTGATGTGGGGAAATACGCGGGCTTGTGTTCACGTGAACTGTTTGAAATCCGCCCGATGGCTTGAGAACTTTTTTGCCTCCTATAATTCTCGACTATCCATTCCTTGTGGAATGGGATAGCCGAGACCTAAAAAGGGAATCACAAAGTATGTTCATTCAGGAGTCATAAGGTTAGTCCAACATTCTTGCCCGTTAACAAGGTGATCAGTGTTTCATGGTGAACTTTGACAGAAAATATCACTATCTTTAACAATGGAAAGAAAAAAACACAACCTTCATGACTGACATCCATTACTGGGAAACATAAGCAAATTTAATAAGCATACTCATCTGTCCCCGTTCAGGTGAGTGGCCAACATGGAAAACAATATATTTTCGGGAAAAAAAAAGTAAAACCCAAGGATTTTAAGGGACCGAGGGTATAAGAATTTATAAAGGAAAGTGGTAGCAAGAGATGCAATTAGGTCTATGATAGGAGTCCAAAATGAAAAATCCATACATTTACTGACTTTTAAAATAACACATCATAGAATGGGAGAACATATTATAGAGAACTTGAAAAACGTCTAGGCTCAGGCATTTCTCCACGTGATTACAATGAGTCATGGTTCTATGGTTGACGTCGGTTCGATCCCTATAGAGCAGAGGTTCTCAACCTGTGGGGCGCGCACCCCTGCGGGCCCGTGGCTGCATTGCCAGGGGGGAGCAAATGGCTCAGTAAACACTTGTAAATGAAGATTGCCTGGAAGTGCGGTTTCGTGTTTCTAGGCTGCCTTCATTTACATGAAGCGCTGTCATTGTTTAGACCAGAGGTCTTCAGACTTATTTACTCTGAGCCCCCCTAAGCAAAACGTTTTGAGATCGGGCCCCCATCCAAACCAAAACTTTATCGAAGGATTAGGGAAGCGGGAGGAATCAAACAAATTTGTAAAGCGTGCTACTCACCCACTAGAGTCTCAAGGCGCTGGGAGGGGGGGGGGAAGGGGGGAGGAGTCGCTACTGCTCGAACAGCCAGGTCTTGAGTTGTTTCCTGAAGGAGAGATGGTCTGGGTCAGCCATAGTTGGGTGGGGAGGGAGTTCCATTTCTTGGCCGCCAGGTAGGAGAAGGATCTTCCTCCGGCGGTGGATTTGCGAATTCGTGGGACGGAGGTGAGGGATCGGAGCTGGCGGGTGGGTGTGTAGAATGTGAGGCGGCTGTTGAGGTATTTCGGGCCCATGTCGTGGAGAGCCTTGTGTGCGTGGGTGAGGAGTCTGAACGTGTTCCTCTTGTTGACGGGGAGCCAGTGCAGGTCTTTCAGATGGGCAGAGATGTGGCTGTGACGAAGGATGTCCAGGATGAGTCGTGCAGAAGCGTTCTGTATGCGCTGGAGTCTTTTCTGGAGTTTGGCTGTGGTTCCAGCGTAGAGGGTGTTCCGGTAGTCCAAGCGGCTGGTGACGAGGGACTGGGTGACAGTCTTCCTGGTTTCGGTGGGGATCCACCGGAAGATCTTTCGGAGCATGCGCAGGGTGTTGAAGCAGGATGACGAGACGGCGTTGACTTGCTTGGTCATCGTGAGGGAGGAGTCCAGGATGAAGCCCAGGTTGCGTGCATGGTCCGTTGGCTTGGGTGTGGTGCCCAGGGCAGGGGGCCACCAGGAGTCGTCCCAGGCAGAAGGGATGGTCCCAGGATGAGGACTTCCGTCTTGTCTGAGTTCAGTTTCAGACGGCTGAGCTTCATCCATTCCGCGACGTCTTTCATTCCTTCCTGGAGGCTGGCTCTGGCGGTGGCGGGGTCGTTGGTGACGGAGAGGATCAGCTGGGTGTCGTCAGCGTAGGCGAGGATGTTTAGGTTGTGTTGGCGTGCGATGGCTGCGAGAGGGCTCATGTAGACGTTGAAGAGGGTGGGGCTGAGTGAGGATCCTTGCGGAATGCCGCAGATGACTTCGGTGGCCGCGGATCGGAACGGAGGGAGGCGGACTATCTGGGTTCTTCCGTCAAGGAACGAGACGATCCACTCCAGGGCCGCTCCTTGGATACCGGTGTTGCTGAGGCGTTGTATCCGTGTGCGGTGGCATACGGTGTCAAAGGCTGCTGAGAGGTCTAGGAGGATGAGGGCAGCAGTTTCCCCGTTGTCGAGCAGGGACCTGATGTCGTCGGTAGGTGCGATGAGAGCGGTCTCGGTGCTGTGGTTTGCTCGGAAACCGGACTGTGAGGGGTCGAGGGATCCGTTTGTCTCGAGGAAGGCGGAGAGTTGTTTGATCTTCTCAATGACTTTGCCCGGAAAAGGGAGGAGCGAGATGGGGCGGAATTTTTTAGGTCCGTGGGGCGTTTCTTCAGGAGGGCGCTCAGCTCAGCATGTTTCCAACTCTCCAGGAAGGTGGCGGATGCGAAGGAGCTGTTGATGATGTTCCGGAGTTGGGGTGCGATGATGGAGTCGGCTTTGTTGAAAATGTGGTGTGGGCAGGGGTGGGTTGGGGAGCCGAAGTGGATGGTGTTCATCAAGCGGGTGGTGTCTTCTGTGCTGACAGGGGTCCAGGTGCAGAGGGTGGTGGTGGAGGGCGTTGGTTCGGTGGTTGGGTGTGTGGTCTGTGCGCCGAAGCTGTTGTGTATGTAGGCGATCTTGCGGTAGAAGAACGAGGCAAGTGAGTCACAGAGGTCTTGCGAGGGTGTGATGTCGTTGTTGCAGGCGCTGGGGTTGGAGAGCTCTTTAACGATGGTGAAGAGTTCCTTGCTGTTGTGGGTGTTGTTGTCCAGACGTTCTTTGAAGGCTGTCCTTTTGGTGGTGTGGATCAGCTGGTGGTGTTTGCGGGTGGCGTTCTTGAGGGCTGTCATGTTTTCTGTTGTCTGGTCGTGGCGTCAGGCTTTCTCGAGGGTGCGGCAGGTTTTCTTGGAGTTTGAGGTCATTGGTGAACCAAGAGGCATTTTTGCTGCCGGGTCTGCTGGGAGGGTTCTTCAGTGGTGCGAGGTCATCAGCGCAGTTGGTGAGCCAATGTGTGAGGTTGCGGGCTGCTTTGTTGGGGTCCGTCGTCTTGGTGGGGGGGTTCCGGCTGAGGGAGGTGGTGAGCTGTTCGGCGATGATCTTGCTCCAGCTTCTGCGGGGAACCTGTTGCGGGTGGTGGTGGGTCGTGGTTCTCCTGAAGTTGAAGTGGACGCAGCTGTGATCTGTCCAGTGTAGTCCGGTGGAGTGGCTGAAGGAGGTGTGCTTGCTGGAGGAGAAGATGGGGTCAAGCGTGTGGCCGGCGTAGTGGGTGGGGGTGTTCACCAGTTGCTTGAGTCAGAGGTTGTCCAGCAGGGCGGCGGTGTTGCAGTCCTTGTTGTTCTCTAGGTGGAAGTTGAGGTCCCCTAGGAGGATGTAGTCTGAGGAGGTGAGGGCGTGCGGACTGACGAAGTCTGCGATGGCTTCGCTGAATTGTGTGCGTGGTCCCGGGGGTCTGTATATGAGAGTGCCTCTGAGGGTGGTCTTGGGGTCGGTGTGTATCTGGAAGTGAAGGTGCTCGGCGGCGGTGAGGGTGTCGTCGGAGTTGGTCGTGATGCGGATGGTGTTTCTGTGGACGATGGCGATGCCACCTCCGGTTTGGTTGGCGCGCTCCCTCCGGGTGATCTTGTAGCCATCCGGGATGGCTATGGCGATGTCGGGTGCTGAGGAGGCGTTCATCCAGGTTTCTGTGAGGAAGGAGACGTCTGGTGAAGTTGTGTCGAGGAGGTTCCAGAGTTCGACGGCGTGCCTGTGGACGGAGCGGGTGTTGAGCAGGATGCACTTGAGGTGGTTGTTGCTGGTGCTTGGCTTGGCGGGTGCGGAGGCAGGTAAATTTGCAGGCTTGGCAGGTGAAGGGTCCGTGGGTGCGTTTCGGGGTGGCTCGGTAGCAGGTGGGGTTCCAACCGGCGGTGGGAGGGTGGCGGCGTTGTAAGTCCGTTGTGTGGGCTGGCATCGTCGCGGGCCAGGGGTCCTGGCACTGGGCGCGGTCCAGGCGCAGACGGGCTTGCCTTTGGCGAGCCTTCGGCGGACAATCGGCGCACGGTTCCCGCAATTTATGGCCAAGTGGGAGGGGGGGCGGGGCCGCATGGGAGCAGCGGCGGGGAGCGGGGGGGGGAGACATGGGCGGGAAAAACCCGGTGCGGGGACGAAGCGGCGAGGGGGCAAGCCTGAGGGCAGAGGCCCAAGCAGCACCTGCAGCCCACAGGGGGTAAGGCAGCAAAAGGCAGCAGCGGTGACCAGGGCACACGGGGGCCGTGCGGCGAGTGGAGTGACCGGGTCAAGGGTCACCTGACCGGGTCATGGGTCAAGGAACATGGCTGCATACAGGGAGAGGGGGTATGAGATGATTTCAGGAATACTTTTTCTATAGCTTATGAACCGCACCAAATATGAGCCTTATAAAACAGCAAATGCATCAAACAAAAACAGATATCCCAAGCAAACTGCTCCCCATAATTGGGGTGTTGTGAGCCCCTCACACTGTTTTGAACCCAATGCAACTATACCTGCTGCACTAATGATAACTGCAGTCCTGAGTAGCAGGCTATCTCCTCTGCCTCTCTTACCACTTCCCCACCATGATGGAATATCACCTCTGTCTTAATGCTTGAAAGGACAATACGCTTTGATGCCCCTTTTTAGGGCTCGCTGTAGCCAATGCGCTTGCGCATTGCTTCCGCGAGAAATTATGTAGGGGCTCCAGGAAAGCCTAAAAAGAGGGCTTTGGAATGCAGATTATGGCCAGTGCTTGTGAGGCATTCAAGCACGAAGCTGGCATCTGTAATGCTTTCGCCAGCGCGCGCTCGGCCTCACTTCCTGCTCCCCCTCTTACTTTCGTAATCGCTCACACCCATATGCTCGTTCCCGCCCATCCTTCCTTTGATGCCAGAGGGCTTTGGAATGCAGATTATGGCCAGTGCATGAGCCTCACCATTTGCTCCCCCCACCCCCTCCCCATTAGACTTCAAAGGCTGCTGCTCCCCCCCCCCCATCAGACTTGAAAGGAATGCACTCCCGCTATCTTGTTCTTTTAGCCCTACGCCCGCCATGCATTAGCTAAAGCTCACCAGTGGGCCTTTTGCCCCTCACTAAAAGCTCCTCTCTCTACGTCTCTTTCTCGCTCTCGCACTCACGCCCTTTCTGTTACTCCTTGCTCTCTTTATCTCCATTCCCCCCTTGTAGTTCTCTCTCATTCTCGCGGTCTCCCTCACTCTCCCCGTAACATCCCTCTTGCTAACCTACTTTCCCTTTCAATGCTGAATATTGAAAAATATAAGCAGTCGCCAGGTGTTTTTTACTCATTTTTTTTTCACTTTCTACGTGCGCACCACTCGTGTGTTATTTTTTTTCTCCTCCTACCCGTCTCTCTACGTCTCTTTCTCGCTCTCGCACCCACGCTCTTTCTGTTACTCCTTGCTCACCCTCCAGCTCCACCCTCCAGCCCCACCCTCCGGGGACACCACCTCATCACTCGGGGACACCACCACATCACTTAGGAGCACCACTCAGGGGCACCACCACATTACTCAGGAACACCACCACATCACTCACTGACCCACATGGGTATCACCCATTGTGTTAGTGCCGAAAAAGAATAGTGGAGGAGCAGTGTGCATCTGCGTCAATATGTGCAAAGAGAACAAGGCGATTGAAAGAGAACGCCATCCACGTCAGCATATTGCTGACGTCATTACACAGCTATATGGAGCTAAAGTATTTTCCCGTCTTGATTTGAACAAAGAGTATTACCAACTCGAACTGGAGGAAAACTGCAGGTACATTACTACCTTTTTGACTCATGTTGGTTGGTTTAGATATCAAAGACTACATCGCAACCAAAGCATGGAAAGAGCTTCTAGTTAGCAGGAGACACTCTCCTACTCTGCACACCTTCAGGAAGAGCCTCAAGACCTGGCTGATCTGGAGCTGCACCCCACTACCCCCACCCCAGCGCCTTATGACCCTCACAGGTGAGTAAACCCCCTGACTCATTGAAAGACTACATTCCGGAATGCTGTCAGCTGCAGAACTCTTTCAGTATGTAATTTTTTGCATAATACAGTCAAACTCAAATGCTTTCAATTACAGTGATGACATTCTAGTTTTTGGAGCCACACAAAAGGAACATGATAAAGCTCTTACGCAAGTTTGTTGTATACTTGCCAATGCAGGTCTCACTTTAAATGCAGCAAAGTGTGAGTTTCATAAACCAAACTCAAGTTCTTTGGTCCTATCTTTTATGATGGGGGAATGACTATGGATCCAAATAAAGTACCAGCCTTGTCATCCATTTCTCCTCCACAAGATGTAACTATGCTGCAACCCTTCCTTGGTATGGCCAGTAACTGGTCATGGTACATATGTGACTTTGCCACTGTAAGAAGTGCGCCATTGAGAGATTTAACGAAACATTCCATTTTGATGGTCCGTGAATGGGAACAAAGCTTCAAGAAAATCAAGCCTGCAATTAAGAACGCCACTGAAATTGCATATTTTGATCCGAAATTGTAGATGGAGTTCATTGTTTATGCAAGCCTGGTGGGGTTGGAGGCCATCCTTGCCCAGCACACTGAACATCCTAATGCCCCAAGACAGAGTGTGGCTTATGCAAGCTGAAGTCTGTCCTCGTTGTAAAATGCCTAGTCACAACCTGGAAAAAAAGCCTCGCTGTGGTGTGGGTTTATGAGCATTTTCATGTTATCTGTATGGAAAGCATTTCACAGTTGTCACCAAGCATTGCCCACCATGTTCGGCAGTCCTAAAGCCAAAATGCCCCCTCGCATTGAGATGTCGGGACCGGGATTGCAGGAGGAAGATTATACCATTGTGCATCGTCCAGGCAAAGATCAAAACCCTGCTGACTACTGCTCATATGTGCCAATACAGTGTCATGGCATTATTTCTAAAGCGGCTAATGCTTATGTTAACTTAATCGTGAAATCCAGTACCACTGCTTCCATATCAGTGGAACGAATCATTGCAGCCACGAGCACTGTCAGAGATTTGCTAATACTGAAAGAAATTATTACACATCAATTGTGGCAAAAACATACTCAGCCTCTTCATAATAACAGTGAATATCAGAAGTTCAAAAATATGCAGGAAGAACTTTCAGTTACCCCAGAAGGCATCATCTTACCAGGGTCAAAGATTGTCATACCAGAGAATCTGAAACAGCAAGTTATTGACATGGAGGAGTTGTAGCTGCTAAACGAGCTCTACGGGACAGAGTGTGGTTCCCTCGTCTTGAGGAAAGAGTTGAAAAAGAGTTAAGGGAATGTCATTTGTGCAACTGCTTTCCATCAAAAACAACCCTGCATTTGTTAAACATATGTCTGATCTTCCAAAGCATCTAGGCCTCGAAAATTCATACAAATGTTACTCTATCATCAGGTCGAGTAACTTGAATAATCTACTCTTCCTTACTGTACTTGACCTGTAAACTGGTTTCAAATTGTGTGATCATTGGCAAATATTTTATTTTACGGTCGCCTTTTTCTTCATTCTCACATATGAGTGTACCTTCAAATATGTGAATTCATCATTTCTGCTGCACCAAACATGACTCTTTGTATGATTAAATATATTAAACTTTTGCTCCATGTGTATCTAGCCCACATTTAGTGAACACATGATCCCTGACTTGACTCTCAGTTTACCATTAGCATTACCATCATGGCATGGGTAAGAGTGATTCTAAGTTCACTTTTCAACACGAACTTTTAATATATTACTAAAACATGATGTGGTAGCGCATTGTCATTTACAGACCGTAAATGTCGAAGAAATGGCCAAAAACCAACCCACTACCTTGCAGCTTTACTGATACATTTAATTAGTGTATTAGCCATAATTTGTGAAAATTGGGTTTCGGAACACATTTACTATTTGCACATCAGCATAAAACATACACATTTTTCATTCTTTTGATCAAATATATTTTTATTGAGTTCCACAAAGCGACATCATACATACCATGAACAGAACAAACAAACAGAACAAACAAGGGGCAAAGCTGCTGCACCCGTCCCCAACTCTGCATAGTACCCAACTGTTTTTGTCGTCACAGTACAAAAAATGGGCTTTCACAGCTACTGAAATACATTTTGAAATGTTTGTACAGTTGACTTATTAGCTATTTAAAAGAGTGTGAGGAAAAACCCAAAACCCAACAGCCTTTTACTTCACATTTCCTACAGAAGGTCAGACAGTTCAATTAACAAAATTCTAGAACTCTGCAGTCAGAGAAGGAAAAATAATTGTAAACTGACTTCTGACCTCCGTCTCCAAACACAGAGCAAATGTGACAAGATGAATACAAGATTTAAAGGCATCTTTATTGCTCCTTAACTTTCTGACTGAAGAGAACCCGTGTTCTTTGTCAACTCGCCAGAATGGGCGAGTAGGTCCTAAATATAGGGTGACCAGATAAAATCTGTAGCATAGCATGTATATTTTTCGAAGACTGGCATGCATGGAAGAAGACTGCAATTTATGTTTTTGGACCTTTTGATGATAAGCATCTTCTACTAGTATACTAGTAATTGTTGATTAATTTTCTTGTTTTTCCCATGCCGAAGAGCTATCAACTACTCACGACAAAATCATTGAGAGATTAGAAAGTATTTTTGCAACATGAAGTGTTCCTTCAATTTTGAAATTTGACAATTGCCCGCCTTTTAATTGTCAAGAATTTAAAATGTCCTCACTCATCTAAATGTTATGCCTCAGAAAAGCACACCTCTCTGGCCACAGGTAAAATCAAGAGATGGAGGACCACTCTGAAGACTTTTCAACACACTGTGTTGGAAAAGCATGAACTCAAATCACTTCTTCAGTCTAAGCTTCGTGCATACCAGTCAATGCCCATTCTACTACAGGTCAAAGTCCTGCCATCTTAATGTTTGGGAGAGTAATAAGGACCAAACTGCCACAATGGACCACTAAAAAATCTATTGACATTGATAGAATACAACCCACTGATTCATCTCCCAATAGCAAAATGAAAACATATACAGAAAGACGCCACTGTGTTTGGAGCACTTTGCATAAAAGAGGAGACCAAGTTATTGTCAGAGAAATGCAAGTCTAATGCTCCTTTTTATGCTGACCTTCTGAGTGTTCCGACTACTCAAGGACACACAGTGACAGCCCACTGTCCTGGAAAGTCCATTATACAATTATTTGCATTTCAAGTACCTGCTTCAGCATTCGCCAACTCCAGATTCTGAAGTGAGACTGATCCACCTGAGAATCCAGAGAGAACAACAACTGTATCAATGTCTCTGTCATCAGGGTCAGTCATGGACACTTCTCCATTATCTCTGCAGCCTCACATGACCAGATCTGAGTGACTGATTTGAGTACCAAAACAACTTATTGAAGAGTAGTGATGCTTTTATGGTAATTTGTATTTGTTATTTAACAAAGGGGGAGATGTAGGGGAATATGTACAAGAAAGTGGCGGAGCATGGCGTTAACCTCCTTGGCTTAACGCCACGCTCCGCTACTTCTGAAAAGCAAGGCTGCACCATATTTACAAGAATGTGGAGCAGCCTTGAGTTTCCCCCTGTGATGGCGCTATGTTCAGCATCTTTGCGCCAATGCAGGTGGGTGTCTGCGTGCAGGGGAGGATTGTTTATATGTAGGAAGGTGTTTCTTCCTGCACATAAACAATCCTAAAATTCCATTCTGTCACTTTCATGTGTGCTGCTGGAATCAAGCTATCCTGGCTGAAGAGGGCTGAAAGCCCGAAACCGGTCCTAGGATGCTTGTTTCCAGTCCAGGGAGGACCTGGCATGGCAGTTCGGGCTGGACTGTTCCCATGGAACACAGGGTCAATACTGATTTGCATATGGCTGGGTTCAAACTGGAATGGCATGGTGAGCAAAAAACAGACAGATTTAGGCACAGATCCCTGTACTGGGGTGAATGTATGACATTATTCTGCATTCTGTCCATCAATTGTTGTTTTTGCTTCATGCAGCACGCATGAAAGTGACAAAATGACATTTTTTTAAAGGTTTTTTTATGTAGAGGAAGAGACACCAACATGTACATAAACAAACCATGGCATTCTGCTTTTTAGGTTTCGGCTACCGTCCCACTGCTAAGCAGTGGGCGGAGCCGAAATCTTTTGTTAGTAGTATAGGGGCCTGAACACGCCCCTCTTCTTCATTGGCTGGCCTCGTAAATGCTGGCCAGCCATTGGAGGAGAGGAGCGTCACTGAGTTCAGGGCCCTCCTTGACGCGATTCGGGGGCGTTTCTGGGTCTTTTTTTAAGCCCCGCCCCTTTTTGCCTTGTGTCCCGGGCCACGCTGTGATTGGCTGCCGGCCCGGGACACCCCGTGACGTCATTCCCCGGGCCGCGCTGTGATTGGCTGCCGGCCCGGGACCTGACTTGTCCTATATTCAATAAATTTGTGCTGCGAAGGCTTGTTATTTCTGTTTGTTTCCTCTTTGTAACGCATGTAATCCTAAATCCTTATGTTTTTCAACTGGTTCTTATGTAAAGCGCTCTGACACCTTCGGGTAAAGTTCGCGCTATATAAAATCGCATAAATAAATAAAATAAACTTATACCCATCCCAAGATGGACGTGACATCAATACGTTTGCGCGCGCTTCATTCAAAGAGTGGGCATTTTCTCTTGCATGTTCATTTGAGTAGTCTGTCGTTTGTGTTAGTGACCTGTCCTGCACTTTGTCCCGTCTGACCCACCCATCTCAGGCAGTGTGAAGGAGCAACTCCTGGTACAACTACGCTCGGGAAGGCTGCGATACAGGTGAGTATAAGGAGGGCATAGGAGTTGGGGGGCGTGTGCTTTGCGTGCCGGAGGGGGCCACTCCTGCTCGTTATTGGTAACTATGCCAGGGCACCCTGATCTTGAAGTAAGTTACCCGCACACCTGAAATGTATCGACATAGGGCGATTCTTCCTGTTGCTGAGACGCTGCAGCTAAGGACCGTGCGAAGCCATTACTGCTCTTGTGTCTGTACCTCCTGAAGCTTCAGCACCTGACCTTGAAACACGTCAGTCACGCACATTTACTTTATTTGAGCGAAGGCAGTGTGATGACCAAACCGTATTATAAATTGCGTGTTGGTGCTTGGTAGCCGTAAACTCTCTGCTATGGATTCCTTCTCGCTGGCGTTCATATATTCACTGTAGGCCATTGAAGTTGTGTGGACAGACACTTTAAGCTGGTTCAGGACGTGCCTAAGATTTAATCATTCAAAACAAGGATGCTTCCTTAAGTATATCCTAATTTTTCATTTGTTCTCGGAAATACCTATAATCTGGGCGCATTCCGGTTAAGGCTTATCAGGCACTTCTTAGAAGAAACATCATCAAATGCAGTCCCGATACTGCTGTGCAGTTAACCTTTTAGTTTAGTTGAAATTCAGACTGGGAAATGAATTCTTGCAGCTACCCCGGTTCAGTGCTTTGAAGAAAAGCTTGTCACAATGTGTCTTTATTGTATCACTTATTGCAACCACGTGCATTTAATATACAGCAGGAACGGGTATATTGTTTCACGTTGCATTTTTTTGTACTGGTTAGTGCTTTACTTGCATGTTAATACACCACATTTACCTTATCAGCTCAATAAACAATGTAAAATTATTCCGCCCCAGAATCTCGAGATTGCTTAGCCGGAAGTATTATGTTTTACACATGCTTGGCCTGGTGCCATGATAAGATGTGGTTTCTCTACTCACTCTTGTTGGAGCTTCCCTGCTAGCAATGGCCTAGGTCAGGCTTTAAGTGGGATGAAAAAAACTGGCGGTCTCTGAGGGGCGTGGCCAATATAATTAAGGGTGTGGCTTAAAATACTAAATTAGAAATCTCTACTTAGCGTTATGTGCCCCCGACTGGTATGTTGCTGATTCTGTCTTTGCATCCAGATCTATAACACAAGTAACATGCCACCTGCATCGAGCCAGGGCTACTGGCTTGATCAATGGTTGTTGCATAAGATGATTAAGCAGCAACAATGGCATTTTATATAAAAAGTTAAAATGCTTCAGTTCTGAAATGAGACTGAAATAACTGTAACAAGACCCTTTAAAGATATATGAAAGGTGGTATTGGTGCCAAGTTAAGATTTGTTTTCCCACCCCGAGGGTGAGGTTATAATGGAGAGCCCGAAAGTGACCCGCCTCAGCACCTGCTTCTTAGAACTGCCCGTGTTGAGCACCGGCAGGACTTGGCCCACTTAAAGCCCAGTCTAGGTGTCATGCTGTGACATGGTCCATCTGCTGGGGTGATGCATCAATTGGGTGTCCGCTGGCAGGGTGATCCTACGCCCCAGAGATGGTGCTGGGCAAAGATGTGAGCTGCCGGGCTCTTTAGAACAGTTCCTTTTGGCCCCGTGACCGTATGATGCTGGATGTCAAACGGATGCCGGGCTCTGTGCCCCCACATGCGAACTGCCCGAAAGTGCGAGCTGGGTGATGGTGATCTGTGTCATTGTTGGCTCAGCACAGGTGCAAGCTTCCTTCCGGATCCTCGCTTCTCTGCTCCGGGGCAGGGCGGGCGGCGTCGGCTCTTCCGTGGGGTGGTCCGAAGGCGCGCGCTCTTCGGCTCTGATTTCGGTCCCTCTGCTCCTTGAGGGCAGCACCCTGTTCCCTGTGCGCGATAGCGGTTTAAGGGCAGTGCCGAGATTCCGGTAAAACAGGCTTCCCTCAGTGTCGGGTGCGAGGAGAAACCCCTGCACGAACCGATGATTTATAACAATAGTTGGTTTATTGTTGTTGTTTTTTTTTTTTTTTATAATAGTGCACCCCAGACTTCTGCAGGTGGTGGTTTGAATACATTTTATGTGCATTTATTGCACAATTAAAGAACTCTTTGTCAGGAATTCTGCCAACGATAGGAGCGTTTTACATTGCAGGTAGGTGAGGTTTAAAATTTAAAATGGGGCACAGTTGCGGAGTTTTGGAAACGAAGACCTATATTTGGCTGTCTCTATCTTAATATTTCTCGATACCGCGAGTGCTTGTCATAAGGTGCTCCTTTGGCCTGACTCACAGATTGCATTTTGAAATCCATTGCTTTGATCCAGATTGCGTTATCGGCGGCGTCTACACAGTCGTCCTGTAAAAGGTCACCTGTGGACTCCAAGGCCTTGGATGGCTCGTGCTCTCCTGTTGTGAGCTTGACGTCACGTGCACGTCTGTTGCAATGGGTGCTTGGCACCGTCTCTGTTCTCCATGTACTTGCATGGTTTGACTACCTATTGGCGGAAAGCTGCGCACAACTAGAGGCAGGCGATTGAGGGTTAAAACACGTGCCGATTCTTGGTACCACGCTACCTAGATTTGGTTTACCTAAATAAATATATAATTTTTTTTGAGGCACCACTAGAGAAGCTGTGTTTTATTTTTTCCTTCTAGCTATTTTTATTTTTTAATTGTACTCGCATTCTCTCCTCTGGGTGGTTGAATGGTGTGATGTCGCGTCTCTCTTTCCTTGGTCACAAAAAAAGGCTGCGCAGAATCAAGTTGATTCCATTGTTGCATCAGCTTCTGGGAGGCCGGCGGCTGTGGGAGCTCCCCTCCTGGGTGAGTGGGGCAAGGGTACAACGCTCAGATGCTGCACAGGGCTCCTCCACGAGCGTCTCTGCCTTAGCCCGGGCGGCACTTCCCCCTGTGCCGGAAAGTGCCTGCCGGGTGACCTGCAGCAGTGACAGGCCGGCACATTGGCCAGCAAGAGGGGCGCTCTCCTTCCCACGAGGTGCCGGGGGCTCCCGGTGCTGTGGTCTGGCTGCTTCCCACTAAGTGCCCCACGTGTAGCCTGCAGATGGCTAGCAGGCTCTTGAAATAAATCCAAAATGTATCAAAATTAGTGCCCAGAAGAACGGGAAAATGTAATGCTTGCTAAAATCAGGGCTAATCAGTGAATATTTCTGTCGGCCGTTTCACCTCGCGGACTTCCTGCCTTGAGGGACACCGTGCAGCCAAATGCTCGGAAAACAATAGGGAATCTAAAGGGGGGGGGGCTGGAGTGGGTGCAGAGTGCACAGGCGTAGCTTTCATTGACTCTCACACAACTCAGTTTTATGTTCTTCAAGAACATCCAGCTCCCCTTCCAAGTGCCAAGAAACGTGTTGCCATGTTCCACAGGTGGAAACTTCGCCCAGTAAGTGATCGGCGTGGGGAAGGCAGGGGGCGGGGGTGTGGGTTTGAAGTTGCTGCGAGCTGGGAGGGAACCTCTGCACTCGCAAGAATCAGCATACACAGGAGGAGGGCGGGGGGCAGAGCCGGGGGTTGCACGGACCCTGAAAAGTCTTCGCCAGTAGCAGTCTCCAGGACAAAAAGGGGAAGGGACCGAGGCAGACATACCGAGTGACTTACCTCCTTATGGGACTGGGGCCTGTGACATGTTGGGTGGGTGTGTGTGGCTCTGGGTGGGTGTGTGTGGCTCTGGGTGGGTGTGTGTGGCTCTGGGTGGGTGTGTGTGTGGCTCTGGGTGTGTGTGTGTGTGTGGCTCTGGGTGTGTGTGGCTCTGTGTGTGTGTGTGTGGCTCTGTGTATGTGTGTGTGGCTCTGTGTGTGTGTGGGGGGGGGGGCTCTGTTGGTGTGTGTGGGTCTGTGTGTGTGTGTGTGTGGGTCTGTGTGTTTTTGTATGGCATTTGACAGAGATTAAACTATTGGCATTGTAAATGACAATTCCATTTATTTATCTGTTTTCAAAACCAACACATAAATACAAACTTTGTCATTTACAATGCCAGTAGCTCAAACTTTTCAGAAGGCGAAACCTTTGCATTGTAAATGCTTGTTTCATGTGCTGCCAAGGCAACACACATGGAAAAAGGAAAAACAGGAGAAATACTGCATTTCTCCTCGTTTTGCCAACTTAAGACCAGGATTTACCTGGTCTTAATGTTTGCGATGCCTCCTAAGTACGCCACGCTTGTACTTAGGGGGCAGAGTCAAAATGAAAGGGTGTGGCAGTGGAACGCCCACTGCAAAACCCATTGCCTACCCCTTTCACGCTAACCATAGCAGGAAAGGGGGCCTTATGTACAAGGCAGCGTTACGCCACGTTAAGTGGCTTAACGCTGCCTTGTACATAAGGCACAACGTTGGTAAAAGTGACGTTGTGGTGGCGATAGGAGCTTGCACATATCCCCTGTAGTGTCTTTTAAGTTTGAGATGACTGGACCCTTTTGGTTCTCGACGGACTCCGTAGAACAGTGACGTAAGTGTGGGGGTTATTGAAATCATGATGTAGAAAGTTCAGTTAATGGTTAAATGCTGAGGAAAAAGGGCATGTAATACCAAACTCAATGTGTGCCGTGATCACTTGCAAGTACACAGACTAGGGAGAACGTTACAGTGAGCAAGGGCAAAACTTGACAACTATGGAGCATCACGAAGTCCTCACCGAACACTGTGTCCCCCTTTACGGCCTATCCTTTGATGACTGGATCCACCTGTACAACACTAAACCGGAGGTGGATTTTGGTGTCCTTTGAATATCGCTAGAACCTTAGCCTCCTTCCATATATATCAATTTAAAGGTCTATGCACCACACACACAAAAACTAGACTCTCATCCGGAAAATATCATAACGCCCTTTTTTGAGATCTGTGTGTTCGCTTAGACACTACCTCCTTTCTCTGGGACCGCTCACCTGGGTTTGAGGCCGGCTCGCTCGTAGGCCCAAGCGGCTGTCTGCGCGGAGGGAGCCAGCGGATCGCTAAAGCTGCTACTCGGGTAGTTCCTCTCCATCATCCGGGAACTATGGGCGGGGGCCTTCACATTTCGAGCCTACTTGCAGTGGGGAAGCTGCAGAGAGGGTGTAAGCGGGTGGCTCAGGCACTGTGCGGTTGACTCCGCGTTAATATTTATTGTTGTTATTCAATGTTATTGGACTACGAGGTGCAGCACAGCTCCCCCATGTTGGTTCACTTCCCAGCATGCAACCGGACAGCACCATCGCCACCTACCCACTGCGGGGACCTCCTCTGAGTTCTTCTGTCGAAATAGCCATAGAGAGAGGACAGCAATAATGTACCCTGTACATTAAAAATTCAAGCCTGTCGGCCATCTTACAGTAGAATTTGTTTTCCAAATCAAATAGGAGCTCTCAGCAGATTTAGATATATTATTAATCTTTGATGGCCAAAACAGTAAACGGGGTTTTGGGATTATTGTATAACTTAATTTAAATATTTAGAATGAATAATTATAATATTTACTAAATCTATTATAGCAGCATTGTTATTGTGAACAATTTACAGCCATTATTGCTTGAAACAACACAGTAAACAGCGTTCCGGTAAATTTGGACCTCTTACCACCTTTCAAGATGGCCGCTATCACCCACGTCTTTAGTGGCCTTCGGAACAAACGTGTCAGTGCTACACTGTCTTCCAGGCTTCGATAATGAAAATATCAACATCTGGAGAAGGGAGAAAGGGGAAGCTGATGCAAATAAAATGCGGGTTGCTCGTAAGTGAGCGATGTTTGGCAAGGGAAACTCCAATGATTACGGCGCATTTGAAAAATGACCACAGTGTAATTAATGCTGGAGCGAACATAGTGAAGGGGCTGTAGAAATTGAAGTTATTTTAATATTTGTCGTTTGCAAATAACCCCCCCCCCCAACACCCCCCCCCCCTTGAGACCCTCACGGGTGAGTAGCGCGCTTTATAAACCCACTGATTGATTGGTTTTTAGTGACTGTTAATAGAAATGCCAAATAGTAAACGTGCACGTAAGTATAAGCTTTGACCCACGTTTAGCATCTTATCGTTCCTTTCGTGCTTTGTTTACAACGCTCACAGGAAAGACCACCCCTGCATATCTGAGAGGATGCAAGGGATGGACACGCAAGTTTTCCGTTTGCTTATGAATTACATTGCCATTGTTGTAACACAACAGCCTTAAAGTTTGACACTTTGAGTGACATGTTTAAAAAGCAAAAAATAAAAAAAACGAGCGTCGAAAATGCAATAGGTCTCACCTTTCATTAGGTTAAAGCCGTTTGCTTTGCTATACAATACCATTAGCAAGACAAATGGCTTTAACTTAATCAAAGGCGAGACCTATTGCATTTTCAATACTTGGCTATCCTCAGACTGGCTCAAGGGCAGATTTCAAATACTACCAGTCTGCACTTGAACATGGCCATCTTCCCCCACCACATCCCAATAAATTGATGGCAGAGTGGACCTGCCTACAATGCATTTGATCGGGCAGGGGTTTGCCATGTGTTCACTATGGGGTGTACTTAACCTTTTGTTACACCTGGGTTTCAAGAGTATTGTGTCGCCTGACCATATAGTTGCAAGATTAACAGGACCAGGTATTTCCCACATAGGTGCGGCCATCATTTATAAAGAAAGATTCTGGAGCATGGTATTCTGCATGTAGTCCATTCGTTCTTCCAAGGTGAGCTCCTTACTGGCAGATTGTAAATATCTTCAGCGAAGTGAAAACTTTCAAAACATTGAGAGATTTTTATTGGTGCACTCTATCATTTGAACCCTCATCTTTTTCCTCCCACAGACAAGCTCTAATAGACATATCTGTACAATAGCCGATTAGGTGGGGAAAAACCAAAAGGTGCCAAGATACCCAATTAATGGATGTGGGCTATATTAAAAACACATATCTTCACCTTTTTCACCTACTACCACCAACTGCCACTTTGACAGTTGCTAAGGTGACTGGAAAAAATGAGGGGTAGAGGAGGGATTACAGAAGTACATTTGCTTTTCAATTCTTGGGTTTCATCTACACAGATTTCAAAGAATAATGCACATGCTCTTTATGTGCAAGTCGAATACTTAACTCCTGGGTTTAATTTATTTTTGCTTCTTTCCCATTAAGTGGACTTCTGGCAAAATATGAACAAGTCTTGGGATTCTTTTCTGAATGGACATGGTTCTCCTTTTAATATGGAGACCCCTTGCTCATAACCTATGCCTATACTGTTCCACGGGTTCACTTAGATTCCTCTGCGCATGACTTTGCTCTTAAATGTACTGGATTCACTGCCAATTTGGAATATGCTAAATTATGTCAGACCATTGGGAACTAAGGCAAACGAGTTAGGACCTAGTCTTGCACAAAGCCATGTGCCTTAAGATGCCGTTTATGGTCATGCCGACGTGTGCTCGCAAACTTGGAGTTTGTATAACTTTGCTGTTTATTGCAGAGGAGGGTGGTAGTTTGCAGCACACTAGCAGCTTTACAGAGAGTTTAAGTGATTTAGGGTTTAGAAAACCCATGTAGACACCTTAAGCGTTCATAGACCTACATGTATAAGCTGAATGCAGCTTTTAGTGCAGTAGGTATGGGTTGGAGGGTCCCACTGTCCTCCAAGTAGAACTTCCTTACTACAGCAGGGGTACCAATTGTCTGTGTTTGCATTGGGGTCCATTATACCCAACCCATCAGTGTATAGGAGTAGGGGGATGTAGAGTCTTGATTAAAAAAGGGTGGAGGTTGCAAGAAAGGTTAGCTATAAGCATTTATTTGTCTAGATCCTAAGAACACTTGGGTCACTGAGTAAGCAACATGCAGTATATTCCAACCTCTGAGACCACATCAATACAGAGACATGGTATGTACATCACAACACCATAAAACAGTCACTAGTTTGGTGAAAGCCCCATGCTCCAGAATCAGGCACGACTTTGTAGGAACTTCCCACTGCTCCCCATCACCCCAACACACTAGACAATCTCTGATGGTATGTTATACCCACAGCGAGGAATGACGTGTGTGTACACAGAGTTGCCCAAAAGGGTCCACAGGCCAGGTCAGTAAAATGCTGAACACACAAACCACCCTACATTGCCAATTAAGGAGAGCCCATTCCATCGGACTAGTAGTAACTATAAAAGGCAACATATGTATTACGCCCAGACAAAGAAACCACAAGGGAAAAAAACAGACATGTGTATGCCATCATTAAGGTAGCAGCTTCTAGCAAACACAGAAGGGTTGTTGTTTTATTTAATTTCTAGATCAGTTTAGTGTTCAGCCCGGTAGCCTGGAGGAAAGTTTATCAATCATGTAAACTGGCCCGATCAAAGATGGTGACAGGTGAGAATCAGAAAGAGCTCTAGAGCTCCCAGTTCTCTATTTCGAAATGCCATTTCTCCAGGCATAATGCCACAAAGTGTACTATGATGCAAATGTCCCAATTTCCACCGACCAACACGAGGCACATGGGGCTCCTAGTAATCAGGGCCTAAAACAGTGGATGGACTGGAGCAGAGGCACTGTTGTGTAAGGAAACAAATGCAGGATACCCCTTTACTCTTATCCTGGTCTCGAACAAGCCAATATAACCACAGCGGATGAATGTAATTTTGTTCAAAGAATCATGATATACCAAGAGGCTTTCATGGGTCCAGACAAAATTTAGGTTGACAGTAAAAAAATCAAATATGCCTTGGACCACAGTAGGTGCCGAAAGCAAACAAAACCATTAGCAATTAAATTAACCTTGGCTTTAATGTGCCAACGCAGTTAAACACAGGCATTTTAAAGTGTTGCATGAATATCGCATAAAATACCATTCTTTTGGCTTTACCAATGCCGGTGGAGGGAAAGTAGCAAACAAATGCTTTGAGCAGAGAATGCAAGCAGGGGACAAAAATGCATGTGGCTATTGAAACAACGTGACAATTGGGTATACTTTGAGATGTAATAGCCCCTCGTCCAATTCAAGAGGAGCATAAGCATTTCCTAGAAGGTGGAATAAAAACCCCAGCGGATTCTGCTCACCTCCTATCCTGGCTGGTGCTGGGGAGGCTCTGGGGGAGGCTCTGGGGCTCCCTCCGACCCTTCTCTAATGCACAATCCCTGCGGGCCTGCCTCAGCCTGGGTCCATGTCTGTCACAAGCTGCGAGACAACGGACAGCAGGAGGGGGGTGGGAAAAATAAGTTGGAATAAAAACCCCAGCGGGTTCTGCTCACCTCCTATCCGAGCTGGTGCTGGGGAGGCTCTGGGGCTCCCTCTGACCCTTCTCCAATGCCCGATCCCTGCGGGTCTGCCTCAGCCTGGGTCCAAGTCCGCTACAAGCTGTGATACAGCGGACAGCGGGAGGAGGGCGGGCACAAAGGGAACTGGAAAAACGGACAACGGAAAGGGTCCGGGAGGATGGAGAACACGACCAACAGGAGGGGGGTTGGAACAGGAAACTAACAAGCATTAGTGGGAGAAGGGCGGGAAGAAAGGGAACAGGAACATGGACAACGAGAAGGGGGTGGGTGATGGAGAACCCTGCCAACAGGAGAGGGGTGGGAACAGGAAACTAACATGACAATGCTTCTGATAAGAAGCTTGGTTGCCATGACAATAGAAAGCTATTGCCACAGATGGCTTTGGACTGTCCACTGTCTGTATGCACACGCGCATGCTGTTAGGTTTGGGCAAATGGCGAGATCTGCCATATTTGTCCATTACTACACATGCATGTAAGGCTTTCAGAGAATCGAGTGCAAAAGGCACTCGCATGGCGAGAGCAGCGCATGCCCCTCTATCCCCAGGCGAGACCTAAAACAAAAGCATTAATATCCACGTAATGTAATAGAAAAAGGAGTTGTCGACCAGCATTGTGTAGCTTGGGCACGGTGTCCGCCATAATTTAAGGTCATAGGAAGGGCTCGGTATGCCTTCCTCCCAAACACTCATGCTCAACCAGTGGTCAAAGTGGGTGGGATCTCAGGGGCACAACGTCCCCAAGCTTTTTAGATCTCGCCTAGGCAGCGCTGCTCTGTCTCTTCGAGACATGCTGCATTCTGGATATGGGCATTAAGTGCGCCCATGTATTTTATCGGCTCTTCTCAATGTGTTTTAAAAATGTTTTATTTCATTTGTTTAGTAGTCTCTCCATAGTACTTCCTTTTCTCCAGGTGTAACCTCCCAAGAGGACTGCCCCAGTTACATGTGTTGTTACTTGGTCTGTTTTACTTACATCTAGTGAGCACTTTTTTCTTAAATGGCTTTCTCCTACCTGCTCTTGCAGGCACTAGAAGCTCTCCCACTTCCGTAACCATCCCTAGGGGCTCACTGCACTGTGACGCTGCACATAACCTAATATGATTTTTTTCAAGTAGCATGGCACACCACGCTTTATCTTATGTTTATTTGTTAAGCAGCAGGGTACGTCGCGTTTTATCTTATATGTTGCACGCTACCTAATTTTGTTTTTAAGTAGAGCTGCACGCCGGGCTTTATATTATGTCTATTTTAAGCATCGTGGCATGCTGCAGCTTCAACACTGGCAGCTGCGCCTTTCTTTTCTTCTGCGAAGCTCGCTCAACTCCATGCCACCACAGAGACATGCATTAGAATTGCTCAACAAAGTACGCGTTGCACACTGCACGTTATCTTATACACTGTACACAACCTAATATTTTTTTACTTCATCTTATGCCTTTTTTAAGCAGCACGGCACACCATGCTTTATCTTATATGCTACACACGAGCACATTTTTTTTTTAAGTAGTGCTGCACGCATGACTTCATATTATGTTAGTTTGAAGCATTGCGGCTGCTTCAGTTTCAACAATGGCACCTGAGACTTTCTTTTCTTCTGCGTGTCCCGCCCAACTCCATGCCACCACGGAGACAGTTGTTTGCATGGCTTAACAAGTAAGTGCTGGTCATCAATCGCTCTCATGCAGCTGTTGTGATTACTGGCGGGGTTTACTCGAATGGATGCATTCAGCATGTATTGTTGTGTGTGTTCACTCCGTAATCTGTTAGGCATGCCTTGTGTATGCTGTGTGCATGCATGCCTTTTGTGAATGCTGTACATGCAGTCCCCTGTGTGTGTTTATGCACCGCCTGCTCTGGGTGCATGCCACAAGCATTATGTCTTGTACTCTGCGTTAGTCTTAGTCATGATGCAGCTACGCCCAGAGTAGGTGAACAGAGTGCTCTCTCTGTAAGCTGTTTGCACAGTCCATGTGTGCTGTGTCTGTAAACTATGATTTCTATGTTTGTACACTGTGTGTATGTTTGTGCACAGTTACCTGCTGTGCATGTACACACAAAAAAACAGAATCCACGTTCTTTTGTTGTAAGGGTGTAGTTTCTAGTTCCTCCGTTGCATGTAGTTGTGCCTCCCATACCCCATTCTAAATGCAAAACAAACAATTTGTCCGACAACTCAAAGGCGCTTACATGACTTTGGAACACTTCTTTACTTTAAATAATTGCTCCACTGCAAACAAAAAAATATAATTTAAAAACATTGTCATTTACAACAACAATAGCTTTATCTTTCACAAATGCAAGGCCTATTGCATTGTAATTGCTTGTTTAATTTAAGCAAAACCATTCCCCTGCTTTTTTGTGAAAACACAACCGTCCCGGGACTGTTAATTCTGTGAGTTTAAATGCTTCAGTTTAAGTGTAAGAAACACACAAGAAGTGATTGTAAGTTCCTTGCATTAAGTATACCCGTTGGTAATAGCTCAGTGTAGCACTCCAACCCATCATTCATTTGCTCCTTTGCTCACCATGCCAACCCAGATTGGACCCAGCCCTATACAAACCGGTCTTTAAAAAAATAAAATCTTTTTTTGTTAAAAACAGCAAGTACAATGAAGTTCAGCATACACAGCAACATACAAATGCGTCATGACCTTACTCCCTGCTCCTTAAGGGAACAGTTCAAACCAAGATGCCAAGCCAGTTCCTCTCTGAAAGGGAACACAAGCAACGCAAGTCCTGTTTCTTTTTTTTTTATTTTTAAAAACCTTTATTAAATTAAAAAGGCAGAAAACATGTTAGCCAATCAATGTTGTAAGTTGCACAACATTTGATCAAGTGAAAACTGCAAACAGTTGCAAGTTCTTCATCAGTTCATAGCCACATAGTATGGTATTCAGAATTAAAGATACGTTTAAGAACATTTGGAATAAAATGTAAAAAAGAAACCAAGAAACGAGTACATCAAATAAGCACGTTTATTCATGCCTTTCAAAAACTTGAAATAAGGAAAGCACCATCACTAATGATCACCCCTACACCATACCAATGAAGCTTTCACCTTACCTTCTGTAATATGTTTTTTTTTTTTTTTATTCAACAGAACTTTATTGACAGCAAAGCCATTGACAGCACCAGCATTATCACATGTGCATGAGGAGACGCCGGGATCGACACCGGGTACACAATACTTATTAGGTGTTAAACGTACACAGCCTTATTGCCAGCATCCCGGAGGCCTGGCGGCAAAGTAGGAAGAAATTAGCACAACAATTCAAATCGAGGGCTCCCAGTGCCGGTAGTGTACCGTAGCGGTGTGTCAACTGGCAATCAATTGTCTACATGCTAGTCAGCGATCCAACGACTAGTTTACCATGAAAAGTTAAACAGCTCCCAACTAACCCCCCCCCGCCCGCTAGTGTGTGTCTGTGTGCCTGCCTAACCCATCCCGTCCATACCACCTCCCAAGTGCCCCTATCCCGTGTCCCCACCCCGTCCCCCCCAGAAACCTACCCTCGTTCCTCCCTCTACTGCAGCTCGTCTACTGATTCTCACAGCTGCCCTCAGTCAACCAGGGGCCTCCCCATTCCCGCCTCCCCCGTGTCCCCATGCTCAGTACTGACTTCGATCTCTACCACTCTAACCTGCAGTTCCACCTCCTCCGCGATGTCAGTATCTTCCTCCTCGCCTCTCTGTTTGTACTCTTTGTAGAGGTCCCAAAAATTCTTGGGCCTGCTTCTGGGCGGAAGAAGATCGCTATACAGTTCCGTCTGTGTACAGCAGTACTGCAGGTCTCGTAGCCATTTAGTCTTGGTGGGGAGGGGCCCCCTCATCCAGCAGGCCGCCACCACCCGCCTTGCAAGGAGCAACGCCATGTCCACCAGACGACGCAGTCCCGGGGCTAGTGGTTTCGAGTAACCGAGTAGCGCCAAGGCCGGGCCACGAGACAACGGCTCCCCTAACATTTGATCGAGTTCCGCAAAGACCTCCCCCCAGAATGCCTGTACTCCTGGGCACAGCCATGCCAAATGGAAGAAATCAGCCGACGGAGTCCGGCAGCGCTCGCACTCGGGTGAGGTGCGAAGGCCATAGCGATGGAGGCGAGCAGGGGTATAATACACTCGCTGTAAATATTTGAAGTGCACCAAGCGGTGCCGTCCGTTTAGGGAGATCCTGCGCGTGCTTGTGCAGCAGTAGCGCCACATTCCGTCATCTATGGGGGATTGTAGGTCCGCCTGCCAGGCCTCCCTTGCCTTCGACGGCTGCAGACACTGCTGTGTCACACCCAGCTTGTTAAGCTGTGTAATGAGTTTCGCCGCAGAGGTGGACTTCAGTATGTAGGTCAGTTCCGGGATCTCTACAGGTTCCTCCAAATCCGGCCCTAGCAGTTCACGAAAGGCCGAGCGGAGCCTATGGTATTGGAATTTTTGTAAGAGGGTGTGTCCCGCCCCGGCGACTGTTAGCTGGTCCCAGGTTTTAAGCACCCCGCCTTCAAACAAGTCTTCCAGTTTGGTTACGCCAAGAGAACTCAGCGCCTTTACCACTCCCCTCTCACCAAGCGGGTCGAGCCACAGGGCCCATTCCACCGGTAACAGTGGGGAGTAAAGCAGTGTGCAGCCCCGTGAGCGCACCAGGCAATTCCAGGCGTGATTGGTCGCTTTCAGCGAGACCATCCGACCAGTTGTGCGATCCGTGGGCAGGCAGACAGTAGCCGGTAGAGGGAGCGGATCTGCAAACAGCCGTTCCAGTATAAGGTGCGGGGTCCGTGCGTCGCCGTGCACCCATGAGTATAAGTGCGACGCCTGGGCGACTCTGTAATACCGTTCCAGGTCCGGTGCTCCCAGTCCCCCCATTTCGCAAGGTAGAATCAAAGTCTTCCAACTAACCCTGGGCTGCTTCCCCCCCCAAGCTAATTTCACCAGCACCGAGGTGAGCTGTCGGAAGAAGGTCTTAGATAAAACCACCGGCAAATTCAGGAAGAGGAACAGAAATCAGGGGAGCACCACCATTTTTATAAGTGCAATCCTACCCGAGAGGGAGAGTGGGAGGCGAATCCACTTATCCACGTCCTCCACTAGGTTGTTATAGGCCACCCCGTAGTTGTCTCGAACGAGCACTTCCGGGTCCGAGTGAAGTTGTATGCCCAGGTAGCGAACTGAGTCTGCGGTCCATTGCAAAGGGTAGTCCATTTCGAATTGGCGCGTCACCGGGGTGAGCGGGAACGCAATCGACTTGTCCCAGTTTACTTTCAGGCCCGAGAGCGAGCCAAAGCGGACCACCTCGCGAAGGACCGCAGTCAAATTAACTTCCGGCTCTCTGACGTACAACAGCGTGTCGTCCGCGTAGGTTGATATCCCTATCTTGTATGTGGGGAAGCTAACCCCCTCTAGGCTGTGGTACTCCCGCATGGCACACGCCAGGGGTTCCGCCACCAGTGCGTAAAGCAGCGGCGACAAAGGGCAGCCTTGTCGGGTGCCCCTGCTAATGTCTATCGGGTCCGTCACCCTGTCACCCAGGCGGAGCCTAGCGAAGGGTCGATGGTACAGCGCGCCGACCTGCTGAAGGAACTGTTCGCCCAATCCCAACTTGCGCAACACCCGAACCATGAAAGGCCATTCAACCGAGTCGAACGCCTTCTCCATGTCGAGAAATATCGCCAATGCGCTATTCTCCTGCTTAATGTGCTGCATCGTGCCTAACACTGTTCTGATGTTGTAGGTTAAATTCCTGCACGGGACAAATCCGGACTGCTCTGGGGCGACCAACCCGGGCACCAACAGGGCCAGGCGAGTAGCCAGGACCTTTGCGTAGATTTTGGCGTCTACATTAAGTAGACTGAGGGGTCTATACGAGCCGCAGAGATCGGGGGGTTTACCGGGCTTGGGTATGGTGATTAGTAGCGCCTCGCGCATGGTGGTCGGCATTTCACCGTTCTCGCAGATGGCATCAAACAGGGTGATCAAGTGTGGCAACAGCATGTCCTTAAATGCCTTATAAAACCCAACCGTGAGGCCATCCGTGCCCGGCGCACTGCCCGAGCGCATGCTTGCCAGTGCCTCTACTATTTCGTCATGGTGGAAGGGGGCCATTAAGAATTCCCTGTCCGAGTCCTTGAGGAACGGCATGTCTATATGGTCTAGGTAATCCTCCATCTCACCCTCCACTCCCCGTGTTCTAGTTCGGTATAGTTCCGCATAGTAGCTCCTGAATGTCTGGAGTACCTGCTCCTCATCGGTCACCGCGTCTCCCTCCGGAGTTCTCAGGCCTTCTATGACTAGCGGTCGTCTGGTGTTACGAGCCATACGTGCCAGGAGCGCTCCTGGCCTCTCACCCTCCCCATAGTGTCTCGCCGTGGCGTACTTGCCCATGTAAAGGACCTCTCTATCCGCCAGCGCCTGAAACTCAGACAGGAGTCGGGACATCTCTCCATCTCCCGTTTCACCGCCCAGCCGCAGCTGCTCCGCCTCCAGATCCGCCATCTTCGTTTCCAGGGCAGTCAGGTCCCTACGTATAGATCGCAGCACACCCGAATGTTTCGACATCGCCACCCCTCTGATGTATACCTTAAATGCCTCCCATACCGTAAAGAAGTCATCCACCGTGCCTATGTTAGTAGTAAAGAACTGCTCTATTGCCTCCGCCAGTTCCCCCCGGAAGGCCTCGTCTAGCAGTGCAAAGGGCGGGAACCGCCATGTGAAGGCCGGGATCCCCTTCCTGGGCGTTGCAAGGTGGAGGAGAATAGGGGCATGATCCGAGAGCGTGCGTGGGAGGACTGTGCACGTGTGAATGTTATTAAGTACCAGGGGAGTAGCCAGCCAGTAGTCTATCCTGGTGTGTACGTCATGAAATGCAGAATAGTGTGTAAACCCACCCGCTCTCGGATGCTTTTCCCTCCAGACATCCAGCAAGTCAGATTTAATCATCTCAGCCGCCATGTACGTGGCCGAGGCCACTGGCCTCCGGGCAGGGCCCGCAGAGCGGTCAAGTGATGGGTCAAACACAAAGTTAAAGTCCCCGCCCCACAGTACCCAAGGCTGTGCGTGCGTTCTTGCAAGGGCTGCCAGTGTCTTATAGAATTCAGGGTGGTCATGGTTAGGACCATAGACGTTCACTATCAGTATGTCCATCCCCTTCCCCACACATCTCGCCAGGACATATCTCCCATCTGGATCTGAGTGCACCGGTATGAGTTGCAACTGTGACTTCGGATTGACCCAAATTAACACCCCTCGGGCATGCGTAGTGAAACCCGCCGCCACAGCGTTACCCGACAATCCCCTGGATTTGAGCATTCTGCTGGAGAGTGGTAGGTGTGTCTCCTGCAGTAGAGCTATGTCAATGTGGTGTCTGCTAAGGTAGTTGAGGACTTTCCTTACTTTGCGGAAGTCGTTCAGACCCCGCACATTCCAAGTCATTAAATTCAGCCCATTCCGGGTATGTGCGTTCAGAGTTGGTGTTGTATCAGCCATTGCTAAGTAGGTGCAGATCGTGGACCAGAAGATGGGATAGTGTAGGACACAGTAGGGCACCCAGACCCATAAGCGCCCTCCGGCGCTCGCAGACAAGGACAGCAGAACACTTCAATTCACACACTTCACCGGCAGACCCCGTCAACAACCCCAACCAAACACCCCCCTTCCCCACCCCGAGACCATCTCCCACCCCAAGAACAGCTACCCACCCACAGCCGACCTCCCCCAACCTGGCCAGGCAGACCCCACACTCCCCCCCCATGTACCCCCTATCGGTGTAGTGTCAAAGAGTCCGACACCCACCCCTCAGAGAACAGCACCAACCAAAAGCTCGAGGGCAGAGCGCACCAATGCAGTACCCCCCTGACTGTTCCAAAATTGTGCAAGTACTGCCCCCCTCTCAGCTCCATTCAAGAGTCATTGCTCATGGCTTGATGAAAAGTGTCATTCAGCACCCCTCTGTCCGGCCCCCCCGGCTCAGTGTATTCCGCCACCAGGCACACACCCCCTTACCAGCATCATAGGGTAACCAGGTTGTCCTTTCCAAGATCGTGGATCAGGCGCCATTGTGAGGCCGGGGTGCCCATATCGTCCGGGTCCGTAATCAGATTCGTGTGTAGAGGGTCAATCCCTCCCGCCGCCGGCGTTCAATCCTGTTCCTCCATAGAAACCTCCTCCTCGTCTTCCCGGCCACTCCGGGTCTCCTTCCTTTCCCGCATCCAGGTCTTAAGGGATTTATGCAGTTCTTTCGGGTCTGTAAAGAAGTACGACTTCCCACCAGTATTAATCCGAAGTTTGGCCGGGTACATCATGGCGTAGTCCAGGCCTAGCGTCCTGAGCTGCTTCTTGTAGGGCGCGAACTGCCGCCGTTCCTCCTGCACCTTGGCTGTGAAGTCCGGGTAGAGGGAGATCTTCATTCCCTCATGCTGGAGTTGGCCCTTCTCTCGCGCCACTCTCAGGGCAGTGTCTCGGTCGCGATAGTTGAGCAGTTTCGCGATTATGGGGCGAGGTGGCAAGCCAGGCTGGGGCTGCGGGCCCAGGGAGCGGTGGGCGCGCTCCACAATGAACATGGGGGAAAAGACTTCCTCTCCCAGTAGTGCCTTCAGGAGTTTCTCCACATAAAGTTCCATTTTCCCCGTTTGCGTGGATTCCGCCACTCCCGTGATACGTAGATTGGATCTGCGGGAACGCGCCTCCAGGTCCTCTGTCTTGTCCCTGATGACTGTCAGGAGTCTGTCGAATTGCTTGCGCTCCTTGTCCCACTCCATCTGGGCTTCCTCGGCCTCAGTGAGCCGACGCTCCGCCATGTCAAGGCGCTCCGCATGTTTGTCCACACGCTCTGCCATACGGTCCATCCTGTACGACAGAGCGTCTATTTTGGTGCCCACCGCCGCAATACTCTCTTGAATGCCTTTCTCCATGGCTGCCAACATGTCCCGGAGCCTGGGTCGGAGCCGCTGCCGCACCCTTCGGCGATGAGTCCGGTGCCGGGGCCTCTGCACCTTTCGGACGGCGCCGTTCAAAGGAGATCTTCCCCTGGTTCGCTTCGGTCTTCCCCATTGTGTTCTCGGTGTGTGGCAGCGCCGTGCAAAGAAGTGTCCACCACCGTTCTCGATACCTCGGTGCCAGCGGCCTGGTATCCGATGCGTAGAAAAATGGCGGCGACAATGGCGGACAGCGCCTCTCCGCTCGCAATGTTGAGAACGGGCCAGTGCCAGTCAGGGACCTGTCCTTTTCAGCTGTCCCAGGTGATACGTCCCCCCGCAGCCTCAGAGGAGAAGGCACAGCCTCCCGTAGTCAGTGCAAGTGAGCCAAGTTACCACGCCAGGCTCGATGTCGCCCCACCACGTGGCGCGGTGCCTCAGTTTAGGTGTTTCGTCGCTCCGCTGCTTCTCCAGTCCCCTTACCCACCAGGGCAGTGCAGGGCAGGAAGGTAGAGGGCCTCACCAATCAGTGTTCGTGCCGATCTAGCCTCGGCTTGCTCGGCGTGCGACAGCCGCCGGAGGTATGGCCGCACGTACAGTGACGTCGCTCGGCCACCTCACCAGGATAGCCCGCTGCTCTCGGCCTAGTCCGCCACAGGCGCGCCACCAGGCACAATGCCCCGGGATGTACAGGAATCCACGCTCTGCAGCCAGCCAAACGGATCTTCGAAGTGCCCGGGGTGCCAGCAGATGGTTCCTGGCAAGTTATAGCCAATTCGAGCCCATTAAGGATATTTAAGCAGGATAATTCTGGAGCTTTGCGAGGAGCCGAGGGCTCACGCGTCCGCCATCGACGCCGGCTAGCTCCGCCCCTCCCCTGCTGTAATATGTTTTTACACACATAATGGCGAACCAAAGAACGTGCTAGTGGGAAAATAATTTGAGGGGACAAATCAACACCTTTAAATAGCAAAAGATTCCTGGTTCTCCATTGAGAATTTTTCATACAGTTCACAATAATCCAAAACATTTGGTATGGGAAGCTGGATCTGATCGGACCAAAAATCACAATATCCATGGATAAGATGACATCTCCATTTAGGGAACACAGCCATGTTTCTGGTAAAGCCCACACCTGTGCCATAGGGCAGTACCAAAAAGATGGTTACAAGATTCCTCTGCAAGACATCCCTTTATCTTCTCCTTTACAAAAAGAGGCAGAGATGCAGGCAGTCATGTATTATGGACCATGCCAGGTCACAATGGATATTAAATAAGGTACATACAGAAACGTTCCCCCCAAATTGCTCTTGAAGTCTGATCAGAAAATCCACTGACTAGTATCTGTACCTGTTCCACAGTGACTGCTATGTGAACAGGTTTGGGTGAAATCAGGCCCAAAGGAATCCCTTTAAATAGAGCTTCTTAATAAACTTCCTGACATAAAATTAACAAAAAGGGCAGGATTCCTAATTAGGCATTCTGTTAGATAGTACCATGCCCAATGTTCTGCATACCAGAAAATTCAACCAAATACTAGCAAAAAGGACCATTTACTTTCCTCCTTGTCTTGATAAATGCTCCATTTTATATGTTGCAAATAAACAAGGATTGTAAAGTTAGGTCAATTGTTGGTGCATTCTTGCCATTCAAAGGCACAGACTTAAAAATAGACACCCAAGCAACGTGTTCTTGTTTCCCTCCCCAAATGAACTGAATAGCCCAACTTTGTATTTGTCAGCCAGGCTAGCTTGAATCCAGTGGTGTAATGAGCACAGGACCCACGTTTGGGCATACCCTTCCCACTTAGGGCGACATATGCAAAAGAAACAATTGATGGACGAAATGCTGGACAATGCAAACATTCGCCCCCAGTCACAAGGATTTGGGTTTAATCCATCATTCATTTGCTCACCACACCATCCCAGATTGGGCCCAGCCATATGCAAATCAGTCTTGACCCTGTTCTGTATGGGAACAGATCAGCCCGAACTGCCAAGCCAGGTCCTCCCTGGGCCAGAAACTAGCATCCTGGGATCGGTTTCAGGGCATCACCCTTCGTCAGCCAGTGGTGTGGTGAGCACAGGACCCACGTCTGGGCATACCCTTCCCACTTAGAGCGACATATGCAAAAGTGTATAATTACACTCTACTCAATACAGCATCAATACTATCCACATAATATCACTCAGTGCCACGTATTAACACACCACATAATTACACTCTACTCAATACAATATAAATACACTACCCCGTGCTGTTAGTTCGCAATTGCTAAAAATACAGATTTTGTTAAGATTCCCTGAGCAAAATGTATGTCTCTATTTTATACAATAAAGTTTCCAATCATGAATTCAAGCAAAGTTCAATAGCATTCAGCATGAGTTCATGGTTTTTTATTTTCATACTCCTGTGATTTCTCACGAAGACTTGTTATACATATATTCTCCACTTCTGGATAATGTAATCAATACAGCCAACACACGTGTTTCGTCTATGGAAAATTGCCCAAAAGACTTCATCAGGGCTATAATACATAAATATGTACAATCAAATACCATCTACCAACTCTCTCAGTTGGAAGTTAAGCCTAACTTCCACCGAGTGATATGAGTAAAAGGAACAAAAACCGAGAAAAAGAAGAAAAACCAAACTGTGTGCAATATAGAAAGCCATCCATCAATAAGTATAGGTTTGTGCCTTTTAAAATTAACTAAGCTAGTTAAACATTTTTATTGTTTTTATGTACCAAACAGCACAAGTCTCAGTTCACTCAAAGTTCACTTGAGTAATATAATACAACCTACATGCAGTGCAGCGTGAATAATAAAACCAACCAAGGATATCCCATAGGTTCAGTATATATTTAGCTGACCTACTCACCTATAGCAACTAATTTCTCATGATCCTTCTTAATATTCACAGTTGTCAGAGAAACTGTATATACACAAAAGCAAGGGGAGAAAGGCACTACCATCAGTACCAGTAATCATAATATGCTGAACTTATCAATATCTCTGAATGACCATCCATTTCCATCTACTTACCCAATCAAATTCAATAATATCTTCAATAATTCTGGCAATCCAAATTCAATCCATAGCCAATTGGCCAAACATCCATATCCTGTATTGTTTCTTCCAGACTGTAAGAAGTCCCTATTATAAATGTAATTGAAGCCGTAAGTAAAATACTATAAATAAATTGCCACTTTCTTCAATTACATTCCAAAACAGTATCCATCATCCTACATGATGGTCGTAACTCAGTACATAAATCCAACACTTGAGGCAAGATGGTGGCTGCCTAACTGCAGCTGAAGCAGTGCTTGGATGGAGCTGCTGGCTGAATAGTGCAAAACGGACCCCAGACCCCAGACGGCAACCAGGGATTACCGAGCAGCCTCTTACCAATCAGATCACTGTCGTGGACCTGCTGAGCTGCTGGTTTGTGCTGGAGGGGATGCTAGCTGCGCTGTCGTGCCACGGCTCGGCTCTCCATGTGTTGCGGGAACTGACGAGCGCCCTGCTGGCCCTCTCTCTCGGCTCTCTCAGCTCATTCGGTGCGAGACGCCGCGGCTTCCCTGGAGGGAGGAGCTCGACTCGGAGAATCCAGCCGTGGTCCAAGCAAGGCTTGGGACGCTTGGAACGCCTGAAGCAGCCTGTGTCTGAAGGGCTGCTCTCACGCCGGAGGCTCGGGACAGCTCACGCAGCAGGCATAACAGGCATGGCCCCGAAAATCAATGCGGGCTCGAAAACGAAAAAGAAGAATCTTCCTCGAGAAGGCGGCGCAAGTAAGGTGACTGGAGACCATACGCCGGAGGGAGAGAGCTCAAAGGAAAAGCACCCAGCAACACGGACCCGCCAAGCAGCTGTCTCTATAGCGGAGATGTTAAGAAAAACTGGTAAGGAAACAGCAAGTGGGGGCTTTGATTCACCGGGGGGAAAAACTGATGCTACATTAGAAATGTCGGAAGCATCACAAGTAACTTTAACAATAAGTTGTGAGAGCACTACATCAGAAAAAAATGAAAAAGTTGTGAATGAAGCTGTGGCTCCCGAGAGTATCAAGGAAGGTGGAGCCCACTGTAACCCCAGCAAGGACCAAGTAATGCCTAATGAAACTTTACTGACTACACTACAGGAACAGTCGCAGATCATAAACCTGACAGCTAATGATAAGGAGGAGGGCCCATCAGACAGGGGGGTGATGTTGGAGATAGGAGCGACTGGTACGGATATGGCCCAAAATGAGGCTTTTTTCTCAGCTTCTGATGGTCTGGAGTGGTCGGAGGAGGAGGACGAGGAGGGCGACTGCAGCTCCCTGGGGGATTCAGACAGTGATCATGAATCAGAACACCCTGCAACAGCAAGGAAGACTGTAGCAGACTCAAATAGGGGCCAGAAAGATCCGCGGTGCGAACTTAGCTGGGATAACACGGCATCTGGTACTGCACAGGACAGTCCGAGCAGTGAAAGAACACAGATATCTCTATTAGAGATAATCCATCAAGAGATACTAGCTCATAGAGAGGAGACACGCCAAGAAAACCGCAAATCGCAGGCAGCTATGAGGAAAATGAGGGGGGTCGTCAGGAAATTATCCAAGGCCTGCTCTAATACTGGAGATAGAGTATCAAATTTGGAGGACAGGATTGTCTCTACAGAAGCAGAGGTCGAGGTCGCTGTGGCGAAAGTCAATGCTCAGAGTTCCCAGGTTGTTGACATACAATGGAAGCTTGAGGCGATGGAAAACAGGCTACGTAGAAACAACCTAAGGGTCCTGGGGATCCCGGAGGGATCAGAGGGGTCGGATATAAGGCTATTCATGTTAAAACTCCTCGAGCAGGCCTTCCCTGAGCTAAAGGATTGGGACTGGTCAAGAGAACTACAGAGAGTACATCGTACCCCCTTCAGAGTAAAAAGGGGCATGAAAACAGAGGATAAACCCAGGGCAATCTTGATATTCCTGGGAAACTTTAACTTACGACAAGCGATCTCTGAGCTGGCAAAACCAAATACCAAACGTGATGGCGAGGGGTTCTCTTTCTTTGTAAGACCTGACTTCTGCCATACGACGGTAGAAAGACGTTGGCGCTTAAGGAACTTGATCAAACCCTTCCAGGACAAAAAGATGCAAGCATTCTTAATAAACCCTGCGCAACTTAAAGTTATTAATGAGGGGAAAACAGTGTTTTTTTCCTCTGAGATTAAGGCAAAGGAGTACTTAGACTCCGTCAGAAACTAACAGCAGAATTTGGCTATGACCGAAACATGAAACATATACTCCACACCACATTCTATATCTTATTGATTTCAAGTCAATGGGTAGACCCGCTGGTTAATTGTGCTGTATGCTGGGAGTTTTTGGATGTCACAGATAGATACTTTGGTGTTATGTTAATAAGCACGTACTTTGAGCGCTGTTGTTTTTGTCACGATCGTCGGTAAATCATAGCAGACTTTCATCTAAGCACTGCACTCCATCACACTCTCAGCTAGCTCTGAGCGCCTCACAGAGCAGGGAAGTTGGGGGGTGGAGGGTATGGGGGGGGTCAGGGACGGAGGAGGGGGGTGGGAGATGGGTGGGAGGTTGCTGGGAGGGAGGAGGGCAGAGGGGAGGGCGTGTGGGGGGGTGAAAATCATGGAGAGAAAAAAGGAAACATTGTAATATGGAAATAAATCTAAATGAGCAAACAAGGTTAAGAGAAATGTTCGGCTTGCTTTTCACCGTAGGTAACTGTATCCAAATAGATGACGAACATTAGAATTTGTACACTGAATGTGGCCGGTCTAAATGATTGGAAAAAAAGACAGCGACTAGAATACTTGGTTAAATACCATAGAATAGATATCTTATGCCATCCCGTGGGCTAGGAGGAGCCTACTATTTTTAAGGGGTTTTGAATTAGTTGCTTGTTCAAGCCAATCGTCAATGGTTAGAGGAGTTGCCATACTAGCAAAATCCACCTTGGGCAAGGCCAAAAAAGTTAGAACTGACAGCAATGGGAGATGGGCAATTGTTGAAATGGAGTCAGGCTTCTCAATTTGTGTAATCTATGGGTCAAATGACGATGATCCTGAAATTTTTGACTATTTAGAAAGAGAGTTGGCCGGCTGGCCCACTCCATTGGTAGTTACAGGAGATCTCAATATTTCCATAGACTGGGGTAACCATACATCATACAAAGGTCGAAAACCCCGAGTTTTTAGGTCACTTAAAGCTCTCATTAGATCACACGGGTTGTTAGATGTATGGCAAACAAAAGAACCCCAGAATCCAGGTTATACATATTTCTCATATCCAGCGCAGAAATATTCAAAATTAGATTATATCCTGATATCCAATACAGAAATAGAGAAGGTTGAGATCAGCAAACTGCCAAGAGTGCTCTCTGACCACAATCCCCTATTGCTTACATACAACGTGGGAAGAGGGGAGAGAACTAAAACCTCATGGTCTTTTGAAAGGCGACTGCTAGCAGACAATAGGTTTGTTGAACATATGAATAAGTGGGTGGAAGAATATTTTGCAGCAAATAGGTATAGTGCATCACGAAATGGGGTCTGGGAGGCTTTTAAAGCTACACTGAGAGGCGAGACGATTAGCTGCTCCTCAAGACTCAGGAAGGAGGATAGGATGGAGGTAGAGAAACTCATGGGTAAACTCTCCACTGCGGAAGTACAACATATCACAGATATCTCCACGGGAGGAGATGGTAAGGAAAGTCATAATGTTCTATTGACTATCAAAGCTAATATACAGGGGGAAGTAACACAAAGGGCAGTAAGGGATTTTCAAACGTCTAGAGTAAAGAGGTATGAAACGGGAGAGCAAGCGGGTAGAATCCTCGCACTTCGGCTAAGACAGGAAAAATCAAAGAATCATATTGCACGTATTGTTGAAAATGGTAACACATTCACAGAAACTAAGGATGTTTTAAAAGTATTTCATAATTTCTATAAAGAACTATACGATGCGGGAAATGGTGGGAACAGGCAAGTCCAAGGTTACCCAGATAACGGTCCGTGTTTGAATGAGGTAACTAGAACGGACCTGGACAAAGATATATCTTATATTGAAGTGCTGTCTGCCCTGAGAGAATTAGCCTCTGGTAAAGCCGCTGGCCCCGATGGGATACCGCTGGAAATGTATAAAATCTTAGAGCATGTGATTATCCCAATGTTAGTTGATCTATTTAATGGTATCCTGTATACTGGTGTTGTGCCCGACTCATGGAGGGAAACGAATATTGTAATCTTCCACAAAAAAGGTAAGCCAGCTGAGAAGCCAGGCTCTTATCGGCCGATATCCCTGATCAATGCTGACACTAAGCTCTACTCAAAGATCTGGGCTAGGCGACTAGGCAGGATTATTGGCGACCTCGTCTCCCCGTGGCAGCACGGGTTTGTCCCTGGTCGGGGGACAACCGACCATACCTGTAGAGCTATAGGTCTGTTTGATGCTCAGAATGCCACGGGGGGAGATGGCCATGATCCTGCTGGATGCCGAGAAGGCGTTTGATCGCGTGGATTGGGGCTTTCTCTGGGGCATATTGGCAGGTAGAGGATTTGAGGAAAAAGTCATCAGGGCACTCAGAGCCATGTATATGAACCCGATTGCGAGAGTAGTTGCTATGGGGGAAAAAATCAGATATATTCTCTATAAAGAGAGGGACACGTCAGGGCTGTCCCTGTTCCCCCATCCTGTTCTCTTTATATATCGATCCCTTTATTCAGAAAATACTAGAAAATCCAAATATTCCCCCGGTGATTTGTAATGGTTTTACAAACAAATTGTTAGCTTATGCTGATGATTTAGCCGTAATTACAACAGACCCCCAACAGACTTTACCTATTTTGGTTGAAATGGCAAAGATTTTTGGACTGAGCTCTGGGTACCTTCTAAATGAATCTAAGACTCAAATAATGTGCTCAAACAATATTGTAAAGTCAGACACCCGATTTGTGGATTCCGCGGTCTATCTAGGGGTAAAAATCAATGCAACGGTGGAAAAAATAGTAGAAGAAAATTACCTCCCTTTAATTAAAACCATAGAGGCAGAACTGAGAAGAATTGACGTTTTACATCTTTCTCTGGTTGGGAGAGTAAACGCTCTAAAGATGGTAATGTTTCCAAAAGTCATGTACTTATTTAGGGCGATACCACTTTTGGTAGAAGATAAAATAATGAACAAATTGGAATCAGCCTTTATAAGATTCATATGGCATTACGGCAAGATCAGACGCTCTACCAATCTGATGTCATTACCAAGGGAAAGAGGTGGAATGACACTTCCTAATCTTAGACTATACCATTGGTCGTGTCTCTTAATACAAATGCATACATTACTCCAGACTAATGCCAATTCTGTTGAGGGGAACATCGATCTTGGGACTCAAGGCCCTCCCCCACTGTATGAATTATTGTTAGGGAAAAATGCTACAGGACTTTTGCTCCGCGAAGTAGAGCGTAGGTTTTATAAAAAGGCCCGTCTTAAAACTTTATTAGGGGCATGGTCTTTGTGGAAATCCATCTTGAAACATTTCAAAGTCCCTAAATTAAATTCATATCATCTCCTGGCCAATTCTTGCCTCTTTCCACATTTGAGGTCAGATAGAAGTCTCCAGGAATGGAAGCGAATGGGGATTAAAAGGGTTGAAGACTTAATGGAGGGTGATAAGATAAGAGGGTTTGAGGACATGCAAAAGCTGTTTAACATCCCAAGTACTCAGTGGCTTTTATATGAACAAATAGACTGAACGCTGCGTGGCCTTAGACCTAAATTAAAGCCCAAAATAGATATTACGGTACTGGAGGTATTGGATAGAGGATTCAGAAAGATTAAAACACTATATAATCTATTAATAAATGAGATTCAAGACAACATGGAGAAAACAGAGAGCGGTTGGGCCACGAAACTGAATAACCCTGATGTAGATATTGATCTATCTATAGAATTGAATAAAAAGCTCTTTCGATCTTCAAATTTAAGGGCTCAGCATTTTAAGACATTATTTAAGCTGTATCATACCCCGTCAAAACTATTTGAGTGGGGTGTTAGACAGGACGACTGCTGCCCTAGATGTGGCTCACACCAAGCAGATATAAATCACATGTTCGTCTCTTGTGTGAGATTAGATCCTCTTAAAGAGGAGATTTCCAAATTCTGGGAGGGGCTGCTAGGTCATAAGATCGACCTATCCCCGACTTTGGTACTGATTGGTACTGACTCAAAATTGGGTCTTGGAAAAGATGAGGAAGCCCTTGTGTTCCTGTCAGTAGCGGTTATGCGAATTCTGATCACGGCAAATTGGAAGGATGAAAACGCCCCCTCCTTTCAGATGTGGTTATCAAGACTTCTTTGCATCCATAACATTGAGTCCTGTCTGTATGAGTTCAAAGGAGTTAAAAAACGAGAGATGGGAAGACGCATATGGGCGCCCATACTGAATTGGAGGGAAGATAGAAATGTTACATGAATAGTACTTGATCAAAGCCTCTCCTTTTATCACTGTATCTCTATGTAATTGTCTTAACTGTTATTAATATTCTAGCCACGTATTCTAAATTATTATTATGAATGGAATGTATATCTATTTGGAATAACTCATGTATTTATGTAGTCTTATGTACAGATTTGATTCTAATGCTCTATTTTGTACTTTTTAAAGTATTAATGATGTTTATTGCAATGAACCTTTATTAAAAAGAAAAAAAAAAAACATAAATCCAACACTTGTGTTAGATTTGCTCCAACTCAATCGCGTTCCCCTCCTTATTACAATCAAATACAAGTAAAAATTCACCAGCGGAAAGCACTGGTGGTCGAGCCGCTAACTAAAACACTAATTTAATATACCCTATTTTAAAAGCAAGATAACGTAATTATTTGACATTGCAATATTTAAGCTCTTACCTATATCGCAGTATGAAGGCTCCCGGCGTGTGTGAAGCAGAGCAATTATGGCGTGTTACAACGCCGCCATACTGCCCACCTATTTACTGAACTACATAAACATCAAAGACGGACTATTAAACCCCAAGAAAAATATACACAGGCGCCATGTTAGAGTGGCTTAAGACACCCGATTTTATCATAAAAGTTGAAAATGTAAAGCACTGTGTTTAAAATTTATTGAGGCGATTAATCACCAAAAATTATCGCTCACCCCAATACTGAAAACACGGCGACCCACCAGCATGCCGCATATCTGAAATATCAAATTAAATAATAAAAAACTACCATCACGCTGCCTGCTACCAAATTATCAAAGGTTAATGAATGTGGACAGTTACCAGATTTCCTGGCTTTCCTTCGGGCTGCTTGCTTTCCCCGTCCCTGCCCGCCCCGTCCTCCGCCTGCCGCGACCCCCGCCTGCACCGACATTGTCCCCCGGAGCCGTAAAAAGGCGACATATGATAGTCACAGCAGTGCGCTTCGGGCAGTTTGCTTTCCCCGTCCACATGAAAAGTACCACGAAAAGAGGGCACATTTAAACACGGCTCCGAGGTTGACGGATCACTTTCGCCTGTGGGGTCTCTTTGAGCGGGATTTACCCTTGACGGAGCTCGGCGTGCCGAGATTCCAGCATGGTAACATGATGCCCACGTGTCAACCTAATGACCCTTAAAGCTGAAACGCTGAAACGCTGGCGCTCTGCAGCTCAACATCCTGAGCTGTATTTGAGGTAAAACTAATGAGCGTGATTGTGGTAATTTGGAACCTTACATCACCCCGTACCCCGCCTGCCCCGACCCCCGCTGCCTTACATCAGCCGCCGCTACTCAGTCCATGCTGCTCGCCGCCGTGCCATGTCCGCTGCTCCTAGACGCCGCTCCTGCCCGTGCTCCTGACGTCAGCACGTAGGTCGCGGCCGGCGCTACTTCGAGGGGACTACTTTTTTTATAATGTAAATTTTTGAAATATAACGTATTTTTCAACTTTATGTAGCCTATGTCCATCTGCACACCCTGGGGATTCCAACGATGTATCAGGTGTGTGGATTAGCGCTGTGGTTCCCGAGTTTACCTGCCTCAAAGCCTCAAAGTTCTTCCTTTATAATAGTAGTATAGATATATACATACATACATACACACCAGTTGTCGAATTGGGGGGAAAAAAGTAGGGGACCTGTGGGCCGAGAATCATAGGGCAGGAATAACCTGAAGATGGGAACACTGGTTGCGGAGTCAGAGGTGTGGCCACAATGCGCAAAAAAGGTACGATCAGTAGGTTTAGTGAAAATTTCAGTGCTCAATTGATTTTTCACTTTTTTAATAAGTACATCCAGGTAATGAATTTCATGTTTACAAATGTATTGGTTTAAGTAAGTGACAATAGTTTCTTGTTCACTTTCATACCACATTAGGAAGAGGAACAGTCTACCGTGTCGGTTTACTTCACTAGCTATTAGGGCGGAACCGTATCCATTAAAGTAAGTTATCTTTTCACTGAAATTTTAGCCAGCATGCAGTAACACAACTTGAATGGTGGTCAACTAACCTAGTCTCTATGTCAGTTTGCGGTAATACAATCACGAAGGATTTTCCATCGCATGCCTTATGTTGCGTATATTAATGAGTATATTAGGGAGAGAACCAATGTGATATGAGCATGAAGTATAATACTGATTTGGAACATTTTTTACATGCCTGTAAATTTATTTGTTGACTGTTTAACGGTTCAGATAGACTCGGGTTTGATAATGCTTTATAGATTCTCCCAAGTGGGTTGAAGGACAGTTTTATTAGATTTATAATGCATATGTCTATGGTCTCTTGGTGTTATTAATTGACTGACTGCAAATGAAGATACTCATATATAAGAATACCAGAGTCAGTGAAGTCGGCATATATGCATTGTTAGATCCCCAAAAAGGTTTTTTTTAATTATCAATTGTAGATATCAATGGCTTTGATATGCGTTTAGTAATTGTAACTATTTATTTACAGAACACAGCCCCTGAGGAAGGAACCCTGGTTCCGAAATGCATTGGGCCAGCTATTAAATGTGGTGTAACAGTTAAATGATGATGTTAAATATATTTTTTTCATGGAGAAAATGCATTTGAGTGTTAACAATATGCAAATTTGAAACAAATTGTAACTGTATGCGGAACTACTGAGGAGCAGTATGAATACTAGTTATATGTTGTAATGGTGAAAACAGAGAATGAAGTAAATAACAGTACAAACAAAAGTGATGTTTGTGGTATATTTAGTCCAAGTTTAAAATTGTTACTGGAATTTAATGTATGTTAAAAACGTGAACAGACAGTTCATTCGGAACAGTGCACACTTGAGCAGGTTTCACCTGTTCTGGGTTTCATTTGCCATATGTGCCACATAATACATCCTCTGCTGCATAATCTGACAATTTTAACTAAGAAATTGTTTGTAGCTCAAACTGATCAAAAGTTACTAAACAACCCTTTGCAAAGGTTGACAAATCACCTTTTTTACTGCTGCATTTGAATGTTACGCTGGTACTAATAAGGCAGAATCTTCGCAGAAACTGGTAGTATGTGTAAAAATGTCATAACAGTAAAATATCAAAAAACATATTACATTACACTGCACCCTTTTTCTGCTGTATAATTTAGTCAACACTGCTGCATCATTATGTCCTCCTTTACTGCATAATTCCAGTGCCCCCAAAGCAGGCAGTACATGTTAAAAGTGCTTGGGCATGAAGCAGAGAGACTGTGCAGTTTACAAACTTAGTTTGGTGTGCCTGCAAATCCTGCATTGCTGATCCTTGGTGAGTGGCAGCTACTACTGCTGAAACAAGGCCAATGGAGTTACCAATGGGTGAGGCGGACTGGCCTCAAGGGCAGGGCCGGCTTTAGCGTTGGTGCAACGATGTTTGTTGGTGCCCCCTAATGACCACCTCTGCCACGGATGCCCTCACTACCACCCTTTAACAGTGCCCCCCAAGTCTCCATAACCACACTGACTCTCTGATGCATTTAATTTGATTCACAGCACCACTCATACCAGTGTAGGGTGTCAGAGCACTTACATCACACACATTACACAGAGACAATCAATTATACATGTGTAAATCACTGTATAGGAAATGTTACATAAGACTAAGGACTATAAGATTTAGGAGTCACATCATAACCATACTAGTAGTTAGCATGGTTTAATAGTGATTGATCTGGAGAAACACAAACTCAGAATTTAAAACAACATATCATAGTTGGAGGTTCTCTTTAATAATCAGAATTGATTTATATCCAAATGAACACTGTTTGCAACATTAGGATAATCAAAGACTGGAGGAAAAAACATAACGTCCTAATTTATACCTTGCAGTTTGTATACAGCTCTTAGATGAAAGTTAATAGCTCACTGTTCTATGTTAAGATTTTAACTTATAAACTGCAAATAACAAAAGGATCTCTCTGACAAAATCAGTAACCCACTGACCTATTTACATTATGTGCACTTTGTGATCTGCATGGTACATGTTCTTTGCAGCAGGTACATTAACCCTCTGTGCTACCTTTCTATGTGTCAAAACTTCCAGTAGACAAATCTCTGATCACTCTCTAGGTAGAACATTAATCACCTGAGTTATCATGACATTTTTATTGTTGCTGTTGCCCCCACCCAAAGTCAGCGCCCGTTGCTGTCACACCGGTTGCACCGCCCTAGATCCAGCCCTTCTCAAGGGTCCTGTGACCTCAGTGAGAACGTCACTGTTGATCTAGGGTGTGCTGCTTCAGTAGCCTGCTTGCAAGACTGGAGAAGTTCAGTATGGATTGTGGTGGACAAGCCTTCAAAGTTAACCCACACTTGCCACTTGCCACTGCTAGGGTCCATCTACTGGTGCCAAGAAACCAGGGCGGTTGCCAGTAGGTAATTATAGCTAGAACCTAGTTTCCATAGGATTTTGATTTGCTAATAACTTTGGCGTCGTTTGACTAATCTTCCTGAAATTCTCCCCAAAAGAAAGTCTATCCAGGTCAGCTCCTGTCCTGAAAGTTTGGGGGTGAGTTGTCAAGCGGGGGCTGAGAAAAAAGGGGGGTCCCAAAATGTGTTTTCCCCATGTTAATTTCCATAGGAAATTTTGCGACGAGCTTCAGCCCGAACTGCTGAATGGAAGTACCCAAAATTTGGCAGAAAGGTAGAGCTTGGTTCAGAAAGCTACCTTTTTTAAATGGTGTAAATCCGTTCAGTAGTTTTAGAGAAAGTAAAAAAATAAGAGTCAAAAATGTATTTTCCCATAGGAAACTTTGTGCAAGGCTACAGCCGGAACTACTGAACGGAATTACCCCAAATTTGGTAAAAAGGTAGTTCTTGGATCCGAAAGTGACCTTTTTTTAAAATGGTGTAAATCCGTTCAGTTGTTGCTGAGAAATTAGAAAAATAAAAGTTTCTATATCTGGGCGGAGCCTAAGTCCTGAGCACAAACTTCACTGGGATTGGCTGCCAACACACCAAACCAGGAAGTGTTGGCAGCCATCTTGTGACTCGGTAGAAGCGAGTCACCAGAAAACCGAGAACAATGTTTTATTTTAATGAGACCCCGGGGTGGGCTAGGTCCCGGAGGCATTTCTTAAAAAATAATAGCGGGGGCTCGCTGGGGCTGCGGGGACCCGCTGGCATCCCCACAGTCCCAGGGATTCACTCATGTTGGGAGGGTGGTTGCTAGGCCCCCGTGCTGGAGCCCTCCATGTGCTTATAACTTTGGCGTAGTTTGACGAATCTTTATGACATTTTCCAAAAAGTTTCTCTTTTTTGATCAGCTCCTATCTTGAAAGTTTGGGGGTGATTGGTCATGGGAGGGCTGAGAAAAAAGGGGGGTCCGAAAATGTGTTTTAGCAATGCATTTGCCGTAGGAAACTTTAGGCAAGGCAACAGGTCAAACTGCTGGACGGAATTACGCCAAATTTGGCAGGGAGAAAGGTCTTGGTCCAAAAAGCATGCTTTTGTAGAAATGGTGTAAATCCGTTCAGTAGGTTTTGAGATGTTAAAGGCAATATATATCTGGACTGTGCCTAAGTCCCAAGCATGAGCTTGCGTCTAATTGGGTGCTAACACTTCAACCCAGGAAGTGTTAGCAGCCATCTTGTGCCTCACATCGAGTAAAAATATGAAGGAAAGGTCCCGGGAGCAATTCAATATACCGGTGCTCTGTCTGAGCGAGAAAACCCTTTCCAGCTCCCTCTGCCCAACATCACCACTTCGCAGCTATGCCTTTAGAAGCCAATCCCTCAGCTGGCAGCTCTCTACCTTTACGAGCTAGTACGCTGCTGTGCCTCTACCTCTGCGAGCACCTACACTTCTGTTCCTTTGGAAACGGACGGTCCGTAGATCTCCCTCTGCGAGTCGAGCCCACGGACCGCAGTTGTTCCTCTGCGAGCCTGGGTGTGAACTGTTCATAAGTCACACTATGTGAGCATTGAAAAGCCATTTTGTGATTCAGTCCGTCAGCTGGCATCTGTCCGAGGCATCTCTAAAAACATACCGGAGCTCTGTCTGTGCGAGATACCCCTTTCATGCTGCGTCACCCCACAGCCGGTACCGCACCCTCTTCCCACATCACCAGCATGCCTCCAATAACCTTCTTGGGCCAGCACGCTGCTCTCCCTCTGCGAACTGACTGGACGGGGGTTCTCCCTCTATGAGCCAGCCAGTCGGCTCGCAGCTCTTCATCTACAAGCTAGCCCGCCTGCTCATAAGTCTCTGAGAACAGATGCAATGGAGGCAACGATCATGCAGGTCGGACACCCAACACTGCTCCGGCATCCCCCAGCAGAAGCTCCTTGTTCGCCATCCCCCCTCACCCCCACCCTCCACAAACAAATGTGACAATCACGTTAGGGAATATGCAACATAAAAAAAATTGGCTAATGTTGTCCAATTATTAATAAGAAGATGCTTTGTGAGGTTGGACAAATAAGAATCTTAGTCATGTATGGATTTACATATAAAACATTTTATGAAAACAAAACAACAACAAATAAAACTATGTACAGCTGTGGCCTGTCATCGCTGGACCATTTGTGAATCACAGCCTGCAAGACAAAAAGAAAGATAAGATGGTGCGTCATGCGTCCAGCAAAAGAGAAAGAGAAAGAGTGGGAGAGAAGAAGAGGGAGAGAAAGAAAGAAAGAATGAGAGAGAGAGGAAGACAAAGAAAGAGTGAGAGAGAGAAAGAGTGAGATACAAGGAAGATAGAAACAGTGTGAGAGAGGAAGAGAAAGAGTGAAAGAGTGAGAGAGAGGAAGAGAGAGAAAGTGAAAGAGAGAGAGGAAGACAGAGAAAGAGAGAAAGCGTGAGAGGGAGAGGAAGACAGAGACAGATAGAGAGAAAGAGAGAAAGAGTAAGATACAAGGAAAAGAGAAAGAGAGAAAGTGTAAGAGAGAGGAAGCGAGAGAGAGAAAGTGAGAGAAGAAAAGAGAGAGAGAAAGAGTGAGTGAGAAAGAGAGAGAGAGAAAGAGTGAGAAAGGAAGAGAGAGAGAGAGGAAGAGACGGAGAAAGAGAGAAAGGAAGAGAGGGAGAGGGAGTGTTGACACTGCAAAAAATCTTCGCAGCTCACTTCTGTGCCACTGGTATGTTTCCAACCACGTGCCGGGACATAGTGCACCCTCAAGTTTAGTGATCTGAAAGATGGTATAGAATTAGTAATTGCAGAGTACATACAAATGCACATGCGTAATTCTGTGTTTCACCAATGCGCACTCAGGCTGCTGCACCCCATCCACTCCCACCGCCCAGAGGTGACTGTCTGCTGGTGTGGAAAGAAGTCTCTGTGCTCACCTTCCGCCACCGGCGGGTGTGTAAGTGGGTCCACCACATGCCGAAGCAACTTTCTCAGGCGCTGTCGGGATGGCCATGCATCATCGCAGGTTTTACACACATTCAGCTCTGGTGGTGTTGGGGGGGGCGGCGATTCGTGAATCACAGCCTTTTAGATAAAAAGCAAGATAAGATTGTGCGTCATGTGGTCATCAAAGGATAGAGGAAGAGAGAGAGAGAGAGAGAGAAAGTGTGAGAGGGAGACACAAAGAAAGAGAGAAAGAGTGAGAGAGAGAGGAATATAGAGAGAAAGAGATAAACAGTGTGAGAAAGAGGAAGAGAGAGAGTGAAAAGCAAGATAGGGTGAGCAGAAGACAGTAAGAGTGGGAGGAACAGAGACAGAGAGAAAGAAAGGAAGTGATAGGAAGCTTGAAAGAGGGAGAAAGACGAGAGAGAAACAGTGAGAGAGAGGAAGAGAGAGATTAAGAGGGAAAGAGTGTGAGAAAGAGGAAAAGAGAAACATGAAGACTGAGAGAGAAAGAGAGAGAGAGAAAGAAAAAAACAGTGTTAGAGGAAGAGAGAGAAAGTGTGAGGGAGAGAAAAGAAGAGATGAGGAGGGAGACTGAGTGCCCACACTGTGGACAAAACCCTCACAGTTCACCTTTACCCCATCGCTCCAAGAGACCTAGTGGAACTCTCAAGGGACCAAGTGGAATTCTCAAGCTCCCAGATCTGCATCATAGTACAGAATTAGTAATGGCAGAGTATATACTACGGCGTACGCCTACATCGCAGTGCCGCCTTTGTGCATCCAGGCTGCTGCACCCCATCCACTCCCGCTGCCCAGAGGTATGTGCCCACCGCTGCGCACCCAGGCCACCTCACTTCTCACCTTTTCGCAAACAGGGCACCCTCCACATCATGTAGCCCAGCTCTGCAAGCCAACAAGTCTTATATTTGGTGCAGCTTCTTGATTTTGCCACCATGGCAGAGGACATACTAGTGCACCTATCATCATCATCACAGGTTGCACACCCGCTCAGTCCTTGCGGTGCCACTAACTCAGTGATCAGAGGCCACGCATGTGGCGGTAGGCCCCCGCTGTTGCATGGCTCAGGCCTTCACTGAGGTCCATCAGGGCACACAAAACATGAGGTGTCCAGACCACCGGGACGGGCCATCACCATGGTGGTGTGATTGTGCCGGCCGCAGTGCATGCGCTGTGAGCAACTCTAAAATGGCGTAGAGCACGTGCGCCCGGACTTTTTTATTAGTAAGGTCACAAGTCCTGTGACGCCTGTGGTGGATCGGTGTGGTGTGGGTGTATACCAGCCGTGAGGGAGTGGCTGTGGCATACTAACAACTGGACGTGTGACCAGCAGATCACTACAATGAAAATCGGGGCATGTAGCGTTGTTGCCCTTCCCTGTAAGTGTAGACGGAGTGGGCTGGCCTGGCATATGCCAGTCCTGCGTGAGGCTGTGAAGAATGATTCCGGAGCCAAGGGCGGGGCTCCGTTGTGAGCTCTATGAAGAATCAACTGATGCAGGTGTCCGTGTTGAAGTGCTGCCTTCACCCGGGTCGCAAAAGCCAAAGTGTCACTCTGTGAGCCAAGTCCCACATTATGGCCAACATGGAAGGTACGGGGAATCACTGACCCTACATTCATCCATAGTTCCACACAAGAAAGACGGTGGACATGATACATCTGTGTGGATATGAATTTTTATTGCACATTCAGTGGAGTGTTGCAGTTGTAGCAATACTGTGCCATGGAAAGTTGAAGTTGAAGTTTTTAGCACATTAAGGGTAGCCAATTAGAGACAAGCTTGTTGTCGGAGTTAGGCTGCGCCTACATATGTACTTATACAATCACTCCCCCAATCGCCACACACTTATAAATTCACTATACATTCTCCTCGCAGTACTCTAATGATTTAGGGCTAGATGTAGGTAATGAAAATTTACCGATTCTAAAATACAGAATTTTACAGATTCAGTATTTTAGAATCGGTAAATGCAATGTAGATAAAAATTTGGTAAGTATTACCGAATCGGTACTTCCCCGACCTGGAGGCCCACAGGAATGAATGTGAATTATCGAATCGGTAAATACTGATTCGGTAAAATAGGGAAACATTCAAGGGTGGCAGGGTGTCACATTGACACCCTGTTGCACCCCTGAAAAGTGCTTGTGTGCACATGTGGCACACATACATGCCATAAGGGCATGTATGTCTGACACATGGCACTGTTGAAAATGCACAGATTTGCATTTTCAAAGGTATTTGTTATTTACCACCAACTAATAGTTGGTGGTAAATAACAAATCCTTAAATGTAAAAAGCACTCACTTGAGTGCTCTCTACATTAAGGATTCAGTAATTTAAAGAATCGGTATCTGTTAGGAATTCGGTAATTTACCGATTCCTTAAATTACCGATTCAGTAAATTACCGAATCCTACTATTTGGCCACCTACATCTGAAAAGCCTAATTCCGGTCAGTAACAGACAAAATTCGGTAATTTCGGCCGTTACCGACCGGAATTACGCTTCCTACATCTTGCTCTTAGTCTCTACGTACGTACTTGTACAATGTCCGAGACAAAGTTACATAAACAAAGTTTTCCCCCATTGTCAAAGGTAAGATGGTTGGCATACGCTGTCCAGAGCACAATGTAATGTGGTAGGGCCCAGGGTCAGCATGTTGCATACATAATGAACACACGGACACAGATAGATAGTGGAACTGGGTACAGGCAAGTGCGCTCGACTCCTTTTTATTACCAGAGTCACATGTCTAGTGACGTCTGTGCTGGATGCGTGTCGGGTGAGTGTAAGCTAACCCACTGGGAATGGTTGGTGCTAGTAACAAGTAAAACAGTAATTATTGGATCAGACACAGATATTCAATCATAAAGGGTCAATGATTTGTGCTGCACTAAGGTAGGGGCACTAGATGTGAAATAATACACAAAAGATTCTATCCTAAAGGGTTCATGACTTGTGGTACGTTGAGTTAGGGGCAGCAGATGTGAAATTATACACAAAACATTGTATCATAAAGGGTCCATGAGTTGTGCGGCACTGAGATAGGGGCATCAGAAGCATTTAGCGTCTGCGTAGCCAGCGATGATGCGTGGTGTGGGCGAGCCGCACTGGGAGCAATGTCTGTTGTGTCCTGGACTGCGTTATCTGAAATCGCGCCTCGATGTGAATTGTGAGCCCTGCTATCCGCAGTGTAGTTCGAAGGTAGTAGTCAGCACAGACATCGTGAAATGCTTTTAGTCACTTCCTCTTGACAAAATTCGAGGACATAGAGTACAATTCCCTCTGCAATAAATAAATCAGAACTGAATTCAAATTGTGAGCTCTGCTGACCGCAGTGTAAGCCGGAGGCAGCAGTCAGGAAGGGCCCACAGCCATGTGGCGTTGACTTGAGTTGCATAGAGTTAGTGATAGGTGTGGCGCACAGCGTATGCGCAGCTAGCAATGATGCACTGTCTCTTTCCTACTGGACTGCGTCATCTTCAATCGCGACTCAATCTGAATTGTGAGCCCTGCTGACTGCAGTGTAGGCCAAAAGCAGTGGTCAGGAAAAGCCCACAGCCACGTGGCGTTGACTTGAGCTGTATAGACTCAGTGGTAGGTGTGGCGCACAGCGTATGTGCAGCCAGTGATGATACAATGTCTATTGTTTACTGGATTGCATCATCTGCAACCGCAACTCAATTTGAATTGTGACCCCTGATGACTACAGTGTAGACTGCTATTCAGTGTTTGTGTGGACTTGCAAGATGAATTTGGTAATTGTAGTAAAGCTATAACTGATATAAAACAAGATCTTGATGTAAGGATACTAAAAGGATATTGTGTAGGATTTAGGGACGGTATTCTTCTTTGCCTACTGCACTCTGTAATTAATGAATGAAGAGTCAATTTTAATAGTGAGCCCTGATGACTGCAGTGGAGGCAGCGGTCAGCAAGGGCCCACAGCCATGTGGTGCTGAGTTGTGCTGCATAGTTATTGGCAATTCAGCGCGTGGCAGCTAGCGTTGACTATTGGTGCACTTAGTTAGTGGTACATTTGGCGCTCAGCATTGCGCACCTTGAGATGATGCGTGTTCCAGGGGAGCCGCTCTGGGAGCAATGTGTTTTACGTACTGGACTGCGTCATCTGCATTCGCCACTCTGTCTGAATGGTGAGGCCTGCTATCCGCAGTGTAGATTGAAGGCAGTAGTCTGTACAGACCTAAGTCTGCACTGCTGTGCCGCTGAGTCCCAAGGGGGCCTGTGTCGAGGAGGCCCGCGGTCATGGCAGCATCCAAGTGGCAGGGTGAGGGCCCGCTCTGGCAGACACGTTGGCCTTCACCCAAGTGACCCACGCCCAGAGCCCCAGCCTATTTATTCATACTCCTCAGCTGGAGTGGCGTATGTTGGACCAGCCCACCCCACTTCCGCTTCCAGGGGGGACAAAACAGCTACATGACCGAGATCTTCCCCACTGCCTGAGGTAACATGGTTGCGTGTATTGTCCACAACACTACAAGCACCAGCAGTATATGTACCATGGAGAGGTTTGTGCTCTGCATAGTGAGGTCTGTCCAGCACATCACCGCTGCTCTTGGTATTCTGTGCATTATTATTGATGGGTGACTTGCGTCCTTCACACATGCTTGGTTGTCACATCTGCCAACATTCCAGTATTGTGTGGCTGAGGGAATGTGCTGTTTTGGGAAGGTCCGCTGTCCTGTTATGCGCTGCCTCGGTGGTAGTAGAGAAGGAGGTGGTCCGGGGGGACGTCCTGAGGCTGGTGCCAGTGGGTGTTGTGGTCTTCTTGGGTGTCGGAGCTGCATGATCAGTAACTTTATGACGTGTTATTCTTCAGATATGATTCTGGGCTGGGCTCCCTTTCACACTGTAGGTAGTCGTCCTGGTTTATTGCAGAAAAGTTATGTTAGATTTCTACTACTAACGTGGCTTATTGTCTGTTTTTGGATTGCACCCCAGATTTGGCTGCTCATTGAAAATATCGGGAAGTGGTGTTTTTGTGTTACTTTTGCACGGGAATACCTACTCTGCATATTTTTACCGTTCGTTGTTGCTCTCATTTGTGGCGATATTTTTTTGCAGAAGCTATTGCTGGAAAACTGGGGATATCGGCTATTTTCACTAGGTTGAGAATGGAATGATGATTTAAAATCACTGTAAAAACCATAGGTTTAAAGAAGATTATTATTACAAATTAGCATTTAAAAAACCTTTGAAATTCACTGAAAAAAACAGGCTTAAGGACGTTATAGTTACAAGTTAGCATTTAAAAAATCTTTGAAATTCACTGAATAAAACATAGGTTTCAGTGGCGCTATAGTTAGTTGGACATTTTACTCATACAAAACCATAGAAATTCTGCCGTTATAGTTAGTTTAGCTAACTATAACTCGCGCCCCTGCAAGGCACTGCTGATGACGTCATATATTACATCATTCATGACATGGTCAGTGACATCACTGATGACATCATCCATGTGAAAATCTGATGCACCTCCTCATACTTTAATAAAACCTTTGATACACCCACTCTAAAATATAAGATACCAATACCAGTTACTGCGTACGCACTCACTGATTCCTAGTTCTACACACACACATCCACTCATTCACCCATACAGTGACTCATGCATGCAGTGACTCATCAATACTCACTTATACAGTTATACACACACAACCTCCCTTATTCATACAGATACTAACATATACTTACTCTCTTATACAATCACTGAAACAAATACACACTGATCCATACAGCCACTCTCACAATCACTGACTCTCACATATAGTCATCTATATACTCCAGCTCTCACATGCACTGTGTTTTACATATGTAGTTTCTTGGACATGTAGCACTGAGATATCCATTCACTCACCAACACACCCATACACACACTCAGCCACCAATACAGCTGTTTCCAGATGCACTCTTGAACCCATACACCCAGTGAATTAAGCACTCACAGATCTATGCAGAGAGTCACACACCTGCCACCCACCCACACACACACTCAGGCACCCATACAAATACTCACACAACCAATCAATAACCCATGTAGACACTCATACTCATGTAGCTACTCACCAACCAAAGCAGCACCTTAAACAGCAATAGACAGACTGATACAGATATTCACACAGTTTAGTCACTAGCCCATGCATTCAGTAAGATACATTTAATCACTCACTTATAGAGTCAGTCACGCAACTACTAAATCCTCCATCCAGACACTTATACACCCACTCATTCTTCAATACAACTTGGCCAATATGTCTAAAACATATTTAAACTTCACAGAAACACACAGTCACTGGATGATGTCATCAGTGATGTCATTTGAGATGCCATCAGTGATGTCATCAGTGATGTCACTGGCATGTCATGAATGATGTAATATGTGACGTCATCAGCAGTGAATTGCGTGGGCGTGAGTTATAGTTAGCTCAACTAACTATAACAGTGGAATTTCTATCGTTTTGTATGAGTAAAATGTCTAACTAACTATAACGTCACTGAAACCTATGGTTTTTTCAGTGAATTTCAAAGTTTAAAAAAAATGCTAATTCGTAACTATAACGTCCCCGAAACCTATGGTTTTTTCAGTGAAAAAAAAATATTTATATATATCCATCCAAATTGCCCCGCATATCAACCTGAACCTTGGCAGGGCGGCCAGTGTGACTGGTGCGAGGCTTCCAGGAAAACATAAGGTACAATCCTCCTTTCCTTTCAAAGAGGCACACCGGCACTGGCTGGGTTGCAATACATCATTTATTTAGTAAAACAACACAAAAGCAAGAGGCTTCCTTGTCCCAACGTTTCTGTTCGTGAGAGCCTTGATCACAGGAGTTGGAGGGTGGAGTTGGAGGGTGGAGTTGGAGGGTTGAGTTGGAGGGTAGAGTTGGAGGGTAGAGTTGGAGGGTGGAGTTGGAGTTAGAGGGTGGAGCTGGAGTTAGAGGGTGGAGTTGGAGGGTAGAATTGGAGGGTGGAGTTGGAAGTTGGAGGGTGGATTTAGAGGGTGGAGTTGGAGGGTGGAGTTGGAGGTTGAAGTTGGAGGGTGGAGGTGGAGGGTGGGGGTGGAGTTGGAGGGTAGAGTCTGAGTTGGAGGGTGTAGTTGGAAGGTGGATTTGGAGTTGGAGGGTGGAGTTGGAGGGTGGAGTTGGAGGGTGGAGGGTGGAGTTGGAGGGTGAAGGGTGGAGGGTGGAGTTGGAGGGTGGAGGGTGGAGTTGGAGGGTGGAGTTGGAGGGTGGAGGGTGGAGTTGGAGGGTGGAGTTGGAGGGTGGAGTTGGAGGGTGGAGTTGGAGGGTGGAGGGTGGAGTTGGAGGGTGGAGTTGGAGGGTGGAGTTGGAGGGTGGAGGGTGGAGTTGGAGGGTGGAGTTGGAGGGTGGAGGGTGGAGTTGGAGGGTGGAGTTGGAGGGTGGAGTTGGAGGGTGGAGGGTGGAGTTGGAGGGTGGAGTTTGAGGGTGGAGTTGGAGGGTGGAGTTGGAGGGTGGAGGGTGGAGTTGGAGGGTGGAGTTGGAGGGTGGAGGGTGGAGTTGGAGGGTGGAGTTGGAGGGTGGAGTTGGAGGGTGGAGTTGGAGGGTGGAGTTGGAGGGTGGAGGGTGGAGTTGGAGGGTGGAGTTGGAGGGTGGAGTTGGAGGGTGGAGTTGGAGGGTGGAGTTGGAGGGTGGAGTTGGAGGGTGGAGTTGGAGGGTGGAGTTGGAGGGTGGAGTTGGAGGGTGGAGGTGGAGGGTGGGGGTGGAGTTGGAGGGTAGAGTCTGAGTTGGAGGGTGTAGTTGGAAGGTGGATTTGGAGTTGGAGGGTGGAGTTGGAGGGTGGAGTTGGAGGGTGGAGTTGGAGGGTGGAGTTGGAGGGTGGAGTTGGAGTTGGAGGGTGGAGTTTGAGGGTGGAGTTGGAGGTTGGAGTTGGAGGGTGGAGTTGGAGGGTGGAGTTTGAGTTGGAGGGTGGAGTTGGAGGGTAGAGATGGAGGTTGGAGTTGGAGGGTAGAGTTGGAGGGTAGAGTTGGAGTGTGGAGTTGGATGTTGGAGGGTGGAGTTGGAGGGTAGAGTTGAAGTTGGAGGGTAGAGTTGGAGGGTGGAGTTGGAAGGTGGATTTGGAGTTGGAGGGTGGAGTTGGGGGGTGGAGTTGGGGGGTGGAGTTGGAGGGTGGAGTTGGAGGGTGGAGTTGGAAGTTGGAGTTGGAGGGCGGAGTTGGAGGGTGGAGTTGGAGGGTGGGGTTGGAGGGTGGAGGGTGGAGTTGGAGTTGGAGTTGGAGGGTGGAGTTGGAGGGTAGATTTGGAGGGTGGAGTTTGGAGTTGGAGGGTGGAGTTGGAGGTTGGAGGGTGGAGTTGGAGGTACTAACTTTTAAATTGATGAAAAGGTTTATGAGAGGCTGCACGAGCGCAGAGGTGACGCATGTAATTGTAGTTTAATGGAAGGCATGGCAGATGTAGACTACAGGGGCATAGATTTTGCGCCTAAAAAACAAACCACTGCGAACTGAATGTAATAGGTAAACACATACAGCAAATACGTATATAATACGCTGGAGTACTGTATTTTGACGACAGAATTAACAGAAGTTTAGCAAAGAAGCACGTGTTGCATTATGACAGAAACAGTTGAAAAGATAAGTGCACGGACTTAATATATGTGTTTTCCTGTAAAGCAATATAATACTATTGAAAAGTACGCAACAAACTATGCTTTAATTTAAATGAGCACGCAAATATGCAAATAAAAAACATACATAACAAGCATTGGCAAATGATGAGGGAGGTGTCCCTAGATTGCGTGACTACATAAGGAGGAGCAAAGAGGGAGGAACAGGAGAGGAGGGAGCAGCGACCAGATGTGGCATAACAGCCAAAGCGTCCGACCTTGAAGCTGGGGAACCAGGTTCGAATCTGGCGTTGGCTCAAGCATCCTGTGATTGTGTGCAAATCATGGGTGTGTTCCATTACTGGCGCTCTTTGACGTTTGGAGCTACTCATTGTATTGTGTTCACTCACAATGCCAAGGGATTATTTCCCCAGAAGTAAAAGGATGATGGTCAATGCTATTGAGGGGAGCAGAACGTTCTACAGACACAAGTATTGAAAAGAGACTGTTGTGGTGAGAAGTAAAGATTACATTTTCGGTGTAATGTAGGGTATAAACAACCTTACTGCATGGAGTCAATCTTTGCTGAAGGATAAGCATGGACCACACACTACAGAAACGAAAGCGTAGCATTCATAGTGCATCAAAACATAACATGTTAAATGACGCAGCTATGCATCAAATTAATCCCGAACACCAGTTTTATTTTAAATGTGCCCTTCAATCAAGAGAGACCTGCAGAAAATCACCTGCCCTTGAGGAACAGCAGAGACATATACCACGACTCTTCGGCTGCACTTGTCAAGAGCGACGACATCCCCCTGGGGCGAGGTTCGTCTGTTCGAGCCGGTTTTGCATTTTTTTGTGCAGTAGAACCCCTATACTTACCTATGCCCTTTACTTCATAAATAAATACGAAATACCATGACATAGGGGTGTGAGCGCTGACAAAGAATGGAAAGCGAGAAAGGAAAATGATGAAGAAACAGGAGAACACAGAGTGAAAGGGAAAGAGAACAAGCCTCGCGGGGCAGCAGGGGTGCGATGTCGGGCACCAGTTGAAGCCTGAGCAGAGGAAAGGCAGCGCTGGGAGGGGGGCTGGGCACGAGCAGATGGTCCTGTTTATGACCTGCTGAGTGTGTGAAGTGGATGCTGGCAAATGGCTTTGATGTTTATGAATGAATGTGAGACTGAATGAGGGCTGTCGGGGTAAGGTAGGGTGGGAGGCTGCTTAGTGGCAGTTCACTTTCCTCTGTTTTGGTCCGAGTGAAGGAGTATGGTTAATTTAACGATGCAAGCGCACACAAAAAACAAGTATTTAATAGGAGCAAATAGGTCTCCGTGCTGAAATATGTTTGGTCCGAGTGAAGGAGTCTGGTTAATTTAAAGATGCAAGCGCACATAAAAAACAAGTATTTAATAGGAGCAAGTAGGTCGCCGTGCTGAAATATGTTAGGTCCGAGTGTGGCGGGGGGGGGGGGGGGGGGGGAGTTTGGTAGCCTTTCTTTGAAGTCTGATGCGGCGGACACGCGTTAGGCTGGCAGCACTGTAAACAAGTCTTCGTAGGAGGGCTGATTCTGCGGAGCCCATGCGCAGAGGGAGGCGGGGGAGAGCATTCCTTTGAAATCTGAAGCTCTCGGCATTGCTGTGGCGGGTCTGCCGAAGCTCGGGGAGCAAATGGCAAGCGCGTGCACGGAGGACATGCACTGTGCGTAATCCGCCTGCCAAAGCCCTCTTGGTAAGCTTTACTGATGCACCTCTATATGTCTCGAGCTGCAATGCGCAAGTGCATTGGCAGGTCTAGACCTAAAAAGAGTCTATATACACTGATACATTTTCCAACAAGCCCTGCTTGGCTGAAATTATTGGTCTTCCTGGTGGGCATACAATACTTTTATGTACCATAGGTAATAAATACATAATTGTTAAAACAGGGTAATCGTTCTTTAAGAATTTAAATTCATCTTGATTTAAGATTCGCATGCTCTTCCAAGCTAACAGTCTGGAGAATAGCTGGTTTTGTACCATCTTGGTTACTTGGCGATTGCTTAACCTATTACAATCACGGTCCGATAGTTGGCGAGACGCTTCTTCCTGATATAATTTGAGAGGGCAGATTACTACATTTCCGCCCTTGTCCTAGCCACAAACTACTAAAGAATCATTGTCCCGCAATTTCTTGATTAATTGATGATATTGCCACTGTTGTTTTTTTCTTTGAATTGTCATTTCCCTTTCGATTCAAAATTCAATTTTGTTACCTCTGCTGTGACAATCTCATGAAATAGGTCCACAGAGTCCTTTGGCATTACAGGTATACATTTGGATTTAGGTTTACATCCTGTATTCAGAGTGGCATTAATCACGATTGATTCATTATCCACAGTTCTTTGAGTTGAGCCCTGCTTGTTTGGACTGCGATCTTGTTCAAGGTGATGTTCACTACAGAGCGTATTCACCTCAGATGCCATCAAGTTGCTTTGAACATTATTGGGAGCTCCAAGTGACTCTGTTATTTCAGGTTTTTTTTGTCCTGTGATGATGATATTTTTGTAGCTTGAGCTTCCTAATAAACATATAAATATCCCCTCTGGTTTGTGGGTAATCAAAATTGTTCTCTGGACAGAAGGAGAGTCCCAAAGCCAGCAGTTGTTGCTCGGCTTTGTCCAATAACATTTCAGAAAGGTTAATGACGGTGTTGGCGGTATGCGGTTCTTGTGTTATTTGAACCTCCACCCCCTGTTGTTAGGTTTGTTGTTTATTTTCATTCTGGTGCCTGCTTCTCCTTTCTTTTCATTTGATGTTTCTCCTCTTTTTAAATTGGAATTTGGATTTGTGTTTCTGAGACGTAAGGTTTGTCGTCTTTCCTCCAGTAAAAACTCCACCTCTTCTACCAGAGTGTGTTTACGTGCATTTGAGCCTCTAGAAGTGCTTTCTGTTTCTGATTCAGTTTCCACGGACAAACTCAGGTCAGAGACTGAAGATGCTGCTGGTAATCCACTGCTGCGACCTGCCATTGCTCCTCTTCCTTTAGAATGTCATTCTTCTTGTAACTAGATTTGCCTGCATCATACTCGCGTGCGTATGTGAAAATCTGACCTTAGTTATAATCATTTTTATCACATTGAAACATATAAGTTTTACGCTTCTTTATGATGTCATCTTTTTTGAGTCGTGTAATCATATCTTCTCTCAATTTGGTATTCGCTTCACTGCCCTCTATGGAAAGTATTGTAACATTTAATGGGTAATTTGAGTATGCAGGTCCTTTTTATCAATCTCTGCATAATCGATTGGGATCTTCATTAATCTCTTAGAAGAATCCAAATTGCATTCTCCCCAATCCCGGAGCATGGTGGAATTTAAGTTGTCATAGCTCTCAGCAAGCATTATCCGCAGACCGTGGGGGACCCTTCCCATCTCCAAATATTTGGAAAGGGATCGGTGCTCCCACCACTTCGCCTGCTCCGAGCTCATGAGTTTCTCAAGTTTTCTATTCAATTCCCTTTTTAGGTCGAGACCTGCGTAAGCTGCGCTTGCGCAGTCTCGCAGGGGAGATCTTATGTTTAGAGTGTGGGGGCTTGAACTACGCCCCTCTTCTCCATTGGCTGGCTTCCTAAACAGAGGCCAGCCATTGGAGGAGAGGGGTGTCACTCCGGTCAAGCCCGGATTCAGGGGGGGGGGGTTTACTTTCTTTGTATTTTCTGGAGAGAAAGATAAACACTACCCCGGATCCCAAAATGACCATGCGTTTCTCCAAGGCATTTCTGCATGGCCTCCATAAAATGTGGTGGTGTCATGGCGGAGCTCGCTTTTATTTTAAATAAACTAGTTACATGCATGCGGCACTACAGTGTAGGCGCTCAATTTTATTTTAAATAAACGAGTTACAAGCAAGCAGCGCTACAGTGTAGGCAACCTTCTGTTATGTAAATACTACAACGTCACAGAGAAAGTAGTGACTACTACAACGCGGGTCCTCGGGAGAACGCCCGATGCATTGTGATGTGAGCAGCTGCCCCTCTGGCCCTGTCGCTGGGAGGCCGCGGCCGCCGCTGTCACCGCTCACTGCTGCTGCGGAGCTCTGCCTGCCGGGTTCAGCCTCTTCCTGTCTCACAGGCCTCGGACTAGAGAAGCAGAAGTACCCCGGGCGCTGCTTGGCACATCCCCTGCAACGCCCTGCCAGAGCCAGCCCTGCTTCCGCAATCCTCCCAGCCCGTGGCAGGGCACACCCCGACTGCAGCGCCTCTAACTGAGCCGGGGATCGCAGCGCCTCACACAACTCCCTTTTTCTCCAGCCGCTCCATGAGTTCCTCCGCGCTGGGACCGAAGTCGTCTGCGCCGCCGTCAGCACCATCCCCTCGGCCGTCTCCTCCAGCTTCCTGGAGGTGCCGGGCCAGAAGGACAGCGCACCGGGCTTCAGGCATGTCGCCTCTGAGGGAGAGATGGACTGGCAGGCAGCGAAAGCCTTCTACGAGAGCATGGGCAACAAGAAGAAGCCCCAGCTTGTGAGTGCGGCTGGGGGCGGTATTATGTGGTAGAGACAGAGGCGGTGGGGTGGCATGGAGAGTGGCGGGAGGTCTGGTGGGTAGTGAGGGCGGAGAGATGCAGGGCCGTGTGTTGGCAGAGAGTGAACTTAAAGTCTTTTGTGTCGCAGGTAACAGTGGTGGGGTGTAACTAGCCCACTAGGTACCTCCAGTAAACGTCACAGAGCTGCATTGCAGAGAGGTGTAAAAAGGGGTGTGGCCTGGACCACCTCTCTGCAACACAGGCCTGTGGTGCTTGCTGGAGGTACCTCGTGGGCTAGTTGCCCCCCAGGGACCCTCAGGATTGAAGAGGAATTAATTCCCCAACACGGATCCACCGCCGCCATAGATATCGAAACTTTAATTTTGGATTTTTTCAGCAACTACTGAATGGATTTACACCATTTTAGAAAAAGGTCTCGTTCTGAATCAAGGGCTACCTTTTTGCCAAATTTAGTGTAATTCCGTTCAGCAGTTCGAGCTGTAGCCGTGTCTAAAGCTTTCTATGGGAAATTGTTTTTTTGTACTCTTTTTTTGAAACATTTCTCAGGAACTACTGAACGGATTTACACCATTAACAAAAAGGTGTCTTTCTGAACCAAGGGCTACCTTTTTGCAAAATTTGGTGTAATTCCGTTCAGCAGTTCGAGCTGTAGCCGTGTCTAAAGTTTCTTATGGAAAATAAAATGGAGAAAACACGTTTTGGGACCCCCTTTTTTCTTGGCCCCAACTTGGTGAATCACCCCCAAGCTTTCAAGGCAGGAGCTGCCAGTAGCGCCCCACTAGTTTTGAAAATTTCACGAAGATTCATCATCCGGCGCCAAAGTTATTGGGAAAGTAAAAAATGCTTTTCCTTTGGAAACTAAGTCCTAACTATAACTATCTACTGGCGAACGCCAGTAGATAATATATATATATATGCAGAAGACCCCGTCTGTTGCTCCCAAATAGTTCACGGAAAGACGAACACGGACTAAAGAGTTTAATGCAGGTTTCTTTATTTCATCCAAACATCACGCACCACCGCCATGACGCATTTCGGCCTTCAGGAGGCCTTGATTACAAGACATCGTGAAGGGAAACTACAGATTTAAAGTGACAGCGCAATGTCACGTGCAGAACAGGCAGATAGACATAGAAAAAATATACATCTCTTATTTCTTCATAGACATTATAGTACCAAACACTAATATACCTTGTACCCAGTGTGCAAAATAGGCAAGCAGATGGAGCATCAAATGTGCAAAAACGCAAATAGCATAAAAACTGAATAAAACAAATCAATTGAGATAAAATCTCATGTGTTGCCACAAATATAAATCAATATGCAATTTCACAGGCAATGATTTGTTGTGCAAACAGGCTATTCAGTGCTACATAAAAAAATATATATAGTCATAGTTAAGACTATGTTCTATAGGAAAAGCGTTTTTTGACTTACCTGTATCTTTGACACCAGTTGACAAATCTTCACAAAGCTTTCCAAAAAAGGGTGCTGATGATTCTAGTTGTTCATGGAAAGTTTTGCGGTGATCCTTCAAGCAGGAGCTGAGAAAAAGGGAGGGGGAGTCTCCCATGTTAATCCCCATAGTGATTTTAGACTCGCCTACAACCCACACTGCTGTGCGGAATTACACCAAATTTGGGGAAAACGGTAGGTTTTGGTCCAGAAAGCACGCTTTTTCTTACGTCGTGTAAAACCGTTCACTGTTTTTTTATATATTGAAGGAAACCAAAATTTGTATATCTGGGTGGAGCCTAAGCCCAGATCTCATGGTGAGATCTGATTGGCTGTCAGCACTTCTACTAGAAAGTGCTAGCAGTCATCTTCGGACCAATACACATGATAGCACACCAATGAAATGCGTTATAGTGAATTGCAGGTTTGAGGGTCACAGAAAGAACATATTATGGGTGATAACAGATGTTAGTTACAATATAAATAATTTGCTGATGGTACCATACTATTTTTAGGAATTGTGGTGTGTGCTAAGGCGAGTTTACCCTGTGAAAAGACTTCTGCTGGGATTTCATGAATCATTTTTTATGTTTTCTCATGGGTTTCCCTTAGAGGTTAATGAAGGTGTTCCAAAAGCAGCTAAAATGAGAGTATATTTTCTGTAAATTCACACTATCTTTTTCAGCCATGTGAGAATGAATGAATGAATCAATCAATCAGGGAATTGTAAGCGCGCTACTCACCCGTGAGGCTCTCAAGGCGCTGAGTGGGGGGTTCGCAGATCTGTTTAGCCGAAGAGACAGGTCTTGAGGGTCTTCCTGAAGGTGTTCAGGGAAGGGCCGCGTCTGATGTCTGCTGCCGGTAGTTCATTCCAGGTCTTGGTTGAAATGTGAGAGAAGGATCTTCCGCCTGCTCTGTGGATGTGCAGGGTTTTGGCCAGTGGTTGGAAAATCGGAGGTTTCTTTTGGGAACGTAGATGTTGATTCTGTTGTTGAGGTATTTGAGTCCGTTGTTGTGTAGGCATTTGTAGGCGTGAGTGAGGGTTATGAAAGTGACTCTTTTCTCACCGGGAGCCATTTGAGACTTCGTAGGTGTTGGCTGATGTGTTCGTGTCGGGGATGCCGAGGACGAGTCTGGCGGCAATGTTCTGCATTGGCTGGAGTTTGCTGAGTAAGGACTTGTTGATGCCCGCGTAGAGTGCGTTTCCATACTCAAGTCTGCTGGTGATGAGTGCGTGGGTTACTGTCTTCCTTGACTCACGGGTGATCCACTTGAAGGTCTTGCGTAGGGTGTTGAAGCAGCTGGAGGTGATAGCGTTGACCTGCTGCTTCATGGTGAGTGATGAGTCGAGTATGATGCAGAGGTTCTTGCCGTGGTCTGAGAGGGTAGGTAGGTACCGAGGACGAGGACTTCTGTCTTCTCTGCGTTGAGCTTCAGGCAGCTGTTGGTCATCCAGTCTGCAACAGCCTGCATTCCTTTTCGGAAGTTGAGTTTGGCAGTAGTGGGGTCTTTGGTGAAGGAGAGGATGAGCTGGGTGTCGTTGGCGTAGGATACGATGTTGAGTCTGTGTTGTCAGATGATGGCTGCGAGGGGGGCCATGTAGATGTTGAAGAGGGTGGGGCTCAGTGATGAACCCTGTGGGTCTCCACAGGTGGTTTTCGTGGGGTCGAAGAGGAAGGGTGGGAGTCCGATCGTTTGGCTTCTTCAGTGAGGAATGATCGGATCCAGTCCAGGGCTGTTCGTGGCCTGTGCCTGCCTTGTGTAGTCTGGAGACTGGTGTGCGGTGGGAGATAGTGTCAAAAGCTGGTGATGGGTCGAGTAGGATGAGGGCCTCGGAGTGGCCTTCATCCAGGAGGGGGCCGTCTGTGGCACCTGGTGGATGGTCGATGAAGTTGTTGTAGAGGTTTTTGATCTTTAGGTGGAAATAGTAGGGAACACTATGCATTGGGGTACCTCCGTTTCAAAAGGATACAGTGTTCTTGCCACGAATTGCACAGGAACAGGCTGATGTATTTTTCCCAACTCCACCTTCAGGATACCCAGAGCCCGTTATCTGAAAACTTGACCCTCAAGGACCCCAAAGGGGGAAGGGGGAATTGGATAAAATAATAAGCAACAAGAAGAGACTGCCTTCGATCTTTTTTCTTTCGTGCTTCTCCAAAATCCATCTGTATTGTGACAAACCATAGAAGTCCTAATGCAAATATACATATATATATATATATGTATAAGAATGGTTAGCAACCTCCTTGACTCTTCTAATTCTTAATTGTCTATTATGTGTTCCCTCACTAATCAGATCTAAGGTTGAGCTACTCTTCTTTCTTTATTTGACTGTCTATTCAGCTCTCCCACTTCAAGATTTATCTGTAATATAATTATTATGGATAGTGCTTAGTTCTCTACCTTGAATTTTCTATTATGTATTTCTATCTAGCTTTTCTATTCTTACCTCTTATCCTGAGCTCTGTAGCCTTGTATATATCTTTAAGTTCTTATTTCTTTCTCATTATTGATGATATTTATTTCTGTAATCTAACTATTGCCTTCTTTAGTCTCTCCAGGTATCCTGTTATCTTTTATCCTGTCTTCTGGTAAGTATAGACTCTGCGCTATTCTTTAATTACTTAATATCGTCTCTAACATTTATTGTAACTTATTTACTGCCTTGCTTGCCTAATATCACACTATACAGTGTTGACTTCACTGTATCGTCTTTTATCCTCCTAGGTTCTTCTCTAAAGCTAAACTTCTCCTTGAAAACCAACGATGAATCTCCAACCTCTGGTTACCAAATAACTTGGTAAGTAGTGCCCTTTCCCGCACCACTCGACGTTCTGGCTTCTTTAATACTTCGGAGAAAATTCGGGTGCTAGAAAGGAACTAACTTTACTCAAAATAACAAACCCAACGCTTCTCTACTATTAGCGTGATAGGGAACTCCTCACAAACAACCTTGTCCTCCAGAATACACTGGTGGAATGCGCAGCAGAATCGGCTCACGCGCTTCACCTAGAGTTCCTCACCTTCGTATCCAGAAACTACTAGACCGCCAACTGGTTTTCCGAGTTGGCGGCCATCTTAGAATTTCGCTCGTGAACCGCTAATTTCCAAATGCGGTTCCGAGTTGTCTCTTTCTTTGTTGGATAGAACAACGAGGACAAGACCTCATGCAGGTACTGGTCAGGGTAAATGCCCTATGGGATAAACAACACGTTCTTGTTGTTTAGAAACCCCTCACCCACCTACCAAGTAGGTGGCATGCTTCATCATCGGGGCCCAGCTGGATCACCGAGTGTGAACCAGCTGTGCTTAAACGCCTGTCTACAGCGGAGCGGGATTTGTTGTGTACAAGTGAACAGTGCTATGTGAAGTGAGTTATATGTTAAAAATGGATGTATGACGTTACATCGCAAACTTTTACAACGCACACCGTTACAACGCAATTTTTACAACGCAGATTCATTTACAACGAATGCCTTTACAACGCATGACATTACATAGCAGATGCTATTACAACGCATGCCACAAACAAATCCCCTACTGATCTTACCAACATGCGCCCCATTTCACTACTTCCTGTCCTTGGTAAAATCACGGAACAGTTAGTACATGGAGAGCTAAAAACATTTGTAGAGACTCATAACATCCTGCATCCTCAACAGTCGGGATTTCGTTCCGGTCATTCCACCGAAACAGCCTTAATCGAACTAGCTGACTCCATCAAGTTCTTGCAGGATGAGGGTAGGCCAGCCGTCCTCATCCTGCTTGACCTAACAGCAGCGTTCGACACTACCTCGCATGTCATCCTGATCAACAGACTGCGAGAGATCGGCGTGACAGACACAGTCTTGGCATGGGTTAAATCTTTCCTATCTAATAGGTCCCAAACTGTGTCCTTGGGTCCCTATCTATCCAGCGAGAAACCTATTACATCAGGAGTTCCCCAGGGGTCCATATTAAGTCCTCTCTTTTTTAACATCTACATGGCTCCCCTTCTCGCTGTGATAGAATCTCATGGGATCCTCGTCACGTCATACGCTGACGACACACAACTTGTCGTCACCATTGACAAAAAGTGTACGGACGCAGATTTGCGTTTCCAAAATTGTCTCTCTGATGTCTTCCAGTGGCTTAACAAAAACCATTTAAGATGCAATAGTGCCAAGACTGAAATCATACCGCTGGGTAAAGATCTATCTTTCTGCCCTAAAGATTGGTGGCCCATAGGATCTGAGGCCCCACCCAGCGCTGTACCTTCAGCACGGAACCTGGGCGTGCAATTCGATTCATTCCTTTCTTTCGACGACCACGTCAGGATCACTGCTGGACGTTGTTTTGGACTTATTAAATCTTTAAAGAAATTCTTTGACCTCCCCATTGCAGCCAGAAAATCAGTCGCGGTAGCTTTAATACTCTCCCGACTTGATTACTGCAATGGATTAGTGGCTGGAGTGAAAAAGTCCACCCTTAAAAAACTGCAGAGCATACAACATGCAGCTGCCAGATTGGTGCTGGGACTCCCCAGAAGGTCATCTGCTTCAGCGGCGCTGAATTCCCTCCACTGGCTACCATTACATAAAAGGATTCTTTTTAAACTTCTTCTTACTGTTTTCAAAACTATGAAAAACACAGGGCCCCATTATTGTGCAAAGCGCTTCACACGCTACAACCCCTCGCGATGTCTGAGATCCTCTGGTACAAATCTCATCACTATTCCAAGATTCAAGTACAAAACTAGGGGTGGGAAAACTTTCACTGTTCTGGCAGCTAGGGCATGGAACAACCTACCTGTCAACCTTAGATTAATTGAAAAGGAGAGCATTTTTAGAAAACTCCTAAAGACATGGGTGTACCAACAACCAGACACCTCTGTATTGTCAGCCATCTAGTTCTAGTCTTTCACCACGCACCACCTTCCATGTACCTACTGCACGCAAGCCTAGCGCCAAGATGCTCCTTTCGGAGCGAATTTCTGCGCTCTATAAATACCCACAAATATAAAAAAAAATATCAAAATGCCATTACAACGTAAGTATAGGTAAGTATATTATTTTATTAAAAAATGTAATTAATTAAAATTTAATTAATTTAATAAATTAAATTATTTTAAAATAATTAATTTGTACATATATATATATATATATATATATATATATTTAAAAAAAAATAGTTTAGGTATTTAAAAATAAAAATCTAACTCCAGGGGAGTGTAATAGTAGGGTAAGTGCTGGATAGTGTAGGGTAAAAAATTACTTTAAGTTTATTTTTAAAAGAACTATTATTAATAAAGAACTATTATTAATAAATTAAAAAATTATTAAAATTATTTTTTTAATTAATTTAAATTATTTATTTTAAAACTGAACCCTAAAAATACCCCAGTTCCACAAAACCCAAACCCAGCCTGAACCCTAAAAATACCCCTTTACTCCATAACCCAAACCCAGCCCTGAACCCTAAAAACACCCCTGTACCCCCAAACCCAAACCCAGCCCTGAACCCTAAAAATACCCCTGTACCCCAAAACCCAAACCCAGCCCTGAACCCTAAAAATACCCCTGTACCCCAAAACCCAAACCCAGCCCTGTACCCTAAAAATACCCCTGTACCCCAAAACCCAAACCCAACCCTGAACCCTAAAAATACCCCTGTACCCCAAAACCCAAACCCAGCCCTGAACCCTAAAAATACCCCTGTACCCCAAAACCAAAACCCAGCCCTGAACCCTAAAAATACCCCAAAACCCAAACCCAGCCCTGAACCCTAAAAATACCCCTGTACCCCAAAACCCAAACCCAGCCCTGAACCCTAAAAATACTCCTGTACCCCAAAACCCAAACCCAGCCCTGAACCCTAAAAATACCCCTGTACCCCAAAACCCAAACCCAGCCCTGAACCCTAAAAATACCTCTGTACCCCAAAACCCAAACCCAGCCCTGAACCCTAAAAATACCCCTGTACCCCAAAACCCAAACCCAGCCCTGAACCCTAAAAATACCCCTGTACCCCAAAACCCAAACCTAGCCTTGAACCCTAAAAATACGCCAGTACCCCATAACCCAAACTATATATATAAAATTACTTTAATTAATTTATTTAATTTATTTTTAATATTTTTGTAATTAAAAAAAAGGTTAAATAAAATGATATACTTACCTATACTTACGTTGTAATGGCATGCGTTGTAATAGCATCTGATATGTAATGTCATGCGTTGTAAAGGCATTCGTTGTAAAGGATCCTGCGTTGTAATGGTGTGCGCTGAAACAGTATGCGTTGTAAAAGTTGCGTTGTAACGGTTGCATACCGTTAAAAATGCCTAAAGGAAATACCCTTTTAAAAGTTTTAATTGAAGGGTCCTATGGCATAGGTAAAAACTGTAATCGGATATTCTTGAGGAGGTGATGCCCCTCAATATCCTAGAAAAGGTGTAGGTCAACTAGTTTCAGCCTTCGTCGATAGTCGTGAGGCTTTCTTCAGGACCAGAAGTGAGCCTGGGCAAAAAAGTAGAGTAGCCACGGCGGTGTGTCTTATATATCAACGCGCACCCTAAAGCGCATTGTTTATGTAGTGGGTCGGTATACTTACTGATCCCAATTGTAAAGTACCTGAAAAGGAAGCAATGCGAAGCATATCTTACCAACATTGATAATGTAAACAGTATCGTGCTTATGGTGAGTTAAAAATGACCAAGTGAAGGTACCTGCTATATACAAACTGGAACGGGTGTTGCATGCACGGGCACACTAGAAAAGAATGACCTTGCGTGGCTACGATGTGCCAACGTGGGCTTCTATCTGTTACTGACGTGAATTTTTAAGGTGCTTAGAGATAATACTATAGCACATCCTGTGACGATGTATCTCTAAATGGTTAAAATGTTAAAATAACATAACAAGCGCGTGATATCAGAAGTTTGGGAATCAGTGACACGTGCAAAGACACTACAAGACAGACCAACAGATAACAAAAAATAGAATGCTCACGTTGTCTTTACGTGTAAATAGCTACATGGATCCTGACTCACGTGTGGAGTATTGGGGGACCCTGTGGATGAAATTGCAAAGCCTTAAGGAAAAAAGCGCCCACATATATTGAGCGGCGATGGCCGATCGGCAGGGGTGCCTTGCCTAATGCGATCAATACTGGATGCGGTCATTACTCACGTTTGTCTCCTCAAATGAAACCATCAAACCTAGTACGGAGCACAGGACCCGGCAGCTCAGCGGTTCCGGGAGCTCGTACTAACAGGAAATGTGTGAAGTCACGTGATCGCAGTAGCGGGTCACGTGGTCTAAAAAGGCTAGAGTGCTAACCCTGAACAGCGTGATGGCTGCAGGGGGATGTTATTACTCAACATGAGAAACGTTGCCAGTTAATGCGAGTTCCGGAACTTCTAATGTAACTCCTGGATGAGTTGGCCATCCATTCGTGTTCCTTAAGGCACAAATGGTGTGCTTCAATCTGGTTCGAGCCCTAGCAGGTCTGACAGTACCCCCCAACAAAGGAGATTCTTTCTCCTTTGGTTTTGTTGGAAATCTTTCATGAAAAGACCTTACCAATCGAGGAGCGTAAATATCAGATGCGACCTCACAAGATGATTCCTCTGGACCATAGCCTTTCCAATCCACCAAATAGTACAATTCTTTGTTTACCATCTTGGAGTCCAGAATTTCTTTTACTTCGAATTCCATACCTGACTCTAACTGAATGGGTTTGGGTGGTGAACCCCTTATGTAATTCTGGTGATTCCTTTTTTAATAAGGAGACGTGAAACACTGGATGGATCTTCATTTTTTCAGGCAATTTTAGACAATAGGTAACTGGATTCACTTGTTTCTCAATAGGATAGGGTCCTATAAACCTAGAGAGGAACTTCCTATTTCCCTTCAACCTCAGATTTCTTGTGCTTAGCCATACCTCATCTTTTTCCTGTAACCTAGGACCTTCTCTTCTCTTTCTATCTGCGTGAAGTTTATATTTCCTTTTAGCCTGCACTAGATTTTGGGAGGCTTCTTGCTGAATCTCTCTCAAATGAGTAACTAAATCCTTAACTGCTAGAACTGAAAGTTCAGTGCTTTACACTGTGGAATTTGGATGTTGGCCATAATTTAAATAGAAAGGCGAATACCCAGTCGAAACATTTTTTGCATTATTATATGCGAATTTAGCTGCCCACATATAATCTGACCAATCTCCACCTTGCTCTAGTACGAATAAGCTCAAATACTGCTCTAGTTCTTGGTTTACCCTCTCGGTTTGTCCGCCAGTTTCTGGATGGAAACTGGTGGAGTATCTAGCCTCTATTCCCAACCCTTTCAATAAGACCTTCCAGAAATGGGATAGGAATTGTGAACCCCGGTCTGAAATGATGACTTTTGGAATTCCATGAATCCTATGTGTGTACTGAAATAGTTTGCTAGTTGTTTAGCTGTGGGTACCCCTAGGAAATGGGCCAGATTTGTAAATGCGTCCACAACCACCCAAATCGTGGTATAGCCAAGACTGGAAGGCCAGTCTACAATTAGGTCCATGGTGATTGTATGCCAAGGGCCAGGGGAAGTGGGCAATGGCTGTAAGAACCCTTTTGGGGCCCGCCGTACTGATTTTCCATGAGCGCAGGTTTCGCAAGTCTTGACATATTTTTCGATTTCTGAATTCATGTGTGGCCACCAATAGTGTCTTTTCACTAATTCTTTGGTCTTTTCTTCTCCTTTATGACCAGCCAATGCAACACTTGATTCTGCTGATCCTAGGTGGGTATATATAGAGCTCCCTTGTGGTAAGGCAGTTGGTGTCGAATTTCTCTTCCTTCTTCTTTAGTGACCCATACTTGCATATCTTCGGGACTCATATTCAGGATGATCTGTTCTCCAAAGGTAGCAGGCATAGTAACACACATTATTTTTGAATCTGGTATAATCGCTTGGCGCTGTTCGAATGGTTTCTTTTCGTCAGTACCAATTCTTGATAAGGCATCAGCCTTACCATTGTGAGCTCCCGGCCTAATTATAAAATCATAATCAGAAAATACAATGACCATCTCAGCTGCCTTGGAGTTAAGGTCTTGGCGGATTTTAGAAATTTCATGTTTCGATGGTCTGTAAAGACTGTTACTTGATGCCTGGCTTCCATAAGATAATGGCACCACTCCTTGAATGCATCTTTTATTGCCAACAATTCTTTTTCCGTTATAGTGTAGTTTTGCTCGGCCGATGTTAGTTTCCGTGATCTGTAAGCCACTGGATGCAATTGACCAGTTTCTTGATGCCTTTGGGACAACACACCTCCAATGGCCTGATCAGAGGCATCGGTTTCCACATAGAATGGTTTTGATGTATCCGCGTGTAACAATACTGGGGCTGAAGTAAAACTTTTCTTTAGTATTTTAAAGGCCGTCTCAGCTTCTTCAGTCCATTCAAACTTGACACCCTTACGTAACAATTTAGTAAGTGGTAGAATTTTCTTAGATAAAATCAATCAATAAATCTCCTGTAAAAGTTTGCAAAACCTATAAAGCTCTGTACTTTTTTTACACAAGTGGGAGATCTCGATTCGACCACTGCTTGGATTTTGCGTTCGTCCATGTTCATACCAGTTGGGGCTAAGACAAACCCCAGGAATTCCACTTTGATCACATTGAAAGAACATTTTTCTAGTTTCACAAACAATCGGTTTTCTCTCAATTTTTGTAAAGCTCCTCTAACTTGCTCCTAGTGTTCTTGGGTGTCATTGGAATATATCAGGATATCGTCTATGTAGACAATAGCACACTGGTCGATATATTCCCTTAGAATGTCGTTAATGAATTGCTGAAAGGCAGCAGGGGCGTTACATAGACCGTAAGGCATGACCTGATATTTGAACAGCCCAAATCCCGTCCTGAAGGCGGTCTTCCATTCGTCGCCTTCCTTCATTCTGATTAAATGATAGGCCTCTCTCAGGTCTAATTTCGTGTAGATTTGAGCACCTTTGACCTGGTCCAAAAGAACTGAAATAGGAGGAAGTGGGTAACGGTTCTTTTTGGTTATTTGATTTATTGTGCGGTTATAAATGCAAGTTCTTAGATCACCTTCTTTTTCGGCACAAAAAACAAAGGCGAAGACATCGGAGATTTTGATGGTCTTATAAATTCGTTGGCCAAATACTTGTCCAAGTATTCTTTCAAATGTTGTGTTCTTTTTCCGTTAATGCATAAAAAGAGAGAGTTTTATAGAGTAAATTGAGTGTTAATGGTAGCTGCCGTTGCCTATAATAACAGTAAGCGTTTATGGCGACTAGTGAACTCTCTATCTGTCTTATCTCCATTCCTTAAAGCCCAGATAGGCCAAGAACACAGGTGTACTTTTGTCTACTGTCTATACAGTGTGTGAAACTCAAATTTGTTAGCTGTCGGCCAGCTCTGAAATGGAGACAGGGGTGATTGCAAGCACTCAGGTAGGAGAAATGCTGTCCGAAATAATTATTAATATGACAGTCTCTAGGGCTGGTGGTCCAGATGGGCTACCATCTGTGACATTCAAGAAAAAAAACTGAAAATGGGGACTGATTTTGAGTGGGGTTTTCCAATTAGTAACTTCTACAGGCATCTTTCCAGATTCCTGGAAAGGAGCCATAGTGAAGCCTAATCACAGAAAAAGTCAAAAAGGATCAGCCTGCTAATTATTGTCTGATTTCCCTTCTTGATATTCCTTCTAAACTCTTTGCACAGACATTATTAAATCATCTGGCTACCTGGGCTTCTGACACTACAGATCCCTGTGTAGCAAGGAGACTTCAGACCAAAGCATTAAACGATGGACCACTGTTTCACGTTGTGGGTGTGAGGCTCACCTGGGTTTTCCGCCGGGGCCAAGTGGAAGGAACAGATGGTGACTCCCAACGTCCCTCACCCACCTCCTTCACCCAACAAAGTTAATGCAAAAGAGGAGAAGGTGGGGAAGAGGGGAAAACAAAACAAGGAAGGGGAGATGGAGTAGAATCCATTGGTACGTCAGGTGGGATCTGGCATTGTTTTCCTAATGGACAAACAGTATAGAAGATAAATATGACCCTAAAACTATGAGAGTGCTATAGAAAGTGAGGCTAATGTAGGAATATACCTGTTGAACGTTCTGATGGTAGTACAAGGAAGATATGAACAAAGCGACCACCATATGGATTCATTAGACCCATACAAACTAATACTATCCTGAAAAACTTGGGAAAAAAACAAAAACGTATTTTCCCAGGCAGTATACAATAAAATAAAAAATATTGCACAAAAAGGTGCTGGGTCAGGATTAGTTTAACTAAGTAAGTCAAAAATATACGTTTTTAATACCTTTCTCTTATTTTACAGCATAAGAGAAGAAGCAGCACATTAATCAAGGCAGAGAATTGACGTCATACTGCTGAAGAAAGACAGAATCAGATAAGTATACCTTTTTTACACAATGCTTATATATTTTGCATACTACCGTAGGCTGAGAAGAATGGTTCTTTAAATACTTCTCTTTGCATGTATTTCTTTTTGAGATCTATGAAGACCAGCGTTAGGTAAGGCTGTTCGTGAGGAGAAGGAGGGCTCCTCCTGTTTTGTCCAGGCATCAGAAGCTGCTTTTCAGGAGTCCAAATGTCCACTCAATGACTCTTCTGGTCCGACCATGTGCCTCATTGTAGCGCATCTCGGCTGGTGTCACAGGGTTCCTTAGTGGTGTCAGCAACCACGGCCTGTTGGTATATCCGGAGTCACCTACAGAAAGACAAATGCACATTAAATGAGTGGAGAGAGAGGGTGGAATACAAGATAGCCCAACACAAACAATGGTAAACGTCAGTACACACCGACAAGCCAGGCACGTTGGTTCTGCATCTGTGCCATCAGCCTCGGGATGTGACTACTCCTCATGACATAGGCATTGTGTGCAGACCCAGGGAAACGTACACACACATGTGAAATGGTCATATCCGACAGACATACCATCAGAGCATTGATTGAATGGAAATGTTTCCGACGCTGCACCAAGCCCCGGAAGAGGAGCGGTGACCCGGAAGACAAGAATGCAGAAGATGTCGGGAGAGGAACGCCAATGATGTTTCAAATCTCTGACACAGTCACTGGAATTCAGGTAAGTGTGGGAGTAATTACAGAGTAAATGAGGGCGGCCAAGCGGGGGGTCCGTGACGGAACACAAATCGCATTTATGCCATAGACCAGCCCCTTTTGTAAGTCGCATGCGCCGCCTGAGGTGTCTTGGACTGCGTAGCATGCACTGGAGGCTGCGGGCAGGGTGGTTAGTGAGGCTGCGGGCGAGGCGCCCGACATTGGGAAGTCAATGGAGCCGGTAGGTGGACTTTGCTGCTGCTTTATTGTCTTCTGAGCTGCTTTCAACAGAATGGACAGAGGTAGACTTAGGTTCAAACCTCAGCAGTAGAATATATCTGGAGTCCTGTTAGTTCTTGTGATGAAGCTTCACAGTAATAACTGGATTAAAGTCGACCTCGATGGACTCTTTAGCCTATTAAGAGAAATTCCAGTACTGAATGGCTTACAGCACGGGTGTGTGTTGGCACCCCTCCTATTTAGTCTGTTCATTGCATACCTCCCCTTGACATCCAGTGACACACATCATTTCTCTCCAAAGATAGGGAGGAGGCATATTAGTTGCCTTATGTATGCAGATGATTTGGTAGTAATAGACCTTATGCTTATAGGGCTTCAATAGAAATTAAATGCCCTGAATTCTTATTGTCTTGAAAATAAATTAACAATAAATGTTGACAAGACAAATACATTGTTTTTCACTAGAAAGAAAAAGAGATTCACTTCGTTTTTAGGTGATGTGGGGCTGGAGCAGCACAGAGAGTGTAAGTATCTGGGTATGATCTTCTCTGATGACTCGAGATGGGATAAACATATGGCTTCCCAAAGACTTGTAATACCAGTAGAAAAGAATTACCTGAATTTTTTAGTTTATCGCAAATATGGCAGCTAAACCGTTGAACCATTAAGTAAAGTTATTCAGGGCAAAGTAATCCCCTGGGCTCTTTACTGAGCAGAGGTCCTGGCAATGAATAGATGGGTCTCATGGGAAGGCTTAGAAGGTAGTTCTTTGAAGTTGCTCCTTGATTTATCTAAAAATGCGATTATTTAAATCGGAAGGCAGGAGTTAAGATCCATAGCCTGGAGTGGGCTGGCAGATGCAAAAGCCTTACGTTTTTATTTTTCAAATGAAAATTGGACTCCAGGTGATAAGCTGTCGGTTCTAATCTTGATCTGAGATATTGTCAGTTCTGTCCGGAAAGAAGGACTCTGTGATAATAATGTTGAAGCGACAGGGAGTCCCTGACTTGCAAGCTGTGCAAATCAGTCAAATAAAGGCATACTTAGGCAATGTGCTATTGAAACCTGTTGGAGTAAAGACTTTCATTATCTCAAGTGTAAGAGGTCAGTTATTCCTTTCCTAGCCTCGCAGGAGAGTGTGGAACTTTTTCTTTATTTATACAAAATCCCTCATAAGTTTTTATGAAATGAAGTTCTGTGGCTCAGGGTAGGAGTTGACTACAGCTGGCCTTTACTGGGGCTGAAAACTGGAATAGCTGGGAATCACGGGCAATGCACCTGTAAGCGAAGTAGGAAATACTCAGTGAGTCATTTTTTGAAGGACAGCACATTTCTCCTAGGGGAAAGGAAGAAGATTCTCTGACTTCCCTTTAAAACATGTGGGATACGTTCAAGAGAAATGGGTCTAAATTTGATACGTTGCCTTGGATATCAGGATGTAGCCATTACTACTGGTCAATATTTGCGCAAAGTCATAACATCCCATTTTAGGATTCCCTCCTCTTAGTGTTCTTGTAGTGATGACAAACTGCTATGTATACTGCATTTTATAATGTTTTTATTTTAGTCAAATAATTTGTAAAAAATGTTTTTTTAATGTGTGTGTGTGTGATTTTGGGACGTTGACGTTTTATATAGTTTTAGTATGAGAGAATGTAATGTTTATATTGCTATATCCCTCATAAACCAAAGTCATCTATTGTTTGAATTGATCTATGAGTAGTGCATTTTGTGTGTATGAGATTTGTAGTTGCTTATATTAATGAGCAGGGAAATGTGCAATATTTCTGAGAGAATTTATTTCTTGGGAATAAAGTATTTTTACTTGAGTTGTGGGAGCCATGACTGTTTTATCAGAAGCTCCTGTTGAAGCGCCCTCATTGGGTTAAAGGCTCTTCCCAGCCTCATTAACAACACCTGTTTGCTTTCCCTTCACAAAGGGAGTTTCCTTTCCTGAGGTTTCTTGTTCCAGAGTGATATCCACCTTTTTATCAGACCAAGATAAACCTGTTTGGAAATCAAATTGCTCCTCCTCCAAACCAAGTTTGATTAATTCTACCTTTTATGCCTGACCATTAAGCCAGAAGTTTAGTTGAGCTCCAAAGATCGCACGTTTTCTCAGCCACACAATCCTCTCATTCATGGCCAGCATTTCTACGCTTTGTGTAGAACGGTGTAATACAATCTTTATCCAAGTGCCCCTCCAAATTAGATATTATGTCCCTATTTGGCTGACTGACATAGGAGACAATGCTTTGCGCTTCTCCTAGTCTAAAAACCCTTGGTATATGCTTTAGTTCCTCAGTGGCCTGGTCTCCTTTTAACGTCACTTAGGCTTTAAAGTAGCCAGTATTTACTCCATCTGCATGTCTCACTCTGGCCAAATGTGAAACAATGCAAAACTGATTTAGCCATGTGATTATGCCAGCGGTCTGAACATATTCATTAAACATGGAGACAGTCACCCATTTCTTTTGAGGCTGAATTAAGGCGCATATGACAAACACTTTCAGAGGTCCAGAATAATTTTTCTCTTTATAGAGTTTCACGCATTGTTCAAACAAAGCAAAGGTGCAGAAAATCACTTCAATAACTTTACCTCCAGGAAAAGCCAACAAGCAGTTAATGACCATTTTGCTGAAAATCTCACAGATTTTTGTCGCACTTGAGTAGCCGCAATCCGTGCAAAAAATCCCTCCAGAAGGGTCTACAGATCGCATGCTGAAGAGAAGAACTGCAACTGCTAGAATTGCTGGACCCTTCTCTGTGGGTACCTATGAGAGCACAACCATGTGACCAAGTAAGTATCCCAAACCAGAACACAAGAAACCCAGGTCCGGTTTCACCCTAGTTATGGGCTCATCAGCCACGTACAACTTGGTTCCAGTGAAACAGTGAGCATGTGGGCCTACCCATGCCACTTAGGGTGATAGATGACACACACAAAAGGTGATGGGAGGCTTTTTGCAAAAAGTCTAACCATTGGCAATAGCTCAGGTAGCACTACAATCCATCATTCTTTTGGTCACCATACCACCTCAGGTTGGACCCAGCCTTATGCAAATGAGTCTTGACTCTGATCCTCATGGGAGCAGTCCATCCAGAACTGCCAAGGCAGGTCCTACCTGAATCGGAACACAAGCAACCTGAGACCAGTTTCACCCTAGTTATGTGCTCATCAGCCGGATACAGCTTGGTTCCACTGACACAGTGACCACAAGATGTTATGAGCCTCAATGTACCACAATATAGGCCTAGGTAGCTGCATAACCTTTTACCTACATTCGTCCTACCTTGCTCTGCATAACGGTTCTTGCGCTGACCTTTTATCTAGTTAGGTGCTGAATAAATGTGTGGTTTTCTTTGAAAACTAGCCTCATTTGTTATGCATGAGGATTCATAGTATCATATCTTAATCCCCTGCCTAGGACATGGACTGCAGGATTACCTTCTTATGTATAATAACTCTGTACAAAAGTCACAGTTATTGTCCTCTTTTAACAACAGACCCACAGTACCATTGCACATCTAGGTAGAACCCCTGAGGATACCTTTTGGGTTTAAAAGAACCACATCTGCACTCGGCAGCCAGAGGAGAAGCTTCCATGCTGACATTAGATGCTGAAGTCCCTTCATGCAGAAACTCCAGCATGCAGTATTCTGACATACCTTGCGGGGTGTCAGACTCAAGACCAAGACGGGGTCCTTTGTTCTCTCTCGTCAGGTAATGGGGTTGGCTCTTTCCTAGGGGATTCTTGTTTTTACACCTACATACATGCTAGGTTCACTTAGGTACATTTAGATAGGGTTTGCATTGTAGGAGTAATCTCGATTACTGCTATGTACCGATATGCCTCCATATATTTACTGTTTTAGCACCATGGTAGAATTCTGCCTTTTATAAACTCTATCGGTGCTTGTAATCTTATTTATCTGTTTCTGTCTAATGATTGTCACTGGTAAACAAAAGTTTGGAAATCTATTGGGACAACCAAAAGGTTCACAACTAATACTAATGTCTTATGACTCCCAATATTCAATGAGCTAGAGGCACGCAATCCTTGCACACACTTTAAAACAATGGACCCTAGTTGGCAATTATGACACACACATTCATTACTACAAAATATATATATTTTTATTAAAAACAAAATTATCATTCATAGAGATCAGGGATTGATCCAATTTACAACAATACATTAAAACCACAATTCCATACAAATATAATAAATGAGAGACAAAGAAAAAAGTGCAAACTATTGGTCACATCCTATTTTGGTTGTTCCACATGGAATTCATTTCATTTGTTTGTTCAAATGTCCATCAACAAGATCATCTATTGGACATGAACATGTTCCTTGGATACAACCACATAAATAGACACAAAGGCGTTGACGCGTTTCGGTGGTATTCCCTTGATATCAACCACCTTCTTCAAGACAAAAAATTATAATAATCTCTCTTGTGTTAAATCACGATAAAAACCTAAGAAGAACAGAACATAAATATACATGTCAACATTCATATTTAAAAGTCTTTCCACAATTAATACAGTGCATTTCATTAAAGATATTCATATCACTAACAAATGTCTAAACACTGAGTTGTTGTACATAATTGTCCATAGGGTCCAGTTAGAAACAAACATTCCCCCTCTTTCACACACATCATTGGGACGACTGGTCCCACCCCCCTCCCCCGTGATTATATAATATTTTCTGATTTCGACATATTACTCACCTCATAAATTCCAGAGGTAGGTTTTGTAATGGTTTCCTTAATTTTCAGTACGCGGGGCTCCTTAAGGCTCCAGCGTGACGTTACAATCTATCTTGGAACAGAGAGACACATTATGAAGTACAACCCAATTATATGAAAAGCACTGGGAAACTCCGATGTGTCACACCCCCATTGGCCAACCTACCTAGTGGGCGGTCAAAAGCTGCGCCTCAAACACCCTAATTCTGATGATCCAGCCGTTCACCCTGCTTGATGCAGTTCCCTTTCATGTATGCAAAAAAAAAAAAAAATATATATATATATATATATATATATATATATATATATATATATATTAGTCCTGATTACTCCTATAAGTTGGACCCTCAATTCCGTCCAAATACAGCGGGACCTGAGAATATATAAATAAAAAGGTGCCCCACATATTCATTAGAGGGATACACCACATCCTTCATCCTGTTTCTCTACAGACTGGGTAATCCCTATACTCCACACTATACGCAGTAGTTGCCATAATAAGACAAAACAAAGCCACAAGGGGATCCTTCCTTTTCTTGTTGCAACCCTACACTAAGTGACTCACTGCGGTTATTAAATGGAACAGCCACGAACTTCAAAATATCAGGTGTAACCAATGTCCTGCATACTGTGGACATAATGGGGCCACTTTATCCCTCTCACCTACATGCTGCCCTTTACACATAAACCGGAATAATATAGCTCCTGTAATTTTTTATTAAATAATTCTTTGCGGTTTCTCACGAACCAGAATTTTTAAGTAAAACCGCCTACACTCACTCTCCGGGTGAAAACTAAAACTAAACTTCAGAGCGGGGTAAACCATTCACCCTTCCCCTAAGGGTTTAAGTCCAATCATATCCAACTGGCACTGGAATTTTTAAGTAAAAATTGCCTACACTCACTCCCCTAGGGATTTACGTCCTATCTGACTGGAATGTCCTCAGAGGCCGGGCTTACCTAGCACACAATAAGATGCGATCCTGGTCCTCAATGGCGCGAGCGGCACCTCCGAGATACGGGAATTTTTTGTACACGGAGACCGCGCCCGACCTTCACTTTAAATATACTGCCACAATCAAAACACCTGTGATGGCGCTTAAGTCACCTCCGCAGCGCCCGTTCGTTCAGGGTCAACGACCTAGATACGTCATTTCTCCTGCTCTCGGTGTGCCCTGCCCTGGGATAACACAGTTAAAAGGGCAATGGCTCCTGCATTCAATCCCAGCAGGCAAGCCGACATTCGACCAATTCAGGCCCTTCAGTTCAGGGTTAATCAAATGGGAAACACCACCTCTCCCATCCTCGGTGGACCCCACCCTGAAATATTATGGTTGAAAGGGCAACCATTCCTGTACTCAGTCCTAATTAACAAGCCGATAATAAATGTAAATAAATCACCTCGATGGTTACGTGTAATGACTATATATTTACAAATAAATCTATTGGGGTATATAACCGCCTAAATTTAGGATAAATGTATATCTATGTGTACACAGTGCCCACTAAATTAAGGCTAAAGTTATACTTAAACTAGGCCAAAGATACTCAATACTGTGTGTACATACATATATAGAACATGTGCTTAACATCATATAATGCCAAGCACATGGTATATCTCAATACCAAATCATTTTTTTTCTTTTCTTTACATGGAACTTCCTTCCTTATTGTATACATTTATTTTCATCATACATCATGCTAAAAGATACTCCCAAATAAGCTGTTTTTATGTGATGACCAAAGATTTTTTATATAAAATACCTTATTGAAGATTGACAGTGTGAGAGTGTATGCACAGCAAGATGAATGTACGGCCGGTACATACATATCATCCGACCGTGGTCCACACCCCACAGAATACACTCTCCTTCCTGTCACTAAAGAAAATGTTTTTCAATGATATTCAGACTCCAATGGAAACTCTATTTAACTTTCTACTATGTGCATCCAATCCTCCTTCGTTTTTAAATATTTCTAATGGTATTGAGAATGGAAATCTACCACTGTTTCAGATTTTTCCTCTTTACTGTAAGGTCGCCATCCCTCCTGTTACCCTCCATACGTTCAATGATTAACCACTTAAAATCTACAAGGGTATGTGCTTTTTTATAAAAATGGTCCACTAGTACTTTTTTTTTTCTTCCGGGATGTTTTCTGCCCTTTGAGCTCCTTGCCCTTCAGTTAGGATGTTCGTTTTCTGCCTATCATTGGCGTGGGAGCGCCACATGCCTAGCATATATTATACCTACGGCCTTAAGTGTTATCTTTCTGACGCATTTTAATTTGCTCAATGAGACTTTCCACTTCTTTAAGGTTTCTCATATTAAGCATTTTATTGTCCCACATGATTCTCATTGATGCTGGGAAGCGCATCTGAACATTAGCCCCCAGTGCCCTTAGTTGCGGCATATGTTGGCCCAGCTCCCATTGCCTATCTTGGTTTGTTTTTGATATATCTGACCTGATTCTATAGGTCCAGTCATCTTTGGCAAAAGATACGGCTTTCAGCTGTCACTCAAGATCTTCTCCTTCAGAGAGTGGGTCATGAAGGTAATTAAGATTTTCCTAGGGTTTTTCCTAGGTTTCCCATTCCTGAAAGGGTCTTGGTGTACCCTCTGAATGTCACCAGCGAGATTGGCAGATTTGGTCCAGGGGATTTTATCCTCTAGAAGCCGTATCGTGAAACCCTTAATGTCATCTCCTTCGATGCCCTCTGGAACATTTGGGATTATGAGGTTGTTCCTCCTCGCATGATTTTCCAGGGACTCCATTCTTTCACTTATCTCAGTTTCTCTGGACTTTAACCTAGTTATTTCCGTGCAGTTCGCCTCCGTCTTCTTGCTCAGTGTCTCTACCTCCTCCTCCACATGAGTCATTCTGTCTATGAGAGTATTTTTTTTTGATTTAACGCCTCACAGCCTTCCTGTATCTTGGTCTGATTCCTCTCAGAGGTCGCGAAGTTGTCCCTCATCTCCTTCATCATCTCCTCCAGGAATTTCTCGGCATGTGAGCCATTGGGTGGCCCTGGTTCTTGTTTTGGGTCTGAACTGCTGTCTTCTGGTCTATCCAGGGTGGCGCTCTTGGTACCACACTCAGGGATTTCCCCTCCTACTCCCTCTTCTTGTGTGGAGAGAATTTGTTATTTGTTACTAGTCTTGAGGCCTGAGCGCCAGTCTTGGGTTTTTCTGCCATTCTTATGTCTTTTGGATCTGTGGTGCTTAAGAAGGATATAGTTGATGGCAGGCTGTTGGTATTCATAGTGGCACCGAAGCTAAGGCCCACCGGGGATTTTAGCTCGCGTTCCCTTCTCTGTTTTGTGGTCCTTCTCTTGGACCTTAAAGAAGGATCTTAGCGACGGAGTGATTTTCTGAGTGCAACTAAGACTTGGTGTTTTTAAATTTATCCTACTTGCTCTAGATAATGGTGCCTGCGCCTGACCTGAGATGTGCTTCTTGTTTTGTCTTTTTGGTCCTTTGAGTGCGAGTGTTAACTAAGGTTGAATCTTTCCTTTGGGGGTGTTCGTTATTTATATGGTCGTGTTTGTCTTAGACTTGGGCATGGGCTCATCCGCAGGCTATAACCTGCTGCTTCCGTGGTATCACTCCTCTCACCTCTGCATGTGATAGTAGTGTTAGTCATAGTAGTGGTATTGGTAGTATTGAGGGTCTTAGCGCTATCCAGGATCTTTATCTTTGCTGCCTTGTGACTGCTTGAGGCTTCTCCAGGGTGGGAGAAGACACACAGAATAGAATGCCCACACAAAAACACTGGAAAAAGAAAAAAAACACAGCACTGTGTGGGGAGCAAAATGGGGGGGAAGAGTCCTAAAGCCAAACCAAGTGGAGGAAGAAGGCCCACAAGAGCAATATAACAGTGACAAAAAAAAAAGATGCTAGCCCCCTGGAAGGAGTCCAAAGAAAAGAGGCTGAACATCCTGATTCGGAATACAAATGGGCTAAGAATAAAACATCGGAGACTAAAGATCTTAGAATACCTAAAGAATATAGACTGTGAAATAATCATAATACAAGAATCGCACCTAACAAAGGAAGAATGGGGAATGATCTGTAGGAATCAAAGTTGGATAGAACATTGCATATGCACAAATCAGAACTGTAATGTAAAAGGCGTGGCAATTCTATTAAAAAAATCATTGAAAGCAGTTATTGAAAAAACAGAAATAGATAAAAATGGAAGATGGGTCATTTTGAAAGCAAGGTTGCACAACAACCCTTACACAGTGGCGGGCTATTATGGCCCGAACCTGCATGACCCGGAACCGCTTCAAAGGCTTTACTCACATTTACTGACATCCCAAATGCCAATCATACTGGGTGGAGACTTCAATATCTTTCTAAATCCTAAGGTAGATTGACACCCTACAAAAAAACCTCCCCAACCTTCCGAGAATGAGAGAATGGGTAGGTGTGTGTATTAAGGATTTGGGGATTGTCGATGTGTGGAAAGAGAAAGGAAATAAACACCACAGATTTACCTTCAAAAATAAAAGGCTAGGCCACGCTTCTAGAATAGATTTCTTTCTGGTCAGTAGGCGCCTTGTGGAATGTACTAAGCAAGTAGAGCATATACCAGAACACATCTCAGATCTCTCTGCAGTGCAACTCAGTCTGATACAGCGGTGGGCAACTATAAATGTAGTAGTTGCTTAATGTGCGATCAGTGTATTCTGGGAAAGGAGTATACTCATAATTTATTTTTATTTTATTTTAATTTCTTATATCGCGCTGGACTCAATCCCGTAAGGGTATCTCCGCACTTTGCCAGCCAGAACATTAACAGAGTCAATGAGATAGATTAGTGGGACTGAGATGCTTCCTGGAAGAGGAGAGTTTTTAATGCCTTTCTAAAGGACAGATGGTTGGTGGTCATTCTCACATCTGTTGGAAGTTTATTCCATAAAGCAGGGCCAACTGAGGAGAATACTCGGTCTCCCTGTCTGGATTTTTTTGTTGCAGGGGGTTTTAGAAGAGCTTGGCAGACTTGAGCGGAGTGACCGGCTGGGTTGATACAGCTCAAGTGATTGAGAAAGGTATTTAGGACTATCCCCATATAAGCATTTGTGGACCGTACAGCATATCTTGAAACTGATGCGCTGCCGTATAGGGAGCCAATGCAGCTCATCCAACAAGGGTTTAGAGGGAGTCCTAGCCGGTACACTCATGACCAGTCTAGCCGCAGTATTATGGACCACCTGCAAGCGGCCTACTGCATCTGCATTTGCTAACGTCAGCAGGCCGTTGCAGTAGTCCAGGCGGCTAGTAACCAGGGCCTGTACGAGTGTCTTCCTATAGGTGTCAGGAAGATACGGGAAGACTCGTCTTAGAAGGCCAATGGTGTGGAAGCACAATCCTGCGATGTGGTTGGTGTGTTCCTTAAGGGTCAATTTTTGATCAATTTTTACCCCTAGATTTTTAACGTGTGGCTTTGATGTTGGAACTGGACCCAGATCCAGCGGCCACCAATCTGGAGACCAGAGAAGACTTGCTTTGCCGAAGAGCATAACCTCTGTTTTTACAACGTTACATTGGAGGCAGTTTGCGGCCATCCAATGTGACACTGCCCTCATACCCTCAGCAAAGTTTTCCTTGACTTTAGGGCCAAGGGAGCTGAAAGGGTAGAGGAGCTGGGTGTCACCAGCGTAGGAAACCGGTGTGAACCCATACTTCCGCACAATCTCAGCAAGGGGGGCCACATATACATTAAACAATGTAGGGCTAAGGCATGAGCCCTGTGGCACCCCCTTCGTGAGCACCTTCGAGGTGGAACGGTAGGGGCCCAGGCTAATAGATTGCGACCTCCCGGAAAGGAAGCTCTCCAGCCAGGATAATGCTAATCCTCCGATCCCCACTCCCTGCAAACGGCTGAGGAGGATGTTATGAGACACGGTATCAAAGGCCGCGGACAGGTCCAACAGCACTAGAATCATGGAACCCCCTCTATCCTGTGACATTTTGATCTTATCAGTCACCGAGAGGAGGGCCGATCCAGTACTGTGGTTGGGCCTGAACCCAGATTGTGATTGGTCCAGGCCCCCTGTCGCCTCGATGAAGCTGGAAATGATGGTGTTGACGTGTTTCTCAGCCAGTTGGTGTGGTGATGGTGTTGAGGTGTTTCTCAGCCAGTTTGCTAAAAAAAGGGAGGAGGGAAATAGGGCGGAGGTTGGAGAGCTCTGACCAAGGTAGGGTGGTGTTTTTGCGTATGGGGTTCACTACCGCTTCTTTCCAGGGTTGTGGGAGTTGTCCTTCGGCAAAGGAGAGATTCAATAGTTTTTGAATAGTGGGGCCTAGAGATTCCGTCAGGGGGGAAATCATTTTAGCAGGAATCAAATCAGTGGGGGAGCCCGTCTTCATTTTGCTAATAAGTGTGGTCAGATCTTTTAGAGTTATTTCTGGGATTACATGAAGGGTATTCCCAAGGGTCACCGTTGGGGAAATTTCAGAGGCCTCAGTCTCTAAGGGACCTGAGACTTTCATGATTTTCTTATATATCCCCTCAATTTTATCTTCGAAAAACTGGGAAATTTTATTGCAGAGATCTTGGGTAAATATATCTGGGCTCTCACAAATTACTGGGTTAGTGAAGGCCTGTATGTTAATCGACACACTCTGAGACCCAGAACACTAAACAATTCTAGAACGAAAAACAATGTGTTTTTAATTGTATGCCCATGCAATTTAGGTTATGTGGGCGAGACGGCACGAGAACTCCGTGTCTGATTACTGGAACATAGGTCAGCCATTAAAAAAAATAAATTTAAAAAAAAACCTAATGCCCCTCTAGTGGACCATTTTTCTAAAAAAGCACAAACCCTTGTAGATTTTAAGTGGTTCATCATTGAAAGTATGGAGTGTAACAGGAGAGGTGGTGACCTTACAGTAAAGAGGAACAGTGGTACATTTCCATTCTCAATACCATTAGAAATGGTTTAAATATGAAGGAGGATTGGATGCGCATAGTAAAAAGTTAAATAGAGTTTCCATTGAAGTCTGAATATCATTGAATTTTTTTTTTTTGTGACAGGAAAGAGAGTGAATTCTGTGGGGTGTGAACCACGGTCGGATGATATGTATGTACTGGAGTACATTCATCTTGCTGTGCATAAACTCTCACACTGTCACTCTTCAATAAGGTATTTTATATAAAAAAAACTTTTGTCATCACATAAAACAGCTTATTTGGGAGTATCTTTTAGCATGATGTATTATTAAAATAAATGCATACAATAAGGAAGGAAGTTCCATGTAAAAAAAAAGAAAAAAAAGTGGTTTGGTATTGAGATATACCATGTGCTTGGCATTATATGATGTTATGCACATGTTCTATATATGTATGTACACACAGTATGGAGTATCTTAGGCATAGTATAAGTATAACTTTAGCCTTAATTTAGTGGGCACTGTGTACACATAGATATACATTTATCCTAAATTTAGGCGGTCATATACCCCAATAGATTTATGTGTAAATATATAGTCATTACAAGTAACCATTGCAGTGATTTATTTGCATTTATTATCGGCTTGTTAATTAGGACTGAGTATAGGAACGGTTGCCCTTTTAACCATAATATTTCAGGGTGGGGTCCACCGAGGATGGGAGAGGTGGTGTTTCCCATTTGATTAACCTTGACCTGAAGGGCCCGAATTGGTTGAATGTCGGCTTGCCGGCTGGGATTGAGGGCAGGAGCCATTGTCCCTTTAACTGTGTTATCTCAGGGCAGGGCCCACCGAGAGTGGGAGAAATGACGTATCCCGGTCGTTGACCCTGAACGAACGGGCGCTGCGGCGGTGACGTAAGCGCCATCACAGGTTTTTGATTTTGGCAGTATATTTAAAGTGAAGGTCGGGCACGGTCTCTGTGTACAAAAAATTCCCGTATCTCGGAGGTGCTGCTCACGCCATTGAGGACCAGGATCGCATCTTATTGTATGCTAGGTAAGCCCGGGCTCTGAGGACATGCCAGTCAGATAGGACGTAAATCCCTAGGGGGGAGGGTGATTGGTTTACCCCGCTCCGAAGTTTAATTTTAGTTTTAACTTGGAGAGTGAGTGCAGGCGGTTTTTACTTAAAAATTTCGATGCCAGTTGGATAAGATTGGACTTAAATCCTTAGTTGGAGGGTGATTGGTTTACCCCGCTCCGAAGCTTAGTTTTAGTTTTAACCCGGAGACTGAGTGTAGGCGGTTTTACTTAAAAATTCCAGTTGGTGAGAAACCGCAAATAATTATTTAATAAAAAATAACAGAAGCTATATTTCTCCGGTTTATGTGTAGAGGGCGCAGCCTCCCAAAAGTGGACTTAGAAATATGTTGGGGATTCCACTGGTTATTGGACATTTTAAATGTAACAATTGCGGGGTATGCATGCACACCACCAATTCCAACATGTTCAAAATAACTTTTCGAATTGTAACACCAAAAACTTTGTATATTGCCTGTCATGCCCGTGTGATAAGGTATATATAGGGCAGACTACTCAAGCAGTGAAACATAGAGTGATGCAACATCAATCAAGAATCCGTTGTAGAACTAAGGGGGCCCTGTTAGTGCAACAGTTCTTGGAACAAGGTCATAATGAAAATTACATTAGATGGTCTGTCATGTTGGTTGTTAAACCTCAAAATAAGGTGACTCTTCAATTGACTCTGAATAAACTTGAAGCTAGAATGATTGAGAAGTACCACACTGAAACACATGGCCTGAACGATCGCGATGAAATATGGCCACTAGTCTGATGTTTTCCCTTCTCTGATGCCTAGACAGAATAGGACCTGTTGATCTTCTGATTGAATATCTGAAATATGCTTTGTACATAGCTGAGTGTATATGTGTGTTTTCACCAGTACTGATGTTTTATGTTGTATGATTTAAGGCATTTTGTAAATACATATGTGTTTGTTGTGATGTATGTCTTTTTTCTTTAGTCATTATATGTATGTATATACCTATCATTGACAATTGATTATCAGTCTGTCTCTGCACTGCCCTCTGTAGCTTGGAGACGCCACTTGGCACCATGATGGTTGAGGATATGGTCGGTCCTGCAACATATCCTGTGGGACTTGAATGAATGGTACTGTAGAATATAGGTTGCACTTTTTTATTATTCATTAGTGAGGATTATTTATTATCTATTAAATTTATTATTCGTTATTTTTTCGTCATTTATTTTCATATATTGTTTTGATTCCCTATTGTGGTTTTGTTGAAGTCCACTTACTCGTTTTGTTTCTACTTCTGAGAAACGTCTTGTAGATATATTTGAATATGAGCCAGTTTGTATTTCTGACTGTACTGCGTAGTTTTTAGAATTGGGAAACAACCTTTACAACGCAATTTTTAAAACGCACTACCATTACAACAAAACTTTTACAACGCAACATCCATTACAACGCATGCCATTACAACACAGCCATTACAACACATGACACTACAATGCATAGCACTACACCACATGTCATTACAACACAGTCATTACAACGCATACAATTACAACGCTAAGTACCCTTACACTATCCAACAATTACCCTACTGTTGCACCCCCTGGAGTTAGAATAGTCATTTTTACCCCTACACTATCCAACACTTACCCTACTGTTGCACCCCCTGGAGTTAGAATAGTAATTTTTACCCCTACACTATCCAACACTTACCCTACTGTTGAACCCCCTGGAGTTAGAATAGTAATTTTTACCCCTACACTATCCAATACTTACCATACATGCAATGTAATTGTATGCGTTGTAATGGTATGCGTTGTAAAGGTAGTATGCGTTGTAATGGAATACTCTGTAAAGGTAGTTTTTTAAAATTCGTTGTAATGGCATGCGTTGTAATGGATGTTGCATTGTAACAATGCGTTGTAATGGTATGCGTTGTAAAAGTGTGCATTGCAACGTCATACATCCTTAGCATTTGTTGGAACATACCCGGGAAGCTGGTTTCTTTTTCCCCCATCTGGCAAACTGAGTTATGCCTGAGCCGGGGCTGTAGTCTCTTCTTTGTTTTGGCAACGCTGGGGCCGATCACGTGACACGCAGGGTCACGATCACGTGAGACGCCGAGCACTGCGTTAGATGGGCGCTCCCCCTTGATTTAGGTGTTTACAGGGATGGAAGTAGCTGTGAATTCCCTCGCTTAAGTCTACCGGAATGTAAAGGTACGTGGGAAACGCGTTCTTGGTAACTCGGGGAATAGGTTGAAGTGAGGGTAGGAGTTCTTGTTATTAACTTTGTGTCATGAGGACGATGGAGATTACACATGTTGATAGTAGTGCCCTGTGTTTTCAGAGTTGGCGGACACTACAAGAACTACTGAAGAGGAGGGTGATCCGTTGTGTAAGGGGCCACAAGTGATTTATTGTGAAGATTTAACCCTGTGTTTTCCAAGTAAGAGAGTGTAGTTGGTTGTGTACAGCTACCACTGTGAGACTTTAATATTTTTGCGTAGTAAGAGATGTTTCATCCTAACAGCCTGTTAATGTTATCTTCTTGATGCAGAGAGAAATTGATATTGTTCTGGATGTTTTTGGAGACTACGCCTTGGTTGGCATTGTAGTAAGTTGCTGGTTACCCATATTCCCCTGGTGGTGGTGCCTTTACCTTGTGTAAAGGCAGCGTGGAGTTAGCCCATATGTGGATATAATATGAATTTCACTTAAGTTGTGTGTTGTTTTCTTCATTGGTTTTGTCTCATTTCATTTATTATTTGCATTTTTGGCCCCTTTGTGAAGGATTTGAGTTGGCTCTTGTTACGATTTTGTAGGATTACTGAATAATTTATATATGTGGTAACACTGGTTGATGTATTGGCTGAATGACACTGTGGTTTGTGGTGCTCCCACTTTTCCTCTCCTCTGGTGTTGGTGGCGGTTACTGTGCACTGGGGTGGCGCAGAGACGTTTACTATTGAACCAGATAGGTCCTTTTTCTGTATTTGTAGGTTCTCTATTCACTCTTGTCCTGAGGAGGCCAAGATTCCTGGAGGCCGAAACACGTCCGCGTCGACATGCTATTCTCGACAAGAGGAGTCTGTTGATATTGTGTACCTGATTGAATTGTTTGGTTGAACACAATCTAGAATTTTGGTTCAGAACTTTGTAGAACCGATAGTGTTTGTACACGACTTCCTCTTAGTGGACCCCCTGATTGAATAGGGGGGCACTCTTTTTGATTTAATAATATTTCTTTGGGTGAAAACAGAATTTCTTTTTTGTGATAGTCTTTGTTGTATTTGAATTTAAATATGTGTATATAGGTGATTTGCTGAAATAGAGATGTATATATATATATGTGCATTTGATAAGATAAATAACATTTTGTGTAAAAAAAGTACGATCAACTGTGAAATACAGATTACTACAAATAAAATTAGTAATCACGATGATGACCAGGTATGTGATCATTATACAATAGTTTGAAAATAATTTTGAGAATTGTGTTCTCTTAGTTTGGGAATTGATATCCCTGACTCGTATAGGACTTTGGTATTGATCCATCCCGACCATTTCTGCTCTTTTGAAGCTATGTGTAAAGGGCAGCATGTATGTGAGAGGGATATAGTGGCCCCCATATGCCACCAGTATGCAGGATATTGGTTAAAAAAGATATTTTGAAGTTCGTGGCTGTTCCATCTAATAACCGCAGTGAGTCATTTATTGTAGGGTTGTAGGCCCCCCTGTCCTGCTCCCGCGGTCTCAGTTTTTCTCCTCAACATCCGGTCAGCAGTCAAACACCAGCTTGAACTTTTTGCGTTTTTAGACACGCATAAACCAGATCTTCTGTTTCTTACAGAAACCTGGTTTTGCCCCGACTCCCTGCCGGATGTTCTAGCAGCTCTTCCCTCTTCCTACTATGCTTTACGTGCCGATCGGCCCATCAGGAAGGTTGGAGGTGGGGTGGCCCTGATTGTCCGTTCCAATTTCATTCTCAATTATTATCATTTCCCCCCATCATGGCGGTCGACTTTCTGGTTGTCCGATCTGTTTCTTTCCTGGTCCCTCTTACCTGTGTACTCATCTATCGCCCACCACAGCACATGTCAGACTTTATCCCTGCAGTCCAGGATCTGCTGGCGACTTTAGTAGTGAATAAATCTTCAGTTTTGGTACTAGGCGATTTTAACTTCTGGCCTACTGACCCTCACGAAGACCTCATGTCTAAAAACTTTACGGAGCTGCTCATTAATTTAAATTTTATTTCACACATTCACACCTCCACTCACATTCATGGCCACATCTTAGATCAGGCCCGGTCAATCAACGTTCCATTTCTCCCCCGTTGGTTAGCCCTTGCCCTTGGTCTGATCATTCCTTCGTCTCTTTCTACCTTTACCAAGGCCTTGCCAGGAAACCTCCCCTCCTTAGAAATATTTGGGCACGCAATTGGAACCACGCAGATGTAGCTACACTCTGCTCCTCCCTTGCAGTCTCAGCTCCTATCCTTGCAGGTCTATCTTCCTCCTCTCAAGCTGTGACCATCAACAAATGGCTTTCTGTTGAATGCGATTGAGTGGCCCCCCCTTAAGCGCGTTAGAACCAGACGCGCTCACGATGCCAACAGATGGTTCAATGGCGAGCTTAAAAACAAAAAACTTTCATTACGACAGGCGGAGCGCGCGTGGAGACGTGGATACTGTCCCATACTAAAACTGCAGTTCACCACTCTCCTCCAGGAATATAAAAGAGCAATCCTCCATGTTAAAACTGAATACTTTTCCTCCAAGATTCTTCTTGCCGAAAATAAACCTGAGGAAATCTTTTCCATAGTTCATGAACTAGCTTCCTCAGATAGAGTCACCCCCAAACCTGTCCCTTCTCAATCTCTCTGTGATTCGCTCAATGACTATTTTATTGAGAAAATCGCAACTATTAAGTCCAATATTCCATTGTCCTCCCCCTTTTTTCAATATCCCCAACCTCCGCCCAACCCTCTTCTACTAGACCAATTTCCTTTGATCACTAAGGAAACCTTTTTGACTTTGCTTGCTAGGGTCAAATCAGGATCCCCGGCTGACATTTGTCCGGCACACATATTGAGAGAGATCTTCTCTGCCTGTTCCCTACCTCCTTTAACATTCCTCAACGAGTCTCTTATGCAGGGTACTGCATAAATCAGCTATAATAATTCCCATCTCAAGAAGCTAGGCGCTGATCCTACCTCCCTCCCTAATTACCGCCCTATTTCTCTCCTCCCTTTTTTAGGAAAGATCCTAGAACGTCATGTCACCAAAGCCCTCAGCACCTTTATTGAGAAAAGCCGCTTCTTAGCCCCCTACCAGGCTGGCTTCTGTCCGTCACATTCCACCAAATCGGTTGTTCTGTCCGTTCTGGACGAGCTCAGAGGGGGGGCGGATGAGAACGTGCCCCAGGCGCTGGTTCTCCTTGACTTGTCCGCTGCCTTCGACACGGTTGACCATTCCATCCTTCTCGACCGTGTCGGGGCGCCGGTGTCAGGGGATCCGCCCTGGCCTGGCTTACCTCCTTTCTGAAGAACCGTACTCAGGCTGTTCAGCTAGCAGACTTTTCTGCGCTCTCACGCAATGCTAATTGTGGGGTACCACAGGGTTCCTCCCTTTCCCCTCTTCTTTTCAACCTCTACATTTTCCCTCTTATATATGCTTTGCAGCAAATGGAGGTCACGGTATTCAATTATGCCGATGATCTCCAATTGATTTTTAACCTTTCCTCTTCCCCCGCTTCCATTCACAACTTTCAAGCTGTAATGATTTTCATCAGTGACTGGATGAACCGCAATCACCTTAAGTTAAACCCTGATAAGACCGAACTGGTACTTACAGGTGGCAGCTCCAGTCCCTGGACCCCTCTCTTTTGGCCTCCTACCCTTGGAACTCCCCCCTCACCTTCTTCCTCCGTCAAAACACTAGGGATTAAAGTCAACAGCAACCTAACAATGCACTCCAGATCAGCACTGTGGTTTCATCTTGCTTCCTGACCCTCCGAACAATACGCAAAATTTCTAGTTTTTTCTCCTTTTCAGCCCACAAACTTATTCTTTTGGCCATGGTCATGTCACGACTCGACTATGGCAATGTTTTGTACACCGGTGCCCCTGCTTATGATCTCCGGCGCCTTCAACTCATTCAAAACCACGCAGCCCGACTCATCTATAAACTCCCTAAATCCTCCCACGTTGCCCCTCTGCTAAAATCTCTGCATTGGCTTCCCATCCGGGAGCGTGCCCTCTTTAAGATTGGTTTTATGACTTTACAGGTCCTGGCTGGTACTGCACCAGCTTTCATCAACTCCCAAATCAAAGCGTACGTCCCCAACAGCGATCTACGCTCGTCCACTCAATTTCTACTTTCTGTTCCTCGCTTTAGAAAGAAAAAATCAGGGGGCCTGAAGTTTTCCATCTTGGCCCGACCTTCTGGAACACTCTCCCATTTACCATTAGGTCCTCTCCCGCCTACCTTGATTTCCGCAAAGCCCTTAAGACCTTCCTTTTCTCACTAGCCTTTTCGCCCTAAGCTGTTTGCTTCCATCTTTCTGGGTCTGTGTCCTAAGCGCCAAGAAACCGCATGGTGATCGAGCGCTTTACAAGTCTCTTAACTTCAACTTCAACAAGAAAAGGAAGGATCCCCTTGTGGATTTGTTTTGTCTTATTATGGCAACTACTGCGTATAGTGTGGAGTATAGGGATTACCCAGTCTGTAGAGAAACAGGATGAAGGATGTGGTGTATCCCTCTAATGACTATGTGGGGCACCTTTTTATTTATGTATTCTCAGGTCCCGCTGTATTTGATGGAATTGAGGGTCCAACTTATGGGAGTAATCAGGACTAACAAGCGTATTGTTCCTCTTTTTAACCCAAAGCTGAAGCCCATCTCACCAACAGATTTTAACCTTTGGAGAGTGTGAATGCTGTGTTTATGATTTAGGCAAAGAGCTCAATAGTAAGGGCATTGATTGAGATATATATATATATCTCAATCAATGCCCTTCAATGCAACATACACTCCAAATAATACCACTCAGTGCCACATAATTACAAGCCACATAATTACACTTTACTGAATGCAACATACAGTCCACACAGTACCACTCAGTGCCACATGTCATATAAATATATATATATATATATTTTTTTTTGCATACCAGATAGGAAACTACATCAATCAGGGTCATCAGAATTAGGGTATTTGAGGCGCAGCTTCTGACCCCCCACTAGGTACGTTGGCCAATGAGGGTGTGACACAGAGGAGTTTCCCAGTGCTTTTCATATAATTGGGTTTTACTTCATAATGTGTCTCTCTGTCCCAAGATAGATTGTAACGTCGCGCTGGAGCCTTAAGGAGCCCAGCGTACTGAAAAATAAGGAAACCATTACAAAACCTACCTCTGGAATTTATGAGGTGGGTAATATGTCGAAATCAGAAAATATTATATAATCACGGGGGGAGGGGGTGGGACCAGTCGCCCCAATGATGTGAGGGAAAGAGGGGGAATGTTTGTTTTTAACTGGCCCCAATGGACAAATATGTACAACAACTCAGTGTTTAGACATTTATGTTAGTGATATGAATATCTTTAATGAAATGCACTGTATTAATTATGAAAAGATTTTTAAATATGAATGTTGACATGTATATTTATGTTCTGTTCTTATTAGGTTTTTCCCGTGATTTAACACAAGAAACACTATTATCATTTTTTGTCTTGAAGAAGGTGGTTGGTATCAAGGGAATACCACCGAAAAGGGTCAACGCCTTTGTGTCTCTTTGTGTGGTTGTATCCAAGGAACATGTTCATGCTCAATAGATCTTGTTGATGGACATTTGAACAAACAAATGAAATGAATTCCATGTGGAACAACCCAAATAGGATGTGACCAATAGTTTGCAGTTTTTTCTTTGTCTCCTTTTTTATATTTGTATGGAATTGTCGTTTTAATGTATTGTTGTACATTGGATCAATCCATGATCTCTATTGAATGATAATTTTGTTTTTATTAAAAAATATATATTTTGTAGTAATGAATGTGTGTATCATAATTGCCAACTAGGGTCCATTGTTTTAAATTGTGTGTGCAATGATTGAGTGCCTCTAGCTCATTGAATATTGGGAGTCATATGACATTAGTATTAGTTGTGAACCTTTTGGTTGTCCCAAGAGATTTTCAAACATGTGTTTACCTGTGGTACCCCTTCTCTTGGGTAGTGGGGCTGCTCACTGTCTTTATAAGCATTTAATGATTGTTGTAGCAGACAAGTTTTATACTAGAATGACGCTGGTTCAATAAATGCTTATTGAAAACCCCCCATTGTTTATTCTGTGTATTTCTCTGAGACTATGTGAGCACGTTTGACTGAGCGAAAAGTACTGTACTGTTTCCATGTTCCCTGAGGAATCAAGGGTTGTCATGTTTGATAGTTGTCAGAAACTATTCGCTCCTTGGTAAGGTTAGGGGGCTTATGCTGACACTATGAGATAGCTGGTCTAAAGGCTAACATATACTTTGGGGGTGTCTGGTATCAGTCTGGACACCAATCCCTTAGTTTATGTTATCTAAACATGCAAATCCTACATACTATTAGGAACTACACGAATTGGCGCCGCCAACATTGGTTTGGTTCTTATTTAACGAATAATCGGAGTAGTTCAATCATGCCTTCTCAGAGACCCCTACTCACATTTACCTAGAGACATCTGGGGTGGGAAGGGAAAAATCAGCAGCAGATGAGTAGGTATATCCTATGTATTGGCTGTAGGTATGTTCAAGCTTTAAGGATTATAATTCACTACATTGTTTATAGACCTTATCTATTTTCGTAATTACTTCCTCTCTTAATGTCTCTGCATGAAGATGCTGGTACGAGTGATGCTGGTGCGCAGGAAGCAGAGCTTGAAGGAGCTCTTAACATTTCAGAGAATTGCAGAAATGTCCTAACTATAAAATTAGCAAAATATGGTCTCTCATCATTAGGTGGGACGTTACCTTCGTGATTGAGGCACACAAGGCATACACCAGACAGAGGTGCTCTATTCTTGGGTTAGATTCCCACCTACAGATGCACAAACACAAGTATTCCATAGTTACGTCCCAGATGAAATACTGATGAATACTGTCCGCACAGGGCTATAGAAGTCCCATTACCTTACCAAGAACATATAAATTGGTTTGCCCTCCAACATACCACAGAAAAAGTGAGACTCGGTCTGTTCAGCAGAGACGGAGCGATTTGGCCGGTCCTAGCTGCTTGCACACCGCATACAGAGATTGATATATTGCCAGCAGCAGACTTACATCCACTTCACAAAGAGATAATGAAATGATATGGAAATCTTGTACAGTCCGTGATGCATTCAATTACAATTCAACCTACAAGGATCACTCCTGAGGGTCAGCTACAAGGGACTGGAACAAAAATTACCCCACAAACCCGGAATGCAATTATGGGAAGAATGCCCACTAAGTGCCACATAATTACATATCACATAATTACACTCTACTGAATACAACATACACTCCCCATAATAATACTCAGTGCCACATAATTACATGCCACATAATTACACTCTACTCAGTGCAACATAAATGCACTCCACATAATACCACTCAGTACCACATAGTTACACGTCACATAATTACATTCAATTCAATGAAACATAAACACACTCCACATACCACTCAGTGCCGTATAATTACACGCCACATACTTACACTCTAATCAATGCAACATGAATACACCCCACATAATACCACACAGTGCCACATAATTATATGCTACATAATTACAATGCACTCAATGCAACAAACACTCCAAATACCACTCAGTGCCACATAATTACACACTGGATATGAAGCACTAGGTAGGTCCTACTTAGTGTCCCCTCGTGCAATGAGGGGACACTAAGTAGGTCCTACCTAGTGCTTCATATCCAGTATCTAGTCCACTCCCCCAGGTCAGAGGGGGATACCCACGTGCACCCAAACAGAAGAACAAAATTACGTTAATCAACATTATTTACCCACCAGCGTGCCTCATCACTTTTCAATTTCACATAATTTCACACTACATAATTACACTCTACTGAATACAACATACACTCCACACAATACCACTCAGTGCCACATAATTATATGCTACCTAATTACACTGCATTCAATGCAACATACACTCCAAATAATACCACTCAGTGCCACATAATTACAAGCCACATAATTACACTCTACTGAATGCAACATACAGTCCACACAGTACCACTCAGTGCCACATAATTATATGCTACATAATTACACCACACTCAATGCAACATACACTACAAATAATACCACTCAATGCCACATAATTACAGGCCACATAATTACACTGTACTGAATACAAAATACACTCCCCATAATACCAATCAGTACCACATAATTACAATACACTCAATGCAACATAAATGCACTCCACATAATGCCACTCAGTACCACATAATCACACATCACAATTACACTCTAATCAATGCAACATAAATACACTCCAAATAATACCACTCAGTGCCACATAATTACACACCACATAATTACACTCTACTAAATGCAACATAAATACACTCCACATAATACCACTGAGTGTGACATACTTACACACCACATATTTACACTCTACTCAATACAACAAATGTATGTGTATGTATGTATGTATGTATGTATGTGTGTTCTTATATAGCGCTCGACTTACCCTAGGGCATCTCGGCGCTTGCATTGGGAACCCGTCCTGGCTTTTCCCTGTGAGATAACCCGTGCTGCGCATCCCCAAGGTGAACGCCAGGCATCCCGCCACGGGGGGCCATTGTGGAGATTAAGCAAGCTTAATGCCCAGAGTTGCAGAGTGTGAACCCGTGATTAGAGTAGGCACCGAAGTGATACTTATCGAGTCCGTGGACAATTGGGCTCAAGACCCTGCCGCATCGGGAATTGAACCCTGGTCCCGGGTCTGACCTCTGCTTCAGGGTATGCCTCCTCTAACCAGTGAGCCACACTTCTCCACATACCACTCAGTACCACATAATTACAAGCCACATAATTACAGTCTACTCAATGCAACATAAGTACACTCCACATATTATCACTCAGTGGCACATAATTACACGCCACATAATAACACTCTACTCAATGCAACATAAATAGACTCAACATAATACCACTCAGTACCATACAATTACAAGTCACATAATTACACTCTATTCTATGCAACATAAATACACTCCACATAATACCCCTGAGTATGACATAGTTACACACCACATAATGACACTCTACTCAATGCAACAAATACACCCCACATACCACTCAGTGCCACATAATTACATGCCACATATTTACACTCTACTCAATGCAACATAAATAGACTCAACATAATACCACTCAGTACCATATAATTACAAGTCACATAAATTACACTCTATTCAAGGCAGCATAAATACACACCACATAATACCACTGTGGCACATAATTAGATGCCACATAATTACTCTCTACTCAGTGCAACATAAATACACTCCACATAAATGCACTCTAAACCACATACCACCAATTAACATACATGCACTCCACATCATGACACAATTTCACTAAACATAATTTCACTCAATACCACAGTTCCAGGCCACACAATCCAACTCCACACATTTCCAATACACACCACATAGTTACACACCAAACACCATATTTCAACTCCAGAACTCCACAATTCACAACGCACCTCCAAACCATACAATATAGTGTCGCCACCTGAGCACCAAACATCATTTACCACCACCATTTTGCATCAGTGCACCACCTTAGCATCACGTTAGTCTGCCCTTGGAATCTGGCATCTGTTGATTCTCCCCTAGTGTCTGTCCGCTACTCGTGTTCTAATCAAATTACTGTTTTCCAACCTCCACTTCCCAGTTATTTATGTCTCGCTCCCTCATAACAAAAAAAATTATAACAAACAAGCAGAGAACAGGCAGGAAGACTTTGCCAGCAGTGCAAGTACAAAAAAACACTAGAATAAAATCAAATCAAATCAGGTGTTTGTTAAGCGCGACTACTCACCTGTAAGGGTCTCAAGGTGCTGGGGGTGTGGGAGGGGGGGGTTCACAGGTTCCAGTCCATCAAGAAGGGGGTCTGTTGAAGAGCCAGGTTTTGAGGTTTCTTTCAAAGATGGGGAGCAATGTTATCTGTCTGAGGTGGAACGGAAGGTCGTTCCAGGCAATGGCCGCTTGGAAGAAGGAGCAGCCTCCCGATCTGGTCTTTCTGGTGTGGGGACCATGGCGTAGGAGAGCTGGGCTGATTGTATTGTCCTTTGTAGTGTGTGGAATTTGAGTCGGATGTTCAGTTATGCTGGTCCGGTGTCGTGGAGGGCCTTGTGAGCGTGGGTTAGCATCTGGAAGGTGACTCTAGCGTTTTGGATGTTCGGTAGCTTGCGGGTGAGGTTTTTGTTTATTCCGGCATAGAGTGCATTGCCATAGTCGAGCCTGCTAGTGACCAGGGTGTGAGTGACGGTCTATCTGTGTTCGAGAGGGATCCATTTGAAGGTCTTACGTAGGAGGCGGAGGGTGTGGAAGCAGGAGAACGACACAGAGACATTTTTTATGTTAAAATCTTTTTTTAATCAGGTTTTTTAGTCGTATATAATGTTGTCTTCGTTTGTATAAAGGTAACAAAAATGCTTAACACTTTTTATTAAAACTTTTCAACATGATGCACAGCAGCCACAATACCTACAACATAGCCAAAAGTTCTGGCTAAGCACATAAGGTCCCAAAGGCGAGACCTATTGGCTATGCCAATGCTTGTCTAGAAATTGACAGTCTTTTGGTCCTACTGGTATGGGCGGGTACAAATACACATGTTAAGACGAGGAGGTCGGGCCTCCCAGAGTTGGAGCTCTATTACATTGCCACACAATTACAGCATGCAGTGAAGTGGTGTGCTGGGACTGAATTGGGAAATTAGACCACTGGGAGGGGCGGTGTAAGAGGCGACACTTGCCTAATGTGAGCAGCACATCAGCTCTGGGACATTCCACACGTAGTCTGTCAGGTGGCTGCTGTGTGGGAATTGGCAGTCAAACGAGTGATAAAGCACCCACTATTTAGTAGATCTGAGTTGTTAGAGACGGTTTGCCCTATATGTGAGTCCATGACACTAGCAGCATGGAGAGAGGGTGGGTCAGTGCCTCGCCTGGGTGATATATATCCAGGGGACAAGTTTATAAGCTTACAGGAGTCCTGAGAGGCCTGTAGAATAGGAATTGTACAATACCTACAGTTCGCCAAACTGGTGCTCACTGCCAGGGGAACTAGTCTATCTTCCTGAGGTATCGGAGACCTCCATTCATGGACCTCATTTATGTAGTGGCAGAGCCACCAGGCCTGCACTATACATTGTTGTAAGAACAGGCACCCGGAGGGTGGGCATGCCCGAAGGTATATATAAAAGGGCCCATGACCGCTCGGGGTCTTGGCCTACACTATATTACTGTGTATATGTGTCGCTATCCCTGTTGGAACCCCTCAGAAGGTTGGCGAAGACCAGCACTCTGTGGGAGTGGACTGGGAAGGAAGACGCGACATTCACTGCCATCAAAGAAGTCCTCATGGACAAGATGGTCATGGCGCACTTCCAGCCCAATAAAAGCACCAAAGTAATCATGGACGCCAGTCTGGTGGGACTAGGGGCTGTGTTTCTCCATAAGACAACTGCCAGAAGATGGGTCCCAGTGGTCTACGCCAGCCAAGCCCTGACAGACACCAAGACACGATATGCCCAGATCGAGAGGGAGGCCCTGGCAATCAAGTGGGCATGCAATCATTTGCATCTGTATCCTTTCAGGCAAAGATGTTGGGTGGTGACAGATCATAAGCCTTTGATTCCCCTCTTCGTGGGCAATGCCTGACTGGCACCTCCCAGAATTGAGAGCAGGGCAGTCCAGTTGCAGGCCTACCAGTTCAAAGCAGTGTTCTGTCCAGGTCTCAACAACCCCGCAGACCTCTTGTCACACCACCCTGTTAGGACTGTACTGGCTGGGCAGCCCACAGATGAAGAACACACAGATTAGTTTGTTTGGTTGGTGTCTCAGGGGGCATGCCCGATAGCGCTCACGCTGGAGGAGGTCGGAAGAGCCACCGCAGATGATGAAAGCCTGGCCAAGGTGAAAGAGACGCTGCGTGATCGCAGCTGCTAACACTTCCTGGATGGATCCAGTGGCTTGAGGGACGATGAGAGGATGAAGCGCCAACATCTATCTAAGGAGGGTGCGAAGTGAATTAAGTGAAGGGTCGCATGGAGTGTTTCTGCGGGTATCCTCGATAGTGGTTCCTTGGACCTTGCAGAAGAGGGTCGTTGAGCCTGTGCACATAAGGCTCATCTCAGAAGCCAGGTGTGATTTCCTGACATGAACACCCTGGTAGAGGACACCATTCGTACCTGCCACTCATGTAATATCACTAGCAATTACCCGGCCCCTCACCCCATTATCATGGAAGAACCTTGTCACGACCCGTGGGCCCAATTCAGCATTGACTTTGGGTTGTTCCCAGATGGACGGAGCATATCGTCTAACTGCACAACGCGGTGTGCGCCGGAACATCTGCTGTTCCGGAGAGCTCCCAGGGATTCCATTCCTGCTGATCCATTCTCGCGTCCAAAGGAGTTTGATCCAGTGGCCGCGCAGGCCCGGAGAGTGATCTCTAATCAGAAAGCGAGCCAGGCGCGAAGAGCGCAAGTGTTGGATTTGCGAGTTGGAGACACGGTTGTGATGAAAGACCGGCATCCTGGGTGGAAATATCGCACTCCATACGAGCCAGGAGTATGGAAAGTCATGGATGTGCGGGGAACAATGGTTTCTGCCCAATGTGGGCTTCGCACAGTTGCAAGAAATGTTTCTTGGTTCAAGAAAGTGAGTACTGCCACAAGGGCAGAGAACAGAAGTGTTGATGGAGGTAAGTAAGGATCTGGAGACGAAATAATTCCACTTGACACCCTTGAGAGGAGTGCTGACGGTGCTCAAAGAGGTCCAGAAGACAGTGGACTAAAGAACATCCTACAATTGTTGTGAACCCCTCGTCTGGTACCGAAGATGGGGCTGGGACAGGGAACAACACCAACAACTCCCGGAGCCAGAGGTATGGTCTCTGGCCCAACCCAACTCCCAGCCAGAGAGTCAGAGATTTTGTGTGTCATTTGTCAGAGTAGATCCATGAGGACGCTGTTTCGCATTCCATCTAAAGGAAAGGAGGGATGTAGTGACGGAGCCACCTGGCCCGCACTATACATTGTTGTTAGAACAGGCACCCGGAGGGTGGGCACGCCCGAAGGTATAAATAAAAGGGCACATGACCGCTTGGGGTCTTGGCCCACACTATACTACTGTGTATATGTGTCGTTATTGCTGGCTTTGCTCTAGGGCCTACCTTTGTCTAGGAGCAGTATCCCATAGTGCCCCGATCACCACAATTTAGGAGTCGCCAGAGGTTGCTTATGCGACCCCCGGTTGCAGCCTATGCGACCCCTGGTCCCTGGTTTCAAAGATAGCACATTTTCATTCGGAAATAAATCTGCTCTATATGAAACGCAGCAGATCCAGGCTGCATTTTACTGGGACTGTACACAGTTCAAACTTGCAACTGTTTCAGTGTTCGCTATCAAGGGAGGTAGCAACATTAATTTCTTGGTATCCCAGCTCCAGGCAGCATAACTTTGCTTCACCTGCAGGCTGAGAGTTTTGGTGTGTTTGACTGGGCTGCTTCAGAAAAGGGAAAGGGAATTACGACGGCTTGTGGAAGTAGTCTGTCCTAGCTTTTGGGTGCTCCTGAGCCCCAGCTGTTTTTGGACCAGGAGTTGTACTATTAATGGCTGCCAGAATCTTCGAGAAAGACACAGTAAGTGCTTTCAGTTTTTTCCATTTGTCACAGTCTGCCTTTATATTGCTAGTTGTGACATGGCCAGCATTTTACCTGCTTGGCCAGAATTCTAATGACTAGATTAGTACAGGTAAAACAAAAACATGTATCAAGCTAATTGTTAGTCGCAAATGCTGCGAATCGCTAAATATAGCGTTTGCGATTAAAAATGAGCAAATCCCAATGTATGAAGCAAAAATTCATCGCAAAATAAGGAATCGCTAAAATAGCGATTCCTTAAATTGCGTGAGCCTGAATTCTGTGATTTCCATAGCGATTCCTTAATTTGAAATCATCCTAGTTAGCGATAATCGCAAATCTGGAAATTGCTAATAAGGAATCGCAATGAAATGTATCAAAAAATCGCAAATTGCGATTTCACGAAATTCGCAATATTGGAAATCGCAATTACCACCAAGTGGGAGCAGGTGGTAACCAGGTGCAAAGTATTTAAGGAAGCCCACAATGCAACAAACTCTGTGTCTGGGCTCTACGTGATAGCGAGGAGGCGAAGACTGAGAGCTGCTGCGCAGAAGAGGAGACGCCAGGAGCGGATATTCAGTGCGCGCATCACCATGTACCAGCGCACTGAGGAGGACATCTACACCCACTACAGACTGACGGAAGACAGCATACTAGAATTAATTGAAGAACTCAGACCCTATCTTGAACACCCCACACGCAGGACACAAGCCATCCCCACTCACATCCAGGTCCTGTGTTCTCTACACCTGCTGGCTTCAGGTAGTTTCAGGGGGTGATAGCCACAGTAGGAAGGGTGTTACAAAGTGCCCTGTCGCGCTTTTTCCATGCGTTCCTCGATGCCATGGCACAGAGGATGCAACACCACATTCACTTCCCCAGCACCCCACAGGAACTAGCCCAGACCAAGCAGGACTTTTACAATATTGCCCAATTCCCCCACGTTATAGGATGCATAGATTGGACACATGTCGCAATATCCCCCCCCTCAAACAATGAGTACGTATACAGGAACCGGAAATGCTACCATTCACTTAACATACAGGTGATGTGTGATGCAAAAAACATCATCACTGACATAGTAGCAAAGTATCCAGGCAGCACACATGGCGCGTTCATCTTACTTCACAGTGGGCTATACCGTAGACTCTCAAGAGGTGATTTTGGCGAGGGATACCTACTAGTTAAATGCATTTAAACATAGGACACATATCTACTGACTACCATGTGCATTTCAGTGACTAACCATTTAAATTTCAACCCACAGGTGACAGTGCTTATGCAGTCCGGGATTTCATCATGGCACCCTACCTCAATCCTGCTAATGCTGGGGAGCGGCGATATATCCGAGCACACATTTCCACAAGAGGCACCATTGAACGAACTTTTGGCATACTGAAGAGCCGTTTCCGCTGCATACATAAAAGTGGCGGGGCACTCCAATACAGTCCCGAAACATGTTGCAAAATAGTGGTAGCATGTGCCATGCTGCACAACATCGCCACCAGGAAAGGCACACCAGTGGAGTTGAGCAAATCTGAATCCTCTGACGTGGAGGGGCCTGGACCTGGACGCATGGCAGCTGGGTTAGCTGGTGCTGCAGCTGGGCGCCAGAGGCGTGATGAGATTACGCGCAACTACTTCTAGGTAAGAAAAAATGACACAATGACAACTCTTATGTGTGTAACTGTGTTTTAATTGCAGGAGAAACAATGCCACACATCCTTCATGGCAACTACTAACGCTCCTAATATCATGCACATGTTTAAGTCACAGTGCAACAGTTAAACCGGAGTGATTGCAAAGTCAAGTCTTTAGTTGACCTCTCCCAATGCTAACAAAATGTGTCCTCTGCAGATTGTTGTTGTTGCGCCGCGCTTTCTAATTATACGTAGCAGGCCTGTTGTTCCTTCCACTACGGCGCCTCTCCATGATGGGTGGTGGGGTGTTGCTGCTCCGCAATGACTGTGCGTCCTCTTCACTGGGAGTTAGTACTCCAGGGCCTGTAGTACAGAGGGCCCGCATCTCGTCAAGAGCAGATGTTGCCTGCACAACTGCTGTAGCGATGTCCTGGATGCCATGTGAAAACTCCCGCTGCATTACAATGCTGTGCCTGGTCTGGATGTTAGTGGCAGAGGCCAAGCGGTTGATGGCCCGTGTATAACGGTCCATGCGCTCCAGCTCTCGGCGCCTAGCAGCACGTTCTGCATGCAGCTCATCACACAGCGCATGCATGGCACCCCTCAGTTCGCCTTGTATTCCCCTGAGCCCTGCCCTCATCTCTCGTTGTAACGCCTTAATGTTTTTTGCTTGCAGGCGCTGCACTTGTAGCATATTCAATTAAAGGCCGGCAAACACTGATTTTTCACCCTGGTCTCCGAAGCCGCTGGTGTTGCGATGCTTGCGCCTGGCTGTGCCTTGTGGGACTTGGCTTTCTTGTGGACGGGACTCTTGCTGTGGCCGTGCGTCTTCAGGGTGCAAATCACCATTGCTCTCCTCTGCCTCGTCCTCCATTGGTGGTAGTGGCCTCACTATGTTTCTCCTCTGTTTCTTTGGAGGATTGACAGGGCTGTCCTCATCTGTTCCTAGCTCCTGGCCTGCGTCTCCAGAATCTGGATGTTCGGTGACTCTTCCACTGCCTGTAGGCTGTGTAGTTGATGGTGCTGTGGACAGAACAGCACACATTTATTAACTTTACTCATTTGCAATGTGAAAATAAATTATTTCCACAGTTTGGGATTGCATGACTTTTTTATTTCCCTTTCCTGACCTGCACATGCAATATTTGACTAGCGTGGCTTATTAACACAGCTTTGATTTTCATGTGACTACATCTCCCAAGATGCATTGCTGTGTGTGCCAGTGTACCTGCTCTGGCATGAAATTTGTTTTCCCTGCCCCTAGGTCGCTGCGGGGGCTGTGGGGGGGGGGGGGTGTTTGGGGTGTGATGGCATGCTTCTTACCTGGTCTGGAGGCTTGCTGATCAGAGCTGTCTAGGTCAGCCACGCCCGTCACGCTCTCTGGTAGGAGGGTACCCTTCACAAGTTCCTCCAGAGGTGTGGATTCCGCCACAGTTGAGGTCCCTCCACCGGTGCACCGTGACTGCTCCAGCCTGGCAGCCAACTTCTCTTTGGAGCGCTGGCGCAGGTCGTACCAGCGCTTGCGTAGTACATCCACACTCCTGTGTGTCACTCCCAGCGCGTTCACTTTTGCCTGTATGGATGCCCAAATGCGTCTTTTACGGGTCTCTGGAACCTTGAGGGAATTCTTTCCAATCAGCAAATCGTGTTTTGGAACCATCTCCTGTATCAATGTCTCCAGTTCAGTCTCAGAGAATTTTAGCTTTCTTTTTCTGGAAGTTTCTCCATCCTGCTGCTGCTGCTGCTGCTGTGTTTCTGGCATTACCATGTTTCCACTTTCAGCCATGGTGTTTCTGTAGCACTGTTCACTCTCCTACTCTCCCTCACTGTGACTCTCACTCAGCAACACTGGTGCAGCATGGGTAGTCAGTCACTTCCTGGTAGTGATGTCATCAAGCTGTCGCGTTCTAATCTAGGACCCTGATCAATACTGTGACCTTATGCCCCTATACGGCTATAATCCATTTATTCCCCTATAATGGCATAAACGATCAAGAGTGATATTTCAGAAACTCATCTCTGGCCTAACACGATCAGAGCCACATTTCAGAATCTTTTCCTCTGCAGCTTCCTCTGCAGCTCATTAGAGCAAATGACACAGCAGAAGCCACAATCTAAGATTCCTAGATTACACTCCGAGTTCTTCAACAAGATAAAACTCAGCAACCTGGGAAACCCCCGCTTGCTATGTTTTGATTAGTAATAGAACTCTAATGAGCACTAAGAGACGATCACTTCCTAGTGACATCTTTATTGACGTCTTATGTCCAAAAACTTACGTCAAACCAGGCACCTTTCAGGTATAAATATTACCAACGTTGCCTTAAGCAAATGCTGATGTTACTACTGCCGCTACTGCCGTCTCAACGACATCGGTGATAGCGATGGTGTGGTGAACATAGGAGCAGAACAGCTGTTCCCTTCAGAGCCCAGCAGATACAAGCTGCCCACGGACGCTGCCCCTCCTCTTCCTCGACGCGCTGAGAAAGACGCTGTCTTTTCTCCTGCCGAGAAAATCCAGCTCCGGCGTTTCCAGCCTACTCTTGCGAGTGGCTGGGATATCGAGTCCTGGAAGGAGATACAAGGCCTCCAACATTCTATTCCAGAGGTATGGTGTTGACTAAACCCTTAGAGAGAATTCCTGAAGCAAACCTTGGCAAAACCAACTTAACTAAAACTGCTACTTACTTACTCCCTCCCACGTATTAGGCTTAGGTCATGTACACTGGGGTAGGCGTAGTTAGAAGCACCATTTGAGTACGTTAGCTAATGTATATATGAATGTATATATGTTTTATTCATTTTAAACCATTGTATTGCTAAGAAACCATATCAATGCTTTTACAGTATTATTTCGCAATCCTCATTTTACTGTACGCACTTTTTATAATAACTAGTCTTGCAATTGTGGCAATTCATTTCTCTTGCACGAGAAGAAAGACTGTTCAATAAATAATACCTTTTTATTGAAAACGCCCATCTCTCTATTCTCTGCACTTTGGTGAAAGTAATCTGCACAAAACTGACTGAGTAAAATAACTGTCTATTGTTTCACACGACTCTAGAGATTGACTCTTATTCTAAGGGGCAAAGTTGTCATGTTTATGCGGTTGTTGGAAAACTGAATCCCTTCTTGTGTGTACCAGGGAAGCTGATCACTTCCTATTCAGTCAGGAAAGTTTCCAGTGACCTCTGAGCTAGTTGGTAACAAACCCAATTAAGTTTAGCATAGTCAGTGGAGACCTGGAAGATCCGCACTTCTACGTCTATACTACTGTTTATGTTATTCCAATGCGCAGGGCCTATTGGGAAAATAGGAACTACACTACAAAGCTGCACCAGTGATTCCGATTGGCTGATTTGCGAAATTCGCTAAATTGCAATGGTTCCCGTTAAGAATCGCAATTTAGCGATTTTTTGGAATTAAGAAATCGCTTTTTGGGTTATCGCAAATAAATAGCGATTTTTTCCGATTCGCTATTTATTTGCGATTTCTTTCAAACATACCGATTTGCGATTCTGAATCTGCGATTCGGTAAAAATCGCAAATTCGGAATCGCAAATCGTATCCTTGATACATATGGCCCCTAATCTGCTAAAGCAGGTATTCGCTTCATTTTCAATATAAATCTAAAGTCCCATAGGAAGAAAAAGTATTTTGCAGCTGTCTGCTTTAATCCGAACTCATTATAAAAGGAAATAGAGAAAGAAATACCATTTAAAAAGAGTGTATTACAGAAATTTGTGTATTAATCCCTGAACCATTTGTAACCTCAAACATGAGCAAATAGCTGATGTTTCTCTTTAAAGAAGGTGACAATCCTAGTTGCTCCTGTGGCAGTACAACGCTGACAGTTTTTAACTTGCTTATGTGCCCGGACATAGTTATGGGGTAGCTATAGTTTGCATTTGCGACTTCCTTGCTTTGGTTTGCTGCCTTTCCTAGGTCTGCAAAATGGACTAAATTGGAAATCAGAAGATTTCTTCTTGGCTGCTTTCCAAATCCTACCTAGCCGCGGTTGCTCTTTTAGTTTGATATTTCAAAAGAAAAAAATCTGTATTTCACTGATTTTACCATTTTGTTTCTGGCTGATAAAATACTAGCCAGGTAAGAACCCTAGTCTGGGGTCTACTCTGCAGATATGTTCAGGTTTACTTGCCAACTGCCCCTCCTTAGATTTTCCGCCAGGGTATCCTGACCAGCGGAAGCCTTTTTGTGCCCATGACTGAGCAATGTGAAAGGATGCCTACAAGAACTCAGGATGTAGTAAGCTTAGAACGTGGAGGTAACAAGTGAAGTGCAGTGAGGAGGCAAGAGTACAAATATGAATGCCAGAGCTGAGATAGTATAATATAGGAACTGAGTGAAGCAAATAAAGGAACTAAGAAGAGAATCAGTGAAAAAATGTAAATAGAAAGTGACAGAATAGTAGCAATAAAAAGAGAAAGAACAGGCCAGTGAATGATGTTGAGAGACAGATATTTGGAGAAATAGTTAACAGGAGAGAGTGAGGCACAAATTGTAGAGACGCAGAGAAAGTAGTAAAGTGGTTTTGTGCATGAGAGAGAGGCAGAGTGAGAAAGCCGCCAGCTAAACAGAGAGCCAGAGAGAAAACAAGCTAGAGAGAGATGGGAGAGCGAAGGAGGGTGAGATAGAGAAGGAAGGGAATCAAAGTTGGAGAGGTAGACAAACTTGCAAGAGTGTGGCCGGAGAGAGAGGGGAAACAAAGACAGATGGGCATAACTAGGGAAGCTGCTCCCCGCCATGTAGGTACTGCTGACCTACTGCCGGAAACACCCCTTCTCTGTTCACCCCTTCTATGTCTTTCGGCTGCTCTTTGGTTTCATGAAGCTCACGAAGATGTGCCGCCTGTCCTAGGGACCCTCATCCAGACCCTTATTCTGGAACATGTTTCAGTGGGCTTTTCGTAACATCACTGTCTCCTTCGATTAAGTAATATAAACAATGAACATTGATTATACAGCACTTACCAGTGGCGAACGGTGACATTTGCAAGTGGTGAGGTATAAAATGATTGTCATACTTCACCGTAGCGAGCGAGCCCCAAAAACCTAAGGGGGGTTCGGGATGGTTCTCCCCCTGAGAAAATTTGGAAAAAATAATGGAAGAATGGTGCATTTTCAAGCAAATTTGAGAAAGCAGGAAGGTTAATAAAGCAATTGTGAAAGTGCAGTTATTACATTATTAAATAGATTTCATATAACATAGGTAGCTGCTTATTCAGTATAACCACAGAGCTTCATAACATACTTTGAGATACAATGCATTTCTGAGTACTTCACAGATGTTTTTTATTCAACAAAAAACTAAACAGGTCGCAAACTAGCACCATTCAACATGTTTACTTTTTGTATCTAAATGTAACACACCTGTCTTTAGGCGCAGCAAATTTTTCAATTACTTGAATGTTAAAGTCAGCGATATTTTGAACTAGCATGTTCTCTATAGAGAGCATTGCTAACACATTGAGCCTTTCCTGAAGCATGGTGTTCCTCAGGAATGTCTTAATTCTCTTTAAGGCGGAAAAAGATCGTTCTGCCTCTGAGGTTGTCATAGGCGTGGTAATGACAATTTTTTAGTAAAGCAACTGTCTCTGTAAATGTCTTTTCCATATTAAGTTCATGAATTAAAGACAGCAAAGACCTGGCATCTTTGGCCTTCCGGTACACAGGCATTGAGTACAGTTCAGTCAACTCAGTTTTCAGGTCCTCTTGGTTGAGCATCGGATAAGCTTCTACAGCCTCATGCAGAGCATGCTCAGGGAAGGATTCATCATATTTTGCCAAGTATTTACTTTCCAATAATGCAGCACTCTCCAAATGTTTTGTGAAAGCAAAACGCTCTTGTGCATGCACAATTACAATGTCACATATCTCTTTTGCACTTTGGACCAGAGTGGTGATGTTTTTCCTGTGGTTTGAAAAAGTTGAAGCCGCTGGCAGTTTGCTGTCTAAATTGTCAACCTCATCTCTCACTTTGTTTATGCTTCCGACAAACTCAGAGTTATATCTTTTCACAGAGACAGTATCTATGTCTCGTCCTTGTAACTGGTTGTATAAAATCTCGGCAGCTGACATTATCTTTTCAAATAAAAACAGAAAGAACTGAAACTCTCTATCTTTTACTGTTCTAGCAAAGCCACTGGCTTCACTGTGAGTTTTGAAATCAAAGGTTTCATTGGCTTCTATAGCTTCAAAACATTTCAAAAGGTCCTCCCTATTTTGAAATATTACTTGGACTGTACGTATGTTATAGTTCCAATGAGTTGAGGCTCCCCTTGGAACCCTTTTGTCCACAATCTGCTGAAGTGCTTCCATTCTTTTTGGGGAACGTGAGAAGAATGCTGCATTGCCTCCTACATCCTGAAAGAAAATTCGTGTCTCGGAGATCTTTGATACTGCCTGTTGCATAATAAGAATAAGTTGGTGGGCGTAACAGTGCACATAATGAGCATACGGGTACAAATCTCTAATTATTTTCTGTACTCCACCATGGCTTCCACTCATTACGGACGCACCACCATAGCTTTGAAGTTTTTTTTATGCAACTCTGGAAAAATGAAGTCCAGTTGACACAGTATAGCTGTAGTAATGGTTTCTGCAGTTGAGTCTCTTAAATGAGTGAAACCATAGAACCTCTCCACAACATTATAGCCATTGTCCAGGTACCGAAAGACTAATATGGACTGTGTTTGTGTGGCCACATCAGTGGTGTCATCAGCCTGAATAGCCACAAAGTCTGTGTTTTGCAACTCTTGGACAATATGGTTTCTCATAATTTCTAGCATACACTCAAGGAGTTCATTTTGTATCATTTTAGTGGTGCCCTTAAAGACTGTAGCACTTGCTAAATGTGCTTCCATTTCCTTGTCTATGCTTGCAACTAAATCCACAAGTCCTAAGAATATTCCAGAATTTGTGGAACCTACTGATTCATCATGGCCTCGCAATGCCAGTTCGAAAGCACCACAGAAACTAATGCAATCAATTATTTTTGATAGTATGTGTCTATTCCTATCAACTGTTTCATTGTGTTTCTGTATTGTTTGACGATATGAATCGTTTATGTGCTGCTCAATTGGTGCGTCTCCCAACATTCCCAGTCTCGTCACGTTTTCCATATGCTTTCTTGTGTGTGCATGCTTCTTTATTTTTTCATCTTTCTCTCCTTTTCTTGTCCAAGGAAATTCACCATTAAACTGCAAGAAGGGGAAGCAGAACAGTCTGTTTTTTGTACGGCACGCTGTAAGCCAATCAGCTTTTGTGTACCAGGTGTTTGAGAAGTTACGTTTGTAAGATTTTCCTCTGTCCTGGGTAACTTGTTGCAGTTGTAGGTCAGGCCGATCAGGTCCTAATCTCTTTATCTGTAGTTTCTCTTCTAGTGGCCGTGCATGGAATGACCGTGTAATTAATTGTTGTACTGTATTCATCATGCCGATGCTGTCCTTACCAATATGAAAGAAGCCTGTCAATAGTCAAAGTACAACATATAAGATTTGGTGCAATAATCTCAAATTTCAGTACAAATACATATATCTTGTGCATTACCACAATATATCTCCAACAGCTCCCCTTTGGACAACAGGACTACTAAAAATGCAGCCTTACTGTCTGCTTCCTCTGTGTGCCATAGTGGTTGCTGAAGGCACTGAAACAGACACTGTTTGAGGGCCTTGAACAAGGCAAGGAATAGATAGTGCCTTTAACAACCGTTATTGCCCAAAGCACAGGGCTAAGGCTCAGTATTACTAAATTCCATCCACTGAGGGTACAATGTTCAGAATGTGCACCCACCCCAACCACCATGTAGAGTGACCACAAACATAGCCCTAACTCCAATCTAAAAAAAAATATCATTAGTTTCCTTACCTTTAACACGGTTGTTTACTGGGTCGTAGCTGGGATGAAAGAGCAGCAAAGGAGGTTGGGTCCTCTTGTTCTTTCTCCAAAAATTGCCCAAAAAGTTGGGTAAAGGTTCAGGTTGTCAGGTTTACCAGGTGCTGAAAATAAAAATATAACAATTTATTTTTGAAACATTCGGGTAATCAAAGAAAGACCGGGGGGGGGACATAACACTACAATTTTTACCTTGCAGGTTGCATGCATGCAGTTCCTTGATGAGACTGACAGTTAATACTAGTTCACTGTTATATGTTAGGATTTTTACTTACAAACTGCAAGTAACAATATGATCTCTCTGACAAATGCAGTGACTCACTGACCTATTTACATCATGTGCATTTTGTTATCTCCATCTGGTACATGTTCTTTGCAGCATGCATATTAACCTTCTGCGCTATCTTTCCATGAGTCCAAACTTCCATTAGACAAAACTCTGATCTCTCTCTAGGAAGAACATTAATCACTGGCTCGCAGAAGCCTATGAGTGCAGGAGCACAAGGGTTCGTACTGGATCAATTTCATTAAAATGATTACTCCTATTTGGCTCTCTGTCCCCCTCTCACTCCTGCCTTGTCCAGCCAGCACCAGTCCACCTCTGATTGGCTCAAAGTTCAATCAGGGACCTTGCACCACTCCTGGCCAGGAGCTTTGTCCTTATTGGGCTTATGTGTTGCAGAGCACCATTCAGACGACTTGTGCAGCAAGCGGCCTGCAGGGTGAAAATGTGCTGGCCACAATAGTTCAGCTATGACGGGAGGGGGCGAAAGACTTGGGGTATATCGGGTGGGGTTGGTTAACTCACAAGTACCAATATACCAAAGTGTGTGATACGATGCATTTACCCTACGCGTTCACATATGATTCAGATAGATGCCTAGTAGTATAATGGCGCGACTGCCTTCTCGGTGGGCTATCAGTACATGGGTACCCAGTCAGTGGCTTCCACAAACCTAATCATTTAATATTACGAGGCCTGCCCAGGCCACGTCTAAATGCCTCAGTGCACACGCGCATTTCCATAGGCACGGTGCGCGTGTTCTTTCATTTTATGTGATTGTTTTACATATAATTAAGCCACCCATAGTATAATGACAGCCCTGCTGACACCGGCTGACCCAGTCTGACAGTCTGGACGGAATGTGGGGCATGTCTCGGGGGAGCAGCAGCTACAGGCTGCTGCTGAATGACCATGGCTGAATAGACTATTCTTCTTTTTACAGACTAGTAGTTACCAAGGTAAAGTGAAGTCAGAACAAGGAAGCGGCATTGCCTACTAGAGACTCTGACGCCATTCTACCTCTGCAGTACCTATTCATGGATGTAATTCAGTTGGCAAGTAAAGCACAGGACGTCACTTCATGGTTCTATAGATGACTTACGTGTAGAGAGAAGCATAGCTAAAAAAAGCAATAATGCAGTCACAGTCCACTTGGATGCGAAGAGAACCATAAACCTAAATTCTTGAACATGCTGATGAACCCTGTATTTCTGAGGAAGGAAGATTCCTTAACCTTTCACCTTAATCTATCAGTTATACTCATTATATTAGGAAGGAAGAGCTGAAGAAGTTGTGCGCAGTATTTCAAATTGGGCTGATTGCATCCGGGAGAGGCTGCCACCAGGTTGGGATATGGTACAAATTCCGGCGCCTACAGTACCGGGCCAAGACCGAGAGATATTTCTCCTGGCAGGTTTTCCCTGGTGAAATGTGATAGTCAATTGTAGATGGAGTCTGACTGCATGAGACAGTGCCACATCTCTGGTGTTCCCAAATTGGGTGGAAACTAAAATGTGTGCCCAAATCAGGATTAGAACAGAACTTGAAATTAAAGTTAATGTCAATTACGAGCATGAGAGAAGCGCCCATAAAAACCTATTTTAGGAGATGTTATGATTACAATCGAAATCCTAAGAGCCATTGCAATTCACAGGTTTTAATGAGTTACATAACCAAATCTACCAATCCTGTGCTTGCAGCATCACACATGATCCCACAGACATCACAAATGACATCATCAGTGACAGCACTAGTGACATCATTTTTCAGATTATCAGTGAGATCATCAATAACATCATTGGTGAACATATGTGTTAGATCTGAGATGCAATTACAAATTGTTTCTTGTCAAAAATTGCATTTATACCTAAAGGGCCATATGTATCATTTTGCCATTCTCAAATAGCGTTTTTTGCGAATCGCTGTTTGAGAATTGCAAATTGCTATGTATGTAGGATTTGCAATAAATTTTGCGAATCCTACATATTCCTTAATTGCGATTAAGGAATACTTTCCCATTCATTTCTATGGTCCAGGAGGCCCATAGGAATGAATGGGAAGTTATTCTCAATTTACGATTCGCAATTTGAGAATCGCAAATTGAGAATAATTTCAAGGGTGCAGGGGTGTCAAAAGGACACGCTGATGCACCCCTGAAATAAGCATGGGTGCATATGTGACGCACATACATGCCCTAAGGGCATGTATGTGCTTCACTTTGCACTTTGAAAAATGCAATAAAGTGCATTTTTCAAGAAAATCGCAAATTACCACTAACTTGAAGTTGGTGGTATTTTGCGATTCCTTAAGGCCAAATTGCACTTTTTTGGTGCTTCTTACATTGCATTTAAGGAATCGCAAAATTTGCGATTCCTTAAATGCAATCGCAGAATAAGGAATCGCAAATTCCTTATTTTGCCTTAATACATACCATTTGGCAAAATTGCATTCGCAATAGCCGAAATTCTGCGAATTTTGGTGTTTGCGAATGCAATTTTGCTTGATACATATGGCCCATAGACAAATATACATTTGAAAGCCATTTAATCCTTGCTAGAAAATAATAACTGTTACGAGAAAACATCAGTGTTGCATAGAATTTACAAATGATTGCACCTCATTGGTTTCTTGTTCAACTTACATATAGATTGATAACGTTTTAAAGATTTGTTAGTTAGTTGCTTATTGCCTAGAAACAATTGGTACCTGCATCTCAGTCCTAAAATGTATTAACTAATAAGGTAAAGGTCCTACCTAAAGTAGGTGCACATTTTGGAGCAAACGCAAAAACTCTAATCCTGAACTATATAACGGGAATTAACCAGGTTTAGCAGGCTTACAAGGCTCTTAACCCAGATTCCCACATTGATGCAAATATCGAGGTGCGACCTGCTGAAGGCCAGTCCATTTGCAGAGTGTTTGCTCGGAATTTCGAAGAGTAAGTCCACTCGTCTATGTGGGAAGCGGTACTCAGGGTGGGCCCTTGGAGAGAATGAGAGCCAGGATACAGAGCTCAGTGGGAATGTCTAAAGACCATGCTCCTTAAAGTTCACCCAGAACCTGCTAAGCACTTTCAAAGGCCTTGTGTACTTTACCAAGACATGTTCAGTTGAGGAGAAGCAGCACTAAAAGGAAGGAGATTGTGCCGCAAACTATTGCAATTGTGTATTGTACCAAGACATGTTCAGTTGAGGAGAAGCAGGACTAAAATGCAATAGATTGTGAAAACACAAGGACTTAGCCTGTCACACAGTATACTTGTAATCATGTATTGAGCACTGGGAGACACATACATCTGCACACACAAATAGATAATACATTAGAGACACAAAGTGATAATAAATGAGAGTCACAGGCTATTCGGTGTCATGTGTGTGTAAAAAGCAAGACAAAAGGAGCTGTATATTTGTGCCTGTACAGTGCACACCTAAAGAACACATGCAGGCACCATTCTTGGCAGGTGCTCATGTGGGCTGCACACAAGCACCCCCTGTTATGTTATGTTGCCCAATTCTTTTTTGAAACTCTTTTTATTGATAACCAAAAAAAACAAACAAAGATAACACTCAGGTGGAAGCCAGCAATATTTACATACATTTGGTCTGTTTGGTACAGGAGTATTAACATTACAATAATTGTTGGGGATCAAGGGGACCCCGGAGCGTCCAAATCTAGACACGGCGTAGGTGCCTCGCAAATATCTCCCCGATGAGCATTCCACGCACCCCATATCTTCCCCCATTTACGCGGGCAGCCCCTAGCCATGTACACCGCTCGTTCTCTAAACATGCACCAATCAAGATCATCCGTCCACTTCCCAATCTGGGGCGGCTGACGCACCCCCCCACATCTGTGCGATATTACGTTTGGCTACCATACACGCTAGCGTGACCCACTGCTTCAGACATTCATTAAGGTCTGTTGGTTCCCACACGTTCAGCAAACATCTCCGTGCCTCAAGGCCCACCTCCAGTCCCAGTACCGCCCTCATTTCATCGTGTACAGCCCTCCAGTAGGATTGCACATGAGAGCAATTCCAAATGATGTGCATCAGGGTACCCTCCTTGCCGCACTCTCTTCACTCTCAGCCCGTCCCATTCGCACCAGACGTGGGCCTGTCACGTAAGCCCTATGCAGTATTTTCAGCGGAACCAGGGGTAATCTCATTTGTATCGCCACGACTTTGGGAGAGGACACAGCCTCAGTCCAGTCCTCATCATCAAGTTCCAACCAGTCTGCAGTCCACTGCGCCCTAAGCTTCACGAGGGGATCCCCAATATTATTAATCAGTTTCTGATAGATGAGAGATATGGTCTTCTCAGGCAGGTGACCGTCCAGAACCCGGTCCTCAAGGGGGGAAGCCACAGGGAGTTTAGTACCCTTCGGGACATGCGTAACCAAGGCTTGTCTAACTTGCAGGTACCAGAAGTACTCGTGTTGATGCAGACTATACCGGGCCGCCAAGGTCTCGAACGGCAATATAGAGTCTTTCCCCCAGACGTCTTTGATCTGGGAGATGCCAAGAATGTCCCATTTATCGAGTCCTTTCGACTTCCACAAGCTCCCCAGCTTCTCCGAATTAAACAAAGGGGTGGAAAGCGTGAGCCTCCCAGCCCATCCGAGACTCCTAGTGGCCGCATGCCAGACCCTCACCACATGAGCGGTCGGGCTGATCAATGGATATTTGCCCATCCTCGCATACAGTGCCCTTCCAATATCCCCACGGGGGAAAGGTTCCGATCCATGGCGTAACCGGGATCACCCGGCACGCCGTACACAATGTGGTTGATGGCGGCCAGATGTGAGGCCCGATAATATTTACGCAGATCAGGGAGACCGATGCCACCATCGTACCACACCAAGGTCAGTTTGTTAAAGGCTATGCAGGCGCCACCATCCCACAGGAGGTGCCTCTGCAGTGACTCAATTCCCTTGAAATAGGAAGCGGGCACCGGGTCCATCGAGTTTTGCAAGGCGTAAAGGAATCTCGGCAAGGCCATCATCTTGAAGAGAGTGGCCCTACCGACCAAGGATAATGGGAATGCGCACCAGCGCTCCACGTCTATCCTACACCGAGCCAGCGGTACGGCCAGATTACGATCGAAGCGCAGCTTTGGATCAAGTGTGACAAAAATCCCTAGATATTTAAAGCCCTCTGCCTCTACTTTTATGGGACAGGACCGCAGAAGATCGGGGTGGCCACCGGCTAATGTAAATATCACCGACTTGTCCCAGTTAATCACCAGTCCTGAGTACCTCCCAAAGACCTCAAGCAGATCTAGGAAATATCGGAGAGAGGTCCTGGGTTTCGTGAGGTAAAGCAGGATATCGTCCGCTTAGAGGGAGATTTTGTCTTCCCACTCAGGTGTCCACCTTATGCCCCATATCGAGGGGTCCCATCTCACCCAAGCCGACAATGGTTCCATGGCTAGTGCGAAAAGCAGAGGGGACAATGGACACCCCTGTCTGGTACCCCTACCCAGGGCGAAGTCCTCCGACTTGCAGTTATTGACTACCACTCTAGCCAGGGGGGATGCATAAAGCAGCCGCACCCAATCTATGAAGTTCACGCCAAATCCCATCTTTGCCAACACCGCAAATAGGTAGGGCCACTCCATTCTGTCGAAAGCCATAGAGGCGTCTAGGGAGACCATGATCGCCTGCTCCTGCAAATGGCTGGCAGACCCCAATATGCTGTGGACTCTGCGCAGAATAAGCGCGGTGCTGCGCCGCGGCATGAACCCTGACTGGTCCGGGTGCACCAGTGAGGAGATCACTTTCACCAGCCTGGTGGCCAATAACTTGCCAGGATCTTGAATTCGCCATTTAGGAGAGAAATGGGTCTGTAAGAAGAGCATGCTTCCGCAGGTTTGCCAGGTTTGTGAATAAGCACAATATTAGCCACCCGTTGGTCATATGGGAGTATACCCCTGACGGTAAACTTAGCCCTCAGATAGGGAGTCAGTTTGTTAGCACTGAGTTTGTATAGTTCAACCGGAATGCCGTTTGGACCAGTGGCTTTTCCGGATTTAACCTGACGGATAGACTGTGCGACTTCGTCATCCGTGAACGCCGAGTCAAGAAAATCACGGTCTTCTTCGGATAAGCTCGGCATAATTATATCTCTGATCATTTCCTCATTATCGGCTTCGGTGAATCTATCTCCCGCAGTATAGACCTCTTGAAAGTATTTCGCGAATTCATCTGCCACAGTCTGTGGGTTCGTAAGTCTACCCGAGGACAGACTCTCTAATTCAGGCACTAGTCGGGATGGTCGTTCTCCACGCTCAAGCCAGGCAATGAGTTTGCCCGCTTTGTCTCCATGCTCATACACGCGACTGTGTTGCATTGTGGTGCGCTAAGGCCCCCACCCTGGCATGATTCCTATATTCCTCCTCACGGAGTCTCAAGAGGTGGAGGCCTGCCTCCGACGGAGACTCAGCCACCCGCTTCTCCTGGGATAGGACCTCCTCCTCCTTCCGGAGCAGCACAGCCAACCCTTCTTTCTTCTTCTTAGAGACAATGGACAACACCTCCCCTCTAGCCACCATCTTAAAAGCTTCCCATCGCGAGCTGGGAGAATCAACCGAGCCGAAATTCTCAGAGAAATATCGATCAGTCATGTGTCTCACCTCTTTAGCAATGACCGGGTCTTTCAGCCGCCATGCTCCTATAGGAGCTATCCTGCCCACAGCCGGAAGCTCCAGTGAAAGACACAACCAGAGCGGGGAGTGATCAGAAACACCCCTCCCCAGATGTCTGACCTCTGACACATACAGTACCATCGCCGCTGGGAGGAGGACGTAGTCTAGGCGTGAGAGGGTGCCGTGTGCAGCCAAAACAGGAGTGTCATGTGTCGTGTTAGGATTACGGACACGCCAAAAATCAATCAGTCCCAACATGCTCATAAAGTCAGAAAGCCACCTCTGCGCCTGTGGTAGCACCCGCGGGAGGGCCCGATCTATCACACCATCAACCACTGAATTAAAATCGCCTCCCAACACCAGATGACCAAGGGGTAGGGTAAGGAAAATGGCCTCCAAGTCCCGGAACGTCTCAGCCTGAAGAGCAGGGGGTACATAAATCAATAAAAATGTGTCTGTATGGCCCCCAACAAGTCCCGACACTCCAGCATATCGACCTCTCTGATCCACCCAGGTTGCTTGCACAGAGAAGGGGAAGGAGTTTTTGAACCGTATCCCAACACCCCTTAGAACCAGTCGTGTAGCCAGCGTGTACCACTAGTTTGTAACCTCCTCTATGCATGGCCTTACATTTGTTCCCCACTAAATGTGTCTCTTGGAGCAAAACTACGTCTGGGGAGTTCGTTTGGATTAACTGACTGACCATCCCCCTCTTGATTTTATCACCTAACCCGTTAACGTTCCAACTTAGTACCTTGATCCCCGATCCCCTGAACTCACGTCCCCCCGGACCCTTGTACAGCAAATAGCCAAACTACATTTCCACCTGAGCAAAAAATAACGCCTGAACCAACACAAATACAAACTCTACAAACACCCAGTCAGATGCTATCTCAGGATTGTCAAAGAACCAAACCTTCTTGTCTACCTCGACTCGTAGCTTGGCCGGATACAGCATGGCATATTTAATGTCCAAGTCTCGAAGTTTCCGCTTGACCCCCCCAAAGCTCTGTCTCTGCCTCTGCATCATTTGCATGAAATTGGGAAAGAAATTCACGGTTGAGTTCTCAAACTTAAGGGGTCTGCCGGTCCTCGACGTCTGCAGGTTAGCGTCTCTGTCTCTGAAGTTTAGAACCCTGATGATCATAGGCCGAGGTGGAGCCCCCGGTCGTGGTCTACCTCCGGGGATCCTGTGGGCCCGCTCCACCATGAAGAAGTTGCTGAGTCCCTTCGGCTTCAAGCGATTCATGATTAGATCCTCCGTAAACAAATTCGGGGCCTGCCCCTCGGCTGTCTCCGGTATACCAATTACTCGCACGTTGTTCCGTCGGGCCCGTCCTTCATAATCATCCAGCTTTCGAGCCGCCATCCCGCCAGAGACCTTGAGGTCCCTCACTTCCCTCTGAAGCTCGGCCACATCATCAGTCAAGCTTGCCGTCTTGATATCGAGCGATTTGACCTTCTCTCTGGTCTTAGTGAGATCAGTTCTGATGAGGTTGATCTCGATGGTCACGGTATCTAGTTTGTGATCCAGTGACTCCATACGTTTACCCAAAGAGGTTTCGACCCCTCGTATAGCCGCCATTAGGTCGGAGGGTGTCGGTTCCGTAGCCTGACCGGATGACTCCCTTCCACCGTCCTGCGACCTCCCGAGGGTGGCGGGGGAGCTCATTGGCTGCGCATAACGGTCCATCTTGTTGGCCTGGACAGTTCGGGAACCTCTGGTGTTCTTCGATTGTTGTTTATCGCGGTCCGGTTTAATCGCCATTTCGGGATGGACGTAGACCACAAGGGCGCACGCTACTCAGATATGTCCCAGTTCTCCAGTGCCAGCGACAATGGCTCGAGCTTCGGCCACAACCCGATCTCCGTCACTTCAATCCACTGCAGACGCTCGTGGTCCGAGCGAGGCGTCTCAGGTCAAGGCACGAGGTGTACGATCAAACAGGAGGGGTGATAGTCGATCTTAATGAACGGGCATGTCCCACTCCACTGACAAGGGAAGTGCCAACAAGTCCGGTAGATGGAGTCACTGACTTGTTGCCCAGACCGGACTTATGCCCGGACCGCCCACAACTCCAGGTCCCGGGCCCCGATTCTGAAGGCCGCAAAGTTTTCAGACGATGTTTCTCAGGCTCCTGGGGGTCTCCAGGATAGCCAAAAACAGCAGTCGTATCCTCACGTGCTCAGCAACAGTTCCCCGTCAAATATTCTCAGGATCTCAGACAGGATAGATCGTATACAACCGTTACCACGCATCTTTTACCACGAAATACTGTTACAACGAAACTATTACAACGCAAGTGTATTTACAACGCATGTATTTACAACGCATTACACTACAACGCAGATACTATTACAACGCATACCATTACAACGTAAGTATAGGTAAGTTTATCTTTTTTTTAAAGCATTTATTAGGGGTATTGGGTTATGGGGTACAGGGGTATTTTAGGGTTCAGGGCTAGGTTTGGGTTATGGGGTACAGGGGTATTTTTAGGGTTCAGGGCTGGGTTTGGGTTATGGGGTACAGGGGTATTTTTAGGGTTCAGGGCTAGGCTTGGGTTATGGGGTACAGGGGTATTTTTAGGGTTCAGGGCTAGGTTTGGGTTATGGGGTACAGGGGTATTTTTAGGGTTCAGGGCTAGGTTTGGGTTATGGGGTACAGGGGTATTTTTAGCGTTCAGGGCTAGGTTTGGGTTATGGGGTACAGGGGTATTTTTAGGGTTCAGGGCTAGGTTTGGGTTATGGGGTACAGGGGTATTTTTAGGGTTCAGGGCTAGGTTTGGGTTATGGGGTACAGGGGTATTTTTAGGGTTCAGGGCTAGGTTTGGGTTTTGGGGTACCGAGGTATTTTTAGGGTTCAGGGCAGGGTTTGGGTTTTGGGGTACAGGGGTATTTTTGGGGTTCAGGGCTGGGCTTGGGTTTTGGGGTACAGGGGTATTTTTAGGGTTCAGGGCTAGGTTTGGGTTTTGGGGTACAGGGGTATTTTTAGGGTTCTGGGCTGGGTTTGGGTTTTGGGGTACAGGGGTATTTTTAGGGTTCAGGGCTAGGTTTGAGTTATGGGGTACAGGGGTATTTTTAGGGTTCAGGGCTAGGTTTGGCTTTTGGGGTACATTGGTATTTTTAGGGTTCTGGGCTGGGTTTGGGTTATGGGGTACAGGGGTATTTTTAGGTTTCAGGGCTAGGTTTGGGTTATGGGGTACAGGGGTATTTTTAGGGTTCAGGGCTGGGTTTGAGTTTTGGGGTACAGGGGTATTTTTAGGGTTCTGGGCTGGGTTTGGGTTTTGGGGTACAGGGGTATTTTTAGGGTTCAGGGCTAGGTTTGGGTTATGGGGTACAGGGGTATTTTTAGGGTTCAGGCTGGGTTTGGGTTATGGCGTACAGGGGTATTTTTAGGGTTCAGGGCTGGGTTTGGGTTTTGGGATACAGGGGTATTTTTAGGGTTCAGGGCTGGGTTTGGGTTATGGGGTACATGGGTATTTTTAACATATATATTTACAAATTCTTAAATAAAAATTAATATAATTAATTAAAATATTTAAATAATTATTTGTTACATTATTTTAAAATATTATATACTTACCTATACTTATGTTGTAATGGTATGCGTTGTAATAGTATCTGCGCTGTCGTGTAATGCGTTGTAAAGGCATTCGTTGTAAAGGGTCCTGCGTTGTAAAAAATGCGTGGTAATGTTATGCGTGGTAAATGTATGCGTGCTAACGTCATACATCCACATGGCCGTGAAGCGGCAACTCCGAGAGCTGAACCTACCATACACCCTATTATTTCCCACCCGGTTGAGGGTGGTCGAGAAGGGATAGGTGCGCTTCTTTGATTCTCCTGCGGCGGCATGGGACTGGTTGGAGGAGTCGGGCTGTGGATGGGAGCAAGACCGCCAGATTCGGATGGAGACGCATCCGCAGGCCAGAGAAGTAGATAACGTGGACGACAGAGGACCCCGCGAGGTGTGAAGCCCGGAACCGCTGTCCCGAGCCAGGAGGAGAAACGACTGGAGAGGCAGAATGTTCAGGAGCCGGTCACAACTCTTGGGACCCCACGCACTAACGAGCGGCTGGAATCCTGTATGCAGACCATGGTGGTGACCAGTGGCTCCTCATCACCATCAACTGAGATATCACATAACATTTGCCTGCCAGTGGTCACTCTGCAAACTGCTGATGCTCTCCTCGGATGAGAAGATACTGTGTTGAACTTTGTAATGGACAACCCACGCAAGTAGTGTTTGAACTGTTAATGTATGCATGCTAAGATTGTAATGGTCGAGAGGGCTGGTTAGTCATGTTAGCAACCGCATAAGCTCATTAAGCGTAAGCCAGCAGGCCAATAGGCCCACGGTTAGCTGTCTGTCTGCCCTCATGCAGGCTGTGCATATCAAGGAGGTGATAACTGCTTCAGTACTTTACAGGCCTCACAACTGACCCTGGAGAAGCAGCTTGTTGGTGCGCCACACTTGCAGGGGGGAGACAGGGGAGGTGGCTGCAACAGCATGTTACCCGTGCACACACCCCATCAGGCAACATATTGTACTAGTTTATATATGTACATTGTAACAGTAGTTTGGATGGACGCCACCGCAAAGTTCGCCCCAGACGTTATGTTGTTTGTAGTTCACACAATGTTTTTGTTACGACAGACCGGTGTATTCCCACCCACCCCCGTCCTGTGCACACCAAACCATACCTCACCACTGGCGCCCCTGACGACTACACACCTGAGGAATGACGCAGGTTAACTTCATCACATGGAACATACGGGGTATGCATACAACTTTGCAGCGCTATTCCATCTTTGTTTACCTTTAGAGGCACTCAGTTGGAATAGCGCTGTTGGAAGAAACACACATGACACAGCCAGAAATGGACAGGATGCGTAGGCGCTGGAGATGGCAGGTATATGGCACTGTATATTCAGCGCAGGCGAGGGTCACACTGGTGAGGGTGAGAGCGGGCATACCATTTGTTTGTGCAGAGGCGATAACAGACCCCGAGGGTAGGTACACTTTGGTTCCTTGAGACACTTAATAGACAATCCGTACTGCTGGCCTCGATCTATAACCCAAATGTGAACCAAGCAACGTTCCTAACAAATATGACGCAGCTGCTGAACCCTTATGCTGGATTCCCCTGGATGCTGGGTGGGAATTTTAACTCGGTGCTCGATGTACATGTGGACAGGTCCTTCCCTCCTCTCCGCACTTCCCACTGGTCGCTGCTAGACATGTGGCGGGTCCTCCACCCCAATGAGCGCGTATACTCGTATTATTCGGCCCGCATGTCTGGCTGGACAGGGTAGTGGGCTCCCAATCCCTGCTCCCACTGGTAGAGGAATCGGAGTACCTACGGCGGACACACTCCGACCATAATCCCCTGTGGCATCAACTCAGTTGGGAGGCTGAACGTCCCCCGATACCCACATGGCGACTCCAGCCGGCTGCATTGAAAGACCCCGAATTTCGCTTGTCAATGGGGACGGCTATCCTCACATATTTTGAGCTCAATGAGGACCAAGGTTAGGGGTCACTGTTTAGGGGCCACGTGGAACATACGGAAGCAGCTGGCCACTTTAATCATCCGTCTCGAATCCCAGCTACTGAAATATGAGAGATAGGGGAGGAAGGAGGCAGGCACGCGGGTCATTTAGAAACCTTCCGGACACAGCATGCAGAGCTCTTGGAGCGCTTGTGGTGCCATAATTATACAGCTCACACGGCTTGTACGCATGCTGCAGCGGATAGGGCGGGCCGCCTGGCTGCTCAAAGAAGCGAATAGTCACGTCCCTATAGGAGCCATTTGCGGGTTTGATTGTGTCCCCCTAATGTCTAAGATGTGGTTGAAAAGTGGGCACCTTCCTACATGCCGTATTCATGTGGAGCACTGGAGAGATTCTGGACAAGTGTTTGGGACTGCTTGGATGAAGTATTGGGCTGGAGGCTTCCCCGTACACCGCAGCTAGGCCTTCTCCATGTTATGGAACAAGTGGGTGGCAACATCTACAAACACCACTTACTGCTACTCGGCCTTACCGTGGCCAAGCGGGATGTGGCCCACGCCTGGAAGGACCCTAGGCCCCCCCCCCCCCCGGTGGGAGTGTGGAAAAAGGGATTAGATTACTGTATGGGGCTAGAGCGCCCGGTTTGAGGCCCGAGGCTACCCCAGGAAGCACTACAAAATTTGTAAGAGATGGGCAGAGTACAGGGGATTGTGGCTGGAGCCGCCAGCTCAGCGGGATGTAGATACTGTACAGATGCTTTGAGAACCAGGGTGAGGGAAAGTATGCATTGCTAGTTTCATAATTACTTTTTTTCTTGGACCTGTGAGGACATCGTGCAAAGGGCTAGGGTGGGAACCAGGGGGGGTTAATACCGGGTAGGGGGGTTGGTAATTATGCTTCCTTTTGACTACTGTATTGATTGCTATTATGTGCATTTTAATTGTATGCTCACAGCCACTCCGGTGTTCGGAGTGCTGTGGTTTACAAGCAATCTCTCTTAAGAAAACAATAAAAATTTTGTTCTGAAAAAAAAGATAGAAAATTCAGCCAACTGATGGTCAAATTGCAAAAGGAAAATCTGATAATTCGAAACTCAGACAAAGGCGGTAATATCGTTCTATGGCCATTGACCAGCTATTTAGAGGAAGCATATGGACAACTAAACGACATTCGATGTTACAGAAAAACGACACCGTTAAAATATAAGGGCACTCAGGATGTACTATTCAAAAGTCTGTTGGCGTGGAAAGGTTTAGGTCTTCTAAGTGGGGATGAATTCAAGTTTATGAAAAAAGAGCATCCCCAGGTACCTTATATTGATTTTATCCCAAAGGTTCACAAAAGTTTAACAGCGCCGCCAGGAAGACCATTTATTGCGGCGTTTGATGGACCTTTGGAAAACCTTTCCAGGTATATTGACTATTTTTTACAGACACATATGAAAAAATTGGATTCTTACATTAAAGATACCAGTGACTTCATCAGAAAAATCTAAGAAATTGAATGAAGCCCTGGAATGCTATTAGTAACTTTGGATGTGAACTCCCTATATACATGTATTAAGCATAGGGATGGCCTGCGGGCGTGTGAATACTTTTTGAGTTGTAGACCCATGGAATTTGCACATCACACCAAAATGCTATTAGAGATGTTGTCATTTTGTTTAGAAAACAATTATTTTCTCTTTAATGGTCAATTTTTCCAGCGAATAAAGGGTGTAGCTATGGGGGCCAGTTTCTCCCCCAGCTATGCCTGTTTGTTTATGGGCTGGTGGGAGGAACTGGTCCTCAAGCGGAAATTTGAACATCAATGGGCTTCCAACATAATATCATGGCTGCGTTTTTTCGATGATTTATTTATTGTTTGGAATGGTACAGAAGAAAGTGTTCTGAAGTTCATAGAAGAGAGAAATTTGAATTATCTTAATTTAACTTTTACATCCAATATAAGTAAACATTCTGTGACATTTTTAGACATGCAGGTTGCTTTAAACAATAACATCTTAATGACTACCCTTTTTAGAAAACCAACGGCAGGCAATACCCTACTCCATGCGACCAGTGCACATCCCCTACACCTTATAAAAAGCATACCCTCTGGGGAAATGCTTCGCATCCACTGTATATGTAGTTACCCTGCGGATGCGAGGGATAAACAATTGGAGAGCCTGGCCAGATTTGTATAGAGAGGGTACAGCCATAAATTGGTAGAAACTGCAATGAGGAAGTCGCAATTGAAACCTATAGAGGAGGTCTTAGAGTACAAATCCAAAGTGGCCAAAGATAAAGAACCAGATCAGGTCCACCTAATACTAACATACTCTAAAGAAGAGAAGGAATTGAGGACTATTATGAGACATAACTGGCATTTTGTCCAGGACGATCCAGTGATCGGTGATACAATGCCCTCAAATCCGTCAATTGCTTTCGGTAGAGCTAGAAACATGGGTGCTATACTAGCTAAAAATAGTCAGGAAAGCTTTAAAAAAGATAACTGGTTATCAACTAGAAAGGGGTTCTATAGATGTTTAACCTGCAAGGCCTGTCAGTTTGGTGTGAACACTAAAGGCTATGTGACAGCATTTTCTAGGACCACTAGACAGATAAAGCAACATCTAACGTGTAAAACGGAATATTGTGTCTATGTCCTGGAATGTAAATGCCGCCTAAAATACATAGGCAGCACCAAACTGCAGGTACACAAGCGTATTTTGCAGCATCTGAGGCATTCAACAACAAAAATCAGAATTATCCCGTTGCCAGGCATTTTGAGGCTGCTCACAACAGCGATCCGAAATGCCTCAAGTATTATGCAATCAACTCAATACCCCTGACAAGAAGAGGAGGAGATAGGGAAGCCTGCCTTAGATAAACAGAAACCAGATACATTCTAGAGTTTGACTCAAAATGGCCAGGTGGCTTGAATACAACAGAGGATCTTTATACATTCATATGACTACCCCGCTTAGCTCTAATATGGCACCATGTTTACTGTCCCATCGTATGCAAGAGCAGAGAAATTACGTGAGATCGGCATGGTAATTATTGGCTGTATCCTCTGTAATCTCAACAAAACAACTTCCTTTGCATATTTTGCACAAACCCAATTTGGGACATATTTATTAGGGATTGTTTTTAAGATATTGTGGGTAGTTTTTATCTATGAGTCTTTTAACAATTTGTTTTAGTTATGTCACCTTGAATGAATTTTCTATATATGCATGGGTTTTAACTAATGGTCTTATGTAAATGGTTTATATAGTGTTTCTCATATTATCCTAATCTATGAGCTTGAACATATTAAATTTATACCCCGATAATTATGGACCCCTATTGTGGAACTAAGACATTAATTATGTATGAGTACTATTGGCATGTGTCACTTAAAAGTGTTATATTATATGCACTAGTCACTTTAGACTTACAGTACTGTAGCAGGATGGCATTTTGCCTGAGCTTAAGGTTTTCGCGATTTGAAAATCCAATTGGAGCTACATTGGTATCGAAATGGAGGTTAATGATTATAAATGTAAAGTGAACACTGTGATCTCAAAAACCAATAGGAATAATCATAAAATGAAATATAGAACTCAGAGATAAAATCTTTTTCTTTTAAAAATTTAACACATAGTATATATTGTTTGTTAAGGGACACTGGTGGTCTAATGTTTTGTGAAAAAATTTCTTTTTTTTATGTTTAGGTGAGCACGTAGAAGTAAGAATATTAGTATGGAATTGCAGTAGTATGTTTAGAAAAAGAAATGGAATTTTAGTGGCATTTATGTGGAAAACACTATGAAAGGAAATTATGATGTTGGTCCCTTTCATTTATTGTACAAAAAAATGTTACTCCTAAAAATGGATTGTTTATATTGATATGCATTTATGCAGATATTACGTTGTAACATATGCGAAAACATTAACTTCAATTGTCGCTATTGGCATAAGTATGTATTGAAACAGTGTTGTACCTTTTCCATGTCTATTGTCTGTGCACTGGCACTTTAAATACTGGGCTTGTGATGTAGCATAGTCATGTGATCAAGGCCGCGGAGACGGCCGAAACGCGTCATGACTTGTGATCAGGAATAAAATAGCACTTACACAAAAGTGGTCTACGCCTCGTGATTCCGCTGCCAGGCGGTGTTTTGTGTGCGAGGTTATGCATATATATATATATATATATATATGTATATATATATATATATTCAAGAAAACTCGTCCCAAATCCACAAGACTGCAAAATCCTGCACAGCTCTGGACAAATGAAGAGAGGAACCCAGGAATGGTGCCAAACAAGTGTGATTTATTTCAGCTCAATCTCGCTCAGCATGCCCGCCATTACGCGTTTCGACAGTATCCACTGTCTTGATCACATGATGTGATCGCAAAGTTACATGGGATTTTATCCATCTAATCATTGACACTAAAGGTGGACTAAATTATAACCACCACATTTAAAACATAGCATTCATTCAAAAGGGTACATGGAAACAACAAAAGGACTACAACTATTTTGTATAGTCCAGTTCCGTCTTGAATATAACCCATAGTGGGTAAATAAACTGAAGTATATACATGTGAAAATACGCAAATAAATAGCATGTACAAAAAAACTTCATAAATATACACATATAAATATATAAATATATAATTCATTTAAAACCATTGTTGAATTTCATGATTTACAAGAGGACAGTGTTTCACAAACCCTTTTTGAAAAAACGTTCAAAGAATATATCCCAAGTGGGAATTTCCAATAAAGTGTCGTGTGCTGTATATAAAAATAGACCATATATGAACACACATATTTGAAAGTATCAAATTCCCATACTGTAACAAGGAGCAGCCATCATCGCAAAAATTGCAAATAAAGAATATATTGAAAGTGATTGAGTGCAAGTATCTCAGTTTTGTTAAAAAGGGAAGAGCCCCTCCCTATTTCATATTCATCAATCTGACAGATGTTAATACACAGCAGCAACCAAAAAATGCAAAACAATTCTATTGACTGCAAATTTTGTAATTTATGAATTTTGAACAGTATACTATCGTAACTAAACAGTATAATTGATTCCAGCTCTGGTATAGGTACACCTTATTTTCTGATTAGAACTACAAACAAGTGTATAGGTCCTCACTGGCGTTAAGACCTCCAGGGGCACGACTGTTAAGTTCTAAGATGTACCTGGTTTCAAGTACCCTGAGCAGCCCATCCCTATTTCCCCCTCTCTTCAGGGGTGGCACACAATCTATAACAAAATAGGTAAGATGTTTGGGATCACTCCCGTGTACCGCCTGAAAATGGCGTGCCACAGGGTAGGCTTGTTCATTATTGGTGATTGCCCTCAAGTGCTGCAGTATTCTCCTGTGAACCGGCAGCCGGGTACTCCCTACATACCTAAGTTCACAGGGGCACTGCAGCACATAAACAGCAAACTCCGTTTTACAAGATAACTGTTTAGTTATCAGAACTGGATCTTCCTTGAAAGGAATGAGGTAGCGAGTTGTATTGCATCCGTTTTTACAGGCTTTACAGCTGGAACATTTTAGAAAACCTTTCCTCAAATTCATAAAGGTCTTAGATGTTGGGAGTTCCAAATGATTTCTCACTAGCCTGTCTGACATGGAGGTAGATTTCCTAAAGGAAAACTCTGGCCTTCTGCCCACTGAACCCCCAATGACAGGATCCCCCGTTACCAGGTTCCAGTTGCGGCTGAAAATCCGCCTGATTTCCCTATGTTGCTGGTTGTAAGTAACCACGACTCTAGAGCTATCTTTGGGTGCTACATCTGACTCAGTGTCATTCTTAGATTTAGGCACTAGAATCTCTGCCCTAGTCAGATTATTATTTACAACAAGGGGTGGTGAGGGATAGAGTCTCTGAATTAAACAGAATACTCTCACCCAGTCAAGAGATCAGGGCTAGATCCAACACCGTTTTTTAGCTCACTGCACCATCCCAGTTTCAGAACCTGGCTGTATGCAAATTAGTCTGTTCCTGTCCCAGTGCATGATGGGAACAGGGCAAACCAAACTACAAAAGCCAATTCTTTCACTGGGAAGGAAACAAGCTACCGGGGACCGGTTTCTGGCATTTCAGCCTCTTCGGCCCGGCTTGCTTGAATCCTGATGGTGCAATGAGCAAGGGACTCACATCTGAGTGTACCCTTCCACGCTTAGGGTGGACAAAAATATTTACAACAAGGGGTGGTGAGGGACAGAGTCTCTGAATTAAACAGAATACTCTCACCCAGTCAAGAGATCAGGGCTAGATCCAACACCGTTTTTTAGCTCACTGCACCATCCCAGTTTCAGAACCTGGCTGTATGCAAATTAGTCTGTTCCTGTCCCAGTGCATGATGGGAACAGGGCAAACCAAACTACAAAAGCCAATTCTTACACTGGGAAGGAAACAAGCTACCGGGGACCGGTTTCTGGCATTTCAGCCTCTTCGGCCCGGCTTGCTTGAATCCTGATGGTGCAATGAGCAAGGGACTCACATCTGAGTATACCCTTCCACGCTTAGGGTGGACAAAAATATTTACAACAAGGGGTGGTGAGGGACAGAGTCTCTGAATTAAACAGAATACTCTCACCCAGTCAAGAGATCAGGGCTAGATCCAACACCGTTTTTTAGCTCACTGCACCATCCCAGTTTCAGAACCTGGCTGTATGCAAATTAGTCTGTTCCTGTCCCAGTGCATGATGGGAACAGGGCAAACCAAACTACAAAAGCCAATTCTTACACTGGGAAGGAAACAAGCTACCGGGGACCGGTTTCTGGCATTTCAGCCTCTTCGGCCCGGCTTGCTTGAATCCTGATGGTGCAATGAGCAAGGGACTCACATCTGAGTATACCCTTCCACGCTTAGGGTGGACAAAAATATTTACAACAAGGGGTGGTGAGGGACAGAGTCTCTGAATTAAACAGAATACTCTCACCCAGTCAAGAGATCAGGGCTAGATCCAACACCGTTTTTTAGCTCACTGCACCATCCCAGTTTCAGAACCTGGCTGTATGCAAATTAGTCTGTTCCTGTCCCAGTGCATGATGGGAACAGGGCAAACCAAACTACAAAAGCCAATTCTTACACTGGGAAGGAAACAAGCTACCGGGGACCGGTTTCTGGCATTTCAGCCTCTTCGGCCCGGCTTGCTTGAATCCTGATGGTGCAATGAGCAAGGGACTCACATCTGAGTATACCCTTCCACGCTTAGGGTGGACAAAAATATTTACAACAAGGGGTGGTGAGGGACAGAGTCTCTGAATTAAACAGAATACTCTCACCCAGTCAAGAGATCAGGGCTAGATCCAACACCGTTTTTTCGGTAGTTTAGTCTGCCCTGTTCCCATGATGCACTGGGCCAGGGACAGACTGATTTGCATATAGCCAGGTTCTGAGCTGGGATGGGGCAGTGAGATAAATAACGGTGATGGATCAAGCCCTGATCTTTGGACTGGGTAAGAGTGGTCTGTTTAACTCAGACACTCTGTTCATCACCACCCCCTTTTTGTAATTCGTTTTTGGCCACTATAGGTGTGGCAGGGTATACTCAGACATGAGTCCCTTTCTCACTGCTCCATCAGGATTCAAGCAAGCCGGGCCGAAGAAGGCTGAAATGCCAGAAACCGGTCCCCGGTAGCTTGTCTCCTTTCTGGTGAAGAATTGGCTTGGTAGTTTAGTCTGCCCTGTTCCCATGATGCACTGGGCCAGGGACAGACTGATTTGCATATAGCCAGGTTCTGAGCTGGGATGGGGCAGTGAGATAGATAACGGTGATGGATCAAGCCCTGATCTTTGGACTGGGTAAGAGTGGTCTGTTTAACTCAGACACTCTGTTCATCACCACCCCCTTTTTGTAATTCGTTTTTGGCCACTATAGGTGTGGCAGGGTATACTCAGACATGAGTCCCTTTCTCACTGCTCCATCAGGATTCAAGCAAGCCGGGCCGAAGAAGGCTGAAATGCCAGAAACCGGTCCCCGGTAGCTTGTCTCCTTTCTGGTGAAGAATTGGCTTGGTAGTTTAGTCTGCCCTGTTCCCATGATGCACTGGGCCAGGGACAGACTGATTTGCATATAGCCAGGTTCTGAGCTGGGATGGGGCAGTGAGATAGATAACGGTGATGGATCAAGCCCTGATCTTTGGACTGGGTAAGAGTGGTCTGTTTAACTCAGACACTCTGTTCATCACCACCCCCTTTTTGTAATTCGTTTTTGGCCACTATAGGTGTGGCAGGGTATACTCAGACATGAGTCCCTTTCTCACTGCTCCATCAGGATTCAAGCAAGCCGGGCCGAAGAAGGCTAAAATGCCAGAAACCGGTCCCCGGTAGCTTGTCTCCTTTCTGGTGAAGAATTGGCTTGGTAGTTTAGTCTGCCCTGTTCCCATGATGCACTGGGCCAGGGACAGACTGATTTGCATATAGCCAGGTTCTGAGCTGGGATGGGGCAGTGAGATAAATAACGGTGATGGATCAAGCCCTGATCTTTGGACTGGGTAAGAGTGGTCTGTTTAACTCAGACACTCTGTTCATCACCACCCCCTTTTTGTAATTCGTTTTTGGCCACTATAGGTGTGGCAGGGTATACTCAGACATGAGTCCCTTTCTCACTGCTCCATCAGGATTCAAGCAAGCCGGGCCGAAGAAGGCTGAAATGCCAGAAACCGGTCCCCGGTAGCTTGTCTCCTTTCTGGTGAAGAATTGGCTTGGTAGTTTAGTCTGCCCTGTTCCCATGATGCACTGGGCCAGGGACAGACTGATTTGCATATAGCCAGGTTCTGAGCTGGGATGGGGCAGTGAGATAAATAACGGTGATGGATCAAGCCCTGATCTTTGGACTGGGTAAGAGTGGTCTGTTTAACTCAGACACTCTGTTCATCACCACCCCCTTTTTGTAATTCGTTTTTGGCCACTATAGGTGTGGCAGGGTATACTCAGACATGAGTCCCTTTCTCACTGCTCCATCAGGATTCAAGCAAGCCGGGCCGAAGAAGGCTGAAATGCCAGAAACCGGTCCCCGGTAGTTTGTCTCCTTTCTGGTGAAGAATTGGCTTGGTAGTTTAGTCTGCCCTGTTCCCATGATGCACTGGGCCAGGGACAGACTGATTTGCATATAGCCAGGTTCTGAGCTGGGATGGGGCAGTGAGATAAATAACGGTGATGGATCAAGCCCTGATCTTTGGACTGGGTAAGAGTGGTCTGTTTAACTCAGACACTCTGTTCATCACCACCCCCTTTTTGTAATTCGTTTTTGGCCACTATAGGTGTGGCAGGGTATACTCAGACATGAGTCCCTTTCTCACTGCTCCATCAGGATTCAAGCAAGCTGGGCCGAAGAAGGCTGAAATGCCAGAAACCCTTCCCCGGTAGCTTGTCTCATTTCTGGTGAAGAATTGGCTTGATAGTTTAGTCTGCCCTGTTCCCATGATGCACTGGGCCAGGGACAGACTGATTTGCATATAGCCAGGTTCTGAGCTGGGATGGGGCAGTGAGATAAATAACGGTGATGGATCAAGCCCTGATCTTTGGACTGGGTAAGAGTGGTCTGTTTAACTCAGACACTCTGTTCATCACCACCCCCTTTTTGTAATTTGTTTTTGGCCACTATAGGTGTGGCAGGGTATACTCAGACATGAGTCCCTTTCTCACTGCTCCATCAGGATTCAAGCAAGCCGGGCCGAAGAAGGCTGAAATGCCAGAAACCGGTCCCCGGTAGCTTGTCTCCTTTCTGGTGAAGAATTGGCTTGGTAGTTTAGTCTGCCCTGTTCCCATGATGCACTGGGCCAGGGACAGACTGATTTGCATATAGCCAGGTTCTGAGCTGGGATGGGGCAGTGAGATAAATAACGGTGATGGATCAAGCCCTGATCTTTGGACTGGGTAAGAGTGGTCTGTTTAACTCAGACACTCTGTTCATCACCACCCCCTTTTTGTAATTCGTTTTTGGCCACTATAGGTGTGGCAGGGTATACTCAGACATGAGTCCCTTTCTCACTGCTCCATCAGGATTCAAGCAAGCCGGGCCGAAGAAGGCTGAAATGCCAGAAACCGGTCCCCGGTAGCTTGTCTCCTTTCTGGTGAAGAATTGGCTTGGTAGTTTAGTCTGCCCTGTTCCCATGATGCACTGGGCCAGGGACAGACTGATTTGCATATAGCCAGGTTCTGAGCTGGGATGGGGCAGTGAGATAAATAACGGTGATGGATCAAGCCCTGATCTTTGGACTGGGTAAGAGTGGTCTGTTTAACTCAGACACTCTGTTCATCACCACCCCCTTTTTGTACCTAGTCAGATTATTGGCTCGCTCCATGGCCCTAGTGATATATATATATAAAGAAAAGTCTCCTCTCAAAGAAAGAAGCGGTAGCCTCAGAGGGGATTAGCAAGGCGACACACTTTAATCTTCAAAGAATGGCAAATGCATTTCGGCCGGATTTGGCCTTCGTCAGCGCCTGCAGTGTGTGAAATAGGAACTCCCAGAAGTCCTGCAGTGGAAATACACCCCACCGCACACCGATAGGTGCAAAATGTTAGCTCCGCCCCTCACAGGTAAAGTTTTCAGCTGGTCCGGGGAGGTCCACGGACTACATGACCCAGGATGCACTAGCAGATCCAAGGTAAGTGTAGCTGAGGGGCGTTGATCCAAGTGTCCAAAATAGCGAGGGTTGGGGTCATCGCAGGACAGGACATGCACAAGAAGTTGAAGGTGCCGCCTCGCGTCCCCACCCCACAGACCGGAGACCAAGAAGCAAAGTTGCTGGGGCGGGAGAACAATGTAGCCCGCCCGGCAGAGGCGGAATGCCTCATTAAGCCGCATCAATTCACCTGGACATCCGGCGAGCTTGGAGATTTTCACTACCGTGAAGAAACAGAGACAGCCAAGACTGGGTCCAGATTCTCCAAGCCACAGAAAGTGAGTGGGCTCCTGAACGCGCTTCTGGCACACGCGTGAATTTGAATAAAGAAAAGTCTCCTCTCAAAGAAAGAAGCGGTAGCCTCAGAGGGGATTAGCAAGGCGACACACTTTAATCTTCAAAGAATGGCAAATGCATTTCGGCCGGATTTGGCCTTCGTCAGCGCCTGCAGTGTGTGAAATAGGAACTCCCAGAAGTCCTGCAGTGGAAATACACCCCACCGCACACCGATAGGTGCAAAATGTTAGCTCCGCCCCTCACAGGTAAAGTTTTCAGCTGGTCCGGGGAGGTCCACGGACTACATGACCCAGGATGCACTAGCAGATCCAAGGTAAGTGTAGCTGAGGGGCGTTGATCCAAGTGTCCAAAATAGCGAGGGTTGGGGTCATCGCAGGACAGGACATGCACAAGAAGTTGAAGGTGCCGCCTCGCGTCCCCACCCCACAGACCGGAGACCAAGAAGCAAAGTTGCTGGGGCGGGAGAACAATGTAGCCCGCCCGGCAGAGGCGGAATGCCTCATTAAGCCGCATCAATTCACCTGGACATCCGGCGAGCTTGGAGATTTTCACTACCGTGAAGAAACAGAGACAGCCAAGACTGGGTCCAGATTCTCCAAGCCACAGAAAGTGAGTGGGCTCCTGAACGCGCTTCTGGCACACGCGTGAATTTGAATAAAGAAAAGTCTCCTCTCAAAGAAAGAAGCGGGAGCCTCAGAGGGGATTAGCAAGGCGACACACTTTAATCTTCAAAGAATGGCAATATATATGGTAAGTACATTTACTTAGTTTATAACTTCACCACACATGCCTTTGCGTTGTAAAGGCATGCGTGGTAAAGTTATAGGCGGGGTAAAAGAATGCGGAGTGATGGTATTGAGGAGTAATGGCTCATGCGTTGTAATAAATGCGGAGTCATGGTATGCGGGAATGAAGTTTGCGGAATAACGTCATATATTCCACTACATAGTACCGCACTGGAGGAAGGCACATTGCCACCCTCAATGCCGAGGCGTATTTGGTGTCCCTACTTAAACCAGACCGTGACACTACCACCCTGGGATCTTATAGGCCTCTGGCACTCCTCAATGTGGACTGTAAAATACTTGCTAAAATGTTAGCGGAACACTTGGCGCCGGTGGTCCCCGCACTGGTCCAAACGGAGCACATCATTAAACTTGCGTAGATTTTTTTAGAGTGGCGTTGGACAGTAGGCAGGAGTGGCCCAGAGCGGCATGCTTAATATTAGATCTGGAAAAAGCATTTGTATGTGTGGAGTGGGGCTGACTGTTGGCAGTGTTGCAGCGGTATGAGCTGGGTCCGGGAGTTCCGCAAATGGTAGACCTCTTATACAAGACCCCCACAGTCCGGGTGCCGTCGGGACCATATATGTCCGAGGCCATAACAATAAGTAGGTGCACCAGGCAGGGGTGCCCGCTATCACCTCTCCTGTTTGCGTTAGCTATTGAGCCTTTAGCGGCGGCATTGCGGGCGACATTTTGTGCTGGAAACCTGGGGCGTACCCTAACTGCCATTACGTTGCAAATGCGCTTCTGGGGCATGCTGCCGCTGACGGTCACTGGCAGGGTAGCTCTATCCAAGATGTTCATCCTCCCCAGACTCCTGTACTACTTTGCCAATCTGCCTATATATATGATCCTGCTGCCTTCTTTGTTGGGCTCACTGGACTGTTGAGGGATTTTCTCTGGGGAAACAACCTGCACAGACTAGCGCAACCCAAACCTGCCCACCGACCAAGGAGTATTGGCTGCGCTGTGTTTTGAACATTACTATCTGGCTGCGCAACTGCAGTGGATAGCACGCTGGCTGGCCGATAAAGGTTGCAAAGATATGGCGTCTACATTGCCCCCACGCTCCCTGGAACAAATCACTAGGATCTTCCAACCAGCCACAACAGCTGCAGTGCCACAGCCGCTTCTTTTGGCAGTGGCATACAAATGTTATCGCAGAAGCCTATATCTCACCAGAGCCCTGGTCCCCTATGCCCCGGCCATACCATTAAAGGGCTCTCCTAGCGGGATGGGGCCGATCAAATCCCATGCCCTAAGGGTCTGGCGAGCCGCGGACATAAGGACTATGGGAGATTTATACAGAGATGGCACGCTTATAGAGTAAGAGTCTTTAGTCGAGGATGAGGGTTTGCCACCGGGACAATTTCTAATGCGCTGTTCATTGATCGTGACACTGGCTGATAAATGGGGCGACCTGACTACGGAGCCGCAACATCACCTCACCATACAGTACCTACACATCATGGGGAGGGGTAGACATTTGGTCCACTGGTTCGCGGCATCACTCCGGACGAATGTAGCGGTCATTCTGGATCCTCTATGCCACAAGTAGGAACGAGATCTAGGGAGGCAGCTGGGAGGCAAAGAATGGGAAAGGGTATTGAAGAATCCTGTACGCATACCCAGAAACATGTGATTCCGCCAAATACAATTGTTCATTGTACACAGGGCATACCTCACACCCGAGACGATTAATAAATACTTCCACCATACAGATGCGGTGAGCCACAGATGTGCTGTACTGTGAGCCGGGCTCATACATATGCCGTGGAGCTGCCACAGGCTGTACACATACTGGCGCACAATTGGTGAGCTACTGCGCGAATGCACGGGCTGCGACATACCCTTTGAATGGACAGTTTACTTACTACACCACTTTCGTAGAACCCAGGCCACAAAAGTGACGTTTCGATTCCTTGACCTGGGACTCATTGTCGCCAAGCGGCTGCTAACTAAGGGGTGGAAGGCACAGGAACCACCACATGTGCGAGTGTGGCAGCACTTGCTCTGTGTGTGGGTGAGGGCGGAGGGAATTGCCATTTGGAGGGAGAAAACGCTGGGGTTGCGGAAGGAACCAATGGCAGCCCAGTGAGAGACACTTTCCCAAGCGCTACAGCGGTCTGAGGTGGAAGACCTGAGAGGCACCCTGAGGGATGGGGAGGCGACCCAGTGGCAGGTGCAGTGGGGCCTATCTGTGGGCAACTGTAGTGTTCCATGTACATACATGCGCTCAAAGATACTGTGGGTAGGTGCAGCTAATACTGAGAAATGGGGGCAACTGCCAGGTGGAGGAAAGGTGATGAGTTGATGGGGAAATGGCTGGGTGAAGGGAGATGGGATTTCTCTGTTGGTACCGGTCAAAGTTGTGTTTGTTGGTTATGTTTGGTTATAAACCTCTACATCTGTTCAGAAGCCCAAATTGATTAATCTGAAAGGTCTTTATGTAGCGGGCTAGTGGACCCCGGCTCCAATTGAACTGTGACGTCTGTCGATCGTGTAATGAATGGAGTCTCAGAGTCACACTTGTTCCTGATCTACAGCTGCCTTATGGACTCTTGAACTGCTCATGTAACTGTAGTATGTATTAAATGTTGGTCAGTGTCTTAATGTGTAACTGGCTTTGAAAATCGAAATAAGAAGCCTTTTATGTATATGTACACTTGAAAATCAATAAAAACAGATTTAAAAAAATGATGTCTAGATTACATAACCTTTCCAATTCTTCTTTCAAAGCTTTTCTCATTGAAATGGGCACATTTCAGACCTTCTGAGCTTTTGCTTTAGCACGCTCTTTCAAAATTATGTTGTGAACAAAATGTTTCATTACTCTTAGATCAATTGAAAATACTTGATGAAACATATTTTCCAAATCTTTGGAACTATCCACTTTTACCTGAGCAATGAAATCTTCTTACCCTAGTACTTGCTCAGGGTAGTTTGGATCCAGCTTAATCATTTAATCCCTTTAATGTGGCCAACCCAATAGACATGAACCTTCTTTGGCAACGTATATCTTGGCATCAATTGCCTATCCTTGTAGGCTAAAGAAAATGGAAACTACCCAATCACATCTACAGGTTTATTCCTCTAACCCACCAAAAAAGCTTTTCTTTATAATCCAAATCAACTTAGCAAAAGATTCCTCAAAAGAACTCTTTAAAACTGTTTCCAAGTTGGCCTCCCCAAGTCCACCTAAATTCAAGTCGAGCCAAGAATTAAGCGAAATTGCTAGGTTTTTCAGAACAAGGTGGAAGCCATTTTCTCAGTCTTCAACCAACTCTCGCAGGGAGGTACAGGAACCCTGATGAAGGGAGTCAAGCAAGTCATAGGCGCCTGTCCCGCTTTCGATAAATTTGCCCCACTTTCCACAATTGACACTATAATGCTTCTTGGCTCAATCAGATCAGGGTCTCCCTATGACCCCTGTCCGGCACCAGTTGTCAATTTAGCCCTGAAACCCATTTCCACCGCACTCACATCCATATTCAAGAGACTTCCCTAATACGTAGAAGATAGCCTCAACACTTCCACTATGGAAAATAGCCAATCTCTCGCCTCCCAGTGCCGGCGAAGGTGGTGGAGAAAGTAATGAACTCCCAGCTGAGTGCCTTTCTTTATGAGAATCAGCTGTTGGATCCCACTCAATAGGGGTTTAGAGAAGGGCACAGTATGGAGTCTGCCCTCATAAAACCAACGGAAGAAATCAGAGAAGCCCTGGATCAGGTAAGTGAGGCTGCTCATTATGCTGGATCTCTCCGCGGCCTTCGAAACGGTCCACAATGATCTCCTGATGGATCGTTTGTCAGAGTGTGGAGTCCAGGGCAAGGTATGGAAGTTATTAAAATCCTTTCTAACTGACAGAACACAAATAGTGTCTCTAGGGAAATTTTACTCCAAACCTTTTTCTCTGCCATTTGGAGTACTGCTGGGGTCATCCCTCAGCCCTACGTTTTTTAATGTATATGTGGCACCCTTAGCCCCCATGATAAGATCCTTTGGCTTCAGCCTTACCTCATACGCAGATGACACACAAATTGTAGTGTCACTACTACCAGGACAAGAATAAGGGATGAGCAAGAAGTTTCATGACTACATGGAAGCAGATAAAACCTGGATGACACAGAACTGCCTGAAACTAAATTCAGGAAAAACTGAGATCCTTGTGTTCGGAATTAAGGCCAATTTCTGATCCTCGGACTGGTGGCCGGTAGAACTAGGTACCCTCCCTAAACCCACGAGGAAGGCAAAACACCTGGGTGTTATAGTGGATTATAGACTGAACTTCGGGATCAGATAAATGCCACAACCTCAGCCACTTTTCACTCTCTTAAACTGATAAAAATGGTTAAACCATTCCTGCCAGAAGACAGTTTATGAACTGTCATCTCATCCCTCATTTTATCACGGCTGGATTACTGCAATGGGCTCTACTTGAATATCCAAGAGCGGCACCTAAATAAACTGCAGATCCTACAAAACGTGGCAGCAAGACTTGTGACAGGTACTTCCAAATTTGTCTTGGTTGCCACCAAAATGAAAAGACTACACTGGCTGCCTATCAGGAAATGGGTGTGTTTCAAGTCCCTATGCACAGTCGTCAAGGCTCTACATGGCCTGGGTCCTGAATATTTGAAATGCCAGCTTCAATGGTACACTCCCAAAAGAACTTTGCTCTAACCAGGAGCCAAACTAGTGAGCGTACCACTCACTAAGAAAGCTATGTGGGGGGAAGATGTTTCATCACACGAGCGGCCAAGACCTGGAATGACCTTCCTTGGAATCTGAGGTACTCCACTGACCTTCTTGAATTCAGGAAAAAACTGAAAACTTGGCTTTTTAACCTATAGAATCTCTCACTGACAATTTCCCCGTAATCCTGATCTCTTAAGTGTTAGCTACCAGCGCCAGGACCACCCCGGGTAACCGTTGCGCTTTAAAAATGTAAATAATATAACAATTTAATTTGGTGGCGACATCTGTACCTAAAGAAAACAGTGTAATACATCATATCCAATTAAGGTATGTCATTCTCCAGAATCCGCCATAACCTTAACTTCCACTCCTCCTATATCTACCAGAAAAAATGGTGCATCTTTCTTATTTTAAATGACTTCCTATACACCTAGGATATATTCCTCAAAATTAGACTCTGCTTGACTTGATTTGAATATTGGCTCATTCCTTTTTACCAATTGTACACCCTCCACATCTTTATGAGTTAATTCCTTCATACCCAATTTAATCTCTTCACATTGGTGAGCGATATCTATGACTTTACCTAATGTCAGATCATCCACCAAAAACAGTTTCTCCTGCAATTTAATATCAGCCACTTTGTGCACTAAGTAATCATGTATCATTTGATCCCTAAAAGCACGGTAGTTGCATTTTGCAGCTAATACTCACACATCATTGACAGATGAGTCAATAGATTCATTAGGTAACTGACCTCTTCCCATCAATTTATGCCTGGCTACAACAACATTTTTATTAATTTATATTGTATCTCACTTTCATCATCAGGAATAATTTTAGGTAAATGAAGTAAAAATCTTCTTCCTTCAGACCCCAAACAATGTGCTAAAATTGCCAATTTCCTTTTTTCGGAAAGTTTATCACCTTCAAAATCCTCTAAATAAGCATCACAACTTAAGTATTGGCTTTCCAGGACTGGGCAGAAAAAGTGCCAAAGCATTAATGCCTTCCATGGTAAGCCCCACTGTATAATACTGATGACACAATACAACTGATAAACTCCTATCATGTAATAACTAATCAGTTTTCAAATTGTGTGCGAATCACTGTATCCGCTTAACTACTATAAAGTGTTTGATTCACATAAAACACCAACATCCACATTTGTTCAAATAATGTGCAGTGTGTGGATCACTGAAGAATTCCAGTATCCACCAAGTTATTTTAGGGCTTGGCTCGCGCAGGCCGAGATCTTATGTTTTTCAGTACTGGGGTTGAACCCGCCTCTCTCTTCCATTGGCTAGCTCCATAAATGGAGGCTAGCCATTGGAAGAGAATGATGTCAATCAGCCTTGGAGCAGATTTGTGGGCTTTTCTGTCTTTTTTTTAAGCCCCACCCCTTTGTTTAGTCATTCAGAGGTGGGCCATTGTGGGCGTTTACTTTTTTTTTTTTTTTCAGGGATGTTTTTCGCCATTGCTAGCGTCTCTGTTGCCGGGATGGACGTAGTGTTGCTGCTCCCGGTCCCCTCTGGAGACCCCCACTTGTATGTAGCCTTGTTAGTTTTATTTTTCTTCCTGCAGGACTTTGTGCGTGTTTTCCCCAGGAAGATGAGCCCCTCGGTGACAGCCGACGAGATCCTTTTTTTTTTTTTTAACACCATCGATGCTAGTGTTATTTTCCTCCTGTGCTGGAACTTGAGATTCCCCATTGTTCATGACGAGCTCAGCTCGTCATGAGTGTATGGAGGTGTACATGATGACGAGCTGATCTCGTCATGAGCGTCCAAGGAGTTAAAGACTTTTTTTCACAGCTGTATTATTCAAACTTGTACATCACAATTAACCATGACGATCCACCAGTTGGTGTTTTGTATTTTCACCCCGTGCATATCCCCTTATCTTGTTACAGTGAAACTATTGGGGGACAGTAACAGTAATATCAACACAATTCTTTCTTCTAGTCCCCTGAGCATCAGCAACGTGAGAGTATACATTAAAGTGTCCAAACTTTCCGTAACCCACCCTCCACCCCCCACCCACTTGCTATCTTGAACTTCTCGTCCCCTGGCGGTTTAACAATTCCAACTATCTAGATGAGAATCGGGCTATTCCGGCTATTATAGGCGTCAGCGTGTGCTACATCTTGGGGTGTTATCGGTTATGACGTGAGAGTATCTGGGGTGCATTGTCTCTCTCTGCCGTTCTTGTGGCCCCTCCTGACTAATCTCCCGGTCCGGTACCAGCTGCCTGGGTTAGGTCCTCACTCTCCAGTGTGATGAGCATAGTCTCCCATTCTTGGGATATGGGGAATTTTCGGAGACCACATGTTTCCCCCCTCCTAAGTGTTGTCCCCTCCACCCTCTCCCACCTGAGAGCCGACGAGATCCAGCAGCTCTTCGGGTACAGGAAGCTGCCTCTGGTCGGGTAGGTCTTGCTCAAGTCCGGCTCCGCGTTTGTGGATTACCTGGACCAGAACTGTGCCATCCGGGCCATCTCTGGTGAGTGCCGCGCGAGGGACCCTCGCCTCTTGGGCAGAGTCCTGGGCAGGCTCGGGTATTGTGCGCAGGGATGGGGATTAGCAAGCCACAACAGCCCTGCGCCTCGTCCCAGAGACAGCCCGTGTTCGTCCCTCTCTGCTGCTGTCCCCGTCCCTAGAGCAATGTCTGCCCCTCTCTTTAAACATGGAAGAAGGAAGCAAAGTACGACTACTTGTGAAACCGTATTCTGTCGTCCCTTTCTATCTTTGCTTCCAGCGACGCCATCACTGGGTGATCTGGGAATCCGAGGACATCGGAGCCGGGGAGGGTGCCTGGGACAAGGTGGCGAGCTAGAGTGCTGGGGCCCGCTCAGGGGAATGTTGTGGCAGTAGTTGTCATGAGGAGCATTAATGTGAGCGTCATCTGACTATTTATGTCTGGGCACAAATGAGCGCCCCCAAACACGCACTCCACTCCCGAAGGCCGGTGCTCTAAACTCGGTATCTGGAATTCGCAGTCAAAAATCCAATCCTAAAATCACCGATAAATCAAACTCGCACCCCACCCAAGACTGCTCCTTTCGACCTAGCCAGACTCAAAGGAGCTGCTTTTCCAAGACGACCACTCGACTGCCTCACCCCACAGGCGGACACGAACCCCCACACACATTGCATGCACGATCTGTGTGCGTGAGGGGCACAGGTGAGCCTGCTCGCCTCCTGCCCCAGCAGCAGTGTACCCCGTACTTGACGCGTCTGGGTGGGTGGATGGAGGGCATGGGCCCGGCGCGTGACACCCACTGTACCCTGGGGGTGATCTTAACTATCCGGCACAATGGGGTGTGAGATTCTGTAGGACTCCCCAGGGTACGAGCTCCACTGTGTAACCCCGGGTGTGTGTCCTCTACCCGATGCCCCGTAGTGTGACGCACACCGTTCAACCCCTAAGGTTCCCATCTGACTGTCAGAGACACATCGAGTGCGTGAAAAACTCAAGGCAACAGGAGGTGCCCAGCTTTTTATGGACATTATGATATACTTTAAAGTACTTTACGACCGTTTAAAAAAACTTTTTGATAAGCGTGTAGAGCGCTGGATACCGCTTCGAGTTGCAGACATTCACTATTGTCTTAAGGTTTTTTTTTCACTAGATCAGCAAGACTAGTGTGTGCTCTCGATGTTCGTCATTTCGAGCTTTCCCAATCGCGGGGGTTCTAATGTAGAAATCACTTTGTCAGCAGATCTGTATCCTCTCATAACACCCCATACTCAGCAGTATTTGCTGCCCCAACACTGAATTAGGTGCAACACTGTCCAAGAAAGTCACACGTGACTTTAAGCACTGCCCGACAAATCCGATATTCCAGTAATAGGGTCGATGCACTCCTCATACACTCCTCCCCCCACACACAACTTTGCCATCGCACCTCCATCTTGACCAGCAGTACTATGCTCACAGCTCTTTGGTGTGTCTCCTCTAACAACCATTCTCCCTTCCGTGTTTCCATCTGGGGGGAGAGCATCACTAGCTGCAGTGTGGGGGGAGGGTGCTTTGTCAACATAACCAAGCGCACACGTTTCTTCAAAGCCGCGAGGGTAGCGTAGCAACTATCTGAAGCAGGGATGCAAATGCAGGTCACGCGATGGTTAAAATGCAACCTTTGAAAGAGCAGTCGTGGCGCCCTCTCCAACTAGCCGAAGGTTGTGTGCGGAGATAGATACTGCGAAGTTCAGCGGTGGTGAATGTGAACGCATTGTCTCCTAGCAGCACTAGGACGGGGTTTGTTAATATTTGTGCCTCTGGTAAAATCCACTCCCCCATCGCTCTCCCCATTCAAAGTGATAGATTTGCTGCTGACAGGGGCTCTGTGGCACTCTTCTGGTGCAACAGTAAGGAGGCTGCCTTATCCTCCCCTCACTAACATAACCACCCTGTGTGCCATTTGCAGCATGTTTGTTCTTTAGAGTTTTTAGGCTCCCATAGTGAAACCGGGGGGGGGGGGCAGTATACATGTCATCTTCAAGCGTTGCTTCTTTTAAAGCTACGCTGGGACACCTAACTGTACAGCAAGATCTTCAGAATGAATAGTTCAACTAATGTTGTAAAACTATTCACACTTCACCAACAGCTAATGCACTTGCAGCAGAGTGCACGCTCCACCACCATGCAGAGCTCATCCTCCTCCTCCTCCTCTAGCAAGTCTGGCATCGTCATCTCGCCCTTCCACCTGGAGGAGCTAAGCAACCAGCTGGCGTCTCTGCAGCAGGAGAACAAGGTCCTCAAGATCGAGCTAGAAGCCTACAAGCTCAAGTGCAAAGCCCTACAGGAAGAGAACCGCGACCTGCGCAAGGCCAGCGTCAGCGTCAGCGTCACCATCGTGAGTACAGGGGGCACGGGGTCGGCATCACCGTTATGAGTCCGTGCTTGCTGGGGCGGTGTGTGCTTGTGTCTTCCCTCTTGGTGTCTCTGGTGTTTTCTGTGCCTCTGTTCCCTGCTTGTCATCCCAGTTTTTCTGTGCCTCTGTGTGCATGGCTGGCTGTGTGTGTGCGTGGCTCTGTCTGTGTGTGTACGGCCCTGTCTGTGTGTGTGCGTGGCTCTGTCTTTGTGTGTGCGTGGCTCTGTCTGTGTGTGTGCGTGGCTCTGTCTGTGTGTGTGCGTGGCTCTGTCTGTGTGTGTGCGTGGCTCTGTCTGTTTGTGTGCGGGGCTCTCTTTGTGTGTGTGTGTGCGTGGCTCTGTCTGTTTGTGTGTGCGCGGCTCTGTCTGTGTGTTTGCGTGGCTCTGTCTGTGTGTGCGTGGCTCTGTCTGTGTGTGCGCGTGGCTCTGTCTGTGTGTTTGCGTGGCTCTGTCTGTGTGTGCGCGTGGCTCTGTCTGTGTGTGTGCGTGGCTCTGTCTGTGTGTGTGCGTGGCTCTGTCTGTGTGTGTGCGTGGCTCTGTCTGTGTGTGTGGCTCTGTCTGCGTGTGTGCGTGGCTCTGTCTGTGTGTTTGCGTGGCTCTGTCTGTGTGTGTGTGCGTGGCTCTGTCTGTGTGTGTGCGTGGCTCTGTCTGTGTGTGTGCGTGGCTCTGTCTGTGTGTGTGCGTGGCTCTGTCTGTGTGTGTGCGTGGCTCTGTCTGTGTGTGTGTGCGTGGCTCTGTCTGTGCGTGTGTGGCTCTGTCTGTGTGTGTGTGTGCGTGGCTCTGTGTGTGTGTGTGTGTGGCTCTGTCTATGTGTGTGTGTGCGTGGCTCTGTCTGTGTGTGTGTGCGTGGCTCTGTGTGTGTGTGCGTGGCTCTGTCTGTGTGTGTGAGCGCGTGGCTCTGTCTGTGTGTGTATGTGCGTGGCTCTGTCTGTGTGTGTGTGTGCGTGGCTCTGTCTGTGTGTATGTGTGCGTGGCTCTGTCTGTGTGTGTGTGTGCGCGTGGCTCTGTCTGTGTGTGCGTGTACGCGCATGGCTCTGTCTGTGTGTGTGTGTTCGTGGCTCTGTCTGTCTGTGTGCATGGCTCTGTCTGTCTGTCTGTGTGCGTGGCTCTGTCTGTGTGTGTGTGTCTGTGTGTGTGCGTGGCTCTGTCTGTGTGTGTGCGTGGCTCTGTGTGTGTGTGTGTGTGTGTGTGTGTGTGTGTGTGGCTCTGTGTCCGCGAATACTCTCTACTACTCTCTAATACTCACCTATTGCTATTGTAAATGACAATACCATTTATTTATGTTTAAAAAAAAAAAGAAAACAAAAAAATTCATGGGCAATGCCAATAGCTCTAACTTTAATAATGCCAAGACCATTGCATTGTAAATGCTTGTTTCTTCTTTCCTTTCCAAACTAGGGTGATTTCCCTTCAACAACCAGGTTTTTTTTATGGTTTCTTATCGATGCTGTAAAATGGCTGCTTAGTGTAGTGATGAGTTGTTTTCTAAATACGCTGGGCTTGCTCCCTTCCCAGTAATGTCCTGCACTTAATCTGCTGCTTTATGTCTTATCCTCCGACATGAGCTGGCTTCACTCAGCCTGCTCACGCGCTGGTGTGCACATGCACTTTAATTCATCCGCTCCCAAGTACGTTTCCTCTGAAACTCGCTCTAGCCTCTGCAGCCCGTTCTCGCCCTTGTGTGCGCACTCGCTTATGTTGTGGCTAATAGAACTATCTTTGAAAGTAGAGGACCCCTATATATTCGTACTAGTATACTTGCTATACACAGGGAAGTAAATCAGGTTGGAAACGGTCTATAGCCAAGTAAATTCAAAACTTATAAAAACTGTATGATGTACATTATGATATGTATGTTTGTCAGTACCCAGTGGTGAACCATCTTGCCGTATTGCTAACACCATTTGTTCTATTTTCATTCACTGTCTGTTTATAACTGTTTTAATAATTCATGTATGTGATTCATCAATTACTACCTGCTATGTAATAATAAGAAAAAAAGAATTTTATACGTAACAAGAACACTAACAAAAGATATAAAAAAATCTTTTTGAAAAAAACTTTATAATAAATAAATGAAATAATATATTTCTAAATTGGTTTGTTGGGTGACTTTTTCACTTAAACACTGGGTACTGACAAACATACATATCATAATGTACATCATACAGTTTTTATAAGTTTTGAATTTACTTGGCTATAGACCGTTTCCAACCTGTGCCTAATAGAACTGTCATGTGCATTTTCCACAAAGTTCACGACTAGCAACAGCCAAAACAATACTATGTGATATAAACCAATACCATATACACAATCCAGTGTCAACCTTACTGAGATGCGCGATGTGGACCAGATGACAGCTTGGACCAGCGGACCGGATGACAGCTCGATAAAAATGCCGGTCCGGAATCACAGTTGCCACACCAAAAAAAATGCCAACTACCAACTGGACTTCAGGCTTTCCTTCTGTGTTCTGCTTGGTGTGATCCTGCTTGTTGCCAGTGCCGTATTCTTCAATCAAACATCACCCTTGTGCCGTAAGTTTAAATCTTCTATCTTCTTTCGAGAAGATAGGAATAAGGTTGGATACTAACAGTGCTTGTAAATCCCTGAGCCAGGCACCCTCGAACATTTTATTGCTCGCTTGGGAAGGTGTATTAATCGAGTCTATTCAGATGCCTGTGACTCTAAAAAAGAGGGCAAAGCCGGAACACTAACAGCGCTGACAAAGAGCCTAAGCTAGACTTTCTTTAACATTGTATTTGCTTGCTTGGAAAGCTGTTTCTCATTGAGTCTATGCATATCCCTGCACCAGATTTCCCTTGCAGTTTTGCACATTTTGTCACATTATTTACTGTATGGGTCTTACTTATTACAAGCCTCTGTGGTTTTGCACAAATCAATGAGATCTAGAAGAGATGGAAAACTCAAAAACTAGCTATGCCGGTTAAAGACCTCGGGCCCGATCCTCTCCAGCACTTTATCTGCTTGTCTGGAAAGCTGTATTTTATTGAGTCTAAGTTTTTCCCTTCTCTTAATTCCCCTAGCGACTTTGCACATTTTGTTAAAATATTCATTGTAACAGAGGGATATTAGCTCTAGCATGAATTTTATTTGTTTTCATGAGAAATTATTTTACTCGCTAGGCAGCCATTTATTATTATGTTATCTTGCCTGCTCCCCTTCTGAACATAGCACTCAGGGCAGAATGTTTCATGCATTTTTTGTGTTTGTCGGGAAGCTGCATTTTATTGTGAGTCTGGAGTAGTTCCACTTGGTTTTCACACATTCAGTGACAGTTTTATCTTATTTTTTATTAAATAATGTGTCCAATTGCAACAAGTATAAGTACGCACAATGTGGTAAATATTTTAGTAATTTACCTTGATCTGAATTTCTATAATATAAATAAGGTCAAGTATGAAGAGCAGAGTCCGTGGTGGTTCGAATTAAGGGTCTTTATTCAGTAACTCGAGTTAAGGGAGAGCTCCGTCACCTGAGGAGGATCGGAAGAATCTCTAACTTTCATCAAAGAGGACATGGTATTTATACACAGAAAAGAGGAAGGAGCTTCCCTTGAGCAAAACTCGGATAGCTGTGTTTGCAACAATACAGAAGTCAGTAAAACTCGGATAGCTGTGTCACAATTTTACAGAAATCATAGTAGCGTTACTGTGTCAAAATCATACAAAAGTCATGACAGGAAGAAGCGTGACTGTGTCTTTAATCATGAGGAAGTCACGGCAGAAGCAGAGCATTGAGAAATAATCCTAGGCTGATTCCTTAGATAAGAGTGAGAGAGAGAGAGAGAAAAAGGAGAACTGGTCGTTGACAGGATGTCTGGTGTCGTGTCTTTCAGCAAACGGGGGCTCTTCTTCTCGGAATTGGTTGTCGTGGTTTAGCAGAACGGGGACTATTTCTCGGAATCGGCCCGATTATAGGGAAATGGTTACAAATGGGGGGTCTTGTTCTCGGAATCGGCTTATTTTATTTATTTATTTATTTATTTATTTATGTAGTTTGTAGAGCGCACAGCTACCCCCGAGGGGGTGTCCCGGCGCTAGAACCTGAACCTCCAGGTAAGAAGAAAGGGGCAGGGAGGGAAATAGCAGGATAAAAATCAGAGTCCAGAAAAGAACCAAGTTTTGAGTCTGGCCCGGAAGATGGATTCAGAAGGACAAAATCTCAGATCGATTGGCAGAGCGTTCCACAATTTTGCCGCGATAACACTGAACCCTCTGCCACCCATTCTAGTGAGTCTAAAGCGGGGAGAGATCAGAAGGCGGAGGTCATTGGATCTCAGCGATCTGATGGAACGGGATATTGAGACACGTTTTTTCAAGTAGTTGGGTCCGAGGTCGTTGATGGCTCGGTAGGCGAGGGTAAGGATCTTGAACTGGATCCGGCTGGCCACCGGTAGCCAGTGAAGTTCCTTACGATAAGCGGAGACTGATTGACGGTAGGGGATATTCCCAATCAATCTGGCCGCCGCATTCTGGACAATCTGAAGCCGGTCTATCAGATATTGGGGGGCACCAGCATAAAGGCTGTTGGCATAGTCCAGGTGAGACGTGATGAGAGCATGGGTAACTGTACGGCGGGAGTCCAGAGGGAGATAGGGAAGTATCTTTTTGACTTAACCATAGGAGTGTACAGTTTGAGTGAGGAAGTTGTTTCTCGGCATCGCCCTAACCATAAGAATGTACCTTTGAATTTTAGAGGAAGGAGAGTACATGTGCAACTTTGTGTGCGCGTGATCGGGTTTACTCGTGTTTCTCGTTTGCTTGTTTTCCGACATGGTGGGCTCGGGGACGTGACTGAGAGGGTGTATCATGGGACCGAAACTACGAAAAATAATCTTTTTCCACATTCCCTCCTTGTCCCATAATATACCCTTTAAATTTCTTCTTCTTATTAGTCTACTTCTATACTCATTAGGCCGTCTACTTGTTCCTGTAACATGATTCTTTCCTGTTCTTTATTTCTGGACTGGGGTTTGGGAATGCAGGTAGTGATACAGAAACTACAGAGAGCTGGGCCACACTGAATACAGAGGCAACAGGTGAAGAGAATGGCTAGAGCAAGACCTAGTATCGTAAGGATCTTCCACCCCCATGAGGACAGGAGGCCCCAGAGCCATCCCGTTAGGGACCAGGCTCCGGTGTCTGCGTCTAGCTTCTTTGAAAGTACATGAAGGCGGGAAATGGCAGCATATACTGAGGGAGCATTATCTGGAATGTATATACAGCAGCTGGATCCGATCAGTTCACATACGCCACCACGGTGCGCTAATATGATATCTAGGACCATACGGTTCTGTAACGTCATGAGTCTATCGGAAGCCATCTCAGCCGTTATGTTGTTTAACGCACCAGCGGTTTCGTTTATGGCTCCCTGAACTACACGAGTTAGTTGTCTTATGTGGTGGCTATTGATCATGGGCTCCCAGAAAGGGATGATTCCTTTGAAGAAATCGCCAGCCTCTTGATCCACTGTGTCTTCAGCATCCATGACCCCCCTTCGCCGTCTATTAATCACGGTCGGAGGATCACTTAGATGATAATCTGCTGGGGCGGTGTAGGTAGGGGGGAGGAGAAATGCAATGTAGCATTTCCCGGACCAACCTTGAGGTAGCCAAGTACGTGCGTGAGGTTCACAAATAAAATAAGTGTTGGGGCGGTTGTCATTGTTGGAAAGTTTAAGTCAGGTAGGGTGTATGTCTTGTTACACTCACTGTCTCCCATCTTCTGACCTTTGACCTTACCTATTACACAAAACAGGCCCTTATGAGGCGCATCCCATCCTCCCTGCTCTGTCTGTCTCTTCTGAACTGAGAATGTTTCTCTAAAGGAGTTAAAGAGGGAATAACTGGTGTTTTCACTATTATCTGCTCGTCTCCATGTTACGGTGAAGTCTACCATCTTTTAAACAGCGCGCACAGTCTTTGTTTTTATCTCGTTCCAGGTACTAGTGTTCTTGGTCTTGGTTTCAGGGATGTTTCTAACAGAGGCGGAGAATATCATAGAGAGAGCATAGGTAGATCCAGCATAGCCGAAAGGGAGAGGGATAAAAGGCATACCTCCGTGTATGAAGTGTGGCATTAAGCCGCAGACCCAACAGTTGGTTTTGTTAATAACTAGTTGGTGTTGATGGAGTGTGGAGATGAATGTGTTATTGAAGAATTATTTTCTCCTACTTTCGAGATGCTGGGCAAGATCTACGTGTGAATGCATAGCAGTGTTGTTCAAAAGCGTAGGGGAAGAAAGTGGGAAGGATAGATGAAGGAACCAACCTAGACAAGCCATGATGCAGAAAATAAGAATCATGATAGAAAGAAAAACGGGAACTTTGTTCTGTGATAGTTTTGCGCAGTGAGTCTTTGTCTTCATGATTTCGGCTGCTTAGTCTGAGTAAAGTATGCGCCAGTGACCGGACACTTCCCAGCAACTGCTTCACCAAGCGTCCGTCTTGGGCTTAATTAGCCACTGGTAGGTCGAGGTCAGGCACAATGTCTCAAGTCTGTTTTGGATAAGATGACAGCCGCATTTTGTACTCTTCTTTGGGCAAAAGTTCTGGAAGGGGCGAAATAAAGTCTGTCGTTTCAGTGTCTTTAAAGTCTGATGGTTTAGTGTCTTTGGTCTCGGGATCAGCAACAGCGTCCGAAGGAATTGGTCCATGGAAGGGCTTGCAGTGGCTCACATGGAGACATCCTTTTCGTCCTTCGACTTTGACGGTGGTCCTTGTTGTGAGCAGCACCAGCTTGGGAGACGTCCACCTTCTTTCCAGAGGGCTGGTTCGGTCAAAGTTTCTGACGAGCACCCATTTGCCAGGTTGAAGGGAGTGCTCGTCGGGCGTGGTCTTGTCTGGAAAGGCTGCAGCCACCTGTGAACGGCAAGAACGTAGTGCAGACATCAAAGAAGCCAAGTAATCTGTCAGTACATTTGCATCAATGTCAGTTAGCTTTTTAGGAGATGGGACACCCCAGATATTTGGAGGTCTCGCATATGTGATCTCATAGGGTGACAGGCCTGTCCGAGAATGTGCCACCATTGGCATGTAGAACAGGGCAACTGGAAGAGCTGTCACCCAGTCTATTTGCTTGTCAGCGCATATTTTGGCCAGTTTGGTTTTTAGTGTTTGGTTGTGCCGCTCCACCAAGCCTGCTGCTTGGGGATGTCTGACACAATGACATTTTCAGGTGTAACCTAACAGTAGGGAAACTGCTTCCATTAACTTAGAGGAAAAGGGTTGTCCATTGTCAGAGTAGATGACTCTGGGCAACCCGTATCTTGGGAAAAATTCTCTTACCAATTGTTTAGCTGTCATTTGGGCACCATAGTCTGGGACAGGGTAAGCTTCAGTCCATCGGGTTAAGGTACAGACCACTACGAGGAAATACTTGTATCCTCAACATCTTTCCATCTGGATATAATCCATTTGGAGGACTTCAAAGGGGTGATCTGGAGGATGGAACCCTCCTTGTTCAACTGATACACTTTTCCCGGGATTGAACTGACAACAAATCATACAGGTTCGTACTTTTTGTTTGGCTGTTGCATGCAGATGCTTGTTGTGCCATATCAAATTCAGACTGTCTAACATTCCTTTTTCTCCTAGGTGGGCAGGGCCATGAGCAGTTTTTATCATTACGGGAACCATTATGTCGGGGAGAAACTGTAGCGATCACCCTAACTGGCACAAGAAGGAAAAAGTGCATTTTCATCATGATTCCCAAATGGAGAAACTACAGGTCCCAGAAGGCAAAGCGGCGCCAAGAAACAGAGGAGTGGGCGGACACTATATAGGTTCCTCCCAATCACGGGACCAGTGCTTGTCAATGATGTTCCAGAGCCTGTTCTGTTTTCTGTCTTGGGAATGCCTGTTTCGTACTTGCCGTCAGTGTGTACTGAGGAATTGGCGTTTTCGTGTGTCACCTAGCCTATTGAGAACCAGCGCGACTAGACGTCTTGGAGGGTTCACCGCCGACCAAGAGCCAGCGCGGTCAGACACCTTGGAGAAGCCCTCGCCGACCAAGAGCCAGCGCGGTCAGACGCCTTGGAGAAGCCAGCGCCGACCAAGAGCCAGCGCGGTCAGTCTCCGTGGAGTGTTCAGCGCTGTTCCAGAGTCAGCGCGGTCAGAGCACTCGCACGCGCCTCACTGGGGAACAAGCCCGAAGGATTCCTGTTATCGGGAAGTTGCACAAGCCGTTGTCTTCTAAAACTGCAAGTATTACGGGAAGAGCGGGATTGCCTCCGTAATTGCTTTTGTGTTTTTCAGTCTTGATTTTGAACCCGTTTTGCCGCCTCACCATTTAAAACCCTACGTGCGTGGAGAATTCTGTTTACCCTGTGGCCTCCCGACGCATATGAAAAGAGGAAGTTTGCTTTTCTGTTTAACTCTTTGTCCACACGAAGTAGTGTGGTGCTTATTAGACGTGCAGTTAACGTCTAATCGGAAGTCAGCTACCATTACAGTAACTTAGTCGAGGTGAATGCACTTAGTGAGAAGTGACGTAACTTCTGGTACTTCCTGTGCAAATCGATGTGATTCTGATTTTCCTGGGATCTATACTGAAAGAAGAAGAATAGATCTCGGTAGGTTTAACTATCAAGGGAAAGGCGGGGAGGACAACAACCGAATTATCACTAAGATATTGTTGTCTTTCTTCTCTTCCTCTTACAGTACTGTCGACCCCTGTGTCTACTGTGGTAGTGTGTATCAGAGGAATCCGAAGAACCATAGACGTCATCTGCCCATTCACCTCGCGGCCTCTTTCCAGATTTCCTTAAACAGTGGTGAATTACCCAGTGTTGAGGTATTACGGAGAGAGGCTTTGAGGACTATCATCTTATCGTCCCCGTTGGTCTATGGAAGAAGGTTAGTGGCGCATGCGTGTTCTTGCGCTGCTTGTAATCACGACAGATTGACAAGCCCAAGAATACTGTCCAACCTGGACGATGGATACGAATGCGGTCCTTACTTCCTTACTGGAAAGTTTCTCAAACTTGCAGCAGGAAGTCCAGACCTCTCGAGCAGAGAATCAAGCTCTGTATACCGAAGTGGCGAAATTGCGTAAAGACATGTCCGATCTTGCACAAAGAGAACCCGTTACTAAACCATTGTTGAGACCAGCCACCTTGCCCCCACCAGCCTCCTTCCCGTCAGGAGGTTCCTTTGCTGCTCCTTCCACCTCTACTGAGACTACTCCTACCGTACACATTATTCAGAACCAAGGTATACCTCTAGCCCCACCCGAAAGATTCTATGGAGACCCCAGAAAATTCGAAACGTTCTTGAACCAATGCCGTCTTCATTTTTTATGTAAACCCATGGTGTTTCAGGATGATGCATCCAAAACCGCGTTCATGATGTCGTACATGGGAGGGAATGCCTCCAGTTGGACAATCCCTTTGCTGGAACGAGATGATCCTGTACTTCAGAATTTCTCTAATTTCTGTCTTGAACTACGGAAGTTGTTTAACAGAAAGTCTCACATGATGTCCTTGGACAGGGAATTAATGACTTTACGACAAGGGTCTCAAGACCTCTTGTCTTATATTACCACGTTTAATCGCCTTATAGTGGAAACGGATTGGCCAGTTCAAAAAAGAATATCCTTGTTTTACCAGGGACTGAGGAGTGAACTGAAGGACGTATTGGCACAGGTGGTGCAACTACCGTCTACCTGCGAGGAACTCATCGACCTGACGGTCCAACTTGATCATCGATTGTTGGAAAGAAAAGGGGATCGAGGAAGAGGTGACTACAGGTTCTCGTACCCCTTGGCCAGAAGTCGACAAGGGGGTGAAGAAAAGGCCAAGGTGTCAGATAGTCCCGAACCTATGCAGATCGGGGGAATCTGTGGTCCACTCACCAAAGAAGAGAAGGACAGGCGAAGAAGACTCAAACTGTGTCTATATTGCGGAAAAAGTGGGCACTTCGTAAATGAATGTAGAGCTAAATCTTACGTAACTGGGAAAAATCCTCCTTCCCGAGTACAGGCCACTTCAAGAATGGACGAACCGACGGAAAACTAAAGGTCTCGGATCAGTTAGGGACCTCTGATTCGAGACACCCTTCTCCCATGGTCTCCCCGTTCGTAGCGAATACACTTCATCCCGCGGTTGCCCATATGAATGTCAGCGTTTCCTTATGGATTACGATGCAGGAGTCTTTCCTAGTAGATGCTCTGCTGGATTCAGGAGCAACTGGCAATTATATTGATCGTGAGTATGCCCTTCGCATGGGCATACCATGTGAAAAGAAACAAAAACCTGAGACCGTCAAGGCAGTGGACGGAATGGTTCTTTCTTCAGGACCAGTCGTGTCTCATACCCTTCCTCTACGGATGGAATTTGGGAAGGAACACAGCGAAAATATCCAGTTCGATCTCATAGACGCACCACAATTTCGTCTGATTCTGGGAATGCCCTGGCTCACATTACACGATCCTGTGGTGAGCTGGTCCTCGAGAACAGTCAGTATGACGTCTGAGTATTGCAGAGAGCATTGTCGGTGTCAGGCAATCTACAGTTACACACCCGATGCATCACCTGCTACATACTTAGCGAATTCTTGTACAGTCGACCTGTTCTGTTGTGCCACGACATTGCCAGAAGAGTACATAGAGTATAGTGCTCTGTTCGACAAACAAAAAGCCACCCAATTGCCTCCTCACCGGGCATACGACTGTCGCGTAGACCTCGTTCCTGGAGCTGACATTCCCTGTAGTCGAGTGTATGCCTTAACGGAGAAAGAGACACAGTATCTGAAGACCTACATCGAGGACAACCTGGCTACTGGCTTTATAAGACATTCCACCTCCCCTGCCTCATCACCCATGTTCTTTATTCCGAAGAAGGACTGTGACGAATTGAGACCTTGTATTGACTACAGAGCCATAAATAAAGTGACGATCAAGAACAGATACCCTCTCCCCCTGATTCCGGTCTTAATGGACCAGTTAAAAGGCGCTCGATACTTCACCAAACTTGATCTCCGTGGAGCATACCATCTAGTGCGGGTGAAACAGGGGGATGAGTGGAAAACCGCGTTCAGAACCAAATTTGGCCTCTATGAGTATCGGGTGATGCCTTTCGGGCTATGCAACGCCCCCGCAGCCTTCCAGTACTTTATGGATGAGGTTTTAAGGGGGTGCTTGGAGTCTTTTTGCATAGTGTACATTGACGATATTCTGGTGTATTCTGTTTCTTATCCAGAACACATATCCCATGTGAAGGCCGTATTGGACAGATTGCAACAGAATTCCCTGTATGCGAAGTTGGAGAAATGTCTCTTTCATGTACAAGAAGTGGCTTTTTTGGGGTATGTTATTAACGCACAAGGATTCAGGATGGACATGAAAAAGGTTGAAGCCATTTTGTCGTGGAAGGCGCCTAGAAATGTGAAATCCGTGCAAAGCTTCCTTGGCTTTGCCAACTACTATAGGAGATTTGTTCAGGATTTCTCAAAGACCATACAACCTATCACGGCACTCTTGCGAAAGAATGCTCCATTCATATGGGGAGAGGAAGCAGAAAGCGCCTTTCGGCTTCTGAAACAGAAATTCACACAAGCACCTGTCCTAAGACACCCAGACCCCCATATACCGTTCATTCTAGAGACCGACGCTTCACAGTACGCTCTTGGGGGAGTGTTGTCTCAAAGACACCCTTCTACAGGACAGCTACATCCCGTGGCGTATTACTCGAAGAAGCTCACTCCCTGTGAAGTTAACTACACTATTACGGACAAAGAACTTCTTGCCATTAAGAGAGCATGTGAAGAGTGGAGACATTATCTTCTGGGGGCCTTGCATACAGTGGAAATAATTACAGATCACCGTCAGCACTGACCCCTCGCCAGCTGAGGTGGACTCTCTTCTTTTCCGACTTCGATTTCGTGATCAAGTTCAGACCTGGAACGCGAAACGGGAAGGCAGATGCCCTCTCGCGGCTTGGAGAAGAAGAGACGACTGCCCCCTCAGAACCACCGTCCATCCTTAAGGAGACACACATTCAAGACGACATTATAGCCTTAATTACCTCCAAGGATTTTCTGGAAGATTGTAAAGTTGCCCTGTCTGTTCTTGATGTTGCTTCCTGGATACAAGAAGATCCAACCCATCGCTGTGAGAAAGACCAACTTGCATACCATTATCATGCATTGTACATACCCCAAAGTGGATTGCAACTACAAGTGTTACAATGGGCTCACGACTCAGTACTAGGTGGACACATGGGTATACATAAAACCATTGCCATAGTGGAACGATCATTTTGGTGGCCTGGTCTTAGAGCCGACGTGAAAGAATACGTCAAGAACTGTGCTGTTTGCGCTCAAGGAAAGTCTAGTCATGCTAAACCTTCAGGTCTCTTACAACCGTTGCCGATACCACCTAAACCCTGGCATACTGTGTCTATGGACTTCATTGTGGAAATGCCCCCTTGTGAAGGCCAAACCGTTATATTGGTGGTAGTTGACCACCTCACGAAAATGGGTCATTTTATATCCTTGCCTGGTCTACCCTCTTCATTAGTATTGGCCAAGGTGTTCCTGCAGCAGGTTGTGCGGCTGCATGGCTTGCCGAGTGTGTTGATCACGGATCGTGGAACGCAATTCACTTCCCATTTTTGGAAAGCTTTATGTACATTGCTCCAAATCGATGCACGCCTCTCCTCTAGTTACCATCCGCAAACGGATGGAAAAACGGAAAGGCTAAACCAAACCCTTGAACAATACCTTCGTTGTTTCACTTTGCAAAGCACAACTGACTGGACCACCCTTTTGTGGTTGGCGGAGTTCGCCTACAACAATGCGGTACACTCCACCTTGGGATGTTCCCCGTTCTTTTGTTTGTATGGTTTTCATTCTAACATGCTTCCCTTTGAGTGGCCGGCCACATCATTGGTTCCTACTGTTCAGGAACACCACGCTCATCTTCGGGCTGTTTTGATTGATGCCAGGCACTGCTTGGAGAATGCTCAAAAGGCCCAGAAACACTATGCAGACACTAATCGTTCCTTGGAACCTGAGTATAAGGTTGGGGATAAAGTGTGGCTATCTACACGGAACCTGCATTTAAAAGGGATCAGTAAATTGAAGCCAAAGTTCATAGGTCCCTACGGTATCTGTGAAGTGATAAATCCTGTGGCCATGAAGCTTTCTCTTCCCATGTCATGGTCCATACATCCTGTGTTTCATGTGTCACTTCTTCGCCCTTGTCTGCCTGATGTTCGGGTGCCGGTCCGCCCTCAACCTCTGGAGGTAGAGGGACAGGAGGAGTACGAGGTTGCAGCAATCCTGGACTCCCGAATGGTGCGAGGTAGAATCCAATACCTGGTGGATTGGAAAGGTTTTGGCCCTGAGGACCGTACCTGGGAACCGGTTGCCAATCTTCATTGCCTTGACTTATTGGCACTGTTTCATGATAAATACCCTGGAAAACCTGGTCGTCCGCCGGGACGGCGGTCCTCGAGAGGGGGTACTGTAGCGATCACCCTAACTGGCACAAGAAGGAAAAAGTGCATTTTCATCATGATTCCCAAATGGAGAAACTACAGGTCCCAGAAGGCAAAGCGGCGCCAAGAAACAGAGGAGTGGGCGGACACTATATAGGTTCCTCCCAATCACGGGACCAGTGCTTGTCAATGATGTTCCAGAGCCTGTTCTGTTTTCTGTCTTGGGAATGCCTGTTTCGTACTTGCCGTCAGTGTGTACTGAGGAATTGGCGTTTTCGTGTGTCACCTAGCCTATTGAGAACCAGCGCGACTAGACGTCTTGGAGGGTTCACCACCGACCAAGAGCCAGCGCGGTCAGACACCTTGGAGAAGCCCTCGCCGACCAAGAGCCAGCGCGGTCAGACGCCTTGGAGAAGCCAGCGCCGACCAAGAGCCAGCGCGGTCAGTCTCCGTGGAGTGTTCAGCGCTGTTCCAGAGTCAGCGCGGTCAGAGCACTCGCACGCGCCTCACTGGGGAACAAGCCCGAAGGATTCCTGTTATCGGGAAGTTGCACAAGCCGTTGTCTTCTAAAACTGCAAGTATTACGGGAAGAGCGGGATTGCCTCCGTAATTGCTTTTGTGTTTTTCAGTCTTGATTTTGAACCCGTTTTGCCGCCTCACCATTTAAAACCCTACGTGCGTGGAGAATTCTGTTTACCCTGTGGCCTCCCGACGCATATGAAAAGAGGAAGTTTGCTTTTCTGTTTAACTCTTTGTCCACACGAAGTAGTGTGGTGCTTATTAGACGTGCAGTTAACGTCTAATCGGAAGTCAGCTACCATTACAGTAACTTAGTCGAGGTGAATGCACTTAGTGAGAAGTGACGTAACTTCTGGTACTTCCTGTGCAAATCGATGTGATTCTGATTTTCCTGGGATCTATACTGAAAGAAGAAGAATAGATCTCGGTAGGTTTAACTATCAAGGGAAAGGCGGGGAGGACAACAACCGAATTATCACTAGGATATTGTTGTCTTTCTTCTCTTCCTCTTACAGTACTGTCGACCCCTGTGTCTACTGTGGTAGTGTGTATCAGAGGAATCCGAAGAACCATAGACGTCCTCTGCCCATTCACCTCGCGGCCTCTTTCCAGATTTCCTTAAACAGTGGTGAATTACCCAGTGTTGAGGTATTACGGAGAGAGGCTTTGAGGACTATCATCTTATCGTCCCCGTTGGTCTATGGAAGAAGGTTAGTGGCGCATGCGTGTTCTTGCGCTGCTTGTAATCACGACAGATTGACAAGCCCAAGAATACTGTCCAACCTGGACGATGGATACGAATGCGGTCCTTACTTCCTTACTGGAAAGTTTCTCAAACTTGCAGCAGGAAGTCCAGACCTCTCGAGCAGAGAATCAAGCTCTGTATACCGAAGTGGCGGAATTGCGTAAAGACATGTCCGATCTTGCACAAAGAGAACCCGTTACTAAACCATTGTTGAGACCAGCCACCTTGCCCCCACCAGCCTCCTTCCCGTCAGGAGGTTCCTTTGCTGCTCCTTCCACCTCTACTGAGACTACTCCTACCGTACACATTATTCAGAACCAAGGTATACCTCTAGCCCCACCCGAAAGATTCTATGGAGACCCCAGAAAATTCGAAACGTTCTTGAACCAATGCCGTCTTCATTTTTTATGTAAACCCATGGTGTTTCAGGATGATGCATCCAAAACCGCGTTCATGATGTCGTACATGGGAGGGAATGCCTCCAGTTGGACAATCCCTTTGCTGGAACGAGATGATCCTGTACTTCAGAATTTCTCTAATTTCTGTCTTGAACTACGGAAGTTGTTTAACAGAAAGTCTCACATGATGTCCTTGGACAGGGAATTAATGACTTTACGACAAGGGTCTCAAGACCTCTTGTCTTATATTACCACGTTTAATCGCCTTATAGTGGAAACGGATTGGCCAGTTCAAAAAAGAATATCCTTGTTTTACCAGGGACTGAGGAGTGAACTGAAGGACGTATTGGCACAGGTGGTGCAACTACCGTCTACCTGCGAGGAACTCATCGACCTGACGGTCCAACTTGATCATCGATTGTTGGAAAGAAAAGGGGATCGAGGAAGAGGTGACTACAGGTTCTCGTACCCCTTGGCCAGAAGTCGACAAGGGGGTGAAGAAAAGGCCAAGGTGTCAGATAGTCCCGAACCTATGCAGATCGGGGGAATCCGTGGTCCACTCACCAAAGAAGAGAAGGACAGGCGAAGAAGACTCAAACTGTGTCTATATTGCGGAAAAAGTGGGCACTTCGTAAATGAATGTAGAGCTAAATCTTACGTAACTGGGAAAAATCCTCCTTCCCGAGTACAGGCCACTTCAAGAATGGACGAACCGACGGAAAACTAAAGGTCTCGGATCAGTTAGGGACCTCTGATTCGAGACACCCTTCTCCCATGGTCTCCCCGTTCGTAGCGAATACACTTCATCCCGCGGTTGCCCATATGAATGTCAGCGTTTCCTTATGGATTACGATGCAGGAGTCTTTCCTAGTAGATGCTGGATTCAGGAGCAACTGGCAATTATATTGATCGTGAGTATGCCCTTCGCATGGGCATACCATGTGAAAAGAAACAAAAACCTGAGACCGTCAAGGCAGTGGACGGAATGGTTCTTTCTTCAGGACCAGTCGTGTCTCATACCCTTCCTCTACGGATGGAATTTGGGAAGGAACACAGCGAAAATATCCAGTTCGATCTCATAGACGCACCACAATTTCGTCTGATTCTGGGAATGCCCTGGCTCACATTACACGATCCTGTGGTGAGCTGGTCCTCGAGAACAGTCAGTATGACGTCTGAGTATTGCAGAGAGCATTGTCGGTGTCAGGCAATCTACAGTTACACACCCGATGCATCACCTGCTACATACTTAGCGAATTCTTGTACAGTCGACCTGTTCTGTTGTGCCACGACATTGCCAGAAGAGTACATAGAGTATAGTGCTCTGTTCGACAAACAAAAAGCCACCCAATTGCCTCCTCACCGGGCATACGACTGTCGCGTAGACCTCGTTCCTGGAGCTGACATTCCCTGTAGTCGAGTGTATGCCTTAACGGAGAAAGAGACACAGTATCTGAAGACCTACATCGAGGACAACCTGGCTACTGGCTTTATAAGACATTCCACCTCCCCTGCCTCATCACCCATGTTCTTTATTCCGAAGAAGGACTGTGACGAATTGAGACCTTGTATTGACTACAGAGCCATAAATAAAGTGACGATCAAGAACAGATACCCTCTCCCCCTGATTCCGGTCTTAATGGACCAGTTAAAAGGCGCTCGATACTTCACCAAACTTGATCTCCGTGGAGCATACCATCTAGTGCGGGTGAAACAGGGGGATGAGTGGAAAACCGCGTTCAGAACCAAATTTGGCCTCTATGAGTATCGGGTGATGCCTTTCGGGCTATGCAACGCCCCCGCAGCCTTCCAGTACTTTATGGATGAGGTTTTAAGGGGGTGCTTGGAGTCTTTTTGCATAGTGTACATTGACGATATTCTGGTGTATTCTGTTTCTTATCCAGAACACATATCCCATGTGAAGGCCGTATTGGACAGATTGCAACAGAATTCCCTGTATGCGAAGTTGGAGAAATGTCTCTTTCATGTACAAGAAGTGGCTTTTTTGGGGTATGTTATTAACGCACAAGGATTCAGGATGGACATGAAAAAGGTTGAAGCCATTTTGTCGTGGAAGGCGCCTAGAAATGTGAAATCCGTGCAAAGCTTCCTTGGCTTTGCCAACTACTATAGGAGATTTGTTCAGGATTTCTCAAAGACCATACAACCTATCACGGCACTCTTGCGAAAGAATGCTCCATTCATATGGGGAGAGGAAGCAGAAAGCGCCTTTCGGCTTCTGAAACAGAAATTCACACAAGCACCTGTCCTAAGACACCCAGACCCCCATATACCGTTCATTCTAGAGACCGACGCTTCACAGTACGCTCTTGGGGGAGTGTTGTCTCAAAGACACCCTTCTACAGGACAGCTACATCCCGTGGCGTATTACTCGAAGAAGCTCACTCCCTGTGAAGTTAACTACACTATTACGGACAAAGAACTTCTTGCCATTAAGAGAGCATGTGAAGAGTGGAGACATTATCTTCTGGGGGCCTTGCATACAGTGGAAATAATTACAGATCACCGTCAGCACTGACCCCTCGCCAGCTGAGGTGGACTCTCTTCTTTTCCGACTTCGATTTCGTGATCAAGTTCAGACCTGGAACGCGAAACGGGAAGGCAGATGCCCTCTCGCGGCTTGGAGAAGAAGAGACGACTGCCCCCTCAGAACCACCGTCCATCCTTAAGGAGACACACATTCAAGACGACATTATAGCCTTAATTACCTCCAAGGATTTTCTGGAAGATTGTAAAGTTGCCCTGTCTGTTCTTGATGTTGCTTCCTGGATACAAGAAGATCCAACCCATCGCTGTGAGAAAGACCAACTTGCATACCATTATCATGCATTGTACATACCCCAAAGTGGATTGCAACTACAAGTGTTACAATGGGCTCACGACTCAGTACTAGGTGGACACATGGGTATACATAAAACCATTGCCATAGTGGAACGATCATTTTGGTGGCCTGGTCTTAGAGCCGACGTGAAAGAATACGTCAAGAACTGTGCTGTTTGCGCTCAAGGAAAGTCTAGTCATGCTAAACCTTCAGGTCTCTTACAACCGTTGCCGATACCACCTAAACCCTGGCATACTGTGTCTATGGACTTCATTGTGGAAATGCCCCCTTGTGAAGGCCAAACCGTTATATTGGTGGTAGTTGACCACCTCACGAAAATGGGTCATTTTATATCCTTGCCTGGTCTACCCTCTTCATTAGTATTGGCCAAGGTGTTCCTGCAGCAGGTTGTGCGGCTGCATGGCTTGCCGAGTGTGTTGATCACGGATCGTGGAACGCAATTCACTTCCCATTTTTGGAAAGCTTTATGTACATTGCTCCAAATCGATGCACGCCTCTCCTCTAGTTACCATCCGCAAACGGATGGAAAAACGGAAAGGCTAAACCAAACCCTTGAACAATACCTTCGTTGTTTCACTTTGCAAAGCACAACTGACTGGACCACCCTTTTGTGGTTGGCGGAGTTCGCCTACAACAATGCGGTACACTCCACCTTGGGATGTTCCCCGTTCTTTTGTTTGTATGGTTTTCATTCTAACATGCTTCCCTTTGAGTGGCCGGCCACATCATTGGTTCCTACTGTTCAGGAACACCACGCTCATCTTCGGGCTGTTTTGATTGATGCCAGGCACTGCTTGGAGAATGCTCAAAAGGCCCAGAAACACTATGCAGACACTAATCGTTCCTTGGAACCTGAGTATAAGGTTGGGGATAAAGTGTGGCTATCTACACGGAACCTGCATTTAAAAGGGATCAGTAAATTGAAGCCAAAGTTCATAGGTCCCTACGGTATCTGTGAAGTGATAAATCCTGTGGCCATGAAGCTTTCTCTTCCCATGTCATGGTCCATACATCCTGTGTTTCATGTGTCACTTCTTCGCCCTTGTCTGCCTGATGTTCGGGTGCCGGTCCGCCCTCAACCTCTGGAGGTAGAGGGACAGGAGGAGTACGAGGTTGCAGCAATCCTGGACTCCCGAATGGTGCGAGGTAGAATCCAATACCTGGTGGATTGGAAAGGTTTTGGCCCTGAGGACCGTACCTGGGAACCGGTTGCCAATCTTCATTGCCTTGACTTATTGGCACTGTTTCATGATAAATACCCTGGAAAACCTGGTCGTCCGCCGGGACGGCGGTCCTCGAGAGGGGGTACTGTAGCGATCACCCTAACTGGCACAAGAAGGAAAAAGTGCATTTTCATCATGATTCCCAAATGGAGAAACTACAGGTCCCAGAAGGCAAAGCGGCGCCAAGAAACAGAGGAGTGGGCGGACACTATATAGGTTCCTCCCAATCACGGGACCAGTGCTTGTCAATGATGTTCCAGAGCCTGTTCTGTTTTCTGTCTTGGGAATGCCTGTTTCGTACTTGCCGTCAGTGTGTACTGAGGAATTGGCGTTTTCGTGTGTCACCTAGCCTATTGAGAACCAGCGCGACTAGACGTCTTGGAGGGTTCACCACCGACCAAGAGCCAGCGCGGTCAGACACCTTGGAGAAGCCCTCGCCGACCAAGAGCCAGCGCGGTCAGACGCCTTGGAGAAGCCAGCGCCGACCAAGAGCCAGCGCGGTCAGTCTCCGTGGAGTGTTCAGCGCTGTTCCAGAGTCAGCGCGGTCAGAGCACTCGCACGCGCCTCACTGGGGAACAAGCCCGAAGGATTCCTGTTATCGGGAAGTTGCACAAGCCGTTGTCTTCTAAAACTGCAAGTATTACGGGAAGAGCGGGATTGCCTCCGTAATTGCTTTTGTGTTTTTCAGTCTTGATTTTGAACCCGTTTTGCCGCCTCACCATTTAAAACCCTACGTGCGTGGAGAATTCTGTTTACCCTGTGGCCTCCCGACGCATATGAAAAGAGGAAGTTTGCTTTTCTGTTTAACTCTTTGTCCACACGAAGTAGTGTGGTGCTTATTAGACGTGCAGTTAACGTCTAATCGGAAGTCAGCTACCATTACAGTAACTTAGTCGAGGTGAATGCACTTAGTGAGAAGTGACGTAACTTCTGGTACTTCCTGTGCAAATCGATGTGATTCTGATTTTCCTGGGATCTATACTGAAAGAAGAAGAATAGATCTCGGTAGGTTTAACTATCAAGGGAAAGGCGGGGAGGACAACAACCGAATTATCACTAAGATATTGTTGTCTTTCTTCTCTTCCTCTTACAGTACTGTCGACCCCTGTGTCTACTGTGGTAGTGTGTATCAGAGGAATCCGAAGAACCATAGACGTCCTCTGCCCATTCACCTCGCGGCCTCTTTCCAGATTTCCTTAAACAGTGGTGAATTACCCAGTGTTGAGGTATTACGGAGAGAGGCTTTGAGGACTATCATCTTATCGTCCCCGTTGGTCTATGGAAGAAGGTTAGTGGCGCATGCGTGTTCTTGCGCTGCTTGTAATCACGACAGAAACCATTTGGACTTGTCTTTTGTTACCCAACCTTGATCTGTGTGTGTACCTCCCTCTTCCTCCCATTTTCTCTTTTCAGTCTCTGTGGCTTGGTTTTGGATGTCTACTATATCTTTGGTGGGATCGATAACTGGACAGATAGTTTTAGTGATGTTTTCAGTGCTTAGTGTTCCTTTCTGAGCAGCATGTTTAGCTGTGGCGTCCGCCAGAGCATTGCCTCTAGTGATAGAGTCTATGACTTTGGTATGTGCTTTGCATTTTAGTATAGCTACTTCTGTGGGTCTGGGTACTGCTTCTAGTAGCTGGAGGATAAGATCTCCATGTTGGATCTTTGTTCCATGAGAGGTTAGGAAACCTCTCTCTCTCCACAAAATGCCAAAATTGTGGACGACCCCGAATGCGTACTGTGAATCGGTGTAGATGTTGACTCGTTTTCCTTTAGACCACTCACATGCTTGTGTGAGAGCTATTAGCTCTGCTGCTTGTGCTGAATGTACGGATATCCTAGCTGCTAAGAGGACTGTGTTTTCTGTAGTGACAGCGTAGGCTGCTGAAAGTTCACCTGATTGGAGGCGCATACAGGAACCGTCTACAAACAGTGTGTGTTCTTGTGTACTTAGAGGGACATCTGTAAGATCAGACCGGGGTTTTGTGACTAGTTGGACTACTTCTAAGCAGTCGTGAATCTGATTGTCAACTGGAATAGTATGCAGTAATGTAGCTGGGTTGAGGATATTGCATCTTTTGATGATGATGTGGGGTTGGAACAGAGTGACTTCGTAACCTGTGAGGCGGGCTATGGTCAAGTGTTGTGTCTGGGTCCTATTCAAGAGTAGTTCTACTGCATGTGGAACTTGTACTTCGAGAGAGTGTCCTAGTACTATGGAGTCACTTTGTCGTATTGCTAGAGCTGTGGCTGCGACAGATTTTAGACAGGCAGGCAAACCTTGTGCAACAGGGTCAAGAGTGCTAGAAAAATAAGCACAGGGACGATGTTTGTTGGCTTGTGTTTGTGTGAGCACTGACAAGGCTGTACCTTCCCGTTCTGTGACAAAGAGGACAAAAGGTTTGGCATAATCGGTTGTAGCTAGGACTGGTGCAGAACATAGTGCTTGTTTAAGAGTTTTGAAAGCAAAAGTATGATCAGGTTTCCATGGCAATGGGGAAGAGGTCGTGGTCGTTAGCTGTATCAGGGGTTTGGCCAAGTATGCAAATTGAGGAATCCACTATCTACAGTAGGATGTGAGGCCAATAAAGGCACGGACTTCTTTCTGTGTCTTAGGGACAGGAATGTTAAAAATGAGTTGAATTCTTTCAGGTGTGAGTGCCCTACCCTCCTTTGACAGTAGGTGTCCTAAGTAGGCCACCTGCTGTAAACACAATTGTAATTTCGAGGGTGACACCTTGTGGCCATGCTCTGCAAGGAACATTAGGACAATCCGTGATGCTTGTTCACATTCTGGTTCAGAGCGTGCGGTGATCAGTAGGTCATCGACATATTGTAACAATGTTGTATTTGAGGGCATAACAATGTCATCTAACTGTCTTTTAAGTGCCTGACTGTAGATACTGGGACTTTCTGTGTACCCTTGAGGAGCTCTTGTGAAACAGAAGCTACGACCTTGTAGTGAGAATCCGAATAGATACTGACTGTCTTGGTGAATGGGTACACTAAAGAAAGCGTTCTTCAGGTCGATTACAGTAAAATGTGTGGCTTCAGGATCTATAGCTGTTAGCAGAGTACTGATGTCAGAGACCACAGGGTATGTTATATTATGTTACTTTAGTTTGTATAGCGCCAACTCACCCACAGGTACAAGACGCTTTAGACCAAGGAAAACACAACAATTCTACCAACCAGAAGGGGAATAAAATAACATGTAGTTAAATGGGGCCAAGGGCTTCCCTAAACAAAATTGTTTTCAGCTGCTTTCTGAAATGTAAAAGATTGGCCTCTTTACGAAGAAGGTCTGGCAGCTTGTTCCACAGCTGTGGAATCTGTATGGAAAAGGATCTTCCGCCCTTTGTTGTCATTTTAAAACGAGGGCAGGCCAGCAACTGAGCATCAGAGGATCTGAGCGATCATTTGGGGTTATAAGGCATCAAACGATCCTTTATATAGACAGGTGCTTGTCCATATATTGCTTTATGTGCTATACACAAGCTCTTGAATTCCACCCTCTGTTTCACGGGAAGCCAGTGAAGCTTGAGCAATAAGGGGGAGGCATGAGTTCTTCTGGGAAGCTTGAAAATTAAACGCGCCGCGTCGTTCATGACAACCTGCAATCTATTGATCAGATTATTTGGCAGGCCTAAGTAGAGGACGTTACCATAGTCCAGTCGTGATATAATTGTGGCTGAGACCACCGTGCGAAGCATAGACTGGGAGAGAAGCGGAACTAGCCTACGCAGCTGCCTCATTAGGCCAATGCAGGTTCCAACTACAGTAGAAATCTGGGCAGACATTGACAGTTCATGGTCAATTTTTATGCCAAGACTTTTAACATTTGCTGCTGGTGTTGGAGTAGGACCAAGTTCTTGCGGACAGTACAGATCACCCCAAGGTGATGTACCAGTGAACTTCCGTCTTTTCGGGGATAATTTTCAATAGGTTGGCAGTCATCCAACCAACTGTGTACCTGAGGACCTCTTGCACATGGGACTGAGCCACAGTAGAGTTCTCGCGTAGGTCGACCAATAGTCGGTAAAGAAGGAAGGGATCTCAGGTCAAGGGGAAGATCATTCCACCTTGACCTGAGATCCCTCCCTTCTTTACAGAACTTTCGCACTGCCCTAAAAACTTTCCTCTTTCGGCAAGCCTATATGTAAGGACGTCTGTTTCAACTTTTGATCATATTTTTAGGAGCCTTGATACCTGCGGGTTATTGTTTTGCGCATTATAAATTTTTATCATCATCACCAGTAAGAAAGAAAACAGATGACGGTGCACCACCCGTTTACCGACTATTGGTCGACCTACGTGAATTAAACAAGTGTGTAGTACCACACACTCCGATGTAGGTATGGTGGAGTGCGGAGTCCCGCAGGGCTCGGCACTATCCCCACTACTTTTTAATCTTTACCTACAACCTTTGATTGAGTCCTTAGTGCACATGGGTTGTCGAGTGTTTAACTACTCAGACGACACTCAGTTGTTATTTAGTATTGAGAACTCTACTGTGGCTCAGGCCCATGTGCAAGAGGTCCTCAGGTGGTAAGACTGGTGAATTACAAATGTTGGAAGGTACTTCTCTGACTACTCCTTTCTGTATTAAGTCATCGATAATATGGATGAGGGCTTGTTCTGCATCTGGAGGTAACTTGTATTGTTGGACACGAGGTAGGACAACACCTTCTTTCAATGTGACCATGTGTGGTGTGATGTCCATGAACCCTACGTCAGTCTGATCTGTCGCCCATAATGTAGCAGGAATGCCTTTTAGTCTGATGTCTACTTCTTGTGTGGTGAAATGACCTTTGAAATCTCGGAGGAATAATCGTATTCCTTGCGGGGAACAGAATATCACAGCACCCAGTTCCTTTAACGTCTGGATGCCGAGTAAGTTTTCGGGACATGACTTAGTCGGTACCAAATCAGTGGATGTTGTGAGAGGACCAACTTGAAGTGATACTGGTTCAGAAACCTTATTGATGACTGGTGTACCTGAGAAACCCAAGGAAATACTATTCGAGCCAGAGAGGGGTACCTTGGGAACTTTGTTGTGCTGTACTGTCGTCCTACTGGCCCCGGTGTCTATTAGAAATTTTGTTTCCTTACCTAAGAGGTTAGCATTTACATAGGGACCCTTTTGGTCGCCCCGGACCGGGATCAGTGGACGACTGTCGTGTTCCTCCCAGCTGTCTCATAAAATTGAGGGGAATTCAGGATAGGATGACACTGGGTACTGATAGAGTTGGGTGGCAGGTTTAGCATCAGTCGGAGGAGCTGATGTGGGAATAGAGGGTCGTGGGGGATAGTTACGGGGTTGGGTCTTCCCAGTGGCAATATTATGCTGTAATACTGGACAGTCACGCACAAAGTGACCTAACCTTTTGCAATAATTGCAAGTAACTTTTTCTTGTGACGCTTGAGCTTATTTAGGGGTCTGTTGGATTGTATTAATCTGTGCTACCAATACCTTCATTTTAGTATCCTTCGTTCTTTTCTTTTCTTGTTCTTGTTCGTCTCTAATCCTGTTTTGGTGATATTGGAGCATCTGAAGTGCTTGTGAAGGGGAACTTGCTTGCCAAGTACTCTCTACCTTTAGTACTCTATTTCTGATCGAAGGCAAAGCATTTTCTACGAATTTGGAGACAAATAATCGACTATAGGCGTATCCACCTGAGGAGAGGCCGCTGTTAATGAGAAAACATTTCTCTAACCTGGTATAGTAGTCCCCTATATCCTCATCTGGTTTCCGTTTGCATGCAGAGATAGCATTCCAATCTTCTTTCTTAGTAGTCAGCAACTGGGAGAGTATTTTCGGGAGAAGGCGAGGGAGTTCTAGAACTAGGTCCCAGGCCTTGTCCAGCAGCACGAGTACTTTCTTCTGTTTCTAAAGCTGTCCATACTATCTTTTTCCCTTCTACCTCCCAATCTTTTCCTTTTAGTTTGTCGTATGTCCCTTGAGGTAGTAGGACTTTGAGGAGAATGTTGAGATCTTTATAGGTTAAGGAATCCATTTGAAGAATATCCTTGAGTTCCCTATGAAAACCCGAAGGATCTCTTTCGTGAGAAGGGACCATTTTGTTCATTTCTAGTATTTCTATTTTTGTCAGGGGTGTGTAAACAAATGTTTGTTGTAGCTTTCCTCCAGAATCTACAACGGGATGTACTTCTCGGAGGGGGAACTGTCGTTGGTCATAGTGATGGGGATTTGCGTCATAACTGTCTGAAAAGTATTGAACATATCGCTGTCATAGGTCAAGGAAGATATTAAGGAATTTTTGTCCCCTGGCCACCCACCTCCCTTCTAAGCAGTCTCGTAAGAAAGAATGTAAATTTTTGGGCGGGCAACCAGTATCTTCGTACATCGTAATGAGGTGTTGAACCATATAGATGCTTGCTAGCCTTTGGGATGTTAGAGGGATCGATAAAAACATTTGAGCGACTATATCAGGGCCATATATAGAGTATTGAGATACCCAATGGGTGCTTGATCGGGCTAGTTCTTTTTCTTGGGTAGTGAGTGGAGGTTCGTCGTCCATCCAATCATCTAGAGCGTTCTGTGTTCTTTGGAACAACCTATCTGTAAGAGCTGACAATTTCTTATTTTTAATCCTTATTTGTCTACTATTCAGGGAACGAGGGATATGGGAGCGTATTGCTCCTTGAAAAGCATTTTCTTCTTCCCTGTCTGTACTCTCGTTTTCTATTTCCTGAGTAGAGGTGTCTTTGTGGTGGAAGTCAGAAACCTTGCTTGTAAAGAGTGGAATAAAGAGATCTATTTCTTTTATCTTATTATAACTACCTGAAACCACTGCTTGATCTAGTTGTAACAAATCATCAGGAATTCTTTTTCCTGCACTGGCTTTCATTCTGATTCTGATAAAACAGGTGATCATGAACCGTGAGAGGCATTATCTATGCGCTATGGTCTATTTTTTATAGCTTCCTGTAGAGCTTCTAAATTTTCTCCTGTTCTGAGAGTTTCGTAAATCTTGTTCAGGCAATTTGCAACATTCGGTACCTCTCGTATACCTTCTAGGGCTTCTTGTAGACGAAGGGAGATATCTGCTTGTGAACCTTCCCCTGGGGTCGGGTCGTAATCACATTCTAACATGGGTGGATCCCTGCTTGAGGTGTCGGAGATGGTTTTGGTCTGGGTGACTATTCGTCCAGCCGTTATTTGATTGGTATAAGCAGGAGGAGGTTCCATTGAGTAGGTGGTAATGAAGTCTTTGGGAGCAGAAGTATTCTTATGACATGGGGGTGCTGTGGGAATACTAGGGTTATCATCGGACTCTGTCTTTTGTGAAAGGACGGGATACATTCCTGTCACTTAGGCCGAGGCCTCCCTCTTTATTTGTTAAAAATGAATATCCGCATTCTGTTCTCGTAACTTTCTCATCTTACTTTCTTCTGACATTCTATTTGCTTTCTCTACTTTCCTTTGCTCTTTATGTTCCCTTTGATGAGCTTCCTTTCGCCATAATTCAATACTCTCTAACATCGAGGGTCTTGCTTTCTTTTCCCAACATTTCTTTTTAACTGCCATGATACAATTCAAATCCCATGTGCCACTCTTTGGCCATCTAATTGCAATTTCTAAATCTTGAGTGTACTCTTTCCACAAATCCAAATATAAAACGGCACCTATGCCATACTTGGTGTACATAAGGAAACCAGGAGTATCCTTTGATGGGACTGGTATATCTTGTTCCAGTAATCCCCTCCGGGTACTTAGTTTACACAACTTCGAAAACAAAGGCATTGTGACAACAACAAACAACAAACAACAAAAACTTACACTTGATAACTTGATATATCCTGAGTATCAGAATACAAACATACCGTTTTCTAGAAACCTAGAACCCGTCTTGACCGTGCTCAGAAAAATCAGAACCCATCTTGACCGTGCTCTAAATAAATCAGAACCCGTCTTGATACACCCCCAGCAGTACTCACCGAGGTGCAGAGAACTTGAAGATCTTGAAGATCTGGACACTGTACTAGTTGTGCTGCGCTCTTGATCGGGGGACTTGGCGGGATTCTGAAGACCTCGGACTCGGCAATCTTCACAGGTTTCGGGCTCCGGGTCGAGACTTCCGCTCTCGTCCTCACCGCCTCGTATGGATGCTCAGACCTCGGTACAGCCTCTCTTGGACACGAAGGAGTTCATGCAGGAACACCCTGCAGCGTGCACTCTTTTGAAGTCCGTCGATGTCTTGAAGAGACCGGTTTGGGTCTGCATCACCGGCGTGTGGGGAGAAAGGGACGTTCCTGTTCGGGCGCCAATTTGCTGTGGTAAATATTTTAGTAATTTACCTTGATCGGAATTTCTATAATATCAATAAGGTCAAGTATGAAGAGCAGAGTCTGTGGTTGTGTGCGCGTGATCGGGTTTACTCGTGTTTCTCGTTTGCTTGTTTTCGGACATGGTGGGCTCGGGGACGTGACTGAGAGGGTGAATGATGGGACATAAACTACGAAAAATAATCTTTTTCCACAACAAGTATATTTACAGGAAGTATGGTCAAAATATCACTGATGTTGTTAATAACACATCTAGTGAGTATACACAGGCTCACTACTCATAAGAACGAGTTGCTCGTACGGTTATTAGCAGTACAGTAATTTGTCTGTGGAATCGTTAACTCCAAACAATTAAACCATCATCCCAATTAACGATAATAACAAAAATCACACTCAGGAATACGAATCCTATTCCTTGAACCCACCCCATACCCCCGTACTCCCATCCCTCCCCTCCCCTGTGACAGCTAGAGATAGGTGGCACAGTACCTCCAATCTAGGTATAAAAAACAACATTACACTCATATCTTATTTAAGGGTTATGGAGTCGTGGTGTGAGAGGATAGGTGTGGTAGTGTTATAACTGGCGGTGTTGAAGTGGACCCAGTGCTCGGCGAGCTATGTGTGCTCACAGTCTCACCCTCATACTCTGTTGTGGACACTTCAGTCATCATTTGCCCTCATTCAAGGAGATCACCTTCTGCGTTCTTATCGGTCTGTACTGCTTTGAGGCGACATTCCTCTGCTACTCCCCACTCCCGCAAGTAATCTCGCCATTTCTTCCACACCAGTGGACCGGGATGTATCCAGTGGATTGCTATCCTCCGTTTTGCAAGCATCAGCCCTAGGAGCGCAAACTTATGGCGCATCTTAGTCCCTTACATGGGCATCGGAAGCACTCCCAGGATACAGTGCTTTATAGACGTATTGATACGCACCGCCGTGGCTGTGCCCAGAGATAACACCGCCCGTTGCCAGTACAACTGCAGGCGTGGACAATCCCAGACCATATGTAGAAGCGTGACGGGATCTGTGCCACAGCATGGAGATGAGGAAGACCACCCAGGTGTGAACAAAGCTTGCTGTTGGGGGGTAAGATACGTGCGGTGTAGATAGTATAACTGGATTAGTTTAAACCGTGCATTGATAGTGGCTTCTGCCACTTCTGCCAGTGCTCTCTTCCACTCACCATCCATCAATGGGACTGGCAGATCCTCATCCCACCTCGCCCTGATTTTGTCTTAGTTCGCCCTCCTGTCTGTCTTCAATGTTGTGTAGATTCGGGAGATGTACGCCCGACTAGAGCCCGGGTTCAGCAATGTGACCAGTGTGCTGGACTCACCTGGTTCATCAGGGTATGTTGTCCACATTTGGCGCACAGTACTCAATATTTTTGAGTACTGCAAAAATTGCCCCAGAGATATCTGGAACCAGTTCTGTACTTCCTGAAACGTCATAAAGGTACCATTTTGATATAAATCCCCAACCGTCACACATCCCCCTTCGTACCACATTGAGAGATCCATAATGCACTGGATATTCTGAAAGCTCTTTAACCAGCATAAGGGCAATGCACTAGCATATGGGGCCCTTCTAACCACCAAAGTCACTTCCTGCTCCCAAACTTCAGTAACCCTACGGATTGTATGTGGGCATGTTTTAGGAAATCTAGAGCCCATCATAAAGATTTGCTGCAATTGGATCCCATCATTCCAGCTGCCCATTAAGTCTGTCTCAACTTTATGCTCCCCCATACACCATTGAGCTGCGTATTGCAGTAGACCATCCATATAGTATAGCTGAAGATCTGGCAGCCCCAGCCCGCCCTTGTCCATATCCAACTTTAACACACTCAGTTTGGCTTTGCGCCGTTTTCCAGCCCAGACTAGGGAGGTCAGGAGACTGTTCAGTGTGTTGAATGTTGACTTCGGAATTTTGAAGAAAGAATTCTGGAGGGAGCACGTAAAGGCAGCGAGGCAATAGTATCATTTGCGATACAGCTACCCTCCTCATAACCGACAGAGGTAACTTGTTCCAGAATGCTATTGATGTCCGCAGGCCATCGAGGACCCTCCCCATGTTCAGATCATACTGGGCCTCTGGATGGTGGGCAATCTGCAATCCCAGATACCGGAAGCAATCGCATTTCCAGTCCATGTCAAGTATTGCAGATTGTTTAAGTTGGACCTGGCACTTTTTGAAGGGTTATCCCCAAACATTTTGCCTTCTTCCTCCTATTTATTCTGACCAGTTTTATTTGGCTTTAGGACTCTGGGCACTTTACCACTGCTAATCAGTGGTAAAGTGCATATGTGCATATGTATTCATATATGCTTTATCCATGATTGGAATATGGTTTACTTGTAAGTCCATAGTAAAGTACATCAGAGGTGCCCATGGCCTGTAAATCAAATACTACTAGTGGGCCTGCAGCACTGATTGTGCCACCCACATGAGCTCAGACCTGTCCCACTGCACTGCAGTGTCTGTGAGTGCAGTTTTAAATTGCCATGTCGACCTGGCAAAGGCACCCACTTACCATGCCCAAACCTTCCCTTTTACTGCATGAGTGTCACCCCTAAAGTAGGCCCAAGGCAGTCCAATGGACAGGGTGCAGTGTATTTAAAAGGTATGACATGTACTGCTGTGTTTTACATGTTCTAATAGTGAAATACTGCTAATTTCGTTCTCTCTCCCAAATTGTAACATGGGGATTGCCTTGAAATATCTTTTAAGTGTAATTTCCCATTAGGAGCAGATAGAGATTTGGAGTTTATGGTCTCTTTAAAATTGCATTTAATGGTGAAGTTGGTTTGTAAATTGCTTGTTGACAATACCACTTTTTTCAAAAGTGGGCATTTTCTTGATTAACCAATCTGTGCTTCTGCCTGTCTGTAGAATACACATATGTGTTGACTGACAGTTTGGCTATTTTTAATTCACTCTAGACAGTCACACAAAGGTAGCTGAGGTGTGCCTTGCATATTCTGATGGGCCATCACCAGGCTGATGGTCCTTCCTGAGCTAGGCTGGTGGGAGGAGTTGTCACTGACACCTGAAGAGGGCTGTGCCTGTCCTCATTCAAAGCTGTCTGTACCCCCCTGTAGTGTATATGGAGCCAGGCTAGGGAAAGGCAGGGTCTTGCGCATTACAAAGCCTTTCCATTGAAGTTTTCCTACATCAAAGGCAGAAAGGAGTATAAGTATTGGACATCTGACACCACAATATCAGAGCACTTTTGGACTCAGGATATTCTGCCAGGAAGAAGAGCTGGATGCTGTTGGAGGGACTGCCTCTCTGCCTGTTGCTTTGTTGCGCTGGCTAGTTGCTTCTGTCCTGGGCGTGAAAGGACTGGACTTTGATTTCCACATCCTGCTTCCAAGGTTCTCAAAGGACTTGCACGTGTTTGCCTCCTGTTAAGGAGTCTTAGGGCCATCAAAGACTACACCTACCAGTGCCTGGCCCCTTCTGCTGAGAGCCCTGACTTACCAAGGGCTGCCAAATCCAGTTCCCAGGACCTTGAAAGTGTACTCTGGCGAGAAAATCCACGCATCGACTCTCAGCGCTTGTTTTTTCGACGCACACCTGCTTTGCAGGTGGTAATTTGCTGCCGCGTTAGTTTCAAGCATTGTGTCCCTGTTGTCTATTGCACCTGCTGCGACGCAACACGTGCTTTGCACAGTCCAATCAATGCAGCGCGTCTGGCTGTTCGGCTCATCGTCCCTCGACATTGACTCTTCATCGACGTCGCACCGCAGTAAGGAACGAGGTCGTGATCGGCACATCACCTCCCCTTCCAGTAAGGAAGCAACGCATCACCTCCCCTGGTAGTAAGAAATCAACACAGCACCTCCCCTGTGGAGTAATGAACCGATGCATCACTTTGCTTTTTTTGGCACCTCACTTCCCCTGCGCCTGCTTTGTCTTTGATTTTGATGCATCCAAGTTACTTTGTGCTAAAAGAAACACAAATTTTGATTTCTATGGACTAAAATTTCCTAATCTTTGAAAAGTTATATCCTGACTTGTGTATGTTGGATATTTGTCGTTTTGGTCTTGTTTTATTCAGATAAATATTGACTATTTTTCTAAACTGGCATGTAATCCTTTTCTAGTGTTTTCCCTGTGTTACTGTGTGTGTATGTACCAATGTTTACACATTGCCTCTTGAGATAAACCTGACTGCTTGTGCCAAGCTACCAAGGTGGTTATCTTAGCTGTGTCACTCCCCTACCCTGACTAAAGTGAGGGTCCAACTAGGACTCCATTTCTAACAGTTTAGAATGCACTTTAAGATTTTATATGCATTTTACATACATGGTTGTCATTCTAACGGTATCTTACTTACAACTGTTGAATGTCATATTGTAAATTGATGTATGGCATCATTGCTATCGAATTTGTATTTTTAACTTTATTTCCTAACGTTTTAATTTTTGCAATGGTTTTAATTAACCAAGCAACATCAATTAGCTTGAAACTATATCTTGTTGCTTTAATAAGGCCGATGGCACCTGTGGATTTTCAGTACCTGCAAAGAAAATTGCTTTGCACTGTTCCTGCTCGTTGTTCTAATATTTCTTTGTACAATTTAATATACCAAAGATGTCCTTTTTTAAATTAAATATGTTTGTTCTTTTATCATTCAAAGGTCAACACCGTGAGGGTGGCGCCACATTTTCAATATCAATCTCCTTGATAGACCTGGCTGCTCCTTTTGAAGAACATGATGATTGTTGAACAGATGATCAGAGAATTGTGCTAAGAGCAATAAAATGAATCACAATGTTACAAGGCTTCATCCAAAAGGCACTATAATAAAGCGCTAAGCAGGAGAAGCAAATGTTCCCTTTGTCAATAAATTCCAGTCATCCCACTATATCTAATGATTTTAAATGGTGATATTCTTTTTTCAGTTATGACGTCTATACATTTTCCAACGTTAAAACAATCTCAAATTCAGCCATGGCCGGTATGGGAGTACCTGCCGGGCGGTGACGTGGGTAGGGGCAGGTAGTAAGGTTAAGTAAACAAATAAAACGAATTTCGTTGCGTGCAATGCATCACCAAATGCGTGCAGTGCGCGCAACGAAATTTTATTTATTTAGGTTTACTTACCTGTTGAGGTCCGTAATCCATACATTACTACACCCACCCTGCCCCTACACACGTCACCGCCCGGCAGGTACTCCCATACCTGCCACGGCTGCTCAAATTTTCAAATCATCAAAAATGCCATTAAAAATGCACTTCTGGGAGGAGGAGCCTAGCTAGCAACCACGATGGCCGCCTGATTCCTCGGCTCCGCGGACCGCCTCGCTGTTCTCCCGTCTCCTGCCTTATCCTCCCAGATATCCTGCCTTTCATCGGTGATTTCGGAGTCGGGAGACGAATCCGGTTCCGAGGGTGTGCCACTCTTCGGAATCCGTGCAGGGACGGTGACGGGGCGCCCTCGCCCTTCCCTGATGCCTCGCGGCAGAACCTAGGTCTTTGTCCTGCACTTGTGGCCGGCCCCGAAAGCGGCAGCGGCGGCCATCTCGAGCTGGGCGGCGCCGGCCGCTGAGGAACGACTGCTGCCTATGATTCCCGGCCGCGGCAGCCCAACTTGCTGCGTTGTCCCTCAGGCTGCTTTCAAGACTGAAAATGCCACACTGTATCGTCATCCCGGCCTTCCTTGATACATTCTATCTTCCTCCGTGGTGAACGCCATTTTAGAAAGCCGCCATTCGCTACTGGCGAGAGATTGCCTCACGGTGCCGCTGGACCCCGCTTATTGTTTATATTGCCTGCTATCGTGGGAGTTGCAGGAATGGACTGGACTGCCCTAGTGCCCCCCGTCTGGTTATGTTGCTGCGAGCGCCGGCGGAGTGCTCGGCTGATTGCAAGAGACGGTGGCGTCCGGCTTCTGGACATGGCGCACGCCTGTAAGCGATGTGTGCAGCGGCAACTCCAAGATCGATTCGCTCCCTGAGATGGTAGCATTTCTTCTTTAACACCGACTACGGAGGATTTACCCGACGTACAGGGAATCGCCGCACCTTTAATTCCTGAGATGCCCCTGCGGATTGTTGACGTCCTCGTAGCCCTGAGTGATCTGCATGCTGCCCACTGTGCTGCTGCCAAAGACCTGGAGGACCGGCTGGCCGCCATTTCCCCCAGTCTGCAACGGTCCGACCAAACTTGTCCGCGAGTGCTGGGCGCCGCGCCACATCCTATGCCCTGTTACCGCGGATTGCCTATCCAGCTGCCCACGAGTGCGCCGCTGGCGCAGGATTTGACCCCCACCGAGTCAATGCGTACGCCAACTCGGAAGACGTCGGCTATTCAAGGTTTCACGAGGCCGCGAGGGGCTCTCCTACAAAAGCCGCGTCCGGCTACCTCACTGTTGCCCACTGATGGAACTAGTCATCTTCCCCTGGAACAGGCGCTATTGCTCGGCTTGACTTTCTTTGGCGGCCTAATGCTACGTGGTATTCCTTTTGCTACACTTCTTTTATGCTGGACTCTGTGTTGGACACTCCATGGCGGTCATCGCTCCATCTTGCCGCGGCCGTTGGGTCTGCCTGCTCCGTCCGGGATGGCTATCGTGCAGCTGGACTCTGTTTACACATTGGACCGTAAAGGGCTGGGTTGAGGCTGCTTCTTTTTCCTTGGCCTGCTGGAACTCTTATTGCTGACATTGTAATACATGAACCCGGAATTCGAGTGCTGGTTTGGTATTGGTCTTGGGGCTCGGGGATGGCTGATCGTGGTTGCGCGTATTGATTTCTTTATATTTCTTTGAAATGTCCTCCTCCGCTCTTACCGGGAGGTATAGATCAGGTTTCTCTGTTCTTCCTCCCTAACTCTTTCCCTTCTGTGGGTTCTCGGGGCGACAGGCACGTTCTTGGGGGGGGGGGGGGCCATGGCCTCTTCGACGTGCAGGGTGGGGGGGTTGGGGCTTGCTTTCTCTCTTTTTCTTTCTATGGCCTCTCTTCTTGTTTTCTCTCTTGTTCTCTTCCTTTTCTCTTCTTCATATCTTGGGTCAGACGGGAGGTGGGGGTTTAGGGGTTTGTTATTTTTCCGAGAAGTTCCTTGCGCTTTGTGCCTATGTCTTTACCACATGTTTTTTGACTGTAAGACCATGACACTGATTTTTATCCATAGTTACTGTATGATTGCATATCCTGCTTTTCCTTCCCTCTTCTGCTACCAATTGAGGGCGCATATCCTATTACGCAGTTCCCGATGTAATGAATGCCTCTTTCCATGTGCAGTCGGATCCTTTTGTTGCTAGCTTGTAGTTATCCCTCCCATATCCTATCCTATCGTGTTAAGCTAGGCTGCAATCTCTGACATGTTACATTGATTGGGCGGGCGCTAACTGGGGCGACATGTATCTTTATGCTTAGATATCCTGTTCGTAATGATCCACTTCCGTATTATTATAACGATGTTCACTTGTGGTTATCCTGCTACGTAGTTCGCCCACTCCGCTACCCTGTCTGACTCTAGGACGATTCGTCAAAACTATAAAACGAAACCCTCTGTATCCTCCTCCGGTGTTCCCTTGTCAGTTTATTGTAGTGCTGCCAAATTTTTTTGCCAACTGTTGCAAGCAAGGTGCTCCGGAAGATTGTATATTGTCATAGCGGCCGGCCAGCAATGGTTGTAGGCTGACGCTGTGTACTATGTCTGAGATAAATAAAGGTTTTCAAAAAAAAAAAAAAAAAAAAAAAAATGCACTTCTGTGCATCTGTAAGTCCCTAAACCCCGGATGTAACACTCCGGGTGTTCATTTTGCCTCGGCCTGTTAAAATAGTGTCCTTATTCCTCCTCCATTGTACATACACTGGTATTTGGCCGAGTCTAAACTCCAGCATCCATCTCTTTGTACTTCTGGTTTTAATAATTTTTAGATATGGTTGTAAGGTCCCTCTAAAATCTGTGCTCTGCAGATGAGTTTATTGTTTTCTTCCTTTGCAGTCTTCTACATCCGATTTAATTGCAGCATCTTAACCCCTTCGATGCTGATGACGGCCGGGAGCCGTCATGGCACACGGCGCTCGTGTGCTGATGACGGCTCCCGGCCGTCATGGCGCCTACCTGCGGGAGGAGGGCTGCAGCTCCAGCCGTGTGTCCGCGATCTTTTTTTTTTTACCGCGGGAGGCAGGGGAAGACCTTCCCGTGCCTCCCCCACCCGCCCCCTCCTACGTCACCGATGACGTCAGCGCGCGAGCCGCGCTGACGTCGGCACTTGTTTACTTTCTGTTTCCCCACCGGTGGCCGCCATTTCCAAGCTGCGCCTCGGTGGGGAAACAGGTACGCACAGCGATCTCGCTGCATCGAACTTTCTTTGCGAGGCACCGGGGGACAGAAAAGGGTTTGCCTTTCTCCCCGGTGCCTCTTTTCTGCATTCCTGCTGCACGGTCGTGCAGCAGGAATGCAGAATAGTCCGATTTTTTTGTTTTTTCAATTGATTTCTGTTTCGGGGAGCGGCCCCTTGAGCAAGGGTCGCTCCCCCAGGGGTGCATAATATTTTACTGTGCTTGCCCCCCCCCGGGGGGGGGGCAGGAGATATATTTTAGATTTTTGTAGCCCACTGGACCACCAATGCAACATTGTTTGGGGAGTGGCCCCTTGGGCAAGGGTCACTCCCCTTGGGGGCATGTTTTTGGCTGTCTGCCCCCGTGGGGGGGGGCTGATGAAGCCATGCTTTTTGTTTTTGTAGCCCACTAGGCCACCAGGGAGGAGAGTGATCCCTCGAGCAAAGGTCACTCTCCATTTAGGCCCCACTAGATCACCAGGGATGTGTGTGGGGAGTGGCCCCTTGGGCAAGGGTCGCTCCCCAAGGGGGCATATAATTTTACAGTGTCCGCCCCCCGGGGGGGGGGAGGGGCAGGACATATATTTATGTATTTTTGAGCCCCCTGGACCACCAATTTTACTCTGTATGGGGAGTGGCCCCTTGGGCAAGGATCACTCCCCTTGGGGGCATGCTTTTGGTTGTCTGCCCCCATGGGGGGGCAGATCAAGCCATGCTTTATGTTTTTTGTAGCCCACTAGGCCACCAGGGATGGTTATAAGGAGAGTGTCCCCTTGGGCAAGGGTCACTTTCCATTTTGGCCCACTAGACCACCAGGGATGTGTGTGGGGAGTGGCCCCTTTGGGCAAGGCTCACTCCCCAAGGGGTGCAAATATGTCTATGGTGTCTGCCCCCCATATATTTTGTATTTTTCTGCCTGCCTGAACCACAGATTTTGCGTTCTATAGGGACTGGCCCCTTGTGCAAGGGTCACTCCCCTTGGGGGCATGTTTCTGGCAGTCTGCCCCCTTGGGGTAGGCAGATCACGTCGGTATTTTTGTTTTTTGTAGGGCCCACTAGGCCACCAGGGATGTTTAGAAGGAAAGTGATCCCTAGGGCAAGGGTCAGTATCCATTTGGCCACTAGACCACCAGGGATGTGTATGGGGAGCGGCCCCTTGGGCAAGTGTTGCTCCCCAAAGGGTGCAATTTATTTTGGTACATTGAATGTTTGATAATGTTTTGGTCCACTGGACCACCAATGAAGCCATGTGTGGGGGGTGGCCTCAAGGGCAAGGGTTTCTCCCCTTTTACAGGGGTGAATATTTTATTTATACTCTTAGGCCCACTTACCCCTTAGCTTTTTTGGTGTATTGTGTGTTGACTGGTGCATTATTTGAATATGTGATTGTAATGTTTTTTCTTCTCCTTTTTATTGTAGTGTAAAGCTTGTAATTCCTGTTTGTGGTTTTGGCAGTGGTTGTTCTGCAGTTTTGCGTATTTGCATTTATTTGGTAAGAAAAACATTTTTGTAGGGTTTACTTCAAATGAGTATTATTGTTATGCATAAATGTCTTTTTTTGTAAGTGCTGTCATAATGGCTGTATTTCTGTTTGTGTTCTGAGCATGAAATTAATTGCGATGTTTTTTGTGTTATTTTATGTGTAATTTGTTTTTTTACCTTTTTCTTTTTTAGTGGGATATTGTTGATCCTTTCCGTGTCTGTGCAGAGTAGGTGGTGCTGAGTCTAGCTGCTTCTGTCAAGTGAGTGGTATAGTGTTGGAGTATATAGGTCTGTGAGATAAAGCAACATTGTGTTTATTTCTTTTTTTTCAAAGGATTTGTTGTTCACGTGTTTGACAAATAATCTTTTTTAGTTAGCATTATGGCTAGCCGTAGAATGACTGCTCAGCAGGTGATTAGTTTGCTTCTTGAATCTTCCTCTGAGCTGGATTATGAGACTGACAGTGCGTCTAAGGGAGAGGATGATTCAGGCAGTGAGTTTTCTCTCCACATGGAATCATCGGATGATGAATCCACTCTCAGTGCGGACGAAGAGCCTGTTTTAGAGGAGGAGATTGATGTGCCGATGCAGCAAGAGACATCTGGCTTGCAGCCTGGTGCTGCAAGCATTCCCATTGGAAGTGCTGGACTCTGGGTTGATCCAAAAATGGTGCAGCCGGTGTTGTCTGACTTTACTGGTTATGCAGGGTGTAAAGTGGATTGTGAAAATTTCTTGCCCATACAGTTTTTTAAGTTGTTCATGGATGATGTCTTTTTGGCTGAGATTGTTGAGCATACTAATTTGTATGCGGAACAGTTTTTGAGGAAGAACAGTGCCAAACTTAGGCCCCACTCTAGAGCTACCCGTTGGACTCCCACAAATCTGGATGAGATGAATAGGTTTTTCGGTTTGACTTTTTTGATGGGCTTGATAAGGAAGCCTTCCCTGGCTTCATATTGGTCTTCCAGTCCCTTGATGGCAACGTCTATATTTCCTGCAGTTATGTCTCGTGATAGGTATTTACTTTTGCTTCGGATGCTGCATTTCGTTGACAATGATTTGGCGTTGCCAAGAGATCACCCTGACTATGACCGCCTTTTTAAGATTAGGCCTGTCATTGATCATTTTGTAGATCGATTTTCAGAGATCTATTCTCCAGGCAAAGAAATTTCTATTGATGAGTCTTTGGTCTTGTTCAAGGGTCGTTTACTTTTTAAGCAGTACATTCCTAGCAAGAGGGCACGTTATGGAATTAAGCTGTATATGTTGTCTGAGAGTAGGACAGGATATGTCTCCAATTTACGTGTGTACACTGGTAAGGATTCCACTATTGACCCCCCTGGTTGTCCGTCCACTTTTGGAGTGGCAGAGAAAATTGTCTGGGATCTTGCTAGAGGACTGTTTAACAGAGGCCACCATTTGTACCTTGATAACTTCTACACTGCTTTGCCATTGTTTAAGGAGTTGTTGAAAGTAGACACTTTTGCCTGTGGCACAATCCGCTCTAACCGTAAAGGTTATCCGAAAGAGCTTGTTTGCAAAAAAGCTTCAGAGGGGACAGTGCAGTGCCTTGCGTAGTGATGAACTGCTAGCTGTAAAATTTGTCGACAGGAGGGATGTGTACATGCTGAGTACCATCCATGATGAAAGTACTACATCTATGCCTGTTTGGGGTGCTGTTGCTGAAGTGCGTAAACCTGTGTGCATTGTAGACTACAATAAGCACATGGGTGGTGTTGACAGAGTTGATCAGAGGTTGGAACCTTACACTGCTATTCGTAAGTCTTATATTTGGTATAAGAAGTTGGCCATCCATCTGTTCAATTTAGCAACTTTTAATGCTTTTGTTGTGTTCAAGGAGTGTTCTCCTGCGTCAAAGTCGACTTTTGTTCAGTTTCAGGAGTCTGTGATAGGCAGCCTTGTTGTTGTGGAACAGGCACATGTTCCTAGAGTCGGAGTGGTGGAGGAAGTGGCTAGATTGCGAGATCGCCACTTTGCTGATTACATTCCTGCCACGCCCAGAAAAAACAATCCCTGTAAGAGATGTAAAGTCTGCTATCGAAGAGATGTGCGGAAGGATACTCGTATGCACTGTGCTGATTGTCCTTCTAATCCTGGGCTTTGTATGCCCAGATGTTTCAAAATGTATCACACTCAAAAGAAATGTTGGGAGCTACCGTGAGTCTAATGGTGTACTGCCTGGTCTGTAATGTTTTTTATTGGTTATTCAGTTGCATCTGTGGCATTAGTATTTTGTTTTTTAGTTAACGCTGTTTGTAGTTGTAGTTTTATATCTAGTTCCAAATGGTTTGTAATTTTTTTCTTTGTTTTTAAAAAAAAATTATTTGGCGGTGTGCATGGATTGGTGTTTGGCTGGCGGCGTGCATGGACTGGTGTTTGGCTGGAGGCCTGCATGGACTGGCACTTGACTGGTGGTGTGTCTGGACTGGTGCTTGGCTGGCAGTGTGTGTGGATGGGCGCTTGGCTGGCGATGTGCGTGGGCTGGTGCTTGGCAGGCGGTGTGCGTGGACTGGTGCTTGGCAGGCGGTGTGTGTGGTCTGGTGCTTGGCAGGCGGTGTGCGTGGACTGGTGCTTGGCAGGCAGTGTGTGTGGTCTGGTGCTTGTCAGGCGGTGTGCGTGGACTGGTGCTTGGCTGGCGGTGTGTGTGGAGTGGTGCTTGGCTGGTAGTGTGTGTGGAGTGGCGTTTGGCTTGCGGTGTGCGTGGAGTGGTACTTGGCTGTCTGTGCATGGAGTGGTGCTTGGCTGGAGGTGTGTGTGGAGTGGTGCTTGGCTGGTGGTGTGCGTGGAGTGGCGCTTGGCTGTCTGTGCATGTAGTGGTGCTTGGCTGGCGGTGTGTGTGGAGTGGTGCTTGGCTGGTGGTGTGCGTGGAGTGGTACTTGGCTGTCTGTGCATGGAGTGGTGCTTGGCTGGAGGTGTGTGTGGAGTGGTGCTTGGCTGGTGGTGTGCGTGGAGTGGCGCTTGGCTGTCTGTGCATGGAGTGGTGCTTGGCTGGCGGTGTGTGTGGAGTGGTGCTTGGCTGGCGGTGTGTGTGGAGTGGTGGTGTGCATGGAGTGGTGCTTGGCTGGCGGTGTGTGTGGAGTGGCGCTTGGCTTGCAGTGTGCGTGGAGTGTTGCTTGGCTGGTGGTGTGCGTGGAGTGGTGCTTGGCTGGTGGTGTGTGTGGAGTGGCACTTGGCTGGTGGTGTGCGTGGAGTGGCGCTTGGCTGGTGGTGTGCGTGGAGTGGCGCTTGCTGTCTGTGCATGGAGTGGTGCTTGGCTGGCGGTGTGTGTGGAGTGGCGCTTGGCTGGTGGTGTGCGTGGAGTGGCGCTTGGCTGGTGGTGTGTGTGGAGTGGCGCTTGGCTGGTGGTGTGTGTGGAGTGGCGCTTGGCTGGTGGTGTGTGTGGAGTGGTGCTTGGCTGGTGGTGTGTGTGGAGTGGTACTTGGCTGTCTGTGCATGGAGTGGTGCTTGGCTGGCGGTGTGTGTGGAGTGGTACTTGGCTGGCGGTGTGTGTGGAGTGGTACTTGGCTGTCGGTGCGCGCTGAGTGGTGTTTGGCTGGCGGTGTGCATGGTCTGGTGCTTGGATGGTGGTGTGGGTGGACTGGCGCTCGGCTAGCGGTGTGCGAGTAGTTACTTTTTGTTGGTCACTACACACACTGCTAGGTGAGTGACACTCCATGCAGTCCATCATTTTGTGTTGTTGCAATGTCAGAAATGTGGGCGTGTGAAAGTGATGGGCCCTTGAATGGCGCTGTCTGCTGGTGTGAGTGTTGAAATGTGATGGGTCCGCGGCTGGCGGTGTGAATGTTTTGTATGTGTCACACGTACGAAAGGTGTATGAATGGCCTGTAAAGAGGTTGGTGCCTTGACGTGGCTTTACAGCTCACGAGCTGTGAGTCAGTGGTTCAGTTTATCATACTTTCAATTATACGCAGTGTATTTCATTTTTTTGAAATTACTTGCGAATACAATTGTATGTACTGAATCATCACTCACCCTCGTGCCAAATCCAACCAGAATGTGTGTGTGCTTGCGGATTAGATGGCTGTGCAGTAATGTTTGTCTTTTATCTCTTTCTGAAGTAGGATGTACCTTGTCCCTTATTGTGATTGTTGTAATGTGTTGCTGTTCTTTCTGGATGGTGTCAATGGTCTGGTTTGTATCAGGTATGAAAGGCGCGTGAATGGCCTGTAAAACGGTTGGTGCCTTGTCATGGCTTTACAGCTCACGAGTTGCGAATCACTGGTTCGGTTTTCATGCATTTATTTATTGACAGAGCATTTCATTTTTCGAAAGTTCTTGTTAGTAAAATTTTATGTACTGAACCATCACTTGCCCTCGTGCCAAATCCAACCTGTATGTGTGTGTCTTTGAGGAATAGTTAGCCGTGCCTTGAATGTTTCACTTTTGAGTAACTCTGTTACGGTGTACATTATAGCTATAAATAACTTACTAAATTTAGTTATTATTGTTAAACCATGGAAGTATATGGTCATGTCTTTCTGGTGAATTCTATTGATTTTTATACAGAATCTCCTGCAAACTTGAAATTGTCTGTCACAATTTCCTTGAATCACACACTCTCAAATTGAAAACTTAATTCTCCACCGTACAATTTGAACCGTTTCCTGTTGCAGCCACTATGCCTACCCACGCAAGTGAGGTACCATTTTTATCGGGTGACCTGGGGGAACGCTGGGTGGGAGGAAATTTGTGTGAGCCCAGTGATGCCACGCTTTCCCATGCAAAAAAGTTTGAAAAAAATGATTTTTTTTTAGCTAAAATTGAGGTTTGCAAGGGATTCTGGGTAAAGGAACGTTGGAGGATCCACGCAAGCCATACCTCCTTGGAAGCCCCCGGGTGTCTACTTTTCAGAAATGTATGGGTTTGGTAGGTTTCCCTAGATGGCCGTCTAGCATGGGGCCAAAAACCCAGGTAACCCCTCTTGCAAAAGCTGGCGGTATTGAATGTCTAGGGTGCTAGGGTGCAAAAACTACAGGTAGGCACTTTGCTAAAAAAGGGTCAATTTGTAACTGCAAAATGTAGGTGTCACCACGTTGCATTTTGCGCCGTTTCCTGTCGCAGGCACAAGGCCGACCCACACAAGTGAGGTACCGTTTTTATCGGGAGACTTGGGGTAATTCACATTTGTAAATCAACTGTTATTACCAATTGAGCTTTTGCGCATTTCTCCCTTTCAATGAAAGACATTGTGTAAAAAAAAATAATTTTGAAAAATGACCAATAATTCTCATGCTAGTATGAGTATTCCCAATTTTGAAAATTAGCAATTATATACTGTTTCTGAACTCTATATTTTGTACCCAATTCAGAAATACATAGGTGTCTTTCATACAGATTTTTCCATGTATACATTTTCCAAGACAAAGTGCTCTATACCCAGTAAATGAAAAAATACCATTGCAAGTTGCTGCTCAGTTTTTGGATCTGGGTTCGTCGGGTTCTTGGTGAAACTACAAGTCCTATATATCCCCACAACCAGGAAGGTCTAACGGATGTAACGGTATATTGCTTTCCAAGAGCTGTCAAAATTAGAAAAAGTTATAGGTGAAAACGTTGAGACAAAAGGCTGCTTTTTTCAACAATTTTTCAATTATTCCAATATTTTTTTTTAAAATTTTTTTTGAAAACCTTTATTTAGCACTGTTCACAAGACAAGTACTGGCCTACAACCATCCGGCCGGCCTCGACACTTCTGAAGCATGGTAGCAAATTATACGTCTACTCGGTAGCACGTCAGCACGTAAAAGCATACGACATGTGTTATAATAAGTCCACGTGCACCAAGTGTCAGGAGATAGTAAGGTTAATTTTAAAATAATTTTATATATAAGGAGATACAGAAGCTAGAACGGATCAGTGTACAGTACAGACAATCATGTAATAAATGGGCAACGTCCAGCAGGAGATTCCACTAACAATAAACATATCTAAAATGGCGGCACGAAACTAGAATACCAGGATGATGAAACGCAGCGAAGTGTGCCCCCTAGCCGCCACCCTCCTAACACCGGTCCCACCCACTGACCCAGGAAAAAGCACGTAAGAAAGAAGAACAGAAAAAGAGAAAAAGAAGGCCCATAGAAACAAAAAACGTACCGAAGAAGACCCCCCACCCTACACACATGCCGAGGCTATGGCCTACCCCCCCTAGCAGTGTGTCTGTCGCCCCAAAAAGAGAACCCGAAATGTAGAGGTAAGTAAAGAAAGAAAAGAAAAAGTCCATAAAATCACGGTTGAACCCAGGGAGAGAGAGAAGAATACACTACCCTACTACTCCCAGGAAAAGGAAAAGCGGGGAGGAGCCCACCCAACAACCGAACTCCCGGCCTCCCTCGCCGCCAATGTATCCTGCGCCATGTACAACACAATGTCAAAAAACTGTAAACCCGGTGGACCAGAATCGATAACACCCAGTACCTCAGCACAGCACAAGTCCTCCCCCCAGCAGACGAAGTAACCATCAGGAGAAATCGACAGCGACGTGTAGCAAAAAAACAGGACATTAAAGACTACTCAGCCAATATTACAAAATGTGTGTCAGTCCAGGTCCCCGCCAGCCGATCCAACCAAAGCGACAACGGGCAAGCCATCATCCCTGTCCGGACCGGCAGAAGTTGTCCAGGCCTGTCCATTGCTGCGAGTCACCTTCAACCAGGACAAAGAGGCAAGATGGCCGCTTACGAGGAAAGGGAACAATGAAGACGCATCGTGCCGCAGGGTCCCAAACACAGTAGTAACGTGCCACAGAAGCTCCAGTGATAGATGCAGCGAGGGTATCATTTAGCAAGAAAAGTGAACAGCTGGGTCCCGATAGATAGCTCGTAGGCAAAGTGATAGCGTCCAAAGTAAAGGGTGCCTCCGCAACTGTATCCTCGTCGATGGGTAGACACGGTACATTGTAGCCAGGAGAGCGCCTCACCACCGTCTCTTCGTTCGGCAACATTGTTTCCCTTCCAGGAGAAAACAGGGGCGGCGGGGGGTCTTCCAGCCGGGATCGTCCCGTTGCAGACATTGCCTCATCGAGTCTCCGGGCCAACGCCCGGGCAGTGTCCCGCATTGCCGCTTTCAAAGCAACGAGGGCGGCCAGGACATCACCGCGGGTCGGGTCACTCCGTGTCAAACGCCGGTCCACACTATCCCGCTGCTCCCTCGGTACGGTCATCGGCACAGGGGCACATGAGCGCGCAGGCACTATATACCCAGGGTCAGCCAGCGTCTCGGCAGGAAGAACAGGCGCCATGTTCGTCTCTACTGCAGGCAATTAGTGGCGAAGCGGGGGTGACCACGGTAGCCAAAGAAGCAAGGGTGTAGCCGCCGGGGGAGCTCCGTGTACAACTCGGAGGCAGCACAGGGTGAGTGCGCTCCACGTTTACTATGAGCACCGGCCGCCCACTGCAGGAAGACGCACCAAAATGGAGTCCGCCCGTTTCTCTTCAGAGTGGCAGAGGAGAGCTACTCGTAAGGGGCTCCAGCGTCGTCCACGCCACCATCAGCGCGAGAGGGAGTCCGACCCGGATGGAAGGGTCCGATTCCGGTCACACGGCCAGCGCTTTACACCCCCGTGATCGTCAGCGGTACCCCAGCTCGTCTCCCCGTCCACGTCCCTCGGCGTCCAGCGGCGGCCATCAACACAGGGTCCAGGGGAAGCGCCGGAGGTCGGAGAAAACACCGAGTCTGCCGCCAAATCCGCCGGTAAAGGCACCAGGAGAACGCCAGTCACTTCAGTGCCGGTATTCCACGGTGGTAGAGCGGCGCAGGTCAGGAGAAATAATCAGGATTGTTGAAAGAAGCCAGGCGGCTTACGGAGCCGGGAGCTCAAGCGTCTGTCCCGTCCGCCATCTTGGCTCCTCCCCCAATTATTCCAATATTTAACTGTTAGTTTCTATAAAGAAACCTTCATGGATTTAGACAAATGACCCCTTTCTGAATTCAGAATTTTGTCTACTTTTTTAAAATGTACAGCTTTCTAGGATCCATTATTGCTTTCAAACTCATTTCTACCATTAACTGGAAGGAGGTGGAAAGCTCTAAAAATAGCAAAAATAGGCTATGTCCCAGAAAAATGCCAAAACTGTGTGAAAAATGTCGGTTCTCTGACAAAAGACTGTCATTTCCTAAAAGCTGAGAAAATGGAGATTTCAGCCCCACAAATCCTTTTTTGATAACATGTTCAGGGAAAAACCCAGAGGCTTTCATTTGCAGCCCGTTTTTCCCATTTTTCTGAAAAAAACAAAAAAATCACTATATTTTGGTTAATTTCTGGGACCCCTCCAAGGTAATCCACAAACCCTGGGCGCCTTTAGAATCCACATGATGTTGGAAGAGAAGGACGCAAATTTGGCGTGGATACCTTATGTGGTCAAAAAGTTACAAGGGCCTAAGCGCGCACTACCCCAAATCGCCAAAAAAGGGCTTAGCACAGGAGGGGAAAAGGCCTAGCAGCGAAGGGGTTAAACCAACTGTTTAACCATTTCATTTTTTTCCTACCTGGCACTGTTATTTCTCCGTTTTTAACAATTGCACCAACATCCAAGACCTCACTGTTTTATCAACATTCCAAACAGCTGCTTTCTTGTGTTGAAGATGGAGTTTTATTGTATGTCTCAAGGAGCCCACATTATTAAGCTGCGTTCCAGCGTTAGGGTGCTGTTTACACTGTCTTTTGAGAGACCAAGCCTGTTCTTCCAGATTTTAGTCTCCACCGTCTTGTGTTGACTAATGATCTTCTCATACAGGACCCTGCAACCATACAGCAGTAGGTTTAATATTTTCAGATTGTATGTCTCTTTTAAGACTTCCACTGACTTATAGCCTAGTACAGAATCTATTTGTTTGTGGGCTTCTGTCACAACTTTCCCTCTTTGTTGCAACATTCAATGAGAGATTCAAAATTTAAAGAAAACATTCCTGAATACACTTATTTATTCACAATTTCCAGATACTCACTATTCAACCACAGCTCATTAGAAAGACGATATTTTATAAATTAATTTACTGCCTTTGTAGCCAATCGATGTGAGATCTTTTTTGAACAGTATTGACTGCATAAAACATATATGAGATTGTTTCTTCCTCTAATTTTGATGGAAACAAACAAACCGACCTCAAGCATAACAGGTCATCTGCTATAAGGGGCACTAACATTTATCCCTGATTTAGCCAATTCGGGGTACTTATTTTCTTAGTTAGTGCCCTATTGCTACCCAACTGCTCCATGCAGTTAACTGATGAGTTTTAACAAACTAATGGGTGGCCTCCATTTTTTAACTTTTATCTGATAATCGGCCTTGGTTGATGGTATCAAATGCAGATGTAAAGTCTTATATGCCATTTACATGGGCTGTTTTAAGGCATACTCGTAGTTTTAATACAAAACAACTATCAATAGTAGAGTAGCCCTTCCTGAAGTCAACCTGCATCTTGGCAGAATTATTGCTTTTTCCACTCACTCCTCCTGGCTTGTTAGCAGATGTGTTGCATATATTTTGCTTGGGCTGTAAAGTAGGGCAATCTTCTGATAGTTGTTTGGTAGATACCTTGAACCGTTTTAAAAAAATGGGACTGTCATACCGCCTTTCTGAGAGTTTGGGATTTTACTCTGCTAATTACTGCAAAAACACTGATGTAAGGACCTTGGCCCACAAGTTGGAGTTTAACTTGAGTATACTTGCAGATAGACCAACTGGCCTGTAAGCCTGTGACCATTATTTTTTGATAGATTCTTCTATTTCTTCCATTGATGGAATTGGTACCTTCAATTCTGTATAACAAAGGTCCACATCATTCACTTTAAAGTATAGATGTGAGTTTTATCGATTTCTGTAATATACCTTCTCCAAACTTCCTCTTCCACAGGATTTGCTTCAATTATTTTCTCATATCCCAGGGTTTTCCCAACAAGATCCTAAAAAGTCGTGGATCTGTTTTCTCTTTATACCAGTATACCATTAGCACATTTCTTCTCATTCTCTATTCCAGTTGTCCTTCTTACCTTTTTCCTGTATCCTTTTCTGTATTGTTTTATTAGAATGTATCTTAACGGATGGCCGCCCTTGAAAGCCTCTCTTGTATCCCTATTTGATTTTACTCCAGCTACCTCCAGCTACCTCTGTGAGAGTATACATCATCTTCTTTATTGTCTTCCCGTTAATTACTTTTCTATTCACACAGACTCTGATTACTTGAATTAATTTTTCGTATCCCTCATTTCTACCCAGAGGTGTCTGCTCCTTATTTAGTTCCTATTGGTCTTGAATAATTTTTACTACTTATCTTTCCAGTTACATTATGCAAGTCACTCACCTGACTTTCTTACATTTGATTTGTTTGGTGTTCTGCTAGGATTCCCTCTCGTTCACTCAGTAATATGTTGACAGCATTGATGCTTGTTGTCACTATCGGTCAGCTTCCCTATTCCCAATTCTTGTACTAAATGAAAATCTTCAAATAAAACTGCGACATAATCAATAATAGAAGATATTTGCCAATTATTGAATATGTGGCTGGCTGGTTAGTCATGTTTAATTCTTCTGTTGTTTATAGTCATATTATTGCTTATTAAAGTCGCAAATTGCTTCTTTCCAATTCTATTACATTTGCAAGTTTTGAATACTTGTTCTGGAATACCCAAGCCTCTTTCTCCTTTTAGCTGGAATTTGACAATCGTGTTCAAGTCCACTAGCAGGGGTACAGGAGTTGCTGGGAAATTTGAGCTGATTTTTTTCAATTAAAAGAACAAGATTTTTAATAGATTGTATAATTTTGCAATCTGGTGGAAATATGTACTAACTATAATTAGGCACACAATTTTCCCATGTTAAAAGTGACGCAAAAGTGTCACAAGCGGCTTGTAAATCTGCCCCTTAGTGTTTTTAGCACTGATCTACCTTTTGGTTTCTTGCCCTTTAGAAAGTTAAGCAGTCTCCAAATTCTTTAAATATTCTCTCACTCATAAAATTGTTTTTGACAGTCGCAAGTATGTTTGGTCCACTTGCTGGCCGGCTAAACATTCCCTTCACCTCATTCACGTTGTAGGCTATTCTCTATTTCCCAAGTTTCCTGCAATGCTGCGTTCTATATTCCTTTTCTTAAAATGTTTCTTGTAGATATTTAGAATTTCTTTTGAGGCATGCTTTTCTTTGCCCAGTCCATTACCTCTATAATTTTAATTAAAGGTTTCAAATAGTCTCTAATTGTTGATTTTTGAAGTCTTGTCTTTGCACATTTTAAATGTGTTTATTAGGTTTTATGCATAGGTGAAACAGCTGCTAAATTCATCGCAGCATGCAGAAAATGTGTGCAACTTGCTGCACATGCAAAAGCCATTTAACAACCAATATAATCAGCGGCACAAACATACCTGTTTTGAGAATGGCATTAATAAATACTGTTATACCAAACAAACCGTCATAACAAAGCAAACAAGCTCATGAGACTGCACGGAAGAAGTGAGGAGTCAAGTCAATTATGAGGAGGGAGGGAAATAGCCTAGAGAGGCGGACTTACAATTTGCATAACCTGATAACCCAGAGTGGGAGAATTTTCTAAGAATTGGTTGTCTCTGCTCTCAGTTGATATTGGGTCCAGATAGCCAAAGATACTAAAGGGGATCTTTTTTTTACTTAGAACTAAGAAAGGCTTCCTGTGTTCAGTTTTTGCTGATTTGAACAGATAAATACAGACTGAAAACCCTTTATTTAGCAGTCTGTATTTATTTTTATATGTGAATAAAAAAGTAAATTAAGTTGTTTTTGTTCAGTGATTCTAAATTCTATCAGTCATGACAGCCAGACCAATAGCTGTGTGGATTGACAGGTAAGGGGTTTAGAAAAATATTTTGGTAATGAGGCATAAACAGCAGTAGGCATGCACAAAGTTGATTCTAAAATGTGCTTGTTTTAATATAAGTGTATTGTTTTATCATCTGTTCATATCATTTAAACCTGTCAGGCATTCTAGTAAAAGTGTACATGTATTGGTTAAATAAACTGGGAAATATACTTGTTTCAGATTCATTTTTTCACAAAATAAAAATGGATAAATACAGATGAGATTAGCAAAAATAAATATGGATAATACAGATGGAAATGTCAAAAAATGCCGTAAAACTGGAAGCCCAAATATAAGCCTGCTCTCAGGAGCAATTCCTGGTAAGACCGTATGTATAGGTTCCATCATATTGCAGATCACAGGTTTCTGGATGAGTGTTTACTATGTTCCCCTACTCCTATTTGGCTACTATCCACCAGTAACACATTTAAACCCAGTTTATCTGGTGTAGCAGGCTTCGTAGATCAATGTAGTTTTTGCCCTGTTTTTTTGGTTTCTATAATATCAATAATTTTCTATTCCCAATAATTATCTATTTAGGATTACGCACAGTTCATAATCAACCCCGAAGGTAGAGGTCACTTGGCTAAGGATTTATTAGCGCTAGTCTATAAAAATGAGTATGAATGTGTAGCACTCCCTCTTGTTTAAGCGGAAGCAATGGGCTTCTGTCTGACCTTATCCCCTCAACAGCCATTGAAGGGTGTTCTTATTTATAGACCCCCGGGTCATGCTGGTCCATGCTTGAAATATTTGAGCAGCACCCTTGCCTCATGGGCTTTTAGGTAGGCTCATTTTGTAGTCCTTGGGGACTTCGATGTCCATTTGGACAATTCTTCTAATCCAGCAGCCTCCTCATTTTCAGATACAATGTCCTCCTTTGCCTTCGAACAACAGATATTCGGCTCAACTCACCAAGCTGGTCATACATTAGACCAGGTATTCTCCAACTTGAGCTTGGATGTTTCAGAGCCAGCTCCGCCTGTGTTGTCAATCAACACCTCATCCCATTTACGTGGCCACAATCACCTAAAGGGTTTCCATCCGGGTCACTGCCAGGGCTTATTGCTGTGCCTTTCATAAAGTTCAGCGAAATGACCTAATTCAAGCACTGGTAGCGAACACCACGGTTGTTTCTGGTTTACTTGAAGTGGAAGCCGCATGTCTGGAAGTCTGGATTCAAGGGACTAATAATGAGTTAGCCCCATCTCAGCATGTCATTCTCTTAGGACTAACCCAACAGTCCCTTGGTTTACTGAGGTCCTCAGAGTGAGCAAAAAGCTATGTAAACATCTTGAAAGGAAATGGAGACACAACTACAGCTTAGAGGATAAAATGACCTACAGGTTAGCATTGAGGGACTATCACGCAAATGTGTATCTAGCCAAAAAAGCCTTCTTTAGAAATAAGATCGACGAAGCCGGTAACACATTTAAGGAGATCTTTAAAATTGTGAAATCCTTCCTTAGTCCTGAAGTGATTTCCAGAGACTGCCAGCCTTCGGCAGATTGGTTCAAGGAGTTGGAACTATTATTTCAATTACCAATTGCCACCATTTAGGCAGATCTTCTTAAAGACATGATCTAATCCTTTCTGAGTTACAGAAGCTTCTATTCCTACCAAGGGAAGTTCCACTATGTCTATTTTCTGCCCTCTATCCCTTGAGGATTCCTTGGGGGCCATTAGAAGCCTGAAGTTGGGTTCTCTTTCTGACCCATGCCCTCCAACAATGCTGGTTAAGGTAGTCCAGGTTATTAACCTGACTGTATATAGAGTATTAAACACCTCTCTGTTATCTGACAAGGTTCTGGCACACTGGAAAAGGGTTACCTCTACTGAGAAAATCGGAAGCCGACCCAAAATTGCCACCCATCTATAGACCTAACTCCGTTCTCCCTGTTTTTCCCAAAATATTGGAAACATCTGTTAATGGACAACTGTTGCAATTTCGGGAGGAGAACAAGTTTTTACATCCCAGCCAGTCAGGTTTTAGGCCCCACTTCAGCTCAGAAACAGCGCTTTTGGAAGTAGTAGAGTATGTTAGAGGCAACTTGGGCATTGGAGGCAAGGCCATCCTGATTATGTTGGATTTATCAGCGATTCTGATACTTTTCCACATCAAATGATGCTCGAGCGCCATCAGGCACTAGGGATTAAGAACACAGTCCTGAATTGGCTCACCTCTTTTTTGGATGACAAGCCAAGAAGTTTAGCTGCCTCCATTTTCGTCCACAGCGCGTACACTGACGGTTGGCATTTCTCAGGGTTAGGCTTTAAGCACTACCCAGTTTAATATCTATTTAACACCCCTGGTGGTATTGGCGGAGTCTCTGTGTGCTAAAGTAATCTCTTATGCAGATGACATCCAGCTTCTCTTCTCCTGTGGAAAAGGTGAGAAGTTAGCTGGGGAGGCTATTAAAAACTGCCTCTCTAAGGTGTTCCAGTGGTTGGAAATTAACCACCTAAAATGCAACCAGGATAAGACTGAGATTATGAACTTTGGCGCATCCTCCCCTAACCTCTAGAGAGATCTTGCTGGCCGTAGGACGCTCACTCGCTGGCCCCCAACAGAGCTCTATAAGGAATTTAGGCATTACATTGATAGTGCCCTTTCCTTTCAGTCACAGATACAGGCTCTGATAGGCTCCTGCTTTGGGACTCTTTGGATGCTGAAAATGTTTCCCCTTCTGTCAGAGTCTTCTAGAAAAATGGTCATCCACACGTTAATAACGTCTAAACTAGACAATGGTATTGCTCTCTACTTTGGCCTCCCAAAGTGCATAAGGCCCTGCATGGCTCAGGGGTCAGCTATCTGAGGGAGAGGATCCATGACATCATCCCTGTCCGCACCCTACGTTTATCTTTTGAACACTTGACTAAAGTCCCATATATCTGCCGGCTTAGAATGGGCGTCAGATCGTGTTCCTATTTAGGGCCGGTTAACTGGAACGAGCTCCCTAGGCAACTGCACTTAACACAGGACCTTTTTGTCCTGAAGAAAAAATTAAATATTTGGCTTTTCCGAAAACCTGCATAGGTCTTATCTGTAGGTGCTGTTAAGTCTTTTAGCGCCGGGAGACTCATGAGAGTAGCAGTGCACTCTATAAATCTATACAACATATAACATACCATTCGGATCACCTTAATTATCGCTTTAAATACTACTTTGGTACTCCTTATGAGCTTATCTTTTGGGTTTAGGCCTTGACTTAAATTTTTGTTTTAAATCATTTAATATTTTTTGATCTCAAAAAGATTTTTATTGGTTGTTTTCAAATAAATTAATACATACAATACTACAAATGAAAGGACATAAGGAGTAGACATATGAAGATAAACAAAAAAGAGACAGTAAAAAACAAATTCATTGAGGAATCAGGTGGTATGGCAGTATATCACATTTTCATACACAAGTAGTGCTTGGCTTAGCTTCACGAAAGCCACTTAATAGATTAACGAAGTCACAAAGTGTATCTAAACAATCAGCAAGGAGTACCTTAGCCCAGGGATCAGAACAACTTAGATATCGGTGTGAACCTAATGATCTATAGAGTAGTTCCATTAACCTGGTGGAGTGAACACTAGTGAGAGTATTCCGTCGGGAGGATTGGTTTAAGTGTTCCAGGCCACTTATGTTATCATTACAGTTCCAGTAGATGGGGACTTCACATATTTTGTGTGAGTGTAGTCGGGCTGGTGTCCAGTAAGCCTTATGTAATAACCAGAACTTCGTCTGGGAGAGTACTGGGCTGATATTATTTCTCATAACTGAATTCCAAGTTTTGAACCAGTCCTTCTCCGAAATCGTGAGAAAGGAGTGTGACTCCCAGAAGGATGTGAGCTTCTTATTGAGGGCAGACTGTTGTGGGCGTAGTAACTTATAAATCCAGGAAACCTGGTGGCCTAACTTGTGCAATTTTGATATATATTGCGGGATGGAAGGGGGCAGGTTTGATAGTTTCGCTTTAGTTAAAGCAGATTTTTTTTTTAGGAAGTTGTAAAATTTGAGTGGATCTAGTTTATATTTATCCTGTATTTCCTTAAAAGTTAGTGGGTAGGCTCCGTTGAAAAGTTGCTGGGGGAAATAGATACCCCTGTTAACCCAGGTTTCATTATGTAGAGTGTTTCCTTTATATAGAATTGTATGATTATGCCAGAGGGATTCAAGATTATACCGTCTGATGCTAGTGTCTAACAGTTTATCCACCTTCATCAGGGCCGACTTTGTGTTTTTGAATATAGGCTTTGAACAGGTGACTTTGGTGAGGTTTGTGGTTAGAAGGGCCGCTGGGGCAAGATTCTTAAGGAGCAATTTTTCAATGTCCAGCCATACTGGGGTGTATTCTTCCGGTGGCACAAGCCAGTATGAGCCTTGTTTTGCTCAGAATGCCGTCTGGTATAGTTTAAAATCAGCTAGGTTGACCCCTCCCAGGGATTTGTTTAGTCTGAGTTTTTTCATACTAATTCTTGCTTTTTTCCCCTTTCCATAGAAATTTTGTGAGTAGGATGTCCAGGTTAGGGTGGAAGTCCTCTGATAGGATGAGGGAGAGCATGGTTATTAAATAGTTCACTAGAGGAGAGATCAACATCTTGATGGCTTTAACCCTACCCCACCATGTTATAAATCTTGGGGACCAAGCATCAATGAAGAGTTTTAATTTTCTCTAGGGTGCTAGCTTCGTTATGTTGAAGTATCTTTAATATAGTGCTGCCAAATTAAATCCCCAGGTATTTGATGTATCCCGGCTGCCATGTAAGGCCGGAGTCACCCAGTATTTCTTGTGTGCAGAGAATGTTCAGTGGCTTGACCTCGGACTTATCACAGTTTAATTTATATAAATATATTTCTATGGTATTCATTAGGGCCTTGATGGATTCTCTCGTGTTCTCTGTAACAATGAGAATATCATCTGCATATGCTGCTAATTTCACATGAGTTTCTCTAAAGGTTACTCCGCTTATTTCATTGTTGCTTTTGATGTCGTGAATTAGTAGTTCCAGGGCCAGGTGAAACAGAGCAGGGTAAAGAGGGCAGCCCTGTCTGGTGCCCTGTTCTAGGTGGAATGACTCTGAGAGGGTTCCATTGATTACTAATCGGGCAGTAGGGTCTGAATATAGTGCCATAACCATGTTAATATATGAGTCTCCCAGATTAAAGGTTAACATGCAGTGTTTCAGGAATGACCATGATACTCTGTCATACGCTTTTTCTGCGTCGAGGGTAATGGCGACAGAGGGGGTGTAATTTTAGTTTTCTCCAGGATGTGACAAAGTAATCTAGTGTTGCCATTGGACATATGATACTTGAGGAATCCTACTTGCGAGTTACTGATTAATTTTGGGAGGATCACATTTAGTCTATTAGCTAGAATTTTTGAATAAATCTTACAGTCCACGTTGATCAGTGAGATTGGTCTGTAGTTTTTTGTTAAAAGAGGCTCTTTTCCTTCTTTCGGTATTACAATTATATTGGCTTCCCTCATTGATTTAGTGATATAGCCCTCTTTAGCAATGGAGTTACATACTTTAATAAGGTAGGTTGTAGCGACCTATCAAACTACTTGTAGAAGGAGGCTGAGAAGCCGTCTGGGCCCGGGGATTGATTGTTCTTAAGTGATCTGATAGAGATTGAAAGTTCTTTTTCAGAAATGGGGTTCCCTAGCGCTGATCTATCTACCTCTGATAGTTTTGGTAGGTTTAATGAATCTAAATATTTGATGCAGTCTTCTGCGTCTATTGTTATTTAATGTTTGTATAAATCCTCGTAAAAGTAGTGGAAGGCTCTTATTTGGTTTGGATGACATTGGTGGAGTCTTTAATCAAGGAGATAGTAAACTGTCTCCGCTTGTGTTTTGAGATAAGAGGCCAGTAGTTTGCTTGCTTTGTTTGCTTCACAGAGCTAAAGTGCCTTGAGTCTATTAATCCATACTCCAGCACGTTTGCTCACAATTTTATTATATTCGCATTTCCTCCTAAACAGCCGGTCAAGGACGTCTGTGTTATCTAGCTCCTCAGTATGCTTTATTTCGAGTGATTTGATTTTTTTCTCTAGTGAATCAAGTTTTTTGCTGATCTGAGCTTTGATGCCAACAATGACCCCTCTAATGGTCACCTTAAGCGCATCCCATAAAGTGGAAGTGCTTATATCTGGGAATTCGTATTTCGCAATGTATTCCTTAATTGCTGTCTCGATTTTCAATTTGTTTACTGGGTCAGAGAGTACCACATCGTTAAAGCGCCACCTTTTCGGGGGTAGGATGGGATGGGCACCTGCAAGTTTGGTGCTGATGCAGGAATGGTCTGAGACTAGTTTGGGGGCTATATCTGTTTGATCTATGAGGTGCGTGAAAGTACTTGAAAGTAGGATGTAGTCGATCCTAGTGTAGGAGTTGTGTGGGGCTGAGTAAAATGTATAGTCTCTTGTATCTGGATGTTGGAGGTGCCATGAGTCTTTTAGATTAAACTTGGAGCAGATTCTGTGAAGGACCTCGTGTGAGCGGGATGGTTGGTATTTGCATTTTCATTGACGGTCTATAAGAGGATCCAACGGCAAGTTAAAGTCACCGCCTACTACTATAAGATCATCTTAAGGGAAGCTCTCAATTGTACTTGAGACCTTTTCCCAGAAATTGGGCTCATCGGAGTTAGGGCCATAGATGTTGACCACATGGATGGTGTTGTCTCCTCTCTGCAGATGTGTGACTAGTAGTCTCCCCTCTTCATCGTGTGTGTGTGAGATAGGGGTGATGTTGGATTTTTAGGCAATAAGGGTAATGACACCTTTTTTCTCATGGTCTGCCGGTGAGCATGAAGTATGAGAGATCCAGTTGTGTTTGATAAAGCCTACATCCTCTTCTGATAATTTTGTTTCTTGGAGTAGAATGATGACTCCCTTAGTTTTGGCTAAGTACACAAAGATTTTTCTGCGCTTCACCGGGTGATTTAGAGCCTTAACATTTAGAGATACAATGTTGAGGTCCTCTGTTATGGTTTTATTTTGAGTCATCTTTGGGTCTAGAGGCCGCTATATAACTGTTTTACCTTATGGGAAATGGCTGTGTAAATGTTGGTGAACCCGGTATGTGCATGGTGACCGTATCATGCAATTAGTGTCAAGATGAGCATCCTCTGGAAAACACTTCTCACATTGGAGTCCGAGTGTGATCTGTCCCTGAGCAAATATTCAGCATAGAGCATACCTGATGCTTCAACATAGTTAAAATAACAAAATGGGCATACATAAAGTCAAATCAAAGTGGAAACAGCCATAAGTACATTTACCCCTTGTCCCCCCCTTCTCCCCTTCTCCTCCCTCTCCTCCCCCCCTACCCTCCCTGAAAGAATCGAGTGCAGGAGCTGCAGCAGCAGGTCCGTCTGTTGGCAACTTGGAGGGAATTAATTGAACAATGTCTCATCAGGGGAAACATTTGTGAAACAACTATGAGAGTTATATATAACAAAAAAAAAATTGCCTACTACTGTAGGCTGGTGGGTCAATAAGTGGCATATGGCTGATTTATATGCTAGCAATCAGCTGTCAGAATCTAAAACAGATTAACGCCTTAGCGAATATTAACTTGGTAGCTGATATACCTGCAGTATATCTTGAGAACGTTGTGGCACCTTACTTGGAGTAACTAACAAGGATATAGGTTAATAGAACTGAGAACAATAGTGGAAATTACTATGAAATGTGTCAGACTCCATATATCATTTTCATTTCCTGAAGGATATGAAACATTATTTTACCAAATGAGTTTGCTTAGCTGCGTAACCGCGTCACTTTGAAAACCTTTGAAAACCTCTATAGCTAGACATATATGGCAGTGATATAACGTAGGTGTAAGAATGGTGAGCCAGAAAGCACAATTCAAAGGATACTAAGTCTTTCTTTTGTTGGAGGATCCCACAGAAAAGGTCCATCTCCTGGGTGGGAGTTCCCTACAGGTGTCGTGCTAGATCCTGGGGGTCTGTAAAGATTAATGTTTTTCCATTACCCACAATTTTAAACTTCAAAGGGCCTGCAAATGAAAATTGGATGTTTTTCCTCCTCGGCTTGTCGCGCAGTTGAAGGAAGCCTTTCCTTGTATCTACTGTTTCTTTGGAGTAGTCCTGTGTAAAGTTTATCCGTTGTCTTTCCCAGGTTACTTGGTGGTTTTTCCTGGCGAAGCTTAGGATGGCTTCTGTGTGCTGGTATCAAAGTGGTTTGCAAATAATGGGGCAAGTTCCTTTTCTGTTTGAGGGGTTGAACAATGGAATTCTGTGGGCTCTGTCCAATTCCAAGCCATGGTGGAAATGTATCCCAGTTATCATGGGTATCCAAGACTCCAGGAAGGCCACACATGATCCTGCATCAGTCTCTGAGCCTTCAGGAATATCAAAAATGCGTCTGTTTCGGTCTTCCAATTCTGCGTTTTGTTTTTTGAGCTCACTAGTGACATTATGGCGGTATTAATTTCTTTTTCTTTGCTAGCCTGGGTGGACACATCCTCAATGGGGCTTATTATTTGCTCTGCGTCACAGATTTTCGAGTTCATAGTATTCATATCTGCGCGGATTGCTGTGAGTTCCAATTGCATGGCGTCTGTATTTTGTTTCGTAGATTTTGCCAAATCGTTGCCCGCCGCTAGTTTTTTTGATATCATGTCCATTTTGCTGTTTAGGTCCGGTTTGGCCTTGATTGGCGAGTCCGAGGAGGTTGGTTCTGCTTTTGCTTTCTTATAGGAGGTTCTGCTTTCTTTGTCTGCTACTTTGCAATGAGGGATAAGGTGGTTAGCCCGAGCCCCTCTCTTACTTTTGGGTGTAAGGAGCAGTGAGGCTTCTGATGGCTTCTGGTGGCTTCTGATGGGTTCTGATGACTGATGGCTTCTAATGACGATTTGATGGTTCTTTGTGTTCTCTATGTCTCCTCCACTAGGGTGTCTTCTCCACTAGGGTGATAGCTACTGGTTGTTCACAGAGCAGAGTGTTGTTTAGATTTAGATTTAGATTGTCCTCTTTATAATCGTATAGGCAGAGTCCTTGCAATGACCTTGCAGTATAATTGTGAGAGTCCTTATCCTGTGCTCTTACATTGCAATGTGAAGGGTAAACCACAACCTTGGATGGGCTTTAAGTGGGCCTTGAGTGGTGCGTAGTGGATCCAATTGCAATTGAGCGTTGAGAAATCGGTTAGCTCTCTCTGTTCACCAGCCAAAGTTGCTGATGTGGCGGGCTAAGGCTCACCAGGGGTAGAATCCGCTCTTGAGTGGTGGCAGAAATCGGCGTCAAAGGTGTCAGAAGCGGCTTGAGGGTTGCAGAGCCAGGGCTGGTTTTATGGCACTGTGCGGTGTTCCTGGCCACAAACGAGCGTTGGAGAACAGGTTAGGTCACATTATTGCACCGCTAATATACCGCGAGGAGACCATCTCAAGGTCAGGCATATCGCGCTGTAAACATGTGGTTCCGAAAGGATTGATATTTCTGCAGCAGGCGATTGGTTATGTTTTTAGCCGTCAGCGCCCACCTTGGTGAACTGAATCAGGTACCGGGTGCCTTAGTGGAGTAGTGAAGTCTTAATCTGAGGTCAGCGGCAGTCTCATAGTTTCCTGTGCACTTCAGGCCTCGCCCCCATTTCAGGTGTCCCAGGTGGGCTTCGCTCGTCGCTCACCTTGATGTAAAATATCAATCTTCCGAGGGTCCGCTGTGTGAGCGCTTGATATCAGGATGATCCCCTTGACATTACGGTGAGGATTCTGGTCTCCTATTCCGAAAAGCGGTTGATCCGACCCCTGATCATGACCTGAATCGCTCCTCCGTTTGCCGAGCGACGGAGTTAGGCAGCTATTACCGCTGCCATCCAAGCCACGCCCCAATCATTTGATATTTTTATTTATATCTTTTTACACTAAGTCTTCAGCGACAATCACAGCTTAGACTTCAGCTACGAGGTGCAAACTGTAAGCTGCACTGGAGCCAACTGCAGGCCATCCAAATTTTTCAGCTCAAAACCACCCATCCCAGAAGCCACTCAACACCACGCTCCTGCATACCATATGGCACTCCCAAACTCACCAGAAGTCTTCACCACTGGCAAAGCCCATGGAAGAGCGTAGGGTGAGGCAAGTTGGCAAATGCAGCCCAGGAAAAGAAAATCAACCAAGGACCCTATATTTAAAACCTACTTGGGATTCAAGGATGGTGATGGCCATCAGTAGTCAATCATATCAAACGCCACATATAAATCAAGAAGACTAAGGAGACAGTTGTATCCATTATCCAGCAAGCCATGAATGTCATTTAGGACAGTTTCATTGCTATACCATTTACAAAAGCTGGATTGAAGTGAGGTTAGGAGATTTTCTTGGTCAATCTAAGTGGCAAGCTGGTCAACACATCTCTATAAATTTGCCCAGCCATGGTATATTTGTCACAGGACAGTAGTTAGAAAGTAGATTAGGATCATTCAAGGGTTTATTTACAAGGGGAGCGATTTTTCCAGTCGAAAGTGGGTCTAGGAAGATATTCTCGTTCAAAGAGCAATTTATTTAGGGTACATCATAAAATTATTAAAAAGGTCACATTGTTTCGATGTCAGGTTAAATAAAGGAAAAATTCTGGTTTTGCTTAATCTTGCTTGAGGAAAGGTTTAAGGATTTGATACATTTTTCTTGGCATTGGGTAGGTATTTGTGAAGGAGGGCATTTTGAGTAGAGTTTCGCAATTTGGAAAAGTAATTTGGGTCTATTGAGGACATTTAATTTTTCAGGGAAGAGTCTTGGCAGATTTATTTCATGTTTCAATTTTGTCCATGCAGATTTTACAGCAGAAAGCAAACTGGGCGTGTTATTGGTTCTCCAGTGTCTGTCTAGGTTTCTGACTTCTTTTTTTCTTAGTAACAGCAAGTCTCAGAATCAAGAGTTATGCTCTTTGTAGTTGATATTTACTTTAAAAAAGTAGCAAAGTCTCGGTCAGAAGCGACCCGATGCTCAGGGGGTTTGATTGGTCCCGATCGCGGTCAGCACCTATAGCATTATACGCTGATGACGTCCTCTTTTTCAGGACAGACCCTTGGTACTCTGGACCCCATATACTGGAAGTTCTTAGGTTATTTGGAGGCACCACAGGCCTCCATGCCAATCCCGCTAAATCCATCTTATTCCCAGTGTGTGGACACCAGGGTCGCAAATCATGGGCTGCACAGCTCTCCCGGGCTACAGATGGTTTCAAATATTTAGGGATCTACATCTCCCCATGCCCCAAGGTTTCCTGGGCACACAATATTACCCCATTGTTAACTAGCCTCAGGAATGAAAAACAATATGGTCCACTCTCCCCCTCTCCCTCTACAGGCGCTCGGCCATCGTTAAGATGGTTTCTTTGCCTCTGATCCTGTACCACCTCCAAATTTTTCCATACCCTCTCCCTCGCACTTGGTTTGCAAAAGTGAATGCCAAACAAAACAATTTCCTCTGAGGCGGTGGAGCTGTCTGTGTGGCACTCTGAACATGTGCACAGTCCACGTACTGTGGAGGGATAGCGGCAGCTGATATCTACTCCTATTATATTGCGTCTCACATCCTTGTAATCAACGAATGGTGGTATAACTCCACTACAGATCCGGCATATGCAATTGAGCACGCTGGGAAGGAAAACGTCCCTCTTTTCCACTTATTGTATAGCTCCACACGTTTAGATCACTTACCTCCGGCTGGCAGAGTAGCCATACAGCTATGGAGGGCCAACACCAGACAAATGGGGTGGGAAGGGAAACTCACTCAACAAACTCCCCTGTGGCACGGTACACACCTTCAATCAGCAACCACATTGGGCGGGTTCCTGGGATGGGACCTGGTGGGGATCTCGACCCTCGGGGATGGAGTACGGGGCACTACCCTAAAATCATTCCAACAACTACAGACAGACTTTGGCCTCCATAAGTAACAATTTTCTAAATTTTTACACCTCCGTCATGCACTCACCCCCCAGATCTGAAATTTAGAGGCGCTCCCCGAGTCCCAGCCCTTGAAGGGCCGCCTGCTAATGAGGGACAATGGTCTATACAAAATCAGACCTGGCTTGCCTGGCAGGCAGACATTGCTGAATTGACGGATGAGACCAGGTCAGAAGACCGAGGGGCGTAGCAGTCTCCACACTATACCGGCTCATCCATTTCAAATACTTACATAGAGCATATTACACTAGGGTACGACTATGCAAACGGGGGTCATTCAGTCCTCAATGTGTCTGAGGTGCGGCAGAGAAGATGGGTCCTTCCTACACATAGTTTGGTGCTGCATAGCTTTGCAGCCCTTTTGGAACAGGGTTCGATCATGTCTTAATGAGGTGCTGACATGGATGCTTCCACTCGACCCACGGCTGTTTTTACTGCACTCCACCGATGACATTGGGGGGAACCGCTATAAACAGCATCTGCTGTTCCTTGCCCTTACTATTGCCAAGAGGGATATTGCACAGGGGTGGAAGGCGTCATCTCCCCGACCATAGGCAAATGGAAGAACGAATTAGATAAATGTATGGGGTTGAGATAGTTGTCTTTGAGGGGCGGGGTTGCCCAAGAAACAATCGTAAGATCTGGACATGGAGGGCGACATATCGTGGGATTGACTTGCCCCCCCTCCCGAGGAGGATCCATGAGTGGCACCCTCTGATACCTGACATTTACCACCTTAAGTTATATCATTTGGTTGTATTATTGCTCTGCTATGATATATATTTGGAATCTGATGAATCATGTGCTGTAGTGTGGAGATTGAAAACTGTCTGCATAATGTTTGTATTATTGTTTTACCGGCATGTTTGGCAGGTATTGTTTGTTATCATAAAAATGGTTACCGATGCAAATATTATCCTTATGCTCGCACAGGTAATTGTAGGGCTTATGCGCTTTATGCTCCAAAATAACCAAATAAAATTTGTTTAAAAAAAAAAAGTAGCAAAGTGTATTGGAGGCTTTATTTACGTAGTTGTACTTAGGAAATGAGTATGTGTGTGTTTTCCTTTCAATCTGTTAGCAAAATAAAAAATGCCTTTTCAATCACAAGTTATTTCTAACCATAACTACAATCTAATTGAACATGTAATGAGTGATGAAATACATGTAGTAATAAGCAGGGCATAGTGATGGCGCGGGTTAGACTTACTTTAGGGCACAAATTATTGTTACTTGTGATAACTACAACTGGTGAATTTAAGTGGTTTTGTTAGTTTAAAACGGTATGTTTTAACTCATAGTTTTTTTACTGTAAAGTAAAATATTATTACTATTTCTAACTATAAGGTCACTTTAGCCTGTTTTGTCCACCAAATTTCAATGTTTTCTTAAAACTTTGCTGACAGAAAAGTCCTTTGCATGGTAAGAGATGTGCACCCCTGCTCTCAGTGCCCAACAGTACTGTTGTCTGGATCCCTTATGCTAATTCTTTTGTCATAGGCACAGAGTGTGCCTGTGAAAGGTCCATTACCGAGGTAGAGAAGTACTGTGTAGTACATGAATGATTAGTGCATATAATAATAGCATGTGCTGTATGTATGTGTGTTTATGTAAAGTATAGTTCATGAAGGGTGAAAAGTTGTGCAATGCACATGGTGTGTGTGTGCTGGCAGTCTGTGTGTTTGTAAATAGAACACCCTGGTATAATACAGAAAAGCCACAGTACTGAACAGTGCACTCAGATTGAGGGCCTCATTTATGAGGCCTGCAACACTTTTGCGCTGCGGTTGCGTCACTTTGTGTGATACACCAGTAGCATAACAAATGTGCCATGTTGCGCCCTATTTACAAAGTGATGCATCTAAGTAGATGCGTCACTTTGTAAAGCCCTACGCTACATCATACCTGCGTCAGGCATAAGATATTCAGGGTGGGCGTTCCCCAGTAAAATGCCTTGTATTTATCAGATTTCATTGCACCACTTCTAGGATGCCACTGGTTCAAAAGCTTACGCCTGTCTTATGGCTGCATTCCTGTGAGCTTGGTGGGGCACAGACTGGAGGAAGGGAGAAAGATAATTTCCTTTTACACTAAAAAGGCTGCTCTTTGATGTAGTGATAGGTGACAAGGAAGGGTTCTGGACACATCTCAAGAAGGAAATGGGGCTGATAAGGAAATCATAAAGAGTGGGACTAGGAGCCCAGGATTAAGGTATTGATGCACATATTACTGCGGCTAATATTCAGGTGTAAACTAGTCACTCCCATAGCCAGTGTTTTGGGACAATCAGTTTTGGAGTCTTTCCTCCTGTGGCACGCAGCATTTCAAGAGGAAAGAAGAGAAAGTACACTGTACACTCCAAAAGAATTAGAACCCCAAAATAAAATGTGAAAGACTCAGGCCTTAAATCCTATTTGATGACTGGAAGTGAGCTATAAGATGGGGAGCTGAGACACCAATAGTTTGTCATCTGCCAAGCAGCCATTCGGACTGCGTGAGAAAGGGAACCTCTGTAATACTTCCAGAACAGGGGGCAAAGGCCTGCTACTGCCACCCTAACATGCACAGTGTTCTCACAAAGCATGTCATTTGAGATGTCATAAGTGTGGCAATAAATGCTATAATATGAAAGGGTATAAGCAGTGCAACATAAAGAGTTAAAGTTCTAGGTGTCTGGCTATGATCACTGACAAAATATCGACCTACAAAATATCGACCTACAGGAATATCGAGTCAAAAATATCGAGGGCAAGAATATCGACATCCTATCTACAATATGGTAAGTACAAAAATATCGAAAAAATAATATAGATGTTAAAAATATCGATGTTAAAAATATCGTTTTTTTCTTATAAAATATAAATGTAAAATAAAGTAAATAACACTAATAAATAAAATGTACATAGTTAAAAGTATCTAACTTTAAAATTAATAAATAATACATATTTAATAAGAATACATTAATTAAATATATACAGTAAATATATAATATATATGTACTGAACAATGAAGAGTAATAATTATTTTACTAATTTATAATTTAATAAAATATATTCTAATTTACTAATACATTTACAAACATAAATCAATAACATAAATAAATGTAAAAAATATAAATAATTAAATATTCTTTTAATATTTCTAACATTAATTATTTAAAACGTTGGATAGCGTAAGGGTAATAATTACTATTCCCACTCCAGAGAGTGCAACAGTAGGGAAAGCGTTGGATAGCGTAGGGGTAAAAATTACTATTCCCACTCCAGAGAGTGCAACAGTAGGGAAAGCGTTGGATAGCGTAGGGGTAAAAATTACTATTCCCAGTCCAGAGAGTGCAACAGTAGGGAAAGCGTTGGATAGCGTAGGAGTAAAAAATACTATTCCCACTCCAGAGAGTGCAACAGTAGGGAAAGCGTTGGATAGCGTAGGAGTAAAAATTACTGTTCCCACTCCAGAGAGTGCAACAGTAGGGAAAGCGTTGGATAGAGTAGGGGTAACAATTACTATTCCCACTCCAGAGAGTGCAACAGTAGGGAAAGTGTTGGATAGCGTAGGGGTAACAATTACTATTCCAACTCCAGAAAGTGCAACAGTAGGGAAAGCGTTGGATAGCGTAGGGGTAAAATTTACTATTCCCACTCCAGAGAGGGCAACAGTAGGGAAAGCGTTGGATAGCGTAGGGGTAAAAATGACTATTCCCACTCCAGAGAGTGCAACAGTAGGGAAAGCGTTGGATAGCGTAGGAGTAAAAATTACTATTCCCACTCCAGAGAGTGCAACAGTAGGGAAAGTGTTGGATAGCTTAGGGGTAACAATTACTATTCCAACTCCAGAGAGTGCAACAGTAGGGAAAGCGTTGGATACCGTAGGGGTAAAAATTACTATTCCCACTCCACAGAGTGCAACAGTAGGGAAAGCGTTGGATAGCGTAGGAGTAAAAATTACTATTCCCACTCCAGAGAGTGCAACAGTAGGGAAAGCGTTGGATAGCGTAGGAGTAAAAATTACTATTCCCACTCCAGAGAGTGCAACAGTAGGGAAAGTGTTGGATAGCGTAGGGGTAACAATTACTATTCCCACTCCAGAGAGTGCAACAGTAGGGAAAGTGTTGGATAGCGTAGGGGTAACAATTACTATTCCAACTCCAGAGAGTGCAACAGTAGGGAAAGCGTTGGATAGCGTAGGGGTACAATTTACTATTCCTACTCCAGAGAGTGCAACAGTAGGGAAAGCGTTGGATAGCGTAGGGGTAGAAATTACTATTCCCACTCCAGAGAGTGCAACAGTAGGGAAAGCGTTGGATAGCGTAGGGGTAAAAATTACTATTCCCACTCCAGAGAGTGCAACAGTAGGGAAAGCATTGAATAGCGTAGGGGTTAAAATTACTATTCCCACTCCAGAGAGTGCAACAGTAGGGAAAGCGTTGGATAGCGTAGGAGTAAAAATTACTATTCCCACTCCAGAGAGTGCAACAGTAGGGAAAGCGTTGGATAGCGTAGGAGTAAAAATTACTATTCCCACTCCAGAGAGTGCAACATTAGGGAAAGTGTTGGATAGCGTAGGGGTAACAATTACTATTCCAACTCCAGAGATTGCAACAGTAGGGAAAGCGTTGGATAGCATAGGGGTATAAATTACTATTCCCAGTCCAGAGAGTGCAACAGTAGGGAAAGCATTGGATAGCGTAGGGGTAAAAATTACTATTCCCACTCCAGAGAATGCAACAGTAGGGAAAATGTTGGAGAAGCGTAGGGGTTAAAATAACATACTTATAAATAAAAGCTTTTTTTAGTAATTAAAATTTAAACTATTAAATAAATATAAACCATACACAATACCTATACATAATTATTAAAGACATGATTATCAAAATATATTTAGCCCAAATTAAATATTTAAAAATACCAATTTATATTATTTAATGACCAATTAATAATTAATTATCAATTATATTATTAACAAAACAATTAATTTAAATACATTATTACTTAATTACATTTAAATTACTTCCCGCCATATTCCCCTATTAACCCACTACCCACAACAGAACACATTTATCTATTTATGAATTAATGAATTTTTTTACCAATTAATAAAAATTAATAACCAAATAATTTAAATTATTAGCAATTATTTCAAATTAATTTATAATTCCAACCAAATAATAAATATTTAAACATAATTAAATTACTTCCCACCCTATTCCCCTATAAACCCACAACCCGCTACAAAACATATTTATCAAATAATCAATTAATTAAATTTTATTTCCAATTAATAACATTAATTAGCAATTAATGAAAATTAATTTATAACTCTTACTAATTAATAATTAATTAAACATAATTAAATTACTTCCCACCCTATTCCCCTATTAACCCACAACCCGCTACAGAACATATTTATCAATTAATTAAAATTAAGTTCCAATTAATTAAAATTCATTAGCAATTAATTAAAATTAATTTATAACTCCTACTAATTAATAATTAATTAAACATAATTAAATTACTTCCCACCCTATTCCCCTATAAACCCACTACCCGCTCAGGTACTAAAACATATAATTTGCTTATAAATAAATTTATTAATATATAAAATTAATACACATATAATATTATTTATTTTAAATACTTAAGTAACACATATAACACATACATGATAAAAAACAAAAAAATCATACAAATATCGATATTAGTGTCATCGAAATTAGTGACATCGATATATATGCTATCGATATTCCTAACTTCGATATTACTTACATCGATATAAATAATTTTGATTTTACTTACCTTAGGGTCGATATTCTGTCCAACGATATTCTTGACATCGATATTCTATACCTTCGAAATTTCTAACACGATATTTTGGTAGGTTGATATTTACAACTTGATATTTTGACTGTGTACCGTCTGGCTAGTGAGTTGACAACACTGCATACGGAGGTGCGAGTCAATAATTTGAAAGTAAATTCAAAATGTACGGTATAGCTATTACTTTAGAATTTCTAATGTTTGCGTAGTTTTAGTTTGGCTTGTATAGAAAGAATAAATACAGTCTTCAAAACTATAAGTTATAATAGTTTTTTTCATTGAATATATATATGGATGTGGCCTAATGGTTAGAGTGGGAGACCGCGGAGTTTCGGCAGGGACGCTTAGCATCCTGTGAGTCTGGGCAAATTACTTAATCTCTCCATGCCAAACAAAATAAATGTGTCCGTCTGTAACGCAACGTAAGGGCTCTGATACCTTTGGGTTCAGTTTGCGCTGTATAAAACATATATATATATATAGACAGCTGGAGACTAGGATGATATTAGAGTTGGATACACGTTGGCCAAACGGATTGAACAATATAGATGAGATGCATCATTTTTTGTAGAATACATTATTGTCTTTCCGCCTATATTTCCAGTACACTGCCTCAGACCCATATCTACTATGTTCACCTCCCTCTTAGTTAGGTTCCCTATTTTGAGGTTGAGAATGGGTCTGAACACATTGCTTGTCATTGCTGTATATAATCATTTGAAACCTTTCCTTTTTGTAAATAAGAATATGTAGATACCATAAAAAAAAATATATATATATATATAAATTTTAATGTATATATATTTGTATTTTTTCTACTTTTCTATGTTTCTACTTTTCTACTACTTTTTGCATCGTTGATTACTTGATAAGATGATAAATATCTCCGATATGAATATGAAAACACCATACATAAACTGTTGTGGGTTGTAAATATGTAATATAGATGTATATATATATGCTATTTAAATTGGTGTGTATATATATCATCAATTGATTATCACAAATCTAGGTGTATTTATTGATGTTCGCGGAGCTTTTAACTATTTATACTATTTATTATTATTAAGGTACGAAATATGCACATAGAGTGTTGAGGTAATCTGAACCCATATGAGATTGAAGTGTGCTCAGATATATTCTTGTCGTACTTGATATAATGATTGGTTTTGCACTTTATTCCGTATAGCTTTCTCTTCTTGCGCACTTTTTTCAGAACCTTGCACTTTTATTTTTTATCCTTCACTTAGCACTTTATTATACTGCCATGGTTATGTAATTGGACACACTAATTGTACATTTGGTGATGAGAGAATTTCCTGTCATTTACAGCTGCTCAGTATGCACTTAAAGAAATTAAGTGGGGTCATACTTAGTTATGACATGATGTAAAAATGCTAGTAATAATATTGACAGGCCTCTAAATGTACAACTACATTCATGGATTTAACCAGTTATGTATCGTGGTCTGTTAGTGACTGCATAAGGATATAACCAGTGATGTTTCTTCTTGGTATTTACCATTGTATGTACTCACATTTACTGTGGCAGTATGTTTTCTATATCCATTAAGTCACATGACTCACTATGTCACTGTGAAGGGGTGGTCACTGTTTTGAATTGCATTTAAAAAGCATTCAGTCTTATGTACATGTTGCAGCGTGAACAAGGGCCTACCTTGCCAGAAACGCGTAGCTGCTTTCTGTTGTACCGAATAAACATCGATATGCTGATGTGACGTAGTCCGTCTCCTTTCTGTTTGCTGGTGTGCTGAATGTGCTAAGCATATTTACAACAAGGGGTGGTGAGGGACAGAGTCTCTGAATTAAGCAGAAAGCTCTCACCCAGTCAAGAGATCAGGGCTAGATCCAACACCGTTTTTTAGCTCACTGCACCATCCCAGTTTCAGAACCTGGCTGTATGCAAATTAGTCTGTTCCTGTCCCAGTGCATGATGGGAACAGGGCAAACCAAACTACAAAAGCCAATTCTTACACTGGGAAGGAAACAAGCTCCCGGGGACCGGTTTCTGGCATTACAGCCGTCTTCGGCCCGGTTTGCTTGAATCCTGATGGTGCAATGAGCAAGGGTCTCACATCTGAGAATACCCTTCCACGCTTAGGGTGGACAAAAATATTTACAACAAGGGGTGGTGAGGGACAGAGTCTCTGAATTAAGCAGAAAGCTCTCACCCAGTCAAGAGATCAGGGCTAGATCCAACACCGTTTTTTAGCTCACTGCACCATCCCAGTTTCAGAACCTGGCTGTATGCAAATTAGTCTGTTCCTGTCCCAGTGCATGATGGGAACAGGGCAAACCAAACTACAAAAGCCAATTCTTACACTGGGAAGGAAACAAGCTCCCGGGGACCGGTTTCTGGCATTACAGCCGTCTTCGGCCCGGTTTGCTTGAATCCTGATAGTTCATCACCACCCCCTTTTCTGTATCGTTTTTGGCCACTATAGGTGTGGCAGGGTATACTCAGACATGAGTCCCTTTCTCACTGCTCCATCAGGATTCAAGCAAGCCGGGCCGAAGAGGCTGAAATGCCAGAAACCGGTCCCCGGTAGCTTGTCTCCTTTCTGGTGAAGAATTGGCTTGGTAGTTTGGTCTGCCCTGTTCCCATGATGCACTGGGCCAGGGACAGACTAATTTGCATATAGCCAGGTTCTGAGCTGGGATGGGGCAGTGAGATAAAACAATCGTCAACACTTTGGGAGGCAGAGTTGGAACTAGCCTTGTTCCGACTGAAATTCACAGCGAGCAGTTGAAAGCGTGACAGGCAGCCCTACAACTTCGAAATAACAACCCACTTGGGCAAGGACACTGTGTTTTAATTTGGTGTAATGTTTAAAGCGGACTCACTGGAGGAACACCATGCAGCACTACGAGACCCAGAAGGCTAGGAGAGTAGCCACGCCCACCTGGGCAGGTCTTGGACTTATCATCGTGCACATGAACCGCGGCTCAGATATTACTCACCTGACAGCCACTGAGGAAGGGAAAAGATTTCCTGAAACGCGTTTGGCACCACGAGAGTTTTTCGGTCCTGTTGGGAGCCTGTTTGCAAGCTGCTCGTGAGAAAATAAAAGGTGAATTGTTACACTGCCAGTGGCTTTTCTCTTTTTGGGGCTAACTTGTGTGTGTAATTGATTGCGGTTGAAGCCCAGCCGCTTGAGAGAGGTCCATCGCATGTCAGCGGGCCCGTGCTGATGAATAAAACAATCGTCAACACTTTGGGAGGCAGAGTTGGAACTAGCCTTGTTCCGACTGAAATTCACAGCGAGCAGTTGAAAGCATGACAGGCAGCCCTACAACTTCGAAATAACAACCCACTTGGGCAAGGACACTGTGTTTTAAATTGGTGTAATGTTTAAAGCGGACTCACTGGAGAAACACCATGCAGCACTACGAGACCCAGAAGGCTAGGAGAGTAGCCACGCCCACCTGGGTAGGTCTTGGACTTATCATCGTGCACATGAACCGCGGCTCAGACATTACTCACCTGACAGCCACTGAGGAAGGGAAAAGATTTCCTGAAACGCGTTTGGCACCACGAGAGTTTTTCGGTCCTGTTGGGAGCCTGTTTGCAAGCTGCTCGTGAGAAAATAAAAGGTGAATTGTTACACTGCCAGTGGCTTTTCTCTTTTTGGGGCTAACTTGTGTGTGTAATTGATTGCGGTTGAAGCCCAGCCGCTTGAGAGAGGTCCATCGCATGTCAGCGGGCCCGTGCTGATGAATAAAACAATCGTCAACACTTTGGGAGGCAGAGTTGGAACTAGCCTTGTTCCGACTGAAATTCACAGCGAGCAGTTGAAAGCGTGACAGGCAGCCCTACAACTTCGAAATAACAACCCACTTGGGCAAGGACACTGTGTTTTAATTTGGTGTAATGTTTAAAGCGGACTCACTGGAGAAACACCATGCAGCACTACGAGACCCAGAAGGCTAGGAGAGTAGCCACGCCCACCTGGGCAGGTCTTGGACTTATCATCGTGCACATGAACCGCGGCTCAGACATTACTCACCTGACAGCCACTGAGGAAGGGAAAAGATTTCCTGAAACGCGTTTGGCACCACGAGAGTTTTTCGGTCCTGTTGGGAGCCTGTTTGCAAGCTGCTCGTGAGAAAATAAAAGGTGAATTGTTACACTGCCAGTGGCTTTTCTCTTTTTGGGGCTAACTAGTGTGTGTAATTGATTGCGGTTGAAGCCCAGCCGCTTGAGAGAGGTCCATCGCATGTCAGTGGGCCCGTGCTGATGAATAAAACAATCGTCAACACTTTGGGAGGAAGAGTTGGAACTAGCCTTGTTCCGACTGAAATTCACAGCGAGCAGTTGAAAGCGTGACAGGCAGCCCTACAACTTCGAAATAACAACCCACTTGGGCAAGGACACTGTGTTTTAATTTGGTGTAATGTTTAAAGCGGACTCACTGGAGAAACACCATGCAGCACTACGAGACCCAGAAGGCTAGGAGAGTAGCCACGCCCACCTGGGCAGGTCTTGGACTTATCATCGTGCACATGAACCGCGGCTCAGACATTACTCACCTGACAGCCACTGAGGAAGGGAAAAGATTTCCTGAAACGCGTTTGGCACCACGAGAGTTTTTCGGTCCTGTTGGGAGCCTGTTTGCAAGCTGCTCGTGAGAAAATAAAAGGTGAATTGTTACACTGCCAGTGGCTTTTCTCTTTTTGGGGCTAACTAGTGTGTGTAATTGATTGCGGTTGAAGCCCAGCCGCTTGAGAGAGGTCCATCGCATGTCAGCGGGCCCGTGCTGATGAATAAAACAATCGTCAACACTTTGGGAGGCAGAGTTGGAACTAGCCTTGTTCCGACTGAAATTCACAGCGAGCAGTTGAAAGCGTGACAGGCAGCCCTACAACTTCGAAATAACAACCCACTTGGGCAAGGACACTGTGTTTTAATTTGGTGTAATGTTTAAAGCGGACTCACTGGAGAAACACCATGCAGCACTACGAGACCCAGAAGGCTAGGAGAGTAGCCACGCCCACCTGGGCAGGTCTTGGACTTATCATCGTGCACATGAACCGCGGCTCAGACATTACTCACCTGACAGCCACTGAGGAAGGGAAAAGATTTCCTGAAACGCGTTTGGCACCACGAGAGTTTTTCGGTCCTGTTGGGAGCCTGTTTGCAAGCTGCTCGTGAGAAAATAAAAGGTGAATTGTTACACTGCCAGTGGCTTTTCTCTTTTTGGGGCTAACTTGTGTGTGTAATTGATTGCGGTTGAAGCCCAGCCGCTTGAGAGAGGTCCATCGCATGTCAGCGGGCCCGTGCTGATGAATAAAACAATCGTCAACACTTTGGGAGGCAGAGTTGGAACTAGCCTTGTTCCGACTGAAATTCACAGCGAGCAGTTGAAAGCGTGACAGGCAGCCCTACAACTTCGAAATAACAACCCACTTGGGCAAGGACACTGTGTTTTAATTTGGTGTAATGTTTAAAGCGGACTCACTGGAGAAACACCATGCAGCACTACGAGACCCAGAAGGCTAGGAGAGTAGCCACGCCCACCTGGGCAGGTCTTGGACTTATCATCGTGCACATGAACCGCGGCTCAGACATTACTCACCTGACAGCCACTGAGGAAGGGAAAAGATTTCCTGAAACGCGTTTGGCACCACAAGAGTTTTTCGGTCCTGTTGGGAGCCTGTTTGCAAGCTGCTCGTGAGAAAATAAAAGGTGAATTGTTACACTGCCAGTGGCTTTTCTCTTTTTGGGGCTAACTTGTGTGTGTAATTGATTGCGGTTGAAGCCCAGCCGCTTGAGAGAGGTCCATCGCATGTCAGCGCGGCCCGTGCTGATGAATAAAACAATCGTCAACACTTTGGGAGGCAGAGTTGGAACTAGCCTTGTTCCGACTGAAATTCACAGCGAGCAGTTGAAAGCGTGACAGGCAGCCCTACAACTTCGAAATAACAACCCACTTGGGCAAGGACACTGTGTTTTAATTTGGTGTAATGTTTAAAGCGGACTCACTGGAGAAACACCATGCAGCACTACGAGACCCAGAAGGCTAGGAGAGTAGCCACGCCCACCTGGGCAGGTCTTGGACTTATCATCGTGCACATGAACCGCGGCTCAGACATTACTCACCTGACAGCCACTGAGGAAGGGAAAAGATTTCCTGAAACGCGTTTGGCACCACGAGAGTTTTTCGGTCCTGTTGGGAGCCTGTTTGCAAGCTGCTCGTGAGAAAATAAAAGGTGAATTGTTACACTGCCAGTGGCTTTTCTCTTTTTGGGGCTAACTTGTGTGTGTAATATATATATATATATATATATATATCGAGGATTATCAGGAAGGAGCCGTGACCAGACTGCACACTTCTTTACCGCCGGAGCTTCTGAGGAAGAAGTCAAGCACTTCGACACGCGTCAGGCATAGACAGCGGGACAGCTGTTAAAGGGACTGCTTTGCCCGTGTGTCCATACCTAATAAAAGGCTTCAGCGCAGCACTGCTGTTTGAGTGCTTCTTGTCTGTGTGCACCTTTGGAGCGTGATATTTGAGCGGCAGCTGAGCCGCTGAGACGGCACCACCCCAGGATCTGTGGGGCCTCGGGGTTGAATTGAGCCGATTCCCGCACATGGAACTGCAGCGCAGGATTGAGGACACGCTCATAAGCAGCAGCCCCATCCAGGGACTGAAAACAAACCAACAGTTTATAGCGCTATTAAAGACTCTGGCACTACGAATCCCATAACCCTATGCACAGTCTCAATGAAGCAGCCCAATCAGGGCGTGCAATCGAGGATTATCAGGAAGGAGCCGTGACCAGACTGCCCACTTCTTTACCGCCGGAGCCTCTGAGGAAGAAGTCAAGCACTTCGAAGCGCGTCAGGCATAGACGGCGGGACAGCTGTTAAAGGGACTGCTTTGCCGGTGTGTCCATACCTCATAAAAGGCTTCAGCGCAGCACTGCTTTTTGAGTGCTTCTTGCCTGTGTGCACCTTTGGAGCGTGATATTTGAGCGGCAGCCCAGCCGCTGAGACGGCACCACCCCAGGATCTGTGGGGCCTCGGGGGTTGGATTGAACCGATTCCCGCTCATGGAACAGCAGCGCTGGATTGAGGACACGCTCATAAGCAGCAGCCCCATCCAGGGACTGAAAACAACCCAACAGTTTATAGCGCTATTAAAGACTCTGGCACTACGAATCCCATAACCCAATGCGCAGTCTCAATGAAGCAGCCCAATTAGGGCGTGCAATCGAGGATAATCAGGGAGGAGCCGTGACCAGACTGCGCACTTCTTTACCGCCGGAGCCTCTGAGGAAGAAGTCAAGCACTTCGAAACGCGTCAGGCATAGACGGCGGGACAGCTGTTAAAGAGACTGCTTTGCCGGTGTGTCCATACCTAATAAAAGGCTTCAGCGCAGCACTGCTGTTTGAGTGCTTCTTGCCTGTGTGCACCTTTGGAGCGTGATATTTGAGCGGCAGCCCAGCCGCTGAGACCCCACCACCCCAGGATCTGTGGGGCCTTGGGGGTTGGATTGAGCCGATACCCGCACATGGAACAGCAGCGCAGGATTGAGGACACACTCATAAGCAGCAGTCCCATCCAGGGACTGAAAACAAACCAACAGTTTATAGCGTAATTAAAGACTCTGGCACTACGAATCCCATAACCCTATGCACAGTCTCAATGAAGCAGCCCAATCAGGGCGTGCAATCACGGATAATCAGGGAGGAGCCGTGAGCAGACTACGCACTTCTTTACCGCCGGAGCCTCTGAGGAAGAAGTCAAGCACTTCGAAACACGTCCGGCATAGACGGCTGGACAGCTGTTAAAGGGACTGCTTTGCCGGTGTGTCCATACCTAATAAAAGGCTTCAGCGCAGCACTGCTGTTTGAGTGCTTCTTGCCTGTGTGCACCTTTGGAGCGTGATATTTGAGCCGCAGCCCAGCCGCTGAGACGGCACCACCCCAGGATCTCTGGGGCCTCCGGAGTTGGATTGAGCCGATTCCCGCACATGGAACAGCAGGGCAGGATTGAGGACACTCTCATAAGCAGCAGCCCCATCCAGGGACTGAAAACAAACCAACAGTTTATAGCGCTATTAAAGACTCTGGCACTACGAATCCCATAACCCTATGCACAGTCTCAATGAAGCAGCCCAATCAGGGCGTGCAATCCAGGATAATCAGGGAGGAGCCGTGACCAGACTGCCCACTTTTTTACCGCCAGAGCCTCTGAGGAAGAAGTCAAGCACTTCAATTCGAAACGCGTCAGGCATAGACGGCTGGACAGCTGTTAAAGGGACTGCTTTGCCGGTGTGTCCATACCTAATAAAAGGCTTCAGCGCAGCACTGCTGTTTGAGTGCTTCTTGCCTGTGTGCACCTTTGGAGCGTGATATTTGAGCGGCAGCCCAGCCGCTGAGACGGCACCACCCTAGGATCTGTGGGGCCTCGGGGGTGGGATTGAGCCGATTCCCGCACATGGAATAGCAGCGCAGGATTGAGGACATGCTCATAAGCGGCAGCCCCATCCAGGGACTGAAAACAAACCAACAGTTTATAGCGCTATTAAAGACTCTGGCACCACTAATCCCATAACCCTATGCACAGTCTCAATGAAGCAGCCCAATCAGGGCGTGCAATCGAGGATAATCAGGGAGGAGCCGTGACCCGACTGGGCACTTCTTTACCGCCGGAGCCTCTGAGGAAGAAGTCAAGCACTTCGAAACGCGTCAGGCATAGACGGCGGGACAGCTGTTAAAGGGGCTGCTTTGCCGGTGTGTCCTTACCTAATAAAAGGCTTCAGCGCAGCACTGCTGTTTGAGTGCTTCTTGCCTGAGTGCACCTTTGGAGCGTGATATTTGAGCGGCAGCCCTGCCGCTGAGACGGCACCACCCCAGGATCTGTGGGGCCTTGGGGGTTGGATTGAGCCGATTCCCGCACATGGAACAGCAGCGCAGGATTGAGGACACGCTCATAAGCAGCAGCCCCATCCAGGGACTGAAAACAAACCAACAGTTTATAGCGCTATTAAAGACTCTGGCACTACGAATCCCATAACCCTATGCACAGTCTCATTGAAGCAGCCTAATCAGGGCGTGCAATCAAGGATTATCAGGAAGGAGCCGTGACCAGACTGCGCACTTCTTTACCGCCGGAGCCTCTGAGGAAGAAGTCAAGCACTTCGAAACGCGTCAGGCATAGACGACGGGGCAGCTGTTAAAGGGACTGCTTTGCCGGTGTGTCCATACCTAATAAAAGGCTTCAGCACAGCACTGCTGTTTGAGTGCTTCTTGCCTGTGTGCACCTTTGGAGCGTGATATTTGAGCGGCAGCCCAGCCGCTGAGACGGCACCACCCCAGGATCTGTGCGGCCTCGGGGTTGGATTGAGCCGATTCCCGCACATGGAACAGCAGCGCAGGATTGAGGACATGCTCATAAGCAGCAGCCCCATCCAGGGACTGAAAACAAACCAACAGTTTATAGCGCTATTAAAGACTCTGGCACTACGAATCCCATAACCCTATGCACAGTCTCATTGAAGCAGCCTAATCAGGGCGTGCAATCGAGGATTATCAGGAAGGAGCTGTGACCAGACTGCGCACTTCTTTACCGCCGGAGCCTCTGAGGAAGAAGTCAAGCACTTCGAAACGCGTCAGGCATAGATGGCTGGACAGCTGTTAAAGGGACTGCTTTGCTCGTGCGTCCATACCTAATAAAAAGCTTCAGCGCAGCACTGCTGTTTGAGTGCTTCTTGCCTGTGTGCACTTTTAGAGCGTGATATTTGAGCAGCAGCCCACCCGCTGAGACGGCACCACCCCAGGATCTGTGGGGCCTCGGGGGTTGGATTGAGCCAATTCCCGCACATGGAACAGCAGCGCAGGATTGAGGACACGCTCATAAGCAGCAGCCCAATCCAGGGACTGAAAACAAACCAACAGTTTATAGCGCTATTAAAGACTCTGGCACTACGAATCCCATGACCCTATGCACAGTCTCAATGAAACAGCCCAATTAGGGCGTGCAATCGAGGATAATCAGGGAGGAGCCGTGACCAGACTACGCACTTCTTTACCGCCGGAGCCTCTGAGGAAGAAGTCAAGCACTTCGAAACACGTCAGGCATAGACGGCTGGACAGCTGTTAAAGGGACTACTTTGCCGGTGTGTCCATACCTAATAAAAGGCTTCAGCGCAGCACTGCTGTTTGAGTGCTTCTTGCCTGTGTGCACCTTTGGAGCGTGATATTTGAGCGGCAGCCCAGCCGCTGAGACGGCACCACCCCAGGATCTGTGGGGCCTCCGGGGTTGGATTGAGCCGATTCCCGCACATGGAACAGCAGGGCAGGATTGAGGACACGCTCATAAGCAGCAGCCCCATCCAGGGACTGAAAACAAACCAACAGTTTATAGCGCTATTAAAGACTCTGGCACTACGAATCCCATAACCCTATGCACAGTCTCAATGAAGCAGCCCAATCAGGGCGTGCAATCGAGGATTATCAGGAAGGAACCGTGACCAAACTGCCCACTTCTTTACCGCCGGAGCCTCTGAGGAAGAAGTGAAGCACTTCGAAACGCGTCAGGCATAGACGGCGGGACAGCTGTTAAAGGGACTTCTTTGCCGGTGTGTCCATACATCATAAAAGGCTTCCGCGCAGCACTGCTGTTTGAGTGCTTCTTGCCTGTGTGCACCTTTGGAGCGTGATATTTGAGCGGCAGCCCATCCGCTGAGACGGCACCACCCCAGGATCTTTGGGGCCTCGGGGGTTGAATTGAACCGATTCCCGCACATGGAACAGCAGCGCAGGATTGAGGACACGCTCATAAGCAGCAGCCCCATCCAGGGACTGAAAACAAACCAACAGTTTATAGTGCTATTAAAGACTCTGGCACTACGAATCCCATAACCCTATGCACAGTCTCAATGAAGCAGCCCAATCAGGGCGTGCAATCGAGGATAATCAGGGAGGAGCCGTGACCAGACTGCCCACTTCTTTACCGCCAGAGCCTCTGAGGAAGAAGTCAAGCACTTCAAAACGCGTCAGGCATAGACGGCGGGACAGCTGTTAAAGGGACTACTTTGCCGGTGTGTCCATACCTAATAAAAGGCTTTAGCGCAGCACTGCTGTTTGAGTGCTTCTTGCCTGTGTGCACCTTTGGAGCGTGATATTTTAGCGGCAGCCCAGCCGCTGAGACGGCACCACCCCAGGATCTGTGGGGCCTTGGGGGTTGGATTGAGCCGATTCCCGCACATGGAACAGCAGCGCAGGATTGAGGACACGCTCATAAGCAGCAGCCCCATCCAGGGACTGAAAACAAACCAACAGGTTATAGCGCTATTAAAGACTCTGGCACTACGAATCCCATAACCCTATGCACAGTCTCAATGAAGCAGCCCAATCAGGGCGTGCAATCAAGGATAATCAGGGAGGAGCCGTGACCAGACTGCGCACTTTTTTACCGCCGGAGCCTCTGAGGAAGAAGTCAAGCACTTCGAAACGCGTCAGGCACAGACAGCAGGACAGCTGTTAAAGGGACTGCTTTGCCAGTGCGTCCATACCTAATAAAAGCCTTCAGCGCAGCACTGCTGTTTGAGTGCTTCTTGCCTGTGTGCACCTTTGGAGCGTGATATTTGAGCGGCAGCCCAGCCGCTGAGACGGCACCACCCCAGGATCTGTGTGGCCTCGAGGGTTGGATTGAGCCGATTCCCGCACATGGAACAGCAGCTCAGGATTGAGGACACGCTCATAAGCAGCAGCCCCATCCAGGGACTGAAAACAAACCAACAGTTTATAGCGCTATTAAAGACTCTGGCACTACGAATCCCATAACCCTATGCACAGTCTCAATCAAGCAGCCCAATTAGGGCGTGCAATCGAGGATAATCAGGGAGGAGCCGTGACCAGACTGCGCACTTCTTTACCGCCGGAGCCTCTGAGAAAGAAGTCAAGCACTTCGAAACGCGTCAGGCATAGACGGCGGGACAGCTGTTAAAGGGACTGCTTTGCCGGTGTGTCCATACCTAATAAAAGGCTTCAGCGCAGCACTGCTGTTTGAGTGCTTCTTGCCTGTGTGCACCTTTGGAGCGTGATATTTGAGCGGCAGCCCAGCCGCTTAGACGGCACCACCCCAGGATCTGTGGGGCCTCGAGGGTTGGATTGAGCCGATTCCCGCACATGGAACAGCAGCGCAGGATTGAGGACACGCTCATAAGCAGCAGCCCAATCCAGGGACTGAAAACAAACCAACAGTTTATAGCGCTATTAAAGACTCTGGCACTACGAATCCCATAACCCTATGCACAGTCTCAATCAAGCAGCCCAATTAGGGCGTGCAATCGAGGATAATCAGGGAGGAGCCGTGACCAGACTGCGCACTTCTTTACCGCCGGAGCCTCTGAAAAAGAAGTCAAGCACTTCGAAACGCGTCAGGCATAGACGGCGGGACAGCTGTTAAAGGGACTGCTTTGCCGGTGTGTCCATACCTAATAAAAGGTTCAGCGCAGCACTGCTGTTTGAGTGCTTCTTGCCTGTGTGCACCTTTGGAGCGTGATATTTGAACGGCAGCCCAGCGGCTGAGACTGCACCATCCCAGGATCTGTGGGGCCTCGGGGGTTGGATTGAGCCAATTCCCGCACTTGGAACAGCAGCGCAGGATTGAGGACACCCTCATAAGCAGCAGCCCCATCCAGGGACTGAAAACAAAGCAATAGTTTATAGCGCTATTAAAGACTCTGGCACTACGAATCCCATAACCCTATGCACAGTCTCAATGAAGCAGCCCAATTAGGGCGTGCAATCGAGGATATTCAGGGAGGAGCCGTGACCAGACTGCGCAATTCTTTACCACCGGAGCCTCTGAGGAAGAAGTCAAGCACTTCGAAACGCGTCAGGCATAGATGGCGGGACAGTTGTTAAAGGGATTGCTTTGCCGGTGTGTCCATACCTAATACAAGGCTTCAGCGCAGCACTGATGTTTGAGTGCTTCTTGCCTGTGCGCACCTTTGGAGCGTGATATTTGAGCGGCAGCCCAGCGGCTGAGACAGCACCATCCCAGGATCTGTGGGGCCTCGTGGGTTGGATTGAGCCGATTCCCGCACATGGAACAGCAGTGCAGGATTGAGGACACGCTCATAAGCAGCAGCCCCATCCAGGGACTGAAAACAAACCAACAGTTTATAGCGCTATTATAGACTCTGGCACTACGAATCCCATAACCCTATGCACAGTCTCAATGAAGCAGCCCAATCAGGGCGTGCAATCGAGGATAATCAGGGAGGAGCCGTGACCAGACTACGCACTTCTTTACCGCCGGAGCCTCTGAGGAAGAAGTCAAGCACTTCGAAAAATGTCAGGCATAGACGGCGGGACAGCTGTTAAAGGGACTGCTCTGCCGGTGCGTCCATACCTAATAAAAGGCTTCAGCGCAGCACTGCTGTTTGAGTGCTTCTTGCCTGTGTGCACCTTTGGAGCGTGATATTTGAGCGGCAGCCCAGCCGCTGAAATGGCACCACCCCAGGATCTGTGGGGCCTCGGGGGTTGGATTGAGCCGATACCCGCACATGGAACAGCAGCGCAGGATTGAGGACATGCTCATAAGCAGCGGCCCCATCCAGGGACTGAAAACAAACCAACAGTTTATAGCGCTATTAAAGACTCTGGCACCACGAATCTCATAACCCTATGCACAGTCTCAATGAAGCAGCCCAATCAGGGCGTGCAATCGAGGATAATCAGGGAGGAGCCGTGACCCGACTGCGCACTTCTTTACCACCGGAGCCTCTGAGGAAGAAGTCAAGCACTTCGAAACACGTCAGGCATAGACGGCGGGACAGCTGTTAAAGGGACTGCTCTGCCGGTGTGTCCATACCTAATAAAAGGCTTCAGCGCAGCACTGCTGTTTGAGTGCTTCTTGCCTGTGTGCACCTTTGGAGCGTGATATTTGAGCGGCAGCCCAGCCGCTGAAACGGCACCACCCCAGGATCTGTGGGGCCTCGGGGGTTGGATTGAGCCGATTCCCGCACATGGAACAGCAGCGCAGGATTGAGGACACGCTCATAAGCAGCAGCCCCATCCAGGGATTGAAAACAAACCAACAGTTTATAGCGCTATTAAAGACTCTGGCACTACGAATCCCATAACCCTATGCACAGTCTCAATGAAGCAGCCCAATCAGGGCGTGCAATCAAGGATAATCAGGGAGGAGCCGTGACCAGACTGCACACTTCTTTACCGCCGGAGCCTCTGAGGAAAAAGTCAAGCACTTCGAAACGCGTCAGGCATAGATGGCGGGACAGCTGTTAAAGGGACTGCTTTGCCGGTGTGTCCATACCTAATAAAAGGCTTCAGCGCAGCACTGCTGTTTGAGTGCTTCTTGCCTGTGTGCACCTTTGGAGCGTGATATTTGAGCGGCAGCCCAGCCGCTGAGACGGCACCACTCAAGGATCTGTGGGGCCTCGGGCGTTCGATTGAGGCGATTCCCGCACATGGAACAGCAGCGCAGGATTGAGGACACGCTCATAGGCAGCAGCCCCATCCAGGGACTGAAAACAAACCAACAGTTTATAGCACTATTAAAGACTCTGGCACTACGAATCCCATAACCCTATGCACAGTCTCAGAGAAGCAGCCCAATCAGGGCGTGCAATCCAGGATAATCAGGGAGGAGCCGTGACCAGACTGCCACTTCTTTACCGCCGGAGCCTCTGAGGAAGAAGTCAAGCACTTCACTTTGAAATGCGTCAGGCATAGACGGCGGGACAGCTGTTAAAGGGACTGCTTTGCCGGTGTGTCCATACCTAATAAAAGGCTTCAGCGCAGCACTGCTGTTTGAGAGCTTCTTGCCTGTGTGCACCTTTGGAGCGTGATATTTGAGCGGTAGCCCAGCCGCTGAGACGGCACCACCCCAGGATCTGTGGGGCCTCGGGGTTGGATTGAGCAGGTTCCCGCACATGGAACAGCAGCGCAGGATTGAGGACACGCTCATAAGCAGCAGCCCCATCCAGGGACTGAAAACAAACCAACAGTTTATAGCGCTATTAAAGACTCTGGCACCACGAATCCCATAACCCTATGCACAGTCTCAATGAAGCAGCCCAATCAGGGCGTGCAATCAAGGATAATCAGGGAGGAGCCGTGACCAGACTGCACACTTCTTTACCGCCGGAGCCTCTGAGGAAGAAGTCAAGCACTTCGAAACGCGTCAGGCATAGATGGCGGGACAGCTGTTAAAGGGACTGCTTTGCCGGTGTGTCCATACCTAATAAAAGGCTTCATCGCAGCACTGCTGTTTGAGTGCTTCTTGCCTGTGTGCACCTTTGGAGCGTGATATTTGAGCGGCAGCCCAGCCGCTGAGACGGCACCACCCCAGGATCTGTGGTGCCTCGGGGGTGGGATTGCGCCGATTCCCGCACATGGAACAGCAGCGCAGGATTGAGGACATGCTCATAAGCGGCAGCCCCATCCAGGGACTGAAAACAAACCAACAGTTTATAGCGCTATTAAAGACTCTGGCACCACTAATCCCATAACCCTATGCACAGTCTCAATGAAGCAGCCCAATCAGGGCGTGCAATCGAGGATAATCAGGGAGGAGCCGTGACCCGACTGGGCACTTCTTTACCGCCGGAGCCTCTGAGGAAGAAGTCAAGCACTTCGAAACGCGTCAGGCATAGACGGAGGGACAGCTGTTAAAGGGACTGCTTTGCTGGTGTGTCCTTACCTAATAAAAGGCTTCAGGGCAGCGATTCCCGCACATGGAACAGCAGCGCAGGATTGAGGACACGCTCATACGCAGCAGCCCCATCCAGGGACTGAAAACAAACCAACAGTTTATAGCGCTATTAAAGACTCTGGCACTATGAATCCCATAACCCTATGCACAGTCTCATTGAAGCAGCCTCATCAGGGCGTGCAATCAAGGATTATCAGAAAGGAGCCGTGACCAGACTGCGCACTTCTTTACCGCCGGAGCCTCTGAGGAAGAAGTCAAGCACTTCGAAACGCGGCAGGCATAGACGGCGGGACAGCTGTTAAAGGGACTGCTTTGCCCGTGTGTCCATACCTAATAAAAGGCTTCAGCGCAGCACTGCTGTTTGAGTGCTTCTTGCCTGTGTGCACCTTTGGAGCGTGATATTTGAGCGGCAGCCGAGCCGCTGAGACGGCACCACCCCAGGATCTGTGGGGCCTCAGGCTTGGATTGAGCCGATTCCCGCACATGGAACAGCAGCGCAGGATTGAGGACATGCTCATAAGCAGCAGCCCCATCCAGGGACTGAAAACAAACCAACAGTTTATAGCGCTATTAAAGACTCTGGCACTACGAATCCCATAACCCTATGCACAGTCTCAATGAAGCAGCCCAATCAGGGCGTGCAATCGAGGATAATCAGGAAGGAACCGTGACCAGACTGCCCACTTCTTTACCGCCGGAGCCTCTGAGGAAGAAGTGAAGCACTTCGAAACGCGTCAGGCATAGACGGCGGGACAGCTGTTAAAGGGACTGCTTTGCCGGTGTGTCCATACATCATAAAAGGCTTCAGCGCAGCACTGCTGTTTGAGTGCTTCTTGCCTGTGTGCACCTTTGGAGCGTGATATTTGAGCGGCAGCCCAGCCGCTGAGACGGCACCACTCCAGGATCTGTGGGGCCTCGGGGGTTGGATTGAGCCGATTCCCGCACATGGAACAGCAGCGCAGGATTGAGGACACGCTCATAGGCAGCAGCCCCATCCAGGGACTGAAAACAAACCAACAGTTTATAGTGCTATTAAAGACTCTGGCACTACGAATCCCATTACCCTATGCACAGTCTCAATGAAGCAGCCCAATCAGGGCGTGCAATCGAGGATAATCAGGGAGGAGCCGTGACCAGACTGCCCACTTCTTTACCGCCAGAGCCTCTGAGGAAGAAGTCAAGCACTTCAAAACGCGTCAGGCATAGACTGCGGGACAGCTGTTAAAGGGACTACTTGCCGGTGTGTCCATACCTAATAAAAGGCTTTAGCGCAGCACTGCTGTTTGAGTGCTTCTTGCCTGTGTGCACCTTTGGAGCGTGATATTGGAGCGGTAGCCCAGCCGCTGAGACCGCACCACCCCAGGATCTGTGGGTCCTTGGGGGTTGGATTGAGCCGATTCCCGCACATGGAACAGCAGCGCAGGATTGAGGACACGCTCATAAGCAGCAGCCCCATCCAGGGACTGAAAACAAACCAACAGGTTATAGCGCTATTAAAGACTCTGGCACTACGAATCCCATAACCCTATGCACAGTCTCAATGAAGCAGCCCAATCAGGGCGTGCAATCAAGGATAATCAGGGAGGAGCCGTGACCAGACTGCGCACTTTTTTTCCGCCGGAGCCTCTGAGGAAGAAGTCAAGCACTTCGAAACGCGTCAGGCACAGACAGCAGGACAGCTGTTAAAGGGACTGCTTTGCCAGTGCGTCCATACCTAATAAAAGCCTTCAGCGCAGCACTGCTGTTTGAGTGCTTCTTGCCTGTGTGCACCTTTGGAGCGTGATATTTGAGCGGCAGCCCAGCCGCTGAGACGGCACCACCCCAGGATCTGTGGGGCCTCGAGGGTTGGATTGAGCCGATTCCCGCACATGGAACAGCAGCGCAGGATTGAGGACACGCTCATAAGCAGCAGCCCCATCCAGGGACTGAAAACAAACCAACAGTTTATAGCGCTATTAAAGACTCTGGCACTACGAATCCCATAACCCTATGCACAGTCTCAATCAAGCAGCCCAATTAGGGCGTTCAATAGAGGATAATCAGGGAGGAGCCGTGACCAGACTGCGCACTTTTTTACCGCCGGAGCCTCTGAGGAAGAAGTCAAGCACTTCGAAACGCGTCAGGCACAGACAGCAGGACAGCTGTTAAAGGGACTGCTTTGCCAGTGCGTCCATACCTAATAAAAGCCTTCAGCGCAGCACTGCTGTTTGAGTGCTTCTTGCCTGTGTGCACCTTTGGAGCGTGATATTTGAGCGGCAGCCCAGCCGCTGAGACGGCACCACCCCAGGATCTGTGTGGCCTCGAGGGTTGGATTGAGCCGATTCCCGCACATGGAACAGCAGCTCAGGATTGAGGACACGCTCATAAGCAGCAGCCCCATCCAGGGACTGAAAACAAACCAACAGTTTATAGCGCTATTAAAGACTCTGGCACTACGAATCCCATAACCCTATGCACAGTCTCAATCAAGCAGCCCAATTAGGGCGTGCAATCGAGGATAATCAGGGAGGAGCCGTGACCAGACTGCGCACTTCTTTACCGCCGGAGCCTCTGAGAAAGAAGTCAAGCACTTCGAAACGCGTCAGGCATAGACGGCGGGACAGCTGTTAAAGGGACTGCTTTGCCGGTGTGTCCATACCTAATAAAAGGCTTCAGCGCAGCACTGCTGTTTGAGTGCTTCTTGCCTGTGTGCACCTTTGGAGCGTGATATTTGAGCGGCAGCCCAGCCGCTTAGACGGCACCACCCCAGGATCTGTGGGGCCTCGAGGGTTGGATTGAGCCGATTCCCGCACATGGAACAGCAGCGCAGGATTGAGGACACGCTCATAAGCAGCAGCCCAATCCAGGGACTGAAAACAAACCAACAGTTTATAGCGCTATTAAAGACTCTGGCACTACGAATCCCATAACCCTATGCACAGTCTCAATCAAGCAGCCCAATTAGGGCGTGCAATCGAGGATAATCAGGGAGGAGCCGTGACCAGACTGCGCACTTCTTTACCGCCGGAGCCTCTGAAAAAGAAGTCAAGCACTTCGAAACGCGTCAGGCATAGACGGCGGGACAGCTGTTAAAGGGACTGCTTTGCCGGTGTGTCCATACCTAATAAAAGGTTCAGCGCAGCACTGCTGTTTGAGTGCTTCTTGCCTGTGTGCACCTTTGGAGCGTGATATTTGAACGGCAGCCCAGCGGCTGAGACTGCACCATCCCAGGATCTGTGGGGCCTCGGGGGTTGGATTGAGCCAATTCCCGCACTTGGAACAGCAGCGCAGGATTGAGGACACCCTCATAAGCAGCAGCCCCATCCAGGGACTGAAAACAAAGCAATAGTTTATAGCGCTATTAAAGACTCTGGCACTACGAATCCCATAACCCTATGCACAGTCTCAATGAAGCAGCCCAATTAGGGCGTGCAATCGAGGATATTCAGGGAGGAGCCGTGACCAGACTGCGCAATTCTTTACCACCGGAGCCTCTGAGGAAGAAGTCAAGCACTTCGAAACGCGTCAGGCATAGATGGCGGGACAGTTGTTAAAGGGATTGCTTTGCCGGTGTGTCCATACCTAATACAAGGCTTCAGCGCAGCACTGATGTTTGAGTGCTTCTTGCCTGTGTGCACCTTTGGAGCGTGATATTTGAGCGGCAGCCCAGCGGCTGAGACGGTACCAACCCAGGATCTGTGGGGCCTCGGGGGTTGGATTGAGCCGATTCCCGCACATGGAACAGCAGCGCAGGATTGAGGACACGCTCATAAGCAGCAGCCCAATCCAGGGACTGAAAACAAACCAACAGTTTATAGCGCTATTAAAGACTCTGGCACTACGAATCCCATGACCCTATGCACAGTCTCAATGAAACAGCCCAATTAGGGCGTGCAATCGAGGATAATCAGGGAGGAGCCGTGACCAGACTACGCACTTCTTTACCGCCGGAGCCTCTGAGGAAGAAGTCAAGCACTTCGAAACACGTCAGGCATAGACGGCTGGACAGCTGTTAAAGGGACTACTTTGCCGGTGTGTCCATACCTAATAAAAGGCTTCAGCGCAGCACTGCTGTTTGAGTGCTTCTTGCCTGTGTGCACCTTTGGAGCGTGATATTTGAGCGGCAGCCCAGCCGCTGAGACGGCACCACCCCAGGATCTGTGGGGCCTCCGGGGTTGGATTGAGCCGATTCCCGCACATGGAACAGCAGGGCAGGATTGAGGACACGCTCATAAGCAGCAGCCCCATCCAGGGACTGAAAACAAACCAACAGTTTATAGCGCTATTAAAGACTCTGGCACTACGAATCCCATAACCCTATGCACAGTCTCAATGAAGCAGCCCAATCAGGGCGTGCAATCGAGGATTATCAGGAAGGAACCGTGACCAAACTGCCCACTTCTTTACCGCCGGAGCCTCTGAGGAAGAAGTGAAGCACTTCGAAACGCGTCAGGCATAGACGGCGGGACAGCTGTTAAAGGGACTTCTTTGCCGGTGTGTCCATACATCATAAAAGGCTTCAGCGCAGCACTGCTGTTTGAGTGCTTCTTGCCTGTGTGCACCTTTGGAGCGTGATATTTGAGCGGCAGCCCATCCGCTGAGACGGCACCACCCCAGGATCTTTGGGGCCTCGGGGGTTGAATTGAACCGATTCCCGCACATGGAACAGCAGCGCAGGATTGAGGACACGCTCATAAGCAGCAGCCCCATCCAGGGACTGAAAACAAACCAACAGTTTATAGTGCTATTAAAGACTCTGGCACTACGAATCCCATAACCCTATGCACAGTCTCAATGAAGCAGCCCAATCAGGGCGTGCAATCGAGGATAATCAGGGAGGAGCCGTGACCAGACTGCCCACTTCTTTACCGCCAGAGCCTCTGAGGAAGAAGTCAAGCACTTCAAAACGCGTCAGGCATAGACGGCGGGACAGCTGTTAAAGGGACTACTTTGCCGGTGTGTCCATACCTAATAAAAGGCTTTAGCGCAGCACTGCTGTTTGAGTGCTTCTTGCCTGTGTGCACCTTTGGAGCGTGATATTTTAGCGGCAGCCCAGCCGCTGAGACGGCACCACCCCAGGATCTGTGGGGCCTTGGGGGTTGGATTGAGCCGATTCCCGCACATGGAACAGCAGCGCAGGATTGAGGACACGCTCATAAGCAGCAGCCCCATCCAGGGACTGAAAACAAACCAACAGGTTATAGCGCTATTAAAGACTCTGGCACTACGAATCCCATAACCCTATGCACAGTCTCAATGAAGCAGCCCAATCAGGGCGTGCAATCAAGGATAATCAGGGAGGAGCCGTGACCAGACTGCGCACTTTTTTACCGCCGGAGCCTCTGAGGAAGAAGTCAAGCACTTCGAAACGCGTCAGGCACAGACAGCAGGACAGCTGTTAAAGGGACTGCTTTGCCAGTGCGTCCATACCTAATAAAAGCCTTCAGCGCAGCACTGCTGTTTGAGTGCTTCTTGCCTGTGTGCACCTTTGGAGCGTGATATTTGAGCGGCAGCCCAGCCGCTGAGACGGCACCACCCCAGGATCTGTGTGGCCTCGAGGGTTGGATTGAGCCGATTCCCGCACATGGAACAGCAGCTCAGGATTGAGGACACGCTCATAAGCAGCAGCCCCATCCAGGGACTGAAAACAAACCAACAGTTTATAGCGCTATTAAAGACTCTGGCACTACGAATCCCATAACCCTATGCACAGTCTCAATCAAGCAGCCCAATTAGGGCGTGCAATCGAGGATAATCAGGGAGGAGCCGTGACCAGACTGCGCACTTCTTTACCGCCGGAGCCTCTGAGAAAGAAGTCAAGCACTTCGAAACGCGTCAGGCATAGACGGCGGGACAGCTGTTAAAGGGACTGCTTTGCCGGTGTGTCCATACCTAATAAAAGGCTTCAGCGCAGCACTGCTGTTTGAGTGCTTCTTGCCTGTGTGCACCTTTGGAGCGTGATATTTGAGCGGCAGCCCAGCCGCTTAGACGGCACCACCCCAGGATCTGTGGGGCCTCGAGGGTTGGATTGAGCCGATTCCCGCACATGGAACAGCAGCGCAGGATTGAGGACACGCTCATAAGCAGCAGCCCAATCCAGGGACTGAAAACAAACCAACAGTTTATAGCGCTATTAAAGACTCTGGCACTACGAATCCCATAACCCTATGCACAGTCTCAATCAAGCAGCCCAATTAGGGCGTGCAATCGAGGATAATCAGGGAGGAGCCGTGACCAGACTGCGCACTTCTTTACCGCCGGAGCCTCTGAAAAAGAAGTCAAGCACTTCGAAACGCGTCAGGCATAGACGGCGGGACAGCTGTTAAAGGGACTGCTTTGCCGGTGTGTCCATACCTAATAAAAGGTTCAGCGCAGCACTGCTGTTTGAGTGCTTCTTGCCTGTGTGCACCTTTGGAGCGTGATATTTGAACGGCAGCCCAGCGGCTGAGACTGCACCATCCCAGGATCTGTGGGGCCTCGGGGGTTGGATTGAGCCAATTCCCGCACTTGGAACAGCAGCGCAGGATTGAGGACACCCTCATAAGCAGCAGCCCCATCCAGGGACTGAAAACAAAGCAATAGTTTATAGCGCTATTAAAGACTCTGGCACTACGAATCCCATAACCCTATGCACAGTCTCAATGAAGCAGCCCAATTAGGGCGTGCAATCGAGGATATTCAGGGAGGAGCCGTGACCAGACTGCGCAATTCTTTACCACCGGAGCCTCTGAGGAAGAAGTCAAGCACTTCGAAACGCGTCAGGCATAGATGGCGGGACAGTTGTTAAAGGGATTGCTTTGCCGGTGTGTCCATACCTAATACAAGGCTTCAGCGCAGCACTGATGTTTGAGTGCTTCTTGCCTGTGTGCACCTTTGGAGCGTGATATTTGAGCGGCAGCCCAGCGGCTGAGACGGTACCAACCCAGGATCTGTGGGGCCTCGGGGGTTGGATTGAGCCGATTCCCGCACATGGAACAGCAGCGCAGGATTGAGGACACGCTCATAAGCAGCAGCCCCATCCAGAGACTGAAAACAAACCAACAGTTTATAGCGCTATTAAAGACTCTGGCACTACGAATCCCATATCCCTATGCACAGTCTCAATGAAGCAGCCCAATTAGGGCGTGCAATCGAGGATAATCAGGGAGGAGCCGTGACCAGACTGCCCACTTCTTTACCGCCGGAGCCTCTGAGGAAGAAGTCAAGCACTTCGAAACGCGTCAGGCATAGACGGCGGGACAGCTGTTAAAGGGACTGCTTTGCCGGCGTGTCCATACCTAATAAAAGGCTTCAGCGCAGCACTGCTGTTTGAGTGCTTCTTGCCTGTGCGCACCTTTGGAGCGTGATATTTGAGCGGCAGCCCAGCGGCTGAGACAGCACCATCCCAGGATCTGTGGGGCCTCGTGGGTTGGATTGAGCCGATTCCCGCACATGGAACAGCAGTGCAGGATTGAGGACACGCTCATAAGCAGCAGCCCCATCCAGGGACTGAAAACAAACCAACAGTTTATAGCGCTATTATAGACTCTGGCACTACGAATCCCATAACCCTATGCACAGTCTCAATGAAGCAGCCCAATCAGGGCGTGCAATCGAGGATAATCAGGGAGGAGCCGTGACCAGACTACGCACTTCTTTACCGCCGGAGCCTCTGAGGAAGAAGTCAAGCACTTCGAAAAATGTCAGGCATAGACGGCGGGACAGCTGTTAAAGGGACTGCTCTGCCGGTGCGTCCATACCTAATAAAAGGCTTCAGCGCAGCACTGCTGTTTGAGTGCTTCTTGCCTGTGTGCACCTTTGGAGCGTGATATTTGAGCGGCAGCCCAGCCGCTGAAATGGCACCACCCCAGGATCTGTGGGGCCTCGGAGGTTGGATTGAGCCGATACCCGCACATGGAACAGCAGCGCAGGATTGAGGACATGCTCATAAGCAGCGGCCCCATCCAGGGACTGAAAACAAACCAACAGTTTATAGCGCTATTAAAGACTCTGGCACCACGAATCTCATAACCCTATGCACAGTCTCAATGAAGCAGCCCAATCAGGGCGTGCAATCGAGGATAATCAGGGAGGAGCCGTGACCCGACTGCGCACTTCTTTACCACCGGAGCCTCTGAGGAAGAAGTCAAGCACTTCGAAACACGTCAGGCATAGACGGCGGGACAGCTGTTAAAGGGACTGCTCTGCCGGTGTGTCCATACCTAATAAAAGGCTTCAGCGCAGCACTGCTGTTTGAGTGCTTCTTGCCTGTGTGCACCTTTGGAGCGTGATATTTGAGCGGCAGCCCAGCCGCTGAAACGGCACCACCCCAGGATCTGTGGGGCCTCGGGGGTTGGATTGAGCCGATTCCCGCACATGGAACAGCAGCGCAGGATTGAGGACACGCTCATAAGCAGCAGCCCCATCCAGGGATTGAAAACAAACCAACAGTTTATAGCGCTATTAAAGACTCTGGCACTACGAATCCCATAACCCTATGCACAGTCTCAATGAAGCAGCCCAATCAGGGCGTGCAATCAAGGATAATCAGGGAGGAGCCGTGACCAGACTGCACACTTCTTTACCGCCGGAGCCTCTGAGGAAAAAGTCAAGCACTTCGAAACGCGTCAGGCATAGATGGCGGGACAGCTGTTAAAGGGACTGCTTTGCCGGTGTGTCCATACCTAATAAAAGGCTTCAGCGCAGCACTGCTGTTTGAGTGCTTCTTGCCTGTGTGCACCTTTGGAGCGTGATATTTGAGCGGCAGCCCAGCCGCTGAGACGGCACCACTCAAGGATCTGTGGGGCCTCGGGCGTTCGATTGAGGCGATTCCCGCACATGGAACAGCAGCGCAGGATTGAGGACACGCTCATAGGCAGCAGCCCCATCCAGGGACTGAAAACAAACCAACAGTTTATAGCACTATTAAAGACTCTGGCACTACGAATCCCATAACCCTATGCACAGTCTCAGAGAAGCAGCCCAATCAGGGCGTGCAATCCAGGATAATCAGGGAGGAGCCGTGACCAGACTGCCACTTCTTTACCGCCGGAGCCTCTGAGGAAGAAGTCAAGCACTTCACTTTGAAATGCGTCAGGCATAGACGGCGGGACAGCTGTTAAAGGGACTGCTTTGCCGGTGTGTCCATACCTAATAAAAGGCTTCAGCGCAGCACTGCTGTTTGAGAGCTTCTTGCCTGTGTGCACCTTTGGAGCGTGATATTTGAGCGGTAGCCCAGCCGCTGAGACGGCACCACCCCAGGATCTGTGGGGCCTCGGGGTTGGATTGAGCAGGTTCCCGCACATGGAACAGCAGCGCAGGATTGAGGACACGCTCATAAGCAGCAGCCCCATCCAGGGACTGAAAACAAACCAACAGTTTATAGCGCTATTAAAGACTCTGGCACCACGAATCCCATAACCCTATGCACAGTCTCAATGAAGCAGCCCAATCAGGGCGTGCAATCAAGGATAATCAGGGAGGAGCCGTGACCAGACTGCACACTTCTTTACCGCCGGAGCCTCTGAGGAAGAAGTCAAGCACTTCGAAACGCGTCAGGCATAGATGGCGGGACAGCTGTTAAAGGGACTGCTTTGCCGGTGTGTCCATACCTAATAAAAGGCTTCATCGCAGCACTGCTGTTTGAGTGCTTCTTGCCTGTGTGCACCTTTGGAGCGTGATATTTGAGCGGCAGCCCAGCCGCTGAGACGGCACCACCCCAGGATCTGTGGTGCCTCGGGGGTGGGATTGCGCCGATTCCCGCACATGGAACAGCAGCGCAGGATTGAGGACATGCTCATAAGCGGCAGCCCCATCCAGGGACTGAAAACAAACCAACAGTTTATAGCGCTATTAAAGACTCTGGCACCACTAATCCCATAACCCTATGCACAGTCTCAATGAAGCAGCCCAATCAGGGCGTGCAATCGAGGATAATCAGGGAGGAGCCGTGACCCGACTGGGCACTTCTTTACCGCCGGAGCCTCTGAGGAAGAAGTCAAGCACTTCGAAACGCGTCAGGCATAGACGGAGGGACAGCTGTTAAAGGGACTGCTTTGCTGGTGTGTCCTTACCTAATAAAAGGCTTCAGGGCAGCGATTCCCGCACATGGAACAGCAGCGCAGGATTGAGGACACGCTCATACGCAGCAGCCCCATCCAGGGACTGAAAACAAACCAACAGTTTATAGCGCTATTAAAGACTCTGGCACTATGAATCCCATAACCCTATGCACAGTCTCATTGAAGCAGCCTCATCAGGGCGTGCAATCAAGGATTATCAGAAAGGAGCCGTGACCAGACTGCGCACTTCTTTACCGCCGGAGCCTCTGAGGAAGAAGTCAAGCACTTCGAAACGCGGCAGGCATAGACGGCGGGACAGCTGTTAAAGGGACTGCTTTGCCCGTGTGTCCATACCTAATAAAAGGCTTCAGCGCAGCACTGCTGTTTGAGTGCTTCTTGCCTGTGTGCACCTTTGGAGCGTGATATTTGAGCGGCAGCCGAGCCGCTGAGACGGCACCACCCCAGGATCTGTGGGGCCTCAGGCTTGGATTGAGCCGATTCCCGCACATGGAACAGCAGCGCAGGATTGAGGACATGCTCATAAGCAGCAGCCCCATCCAGGGACTGAAAACAAACCAACAGTTTATAGCACTATTAAAGACTCTGGCACTACGAATCCCATAACCCTATGCACAGTCTCAATGAAGCAGCCCAATCAGGGCGTGCAATCGAGGATAATCAGGAAGGAACCGTGACCAGACTGCCCACTTCTTTACCGCCGGAGCCTCTGAGGAAGAAGTGAAGCACTTCGAAACGCGTCAGGCATAGACGGCGGGACAGCTGTTAAAGGGACTGCTTTGCCGGTGTGTCCATACATCATAAAAGGCTTCAGCGCAGCACTGCTGTTTGAGTGCTTCTTGCCTGTGTGCACCTTTGGAGCGTGATATTTGAGCGGCAGCCCAGCCGCTGAGACGGCACCACTCCAGGATCTGTGGGGCCTCGGGGGTTGGATTGAGCCGATTCCCGCACATGGAACAGCAGCGCAGGATTGAGGACACGCTCATAGGCAGCAGCCCCATCCAGGGACTGAAAACAAACCAACAGTTTATAGTGCTATTAAAGACTCTGGCACTACGAATCCCATTACCCTATGCACAGTCTCAATGAAGCAGCCCAATCAGGGCGTGCAATCGAGGATAATCAGGGAGGAGCCGTGACCAGACTGCCCACTTCTTTACCGCCAGAGCCTCTGAGGAAGAAGTCAAGCACTTCAAAACGCGTCAGGCATAGACTGCGGGACAGCTGTTAAAGGGACTACTTGCCGGTGTGTCCATACCTAATAAAAGGCTTTAGCGCAGCACTGCTGTTTGAGTGCTTCTTGCCTGTGTGCACCTTTGGAGCGTGATATTGGAGCGGTAGCCCAGCCGCTGAGACCGCACCACCCCAGGATCTGTGGGTCCTTGGGGGTTGGATTGAGCCGATTCCCGCACATGGAACAGCAGCGCAGGATTGAGGACACGCTCATAAGCAGCAGCCCCATCCAGGGACTGAAAACAAACCAACAGGTTATAGCGCTATTAAAGACTCTGGCACTACGAATCCCATAACCCTATGCACAGTCTCAATGAAGCAGCCCAATCAGGGCGTGCAATCAAGGATAATCAGGGAGGAGCCGTGACCAGACTGCGCACTTTTTTTCCGCCGGAGCCTCTGAGGAAGAAGTCAAGCACTTCGAAACGCGTCAGGCACAGACAGCAGGACAGCTGTTAAAGGGACTGCTTTGCCAGTGCGTCCATACCTAATAAAAGCCTTCAGCGCAGCACTGCTGTTTGAGTGCTTCTTGCCTGTGTGCACCTTTGGAGCGTGATATTTGAGCGGCAGCCCAGCCGCTGAGACGGCACCACCCCAGGATCTGTGGGGCCTCGAGGGTTGGATTGAGCCGATTCCCGCACATGGAACAGCAGCGCAGGATTGAGGACACGCTCATAAGCAGCAGCCCCATCCAGGGACTGAAAACAAACCAACAGTTTATAGCGCTATTAAAGACTCTGGCACTACGAATCCCATAACCCTATGCACAGTCTCAATCAAGCAGCCCAATTAGGGCGTTCAATAGAGGATAATCAGGGAGGAGCCGTGACCAGACTGCGCACTTTTTTACCGCCGGAGCCTCTGAGGAAGAAGTCAAGCACTTCGAAACGCGTCAGGCACAGACAGCAGGACAGCTGTTAAAGGGACTGCTTTGCCAGTGCGTCCATACCTAATAAAAGCCTTCAGCGCAGCACTGCTGTTTGAGTGCTTCTTGCCTGTGTGCACCTTTGGAGCGTGATATTTGAGCGGCAGCCCAGCCGCTGAGACGGCACCACCCCAGGATCTGTGTGGCCTCGAGGGTTGGATTGAGCCGATTCCCGCACATGGAACAGCAGCTCAGGATTGAGGACACGCTCATAAGCAGCAGCCCCATCCAGGGACTGAAAACAAACCAACAGTTTATAGCGCTATTAAAGACTCTGGCACTACGAATCCCATAACCCTATGCACAGTCTCAATCAAGCAGCCCAATTAGGGCGTGCAATCGAGGATAATCAGGGAGGAGCCGTGACCAGACTGCGCACTTCTTTACCGCCGGAGCCTCTGAGAAAGAAGTCAAGCACTTCGAAACGCGTCAGGCATAGACGGCGGGACAGCTGTTAAAGGGACTGCTTTGCCGGTGTGTCCATACCTAATAAAAGGCTTCAGCGCAGCACTGCTGTTTGAGTGCTTCTTGCCTGTGTGCACCTTTGGAGCGTGATATTTGAGCGGCAGCCCAGCCGCTTAGACGGCACCACCCCAGGATCTGTGGGGCCTCGAGGGTTGGATTGAGCCGATTCCCGCACATGGAACAGCAGCGCAGGATTGAGGACACGCTCATAAGCAGCAGCCCAATCCAGGGACTGAAAACAAACCAACAGTTTATAGCGCTATTAAAGACTCTGGCACTACGAATCCCATAACCCTATGCACAGTCTCAATCAAGCAGCCCAATTAGGGCGTGCAATCGAGGATAATCAGGGAGGAGCCGTGACCAGACTGCGCACTTCTTTACCGCCGGAGCCTCTGAAAAAGAAGTCAAGCACTTCGAAACGCGTCAGGCATAGACGGCGGGACAGCTGTTAAAGGGACTGCTTTGCCGGTGTGTCCATACCTAATAAAAGGTTCAGCGCAGCACTGCTGTTTGAGTGCTTCTTGCCTGTGTGCACCTTTGGAGCGTGATATTTGAACGGCAGCCCAGCGGCTGAGACTGCACCATCCCAGGATCTGTGGGGCCTCGGGGGTTGGATTGAGCCAATTCCCGCACTTGGAACAGCAGCGCAGGATTGAGGACACCCTCATAAGCAGCAGCCCCATCCAGGGACTGAAAACAAAGCAATAGTTTATAGCGCTATTAAAGACTCTGGCACTACGAATCCCATAACCCTATGCACAGTCTCAATGAAGCAGCCCAATTAGGGCGTGCAATCGAGGATATTCAGGGAGGAGCCGTGACCAGACTGCGCAATTCTTTACCACCGGAGCCTCTGAGGAAGAAGTCAAGCACTTCGAAACGCGTCAGGCATAGATGGCGGGACAGTTGTTAAAGGGATTGCTTTGCCGGTGTGTCCATACCTAATACAAGGCTTCAGCGCAGCACTGATGTTTGAGTGCTTCTTGCCTGTGTGCACCTTTGGAGCGTGATATTTGAGCGGCAGCCCAGCGGCTGAGACGGTACCAACCCAGGATCTGTGGGGCCTCGGGGGTTGGATTGAGCCGATTCCCGCACATGGAACAGCAGCGCAGGATTGAGGACACGCTCATAAGCAGCAGCCCCATCCAGAGACTGAAAACAAACCAACAGTTTATAGCGCTATTAAAGACTCTGGCACTACGAATCCCATATCCCTATGCACAGTCTCAATGAAGCAGCCCAATTAGGGCATGCAATCGAGGATAATCAGGGAGGAGCCGTGACCAGACTGCCCACTTCTTTACCGCCGGAGCCTCTGAGGAAGAAGTCAAGCACTTCGAAACGCGTCAGGCATAGACGGCGGGACAGCTGTTAAAGGGACTGCTTTGCCGGCGTGTCCATACCTAATAAAAGGCTTCAGCGCAGCACTGCTGTTTGAGTGCTTCTTGCCTGTGCGCACCTTTGGAGCGTGATATTTGAGCGGCAGCCCAGCAGCTGAGACAGCACCATCCCAGGATCTGTGGGGCCTCGTGGGTTGGATTGAGCCGATTCCCGCACATGGAACAGCAGTGCAGGATTGAGGACACGCTCATAAGCAGCAGCCCCATCCAGGGACTGAAAACAAACCAACAGTTTATAGCGCTATTATAGACTCTGGCACTACGAATCCCATAACCCTATGCACAGTCTCAATGAAGCAGCCCAATCAGGGCGTGCAATCGAGGATAATCAGGGAGGAGCCGTGACCAGACTACGCACTTCTTTACCGCCGGAGCCTCTGAGGAAGAAGTCAAGCACTTCGAAAAATGTCAGGCATAGACGGCGGGACAGCTGTTAAAGGGACTGCTCTGCCGGTGCGTCCATACCTAATAAAAGGCTTCAGCGCAGCACTGCTGTTTGAGTGCTTCTTGCCTGTGTGCACCTTTGGAGCGTGATATTTGAGCGGCAGCCCAGCCGCTGAAATGGCACCACCCCAGGATCTGTGGGGCCTCGGGGGTTGGATTGAGCCGATACCCGCACATGGAACAGCAGCGCAGGATTGAGGACATGCTCATAAGCAGCGGCCCCATCCAGGGACTGAAAACAAACCAACAGTTTATAGCGCTATTAAAGACTCTGGCACCACGAATCTCATAACCCTATGCACAGTCTCAATGAAGCAGCCCAATCAGGGCGTGCAATCGAGGATAATCAGGGAGGAGCCGTGACCCGACTGCGCACTTCTTTTCCACCGGAGCCTCTGAGGAAGAAGTCAAGCACTTCGAAACACGTCAGGCATAGACGGCGGGACAGCTGTTAAAGGGACTGCTCTGCCGGTGTGTCCATACCTAATAAAAGGCTTCAGCGCAGCACTGCTGTTTGAGTGCTTCTTGCCTGTGTGCACCTTTGGAGCGTGATATTTGAGCGGCAGCCCAGCCGCTGAAACGGCACCACCCCAGGATCTGTGGGGCCTCGGGGGTTGGATTGAGCCGATTCCCGCACATGGAACAGCAGCGCAGGATTGAGGACACGCTCATAAGCAGCAGCCCCATCCAGGGATTGAAAACAAACCAACAGTTTATAGCGCTATTAAAGACTCTGGCACTACGAATCCCATAACCCTATGCACAGTCTCAATGAAGCAGCCCAATCAGGGCGTGCAATCAAGGATAATCAGGGAGGAGCCGTGACCAGACTGCACACTTCTTTACCGCCGGAGCCTCTGAGGAAAAAGTCAAGCACTTCGAAACGCGTCAGGCATAGATGGCGGGACAGCTGTTAAAGGGACTGCTTTGCCGGTGTGTCCATACCTAATAAAAGGCTTCAGCGCAGCACTGCTGTTTGAGTGCTTCTTGCCTGTGTGCACCTTTGGAGCGTGATATTTGAGCGGCAGCCCAGCCGCTGAGACGGCACCACTCAAGGATCTGTGGGGCCTCGGGCGTTCGATTGAGGCGATTCCCGCACATGGAACAGCAGCGCAGGATTGAGGACACGCTCATAGGCAGCAGCCCCATCCAGGGACTGAAAACAAACCAACAGTTTATAGCACTATTAAAGACTCTGGCACTACGAATCCCATAACCCTATGCACAGTCTCAGAGAAGCAGCCCAATCAGGGCGTGCAATCCAGGATAATCAGGGAGGAGCCGTGACCAGACTGCCACTTCTTTACCGCCGGAGCCTCTGAGGAAGAAGTCAAGCACTTCACTTTGAAATGCGTCAGGCATAGACGGCGGGACAGCTGTTAAAGGGACTGCTTTGCCGGTGTGTCCATACCTAATAAAAGGCTTCAGCGCAGCACTGCTGTTTGAGAGCTTCTTGCCTGTGTGCACCTTTGGAGCGTGATATTTGAGCGGTAGCCCAGCCGCTGAGACGGCACCACCCCAGGATCTGTGGGGCCTCGGGGTTGGATTGAGCAGGTTCCCGCACATGGAACAGCAGCGCAGGATTGAGGACACGCTCATAAGCAGCAGCCCCATCCAGGGACTGAAAACAAACCAACAATTTATAGCGCTATTAAAGACTCTGGCACCACGAATCCCATAACCCTATGCACAGTCTCAATGAAGCAGCCCAATCAGGGCGTGCAATCAAGGATAATCAGGGAGGAGCCGTGACCAGACTGCACACTTCTTTACCGCCGGAGCCTCTGAGGAAGAAGTCAAGCACTTCGAAACGCGTCAGGCATAGATGGCGGGACAGCTGTTAAAGGGACTGCTTTGCCGGTGTGTCCATACCTAATAAAAGGCTTCATCGCAGCACTGCTGTTTGAGTGCTTCTTGCCTGTGTGCACCTTTGGAGCGTGATATTTGAGCGGCAGCCCAGCCGCTGAGACGGCACCACCCCAGGATCTGTGGTGCCTCGGGGGTGGGATTGCGCCGATTCCCGCACATGGAACAGCAGCGCAGGATTGAGGACATGCTCATAAGCGGCAGCCCCATCCAGGGACTGAAAACAAACCAACAGTTTATAGCGCTATTAAAGACTCTGGCACCACTAATCCCATAACCCTATGCACAGTCTCAATGAAGCAGCCCAATCAGGGCGTGCAATCGAGGATAATCAGGGAGGAGCCGTGACCCGACTGGGCACTTCTTTACCGCCGGAGCCTCTGAGGAAGAAGTCAAGCACTTCGAAACGCGTCAGGCATAGACGGAGGGACAGCTGTTAAAGGGACTGCTTTGCTGGTGTGTCCTTACCTAATAAAAGGCTTCAGGGCAGCGATTCCCGCACATGGAACAGCAGCGCAGGATTGAGGACACGCTCATACGCAGCAGCCCCATCCAGGGACTGAAAACAAACCAACAGTTTATAGCGCTATTAAAGACTCTGGCACTATGAATCCCATAACCCTATGCACAGTCTCATTGAAGCAGCCTCATCAGGGCGTGCAATCGAGGATAATCAGGAAGGAACCGTGACCAGACTGCCCACTTCTTTACCGCCGGAGCCTCTGAGGAAGAAGTGAAGCACTTCGAAACGCGTCAGGCATAGACGGCGGGACAGCTGTTAAAGGGACTGCTTTGCCGGTGTGTCCATACATCATAAAAGGCTTCAGCGCAGCACTGCTGTTTGAGTGCTTCTTGCCTGTGTGCACCTTTGGAGCGTGATATTTGAGCGGCAGCCCAGCCGCTGAGACGGCACCACTCCAGGATCTGTGGGGCCTCGGGGGTTGGATTGAGCCGATTCCCGCACATGGAACAGCAGCGCAGGATTGAGGACACGCTCATAGGCAGCAGCCCCATCCAGGGACTGAAAACAAACCAACAGTTTATAGTGCTATTAAAGACTCTGGCACTACGAATCCCATTACCCTATGCACAGTCTCAATGAAGCAGCCCAATCAGGGCGTGCAATCGAGGATAATCAGGGAGGAGCCGTGACCAGACTGCCCACTTCTTTACCGCCAGAGCCTCTGAGGAAGAAGTCAAGCACTTCAAAACGCGTCAGGCATAGACTGCGGGACAGCTGTTAAAGGGACTACTTGCCGGTGTGTCCATACCTAATAAAAGGCTTTAGCGCAGCACTGCTGTTTGAGTGCTTCTTGCCTGTGTGCACCTTTGGAGCGTGATATTGGAGCGGTAGCCCAGCCGCTGAGACCGCACCACCCCAGGATCTGTGGGTCCTTGGGGGTTGGATTGAGCCGATTCCCGCACATGGAACAGCAGCGCAGGATTGAGGACACGCTCATAAGCAGCAGCCCCATCCAGGGACTGAAAACAAACCAACAGGTTATAGCGCTATTAAAGACTCTGGCACTACGAATCCCATAACCCTATGCACAGTCTCAATGAAGCAGCCCAATCAGGGCGTGCAATCAAGGATAATCAGGGAGGAGCCGTGACCAGACTGCGCACTTTTTTTCCGCCGGAGCCTCTGAGGAAGAAGTCAAGCACTTCGAAACGCGTCAGGCACAGACAGCAGGACAGCTGTTAAAGGGACTGCTTTGCCAGTGCGTCCATACCTAATAAAAGCCTTCAGCGCAGCACTGCTGTTTGAGTGCTTCTTGCCTGTGTGCACCTTTGGAGCGTGATATTTGAGCGGCAGCCCAGCCGCTGAGACGGCACCACCCCAGGATCTGTGGGGCCTCGAGGGTTGGATTGAGCCGATTCCCGCACATAGAACAGCAGCGCAGGATTGAGGACACGCTCATAAGCAGCAGCCCCATCCAGGGACTGAAAACAAACCAACAGTTTATAGCGCTATTAAAGACTCTGGCACTACGAATCCCATAACCCTATGCACAGTCTCAATCAAGCAGCCCAATTAGGGCGTTCAATAGAGGATAATCAGGGAGGAGCCGTGACCAGACTGCGCACTTCTTTACCGCCGGAGCCTCTGAGAAAGAAGTCAAGCACTTCGAAACGCGTCAGGCATAGACGGCGGGACAGCTGTTAAATGGACTGCTTTGCCGGTGTGTCCATACCTAATAAAAGGCTTCAGCGCAGCACTGCTGTTTGAGTGCTTCTTGCCTGTGTGCACCTTTGGAGCGTGATATTTGAGCGGCAGCCCAGCCGCTTAGACGGCACCACCCCAGGATCTGTGGGGCCTCGAGGGTTGGATTGAGCCGATTCCCGCACATGGAACAGCAGCGCAGGATTGAGGACACGCTCATAAGCAGCAGCCCAATCCAGGGACTGAAAACAAACCAACAGTTTATAGCGCTATTAAAGACTCTGGCACTACGAATCCCATAAGCCTATGCACAGTCTCAATCAAGCAGCCCAATTAGGGTGTGCAATCAAGGATAATCAGGGAGGAGCCGTGACCAGACTGCGCACTTCTTTACCGCCGGAGCCTCTGAAAAAGAAGTCAAGCACTTCGAAACGCGTCAGGCATAGACAGCGGGACAGCTGTTAAAGGGACTGCTTTGCCGGTGTGTCCATACCTAATAAAAGGCTTCAGCGCAGCACTGCTGTTTGAGTGCTTCTTGCCTGTGTGCACCTTTGGAGCGTGATATTTGAACGGCAGCCCAGCGGCTGAGACGGCACCATCCCAGGATCTGTGGGGCCTCGGGGGTTGGATTGAGCCGATTCCCGCACTTGGAACAGCAGCGCAGGATTGAGGACACCCTCATAAGCAGCAGCCCCATCCAGGGACTGAAAACAAAGCAATAGTTTATAGCGCTATTAAAGACTCTGGCACTACGAATCCCATAACCCTATGCACAGTCTCAATGAAGCAGCCCAATTAGGGCGTGCAATCGAGGATATTCAGGGAGGAGCCGTGACCAGACTGCGCAATTCTTTTCCACCGGAGCCTCTGAGGAAGAAGTCAAGCACTTCGAAACGCGTCAGGCATAGATGGCGGGACAGTTGTTAAAGGGACTGCTTTGCCGGTGTGTCCATACCTAATACAAGGCTTCAGCGCAGCACTGATGTTTGAGTGCTTCTTGCCTGTGTGCACCTTTGGAGCGTGATATTTGAGCGGCAGCCCAGCGGCTGAGACGGTACCAACCCAGGATCTGTGGGGCCTCGGGGGTTGGATTGAGCCGATTCCCGCACATGGAACAGCAGCGCAGGATTGAGGACACGCTCATAAGCAGCAGCCCCATCCAGAGACTGAAAACAAACCAACAGTTTATAGCGCTATTAAAGACTCTGGCACTACGAATCCCATAACCCTATGCACAGTCTCAATGAAGCAGCCCAATTAGGGCGTGCAATCGAGGATAATCAGGGAGGAGCCGTGACCAGACTGCCCACTTCTTTACCGCCGGAGCCTCTGAGGAAGAAGTCAAGCACTTCGAAACGCGTCAGGCATAGACGGCGGGACAGCTGTTAAAGAGACTGCTTTGCCGGTGTGTCCATACCTAATAAAAGGCTTCAGCGCAGCACTGCTGTTTGAGTGCTTCTTGCCTGTGCGCACCTTTGGAGCGTGATATTTGAGCGGCAGCCCAGCGGCTGAGACAGCACCATCCCAGGATCTGTGGGGCCTCGTGGGTTGGATTGAGCCGATTCCCGCACATGGAACAGCAGTGCAGGATTGAGGACACGCTCATAAGCAGCAGCCCCATCCAGGGACTGAAAACAAACCAACAGTTTATAGCGCTATTATAGACTCTGGCACTACGAATCCCATAACCCTATGCACAGTCTCAATGAAGCAGCCCAATCAGGGCGTGCAATCGAGGATAATCAGGGAGGAGCCGTGACCAGACTACGCACTTCTTTACCGCCGGAGCCTCTGAGGAAGAAGTCAAGCACTTCGAAAAATGTCAGGCATAGACGGCGGGACAGCTGTTAAAGGGACTGCTCTGCCGGTGCGTTCATACCTAATAAAAGGCTTCAGCGCAGCACTGCTGTTTGAGTGCTTCTTGCCTGTGTGCACCTTTGGAGCGTGATATTTGAGCGGCAGCCCATCCGCTGAAATGGCACCACCCCAGGATCTGTGGGGCCTCGGGGGTTGGATTGAGCCGATTCCCGCACATGGAACAGCAGCGCAGGATTGAGGACATGCTCATGAGCAGCGGCCCCATCCAGGGATTGAAAACAAACAACAGTTTATAGCACTATTAAATACTCTGGCACTTCGAATCCCATAACCCTATGCACAGTCTCAATGAAGCAGTCCAATCAGGGCGTGCAATCGAGGATTATCAGGAAGGAGCTGTGACCAGACTGCGCACTTCTTTACCGCCGGAGCCTCTGAGGAAGAAGTCAAGCACTTCGAAACGCGTCAGGCATAGATGGTGGGACAGCTGTTAAAGGAACTGCTTTGCCGGTGTGTCCATACCTAATAAAAGGCTTCAGCGCAGCACTGCTGTTTGAGTGCTTCTTGCCTGTGTGCACCTTTGGAGCGTGATATTTGAGCGGCAGCCCAGCCGCTGAGACGGCACCACCCCAGGATCTGTGGGGCCTCGGGGTTGGATTGAGCAGGTTCCCGCACATGGAACAGCAGCGCAGGATTGAGGACACGCTCATAGGCAGCAGCCCTATCCAGGGACTGAAAACAAACCAACAGTTTATAGCGCTATTAAAGACTCTGGCACTACGAATCCCATATCCCTAAGCACAGTCTCAATGAAGCAGCCCAATCAGGGCGTGCAATCCAGGATAATCAGGGAGGAGCCGTGACCAGACTGCCACTTCTTTACCGCCGGAGCCTCTGAGGAAGAAGTCAAGCACTTCACTTTGAAATGCGTCAGGCATAGACGGCGGGACAGCTGTTAAAGGGACTGCTTTGCCGGTGTGTCCATACCTAATAAAAGGCTTCAGCGCAGCACTGCTGTTTGAGTGCTTCTTGCCTGTGTGCACCTTTGGAGCGTGATATTGGAGCGGTAGCCCAGCCGCTGAGACGGCACCACCCCAGGATCTGTGGGGCCTCGGGGTTGGATTGAGCAGGTTCCCGCACATGGAACAGCAGCGCAGGATTGAGGACACGCTCATAAGCAGCAGCCCCATCCAGGGACTGAAAACAAACCAACAGTTTATAGCGCTATTAAAGACTCTGGCACCACGAATCTCATAACCCTATGCACAGTCTCAATGAAGCAGCCCAATCAGGGCGTGCAATCGAGGATAATCAGGGAGGAGCCGTGACCCGACTGCGCACTTCTTTACCACCGGAGCCTCTGAGGAAGAAGTCAAGCACTTGGAAACACGTCAGGCATAGACGGCGGGACAGCTGTTAAAGGGACTGCTCTGCCGGTGTGTCCATACCTAATAAAAGGCTTCAGCGCAGCACTGCTGTTTGAGTGCTTCTTGCCTGTGTGCACCTTTGGAGCGTGATATTTGAGCGGCAGCCCAGCCGCTGAAACGGCACCACCCCAGGATCTGTGGGGCCTCGGGGTTGGATTGAGCCGATTCCCGCACATGGAACAGCAGCGCAGGATTGAGGACACGCTCATAAGCAGCAGCCCCATCCAGGGATTGAAAACAAACCAACAGTTTATAGCGCTATTAAAGACTCTGGCACTACGAATCCCATAACCCTATGCACAGTCTCAATGAAGCAGCCCAATCAGGGCGTGCAATCGAGGATTATCAGGAAGGAGTCGTGACCAGCCTGTGCACTTCTTTACCGCCGGAGCCTCTGAGGAAGAAGTCAAGCACTTCGAAACGCGTCAGGCATAGATGGCGGGACAGCTGTTAAAGGGACTGCTTTGCCGGTGTGTCCATACCTAATAAAAGGCTTCAGCGCAGCACTGCTGTTTGAGTGCTTCTTACCTGTGTGCACCTTTGGAGCGTGATATTCCAGCGGCAGCCCAGCCGCTGAGACGGCACCACTCCAGGATCTGTGGGGCCTCGGGGGTTGGATTGAGGCGATTCCCGCACATGGAACAGCAGCGCAGGATTGAGGACACGCTCATAGGCAGCAGCCCCATCCAGGGACTGAAAACAAACCAACGGTTTATAGCACTATTAAAGACTCTGGCACTACGAATCCCATAACCCTATGCACAGTCTCAATGAAGCAGCCCAATCAGGGCGTGCAATCCAGGATAATCAGGGAGGAGCCATGACCAGACTTCCACTTCTTTACCGCCGGAGCCTCTGAGGAAGAAGTCAAGCACTTCACTTCGAAACGCGTCAGGCATAGACGGCGGGACAGCTGTTAAAGGGACTGCTTTGCCGGTGTGTCCATACCTAATAAAAGGCTTCAGCGCAGCACTGCTGTTTGAGTGCTTCTTGCCTGTGTGCACCTTTGGAGCGTGATATTTGAGCGGTAGCCCAGCCGCTGAGACGGCACCACCCCAGGATCTGTGGGGCCTCGGGGTTGGATTGAGCAGATTCCCGCACATGGAACAGCAGCGCAGGATTTAGGACACGCTCCTAAGCAGCAGCCCCATCCAGGGACTTAAAACAAACCAACAGTTCATAGCGCTATTAAAGACTCTGGCACCACGAATCCCATAACCCTATGCACAGTCTCAATGAAGCAGCCCAAACAGGGCATGCAATCGAGGATTATCAGGGAGGAGCCGTGACCCGACTGCGCACTTCTTTACCGCCGGAGCCTCTGAGGAAGAAGTCAAGCACTTCGAAACGCATCAGGCATAGATGGCGGGACAGCTGTTAAAGGGACTGCTTTGCCGGTGTGTCCTTACCTAATAAAAGGCTTCAGCACAGCACTGCTGTTTGAGTGCTTCTTGCCTGTGTGCACCTTTGGAGCGTGATATTTGAGCGGCAGCCCAGCCGCTGAGACGGCACCACCCCAGGATCTGTGGGGCCTTCGGAGTTGGATTGAGCCGATTCCCGCACATGGAACAGCAGCGCAGGATTGAGGACACGCTCATAAGCAGCAGCCCCATCCAGGGACTGAAAACAAACCAACAGTTTATAGCGCTATTAAAGACTCTGGCACTACGAATCCCATAACCCTATGCACAGTCTCAATGAAGCAGCCCAATCAGGGCGTGCAATCGAGGATAATCAGGGAGGAGCAGTGACCAGACTGCGCACTTCTTCTCGTCGGAGCCTCTGAGGAAGATGTCAAGCACTTCGAAACGCATCAGGCATAGACGGCGGGACAGCTGTTAAAGGGACTGCTTTGCCGATGTGTCCATACCTAATAAAAGGCTTCAGCGCAGCACTGCTGTTTGAGTGCTTCTTGCCTGTGTGCACCTTTGGAGCGTGATATTTGAGCGGTAGCCCAGCCGCTGAGACGACACCACCCCATGATCTGTGGGGCCTCGAGGGTTGGATTGAGCCGATTCCCGCACATGGAACAGCAGCGCAGGATTGAGGACACGCTCATAAGCAGCAGCCCCATCCAGGGACTGAAAACAAACCAACAGTTTATAGCGCTATTAAAGACTCTGGCACTACGAATCCCATAACCCTATGCACAGTCTCAATGAAGCAGCCCAATCAGGGCGTGCAATCGAGGATAATCAGGGAGGAGCAGTGACCAGACTGCGCACTTCTTCTCGCCGGAGCCTCTGAGGAAGATGTCAAGCACTTCGAAACGCATCAGGCATAGACGGCGGGACAGCTGTTAAAGGGACTGCTTTGCCGATGTGTCCATACCTAATAAAAGGCTTCAGCGCAGTACTCCTGTTTGAGTGCTTCTTGCCTGTGTGCACCTTTGGAGCGTGATATATATATATGCAGGTGGGTTGGTGGGAGGAGCATGTCCTCAAGTTTCAGCATGCAACATATTGGAACAACAATGTCATGAAGTACTGGCGATATATAGATGACGTGTTTATAATTTGGCGGGGGTCCATACAGGAAGCAAATCAATTTGTGAATGATATCAATAACAACGAATGAAACTTAAATTTCACAGCTAATATCAATCCCAATGAAGCAACTTTTTTAGACGTGCAGGTCAACATAGTGCAGAATGAGATAACCCTCTGCCTATTTAGGAAAAGCACTTCGGGTAACACCATCCTGCACGCCGATAGCTTCCACCCCCACCACACCATAACAGCCATCCCATATGGGGAATTCCTACGAATACACAGATCCTGCAGTTCAAACATAATGAGGGACAAACATCAACAGGACTGTAAGAACAGATTACTTGCTAGGGGATATAATGCCAAAAAACTAGATGCGAGCATGTCTAAGGCCAATCGTCTTAACCGATTACAGCTTTTAAATCCCGATAGAACAAACAATGTAAAAACTAAGTAAGACGAGGATAGCAAAACCATTCGCCTCATAACAGGCTATAGTCGCCAGGCACGCCAGATCACTAAATTGATTAAGCAGGAATGGCCCATTATCCTGACGGACCCTGTACTGAAAGACATTATGCCAAAAAATCCCACAGTCACATACAGACGAGCATATGCAATGCGCAACGATCTGGTATGTAGCAGTCCAGAAACAACCAAAATGGACAATTAGTTGTCCCCCCGGAAAGGGTTTTTTCGTTGCAGCAGCTGCCGTGTGTGCAAGTTCGGGATTAATGTTAAATCACATCCTACCCCTTTTGACACCAAACCAATCACGTTAAAAGGACACTATACTTGCCGCACCGAATTAGCTGTCTATGTGTTGACGTGTAGCTGCGAACTTACCTATGTGGGCAGCACTAAGTTACCTGTCCACATGCGTATTTTACAGCACTTAAGGGCAATAGTCAATGCCGACCCAAGTTACCCCGTGGCTCAACATTTTAAGAGTACACATAACCAAAATCCAAACCATCTTAGGTATTTTGTGATCGATGCTATCAACCCGAGCAAAAGGGGAGGCGATAATGAGAAGCGCCTCAGACAGCTCAAATCCAAATACATAGTACTCCTTAACAGCAAGAGCCCGGGAGGTTTAAACATGGGGGAAGATCTCCACAATTTTCTATAGTACTTTCATAGAATTGTGGACGACAAATGGCGCAGTATACTCATCAGTACTTTGTCCTATACTTGCGATAGGTCCATTGAGAAGCAACATCAGGATGGGCATTAGAGGTACTCCGACATACAAATCATAGTCTTCAGTTGGTATACACATTCAACAACATGTATACATAATGAATTAATACAAGGCAGATACCAGAAACATATGTATATAAAAAATTTTTTTTTAATGAAATATATGTTTATTATTATTATTTTGTGCACATAGTAGACACACTTACTCTGCACTTACTCACAGGATTCTCACTTATACCCTTTGTTTGGTGGGACCCTGTTTTTTTTAGCACCTAATCACTTTAAGGAACCCTGCTAATAGGAAGGTAGCACACGCACACACTATTAGTTATCACATATGTAACCATTGTGAATAGATAATTGTGGATGTAACTGGGGTTGATTAATTTGGATTTCATATGTAAAATTATGTATGTATTTGTACAGACAAAGCAACCAACTACAAATTTTGAAGATGTTAAATTATCATTCACCCATGAATTAAGTAATACCGCCAAACTTATATGTAATGTGAACACAACTAAATCATGATGTATAATATCTATGACAAAAGACCATACACTATGCAGACTTTTTGTTTTTGATGCATAGGACAATATTATTATACAAGCTTTAATTGATTGTTTATGCTGGTTTAAATTCAAAACATTCGTGCACACATTGCTCGATTCTCATTGCAATGTAAATGATATTGCACAGTGTTAAAATGGCGCCCGACAAAAATGCTAGATTGCAGGCTGCACTAATTTTTGGTCCGTTGTTGTTGTTCACTACCAAGATGAGAAATGGCGCACTTTTTGATGTGTGTAACCCCTGTTAAATAACAGCAGTTCCTAATACTCCCCATCAGTGAGCAAGGACATGAAGTTCGAAACGCGTCTGATGGCTTGCACCGCAACGAAATAAAAATTCACGAATATACCCAAGACTGACTTGGGCTGTTTATTGGAGTCTGCGTACCTGTCTGTGCAAACAAGCACACTTTTTCAGCAAGTCGGATTTGTATCTATACTACTATTATAAAGAGAGAACACAAACATTTGAGCCAGGTAAACTCGAAAAGTACACCACCAATCAAAACACCCAAGACATCTTTGAAAACCTCAGGGCAAGCAGAAGGACATAGGCTATTAAAAATAAAAAATATAAGTTGTTTAAAAAATGTCGAAATAAAAATAAAGTAGCGCCGAGCGCGACGTCTGCTTGATGACATTATTTGCGTTTGCGCTCCCTGGCAACACTTCCGGAAATGGCGCCGAAGATCGCGACCTGCTGGGAGGACTGCCACGGCCCTGCTTGCTGCTGGGCGAAGTGGCGGCCTGTGCGGACGGGGCGCATGGAGAGTGGCGGCCTGTGCGGGCGGGGCGCCTGGAGAGTGGCGGCCTGTGCGGGCGGTACGCCTGGAGAGTGGCGGCCTGTGCGGGCGGGGCGCCTGGAGAGTGGCGGCCTGTGCGGGCGGGGCACCTGGAGCGGGACCGGCGGCTGAGGTAAGGATCAGGCGGGAGTGGGGGCCGGGACAGCTTGGGACGGGCCGGGGCGGGAGGGGGCAGGGGGCAGAAGTGCACGCAAGCCTCAAATGCTGCCCCCAGCCCCTTTCTACCCCAGGCAACGCTGGGGCGGGCTGCTAGTATAGATATATATATATATATATATATATATATATATATATATATATATATATATTTGTGTCCGTCTGTAACGCAACTGGTGCTATGTAAGCGCTCTGATACCTTCGGGTTCAGTTTGCGCTGTATAAAACATATCTTTATATATATATATATATATATATATATATATATATATATATATGTATATATGTATATATATATATATATATATATATCACAGCTCCAAGTTGCCCCTGCTAGAACAGCACTCAGAAACTCAGCGAGTAGGTGGCAAACCTTTAATTTAGGGTATGAGCAGACGCCTGTCTGCTGTTGTGTTTAAGACAGTCATTCTCGGCGGCAATAGCCTGACACGTTTCAAAGGTTACTTCCTTCTTCTTCAGAGGCTTGACGCTGGGAATAATTGGGTGCTGCGGTTTCAATGTCTCCCAAATGCAGTTTACGCCCTTTATGGGCTGGTCCACCAAGGCATTATGGGAGATGTTGTTCCGATTTCTTCCTCCTGTATGGTGGCACTAATTTCTGTCATGTTTCAAGCCACTGTATGGGCCACGGCAGGCAGAGTCCGCTCTCGATCCCTTCGTTGAGTTTCACTGCACGGCTCCGTTACATCGTGCCGCATGGTCCCCAAGTTGGCGGGGTGGTGCCCGTTCGGCGGCTGGGCGGCCGCCCAATATCACAGCTCCAAGTTGCCCCTTCTAGAACAGCACTCAGAAACTCAGCGAGTAGGTGGCAAACCTTTAATTTAGGGTATGAGCAGACGCCTGTCTGCTGTTGTGTTTAAGACAGTCATATATAAATATCATGAAGAGAGTCGCCATGCAAGGAAATGCCACTTAGGTGATAATGACAGCCTTCGTAAATGTGGGCAACAGGCGTATTGCATTAGATCACACCAACTGAATCGCCAAACATGTTTTGGGCGTTGCGCCCTTGTCCACTGGCTGAAACAACAAAGTCCCGGCAGCTGTGTGGACTTGTACTCATGACCCCGCCCAAATACAATGTTTGCGTGTCCGATGGCATTCTGGGGTATGAAGTCCTACTTCTCCTAAAATAGTTGCTGTACAGGGGTAAGTGCTCACAAAAATAAATCCCAACTGGGTGTCAGGGTGAAGAAAAAACACAATGTCTGTTGCTTTAGACACCCCACAAACATCGGCAATTACCAACTCCTTCAGGCCCCCCATTAACAGGCACCTCAGGTTCACAAGGATATATACATTATATATATATATATATATACATTATATATATATATATATATATATATATACATATATGTCTGTGTTTGTATATATATGTATAAATATATATATATATATATATGCAATAAAAAATAAGCAAAACAGTTATATAATTTATAATAAAAATTGAATTATGCTGGGCATAAGTTAGTTCACAGCTAATGTGTGGCTCCTTGAGCAAGTGTTTGAAGTTAAGACAATAGAGGGGAAGGAAACATGATGCCAAAATTAAGAAGGGTCAAACGCTAGTGCATAATAGAAAAACCTAGAAATTTAGTTAAATGGGAAGATAGCACCTTAAGCATAGTTAAGCGGTCCAGTATTTTGAGACAACAATGGTTTAGAAAGTGTGATCTTTACTTCTGGGTCATCATGGATACACCTGCTTAAGAAGACGTGAAGAACAGTCAAACCTTGCCTGCCAATTGTGCATCGTATTAAGGTGTTTTTGCATTTGCTCCAGTACACCACTTGGCATTCCCTTCTTTCACCGTTGTTTTGTTCTCCCATTTCCTTCCTTTCTGGTCCCATTATTTCTGCTCAGGTGTTGTTCTTCCATTTGTTTGCTTCCTTTCTCTACAGTCGCTGTCTTCCGCATTAATGGCTTTCACCTGTTTTTTTTTTTAGAATGTTTCCTCGTCCTCCTCAATGACCACCACAGCTCCACTGTGGAAGTAGAGGTAAGAGGGACGTCAACTGTGGATTATTGTTCTTTCTATTAAGTGGGTTTCCTATTGATGTGCTATTTCTTTGGAATTATGGTGTGCCTGTACCGGAATGTACTATTAACTTCAATTCTGTTCTACGAAGAGTGCTTAGTACTTTGATGACTACTTACCTAAGGAATAAGCAGTAACAAGTGATTGGTCTCTGTATGACATCCTCAGAAGAGACGTCCCTGCAGCTGCGTTACTCATCCACTCCCCCTCCTCAATCCCTCCAACTGTCCACAGTGTTTGGACATGTATCAACATTATTTATAATGGGAATGGGAAGGGACGGGTTCCCGTCAGATTCAGACTAACTTCGTCCTTAACAATTTGCCAGAAATATTATGAATCCCGATGTGAACCTGCTACAGAAAAAAGATGTGCAAGACAGAACAAAGACACAGGAAGAATTAGAAAGTGCATGTCAAAAGAGCCTTCATGTTAGACAAGAATAATTAAATGGGAGGTTCCCCTTCTTCTGTCTTGGTCAAAAGTGCCAGAAGTAGCTCACAACATGAGAATCTGGAAACTCTCACAGGAAATGCTGTCCTATCACTTGGCCAGAATATTTCAGTGTTCAGCTGCAGTAGCCCAGTGTGCGCTGCTCCTGATAAATACAGTGGAGATCCTAACACTTTCAGCCATTATAGGCACAATGTAACCTCCATTTTACGGCATGGCTGCAATGTTTCAGTTTGACTGGACTAAAGCTGCATTTGTTTTATCGTATCTAACTAAAGAAGCAATAATATGGACCACTTCTTTAATTTTGAACAGACGTCCTTAGTTGGGATACAAAATACTATACAGTCCACCCACTCTGGATTAGGTACACAGAGACAAGGCTCCAAAGACCTTGTGAGCTATGTAGCTTACTTTCAACAGCTTACTGCAGGAGTAGGCTGGACGCATGAGGCAGCTGAAGCCGCTATTATTAACGACTACACAAAGATTTAAAAGATGCATCGTCCGTTGGCCATTATTGAGATCCTTTGCTCCTTTGCTCCTGTCAGATAGTTGATTCGCTTCAGTGCCTTGACGCCTTCACGTATTTGTTTGCGCGATATAAAATGATCATTCATTCATTCCGTGGTTGTTAATCATCCTACGATTTCCATGGTGTTAATGAATCTAACCCTACAGGTTGCTGCCCAGCAGAGAAGATGACGAGGAGAAGACCATTGTTGAGATATAAAGCCACAGTGAGATTTCAGACGGAAAATGTGCCTGCAGAGGAAAACAAAGAGGAACCCCAGGCAAATCGGGAATACTCATAAACCAACTATCTAAAGCGGAGAAGGACAGAAGATGCTGTGAGGGTGTTTGTCTGAACTTTGGACGTTTGGGTTCTCTGTTTGACTTTGTCTCATGTTAGAGGGAAATTGGGCTGCTCAGTCCTGAATGACTGACTAGCACTGATGATATCCAGTTTAGAAAGGTTTGTCTCCAAAAGAGCTAATATTTTCCTCCAAGCTTTCCCTCTCTATGAAATCCAGTCCAATACACTTACTGCTCTTACTCGACTCTGTAGCTTCTGGCATTTTTATGGATGAGCCAGTCCAAAGTAAAAGATTGTGATACAACAAAAGAAAAGACCAGAACCTATTTTTGGAGTAGATGGAACTGCATTGACATCTGGAGAGATGGTCTATGAAACGGAGCCTCTGATAGGGGTGACAGAGGCTGAACATTTAGGAAAGCTGCAGTGTCATATCCTAGATGCCCCTGGATTTACTTACGATTCTCTGAACTTCTTGGTTCTGAAGGCATGATCCTGGTATAAAGTCAGCAGTATGAAAGATACAATTGAACTTGCTTGTCCACAAAACTGTTATTCCTGCTCACGTTTTAAAGCCCCAGCCCAATTTATGCTTTCCAATACAGTCAAAAGTTGTGGCAGGACTTTCCCAGATCCGTAGTGAATTTTGAGATGTGTTCGGTGTAAAGGGTGCAGACACTCTCCCTCCACACAGAGATTAAAACTGTGCTATAATTCCTGGGGCCAAAATACCACATTTCTAGATTTACCCCATTAACACTCAAGGGGGATGAAGTTTAGTTTGCCACAAGATTTTCCCTTCCTTCACATTTATTTTGTTGTACTGTTACCTTCTCTTAGGGTCTCATTTAGTCAGGAAGTTGGTGTTATATACGTTTGTTTTCTTCCTCTACAGTTGCTGGCTTCCACATCTTTGGCCTTCACCTGGTTGTTGGGAATGTCTTCTGGTCTTCCTCAACGATCACCATGGCACAGTCGAGGTAAGATGGACACCAGCTGTGGATTATTGTGAGATCTTGCTATTACGTCGATTTTCAATTGATGTACTATTACTCTGGATTAAAGGCGTGGTAGTAACTTCAATGTCATTCTGCACAACATTGGTCACGGTAACTAGACGCAATATCGAAAAAAAATATCTAATATCGAATCCAAAATATAGAATGGACCTAATATTGAATGGACATAATATAGTTGTTAATAATATCGAAATGTAGGTAAGTAATATCGACTGTCAAAATATCGAATTTTTAATAATATCGAATTTGTATAAGTGTTTTGTATGTTAGAATATGTGTAGGAAGTGTATATTATTTTTGTAATGTATGTTTCATTTTTTTTAAAGTAAAGAATTTTATGTTATTTAATTTTTGCATAATTAAATTCCGTAGCTGGTTGTGGGTTTATAGGGGAATAGGGTGGGAAGTAATTTAATTATAGTAAAAATAATATTCATTTTTAGGAATAATTAATTATTTTTAATTTATTTTTGCGTTTTAGTTCTGTAGCAGGTTGTGGGTTTATAGCAGGATGGGGTGGGAAATAATTTAATTGTCATTAAGTAAATATTTATTTTTATTGATTGATATTGATAACTAATGTATTGTTAATTAATTATTAATTGGTCATTCATTTGTATTAATTGATAATTCATTTTTATTAATTATTTAATTGATAATTATGTTAATAGTAATATTTTATTATTCATAGTGGGTTGTGGGTTTATAGGGGAATTGGGTGGGAAGTAATTCAATTGTAATTAATTATTAAAAATATTTTTGTGTATTGATAATTCATTTACTGTGAATGATTAATTGGTATATTTTTTATTTATTTATTAATTTTTGGTATTTAAAATTAATTAGTTGTTAATTAATTATGAATAGGTAATAATAATAATAATACTGGATTTTATACAGCGCGAACAGCTACCTCACAAGGAGGTGTCCCGGCGCTAGTAGTTCACAGATAACCTGGGCCAAAGATAGGGGAGCTAGCGTGGCTGGGTGAAAAGCCAGGTCTTTAGCAGTTTCTTAAAGCAGGGTTCGGTTGGTGCCTGTTGAATTGCTTGTGGTAGGGAGTTCCACAAAGCGGAAACATTCGCTGAAAAGGTCCGACCGTCTAGTCGGGCCCTCTTTACACGTGGGACAGCCAGTAGAACACGGTCATTGGACCGTAGTGCGCGGCTTTGGGAGTATCTTGGGAGACGGTTTTTCAGGTATTGTGGGCAGGAGCCATGCAAAGATCTGAACGCAAGCGTCAGACCTTTGAATTTTGTTCTGTTGGCAACTGGTAGCCAATGCAGGGTTCGAAGATGCGGAGAGACTCACTGCTTAAACGGGATTCGTAGTAGCAGTCTCGCAGCCGCATTCTGAACTACCTGAAGCTTGTGAGTCAGGTATTTAGGGAGGCCAAGGTACAAGCCATTGGCATAATCCAGTCGTGAGGTGACAGTTGCGTGGACAACCGTTTTTCTGCAGCCCACCGGTAGAAGTTTTAGAATTTTACAGAGGTTTCTTAGCTTGCTCAGGCAGCATCCGGCCACTTGTTGGATATGGGATGTAAAGGACATATTATCATCCCATCTCACTCCAAGATTTTTTGCCGAGTGGCTGGGTGAAGGAGGTGGGCCCATCTCCGTAGGCCACCAGAGTTCTGGGGCGGGGGTGGGACCCTTCCCGAAGAAGATGACTTCGGTTTTATTGGCATTTAGTTTTAGTTTATTAGTGTTCATCCAGTTTGCTATGTCCTGGAGACAGCCTTTGAAATTTGAGAAAGAATCCTGCGTCATCTCTGAGTACGGAAATACCAACTGGGTGTCGTCAGCATACGAGATTGCCTTGACACCCCAGTTGGCAATTAGCGCAAAGAGAGGTGCCAGATAGATGTTGAACAAAAGGGGGCTGAGGGCCGATCCCTGCGGGACTCCACAGCTGAGGGATTTGGGTGTGGAAGAAATTGTCCCGAGTGCCACCTTCTGCGTTCTCAGAGATAGGTAGGAGTTTATCCACCCCAGCGCACTGTCCTGAATACCTATCGCTGCCAGCCGGCTGAGTAGTCTGGCATGGTCCACCGTATCGAAGGCGGCCGACAGATCCAGGAGTACCAGCATTGCTGAGTTTCCTGCATCCATCGACCACCTCACTGACTCGGCTACCTCTATGAGTGCTGTTTCCGTGCTAAAGCCGGGACGGAAACCAGATTGAGTTTCATGTAGAATATTGTTGGTTTCCACGAATTTGCTCAGTTGGCGCTGTATAACTTTAACTTGTTAATTAATGTTTAATAACCAATATGTATTTGTATTTATAATTGATTAATTAATAAATATGATGTGATTGGTAATTCATTTTAATATTTTTTTTAATTAGTATTGATAATTAATTTATTTTTATTAAAATATTAAATCATCACTTTCCCTACTGTTGCACTCACTGGAGTGGGAATAGTAATTTTTACCCTTCCGCTATCCAACGCTTTCCCTACTGTTGCACTCTCTGGAGTGGGATTAGTAATTTTTATGCCTACACTATCCTACGCTTTCCCTACTGTTGCACTCACTGGAGTAGGAATAGTAATTTTTAACCTCCAGCTATCCAACGCTTTCCCTACTGTTGCACTCACTGGAGTGGGAATAGTAATTTTTACCCCTATGCTATCCAACGCTTTCCCTACTGTTGCACTCACTGGAGAGGGAACAGTAATTTTTACCCCTATGCTATCCAACGCTTTCCCTACTGTTGCACTCACTGGAGTGGGAATAGTAATTTTTACCCCTATGCTATCCAACGCTTTCCCTACTGTTGCACTCACTGGAGTGGGAATAGTAATTTTTACCCCAACGCTACCCAATGCTTTCCCTACTGTGACACTCACTGGAGTGGGGATAGTAATTTTCTACCCTCCCGCAATCCAACGCTTTCCCTACTGTTGCACTCACTGGAGTGGTAATAGTAAATTTCACCCTTCCGCTATCCTATGCTAAAAATATTGAATTTTTTGTTATTAATATTACGTTAATATATATATATATATATATATATATATATATATATATATATGTGTTAAAAAATAAAAATGTATGTTTATTTTTTTAACTTACATTAATTATTTATACATTTTAGTTAATTAAATTTATTATTGCATTAATTTTAAATTACTTTTAAGACATTTTAAAAAATTTGATATTTTAACTAACTATATTTTTTACAACGATATTTTGGATTCGATATTTTTGTACTTACCTGTTTGTAGATAGGAATTCGATATTTTGGTTTTCGATATTTTGTCAGGTCGATATTTTCCTCCTCGATATTCTGTCAGTGATCCATGGGTCACTATGTACCTTGATGAACACTTACCTCACAAGCAGTACCAAGAGAAAAGTATCCGTATGCCATCCTTTTGTATTTGAACTAGATAGAGGTATCTTTACATATCACAGTTTAGCAGTTATAAGATGAACATAATCAGGTGCAGCAGTTGAAGCACCATATCTTATTTATCGGTCATATCTAAACAGCGAATCATGTCTCTAAATTCCAGTAAAGTGACAGATCATATTCATGTACAACTATACTTATTTCTGATATTTCAATCACATCTAAATTGTGAACATCTCCAATAAAATAACAGTGCATCAACCTATTCATGATAAATCACCTCTATGGAAATATCAATCATAACTCCAATTCCAATAAAGTGACAGTGCAACTTTTATATTTTCAGTTCATCACAGTGAGCACATCATTTCTAAAATACCTTTGTCACCGCTACAACTCCTCCATTTTCTGAGGGGAATGCAGATATGCCAGAATTCAGTCTGACTGATTCTCTACATTTTAGTTGCCAAATCACCTATTTATAAATAATAAGTAGTTATAAAAGAAACATAATTAGGTATCATTGTTAAAGCACTCGTCCTTATTTATCAGTCATACCTTCACAGCAAGTTATATCTCACATTGTGACAAAGTGCAGTGTATATTCACATATAGCTGTGCTTATTTTTAATACAGCAATCATCTCAAAGATTTGATCATGTCTCCAATTCTAATAAAGGGACAGTGCTTTATCATCTAAACCTATACTTGTTCATAAATCATCAGTTATATCAAAACATCCATCTAATCACCGAGTCTAGTAAAATAACAATACATATTCACATATAGCTATACTTCCAAAGCACCTATCGTACTGAGTTAATCACAAAAGGCTTAGCATTTCTAAAGGTGTCTCTGTCAGTTAGTATATGTCCAGTCCTACCATTTTTGAGAATTTGATGAAGCACTGTTTATCATAGCATGGTGCCCGAATTTATGCTGACTGACTACCCACATTCATCATACCTAGGACTGACCAAAGATTTCCAATAGGTAGTTATAAATAACCAGTATAGCAGGATCCCTATAAATCTAAAATGCTACAAGATCAAATGTATGTATCAAGTCTCCAACTAAATAATATTTAGGACATTCAGTGGCTGCAGAAGGGAACATTTTATTTACGATGTTCAGAGTGCGGAATAGCATCCATCCATAGAAAAAAAGTCATACAATGGAACCCCCCCTCCCAAATTGGAATAACCATGCCTGAAATAGCCACTACAATTTATCGAATCGTAGTCCAGTGTATCGTTCTCATTTTAACCTCACCTCACTAGATATAGTTTTAGATTTCGAGCAGAGTTCTTTGTACCAAAAATTAAGGGATTCGTAGATTTTTTTCCCTGAGAACATTTTTTCACTATATTACTAGAATAATAAATGTCTTCTTTTCATAAATCATGTAGAATAGAATGTCTTTGGATGCATACAAAATAATAGTAATGGCTGAAGACAAGATTGGCAGGACAAAAGTTTTTGAAATGTCTTTAATCTAGCACCATCAAAGAAGTACCCAATTTTCAAAATCTTTAGATCAGAACTGTCCCTTCTGTCAAACCTGGTGATAAATAACTACAGCAGTGCAGGAAAGTTGCTGCGTGAATCGAATGGATTTCATATTTAGTGAAGATTTTCTGCCTCGTAATCCAGATATAATTCAGAGACTGAGATCTCACTTTGTTTTGGATTTAAAGGGTTTTAAACCCCCCACCCCAAACTACGTCACACCATAGGTCATATTTACTAAGCATAATTGTGAAAGTTCCTTAAAGAGAGAGGGCGAACTATAAAATAAAGGATGCCGTATAATGTAAACGAAAATCTGGAAGGCCTAGTTCGCACTTTTATTTACTCATTTGGAAATTTTTTACCTATGCTTGCTGATGTTTCTGTCTCCAAATAAACAAGCGCAGAGCCCTTTCTAATTTGTCAAAACGGGGGAATCTACATTACAAGAGGTGTCTATAAAATGGATGCTGGACGGGCAGACACCGCCACCATATGTAAGCACATTTTTCCACTGGTCGCGAAGGCGAGCGGCAGAAAATCATCGGACGGTCTTGCTGTCCGCCGCGGACTCTCCCGCCATCCTAATGTGGCGGGGGGAATTTCTGTGAGGATGGCGGATAGATTGTCTACCCCGGGCCGGCGGTGGCTACCGCCGGCCCGACGGGGGCAATCCGTCCGCCATCCTAATCGGCCCCTTAATTTGTGCTATTCTGCCAATAATTGAGAACGGAAGGGTCATCCATACTTGAAGAAGTGTTTCTCATTAAAGAGATATAATTATTAAGGAATAAGTCACATTGCTGTGCTGAGTAATACAGGCCCAAATATCTATAGATCTCTTTTAGAATGAATTTGAAAGTCTCTGAGGCAATATTGCACAATAAACACTCAGTCTTTGCCTCACTGATTTTATATACACCATATACTCAGCACAGTATATGTCTTTATTGCTTGAAGAGGAGCGTTTATATTGGTTATGCTAGAGGGTAAAAATAAAACAATATCATCGGCATGGAGTTTCATTTTGGAAACGGCAGAAAGCGGAGCAGAGATGGTATATCTAGACGTATATATTTGGCCGGCATTTTGATAAAGAAAATATGTAGTATGGGAGAGAGAAGGGTAATTTAGCCAGCGTGTGAATTATTAAATACAACTTCTTATGCCATAGCACCTTGATTTAAAGCTTATATTGACCTCGGGAGCTGAGGAGGAAATTTAAATTTTTTCCAGTCCTTGAAATAAAAATCTCCAGCTCACATAGTCAAAAGCCTCTTTGGCATTCAGCAAGATGATTGCTGTTGAGATTGCATCCGCAATAACTATATGAATACATTTCAACTTAAATTAGTAGCATTTAAAGTCCTAGTGGTAATAGACCCATTCTGATTTTTAGAAATGAGATGGGGAGCAAATATGTTGATATGGTTTACCAATATTTTTAGGTACATCTTGTAATCCAGTTTAATAGCGTTGTTGGTCTGTATGATGTGGGCTCAATTGGTTATTTTCCCAGTTTAAAAACGTTTAGAAAAACACCTTTACGGAGTTGCCAGGAATCTGTCCATCTCCTAATATGGAATTAAAAAGAATGGTCCATGATTTGATAAGAGACTCCTTTAAAATTTCCGTTTAAAGCCATCTTCTCAAGAAGCTATTGAACTTGGCAGCTGTCCTATAGGTTCCCTCACATCAGTTTGCGATATAAAGTTTAAGATGGCAACTGCTGCTGAGGTCAAGCTTGGAAGTCTCAGCTTCTTGAGAAATTGAAATAGCTGGTGTTCCAAATGCAGGTCCTCTAACTTTGATTCTTGATATAGTGTAATATAATAATATAATATAATTTTAATTTAATGTGTTTAATAAGTTGATTTGAACTCCAATCTAAAAACCATCCTACTCTCTCCCCTTCCCTGTAGACTTGTCGTTCAAATGTTTGGTTACTTATAATTTCCATTATAAGGTAGAAATATCTAATTTTCTTCTTCATCACATTTTTAAGGAGATGTCAAATCTATTACAATGGCTTGATATGCTGCGTATCACCCCGCTTGTAAAGAATGTACAGCTTCCTTCTCTTTTTTGGATTTCTGTACTTTTAGAGATATAAGAACTCCTCTAATAGTGCTTCCAAAAGTGCCACACACTATGGCTTCATCTGCTGTTGACTCAGTGTATATAAAGTAATTTTTGATTTCTAAATTAATCAAGCTCCTATCATCCTCTACTGAGAAAAGTGACCAAACGATTTATAGGACATGGGCATAGAACAGTCAACCACTACCAACAAATGGCCTAAAAATCCACTGGCATGGTGCTGTATGTCTACACTGGGTAGGAGAGGTGATCCTGAAAACGTATCAATCATTGAGGCAGGGCGAAATTATGTTGAAAAACTGGCTTAAGATCTAGTTGTAGGATTTTTCTGTCTCCAAATATCATAGCTCCCTGAGCAAAAAAATCTTAAATCTTAAAAAAGCTTTTCTGTGTTTCTCTAATGCTAATTTCAATGAGTTGAAAGAATCTAAATAAGGGTCCGGTAAAAAGTTGGAATCTCTTGAAGACAATTTCACCAGTTAGGTTACACAGTTTCAATTCTAAATTCTGACACAGCTTCACCTCCCATGTACTGGGCCATAATAAGAGTTAAAACTGAATTTTAGGCCACCCTTTTCTACAGGAAGAATAATGCCCAGCTGTGTTTTTCAGTTCTGCAGGATGCCTTCTGGGCTTGCTTCAGCAGCTGCTGTCTTTCAGCATGTGATGACTAATGTGCTGCAAGTGCTAAGTGTGGTACTTGTTCTCCACAACAACATTTTGGTCTTTGGTAAGAGTCTTGGTAAACATTTGGAGAGACTGGAGGCGGTTGCATTTCATTGTTGAAGATTTTAGGTTGACACGAGACAAGTGATAGCTTGGTGTGCAAGAAGTGCAATGTCATGTTTCTAGTAAAGGTATTGCGCTGCGTCTCGACTTGTTGAGTGCTATTGAAGAAATGCCTACTGCTAGAGATCGCAAAACGCTTTAAGCATATTTGAGTATGTGCAAATGATCTGCAAAATGCATTTGCAACATTGCTACCAAAGCTGAGCCCAATTTCACGTTGTTGAAGAATACTGCAAAAATGTTATGCTGGGAGATTAAAAAATTCGATTTTATAGGTATGAAGCGTCCTTATGTACCTGATATATCTTTGTGTATTACTGTTAATGTTGGTGCTGTGCGTATTTGTTTTGATCTTTCCAAGGGTAAAGGTGAGAATTAGTGCATCATTGCCTTTGCTTCACATAGCATTAAGTCCCATGAGGTGTTGATGATGCATCACACAGCGAGGGGGATGGAGTCAGAGTTGTGTTATCTCCTTAGTACATGAATTGTGGCTGCCACACCATTATGCCGACCTTACCCCTGATGCACATCTTTTTATCTTAATGCGTCTTCTTAGCATCTCCAATAACGCCTACACCCATTACCACTGCATTCACCATATCAATTATCTCTCAGAAATCTTTTTTGCATTGATGATCACTTTTTTCAGCTTTTCTCAGTTCTGAAACACACATACCACTAGGTCCTCCCCTGTGAATTGTCTCATTCTCATCTTCCTCAGTGCCATGGCTAGTGGTGAGCAAAGTTTAAATTCCGCTGGCAAAGCTGTGAAAAGTTCATAATTTTAAGATATTGTGAAGTATGTCAATTTTTCACAGCATCACCTTGGGATAATCCCTTATAAAATGATGTTTGTAGCAGAGTTTCCCCACAAATTCTTCCACAAAATGCTGCTTTTTGCATTTTTATCTTTTGCAAAATCTACGTTTTGCGTTATTTTTCGACTTTTTTAAATTTCTTATTTTAAAAAAAAATCATGAAAATGGAAATAGTGAACTTCTCCATCTGTTAACACTCATAGCATTGGCTTTCATTTTACCATGGGGTACTATGCCACTCTGATAGTGTCATTCAGCTACAATGTAATGGGACTTTTGTGTGTTTACTGCTATTGTTATTCTTTTATGATTGAAAATAATTTTGTTTGAGATTTCCCCTGCTGACTTCTTTATATTCAGCTCTACAAGTTATGCAGTTTGAGCCCCTTTCAATTTCCTATATCTCCTTTATAATTTTTCCTCCAGCTTTTCACGTTCATACATGTTAATGTTGATGGCCATTCCTGTTCATGCACAATATTCTCAAACTATTGAAAGTAGTTAGTCAGCTATTGGAATTTACGTGTATAAATTGTAATACTTTGGATTTTCCACATTTATGCAGGTTGTGAGTTCTTTATGGAGGTTTGTGAAATGCACAAAATCTAAATCCAAACTTTTCTTTGCCATTTGGCTGTCAGGCTACAAGTGTTAGGGTGCTGATTTTGAGTTTTGCGAATGGGTTACTCTGTCACAAACGCTTTGTGTAACTCGTCCGCCTTATTACAAGTGCATATTATCTTATGGCTCTTGTAATAAGGAGGACAGGCTACTAACCAGTCCAACAAACTGTAAATCAGAATGATAGTTTGCTTCATTTAAGTGTGTCAGAAGGGCTTCAGAGGATCAGAAGTTCTCTCGTCCTATTTGCTCACACCACAAAAAAGACAAAGAAATATACAATTCACAGTTGCAATATCTATATGTGTGATTTCAAAGCAGATCTTTCGAAGTTGTATTTCCATAAAAAGTAAATATGAAATAGCAACATTATACTTTATTAAGTGGCCACTAACCAGTGCTACTTAGCTATGGTCCAAACATCTATTTCTGAATTTTGGTAACAAAAATTAGGTTAGGAAAAATTGCATAAGAAGGTGCTATCATCTTTTAGAAAATGTTTGAACATTATTGTATTCAAATGCACAGAATTTGACTTTCGTTTCTTCAGTGTAACCTAGATGTAATTGTTGGCCGTGGTAACTATGATTGTCAAGTGTAGAGACAGTAAGTTTACTCAGCCATTTCAAGTATAAGATAATCAGCTTTTGAAGTACTTAAGGCCTAATTCTCGAAGGTGAACTTACACTTTTGTGAAATTTGAATTTTTGGGGGCTTTCACAAACTCCAAGTTTAATTTAACTAAAAGCCATTTTACGACCAGGGAAACTCTACACTTAATAAAAACATTTGCCTGTCCAATATTTTTATGTGCACAGTTCTCCTCCCCAACTAAGGGGTCTCCACATCCGTAAAATTACTCTTAGTAAAATTAAACTCAGAGTTTGTAAATACCCAAAGAAGTAACATTTAAAATGTGTAAGTTTGTTTGTGAATCAGGCCTTGATAGTGGAAGTAATATGGTCTGAGAAGCCAGACATAGCTTAATAACCGCCACCTGACTTGACACAGGACTAGTCGAGAGCTCTGAAATTGCAAGTTGATAGTAACGTTTTTCTGAGACACTCAAATCATTAAACACTACCATTACATTTCGCAATAGTAATATCTGTTATTTTTCTTGCTTACAAATGGCTGGGTTTGACATGATGTAATATTATTAGTAAACAGTGGACAAAAGGCCTCTGTATGTTTATCTAATCTATCCCTCAAAAATATTTTGTTTACCAGTTCCTCATACATTCAATACGGTAGTACTCTCTTGTACTTTTCTGTTTGAAAATTGCTTAGGTGAGTATGCATATACCAACCTGTACGCTCCTTTTATTGTCTTTCAATTTCAAAATGCAATGCAGAATAGAGGTTGCGTTTGCGAGAGGTTTGGAAATATTTACTCACTAACATGGCTTCTGACAACATATTGGGGCTAATTTAGACTTTGGTGGATGAAGGGTACCCCGTCAGAATGCAGAGATCATTATCCCCGCCATCTTGGGCGACCTCCAGCCACCAAATCTACAAATATCTAAGTCTTGTAGACAGCTATTAGCATTGAATGGAATCACTGTGATGGTGGTTCCTATCAATGTTGTAAAAGTTTGAGTAACTGCTCACCTGTCAAACCTTTACACTGCTTTTTATTTTTCTAAAGCAGGGGTAAGTTTCTGAAACATGAAAAACTAAGGACCCCCACACCATAGGAGCTTTCTCCCATGGTGAGGGGGTCATTATTATTGTTTTTACAGTCTTGGCTGACCCTTGCAGTGACGGATAGCAACAAAAAAAAGCCACTGATTGAACACTCTACATTGGGTGGGCAGTCAGATGATCAACCATGGAAGAGTATGTCAGTCATAGATTCGGAGTAGGCTCTGTCATCAACATAATTTCAATCCTCTCACATCTAAATTGGGTGGGTGAACCATGAACTTGGCAGAGGATACTCCACGGTGGTATAGTAAGTGGGGGGTGGCCTCCCACTCCTACCTGTGGTCGTCAACGGAATTGCCAGGTCCCCCCGCTCCTAGGGGCGGCACAATGTCTAGCTACGCCACTGATACTCCATAATTTTTTCTATGCGGTACCCATTCCGCCAAATACTACAAAGCCCCATTGTGCCAGAACCACACAGATTGTGCTGTGACATATTCTTGTAGTACTCCTGAATTCAAGGAGTAAGCCATGAGTACTTCTAAAAATGCGAATGAGTATGCTACCACAAAAGTAAGTCATGCCTACTCATACATCAATCATTGTGTCCATTCTGTTTAATGGTTCCTTCCATGAGCTGATCTCTCTGGTCCAGGATGTTCTCTGCCTGTTTATCTGGAATCAGACAGCCTTGGATATTTTGTATCTGCGCCGTGACCTCCTTCCAGAAATAGCATAAATAAGAACACACGAATATAAAATTCATCTACCCTTTGATCACACACACTGACATTGTCCATTCTACTTTGGTGCAAAGTTTTATGTTTTCTTGATGTCATCTAGCACTTCTTGGTGTTAAAAATGAGAATTTACCTTGCAAGCATTCAGCAGTATTAGTGCATGCAAACAGTTTTGGGGAATATCACAGTAGACGTTTTGGAAAAGAAAAAACTCACTGGGAGGAGCCCCATTAGAAATACAAGTGGCAGATACAGATCAATGGCTCATCCTGTCTATCCTGGTGACTGTCTTTACACTATCCTAATTTTACTCTCACTCCTTTGCTGTTAATGTCCTGAGATTGCGGAGTAGTGAAGAGACCTATCAAAATAACTGGAATGGCCTGAAAACAAAAGGACTGTGAAGAGCCAAGAGCTTGCATCAATAATGTGCTATATACCATATTTCTATAAGTACATCTTCTGCTCCACTGTAAAGCGCATTTTTTCTGCAAATATTTCCTTTATAGTTCAATACCTTGACATGAAATAGAAAATCAGAGCTCATCCGTGTATACTTCACTATGAACCTGAAATAGGAATATCTGATGCTGCAACTTCACATATAAAAAATATCAAAATTGACCTTTTTAAGATTTTGTTAAGGAGGGCTCATGGGTGACTGTCTCTCTACCCCCAAATGTTGCTGGAGATCTGCTCTTTCAATGAACTTTTTAACACATATTTTGATGTGTAAAAAGAAGTGGAGTAGGGCATCTCAACTGCAACCCACTCGCAAGAGATAGCTCAGAGAATTCACTTGCAGGATTTGTCACAATGTATAGTCTATCCATCCTGATGCATGCCTATCTCTTAAGATATCAGTACAAGGGATCAGTGTGAAGAGAAACGTAATTTCAAACCTCTGTAACTCTTCTTTAGTTCTGGGGGGTTATGGTGGTGTATCAAGGCATCCAACTGAGCTTTAGTCGGCAAGATGTCCTTTACACTGTTTGCTTCCATGGCTATCTCTTAATATGTCAGTGTGACTGTCCAGCTGGAAGAGGACTGGACTTTCTGAAGAGCTGTATCTCCTCGATAGTTTCTGGGTAGGAAGGTGGTGGTGTTTCAAGGGGTCCATTTAATGCAACAGCTTCTTCATAAGATGGCGGTTCCAAGTTCAAAGTAGTTGGAGGTGGATGAGGAGGATGTTGTGGAGTGAACATATGGTCTAGTCTTCTGGAAATACTGGATCGAATATGCGATCGTGCGTGGTTCACTGTGGAGCTAAAAATGAAATAAAAGTTATTGTACACATTGATTTTATTCTAAAAACAGTACCTGGACATATTTTATGGCTCATTTATACTAAAGAGAAATGTGTGATCCAACAAAATTGGATAGCATGTTTTTTAAAACACCTAATACTGTGGTGCACAAGTCTGTACTTCACTGTCTTGAAATGTTGATCGGAAAATTCTGATGAAGGATCAATAAGCTTGCAACGTCTGCGGGGACACATAGCTGAAATCCGAGCAAGTCATAATCAGCAGCATAACATTTAAGGGTAATAAAACTGCACATTAAGTATTCTTTTTTCAGTATCCTGCATTACCAAACGGCAAGACATTAATACTGAATGATAGATACATTTTTTTGATGTGTGTGTTCTGGAAAAAACCTACTAACTCATTTAAATCCTACTTTTGGATAATTCAATTCTGCATTAATTCTGCATTATGGTGGCATAGGACGAAGTGCAAAACTTTTAGGTGGTTGACCTCCCTCATTCAGAGTGGATCAGTCACCTGCTTTTTGATTGCAGAACCTCAGCTGTCTCTGCCATTGGAATCCTCTTCCAAGTGATCCAACCACCAATTGGGCCCTAAATGTGATATCAAAGTAATAGAAGGCAACCATGGTGAGGGTAGAACTTAGGATGCAGGCTTTTCTTGATCGGTCACAGGCAGGAAAAAATATCAGCCAAAGAGGAAAAACACCCTGCATGACAAGAAAAATGTTTTTTAGAATTTTCAAAACAACCCACCCATACCCCCATTTTGGGGGTTTCTCGCTGAAATACTTAATGCACCTAGCTGGCAAGACACTATGGCGGTTGGCATCACATTTTTTTGATAAAAGTGTTCCTGTCATCTACAGGAGCAGTTTCACCCAATTGACAGAAGGCATGCAGGCAACTGGTGGTGGTGTACTTTTCCGACAAGTTGCGCTGCCCTCCAAACATTTTCAGCTTCCCAGTCCATGCTACGGAGGCATTGAAAAATGTCTCTCTTCGTCTTCAAGGTAAGCTCTCCTGCTTGGCAGCTGCTGGGGCAGTGGGAGCTCACTGTGGACCAGAAGGATTTCAGAGTGTTCCTTGGTGCACGCCGGGCCGTGAAGTAAGACCCTCCCCCCTCCGGAAATGACATCTCCAGGAGCTGCTGTGCCTCCATGGAGTAGAGAGATTGGAAAGGGAAGACCACTCGGTCCCCCCGAACGTATGGATGGGTGCCCCGATCCCCCGGGAACCGTTGTGGGCGGGGGGCGTGTCTCGGCTGGTATGCCCGAAGCGGCGTAGCCGGAGCACGCCCCTCCCGCCCAGAAGAGGTTGTCCTAAACACCCGCCCGGAAGTCCGTGCACGGATGGGCGTACCTGAGGCGGGCCCCCGCCCTCCCGCAGATGGATAAATAGAGCGGGAATCCAAGGAAGCTTCCTCTTGTTCCAGTGCTCTGAAGGCTGCACCACTCGTTGCTCGTGAGCCCTCTAGGGAACAAGCTGCAATTTTTGAGAACTTGTAATCTTTGTTTTTCTCTTTCAGTATCAGGCGTGTGGAAGATCGAGTCACCCTGCGGGTCAAGTCGGACGGAGTGATCGAAATCATGCCTGGCAAGAAAGCGGGAAAGAGCTCCGAGATGGAGAGGATGCTGCGCACCTTGGTGAACCAAGTGGCGGTGATGGACCGAAAGTTGGGTAAAGTGGATCAGCTCGGTCGTGGTTTAGCGGCCATCAGGAAACAGGTGGCGGCCCAGAATGCCCCCTCGGGCGGCCTAAAAGGGTCATAGGACCGGCCTTGCCGAACGTCGCCCCGGGGGATAAGGGTAAGAAGAAAAAGGGGAGGGCAGGTTCCGGTGAGGTCCCAGTCCCAGGGGTAACTTCATCGAGCCCATGCGCAGACATCCCCGTCGCACCGGTAGATAGCCCGGTACCAGGACCGGATGGGGGTTTGCCAATTCCCGTGGTGATCACGCCAATTGGGGATGACCAAATGCCCCCTGAACTGGCACTTCAGTTAGCGGCAGTATTACCATGGCTAAAGAAAGGAGCAGGGGGATCAGTGGCTGCGGGAGACCCGGCTGAAGAAGCCAAATTAATTATTGAGCAGTTGCGGCAGTCAAGGGATGCCGGGACGGCGAATGTACCTTCTATTCCCCCGCAGGTAGGGATGGGGGTCACGACGGACGGTCGGGCGAAGACAACGGACACGGCTGGGAAGACGGCTGAAGCCGGTAAGAGAGCGTTGCCATTGGTGGGGGAGGGTCCAGTACCTTCAAGGCGGGAAAGTTTATCGCAGCACATTCCCATGGCTACGAAAGAGATGGTTTGGGGAGATAAGTACATTAACATGTTTTCACTTTTGACTGACCATCGTGAGTTAGAATATGCAAAGACCCAGAAAGATTTGTGGCACCCCAGCGTGTGGCGGGCCAAGATGGCGGAATTCAGGGTCGATGAGACCATGGTGAACTGGGTCAGGGCCTTTTCTATTTTTACGGCAATCATTGGGGAGCGTAAACCAGAAGTGTTGACTGACTTAGCATGTTATCAGAACAGGATCATGAATTTCCATGCAATGTACGGGGGAAATGAATGGAAGGGTTACGATGTTACCTTTAGAAAAGCGAAGGAGTTTAACGAGGCCTTGACATGGGATTGTTTGGACACAGTGTCATGGCATGCTCAGCTCTTGCCGGGACCGGCGGGTACGTTGGTACCAAGCACGAGTGGCTCTGGGACATTCCATCAGAAGCTGTCACAGCCCTTTCGGGCGAGCGCCGGGGGGGATCCACATCCCAGGTCTGGCGGGAATGGAGGCAAGCGGGGGGTTTGTTGGGGATTCAACAAAGGAACCTGTACCAGGCCTCAAGGAACGTGTAGGTTCCGGCATGCTTGTTCGGGCTGTGGGAATTCCTCACACCCGGAAGCCAGTTGCCGATCTAAGACCAATGGTGCGGGAGGAAAGGGGGGATCCAAGCAGGATTGATGGGGTGCCTTGGAAGCAAACATCTTCGCCCATTGATATCTTGGCTTTGACCCCCTGGCAGAACCGATACCCAGATCATGCGTCCGCCGGGACTTTGAGGAATGGCTTTCTATATGGCTTCAAGATCCCGGCGGGAAATTTTCGGGGGAGCCCCTCTTGTAAAAACCAGCTGTCTATTCAGCACAACCCGGCGGTGGCCGCCAGAAAGATAGCGAAAGAAGTCAGCTTGGGGCGAGTAGCAAGGCCATTTGTCTGCCCGCCAGTTGCGGAATTTGTGTGTTCTCCTTTAGGAGTGGTTCCGAAGAAAGACCCGGGGGAGTATAGACTCATCCACAATCTATCGGCCCCTAAGGGGGCCTCGGTAAATGAGGCTATTGACCCCGAGGTATGCTCAATGAGATATGCATCGTTCGATGACGCAGTCGTTCTGTTGAATCGCCTGGGCCCCGGTGCATTGTTAGCGAAATCAGACATTGAATCTGCATTCAGGTTACTCCCGGTACACCCTCAGGACCAGCGCCTGCTGGGATTCACGTTTCAAGGGAAATACTACATGGATAAATGTATGCCCATGGGTTGTTCAATTTCATGTGCCTATTTTGAAATCTTTAGCTCCTTTTTGGAATGGGCGTTCACCGAGGCCACAGGGCATAGACAGGTGATGCACTATTTGGATGATTTCCTTTTCCTAGGCCCGGCGGGCACTCGGGACTGTGCACAAGCGCTGCAGGACTTCTGCACACTCATGCGGGAGTTTGGGGTCCCATTGGCGCCAGGTAAGACGGTGGGGCCATCTACCTCACTGGAGTTTCTGGGGATTGAGCTAGACTGGAGGGGTGTTTCCGTCTGCCAGTTGAGAAGGTGGCCAAGTTCAGGGCTTCTTTGGTACAATGTCTCTGTAAAGATAAGGTGACCCTACACCAGTTGCAACAGACAGTGGGTCAGCTTAATTTTGCCTTAAGAGTGATGCCGATGGCTCGCCCTTTCTCACGTTCCATAGCACAGGCTATGGTGGGCCTTAAGGAAGGACACCACCGCACTAGACTGTCGGCAGAGGTTCGCCAGGACATGCGCATTTGGTTGGCATTCCTGGTGGATTTCAACGGTAGAGTGGTGTGGAACAAACCCCCAGCCTCGTCGGACGAACTGGGATTGTGGACCGACTCGGCGGGGAGCGTGGGATTTGGCGCAATCTTTGGAAACCGGTGGTCGGCACAAACATGGCCGGCGTGGTGGCACTCAAGTGGCCTAACAGGTAACATTGGATTCTTGGAGCTATTCCCCATTTGGGTAGCTCTGATGGCATGGCCGGAAGACTTTAGGGACCGCTCAGTGGTGTTTTGGTCAGACAACATGACAGTGGTCGAGTGCAATAATCACCAGGCTGCACGCTGCAAGTAGATCTTAAGACTGTTGAAAGAAATTGTATTGCGATGCATGAGATTGAATGTACAATTCAGGGCAAGGCATATGCCGGGTGTACTGAATAATGCAGCTGATGCACTCTCTCGTTCACACATGCAGGCTTTCAGGGGTTTTCTACCCACGGTGGAACTAGTGGCGGCACCTTTCCCCGAAGCACTATGGCAGATCGGTGCCCCGGACTACAAGACCTCGTGGCAGCCAGTTTAGCGCCCAGGACGAGGAAAGCCTATGAAGGAGCGTTCCGTTCATACTGCGCCTTTTTAGGGCCGGTAGGGGGGCATAGCTGGGGGCGGGAAGAGTCCTTCCTCCGGTTTCTGGTGGCACTTCACAAGGAAGGCCGATCGGCGGCAACCACCAACAGGTATAGGGCTGCCATATCATTCACGGCGCAACTCCACGGGATACGGGACCCGACGGGTTCATTCTTAGTCAGGAAGGCACTCCGGGGCTGGCAGCGCCTGGAGGGTCGCAGACAGGATAAAAGGCACCCGATTGGGTTAGACAGATTGTCCTTGCTACTAGCGAAACTGGATGAGACATGCTCCTCGCCCAGTGAGGTAATTCTGTTCCGAGCGGCTTTCGCACTGGCATTTCATGGGGCTATGCGGGTAAGTGAACTCGTGGCGAGGAATAAGAAGGATATGGGGGGAGGTCTAGGCAGGGATCACGTCCAAATAAGGGGCGATTCTCTGCTGATCTCGATAGCCAGGTCAAAGACAGACCAGGAGGCTTTGGGGAGTAGTGTGGTGCTCCAGCGCGCCCGGGGGAACCCCGGTTGTCCGGTAAGATATTTGGAGGCCTACATGGCACAGAGGTTGACAACTTGGGGGGGGACCCTGCTCAGACACAAGGACGGCACCCCGCTGACAAGATTTCAATTTCGGAGAGTGCTGGCAATTACGATTGCAGCGGCGGGCTTGAACCCGTGTGATTTTGGGACCCACTCATTCAGAATAGGGGCCGCTATGGAGGCTACGGCTCGGGGTCTGTGTCCAGAGGAAGTGAAACAGTTAGGCCGTTGGTCCTCGAACTGTTTATTTATTTATTTATTTATTTTGAAAGTTTTATATAGCGCGGACAAGATCTTTGCAGATATCAGAGCGCTTTACACAGAAGGGGTACATGAGGGAGCATAGTCAAACAGGTAAGTCAGAAGAGCAAACAGTACAATCATGTAAATCAATAATACAAGTAATACAAATAAGCAACGGGGTCAAATAATTAGTACAGATCGGTGCAAATTCTTTAAAGAGTCCGAAATAATAGTTCAGGTGTATTTTGCCATGAGGATAGCTTTTACTTCTTTCTTAAAGAGTGTAGTGGAGGAGATGAGCCTGGTTTCAGGAGGGAGTGAGTTCCAGATCCTGGGTGCCATTCCTGAGAAGGAGCGTTTATAGGTTTTTTCCTTCCGGAATCTACGAGGTTTCAGCAGAAGATTGTTTGTGCCTCTGGTGTTTCTAGCGCCGCCAGAGATTGTCAGCTTCTGAGTGAGGTAGCCGGGAGAGTTCAGGTGTACCGCTTTGTGAGTCATGCAGGCGATTTTCAGATGTATTCTGGCTTCAAAAGGCAGCCAGTTCAGGTATTTCAAGTCAGGGGAAATATGTGTGTGCTTTTTTGACCCAGTGATGAGTCTCGCTGCAGCGTTTAGAGAAGCTCTTAGGGGTGCGGTAGTAGTTAGGGGGAGTCCGCAGAGGGCGACGCTGCCATATTCTATTCGAGGGATGACTAGTGCTTGTACTGCGGTTTGGAAGTCTTTGGCTGGGAGGAAGGGTTTAAGTTTCCTCAGGGTATTGATTTGGAAGTTCGCTCCCTTAGTTGCCTTGCTGATATGTTGCTGCATGTTGAGATTGGTGTCGAGGGTTATGCCTAAAGATTTTGCTGAGTCCACTATGGTGGGCTGGACATTGAGTGCGGTTAGGTATTTAAGCCAAGTTTGAGTGGTGGAGACCTTCGCTGGAGGTGAGATCAGAAGGAACTCTGTTTTCAGAGCATTGAGTTTGAGATGATTATCGGCCAGCCAGGATTGGGTGCTTCTGATCGTTGAGTTCAGGAGCAAAATGTCTTTGGGGGATTGTATTTTGAGATAAAGTTGGGTGTCATCGGCGTACATGTGAAAGTGTAAATTGGATGCCTGTAGCAAAGTGGTGAGAGGTTCTATAACTAGGTTGAACAGAGTTGGGGATAGGGAGGATCCTTGGGGGACGCCCAGCGTTACAGGTATTGGTGAGGACATCATGTTGATTTTGAATTTCTGCGACCTGTTGTGTAGAAAGGAAGTGAACCACTTGAGAACAATTCCAGATAAACCCATTCTTGTGTTTAGTAGTTCAAGTAAATTCTCATGTTTAACGCAAGAGGTATGTGCAACTGCACATGTTGTAAAAGACTGATGAAATGCACTCACGCTTGTTGTCTTTTGTTTGGATTACAGTTTCGCAAGCCTGTAACGCGGGGCGAAAATTGGGATCGGCCCAACACCAGAGGACCAGCGGGAAAGGATCACCGACTGGAGATCAAGTGGTATGGGTCGTGGGCCACTCATACGTGAGGCGTGCTGGGGACATATTCAAGGCAGGTGACGCGACTCACGCATCTGAGGAATATGGGTTCAGAGTGACATTCCATGGGAAAGGAGGCCTCTGTTTTGACCAATTTCAGAGCTTTTGTGGAGGAACTCCTAGGGCGGCACAGGTCACCGCCATCTGTAATCATAGTGCATCTGGGAGGCAATGACTTAGTAAGACTGGGAAGGCGGGTGTTAGTAGAGCACATATTGTCAGCAGTCAGTTGGTTGGCCAAGAGGCTCCCGGGGTGTACGATTGCCTGGTCCCACATGATCCCCAGAAGAATCTGGCGGGGGGGTTTGTCTGTGTCGGCGTTGAACCACTCGGTAAAGAGGGTCAACAACAAGATTGAGAAACTGTTTCGCTCCATTCATTTACAAAGCATTCCCCATGGGTTTATTCGGGGTGATCACTATTATTTGAATGATGGGGTGCACCTGTCCAGGGCTGGGAATGACTTACTCATAGGAGACTTCGTAGCATGGCTAGTGGCATTAAGGAGACATGACCTTTAGGAGGTGTGGGGGGGCCGGATAGTCGGTCAACTATCCGGCCTGTGGCGGTAAGGTCATGATCGGTGAGCAGTGATTTCAAGGTCTCTAGGGGGGGCGCCACCCAGTATGGATAGGAGCGCCCGGGGGGAGGCGGCCATTGGCCCCTCCCACGGGAGGGCGGCACCCACTACGGATGGGTCACCCAGGGGGAGACGGCCATAGGCCCCTCCCAGGGGGAGACGGCTATATGCCCCTCCTACGAATTTCCCGGGGGCCGGATATCCGCTCCGGCGGAAGAGAGTGTGGGGAAGGGTGGGAGTCCACGCTGTCCTTCTTACGGATACCTCGCACGAGAACTCGGACGACCTTAAGATGGCGTCAAGTGAAAGGGGGCCCCTACGACAAGGGAAGTTACAGTTGGCTGCGAGGGTAAAGTCCTCTGCGCATGCGCCACTCACACCGTGAGGGCGGGAATTTGGTAGTAGGGATCTGACACCGGTTAAGACCTTGCCGTTGGCCCTTAATGCTAGGTTGTACAATTTTATTTTAGAATGTTATGCATTTTCAGGATGCTAGACTCGGCTAGGAAACCTTTGTATTAGAGATTTGTTAAGGTTAGCCAAGAACTTGTCTTCATCAAAATTTAATGGAAGATAAAATTGTACATGATTCATGAAACGTTTTAATTTAAAGTTTTAAATTTTGTTTCATATTTTAATAAATACAGCCGGGGGGGTAACTCCCCCCCGCCTTCCAAAAGTCCAAACCTGTGTCTGTCTCCTCCCTTGGGGAATTGGTGTTGGGAGGGGTGGCGGGCATCCCGGCCCATATGGAAAGGGAAGACCACTCGGTCCCCCCGAACGTATGGATGGGTGCCCCGATCCCCCGGGAACCGTTGTGGGCGGGGGGCGTGTCTCGGCTGGTATGCCCGAAGCGGCGTAGCCGGAGTACGCTCCTCCCGCCCAGAAGAGGTTGTCCTAAACACCCGCCCGGAAGTCCGCGCACGGATGGGCGTACCTGAGGCGGGCCCCCGCCCTCCCGCAGATGGATAAATAGAGCGGGAATCCAACGAAGCTTCCTCTTGTTCCAGTGCTCTGAAGGCTGCACCACTCGTCGCTCGTGAGCCCTCAAGGGAACAAGCTGCAATTTTTGACCCACCCACCAGCCCCCTTTTTGCAATGTTTGTGGAATAAAGTAATTGTTGGTGATTATTCGAATGTAATAAAAAGATACAGTCAAATTTGCATCATGGATGTATGCCTTTGATTGAATAGATGCTTGTAGGCCTTTTTTCTCCTTTGTAGAAACGTAGAGGAATGGATTAAATAAAAAAAATTGTCTTGTGCTTTAGGACTTTTTTCCCTTTGTAGCAATGTCAAAGTTGGTGAATTGTCAAGCTGTTCCAGATTAGGCGTATTTTCTTTCCTTAGTAGGTAAAACAACTGTCGTATTTATTTTGGTCGGGCGGTAAGGTCATGATCGGTGAGCAGTGATTTCAAGGTCCCTAGGGGGGGCGCCACCCAGTATGGATGGGAGCGCCCGGGGGGAGGCGGCCATTGGCCCCTCCCACGGGGGTCGGCACCCACTACGGATGGTTCGCCCAGGGGGAGACGGCCATAGGCCCCTCCCAGGGGGAGACGGCTATATGCCCCTCCTACGAATTTCCCGGGGGCCGGATATCCGCTCCGGCGGAAGAGAGTGTGGGGAAGGGGGGAGTCCACGCTGTCCTTACGGATACCTCGCACGAGAACTCGGACGACCTTAAGATGGCGTCGAGTGAAAGGGGGCCCCTACGACAAGGGAAGTTACAGTTGGCTGCGAGGGTAAAGTCCTCTGCGCATGCGCCACTCACACCGTGAGGGCGGGAATTTGGTAGTAGGGATCTGACACCGGTTAAGACCTTGCAGTTGGCCCTTAATGCTAGGTTGTACAATTGTATTTTAGAATGTTATGCATTTTCAGGATGCTAGACTCGGCTAGGAAACCTTTGTATTAGAGATTTGTTAAGGTTAGCCAAGAACTTGTCTTCATCAAAATGTAATGGAAGATAAAATTGTACATGATTCATGAAACGTTTTAATTTAAAGTTTTAAATTTTGTTTCATATTTTAATAAATACGGCCGGGGGGGTAACTCCCCCCCGCCTTCCAAAAGTTCAAACCTGTGTCTGTCTCCTCCCATGGGGAATTGGTGTTGGGAGGGGTGGCGGGCATCCCGGCCCATACGCCGCTTGTGCTCCAAGGAGAATAGTAGAGCGATGGCGTGGCCCCACTGGTATTTAATGTACTAGGCACGTAGAATGTCTGTGATCGGTTTGACCTCTTGTCTGAACCTCAAGGTTGTAGGGGAGAGATCCTGGAATAATTAGGTAGTGTGCCCACTTAAGAACAGGTCTGCTTTGTTACTGCCAAGGCATAAAATTACTTCCTTTTCAGTGAAGTAATGGACACGTGTTAAGATGCCTGGTGTTGCACCTGGACGATTCAGAGCAAAGGGCTCTATCCAAGAAAGGGGATCCTCTTGTCCCCCCGGATCACCTGTAGCAGTGCTGTTGTCCCAAGATGTCTGCACTTTCCTGTCCCTTCGGCACCCCCCAAATATGGATATTATTTCAGAGACTGAGACCTACTGAGATCCTTCAGGCCCTCTTGATTTGCCTGGAGGTTGATGTGTTATTCTTCTGGGGAGGAGGAGCCTCATCCATCTCTATGGGTGCTGCCTTGCTCCAGAAGGAAGTCACTGACATCTCCCAGGTGGCTTTGTTGGTGCATGCTTTATCAGCGAGGGGGCATCAGCCACCGAACTGGGAAGGCCATTTAAAAGAAATTCCCAGTGGCGGGCTGTCACCCAAAGCCAATGACAACCAGGCAGCTGGTCACTGAATCACCAGGGCGAGGGCACTCTACTCCCAGGCCAGGCCAGAAGGAGGAGGCATGGCCCTCAGAGCAGGGCATTGACAAGCATTAATGTGCTCACATAGCTTATGGGTGCAGCAGCCATGTTCCCTGGAGTGTGGTGCTACACTCCAGCACATAGCAAAAACTGCGCTGAGTATGTCAGGAAGGTGTCGAGGTCCCCCCAAGCATTAAGGGCAAGTAGCCAACCAAATGACACTCACACTAGGCACAGGGTTCGCCTTTACAGCTTATAGAGCTGGTGCAGGGGGTGTTGTGGGGCAGTGCACAAGAGCTTCCTCAATCCTCTGAGGTGGATTAGGCACCCAGGGGACATTCACAACAGGATCAGGATCTGCCCTACAGTTCACAAAGCTTATGTGGGGGATGCCTTGGGGTATTGCACTAGGGCATCCTTTATTCTCTGCAGTGAGGCATCCAATCATGAATACTTCCATATGAACGGCACCACTGCACCTCTGGCGGGCTCACAGATCTGCAGCCCCACTCATTCCAGCTACCAGCACCAGTTCCCCTCTCCCTCAGTCAGGCCCACCGGGGACTCAGCTGGTGGATATGCTTGAGTTCCTCTATCCCAAGAACGGCCACAACACAATACAGGAGCGGTGCAGCAGTAGTTCACTGGCCACAGGTGCAGCCAGGAAAGCTGGAGGGGGTAGCAATACAGGTGCTATGCAGCTCACCTAGAATTTTTTCTTGGGTGCTCAAACCCCATTCTATTCAATGGTAGGCCCTGGGATTGGCAATTTGGGCCGTTTCACTTGTCTGGGTGTTGGCAACAGTGCTCACCTCTTCCCTGTGGCATTGCCTTCTCATTAGCCTGCTTCACTCTGCAGAGCCGCTCATTGGCCACTCCCCAGCCTCGACAGGGTGCCCATCCCGGCTTGACATGGGGGTCCAGGAGAGCATTGGGCCGGCAGCCCATCTTGTTTGTTGTCTGGGTGGCATCTCACAGGGACACTAATCCCCCACTGCAGGTTTTCACTGATTCTGGACCTCTGGACTTCAGCTGGACTCCACCACGGACTGGCTCACAGCACCACAGCCTACACTGTTGCAAACAAAATGGTGGCTGCGGGTGAGCTTGGCCGCAACTTGGGGCCTGCACAGTCTGGATGGGACCGACTCTCTGCAGGTTGCCATACGGGGAATTCATGTAAGTGCCTCCTCCATCCTGTGCAGTGGTTGGGCCGGTCCCATTGCTGTGGATGGGGCACAGAACATTACTGGAACCTGGATAAGCCAAGACTCACGTACTACTCCATGACAAGTCAGGCCATGCCCCCAGTGACATTCTAAGCAGGTGGGGGCACGTGGTCACCCTCCCCAGGCCATCTTCGGCCACGTTGAGACATTTCCATGGGGGGCACACGGCCCTCCTCTCGGGGCTGACTTGGACCCTAGGGACCCCATCTCCCGGGCCTTGTGACATTCTTAGGGGAAAGTGGGCATGTGACCCTCCTTCTCAGGTTGACTTTGGCCACTCCCCCAGAACCTTGCACTATAAAAGATGGGTACCCACCATAGTCTCATAGGGTGCCGCTGGGAGCCCAAAGGCCCCCGTGCCCCCTACCGGCTGCTCGCATTCAGGGGGAGCTGGCATTGCTCAAGCCCACATAGAGCAGTTACTAATGCTGCTCCTTGCGGGTTGGAGCAATATTTTGATCTGTTTCCCTGCCTGCATCACTGCGGGCTGGGAAACAGATCAAAAGTCCACTCTAAGTGAGCAGGAGCAATTTTTGAAGCCTTGCAACAGCCTTAGGAGGACTCATGGAATAGCATTTGATTTTTTATCTTGAACTTCTTATAATGTAGCATAAAAAGGAATCAACTATTTAAAGCACTTTGTGAATCCTCTCATATTTTATTTAACACATGATCTTAGAGAACAATCCCTGGATTTTTCACATATAAGCTAATACTTCCTGGCTTAAGGTAGAAAATCGTTTTTGATTATTACACTTGACGCTCAAATACAATCATCACCGCCAGGCTGAGCCAATTTTGAATTTGTTTTGGCAAGTTCAATGAGGTATGCATCTTTATTCCTGTGTTTATATCTAATGTAAGCTTTACGTATGTAAAAAAAAGATTTACTATGAAAATATACTTTTAGGAATTATATCATGTATTTTTTAGAAAGTAATTAAACAATAAATTATGCAATAAAATCTTTTATTAACTACTTACCCAGGTCTTTGTCTTCTTGTCTTGCATTTATATTTGTAGATGTAATACCCAATAAACCAGAAAATAATCAATATTGCTCCAGTAGCAACCAGACCCGTCAGAAGGCCCGTAACATCAATCTTCTGAAGTGATTCTAATAGATATTCAATATAAAAATAGAAGTAATTTATAAGCTTGGAAAAAAATAATGAAACAAATTTTTGTCAGTTTCTTTAAAAAAACTATTGGTCCCTGGATGATGTGCATTAACCAATATTGTATTGTTTAAAAAGCAGCCACATTTCCTTTCAGGAAATAAGGCTGCTTTAAAAAAAAAAGCTTACCATTTTAAAATGTAATCACAGGATGGTGATCTGCTGACCCTTGCAGGCAACCATTCCTGTGATTTTAGCAAATTGCAATGGGTTGCAAAGTTCAGTTCCTTTAATGAATATTAAATCGGGAGGTATTTTTGCAACCCCTCTGTGATTCCGCACCACCCTAAATAAAGCAAGCTGATTATCAAACTTAAGCTCCCACTTCAAAATTATTAATGAAACTGTCATATGTCCCGTGCAGGCCGTTGTCGTTTTCCCTACGTTAGCATGAGCACATTGCAGACTGCACTCGGATTTGTGCACGTTACTATACAAACTCATTTTGCATTGTGCCACACTGTACTTTCACACAACATGCTGTTGTTTTTGCGTTCTGTTCTTTGCTGGGATTTTGTCTGAACATGTAGACAAGGTCAAACAACAATGACCCTTGTTATTCTGTTATGGTCAGGCCCCAGCACCCAGACAAAACATGCAAATGCAGCTGTTGTTTGGGAACTTGTACTGTTGTCATATAGGTATGCACAGATAGGTAACACACACTTTGAGAGGGGCCTTTCCAGGAAAAAAGATTGTGACAGCACTAGGTGATGTAGAACTTTCATATGTGTATGTTAAGGTACGGGGTCTTGTGCTAACACACAGAGGTTTTCTGATTTATAATAATTTTGCTTCTGTAGAAGGGGAGGCAGATTAGGCTACCCTATCGTATATAATGACAGCTCCGTTCATGATTTACGGACTGCTTGCTATGCTGACCACACTTGTATGAGGCATTTTCCTATTTGTTGTGGCATGTATACTGCATGCTAGAGTACGATAGTTGAAAAAAACATTTTAAACTTTTCTCATGTCTCTGTCAGAACTTATTGTGAACTAGAACGAGTGAGTGAGTGAAAGGTTGTGTCGTGTAACTGCAATTCTGGGAGGGTCCGAGGTATTGTGTTCTGGGGTGTCTAATCACATGTTCCTCCGTGAGTGGGTAGAAAGCCAAGGGCAACACATTATAGTTAGTCGGTCCTGTGCTCATGGGTACTCAGGTGGTAGGATGACTCAGTCCCTGCCTACTAAGCTTTTATGATCCTAAGCATAGTTCTGTGACTCCGCAGAAACCCTGAAACAAAACATTTTTATTTTTAATCCATACAAAGCTTTACACTCGCTCACTCTATTTTAGATTTGAATGTTTGCGCGATGAAACAGGGAATGCTGATTATCGTAAACTTTCTGCATTTAACATTTAAGATCTCGTTAGTAGAAAGCTGAAAGGGCAATGTGTTGTGCCTCTTATTGTTAGTATTGTTTGAAGGGTTAGTGCACACCCTGGTGTAACTAATGTAAAACTGATTTCTCAATTGTACTCAAAGATTGCGTGCTGCCCTGGTTGGAGGGTTGCCGACCCGGAATCTGGAACAATAAGCTAGAGGAAAAACCACTAGTATGCCAGGTGCACAGCTATGATAAAGTATAAACAGTTATTTCGACTAAACATTGGATCAAAAGTTGGCAAATGATTAACGTCTGGACCGGGAGTCCATGCTTGTCTTGATACAGGAAAGTAACTCAAAGAAATATCGCATAATGACACAGTTTGTATTTGACGTTCATACAAACAATATACACATATTCAAAAGTTTTACATATAGCGAGAAGTTATCCTATAGTTCTCTATTTTCTTAAGAACTTGCTCTTTCCAGTTCAGACCAGAGTTCTTGGCCGATGAGATGGTCTCCATAATCACCCTGTTAAACCTCTCAACCATGCTTTTGGATTCTGGGTGATAATAAGGGCACCTCTTATGTTTAATGCCTCTGTTTTTCAAAAAGGTCTCCATTTCCTTCAAGACTAATTGAACTCCATTATCAGTGAGAATAGAATCAGGATAGCCTTCTCTGGCAAGAAGAGCTTCCAAGAATCTTATCATTTGAATAGTCTCGATTCAGGATGTATCTCCTAGAATATAAATCAAGGGGTACAGAAATATATATCTGCTGACCATTTGAATGGACAGGACCCACAATGTTAAAAGCAACCTCCTTCCACAGACCAGATGATAGTTCCTTAATCACCATGGGTTGAACCCTCACCAGTTTTGATTTCTCACTTGCGGAACATACCTAGCAGTCCCTTACAACCTTCAAATCCATACCAGGCACCAATAAGAGGTTCTGAGTCTCTCCTTGGTCCTAGACATACCAGAGTGAGACTCATGAGCCAAAATCAGTAAATCCGCATGTACCCCAAGAGGAGGTATGATATGTGTCCCACGTACAGGCACCTCATCAAAAATACCCAATTCATCTTTGACTCCCCAAAACTTGCAAGCCTCTTCAGAAGCTTTTTTTTAGAGTGCCAACCATTACAAATAAGCGTCATTACCTCAGATAAAGCAGGATCTAGTGACAACTTTAGACACCATTTTTCTTTGTCAATAATGGTATCACCAACAGAGCGGACATGAACATCACTCATGCACCACTCAACATCAGAGTCATCCTCAGAGGAACCATCAACCAATCTCGAAAGGGTATCCGCCACACAATTATCCACCCCAGGGATGTACCTGATGTCAAAATCATTAAGAGCTATGACCCATTTGGAAACTCTACCAGAGGTCAAATCTAGACTTTTTTTTAGGGGAAGGGCTCCTCGTACCCTGTGTGAACCCTCATGGGTTAGGGATCTTGAAGATTCAGTACTTTCTTCCTCTCCTCAAAAGTTTAATATGCAATGGCGTAAGAAAGAGGAGGACAAATGTTTTACCAGAAAGAAACATTTTGATTTAAAAAAATCTGCTAAAGAAACTGTGGTAAATGTTGGTGACTTGGTGGTTATCAAAGTTCCAGGTCACAACGATAAATTCTCTAAACCCATATGTGTGGTTAAGGTTTTCAAGAAAGCTGTAAGGACTCCGGATCACAGAATTTGGAATTTGAGTAGGGTTAGTGTGTGTGCTGTTTCTGGTTTGGATAAAGAAAGATCCTCTGGTTCGTTTCCTGAATCTTTTGTAAACCCACACATTTCTTCAAGGGTTGTTGTGAAACCTCGCTATTTGAATGACTATGTTTCTTAATTTTTTTTGTGTTCTTATATATTTCTTTCTCTTTGTGGTTATGGAGGGAAGGTGTGTGGCATTTGACTTGCCTCTGATGTCATGGGACTGCAGTGTCTTGGTTACCGCACTGTGACTAATCTACATTCTAAGTTGCATTGGTGTTGGAATGTTCCTGTTCAAATGCTGAAGGCTGTTAACTTGACTGGGACTGGCTGTGGCATGGATGGGTCTTGCTTACATCTTACCAATAAACCTGGATTTAATCTTCATTCAAGTCTCAAGCTGCATTCTTACTTCTCTGTGTGAAGATTCTACAGGCACTCATTGTATTTTTGTATAAGAATAATTACATACATCACGAAAAGCTGTTTTTATGCTTTTTTGGAAAGCCTGCTTCCCCTGTGTATGATGCTGTAGAATGTAAGCAGTATCCAAACCGATTTTAACCAATTATCTCCTGTATGCTAACAGTTGAAATTTACTGATGACTTGTAGAGTTCACGCTGCTGTATAACGCCTATAGAAGATCTATAGGAGATCTACTGGCCATGTCAAAAATAACTTTGACATGGCCAATAGATCTCCAATAGGCGAGACCTATTGACTTTGCCAATGCTTATTTTAAAAGCAAGAGATGGTACTGTAAAGCTTTACATGTGCAGTAGCTATGCTTTGTTCTGAATGTGGGGAGCAGATGGAACGTGGAACTAGATACAGGGGTCTCCAACCTCGTCGGCAATAAGAGCTACTTATGTTTAATAGCAATCATCTCAAGCTACTGATGTCATTAGCGATGTAATAATGACCACATCAGAGAAGATCACATTGGTGGCCACCATATGCAAGATTAGCACCAGTGATCTCTAGCAGTAATGTAAAAAAGGCTTTGTCAATATGGAATGCCTCTACAGGGGTAATTACATACCAGCTGTAGTTAAAATATTTGCTTTAAATGGAAAATGACATTTACAACGCGGGCTGAGCCATGCGTGCCATTTCAATGCAAGCAGATCAACGCTTGCCTTAACCACGCAAATGCACTAACCATGCAGGTGCGTGGTTAAGGCAGTCTTCAGAATAGATGTGCGGATTGGCAGGGAGATGATCAGGAAGGATCGGGAGAGGAAGAACTGGGACGCGGCCTGGTAAGTGGGGCTGGGGCCGGGTTTTTAGGGGAGTTGTGTTTTAGGGCAAGGGGCAGTTTTAGGGCTTGGGGCAGTTTTTAGGGCTGGTGGTCGGGTTGTAGAGCTCAGGGTGGGGGGAGGGGCAGTTTTCAGGGCTGGGGGTCAATGTTAGGGTTTAGGGCGGGGGCTAGGGTTGTGGTCGTTTTTTAGGCAGGTGCCGGATTTTAGGGTTCAGGGTGGGGCGGGGGGTTGGGATGGTTTTTATGGCTGGGGCAGGCTTTTAGGGCTCAGGGCGGTTGGGGAAGTAACAGTTTTCAGTGCTGGGGGTCAGTTTTAAGGTTCAGGGTGGGTGACTGGGGTTGGGGTAGTTTTTGAGGAGGGGGCTGAGTTTTATGGTTAGGGGGTAGTTGGGGTAGTTTTATGGGCGGGTGGATTGCTGCAACTGCTTTAAATATCTTTTGGAAATTATGAGATATGCAAATTGCACATTTTCATCTTCAATACACACTTTTCAATGTTTGTATAATTATTTGAATTAGAAAAAAAGCTTTTAATCTAACAGACTGGTCTTCACACAAGAGAAGTGTGGCTCACTGTTTAGAGCAGGCAGACCCTGAAGCAGAGGTCAGACCCGGGACCAGGGTTCAATTCCGGACGCGGCAGGGTCTTGAGCTCAAATGTCCATGGACTCGATAATTCTCGCTTCGGTGCCTGACCTAATCATGGGTTCACACTCTGCAACTCTGGGCATTAAGCTTGCTTAATCTCCACAACGGCCCCCCACGGCGGGATGCCTGGCTTTCACCTTGGGGATGCCCTGTAGGGGCTATCTCACAGGGAAAAGCCAGGACGGGTTCCCAAGGCAAGCGCTTAGAGACCCCTGGGTGATAAGCGCTATATAAATCCAACATACAATACAATACAATACAATACAATAGTATTTCAACTGGAGAGCTAAGACTTGCTCATGAGTTGTTATGTTAAGTTATAAAGTTTTATATACCCGAATGTCTTTTGGCGCTGCGATGCGTGAGGGCGATTAGTGAAGCAGGATGGATACAGTGTGGTCTCTAGAGTAGAAGAGACACTTTTCAATGCTTTTCTGAAAAAAGGGTCTGGAAAATTTTCAATTCAAAGGAGAGGGAGTTCCAAATTTTAGTGGTAAAGATCACAAAGCTTTTATTGCCCCAAAGTGCAAGCCTGAACTTGGGCATCGCAATATTTTTCAAGCCCGAAGAACATAAGAGTCTAGTAGGTGAATACTAGGGAAAATGCTGCCTAAGTGCAACTAGTCTGATATTGTGTAGTGCACAAGGCCTTGAATTTCCTTTTCTTCCGAGGTAGCCAGTGCAGTTGGTTCAATGCCATGGAAGTTATATGAAATTTGTTGAGATTAAAAATGAGACGGCCTGCAGCATTTTGTAGGGTCTGAAGTTCAGATACCATTTTATGTTGAAAGAAAACTGAGGAAACAATTTGATTTATCTGGTTCTCAAAGGAGAGGTTTTTTTGTGTCAAAAATGCCCCCCAGATTTCTAATCTTTTCCACTGGGAAAAAGGGAAAGGCTCATATCTGGTGTTACTCGTTGGACAAGCCAGAACTAGAATATTTGTCTTACCAAGAAGGACTTGATTTATCAAATCTCCTTGAAAAACAAATTAATTTCTGTAACAAGCTCTGAGTTAAAGACTGTAGTGAGAACGACATTTTTTTACGTAAGGTACAGGGGGCTTCCAATTTTCTTAGGTCAGTAAATAAGAAAAAATGATAACCAAGTCATATCGTAGGAATGTACCAATCAACATAAGAGTGCCAACAAAACTAAAGAACAAAGCAAAAGGTAAAAGACAAGAAAGGTTCAAGGTGTAATAAATTTACTAGTATCAGAACAGATACCCAGTTAGTAAGGAGGTGAGATACACGTGCTCAGTGTAAACTAAAAGGACCCTCAGGCCCCAACTCAAAGTTGGTAGCCAGTTGTCTTCATTGGGTCCCGGTAGTAGAAAAGAAATCAGAATTGGTGATTAAGGTGAATTAAAAAGAGTGTGGACTACTCCTCAAACTAAAACAATTCTTTTTAATGAGAGGGTAGTTCTAACTCCGTTAAAACCAGTGAAACAAAGCGGACTAATAAGTGGTTGTGTTAGTTTGAACCATAAAGCCCTAATAATAGAAAAAAATGGTCAACATGTTTCTGCTAGCAAGCCAAAGATCAGCTTAGCATTCGTCAGGACCAAAAAAAGGAATTCTCACTCCATGGTTGGCACACGCTAAGGCGTCCAAACCTATGGTGTGGGAAAGGAAACTATTACAACCTTATCTGTAAAAGTTCATGTAGGTATTTCCTCCTGTGGCCTCTCCGCATTATGGGAGACCCCGAAATCTGAAATGTAGAAATCAAAACAAACATATATAGTTTATAAACCCTCATTATGGGTGTTAACACGTTATGTAATTATAAACACTTCTAGACACGTGTATACATGCTGTATAACCTCACAATAGACAGTTTCATCTTCTGTAATTGCAAAACTATTCATTCACAGATAAATGAATGCTATAAACTGTAGCAACATTCATGGCATAATATTCAGGCCCCACTCTTGTCTGCCTTAAACTAACGTGTGTTAAAATTCTGTACACGTTATTTGGCAGCCAAGTACATCATAATACAGAAAGTGCTCGTTAGGGATTAATAACAGTTAAAAACACCTTTAGAACAACGGAAGGATCAGAAAGTCCGATCACACTCAGAGAAAAAAGCACTCACAGATAGTTAATGGTGAGAGCGCCCCATTGGCTTGCGGCAGGGGGATTTCTTCACGCCCAGGCCATCTAAGTGTAAACACAAGGAAAACGATGATTTATTCCTGTACCCCACTCAGGGTGTGTGTTACAGCAATTGTTAATTTCCTTTCGGTCAAAGACCCTATCAACCTACAAACAACCTACTTGTATCTGGGCGACTGCCCGCACTCAAACCTACAGTGTCCACATCCGCCGCCCGAAGCTACAAGCGGGCCGCAGCGGACGTGGTTATTAAGTCAGAGACGTGATCTGCGTGGCTTGCGGTCACGTGACTAACGTCTTCACTTGGGAATCTTAAAGGGGCCTCTCTATTTACTTGCGTATTCGTTAGTGTTACGAGTACATAAACATCAGTTTCGGGAATAAAGTCATACAAATGGGTTGTGACACCCGAAATCGGCCGTACAACCGTAGCAGGGTGATGTTTATTTATCAACCGAACCCACTACGGAATGATGTTCCTAACAGGCATTATAGTGTCGCAAAAGGTATTTAAACTACCAAAGTCATAAAACGCAGTAGCAACAAAGCGTATAGTCAACCTTACTTTTTCTTTTAGGACAACTCAGTAATTCAAGGCTTTGTAGTAACTACTATTAGAGGCAAAGGGATAGATTAGCGCCATCTGGGACTACTTCTTCTACTATATGGAAGAGGTTTGTGGGCTAGGGAGGGAAACAAAGGAAACAAACGATCATCTCCGAATGACTGACCCCCAAGGTATGTCATCGTTAAGGCCATGTGTGTGTGTCGAAAGGCGATATATCCACCTTTGTTCCTTCTCAAAAAGGCTGCCTTCATTGATAGGATTCAGTTGTTCATAACAAAGAGACTGAAACTGAAATCCCACTAACCTGTGTAACGACTTACAGCAATATCTCCAATGCCGTGAATCGCTGCATTGGGAAGCATTGGCACATTCTAACAAGCAATGGTCGGAAATGGCAAAAACCGCTATTTTCTTATAAACGAGAAAGAAGTTTGCGTGACTCTCTCGTGCATACTCGCCCCAGAACTGACCAGACAACACATGAACAGACTGTATTGAATGCATGGGGCCTACCACCTGTAACGGGCCATTTCCCTTGTGAGGGGTGCAGCGTTCGCCACCTCACGACAACAACTAAAGTTTTAAACTTAGAAGAGGGAAAAGAATGGCATCTTAGAGGTCACACTAATTGTAATTCAAGTAATGTCATCTACTTGATTACTTGTCCCTACGGTCTCAGATACGTGGGAATGACCACCAGGAAGATCAAAACGCGCATCGGGGAGCACCGCAGTAATGTGAGGTGTGGCAGGAGCACTACAAAATTAACTACCCACTTCCTAGAACGTGGCCACTGTCCCAATGATCTCAGATGGGTAGTAATAGAACAACTGAATCCTATCAATGAAGGCAGCCTTTTTGAGAAGGAACAAAGGTGGATATATCGCCTTTCGACACACACACATGGCCTTAACGATGACATACCTTGGGGGTCAGTCATTCGGGGATGATCGTTTGTTTCCTTTATTTCCCTCCCTAGCCCACAAACCTCTTCCATTCCGAAGTGGGTTCGGTTGATAAATAAACATCACCCTGCTACGGTTGTACGGCCGATTTCGGGTGTCACAACCCATTTGTATGACTTTATTCCCGAAACGGACGTTTATGTACTCGTAACACTAACGAATACGCAAGTAAATAGAGAGGCCCCTTTAAGATTCCCAAGTGAAGACGTTAGTCACGTGACAGCAAGCCACGCAGATCACGTCTCTGACTTAATAACCACGTCCGCTGCGGCCCGCTTGTAGCTTCGGGCGGCGGATGTGGACACCGTAGGTTTGACGGCGGGCAGTCGCCCAGATACAAGTAGGTTGTTTGTAGGTTGATAGGGTCTTTGACCGAAAGGAAATTAACAATTGCTGTAACACACACCCTGAGTGAGGTACAGGAATAAATCATCGTTTTCCTTGTGTTCACACTTAGATGGCCTGGGCGTGAAGAAATCCCCCTGCCGCAAGCCCATGGGGCGCTCTCACCATTAACTATCTGTGAGTGCTTTTTTCTCTGAGTGTGATCGGACTTTCTGATCCTTCCGTTGTTCTAAAGGTGTTTTTAACTGTTATTAATCCCTAACGAGCACTTTCTGTATTATGATGTACTTGGCTGCCAAATAACGTGTACAGAATTTTAACACACGTTAGTTTAAGGCAGACAAGAGTGGGGCCTGAATATTATGCCATGAATATTGCTACAGTTTATAGCATTCATTTATCTGTGAATGAACAGTTTTGCAATTACAGAAGATGAAACTGTCTATTGTGAGGTTATACAGCATGTATACACGTGTCTAGAAGTGTTTATAATTACATAACGTTTTAACACCCATAATGAGGGTTTATAAACTATATATGTTTGTTTTGATTTCTACATTTCAGATTTTCGGGTCTCCCATAATGCGGAGAGGCCACATGAGGAAGTACCTACATGAACTTTTACAGATAAGGTTGTAATAGTTTCCTTTCCCACACCATAGGTACTTTGGACGCCTTAGCGTGTGCCAACCATGGAGTGAGAATTCCTTTTTTTGGTCCTGACGAATGCTAAGCTGATCTTTGGCTTGCTAGCAGAAACATGTTGACCATTTTTTTCTATTATTAGGACTTTATGGTTCAAACTAACACAACCACTCATTAGTCTGCTTTGTTTCACTGGTTTTAACGGAGTTAGAACTACCCTCTCATTAAAAAGAATTGTTTCAGTTTGAGGAGTAGTCCACACTCTTTTTAATTCACCTTAATCACCAATTCTGATTTCTTTTCTACTACCGGGACCCAATGAAGACAACTGGCTACCAACTTTGAGTTGGGGCCTGAGGGTCCTTTTAGTTTACACTGAGCACGTGTATCTCACCTCCTTACTAACTGGGTATCTGTTCTGGTGCTAGTAAATTTATTACACCTTGAACCTTTCCTGTCTTTTACCTTTTGCTTTGTTCTTTAGTTTTGTTGGCACTCTTATGTTGATTGGTATATATATTGTTTGTAAGGGTTACAAGAGTGGCTTTCTGACCCTTTCTCTCTTGTTGATTGTATTTATATCGTAGGAATGATCATACATGGTGACACAAATGAACACATGCATGATGGTGCAAGCAGGTGCATATGTTAACACAAATACTTGACAAGCAGACGCTGTAAGTTGCTCCATCATCACATCTTTTTTATGTTCTTTGCTGATGATGCACAACATCAGCCAACAGCACTGGCAAAGCCAAAATGTCCAAAAGGTGAAGACTACATGCTTTGCCAGTGCCTGTTAAAATAAGGTTTCCAATGGTTCAAATAATGTTTTACAACATGCAGAGGGCTACATATGCCAACTTTGTAAGCAGGCCCGTGTATTTTAAATGTGTAGTGAAATATTCCATTTTGAAATATTAGAAATGTGCGGATGTTTTCATTGATACACACTGTAGTGTCAAGGAATGTGACATAGGTTTTTAGCGGCATTGTACCCTTGCTCGGAGGGACATGAGTTCATGTGAAACTGGCATCCTGATTTTTTCTATCCAACCCACATGGCAATCTAGTGTGTGTGTGTTGGTGCATGGTAAAATGAAGGTCCAGAATCTGTTTAATAACCAGGAAGGGTGTACCAAACATATCCTCTTACATGGCATGAGGTTACTCTCAATGCCCTAGGTTGCCACCAAAGGTGGTGGTAACTATCTAGAAATTGACATATAAAATGTATACAGAGGATATACCTGCAAACATGTCTTCTCATAATTTGCTCCCTGGCATTGGAATGACGCCCTCCCTAACACCAAAAGCTTGCCCTGCCAGCCTTACAGTGATGCAGAAAGGATCTTGAGACTCATACTCACACCTTCCACTCACTTTTGAACTAATATAACTTTTTCCTCCATACACCTAATACCACTCTACTCTCATTCAATGCAATTTTACATGCCTCTGCTTCAACACACTTTCACATGCTAAAGCCTCTAAAAAGGCTTAAGACTTCCAAAAAAGAGCATTATCATCTACTGGAAGTTATATTTCACTTTTCAGATTTGAGCATTAAAGAACGCAGGAAGATTAGGTGGGGCTGAATGAAATAAACCCATATCGGTATTACAAACACTTCCACATGAAAGAGTAAGCATGGGAAATTGTTTTCTGGCCTTACCTGGTTTAGCATAGGGACCCTTCGTTGAATATTCTCTCCAAAACTTTGTCTGCATAAGAAAGGAAATATTAATCAGTATAGTCATGTCAATGCCATATGTGCATAAACATAACATATAGCCTAAATGATTCCATTTGTCTATTAATCTGCTTCATCAGCAAAAGAAATGCACATCTTGACCCGGATATATAAACGCTGGACATGTAAGAACATTTAGAGCTCTGACGTTGTGGTTACACGGAGCCTGGGATCTGCAGCTTAGAGGAGGTGGTAGTGCAGTTCCTAAAGTGTTGGATGCAGCCTTGTTTCTTGTCTGAGAGTGATGACTGATGACCTCAGAATAATTATACAAAGGTCTGCAAATGGACAAGCCCTGAATTGTGTAATGTTTTACGGGCCAAGTGGATCACCGTGCACATGTTACTGCTAGCACAGAAGGTCAGCACAGATCATTAAGGATCCAGATCGTATGTTTCAAACGACAATCATGACATAGACTTTCAGTAAGCATAGTCCCTTCAGTGAGCATGGTCTTTGAAGGCAAAGCATAGATCTTTGATTTGAGATTTGGATATCATAATGCAAATATTACACGCAGATCATTCGAGGTAACAGGCTCACTGCAAACATATGACCTCCTATTTCAGTGTTATGATCAAACAAGAAAGTGAGGATGAACAAGAAATTACAGAGGTATAGATATGCCAGAATGAGAGTAAGGAGAATGGCTGGAATGTGACAGCCACAAAAAAATTTCAGACGCTTTATCTTCTCTCATGTTCCATCACTCATTCTATTTAATGTATCCCTATGGCGGAGCTGCTGCTTAGCCCACTGCCAGCAAAAGCATTGTGGTAGACCAATGCTAGTAGAGCAGCGTCATAGGGGCTGCCTAATTTAAAAGCTCCTCTGATAGCATTAGCATAATGCAGTTTAAACCATGCCTGTCTCAGATATAAAAAGTCCAGAAATGCTCCCCGCCCCCACAAACACAAACAAACTGGAAGAGAGCTCGCTGCACATGGCGATTATTAGTTATGATATTTCTGAAGAAAAGACTCTTACTTTAGCAGTCCCGCTTCAAAAATAACTAAAGTAACAACATGTCTGAATGGTGGACCACTTTTTTCCCTCTATACCTGCTCACAACATGGATATAGGAGCTGTTTTGGGATAAACATTTTCAGCATGTACACCAGCAGCTAGTTCGGTGGAGACACTTCCTCTGACAATCCAGTTATAAGGCAACCGACCCACTAAAATTCAAAGGGCCTGCTCAATCTTCATTGCATAAATGTTCACACCCCAGTCCACTGTATTACAGGGGCGTGGCTTGGGTAGGCAACATGGCGGATGCATGTTAGAGAGGCTCTGTGCCACTTCTCCCTCTTTCCTTGTTTAGACAGCTAAAACGGATGACCATCCGACCCACAACTCACTTTTACAAGCAGTAGAAGCCATGGTGGATTGACACTGGTCCTAAGGAGCGCTCACTTGCTACCATAAACTGAGAACCCTGCACTGTCAGGCCACCTGCTTGGATGCTCAGGCCCAGGATGCACCTTCTGTTGATGGCCCATGATTGCCTCACTTCACTGGAAAGCCTACTTCTCCTGTCTGCGGTGAGTCGTAACCGTGTTGCATTTACTGACCCATCATTACAGAGCCCCTTCAGCCACTAGTATGGGTGAACACCCGCTGCTCACTGCCTAGACTCTACTGGCGCTTCGCATGAGGCCTGCATGCTATGCTCCTGGAGGGTGGGCGGCCCATACCTTTACGCAGCTGACCACTATCGTTGGCACTTGCTGAAGGGGCAAACTTGGTCAGAGATCTGCCGCTGGAGCAAACTTTGCAGCAAGTACGAAGACACTCCCTGCAGCCTTATTTTTTCCCGCTCCTCTTCATCCCCACACAAGTGGACCTGAGGCAAGGGTGTTGGAAACGTGCAGTGACTACCACCTAATCGTTTCACACTGCAGTGCTCTGGACCGGACCGCTGATGATTGCTGTGCCTTGATGGGCAGCCCAGGTACTTGCACCAGCTCCTGGGAATACAGGCAGTGATCTGAGGGCCTTATATACTTCCTAGCCTACCTAGGAGACTTCTCCACCCATTTGCAGTATCCATTAGGCTCTAAAACATTGTTCCACCCAACGCTGGTGGAATCCTTACGTCCTCGTGAGGTGCCCATTTGAGCCTTGTTCTTCCTGCATACCCATATTAATGGATATGTGAGGTTCACTTTTGGGATGTCCAACTGATCTGTGAGTAGAGCCCATCTTCGAAACAGACCATGTACTCGGTAATCGCCTGCTCTGACACTCTTCAGCATACAACTGTAGGACTTGTACACAGGGCTGCTCTTGCTGTGAAGATCAGGTCCTCTCCCTGGCAATCCTAAGCGGGCCTGCACTTGCCCTTCATTGCTGTGCACTCTGCTGGGAAAGCCAGTGCTATGGTCCGGCCTAAGACTGGTGAAGTGGTTACCTGCTCCCATCCGTCCACACCTCCCCCAGACTCCCAGCGGTCCTCTGGTGGTCAGACATAGAATACTTTGCAGGCCAATTTTAAGTCGTAGCAGAGGCAATAGAAAAATTGCACACCTACTGGAAGTGAAAATTGATGCAGTGGCCACTGACCTTTCTCTGTTACGTGATGACCACGAGCGTTAACTGACTGGGTACATACGACAAATCAGGTGGTCGTGGCCCCTCAGCTGCAGACCTCTGATCTATGTAAACACCTTACCACACTGCAGGACATCGTCCACTTCCTAGAGGAATGGGCAGAGGATGCTAAAAGGAGGTTCAGACGCAACAATATATGGGTAGTGGGCATCTTGGAGAGTGCGGACGGCACAGATGTGTAAACCTATATAGACACCTGCATACACAATTTATGCCAGCTGACCGATTGGCACTTTTTTCTCTGTAGAACTCGCCCACAGGGTCCCAACATGGTGGCCCCTGCAAGGTGCCAATCCTCGCCCTTTGGTTGCTCAACTCATGAATTATCGAGATAGGGACACTGTCCGGAGAGAAGCGCAGAATAATGACAACCTAAAAGGTCTACAATGCTCGAATACTGGTCTTTCTGGACTATACAATGGCCGTCCAGTGCAAATGACACTCATTTATGGTGGTGAAGCGTAATCTGAGGAAACGCCATGTCCAATATGCACTTCTTTTCCCAGCATGCCTTTGTATACAATATGAGGATAAGGCCTCCTTCTCCACTGACCCAGCGGACGCTCGGTCATGGACGGAGCAGAACGGTCTAGCCAAGACTGATCCCGACTCGGAGACTCACTAAGGGCCAACATCACTGAAGACGAAATGCACAAAACGTACCCATCCGCTAAGCCATACGACTCCATAATCCTATGGGTCTCAGAATTTCGAGGAGGGCCTCCAGGTGGCTGCTGACTTCAAGGAACCTGCACCGTGGTCTAGCGCATATGAAACTGGTACCGTTTCCTCAGATGAATGTGACTCGCTCACCTCTGATGCTATCCCTCCAAGTGCAGACGGAATGCCTGTGGTGACCCCTCAATCTTTTCATGATCTCATTTGATATGTTGTGCAATTGGGTTTCTGTGTTTTGTTCAAGCAACCTGCACCACTTGATTCATCTAAGTTCATGTTCGATTATGTCACTTGCTATGAGACCGCAACCTCCTGACTGATATTCATTCCTGCCTCCATATGCAGACCTGAGGGATACCCCTGCTACGCTTGGGCTTGCTCATCTCATTATAATGGGGACCAGGGTGGCCACCACGGCAACTACAACGCCTGATTGGTACTATGAGAAGCCGCAGTTATTCCATCACCTGCCTCACTTGCTTAACCCCTTGACCAGTTCCTTCACACAGTTTTTTTCCTCACTTACTTGGTTTGGGTGGATGCCTGTTGTATGTCTCATGCTCTCCACACCACTGGAGTCAAGCTATCCTGGATGAAGACGGCTGATAGCCAGAAACCGGTCCTAGGATGCTTGTTTCCGGTCCAGGAAAGACATGGCTTGGCAGTTCGGGCTGGACTGTTCCCATGAGGCACAGGGTCAAGGCTGATTTGCATATGGCCATGTCCGAACTGGGGTGGTGTGGAGTGCAAAAAACAAAAAACAAAAAAAACGATGGATTTAGGCCCAGATCTCTGTACTGGGGTGAATGTATGACATTGTTCTGCATTCTGTCCATCAATTGTTGCTTTTGCTCTCAATGGCATTCCCTGATCATTGTTATATCGTTGTATTTTTGTCCCCTTGCACCTATGTAATGCACTTGCATAAATTCAATAAAACACATGCTCTTATGCCCAGAAGGACAGGAGCTCTCTCTTCCCCATGCCATTTATTCATATCTCCGTCGAAGAAATCCACCCATAGCTTACATTCAGGAATCTCACATCACAAGCCTGGAAGCCTGTAGAATACAGAGGAGAAGGAGGGGGAGGTCTTCTCCACTAATTACTCCTCCTATGCCCGAGGAGTGGTAATTTGGATCCTGGCGGGAGTCCCTTTTCCTGCCACCCATACACTGGTACACCCTGACGGATTCTACATATTTGTTGAGGGCTCTTTCGGGGGATGGGGTCACCGTCTGCTGCTTGGAGTGATCTATGCACCAGATGTGGACCAGGCTCCATCCTACATTCACTTACTACACTGTTTGAATGCTGGAGCGATATGCCCTGGGTGCTGGGTGGGGATTTCATAAGCGTTTTAAATTTAAGCCTTGATTGTTCCTTCCTGCCCCTACCTCGCACAGTAGCCACATCCAATACATCTACTCTCACATCTTGACTAAACCACTGGGAACTACTAGATGTCTGGCGATATCACAATCCCTCCACGGAGGTTTACTCTCTTTACTCCCATACACATAACCTCCATGTTCGCATTAATAGATTTTTTTGCACTCGAGATATTATCCCACATATTATCGATACAGATTATTTTGGTTGTACACATTCCAATCATAATCCTGTCCAGTTACAGATATGTTGGGAACGTTGGCCTCCACCCATACCCATTTGGAGGCTACAGGCTTCAACACTAGAAGACCCTCCTTTTCAAGCATCCATTGCCACCAACATAGAAGAGTATTTTGACTTTAATGCGGGCTCTGCCTCATCACCCCTCGTAGAATGGGACGCATTAAAGGTATCTATCTGGGGACACTGCATGGATACCACACCCAACATGCCCCGCCACCTCACTACTACAATAACACGATTAGATGGTAAATTAATGAGCCTTGAAGACCTTGATGTTTAAACTATGCAAAACATTCTAAACACAGGCAGGAGGACGCTGACCGCCTTGGTACCCTATTAGTGTGCCTGATACGACAGGAAACAGATAGATGCCCCATTCTGGCTATCCGCTCATACACAGGTCATGTAACTCATTCACAGATGGACATCTACTCTGCCTTTATTCAGCACTACACGTACCTCTATACCTCTATACTCCCCAAGCCCCATCAGCGACTTCTTTTCCACCGTCCCTCTCCCGCAGGTCTCCCCAGACTCTAGAAAAGAGCTCAGTGGGGAAATTACTTTATTTAAAATAAGGGAAGCGAGCCATGAACTGGCTACCAGTTAGATCGCGGGCCCGATGGCCTGCCGGATGAATTCTATAAAGTTTATCCCTTGCAATTGACACCCCATCTGAAAACCCTATCTGATGCTGCCCTTACTGGTGCGTCCTTACCACCCACACTGAGTGACACCCTCCTTATCATACTGCCTAGGACTGGACCCCCTTGAATTGGGCTCTTACTGCCCATTGGCGTTATTGAACACAGATTATAAAATACTGGCGAAGATACTGGCAGATCGCCTAGCCTCAGTGGTGCCACAGTTAGTTAATTTGGACCAAAATGGTTTTGTGCCTGCTCGAAACACATCGTTGATCATCCGTCACTTTTTCAGAGTGCTTAAGTATGCCCCGTCTCAACACCCCTAATCGGGATGCATGGTTCTAGACCTTCATAAGGCATTTGACCCCTGATTCTGTGCTGACAGTGTGAGATCTTGCTACTGACCACTAGAGTGTGCTAGAGAGCTGAGGGAGACGCTGCCGAAAACGCCATTCTGCCGGAGCTGGAGCTAGAGCAGGCTGCTGCTTCGCTCTGCTCCGAGGGAGACACGCTGCTGCAGAAAAAACGCCGTTCTGCCTGGGCGGGACGTTCGGCTCTGTGGTTGTGGTGCTCTGCGAGCCAGTGTGCTCGGGTTGGCAGGACATCAGTGGCCTTAGCTGGATCCGGCCAAACCACTGCTCCGTTACTGCCCCGAGGCTGGAAGTCTCCATTCGTGTGTAGAAAAAGGTAAGGCTAAGACCTTTCTCAAGATTTGCCCGGCGCTAACCGCCCTTGTACCATTCAAGTTTACCAAGCAATGAGGCAGGCGCCGGAGACCAGAAGGCAGGAAACAGAAGTTTATTCCGACGGAGCAGAACACATCAGATCAGACAACAAGGTATCGTCTCGAGGTGCTCTAACAGCCACTCAGAGGCCTGGCCTCTTATACACTGGTTTATGGCATGTGACCTTCTTTTAATACAATCACAACTTTGTAAGGCATGGGAAAAGACATCCCCGTAATCCTCGTGTTAATCCCACCCCCATATACATTCACAATGGAGGTCCTCAACCTGCTGATAAGAGGGAGGGTCATCACGCAGCTGAGTGTTTCGTCGAGTCTTAGGATGTGTGCGCCTGATCATGTCACAGGGGGTGGGGAGGCCTGGATCAATAGAGGGTCCTTTGAAGGAGAGCGACCTCATACAATAAGGGCAGTAAATGGTATCTCTCGGCTTAGGCAATGGCCTCGGACCTGTGTGGACAGTCGGACACCGGGTGAGGGGCCATCAATGGAGTGGTATTCATGCTGCGTGGACAATCCAGCGCAGAGGGGAGGTTTATCAACAGAGGGGCATTCATGGGAAGAGAGGAGGTGTTGGTCAGGCGCTGGCGTGACTCCTAAGGACAGGGTCATGCAGATGGGTCATGCTCATAAGGAGGAGGGAGGGGGGAGCCAGGGCGCGCGGAGGATGCTTGCTGGGTCAGAGGGGCGCGCTGGCGATCGGTCGTGGACAGGGAGACCATGATATCTAAGATGGCTGCCGTGCACGTAATACATAGGTGACCCAGAATGGCTGCCGTGCGCGTAGTGCATAGGTGACAAGCTGGCGCAGATGATGTTCAGATCGCAAACTAAAATTCCACAGTCCTCCCTTTTAACATGTCTCGCCAACTTGTCAGTTCGGATTTATCCCCATAAGGCCACGTAGTTCTACTTCATAGAGGGGGCTCATGTGCTCTTTTCGGAAGTCCAAAGTCTTTGGGCACATGTAGCTAGAAAGAAGGCCGAACAATGGTGGCAGACATTGGATACCTAAGCAACACCCACATAATATTACAATAGGTATCAGCACGAAGGAAAACAACTTCCAACCCCAATTTTTCAAAGTGTCCCAAAACCAGCTCCCAAGCGACCATCCTTCCTGCTCTTGGTGAACCTCTGAGGACAGTCTGTGGAGGTGTTCAATGGCTTTGTAGACTGAGGGCGAGTTGTCAGGTACGTAGGTGCAGCAGCTGGATCCGATGATGCGGCATGCTCCTCCTCGGTCGGCTAGGACTACGTCTAGGACGAGTCGATTTTGAAGGGTCACATGGCGGACCGCCTGAAGTTCCGCAGTGTTGTTGGCGAGGATGCCAGCCGTGATGTTGATCGTTGTTTCTACTGCCTGGGTCAGGTGTCGGATAGCACGGCTGTTTGCCATTGGGCCCCACAGAGGAACAAGTCCCTTTGCTGCATCCAGGAACTGTGCTCCAGTGGAGTCGGCTTGCCCAAGGTCGTCTGCACGCCTCTGCCGGTGGTGGTTGGCAGGGGCTACATATGTGGGTGGAAGAACGAAGGCAATATAACAGGTGCCCTTCCAGCCTTTCGGGAGCCAGGTGTAAGCCTTGGTGCCACACACAAAGTACATGTTTGGAGAAGCAACAAAGGAAGGGGGGTCAGCTGAGTCCAATGTTCTGGTGATTCGGCAGGCGCTGTGACCCACCAGCTGCGTTCCATGGCCTTCGAGACACAGGAGACCTGTGACATTGATAACGGACAGGGCCACAGTTAGAGTGGCAGTAGTTTGTTTTTGCAGATGAGTGAAGGTGGTTCTGGCTGGATTGTGGAGCACCTGTACTTCGACTCGTTCTTTGGCTGGAATGTCTTTGATGAAGGTGGCGCCTGCGAGCGCAGGACACAGGGCAGCTGGGGTCTTTCCTGTTTTGTTCAGCCAAAACCCAGAGTAGAAGTGTGACACTGCTGAATAGAAAAAACGAACCCTGCCAGAGCAAATTGGTTGGTCCCTAGGCGGGATCCTTTCAATTAGGTTGCGAGTGACTGAGAACACCTGTCTGAGTGGACAATGAATAAACTAATAATTCAGCCGTTATTGAAAAATGTACAAAAATTTTATTTACAATACATAAAAAGAATTTATTCTGTATAAATACATAATCCAAAAAATATATCAAAGAAAGAAGATAAGCACATGAGTCATAATCATAATCATAATCATAAGTCCCATATATTCCCTCAGTCACTCAGAAACATTCATTCTCTTTCAGCGCTTCAAGCATTCAATTCATACATACTTCAATCTAACGTATACTCATGATATTCAGTAAAGATACAGTTTTAAACTAAAGCTACAACAAACTGTGATATAAAGCAATTGAGGAGGCAACAAGCAGTAAATGGTTTTTTGAGTTGATACTGCACATGTGCCATCCAGGAGGAAATGCGCCGACGCGCGTTTCGATGCTTGGCCTAGTGGGGCTGCATCTTCATCAGGGCGAGGGAGACCAAAGGGAACATGTGTATAACAAAGATGGGCCCACTGCAGTAGGGCTGGGGCTGGGGAGAGTTGTATGTAGGGCTTCTCTCCGCTACGCAATCTCAAGGAGAAGGGGGGTGAACAAAGTGTCGTCCTGCGGGGTCCTTGGGTAGGAACATGGGACGTCAACCTGCAGGGGGAATACAGTGTGTGGTCCACTAGTTCAGGAGAATCCTGGAGGGTAGGGCAACAATCAGGGTCGCAAAGTGAAGTGATATAAGTATCAAAAGTGATTAGATCGGGTTTCAGGAACTGATTAAAAGCGGCGACCTGTACACGACTGGTTAATAGATTCCAGGTCTATCTGGTAGAAAAGGGTTGCGGGTGAGTTCTTAAAATGAGTTAAGGTCAATCCATTAATAAGGACCTGTCAAAATCTAGTTAGACAACTTAAGGTCCAGTTAGTTGAAAGGGGTGGCTGAGTGGAGGGATCCAAGGTAGTGTTGCCTAGTTAGACAACTCCAAGTCCAGTTTAGTTGAGTGGGGAAGTTGAGTGGAGGGATCCAGGGTGGGTTCCTCAAAAGGGAGCGGGCATCGTGGACCGCGAAGCGGCGTCTTCAAGGATTCCCGGGGGGTCACTGTCCGGCTGGAGGTAGCGTTGTCCCTGTGGCTTTCTTGCATGAGGATCAACCAGGCGAGGCAAGAGCCGTGAACTGAGAAGGGTGAAGGGATGAAGGGGATGGAGTGTCCAGTGGCATGCGGGAGCAACCCACAGATCCAACAGTTCGTAGCATTTGCAGCAAGGTTATGTTGGTGCAACAGTTGCACGAAGGAATTGTTCCAGAATTCCCTGCGCCTTTCTCGGAGCTGAGGCGACAGAGAGATTAGGTGATGCTCTTTCAGGGGTGTTGGCTGTGCAGTAGGTAGCAAGGTCTCATGAGCCGGTGTGCTCTCCTCCAGGATCCAGAAGGAGGTCATGAGTAGGAGGCAGAAGAGGAAGACAATGAAGAGTGCAATTGTCTTTGATTTGTGTAGGTTGTCAGTCTTTGGATTTCTATACTGGGTATTTCCCGTTGCTTCCATCATCTTCTTATCTGGCGCTTCCATCATCTTCTTATTTGGCGCTTCCATCACCTTCAAGGGGCTCGGTAGTGGGCAGAACCACAGACCTCGTTTAGCTTCTCTCCCGGCAACCCTTGATTGTGTGTAGGTCACCGTTCTGAGATTTTAACTTAGTCCGTGGCCTACTTAGCCGAGACTCCCTCCTTTCGACGCAGGAAATACCCTTCTCTGGATGGCACAGTAGGATCAGAGAATTTTGCAAGTTCGAGTGCCCCAGTATCTGGATAACAGTCCAATATCGGTCGGTCTTTGTTCAGGAGCTCTTCTTGGGTGCTGACGTTTTCTGTCGTGGCCAGGTTTGCAGGGACCTTCCGACAATGATGCGCGTGCAGCCAGTGCTTCTTCCCCTCCACTCGGAGTGCCGTTCGGGTGGTGATCAGCACTTGCCAGGGGCCCGTCCACCGAGGTTCCAGACTCTTGGTTCGCTGGAAATTTCGTATCAATACGAAATTTCCCGGTTGGATGTCGTGACCGGGGCCCCTGGAAGCATCGGGGATGGCCTGCTGCACCTGTTGATGAATGACAGACAACGTTTTAGTCAACTTGCACAAATAATCAGATAGTAGGACGTCTGGGACGTCATGAATGGAGGTCGGTTTGGGAGCAGTCCAGAGATTCATAGGCCGCCCAAACACGACCTCGTAGGGGGTCAAATGGTGCTTGGTGGGAGTGGAGCGCATTGATAGCAAAGCCAGTGGGAGGGCATCCGGCCAGTTAAGTCCAGTGGTGGCCACTATTTTTGCCAGTTTCAGCTTGAGTGTGGCATTGTGGCGTTCCACTAGACCAGCGGATTGGGGGTGGAAGACCGCATGGAATCGTTGCTTCACCCCCAACCCTTTCAGGATTAGCTGGATAACCTCAGCTATGAAGTGGGGGCCATTGTCGCTCTATAAAATTCGGCAAAGGCCATAGCGAGGGAAGAATTCCTTCAGTAGTACTTTGGCAGTAGTCATGGCAGTGTTGTCACGGGTTGGATAGGCTTCTACCCATTTGCTGAAGGCACATACGATGACTAGTACATACTTCAGGTTTTGGCATCTCTCTAGTTGGATGTAATCCATCTGAAGGACCTCAAAGGGGTGACTGGGGGTCCCGAACCCTCCCCGGGGCACTACAGTCCCTTTCCCGGGGTTGTGTTGCAGGCAGATAAGGCACTGCTGAACTAGGCGTCTGGCTGAGTCAGGGATTTTGTCGTTATGCCAGACTTTGGAAATGAGTTCAATCATGGGTGCAGATCCTATGTGTGCGGGGGAGTGAGCCATGGTCAGTATGGGAATCAGATATGAGTCGGGCAGCATCCATTTGCTTGCATCCTTCGTTCGCCAACAGCCTTCCTCATCCTTCAAACCCACCCCTGCCCACTTAGTCAGCTCGTGAGGGGTGCTGGCCGATTGTATGTCTCTGATCATTGTCCTTGTGTCACTCCATGTTTCTGCTTGTGACCTGGTCACGTACATGCGTGTCACCGTCCTATTCTCAGCTGTGGTTCGTGCAGTAATGTCGGCCAATGCATTCCCTTGTCCAACTAAGTCTGTCACCCTTTTGTGTGCCTGACATTTTATCACCGCTAATCGTTTGGGGAGGAGAACTGCTTCAATCAGGGCGGAGACTAAATCTCCGTGGAGGATCGGGGTGCCGTGGGACGTCAGGAATCCCCTCTCCCTCCACAGGAGCCCAAAATGGTGGACCACTCCGAAGGCATACTGGCTGTCCGTATATACGTTCGTGGTGGTCCCTGCGGCTATGATGCATGCTCGAGTGAGGGCTATCAGCTCTGCTGCTTGGGCAGATCGTTGTGTGATGCAGGCTGTCTCAACTACTGTTCGGGCTGTCGTTACTGCATAGGCAGCTGAGGTGGTGCCATCTGGGAGTTTGATGCATGAGCCGTCTACCCATAGCTCTCCATCGGGGTCAGTAAAAGCAGTGTCTCGGAGGTCAACCCTACTCCTAGTTTGTTCGTCCGTGAGGGTCACACAGTCATGGATGGGAGGAAGGTCAGGGTCATTTTCAGGCAGGGGTAACAATGTGGCAGGATTCAAAGTCGTGCATCTCTTTAGCGTGATGTGGGGTGCAAGTAGCGTCAGTTCATACCCTGTCAGCCGGGCGCTAGTCAGGTGCTGGGTTTTGGTCTGGTTCAAGAGGGTGTCAACTGCATGGGGTACTAGCACTGTGAGAGTGTTGGAAAGTACAATTCCCTCGCTCTGACGGATGGAGACAGCAGCGGCGGCTACTGCTCGAAGGCAGGCAGGCAAAGCTCTGGCTACAGGATCAAGAGTGGCGGAGAAGTAGGCACAAGGGCGCTGCTTAGGACCAATTGATTGAGTTAGGACAGACAATGCGCATCCCTCCCTTTCGTGGGTGAAGAGGGAGAAGGGTTTGGAGTAATCCGGCGTTCCGAGGACGGGCGCTGAGCAGAGTGCATCCCGTAATTCCTTAAAGGAGGCTTGACACTCAGCGGTCCAAGGAAACGGGGAGGGGGCATCCTTGGTCAGTAGGGCAAGTAATGGTTTCACAATGAGGCTGTAATTAGGCAACCACTGTCTGCAAAAAGATGTCAGGCCAACCAAAGAGCGGACCTGCTTTTGTGTTTTCGGGATGGGGGTATCTAGGATGGTTTGGATTCGGTCGGGTGTAAGTTTTCTCCCTTCTTTGGACAGAAGATGGCCTAGGTAAGTCACCTGTGGCTGGCAGAACTGTAACTTCTTTTTGGAGACTTTATGGCCATTTTCTGCAAGAAAGTGTAGGAGTTGAACGGTGGCTGTCGTTGCAAGCGGGGTGGTGTCAGCCGCCAAAAGGATATCATCGACATATTGGATCAACACCACTCCCTCTGGTAGCTGGAAGGCATCCAGCTGTCTTTTGAGGGCCTGGCTATAAATGCTGGGACTTTCAGTGTACCCCTGGGGAGCTCTACAAAATCGGTACGAACGGGATTTTAAAGTGAAGCCGAAGAGATAACGGCTGTCTGGATGGATGGGGATAGAGAAAAACGCGTTCTTAAGGTCGATAACAGTGAAGGTGGTGGCAGTGGACGGGATGAGGGTCAGAATGGTGGTGATATCAGAGACCACAGGATATTGGGGTACAACCACTTTGTTAATCTCTCGCAAGTCGATGATGAAGCGGTACGCTTTCTCATCTCCTTCACCTTGCTTCTTAACAATAGGTAGGATTGGGCTGTTGCAGACGTTGCTAACCACTTCTTCAACCACTCCTGCGTCTACCAGAGACTGAATGATCGCTACCAGTGCCTTCTCACCCTCTGGCGATATCCGATACTGCGGGAGTTTCGGGAGCATAGCGTCCTGTCGTACAGTTATGTGAATAGGGTCAATCATCATTCGCCCCACATCAGAGTCATTTTTGGCCCACAGGTACGAAGGTAGGGTGTCAAGCAGGGATAGGTCAGCGTCAGTATTAGAGCACATGTGTCGTGGGGGACGGGATCTGGGCATGTCTGGGTTGTCGTACAGGATGACTCGTATTCCATCTGGGGAACACCTAATGGTAGCTCGAAAATGCTTCAGTAAGTCAATGCCCATAATGGCGTCAGGGGAGTTGGAGGAAAGGAGAAATGTCGCGTCAGTAGTGTTGTTTTCTAGGTCAAAGGTAATAGGTACGGACAGGGGGTTAGTGGAGGGCGTCCCATCGAAACCTATCGACGTTATGTGTGAGCCAGACAAGGGTGCCCTTGGAATCAGTCGTTTTGATAACACACTACGTGTCGCCCCAGTGTCTACCAAGAATGGAGACTCTGTACCCAAGACCTTAGCGGTGACATAAGGACCTTGCTGGTCAACACAGAGCTCGACTGGATCCCTCCCTTGCCCCTGGCAGTCCTATGCAAAGTCGGGGGCATGTTCACCTTCGGATAGCTGATATTGGTTCTGTCGGGGACGGTCAAATGTGTTCAGTCTTCCTGATCTGTCATTATTGGTGTCGTTGGGGCTCCCTCGTCCCTGTATTCTATTCCTCGGACCACCCGCCACATCCCTGGACTCCCTGTTTCTGTTCATTTCTATCAGAACTGGACACTGAAATTTCCAATGACCGAGCCCTTTGCAGAAGGCGCATTGGTCATTGCTAACGTCTCTACGTCCAGTGTGGGGTGCTGGGGTGTGATCTTTAGGAGGTAGATCTCTGGGGGTGGTTGATTGGTAGTTCCCCCTTTGGTGTTCCCGTCCTAGTGCTATACCCTGTATCTGGGCTATCATTACCCTTTCCTTCAAATCTTTCTTCTTTTTCTCGGACGCCCTATCATTCTCATTCTTTTGGTGCTCGTAATACTGAGCCATCTGAAGGATAGCTGCGGGTTTGGAGGCCCCCCAACTACTCTCACTCGTCTGCAGTTTTTGGGAGACTTCTTGCGTTAGTCCCTTTACATAATTTTGCACAAACAGGTGTTGTCCGGTTGCGGTGGTCATGTCTTGGCCACTGTAGTCGGAGAACACTGTCTCGAATCGGGAGAAGTATTCTGACACATCCTCCTGGGGTTTCTGTCGACAGGCCGTGACTATCGACCAGTCTACTTTTCTTTCCGGGACCAGGGTTTTTAACTTCTGGACCAGTTTGTCTGGGAGTTCCAGTATGTCCTTCACTGGTTTACTCCCCGGCTCTCGCTGTCTATCTAGTTTACCGAGTTGGTCCCAGGTATGTCCAAACAGATCCGTGTGGTCGACTTTCCGGATTTGCTTCCACACATCAGCTGGCAGGCATAACCCAAAGAACAAGTCAATATCTGCTAAAGTCATTATTGTCGAACCCAAGGCTGTGCCTAATTCAGTATAAAATGCCGTCGGGTTCTTTCTTAAGTCGGGCAAGGTTTGCTTGAAGGTTAGGATGTCTTGTCGGTCCCATGGTTGGTAAACCCAATTGTACACAACCCTTCCCTTTGCATGTTCATTATTAATATCATCGCTCGTTCCCTGGCCCCGTGGCGGGATCCAGTAAGGAGCCGCTTCTCTGATAGGCATCATAGTATTGGCTACCTCTGCCGAGGTTGTTTCAGGGGCCGTAACCTTGGTTTCTGGTTTCTGTTCTGCGAGGTGGCGGAAGACCTCAAGCATTTGCATGAAGAGCTCCGTCGCCTCACGTTCAGTCCCATCTCCGACATCAATCTTCCTATACAGTGTTGTTAGTTTAGCGGGACCCTTACTCTGATACCTATCTTCATACGCGTTCAGGGTGTGGAAGCTGAATCGCAAAATGAAATGTCGTCTGTGGCTGTCGGCATGTGAATTATACACGCTCATTGTGTATTCTTCGCTCTCCCTTCGTTCTACCAATGTCTTTGCTATTTTGTCGATCCCATCCCGCTCATCTTTGCTTAACCTATTTAACCTGGCTGATGATTGTTTGCTAGCCTCGGGGTCGCTTAACGAAGTTGTTAATGTGGCTGGTGCGGAGGCCGTGAGGGCTGGTGCACTAGCACTAGGGTCACTTTCACTCACACTCGGGGCTTGCAGGTTTTGTTGGCTGGGAGCATATGGAGGGGGCATGTAGATGATTGGGGGACCTAGCAATAACTCATCGTTTGCCCGTTGTTTGGAGGGTAGTTCAGGGTAGAGCGCAGAGGGGGTCCTAACAGGACATTGGCCTGTTGACCCCGATTCTTGGTTTTGTGTAGCTTCGTTTCTTTCTTTTATTTCCTCTTCTAGTTGCTTTGCGGCTAGGTGGGCTGCCTTTCGTAATTCTTTCCCTACTTTTGCTTCTTCTCTTTTCTTTCGTTGTTCCGTTTCTTTGCGCCACATGCCGATACTGTCGAGCATGGTGGGCGTGGTCTTATTCTTCTGGAGCGCTATTTCTAATGTTTTTATTTTATTTTCACTAAAGGAACCTATCAGTGGCCACTGACTTTCAGGGTTCTTTTTCGTATATTTATGCCATAGTCTAGTGTAAGCTATAGCGACTAGTCCATACTTAGTGAACATGTCCTTATTAGGGGTGCCCTCCAGTGGAGCTGGATGGTTCATCTCTAATAAGCGGTCCGGGCTAAACAGGCTACCAACCAGTGGGGAGAAGATAGGCATGACGGTTTACACCGGGGACAAAAGTCTGCACTACCTATCTTATCACAGCGGGCAAAGACTAGGCAGAATATTTCTATTCTCCGTTGTTTGGCGGCGGTGAATACCTCAAACGAACCAATACCGAATAATCGGCCAATCAAACAATTCAGTGGGGAGAATAAGTGGGCACGAAAAGTTTATCGCTACCCACTCTTTCTCTACCTGCAAAGAGAGACCTTGTTCTTCCCTGTTTGCAGACAAAGAATCTCCAGACAATAATCCACGAACGACAGTTCGGGAAACAGTGGGGGAGGAAGATAGGCACGACGGATTACAATGGGGACAAAAGTCTGCGTTACCTATCCTTCACTGTTTGCAAAGAGAGAGCCTGTTTGTTTTTCCCCGTTTGCAGACAGCGAATCTCCAGAGGTTTCAACAAAGCGTAATACTAGTATTATCCAGACAAAAACAATTTTCCTCAATTCGTCGTGTTTACACGACCTTACCCGGACCGCATGGACGGTTTCCTGTCCTCTGGATCCAGCGCCCGATCGTCCTCTCTCCTTCGTGATGTTCGCGGCACTCCTGATGGTTCCCAGTCAGGACCGTAGATCACTCGAGAGAGGTCTGTTCAGAACTAGTGAAGGTCGGATGATCGGCTGTCAGACGAGGGTCTATCGGACATGAGCTCTTCCCGATCGTTGCATTCGTTCACTCTGTCATCGGGACCTCTCCCACTGGATCCACGTGTCGCTGATGGGCCCCACGCTTTGGGACGCCAATTTGTAGAAAAAGGTAAGGCTAAGACCTTTCTCAAGATTTGCCCGGCGCTAACCGCCCTTGTACCATTCAAGTTTACCAAGCAATGAGGCAGGCGCCGGAGACCAGAAGGCAGGAAACAGAAGTTTATTCCGACGGAGCAGAACACATCAGATCAGACAACAAGGTATCGTCTCGAGGTGCTCTAACAGCCACTCAGAGGCCTGGCCTCTTATACACTGGTTTATGGCATGTGACCTTCTTTTAATACAATCACAACTTTGTAAGGCATGGGAAAAGACATCCCCGTAATCCTCGTGTTAATCCCACCCCCATATACATTCACAATGGAGGTCCTCAACCTGCTGATAAGAGGGAGGGTCATCACGCAGCTGAGTGTTTCGTCGAGTCTTAGGATGTGTGCGCCTGATCATGTCACAGGGGGTGGGGAGGCCTGGATCAATAGAGGGTCCTTTGAAGGAGAGCGACCTCATACAATAAGGGCAGTAAATGGTATCTCTCGGCTTAGGCAATGGCCTCGGACCTGTGTGGACAGTCGGACACCGGGTGAGGGGCCATCAATGGAGTGGTATTCATGCTGCGTGGACAATCCAGCGCAGAGGGGAGGTTTATCAACAGAGGGGCATTCATGGGAAGAGAGGAGGTGTTGGTCAGGCGCTGGCGTGACTCCTAAGGACAGGGTCATGCAGATGGGTCATGCTCATAAGGAGGAGGGAGGGGGGAGCCAGGGCGCGCGGAGGATGCTTGCTGGGTCAGAGGGGCGCGCTGGCGATCGGTCGTGGACAGGGAGACCATGATATCTAAGATGGCTGCCGTGCACGTAATACATAGGTGACCCAGAATGGCTGCCGTGCGCGTAGTGCATAGGTGACAAGCTGGCGCAGATGATGTTCAGATCGCAAACTAAAATTCCACACGTGGACTGCTGTAGGCAGGGGGCTGTGGGCAGTGGACGGCAGCGGCTGGCGGCGGCTGGTAGCAGACGGCCGACAGCGGCCTGCCGGCTGTCAGTGGCGCCTGCGGCGCGTTGGAAAAGGGAGAGCTCCGTGTCGTCGGGGAAGCAAGGTGTGCACTGTTCCATGGAGAGAAACTGCCGTTTGGAGACCGCCTGGCGACAGAGTGAAGCCTTGAGCGTAAAGAGCATTGAGGCCTGTGTCTGATAGGGACTTCGAAAGAGACTGCACTGACCGAGGGACTGCAGAGATTGAGGAAGTTTGGTGTGATTTTGCATCAATCTACAATCCACGTCTGGCAAGACGCCAGACATTGTGTGCTCCGACTCGAGGAGAGGAGAGGAGGCTATGGGTGTGAGTGGTTGGGCGTGAGTGCTGACTGAAGCACTGTAAGAACAATGCCGCTGACCCCCCCCTCCCAGGTCGGGTGTGAGTGGACGGGCGTGAGCGCTGATGTGAAGCGCTGCAAGAACAACGCTGCCGACTCCCCCCCCCTCCCCGGTCAGGCGTGAGCAGTCGGGCGTGAGCGCTGACTTGAAGCACTGTACGATCAACGCCGCCGACGACCCCCCCTCCCCCTTTCCACCGGCGGGAGTGTGCCTGTGCCAGACAGGAACCAGCGCCGGGGCAGTAGGTTCAGTGGCACAGGAGCAGAGGAGTGTCTCAAGGACTCACTGACTTCCTCTGTACAACCAGCTGGAGCTGTAAAGGTCAGAGCTGCCGGAACCAGACTACAGAGCTGCAACGAGGATCGCTGAGACAGTATTGTTGGAATCCTACCCTTGTTTTGCGTCCAGTCAGACGCCGTGTGAACAAAGCTGAGGAGAGGACGTAGCGGTGAGGAGCACTGAACTGTTTTACATAATTATATAAATATACAAGAAACGGACCTAGGGAGCCGGAATTGGGTGCCAGCGCCGGTGTTGCATGAGCGGCGCACCGGGCACGGCCCCCGAAATCAAAACCTCCCGTTTACACCAACTGTAAACTGACCGGAGCTGCCCCCCTCTCGCGAGTCAACAGAAGGGAACAAAAGGGGATAGACTATAAAGATTTTGCCCTGTTAAGATCCCTAAGTAACAAGTTCCCAACTCCAAAAGACCTATTATAGCATAATGGCTTACAAGAAACTCAGATCTAGAACCATCTTCATGAAAAGAATGGGAACAGATGAGGCAATTAGGAAAAGCACCAACAAGGCCGTAAGAATTGGAAAGACAACAGTAACCCCTGGAATTAGAAAGTATTTTTCTAAACTAATTACAGATGAATAGGAGCAAAAAGCAAAAGATCAGACAAATATAGAAATAGCAGATATTTCTGAGGATGGAAAAGGTGGAATATACCTAATTCAAGGTCAAACTCATACTAGTTCTGAAGCAGAGCAAAAAAGTATTCCAACTAATCAGGAGGACTCATTTTTGGATCTAATGACAACTGGACTACAAACATCGGATCTATTTAAGATACAACAGTCCCCCGAGTGCTATTCCTTTTGCCTAGATACTAACAAAAAGGTCGGAGTTCGACAAATGGGATCACAAACGGAGACCGATAACATTCTGAAGAGCACTCCACAAAAATCTCCGGATATAGAGGGTCTCCTTGATAATTCACCAGATCTCTCGATCTTCAGTACTACTGGTTTGATCAATACCCAAACCCCAGTATCCAAGTCACTGCTTACCCTACAAAATATTCTGGAATCAGTTCTTAACCATTTAGGTAACATACTAGAGAACTCTGACCAAACACTTGACGTACAAATAGGAATTTTAAAATCTCTAGTCGAGGAAAAAAAGAAGAAAGAGCAATTCAGGTCAACAAAATTAACAGGAATCTGTGACAAATGTAAAAGGGAAATTGGTGATAACTTAACAATCAAAACCAACAACGAGCTATTTCCCCTGAAGAAAGAAACTGCAACACAAACCGGAAGGAAATCATCCGGGGAAATTGTGGGTAAGCAGGGAGATACCATCACATATTCCCTTAGAAACTTATTCAAAGAGGGAAATTGTCAAGCTTGTAAATATGGTTGCCTCGGAAACACCATGGAACTGACGTACTGTCCGCAACTCCCCCTCATAGGTCCACTCTGCACCAAGATATATTATTGCTGGTAACAGAAAGTGATGCCAGTGTGGGGAAAGCAGGGAAACAAAACAAGGAAAGGCGGGGAAACACAGGGTCTTGTACACAGATAATGTGGTCTGTTCAGGGGACAGGGAGGCTTCTGTTAACCTTTACCTAGAAGGCAAGAAATAGAGGTTAATACCAATCCCTATGATTCTAGTGATATATGATAGCGAATAATATAGGAGACTACCTGTTTGTTATGCTGTATGAATATTCGTAGATTTCCCCAATGTCCTGTTCACTTCACAGAATAGAGGAAGATAGGGAAAAGAATGCTGAGGACCGCCTGTAAGGTAAGTGTATAGTATAAACCTTAGTGATAATACTCTAAGTGAGGATCTAGTAGAGCTGGAGGGACCTGTGGTTACCTGGGTGATGAATGCCTTTGTATATAAGCTGGGGACCTCCTGCGTGATGAATGTCTTTGTATATATTCTCCTGTTATCTTCACACAAGAATATAGAAGACAATGCTGCTGTGTAAACCCTAAAATATATAGAGAAATCACTGTTGTGAAACTACTCAAGCCAAAGATCTCTATAAGTAGGTATCTAGCTTTAATTTACCTGTGTGAGGTTTTTATGTGTGCTTTCCTGAAATTCGGGACTCCAAAATATCGTGAGCCCAGGAACATAAATCAAGAGACAGATGCTCTAAACTATAAACGTTTGTGTTAGAAACAACAACCCAAAACGGCACAAACTCTAGATCTGAATGATCACATCCAAAAGACAGAACCTAAGGCACAGAATGATTGCCTCTATTTATAAATCATAAACAGTACCGACTCTCCGAGTACGAATACCTGTATCCGCCTGAGACACCAGAACTGAGAGGAACAGGGGTCGCCGATAGTCGATTCCCGACGAGACCCGACAAACGCCACCACCGTGACCCGGAAGAACTGCAGCTACTACAAACCCGGAAGGAACGTGAAGCGTTCTCTGAACGTCGAGGAAGGACTATATACTGATTACACACATGCGCTAACCTCCGCGCATGCGTGTTGATGGCTCTCGGTGTTTTGCCAACCATCCTTGGTCCTAGCAGTGCCAACCACGTTATCGCGATCAGTACAGGCACGACAGAAATTATCCCGAACCACACCACCACCATGTGGCTTATTACCCAATTTTTACAAAAAACAAAACTAAATCTAATACTATCAGTCCTGCAATTTACCCTGAAATAAACGTCAATACCGATCTAAACAGCGAGGATGCACAGAACCTGGAAAACACAAAAAAGAAACAACGGCAAAGAAAGATAAAAAAGAGAAAGGCGATAAGAAGATTTAAAAGGAAGAAGGCTAATAAAATTAAATTTCAGAACACGACTCCTTTACCTGCCGTATCAGAACGTGAAGGAACGCCAGAACTGTCCCTTACACCGAGGATAAAACATCAGAAGTCACAGGAAAAACCCGGAAATAAAAATCTCTATCAACAGTCTATACTAAATCCAAAGGCTACTCAATTTACATATGGTCCGGTAAATTCAACATCAAGAGGGACCTCTAAAGGACTTTCAGAATCACAGAGAAAAGGATTACAACTCGAGGAGATAAGATCCAACTATCTACAAATTATAGAGCTATTCCCTACTGATGAAGCTCCACTCAATCGAGGTCGAATCATTAATCTCTTACAACAGATTCAGCCGCTACAATGAAATTAACCTTGTTATGTTCCCAGATAAAGCCAAAACAAAAACTGCAATTATAGAATTCTGGTCTCCAGTCTTACCAGGAATCATCTTAAAGGAAAGTGAGACTCTGCACAAATGTGGCTACGACTTGATCCCAGTACAAAAAAATTAAGTAGACAATATGATGCATCCGCTTGAAGGATCTCAAAAAATGTATCAACCTATAAACAAAAAGATCCATTCCTTAGGCCACTATGCAGAAAATATATTTATCTCCATAAAGAATGGTAAAAGGGAAATCTGGAGTAAAAACACCCTTAACAAGGAAGTAACTACAAGGGATCAATCATGGAATTGGATCGCTGAGACCCTGAATAATAATAAATAAACTAAGGACACCAAATCCTCTGTTTAGCACAGGTCTAGTGATATCCTCCTGGAATATAGCGGGAAAAACTAAAGAAAAAATGGAAGAATTAGTAAAAAATTCACCCGCTATAGTGGCCCTACAAGAAACATGGACTACACAAAACTTTTATCAAGAAAGATATAATACATATGACATCCCCGCTCTGCGGGTTGAGCGAGGTCATGCGAAGGGTGGGATAGCGATCCTGCTAAGCGAAGAGTATAATTGGGCCCAAGAAATAGTCCCAACGAAATCACGTCATTATCAATGTATCAAGATAGTGCGTGATAAACCCTTCTGGTCCCTTAAAAAACCTATTAATATTTAATTTATATATTCCCCCTGGAACAAAAATGGATGGTCTACTAATAGAAATTTTGGAAGACATCGAACAAATCATCGAAAGTCAAGATTATCCATCATTTCTTATTATGGGCGACCTTAATGGAAAACTATCCAATGAAGAAATAATAAAATGGGCCAATTGGTACAAAGAAGAGGCATTGGAAATTTCCGTGCCGGTATTTCCTATAGGGACCAAGGCTGATAAAAGAGGAAACATTTTACTAGCAACACTTCCAATGTTAAATGGAATCCTGCTAAATGGGAATGTGGAAGGTGACATTCCCGCCTCAGACACGAGAAAGGGAAATAATAGCTCCTCACTACTGGATTATATGATATGTAGCCTTGATTTTTTTGGGCTTGTCTCACAACTTCAAATTAATTTCGTCTATTGAAGCGATCATGCCATCCTGTCATTACGCACAGAATGGAAAATATATCTATGTCCAACTAGCCACATCATGTACAAGTACAGTACAGTTATGGTAAATCATAAGCAAAGGCGGATACATTGGAACTCAATGACACTCAATAAGATAACTACCTTAATAGATACTAACCAGCTCCTTCAAATAACCCACTCCACCAATCCAATAACCAACTTTGAAATGATCATTAATAAATTAACGCAAAAATTACAGGATAAGTTGAAGCAATCGAGACCTTCAAAAATCCAAAACAAAAATTCAAAGCTGACCGCCAGCACAAAGCTTTTAAATAAACTGATAAGAGCACAGTTCCTAGAAGGACTATCGTCTAGACAGATAGAAATTAATAAACTAAAGAACCAACTCAGGAGGGAAAAACAAAAACACAAGAGAATAGCCCAAGACAAAAACTGGGTGGATCTGCAGATAGCAGCAAAGCACTACAATCAACGTGTCTATTGTTCTATAATCTCCAAAGAAACAGGCACAAAAAAGCACTACTAGCTATCCCGGTCCCCCCAAAAGAATTGAAAACTTATCTCGCCAATCTATATAAATTAAATACCATCTCAGAAATGGCTCATACGTTTTCAAGCAACTCAGATACTAAATCTCTAAACAGTAGAACATCTACCCCCTTTTCAATCGAGACGCACATTAGAAAAGCGAGATCAACAGGAGCTACAGGCCCTGACCAAATTCCAATCAAGGCCCTCCAGTCCGACCCCAAAGGATGGAGCAAGATGCTTTCCCCCCATTTTAACTACATCTTTAGCACTGGGATAATCCCGAAGTCCTGGAAGGGGAGCATCATCATTCCTATTCACAAAAAGGGATCAAGACTCCAACCTGGTAACTATAGACAAATAGCTCTTCTGGATGCCACAGGAAAGATCTTTACGGCAGAGGTCTTGGACCAACTTAAAAACTGGGCCTTTTCATCTGGACTGATTCCTCTATACCAGGCAGGCTTTAGGCCAAAGCATTCAGTCACGGACAACATTGCGGTGCTGCAAACCATCCTAGACAAATATGTGACAATTAAATCTCAGATCGTCTATGAAGCTTTTATCGATTTTTCGACCGCGTTCGACAGTGTGGACAGAGGAACACTTTGGAAAAAACTCAGTAAAATGGGTATTCCAAATCAACTATTACGAACATTAATCTCTCTGCACACAGACACCTGGTGCCAGGTCCAAATGGGGAGGGAAAAGGGCCTAACTATTCCTATCCCAACCCCTAACGGCCTCAAGCAAGGATGTCTCCTCGCCCCCCTATTATTTTCACTTTATCTTAGTGACATGCCTCAACATTTCCAGCAAGTACATAATTTTCCACCAACGATAGCCTCCCATAATATAAATACACTGTTATATGCAGATGATATTATCATATTAGACCTAACCCCATTCGGTCTACAAAACAATCTTCAGGCACTGCATAAATATACGGAGGAAAACTATTTAATTCCTAACATCACCAAAACAAAAATAGTCTCGTTTTCGGGGAGGAAAAAGAGCCCGAAATATTGCTGGACCCTCGGGGGAGAAAAGGTGGAAAAGGTGAAGGAATATACCTATTTAGGCAGAATTTTCTCCAATACTCTACAAAATCGGCCACAGATTGTGAATCTGATCAGGAAATCTTAAGATTATACGCAGGACACAGGTACTACTCTTCCCTGCTTAAAGTGTACAGTGTCACGATACCACCAGTTTTATCATATGCCCTGGAATATATTCCTATAAATCAATGGAGCTTCTTAGACCTAAAAGAAGGGAAAATACTACGGAGATTAAGGAAGGTGTCTCAGGCTGTTCCAGTTCAAGCTCTTCGCCTGGAGTTTTCACTTGCCAGCTCTTATTCTCGAGGAATCGCTAATATTATCAGGTGGGCGTACAATCTCCTACATGCGGAGGAAGGAACTCTTAGATCTCTGCTCAAAACTGAGATCTTTATACGAGACTCGTCTAAACATGTATTTTCTAAGAACATGTCAATAGCTTTTAAGCTAGCAGAGATCAACACCGATTTGCTGCTAGCCTGGACACCAGCCCACTTGAAGCTCCTTTTAAAACATTTTACTTCAAGATTTAGCTTTGATCTAGACTCCTCACTTTGCTCTAAACTAAATGTTTATAAGAAATTTATTGAATTAATAACATTCCAGAAACCTCAGCAATATATCGCTTTTAATCTTGATCATGGCGTTAGAAGAGCGATCGTTCTGCTCCGGTTTGGCATATTACCAGTCAAAACCGTAACATCTAAATGGCACTTAATGGAAAGCCCGATATGTAACTTGTGTAATGGTGGAGAGCAGGATCTAGAGCATTTAATGTTTGTATGCCCAAATCCAAAAGTGGTGACGGCAAGGAAAAAGTTTTTACAAGCTATATACGTCAAATGTAAAATTAATTTAGCAAAGGAACTGATCGTTGTATGCAAATTTCCCCCAAATGAATTTGTCTCATTAATTTTACAAATTTTTTAAACTCATTTTTAACTTTGTATTAACATGAGAAATTTTAAATGGTGTAAAAATTTAATTTTATGCTTAATATATTTGTGGTCCTCAGTTGAGTACCAAAGCAAATAAAAATAAATAAACTTGAAATTTGACTACCTGGAGTGGCCATTTCTACTCAAAGTGCTGTGACACTATGGCCTTGGGACCCAATTTCTCTGCTTGATTATTTTATTATAATATATACTAACCCACAGGCCAGAGTACGTATAGGCTGTCACATATCTAACCCCATAACGATACAGCGAGGAACCTGCCAAGGTTGTCCACTATCCCCTCTGTTATTCTCTCTGGCACTTGAACCTCTGGTTTACCATCTACGTGCACAAGGCCAGGACTGTGGGATCCACTGGGAGATGGCATGTATGTGGTTTCACTTTTGGCCGATGACATGCTCCTTTACCTTAAAGATATTAGGTCAATAGCCCCCACTGTAGAGAGTCTACCCACTGAGTTTGCCACTATTTCTGGACTAGGAGTTAAGTGGTCGAAATCATGCTTATTTCCTTTCCACACTAATACTCCTAATCCAGTTTATACACCAAATGGCATAACACTTGACTGGCAGCCTGATATGTTTTGCTACTTAGGAATCCGTATGTATCACATGCCATAGGACCTCCTAGAAGGCAACTTGGTTTGAGCGGTTTTGGTGGTACATGCACAAATATCCTTTTGGCAGACACTCCCATTGTCGGTTGCTGGCCGGATGGCTCTGATGAAAATGGCCATTCTGCCACGACTGCTCTACTCTTTCAACCAACCTCCCGCTTTTTATTCACCAAACATTTTTTCACTCTTGAGAGTGCATGATACAGTGTGGCACAACATACGTCACTGGCTAGCTTTGCAGAAACTCTATCTCCCCACGGATGGTGATGGACTCAACGTCCCCAATCTTGAGCATTATTATTTGGCGTTGCAGTTACAATGGGTGTTAAACTGGTTTGATGGCCAGAACCTCATCAACACTGCAATGTTACTTCCTTCTGGACCCTGGAATCCACCCTGGCTTTATTAGGCCTTCACAACCGTACATCCCCCTCCTCCAAGTGGCTTATCAATGCTACCGCAGAACCCATTTCATCAATACAGGTCAGCTATATCATATGCTTCAACATTGCCTCTACTTAGCTTTCCAGGAGGATGTGAGTCGACTACTCTCAGGGTGCTGATTATATGGCAGGACTGCACCCATTATGCAATTTGTACAGTTAGTTCCATTAGACGACCTAATCACTAGCACTGAGCTTCAACCTGGTCAATTCTTAGTATGAACTTCTTTTATTGCTCTGCTGGCTCGCTCTTGGGGGGAGATATAACAAGAACCCACTCAACCCCTGTTCATACAATTTCTACACACATTAGGTATGGGCAGGACTCAGACCTGCTGGTTAGCCAGCGCCCAGCACCCTGCACACGTAAACTGTGCTTCTTCTCGTCATATTATGAAGGCGTTGGGACACTGACATTGTCTGCACCTTTACAGACAGGGAATGACAGACTATTCTGCAATATCCTTCCCTTGTGTCCCGCAACGCTCGCTTCAAATATATCCAAATATATCCAACTATACATTTTACACAGAGCTGACTTAACTCCAAGTAATATCAGCCAATACTTTCACCACACAGATGCTGCCTGTCCTCGCTGCCTGACCCCAGATGCAGATATAATACATATGCTCTGGTCCTGCCCCGAATTGGCAATATACTGGAGAGCTGTTACAACACGCCTTGAACACTGCACAGGCACTATCCTCTCATACACTTTGGAAGCCTTCCTATTTGGACTCTACCGCTGCACCAAAAAAGCATAAAGCTGTGTTGAGATTCGCTGATCTGGCTCTTCTTCTAGCGAACAACTATTCACCTGAAAATAGAAGGCAATGCACCCAACAGTGGTTTTGACATGTGTATCCCCTATGCAAGAGGGGGGCCTGGCTGAAAGCATATTGCTGCATAGAGAAGAGGTTAAGAGTCTCCGTAAATATCCCCCTCCGGAGCTCTGGGATAGACTCAGAAAAATTTTGTGAAACCCACTAGATACTCAACATACTTCTGGGGCACCCATACAGGTAGCACCCTCTCCTCCTTCTCACCCTACTGACCTCCATACTGCCTGTTGATTGTTCCATTAACACCTATTGACTCCTCTGCATTAGTGGCATGTGTGTTGCAGCATCCTTCATTATGAACGAGTGCACCCCCCTAGATTAAATTTTATATATTTTTTTTCAAATTAAAAAATATGTTTTATTGGGATTTTATAAATTGTATACAATCATCAACATTTCTTGTTACGGTATGGTTGGCACTTAGAAGAAGAAGAAAGGCAGAAAGGAAAGTGCAGTCATAGGGTAGAGAAGAGAGGTATAGGAAAGCCTGGTGGGGAGGTGTATTGTACACCATCTAGGCACTAGCTAAGCACATGACATTTCGCGGCTCAGAGTACAGGGTTTTATCGCAGTTGTCCACGTTCTTGTGGTCTTGAGGTCTGTTCCAAGGCTCTTTCAGAGCTGGAAGCTTTGGTCCCGTCTGATCATGGGGGTTTGTGCGGCACAAGGGACCTGTCTAGGGCTTCCCACAACCCCTGGAAGACATCTACTACGGGTAGTACTGCATCGCCAAACTGTCCGCTCCCCTGAGGTACGTAATCCAGTTTAGCCAACCTTGGAAGGATGCTTTGCTTGAATCTTTCCAGTTGTTTAGTACCGTTATGACCGCTGCTGTCAGTAAAAGGTCCATTAATTCCTTCTCCTTCTCCGATGTGAGGTCTGTCTTCATGAAGACTGTGACAAGGGAGGCGAAGTCTCTCTTTGTTTTGCGAGTGAACACCTTGTCCATAAAGTCAAACACCCTTCCCCAGAAAACCTTGAGTGTTGGGGGATGGAAGATGAGGTGTGCTAAGTCCCCCTTCTGTGTGTTGCAGTTCCAGCAGAGAGAGTCCTCTCTAAGGCCAAGTGTGTGTAGCCCGTCTGGGGTCCAGTATGTTTTGTGGAGTAGCCAGAATTTAGTTTGTGCGAGGACTGGCGTGATCTTGTTTTGTGTGGCCGAGGCCCAGAGCTTTCCCCACTCCTGGGCGCTTAGACGGGGGTGTAGCTGTTTGTCCCAGAATTCTTTTGTTTTAGCATTGAGTTTAGTGTTATTTGGGCGCAGTAGCTTATATATGTGTGAGACTTGGTGTCCTAGTTAGTTGATGTTAGCCACATATTGGAAGATCGAAGGTTGGATGCTGATTAGTTTGGTCTTTGATAGAGCTGCCTTTACTTTTAGAAATCTGTAAAGTTCTAGGTTATAGCAATATTACACAAGCAACAATATCCCAGAGTCTATAAGATAATAGAGAACCTTAGATGTTACTCTTGATAAGGGCTGCCACAAAATATAAATAACCGAAAAAAATATAAATTACATTTTCGGATTCCCATCACTCACCAGACCAGGTGACATGCTTCTTCATCTGGGTCTCCTCTGATAGTCAACCTAGTGACTTCAAAGGCTACAACTCCAGCATAATGGTGGAGGAGCCCGAGGATGTTTTCATCGCTATTTAGGAAAATCTGTCTGATTTACCAGATGTGAGCAGTGGAGTGTATGGGAAATATATGCAGTGCAAAGGTGAAATGTGAGATTAAAATCGAGTAGGAGCATGTGTTGAGTGTAACCAATCCCTTCCGTGAGTCGATACGCCTATGGAGGTGATACATAGACAATATTTTGGACGTCTGGCGAGGACAGATAGTAGCAATTGACAGTTTCCTTGTTTGGCTTAATGGCAGAAATGATTTTCAGAAATTCACAGTTGAAATCAATAAACAGAAGCTGCCATTCCTCGATCTGTTGATTGTAGCCTCCCTTACTGAATTAGAAACAGAATAATACACCAAACCCATGCCAAGTAACTCACTATTGAGTTATGAGAGTCATCACCCGAGGGCATTGAAGGACAATCTCCCATATGGCCAGTTTCTGCGGATTCGCAGAAACTGTTCCACTAAGGAGAGTTTTCAGAAATATGCGAAAAACGTAACATCTCATTTGATAGAAAGGAAATACCCTCCCAAACTAGGACGACGTACAGCAGGCAATTAATACCAATAGAGAAGCCCTGCTCGAACAATCAGAACCAAAAGAAGAAACGTTGAGGTTAACTTTTGTTAACACTTTCAGTACAGAGTCTAATGAAGTAAAAAAAGCTGTGCGAAAACACTGGAAGATACTGAATATTGGGGGAGAGCAGATACCAGAGCCACTTTTCGCTTTCAAAAGGAGTACCAACTTATGGGATAAACTTGTACATACTAGACCACACATTTTCAAGACCCGTACAACAGATACCCTGTGGAGTTTAGCAGCTGTACAAGGGCACTGTCGTTTTGGCTCTTGTAGAGCATGCCCACAAACAATGAAATCCGAATCAGTGGATATTGGCACAAATAAACCCTGGATGCAGAGGAAATTTACAAATTGTAACAGCGAGAGGGTTGTGAATTTAATCACATGCCCATGCAAGTTAAACTATGTGGGGATGACCACTCGCAAAGTAAAGCTCAGAATCATGGAGCATAGGCACACCGTGAGGTGTAAAAAGCAAGCCACAAAATTGACAAGTCATTTTCTGGAGGTAAACCATCGTCCAGACGATTCTGTCTGAACAGTTCAGGAGCAACCATACATCTCAGAGCATGTGACTGATATATCTAAATTTGTTATGCTCAAAGAACAGAAATGGGTATTTAGATTTAAGAGCGATAGAGTGGGCCTGAACGACGCCATCCCCTGGGTCTTGTTGTAAGAAACAGTTGTGTTATAATTCAAGAAAACCTGGTAGTTCTGATAATGAATACATAAATAAGGAACTAGACCCAGAGATATTGTTTGGTTATATGCTGTGGCCTTTATTGCTCTTCTTTTGAGATATACAATAATGATATGCCAGACAATATATAGAAACACTCATCAGCTTATGAATCGGGGTATTGTAATTTACAGGTCAGCTTTACTTGGTTATCCCAATTCCTAATCAAAAAACAAATTATTTATATTGACCAATGATCAGATATGTTTTTCTCTACCTAGGGCTATAAAGACCAAGTAGCATATGACAGAGGCATGCTGTGGTTCACCCAAAAGGGGAATTAGTATTACCTTTTAATGTATTACCTTTCAGAGTATTAGTGCCTTGATAAACTTGTATAAAACATGTAGGATTGTAAGTTAAGATAGAAGATCCCTTATTAGTAGCAAAGCCTGTCAATTATTGAGGATCTGTGATATTCACTAAGTATCGGCGAGTAATATCAACAAATTTGCAATACTTTCATATACACTACATTTCCCAGAAGCACTGGGAAGCGGTATGATGACGTCATTACGCCGTTGCGTGCCATACATCCCTGAAACAAACAATCAGCCCTAGAGATATAAGAGAATTGACTCCTCACAGTCGGTACCTCCCCGATGGCTCGGTTGACCGCCTCGAGGTCCTGACGGACAGGTGAGGAGACGCTGTCAGTAAACGCCTTTTAGCAGTGAGCAAGTGCGCTCTCCAGTTATTTCCGCTTGCTTTTGTTGTAGACTTACCGTCTTTGTTACAATGCGAGAGGCGTACCGAGATAGCAATGAGGAAAGGGGGTTTAACGGCATGATGGGTCACCCTGTGAATGTTGTGTGTTTAATACTAAGAACGCGCTTCCTCCTCGTTAAATACATAAGGGATTATTCAATGATTCACCCTGAAAGACAGTGGTGTGAGAGTAAACGGGAGGTTGAGAGAGGTTGAAAGACAGTGAATTGGTACCTAATAGCTCCAATTTCAACACAAACGGAGCTCTATTGTATACATACCAATCAGTGAACTGCGCAGAACTTGTACCGCGTTTATATGAATATACTTTTTAGCACAGGGCTGTTGGAGTATAGAGTATATGAATATACTATTCTATGCAGAGCTGTTGTCGCACTCACTTATGGGTCTAGTGGCTGTAAGAACCCGTGATAATTACTAAAAGTGACATGGCAGAGCTGTATGACAAGAACGAATTGAGCATATTTAACAACACTGAAAGAACAATTTATGAGAAGGCATTAACCCACAGTGAGATGGGTGGGCACTTCATTGTAGATGTGGATGGTAGGTCTGTGTGTGGACTGTAATTAGAATAATGAGTCATAAGATGTAAGGATAGGCAGAACACCATAGAAAATGATGGGTTGTTCTGCTTTTTCCTTTTTTAGAGCGGTGACTCCTTTACCTGAGCTTTTGCCAGGTGGGGTGAGGTGGTTCCCTCAAATACTCGAGGTAAGAAAGAACGACGGTTGCCCTAAGATGGAGTATACTAGCTGGCAATACATTGCCACTATGGTTATAAGTATAGAGAACATGTGTTTTTTTCTTGATTTCTCAGGTTGTCATTTTGTATATATATTTTTTCAGATATCTCAAGATACACGAGTTTCGCTGAGGAGAATTTGTACACATAACTAATTAGGTGATCAGGTTGTATTGTTTCCAACCATTCTAAGTGTTTTGACACAATTTTTATCTTTCACTTTTTGGGGTGGGAAAATAAATTTGATAGGTCCTGACAAAAGCACTAGGCAGATCCTTGTGCGTATGTGCTGAAACATGTTGACCACTTAATTATTATAGACAGCTATCTGTTGAAACTGTCTTTTTGCACTGTTTTTAATTTGGGTTACGGTGGACAGGAATAAATATTGGGTCTACCGTGGTCCAATTTTAATCTCACATTTCACCATTGCACTGCATATATTTCCCATACACTCCACTGCTCACATATGGTAAATCAGACAGATTTTCCTAAATAGCAATGAAAACATCCTCGGGCTTCTCCACCATTATGATGGAGTTGTAGCCCTTGAAGTCACTAGGTTGACTATCAGAGGAGACCCAGATGATGAAGCATGTCACCTGGTCTGGTGAGTGATGGGAATCCGAAAATGTTATGAATATTTTTTTCGGTTATTTATATTTTGTGGCAGTCCTTATCAAGAGAAATATCTAAGGTTCTCTATTATTTTGTAGACTCTGGGATATTTTTGCCTGTGTAGTTTGCTTGTTTGGGGCATGTTATCCCAGTAGGTCTTTAAATATTACCTGTGCCCCTACCTAAAAAAATGTTGTGATATGTTATAGCAATATTGCCTGAAACTTTTTTCTCCCCCATCTGCTTGTCGGCATCCTTGATCTACATTTGTGTCAATTTATCTTGGAAACGGTCTGTACAAATGACATCTGTTTACCCTAATGTCGACATTGCTTTGCATGCAAACAATATTGTGAAATATCGTCTGACCTACACTGTTTATGTACTCATCTCAACAAATGCCAATAAAAACCAGTTGGAAATAAAAATCAGTCCACCGTACTACTTTATTTGAAAACTAGAATCAGATAAACTTTCCCTAAAAATATCTTTATTAGTTAATCAACAGATCCTAGAAAATCCCTATCTTCTCATCGTAAGAATATCAATAAAGTAAGTTACAGTTGATGAAACTTTAGCATTTTTCTTTTATGCTATTTGTTGACTGAACTACATTATAAAACTAACCACAGCAAACATGTATTTTAAACCATTTTCAAACAAGTTGGGTAAGCAAATTTGAAAAGGAATACATATGTAGTATAAATGTGCTTTGTTAATTGTGATTAGTACAGTGGTCAGATTTGCAGATATACAGATACTTAGTAGGTATCTAATTTATTCCAGTTTATTTTGAAGCAAGAGAATACATAGATTAACCAAAACGGGCTTGCTTTCTCAACAGTGCGCATGCCTGGGTCTTTTTCAAAGCTGTATTTTTATTAATAGTAATAAGAAGAGCTCCTGGTGGAGGTGCGCTCCAGCCTGAAAGCATTTGATACAAAGTTGGATATCCTCACTAGATGACTAGATCACGTTAATCAGTGGGTCGACAAGAAGGGTAGCTGGACCACTTGGAGCTGCATTTTTCAGATGCAGGCGATGCACAGGCAAAATGGAGGCAGAAACTTTTGAAAATAAACAAAGTACTGACGATCTCCAAATCACTTGTGTGCCAGCATCAATAAACATCACCAAAATGTAGGATTATGTAGAAAAAATGTTGCTGGATTTGTTCAGATATGGCCTGTCACGTGTCTTTATTGTAGAACTCGCACATCGCTTGCTTGGTCCCACACCCCTTCCCGGTACTCCAGCCTGCCCCATTGTTTCACATCTCCTGAACTACTGGGATTGCAATGCGGTCCTGCGTCTTGAACAATAGCAGGGTTCTATACAATACCAAGGGACGAATATATAATTCTTTCCTGACCTCACACTGTCGCTACAAGCTGCCCGCCGTGAATTTCTGCCCGCTAAACGCATCCTTCTGAAGGCCGAAGTTCCCTATGCAATGTTGTATCCCGCCAAATTAAAAGTCGACTGGGAGGGAAAAAAACACTTCTTCCAGGACTCTGGAGCTGCATCGAAATTTGCTAAACAAGTCACTGGAGGTACGCGCTTCCCTCACGCCTCCCCAGGTGCAGTGAACAAGAATGCACTAAGTAACAATGACTGCTATTTTTCATTATGTTCTAATTTTTGTTGTACATTGACTCTCTAGTTGGGGTGCTCATCCTACTGCAATTCAGTTTTGGATTGCCACTTTGCCATTATTGAGGCTGGCCCGGTATGCCCGGGTAAATATGTCTACTTTTGTAATTGACCTTAGTTCCACTCTTGCTTACTGTAAGAAGGATGCCTTTCATATTGATGACTCGACGGCCCTGCTACACAAGGTAGGGTTACTTTGCCTGGTCGCCCTCTGCCTCCAAGAATGTTTCCTACTTTTGATATTATGTTGGGGTTGTGTTGGGAGGGAGTGTTGCTGGATGGGAATTCTCAACCAAGTTTTAGGGTTAGTGTGGGCAGGGGGGTTAGTGTTGGATGTTGTTTATTCTCTTTATTTGCTACAAATGCATGTTCTGCTCGCTTGCTCGCATCGTGCACATCACACTGAAGCGTCCCATTAAGCTTCAAGCCATCAATCCAGAGTCAGCATGCCTATCACTACCTACGTCACTTGGAATATTCGAGGGTTTAACGACTGCAGAAAGGTGTGTCTTGTCCCCGCTTACCTCATTAGACACAAAGTAGATATCTGCTTCCTACAAGAAACACACATGGTGAGCGCATCACATCTAGGGCTTTGCTCTCGTTGGTGCGGGTAGGTACACACCTTCACATATTTTAACTATGCCAGAGGCATTGCAGTTCTGCTCCGGATGGGGCTTCCATGGCAGCTGTCTCATTCCCACATTGGCAGGGAGGGGTGTAATGTCATTTTAGCAGGAGACTTATATGCACACTCAGTAGTTTTTACCATAATTTATGGCCCCAATGCCAACAACCACTTGTTTTTCTCTGAAATTTCGATATTGATCTCTAGCTTCAGCCCTCTGGCGTTAATCTGGGGTAGGGATTTCAATATTACCCCCGATGACTTGCTCAATCGCTTTGGTTCCTCCTGGTGCCCACATCCCAATGTTGCACACACACTCAACACAATTATTTTAGATAACTGTTTAAGTGATGTTTGGAGACAGACGAATGGGGATGCCCGGGAGGACACCTGTGTCTCTACGCACCTTAATGCTTGGTCCACGATTGATTTTTTGGTTAACAACTAGAGTTGTCCAGACATGGACCACTAAGGTGGCTCAACTACCTAACACCTTGTCAGACCATTTCCCATTCTGTTACAGATGCAACATTCCCAGTGGCCGCCCGTGTATTTTTCTGGCGCTTTTCTTCTGAGGCACTGCGCGATGCAGTGTTTTGTTAAGAAATCTGTGGACTATTTTGCTAATAACGTGGGATCTGTGGATTCACCTTCCACCCCTTTTAAAGTGGTCATCAGGGGGGTCAGTCTGTCCAAGCAATCTAGGGTTTTGACGGCTATACATAGCCGATTAACCCGGCTGGAGGGGGACTTGCGCCGGAGGGAGTCAGATTATTTTGGTACTAATAACCCTGCTATACTGGCTCGTGTTAGGGAGGTACTGAAAGAACATCAGGAAGAGGCGGAGTGAGGGGTCCAATATTTGCACAGTGGCGCACATGACCGACGGTACAGTGAAGGTGACCGTCCGGGAAAGACACTCGCAGGAATGCTATATAGACCACAAGCCCTTACCTTTGTGTCTGAATTACTACATGCGCAGTCCAACTCTGTCACATCTCCATCAGATTTACCTAAAACAAGGACTTCCTTTTGCACTTGTTTATACAAGACCACACCGGTGCTGGGACCAGATGAGGTCACTGTACAGATAGTCTGGCTAGATCAGGGTCATCAGGCGTATTTAGATTTCCCCATCACAATGCAAGAAATAGTGCAGATTATCAGTCAATAATAACTTTAATTCGGTCAATTTGACCTTAAAAGTACATCTAAAACTGCATACAATTCATTTACTTTAAAATCGATATGGATAAAAAGAGATGGAGCAAGATTGGACACATACAATAAAAGCAGTTAGATAAAACATACAGAGGAATAGCCTGGTACAAATATGAAGTATGGTGCGATCTATGCAGGCAGCTCAACAAGTGGGACAATCAGATCATTGAGGCAATAGATTAATCAACGATGGAAACAGTGCTGGCAATTCAAAGTGCGTATGCGAGCTATATAGGCAGGTGACCGGTCCAATTATGAGAGGTCAGAACTTGATCTTAGCCACTAGATACAGATTCTTGAGAGCAACAAACCAATATAACTGTAAATACGAAATATAAATGAACTGCATCAAGGCAAGTGATCTCAATTGAACAGTGAAGGTGGAAGACCCTTTAGAATTCCTCGTTTCATTGGTGCGAAACTAGGGACCGTATTTATTAAGTTAATTTTAAAAATGCTCTGTGAGTGCACCACATAGAGAATAAAAAACCCGCTACCGAGTATACTATCGTAAGACTAGAATCACGTTTCAATATCCTAAAGCCTCGCAACAGCGCCTGGTACCTAGGTTTCTACAGATTTGGACTAGCCACAGTTTTATCGCTTTGTGGTAACCGGGGCAGCCAAAGAACACATGAAGGTCTGATTCTGTGGGGCAGTCACATGCCGGGCACCCCAGAATTTGCGAGCCCGCCCACTTGTTTGTAAAAGAGAGGAGTGGCAGGGCCCCAAGTCTGAAGTACATAAAAAACTTTCTTGCGGTTGCTGGCTTGATGTCGTTCAGTGCCGGCTCTAGGCTATACCAGTCCTTGGTTTCTAGGAAGACTGCAGTCAGCTCATCTGCTTAAGGGTTGCTCTGGAGTTGGGCCAGTTTTAACTCCCCGTAGCAGTCCTTTAGCATTTTCCTAGACATTGAAGCACAAGCAACCTCCGGGTCATCCCAAAGATTGCCCGTCCCAGACTCGCTAACATGTGTTGAATATTGGAGAGCCAGGGTAATTTGCCCGCCCCCGGTAAACTCATCACCTAGTTAGTTTGCCCCTGTATTCTGTAAGTTCTGGGGTAACCCACAGACGCCGCCAGAATAAAAGGGGTCTAAGTTTAGATTCTTCGGCAATGGCCCTTACCCCCAGGTCCAGTTGGAGCAGCTTGAGAGGGGTACTCCGTGGGAGACTAAACAGTTGCCTGAGGAAGGTGTCCTCTGTCTGTGTGAGACTCTCGGAACTGCAGTGCCCCCATATTTCTGCTCCATACAGCGCCCCTCCCCTGGCTTGGACCTTGTATACTTCTATGGCAGGACTCACAGGTTTATGGCTAGATTTTCGGAAAACCTTCATTAGACCCCCTGAAGATTATACCAATTTCAGGGTTGATTTTTTAATTTGGCCCCCCAGTCCATAGATTCTGTAATGGTACCGAGGTATTCAAAAGATGAATATCTCGCTAAGGGTTTATCATTTAAGGATGGATTTGGTCGGGTTCTTTTGGGAGAGTTGAACGCCATGAATTTAGTTTTTTTGAAGGTTAATTTCTAGCCTTCTTTCCCTGAAAAACTCATCAAATCTATTTAGTACCTTCTGTATCCCCGTGGGCGATTTAGATACTAATAGAGTTTCGTTCGGTAAACATCATAGCTGGGATTTTGAGTGATGCCAACTTAGGGACGTCCAAGTCTTTCTCTCTGAGCAAAAAGTCAACTAGTCCATTTATATAAAGGCTAAAAAGGGTTGGGCGAGTACGCAACCCTGGCGAACGCCTCTATTTACGGGAATGGGGGCCGTAAGTTTTCCTTCCTAGCCATATCTAATTAGGGCATAGTTTCCTTCGTGCAACTGCTTCATGACTTGAGACAGGTAGGGCGGAACCCCCATCTCATGGAGAACTGCCCACAGCTTCTCTCTTGGGACCAGGTCGAACGCGGACCTCAGGTCTATAAATATTAGGTGGAGGCTGCCACCCTCCAGACACACGATCTTCCAGTATAAAATTTGTAGCCTGAGGATTTGGTCCAGTGTGTACATTTTTTCTCTGAACCCTGCCTGGAGAGGAGTAGGTATCTTGTGCTCCTCCATCCAGCTCTGAAGCCGGATCAGCAATACACATGCAAAGATTTTTTGGGTAATATCTATAAGGCTTATAGGTCTATAGTTTGTTGGTATTGTTGGTAACAGTGGTGAGCCCTTTTTGAATGTGGGGATTATTTCGGCTCTGGCCCAGGGATCTTCATACTTTGGAGTATGGCATTGAATAGGACCCAGAGATATGGTGTCCAGATGGCGGGTTCGCTGCGGAATAGGTCCCCTTGGATCTTATCTAATCCGGGAGCTTTACCCGGGGCTATTTTGGAGTGGGCGTGAGTTATCTCATTAAGGGTTATTATCGGGGTGTCATCCAAAGTCCTGTTAGTGAACAGAGGTGCAATCGGATTATCGATCCCCAAAGAACAACCCTTGACTGCTTAGTCATCCAGAGACTCCACCCTTGAGTAGAGGGACTCAAAATGGTCCCTCCATACATCTGCCTCCAGATTTGGCTCTATTGGTGATTTAGCCTCGGAACTGCCTGTGTTGACCACTTTCCAAAAGGTCCTCATATCGCGGGCACCCAGGAAGCTTCTCAAGGTGTCCCACTTGTTACTTTCCCACCCTTTTTTTGCCTTATTGACACTGGTCTTGTAGGCCGCTCTAGATATTTTGATTAAGGGACGGTCATTGGCCTTGATCGTTGTGATATGGGCTGTTTTGGCCTTATGGCATTAGTCGTTATACCAGGGGTGGGGGGGTTTCCTATTTGGCCTGATGTTTTTTATAGGAAAGAAGAAATCTACCATGATTGCCATTAGCCTAGTATGGTTCTGGGTGACCATCTGGGGATCAATTTTGGCGCTGTTAGTAGGTACAGATTTAATTGCAGTTGAGAGCACCAGGATGATAGCTTCATACAGGGAACCTAGTCCTATCTTGTGACTGGTATATGTCTGCTCAACGCGCTCTCCTCCTAGTTTGAAAGGGACAACCTGTCATCAGTGGGGGAGTATACCCCTATGGCACTCCCGGGATTAAACACCGTTAGTTCTCTTACAAAGGTATTATGGTCACTATCGTGCCGTACAATGACTTTAAAGTCAATTACCCTATGCCAGGATTTGGAGCCGATTAAAACATAATCCAGTAAGGAGCCTAATGAAAGTGAAGTTGCTAGATGTATCGGATTGTGTTCTTCTATTGCATGCCCTTAAGGAGTATTTTAGAACAAGGCAATTTATCTGGATCACCAGAGGGGACCAAATTTTAACTGGTGGACACGTAGTCTCCGGGATGGCCCAGTACGTGTCTTCTTCAAAGAGACTGCCATTAAGCATGCCATCTAATGGCTCAAACTGGCAGTTGAAATCCCCTCCTATAATCACCATATGGTTGTCTGAAATGGTGGTTAAAATTTACATAATTTCTTCGAGTGTTTTTTACTCCTGTCCCTGTCTATATGATCTTGAGTACACATTTAGTACGGCTATAGAGGTCTTGGGCGGAAAGTGCAGGAGGACACACAGAATATCATTTGAAGATATCTGTTTTGCTAAACAGCCTAGGTGAAATCCCACCCATGTACTTAGTCCCCCGAGTGTCTCCCTTTTCCACCAGATATTGCAAGAATATTGAAGATGGCAAAACCCGATTTTGAGACATCCCCTCTTGTTCAACTCTCCTGGAACATGCAGATCTCATGTTGGTCAGTGAAATGGCCCCATTATCTTGTTGTTCAGACATGCTATGTTCCAGGATAAGATTTGCAGCCTTGGGCGGTCGTGAGAGTTGGTTTTATCGGCAGCTGGAGGGGTGGATTGAAGGGGAGACCCGCAGATCCCAGGATCAGCTTTCGTGATGGTCCCGCTATTCGATAAAGGGGAGTTGTTACAGGACAGGGTCATATTAAGGCCCTCATGGGTGTTTCCTGAGGAGCCGCTCATGCTCCCACAGGTTTCTCTTTCCCCTAACATCGAGCAGTGCCCTCTATCGTTCTCACGGATCTCAGTTACCATCAGAAGGTTGCACTTCGGAGCCAATGGCCTGAGCCTCAAGTCAATCCACTCCTTCTAGGCTGCTAAATCTGTTTGCTGTGGGAATGTTAAAGATTGGTTGCCCGGGCCCAAAGTGATCCAAAGCAGCTATATCATAGCTATGGTTTTCGTGTTTCCGGCCCCACCCATAATGCCTTGTGTCTTGGTGGACCCTCTCTGGGGGATAAAAATAACCCAGTGGGTGAGCTTGGATAGTACCCGTTTGTCTCCCATCCTCTTTATTTAAAATGTCTTGGACAACTCAAGGGTTTCTCAAATTTATCACTATACAATCTCCTTGCTTGTCCTCAGGCCCCCATCCTGGCCATCCAACTCTGTGCATACTTAAGATCTCTCCTGCATAGTCGTACTGGAAGTGTCTGTGATTGGCTAGCCATTGCATGCATTTGTGTTTTGGTTCTTGGTGTGGTTCATGTTGGCCCCTTCCGAGCTCAGGGATGCCTACAAGGATGAGAACATATGAAGTTAAAGCCAGTGGTAGGTTTATAACTGGGGAGGAGGGTTTTCTTTAGTGGCTTCTGTGTGTGTGGGAAAGTCTACCTCTACAATATGTTTATTTGGCTGCCATTGCCTGATGGGTTGTTTATGTAAAGGGGTGGATTTTCTCTATGCGCAGTGGTGGTGAGGGGCCTCTCTATGTTGGCTCTAGTGGGGGTTGATGATTGATGTCTCTCTAGATTTGGTACTTGGGTAGCTGGGAAATCATTATGTTTGGGGGCCGGGATGGCCCTTATGGTGTTCGCTGCGGCCTGGTCTTGGGGTTAAGTGTCTGGTCCAACATTCCTGTCTACTACCCCTTGTTACTTGTACAGTCGTTAAGGAGCGAGGCCAGCTTGTCAACCCTTTCTACGAGTGACTTGAGTTTGTCCTTAACTATGTCCCTGACTTGGATTTGCAGATCCACCACTAGCTTAGTGACCCAAACTGGCTGTTCGCTGGCTATTTCAGTACTGTTAACTAGTCCTCCCGTCCCACTGTTCCTATTGTCTATCTTCTCTCCCATGGCTTTCTTCCTTCTTGCCGCAGCTTTTGCTTGTAATGTAGGTCTCTCTTTTGTAGCGGGCTGTAGAGGTGATTCCACCCTGGTTAGATCAGAGTTAGTCACTTCAGCTATTGGAGTTTGGGCCCTGGGCGGATCGTTTATCAAGACTCCTGAGGTTTGCAAGGTGTCAGAATCTACCAGAGGGATTTTCAGGTTAGGGGTTAGGGATAATCGTCTCTCTGTCCGCTCAATTTCAGTGGCCACTGCTCCTAGAGCCTTTTCCAACATCCTATCTATAGAGGTCGGTTTGGTTTTAGATTTAAGCATGGGAGGGACCTTTTGTTTCTTTTCTGTGCACACTCATTTACCCATTCTACTGTGGTTGTGGCGATTACCTTTTGTACTATAGATGATTTAGTTGGGGCACTTGTTAATTGACTTGGAACTCAGGGTAGAGGGAGAGCTAATTGGAGACAACTAGCGCGAGACACAAAGTATGTGAGTGCTCAGACATAAAGTACAGAGTGCAGATGCAGTATGCCAGACAATGGGCACAAAAACATAGGAAACAAAAGTGCAAGTGCAGGGGTGCAGACGGAAACAGGCCCCAGTGTGAATCTATGCAGGGTTGGCAGGTCTACCAAATAAGAGTGCCCATTGTAAAAAGCTCTATCTGCAACCCGATCACTAGGGGCATTCTACGCTAAGGTCAAATTTATTCAGATCCAGTTTAAAAAACATTGTTCTGGTGATAGTAAAAACCATAGAAATACTGAGTAGCTGAAAAGAATAAAATATGCAATCCAATACTTGGTCATTAACTCTAAGTAAATGGTTAAAAGCACAAAACCTCATTTAACAGTTTCGTTCGGGCGACCCTGCGGAAGGTTGCCCCCACTGATAAAGCAGTCTTTTCAAGTTAATGGCAGTGTTAACAAGATTGCAGTGCCCAGGTGAAGTGGCTAAGGAAACAAGACAATGGGGGTATGAGAATTGAGTCTCACCGCCTTGCCTTCCAGATGATTACAGTGCCAGTTCCGTTGCCTAGGACTAGGTAGCTTGTGTCCCGATAAAGCAGCCAAGAGGGGTGGCCCAGTCCAGCCTCAACCGGTCGCTGACAGGTGCAGGATAGGCCCGCCCTTGGCCTGGGCTTTGCTCGGAGAGATATGACCGGTGCTTAAGTGGGCTCAGGAAGCACTTCCACTCAGCTGCGATGGGTTGGGGCAAGCCGTTGCACTCTGGGACTTGCAGTCCCACCAGAGTGAATGAGGGCGTTGTTCTCAGGGTGAAATGCGGGAGAAGTGCACCCCAAGGACACCAGGCATCTGCGAGGTCAGAGGAGCAGTCACGCCACCCTCCGAAGCACACCGCCCAACTGCAGCAAATCAGGCGTCCCCTTTCAGGGAGAGCAAGTGCCTGACTTGGATGGCCTGACCACAGCATTATACAACGAATATGCTACTCTGCTGGCCTTGTATCTCCTGGCAATGTTTCAGGAATCCCTAGAATCCCTAGACTTTGCCTATCTTAGAGAGGGGGTCAATATCCAGTCATAATCACGCTCTTAAAACCAGAAAAACCAGACAAACAGGCTAATCTCTGTGACTCTAACAAGCCACTCTATTTAATCAACATTGATATTAAGATCTATGCCAAGCTATTGGCCCCCTGTTCAACCTGATAAGTCGGGGTGGCAGCTCTACAGCAAACAATCTGCGCATTATTTTGATGCTAATGCTTCACTTGGACCCCAAGAACTCAGTCACAGCAGCCCTTTTAGATGCCACTAATGCATTTGATTCCTTAGAATGAACCTACCTTTTCCCTGGTTGAGACGCCTTGGCTTAAGTCCACAATTTGTCAAGCAGATACAGCTTCACTATACTTTGTCCACTGTTAGGGTTCGGCTAAACAGTTTAATAGCAGAACCAATCCCTTTCTCATGAGGCAAGGTTGCCCACTGTCGCTGCTCCTTTTTACAATAGCAATGGAGCCTCTGGCAGCACGGCTCTGACAGCATCACGCGAATAGGGGAATTGATTTCACTACCACGATGTATGGCGATGACATCACACTACATTCGCTAGTAAAACTGGCTCCCCTCACAAAGGAAGTGGTATGCTTCGGCGGATACTCGGGCATACATATCAACTGGGTAAAATTGGTGATGTTTCCCTTTACTGATGGGATGGTGCCCTTGCTACAGAGTAACCCCTAATGTGGGCTTCCGAGCCAATTCGTTATCTTGGTGTATGACTGAGCGGTGATCCAGCAATACTATAGTGTGCAAATTACAATCATGCGGTGGAGTGGCTGGAGGACATTGTACTGGTCTGGTCTGTCACACCCCTTTTCCTAATAGGTCGCATTGCAAGAGTTAAGATGATTGTCCTACCCAAATTCTTATACCTATTCATAAACACTCCACTTCCTCTTACCGCACAATTTACAATTTTTCCAACGTCTTAAATACAGTCTTATTACCCTCATATGGGTGAATAAAAAACCTTGTGCATTTTGGGATCTTCTTACGCTGCCTCTCGGACAGGAGGGGTTGGGGGCACCAGACTGAACCTATATACCTTACGTGCCCAGTGCAGTTCCTGCGGTATTGGCTTCCCCCAACTCCATTCCAACCTCACACTGCCATCGAACTGGAAAGAGCCGCACCCTGGCCATTGAAAACCGCTCTATATGCCCCATATAAAGCACCCAGAGCTGAAGTGGACACAGTGGCCGGTGTACACTGGGCCAGGGAAGGGTTGCGTAGGCAGGTGGGTCTGGTGGATTTGTATGCCCCATCCACCTTTATCACACATAATCCTCTCATTCCGCCACTCCAGGAAGGGGGCACAGTGCTGAGCGTGCATGAGAGAAACCTTCAAACTTTTTCAGACCTCTATCCTGAGGGTAACTTTATTGCCCCATTCGATGTAGATTCTACCCCTACCCCTCTAGCTACTCTACTGTATTATCAGCTTAAAACAATCTGTCGCACCATACATGACTCGTTCCCCGCTCCTCTGCCAGCGCTGGAGCTAATTCATGAATCCCCCCTCTCCAAGCAAGCTCATCACTCACTTATACAATAGAATGCAGACTACAGCCCCGATCACTGTTCCAACTTCACGAGCAACCTGGGATACCGATTTGGACTCCCCCCTGATGAATACACAGTGGTAGTTCTGTTGCGGAGAACTTGAAGATCACTCCCCCAACTACAAGGTCAGACGTATACATTTCAAGTTTTTGCATAGACTATACTGCACCCCACTACAGTTCTTTAAGACTTGGCTGGTTCCAAGCCTGTGGTGTCTGTGGTGTGGATATCCTCGTGCCGACAATATCCACTTGGCGTGACTCTGTCCAGAGGTGGCGACATTCTGGAAAGATGTTTTTCAAAGTATACATGCCGTCGATAGCCATCAGCTGCCACTTTCCCCACTGGTGGGGCGATTGGGTTGTGTCGCTGGCGTGCCCACACTCCATCAACGCCTCATAGCTATGCTGCTCCTGCTTGCTAAGAGCCACGTGGGCGTGCACTGGGGCTTAAACCCGGTCCCTCGCACAAGATATGGTTACAAGATTTTACATATTGCCAGGAGCACTTGTCAAGCTACTGGAAGCTGATGCCCCTACAGTCCTGTCCCAAAGACATATGGGTGCCCTTTATCACTTTCATTCACCACTTCAACACCGCTCCACCCTCCTCTGCGGTTGAAGAGCCAGGGCTTCACAATACACAGGACAGTACAGGGCTCCAACATTTATCTTCTCAGGTGCAGAATGAGTGGTGATGACTGCTGTGTTTTAAAGTGCTATGTTTATTTCTGATGCTGACTTGTTGGATTTGTTAGAATGACTTTCGCTTAATAATAAATCTGTAATGACTTATGTATCTATAGTGAGACAGCGTGGCTCGCTTGTGATACTGTGTTATATTTATTATGTGTATTGCATACACAATGCTAATATGTATTTGAAACCTCAGCTGGATGGCAGTGACTGTAATCCGTAGTTGCTCTATGTTCTTTAAATGCCAATAAATAAAATAAAGATTTTTTTTTAAACTATGCCAATCAGGAGAATACACATTTTTCCTTGTCAAAAGAAGGAGCACAAGCACCTTAACTCTGGTTAGCAGGGGTGAAGTGCACAGATTTCTATATCCAGGAAAAATATGGTTCAGCAAAAAGCCAATTAATTCGGGCTTTTCCAGCAGGAAGGGCACTTTTCCTAAACAGCCTCCTCAACCAAAAGTTAGGGTCTACTAATCAATGCCTTGATGGACTTCCTCGCGTAGGCAATAGAATGAGGACAATTCACCTCTTCTGCAGTGGGACTTGTCTGTTCTATGCACCTCTGAACCTATTTATTTTACCCCCTCTGTCACCATCCTCCTGGCCCACTGTATTGGCCTGTAGATAACCCTTCGCCCCCTCTGTGAGGCTACTAACCTTAACTTGCTCACAGATGCATCCAAATAGGCAAACAGAAGCAACATGATCAACAACCAACAGAGGCCACTGACAGCTGTCAGTGTCAAGAATCAGAGCCAGGCCCCTCGCTATTCACAGCCAGGTGGAGGTTCCAGTCTGAGACCTTCGTCATGCCTCACTTCCAGCGGGGTCTGCAAAATGTTCCTCCCTTGCTCTTGAGGTCTCTCTGGCCTCCTTTTTTTCAGAGTGGACGGTACACCCTCAGGTGGTATACCCTCTCCTTCTACTCTCACTCATGCCCCCAGGCTCTTCACTGTAACTGCCACCATCTTTTCTGGACTCAGAACCCCCTTGGCCCTCAGGTCCATTTCTCCTTGGGCCCTCCTATAGGCCAGCAGGGCTTTCTTCTCCTCCAAGGCCAAGGTCAATCTTCTATTCCAATGCCAGGAATACCATATTTAGCTTCTGGTCCCTCTCTACTAGTCTGTCATCCAACTCTGACTGGGTCTGGGTGTAGGAAGATGCCAGGCTCCCTGCTACGGACAAAGCAGGGGATCTGGCTCATGTTTCCTTATCCTCTCCTGTCACTAGATTCTTCTCATCCTCTTCCTCCATTTCCTATTCTCTCTCTACTCTATCATCCTCTTGCTCCTGTGTGTGAGCCTGTAGCAAACGGACCTGTCCTAGGCTCTCACAGGGGCATATTACCAAGCAATAGCGATAATTATCGCTATTGCTTGGTTAGAGACAAAAATTTACCGCTGCGCTGCGGCGATTTTTACCGCAAATAAACCTTGGTATTACCAAGGTTTATCGCAAATGCGATAAAAATCGCTGCAATGCATAATTATCGCTGAAAAGTCCGCGATATTCATGCATTACCGAGCTAATGCTCTTAGCCATGTTATCCACCTCCCATTGGATAACATGGCTAAGAACTGCTCAGGGCAGGTGTTAGCTTTTGGAGATATTCGCGCTTAGCGCGAATATCTCCAAAAGTTGGTAATAGGAGATAACGATATTAGCGACTGTTTTCAGTCGCTAACATCTTGGCACGCCCACTTTGCATATCATTAGTGATAAATATCACTGACATGCAAAGTGGGGCCCAAGATGGTCGCTATCTCCTACTAGCTGTCGCTAACTGGTGTTAGCGACAGCTAGGTAATAGGGGGATAATTTTATCTCCGCTTTCTTGGCTTTTAAAGCCAAAAAAGCGGAGATAAACCCCCTTGATAATATGCCCCATAGTTTTCTTGTAATCCACTTTGTAGTTCCTTTTGATAGCTTCAGCCCTCTCACCTTGCACAGCTGCTTGGGCTCTTCCACCCTCAGGCTTCCAATGTTGCTCAGCTCCTTTTCCATTCTCAAACGTCATAGGGCAAAATGTTGGGGATAGGAATGTAATTTAGGAATGCAAAATCAGAATACAATTTGAAAAACAAGAGCCAAGTTTGATGTCAGATTATAAAGTGTTTTTTGATTTTGACTTAAATTACTGAGTGGTATTGCAAAAAAACAAGTCCTGGATTGCACAGCTGAACACCAGTGTAAGGGGGGTCAATTGAGGGAGTTGGGTACCCACCTCAGGTAATAACCATACTCCTCTTGAGCGTGTCTCATTAGTGTCATTAAATTAACCTGAGCTCAACCACCTGGTAGCTATGGCACAGAGCTGGTAGGCTTAACTTAGAAGCCATGTGTAAGTATTTAGGCAGTATTAAAACAGTCATAAAGTCAAATTGCAAAACAATACAAATTCTAAAACAAACTGGAAAATAGAGTGAAATTTAATAAGCAAAACTACACCAAAATGACAAAATCCAAACAGGGGAACTGGAGAAATAAACTTTCGAAGTTTAGGTAAAAATTGGGCCATGAAACAAAGTGACAATGCTAGTCAATGGTCGTTGTGGTTGACAGTTTTGTCAGGGGCAAATGAGTTTACCTTCTGACTTTAGTATGTTAAGTCCCAATCCACCACAGTACTACAATACAGTAATCAGCTAACCAGACCATATCATATGAAATACCATGAAGGGACCTGCAGAGCTGTTCAAAGCTGCTAACATACTGAAAACCATAACACTGCGCGTGTCTGTTTCCCACCCGTCATCATCCAACACACTGATACGAGCTGAGGTCTATAAGAGGATAACCACAAAGCTGTGGTCATCATGCAGAACATGGAAACACTTCCCAAATAAGATCAAAACAAAGACAACATACTTCCATCCACACACCCTAAACAGTGTAGCATGCTACTCATGTAGACAAGCATTTCAGCACCCCACATAGGGTTGTAAGCACTATATAAAGGCTGCAGTAGAATACAATACACTTCTAAAACTCCCTCCATGAACTCTGAGGAGGCACTCAGAGACTTAAGGGGTGTCATGCAGATGCCATGGCATGTTCCATCCAGGTCCAGTTGCCACCCGTCAGGTGCAGGAAAAGGCTTCTTATAGCTTGTTGTGTCCCTGTACATTTAACAGAAGGCCAGCCTTATGACCCTTGGAGCCCATTTCTTTGTCCTGGGAACAAGAGGGAGAACAAGTCCAATCTTCAGGGCTCTTCTCAGGTCACATACAGCAGGTTCAGTTCTTCTCTGTTCTTTCACAGATCCAGAAGTGATGAGAAGTCGGTGCCACATTTATGTCTAGGACGAACTAGTGGAAGGGACTGAACCCTAGGTACACTTTAACCAATGGAGTAAATGTTCAAGGGCTAACCCTAGCTACTTTGGATATTTTGAAGATGGCCAAAGTCTTCGGCTACACTGAACTTGACCTCTGAGGGCGGGTGGGGAGTGTAGTATGGTAATCCTGCTGTTGTCCCACATCTAAATCTAAAATCCAATTTTGGACAGTCCTTGTAATCCAACAAACTCAGAAACAGAAATGTGGACAAATGAAAGCAATGTTTTCAGAAGCCAGACAGTGGATACACACAAACTATTTTGCCGTTCTGTGGCCCTCCTTTGAAGTGTGCTGTAAATGTTACATATGTAAACCCAGCAGACATGTAAAACAGCTATAACACTGTAATGTTAAATAGAGTCCCTCTATGATTGGGGCCTGACTTGCTAACAGGACAATAGAAGAGCCCTGCCCAAGTGTCAGCTAACATTTGTGTATGATAATGTTTAAAGTGCTCCTACAGCGTGAAATAAAAACAAGCATTGGCAAAGCCAATCATTGTTGCCTTGGCACACCATTGCTATGGTTGTTTTATTATTTTTACTACTGCACTATTATACCATAAAAATAATCAAAAAGAAAATATCCCACCACCCAAAAGTGGCCACCATATGGTTGCAATAAAAATGTTGAACTAAAAAAAATATATATACCAATGTGGCTGTTTTACTATTTTATTTTATTAACTAAAACAACTTTGTTGCTTCGGACATTTTAGTGTTATTATTGTCTGTGACGAAGACAAGAATAAAATACGATCCTACTAAACACTCATATTGCAGGCAGGTACAATTTTACAATGTCATTTAACCACTTTATAACGATAACTATAAACAGGAAATGTAATATAAATTGCCATCTAACTGGGCACCCGAAGTGCAGACAAAGTAAATAGCCAGTATTTACAATTAACGTAAAAAATAAATAAATAAATATGAAAAGTATACTTTGAACCAGCTTTGTCACTTAACATAAAGGAACTATTTTTAGGCAGATGTGAACAGCGTGCATGTATACATGCTTTCAACCCTCATGGGTGATTAGCAGCACTCTACAAATCCCGATTGATTGATAATAAAACATTCTAACATTAATTAAATTAAATGTGTGACACTAACCGAAAATATATGTAAAAATATAATTACTTTGGAACTATTATATAATTCCCCTGAAAGTCAGTAATAGTGTATCTCAGCAATAGCAGGTAAAGTTAATAGCATACATGTAATTATTTCACACCTTATTGAGGAAGGTGCGCTACTTCACTGTGAAACAAACGTCCCGAAAAAAAAATTCCAGCAAGAGCAACAAACTGCCAGTGCCTTTTGTCCCCTCGAAGCAATTGCAGAAACAAAATATTTACTGGTTTGTTTCAGGTGAGAAGGGAGCATGTGGTTTTGCTATCAAACATACCAGAAATAGGCAGCTGTATGTCCCATAAAGAGTAATCTGTGGCACCAATTAAATCTTCACAAAAACACCGATATCTTGAACGTATGTAAAAGAATTTCCCTTGAGCTCACATGAGCATTACTCCACAGCAACCTTTGAAGGAAATTATGATTTCTGTGCAACATGTCTAGGCTTCTGTTTGATCCACTTGGTACAGAGGTCTACGCTCAGTTGTAATACCTAAAAGAACCTGCATTTAGGTCGACTGTCAGTAGGTCAAGTCAAAGAATTGTTTTTCTCAATGCTTGGAACCTCGACAAACAGTTTTTCCTCAAGTCAAATATGGGAGACAAGTGCCTGGCGTGTTCAGCCCAACCAGATAATTTACTGCAGAGAACAGTGTCAGAGGGTAACTGCATATGCTATAATTGTTCAACGACTAAAAAACAGAAGAAAAAAAAAGACAGAGCAGACTACTGACCAATGTAAGACTAATTCATCAGCAAGATACCTGATAAATAAGTAATTAAATGGACGCATCCTTTACAGACGTCAACATTCAACAACATGATGCTTAAAATTGAACACAGTAAAACTGTAATAAAATGGGGATGTTGCAGACCACCCTGGCAGTTCGCTGTCCTATCTGCACATTAAATATCTGATACGTCTTGATGTAATTTTTGTTATGCCAGTGTACTTTTGTGTAATTTATGGCTTTCTGTGTTACACGTGTTACTCAAAACTCCTAAATTCCACCATTTTGCCATGCTGCGTAACTTCAAGTAGGTATGGGTAAAAAACCTATTGCATGAGAATAGGAGAACTGCAAATAAACAAAGCGAGCAGCTGACGTTCACTGCATGTGCCTTTGGAGCTATTCTTTGTGCAAAATGTGTTCTTGTGTCCTTTCGTACTAAAATATAGCACTAAATGTCGAGATTACAATAAATTGCAGTAAAAGTTACATAAATTGCAATTACAACAAGTTAAATATTGAAAAAAACGTACCGCCGCAGCCCGGCTTGTACAGGAAGCCAGGCAACCTGGGTTGGGACGGGGGCGGGGCCACAAAAATACAGGAAGCAGACGGGAGCCTACCCCGCGCTCCTGTGCCCGTGAAGCCAGCCGGAAGATGTGCGTGTCAGCTAGCGGGGCTCCCGTGCTCGTGGAGAGCCCCACCTGTTGCTGAGAATGGGACACGCGAAAAGAACCCTGTGAGTGGGGTGTGAGGGGGGGATGTGTGCGCGTGTGTGTGTGTGAGTGTGTCTGTGTGTGTGTATCTGTGTGTGCGCGTGTGTGTGTAAGCGTGTGTATGTATGCGTGTGTGTGTAAAAAGAGCCCGATGACTGGTGGGGGGGAAGAGGGGATGTGTGCGCGAGTGTCTGGGTAGTGGAGCCGGCGGCGAAGAGGGAGGGAAAGTGAAAGTAAGCAGTAGGCTTGCAGTGGAGACAGGAGATGGGTGTGCGCGCGTGTGTTTCAGGCATGCTGTCTGCGCATGGCCGATACGATTCCTAAGCCTGCGCGTGCCCATCTCCTGTCTCCTGGGAAGCAGAGCCGGTGACTATAGGTCTCTGGCGAGACAGCGCTTTCGCGCTGTAATCGCCACGAGACCTAAAAAAACAGCAGACCTGTCATGTAGGATGTGAAATCCAGGCAGGACTTGACACTTTAATGTCAAAGAGGATGCCCCAGCATCCTCTGCATATTCAATCAGATTCAGATGAACCATCTCTGACCATTCATTTGAGCCTATTTTCTTTTTTTTTTCTTTCAAAAGATTTTATTGGAGATTTCAGGGTTGCATAACATACATATTAGAAGTTGCTATGTACATATTACCAATGCATGTGACCATACATTATTCAAGGAAAAGAGAATATGACGTGAATTGGCAAACAAAGGCATTAGTAATGTCCCACAATGGTGTTTATATCATACAGGTGGATCTTGAGGATAATACTACATTCATCCATGAAGCCTTTCTGAGATGGACTCCTAAGAGCATAGAGATCGAGAGGAGGGGGAAAAGAGGATAGAACCAGATAGGGGGAAGAAGAGGAGAACAGAAGAGGGAAAGCAAAGGTTATACTCGAGAAGATGGGAAGATGAGAAGGAGGTAAGTTGGTAAGGTGGTACACCACGATGCGGCAGAATAGTTCAGGTACGGGGTAACTTGCTATTCAAGATATATCGGGCACCCGGAAGCTATGGAAAAGTATGAATAGCAGGACGGTTCACAGTGGTTTATGGGTTTTAAAGTAGATATCCAGTGAGTTCCAGAGTTTCCTTTGTGAGGGTCGCCCTGGGGTGTTTTGTAGAGTGATGTTATCTGCTCCTCGGAGGTTAATCACCCAGTTTAACCAGCAGGCATAACTTGCCTTTTTGGTATCTTTCAAATTGTTTAGGACGACCTTCATAGCCGCCGTGAGGAGAAGGTCTAGAAGGGCCCTGTCTACTTCAGCGATTTGGGTTTCCTTCGCAAAGCCGAAAACAAGATAGGGAAGTTCTTTGGTAGGTGTGATATTAAATACTTTGTGGATGAAGTCAAATACCCTATCCCAAAAGGCTGAGACACAGTCGCATTGTGGGATGAGATGGTCTAGATTCCCTTCCGCACGCTTGCAGTTCCAACAAAATGCGTCGGGCAGAGTTTGTGTGCGTATAGGCGAGCTGGCGTCCAGAAGACTCTATGCATGGGCCAGAACTTGGCTTGTGATAATGTAGGGCTTATTTTATGGCTCATGCAAGATCTCCACGCCATGGACCACTCCAGCTCAGAGATGGAGAATGAGGCGATTGATGACCAGAACTGCGTTGTTTTGGTATTCAATTTGGAGGACTGCAGGCTCAGTAATTTGTATAACCTAGAGACCTGGGGCCCGATGTAGGTAAAACGCATTTTCCGATTTTAAAATACCGAATCGTACCGAATCGGTATTTTGAAATCGGAAAATGAGATGTAGATAAAAAAAATCGGAAAAATACCGATTCGGTAGTAATCGGTATTGTGATTCGATGCGTACCGAATCGGCATTCACCGAATCGGAATTTACCGAATCGGCTACAACCGAACCGGCAAATACCGAATCGGTAATCGCAATACACCCCCATGGCCAAAAGGCCCATAGGAACGCATTGTAAATACCGAATCGGTATTTACTGATTCGGTAAAATCCGAATCGGTAAAATCCGATTCGGTAAATACCGAATCGGTAAATGCCGATTCGGCAAGCAAGTCAAACTGAAACCAAAGACAACAGCCAATGAGGTGGAACCACCCTCCCCCACCCTAGCAGGGAGTGGCTACCCAGGCAGGTGCAACTCATTAGAACTTTCTGGAGAGGCAGCCTGAGCTGAGCATTCACAGTGAGCAGCAGTGGAAGCAGTATCCAGAGCACTGTGAAACATGGCTAGCAGCACTGAGAGCCAGAAGGCTGTGCACAAGAGGAAAGCAAAATTCAGCACCATGGAGCTGCAAGTGTTGGTGGAGGAGGTGGTGAGGTTACACAGGCAGCTGTTTGGGAGGCTGTCCCTCACTGTACCTGAGAGCACTAAGAGGAGGCTGTGGAGCGAAATAGGGGAGAAAGTAAACGCTGTTGGTGTCACCCACAGGAGCCTGGACGACCTCAAGAAGAGGTTCTACGATATCCGCAGCCTCACAAAGAGGAAACTGGCAGAGCTGCAGAGGCAGGCAGGACTTACTGGTGGAGGCAGGAACCCAGCGCCACCCCTCACTGACCTGGAGGAACTTGTGGTGACTACCATCGAGAGGGAGAGTGTGGTGGGAGTTGGGAACCTGGATAGCTCAGCCAGAGCTACAGCTAAAGGTAAGAAGCATGCGCATCATGACACACCCTACCAGACACCTCCCCTTTAGACCCAATGCACAGCCAAACCCAGCCCAGTACTGCTACCAACAGACATGAGAAATGCATCATGGTAAATGTAGTCAGCAGAAGTAGGCAAAAATGCCAGTGCAGAAGCATAATTAAAAGAACTGTGAAACTGAATCAAAGTATTTGAAATGATATGTGCAATGCTTTAATTGTAGTGACTGTAATACATCAGCACTCACTTCACAAATGCTTCTTTATACCTAGGGGCACCATCAGGCGGAGGAGCAGGAGCTACTCAAGCACCAGCACCAGCACCATCTGCCAGTGCGGTGGCAGGACCAAGCACCAGTCAACCAGCACAGGAGGAGGAGGATGAGAACAGCAGTGCCCTGGGAAATGAGGAAGACCTTGGACATTCCCTCACATTTCCACACTCCCCCCGACTATCTGGCATGCCCCCATTGCAGTTCTCCCCAGAGAACTCACCACCACAGAGCCACCCTGCACCTGCCACATCTCCTGCCAGGAGTATTATTGTAGCTCCATTAAACCCCATCGAGGAAGCAGTGGGTCAGGCCCCAGCTAGCAACCCAGTTACACCTGTGGCACCCCAGCCCACACAGCAGGGCAGCAGCAATCCCCGGAGGCGAAGAACATCCAGCAGTGCACTTCCAGCACGGGAGGGCAGCGTGTTTCAAGGGCTGGAGGGCAGTATGGTAAAGATCCAGAGGATGCAGGCTAAATCCATCTTGGCCTGCCAGCGCCAGTTGCGGGTGCATAACCTGCAGATGGGAGAGATGGCACAGGGGTTCAAGATATTTGTTGAAAGCAATAAGGACATTGCTACAGGTCTTGGCCGAATGACCACTGCCATCACGCAGCTCTGTACAAAACTGGATGAGCACGAGCTCTCTCGCCGCAGGGATGCCCGCGTGCAGAATAGGGCTATCAACCGCCTTGCTGCTGCTAACGCCCAGCTATGCCAACGTGGGGCAAACATGGAGGCCAGCCTGACCCAGAACACGGCAGAGGTCACTAGGGGCATGGCCCGCATTACCACCGCCATGGAGGCACTTATCATTTCGAACACTGTTGTCAATCCAGCCCTGGACCTGGGCGAGGCTGGGGACAGCAGCAGCCGCAGCAGCCCGGCCAGCGCAGTGTCTGAGCCGCGCCGGAGCAGCAGGCACTCTGCTGAGGCTGCTGGACATGCAGAAGGGTGAGAGGCACATCCCAGTGGGGCTGCTAAGCGCAGCAAAAAATAAGACTGCCAGGGCGGGTGAGGCAACCCGGACAATTGACATTTAACAATTTTTTGTTTACATTTTCTTTTGTTGCACATCAGTGCAGTAACGTTGTTGCAACATTATTAAATATTTCTTTTCCTAGCATCCATTGACCTGTCTGTGCATCTGTACTCACTCAGAAATAGTTTTCTGTAATCTCCTCACGTCTGTATCTGCCATCACTTGGCGTAGACACCCCAGCAGGTTGTGTTTGTGGCACAGCAACGTCGTCGTCATGGTCCTCGTAGTCTGACAACTCCACCTCAGTGCCCTTCTTAACTGCAAGGTTGTGCAACATTGCACAGACAGCTATGATCTTGCAGCATGTGATGGGGGTATACTGCCTTGCACCTCCACTCTTGTGCAAGCATCTGAATCTGCTTTTCCAGATGCCAAAGGTCCGTTCAACTACATTCCTTGTGCTTTTGTGGGCCTGGTTATACCTCCTTTGGCTGGGTGTAGGGGGGTTGAGGTAGGGGGTGAGTATGAATGAGCGGAGGGCATATGCACTGTCGCCTAGAAGGAAAAGGGGTAACATTACTCACATGCATACAGGTATTTCACTTAGCTACTTTGTGTTATGGGGGTCTGATGATGTGTCTCACCTAGGAGGTATCCTTCACCAAATTCGCCAGCCATCAGCCGTGCATAGATGCCGCTCTGTTGAAAAATGTAGGAGTCGTGGGTACTCCCTGGGATATTGAGAAGGATTGGAACAGTTTGAGGAGACGTGGGTTAAGTTGTTCCTCAAAGGTCTTATAGAAAATGGCAGTGAAGCCGTCAGGCCCCGGAGCTTTATTATTCTTTAGTGTTTTGAAGGCGGAAGAAATTTCTTTCAGTGTCAAAGGGGCCCCTAATTTGGCTTTGTCAGTCCCGGATAAACGTGGGAGTTGAATTGAGTTTAGGTATTTATTGCACTCTTCTATGTTGAATAGGTTGTTGTTCTTATAAAGGTCCTCATAGAAGGATTGGAATGTGCTGAGTATGTCTTTCTGTTTGGTTTGGGTGGTATTGGACTGATCTCTAATAGATGTTATATGGAATTGCTTTCTTTTGTGTTTAAGATAGGAAGCCAGGAGCTTCCCTGCTTTGTTACCCTCACAAAGCCTTAAGGCCTTGAATTTATTAATCCATACTCCTGCACGTTTACTAAGAACGGCGTTGTATTTGTATTTCAAGTCAGTCAAGCGGTCAATGGTTGCTTTATTGTTCAAGTCGAGGGAGTGTTGTGTCTCTAGCTGCTTGATTGTTTTTTCTAAAGATTCTAGTTCGGAGTTTAATTCTTTGTTCGTACGAGCCCTGATACCTATCAACGTACCCCTTAATGTGGCCTTAAACGCATCCCAAACTAAAGCGGGATCTGTTTCTGGCTGCAAGTTTATCTGAAAATATTCTCGTATGCACTGTTCTATGATTTTCTTGTTCTCTGGTTCCGACAAAATCTCTTCTTTAAAGCGCCATCGTCTCGGGGGGATAAGTGAATGTGAGCCTGCCAGTTTCATATGGATACATGCGTGGTCCGACACCAATATGGGGGCTATATCAGTTTCTTCGATAAGGTGTGTATGTGAGTCATATAGTAATGAATAATATATTCTTCAATAAGAATTGTGAGGAGGGGAGTAGAAAGTATAGTCACGACCATCCGGATGTTGGAGGCGCCACGAGTCATGTAGGTGGAATTTAGTTTCAGTGCCACATGAGAGCGTGGGGGGTGGTACACACTCTTGGATTGCCTATCTAGGAGGGGATCTAGTGGTAGATTAAGATCCCCACCAACCACCAGGAGCTCATCTTGCGGAATATTTTCAAGTTCTTTTGATACATATTCCCAGAATTCAGGGAGGTCTGTATTAGGGCCATAAATATTTGCCACATAGATATGGTCTTCGTCTCTTTGTAGGTGTGCAAAGCTTAGTCTACCCTCGGAATCTACCGAATGAGATACCAGGGCTAAGTTTGATTTTTTAGCAACCAGGGTGATCACCCCTCTTTTCTTTTGCGTCGTAGGGGAACAGAGTGTAAGTGAGATCCAGTGTTGTTTAAGATTATCAGCATCAATCTGAGATAATTTGGTTTCCTGCATGAGAATTATATCCCCTTTAGTTTTGGCCAGATAATCCAAATTTGTTTTGCGCTTGACTGGGTGATTAAGCCCCTTAACGTTTAACGAGACTATATGCAGAGAGGCTGCTAAACTCTTATCTGTAGCCATGGACGTGGGTTGGGTTCATTGTGGTAGGGAGTCGTCCCGACATCTGAATGAACCTGGCCTGAGCTGTGAGATTCGCTTTCTCTCTCATAGGCCGGCTGTATTTGATAGATACCTCAATAGATAGTGATGCAAGCAGAAGGTGAGCCCTGTATTTGTGGCACACATCGTGGTGGCAGCGAGTATTTAATAAGTTAAAGGCAGACGAGAAAGGGTGAGAGGAGAAGGAAAAGGAAGGATAGAGAATAGGAAAAATGTATTACATAGCAGAGATAATCCTGAAACATCCATATTTACTACCCCACAACCCCCTAACCCCCCCAACTTACTCAACCCCCCTCCAGGCCCCCCTTGGCCCCCCTCACTCCCCTCATTACCCCCCCTCCTCCCCTCCCTCCCTCCCTGAAACTCGAACTGAAGAGCTGCGACGGCAGTGCTGTCTACGCTCGCACAGGGACATATGTAATAAAACGATAGCTGAAACATCGTGTGATAACATTCTGATAACATTTTGGTAACATTACGAGAAGAAGCATCATCTACACATATTCAATTTAGTGCATTAACCTCACCGAGGGATAAGCGACGTAACCTCTTAATTAAAGAACCCCTCCTTTTTTGTGTACAACAGGTAGATCTTCTGCCAACAATTCTGATAACATTCAGATAACATTTACAAATCTTGCGAGAAGAAGAGACTTCTACATGCAAACAATTTAGCGCATTTAACTTGCCGAGGGATAAGCAAAGCAACCTCTTAACTAAGGAGCCGCGAGACTGCTGTGGGCTTGTTCCACGTCAAGTGAACTAACAGTGGCGACTAGTACTTTCTAGAACTCTCCAGAACCAATAGAGAATGAAAAGCACTAGCCAGTTGAGCAATGCAATGCAATGCAATGCAATGCAATGCAATGCTGGATCCCTCCTATAATCGGTGCAAGATATTTTTAAGACATACCGAAAGCTGACCTGCATATAATGACCAGGTGATATACGGCTGAATGGCCGCAGCATGACTTGCATCATTTTGAATGAGACAATAGACTTATAACTTGCAAATAGACCAGGTGAGATGAAAAAATTGTCTTAGAACATATTACAGAGTTCGATTGCCGAGGCTATGTCAAGTCTCTGAAAGTCAGTGAGAGTCTTAAGCCAGGTCAATAATACTGGAATGGTAGTCCGACTGGATCAAAACCCGTAAGGAGGCAGAATCATTCACATTCACATTTTACAGACCAGCACCTAGACATACCTGTCAGAAAGATCGTGGATGAAAGTAATCTAGAGTCAATCCTGACTGCCTTTTTCGTGAGCGTCCGTTTTTCTTTTATTGGATTAGCCTCCGGCGTGTCCATTTCTTGTTGTGGTTTGTCACTTAGGTAGCATGACAAGGGTATACACCTGTTACAATGCATTTGTTACTCCGCACTACCATTACAACGCGACTTTTACAACGCATACCATTACAACGCATTGCGCTGGGGGGCGCTCTAGGATAGGGAATAAGTATAATTTACTATCCAACACCTTCCCTAGGGTCCACGGGGACTGGAGTTAGAATAGTAAATTATACTTACCACTATCCAGCACCTCAAAGCGCTATGCGTTGTAATGGTATGCGTTGTAATGGTCGCGTTGTAATAGTAGGTAGTTGTAACAGTATGCGTTGTAACATGGTACATCCCATGACAAGTCTTGTGGGTTAGTGAAGAAATGAAAACGACCATGGTCTGAAATCCTGAATTTCGCTGGGTCTGCAAAAGAAAACTGGATATCTTTCGACCGTAGTTTCTCTCGAAGTGATAGGAAACCTTTCCGTGTTTCCACCATTTCCCTGGAGTAATCCTGGGTAAATGTGATTCGGTTACCTTCCCAGGTGATATGGTGTTTTTTTCTGGCATACTGTAGGATGGCTTCCGCGTGTTGGAATCTAAGTGGTTTGCATATGAGAGGTCGAGGGCCTCTCGACGTGCATTGTGGGAAGGTCGGCACTCTATGGGCTCTGTCCAACTCCAGCCCATGTTGGAACTTTAGCCCCGTAACAGATGGAATCCACGCTTCCAGAAATGATATACAAGAGTCAGCTTCTTTTTCAGAATTTTCTGGGACCCCGAAGATTCTAATACTGGGAGCAGTTTATGCATCACTACAGGGGATCTGGAAGCTGCTATGAGACAGTTGAAAGCCAAGGAAAGGCCTTAGAAGATGTAGGCAGGTGAAAGTATCTTTTTTGTAATAGTTGGACAAAATCGACTTTACCACTAAATTGGAGTTTGTTTAACTATTAAAACAGTCCTTGAAATATTTATCTACTTGTTTCCTAGGCGGAGAACACATTTATTAAACGTAATATTATGTATCCCAATGACCCAATGGCCAACACTGCTACTCTGAAAATAGAACATGTTTAACATTCCACTTTACATGTCGAACTTTAATTATCATTCACCCTGCCTTAATTGGCAGTAAGGCTTACTTAGGAGTCCCATTTAAATATTTAAAAGGAGGGTTTTAGGCCTGTCAAAAGGGGTTACTTTGACAGGTTGATTTTGCTGTTTAAGCCTGCACAGCTAGCCTAGTTTTGGTAGGCCTGAAGTTAGTGGGCGGCACAATCAGTGCTGCAGCCCACTGGTAAAATTTAACTTACAGGACCTGGGTACACTTTGGGTAACATAAACTAGGGTACCTATAAGTAAGTAACATTTTCCAATCAGAAGTATACCAATTTTTATTCCATATTGAAAGGAGGAGCACCACCACTTTATCTCTGGATAGCATGGGTAGAATCCACAGAGTTCCATCGCATGCAAAATAGGGTTCAGCAAAAAGGCCAAAACTTTCATAGTGACCCTGCAAATGAGCACATTTCCAACAGGTTTAACAGAATACAAAGACAAAAAGGATATGATATACGCTAGCTGTGTACCAGAAGGTGCAGTCAATTATTGTGTAGACATCTGGTAGCAGTTCGGGAAGAATGTCAAGCATTGTGCGGGACAGGAGTTTAAGAAGTTGGGTAGCACTGGATCAGTTACAGGTCTGCCATATTGAGGTGACCCAGGGCTTTGTGCCATATTGGAAAGAAGTTTGGCACAGGAACTGGAGAGGTTAAAGGAGTGTGCTGGATGTATCTGTTTGCCCCATTTTGTTAGAGTGAAAAGGGGGCAGAAAAAGTGTTGGTCAGGTTGGAGTGGAATAACAATATTCACAAATTATCAGAAAGAAGTACAATAAATGTACCTGTATACAGGTAAGGCTAGATTCATGAAAAACAACTGATTCACAAAAGTAAAGCAGTTCGGTGCAATCATTGAGAATGGGCAAAAGGATTGAGAGGACTTATAAAAAACTGAGAAAACATAAGGAAGTGAGTAAACAGAAGGAAAAGAAAAACATGGAGATCAAGAGGGAGAGAACTGAGAGTGTGACTTGGACAACTGATACAGTTAAAGAGAAAAGTAAGGACATATATGGGTGCCTAGGTGAGTTGTTAAAATGCAAGAAAGACACACAATGGATTTGTTTCAATTGATTTGGATAGCCTCAGTGCAAAAATCAGAAAGGAAAAGACAGAAATGAGAAGAGAGGGCATTAGATGGAAAGCAGAGGGAGAAACCAAAAGTGGATGGAAACAGTAAAGAAGTATGAAAAGTAGAAGAAATGGAGGATAGGGTAGAAAGATGGACTGAAGCAGGGGAGAGGGAGAAGGAGTGAAGTTAGTGAAAGAAAAGATGAAGGTAGATAAACGAGAGATGATAAAGTATGTTGATCAATTTATGTAATTATCTTTAAGATAATAACATAACTCTAGTCATACATGAGATTCACACTTAGTCTTCAAAATATCTCAATTCTTCAAGTGCATCATCACTACTCTATACTTAAATACGTTCCCACACATATTGTTGCCTAATACCGTGAATAAAATTCAAGAATGCTTAGTTGTTTCATCATTAAAAAGGGAAGATGCATGTAGTGTGTGCTAACATTGTGTGTGTGCGCGCATACCTCATTCAAATCAGAACCTTATACCATCGTAAAGAAAGTTATGTTAACAACTGAGTCGTTGAATTGGGAACATCAACCAGGTACCAGCTGCCACATATGGCTGTGAGTTTGGCTACTATGTTGCTATACAATATTATGGCAAAACCTCAGGCAAGTGTTATGCATAGCTCTTAAAAAACACAGGGGACAGCAAGGAGTGCTCGGGAGTGACCGCTGCGCCTCTCACAAGGCCGGGTCACCCCCTAGCTTCTCCTGCCACCTCCTGCTCCTGCCTGCCATCCTTGACGCCTTCTTCTTCTGCCGCAGAGGCCCCCTGGCCCCCCGAGCGGCCCAGCCACAGCAGAGCCACCCGCTCGCCAGTTTCCCGCTGCAGCTCGCCACAGGCCCCACCCACCACCGGCCCATTGGCCGAGCCGCTCCCGCCGCCCAGCTGACCCGCCCTCCCGTCCCCCTTCTTATGACGCCCCCAGAGCGACCGTGCATCAGACGCGCGCAGCGGGAGCACCGTTTGAGCGCCGAAGGTGCGCCAAAGGTAAGCCCGTCTGCGCCCGTCTGCGCCTGGACCGCGCCCAGTGCCAGGACCCCTGGCCCCCGCAGACCCCATCCCACCCGTCGGACGTACGACGCCGCCACCCTCAATGCACTCAACGCCGGCCGAATACCAGGATGCTACCGAGCCACCCCGAAACGCACCCACGGACCCTTCTGCTGCAACTCCTGCAAGTTCACCTGCATCCGGACCTGCACTACTCCAGCACCAACCAAGACGAGCAACAGCAGCAGCCACCTGAAATGCATCCTGCTCAACACCCGCTCCGTCCACAGACACGCCGTCGAGCTCTGGAACCTGCTCGACACAACTTCACCAGACGTTGCCTTCCTCACGGAAACCTGGATGAACGCCTCTTCAGCGCCCGACATCGCCATCGCCATCCCAGACGGCTACAAGATCATCCGAAGGGGCCGCATCAACCACACCGGGGGAGGCATCGCCATCGTCCACAGGAACACCATCCGCATCACGACCAACACCGACGACACCCTCGCACCCGCCGAGCACCTGCACTTCCAGGTCCACATCAACCCCAAGACCACCCTCAGAGGCACCCTCATGCACCCTCATCTACAGACCCCCGGGACCACGCACACAATTCAGTGAAGACATCGCCGACTTCATCAGCCCGCACGCCCTCTGCTCCGCTGACTACGTCCTCCTCGGGGACCTCAACTTCCACCTGGAGAACAACAACGACCGCAACACCACCACCCTGCTGGACAACCTCGCAAACCTGGGACTCAAGCAGCTGGTCACCACCCCCACCCACTACGCCGGACACACACTCGGCCCCGTCTTCTCATCCAGCAAGGACATCGCCTTCAGCCACGCCACTGGACTCCACTGGACGGACCACAGCGGCGTCCACTTCAGCTTCAGAAGGACCACGATCCACCACCACCAGCAACAGGTTGCACGCAGAAGCTGGAACAAGATCACAGCCAACCAGCTCGCGACCTCCCTGAGCATGAACCCTCCCACCAGCGCAATGAACCCAAGCCAGGCGGCCACCAAACTCGCGAAGTGGATCAGCAACTGCACAGATGACCTCGCTCCTCTGAAGACCCCGCCAAGCAGACCCGGTAGCAAGAAAGCCCCATGGTTCACCGAAGAACTCAAGAGCTCCAAGAAGAACTGCTGAGCACTCGAGAGAACCTGGTGCAGAGACCCAACTCCGGACAACATGACTGCCCTCAAGCTCGCCACCCGAAAGCACCACCAACTCATCCACGCCACCAAGAAAACCGCATTCAAGGAACGACTGGACAACAACGCACACAACAGCAAGGAACTCTTCAACATCGTCAAAGAGCTCTCCAACCCCAATGCCGGAAACAACGACATCATCCCTTCGCAAGACCTCTGCAACTCCCTCGCCTCCTACTTCCACAACAAGATCGCGGACATACACAACAGCTTCAGCACTCAACTGACGCATGCCACGACCGAACCACCGCCCCATACCACCACCTTCCACGCCTGGACCCCGATCAGCACCGAAGACACCGTCCGCACGATGAACTCCATCCACTCCGGATCTCCTACCGACCCCTGCCCTCACCATGTCTTCAACAAGGCCAACGCTGTCATCGCACCCCACCTGCGGGACATCATCAACACCTCCTACGACACCGCTACCTTCTCGGAGAGCTGGAAGCACGCCAAACTCAGCGCCCTACTCAAGAAGCCATCAGCCGACCCCACCGACCTCAAGAACTACCGCCCCATCTCGCTGCTCCAGTTTCCTGCAAAAGTCATCGAGAAGACCGTCTACAAGCAGCTGGCCGCCTTCCACGAGACGAACGGATCCCTCGACCTCTTGCAGTCTGGCTTCCGGGCCAACCACAGCACCGAGACCGCCCTGATCGCAGCCACGATGACATCCGAGCTCTGCTCGACAATGGAGAAACAGCGGCCCTCATCCTCCTAGACCTCTCCGCGGCCTTCGACACTGTCTGCCACCGTACCCTAGTACAGTGCCTCAGCAACGTCGGAGTCCAGAAGAAGGCACTGGAGTGGATCATCTCCTTCCTCGCTGGAAGGACACAGAGAGTCCGCCTCCCCCCGTTCAGATCTGAAGCCACCGAAGTCATCTGCGGCGTTCCTCAAGGCTCCTCGCTCAGTCCAACCCTCTTCAACTTCTACATGAGCCCCCTCGGAGACATCGCACGCCAGCACAACCTCAACATCATCTCCTACGCCGACGACACCCAGCTGATTCTCTCCCTCACCAACGACCCCGCCACCGCCAGAGCCAACCTTCACGAAGGGATGAAAGAGGTAGCCGAATGGATGAAGAACAGCCGCCTGAAACTGAACTCGGACAAGACGGAAGTCCTCATCCTGGGATCCTCACCCTCCGCCTGGGACGACTCCTGGTGGCCCCCCGCCCTAGGCAGCGCACCCAAACCAACAGACCACGCACGTAACCTGGGCTTCATCCTGGACTCCTCCCTCTCCATGACCAGACAAGTCAACGCCGTCTCCTCGTCGTGCTTCAACATCCTGCGCATGCTACGTAAGATCTTCCGGTGGGTCCCCACCGAGACCAGGAAGACGGTCACCCAGGCCCTCGTCACCAGCCGTCTGGACTACGGCAACTCCCTCTACGCCGGAACCACCGCCAAACTCCAGAAGAGACTCCAGCGGATCCAGAACGCCTCAGCACGACTCATCCTGGACATCCCCCGTCGCAGCCACATCTCCGGACACCTGAGAGACCTGCACTGGCTCCCGGTCAACAAGAGAATCACCTTCCGACTCCTCACCCACACACACAAAGCCCTACACAACCAAGGCCCAGGATACCTCAACAGCCGCCTCAACTTCTACGCTCCCAAACGCCAGCTTCGATCGACCGGCCACGCCCTCGCCGCCGTCCCCCGCATCCGAAGAGCCACCACAGGGGGACGGTCCTTCTCCTACCTCGCCGCCAAGACATGGAACTCCCTTCCGACCCACCTCCGCCTGACCCAGGACCACCTTGCCATCAGGAAGCAACTCAAGACCTGGCTGTTCGAGCAGTAGCGGACCCCCCTCCCCTAGCGCCTTGAGACCCTCTGGGTGAGTAGTGCGCTATATAAATGCTTTGATTGATTGATTGAAGTATTAGTTTTGCTTAATGTTTATGATGGATAAACAAAGTGAAGTATGTAGACATTGCACAACTGCAAATAATGACTTTGATTTAAAAATAGCCACATTTCCAGGTGCAAGCATGTGAGCTTTGGATTGCATGGTTTCACATAGGCTGACCTGGGAACCCAAAGCAGCCTTGGTGAGTTTTATCAGACAAGCCCCTGTACGATGCCTAGCAAGCGAGCGCAGTGAGTGAGCCTGACCACTCCAAGGTGTGTTTGGGCAGGGGAGTTCTCTCCCCAAGAACAGTTGGGAAAAAATTGCATAAATGATGCATTCTACAACACATTTTTAATCATGTATTCAATTGTATTAGCTTTTAAAGCATATTAAATGATGACCTTAGAGTGCAACAAGATATGACAATCTTTGTTGGAGCCCTTCAATGAATCTCTGTCACCCTCCAACAGTTACCCTTATCCCTCCATAGCCTTTCTACTATATGCATATACTGTTTTATAGCGCCCTTTACAACACATACAGAGTAAATCAGTTATAGAAAATGTTACATAAGACAAAAGGGTATCCAAGGTGTAGGATTCACATGCCATCTATACTGATAGGAAATGTTTGAGTGCTTGGTCTGGAGAAGCACAAACTCAGGATTCAAAACGTAACACAGTGGTTGGGGTTGATTTACTAATAAGAATATACTTCTACCCAAACAACCGCCTTTAAGCAAAACTAGGTTAATGTAAGACTAGGGAACAAAACATAAAGTTATAGCCTATATCTTGCAGTTTACATGCAGCGCTTGGATGTAAGTTCATAGCTCACTGTGCTAGAATACGATTGTAAATTATGAACTGCAAGTAACAAAAGAGCCTCTGTGACAAAAGCAGAAACCCACTGAGCTATCCACATAAAATACTGTTCTGGGATCTGCATGATACACTTTCTTTGTAGCAGGCATATTAACCCACTATGCTACTTTAGGTGAGTCAAAACTGCCACTAGACAAAACTCTGATCCCTCTCCAGCTAGAAGATTAATGGCCAGCATTATCAATATTGACACTTATATTGTTGCCTGAAAACTGCTGGATATACATGGCTCTCTGCAGCTAGATTGAGAAGTGAGTGATTTTACTGGCCAGGTCTGCTGAGTTTGTTACTGGGGGCCCAATACTGCAGCCCTGGTGCAAAACCGGCCCACAGTAGTAAAACTGGCATCCCACCCCTCCATTCTCCGGGGGAAATGCCTGAGCCCTCGTATGGAGAGACCCACCTTGTTTAAGAAGTGCATGCAATTAAGCATAAGAGTTTTACTGGTTAGGGTGAAATGTAAGCGTCATTGTAGGAAGCTGGCTATTTATGTGGTTTACCAATAGCTAGGTATATCGTGTAAAGAATCCAGAGATTCCCCCAGAAGTGTACATGGCTCAATGTAAACCCAAAGTGCTCTATTTGTAGTAGTGTGGTCGAACAGCCTTAGGCCTAACACAGAGGAGTGTAAGACATTTGTTATGTGCACAGTGATTAATAAATGACACATGATTCAAAAAGGAGAGCCATACCAATTTTATAAAAGCAAACGTCTTTTCAGTTTTATTTTAAGACCAAGATATACGTTCTAAGGTAAGTACATTTTTCACAAGAAATTGTTTTCTCTTTAAAAAATGGACACTGTGCAGTCTTTCAGTTAAAAAATGTTAACCTATGGGAGGAAAACAAGAATGCGGTTTTGTAGGTAAGTATACGACTTAAAGTCTCAGTTTTCAGGATGAAGAATCAGCACCAGGCAAATTTCAGGTAGGTAGCAAAATATGCGCCTCCAGTGGCACAGGGGCGGCAGGGTTCAAGGTTCAAATTCGGAATCAGGCGCTAGTGTTATCCAATGTAGAAACAGGGTAATCGAAGAGATGCTGCTCACAGGTGAGTAACATGGGTTTGTACCACCCGTCTCTGGGTGTTAAGGTAAGCATGGGGGCACAAGGCAGCACCAAACCAACACCCTCAGCAGCACAGTGGCGGCCAGGTGCAGAAACCCGACACAGTGTTGGGCGTCAAATGCAAACCAATGGAGGAGATCGGTTTTGAAGAAAGGCTATAGGTTAAGGTCAAGAGGTCAGATGTGCTCATCCTGGAGTAGAAGGTGTGATGCCTCCGCAAAGGATCGACTTCGTTTCTGGCTGCAGAAAGCCGGGCCTCTCAAACCAGGAGTCCCGAACGTGTCTGATGGTGGCAGGCTGCATAAAGCCAGTCAGAGACCACACCAAGATTGGTAGGTTTTCAGGGGACAACTTCTGAGGTGCCTTCTGGGTACTTTTCAATAAATCCCACACTTGCATCCATGTGGGTTCGTTGAGAGGAGTTGTTTGGTACCAAACACTCCTGGATTCAGTAAAGCCATCATGGGACTTAGGAACTCAAGTTGTCAAGTTTCCAGCCCATGTACTCTCTATGGCTTCACTGGCACTTACAATATTAAACATAGCCTTAAATATTGTAGGGGCATAACTACTCGTGCAGATATGTCCACACCTGAGTTATAGGTCACACTGCCTTAGGGCTTGTAAGGCCTGCTAGAGGGGTGACTTACCTGTACCTTAGGTAGTGCTTCTTGAAATGACGCACAGGCAGTGTGCTATGTCGACTGTGGTTTTTTCCTGCACCAAGGCATGCAGGCTACAGTGGCAGTTGACATGTCCTCGTGGGGGGTCAATAAGGGTTCTTTTTAGGTCTTAATGCCCCAGGTACCAAGGTACCATTTACCAGGGACTTACAAGAAGTCTGAAATTGCCAATCATGGTTCAGTTTTTAGGTAAGGAACTCTGTCATAGGGGACCTGGTTGGCTGGGACCCTGTGCACTTTCAATCAAAACCACATAATTTCTGCAGTTATCGTAACATTAGGTGGCTATTTTTTATTGGAAAGGCCACACAGCAACCGAAAGAAAGAAAGTTGCAGTTTGTTTGTTATATTGGTGGTCACCTGAAGTGAAACTCCACAGTCAAGATATGTAGACAAGGTAAGAGTTTTTTTTAGTCAAGGAACTCCAGCACATTGTGGTGTCAGCAAGCAGATAAAGTTCCAACTGCTGCACCGCAAATAAACACCAAGACATTCCATGACAGAGCCCGAACTGTGGAAAAGATATGAGGCACCTGAGGCACCTTTGAATAAGTATAAAGGTGCACAAAAGCAATTATGAGATACATACAGTGGTGGTTCCCCCATTATGGTTGAGGAGTGTCTCCCCCTCGTCACCCAGCCAGAAGATACAAAACTTGAAAAATGAAATTATAATAAAACAGGTTTAATATGATTTTAGGCTTTTTTCTGCAGGGCCGAGTCTTGGGGGTGGGGCCATCGTGACTACTCATGGAGGAGGAGTGGTGAGCACTGCTATAAGTGTGCGTGTGGGTTTGGCCGGCTGTTGTAGAATAGCCAAATCGACATGCGCACTGAGATGTCTCCAACCCGAGCAGCATTGCTGGGTTGGTGACAGCAGTCACAGGCTTCCTGTCTGGAATGGCCATAGGGGAGTCTGGGAGCCTCAGCCAGTGCCCCAGAGGAGCACGAGGAGCAGAAGAGCGCCGAGCGGTGGGCAGCATGTACATTTTTTTGGTTTTATTTGTGTTGTTATTGTCGCCGTCCTTCCCCCGCGCTGACCCACCACTTTTACCTGACACCAGCCACTACTAGAAACAAATATGCACTAAAGAATTAAACGATGAGGAGAAACAAATATGCATATTATGCACATTATGAGGATACAACAGAGGTGATGAGATTATGCAGCTGTCCAACGCAGCTAAGTGAGAAGCGCTAACGGTCTCAGAAATACTAGATGAAGAAAGAGGAAATGGTTTGAGAGAGAAAGCACATTTTAAGTCACAGAAGGTGAAGTAAATACAAGAGTTATTTTAGAAACGGTAGAGATAGAGGAAACAAGTTCTAATTTAAGTAGTTATTTGGTACATGAGGGTGTAATAAACACATCTTGCGCAAAGAGAGGTAAATAATTAAATTAAAAAGCAGTTCAACGTCATTGAGTACAAGGAGAAGGGAGAATAACCCAGATGGTGAATATAGTGGCCCATGGCGCACCTTGAATCAATTAATGAATGAATGGATTTTTTTTTCTAAACTGCGAACAGCATGGAATGTTTAGGTTCGTTGATGCATAGAATGGTGTTCCACCATAACATTGATTCAAAAATATTGTGCGTAACAAATATTGAGTCAAAAATATTGTGTCGAGAAGAATATTGTAGGATAAAACATTGCAGGTAAGAATAATGTTTTTAAAGTTTTTTTTACTATCATTGTTAAAAATGTTGCGTTTAACATTGGAATATATATCATTATTTTATGGGTATTTAGTGAATGGTTTTCTTGTTTTAAATTTTGGTATTTTTTTGCAATATAATTTTTGGAGCAGGATGTGTGTTTTATAGTGAAATAGATTGAGGAATAATTTATATTTTTGATTCTTTTATATTATTTTTTTTCTAATTGTAATATTTTTGTGTCTTCTATCAACCCCAGGTAAAGTGTTCAACAGAGTCATCCTGAACACAATGAAGGAACAAGTTGACCCTCAGTTGCGAGACCAGAAACCTGGATTCTGCAAAGATAGATCCTGCGCAGACCAGATTGCAATACTGCACATCATCATTGAGCAGTCGATGGATTGGAACTCTCCTCTCTGTCAACTTCATCAACTATGAGAGGCATTCGACGGTGTGGACAGAGAGACTCTTTGGAAACTCCTTCACCACTGCGATGTGCCAGATAAACTCATAAGAATCATCAGGAACTCTTATGGGCGAATGATCTGCAAGATAGTCCATGGAAGACAACTTACTGATGCCTTCCAAATGAGGACCGGAGTGTGCCAGGGATGTTTGCCCTCGTCTTTTCTTTTCCTGCTGGCTATAGACTGGATCTTGAAGACATCCACAGCAAGGAGAAGAAATGGGATCCAGAGGATACCTTGGACGCAGCTCGATGACCCTGACTTTATAGACAACCTAACCCTACTCTCCCTTACCCATCTGAAGATGCAAGAGAAGACCAACAATGTGGCAGCCACATCAGCAGAACTTGACCTCAACATCCACCAGGGAAAACCCAAGATCCTGAAGGCTAACATGGCCAGGACAACTGTAGTCACTCTTGCACTGGAAGAGGCCTTCATGCCGACGTCAAGGCAGGAATCGGCAAAGCAAGGGCTGCCTTCATTCAGCTACAGAGGATCTGGAGCTCCAAGGACCTAACACAGCAAACCAAAATAGATTTAATACCATTGTAAAATCGGTCCTTCTGTATGGAGCAGAAACTTGGAGGACAACAGTGACAACTACTAACACAGTCCAGACCTTCATCAACAACTGTCTGATGGAAATCCTCTAATTCCGCTGGACAAACGGCTTCAGCAACAATGACCTAGGGCAGCAGACTTTTCAACTTCCAGCTCATAAAGAAATCTGGAAAAGACACTGGGGCTGGATAGGTCACACACTCCACAAGCCTGTACCAAACACCACCGGGCAAACCCTGACCTGATATCCTCTAGGGAAAAGGAAAAGAAGAAGGCCAAGAAACACCTGGCGCTGAGGCCTCGAGGCTGACTGCAAGGAGATTGGTTACACCTGGAGTCAGACTGAAAGAAAATCCCAGAACAGAGAGAGCTGGAGAGTCCTGGTTGATGACCGATACCCCAGGAGGGTTTGTAGGCATAAGCAAGTAAGTAATATTTTGTGTTATATAAAAGACATTTTAAGTTATATTTGAAAAATGCAATACTTTCATGGTATTGATGATTGCTGTAATGTGATTATTCTTTTGTTGCTTTATTGTATGATATTTTAAAAATATAGGTTTGTGTTTATTTATTTGTTCTCAGTGTAGAAAATCTTAATAATTTTCATTAATATTTAATAATATGTTTACGTATACTTGTGTGTGTGTGTGCATATATATATATATATATATATATATATATATATATATATATATATATATATATATATATTATATATATATATATATATTACCTACTGGCGATAGCCAGTAGGTATATATAGTTAGGATTTTTTCCCTATGGGATTTCTGAAAATTCTATGTCTAATAACTTTGGCGTTTGTGGACGGAATCGGCTGAAATTTTCAGGAAAATGGCACATTTTGTTTCTGAGCAGCTCCTAGAAATTTGGGGGGGTTTCGTCAAGGGGGGGCCGAGAAAAAAGGGGGGTCCCAAAACGCGTTTTTCCCATGTTAATTTCGATAGGGCGGTTGGCCTCACTTTTAGCTCGAACGGCTGAATGGATTTGCACGAAACTTGGCAAAATTGTAGGGACTGTTAGCCCGATGTGCCTTTGCTAGGTCTCAATATATGTGCTTCAGTGGATTTTGAGAAATTAACGTTTAAATCAAGATATATATCTGTAACAGCGCTCCGGGCAGCGATCCGGTTCGCGTACTTTTCGCTTATCGGAACTTTGCGATGCGAAGCTGATTGGCTCTCCGGTGTCTGTCAACATTCTAAACAGTCCGGCGCGGCCGCCATCTTGTCTCTCGGTAGGATCGAGAGACAAGAGGAGGCCAAAACAAAGGGGGAAATGAAGGAAAGGGGGCAAGGTAGACCCCTTCTGATCCCCTAGGATTGATGAGGGGATATTATAGAGTCACGCTGGGCCCAAAAAAAAAAAAAAAAAAAATCCGATTTTTTCGCCGTAGAGACGCGTCTTGGTACGCGAACCGGGCAGCTAACCGGGAAGCTAACTGGCAGTGTAACGGGAGTCTGACGAGTAGCTGATTGGCTGTCAACATTGTAAACAGTCCGGAGCGGCCGCCATCTTGTCTCTCGGTAGGATCGAGAGACAAGAGGAGGCCAAAACAAAGGGGGAAATGAAGGAAAGGGGCAAGGTAGACCCCTTCTGACCCCCTAGGATTGATGAGGGGGTATTATAGAGCCACGCTGGGCCCAAAAAAAAAAAAAAAAAAAAAAATCCGTTTTTTTCGCCGTAGAGAAGCTGATTGGCTGTTATCATTGTAAACAGTCTGGAGCGGCCGCCATCTTGTCTCTCTGTGGGATCGAGAGACAAGAGATGGAAAAAAAAAGGTGTAAATGAATGAAAGGGGTAAGGCAAACCCCTCCTGAACCCCTAGGATTGATGAGGGGGCTATTAAAGTTCCCTGGGGGGTGAAAAAAAATTGCGATTTTTCGCGGTAAAGGTGCTTCCTGGTACGTTAACCGGGCAGCTAACCGGCAGCGTAACGGGAGTCCGACATATTGTGTTTTTTGAACGTTTATGATATGTGCACGTGTGGATTTTGTCTAATTAAGGTTAAAAAAATATATATATATATCTTTAAGCGTGTTCTGGCGCGCTTACGTTTTGGGTTTGGTTTGCGCTGCAGAGACGATACGTCACGGTTATGCGATGCATCCTGAGGCGTCTCACGGGCTACGTGATACGTCACTTAATAAAGAATATATTTTACAGCTATAGATATTAGCTTTTAAAAAACCAATCAAATTCACAGAAAAAACCATAGGTTATAGACCATATATAGTTAGGAATTTGCATTTACAAAACCTTGAAAATTCACTGAAAAAACCATAGGTTATAGACCATATATAGTTAGGGATTAGCATTTAAAAAACCTTATTTTACTTGCACAAAACCATTGAAATTCCATATATAGTTAGATGCACTAACTATATATCGCGGACCCGCAATCCACTGCTAATGATGTCACATATTACATCATTCATGACATGGTCAGTGACATCACTGATGACATCACTGATGACATCTCAAATGACATCACTGATGACATCACTGATGACATCTCAAATGACATCACTGATGACATCACTGACATCTCATTTGACATTACTGATTACATCACTGATGATATCATTTATGTGATAATACATCTTCAGACTCTAATATAACCTTAGATACACTCAGTGTAAACAGGCACTCACAGACTGTCACACATCCATGGAGTTACCCACACACCTAGTCAGTCATGCAAAGAATCAATCCCACCTCCATTTCCTCAACTATACAGTTATACACACCTTACTTATTCAAACATATACTAACACATATTTACTCTCTTATACAATCCTTGATACAAGTCCACAATGATTCATACAGCCACTCTCACATTCACTGGCTCTTATGTTCAGTTATTTATATATGTCAACTCTCACATGGAGTGTGTTTTACATATGTACTTACTTTAACATGTAGAACTGAGATATCCATTCACTCACCAATATACTCATGCACACAGTCAACTGTCCATACAGCTGTTTCTACATGCACTTTTGAACCCATACACATAGGGAATCAACTGCTCACACATCTATATACACCTCCCAGCCACCCACACACATACTCAGTCTCCCATACAAATACTTGGGCAACCATTCAATAACCCATATAGTTAATGATATAGCTACTGATTTAAACATGCAGCAGTTTACAGAAGAACATAAATAATGATTGCCAAATTAAGACACTTTAATCACTAACCCATGCACTCAGTGAGACACATTTAATCATTCTCTCATACAGTCAGTCATGCACCTACTAAATCCTTCATCCAGACACTTATACATCCACTCATTCTTCAATATGTAAGACATATTTTAACTTTACAGAAACATACAGTCACTGGGTGTTGTCATCAGTGATGTCATCAGTGATGTCATTTGAGATGTCATCAGTGATGTCATCAGTGATGTCACTGACCATGTCATGAATGATGTAATATGTGACATCATTAGCAGTGGATTGCGGGTCCGCGATATATAGTTAGTGCATCTAACTATATATGGAATTTCAATGGTTTTGTGCAAGTAAAATAAGGTTTTTTAAATGCTAATCCCTAACTATATATGGTCTATAACCTATGGTTTTTTCAGTGAATTTTCAAGGTTTTGTAAATGCAAATTCCTAACTATATATGGTCTATAACCTATGGTTTTTTCTGTGAATATATATATATATATATACATATATATATAAAAACACCACCTCCTCCAAACGAAAGAGACGTGACCCAAAAGGGAGATTTGAAGGAGCACTTTAATGCACAGAAGTCTCGGGCGGATGCATTTCGGCACATTTGGCCTTCATCAGCGCCCCTCTCCAGCTGCTCCTTGTGCTGTGAATGGTCCGCCTGTCACGCTGTTTTGAACAGTTACCATACTCCGCCCCCACGATGTGCAGCCATCAAACTTGTGTAGTTCCATGTGGTGGAACTACACTTCCCACAAGGCCCCAGTGTTGTGCCTCAAGGGAATTGCAAAGAGCTGTGGGGTGATGAAGTTCGAGTCAGCTTCTGTGACAGGCGCAGCCTTTGAAGTCTGTTGGTAGGCGAGGCAGATGTACACTTTGGTGCCCCCTCGGGTCCCCCTTGTTTGGCCGCCGCAACCACTCTGCCTGGTGTCCATCGTGGGGGTTGGCGCGGAATTCCGGTCACCCAAACAGAAGATATAAATATCCACTTGCCGCATTGTCAGCCAAGCGTCCTGGTGGGTAATGTACTTATTTGCTATCGAAACTAATAAAGAATGCTCCAACGAGCTGGCCAACAAGTCCATACCATATATATATATATATATATATATATATATATATATATATATATATATATATATATATATATATATATATATATATATATTCACTGAAAAAAACATAGGTTTCACACCAGTTATAGTTAGGTGGAAATTTTACTCGCATAAAACCATTGAAATTCCCACGTTATAGTTAGTTGGACTCACTATAACTATAACTTGCGCGTGCAATGCACTGCTGATGATGTCACATATTACATTACTCATGACATGGTCAGTGACATCACTCATGACATCACTGATGACATCTCAAATGACAACATCCTTGTGACAAAGTGGCACACCTCCTATCAGCATAAAATAACCTTTGACACACACATTCAAAAATAGAAACTAACATTTTCTTAAAAAAGGAGAAACCAATACCAATTACAACAACTTATTAGGTAATTCCAACATCTACATACACATCCACTCATTCACCAACAGTTCTATATAGTCACTCATGCATGTACTTACTCATCATATGTACTCATACACCTATACATCCTGTTACACACTAATACTCATCCATATAGTTACTCACACACAAATTCACACATGCAAATAAACTATCAAAAAACCATTTACTTGATTATGCTGCTATATATACACACCACTACACATACTTCCACAGAAACGGAAACATATTTACTCTCTTAAACAATCAATTATAAAAACAAATGCTCACTAACCCACCCATACACACAATCATCCACCCATACAGTCTTGCACACATGCTGTCTTCAAAATACATACAAATAGTGAGTCACTCATTCATGCATCTGTGCTCTAAGTAATATCCCCCACCGAACCATACAGACACTGATACTGATACTCAAAAAAACAACTAATAACCCATATACACACTCATGTAGCCACTCAGCAACCCATGCAGCCACTTATACACAAAGTGAGACACAGATACAGATATTTAAATATTTATACATTACTCGCTAATATATGTATTCACTAAGATACATTTAATAAGTCAGTTAACCAATCAATTTTACACAAAAAAACATCCATTTAGACATTTATTTACCCATTTATTCTTCCATCAACCTTTAGATATACATATATGAAAAATATTTATTTTTCAGAAAGATACACATTCACTGGATGATGTCATCAGTGATGTCATTTGAGATGTCATCAGTGATGTCATGAGTGATGTCACTGACCATGTCATGAGTGATGTAATATGTGACATCATCAGCAGTGCATTGCATGCGCAAGTTATAGTGAGTCCAACTAACTATAACGTGGGAATTTCAATGGTTTTATGCGAGTAAAATTTCCACCTAACTATAACTGGTGTGAAACCTATGGTTTTTTTCAGTGAATTTAATAGGTTTTTTAAATGCTAATTCCTAACTATAACTGGTGTGAAACCTATGGTTTTTTTCAGTGAATATATATATATATAAAATTTCTATGGCAAAATGAAACCCCTCATTTTGTTCCTTTTCAAATTAAATGTATTAAGTGTTACCACTTTATTCCAATCAAAATGACTTCAGGTGTGCCATACTTTTGTCATAAGTAAGACTGTTAGCGTTCTAGTTGTTCTTTAGAACACTCTGGGACATTCTGTCATTGGGCTATAGTTGGGCTACATCTGGCTGATATTTGGGCTACATTTGGGCTCTTTTGTCTCTGGTGGCCATCTTGGGAGACTGCATATCAGAATTTTTTTAATGAAATATAAGAGGATTTGAGAAGTCACTCAAAATGTGCCCTAATTTTTCTTTCTTCAGCACTAATCATAATTTCTATGGCAAAATGAACCCCCTCATTTTGTTCCTTTGCAAATTAAATGTTTTAAGTGTTAACACTTTATTCCAATCAAGATGACTTCAGGTGTGCCATACTTTTGTCATAAGTAAGACTGTTAGCGCTCTAGTTGTTCTTTAGAACACTCTGGGACATTCTGTCATTGTTGGGCTACATCTGGCTGATATTTGGGCTACATTTGTTTTTTTTTTGTCTCTGGTGGCCATCTTGGGCTACATTGGGCTACATTGGGCTACATTTGGGCTCTAACATATATATAGCCCAATGTAGCCCAGTATATATTTCTTTGAACCTAAATTACTCAAAATCCACTGGAGCACATATCTTGAGACATAGCAAAGGCACATCGGGCTACCAGTCCCTTCAATTTTGCCAAGTTTGGTGGAAATCCATTCAGCCGTTCGGGCTAAAAGTGAGTTCGACCGCCCTATGGAAATTAACATGGGGAAAACACGTTTTGGGACCCCCTTTTATCTCGGCCCCCGCTTGACGAATCCCCCTCAAACTTTTCAGGGAAGGACCGGAGCTCCGCGAGGCAAATTTGAGGAAATTTTCAGGCAGATTCGTCAACCGGCGCCAAAGTTATTCACAATAGAATTTTGAGATTTTGCATTGAAATAAATCCTAACTATAACTACCTACTGGCGACGGCCAGTAGGTAATATATATATATATATATATATATATATATATATATATATATATATATATATATATATATATATATATTACCTACTGGTGGTCGCCAGTAGGTATATATAGTTAGGATTTTTTCTCTATGGGACTTTTGAAAATTCTATGTCTAATAACTTTGGCGTTTGTGGGCGGAATCGGCTGAAATCTTCAGGAAAATGGCACATTTTGTTTCTGAGCTGCCCCTGAAAATTTGGGGGGTTTCGTCAAGGGGGGGCCGAGAAAAAAGGGGGATCCCAAAACGCGTTTTTAACATTGAGTTTTCCATAGGGCGTTTGGCCTCACTTTTAGCTCGAACGGCTGAATGGATTTGCACGAAACTTGGCAAAATTGTAGGGACTGTTAGCCCGATGTGCCTTTGCTGGGTCTCAATATATGTGCTCCAGTGGATTTTGAGAAATTAACGTTTAAAAAAACAGATATATCTGTGACAGCGTCCCGGGTAGCGCTCCGGTTCGCGTACTTATCGCGAAATGGAGCTTTGCGAAGCGAAGCTGATTGGCTCTCCGGTGTCTGTCAACATTCTAAACAGTCCGGAGCGGCCGCCATCTTGTCTCTCGGTAGGATCGAGAGACAAGAGGAGGCCAAAACGAAGGGGCAAATGACCATAAGGGGGCATAGTAGATCCTCCCTGACCCCTTATGTTTGATGTGGAGGCTTTAAAAGGGCCCCGCGGGGCCAAAAAATAAAAATACAAAAATCGGTTTTTTTCGTGGGGTGCGCCCGGTACGCGCACCGGAAAGCGGTCCGGGGAGCGTACTATAAGGAAACAAGAATGATTGACTTTTAACTTATTGTATGTTTATTGATTGTTCGTTTTGTTGTTTTTTTTGTTTATTTTTATTTATGTAGCAACATGTAGGTACCAATGCAGAATCTAAAAATCAATAAACGCCGTCTCCTTTGTAGATATCTTGCAAGTTTTTTCTGAAGTTTTTGTGGTATATGGAATTCATACCATAGTCTGTCTGGAAAGCCGAAACAATATGGAGGTAGGAGATGATAAAGAGATGTTAAATACACATTGGAGATAATATAGTGGAAGAAAGGAAGTAACTATGAGCAAACTTAGTATGTAACACAAAAAAGTTGCACAGTATATTTAAAGTCTGACTTCACATTATAATCAATTTGCTACTAGTTTACAAAATACATATAAAAATGAATAATGTGTCAAACAATTTTTGAATTATGAAATACAAATTTATTTTTCTGATTCTTTTTCAAAATTTAAAAGAAATTCAAAAAATTCATTATCATTTTTTTTTTCATTTTCCAGTAGGAAATCTACTGCTTCCACACATTGCAGAAGTTCATTGTTCCGTGAATCATCATTGAATTCATGGTCAATTTCTGAATCTGTTTTGGTTCCTGCTTCAATTTCGAAGTTATTTTTCTGTTGTCCTTCCATTTTGTATGCTGAAAAATGAATTTTTAAAAAATATATCAGTACAGATAGGGCACTGTTGGGTTTAAGTACAGACAGGTAGTTTGGTTTTTTAAACAGTGATTTTTTCGTTGGGCAGTGTATGGTATCAAACTGGAAGTAGAAATATGAACAAAATTATCAAATAAACTCTTAGTCAATTCTGAATTATACAAGACAAGTCTAACTCCATCCATAACTAAAACAGAGAAGTCTATTTTATTCTATAAGTATTACAGAGTGATAGAATATAACTATCAGAAAATGTTTTCCTAATTAGCTTACAGTACAGAACATACTTCAGTTTTTAAAATAATATCTTACCTTTTAAATACAACTTGAAGTTATCAGTTGAAATGTAGTGGATATGCACTTCAAGAAGTAGTAGTCAAAATGGCTGTGTTTCTCTCTCTTTGTTTATATATATTCAGGTACATAACCAATCAAATGTCATGATATAATAGTAGAAATTGAAAGTAATATTTTAATTGGTTGTCAATTCCAACACTTCCGATATGTTTTGTGAAGTAATTTACCTCAGGGATTTTAGAGAGTTCTACATGCTAAATGGCTAAATGGAATTCCAACCAAATTTGTGAAAATGGTAGGGATTGGTATGTAGTATGAGCTAATGTTTAATTGGAACATTGTTAGTGATAAACTGTAAATGCATCTGGGTCCTTTGCTTTACAAGTCAGAGTGAGAAAAAAAAAGGTGGGGCTTTCATCATTTGGGAATTTTTTTTTTTCGAAAGCAATGAAAAGTGTTATTTTTAGGTCATATTACCAAGCCTTTCATCATTAGAATAACAAAAGTAAAATGAACCAATGAAAAGTTTTATTAACAAGTCACATGACCTGTTATGCTTACGTTACGCGCTGCGCGCCGCGCTCTGGATCGTTTCCGGGAAGCTGCACTTCCGGGTGCGCTAACGCGGCATGTCATATGACGCATTACACGACAACGCAGGTCCAGAATATAGTCCAAATGTCTCCACCAACCAGCGGTCGGAACACAACCCCTTTCAGCAGACCAAAAAGTTCTGTTAAATGACAAGAGAAGGGACAGGCAACAAGAACTATCAATCAAAGAGGGGAGGGCAAGTTCTTCTCTACCGGGTCACGTTGAGGCTCCACCGGAACTGATCGAATTGGTAGTCTACAGTGTTTCTGGATGTTTCAGACTAAAGCTGGCATTAGCATGAGAGCACCACCATCTCGTGGCTACGTTGTGGCCATTCCGCAAGCACTCATGGCAGCCGCTCCCCACCGGAAGCCTGCGGGAGTCGGGGGTCCCATTGATTGTTGTAGAATCTTCAAGGCTGAGGGGACTCTTTTGGGAATGGGGCCCATGCCTTAGCAGTCAAGCGTCCGAGTTCCACGGTTGCCCAGAGCCATCTTTGCAGGCCAGGCCCAAGTCTGTGGAACCGACCGCCATTTCATGAGCTCCGTAGCAGCCGCCTGTCGCTGTACCGCAAGATTGGGTGCAATTCCGTTGGATGGCGGGTGAGACGTTGTAATAGCAAGAGCAGGCGCAATTCAGCTGGCCGAGCGAGGCACTGTGTCGCAAGAGCGGGCGCAAGTCAGCTGGTCGAGTGAAGCGCTGGGGTGTAGCTGAGAAACCTCCACCTGGGGAGGTGGGGGAGGCTCGTTCGCGCCACCTCTCCCTCCTACTGCACCCCGCGCCGTCTCCTGGCGCAGGTATATCTGATGGTCGGACCAGGGCACCGCAGGACGTGTCTTCAGGTCAAACGGATTGTGGGACAAGGTGTGGAGCAGGCGCAATTATCTCGGGGGCCTCCGTCAAGCGGTTCAGGGAGGCACTGCATCACATTGTTTTCCAATGCAGTCAGGTCCACAAACAGCCCCCACTTACTTTGAGAATAGTGAAGCTGCAGCAGGTGCAAATAAGCTTCAGACAGTGTTACAAGCGCTGCTCCGAACCCTCAACTATGGCACCCGACATCCAGGACTTATGCCATTTGTGCAAGGCAGTGACATCGAAGCATCTCAGGGACCAAGCAACATAACATATCCAGAGTCCTTCCCACAACCTCTGCCTTCCTTCTTACCTAGTTATTGTTCTTTCACTCCCACTCCAGGCTTTTAGTCTGTGGATGGAAAACCATGAACCTACACTCACTTAAGAAAAGCTTACTATTGATGCTTGACTGAGGCCAAGGAGATCAGAGTGCATGAGTCTCATGCTCGATCGATTGAGCTAGCCGGATCAGGCAACAAAAAGGTGGTGGTGGGGGTGGCGGCATCAGCAAGGCATCCTCACACACAACTTGTCGGACATCAGCTCTGGATGTACTGGGGACGAGTCTTGGCGCATGGTGTCGTCCCCGGGCAATTTGCACAACGGTCCTCCACCCCTAGGCCGCCAGCTATGCTACCTCGACAGGAACAGTGATGGATGTTGCAGCAGGCTGCCATGTAAATAGTTATTTAATAAAACGTTTTACCCTGTTACTTTGCTGGTGTGTTGTATATATTTATAATATTTGCATAGGGTTTGTCGTTATTTTGGGTGGGGTGGGCGGCGGAGCCGAGCTGTCTTGCAGCCATCAGGTTGTCGAGCTCAGTTCCTCTCACTAGTTTCGTATTTGTCATGAGGGGTTGTTTATAATGTTTCTATTTTAGCGAGGTCAAAAAGAGATCCCATTAGTGGCCTACTGATTTTGCTTGATTCCTTTTGTTTTTTTAACGATTTTTCACTATCTGCAAAGACTAAACCGAGTATTGCGACTCTGTGCTTGTTTGTAAATAGAGAATGAACCAAAGAGAACCAATTCCAAAACAATAAATGTTAGGATAACAATCAATCAAATGGAGAGGAAAGCAGGCACGACGGATTACAACGGGGGCAAAGGCCTGTGTTACCTACCCTTCACTATCTGCAAAGAGAGAATATTCCTAAAAGAAAAGAGGAGGGGGGGGGGCAGCGTTCAAAGCACATCAGCGTGCATAAATACGAAAATGTTTTTACCTACCACGTACTTGACATTTTACAGCTTTTGATATTTGCTATTAAAAAACCATTGAAATTCACTAAAAAAACCATAGGTTATAGACCATATATAGTTAGGAATTAGCATTTACAAAACCTTGAAAATTCACTGAAAAAACCATGGGTTATAGACCATATATAGTTAGGGATTAGCATTTACAAAACCTTAATTTACTCGCACAAAACCATTGAAATTCGCATATATAGTTAGTTGCACTAACTATATATCGCGCACCCGCAATCCACTGCTGATGATGTCACATATTACATCATTCATGACATGGTCAGTGACATCACTGATGACATCACTGATCACAACATCCAGTGACTGTATGATTTTGTAAAGTTAAAATATGTCTTACATATTGAAGAATGAGTGGATGTATAAGTGTCTGGATGAAGGATTTAGTAGGTGCATGACTGACTGTATGAGTGAGTGATTAGATGTGTCTCACTGAGTGCATGGGTTAGTGACTAAACTGTCTTAATTTGTGCATCATTATGTCTGTTGTTCTGTAAACTGCTGAATGTGTTAATCAGTAGCTATATGAGTAACTATATGGGATATTCATTGGTTGCCCAAGTATTTGTATGGGAGACTGAGTATGTGTATGAGTGGCTGGGAGGTGTATGACTCTGTGCATAGATGTGTGAGCAGTTGATTCACTAGATGTATGGGTTCAAAAGTGCATGTGGAAACAGCTGCATGGGCGGTTGACTGTGTGCAAGAGTGTATTGGTGAGTGAATGGATATCTCAGTGCAACATGTCAAAGTAAGTACATATGTAAAACACAGTGCATGTGAGAGTTGACATATATAACCGTGCATAAGAGCCAGTGAATGTGTGAGTGGCTGTATGGATCATTGTGAACTTGTATTAGGGATCGTATAGGAAATTAAATATGTGTTAGAATATGTTTGAATTAGTAAGGTGTGTATAACTGTATAGTTGAGGAAATGGAGGTGTGATTGATTCTTTGCATGACTGAGTAGATGTATGAGTAACTCCATGGATGAGTGACAGTCTGTGAGTGTCTGTTTACACTGATTGTATCTAAGGTTATATTAGAGTCTGAAGAGGTTCATTGTATTATCACATGAATGATATTATCAGTGATGTTGTCAGTGATGTCATTTGAGTTGTCATCAGTGATGTCATCAGTGATGTCACTGACCATGTCATGAATGATGTAATATGTGACATCATCAGCAGTGGATTGCTGGTGCGCGATATATAGTTAGTGCAAGAAACTATATATGCGAATTTCAATGGTTTTGTGTATATATGGTCTATAACCCATGGTTTTTTCAGTGAATATATATATATATATATATATATATATATATATTCACTGAAAAAACCATAGGTTATAGACCATATATAGTTAGGAATTCGCATTTACAAAACCTTATTTTACTCACACAAATTCCATATATAGTTAGTTGCACTAACTATATATCGCGCACCCGCAATCGACTGCTGATAATGTCACATATTACATCATTCATGACATAGTCAGTGACATCACTGATGACATCACTGATGACATCTCAAATGACATCACTGATGACATCTCAAATGACATCACTGATGACATCACTGATGACATCTCATTTGACATTAATGATCACATCACTGATGATATCATTCATGTGATAATACGATAAACCTCTTCAGACTCTAATATAACCTTAGATACAATCAGTGTAAACAGACACTCACAGACTGTCACTCATCCATGGAGTTACTCACACACCTAGTCAGTCATGCAAAGAATCAATCACACCTCCATTTCCTCAACTATACAGTTATACAAACTTTACTTATTCAAACATATACTAACACATATTTACTCTCTTATACAATCCCTGATACAAGTTCACAATGATCCATACAGCCACTCACACATTCACTGGCTCTTATGCACAGTTATTTATATATGTCAACTCTCACATGTACTGTGTTTTACATATGTACTTACTTTGACATGTAGCACTGAGATATCCATTCACTCACCAATACACTCATGCACACAGTCAACCGCCCATACAGCTGTTTCCACATGCACTTTTGAAACCATACATCTAGTGAATCAACTGCTCACACATCTATGCACAGAGTCATACACCTCCCAGCCACCCACACACACACTCAGTCTCCCATACAAATACTTGGGCAACCAATCAATAAACCATATAGTTACTCATATAGCTACTTATCAACACATGCAACAGTTTACAGAACAACAGACATAATGATGCACAAATTAAGACAGTTTAGTCACTAACCCATGCACTCAGTGAGACACATTTAATCACTCACTCATACAGTCAGTCATGCACCTACTAAATCCTTCATCCAGACACTTATACATCCACTCATTCTTCAATATGTAAGACATATTTTAACTTTACAGAAACATACAGTCACTGGATGTTGTCATCAGGGATGTCATCAGTGATGTCATTTGAGATGTCATCAGTGATGTCATCAGTGATGTCACTGACCATGTCATGAATGATGTAATATGTGACATCATCAGCAGTGGATTGCGGGTGCGCGATATATAGTTAGTGCAACTAACTATATATGGAATTTCAATGGTTTTGTGTGAGTAAAATAAGGTTTTGTAAATGCGAATTCCTAACTATATATGGTCTATAACCTATGGTTTTTTCAGTGAATTTTCAAGGTTTTGTAAATGCTAATTCCTAACTATATATGGTCTATAACCTATGGTTTTTTCAGTGAATTTTCAAGGTTTTGTAAATGCTAATTCCTAACTATATATGGTCTATAGCCTATGGTTTTTTCAGTGAATATATATATATATACATACATATATAAACATATATCATCTGTATATCTATATAAATACAAACATAAATGCATGCATACATATACTTATATGCATACAGATGCATGTTATTTACATGAAAGTTGAAAAAACACTAATAAAAGCAAAGCTAAAAAGCCACCTCATTACAAACAGAATGGCTTTAACTTAAACGAGGGCGAGATCTATTGCATTTTCAATGCTTGTTTACTTTGGTTCCATCAAGAAGGCATTCAGATGTGTCACACATTTGCCATAAATTCTGAATGTTAGCACTCTAGTTGCACATTAGATCACTGTAGTAAAGCTACTGCTCACCAGGGACGTCTGCTGCTGGTATTCAAAGTGCATGTTTCAGTCTGCATGTCAGAATCTTTTTAATGAAATAGAAGAGGATTTGAGAAGTCACTCAAAATGATCCCTAATTTTTCTTTCTGAAGCACTAATCATACTTTCTATGGCAAAATTAACCCCCTCATGTTGTTCCTTTTTAAATTGAGTGTTTTCAGACTTACCACTTCATTCCAATCAAGATGGCTTCTGGTGTGCCATACTTTTGTCATAAGTAAGACTGTTAGCGCTCTAGTTGTTCTTTAGAACACTCTGGGACATTCTGTCATTGGGCTATACTTGGGGTACATCTGGGTGATATTTGGGCTACATTTAGGCTCTTTTGTCTCTGGTGGCCATCTTGGGAGACTGTATGTCAGAATGTTTTAATGAAATTGAAGAGGGTTTGAGAAGTCACTCAAAATGTGCCCTAATTTTTCTTTCTGCAGCACTAATCATAATTCATATGGCAAAATATACCCCCTCATTTTGTTCCTTTTTAAATTAAATGTTTTAAGAGTTACCACTTTATTCCAATCAAGATGGCTTCAGGTGTGCCATACCTTTGTAATAAGTAGGACTGTTAGCGCTCTAGTTGTTCTTTAGAACACTCTGGGACATTCTGTCATTGGGCTATACTTGGGCTAAATCTGGGTGATATTTGGGCTACATTTGGGCTCTTTTGTCTCTGGTGGCCATTTTGGGAGACTGCATGTCAGAATTTTTTAATGAAATAGAAGAGGATTTGAAAAGTCACTCAAAATGTGCCCTAATTTTTCTTTCTGCAGCACTAATAATACCTTCTATTGCATAATATACCCCCTCATTTTGTTCCTTTTTAAATTAAATGTTTTAAGAGTTACCACTTTATTCCCATCACGATGGCTCCAGGTGTGCTATACCTTTGTAATAAGTAGTACTGTTAGCGCTCTAGTTGTTCTTTAGAACACTCTGGGACATTCTGTCATTGGGCTATACTTGGGCTACATCTGGGTGATATTTGGGCTACATTTGGGCTCTTTTGTCTCTGGTGGCCATTTTGGGAGACTGCATGTCAGAATGTTTTAATGAAATAGAAAAGGATTTGAGAAGTCACTCAAAATGTGCCCTAATTTTTCATTCTGCAGCACTAATCATACTTTCTATGGCAAAATATACCCCCTCATGTTGTTTCTTTTTAAATTAAATGTTTTAAGAGTTACCACTTTATTCCAATCAAGATGGCTTCAGGTGTGCCATACCTTTGTAATAAGTAGGACTGTTAGCGCTCTAGTTGTTCTTTAGAACACTCTAGGAGGCTGCAGTAGAACACAAAGGAATCAACTGACAGTCTCTGTCCTTGTTGGATGTACATGTTTTACTGAGAATGTCAGACTTCATTTTCACATGACTGAGAAAGATAATGTGAATTTACAGAAAATATGCTTTCAGTTTAGCTTATAGATCCCCTTCCAAACCACTGTGGGAAAATCATGAGATATTAGTTTTCTTCAAACAATATTCATGATATCACAGCAGAAGGTTTTTTCACATGGTAAAATCACCTTAGAACCCACCACAATTCCTAAAACGAGTATGGTACCATCAACAAATGATTTATAATGTAACTAAAGTCCTAAAACCCTCTATTAACTACAATGCTTTTTAATGAGGTGCTATCATGTATATTGGTCCCAAGATGGCTGCCAACACTTCTTGGATGAAGTGCTGACAGCCAATCAGATCAGATGTGTGGTTAGGCTCCGCCCAGATATATATCTTTTTTTGAACCTAAATTACTCAAAATCCACTGGAGCACATATATTGAGACCTAGCAAAGGCACATCGGGCTAACAGTCCCTACAATTTTGCCAAGTTTCGTGCAAATCCATTCAGCCGTTCGAGCTAAAAGTGAGGCCAACCGCCCTATGGAAATTAACATGGGAAAAACAGCGGATTTTGCTCGCACTGCTCGCACTGTTCGCGTGAGTTCGCGCCCCGCGAATAAGTGCAAAAATTGCAGAAATACGATCTTAGCAAAACTGAAAGTAACTACTTACCAGGTTCAAAAGTTCAGGCTCATCATTAGTAGCCATTTCCTGTAGTGCTTCCTGAGGGGCCCCTCCAGAGTTCAGTTGCCAGTTGAAACTATTATGTGACCCTGCTCTGAACCTCAGAATAGTTACACATATGCCACAAAGGTCCTGAATTACAGCTAAGGGAGACAAGCAGGAGCCAGGCTGGAAGTTAAAATCCATTAATCAGCCCCTAATTCATTATTGTCAGTTGGGGCAGGGCAGGTGTTGTAACTAATTTTGCAACAATGAAAGCACTTAGCAAGTGCAAAAGATCACTAATCAGGGCGCACTAAGGAAGCAGGTGCCAGCTAAAAAAATATTCTGTGACACATTAATCAGCCCCAAATTAATTCAGGTCACTTGAGGCAGGGAAGGTGTGCTTTGCTTTGCCGAAAATAATGTACACTGGACAACCAGAGGGTGTGGTGATGAAACAGAGGGTGGCATGGGTGGGCCAGAGGGTGGCATGAGTAGTCAGAGAGTGGCAGTGGTGACAGAGAGTGGCAGTGATGAAGAAGAGTGTCCCAAACAGGCTGGACTCGTAGAAACAACAAGTTCGCAAAACTTGCGACCCGACAGGTAAGTTCGCAAATTGCGAAATTGTAAAAACCCTCGCGAACTGGCAGAAACACGGGCGAACACAAAAAAAAAAAAATCCGCAAATTCGCGGGAATTCGCGGATTTTGCAGATTGCGAATCCGCAAATCCGCAAAATTCGCGAACGCGAGATCCGCAAAATTCGCTCATGCCTTTAGGCCCCCCCTTGATGAAACCCCCCCAAATTGTCAGGGGCTGCTCAGAAACAAAATGTTCCATTTTCCTGAAAATTTCAGCCAATTCCGTCCACAAACGCCAAAGTTATTAGACATAGAATTTTCAAAAATCCCATAGAGAAAAAATCCTAACTATATATACCTACTGGCGACCGCCAGTAGGTAATAGATATATATATATATATATATATATATATATATATATATATAGATATATATATATATATATATATATATATATATATATATAGAGAGAGAGAGAGAGAGAGAGATTTATAGATGTACTTTATTTTTTCATTTTATTTTTTTAGATGTAAAATATTTTAGTTCCTTATGTTTTTAATTGATATTAGAGATGTATAAAAAATGTAGTTGGAAATTGAATTTGGATTTAAAATTTCATTTTTATTTCTTGATTTTTTTAAAGTGTATTTCTGATTTTGTTTATATTAATAATACATACATATTTATATGTTTACTATTTTTTTTATCATTTTGCATTAGACATTTTTATTCATATCTTATTGTACTTTGTATTTCTGGGTATGTTTTGAGCCAATTAACTTGTATGGGAATAGAAAATCTGCCCCTCCAACCGAAAAGTCCAACACTTTCCCAAATATAGTTAGGTTTAGCGTGGGAATATTAAATCTAACCTCCCTAAAGACTAACACTTTTCCCAATTTGGTTAAGTTTTCAGTGGAAATAGTAAATCTGACCCCATATGACTGCCAAAGTCCACATGGTTAAGTTTAAAAAGTAAATCAGATGAAGACATAATTGAACATATATTGACTTATATTCGATCTAAGTATAATAGAAAGAAAAGACAGAAAAAGGAAGCCACTCGGTCATTATGGCGGGTATTGCGTGATACAAAAACAAACATGAAACCAACAGCATCAGAAGAGGCACAGTCCCCAGAAAAGCTTCCACCCTATTCTACCGTATTGACTCAAAAGACATCTATGGGACACAAACCAATTGCCTACTACAGTAAGCTGCTAGATCCTGTCATGAAAGGTCACTATAGTGTTTGCAGTGTTTGCATTCCAGAAAACACCAAAATAATGATTAGATCAGAGGCAAGATGGCACCCGCAGCAGCGGACACGTAGGCTCACCGCTCCTGCCAAACCTCATGAACCCGAGCGTAAAGGGAGAGGAATGTGATTATCGGCGGCATATCTATAGTTCATTTGAAACCTGAAACCTGCTACTTTGAAGCTGTGCCTGGCTCATATTTGATACATTTTTGGCAGCAGTGTCACGGTATCGCTGCTCAGACGCCGGATTTCTTACATCGGAAACGCAGAGAAGCCGCCGATGCTGAGGACTTTGCCTAAACTGTTGGCGGCATACTCCCGAACTCGAAGCAGCTGGGCGGTGTTTTCGCTTGGGAACTGGCGGTATGCACGGAGGCTGGTGGAGTCTCTGACTTCGAAGCTGGAGAGGAGAGAGGTACTGGAAATGCCTCCCAAAGAAACTCGTGGACGGCCTCGAGTTCAGGACAACAGGACGGTTGAAAGTGCAGCCAAGCTGGGCACTGAGGTGAGAAATGGTGCTACGGCCAAAAATGAGATAGCGGGAATTTTTTTACCGTGGATGCTTTGGGCGTAAAGCCAAAAGTGAAGGGGGCCATGATTGACAAAAAAAAGATCCCCGCGATATTCTCTGCAGCTATTGAGAAGCGAAAGGGGAGGCAAAATGTATGTATTTCAGAGGGGGTAACTGCCCCAGAGGAACTGGATACTGTGATGTTTCCCGTTATAGGAGACACAGATGGAAGTAAGCTCACTTATAGCAGCAGTAGAAACTGAAGTCCAAAAGTGTGCTAATGACTCCCAGCCTGACATTTCAGTAATACCCGTGTCAAGTGTACCTGCACTTAAGCTAAATGAAGATATTTCTACTCGGGATGGTATTGCTCTGGGTAGTCATGGTGGTACAGACTTCGGCGTGCTAGGGGTGAACCAACACCCTAACACAACTTCTAATAAACAAATGGAGGATCAAACACTGGTATTGCCGCCCGATACTGAATCCGGGAATGTTTATTCCCTATCCGATCAATCTGCCTACTCTTGTGAGGATTTGGTTGTCCAATATGCAGCACAGATGATTGTCACCGATGGCAGTGACCACAGCAGTTTATTTTTGCAGGAGTCGGGGGACTTTATAGAAGGCAGTCCACATACTGTCCGGAAGAAACTAGAATTGAACACTGGTAAGGGAGATACGGAAAAAGCAATGCAATTGAACAAGTACATACAAAATACTGGGGAGGATAACTCTCTTGCACTAATCTATCAATCAATTATATCTCATCGAGCAGAGACACAGGAAGAGAGTCAGCGTGATCAAAATCTTTGTCGAAAGTTGCAAAACTCCGTCCGGTGAATGTCTAAATCCCATGCAGACTTTGTCTCAAGATTTAATGAGGCAGAAGTGAGAATATCTAACTTGGAAGATGAATGGCTCAACAAAAAAAACTGCCTGCCTATATCCAATCAGTTAGAGATGATACCCAATGGATGTTAGCTGATATGGAAAACCGGCGCGCAGGAACAATCTAAGAGTACTTCAGATCCCGGAGAGGAAGGAAGGACCGGATTTGCGCCGATTTATTGTTGAACTTTTCACAACAGCATTTCCAGAGTTGTCTAAATGGGACTGGGACAAAGAGATTGAACGTGCCCACCAGTTCCCTTTTAATATTCGCCTTGGGGCTGGTCAAGCTAATGATAAACCAAGAGCTTTCTTAATTACATTTAATAGTTTCTTGGCGCGAGAGGAAGTGTTTAATTTAGCGAGACCTGATAACAATAGAGCAAGGGGTGATTTTGAGTTTTTTGTAAGGCCGGATATTTGCCGGACCACGGTTGAGCTCCACTGACAGCTCCGGGAGCTGATACCACAATTTCAGGCTAAAACAGCTCAAGCTTATCTGTTGAACCCAGCAAAGTTAAAAGTGATTTTTAAAGATCATACTCGTTTCTTTACGACTAAAGGGTCTGCCAAGGAGTTTTTAAGCTCAATTTAAGCACAACTTAGGGTGGTCTTCTTCTTTCTTTTTACCCCCCTTTTTTAAAAGTAGATTAGGGTGATAATCCCTTGCAGTTTAGATCTTTGTATATTTCTTTTTAACTTTTTTCCCTTCTTTTTTTTTTAGTATATAGAGTACAGTGGTGTACTCTTGAGGTATGAAGTTCATGAGGGATGGCAGGGGATTGCCGGAAGCCTGCATCTACAGGGCCGTGTGGCCTAAAGCCTTATTATCGGGGGTGGAGGGGCTAATGTTTTTGGGGTACAGGGGGGTGGGACACTTAGGTGGGGTAAAAAGGGGAAAAACTCTACAGCAGCAAGTTTGCGGGGAAATGTGAGGGCAAATAAAGCTTCTATATGGTCACAGAGGGAGTATGTATGTTTTACACATCTTGTAAACTTGGGCAATGGCACTATATGTGAATTGGATCACTGTGGGATTTTTGTTGATTCACTGTAATGACACGTCGAGGGATAAAAATGTTCTCGTTAAATGTCTCCGTCCTTAATAATTGGTCAAGCGGAAGAGGGTAGCTGCTGAACTCAGAGCTATTCAACTAGACGTGGTATGTCTTCAAGAGATACATATACCTTGGCCTAAACGATATATCTTAAAAGAACTGGGGTTTTTGTTAATTGCGTCTTCTCAGCAATCCGTCATGACTCGGTGTTGCTATTTCAGCCAAACCAAACGTATTAAGTACTGGAGGCTCCTTGGTTGACAAATTGGTCATTGGGCCATAGCTGAGTGTAGGTTTGGGGATAGTAATTTTACTGTATGCACCATTTATGGTTCTAATTTGGATGAGGCAGAAACCTTAGAGTAATTAATTTTGGAGTTGGTCACTTGGGGACAACATTTGCTAATTTGTGGTGATATAAATATCAATTTGGCTAATCAAGAATTGCAGGAGTGGCCTTGTAAATATAAAGGGCGCAAAACAAAGGTTTTTAAAGCTCTTTGTCATTTAGTTAGGGACCATGAGTTAGTGGATGCCTGGGGAAGGCAAAACCCTTTGAATCCGAGCTATACGTTTTATTCTTTTCCTCATAACAACTAGTTCGATTAGATTATATTTTTGCTCCCATTATTTCTTTAGTAGATGCCTTTATCCAAATTTTTCCGAGGATCTCATCTGATCATGCCCCAATTGTTTTATAATTGATTGAGCTAGACTGGAAGGTCCAACCTAATGCTTTTTTTTCGATCGGAAACATGTTCTCGTTAAATGTCTCCGGCCTTAATAATTGGTCTAAGCGGAAGAGGGTAGCTGCTGAACTCAGAGCTATTCAACCAGACGTGGTATGTCTTCAAGAGGTTCATATACCTTGGCCTAAACGATATATATCTTAAAAGAACCCGTCGGTTTTGTTAATCGTGTCTTCTCAGCAATCCGTCATGACTCGGGTGTTGCTACTTTAGTCAAACCAAACGTATTGAGTACTGGAGGCTCCTTGGTTGACAAAACTGGTCATTGGGCCATAGCTGAGTGTAGGTTTGGGGATAGTAATTTTACTGTATGCACCATTTATGGTTCTAATTTGGATGAGGCAGAAACTTTAGAGTAATCAAATTTGGAGTTGGCCACTTGTGGAAGCCATTTGCTAATTTGTGGTGATATAAATATTGATTTGGCTAATCAAGAATTGCAGGAGAGGCCTTGTAAATATAAAGGGCGCAAACCAAAGGTTTTTAAAGCTCTTTGTCATTTAGTTAGGGACCATGGGTTAGTGGACGCCTGGGGAAGGCAAAACCCTTTGAATCCGGGCTATACGTTTTATTCTTTTCCTCATAAAAAAACTAGTTCGATTGGATTATTTTTTTGCACCCATTATTTCTTTAGTAGATGCCTCTATCCAAATTTTTCTGAGGATCTCGTCTGATCATGCCCCAATTGTTTTATAATTGATTGAGCTAGACCGGAAGGTCCAACCAAATGCTTTTTCTTTCGATCGGAAACACTAATTAAACAATTAATTTTGAGGTTATATGCACTATTGGATGAATGATTTTTTTGCTAATAATAGACAGTCTGCCCATATTGCTATTATTTGGGATATATTTAAGGTTTGTTTTCAGGGGGAGGCACTTAGTTTTGGACTTTATCAGCAAACAAAATTTAAACTTGAGCTACAGGGGCTATATGTTGCTTTGAGAGAGGCGGAGGGTGCATTAACTCAGGGGATTGTGTCACAGGCCCACAACATTCTGAAGTTAGAAAATTCTGTTGCTAGATCTAGGGCAAAAATTCACGGTTTTTGTAATATGGAGAACGCTAGAAAGTATTTAATTTATAAAAAGCAAAATCAGGAATTTGGGGAAACTGTAGGTAAACGCTTGGCTCTACGCCTACGTATGAAAGAATCTTCTTGTACCATAACAACCATGCAGGATAAGAATGGGCAAGTGTGTCAAGATCCACAACAGATGCTATCTATTTGTCATCAATATTAATATGATCTGTATACAGAACAGGGGGGGCAGTTGCAGAAACAAGTATACTTTTTGAGGAGGGCCTATCATATTTAGATCCTTCCATTTAAGAACAATTGGATAGCGCAATTACAATGATCGAATTAGAAACAGCTGTTAAGAGCTTGGCACTAGGGAAAGCGGCGAGGCCAGACAAGATCCCGGGAGAGGTCTATAAACTCTTTTACCATTAATTGAAAAATGAAATGCTGGGTGTTTTCAGGGCGGCACAAGAGGGCCATGCACCCAAATCCTGGGCAGAAGCAATGATTGTAGTTTTTGGCAAAAAGGGTAAAGAGCCAGATCTTGAGGGTTCATATCGCCCGATCTCGCTTTTGAATTGTGATAGTAAGATATACTCCATGATATTGGCAAATTGTCTATCTACAATCATTAGCACATTAGTTTCCATAAATCAGCACAGGTTTATACCACTTCGAGGGCATTTGACCCATGTGAATAAAGTGGTGACACTCTTCGCTGTGGCCCATGTTGAAAAACGGGACTTGGGGTTAATTTTATTAGACGCAGAGAAAGCGTTTGACCGGGTGGAGTGGGATTATTTATGGCAATTGATGTTTAAAATGGGCTTTGTCAGGAAATGTATGTAGGCCCTGCAAGTATGGTATACAGCACCAACTGCTAGGATCACTGCAATGGGTCTACTATCAGAATCTGTGCAAATTTCTCGTGGCACCAGGCAAGGTTGCCCCTGCTCTCCACTTTTGTTTGCTTTATACATTAATCCTTTTGTTGAGCAGTTGGGCAATAATCCCTGTATTAAAACTTTTTGTGTTCATGAAGTCCTTTTTCAGTTGTTGTATATGCTGATGATATAGCCGTCACCTCGGCTGATCCTTCTCTTGCACTTCAAGAGATTGAGCGAGTAGCGACAATCTTTGGTCAAATCTCGGCTATAAGCTTAATGTGACTAAAACACAAATTCTCTGTTCAGAGACTAGTGCCATTCAAGATGGTAGAGTATTAAAAGAGGTGACATACTTGGGCATCAAAATTAGGACAGTAATGTCCGAGGTGGTGGATGCTAACTGGAACTTGTTGTTACACAGTGTTAAGGAATCTTTGGATAAAAAGGGGGAAACTACGCTTTACGTTAATTGGATGAAGTACTATTATAAAGATGAACATTCTTCCTAAAGTTTTATACTTATTTAGATCTATTCCCATGGAAATTTCCATGGCCCAGTTACAACATCTTCAATCATTTTGTTTAAAATTCTTATGGTCCCCGGGTAAACCAAGGCGTGCAACTAGATTTATGGCTTTACCGAGTGAGAGAGGGGGACTAGCCATACCCGATTTTGTTTAATACTTCTACGCATGTTTTCTGCTAAAAATGCAGGTATTATTGACGGGGGAAGGGATGCTTAACTCTCCAGAGGTACCTTCATTTTTTGAAATTTTGCTGGGCTCAGAGGCTCGGCGTTGTTTATTTAAAGAAGTTGACGGCAGTTACTTCAAGTGCACAAGGTTTAAAGTGGTTGATGGTGCCTTTAAAGTGTGGAAGAGAATACGAAAAATATGTTTGCTTGAGAGACTATCTTATTATACCCCCTTGAACGCTGCCAGGCTTATTCCCCCAATTTTTCAAGATAATACAGTCTCTGGCTAGATGAATAAAGGTATAATTAATTTAAGGGGCTTTTTTACCCCCGGAGGCATATTTATGTCCTTTGAAGTACTAGCGATTCAATATAGTTTGTCAAGATCTCAGTTTTTTTAAATTTCTTCAAATATAGGACTTTGTACTGCGGAAAAAAGTCAATTTGCTGTCCAACCCAGTGGTAGAGACCATTAGAAGACAAGAGAAAATCGGGGTGTTATATAAATTATTATTATTGTTAAGACCGGATGACTTAAGTGAACACAATGCTAAATGGTCTATAATTTTGGGGGTAAATAATATCTCTGTTGAGAAGGTTATAGTCAGATCCCAGGATGTGTCAATATCAGCTAATTTGAAAGTACAACTTTTCAAAACAGAATTTGATTAGTATTATACCCCGGCTCGCATGTCAAAATGGGGATCTGGGTTTGATGGGAAATGTTTTCGCTGCGGTGGGATAATGCAGACAGTCTGCATGTCTTCTTTGGTTGTAGTAAAATGTCAAGGTTTATAGCGGATATAAAGAAATTCCTGTCTATAGTAATTGGGGGCCCGATTAGGATTACTCCTGTTATAATGTTGTTAGGGAAAGGGCCAGAACCCGATGCAGGGGCAATTTTATGCAAACATCGTTACTTGATTTTTGTTGCAATGACAGTTGCTAGGTTATGTACTGCTTCCGTATGGCTTCAAACTGAACCCCGGCATTTGAGGTGTGGCTTGTTGGAGTTTCTTTTCAGTCAAAGGTTTAAAGCACGGGTACTCAAAGTACGGACCGTGGGCCGCCAGCGGCCCAGCAAGCCTGTCTTGGCGGCTAGCGGACCTTATAGACATCGCACCTGTGTTCTTTTTTTAAGCTTCAGCAAACACCGCCGGTTGCAGCAGTGCGGAATCAGAGAAACTGCTCTGTGGGGGCCGGGACATTCCAGCCACAGTCAGATTGGAGCTGCAGGGGCGCTAAGAAGAGGTGAACAAAGCCTCATTAACAAACAAATGGTCTTTTAAAGACCTGTGAAGTGCCCTGGAGGCTGGGTCATCCCGGGCTGACACACACGGGGGGGAGGGGGTAGAGGACAGCAGGGACTGAGAGCCCGGTGAGGTGGGAGGGCAGAGCAGGGAGTGAGAGGTGAGGTGGGAGGGCTGAGGTGGGAGGGCAGAGCAGGGAGTGAGAGCACAGTGAGGTGGAAGGGCAGCAGGGAGTGAGAGCCTGGGTGAGGGCAGCAGGGAGTAAGAGCCCGGGTGAGGGAGGTGGGATGGCAGCAGGAAGTGAGAGGCCGGTTGAGGTGGGAGGGTAGCAAGGAGTGGGAGCCCGGGTGAGGTGGGAGGGCAGCAGGGAGTGAGAGCCAGGTGAGGTGGGAGGGCAGCAGGGAGTGAGAGCCCGGTGAGGTGACGGAGGGCAGCAGGGAGTGAGAGCCCAGTGAGGTGCCCGAGGGCAGAGCAGGGAGTGAGAGCCCGGGTGAGGTGGGAGGGCAGCAGGGAGTGAGATCCTGGTGAGGTGACGGAGGGCAGCAGGGAGTGAGAGCCCGGGTGAGGTGACAGAGGGTAGGAAGGAGTGAGAGCCGGGTGAGGTGGGAGGGCAGCAGGGAGTGAGAGCCCGGTGAGGTGACGGAGGGCATCAGGGAGTGAGAGCCGGGTGAGGTGGGAGGGCAGCAGCGAGTGAGAGCCCGGGTGAGGTGGGAGGTCAGCAGGGAGTGAGAGCCTGGGTGAGGTGACAGAGGGCAGCAGGGAGTGAGAGCACGGTGAGGTGACAGGGGGCAGCAGGGAGTGAGAGCCCGGGTGAGGTGGGAGGTCAGCAGGGAGTGAGAGCCTGGGTGAGGTGACAGAGGGCAGCAGGGAGTGAGAGCACGGTGAGGTGACAGGGGACAGCAGGGAGTGAGAGCCCGGTGAGGTGGGAGGGCAGCAGGGAGTGAGAGCCTGGTGAGGTGGAAGGGCAGCAGGGAGTGAGAGCCCGGGTGAGGTGGGAGGGCATCAGGGAGGGAGAGCCGGGTGAGGTAGGAGGGCAGCAGGGAGTGAGAGCCCGGGTGGGATGGGACGGCAGCAGGGATTAGAGCCCGGGTGAGGTGACAGAGGGCAGCAGGGAGTGAGAACCTGGTGAGGTGACAGAGGGCAGCAGGGAGTGAGAGCCGGGTGAGGTGACATAGGACAGAAGGGACTGAGAGCCTGGGTGAGGTGGGAGGGCAGCTGGGAGTGAGAGCCTGGTGAGGTGGGAGGGCAGCAGGGAGCGAGAGCCCGAGTGAGGTGGGAGGGCAGCATGGAGTTAGAGCCCAGTAAGGTGACGGAAGGCCTCAGGGAGTGAGAGCCCAGTGAGGTCACGGAGGGCAGAGCAGGGAGTGAGAGCCCGGGTGAGGTGGGAGGGCAGCAGGGAGTGAGAGGCGGGTGAGGTGACAGAGGGCAGCAGGGAGTGAGAGCCAGGTGAGGTGGGGGGGGCAGCAGGGAATGAGAGCTGGGTGAGGTAACGAAGGGCAGCAGGAAGTGAGAGCCTGGTGAGGTGGGAGGGCAGCAGGGAGTGAGAGCCCGGGTGAGGTGGGAGGGCAGCAGGGAGTGAGAGCCCGGGTGAGGTGGGAGGGCAGCAGGGAGTGAGAGCCCGGGTGAGGTGGGAGGGCAGCAGGGTGTGAGGGCCCGGGTGAGGTGGGAGGGCAGCAGGGAGTGAGAGCTCGGGTGAGGTGCGAGGGTAGCAGGGAGTGAGAGCCAGGTGAGGTGACGGAGGGCAGCAGGGAGTGAGAGCCCAGTGAGGTGACAGAGGGCAGCAGGGAGTGAGAGCCCGGTGAGGTGACAAGGGCAGCAAGGAGTGAGATCCCGGGTGAGGGGAGGGCAGCAGCGAGTGAGAGCCCGGGTGAGGGCAGCAGGGAGTGGGAGCCTGGGTGAGGGAGGTGGGAGGGCAGCAGGGAGTGAGAGCCCGGGTGAGGAAGGAGGGTATCAGGGGGTGAGAGCCCAGTGAGGTGACGGAGGGCAGAGCAGGGAGTGAGAGCCCGGGTGAGGTGGGAGGGCAGCAGGGAGTGAGAGCCCGGTGAGGTGGCAGCAGGGAGTGAGAGCCCGGTGAGGTGACGGAGGGCAGCAGGGAGTGAGAACCAGGTGAGGTGGGACGGCAGCAGGGAGTGAGAGCCCGGTGAGGTGACGGAGGGCAGCAGGGAGTGAGAGCCGGGTGAGGTGGGAGGGCAGCAGGGAGCCCGGTGAGGTGGGAGGGCAGCAGGGAGTGAGAGCCCGGTGAAGTGATGGAGGGCAGCAGGGAGTGAGAGCCGGGTGAGGTGGGAGGGCAGCAGGGAGTGAGAGCCGGGTGAGGTGGGAGGGCAGTAGGGAGTGAGATCCCGGTGAGGTGACGGAGGGCAGGAGAGAGTGAGAGCCGGGTGATGTGGGAGGGCAGCAGGGAGACTGGTGAATTAGGAGGGCAGCAGGGAGTGAGAGCCGGGTGAGGTGGGAGGGAAGCAGGGAGTGAGAGCCTGGTGGGGTGATGGAGGGCAGCAGGGAGTGAGAGCCGGGTGAGGTGACGGAGGGCAGAGCTGGGAGTGAGAGCCCGGGTGAGGTGGGAGGGCAGTAGGGAGTGAAAGAACGGGTGAGGTGGGAGGGCAGCAGGGAGTGAGAGCCCGGGTGAGGTGGGATGGCAGCAGGGAGTGAGAGCCCGGGTGAGGTGGGAGGGCAGCAAGGAGCGAGAGCCCGGGTGAGGTGACAGAGGGCAGCAGGGATTGAGAGCCCGGTGATGTGACAGAGGGCAGCAGGGAGTGGGGGCCCGGTGAGGTGGGAGGGCAGCAGGGAGTGAGAGCCCGGGTTAGGTGGGAGGGCAGCAGGGAGTGAGAGCCCGGTGAGGTGACGGAGGGCAGCAGAGAGTGAGAGTCCAGTGAGGTGACGGAGGGCAGCAGGGAGTGAGAGCCCGGTGAGGTGACGAGGAGAGCAAGAAGTGAGCTCCCGGGTGAGGTGGGAGGGCAGCAGGGAGTGAGAGCCCAGTGAGGTGACGAGGAGAGCAAGGAGTGAGATCCCGGGAGAGGTGGGAGGGCAGCAGGGAGTGAGAGCCCGGGTGAGGAGGAGGGCAGCAGCGAGTGAGAGCCCGGGTGAGGGCAGCAGGGAGTGGGAGCCCAGGTGAGGGAGTTGGGAGGCGAGCAGGGTGTGAGAGCCCGGGTGAGGTAGGAGGGCATCAGGGGGTGAGAGCCTGGTGAGGTGGGAGGGCAGCAGGGAGTGAGAGCCCGGATGAGGTCGGAGGGCATCAGGGGGTGAGAGCCTGGTGAGTTGGGAGGGCATCAGGGGGTGAGAGCCCAGTGAGGTGGGAGGACAGCAGGGAGTGAGAGCCGGTTGAGGTGACGGAGGGCAGCAGGGAGTGAGAGCCGGGTGAGGTGACGGAGGGCAGCAGGGAGTGAGAGCCGGGTGAGGTGACGGAGGGCAGCAGGGAGTGAGAGCCGGGTGAGGTGAGACAGGTAGAGATGGAGACAGCTAAAGACATATAGAGACAGAAAGAGATAGAGGCAGAGACAAATAGATACAGGGGCAGACAGAGCTAGATAGGGTCAGAGACAGGGGCAGACAGAGACAGATAGAGGCAGAGACGGCAATAGAAGTAGAGACAGACAGGGATAGAGACAGACAGAAAGAGAGACAGAGATAGAGACAGAGATAGAGGCAGAGACAGATTGGGAGAGAGATAGACAGAGTCAGATAGAGGCAGAGACAGACAGAGAGAGGGAGACGGAGAGGGAGAGGGAGGGAGACAGAGGGAGGGAAAGGGAGACAGAGTGTGACTGATGGAGGGGGAGGGAGAGGGAGGGAGACAGGGAGGGAGGGGGAGGGAGTGGGAGGGAGGGGCAGGGAGACAGAGGGAGAGAGAGAGGCAGACCGAGAGAGAGGGAGATGGAGGGAGTCAGAGGGAGACAGAGGGAGGGAGAGACAGGGAGGGAGACAGAGGGAAGGAGAAAGTGGGAGACAGACAGAGGGAGACAGAAAGAGGGAGACAGACAGAGGGAGAGAGGGAGGGAAACAGAGGATGACAGACAGAGGGTGACAGAAAGAGGGAGATAGGGTGACAGACAGAGGGAGACAGACAGAGGGAGAGAGGGAGACAGACAGAGGGAGAGAGAGAGAAAGACAGGGAGACAGACACACAGAGGAGGGAGACAGACAGAGGGAGGTAGACAGACAGACAGAGGGAGGGAGACAGACAGAGGGAGGGAGACAGGCAGAGGGAGGGAGACAGAGAGAGGGAGGGAGATAGACAGAGGGAGGGAGGAAGACAGAAGGAGGGAGACAGATAGACAGACAGGCAGAGACAGAAAGACGGAGAGGGAGACAGAGGGAGGGAGACAGGGACACAGACAGACAGAGACAGATCGAGGCAGGGACAGGAACAGACAGAGAGAGGGAGACGGAGAGGGAGACGGAGGGAGACAGAGGGAGGGAAAGGGAGACAGAGTGTGACAGAGGGAGGGGGAGGGAGAGAGAGGGAGACAGGGAGGGGGAGGGAGGGAGGGAGGGAGGGAGAGGGAGGGAGACAGAAGGAGAGAGAGAGAGGCAGACAGAGAGAGGGGGAGATGGAGGGAGTCAGAGGGAGACAGAGGGAGGGAGACCGAGGGAGGGAGACAGACGGAGGTAGACAGTATGAAGGAGACAGAGGAAGGGAGGGAGACAGAGGAAGGGAGGGAGATAGAGGAAGGGAGCCAGAGGGAGGGAGGGAGATAGAGGGAGAGAGGGAGCTAGAGGGAGGGAGATAGAGATAGGGAGACAGAGGATGACAGGCAGAGGGTGACAGACAGAGACAGACAGAGGGAGCGAGGGAGGGAGTCAGAGGGAGGGAGGGAGACAGAGGGAGGGAGGCAGACAGAGGGAGGGAGGGAGGGAGACAGAGGGAGGGAGACACAGGGAGGGAGACAGAGGGAAGGAGAAAGTGGGAGACAGACAGAGGGAGACAGACAGAGGGAGAGAGGAAGGGAGACAGAGGGAGGGAGGCAGACAGAGGGAGGGGGGAGACATAGGGAGGGAGACACAGGGAGGGAGACAAAGGGAAGGAGAACGTGGGAGACAGACAGAGGGAGACAGACAGAGGGAGACAGACAGAGGGAGGGAGACAGAGGGTGACAGACAGAGGGTGACAGACAGAGGGTGACAGACAGAGGGAGAGAGAGAGAGACAGACAGAGGGAGAGAGAGAGACAGACAGTGAGACAGACAGAGGCAGGGAGACAGACACAGAGAGGGAGGGAGACATACAGAGGGAGGGAGACAGACAGACAGAGGGACGGAGACAGACAGGGGGAGGGAGACAGACAGAGGGAGGGAGATAGACAGAGGGAGGGAGAAAGACAGAGGGAGGGAGAAAGACATAGGGAGGGAGACAGATAGACAGAGGGAGGGAGGGAGATAGACAGAGGGAGGAGACAGACAGAGGGAGGGAGACAGACAGACAGAGGGAGGGAGGGAGGGAGGGAGACAGACAGACAGAGGGAGACGGAGAGAGGGAGACAGACAGAGGGAAGGAGGGAGACCAACAGGGAGGGAGACTGACAGGCAGAGGCAGGTAGGGATGGAGACAGACGGAGGGAGGGAGACAGAGGGAGGGAGGGAGACAGACAGTGGGACACAGATAGAGGGAGACAGATGGAGGGAGAGAGGGAAGGAAAGAGAGGGAGGGAGACAGAGAGAGAAAGAGAAAGAGAGGTGAGACAGAGAGAGACAGAGGGAGGCTGAGTGAGTGAGACAGAGGGAGACTGAGTGAGACAGAGAGAGAGGGAAGGAGGGAGCGAGAGAGAGATAGAGGGAGGGAGACAGAGAGAGGGAGGGAGGGAGACAGAGAGAGGGAGGGAGAGATAGGGAGAGGGAGATATAGGGAGAGGGAGAGAGAAAGAGAGAGAGAGAAAGAGAGATGTGTGTGTATGCCAGGTCTGTTGGCTCAGTGGATGAAGGTGTACGCTGCAGGGGCCTGTGTTCAACCTCATGGTCACAGTTTATTTTCTGTAGCCCCTCCTCATCCCCCACTGACCTCGCCTCCACCGGTGCGGCCCTCTTCCACAAACCACACTGTAAATTTGGCCGCGAGAGAATGTTTGTGAGTACCCATGGTTTAAAGAAACACAAGATTGGGTTGAACCTTTGCAAGGGTTTCCGTGACCATATAAACTCATGAAAATTGTTATATTTGACATGTTTACAATTGGTATTGATTTTTTATCTTATTTCATCGCTGCTGTGGAGTAATAATAAATTTAAAAATAAAATAATAATGATGAGATCACCTTTAACACTTTATGTAGAGCATGTAGTAAATTGTTATTTTACGAAGAATCAAGAGCACCTTCAGAAACCACAGGGCATCTGGTTACGAAGTAATACTTTCAGTATCATCTTTACAAGTGGTTAGGTGCCACACAGTTAATCCAGCACACTCAGTTACTGATGATGAACAAGTATATGACTGTGCTAACTACATAACAAGACATAGGTAAAAAAAGAAGACCCCTTCCAAGGGTGCATGTTGCTCTTTTTTGATGGATCCTCTTTCATAGATCATAAAACTGAGATTAGGTATTCAGGAGCACCAGTTATAAGAGCTGAACAGCACTGATCATCTGACACATTACAAATCTTTCGCCAGATGCCATTACGTTCCTATTTTTCAGCACAGGCGGCTGAATTGGTGGCCATCCTTGACACACTGTAGCGGGCTGAAGGATTAGTGGACACAATTTATTAAGATTCAACATATGTCATCACCACTGTACATTCTAGCATTCATAAGTGGGAAAGGAGGTGATTTCTTAAATCTGATGGATCCCCTGTGATGCCTAAAGATTTATTGCCACCAATAATAAAAGCCACTTCCATCTAAAGTAGCAATGATAAAGTGAGCAGGACACACCCGAGGTAATGCTCTGGCAGATTGGGCAGCAAATTAAGCAGCTAAAGTGTACACAAAATATCATCAATGTGATGAACACACATTAGGTATGATGACAAGTAGGCAACAGGATGCTAAGGAATTACCGCCCCCATACACCGAGACAGCAAAATTACATTTGTTTGAATTGCAAGAACTAGCATTACCTCACGAAAAGGAGCTGTGGGAACAGCGAGGCTACATTCAGTCACCAACAGATTTAATTTATAGGCAAGAGAGTACAGGCAAGCTAGTAATGCCACAAATCCAGGTGTACATGGCTCTAGAGCAACTTCACCTCCCACCACATGCCACAAAAGAGTATCTTCTTACTAGATTAAAGGCAGATTGGTTATCTGAAATGATCACTATGTACATTGCAGAATGCGCAATATGTCAACAGTATAGACCCAAGCCGACCTTAAAGGTGATCACCTCAACAATACCATACCCAAAAGGTCAATTTAAACATCTACACTTAGATTTTATTGACATAATAGAGCGATGCAACAATTACAGGTACATCATAGTAGTTATCTGTACATTCTCACTAAGGATTGTGGCTGGACACTGTGTACATAATGATGCTAAAGCAGTAGTCAATGTTCTGATAAGACAGGTAATACCGAGGTGAGGCATGGCAGAAGTGATCCGCTCAGGACACCAGCCCTATTTTGTCAATGCAATATTTCAACACATTTGCACTGCCCTAGGAATATAACATAAACTGTCATCTGTTCAACACTCTCAAAGTAATGGAATAGCCGAGCACCTGAATGCACCTGAATGGCCTCCTCAAGAATAAAATAAGCAAATGATGTGCTACTCTGCAAAATAAATGGCTGTACTGCCTACCACTAGCCTTGTACAACCTTCAAAATCAGCCAGAAAGCAATCAGCATTTAACACCACATCAAATATTGATAGGACGTCCCATGCCCGCCCCTTAAACAATAGCATGGCAAAAGACAAATGCTATAAGACAGCTGAGGTTTTAGGGGAGTTCATGATGTCTGTCAAGTTATTCTCTACACAGGTATTACGAAAGGAGAAGGTTATCTCAGCCCAGCAGACCAGTACGATACCTGTTGGCTAACAATGTTATGTGCAGAATTTTGTCTGAAGATGGAAGGATCCCAAGTTCAACAACCCCTTCTCAGTGACAATGAGTACCCCCACAGCAGTGAAAGTGAATGGCAGGAAACCATGGATTCATATGACGGCTGTGCGACTGGACCACACCTTGCCTCAGACACTTCTACAGACAGAAATGGTACAAGAGAGGCTAAGCGAGGCACAAGAGTAACAATGGCTCCCCTTGAAAGTGTGAGTAGCAGACTGTTATGTACTGCAGTTTTGTTTTTCTTTTTATGTCTGCTGGTGGCTACATTGAAATGGTATTTTACCTCATGTATGGGACTATGTAATAGCAGTATGCGCTTGCAGAAAGCAGTACCTGAACAGAAAAATATATCTTATAGTATTCATGATACCAGATTAGATAATATGTGGTTTCAGCATAGATGGCTATAGGTATGCAGACTTCTAATACCTCTCGCTTTGTTTGCTCTTTGATTCCACACTCCACTAACTCAGATAGGTTACACTCCTCTAAGGAGATACCTCCAAATATTACCATGTGTCTCCTACATGTTTTTATTTGCAGATTACGTGCGCAGATGCAACCACTTCAGCTCAAACAGGGTACATTCCAAGGAAGTTTTACACAATATGAGAAAGAGTTAGCAGATGTGATGAATGTCTTAACAGACCACAAAGAGCTAGTAGTTAAGTTAGATAAAATGGCCAAGACAGGAATTATGAGGTACAAGGATAAAACTTGGAGAGCTAAAATATTGCAGCAGGGATTTTTAGGGGTGTATACTGACCCACGTTTTTCTGCTAGAATAACTCCGCCATACCCCGGCCCCATGATTGTATGGAAAGGTCAAACTTCTAAGTAACTGGATCAGTATACATTCATGGTCATTGGCACCATGGCATTACATTTGGGTGTAGGGTCCTTTCTTTATGGAAGGGGAACCCAACTGGCAATAACATATGACAGAAGTTTCAGGCAGTGTGGGATGAGAATATATCTGGACTAACTTGGGTAGAAACACCAAAACATTTCGAGCAGGTAGAAAACCCATTCTTTTCTCTTTGTGTTTCAGGGGAAATTAAATGGTCCCGGTGGGAAAGAACATAAATTGCAATGTTAGAAGATATAACTCAGACATGCAATGGGGCACCTCCAGCCTAATGGATTTTTACTGGACCTCTAATGAATGTCTGTATACATGACTTCCTTCAGGGTGACAAGGACTCTGCTCTTTGGTCACTGTGCACACCCCTCCCTGGTGATTCCAGAAGCTGACATCTCTGGACTGCATGACCATCCCATGAGCCGTCCAACGACCTTGTTGCACCATCATCGGAGGAAGTGCGCTGCAGAGTAGTATGGTACTACAGCCTGGGAAGATGTCCGACAAGAGCACACGCTGTATTTTTTTTCTGAAGTATCTTTCTGTTCATCCAAGCAAAAGCAACTACATGTTGGCTCCAGATTACCTGCTGCGAGATGATGAAAGCCTTCAACCCACTGAGGATGGCTTCAACGTGATAGAGATGTAAGCAATGAGAGTAATGATCATGCAGCATAAATATGTGCTAGACTTAATGACGGATATGGAAGGAGGGGTATGTGTCATGATTCAAACTTGCTGTTGCACATATATTCTAGCCGATGATGCTGATAACGTAACACCAACAGAGGCCATACGAACTCTGCTTACCTTGCAAAAGTAAATTGTGGACGGGGGAGGTGTCCCCAAAGAATGATTTGCGGGGTGGATCACTTGGTTACCACACTGGATGTCAGGACTATTTAAGGACTTGTTAGCTGTTCTTTTGCTATTGCTGTTCTGTGTCCTCCATATTGGTATAGGATGTTGTGATAGGGTTAGTCAGAAGCTGGTAGGGATGTTCATTAACAGGGTGGTCAATAAAATGCAGGAAATTGAAGAGAATGTATACACATTTATGACTCCAAGCAAAATGGAAGGTGAGTTAATAGTTGAAAAATCAACTAAAGGTGGGGAATGTTACAATGGATGTAGAAAATGAAGAAGGCCTACTCGTGTCAATGTAAGCATCAACAGAAAGACATGTACAGAGGTACATTTTAAAGGAGAATTATAGGCCTCAGCTAGTAGAATAGAAAGAATGAATGAAGTCAGGACCTGGGGAAGGGAAGTAGACATGCGCTTCCCCCATGCTAGTAGAAAAGAAAAATATAATTAGACACAGCAGAAATGGAAAGTCACAGGCCTGCATTATAAGTACGTCTCTTGGAAAATATGTAGATAAGCAGCACCGAGGCACAGGAAGATGGAAGTTAGGCCTTGAAGAGCAGTAAACATGTAGGGAGTAGAGCCTTGCTAGGCTTCCCAGAGACAAGCCAAAGACACCAGTAGTGTAGCAGTGGTATGAAAGTGTAACAAATAACGCATGCACATGAGTTGCATTCCATAAAAGTGTGATTAGCTGTTTTTGAAGAAAGTATTTCCTTTTTATTTAATGTTATGCTCGAGCAAATACTTGACCAAATATTGAAATGTATAACGAATAAGCAGTTACAAATGTATAAAAGAAACTGTCTGCCAGATTGTAAGTTGAAGCTCAGATTCCAGTTCTATGGGGTTGACTGACATGCACTTTTATATAAACTCTACTATATTGCCAACGGAAGTTGTGTCGTCTTTTTCTCTCGTCCGGCAACACTTACTATATGAGCAGATGGTTTCAGGTGCTCGACACCGGCCCTTGATTGTCAACACCAGCACATATGGAAGTCTTCCACTTGGGGACGCTGTATATTTTATTTAGAAATGGGCATAACAACAGTTTATAAATTCAATATACATTAAAAATACCGACGCCATTTCTAATAGCTTTGGGGCCCTGGAATAATCTGAATTGTCTCACTTTGTGCTACCATTAGTAGTTGTATAAGGTATTGTCATTTGCAGCACTGGCTATGGGTGGTGCGAGCTGAGTGATCTTCTCACGAGGGCCCCAGGCACTTATTTCTTTAGAAATTAAACACTGCACGCAAATACTGCACCCAGTAGTGTCAGTACTTACTGTATGCGGGATTACCTCCTCATTGTAACAAAAGCAGAGTTAGGGCAAACATGCAGTTTTGCATGCAGACCCACGAAACTCGATTGCAGTGCTACATGTTTCTGAGTCATTTGACTGATATTTCTCAGTGGTGAAGTTCCGCATTGTTACCACTTTCTTTCCGCGTTCCTTAGGTGCACTGTAGCGTGCATTTATCTGAGCCACAGCTAACTTTCCACAGTAGATTCCAACACATGGTGAGCAAGACATCGCCAAAGCAGAAATAAAACAAAAATATATTTACAGTTGTAACAGGGTCTTTAAAAATCTCTCGTGCTTCTTCATAATTGCACACTTCTTCGTAGCACTCTCTTTCAGGATTCCCAGGAACAAACATCTCAAAATCAAATCGGTTGTACAGCAGACTGCGGCCGAGGAACATGTTGGCTTCCTCTCCACCAGTAAACACTAAAATTTAAATAGAAATATAAAAAAACAATTAAAGGCACATAAAACACAATGGTTACGATGTGAAATGTATTTTAGCGTTTAAAAGTCCTGTATTTCAGACATTCCCAACAAAGTCTTTGTTTTGAATAAGATTTAATAAGAGGGTTAGCTTGATTCCGAGTATTAGTAGTGTTGCAAAGCAATTAATCGTAGAACAGGACAATAGTCATTAAACCAGGTTCACAAGAGTTGGTCAAGCTCAAAGCAGGGATTACAAGAATCTCAGGTCTTCTGGTTCCACAAATTCCTATATCACTTTTTTTTCAATAAAGGCCAGGCTCCACAAACGAGGGAGCAGCTCGTGAGCTTCTGGCAGCTCTCCAGGCCTGTAAGTAGTCCTCCTGTGTGCAGCCTAGCCTACTAAACTAAAAGCTTTTGCTAGGTTTAATTAATGTAGTATACCAAAACTGAAGAGCCAGTATTTGAGATGTAAATGTGTATATTTTCAGGACTTTTAAGCTGAAGTTTGTAGAAAATGGTTGAATCTCCAAAATGTATTTAACGCTGATGTTTGAGTGATAAATCATACAGCGTTCGAGAGACTTATTAATGATATTACAAGAGGCATTGCTGCTATAACTGTCATGTATTAGCCACGTACAGACATTTCAAATTGACGAAGCCTTTTTGACATGACTGCTAGCAACCCTGCGTAATGCACTGAGTTGATCACTGCTGGTAATCTTGCATGGGGTTGCCACTAATGTTATCTTGTCTGGTGTGCTCACTATTAACACACTAATATTATTAGCAGCTCTGGATGGTTTTCATTAAACATAAGTAGCACTTGTCACAGAAAAGGCTGAGAACCCCTGAATAAAGGTCCGCCCATCCTACCCTCAGGAACTAGAGAGCTGCCAATGGGGACATTTTAACCAGAACAGTAAAGGAGAGAAGTTCTGATAAGAAATTACCAGGCAGTGAGGCCTGTGAGAAGTTGGCCTGATATGCAGTGTTCACTATTCTAGTGATCACTATGTATCATTCCAAACGACCCTTATTGATGATTGGTTGTAAGTCAACCTTATAGACCAGCTATCCTAGTAGCATGGACAAGAGCAGTCTTTAGGCTAAACTCTAGAGGGCGTGTTAAGCCAGCTGTTATACCATCACTTATACCCCTTGAACACCAAGTGAAAGGACACACACAAGTTGTTATGAAAATAAAAGGATATTTATTTATAACAAGTCTACCCTGATCTCTTTATGAGTCAGGGAGCTAAGCACATAACAAAACTCTTAAGAAAATACTTCAAGTTGCACAATTTACACAAATGCCCGAGGGGCACGAAAAACCATATACTACAAAAGTGGAATGCGAAATACTAGCAGGTAAGTAACTCGATCCAGAGGCTTTAGGATCGCTAGGACTACACTACAGAACCTTCAGGTTAGGAGCAGGAGGACTAGGGAGATCGGGTACAGAGTGTGCACTCTCACGCGGGATGCGGGACAAAGTCTATGGATGCTAGATTTCGTAAAGTTAGTGTTATCGGGCGAACCCGACTAGGTAGAGCTGAAAAGAAAAAGGATCTGGACACTTAGAGAGTGGTCCTGTGCTGGAGCACAGTGGTACTCGATTTACCTAGCCCAGGGGCTGCGGCTGCACAGGGTTCAAGTGACGTCAGGAATCCTCGTTGATGCTCAGGAGCCTGAAGAAAGTAGTTGCTGGCAGGCGACCAGTGAAGATGTTCCGGGCTGATCCAAGGGTGGATCAGTGAAGAAGGATACCTGTAAGCAGAGAGGACCAAGTTCTGCAGAGGGGACCAAGTTCTGAATCACTAGCCAGTGATTAGGTGGGCACCAGGATGGCACCGGACGAGGTCACTCGGCCAGGTGAAGAGGTGACACTAGATTCTGCTGCTGCACGGACCAGGGCGCTGATGTCTGCCAGGCTGGAGGTCTGCGAGCTGTCCCACGTCAGATGTCTGCTGCTGGCGATGCTGGATACGTTGAAGGAGGCAACAAGCCTTGGCTAAGGCAAGCCCACGTGGCGACACAAAATGGCGTCTGGAGTGGACCAGGAGGGTCCGAGGAAGTTCCCCTTCAGGAGGAAACAAGGGCCAGTCTAGAGGAGCTAGACCAGTGGTGAAACAAATGTAGGACGTCGTCTGGGGGGTCACTAGCCAACGGGCAAGTGACCGGACAACGTGGCAAGCGACACAGAAGCAAAAGGGCCCCACGCAGATCTGGTGGATGCTGGGGGGCTGGACTTCGTGCTCGTGCTGCTTCGGGTTGGGGCTTCTCTTACCCCAGTGCACCCACTCAAGGGTCCCTCGGCGGTCGTGCTGGATCAGTGTCGTGCTGGTTCTGATGATAGCCGGTTCCTCTGGTCTCGTCGCACCCACGGTTCTCAGCTGTGCTGTAGAGGCAGGTAGAGGTCAGAGAGGGCAGGGAGTCCGGGTCTCGTCGTGCTGGTCGGTCTGGTTCCGGAGGAAGGACGTGCAGCAAACCGCAAGATACTTAGTTGGTGCCTGCTGATGCAGGGTGACTACTCCTTAGTCACAAGGGAGAAATCTTGAGAAGAAGTCGAGAGTTCCTTTCGTAGAAAGTAGTTTCAGGATTCAAAGATGATCTAATCTGGAAGGGTCCCCGCTCCTGCCTTTATTCTAAAGAAAGGGGCTGGCACGCAACTAGGTCCTGCCCATGGGTGGGACCAGGAAGGGGGGTGGTTACACCGCTCTCCCCTGTCCGGACTTTCCCCAGCTCAGGGGCTGGTGTGCCCCTGGAACTGGTTCAAGCCGGCATATGCACAGTGAGCACCGGGGTGCCACTTGCAGTCACCTTCCTCTGAGCCCTGCCTACCTGGGATACACAAAACCCTGTCTGGGATGGTGCTAGCACCGCCCCTGACAGGAAACCCTTTGTCCAAGCTCTCCTCGCTGGAAGGACTCCCAGCAGCAGGAGGTCAGACTTGTGTCTGTGGTGGCAGCCTCCATTTTGTGATGCTGAGGCTCGAGTTAACTTTAACCGGGGTTCACAGTTACATACATGTCGTGTCCCTCTAGAAGGGTGGAATGCTAACCCCGTCGCCAGAATTGGCGAGGGGTTAGTATTCCAATTCGTATGACACCTTACTCGACATGTTTTGATAAAGCGATACCAGAGTTGGCAAATAACCGCGAGGATTATAATGCACTTAAGAGTATATGGTACGCGTTATCATGGAACAGCTATTAGGACTTGGTTCCGCAAGCTGCAAACGGGCTCAGCTCATGCCAGAGCACCATCTCACATGACTCCAAGCACTCTGCCTTCAGGATTGTTAAGGCCTGCCATAGGAGTGACTGATAGGAATACATGTGTCCATTTTAGGGTTAGATATAGGTATACTATATCTAAAGCAAAGGGTGATTACACCACCTTGCCCCAGCTGTCGTGCAGCCAGTTGTGTCAGATTTGGATGGCGAGCCAGGTGCGGCATAATACATGCTGCAGCCCCTGGTAGGCCCTGGGTACACCTATGCCCTGGGTACCTAAGGTACACTGTACAGGGACTGATAAGGTGACTCAGTATCCAATTAGATATGTACCTAAGGTACATGGAATCCATTTTAGAGAGAGAGCAGTGGGCCTGGAGCCCTGAATAGCAGGGTCCCAGGTCAACTAAGTCGAAAAACCAGCAAAACACCAGGCAAAAAGTTGGGGGTAACCATAGTCAGGTATCCACGCTCTTACATAACCCCCCCAAACGAAAGGAGATAAGGCTATCCTTGACCAGGTAAGCCTATATTGCCTGAGTGGCCATATGAGGTGGTACATGCACTGGCATGGTTACCCCCTATATCATGGTCCACTAACCAATCCCTCACCCTAAGGGTATCAGAGGGTCTCCACCATAGGGAATCTCTACCTGTGGTGTGTTTTGGCAAAGTAAAAGGCTGGTGCTGGGATGGAGTACTGAAGTGAGGCTCCACTAAGGTTGGGCTCAACTTCCTCCAATCACTATCCACCATATGTGCCTTTCTTTCCAGGACTGAGTTGCTGTGAGCTCTCAGGGTCAACCTCTGGCTACCTAAAGCTGGAGGCTGAGTCCCTCTGTTTGGCTTACTGGAGGGACAGGTCAGGTTTGGGGTTTTTAGGCCCCAGGTTTGGCTGTGCCCAACAATGTCCATCTGTGGGAGGTCCCTAGCTAATTTTAAGGGGGATCCCTCAGGAGTTTGTTTTATTTTCACTGGGCTAGGATTACTAGCTTCAGTGCCCTTAATCTACTGATTGGGGAGTTCTTTTGGACAGGGGGCCCTTTGGGGTCCGCCACTGGCCTCCCTGACCTCTACAGCCCTGGGCTGACTGAGGCAGGGTAGAGAGGGGCAGGTTACCTGCTCCAGACTGGGTCCCACCTTGGAAGGGTCCACTGACATCAGAGGCTCTGCCAGGCTAGACCTGACTACCTCTGGGGCAGTTTTTTCACAAGGGGTCAGATCAGTTCCCTGAGGAGGCTGATCCTTTCCTAGAGTCTGGTGCGAGGGAGATTTCTCTTCCTCCTCAATGCTCTCTGTCTGAGTGGAGTGATCCATAGTTTCAGGCTTCACAACACTATTATCTGTCTGAGTTTGAGCTGTGGCCATCACAACTCCACCAACCTTTTCAGGAAGGGACTCAGTTTGGGTATGGGCTGTGGCCATCACAGCCTTGCCAACCTGTTCAGGAAAGGAATCTATCTGAGATTGGGCTGTGACTGGCACAGCCCTCCTGACCTGTTCAGGGAGGACATCTTGGACTGGGGCTGTGGCTATCACTGCCCCACTAACCTTACCATGGGGGTTTACCATTTTAAAATGGGTTTCTTGCTCTACCTCAGCCCAGGCTGAGATCTCTAAATCATTCCCCAGTAGGCAATCTACAGGCAAGTTTGGTGACACTGCCACTCTCTTGCGGCCAGTGACACCTCCCCAGCTGAGATTGACCACTGCTATGGGATGATCTCTCTGTACTCCATCAATGTTGGTTATCTGGTATGTGGCTCCAGGTATAAGTTGCCTTGAGGGAACTAGGCTCTCAGTCACCATGGTGATGCTAGCCCCGGTGTCTCTGTAGGCCTCAACTTTTGTACCATTGATGAGGCTCTCAGTCACCATGGTGATGCTAGCCCCGGTGTCTCTGTAGGCCTCAACTTTTGTACCATTGATGAGGGGCTCCTGTCTGTACTTGCCCAAAGTGTTGGGACAAGTTGTGAAGTTGGCAAACCCCATGCCAGTCTCACAGACAAGAGTATCTAAGTTTGGGGACCTGGTTAGGCCAGAGTCCCCAGGAACTCCCAAAGTAAATGCACCCAGATTCTTGGGGGCACTCCCACCACCTGGGGGATTACTACTAGTAGTAACAGGAGGCTGGGAAGTTTTACTTGGGGGTATGTTCTCCTTATTGTCGTTGGCCCTTGGGCAACTGCTGTCAGTTTTGTAATGGCCTACCTGTTTGCAGGTATGACAATAAGGTTTCTTTTGGGAATTGGAAGGATTTTGGGACCCACCCTTTTCAGAGGATTTTTGGGGCCCTGGGGTTTGATCAGAAGATTTATTCCCACCCTTCTCTTGAGGCTTGGTTGATTCCTTCTTTTGGTCACCACCCTGCTTCTTAGGCCTGACCCTGGTTCTGACCCATTTGTCTCCCCTCTTACCCAATTCTTGTGGAGAGGTCAGATCAGAGTCTACCAGGTGCTGGTGTAATAACTGGTTCTGACAATTATTTAAGACTTGCTCTCTCATAATTAGATTGTACAATCCTTTGAAATCAGTAACCTTACTTCCCAGTAGCCAGCCTTCAAAAGCCTTAGTGGCACAATCAACAAAGTCAGCCCAATCCTGAGACTGAGTTTTCTGGGTGTCTCTGAACAGCAACCTGTACTGCTCAGTTGTTAAGCCAAACCCATCAATCAGTGTATTCTTCAGGACTTGGTAATTGTTAGTTTCCTCAGCTCTAGTAGTGAGGAGCTTATCTCTACCTTTGCCTTCAAAGGAGAGCCACAAGATAGCTGCCCACTGACTCTGGGGTACGCACTGGACAGTGCAGGCCCTCTCCAAAGGAGTTATCCATTTGTGGATGTCATCCCCTTGTTTAAAGGGGGGCACTATCTTACTCAGGTGTCTAGTGTCTGAACTCCTGTCCTTTTCTCTAGGTAAAATGCTGCCACCAGTGGGGTCTGCCCCACTCAATTTCTGCTCTCTAGCAAAGGCAAGTCTCTCTTTGGCCAGGGCAAGTTCTTCCCTTTCAATCCTCAGATTGACTTCCCTCATCTTGGCCTCATGCTCTCTCCTCTGAGGGGATGTCTTCCCTCTGTGAGAAGAGGTATGAGAGCCATTGGTTCGAATGGATCTGTTAGAGCCTCTGGATAGAGACCTAACTCGTCCACTCCCAATGTTAAGCCTGCCTGAGAGGGGCCCTGGGGGTCCCCCAAGTCCATTTTCATGCCTGCTTAAGTTGGTCCTGATGAGTCTACTGACTTCTACCTGACCCTTGTCTGCCTCATCCCCTGACAAATCCTGATCCTCTTCCTCTCCTTCACTCACTGTTCCATTGAGGTTGAGGTCAGGGTCCCCAAGGGTTCCCTCTAAGGGGGGCATGCTCCCATCTGGATTAGGAGGGCCTGTGTTAGAAGCCCTCCTGGCATCATAAGTCTCTAAGAGACCAATCAGGAATGGGATGGTAGGGTTAGAACCCTGTTTTAGCTTCCTGGAGGTACACACTTGTCTCATCTCCTGGAAGCTAAGAGCTGCATATCTTGATATGACCTGTGGAGGGTCAACTGACACAAGGGGGGGGCCTCTGATTTCCCTCCTTTGTCTGACATGCTTTTCTAGTGAGGTGTAAGTGGTGCACTTACCTACACTATTTGTTTGCCTACTGATCCCTTGCTAAGAGTTGTAGTCAGGGTGTGCTAAGCCCTGTTGAACTACAACAGCTGGTTCAGTAGAACTCCGAGGATTCTAAGCTAAGTTATATGTACCTTGGTACTTATGTGATCTTTCAAATGATATTCTTAGGATACGTGTGGTAAAACAACAGCAAGCTCACAATCCCAACCGCTGCTCACCAATGTGAGAAGTTGGCCTGATATGCAGTGTTCACTATTCTAGTGATCACTATGTATCATTCCAAATGACCCTTATTGATGATTGGTTGTAAGTCAACCTTATAGACCAGCTATCCTAGTAGCATGGACAAGAGCAGTCTTTAGGCTAAACTCTAGAGGGCGTGTTAAGCCAGCTGTTATACCATCACATATACCCCTTGAACACCAAGTGAAGGGACACCACACAAGTTGTTATGAAAATAAAAGGATATTTATTTATAACAGGTCTACCCTGATCTCTTTAGGAGTCAGGGAGCTAAGCACATAACAAAACTCTTAAGAAAATACTTCAAGTTGCACAATTTACACAAATGCCCGAGGGGCACGAAAAACCATATACTACAAAAGTGGAATGCGAAATACTAGCAGGTAAGTAACTCGATCCAGAGGCTTTAGGATCGCTAGGACTACTCTACAGAACCTTCAGGTTAGGAGCAGGAGGCCTAGGGAGATCGGGTGCAGAGTGTGCACTCTCACGCGGGATGCGGGACAAAGTCTATGGATGCTAGATTTCGTAAAGTTAGTGTTATCGGGCGAACCCGACTAGGTAGAGCTGAAACGAAAAAGGATCTGGACACTTAGAGAGTGGTCCTGTGCTGGAGCACCGTGGTACTCGATTTACCTAGCCCAGGGGCTGCGGCTGCACAGGGTTCAAGTGACGTCGGGAATCCTCGTTGATGCTCAGGAGCCTGAAGAAAGTAGTTGCTGGCAGGCGACCAGTGAAGATGTTCCGGGCTGATCCAAGGGTGGATCAGTGAGGAAGGATACCTGTAAGTAGAGGGGACCAAGTTCTGAATCACTAGCCAGTGATTAGGTGGGCACCAGGATGCCACCGGACGAGGTCACTCGGCCAGGTGAAGAGGTGACACTGGATTCTGCTGCTGCACGGACCAGGGCGCTGATGTCGGCCAGGCTGGAGGTCTGCGAGCTGTCCCACGTCGGATGTCTGCTGCTGGCGATGCTCGATCCATTGAAGGAGGCAACAAGCCTTGGCTAAGGCAAGCCCACGTGGTGACACAAAATGGCGTCTGGAGTGGACCAGGAGGGTCCGAGGAAGTTCCCCTTCAGGAGGAAACAAGGGACAGTCTAGAGGAGCTAGACCAGTGGTGAAACAAACGTAGGACGTCGTCTGGGGGGTCACTAGCCAACGGGCAAGTGACCGGACAACGTGGCAAGCGGCACAGAAGCAAAAGGGCCCCACGCAGATCTGGTTGATGCTGGGGGGCTGGACTTCGGTGCTCGTGCTGCTTGGGGTTGGGGCTTCTCTTACCCCAGTGCACCCACTTGAGGGTCCCTCGGCGGTCGTGCTGGATCAGTGTCGTGCTGGTTCTGATGATAGCCGGTTCCTCTGGTCTCGTCGCACCCACGGTTCTCAGCTGTGCTGTAGAGGCAGGTAGAGGTCAGAGAGGGCAGGGAGTCCGGGTCTCGTCGTGCTGGTTGGTCTGGTTCCGGAGGAAGGACGTGCAGCAAACCGCAAGATACTTAGTTGGTGCCTGCTGATGCAGGGTGACTACTCCAGCAAAACACCAGGCAAAAAGTTGGGGGTAACCATAGTCAGGTATCCACTCTCCTACAAGGCCTGCCTGCTTAGACATTCACAACCTTTGTTTAGACATAGGACGTAGAATCAACAACAATATTGTCAATCAATTACGAGTCTTGCATTTACTTTTATTTCATGAATGATCAGTTTTATCATAACTTTTTTGATTACCAAGGTATACCATAAAACATAGCCAATGTGTTGAATTTATGAAACGCTGGAAATTCAGAATTTCATTCCTTACAAAAGAATATTTAATTGTATTAATCACCACTTTTGTGTAATTTGAATACATCCAGTACGTTTCATTTCAGCCTTTCATCTTCGAGTGGAATTGTTACCTTGTCTTTGTCAAATATCTAAATTGATAGCTAAAGAAGGAGGTCTTACAGTTGAGGCAGGCATTAGGGCAGAGTGGTGAGGCGGATATCTAGGGAAACAGACGACGACAATAAAAAAGCTGAGCAGGTAGTGGCCAATCCTGACATACATGAGAACAGCTACAAAAATGAAGCCAGTGTCTGGGTTCAGGGACCTGTCTTGTGTGTGGGCTATCTACCAGTAGTGTGTAGGTGTAGCCGTCCAGAAAGAAAAGAATTTTTCTTTCTTGTTATCCCCTCACTCACCGGAGTTTCCTCACGGTGACATGCTTCATCATCGGGGTCATCCCAGTTCTCTACGAAAAGGGGCGTGCTGCGACTCTCGAGCTACGAAGGAGCACTATGAAGTGAAGGACTATGTGTGGTGGGAGTAAGTGGAGTGGATGTGTGTGTGAGTGTTAAAAATACTGTGCTAGTGGGCCTCAATGTTTTATTCTGCTCCTAGACCGGTATGTTAAAAGTGGGGTTTGTACTGTGGACCAACCAGTAATGTGGGTTGGTTCAGTACCTGGTCGACATGTTTCACGCTACCCCTAGCGTTTCTTCAGGACCATACAGGGACCAGCCCTGTATAATACCACTCCTAAAAAACCTAGATTTAGGATTCAAATATTAGATTAGTGAGAAAAATTATTTACAGTGATTGGCGCTGTTCCTACTTGGTACAGGCGTTGTTATGTTCATTGGTGAACATTTGTTGGTGCAATATGGCACATCATGGTCTCATGGGGGGCGGTCCAAGGGGAAGCAGCTAGGTAAAACCATGCGGCATTGCTGATCAGGAACATTGTTTCCAACGAGGCGATACCGCCCCCCATGAGACCATGATGTGCCATATTGCACCAACAAATGTTCACCAATGAACATAACAACGCCTGTACCAAGTAGGAACAGCGCCAATCACTGTAAATAATTTTTCTCACTAATCTAATATTTGAATCCTAAATCAAGGTTTTTTAGGAGTGGTATTATACAGGGCTGGTCCCTGTATGGTCCTGAAGAAACGCTAGGGGTAGCGTGAAACATGTCGACCAGGTACTGAACCAACCCACATTACTGGTTGGTCCACAGTACAAACCCCACTTTTAACATACCGGTCTAGGAGCAGAATAAAACATTGAGGCCCACTAGCACGGTATTTTTAACACTCACACACACATCCACTCCACTTACTCCCACCACACATAGTCCTTCACTTCATAGTGCTCCTTCGTAGCTCGAGAGTCGCAGCATGCCCCTTTTCGTAGAGAACTGGGATGACCCCGATGATGAAGCATGTCACCGTGAGGAAACTCCGGTGAGTGAGGGGATAACAAGAAAGAAAAATTCTTTTCTTTCTGGACGGCTACACCTACACACTACTGGTAGATAGCCCACACACAAGACAGGTCCCTGAACCCAGACACTGGCTTCATTTTTGTAACTGTACCTAGGAGGACGACCTGGTCTTGATTAAACCTCCTTTTCCCTCTACTCTGTCACGATACATGAGAACAGCATCAGGATTAGCCTGAACACCCTTGATTTGCACTCAGTGGGAGACTGGGTTGAAGAAAGCTCAGTGGGCATGTCGGTTTAGCCGTCCTGAGAATGCCAGCCAAACCAACATGTGCACTGATGTAATGTGATGTAATGTAATGTAACTTGAAATTATATAGCACAAAAACTGCCACCCAACGGGTATCCTGGCGCTGAGACTTACCCTGTTGTCAGTGTGCATAAAAATAGCCTGTTTGCCGATACTGAGTAGCTCGTATTACTATTCCCTTGGGAAGAGCCATATCTTTATGCTTTTCCTAAATGTAAGCAGAGATTTGATTTGTCTAATATTCAAGGGAAAATCGTTCCAGAGTCGTGAGGCTGCTACACCGAATGCTCTGCCACCCGTCCTAGTCTTCTTGAATCTTGTGGTGGTTACCAGACTTGCGCCTGAAGAACGAAGGTCTCTCCCAGGAGTGTACCAAGTACATTTTTCCTGCATGGATATCGGACCAAAACCATGTACTGCTCTGAACACAATACAGAGAGATTTTAAATGAGTTCTCTCAATAATTGGTAGCCAGTGAAGGTCCTTTAAAGCTAGAGTTGTTGAGGAACTGCCCTGCCTATTTAAAGCCAATTTGGCTGCTATAGACTGGATCCTCTGCAGCTTCAGTAGCACTGAGTTTGGTGCTCCCAGATACGATGAATTACAATAGTCCAGCCTACTCAATATTATACTCTTCACTACTTGAGATCTGGTAGTAGCAGGCAGTAATGGAAGGATCTGACGTAGTGCTCTTATCAAGGAAAAGCAAATACCAACTGTACTATTAACTTGTGACTCCAATTGAAGGTTATCATCCGTTAACACCCCCAGGTTACGCACTGTTCTAGCTGGAATCAGTGGTTTATCCGTAGGGGTGAGTCTAAAATTGAAGGGAAAGGGCCGCGCAATTTTGGCTGCGGAGAAATATACTATCTCCGTTTTATTTCCATTGAATAGTAAGGAGTTTTTTTTAGCCATTTAGAAGTATAATGCATGCACTCCTGGAATTTATCTAGGGAGACTGCCTGGTTTCCTTCTAAAGAGAACACCAGTTGTGTGTCATCTGCATAGCTGACTAGATCAATACCAAAGGACTTGATAATAGGGATCAGGGAACACAGATAGATATTAAATAAGATTGGGCTTATTGCTGATCCCTGTGGTATCCTGTGGCGCCCAGGGATCTTAGGGTATGTAAAAGGTGGAATTGTTACCACCTCTTACCTGCCGTCAGATATGATTGCATCTACTTTAGTGCCAGTCCTTTCACTCCGATGTTCTCTAGTCTTTTCAACAAGATACTATGACTGTGTTGAATACGGCCGAAATATCCAATAGTACTAATACAGTCGGTTTACCATTGTCGGCTCGCATTCTTAGGTTGATAGAAGTGCACTTACCACTCCTCCTGGTGACTGCCCCCATGATGGCCCTACCCCCAAGACTCGGCCCGGCCTATAACTTGAAAAGTAAATGGATAATAAACCTGTTTTATTAACGCTTTATTTTTCAGGTTTATGAGCTGCTGGCAGGGGGAGCAACGCTGCTCCGCCATAGCAGAGGAGCCGCCGCTGAGGTCTTAGTCGATCTCAGCTCATGGATTTGTAGAAAAGGTGTGTTCTTGGGTTCTCCATCTGTATTTTGGCAAGACGGCTCAGTGACTTAAGGCTGATTGCCGTAGTGAGCCAAGTCGAATCCTGGCAACCCAAACTCACCCTTCCACCCTCCTGACAATGCAAATTTAGAACAATTAATTTTGATTAGTATTACATGCTATTTACAGTGCCTAGAAAGGACGCTATGAAACACAATCTAAAAACAAATTATAATTATTTTTGCAACGAGTGAAGCAACCATTTTTACCACACTCTATACTTTAATAAAAAAACGTTCTATATGGTAATACCAGAACACCCATTAAGTCTGCCTTGTGCCTAAAACACCCCTCAGAGAACACACATACTAAAAAGGCACAATTTCCCTGTCTGCGGCACGGCACACCTTTAAGCAGATGTGCCTGTCGCATACAGAGACAGGGCACCCTATTATGTAGAATGAACTGCACTTCGATCCGCCACAAATTTGCACTGCCCACGGGAACAGAGTATTTAAATGAAATACGGAGCAGGGGCCATATTACAGAAAGTGTCGGGGGTGCAACGGGCACAGTCAGCAAACACTTGTGCAGCTCCTTCAGTAAAACATGTAGCGCTGGGGCACATATAGCACCAGCGCTTCCTCAAGAGGACGTTCCCTCATTTGCATGGGAGTGCAGACCCATGCAAATGATGGAATCTCTTTGCCTCTGCATCCACGTCATATTATGGATGTGGGTGCAAAGGCAAAGAAGCTGTCTAGAGGCTAACTGAAAATGCACCATAAAAAGATGGTGCACTGTGAGTGCACCCCCTGATGGCAGCCCTCTGGAGGAAGGAAATGGGGGTTCCATGGACCCCCACATATATCCCCTTAGGTGGGTGCAGTCACTCACTGCACCTGCCTGCAAATGGATCTCTAATCCCTCTTTCAAGTGCAGGTGGGTTAGCGCCAGTATAAGTGAAACATTGAGAGGCTTTGAAGCAGCCGCTCCGTATTTCATTTGCATGCACTGCCACAGGACAGCACAACTTTGCGGCTGCCCCCAGGGTGCACTTTCACTGTTTGTGCACGGTGCGCCTATTTAAAGATGCACCGTGGTGCAAACAGGGAAAGTGCACTGTATATGTGATACGGCTCCGGCTGTTTAAAAGCTTCTCTGTGTTTCACCATGCTGGTAACCCGTCTGCACTTTCAAGAGGTTGGAGATCCCCTTGCAGGTGGTTGCAGTGAGTGACTGCACGCGCCTGCAGGAGAATGTCTGGGGTGTCCATAGGACCCCCTCTTGCCCCTATTAAGGGCTGCCCTCAGGGAGCGTACTGAGAGTGTGCCACTTTTTGTGGCGCACTTTCAGTGTGCTTCCTAGTGGTGTTTGCCTCTGCACCCGCATCGGTAAAATGGGGTGGGCATAGAGGCAAAGTGATTCACTCGTTTGCATTGGGCCACACCCCCATGGGAAGGAGGGAACACCCTCTCTCAATAGCACTGGCGCTACATATGTGCCAGGGCTATTGTATTACAGAAACTGCCGCACGAGCGCCTACAGCCCCTTCTGTAATACCAAAGTGCCCCAGTGGCCTGCAAAGCAGGCGTAGATGTCCATTTTGCTTCCAGAGCACTTTGTGTAATACGGTCCACATTGTGAGTTGCCTTATTTACTTTTTAGTTATTTGCATTTATTTGTCATTTTGTAAAGCTCATACTCCACCCAGCCTGGTTCCAGAGAGCTGTAACACACGAAAAGTATGAGAGCACCTAGGAAAGTGACAAATAGCAATATAGAACAGATACGGCATTGGCCCGGAGTAATGGAGGATTACAAAATGCTCAATGTACAGAGGTAATGACGTATAAATCACCATGGAGTGGGAGATAGCATTATTACCACACAGAGTATGAGTTCAGCATTATCAAGTATGCAAACACAGGTAGCACAGAAGCAGATCGCATGAGGCATATAGGTCAATTAAGATATCAGTGAGCAAGTGAAACCATAAAAGTCTAAATATTACAGGTGAAGAAAAATCGACTGGGGCTTCTGATCTCTAATGCTAATCTGTAGACATGGTTGGGCTAAGATCACACTTCACCGAAAAGAGAAAATAGTTGCATATATCACAAAATGCGTTCAGTTACAAAAAATGATCTTTCGAATCATGGCCGTATGTGGGCGACTATGATGCGTGTTTTCTGATTTATTTCCAAATCATTTTTTGTACTTTGAAACTCCATCCGTAAGTAGCTTAGAAGTGTTGGGGTATATGCTTAATTGTTTTGCCTGGGAAGTTTGCTCTGCATAAATTAGGCAGATTATGGAATTGGTGTGCCACTAGAAAAAGGGTACTACGATGTCTCTTGACTAGGGGACACAAAAAATTGTTGGGTACGGTAAGGGGCCGAAATGTTCGCTGGAGTGACCAATTGTAGGGGGCCAGCCTGTCTTATGTACTCAAGATCCACAAAGAAGTCGCTGCAGGGGGGCCAAGTCTGCCTATCCCCCTGATGAAAACAAGACACAGCAATACTCATTTCTAGGTCTCCCCTATCTAACAGCCTTAACTGTCTCGCTAGCCTCATGTAATTAAATAAAACCTGAAATAAAAAATATACATAGGCCCCTCTCTTCATCCATTGATCTGTTCAACTGTCATTTACGGGTTGCTTCCTCCCACCCCATAGAATCGGGAAACAGGTTAGCACATTTCAGGCATTAATTCTCTTCGACTGTGAGAGATGGCATTTTGCCTGATCAGATCACATGTGCACATCTGCCTGAACAGAATTGCACTTGAGTGCCAGAACTCGTTGGCCAATACTTTAATTTGCCCCTGCTTTTGTCTTCCCTTTCTTTATCTTTTTATTATTTTTCAAATCATCCTGGTCTTCAGAATATAGTTATTCAAAGTCAACAGAACATTTTCTCTGTGCCAGTAAGAATATTTTTTTCGTGTGTGCATTTAAACTAGTAGACTTAGCTGCTAGTAACTATTAAAACTTTGTCATTTTTATTTACATTTTTTATTGCATGTATATGGCACATTAAGCCAGCATGTTTATTTTGTATCTTTTTGATGTAAACTTGCAATTAAAAAAGTACGTAACTGTCGCATCAGCTTCCAGTGACAGATCTGTTGACTCTGCCAAGGCATATTTTTCATTGCTGTACTTGTGAAAGGCAATGGAAAAGGTTCTACAGCTGGTTTGGCAACCTTTTGCCTTCAACAGGAAGTTTAGGTTAAAGTAACCTCTGTTCTGACATCTTCTAGCTGAAGCTGTGCAGTGAAACAACTGTACTTGAAAAATCTAGACTCATTTCCAGACTTAAACTCATTAAAAACAGGGATTTAACAACTTGCCTTTCATAGAACAACAGTTTGTACCGATGTCCAAGGCCTCCCGGACTCCTGTAATACTAATCGAAAGGGCAGGCACACTGTCAGGCAGCTACTGTCTAGACACATCTATTATCCTGCTTCATGCTAGAGAGATTGTGGGAAAGACAGCAGGAGCATACAAACTCATAGCAGGCCTGATTTCTGAAATATTATGCTATAAATAGGAGTATGTTGATCCTTTAGAACCTCTGGCTTACTCCTTAGTCCTAGGAGTAAGCTAGGATACTCCAAGAGGAAGTCACAACAAAGTCTTTTTGAATAGGGCCCAGCAAATTCTGGAAAATCCCATGTGTTTGGAAGTTATGTAGGTAAGGTGGGCAGAGAGATGAAGGGACAGCCTATTGTTAACCTTCGAGCCATGAGCAACTGAGCATGTTCAAAAGAGGCAGCAAATTCCAGGGACCCACAGGGCATGAAAGTTAAGGACAGGTTCTAGGCATTTATGTATGTTATGTATATATATGTAGTATTTATATAGAATGAACCTAGCCAAAATGATACAGAAAGAAAAGTCCAAACGGAATTTCTACAGATATAGCAGTATTACTAGCCTATCTTAACTCCAAATTTGTAGTCACATGGCCCAAATCCAAAGGACAGGCGAAACGAAATTATTTAACAAAAGGATGAGCGTACCAACATTTCAACACAAAACACACAGAATCCAATTGAAACTAATTCATAAATATATTGACATTGAACATAAGTGTATACATTATTTATTATACTGCGGTCACCCCGTAGTGTTAAATGCAAGTCGCGGAAAGAAGTGCTCAGGTGCCCTCTGCAAACCTACCAACCCTGGTGTGGTCACTGACTGGCTTTAGGCAGCCTGTCACCACCAAACCTGTTTCTGGACCCCTGGGTCGAGAGCCCCTGCTCTCGGAGGCAAGACACAAAGCGCATTCTGTGCAGAGGTGTCACCTCTCCTCCTCCAGGATGAGCACAGTGCTTGAGAGAGTGTATTGCGACCCCAGCCTCTGCTGCGAGCAACAGATGGCCAGCCGCGGCCCGCGGAGGGAGTTACGGTGGGGCAGGAAGGCGGGGCGGGGGAGGGGCAGGGTGGTGGTGCTCAATAACGAAATATGGATAATTGGCGGTAAGTAAACAATTTAATAAATAAAACAAATTTCGTAGCACGCCCTGCATCGCAAAATGTTTTGTAGTGCGTGCTACGAAATTTGTTTTATTAATTAAATTGTTTACTTACCTCCAATTATCCATATTCCGGTTTTTTACACCCCCCACCCTGCCCCTCCCCCGCCCCGCCTTCCTGCCCTACGGTAACTCCCTCCACAGGCCAAGGCTGCAGATGGCAGCCCCCGATTCACTTTTGGTGGGAGAATCGTCGGTAAACTTAGTGAGAAAAGATGGTGTGCCCCCCTTCGCCACCTCCACCCCTTTCAGTGCTCACCATCTTGAAGATGGTGGGACTTATCGAATCAGGGCTAGTGCTACACCCCCCTCCCACAGGAGGGTGGCATAATAGAGGGTGTAGACACCCCAGATAAGGAACCCATTGGTCTATACATATCACTCCCCATTAACACCTTTAAATCTAGTATTTAGGTGGCACCCTCAGACCCTGAAATAAGATTCCTTACGACTTTTGAAGTCCGGATGCCGAAGAGCCGCATCAGCAAGAAAGAAGAAGGACTAGTGACTGACTTGGTGCGACCCCTGCCAGCCTGTCTGCTGCCTTTCAATCAATCAATCAATTATAAATCAATCATTTGACCAAGGGCTGGCAAAGCACAAATACTCACCTCTCAAGGCGCTGGGGGGATGTGGGGAGCAGATCTGTCTAAGTGCTGGGGTCATTCGAAGAGCCAGGTCTTTTGGTGCTTCCTGAACTGGATTAGCCCTTTGCTATGAAAGTCAACTCACCTTGCAGGTCCTGCGATCTCCAAAATCCTGGGAGGACTGCCTGCCTTCAACAAAGACTCTAAATCTCCCATGGACAGTGGACTTGTCCAGAAGAGACCAACTTTAAAGATCAAAGAACTCCGCCTTGAGGAACTGGAAACCGCCTCCATATCCACCTCTGCACCCGACACCCACGGCCCGAGTTCAAATGGCCCACCAGTCCTGCGACGGTTATCCAGCGATTCTGAGCCAAGGTCCACTGTGGGCTGACCCCTGTCGGACTCTACCTCAATGCCAGCAGCCTCAACCCGAAGACACCCCCTGACCACGACCTGCCCGGTAAGCTGTTTCCCAACGCCAAAGGACACCCCTGCACCCAAAGAGCATGGGCCTTGGGGAGCTTGACTAATGGTGTCTCTATGTCCCCTATTATCAGAACTTACCTGGGCAGCTGTGGGTTTCCTTTGTTCAGTCTCCTGGCCCGAGCCTGTTTCAAAACCTATCTCCCCCATTGAGTTGCATTGGGGGCCGGATACTGTGTAGGCACTGTGCATCCAGCCGCCCCAGTGCAGCTGAGGGTGTTAGTTTGGTACTGCATTGTTGCCCCCGTGCGCACCTTAACCGCAGGAGACCAACTCCTGATACTGCTTTACTCACCTGTGAGCAGCGCATCTTCGATCACCCCCAATCTCCATTTGTTAATATTGGGTGCCCAACACCAAGGTTGACCTCTGTAACTGCCCGCCCCTGTGCAGCTGGTGGTACAGTCTTGGTGCTAACCTGTACCCTGCCTGGTGCTGACCAAAGACCCCGAAGACTGGATTTGTAATTTGTGCACTTACCTGCAAAACTGCATTCTTGTTTTTTTCCCCAAAGATTAACATTGCTGAACTGAAAAATTGCACTAAGCGTCTTTTTATAAAAGTGAACATATTTTTCGTTAAAAACGTACTTACCTTTTAACATACATCTTGGTCTTAAAATAAATCTGGAAAGAAGTTTATTATTATAATATTGGTGTGGATCTCCTTTTTGAGTTGTGTCATTTATTAGTCACTGTGTGTATAACAAATGTCTTATACTCCTCTGTGATAGGCCTAAGGCTGCTCGCTCACACTACCAGAAATAGATCACTTTGTGTTTACATTCAGCCCTGTACACTGCTGGGGGAATCACTGGACTCTTCACACGATGTAACCCATTAGAGTATTATCACATAAAGTGCCAGCTTCCTACAGTGAGTCTATCTTGATCCCAACGGAGAGTTACAAGTGTGCATTTGAGAGGTGATGGAGACAGGTGTGCATTATCAAATAGTGAGCAGTATGGATTTTTTTTTGTTTTTATTAAATTTTATTAAGAAAAACAATCATGGCAGTGGTACAGAGCAGCAAAATAGCATACATTATGTGGATCACAAGAACAAAGTAGCATAGTCTATAAATAGCATTACAAAATTGATTATGGAAGGTGACATCTTAGATTAGTAATATCCTTACACGGCTGAGGTAGGTCACACTGAGGCACTGTCATCGTCTTCGAGGTTTGGAGGGTCACAAATATTGCCACGAAACTGATTCCAAGCCCCCCATATTTTCTCCCACTTCCTAGGGCACCCTCGATGAATGAACACTGACTTTTCTGCCACCATTACTTCGTCCATATCCCTGCACCATTTGCGAAGGGTAGGTGACACTTCGGAGCCCCACAATAGAGCAATATTGCGTTTTGCCTCCATCATACCTAGCATCACCCAATCTTGCTGTCTATGGTTTAAGTCGTTTGGCTCCCAGACGTTTAGTAAACATCGCCGGGGTTCTGGCGTTAGGGAAACGTTAGTAGATTGGGATATCGTGCGCATAACTGCTACTCAGTACCTCGCTATGTGTACACAGTCCCAGATGGTATGATAAAATGACCCCTCATATCCGCAGCCACGCAGGCAAAATTTGTGGGGGGAAGACTCAATTGTGATTAAAGTCGTTCTTGTGTAATATGTGCGGTGCAATATTTTGAGTTGAACCAGTTTCAACCTAGAGGATATCACTGTTTCCCTAGGAGATGAGAGGGCCTCCAGCCATTCGGAGTCATCAAAGTCTCCCACCTCTCTGGACCATTTCTGTCGCAGCGTGGACCTCACGTCAGGGAGATTGTTTATCAATTTCCGATAGGTCAGTAAAGTGGCCCTATCTGGCATGTGTTCTGGTAGAAGTCTGTCTTCTAAAGGGGAGGACTCCTGTAGAAAAGTACCTGGAGGTATGACAGATTGAAGTGCGTGCTTAATTTGAAGGTATCTAAACTTTTCCTTTTGCGCCATGTCATACTGTGTTTGAAGGTGGGAGAAATCTGCCACCTTTCCCTTTTTCCAGAGGTCACCAACTACTGAGATGCCGATGGCATCCCAGCCCTGGAATCCTTTACTGTTACGGAGGAGGCCTAATTTGTAGGAATCCCACAGCGGCGTCATCAGCGTAATCTTCCCAGTGGATTTTAGACGTCGATTCGCTTTATACCAAAGATGTACCGTGTGTTGTGTGGGTCCGATTAGGTCTGTGGGCATACGACGGCAATAGAGATTGTCAAGTAGGCCTCAGCTCTCCAAGTTTTGTCTGTCGGCGAGATACGCCGGCTCGGTCTGTGAAGCGTGCAACCAGTAGTTTATCTGCTTAAGATGGGCTGCCCAGTAATAGAATTCTATGTTCGGAAGCGCTATACCTCCATCGTACCAACCCCTTACTAACTTATCTTGTGCAATACGTGGTGGCTTCCCATCCCACAAAAGAGTGGTGACGGTTGCAGCTACAGCTCGAAAATAAGAGACAGGGACCAGGAACTGTATTTTTTTAAGGACGTACAAAAACCGTGGAGCGACATCATTTTGTACTAGTCTCTGACAGAATATCGAGAGACAGGATATCGACAGACAAAATGTTAACGCTGGAATATCGAAGGCAATTATATCAACACCCTATCTGAGGAAACTCCCAGTGTGTTACTTGCAGATACAGATGGACAGGTATGTTCTAGTAAGGGTTGGCAGGTATGTTCTAGAGAGGTATAAAAGTTCAAGGGGAGCTGTGGGATTGTATACAAAACTGTTCTTTGTACCATGGGCATTCAACTTGTGAGCGTAAGCAAATTGGACTGAACAAAACTTTTAAAAGCAAGAATAGTGAGATACAGATTATCCCCTCATTCTACCACGAACAAGACTCATTTAGAGATTTTCTATGACAGAAGACCACACACTAGATTATTTCCTGGTACAATGAAATGAAGAAAAGGTTGGTTTGGCGTCTAAGATGTGGATGCTTGTCTTGCAGCCTTGAGGAAATTAGGAAAGCGATTGAAAAGAAAAAGTACTTTGATGAGTTTAAAAATGTAAAGCTTGGCAAGTTCAGGTATACTATCGAGTCAAGATTTCCGCTCCTGTGGGGGCCCAGGAATGGTCACAATACACTGAACTAATGGTGTTAGTAAAAAGTTTGAAAAATGCGTGGACAATCAATGATAGTCATATCTGGAATCTAAGCATGGTGGTTTTACTTAGCAAGAGGTCTCAGACGAGAAGCATGAAAGGATACCCTCTCATAACACTGGAGACCTGGGTTCAGCGCGATTTCAAGATGACGCTCATTCAAGCAGCAGGGATCTTTTGGATAATAGTATGCAGATAAAACCAATGTATTTGAAGAACTTGGTTGATTGATTAGCTTTTGTTTATTTGTTTTCATTATATGCATTTTGGGGTGGGGTGGGTACCTTCTAATCTTTCTGTGCCTTTTGCTACGTTTTGTCCATATTAAGCTTGTTTTTCTCTTATAGTGTTCATTCCTGGTGTTTTAGGTCGAGGTACTATCCGGTTCGTCAGAACCGGAAGTAGCGAGATCTTATGTTTATTAGAGGGGCTCTTTATCCCGCCTCTAATTTTGACTCTCTCCCATTGGCTGGCTTCCTAAATGGAGGCCAGCCATTGGAGGAGAGAGCTGTTACTCCAAAGAGGCTCTGTCTTTTTCGGATTTGGAGGTGTGTTCGGTGTTCTTCTTTCCACTTTTTAGGCACGCCTACTTTTGAACACCGAACACGCCCCCAAATCTGAAAAATCTCAGAGCTTTATGCCGCCATTTTGTTTTCTTCCTCGCTGTCCTCTCCTCGCTGTCCTCTTGTTCTTGTCTTGCCTTCTGCCTGCGCCGTGTCTATTTCCCTCCCCCCTCCCGCTGTCCGTGTCTTTTTCCCGCCCCCTCCCGCTGATGAGGTCGCAGCTCTCACAAGAGCCGGGCACCGGCCTTCTGCTTCATGTGCGCCTGCTCGAATGCCTTCCGGAGGTAAGGGGCGACGGATGCGGGGACCCCACCACTCGCATGGTCCGTACTGGTGCGAAATGCGGCCGGGCTTCACCTGTATCTGGTGGAATATCTCCTCACACTGAGCGAGCCCCTCCCACACCCGGTATTTCCAGCAGATCACAAGTGCCTGCAGCAGCCGCTGCTCAGCTTCCTCATTGTCCTCGCTGACTCTCCCTCCCCCCCCCCCAGGTTCCGGAAATGTATCTGTCGGCTAAAAAGATAGGAATGTCCTATGGTGACGCACACAGATGGCAGGAGCATAAGGCAGAAAGCTCCGACTGCCTCATGTAATACCATGGTTTTTTTGATGCCTTTTCTAAGCACTCCTTTTCGGGCATTCTTGCCTTACTAAATCTGCTTCCCTCAACGCGCCCTGGGACAGCAGATCACTTCTGCAATGGGCAGCAGGATTCTCCACACCCCCTCCCACCTCATATCACGCAGCCTCGGCCCGCGATGGCTGGCCGTATCTACTTCCCCTAGAAGCCCTGCCCTTTGCAAGCCACCTCGCATTACTTTGTGGATGTGTGGGTGATATGCAACCAGCATGCACCACCCCTCCCGCCGACCTCCATTTCGGGCATTCTTGCCTTACTAAATCTGCTTCCCTCAACGCGCCCTGGGACAGCAGATCACTTCTGCCTGCCTTCTGGAGAACAAGCAGGTCCTGCTTTATACCATCTGCCACACTCATTTTCGCAATGTCGTATACAAATGAGGCTCTAGCAATAGCTGAAAAGCTGCCATTTTCCCTGTGCCAACCCTGTGCTTCAGTCCTTTCAGCCTCCTCGGCTCCGTCGTTTAGGACAGAGCAGTTTAGGAGAGAGCGCAAGCAGCGCGGCAGAGGAGCAGCAGAAGGTAGTCACCTCCTGCCCCAGTGTGCCGAGGGGAGGAGGTTCCGTTGCCTCGTAGTACCGCGAGTATACCCTGCCCTTCCTCCCTCGGTGCGCACCGACCTCCCCTGACGAAAGGAAGCCTGCGCCTTCAGTTCTTTCAGCCTCACCGGCCCCGTCGTTTAGGACAGAGCGCGAGCCGCCTCAGAGAGGAGCAGTGAAAGTCAGTCACCTCTCGTTGGCCCTGACGTTATCTACTTCTGTCCTAGCAGAGGAAGGCTGCCCCTAGCTGGCATCTGAGAGCTCGCCCACTCCGAGCATCAGAGGGTCTGCACCTGGCGGGCCCGAGGGGACTCTCCACCCCGAGCAGCTTGAGGTCAGCAACTGGCTAGCGCCTGGATGCTTCTCCGACGCTCTGCGAGGTAAGACATGCCCCCTCACACCCCCACCCCCTCGGACCACAGTTTTTTTGTGTTAATTAGGATCTTTCTAATGGCTCTATAGCGTGCAGGATCTGTTATCCCTAGGGATCTTTCCATTGCTGTATGTAAATAAATCCTGGTATGTGTTCGCTGCCTAGAAAAAAGCATCCCCCGCCCCAGCGCCAATCCTGATCCGCTGCACCCTGCATCTCCAGTAATGGGACTCTCCCTCAGCTCTGCCAATGCACCTCAGTTCTGGCTAATACTCCGTCTGACCCTTTTTCCTAGCTCCAACCCTGATCCGCTGCACCCCTAGTAATGAGACTCCAACTTGCCCTCAGCTCTGCCAATGCACCTCAGTCCTGGCTAATACTCCCTCTGCCTCTCCTCCCCAGCTCCAACCCTGATCCGCTGCACCCTGCACCCCCAGTAATGGTAAGACAGGATACACAAACTGAACTATGTTTAGTGCAGTAAGACAGGATACACAAACTGAACTATGTGTGTCACGCTTAGAGCAGCACACATACACATAAACACTGCACTGTTTGTATTGTGTTTAGTGCAGGCACACAAATACATCTGTAAATAGCGCACTATGTGTGGGCTGTGAGAGCTGTGTGGGCTGTGAGAGCTGTGTAGGCTGTGTGGGCTGTGAGAGTTGTGTGGGCTGTGAGAGCTGTGTGAGCTGTGAGAGCTGTGTGGGCTGTGAGAGCTGTGTGGGCTGTGAGAGCTGTGTGTGCTGTGTGGGCTGTGAGAGCTGTGTGAGCTGTGAGAGCTGTGTGGGCTGTGTGGGCTGTGAGAGCTGTGGGCTGTGAGAGATGTGTGGGCTGTGAGAGCTGTGTGGGCTGTGAGAGCTGTGAGGGCTGTGAGGCCTGTGAGAGCTGTGTGGGCTGTGAGAGCTGTGAGGGCTGTGGAAGCTGTGTGGGCTATGGGAGCTGTGCACTCGTTTTTCTTGCCTTCTGCCCCCTGATTGCACTTGTTTTTCTTGCCTTCTGCCCCCTGATTGTGCCGTTTGTCGGGCCTTCTGTCCCCTGATTGTACCGTTTTTCGTGCCTCTGCCCCATGATTGTATTATCTTTGCCAGTGTTTGTTTGCTGCTGGTATTGCCTTTGCCTGTGTTTCTTTGCTGCCGTTATTGTCTTTGCCAGTGTTTGTTTACTACCGTTATTGTCTTTGCCGTGGGCTGTGAGAGCTGTGTGGGCTGTGTAGGCTGTGAGAGCTGTGTGGGTTGTGAGAGCTGTGTGGGTTGTGAGAGCTGTGTGGGCTGTGAGAGCTGTGTGGGCTGTGAGAGCTGTGTGGGTTGTGAGAGCTGTGTGGGATGTGAGAGCTGTGAGAGCTGTGTGGGCTGTGAGAGCTGTGTGGGCTGTGAGGGCTGTGTGGGCTGTGAGAGCTGTGTGGGCTGTGAGGGCTGTGAGGGCTGTGTGGGCTGTGAGGGCTGTGTGGGCTGTGAGAGCTGTGTGGGCTGTGAGAGCTGTGTGGGCTGTGAGAGCTGTGTGGGCTGTGAGAGCTGTGTGGGCTGTGAGAGCTGTGTGGGCCCACCGGACTTTTGTCCAGATCCTGTTTCCTCTGCTCCGCAAGCCATGGTGGAGTGTGAGGGCTGTGTGGGCCCACCAGACTTTTGTCCAGATCCTGTTTCCTCTGCTCCGCAAGCCATGGTGGAGTTGGTAAACAACCTCCTGCAGCTGCAGGCCGTGGGTGCGTGGAGGGACCTGACGACCAGCGACCAGATGCGGGCCGCCACCATGCTGCTCGACAACGTGGAGGAAGGGGCCTTCGTGCTGGCGACAATAGTCACACAGCACGACCGAGGGCACAAGCACACTCCTGCCTGGCAAAACTTAAACTGCACATTTACTGACGAACTAAAAAGCACCAGCTTTGTAGTTTTTGTGAAAAATCTATATTGTGTAGGTAGCAATAGCGTTTATTGGTCCCACAAATGAAGCAAAACGTTTCTTTTGGGGGTCTAAAGAACGGTATCAAACCTCTTCCAAGTAGAATTTGTCCCTAAAGCACTACAGCTGAATGAGTTAAGTGAAACCCTCAACACATTCTTTAACTCACTTATGCAGTAATCAGCTAACACATACACACTGCATTTATGTTGTCTGTGTGTGTGCGTGGCTCTGTCTGTGCGTGGCTCTGTCAGTGCGTGGCTCTCTGTGCGTGGCTCTGTCAGTGCGTGGCTCTGTCAGTGCGTGGCTCTGTCTGTGCGTGGCTCTGTCTGTGCGCGTGGCTCTGTCTGTGCGCGTGGCTCTGTCTGTGCGCGTGGCTCTGTCTGTGCGCGTGGCTCTGTCTGTGCACGTGGCTCTGTGCGCGTGGCTCTGTCTGTGCGTGTGTGCGCGTGGCTCTGTCTGTGCGTGTGTGCGCGTGGCTCTGTCTGCGTGTGTGCGTGGCTCTGTCTGTGCGTGGCTCTGTCTGTGTGTGTGTGTGTGTGTGTGTGTGTGTGCATGTGGCTCTGTGTGGATAGCTTTTTTGGTAGGTGGCTCTATGTGTGGGTGGCTCTGTCTGTGTGAGGGTGGCTCTGTGTGGGTGGCTCTGTGTGGGTGGCTCTATGTGAATGACTCTGTGTGGGTGACTCTGTGGGTGGCTCTGTATGTTTTTGTGGGTGGCTGTGTGTGTGTGGCTCTGTGTGGGTGTAAATGCAATAGGTCATGCATATGCGAGCGATTAAGCTATTGGCATTGTAAATGACAATGCCATTTATTTAACAATTAAGCTATTGGCAATGTAAATGACAATACCATTTATTTATGAAAAAAAATTCTCTGTTTATATCTCACTACCTCACAACATCCCTCTCCCTCACTACCTCACTCTCTCTCACTACCTCACTCTCTCTCAATTTCAATACCTCACTCTCTCTCTCTCTATCTCACTACCTCACTCTCTCTCTGCTAATGCAATAGGTCTCACATATGCAAACAACTCAGCTATTGCCAATAGAAATGACAATGCCATTTATTTAGGGATAAAAAAAATACAAAAATTATGAGCAATGCGATAGCTCTACCTATAATATTGCCGAGACCATTGCATTGTAAATGCTTGTTATTATATAAGAGGGATATTCAATGGCTCTTCCTCTGGAATTCCGAGACCTCATGATATATTGAGAGTTTTATGATACTTAGTTGCTGAAATCAGTTGGCGGCTGAGGTTGAATAAAGAGCATGCCTTCATCTTTTTTCTTATTTTAGTTTAATATTATCGGCACTGTTTCTTAATATTTATTGTTTTATTTATTTTGGCAAAAAGTGTATATTCGTTATTTAAATTACTCAATAGTTGGAATTTTTTTATGTTTAAAGACAAATTTTTGGAAGTGCTTTTTTACTTTTCTTTTTTATGAATGTTAAACCTTTAAGTATACCGATATGTTAATTGGGAATTCTAAAGTACAGGTCACTGTTTCACAATATGTTTTTTTCTTAATTTGCCCTGTACTGTGACACAAGGCCTAGCTGCCGCTCAAGGAAAAAAACATGTGTTCTTAAGTGCGAAGTCCATTAAACACGGTTCCCACTGAATCACTGTTGGGTCCCGGCTGTTACGAGTACTAAGGTAACACAGGCAAGGGAGTGCTTAATATTCACCAGTCTCCACGACCAGTAAATGGTCCACTCTCTCGGGTATTCGCCGCAGCTGGTCCTCGAGCAGGGTGCTCTCGGAAAGTAATGTAGTTTACAAGAGTTTTTGAAGCAATGTTTACAGTGACTCTACCACTTCCTCTTGACAGTTGCAACTGAGAGGAAGCAGATACAAGACCCCGTTGCCGCCGCTGCCTTGTCAACAGTCAGCCCACAATAACGAGCTGGAAGACGTTATTCCACGAGCGTGGAACCGTGGCGGACGATAATAACTGTACTTCCTGTTGGAGCGAGCATTGCTGTCTGAATAACGTGCAATAACTTACACGCCGTTTATATCAGCTCAGTAGACAAAACCTGTGGGTGGACTTACCTGAGCGGCTGCCTGAAGGCAAAAAGTACGCCAGCGATGTAGTCATGGTGGCCTGGTCCATCTGCAAGCTCGCCCAAATTGCACTCTTTTGGCACCTGGGTTGTTGTTGTATATATAGTGCTTCACGCCCCTTTGTGGGGTACCGAAGCGCATTTCGGACGATCAGCATGCTGTACCGCGTGAGAGTGTGTGGTTCACAGTGTTGTATTTGTTGTGTTTCTATGTAGGAGGTGTTTTGATGTCGTGCATGAGTGACCAGAGAGGCGCTGTTATCATTTTTTTAAATGCAGCACCACGCAGTGTAATGGTGTGGGAGAGAGGCACGTATCAAAGAAGTATAATAAGGGTTAACACATATTGCACCAGCCAAGGGAGAGGGGCAGTAGGATACCGTGTTCGTATATACTAAAAAGGGGAGGGCTAATCAGAGATGGCCACTTATCTTTATGACAGCATGTGCAAGCAGAGATGCAGTCAAATGAATAAAATTATGCCAAACATGCATGAATGGGAGTTGTTGATATGAGCAACAGCCATGGACTTTTTCAAGACAAGAATACTACCTACTGCTGTACAAATACTCTTCATGGACAAGGTTTGAAGATGAATCAAGCTTAGCATCCTGAGCTGAAACTATACAATCTTTCAATGTCCTACATTTCACCTACTCCTGCTAGGCTGAAAGAGACCCACATTTTGAGCAGGTGTTTTAAGCCCCAACTCCTTCTCATGCTCTGGAAGGCTCTCACATGCGGTCGGGAGAACCCTAGTCAGACTAACAACCTGCACATACAAATGTGGGAAATAAGGGCCAGATGTAGGTGGCCGTTTGAGGCCATTTACCGAGCGGTAACGGCCGATTTTGGCCGTTACCGATTGGTAAATGGGTGACAGGTATGTAGGGGGCATTATTTTACCGAATCGGTAAAATTACCGATTCAGTAATTTTACCGATTCGGTAAAATAAAAATTCGGTAATTTTACTGATTCTGAGGCACCCAGATGTAGGTGGGACTCTTCAGAGTCCCAGAGGCCTTACCGAATCGGTATTTTACCATCAAATCCAATTTAATGGTAAAATACCGATTCCGGTGTGCATGCACATGTGTGCATGCACACCTATGCCATGTGACAGGCAGACCTGCCCTTAGGGCATGTATGCCTGCCACATGGCACCCGAGCCTGTTTTGGGGGTGCCAGAGGGTGTCAAAGTGACACCCCCTGCACCCTTGTGAAAATCGGTATTTACCGATTAGGTAAATACCGAATCGGTAATGCCCATTCATTCCTATGGGCTTCAAAGCCCATAGGAATGAATAGGCATTACCGATTCGGTATTTACCGAATCAGTAAATACCGAATTCTTCCGAATCGGTATTCCAGCACATCTGGAATACCTACATATCCACCCCTTAGATTTACCGATTTTTATTTACCGAATCGGTAAAATTCAGTAATTAAAAATCGGTAAATCTATTTTACCTACATCTGGCCCTAAAACACTTGGGGCCAGATGTAGGAGCCCTAATACCGGTCGGAAACGGCCGATTTCGGCCGTTTCCGACCGGTATTAGGCATTTCAGATGTAGGGGTCCTAACGAATCGGTAATTTTACCGATTCAGTAATTTTACCGATTCTGTAAATATACAGATTCGGTAAAATACTGAATCGGTATATTTACCGAATCGGTAAATCCATATGTAGCTGACACTCCTAAGAGTGCCACAGGCCCTTAAGAGTCAGTATTTTACCACACAATCCTGTTGTGTGGTAAAATACCGAATTCAGTTGTGCATGCACATCTGTGCATGCACACCTGTGCCATGTGACACACAGACATGCCCTTAGGGCATGTATGTGTGCCACATGTCACACAAGCCTGTACTTGGGGTGCTAGAGGGTGTCAAAGTGACACCCCTGCACCCTTGCAGGATTCGGTATTTACCGATTCGGTAAATACCAAATCAGTATTTCCCATTGATTCCTATGGGCTTCAAGGCCCATAGGAATCAATGGGCAATACCGATTCGGTATTTACCAAATTGGTAAATACCGAATCTTACAGAGTCAGTATTCCTAAATTCGGAATTACCTAAATCTGCCCCCTTCCCATTTACAGACCCTTAAATACCGATTCGGAAAAATTCGGTATTTAAGAGTCTGTAAATGGGAATTACCTACATCTAGCCCTTGGGGCCAGATGTAGGACGGCAAATACCGGTCGGTAACGGCCGATTTCGGCCGTTACCGACCGGTATTTGCTGTTTGACATTTAGGGGGCCTTATAGTTACAGAATCTGTATATTTACAGATTCAGTAAATTTACAGATTCTGTAAAATACCAAATTGGTAAATTTACCGAATCGGTAAATACAGATGTAGGTGGCACTTTAAACAGTGCCACAGGCCCTTATCGATTCGTTATTTACCACCAAATACTATTTGGTGGTAAATAACGAATACCGGTGTACATGCACATCGGTGCATGTACACCTGTGCCATGTGGCACACAGACATGCCCTAAGGGCATGTCTGTGTGTCACATGGCACACAAGCCTGAATCAGGGGTGCAACAGGGTGTCAAAGTGACACCCTGTCCCCCTTGCAAAATCGGTAATTTTACCTAATCGGTATTTACCGATTCGGTAATTGACATTGATTCCTATGGGCCTCAAGGCCCATAGGAATCAATGTCAATTACCGAATCGGTAAATACCGATTCGGTAATTACCAAATCATACAGATTCGGTAAAAATTACCGATTTTTTACCTACATCTGAATTACCGAATCTAGAATACCGAATCGGTAAAATTTGGTATTCTAGAGTCGGTAAATCAGATTTACCTACATCGGGCCCAAGGGGCCAGATGTAGGAAGGCAAATATCGGTCGGTAACGGGCGATTTCGGCCGTTACCAACCGGTATTTGGAGTTTGGGATGTAGGGGCATGTTAAAATACAAATTCGGTAATTTTACCAAATCGATAAAATACAGAATCGGAAAAATTACCGAATCTGTATTTTGACATGTAGGTAGCACTGTAATCAGTGCTACAGGGATTTAAGAATTCGTTATTTACCACCAACTAGAAGTTGGTGGTAAATAATGAAAACCCTTTAAAAAGCATTTCTTTTGCTTTTTAAACAGTGCCATGTTGCAGACATACATAACCAAAGGGCATGTATGTCTGCAACATGTGCACCCATGCACAATTGAGGGGTGCAACAGGGTGTCAAAGTGACACCCTGCCACCCTTCAATGTTTCCCCCAATTACCAAATCGGTATTTACCGATTCAGTAATTGACATTCATTCCTATGGGCCTCCAGGCCCATAGGAATGAATGGCAATTACCGAATCGGTAAATACCGATTCGGTAATTACCGAATCATACCGATTCGGTAATTAAATCGGTAAAATTACCTACATCCCGATTGCCAGTTCTTAAATACCGAATCGGTATGATTCGGTATTTAAGAATCGGTAATCTGGGATTACCTACATCTGGCCCTTGGTATGTTGTTGCCCTGACAGAAGAACGGACCAGCCCACACTGTGTTACCCTTCTGTATTTACTTCTCTTTATTGGCAAGTCCAGCATTTGTTCTTAGATCCCAAAGACCTTTTCTCTTTCTAGTTTTATGCGAGGAGGCATTCTTCTGCCTTTTAAGAATTCTCTCCCAGACATTTTCCACTTTCACTGTTTGTAGGGAATATACGTTATGGGTGAAAAAGAAACAATGTGAAGAAAGGAGACTTACTACTTCCTCTGTTTTAGTTAGGACAACCACATAAGTTTAGGCCCAGTACCACTTTTCCAAAATGGCCTGAGGTCAGCAGAGGCACAAGCACACTTTCGCCCAGTGCCTCATAAGAAGCTGAAGAGCACTAGTTTGGTAACTCCTCATAACCCTGGTGCCACTGTACGTGCAACTCTGTTGAAGGTTTTGCATAAAGATAACTTATGCATCTTTTGCCGTGGTTGCTCCTGTTGGTACGAACAGGGGAGGACCCCTACTGGTGGACAGGATGAGTAACGCACAACCAGACCACAGCAGCTGTAGGATTAGGCACACACTACGCCTGCCCCACCAGTGCACACTCCAAGCCCTCTCTTAAAAGAAAGAAAATGGCATCAACTATGCACAGCTGCAAGGTTCATTGTATTGTATGGTATTTACTTTTGTAAAGCGATTCACACCTCATGATCGAACAGGTAGTCTGCTTACACTGTATGGGAGTTCTCGGTTGGAAGGGTGTTGTACTTGAGGTGGGCCTGTGTGGGAAACATGTTGGTGTCTTGTATGAGTGCTCGGAGTACAGCCTGGATCATAACGTTTGCAGGTGTGATGCAGGAAGGATGAATGAGATTACATTAGTTGCCTGGTATAGTTTAGTCTGCAGGTCTCATGTTGGGTTTATAGTATTTAAAGGAAGGGGGGCACTAGTGTGCGGGCTGCAAGATGGCTGCCATGTACTGAGGCTCTGCAGGCCGGGCAGTTCATTCGCCAATTATCCTGTGGGTGGCCCACTCATTGGGGACCGAACTTGTATGGGATCGAACTTCTACGGGATCGATTCAGTACCGGCTGCTGTACCTGCCCCAGATACAGAGATACGCAGCAGGAGTGCCTGCTGCAGTGAAAATGGCGTTCCAATCTGGCAGCGCCCAGAGACGGGTGCGTAGCGGGCACTGCCTCAGTGGAAGGAGGCGTTACGACCCGGAGCCCGCCGGGGATCAGCTGAGGAGATCAGTGCCTGCCTGGAGACGGCGAACGGCCCCAAGAGTGCAGGAGAACAGCGAGAGACGGGCGGACTGGGGCCCAGTCTCTGGGGAGCTACCTCTGGCTGGACTCTTGTGGAGAAGTGTGGCTCACCGGTTAGAGGAGGCAGACCCAGAAGCAGAGGTCGCCCGGGACCAGGGTTCAATTCCCGATGCGGCAGGGTTTGGAGCCCAAATGTCCACGGACCTGATAATTCTCGCTTTGGTGCCTACTTGAATCAGGGGTTCACGCTCTACAACTCTGGGCAATAGCTTGCTCAATCTCCACTACGGCCCCGCGGCGGGATGCCTGGCTTTCACCTTGGGGGTGCCCAGCTGGGTTATCCCACAGGGAAAAACCAGGACGGGTTCCCAAAGCAAGCGCCGAGATACCCTTTGTGGTGATACGTGCACTATATAAGAAACTACATTACATTACTCTCCTGGACCCAGGCACGCCTGGACTGCTGTGTTACGGCTGTGGCCCCCGTCGTAGTTTGGCAGAAGGGTGAGCAGTGGGACTCCTGTGTCTTGTACGGCTTCCGCCGGCACTGGCCTGCTTAGCGCTGTGCGATGGGAGCCGGAGGGAGAGGAGCTTTGCTCCAGCAACTGTTGGTGTTGCGTGGTGGACCTGCCTGCGAGCCTGCCGCGGACACTTGGACTAGACCATGCGGATGGTGCGCCCGAGACGTGGTGGAGTGCAGGGTGGCCTGGTCCTCTGACGGCCAGTGCACAATTCCTCCTGTTGTCTGTGGGGCAGGGTGCGCTGATGTGTAGGCCTGGACCCCTCACGGACTGGTTACTGTCATTGCCTCACAGCTCGGAGGCGCAGACCTGGGATATCGACTGGTGCCTGACCCGGCCTGCTTGCTTGGCTTCGGCGATACATTGGTGGTTATCGTGTGGCTCAGGGCTTCAGCGGATCTGGAGGGGCCTGGCCTGGGTGCTGCTCCTAGCTTTGCTGATCGGATCTCCCTCTCTCCCCTCGAAGGAAGCTGTGGCTCCTCTGCAGCCTCGGGGGGCCTGCTGCCCACATGGAGTGCGACTGCTGTTGCGTTGCGTTAGTGGACCCGGTCAAGATGGCGTGTGAACGGGGTGCGCTCGAATGACGATTTTAGACGGCCAGGCTGGGACACTGTCACTTTGGAGAGGCCTTCCCTGTTTAGTTCTGGCATCATGGGCAAAACTGACGCCAAGCAACCAAGAATTTAGTTTGAGTCACGCAAAAATCCTAAACGGAGTACACCTCTGGTGGAAAGGCTTGAAGAGGAGAACATGGCGGATGCACCTAAAGCTAGCCTAGTATTTGCGCCATGTTTGCCGAACTAAACAATCCCTGGCCGCAATAGACTTAAAGATCAACTCAATGTCTTACTGCCTGGACCGGCTAAAGGACAAAGTGGCGAGACACGATGAGCGCATCACTGAAGTCAAGCAGCGAACCTCGGCATTAGAAGATGACGGCACAGCTACCCGAGAAAAACTGCGCAGCATGGAAAAGGTCCTGGAGATCATCCGCAAAAAGAATGAAGACCTTGAGGCACAATAATCTGGGCGTCCCGGAGTCCACCGCAATGTCCCGGCTGGAGGACTACGTGGAATGCGTGCTCAGGTTCCTCTTCGGGGATGCCCTATTATCGGTGTGTGGTGGAGCGTGTGAGGTTCCTTGGTTTCTGACTTCGTCCCGTATTTAGCCGCCATATTGTGTCTCGTCGCCATTTTGTGTTGCCCTCACTAAGGCAGCACGGCGAACGGAGTGTTTTTGCTTTTCTTAGTTGCTACGTGTCTCTTCTGTTAAAGAGTAACCCCCTTCCCTTGTTTACAAAACCGATGTCAGGGTCTGGCCGAGTTCACTAATCCATGTCTGGGTTGATTGATCCCTGTCTTGACTGACTATTTGGCTTCTCCTATTCTTTCCTTACATTATCTTATCCGACTGGCCTTCACTATTCTCTCCTTGTATTCTCTTGTTACACAACTATCCTTTGAGGCATACAAATACGTCCTGCCACCTGCAAATTGCATTGTCGGTACTAGCACTGATTAATTTGTGGGGAGGGGTGAAACACGGGGTCTGAAAGAGGGGCGTATTTGGTACACCTGATAGCTTGTTTTCCAACTTTCCTATTGGCTTGCTTTGTGTGTACTGGGAGTAAAATGTTGTAAATATGTGTGCTATAAAAGATTGTGCGCCACGGACTAAAGTAGCAGTCTCCTCATAATATACTCTGTATGTACTTCTGGGACAACTTTGCTTAGCTGCAGCTAATAAACCTGTTTTTCTACGCCCAACAGAGTGTCTCGTGTCTCTGTTCGACAAGGCAGGTGAACTCGGGGATTTAAGGCGGGCCCTGCGCCGCCAGGCTCATAAGGCCCGGTTCTCCACGTGCACACAGATCCCTGGGCCCGCGGCCTTCTCCGGGTGCCTCGGCCCGCCCCATCATTGTGAGACTGCTGAATTATAGGCTCGAGACCTGCAAAACACTAGATTCCAGGGCAATGCTTTTTCATTCTTCCTGAATTTTACTTTATCTGTACATGCTGCCTGTAGAGAGTTCGTGCCAGTCAAGCGGATGTTACAACAGCAGGAGCTCAAATACTCGCTTCTGTACCCAGCGAAGTTGCGCATTTTTCACTCCGGACAAACATCCTACTTTACGGATGCCAAGGTGGCGGCCAAGTTTGCTAGAAGCCTCAAGCGCCCCAGGCCGGCTGCCTTCATAAATAGAGCACAGCAGGAGGAAGACCCGTTCAATGAGAATGACTGAACATCATATGGCAGCCGCTCCCTGCCCCACAACTTAATTAGGTCCTCCGAGTTTACTGGCCTGATTGCCGGTTCCTTGCCCCTTGGGCATCTGCACTGACTTGGGTGCCATTGGCAATTGTACTGACATCTCCCCTGTCTGGTCCCATCTTGATTTAGCGTCCTATTGCTCCTTGCCCCATTGGTACTTGTTTTTCCTTCCTTGCTCATTTCCACTGGGTACTGTGTGGGTTGGTTGCTCACCTGATACTGTGAGTCCTCAAAGATCTCTTGCCGGCCACCCAGCTTCCAGGGCTGGGATACGCCAAGCTTCCTAGTGCTACCCCCCCTGGGATGAGTCTCATGTTACGCTCTGACGTTGGTCCTTTGTGGCTGTGTTGGCAATGGGTGGTAACTCTTCAGCCTAGTTGGGCGGCTTCAGCAGGTGGGCGGGGGGAGTGTTGTTGCACTGTTTGTGGCATTCTCTGCTTGTATTTCCCCTGTCTTCTTTCCTTCTCCCATTTTTTCACCTCTCTGGTCCTTTACTTGCTGGAGCGTATGCTCTGCTCATTTTCCCCTTCTCTCCTTTATTGCCCGAAACTTGAGGTGCTGTAGTAATGGTGGACAATATTAATGCTAAGCATACACTTAAAGCTATTACCTGGAATGTGCAGGGCTTGAATGATTGCAGAAAGGTATGGCTTGTGGCGGTGCTGCAGAATCGCCATGGGGCAGATATATGCTTCCTTCAGGATTTGCATCTGATGCGAGATATGTACTGGCGCTTGCGGGCAGGCTGGATGGGTGAAAATTTAATTACAGGTTACTCTAACTATGCACAGGGTGTCTTACGCATGGGTCTCCCCTGGAGCACGCGTGTTGCTATCCTGGATCCCCAGGGCTGGTACGCTATGGTTTCAGGTTATTTGGCTGGGCGCCCCATCCGACTGGTGGGCCTAATGATAACGACCCCTTGTTTTTCAGCGAGTTGTGGAGGCTTGTGGAATCCCTGGGCCCATGAGCAGTGCTATGGGCGGGACTTCCACGTTGTGCTTAATGCCAACAGGGACAGACTGGGAGGTTCGCACCGCCCCCACCCTCGAGCTGCTGAGCAGCTCCGGGTGCTAATGGGTGACTATGGCATAACAGATGTCTGGCGTAGACTCCACCCGCATGGCCGCGAGGGTACCTGTGTTTCCACCGCGGGTCCCACATGGTCCGGGATAGATTATTGGCTCATCTCTCCTGACGTAGGACACTTGGGTCCGACAATGTACACACCTCGCACACACCTTTCTGACCACACTCCAGTGCTGCTTGAGTTTGCGTTACCCGACAGGCTGACCAGGCCCTTCGTTGGAGACTCCCTGCAGGAGCTCTCCGCGATCAGGTTCTACCAGGACGATATCGAACTTTCCATAACCACATACTTCAAGCTCAATGAGGGCTTGATGGACTCCCCATCCACGTTATGGGAAGCGTGGGGACCTGAGACACCTGAAAGACAAGATAAGACTGCTGGAGCGGGAATATGTTGACACTAACTACCTTTCTCTCCTCACTCTGATTAAGTAAAAGCTGGAGGAGATTTAGGAGGCCGCGCTGTGGAAGACACACTATTTGGGGAAGGAGGAGCCCGCCCGTCAGTACGGAAATGGGGATAAAGCCGGTAAGACCCTTGCGGGGCTGCTTCGGAAACCGTGGGCCATAGACTACATTTGCAAACTGCGCTCGTGGGAGGACGAGTTGGGGGTTGGGCAGGATGCGGTCCAGGCTGAAATGCTGTGTTCTACGCCTCATTATATGCTTCCTGCCAATCGAGGGTCCTAGCAGAATTACTTTCCTTTTTGACTCAATTGAGCTGATCTGACTCAGTGATGCCCAACGTAGATACTTAGACAAACCATTTTCCATAGAGGAGGTGATTGAGGTAATTTGGGCTATGCCTGCGACAGTGCCCCTGGACTGGACGGGCTAACCTCTGCCTTCTACACGGAGTTTGACCCGCTACTTGTGCCCCATCTGCTCAACATGTATGAGGCCTCCTTGGAGGAGGGTATCCTCCCTCCCTCCCTCCACGAGATGCTCCTCATGACCATACTAAAACCGGATAAAGATCCGCTACAGTGCGACTCCTACCGCCCTCTCTCCATGATTAATATCAAGAACAAAAATTCTCTCAAAGCTTCTAGCCTCGCATCTGCTTCCCCTGCTCCCAACGATCCTCCGGCCGGATCAATGCAGCTTTGTGCCGGGTAGGAGCACTGCCCATAATCTCCGCACCCTATTTGCAGTTATTCAGTGAGCTGATTCTCCCTGCTGCAGTCGTGTTCCTCGACGCCACCAAGGCATTCAATACCCTGGAATTGCCTTACTACTTCTTGTTGCTGGACAGAATAGACTTGAGTCCTGCGTTTTTAAGAAAAATGGCTTTGCTCTGCACCTCCCCTTTGGCGAGATTGAGGGTTAACGGAATTGTTTCCCCCCCAGTTGAGATTGCCCGGGGTACCAGACAGGGGTGCCCGCTGGCGCCCCTCCTCTTCGCGGTCGCTATTGAGCCGCTGGCGGCCCGGCTGCGATAGTTCCAAGCACAGAGAGGACTTCACTTTATGCCCCGGGGGGTCCTAGAATCAATGTACGCAGATGATGTGACTCTCTCCGTCCAGCACCCCTCGCCTATTCTTGATCCCCTCATATGGGAGTTCCTTCGGTTTGGTGGCCTCTCAGGGATTACCATCAACTGGGTAAATCCATAATCTTCCCACTTACGGTGGTCACTGCTGCATTTCAATCCGGATTCCCGCTAAAATGGGCAGCCTCCCATGTAAAATATTTGGGAATCTGGATTAGCAGAGACCATGAGGAACTCTGGCGCTACAACTATGGTAGACTTATGGAATGGCTTGAGGTCCGGCTCCCCCATTGGAAGGCGCTCCCTCTCTCCCTTACTGGGAGACTCGCCATCGCCAAGATGGTGCTATTGCCTAAATCCCTTTATACGTATGTGAATCTTCCGCTTCCACTCACGGTTGCATTTAAGAAACAACTCGGCTCCGATTTGATCTCCCTGGTGTGGACGGGTGGGCAGCCGCGGGTCACCTGAGAAACTCTCAAGCTTCCGTTTAAGCAGGGTGGCCTGGGAGTGCCTGATGTGAAACTGTATCACTCATGTGCTCAGGTGCAGTTTGCATTCTATTGGGTTTTCCTGACGCCGTTTCTGGCACATGCGGTCGCTAAGCATGACCTGGCAGACCCAACTTCATTATCAATGGTGATGTTCCGCTCGCAGGGTGGCCCGCGTGTGGGAATAGACACGGTCGGTAGTACGGTATGGGCATGGCAAATGTTCCGCCGTTGAGCAGGTTTGGACACTCTATTCGCACCTTCAGTGCTGATAACCGGACACCCAGAGCTGCCTTTCGCAGGGGAGGAGGGAATCTGTTGGTGCTGCGCAGCCTACAAGTGCACACATTGGGTTGAGCATTTCCGGACAGGCTTTTTATCGACATGGAGGCAGCCCTGGGCAAAGAACACACAGGTCTCCTGGACAGGATGACTTACTTTCAGTTGCGGGCAGCCATACAGGCGAAGTTTGCCTCATTCCCAATAGCGCCACCACTTATAACATGCCTGTACACTGGTATGCAGCGGCACCACCCTGTGAGTGTGCCTTTGGCACAAGCCGCTTGGGAGGAGTGCCTGGGTGCGCTGCTTGAGGAGGTGAAGAACCGGGGTTTAACCCAGCGGCGTCAGGGGCATGCCTAAGATCTTGGAGTTCACCTGTCTTGGAATACAGAGATACAGAATACTTCTGGATGGCATCAGAGACCAAGTTTATTAGCTGCAGCTAGTAACAGGGATCCTAGAAATACATCACGGTGTAAATTCTCAGGAGACTGCTCATTTTACTAAGGCGAGACGTCTCCTTTTATACCCAATATTCACATTATAAATGTACACCCACTGCACCAAATTCTAGCCAATAAGGTACATTTTCAAAGAAAGTATCACATAACAAAAACTCAATTTACAGTATCCCAACCCAAAAGTTAATCATTAGGAATGTCCCAAATTCAATCTCCACAAGCCGGACAAACCTATAATTGAAAGCATAACCCATGTAACGGAGAAACATAAAAAAGAAACAGTAACAGATGCTGAACAAGATAAGGCATGTGCAAGGAAAGTAAAAGTTAACGATGTCCTGAACATTGATTGGCAATCTCAGACAAAGATCGATCAGGGAAATTGGCTTTGCGAGTTCAGTTTCAGGTGAAGAGGTCAGTTTCTTACAGTTCATTTCAGAGTCAAAAAGAAACCTAGTTAATGTATACATAAACTAAGAAGGCCAGGCAACTTTGTTCGCCAGGCTACCTTCACAGGCCTACGTGAGGGCAACACAAAATGGTGGCACAGAACAAAATGGAGTCAGACTTGAGAATTACAAAACCTCAGACCCTCCCTTTGTCATTACGTAGGCAATAACCTAAGACTCATGTTAATCTGAATCTAGGTCTATGTCGATATTCATTAGGTCATCAAGGTGTTGCTGTAGCATCATCTTATTATTCTCTACTTCTCTCGGGACAGGTCTCCGAACACACATAGTAGCACAAAGACTACAAATGGCGGGACTACACTGGATGCAAAGACTACAAGAGAAAAGGATGGTTAAAACCATACCAAGAAATGTCAGAGTCTTCCATCCCCATTTGGACAGCAGTCCCCAAAACCATCCCGTCAATGACCAGTCTCCTTCGTCTACATGGATAGACTCAGAGATTTTATACAACCTAGAGATGGCTTGGTACACTATAGGGGCATTATCTGGTATGTAAACACAGCAACTGGATCCAATCAATTTACATACTCCTCCTCAATCTGTAAGTATAATGTCTAATACCATACGGTTCTGCAAAGTCATAAGGCGGTCCGCTTGAAGCTCAGCTGTAACATTACTAAGAGCACCTGCTGTCTCATTAATAGTAGCTTCAACAACGCGGACAAGCTGTCGAATATGCCTACTATTGATCATAGGACCCCAAAAGGGCAGGAAGCCCTTGAAGAAATCTCCCACTTCGTGTGCTGCAGTATCTTCCTGATTGAAGACACCTCTACCATATCTCGTTCTATGATAGTCTGAAGCAGTAGTGTATGTAGGGGGAAGCAGAAACGCCACATAACACGTTCCTGAAAAATCAGGTGGCAACCATGTGTAGGTTCTGTCATGACAAACAAAATATGTGCCTTTAGCTGGCACAAACGGTGGAGAAGTCTGAGATGAATAGATATAGGTGTGAGCACACACACTCTTACCTAGCTGAGCTTTCGGATTCCGACCATTACCTTGAAAACAAAAATGGCCTCGGTGGGGTACAATCCAAATAGGGGGAGACCTTTTTCGTCTCTCCTTCTCTGTCAAGCTGGTACTATATCCAGTCACGTTTCAACCAACGTAAGCCTGCACCTCATCCTTAGGGATAGCATTATATGCATCAATATCTCGGATCATAGCTACTATTCCCCTTATCAAGGCACTATTGCTCGAGTTATCTTTAAGGGAACGTAAGGGGCGTACCTCATTTGCATAGATAAACATGGTCTGAAAAGCTGACACAGACCCATTAAAAGAAAAAGGCAAAACCAAATATGGCATACCTTTATCTGTCGTATGAGGCATAAGACCACAAACCCAACAATTAGTGGTATTTTACTACTAACTGATGCTGATGCAACAACTGTATGAACGAGTTGTTAACAAATTCTGATCTCCTTGTCTGTTCATGTTCAGGCAACGTATAAAACTGGTGCAAAGAAACAGTAGTGAAAGAAAGCATAGGTTGGGAGGTGGGTGCAGATGTCTGTTGTGTAGCATAGACAGTCCTACACACACAAGCTAACGTGATACTTAAAAACGTCAAAAAGCACAATATTATAAAACATTTGCTATGCATCAATGTACAAAATCTTGTCTTAAGATCTATTCTCTCAACATCTCTTTCAGTTACAACAGACTCCATCCTCTAACGTGCTGCTCGCGGCAATTTTCCTTCTTCACTCAAGTGTGCGTCCAGGCGTCCTAGACGTCCCTAGAACCGCAGACCTTTCGTCAATACGCGGGCCACCCCTTAAGTCTTATACCGTGACCCTGCAGCTGAACCCAGATGGTGGTTCGAAAAAGAAAAAGAAAAATGGTCTCTTGTCTGAAAGAGTGTAATTCACAAAAACAATTTTATTTGTCCTTTTTAGACCTTAGGTTGTAGCGTTCTTTACCAGGCACAGTTTGATCCTGAAAGAGTGTTTCTGGGTGTGCAGTATCAAGTCTCAAACACGGCGGCACAGCTTCTTGCAAGACTTCATCATCTGCACGTTCTGACTGAGTCCATTCCAGATGTGCATCGCTAAAAGGTACAAATCTCGGAACCCTTTCACTCTTGGAATCAGCAACACCTTCCCGGACCCACTTATCTTACGTTAAGGGCAAAGGTATCTTCTTGCAATGGGTACCATGTACCCAGTTTTTCTTGCCCAACACCTTAATAGCAGTCCGAGTTGGCAACAGGTCTTGGTATGGACCGGTCCATCTTGGTTCCAAGTTCTTTGACCTCTGGAAATTCCTGGTTAGAATCCAGTCACCAGGTTGAATCGTGTGGCCTGCGTCTACAGAAACTGAAGGCAAAGTGTCATGGACCTGTTGGTGAAGAACACGCAATTTAGCAGTCAAATCATGTAAGTAGTCAACCAACATAGGGTACTCGATATCACAGTACTTCTTAGGCCTCCGCACACCCCAGACATTCGCCGGACGTCCAAAAACAATCTCGTATGGGCTAAGTCCCACGCGAGAATGTACTGTCGTTCTTGTGGACAAAAGTGCCAATGGTAAGGCATCGGGCCATGTAAGACCAGAGCTCGCTTGCACCTTGGCCAACTTCAGCTTCAGAGTGCCATTATAGCACTCGACCAGGCCTGCTGACTGGGGGTGATTCGCAGCGTGACATTTCTGTTTGATACCCAGACCCGCACATACTTTCTTCATAATCTGACCCACAAATTCACTTCCATTATCACTCCATACCATCATTGGCAAGCCATATCTGGGAAAGAATTCTTTGAGCAAAACCTTGGCTGTAGACAAGGCAGTATTATCCTTTAAGGGCAGGCCTCTATCCATCTGGAAAAGGCACAAACAACCACAAGGACATACTTCAAGTTATTGCATCTTTCCATATGAATGTAGTCTATCTGCAGCACCTCGAACGGATGCGTTGGAGGAGCAAAATGACCCGCTGGAGTTGGGGTTCCCATTCCAGGATTATGCATCAAGCAAATCATGCAGTGTTTAACCAAATTCTCAGCACACCTAGGAATTCCACCATGCTACCATACCGGAGCCAGCAACTTACATATCCCTTTTGAACTAATGTGAGCCAACCCATGAGCCATAGTAACCACCGGAAGCACATATGCATCCGGCAACAACCATCGCTGGTGCTCTGACAACTCAACCCAACAGCCTGTTGAATCGAACATTCCCGTACTCTCTCTCCACATACTCAATTCTTTCTCAGTAGCTTCTGCCTGAATCATCTTCACACTTTCTGTTGTATCTTCACACATTCCTCCTTCCACAACCCATCTGGCAGGACCTGCAACATACATCCGACTCATCACATCTTTCGCTGTTTCTCTCGCTACTTCATCTGCAAACGCATTCACTCGACCCACATCATCCGTAACCTTCTTATGCGCACTACACTTCACTATCGCAATTTGGGTCGGCAAAGTAAGTGATTCAAGAAGTTCACTCAGTAATTGTCCATGCTGAATTTTCGTACCATGGGAAGTAAGAAATCCTCTCTCTTTCCACAAGCGACTAAAACTGTGAGCCACACCAAATGCGTATTGGCTATCAGTATAAACATTCACTCTCTTTCCTTTTGACAACACACACGCTCTAGTTAATGCTATCAACTCCGCTGCTTGCGCTGAATTCTGTGCAACACGGGCTGTTTCAACAATCGTGTGCAAAGTTGTGACAGCATATGCTTCAGTCGTCTCTCCATTCGGAAGCTTAAAGCACGAACCATCTACCCATAGGGTACCATCAGGATTCGAAAGAGGAGTATCTTTCAGATCAACTCTACCCTTCGTTTCCTCCTCTGTCTGGAGAAAACAATCATGCTGTTCCTGAGCATCTGTCTCTACAAAAATCGGCAACAATGTAGCTGGGTTCAATGTGTTGCACCGCTTGATGTGCACATGGCTAGCCAAAAGCGTCAACTCATAACCTGACAAACGCGCACTGGTAAGATGTTGAGTCTTCGTTCTATTCAATAGGGTATCCACTGCATGTGGGACCATCACAATCAATGTATTATCCAATACCAAACCAGCAGACTGTCGGATAGAAACAACCGCTGCCGCTGTAGCTCTTAGACATCTAGGCAACGCCCTAGCTGCCGGATCTAAAGTAGCAGAAAAATACGCACATGGGGCGCTGCTTGTCTCCAAATTGTTGCGTCAACACTGACAACGCACAACCTTCTCTCTTGTGTACATAAAGTGTAAAAGGTTTACTGTAGTCGGGGGTACCCAACACCGGAGCAGAACACAATGCATCACGCAATTCAGAAAAACTCTTCTGACATTCGTCAGACCAAGGAAGAGGGTGTGGTGTGTCCTTAAGAGTAAGTGCCAACAAAGGTTTCGCTAGCAAAGAAAAATTCGGAATCCACTGTCTGCAATACGAGGTGATACCTAAGAAGGCACGCACCTCTCTCTGTGTGCATGGCACAGTCATTTGGGCAATCGCTTGAATACGCTCTGGGGTCAAAAGTCTTCCCTCCTTCGACAAGAGATGACCTAAGTAGGTCACTTGTTGGCGGCAATACTGCAACTTCGAAGGTGACACTTTATGATGAAGGTCAGACAGGTGTCGCAACAAAGAAAGAGTAACTTCTTTACAAATCTCTTCATCATCAGCAGCAACCAACAGATCATCAACATACTGGATAAGAGTAGCACCAGAAGGCAGTGCAAGAGTATCAAGCTGAGTTTTCAAAGCCTGACTATAAATAGAGGGACTCTCACAATAACCTTGAGGAGCGCGCTTAAACCGGAAACTGCGGCCTCCTAAAGAGAAGCCAAAAATATCCCTACTTTCCTCAGCAATCGGAATACTGAAGAAAGCGTTCTTCAGATCAATAACAGAAAACCAAGCAGCTGAGGCAGGGATCATAGTCAATAAAGCAGTAATGTCCTGGACAACAGGAGATTGTGGCACAACGATCTTATTGACCTCTCGAAGGTCAATCACAAACCGATACACAGGTGGCTGAGAAGAGTCAGTACGCTTAAGGATAGGCAGAACAGGACTGTTACACACATTACCTCTCGTTTCTTCAACCACACCTTTCTCTACCAAATCATAGATAATCGCTAAAAGAGCTCTTTCGCCATCACTGGAAATTTTGTACTGAGGAATGCGAGGTAACTTAGCATTCGACTTAAGAGTAACAACGTAGTGCGGAATCTGCAAGAGACCAACATCATTGGGACCTGTAGCCCAAAGTGTATCAGGGAGAGAACGCAGTTCCAGTGGAAGGCGATCCTTAGACAGATACATCGGGGAAATCACTTTCTTACCCACCGTAAGATGTACTCCCGAAGGAGAACAATGTAATGTTGCATGCTATCTTTTCAACAAGTCCAAACCCAACAGATTCTCGCCACAGCCAGTTGTTAGAATAAGGGGAGCCTCCAATTCACAGGGGCCAATAGAAACGGGCAAAGGACAAGAAACCGGGTTACGAACTGGGACGCCAGAAAATCCTACTGAAACATTGGTCAAGCCAGACAAAGGTGCGCCAGGGAGTTTAGAGTGCATGATAGAACTCTTTGCTGCACCAGTATCCAAAAGAAAAGGTTCTGCCACACCTGATGTAATCACTTCAACATAAGATCCACTCTGGTCTACTGGAACTGACACTACTCCCTCCCTTTGTCCATGGCTGTTCTAACTATCATTAAAACCAGCACATCACTTCCAACATAATAATCATCAGTGTAGTACTGGGCGGACTGGACGGTCGGAACATTCTGTTGGTCAAAATAATTCATAGAATTCTGAGGGGAAAAGGAACGTTCATTCTGGGGAAACGTACCACGTGCCCTACCCCTAGGTACTTGTTGGAAACCACCACGACCTCTCAGACCAGACATACCATTCGCATGCTGTAGCAAGATCGGGCAACTATTCTTGAAGTGACCTTCTTCTTTACAATAAGCACACTGATTAGGGCCTAGCGAGAGTCGCGAAGCAAAAGTCTCAGACTTCTGCAACAGTTTCTGAAACTGTGGAGGTTGCTGAAACTGGGAAGGTTGCTGAAACTGACGCTGATTAGGGCGAGGCGGATAAGCCTGCTGCAGGAGAACTTTCGTTTTTAATTCTCTAGTCTTCTTCGCTACTTTATCCTTCTCATCTTTATCTCTATTCTCATAGTATTGTGCAGTAGCCAATATCTGGGCCAAAGAAGAAACAGCCCATGAACTCTCAGAGTCCTTTAACTTATTAGAAAGTTCAGGAAGTAAATTAAAAACAAACTTATCTACAAACAACCTCTGACCACCTTCTGTACTCATGTCCTGACCACTATGATCAATGAATGTTTCCTCAAACCTAGTGAAGAAATCAGACACACTCTCGTCTTTCTTTTGTTTGCATGCTGCTAACGTGTCCCAATTCACCCGCAGAGGAGGCATCATAGTTTTCATTAAATTAATAATCCTACCAGGTAGTTCTGCAACTAAGGGTTCAGGTTTGGCACCTCCTACCTGCCGACCATCTGCAGCAGTAATATTAACCAACGTATCTCCTAACTCTGGCACGTGATCCTCGTGACAGATGTTCGCCCACAAGGGTTGAGGAACTACATTACCCATTAACATATCTATGTCAGCTAAATTCATAACACACGCATCAACTGTCTGAGACAACTCCTTGTAATAACCAGCAGGCTTTTTACGGGGGTCAGGCAAGGTATGCTTAAGAGCCAGGACCTCAGCTCTCTTCCAAGGGACATGCACCCACACTCGCTGAAAATGAGCCAGTGCAGCCGCAATACCATGAGCGGTATCAGCCACAACTGCCTCTCTCCATACAGGGGGAACCTCTCTCATAGGATACTGCTTCACTTTTCTCCTAACAGAAGGGTCAGGTTCGAACAATGACTGAGGTGGAAGTCAAGACCTAAAAGTGAGTAATGTCTCTACCTCTTCCTCAACATCGGAACCCACTATCGTCCCTTTAGCAAATTCAGACTGAACATTAGGCAATTCCAGTGGAATTGAACCCAACTCATTATCTTCCCACTCCTGGCGAAGGAAGGTACACATGACATCAAAAACATACCTTTGTTTTGGTGCCTCCCACTGTAGGAAAATATCCATAACCACTTGTGGACTGTACTTGGAGGTATTCGAAACCCATCTACGAGCAATGAGATCTAACACTGCCCGCTCTTCGGGACCAGGGAGCTGACTACATCTCTGCTTACGTTCAGAAACAGGGGTCATATTCAGTGACCCAAAGAAAGGAGACAAAAGACTAGTGACAGTCTCAGTCATTTGTTGCCGAGCAGAAGGAGAAGAAGTTGACATGAGGACAGGAGACAAAGTGTTTTGAGGCGACAGAGACGTAGGGACAGAAATAAGAGAAGTCGAAGATAAAGGAGTGTAAGGCAAAGGAGTTTGAGGCGAGGCTGGTGGCAAGGCTGGCGGCCCTGGAGGGAGCTGCGCCGGGGGAGGAAGAACCACCTGTGAAGCAATGAGTGGCTAAACAACAACAGGGGGGTTGAACGACAACAAGGGGTGCAACAACTGGAGGTAATGGAGGTGCAGTAGCACCCTGCACATAAGGGGGTGGTAATCTCAGTAAAAGTGACATCAAAGGATCCTTTTCAGGGTCTTCAGTCACATTTGAAAGGGGGGGGTGGCAAAGCCGGGTAACATTTGTCAATGGCCATGCAATGTTGTCTATCTGACACTTCAATCGCACGATCTTCTTCATCTTCCTTAAACTGTCTAGCAGCTTGCATTACCGATATATTCCTTTCCTTCCTATCTCTCTTAGCTTGCTTAATTTCTCGCCGTTTGGCTTCCTTACGCTAAAGGCGGAAAGAGTCAAACATCCCCGGCCGGGCTTTCTTCTTAAATAGCGCAACTTCTAGGTTATCTAAAACATCTGATTCAAAACTACCATGTTGGGGCCATCGTAAAACACCATCGTTCCTTGTATAACGGACCCATACTTCATTAAAGGTAATGGGACCTACACCATGCTTTGAATAGAGCTCATAAGTTGGAGTTCCAACCGGAGGTATCGGACACGAGTCCTCCAATCGGGAATCCCTATTACAACTACAACAAAACCATTTCCTAAATTTGCTAAAAACAGGCATCTTTTAGCTCACTAGTCTTGCTTCAAACTTCAAGGGGTTATCAAAAATGATATACTCACAAATATACCAACCCCTCAGCTTCGACTATTGCAATGGCCGAATCAAAACCAAGAAACAAAACAAAGTCGTGGGAGCGACCCACTTATACTTAACCAAAATGTCTGTCACGCCACCAGAAAACCGTCTAACGTCTCGCCTTACAAATCATCACAAGAGGGTCCAAGACAGGGCAACAGTCAGGGCAGCAGTCCTTTGCAGCCGTCGGAAAGGGGAAGCCTCGCAGAAAAAAACCTTTGGTCCACGTCGACATGCTGGGGTCGATGAAGTGGCGGCCGTCTCCAGAATTTCTTCCCGAGGCTCCTCACAATCTTCGGGCTTGGACCAGTACAGCTGAAGTCGCCACACGTTGGGCGCCAGTTGAAGACCACAGCAGGACCACAGCAGCATCAGAAGGGGCAACACCAAACTCCACGACAGCTTGAGAATGGGAGACTGTGTGAGGGACTCAAACCCATGCAGGAGGAGGAGCCTGTGACACCAACACACACAGGACCCCGCCCTAGAATGTACTGAATCACATAGAAATTAAGGTGTGAGACAACATCGACTGGAAGCCCGGGACTCGCCCACTGGCCCACAAAGGCAATCATGAGGCAAAGCAGGTTCAAGTCGCAGACAAATTAGACTGCAATGCCTACACTGGAACCCTCAATCTTCCCAGTGAGAGTTTGAGAGTGTAACCATGTGCCTAACCTTTAGCTGGCATCCTAAAGGAGAAGAAAAAAGTGGCAGAGATCGGATCCAATATTCAATCCTCAGAACCCAAAAATAAAGGAAACAGACAAACCTCTATGCGGTACTTACCCCTGGGGCAGGCAGACACTCCTGACAACATCATCTGCCAGAACCATGCCCCGACAAGCCATCTCAGGCGCTTACCAACAGCCTCAGCACTTGGGCAGCAGGAAAGACACCACACCATCTGGCAGGCACCCCAGATGTACACCAGGACAGCCCCTGAGCAGCCATGTATTAATCGCAGCATGTCTCCCTCTCTGCCTAGCCACCAGGGAGATGTGCCCTATAATCTGGAAATGACCTGTAGGGTGGTGCATCAGCCGCAAAGGGCCGGCCAGCACGCATGCCAAAGAGTCTGCCTGCAAAAACCAAGCCTCCCGGCAAGCCAATCAGCACACCATCCACACCCCGTTCAGGACAGCCAGGCAGCGAGACGGGGACACCCAAAGACCGCCACCCCTGCCCAGCAGGAGCAGAACCAGCACCTCATCCAATTCCTGTCGACAGACAGAAAAAAGAACAGGCGGAATGCTGAGTAAGTACTGCTTATGTACTCTCCGTGCGAGGGGTTGGGGTTAGGGTCTCAGCATTCCTCTGTTCTTTTTTCTGTTGGAAGATGATTATCTCAACTTGTCATGAATGGGAGGAGGACAGGAGGGACAAGGGGGTAATGGCTATATTAGTCTGTGCATGTATGTTTGAGGTATTCGTGTACTTTAGGGCTGGGGTGAGAGTGTGTGTGTGTTTGTATTAGTATTTCAACCAGTAATGTTCATAATTAACGACAGTCAGCAGCCAATGTTCACACCACTCCAAACTTGAAATTAATTTCCACAGACAGTGCTTAATCTACGCATCTCTGTTCCTGAACACTTTTTTTTTACTTGAAATAAAAGCAGCTTTGTACAGGCAGATTTCTGTTTGACTAAACATACCCATTTATGTACCTGAATACTTTACAGAAAAAAATAGGCGCGGTGCACAGCACGGTCAAACTTAAAGGTTATGGAATGGGTTCAATTCTTTAGTCACTGTAACTTAGCTTGATTTTGGGTGCTCCAATAGGTAGCGTGACCGAACACTCACGCCGAATTAAGTGTACCAAGTGTGCGAATATAATCATATAGACGCATCCCTATAGTTGGGCACTCTCCTTGGGTTCGTCCAAAAATGACAGATTCCGCTGTTTAGTGATATTTCTTTCTTAATGTTATTATTTGAATATTTCTTCTTGCATATTCAAAGTACTTGATCAAATCATCGCATATTTTGTGATATATTCAATTGTGTTCAATGAACTCAATAAACTGCTCCAAGGCATTTCGGGCACGAATGCCCTTTTTCAAGGAGCCCTGAAATAAACATAAATAACGCACTTTTACAAGCATAGCCCATATTGATAATGAAGAGAAACTATATATACATGCTGTTTTCATTGTATTCTCACGTTTTTAACATGCAAATGGTATGTGCTCTGATGTGAAATCCCAGTGTGTACTAAAAGAGGTGAATAGGGTCGTGATTAAAGAGAAAACTCGAAAAAAATGCTCACATGTCCGAAGGAAACCGAACAAGCGGTGTAAGGAAGCTGAAAACCAAAAGTCAGATAACGTCAGAGGTTTGTTCACAGTGAGCAGAAATGCTCAGTGTGCGGGTAAACAGCGAGATGTCACTCGACTTACTTGAGTTCAAACAGTGCCAGGTCTTCACGAAGCCGGAGGTTCTGCGCGCGACGCGAGGCGTCTGTGAGTGGATTGTGATGTTTACTGAAAAACGTCATAAAAACCGGCCAAGTCGGGAATTGATGTGACGGAGGTGTCACGTGATTAAAAGAGTGGAATGCGAACCGAATAAGATGTCAGTCGTGTGAAAGTAACGGGGTGGAACTGGATGACGGACTAGATGGTGAAAAGAAAACGGACTGAGATGGTGAAAAAAGAGATGTGTGTCAGACATAATAGGGGTACATTGGTGTTTCACAGATGGAATATATAAAAACGTTGCCAAACAGCAACACAATGGATACATGAGTCAATGCGTTCACAAACTGTGATTAAAGAAAGCAACTTAGTTCAATTCGGTCATTCAATCCGAATGGTTTCTGTGATTGCATGCGATAAATCCATGCAATCTCACGCTGTAGGAGGGTCTTGTTGTTATCTCTTCCCTCCTTCTTTTCAATAATTTCCAAGACCATGAATTTGATTTGCACCACAGTGTGCTTTTGTTTTGTGAAATGTAAAGCTACGCTGGATTTCTCATTTTTAGTTCGGATGTTAGATTTGTGTTCGTTGAGACGAACTTTGATTTTTCTTTCTGTCTTCCCTATATAAATCTACCCGCAGGGACATTTGAGTAGATAAATCAAATTGTTGGAGTCACAAGTGGCATTGACATTTATTTTTATGTTGTAGCCTTTCATTGGGTGGTTTATGACATTGCCTTTGATTATGTTATTGCAGCTGTTGCAGTTCAAACAAGGTGTTGTACCTTTATATGTCATTTGTTCAACTGGTTCCTTGGATAAGATTTCTCTGAAGTTGTTGGCGCGGGTGTATGCGAAGATAGGCGGGTGTTTGAATAGGTCCTTGAAATCTGGTTCTGACGATAGAATTCGCCAATGGTGTAATATAATCTTTTTATATTTCCCGCTGAGTGTTGAATATTTTGAGACAACCACGATGCGTGTGTCTTTTCCTTTTTCAATTCTGCTAAGTGCCTTTTCCCTTGTGGTATTGAGGGCTCTATTGGTTGCTTCAGTGATGGTGTTTTGTGGGTACCCCCTTTCCAGGAATCTTTCGCTCATTTCTTCCATACATTTTCTACATGTCTCTGGGTTTGAAGTAATGCGTTTAGTCCTTAGCATCTGACTATAAGGCAAATGACGTTTTAGTGAGTTTTGGTGAAAGCTTGAATGGTGGAGTGTATTGTTACGATCAGTGTCTTTTCTGAAGAGATCAGTCTCTAATCCTGTATTGGTATGTTTTATGCAAACGTCCAAAAAAGTTATCATTTTGTCACTTAATTGCCATGTGAGTTGGATTCTACTGTCTTTCTCATTTAGTTCTTTCAGGGCTGAAACTAAGTTTTCTTTTGTGTCATTCCAAAGAAAAAATAAGTCGTCAATGTATCTAGCATACATTTTCAAGTTGTTCATCCAATTCGGGTTGTCAAAGATGTAAGTGGCCTCAAATTCTGCCATGTATAGATTCGCATACGTTGGTGCAGCGCAATTGCCCATGGCCATCCCGGATAGTTGTTGATACCATCGGTTGTCATGCACAAAGTAGCTGTGATATAATGTAAATATCATTAATTCCATAAGGAACACCTGCATGGGTTCCGGAATCTCACTGTTCAAAATCGTCTTTTCAATAGCCTCAATTCCTCCATCATGTGGGATCGATGTATACAAACTTTTAACATCGGCTGTGCATAAAATTATGTTCTCCCATTTTTGCAATGGTGACCTCTGATAATTTTTTAAGAAATTCCGTGGTGTCTTTGACATAACTTTGGAGTTTCTTGACCTGAGGTTGTAGATACTGGTCCAAGAATTTTCCCACGGGTTCGTGAAGAGAACCCCTGGTAGAAACTGGCCGGAATGGGGGGTCCATTAGATTCTTGTGAATTTTGGGTAACATTGTTATTGTTGGGCTCTTGGGGTGATCCACCACAAGATATTTTCTAGTCCGGTCATCTATGGTTTTAGAATCCAGAGCTTTTGAGATGATATCCATTAACACTGTTTGATATTCCTTAGTAGGATTTTCTTCAAGCAACCTGTAAGTGTTGGGGTCTGAAATGTGTTCGATTGTTTTTGTGTGGTACATACTAGTTGACGAACACCAGTGCACCACCCTTATCGGCTTTGATACATTTGATCGCTGGGTTCGCTGCTAATTTCGTTAGAGTGTCTTCGTCTTTCTGAGTGATGTTATTGACTTTGCTTTTTCGGTAGTTGATTTTTTGCAGGTCTTGCTTGACTAAGGTCTCAAAGGTATCGATACTTTTGTGACTGTTAGGTGGTATGTACGAACTAGACGGGCGGAGCCCAAGAAATAGGTCCTGTTTTTGCTCAATGGGGGGTGGAAGTATATTTTCAAAGAAATGTCGTAGACGTAGCTTACGGGTCAATTTGAAAGTGCTTGTTTCTAGTTCCAAAAGATTTGTTGAAGTTGTGGGAACGAAGGATGTTCCTTTCTGTAAAAGTTTGATCTCATGTGGGGATAACTGAATGTCTGAGATGTTTGTGACTAACGATTCACTTTCTTTTTGTTGTCCTTCTTTGTGCTTCTTGTCGATGGAACTTCTTTTTCTTTTCCCTTTGCCCCTCCTGGGTCTTCTGTTGTGTTTTGGCCTTCCTCTAAAAAAGGATCAGATGTAGATGGGCTATCCTCAGTTGATAGGTTGGGTTTGTCTTTATCTCTGTTGTTTCCCATTGTAGTCAAATCGAATGTAGTTTTTTTTGGTGGACGGTTAGAAGACTCACTCCCTGAGGAAGATGTATCCGTCTGTTGGCTGTAAGGTTTATTTCGTCGACGTTGGGCGTACACCTCTGCCCAGGTGTACACCTCGTCAAGTTTGTAATCAAGCGTATCACGCCTGAACTTCCGGATTTTCCTCTCGTTAATTTCCTTTGTATGTTTATCCAATTGAAGATTAATATCTTCTAGAGTTTTTGATAATTCCTCAGGGGTAATGGATTCATTGAGTTCTTTTTCAATGTCATTGATCTCTTTAGTTAAATCGATCAGAATACCAGATAATTCTTCCAAAACAAATGGAATGCGATCTTAAACAAATGTAGTCTTGATTTAATCTTGCTGATAGTGGAAGAATTATCTGGTATTCTGATTGATTTAACTAAAGAGGTGTACGCCCAACGTCGACGAAATAAACCTTACAGCCAACAGACGGATACATCTTCCACAGGGAGTGAGTCTTCTAACCGTCCACCAAAAAAAACTACATTCGATTTGACCATCAAATTCATGGTCTTGGAAATTATTGAAAAGAAGGAGGGAAGAGATAACAACAAGACCCTCCTACAGCGTGAGATTGCATGGATTTATCGCATGCAATCACAGAAACCATTCGGATTGAATGACCGAATTGAACTAAGTTGCTTTCTTTAATCACAGTTTGTGAACGCATTGACTCATGTATCCATTGTGCTGCTGTTTGGCAACGTTTTTATATATTCCACCAATGTACCCCTATTATGTCTGACACACATCTCTTTTTTCACCATCTCAGTCCGTTTTCTTTTCACCATCTAGTCCGTCATCCAGTTCCACCCCGTTACTTTCACACGACTGACATCTTATTCGGTTCGCATTCCACTCTTTTAATCACGTGACACCTCCGTCACATCAATTCCCGACTTGGCCGGTTTTTATGACGTTTTTCAGTAAACATCACAATCCACTCGCAGACGCCTCGCGTCGCGCGCAGAACCTCCGGCTCCGTGAAGACCTGGCACTGTTTGAACTGAAGTAAGTCGAGTGACATCTCGCTGTTTACCCGCACACTGAGCATTTCTGCTCACTGTGAACAAACCTCTGACGTTATCTGAATTTTTGTTTTCAGCTTCCTTACACCGCTTGTTCGGTTTCCTTCGGACATGTGAGCATTTTTTTCGGGTTTTCTCTTCAAATACGACCCTATTCACTGGGATTTCACATCAGAGCACATAACATTTGCATGTTAAAAACGTGAGAATACAATGAAAACAGCATGTATATATAGTTTCTCTTCATTATCAATATGGGCTATGTTTGTAAAAGTGCGTTATTTATGTTTATTTCAGGGCTCCTTGAAAAAGGGCATTCGTGCCCGAAATGCATTGGAGCAGTTTATTGAGTTCATTGAACACAATTGAATATATCACAAAATATGCGATGATTTGATCAAGTACTTTGAATATGCAAGAAGAAATATTCAAATAATAAAATCAAGAAAGAAATATCACTAAACAGCGGAATCTGTCATTTTTGGACGAACCCAAGGAGAGTGCCCAACTATAGGGATGCGTCTATATGATTATATTCGCACACTTGGTACACCTGAATACTTTACATGTGGGGTAAAGTTCATATGTTGACAGAGTGAATTTTTTCCACAGTCCTCAGAGATACTCTAAGGCTTTATACTTGGGTTGTCGCACACTGCTCAATATACTGCATTACCATTCAAAACTCGATGCTGGCCCATTCTAGTGGGGATATAGGGCCAGATGTAGGTAACCAAATACCGGTCGTAATGGCCGAAAATACCGAATTTCCGTATTTGGATATTGAGATGTAGGGGTCAAAAAAAGTTCTGAATCGGTAAATTTACCGATTCGGTAAATATGAAATTAAAAAAATGACTTTTGAGATGTAGGTAACCCCCAAAAATACAGAATTTGCATGAAATTCAGTATTTAAGAGTCTGTATTTACCATGGATTGAAAGCAGGTCTTAACCAGGTGCAGGCTATAAAAAAGCCCCCAAAATGCAACAGTTTGAGCAGAATGGCTGCATTCTACGTGATAGCGAGGCGGCTACGGCTACAGGCTGAAGGAGAGAGGGTCTGGAGAAGGGAGGTGCAGGTCTAAAGGCAGAGGATCACCCTATGCCAACTAACTGAGGCAGAGATCCTACAAAGGTACAGGCTACACCCCCAAACCATCCTGGACTTGATCAGGGACCTGCACCCACTTTTGGAGCACCCAACCCCAAGGGCGCACGCCATCCCACCCCATGTGCAGGTGCTGTGTAGCATACACCTGCTTGCCTCTGGGAGTTACCAGAGTGTGATTGCTGCGGTAGGTGGGGTATCCTAGAGCTGCCTGTCCCATTTCTTTAGGAAGTTCCTAGAGGCCATGATGCAGAGAATGCATCATTATACCAGCTTCCCTGAAATGCACGCAGAACTGCTCAGGACCAAGACAGACTTCTATCAAATAACACATTTCCCAAACATCATTGGCTGTATTGATGGCACCCACATCCCAATTTGCCCACCTGCTGCCACAGAGTACATTTACAGACACAGGAAGTCAACCCACACAATATGTACAGGTAATCTGTGATGCGAACTACATTATCACGGACATAGTGGCCAAGTTCCCAGGAAGTACCCACGACTCCTACATCTTTCAGAACAGTGAGATCTACACACGCCTGACAGCGGGGGAATTTGGCAAAGGATACCTGCTAGGTAAAACACTGTGACACACCCTGATAGATATTGCAGATGTATGTGTATGTGTGCATGTGAGTAATGTCTGTTTCATTTTCAAATAGGGGATAGTGCATATGCCGTCCGCTCCTTCATCCTGACACCCTAACTTAACCCTTCAACCCCCAGCCAGAGGCGATACAACAGGGCACACAAATCAACCAGGAACATTGTGGAGTGCACCTATGGGCTGTTGAAAAGCAGGTTCCGCTGCCTCCACAAAAGTGTAGGGGCACGCCAGTATACACCAAGAACCTGCTGTAAGATGATTGCAACTCGTGCAATGTTGCACAACCTTGCGACTAAGAAGGGCACCGAAGTGGAATTGAGCGACTATGAGGACCATGATGATGAACATGCACTGCCTGAACCCAACACAGCAGGAGTTGCTACACCAACATATGGCAGACACAGACGGGCAGAGATCACACGCAACTACTTTTAAGTAAGTAAAGAGACACAGACAGGTGGAGTATGCACCCAACGTAGTTTAATATTTGGCACTACGCAGGTATTCAAAAGCACAAATGTGCAACACAAATGTCATCCATGTAATAATGGTACTCCTGGGTAACTTCCTCATTAACTGAAAAAGTCATTTCCGCTCACGCCTACCAGTGCCAGATGTAAGTGGCTGGCTTTCTTCACTGTGCGTTTGGGCTGTTGGCTCACCATTGTGCCTGCTGCTCCTCCGTGTCTCCACAACAAGGGGGCTTGTCATGCTGCTCCTACTGGTGCTTTCCTCACTTTATGGGTCGTCCAGGGCAGCAGTTTGTGCTGTGTGTGCATTCATCATCAGCTCTACAGCACTGGTGCCCTTAGACACCTCATTGCTGTTGTGGGTGAGTCCCTCTTGCATGTTATGCAACGTCTACATAGCAGGGAAGTGGCTGTGGCCAGGTGGTTTATTGCTTTACTTTGCTGCTGTGCACGCTGCCTCTCCTTGCGCCTTGCTAACATGTCCTGGTCCAGTTTGCTACACAGGAGCTGCACTGATTGTGTCATGTCCTGCATCCCTGCAGCCATCTCCTTGTTAACATTGACCAGGTCTCTAACGCCCTTCCCTATATCTTCCACATTTGTCTTCAGGTTCCTCATCTGGCGTTGCACAGATAGGATGGCCTTCCCCTGCATCCTTTGGATTTTAACCATGCTACCCTCAAGCCCACGGAAGACACTGGGACCCTCCACATGAGCTGCTACAATGCTTTCTCTGTGCCTGCGGTGTCTGCTACATGTACGGACAACCTCTGCACTGGACTGCTGTGTGGCAGGGCTACCTTCCCCAGGCAAGGTTGGTGTGGCATCCCCCTCCATGTCACCTGCTGATGACTCCATTTGGACAAGTGGGGCAACAACATGCCTCCTGCTTTTGTGATGCAGGAGTTGTCAGAGGCAGTGATGCAGGCAGTTCAGGTGAGGACAGTAGCAGAGGGGAACCTGAACGTTCTGGGGATGCCTGCAGTTGTGGAGACATTTCTGGGTCTTGGAATGGTGGCTGTGTAGTTGGTGCACCTGTGTCCTCTGTGATATTCTCTGCACTTGGCACTGGCTCCTGGCTGTCATCCCTCTCTGGTGCCGTGCCTTCCGTCTCTCTGGTACGCCTGCGAGATGTCTCGCCTGTGGACATATAAGCGTACATTAGCTTGGTGCAACTGCCTCACAGCCACTACAATTAAATAATTTTCACTTGTACAATGTACATGTCGCCTGCGCTTCACTATGTCTGAAATGATTTGCCTAACTTGTTGCTTGCTGTGCTGTATGACATGGTACTTAATTTACTGTCTACATGTCCCATAATGCATTGCTCCTGTATAGTGCTACCTCTGCTGGACAGTGGTTAACTTTGCCACATAGGGTAAAGGGAAGGCTGATGGGGTGGGGGTGATTGCTGTGCATGCGTCTTACCTTTTCTGGTGGCTGCTCTGGCTGAGCTGTCTGCATCTCCCAGTCCACAGACGCTCTCTGGTTCAATGGCGGACCCCACCAGCTCCTCCAGGTCAGTCAGGGGGGGTGCACGGTTCTTCCCTCCTCCAGTTTTGTCTGCCTGTTTGTGCAGCTCAGCAATTATTTTCTTTGTCAGGCTCCTGAGGTCATACCACCTCTTTTTCAGGTCGTCTATGTCCCTTGGAGTCACTCCGACAGCATTCACCTTTGTTTGAATGTCCAGCCAAATCTTCCTTTTGGCTGATTCAGCCACAGTCAGGGACAGCTTCCCAAACAATTTCTGGTGTTCCTTCACCACCTCCTCCACAAGGACCTGCAGCTCCATTTTCCTCTTCCTCTCTGGCTGTTCCTTTTCACTGCTGCTTGCCATTTTCACAGTTTAAAAGTGCAAAACTTTTTCTGTGGCTCAGGGACTCAGCTCAGCTCCAACTGCCTCTCCAGAAGCTTCTAATTACTTGCAGCTGCCTGTGTAACCACTTCCTGGGAGGGAGGGGGAGAGTGGTAGCCCCTGATTGGCTGCCTGATTCAGTTTCGGTATTTACCGATTCGATATTTACCGAATCGGTATTTCCCATTCATTCCTATGGGCCAAAAGGCCCATAGGAATGAATGGGAAACAATACCGATTCGGTAATTACCGAATAGCAGATTCCGATTTTTACCGAATCGGTAAAAAAAACCGATTTTTTACCTACATTGCATTTACCGATTCTAAAATACCGATTCGGTAAAATTCGGTATTTTAGAGTCGGTAAATTCCATTTACCTACATCTAGCCCATGATCTCTTCAATTATAAGGAGCAACCTTGATTGATACATGAATGACAATTAAGACGAATCAGATTTTCTTATTCACGTAGGTACTGAAATATATATTATTCCATTGATCCCAAAGACAAGTATTCAAATTAAACAAGTTAGTGTGCACCGCTCCTGCATCAGTTTAGATTCATTTAATTCAGGAATTCACAAAACTCTCCCAAGTTATAACTGAAAACGGGGAAGAGACACAATTTTCCAGTCATAATCCTGCTATATTTCTGTGAATTTCCAGTTTTCATTTGGAGATCTGCTTGCCTCGCATAAGAAAGTTGGCGGCAGGGCCTGCGAAAATCCACTTCCTATATTTTTGGATGTTTTCCTCCACACGGAAACGTTCTTCACAGTTAAAAACAACCTTAACCCCATGCCTCCACTAGTTTTCGGACGTGTTCCGTTGGCCTACCCATGTTGGAAAGGGATTTACGAATGCATGTGACACTTTGACAGAAGTAAATGGCCAACATTTTCCATTATAGGAAGTTGTCAAAATGGTATGTGAATGCCGACAATTGTGTAGGTTTGCAATCTTACATGGCATCCCTTCCTTGTAACACCCACTCCTGACACAAGGGAGGAAATGTACTCACATGGACAACCACCTCTGAGTGAAACACAAACATTTCTGAATTCGAAAAACATTTGTAGCACTTGTAAGTCAGGCTGTTTGGACAGGTACATTTGACTTACATGTGCTAAGAGTTTTAAGAATGAGGCTGTGTGCTAGGGGAGGGAACGAAGAACTTCAGAAGTCAGGTATTCGTCCTTCAGTTGTCTTTATACAATTCCATTATTTAATATTTTGGTATCATACCTCTGTTTTTTATCTTTCAAGACCGTACTTAAAGAATACATACTATGAGGCATATTCACAAGCCCCTACCACCACCACAAAGTCACTTTCAGTGACGTTGTGGTGGTGATAGGGGCCTCTCCTTATTCATAAGACAGCGTTAAGCTACTAAACGTTGTTTAATGCTGCCGTTTGAATAAAGCCCCTTTTCACGCTGTGTTAAGCGTGAAAGTGGCATGCAGTTGGTGATGTGGCGGGCGTTCCACCACAATACCCATTCATTTTGACCCTGCCCCCTCTTCACAAGGGAAGCGTAAATAGGATGCAGCGCCAAAATTAAGGCCAGGGAAAGCCTGAGCTTAAGTTGGCGAAACGAGGAGAAATCCTTTATTTCTCCTCGTTTTTGCTTTTCTCATGTGTGCTGCCTTGTGCAGCCCACACGGATAAAGCAAAATGTCATGGTTTGTTTATGTCAGGAAGGGACACCTTCCTGTACATAAACAAGCCTCCCTGCTTTCAGACACACTTGCACTCTGGTGCAGGGGTGCCTGCGTTGGCGCTAAGTTGTGAAACTTAGCGCCATCACAGGGTGAAACGCAAGGCTTCACCATATCCTTGTGAATATGCGTTAAGCCAAGAAGACTAAAGTCTCTTTCCGCCACTTCTTTATGAATATCTCCCTATATCTCACAAAAATTCTTGTTTCTTAATTTCTAGAAACTACTGCACACTATGGGGGATATTCTCAAGAACGTGCGATAATCATCACCAAAATCAGTTAACGCAATGTTTCATATCCTGGGAAAATAACTCTGTGTTAACCCCTTCGCCGTGGCACGAATTCCGCCGCGGCACGGGGGGTTGAGGGGTGAGCACGGCGCTTCCGTGTTCGTGACGGAACTGCCCTGTCATGAGACACGGGTGGCGTGTGCACATGACAGCGTGATTCCGTCATGACCACTCCCTCTCATCAATTCGCCCGCATAGACGGGGAATCAGTGCTGCATGACGGAATCACGCCATCATGAGCACACGCCACCCGTGTCTAATGATGGCGTGGTTCCGTCACGAGCACGGAAGAGGTTAACGTCCTATTCCCAACACGGTGGTAACATGCAATATTTTCCTGTCAAATGTCTGCGATAAAGTCACCAGGATGGTGATAAAAATCTAAAGCCCAACATGAAAATAGTTGCGATTGGCCCAACCGCGATAAAAAAAATCTGCGATAATCTTCACCAGGCCTGCTATTCACACACATCAAGCAGGAAAAATCACTTTAAAAATTAGAAGAAAAAAAGACAAACTAAACCAAAACAACTGCGAAGCACAATGGAGGTAGCCGGAGCAAGTACAGAGGATAACCAGAATCCCACAAGCCCCACAGAGGACCAGCCTGGGACCTCGGGGTCAGGGAAGGGCAAGGACAAGAAGAAGAGGAAGATGCAGTTCAGTCCACAGGTAAACAGGTTCCTGATAATGGAGGTGATAGAACACCATCAACTACTGTTCATCACCTCCACTGTGTCATTGTCTCACTGTGTGTTTTTCTGACCACACATGAATGTTAATTGTTGTAATTGTGTGACATCAGGCGAATTGTTTTGTTCATGATTTCGTAAAATTGATGTAAAATATCTTTGTCCGGGATGGGGGAGGGAGTGCCCTGGGTAGGGCCCCCGGGGAGTCCTGGGGGGGTGGCGGTCGGTGTTGTGGCCCTCTTGGGTGTCCAAGCTGCAAGATCAGTAGCTCCATGGCATCTGTTATTCTTCTGGTGTGGCTGTGGACTGGGCTCCCATTTCTGGTGCAGGTTTTCGTCCAACTTAATACCAGAAAAGAGCAGGTGTTAATTCCCAGCTGCTAACGTGCCTTATCGCATTTTTTGTGATCTTATAGCCTATCTGGCTGGTCATTGAGAATGTTGTGAAGTGGTGTTGTCGCAGCTTTTTGCATGGGAATGCCTACTCTGCATCTCATTAGCGTTAGTTGCCGGTGTCATCCGTGGCAATGTTTCTTGCGCCTGCTATCCCAGGAAAACTAGAGATATCGGTTGTTAGCACCAGCTTGTGAATAGGGCGATAAATCTATTGCCACTTCAGCTGTGATAAAGTGCAGCTAACTATGCGATAAGTTCTTGAGAATATGCCCCCATGGCTTTCCAACTTCCATATGAAATAGTTCATAGCGTTTCCTGCTTCTTTTGACAGGATCCCCAACCCCATGTTCAAAGTAAATGCCTGGTCTAAAGCATATGCTATACCTTTCTCTTTCTACACTGTATATTTACTCGTAGTATGCATGGTACTGTATAAGTGCTCATCACCAGTCTTGGCCAGTCACTCGGGGAGCGTTGAGGGACGATGGCACCGGCGACACACGTCAAAGTGAGGCAGCTTTTTCACAAGCTCCTTGTTGTTGACTCTAGATCCCGCAGACAGGCATTGGAATTTTCTTGCTCTGGACATTGGTCTGCGCAGTTGCTCCTTACCTCAAACGGCTCAGGGAACGTTGATTCTCTCTTTCCCATTGCCAAGCTCCTTTTCTTTTGTGGCATCTTGCTGGGTGTTTTTCCTCTTGATGACGTCCCCAAGAGTTTAGATGGGCGGTCAGTTGCATAAAATAACTCCTATTCACAATCACCAAATCCAGCCAATCACTGCAGCTTTGTCAGAGGAACTCGTAGCTTTTGGTGGAGTCTCTGGTACTAGGATGAATAACTCAAAATCCCAAGCACTAAACATCACCCTCCCGCAGGACGAGCAGATGCTTCTTTGCCCAAAGTTCCCTTTTGCATGGGCTAACCAGGGAAACTCTTTCTTGGGCATAAGTATATTCTCTACTATTGGAACCTCAATCTCATACAGCTACTCCTATTTTTTATCCATGGCGAAAGCGCTCATTCAGTCCTGGCATAGTGGCCCCATCTCCTGGCTGGGACGGATAGCACCTGTGACGATGTTACTACTGCCTAACATTTTCTATCTCATGCAGGTAATTTGCACCCGCCCACCTCCACAATTAGCAAGTTACAGGTGAGCATAGAATCCTTTATATAGGGGGTAAATGGGCCAGAATGGCCAGGAACAGTACGTATCTTCCTGTAGGAGAAGGAGGGCTGGGTATACTGCACCTATTGCGCTATAATCAGACTGCCAGCTATGCTTTCTTGAAGAATGGCATTGTCCGCTTACAGAGAAGCACTGGTGCTTTTTAGATCAAGCAGTGGCTGTAATTCATATATGGAAAATCCCCTAGCTCCCACGCAGGCATTTTCCGCCCAGAGTGTATATCTCTCCAGTAGTTAAAGCCACCATGGACGTCTGGGATAAAGTCAATATGTTTAAGCGTCTTTCCACCCTGATTTCCCACCTCACCCCAATCATGGGGTATGTGCCCTTCCCACAGGCAGCGCAGGGGCAATAATTCTCGCGATGGCAAGAAGCCAATTGCAAGCTCATCAGGGACCTGTTTGATAAGCACTGGCTGTTGGATTTCCAGAGAGTAAAGCAAAACTTTGGACTTCCAGAGTCAGAACACTGGCGCTATATAGCAGTGATACACTGGATAACACATACCTCAATACAACCCTCTCACTACCTTTGAGCTATGGCTCTTGTCAAGGCGGGGCAACAGCAGACTACTGTTGGATACATACACATTCACAAATACAATTATGAATCCCTTGAGCACACCAGCCAGGGAAAGATCAGCAGGGGGCCCCACACCTTGTTCCACACATCTGAGAATCCGAGGACGAACTCCCTATGTAAGATCTGTGGTTTCTCGTGGGACAATGATTTTAGTAGAGATAGGCAGCCTTCATCGCGCGCTTTACCTTCAACCCGTGGTCCCGGAGTGATAATGACTCTAACAGCCGGATTAATAAATTGTAGATCACTGGTAAAACACGCATTAGACATTTTCCAGTCCCTCAAGGACAATGATTGGGACTTTTTATTTTTGACAGAAACCTGGCTTACCGAGGTGACAAACCCTGCCCTAACCTTGGCCATCCCTGACGGCTACAGGATTCTATGTGCCAATCGTCAAAATGGCAAACAGGGTGGAGGGGTAGCCATTATTTATAAATCTCAATGGACGATTACATCGCCCCTGTATGAACAAATTGGCTGCATTGAGGTCCTTCCCTTCTGCATTAAATTATCGGTGTCGGCTACTTGTTCTGGCCTCTTGATTTATCGACCCCCTAACTCTAGTCCCTCAGATCTACCATCTCTTACGGACTACATCATTGAGGCTTGAACGCAGTATTCTAACTTTACGGTGCTAGGAGACTTGAATCTTCATGTGGCTGATGCTACCTGTTCCCTTAGCTCGAATTTTATCTCCACATTGGCAGCTGGTGATCTCATTCAGCTGGTAACTTCCCCCACTCACAAAGCTGGTCATACGTTCTTATCTGCTCTAACCTTCCCGACATTTAGGTTAAGGATCCTATACCAGTTATATGGTCTGATCATTACTTTATCCCTTTTGCCATTCTCATGACTCATCATATAAGACCCTCTCTCACCCCTAAGGAATTCGGTAGAAATTGGAGCAAAATCTCCTCGGAACTTCTTTTTGAACATACTAAAGATTCCAATCTCCCCTTGGCCTCTGATCTTGACTCGCGTGTCTGTAATCTTAATGAGTGGCAGACCAAAGCTTTTGAATCATTGGCACCCCTTAGACCAATTAAAAACTTTAGATCTGCACCAGCTGCCCCCTGGTACTCGGAGAAACTGAGACAAAAAAAGTCTGCCTGCAAATCCCTGGAATGCTGTTGGAGATAGAATTTTTCTGTAGAATGTAAAACTAAGTACCGGACTGCCCTCAAAGAATATCGCAAACTCATTATTATACATAAATGAAATTTTTTATCGGACAGAATGCTACTAATTCCTCCAGAGAGATTTTTAATATTGCTAAATCGTTCACAGACCCACAGGCCTTGAACTGTCATCTGCCTGTGTCTCAGTCTCTTTGTACTCAACTCTCTGAGTTCTTTGAAGAGAAAATTGCCCTTATTTATGCCTCCTTCCCTAAAACGGATTTTTGTGACTTGGGGGAAGAACAGTTAGATAATTCCGCCACAGCTCCAATCTTTGCGGAATTCTCTGAAACTTCGGAGGATCTTTCCCTTCAGGAGCTTCTTAAATGTAAATCAGGATCTCGTAGTGACCCGTGGCCAGCAAAGCAATATAAAGCTTTAGCAGCATTTCTAAATCCCCATCTCAATCTCATATGGAATGCTTCCCTGAGCTCGGGTATTTACCCAGATTCGTGGAAACATGCATTCCTAGTTCCGATACTGAAAAAAGCTAATGCGGATGCAGAGATCCCGGGAAACTATAGGCCTATTTCTCTACTCCCTGCCCCGGCCAAGTTCCTGGAAAAGCTTGCCCATCAACAATTGGCCAGTGTAGCCGGGGCAGGGGGGCTAGGAATACTCACAGTGGTAACAACAGGCTCAACAGACACTTGACCAGTATACCGTTTTAAACTGGGTTTTATTTTTAAAGTTCTCTTTGTGCGAAACGTAAGTCTCTCCCTCGCAAACTCAATTTTATCCGTGGTGGTGGTCTTCGGGACACGCAGTTTTACAGCTTGGAGTTTCCAGGGCATGCAAGATGGTTCAGCGTCGGGACCACTCCAGGTAGATTACGGGCTGTAAGTTGGGTCTCGTTTCTCGGTCCGGTAACATGGAAGAGAATGGACAGAGGGAGGCCGTTAGTCGCTATATCTGATAAGTGTTTGCACCCAAAGGATTCCCGTGGTTGTGAGGGACACCGGTGTATTTACAAACACTCTTGTGCGAATACGTGATAACACTTAGGGTAGGAGTGCGGTAAGGAAGAAGGTATGGTAAGAGTAGTGGGGAGATGGAAGAGAAGGTAGGAAGGATACACAGGGAGCAGAACGTACAAGGGCTTTTTACACTATTCACTCGGGGCACTCTTTCTCCCCACCCAGGCTGCCCAACGCCGCCGTACCTGGTTAAGCCATACTCCTCCCCCGGGAGTATGGCACGGCGACTCGCAGGAACGTTGGCCTCCTGGCTTTCCGTCTGCTTCTCGTCCTCGGCTTTCTCCCAGCTTTCCGTCTGCTTCTCGTCCTCGGTTTTCTCCTACGTCTTCTTCCTTCCGTCGGTGTGCTTCGCGTCCTCCGTCCGTTGGCTCTCCGATGACGTCACACCCTGCGTACAGGGCTTCCCCTGTTTTCAACCATTCCGGACTGTCGACGTCAGCAGAAGGCGGTCCTTCTTGGTAGTCGTCGCCCTCCCACTTAAAGGGACTTGAGTACGCTTCTTCAGGCTGCTCTACCTCCCAATCGTTCTTCGGAGTCGCAGTCTGTAGATTAGAAGAGTCACAGTCATAGACACAGTCAGGGTTCCACCATTCCTCACTATCACGCAGCCCGACCCTGTTACACTGCTCCCCCCTAGGATTCTCCCGATCGGGGAGAATAGGAGTCCTCGATAGGAAGTCTGCATTACCATTCAGGACCCCCTTCCGGTGTACTATATGGAACGAGAACGGCTGAAGGAACAGAAACCACCTCAACACCCTGGAGTTCTGCGACATGTTTCTCTGCATCCACTGTAGCGGAGCATGGTCTGAAAAGAGAGTGAAAGGCTTCCCTTCAAGATAATACCTCAACTTGTCCACAGACCACCGGATCGCCAAACATTCCTTTTCCACCGTTGGATACTTGCATTCCCTCGGGTGTAATTTTCGACTGATGAAGAGAATGGGGTGTTTAATCCCATCGTCGTCTGTTTGCGACAACACCGCACCTATACCTACATCAGAGGCATCGGTAGCCAACGAGAAGGGTTTTTCAAAATCCGGTGGAATCAGGACTGGACTTGAGGTAATGGCTGTTTTTAAGTTTTCAAAAGCTTCTTTCGCCTCTTTGGAAGGGCAGTTCCCTAGGTTGTTTTTGGAGGAATGTTTCAGAAGATCCGTCAAAGGAGCTGCAGTCTCTGCAAAATTCATTATGAACCTCCTATAGTAGCCTATCAATCCCAGGAAAGCACGAAGTTCTTTTTTTGTAGAAGGGAAAGGGGTACCTGTGATGGCTTTTATCTTCTCCTCTTGGGGAGCGATGACCCCCTCTCCTAGCATGAACCCCAAAATACTTCACTCTGGGAAAGGCTGCACGAGATTTTTTTGAATTTACGTGCAGTCCTGCATTTTGTAGATCTTGAAGAATTTTGGTAAAATGTTCCAGATGCTCTTTCCATGTCTTGCTGAAAATGACAATGTCATCTAGATATACCGAGCTATACTTGGTATGTGGGGCTAATACTGTATTCATGAGTCTCTGGAAAGTGGCCGGAGCTCCATGGAGCCCGAATGGTAACACAGTAAATTCGAATAGCCCATCATCTGTGGCAAAAGCTGTTTTGTGCCTGTCTTTTTCTCGTAACGGTACCTGCCAATACCCTTTGGTCAGGTCTAGCGTTGTTATATACCTGGACTCTCCAATTCTCTCAATCAATTCATCAACTCTGGGTATTGGGAAGGCATCAAAAGAAGAAATAGCATTTAATGCGCGAAAATCCATGCAAAACCGGGTCGACCCATCTGGTTTTGGAACCATTACTATGGGCGAAGCCCAGTTGCTACGGGACGGTCTGATGACTCCTAGTCGTAGCATGTCTGATACTTCTTTTTTTACATCGGCTCTCCTGGCAGCCGGTATACGGTAGGCCCTCTGCTTCACTACCTTGCCTGGTTCAGTGTCGATACAGTGTTCAGCTAGATGGGTGTGTCCCGGGACATCCGAAAACATAGGTGCGAACTTTTGTAGTGTATGCAAAAGTTCATTTTTTTCGGGTTCTGTAAGATCAGGGTTTATAGGTAGTTTGTCCAGTGTAGAACTTGTGTCTTTGGATGGTAAGGCTAGATTAGCCGATTTGGGTGGTGGACCTAACCATTTTTTCAAAAGGTTTATATGGAAGGTTTGTTGTCTTCCCTGGGTGATCTGTAACCTATAGGTTGTTTTACCAATAGTTTCCACTACCTCATAAGGTCCCTTCCACTCGCTCCTGAACTTCTGGCTGGATGACGGCAGGAGCACTAGTGCCCAGTCACCTTTGTTCAGCACCCTCCATTTTTTTCCTTTATCGTATTGGTGTCTCTGATTCACTTGGGCTCTTTCAAGATTGGAATACGCTAGGTCCCTGAGTTTACCTAGCCGGGATTTCAACTGGTTGGTATATTCCAGTAGTGATCTCTGTTCTGTCTCTTCTTCCTTTTCCCAGGCCTCTTTAGTAATCTCTAACAGAGATCTCGGTTGTCGTCCATATAACAACTCGAACGGGGAGTACCCTAAGCTACTCTGTACTTGGGCCCGTAACACATAGAGGGCCAGGGGTAACAATTTGTCCCAGTCTTTGTTTTCGGCAGTTAACATTTTTTTCAGTGTGGACTTGAGAGTTCGATTGTATCTCTCAACCAATCCATCCGTCTGTGGGTGGTAGGCTGAGGTGCGTATGTGTCTCAGTTCTAGAGTCCTGCATACTTCCGTCATCATTTTTGAAACAAAGGGCGTCCCTTGATCCGTGAGGATCTCCCTAGGAAACCCCACCCTCGAGAACAATTCGATAAGTTTGTCGGCTACATTTCGTGTTGTTGGAGCACTGAGAGCAAAGGCCTCAGGAAACCTGGTGTTGTAGTCCACCACAACGAGTGCATAAGTATGTCCTCTAGATGTGCGGGGAAGGGGGCCAATAAGATCCATCCCTACTCTTTCGAAGGGATTACCAATGATAGGTAAAGGTTGGAGGGGCACTGCTGATGGACTGACCATATTTTTCTTTTGACAGACCTCACACTGTCGGCAATATTCCTCTGATGTTTTATATATTCCTGGCCAAAAGAATAGTTTAGTTATGTTCTGTAGTGTCTTTTCAGATCCACTATGACCTGCCGTGAGATGAGTATGGGCATAGAACAGTATCTGCTCTCTGAAGTCTTTTGGAACGACTAACTGTGGTGGGTCGCCAGCTTTTCCTTCCCTATACAACAGATCATTTATGATTCTAAACTTAGGGTACACTGTGGTTGGCGTGGTTTCGTTTACATGGGCCGCCTCCCATGCGTTCAATAGTGTCGGGTCATTACTCTGGGCAAACTTGAAACTCCTGTCTAACACCCAGGGTTCTGTAGTAAGTAATGCCTCTTTTGGACGTTCTAATTGTTTTCGGAACAGCCTCAGGAAGTCAGGATTATCCACCCCCAAAATCAGATCCTCGGGTAAAGATTCTACTACCCCCACCCTCACTACACAGGGTTCCCCACCCAAGGGCTTGATAGCAAGTTGGGCTACTGGGTATGGTTTCACATCCCCATGTACACATCGTATGTGTACGATTGAATCAGGGCCCATCTGGGATGGAAGAACGTGTTGTTCTTTTATGACCGACTGTTTACAACCAGAGTCCAAAAGAGCTTTTATACATTTACTGTTCACAAGTACCCTGGCGTAGAAGGACGGGCCCATCTCCGCTGTGTACATCACGGCCTTTGGGATGTAGCCAACCTCCATCGGTTCATCAGGTGGACGTTTCCGGGGGCACATTCTTGATATGTGGCCCCACTCTCCACAGTCAAAGCACTGCGGACCTCTTTGTGATGGAGGCTCGAATCTTAATGGCCGTGTTTTCACCTGCTCCGCGGCTGGTTTAAATTTCTTTTCTTGTTTCAACAACCCTGTGGGACCTCTATTGCCTTTGTCCGAGTCCCAAGGAAAGGAACGAGGCATGGCTCTATTAAAGTTCGAAGCCATTTCAATTGCTTGTTCGGCAGTGAGACCGGAATGCTGTCTTAGCCAACGCTGAGTATTGTAAGGCAGCGCCTCCATAAATTGTTCCAGATATATACTGTTCATTACTTCTTCTTTGGTTCTACTCTCTGGTTTTAACCACTTATCGGCGGCCATCTTTAGCCTCAAGTACAACGTTTTAGGGTGTTCCCCCGCTATACCCTTTTCTTTCCTGAATCGTAGTCTATAGGCCTCTGTATCTAGTCCGAGATGGTCCAATATTACCGCTTTGATAGTAGCATAAGGCGTTACTCCTGCATGGTTAGCTACTTGGTACGCTGCTTGGGCCTCCCCGGAAAGCAATGGAGCCAAAAAAAATGGCCACTTGTCCTCGGGCCAACCGCAAGCTCTGGCCGCTCGTTCAAAGTTGAGAAGGAATGCATCGGGATCTTCCCCCGGTACGTATTTCTGGAGTTGCATTCCAGATGGGTGAGGTCCGAAAGCTCTTCTCTCGCTTCCGGAGGATACCCCTGGGTTTTGTACTACTTTGTTTAGTCCTTCGAGCTGAGCCGTGATGGTGTTTTTAAACATGTCCCTGTCAGCGTCTGCAGCCGACATTTGTTGGCTGATAGCCCACTCTAATTTCTGTTGGCCTTCAATAAGTTGTTGTACCACTTGTTCCATGACTGCTGTTGGTATGGAGGGATTTGATCCCACTTCTGACACCACTGTAGCCGGGGCAGGGGGGCTAGGAATACTCACAGTGGTAACAACAGGCTCAACAGACACTTGACCAGTATACCGTTTTAAACTGGGTTTTATTTTTAAAGTTCTCTTTGTGCGAAACGTAAGTCTCTCCCTCGCAAACTCAATTTTATCCGTGGTGGTGGTCTTCGGGACACGCAGTTTTACAGCTTGGAGTTTCCAGGGCATGCAAGATGGTTCAGCGTCGGGACCACTCCAGGTAGATTACGGGCTGTAAGTTGGGTCTCGTTTCTCGGTCCGGTAACATGGAAGAGAATGGACAGAGGGAGGCCGTTAGTCGCTATATCTGATAAGTGTTTGCACCCAAAGGATTCCCGTGGTTGTGAGGGACACCGGTGTATTTACAAACACTCTTGTGCGAATACGTGATAACACTTAGGGTAGGAGTGCGGTAAGGAAGAAGGTATGGTAAGAGTAGTGGGGAGATGGAAGAGAAGGTAGGAAGGATACACAGGGAGCAGAACGTACAAGGGCTTTTTACACTATTCACTCGGGGCACTCTTTCTCCCCACCCAGGCTGCCCAACGCCGCCGTACCTGGTTAAGCCATACTCCTCCCCCGGGAGTATGGCACGGCGACTCGCAGGAACGTTGGCCTCCTGGCTTTCCGTCTGCTTCTCGTCCTCGGCTTTCTCCCAGCTTTCCGTCTGCTTCTCGTCCTCGGTTTTCTCCTACGTCTTCTTCCTTCCGTCGGTGTGCTTCGCGTCCTCCGTCCGTTGGCTCTCCGATGACGTCACACCCTGCGTACAGGGCTTCCCCTGTTTTCAACCATTCCGGACTGTCGACGTCAGCAGAAGGCGGTCCTTCTTGGTAGTCGTCGCCCTCCCACTTAAAGGGACTTGAGTACGCTTCTTCAGGCTGCTCTACCTCCCAATCGTTCTTCGGAGTCGCAGTCTGTAGATTAGAAGAGTCACAGTCATAGACACAGTCAGGGTTCCACCATTCCTCACTATCACGCAGCCCGACCCTGTTACAGCCAGCTTTATAGAATCTAAGGGCCTTCTTCACGATTCTCAGCATGGATTTCGCTTGGCTATAGCACAGAGTCGGCCCTGATAGAAATGGCCGACTCTGTGCGGTTGTCAGAGGTGCTTCTTGATTCCAGCCAACTTGCGCAGGAGCAGAATGATGCCTTTTCCCAATTCCACACCACTATCCCCCCAGCCCCCGCAATTTCATTAAATGCGAGGAGCAAAGCAGACGGTAGCGGGGAAAGGGGAATTGGACAGAAAAGAGAAGAGACTGCGCCCGTCTTCTTCGGCTACCTGGATACCCCTCTGAGTCTTCTTACTTCTTGCCTGGTCTTCTCCTGACTTGACTTGTGTAGCTGTAAGGAAGAAAGGTTATGTAGTTTTCCCCCTAATTCCTCACAACACCTTATGCTAATATTAATCTTCCTTTTCTCTCTTGTTCTACCTGAAGTGTTGTGCGTCTGTGCTTCTCTTCTATTGCTTCAGTAATCTTGTTCTTTCTACTTGTAGATCTATGTGGTTCTGTAATGAGATATATAACCTTATTTGCTTCCTAACTTTAATTTAATCTATTACTCTTCTCTAATGTCCTTTCACCTGACCTACTGCTGAAGCTTCGTTTTCATGTGGGGTTCTGGTATTTTTAGGTAAGTATTTATTCAGTTGATTCGTAAGTCTATTCCTTGTGTTTCTCTATTTACTCTTTCAGTTCCTAACTATTTTATCTTTCTTTTCTTGTAGGAATTCAAGAGAACTAGGGAAAGACTGACTGGTGCCTTCTGGCTTCCACTATTCCTGCTACTTCTTAAGTATGCTGTTCCTTTACGAAGGTTGACTCTTATTTACATTAAACAGTTTGTAATTCCTCTCAGACCTTCTTAGTCTCAAAAATTGTTGCGCGAGAGATACTATTTCAAGCCTCCTCTAGCCCTCTCGTCATACAACCACCCTCCGACTCCTCACTGTGAATAAATTGTCGAACTCTCTCCGAACTCCTTCGACACTGGAATTTCTCTGAAGATATTCCGACAAGCAAACAGCCAAAAACGCAAAGAATTCCTCACAAAACGGACTCTGGTGACTCCGCTGCTGCTCCGCTGATGGTTGTCGGTGAAGTGCGCACTTCCTTGCGCTCTTCACCTGTACAATGGAATTTTAGATAATGACTGGAACGCTCATTGAGCGCTCTTCACGGGTCAGAAACGCGGCCATCTTAGAGTCAGCCTCTGCCCGTTTTTCAGTTCCAGACTGTGTTTGAGGCCGAAACCGCTCATGAAAACGCCCGCGCTGCGTAACCCTTGCCTGGTTCCTGACAGTGGTGGACCCATGACCGGGGATCGAGGGCGGTGTTGGTGCTGCTGGATCTTTCGGCAGCATTTGACACCGTCTCTCACCCGATCCTCTTAAAACAGCTGAGATCCATTGGAGTCCAAGGTACGGTCCTTAACTGGATCACATCTTTTCTGTCTGGCCGTAAACAACAAGTGTACACCCCCCCTTATACCTGCTCAGTTAGGCCACTCAAGTGGGGTGTCCCGTAGGGCTCCTCGTTGAGTCTGCTTCTTTTCAATGTTTATTTCACTCCTTTAACCGAAATGTTATCTCAGTCAGGAACTAAAATGACATCATATGCTGATGACATTCAGATTCTTTTCTCCTACAATGACTCATCTCCCACAACTTTCGACCCCTTAAAAACATGTTTGAGGAATATTGCGAAGTGGATGGATCTCAATTTTTTAAGACTCAATGCCGGGAAGACCGAGGTTCTGTTTTTCAATCAACCATCTCCTCTTGCCTCTAATATCTGGTGGCCGGAAGATCTGAGTCTTGCTCCTTCCCCCAAGGATTCGGTAAGAAATCTGGGGGTCAGATGGGATAATCGTCTGTCCTTTGCCAACCAAGTCCACACAGTCTCTGCTGCCTGCTTCTCCAAAATTAAGAGAAAAAAATTCATTAACTACATGCCCAGCAACATTAGAAAAAATGTAGTCCAGGCCCTAATAACATCACACTTGGACTACACCAACGGACTCTATCTGGGACTGACAGCAGGTCTGTGCCACAGACTTCAGATAGTTCAAAATGCCGCGGCCTGTTTGGTCTGCGGCCTTTCTCTTAGACAGCACATCTCTCCATACTTGCGGAAACTACACTGGCTGCCCATCCCTAAAAGAATTGAGTTCAAAGCCATGATTCTGGCTTTTTGGACTACTAAAGGCTTAGGACCAGCCTATCTTACTTCTAGTCTTCGCCCATATAGTCATTCTAAAGCTCTTCGCTCTAATACCAAACAGCTATTAGTTACTCCCAGAATCAAAAAAGCCCGATCCGGAGGCAAAACCTTTCAAGTTTGTGCCACTAATCACTGGAATAAACTTCCACTTTCCCTCCGTCTGATTCAGTCAGAATCTGAATTCCGTAGATCCCTCCAAACTTTTCTTTTCTGCTAGTATTCTCTCTTCTGTACCCACAGCTATCTGATCATTAGCGCTGGGACACCCCGTTGGGGTAGCTGCATGCTTTATAAAAGACACAAATAAAATAAATAAATAAAGATGGGAGGTGAAGTGTGGCCGCCGGTTCACAGACAAGGAATGGTCGGCCATCATTCGGCATGCCCGTACATCAGCCATCAGTGCCTCGGGGAGGGAGACAATGCTTTAGAGAATTCATTACTGGTACTACAACCCTGTGTTGCCTGGCTCAATGGCAAAAAGGGAGGGATGACAAATGTAGGCAGCAATGCAATAATTTCAGCACGCTCATCCACTTGCTATGGCACTGTCCTAAACTTTAACGGTATTGGGAGGAGGTGCTGGCAGATGTAGATCTGATGTTTGACACAGAATCCCCTGTTTCCCCAGCTACATCCTCCTGGGGTTGCCCAATGCCCAAACATATCCACTAAGCTCCACCAAGTTAAGAGCCATTACCTTGGCACTATGCGCAGCAAAGCAGTTCATGGTAACCAAATGGGGATCAGACACAATCCCATCACACTGAGACTGGCTACACAAATTATGGGACCTGATAGGCATGGAGAAGTTATCGGTGGTGATCAACCACACTCTGCCCAAATTTGAAAAGACCTGGGGTTAATGCATAAAGCACCTCTCCTCCACTTTCTGCGAACTTAGCTGTCCAGTATATCTACTCATACTGAACCTTACGTACAATACTCAGGCTGGTTCATAACGAAATAATAGCGGGGGATATGACAATCTTAATCGACTTCATTGGAACAGACTTGGCAATTATGGTTTTTTATCTGTTGTTTCCTATCCTCTTCCCTTGTTTTATCCCCTCCTTTACCCCCTTCTTCCCTCACGCTTTTTCTCTGCTGACCAACAGATGTAGGCAGCAACTGCTGTACTTTTTAAAACCAATAAAAAAAAATCATACAATCCTAAAAGGGGAGGGGAGCGCACGGCACCCCCTCACCAGGCAGATTTCAGTCCCGTGGACCCCATACCCTGGGGCCAGGCTACTTTGTTGGGGGCCGCAGCAGAGCCTGAAGGCCCCCGCAGTACCTGTCGGCTCCGCGCCTCCTGCAGGAGCCGGCATTGCTTTGAAATCCAGGTAGCTGCTGACATGCAGCTCCCTGGATCCCAAAAGATATGTGTCTGTTTCCTTGCTAGCTTCACAGCGGACAGCGAAACAGACACTTGCTCTGCTTTCAGCAAGCAAGAGCATTTTGTACTCTCACTTGCTGAAAGCAGAACACTTGTTTGCTATGGCCAAAGCAAATTGCAATGTCCTGGGGACATTGATGGAGCCGGCCCTGGGGGGTGGTGGTCTCCAGGGCCATGTAGGGCTCCATGAGTGTGGCCCCCATCCTTTCTTCAACTTTGCCCCAGGGGTCTGCCACAGACCCCCTTAATTATTGTATTTCTGCCCCGGAGAAGTGGCGGTTCCCCTAGGCAGGGGACGTCTACAGGCCCTCCCATATTATTTTAATTAGCCCAGGGAGGTGGCAGTCCCCGGGGGCTAGGCATGCCCTAGGAAGGGGGCCCTGTGCACCCCTCTCCTATATTAATCATATACCCCCAGGACCTGGCCCACCCAGTGGTTAATTAAAAGCAAGCGCAGTAGGCGTGCTTGCTTTTTTTAATTTTAATTGCAGCAAATTAGCAATTATCACAATTTCCTGGCAACAAGTATTAAAAAAACATAAGCATTTATGCCATAGCAGTGTCTTAGGGGGGCCCCAGTATCATGTCTTGGGGGTCAGGGTATTCTTACCATGCTCCCTTTTCTTTTATTTCCACTTTTTTTGTTTTGGGATTTGTTGAAGCCAAGTCTCGAGATGGCTACCAACACTTCCTGGTTGAAGTGTTGGCAGCCAATCAGAGCTACCCGAGCTTGTCTTTTTTCATGATAGCTTTGCGACCAGTGATATCACTATTTATTTATATTTTATTTATTTATAACATTTATAGAGCACACTGTTACCAATCGGTGTCCTGGCGCTGAATGAGAGCTCCCCTAGCATAGCCTATACTTACTGAGCGAAAAGCAATGTTTTCAAGTTTTTGAGGAAGGTCATTAAATCTGTAATCTGTCTAAGCGCCAAAGGCAGAGCATTCCAAGCCCTAGCAGCTCCCAGTATAAAGCTTCTGCCACCCCATCGACCTTTCCTTATCTGAGGGGTGGTGATCAGCCCCAGACTTGCTGACCTAAGAAGTCTACCCGGCTGGTACCATTGAAAGTACTGTGTTAGAAAAGCCGGGCCAAGCCCCCGAAGGGCCTTGAAAACTATGCACAAGGCTTTGAAGGAGATCTGTTTCTGCACTGGGAGCCAGTGCAGCTTCACCAATTCCTGGGAGATGGAGGCAAACTTTGGTACGCCTGTAATAAGACGAGCTGCTGCGTTTTGCAAGGCCTGTAGTTTGTTGAGAAGCCCCTGTTGGGCATTGAGCAGTAGACTGTTGCAGTAATCGAGGCGAGATAAGACCAAGGCTGTCACCACTGTTTTCCTGCACTCGTCAGGTATAAAAGGAAGAATTTTCCTGATTGTTTTCAGTGTAAAATGAATGGCTGATGTCATAGCATTGACTTGGGGCCTAAAGGTAAGTTTATCATCAATCAGAACCCCCAGGTTCTTGACCTTGGTAACTGGAACGGGGGGTACACCCAACCCTTCCGGCCACCAGTTAGGGCTCCAAAACTTAACACTGGAGCCGAAAAGTAGAACTTCAGTTTTAGCCGAGTTTAGCTTTAAACAGTTCCTAGCCATCTAGTCGCCAACTGCTGATATACACTCTTGGAAGTTACTGGCTATGCCTTCCTCTCTACCTGGTAGCAGTGAGACCACAATCTGCGTGTCATCCGCATATGATGTAAGCTCGAACCCTTAGGAACGAATGACTGGGGCCAAAGAGGAGACATTTAAATTTCTGGAAAACTACTGAACTGATTTGCACCAAATAACAAAAAGCACAATCTGCATCACAACATCTACCTTTATGCTAAATTATGTGTAATTTCGTCCAGTAGTTTGGGCTGTAGGTTCAACAATTTGTTCCTATGAGAATTAACATTACAAATGTACCCTTATTTTATGCCCCCCACTGCACGGATCACCCTCAAACCTTTGATGACACACAGACTCTACTTTGACACTTTTCCTGGAAAAAGCTAAAGTTGTAGCCAAGTCAAAAAAAAAATTCTTATGGAAACTAGGTCCTAACTATTACTACCTACTGTTGAAAGCGAGTAGGTAATATCTATCTATCTATCTATCTATCTATCTATCTATCTATCTATCTATCTATCTATCTATCTATCTATCTATCTATCTATATATATATATATATATATATATATATATATATATATATATATATATATATATATATATATATATATATATATATATATATATATATATTACCTACTGGCGGTCGCCAGTAGGTATATATAGTTAGGATTTTTTCTCTATGGAACTTTTGAAAATTCTATGCCTAATAACTTTGGCGTTTGTGGACAGAATCGGCTGAAATTTTCAGGGAAATGGTACATTTTGTTTCTGAGCAGCCCCTGAGAATTTGGGGGGGTTCCGTCAAGGGGGGCCGAGAAAAAAGGGGGGTCCCAAAAGACGTTTTTCCCATTAATTTTTCCATAGGGCGTTTGGCCTCACTTTTAGCTCGAACGGCTGAATGAATTTGCACGAAACTTGGCAAAATTGTAGGGACTGTTAGCCCGATGTGCCTTTGCTGGGTCTCAATATATGTGCTCCAGTGGATTTTGAGAAATTAACGTTTAAAAAAACAGATATATCTGTGACAGCGTCCCGGATAGCGCTCCAGATCGCGTACTTTTCGCGTAACGGAGCTTTGCGAAGCGAAGCTGATTGGCTCTCCGGTGTCTGTCAGCATTCTAAACAGTCCGGTGCGGCTGCCATCTTGTCTCTCGGTAGGATCGAGAGACAAGAGGAGGAGAAAAACGAAGGGGGAATTTAATGAAAGGGGGCAAGGTAGACTCCTCTTGACCCCCTAGGAATGATGTTGGGGTTATTAAAGGGTCCCGTGGGGCAAATAAAAAAAAATAGATTTTTCGCCTGTAGAAGCGCTTCTCGGTTCGCGAACCGGGTCGCAAACTGGTAGCGAAACGGGAATTTTGTCATTTTGTGTTTCGATTTAATTAAATTACAAGATGGAGGAAAAGCAATGTGAGTATTGGGTACAAGGGGGTATGGGAGACGTATCCTAACCCCCTATGTTTTCTGAGGGTGGTTGAGGAGGCTCATATATGTTGATACTTGTCTTCCGGCGGTTGCGCGTGAGCGTTTTTTTGTTTTTTTTTGCTGCTTGACTTCTGTTAACGTTTGATTCGAAGGAAATCAGGAAGTGTTGACCGCCATTTTGACACTGCGAGTAAATATAATGTTAAAAATAATTGTTATAAATTAATTCGTATTGATAAACATTGTCTGCGCCATCTTGCTTTTTTTCCAATGCCACACTTTTGTCGTGCACGGCAGCCATTTTAGATGCCTTGATCAGACCCACTCTCTGCACACCGCCGATCCTCAGCATGGCTCCCCACCCTCGCAAGCATCTCCCCCACGCACTGGTCACCCCCGCTCTCTGTCTTATGCATGGGCCATAAACCTCCCCCCATCTGCGCTGCTCTTCCCTGAGAATCACACCCTGTGCCCGCCCGACACCACCCTTTCACCCTATTCACTACCGCACCCTCTGACACTCCTCTTCCTCTGTGTCCGATTGTCCAGGCCGGTCCCAGGCTATCACCTAGCCCTGCGGATGTAGTTTATGGCCCCAACTGTAAAGAATCACCCCTGTTCATAGGAGTTACAGTAGATCAAGGCCCCCACCTCATAAGATCCGTCACACCACACGCGTTCCTACTATCTGATAACGATCCTGTATTGTGATTGGGGAGGGGATTCTCACTGTAAGGGTGTGTGGCACCGAGCCTGAAGCAGAAGATTCCAGGGATGCCTTTTTGTACATCAAAGTCTTCACAATTATGTGTCACATTAAAAATATATAGCACTCCAACAAAGTAGTAGTATTATAACACTTTAATAACTTATAAATATATACAACGCTCCAACAAAGTAAACACGTTAAAAAAAAACTTTTCAAAGAACTATTTACATGACATTGCTTTAACCAGGATAGACAAAGAAATGACACAGTGATGTAAAAGTTTCTGAAAGAAATGCCAAGAACGTCCCATGTGAAAGTGAACTTTATCTGGCAATTTTTTTCTTTTCCTTCTCATGAAAAGAAAGTTAATGCCAGGTTCGTTACCTGCCTCATCTGCAAAAAAGAAACTCTCGAGAGGGACCGAAAAAAAATATAGCTATGGTAATCATACCATGCATCGGCACATGGAGAGGTGGCACCCTCTTAATTATTCTAAAGCACAACTTCGAGATTTGGTGGATAATCCCCGACCGGCAAAAACATCCACCAATGACTTAGCAATAAGTGAGTCAGAGGCAAGGGAAACGGTCCCAAATCTGTAAAAGAACTTTAGGCAGATGAGATTGACTTGTGTAGCATGTGGAAAATTAATTTCATGCGGAGAGATGAGTATTACTTTAATAAATAGATCATATGAAAATCATCCATGTCCAAAACGTCCTAGAAAGTAATTTTTGTCATTTTTGAGGAAGAGAGATAACCTACAGTGGTACGGGGTCGTTTTCGTTCGTACTAGGGGGCCAGGTGACATTCGTTCGGGGTGGCTTAGGGGCATTTAAAATACCTTCCCTGATACAGGTAGCATATAAAGTAGAGGCTAAATACCAGGATCTTTATCGATTGCTTTATGCTGTACAAAAATGAAAAACACATACCACAAACCTGGACCATTCATATTTTCAATGTTTCTGCGTACTATACTTTTTAACCCTTAACTAATTGAGCTGCTTCATTTCACCTGCTTTTTAAAAAGAAAAAAAAAAATCGGAAACAGTGGCCATTTATTCGAAACTTACCAATCTACGCGTTACAACTACGTTTGCTTTTTCAAAAACCTTTAATAAAAATGTTGGTGCCCAAATACGGGCCTACAACCCGTGGGCCGGCCACGGAGCAGGCTGGAACTGTAAATGGGGGGGGGGGGGGGGTATTTATTTGTGGAAAACATAACAGAGAGTCAGTGGTCGTTGATTTCATAGTAATAAGTGCGACAAGTGCAACAAAATCATATCGATAATTCATTGTGAGCAAGTACCAAAAGTGTCGACAATTCGAACCTTCAATAATAAATACAGTAATCAATGATGCATTAGAACTTAATATCAATTCATTGTTCGAACATGTAATCAGTTCCCGTCCCATGTCAATTCATTGTTCGAACGTATAATCAATACCCATCCTGGATCAATTCATTGTCCGAACATATAATCAGTCTTATTCCATATCAATTCATGTGCTAAAAACTGCATACATATCTCATGATATCAAGGCTGAGCAATCGGGGCACAACAAGGAGTTGAGAGTTTCATTTGTACCGGCGCTATTTTGGGTGAGGTCAGGAAGGTCCAAGTATAGTCAAAATGTCTCCACCAACTCGTGGTTGGACCGGGACCTCTTTCGGCAGTCCAAAAGTTTTCGTTGAAGGGTGGTTGTTTGCAAAGACTGCCGACATGAACCATCAGTCAAAGTGGGGTGGGAGGCAACAATCTCTCCTACCGGGTCATACTGGTGTACCACCGGAACTGATCAAGTTGGTAGTCTTGCAGGATTTTGGTCATTTCAAGACTGAGGCCGGCGCCTGCATGAGCGCGCTGACGTCCCGCAGCTACGTCGTGGTCGTTCCATGGGTGATCATGGCAGTCATTTCCCATCGGGGGTGTCTGCGGGGGTCGGGGGCCCCCGTGGCTCTTATAGAATCTTCAAAGTTGAGGAGAACGTTTCTGGACGCAGGACTCATTTTCTAGTTGAACTCAGAAGCGTCGTTGCACCGGAACAGTGGACGAGACCCCGCTGGGTGAGTTGAGCGCCGCTGTATCGGAAGAGTGGACGAGACCTTTTGTTGGGTGAGTGGAGCGTTGGGGGTGCAGCTGAGGGGCCCCCACCTGGGGGGGTGGGAGAGGCTCGTTCACGCCGCCTCTCCCTCCCAGCGCACCCCACGCCGACACCTGGCGTTGATATCCGTGATGTCCGGACCAGGCGATAAGAGGAGGGGGGGGGTCGTGGCATGTGCAAGACATCCCCCCCCAGTGTTGTCGCAGCCATTAAAGGAAGAAGAGGGATCCCGTCGGCTCCTCTCCTGGCCCAGGGGGGGGGGTCAGTGGCATGTGCAAGACATCCCCCCCCAGTGTTGTCACAGCCATTATTGAAGAAAGAAGAAGATACCGTCGGCCTCGGCTCCTCTCTTGGTGCACCTTACGCGACGACCCTTTTGTTGGGTGAGTGGAGCGTTGGGGGTGCAGCTGAGGGGCCCCCACCTGGGGGGGTGGGAGAGGCTCGTTCGCGCCGCCTCTCCCTCCCAGCGCACCCCACGCCGACACCTGGCGTTGATATCCGTGATGTCCGGACCAGGCGATAAGAGGAGGGGGGGGGTCGTGGCATGTGCAAGACATCCCCCCCCAGTGTTGTCGCAGCCATTAAAGGAAGAAGAGGGATCCCGTCGGCTCCTCTCCTGGCCCAGGGGGGGGGGTCAGTGGCATGTGCAAGACATCCCCCCCCAGTGTTGTCACAGCCATTATTGAAGAAAGAAGAAGATACCGTCGGCCTCGGCTCCTCTCTTGGTGCACCTTACGCGACGACCCTTTTGTTGGGTGAGTGGAGCGTTGGGGGTGCAGCTGAGGGGCCCCCACCTGGGGGGGTGGGAGAGGCTCGTTCGCGCCGCCTCTCCCTCCCAGCGCACCCCACGCCGACACCTGGCGTTGATATCCGTGATGTCCGGACCAGGCGATAAGAAGGGGGGGGTCGGAGGCAGAGGTAAGACATCCCCCCCGTGGCCTGCAAGGTGGCAGAAGAAGGGAATCGGGAGACCAGTTCATTTCGGGCCATCCACGCCACGGCTGATGGCGGTTAGCTGGGCCCCGCCCTGCACGTGTCGAGGCCTCATCTTCCGGATGGGCGTAACCATGGCCCTGTTGCACTTCGGGAGTTTCCGGAATGGGGGTAGGTATCTGCTGATTTGTATCTATTTCATGTTACCGTTAATGGGCGTGGCGGGCGTGGGACAGACATGCTTGGAGCAGTGGGGGGGTTGGCAGAGCCTAGCTACCTCGTGGCTGCCGTAACGTCAAGCTTGGCTTCTTTCACTACTTTCATGTTTCTTATTTCTAGCGAAGTCAAAAACTCATCAGTGGCCTACTGATTTTGTTGGATTTCTTTCCCTTCCTTTTCAAGTGTGTTTCATGCTAAAGTTTCTGTTTAACAGGATACAGTGATTACTTCGTTTTTTACATATGTCTTCTTTATTAGGGGTACTCTCCGGTGGAGCCAGATGATGTACCTCTAATAAATGGTCCGGGTGGAACTAGTTTCTCAATCAGTGGGGAGTAGATGGGCATGACAGATTACAACGGGGGACAAAGGTCCGCATTACCCACCCTTCACTACTTGCAAAGACTAGACAGAATATTTCTATTCCACGTTATTTGCAAACAGAGAATACCTATCCCTTGAACAATAAATGTCCAGCCAATCAATCAATCAGTGGGGAGAAAAACAGGCATGATGGATTACAACGGGGGACAAAGGCCTGCGTTAACTACCCTTCACTATCTGCAAAGAGAGAATACTCCTAAGAGAAAAGCAGGGGGGGGGAGGGGTGGGGGCAGCGTTCAAAGCACATCAGCGTGCATAAACACGAAAATGTTTTTACCTATCACGTACTTGACATTTGACAGCTTTTGATATTTGCTATTAAAAAACCATTGAAAACCATTGAAATTCACTGAAAAAACCATAGGTTATAGACCATATATAGTTAGGAATTAGCATTTACAAAACCTAGAAAATTCACTGAAAAAACCATAGGTTATAGACCATATATAGTTAGGAATTAGCATTTACAAAACCTTAATTTACTCGCACAAAACCATAGAAATTTGAATATATAATTAGTTGCAATAACTATATATCGCGCACCCGCAATCCACTGCTGATGATGTCACATATTACATCATTCATGACATGGTCAGTGACATCACTGATGACATCACTGATGACATCTCAAATGACATCACTGATGACATCTCAAATGACATCACTGATGACATCTCAAATGACATCACTGATGACATCACTGATGACATCTCAAATGACATCACTGATGACATCACTGATAACATCTCATTTGACATTACTGATCACATCACTGATGATATCATTCATGTGATAATACGATGAACCTCTTCAGACTCTAATATAACCTTAGATACAATCAGAGTAAACAGACACTCACAGACTGTCACTCATCCATGGAGTTACTCACACACCTAGTCAGTCATGCAAAGAATCAATCACACCTTCATTTCCTCAACTATACAGTTATACACACCTTACTTAATCAAACATATACTAACACATATTTACTCTCTTATACAATCACTGATACAAGTTCACAATGATCCATACAGCCACTCACACATTCACTGGCTCTTATGCACAGTTATTTATATATGTCAACTCTTACATGTACTGTGTTTTACATATGTACTTACTTTGACATGTAGCACTGAGAAATCCAATCACTCACCAATACACTCATGCAGACAGTCATCCGCCCATACAGCTGTTTATACATGCACTTTTGAACCCATACATCTACTAAATCAACTGCTCACACATCTATGCACAGAGTCACATACCTCCCAGCCACCCCCACACACACACTCACTCTCCCATACAAATATTTGGGCAACCAATCAATAACCCATATAGTTACTCATATAGCTATTGATCAATACATGCAGCAGTTTACAGAACTACAGAAATAATGATGCACAAATTAAGACAGTTTAGTCACTAACCCATGCACTCAGTGAGACACATTTAATCATTCTCTCATACAGTCAGTCATGCACCTACTAAATCCTTCATCCAAACACTTATGCATCCACTCATTCTTCAATATGTAAGACATATTTTAACTTTACAGAAACATACAGTCACTGGATGATGTCATCAGTGATGTCATCAGTGATGTCACTGACCATGTCATGAATGATGTAATATGTGACATCATCAGCAGTGGATTGCGAGTGCGCGATATATAGTTATTGCAACTAACTATATATTCGAATTTCTATGGTTTTGTGCGAGTAAATTAAGGTTTTGTAAATGCTAATTCCTAACTATATATGGTCTATAACCTATGGTTTTTTCAGTGAATATATATATATATATACAGGTGTATATATATATATATATATATATATATATATATATATATATATATATATATATATATAGGTGTATATACAGGTGTGTATATATATATATATATATATATATATATATATATATATATATATTTATACATGTATATATATATATATATATATCACAGCAATTTGTTAGCAAATAAAAGGCTAATGTTTTGAAACACAGAAAGTTCTGTTATGGCATCGTAATCATCAAGTCCCTTCCAGTCATTTTGAGTCTTAATGCTTATTTTGCAATTTGTTTCTCCAGGTATTGTTATGAATTTTCCACACCACCCAACATTCATGATAACATGACTTTTAGTTTTAGTTGTCCCCACCTAGAAATATGGGGCTCTGCATTTAGATACACAATTGCACCAGCAACAACATAAAGAAAAGTGTTTATCAAACATGGTATCTAAGGTAATGTTTGAGCTTCGCATCTTTATCCACTGAAAATCCACTGTTTAAAAAGGAAGGGGGCTGGAACACTTTTCACTGTGTCTGAGAAATAAATCAAGGGCTGTTATTTAGTAGTAGATTTTGCTGCACCCCTAGAATCAAGAACTCAAATCAGAATTTCACTAGGTTTTTTTTAACAACTCCAGCACATTATCAGATTTGGGATGGCCAAAACATGCTTAATATTTTGTAAGACTATAGCTGGCTGCTCTAATACAATCTTGTTTTCTATTTTCTACCATTGGGAAATAGTTCCAATAGGTTTGAATACCTTCATGACTGACAATTAGTCTCTAAAACAGTTGTCTTGACTGTAATCTGATACTACTCTGACACTTTGGTCCTGGGTTGTCCATCATAGGGCCACGAAGGCAAGATTCATGCAAGAATTTCGGTTTGGATACGTGCCAGATTTTCATGATATCCACATAATAGATATACATATGCAATAATTCTAAATAAAACTCATCTACATTTTGAGTGGCAATCATCAAACACTTGCAAGGCTCTAGCCATTCTGGACATATGATGGATAATCCTGCTTCCGACACATGTTCTCCTGCTGACTGTCTAGATGTAGAGCCTTCGTTTAGCTGTAAGAATATCACAGTACCTTCTTCTGTTTCTGTTCTTTCATCATTGGAGTTTAACATTTTTCTCTTGTAAGGCAGCTCTGGGTAAACAATCACCGAAAGATGGCAAAGTAGCAGTAGATGTATATACACCATGCAGGACCTGTTTGAAAAAAGAAAAATCTTTGAGGATAAAATAAAGTCAATTTTTATTACACCTTTGGTTTACCTCAGACATATACCAAATGATCTCTTAGAATCAGGTAAAACGCCAGGACAAAAGGCTGGGAAGCGAAACTAGTCTGGGCATTATCCCCCTAAGATTGGACAGAAATATTCACAATAATCCCCAACATTGCAAAATCACCCTCCACCCAAGAAACGATGTAAAGAGTATCTTCACACTGGCACCACACCCGAGAGAGACAATAGGAATGGGCTAAAGAAAACGTGAGGAGATACTGGAGATGCTGTGCTTGAGCCGGAAATTTGATTCAAGCATTCAGGGAGTATCTTAAACTGCACGCGTAGTGGACCCAACTACTTGATGCAACTGACAAAATCTTCCAAACATCCAGGGGCCTCATTTATGAGGCCTTGCGTCAGTTTTGCGCTGCTGATGCGTCACTTTTTGTGACGCATCGGCGGCGTAAAACATGCGCCTTGTTGCGCCATATTTAAAAAGTGACGCATCTAGGTAGATGCGTCACTTTTTAAACCCCTGCGCCACATAATACCTGCATCAGGTATAATGTATGCAGAAGGGGCGTCCCCCCGCAAAAAGCCTCGTAATAGTGACGCAGTGAAATCTATGAGATTTCACTGCGTCACTTTTAGGACGTTGTTGCGTCAAAATCTTGTGCCTGCCTCACAGCAGGCGTAAGACTGACGCAAGCCCTTTCACATGGGGCTTTCCCCATGTGAAAGGACGCATTGCTGGAGTTGCGTCACTTTTGTGACACACTCCAGCAATGCGTCACTTTTGCGCTTACAGATACGTCAGAAACACTGACGTATCTGTAACTCCTTGCGACATGATGCGTCATACATTAAATATGGCGCATCATTGGTGTCGCAAGGAGTGCGCAGTGAAAAGTGACGCATCGCTGTTTTCACGCAGCGATGCGTCACTTTTCCTAAACAAGGCCCCAGATTTCCAGCATCCATGTTACTAGGACTATGGAATCCACGAAGCACTCTTCAAATGGAAAATGGATGTATTCAGGAAATGTCAGATGAGGGGAAAAAAGTGCAGGTCCCTAAATATGAGTGCTAGCTGACCCCCACTGGCAACCACTGGTTCAAATTAAACACTGAATGTTGGGGATAAAATGAAGTCGAAGAACTTGCCAGAGGCTCCACTGCAGACAGAAATTTGATAGTGATGATGATGATAACAATAATGTTAATAATTATAATGATGATAATAATTGCCACCAAAACATTGGGTGGGGCCTTAATGCTAGCACATGGTGTTTGTAGGTTTGTGTTCTAAAGTGCCTGCTATCTAGGGACCTAATATTAATTGGCTATGATGTGTATCGGATTCTGTGCGTGTATTACATTTAGATTTTGCAATGTGTGGTTATGTGGTATAATCTACTGAGGAATACTGTCAATGCAGACTCCTATGATGTCATAGAATGTAAGGATTGTGGTTAGGCTCAGATGGGCTTGGAGCTTGGAGCTAAAGGCTGACTGGATCGTTGATGCTGTTGGATATTACTTGTGAATAAATCTTATTCACCAAATTATCATTTTGTATGGAATCATCATTTTAACACTGGCGACGAGGGCCTGGCTTGATTGGGGACAAGCCTAGCCAGCATCAACTCCCCTGCATTATTCTTGAAGTCTCTACCAACTGTAGATATTGACATCTTATTATCTCCGACTTATAAAAAGGACTCTCGTGGACTTTTGGACTCTCGTGTTTGGACTGCCTTGAATAAATCTGCAAATCTCCAACAACGTTATGGACTTCATAACCATCTCCTTTGTTTTTGCTCTCGTGTATTGGAAAGAAAAGGGATGTTTAACAGATGTTTAACACTACGCGATGAAAATGTCCTGAAGGTAAGGTTAATTTGACTTTTATTAGTCCCTACCTTCTATCCATTGCCAACTGCTAACTGCCGACAGCTGCATCTTTCAACGAGCGGCGGTATTGGGTGCGCAGAGTTGACGGCATTCTCGCGAAGGATCTCGAGTGGCATTCCGTGCACCGACAGCTGCATCATTCAAGCAGCGGTGTGCGGAACTGAAACGGCTCAAGCGACATCTTGTCAGAATAAGGAAGAACGGAAGAGTGACGACACCAACGTCGTGACGTCATTGCGTAAGGTCACAGCGTGACCTTGCACAGCCGCCATTTTATTACCCCTCCAATATGTAATCCACTGTTGATTTTTTTGTCACAATCTCAATTTCGGAAGGTCACATCTATTTATAGAATTTAATTGGCTGAAGGAAACCGAACTCCACGTAACGCAGATACATGATGGTAACAGGTTGCTTATTTTTTTTATCGATTGATGTCAAAGGACTTAAATTCACCTAATGGTACTTGATTGACTATAATTCCTGGACCGACTAAAATATATATTTCTACAATATTATAACCAATTGACTACGGTGACTACCTTTATTATTATTTTTTTGTCTTTCCTCTCATACTTCAGACTACGGTGACTACATTGTTTATTTTAGTTTGCTTTGTTCTTTCATCTTCTTCATACAATTGCATGGTTACTTGTCATATTTGCACTTAACTGTATTTTTGGGGCTTTTGGGTATTTTCTTCAATATGGCTGCTTCTACTAGTATGTCTCAACCACCAGCTTTCCTTTCAGAAAAAGGTGACCCTATACTCCCATGGAAAAGAAGGAGAAATCTATTTTTTGTTTAAGAAATTTTTATTAGCATTTTAGAATAAATACAAGACATATGTCATATGAAATGTGAGACAAGATAATATTAAAAAGAAGTACTAAAACATATGCAATGAGTAATAAAATGAAGAATGAAATGATCCGAGAAAGAAGACAGAAAGGAGAAAATAGAGAAATAGGAGAAAGAGAAGAGAGGATAGAGGAAAGAACAAAAGGAAAGAAAGAGGCAAGAGAAGGGAAGGGAAGAGAGAAGGGGGAGAAGGGAAAGAGGAGTGGGAAAACTGAGAATCAATCAAGAAGAGATTTGGAGGAAAGATAAGTGGTAAAGGGAAGCCAAAGGAGATCAGATTTGATCTTCAAGGGGACAGAATAGGATGAAGCGATAGCGATCCTATGTTCATCACAAACAAAGTTCCACCAAGTGTGAGTAGAAATTTTGGAATTATCTTTCCAACATGACAAGATAACTTTAAATGCAAGCGAAATAAACAGGCCCAACAATTTCGCAGAAGAAGAGATAATATCTATATCAGACGACAACGATCCTAAGAAAATAGTCTGTACAGATAACTGGGTAGAACAATTAAATACTCGCATACATGTCTTCCAAACTTTCTGCCAAAATGACAAAACATGAGAGCATTCAAACAGTAAATGTTTAAGTGACCCAGTTTCTTTAGAACAGGACCAACACAGCAAAGAGGAAGCAGGGGGGAATTTATGAACAGTTACAGGAGTGATAAGGACTCTATGATAAATGAACAACAACGATTGAGTAATACGAGCAGCAGGAGAAACTTTAAACAATTTGGACCATACACGATCCCACATCAAAATAGTGAGAGACATAGTAAGGTCCGTTTCCCATGCAATCTCAACAGCTGAAATCTATTTGACCCGTAAATTGTAGCTATTGGGGGTGAAAAATGTTCTGCGTTGAGAAAACAAGCTATTCTATTACACAACTTAGGTGTGAAGGGTCGCAATATCTATGATAGCATGGATCTTATTTCTGTTGGTAGTACAGAAGGTGAACCAAGTGATGTTTATGAAATGTCTATGATGATGTTAGAGAAATATTTTGGGCCTTGAATAAATGTTGTCCTAGAGAGACACAAGTTCTTTACCAGGGTTCAGGGATCTAGTGAACTAGTGAAAAGCTATATTGCTTCTCTTAAAACCTTGGCGCAAACTTGTGAATTTGGTGATCTTTCAGATTCTTTAGTAAGGGATCAATTAGTGCGGTGCACGAATAGTATTCGTGTTCAAGAGAAGCTTTTATCCAAAAATTCGACCTTGACTGAGGCCATTGAAATTGTAGAAGGTATGGAGAATACTTCTTCATGGGTGAAAGAAATGAAAAAGAGCCATGAAGAAAAAGGGGAAGTGTTGAGTGACATTCATGCTCTCACAGAGGCAGACAATTCAGATCATTGTGGCAAAGGTCTCATCCAATGAAAATTATAAGAGAAATGAAAAGGATAAACACATACGTAATTTTTCAAAAGGGTTGATAAACAAATCTGATCGGGAGATTCGTTTAAATTCTAACTCTTCTAGTGGAGGTAGCAATGATAAGAATTTCAAATAAATTTCCAAATCTAAGTGTTTTAGATGTGTGAGCTTCAAGCATTTTTCGAGTTATCCTCAATGTTATGCCAGAGAAGCTACGTGTATGAAGTGTGGCATCAAAGGGCATCACGCTGGAGTTTGCCAGTCAACTCGTGTTACAGAAAAAAATCCTGATGTGGTGCATACTGTTGTTTCGAGTGTTAGGAATGAGGATGGAAGATAAATTATCCATGCCAGAATGTCATATTTCGGTAGATGATTTTAATTTTGTAGTTTTAGCAGATTCAGGTTCCCCATTCACCATGATAGGGAACAAGCAATGGGACGAAGTAGTGGGCTTAGATAGTAATGCACTTTTACCTCCTGACATAAGTACAGTCAGTTATGGAGGTACCAAAATTAAGGTTTTAGGATATGTCGAAGTTTGCATTCGATTCAAGAATAGAAAGACTGTAGGGAAAGTCTAGATAGCTGAGTGGGGTGATAATTTATTACGGTGAAGACATCAGCGTGATCTAGGAATCATGCTCAACCCTAGTGCAAATTTTGGATTTTGGATTAAAAACTCTTCCTCGAAGGAAACAACATCTTCCGAGGAAGTTCAAAGATTACATTATGATGTGATATTAGTAGTATATCCTGTACTATTGTCTGATTCACATGTTAATGTTTGACTCATTATCTTGTGAGTTATTTTACTGTTTGGTTGAGCTTGAATTTCTTTTGTTTTTTTATTTCTATAAAGGGGGATGTGTTATAATCTACTGAGGAATACTGTCAATGCACAATCCTATGATGTCATAGAATGTAAGGATTGTAGTTAGGCTCAGGTGGGCTTGGAGCTTAGAGCTAAAGGCTGACTGGATTGTTGATGCTGCTGGATATTACTTGTGAATAAATCTTATTCACCAAATTATCATTTTGTATGTATTAAATTTAGATTTTGCAATGTGTGGTTATGCAATTCAGGTGTCTGCAAATTGTGTGGCAATTTTCACTTTTGATGGTTGCAACTGTTTTCTTAGGTGGTGTTGGACCTGGCCCATCTTTCAGGGTTATACCCAAATATTTGCCTTCTTTTCCCTATTTTCTGACCCTCCTTTTGTTAGCTTTTGGACTCAGACCCTTTCTTTACAACAGCTAACCATTGCTAAAGTCCATGTGTTCTCTCCTTTACACATGGTATGCTTGGTTTACATCTGTTGGCATATTTAATTTACTTGTAAGTCTCTTGTACAATGATATCCCATATACCTGGATCTTGTACTAAATGCTACTAGTGGGCCTGCAGCCCTGTTTGTGCCGCCTACAGAAGTAGTCTTTCAAATCTGTCTCAGGCCTGCCACTGCAGAGCCTGCATGCACAGTTTACTGCCACATTGACTTGGCATTTAAAACTACTTGCCAAGCCTTAAACTCCCCTTTTACTACATATAAACCACCTCCAAGGTAGGCCCTAGTTATCCTGATGGGCAGGGTGCTTTGTAAGTAAGAGGCAGGACATGGGCCTTATTGTGTGGCATATCCTGGTAGTGAACAAATAACCTATTTGTTACTCACTACTCACTACTGTGAGGCCTACTCCTCTCATAGGCTAGCATTGGGAATTCCCTTATATGGGTTTAAGTGGCAATTCTTCATCTGAAAGCAGTATTGTTGCCATGTTTGGTATTTTTGGAATAGTGGTGATAAATTCTGATTATTGTTGTAGGTGGATTTCACATTACTATTTTAGAAATGCCACTTTTATAAAGTGGACATTCCTCTTAGCTTATAACTTTATGTGCTTTGCAGCCTGACCCCAATCCTTATCTAGGGCTGCGTGACAGTTACATTTTGTGAATACTTTCCAGACAGCCATCACACAGGAAGGGTTGATGTTGCAGGGTTACATCTCCATACTGATAACTTCCCTGGGTGGGGAGAGAGGGAGGTGAGGCATACACTTATATTTGGATAGGCTGTGTCCTGTCCTCACACAAAGGGCTGATTTAGCACCTACGGATGTCTGGAGCCAGGGATCAGTTGAAAGGGGATTGTGTTACAAAACACCACAAAAAAGAGTTAATTTGAAATCACCCCTTACATCAAATACATTTTGAATACAACTACAGTGGCTCTAACCCTATGTGTTTATGGCACTTTTGGAACTGGAACCAAATCTCTGACAGAAGTACTTCTGTGCTAGACATCGAGACTGCTCTTCTGCTGTTGCCCTGCATGCCTACTACTTGCTGGGTGCCCTAAAGGACTCACTGGATTGCTTTTCTGATGTTTCCCTGCAGCCAGATGCTCCCTGATTCTGTTTGGCCAAGGCACTGTGGTGCTGACAGGAAAGATCGCCATTTGGACCACTGGTTTTGTTGCACTGGTCTGCTGCCTGCTGTCTACTGCTGTGCTCAGTTTGAAGTGTTCTCCAAGGGTTTTCTGGTTTGCCCCCTGTTTTTAGGAGATCTCAGGGACATCAAAGATCCCCCCTCATGCAGCAGCTGCTGGATTCTCACTTTCAGCATTTTTCGTTTCCAACATAAAAGTGTTTTCCTGCACGAGTGACCAAGGAGAAGCACTCCCGCTTCAAATCAAAGACCAGCGCTCTTTTGTTTTAAAGCTGAATGTTGCTTTTGTCCAGAAGAACAAAAACAACAGTTGATAGACAGAATGCTGAACAATGTCATACATTCACCCCAGTACAGAGATCTGGGCCTAAATCCATTGTTTTTGCTCACCATGCCATTCCAGTTTGAACCTAGCCATATGCAAATCAGTCTTGACCCTGTGCCCCATGGGAACAGTCCAGCCTAAACTGCCAAGCCAGGTCCTCCCTGGACTGGAAACAAGCATCCTAGGACCTGTTTCGGGCTTCAACCCTCATCAGCCGGGATAACTTGATTCCAGTGGCATGGAGAGCACAGGACTCACGTTTGGGCATACCCTGCCAACTTGGGGCGAACAAAGCAAAACCAAAGGGGATGCTAGACGGAGTGTTGAACAATGCAAGCACTCACCCCAAGTCAAATGATCTGGGTTTAATCCATCATCATTCTTTAGCTCACACCGCCACCCCAGTTCTGGTCCTAGGATGTTTATTTCCAGTCCAGGGAACCTGCCTTAGCAGTTCGGGCTGGACTGTTCCCATGGGGCACAGGGTCAAGACTGATTTGCATATGGATCTATAGACTAAGCGAGTGGATCTTAGATAATAATGTCCTGGCTTTAGGAAGAGAATAAGCACCATAGACCAGGTCTTTAGGTTACTTGTTATGGAAACACAAAGCTGCGACATGGCCATCTATATGTGGCCTTCATAGACTTGAAGGCCGCATTTGATTCCATTCCTAGAGACCTACTCTGGGCTAACCTACTATTGCAAGGGGTCCCGAATAATATCGTAACACAGCTGGTTAGGCTCCATGAAAATACATATGCAAAAGTGCGCTGGGGGAAAGCAGGAGAATGGACGGGCTGTCCTGGCGCCAACCCTATTTTTACTCTACGTCAATGATATGATTAAAGCCCTGGGAGGCGAGCACATTTGTGCGTTAACTTTTGCCGATGACACCATCCTGTTATCGCAAACACCTAGGGACCTCCAAAATCTCCTAAATGCGTTGGATGAATATTGTAGGCAAAAGGGTCTTGAAATCAATCCGATAAAAACAAAATATATGACCATTAGACCCCATAATTCTTTTACAAATAAACTGCAGCTAAATGACGTAATTTTGGAGCATGTACCGAATTTCGTATATCTTGGGGTTACCGTTGACTCCCCAGATTACGAAATCTAAATTGATTCTTACTCAAAACGTGTCCCCAATTATAAAGAAACTCTTTTCTACCACGTCGAAGGCGATTACACCTGCACTTCAAGTATATAAATCTAGAGCACAGGCAGCTGCATTATATGGTTCAGAGTTATGGGGAGGGGGGTTTTATCACCAATAACTATAGGAGACAATAAAATTATGGTAAGGTTTCTTGCACTCCCGCAAAGTACACTGGTGATCCCCCTATTGTTGGTTTTAGGCATCAAACGCATAGAGCATAGGGCTATTTGGATGACCCTTTCGTATTGGATCAGAATATGGACCACAGAGGAATTGCACGTCTACAGGCATGCTTTACGAGAATTGATTAGCCTGGACACTTTAGTTACGTTTCCTTGGTTGGTCCATATTCCTAGATGGTTGTTGGACTTGGGTCTGAGCAGGTACTGGAAATATCCGGACTTGCTCACCCCTGATTTCAAAATGGAATGTAAAACCATCTTTTGGAACTTCATAGAGCTGAGTACTACAACAAACTCTAGTTATGGATCACTCACAACTCAGTTCCTGAGCATTAAAATTAGACCTTCCTTCGAACCTTTTTTAGATGAGGTGGAGCCCTTGCTTGCTAAAATGCTGTATCTAAAATTTAGATACAGCACACTCCAAATCAAGACATTTATATCCAGGTGGGGGCCAAAGAGTGCCGAGGTAGAAGACTGTATATGCACAGAGGGTTCCCTGGGAAGAGGTGAGGATATTGCTCATATTTAATTTTTTTGTAAATTATATGAAATTCCCAGAAAGAAATGGGTTAAACCCTTTGGTAGGAACCTCTGTATCAGGAAATATATTGAGATGCTGCGCATTCTCAGGACGGATACCTCGAGACTGGTTGTATTTGGAATAGGTAGGTTTCTATTGGCTGCCAACTTTATTAGAATAAAACGAGGTTTAAGGTTTTGATAAGCATCGTATTTGTAGAACTGTGATGCACAGGTTTTTTATAAGGAATGTCATTTTATATCCTTGAATTTGTATACAAAGGTAGTAAATATATTTTTTTAGATGATTTGTTAACAATCATTTACTTTTTAAGGAAACTGAAATTGTAACCCTAAAAATTGGGCTTAATTGTTGTAAATGAGATAAGATTCTTGGTTCTTTTTAATGCTAACATTTATCTCGTGTTGCCAAATTATAACATTGCACTTTAGGTATTCCTTGCTAGGCACTGTGCACTTTAAAATGTTTCCCTCTGCTGCTAAAAAAAGTGAGTTTTTAGATACTGTTTTTAACCTGGAATAAGAAATCTGTTTGTTCTGATATATATTTTCTTCTTGTTCTTCTACGTTTAAAAAAAGTAATGTTTTGTTTTACTTTTTTTTGATGATTCTGTGAATCGAATAAAGATGCTCCAACAGTTTCCTCCTAGCCCTCTATTTTCCCTCAAAACTCTGCCTTTTCATCAATGGGATGTGCTCGCCCTTTGATCTCCGGGATCAGGTGCAGTATTTGTAAGTGATTGGGGCACGTCACCTCCCTGAATTCTTTTGACAACAATTGAATGAAAGGGGCCCATAAGTCTGAGTATGTGTCACCTTTGTGGTCTTGTACCAGCGATAAGCGCTCAATCACGAGGGTCAGCCACAATCTATGTAGCCATGCTGTGTGATCAGGTACCACTGACGTACCCTAGTGTACCAGGATCACTTGTCTAGCGGCTAATAATGCTAATGCCATTTGCCTACCCCGTAGGGGGGGAAGTCAAATCGTTGGGGAGCCCTAGCAGTGTATAGGCAGTAAAGCGCAGGGTTTCTGTCGCAAACTCCATATCGATGTCATTTAACACGTCCTCCTAATATCGTCCCAGTCGCGGGCAGTGCCAAAGTAAATGCGACAGAGAGCCAGCTAGTCTGAATCCCCTCCAGCATTGCTCTGTGTGGTTTTTGTCCCACCCGTGTATGCGAGCTGCCGTGAGGTACCACTAAGAAGCCACTTTGAAAGCTGACTCCATTCCTGCTGTGTTATGAGCTGTGTGGTGCATCCTATAGCAAATTTGTTCCCATTCATTGTCCAATAGGGTCCTGCCCAATTCAGCATCCCAGCGGAGCTGACCCTTGGTGTGCTCGCCTTTCGGCGTAGCCGACAACATTTTCTACAGTTCTGAAATCAGCTGTTTGTCATCTTTCTTAAAGATGAGCCATTTCTCAAATGGTGTCGGCCTCCGCAATTGTTGCTCTAGATAAGATGGCGAAGTGACCCAGTGCCTCAGCTCGAGGTAATGGAACTCATCGGTCTGAGGGAGGTCATAGTTTAAGCGTAGCTGTGGAAAAGGTATTATACCCTGTTCATCAAATAGCAAGCCAATCCGCTTGCAACCCATTATCGCCCACCTCTGGAAAGTTATGGATTTGCAGTCGGGGGAAAAGTCAGGGTTGTCCACCATTGGTGACATCGACGACGGGAATGTCTTCAGCCCTCGCTTAAGTGTCACTGCGTCCCAGACCTTCAACGTCGCCATTGTGACGGGCGAGTCCCCACGCTCTCAATTTACGCTGCAGCTAGATCTCTCGCCATATGACTACTCCCGCCACTGCTTGGTCCATAAAGGTCCAATGTTTCTCAGTGAGCGGGCAATTACACTTCAGTATATAGCTAAGACGCCAGGCCTGTAAATATCTATGGACAAGTGGCAAACCAGTCTCCCCATCTCCTTTTAGTCGCCCCATCTGGGAAATAGGCAGGCGCGGCTTCCTCCCTCCCCAAATACATGATTTGCTTGCCAGCTGCAAGGTTCGTATCGGTTTCTGGGGAGGGGTCAACGGTAGGGTCTGGAATACATACAGAATCCTCAGCAACACAGTCAGTTTAACAGCCACGATGCAGCCAAACCAGGCCAATTTCAACTTGGTCCACCCATTCAAATCTTTTGTTGTTTGTTCTACTAGGGCCGAGAAGTTCAGACCCAGGGTGTGTGGGATTGTGGGTGCTAACCGAATGCCCAGGTAGGTTACTGTTTGCGTAGCCCAATGAAATGGGAAACTTTTGTGCAAGGGTTCTACTTGTGCCTTGGGTACGGATAAGTTGAGCACTTGAGATTTACTCAGATTACCTTGAATCATGAGATCACCCCAAAAGCTTCCAACTCCTGCAGGAGGCAGCTAACGATTGGAGCGACTCTGTTAGTGATAGAATCACGTTGTCCGCATAGAGACTTAACTTGTGGGCGTCGCCCCCGAAACAGAGCCCCTTTATCTGCCAGTGGTCACGGACCCACTGCATTCAAGGCTCCATGTAAAGCGGAAATAAAAGGGGGGACAGCGGGCACCCCTGTTGTGTTCCTTTTTCAATCTGGAAAGGCACTGACAACACCCCGTTGACTCTGATAAAACCCTTCGGAGATTGGTAGGTGCACCCTATCCATCTTAAGAAGCGTTCACCGAAGCCAAAGCTCTGAAGGGTGGCAAATAGGTAGTTCCAGCTCAGATTGATTTTTAAAAGTCAGTTTGTCATCTTCTTCACTGGGGCTGGAAGATCGCCCAGAATAGATGGCCACCATATAGGTGATCAGAAGAAGGTATCTGTACCCAAAAGGAGAACCTCAGTTTTTTCTGCCATTAAATTTTAAGCAGTTAAAACTCTTCCACTGATTTACCTGGGTCATGCAGCTGTTAAATTGGTCTGCAGTTCTATCCATTTGCTAGAGACGGAGACAACTAGTTGAGTATCATCAGCATAAGAGACGAGTGAGAAGCTGAAATCTCTGATTATTTTGGCCAGTGGGGAAACATAAAGATTAAAGAGTGTAGGGCTTAAAGACGAGCCCTGTGGTACCCCACACAGAAGTCTGAATTGATCAGATGAAAAAGCTCCCATCTCTACTGATTGAACCCTATTAGATAGAAATTATTTAACCAGCTTAAGCTTAAGAGCTATGCTTCATATCCCAATCCCTGATAACCTATTGGCCAGTAATTCATGATTCACTGTGTTGAAGGCCACCGACAGATCCAGCAGAATCAGGGCGGCCTTACATCCAGCATCCAAAATTTAAATTAGAGCTTCGGAGGCCATGGCCAAGGCCGTCTCGGTGCTTTGACCCTCCCTGAATCCATATTGAGAAGGATCTAAAGGTTTGTTGAAGCAAATAAACAACGTCAGTTGTATGTTTAGCCCTTTACCCGACAAGTTTACGGGAAGGGTAGCCTAGAGATTGGTCTAAAACTGCATGGATCAGCAGGGTCTAAGTTAGGTTTTTTCACGATAGGAGAATCAAGGCTATTTTCAAAACATCTGGAAAAATACCTGGGCTAATGATCTCCTTATATACAGCACCCAGTTGTTCACTGATAGTTTTGGAAGCAAGGTGCAGTATTTTTGGGAGGCATGGATTGGATGGAGCCCCAGATTTGGATGTCGTTACGAGCTAAGAGATTTGTTCTACAATGGATGGGGAAAAGGAGACAAACAAATTGGGAAGGGAAGGTGTTGTGGCAGCTGGCTGATTTCCACTTGCGATTAAGATGCTGCCCCTAAAGGATTTATACACTGCCTCCACTTTGTCCCTGAAAAAAAGAAGTGTGAGGGAGTTGCAGAATTCATCTCAACTGTCAATGCTAGAGGGCTCTGGTAGTTTGGTAGTAATGGTCAGACCTCTTGCCTCCACAGAATGCTGTACATATTCACTGACTTGAAATGCTAGTCATAGACAGGGCCGTTTCTACCATTAGGGAAGACTAGGCGGCCGCCTACGGCGGCAAAAGGGGGAGGACAGCAAAAAACATCATATGCTTCTGAGGGGGCACTTTACGAACCGTTGCATTTAAGTTGTTGTCTGCTATTGGAAATGTGTATCATATGTTGGACCAGAAGATAGACACTTCGGAAGTAAATTGAGAAAAAAACGGCAGACAAGCAGATGGAATTAGGAGGTACTAGTCAGTAAATGCGCATCTATTTACAGTACAATAGCACAATAATTGTTGTGCCTCTTTTCTTGTGAGTCCAGTAGCCTCTGTGTCCACTGGCATGAAGGGTACGAGTTTGCCTTTTTCTTTCTCACTTTTCCTAACTGATTGGATACGCTGGCCTGGGTAATTGTACATAAGAAGCAGGGTTGCACTGGCCTATTGACCAATCTGACAGCTCACGAAAGCATTAGCACTTTGAAAAAAGGCATTGCTCCTTCAAGGGTTCCTACCGCTTTCAGAAGGACACGGAAAGGGGATGCTCCTGTGTCACTGACATTCCACCTTTAAGCATGCATGGCCTCATTTCTCACCTAGCCCAGGGGACACTCAAGAAGGCAAGGCACCCTGCTGGCGCAAGTACCTGCTGTCCTTCCAAACACCCGGTCTACTGCCCTTTGAAGACGCATCTTTAACCCATGACGTCGTGGGAGGAGCCACACCCCTTGCATGTGATGCACTATAAACGTCACTACAGAGACTGGGTTGAGGAAGCTTGATGGTCCTGGGGGCGCCTTCCTTATTCTGAGTTTTTCTGCAGTACCGTCATCAGCAGAGATGCCTACGATCCCAGTACTCCAAGAAATATGGTCATTTTGAACTTCAGAGTTATTTCTTATGAAAATACTGACAGATAAAACCCAGTTAAATTTACATCGGGGACGAGGTCAGCAAGAAAATGAACGACCTCGGAATCTCCGAAATGGTGTAAATATGGCACTGGAGTCTCTTACTTTGGTGAAGTTTTGCTCTTCACGGGCGGGATAACTGCACTGAAATGACTTGCAACTTGTAATGAGGACCTAAGCAGTAAACACTCTGAGTTCAGCACAGAAGAAACATTTTCAAGCAAGCGTCAGTTTTATATCATTGTATTTTAGTACATCACGTATTTGTGTTTCGTTTCCGGGGTCAAGGGAGTTGTGCTGCAGAATGTATTGAACCCATGTTCCTAAACCAGACCAAAGTGTCACATAATGATTAAATGAATTGTGTTTCTAGACTATTCTTTTGTATTCTTTCTCCTTGAATAATACTTTGAGTTATTGAAGTCACCGCAGCTCACAAGCGTTCACAAGTTTTCACGGCCTGTTAGCAAAGCAAAGGGCAGGGCTTCAGGGGCAGGCAGTTTGTGACGCATAGGTACCCAGCGCAAGCTTTGGGACTAGACTCTTTCACGCACGCCATTAAACAATCTCACCAGGTGTCCAAATCCCTTATTTTGGATTCCCAAGTGTGCAAAGCTCCCACGAGTCCATTAAACTCAAGCAATTTATAACTGAAGAAAACTCTGAGCAGTGAGAAAGGAGACCACCAGAACCCCAGTAAATATATCCAAGTCTTTTTAGGGCTCGCCTGCTGATGCGCTTCTGCGCATCGCTGGCGAAGCTCTATTACGGCTTATCCAGTGTTGATCCACCACTGGCGATTCCACTGGCGATTTCTTCAAGTGCATGTGCTTTTTAGGTCATTGCGCAAGCGCAAGCCCTAAAAAGCTCGTGCACAATGCCACCAGCCCCCTGCCTGCCTGCCTCGCATTACCAGATCAAAGGCAGCCCAGCCCCCCTCCCACAAGCTTCTCAGCGTGTGCTCTGCCTCAGGCCTGCATTTCTCCTCCCCTCGGGCAAACAGATAGCCGCAATAACACCCTCCCTGCTCAGCTTTTTTTTCTCAATTTCTCCCCGTCTACACTTCCCATTAGGAGCCCTTCCTCCCCCCAGATAATCTATCTCCATAAGAGATAAGCAGCTCTTCCACTATCTCAAACCCGTATTAGTGCTCCTCACTATGCATGTTTTTACTTAGAAAATCAGCACAATGCAGCAGTGTGACATCAAGCCAGGTTCATCGACATCACTGCAAAAGTAAAGTTTTTATTCCCCATTTCCTCTTCAAGAAAGTGACTGCGCATCAGCCTCTACGGATCAGAAAGCGGAGCCCCTCCACTGACCGGGCTGCGAGTCAAATGGCCATGTTTCACAAATTATGGTTTTCGTGGTCTTATTCTGGAGTAGCCCTGTTGGCAAGAGAGGAAAGAGCAAGGCTCTGACAGTCAGTCCTCCTCTGCTTCATAGTATGCCGCGCCACTATAGTAAGTTGAACAAGGGATATTATTTGACAGAAAGAGGCAACCTGCATCTATTCACGGAAATACATTGAGCAGTCTACATTTTTATTTTTTAAAGCTACATACAATGCACCATAACTATTCTAGGTCTACAAATGGAAATACATAACAAGCAATATTTTTATTTATTTTTTAAGAGGTGCATACTTAAAAAAATGATTACAAAAATTAAACATCAACTAGTAATTAAAAAACCTAGCAATTAAGATATGCCACGTCAAATAATAACTTTTGTCGCCAATTAATTATCAGTGTCTGGAATGGATATGGTCACACCCTCACTCACCCTCAACCCCTCACCCTCACTCACCCTCAACCCCTCACCCACACCCTCACTCACCCTCAACACCTCACCCTCAACCCCTCCCTCACGCTCACCCACCCTCACCCTCACTCACCCTCAACACCTCACCCTCACTCACCCTCAACCCCTCACCCTCACTCACCCTCAACCCCTCACCCTCACCCTCACTCACCCTCAACCCCTCACCCTCACTCACCCTCAACTCCTCACCCTCAACACCTCACTCACCCTCACGCTCACCCTCACGCTCACCCACCCTCACCCTCAACACCTCACCCTCACTCACCCTCAACCCCTCACCCTCACTCACCCTCAACCCCTCACCCTCAACCCCTCACTCGCCCTCACTCTCACTCATCCTCTATCACCCTCAACCCCTCACCCTCAACCTCTCACCCTCACTCACCCTCAACCCCTCACCCTCACTCACCCTCACTCACCCTCAACCCCTCACCCTCACTCACCCTCAGCCCCTCACCCTCAACCCCTCACCCTCACCCACCCTCAACCCCTCACCCTCACTTACCCTCACTCACCCTCACCCACCCTCACTCACCCTCACCCTCACTCACCCTCACCCACCCTCAACCCCTCACCCTCACTCACCCTCACTCACCCTCACCCACCCTTACTCACCCTCAACACCTCACCCTCACCCTCACTCACCCTCACTCACCCTCAACCCCTCACCCTCACTCACCCTCACTCACCCTCACTCACCCTCAACCCCTCACCCTCACTCACCCTCAGCCCCTCACCCTCACTCACCCTCAACACCTCACCCTCACTCACCCTCAAACTCAACATACATACATACATACATACCCTCACTCACCCTCACTCACCCTCAACCACTCACCCTCACTCACCCTCAACCCCTCACCCTCACTCACCCTCACCCTCACTCACCCTCAACACCTCACCCTCACTCACCCTCACCCTCACTCACCCGCACTCACCCTCACTCACCCTCACCCTCACTCACCCTCACCCTCACTCACCCTCACCCTCACTCACCCTCAACCCCTCACCCTCACTCACCCTCAACCCCTCACCCTCACCCTCACTCACCCTCAACCCCTCACTCACCCTCACTCTCACTCATCCTCACTCACCCTCAACCCCTCACCCTCACATACCCTCACCCACCCTCAACCCCTCACCCTAACTCACCCTCACCCTCACTCACCCTCAACCCCTCACCCTCACTCACCCTCACTCACCCTCAACCCCTCACCCTCACTCACCCTCAACCCCTCACCCTCACTCACCCTCACTCACCCTCACTCACCCTCACTCACTCTCACTCACCCTTACCCTCACTCACCCTCACTCACCCTCAACCTCACTCACCCTCAACCTCACTCAACCCCTCATCCTCACTCACCCTCACCCTCACTCACCCTCAACCCCTCACCCTCACTCACCCTCAACCCCTCACCCTCACCCTCACTCAACCTCAACACCTCACCCTCAATACCTCACCCTCACTCACCCTCACCCTCACCCAACCTCAACCCCTCACCCTCAATACCTCACCCTCACTCACCCTCACCCTCACTCACCCTCAACCCCTCACCCTCACTCACCCTCAACCCCTCACCCACACCATCACTCACCCTCACTCACCCTCACTCGCCCTCACACGCCCTCACTCACCCTCCCTCACCCTCACTCACCCTCACCCTCACTCACCCTCACTCACCCTCACTCACCCTCAACCTCACTCACCCTCACCCACCCTCAACCCCTCATCCTCACTCACCCTCACCCTCACTCACCCTCAACCCCTCACCCTCACTCACCCTCAACCCCTCACCCTCACCCTCACTTACCCTCAACCCCTCACCCTCAATCTCTCACCCTCAATCCCTCACCCTCAGTCACCCTCAATCCCTCACCCTCAGTCACCCTCACCCTCACCCTCACTCACCCTCAACCCCTCACCCTCACTCACCCTCAACCCCCTCACCCACCCTCAACCCCTCACCCACACCATCACTCACCCTCACTCACCCTCACTCACCCTCACTCACCCTCACTCACTCGCCCTCACTCACCCTCACTCACCCTCACCCTCACTCACCCTCAACACCTCACCCTCACTCACCCTCAATGCCTCACCCTCACTCACCCTCAACACCTCACCGTCAACCCCTCACTCACCCTCACACTAACTCACCCTCACTCACCCTCAACACCTCACCCTCACTCACCCTCAACCCCTCACCCTAACTCACCCTCACCCTCACTCACCCTCAACCCCTCACCCTAACTCACCCTCACCCTCACTCACCCTCAACCCCTCACCCTCACTCACCCTCAACCCCTCACCCTCACTCACCCTCAACCCCTCATCCTCACCCTCACTCACCCTCAATCTCTCACCCTCAATCCCTCACCCTCAGTCACCCTCAATCCCTCACCCTCAGTCACCCTCACCCTCACTCACCCTCAACCCCTCACCCTCACTCACCCTCAACCCCCTCACCCTCACTCACCCTCAACCCCTCACCCACACCATCACTCACCCTCACTCACCCTCACTCACCCTCACTCACCCTTGCTCACCCTCACTCGCCCTCACTCACCCTCACTCACCCTCACCCTCACTCACCCTCAACACCTCACCCTCACTCACCCTCAATGCCTCACCCTCACTCACCCTCAACACCTCACCCTCAACCCCTCACTCACCCTCACACTAACTCACCCTCACTCACCCTCAACACCTCACCCTCACTCACCCTCAACCCCTCACCCTAACTCACCCTCACCCTCACTCACCCTCAACCCCTCACCCTAACTCACCCTCACCCTCACTCACCCTCAACCCCTCACCCTCACTCACCCTCAACCCCTCACCCTCACTCACCCTCAACCCCTCATCCTCACCCTCACTCACCCTCACTCACACTCACCCTCACTCACCCTCACTCACCCTCACCCTCACCCTCACTCACCCTCACCCTCAACCTCACTCACCCTCACTCACCCTCACCCACCCTCAACCCCTCATCCTCACTCACCCTCACCCTCACTCACCCTCACTCACCCTCAACCCCTCACCCTCACTCACCCTCAACCCCTCATCCTCACCCTCACTCACCCTCACTCACATTCACCCTCACCCTCACTCACCCTCACCCTCACTCACCCTCACCCTCACTCACCCTCACTCACATTCACCCTCACCCTCACTCACCCTCACTCACCCTCACCCTCACTCACCCTCACTCACTCACTCACCCTCACTCACCCTCACTCACCCTCACTCACCCTCACTCACCCTCACCCACCCTCAACCCCTCATCCTCACTCACCCTCATCCTCACTCACCCTCACTCACCCTCACCCTCACCCTCACCCTCACTCACCCTCACCCTCAACCTCACTCACCCTCAACCTCACTCACCCTCACCCACCCTCAACCCCTCATCCTCACTCACCCTCACCCTCACTCACCCTCACTCACCCTCACTCACCCTTAACCCCTCACCCTCACTCACCCTCAACCCCTCACCCTCACTCACCCTCAACCCCTCATCCTCACCCTCACTCACCCTCACTCACATTCACCCTCACCCTCACTCACCCTCCCTCACCCTCACCCTCACTCACCCTCACCCTCACTCACCCTCACCCTCACTCACCCTCACTCACATTCACCCTCACCCTCACTCACCCTCACTCACCCTCACCCTCACTCACCCTCACTCACTCACTCACCCTCACTCACCCTCACTCACCCTCACTCACCCTCACTCACCCTCACTCACCCTCACCCACCCTCAACCCCTCATCCTCACTCACCCTCATCCTCACTCACCCTCAACCACTCACCCTCAACACCTCACCCTCACTCACCCTCACCCTCACCCTCAACCCCTCACCCTCAATCCCTCACCCTCACTCACCCTCAACCCCTCACCCTCACCATCACTCACCCTCACTCACCCTCACTCACCCTCACTCACCCTCACTCACCCTCAACCCCTCACCCTCACTCACCCTCAACCCCTCACCCTCACTCACCCTCACTCACCCTCAACACCTCACCCTCACTCACTCACCCTCACTCACTCTCAACCCCTCACCCTCACTCACCCTCACCCTCTCTCACCCTCAACACCTCACCCTCAACCCCTCACCCTCACTCACCCTCAACCCCTCACCCTCAACCCCTCACTCACCCTCACTCACCCTCACTCACCCTCAACCCCTCACCCTCACTCACCCTCAACCCCTCACCCTCACCATCACTCACCCTCACTCACCCTCACTCACCCTCACTCACCCTCACTCACCCTCACTCACCCTCAACCCCTCACCCTCACTCACCCTCAACCCCTCACCCTCACTCACCCTCACTCACCCTCAACACCTCACCCTCACTCACTCACCCTCACTCACTCTCAACCCCTCACCCTCACTCACCCTCACCCTCACTCACCCTCAACCCCTCACCCTCACTCACCCTCAACCCCTCATCCTCACCCTCACTCACCCTCACTCACATTCACCCTCACCCTCACTCACCCTCACCCTCACTCACCCTCACCCTCACTCACCCTCACTCACATTCACCCTCACCCTCACTCACCCTCACTCACCCTCACTCACCCTCACTCACTCACTCACCCTCACTCACCCTCACTCACCCTCACTCACCCTCACCCACCCTCAACCCCTCATCCTCACTCACCCTCATCCTCACTCACCCTCACTCACCCTCACCCTCACCCTCACTCACCCTCACCCTCAACCTCACTCACCCTCAACCTCACTCACCCTCACCCACCCTCAACCCCTCATCCTCACTCACCCTCACCCTCACTCACCCTCACTCACCCTCAACCCCTCACCCTCACTCACCCTCAACCCCTCACCCTCACTCACCCTCAACCCCTCATCCTCACCCTCACTCACCCTCACTCACATTCACCCTCACCCTCACTCACCCTCACTCACCCTCACCCTCACTCACCCTCACCCTCACCCTCACTCACCCTCACTCACATTCACCCTCACCCTCACTCACCCTCACTCACCCTCACCCTCACTCACCCTCACTCACTCACTCACCCTCACTCACCCTCACTCACCCTCACTCACCCTCACTCACCCTCACTCACCCTCACCCACCCTCAACCCCTCATCCTCACTCATCCTCAACACCTCACCCTCACTCACCCTCACCCTCACCCTCAACCCCTCACCCTCAATCCCTCACCCTCATTCACCCTCAACCCCTCACCCTCACTCACCCTCAACCCCTCACCCTCACCATCACTCACCCTCACTCACCCTCACTCACCCTCACTCACCCTCACTCACCCTCAACCCCTCACCCTCACTCACCCTCAACCCCTCACCCTCACTCACCCTCACTCACCCTCAACACCTCACCCTCACTCACTCACCCTCACTCACTCACCCTCACTCACTCTCAACCCCTCACCCTCACTCACCCTCACCCTCTCTCACCCTCAACACCTCACCCTCAACCCCTCACCCTCACTCACCCTCAACCCCTCACCCTCAACTCCTCACTCACCCTCACTCACCCTCACTCACCCTCAACCCCTCACCCTCACTCACCCTCAACCCCTCACCCTCACCATCACTCACCCTCACTCACCCTCACTCACCCTCACTCACCCTCACTCACCCTCACTCACCCTCACTCACCCTCAACCCCTCACCCTCACTCACCCTCAACCCCTCACCCTCACTCACCCTCACTCACCCTCAACACCTCACCCTCACTCACTCACCCTCACTCACTCTCAACCCCTCACCCTCACTCACCCTCACCCTCTCTCACCCTCAACACCTCACCCTCAACCCCTCACCCTCACTCACCCTCAACCCCTCACCCTCAACCCCTCACTCACCCTCACTCTCACTCACCCTCACTCAACCTCAACCCCTCAGCCTCACCCTCACCCTCACCCACCCTCAACTCCTCACCTCACCCTCACTCACCCTCACTCACTCTCAACCCCTCACCCACCCTTACCCTCAACACCTCACCCTCACTCACCCTCAACCCCTCACCCTCCCTCACCCTCAACCCCTCACCCTCCCTCACCCTCAACCCCTCACCCTCGACCCCTCCCCCTTAACCCCTCACCCAGCCTCACTCACCCTCAACACCTCACCCTCACTCACCCTCAACACCTCACCCTCACTCACCCTCAACACCTCACCCTCAACCCCTCACCCACCCTCACAACACATATTGTGTTACAATAGGTGTCACATTTGCAAAAGATAAAACTATTGGCATTGTAAATAACAAAGCTATTAATTCGCTATTTTCAAAACAAGCACATAAATAAAAAATGTGTCCTTTACAATACCAATAGCTCAAACTTTCCTAATGCAAGACCTATTGCATTGCTGTGCTTCTCTCCCCTGCTGCACTCTCCTGCTCTCTAGAGATGTGGCCTAACGACAAGAGCTGCCATCTAAGTCACGTAAATACAAAATATGTTGCATTCCAAATGCTATAGGTGTCACATTCGCAAAAGTTATAACTATTGGCATTGTAAATGACAAAGCCATCAATTTAGCAATTTTAAAAACCAACAAATAAATAACATATGTCATTTACAATACCAATAACTCCAACTTTTCTAATGCGAGACCTATTGCATTTCCAATGCTTGTTTGTTGTTGCAGTTTTATAGAGCGCAAACTTGGGTCAAGGGCATTACAGCGCTTTACACGAGCACCAGAGATTACATTACACAAGGTCGGATTCATTTTTCAAAGGTAGTGGAGAGCTCTGGCAGTTAGGAGACATCTCCTCATGACTGCGCACATCACATGAAGGTGAGAGGGTGGCAGCTCCATCGGGGCTGCAGAGATGTTTGCCCTAACAGCGCTGTGGATTGGGCTGGAGACGGGAGAGGGCTGTGGGCTAACTGGTGTTTGACAACAAGCAAAATGCAATGTATATATCAATGGATGGGATGGTACAGACAGTGTGCATCAAAGTAACAATGTGACTGCAGTACTATGCTGTAAAGCCCCGTCTCCTCTGCTGTTGTCAACCCACTCTCTCCCCTTTGCTGTACAACATTACTTGTCAGTCACAGATCATCAGCCAGGCCTTCAGGACAGGTAACAGGCAGCAGGGGTCTGATGACCTAACTGAACTTTATATTGTTTTCAGTTCTACCAAAGATGACCCCGGGACAACCGATACGGACAGCTATGTCAGATAAGGGGAACATAATTTCCTGGGAAGGTGTTTCAAATATTGATCTCACAAGACTAATTTGGGAGTGGTAAAGAATGCGGTATAGAAAACTGTCTTTGTAAAGCGAGGGAAGTTTTGTAAGAGTGGTGGTATACATAGGGGGGGGCTTAGACCATCTAAGAAGGAAGACATATGACCAGCTGAGCGCTGCGCCGTGTTTGAGCTTGGCACAAAGTGAACCTGGAGAGGTAGGAGAATGAGTGAAAGGTGTAGTATGTGGGATGAAATCTTTACTACGGATTTGACAGTCCATGCTAGATAGAGAGGCACCAAAGCAGGCCTCTATTCCCCAACACCGGGATAACAGGGGGAGAGAGTGATGGTAGTAAAAAGGAGGGGGGGGGGGGCATTTTTCAATTCTCGCCTAGGGCAGCAAAACACCTAGAAACGGCCCTGGTCATAGACCCTAGGCTGTGCTTCTTTGCATTCCTGTTAACAGCTTAGGTACACGCCCACTCCAAACAATCTTTTCTTGCATGATATTTGCCACAGAAATACAATATACGCTGGTCTACAGTGACCAAAGCAGTTCCAAGCTGTGGTCTGGTTGAACAACCATGACCTCTCACCTACCTATGCAGAGCCATGCCACCTACTTGTCATGAAAAATTCTCAAACTAATATGGATGCATATTTCTGCCCTTAGATTGTTGGAAGTCTACTTTATTTTGTCTGTCCACCCTTGTTGTCATTGTATAATCTTTTAGAGACCCACATCCACTATCGCCCCAACCACTCTTACACCGGGCACTAATGTCTGCAGTGCATACTTCTCCACATTACACACTGGTGTCCAGTAATCAAGATTGTTCGATTCCTGGTCCATGCAACTAATCACTCCCTTTGATACTACTATAGAAAGTTTAATGAAAGGTTTAGTCAACAATGTGACCCTCACTTATTTAATTTTTTCTTTTTGCATAGTTGTTTTGTAAATTATGTTGCCCTCAGTGGATTCTTTTCTGTATAGTTGTACATTTTGACTGCAACATAGTTTTGTGGGAATTTGTGCAATGTGTGCCCGTTTTCAGGATGCTGCTCATTACTATGGGGAGGGCTTATGAAGGATTACTTCGTGAATTTAAGTTTGCCCCCCCACCACTTTTAGGAGCTATACCACTGTTTCAAATAATTTTCATGCAGTTAGGTCAACATCTTGGACATCAAACACTCATTTGTTTTATTCTTTATATTTGTTTTGATAAATAATTTTGAAACAACGTAGTTTCTTTTATACCTTGTAAAACATTGTTACAAACGTGTTGCTCTTTCCATATTAGTGGTGTAAATTTTGTTTGAACAAACGTTAATTGAACCTATTTTTATGATAATATTAAATGCTAATTACTTCTATTTTCTTATATGTTCCATATAAAAGGGAACAGTATTGGGTGGGGGAGGGATGCAAGTGTGCACTGGCACTAGGTCAATAGACTTTTTATTTATGGCCCACCCCTTGAATGTTTGTTTGATAATGTGACTGTGCTAGTCCACCCACCACAAGCAACGTTGCACTCGCCCCATAACAAAGATTTGGAGCATGTTGTAGAACAACACCACTCCTGTCCAATTAGCAATACATTGAATGTTGCTGCACACCAGTGTTCTCCACTTTTGAAGAGCACCAATAACCAAGTGGCAAATATCAAACAGAAAAATCCAGCCAGATGGGGTTTGGTTGACTTGTGGAGGAAAATGTGTCTGTAGGACTAAGATATCATATTACTCAAGCGTACATGGACTGCATGCAAGACTTGATATGTATGAGGATAAACTGTGGCCTATTAGCTATGACATTGACAATGATCCCTATTGATTGCCATAAATCCCCCATTGATCCCGATATATAAGGTGTTGGTTGATTACTGTTGGACACTATACAATGTCTCAGAAGCCCCTCATCTCTTACATATTACCTACCCATTTTTTGTCCTCTATCTGTATACTGGGTCTTACACCCATCCAAATATTATCCATCAATAGAGATTAGGAAGAATCAAGGCTGCTATTGACCAACGGTCACTGGGAAAAACACTGGGAGTCGATGGATTATCCCCATGAGTTTTATACCATCAATAGGCCACAAGTTGTTACTCGTCTACAATCAATGTACTCTTGGGCTTATTGTGCAGGGTGCTACCAAAATCGAGTAGGGAGCCCACAAGATGTCTGGTTCTATAGGCCACCATTGCTACCCACCAAGGAATGTAAACTTTTAGGAATGTATTGCTAATCGACTGCTACCCTATTTTTCCTGGTCTAATGCATCCAGTGTAATGAGGATTTGTAGCAGGGGGGAAACATACATTAAACTGTGCTGGCTACTACATTTTATGAATCATGCCATACAAGATTCCCTGCACTGGGCGTATTTAAATATTGAGAAGGAGTTTGATACTGTACTATGGACTTACCTCTTTGAGGTGCTGAACACTGTAGGGATTAAAGACAATATGTTGAAATGGATCCAATTATTGTATACACGTCCACCTGCCAGGGTACATGCAGGCAAGATTTGTTCTGTTAGATATGCAAAGGGACCAGACAAGATTGTCCCCTGTCTCCTATTCTATTTGGATTGGCCCTAGAACCCAAAAGTAAGATATTAATTTTAGTGGTAGACACCTGTCAGAGGAAAGCATTATTTAATCAATGAGGGACAGTTAGCAAACTTGCATTTTTTTTATTTAATTGGGTTATTTGTTGGAGTTTCTTCATAATAGGGAATTCGTTTCTATGAAGGGATCTCTCAAAAGCAGTGTGTAGTTGGCTTGGTAACCTGTGTGTTTGCTTAATCTAGGGCTGCGGAGAAGAACCAATGATTTTGTCACTTTTCACCCCTCAAGATGGATCAGGCTCTTCCCCAGCCGGTATCCATGGCAAGGAAAACCGAGGTAAGGATAGTGTCCCGTGATATAATCCTTGGTCTATCTCCTTTACATCTATCTACCGTATTTCCCCTACAATGATTTCTCTGTAGCTTCTACATATTCTTCTGTCCCTTTCAGAAAAACTAGTCTTCCTCAACTTTAAAACCTTATTAGTCTGTTTATCCTGACTTACGAAGTTGTTTCCTTTTTATGAGGTCTTTATTCTCTTGTATAGCAAACAAAATAAAGAGATACGGGAAACTATATAAACTTCCATGTGGATCTAATACTCTTTTCCCATGTTATTAAATGAAAATAAAATAATCCTCGAAAGAAGAAAGAGTAAACCAAACATTTCTTGCACATTAATATTGATTAGCCTTTCTATATTGTGTATGCCACACTCAGTCAGATAGAGATCTTTTACCCACAGTTCCCAACAATGCCGACTGTTTATTCCACTGCCTATCCTTTAAATTAGACACACAGACATGCACCTGGCTTAGCCACGTTCCTCCAGGAGCATGGCGGGTTTGTGAGTGCTTTCAGCACCGCCCGCCGCTATTTTATTAAATGCGGGATGCACCCGCCACTGTGGCGGGTGCATCCTAATTTGACGCACGGGACCTCTGCCCTTATGGCGGACGGTCCCTTCCCACGACAGGATGGCGGACGGACAAAGTCAGTCAGCCATCCTAATCGGCCCCTTAGTTCGGGTGGGTCACCAACACCAAACCCCTTGCCTACAATGGTAATCTGTGAGAATCCATGTAAAAAAAAATCATGCCTACAGGCAGTAGCACAGTGTTTATAGCAATCCACCCTTAAACACATATTGCCTTTGATCACATACTTTCTACAATAAATATGGCCTCTTTGCTTAGCCATAACCTTTCATTATAAACCAATCACACCTAAGGAATCTAACATAACTTTTCCCAGTGAATCGATCAGGCCTCTCGAATATACTAATGGCTGGACACTAAATCTAACACAGGCCTACTGAGGTGTGAGTAAACAGGCAACACTCAGGCATTCAGTTATACAATTGCTAAATGTACAAAATTACAGTTAGCAAAACATTATACAACCCCTCACAATAGGGCCTAACAAGAACCATCATAGTGAAATTTTACTTTCAGGGTTTGTCTGATTGAGTGGCCAACACTAAAACCCTTGCTACTATGACTTGTGAGATTGCATGTAGCTAATACCTGTCTACTGCCAGTAACATATTGTGATAACAGTTCACAGGTAGAGGCCTATTGGCAGTCTTTGAGATTCCATGTAACAAAATACCACAGCGTTGCAACAATCTACCCTTAAATGTCTATTATGATGAACACATTATTTTCACTATAAATCTGGCTTATTGTTGTTGTCACCCCCGCCAAAAACATCCAACCCATGAAATGGACCAGAAATCTTAATCATATTCCCCCTCAGTGAACTGGAGTCTAAACTTCAAGCACAACTTCTTCTCACCCCTCTCTCCCAATATGCTAACAAGCTCACCGAGCATTTTAATAAAACTGTCCTCAATGTCTTAGACCAAATTGCTCCATCTAAACTAAACAGCTTTCTCTCTTCAAGCAACCAAACTATGGAACTCTTTACCCCCAAACATAAGATCCACAGATAATTACCTTATTTTCAGAAGACTGCTCAAGAGTTGGCTCTTCCCCACATAACCGCCATACTCAAACATAAATATATAGCATATTCCTGTGTATATAAGCATTTATTTGGACTATATATGTGTACCTACATGTGTGTATTGCTTTATATAAACAGGTATAATAATTATGTTTATAAATATATAGATATTTGTTGGTTCTGCTCAACGAATGTATGTATTACTTATGGTTATTTTATTCTATGTTTAACATGTATTTAGGTCACTGCATAAATAAGTAAATCTTTATCATAACTATTTATCTACAATTGTTTCACTATTAAGTTACAAAAAAAATTATAAAAACAATTAAATTATCTTAATGTACAGCAACACTTGAAAGCCTGAGGTTATTAAATGCAACTTAAATCTACATATATTACCTTCCTTATACATTTATACCTTCCATGTACTTATGTAACTTTATATTTATTTATTTACTTCAAATTCAGCATATCCAATGCACTACCCTATATCTCACCATATACATCTCAATATATCCTCTACCTCCACCACTCTCTAACTCATGCCAACTCCCATTCTACTACTGTGATTCCAAAAATAACCCTTTATAGACTCTTCCCTTCTCTACCCCTCCTTGTATCATCTCATACCTCTTTTACTAATCAGATCTCCCAAACAAGCCTTTCTAAACCCTTCCCTCTGACTCTTCCCCTCTCACCTCCCCTTTTCTCCTTACAAACCTCCTCATACTGCTAAGAGCGCCAAAAAAGAAAACACTTCTAGACCCTTTATATTTTATTTTATTTATTTTATTTTATAAACTTGTATGGCGCAACAGCTACCCAAAAAGGGTTTCCCGGCGCCTGATAACACAGCATCATAGATGGACGAGTATAGCTGGCGCATTCAGGTTACTGATCGAACAACCAGGTTTTTATCGCTTTACGGAAAATTGAGAGATTTCCCTCCTTTCTTATGTGAATTGGAAGGGAATTCCATATAGTGGGGCCCAGGTGGGAAAAGGATCTTCCTCCCATCCTGGAGAGCCTGACTCTAGGCACGCAGAACCTTTCAGCTGATAGGGACCGTAGGTTTTTTGTAGGAACATAGGGGAGTGCCAGTGCCTGAAGATATTCCGGGGCAGTACCTGATTTAATTTTAAACATGTAGTTCAACGCCTTAAATCTGATACGACTTTCCACCTTCAACCAATGCATTCACGTAAGTAAGGAGACACACTAGAGTTTTTGGGGATGTGGCAGAGAAGTCGGGCAGCCGTGTTTTGAACTAGTTGTAATCTTTTTATGACTGCTTTATTTGCCCCCAAATACAGGATGTTCCCGTAGTCAAGCCGGGATGTGATTAAGGCATTGACTACTGTTTTTTGCATGGGGACCGGCAGCATCCACAGAATCTTTTTGATCCATTTAATAATGGTGAAGCAGAGACCCACTACCTTACTTGCCTGTTGCTTCATGGACAAAGTATTGTCTAGAATCACTCCCAAGTTTCTTGCCTGGGTCACTGGCGTAGGAAGATCACCCATCTGTGTAGGCCAGTGTGTTATATTCCAGAGCTCAGGCTGTTTGCCCAGAAGGAGGATCTCCGTCTTGTCTCCATTTAATTTTAACTGGTTAGTTGACATCCAGTTGAAGATGTTCAGAAGACCATTTTTGAGAGAAGACGACGATGAGGATTGGGGTTCCGATAGTGAAAAGACAATTTGTGAGTCGTCTGCGTATGTCATAAAAGTGAGTCCAGCTTTCTCCACTAAGTCTGCCAGGGGTCTCAGATATAAATTGAAGAAAAGCGGACTAAGAATGGAGCCCTGTGGGACCCCATGAGGGGAATTGAAGTTTCCCGAGCTTGCGATGGTAGATGCAATTTGGTATGTACGTTGGCTCAGGAAAGATCTGATCCACTGCAGTGCCATTCCACCGATTCCATTCTTTTCCAGTGTGGTAAGTAGTCTCACGTGTGACACAGTGTCAAAGGCTGCGCTTAAGTCTAGTAAAATAAGCGCAACCGTTTGACCGTTGTCGAGGAGTTTTTTGATGGATTCGGAAATTCCTAACAGAGCAGTTTCCGTAGAGAAACCTGCTCGAAAACCGGATTGGGTGGGGTGGAGGAGGGCATTGTCGTCAGAGAAACGGGTGAGGGCTGTGTTCATGTCTTTCCAGACATTTGGAGAACACAGGAAGGAGTGATATGGGTCTGTAATTGGCTGGCTGTTCCGGGTCAGCTGTAGGTTTTTTCAACAGAGGGGTCACTATGGCGGTTTTCCATAGGGGAGGAACTGTGGATAGCTCTAAAGATGAATTTAAGGTATCTGCAATAATATTAAGTGCCGGGATTTCAAGAAGTTTTAATATATTGACAGGGATAGGGTCACGTGGAGAACCAGATTTGATTGATTTCAGGAGGGAGGTGAGGGTATTGGTTGTAATGGGCGGCCAATTTTGTAAAGTTTGATTAGCACTGGGGTTGTATTCCCAATTATCCGTAGAGGTGATCTTGTAGTTGTTCTTATCAATCTCAATGATAAGTTTGTCAATTTTCTCTGAGAAAAATTGGGCTAAATCTTGACATTGCTTCTCATTAAGAGGGCGTGATGGGGCAGTAATCTGCCCACCCGCCAGATCTTTGACTGTTTTAAACAAAGTTTTGGCTTTGTTTGCTGCTCCTGTTATGGTTTCAGTTACGTATGTAGCACGTGCTTTCCTACATGCAGTGTGGTAGAGGTTCCTCGCAGTCTTATACTTGTCTTTTTTGTCAGGGTCAAAATCCTTGCGCCACGCCCTTTCAAGCGCTTTACATTTTGCTTTTTCCCCTTTCAGTGAATCATTGAACCATGGGGCAGGGGGGCAATGTACTTTGCCCTTGTGCTTAGGAGTGGATATACAGGATTCTACTGCCTTGGTAAGCCATAATTGAGTAGCATTAGCAATGCTCTCCATAGTGGTGTTCTTTTTAGGCAGGTTTGAGCCAAGTGCAGAGTTTAATTTAGAAATATCTAAGGATTTCCAATTTATTTTGGGCTGAGTCGGTACAATCTCATGATCAATAGAGGAAGTAGGTGGTAAGAGAGTGAACCTGAATTAAAAATGGTTGGACCAACCGACCGGAGTGGAGTCTTTCCAGGTAAGTTGTGAGAAGTTTGTGAGGATTGGATCTAATAAATGTCCTGCCTTGTGTGTGGGTCCTGAATTTAGGAGATGGATGTTTAGTGCGATAAGGTCTTCTAACAGATTTGCACTGGTTGTATTAGATTGATCCTCTAAGTGAATTTTTAGATCTCCAATAATGGAGAAATTTTTGGTTGCCAAGAGAAAAGGGGTAAGTAGTTGGCCAACTCGGCGGCCCACTTCGCGCAGCTACCAGGTGGCCGGTACATAAGAATGCCTGAAAAGGTCAAATTAGGATTCAAGCAGAGTTTAAAAAGGGCAGCTTCGCATTCCGGGATTATTAGAGGCATGTAAACTATAGCGATTCCACCCCCAGGTTTCCGGGGTCGATCCCTCCTCAAGATCGCATAGTTGGGCGGAAGGGCCGTCGCTATGTCGGGGTCAGAGCCTGCGTGCAGCCATGTCTCCGTAAGAAATAGCGCATTAGGTTTTTCATCCACTAGGAGATCGAAAATGTCCAATCTGTGCATGGGCAGGGAACGACAGTTAATACTGTAAAATAGGCAGTTATCATTAGTGGGGGGCATTTGTTTGTGTAGTTTACTGCGTCCCTCTGCTATCCCTCCACTATCCTATTCAGTCCAAATAACAGCCTAACATGTCCACCGCTCAAATTAATTTCATATTTCCCTATACTAATTTCCACTAATCCTGTTTGTTTTATGGGACAGAGTGCCACCTGCAGAAAGGGGCAGCAAGAGTTATTAAATGCAAATCCTTTTCCTCTCCTATCCCTACAATATCCTTTTTCAACCTAAATATCAAATTCACATGACCATTGCTCAAATTAATTTCAGATCTCCCTATACTAATTCACGACTAATCCTCTTGGGGTTCATGAGTAGCGTGCTACTCGCCAAAAAAGCGATTCAATAGGGGTAGTAAGTGCTATATAAATGCAATTAAAATTACAATTACATTTGCTGGAATTACACTATTGCATTCCCCTTATTGTCTTCACACAAACCATTTCCCTTAATTTTTTGGGCAGTGCTGACCTATTTGGTATTTGCAAAACATAAAATCTTCTTTGATAAGGGCTGGCTCAGAAGGTGTTAGATGGGGACAAAGGATAACACTGCCTAACATTTCGCTATTTTGGTTGCTTCCAATGATGGCCAGTTGGGTGAATGTTTTCTCTCTTTCTCTTACTTTATTAAACACAATCACAGGAGTGAAAATGGTATTAAATTGTAGGGGGCGTGGCCAGCAACATGGCCGACTAGGTCTCCCGGTAGCTCCGGCGAGCCGACTCCGATCCGACTACCTTTCTGGTGCCCAGAAGTCCCGTAATTGCCGCCCGGCGCACTCTGTTGCCCCTGGACACCCACGGGGAAGAAATTGTGCCGTGTGCTGCTCTGCCGGCGGCTCTAGAGGCAAATGACGATCCAGCGAGGGGCCCGCGACATTCCCAAGATGGCGCCTCCCCGCGGGTGAAGCCCGGAGAGACCAGCCTCCTGATGGGCTTCGGTGATAACTGGCGGTGAGCGGGGGGGCCCCCGGCCTGAGTCCGCCAAGGGAGCCGGTGTGTGACTGCCCCTCCGGGCGACAGAGACTGGGGGAGCCCGGGACAACAAAGGTGGCGGCCGGCGTGGTCTGCGGTGGAGAGGGGGACCGGGCCGTGTTGGAGGAGCTCGGCAGGGTGTTCTCCTGTCTCTGGCCCTCCTCCTTCCCTCCTTCCCCTCCCCCCCGGAGAGATCCGGCCTGAGGAGCCGGCTACAGGAGCTGCCGAAACAGCAGGACCTGCGGGCTGATTCCCGGCGGCAGCACACAGCGAAGCGGCGGCCGCCTGAACAGGGAGGCGGACCCAGCCTGGACCCTGATGGACAAATCAAGGTCGCGGCAGTGAGGCCTACAAGAATCCGCAGGCTGCTGAGGGCAGACTCTGCAACCGCAGACCAGCGGGGCCCGGTGAGTGGGGCCGTGCAGCAGGCGAATCCGGCCCTGATGAGGCCGGACCGCTCCCTGGAGTTCTGGGTGGAGTGAGGGCTGCGGGCCTTGGGAGACTTGGACATTGGTGGAGAAGGCCGAGAGAAGGCACAGTGTCGGAAACTCCAATAGTGCGCGGCGGCGCCTCGGGCCCTGATTAGGCCATCCGTTGGGGGCCAGGCTGAGGACTGTGGAGGGACGAGCTGGGCCTAGTGCGGACGTCCACGGTGCAAGGGAGTCCCGGTGGTGGGCATTGGCCTCGCGCAGACAGGGGTGACCTGGAGTGGTGGAGAGCAAAGTGACCCGTGTTAAGGGGCCAGTGCTTGTGGCTTGGCGGAGTGGTGGACTGTTACCCCTCGCCTCTATTAAGGATGGGGAAAAGGGAGGCGCCGGCCAAGACCCCGAAGCAAGGAACCCTTGATAGGTATGCCACGGGCCCACCCGCAGCGGACGCGAATACGTCCTCCACGGCGCTCGTACACGGCCCTGCTAATGGAGGCCATCCAGGCTTCCAGAAATGATATTCAGGCTTCGCGAGCGACCCTTGAGGTTAAAATCAGAGAGGTGGGCTCAGAGGTGAGGCTATTGCGCCAGGACTTCCGAAACCTGACCGAGAGAGTGACCGTTGCAGAGACGAGGCTGGGAGATGCAGAGGATGTCATCCGGGGGCACCAGAAGGACGTGGCGGACCTACGGGCATCTCATAAAAGCCTCCAGTGGAAAGTGGACGATGCGGAAAACAGGGCCCGACGCAACAACCTCCGCTTTGTGGGCTTTAGGGAGGGAATCGAAGGGAACAACATGGAGGCCTTCCTGCACGCATGGCTCCGGAAAACCTTCCCGGAGGCGCGCTTCTCTAACTGCTTCGTCATAGAGAGGGCGCATAGAGCATTGCTCGCAAAGCCACCGGAGGGGGCCCGGCCTAGGCCCGTGATAGCCCGCTTTTTTTACTTTGCGGACCGCGACACAATCCTGCGAGAGGCCCGTAGACTTGGGGAGATCAGACTACAGAATGTGTCCATAATGATTTTTCCGGACTACAGTCAAGAGGTCCAGAAACAACGGCTCCCCTTTGACCAAATAAAAGCAAGGCTCCGAGAGTTATGGATTCAATACATGCTCCACTTCCCTGCGAAGTTGAAGATTATCTTTCAGGAGAAATCGCACTTCTTCACTCATCCAGAAGATGCTTGGCAGTGGCTGGTGGAGCGCCCCCTGTGAGGGGACCTGGAGGCTAACTGTGGGGCAGGGCCGAGTAGGCCAGCGAAGGGGTCACAGTGGAGGCAGCACAGATCCCAAAGGCCCAGGGGATCCCGTGGCGCACGGAGGCAGCAACCGACTCCCTATCCGGCCCATAGTACAAATCAGAGGACCCGAAGAAACTCGTCTTCGCCAGTGTGGAATACACACACCGGCTCAAGATACAGCTGCCTCATGCGGGATGCGAGATCAGAGGGGGAAGAGGACGTGGGTGGGCTCTCCTCTGGCGATGAGGGGGCACAGACTCCGTCACTACATCCCCTGGCGGTGGCATTCAACGAGTTGGAGACAGAAGCGGGCGGAGGGGCCGCGTCATCCACAGGCGACCTTCAAGATTCACATTTGTGAAGTGGGACCTTCTGGGACATGGCTGATGCAGGCTTGAGACCGGACTACACACAAGTTGGCATACCCCTCCCTGCATTTCCTTCCTTCTTTCTATCACTTTGACCCTTTGGTTCTAGACGGAACATTGCCTATTGGTGTGAGTGACTAATAGGGGAGGAAATTCGGGGCTCCAAGTTTTCTTTGGGGTTGAAGTTCTAAGGGGGGGGGGGTTTGAGGGTGGGCGACAGACCCTTTCCTCCGGGCAAGTCCTTTTGGTGCCAACAGGCCGGAACGGGACAGACGGGGGAGGTGGTGGCGTGGGGGGAATGGGGAGGGGGGAGTTACATCCAGTTTTGGGTTGTTGGGTGGGGGGAGGCGCTGATTGCTAGTGTCTTTGGGAGGGGTGGGGGTCCGAGGGGGGAACTATTTTTTGCATGTCATTTCACTCTCGAGGTACTGACACACTGGGCTCGTATCATGGCACCTCTGGGACACCGCGCACACTATGATGAGATGGGATGATGATAGTACCGTCAGGGAATGATCCATCCAACGGGAGGCTGAAGATCTTGACGTGGAACGTCAACGGCCTGGGCAGCAAAGTAAAGAGGGGACTGGTAAACAATTACATTAAAAAACTGAAAGTGGATGCAGTCCTACTACAAGAAACACACCTACAAGGCACTTGTTGTAATTTTCTCGCTAGAGGGCAATATCAGACACTGGCGCATGCAGGCTTCACTTGAGGCTCGAGGGGGGTGGCAGTCCTCTTCCGGAAGCAGCCTCCATTCCACATTACACAGACATGGGTAGACCCACAGGGGACGTATGTAGGGGTGAGGGGGCGATGGAGGAGAAGAGACTATACGCTCCTCTCGGTATATGCTCCACCTAAACTGCAAGCAGCCACATTGAGAGCTGTGACGGATATCCTAGTTGCAACGTCCGACACGATCCAAATCATAGGAGGAGATTTTAATGATGTTATGGACCCCACTAGGGACAGGACGGGAGGGGGGGCCAGGTTATCGACTACTACACTGCTAGCGAAGACGATATTAGTGCGGGGCCTCACGGATGTGTGGAAATGGCGACACCCTCAGAGGGCAGAGTTTTCTTTCTTCTCTGGGGCACACAGGATCTACTCCCGGTTGGATTATATCTTTATGGCCCAGGGGACGGGACGTTGCACGTCACTGACACGATAGAATACCAAGAGAGGGGCATATCGGACCACTCACCTCTCCTAGCCACTATTGGGGAAGGTCCGGGGAAGCCGAAGCCAGACACGTGGCGATTGGCGGCCTGGGAGCTCCAAAATGCGGACATCGTCCGCGGCCTACGGGCGGATGTCAAGGTGTACTTAGCAGAAAATGTGGGCTCTGTGGAGTCCCGGGTGATGCTGTGGGAAGCGCTCAAGGCGGTTCTCCGGGATAGGGCTCAGAATAGGGTAGCGGGTGAAAGGAGGAAGGCAGAGGAAGAGGTGACTGCGCTTGAGGAGCGGATCCGGGCTCTGGATTGCCGGTATCGCTCTGGGGGCGACTTGACTGTCCTCAGACAATTGTTGGATACGCAACGACTGTACAAGCATCTTGTGACAGGCGAGGCGAAGGCACAGGCCCTGGCGACGCTCCATCGCCTGTATGATGTCGGAGACAAGTCCGGCAGGCTGTTAGCTTGGCTCAGTAGGAAGGAATGAGATGCACGATGGGTGGAGAAGGTGCGGGATGGGCTCGGTAACTGGGTACAGACGGATGACCGAATAGCAGAGGCATTTGCGACCTACTATGGCGCCTTCTATGATGCCAGGACATTGGGGTCGGTAGAGGATGCGCGCAGTATATGGCTCCCATAGATCTCCCAAAACTTGAGGAGGCGGACCAATCTGGTCTGGAAGCGAATATTACTGTGGAGGAGGTCAGAAAGCACTGTCAAAGCCCCGGGTGGGGAAATCTCCAGGTCCCAATGGCTTCCCGGCAGAGTTTTTTAAGAAAACGGAGGACTTGCTGGCAAGTCATATGCTGGGCCTGTTCGAAGACGCCATGGCGGAGGGTAAATTACCGTTGGACCTCCGCCAAGCCACAATTGTTCCTATCCACAAAGAAGGCAGACCTCCCGGGGACTGCGCGTCCTATAGGCCCATTGCATTACTGAATGTAGAGGTCAAACTCCTCGCGACACTCTTGGCCCTTCGCCTCCGAGGGGTCATTTCATGCCTGGTGCATCTGGACCAGACGGGCTTCCTGCCAGATAGGGCAACCCGGTATAATCTCAGGCAGACACACAATTGGCTGCTGGAGGTCTGCGACCACGAGGACCCCCACCTCTTCTTATCCCTTGACGCCGAAAAGGCTTTTGATGCCGTCCACTGGCCCTTCTTAGAAGGGGTTTTGATTAGGTTCGGGTTTGGCCCGAAATTTAGGAAATGGGTGAGCCTGGTCTATACAGACCCTAGAACGCGAGTCAGGGTGAACGGAGTGCTGTCTACAGACTTTCCGGTTCAACGAGGCACTAGGCAGGGGTGCCCTTTATCCCCTCTACTGTTCGCCCTAACCATAGAGGTCCTCGCTTGTGCAATTCGCCAGAACGAGGGGATTACAGGGTTTGGCCTGGGTGGGGGGAGCGTCGCGCACGAGAAAATATCCTTGCATGCGGATGATATCCTCCTCTATATTACACATCCGGAAAGTACGATCCCAGCGCTGTTCGCGGAACTGGCCAGATATGGAGCCCGGGCAGGGTACCAGATAAACTGGCATAAATCGGTCCTCTATGACCCCATAGACAGGGAGGGTTGGCCTGCGCTTCCGGGAAAACTACTGACGACAAGAGAGGGCTTTAAGAACCTAGGGGTATTCATGACCAGAGACAGCGCCCTCTCATACGCTAAGAATATCCAGAGAGTGTTGACCGGCTTTTCGGCAGACGCTGCACGATGGAGACTCCTCCCGTTGACGCTCTTAGGCCGATCAGCCAGGTTTAAAATGATCACACTACCGAAATTCTTATATGCCCTCCAGAATGAATATTTCCCCCTTTGGAGACAGGTTTTCCGCGACCCACACGCGGAAGTGCGTGCATTCCTATGGCTGGGGAAGCAGCCCCGAGTAGCATTGTCTACCTTGCAGAGGCATCAGTATGATGGAGGTATTTCTTTGCCCAACCTAGAAGCCTACTACTGGGCAGAACACTTGACCCCAATAAATGAATGGATACACGCCCCTGCACATCACCCTACTTATGCCCTGGAACGACATTCGATGAGTACACATACATTTATGCACTTTTTATACGGCGGCAGGGGTAAGGACAGGCTGCTTCCAGCCACAAAGGTCACCTTGGGGGCGTGGGCAAAGGCAACAAGGGCCACGGGGTGCTTCTGTAGTTCTGAGCTTAGCCCCTGCTGACTATTCAGCATAGGCTCCTTTGCATGGCTCCTTTGCATGGTGGAATGCTTTTGTGTAACTCTGCTTGTTTGATTCTGTGTGTGTGCATGCTTGAGAATATATAGCATTGTACCAAACAACAACAAATAAAGGTATGACATTAAGACGTTGCACTATAACAAAACAAGGAAATATTAACATATCCTGTTTGGCTTTAATTTTGTGTAATGATTTAACCTATTTTATCTACATAAATGCATTTCTATTGTGTTTTGATATGTGCCGCAACTGGTATAGAAGTCATTAAGTATCATTATGTCTTTCCTATAGCCCCGCCCAGAGCCCCGCCCACTTGCCACACCTGTAGCTCATTTTAATGAGTACCTGCACTTATTTCTTCCTATTTAAAGCACTGGATATGGCCACAACCTTTCCCTTAGAAAGTTTATTCAACCCCTACCAAATTTAATAATCTTAGAAAAACAGCTCTTTAATACCCGGTCGAACCTCTCAACCTGACCATTTTCATGAGGCTCATACAAAGACGTATTAACGTGTTTAATATCACAGAGCTTAAGGAATTCCTCCATCTCAATAGACGTGAGTTGGACCCCATTGTCTGTAGCCGCTTCTGAATGGTGAGGGGGCGGCCCTACCATGTTCTAACAGCCCTCCAAAATAGCAACCGGGCCTGGAGCTTCATGTTGTGGAACTCTAGCAATGAATTTGTAAAAATTAGTCGTTCTATTTTGCACAATCAGTTTCTTCCAGCTTTTTAATGGTTTTAATTGAATGCATTTGTTTTATTTTAGTGCAAAGGTTTTAATCAACTATGCACTCAAATAAAGAAGATAGCTTGATGTATGCTTAGAGCTGACATCGGAAGCAACAGTGGGTTAACCTTTGCTGTCTTGCACTCAGCCATAATGTCGTTCCTGCACTTTGCACTTTTCCTTGCACATTTTGGCACTTTGCTTTTTTCAGCTTTATCTACTCTGCTGCTAAGTATCAGACTAATCAGGATAGCTTTTCCTGCACTGCTGCTAAGCTTTTGCCTTTTAAGGTCTTAACTAACTCCATTGAGAGGATGGGGGTTTATTTTAGTGCGTTTTTAATGGTAGTTCACATTGTTTTATATTGTTGTGCTGAAAATATGACATGAGATGCATGTTTGTAAAGGTTTTAATTAACTGTACAATAATCAATTCCATTCCCTCCATTCCATTCCATTGTCTGTAGCAAACGTGGAAGGACACCCATCTCTTGCGAACACGTCCTTGAACAACTCTATCACCACATTAGTGCTACTTGGAATGATAATCCACTAATACCAAAACATATTGTGAATCACAAGGCAAACACATTAAAGGCCCGGAAATATGTATTGTATGGTGGTGTGCGATAGATCATCCTCCTCTCCACACACTCTCCACCTGTCTTCTGTAATATCAACAAAATCACCCGAAACTACGTCTTGAATACTAGCCCCCACATTGCATTTATTCAACACCTCCAACTCACCCTGTTGACATGGATGACGTGACAGGAAATCAGCTGTCACATTCTGTTTCCCTGGAACAAATTCGGTTTTAAAACAATATTCCTGTAATTTGGATGTCTTGCAATGCATGCTGTGGAGTTCCAGCCACCACCTGGGGATAAAATGTTCACTAGTGGCTTATGATCCAATCTTAAAACAAATTTACTGCCCCACACATAGTTTCGGTAATGTTCAATTGCCCATACACAAGCCAGTAATTCTTTTTCAATCACGGTGTACTTGCGCTCAGTTTCATTTAGGGCATGGGGAAGCAAACTCCACATTCCATTGCTCCTTGCCACATATCTGTGACCACCAATATCATACAAGCTTGCATCAACAGTGATTACACATTCTTTTTGCATGCAAAAATGGCTTTAAAGTGGGGGCTTTAATAATTTCCTCTTTGATTAACACGAATATCTTCTGCTGTTCATCCAGCCACTCATACTTCACGTTATGTCGCAACAATTTTTTTAATTGTTCTATCTTGGTTGCAAAATTGCCCACAAACTTACTGTTACTGCTCGCACATGCCAGCAAACGACAACAACGGTTCCTTATTTGTCGGAGCAGGAGCATTAACCATAGCCTCCGCATTGGATTGCTTTGGGACCACTCCATTCCCCGACAATTTGTGCCCTAGATATTCAACCGATTCCTTGAACATTTTACATTTGTGAGCTTTAGGCGTCAGCCATTCCTTGCCAACCTGTTACACACTTCCACTAAATGCTTCATGTGTTCTTTCTCGTTAGGTGAGAACATCAATATGTTGTCCTGGAATCATTTGACAAACTTGTCAGCATCCCTGAAAATGTGAAATATCGCCCTCTGAAATACAGAAGTGGCGGATGCTAAACCAGTTGGCATTCTGTTAAATTGGAACAAACCCTGTGGTGTAATGAATGCTGTTAATTTTTTTGGAGTCCTCAGACAACTCAATCTGGTGGTATGTCGACCTCAAATCAAGAGTTGAGAATATTTTTGCACCCTCCAACATTGACTACACCTCATTGGTATTTGGCAATGGGTGGCAATCCACAAATATACCAGCATTCAACACTCTTAAGTCCACACATATCAATCAATTAATCATTCAGAATACTTGTAAAGCATGCTACTTACCCGTGAGGTTCTCAAGGCGCTGATGGGGGAGGGGGTGGGGGGGCTGCTACTGCTCGAAGAGCCAGGTCTTGAGGAGTCTTATGAAGGCGAGTAGGTCTTGGGTCTGCCGTAGGTGGGTAGGGAGGGTGTTCCAGGTCTTGGCGGCGAGGTAAGAGAAGGATCTGCAGCCGGAGGTAGTACGTTGGATGCGGGGGACAGCTGCAAGGGCGAGACTGGCGGAGCGGAGCTGGCGAGTAGGGGTGTAGAAGCTGAGTTTGCTGTTCAGGTAGGCTGGTCCGGCGTTGTGGAGTGCCTTGTGTGCGTGGGTGAGGAGTTTGAAGGTGATCTTATTGTCAACGGGGAGCCAGTGTAGGTCTCTCAGGTGGGAGGTGATGTGGCTGCGGCGAGGGACGTTGAAGATCAGTCGGGTGGAGGCATTTTGGATGCGTTGTAGGTAGGTGTGCGTAGGTGTTTTGCTGGAATTCCTGCATAGAGTGCGTTGCCATAGTCCAGTCTGCTGCTGACAAGGGCCTGTGTCACCGCTCTTCTTGTGTCGGTCGGGATCCACTTGTAGATCCTACGAAGCATGCGGAGGGTGTTGTAGTAGGAGGAGGAGACGACGTTGACCTGTTTAGACATGGAGAGTGAGGAGTCGAGGATGAATCCTAGGTTGCGTGCATGGTCGGTGGGTGTCGGTGCTGTCCCCAGTGTGGTCGGCCACCAGGAGTCATCCCAGGCTGAGGGGGTGGGTCCGAGGATGAGTACTTCCGTCTTGTCTGAGTTCAGCTTCAGACGGCTGCTCTTCATCCAGTCGGCGACGGCCTTCATTCCCTCGTGGAGGTTGGTTTTGGTGGTGTGCGGGTCCTTGGTAAGGGAGAGGATGACCTGGGTGTCGTCGGAGTAGGAGATGATGTTGAGGTTGTGTTGGCGGGCCACTTGTGCGAGGGGGGCCATGTAGACGTTGAACAGCGTCGGGCTGAGGGATGAGCCCTGGGGAACGCCGCAGCTGATGTTGGTGGCCTCGGATCGGAAGGGTGGGAGGCGGACGCTCTGGGTTCTGCCGGAGAGGAAGGACGTAGTCCAGTCGAGGGCCTTCTCTTGGATTCCGGCCTCTAGGAGGCGTGTCTTTAGAGTGAGATGGCAATCAGTTTTTGGTCAGGTTTGTGGATCAAAACAATGGGTGAAACCCATTCAGCTGATTCAATGGCCTCTATAATGCCCTCACCGACTAACAAAGTCAAAAGTCAAAAAAAAATTTATATAGCGCACTACATACCCATAGGGTCTCAAGGCGCTTGAGGAAGGGGGGGGGGGGTTTACTTATCGAATATCCAGGTTTTAAGCTGTTTTCTGAAGGCTAGGTGGTTTTGAGTAAGGCGGAGGTGGGTGGGAAGGGAATTCCAGGTTTTGGCCGCTAATTAGGAGAAGGATCTTCCCCCCATGGTGGCTTTGTGGATGCGCGGAACAGCGGCGAGGGCTTGGTTGGACGAACGTAGCTGGCGGGTGGGGGTGTAAAAGGAAAGGCATGTGTTGAGACAATCGGGTCCAAGTTCATAGAGGGCTTTGTGCGCGTGGGTGAGGAGACGGAACGTTATTCTCTTGTTGACGGGGAGCCAGTGAAGGTCTTTCAGGTGACCGGAAATGTGGTCTGTACGGGGAATGTCTAGTATGAATCTGGCTGAAGCATTTTGGATGCGTTGGAGTTTTTTCTGAAGTTTTGCGGTGGTACCGGCGTACAAGGTGTTTCCGTAGTCCAGACAGCTTGTGACCAGTGCATGGGTGACCGTTTTTCTTGTTTCGGTGGGGATCCAGCGAAATGTTTTTTGGAGCATGCGTAGGATGTTGAAGCATGATGATGTGACGGCGTTGACTTGTCTGGTCATCGAGAGTGAGGAATCCAGGATGATGCCCAGGTTCCGTGCGTGGTCCGTCGGTATGGGAGCTTTTCCTAGGGCCGTTGGCCACCAAGAGTCGTCCCAGGCGGAAGGGGATGCACCTAAGATGAGGACTTCCGTTTTGTCCGAGTTCAGTTTAAGACTGCTGTGCTTCATCCAATCGGCTACTTCTTTCATCCCTTCATGTAGGTTGGTTTTGGCGGTGTTTGAATCTTTGGTGAGTGAGAGGATCAGTTGAGTGTCATCAGCGTAGGAGATGATGTTGAGGTTGTGTTGACGTGCGATGGTTGCGAGGGGGCTCATGTAGACGTTGAAGAGGGTAGGGCTGAGAGACGAACCTTGTGGGACGCCGCAGATGACTTCGGTGGCCTCTGACTTAAAAGGGGGGAGGCAGACTCTCTGAGTTCTTCCAGCGAGGAACGAGATGATCCAGTCCAATGCTTTTCCTTGAATTCCGATGTTGTTGAGGCGTTGTATCAGGGTGCTATGACAGACTGTGTCGAAGGTTGCAGAGAGGTCAAGGAGGATGAGGGCGACTGTGTCTCCGTTGTCCAGTAGTGTTCGAATGTCGTCTGTTGCTGTGATGAGGGCGGTCTCGGTGCTGTGTTTGGCTCGGAAGCCAGACTGTGAGGAGTCGAGTGATTTGTTGGCTTCGAGGAAGGCGGCGAGCTGATTGTTGACGGCTTTCTCAATGACTTTGGCAGGGAATGGGAGGAGCGAGATGGGGCGGTAGTTTTTGAGTTCGGTGGGGTCTGCTGTAGGTTTCTTCAGAAGGGCGCTGAGTTCGGCGTGTTTCCAGCTTTCTGGGAATGTGGCGGAGTTGAGGGAGCAGTTGATGACGTCTCGGAGATGGGGTGCGATAATGGAGTTTGCTTTGTTGAAGATGTGGTGGGGGCATGGGTCTGTAGGAGATCCTGAGTGGATGGAGTTCATCAGGCGAATGGTGTCTTCAGTGGTGATTGGGTCCCAGTCGAAAAGGTTATTCGGAGGGGGTACAGGTTCGGCGGTGAGTGGGGTGGACTGGTTTACGGGTTGGTTGTCAAAGCTGTTATGAATATCGGCGATTTTGTCATGGAAAAATGAGGCGAGGGAGTCGCAGAGGACTTGAGAGGGGGTGATGTCGTTGGAGCTGGCGGTGGGGTTGGTGAATTCTTTGGCGATGTTGAATAGTTCCTTGCTGTTGTGGGCGTTGTTGTCTAGTCGGTCTTTGAGTGCTGATTTCTTGGTTGTCTGGATTAGTTGGTGGTGTTTGCGGGTGGCATTTTTGAAGGCGGCTTGGGTGGAAGTGTTTGGGTCTTTTTTCCAGGTTTTCTCAAGGGAACGACAGAGCTTCTTGGATTTCTTAAGGTCATCGTTGAACCAGGGGGCGTTCTTGCTGCCTTGCTTGATTTGATGTTTTTTCAGGGGTGCTAGTTTGTCGGCGCTTTGGGTTAACCATTGTGTGATGTTGATGGCGGCTTGGTCAGGGTTCGATGAATAGGCAGGAGGGTTTTGAAGAAGCGATGTGGAGATCTGGTCGATGGTGATTTTGTTCCAATTTCTTCGTAGGGTTGGTTGAGGGTGGTTGTGGATCGTGGTCTTTTTGTAAGTGAAGTGGATGCAACTGTGGTCCGTCCAATGGAGGGCTGTGGTGTGATTGAAGGAGATATGCTTGCTGGAGGTGAAGATAGGGTCGAGTGTGTGTCCTGCGCAGTGGGTGGGGGTGTTAACAAGTTGTTTGAGTCCGAGATTGGCGAGATTGTCCAGAAGGGTGGTAGTGTTACTGTCGTTGCTCTTTTCCAGATGGAAATTGAGGTCTCCCAGTAGAATGTATTCTTCAGAGGGGGGGGGCGTGTGGGGTGATGAAGTCCGTGATGTCATCACTGAATTGTGTACGGGGTCCTGGTGGCCTGTAGAGGAGGGTGCCTCTGAGTGTGGTCTTGGGGTCGGCGTGGATCTGGAAGTGAAGGTGTTCGGCGATAGCGAGGTTGTCGTCTGAGCTGGTTGCGACACGGATGGAGTTCTTATGGACGATGGCGATGCCTCCTCCTGTTTGGTTGGTGCGGTCCTTTCGGATGATCTTGTAGCCTTCTGGGATGGCTATGGCGATGTCTGGAGCTGATGAGGCATTCATCCAGGTTTCTGTTAGGAAGGCGATGTCCGGAGAAATGGTGTCGAGTAGATTCCAAAGGTCGATGGCGTGTTTGTGAACCGAGCGGGTGTTGAGAAGGATGCATTTAAGGTGGTTAGTGTCGGATCTCTGTTTGGTGTTTGTGGATTTGGTGTGGGTCTTGATGCAGTCGAATTTGCAGGAGTGACATGTGAAGGGTCCATGGGTGATTCCCGGTGCGGCTTGGGCGCAGTTAAGGAGTCGGCCGGGGTTAAGTGCTAAGAGGGTAGAGGCGTCGTATGAAATGCGGGGGGAGTTGGTGATGCGGGGACCAGGGGGTCTGGCGCTGGGTGCGGTCCAGGCGCGGACGTGCGTAGACGGGCTTACCTTTGGCGCACCTTCCGCGCGGCCGCAGCGCGTGGACGTTGCGCGTTGGGACATCTGTCTTAAATGGATAGTGGAGGGGGCGGAGCATGGGAGGGTCAGCTGGGAGGCGGGAGCGAGGTGGAGGGAGGGTCTGGGACAACAAACAAAATGGCAGCAACAATAACAAATGCTGCAAGGCAGGGCGAGATTGGGGCACAGGCAGTGGTAGCAATGGGGCGTTATGGGGGAGAAATAAAGTTAAAGATACTGCAGCAGTGGTGAGCGGATGAAGCGCAGAGTCAAAGCTCTATGATAATAGGCAGCAATCGAGGTCGGAAAACACTCCCAGATGCACTTTGTAATGCAGTTCGACAAGCAAGCAGTCGATGCGCAAACAGCAAGTATATATTACATAAAGCACATACAGTGTTTCACAAACAGAATAATGCCCAGAAGTGCGCGAGTGAAAGGCTGATGCTAGCGTTTGGAGGCGCCGAGGTACAGTCAAGCGCTATGATATTTAGCAAGCAATACAATGGTGATAATAATGCACAGCCAAAAATAATGCCCAGAAGTGCGCGCTAGCGGTACAAATCACAGATGCAGAGTCAAGCGCTACAATACCAATAGTATCAGGTGAGGAGGAGGCGAGGGGAGCGACCGCTCTTGTGCAGCCCCTAAGTTCTTCCCGGATATTGATGGGCACCCCAGACAATTTCTGCTTGACAGGAACAGTGTTACATTTAAGTTAAGTTTAATATTGTGAGTGTAGTTCTGTGAAAACCTCTTTAAACTGTTCCTTAATATAAGTCTCCCTATCACCATTCCCTATTATTGTCACCGGTTTAGACCATTCTCCCTCATCTAATGACACAGGCTCCTTTGAGCGGGGATTCAAAATAATTCCTAATTTCCATTGGTCTCTCCATCCCAATATGTTAACTTCTTTAACAGCAATATATAGTTTGATATGCGCCACTCTTCTCTTAAAACATAATGACACATTCAAGAAACCATCCATATCAATCTTGGAACCATCAAAACTTTCAGCCACAGTGTCAGGTGGAAATGTCCATTAATTTTTGCACACACCACTTAATCCCTGAAAATTATAGTCCATTGGGATCCTGAGTCTGAGTTCTAAATCTACACCAGCTACCTTCCCTATGCACATTGGTGCCTTCTTAACCAACTCCTCCTCAGGCCTACAGGAATTTGTTACACGGTGTACTATGGATAACACAATACCTGTGTTGCTCTAATTTCTCAGTGGTGCAGGAAACGTTCTTACGTCCTTGAAATAGACACTTTTTGGGATTTTTGCATACACTGGCAAAATGACCTATTCTGCCACACTTTCTACATTCCTTATTTACGGCAGGACATCCGCAATAAGATGCAATGTGTGTTCTACTGCCACATCTATAGCACGTGCTGAATCTTTCAAGTTTGTCATATCTCTTTAAACTTCCATTGTTGTTCATCTGTGACACATTTGACCCAGAGTTTGATGATTCCATACGTTGGTCATCCGTGTGCCTAACAGCACACACTTCCTCTACGGTTTCTACCTTGCTGTTCACATTCCTCACAGTGTGCATCCATTTCTTTGGATGATCCAATGCCGTCACAGTGGATATGGCCTTCCAAAGTTTTGGATCTCCCATGACCTGAAGTTGCTCATGTGTTTCTTGCTTCTGACATGTACAATGATTTGATCCCTAATTATCTCATTAAATGACCTTTACAACGCGGTCTTTACACCGTGATACATTACATCGTGGTCATTACAAGGCAAGTGGTTACAACGCGTTGCACTGGATGGCGCTCTACACTAAGGAATAGTATGATTTACTATTCAAACACCTTCCCTACTGTTACACACACTGGCGTTGGAATAGTAAATCATACTTTTCCTAAGTCCAGCGCCTCTAGCGCAAGTCGTTGTAGCGACTTGCGTTGTAATAACCACGATGTAACATACCACGATGGAATATGTGACGTTGTAACGTAACATATTCCATCAAACATTGTGCCATAGTTTCAATGCATGCTTAGGGCCCTAATGCAGTTAAGAAACCATCAAAAGATTAATTTTCCTTTTGCACTCTGGTACAGAACTTGAATCTATTAAGTAACATTTTTGTTGTGGGCCTGAATCTTTGTTACATTCTCATCATAACTTCCTTTATAAATATTAGAATCTTGATCACCTCCTATAGCTATGACTTGCGGTAAAGCTCTAAACACCACTTGGCCTTCTGACCCTAAACAATGTAAGAAAATGCTTTTCTTCCTCTCTGCGCCCATACACTCTCCATCTTTAGCTGTCCTATAAGTAAGAAATTATTCTTGCCACCTTGTCCACAGAATTGAGAGTTTGCCTTTATTTTGCAAAAATGTTGCAGGTGGATCAAGCTACATGTTGCTAAATTCTTCTGTGATGAAATAAGCTGAAACTGAGGAAAATTTGGTTTCACATAGTTAACCCAACCTGAGGTCTTCCAACCATAAATAACAATCTTGCACCATAAAATAGTGTGCAACTTGTTGAATAATGTGCTACTTGCCCCCAAAGTCACTCCTGTTATGTTATTTTATGTTACTGGGTATTTGTAGAGCGCACGCTACTCCTGAGAGTGTCCCAGCACTCCTAGCTGCCTATCACCAGTTAGTTCCATGCGCTTGGAACCCATCTCAACTTGTACGAGTACCAACGTTACAATGATGAAAACCCAGAAGTTTTGTTGAAATCCAGAATGGCCGCCACGTTGCGTTCTTGCATCAGCCTGGTGCATGTCAGACGCTCAGGACTTTACACGGCTACCATAGACAGTGCAGGGAATCCCAGGAACTGCTGCGTTCTACCATCACTCAAACCTTGACTCTGTTGAAGAATGCGGCTCCCGCACAGGTATTTACTCTTGAAATCCGGCGTGCCGTTTTCTGTTGATTTGCACCTTATCTCCCAAGGTGACTTGAAAAATTCAAATGTTCACAATCTCACCCCACTTTGCGATCGCAGTCCATGTAATTATCCAGTTGGTCCAGTCCACCAGGGTAATGCTCTGCCAATTCACAAATATCTTTGAATTAATTATCTTCTCCGCTGGGTACAGGAAACACTCGGCTCCTGTGCTGCTGATTGTGGTTGACAGGGGTGTTTCTTCGATTGCCGCCAATATTGAAATTAGATTCTCCACAAAGTAGACCTTAAATTAAGATTTATTTGAGCAGCACAGCACCACAACTGAACCGTAGGAGGGTCCAGTGCAACTGAACCTCCAAGGCTCATAGCACCATATAGTTTCAGAGTGGAATCAGAATCAGGACTAAAAATACTAAAATATGCATAGCAATATGCAATTCCCTCAGCACCATGAAACCCCTGGGTGACCGTGCGCTTAACAAATTCCGCATAAGATAAGATAAGATAAGATATGGGTGAATGCTATGGTAATGGTGCATCCCATGTAGCATGTGAGGATGTTAGAGGACAGTAATGAGTTTTCTCTGCCAGGTGGCACAGGGGTCTACTGGGAAGTTTTCCCACAAGCAGGGAAAGCCACCAAGATTATTTTGGCTTAGTGAGGCCTTTCTGGAAGGGGGAAATAATGTTTTGCTCCGTTAGAGCAATTCAGCCACCAAGAAAGGTTGATTCTAGGTCTTCTGCCATCCATTTATTTTCAGGAAGTTTTCTAGAGCTTTCTCCTGACCCGTCCGCCAGTCCATTCAGCTCTTCAGCAATCTCATTGGCCCAGGGTCTCTCACAGTAGCAGCAGGGGCGTAACACAGGCCCCGCCGCCCCTGTGGTGCGGAGGGGCCTCTCGCTCAAAGAGGCCCCCTCTGCACTGCACTCTGGGTGAAGAGCTCCTGATTGAGCCCGGAGGGGGCCCCTCTAAGTACCGTGCAGGGAGGCCCCCTCACTCGTTACGCCAGTGAGTAGCAGCACCTCTGTAGCACTCAAGATAGACCCCACTGCATGCTGACACAGCCCAGGTTTCACAGGCTGCTGGCCACTTGCAGGCCATGTGTGTGTCTTGCTGCAGTCCAAGGTAACCTTCCCAGGCCACCACCAGTCAGAACTGCTCCACAGAAGTTCCAGTGAACCCTCTACTCTGGGTGATCCCATCATGTCCACCCTCTGTTGTCCCCAGAGGGAGTAAAGAAGCCAGTGCCATTGGCTCCCAAGACACCAGTTCACACAGCCAAAATCATTGGAAGTTCAGAATGTCCTCCCTCTTCAGACAGGGGTTCATCTACGAGGTGCCCATCTGTCCTTGGCTTCCATGGGTTCTAGCGGTTCTCAGAGTTCCCACCTTGTGTAGGGTTAAGAGATCTGTCAAAAGGTCCAGGAAGTGAACACCTTTGCCAAGTCAAAAGGTGGCATACAATCATTCCACCCTGTCGGACACAACATCTTGGGACCTATCAAGGTGGCAAATTCAAGTGTCAGTGATTGCAACTTTTTTAACAGCCTCAAGCCTATCCCTAACTACTACTGCCAAAATGGTTACTTCCCAACAACCCCTCAATGGAGAGCACCTCCACTGAGGTGAGATCAAGGGCTGGATGTCTCCCTTTGTTTTTCTCAGGCAGAGCATTATAAGGCTTGTCAGTGTGTGTGTACGTTAAGTTGCCTATGCAGGTTTCTCCCCCATCCTCTTCCTCCCCGACAAGCAGGTTTAATCACATCTAAATGGGTCTGTTGGGTGAGGGGAGGCTTTGGTCTATTGCTGGCCAGCAGAGTAATTAACTTGGCCTAGCAGGATTTTCAAAGCCGAAATGTATTAGTTTCTGGCTGAATAAACTGCTGCAACACTGTAATGATGAAATGTCCACAAGAGATGATGTAGTTTAGAGATGCTTTAATCCAAGATGTACAGAGAGAGCCCACCAGGAGCATCCAACATGGTGCTCAGCCCAGCCAACTGTAATCTGTCAGGCAGATCACCAACATTCTGATAGATGCATCACATGAACATTCCAATAGAGGTAGAGAAGGATAGCATAGAGAATACCAAGATACCACATTATCCTCTCCTCTCAAACAGAAAACAAAAAGCTAAAAACAGCAACGGAGAACAGGAGGAAATGAAAGCAAGCGAATTGAGCAAATGCGGAAAAAGGAACAGCAAAGAGAAAACATCCATAAAAAGAGAACAAAGAAAGAAGAATGGAAAAAAACGTATAAACCATACACCCTTCTTACACCATATAAACCATCCTCTCATCTTACAGAACTTTTAAAAAGAAAAAAAACAAAGGAAGGCAATAGAAAAGAGAAAGAACAAAAGAAACTTTCATTTCAAGAAGATGAGGAAAACCTCATCAAGACACTGTTACCACTAAGCAAAATACAATAACGTAATGCAAGAGATAACAGTGCAAAAAGTTGCAATAAAAATACGTCAAATCTGGACAAATTTAAATCTGAACATATTTAGCATATAAAGCATAAAAGCACATAAATAGAAAAAAACATAAGCTTAATATGTGGATGTAAAACTTTTAAAACAAAGACTCTTAAAAGTGACAGGTAAACAAGCAAATGTTAAAAAAAAACACAATAATGCTATAGGACTATAACCCAAGCATAGCTCCTCTGAAGGAGACTAAAAATACGCACACCCAAAAGGGCATAAAACAAAAATAGACAAGGTCCGTGTGGACAACTGACGTGTTGCCAGGTGGGACTAAAACCCACAACAGTAAAATGGGACTTGAACCCATAACAAAAACATTTGAATAAAGTAGATGGGACTAGGACCCACTACAAACAAATGGGACTGTAACCCATCGCAAAAACATAATGAATAAGCAAGTAGACTAAAACCCACTTGCAAGCAAATGGGACTTGAACCCATAGCAAAAACATTTAAATAAACAAATGGGACTAAAACCCATAGCCAACAAATGGGACTGGAACCCATAGAAAATTAAACCGGTAGGAGTGAAACCCACAGTAAGCAAATGGGACTGGGACCCATTGCAATTTAAACAGGTGGGACTAAAACCCACAGCAAGTAAATGGGACTAGGACCCATTGCAAACATATAAATTACACAGGTGGGACTCAAACCCACTGCATAGGAATGGGACTAAGGAACCCATTGCAAGAACAACGAAATTAAAGCAGATGGGACTAACACCCACTGCAAGCAAATGAAACCGGGACCCCACCCATAAAACATTTAACTTAAATAAACGATCAGTAGAGCAGCTGGGACTAAAACCCACTGCAAGTGCAAAAGACAAAACACAGTCATGCACTAGTAAGAAACATGACATGCATGTGTGTTGTGTGCAAAACAAAACAATGTGGCATTAAACATGGACCCATCATAAAATCACAGCACACAGATCACTAAAATAGTTCACATAAGGGCATTAAATTAAATCTAGACACCGGAGCTCGATCCTTGCCCCCGAAAAATATCCTTATTAAAAATGATGAACACAGAAGGATTCAAAATAGCGCTTCGTAAGACGCCGTCGTTTTCATGAAGAGAAAAACACAGTACCTTAGGTTCAAGACGGAGCTCTGTTTTTAAATGAGGGAAAGATATTACTTGTCTTGCTGACAGCTGCAATGCCATACCATCGAGACACGCGCTTGCAGGAGCGTATATCACCGTGAAAGTAGCATCGAGAAGCAAGATGATCCAGTTGTCATGCGTGAAGAAAAAACTCTTCCAGTAGCGTGATGATACGCTCTTCACAACGCTCTTCACAAGGATTGTCTTGGAACTCCAAACGATGTTGACGTTGAGGCAAAAGACGTAAACAGCGCACCAAAGTAAACATGGCGGCACGCACAGTGACGCAGAGCAGGGTGGCTCATGGCAGTTCTTAACACCAAACCACGACGGGAGATCAGGCAGAAAGAACGACACGTCACAGAAGCTCCACATCGGCAGCAGGTGAGAGCATGCACACACGCGCTGCATTTTTAAATAAGAAAAATACACTTGAACAGTTGATGGCTAGAGTGGCTCGATTTTCGCTGAATTTAGCTCAAAAGAAAGGCAAACCTCACTCAGTAACATGGAACAAAAGAGCCAAAGTTCACCAAATATTCCTCCGGTAGGTTGCAGCAAGTAAACATTACCTCAAGCTGGGAAAACCAATGAAATTACACTACCATTTAAATTGTAATAAAAAATAAATGATGGAATTAACGCTTCAGTTCATGAGGCACTCAATCAGCCCCCTGTCATAAAACTTGAAACAAATAAATTTTACATTCAAGGGTTTTGGAATTAAAAGTCACAGTTGCATGTATATCCATACTAGGTCAGACACAATTCTTCCCCAAACAGCATAGTAAGATTGGAAGAAAGTCAATGCCTACTCTTATGTGAAGGCATAACACAGGATGAGCCAGGAGCAGAAGCGATTCAGGTTTAACCCATTAAAGGGCACAGCTTCAATAGAGGGTACAGCTCCAACACAGCATAAAGTAGACTCTCCTTGTAAATAGGACAAAATGCAGAGTTGCCCAATAAAATGCTTACCCTCATGTGAGGATACAGCGTGATTCCCAAAGTCACAACAAACAGGCTTACCCAGCGTCAGGGCGCAGCTCCAACTTAAAATTTGTAGACTCACAGGTACAGAGGACAACTGCCAGACTGCTGTGGGCGACCGGTTGTAGGTCACTGGTGGGGTCATGCTCACAGTTGGGGTAGCTTTTCTTGTTGCAGGAGGTCCTTTCATATTTTATAGATTTCTTTCTCAATATCTTGTAGTTTGAAGTCCTTCTTGACTTGACAAAAGTAGGATCTTTCTTAAGATCGTCGCCAATATGTAATGATGAAATGTCCACAAGAGATGATGTAGTTTAGAGATGCTTTAATCCAAGATGTACAGAGAGAGCCCACTAGGAGCATCCAACATGGTGCTCAGCCCAGCCAACTGTAATCTGTCAGGCAGATCACCAACATTCTGATAGATGCATCACATGAACATTCAAATAGAGGTAGAGAAGGATAGCATAGAGAATACCAAGATACCACAAACACCTTAAGTATGAAGGTATGGAAATATGGCTGAAGAAAAATATTAATTCTATCTGGAACCATTGTTTGCCTGTAGAAACAGATGTCAAACTTTTCTTTAGGTTTAGTCTATGAGAAATTGTTATTTTGGTGCAGCTTTCACTAAAGACTTCGGGGCAGATTTACAATAACTGGCGCATCCCCAGGGATGCGCCAGTTATTGTGCGCCACAGCTCCGCCACCCATCGTGCGCTGCAGGGCAAAAACGGCACAGATGCATAATGCATCTGTGCTGTAAAGGCGGCGCATTGCTGGAGTTGCGTCGCAAGCGTGACGCAGCTCCAGCAATGCTCTGGGGGGCCCTATCTGTCCAATGCTGCGTCAAGCCTTACGCCTGCTTCAAGCAGGCGCAGGGTTTTGACGCAGCATTGGCCTAAAAGTGCCTGCGTGAAATCTTGTAGATTTCACGCAGGCACTTTTGCGAGGTGCACCTGCCCCGGAACGCCCACCCTGCGCCCGAACGCCCACATCTGCATAGATGTGTCACGTTGTAAATGGGTCGCAGGGATGCGCCACGTTTACGACGCCGTAGCGTGACGCAACGGCGGCTTAAACGTGGCGCAAGTCCGACATAAATCTGCCCCTTCAGGTGAAGCACTACAGACTCACACCATAGGCAAACAAGCTTTTGCAATGCAATAGCTCTCGCATTTATATTATTTTGAGCTATTGATATTGTAAATGACAATGCTTTTTTTTGTTTTTCTTTTCTAAAACCTAAATAAAAGGCATTGTCATTTACAATGCCAATAGCTTAAACTTTTGTAAATACCAGACCTATTGCATTTAGATGAGTTTGAGCCATTGGCATTGTATTAGTTTGGTAAGTATTGTGATCCTGTGCAGATGATTTGGTCTTTTTGGAGTGCCCCAGCCTGGGTGTTTGGCCTGGGGTGACGCACGAGGATCAGGAGGAAGGTTTTGATGGGGAATTGGGTTAAGGGGTGGACAAGGATGCGAGGGGGGGGCTGCTGAGGGAACCTTGGCTTTGGTATTTGTGTATGGACACAGGAGCGAAGGGTGTTTAGGTGGGACAATAACGGTGGATGACAGGGTATGAGGGGGAAGAGATAGTTGAGAAAGAGTTCTAGAGAGAGAGACCTAGAGAAGCAAGTGGAAGGGGCACCTGAGGGGGGATGAGATATGGCTAAGTGCACAGTGTGAAAAGGTACAGTAAGGTAGCATGTGTGAGTAGGCAGTATAAAGAGGAGACAGATAGTGTGAATGAGGGATGAGAGAGAGCAGTGGTATTGTGGAGGGAGTGAAGGCAGTACAGTCTTCTTCCGGGTTAGAGGACAGGGGGCGGGACTACTTCTGCCTCAGTACTTAGAGGGCTCATGAGCTCGACGTGCAGTAGATGCGTGCCGCCGGCGCGCCGGCGGCGCACTAAAGGCAAGCCCGTCTGCGCCCGCCTGCGCCCGTCTGCCCCCGTCCGCGCCCGACCTGGACCAGGGGCCACCCCCCTGCTCGAAATATGCTTCCACTCAGCTACTCGCAGGGAGATCTTATTAAATTACGACCTAATAGCCATCAGGACTGTAAGTTGCTGAATCTAGAGAATTCTTTGATCTCCGGTCCAGGCTGCAGCTTCTCCTTCTCTCTGTGTTCGCAAAGGTTGAAAGGGAGTACTCTGGTGCAGAACAATAACAAAATACGTTCAGAGAATATCGATTTTTTTTATATAAATTGTAGATCGCTGTCTAAACATAAAGAGAATATTCATGATCTAATAAATGACCTCCAACCTGATGCCCTTTTCCTGACGGAAACTTGGCTTAATGAGTGCTCTGGACCTGATATAGCTACTGCAATCGCGCTAAACTATACGATCGTTAGAAATGGACTGTAAGAATAGAATTGGGGGAGGTATAGGCATTATTTTTAGAAAGTGGTTTACCTGCAAATGGGAGGAATTACCGCTAAATAATTGTGAAGCCGGATTATTTAAACTCACTCTCACACCTCAGTTCACGCTCTCAGGGATGCTTATTTACCGGCCCCCGGGAGCAGCTGGAGCTTTGATGGCTGCATTTCCAGACTTTATTGCTCCATATTTATTTGAAGCCACTAACTTCTCAATTTTAGGAGACATTAACCTTCATCTGGAGGACCATAACTGCTCCACCAGTTCGACTTTTATTTCAGATCTTGAAGCTCTTAACCTATCCTTATGTAGTCTTGGCCCCACGCATAAAGCAGGACATTTGCTAGACCCCATTTTTTCTAATGTTAACAACTTAACATGTGAACCTAATACGCCTCTTCTCTGGTCAGACCATTACCTAGTTAGCTTCAAAATCAAACTGGCATTGCCGCAGAATGCTGTTCTAGCTGATGCCGATGCCACCTGGTCCAGAAATTGGATAAGACTTACCCTGGACTGTTAAAATACTCAATTAATGAACTAAATGCCAGACTCAGATGAGGTTAAAGTTGCAGATACGAGCATAATTAATAAGTGGGTAACTGATGCAACAGATATGATCACCCCACTAACTAAGAATAAACTAAGGTATTGCCATCCTCCAGCTCCTTGGTTTTCGGACTCTATTAAAACCGAAAAAAGTAGATGCAAGGTGCTGGAGAGACAATAGAGGAAACATTATGACCCGGTAGAAAAAGTGGCACATAAACAAGCTATTAAGGCCTACCAATTAGCATGCAAGAAGGCTAAAGCAGAATGTACGAAAAATAGCATCTTGGCTGCTCAAAATAATCCTAAACTCTTTTAGGTGGTACAGGATTTGTTGGGTGCAGCACTTCAACCAGAACCCCCCAAACTATCAGTAACTCATTGCAACCAGCTGGCGAAGTATTTTAATGATAAAATTGAAAACATTTACACTGACCTTGTAAATTGTTCAATCAATAATTCCTCCTGATCCCTCCTAAAATAGCGTAGGTCCAGAGCGCTGGTAAACCTACGGGTAGCTGTTGCGCTACATAAGCTCACTAATAATAATAATAAATAATAATAATTGTGAGATGAGACTGGGGAGTGGGAGTGGGAGAGAGAGATGAGAGGGAAAGTGGGTATGTGCATTCCACCACACAATACATACAAATGAGCCCTTTGTAAAGAGTAAACACTAAACCTACCAACACATGAATATTCAAAGACCACAAAATAATGAACTATTAAAAATAACATTCGAATAAAAAAAATGTAGCGAGTCTACATTTCCGTATGCATAAATGTGACAGATAAATGCAGCATTTGCTCAGTTTAACTTTTCTTTGTTTCTGAAGAGCAAACATATTGTTGCATGTGGGCAAACCCCTTCACAGATAGGCACCCTCACCAACTTTTTACACCCTAAAAACAGGGTTCTCCTGATCTTTGCAGGAATAATTCTGCAACTATTTCAGGGCATCATACTACCTGAAAAGGGGGTTGTAAACACGCAAGCATTCAAGTTTATTGCGTTTTATTGCCCACATGCGAAGTGCGCAAATTGCTTTAGGAGTTGAAAGTTTGTTTCTATTAATGATCACGGTTGGATAACCAAATCACAGGAACAGGTTGGTATTGTAAGGGAACTATACAAGAAAGCACATGTTGCTCTTGTGAGTTTCTGGGTGTTCACCAACATTTACTGAAATCTCCTACAAACACTTCCATAAGAATAGATTTGCTCACGGCAATGCAATTTCCACCAAAGTGCCGAAGTTTTAACAAGAGTTTTATTTATTTATTTATTTTTGTGTTTTATAGAGTGTGAACTTGACCCGTTAGGGAATCATACTGCCACATGCATCAAACTCCCGTTTTGCGTTTCCAAATTTGCGAATTTTACCGAATCGCAAATATGGATTCGCAAAACGGGATGCATCATAGAAAGTGCAAAATATTTCCGATTCGGTAAAAATCGCAATTTTTACCGAATCGCAAATATTATGTGACTTCAAAATTGCGAATTCTCTATTCCCATTGATTCCTATGGGCCAAAAGGCCCATAGGAATCAATGGAAATTGCGAGTGGCACTTAGAAAATTTCATGGGTGCAGGGGGGGGTCCAAAGGACCCCCCCCTGCACCCCTGAAATGTATTTTTAAATGGATGTTTCACACACACATGTCCTAAGGACATGTGTGTCTGTAACATGACATTGTTTAAAATGTAAATTAGTACATTTTAAACATTTTTCGCAATTTACCACGAGGTTCAACCTCGTGGTAATTTGCACTTCCAAACCTTGATCTCGCAATTTGATTTCAGAATGATGCATTGCATTTAAGGAATCGCAAATTTGCGATTCCTTAAATGCAATCGCATTCTGGAAAGTCGCAAAATCAGCGAATTTCATTAAAAAATAATGATGCATCTGAAAAAGCACTTTTGCATTCGCAAACGGCCGATTTTAAGGAATCGCACCGTTTGCGAATGAAAAAGTGCTTGATGCATGTGGGCCATAGTGCTTTACAGGAATCATAGGATTGTACAAAAAGACTTAGAATCACACGAGTAAAAAATCAATTAGGAGGTGGCGGGTGTAAAATACATAAGAGATAGCACACGTATTTACAGATTACATTTACAATTACTGAAGACAAGACCACAGGTTTCTTGGTGGGGTGACTAGGTAATCCGAAGGGAGGCAATAGTCAGACGTATATCAGGGTCATAGTAGTGGTAAACGAGGAATTTACCCATAAGGAAGGTTTTGGTATCCTTTTTGAATGAGACAGAGAAGGGATTCTTCTGATGGCAGGTGGGAGAAAGTTCCATATTCTAGGAGCGGCCCCAGAGAAAGCACAATTGAAAGTTTTTTTTCCCGAAAGCGATCAGTTTTCCGCAGGAGGTCTCTGGCGGACCAGGAGTTTCTGATTCCTCCAGAAATCACAAGTTTCCATGCAAGATATGCAGGGGAGTTTGAGTATAAAGCCTTGTGTGTAATGCAAGCTAGTTTGAGCTGTATTCTTGCCTCAAGAAGAAGCCAGTTCAGAGATTTTAGATGTGGGGAAATGTGGTCGAATTTCCTTGTGCTGGTAAGTAGCCTGGCGGCCGCTTTGAGTCAGGCTTTTAAAGGTGCCAGGGAGATCTTGGGTAAACCCGAGAGGGTAGAACAGCCATACTCCAGTCTAGAGATGACTAGTGCTTGGTCTGCCATTTTTAGGTCAGGAGCTTTGAGGAAGGGCTTCAATTTCCTGAGGTAGCTCTGGTGTAATCCGGCTGATTTGACCTTCGAGTTGATGTGGTCCTGCATGTTCAAGTTGCTGTCCAGGGTGATTCCCAGGGATTTGGCCGAGTCCATGGTGGTCTGTGGGCAATTTAAGGCTGAGATAGCCTTGATCCATATTTGCATATCAGGATTGGTATTAGGAGGGGAAAGTAGGAGAAATTCTGTTTTCTTTGCATTGAGTTTGAGTTGATTGGAGGTGAGCCATTGGACAGTCAGTTTCAGGGCTTTGTTCAGAGAGAGGATATCCTCGAGAGATAAGGTTTTGATGTAGATCTGAGTGTCGTCAGCATACATATGGTAGGATATATTGGCAGTGCGTAGTAATTCAGCAAGCGGTTCAAGGTAAAGGTTAAAGAGGGTGGTAGACAGGGTTGATCCTTGGGGATCCAACCGTGACCAGGGAGGGAGCAGATAGGTTGCCGTTGATTGGGAATCTCTGTGATCGGTTATGGAGGAAGGATCTAAAACCATTCTAGAACAGAGCCTTCCAATCCCATCCTGAGTTTGAGGCATTCAAGTAGTTTTTCACGGTTGACCGTGTCGAAGGCCAAGGATAGATCTAGGAGGATTAGGAGACATGTTTTGCATTGGTCATGGACTTGGAGGGCATCAAAAACGATGTGGAACATGGTGGTTTCAGTGCTGTGCCCAGGTTTAAATCTGGATTGGAAGTCATCGAGTAGGTGGAAATTGTTGATGTGTTGACAAAGCTGATGTTGCACACACTTCTCCAGCACTTTGGCTAAGACGGGGATGTTGGAGATGGGTCTGAAGTTGGATGGGGAAGCAGGATCTAACGATTGCTTTTTCAAAATGGGGAGACTTGGCCAGCTTTCAGAGAGTCAGGCATCGATCCCTGCCGGAGAGAGGCATTAATTATTTCAGTCCAGCTGGGAATAATGGATGGGGCAACGGCAGCTATGTAGTTGGAGGGGAGCGGGTCATTAAAATGGTTGTTCGGGTTTAGGGTAGATAGGATTTTAGAGATGTAGTCTTCATCATAGACTTTGAAGTCGTTCCAGTGAGCTTGATTTTTAGGTGAAATCTGTGGGGACGTTGCGGCAGGATGAGGCAGGTCCGGAAGGAGTTTAGAGTATGTGGCGGGACTGAGTTCGTTTCCTAAGGCTATGATTTTGTCAGCGAAGAAGGAAGAGAATTCCTCAGAGGATATTAGGAACTTGGGGATTTCTTTTAAAGTTTTGGCCAATTTATTAGATTGGTGTTTGACCAGTTCAAAGAGCTTGCGGGTTTGTTCTTGGCATTCCCTTGTTCAGATCTAAAGAATTCTTTTTTTGAGTTGAGGATGTTCCTATTGTAGGCATTTCTGGCTTAGCGGAGAAGATTTAAATGTACGGCAGAGGGGTGCTGCTTCCAGGTTCTTTCAGATTGCCGGAGGGATCTCCTCTCATTGTTAAGGGATCCCAAGAACCAGGGGTTTCTGTCTTTGAATTGGGTTCTTTTCAGTTTTAGTGGGGCTAGATCATCCAGAATGTTCGATATAGTCGCAGAGTAGGGATCGTTGAGGTCACTGACCATTGTGATATGTGAGGGGGGGAGGTCAGATTTGCAGCCAGCCTCAAGTTCCCTATGGTTCAGGTTCTTGGTGTCCCTGATCCAGTGTATGGGAATCACCAGTTGCGGTGCCTTTGTCTTATGGGTGCCAGGTAGTAGGAAGGTGATGGCATGGTGGTCAGACCAGTCACATGGGTCTATAGAGATAAGCTTGACTGCTGATTTGTTAGAGATTATCCAATCAAGAGTGGCCCCTTTCGAGTGAGTTGGGAGTGAACAGGTTTGGGTCAGGGCTTGATCGGCCAGGAGGTCTTCGATGGCGTTGACATGTGGATCCTTGTTTTTTTTTTTATTTATTTTATTCTAGAAGTTTTCTATAGCGCTGTCAAGACCCAGAGGTAACAGAGCGCTTTACAGTAAGAGAATAGCATATAATCAACAGAAGCATGACATATGAAAGGTTTTAGCAATCAATGAGTGTCTGAGTAAGAGCTGCATAACTGTACTGCAGAACTTCTTTGGTTTCAAGGTTCAATGCGGGCACAAAGTTCTGGGGTTGCTGTCTGTTCCGTGTTATCCACAACCAAGGGAACGAATGAGGAACAAGGATTTGAGTTGGCTTTTGAAGTCCACAAAGGACGGTATGGTTCTGATGTGCGGGGGATGGAGTTCCAAATTTTAGGGGCGTTTCCCGTGAAAGAGCAGTCCGCTGTTCTTTTCTTTCTAGTTTTAGGTAGGATGAGCAGTGCAGGTTAAAATCACCAAGGAAACACAATATCTTTAGTGTGGGAGGAAATCTTAGCTGTGATGATTTCTATGAGGTGGTCAGTGAAGGAGTCGTTCAGGCCTGGGGGGTGGTAAAAGATGTGCAGGATGCACAGTTGGGTGGAATTGCTGCAAATAGCGAGGGCGAGGTATTCGCAGGATTCAGTGGTATCCGCCAGGAGTTCCGTGACAAGAAGGTTAGAGCGGTAGATGCAGGCGATGCCTCCTCCTTTCTTGTTCGATTGCCTGTCCAGCCTTGCAATGTTATAGTTGGGAGGGACTAGGAGGTCCAGGCATGGAGATGAGGATTCGTTGAGCCATGATTCTGTTAGGATTGCTATGTCGAAATTGTTGTTCAGGATGAGATCAGCAATATCAGCGGCATGCTTAGCTGCCGATTAGCAGTTGATTAAGAGACCAGACAGAGAGGGGTCGGAAGGAGTGTCAGGAGTCTTGACGGACAGGGGAACAGGAGCTAGATTACTTTTGACCACAATTGTGTTACGGAGGGTAGCTGGTCTGTTGGGGTTAATAGTGACCGTGCAGATAGCATGTTTGGCACTCACTTCAAGTGGATAAGGGGTAGCTGGGGCAGTGTTGTAGTCCATTGAGGATGGAAAGGATTTCCATTTGCGTGAGGTCTAGCTGACTTAGAGTGGAAATGGTGAAGTTGTAGGAGAGGACAAGGGCAAGGGTTTCCTCCTCTGAGAGGTGGCATGGTTGCTTGCGAGGGAGAAGATGTCTCAAGGATAATGGAAGAGGGTGTTTAGGGAACTCCATGACATGTAGGGGGTGGAGTTTGGCAGGGGTATGAGGTTAGCGAAGGAGAGTTCTGCGAGGTGGAGGGGTTTCATTAGACCCAGAATGGAAATGTGAATGCTCTGGGTTAGTTTAGCGGCTCTGGAATGTAGGGATTCAAAATCCATATACGAGGGAGGTGCTAGAGGGCCGGGAGGCAATGATTCAGGAGCAGTTCTATCGGCATGTGTCAGTGATAGGATGGAAGGGCTAGCTCGACCTGACTCGTATGTCATTGGAGGCGTACTAGTCTCGTAGTCAGAGTGGGGAGATTGTGGGTAGGGGGCCAATAGTCTCAGGGAGTTTCTGATGGTACGGCCGGGAGGTGTGCTAGAGGGGTTAGGATGATCTGTGTTGGGAACCCAAGGAGAAGTGGTTTGTGGGCTGGAAGGGCTACCTCGACCTGTATTTTTGGTCTTTGGAGGTGTACCAGTCACACAGTCATATTGGGGAGCTAGCTGGGAGAAGACCAAAGGCCTAGGGACGATTGTGTTGGCAGGGCGGGAGGCGTGCTGGATTGGTTAGGATGATCTGTGTTGAAAAACCTCAGAGGGGTGGTTTGTGAGTGGCTAGTCACGCTAGATGGGTTGGTCGGAGGCTTGTCGGGCTGGTGTTGGTTATCCTGCCATTGTCGTGTACATGGGTTCTGAGGAGGGTAAAAAGGTGTGCAAATGTATTCAGGTTTTTGGTTGAGGCTTGGATCAAGACGATGCCATTTTTGTAGAGAGTGATGAAATCATTAATGACTGTGTCATTGTCCGCGCTGTAACGAAGGTCAGAGATCAGTGATCAAATCCTGTTTACATGATAGGTGCCACACACCACATTGTGCTAATCAGGAGCAACATATCCTCTTTTCGGTTCCCAGAATGCACTACGGCAGGAAAGACTTCAGAGCACCTTCTAAGCGAGCAGAAGTAGAGGACCCTAAAACTGAATACTTTAATAAGCCAAGCATTTACCCACCACTGCAAAGGGATGTCTGCCAACAAAAATACGCACCGCCCAAAAATGTGAGTGTAAGGGCGCACACAGCGAAAGTAAAACAAGTACTAGTATGCAACAAAAACAGGATGCTCTGAAATATCTGCAACTGACATGAGTAATATCTTGGAAATATTACAAGATGGGGGTGTATAGTTCTCCGACAAGCTAACAAGTGCTATGGAGTTGGAACTAGAGGGAAATGTGTACATTTGCAACGTTTTCCAGTCACACCTTTAAGGTTACCCCTCGAACCACGGCATTAAGGCATCATGCGCCGAGTCCTGTGCTCCTATTTGATGACGTAAGTGACTACTCAAGTGCAATTTTACTCCACTGAACCAATTGAAGTAACGCGCAATAACGTGTTGTTCCTCCCTTGACCCCAACTCTCCTCACCAACTTGAACAAGCGGTATCAGGGTCTGCTCCACGAAGCCTGACGCATGCACATGTCCAGTCTGGGCAAGCAAACCGTACAGGGAGGGTACAAAACATGCTTCCCTCCCAATAAAAAGCATGCATTTCGGAGCTGCGCCAATAAGAAGCATGGGTGGAACTTCCACCCACTTCGCAAGCTAAATCGATAACAATAGAACTCGCCAGAAGTGAGCAGCGCATGCCCTGCGTCGCTAGGCGAGACCTTAAAAGGAAATATGGATTTTTATTTCTGAATGCCTAATTAAATTATAAGTCCTGCATACACCATTATTGAAGTATTAAACACCCCATCCATGACAGACTACCTGTGCACAGCTACCAGGGTGTGTTTGACAGTAGTGCACATGTGATTGTGTGTACCTGCCACAGCCACTTTGGACCTTATTTTAATAGGTGGGCACAATCAGTTACCATTCCAATCTATTTTATCGGAGTTAGAGTGAATGAAACTCTGTTTGTGAAACGAGGCGGTCTAAAAGCTAACAATCTAGGGGGGCTTAAATTGGGGCAGAATACAATTCATCACAGGAAGTTTGATTAAAATGACATCTAAGGCCTTGGAAGAGGACGGCAGTGTCGGACTAGCATATAGGGCAATCAGGTAGTGCCTGAGGTGATGGTCTGATAGGTCAGTGTGTAGGCTGGCTTTTTGCATGTTTGTGGCCCTGTTTTATGGTCTTGTGGGCTGGTTTTACTCTTAATTTACCTGAAAGTAACCCAAGCATTGCCTATAGTGAGCACAAAGGCCTGAAGTCACTCAAACATGCCTTGCATAACATCTATACAACACGTCATTATAAATTCAAAACTGTCCTATTCGCAAATGCGGGCCACATTTTTAGCTATCTGATTTGTTAATGGAGGTCACTTTTATTTTTGAGCCCAGGCCTATCTTCTGTCTCAGTCCAACCCTGGAGGACAGACACATATTTAAAATCCAAATCAGTGAACACGCAGAAACCCTAGTAGAAAACCTTTTTAATATCAGTTCCTCACTTTTTAGTCAAGCACACATAACCCTTTCATTGAAAGTGTGGCTTGACATCTGGTAGGGTATTGCGAAATGGCATCATGGGAAACAATGATAATTTGTTATCAGTATTACGTAACCCTCCCTTCTGCTGTAGAAGGATTTGTGCAATCTTTGCAGCGTTGAGGTTTGGAAAGGCAGAACTTGATGTGGGTGTTTCAGGGCTCTCCCGGCCAAGTATGTTTCTGCCAAATTTCATTCTACAGAACAAGTTTAAACTAGGCTATAATTCTTCTGACAGAAAAAGGTGAACCACACGAAAGAACAAATGTTGGTAGTCAGTCATTCAGCCTCTTTTTTGCAGAAAGTTTTTTTTAACCTAGTTTTGATAACACAAAGCACAGACACAGCATAAGCAGTGTAATCACTCCCAACACAAACATACATAACCAGCACAGGGCAGGAGTCAGCGTCCCTTAGATGTGCCTAACGACTGTAGCACAAGCTTCCTCATACAAACAGCAGATACAGTATGTGCAGCAGCAGTGCAAGCTTCGCCCATTGTGTGTGTGAATATGAGGACAGGCCACTGAATGCTGCACCCCTTTGGCTACATAAAATCAGTTCACACCTCAAGCTGATGCCTCTTATTTTAATTTGTATTTTAATTATCTAAATAGTTTACTAAATGAGCAGAGTGGTTGTTCTTTTGTACTTCATTTTAGATTGAAATTCTAAAGCTGATAGATAAATAAATCCCCATATTTCCACATCTATTGTGGCACTGGACAAGGTTGTGGAAATAACAAAAAGGGGAAAGAGAGTCTAAACAAGTGGATTTGTTCTCCCTGATTAAGATTGTGTAAACAAAAAGAATCCACCAATAGATCTGAAAGTGTTCCCTACAATGGTGGGGAGCACTTAGTGTTTTCAAAATACCCCTCACACACCAAAGGAACCCTTGGTGTCAGGCTTCATCATTGGGGTCTTCGCACTCCTCTACGGGATGCGGCGTGCTACGACCTACGACTATGCGGGAGCACTTATTTCAATGACTATGCGTGGTGCGTGTGAGGGTTTGATGTGAGTGAGTGGTGGGGTTATGACTGAGTGGTAAGTTAAAAAGTGCCTGGCTCGTGGGGTGGACTAAAAAATCTTTAATAGGCCCCCGGGCTGGTACTGTTAAAAAGTGAAGTGTGAGGTGTCTATGTAATGTTATGTACATCACCTCTTGTGTGCGTCGACACGTTTCGGAAATCAACTCCTTCTTCAGGACGGGGTGCACAAATCACCACCTTACTCACATTTCACTATGTAAAAATGTGGCTGATATTTACAGAAAAGTGAAAATGAAATTCAGGCTGCAATGTACCTACAGCGGAAAGTCTAAAGTAAACTGCTATTTGCATTACCTGAGGAAAAAGGAAAAGAACATAAATATTGCCCTTTGCGCCTCGTATCTCTCCTGGTGAAGTCACCTGAGAAAAAGGTATAGTGTGGGTTGTGCTCACTAGACAATTGTTGTCATTCTATAAGTGATGGTGAACCCTGTAATAAAAAAGACGAAGACATGTCAGACACACATAAAACAAAAAACACACGTTCTATTTTGTCCATTGTGACTCTGGAACCAGTGTTCTATGAGTACTGTAATCAAATGTAGATTAGAAAGCATACTTGTCTCATCAGTGTTGTGAGCCTCATGAGCCTTCTAACGTTGGGAGTTGGCGTGCCAGTCTGCTACCTAAAAGTAATGCACGGAGTAAGCATATTCGGCTACTTACATTATGGCAGGAGTTCTTGCTCAGGTATATAACATACTCATGATCTCAATAAGAGAAGATATCCATGTGCCCCCTCACGCGGCTCCGCTGGGAATGCCGGTGGTGTGCTTAGCGTGTGGTTTTTATACTCGCCGTGCGCTGTTTGATTGATGTCAATTATCTCTTAAGGGTCGCTGGAGCCGGATGGAGTGGTAAGCCCATGTATGGGTGTTCTGGCGTTCTTTATGGAGACCATAGTATCAAGGTGGCGTGGGGTGGAGTCTCGGACTGCTGCCCAGTGTGCTAATGCCTGACGCACATGCGCGCTAACAAGACCCGAGGGCCTTTGTGGCAGCACATGCGCCCGGTCGCCCGGTCTCTTGGTCTGGTCCCTGCTGTGTGCGGCCGCGCATGCTTGGGAGAGAGACTTCGTCCCAACGCATGCACGGTTAGGCCATTGCCTGTCACTCACATCAAACCCTCACATGCACCACGCATAGTCATTGAAATAAGTGCTCCCGCCTGGTCGTAGGTCGTAGCACGCCGCATCCCGTAGAGGGGTGCGAAGACCCCAATGATGAAGCATGACACCAAGGGTCCTTTTGGTGTGTGAGGGATATTTTAAAAACACTAACTGGACAAGGTTGTCCATTATCTCCATTATTATTTCTTTTAGCTCTGGAACCATTAGCTGCTGCTATACAGCAAACATGCATATTAGAGGTATTGAGACCACTGCTGAGAAAATTAGAGCATTTTACTATGCAGTCAATATCCTTTTGTCAATATCCTTCCGACTCTTTCACACCCAAAATCATCTGTAACCTCTTTAATTTGACTATTAAACACTTTTTCAAACTTTTCTGGTAACAAAATTATTTGGTCTAAATGTGAAGCATTACCAATGACGCCCATTACTACTAAAGCCTCTATTGGTGATCTCCCTTTTAAATGTTTACATTCCAAACTAAAATATTTCGGGATACTTCTTAATCCTGGCCTAAAAAGTATGATGATGGATAATTTTAATCCCATAATTGATCAGGTTAAAGAAATATTCTGTTTATATTTGCGATGTCTGCCAGCTAGTCCATTAATATCATATTCCCGCACTTCATCAAAAATCAATGAGATCGCGGTGTGTAAATACTTTCCGTGGAATCACTGTATTATACGGCTTGTATGCCCATCAAGGTTCCGCCACATCACCCACGTCTCAGCTAAACATCGCAAACATAAACAGAATATTTCCCAGGCAGGATATATCACTTTTTAGTGCAACCTTGTAGCAGCTCGCTGCTGGCTGAATCTTCACAGGATACGAAAGCACTGCATTGTGGCGGGATATCTAAGCAGGATACAAGGTCTAACTTGCTGATTAACTGTGGTTCTGACTGACTCTCAAAACTTCCTAGGACAAGATATTTGAGTTGGTAGCAAGCCCTTTTGGATAACAAATTGCAACTCTGAATATTTTGCTAAATTATGGAGTTTTGATATTCTGCACTAAAGACTTAATAAGAGAGAAACCAGGGTGTAGAGAACAAGGTTTGACATATCTGGCGGGTCCTGATGAAGGTGGCTTCTATTGTTGCCGTTTGCCACCGAAACGTGTCGACCAGGTCTTTGTAAAATCCTACTGTTTGTAGTGGCCCTGTGTTGGGTAATAGACGTGAACCAACAAAACGTGTTAACTTGCACAGATAGATTGAGGTGTGAATCTGTATGAGGTATGAGTGAGTGGATTGATTGTGTCAGTTCTCTACCTGGTAATGAATGGATTACAATATGAATAATGAATTGTACACTTTGGATTGTTAATGATGAATTATGTATATTTTTTGATGAAACTTTTAAGCTGAAAATAATGATGTGAGAAAGAAAAATAACTTAAATAAAAAGAGAATGTGAAAGTAACAAAGTATCTGATATTGTATCTTGGTTATGTCCTTGTTTGAATTTAGAGGCTAAAACCCTCAAGAAAATAGAGAGGTCACGAGGAGGTTTTTTCATAGTGCTAGTTTTTTTCTTCCCCTCTTCTCCCTGACCTGAAATAAATTATATTAGAGGGGGTCCCATAAAATGTACCTCATATGAATGCTCTCTCCTTTAACAGCTATACATTTAGTTATTAATAAATACAGGTTCAGGTTTTGTTTCACTGTTCCATGGCCATCTCCAAAACCATATTGGATTTCGGTCAGCATTTCCTTACTATCGGCCAATTCCACTAACTGATTAAGGAAGACAGCCCAGTACTTTCACTTCATTCTCTAGCAGTGAAACTGGTCGATAGCACGCTGGGTCTTCTCGGTTCCTCTTTTTGAAAATGTGAATAATCACTGATTTCTTCCACGAGGTCGGAATCAAACCTCGTGCAGCGATGTTAAGGTGTAAAGTGATTATGGGATCCCACATGTCAGTACATAATTTAAACTGGTCCCCTGGCACGTTGTCCGTGCCATGTGCTTTTCCAGATGAAAGGCCCTTTAGTCCTGCCTTCACCTCAGCTAAAGTAAAATTAACTTTTGGCTCAGTTGCTTAAAGCTCCATATTGGGAGAGTCATCAGCATCTGCAGAAATGGATGTGAAATGGCCTAATCATTTCATTGCTGTAATAGTCTGCCCCAAAACTGGAAGCGCCATGTCATTAAAGGGCGACTGGTTAACAACTTGCCAGAATGCTGAGCTATCTCTTAAACTACTGGCCTCCTAAAGCTCTTCCCAGGCTTCTCTTTTAAGGGCATTTATTATATTCCTGCGTGCCTGGAAATAAAGCATTCTAGACTCCTTCACAGCTTCTCTAGACCTTGGTTTCTGTCGGAGGGCCAGTTTTAATACTTTGTGTGCCGTGGTGCAATCCTTTTCGAATCATATTGGGCTGCAGTGTACAGGTTTATTAGACTTCTTGGTGAGACATTCTTCACCTCTTTAAAGATGTTAGAGAAAGAATCCCCTATGGCTTGATCAGGGGAATCATCTTGCAGACACACTTCAAAATCCAATCTACCTCTCTTAATTAAATTCTTCAAGAAATCTTCGGGATGATCTTACCCCAACCTATTCGCCTCCCTTGTTCCATGGGAAGAAGGATTTCATTGTATATATTGGTATACTTCTTTATCTGGAAATCATGCCAACGAAATTCACCTATAAGAGGGTTATGATCACAAATAATATTCCCCTCTGCCCTAAACGTGGTAAGAGAAAGGCCAAGTCAAGCAGGCACAAAAATAAAATCAATTGTTGAATTACTGCCTCTGCCCTTAAATGGAGGGACTATTTCAGGGAATCATGGGATTCCTTGGTCAGGAGATTGATAGGATCAAATTCAGCTAACAATTCATTTAAAGCATCACCCTGATAAGTGTGACTAAAGTGAGTCCGCTCTGCAGCCATTAATTGAATAGATACTTACAAGTTAGGACTAAATGAGGCACAAGGAGGTATATTAAAATCACCTACTACTATAATAATGGGCAAAACGTTCCAGGCTCGTAGGGTTACAGACCAAAAGTACCTTACCTCATCTTTCAACTTAGCCTCAGACGAGGAAGAGTTATAAATGTTAATCGCCAGGACTCTAACTCTGTGAAGAAAAGATAAAAGAAACCCCAATACATTCCTTGAGTCAAAAACTACTACCTCCATATCACAACACAGCCCTAGACTCACAACAGTTGCAACGCCCCCTTTAGGTCGACCATGTAAAGGGGCGACCGCATTACCTCGGAATACCATGAACCCATCTATAAATGAGCTCCACTCAGTATCTCAAGTCTCCTGAAGGCACACTACCCCACAAAACATGCATAAGGCAACACCCTGGTCGACGGCCAGCAGGGACCTTATCCCAGCTACATTCCAGCTGAGCACCCCCAAAATGTTCCTCTGTATCCTGTGACCCTCCCTAGGGGCCCGAGACCCCTTTTTAATTTCTTCTTTTATAGTACATGTATTAGGGGAATACTCAAACATACATCCTTTCTGGTCCCAAATTGAAAACTATTTCTAGAAATACTTCCCCATTCAACTCTCCTTAACAAAATGGTTATCACTTCTGCATGATGTTTCGGGCTTGTTCTCCATACCCATTCATACCTTCAAGTGACTTTCCACAGCTCTTAGCCTTGCCAAAATTAATATATTACATTTTTGGAAGACAGATGTTAGCCCCAAGCTTCATTCTTGGTTGAAAGACGTTTGATGTGGTTTAGTTTGAGAAAATGATTTAGAAGTTAAACGATAATTTACAACAGTTTGATTATATTTGAGGCCCTATTCATGATCTACAATAATCTTGAATTTGCTTATTCATTTATTATTTTTAGCCTTATACTTACCAAAGATATTTTGTATATGTTAATATCAGTGTATGTTGATATATCTGCTAACCTTGATTATATGATTGTTTTCTTATACACGTGATTACAACGTTTGTATATGTGTTTTCTTTTTTCCTCTTTTAATTTTTACTTGTTTCTGATTATTGGTTTATATATATTTTTTCCTGTATGCTATATGCACGTTAAGTTTATGTTATGAGATCTATGTGCGGTTTATTATTAGTTCGTTTTCTGTTTGGAAAAATCAATAAAGAATTGAGATACTAGGTAAGTAAATACATAAATACATATTAGTTTCAAAGTTTTCCTCCACAACTATAGTTAATATCTATATATAGATTAGAAACACCATGATAATCCTGAACAACCACAGACATCTAAGGTTGTCCCTGGCCAGCTGTCAGCAGATCATGCTGACAATTTCTTTTCATTGTGTTCGTGTACTTGTAGTCTTCCGTCCATACTAAGAAAGCAAAACTAATAAGAACCATGATGAAAAGAAAAAATCACGAGTGCATGAACTACTCACACCTGCTAATGCCCAAAGGCAACTGTATGCATATGTTGTATACACTCTCCGGCGCTTCAGGTTAGAAATGTTCTGCCGTACTAACCCCTATGTTTATCGCAAGCTATGGATGGTCGAATAGAATGTTTACTCAGCCACCTTAGCTAGAATACATTTCATCTTAAAATAAGTTATTGTGGCGAACTGGGATATTAAATGTGCCAAACACCTTTTGTGGCTAGGCGAAAAGTATTATCAGATTAAAACGTCATCATTAGACATAAATGCTCATTTCCTTTGTTTTCTATGACTCATTACACAAGGCAAATTATATCTCGCTTCTCAGCCGCGAGAGGTTTTTTTACAGTTGTATTGCACGAATTTAGACTGAGAACAAGAAACAGGACAGTTTCTTGTTGTCTGTCTTAATTCGTGCCTTATTTACGTTGAACGCTATTGACTACCGTATTTTACAGCGCTGCCAGGCCACACCATTGGGATGTGCTCTAAACTGATGCTGATAACACTGCATAAAATAACAACACACGGACAACAACCGTACTCCGCTTTCGTTTCACTCGCTCTCCTCATTTCAATAGAGTGATGAACTCCGAGTCATCCTAGCCAGAAATGTCGAAACGGAAACATCGACAAAATCGTAAACAAAATATATTGAACTTGAGGTGTCCCCTGTTTGAAAGCCCTGTATTCCCATGTCAGCAGTACAGAGAAACGTTTGACATTTCTCTCTGTGACTTACCTGAGCGAAGTCTCACCCTTCAAAAGACTCCTCGGACTTGGCCGCAAAGCACATTCTGGGACAGCAAACTCCAGGTACAGGGGGAACGCTCCAGTGAACAGCCTCCTGTCTCGATGGAAGGGGACGAAGTCACAGCCCGTGGCGTCACGGACCCTAGCGCTCGTCCCTGCGGCTGCAGTGAGTCTTCAAAGCGCTCCTCGCTGAAGGCGGGCTCGGGCAGTGCGCACAGGTGACTTCACATCTGGCGCTTCCTGCTCTTCCTTGAAAAGATGGGCGGGGTCCTAGGACGTTAGGTGACGTACTGAGAGCCCTGCCCAGACACGACCTGACGCTTCCTTACCTGCAGCAGCATGCCTCCTTACGACAGGATATGTGACGGTATTTGATTGTTTAATGTACAGGTCAATTAGTAACGTATTTTCAGCTCTTCAAAGTATGCCACGATTCCTACACCTGGTAATCCTCATTGGCGTATGTGACATTCACAGTAGACGGATTTACATCAAGCCCGGCTCCAGGAATTTTTATTTGGGTGGTGGGCCAAGGGTGCTTTCGGGTGGGCCACAACCGGCCCAATTTGTCACTTCTGGAGGTAGTCTACAAGCCATAGATTACATCTTATCTACTTGCAAACAGTCACCAAGATACAAGGATTGCTTCTGTGTGTATACAGAGCTTGTGGAGAGTTATTTATTGGCGCCCCACCACTAACCTGTTTCTCTGTAGATACCTTTACTACCATCCTCCAACAGAGCACTCCATCTCTCTGTAACCCCTCCAACTCATGACCTCCTCCTCAGACTCCCTCACTGCCACCTTCCGCCAGTGCCCCTCATTACTCCATAGCCTTCCCCCCTCATCACCTCCTCCTCAGACTTCCTCACTACCACCCTCCAACAGTGCACTTCATCTTTCCGTACCACCCAATGACCTCCTCCTCGGATTCCCTAATTGTCACCCTCCAACAGTGTCCTTCATCTCTCTTTAACCCCTCTCTCCTATTCGATTTCATTTGTTGTATAGCGCTATTCATAGTGTAGGGTGTCACAGTACTTACATCATGCAGAGACAATTAATCATACACGTATGTAAATCAGTCTATAGGGAATGTCACATAAGCCAATGAGGATTACAAGGTGTAGGTATCACATGTCATCCATACTGGTGGGCAGCATGTTTTAAGAGGATTTGGTCTGAGAAGCACAAGAACAGGACTTAAAGCATACCCCAGTGGTTGGAGGTTGGCTTTACTGATTAAAATGTATATCTGCCAAAAAAAACTCATTATAGCAACATTAGAGTAATGAAAGACAGGGTAAATTCTAACTATATTGCAACACAAAAAAATAAGTTCTAATTATACCATTCAGGTTTGTAGGCAGCTCTTTGATGTCAGTTCATAGGTCACTGTCCTATTTTAGGATTTTTAGGATTGCATCTCATAAGATGAGATGCAAGTAACCCACTAAGCTATCCACATAAATACAGTTTATTGGCATTTAAAAATTAGGAACAGACAAAATATTGCTCTCCAGCAGGATCATTAATCACCAGAGTATCTGGACATTTTAGTAGTTGTGTCTTGCATCCCTCATGATAACGATACAACAATATAAAATATACACAGCATACACGAAGTATGTGTCATGCTGGGCCCTCATAAATTTTTTTAACCCCTTCGATGCTCATGACGAGCTCAGCTCGTCATGAGGTACACCTCTCGTACACTCATGACGAGCTGAGCTCGTCATGAATAATGGGAATCAATGATGGTCAGCGCACAGGGTAAATCTGCACCGCACAGATGGTGTTAAAAATAACTCATATACACATATCCTCGAAGCATACATCTAGCTGGGTCTTTGCAGATTTAAAAAAAACGGAACAAAAGCCACACATTTTCTTAACTTCTCCGTTCAAACTCTGTGGCACAGCCCGATCTCATAAACAGCTGAAGGGGTCAGGAAAGGTGAATCTGGATCAAAAAACTCCTTTTCTCCAGCGCTGAAATATCCACGCAGTAGGACAGTGCGCACACATTACCCGGTGCCAAAGAGGATTTCTCCCCTTCGCCATGCCCCTGTACCTGCACAAGGGGGCGGGGACACAACCCACCTTTCTAAAAGGAGATACGTGATTGGGGGTGCCTGCGAGAAAAAGCCCAGGCCCAATCACGCAACTCCTAGAAAAATAAGAAAAATAACGTTCAGATGAACTTTTTAATTGCTGTGGCCATTTTCTGTTGTCCCCCTGTAGTCAGGGCCACGGTTCATGTTTGGGTGGGCCAGCCTCATGTTTGGGAGGGCCTGGCCCACCCGGCCCACCAGCTAGAACCGGGCTTGATTTAAATACCTGCATGCTTGATTGTCTCTGTAGTCTGTATAATGTGTGCGTGATGTAAAGTGCTGTGACTCCCTACATTGATATGAGTAGCACTATACAACAAATGAAATGCATAAGAGAGAGTGCTAGGGAGAGATGAGGAGCGCTGTTGGAGGGTGATAGTGAGGGAGTCCGAGAAGGAGGTCAATAGGGAGGGAGGGGGCTACGGAGAGATGAGGGGCACTGGAGGAGGGTGGCAGTGAGGGAATCTGAGGAGGAGGTCATGAGGGAGAGCCCGAGAAGTGTCACTTGCTTGATACTCCCACCTCAGAAACCTCCTCTTCCCATCAAGGGGATATTACTTGGAAAAAAACACAATTTTTGAGAGTGATACCATTTAAAAAGAGATTTGAAAAGAAAATAATGCATTTTACTGGGCCCTTGTAAGACTAAGGAGAGATAAAGAGGCCCTGAAGCAGGCCTGGTTAGACATATAAGCGACAAATCGGGCCTGCAGTGGCCCACCCAAATGTATCCATGGCCCACCCAAATATAACTTCCTGGAGCAGGGTTTGTTGTCTAGGCATAGCATTTTGTACAGGAAGGGTCCCCTTCCTGTACAAAATCTATGTGATACTCAGGCACGCTCCTTAGCGCTATGGCTTTGCCTAGAGCAGGGCAGCTATAATCAGCACCGGAGGTAGGGAGAGAGGAGGAGAGAGCCATATATCTGAAGATATGGCGCTCTCCTGCTGCCCCCGTCACACACTGCAGCCCAGCATTGTTTGCTGCTGCTTGCAGTTCCTGACTTCTTAGAAAATCTGCCCCCAGGAGATAGAAGATTATGCAAAGAGAAAAGCATTCAGGGAAGCAAATTAAAAGGAAGAGAAATACCTAGAACGAAGTAGCACTTGAAGACAGAGTCACAAGATACTCTGATAAAACAGCAACTTTGTATTTTATATGCTTTGTATGCAAGGATGATATGCTGCCTTTCAGCTGCTTCAGAGTTTTCATTGACACAAATGTCCACTGGCACAACCTGGAGAGGCCGAAAGTTGATCTCCACCTTTTAACCCCAGGCTTTGTCTTCAGACCACCAAGTTCAAGAAGCAACAACATACCTCTGTCTTCTCTACGTAAATATTAAAATAATTAATAAAGAGACAGAAAGGCTAATAAAAGCATAAACCAGTACATTTATTTTTCCAGTAATATAACAAAAATACCCCCTTAAGCATTCATTTTGCTAAGATCATTATTCCAGTACCGTCACCTCATAAATCAACTGTCAGTTGATTTGACCTTCTCCCATTAAAAGCAAACATCTATTAAGTACCTTCACGACTTATAAGAAAAATTAAAACACAAATCAGATGCCACTTAAACGTTCAGTGTTTTCATTTTAAACATTAGTTTATTTAAATATTTATTAATAAATGACAGACTTTTTAAACATCAGTTGTAGGTAAATTCTTGCTTTTTAAAGTAATAGACAATAACGGGGCCTATCTTTTATACCTGTGGAATTTGATAAGGACTCGTCTTGTTCTCCCATCGAATGTATCAATTGGAAAAGCTGTTTGCCGCATTTAAAATTGTTCGTGCAAGCTATTATTTACTGAAGTTCCACCAGCAACTACAAAAATACATTTTATGGTGTAATGTGGTGCAATCATCATGCACAGCGACCTTTACCCCCAACAAACTCAAGTACTATCATCTGCTTTCATAAACAAAAATCAACTATAGCAAACACAAGAAGATGATGGACGAAACACTGAAACTTTTCAGACACTCACCCTCAGTGACAGAACTGGGTTAAATCCACCGTCATTCTTTTGCTCACTAAGCCACCCCAGTTTGCATATAGCTGGTTCTGACCTGGGGTGGCAAAGTGAGCTAAATAAGGATGCTGGATTTAACCCAGATCTAATAGCGACTGGAGTGAGCGCTCCATCCATCATCTTATTGTGCTTGCATTGTTCGCCCTAAGTTGGCAGGGTATGCCCAGACGTGGGTGCCTTGCTCACTTTGTCAGTCAATTCAAGCTAGCCTGGCTGATGAGGGGTGTTACCCCGAAACTTGTGCCAGGATGCTTGTTTCCGGTCCAGGGAAGATCTGGCTTGGCAGTTCGCACTAGACTGTTCCCATGAGGAACAGGGTCAAGACTGATTTGCATATGGCTGGGTCTGAACTGGGGTGGCGAAGTGAGCTAAATAACGATGATGGATTTAACCTAGAACTTATAGTGACTGGGGATGACTGTCTGAAAAGTTTCAAACGATTGTCCATCATTTTATTGTGCTTGCAAAAAATCAACTATATCTGTCACAACAAATCTGTTCTGGCCAGTGGCACCACAGATTAAAATACCACAGGCACACAAAATACCAAACTCATCCTTCTGTTCCAGCAAGAATTTCCTGTTCAGGTGCTCCATACCAGAACATATTGACTGTTGAGATCCTGATGGCCTTTGCATATCTTTCAATCTAATTTCTTTGTTATGTATTTGCTTGGATCACCCTAGTTTACACCAGTTATCAGCCAGAGCTTGCTGCTTTGCTTTTTATTAAATTTTTAGGGTAATGCATGACTGCATCGTTGTGTAATTTTGTACAGCACTCCATACGCCTTCAGCCATGCTTGTGCTTTATCATGTTAAAGAAATATTATTGAACTGTCTGTCCATCTAGCCCAGGAGCATGGAGAAAATACACTACATTTTATGGTGTTTTTGGTGAACTGTTCAATCTGAAGTTACTATGGTTCATACTCTATTTCAAAAACAGATATGGAGTTTGTTCTTCAACTGGTCAATATGTTTTTTGTTTAATTCTCAATGATGGAAAATTGAGATTCTTTAAAGTGTTGTCTTATCTCATCAACTGAATAACTGTAATATATGGCACACGTTATAAGGATTTTTGGGGGAGCATGACTGGCTGGGAGGTCACTAGCAGATGACTCATTTAGATCTAGGGCCCCTGCAAGTAATCCTACAATATACTTTGACGATAATGTCATTGGTGACTGAGAAACACATCCTTTGTTTAGAGCTATGATCCTGTAGCTAGTGTTGGCCTGGGAGACCCATTGGAGGTCACGTGTAGCCAAAGGAAGACTGCTGGCCGTCAGAGAACGCTAAATACAAACAAAATGGTGGCCAAGACCAGCAAAATATACCTGCTGTTTGAGGTTGCATGGGAGAAAATGTGAGCCTGGCATTTATAATCTGTAGTCTGATGTGGATATGAGCTCCTGAAGTATGGTCTCTGAAGCATTTCCCAACCCAGGGCCAATAACCAGGAATGGGCCTGAAAAATCAGCACAGGTACTGTGAGCATGGATAAGTCCAGCCCCAGAGGTGTACGCTGATGCCCGATAGAGGATGGGGGAAGTACTAATCTTTTAACAGCCCTTTGCCATGGCTGCCCCGGGGTGTTAGAAGGAGCCGTTTGGCGATTCTGCCTTGGGAACAGAACCTGTGCACCTGATGAATTGCGTGCTGGGAGATATGACTGTTCTGGTGCATTGAGGCAATTGTGGGCCCGGAGTCTGTGTTCAGCTGCCTGGTAGCACTGTACCTTTGTAAGCAGAACACACAAGACAACAGGGCCTGACTGGCCGTAATGGGCACCAGGTGTTTTCCCGGTGGGCTGGAATGGTGGGAGCTGGTTTTGAACATGTGGGGTCCGCTTTTGCAGTGGTGCTGCAATATCAGCAATGTGTAACAAAAGCAGGAGCAGCCCAACACCCTCTCCCCGTTGGCCGCTCCAACTTAATTGCCATGGCTGGTTTGTGTTTTCAGTCCGGCCCTGCAAGACAGCTCTCCCCGTGGCACTACCTCCTATGTTAGGCCTGGCCGGGCGCTTGAAATATATCAAATAGTTCTCCCTCGAAAATTAAGAACACTATAGGGCCTCAAACGATGAAACATAAACCATGTCAAGCAACACAGTCCTAAAGGACATGCAATAAACCATTAGACAGGAGCATCTTAGGTAGTTACATCCGGCAAATTGTTGGAAGAAAGAGCATCTTAGCCTGCCTCCTTGAACATCATGGTGATCATTATAGTTCTTAGGTCTGTAATAGAAAATGACTATGGAAATACATTTACTCAGGACCAAGCACCACAAAGTAGCAGACAAAACCAAGGCCACTGAAGCAGCAGTGCACACTATGAATGAATGAATGAAAAGAGTCTTGTATCACGCAACTAAGCCCGAAGGCATCAAGGCGCCTAACAGAAAAACCATAGGAACAAATGAAGAGTAACTACGGGTACGCCCTTGCAAACAGCCATGTTTTCAGTGCTTTACGAAAAAGCAAAACGAAAGACTGAGATTTAATTTCACATGGAAGGGTATTCCATAACTTAGGGGCAATTGAAGAAAAAGCCCTACCGCCCCATTTACTCTTACTGAAACGAGGTACCACCAGCAGGTTCTTTGAAGAAGAGTGTAAGACTCTGCCCGATACATAGGGTAGCAGCAGTTTCTTGACACCCCCCGCACCCTTGCCAGAGAGTGCACTGTGGGTCAGGCAGAGCGTTTTAAAGATGATCCTCGATTCAATAGGAAGCCAGTGTAAGGCCTTCCTGGCTGCCGTTGCTGACGCTAATCTGGGAGTGTCCAGAACAAATTTGGCTGCCGCATTTTGGACAGTCTGAAGACGCTGTATCAGGCTCTAATGCATGCAGATGTATAAGGCGTTACAATATTCAAGTCGCGAAGCGACAAGTCCTACCACCACTTGCTTCCGCGCCTGAGGGGACAGGTAATGTTTTATTTTTCAGAGTATTTTAATGATACCCCAGCAGGTAGCAACAGTTCTGTTAACCTGCAAATTCATGGAGAGGGCGGGTTCAATCAAAACTCCCAAGTTCCGTGCTGACTCCGTAGGAGTAGGACAGGTCCCCAACCAAGGTGGCCACCATTCAGGTGACCAGATGTTATTGTTAGGGCCAAACACCAAGATCTCAGTCTTCTCACAGTTCAACTTTAGTGAATTGCAGATCATCCACTGGGACACTGCTTCCATGCAGTTCTTAAAGTTGAACGGTGACGAGCCACCCAAATGGGAGAGGGACACCAAGATCCGTGTGTCATCAGCATAAGAGATTACCTCCATCCCAAAAGATCTGACCAGCCTGGCAAGCGGGGGTCACATAGATGTTAAACAGGGTCAAACTTAATACCGACCCCTGTGGGACCCCACATTGCACAGGTAGGGATGGAGATAGGAACTCTCCCAGCTTAACCCTCTGTACCCTCTGATCCAGAAAGGAGGCCAGCAGACTCAAAGCCGCCCCTTCCACCCCTATCTCCCTCAGGCGAGATGTTAAGACCGAAGGGGATAGGGTATCGGAGGCGGCTGTAAGGTCCAAAAGGACCAGGACGGTGGTATGCCCCTGGTCTACCTCCATACGGATGTTATTCAGTACGACCGTAAGGGCTGACTCTGTACTATGGTGTCTCCTGAAGCCGTGTTGGGATTGATCTAAAAGACCCAAGGAGTCAAGAAATGCCACATCTTTGCCGGAGCTGGGAGCAAAGAAATGGGACGGTAATTCTTGAGCACCTTGGGATCTAGTGTAGGCTTCTTTAGGAGGGGCTTGACCACCGCACTCTTCCATTGAGATGGAAAAGTGCCCTCTCTCATAGCTCTATTCATGATGTCCAGCAAATAGGGGAGTAAGGAGTCTCTGCACTCCTTCTGGACTTTAAGGGGGCATGGGTCCAATGGGGACGCCGACCTTGTCTTATTTAAGAGCAGGTCAAGCTCCTGATAGGATAGAGGCGGAAACTCTGACAGACTCTTAGAGGTGGTAGGAGAAACCTCCTTCGAGAGCGGAAAAGAGGGGACGGGCGGAGGAGGGGTGACAGATCTTTGTGATTCAAGATTCGAATAGATGTCCGCAATCTTCGAGTGAAAGAATCCTGCGATTTTGTCTCAGAATTCCTGGGTGCTTACTACAGGGTCCTGCATCTGTAACGTGCAGAGCGAGTCCACTATTTTGAAAAGATCCTTGGGAGAAGAGAGAGCCATTGTCAGGTTAGCAAAGTACTCTTGCTTCACTCTAATGATCTCCATCTTGTACTCCTTGAGGAGTGTCTTATGTTTATCCCTCTCCTTAAGGTTCCAACTCGTCCGCCAAAGCCTTTCTTGCTTCCTGCACCCCTGTCTCATGAGTCTAAGAGGCTCCGAAAACCAGGGTGCAGAGGGTTTCTTTCTCGCAGAATAGCAAAAAGAAAGAGGAGCCAGCACATCTACTGCTGCAATAATGGCTTTGGACAATTCCGAAGCAGCTAGATTGATGTCCTCGAAAAGGTCAGCTTTGTAATTTTGCATCAGTGGGGCCAACGAGGTGCTCGTGATTTTCTTAAGGTTCCTCCTAAATTTGATTTGACTAGGGACACCAGTCTTAGCAGGCGTCAAGGCGACCGAAAGCAACAAAGGAACGGCAAAGTGGTCGGACCAAGCCAGTGGGATGGGATCGTCTATTTTAAGCCTATCATCATTAGAAAAAACAGCGTCCAGTATGTGACCCGCCTGATGAGTAGGGTGTTTGACCAGTTGCACGAGATCATAAGCAGATAGTCAGTCCAAAAGGTCTAAAGAATCTTTAGAATCAGGGTTGTCTAAATGAAAATTTAAGTCACCCAGAACTGTCAAATTGGCAGATCCAAAGTAGGGCTCTAGAATATTAAGAAGAGACTGACTAAAGTCTGTCCTGGGCCCGGGGGGTCTGTACACCAGGATACCCACGAAAGGAGCGGCATAGGGAGATTTTATGAGAAAGTGCAGGGCTTGAAAAAGGTCGGAGGGCCTAGAGAGTTGAATGGTGTGACAGGTGTGGGAGGTCTTATAAAGGATTCCAAGCCCGCCTCCTCTACGCCCCACTCTATCCAGTCTAGCTAAAGAGTACCCATCCGGCACAGCCTCTACCAAGTCAGGTCCCGAGGACTCAGTGGCCCAGGTTTCGGTAAGAAACACCGATGTGGGCTTTCTTGCTGTGACGAAATCACGAAAAGCAATGTTATTTTTCACTAGAGATCTAGTGTTGATCAGGACGCCCGATTCCTTCAGGGGAGGCAACATAGGGGAGGTGGCAGAGAAGTGGGGGGGCCTAAAAGAGCAAGCTGCCGGTGACTTACCACAGATGCTAAAGCAGTTACAATACTATCATTGGGTGCTTGTCATACATGAAATCCTTGGGCAACCTTGTCTTGTAGGCCAACTTGGGACACTCAGGGGAGATTCTCCCGTAACAATCTTTGTTGTTTTTCTTGGATTCTTTGAAAGAGTTGATGGCCCTTCCACAGCTTTATTTCTGGAGAGTTGGTTCCTGGCAATGCTACACCTGAAGGGCATCTCAAAGTTATCCTCCTTAGAGAAAGCCTTAAAGCCACGGTCTCCATGCTGAAGCCTGGTGCACTTACCTGAGCAGTTGTAGCTAACTTCTTAAACTTTAGAAACAGAAATACTACACTGGAGAATACAGTGGTTGGGAAGTTATGTGCAATTTGAAGGACTGGCAATAAAGGTCTGCCCGGATTACACCCAGGTTCTGCAGACCCAGAGCAGCTCTAACTTACATATGTAGAAACAATGGCCTGAAATATATGTTCCTTCTTAATTTCAGATTGCTAGAAGACGAAATACGCACTTCTTCAGATCTCCTGAGACGGCAAGAAATTGGCTGGTTGGCTGGGAGAAACTGTGTGCTCCTCAACAACCCAGGAGGCTGGGAAAAACCTTGGCCTGCATGGGCTAGCGAGAGTGATCAACGGACACCTGCAGAGATGGAAGCAGAGGTCATTGACTTTCAGACTGGACCTGGAGAGTCAACAATGGATGGTGCCACACCCACTGAGCGGCCTTTAGCTACCTGTGATGTGCCTTTGCTTGACTGTTTAGTTACGCCCTACCAAGCCACTAATACTCAAGGCCTCATTTGGATGCCGGTTGGACCGCCACCAACAGGCCGTTGGTAGTGGTCCAACCGACACTCAGCATAGCAGTCCGGGGCATAGACGGCTTGTGCTGCGCCCTTTTCTGGGCCAGAGCACAAGCAGCAATAAAAAAGGGATATTTCCAACTGGCTGCACAGCGATTGCATCTTAATTTGGCAGGTGTAACCGCTGACTACATGCCAGTTGGTATCCATTCCGCAACCATCGTAATTAGGCTCTTGTGATGTTGAGCAAAACAACATGAAACAAATTTGTTTTTAAAATAAGGAAAGCTCATGGCCTGACTCCCAATCCTTAATTCCTTGGTCCACAGAGGCCACGCTGGAAGGATAGGTACACCGAATATGCTCACTGAGGAGGCGTTATGTCTATTTACTTCACTTTTTCGTTCATAAGGAGTGCTGGGTTATTTTGTTGCAGTGTTATTGGTTTTATTTTGGGTGGTATGAAAGGATTGGTCAGAGGGAAAAGGCGTTACAACTTACGGGCCGATATGAGTCTGGCGGTCTTTTACTGCCAGACTCCCGATGGCACAGCGGAGGCAGCCGTTCCCTGGTGGTGGCGCAGCGGCTAGGGGAATCTAATATGCAAGGCAGGAATACCACGGTCGGCCAATCATATTTCAAGTTTCCCCACCGCCATCCTTTTCATGGCAGTTAGCCCGCCATAAAAAGACTGGCGGTTGGGAAATAATGGGGGCACTACAGGGCATCCATTCCCCCACCACCTTGGAGATGAATTCAGGGGGGCAAAACAGGTGCCCCTGTTTGATGGCACCCGAAGTTCCAGCACTGCATAGTCCCTATGACCGATGCCTCCAATTGCCCGATCATAATCATAATAAAACCGCTTTTATTGATGTTGGTTGGCCTGCCACCGACAGGTTAATGGTGGCAGGCTCACCGATATTGTAATAAGGCCCTCAATTATTATGTTTTTGTGTCTGTAAAAATAAAAGATTTATAATTAATATTTGTTATATTAAGGGCCTCATTATGATGTTGGTTGGAGTTGCCTCCGACAGACATCTCTGCAGTTGCGGAACCAATCGAGCTCCGGTCAGCAGTCCAGACACCGCAACTACAATGTGATCGCACATGGTCCTGTCTTAAACTCCCATTTGTTTATGGGAGCTTGTTTGACAGTCGGAAACAAGGCACAGCACAAGCTCCCATGGAGAAATGGGAGTGTCTGTTAATCCCTGCACCACGTGGCAGGCACCTCACAGTGCCTGCCACACGGTGCAGGGATTTACAGGGGTGCACCATAGGTGCCCCCCAGGCCCACAACTGGAGGGTTAGGGGAGAAGTGGGCCTTGCTTTTCCTTGTCAGAAAGGCCGACATGGAAAGGCTGTCGGAAGCCGACATCATAATCCTGATGGCGGAAACCCTGTGTGTAGGGATTATGTGGAGGTGTCCAACTGGCCGATGGGCTCCTTGAAGCCGTTGGAAGCCAATCATATTGACCGGCAGTTTTACACTACAACCTCCGACATTGTAATTCGGCGGTCTTATTGTAAAACTACTATGTCGGGCGGTATGCCTACGACGAGCTGTCAGAGGCATACCGACTTACATCGTAATAGCCCCTTTAATATTTTTTTACTAAATTGATAGTATTTTTGCTGTTTACTTTTTAATTATGATTTAATTAGTATGTTTTTTAATTTTATTAAGTTTTTGGGTGTATATATATCTGTGTTTATATATATATTTATACAAATGTATTGCATTTAAATTGAAAATATTAATTTAATATAGGTTTTATTTATTTATGTAACTAAATACATATATATATTATTATATGTACCATCAAATTTTCTCCCGTTAAGAAAAATCCAGGACACTCCAGGATGGTGAATTAAATTTATTGCAGAAAACAGCCCTCAACCAACGTGTTTCACCTTTCGGCTTGTTCACAGTATGGCAAGCGTTTCTTTACTTCCTTTTTGCAAACAATTATTACTAAACAGTGAAAAAGGACAGGCGCATTGCTGGGCACTTACAATTCAAATTCATGAGCGCCATTTTTTAATGGTTATACATATATTGGCAAGGTTGAACCCATTTTTGTATTAAAATGCAAATGTGAATTAATGACTTGCAATGTGTACAATTGATTATTTCTTACAATATATACATCTTAGATAAAATCATTTTGCACTGAACATAATGTATACATTTCTATTCACAAAAGAGTTGTATTCACATACGATATTATAACCATTTTTCCAAAAGTTTTCTTAACTGGAGAAAAGTTGACGGTATATTATTATATGTGTGTTTTTATTTTTTTCATAAGTATAAGAGTTACATTTACTTTAAAAATTATTACATATATTTAATTTGTATTATATTAGTCTTACCTTTTAATATATTTAATGTTTAATATTTATATATATTTAAAAAAATTATATTTTGTACAACAATATTAATGACAATGATATGCTTTATCCTATATTTATGGCATTTACATTACAAATATAGGATGATGATATTTCTAGAAGCAATATTTTGTCAGTGAACCAGTTACAACAATAGTGTGGCCAAACCATAACCATTTGTTTACACTAACTATTTACATACAGTACAGCGATCACAGCCCGGACGTGGCAGGAAGTATTGCAGCTGAAGGGACTTCTGACACTGATGTGGTCATGCAGGACACAACACCACCAACCACTCCACCCATCACCCCACTCCAACTGGCAGGAGAGCAACCATCTCAGGGCTGCCAGAATTTGTTGACAGTGATTAGGGTCAATGACAGAGCAGGGACCCCACAACATTGGCGCCAGGACACACGGACAGCGCAGAAGTCAAAGATCAGCTGTCCGTACTGGTAACGTATCAGACGACATGTTGGATAGTGCTCCTGTGTCTGGTGTGTTGGAGAGGTCCATTATCTCTGTACAGTGCTAGCAGACAAAACAGATCTAGACTGTGAGTAGGCAACTGAGACGTATATTCAATTAGCTGCAGAAGTTGAAGAAAGTGCAGGACCGGTGGTTTGTGGCAATGGAGAGGGAGCACATGTGCAAAACAGAGGCACAGGCAGTACCTGGAAAGGTATGATTCCTTCTTCCAGTACATAAACCACTTGGTAGCATCCACAACAACGCTTGCAAGGCAAACTGAGAACATTCAGACTGAAATGGGGCAGTGCTGTCCGAATGTTGCATGTGATCATGTGTAAGTGTCCACAGCCCTAGACAACATCCAGACAAATAAACCTCTGTGTCTCCAACAACCTGCCCCACCTGAGAGTGAAGAGGGCTCTAGTCTCACTGCCACATCCGTTCAGGAGGCATGTAGTACAAGGTGTTCACACAGACACACTTCTGGGACTGACGTGTCACCAGTCCCGCAGCCCAGTGTCACTGACAAAGTGCCCAACCCCAGAGGCCAAAAGAAGTCAAGCACTGTGCACTCAGAGGAATGTGTTGCCTAAGTTTTGTTTGGTATTAGTTACTTTGGGGCTCAGTACGATGTCGGGCGGACGTAAACTGAATCGGTCTGGAACCACCCAACCTTAGGTCGGCTTTTCTGATGGTCACAATCATGCACTTTACAATGGAAGGCTTGTGCAGCGGGCAGAAAAGGCTGCAGCACAAGCTTCCATTGTAAAAATTAGTGCACCATGTGGTAGGCACCTGCCACATGGTGCAGGGATGTTGAGGGGCACCTGTGGTTTCCCCCAGGCCCTATAACGGAGGGCTGGGGGGAGGAGCCCTGCTAGGGTTCCCTACAACACTTTCCAACAGCCTTTCTATGTCGGAAAAGTTACTATCTGAGATTCCTAGATTAACACTCCGAGTTCTTCAACAAGATAAAAACTCAGCAACCTGGAAATCCCCGCTTGCTGTGTTTTGATTAGTAATAGAACTCTAATGAGCACTGATAGATGATCACTTCCTAGTGACATCTTTATTGACGTCTTATGTCCAAAAACTTACGTCAAACAAGGCACCTTTCAGGTATAAATATTACCAACGTTGCCTTAAGCAAATGCTGTCTCGTTGCTGTTTCGCTGATGCTGATAGCTGCCTCAATGCCATCGCTGCTGCAGAAGCTGTTATGCTGATGATACCCTAGCTGCTATCGCAACTGCTATCGCTGCTAACTAGCGAACGATGGTGTGGTGAACTTAGGAGCTGAACAGCCGTCCCCTGCAAAGAGCCCAGCAGATGCAAGCTGCCCGCGGACGCTGCCCCTCCTCCTCCTCCTCGACGCGCTGAGAAGAGACGCTGTCTTTCTCCTGCAGAGAAATCCAGCTCCGGCGTTTCTAGTCTACCCTTGCAGGTGACTGGGATATCGACCCCCTGAAGGAGATACCAGACCTCCATCATTCTATTCTAGAGGTATGGTGTTGACTAAACCCTTAGAGAGAATTCTTGAAGCAAACCTTGGCAAAACCAACTTAACTTAAAGCTACTTACTTACTCCCCTCCCAAGTATTAGGCTTAGGTCAGGTACACTGGGGTAGGCGTAGTTAGAAGCACCAGTTGAGTATTTTAGCCTAATGTATATATGAATGTATATATGTTTTATTCCTTTTAAACCATTGTATGGCTAAGAAACCATATCAATGCTTTTACAGTATTATTTCGCAATACTTATCTTACTGTACGTACTTTTTATAACAAGTCTTGCAATTGTGGCAATTCATTTCTCTTGTACGAGAAGAAAGACTGTTCAATAAATGTTACCCTTTATTGACAAACGCCCATCTCTCTATTCTCTACATATTGTGAAAGTAAACTGCACAACCACTGACTGAGTAAAATAACTGTCTATTGTTTCACACGACCCTAGAGATTGACTCTTGATCTGAGGAGCAAAGTTGTCATGTTGCACGGTTGTTGGAAAACTGAATCCCTTCTTGGCTGTGCCAGGGAAGCTGATCACTTCCTATTTCAGTCAAGAAAGTTTCCAGTGACCTCTGAGCTAGTTGGTAACAACTCCAATTAAGTTTAACATAGTCAGTGGAGGCCTGGAAGATCCGCACTTCTACGTCGATACTACTGTTTATGTTATTCCAATGCGCAGGGCCTATTGGGAAAATAGGAACTACACTGCAACCTTCTAACACAAATGTTAAAAAAATGTATTTACGAAGTGTAAATCAAAGAATGTGGTATAGGAATATTTTTTCTCTGTAAAACCTTTATGTAGCGCAGGCAAGACATGAATTTGGAACCAGATAGGCCAACATAAATAACGCATCAGGTGTAAAATAATCACAGCTCTACTCGTGAAAGACTTCTTGGAGCACAACCGTTCAGACTGAAACTTAAAATGTACTGTGATCGGTGCCATTAAAAAGGATTTGAGAGAAAGCAATATTCAGAATTTGTTACTCAAAAAAGAAGCAATAATGATATTGAGATATACTACAATCAGCCCTGGCCGCAATGAATTATCAGAGGTACGAAGTGTATAAATATTTAATGTCTCCTATGCCTTTCTCACCATCACAATTTTTCTATTTATTTTCCTTTCTCCCTTCCTTTTTTCTATTATTTTTGCCCAAAAGAATTCTGGGTAATATCATGTATGCCCCGCTGTGGATGTTTTGCTTCTTTTCTTTCTTCTCCCTCCCAGAAGGGGAATCAGGCACTTTTATGGCCCGCCGAGGAAGAGGGTCAGGTACAGGGCCAGTTCTTATGTGAGCACTCTGCCGAGGGTCGTGGACACCCCCTTGAGTCATCTTGTCACTCCACAAAGGCATCACTCTTGCTGTAACACGGCTGCTGCAGCATCCTTCTCCTTTTGAGCCCCACACCGGCAAATAGCAAGTGCACACTTGCTGGTCTAGCTCCTCCCGGCATTCATCCCAGCGGCGTTTCTCTGGTGGTGATTGGAGGCTCCCGCCATTTCTACCAGGAGTATTAGGTATTTGCTGGAAAAGACTTTTGACTCCAAAGCGAGAGCCCACTCTCGATGCTGCCTTACTTTCTTGATTTTTAGGGCTTTATATCTCACTTGGCTTTACCTAACCATCCATTTTAAGGGCCCCTCTCTTGATAGGAACATTTTTCTTCCTACCTAAAATGGCTGCCCTCTCTCCAGCAGTGTAACTGATATAGGTCTTGAGACATGTCTTTTCACCGAAAGTAAAGAAGGATTGTATTCTCTCAAACAAGATAGAACCTCCCGAGCATCTAAGGAGGGGCCATCTTGTAATGGTACTGGGCTGATTCCCACTCTAAACTGAACTATATTGAACTCAATATCTCCACTCGCCCTAAGAATGTAGCCCTTTCATTGCCACTCATGATCCTACCTAATATAAGTTTCATGGTTTGAGCTCTATTTGTTCCGCCTCCTCAAAACCTCCTATGAGCCCTACTCTACATTGTGTTCTAACCTAAATAGAGTGGTGCATTAGACAATGTGAATGTTACATCATGCATGTGTAAAGGACAGTCATGGACATGCCTACCCTTGCAATGATCAGTGGCCATTCAACATTCTTATAAGAACTATGAGTACCCCCTTAAGGTTATATGATGCAGGCTTCCACAGCGACCTCTGCCACCGAATTACCCTCCATCTTAATGCTTCATATTCCAAAATCCTTCTCCATAACCATCCCCCCAACCTGTCGAACACAACAGATAAGAACGACAAACAAAATGTGATTAAACAACACCCCGAACTGCTCTTTGCCGATATCTATCACAACACATCCAAAGGCCTAAATAAAACGGATCTCATCTTTTACACTGCACGTCCTGTGAAAAAGCAAACAATCATAACAAAATACCTTCACATAACCAAAACCACTAACATTCTGTACAGACACAAAATATCTCCAACTCACCCAGATTCAAAGGCAACGCTACCGCAACCATCTTCAGAAACTGAACTATTATGATATAAGCCAATGATGCCAACCTATGCACTTTGAAGTCCATATTCCCTACACTGAAAAATGCAATATCACTGTCACAAATGTCTTTTGCCCCAAGCCACTCTCCCCCACAGGACTCTACACATAATGAAACATGTATGACTCACTCCACATATTCTACTCTCTCCCTCACAACTTTCCTTGCCCTCACCCTAACCGCTACCGAACATGATGTACCTTCCTGCCCCCTAGACCACACCACTACCCCTCGCTCCCATAATATGATCTACAAACTTACCTATACTCTCACACCCCAGCCCAGTTCCCCAGATCAGCTCAGATTATCGGTACTTAGCCCACCCCCAACCCAACAAATTCTCTTATCACTACCCTCCAAACAGACCACACCCCTTCTCCTTCCTTACAGACCTCTCGGTAGGTCAATAGAATTGCTCATTCTCCCAAATCATACTACCTGCCGTCCACACTCACCAAACTCTGATGACATCATCTCAAATGGGCCACCCTGTGCACCCACTGAGCCTGCAATCAAAAATAAAGAATTTAGAGACATCTCTAATCGCAATCCCACGGACATCCCACATCTCAATCTCGCTGACAAACACTCTCTGACTCTGGACCGCCTTACACCATACAATCGAAAATGAAACACTCAAATGTCACTCTGCCCAAATCAAATGCCCTTATCCAAGCTAAATGAGCAACTAACTCACTTGGAAAACCAACTAGGAAAAGTAATACAGAGCTTCAACAATATCATGATGATCTTAAATATATATCCAAATCCTACTCTACACCTCCATTCCCTGACTTCATGCAGCAACAGACTGATCCTAGGGCAATCCAAAACACAGCCACTAAGCTGGATCACAAAGTCTCTCAAAAACAAACCTCAGAGGACTAAAAGAACAAGCACCATGATGCCTCTGAGAGACGCAACTGACCTAGCCAAATCTTACAACCGGGAACATTTTAGAATCAATCCCTTCGAGGAAGAAACCCCACACCAACGAGAATCCCCAGGACACCAGCTCACCTTCATCAACATCCCCTTGACTTTATCCCCTCAAGATCCTAAACACTGCAGAGAAGCCAAATGTATGCTCATTAACTGCATGCTACTAGCAGAAGCCATCCTGAACCACACCATTGAAATTGCACGCATCACAGAAACTTGGCTAAATGAATCCTCGTAACTGATCATGGATATGCTAGTCCCACCAGAATTTTCAATCATCAAAAAAGACAGCTAGGACCGCCACAGTGGAGGCATTGCCACTATACACAAGAATAACATCAATGTGGAGAAAACAGACACCCTAACCTACAACACATTTGAATATGTTACCACCACCACAAGGATTAAAGACAACACAACTATGAACTGTCAGCTACTCTGCCACCAATCAGGTAACATACTCTATTTGGGTGAACACCTAGCAGAATTTATAACACACTGCTTACTCTCAGATGCCAAAAGCATCATTCTAGGAGACCTCAGCCTTAACTGGAATGAGGAAAGCAATGCTCTAATCCAATCCCTAAACAATCTCCTACTCAGTAGGAACCTCTCCCAGCATTGCAAAGGCCAAACCCACAACAAAGGCCCAACCCTGGATGCTATCATAGGTCTGGAAGAAACACTAACTATCAATAACATGCTCCCTGTAGACTGGTCGGATCACCACATCATTAAGTTCCACATCAACAAAGTGCCTCACCACCCAACTTGCAACTAACACCCTTCAGTGGGCAAGAAATGTAGACAAATTTCCCTAGCGGACCTCAAAGAATGTATGGGACCCCTACTTCTTCCCCCATCAAATAACCTGGCAACAACTGAACTTACCACCCCCTACAACTCAACGATGTCCTCTATATTGGATCAAGTAGCTCCTCTGAAACTGAAAAGGTTGAGAAACACCTAAAGGGTGATTTCAATACAAAGCCATGTTCCAGGGATTCAGAGGATCTGTTATGTTATGTTATGTTATGTTACAGTGTTCTTGTATAGCGCACGGCTACTCGAAAAGAGTGTCCCGGCGCTTTCCACCTGCAGCTCAGAATAAAAATAACACAACACAGCAAAAAGAATGAGAAAAAGAACTGAAACTGAAACAATAAGAACAGCCTAAAGATTAAAAAGCCAGAGGAGTTGCGGAGTTGCTGACCAAAGAGGAGACCCTATTCGCCATTTCTATCATGATGTTATGGGGAATATTCAAAATAGTATCCCAATTAAGTGGCAACTTAAAATACTCAACGTATTAGATGCACAGTCGGGGGAATTTCCCACCCACTTTCCATAGAGCTGATTACACATTCCCGATTGGCTATATTATCTGTTCTTATAGCCCTAGCTTAAGACTAGTCACTTTCCAGAATTTTTTTTAATGAAACACAGCGATCATGCTATGCTTTTGTGTGTTTTATCCCGGCGGGATAAGACACACAAAAGCAACAGCACTACTGTACCAAAAGCTTTATCGCTAGCACAAATGGCTTCACTTTAAAATGGGACAAGGCCGATTTTGTCTCTCTTTTTAATAGTCTTATTCTGGTAAACCAGGAGGATTTCATCATAACCTGCCTGGATCCTTTTGCAAATTAAGTCAAGGTTTCAAATCCATTTGTGAAGTTATAAAATTTTCTAAAACTACAGTTGATTCATCCTTTAGACACTAGAGATAGTAAGTCACATAGCTGGTTTGATCAGCACTGCTCTTTAGCCTCTGCAAATTTGCAGAAAGGCTCTTAAAACCCTACCCAGAGTTAAAGTGCATGTTTGTGAATTGAGGAAATCTTATAGACGTGCAAGAGAAAGCGGATTGAGGCGAATTTCTTGAAGCTGAACGCTGAGAAAACAGAAGTCCTGGAATTTGGCTCGAAAGACCCAATTTGGACTCAGATGTGGTGGCCTAGTTCAGCGGGCACATGTCCTGTGCCAGTCACAAAGGTCAAGAACTTGGGAGTAATGTTTGATAAAAATCTTACTTGGGCGCTACAGATCAATCAGGTCACGTCCGCATGCTTCTTTACTCTAAGGGGCTTGAGAAAGATTCTCCCTTACATTCCCTTTCCCCTGAGGAAAACGGTGGTTGTATCCACCATCTTGGCTAGAATTGACTATTGCAACGCCCTCTATCTGGGAATGGGTGTTTACCAACTAGATAAACTTCAATCGATCCAGAATGCGGCAGCCAGAGTCTTGCTTGGGCTGCCTGAGCATCAGCCAACATCAAAAGAGATAAGGAATATTCACTGGCTACCGGTACGAAGACGCATTGAATTCAAATCACTCTGCCTGGTGCACAAAGCTCTGTGGATGTGCGAGCTCTCTTTTCACACTATTTCCCTCCCCGGACTCTAAGGTCTTCCACTCTTGGCCTTGTACAAATTCCGAGGATAAAAAGAGTACGTTGTGGGGGAAAACGGTTTTCCTTTCTAGTGTCCAAACTTTGGAATACGCTACCAGTAAATATTAGAAGATTACCCAACAGATTGGCATTCAGGAAAGAAATTAAAACATGGCTCTTTCTCCAACACTAAAGTATGCGTTATGTCCTAGCTAATTTCTAACACAGCGCCAAGACGCCTCGGCAGTAGTGCGCTCTACAAATACCGTCAGTCAGTCAGTCTTAAATCAGAAGCATGGAATAATTTAAAACAAGCCTCAGCCCTCCGAGATAGTATTGCCTTATGGAAGGTAATTAATGCGCCTCTTTTGAAGGATAGTGGCGGGCCCTCTTTAGAGGTACATATAAACGAGGACACGTGGTAAAGTATTTGCAGGAAATCTTTAAAAAAACAGGGACTGCTCCTATTGCGGATGTAAGTACTGTTATAGAGGCCCCCACCTACCTTTCATTCGATCTTAAGGAAGTAAGACTTGCACTGTTACAATACCCACCCAGGAAAGTGCCATGGACATTTTTCTCACAGATATCACTTTCTGGTCCCTCCTTTTAACTGTGGTGTTTAATACTATAGCAAAATATGATCCCCTCCCCTCCTGGAAAAACTTTCATAATCCCGATTTTTAAAAAAAAGTAACGCTTCAATGCCTCCCAACTATCATCCTATATCCTTGCTTGATAGTACGGCCAAACTTATGGGCAGGCTTTTGTTAAACAAATTGGAAGCGTGGGCAGAGGAAATGAAAATCCTCTTGAAGTGCAGTACAGGTTTAGACAGGGGCGGGGCACTGTAGACCAATGTCTTAATTTAACAATTATTCTAGCAAAGTATACAACCATAAAAAAACGATTACATATGGCCTTCATGGACCTTTCGAAGGCCTTTGACTGCGTGGTACATAACAAACTTTGGTTAATTTTAAAGGCCATGGGAGTAAATGATGCCATTTTAAATGTTATAAGAGAGCTTTATTGGGGCGCCACCGGTATGGTTCGATACGGGAGTTTAGGCGAATGCACCACTTTATTCAAAATTGAAAGGGGAGTCAGACAAGGATGCGTGTTGGCTCCTTTTTTGTTTGACACCCTGATTAACATTGCAAAAGATACCCCAATAGTCTTGCGGTCCGCCCTCCCCATCCTTCTATATGCGGATGTCTCAGTTTTAATGGCAAGGACCCCTTTGGCACTTCAAAACCTTATCAAACACTATGCAGTCTTTATGTGCAATTTGGATGTACATGGAAATAAAGCAAAAACCCATACTATGGCAATTGGAGGTGCAAAAAAGAAAATGATGAGATACCATCTAGAGGGGGGCAAAATTGAGCATGTACAACATTTTAATTATCTAGGTATTGTTTTTGATGCAAAACAAAACTGGAAAAAGATGCTGCAGACCCGTGCAAATGTAATTCTCCTAAGTATTAATGCAATTTTTAGATTTTCTCCAAAACTTGGCTGCAAGCCAATTTTAGGGAGGGTTAAAATGTATTTGCCTAAAACATTACCAATGGCGACATATGGGGCAGCAATCTTGGGGGACAACAAATGTGACTACACTTCAAGTCCTGCAAGACAAATTTGTTAAATGATTGCTGTCAGTTCCACACACATGTAATAACCTTGTGGCTCATACTGAAGTCGGTATGCCTGTATGCCTTTTATCACTGATGCTATTAAATTAGCCCCACTTTCTCTTTGGTTATCTGTATGGCAAAGGTCACTGTGGGACTGAACCAGAACATTTTGAAAGATATTATGAGTATGGCTCATGGCTTTCGTATGCGAGGCAAACTTTAACCTCTTTGGATCTTGTCTTCTTGTATGATACTCCTACCCTTTGCGTACACTTTCCTAAATCTAGACTGAAGGCCATTTACTTAACAGAAGGCTACGTGTGATAGGTGGGAAAGCCAAAGAGAAAAACAGTCTGTAACATTTTATGAGAGCATACTTCAGATGCCAAATTATTGTCATCTATATCTAGGGTTTGTCAAGACTAACCAGCACCGTTTTACCTTGACTATATTCCAACTCAATTTTACCCCACTAATGCTCATCCATATAACTTATTTTCTATAAGTCTTTTACCACTTTGTCCGTGTAACAATAAGGCGACACAATCAACTTCACATTTATTGCTCTTTTGCCCTCTGTATGAAGTAGAGAGAAAGATTTTTATCATTCCACTTTTAAAGAATTTTTCCTTGCGTAAACTAGTTTTAGCCCTCTCCTTATTTTATCAACTAGAAACCCCATTGGTCTGTTATGCACTTGCTTCCTTTTTATTGGCCAATGTGAGATCTCATAACGTTTTTAATAATTTATCTATTGAATCCTAAGAATTATTGCTTTAGTTGATTGTACCTATTTTAAATCATGATCGCTGCTATTTCTTTACTGACCGTAATTTGCACTGCTCTTGCCCTACGTTTATCATCTGTAATTAAATGTTTTTATTGGAGTACTTTTATGCATCTGTGAGGGGCGAAATAAAGTTGATGATGATGATGATGACCTCAACACTGAAAGACGATAGCTACGAGAGGCAGAATGACTCTGGCGAGCTAATCCAGCCACAGCTCACCTAGATCAGCTCAGGAGGGTATGCACTAATTACAAAAAACATATCATGAATGAAAAATCCACCTTCATCCGCAACGCTCTAGATAAGGCTAAAATCTACCCTTAACAGCTTTTTAATATCATCAAACAAAAAACCTCCATGCCACCCCTAAAAAACACTTAGATCTCCAAAGAACGGTGTGACAGCTTCGCCAATTTCTTCAATGATAAAATCACAAAAATAGAGCTGTCCCTTGAGGATCACAACTCCCCATTAGAACTGGAACGTTCCCCTCAAAAAAGGTAGATAAGAACCCTGCATTCACTCCATTGCCCCTATAATTGATAATGCCTCATGACAACAACTGTTGCAGTCGAATCCAAGGGCCCTACAAAACTCCTAGAATCTGGAAGGTATTCAACCCACTCTCGGAGGAGGACGTATCTGTTCATACCCTCCCGCCACCTTGCATAACCTCTGCCCCCTAGCATTCCAGGCAAACGGAACCATGCCCTAACCCCCCTTTGGACAAAGATTATAAACAGCTCCCTGAAGACTGGAGTGATGCCAGCCTATCTCAAGCTCGGTCAAGTCCCGCTACTGCCCATAAAACCGGGAGCAGACCCAAACAACCTCAAACTTCAGACCTGTCGCCCCTTCCTGGTATGGTGATTGAGTCAAATGCAAGTCACCCAGGTTGTAACATTATGTGCTGGGTAGTCTTGGCAAGTCTGTGTTATCCAGAGGCACATTCATTATTTATACACGCAAGAAGTTAACCAATGGATTTAGAGCCTGTCTGTGGTCAGTTCTACAAACTACATTTGCGGGCCAAAATAGAAAAAAATCCAGAAGCTGCGTACTCCTCCAAATGAGAGTACTCGAAGCAGTGTCTGACTTTGGATGCTAGACCTGTTTTTTGAGAATTTATGGAAAGAATATATCACATAGTCAGATATCTGTTTACCATGATATTGAGGCCCATTGACTGATTCTACAAGGGTCAAAACATCAACAATAGAATTTTTAAATTCTGTAGCTAATTCATTAACTAAGAGCATGTCATTGTTCTAACAGCTACTTGCTCTTACACAAACTAAATTAAGACATACATTTACCTGTTATTTGCATTGCTTTCACTTTTCACCGTTCACTGTAAACTTTTAATGTGATGTTAATTGTCTTACAATAAAGTTGATATTGTCACATTATTAGCCTTTTATGAACATTTTGTCCTCTTGGATTGTTTGATGCATTGAATGAATCTATATTACATTAATTAACTGATTTTTTATATAGATATACCATAGATGTGAGATTGTTTTTTTATATATAATTTTTTTAAGTTTCTTGCCACAACAGGGCTCAAAGGACCACTTATACATAAATATGTTTGCATACATCAACATGGCTTCACATTTGAATAATATAGAGCAAAACAATTCAACATACTGTGCTATAACTTGTCTGTGTACCCTCGCTCCTTTCCCCAGGCATCTCTCCATGCATCCAAATATTAAGTTATTGTTGGACTTGGCCCTTCTGGCAGGTTCACCCCTGAACTTTTTGCCTTTTAGTGTTACATAATTATAATGATTTCCGGTCCTTGCGCACTTTAGCACTGTGGCGCAGTGTAAAGTGCGTGCGCTCTATGAGTGCGTGTAGTGAGGTTGGCCTGCCCTCCCATAGGAATGCATGGGGAATGTATGTGTCCTTGTTTGTTCCTGATGCGTGGGGGGTGCAGGTGCGAGTTTGGTATGTGTGGACTCGTGTGATTAAATGCTGCGCAATGCTGTATGCGGCATGATTGTGTCTAGTGTGGAAGTGCCACTTCTAGACGTTGGCATGTTTGTGTAATTTGTGTCTGGCGTGTGATTGGCTGGAGCTGGCTAATGAGCCTGGCTCCAGGAGTCAGGATGGGTCTGCCCCGGTGGTGAGTGTTGAGATTAGCATGCTGATGTGAGGGAGGGGCTGCACCTCGGACCTGAATAGGGCTGGGCTTTCCCCACACAATGCTGTCCCCACCCCCCTGTGGTGGGTCTACTGACCCTAGCATGGCCAGTGAATAGTAATAGGGGCTGAGCCCATCAGAGTGCTCCCAAACACGCTGCGTCTGGTTTTGCCCCCACCCTGCACCTTTAGACAAAGGGATTTTCTGTATAAAATGAGGCTGTGACCTCATGTTCATTGTTCTTGTTTCTGACTGGAATCTAGCAGGGGCGTGCTGCTGCTGGGGCCCAGGGGAAGGCTTGCCTCCCTGGGCCCTGCTCAGCCCCTGGATGCTGGAGGACTTTCCCTTGCTGGGAGCTGTTGGGCTCCATCTCTTATGCCCAGGACCTCTGGGACCTATTTCCTCCATTGTGGATTTTGCCAAGGCTTTGTTATATCCTTCCTGCGCTCTATTTTGCAGACTGAGCGATTAATCCTGCTTTGATTTCATTTCCCTAGAAAAAGGGAGAACCTGGGGCTGAGCAGCCCTGCCCGAGGGAATCTCCCTCCTAGGGATTCCCCCCTCCTTTTTGTGCTGGATCACGGGTGCCACCCCGTTTATTTTAAAATGCCCCAGAGTGCGCAGGAGCCTACCTTCATTGTTAACTGAGGGTGCCCACCACTCATTTTCCGATTTTAAAAATCACCACCGCGGCCCTGTTCGGCCAAATACCGGACGTCAGGCACCACGGTGCCTGACGGTGGGCGGGACTTCCGGTCTGGAAGGGAAGTCCCGCCCGCCGCTGTACTCCACAAAGCCCCGGTCCCGAAATGGGAGACCGGGTGAAGTAGGCGAGGCGGGGCTCCCATGAGTAGGGAGAGACCCTCGTGAGACTGGACGAGGCTGCCCCAGAGCCGGTGAGTAAAGGCCGGCTGGGGGGGAAGTTGAGCGAGGCACCCTGCCTCTGCCCCGCTCTCGAGCAGCCCTGCATAGTAGGGGGCTGCTCTGACGCTGCTGCAATGGTGACTCGGGCCCAGAGGGGCCCAGGCTTTGTTGTGTAGGGGGTGATGTCGGGGCACATTATCGGTGCCCGCCCCCGAGCCCCCACTGCTGTTGTTAGCCCCCCCTCATTGATCCTAGGGCCTAGAAGGCTCCAACGATTGGGGACACGATTATGTCAGAGCCTGCGGGCTCCAAAGAGGCCCCAAGTGTTTCAGGGCCCGCGTTTGCATCATATTCCTCAGAGCCCCGTGGCTCTAACAGTGGCCTCAATTATCTAAAGGGCCCCAGCGGGGGGTCCCACCGGCCAGAGGGGCCCGTGTTCCTTGCCCCTGAGGGCCAGAGGGGCCTGTGTTCTTTGCCCCTGAGGGCCCCAGTGAGTCCCAGTGTCAGAGGGCTCCAACGATGAGCGTGTTTTGTCCCAGAGCCTAGAGGGCTCCCCCTGTTTTGCGCAATGTTTACTTCTAGAGCCTAGAAGGCTCCCACGTGACAGTCAATGTTCCTAAGGGCCAGTGAGGGCCCTGTTGCAGTATTTCTGATTCCCAGCTGCCCAGCAAGTAGTGGGCAGCTGCACCGTTTAGGTTCTTTCTCTTAGGGGACTTGTTCTTTGGACTTAGGAGTGAGTCGCACTCCTTCATCCCTACCTTGGCCTTCTCCAGCTGCGCAGCACTTAGTGCCAGCTGCAGCGTTTAGGCCCCTTGCTATTATCCCCCAGCCGCCCAGCAAGTAGTGGGCAGCTGCTACGTTTAGGTTCCGGCTCAGTGGCGCAACCTGGACCTTAATATGATTTATGTGCTACATGTGATTTCTGCACTAATGTGAGTTATGTGCTATTATGATTTATGCGCTAATGCATGGGTGTTAGGAGATGTACTGTGTGTAGTATGTTTTGCGCACCCTGTGTTCTGACACCTCTGAATGTGTTTTTATGCATCATGTGTGAGGCTTCTGACCTATACCCCTAAATGTATTTTCATGCTTAGGTGGTTGTTTTATCTAGTATGGGTTATACTAGTGTGTTCATGATTCCCTGGGTGATATTTTCCTAAGGTTGTCAGGGTTGCGTAGGTGGTACTTACCTTTTAGCAGTGGTTACTGGTTGTGCGCTACATTTGCTATGTCTACAAAGTGTTATTTCTACCAAGTGCTAGTTCTAAAAGTGCTTATTCCTGACAGTGGTCCATGTGGCCCTGTCCCATGTACATTACCCCCTGTGAATTCTGCCCGTGCCTCTGGCACATTGTAAAGTGTATTTTTACTATCTAATGTGTTTTGTAATACAAAGGCTATTTTTACATATACCTTGTGTAGAGTTCCTTTTGTGGGGGGCCTGCGATGTTGTTGCTGGAGGTGCTTTACACATCGCCTCTGAGATAAGCCTGACTGCTCGTGCCAAACTACCAAGAGGGTGAGCAGGGGTTATCTTGGCGGGTGACTTCCTTGCCCAGACTTAGAATGGTGGTTTCTGCCTGGCTTTGGCGCAAACCTTAGCCAACCAGAAATCCCATTTCTAACATTTATACATTATGTCATGTATCCTTACCATACGACTGAATTTCTGCATCAATGAATCGGGCCATAGTTGGTTGAGGCTCTAGGGTAAGGCCCTGATAGTTCGCCCACCGCTGCCAAATTTTGGAATGGTTCTGGGGGCATCTCCTGGCTTGGAAGACTGGCCCTTCCAACCCCAAGCAGAAGTCCATGTCTCTCTTCCAGACACCCGCTAGGGGCTGCGTATCTGCCCTCCACAATCTAGCTAAATCGTGTTTGACGAGTGTGGGGCCTAAAAATAATAGGTGGTGCTTGTACCTATTGCCCCCGAACCCATCTGTGCTGTGCAATAGAATCAACCTGGGAGATCTAGGGAGCTTCTACCCCAGGACCTCTGCAAGGCATGCGGCCACCACCTTCTACAATCTGTCCAGGGCTGTCGAGGCCCATACAGTGTTCAGAAAAGTACCTTAGCCTTTTGCCACAACACAAGCATACAGTGTATGCAGTCAACCCCGCCCTCCAGAGCTTATAATGGGTATAATAGGCCCTGTGTAGGTATTCATATTGTATTAATCAGACGCGCGTCGAGAGCACCACCCTATAGGGGACTCCAAGGCCTCAGTTCAATGGTCGTTGTCAATGCGGCCTAGGTCTGCTTGCCATGATGTCCTAAGTGCCTCTAGAGTGGTATTACCATTTGTGATGAGAGATTGATATATCTTCGAGATTTTTATAGTCGCCTATATCCCCGATCAGGAGTTTGCCCTCTAGCGGATTAAACTTGAGGGGGACCATAAGGCTGGTTATCTACGGCATAAAGGCATGGTGAAACTGAAGGTATTTATGGAATTGACAACAGGGCATTGAGTATTCTAGCTTAAATTCCAGGAATGACTGAACGGGGTGGCCGTGCATAACATTACCACAAGGAGGATATATATTACCAATCTGATCCCAGCCTCAAAAGCCTTGGAGATCGGCTAACTAAGGGAGAAGCCTAAGGCAACCCCACCATCCTATGCGACGAAGAGATTGGTGCCACACTAATATCACAACCCTTGTGGCGGGAGGAAGAGCCCGAAAATACGATGTGCCATATAGATGTGTGTATAGAGTGAGGATCCTCATCTTATGGGGGGGCGGATGCTAAGATGATCCGCCCCCCCCCATAAGAATTGGCCCAGCATAGCATTAACCTGTCAGAATAACGATGTAGGGATCGGGTGGGAGTGATTTTTTAGATAGTATAATAGGCGAGAGAGAGACACCATCTTAAAAATGGCGGAGCACCCATAGAGAGCTAGTGGCAGTCCCGCCCAGGATTTAATCTCGGCCTTTACCCTGTCCCTCATAGAGCCCAAATTACGTTCCTAAGAGACTATCCGTTTATTCCACAAGAAAGTACCCAGATAACGCAGGCCATCTGTGGCCAGTGTCAGGTCCGTCGCCCACTGGCCATCACCAAGCATCCCCCTCAATGGCCATATGGTAGATTTACCGTCATTCATAGATAGACCCAATGTCTCACTAAAAATCTGCATGATCTGTAGGATCCTGGGATCTGATCTATGGAGGTCGTTGAAGAAGAATGGTACATCGTCTGCATATAAGGCGATACGGTCAGAGTTTCCATTAGCCACTTGAAGCCCCGTAACAAAGCATCTCTGCGAACCCAAGTGGTCAATGGCTCAATGGCGAGAGCAAGTAAAAGGGGAGACAATGGTCAACCTTAAATAATACCACGTCCGATAAGGAACGGGGGGAGACAGAGCCAGCCACCGGAACCGAAGCTGTCAAATCAGTAAATAACAGTTGAATATATGCCAGGAAGCGTGGGCCCAAGTTCAGGCATCATAGAAGTATGAATATGTATGTCGAATTGACCAAATCAAATGTCATATCTATATCCGCAATAGCATGGCTACCGGGCGGCCCAGGCGATCGACAGCAGCTATTGTACGGCAGGTTGTACATCACCATCGACCCCACTAATTTACCCAGAAACCATTAGACTCACCACCACCTACTCTACACAGACGCAGCAAGGACCAACAATATCCCACTAAAAACGAAAAAGAAAATCACACATGAGACAACGCAATACACATCGTGCAAAAATCTCAAATAAATGTCTCACTCTAAATATAAGCTAAATATGCTGCTTTTATGACACCACTTAAAAAAAAATTCATTCATGCATAAAAATGATACTAATTTGGAGTAAACATAAAAAAATGTTTTCTTACCGAACATCTGCAGATCAACAACTGCCGAAACCGCAAACAGGAATCAAAAGCTTTGCATTAGAATAAAAAGGAGAAATAGTACATTACTAGCCCTCCCTCGAAGTGCTCCAAATTACGGCAGCCATATTGAGCTCGGCTTGGATTATCTAACTGACATCATTAGATACCAGCCGATCCTCCTTTGGCACCGTATATGGACCAAAGAACAATGTCATCTTACTCGGTCATTGATAACCGATTGTCTATCCCTGACTCACTGGAAAAAGATCCCATGGTTACTGTACGTCTTTAATTTTCTGAATGATTTAAACCGCTTATCATTTTTTACTGACCCTCCTTCACTTGTGGACATATCCAGGAAGGCTTTGAAGAGCTTGTGTGTTAACCACCTAAGAGATCTTCGCATGTGTTCAGAGATTGGTAAACGTACAAACAGTCATTTAATGACGATTCAAACCATACCTGGCATGCAGCCGTATTTGTCCTTCTTCTTGTCAAACTACGATAGATATGTTTTAACTAGATTTCGTTTTGACTTCTTTTATCGCCTTGTTTCGTTCCCCGGGGTTTCAGACTGGTCACGTGAATTAATTAGTTGCCCCTGTGATGGTAACGCACCCCAGTCTACCCTACATGTAATTCTATTTTGTAGCTTTTATGAGACCCCACGTAAACGCTGGATAGTTCCTCTTCACCGACAAGTGGGCTTGAAAAGATGCAGACCTGCTCTCCTGGCATTACAGTTCCTAGAAACACAATTTGCTGCTAAGTGTGTAGCCTGTTTTTTAAAAGCATGTCTGAAAATTCGTCTACAATCAACTGACCTTGCTTTGTAATTTTTATATGCAATTTACACCCAATTGACATCAACTGCCTTTTTTGTTTTTAAAATTTTGTAACCGTGTTATACTGCATAGGCGACAATCCCCTTAAAGACAAAATTTACTGTCTTGATGTAACCCCAGTTAATATTGCACATGTGATAACTTTTTTAAAGGAAAAATTACAACCTTGCTGTAACTGTTTTTTACTATGCACTTTTTATGATTGTATAATTCAATCGAAATAAAGTTTCTTGAACCTGAACCTAGTACATTACAATCACATATGCAAATAATGTGCAAGTCCACACACAATCTACCAGCCAACCTGGGGGGCAGATGGGTCTAAAAATAAAGCCAAAACATGCACTCCCAAAAAGGGCCTCTTCCCCTAAAAAAATTGTGAAACGAAAATCCCTGGTGTCTAGTGGCTTCTGCCCCACGTGGGGGCAAGCAGCCCTAAAAGCATTAGGCTGAGCTGCCCCCAAAGGGGGCAGAAACAGCCAAAATAATCATCCCCTAGAAGGGTAGCGACCCGTGCCTAAGGGGCCACTCCCAACAACAACATTCAGCCATCCCTGGTATCTAATGGCTTCTGCCCCCTTGGGGTCAGATGGGCCTAAAATCATAAGTCCTTTAGGCCCCAAAGGGGGCAGAAATGACCAAAATAATCACCCCAGTAATGGGGAGCATCCTTTGCCCAAAGGGCCGCTCCCCGACATCCCTCAAATTGATCTATAAAGAAATACCTGGTGTCTTGTCGCTTCTGCCCCCAAGGGGGTAGTGAACGGGGCAAAGATAGGAAGGGGGTAGTATTCTTACCTATTCCATTCTCAAGGTGTCAGTCCACATCAATGTATACAGAGCTAGATTAATAACATTTGTCGAAAAAAGAAAGATGTGAATATGTGTGATGAGGGAGCGACAGTTATTCTAGTCCACCAGACTTATCAAGATGAATGTTTGCGACAATTAAGTAACAACAAATATTACAAACCTATAACAAAAGATCCAACATCTAGATTACTGAAGAGGATAACAGCTTTAGTTGATAAAGGTAAAGAATCAGGTGGGATCACGAGTGGTGAAAATTAATTCCTTATCAATACTCATCCTAAGACTCCAGCTTTATACGTCCTATCGAAAATCCACAAACAACAGATACTTCCACCAGGTAGTCCCATTGTTTCAGGGAGTGGGTCTCTTTTAGAACCCTTCTCACAATTCGTGGATTGGTTTTTAATACCACTAGTAAGTGAGATGCCATCTTACTTACAAGCTACTAAACATATCCTATCTCTTTTCTCCACGGTCTCATTTGATCAAGAGACACATTTTCTAGTGTAATATGATGTGGAAGCGGTATCTACAAATATACCGCAGGATGACACTTTGGAAACCGTAGAACATATGTTAGAGGGACGAACCAGAGAATACTTGACCCCTACCTCATTTGTTATGGAATGTGCGTTGATTGCTATGAAGGAGACATTTTTCTCCTTCCAAGATCAGTTGTATTGGCAAAGTAACAGGAGCTTCCATCGGCAGTACCTGTGCCCCAAGCATGGCAAACCTTTATATGCATTGGTTTGAAACCAAGTATATTTATTCTATGGATAACCCCTTCCAGATGAACCTCAAAATGTGGAAAAGATACATTGATGACATTTTGGTCTGGGAGGGTGATCAGTTATCCTTATATTGTTTTTCTGACTGGCTTAACAACTTAACCACCAACGAGAAGTTTAGTTGTGAACTCAGCAAAACCAAACTCCCATTCTTGGTTTTATTATTATATCCAAAATAAGGGGGCATCTATATAGAACTCTATGAGGAACGCTATGGTACATCACTCATTACTCTGTTATAGGAGTTTCTATCCAAGAGCGTTACAGAACAAACTTTTTTTTTTTTTTTTTTTTTTTTTAAACCTTTATTTGGAGACAAGTAGGTACAAGGGAAGTGTACATTCATAACAAACAGTCACATTCGGCCATTACAATGGTACGTCAGTGCCCAAAAAGCATACAAAACAGAACTACATATGGAGACACGAGGAAGTACAGGGCAAGGCATCAGTCAATACAAGGAGCAACAGCGAAATGTGCAGGAGATATTAAAATACAATGAGCCAGCATGGACAGGCGAGCCAATAAGACAATGCATTATGAATACAGTACAGTAGCGGAGAACACGTGAGCCAGAGGGGACACAAGTATGAGGAGCACTGGATAGAGGGGTGCCGCGCAGGGGTGCAATCCGAATTCCCGATAAAAATACCTGTCCGAAGGGAGACTCCCACCCCCCAATAGCTCACAGGAACAGGAGACAGTCAGTCCCCCCCCCGATATCTGAAGGGCAGCAGGTGTCGTGTAAAATCCCAGCCCATCCCGTTGTCATCAGCCTATCCCCTCACGGTCCTCAAGTTCAGAATCAGAGTCCCGCGCAGCTCTGGTCAGGAGGTACACCTGGAGCGGACTCCAAAAGTCTTTTGGTCTGCATCGAACAGGCATCAATTCAGAATAGATATTATACTGATCCTGACAGTAAATGAGGTCAGTCACCCAGTCCTGAAAGCGCGGCACCCTACCACGACCCCAACAGCAAGCAACCCTACGCTTAGCCAACAACAGGGCAACGTCGACAAATCTACGGTGAGAGGCAGGTACGTCCTTAGTGAAGCCAAGTAACATCACCACGGGGTCAAACGCCACCCCATCCTCCGCCATAACCTGCAGGGCCTCATGAACCTGAGCCCAATATTCCAAAACCCCCGCACAACTCCAAGCCAAATGCAAAAAGTCAGCGCCTTCCGCTCGACACCTAGCACACCTGTCATCCTCCGCCAAATGAAACCGCAGTTTCCTCGCCGGGGTATAGTAGTACCTCTGAACAAACTTGTAATGGATAATTTTAAGGCGACAACTAGAAGAGACATTGGCCGTGAGCCCGCAACAATATTTCCACTGCTCGTCTGTAATAGGAGCACCTAATTCGGCAACCCACTGCTCGCGCACCCGATTGGTCGGGACCGATCGCTGTCGGCGAATAGCCCCGTATAACTTCGACACCAGGTGTCGCCCATCTGAAACCAGCAGCACATGGAGGGGGAGGGTTACCCCAGGCTCCGAAGGATAGTCCGGTAGCAGAGCACGCATGCCCTGCCGCAGGCGGACAAAGTAGAACAGGTCTAGAGGGGAGCAAGCAGCCGAACCGAAGAAATGAGCCTGCGTGCGAAAGGCACCTTCATGAAACAAGTCGCCCCACGTAAGAATACCTAGCCGCTTGCACATTCGCTGAAACCCCGTCTCCAACAACAGCGACAGATCCGGATGATAAGACAGAGGCAAGGCCGGCGAGTAGAGAAAGGAAACGTCTAGCAAATGAGCCGTCCGCTTCCAAGCATCCACCGTGCATGTCACCGTCGTGCGGGGCGTTTCCACATCTGACACCTTGCCCAAAACCATCCCCTCCAGTGGGATCGGGTGGGCGACCCAATGCTCAGCAGCAACCTGGGGCATGAATGGCGTGGGGCGCATCCAATGATAGGCATAGTGCGCCTGAGCGCTGAGATAATAGAGTTCAAAATCAGGGACGTCGAAACCGCCATCAGCATAAGGCAACGTAAGGGTAGCCCAGGCCACCCGTGGCTGCTTGCCCCCCCAGAACAATCGAAGAAGCTCAGAACGTAGTCTACGAAAGAAATAAGCACCAGGATGATATGGGAGGTTTTGAAAGAGATAAAGAAAGCGGGGCAAAACCACCATCTTGATAAGAGACGCCCTGCCGGCCATGGAGAGGGGTAAAGACATCCACCTGGTGACATCATCCGCCAGTTTAGTAATGGCCACACCATAGTTGAGCCGAACCGCATCTCCTCTATCTAAGGATACAACAATACCAAGATAGCGCAACTCCGAGTCACACCACTCCAGAGGGTAGTCAAGGGGAAACCTGGCCACCGAAGATGTGAGGGGGAAAAATTGAGATTTCCGCCAGTTGATATGAACCCCGGATACGCCACCAAAAGCGACCAGCTCCCGCAGGAGCGAATTAAGGTTGTTCTCAGGGTCCTTGACATAGAGTGTGACATCATCAGCATATAAAGAAATGCCGACCTGCCGCTGAAGACAATTGAAGGCGCTCTGCTGATGAAACTGACATATCCTACAGGCCAGCGGCTCAATAGCGATAGCAAACAAGAGGGGTGAGAGGGGGCAACCCTGTCGGGTCCCTCTCGTGAGAGGGAACAAGGGGGACAGCACCCCATTCACTACTACCCTCGCCATCGGATCAGTATATAGAAGCTTAACCCAAGAGATGAAAATCCTGGGGAAACCCATCCGACAAAGAACATCAATAAGGTAGCCCCACTCGACAGAGTCAAACGCCTTAGTGGCATCAAGAAAGACAGCGGCAACCGGGACAGCGGGATCGATGGTCGACACAAGCGAGAACAAAGTACGAAGATTGTGAGAGGTGGCGCGACCGGGCACAAATCCCGACTGATCAGGCAACACGATAACGGGCATGAGTTCGGCTAATCTCACCGCCAAGACCTTCGCGAGAATTTTAACATCGCAGTTGAGCAATGAGAGGGGCCTGTAGGAGCCCACATCCAGTGGATCCTTACCCGGCTTGAGCAGCGACGTGATGGCGACCTCCCGCATGGAGCCCGGAAGGCGTCCCTCCTCCAGAGACTCCTCAAACACTTCACGGAGCACAGGGGCCATAATGTCAATATAACACTTATAAAATTCAGCAGGAAGGCCATCCAGCCCGGCGGCCTTCCCATTAGAAAGAGACATGATGGCATTCCTGACCTCCTCCTCCTCCAGGGGCCTGCCTAAGAACTCCCGATGGCCATCCGATAGCCAACAGAGCGCCAACTCGTTGAGGAAGCCACCGTATCGAGTCTCACCCGTCTGCTGAGTCGTGTAAAGGTGTGCATAATGATCAATAAAAGTGCGCTGAATCTCCGATGTATCTCGACAGCGAGTGCCATCCGGGGACACCAATTCCAACACGTCCGACCCATGCCTAGGATGTCTAGTAAGGGCAGCGAGGACCTTACCAGGCCGCTCCCCTTCGCAGTATCGCCTCGCCGTCCAGTATTTCCCCCTGTGCTTAGCTTCCCGAGCAGCCTCCTCCTCGTACTCGGAGAGCTTAGTGCGGAACTGCGCCAGAAGATCGGGGTCCGAAGTCACCTGCATCCTGCGCTCCAAGTCTCGCAAGTCAGCCTCCAACCTCTCGAGGGTCCGAACAATCAGACGGAGCACTCCACAACTTTTAGAAATAGTGACGCCCCGGATCGTAACCTTGAATGCCTCCCAAATGACCTCAATGCTCTCCACAGAGCCCTTGTTTCTAGGGAAGAACGCCTCCACCTCCGCACCGAGTTCCTCCTTGAACACCGGGTCAAGCAAAGCAGTCGGAAACAAACGCCAAGGCGGGCGCGGCCTGTGTAACCCGGGGACGGACAAATCAACCTTCACCGGACAGTGATCAGAATACGTCCGAGCCAAATGTGAGGCCCCTCTTAGGCCAGCCATCAACCCTCTAGAGAGAAGTACATAATCCAGTCTCGCCCATGAACGAGCATGTGTGGTGTAATGGGTGCCCTCCCTAGCGGTAGGGTGGGTGAACCTCCAGCTGTCAACCAGCCCAGCCTCCTCCACTATCCCCCGCAGCACATCCCTTGCCTGTACATTGTACTGAGGGCTACCCTCCGATCTGTCCATCTGGGCCTGAAACGCAAGATTAAAATCACCCCCCCACACAATGTGAGTAGCATCCACAGCAAGAACATGACCCCACAGAGTGACAAAAAAGATTGGCGTATCAACATTGGGAGCATAGCAATTAACAAACAGTACAGTGGTCTGCCCAAGCCGTCCCCACAGCAGCACGTAGCGCCCCTCAGGGTCCCCCATAGATCCAAGTTCCTGGAATGCAAGCAACTTCTTAACAAGGGTAACAACCCCACGAGCATAAGAAGAGTATGAAGCAAACCCCCTGGCCGCAGCCCACCTTCCGCCGAAAGTGGGGGAGGGAGCGGGACGCAGATGCGTCTCCTGGAGAAAAGCAACTTGAATAGCATGCCTGTCCAAATATTGTAGCACACTGCGACACTTCCTGGCATCATTAAGGCCCCGTACATTCCAGGACAAAATCGAGATCTGATCCACAACAGCAGTTGACATCACGTAAAGTAAGGGCCCCGCAGGACCCTATAACCATATACAGGGCATACAACTACCAGCAACAGCCATTGATAGGTCCGCGCCTCAGGGCACGGGCAGACCTCCACATACGCTCCATACATTTCCCAGTCATCTCCAAAACAACCAAACAGGAACACAACAACACCCCCCCAACCGACCCATCCACGCAGCAAGCCCTCGGGACAGCCTACGCGCCGCGCGCCGCCAAGCCATTCCACACGGCCCTCATCATGCACACGTGCTACGCTCGCAGAGTGCGCCCCGGCACGTGGCAGCCCAAAATGGCGGCCGGCGCACTCGGGCCCAAAATGGACGGGAGCACGGATCCCAGAACCCGTCCCGTAAGATAGGAAAGTGGAACAGCCCGGATAGCGGGCGCCCCGACATGTCCGTGCACTCAAACAACAGTAGCAGCTACCAAGGCGAACCAACAGTCCCAGGCAAACAGACATGGACAGCTTCAACCCCCCCCCATCCACCCACCTGACACCACCCCAACTATCAGGCCACATACACCCCTCCCCCCATCCCTCAACACACATCCAGTCAACCAACATAGGACTAGAATCCAAACAAAAGGTAAATATGGGGCACACCCTCCGGGGAACCTTCCAGAGGTGCACGACGCCACTCCCTCACGCCACGCCAGTGTCCGCGCCAACGAGTATCAGGCGGCCCCAGGCGCAGCGCGGGGGGGTGGGTGCCCAGAGCGCGACATCCCGTAACACCATCCCGCGGTGCCATCCCAACCCCACAAAAACAGCAAAACGCACTCACTCATCATGATACAGACATAACCCACGCATCAGCAAAAAAAAATCAAATACGGACAATGGCTAGGCCAAAAATACTGAGAAGGAAGCCAGCAGGCCCCAACACAAAAAGTTACATATCCACAATACTACAAAAACCGGGAAAAAGATAGACAAAGTCCAAAGTCACCAGAATCAGGCGACCTCCTCCTCAGCAGCCGAATGTTCACCCTCCGGATCTCGATCGTCACCACGATCCGCAGCAGCGCGCTCGCGCTGGAGGCGCTTCGCAAAGTCCTCAGCATGCTGTGGGTTGGTGAAAAAATGTTGTTTAGCCTGGTGCGTCACTCGAAGTTTAGCCGGATAAAGCAAGGCGTAGTCCACTTGAAGGTCCCGAAGCTTCCTTTTCACCCCCAAGAACTTCCGACGCTGGTCCTGTACCATCGGTGTGAAGTTGGGGTACATGGTGAAAGACACCCCTTCGAAGGAGAGAGTCCTGTTAGTGCGGGCAGCCTGAAGAGCAGCGTCTCGATCACGATAATTCAATAGGCGCGCAATGATGGGACGCGGTGCAGCCCCAGAGGCCGGACGAGGTCCCAACGTCCGATGCGCTCTCTCGACTATGAACTGGGACGAAAAAACGTCCGCCCCGATGGCGCCCACCAGTAGCCTCTCCACATAAGTCTCCATTTTGCCCACATTCGTGGACTCCGGTACACCTACAATGCGTACGTTGTTGCGCCTACTCCTCGCCTCCAACTCCTCGTTCTTGGCGGCGATGACACGCAAAATATTGTCCATTCTCGCCAGCTGGGTGGTATGGGTGGCCGCCGTGTCATCGTGGTCCGAAATGCGCTGTTCCGCCGCCGTCAAGCGCTCCTCATGTACGTCCAATTTCTGAACGACCGCATCCATGCGTGACGATATCTTGTCCACTTTGTCCACTATAGTGGCGAACCCCTGCCTCATCTCCTGCATCATTTGGGCGAAGTCCGGTGGAGGTGGGTGCGGGACACTCTCGGCGACATTCGGGGGGGGGGACCGCGAAGTTCCAGCTTCCTGGAGCGAACGCGCCCCACGCCTGGCCCCTCCAGAGTCAAAGGACAGTTTGGACTGTTTAGTGTCCGGCTTCCCCATGACGGTGGTACAGACGGGGAACGAGGCAAATGGAAGTCAGGATACAGGTCGGGCACGGGACCCGGCCAAGCAGAAAGCAGCTCGAATCGTGGGGGCACGAGCAGGCCAGCACGCCCCGCCACTCCCACCGATGAGCAAAGGCCGTCGCCGTTCCCAGCCCAAGGTGGCAAACCCCAGAAACCAAGTATTAAATCCGTGGCACTTCCGTAGGCGATGGTATCTGGACAGGCAGATGGGAAAGCCAAGAAAAGTCCGACAGCAAGGGAGATCCAAGCGTCTCGCCCGGCCAGCGATCGGGCCTGGCGGAGATGGGCGGAGCTAGGCCTACACCCCACGTGCAGAGCCCCGGACTGGCATGAACGGCGACGCCGGGCAAGATGGCATCAGACCTCCAGAGCGCGAGTCGGAGAATCTTGGGACCCTCATAACTTCGGCCAGCAACCTCCGAATGGCACAGGATTTGGACCGTGGGTGGACAGCCGATATCCCAACCGAACCGTGGGGTCAGTTCAGGGCGCAGCGACGGTAATCAGGATACCTAGGCGGATATTAGCTCCGGGCAGCGGGAGCCTCACGACAGTGCGGCCATTCCGCAGTGCGCCCTCTAGCGCCCCCCGCGTTACAGAACAAACTTTCCATTGGGAAGGTTTTGAGATTGAGAAGGAATTGCACCAAGATAAAGAAATAGAAACAGCATGCTGAGAACCTAAGTAGAAAATTGAGTATGAGACAATATTCTACAGATCTGATTCAACGTGCATATAAGAGAGCCCGTAATTATAACAGGGAGGCCCTTGTAGAAACACATCTAAGACCGAAAACAAAGATACTAGTATGTGTTAACACATGCAGTCACCTTATGGATACAGTTAAGAAGGCAATCAATAAGAACTGGCATATTTTACATTTTGGAGATAAACAAAACGAGAAACCTGTTTTCACCTTGAAACATAGTAATAACATCAGAGATATGTTAGTACATACCAAACAGCATACTAATAAACAGCACGAGACTTAACAGGGACTGTGGACAAACACACATATAGAATGTAATTTTCCATGTGGAATGTGCTCGGTCTGTGTCTTAACTCAGCCCACAACAAAAATTGACATAGGGCTCAGGACACCATGGACACTATAACAACATACAAATTGTAATTCAACAGGTGATATCTATCTCGTCATATGTTTGTGCGCACTCCGATACGTAGGGATGACCACCTGAAAAGTAAGGACAAGAATAGTGGAACATAAGAGCACTATTAAGTGTAATAAAAGTAGCACAAAATTGTCTAAACATTTCCTAGAGAAAAACTATACTGAAAATTATATTAAATGGATAGTGCTAGATAAACCCTATTATACTACACAAATGGGCATGCTGGACATACTACTCTTTCGTAGAGAACAACATTGGATTTTCAGACTTAAGAGCCCTCTGAAAGGGTTAAATGGTGACATTCATTGGTCATCCCTAGGACATCTATACAACTTATACAGAATTATAAACTACAAAAGAAAGGTCTCCCTAGATGGATTCTCCGCAGACAGTTTTTTTCATCTGGAGCATGATCCTAAAACAAGAAAGGGGCATATATAATAAATATATTATGGGCATTATGTGTATATACACCTATGTACTAATTTTGGTCTACATCTTCTTTACCAGACAGTGCTCAATATAGTAATTGACACTTGATAGGGTATCCTTCAGAGCTGCATTTTATTTTATTTTGGTCACTCCATCTGTGTGCTGAGTAGTCTATTTCCAAGAACGTTTGGATAACTGATGCTGGGGGGTACAATTGTACTAAAAGAAGTGAGGATAGACAGAAGGTTTTCATATGATGTCGGTTGTCTTATGTATGGGACGAACAGCGCTGGTTAGATTTATACCAAGCAAGCACCTCATCTAACCAACAAAAATTCTGGGAGGTTGTGAGGTGGGGTGGGACTGGGGACTTGAAAGTCCCTGTTAACCATGTGCCTGCAGAACAATGGGTCAAGCACTACGCGACGCAGTTTAGTAACACGGAACGGATCTCCCACACTTGGGAAGATGCCAGTGTACAGACTGCGGTGCCCATACTTGACCACATTGTCTTCACAGAAACAGAAACTGTAGTTGCTCTTAAACAAGTCCAGAACGGTAAGGCCCCCGGTATGGACTGTGTCCCAGCGGACCTTTTTAAGTATGACCAGGTGCATTGGGTTCCGTACATAACTACCCTAGCAAATGCGATAGCTAGAGGGACCAGGATCCCAAATTCATGGAAAGGGGCAGAGATCCTGCCCGTGTATAAAAAAGGGGACAAAACTGATGCAGGAAACTACCGACCCATCAGCCTTATTGATGCCCTACAAAAGGTAGTGGCTAGAATGCTTTTAGGAAAAATCGACACCTGGATGACCGAAGCTGACATTCTCTCTCCATTACAAGCTGGCTTTAGGGCTCACATTAGTACTGTAGATCAGATCTTAAGATTTGTTATGATCTACTGGAAAACTGTGTTTTTGAGAGGTGGCACGATATACGCTGCATTTGTGGACCTCAAATCAGCGTTTGATTTGGTCCCCAGAGGAAAGATGTGGGCTGCATTAAGAAAGATGGGAGTTCCTTCTGCGCTCCTAGAATTTACCATCAGGATGCACGAGGGAAATTTTGCTAGAGTTAGGTGGGGCCGCCAGGGCCAGGTCACAGAACCCTTCCCCGTGACCCGTGGAGTGAGACAGGGCTGCGTCCTGGCCCCTACCCTTTTCATACTTTTTATTAATCAAGTGGTTAAGTTTCTCTCAGAAACCCCTACCGATGCCCCATCACTGGGTGGGACTAAATTCCCCCTTTTAATTTTTGCTGATGACACGCTCATATTGGCTAAAACACAGAAGGGTCTGCAGGTAGCTATAGACAAATTTGTGGATTTCTGCAATGAGAACGATTTAGAAATTAACATCAACAAAACCAAATTTATGGTCTTCACAAAGAAAAAACCACAGAGGGGCAATGTTACGATGGACGGGTCTAGTCTGGAACAGGTTGAAGTTATGACCTATCTTGGTGTGACAATGGACTATAGATTACGCTGGAAAGAGCAAATAGCGGCGCTTAGCTTGAAATTTACACGTCTGTCCGGTTGTCTGGTGAAGGAGCAGCGGAGTTCTCTGACCAAAAGGGTATTGCCCGCTCTTAAAATATATAGTGCAAAAATCAGCTCTGCCATATTATACGGGGCTGATATATGGGGTTGTGTGGACCTGGCTGTCCTCGATAGGATACAGAACAAATTTTTCCGAAACCTAGTCAGTCTTCCTCCATCAACACCCGCTCTACCACTATTGATGGATATGGGGTTCCATTCAATTAAACATCAAGCCCAGTACAGGATGGTGGCGTTATGGAGACGCATATGGTCCACACCGGAACTTGCCATGTTTGCCTAAGAGCTTCAGGATGTTAGATCACAACAGGGGGCAGGTGAAATTCCATTGTTTAAGTCAATTAGAAACACTCTTATCGGAATGGGCCTCCCCCAGTTGTGGTTTGAGCCGGGCTCTCACATCTTTCCCTCTAAGAAAGATTTTAAATCTCTCTTCTGGTCTATGGTTAAAGATGAACACGTTGCTCTTTCAGAGAAACCGAACCTGACCGGTCTGTTTCTGCTACATAAATTAGTCCCTCATACCGAGTGCTTTTGGGATGTAATTGTCAAAACCTTAGATAGGAAACTTTACTTTCAGTTCCGTCTAGGTACATTGCCATTACGGGCCTTCACCAGTGGTTGGCAGAAGCCGGCGACTTTACTTTGTCCATGTTGTACTGACCATAAAGAAACAATAGGTCATTTCTTGTTTGTTTGTAATGCTTACCGTGAACCACGCCACAAGTGGCTAAAGCCTATATGCTATAGATTAAAGACCCGGTCGAGCAGTGAAGCCTTGCTCATTCTAAGAACTAACACCTCTGAATGTCTTTCCATTGGATTGGCCAAATTCCTTGGATGGGCTTGGTTATTAAGGTCTAAGACAGTTTGTAACATACCGTCATGAAAAACCCATATAGTACGTTACTTTACTAGATTGTGTCTCCGACCAGTATTGATATTGTGTCTTTTTATATGCATTTGTTCAATAATAATCTTCTCTTGTCGTCTTTATGCACATATTTAATTGAGGTTTTAATCAATTCTTAATTCTTTTTGTTCTATTGTTCTTTACGCTTAATTTTCATATAATGTCATTGATTATGTAATATTGTTATTATTCATATGTATGTAAATATTTTGTCTTTTATGAAGAATATTCGAAATGAAGACGTTAAAAACTGAACTGAAACTGTTAACACATGCAGTCACCTTATGGATACAGTTAAGAAGGCAATCAATAAGAACTGGCATATTTTACATTTTGGAGATAAACAAAACGAGAAACCTGTTTTCACCTTGAAACATAGTAATAACATCAGAGATATGTTAGTACATACCAAACAGCATACTAATAAACAGCACGAGACTTAACAGGGACTGTGGACAAACACACATATAGAATGTAATTTTCCATGTGGAATGTGCTCGGTCTGTGTCTTAACTCAGCCCACAACAAAAATTGACATAGGGCTCAGGACACCATGGACACTATAACAACATACAAATTGTAATTCAACAGGTGATATCTATCTCGTCATATGTTTGTGCGCACTCCGATACGTAGGGATGACCACCTGAAAAGTAAGGACAAGAATAGTGGAACATAAGAGCACTATTAAGTGTAATAAAAGTAGCACAAAATTGTCTAAACATTTCCTAGAGAAAAACTATACTGAAAATTATATTAAATGGATAGTGCTAGATAAACCCTATTATACTACACAAATGGGCATGCTGGACATACTACTCTTTCGTAGAGAACAACATTGGATTTTCAGACTTAAGAGCCCTCTGAAAGGGTTAAATGGTGACATTCATTGGTCATCCCTAGGACATCTATACAACTTATACAGAATTATAAACTACAAAAGAAAGGTCTCCCTAGATGGATTCTCCGCAGACAGTTTTTTTCATCTGGAGCATGATCCTAAAACAAGAAAGGGGCATATATAATAAATATATTATGGGCATTATGTGTATATACACCTATGTACTAATTTTGGTCTACATCTTCTTTACCAGACAGTGCTCAATATAGTAATTGACACTTGATAGGGTATCCTTCAGAGCTGCATGTTATTTTATTTTGGTCACTCCATCTGTGTGCTGAGTAGTCCATTTCCAAGAACGTTTGGATAACTGATGCTGGGGGGTACAATTGTACTAAAAGAAGTGAGGATAGACAGAAGGTTTTCATATGATGTTGGTTGTCTTATGTATGACTCGACAAGTGGTGGAATCATATGTATCCTTCCATAAAATCAATAATATCAGAAGAATTTCCTCCTATCAAGAGTGCAAAGTAGTTGAGGAAGGACGAGATGCGGCGAATGTGACCCACGCACGTTGCCGTAGCATCCCCTGATCGGCCGAGGCACCACCCACGAGAGGAGCTGCTGCGCAATGGCCGCTGCTGCTGCCCGCGCTGACCCCACTCTGTGAGCCGCTCCGTGAGCCACTTTGTGAACTTTCAGCAGCTTGTGTGCCGCTTGTGTGCGACTCGTTGTTCCGTTGCAGTTTGGTGTTCTTCCCACTGGCCCTTCATGACTGCTTTGGGGCCCACCAGTAGGAGGGGGGGGGGAGCACTGACCACAGACACAGGAATGGTGTGATAAAGGCCGCTTTATTGGAATCAGGTGCACCCTGCCTAATCCCATCCTTGGCCTGCGCCGCTCAAAACTATGTCTCACTAAATAAGTGAATGCCTAACAACCCCCCCCCCACCACCCCTAAATGGATCTCCAACATTGCAAACTCACACCATATCATATAACATCCCGTCCGCAACATACCCCCCTGCCTACAACTGCAAAAGACCTCAGTGTCCCCCACTGCCTACCAAAAGCCAACCCTGGCCTCTTCCAATACCCCCAACTACCCCCTTTTTAACTAGGAGAAGCGGCACTCGAAAGCCGCATTAGCGTCCTTCGACCCCCCCCTAGGACTCCAACCTCCTCGGATACCTAGGAGAAGCGCCCATGAAGACAGCAGAATACCAGCACCTGATCCAGCGACAACACAGCTGTCCCCTACTACCCTCAACCGCCTGTGCACCGTCATCCAAGAAAACATCCTCCAACCAACTACAATCCCCCGGAAACCCACTCCCGCTCTTCCCCCTACACTAGGCGGGCGGGCGGTCAAAAAACACGTGCCCCAACTGCCTGCCGGCTGCTGTGTCACTGCACCACAAAATGGTGGAGAGTGACACGCGATGTCCGGCTATATCCACCCCCAGCCTAAAAACAGCCCAAGAAGAGTCAAGTGCCCTCCCCCAGCCCAATCAGCTCAAAAAGCCCTTCCTGTCCGTCCTGTGTCCCCTTCCCCTCCTACCCGCTGGTCGGCTGCCCCCCCAAGTCCCCATTGGGGCCCACCAGTAGGAGGGGGGAGCACTGACCACAGACACAGGAATGGTGTGATAAAGGCCGCTTTATTGGAATCAGGTGCACCCTGCCTAATCCCAACCTTGGTCTGCGCCACACAAAACTATGTCTCACTAAATAAGTGAATGCCTAGCAACCCCCACCACCCCTAAATGGATCCCTAACATTGCAAACTCATACCATATCATATAACATCCCGTCCACAACATACCCCCCTGCCTACAACTGCAAAAGACCTCAGTGTCCCCCACCGCCTACCAAAAGCCAAGCCAGGCCTCTTCCAATACCCCCAACTACCCCCTTTTTAACTAGGAGAAGCGGCACTCGAAAGCCGCATTAGCGTCTTTCGACCCCCCCCTAGGACTCCAACCTCCTCGGATACCTGCTCACCCCCAAAGCCGCATCCAGCGCCTCCTCCAACTGAACGATGTACAGTTCCATCCCATACCGTGAGAGGTGAACCTCATCCTCCCTAAAGAAATACACCGTCCCGCACCTAAGCTCGGGATTCTCCATCCTGCCTATCCCCTCCCTGGCACAGAAATCCTTCATCTCCCTGTTGATCTTTCTCCTCGTCCTGTCAATAGCTACCGGGCGCTCAGCTCCCCTCCAACACCGTCTGGGAATAAAATCCGACCAAATCAAATAGCAACCTGACCACTGTCTCTTAATCTCCAACAAATCTCGTTTCATCTGCTTGACCAGTGCCAAACCTTTCCATTACACTAGGTCATTTTCACCCAGATGGATAACCACAACATCCGGGCATACCCCCCCCCCCGACCACATTATTCAGCAAGGGCATCAACTCGTGCCAACGCATTCCCCCCTTTCCCCGCCAATGACGTCTAAACAATCTGTCATCCAACTCCAAGTTGAGCGTCCGGTGTTTGTCCCATTCATGCCCTCTCAGCCCGCTTGACAAATGAGTGTCCCACAATGTAAATGTTCAGAAGCGCCGCCTCCGGCCCCACCACAGCACCTGAAAAGACACACATGTAAGAGGGCAAAACATAAAGCTCAGACCGTCCCCTCTACCCCCACATTCTGACATATCACCTGTAGCAATCGGACTACCACCGCCCAGCAGCTTTATCTCCTCCGTCCTCCACCCACACCACGCTGCCTCCGTCGCCACCCCGATTCAAAAAGAATGCGTCCCAAACGGCTTCGGGTCCTCACCCATAGTCCGCAGGGCGTGCCGCAGAACCCACAAAGCCTGAGCCGCCGTCACCCAGCCGCCTTCCTTCTGACCAAAGACCTCGTCATCCGTCGCTCTCCGACCCGCTGCCAGTCGCCGATGCCACCTCGCCGGAGACACCCCTTCCCGGCCCCCGGACCCCAGGTCCCAACACCACCCATGTCCCCACACCCCTTTGATCCCTCTTCGAGCATCGCAAGCGCAACGCCACTTCCCGGGCCCGCATCTCCACATCCTCCCACAGGAGACCCCGCCCGCCTTTCACACCCGCCAGCTCCGACACCCGAAACGCTCCAAAAAACAGCCAGGACATGAGTGTGGAAAACAATACCGTCTCCTCCCCGCTGTGACACACCGACGGCAACGCAGAGATCAAGTCCAAGAGCAAAACCCCCGTGATTGTGAACGCACGCTCCCCTCTCCCTCGCCCATCTTTCCAGTAAACGAGTCCCCTACTCACCCGCCGACGGGGGATACCCCCACCACAACTTCCCCATGAACGCCACCACCGCCAGTTTGCCTGCAATCGTAACCCGCGACAAACCTCTGTCCATCAAGCTCAACATGAATCGCACCTCCTGCTCCTCCCGCCGCCAGAGATCCCCTTGCCTTACCGCACCAGAGCACCGAAACTCCTCCCACGCCTTTGAATACGCCTTCCACGTGGACGCCGCCACCGATGCCCTCACCAGCTGAACAACCCGGCGTCTCCCACCAACCAGAGCTCCCCCGGGACCGGCATCTTGACCTTCTCCGCCGCCTTGGCTAGCCCATGGAACCTCTGCCACCGTGAACGAGACAAGGCATCCGCAATGTCATTGTCCACTCCCGGAACATGGCGCGCATGAAACATAATGTCATTCTCCAAACAGCGCAGCACAAAAACTCTCATCAGCTTCAAAACCTGGGGGTCCCGCGCCAACTGCCTGTTCACCACATGTACCACCGACATGTTATCCACCCGGAACAACACCCACCTGTGCGCTAACTCAGCCACCCACACCGTGACTGCCAGTAACAACGGAAACAACTCCATCCCCCCGCCTGCCAATGTGTCAGCCATTGCTCTGCGCACCATCTCCCGTCCCAATACAGGCCAAAACCGCCGACACCTGCCGCATCGGAGTACAGCGTCACGTCCCACTCCCAGTCCTCCGACGGCGCCATTGGCACACCATTGAACCGTTCCAGGAAAACCCGCCACATATGCAAATCCTCCTTCACCCCCGCCGAGAGACGCACGTGGTGATGGGGGAGCGTCAAGCCCGACAGTGCCAAACCTAACCGCCGACAGAAAGTATGCCCTGCTCGCACCACTTGACATGCAAAGTTAAGATGCCCCAAAAGAACTTGAACCTCCCGAACCAACACCTTATATTTGCCCAGCATGTCGCTCACCAACAATAATATTGCCGACCTCTTGTCCTCCGGCAGGCGTGCTTCCATGGCCGCTGAGTCGAGCTCTATACCGAGAAAGGACAACACCGTACTGGCACCGTGCGTCTTCTCCAGCGCCAGGGGAACCCCAAATTCCTCCATCATCCCCGCCAAACTGTCCAGCAGCCGCTGGCAATCCGGCGCACCGGGTCGCCCAACCAGAAAGAAGTCCTCCAGGTAGTGTGTCACCATCTCAGAGCCTGTGCGCCTGGAAAAAACCCACTGCAAAAAGGAACTGAAGCGCTCAAACAGCGCGCAGGAGATGGAACACCCCATCGGCAGTGCCTTGTCCACAGAAATGCCACCATCAAACTGGATCTCCAGTAACTGGTGGTCCTCGGGGTGTACCGAGAGCAATCGGAACGCCGACTTAATGTCACACTTCGCCATCATGGCGTCCCGCCCACCCCCCCCTGACACGAGCCTCCACCCAACATCCACCGACGAGTAGGACACCAACGCCAAGTCCGACGCGATGAAGTCGTTGACTGACCCACCCGCCGGCCACGACAAGTGCTGAATCAGCCAGAATTGCCCCGGCTCCTTCTTGGGCACCTCCCCTATCGGGGATATAATCAAAGCGGTTCCGCAAATGGGCCAACCATATGGCCCTCCCTGACCTCCTTAAACAGCTTCTCTCTCACAATACCTCTGTGGGCCTGTACTGATTTCAGAGTGTCCGCCCAGCGCGCAATCCGCGGGCCCTCATAGCCCAGCCAAAAACCATCCCGAAACCCCCTTCGCAACACGGCCGCATCGTCCGCCCGTGGATACGCCGCCAGCCATGGCTCCATCTGTGCCAATCTACCCGGCGTACAAGCCTTTTTCCAAAGCCCCAGACCCCCGCCAGCCACCTCCCCTCCCCACGCTCTGTGCCCCCCGCCCTGCAATCCACCTTGTGCGGGCTGCTGTCCTGGCGGCCCCATGACACCCCAGCAGCGTACCACTGGGTGTCGCCGCCCGCATTTGGAGCACTCATGCCGGAAACAGCACACCTGCCAGCCACACACCCCTTTATTGTAGTCCCAGCAGGCCCCGATTGTGCTTTGACCGGTGGGCTCACCCTGTCCCACCACCCCGCGGGTAGGGCGGGCTGAAAAGGGGGCCGGCACGAGCGGCAAACCGCTGGCCTTATAGATGGTGCGACCAAACATGGCGCCTCCCATCGTCTGCTGGTAAAGGTCAGAATCCAGCTCCCCCCACTTCACCTCTGGGTCGGCCGCCATCCGTGCCCGGAATTCATCATCATAATGGGACCAGGCGTACCCCCCAAACGTCATCTGCGCCCTCCGCACCATGTCCATGTACTTGAATAGCGCGATGGACCGATGCAGGAATTTTTCACAATATACGCTGGCGTATATCAGAAAAGCCGCTGACCAATTGTCGATTGTTAACGGGACCTTGGGGCGACGAGCCAACTCTTGCTCCTCCTCCTTGGACCCCTCCTTCGAAGTCAACTCAATATGCAATAGTTTTAAAATGTCAATGTACTCCCCTTTCCAGATCTTCTCCCTCGTCGCCAGCGACAAGTGCGCCCCCAGCGGCTTGGTCACCCCCATGTATGGAAGCTTCCGCACCGGCACCACGTAATTCTCCTTACTCCTGGCCACGGCCGTCCCCGCCTCCGCGCCCCCCGACGCCGACTCCCCGCCAGCGCACGACCCGACCGCGCTTGTCAGTGCCCCGCCATCTGTTCCCACCCCCGTGTCTTTTACATACCGGCCTTTTAGCAGCCGTACCCCATCATCCCCCTCGAGTATCCTTCCCCACCGACACCTGCACACAGCGCCTCTTGCCCACACCACTCCCCACTCCGTTTCCAACCTTACCTGGCGTCAAGGTCGGCGTCCGAGCTGGATCCCGCCGCCTAAACAGTGGAGCTGAGGGGGCCGTCACCCTGGGCGCGTCTTGCTGCGGTCGAATCTGCAACACACTGCCAACAACATCATTAGATCCCCCCCGTATCTCCACCTTCTCCTCAGACTCGCCATCTTCAACATCCTGTAGCCCCCGGGCGTCCCCTATGGACTCCAGCCGGCTCAGCCCCGCCTTCTCCCTGCACACCCTCATCAGATCCACCAAGTCCGCGCACTCTCCCCCTCCCGCCGCCGCACTCGCACCAACAGTCAAAGGAACAGGAGCTGCATGTACCCCTCTACCCCCGGCAGCCGATGTGACCCTTCGGGGGGGCTGGCGGTGACTCATCCTGTCGCCGCCCAACGCTGTCCCAGGCCATGTCCCCCGTTGGAGCGCGACCGCCCGTACCAGGCAGAGCCGGCCCATCCCCTCGGTGGAACGGAGCCGCATGCTGCTCACCCGAGCCCCTCGCCAAAATGTCCTGCCAATCAAAAAAGGTGGAGTCCAGCATGCCGAGGAAAAACGGCAGTTCCTGCCCCCCCACGCGCTGCTCCTGCCCCAACCCCGCTGTGCCCCTCGACCACACCGCGCAGAATGTCCCCCCGCCGCGCCGGGCGCCCCCAGCTCCCGGCCCAACCCCCCTGACCCCCATCCCCACCCCTCCTCCCATTCCAGCGACTGCGGCCCCACCCCAACCCCCCAAACTCCCATCCCGGTCCCACCCCCCCCAATCTGCCCCCCCCCACTCCCCGCTCCCTCCACCCCGGCCCCGCCCGCCAACCGGGTCCCCCATGTCACCTCTGCACCCCCACGCCCCTCCCCTTGGTGCCCCACCCCCCGCTCCCCCCTCTCTCCCTCCCCAGTGACGGAGACCTACTCGGGCCCACCACGCTCGCCCCCTCCCCGGAGGAAAACCCCCAGTCCAGCTCACTCTCCGCACCCCCCACCTCCATATCTGACTCTTCTATCAATAAGGGGGACCCCACTCCCCCTGCATCCTGTCCCGCCCCCGCCCCTCCCCCCCACCCTCCAGCTCTTGTAACACCACTGCACCCCTCCCCAAGCCCTCACCGTCTGCTGCAGCCCGGCCATCACCAACCACTCCTGCCCCCCCCCCATGACAACCCCCATAGCCCCTGCCCCCCTGCCATGGACCGCACCGCTGTCTCCGCCAGCCCCCTCCCGCCCCCGTCCCCGCCCACAAACTGCAACTCAGGGCGTCCCTGCGGCCCTCCAGACCCCTCGCACCCCTCGGCGCTTTATTGCCCCTCGCTGCCTTTCCCCGCCGGCCTCTCCCTCCCGCCTCCCCCCACCCCTCCCGCCTCCCGGGGCCTTCCGTGGCCGGGACCGCGGGGCCCACACGCTATCACTGCTGCCGCGGCGCCATTAGCAGCGCGCCACGGCGGCCTTACCTGGAGGTCGGGCCGCACCAGGTTCATGCGGCCCGTCTCCCCCAGCAGCCTCAGAGCCTCCTGGAGGCGGGGGTCACCAAGCAGCGCAATTCCGCTCCGCAACAACCTCACTGCACCGTGCAAATTTCCGATCACCAGCACCACACCACTACCTGTTGTGATGCCACGGAGAACCCACTACCACAGCTCACAACAAAAAACATGTGCCCCAACTGCCTACTGCCGGCTGCTGTGTCACTGCACCACAAAATGGTGGACAGTGACACACGATGTCCGGCTATATCCACCCCCAGCCCAAAAACAGCCCAAGAAGAGCCCAACAGTGAAGTAGTGTGGCTCACTGGTTAGAGGCGGCAGACCCGAGAGCAGAGGACGGCCCAGGACCAGGGTTCGATTCCCGGCGCGGCAGGTTTCTGGACCAGGGTCAGCGGACCCGATAATTCTCTCGCCTCGGTGCCCACTCTGATCAGCGATCACACTCGGCAACTCTGGGCATTAGCTTGCCTCATCTTCACTAACGGCCCCACCAGACCGCCGGGGATGCCTGGTCTCACCCTGGAGATACCCATTAAGGGACCATCTCTCAGGGAAGCCAGGAAGGGTTTCGCAGCAGTCGAAGCGCCTTGGGACCCTCCGGGTAAGTAGTGCGCTATATAAATGCCTATACATACATACATACATACAACTGCCCTCCCCCATCCCAATCAGCCCAAAAAGCCCTTCCTGTCCGTTCCGTGTCCCCTTCCCCTCCTACCGGCCCCAAAAATCCTGTGGGGGCAAGCTTCCCGCTGGTCGGCTGCCCCCCCAAGACCCCATTCACATTTGCCTCTACTTGGCCCAGCTCTGACCCTGTGGTGAGGATGACGTCGGCGTTGAGGGGGCTGGCGGCAGGAGGAGTTGCGGTGCAGCGGTCCAGCGGTAAGGCGCTGAGCTCTGGGAGGGGCCTCCAAGTTTGGCTCCGACTTGTGGCTCCGTGCTGTGGCTCCGTGCTGTGCTTACGCGGATGCCTGAGATTGACATTGAGGGAAGCGCTGAGGAAAATGCTGACGCTGGTACTACGGTAGGCATCATGAGGAGATGAGATGCAGTTTCATTAAGTAGGAAGCAGGAATCTTGTGTGCAAAACGGAGTTGGGTCCTGGGGGAGAGCAGAGGGCCCCCGTATTGCTAAGTGACAGTTTGTGGAACAGCTTGAGGCTTTTTAAGCACACAAAGACATAAAACTGTGTATCTATGTAAGGCATTAAGGCATTAAGGCGCATATAAGACTTCAAGGTTCAAGAGGGAGATTGGGAGATTTCAATGGACTTCAATAAACATTTTTTTCAGGTCACCACGGTGCAGTGCAGTGCCCCTATGACCTCTGTGCTATTCTGTTCCGTTCTGGTCTGTTCTGTCGTCTTCTGTTTGCTGCTGAGGGTTCAATTAGTACAATACTTTCCCCGTATTTCAATCGCTCAGGCAGTTTGTGATTCTGTGATCTAAGAGGTCGGCAGTCCTAAAAGCAGCAGCAAAATTGCGAAATAAACAGTCTAAGGCAGGGGCAGGAAAGGAGTTTCTAAAAACTGGCCAATCACCACCTATATTAGCGTCCCAAGGAGCCAGAAGAGGGAGAAGAAATGCCCAGCAAAGAATGGACTTAAAAGTTATAGTGCTGGCATTGGCAGAAAAAAATAAACAGCTGGATCAGAATGCCTCTGATAAAACCTTGGAAGAAGAGTAAGAGGAGACTCTAGCTGAACTCTCAGCGGATTTAAGTATGTTGGCTGTGGATGGTGAAGAAGAAAGCCAAGTAGTTATTTTTGTAAAAATGACTACGAGTCTCAGCACTCTCATACTTTCGATTGCTTATTATTGAACACATTTTTGGAGATGTTGGATGTTTAATCAATTTTAACTGGCTGAATACCTTTTGAAATAAAGTGTTTTATATCCAAAAAACCAATGCCAGTGATATTAAAAACGTATACCTCTCGCTAGCCCTATGCACAAATATGGTTTCAAGAAGACAACAGGTACTTATGAACATGTTAATGAGACATAACAATAACACAAAGTAATGCCTCGTTTATGTGAATATACCTGTTGTAGAGACAATGGGGGATATCTATAAAGAAGTGGCGGAATGAAGCGCCACTTTAGAAATGCAAGGCTGCACCATATTTACAAGGATATGGTGCAGCTGTTCGGTTCCCCCTGTGCTGGCGCTACACTTAGCAGTGTAGCGCCAACACAGGCACCCTTGCAGCAAAGTACAAGGGTGTCTGCATGCAGTGGAAGATTGTTTATGTGTAGGAAGGTGTCCCTTCCTGCACAGAAACAATCTTTAAATACTGTTTTGTCACTTATATGTGTGCTGCTTAATGCAGCATACATGGAAGTTACAACATTTTATTTTTTTAAGGATTATTTATGTGCAGGTAGGGTCACCTTCCTACACATAAACAATCCAAGGAATTTAGCTTTTTCCATGTGTGCTGAACAAGGCAGCACTCATCGAAAAAGCAAAAACTTTGCCAAGTTAAGACCAGGTTTTCTCTGGTCTTAATTTTTGCGCTACCTTCTGATTACGCTGCCCTTGTAAATAGGGGGCAGAGTCAAAATCAAAGAGTGTTGCGGTGAAACGCCCAACGCAACACACACTTCCCACCTCTTTCACGCTAAGCAAAGCATGAAAGAGGGCCTTATTTACAAGGCAGCGTTAAGCCATGTTAAGTGGCTTAACACTGCCTTGTAAATAAGACAAAGACCATAACCCCATGGAAACGTCACAAAAAGTGGTGTTCCCATGGTGATAGGTGCTTGTCCACAATGTATTTTAACAGACTGATTATGGGAATAAGAATTATGCTGTGAATTTACCGCACAACCCGGGTAGTTTCTATGTACCGCCTCGTAGTTTCTGAGTGCCTGAAAGTTTCACGCATCTCCCCCCCTCTTTTAGGAATACCAGAGAGATGGTCTCTTAAGAGAAGAAAACTCTTGGGATTCCTTTGCATCGAAATAAATATTAGATGATTATCAGGACATACTACAACAGCAGCTAGAAGGGGTGAGCACTGGCCTGAGTAAAACATTCTGGATGACCATCTATCTTTTGTTAGAGTCAGCTATTCCCGCATCGAGCTTAAAGTTGACTCATGTTCCACGCAATGGGAGAGTTGTTGCATGTGTAGGTCTGGTTGTAAGTGCGTGGTGATTACCGTAGACTATTGTCCATGTGTCCAGTAACTAAGAAGCGTTCATCAAATGTCAGTTTACAGAGATGAACAGCCACATGGCTGCCTAATGTAACAGATCACCTACTTTATATGTTGCTGTCAGTTGTGACAGTGGTCCCAAACAGCCCACCTGTCATCCTCGTGTCTGGATTGATGTTCCCACAGTACTGAGGGATGGTGGACAACTTACTTGTGGCATTGCATACAATGTACTCTAGATCCAGACACTGAGCACTACTTATCCTTGGTAAGTGGGGATTGTACAGTATTATGAGGTGGCTAACACCACTGGTACCATCTGTATTGATGACTACATGCTGATCTATCATATGTACATCTGTTCCATACATGAACTGAGGGACTACAAGGTTTTCATTTTGATTGCATCATATTTGTATGTGTTGGACAATGTGTACATGACAATAGTATTTTGTGATGAGTATACAGAGCAGATGTAACCACATTTAGTGGTGTGTAGACATGGGTAGGTGAGTCACACATATCGAATGATATTGATGTATGTCAATAGCCAGGTCAAATTGTTAAGGCAATGACACACATAATTGGAAGACTTCCAGTACTATCTGGTAATGTGAGTTTGCATGTCATTGAGAAGGCTGAACACAATGTAGATATCTTCATAGACAGGTTGAATCGCTATAAACAGATACAGGATGTGTGTTTCATAAATCATATACAGAAAAGGTCAAGCAAACTAAGGACAATACAAATAATCTGTTTTATTTAGTATCTAAAATATAGAGATAAAAACAAAATATGTGATCAACATATAATATTCACTATTGATAAAAAATATATCTATTAAAAAAGGAGCGTACAGTTCATAGGTACAACAATTAATTGTAAAACAATACAATTCAGTTATTAGTGGTGTAGCAGAACTGATGTCTATGTGGACATCCCATTTGATGACATCAGGTAACAATGGTATGCTACAAGGGCCTAGGCTGACAGGGTGATGACATCTTCTGCTACACACATGAGGCTGGATTTGGGAGAAGGTCGCACATGCAGTTGGAGCAGACTGTGCTTATGACACCATTATGTGTGACTGTTCACAGGTCATGTAGCATTCATGCATGTGCTCATGCCAATTTTTGAGGCAATGTAATCATCCTTCTACATGCTATGATCTGTGCAATTGTGTAATTTGTTGTTTTATGATTTGTTTGCCCAGTGCAATTGCAATTAACCTATTGCTACTATTATTTCAGCATCACTCCAGGGCAGCAGAGGAGACAGAGCTGAGACCGTTGAGGAAGGAGCTGGCCACAGTGGTTGCTGTCGCACCAGTGACACAGAGGGAACCAGTGGCCCAGAGGGTGATGGGAGTGCCATGGAGTAGCCAGAAGGCACATCAACATCGTCATCATCAGAGTCGAGCTGCAGTGGCTGCTCCCTCGTGGTGGCGGACCCCCCTGGACATCCATGTCCACCACCCTGTTCCATCTCCACCCTCCCTGCTGCTCCTACTCGGCTGTCCAGGCCCATTCCCGTAAGATGGGAGGAGTCTCCTTTGCCCCAGGCACCTTACTCCCTGCCTCAGTCTCTACTGAGTGTGAAGGCTAGCGAGATCCTGAGGCAGATCTCTGTGGATCAAACAGCAGTGCTGAATGCCATCCAGGTGCAAAGCCACCAGCTGACACAAATGGTGGTGTGCCTGGAAGGCATTCACGCTGACATGTCTGTCCTACAGAGATATTTTTAGGCTCTGGCTTCCACACTCACGGTAACCTCCCCCCAATTCCAGCTTTCCACCCCCCGTACCACCACATCCAGTAATATACACCCAGACAAGACACCCACTGCACCACATACATCTACAACACACATTGATCCAGACACCACACCACCGGACATAGCCACTACACACATGCAGGCTTACATCACACCAGCAAACACAGCCACTACACACATACAGGCATGCACCATACCAACAGACACAGCCACTACGAACATCATACACCCAATCACCACACCCACACAACCAGCCACAGTAACATTACACATTGACAAGGGACAGGAACATTCATCAACCACACTCAGAGAGAGACATGTACAAACAGCACATGCATCCACACCTCAGACTTCACATCCCTTTCCCTGCAACACACAATGCCTTGGCTTACCTCCTCCACTGTCTCTCAAAAAACTAACCCCGTTCCCCCTTGAACTCTTCACTGCCACACTTTTCCAGCCCGCCCAAAGCTAAAAGATCTTCTTTCCCACCCCTATCCTTCCCTTCCACTTCCACCTCAAAAACCCCACCCCTCCACTAAACTCCTCCCTACCCCAAAAGGCCATAAAAAAGGTAACCCACCCATCTAGAAACTGACCCACCTTTTCCCAAAACCCAAACCAAAAACTAAAAATACTGCTCCCACCCTCCCTATTCCTTCCCTTACCCATAACTATACCCAGCACTTTCCTTCATATGTAACGAATCCTCTCCTCCGTATGGTGACACCCAGCCCTCCCAAATCTAAGCCCAACCCTCCCAAGGATCAACCCAGCCCTCCTGATCCCAACCCTAGCCTACCTAAAGAACATCATAGAGGTGCCTGAACTGCCCACTAGATGTCCTTTACCGGGGAGGTTTCCCGGGCAGTGTTCTGGCTGGCAAGTTAAGTGGCACAGCAGTGTGCTGGACCACATCTTGGATTTTCGACTGCCCATTGGCCTTTGTTTTTGGATCCCAATGTGTACTCCATAATAAACAACTTGCTTTTGTTTAGAACACCTTTGTCCGGCCATTGCTACTGATGCTACTAGTTGTTATTGGCTATTTGGAATGTGTGATTACAATTGAGTTTGTTTGACCATGATAGCTGATCCATTTGCAGTGGCAAGTATGGTCAGAACTTAGGACAAGGCATGTAGTTACAGAGGGCAAGGGTCAATGCTCAATGGATGTATATGTGGGATGAGTTCCAATTGGGGCTGAGATTGCATTGGGTGGTATTTGCTTTGGTAAATATTGCAGCTTGATTTGGCCAATGTCCACGTCTTTCGGCTTGCTGTACTACCTGAGAGGTAGGGTGGATATATGTTTAATGTGTACAAAGTAGGTGTTTCTCCACACATGGGGGGGGTTGTATTGTAATACCTAATTGATACATTGGATGCCCATGTACACTTTTAAATGTGTGTTCTTACACATAATTTAACTAGATGTCTGACAACTACTGTTGCTGCAGTGTTTTTTTCAGGACTTGCACTTACATATTAGCCACATGTGCATGCTACTGTGTGACAATATTGGTTGTCCCTGATATAGGTCATGCCACAGGTCTTGCGCACATGGAGACATTGAAGCAAGTGCAATATGGATTGTGGCCTTGGCCCGTAGCCTTCCAGGAGTCCCCCAGGGAGTCTTTACATTGTGGCCTTTAAATGTATGAGACTGTGGTTTGTGGTTATCCCATTTCCTTTTTCATGTGGGTGATGTGTGAAGGCCAATTACAGTGGTCTAGGAGTGGAGGTGAACTTTCTTTCCATGAGACATCCATACTGATGTATGTTCAATGTCACAAAAGGGCCTCGCTTGTGGTGTCACAGAAGATGATTGCTATGTTATTCATGAGGTGGTGCTGTTTTGTGACACTGTTTATTGCACACATCAGTACACCAGCTTCTGAGATGTGCACACATGTAGAGTTTGCAAGAGTGTGACTGCACATTGGCACTGGACTGGACATAGAGGGCATCATGCAGATGTGATGGGAACATGCATTCTGTGATGTTGCATTCAGGACCCACCAAATATGTTAGGACTAGGGCTACAACACCCTAAGCCTTATCCACAGTGTTGTGTCTCCAGGGGAAGACACAACACTGGAGTAGTGTCACAACCCCATGTGTAGTGTGGGACAACATTTGCTAGGAGTGCTTTCAGGCAGGTGATGTGCAGTGTCTGTAGATTTTCACCTGGGATGTTTGATCTGCCCACACTGACACATACACATGCACTCTGTCTTCTATATTGTGGGGGGCTTCATTGTGTTTTTCGTCTTCTTCACTAGAGGATTTTGAGTGTGATGGCTGTACTGGGGGGGTCTCACAGAGGCGTGGCTGATGTACATGAGGGCGTGGCTCACAAGCATGTAAGCTTTAAATCTATGTTTTGCATATTGTCCCTCACAAACAATATATTCCTACTTCTGTATTTGCACAACCTGAAGTTATCTGATACAACGAGTTACATTGCATCTATAAGATGCCGAGACTATTGGATTTGCCAATGGTTGTTAGTTTCATTAGTCATTGGTGCAACAACTGTGACTTCATGCATAATATTATGATAATGCTTCAGTTTCGACCTGATAATACTAGTAATGGAGTATCACGAGTCTTGATGCAGTTACATCAGCGGCAGTGGAAGGTGGCACTGATGCAGAGTTGAATTTAATTCGCACACTGAGGGTGAGAGCAAATATGCAGAGTCCAATGGAACCTGCATCTGCTTCTTCGACCTGCCGGTGCAAAGCTTTTGCACCGGCAGACCCCGGACCACTTTAAGCCCTGCTGCTCAACTTTGACTACTCACTCTTTCCACTGTCTCTTCAGGCCCCTCGTGTCCTGCTTCTCATGAAATATGTTTTGGCAAGATGTCCCGGCGTGATGACTTGGAAACATGCTGCTTACACCCCCCCAACTCATACTGAGCATGGTAAGCCCCTGCTTTTCCATGATGGTGCATCGATTTGCTGAGTATTCCATGAACACGGTTAGGTGTAAGACTTACTGGCAGTTGCATCCACGAAGGTGTTGATTTTGGATGTCATCGAGCACATACAAAGGCGGCAGGACATGTACGATAGGCTCCATGTTGGCATAGGACTTGAGAAGGTGTGCACAGGTGTACACAGGTGCACTTCTGGCTTATATACCTTTCTTTCCACCAACTCAGATGAGGTAGTTGGACCACCGCGATTGACTCTTTGGAAAGGCGCATTGTAAATGGGTGGGCTGTTCGTAAGGTGGTCGGCTGTCCACACGCTCCATTGATCCTTTACGACGCAACCGTGGTGTAAATTTCCTGGCGGTGTCAGAAGGACCACAGTGGTCAGATTGCTGTGTATTCGCAAGCATTGAAATCCGTCGGTCAGAGTGAACGCTTCCAATGAGAGCGCGGTGGTCGGACCACCTACGACACGACTATAGAAGCCGGTCTGACCGGCATCGTAATGAGCCCCCATAATTTGGTGCTGCACAAATTATAAATATTTACTGAAATTCCACTCATTATTATTTGCAAGCAATATGGTTTTTCCAGTAAAACTGGACATCTGTGAAAATTTAGTGGCTATTTCAATGAGAAATGTGCTCTCTTTAAGTGACAGGGTGCTACCACACAATGCTTTAGTTACATTACAAAATCACCCACCATATGCCCATTGAAACTAAATGGTCACGAAAGTTTGTCGTTCTAAGAACTGGATCAGGGTTCTAAAGTGTTTAGGAAGCACTGTTGTAGGGAGCTGCAGGACACTCAAAAAATCTCAAAAAAATTCAAAGTAGAAGGAAAGAAAGGAAAGTGGACCAATAAAAGAAGGATATTGAAAAATAAAGGAATGTCTCCCCTATTCCTGGCACAGAAGTACACTCAGGTTGGTACATATCCATGGTAAGGCAAAATTATGCAGTCACCCACAGGGCAGTAAAGTCAATTACTCAACTGGGCTGACTCATTGCTTTATACGGAATGCCGTCAGGGATGCAAGCAGGATGCAAATATTAGTTTATCAAATGAGGGTTCACCCAAAGTCTGTCTGTGTATGTATGTATATACATGTATGTCTATATGTGTAGGTATGTTTGTTTTTATGATTTTTGTTTGATTACTAGAGCTATGCAGACAGCTAAAGCTGTGAGGAACTCCTTAGAGGATCTAGCAAGGATTTTCATAATGCAAGTCTTCACCCACAAGCTTTGTCAATAGGGGTACCTGACACCATTGCCTACTAAGGTCATTTGTGAGATTCTGTGTTACAAAATACCTGCATAGGGCATTTAACATGATGTAATAACAATCCACCATAAAAGTCCTATTGGCATTAACATATGTTTTTCAAGAGAAATAATTGGCTTCCGCTTTTGTCGCAACATTTCATAATAAACAGATCACACCTATGGCATTTGACATAACTTTTCCCCAATGAACCAGTAAGACCTGTTGCCCTTATCATTGGCTTGTTACTGTATACAACTCACTCCTACTGAATGGAGTATAAGTAATCCCACAAGGTGATCAACAAATATACAGTCTTAAAATTACAAATATGGACACAATTACAGTTTCCAAATAATATCCGTGCCCTCCAAAGAGGACCTAACAAGCATTCTCTCGCTACAAATCTTCTACCCCACGGGATAGTCATAGAGGGTGATAAACACCTGTGGGAGAAAAATGGCTACATGACTACATGAAGTTGAAAATATGTTTATTATGCCAAAACAAGCCACAATATTGATAGCGCAACAGAGACAGAACGTTGCCACCTCAAGCAGTTGAGAATCTAATGCCAGCTTGCTCCCAAATGTTCCCAACATGTATACATTTTCCCAGCATGGACAATTACAGTAGGATACACATGACAGAAAACAAAACGTTCGATTTTTAAAAAATATCATCTTTATTATAGAAATCAACAAGTAATATCCATATAACACGGATATTATAAAGACAAATTCAATACATCCCTCCCCTTACCCCGACCCATCCTCGCTCTACCCTTACTGTACCAATCTAGTTAACAAAGTTAGAAATTGGCTGTTGAAAACATTTTAGCATTCAAGCATATACTGTCATTGTCACGAGTATTTCCTATAATATACCGGTTAGGGTCCTAGGCACCACACATATCTGCTGAGGCCGGACGTCATGATACCCTATCACACTCCAAAGTAAACTATCACAGCGCCTAAATCGAGATATTGACAGTCTCGAGTACTCTAGCATCAGGGGATAAAGGAAGTCCACCAGCATGGAAGCCCACACAAATCGTCTGCCAGTTTGACATCTTTCCTACATTTACACATTCGCCTCTCCTCAGCCACTGCCCATTAAGCCACACCTGTAACCCCTACATGCACTTCGGAAGGGGTACAGGTGAGCCAGAGAATCACGATTCGTCGTTTTGACAGCACTAAACCTACTTTCTCACTAAGGGCCTATTTTTGGCGGACAGGTAGCAAACCCAGCAGACATTGCTTAGGGTTCCTCTGGACCACCCAACCCTTTGCCGCATGCAGCCTGTCTGTCACAGTCCGCCAATACGTGTGTAATGCCTGACATTCTCTGAACATGTCGGAAATCCGCCTATTCCGCAGAGCAAAGGAGGGCAACGAAGGCCCTTTCCATGTATATTATGTGTAAAATAACCAAGGTCAACTATACTTGATGAATGATGTTATACTGAATCAATTTAAACCTTGCGTTTGCTGTGGCTTTTTGTACCACAGCATGCACTGAGTCCCACTGCCTCTCGATGATTTGGTGTCCCAGCATGCTATTTATCCTGTATCGGTAATGGTCCATTGGGAACATTCTCTTGGAGTGCCCTATATAAAATGGAGATAAATCACCAGCCTCACACCATATTCAACAATGTAGCTGGTGTAGCAAACTCCGGAGGAGCCTTGGGGAATGAGGGCCCTATGCCAGGAGCAGTGACCACCAACTTGGCAAATTGCAAGCATTACCTGTGACCAAGTTGAAAAGTCTCCACGGCATCCTGAAGTGTTATAAATCTACTGTTTGGGTACAGATCCCAGAGAGTGGTGCAGCCTCCTGCACGCCAATAGCCCATCGCCATTGTTTACGTTATTTGAAAGAAGGGCTGTAGGGACCATATAAACATATCTGATGCATAAGAGGCGCGCTTGAGCACTCTCCGAACCGCCCATTCCCATGCCCTATAAACCTGGCCAGAAGTATTCATTACCGTTCCTTCGCCATTGGGCCACGGCAGGTCAGAGAATTACCCGGGCCATGAATCTCTCAAAACGTCTTGCAAATCATTAGTCAGCACCCAAGGCCTTTGACACCAGCCATCCATGGAAGCATTCCCATGTCGGTGCTGTCTCTGAGGCTGTCTCTGTCTCAACGATGCTGGCAGAAGGATTCCTCAGTGTCCGATACACAGTTCAAGCCCTCAAGTGCACCATCGGGCGCACCACTATCTGTCAGTTTGTTTGACCCCAGTGCATGTCTCTGATTCCGCTGAGCTTCGACACGATCTTGGGCTTCATCGAGTGGCAGGCGAGCAGGGGCGGCTCTAGGCTCATGGCGGCCCTGGGCAGGGACCATAGGTAGGGGGCCACCGGAGGAACGCAGATGCGGAGGCTAGTGAAGAGGCAAGGGGGGCTGGGTGTTTGGAAGTGGAACAGAGCCGGAGGCCGCCAAATCGCTATCAGGGGCCACCACGCAAATATGTATCCATCCTCAGGGGATTATTATATTAAGGATATATGTTGGCGTGGCGGCCCCTGGTGTTTGGCGGCCCTGTGCAGGTGCGCAGCTTGCACATGCCTAAGGCCGCCCCTGAGTCAAGGGATCATGTTTCCGGCCCAAGGGAGTTCTCTGCTTCTCTACCCCCAGAGTATCTACTGTGCTGCACTCTGAGCCATGTAGGAAAAATCAAACCATATATAAGATCAAGGTCCCGTAGATGCTTTTTGGTAAAGATGAAACTCTTCTGAAGCTCTTGCACCTGTCAAGTATAATCCGCAAAACTCATATTGTGACATCCCTCGTACCGAGGTGTACCATGCACCCTAATACGTTGCAAGATCAGTGGTAGAAGTGGGCGGAATTGGAAGGGCACGGGCTGCCCCTACTTTTAAAAATAATTTCAGTCCGTTCCCCTACTTTATTTCAAAAAATCGTCCCGGGACGGCAAACAATAACTTTTTCATTCAGCTTCCAGGGGCTGCTCGCACTCCTCGCACTACTCTGTTGAGCTCCAGAGGCTGCAGCAGCCCCTCCCTGAGCCCTTACACACTGTAGGCCCTGAGCTCTCACAGACTGTGGGCAGGCCCATTGTCATTCCGATGGAGGCCGATTATCCCCTTTGGAATGACAATGCGCCCGCCCTCTACCTTTAGCCTATCATGTGCCAGACAGCAGTGAGATCAGAGTTACATAAACAAAAAGTCCTATGCACACTGTAATAAGGTTTAGAAATAGGATTGTATCCTCATGAGTCAAAACATATTTAAAATACAACTGCCAAGAAAAATACACAGTTCCTTTTGGAGTAATAGAATCTTCATTTAATGATTCTTGCAAGCCAGCCGACACGTGCTTCATCGCAATTGGAATATATCATCCGCGACTCCTCAGGGCTGAGGAGGTATACATAAATTGGCAATGATGTATACACAGCATAAATTGAGGTTTTACCATGAGCATGGGTTAATCAAGTGAGACCGGTGGTGCAGATATGTAACGACCGGATTCTCAGAACAGGCAGCCTACTATCCGTAGCTAACCCAGTCGTCACGTAACCACACTCTTCTCAGGCCACTATATACATGATATATAGAATACTCACCTGAGAAGGTGAAAAAGAGCTATTTACATGCCTGTACAATCAAAGATACCACTAACACCTAATGGATTCCATATCTTATCCTATAATTAACTCATCTTATATTCTTTAACGTCTCCCGACGATATCTTTAACGTCACCCGACGATATCTTTAACGTCACCCGACGATTATCTTTAACGTCCCCCGACGATATCTTTAACGTCACCCGACGATTATCTTTAACGTCCCCCGACGATTATCTTTAACGTCCCGCAACGATATCTTTAACGTCACCCGACGATTCTTTATAGTCTCCCGACTGTCTATGCTATGTGGGGTTAATCTATCAACAATTTGGACATTCCTGGGCAAATTATATGTTCTGTCTTGCAACCATCCCTGATCCTGAGTAGTGTACCTAGTTATCAACAGTTACCCGCAAGTGGGGGTGTCTCCCAGCCCTCTATACATCAGCATCTGGTGAAAAAGGAACCCTTTACTCTCTCTCAGAGACAATAAACAACCAGGATTTGACTGGGGTCCCTTTATTAAAATGACAAGGAACTAAATAACTAATGCTCTTTGTGGAGCAATGATAGAATAACAACTAACAAGAAATCAAACAAACAAAACATTATAACAATGATATATGTATAAGTAATACAGTAGGAAATTATTAATGCAAGTGGAGACCTAAACATAACCTAGGATGCAAAAAGAAGTTAATGATTATATAATGCAAATTATTTAAGAACACCTCACCCTATTAAGAAGCGTCCAACTCTCTGTTCCTCTCTCTCTGGTGAAATCAGGACTCTCTCTCTCCTGCACCATCACCAACGTGCTAACTTCACTCCACTGGTTCAACTGCTCCAAAAGCTCCAACTGGCAGCTCCAACTCTTCCATCCGACTCCCAACTGACTTCTTCATTGACTGACAGCTTCACCCCTCAAATCCATCTGACTTCTACCATTGCAAAAACCATCTGATCTCTCCACTGCTGTAAACCATCTGACCGCTCTCTTCAGTTCCAAAAACCATCTGGGAGGCTCTCTGCTCATGGAAATTTCCAGCAAGCACCCGGCCTCCCACCGAATTCCTGTACCAAGCCCTGCGCTCCCTGCGCTCCCACAGTGGCCAGCTGTAGTTGCGTCTAGAGCCCGGGAAAGTAAGCACATTTCTTCGATAAGGGCCGGTCCTCAACGGTTTCTAACTAGTGAATAACAACTCAACTCTAAATATCACTTCTGACCAAAAAAGCCTCAGACAACTGAGGCAGGAAGATAAAATGGCTACTCTCTAGTTTAGGCCTTTAGGCCCGAAAAGAAGCAAAATAGGCATAGAATAATGCCACAGCCTATAGACAAACCCTACAAATTACAAATATGCTAAAATAAAGGATTCATAGCAATATACTGAGATGGCAGTGGACCATAGTCATCACCAATCCAAATAGGGCAAATTATCCTGTCGTTACAAGATATTATATGGATACCCTAAATAAAGTGACATTTTCTATAGGCATGAATGGTGGAGACCACAACAGCTGGAACCCGTGAAAAAGTCTTATGTGGAAAAGAATATGTATACAATGTGGTAATTTATACTATTGATACAGTAAGAATTAAGTTTTGAGGAGGAAAGTGAATAGAACATATCGGAGTTTGAGGAGCCAACTGGGGCTCCTGTAATACTTTGGCATGGAGCGGAATTCGCTTGTCGCTCAGATCAAAGTTGAGACCGGATGTGTCGTGAGCGTACATTTCAAAGCATGCAGGTGCTCTTTGCATTGTGTCATTCATACAAAAGCACTGAGAATTTCTAAAACGGGTACCTTCCGGAAAACGAAAGATTTCTATGGAGGTCTGTAGGGTGCATAATAAAGAGAGGATCAGGGAAGATTGTGTAAAAATCTGGACCTTTTAGAGGATGCGACTCTTAGATATAAAGTAAAGTGCAGAACTTAAATTTAGAATTTTTAAAGTAGGTATTTCTCCCGCTCACCACTAAGCCGCTTATAATTCCGACCCGGCTTCGCCCAAGACCTGGTACAGTTGGCGAGAGTCCACGTCAAGGACCCTTAGGATCTGAGGAAAATACTATGAGGGAAAGAGACACAGGGAGGGAGGGGTAGACAGGAACGAGGAATTAGAGCCGTGCCATGAGCATATTTCTACATAAAGCATAGGTAAATAGTCAGGCGGGGGGGGGGGAAATTGGAGGTTTTCACTCTGTATTTTTAAGGAGATGATCCTTGTCTAAAGGAAATTATGAAATCTCACCGGGTAACAAGATCTAGTGTGTAAGATCTTGATCCGTGTCTTTGGTTTGGAAAAAACGTGTGGGTGGAGTTTATAAAGTCCTCCACATGGGTTAGGATACTAAGTGGGGTTTGTTAAATCCTCCACGTAGGTCCGGGATATTCTAATGCAAGAATAATAGAAGGAAAACAAAGACGGGAGATGATAAGTTGCCAGGTGCTCAATCGGCGCAAGAAAGATAATTTATTAGAACTGTATTATAGGCGAGCCATAACCTAGTTATAAGGTCAATTACACGTATCTTGAGTATCCGAGAGTCTGTGAACCGCAGGCTGTTAATATCGTCACAAACGGTGAACGTGTCAGTCCACGTTGATAGTTGGGGCCCTAAGCAGAGAAAACAAATATAAGTGACAGGGGAAGGAACCGTCAATGGTAATGTTCTGACATCTCTGTGCATTTATATTAATCCTGTCCTTAGAATCGGTACGTTGTCTTACCGGGTAGCCGGACTTCGAAAGTTCTTCCTGCTCTGCGAGTTCAGGTTCGATCGTGCTCCGTGTTGTGGACACATGACCGGATACCCGGAAGTTCTTAAATAGTGAGTGTGATAAAGCCCCGGATGGCGGGAGCTAGACCGTAAGTATGTGAGGCAGTGGGGGATAATACTACAAGGAAGTAAGGAGAAAAGAATAATCGCTGTGCCGCACTTTGTGCGGTCACAAGAGTTATTGCGCTTTTGCGATTTACTAATGACTCCTCTGAAAACATTTACGATTATGTTTGAACAGAGAATATTTGAAAATTTAAATCTCAGATAATGTGCATTCTAAGTCCCGGATACCGGAGATTAGAAGGAAGGTAGCATTAATAAAGTGAATATTACTTGGGCTATTATATAGTATATTGTGGGTGTGTACCCAACTCAGCGAAAGAACTGCCCTTGTTGTTCATAAAGGATGGGAGCAAAAGTTCGGATGTTAGAAACCGACCTATGGTGTCAACCAGGCATGCACCACCTTAAGAAAAATGCATGCATCAACACTGTGCTTATAAATCTTTGAGAAACAGATACATATATATAAATTGTAGTGCTTAAATTAGATTATAACCTTTTTTTTAAACTATGTCACAGTTATTTAGGAATGAAAAAACAAAACAAATACACCTGGAAAATACTGTTACAGACATCCTCAAATAATGAGTGTGCAGCGAACGATGGACAAGGATTCCAGTACATACATGTGTTTCTTAATGCCCTGGAGTTCTTGAAATGTCTCATTTGTAAAGTTATTAAACATTAATATTTAGTGTATATATGTATGTGTCTTGTAAAGCGCACTGCTGCCCTGAGGCGTTGTGGCGTTGTAGACCGCTGGGGAAGCCGTCCTGGCTATCCCTGTGAGATGGTCCCTACTGGGTATCTCCTAGGTGAAACCAGGCATCCCCGGCGTATGTGGGGGGGCCGTTGTGGAGATGAGGCAAGCTAATGCCCAGAGTTGCCGAGTGTGATCCCTGGTTAGAGTAGGCACCAAGTTGAGAATTATAGAGTCCGCTGACCCTGGTCCACAACCCTGCCGCGTCAGGAATTGAACCCTGGTCCCGGGCCGTTCTCTGCTCCCGGGTCTGCCGCCTCTAACCAGTGAGCCACACCACTCCACAATACATTTATGAGTCTCATGGGATATTTCATACTTCTATCAAAAGGATCAGGAAAACCACTATGGGGAGTGATTTGCATTCACAAAATGCAGAAAACATGAACAAACAGTAGTAGATACAGCATGTATCAGTCGCATCATGCATTAATATCTACTTTGACATAGTACATGTTGATTTGATCCAGAACACAATATGTGATCACAGTACTTTCATTGTTACGAGGCATCCTATGTTGCATCCTACTTGGGAATAGGAACACCTGAAACGTGTTTCTGCATATATTTGGTTATTGGTTATTCTCCCAGAAAATATCGCAGTTCTTGGTCATAATTGAGCCCGTTGCCCACCGCAGGAAGGCGCAAAATCCACATTGCTTCCAAGCGCCTTAGCCTGAGTTCTCTATTACCACCTCGTATGTTGGGTTGTGCAATATCGATGTCGAAAAAGGATACTTTTTTATCCGAGGTCTGATCCTGGCACGCAGCCGCGTGTAAGGCAACAGGATATTTGGGATCCTGTTTGTGGATAGCCCTCAGGGCGGATTGTGCTGCCAACATAATATTTTGTACAAGTGCATTCAATATTGTAGACCACAAATCGTGTAGTGCAATTAATGTTGGTGTTGATTGAGTATAGTTCGCCTTTAGATCCGCGGAATTGTTTTATTCCGTGTTTTGCCCATCTACACATGGAGCAAAAACCACATTTGTAGAAACCCTGGCTGTGTGGTGAAAGCCAGGTGGTGGTCGTAATGCTCTGTGGGACCGTGGGGCTCAGCCTGTTTTTCAAAGTTCTACCTCTACTAAAGGTTATTTGTGGGAATTCAGCAATGTGGTCTTGAATAGTTTTGTCTGATTTTAAGATTCCCTAATGTTTTGTTAGGCTTTTGCGAATGGCATGATGTAAGCCATTAAAATCAGTGATTAGTCTTATCTGTGTCGCACCTGATTGTGTTCGAACTCGTGTTTTCAATGTATCAGACCTCTTAACCTTCTTAATTCTCTGGGCAACTTTTTCTAGTGTGTTTTCTGTGTAGTCCCTCTTTCGAAAATGATTTTTCATGTCATGTAGGTCTCTGTTAAAAACAGTATCATCGCTGCAGTTTCTGCGGGCCCTAAGAACTTCTCCATAGGGTATGGCCCCAATTTGGTGGGGAGGATGCGAGCTGGTCGCGTGTAAGACAGCGTTACAGGCAGTGCTCTTCCTAAATAGTTTGCTCTGTAGGATGCCATTTTCAACATAAATTTCTAAATTTAGAAATTCAATCTTAGTCGTGCTAGACTGCATTGTAAAACTCATCTCCCATGTATTATTGTTAAGGTGTGTATAGAAGTCCTGTAGATGTTCTTGTGTGCCTGACCAGAGGAGAATGCAATCATCGATATATCAACCCCAGAGTATGATGGAGTCTATAAAGGAGCTGCCCTTACGTCCCCATATCAAATCTGTTTCTAAGGCACCCATGAAGAGGTTCGCGAAAGATGGAGAGAATTTAGAATGCATGGACACCCCCTTCGTTTGTCTGAACCAGAGGTTATCGCGCATAAAATAGTTGTGAAGTGTTTTTGTGATGACCTTCATGCCCAGTTCTGGATTTATGCTAGTGTACAGTGCTACAACATCGAAGGTGGCTAAGATGGTCCCTGTTTGCCATTGTAAGTCTGATAAAGTGTTCAAGATATGCTTTGTATCCTTATTATAGGATGGAAGATTTCGTACTAAGGTGTACTATGGATGGCGGAAGCTAGACCGTAAGTATGTGAGGCAGTGGGAGATAATACTACAAGGAAGTAATGAGAAAAGAATAATCAATGTGCCGCACTTTCTCCGGTCACAAGAGTTATTGCGCTTTTGCAATTTACTAATGACTCTCTCCTCTGAAAACATTTACGATTATGTTTGAACAGAGAATATTTGAAAATTTAAATCTCTGATAATGTGCATTCTAAGTCCCGGATACGGGAGATTAGAGGGAAGGTAGCATTAATAAAGTGAATAGTACTTGGGCTATTATATAGTATATTGTGGGTGTGTACCCAGCTCAGCGTAAGAACCGCCCTTGTTGTTCATAAAGGATGAGAGCAAAAGTTCAGATGTTAGAAACCGACCTATGGTGTCAACCTGGCATGCACCACCTTAAGAAAAATGCATGCATCAACACTGTGCTTATAAATCTTTGAGAAACGGATACATATATAAAAATTGTAGTGCTTAACTTAGATTATTCAATTTTTTAAAACCATGTCACAGTTATTTAGGAATAAAAAACAAAACAAATTCACCTGGAAAATACTGTTACAGACATCCTCAAATAATGAGTGTGCAGCGAACGATGGACAAGGATTCAGTTCTGTTTCATCAAGCAATACCTCCCTAAGCTCAGTGAGTGTGAGGGGTAGGGAAGCAGATGCAATAGAGAACATAGGCCAACAGGATAAATCCTCTTTTTTATGCGAAATTCAACGCATAAGAAGAGGCAACAGAATCCCAGATTGTCTATTAAAGCTGGGCATGCCAGAGGAATTGGTGAGGTATTTGGTAAATCTACATGCCCACACATATGCACAGGTCTGCTGGGGTAAACCAGGGGAGGTGACTGCCAGATTTGAGGTCTCTAAGGGCGTCAGACAAGGGTGTTTACGGGCCCGACTTTATTTTCTTTATTTATTAATGGGGTCATGAAATACTTTACAAACCACCCTACTGATGCGCCATCTCTAGCTGGTATGAAAATTCCTCTGCTCATGTTCGCGGACGACACGCTTTTAATATCCAAAATGAGGCAGGGTCTCCAGTTAGCCCTGTCCCGCTTTGAGCTGTTCTGCCGCGAACATAAGCTAGAGGTTAATGTGGGCAAGACCAAGTTCATGGTTCTTAGGGGAAGGAGCCCTACCAAAGCTAGGGTTACAATGGGAGGCGCTACCTTCGAGCAGAGATCAGTCTTTACCTATCTTGGTGTCACCATCAGGGAAAAGGTAAGCTGGACACCCCAGATAGACCTATTAACATTAAACATTAAAGCACGCTCAGCTAGGAGGAGCTCTTCTTAAAGAACATAGATGCTCCCTTACAAAACCCATGACCCCCCTTATGAAGATTTATGGTTCCAAAATCTTGCCAGCGGTGTTGTATGGGGCAGAGCTCTGGGGCTTTAGTAACCTGGATCTTCTTAAAGTGGCCCAAATAAATTTCTCAGGGCAGCTGCGGGTCTCCCGCAGTCATCAACTCGCATTCCCCTTCTACACGACCTAGGGTGCCAGCCAGTAGAGGATATAGCACGCTTCAGACCACTGGCGTTCTGGCGTCGCCTATGGACAACGCCAGAATTATTGCTTTATGCCAAGGCCTTCCTAAAAGTCAGAAATCTTCGGGGTTCCTCTAGGATTGCATGGCTTTCAGACCTTAGAGCAACATTGACTGACATGGGGATGGAGGAGCTTTGGTCCAGCCCGAATACAGCTAATTTCCCTCCGAAAAAGCAGTTGAGAGACATATATTGGGGATGGATCACCTCTAAAAGACATGCCTCATTGACAGGTGGCTCGCTGACGGCAACATTTGTGACTATGAAGGATGTCAGCTACCTCGAAGAATACTGGAACATTATCACTAGGCCACTGGATCGCAAGCTCTTCCACCAGCTTAGGGTCGGTGTGCTTCCACTTCACGACCTAACGAAGTCTTGGATCAATAATGGCAATGGTCACTGCCAATATTGCAAAGAGTTGACAGAAACAGTAGAACACTTTTTTTTCGTCTGCCCTGTGTACCATGCCCCAAGACAGATGTGGCTACGCCCAGTTTGCAGGTCTCTGGGTACACGATCGGCGAGAATAGCCAGTAGAATTTTGAAGTCTGACACCTCGTCATTGGTGGTAACTGGGGTTGCTAAATTTATGAGCTGGGCTTGGATCTTGTGGTCCAGGTTGATCAACTCCCAATTGTCTACTTCCCAACCTACTTAAATGGGTACTGGTCTGAGGTTACCGGAGAATGCTATACTGTATTATAAATGATAATTTTAATATTGGTTTTTATTATAAGTCTAGTCTTGCATATGTGATTTATTACTATTTTATCAAGTTTTTACTGCATATTAATTCATTGTTTTATCATGGTACACTTTGTCATTCATAATTGCGAATTTGCACAACAAGGATACTGAATCTCTTTACTGTTCTTCTTTGAAGGGATTGGGATTGTTTTTATGGCCGATTTGTGTAGCATGTCTTTTATGATGAAACATCGAATAAAGACTATTTTTTGACTTGACTCGACTTGAATTCAGATCCAAAACCAGAAGGGGCAGGAGGGGCAAGCGCAGAGGATTACAGGAGGAAACTAAGATCAAGGACGACGCAGAACTGAACAACGGTGGAGTTGATGAGGTACAAGTCATAAACCTCTCCTCCAAAACCCTCACCTCCAACATGACCAAACTCTTAAGCAAAGGGCTTAGTTTTAATCCCTATGCCACTATAGATATTTGCAAACTAAAAATTGACCTGTTTAAGTTTATTCGTAATTTGAAACTGAAAAAACACTTTGCAAATAACGAATCCTCGAATAAAGCATCTAGAAATATTCAGACTCATTTTGCATCTGATGTCATAACAATTGATAACATACAAACTACACAATTACTACTATCTCTCACAGACCTGGAACAAACACTGTACGATATGGAGAGACTTCTAGAGGAACTCAACATTGAGTCAGATTTTAGCATTGTCAGTGGCTTGAGGTCCAAATCCAAATGGATTCCAACCTTGCCAGGAGTGAATGCAATCAACAATTTTCTTTAAACGTGTCCTAGAGGACATAGAAAGACTTGACGACAAAAAACATTACAACACCCTTAAATACAGGGATAATCTCACACAAGGCGAAAGGGTGGCACTCAGCCATCTTACCGAGGATCATGACATCATTATCAGGGAGGCGGATAAGGGTGGTAACGTGGTGATCATGCACAAAAAAGACTAACTAGAAGAGATTCACAGCCAACTGAACTCAGACAAGACGGAAGTCCTCATCCTTGGGTCATCACCCACTGCCTGGGACAACTCCTGGTGGCCCCCAGCCCTGGGCACCGCCCCCAAGCCGACAGACCACGCACACAACCTGGGCTTCATCCTGGACTCCTCCCTCTCGATGACCAGACAAGTCAACGCCGTCTCCTCTTCATGCTTTCACACCCTCCACGTGCTCTGCAAGATCTTCCGATGGATCCCGATCGAAACCAGGAAGACGGTCACCCAGGCCCTTGTCACCAGCCAGCTGGACTACGGAAACACCCTGTACGCCGAAACCACAGCCAAGCTACAGAAAGGACTACAACGCATCCAGAACGCCTCCGCCCGACTCATCCTAGACATCCCTCGACGCAGCCACATCTACGGCCACCTGAGGAACCTGCACTGGCTCCCCGTCAACAAGAGGATCACGTTCAGGCTCCTCACCCACGCATATAAGTCTCTCCACAACCTGGGCCTCAAGTACCTCAACGACCGCCTGACCTTCCACTCGCCCACCCGCCAGCTACGATCCGCTAGCCTCGCCCTCGCCGTACCACGCATCCGAAGAGCCACCGCCGGAGGCAGATCCTTCTCCTACCTGGCGGTCAAGACATGGAACTCCCTCCCAATCCACCTTCGGCTGACACAGGACCACCTCGCCTTCAGGAGACAACTCAAGACCTGGCTGTTCGAGCAGTAGCCCCCCCTCCACCAAGCACCTTGAGACCCTTCCGGGTGAGTAGCGCGCTATACAAGTGTTATGATTGATTGATTAATTGATTGATTGAACTGCAGGATACCTCTTACTATGAGCGTTTAGACCATAACCCAATGGGCGCCCTTACCACCGAAATTAACAAGAAACTTGGCATTTGAAAAGAGACAGGCCTTCTTAATGATGAGGAATACTAGTACCTGAAAGTGTTCAGACCCTCTATCCCTTGGTTTATTCACGCTTCCAAAGGTACATAAACATCTCCCTTTCCCACCAGGCAGGCCCATTATCTCGGGTATAGGGGGACCCCTGGAAAGAATAGCGGAATATGTGGATCTTTTTTTGAGACCCATAGTACGGAATCTTCCATCCTATATTCAGGATACAAAGCAAATCTTGAACACTTTATCAGACTTACAATGGCAAACAGGGACCATCTTAGCCACCTTCGATGTTGTAGACCTGTACACTAGCATAAATCGAGAACTGGGCATGAAAGTCATCCCAAAAATACTTCACAACAGACCGGCAACCATGTGGCAACATACAAACATGCTCATATCCATGATGGAAATGACTCTGATGAACAACTATTTCATGTGCGATAACCTCTGGTTCAGACAAACGAAGGGGTTGGCCATGGGTTCTAAATTCTCTCCATCTTTCGCGAACCTCTTCATGGGTGCCTTAGAAACAGATTTGATATGGGGACCTAAGGGCAGCTCCTTTATAGACTCCATCATACTCTGGGGTCGATATATCGATGATTGCATTCTCCTCTGGTCAGGCACACAAGAACATCTACAGGACTTCTATACACACCTTAACAATAATACATGGGAGATGAGTTTTACAATGCAGTCTAGCACGACTAAGATTGAATTTCTAGATTTAGAAATTTATGTTGAAATTGGCATCCTACAGAGCAAACTATTTAGGAAGAGCACTGCCTGTAACACAGTCTTACACATGACCAGCTCGCATCCCCCCCTCCAAATTGGGGCCAAAACCTATGGAGAATATATTAGGGCCCGCAGAAAATGCAGCGATGATACTGTTTTTAACAAAGACCTACATGACATGAAAAATCGTTTTCGTAAGAGGGGCTACACAGAAAACACACTAGAAATAGCCACCCAGAGAATTAAGAAGCTTAAGAGGGCTGACACATTGAAAATACAAGTTAGAACACAATCAGGTGCGACACAGATACGACTAATCACTGATTTTAATGGCTTACATCACGCCGTTCGCAAAAGCCTAATGAAAAATTGGGGAATCTTAAAATCAGACGAAACTATTCAAGACCACATTGCTGAATTCCCACAAATAACCTTTCGGAGAGGTAGAACTTTGAAAATCAGGCTGAGCCCCACGGTCCCACGGAGCATTACGACCACCACCTGGCTTACACCACGCAGCCAGGGTTTCTACAAATGTGGTTTTTGCTCCATGTGTAGATGGGCAAAACATGGAATGAAACAATTCCGTGGATCTAAAGGCGAACTATACTCAATGAACACCAACATTAATTACACTACACGATTTGTGGTCTATATTATAGAATGTACTTGTACAAAATATTATGTTGGCAGCACAATCCGCCCTCTCAAGGACAGAATAGCAGAACATATGAGGGCTATCCACAAACAGGATTGCAAATATCCTGTTGCCTTACACGCAGCTACGTGCTAGGATCAGACCTCGGATAAAAAGTATCCTTTTTCGGCATCGATATTGCACAACCCAACGTACAAGGTAGTAATAGAGAACTCAGGCTAAGGCGCTTGTGCGGTGGGCAACGGGCTCAATTATGACCAAGAACTGCAATATTTTCTGGGAGATTAACCAATAACCAAATATATGCAGAAACACGTTTCAGGTGTACCTATTCCCAAGTAGGATGCAACATAGGATGCCTCGTAACAATTACAGAACTTTGATCACATATTGTGTTCTGGATCAAATCAACATGTACTATGTCGAAGTAGATATTAATGCATGATGCAACTGATACATTCTGTATCTACTACTGTTTGTTCATGTTTTCTGCATTTTGTGAATGCAAATCACTCCCCATAGTGGTTTTCCTGATCCTTTCGATAGACGTATGAAATATCCCATGAGACTCATAAATGTAATATGCACTAAATATTAACGTTTAATAACTTTACAAATGAGACATTTCAAGAACTCCAGGACATTAAGAAACACATGTATATACTGGAATGCTTGTCCATCGTTCGCTCCACACTCATTATTTGAGGATGTCTGTAACAGTATTTTCCAGGTGTATTTGTTCTGTTTTTGTATTCCTAAATAACTGTGACATGGTTTAAAAAAATTGTATAATCTAAGTTAAGCACTACAATTTTTATATATGTATCCGTTTCTCAAAGATTTGTAAGCAGTGTTGATGCATGCGTTTTTCTTAAGGTGGTGCATGCCTGGTTGACACCATAGGTCGGTTTCTAACATCCAAACTTTTGCTCCCATCCTTTATGAACAACAAGGGCGGTTCTTACGCTGAGCTGGGTACACACCCAAAATATACTATATAATAGCTCAAGTAATATTGACTTTATTAATGCTACCTTCCTTCTAATCTCCCGTATCCGGGACTTAGAATGCACATTATCAGAGGTTTACATTTTCAAATATTCTCCGTTCAAACATAATCGTAAATGTTTTCAGAGGAGAGAGTCATTAGTAAATCGCAAAAGCGCCATAACTCTTGTGACCGGAGAAAGTGCGGCACAGCGATTATTCTTTTCTCCTTACTTCCTTGTAGTATTATCCCCCACTGCCTCACATACTTACGGTCTAGCTTCCGCCATCCGGGGCTTTATCACACTCACTATTTAAGAACTTCCGGGTATCCGGTCACGTGTCCACAACACAGAACACGATCGAACCTGAACTCGCAGAGTAGGAAGAACTTTCGAACTCCGGCTACCCGGTAAGACAACGTACCGATTCTAAGAACAGGATTAATATAAATGCGCAGAGATGTCAGAACATTACCATTGACGGTTCCTCCCCCTGTCACCTATATTTGTTTTCTCTGCTTAGAGCCCAAACTATCAACGTGGACTGATCCGTTCACCGTTTGTGACAATACCAACAGCCTGCGGTTCACAGACTCTCATATACTCAAGATACGGGTAATTGACCTTATAACTAGGTTATGGCTCGCCAATAATACAGTTCTAATAAATTATCTTTCTTGCGCCGACTGAGCGCCTGGCAACTTATCATCTCCCGTCTTTGTTTTCCTTCTATTATCCTTGCATTAGAATATTCCGGACCTACGTGGAGGATTTAACAAACCCCACTCAGTATCCTGAACCCATGTGGAGGACTTTATAAACTCCACCCACGCGTTTTTTCCAAACCAAAGACACGGATCAAGATCTTACACACTAGATCTTGTTACCTGGTGAGATTTCATAATTTCCTTCAGACAAGGATCATCTCCTTAAAAATACAGAGTGAAAACCTCCAATTTCCCCCCCGCCGCCTGACTATTTACCTATGCTTTATGTAGAAATATGCTCATGGCACAGCTCTAATTCCTCGTTCCTGTCTACCCCTCCCTCCCTGTGTCTCTTTCCTTCATAGTATTTTCCTCAGATCCTAAGGGTCCTTGACGTGGACTCTCGACAACTGTACCCGGTCTTGGGCGAAGCCGGGTCGGAATTATCACCGGCTTAGTGGTGAGCGGGAGAAATACCTACTTTTAAAATTCTAAATTTAAGTTCTGTACTTTACTTTATATCTAAGAGTCGTATCCTCTCAAAGGTCCAGATTTTTACACATTCTTCCCTGCTCTTCTCTTTATTTTGCACCCTATAAACCTCCATAGAAATCTTATGTTTTCAGGAAGGTACCCGTTTTAGAAATTATCAGTGCTTTCGTATGAATGACACAATGCAAAGAGCACCTGCATGCTTTGAAATGTACGCTTACGACACCACCTTCTACACGCAACCTGTCTCAACTTTGATCTGAGCGACAAGCGAATTCCGCTCCGTGCCAGAGTATTACTGGAGCCCCAGTTGGCTGCCCAAACTCCGATATGTTCTATTCACTTTCCTCCTCAAAAATTAATTCTTACTGTATCAAAAGTATAAATTACCATATATATTCTTTTCCACACAAGACTTTTTCACGGGTTCCCCCTGTTGTGGTTTCCACCATTCATACCTATAGAAAATGTCACTTTATTTAGGGTATCCATATAATATCTGCACCACCGGTCTCACTTGATTAACCAGTGCTCACGGTAAAACCTCAATTTATGCTGTGTATACTCCATTGCCAATTTTTTTTATCCCTCCCCAGCCCTGAGGAGTCGCGGAATTATATATTCCAATTGCGACGAAACACGTGTCGGCTGGCTTGCAAGAATCATTAAATGAAGATTCTATTACTCCAAAAGGAACTGTGTATTTTTCTTGGCAGTTGTATTTTAAATATGTTTTGACTCATGAGGATACAATCCTATTTCTAAACCTTATTGCAGTGTGCATAGGACTTTTTGTTTATGTAATTTCGTGTATTGATTGCAATACACGCATTGAGATGGCCAATTTTGCTCCTCTACTAAATCGTCTTCACTGACCCTTACTTTGCGAAAATCTAGTTAGCTGAGCGCCCAGTATTTCCCCTAATTACTAAAAACCCTTCTTCGTGAGATCAGAGTTAGTGATTACAGAGGAGCTTTCCCCAAGCAGAGTACTGTGGGGAATTTGCCCCCTTGTGTAATTTGTCAATGTTGTACACAGAGTGAACTGGGCAGGGCCAGTGACGGGACAGAAGAAGCGACAGGAAAGGAGAGGTAATGGGGCAGGAGAGGTGACTGGGCAGAAGAAGTAACAGGCAGGAGAAGTTACAGCGTAGGAGAAGTGATGGGGCAGGAGAAGTGGCGGGGCAGGAGAGGTGACGAGTCAGGAGCAGTGACTGGACAGGAGCAGTGACAGGACATGAGCAGTGACGGGACAGGAGAGGCGACAGGAAAGGAGAGGTGACGGGCAGGAGGAGTGATGGGGCAGGAGCGGTGATGGTGATTAGGCATGAGCAGGAGCGGTAACCGGGCAGGAGCAGTGAACGGATAGGGGCAATGAACGGATAGGAGCAGTGAACGGGGCAGGAGAAGTGATGGGACAGGAGAAGTGAAGGGACAGGAGAAGTGATCGGGCAGGAGTGGTGATCGGGCAGGAGCAGTGAACGGGCAGGAGTAGTGAGTTGGCAGGGGCGGTGACGGGGCAGGAAAAGTGACGGGGCAGGAGCAGTAGCAGTGAATGGGCAGGAGCAGTGATGGGACAGGAGCAGTGACAGGGCAGGAGCAGTGACGGGGCAGGAGCAGTGACAGGGCAGGAGAGGCAACAGGTAAAGAGAGATGAGTGGACAGGAGTGGTAACAGAGCGGGAGTGGTGACCGGGCGGGAGTGGTGCCCGGGTGGGAGTGGTGACCGGGCAGGAGTGGTGACCGGGCAGGAGTAATGACGGGGCAGGAGTAATGACGGGACAGGAGAAGTGACGGGGCAGGAGAGGTAACGAGGCAGGAGAGGTGACGAGGCAGGAGAGGTGACGAGGCAGGAGAGGTGACGGGTCAGGAGAGGTGACTGGGTCAGCAGAGGTGACTGGGCAGGAGAGGTAACGGGGCAGGAGAGGTGATTAGGCATGAGCAGTAGCGGTAACTGGGCGGGAACAGTGAAAGGACAGGAGCAGTGAACGGGGCAGGAGCGGTGAACGGGGCAGGAGCAGTGAACGGGGCAGGAGAAGCGACAGGGCAGGAGAAGCGATGAGGCAGGAGCAGTGACGGGGCAGGAGCAGTGATGGGGCAGGAGAGGCGACAGGGCAGGGGAGGCCATTGAAAACAATGGGGTAGACCCAAATAATCAATAGGACCTGGGTAACAGTGAATATGCAAAGAAAATGGTCCTAGATATAAATATATCTAGGACCATTTTCTTTGCATATTCAGGGCAGGGGAGGCGGCAGGAGAGGCGGCAGGGTAGGAGAGGCGACAGGGCAGGAAAAGTGATAGGGCAGGAGAAATGACGGGCAGGTGACGTGATGGACAGGTGACGTGATGGGCAGGAGAGGTGACGGGGCAGGAGAATTGACAAAGCAGGAGAAGTGGCAAAGCAGGAGCGGTGACTAGGCATGAGCAGGAGCAGTAACTGAGCAGCAGCGGTGAACAGACTGGAGCAGTGAACGGGGCAGGAGCAGTGTACGGGGCAGGAGCAGTGAACGGGGTAGGAGCAATGACAGGACAGGGGCAAGATAGTGTCACAGTCTCTGTAATTGAAAAGCTTGACAATGAGGGCATGAGGTGGTGCCCCCGGCTTATGCTCCTGCCCCAGTCCACAGCGAGCTCTTTCTATGGTAAAATAGTTTGATCTTTTCCCTGACTTCAGAACGGAAACTATCCACTCCTCCATAACAATTCTGCGGACTGTCTCTCCACCAGCTCTGCAAAGCCTATAAAATAAATTGTTTCTCTGAGACCACCTCTCTGCATCCTCTGTGTGGTCTTCCATACAAGTAGTTGCTGCACGTAGATCCGCAACAGTCTTTTTCAGTGAGTCTACTTCCTGCTGGGGTTCGGCAACTTGTCCCTCAGATGCTGACACTCGTTCCAACATGTTAATGAAGTCAGCTCGGTGCAGGCCAAACTCCGTGGCTACTGTATCAACTTTTTTAGAAACATTTCCTCCTCAGAGCTCGTAATGGCAGCCATAGTGTCCGGTGGGACAGGACAGCTGGTAATCCCTAGGATTAAGAAAGCGAGAATGGGTGGTCGCTCTTTTCGCCTCTTAGCTGTGCAAAATTGGAATAAACTCCCGCTTTGCCTGAGGTTGGAACAATCAGAAACCAGATTTAGGAGTCTTCTAAAAACTCACCTGTTCTCTGAATAATCCTATAGGATGAGTTGGGCCTGTGGCTTCTCTCTACTGTCTTTGAACCAGCCTCTTCTCCACAGCGCGGGGACACGCCGGAAGGCGTAACCAGGCGCTTTATAAATGCCTTTATTATTATTTTTTTTTATTATTAACCTGTTCCGCCTGTGCCTCAGAGGGCCCTGGGTGAGTACAATTATCTATCTTGTTAGGCTGCACCGTCTCTCCGGGTTTATCTTTTGCCATACTGCACCCTTTAGGAGACCCAATTCCCTGATACCAGATCAACAGCAGTGGTGTCCCACAGCTGCTCCAGGTTCTCCTCAGTCACCAAACAGAAAAAAACATCAAAATGAGTGCCTCACAACAGCAGCAAAACGGGCAAGAGGACTGAGGAACAAGTAGCACTTCTCCAGGGTATGCCCCTCACTGTATATGACAGTTCTGTGTAAATACGGGCCCCCACTATGTTGAAGGACCCCCAAGATCTGACCTCTGCACAGCTTTGAGGAGAAGTGCCAAACTCTACCATCAGGAGGCAGCCCTCCCATGTCTTGCGTGGCACTCTTTTCTTGGGCCTCTCCAGAAGTCCTGGACATCAAAATGGGCATCACGTCGGGGTGACTGTCCTCAGAGGGGACACCAACAAGGCACACTGACCCCTAATCTGGAGAGCAGGGCAGTATCACACCCATCCCACCCTCGCTGCAACCCCAGGATCAGAGTTTTAGGAGTATGTCAGAGAATCATAGGCCAGTAACTCACATCCAGTAGAGGAGAGGCGGGGCGGGCCCACAGTTCCCTTCATCCATGTCCACAGTGCCCCCGCAATCTCTACTGGCAGTGCGCAGGCTAGTCTATCCGGGCACCAGATCAGCCGCATCATGCACCATGCGTCACACCCCAGTGTGTGCTCAGGCTCCTTCGGCAGCGCATCTCACCCTCCGAGCTCTCTGTGCACCGCAGGGACTCTCTGGCTATCAGTCTGCAAGAATAAAGTCATAGAGGATTCCTGGGCGCATAACTGACACCAGGGGTATAGGGGGTGTCACGAGATGTGCAGAATTAGGCAGGATATTTCAGCGGCCAGAGGGAGGTCGCCAGAACCACATCTGGGCGATCATTATGCTTGGCTCCGACCCCCAACCAAAACGTTTGATACTGGTGTTAGCAGGTGTATGACGTTCTCAAAAGTAAAATGCAAAAAGACTTCACAAAAATATACATCATAGGAGCTTCTTGACACTGAGCTAGCTCGATTGAGATTTCTGGCTTTGCTTGCCAAGCTTAATAGTAGGGCAGTGTAAGTCAAAAGGGAGAAGGCCCAAGTAGCTGGTTTAAAATTGGCATACAAACTGGCTGCAAGTTAAGCAACATAGCGCTCAGTAAATATGCTATATTTGAATACAAATTTTGCCGAAGTTTATAATCTCCTCACTTTTTCATCTCTAGGTGCAAATTTTAAGCAGATTTATTACGATCAATTTGTTGATTTTACTGCAAGGATAATCAATTTTGTCGCACATTTCAATGGCACTTTCATAAGTACTTCAATTACTATCATCGTCTTTAGGAACAGTAAAAGCCAGCTATTAAGACAAAATATTGGAAAAAATATTGTGTAACAAAAATATTGAGTCAGAAATTTTGTGACCCATAAATATGGTTGCATGTAATATCATTGTCAAAAATATAAATTTTAGGTGTTGTATTTAATGTCGATGTAGTTAATATCGATGTAATTCATATTGTTGTATATAATATTGATTTTTAATGAAAAATAGTGTGTAATATACAGTAATGTTTTATGTTTGTGTTTTTTATTTATAGTAAATGTTTGTAAATGTTCTAGTTAATTTTGATAAGTTGTTTTATAGACATTTAATTAGTTAAATTGTATTTATTTTGTTAAATTATATATTTTTAGGAGCAGAATGTTGGGCTTATAATGGATAAGGGTGGCTAGTATTTTAAAAATGTGTTATTATTGTGTATTTGTTTCTGTAATGAAAAAAATATACACATTTAGAAAAAATGAAATTATTGTAGGAACAGAGAGTTGGGTTTATTTTTGTATTTTGGCTATATTACTGTCTATTTTTTATGTGAATTAAAAAAAATATACAAATTGAGAAAAAAGAGGGAAGTTTAGGAGTGGGGTGTTGGGTTTATAGGGAAAAAGAGTGGATAGTATTTTAAAATATTGAATAATGTTGTTTCTTTTCATGTTAATTGAAAAATATATATATATATTTTACAATTTGTACAAACTTTACAAGTGGGATATTACATATTTAGGGAAAAATGGACAGGGTGTATATATTAAAATGTTAATTGTTATTTTTTTCTTTTTAATGTTAAAAAATATTCATTTTTGGAAAATATGTAAACATTTTAGGAGAGGGATGTAGATTTTCTAGAGGATAAAGATGGGCATTTAAAAAAAAAGAATATCTATTAGAGTTGATTTGTGGATGTATTTATAATAAATGTACTATATTTAATTTAAAAAAACATTTTAAAGTGTGTTGTACAATGTAGGGTATACTGCTCCTCTTGCTATGTATTTCTTCTTTTGGATCCTGTGCCCAGCAGCTCAGCCATAGTGTGTGTGATGTGATAGAATGTTCGCGAATGCCTGGTTGAGTGAATGTCAGTTGGTGATAGAGGGCAGAGGAGCTGGGATGCTGCTGCCGGTGGGGCTGCTAACTTACTGCTTACAATATCTGTAACCTATGACTCCTAAATAAAACTGAATAAACGTGTGTCTTATTTCATCATCTATGCTGCCTACCCTCATTCTTACAAGTTTACACAATTTATATTTAATTAGGGAGATTTTTTATTATTTTATTTTTTTGGAATGTAATAACATATTTAAGATTTTATTTGAAAGAAAACATGAATTTTTAAAAATATTGCAAAATCATAACAAAAATTCCAAAATGCTTTTAATTTTTTTACTTTGTTAAAGAAGTTTGAAAAATGAAAAAAGAATAGCAAAAAAGAATGTTTGAAGAAAAATGAGTAATATTTTTGTAAAACATATTTGACTAGGTATAAGAATGATTTTAAGGTAAAATTGTAATAATAACACACTTAAGATTTTATTTTAATTAAAAGATGAAAACAAATTAAAATGACAAATTTATAACAAAACTTCCAAAATGTTTTTAATTATTTTACTTTGTTAAAGGTATTTGCAAAATTTAAAAGGACAATTTAAAAAAAAATATTTGTAGAAAAATTATTATTATTCTTGTAAAGATGATTTTAATATTTATAAGATGTTTTTATTGACTACTATTTGTGAGAAATATTTTCAAAATTGTGCAATATATTGACAAATTTAAGTTTTATTTTATTGTGAATACTTAGGGGTCCATTAGGATCTCAGGCGGATCGCCACTGCGCGCATGGCGGTGGTGATCCCCCCGAGATCTTTCCCCGTCCGCCACCCATTTTCCCCCGCCATATTACTATGGCGGGGGGACCGCGGCGGACGGAAAGACTGTCCGCCGCTTTTCCGCCCGGTCAACATGTCGACCGGGCAGAAAAGAGTTTAATATGGTGGGGGTGTCTGTTAGACACCGCCAGCCATATTACTATGAGGGCGGAAACATGCCTTTCCGTGGTGGCAATGGGGCATGCGGGGATTGCTTGCGGGGGCCCGTTATGGGCTCCCAGGGACTCTGGGACGTGCACATGGGGGGTACCTATGGTACCCCCCTGCAGGTCCATGCACAACATGGCAGGCACTGCTCGGTGCGTGCCATGTTGTGCATGGAAGTGCACAACATGCCTTCATGGCATTGTGGTGGGCGGTGCTCAGTGCACCTCCCGCCACAATGTGAGGAATGCAGGATGTGCCCGCCACTGTGGCGGGCGCATCCTAATGGCCCCCACAGGACACCCACCGTTATGGCGGTCACATTTCACGATAGGCTGGCGGGCAGACATAGTCCGCCCGCCATCCTAATGACCCCCTAAATGTTACCTGTTTAGAGTCCAGACCCTGCTATGTGTTAAATTACAGTGGAGTCCAGCACCTTCTCTGAGTTAAGTGATATTGTAGTGGGAATCATAAATGCTGCCTATTTACTATTCAGCTACTTCCCTGACCTCAGTTAAAATGGAGTGGGAATAGTACATGTTGCCTTTTTAACTGTCCAAAACCTTCCCTAAGATACGTTTTATTGAAGTGAGAATGGTTAATGTGTTTTTTTACTGTCCAGCACCTTCCTGAGTTAAGTGCATTTGGCGATGCAACGCGCATAACAAAATTTGTTTTATTTATCTGTATGTTTACTTACCTCTAATCGGCCGTAATCGTAATTTACTACCCCCACACTGCTCCTCCCCCGCCCCACGTCAGCGCCCGGCAGCACTCCCACCACGGGCCGCTACTGGGTACAACAGCTTGGTCTGTCCATGAAGAGCTAGGGGTGGATTATCTGGCGGATCAAGTGGCAATTAAACCATTCCTTTGCTGGATAAAGATCTAGTCACATGAAGATAAAGGTTTGAACCGCTTGATTTTAGCGGATTGTTTGGCCATGGATCAGGGCTTTAAAATTCCCTCGATAGGTTATATTAAGGAAACTATAGCCAATAGGTGACAGCGGAAAAATCCACTGATACCATAGGGGTCAGAAAGGTAGACATATGGATACCTCCTCCCAAGTGTAAACTTCTTTCCACAATTGTATCCAAACCCAGAATGGCTCCTAATGCCTCTAAAACTCCTATTGGTGGTATGTACCGCTGTGGCGGAAAGGAAAACATTCCTTTTATTGTTTAACCCTCACACACCCTAATGGTGTCCTGCTTATCATCGGGTTCACCCAGACTCCTAAAGGTATGGGTGGGTTTGTCCATTTTTCAGGGAGCTCTTAGGAGATATAGGCCAGGGGGGTTTAAAGAATAAAAATCCTACTACTTCCCCAGGTATCACTTTAATAATGGGGATGCAGTGGATTTAAAAAAAGGTAAAAGCGGGTCTTTTCAGAATATTATGGTCCTAAGACCCTAAGGGTTACCCAACATGTTTCAGCCCACAGGGAAAGGCAAAAAACTGGTCCGGGGCTTTCGTCAGGGCTCATAAAGGTACTAGGTCCCTCCCTGTTTTTTTGCAAAACAATTTACGAGGACCTATAATTTGATTGTTGAAGGTACAGATAGCTGTTCCCTTCCTAAACACCATAAATTGTATATGTTTAATCAAAATTATTTTAACAAAAATTCTTTAATGTTAAAAATTCGTGAGAGACGGGGCGCAGAGATACTAATTAGGTGGATCGCTAGGCAAGTCATGTAAAATACATGTGATCAAAAAACCTACCCTTTCTCGACCCCGAGTCACACAATATTCCTGCGAATTGGGTGGAATTTTCCTAATTACAGAAGCAAGGAGGATAAGTATTCTCCTCACTGTGATATGCAAATTTTTAACATTAAAGAATTTTTCTTAAAATTAGGCCAATATCATGCAGCACCATAAATACATACATCACATTTATACCGGACATAGACTAAATGTACATTAGGGCCCCACATAAAAAATTATCAGTTGTTGAAAATCGGGTTGCATACAAAAAATCATCGATTAGCAAAAATCATTTTACAAATACACAGATTTATACATGATTATCGGTAGGAGGGCTCGGGCCTGGGCTTTTTGGAGAATTTGTGCCTGCAACACTATAGCAGCAGTGGACCCAACCTAACCTATGCCCAAGCCCATGTCTGGCACAGAGTTAGCCAGTCTAATCACGCAACGCAACCGAGCAGTGATGTTGAAATTGACTCATCTCTTTCGCAAAGTAGTACCCAATTGTTACAGGAAACTCAGATAAGTAGACAACAACAGCCTCAGCCAGCAATAGTAGTTCCTCCCTAAGTAGGAGCAGTTTAGGAGATTGAGCTTCATGCTGAGGAAGTAGAAGAAGCCCCTCTTTCAAAAGATCAATTGTCTTACAGATCTCCAGGGAGAAAAAGGAGGGGTACTACATCATCTTATTCTCCAAACCCCACTTCTAATGATCAAGAATCCACTTGATGCTGCCTCAGTCAGAGCCACACCAAGAAAGGCTAGGAAAAAGGAAGGTTTCTGAAAGCCTTAGAGTTATGGATGATGAAGAGGAGAATGACGACGAGCCAGTCATCATGGATGTAAGCCCAGCCACAGTGGAGAACGAGGTTGCCTCATCCCAACCGGCTCTGAGGGATGTGGCACAGATACCATCACCGCCAGCTTTCATATTTGCAAGGCCCTGGGAGCGATATACATCCACAACCACCTTAGAAGTAGGCACTGTGAGAGAGTCAAACATCAAAACATCGACCTAATGCCATTTTTCCGACATTAGCATTAGCACTAATGTCAGAAAGTGGACCTCCACAGTTTGGGACTTCTTTATGGTTAGCGAGAAGGAGCCAAACATTGCCATATGCTCTGTTTGCAGTGCAAGTCTTAGGGTAAGCTAGGTATGATTCACTGATAGAATATCAATGCTAAAAACATTGATGTAAAAAATATTTTTTAAAAATATATAGAACGCAAACATATCGACTCCCTATACTTAAACAGGTAAGTACAAAAATATCAAATCAAAAATATCTAAGTTAAAAATATAGATGTAAAACATATTGTTTCAAAATTATAAAAGAAATAAAATATTATATATTAAATCTATAAAATATTAATACTCTTTAAAAAATGTTAAATGTAATATTCATTTTAACTAAATATAAAAAATAAACGTAATATAAACACACAAACATAATAATAATTCATGCATTTACTTTAAAATAACTTATTAACTATTATCTTTAAGTTTTTAAACTTTTAAATTATATAAAAAAATATATACATGTATCAATAATTCAAAATTAAAAAAGCCATTCTATAATGAAAACAGTAAACTATAAAAAAGTACATTTCGCAATACAATAACTGCAAAAGTAGGGAAAATGTTGGATAGTGAAATAATTAAATTTACTATTCCAACTCCAGTGAGTGCAACAGGAGGGAACGTGTTGGTTAGCAGTGGGGTAAAAATTACTAATTACTATTCCCACTCCAAAGAGTGCAACAGTAGGAAAAGTGATGGATAGTGGAGGGGTAAAAATGACAATTCCCACTCCAGTGAGTGCAACAGTAGGGACATTTTAGAGAGCGAAGGGGAAAAAAGGTTCCAATCCCTTACTCGCCAATAGAATGAGCATATTGTTTTCTCTTAATCTTGCCCTGGACAGGGGGTGCAATCCCCTAACCCCCTAAGGTAAGTACAAATCAACAGGTTTGTCTGGGCAAGATACTTTTCACCTGAGATTTTTCCTGGGAAAGATTCCAAATATGCATTTGTTTAACATGAAGTGTTTGAAGGTTTATTTGCACTCCTGTCATCAGAGTGGGTGAGAAGAAAAAAACGCCAACATGTGTTTTGCCCCTTGCATGGCCATCCAGCCCGGGGCTTCCTCAGGGCTGTAAGTACATTGTTTTGCATTGAGCAGTGATTAGGGTTAGTGTTGTGGACATATAGTGGAGGTAGAGGGAGAAGAGGGTTGGGGTGGAGAACGATTAAGGAGGGAATAGAGAAAGAGATAGAAGGAGAAAGAATCAGGGTAGAGAAAGGGGTTGAGGTGGGTAGAGTACAACAACAGGGGTGTGTTAGTGTAGGGTTTGACAATGTGTGGTAAGAGTCAGTTGGGTGAGATAGGTAAAGGTGGGGAGAGTTTAAGAGATAAGCAAGAAGTGGCAGCGCCAAGTTTAAGAGGTCGAAGGGAAAAGTAGGAGAACACGGGGAGGAGAGTTTGCATGGTTGGGGCAGTGGTCATAGGTTGATTGTAATTACATATTCACAATTATATTAATAGGAAAACATTTCACATTGTAATGCAAAAAGTCACAAACAGTATTGTGATGAAGTACAGTAATGGTATTTTTGGCAGGCGGGCAATTCGTAATATACATGTTGTTAGTTCGATTATAAGTAAAAAGCCATATTCGAGTAAAAAAGCATATTCAAAAACCCAGATCGTAGGGAAAACAAAGGTAGTGAAAAGATCATTTGAATAGAGAGGCAAAGGTACATATAGGCGTGAGGAAGTATTTCATTTAGTCATTGTGCGAAATTTACATTTGGTAGACATGCATTATGTGTGTTTTCAATTGTGGTACTGGTAGCCCGTTTTTCCAAAATGAGAGGACATTGACACAATTTGAAAACAATATAGGTTAGCGGGAGACCGTGAAAAAGAGTAGGTTGCGTGCATGTTATGTTACATGTAAGACAGTATGGGAACATATGCGGGTACGCATTGGTGAAGACATTGATATATGGTAAAGCATTTGCGAGGTGGCATATGCATGGTTGTGGTACAGGTGGTTCAAATTCGCAAATGGAAAACAATAAATTGGGAAAGGTATAGTTAGAGTCCGTGGGCATCAGGATCAGCAGGGTTCCGGGCAATTTGAGAAGAAAAGAGGAAACGGACAGTACATATCGGCATCTGGGCTGTTGGTCAAATGTTCTCTTCCATGCGATGGTAGTGACATTGTGAAGTGAAAATCACAGGTTCAGCAGCAGTTACTTAATAGAGGTGACACGGCATGTGAGTTTAAATCATGGAATAAAATTGGGAGTTTCGTAGAATAGTGCAAAATTAGCGTTACGGTCATACGGTGTAGTGAGAGTGGATAGTTTTTGGCGCGTAAAAATATAAACAGGTGGTTATATGAGAGTAAGAACCATAGGAGAGTAGATTGAAAATCTTCCTAACCAGTAGTGAAAAAATCTACGATGGTTCTGTGCCTAAGTCGGCCAGGGAGTTTAATTAACGGGCAAGGAGACGCGATCTCACTCGCCTAACCGACGCATAATATATATCGGATTTCACGCTGTATTAAGCTAGGTGGGCGGCTATCGGCTAAAGAAAACAACAGAGAGTGGCAAATATGCTGGTGGTAAGCTGGCCTTACCGGGTGTAGTTTGGATGGGTTCTGTCAGCATCGTGGATATGTAAGGTTATTCCGGCATTCATGGGAGAAAGAACGTGCAAGACGGGACTCAATCAAATGTAAAAATTCTAATTAGTGCGGGCAGGTTCTAGGCTCACTCGGGTGGGCTTACCTCGAATACGGACATAATGCCAGGTAAAGTCTCTGTAGTCTGGTAGCGTTGGTAGGATATGCGAGGATTCAGGGCGGTCATTATGAGATGATGAGTGCGTTTATTTCTGTGTGTTAAACCGGAAGTGGAAAGTTCGCAAAATTGGGTACCATCTTAGAGTGGTTTTGGTGGGCTGTGCAATGGGTAGATTATGTCTAAAAAAAATATTTTTCTACCTAATTTGGGGTTAAACATTTGCGTGCTCGGTGTCATCCCGAGATGGTGGTTTGTTTGGTCCGAGAGAGAGGACGGCTTGTTGAGTGGAATATTCGTAATGATTAAACCATGTCCAATTGGAAAAGTGCTAGAGCCCTATTTATTGCGGTAGTTACCAATTGGGTGGCGAGAATGCATGAAGGGTCGGAGAAAGGTTAGCAAGGGGTAACCATGGAGATGATGTGAAGGGAAAGTTTCCTTTTGGGAAAGGAAGGAGGGGTATTCAAAATTGCAAGTTTTGCTACCAATCAAAAATAAGAGTGTTGAAGAACGATCAACATGACAGTAAATAATTATACGGAAGGGTATTGTCGCGTTGTAGCTTTTAAAAAGTTATGTGCTGATCGACAGGATTACAGAATGGTTAGGCTTTCAAAAGTCAACTATTCTTGAGGAGGAGGTGGTGGGTGCGCAGTTCGACATGGGAACAACATGAAAGTAGAAAGTTTACAAAGGGTAATCTTGCGTTGTAACTTAAACATTTGCATGGTTGTATTTGGGTTTGTTTTTGTAGACAAGTTCCCAGATGGCTAGGCATTCAGAGAGCAATTGTTCATGGGGAGCTGGTGGTAGGTTTTAAAGTTCGGCATTGGCTGAGAGAGAAGGTCACATCTCTGGCTAGAAGCGTGTTATATGTCAATAATTAGTCATCTCCCAGCCACATATGCATCTCTGTGTCTTTATTCAGACCTAGGTCGATTGTTTTATATTTCAGGATCAGCTGACTATCTCGTCTTCTTAGTCTTAGTTCACGGTTGCCCCCTCTTTTTGTTTGGTGTACAATTTCCAGACCAAAAAATAGGAAATCTTTTTTGTGCTGGTGTTTGTCATGGAAATGTTCTGTTAGGGGATGACCAGAGTTGTGTTTGTGTATGTTACGATAATGTTCCTGGATGCTAATTCGAAGGCGTCTTATCGTGCTACCAATATATGGGAGATTGCACGGGCAAATAGTTACGTAGATGCAGAATTTGCTGTTGCAGTCTATCCATTCTTTGATAGTGAATTCATCTCCTTGTGTCATTGGTACTTTTGTAGTCTTTCTGCGGCTCAATTTGCAAATATTGCAGTTTTTGCATGTGTGATATCCTGGTGGTCTGTCTAGGAACGCGGTGATAGGGTTTCTCTTGTCCTCAAATTCAGATTTGAATAAAATGCTTTTGAGGTTGGGTGCTCGCCTGAAGGTCATTTCTGGATATGTTTTAAGGTGTTCAGTTAGACTAGGAGTTTGGTGCAGCAGGCGTCAGTGTCTCTTCAGGCTTTGTCTTATTTGGTGATGGCCATTATTATAGTTGTGATAAACCGCATCATTGTGCTCTCCTTTTGTTTCATTTTTGGTAGGAACATCTGTTTGCGTTCTAATTGGGCCACTCTGTTCAGATTTGGCGTTTTGTTTTCATGGATTTCTGTGGATTTATTGAGCTCGCTGGTTTTTCTGGGATTTGACCTTGTGGAGTAATTTTAGAGAGTGAAGGGGAAAAAAAGTCCCAATCCCTTACTCGCCAATAGAATGAGCATATAGTTTTCTCTTATTCTTGCCTTGGACAGGGGGCGCAATCCCCTAACCCCCTAAGGTAAGTACGAATCAACCGGAGAACCTTAAAGAATGTTCAAACAACATGATCAGACAACTGATTGATCATTCGGAGGAAGAATATAACAAAGCCAAAACAGAGGTTGACAATCTTAGTAAACATATCGAGGTCTCTAACTGGGGAGAACTAACCAAGAAAAACTACGTAGTTCTTAATCAAATCATTGATGAATTCGAAGAGGACATCATCAAAAGAAAAAAACGCAAGTTTAGAAGGGATCAACTGGACTATCAGTTCGAAAGAGTCTATACTTTCGCAAAAAGATATGACTCAAAACCTCAGGATATAACGAACACGGAAGGTGAGAGACAACAATCGGGGGCCTCAACTAGCTCAGAAATTGACTCACCGGCCCCAGCACCAGAGGGTGACAACTCAAGATGCAAAGTAAATTGTTTAGAGGAGGTACTGTGCTACCGACTCAGTATCAAAATGTCAAACAACACAAATATTTGAACCACGGCAGGTTCCCCACAATCTGGATGCCAACAGACTACACCCATAGGCATGACCACGAGGTCAAGAAAAAAGGAGATGGAAAGAGGAAATTAACATCTATAAACCTGGTAAAGAACCTATCCCATATTCCACTATCCAGTCAGGAAACCAACATCCTAAACAAAGGAATCTCTTTCTGTCCGACTGCCTCTTGGGATCTTACCAAAACACAAATAGACTTGTTCAAATTTACTCGCAAACTCAAACTGAAAACCTTCTTCGCTGACCGACCCCAGAGACAAGAGCATATGCCCACTACCACCACTTCAGGTCTATCAATTCAGGACTTAGAACAAGTGGACTTAGTGACATATCTGAGTGAAGAGGACAGCAACTCAGATACACTGACCACAACAGCATTGGAACTAGGGATAGAAACCAACATGTCCATTGACAGCGAACTAACTAAAACGTCTACATTTGTACCCCAATTACCTGCGGGCAACAACGTAGATGCCTTCCATCAGGCAGTCACACTGGACCTGACACATGAATACATGAAATACCACAAAAAAGTGAGTATCTGCCATGGAACACCACACAAGAGGAGAGAAGTGCAATCATGCAGCTGAAGGACAGGAAAGACCTAATCGTTAAAGAGGCGGACAAGGGGGGAAACCCAGTAACAATACACATTGATGACTACATTTTGGAAGCAAACAGACAGTTGGGAGATGACACATGGTATGAACTCCTAACATATGACCAACCCAAGATATCCTGAAATCAATCAAAACCAAGATAGAGAAGTCGTACAGCTTGGGCCTATATCCCAATCAGAAAAATCATTCCTATATGTCTCACATCCCACCATGCCAACCCTTTACCTGCTCCCCAAAATACATCAAGGAACATACCCCACACTCAGAAGACCAATCATAGCAGGGATCAACTCACCATGCTCAAAGATTGGAGAATATATTGACAAAAAACTACAGGGATTAAAGAAGGAAATACCGTCCTTCATTCAAGACACAAAAGATATATTACAAAAACTACAAGACATAACCTGGGAACCTGACTTCATACTGGTCACCATTGACATTGTCAGCCTGTACACATCTATCGAGCATCAGGATGGATTGACTGCAGCACAACTTTCACTGTGGACACAATAATAAAGACGCAGAGATGCATGTGTGGCTGGGAGATGACTAATTATTGACATACAACATGCTTCTAGCCAGAGATGTAACCTTCTCTCTCAGCCAATGCCGAACTTTAAAACCTATCAACAGCTCCCCATGAACAATTGCTATCTGAAAGCCTAGCCATCCAGGAACTTGTCTACAAAAACAAACCCAAATACAACCATGCAAATGTTTGAGTTACAACGCAAGATTAACCCTTTGTAAACGTTTTACTTTCATGGTGTTCGCATGTCGAACTGCGCACCCACCACCTCCTCCTCAAGAATAATTGACTTTTCAAAGCCTAACCACTCTGTAATCCTGTCGGCCAGCACATAACTTTTTTAAGCTATAACGCAACAATACCCTTCCGAAATAATTATTTACTGTCATGTTAATCGTTATTCAACACTCTTATTTTTTAATGGTACCAACAATTGCAATTGTGAATACCTCTCCTTCCCTTCCTAAAAGGAAACTTTCTCTTCACATCATCTCCATGGTTACCCCTTGCTAACCTTCCTCCCACCCTTCGTGCATTCTCGCCACCCAATTGGTAACTACGGTAATAAATAGGGCTCTAGTACTTTTCAGATTGGACATAGTTTAATCATTACGAATACTCCAATCAACAAGCAGTCCTCTCTCTCGGACCAACCAAACCACCATCTCGGGATGACACACAGCACACATATGTTTAACTCCAAATTATTTAGAAAAATATTTTTCTTTACACATAATCTACCCACTGCACAGCCCACCAAAACCACTCTAAGATGGCGCCCAATTTTACGAACTTTCCACTTCCAGTTTAACACATCGGAAATAATCGCACTCATCATCTCATAATGACCGCCCTGAATCCTCGCATATCCTACCGACGCTACCAGAGACTTTACCTGGCATTACGCCCGTATTTGAGGTAAGCCCACTCGAGTGAGCCTAGTAACTGCCCGCACTAATTAGAATTTTTACATTTAATTGAGTCCCGTCTTGCACGTCCTTTTTTCCCAGAATCCCGGAATAACATTACATATCCACATCGCTGATAGAACCCATCCAAACTACACTCGGTAAGCCCAGCTTACCACCAGCATGTTTGCCACTCTCTGTTGTTTTCTTTAGCTGATAGCCGCCCACCTAGCTTAATACAGCATGAAATCCGATATATATTATGCGTTGGTTAGGCGAGTTAGATCTGCCTCTCCTTGCCCGTTAATTAAACTCCTTGGCCGACTTAGGCACAGAACCATCGTAGATGTTTTCACTTCTGGTTAGGAAGATTTTCAATCTACTCTCCTACGGTTCTTACTCTCTAACCACCCGGTTGTATTTATTTGCGCCAATGAGCATCCACTCTCACTACACTTACCTACAGGAGCTGAAAACAGCCGTAAAAGCAGAGTTTGCCCCGAAACTGGTATGGAACGGCCCCCCCGGGTACGGTACGTACACCCCATGATCCCGGGGTGTACGCACCGAACCCCATGTTCGCTGGGTGTACGGTGCATACACCCTGCGATCGCAGGGTATTGTGCGTACACCCCAAGATCGCAGGGTACGCACCATACTCCTGCTATCATGGGATGTACGCACCGTACGGTGTGTAAGTGATTGTGTGCTTTTCCGTACGAATTGCCCTCACATGATGTGGACGTACGAATCGCGTCCTCATACCCCGGTCTGGATCAAACTCGTCGGGTTGGACGGCATGTGTCTGAGTCGTACTGTTCACTGTTTCAGCCTTGCAATACGTACGGATCGTGCCGATTCGGACGGATTGACGGAATACGGATTGTACTACACGACTCGGAAGGACGGGTACGAATCTTACGGCGATGGCTACGGATGAAAATCGTACGGACGTTTTTTTTCCAGGATCTTAATCGCCCCCATGGTGTTTTCAAAGAACTGAGAATCTTTAATGACATTATTATGTCCACCTTTACGTCAAACTCGGCAACTTCAACGTATAAATATGCTCACACTTGCCATAGCAAACACACGGTGGTTTGGAGCAGTACGACTATCTACTTGCCCGACGCGCCCTGCTACTGCAAGTTCCGAAGGAAGCCGAGCCTCCAGCAGAGGCACTGAGAGAGACGCTGTCTTTTCTCCTGCCAAGAAATCCAGCTCCAGTGTTTCCAAGCTACCCTTGTGGGTTGTTGGGAAATCGAGTCCTGAGCCTGACCTTCTTTATTCCAAATTAAGGTACGGAGCTAATTGGACCCTAAGAGAACTCTTGGACAGATTCTTGGCAAAATAATAATCTATTTATTCTACACCTCACTACTTCTTCCCTCGTACTAAGATTAGGTTAACTACACCGGGGTAGGCGTATATTAGAAGTACCAGTTGTGTACTTTTACCCTCTCTTATTTATGTATGTATTTATTTATGGTCTAGGAACCATACAATGCTCTTACAGTATTAGTTTATTCTACTCTTTTTACTGTAGGCATTTATAGTTTGCAACCAGTTTTACGATTGTAGCAGTTCATTTCTTATGCTTGAGAACGAAGACTGCTCAATAAATCCTTTTATTGAAAACACCCGTCTTTCCATTTTCTCTGCACCTCTGGTGAAACGAAGGATGTACGATTGACTGAGTGAAATATCTCTCTATTGTTTCCACGACTTTGAAGATCAGTCTTATTTTTGGGAAACAAAGTTGTCATGTTTATGCGGTTGTCAGAGACTAATCCCTTCTTGTGAATTCGAGAAAGTTTCAAGTGACCTCTGAGCTAGCTGGCATTCACAATTAGGTCTCATATATTCGATAGGGACCTAGTAGACATAAGTCCTACGTCACATCTATAGGATATATTATTCCAATACGCAGAGCCTATTGGGAATATAGGAGCTACACTACATGGCGCCCAACGTTTGGTAAGGCACTAATTTAACGCTAGATACTATAGTAACTCAGTCGTGCTTTTCACAGAGACCCCTTTATCCCGTAAAAATTCCAGTAGACGACTGGAGTGGGTTAAAGGATAAAAACTCCGCCATAAACTGAGTAGGACGAAAAATCCTATGTATTAGTTTTGGTTTTGTTCAGCGGTGAAGGATACAGTGTTCCAAAATATCGTGCACCTTATCTTTTTTTCATTGAAACTTGCTCTGCAAACTTCTTAAACAAAATGTCAGATGAAGACAATCCTTGGGGCAGTGAACTGCAGTAAATGCAAACCAATCAGGTTTCCGACGTGACTATGCGGATGCTATAAACATCCCGGAAATGTTTGGAAAGCCATAGCTATGAAGCTTATAGAAAATGGCCTATCACCAAGAGGTGGTAGAGTGATATTTGTCATAGAGGCACATGAATATTGGCAGACAGAGGTATTCTATTCCTGGATTATCTTTCCACAAGCAAATCCAACAATACGTGTTCCACTTCTACAAGATGGAGGAACCTCCATCACCCTTTCGAGGACGTTGAAATTCCACTAACTTACCAAGAGCATCAGGTGTTGTTTAAAGGCGCCCTACAACATCAAAATTACATTACCAGGCTTGATCAACTAGGTAGACCAGGAGCAACATGGCCAGTACTAGTCAGCTATACACCACATCCTGCCATAGAACAAATGACAGGTCCAGAACTGTTAGCTCAGCTAAAACAATTAATTAAAATACATAGACAATTGGTACAATATGTCATGCAGACTTTAACAGTCCAACCTGCAATAAGAATTCCACAGCACACTCCTCATCAGGGGAACACAAACAAAATCACACCACAGACTATAAAGTCAGTCATCGGTAAGTTGCCCGCAAAAAGGGAACAAATTCCATTCTGGTTTGCCCAGAAAATGACTCAAATAGAGTCAGTATTTCCTGATAGTACACCTCATGAGAAACACAGGATTCTAACAATCTGTTACCAATGGGGATAGCACCACACGTGGAGTACTGTGACACTTGGGGTACAGTCTTTGCTTCAATCTACACAAAAACACATGGTGTTCCGACTATGACAGTAATACCAGACGTTCTGAGACAGGTTTAAAATGAATACGGTCTAGAACCAGCTTTGAATCTTGGTATGAAATTACTGAAAGATTTCAAACAGGTCTCAGCTATTCTATTAGCTAACATTAAAGGTGAAGCAGCACTCGATATTACTGAGCAACCTTATGAACTTGCCAGAATTATTGAAAAATCCTATGAAGAACTAGGAAGAGATAGTTTGGGAGGGAAACCTGTAAAGCCCGAACTAACAGAAAATCCTAAAAAAGTTTTTATCAAAAAAATCTAACTACTCCTAAAAAGAAATAGGAAAATAGTAGGCAGTCACTTCCTAAAGAGAAGCGCTCTGAGTCCAGAGGTAGATCTCCTCAAAAGGAGCACTTTGAAAAGAGTTATAACCTTAGAAATAGGGATAATTTAAGAAAACCTGATGGATCAAGATACTGATACACGATCCTCTCGTACCTTTCAGACTTCTTCGCAGAAATCCGAAAGAAGAGGACGATCAGAACACAAAGAAGAACGCGTGAAGTCCAAAGACGATCAATACGTTCCAAAAAAATAAGAAAACTCAGTTCTCCAAAAAGGAGGTAGCAAGTATTAAAATCAGACATGCCGAGGATCTTGAGGACGCAACTCAAGAACGGGGAGTGGGCCCAAACATTGCTGGACAGTGCAGCAGAGGTCACCATAGCTCGCAGGATCCTGAAAGATCATCTGGAAACAGTGGATCTGAATGAATACATTCAGGTTGAAACTGCCGACACCAGGTTTAGTATACCCCACAAGTTATACGAAGTAACACTCCGGATAGAGGGGGACTTAACTAGGAAAATAAAAGCACTCTTTTGGGAAAAACTATTGAAGGGTTTTGACATTCTTCTGGCTGAAAAAGACTGGCCACCTGAATTTGTCAGGGAATGCCCACATTGCGAAGATATCATTATGCCAGCCTTCTCTAATCATATTCCTATTCATAAAAAATACACCTATGCCAGAAAATGGGCTGTGGCCCAGGCTCCAGCATTATATAAAAATCATGTTGGATGGGATGAGGACTCTCCTCACCATAAAATTAAGTTAAAAAATCAACTTACTTCTCAGAGGCAGTATCCAGTAAAGCAAGAAGCTAAAAAACAGGTCAGGGAGATCTTAGATCAACTTGAATACCAAGGGGTGATTGAAACATGCACCTCATCAATGAACAATCCTTTGTTTCCTGTCTCCAAACCAGACGACACATATTGTCTAGTTTTGGATTACAGACATTTAAACTCTTGCTGCAATACCTTTGCAGTACAAAATGCACACAGTGCAGCACTGATGAATAACATTGTGCGGAAAAAATATAAAACATTGGATATTTCAAATGGTTCTTCTGTTAAAACATTGCACCTGAAAGCAGGTACTTGACGCTGTATCAATAATGGGGACACAACAACACTTTTGTCGTCTCCCCCAGGGATTCAAGAACAGTCCTGGATTATTTTCAGCCAGAGTAACAGAGTTACTACAAATGTATGATGATGAGGCATTATCTTATGGCGATGACATCTATTTTACAGATGATGACTTGGACAGGCACTTGAACAGGGTGAGCACCATAATACTTGTATTCGCCTCTGAAAGGTATAAATTCAACTTTAAAAAATCAAGAATTGCCCACCTCAACGTCCTTTTCTTGGGATACGGACTTTCAAGTGAAGGCAAAAGCATGGCAGCAAACATTTTAGAAAAATGTGCGCTGCTGCAACCTCCAAACCTCCAAAAACGCAGAAAAACTTACAGTCAATTTTAGGATTCCTGAATTTCGGAAAAACTTACATTCTAAACTACGCAGAAAGGGTTAAACCTCTCTACGAACTAATCAAATCTAATTTCAAACCTACTAAATGGACTCAAAAACACACATAAAGTTTGCGTTCAGTACAAACAGACATGTTAGCGACAAAACATTTACAAACACGTGACAATGTACACAACCTTGTCATCCGAAACATCCCAGAGAGATGCGGATACACATATCTAATCTTTAATGAAGGTGAAAAGGTACCAATAGCTTACAAATCACACTTGTACACACAAGTTGAAATGAAATACTCTTCAACAGAAAAAATTCTGACAGCGGTTCAAACTGCGGTGGCAAAGGAGAGAGCCCACGCACAGGGTAAATGCAGTAAAGTTGTTACACCTGTACCTGCCTTAGAGGCAGTGACAAAGGCAAGCATTCCAAATGCAAAAGCTCTACATCCGAGATGGATACAATGGGTTAATTCTCTTGCTGCGACAGACTTTGAATAGGTTTTTGACCCTTACTTGAAGACACAAGAATTTATCCAATATGAACAAGAATGTCCTCTGCCTACTGAAATTCTGCCTCTAGAACATTACGGCTGTATAATATATACAGACGGATCAGCACAGCCCGCAATTGGGGGTAAACAAGCTTATAGGGCTGCGTGTGCAATTGTTAAAGGTCGCTGGCACAATGGTTAATTCAGACCTATGGTCACAAAAACTCAATCTCTCGGAGACTGTACAGTTCAGCGAGCTGAACTACAGGCTTTCAATATGGCGCTTGAAAATACTGATTGTGAATTTCCCACACTCATAGGGCCCAATTCCGATCCGGTAAAATTACCGTCCGTACGAATCACATCCGGAGCCATCACCGTATGACTCGTACACACGCATGACGAACCGACGAGTACGATCCAGACCGTGGTATCAGGACGCGAGTCGTACTTTCCACGTCAGGTAAGGGCGATTCGTACGGAAAAGCGCACAATCACATATACACCGTACGGCACGTACCCCCCATGATCGTGCATGGGGTACGCAGCGTACATGGGGTACAGTGCGTACCCCATGTACGCTGGGTATACGGCGAGTACCCCCCATGATCACAGGGGTACGCGCCGTACCCCTGCGATCATGGGGGGTACGCGCCGTACCTAGGGGGGCCATACCGTACCTGTTTCGGGGCAAACTCTGCTTTTACAACTGTTTTCAGCTTCCGTAGAAAAAGGGTCGTACGGTGCGTACCCAACACGTATCGTACTTGCTGGGTCGTATAAACCAGCTGCGAACCATACAGATGTCGCGTATAGCGGGTTCCGCGTGAGACTCGTGTGGGGATTTGATTCGTACGGTCTCTATACGATTCGTACGGAGTCCAGCTCCTGGTAGGAATCGTACTTAGTCGTACATACGGGGGACGTTGCAGGGTACGATTCCTACGGGAAAAACGCTCCGAGCAGCTATTCGAGGCGCTTTTTACCGGATCGGAATCCGCCCCATAGTGTGCGATTAGTATTACTGCGTCCAGTCTTACAATGAATATCTGCAGAACTGGGTTCAAAATGGATTTAAAGACACACAATGTGGTACAATCAAGCATAAAATGCTTTGAGAACAAGTAGTTCTTTTACTGAAAGAACTACAAATGACACGCGTGATCCATCAGCGTGATGGCGTTCACGTCAAAGGGAATTCTTGGCTGATGAAGCCGCGAAGGCAGCTGTGCAAACGGCTTCCGTAGCTACAATCACTTGTTCAAAAAAGAAAATAGACAGCTAAATAATGCAAGCAGTCACTGCTTCAATAAAAAACAGTGGTAAAATACTACCAAAAGGATTTTCACTCAAGTACTCATATATAACTGATGCAAATAATGTTCCGTTTGCTTGAATCCCTGGAGTGGGTTATAGAGTAATCCCAAACATGGAATATAGGTTAGGACTAATCTTAGCAGCACATGAAGGGCTTGCCTCTGCACACGCAGGTGTTTCTGCCACAGTTTCATTATTAAAACAACAATACTGTTGGCCGTGCATGAGGAAACAAACCAGAAATTATGTTTTGGAATGTGAAATCTACCAGAAAATGAAAGTTTCAACAGGGAAACGCCCGGCGCAGATGCCCCTTCTGATTTCAGATAAACCACTAGCGTTTGTTTACCTGGACCACTGTGGTCCCATACAAAGGGATGGCAACTATAAATACATCATGGTCGCAGTGGATTCATGCACAAGATTCGTTTGGATGTGGCCTCAGCGCTCGGCTGGTGCCTGAAGATTTACGTGTCATTATCGGCACATACGCAATTGGCATGTTACATTCTGACCAGGGTCCTGCATTTAGCTCTAGGGCTTACAAGGAATGCCATGGCCAGCTTGGGAGTTTCATTGCGATTTTCGAGTCCATTCCATCCTGAGGGAAATTCGGTTGTGGAGAGAAAAAAACTTTACATAAAGCAATCTATAACAGCTAGGGTATTAGGTTCGGGTGACGGGTGGGTCAAACATATAATACATGTCGAACGTAGTCTTAATAACCTGCCAAGAAATTCTCTGGGTGGAATCACTCAATATGAACTCCTTTTTGGTACTAGAATGTTGGTTGAAGACCTCGATCGTCATACTTCAGTGGTGGAACAAAAAACCTTTGATATCAAAGATCGTTTGGCTGTTTAACAGGACTTAAATGAAACAAGAAGAAGTCTAAGCAACACCAGCGAAAAGGCAAAGACCACTGAAGAAAAACCACCTGTCCCAGCAAGACCAGTCTGGATTCCAAAGATTGGGGATCTGGTCAGGGAAAAAATAGCAGACAAGAAGGAATTTGGGCCTTCTTACAGAAAACCAGTACCTGTTCTAGCAGTCCACGGATCAAGAACAGTGCTACTGCCGCCCCTTGCTGGAAAAAAGGAGAACCGGTCTGTATCAATTGACCTGGTAAAACCACACCATGTGGTCTATAATAAGTAGTAGGCCCAGTGGGCTCCCAAGATGTAGCAGACGACCAAATCTTGCTACTATCCAAGAGGTTCAAACTGAAAGACTCATCAACTTTGAATATTCTAAAGTAAGAAAAGAAGGACTATGCAACAAAGCCATGGAAATTGTGCCTATTGAAACCCAAATAACAGTTCGTCAAGAAACTCCCATCTACAATGATGTAGCATCTGACTATGCAAACATGTCAACGGAACAAGCAGCTCCAGTGATTTCAAATAATCCGGATGCAATACCAACTATTGACAGAACTGCCTCTGGCTATTTCATCAACTTTGATATATTTTCTGAGGATCCAAGTGAGCCAGAAACAATGCCAGCAAATAAAACTTTCAAGGAACAATTAACAGAACTTTGTCACCAGCTTGCAAATATATATCTAGTTTCACCATGGGTTGAATTTTGGATTGGGTTAGGTGCACTTTATCTCCTACTATGGCTCATTCTCGTTTTAAGTTTGGGAAGGCTGATAGATGAAAAACACATTAAAATGGACACAGCAAGTAAGAACATCAACTTTCTCCTAAAACCACACAAATCATCTCATTGTGAACAACGAGACCTGTCATCAGTAAACATCACTGTGGAACAGTGAAGGTATTGGATCCTACAACTGGCCAGCCTGGATCTCAACAAGTGAAACAACAGAACTAAGTGGCTGGTCAGGATGGTTAACAAAATTTTTCAAAAATCACGTAGCCAATATGTACCACGTGACCAGTAGAATTATATTCCAAGCAAAATTTATTATCAATTAAACTTAGATCTCATTCGTTTCAAAAGCAACAGACAAAAACGGAAAACTGTCGATACAGGTAGTTCAGCAACATGCAATCGTATATACAAATATCTACAAATATACAAATGTGTGAACAAATAAAGTGAAAAATCAGACAAAAAACATATTACACACCAACAAAGAAACAAAAAATACTGTTCCAAATCAATTGCAAAGTACAAAATGCTGTTATAAGCAATGCATTACTTGTGCATGGAAAGAAACAAAACCAGTCCTTAGAACTAGAAACCAAAGGGCAGGCGGAACTAAGATGGAAATTGCCTGCCTGCCTCACAGGGCCTGTGGTCGAGTGTTTGTAGGGTTTCACAGCTAGGGCCCGTGGGAGTGGTATGATTTACAACCTAGCTGCACCCCTTGGTCTTGCCACAGGTTGGGGATGTCGACGCGTTTCGAACCTTAGATGTTGTAGGTTCTCCTCAGGACAGGGACTGGGGAAGGATTAATCTAGAAGAAGATTAATGATTGGTGTCAGATATATACTGGGTACCATTGCATGCACCTACTCTGACTCAGCGCGGTAAGAGGACAATAATTACCTGCACAGCGGGCAAAGAGTCTGCCGGAGTGTAGGTGTACCGCAATTCAACTTGGAAGTCTAGAAGAGAAAATAGGAGAGTGCACAGTGCGGTCAATACCTCTTGTGTCAGGTGGGGCAGCGTGCACCTACCAGTTACACACGGTTTGAGAAGGTGGATTTCATACCTGCGCTTGATAAAATGATGGCCCGAAGGCGCTAGGCCCGTGGCGCGGTGCAAACTCGGTGGGGGGGCGGCTCACATGTTAGGCGTTGCTGTGGTGGACTCTGGTGAATGACAGCAAGACGGGGAGAGAGATGCTTGTGAGCAATCCAAATAATGAACAGAATCGCAAGGGCGCTGCGAATGGAATAGGAGGTTAGCTCCTACCTGTACATGGAAGTGGAATCGAATTCGGTGGGCGGCTAGTGGGCGGAAGTTTTTCTTCAGCACATTTAGAAAACATGAATACTTAAAAGGTTCGTCTAATTATGAAGAAATGTATTGTTTTAATCATTTTGGTCATCATTACTTGCACAAATCTGAAAACCCTAGAAATGTTTTAACTTACAATCAATGGGAACACCTCCAAAAGGTAGTTCTAAAACATTTCCAAGAAAATTTCCATATTTTACAGGTTTTAATGTTACGAACCCAGAAAGTTTTTACTTTAAAAATTTTAATAAGACAGGCATGAAACGTATGTTGACAAATACTAAACAAATTTATTCTGCGGCCTTTTTTGCTTAATTGTCCACCTTAGGCTTTGACTTTTGGAAAGACAACATTGAGACAAAAACTGTTTGGGGCACAAAAGACTGGCAGGTACAAGGTTTAGAAGCATTTTTCAGAGCCTTCATCATCCCAGAACAAATGATGTTCTTAAATGACACTGTTCAACAGACATCTTGGGGCCGAATCCGATCCTGGAAAAAAAAGTCTGTACGATTTTCATCTGGAGCCATCGCCGTACGATTCGTACCCGTCCGTCCGAGTCACATAGTATGATCCATATTCCGTCAATCCGTCCGAATCATTGCGATCCGTACGTATTGCAAGGCTGAAACAGGGAACCGTACGACTCGTACACATACCGTACGAACCGACGAGTATGATCCGGACCGGGGTATGAGGACGCAATTTGTACAGTCCACGCCAGGTAAGGGCGATTCGTACGGAAAAGCACACAATCACCTATATACCGTATGGTGCGTACACCCCATGATAGCAGGGGTACGGTGTGTACCCCTGCGATCCTGGGGTGTACGCACCGTACCCCGCGATCGCAGGGTGTACGCACCGTACACCCAGCGAATATGGGGTACGGTGCGTATACCCCAAGATCGCAGGGTACCGTGCGTACACCCCGTGATCTCAGGGGTACGCACCGTACCCCTGCGATCATGGGGTGTATGCACCGTACCCCTGCGATCATGGGGTGTATGCACTGTACCCGGGGGGCCGTTCCATTCCAGTTTCGGGGCAAACTCTGCTTTTACGGCAGTTTTCAGCTCTTGTAGAAAAAGGGTCGTACGGTGCGTACCCGACACGAATCGTACTTGCCGGGTCGGAAAAAGCAGCAGCGAACCGTACAGATGTCGCGTACAGCGGGACCCAAGGGAGATTCGTACGGGGATTTGATACATACGGTCTCTGTACGATTCGTACGGAGTCCAGCTCCTGGTACGAATCGTACTTCGTCGTACGTACGGGGGATGTTGCAGGGTACGATTCGTACGGGAAAAACGCTCCGACCGGCTATTCGGAGCGGTTTTTCCTGAATTGGAATCGACCCCCTTGTCTTGGCCTGGCTAAGATAAAAGATTTAAACAAACCGTCCATACCTAAACCCACACCTGATAGTAATTTAAATTCAGATGAGGAGGTAGACGTACATTGAATTTTACTACAGAACACATACTGAATGGGAAAAATGGTTAATCTGGCCCACAGACAGGAATATCTGTCAAGATAGATTCCTGAACAAGACACAAGGGTTTACAGTAACTCGGCCAAGTCCAAGATATACAACAACCAGGGATAATTCCAACTTATAGTGTGGGAACACTATGCCTTGAGTGGCTGTAGAAATCCACACTTCCAGAAATAAAACAACACTTATCTTTGCTTAAAGATGGCGTTGATTTACGAGAATTCTTACTGGGACCTCGTAATCCACGTCATAAACATTTCATATACGCCGGTATATACGCTGCATACAATGAAGCATGGGAAGTCACTCAAATGGAAACATCTGAAAGAATACGAGTAATTGATCGTATTAATTTAGAGAAAGTACTCTCTGTAGTTGACAATGGGTTAACAACTCTGTCGTCCAGAATTTATTCTTTGGGCAGCATTGTATCCTCTGCCATTGACATAATGGAACAGGACTTGCTAATTTTACAACATGGCCAATCTCAATTAAGTTCTATAATGCTGTTAAGCTGGACGTTACAAAACCTTCATTCTGGCTATGTGCCCTGGAGTCTAATCAACACTACGTCATTGTTTACTGTATTTAACCTTACAGATAAACAAATCTTGTTGGCACAGAGGGGAGCAGACTATACGGTGCTGAGCATAGAAAAACTAGAGCATTGACCGTTTCTGAGAAACCATCAGTTGAATGGATAATACATGGCACCATCACGATACCAGTGACGATTTTCCAGTTTCAATATTGCTTAAAACACATACCAGCAGGCCTGTATGAAAGGTTGGGTAAAGAATACATTAAGTCGCCATGGGATTTACCATACACACACAAATGTTGGAGTGGGGGAAAGGAGGTATTTCTTAGTTGTAAAAATTGTAACAAGCATTTACAATGCAATGGTTTTCCCTTTGTTAAAGTTAGAGCTATTGGCATTGCTCTTGACATTTTTTTAATTTATGTTTTTTTTTAACATAAATAAATGGCATTGTCATTTACAATAGCAGGGCAGGGCACAGGGAAGGGGGGCGAGTAGAGACGAAGGAGAGCTGCGGGCTCTTGTTGTAATGCTTGCATAGATGAGTTGGTGGATGCATGCATGGGTGCATGCATGAATGGGGGTATGGATGGGTGTATGGATAGATGCATGGATGGGTGGATGGATAGATGCATATATACAGCCAATCCCTCAACAATTTATGCAATCCACCAACCCATCCAACCAACAACCCATCCATGCATCCACCCATACATCCATGCATCATGCATACAGCCATTCATCATGCATCCATCCACCCACCCACTGTGTCTCACTCCGACCCCTCTAAATATAACTAATTTTTTCGGTATATTGAGATGACTGTATTCACTAGTATATGCAGTAGTGTGTGGTGGACTTAGTTTGAGTGTTTGTTTCCTGCACACACACACTGCCCCTACACATTCACACACTGCTCACCCTGCACACTCACACTGTTCACCCTGCACACTCACACAATGTGCACCCTGCACACTCACACACTGCAGTCACTGTCACTCTGCAGTCACTGTTACTTTGCAGTCACACTCACTCTGCAGTCAGTCTGCACTCACTGTCACTCTGCACTCACTCTGCACTCACTGTCACTCTGCACTCTCACTGTCACTCTCGCACTCACTCTGCACTCACTGTCGCTCTCGCACTCACTCTGCACTCACTGTCACTCTCGCACTCACTCTGCACTCACTGTCCCTCTCGCACTCACTCTGCACCCATTCATTCTGCACTCAGTCTGCACTCACAGGCACTCGCACTCACTCTGCACTCACTGTCACTCTGCACTCACAGGCACTCGCACTCACTCTGCACTCACAGGCACTCGCACTCACTCTGCACTCACTGTCACTCTGCACTCACTGTCACTCTGCACTCACTCTGCACTCACTGTCACTCTGCACTCACTGTCACTCTGCACTCACTCTGCACTCACTCTGCACTCACTCTGCACTCCCTCTGCACTCACTCTGCACTCACTGTCACTCACACTCACTCTGCACTCACTGTCACTCTGCACTCACTCTGCACTCACTGTCACTCTGCACTCATTCTGCACTCACTGTCACTCTGCACTCACTCTGCACTCACTGTCACTCTGCACTCACTCTGCACTCACTGTCACTATGCACTCACTCTGCACTCACTGTCACTCTGCACTCACTGTCACTCTGCACTCACTGTCACTCTGCACTCACTTTGCACTCATTGTCACTCTGCACTCACTGTCACTCTGCACTCTCACTGTCACTCTCGCACTCACTCTGAACTCACTGTCACTCTGCACTCACTGTCACTCTGCACTCACTGTCACTCTGCACTCACTGTCACTCTGCACTCACTCTGCGCTCACTGTCACTCTGCACTCACTTTGCACTCACTCTGCACTCACTGTCACTCTGCACTCACCGTCACTCTGCACTCACCGTCACTCTGCACTCACCGTCACTCTGCACTCACCATCACTCTCACTCTGCACTCACTGTCACTCTGCACTCACTTTGCACTCACTGTCACTCTGAACTCACTGTCACTCTGAACTCACTCTGCACTCACTGTCACTCTGCACTCTCACTGTCACTCTCGCACTCACTCTGCACTCACTGTCACTCTCGCACTCACTCCGCACTCACTGTCGCTCTCGCACTCACTCTACATACACTCACTCTGCACTCACACTGCACTCAGTCGCTCTCGCACTCACGCAGTCTGCACTCAGTCTGCACTCACACTCACTCTTCACTCACTGTCACTCACACTCACTGTCACTCGCACTCACTGTCACTCGCACTCACTGTCACTTGCACTCACTGTCACTCGCACTCACTGTCACTCGCACTGTCACTCTCGCACTCACTCTGCACACACTCACTCGGCACTCAGTCTGCACTCACACTCACTCTGCACTGTCACTCGCACTCACTCTGCACTCACTGTCACTCTGCACTCACTGTCACTCGCACTCACTGTCACTCGCACTCACTCTGCACTCACTGTCACTGCACTCACTCTGCATTCACTGTCACTCTGCACTCAGTCTGCACTCACTGTCACTCTTCACTCACTCACTCTGCACTCACTGTCACTCGCACTCACTCTGCACTCACTGTCACTCGCACTCACTCTGCACTCACTGTCATTCTTCACTCACTCTGCACTCACTGTCACTCTCGCACACTGTCATTCTTCACTCACTCATTGATTGTTATCTCGAAAATCTCATACCATCATTTGACGAATAATAAAACCCCAGAAACAAAATTAATTATTTTGCCTTTTGCTCATACTTATTTAACAGAACAGAAAAATAGAAAGGTGTTAAGGCTCACCCACAGATACACTATGACCAGACCCCAAATCATTTCTAATCGGATTTCGTATATGTGCCCACCTGGTTGTCTATCATCCTATACAAAGTCGGTCGCTGCTACATATCAAGCCCTGATGGGCAAACATTGGCGATCTTGACCTGCATGGTTCCCTACCTTTCCTGGTGGTGCCGCCAACCTTCCTAGAATTGGTAAGGCACACCCACTACCCCAAATGCACTGCCAGCTCGTCATCAATGTTCATCCCATGGGAAATGTTGGTCTGCAAGGTAAAAATTAATTTCAATTCAAGTCTTCGTAGCGCCGAAGCCCGGTTACCACCTCATTGGGAACTACTCTACACAGTAGAAAACCTCAAAATATTCCAACTACTGGTGTGAGGTGCCGGAAAGCGCCTAACCACTGGGTATGAAGAATCCCCCTTGGTTATGGTTCACACATGTTCTAGAATACTCGTCTAGGTTGGATGTATGTGGTGCTTCCAATGTATTGTTTACTGTAGGGACACACAAGACAATACATGGTTGGATCTGAATTGCAATTAAAAAATGTGTTGGTCCTAACCAGCTTTGTTCTGCCTGGTACCTTAAACATGGAGACCGTACTGTGGAGAATTGGGAAATATATACACCTATAAATAATTGGCAGAGTGTGTCCAGGTTCCCCTTGATTTCAAGTAAAATCGATAGTTGTGTCATGAAATTGAGTTGCGGTGGATGAAGTGTTTTGGTTCAGTCTATGAGCTCGGAGCCGTTATTTACATATCTTTAAGAACAGTTTTTGTTGGTTTCCGTGTTGGTTATTTTGCACTAAACCTACGTACTAATGCTGGTGACCCGCAGGGGTTAGCTGTCCCTTTCAGTCTTTGAATTGCTTTGTACTTGCTTTTTAAGATCACGTCTCCTCCACAATTGAATACCTGAATCAAGGTGGGGTGCTCATCTCTGGTCAGTGGGGAGCCCTTCTTTCTTTACTGTCGGTACTCTCGGACATACACTCACAGAGACAGTATTTATTTTCCCCTTTAACACTTGTCTTGATTTTCCAGGAATAAGGGAACATTTTCAAACAAAATATGCATTATACAAATTTTGCTCTCATGCAATTGCAGGCGTTTAGCTTTTGTTTTTAAATTGAGCGAAATTGATAAAGTTTTTCTTTTAGATTGCTTAGTTGTGAAGTCCGATTTCTCAGAACCCTAGGATGGGAAGAGGGCAAGTAAGTAAGACTAATGAAAAAACGAAGGGAGAATCATTTTGCTCAACCTTTTTGGTCACTTTTTGAGCCATGTAAGAATTTCCCTCCTTATAGATGGCTGTGACGTCTTCGCTGTGGTTAAAACAAGGAGAGAGTTTTCCCTATCGACCCAGAAAGGACTGGGAAATGTAGCTACACAAAGGGTGGTTCCTTTCTGTGGTTGCTAAATAAAAGCGCTGAACGCTTTTACACATAAGACACCGATAACATTTCTAGTCACAATAATATGTATCCTGACCTGTTCCTCAATTATTACAAAAAAGCATAATTTTCATTAAAATCAGATTTATTAAAACCTTAGTCCAAGGCTAGCATGGTATGCATTCCACAATTTTACAATATTAAAAACAATTACAGTACGTTAACATCAAGCACATATACATTTTTTACAAAAGTTAAAAACAAAGAGTAACCAAGTTGTCGACGCGTTTCGGTGTTAAAGATGGATGGTACACCTTCCTCAGGACTACAATCAAACTTCTTTAATCTAAAAATATACGGAACAGTCAATTAGTATGCATACATTGTGAGATCTTATTTACAGAAAGTTATTTACACTTCTACTGGTGTCTACTAGAGTGTGCACAAGAAAATTTCTTACTCAATTCGCAATGTTCAATTTGCGGTTTCAGTCTAACTCATATGAGTGGATAAGATTTATCTATCCCCAGGATTTAGACTGAAACCGCAAATTGAACATTGCGAATTGAGTAAGAAATTTTCTTGTGCACACTCTAGTAGAACCACCCTTTGTCTTCGCTGTGGTTCCATACTCCCTGGTTTTGCTGGACGCCCAGGGAAGTTCAGCCGTTTGATGTGCCTGCCAAGCCATGTTGCAAGCACTCGCTGGGCTTGCCGTGTTATGCCCGGCGCGCCCTGTCTCAAGATGTGTGCCTCCATGATTATGTAGAGCAAGCTGATTTTTTTTTTAGATGCTTGCCTATATATTGCAATCCAGGGTTTAATATGCATACGTATGCATGGAAATTTAAATAACTCAAACCTGGCTACAAGGCAAAGGAGTGACAGAAAGAAAGGGGTGTTACGTGAGGGTAGAGTTAGAGTTGTGGGGTGGAGGGGAAGTGGTAAAACCTTCTAATCCCTTGAAATACGTTCAGCTGACAAGTAGTCCCATGTCATGTTTGACGGCGCCATTATGGGACTCGTAGTTCCACTTTTGACATTTGAAGTCTGCGCTCAAACTCCCAAGCCTGCAAAGTGCTCCTGGATAAAAAAAAAATTAAAAATGGACGGGACAGTTTGGAAGCAAAGAATCTGTGTTCCTGGCTGTGCAAATGTGACCGTCAGTCACTGCTGTTAAGACAGGTCCAGTGCAATGGTGGCCGCCAATCCTGGCGTGAAGACACTGAATACCACAGGTAGTCCGATGTTCCTACAGTAGCTTTAATACAATGTGCCGCACATGTTTTAAACAAATATGTCGAGAGTGGAGCGCTTCCTTGCCCTAGCCCTGTCGGCGTGTGTTCAGCAGCAGACGCTGGTTAGCGTCGCAGGGGTGAACTCTCTCACTAGTGACCCCAGTGACACAGCAGGATTGACCTCTTGTTACAGCCTCAGCCTTTAAAAGTCTCCTATGTGCTGCCGCGAGGAAGAATAGCTGTCCAGCAAGGGTCAAGGAATGCCCGATCCGTGCCAGATTTTCATGATAACCTGTGACTGTGTAAATGCCTTCCATTTATCGTGGGTGTAGGGTGAATGCGCGTGAGTTCACCTCGGCCCCTCCCTAGCGCCCCTTCCCAGCAGGTATCGACCCAGCGCGATGCTGCAGCGCCAGCCCTGATGTATAATATATGTGGTGTCCACAGCGCCCCTCCCCCACCCCTGGAAGCAGGTGTTCAATCTAGGGTCAGAGCTCGGGCATGACGACAGCACTCATCAATGAACCCCCTCCCCGCCTGTTCCCATTCCTGCCCACAACACATGCCTGGGATCCTTCGACCTGCCGCAAGAAGATCCCAGCAGCATTTCCTCTCCAAGGCCCACTGCGGGCGGCGTGGTGGCGCTGCAGGGCTCTCCCGCCTCTGATGCCGCCGGGCTCCCTCAGCTCACGGGAGCCCGGCAGAGCGCCCGCCATGGTTGTTCTCCTGTCTCCCGGGCTGCGGGGGCGGGACTTCCGGCCGGCCGCGCAGGGGTTGGCCGGCCGGAAGAAACAGACAGCAAAAAAACGCCCAGCTGGAGTGAAAACGCCCACAGATGAAAACGGGTCCGCGTTGACGGACAGATTCACCTCCCATGCCCCTCCTGGAAGCATACGGAGAGCGGGAGGGGGGCAGGGGCGAGAACGAAGACACGGAGAGCGGGAGGGGGGGCGGGAATGAACACACGGAGAGCGGGAGGGGGGGCAGGGGCGGGAACGAACACACGGAGAGCGGGAGGGGGGGCAGGGGCGGGAACGGGCACTGGCAACAAATCACCTTCCATTGTGTCGGCTTGGAGTAGAGAGCCGGTCAGGTCTGCGTCCTCACATGGAGAGCCATCCAGCTGGTGTGAGGAAGGATTCTGCAGAAAGAAGAAAACAATAAACACGCCCACCGCCGATGACGAGGCAAAAAGGGTGGAGATGGAAAAAATCTCGGGAACGCCCCGAATCTGGTCCGGCCTTGACGGACAGATCTCTGTTCCAATGGCTAGCCTCCATTTATGGAGCTAGCCAATGGAACAGAGGGGCGTATTCAAGTGGCCCTTACTGAAAACTAGAGATTTCTCCTGGGGGCGGAGCTAACGCTCCGTGCTCCAGGCAAAACCTAAAAACTCACTAAGCAGTACACTATTATGTCAAGGTGTTAATTTGCACGGAGCCTGCGAGGGTTCAGCCAATAACCTTTCTTGCCACCTGCAAGGTTCGCCCGCAGCGGCGGTAGATCCAATTTTTAGGCAGCTTTTCAATGGTAGCTACATTATGTTAAATGATTACAGCTGTTGTGGAATGATGCCAGGAATAGTCTATCTCGTTAGTGTGTCAGCCAGGGTCACTTTTTGTATACAAGTATTGTTTCCAAAAACCAAAACAGACGGGGGGTCGCCACTATGGCCTTCACTGAACATCTCTTCTATACGAATTGATACTTTAAGCAGAATGAAAGCCATTCTTTTGTCACTGACCTCGTCCAGGGAGACGTATGATTTGCAAGTTGCAAGGACTTCTGCAGAGATACATGCATTATTATCAACAAACTGCCCAGTACATTTCGCAGAAATGTTACGTCGTATCTTAAACATGTCTGATACCAGTGGTATTGTACATGTATTTAAGACGATTTTTTCGGGACTGTTAGCACACTTTGAAGCAGTCCTGGGCGTTTTTCCTAACTTCGTACACTCTATGTTTGGCAGCCTGCCTCTCATTTTGGGACTCATAGCAGGGATCTTATTTTTATTCCTCCTGCTCCGTTATGGCAAATCCGGCCACCAGCAATACCCAAGTCAGCATGGAGAATGTGTTCTGGGCCATGCGGTATCCTGTCAGAATAACACAGATCCTTGGCTTGGCTCGTTTGAGAGATCTGAATACCACATGGTTCCTAACATTCAGACCAATCTGGCAAGATTGCATCTTACCTGTTCTACGATGCCTGCTTTGTGGAGAGGAATGCATGTTAGAGATCTGTCTAACACTACCATCGGCATTGCCAATGGATGTTGACGCATTACTGGGTCCGGTACCAGCTCATGTGTTGTGTTGTCCCCAACGGCTACCAATCCTGATTGCGGCATTCATTGAGATCTCACCGGCAAATCCAACTGGAGGTGAGATACGCGAACCAACAGGCACACAGGTGCTAATGTGGCTGACGCTGACGGCGATGCTTCACATCCGTGTTCAATTGACCTTCTTAATGAAGTGGTTGAACTTTCATCTACTGTGGTAGACGATTTCTTTGCCAGCCTTGATGATTTAATGTTTTCTCCTGACACCGAGAATAACTTTTGAAATAAGTACACAACGTTCTTTCGATCTCTGAAATTCAACCTTCAGTTTCTCAAAACAAAAGCTTCCAAGTTTGGAACTCTATTTCACTTCGATTTAATTTGACTATTTTCCAAAACTAACTAAACTTTGGCACAAAGTGATCAGCTTAAAGTAGAACTATTCTTAGAGAACAAGAATTCTTTGACTACTTCGTTTAAACAATATTGACCTAATGCACAAACCAAAATAGCTTGTATATTCTGCTATGGGATGGTCTTGACTTCTTTCTTTTCTGTATCTAGAGCCATTTCATAAAATGTAAATTTCATGATTAATTTGGTTAGCATTGCTAATGTCATATCATATGCTTACAATGAAATCATTGCTTTTAAATGCATACTGTACAAAAGCTCATTTTTGTGTACGACCATTTTTTAAATACATTTCATGTATTTTTGGGTGGGATTGTAAAAACACATGCTCTAGCTTATATGTTTTAAGTACTTGATCTTAGATGAACATGATAACGTGGCGTGGGTGTGGGGAACCATTTTAGGACACTATTGTAAATTTCCCGATTCATGCCCTTATATAGGTATAAATCACTATGTCCTTATATGGGCATAAGAATCACAACCATATTTACACATAGCTCATGCAGTCCAAATACGGCAGGGCTACTTCCACTAGTTCCAAAAATCTACAAAGATTTCTTGGAAAACTCAGCTTCAACGACTAGGGACTTCCCCTTGCTCGAATACTGACTTGTCCAAGAACTCATGGTGTTTTCAAAGAACTGAGAGTCTTAAATAACGTTATTATGTCCACCTTTACGCCAAACTCAGCAACTTCAAGGTATAAATATACCCACACTTGCCATAGCAAACACACGGTGGTTTGGAGCAATTCGACTATCTACTTGCCCGACGCGCCCTGCTACTGCAAGTGCCGAAGGAAGCTCACCCTCCAGCAGACGCACTGAGACAGACGCTGTCTTTTCTCCTGCCGTGTTTCCAAGCTACACTTGCGGGTTGTTGGGAAATCGAGCCCTGAGCCTGACCTTCTTCATTCCAAATTAAGGTACGGAGCTGATTGGACTCTAAGAGAACTCTTAGACAGATTCTTGGCAAAAGAATAATCTATTTATTCTACACCTCACTTACTACTTCCCTCGTACTAAGATTAGGTTAGGTACACCAGGGTAGGCATATTTTAGAAAGCACCAGTTGAGTACTTTTACCCTCTGTTATTTATGTATGTATTTATTTATGGTCTAAGAACCATACAATGCTCTTACAGTGTTATTTTATTCTACTCTTTTTACTGTATGTATTATATTTTGCAACCAGTTTTACAATTGTAGCAGTTCATTTCTTATGCTTGAGAGAGAAGACTGTTCAATAAATCCTTTTATTGAAAACGCCCGTCTTTCCATTTTCTCTGCACCTCTGGTGAAACGAAGCATGCACGATTGACTGAGTGAAATATCTATCTATTGTTTCCACAACTCTGAAGATCAGTTTTTTCTTGGGGAAACAAAGTTGTCATGTTTATGCGGTTGTCAGAGTGTAATCCCTTCTTGTGAATTTGAGAAAGTTTCTAGACCTCTGAGCTAGCTGGCACTCACAATTAAGTCTAATATATTTGATAGGGACCAAGTAGACATAAGTCACATAAGTCACATCTATAGGATATATTATTCCAAAGCGCAGAGCCTATTGGGAGTATAGGAACCACACTACACTTCCACAGCTATTGCAGTTGGAGCATTCAACGCCCTTTTCCACGCCAGCAGGTGCTTTTTATAGTCACTGGAGCCCTTCAGTGCCTTTTGCCTGCACTGCTAGCCACACTTCACGGTGTCTCCATCCCACACCTGCCATTGTGGCAGGAGCCGCCTGTCAGGCCCAGGGGGGCTTGCGGTCTAGGGCCCGCCCCATTCAGTCTTCGGCCATGTCCTAAACATTTGTGTGGGAAGATTCATAGGTCTCCCTCTGCTGGACATAGGTGGCTGCTTTGTTATAGGGTTAGGGCAGGCTAAACACTTGGACTGTAATTTGCCCTAAAATTCCCTTAGTTTCCCTATAGTCCGCGAGATGCATGAGGTTTGGCAGGCGAGATGCGTGCACTTTGGCAACCACGTACCGCGAGATGCGTGCAATTTGGCATGCTGTCGCATCCGCGAGATGCGTAAGGCTTCCCGGTGACGCCGCAAGCAGGGGAAATATGCGGGTGTGGTTACGTTGATGGGCGTGACCACACCCAAGGGTCTCTGCTCACTATTCTTAGGATTTTGGAGTAGGAGGTTGTTTCCAGTCTGGCTCTGTGGTGGTGTATGCAAATTTAACCCTTTTTGCAGATCGAGTGTGCCGCGCTGGAGCTGACCTTCCAGAAGAGGTTCCTGAGGTGGCAGTTTCTCCGGCAACTATAGTGAAGGTCGTTTTGGACCGGATGTCTTCGAGGGATTCCTTCTTTTGGGTGTCCAGAGTTTTCAGTTGATCCTAGAATTTAAGAGTAGGTCGTACTCTTAAGGTATGATGGTACTTCAATACAAAAATAAGGTTTTTTTGTATTTAAAGAATCTTAGGAACAAAAGAATGATCTAAACACTGTTTTCAGTTTTCCTCATTTTTTTTAAGGAATTCAAAAGCTTCTATGATTTGGTGTTGAAAACCCAGCAATATATTTGAGTAGAAATTCATTGTTTAATACAGAAAGTAGATAAAAACCTTGTCTATGTTTCTAAATGCAATTTGCTTATGATATTATATGAGAAAAGAAATGAGAGTGTTTTAGAAGGCATTATTCACACAGTTTTGATTTATGCAAGTAATGCTAAAGGTTTTGATGCTTTTTAGTAGAGAATAATTTACAGAAGTATAATTCAAAATCATACTTTTTCTGAGAGAGAATTATCAGAGAAGTAAGGATGGTTTATATGCAAAGGGTTATCTAGCATCTGGAGAATAATTAGTGAAGAGGTTAAATTGCAAGGGGTTTAATTGCAATATTATACCTAGAATATTGTGAATGTAGTTTTACAAGACTCTATGCTTTGTTTGCTGCTTGAATTAATGCTGAATTTAGGAAAGCTTACTGATTTATAAGTAAAATAGGTACTGGTGTGTGTCTAACTTTTCCTTTACAGATCTCCCTCCCAGCTGTTCCCTTCCCAACTCCCTTTTCCCCCTGCTTGATCACTTCAACATTCTGTGTAATTATTACAATCAGAATTGGAGGTATCGAGAGGTGGGCCCTTATATCATCACATCAGATTCCGAGGAAGACTTCGTCTGACACCGCCGATGCCCATTTCTGTACCATGAGGCCCTTTAAAAGCAGGTATGTATGTATGTATGTATAGGCAATTATATAGCGCACTACTTACCCGGAGGGTCGCAAGGCGCTTCAACCGCTGCGAAACCCTTCCTGGCTTCGCTGAGAGATGGTCCCTTAATGGGTATCTCCAGGGTGAGACCAGGCATCCCCGGTGGTCTGGTGGGGCCGTTAGTGAAGATGAGGCAAGCTAATGCCCAGAGTTGCCGAGTGTGATCGCTGATCAGAGTGGGCACCGAGGAGAGAGAATTATCGAGCCTGCTGACCCTGGTCCAGAAACCTGCCGCGCCGGGAATCGAACCCTGGTCCCGGGCCGTCCTCTGCTCTCGGGTCTGCCGCTTCTAACCAGTGAGCCACACTACTTCACTCAGGTCAGGGCTCGCACGGCGCAGAAGCCCTTCACTGCATACTACCTACACTGCCAGCTGCACTTCACAGGGACTTCATCCCCCACCTGCCATTGCGGCCAGAGCCCGGAGGAGGCTGGGCTGGGCTGGGCCCACTCTCTAACAGCAGGATTGTGACTCCTTAAGATTCTTTATCTGAGGTACTTGCACATAAGTCCATTGTACGAAGAACTGTCAAGCGTAAAGATACCAGCGTTCATCAGGGGATATAGCAGGGGCATTAGACGCCTTCCTAACGAGAGCTGAGTCGGTCTTTACCCATCAAATAGACCTAACAGAGAGGTGACTCTCCTTGCATTCTCTAACTATCCAGAAGCGCTCCTGTCTAGGACGCATAACCATGGTTAGTTCCCTATGCCCTCTTCACCCATGTACACGAATATAGCCCCACTTGTAACATCTGTGGCGCCAGCGGTACTTGATCTTGGCACAGCTGAAGTTTCTACCAGACCAAAAATAGCCACAAGGGGCTGTGTTGCTACTGCCCCATTACATACCAGCAGTGAGCCTCCTGTACGACAAAGAAGGGGTGGTGCCCCCAAAAGCAAAAGCCCAAACAAAAGTCACAACCCACTGAGCAAAAAGGAACTGGAGAAATGGACCCAGGAACAAACCTATATCCTACGGCCAGTGATGATACCTTCACTTTGTTTGTTCCGGGAAGTAACGACGAACTATGGAAAAGACTAGAGACATTGTTTACTGTCCTCCTGAGCCCCCTGTTACCCAAACTATTGCAAATTGAGGAGAGAATGCTGCACATTGAAGGGTGGGATAGACCAAAGCATAACCAAGGTGCATGCTCTTGCCTATGCTCACGTCCTGAAGCAGTAGCAGGGCGCCTAGCATCTACAGGGAAGGGGACCTGCCCAAGGGACTGTAATAATGAGGGGCATCATTCATGTATGAGTAACAATGTGAGTAACATTATAGCTACCTCAGTTACAATCTACAATTGGTACCTCTCACTCCAACGGTGCATCCTATGAACTCAGCTGGAATCTCAAAAGCCCAGTTACATCCCGACACCTCTTCAGACTGGTCAGCTACCAACGTACGGCCGCTATTGCAGGGGGTTGAAGGGAGGGAGTTCTGCTCTAATCAGCGAAGATCAGACACGGGGAGACTTCTCAACACATATCAGTCCCTACACCTTCCACGGACCTCATCACCTCTTGTACTGATTTTGGGAAATGTTCTGCCCCTGAGGGAGGATCAGTCTGAAACTACTGTTCAACTTATGAATAAATCCCTGCACTGGTTAACCCACCAAACAACTAGTAGGGAGAATAGGGGGGATTCACTGCCAAACCAAGTTATAGTGGCCAGAAGGGTAGAGTGGCTGGAACTGACTAAGAAAATAAAGGAGGGTGATTGCGTGGTTATAAGTTTGAATAATCGCTATTTATCGAGTACCCTTTTGGACCATCTATGTTAGGACCCACCGGAAGGTACTCAAATCAGAGCACTACCCTACGTGTTTTTCTATAGGTACCCTCACTGGATGGTAAGTAAAACAAGTGCCCTCATGGGGGTACTCAAAGCATGACGAATCACGCAGTGTAGGCAATTTAGCAGTAACTCTAGAGAACAGATTTACCCCTCTTAGTGGTATGGAGCAATATGACTGACTAAATTCCTTCGATTATCGGCCCTATTTAAGTATTAATGGGTTAGTCAATCACCCAACTCCCCATCCAAACAAGGAAAGTAAGGATCCCTCCCCATGTGAATTCACATGCAGTTCAGACCTGGTAACCTCCCCAAAACCAGCCCAACTATCTTACATTTCATGGAACATTGCAGGACTACAGTCGAAATTAGATTCCCGGGAGTGGTCTGCATTAATAGAAGTCCACGGTATCTGTGTGTTCCAGGAGACACGGTCCATAAATCCATTACATCGTTCAGGATACCTTAACTTTCATAAACCTGAAATTCAAGGTCTGAGGGGCAGACCATCAGGAAGGCTAACAATTTTGGTAAGACAGGACCTATGCTATAGAATCCATGAAGTTCACATTGACAGCCCAGACATTATGGCTATTTGTCTTCAGATTAACCCCAATGCCAAGTTAATAGTTCTCAACATTTATGCCAGGGGCCTTACAGGTGGAAGACTGTCTAACACAGTTGACATCCTAGAGTACTTCTTGGAAAGGATGACTTCTATTACTGACCTAGTAATTGCAGGGGATTTCAACACTATGTTTGAGCCCCTTGACCATGATGATAGCAAATTTACTGAAGAAGATGCACAATGGAGTATCCCCTCCTTAGAGCTGCCCCCACTCAAGAGATGTACTGAGGCAGCATCATTACAACTTAAACCCCTTTGTATGGGGAGGAGACTCAGGGCAGTAAATGGGCAAACTCGTTCAGAAAAGCAGGGCTCAAATAGTTTTAACAATGGCAGGAGTACGAGTCGTATCGACTATATACTCATTAATCTGGAACACTGGTCCTCCCTTATCAATAAGGGTTCATGAGAGAGCAGAAAATGATCACAATCTCCTAATACAAAAAATGAAAGCTCCAGGTCCTAGTCTGCTACTAACCACGGCAGTGCTTTGTTCCACTGGCAATGCCCTCTTCTGTAATGACATGAGGAGGGTAAAATGGAACAAGCTAGTGGAAAGTGAACAAACACTCCTAGACATAAGGGCAGATGTCACTAACACACTGACAGAGTTACAACCTATTACCACCCAGATCCAGTTAAATAAAAACGTAACTCGGGCCCACAAAGACTTGTTTGGTAAAATTAAGACATATTTTTTAAAACCATCTAGTCATCTCAGCAAACAGAAGGGAATAAAAGTGAACTGGTACAACAAGGATTGTAGGGAAGCTTACAAGTCATTGGCAGCTGCCATCAAACAGAAAGATCTGGCCACTGTCAAGTTAACCCGTCAGAAGTATAAAGCCATAAAGTATCAATATAAAAAGAACTGGGATGAACTGAGATGGCTAGATCTCTACCAGGTCAGCCTAGGGAAAAACCTTCAATACTTTTGGCAGTCGGTGAAATGGGGGAGAGGGGGGCAAGCACCATTGCCACACAATCACGTAGCTCCTGAAATGTGGGCCTCACATTTTGCCGAACAATTCGCTGTAGAGGTAGAGGGAGAAATTGAATAACCATTTCAAACCCCACCGCATGATACAGAATTGCACATTGACATGGGGGAGGTTGAAACAGCGCTGGGTACAATTACCAGCGGAAGAGCCACAGGCCCCGATGGTGTCCCGGCAGATTATATACTGCTGCTAGCGAATGCCATAGCTTGCGGGGCTTCGGCTCCCGATTCCTGGAGGGGTGCAGAGATCTTGCCAATCTACAAGAAAGGTGATCGTTCAAGTCCTGGTAACTAAAGGCCAATAAGCCTTAATGACGCTATACAAAAAATAATGGCAAAAATGATGTTAAATAGAATCCAGGATTGGATCGTTGACAATGGCATATTGATTCCACTACAGGCAGGGCTCCGCACCCATGTGAGTACGGTCGACCAGGTCTTTCGCTTTGTATTAATAGAGGGGCGTGTTGTAGTGCTGGCGCGAGGCACCATCTATGCCACTTTTGTGGACCTAAAATCCACTTTTGAGAGGAGGAGCCAAGATGGCGACGGGAGCGGACGTGTAGTCCCTCGGCTCCTCGATCCTTTGTCCCTCGCGACGATATCCTGACCTTTATCCTGCCACTGTGTTATAGCGAGAGGACGGCAAGCGAGCGCGGCACTGACTGGTGCTTCCCCCGATGTCCCTGCCTGCCTGGATCCCGATATATTGCCGAGTGCTTTGCGGCGTCCGTCCCTACCCCCGTGACCAAGACCCAGGCTGGGATGCAGATATGGCGGCCGCCGGAGCTACGAGGGGTAGCGGATGCAGAGCGAACCTGGCGCTCTGACTGGCGCTTCTGTCTGCTAATGTATGCGCCTGCCCTCAACTCGTGAACTGTGTGCATTCCGACCGGGAGTCCTCGCGGGTGCCGCTCCTACCGAGATCTACAGGTGAGGTGCGCGGCGCCACCCCTATGATGGCGGACGTCTGAACACCGTAGCTTCCCCATAAGCCTGCTACCGCTCCGGCCTGATCCGCGTGAGTTCTTTCACGGATCACCCATCGCTTGCAGCTCTGCTCTGGGACAGCGACCTGAGTTCCTGTTGTTATGTGTTATTCCCCCGATGAGGCTGCCAAGATGGCGGGACCGGCTGCGCTGATTACCAACATCGTCTTGGATACGCACTGGACTGTTCCGCGGGGCCCTGGGCACTGTACTGACTTTGGAGCCGCGCCTGTGCTCGTGGAGAAGATGGAACCCCCGGTCGCTCTAACTTATGACTCTATTCTCGATACACTCGACAACTTGCGGGCGGACATGCGTGAAGGCTTTCTGTCGCTGGGCAAGAGAATTGATGCTGTCACGCCCGGGGTGGATTCTCCACCATTGGCTTCCTTTCCTCGCCGGGATGCTCTGCCTATCCTGATTCTAGACCGGGCTACATTGTTGCCGCACGAGTGCCCTACACCTTGGCTCTTTGACAGTGCTGGCGGACGCGTTCTAATGCCTGCTTTCTCAGTTAGCGTTACATTGTATCCATCTCTATCGGAACTCATAATCTCTGCCTTGACTTTGCTGCCGTTGGGAATGGCGCCGCAGGCGCAGAATCTGGATACTTTGATTGCCCACGCTCCGTTGGCCTTGCTCAAGACTTTTCCCATTTTGCTGCATCGGTTGGCACCACTTCGTGGTGTTCATGGACTTGGTCGGGAATGGACCCGTCCATTTTGTCCTGTAACAACAGCTCCCTGCCGGGAGCGGCCATCTTGTTCCTTTGTTCTGCTGGTGGGGGTTGCCCCACGAGGACTCCGGCGGGGGAGACATGTACGGACTGGCCAGGGTTAACGGATTTCACTTGGTAGATTATGCATGCCTGGCTAACGAGATCTCGGACTGCAGCGCTCCTATAAAGTGTACAAGTGTGTCTCTACTTGATCTATATGACGCTCGTAGCTCACTGCTTTTGCTGATGCACATGTGGGGTAGTGACGGATTGGCTTTGATTGGCGGGTGGGGACTCGGGATGGGACACCTCCTCAGTGCGTCCTGTTGTGATACATGTGATCTCTCCCTATTTTATTCAGTACTGTATGCTATCTATTCTTTTCACTGTGTATAGGGTAGTAGATGCGGTACGGCTGGGGTGTCCGGGAGACTTAGTACTTGGTGTGCTCCTCCCCTCCTTTCTTCTTTCTTGGGAGTTTCCCTTCTGTGGGTTTCTTGGGGCGACAGGCACGTTAGTGGGGGGGGAGGGCCGTAGCCTCTTCAACGTGCAGGATGGGGGGGTTGGGGCTTTATTTTTTCCTTCCTTTTTTGTTCCTATGGCCTTTTCTTCTTTCTCTTTCTTTTACTTCCTTTTTCCTTCTTGTCTATCTTGGGTCAGACGGGGGGTTGGGTTTGGTTCTTTCCGGGGCGATTTTTGCGCTTTGCGTCTCTGTCTTATTACGTGGTTTATTGATTCTCTGACCAAGATATCGATTTTCATGCATAGTCACTGAATGATTGCATTTTTTGCTCTTCCTTCCCTCCATTGCTACTGTTTGAGGGCGCATTTCCTGCCACGAATTTTCCCATGTAATAATGTGCCTTTTTATACGTCGTCGTATCCCTTTCTTGCTCCTGTACAATGATCCCTCTAATATCCTATTATACCGTGGACTAACTAGATTGCAACTCCAGAGGTGATATATTGATTGGGCGGGCGCGAATTGGGGCGACATGTATTACTGCGCTCGTGTATCCTTACTGTAATGATTTACGCCAGTATTTTTATAATGATGGTTCATCTCTGGATATCCTTTTATGTGGTTCGCCCGCTCAGCTACCCGATCTGACTTTAGGACGATTCGTCAAAATTAGAAAATGAAACCCTCTTTATCCTTTTCCTGTGGTCCCTTGCCAGTCCATCGCAGTGTTGTTATCTTTGTCATCTATTGCAGCACAAGGTACCTTGGGAGATCGTATATTGTCATAGCGGCCGGCACGCAGTGGTTGTAGGCAGACGCTGTGTACTATGGTTGCGATAAATAAAGGTTTTCAAAAAAAAAAAAAAAAATCCACTTTTGACCTGGTCCTGAAAAAAGTGACCCTCTAGGGTCACCCGGGTCACTCTCGACCTCTTTTGCCTTCCACTAATGAAGAGTCAGTGATGCAGTAGAGAAGGCAAGCAAACTAGCTTATTCACAAAATACGCTGCAGTGGAGTCCAGTCTGACCAGCCTCCTATGATGGGTGAGGAGGGACTGACTCTAACAAGCATAAAGTTACATATGTAGGTTGCGGAGCCCACAAAGAGCCGCAAAATTACCAGAAGGTGTAGGGGTACCCTTCCCAGGATTGTGTTTTAAACAAATCTTGCACTGCTTCACTAAATGAGCAGCAACCTTAAAAATATTATAATTTTGCCACACAGGTTCTAGTAATTTACAAATGCCTTTAGCGCTAATATGGGCCGGACCATGTGCCATGGTAACTACGGGAAGTACATATGCATCTGGTAGCATCCATCTCTGTTTCTCGGATTTATCTGTCTAGTATCCTTCATTATCTAGATGCCCTTTACTCTCCTGCCACACTGCCAACTCCTCTACTGTTGCCTCACTCTGTATCTCTCTAACACTCTCCAGTGAATTTGCGAACATACCAGCACCTGGTACCCATCTAGCAGGACGTGCCAAAAACATTTTTGTCGTTCTTGACCTTGTCTATCGCTGTCTGATCTGCATAGGCATTTCCCCTCCCCGCATCATCTGTAATTGCTTTATAAGCACTATATTTGACTATTGACAATCATTTGGGAAGAGTCAAAGCTGTCAGAAGTCAATCAACAGACCATGTTTAATTTTGGTCCCATGTGAAGTCAAGAATCCTCTTTCTGTCCAGAGGCATCCAAAATAATGGGCCACACCGAAGGCATACTGGCTGTCAGTATAAATATTGACAGTCAGTCCTTTACTTAATTCACGTGCTCACATAAGAGCTGTCAGCTCTGCAGCTTGCGCTGATTGATAAAGAACATGTGACGTCTCAACTACAGGGCTCAGCATGGTAATAGCATACGCCACTGTAGTGGTGCCATCTGACAATTTAAAGCAAGAGCCATCGACGTATAGTTCCCCTTGAGGGTCAGATAAGCGGAAGATGATAGCGCGCTGAACTGCCAGGTCGCCATTGTTTTTAATTAAATCTGCTTAAATTTGCACAGTTCATTTTAAAATTGTTTTATTCTTGCTTTTACTGCAGTTCCTGCGTCTGTTGAATGAGGCTTACTTGCACACACGCCACTTACTGTTCTCTTCCCTGCCGATTTCGGTCCACCGCCGCATTTTGCTGCTCGCAGTAGAGGGAAGTGGCTCCAACCCCCTCCCCTCATTTCCGCTACTGGGGGCATTATTAAACACCATGGGTGCCCGACCGTGCAGCGAAAGATGATAACGCGCTGAACTGCCAGGTCGCCATTGTTTTTAATTGAATCTGCTTAAATTTGCACAGTTCGTTTTAAAATTGTTTTATTCTTGCAATTCCTGCATTCCCTGCGTCTGTTGATTGAGGCTTACTTGCACCCACACCACTTACTGTTCTCTTCCCTAACGATTTCGGTGCACCTCCGCATTTTGCTACTCGCAGTAGAGGGACGTGGCTCCACCCCCCTCCCTTCATTTCCGCTACCAGGGGCATTATTAAACACCATGGGCGCCTGGCCGTGCTGCAGACTTGCGCAGAGGGCGCGCCGATGGTGCGCCGCCAATGTGCCAAAGGCAAGCCTGTCTGCATCCGTTCGCGCCCGTCCATCGTTGGACATGCTGTCAATTTAGTTAAAATCCGCTATTCATATGCTCAGACTGAGCGGCTTGCTTTTAGGAGGCATATGGCTGAGTGCAAACAACCACAGTTGTATGGTTTAGAGGGTCCCTTTGGCTGTAAGTGCTGTGGCTTTGTGTCGGTGACCCTGGCTAAGATCAGCAGTCCCCCTCCCTGCAACTCTACAATTGTTGTTCTTCTTAACTGCCGTTCACTGGCTAAACATTTTGCTGATGTGCATGACCTCCTGGAATCCGGGTCCCCTGATGTCTTGTTCCTCACTGAGATTTGGCTCTCGGAGGACATGGTAGAGGAGCAAGTACTTGCACTCTCGAAAGGCTTTGAGATCCCAACACTCAACAGGGCAACAAGAGGTGGGGGCATTGTAGTTATGCTTAAAACCGGGTACCCCTGCACTTTTGTCAAGTAACCCGTTGCTGATTGTGAATGTGTCCTTTTTAAAATCACTCTAAATCCCAACTATACTATGACTGGCTTATTGATCTATCGACCCCCAGGTCCATCCAGAGTGTTTAGAGAAGCTCTCTCGGAGGCAGTCAACGCTTCTAATTTCTCAGTTATAGGAGTTCTGAATTTACATCTGGACAATATCTCTGATCCTGAAGTGTCAACCTTCCTGGCCGATCTCGCTGCATGTCAGCTTGATCAACGAGTATCAGGCCCTAACCAAGTCTTTCCAGTTCTGAAAAAGTGTCGCTGGATCCAGCCTCCCCAGATAATTTCAGACTGATTTCCAACATTCCTCTCTTGGCTAAAGTGCTGGAGAAGTGTGTGCAACTGCAGCTAAGTCACCACATCAACAACTTCCACCTACTCGATGACTGCCAATCTGGTTTCCGACATGGACACAGCACTGAAACCACCATGCTCCACATCGTCGATGATGCCCTTCAAGCCCTTGATAAATACAAAACCTGTCTCCTAATCCTTCTAGATCTATCCTCGGCCTTCGACACAGTCAACCACGGGATGCTACATGAACGCCTCAAATTTAGGATGGAATTAGATGGCCTTGTCCTCCCTCCAAAACCGATCTCAGAGATTCCTAATAAACGGTAACCAGTCCGCTCCCTCCTTGGTCACGGTGGGAGTCCCTCAAAGATCAACGTTGTCCCCCACCCTTTTCAACCTCTATCTAGAACCCCTTGCTAAAGTCCTTCACACTGCAAATATCTCCTACTATATGTACGCCAACGACACTCAGATTTACATAAAAATCTAATCTCTCAAGGAGATTCTCTCCCTGAAGGAAGCCCTGAAGCTGACCTTCCAATGGAACTCCTCCAACCAACTCAAACTCAATGCAAAGAAAACTGAGTTACTCCTAATTTCCCTGCTAAAAGCAACTCGGAGATCCAGTCATGGATTAAAGCCATCACAGCCTTAAACTGTCCCCCGACCATTGTGGACTCGGCCAAATCTCTGGGAATTACCTTGGATTACAACCTTAACATGCGAGACCACATCAACTCAATGGCCAAATCTGCCAGATTCCACCTGAGCTACCTATGGAAACTGAAAACCTTTCTTGACGCTCCCGACCTAAAACTGGCAGTCCAAGCACTAGTTATTTCTAGGCTGGAATATGGCTGTTCCACCCTCTCCGGTTTACCCAAGATCTCCTTAGCTCCATTAAAAGCCTGCCTCAATGCAGCAGCCAGACTAATTACCAGCACAAGAAAATGTTATCACATCACTCCTCACCTGAAAGCGTTGAACTGGCTTACTCTCGGGGCCAGAATTCACCTCAAGCTGGCATGCATCACGCACAAGGCCCTACACTCAAACTCCCCTGCGTATCTTGCATAGAAACTGGTGATATCCGGAGGAAGCAGAAACTCACGATCGGCCAGGGCCCTCCTACTCCAGCCTGCACGCTTTCGGAAACAAAAAACCTATAATCGTGCGTTCACTGGGGCTGCACCAGGAATAAGAATCTCCTTCCCACCTGCAATTAGAAGAATCCCCTCTCTGGCACGCTTCAAAAAGGAGGCTAATCCTTCCTCATGGGTAAATTCCTTAGCTAAACCCCGTCCCACAACCACCTCAGAGACTATTGCCTTCCTCCTTCGACCTCGCCCCACCAGGAAACCGGGGGGTCCTCAGAGACTGATATATTGACTATCCATGTATGCTCTCATCGCTTTGTATGCAGTAACCCCTTCCCTAATGTACAGTATATTCTTGTGATATCATGTCTATTGTAAGACTCTTTGATGACTCTTTGACTATGTAAAGCGCTCTGATACCCTAACGGGTCAAGTTTGCACTCTATAAAACACCAAATAATAATAAAAAATAAATTCAGCTGGCCACCTACTAGACCCTGTTTTTACAAACATACATTTCCTTACTGTCTTACCCCGTTCCGATGGGCTGGTCTGATCACTATTTAGTCCCTATGTCGATTGATGATATCACGCCGGCGCACAATTTTGTGAAGACTTAAACGTCTCTGGCATAAACTGAATTGGGACCGGTTTCAAATCCATCTTGCCACCACCTCTTCTCTTGTCCCGGCCAACCCTAATGAGGCCAACTTGGTCTTCTCTAACTGGATTAATCAGCCTTTGGATAGCCTTATGCCAGACAAACTGTCCTTGAATTGTCAATCTAAATCTAACCCATGGCACAATAGTAAATTAGCGGCCTCATGCAAGATCTGTAAAAAGCTGGAGAGAACTTGTAGACAGGACTTTGATCCGATCTCCAAGGATCTCTACTGTGCTGCCGTAAGGCAATACCATAGAGCCATCCAAGTTGAGCGAGCAGCATTCTACGCCAAGCAAATCAGCAAGAGCACTAACCCGGCCAAGAGCATTTTTTCGATAGTCTCAGATCTTAAAACCCAAAGAGACGTCGCAGGCTCGCTGATTACATCCAACCGACAGTGTGATGAGCTGGCATCCTTCTTTATTAGGAAGGTAGAAGAAATTTACAAAAGTTTCCCTATGGTCCAGTTAGGCCCACTTGTGACATCCTACAATTATACTAATGGTATTCTTGAGGCTTACCCCGATCCCGCAAGATGTTCTACTTACACTTTGTTCCAAAGTTAAGTCGGGCTCCCCTGTTGATCCTCTGAAGCCCGACCAATTCCGGAAAATTCTTCCCACTATCATACATTTGCTGGAACAGGTGATCAATGGGTCCCGTGGTGCAGCGGTTGTGCCCATGGTTTGGAAACAGGCCAGGGTAATACCGCTGCTTAAAAAACGTCCTTAGACCCCAATAAACCAGAAAGCTTTCCTTGCTACCTTGGACCACGAAGATAACAGAGGCCTACGCCAATTCTCTTCTCACGGAATATCTCACTTCTAACCATAGGTTCAACCCCTCTCATAATGGTTTCCGCCCTGGCCACAGCACCAAGTCAGTGCTTTTGGCTTTGTCTGAGCATTTCTGGAAAGCCTTAGACATGGGGCAAACGTTGCCACTGATCCTTTTGGATCTTTGTGCCGCGTTTGACACAGTAACTCACGCCATTCTGCTGAGTCATCTGGCGGAGGCCTGAGTTACTGGCTCAGCATTGAAGTGGCTGGCATCCTTCCTCGCGTAAAGGACGTTTCAGGTGATAGCCTCCCTTTCGCCTCCAGTACTTTACCTATAGGTCAAGGGGTTCCACAGGGCTCGTCCTTGAGCCCTCTGCTTTTTAATCTTTATGTTCAACCTCTGGCCAGAGTAGCCAAGAGCAGAGGGCTGACCATGATCTCTTATGCCGATGACACACAGTTGGTGGTGGCTCTCTCGAGCGACCTCGAGCGGGATGCCATGAAATTTCAGGGCGATCTCGTAGCAGTCGCCGAGTGGATGACCACCAACTGTCTCCAACTGATTGCCAACAAGTTGGCGGTGTTGTTGGTTGGAGGGAACCATGACCGCTGGAACGAGCTCTGGTGGCCAAAGAGTCTAGACACTGCCCCTGTCCCTAAGCCTGCAGTGAAGAACCAGGGGGTCTGGATGGACGCTTCACTTAATTTTCAGACTCAAACCAAAAAGATGGTGGGAACCTGCTTTGGTCTGCTGCGCGGTCTCAAACCGATTCTGGGCTTCTTTGATGCCCGGACGAGGCAGATCATTATCCAGGCTCTGATCATGTCAAGACTCGACTATGCTAGTTCATTGTATCTGGGAGCCAACAAGTCAGAAATACAAAGGCTACAGAGAGCCCAAATTGTGGCCGCAAGATCCCTCTTCGGTCTGCGCAGAACCTGTTCAGTGACTAGCCCCATCCGCCATCTCCACTGGCTGCCTGTGGCCAGGCAAATAAATTTTAAGGAACTGTGTATAGCCTATAAAATCCTGAAATTGGCATCTCCGCAAGTCTTGACCGACCTACTTTTTCCCTACACCCCCACGCGATTGCTCCGCTCTATGGGACAATGCCTGGTAGTGATCCCCCGCATGAGTAGGGTTTGTGCCAGAGGTCGTTCTTTCGGTACAGAGCTGCCATTCTTTGGAATTTCTTTCCGGCGCCACATTCGGGGGCTCTCTAACTACCTTCAATTTAGGAAAGCCATTAAAACTTGTCTCTTTCTCACTCTGTAGGCCTTCCTGTGCCTTCCGTGCGTGGCCATTTTCCTGCTGCTCAGCACTGGGACGCCTCTTTGCTGAGACAGCTGTTGCGCTTTATAGACTCTTTACATTACATAAGGAAACATCAGTCAACTCTACCCGTCCCTTCATCTCCTCCTCGGTCCAGAACAGACAATCATAGACGTTGTTGTCCTCTTCTTCTGAAGGGAGGGGTAGCAACGTGGCTGGATTTAGTGTGGCACATCTGTTGATAGTAATATGAGGTGCAAACAAAGTTAATTCGAACCTTGTCAGACGAGCACTGGTAAGATGCCGCGTCTTTGTTTTATTCAAAAGTACATCCACAGCACGGGGTACCATTACTGTGAGATCATGATTGAGAACCAGCCCTGCCAATTGTCGGATAAAGACTGCCCCAGCGGCTCTTAAACAGCTCCATAGGGCTCTGGTGACAGGGTCAAGTGTGGCAGAAAAATAAGCACACAGCCTCTGCTTACCTCCAAAGGCTTGTGTTAACACAGAGAGTGCACATCCAGCCGCTTCGTGTACATACAACACGAAGGGCTTCTTATAATCAGGCATGCCAAGCACAGGTGCAGAGCAAAGCACAACTTTTAATTGTTCAAAAGCATGCTGACATTCATGAGTCCAAGCCAAAGGCTCATGCACATTTTTAGTCATCAAGCAAAGCAGATGCTGTGTTAATAAAGAATAAGCAGGTATCCAGTGCTGACAATAAAAGGTGATGCTATGAAAGCACGTAGGTCCCTCTGAGTCACAGGGACAAGCATATTAACAATGGCATCAACTCGTTCAGGTGTTAGCCTCCGACCCACCTTTGACAGCAGGTGACCTAAGTAGGTGACCTGCTGTTGACAATATTGGAATTTGGAAAGGGGCACTTTATGTCCTGTTTTTGCTAAATGATTTAACAATTTGACTGTGGCTTCCCGACAACCTTCTTCGGTATCGAAGGCTATCAAAATATCCTCCACATACTGCAATAATACATTACATGCTGGAAGAGAGAGAGAGTCCAATTGACTTTACCCCTGAGGAACCCTACAGAATTGAAAACTTTGGCCAGCTAAGGCAAAACTGAATACATATCGGCTGTCTGGCTTTATTTATTTATTTAAAGTTTTGTCTAGCGCAAACATGACCCAGGTGGGTATCAGAGCGCTTAACGTATGATTTGGTATACAAAGGAAAGAAGCAAGGTGATAGAAATCATGGAAAAGGGGGGACAATGTGCAACAGGGGCAGGATGAAATTGGGGGGTACAGAGGAAGCAGGATGGGTGAAAGCGACAAGTAGGGCAATATAGATAAAGAGCATACCAGACAAAAACGGTCACTTAGAGTCAATAGGAAAAAGCTTCGGGTTCAGCGCAGAGTTCATTAGAAGAGTTTGTTCAGTAGTAGAGTTTTGACCTCCCTTTGGAAGGCAAGAATAGAGGGAATCAGTCTTGTTTCCACTGGAAGGGAGTTTCAGATTCTCTGCACGATGCCAGAGAATGTACAATTGTACGTTTTAAGCTTATTACATTTCTTGGGCTTGAGCAGCAGCGTGCCGGTGCTCCTTGTGGACTTGGAGCCGCTTGAAAGTTCCAGCTTGTTTGTCAGGTAGAGTGGGGTGTTGAGGTGAAGTGCCCTATGGGTCATACATGCCATCTTTAGTTGTATCTTAGTTTCAAAAGGAAGCCAATTGAGCGATTTAAGGTCCGGTGAAATGTGATTGGACTTCTTAGAACCTGTTATGAGTCTAGTGGCAGCATTTAGAGATGCTCTGAGGGTATACAGACAAAATATTGAGTACAAAATATCGAATTACACAAATATCGACTTCAAAATATAGAATGGACAAAATATACACTGGACAGAATATAGTCATCAAAAATATCGTTTTTAAGGTAAGTAATGTAATATCGATTTTTATAAATATAGAAAGTTAAAATATCGAAGTATATAATATAGGTTATTAAAATTATCGAATTTTAATGATATCAAATTTTTTAAAGGGTTTTGTATGTTAGTATATGTGTGCCACGTGTATATTTTTTTGTAATTTATTTTAAGTAATGAATTTTATGTTATTTAATTTTTGTGTAATTTAATTCTTTAGCGGGTTGTGGGTTTATAGGGGAATAGGGTAGGAAGTAATTTAATTATAATTAATTAAATATGTTAATTTATTTATTGGTATTTATTTAGAATAAATAGTAAATAATTTTTAATTGGTAACTAATTAATTCTTAATTGGTAATTAATTGTTATTAATTTATTAATTGATAATTATGTGAATTTTATTAAATTATTTTCTGTAGCGGGTTGTGAGTTTATAGGGGAATAGGGTGGGAAGTAATTTAATTTTAATTAATTAAATATTTTAATTTATATATTGGTATTTATTTTGAAACAATTGTCAATTAATTTGTAATTGATAATTAATTAATTATTGATTGGTAATTAATTTCTATTAATGGATTAATTGATAATTATGTGAATTTAATTAATTTATTTTCCGTAGCGGGTTGTGGGTTTATAGGGGAATAAGGTGGGAAGATATTTAATTATAGTTAATTAAATGTTTTTATTTATTTATTGGTATTTATTTTGAACTAATTAGTCATTAAATTTTATTTTGTAATTAATTATTTGTAAATTGGTAATTAATTTGCATTAATAGTTAATGAATTTTAATAATTAATATATATTTTTAATTGATTAATTATTATATTGTATTAAATTGGTATTTACCTTTAATTAATGTTTTATTGGTATTGATATTTAATTTATATTTATTAATATATTAAATATTTACTTTCTCTACTGTTAAGCTCACTAAAATGGGAATAGTAATTTTTACCCCTACGCTATCCAACACTTTCCCTACTGTTGCACTCTCTGGAGTGGGAATGGTAAATTTTACCCCTACGCTATCCAACGCTTTCCCTGCTGTTGCACTCACTGGAGTGGGAATAGTCATTTTTACCCCTACGCTATCCAATGCTTTCCCTACTGTTGCATTCACTGGAGTGGGAATAGTAAATTTGACCGCTACGCTATCCAACGCTTTCCCTACTGTTGCACTCACTGGAGTAGGAGTAGTAATGTTTTCCCCTATGCTATCCAACGCTGCCATTCTGTTGCACTCACTGGAGTGGGAATAGTCATTTTTACCCCTACGCTATCCAACGCTTTTCCTACTGTTGCACTCTCTGGAGTTTGAATAGTAATTTGTACCCCTACGCTATCCAACGCTTTCCCTACTGTTTCACTCATTGGAGTGGGAATAATAATTTTTACCCCTACGCTATACAACGCTTTCCCTACTGTTGCACTCACTGGAGTGGGAATAGTAATTTTTACCACTCGCTATCCAACGCTTTCCCTTCTGTTGCACTCACTGGAGTGGGAATAGTAATTTCTACCCCTACGCTATCCAACGCTTTCCCTACTGTTGTACTCTCTGGAGTGGGAATAGTAATTTTTACCCCTACCCTATCCAATGCTTTCCCTACTGTTGCACTCACTGGAGAGGGAATAGTAATTTTTACCCCTACGCTATCCAACGCTTTCCCTACTGTTGCACTCTCTGGAGTGGGAATAGTAAATTTTACCCCTACGCTATCCAACGCTTTCCCTACTGTTGCACTCACTGGAGTGGGAATAGTAATTTTTACCCCTACGCTATCCAACGCTTTACCTACTGTTGCACTCACTGGAGTGGGACTAGTAATTTTTACCCCTACGCTATCCAACGCTTTCTCTACTGTTGCACTCACTGGAGTGGGAATAGTAATTTTTACCCCTACGCTATCCAACGCTTTACCTACTGTTGCACTCACTGGAGTGGGACTAGTAATTTTTACCCCTACGCTATCCAACGCTTTCTCTACTGTTGCACTCACTGGAGTGGGAATAGTCATTTTTACCCCTACGCTATCCAACGCTTTCCCTACTGTTGACCTCACTGGAGTGGGAATAGTAATTTTTACCCCTGCGCTATCCAACGCTTTCTCTACTGTTGCACTCACTGGAGTGGGAATAGTAATTGTTATCCTCCTGCTATCCTATGGTAAAAATATAGTATGTTTTTTTATTAATATCATGTGAATATATATATGTATATATATATATATATATATATATATATATATATATATATATATATATATATTCACTGAAAAAACCATAGGTTTCACACCAGTTATAGTTAGGAATTAGCATTTAAAAAACCTATTAAATTCACTGAAAAAAACATAGGTTTCACACCAGTTCTAGTTAGCTGGAAATTTTACTGATATAAAACCATTGAAATTCCCACGTTATAGTTAGATGGACTCACTATAACTTGCGCGTGCAATGCACTGCTGATGACATCACATATTACATCACTCATGACATGGTCAGTGACATCACTCATGACATCACTGATGACACCATCCAGTGAATGTGTGTCTTTCTGAAAAATAAATATATTTTATATATGTATATGTAAAAGTTGATGGAAGAATAAATGTTTAAATAAGTGTCTAAATATATGGTTTTTAAAAATTGATTGGTTAACTGGCTTAATAAGACATCATCAGCAGTGCATTGCACGCGCAAGTTATAGTGAGTCCACCTAACTATAACGTGGGAATTTCAATGGTTTTATATCAGTAAAATTTCCAGCTAACTAGAACTGGTGTGAAACCTATGTTTTTTTCAGTGAATTTAATAGGTTTTTTAAATGCTAATTCCTAACTATAACTGGTGTGAAACCTATGGTTTTTTCAGTGAATTTCATAGGTTTTTTAAATGCTAATTCCTTTGTATATCGAGTTTCTAACCTTTTTTTTTTTTTACAATTTGCTGTTTTTTTTAAAGTATTCATGTTTTTTTTATATAATTTTTTTCTTTTGCGCTCTGGGTGCGCGCTCCGGGAAGCTTTCAGCTAAGCTCTCCGGTAAGCTTTTCCGTGAGCTCATCTGAAAGCGCACCCAGAGCGCAACTGTCGTTCGTGAAAAAAAATATGAATGAAAAGTTAATAATAATGCAAAACATTTCGTACCATACAAATAAAATTAGTTTTTTTTAATAAGGAAAATGATTATGCATTTCTGTAAAAGTTTGATGACGTCACTTCGGCGCGCAACGTAAGTGCCCTCGGAAGCGCCTACGTTCGCGGCGCATAAACGCACGCAAAAGCGCCTACGGACGCGCCACATTTGCGCCCCGGAAGCGCCTACGATCGCGCTGCGTAAACGCACCGGAAGTGCTCCGGAGCGCGCAGCGTAAACGCGTCGGGTCATGTGACCTTAAAATAACACTTTTCATTGGTTGCTAACAGTTTTTTTTACAATGAATGAAATCCCCACCCATTTCCTTCACTTCTTCTTTCACTTTTGTGACTGAAAGACCTGCCTTTTTTGCTGTTCCATATTTCTTGATTAATCATGGCTGCCAGACCATCCAGCAGTGAAGATGACTCCAATGATTTCATTGATGAAGAGCCTCCTCAGCCGAAGGTCAAAGAACATTTCATCTGGAAATTTTTTAAGTTTCCAGCAGACCAGAAGAAGGTGAATGCACCAAAAGTAGAGTGCAGGATCTGCAAACAGGTCCTGTCACGGGGTAACCCCCCCAAAAAATACTCTTTTGGCAACTTCACCATGATTCGCCATGTGGAGAGGAGGCACCCCCAGAATTTTGCCCGGGAAAGTGTCAGGGCTCTGGCACAAGAGGTTCCCAGAGATGGGGCCTCTACATCAACAGGAGGAGCAACTTCTTCTGGGAGAGAACAATCACAGGAGCAGGTGGCAAACATACAACCTGCATTTAACCATGGGGTCGTCAAATGCAGATACTGCAATCAACTCCTCACCTATGGGGAGCAAAGTGTCCTGCTCATGGTTCGAGCATTGGAGAACCATCGCTGCCCTTCCCACCCCTAATTTTTTTGTTTTCTTTTTGCTCCTGTTGAGCAGTTTCCATTCCCTGTTTTTGTTCCTGTTCAGTTAAAAGAAGAAAACCAAAAGTTCTTTTCAGAACTACCTCCAATTCTCATCAAAGAGCTATATTCTTAAAAAAATGAAGAGTAAGTGAAATATAGTGCATTGATAATTGAAAGGAGAATGAGTAAGAAAGAACAGAAAGGTATGAGAGGTGAAAGGAAGTGAAGTAGGAGGAATGAAAGAAGGTGAGTGTTAGAAAAGAAAGTTATGACACAGTGAATAAACTGGAGGCCTCATTTCTGAAAAGTGACACATCGCTACGTGAAAACAGCGATGCGTCACTTTTCTGGACGCACTCCTTCTGACATTCCAGATATGTCATATTTAATATATGACTAATCAATTCGCAAGGAGTTACAGATATGTCAGTATTTCTGACGTATCTGTAAACACAAAAGTAACGCATTGCTGGAGTGCGTCACAAAAGTGACGCAACTCCAGTAATGTGTCCTTTCACATGGAAAAAGCACCATGTGAAAGGTCTGCTGTGAAGCAGGCGCAAGATTTTGACGCAACAGCATCCTAAAAGTGATGCACTGCGTCGTTATTACCAAGCTTTTTGCGGGAGAACACCCCCTCTGCATGCATTATACCTGACGCTATTTTTAAAAAGTGACGCATCTAGGTACATGGGTCACTTTTTAAAACTCTGCGCCACATTATATCTGCGTCAGGTATAATGTATGCAAAGGGGGCATTCCCCCGCAAAAAGCTTGGTAATAACGACGTACTGAAATCTATAAGATTTCTCTGCGTCACTTTTAGGATGCTGTTGCGTCAAAATCTTGCACCTGCCTCGCATCACTTTTATGTTTACAGATATGTCAGAAATACTGACGTATCTGTAACTCCTTGCAACATGATTCGTCATACATTAAATATGACACATCTGGAATGTCATAAGGAGTGCGCACAGAAAAGTGACGCATAACACCAGCAGTGTAATAAAATGTGCCTCGTTGCACTATATTTAAAAAGTGACACATTTAGATAGATGCGTCACTTTTTAAATATTGCATAACAATGCGCATTTTTTTACACCGCTGGTGCGTCACAAAAATTGAGGCACAGGAGGCGCAAAACTAGCAGCGCAAGGCCTTCATAAATATGGTCCTGGATTTTCCCCGTGCTTCGTTGGTGCGCGTACCATGCGCTTCCCCCGCGCAAAACGGAAAAAAAAAAAAATTTAATGCCCTGCAGGACCCTATTTTAGCCCCTACATCAAACCTAGGGGGTCAGAGGGAGTCTACTCTTCCCCCTTATGGTCATTTGCCCCTTTTTTTTCAAACCCCTTGTGTCTCGATTTTACCGAGACACAAGATGGCGGCCGCTCCAGACTGTTTAGAATGTTTACAGACACCCAAGAGCCAATCAGCTTCCTGCGCGCAAGTCGCGTGTCGCGCCTGGAGCGCACTCCGGTGCGCGCACCGGAGAGCGCATATAGATATATATATTTTTTTGAACCTAAATTACTCAAAATCCACTGGAGCACATATCTTGAGACATACCAAAGGCACATCGGGCTACCAGTCCCTACAATTTTGCCAAGTTTGCTGGACATCCATTCAGCCGTTCGGGCTAAAAGTGAAATCGACCGCCCTATGGAAATTAACATGGGGAAAATGCGTTTTGGGACCCCCCTTTTATCTCGACCCCCGCTTGACGTATCCCCCCCAAACTTTCAAGGAAGGCCCGAGCTCGACGAGGCCATTTTCAGGAAATTTTCAGGCAGATTCGTCAACCGGTGCCAAAGTTATTCCAAATAGAATTTTGAGATTTAACATTGAAAAAAATCCTAACTATAACTACCTACTGGCGACCGCCAGTAGGTAATATATATATATATATATATATATTACCTACTGGCGATAGCCAGTAGGTATATATAGTTAGGATTTTTTCTCTATGGAACTTTTGAAAATTCTATGCCTAATAACTTTGGCGTTTGTGGACGGAATTGGCTGAAATTTTCAGGAAAATGGCACATTTTGTTTCTGAGCAGCTCCTGGAAATTTGGGGGGGGGTTTGTCAAGGGGGGGCCGAGAAAAAAGGGGGGTCCCAAAACGCGTTTTTCCCATGTTAATTTCCATAGGGCGGTTGGCCTCACTTTTAGCCCGAACGGCTGAATGGATTTCCACGAAACTTGGCAAAATTGTAGGGACTGTTAGCCCGATGTGCCTTTGCTAGGTCTCAATATATGTGCTTCAGTGGATTTTGAGAAATTAACGTTTAAAACAAGATATATATCTGTAACAGCGCTCCGGGTAGCGCTCCGGTTCGCAAACTTTTCGCGTATCGGAACTTTGCGAAGCGAAGCTGATTGGCTCTCCGGTGTCTGTCAACATTCTAAACAGTCCGGAGCGGCCTCCATCTTGTCTCTCGGTAGGATCGAGAGACAAGAGGAGGCCAAAACAAAGGGGGAAATGAAGGAAAGGGGGCAAGGTAGACCCCTTCTGACCCCCTAGGATTGATGAGGGGGATATTATAGAGCCACGCGGGGCCCAAAAAAAAAACAAAAATCTGATTTTTTCGCCGTAGAGACGCGTCTTGGTACGCGAACCGGGCAGCTAACCGGGAAGCTAACCGGGAAGCTAACCGGCAGTGTAACGGGAGTCTGAGGAGTAGCTGATTGGCTGTCAACATTGTAAACAGTCCGGAGCGGCCGCCATCTTGTCTCTCGGTAGGATCGAGAGACAAGAGGAGACCAAAACAAAGGGGGAAATGAAGGAAAGAGGGCAAGGTAGACCCCTTCTGACCCCATAGGATTGATGAGGGGGATATTATAAAGCCACGCGGGGCCAAAAAAAAAAAAAAAAATCCGATTTTTTCGCCGTAGAGACGCGTCTTGGTACGCGAACCGGGCAGCTAACCGGGCAGCTAACCGTGAAGCTAACCGGCAGTGTAACGGGAGTCTGAGGAGAAGCTGATTGGCTGTTATCATTGTAAACAGTCTGGAGCGGCCGCCATCTTGTCTCTCTGTGGGATCGAGAGACAAGAGGTGGAAAAAAAAAAGGTGTAAATGAATGAAAGGGGTAAGGCAGACCCCTCCTGAACCCCTAGGATTGATGAGGGGGCTATTAAAGTTCCCTGCGGGGCAAAAGAAAAAAAAATTGCGATTTTTCGCGGTAAGGGTGCTTCCTGGTACGTTAACCGGGCAGCTAACCGGCAGCGTAACGGGAGTCTGACATATTGTGTTTTTTGAACGTTTTTGATATGTGCATGTGTGGATTTTGTCTAATTAAGGTTAAAAAAATATATATATATCTTTAAGCGTGTTCTGGCGAGCTTACGTTTTGGGTTTGGTTTGCGCTGCAGAGACGATACGTCACGTTTATGCGATGCATCATGAGGCGTCTCACGGGCTACGTGATACGTCACTTAATAAAAAATATATTTTACAGCTATAGATATTAGCTTTTAAAAAACCAATGAAATTCACAGAAAAAAACATAGGTTATAGACCATATATAGTTAGGAATTTGCATTTACAAAACCTTGAAAATTCACTGAAAAAACCATAGGTTATAGACCATATATAGTTAGGGATTAGCATTTAAAAAACCTTATTTTATTTGCACAAAACCATTGAAATTCCATATATAGTTAGTTGCACTAACTATATATCGCGGACCCGCAATCCACTGCTAATGATGTCACATATTACATCATTCATGACATGGTCAGTGACATCACTGATGACATCACTGATGACATCTCAAATGACATCACTGATGACATCACTGATGACATCTCAAATGACATCACTGATGACATCACTGACATCTCATTTGACATTACTGATTACATCACTGATGATATAATTTATGTGATAATACATCTTCAGACTCTAATATAACCTTAGATACACTCAGTGTAAACAGGCACTCACAGACTGTCACACATCCATGGAGTTACTCACACACCTAGTCAGTCATGCAAAGAATCAATCACATCTCCATTTCCTCAACTATACAGTTATACACACCTTACTTATTCAAACATATACTAACACATATTTACTCTCTTATACAATCCTTGATACAAGTTCACAATGATTCATACAGCCACTCACACATTCACTGGCTCTTATGTTCAGTTATTTATATATGTCAACTCTCACATGGAGTGTGTTTTACATATGTACTTACTTTGACATGTAGCACTGAGATATCCATTCACTCACCAATATACTCATGCACACAGTCAACTGTCCATACAGCTGTTTCCACATGCACTTTTGAACCCATACATCTAGGGAATCAATTGCTCACACATCTATGCACAGAGTTATACACCTCCCAGCCACCCACACACATACTCAGTCTCCCATACAAATACTTGGGCAACCATTCAATAACCCATATAGTTACTGATATAGCTACTGATTTAAACATGCAGCAGTTTACAGAACAACATAAATATTGATTGCCACATTAAGACACTTTAATCACTAACCCATACACTCAGTGAGACACATTTAATCATTCTCTCATACAGTCAGTCATGCACCTACTAAATCCTTCATCCAGACACTTATACATCCACTCATTCTTCAATATGTAAGACATATTTTAACTTTACAGAAACATACAGTCACTGGGTGTTGTCATCAATGATGTCATCAGTGATGTCATCAGTGATGTCATTTGAGATGTCATCAGTGATGTCATCAGTGATGTCACTGACCATGTCATGAATGATGTAATATGTGACATCATTAGCAGTGGATTGCGGGTCCGCGATATATAGTTAGTGCAACTAACTATATATGGAATTTCAATGGTTTTGTGCAAATAAAATAAGGTTTTTTAAATGCTAATCCCTAACTATATATGGTCTATAACCTATGGTTTTTTCAGTGAATTTTCAAGGTTTTGTAAATGCAAATTCCTAACTATATATGGTCTATAACCTATGGTTTTTTCTGTGAATATATATATATATATATATATATTCACAGAAAAAAACCATAGGTTATAGACCATATATAGTTAGGAATTTGCATTTACAAAACCTTGAAAATTCACTGAAAAAACCATAGGTTATAGACCATATATAGTTAGGGATTAGCATTTAAGTATAACCTATGGTTTTTTCTGTGAATATATATATATATATATATATTCACAGAAAAAAACCATAGGTTATACTCCATATATAGTTAGGAATTTGCATTTACAAAACCTTGAATATTCAATGAAAAAACCATTGGTTTTAGGCCATATATAGTTAGGGATTTGCATTTAGAAAACCTTATTTTACTCGCATAAAACCATTGAAATTCCATATATAGTTATAAGCGCTAACTATATATCGCGCACCCGCAATCCACTGCTGATGATGTCACATATTACATCATTCATGACATGGTTAGTGACATCACTGATGACATCACTGATGACATCTCAAATGACATCACTGATGACATCACTGATAACATCTCATTTGACATGACTGATCACATCACTGATGATATCATTCATGTGATAATACCATGAACCTCTTCAGACTCTAATATAACCTTAGATACAATCAGTGTAAACAGACAGTCACTCATCCATGGAGTTACTCACACACCTAGTCAGTTATGCCAAAAATCAATCACACCTCCATTTTCTCAACTATACAGTTATACACACCTTACTTATTCAAACATATACTAACACATATTTACTTTACTCTCTTATACAATCTCTGATACATGTTCACAATGATCCATACAGCCACTCACACATTCATTAGCTGTTCTGCACAGTTATTTATAGATGTCAACTCTCACATGTACTGTGTTTTACATATGTACTTAATTTGACATGTAGCACTGAGATATCCATTCACTCACTAATACACTCATGCACAGTCAACCGCCCATACAGCTGTTTCCACATACAGTTTTGAATCTATACATATAGTGAATCAACTACTCACACATCTATGTACAGAGTCACACACCTTCCAGCCACCCATACACACACACTCAGTTTCCCATACAAATACTTGGACAACCAATCAACCCATACAGTTACTCATATAGCTACTGATCAACATATGCAGCAGTTTGTAGAACAACAGATATAATGATGCACAAATTAAAACAGTTTAGTCACTAACCCATGCACTCAGTGAGACACATTTAATAACTCACTCAATCAGTCAGTCATGCACCTAGTAAATCCTTCATCCAGACACTTATATATCCACACATTCATCAATATGTAAAACATATTTTAACTTTACAGAAACATACAGTCACTGGATGTTGTAATCAGTGATGTCATCAGTGATGTCATTTGAGATGTCATCAGTGATGTCATCAGTGATGTCACTAACCATGTCATGAATGATGTAATATGTGACATCATCAGCAGTGGATTGCGGGTGCGCGATATATAGTTAGCGCTTATAACTATATATGGAATTTCAATGGTTTTATGCGAGTAAAATAAGGTTTTCTAAATGCAAATCCCTAACTATATATGGCCTAAAACCAATGGTTTTTTCATTGAATATTCAAGGTTTTGTAAATGCAAATTCCTAACTATATATGGAGTATAACCTATGGTTTTTTCTGTGAATTTCAATGGTTTTTTAATAGCAAACATCAAAAGCTGTCAAATGTCAAGTACGTGATAGGTAAAAACGTTTTCGTGTTTATGCACGCTGATGTGCTTTGAACGCTGCCCCCCCCCCACTCCCCTCTTTTCTCTTAGTAGTACTCTCTCTTTGCAGATAGTGAACGGTAGTTAACGCAGACCTTTACCCCTGTTGTAATCCGTCGTACCTGCTTGTCTCTCCATTTGATTGATTATTATCCAAGCATTTACTGTTTTACAATTGGTTCTCTTTGGATCATTCTCTATTTACAAACAAGCACAAAGTCGCAATACTCTGTTTAGTCTTTGCAGATAGTGAAAAATCGTGTAAAAAAATAAAAGTAATCGAGCAAAATCAGTAGACCACTAATTCGATCTCTTTTTAACCTCGGTAAAATACAAACATTAGGAATAACCCTTCATGAGAAATACGAAAATAGTGAAATGAATTGAGCTCCACACCATGAGGGCTGCAAAACAGCTCGACTCCGCCACCCACACCGCCAAAAATAACGGCAAACCCTATGCAAATATTATAAATATACACAACACACCACCAAAGAAACAGAATAAAACATTTTATTAAATAACTATTTACATAACTATTTTATACTTTTTATTGCCCGATCCGGCTAGCTCAATCGATCGAGCATGAAAGTCATGCACTGATAACAAGCGTTGAGAGTTTGTAGAATGATGTCTTCAGATTTTCCACATACAGTGTAGTGGCGCGAACTGGCAGGGGGCGTTTGGATTCTACCCCTTCTCCAAATAAGATTTTCATACGTGAATGTTCGTTCATGCTTTTTGTCCCTGAGTTGCTTCCATGTCACTGCCTTACATAAATGGCATAAGTCCTGGTTATTGAGTGCCATACTTCAGAGTTCTAAGCAGTTCTTGTAACACTGTTTAAACCTTATTTGCACCTGCTGCAGCTTCACTATTCAAAGTAGTGGGGTCCATTTGTGGACCTGACTGCATTGGAAAACAATGTGATACGGTGCCTCCCTAAACCGCTTGACGGAGGCTCCCGAGGGGCGGTGAGATGGCGCGGACTGAGAGGGGGCGCTTGGCTCCTGCCCCCTCCCCAAGTCGTGTTGCCCTGGTGAGGCCTGAGATCGCCCCCGGCATAGGTGGCCGGCTCCCGGGGTCCGGCGGAATTTTTTCCCTTTTGAAGAATCTTTCATTCTGGACCTTGTCCCACAATCCGTTTCACCTGAAGACACGCTGTCGCAGGGCGCCCCTTTACCGTTTTAGTTGCCATTCCGCCCGCTTTTGGTACTCTGTGCCTCTTCCGCCATTCAGCTGTTTACCGCTCGCTCTTGCGACTACAACGTCTCGCTCACCATGTAGTTGAGTTGCTCCCGCTCTTAAGATTTGACCGAACTTTTTGGACTGCTGAAAGCGGTGGAATTCCGACCGCTGGTTGGTGGAGACATTTTGACTATATTCTGCACCTGCATTGTCGCGTAATGCGTCATATGACGCGACGCGTTAGCGCACCCGGAAGTGCTCCGGTGCGCAAGGCGCAGCTTCCCGGAAACGATCCAGAGCACGCCGCGCAGCGCGTAACGTAAGCATAACAGGTCATGTGACTTGTTAATAAAACTTTTCATTGGTTCATTTTACTTTTCTTTTCCTAATTATGTAAGACTAGGTCATGTGACCTAAAAATAACACTTTTCATTGGATTAAAACATTTTTTTTCCCCAAACGATAAAACCCCCACCTTGTTTCTGGATGTTTCAGACTGAAGCTGGCGTCACCATGAGAGCACCACCATCTCGTAGCTCCGTCGTGGCCATTCCGCAAGCAATCATGGCAGCCGCTCCCCACCGGAAGCCTGCGGGAGTCGAGGGCCCCCAAGACTTTTGTACAATCTTCAAGGCTGAGGGGACGCTTTCGAGAATGGAACCCAAGCCCTGGCAGACAAGCGTCCGAGTTCCAAGGTGTCCCAGGGCCATTTTACTGGACCAGGCCCAAATCCGAAGAGCCGGCCGCCATTTTAAGAGTCCTGTGGAAGCCGCCTACCGCTGCACCGCAAGAGTGGGAGCAACTCAACTACATGGTGAGCGAGACGCTGTAGCCGTAAGAGCGGGCGGTAAACAGCTGAATGGCGGATAAGGCACAGTGTAGCAAAAGCGGGCGGAATGGCGACTGAAACGATAAAGGGGCGCCCCACTACAGCAGACAAGCCTCCGCCATGTGCTTCAAAACTGCATATGTATCTCGTGATATCAACGTTGGGCAACCAGTACAGAACAAGCAGTTACGAGTCCCATTTACACCGGCGCCATTTTGGGCGCGGCCGGGCAGGTCCAGGATCTACTGAAACATAAAAAATGAGGCTGACGTCTCTGAAGCAGTTCACGAACAGCAGGACATAGCAAATAAACATGAACTCTCTAAAGCTGTTAACTCACTGCAGAACAAAACAAGTGAACCTGAAACCTCTGGAATAATTGTCGCTCAAAAGAACAACACACAAAACTCTGTAGAGCCTGAAGAAAAAAAACCAGAAGGGCACTGTAGTTTCAGACACACTTAACACTAATGACGAAACAAAGATATCGTCTGTTTATAAAGCAGTTATCATCTTGACAGAATTGACAAAGAAGTGTACAGACACCAATGCATCAGCATTCTCGGAGATAACATCTTAAGGAACAAAGAAAGACCTGTTCACTCTTGACACCCCAGGTGCTGTGTATATTGCACTATAGTGCTGCATCGACAAAACGGGCAACCCTATTGATGTGGATTTTTCATTATTGATTATTGTAAAGAAATGGCGACTCCCCCCTTTAGCAGATTAGCTAAATGTTTGCGTAATTTAGACATAAAAGTTATATTATTGTTGTTGTTATCGTTATAGTTCTGGTTAATTTAAAAAAATGGTTAAATATATTTACAGTTTTTGTTGCGTTCGTTATATTTAAATATTAATAAAGTTTTAAAATGTAACTGTCTTGGAGTACTATATTTTTTTAAAAAATCGGGTGAATGGGGCCTTGAATCGGGTTATTGTCATGTGTGGGCTTTGCAAGTGTACTGCTACAAGATCGGACATTTCAAACTCAAATGCACGTTCATTTTCTTACCTTTCCGAAACATGGAGCGCAATAGCAGGCAGAGAAAGGGTGATGCACGTGTTGAACACTGCCTGGCCTGCAAATTGTGCCAGTGCCCCCCCCGCCCCGAGTACTTCACAAATCTTTAAAAGACCATGCGCTTGTTCAATGGGAAGTGGATAACATGGCTAAGAGCATTTGCTGACTAATGCATGAATATCGCTGACTTCTCAGCGATATTCATGCATTGCGGCCGTTTTTTATCGCATTTGCGATAAACCTTGCTAATAGCAAGGTTTATGTGCGATAAAATTCGCCGAAGTGCGGCGATAATTATTGTCTCTAAACAAGTTAGAGACAAAAATTACCGCTAGTTGTTCGAAATATGCCCCCGGGTTTTTCCTTGCAGGAATCGAGAAGCGAAAGACTAGCACTGAAATCAGTAGTCTCACACCTGAATCGGGAGGGTTGGCATGTCTGGATACTCTACAGCTGGAGCCATACACTACATCCGCAGGGCTAGGTGATAGCCTAGGTCCGGCCTGGACAATCGGACACAGAGGAAGAGAAGTGTCAGAGGGTGCGGTAGTGAATAGGGTGAAAGGGAAGTGTCGAACGGGCACAGGGTGTGATTCTCAGAGAAGAGCAGCGCAGATGGGGGAAGTATATGGCCCATGCATGAGAGAGAGAGCGGGGGTGACCATTGCGTGGGGGAGATGCGTGCGAGGGTGGGGAGCCATGCTGAGAATCGACGGCGTGCAGAGAGTGGGTCTGGTCAAGGCATCTAAAATAGCTGCCGTGCACGACAAAATTGTGGCATTGGACAAAAACGCAAGATGGCGCAGACAATGTTTATCAATAAGGATTCATTTATAACAAAATATTTACTCGCAGTGACAAAATGGTGTTCAACACTTCCTGATTTCCATCGAATCGAACGTTAACAAACGTCACGCAGCAAAAAAAAAAAAAAAAAAAAAAAAACCACGCACAGAGCGGTTTTTAGCCATGTTATCCAATGGAAGGTGGATAACATGGCTAAGAGCATTTGCTGGATAATGCATGAATATCGCTGACTTTTCAGCGATATTCATGCATTGTGGCCGATGTGCGGCGATAATTTTTGACTCTAAACAATTAAAACGAAGCACAAAATGGCGAATTCCCGTTTCGCTACCAGTTTGCGGCCCAGTTCGCGGCCCGTGAAGCGCTTCTACCGTGAAAAATAATTTTTTTTTTATTTTCCCCACGGGACCCTTTAATAACCCCAACAACATTCCTAGGGGGTCAAGAGGGGTATACCTTGCCCCCTTTCAATAAATTCCCCCTTCGTTTTTCACCTCTTCTTCTCTCTCGATCCTACCGACAGATAAGATGGCGGCCGCTCCGGACTATTTAGAATGTTGACAGACACCGGAGAGCCAATCAGCTTTCTGTTATCCAATGGAAGGTGGATAACATGGCTAAGAGCATTTGCTCGATAATGCATGAATATCGCTGACTTTTCAACGATATTCATGCATTGTGGCCGATGTGCGGCGATAATTTTTGTCTCTAAACAATTAAAACGAAGCACAAAATGGCGAATTCCCGTTTCGCTACCAGTTTGCGGCCCAGTTCGCGGCCCGGGAAACGCTTCTACCGTGAAAAATCATTCTTTTTTATTTTCCCCACGGGACCCTTTAATAACCCCAACAACAATCCTAGGGGGTCAAGAGGGGTATACCTTGCACCCTTTCAATAAATTCCCCCTTCGTTTTTCACCTCTTCTCTCTCGATCCTACCGAGAGATAAGATGGCGGCCGCTCCGGACTGTTTAGAATGTTGACAGACACCGGAGAGCCAATCAGCTTTCTGCGCGCAAAGTTCCGTTTCGCGAAAAGTAAGCGGACCGGATCGCTGCCCAGAGCGCTGTTACAGATATATATCTTGGTTTGAACGTTAATTTCTCAAAAACTACTGGAGCACATATATTGAGACCTAGCAAAGGCACATCGGGCTAACAGTCCCTACAATTTTGCCAAGTTTCGTGCAAATCCATTCAGCCGTTCGAGCTAAAAGTGAGTCCAACCGCCCTATGGAAAAATGAATGGAAAAAACGCGTTTTGGGACCCCCCTTTTTTCTCAGCCCCCCCTTGACGAAACTCCACCAAATTTTCAGGGGCTGCTCAGAAACAAAATGTGCCATTTTTCTGAAAATTTCAGCCGATTCCGTCCTCAAACGCCAAAGTTATTAGGCATAGAATTTTCAGAAATCCCATAGGGAATTAATCCTAACTATATATACCTACTGGCGAGACGCCAGTAGGTAATATATATATATATATATATATATATATATATATATATATATATATATATATATGTTTTAAAAAATAAGATTGTATTTTTTTTCTTAGCTTAAATTAATTATTTTATAATTTTAAGGTTATTTAAGTATTTTTAAGTATTTTTAGTTAATTATTTTTAATATTTCCTTTATTTTAAATGACTTTTAAAACATTTACAAAAATTCGATATTTTTACTATCTATATTATTTTTAACCCGTTGCGTGCTCGTGACGGAACCGCTCCGTCACGAGCCTCGGGTGGGCTTTGCGGGTGACGGAACTGTTCCATCACGGCCCGCTCGCCGCACCTGCGCTGTGCTAATTTTGCGCCTGCGCTGCACTTTCTATCAAGCGGGCGGGCCGTGACGGAACTGTTCCGTCACAAGGACAGCCCATCCAAGGCTCGTGACGGAGCGGTTCCGTCACGAGCACGGGAGCGCCGCACGGCCATCTCCCCCTTAGCACTGCGGCGGAATAGCCACCGCAGCTAAGGCGTTAAATTATATTTTTGATTCGCTATTTTTGTACTTACCTATTTGTAGATAGGAATTCGATATTTTTGTAGTCGATATTTTATCCTCTATATTTCTGTATGTCTATATTTGTGTGCTCGATATTATGTCAGTGATCCGCTCTGATAGGTGCTAAACTGAGTTTCAGCAGACCGCAAAGAGTTGCACTGCCATATTCAAGTCTGGAAATGACAAGTACTTGCAACGCCGATTTAAAGTAATCTTGGGGAAGGTAAGGTTTGAGTTTTCTTAGGATGCAGAGTGGAAAGTTCACTCCTTTGGTCGATGATCTGATGTTTTCTTGCATGTTTAGGTTTTTGTCTAGCACAACTCCCAGTGATTTAGTGGAGTCAACGATATGAGGTGTGCCGTTGAGGATAGTGAGGTTACATAGAAATTGCAACACAGTGGGTGTTTGCCTAGCGGGTACAATGAGGAGGAATTCCGTCTTGAGGGCATTTAATTTGAGATGGTTGGTGGTTAGCCAGTTCAGGGTTTTAAGGAGGGTTCCGTTGAGAGATTTGATGTCCTCAGGTGAGGAGATTTTCATGTAGAGTTGGGTGTCGTCCGCATACATGTGATATTGGATGTTGGAGGCTTTAAGAATTACAGTCAGTGGTTCAAGGAAAAGGTTGAAGAGAGTGGGGGAGAGTGAGGATCCTTGGGGGACCCCAAGTGTGCAGGGCCTCAGGTTAGAGAGAGACTGGTTGGTTTTGATTCTTCGTGTTCTGTTGTTGAGGAAAGAGGCCTGTGTTTGATAGCCCCATTCTGTGTTCCAAGAGCAAGAGTAGATTGTCATATTTGACAGTGTCAAATGCCAATGAGAGATCGAGCAGAATTAAAAGGCAGGTTTCGTTTTGGTCAAGTAAAGTCAGAGCGTCGTCCACAATGTGAGTTATGGCTGCTTCAGTGCTGAGGCCACTGCGGAAACCCAATTGGAATAGGTTGAGAAGCTGGAATTGCTCCATGTGTTTGCGAAGATGTTCATGCACAAATTTCTCCAGAAGTTTTACCAGGGTCGGTATGTTGGTGATTGGGCGGTAGTTGTTCAGGTCAACAGGATCAGCCAAGGGTTTTTTGAGGATAGGGAGCACTAGGCCCACATTCAAGCAGTGAGGGATCTCATCTTGAAGAAGTGAGTGGTTGATGATTTTGGACAGGAGGGGTGCTAGTGAACCTATCATTTCTTTAAAGAAGTTAGGGGGCAGGGGGTAATTGAAGTGATTTGAGGGTAGAGAGAATGTTGTTGATTGTAGAGTCATTGAGGGGAGTAAAGTGACTTCATGTGGCATTGTTTTTGAGTGAGATACCCTGAGGGGAGGGCAGGAGTTTGGAGAAGAAGGAGTCAGGAGCGGGCGAGAGAGTGAGTGCAGCAGACCATAGGTCTGATTCGACTTTGTTCATCTTTTCGAGGAAGAATTTAGCCACTGCATCATAGTTTGGTTGCCGGCAAGCGGGGTGCTGAGAGTGGGTAGCGGTGTTGTTGGATTGTGATTTAATGAGTTTAAAAGTCGTTTCTGGTGATTTTTGGCTATGACAAGTTGGTGTTTGAAGAAGTTGGCTTTCACTGTTCTAATGAGTTTGTTGTATCTACTTCTTTGGGATCTTAGAGTTTTTAGAAGATATGGGGAGGTAGAGGATTTGCACTTGCGTTCAGCTAGTCTAAAACTGAGTTTTTCCGCATTTAGACTGTGATTGAACCATCGCTTGGATTCTTTTATTGGAATTCTTTTTAGTTGAAGGGGGGCCGTATCATTTAAGGAAGATAGCATGGTGTTGTTATAGTGGTCAGTGATGTCGTGAATGTCAATCATGTCAGAAGGTGGCGGGAGGGAGAGATTGCAGCGTTTTATGAGCTCCTTAACGCTTGTGGTATGGAGTGGTCTTTTCCAGTGTTTTAATTTGAGTGGTTGAGCAGAATTGTGGTTCCAACTTTCAGGTATCAGGAAGTTGAAGAGATGATTGTCGGACCAGTCACAGGGGAGAATGGATTCGAGATGAATTGAGTTGGGGTTAGAGATGATGAGATCCAGTGATGAGCTTAAGTTGTGAGTGGGGCTGACACAGAATTGGGTGAGAGACAAGTCGGTAAGGATGTTATTAGAGGGTTGTGACAGCCTGACCGTGGGGGTCATTCCAGTAAAGATGAAGTCACCAAGGAAGATATGGGGGGAGTGTCGACACAGGTTGGAGGAGATGGTTTCCATAACTTGTTCAATTAGATGGAGGTTATCTCCTGGTGGGTGGTAGAAGATGTGAAAGCTGCATAGAGGTCTGTGTGAGCTGGTGATATCTATGGAAAGGTATTCAGAGGAGGAGGGATTAGCTGAGGGGGACTATTTTGCTGTGAGAGAGTTGCGGAAGACACATGTAGTGCCACCCCCCAGTTTCTTAACTCGGTCAAGTCTGATTATGTTCTGACTGGGAGGGACTAATAGGTCAAGCATAGGGCCAGAGGAGTCGTTGAGCAACGTTTCCGTGAGTATAAGGATGTCCAGATCTTGGGCGAGGATGAGATCAGCAAGGTCTGTGGCATGTTTCACTGCTGATCTACAGTTACGTAACATGCTTTTCAGGTGTTATTTGTGCAGGTTGTGTAGTGGGGATCTGCAAGAGGTTATTGATATTTATGAAATTTTTGTTGAGCTTGGGCATTCTATTAGAGTTGGGCCTGATGGTTCGGATGGGATCCACATTGTCAAGTTTAGGGAGTGTTGTGTTATGTGCAATAAGTGAGAGTGTTCAAGATCAAGTAGCAGGGCCTGAGAAGGTTGAAGGAGGAGAGGAGTACTCATGGAGAAGGGAGAGAATATCAGCTTCTGTGTATGGAGAGGTGTCCTCAAGGAGGAGGGAGAGAATATCAGGTTCATGATATGGATTTAAGTATCCGGCAGGTCTAGACGGGGCGTTAGGGTAGGGGTTGGTGTACGAATTTTGAGCAGAGGGTTTCGGGAGGATCATAGGTGAGATTTCAGTTGTTGGCAAGGTAGAAGAGAGATGGGGATCTCAGATGTGGACATGATGGGAGAGAGATCAAGGGCTAGGTCTTCGGTGGCCTTAATGAGTTTAAGGATGGAAGTTTTGAGAGTTAGCAGTTCATGGTTTATAGTGTTGAGTTTAGAATCAGGATCAGAGTGTGTATTATGGGACACGCAGAGGGGGGAAGGTAGGTTGTTCAATGGGGAGGGGGAGGGGAGATTAGGACAGGAAGATGGGTGGGGTGGGGGAAATCCACTAATGGAGAGTTCTCACTCCGAGGTACTGGTGTGCAAGGCAAGTGGGCAATGTAAGCGAGGTTAGGGAGGTTGATTGAGTTGCTGTTGGAAAGTGGGCAAGCCTGGTGACTAGGGAAGGAGTTATGAGGGTAAGGGTGAGAGGGGGTGGGGGAAGTGTTGGTGAGGTGGTCGGAGCGAGGAGAGCAAGTGCACTGTGATTATTGATCAAAGTCTGGTCAGGTCGTTGAACAATGGGTGAGTTAGGGGAGCCCGGTATCGGTGGAGCTATTGGCCAGTGGGTGTTGATTGGGGTAGGTAAGGCAGTCATTAGGCTGAGGTTCGTCTAAGAGGGATAAGGGACCTCCTGAGAGGGGGTACGGGAAGGTTCATACCAGGATTGAGTAGGGGAGTCGCAAGGGACCAAAGACCTTTTAAAGAGTGCAAACCTGTCATCAAAGATGTACAGGCTGCAATCGGTGGCCTGAATACGAATCATCCCATTGTTGTATATGGAAATAGTGGCATTTGCTCTGAAGGTGGGAGACTTTGTGACCAAAAGTCACAGACCGCGCGGGAATTTATTTTATTGTTGACGTGATTCTGAGAAGGTAGTGGAACGTATATCTTCACTGAGCTCTTCTTTTAGTGTAGAAAATCAAGTTGCTCGTAAAAGTACCTTTTTTGGGCAGAGGTAGGAGTCAGAGATGAGAGTTTTTCTGGATTGGCTTTAAGGAGTCTATATTTCAGAGGTTTGGTCGCATTTTTGGACAGGTTGTCCGGATAGTTAATTCTGTAGCTGTCCAAGTTGCAATGTGGATGTACAGGAATGCTAAAAAAAAGCATTTTTCAAATCGATAACAGAAACGAATTTAGCTGTTGGAGGAATCAGTGTTAAAAAGATGGTAATATCAAGGACTACCGGAAAATGATGAACAACTATTTTGTTTATTTCCCACAAATCAATCACAAAGCGATAAACATCAGGATGCACATCAGGGGAATCCACAGGTGCCTTTTTAAGAATAGGGAGAATAGGGCTATTGCACACATTCGCTACTGTCTCCCCCACCCCCCCGCATTGATCAAGTCCTGTATAATCTGTATCAAAGCCTGTTCCCCAGCCTGCGATATTTTATATTGGAGAATACTAGGAAGCACAACATTATCTTAGACCTTTATTGAAACTGGTGGTATCTGTAACAACCACACATCTGTATCCTCTGTGGCCCTCAATGAGGACGGCACATCTTTGAATTTACCAGGAAGCGGTGCTTCTTTCGCTAAACACTGCTTTGTACTAACCACATTCGGTCCAAAAGTCAGATACACACCATCCGGGGAACAATAAATGGTGGCATCAATCAATCAATCAATCAATCAATCAAAGCATTTATATAACGCACTACTCACCCAGAGGGTCTCAAGGCGCTAGGGGAGGGGGGCCCGCTACTGCTCGAACAGCCAGGTCTTGAGTTGCTTGTAACTCCATGCTTGAAACTGCATGTAACTTCTTCAATAAATCCAGACCTAATAAGTGTTCCTCACAATTTTCCATTAACAAAAATGGGGAGTCCACAGTAAAAGGACCAACTGTAAAATCAAGAGGTCGGGATCTGGGGCACACAACCAGTATGCCGGAAAAACCTACTGAGACATTAATACAGCCAGGCAGGGCTGCCCCGGGGACCAGCAAATTATAAACAGAGCTATTCCTTGCACCTGCATCCGCCAACAATTCTTGTGCCGAACCATGCAAATCTGCTGTGACATAAGGACCACGCTGATCTACAGAAATTTGGACTGGTGCCTCACCCTGTCCCTTGCTGTCCTAGCTATAGGACAACCCTGTAACTTCATCCATATCATAACCGCCATGATAGTAATGCCGTCCCGGGGGGGGGGTCATCAAAGTAATTCTGATGTGAACGGCCCCCTAATGATGTATCAAATTGATCCTCATCCAGACCGACCTGTCCACGGCCCCTTCCACCTGGACCCCGCCTTCTAGATACTGCAAGTTTCTGTAACAGTTCCGGTCACTCATTTCGCTAATGTTCCTCCTTTTTACAATAGGCACACTGATTCAGCTCCGAGGGTGCACCGACTCTTCCAGCACCCCGTGACCTTTGAGCCGGACCAGCGCCTCGACCCCTTCCAAACTCCCTTGCAACCTGCTGCAGCAACACCTTCATCTTCAAATCTTTACTCTTTTTCTCCACTTAATCCTTTTCCTCTTTCTCTCGATGCTCATAATATTGAGCCATACTCAGTATCACTGAAGGGGAGGAAGTATTCCAAGGACTCTCAGAAGCTTGAAGCCGAGCCGCAATTTCAGGAAGTAAATTCGTAACAAACCTATTAACAAACAAACAAAAACCACCTTTAACTGACAAATCCTGCCCACTGAAATCGAGAAGCATGCCTTCAAAACAAGTAAACAAATCTGACACATTCTCCTCTTTCTTCTGACGACATTTATTTATTTATTTCATTTATAAAGCGCACTTTCACCTAAAAGAAGGCATCATGGCGCTGACAGACTCATAACGACGGAGGCAACCAATGGCAAGCTAAGGTTTCGGGAAAAGCAGTGTTTTCAGTCTCCTTCTAAACAGGAGGAGATCGGAAGTATGTCTTAGCTCCGCCGGGAGGGCATTTCACAATTTCGCCGTGGCTACGCCGAACGATCTTGCTCCTGCTTTGGTTTTCTTAAACCTAGGTATTGTCACCAACCTAGCAGAGGAGGATCGTAGGCTGCGGGCTGGAGCATGCCACCTGAATTTCCTTTGTAGGACAACTGGGCCTAAAGCATGCAGGGCCTTAAAGGCCAGACAGAGAGACTTAAATTGTACCCTCTGTCTCACCGGGAGCCAATGTAGCTGGGCCAAGGCCTTATACGAAGAAGCTCTCGTTGGCCATCCCAGTTTGGCCACCGCAGACTGGATTCTCTGGAGTCTATCCATAAGATAGCTCGGAGAATCCAACAGCAAGGAGTTACAATAATCTAACCGGCTGAGCACAGTGAAGCGTACCACCTCTACCCGGACGGGGGAAGGTAATAATGAGAGAATTTTTCTCAGGAGTCAAATAATGGCTAGAGAGCCAGCTACTAGCTTCGATACCTGCGCCTCCAAAGAAAGATCATTGTTAAACATGACGCCTAGGTTACAAACCACCTTCACTGGCTGTACTGCTAAGGAGAAGTCCTCAGGCCAGAAGTTACAGGGTAAGGGAGTTTGTACCCTAGCCAGAGGTCTTCAAACTTTTGTAGGTTGAGCCCCCCCAGCAGAATTGTTTTCGATGTTGGGGCCCCCCCACCACTTGACAGAAATTTCTGGAATCTAGTACACTACATATTCGACCGCCGCGCACATATCAGGGGCCATATCTATTAACTAAACTGTAGTTATCAATTACATCTTTTTAAACACTTATCCGCTGCTGCCGTGAATAGATTGCTGTTACAGTTTTTTTTAGCTATGGGACTAGGTTTGTGTAGTACTAGTAGTAGGGCAGAAAAGTACCACGCCACGGAAGAACACAGCATGGGGGACTTTAGTTTAGGATGGGCGCACCACCTTATGCTTTGGGAAGCCTACAGTGAGGAGCCACAAGTGATGACAAGAACACCATGCTGGCATGGCTGACCTGCAGCCATGATGTATTTTTTACTCATGTATGTATGTGTCTGTTTAACAGAAGGCAACATCTCTGGTAAATTATTTCAAATCTGCAGGCCTGGCCGCAGGGCTGCTCTGTCTCCTCATCCTTATCATGGCCACCCTGACTAACTAGATTTATCTTCACAGACTACGGTTGACAGTTTTACCAGCACACTCTCCCTGCTCTCTTGGCACTGGGGCCCGGCTGGGGGAGGGGGAGGAAAGGAAGGGGGTCTGTTATGGCTCACGTCATAATCCTCATTCTTCAGATGCCCACTGTCCGCTCTCATTTGTTGTAACATCATTATTTCACAGCGTGGAGCGCACCACGCATTGCAAATGATTGAGATGAGATGAGATGATAATTAACTGAGATACAGAAATCTGCAGGCGCTGGGCCGGTTGTCATCCTTCAGGTTTACATCTGCAAGAGATCTCGGGTTTCATTTAATTCTGCAGACAGTAATCTCGCAGGCCGTGGTACTTCACTTGAGGCTCAGGTATTTACTTTAAACTACGGGTGCCGGTGTGTGATTTGCCACTAGTGTCCTTCCATTTCTGGTGCTCCACAGCAGTTTCAAGAAGTTTTGGGAGTTTTTTGTTCAAATGGCTGCAAATTCTGATATTTGAAAGTTTCCTTCGTGTTCATTGAATGATTTTTGTTCGCGAGAAAGTGTCACTCATAGAAGTTGGAATTTCACACATAGCAATCTGAAACCTTGACAGCTATGTCAGCGCTACCTATTAACCCCCTCCAGGGATGCTGAACAGTTAGCACTTCGCAAACAAAAGCATGGGCGCGTCGTGCCCAATGATTTCCCTCCCTCCCCCCTTCAACCCTCTGTCACCTGGAGTTCTTTAATGAAGGAAATTCCCATTTGAAATGGGTGAAGACTTGCGATGAGGAGGACAACAAAGGTAAGATTTTAGTGCCGAGTGCGCGTCGCGCCCCCCCTGGGATGGTGTCGCGCCCCCCTGGGGGGGCGCGCCCCACAGTTTGAAGAACTCTGCCCTAGGCCTTGGGCAGTATAGCACCTCCATTTTCTCTGCATTAAATTGCAGGGAATTAGCCTTCAACCATCCTGCCGTGTCTCGCAGACAGATGTGAAATTCGTCCAAGGTGGTTGAATCATCTCCCTCCAAGGAGAGAATCAGCTGTGTATCATCAGCGTAGTTGACAATTTCGATATTATCGTTTTTGATGATTGCAACTAAGGGCTTCATATAGATGTTGAATAGTACCGGACTAACTGCTGAGCCCTGGGAAACACCATGCGAGATGGTAGAGAAGGTGGATTGGAAGGGAGGGCCACCAGCTGTTCTCTGTTCTGGAGAAAGGACTCAAACCACCCCAGGGCCCTGCCAGCAACCGCCAAGTCCCTCAATCTGTCCAGCAGGGTGGCATGGTTCACCGTATCGAAGGCTGCAGACAAGTCAAGCAGGATCAAAACACCTGCCTGACCCCTGTCTGCCGGCCAACAAAGCTCATCTAACACAGTCACCAAGGCCGTCTCGGTACCATAGGCTGGTCGGAACTTCCTCCAAGAGCTTGTGCTGCTCTAGATGTCTCGAGAGAGTGCCTTCCACCACTCGCTCTACAATTTTAGCTGGATAAGGCAGAAGCAAGATGGGTCTAAAATTCTTCAAGCACTTAGGATCAAAGGTGGGCTTTTTCAGTAACGGGGTCACCACCGCCCGCTTCCATTGCGAAGGAACCACTCCAGAGGTGAACGACTGGTTGCAAACAAGCTGAAGTGTGGGGAAGAGCTCAGCCACAAACTCCTTCCAAATTTTCAGTGGCAGCGGATCACTTGGAGACCCAGATGTGATACCAACGGCCACTCCCCTAAACTCATCTGCAGTCAACTGCGAGAATTCCACAAGGAACTGATCTTCTCCCTGCTCATGGGCGGCTCCGAGAATATGGTGAAAATATGATGTAGTAACTGAGCCCTGTTGCAGTAATCTATCACACTCGACCAGTACCGGGGAGTCTGGGATGTTAACTCTGGGTAGTTACTGATCCACCCCCAGGTCTTCAATGATCTTATTGATTTTATCCTGGAAGAACCCAGCTAGATTATCACATAGTTCCTGGGAGGGGGATCTCATTCTTAACACAATCCGGACTGATAAGGCTGTTCAGAATGTTAAAAATACTGCGGGAACTGTTTGGGGCATCTATAATCATTTTATAGAAGTACGATGACTTAACTCTGTTGGCATGACGTTAACTTGTCCCAATCCACCCGTCTAGGGGATAAGAGAATGCATGTAGCTGATAATGCGGCTTGGCAAGGCCAAAAATTCAGCTTTGGACTATTTACCAGCCTTTCTCTCCTCATCCCATTCCCTAATCTCATTCCAAGTACCACCCAACATGCATGATCCTGCGTATGCACTTGCCGCCAAATGTCCACTGGCACCAAAAGCCCAAAAAACATCTCCATGTCTGCTAAAGTCATAACTGATGAGGAGGCAGCTTCTGTTAATTCTTTATTGTATGCAGTAGGATTTTTCCTAGGGTCCGGTAACTGACTTTTAAGAGCAAGTAACTCACTTCTTTTCCATGGGGTATAGACCCATTGTTCCCAAAAATGAGCATCTATCCACTGTTGAACCACATCTCCAGTCTGGTTACACTGTTCTGGGATCTCAGGGTAAAAAAACAGGGTGCACCTCTCTCATTGGAAATTGGGACACTGTATTTGGAGTTTGGTAATGTACTCTTTTTCGATAACCAAGGAGCATTCCAACATTTCCAAGAACTTCTGCAGGGGCCATACCAACTGAATATGCCCGATCTCGAATATCATAAATAACTTGAGGAGCTGTGCCTCCAATACACTGTTCCCACAAATCAATCAATGTAGCCGACATATGCTGTAGAGCATGCTGTTGCACAAATGGGTCAAAAGCTTTCATCACATTCCATATATCTTCCACACTATAAATCAGATTCAAAACCCATTGTGCTGCCTGATTTGCAACCATCCTCTTCTCCTCTTAACCCACATTGGACCGAATCAATGCCCATCCCATTCACTCCCTTGCCACTGCCCAATCCCCTACATCTGACCCCTGCACCAGTGTCTCAACACTACCCAACACCACAGATAAAATACCTGGGACAGACATAAGAGGTACAGACGCAGATGACAATGTCAACAATGACTGTGTAGTGGGTGTAAGAGAAGGGAACATGAGTTGAAGCAAAAGACACTAAGGGGGTGCCTACAGTCACCACATTCGCAGGTTGCAAAACTAGAGGGGAGACAGATAGGGCTGGAACCGAAGCTGCTGAATCTGCGGAAAGACCAGAAGGGGCAGTGGGGCAACGGAGGAATGAGGCATAGAGAGGTGGGCGACGGGTGTCCAACAGGATCCTCATCCTCTAGAACAACATAAGACTTATGACATTGCAGGGGAGCGGAGCTAGCCGGCAAGTGAGATGGCTGCCTGTTCCCGCTGCTCCGCCATGCACAGATTCTAATATCCTACATATTCCGTGACCAGCAACGTTAGAGGGCCGATTCCAGGTTTCACGAACTGCCCAGCACGTGAGGATCGAGCGAGTGCCCCGGCGGCGGCGAGGGAGAGGAGGCACGGCTGAGCCGAGCTGCGATCTCGTCCCCGAGGAGCCAGGCCGGGAAACCGCGGGCCAGAGTTGGTGCAGTGCCCGTGCGGCGTAACGAGGCGTGCAGCCGCGGGCTATGCACGGTGCCGGTCTGGCAGTCTCCCCTCGCCCGAGAGCGGGGGCATACCGGAAGAGATTCGAAGGACTGCGGCATCCCGCACACCACTGACCATCGGCGCGGGACCCACTGGGACTGCTCCTGCACCCACGAAACTGTACAATAAGGCGGAGGGGAGCCACGACCCTTCCCAAACGACGGGCAGACGGGGGCCCGGCCTTGGCTGGCTCTGGGGACTGCCAGCGGGATAAACAACGTCGGGGGCCGAACTGGAGGCTCATACCCTGAACGGCTCAAGTGGTGAAGCAGACCATCCTCCGGAGGGGCTTCGCGCCATTTTCCTAACTCGCGCTTGGTAGGACTGTGGGATAAGGCGTTCTCAGGGCTGGAAACGACATCGTGCCTGGTATGCAGTGTGTCCCCTGGGCGGCATAAGGCTGGATCCTTTAGCAACAGGACTGAGCCTCGGGCCCTCCACCCCCTCACTCCACTGGCTGGCCTTTCATCCGGGGTCGCAGCCCACTCTACTCTGCTGCTGTGGCACACACCCTGTTGGCCCCAGGCCGAAGTAGTGCTTGGCCCCTGAGACGAGGCGGCGATTACATAAGGCTGGACATTACCCCTCTCTGGCTCACATTGGAAGGCGACTTGGGGTGCGGAGACGACCGCGGGTTGCATAGACCTGTGACTGCACGTTCTGCGGCCTATCCCACGTGCTCCGCTCTTCCTTGCAGACTGCAGGCGAACATTGAGGCGAGATGGGCAAAGGCAATAGAACCCAAAGCAAGTTGCCCTTTTCGCAGAAGCGGTTGCTACAGCAGAGCCCGATTACGGAGGATGGCCCTACGATGCGGTCGGAGGAGGCTCGGGGCACTGACTCAGACCTTAAGGCCATGCTGCTCTCCTTGGAGCAGGGCATACAGACCAGCATCTCTGCCCTGGAGTCCAAAATAGACGCTATGTCATACAGAATGGACCGGATGGCGGAACGGCTAGATAAACATGCAGAGAGACACGATATGGCAGTAGGGAGGATGACGGAAGTGGAAGAGGCACAAACGGACCTCGACACGGCGCAAAAAAAGATGGAGAGGATGATGCAGGCTCTGCAGGACAAGACAGAAGATTTGGAGGTGCGCTTGCGGCGCTGCAATCTACGCATCACGGGCCTTCCGTAAAGCACATCTACGGGCCCTATGGAGCGCTTCGTGGAGCAGCTACTCATGAAACTTCTGGGAGATGGAGTGTTTTCAGCCATGTTTACAGTGGAGAGGGCGCATAGGTCGCTGGCTCCTCGACCGCAGCCTGGAGCGCCTCCGCGCCCTATAATAGCGAAACTACTTAACTATAGGGACAGAGACACTGCGCTCCGTTTGGCGAGGTCAAAACAACAACTGCAATATGAGGGGTCCGCCATTTCGCTTTACCCAGATTTCACAGCGAAGGTGCAAGAGGAGCGGAAACAGTTCATCCCGCACAAAAAACGTCTCAGGGAGATGGGCCTGGACTATGCCTTGCTGTACCCGGCCAAGCTGCGCGTCAGCAAAGGAGGCCATTCCCATATCTTCACGGATCCCAAGGCGCTGCAACAAGCGATGAAGCGATGGTCGAAGGAACAGAAAACGAGCTCTGAAAAGAACCCCGAGGACGATGAGAACGACAGCCGGCTGGACGACCAGGATTGATCTCTTTCATTGTCCGATTGATAACCTTGCATCTGAGAAGCGATGTCCCGGAACAGACATGAGCTGCTCCCACCTGGAGAAGAGATGGGACAGCTGACACACGTTATGAAGACGCAAACACAACAGGTGATGGACCGAATGTGGATCAATGTCACACACTCTACCCAGTCCAAAGATCTGGGCCCAAATCCATCGTTTTTTTGCACTCCACACCACCCTGGGTTAGACAATGGCGATATGCAAATCAGCTCTGACCCTATGCCCCATGGGAACAGTCCAGTCCGAACTACAAAAGCCATGTCCTTCCCAGAACGGAATCAAGCATCCGAGGACCGGACCGGTTTCGAGGTAACACCTCTCATCAGCCCGGCTAGCTTGACTCCAGTGGTGTGGAGTGCCTGGGACCCACGTCTGGGCATCCCCAGCGCACGTTATGAAGACTGCAAGCTACACAGATAAGTGGTCCTGGGAGGGGTGCATGGCAAGGGAGGCTAATCTGGTTACATTTCAGTACACACTTGATCCCTGCGCACACTGGGATCTATCACATGAGTCTCCTTTGTTGAAATTCAGTGGCGAAAGGCCTGGAACTATGAACATTTACCGGACAAGGTTTTGAGCGTGCATCGCACAGGCGTGGCACGATACAGACAATCTTCACAGTTATGAAACGTTGCACTAATTGTGGTCACTGTGCATGGCGGGAGTGGGTGGAGGGACACACAAGCGTTCTGAGACATAGGCAGAGACTATGACACTTGGCTACACTGTTGTGGTGGTTGAACACAGTTTGAGGTGGTATTGCTGGGGAGTGGGGTGGGTAGACTACTGACGGACCGGGTTGGGGTGGGTCTGCTGTGGGTGGGGGGATGGAGTGTGCTACTATGGGAGTTTACGTTTTTGTGGAGGGTAGGCGGGGTGGGGGACGGAGGGGATGGGGGCAGCTCGCAGAATGTTCGTTGACTCATTCAGATGACACAGGAAATGCTTGTGGTATTGTGGCCGCGTGTTATTGTATTGCCTTACGTTGCTTTCGATGTCTAGTGCCCCTGTGACGAACTTGGAAAATCCTGTTGATTAGGCATGAGCGGATTTTGCGGATTGGCAATCCGCGAATTTGCGGATTTGCGAATTTGCGGATTGCGAAAATCCGCAAAATCCGCAAAATCCGCGAATCCTCGCGGATTTTTTTTTTTTTAATGTTCGCACGGGTTTCTGCAAGTTCGCGAGGGCTTTGTACAATTTCGCAAATTGTACAAAACGCTCGCAACCCTGCAGAAACCCGTGAGAACACAATGTGCCCAGTAGGGTATGTGCCTCTTGTGTGTATAAAAGGTCAGAGAAAGATCAGTTCAGCAGATGAAGAGAAAGAAGCTCCTGGTCACAGGAACAGCACGGGTATTGCGCTCGTGAAAGTCAAGGATGCAAAGCCTATCCAGCAACACAGCTGATTTTCCACGGTAGATTTGGGAAGAAGGCACACCTGTCCAGCCTCGACGACGCTCACGATTGTTTTTGGGCTAATGAATGAGTCACTGAATTTGAGCATCAACTAGTTCGAGCGACCATGTGTGTGTTACTATGCAATCGCCCCGAAGGGCGCAGGGGTCCCTTGAGTGAGCTGCAGACCTGTGCCCAGCCTACTCATGCAACTATTTTACAATGGCGCCAGCAAGCTGCCAGCGCCGTTGTAAAATAGTTACAAAGTTAGCTTGCACAGGAAGCACTTAGATAAAATAAAGCAGCACCTGCTTTGTTTTATCTAGTGGCACCATTGTAAAATAGTTGCATGAGTGGGGGTTCAACTTTTGAACCCGTTACGTTCGCGGATTTTTTTTTGCGGATCTTGCGGGAAATCCGCAAAATTTGCGGATTTCAGATTTCCCAAAAATCCGCAAAATCCGCGCGCGTAATGGATTTCCCGCTCACCCCTACTGTTGATACCTTGCGAGTCTTGACCTGGAATGTCAGAGGTCTGAATGATCACAGGAAGCTGAGGAAGGTGCTCCATTATCTACAGAGACACCATATAGATCTGGCTCTCATACAGGAAACCCATTTACCACTCACGAGCAAGATGCTACAATACAGAGGCCTGCACGGGAACTCTACAGTGGCGGGTTTCACTACACACTCTAGGGGAGTTTTGACATGGGTAAATCCACGTTCCAATTTAGATCTGCGGCTGATTAAAGCTGACCCTGAGGGCCGCTATCTAATTTCGAGATGTGAGGGGAAAGGACATAACTTGATTGTAGTTAATGTATAGGGCCCGAATTATGACTCCCCTGACTTTTACGCCTAGTTAGCCCTGAGCTGTAGAACATATGCCACGGCACACATGCTCTGGGGGGGTGATTTTAACCTAGTGCTGGACCCGGAGTTGGACAGGTCCTCTGGGCCCATACGGAAACCGGCTGCAGCGGCGGTGACTTTCCAGGCTGAGCTACTGACACTGGATCTGGTTGATATGTGGAGAAGCAGGAACGCGGGCAGGGGTGGGTACACCCACTACTCTTCCTTTCATGACATACACGCCAGGATTGACTACTAGTTGGCCTCTCACTCCATCACTAGCCGAATTTTGGCATGCACTGTACTTGCGCGCACACTATCTGCCCATTCACCGATACAACTGGTTCTTGAGACACCGACTCGCAGGATCCCCCCATTCACCTGGCGATTCCCCCCGTACGCCCTGTTAGATGACACCTTTAGAGGGGAACTGGCAGAGGAAATCGACCTCTTTTTTTAGACGAATTTAGGATCGGTGGATACCTTCCACACGGTTTGGGAGGCGTTCAAGGTCTTCATTCGCGGGATTGCTATGACCAAACATTCCAGTGTCTTAAAAGCCATACGACAGCGGCTGCACTCCCTGGAATCCCAATTAGCTGACCTGGAGGCTCAACTTTTGACTGACCCAGACCCCTCTACAGCAGATAGACTACGATCCCTTATCTCGGAATTCAATGAGGAGGCGGATAGGGAGGTTTGTTACATGGGGAAGTATGCCTCGGCGAGAACCTATGGCGAGAGCGAGCGACCTAGCTCGCTATTAGCCAGAATATTGCACAATACTGGGAGAGCCCCCAAACTGACAGAACTTGTCACCTCGGGGGGGAGCACGGTCAATACAGATGAGGAGATTATCGCGGAATTCCGTGACTACTACTCCAACTTGTACACTACTAAAACAGTAGATCTAGAATCTGACATGGACGACTACCTGGAACATATACAGCTACCGTTTTTGGCATAGTCAGACAAGGATTTCCTCATGTCACCTGTTAGAAATGGGATCCCTGGCTGGCCAGGGCTTGAGCCAAAGTCAGTCAGAGACCACCACTCCTAAGTCAGGGCAAGGGAGTTACACGCCAAGATAACCCCTGCTCACCCTCTAGGTAACGTGGCGCGAGCAGCAAGGCTAAACTTGGAGGCGATATGAGTTAAGTATTTGTGCACGCACCCCAGCAACAACACCCAAGGCCCACCACAAAGGAAACTCCACACAAGGTTATATGTAAAAATAGCCTTTGTATTAACACATTAGATAAAAACACACACTTTACAATGTGCCAACAGGCACGGGCAGAATTTACAGGGGATATGTACAAGACAGGGCCACCTGGACCACTGTCAGGAATCAGCACTTTTTAGAACTTAGAATACAATACTTGTAGGCCTAGAACTTAGAACATAGAGCCTATCGGACAGTACCTCCCGACCTGGTTGTAGAGATAATGCGAGTGACCTCCTTAGTAAACTTGAGCGGGCGGCCGGCTAGCTACAAGCGTTTCTCTGGGGCGACCAATGTGTGCGGCTCAGAAGAGGAGGGGAAGGCAGGATGCGGGCGACCCAGCGAAGCGGCGCGGCTCAGGGGAATGCGGCGCTGCTCGAGGCTTGGACGGGCTGCCGTGCACGAGCTGCCGAGGGGAATGAGCGATGCATATTTCAGCGAGGCCCCAGGGGCCCAAGGGAGATCAGACAAGTCCCAGCAATTTGTCAGGGAAGGCACAATAGAGTCCACTGGTCCTGGGACTCTGGTCAGGGGGCAAGCTCAGTATCAAGCCCTTGGAATATCACTTAGAAAATAACAGAAAATCACTGTAGCACAAAATAGCACACAATCAGTAACTACTGGAAATCAGGTAAGTACCACCTACGCAATCCTAACCACCTTAGGAACAGGTCACGCAGGGAACCAGGACCTCACTAGCACCACCTGTACTAGCAAGAACACCCAACTAAATATCACCATATATTTAGGGGTATAGACCTGGGGACAAAACACATGATGCATAAACATACATTCAGAGGTGCAGGGAAGGAAAACACATGATGTATCAACAACACATTCAGCGGTGTAAGGAACACATGACGCATCACCACACGTTCAGCGGTGTAAGGAACAAGGCTCTGAGCAAAAGCACTCTCCCCCAAGAGCCTCTCTGGGGCTCTACCTCAACTGTGGGCTGGGAGCCATGCAGGGCTCAACAAATATATCCCCACGAGCCTCACTGGGCTCGCCCTTCAAGGAATGCCCGGAGCCTCACAGGCTCGAAATAGGGATGCCGCTGAGAGCCTCTCTGGCTCCAAATATGCACTGCCGTTGGAGTCCCCCTCTCTGGGGACTCGAAGTGAACAAACTGCGGCAACCAAGAGCCTCTCGGGGCCCGGGAAACAAGTGGGGCACCTGGAGCCTTCTCGGGCTCCAAACACAAATAACTCCGCGGAAGGGAGGGGGCGGGCACCGGCAATGTGCCCCGACGCCCCCCTCTCCTTTACGCTGCACCGGCCCCACTCACCGGTCTCTCGATGCTGCAGCTCTTGTCTCTGGGGCTGCTCCACACACAGGGAAGCTCCACTCTGCTCCCGGTCGTGCTGCGGCGGTTCTGGGGTTCCACACGAGAGCTCCCGCTCCTCGGGGGCTCTCTCTCCTTCAAGACGGCCACCACGGGGCTCTCTCTCACTCCTGGGAGCCTCGTGAAAGGTGCCGGTTACGGGCAAATTCTCTCACCGGAGCGCGGGGTGGCCTCCCGTCCGCTTCCGGTTTTCTCTCCAAAGCTTGCCTGACTTCCGGGTCGCGCTGCAGCCAATGGCAGCGCGGCGCTGGGGGGAATGGAGGCGGGACTTCCGGGTCGCCGTAGGCAGCGCGGCGGCCCGGCAGGGTTCCTGGGCTGCAGCCAAACGGTTGGCGCGCTGTATTGGAGACCTGTGGCCAGGGTGCGACTGGGGGATCGTGTATCTGACTGGCGTGCGCGTTATGGGAATACCACTGGCACCGGGGGGGTTAGCTTCCCGACATATAAAATAGTCATCTCGACGTACGCGGACGATACATTACTCTATGTGCGAATTCCGGAAATGAATCTATCCCCTGTTTTACGAGAGGTGGTGCGTTTTGGCACTCTCTCGGGCCTAAAGGTTAATTGGGAAAAATCAGTGGTGTTCCCTCTCACCCCAGTGACGGATCGCTTTGACATGGAATATCCTTTACACTGGTCAAAGGACCCGGTGCGATACCTTGGCATAATGATTGACACGGACCCTGAGGTGCTATTCAGTGAGAACTATGGGGTGGCTTTCAATAAATGTGAGGACGATGTGGAAAGGTGGTGTAAGCTCCCACTCTCCCTGATGGGCCGCATAGCCATCATGAAGATGGTGATTCTGCCGAGATTTCTCTTTCTGTTTAACGCTCTGCCCATTATACTCTCGAAAGACTTCTTTGTGAACTTAACGAAACTCATGATCCGTTTGGCCTGGGGTGGTGGGCAGCCGTGGGTTAAGTGGAACACGCTCACGCTCCCGTACGAGCTAGGTGGGCTTGGTGCGCCTGATCTAGAGAGATACTATAGGGTAGCTCAGGCCACTCACTTGCACACATGGATTAATGGTGATAGGAACATCACACACGTGCAGATGGAGCAGCTTTTTGCGGACCCTCTTCCGCTCCCAGCCACGATCTGCACCCCTGTAGATCGTAGGGTCAGAGTACTAGACTCGATAACGGCTACAAAGCATGCCTGGAACGCGTTACTGAAGGCCAGGGAGGGAGAGTTGCTCTACTCCCCCTCGATGGCGGTGGAATGGCTGCAGTGGCTGGCCCCCATTGGGGACAGGAACGTGATCCGAGCCCTACACGAGCTGGGGCTTAAGACTGCGGGAGCGCTGTTTACGGATGGAAAAGCTAAAACGTGGGACCAGATTGTCCGGGGAGTGGATAGCCCGACGCTGTTACAGCGGTTTCAATTTCACTGAGTCCGGAGCGCCTTGAAATATGCTCTGGGCTCAGACCTGGCGGAGCCGCCGGACGTTCCGGAACTCTCACATGTAATTGCTACTGAATCTCTGCGACATATGACAGCGCGCCTACACAAGAGCATTGTCTCCTATAGAGCGCAGGAACCTTCCAAGGCCCGTTTGGCCTGGCAGAGCGACCTGGAGATCGTGATAGACGACTCTATGTGGACATATTGTTGTGTCAATACTAGGAAGCTATCACTGAATGGGCGCCACAGGTTAATACATTTTAAATTCTTGCAGAGGGTGTACTACACTCCGGAGCGCCTACATCGATACGGTCTTCGGCAGTCCCCCGAATGCGAGCATTGCCACGCGCCTGTGGCGGATTTCTTACACGTGGCGTGGGGTTGCCGTAGGATACACGAGTTCTGGATGGCGGTCATCGCGGAACTAAGTGAGATACTGGATCATGAACTTCCGGTCGACCTGGCACTGTTGGGCTATTCGAAGGCCTTGCCGGTGGCATACAGGCGATTGACAGATATGGGACTATTACTGGCAAGACGTACAGTGGCGCAGTGTTGGATGAGAGGGCCGACACCGACCAAGAAACGGTGGGCTAGAGATATGGTATACTGCTGCACGCAAACAGAACACTACAGTGAGCTCCTCCCTCCCACCAGCAGGCCGAAAAACTTCCGGGGCCTTGTCTTGGCAGGGTTTTTGGCTCTATTTAGCAGTGATATAGACTTTAATCTTGCTCACATCTAGGATAGGTATTCTTAGCTTGTGTTGGCCCTTTTAAGCCCTTTTTTCCAGACCTAGAAGAGGATAGCTGCTTAATATGATGATAGATCCCTTATTTTTGACTCTAATCTGTCTATTGCCTATTGGCTTTGACATACTTGACACATTGGTATGGTTTATGTAGGTATTCTGACAGAGCTAAGGGGTATTTCATCCCTTTCAGGCCTACAGGCCTAGAACTAGAGGGACTCCATCTTAATGGAGCTGAGAGGCTTTTTAGAGTAAAGGTAAAGTTTATAGTTCAAGCTGTTGTTCGCCCTAAGCGAACCGGAGAGAACCGGCCAGAGCTGAATCTAATCAGGAATTGTTCCCGGGCTCAGGTCTCTAGACGAAACAAGCAGACTGGTCACTGTGGGAGCGTCTAGCGCAAGGAGCCTGGTGCATGGGATTGGTGGGAGGAAGCTGCTGGCTGGAACTTTCCATGAGGAAACAGCATTCTATATCAGTGAAGTCCAGAGGCGGAGTCAGGCAGTCGAGTTGAGTTGGCGGAGCCTGAGAGTCGAGTGGAATTGGAGGAGCGGAGAGGAGTCAAGCTGGACTGGTAGAAGAGTGAGGAGCTGTTGGAGTAGGAGAGAGAGAGAGGGTTCAAGCTAGAGAGAGCTGAGTTGAATTGAAAGAGCAGAGAGTGTTGGTAGAGTTGGAGGAGTGGAATTGCAAGAGGAGAAGAGACAGGACATGCTTGGAACAGAGAGAAGACAAACAGACAGTCAGTGAGCTGGAACTGAAGGAAGCAGTCAGAAGCAGTTACTTATCAGGAGGAGGTGTGAATAGCTAGAGTCTGAAGTAATGCCTTTTAGAAGAGACGGAGGAGAGATCGTGGACTAACCTGTGGGAGCAGCTGGAGTTAATCGGACATTGGCACAGAGACAGTTAAAACAGAGTGAACAAGCTAGTGGAATGAAGAGTATTAGAGCGGCAGAAACCATTAGATTGAAGCTGGAAGGTGGAGACAGTTCGTGGGGGAGAGGAGTCCAGTGCAAAGTGATCAGCGCAGAGGTGTATCCAAGAGTGCAGGAGAGAGAGAGAGTCTGAGATGAGCCAAGGCACAGACGAGAGAGGAACCCAGATGACAGCTAGAACAAGACTTCACACTAATCAGGTGATATCGGTCCTGTCATATTAGTTTACTTTACACTTGCATCTTAATCTTGTCTTTATTCCCTAAGCTATTGTATTGCTAATCCTTTTCCTTGCAGCGGTGTGTTCTATCTATAGTCTTTGTCAGTTACATGTGGATGTGTCCATTATAATACAAATCTGTGTAGGTGTTTATATTGTTAATAAAACCCCCAGTTTTTAGTGAACTGAAATGTGCCTTGTATTCTTGTTCAATCCGGGTAAATGTATCTCCTAGTTGGTTGTTGTTTATATGAACGGATGATTAATCCCGATCAGGTAAGTGGTGATCAAATAAATAGGGAGCGAGTGGACCTTTGATGCCAAGAATAAGAGGTACATTATATTAATTGGCTAACTCCTAATATTGTAGTAGCAAGCCCTTAGTGAATAGGGAGAGAGAGACTTCCCAATATATAACTGAAGGTGTTCATAGGAATGTGGTCGTCGTTGATATACGGCGTTAGTGAGAGCGTTGGGGTGGATTACCAACGTGTATACCCACAGGATTGTGGCTTGTGTAAGTGAGAGCGTTGGGGGGGATTACCAACGAGGAGGTTTGCCGGATTGTAAACCGTTTGGAAAAGAGAGCATTGGGTTCTGCAGGCCCATGTGTAGACACACCGGATTGTGTGTCATATCTGCCCTGGGGTAGATTAGTCTGGGTCTGAGTGGCCGCGAGACTATAAGGTATGAGTGTGGTGTAAGGCATGGATATCCTTAGCAATCAGTGAGTATTCTTAGTATCCCTATAGATTTAGTGGTGTTTCTGATAATATGAGCTTGTATATTGCGAGTTCCCCATCCTCAGGTAGGTACCCAGGTGCCTGGATAGATGGTCCTGAGGAGGGATGTGGTTACGTTCTGGCTGGGTTGGAGGGGCCCCTAGGGGCTGATCCCATCTAATCAGAAAATCCAACCATAACAGGCCTATATAACACTTTTAGATACACTAGGGATGACATGGCGGACACACAGCGGGAAGGGTGGAGGATGCCCAATAATTTACACATAGACGATAGACCCCAGTGGAATCGAGGAGCGGGGGGGTGAGTTGGTGACCTGGGGGAAACAGCGACGGCTGGGTGGAGTATTGATGCCCGGCTGTCCTGTGGTGTGAGGCAGGCAATGGCACGCACAGGATATTAAACAGGGAGAGTATGGGATACACATGAGACATTCCGAAGAGATTACACTCGGGGCGGGGGACATGGACACTGACACACGATACAACGTGGCACTTCTCGCAGCACGTAGGTTAGCGAACTGGTTGTATAACTGGGGGGGGGGGTTCTCTGGAGTTTTTTTTGGGTAAGGGGGAGAGGGGAGTTTACCGTTGGGTGGGAGGGGGGTATCTTATAATATAAAATACACCTACATTTCTGACTTTGAAGAACACGGCCTACACGGACCAACTCCTATGTGATAGGGGGCTTTAACATATGCACTGTCATGGCACCGACAGTCTCTAGCGGTTTGAATGCCTTCCCTAAGGTTCCCTTGCGCCGCCGTACCCCAAGGTTGACGGCATATGGCTGTGTACTCCTAGCTGCCTGTTTATTGAACTCATCTATGATTATCGCATTGCCGGCCCGAGGGGGTTGTAGGCGGTATGCCGTGTATGTTCTTGACTGTGTCAATAAAGGTGTGTAATAAAAAAAATTTAAAAAAACTTATGACATTGCAATTGAAACTTCCTATCTGCACACTCAATGCCCTTTTCAGCTTGCTCCTTATCATAAGCTACCGCTTTCTGAACCACTGTTTGCATTCCTTTTTCCTAGACTCCTTCTCTGTTTGTATACGCCTCTGTTTAGCATCTTTCTACCATACCTGCAAAGTATCAAACATCGAATGCCTACTTCTTCAAGCAAATAATTTGTCCTGCAAATAATTCATTTTTTGTTCATCAAAAGTACCTCACAGTGGCCACTGAAGGTCAGTATTGTCCCTCGTATACTTGTGCCACAATGTACGAAACCTAATAGGGCCAATACCTTCACATACATCTCAAAAATCGGAGTGCCTTCCGGAGGTGCAGGCTGTCTTTCCTCCAGCCGATGCTCAGCAGAACAACAAAAGCAGCACCCCAAGCACAACACTTTACTCCAACAAGGCATTCTGGCATCAGAAACATTCAAATCACACACACACACAAGAACGCACAATCAAAAAGCTCTCCAAGCCAGCCCACAGACTTCACCAAGAAAAGATAGACTCTAGCCCCAGGCCTTTTCAATATTAAACCAAATTATGCAAATTGCCTGGCAGAACGTTCAAAATGCTCTGTATCACAAGGGTTCACAGACCCACCAAGTTAATCAAGACGGCGCCGCACTTACCAAAACTCACCCGGTGCACACAGGTCAGACAAGATTATTGTCCACTGCCGACGCTTCGGACCAAAATGGTCAGATCCAAGGGTTTTGCCTTTTCAGGACCCCAGCCAAGATGACCACTAGACGAGGAGTCCCCTGATCAGACAGGCGGGGAAGCTGCGAGAACCAAGCTCTATCATGTGGGGATCCCCGACACGACCAGATGCAACCCTGACCCCTTCAACCTGATTACGGGCGGCATGGGTCACATGGTGGAGTTCCTATTCGGGCACCAACTGATGGAAGTGACCCTCTAGGGTTACACAGGTCACTCTCGACCTCCTCTTGCCTTCCACTAATGAAGAGTCGGTGAAGCAGTAGAGAATGCAAGCAAACTAGTTTATTCACCAAATACACTGCAGTGGAATCCAGTCTGATCAGCCTCCTATGATGGCTTACGAGGGACTGACTCTAACAAGCATAAAGTTACATTATGTAGTTTGCGGAGCCCGCAAAGACCCACCGATTATGGAAAAGTACTTGTAGCTGTCGTAATACAATAGGGCACAGAACATAAGTTTCCATTCCGCAGCCTGGTACAAGCTATCTACTATCCAAGGTTGTCTGGCCTATCCTCCCTTCTAGACAGGTGGGAGAAGGCCTCTATGTAACAGAAAAGGCATGTGTTAATGAGCAAGTTTCAGCATTGGAGAAACAAAACTTACCAAGGACCATTTCTCGTAAATGAGCAAGTAACAGTTTCGATCGAAATAGAAAATGGCGTCTTTGAGAGCTAAAATGTTAGCACAGATGTCAACCTGACTAGCGCAACTTCTTTATTTACTAATTGGGTCTACACACAATATGCAAATATAATGTATGAGCCATATAAATGCTAACATAATTTTGGGTAAGACACAAATAAAATGACAATGTTGCATTTCAATTCTATCAGTCACCCGCAACAAAGTTTGATGGGTCCTCAAGGATCTAGGGATGCCCTAGAATTATTATCTGTTGTGGTGAGGCTTCACAAGGGGAATTTTGCCCACGTTTGATGAGGTATACAGGGTAACACCACTAATCAATTACCGGTATCCAAAGGGGTCCGCCAAGGGTGTGTCATGGCGCCTACCCTATTTTCACTCTTCAATAATGGGGTCATCAACTATTTTTTTTACATTCCCGACCGATGCACCCACTCTCGCAGGCATAAAAGCACCTATACTCATGTTTGCAGATGACACTCTTGTCATATTAAATACACAAAGTGGCTTGCACCGGGCGTTAATGAGGTATAAATAATTTTTACAAAGCCTGTGGCCTTATGATAAACACAAACAAAACAAAATTTATGGTACTCCACAAACATCGGGCTATTAAGGGGAGGGTGTCCCTGAATAATGAATATCTTGAACAAATGGGTGTCTTTAACTATCTGAGAATGATGCTTGGAAATAAACTCAACTGGAAGACCAGATAGAATCTATAGCCCTAAAACATCGCCAACTAGCTGGTGTACTGTATAAGGAACACAAGTCCTCATTAACCAAGCCCATAAATCCAGTACTGATGATCTATAACACCAAAGTCTTAGCTTCTGTATTACACAGTGGCAAACTTTGGGGTTCTGACTACTTGACGCCACTAGTCGTAGCCCAAAATAAATGTATGAGAGGCATCTCTGGTCTACCCCAGATTACTCCACTCAAGCCTTAATATTATGATCTAGGCGGTAATAGATTGTATGAGATAGCTAGGTAGCATTTTGGTGAAGATTATGGACCACATCTGAGTTTTCGCAATACCCCACCACCATTAAAGACGTCTGGGAAGCTGACACCTCATGTAAAATCATATGGTTGTAAAAGGTCAAAAGCACGCTGGTTAACATGGGCGTGCGGCATCTATGGGTTGACCCAGAGGGCCAACAGTTTCCCATAAAAAAAAAAAATGAAAGTGCTTTAGTGGTGTATGGTTGTGAACAATAGTACCCAAGTCATAGCGAATGCGACATTGTCCGGTTACTTTTTTGAGTTTAAGCCCTGTCCCCAGTTAGGACTTTATTTTCAATTCGGGGTGGACTCATTACCAGTGAATTCTTTCACATGTATATACCACAATTTAAATGAAAGTAGGTGCCAATTGTTTGTGGAACTTAAGGAGACTTACATATTTTATTTGTCGGCCCGGCATATAAGTCACCGCAAAGGAAATGTTTGAAACCCTTATGTAGAAACATGGGTATCAGGTGTAGCTCCATTGCAATGAGAATATTGCTGACCAAACAAATGAATTGTGTGTAATAGCAACTGCTAAATTCCTAAGCTGGATGTGGTTAATTCGTGAAAAAAAGACTAAAACCCCCAAGCCCATCCAACCCAGTGATTAGCAAACTGAGGGCCCCATTACGATGGCGGGCGGACTTTGTACACCCGCCACCGTATTGAAAATTGGGGCCGACTGCCAGAGGTGTGACGGTCCCAAATAGGATGCGACCGCCATAGCGGTCGCATCCTGCATCTTTTACATTGCGGCAGGCGGTGCTGTAAGCAGCACTTGCCACAATGTAAAATTTGCATGTTGTTCATTGGCATGCAAAACATGACGTGGTGTCTGCCACCTTGTGCATGCCAATGTAGGGGGTACCAGGGGTATCCCCCAAGTGCAGCCACCCATCCCCCAACCCCCGGGGGCCCACAACGTGCCCCCATAGCCATTTACCATATGCCTTTCCGTGGCGGAGTCTCCGTCATGGAAAGGCATAAGCACCATATTGTGTGCCTTTTCTGCCCGGCCGGCAATCTGGCAGGCGGAAAAGCGACAGACGGACTTTCCATCCGCAACGGTACCCACCGCCATGCTAATGTGGCAGCGGGTAAATGGGCTTTAGATGGCGGGCGGATGACCACCACCGCGGTCGGATCGCAAACGCACGGCCGGCAGTGGCGATCCACCCGCGATCGTAATGGGGCCCTGAGTTAGCTGACGTACAAACGGTTAGGATACTTTACATTGGCAGCTCGACGAGTAACGTCTCATGCAAATCTTTGTTTGGTATAACTCCAGTCATAGGCATAGAATTTTATACTTATATTAGTGTCGCATATACTGAAGCATCAATATGTGCAACAATATGTGTGGTTTATTAAAAAATACAATGGTCTTATGCTTTTAGTGAACTTCTTAACTTTTAGATGGTTCTGAAATCCTTGAATAGCAATGTTAAATAATTTTATATATATACAACTACTATGGTAAAAGGGTGTGTCTACCCCCTAATGGAAATGTTGTGTGTATTTTTGTGATTGTCTTTTGTGGTCTCAGTGATCGAAATAAAGATTATGAACTGAAGTGAAAAATTACTATTCCTAACACAGTGAGTGCAAAAGTAGGGAAAGTGTTGGATAGCAGAGAAACAAAAATTACTGCTAACATTTAAACAATTGAAAAAAATTAAATAATCTTAAAAATAAACAATATTTTAAAGATACAATTAAATATATTAAACACCTTAACTATGTTGCAATGCTCTTAGAACTGTTTAACCTTTGTAACAAAGTAACCTGTAACTATGATCTGATGCTCATGTAAAGCGCTCTGATACCTCCGGGTCTAGCCAGCGCTATATAAAACTTTTAAAATAAATAAAATAAATAAAATATAAAAGGAACACATTATAATATGAATTACATATAACAGAAAGGTACATATATTATATAAAATAAATTAATACATATATTTATAAACAATATTTATTTAAAAGGAGCAAATATTACCAAACAAACAAATGATTCAAAACATAAACATATTTATTTTATTTCCTACCCTATAACACCACACCAATTAAAAAAGACTTCAACATTTTTATTTAAATTGATTTCCATAATTAACATAATTAATAATGGATTACAAAAATATAATGAATGATAAAGGATAATATTAATTGGGTACACATTCTTTAACACTATAATATCCACAACACACACCTAAAATTAATTACACAATTGCCATCAATAATGACTAATTAACTTAAATTAGTTTATAACTAATTAATAATTCATCAATAAAAAATAAATTACTTTCCACCCTTCTCAACATTTACACCTATAAAAACCACAACACACACCTAAAATGTATTACACAATTACCATAATTAATTCCTTATTAAATAATTTAAATTAATTAACAACTAATTAATAATTAATCAAGAAAAAATAAATTACTTCCCACCCTCCCCACCATTTACTCCTATAAACTCCACAAAACACATAAAATTAATTACACAATTACCATCATGAATTACTAATTAATTAATTAAAATTAATTAACAACTAATTATTAAACAATTGAAAATAAATTTATGTACACATTTAACACTGTAAAATCTCAATTAAACAAATATAAATAAATGCAAAGTATTCAATAAAAGCAATATAATTAAATTACTTCCCACCGTATTCCCCTATAAACCCACACCCCACTAGGGAACTAAAAACACAAATTTCTAATAATTTTTTTTTAATAACTACTAAAAATAATCAATACATTTTTTATTTTATTTTTAAAACTTATTTTTTTGGCATTTAGTATATCAACACATTACATACAGTTCAATCCACACCTTGGGCCTCATTAGGATAGCGGGCGGAAAATCACCCCGACCGCCATGGAGGCGGAAAACAACCGCCCACCAGGACCACGGATAAACCGGCGGCCAAATTAGGATGAACCGCCACAAAAGACTGACTGCGGCGGTATCGGCCCTACCAAAACTGCCCGACGCGGGCGGTGAGGTCTAAAATGCCGACCGCGGCGGTCAGAAAAGCAGCAGAAAAGCAACAACCCGCCGCAAGGAAAGCGGAGACACCGCACAGGAAATTAGGATATCCCTGAGGGTCCCGCGGTCAGGACCACTGCTCCCGACCGCCGCGGTCGCACACAGAAGTGAATGGGAGAGATAGCGGAAGAGCGGCAGCATAGCCACCACAGCTGACTAAACATGAAAAACATGGCGGACGATTCCAAAACACCGCAGTGATGCCAAACATTGCACAAATCAAAGTAGCCATGTCCCCCCAAAAAATAAAACACATACAAATAAAAATAAATTATGCAAATAAAAATATAAAAGCACAGGACTACTCCCACAACACACCTGACAGCCAAATTCCACTTGGACACACCCACACAGCTGAGTATAAAAGCACCACCTTCACTGACCACAATCCTTTGCAACACTCCAGAAGAGAAGGCCATACACTACATCTGACAGGAGAGGCAAAAGAGCACAGCACACACACACATCCACCACCACCATCACTACCACCATCACACCAGCACCAACAATCCCCCAGCACACAACACACCTCACACACCAACACCACAAACCCCACCCACACACCTGCACCCACAAACACTTCAATCACCACACACCATGACATCACAGAAAATGCTCAAATTCACAGAGAGTGAGTTGACAGTCATGGTCAATGAGATAGTGAGAGTAGAGCCACAACTGTTTGGTAGCCTGGTCCAACAGACACCAGTAGCCACGAGGATACAAATGTGGGAAAGGATAGCCCAAAGGGTCAATGCTGTAGGGACCACCCCAAGATCCAAGAAGGAGATCATGAAGCGGTGGCATGATCTCAAGAGGGTGGTCAAAGAGAAGAGGAGCAAGAACTGGCATCTGGCGAACGTGACTGGCAGTGGCCCTCCCATCCCACTGAAAACATTCACACCATGGGAGGAGAGGTGTTTGCCATACTGCATCCTGAGAGTCTCACAGGAGAAGCCGGGGCAAGAGAGACTGGTAAGTACGAACAAATGACAACCAAGACACTGAGAAGTACTTCCTTGCACAACCCAAACCCCATTACACTGTCCATCCTCACCCAACAGGTAGCTAGGCATCTTGCATAGGAGGCCTGTATGGTATGCAGACCATACCCCCTCTACCACAGCCTACCAACACCACCCAGAAGCATGTGTCAGCCATTGCACTGTTCAACAAACAGACTTACAGGTAGGTAGCAATCTTGTATTGGAGCACTGTTTGGGGGTGGGAGGCCAGTAACACTACTCCCAGCATGCCCTCTGTCCCACACTCCAGCAGCATGGAGGCCTCCCCCACCCAGGAGCAACTGTCAGCAATCGCACTGTTCTCCCTCAGCTAACAGGTAGGTAGCCATCTTAACTCTTCCTGATGTGTGTGTGTGTGAGACCTGCATCCCTACACAAAGCAACAATTTCATGCAATGCATCGACACCTGACATGTATGAGTAAATGATGTTCCTCTGCACTATGAAATTACACACAGTGTTGCCATCAAGAATACTAGGGTAGACTAGGGTAGACAATGAAACACAGATGATACAATACTTGCACAGTGCACAACACTGACAATTCCCCATCTAATCCACAGGTGATGAAGAACTCACTGCTGAGGACCACGACATCGTCAGCAGAGCCAGTCTCCACCCCCGGTACATAGACTCTCAGATGTTGACTCCCAGGATAGTTTGGACGATGAGCTCCAGGCCAGCCCATCTGGTGTGCCAAAGACCCAGAGGTCCCCAGACCCCATCCTCCCCACCACCACGTCTGCTGCAACAACAACAGCACAGCAGACCCCTGCAGTCACGGCCTCTGCCTCCACCGCTGCCACCACCACCAGTACCACCAGTACCACCTGCAGCACCCTCCATGTCCCAGGGGATGACCAGGCCACACCAGCAACTGTGGAGGGCAGGGAGAGCGGCGAGGCAACAGGTCCGTGGCAGCAAGGCAGGTGGGAGGGCCAGGGTCACCACCAGACCTCGGGAGGAGTGGACACCATCCCTGGATGACTTCACCAGAGTTGTGGAGGCATACCAAAAAATCCCGGGACAAAGTGGCCGGTCTGATGAACTATTAAGGGAGCTCATCCTGCTGATGAGGTCCAACGACAACCGCCTTGGACAGATGGTGAATCTCATGGGCCAGCAAGTGGCGTTGCAGAGGGACAGGCCTGTGTCCCAAACAACACCACAGCCCCCTCCTGTTGTGCACAGGATGACAGTGCACCATCCTCCCCTGCGCCAACCGAGAGGGGCGAGTCCCCTGATGCCGCTGGCCAGTCAACAGACCCCCCATTGCCAAAAAGATCAAGCGGGCGTCCAAAGAAGAGCCTGGGAGTCACCGGAGGCAAAACACCTGCCACACGCCAGTCACTGAGCCAGCCCTGATGGCAACCCTCTTCCCCACTGCATTGACTGTTTAGACTGTCTTTGCCCACATTTCCTTGGCAATGGAACTTGTCTGTTGGACTGGGTCACCACATTTTTTGTCCACTCTTTCATCTGATCGACCATTACTGTCAACTCATTGCTCATTCTCCACCTTCATGTAAATATTCATGCACAAATCACATGTCCACTTTACGAATAAAATACCTGACGCGCCAGATTTTGTGCAGTATCTCTTTTAGCACAACATTTTCAGTGCTGACAATGTCCATGATGTGTCCAAATGAGGTACTGTATGTAGGGCTGGATTATTCTGAAGCACCTAGGGAGACACAACAGAAACACAGTCACTGGTGTCATTGTAGCATCACAGTATATTATTCAAGGGCTGCAAAGGGTGCAGTCGGCAGCGGCTAAGGTGGCTCTGAATAGACCATGGAGCCCCTCCACAACTTTGGCACTGAGGGATCTCCATTGGTTACCAATAAAAGAACAAATTAGCTTTAAGTTACTATGCATCGTTTTTAGGGCCGTTCATGGACATGGACCACTACCTCTGCAGAATACATTTAATTGGTATGAGCCCCCTAGACATCTCTGGTCCGCAAACACCGGCCTAATTTTGGTTCCCAGATTTAAATGGTCCAGAATGGGTGGCAGGGCCTTTAGTGTGGCAGCTGGACAACTATGGAACGGGCTGTCACAGAATCTTAGGGTAGCCGACTGCCTGCTGGACTTCAGAAAAGGCTTGAAGACCTTACTGTTTCCTAGGAGCTAGCCTATCTGTTATCAACCTTAAGCCGCAGTTATAGCTGTTACATCTTTGTCTGAGTGCCAGGATGCCCGTAGGGCGATAGCAGCGCTATATAAAAACGTATTACATTACATTACAGACAGAGCACAACACAAAACATACACAAGACACTAATGGCATACAAGACAATGGGCTGCAGGTGTGAACAAATAGAGTCTCCATATGGAACGTCAATGTCACATTAACCACACACAGGTGACTGTACGTGTGCCTGTCTGTTACATCTGTGCATAGCCATTCACAACAACAGTAACCACACCAGACAATGTACACGTCGTACGTTGTCACCCACCTTCAAGTGAAGTAGCGGTCGATGAGCTGTTGGTGCAGGTCAACTCCTTCCTCCTCTCCACTGTCCTCATCTCTGGACTCAGGTCCTTGAGCAGGTGGTGGCCTTGGTTCCTCACCATCTTCCAGGAGCAGTGGGATCCCCTTGTGGATGGCCAGGTTGTGCAGCATACAGCATGCCACAATGATCTTGCATACCTTCCCAGGCGAGTCTGCCAGTGCACCTCCTGTCCTGTCAAGGCAGCAGAATCTTGACTTCAGCACGCCAAAAGTCTGCTCGATTACACGTCGGGTCCTGCCATGGCCCTCATTGTACCGGATGTCAGCCGGGGTCCTGGGATTCCTTAGCGGGCTCAACAGCCATGGCCTACTGGGATATGCAGAGTCACCTGTGAATGACAAACACCCATTGCAATGTTGCACAGCCAGAGTGCAGCAGGTAACACACAGCACGCAATATCAGTAGGCATACTCACCCACAATCCAAGCACGTTCGGGATGCAGATTTTCCATCATCCGGGGCAACATGCTGTTCCTCATGACGTACGAATCATGTGCAGAGTCAGGCAATCTTGCACATACATGGGAAATGGTTATGTCCGCAAGGCACACCACCTGCACATTGATAGAATGATAATGTTTAGGGTTCCTATAAATGTGCCCTGTTGCCTGTGGTGGCACCAGACCTACATGGGTGCAATCGATGGCACCAACAACATGTGGGATGCGCCCAAGGGGATAGAAGTCACCCTTCACACCGGCCTATTCAGCTCCCCTAGGAAAATGAATGTAGCTATTACTATAGAGCATCATGGCTGCAAGAACATCCCTCAGCACTTGGCTGAACATGGACTGCGACATCCCTCCAGCGCTGGCCACGGTATCCTGGAAGGATCCAGTTGCAAAAAAGTGGAGGGCTGCCATCACCTTGTATGTGGGTGTGAATGCAGTTGGATAGTGATGGCGAGGCTGCAGGTGGGGCTCCATAAGATCACGCAGGATCTTCATTGTTGGTCTGTCCAGGCGGAATTTCCGAATTATTGCAACATTCTCCATGTCCTCCAGCACTGTCAGGTGATGTAGGAGATTTGGCCTCCTCCTAGTTGAGAAGTAAATTTGAAAATGTCAGTGACAACCATCATGAGATGGCCACAGCACATACCATCAACGATGTCATGGAAAAACAAAGACTGCCTGAGAGATGCATAGCACAACAGGTTACATAAGTGGCCTTTTGATACACACAGAGGGCACACCTCTCCACTAACAATACACGAGTGCCACAAACACATTGGTTAATGTAAATGCACACATACTGAACCACACATGTCACATGTGCACGTCAGGTGCTGTAACATCCGCAAATTTGTCTGAAACTACCATGACTGTATCATACCCATCTGCTGTACCTGTCACACCTCAATGCATCATGTAAATTCTGCACACATCCATCCACACATTCATCACAGTAGCAAGAAAACTTTCAGTTGTGTGCATGAGCTGATGTGAAAGCACCAGTCTGGTACGATACCATACAGTCACACAAGCCTTGTCACGGTCAGCACTGACCCACAACACATTGATTTCTTCAACATCATTGGCACTAGCTCGAGAGTGTCATGCATCCTCAGCCATCAAATGCATAACTAACATGGCAGGGACCACACACCAAAGTGTGTCACACAGAACGTGTGTCCACCTGTGGATGACATGGAAGAATGGCATTGTGTGTACAAGGATGTGCCCTTCACCATGTTGCTGCTGGGTACTGATACAGTGTTCATGATGGACAAAGCCATTTAATGTCACGAAAATGGCTGTAGCTACCGCCTGGCCTCGGCGGTGTGACACCAGCACCACCCCCTTCACAAGTGTGGTAGCCATTGGTATATGGACATGTGTAGATGGTGGTGGGCATGCTCCGCCGCATGAATCGCGGTAGCTACCGCCTGGCCCCGGCGGTGTGACACCAGCACCACCCCCTTCACAAGTGCGGTAGCCATTGGCATATGGACATGTGTAGATGGCGGTGGGCATGTTCCGCCACCGTGGAGGTGGTCATTGGATACTTTTGAATGATGTACCATCGCAGTAGCGCACCCCGGGCACCCGCGGTGCGTCACCGCCATGGAGCATTGCCTACAGCCAATGACAGCGATGATCGCGGTGGCATGATGCAGATTTGAAAATCGCGGAAGGTGTGCAAAAGAGGCAGACCTGGACAACCAATTGTAGCAGCTTTTCAGCTTCCAAACGACCCCAGGGGGCTAAAGAACTGTGGGAGTGAGCCTCACATTTGCACTGCTCACAGAGCCTGCTGCCTGGGAACATCTTCTGCTGCTGCCTGAAGAGCCTGCTGCCTGGGACCCTCTCCTGCTGCTGCCTGGGACCCTGTCCTGCTACTGCCTGAAGATCCTGCTGCCTGGGACCCTCTCCTGCTGCTGCCTGAAGAGCCTGCTGCCTGGGACCCTCTCCAGCTGCTGCCTGAAGAGCCTGCTGCCTGGGACCCCGCACCACTCACTTCCACCACAGGTGTTCCATGTCCACAGTGATGGCAAGGACAGAGAAGATCCGTGCCAGTCCATTCACAAGTGAGGAGCAGGAGGTCCTTGTGGACGAGGTGCTGGCACAGTACCCAAGGCTGTTTGGTGGTCCCAATGTAGTGGTAAGTCTCCATGAAGGTAGCTGTAGGGCAGGGGGGTGTCAGACGTGTAGTTGTGCAGCTGCAGTATATGCCTGAGGGTGTGGGGTTGTGTACGACACCGACAGACAAGCTGTCTCCAGGGCGAGGGAGTGTGTGTGTGTCCCGATGTCACTCTTTTCTATGCCTGTACTTGTATGTGTGAGTGGTGTGTGTTACATTGTCAGCCTTACAGAGCCAACGGATGTTAGCCATGTAGGTGCCAGGACAGTAATTGCTTGTGTGAATGTTTCAGTGTGCCCCTGTAGTCTGAGTCAGTGTGACCCACAGAGTAGGTTCAGTGGCTGCCCACCCAAACGATAAAACATCACCAGACTCACATGCTCCTGTTCCTTCACACTGAATAGTAGATATGCCCCATCTGTGCCCTGTATAATTTCAGACTTACACGCTTCTGTCGATGCATATTGTGTTGAGGCATCCTGCATTTGTAAGATTATCATGGAGCCTATACGCCCCAGTGTGTGCATGCAATCACAAATGTTTGGGCCATGCAGAGTGCCCTTGTGAGGAGTCACCCAGTTTTGGAGGGAGGGAGGTTACAATGAGTCCTGAGTCTGTGTCTTGCCACTGTACTGATAGATGTTGTTATTTGACATTGTGTAACTGTTCATTTACCCTTCTTTTCTCTCATACCTGCAGCTCAAGGTACACCAGCGTAAGGCCCTGTGGAGGGCCATTGCAGAAAAGGTGCGAGCCCTGGGGGTTTCCAACAGACGACGCACCCACTGTCACAAGAGGTGGGACGACATCAGCCGGCTGGCAAAGCAAGTGCCAGAGATGACCTTGGAGATGCTACCACGCACATGGCATTTGGCACGGCGCAGCATGACACCACTGATGGGCCGCATACTGGCAGTGACTCATCCATGCCTGGATGCACGTCTGAAGGAGCATCGGCAGCAAGGCAGGGGTGGTGAGTATCTGGGGAGGGTGACTTTAGCTGGGATTGAATACATGTATACAGGGCCTGTGGCAGCGGTGACCCATGTGATGTGCGTGTGTTGCTATGCTGTGCTGTGTGATGTGAGTGGCTACTGTGATGTGTGCTTGTATGAGGCATTGAGCCACCCTGGCCTTACTGAGCTGATCCTCCCTGCTGTTCTTTCGCATTGCCAGATGTGTTAGGCTCCACATGGTCATTCATCATTGAGATAGTGTGGGGAATCTATATTGTGGTGAACTGCAGTGTCAGCTTAATGAGTGTGACTTCATGTATGCCTTCTTTGCATGCACCATGATGGTTCAGGCCCACACATCTGACAAAAATGTGACCGAGATTACCACATGGTGCTTGCTATGGCCTACTTGGCATTGTGGCATGTAATGTCATAATAGGTGTGTGTGTTGTCCCTTCCTGTTCCCTGAAGGTCTGTCTCTAGAAATAAGTGTTGTACCCACATCATGTCCCTAGGGCAGGTCAAGTTGGGGTGGGGGCACTCCATCTAGGGGAAGGGTGTAGTGCTGTGTGGCATCAACATGCATCACTCCTGGCAGTTATTCTGCGTTATAGGCACTGTTGTGGTCTATGCAGTGTGTTGCTACACAGTGATTGCAGGGTGTGGTGGTTACCATGTAGATTTGGGCCTCTCCTGTACTGCATTGATTTGAATTCGTGTGACCAGATGATGACACTTACACAACCCTGTATCTCTCTCTAATGCAGATTCACAAGAGATCACGGAGGAACATGAGCCAGAAACCAGTGGTGGCGAGAGTAGCACTACAGCTGCAGTGGAGGCAAGTGACACTGAGCCCACCAGCGCATCTGAGGGGGACAGAAGTATGCAGGAGGAATCCGTGGCTGAGACACAGAGTACCACAACATCTGATGCCAGCGGGGATGCATCCATATTTGCAGGCACAGGGGATGGTGAGTCTGCATCATCATCTACCACCCAGTGGCCAGTGCCCAGCCTCCCATCCACTTCCTCTGGGGCTGCCCGTATCCGTGTCACTAAGAAGGGACGAGTCGCATTCACACCTGGCACCGCTGCCCCTGCACCTGCCCCCCTCCCCCTGCTGCACTCAGTGCAGAGTGTGTTGAGCTCCTTCGCCAGCTTTGTGTGGGCCAGACTGCCCTGCTCAATGCCTTCAGTGACCATGACAAGAAATTAGGCCAGGTGATTGCATACATGGAGGGCATACACTCTGACGTAAGTGGGCTACACCCTACAGTCCAGGCGTTGTCATCCACAGTGACGTCTGCCCTTCAACAGGCACATGCTCCCATTCCAGCTCAGGTGCCTTTGTCCACCCCGCAGTCAGTGGCCACATCAGATGACAGTGACAACGGTTCGCCTGGTTCAACAAAACGATACAGCACAAGGAGCACACAACAGACACAAGCCAAACACTCCCACCCACAGACACCATCCCCACTGAAGAGCATGTCCACCCCAGAATGCACAGACAAGAGCCAGTCAGGGAAGAGCAAGGCCAGAAGAGCAATCAGGTAGACATCAGGCTCACATGCCGCAGAACCATCACTAGCAATAGACTCTCCTGTCACTAAAACTTCACACAAACATACCCATGCAGTGTCTGTGCCAACTGAGGAGGTGTTGCATATCAGGGGTACACCTAGAAAGAGCACAGGGACACATCCACCCACCACATCTACCCAATTCCACGACCATTGCTGCAGGTGGAGGAGGGAACTGTGGAGACCACCCCTGGCAAGAAATCAAAGGAGGGCCCTGTAGGGGGTACACCTGGAAAGAAGGCAAAGGAGGGCACTGTAGTGACCAGCCCTGGCAAGAAGGCAAAGGAGGGCACTGTAGTGACCAGCCCTGGCAAGAAGGCAAAGGAGGGCACAGTAGTGACCAGCCCTGGCAAGAAGTCGTAGGAAGGCACTGTAGGGGGTATACCTGGCAAAGAGGGGAAGGTGGTCCAGATCCATAGCCAGACCAAGCGTTCCACAGGATCCAGCACATCACCAGAGGTAGTGCCAGTATCTGCACCTGATGTGGGACAGTTGGTGTGTGTGCCTGTTGTGTCATCACCACTGAACCATCAACCCCAAGACAGGGAAGCCATTTCATATTCCCAAAATGTAGAAGGGCACCCCTCCAACCTCTCCCACCCACACTGTGTCAGAGGTCTGCATGACTCCACCTCCACGTGCCACTATGCCACCTGGTCCACACAGGCCTCCAGCTTGCAAAGACCCTATTAGCACCACATCACCTGGAGCTCTGTCAACACAGTCAAGTGGGCCTGCTGTCCCCAACACACAGCCAGGTACAAGTCCGCATGACAGCCAGGAGTGAGTTGACATCCCCCTCATACGCCTGTGCCTCATACAGGCGTGCTATTCCTGAACATTGTTTAGTATATGGGTGTGTTGCTGGCCCTTTTGCTCTGCTGTGTTGGCCTTTAACCTGCCATGGACACTGGCCCTGTTGCTCTGCTGTGTTGGCCTCTCCCCTGCCATGGACACTGGCCCTGTTGCTCTGCTGTGCTATACTCTCCCCTGTGCAGCCTCTCATGTACTTGCTGGCTCACCTGCCATGGACACTGGCCCTGTTGCTCTGCTGAGTTGGCCTCTCTCCTGCCGTGGACACTGGCCCTGTTGCTCTTCTGTGTTGGCCTCTCACCTACCATGAACACTGGCCCTGTTGCTCTGCTGTGTTGGCCTCTCCCCTGCCATGGACACTGACCCTGTTGCTCTGCTGTGTTGGCCTCTCCCCTTCCATGGACACTGCCCATGTTGCTCTGCTGTGCTGTACTCTCCCCTGTGCAGCCTCTCATGTACTTGATGGCTCACCTGCCATAGACACTGGCCATGTTGCTCTGCTGTGTTGGCCTATCCCATGCCATGGACACTGGCCCTGTTGCTCTGATGTGTTGGCCTCTCACCTGCCATGTACACTGGCCCTGTTGCTCTGCTGTGTTGGACTCTCCCCTGCCATGGACACTGGCCCTGTTGCTCTGCTGTGCTGTACTCTCCCCTGTGCAGCCTCTCATGTACTTACTGGCTCACCTGCCATGGACACTGGCCCTGTTGCTCTGCTGTGTTGGGCTCTCCCCTGCCATGGACACTGGCTCTGTTGCTCTGCTCTGCTGTACTCTCCCCTGTGCAGCCTCTCATGGACATGCTGGCTCACCTGCCATGGACACTTGCCCTGTTGCTTTGCTGTGTTGGGCTCTCCCATGTGCTATGGACACTGGGCTTCCTGTTTGTGTTTCACCTGTGCATAGTATCTTGACTGTGTACATCATTTTATGCCTTGCTATTGTCTACTATTGTTCTACTGCTACATCTGTGCAATATGTGAACAAATACAGTTACTTCTGATTTTTAGACAGGGGTGACAGGGTCTTCAGTCCGTTCTGACCCTGATAATGGTGTAATCTGTGATGGCTATTTTACCTGCCATGCAGTTATCTTCTTAGTGAGTTGCTATTGTTGGATACACTGTTCACATGTCAGGTTGTGGGACACTGCCAGCATAGGGTGTGATGCTGTGCTAAGGTTTTGGAGCAGGTTGGTATATGTCATGATGTATGTGTGTGGATTCCTTTATGTGTGTCCAGCCCTGTATGTGTATGGTCATCTTGTGTTGGCCCTTAGTCCTGGTACCATGGCCTACATGAGATGTGTGGTCTTGGGTGTAGCAGAGGTGTGCAGTGTGAAGGGTGTAAGTTTGAAGTGGATGTATGTGTGCCCCTGTATTGTGAGAGACACACATGTGTCACCCAGGAGTTGTATGCCTGTTGTTTGTTTTGTCTTGCCCTGTGTAGAAGAATGTGTGCACTTGTGTGAGTTGTTTGTAGTGCACTGTGCTGTGTGCTGGTGTGTCCATGCAGTTGTGTGTGACTCCTCCTAGTTGTTTTTGTAAGTTTGAAGTGTGCAAAGTGTGTGAGTTGCACATCAGTGTTGTGTTTGATTGACCCTCAATGTGTCTTGGGTGTGTTTGTGTAGACTGTGTGGCCCTGCTGCTCCACACTGGCATTGTGTTTGTGTTGTGATGCATTGCAGGCACATTGTGGTTTTTCTCCTCCTGTATGGCATGGTGCGTGTGGTGTTACGCCATCCTCTATGTGTGCCACTTGTGCATTGCCATGGCTGCTACTGACATGCAGGGTATTTCACTTTGATGTCAGCTGTCCACTTGGTTTCCATGTGTGTGTGCCTCCCCATCACTTCATTTGTGAGCTTGTGCTTTGTGGTGCAGTTCTTGGGCCATAAGTGTTGTTCCACTCTGGACATTGCCACAATGGTGTATGTGTGCTGTCCTTGTGCTATTAGTCATTCTGTAGTGGTCATGTGCACTTCAGCTGTATGTGCTGCCAAGTGTTCTGGTGGAGATGGATTGGCTCTTGTGTCCCAGAGTGGTGCATGTGTAGTTATTATTATTATTTGGAATTTTGTATAGCGCGCGGTTACCCTCGGGCATCCCAGCGCTTGTCCAAGGCTCCAGAGGCTAGTAATAGAAAGGAAACATTAAGCGGGGAACAGGTGGGTCTTGAGTAGTTTCCGGAACCGCACAGTACAGGTCTCAGAACGTAGATTCAAAGGAAGCGCATTCCACAAATTGGCCGCGTTCACTGAGAATCTTCTGCCACCCGTCCGGGCTCTTTTCACTCTGACAGTTTGCAACAGATATTTATGATCCGAGTGCAAGGCTCTGGTAGCCTTATAGGGGAGCACCATACTCCCCAAGATGGGAGGTCTCTTCCCCTGAAGGATTTTGTGAGCCGTACAGAGGGATTTAAATTTTACCCTCTCCCGCACCGGAAGCCAGTGCAGTGCTCTTAATGCCGGTTTAGCTGACTGCCTCCTAGGGATGTTCATCAGCAGCCTTGCTGCTGCGTTTTGCACCTGCTGGAGTTTATTGAGAACTTCTTCCGGATCGCCAAGAAAAATCGCATTACTATAATCCAGCCTCGATACAATTAGTCCCTGGATGAGTAATTTCCTGGAAACTGGTGGAAGAAGAGGCAGGACCTTACGGGCTGACCGAAGAAGGCCGAAACAGACTCCTGCGTTTTTTTTGGCATGGGTCTTAAAAGATAAGTCCTGTTCCAGCCACACCCCCAAGCTCTTGATCTCCTTTTTGGGGCTTGGGGGATCGCCGAGACAACTAGGCCAGCTGCTTGGCGGCAAGGAGAGCACCAAATGGCCCAACAGCATCATCTCTGTTTTGGAGCCATTCAGTTTTAATGCTGAGTTGCACATCCATGTGTGCACTTTGGACAAGCATGAGTGAAGTAAGTCAGGTTGATTCACCAGCTGGGAAAGAGCCACCACCAGTTGGGTGTCGTCAGCATAACTGATAGTTTTAATACCAAATGGTGCCACCACACCCTCCAGCGGGGCCATATAAACATTAAACAATGTAGGGCTCAAGGAGGAGCCCTGGGGCACATCACACTGGAGGGGGATTGATGCTGACTGTTCACTACCTTCCTAGACTTGATAAGTCCGGTCGCTCAGGAAAGACGCGAGCCACTTCGGGGCCATCCCTGTAATGCCTACATCTGACAGCCGCTGTAGCAGCACCTGATGGTTCACGGTGTCAAAAGCCGCACTGAGGTCCAGGAGGATCACTGCCACCGATCCTCCTGAATCCAAAATGCTCCTGGCTTCTTCCACGACTGCCAGAAGGGCGGTGTCAGTGCCCTGGCCTGGCCTGAATCCTGTTTGGGAGTCCCGCAGCAAGCCATTAGACTCCAGGAAATATGACAGTCGACGGTTCACCAGTCTCTCCGCGATCTTACCGAGCCCTGGAACCAAGGAAATCGGCCTGAAATTTGCCAGGTCAGATGGATCCAGACCAGGCTATTTCAGGAGGGCCTTTACTACTGCTTTTTTCCAACTGGGTGGCACCACCCCCTGCTAAAAGATGAATTGATGAGATCAGTTACTGGGGCGGCGATGGTAGTTGCTACCTGTTTCAGAACTCTCATCGGAACAGGATCCCTAGGCGAGCCACTCTTTATGACCCCTAGCACCTTAAGAACTTCGTCGGTGGTCACTGGTCCAAAGGCTTCAAGCTCAATTTCCAAAGCACCCAGCTGGTTACCTATATCTAATTCCTGGGCCGGTCGAGGTAGGGAGCTTAAGATATTTTCTAGTTTCATGTGGAAATAGTTGGCCAGTTTCTTACATTTCTCTCGGGGACTATCATGGTTAACCGGAGGTTCGGGGGTTTTCAGGAGATCTCTGAAAACTTTAAAGGACTCTCTAGAGGAGTTAGCAGAATTGCCAATTCTCTCCTCAAAGAACTTAGCTTTGGCTAAGAGCGGCTTTATATCCTCTAATTGCCGCGCGATACTCTTTCCGGCTTACCTCCCCCCAATCCTTTCTCTAAATCCGCTCCAACCTCTTGCAGCCGTTCCTAAGAGTTCTCAATTCCTGGGTGTACCAAGGGGCAGAGCCCACTCTCTTCTCCCTCTTCAGCATTCTCTTTTTAGGGAGAATGGCGTCCAGGGAGCTGGTCAGCCAATTTTCCAGGTTCACATCTGCGATTATTGGATCCAACACTGGGCAGGGGCACGTAGTTTCAAGGTTAGCGGTCCAGCTATCTACTGGCAGCCTAGACCAGGCCCTTTCAACAGTATAGATCCTAGGGGTGGCTGCGTCCATTAGTTCACACTGCCAAGTGAGAGGAACCAGAAAATGGTCTGACCAAGGCAAAGCCAAGGAGGGCAGGGCTTTAAGGCGGTCAATATTAGAAAAGACTGGGTTGAGTAAATGGCCCTTACTGTGCGTGGCCCCTGAGTTAATTAGCCTCATCTCGAAAGCTTTTAGATCGCACTGCAGGTCAACAGCCAATGCGTCTGCTGGATCGTCAAAATGGAGATTAAAATCCCAAAGTGCCACAAAATTGGCTGTCGTCGACGCCAAAAGCGTAACAGTTTCCATGAGCGAGCTGACAAAATTGCTCACACACCCCGGTGGGCGATACACCAGAAGGCCTGATACCGAGGTCGTGGACGACATCCGTAGTGAAAATTGACAGCTCTCACAGTCACGAACCCCCCCATCCTGGGCTCTACAGGCAAACGTGTCCCTATAGAGGATGGCAATACCACCTCCCCGCCCCACAGGCCTATCCAAATGGTATATTAGATAGCCAGGGGGGAGTGCTCGCACCATATCTGGCCCTGAACAGGACGTGGTCCAGGTTTCTGTTAAAAACAGAATATCCAACTTGTGATCTAGCACGAGTGAATTAATTTCTATGGAATGACTAGGAAAGGATCCACAATTCAGCAAAGCCATTAGCAAGGCATTTTTTCCCTTTACTCTCTGGCCCATCCTGCATATCCTGCAACTTAAAAAAGGTTTCTCTCCTTTGTGGATGTAATTGCAGGTCGCATCTTTAGGGGGTCGTAGTAGTATAAGGTCATTTCTAGTGTACCTGATACCGACCTCTGGAAAATTTGCCAGTGGGTCTAGCCCTGAGCCCGTCTGGGCCCGGACGGGCACAGACGGGCTGAACTCTGGCGTATCTCCGGCGGAATGGCGGCGGACCCGCTGCGCGTGCCCACTGTGCGAGGAATGGCGTCCCGCTTACCCCCAATATAGCCGCCGGAATCAGGAAGGCAAGGAGAAGGACCCGCAAAGAGCGGTGGGTTTCCAAATATTATAGTGCAAGTAAGTGGGTTAAAAACAGGGGATAAGCAAAACCAAAATTAAATTAATGGACAAAACGGGCATTTTAAAACTGATGCCGATATACAACTCGCAATTCGCACTAATGAGCGCAGCACGCTTTAAACTACTGCAGCGCGCTTTCACTCCTGCCAATGCCCCCGAATTATGAACAAAGTTGTTGTGGTGGATGTGTTGGTGTTGGATGTGATATTGGTTCAATTCCTGGATGTGCTGTAGTATTTGTGCAATGCTAAATTGTGGTGTGTGTGTAACTGTTGTGCTTGTTATGCACACACTGCTTGTTGAGCATGCAGAGCTGTGAGTATGTGGCCTGGGCATTGCCTCATTTGCCTGATGTGCATCCACTGATGCCTTGTTGATGTTTGTTGATTGGTGTGGTAGGTTTGATGCTGCAGTGGCTGTCTCCCTGGTTGTGTGTTGTGTGGTGCAGGGTGTGTATTGTGCTTGCTTGCTGCAGTGCTTGTTGCTTGTTGGTGTGCATGGGGGTGCACAGGATGGGCACCTGCCCTGTGACTTGATGGGGTGAGTTGCTGTGTGGTTGGGGGTGGTGTGTCCCTGTGGTGTTTGTGCCCTGCCCATGCCTTGGAGTTGCCCAGCCTTCTGCATAGTGCGCATGTGTTGACAGCTGCGGTGACATGACCGGGAGCGGAACGTTGCTGCTGTTTGGCGGACGATGTGTGTCCCGGATGCTGAGGAGTGCCATGTTGTCAGGTGGGTGATGTGTGGGTGCCCTTGTGGATGTGTTGTGTCCCCCAGCAGGGTGTATGTGTGGTGATTGGACCCTGTGTTGGCCTGTGTGTTGTGTGTTGCATTTGTGTAGTTGCGTACCTGTGGCGGCGTCCGCGATGGCCCATCTGACTATAGTGTTGTAGGGGGAACATCACCGGGTGCATATGGAGGGCTGGGTTCATGGCGTTCAGGTCCGGGTCTCGGGTATCTCGCTCCGCTGTCGAGTTTCTGCCTGCTTAGACTGGGCGGTGTCTCCGCTGCGGTGCGTCGACTTGTTTGGGCCATCCTAATTTGTTGAGGGGGCGGACGTCATTCCGCACGGTGGTGAGTCTCGATTGGCTCACACCGCCGTGGTGGCGGGCGCACTTTGATGGCGGTGCGCGGCGCTCCACAGCGAACGGGAAATGACCTATGTTTTGCTATCCTAATGTGGCGGACGTGAGTTCCGTTGCTCGCGGGTGGAAAAAGGTGTTTTTCCGCCCGCCACCACCGCGGTGGTGCCTCCGCCCGAGATCCTAATGGGCCCCATTGTTTGGAAATATCAGCATATTACTAGTGCATTATATTCAAACTCACCAACTCGTGCTCCACTAAAAATAATCAATATATTTTATATAATTAAATTACTCCCCACCCTATTCCCCTTTAAACCCACAACCTGCTACAGAAATAAAAACGCAAATTTCAAATAAAAAAAGAAATAATAACTAATAAAAATAATCAATACATTTGATATAATTAAATTATTTCCCTCCCTATTCCTCTATAAACCCACAACATGCTACGGAAATAAAAACGCAAAGTTAAAAAAAAAAAAATAATAACTACTAAAATTTGAACATATAATAAAAATACAAACAATTCTTATACAAAAAACAAACATCACACACATATAAAATATATACTAAAAGACATAACATTAATAAAAAATCGATATTTTTAACAACTATATTTTTGCAAACAATATTAAACACTACGCTGAGACGCACATTGACCTACCAGTTTCTGCTTTCAGTCTCAAGAAAAAGTCGCCTACATCTGTGGCACCAGAAAAGAAAAAAAAAATAGGCTTCTATTCCTGCCATGTTTACGCAGGAGGGGCAGTATGAACGCAACCACCCAATAGCACATTTGTACAACGCACAGCTAGCTAAAATGTTAGCGATGGACCTCCTCCCTTTATCTTTTGTGGAAGGAGTCGGTTTTCTAGGATTTGTTGTGCCCATCTGCCCCAAATGAAAGGTTCCCAGCCAGTCCTATTTTTCCAGAGTTGCAGTTCCAGCGCTACATCACAATGTGCTGGAATTGGTAAGACAAGCTTTGCAGTAGAGTGCTGTTCACTCTTTCCACCTGACGACAGACATGTGGACCCGTAGCCAAGGCACTGCTTACATTTGCATCACTACACACTGGATCTCTTTTGTGGGGGTTAGAGAAATGATATCTGCAGGTGTTGACAATGCTGAAATTTTTAATGTCGCTTGGAAGCATATAACAGTAACCATATTCGCTGTGGAGATATTGCATACTGCTGCAAACATATTGGATGACTTTAACAACAAGGGGCCCCATTCACCTCGGGAAACGGAACCGCCCGCTGAGGGTATGGTGGTCCCGCACTCCCGATTAGTATGCGCCCGCCACACTGGGGGCGCATGGAGCATCTGCAACATTGTGGTGGGCGGTGCAGAGAGCACCGCCTGCCGCAATTCCACAGAGGCAGGTTGTGTGTTTCAATGCACAACATGACAGGCTCTGAGCGGTGCCTGCCATGTTGTTCATTGAAAAGCCAACCTCACCCCCTCTTGAGTCCCTGGGGGCCCGCAACGGGCCCCCGCAAGCAGACTCCGCATGCCAGCCATGGAAAGGCATGATCCCGCCCACATTCTAATATGGCTGGCGGTGTCTAACAGACACCGCCACCATATTGAACCCTTGAAATGCTTGAAAAGCGGCAGCCGGTCTTTCTGTCCGCCGCGGACCCCCCAGCCATTGTAATATGGCAGGGGGTCTTCGCTGCAAGGATGGCGGGCGGATCGCCCCGCCGGCCCGGCGGGGGCCATCGCCCACCATCCTAATGGGGCCCAAGGTCTTTAAATGGCTGCGACCAAGAGGGCTTAAAATTAGATTTTTTGCCACATACAATGGCAGTGATATAGTTATGGCCATTGCAGATGGTAGCTTTTTCAGGTTCCTGTGTTTGGAGCACTGCATCAATATCATTGTACCGGACTTTTTCAAAAAAGAAGGCAGAGTCAGCAACTTACTGTCCACCTGCAGAAGAATCTGCACTCATTTCAGTCAATCTTTTAAAGCCTGGAAGCAGTTGAGTGTAATTAAGCATGACAACAGAAAGCCAGTTAAAGCACTCATACAGGAGGTGCCAACACTTTGGAACTCAACTTAATATATGTTGCAACATCTACTTGAGCAGTATAGACCGATCAATAAATATGTCATGCAAAGAGGGGATGCAACTGTGATAGGCATGATCATTGAGATGGACCAATGGCACCAATGGGGCCTAGCCAAATGCCTGACAGATATTCTGCTTCCATTTGAGGTTTTCACAATGGTAATCAGCAAGGAGGACAGTACCATGGGCCAACCTATCCCGTTGTTGCATATGCTACAGGAACAACTATAGGAGGTGTCTGAACTGTTTGCAGTTGTGGACGAAAAAAGACACGCATGAGTTGGTGGAGGGCTTAATCCTTTGATTATCTGTTAATACAAGGTTACAAAGAGACATTGTGTAATTCAAACACCACATGTGTGCCTCAATTCTTGATCCAACTACAAACAATTACTTGCCACTTTCACTCCTTTTTCAGATGGGGATATTTCAAACTACAAGACGTGGATTGCAAAGCAAGCTAGTGACCTAGAAAAAGAAAGGTTGGTAATTAGAGGCCCACTCCTCCAGGGCACACGTTTTATGGAGCAGCCTTTACCTTCAGAGCCTGAGGGCAGTGCTGTTGGTTCACAGCAGCCAAAACCAACAACAAGAACACCAACAGGAACAGGAGCATCTGCCCCATAATCTGCATTTATTTTGTTTCTAATGGCAGGGCTTAAGTCCAGTGCAGAGGCAAAGGCAAAAGAGGTTGAGCAAAGTGGAGCACCAATGACTATTTAGAGGAGGGTCCAGGCCCATTAGTGTATTGGTGTGGGAAGATGGGTCAATGGCCAGTGCTCAGCAGGCTGGCAGTTGGGAAAAAATTAGGAGACAGGCACAGTAACAAGGAAAAATAAGTCTAAATATGGAGTTTTAAATGTTAGGGAAATAATAATAATATTAACAACTAGAGGACTTACTGGGGAAAGCAGAGCCATCTCCATAGGCACGTGTGGTGGCCCCTTCATCTCCCTCACCCACCTCGGTGGTATCCCTCCTGCTCCTGGATAGTGATGTAAGAAATAAAATCAAATAAAAAAATATTAGTGGTACAATTAATAATATCCGCAAAATATTTTGACAGTGAGAGGCAAACAAAGTAACACTGAACTTTTCTAATCAGATCTCTGCTCCTAATATTATCGTAGACCTACTCTTAATTTTCTAACTCTATTTCAAATTTCCTAAACTACATTTTGGAACTACTAATACATTGCAACAAAGGATCTTTGTTTCTCATCACATTCTCTCAGTCTCAATTCTCTTAGACGGGCCAATTGAGACTGCATTTTTTTCAATGAAAGATGCATGCAAACTCTTACACATCACTGGGAAATTGCTTAGGGTTGAGACTGTACGATCTACAAAAAGAAAGGCACAGAGAACGCACTAAATCACTAATACAATAACTCCTATCTTAGAGGTTGTACAGAGGAGTCTCTGCATGACTTCCTAAATATTCAGCCCAAGTGAGCGCCAATGAGTAGTATTATGTGATCTAGATTATCACATAATATTATTTGTAACATATATTTAACTTACCTGAGTGTGAGCAGCATGCTTGCTATTTGGACAAAATATATTAGCAAGATCACAACAAATAAATAGTTATTCCTCACCGAGCACTGCAACCTCCACACCCAGCAGGTCGAACAGGTCCTGATCCCTATCTAGGATGTTGGCCCACTGGTGCATCAGCTGTTGATGGATGCATTGGGCCCCAGAATTGTAGCGCATAGCCCAGTGTACCCTCTTCCAGAGCTGCCAATACTCCCGGAGGCCAAACCCACTTTCAGGTCTGTGGCCTGCAACCAGGGTGGAGGGGAGCTTGTCCTGAATGTAAAAAATAAGCGCAGTCACCAAGACCTTGAAAAAGCTGTGCCGCCGACCACAAGGTAGGCAACAGATGTTAAGGCTCTGGGTGGTTCGGGGGCCTGGGGCTGCCACTCCCCTGCTCTGCCATGACCCTGGGTGGGGGAAGAGAATAAACAGGAAGGAAAAAAACAAATAAGGAAGTGAGAGAACAACCAAAAAGTATAAAAGACACAAAAAAACACCCCAAAAAATTGAAAAAATGTAAAAAACACAAAGACACAGGGTAAGGTAATTAATAACAAGCATTTGCAATGTAATCAATCGCACCTTTAAGACCTTATATGTGTTTAGCTATGCAGCACATTAGCCTGGGTGCTGAAACATCTACTGTTCTTTAACATGGAGGGAAAGCAAGCACGAAACGGCGTGACACACCAGGTATGGGAACACATGGAGACAAATATTATTTTCAGTGGCATATGGTATATTCCAAAGCTCTGTTTTTAATATAAAATCAGGGCCTTCGGTGGTCATATCACTAAAAATACATGATTTGAAAAAAGTATTATTGTCTACGGGTGCTCGTGGAAGACAATTTCTATAGACTGGAATCTAGATAATGCTAAAGTGGTTCTGGTATTTTACTGACTTCGCTGGTCATTTTCTATCAAAAAAATTACATTTAGGCAGTTGCCAGAACATTTTTAAAAAGAAAGTCCCTCTGCAGAAACCAATTCTGGTATTTTACTGACCTCTACTTGTCGTTTTCAATCAAGACAGTTAAACAGAGGCAGTTAAACAGAAAAAAGTCAAGCAAACAAGCCCTAGGGCTGATCTCCAGAGCCCACAAAGGACATACACATATAAGTATATACTAAAGTATATAAAAGAGGTCTTGAATGCTCAACTTAAAAATGAGGGGTAGGGAGGAGCTAAGACAGCAAACAAGATGGCCGCTTAGTCTCCCGGCTCCGCCGACCTCCGTCTTTCGCTTGAAGATCCTGTCATCTATTCTGATATTCCGCCCCATATCCGTGTCTATGAACTAATCTGCAGTCCGATGGAGCAATACCGAGACTTTTCCGACATTGTGGCGTGGAGTAATGTCGAGGTTTGACTCGAGGCCTAAACCAGTCTGGAAGCCGGGGTCTCGAGTGCTTGTCCAGCCGGGTCCTAGTTGAACAACAGCGGACTGGTGAGGGCGGCTGGGTCCGGTCCATGGAACTTCTGACATTTTTTGGACTGCTTTGATGCTGATCTGCTGCCTGGTCTCGTATCGAAGGTGAGGAGATGAGTGACGCCCGAGGCGGTGTGGCGGGGGTCCCTGACCCGGAGGCCTAGCGTTCGCATCACCGGCGCCTTTGGATTGGGGACTTGGCGCCCACGAACGCATGTTGGCGATCTGTCCCTCGCGGTTCATCCCTGCTCCGCCTAATCTTCCCTCGGGGAGAGCGGCTCTCCGAGGGGAACACTATGCCTGATGTTATGCGAGACCCGGCGGAGCGGGCTAAGTGCGGCCCGTCATTGTGATCAGAGCTGGCAGCCCTCGAAGCACTTCAGGTGACCATGGAGGCTCAGGTCTGTAACCTGATGTCGGCAGCAGATGGAATTAGGCGATTGGGACCAGACCCTGATTCGTCGCTCGGGACTCGGCGGTCAGCTCTACTCCCGATAGACACCCCAGCGGTTCATTCAGACCCGGTGCATGGAGCCGTGCCAGCCCTTACAGAAGTGGAACTGATTGAACATGTTGAGATCTGTGTATCGACTATATGGTCGGAATCCTTGGTTTCGCTACCAGTGGAACATTTGACTGCTGTTCCCATTCTGGAAACTTTTGGTCGAGACTGTGAACTGCGTTGGATTGTGTCGCTCCCCCTTCCCAGCTGGTTCATCAAGATGGCGGAGGGGACAGTGTCTGGCCTTGGAGTCGGGGAGGGGCATCGTTGGAACCGGCCATGTACTTTGGGGTTTGCCATCCTTTCTCCATCTTGCAGACTATATTTTGGCAACTTCTATGTGTATTCTGACAATTTATGGATGGGGCTCTACTTACCAGAGGGAGTCAGCAAGTTTGATCGACAGGGTCAAGGCTGAGACTGTTGTTTTGGGTTTGCTATTGTGGTTTCATCGGTAACGGGATTTGCTTTATTAGGTTAACGGAGACCGGGCGGGGTTTATAGTTTCCTCCGGTGTAATCTTCTATTGTGTTCTGCTCGATTGTGTCAGCTTTGTGGGGGATTCTTTGTTAAGGCGGTGGGGGAAGACCGGTAATGTGTACGTTAATGCCCTCCTCCATTTCTACTTTTAGTGTAGGGCTTTGTTCTTCTTTTATATCTCTTTGTTCTTTCTATATTTCGGGTTTCAGTTATTTGGGGCGACAGGCACGCTGCCAGGGGGATAGGCCGTAGTCATCTGCAGGGGTGCAGGGTTCGGGGTTGGGGGAGGGGATTTTTTGTTTTGCTTTTATTGTTTCTATGGCCTTTTTTCTCTTTCGTATCTTTCCTTTTGCCTTTTCTTTCGTTTCTTCCTTTTTTGGGTCAGCGTAGTGGGTCCACTCTTGTGTCTATTATCGATTTTTCCTTATCTGTGCCTATACTTTCTACAGTATATCAGTATCAATGGGCGGGCGCTTAACTGGTGCGAACTAAGATTGTATGCTTGTTTATCCTGAATTGTATGCCTTAGCACCACTGTTCTAAATGAGATCATTCGAACTGGGGATGTCCTAATATTTTGCCCACCCTTTATGCGACTCTGTGATTTTGTATGGCACCTGATCCTTCCATTTTTTATATTATAAAATGGAGCCTTTAGAATCCTGTCATTTGCTTGATATGCTTAATAGCCAGTTTCAACCGAATTTGTGGTACCTTCGCTTCCCGGGCTGCCGAGTCGTGTCCTAACTGACTTGCTGTGATGAAACTGATTAGCGTCCGGCCCTGGTGGTTGTAGGCCCATATTTGTAACTGTCTGAAGTAACAATAAAGGTTTTCCCAAAAAAAAAAAAATGAGGGGTAGATGCGTTTCAGAGGAGTAGGATTAAATAGATTAAGAGGGGTTAAAAAAGTAGTTCCCAGCACCATAAACAGAGCAAAAAACAAGATGGCCTGGCACAGCGTGGTGCCGTTCGCGTGCAATTTCCGGTGCGAGAACACACAGCGTTGCATATGATGGAAAACTTCATGCGAACAGGTATGGCGAGCAACTCCGCCTGCTCGTGGAACTGCACCTGCATGCGAAACTCCAACCGTGCCTAATTTGATTGTTTCTATCAAGGTTGATTACAATGTTCACAATAACAATGACACAGGTTTGAGCGTTTGACTGTTCTCTTGATATGCTTTTCAAAACCATAGCAGAAAATGTGCTTTCCCACATGCAAAACCTTTGTAACACATGCAAATTATTCACTAAAAACTAACAATCAAAATATATTTTTTTAAACATTATGCAAGGTTTTAAAGCATACAATGAGTTTGGTGATTTTTAATTTTGGTGTGATTGGCTGTACTACTAAATATCGTCCACCAGAATATCATGGTACACAAATATTAAGGACAGACTATCAAAAGGTAAGTGCATACAGAAAAGTATAGATTTACTGTATCTAACTCCATATTTATGTTCCTTGAAGGTACATATAGTGCATAGGTACGTATATGGATCAAGGTTTTGAAATCTATACTCACCTACCTGTCAATATTTTGGATTCAATATTCTATCCTCCATATTCTGCCATCAATATTTTGGTTACGATAATCAGGGAGAACATTGTGTGAGTCTACATAGGGAATGGGGAATTGTTTCAAGTTACATATAAAGCGCACTTAATCAACTTTCATCAATCCAACTTTAAATTCTATCAATGAGATGGTATTCATTATAGAGGGGTGTAAAATTGTAAAGTCGGCTATCTTGCGACTTTGTGCTGCTGTTCATCTGTGTGAAATGCAAAGATTATGAAGTTGTTTGATTTAAAAAAAACAAATAAACTGGCCTCAGCTTAGAGCCCTCCCACCCACACCTCTCACCTGAGGTGTTGAATGTCCAGCCTCCACACTCAACATTTTATTTGCTGAAGGATTTTCTACCTGGCAGATTCTGCATCAGGAAATCATCACACCTGAAAGGCCCGAAGAGATAAACCTTCCCTCAAGTAAAGTTAGGAAACTTAGGGCTTGATTATGAGTTTGGTGTAAAATTCAAAGATTGGAAACAACCCAACCAGCAAACTACTTTCGATAAACAGGTAAGCTAAGTAGGGCTGACCTACGGTTCACCGGGCATTATATAGTTATGTGATTTCATACATAGCATTCTGGTCCACACTAATAATAACACCATAACACTCAGAGGTCAGCAGTCATCTATAACTTACACCTTGTACATTCACATAAGACATATCTGCTTAAAGGGTTGTCCATCACCAATAATGTGCAGCCAAAACACAAGTATTCACCAAATGAACATACATGGAAAAATCTATAAATCTATGAAGAGATCTGACATACACTGCTGCTCAATCAGAGGACTTTAATCTTGTCCATCACTGAAAGTTCCAAATATCTACATACTATGTCCGCTTCATTACTTCTCACAATTACACTCAGATATGGGATTTATTTATTTATTTATTTATTCGTATTTTGTAAAGCGCATGGTTACACTAGCAAGTGTAGCCCCGCGCTGATTGCTACAGTTGTTTCCAAGAGTTCATGGTATGATTGCGTGAAAGGTCTTAAATCCGGTCTTAGTCTTTGGGGAAGAGGACTGTTTTCAGATCTCTTCGAAAGTTTGACTCAGAGGGTTCCAGATGCAGTTTTTCCGGCAGCTGGTTCCATATCCTAATGGTCATGATGGGGATGATAGTACCAATGCCGACCCCAGGAGTTCTCTCCACTTCCCTCTCCCTCCAACCATGCCACCTCTGGCCCACAACTATACACAAAATGTCGGATTGGACAACTCAGTGCAATAACCAGCTAAGTAGACTATATTCATAAGAAATGCCATAAAGGGACTTGCACAGTGGTTCAAAGCTGCCAGCGTACTGAAAAAACATCTATGCGAGTTTGTCTCTCACAACTCATCATCCCCCACACTGTTACGCACTGTGTCCCACAACAGGATAACCACACCTTGGTGATCATCATGCAGGACATAGAAACACTTCCCACATGGGATCACAAAACAAAAATAACACCCTTCCAACCACACACTCTACCTTGCTTAGCTTACTGTCCACGTAGTTAAGCGCTTCAATGCTTCACATAGGGAGAGGGTAGTTTGTTTTGATCCTAATAAAATCTTTGTTTTCATCACACTACAGAATTGCAAAATAAAATCAGCTTCATTTGTCTTTTCATAACTGCTAATATATTTTGATATATTTGTTAGAGGTATTTAAATGTTGTTATGTACTAGGAACAAATTGAAATCCTACAGGCTTTCTTTTCACGCTCCCTGTACTTCAGTGAGATTGTCACATAGTTCACTTTACAAAATTCTCTCACTTTACAGTCAGAGAAAGAAAGGTAAATATCTCGTTGTTAAAATAAACAGCAATTTGTTGGTAGGCGTAACCTGATATGTGACCTCTGCCTTTGGCACAGCAGATGTGACAAGATAAAAAAGGGGCTTATTTACAAGTCCCTTGCACCGCCGGTACATCACTTTCCCCCACATTTTCCCATGTTAAAAGTAACTCACAGGTGGTGCAAGAGGCTTGTAAATAAGCCCCAAAATGTAAAGGGATTTGTATTGCTTATTCATCGTTCAGAACAGCCGCATGGTTTAATTGTATGCATTTAAATATGAATGCAGTTTCTAAAGATAACCACAGTTTTCAATAAATGGTGGCAACTTCCTGGGTCATTTGGAGGGGGATGGGGCAAATATTAATATGGTCTGGACTGGGATGCTCGCCCTCAAATGCCCCCCTCATACACCTGTCCCCTGGCTATGGTCCTTGATTCTGAAATGAAAATAGTGGCCATGCAGGTAAATCCTTGGAGGAGGCAGCCCTAGGGGTCTGTTCTATTTCTCTTTGACCTTGCAGCCATATTCCAGCACTGTGAGGCCCAAGGGAGGGAGACGGTTAGTGTACCAAGCTTGCAACATCATTTAATTGCATTTAAATATCTACTTTTCAGGTGTACTGCAAATTCTGAAAATCACCATATGTAGGTGAAAGGATATACATCAGACAAAATCTGTTAACTAAATCTGCACCATCTGAATTTACTAAATAAAGTAAATGTACTTTGGATCCACCTAAGGGGATATTAATGAACCCTTTCATCCAATGTAAAATTTCCTTGCAGTAGTTTCACATTTAACAGCGTAGGTTTGGGCTGATCCCTAAATAGTAATGCTTTGTTTGTACAGCACTCTATTGACACTTTCCTAGGTTTGACCTGTTCCAATATAATCTTTCAAATCAAAAGGTAAATGTATCAGAACTCAGATTTATCTCTCTAGAACCCATTGCTCAATATTGTCTTGAGTGATGCCAATAACAGAGTCTACGAATTATTGTTTTGTTTGCTTTCAAATGTTCTGTTCCATACAAATTAATTTGCACTGGGTATCTGGACACCATCAGCAAATTTAAATCCACACTACCTCGCTTATGGTCATCCTGCATGCTTCATTATGCCTCAATAGGGAATGAAAAAATAAGGCCACCTCACCTCATGGAATTCAGTAGGCTACAAATCCATCACCACGGTCACCCTGCTTCCTTGTATGACACGCTCACCATCTCTGGCAGCTCGCTGAACACCTTTTGCCAGGACACCTTCAGGTAGGACACAAAGAAGTGCAAAAAAGAAAAAGGCAAAAGATCTTCTCCATTGATGTAGCGAGGATCTGGATCAAAATCCTTGTATTCATGAACGTTGATTCACCAAAATGCCAGGGGTAGCGGAAGTGACATCACACCTTAATGACATCACAGGAAGTAACATCATTTGACTTTTGACCCTGAATATCCTGAGGAAGTAGTATTATCACATGACCTGAAGACATTATAGTACCAAAACTGCATTACTACTATAGCACAACACAGACAAATGTCCATTTTAGAAACCACCTATATTAGGGGGTTGACATGACCTTTGAAAGTGGTGGGGAGTATTACTTGCCTTGAATTGTTACAAGCCAGACCTCTTCTAGGAGGCCTTTGGGGTTCTCCTCCTGAGAAAATGTTATGTTAAATGGGATTAAATAGTGAATTTAAATGCACAATTTTCACATAATTTTGCTAAAAAGCCAAAGATAATGAATGGACATTAATTCTTATTCAAGTCCTTTCATGATGTACCAAGGCAATAAAACCTGATGCTAATGAGGAGAGTTACCCATTGTTTTCAACATGTGCCATGGGTGCCCCCACATGCCAAACATAACTTTCATTGTCCCAGGGCCAGCAGTTTATCATGCAGACCTCTACTATACCATGGATGACCCCTTATGTCAGAAATTACAAACAATATGCCAGTGTCAGAATTGTACAGCTAATTCCATTAATATACCTTGTATCAAAGTTACCTCTAGTATGTCAGGGCCAATATTTTATCCTGGTGTCCCCTTCCATAAGCCACATATTCCAGCTCCAGCTCCAAAGGTACCCCAAAGCCAAAAATTTCCGCAAGTATGCCAGTGCCAGTATTTTTCCACGGGTGCCCCGTATTCCAAGAAGTAATTGTGGTATGCCACTACCAGTACCAGTCTTTTATTTACTTAAGGTGTAATTACCTCCAGTATGCCAGTGCCAGTATATGTCACAGGTCACAGTGCCTGTAATGATAACATGCCAGTGCCAGTATATGTCACAGGTGCCTGTAATGATAACAATTGCCTTTGTCAGTAACAGTATTTTTTTAGCATGCATGTAAAAGCCAAGAATTACCATCAGTATGCCAAAGCCAATGGCAGACACTACATTCTTATCCACAATTAATTACACTCACTCACACTCCCTCATTCTCACTTACTTGCTCTCTTTCACTCTTATTTAGTATCTGCTAACTCATTGACTCACTCATACTCACTAACTCTCAATCATCCTCGCTCACTAGCTGCCACTAACTCTCACTCAATGTCACTGATTCTCATCACCTCACTCACGCAGGCTCACACATATAGACACATGCTCACAAACACACAGTCTCTTGCACTCACAGTCTCACCCACAAGCACGCGCACAATATATATTTTAAGATGTTTTTCACTTACATTATTTGCAGCTGGAGATCTAGTTGCAGCTCTTGGTGCTCCATTTTAATAATAATAAAAACTAGTATTTACTATTAGTATAATAAAACATACGCAGAAAACAAGGATAGAGCGCCGACAACCATAATGACAAGCTGCCATAGTCTTTTTGGCACTGTCTTTGCTACCTCCGAGGCCTGAGGTCGCAAAGGCAGTGCCAGCGGTAACAATGGGCACGCCAGGAGTCGCAACTGCGACCCCTGGCGACTCCTAATTGACGTCCATGCCTGCATTCTTCCAGGCATCCACAGACCAGCTTCACTTTGGGACCATGTGAATACTCTCCTCTTTCAAGAACATTACATCATGCTGCAGTAAAAGTCCGCAAACCAGTGACACCCTCCTAACACATGTTGACTGTGTCTATACCTCTGACCCTATACAGCCCTCCGCTGCCTTTCAGTTAGGTTTGCACTATATAACTTGCACAAACATCCTAACCTGGAAAAAAAAATAAGATTGGAGCAAAGACCAATTTTGAAGAGACAGTGGCCAATCGTTTCTACCCAGTGCGACTAACTTAATGTTCTATTTAATACAGCTTTTAATTATGGGTACTTGTGTTATTAGGGTTATCATTTATGTACCAGGGGAGTTTCGTCTTGGAAAGTCTTCAACAAGGCCATAGGATGAATGGTCAATTGATGGTGCTTCATATGATGTCATTTCCATGTACATTCCCTTTCTGCCCAGGGATCCAAAAATCCTAGAAACGATCCCGTAAATGGGAGATTTTCCGGTTAATGGAATATTTAATTTTGTTCTGCGTTTACAGAAGTGAAAGTGGATATGGGCATTAAACAACAGTATGGCCTTGGTGTGCCACAATGTGAGGTAGTATCCATCTACGTGCAACTGTTAGGAATTACATTTAGCAGACAACTCATCAGTTGGGTGTGAAATGTTTCACGCAGGCGCTCGTTGTTCCTGGGTGTGAAATGTGTCCCCCAGACGCCCGTTGTTCCTGGGTGTGAAATGTGTCACCCGGCCAGACGTCTGTTGTTCCTGGGTGTGAAATGTGTCCCCCCAGACGCCCGTTGTTCCTGGGTATGAAATGTGTCACTCAGACGTCCGTTGTTCCTGGGTGTGAAATGTTTCACGCAGGCGCTCGTTGTTCCAGGGTGAAAGTTGAGTTTCTGCCTTTAGTTGCCTTTGTGCGTTTTACACTTGGGTACATAACACCTCTGCAGCAGGGTGTATGCTTTCCCATCTCTTGGACTTGAGATAACAAGCACGTCCTTTGAACCTCTCTCTGGTGTGCCTATGGTAAACAAACAGCTCAGCAAAGAGCAAGGCAAACGCAACGATAGAACATCCCTAAAACACACTGAATGGGTGACTGTAAATGAGCCACAATATTCTTTTCTTCGCTGTCTCTCATTTTAGCAATCCAAATTTAAGCGTAAGTTAGACTTCAGTTTAAATGGAAAATATATCGTTTTCTGCTGGATCATTAGCCGGCCGAATTTCCTTAAATATAGCAACCATGATGTAGAGTAAATTACAGATGTAGTATTTGCTCCAAAATTGACGGGGGTTCCACACCACTGAACTTTACGTCAACTTCACAGACACAAATGGCCCCATTTCTTTGTATTTACTTTAGGTGTCAATTCAACTTCAACAGACCTTGTTAAAGAGAAACGTAGCATGAGCACCTTTAACACATTGTGTTGTATAGAACACAGCTAGGATGAATGAGGTCATTATTTCAGAAGCCAGGAAGTGATCCGAAATGGACCTGAGTATATCTGATATACCAGTACAGCACTTGGCACTTCTACGCTCTACTTGCTTCAAGTTGGTGAGGGTAAAGCAACCTTCTACCAGTAAATGTTTTTCTTCTACAGGGTGCTGCCTGAGGTCCTGACAATTTAGTTGAGTTGGTTGACCCATGAGATGGCTGAAATTCTACAGGTGTGTCGCCATTTTTATTGAAAACGATGCAATTTTTGTGTGTGAGGTTAGATTCTTTTGAATGGTGGGTGGCCATTGCATACATAGACTGACACATGCTTTGGAAAATATTGGTCTACCCATGGTTCCTTTCTGTTAGGTCTGTGTTTCAATTAGAGGCTGGGTTGCAAACCATAGGAAAAGAAGATAAAAGTTTTGATCTTGTGCTGAAGATAGGTGGGAGGTTTCAGGGAGATCGTCTGGATGAGTACTGTAGTTCTGAACTTAATTTTGGGATGGATGTTGCGCTAGTATAGGTTCCACAAAATGGAAATGTTGGGTTTCCTGTTACCATTCCAGCTGCAATTAAAATCCAAATTCCGATCATACGTTTCCAAAGTATTGAAAATATGCTTCACCGTTCTAACTCGTTTTAACTTGTAGTTTTTTAAAACCAAGTAATTCTTCATGCACAGATGTATCTTCCACAAAATGAACTACTGAAATAAGTTGTTGTGCTATCGTTGAAACCTGTAAGGTGCCATTTAGATGTTGGACGTTCTGTTTCTAATCCAAATGGTGCATGCAGAGAAAAGGAAACCTGTTCCTTCCCGCTTTTATAGGTTGCTAGATGTCATGCCAGAACGTGATCAACAGCTTGAAGTAATACAAGGAAAGCATCACCTCAATTGCCATCGATTTATTCAACTGTCTTTTATTTTATGGGATGTCCAATGTGTCGAGGCTCCCAAAGAAATTAATATTGTAGTACATTCGGTGTTGTTTCCACTTTTGCCCTGAGTCTTCTGCTTTTTTTAGGGTGGTATTTTCAGTACTCTCAGTATCATGTGCAAAAGAAACTGGATTTTTTTTCAAAATCTGAAAAGAAGCTTGTTGCTACAGCCAAGCTCTGACAGTGATACTCAAAGTACGCCCAGGGGCCCTCCTGACCTTTACATGCGGCCTCTGGTCATCAGCAGCACTGGGCTGCTGTTTACCAGCGGTGGCTCCTCCGATAAGGCACAGGAGCGCTGCCCCACTGCTTTCTGAGCGGTGAATAAAGGAAGAATAAAACGATAATAAAACATTATAATTGTACTTTTCCTTGCTATGCCTGGTATGCCGATTCAAGGGCAGGGTGGGGCCAACCTGATTGACACAGGGAGGAGGAGTGGTATACACTGCTGCAAATGTGCATGTGGTCGGCCAAACAGACAAGAGCACTTAGGTCTCTCCAACCGAGCTGTAATTCCACAGCCAGTTGGAGAAACAGCACACACTTCCTGTGCCTCAACGAGCGCAAAGATAGCCCACTCAGGCCAGTCCCCATGCTGCTGTCATGTAGGGATAGCATGAGATCAGCGTCTGGATTGGATGGGGAGTCTGTGATGTGTCCCAGTGACTGCTGGGAGCAGGAGAGCAGAGGAGCACTGAGGCACGAGGCTGCCAGCAGCATCAGGTAAGACTTTTATTTATTTATTTTTACCCCGCTCTCCACCCGTGTCCCCTTCATCTGCTCACCACTTTTTATTTGTATCAACCGCCACTGCTGTTTACTAGACTCAGCTCTAACAGCAACCATTTATTTACAAGTTATTAAAGGAAGTAACTAGGAGGCCCAAACCCTCTTAACTTTAGGAACACCTTAATTTTTAAAGCTATCTTGTAACAACCATGTAAAAATGTGATAAAGACTTAAAATTCGTAAAGTGTATTTTTTACATTAACATTGAGAACCGTTTTACCTTAGTACATCAGATTCAGGTGCGCAACTAGACCCAAACTTTAGGGGGCTAAGACTCCCTGCCAGGGCCAGCTCGAGCACTAGTGTGGCAGTTACGACAGTCTTTTTTGGCACTTTCCTCTCCTATAACTTCCTTGTCCATGAATTACCTCACCGCTTTCCAACAGTGCACCTCATCTCTCCGTAGTCTTTCTCTGACATGCATATCATTTTTATGGTGCTACTCATAGCTCACTCACACTCAGTTCTGCAATCTGTATGGTACACATTCTTTGCAGCAGGCACATTAATCCTCCGTGCTACTTTACAATGAGCCAAAACAACTACTAGACAAAATTTCAAACTCTCATCAGTATGAACATTAATCACCAGAACTATCTTGACATTTTTATTATTGTCTGAAAATTACCTGATGCACAAGGAAGTTCATGTGTTTTTAAACCAAAAATTATTTTTAAACACAACGCCACCCACCAAAGTCAACGCCAGGTGCAGCCGCACCAGCGGCACTGCCCTTAAACCAGTCTTGCTTCCAGAAATCAGGCAGGACAAGAATTTCCAGAAATGGGGTGACAGCTAACCGCTTAGCCATTATTTAAGGAAAAAGATCTATATAAGTGGTAGGGTGTGATACTTCCCCCAAATTCCAGCAAAAAAACAAGTTAAAATATTGTTTGTAGATTATTTAAAGGGCAGTAGACTTCACCCCTGAGAATTTTTTGAAACTTTTGGGATCAAATTCCTAAAACGCTGCAGGCCCTTACAGGGCAATGATAATATATTCCAGTACTTACCGGGTGCACCAGGGAAGTCTGGCCTTTCCTAGGAGTAGATCTTTTTTTTTCAAATGTCTTATGTCAGAAATTACTTCCACTATGCCAACAACATCATTTTTTCATGGGTGAGCCCCTTACAAAGAGTACATTCAATATGACAGTGGCAGAAATTTACCATGGATACTTCAGCCACAGTCATAGGCACCTCTAAAAAATCCCTCCGATATATGAGGGTCAGCATTTTGCCATCCCCACCCCCTATAAAATAAGCACAGGAAATCTTATGACAAGAGTTACCTCAAATATCAGTTCTAACATTTTGCTATGGATCCACTCCATATGCTAAGAATTACGTGCATCATGTCAGGACCTTCAGCCAGGTGTGGTGGCACATGTTCTGTGTCTCTGCCGCTCGGTATGACTGGGTTAGCCGGTTTCTCTGTAATACAGTTCGAGTCCCCACAGCCAATGAGGGTGTCTTAATAGAAGCATGTTAGTGACTGCAGTTTGCCATAGGCAACAACCCCCATCCATGAATGAATGACAGAATATCGACAGACAGCAAATCGACCTAAAGAAATATAGACGCAAAAATATCAAAAACAAGAACGTCAACATCCTATCTACATATAAAAATGTCAAAAAAATTCTATTGATGTCAAAAATACCGTTGTTAAAAATATCTTTTTTTTAAGTGACAAAATAATGTAAAATAAAGGAAGTAATACATATGACTAAAATAAACATAGTTAAAAAAAATGTTTTTAATGCTTACAAATTATAACTAATATATATAATTTACAAATAAATTAAACATATACATATAACATATAATATATACTTACTTAATAATATATATATTTTTTTTATTTTTTTTTGTAATTTTTTTTTTTACTGTTTTCATATTTTTTTATTTTTTTTCCCCATGTTGCACACACTTTATACATTATAGAATTTTCCAGCATTAATACTTCATGCTTCATAGCTAAATAAACTGTTTTTACAAGATATACAAGTTTTTCGTTACACATTTCCACAAACAGTGTTTATGAGTTTCTTAGTTAAATACAATTAAAGCTTAAGCCCTTCTTGGATGTGCCTGAGACCCAATTCCTTCCTTCCAAATACTTATGGGTTGCCATATTCTTAGGCCTAATATCCTTCCCCTTTTCCCTTTACGTGCATAGATATTCTTCTCCATATTATACGCATTCAAGAGATTAGCCAGCCAAGTTTGCAGTGTCGGTGGGTTTTTGTCAAGCCAAGCCCTTGCTAGGGTCAATCTATATACTGACATTGCGACAAACAGAAATTCCTGATGTATGTCAGCTCCTTCCAATCCCAAACCTAAGATTATTCTAGCTGGGCTAAGAATGATTTGAATCCCCAGGGATCTATCTAGAAAACCCTTGATGTCCCTTATTAGCGTGTGTAATTGAGGGCATGTAGCGAAGATATGGATACTATCTGCTTCGCTAGCGTTGCATCGGGGACAATTTATGCCCGTGCTCCCTCCCCATTTAGCTATCTTAGCAGGAGTATGGTACAATGAATAAATAGTTTTGTAGTGTTGTGACTGCATGGGGGATGAGCACAGTATAGTACGTCCCAGGTCCGATGATTTTTTAAACCACCCAGTATCTATGCTGAGTTTTTCCGCCCATTTGTTACCCACCTTTCCTAAGTCATCAGTTTTCCCTTTCATCAAACAGGCACAGAAAGACCTAATGGTACAATCCCCCGAAAGTCTAATTTTTTCCAGTATCTCATTCCTCCCTACACCCACAGACCCCCTTGCTTTATCATTAAAAAAACTCCTGACCTGGAGATACTTGAAGAAATCTCTATTGTTAATACCATATTTAGTTCTTAAATCTGCGAACTGTACGATCCCCTCTATATCAAATAAGTCCCCGATCTGGATGATTCCACTGTTCGCCCATTCAGACATTGCTTCATCTGCAAAGATTGCATGAGGAAACGACCTGTTTCTAAAGAGTCTAGTGTATCTGTTATGCTTCCCAATTTTACTTCTTTTCAAGAAGGCAGTCCATATCTTAACAGCAGTTAAGACCGTCTTAAACCTTGTTCTTTTAAAGTAGCCATAATCGATACAATTTAAGAAGCAGTTTCCCACGTCTGTCCCTAAGACCGTAGCATACACTTTTGTAGACAGGTTATTGACTCTTTCATCCAGGCCATTTCCTCCTATAAACCCCTGCATGTACTGTAGAGCAGCTGCCATATAGTATAACCTGAAATCCGGTGCACCCCACCCCCCCCTTTCCCTTGGGAGCGTCAAATATTTATATGCCCTTCGCGTCTTTCCATGGGCCCAGATGATTCTGTTGCATAATGTCTCTAGTGTATTAAACCAACTATTCTCAATGAATAAAGGAATCGATCTGAAAAAGTAAAGAAATTTGGGGAGAATCAACATCTTGATAACATTAGTGCAACCCCTCAGTGAGAGGTGTAAATTATTCATTCTTATTAGATCTATTTTTACTCTTGACATCAGAGGAGCCATGTTTATCTCTACCACCCTATCCAGATTTGCTGATATAGCCACCCCCAGGTACATGGCTGAACCAACTACCCTAGCGTCATTACACCCTGAGTAACTATTTTCAACGATCTGTGTCTTGGGTTTATTCAATTTATATCCTGAGATTAGACCGAAGCGTTCTGCCTCTACCTCGATTTCCCGAATAGCAGTGGAGGGGTTAGGTGTCAAAATGGCGACATCATCCGCATACGCGAGGGTTTTTATTGCACAGCCGTTTATGTTCATCGGAACAATCAGTAGATTCTGTTCCAACCTGCGCAGATAGGGATCCAGGTATAGCGCAAACAACAGGAGGGATGATGGACAACCCTGTCTGGTCCCTCTACATATCTTGACTGCTGCAGAGTATCCCCTATTGACCCTAATCCTAGCCATTGGGTTGATATACAAGGTCTGTATGGCCTTAATAAAACCCTCCCCAATTCCTTTCCACCTCATGGCTGACCATAAGTATCCCCAGGAGACCCTATCAAATGCCTTCTCTGCATCTAGAAAGAGCACTGCCATAGGGTCTCCTAGGGTACCTGCTGCATCAAACATGGTGATAACCTGCCTAACATGCTGTGTGGTTCCTTTACCTGGGATAAACCCGTGCTGGGAAGAACTGACTAAACCCTCGATCACCTTTGCTAATCTTATAGCTAACATATTTGAGTAAATCTTGACGTCAGCATTCAACAGGGTAATTGGGCGGTAAGAACCTGGTTCAGTTGTTGATTTACCTTTTTTTAGTATTACGATTATATTGGCTGCACCCCAGGACTCAGGGACAGATTCACCCTTTTGTGCCATTGCCGTGATGTTAAACATGTCCCCTATAATTGCTGTTTGAAAAATTTTAAAGAATTCGACCGGGATCTGGTCCGGCCCTGCTGCCTTCCCAGAGGGCAAACTGCCAAGAGCAGTAACTAATTCCTCTACCCGGAGTCCAGCATCTAGCTCCTCCTTTTCAATTGTAGAGAGCACAGAGGGAGGCACCTCGCTCAGATATGTTTCTACCACTTCTGTACTTACTGTGATGTCTGAGGAGTAGAGATCTGTGTAAAACTGTTTAAAAACCTCCCTTACCTGTCCTGACTCTGTTAGTAAATTCCCCTGTGTATTGACTATTTCTTTAATGTCTGCTGTTGCTACTCTCTGCCTGGTCCGCACGGCTAAGATATGTCCGACTCTTTCACTGAGCTCATGTGCGTTCTCCCAATTCGCCATATATTTCTCAACCATTTTTTGTGTAACCCCTTCCAGGGCATCTGCTCTCAGCGATATTAGTTTAAGTATAATTTGTTCTATCTCGGCCTGTTGTTGAACAGCTACTGCTAGATCTTCTTCAGCCTTAAGTAGATTTAGGCGTATTTCTTCTGACTTCTGTTTCTCTTTTTTGTGTGCGGACAATACAAAGCTTAACGTCTCCCCTCTAACAGCAGCCTTAAAGGCATCCCAAACTATCCCTGGGGGTGCTGTTCCTCTATTTATATCCCAGAAATCCTTGATCCATTTTGTCATATACTCCCTGTATCTGCTATCTTGCAGTAGTGACCTTTCAAAAGTCCATTCCATCTCTTTTTTATTAAAGTTCCCTAATTTTATTGTCAAGACTAATGGACTGTGATCGGATATAATTCGGGGTTCTTTTTCAATTTTTGATTCGCCGATTAATCTATTTGAAATTAAAAAGTAATCAAGTCTGACCAGCACCTGGTGAGGTGATGAGAAGAAGGTGCTACCATCTAAATTTGGGTGCCATTTTATCCAGGGATCTTCCAATGAGTTGTGAGTCGCCATGTCAGACAGTGCCCTATACACCTTCCTCTTCCTGCCTCGATATTGTGAGCCTAGCTGCAAAAATGAGCTGGTTGGGTCATGTATATTGAAATCGCCACAACATACAATTGGCTCAGGCCATTGTGCTAATTCCCCATCCAAATACTGGAATACATCTGGGTCGTCTTCAGTAGATCCATATATTGTTGCTAAGGTGAATGTCTCCCCCTTAAAGGCTATCTCGGTCAGCGCCCACCTACCCCATTGATCTTCTTTCTTCTTTTTTATAATTGTATCCCTACTCCTACCCAGCACAGCCACCCCTCTAGTTTTAGTGCTTTGATTTGATTTTGCCATAACTTCGAACCCTAGTTGGCCCAATAGGTGGGCGTTAGTGCCCTCTATATGGGTTTCTTGCAAACAAACCAAATCAACATGCAGTGTTCTGAGTAGTGCTGCTACCTTAAGCCTCTTTTTTTGTTCATTGAGCCCACATACATTTATCGAAGTTATCCTACATGCCATATAACTTTGTTGCTTACATCCCCAAGCTGATAATCATCTATTTTATCTGTACTTTGCTGTATATCCTGTGTTATTTTCCCTACCCAAGCTTGTAGTGCCGGTTTCAAAACATCAAATTCTTGTGCAACATTACTTAATAATATTTTTTAATAATTATTTTATTTACTTTTAAATTGTTAAAAAATATCCTATAAACTACACATAAAACAATATTATAAATAAAAATTAAAAAATAGATATAACAAATTAAACAAATTACAATTATTTGCAATATTTTTACAATTAATTATATACTACATTAACAAAAATAATTCTAAAAATATTAGATAGCGGATGGAATAAAATTACTATTCATACTTCGGTGAGAGCAAAGGTAGGGAAAGTGTTGGATAGCGTAGGGGTAACAATTATTATTCCAACTCCAGTGAGGGCAACAGTAGGGAAAGTGTTGAATAGCGGAGGGGTAAAAATTACTATTCCCACTCCAGTGAGTACAACAGTAGGGAAAGTGTTGGATAGCGTAAGGGGAATAATTACTATTCCCACTCCAGTGAATGCAACAGTAGGGAAAGTGTTGAATAGGGAAGGGGTAAAAATTACTAATCCCACTCCAGTGAGTGCAACAGTAGGGAAAGTGTAGGATAGCCTAGGAGTTAAATTAACATACTTATCAATTAAATATTTTTTATAAAATAAATAACATATTAAAATAGTAATTTAACAAAAAAATTATTATCAAATACCTATTAAATTAATATTTACTTAAGTAACATTAAATTACTTCCCACCCTATTCCCCTATAAACACACAATGTGCTACACATAAAAAATAAAACAAATAATGTAATTATCAATCAATCAATCATAAAAAATTAATCACCAATTAATCCTAGCAGTGATCCTCTCGCTCAATGCCGAGAAGGCAGTAGATCGAGTGACCTTTCTTCAAACAGTTCTCGAGAAAATCCGCCTTGGCCCAAAGATGAGAGACAAAATCGTAGCAGCATATGTCACCTCATTGGCTGTTATCAGGGTTAATGGAAGACCAATCCAGTCTGCCAAGCTCACCAAGGGAACATGACAGGGTTACCCCCTCTCACCCTTATTATTTTATTTAGTGGTTGAGCCTCTTGCCATTAGGATTCGGAAATCACCCCATATCAGTGGAATTACTTTCGGGGGCAGATACCACAAAATTAATATCTTTGCAGATGAATTACTTCTCACCCTAACCAACCCCTCTGTTTCGCTACCCACACTAGTGGCACCCCTGGAGGAATTCAAAAGAGTCTTTGGTCTTAAAATCAATATGAAAAATCACACATTCTCAACCTAAAAAACTCCTCCACGGGATGTTCTCCTTTTGCAGGTCATAGCTTCATTTCAATGGGCCCAGCACATTATTTGCTACTTGAGCCTCAACATCTCCCCTAACCTGGAGTAATGGACTAAAGCGAACAGGGCAGGATGCCACTGACACATTTTTGAGGACGCCGGGAGATGGATACCTCTTTATGTATCCTGGCTAGGGCGTTTTAACGTTGTGAAAATGAATATACTGCCAAAGATCTACTATCTGTTTCAGCCACTCCCAACACCCATTCCTATCGCTGACATTCTATTGCTCCAAACCAGAGTCCTCTCCTTCATATCAAGAGGCAAAAGCCACGTATCTCAGCGAAACTCCTAATGCTACCTAGGGACAAACAAGGTTTTAGTATGCCCTAACTTGCTGGACTACTATAAAATAGCACACCTACGTTACTTGTCAGACTGGTTGGTCAGGGACAGTGAGAAACCTTGGTTTACATGGATAGAGCGATGGTGTGCCACCCCCTTGGGGACCTGGCCTGACTTCCACATCATCACCAGCCCAAAAGTCATCCCCACAAAGAAAGTCCTTGATATGTGGGACAAAATAGCCTTGAAAAAGACGCTTCACTACCTTCGCCTCCCCTAACACCCCAATCATTCGAAATCCTGATTTCACTCCAGCACTTGCCCCAACTATGTTCCCTGAATAGGACCTGGGTGCACGACACTGAGCGATTTGTTTACAAGGGTCACAATTAAATGTTTTGAACAAAGCAAAACTGAATATCGCATAACTACATCCTCATGCCTCTAATGCCTTCAACTATGCCACTGGGCCTTACAATCCCCTTCGCCCTGGCCGCTACATGAACCCTCACACCATTTGAGAATATGATCCACTCATTTAGCGGCTCCAAAGGCCTTATTTCCAAATGCCCACAGGGCATTTCAAGATTGCAAACTCCCCCCACAATCCACCGCTAGCAAACCAGATGCGAAAAAGCACTGTGAACCCCAATAACAGTGAAGCTGTGGGAGTGACTATGGAGAGACTCCTCGAAAATGCATTCCTCACAGGGAAAACGCATACAAGATATTGTTCCAATGACACCTAACATCGCCTCGGCTTAACAAAACGTTCCTTACCACTTCCACCCTATGTTGATGCGGTGACCAGCAGGAAGGAGGTTTCTTGCACGTTTGGTGGTCCTGCATAAATAAATCTTAGGCCACATAAACACACACTAGACTATCCCATCCCGCAGATCCACCCATACTACTCTATGACCCATTCTGACTGGAAATCTCTTAGCTATATGATAGGAGCAGAGAAACAACAAATTACCCTCTATTTGTGGTAAAGAGAGACCTCTCCCTATAGTGCTGTGGTTCAATAGATTATGGTACATCTTGAAGATGGAACAAATTTCCCACTCACTGGCCTTTACTGACAAGAAGTTCACTTTGACCTGGTGCCCCCTCATTGTACATGCCAATAGACTTGATTCAGGCGGGAGGGTCATATTCTTTACCATCCCCCATTTAGAGACACAGTCCCATTGTACCAACGAAAAATGTCTAAAGGCTGGAAAAACTTTAAAAGGACTCATAATGCCCATTCTCAGCTTGCTCAACTGACTCACTAGAATAACCATTGGTAACAATGGCGCCTCTCTAGTCACTTTAATCACATCAGTGGCAGCACACTTAAAACTTACCTTAACCTGATTTTCAATCATTGCCTTAATCCTGAGTCACCAGTAAACTTCACTATATTTGGCCTTAACAAAAATTCATCTTCAAGTTCAATTTATGTGCAAAGTTAACTATCTTCTTGCAGACTCGCTTAGGGGGAGCCAACCTGTTACCTTTTCATAACCACCTATCCTAGATGTTTAATTAATTCCTTATGCAGCAAAATACTTCTATTGTACTAACTCATTTCTCAGTGACCACCCTTCCACTACTATCTTCAGAACCCACTTTAAAATCTCATCATCCGTCACACCACTATTGCTACACGTTTTACTCTAATAATACATTGCTCAGCACCGTCTGTCATCTTGTTCCACTTCCTGCTCTTCCTCCACTAGTAAATTTGATAAACAATAAACAAAATTGTTCCTTAACACCTTAACTGCTGAGATTTCCCTCTACCTCCCTCCACAGTACAGTTCAGTTTTTTGTGTATTTGGGGTGGTTCGTGCTTAGGGCCCCATAACTTGTTTTCCACCTAAGGTATCCAAGGCAGATTTAAGTCATTTTCTCCAACATCCTGGGTTTTCTAAAGGTACTGAGGGTTTGGGATATATGCAAAATATACAAAAGTTTTTGGAACAATAAGAAAAAAAGTGCTTCCCAAAAAAGTGTCTGTTTTCTTTCTTAAAAAGGCATCAACAAAAGGTTTCCTGTGCTAAAATCATCTTTCAGCTTTCAGGAACATACAAGGCTGATTCAAAAAACCTATGTTTTCACCACAGTTTTAGCATTTTTCAAGGAGGGACCCCATTTTTCCTATTTTTGTGCGTTCAACCTACTTCCAGTTTCTAGTGGGAACTGGTGTGAAACTCATGGGTGATCCAGGAAAGCTACAGCTTTCTGAAAAGTAGCCAACATCAGCACAGGGTCATATGTGTAAATCCCTCAAGGGTTTTCCAAGAAACTAAGGGGCCTATTAGGATGTCGGGCGGTGACAAGGCGTAAATACAGCTTTTTCCGCCCGCGAGCAGAGGAACTCACGTCTGCCATATTAGGATAGCAAAACATAGGTCATTTCCCGTCCGCCGCGGAGCGCCGCGCACCGCCATCAAAGTGCGCCCGCCACCGCGGCGGTGTGAGCCAATGCAGACTCTCTGCCTTGCGGAATGACGTCCGCCCGCTCAACAAATTAGGATGGCCCAAACAAGTTGACGCACCGCAGTGGAGACACCGCCCAGTTTAAGCAGGCGGAAACTCGACAGCGGAGCGAGATAGCCGAGACCCAGACCTGAACGCCATGAACGCAGCCCTCCATATGCACCCTGTTATGTTCCTCCTACAACACTATCGTCAGATGGGCCGCCGCGGACGCCGCCGCAGGTACGCAACTACACAAATGCAACACTCAACACACAGGCCGATACAGGCTCCAATCACCACACAGACACCCTGCTGGGGGTCACAACACATCCACAAGGGCACCCACACATCTCCCCCCTGACAACATGGCACCCCTCAGCATCCGGGACACACATCGTCCGCCAACCAGCAGCAACGTCCCGCTCCCGGTCACGTCACCGCCGCGGTCGACACAAGCGCACTATGCAGAAGGCAGGGCCACTCCAAGGCATGGGCAGGGGACAAACACCACAGGGCCACACCACCACAAAACACACTGCAACACACCCCATCAAGTCACAGGCCAGGTGCCGATCCTGTGCACTTCCATGCAAACCAATAAGCACTGCAACAAGCACACACAATACACACCCTGCACCACACCACACACAACCAGGGAGACAGCCGCTGCAGCTGTGGCTGACAAGGAACACACAACACCAGTACCACACACACTGAAGGCTCACAATCCTTGCCAGCACATACACACACAAACGAACACACACCCTGGGTGTAGCCACAAACACAACACACACACAGGGATGCCTCAACAGATTCCTGCACAAGAACAACACACAAACACTACAGGAACACATACTGAACTCCAACAGAAACAGACATGCCCTGTACTCCCAACTGGGGAAAAGCAATGGGAGCACAGACAAAACAGGAGTACAAAACATCATCGCTCAGGAACAAAACACACACACCATTACACAAATCACACAAGAAGTGCATCTGGACAAACACACACTGCCACATCAAACCTACCACAGATGCACATTAAACACCAATCAACAAACACCACAAGGCATCAGGGGATGCACATAAGGCAATGCCCAGGCCACATTTGTTTGGAACAACAAAAGTTTAGGAACATGAATTTCAATTGGACACAAACTGACAATGGAGAGAGAGGAGTTTATCTGGCTATGGATAGACAGTACACTGGGGTGAATAGTAAAAAAGATACTTTATTGGTTAATATATATATTTAGGGTCTAACTTTTTAACATTCATTGTTGATCCAAAGTTCATTCTGTTATTGTGCTACGCACGTTTCGACTGTGAGCCTTCATCAGGAAGCCATGGTATGTATTCCGAGTGTACCAGTGTGATATTGCAGCCGCAATAAAGGGGGGCGCGAACTCTTGGCGCACCTCCGGAGTCACACTGAGGTCCAAGTATAACACAGGTTGGATTGCAGAGGTAGACTGTTAACTGCTGGCTGCAAATTAGAATGTGTCTCTACAGCAGTAATCTTGTAGTTTTGTATGGTCAGGATGCTTAGTGGAGAGACCGCTAGGGGAAGCGGCGGGATCCTAGACGTATTGCCAGTGGCGGGACGATTATGTTTAAGCTTTTTGTCTAGGGATCGTCGTATTTCTCGTCTGGCTTTCCGGCGTCTCGACCGCAGTCGGAGCTTCTGACTGCGGTCGAGACGCCGGAAAGCCAGACCCCACCATTGGAGGACGATACCAACTCGAACTCAAGAACCGCTGTGCTATTTTTCCGACCCGGAGCAAGAGACGAGAAATAGCCAGCAGTTAACAGTCTACCTGTCAACCTGTGTTATACTTGGACCTCAGTGTGACTCCGGAGGTGCGCCAAGAGTTTGCGTCCCCCTATATTGCGGCTGCAATATCACACTGGTACACTCGGAATACATACCATGGCTTCCTGATGAAGGCTCACAACCAAAACGCGCGTAGCAATGTTATATGACCTTTAGCCATGCTTTTATGATTAATACCGCTTATCCTTTTATATTGATTACAGTTGGTGTACAATTCATGCACGTTTTGTATTTATGTATGATATGTAAATTGAAATCTAAATGTATTGTGATGTATAACAAAGATAAATTGCACAATAACAGAATGAACTTTGGATCAACAATGAATGTTAAAAAGTTAGATCCCAAATAATTATATTAACCAATAAAGTATCCTTTTTACTATACACCCCAGTGTACTGTCTATCCATAGCCAGATAAACTCCTCTCTCTCCATTGTCAGTTTGTGTCCAATTGAAATCCATGTTCCTAAATTGTTGTTTTTCCAAACGAATCAATCATCCCGATTTAGGAACTTTAGTCGGGGATACCCCCTTTCCTTACACACAATGCCCAGGCCTAATACACACAGCACTGCATGCTCAACAAGCAGTGTGTGCATAACAAGCACAACAGCCACACACACACATGATCAACACAACCACATCACACATACCACAATTCAGCATTGCAAAAATACTACAGCACACCCAGGAACTGAACCAATACCACACCCAACACCAACACATCCAACACAACAATTACACATGCACCACTCTGGGACACAAGAGCTAATCCATCTCCACCAGAGTACTGGGCAGCACACACAGCTGAAGTGCACATGACCACCACAGAATGACTAATATCACAAGCACAGCACACATTCACCATTGTGGCAATGTCCAGCGTGGAACAACACTTATGGCCCAAGAACTGCACCACAAAGCACAAGCTCACAAATGAAGTGATGGGGTGGCACACACACATGAAAACCAGGGGGACAGCTGACATCAAAGTGAAACACCCTGCATGTCAGTAGCAAACATGTAATGGGTGTCCCACACACAAATAGAGGGAGGGAAGACACACAATGGCAATGCACAAATGGCACACATAGAGGATGGCATAACACCCAACACACCATGCCATACAGGAGGAGCAAAAACCACATGTGCCTGCAATGCATCACAAACACAAGCACAATGCCGGTGTGGAGCAGCTGGGCCACACAGTCTACACAAACACACCCAAGACTCATTGAGAATCACTCAAACACAACACTGATGTGCAACTCATACACGTTGCACAATTCAAACTTACAAAACCAACTAGGGGGAGTCACACACAACTGCATGGACACACCAACACACAGCAAAGTGCACTACAAACAGCTCACACAAGTGCATACAATCTTCTACACAGGGCAAGACAAAACAAACAACAGGCATACAACTCCTGGGTGACACGTGTGTCTCTCACAATACAGGGGCCCACATACATTCACTACAAACTTAATCCCTTCACACTGCACACCTCTGCTACACTCAAGACCACGCATCTCATGTAGGCCATGGTACCAGGACTAAGGGCCAATACAAGATGACCATACACATTCACGGCTGGGCACACATAAAGGAATCCACACACATACATCATGACATATACAAACCTGCTCCAAAACCTTAGCACAGCATCACACCCTGTGCTGGCAGTGTCCCACAACCGGACATGTGAACAGTGTATCCAACAATAGCAAATCACTAAGAAGATAATTGCATGGCAGGTAAAATAGCCATCACAGACTACACCATAATCAGGGTCAGAATGGACTGAAGACCGTGTCACCCCTGTCTAAAAATCTGATGCCTGCAAAGAGCCTTGCAATGTTGAAGTGATACATAGAGCATGGGGCACAGCCAATCAAATGCAAACACAAAAAGAACTTTAATCAGCAAGGACACTGACAAAACACACAACAGAAGTTACAGTATTTTTTCACATATTGCACAGATGTAGCAGTAGAACAATAGTAGACAACAGCAAGGCACACAATGATGTACACAGGCAAGATACTATGCACAGGTGAAACACAAACAGGAAGGCCAGTGTCCATAGCACAGGGGAGAGTTCATCATAGCAGAGCAACAGGGCCAGTGTCCATGGCAGGTGAGAGGCCAACACAGCAGAGCAACAGGGCCAGTGTCCATGGCAGGTGAGCCAGCAAGTACAAGAGAGGCTGCATAGGGGAGAGTAAAGCACATCAAAGCAACAGGGCCAGTGTCCATGGCAGGTGAGAGGCCAACACAGCAGAGCAACAGGGCCAGTATCCATGGCAGGTGAGCCAGCAAGTACATGAGAGGCTGCATATGGGAGAGTACAGCACAGCAGAGCATCAGGGCCAGTGTCCATGGCATGTGAGCCAGCAAGTACATGAGAGGCTGCATAGGGGAGAGTACAGCACAGCAGAGCAAGAGGGCCAGTGTCCATGGCAGGTGAGAGGCCAACACAGCAGAGCAACAGGGCCAGTGTCCATGGCAGGTGAGAGGCCAACACAGCAGAGCAACAGGGCCAGCAACACACCCGTATACAAAAAAATGTTCAGGACTAGCACACCTGTATGAGGCAAAGGCGTATGAGGGGAATGTCAACTCACTCCTGGCTGTCATGCGGACTTGTACCTCGTACCACACTTATTACCACTGACAGACCTTCAGGGAACAGTAGGGGACAACACACACACCTATTATGACATTACATGCCACAATGCCAAGTTGGCCATAGCAAGCAGAATGTGGTAATCTCGGTCACATTGTTGTCAGATGTGTGTGCCTCAACTATCATGGTGCATGCAAAGTAGGCATACATGAAGTCACACTCATGAAGTTGACACTGCAGTTCACCACAATATAGATTCCCCACACTATCCCAATGATGAATGACCATGTGGAGCCTAATACATCTGGCAATGCGAAAGAACAGCATGGAGGATCAGCTCAGTAAGGCCGGGGTGGGCCAATGCCTCATACAAGCACACATCACAGTAGCCACTCACATCACACAGCACAGCATAGCAACGCACGCAAATCACATGGGTCACCGCTGCCACAGGTCCTGTACACATACATCCACTTCCAGCTAAAGTCACCCTCCCCAGATACTCACCACCCCTGCCTTGCTGCCGATACTCCTTCAGACGTGCATCCAGGTCTGGATGAGTCACTGCCAGTATGCGGCCCTTCAGTGGAGTCATGCTGCGCCGTGCCAATCGCCCTGTGCGTGGTAGCATCCCCAAGGTCATATCTGCCACTTGCTTTGCCAGCCGGCTGATGTCGTCCCACCTCTTGTGACAGTGGGTGCGTCGTCTGTTGGAAACCCCCAGGGCTCGCACCTTTACTGCAATGGCCCTCCACAGGGTCTCACGCAGGTGTACTTTGAGCTGCAGGTATGAGAGAAAAGAAGGGTAAACGAACAGTTACACAATGTCAGATAACAACATCTATCAGCTCAGTGGCAAGACACAGACTCAGGACTCATTGTAACCTCTCTCCCTCCAAAACTGGGTGACCCCTCACAAGGGCACTCTGCGTGGCCCAAACATTTGTGGTTGCAGGCACACATTGGGGCGTATAGGCTCCATGATAATCTCACAAATGCAGGATGCCTCAACACAATATGCATCGACAGAAGTGTTTAAGACTGAAATTATACAGGGCACAGATGGGGCATATCTACTATACAGTGTGAAGGAACAGGAGCATGTAAGTCTGGTGATGTTTAATCGTTTGGGTGGGCAGCCACTGAACCTACTCTGTGGACCACACTGACTCAGACTACAGGCGGACACTAAAACATTCACACAGGCAATTACTGTCCTGGCACCTACATGGCTAACATCCGATGGCTCTGTATGGCTGACAATGTAACACACCCCACTCACACATACATGTACAGGCTTCGAAAAGAGTGACATTGGGACACACACAGTCCCTCGCCGTGGAGACAGCTTGTCTGTCGGTGTCGTACACAACCCCACACACTCGGGCATATACTGCAGCTGCACAACTACACGTCTGACACCCCCTGCCCTACAGCTACCTTCATGGAGACTTACCACTACATTGGGATCACCAAACAGCCTTGGGTACTATGCCAGCACCTTGTCCACATGGACCTCCAGCTCCTCACTTGTGAATGGACTGGCACGGATCTTCTCTGTCCTTGCCTTCCCTGTGGAGATGGAACACCTGTGGTGTAAGTTAGTGGTGAGGGGTCCCAGGCAGCAGGCTCTTCAGGCAGCAGCAGGAGAGGGTCCAAGGCAGCAGGATCTTCAGGCAGCAGCAGGAGAGGGTCCCAGGCAGCAGGCTCTGTGAGCAGTGGAAATGTGAGGCTCACTCCCACAGATTTATAGCTCCCTGGAGTCGTTTGGAAGCTGAAAAGCTGCTACAATTGGTTGTCCAGGTCTGCCTCTTTCAAAAGCATCCAATGACCGCATCCGCGGTGTCGGTGCACACCTTCCGCGATTTTGAAATCTGTATCATTCCACCGCGATCATCGCTGCCATTGGCTGTAGGCTATGACCCATGGCGGTGATGCACTGCAGGTGCCTGGGGTGCGCTACCGCGATGGTGCATCATTCAAAAGTATCCAATGACCGCCTCCGCGGGGGCGGTGCACACCTTCTGCGATTTGCAAATCTGCATTAACTACCGCGATCATCGCTGCCATTGGCTGTAGGCAATGCTCCATGGCGGTGACGCACCGCGGGTGCCCGGGGTGCGCTACCGCGATGGTGCATCATTTAAAAGTATCCAATTGTCACCTCCATGGTGGCGGAGCATGCCCACCGCCATCTACACATGTCTCCATGCCAATGGCTACCGCAGTTGTGAAGGGGCTGGTGCTGGTGTCACACCACCGGGGCCAGGCGGTAGCTACCGCGATTCATACGGCGGAGCATGCCCACCACCATCTACACCTGTCTCCATGCCAATGGCTACCGCACTTGTGAAGTGGGTGGTGCTAGTGTCACACCACCGGGGCCAGGCGGTAACTACCGCCATTTTCGTAACATTAAATGGCTATGTCCATCTTAAACACTGTATCAGTACCCATCAGCAACATGGTGAAGGGTACATCCTTGTACACACAATGCCATTCTTCCATGTCATCCACAGGTGGACGCACGTTCTGTGTGACACACTTTGGCCTGTGGTCCCTGCCATGTTAGTTATACTTACGAGGGTTGATGTTGCTTGACACTCTTGAGCTGGTGTCAATGATGTTGAACACATCAATGTGTTGTGGGTCAGTGCTGACCTTGACAAGGCTTGTGTCACTGTACGGTTTCTTACCAGACTGGTGCTTTCACATCAGCTCATGCACACAACTGAAAGTTTTCCTGCTGCTATGATGAATGTGTGAATGGATGTGTGCAGACTTTACAAGATGCATTGAGGTGTGACAGGTACAGCAGATGGGTATGATACAGCCATGGTAGTTTCAGACACAATAGCGGATGTCACAGCACCTGGCGTGCACATATGACATGTGTGGTTCAGTATGTTTGTATTCACATTCACCAATGTGTTTGTGGCACTTGTGCATTGTTAGTGGAGAGGTGTGCCCTCTGTGTGTATCAAAAGGCCACCCATGTAACCTGGTGTGCTATGCATCTCTCAGGCAGTCTTTCTATTTCCATGACATCATTGATGGTATGTGCTGTGGCCATCTCATGATGGTTGTCACTGATATTTTCTAATTTACATCTCAACAAGGAGGAGGCCAAATCTCCTACGTCACCTGACAGTGCTGGAGGACATGGAGAATGTTGCAATAATTCGGAGAAATTCCGCCTGGACAGACCAACACTGAAGATCCTGTGTGATCTTTTGGAGCCCTACCTGCAGCCTCGCCGTCACTATCCAACTACATTCACACCCACATACAAGGTGATGGCAGCCCTCCACCTTTTTGCAACTGGTTCCTTCCAGGAGACCGTGGCTAGCGCTGGAGGGATGTCGCAGCCCATTTTCTTCCAGGTGCTGAGGGATGTTCTTGCAGCCTTGATGCTCCATAGGAATCGCTACATTCATTTTCCTAGGGGAGCAGAATTGGCCGGTGTGAAGGGTGACTTCTATCCCCTTGGGCGCATCCCACATGTTGTTGGTGCCATCGATTGCACCCATGTAGGTCTGGTGCCACCACAGGCAACAGAGCACATTTATAGAAACCGTAAATATTATCATTCTATCAATGTGCAGGTGGTGTGCCTTGCGGACATGACCATTTCCCATGTGTGTGCAGGATTTCCTGGCTCTGCACATGATTCTTATGTCATGAGGAATAGCATGGTGCCCTGGATGATGGAAAATCTGCATCCCGAGCGTGCTTGGATTGTGGGTGAGTATGTCTACTGATGTTGCCTGCTGTGTGTTACCTGCTGCACTCTGGCTGTTCAACATTGCAATGGGTGTTTGTCATTCACAGGTGACTCTGCATATCTCAGTAGGCCATGGCTGTTGAGGCCGCTCAGGAATCCCAGGACCCCGGATGACATTGGTTCAATGAGGCCTATTGCAGGACCCGACGTGTAATTGAGCGGACTTTTGGCGTGCTGAAGTCAAGATTCCGCTGCATTGACAGGACAGGAGGTGCACTGGCATACTCGTCTGGGAAGTTGTGCAAGATCGTTGTGGCATGCTGTATGCTGCACAACCTGGCCATTCACAAGGGGATCCCCCTGCTCCTGGACGATGGTGAAGAACCAAGGCCACCACCTGCTCAAGGACCTGAGTCCAGTGATGAGGACAATGGAGAGGAGGAAGGAGTTGACCTGCGCCAACAGCTCGTCGACCGCTACTTCACTTGAAGGTGGGTGACGACGTACAACGTGTACATTGTCTGGTGTGGTTGATGTTGTTGTGAATGGCTATGCGCAGATGTAACAGACAGGCACACGTACAGTCACCTTTGGGTGGTTAATGTGATATTGACGTTCCATGTGGGGACGTATGCTGGCCTCTATTTGTTCACACCTGCAGCCCATTGTCTTGTATGCCAGTAGTGTCTTGTGTATGTTTTGTGTAGTGTTCTGTCTGTGATGCCACAATGACACCAGTGACTGTGGTCCTGTTGTGTCTCACTAGGTGCTTCAGAATTATCCTACCCTACATATAGTACATCATTTGGACACATCATGGACATTGTCAGCACTGAAAATGTTGTACTAAAAAAGATACTGCACAAAATCTGGTGCGTCAGGTATTTTATTAGTAAAGTGGACATGTGATTTGTGCGTGAATATTTACATGAAGGTGGGGAATGAGCAGTGAGTTCACAGTCATGGTCGATGAGATGCAAGAGTAGACACCACATGGATGTGGTGACCCAGTCCAACAAACAAGTGCCATTGCCAAGGAAATATGGGGAAAGACAGTCCAAACAGTCAATGCAGTGGGGAAGAAGGTTGCCATCAGGGCTGGCTCCGTGACTGGCGTGTGGCAGGTGCTTTGCCTCCGAATACTCCCAGGCTCTTCTTTGGATGCTCCCTTGATCTTTTTAGCGGTGGGGGGTCTTCTGACTGGCCAGCGGCGTCAAGGGACACGTCCCTCTCTGTTCGTGCAGGGGAGGATGGTGCACTGTCATCCTGCGGCACAACAGGAGGGGGCTATGGTGTTGCTTGGGACACAGGCCTGTCCCTCTGCAACGCCACTTGCTGGCCCATGAGGTCCACCATCTGTCCCAGGCAGTTGTCAATGGACCTCATCAGCAGGGTGAGCTCTCTTAATAGTTCAGCAGACCGGCCACTTTGTCCCTGGACCTCTTGGTATGCCTCCACAACTCTGGGGAAGTGATCCAAGGATGGTGTCCACTCCTCCCGAGGTCTGGTGGTGACCCTGGCCCTCCCACCTGCCCTGCTGCCACGGACCTGTTGCCTCGCCACTCTGGGTCCGCACACACTCTCCCTGCCCTCCACAGTTGCTGGTGTGGCCTGGTCATCCCCTTGGGACAGGGGTGTTGCTGCAGGTGGTACTGGTGGTACTGGTGGTGGTGGTAGTTGTGTTGGAGGCAGAGGCCGTGACTGCAGTGGTCTGCTGTGCTGTTGTTGGTGCAGCAGACGTGGTGGTGGGGAGGATGGGGTCCTGGGACCTCTGGGTTTGTAGCACACCAGATGGGCTGGGCTGGAGTTCATCGTCCAAACTGTCCTGGGAGTCAACATCTGAGAGTCTATGTACCGGGGGTGGAGACTGGCTCTGCTGGTCGATGTTCTGGTCCTCAGCAGTGAGTTCTTCATCACCTGTGGATTAGATGGGGAATGGTTAGTGTTGTGCACTGTGCAAGTATTGTATCATCTGTGTTTCATTGACTGTCTGTACACTACACAATTATGAAGTCTCCACTAGTATTATTGATGGCAACACTGTGTGTAATTTCATAGTGCAAAGGAACATCATTTACTCATACATGTCAGGTGTCGATGCATTGCATGAAATTGTTGCTTTGTGTAGGGATGCAGGTCTCACACACACACATCAGGAAGAGTTAAGATGGATACCTACCTGTTAGCTGAGGGAGAACAGTGCAATGGCTGTCCCGTGCTCCTGGGTGGGGGAGGCCTCCATGCTGTTGGAGTGTGGGACAGGGGGCATGCTGGGAGTGGTGATACAGGCCTCCCACCCGCAAACAGTGCTCTAATACAAGATGGCTACCTACCTGTAAGTCTGTTTGTTGAACAGTGCAATGGCTGACACATGCTCCTGGGTGGGGGAGGCCTCCATGCTGCTGGAATGTGGGACAGGGGGCATGCTGGGAGTAGTGATACAGGCCTCCCAACCCCAAATAGACCTCCAATAAAAGTTGGCTACCTACCTGTAAGTCTGTTTGTTGAACAGTGCAATGGCTGACACATGCTCCTGGGTGGGGGAGGCCTCCATGCTGTTGGAGTGTGGGACAGGGGGCATGCTGGGAATGGTGATACAGGCCTCCCACCCCCAAACAGTGCTCTAATACAAGATGGCTACCTACCTGTAAGTCTGTTTGTTGAACAGTGCGATGGCTGATACATGGTCCTGGGTGGGGGAGGCCTCCATGCTGCTGGAGTGTGGGACAGGGGGCATGCTGGGAGTTGTGATACAGGCCTCCCACCCCCAAACAGTGCTCTAATACAAGATGGCTACCTACCTATAAGTCTGTTTGTTGAACAGTGCGATGGCTGACACATGCTCCTGGGTGGGGAAGGCCTCCATGCTGCTGGAGTGTGGGACAGGGGGCATGCTGGGAGTGGTGATACAGGCCTCCCACCCCCAAACAGTGCTCTAATACAAGATGGCTACCTACCTGTAAGTCTGTTTGTTGTACAGTGCAATAGCTGACACATGCTTCTAGGTGGTGTTGGGGGGGTTATACATCTTGGTAGGCTGTGGTAGAGGGGGTATGGCGTGAGTTGCACAGACCTTCCTCCCCATACAGTCCTCCTATGCAAAATGGCTAGCTACCTGTTGGGTGAGGGTGGACAGTGTAATGGGGTTTGGGTTGTGCAAGGGAGTACTTCTCAGTGTGTTGGTTGCCATTTGTTTGTACTTACCAGCCTCTGTTCCCCCTGCTACTCCTGTGAGACTCTCAGGATGCAGTATGGCAAGCACCTTCTCCTCCCATGGTGTGAATGTTTTCGGTGGGATGGGAGGGCCATTGCCAGTCACGTTCGCCAGATGCCAGTTCTTGCTCCTCTTCTCTTTGACCACCCTCTGGAGATCATGCCACTACTTCATGATCTCCTTCTTGGATCTTGGGGTGGTCCCTACAGCATTGACCCTTTGGACTATCCTTTCCCACATTTGTGTCCTTGTGGCTAATGGTGTCTATTGGACCAGGCTACCAAACAGTTGTGGCTCTACTCTCACTATCTCATTGACCATGACTGTCAACTCAGTCTATTGGTGTTGCCAGTGCTTGTTTTGCAAAGTCGGAAATGTAGGTTTTGGGTCTTAGTTCAGGCGGCACCCAGGGAAACTTAGCAAACCTGTAATTTTTTTTAAAACTATACACCCAATGGATTCCAGGGTGGTGTGAGTTGCATAGCTCAAACAAGCTTTTCTTACCAGTTGCCCTTGCAGACTTCAAACTTGGACAAGAAAAACAAATTTTCTCACATTTATATAATGGGAAGTTATGGAATCTATGACGAGCCACAAGTGTCCTACCGCCTAGCATTCCTCCAAGTGTCCCGATAAAACGAATACCTCACTTATGTGGGTAAATCTAGTGCCTGCAACAGGAAACAATCCAAAATGCAACATGAACACATCACTTTTTTCCACTAAAAACTGAAACTTTTTTTGCAATGTAGGTAGGTTTGGATTTTGGGCCTTAGCTCAGCCAGCAACTAGGGAAACCTGAAAACCTGCACATTTTTTAGAACTAGCCAACCAGGGGGATCTAGAGTGGGGTGACTTCAATGGCTCTCGCCAGATTTTATTACTCACAAGCCCTTGCAAATCTCAACCAAACCACACATTTTCTTCACAATTCTTTACAGAAAACCTCTGGAATATGTGGGGAGCCACAAATGTCCTACCACTCACCATTCCTTCAAGTCTCCCAATAAAAATGTTACCTTATTTGTATGGGTAGATCTAGTGCCCGGGGCAGGAAAGGGCCCACAACGCAACATGTACACATCACATTTTTGTACTAAAACTGACCCTTTTTTGGCAATGTGGATGGCTGTGCATTTTTGGCTCAAGCTCAGCTTTCACCCAGGGAAACCCAGACAACTTGCAAATTTTTGAAAAATAGGGAATTCCAGGGATGCATGACTTGCATGGCTCACATCAGGTAATTCTACCCAGAAGTCCTTGCAAACTTCAGACTTTGGCTAAAAACACACATGTTTCTCACATTCCTGTGGCGGAAAGTTCTAGAATCTGTGGGGAGCCACACATTTCCTGCAACCCTGAGTTCCCATACATCTCCCGATATGAAAAGTACCTCACTTGTGTGAGTGGGCCAAGAGACTGCCACACAAAAAGCCCTAAAGTGCTACTTTAAGAGATAAAGAAACACATGGATATGATGGACGGAGCGCTGAAACTTTTCAGACACTCACCCCCAGTCACAGATCTGGGTTTAATCTATCATCGTTCTTTAGCTCACTTCGCCACCCAGTTCAGACACAGCTATATGCAAATCAGTCTTGGCCCAGTGCCTCATGGTTATAAACAACAACAGGCCTCACATATACTACACCCAATCCTAAAGGTACAACAAAAAGTTTCTCCTTCTATTTTTGCTACTAATTTACATCGTCCTTCAAGCTTTTGTCCCCGACCTCTTCATTGGGCCCTGAGGTAACTGTTTTTGAACAGCATGCACTACATGACATTGAAATCCTGGTACAAACTCATGAGCAAGCGCATTTAAACAACATGAGTAAAAGTGACTGGTCGGCTATTAAATCGATACAGGATAATACATAGATTACGATTAAACAAGCTGACAAAGGCGGAGCTTTGGTTATACTTAATACTAGTGATTACGAGGCTGAAGTGTTGAGACTGTTGGGGGTCCGCACAAATTATCATCTTTTGATGCGGGATTCTACACCTGAACTTCTTGATATCATCAAAACCCTGGTGGCGGATGCAGTAGGGAAGAAATTGATAACATTTAAAGAGGCGGATTTTATTATTAATCAGAAACCGCGAGTTCCGGCATTTTACATCTTGCCCAATATCCATAAGCCACAAAGTCTGCCACCAGGGCGCCGGATTGTTTCAGGTATCCAATCCGTTTTGGAACCCCTGTCCCAATTCGCTGACTTTTTCTTGAGGGAGGCAGTTATTACGCAACGCTCGTATGTGCAGGACACCACTGATATATTGAACATTCTTAAGAACGTGGAGTTTGATCCGAAGAACTGCTGGTGACTATTGATATTGAATCATTATACACCAGCAACCCCCAGGACGCCACGCTGGTGGCAGCGGCGCGGGCTCTGGGGGCACTTGAATGGTTCTATGACACCCTCCAGTCATTCATCCTGCAATGTATTGAACTAGCACTCACAAATAATTTTTTTGAGTACAAGAACCAACTGTACCTGCAGGTGTCGGGAACTTCAATGCGGTCCACATTCCCCCCGAGTCTGGCCTGCATTTATGTAATACACCACACCTCTAACCCCTTTAAAGAGAATATCTCACTGTGATATATATTGATGATGTCCTCTGTATCTGGACAGGTACAGAGGACCATCTTAAGGCATTTTTGACATGGTTGAACCAGGTTGATGAGTGCCTCCGGTTCGGTGTGGACAATCAGCAATACATCTGCTGTATATCGAGACGTGGACATCCCAGCTGTGGATCAAAGGCTAGCTACTAATGTCCATCATAAAACAACGGACATAATTCCCTCCTTCATTATCGCTCATTCCACCCAAGAGCCAGAAGGGATAATCTCCCGGTGGGCCAGTTTTTGTGATATTGTCGCAACTGTTCAACAACTGGTAAATTTATGGAACAGTCGGAAGAGCTGGTGACTAGGTTGAAGGAAAGGGAATATCCTATTAAAGTCATTAAGCAAGCCTGTAAGCGTGCTTTGAATACTCCATGTGAAGCTTTGTTGGAGAGAAGTGTTAAGGAGAGAAAAGAGTGCCTCCCTGTTGTCACCACATTCAATCCACTTTCGACAAAAATTAGGCAGATAGTGAGAAAACATTGGTCTTTTCTTGATACTGCCACTAGCAAAATGCCACCTCCACGTTTTGCGTTCAAAAGAGCAAGATGGTCCATACTTGCATCAGGTCATTCCCCGTATGAGGGATGTTCGGTAATATTATTTACAGACTGACCTGTAGCTGCGGTCTGCACTATATTGGTTTAACCTCACGAAAGGTGAAAGTGCACATACAAGAGCACTTGAACACTATTAAGGCCAAAAAGTTGGCTACGCGGCTGGTGCAACACTTCAATGAGAAAGAACATGATCCCAGGGACTTGAAATGGACCGTTCTTGAGAGAGTGTTGGGTGAAACACACAATGTTGAAACCATTTTGTCTAGGAAAGAAGCTAAATGGATTTTTTCTGAACGAGCAGATCGGGAGGGATTGAATGATACCATTGAATGGAACAGGATTAGTAGACGCTGAGGAGGGTGCGCTCAGTTATGTGTTTTTGGACACCTGTTTGCTTACATCCGAAGGCCCCGTCCATCCTCTACACCATAATAGGGTTACAGCCAGTTATGTAGAAAGTACATTAGTGCCACTGAGATGTACATGTGTAGACTGTGGTCTATTTATCGGGTGGGACTATTCATCAAAAGGCTCTGTCCCCCGTTTCTTTATCACATTCCTTTCCCTGGTCTTCCAATGTCTGTGTGTGATCAGGATGATACACAACTGTTACCAGGCTAGTGAAATAGAATGTCCTTTTGGTCATTGATTTGCATTAAGCATTATAAAAACACTTGTTCTCCTACATGCCACCAATATTAGTGACAGTTCAATATGCTGTCGTCTTTAATGAAAACATTGAAAAGTTGGATCTTTTTAATTTTCAGTTTAAAACTTTATTCTGCCGCTTTTTGAGCAGATTTCCCACTCCAAGCTGGCCGCCGTTTATACGAGGCCCCCTTATGTTTACGTGGTGGCTGACTAAAGGGCTTTTTGAATGATATTGATGAACATTGAGAAGCAGGGTCTTTTCAATTTTCAGTTTAAAACTTAATTTTGCTTTTTTTGTGCCGATCTCCCGTTCCAAGATGGCCGACGTTTATGAGTGGTAATATGCGGCCCCGGATGTTTATGTGGTTGCTGGGCGGGGTTTTGAATGCCCTTAAACCACGCTGCACTGTTAGCTTGTTGTCGGAGCTTCTAACACGCCGGTGGGACGTGGCAGGGGTAAGGGCGATGCAAGCCGTGGTGAGAATGGTGTACTTTTGGAAGCTTTCTTCTCAGTTCAGAAGCATACTGGGATGCGCACTGTAAGTTGTTAGGGTGCGTGGATAACTGCTATGGCCCCATTAGGTTTCTGGCGTGCTGGTGTCGTCATGTTTGAACCCGGTGTAACTTTGGCATTGGGCATTTTATTCCACGCTGTTTGTATTGATAAAGGCAGTATGCGAGCAGTTTTGAAATATTTGCATATTACATGCTGACGACGGAAATTTGTATGTTATACTCACTAGCAACAGAATCACAAGCGAGCTAGTAGTATGTTTTTATCGATGAAAAGGCATGTTAATGTTTGAGATACCAAGGAATAATATGATATGTATTTTTTGCACCTCTGCAGGGGGCTAGACAGTGGGCAGTCACCCCGGGGGCACCTGATCATAGGCGGCATGGTCCATTATGAAGACGGTTGCAGGTATGCAGAGGTTTTGCAACCGCTAGGTAAAGAGGAGATTATGTACATTATATGTAGCAAACTGTGTGTTAAAAGAACATTGGAATTCATTATGTCTTCGTGGAAGGCAGATGGATATCGCAACTGGCTTCAATTTTGTGTGTTTTTATTGGTACCATCACAGGTTTTAGGTGAATCTTGTGTGCAGCTGAGAATTGGAACCCCTATTAGCCCTGAAGAAGTTGTGAGATGGTTTAGCAACGAAACATGTTGGCAGGATAGAATTGATTATGGTTTGACGGAAACCATTTTTAATTGGGGAAGCATGCAGCGTCTAATAAAATTGTGTCAGGCCAGCAAGCTTTACCGGTTTTTAAAGGTGAGAATTATGTTCACATATTCACACAGGGGTTCAATGGGCGCTTATAAAAATAATAGGCACAGATGGTCTACTTATATCTAAGCTTTACTATCACTCTTCACCACATTTTCTTTGAGATTCTTCCAAAAGGAGAATACACACTTTTTTCCTTTTTTCTTTACACAGAGAGAGACTAACCTATGATGATGAGTGGGTAAGCTGGTGAGTACCAGTCAGCAGCCCCTTTGGTGTTACTACCATGCGGTACTCTCTCTCCCTCTCCTCACATTTTTCACATATTCATTAATTTTAGGTAGAATTTAGCCTTTGATGGGTTTTAAGACATTTATTGATACACCGGAACAATTAGAGTAGTGAAAGGCATCACACTCCAGGGAATTGAGAAGAAGATTTAAACCCCTCTTAATTGTCGTACCTTCAGGATTGGGTGTAGTATAGGTGAGGCCTGTTGTTGTTTATAATATTGTGAGTGGGGGGGGCGGCCTTACTTTTTTCTCCCCCTTTGACTCCTATTGTGTTGTTCCGATGCCTCATGGCAACAGTCCAGTCCGAACTGCCGAGCCAGGTCCTCCCTGGACCGGAAACAAGCATCCTGGGACCGGTTTCTGTCATTGGGTGCAGTGTCAAAACTAATTTGCATATGGCTGGGTCCAGACTGGATTGGCATAGTTAGCAAAAATAACGATTGATTTAGGCCCAGATCTCTGTACTGGGGTGAATGTATGACATTGTTCTGCATTTTGTCCATCAATTGTTCTTTTTGCATTCTTCATTTCATGCAGCAGCAAGGAAACGCCTTTGAAAAAACTGAGCCTGTGTGACTACACAACTTCATGACCAAACAAAATGTGGATAATGATATAAAGACATGGCTACTTGTCTTCCTGGAACATGGATCGAAACTATACGCAGAACTGAATCAGGATAGACTTGTATTGAAAGAAAAAAAACTGTTGAACATAGTCACAAAAGCTAGGCTTTCACGCTTTACTGCCGTAGTAGAGTTTCGTCCAACCAGCCACTACAAAACAGGTAACAAAAAAACAACTTTCGCAAGCACGTAGAAAGTTGGATGTAGCAAATGAAGGGATGAATTTATCAAGGACATTCTGTTGCCTGATCTTCTTTCAACAAACAAATTATTTGAGATGCTGGAACCAAACCAGTGAAGCACAAACTAGTACAAGAGCTAATAACAAACCTATCAACTAAAGAATTTCAATTCAGATAGGTGTCTTCATTGAAAACTGCTGTTGTTGTTGACTACATGTCACAATTGCGAATTGTAAAGATTTAATCAATGCAAAACTTTGGAGGTTGTTCAGTCTGTTCTACAGATATCAAAGTCAGTGTACACCTTGCAGAACTACACATTGTCTTTGACAGTTATCTTGAACTATCTGTCAAAGAATGTGAGAGAATCAGATGAATGTCTACAAGTGGAACAAATTACCTTGCCTGCATCAAAATGTTTACACATATAAAAATGCAACTTGATAAATTCTGGTCATCAACATCAAACAAGATGAACTTGGAGATGTTACTCACCAAAACATTGCTGATGCTTCAGTAAACACTGAAATTCCAATTAGTGCAAGTGGAATGATTGTCAATGAGGAGTTGGTGCCTGCAAAGATATATTCAAAAGGTACGACCATATTATTCAAGAACTTACCAGCAAATTGGAGGACGCTGACCTTCATGTTATGCCATATTTTAAGTGAACTACTTGAAATAGTTCCAATCAAGTTATTGTACTGTCAAATGATACAGATATTATTATTGTACTACTTAGATTTGTTGCGATATTCATAAGTAAAGGACTGTTTTAGTTATGGATACGTTACGGAACCAGAGAGAAAAGACAATTAATCACGCTTCATATTCTGTAGAAGAAACTTGGACCAGAGATGCCCAGTGTTATTATCAAGGCACATATTCTTATGAGTGATAACACTATGAACACATTTAGAAAAAAGCATGGAGCTTTAACTGCTGAAGTGAAACTGTGAAGTTTCTAAAAGGATTTAAAGGATTTGCTGAGACAGAAGAAGAATGTAACTTTAAAGATGTAGAAAAATACCTTATGTGTGTGTGGAAAATGAGTTCTAAGTGCCACACATTTGACTGTCTTTGGTACAGAGATTTCAAGTGATCAGTCCTGCTAAACAACCTTTCACTGATGTCATATTCTGTGCAAAGAAGGGCGCTCAACTTGATTAGAAGATGTGTAAATGTTTTCGATCATCCATATGTAGAGAAAGATCCTTGTGAATTTGGTTGGGAAGATATTGATGGGGTACTAAAACCTACAAAATTTCTAAAGCCTCAACCCACAGAGCTTACACATACGTGTACTAGCTTTGCTACAAAAAGATGTCCCTGTCAATATGCTCTTCTCAAATGTTCAACATTCTGCAAATGTACCACAAGCAATTGCCAAAATAAATAAATAAAGTGAACTATAAAAATGTATCCAAAACAGAAGTGATAAACATTATTTTTTTCATATCAAGGTCATAAACATTGTTTGGGGTATACATAAAAGGATTAAAAACCATTATTATTTGTTTCATTTCTATATATGTCTCTTATTTTCTCTATTATAGCCACCAATTTGGAAGATGGTGGAAGGTTATATTTTTATTTTAGAGTTTTATATAGCGCAAACTAGACCCGAGACATCGGGTATCACAGCACTTTACATGAACACCAGTTTCCAGGGTTGCTCTAATGAGTTATTTCCTGTCTCTGACTACTCGACCCCCAAAACCTATGTTTTGGCACCAAAATGGTCTCATGGTTCCTGAAATATTAAATCATCACTACAACACATCTGCCTTTTTTTTCAAATGTAGTCCAGAAATATTCGGCCCAGGTCCGCAATGTCTACCCATGCTATTTTACTTCCCTAATGATCTAAAAACACAAATCAAAATGAAAATCTCTGGACAACTATTTTTTTACAGAGGTATATCATGGGACCAGGATTATATACACTCCTCCCATGTACTTGTTGTACTCAAGTATACAGGTGGGCTTATGAACTTTGACCAACTGACTCGTGACGAGAGTAGTGCTGTCATCATAGATTGTAGTTAATGTTAATGTTAAAATATTTATAGAGTGCAACGTTCACCTGATCGGTTTCTTGGCGCTTCTGGGATTGAGCTCTATAAGCCTTGTTGCTTACGGGGAGTAGGCTTGCTGGAATAGCCACATTTTGAGCAGCTTCCTAAAGTGGAAATGCGAGTTAGTGGAACGGATTGAAAGAGGGAGGGAATTCCAAATTTGGGGGGAAAGCGTTGAGAACCGGATCCCGCCGTATTTTAGGCGCTTATATCTATGGACGGTCAGTAAATGTTGACCAGAGGAGCGGAGGGTATGGGAGGGAATGCATTACTTGATCTGATTGGAGATGAACCTAGGGCATGTGTCTGATAGGGCTTTATGCGTAATGCAACTGAGCTTGAAGATACTTTGTTGTACCACAGGAAGCCAGTGCAGTTTTTTGAGCAATGGTTTTATATGATGGCCGGCCGGGAGTTGGAAGATCAGTCTGGCCGCCTGGTTCTGTATCAGTTGCAATCGATGCATCTGGTAAGCAGGAATACCTGCATACAGTGCGTTGGCATAATCTAGCAGCGAGTTGATAAGCGCAAGAACGACCAGAGTTACGACTTCTATTGATAAAAATCTTTTTTTTTTTTTTTATTTCCCGTAATATGAGAAAGCAGGCTGACACCACAGAACTGATCTGAGGGTTCATCGAAAGATCGCTACTGATTTTGATGCCCAAGCTTTTTGCCGAAGAGACGGTGGGCGGAGAGCCCAGAGCGGGAGGCCAAAAGCTGGCATTCCAGGGGTTAGAAGGCGTGAGTGTCAGGACCAACTCTGTCTTGTCAGGATTAAGTTTTAATTGGTTAGTATTCATCCATGTACTAATGTAGGTCATGGTAGTCTGTAAGTTGGATTCTGAAAGTCTCGTAGGTTGGATGTTAAAGATGAGTTGCAGGTCATCTGCAGAGTTGTAGACCAGAGCTCCCATTTCCTTCAGGGCCGATATTAAAGGTTGCATATATAGGTTGAATAAGAGGGGGGATAATGAGGTGCCCTGTGGGACTCCGCAGGAGAGCCGGCCTTTTTTGAGCAAAAATTACCCAATCTGACAGATTGATGTCTATCCGTCAGGATGGAGCGTATCCACCTCAGGGCCTGGCCTCCAACGGCAGCGCTGCGGACACGGTCGATCAAGATGTTGTGATCAACCGTATCGAATGCGGAGGAAAGGTCGAGGAGGATCAGGGTCTGGGGGGAGTTGTGGTCAGCCCCCATGCGAAGCTCGTCCATGACCGTAACAAGAACCGCCTCGGTCGAGTGGGCAGGCCTAAAGCCGGCTTGATGAGGGTCTAGATAATGGGACTCCTCAATAAAGGAGCTCAAGCATTCCGCCACATGTGTCTCCAAAATCTTACTTAAGTAAGGTAGGAGGGATATTAGGCGATAATTACTCATCACTTGGGGGTCCGCCCTAGGTTTCTTGAGGATGGGAAGGAACTCTGCACTTTTGAACGAGTCGGGGACCTTGCCACTGCACATAGAAGTGTTGAGGAGAGATATGGGTGGGTCAGGACAGGCGCTGAAAGCCTCGCGCAGTATATGGGGAGGACCACTGTCCAGAGGGGAGCCAGATTTGACCCTGTTCATCAGGTTGGAAAAGGAGTCTGAGTTGATGGAGGGGAAATGATCCAGTCGAGGGGGGAGGATTTTGTCAGGCAAGGCAATAGGAGTGGGTGTGATTGTTAAGGGGATGCTTGATTTAATTATGTCAATTTTTTCGAAGAAATAATTATTTCACCTGTCCCACAATTCTTGAGAGTGCACTGGTTGTGCTGAGACTCTCTCCATCCCTGTCAGTTCGTCGACGATCGAGAAGATCTCTCTGGTTTTGTTAGCAGAGTTCAAGATTTTACTTGTGATGAACTCAGTTTTACATTTAAGCACAGCAGTTTTGTAATCCTTAAAAAATCACAAGTAGCTGGTTTTCAGTTCGGGCTGATATTTCCTTTGCCATTTTCGCTCAGCTTGTCTGAGACTTAGTTTTTGTTCCTTTAGGGCGGGTGAGAGAACCATTTTTGAGCATCGTGCGACCTGCGTGCTTTAATGTTTTTTTGAGGGGCAACCTTGTCACTGGCTTGTTCAAGCCAAGTGGCTAGGTTTTCCGCCTGGTTTGTGAGAGAGGTAAATTGGGTCGGCGGGGCAGTGTTGATAAGGATAGTTTTAAAGGTCTCGACGCAGGCTTGGCCCCAATTCCTCGCCTTCATGCTGTTCGGTCTGATCGTGGGAGGTACTGCCAAGACTGCAAGCGTGCACCTAATTAAACAGTGGTCTGACCAAGCGCAGGGAAGGACAGCAAGTTGGGTAATGTCCAGATTAAAGGACCAGACTTGGTCTAAGGTGTGACCTTTGTTGTGCGTAGGGGTATGAACATGCTGTATGCAGTTGAGATTGGTCAATAGGTCCGTGAAGTCCTGAGAAAGTGGGGTTTCATTTGTGTCGCCCGGCCAGTAGTTGAAATCACCCACGATCAACACTCTAGAGCAGAGGTCTTCAATCTGTGGGGCGCAACCCCCAGGGGGGGCGTGGAGTCGTGGGAAGGGGGTCGCGCATTCTCCAGCCTCACTTGTGCTTGGTTTCCAAAACGTTTGTTTTCGTTTAGGAAAAGACAGTCCTCCTGGGACTGCTGATTTCGCAACTTAAAGTACTGTGAAAAGCTTTTGTGCCACGATGTCTGGTCACCTGAAAGAAATGCAAATGTGCCCCATTAGTTAATCTGCAAGTGCAAAGTATGCTTGGGACCCTGTGAATCATGACAAAGATTTTATTTTATTTTTAGTGGTAGTGCAAACGGCTAACAACTGTGATGTGAAGTGCTTACTTTTAATCCTAACTGTATTTACTGCCCTTAGAAACCCTAAGAAGGTGTTGAATGTTACATTTAGGTAAAAATAAAATGCATTGCATATGCCCTGGTATTACTAAAATCTACATTTTGTAGGCACCATTTCATTGTAAAGCTATTTACACATTTTGTATCAGTCTATCTTATACTGTGTATAATGCAATGCAAATATAAAATATTGACTTACATATTCACAGTGCTTTCTGTCATAGGCTGTGACCTCTTAGCACAAAAAATACACTAATCACTATTCTTCACTGCACGAACCAAGATTTAATTTTGTGTCTCCCTGGTTACACACAGACCTTTGCAATGCATTAACTAATAGAGGTTTCCTAATGCACTACAGTGCATTTCTCACTAATAACTTTTTAAATTTATTTTTCATTTACTCTGCCCATTATTTTATATGTAGGTACCTGATGGTGATAGACCTAAAAAACGTACAGAATATTTTGGAACGTATTTATTAGAGGCTTGCGCCACCACAGCATCATTTTTTTATGCTCCAGCAGTGCAAGTGTCTCAACCATACCTAGAGACGACGGAAAGTCACCCTGCATGGCTTTTCATTTCCTCATAGATATGGAGTAAGACAAAGCAGCGCATGTCACTGCGCTGCCTTACTCTGCGCCAAGGAGATGTTCCATAGGTGTATTGTGAGTTATCCCACGCAACACCCATGGATTTTGATACTGCCCCATATTTACAAAATCTCGTAAACCTGGGCAGCGCCAAAAACGTATGCCTCCTCAGCAGAGGCGTAACAATGAGAAATGTTTTAATTTCTCCTTGTTTTTTTTTCTTTCCATGTGTGTGCATTCAGCCACTAACATAGAAAGGGGATAACGCCTCTTTGGGTTGTTTTTGTGAAGGAAGGTGCCCCTTCCTGCACAAAAACAATCCTGCCTATGTTGGTGCTAGGCAGCAATTTGTGCGCCAATGGGAAAGGACAGGAATGCACTGTATTTCATAAATATGGTGCATTACTGCCCTTTCACATTGGTGCAGGGCAGCGCAGCAAGAAGACTTGTGGTGCTGCTCTACGCCAATTCTTCATAAATTAGGCCCTTTAGACCTCTGACCACGTACCCACGCTTACTGACCTTTGGTGAAACACTGTTCAATATGATTTCCCCACCATAAAAATATTTTTCTGTGGGAATTGAGGGCGTTTACGGTTGTTAATGAGCAGTACCAGGTTCTAGAAAGTTTTGCCGGGAGGGGGTCCTTGCGCCTAAAAAATCTTGACAAGAGGGTCTTGGCATCAAAAAGTTTGAAGACCTCAGCTCTAGAGTGATTGATGACCAAATGGCCGATTAAATTGCCGAACTCCAGCGGATAAGATGGCATGTGCAGTGGAGTGCGATAAGCAACGACGCATGCCAGCGAGGAGAGATGCGTTTCCAATTTAATAATAAGTGTTTCCGTCAGAGCGATTTGAGTGGTTGAGAGTGCAGTGAACTGGTGTTTTTTGTGGATAATTGTGGCCACACCCCCGCCCTTTTTATCCGCGTCCCTATCGACATGGAGGATGTAATAGGGAGCGGGGATGGCTGCTAGGATGTCCGGAGAGGAATCGTCACGCAGCCAGGTTTCAGACAAGAATAAGATATCCGGCCGGTTCAGCTCGATCAGGGAGAGTATCTCTGACTGGTGCTTGCCAATGGAACGAGTGTTAATGTAATATATCGTAAGTTCGTCTCTTTTGTTGTCGGAGATCTCCGAGGACGGATCTGGGGCAATGTCGCAATGCAGGTCAGTGCGGGTAGAGGATGCCCACCCTGGCCAAGCGATGTTGGAGATGACTGAACTAAGATCTGGGAGCAGGAGGCCATAGTGCTCCAGTCGGTGTAGCTGAGGGGTGCCTAGCCCATAGTTGGTACGAAGTGCTTTTAGTTGATTAGCTGTATAAGTCAATGGCTGAACATAGTGGACAGCCCCTTGCCCCGGCCTGGCGCGAACAGGCGCAGACGGGCTTGCCTTTAGCGTGCCATCGGTGCGCCCGGTGCGCACGTCCGATGCGCGATGGCCAGCACATCCGTTTATGGGGAGAGGAACGTTTTTGCACTAGACCGCTCACCCGTGGCCCCGCCGGAAATGTGGGAAAAGTGAAGGTAGCAAGTCGCCTCCCTCCATATACACATCACATCTATCAAAGAACTTGACTGCAAGCAGTTCATTGGAATGCAACACAGTGCAGTGGGATTTTTCAAGCTTCTTACAAACAAGCTCCTGCGGGATTCCTTTACAGCGACATTGACTGTATTGCATGCCACAGTGCCATCTTTGTACAGCTCACTGAACAGTAGCTGCCCTTTGTACTGGATCCAGGACTCATCAATGGCTATATTCTTTCCAGGAGTATACATCTCTGGCTCAATTTTGAACACCATGCCATGGACTGGATGGTCCCGGAGCAATGCAGCAGAAATATCATTGAAATGCAGCATACGCTGTAACAGCAAAAAACGACATCTGCTCATGTATGACGCAAAGATTGGTATTATCCAAATCAAGCAAGTAGACCAATAGGACTGCAAGCTTGGGTTTTGCACTAACCCCATATTCAGCATAGGACCCACAAATGTCTTCAACTTCTCAAGTGAAGTGGGAGTCTGCTGGTGTGCACTAGAATTAGGCCAAAGAGTGCCTCCATGCTGCCTCAGAAATTGTTCTGCTTCAATTTCTTTTAAAAAGCCAACCTCCAAATAGAGATAGACATAGTCATTCGTCAAAAGAATTGCTGTATTAACTTTATATGCAGCATGTCCAGTGAACAGGGGAATTTGGGGCTGCACTAAATTGGCAGGGCTGCCAAGGGAGCACTATCTGTACTTAGCGCCACAGGTGCCTGCTCTCTGGGTTGGTCTAGCCAGAGAGCAGTTTCCACTGCACAGACTGTGCTTGCAAAAGGACATCACGACTGCCATGACCTGCCAGGATTTGATCCTGCCTCAGAGCTATCCTCCATAACTCTTGTCTCAGCCTGGGCGATACTCATCCACCGAGTCGCCATCCCTGCTGACTGTCTAGAAAGAATCTAAAACCTTCCTTCAAAAACATTTTGTCCTACGTAAAAGACAGAAGTATGGTTCTGAATCAGTCTGTGGATGTGTGCAGCTGTAAAAAGTGTGTGACAAAGTGTAAAAGCACTTATTGTGGCATGGGTGTGTTCGACTGTGAAATGTGTGCAACAGTAAAAAAGCAAAAAAACTAATTATCTAATTGATGCACCTTCTCAAAAGACTCTAAATATTTTTTTTAAACACCTTGCCACATGCACAATACCACATCATACTTCAAAGTAAAATGAGTGAACCCACTCCAGTCACTGTTCATTTATTATGATACTGACATGCAGCAGAGAAACCTTTAGGTGGGAGGCAACTAAACAAAAATATATCTGATTCAGACAGGGCCAAAAACTAGGCTTAGGTATGACAATAAGTGTCCCCTAGTAGCAAATCAGATTCATATTCAACCATTTGCAAAGCCAAAACTCTGTCAGTAATTGCCAGACCTATTTGCCAGTGCCTATTTTGTCATGGCTTATGCAAAATGTAATTGTTGGGGAAGCCTAGGGGCCCAAAGGAGGCTGACTCATGTCAGGAGCACAGTCTCATGAACATTTATTTATTTATTTATGTTTTCTCAGGGAAAAAACACATTTTATAAAAAAAAGTCACATGCCCATGGGGAGAATGGCCCATATGTCAGAGGGGCTAACCCCCATATACCATACTGCTTTTTTCCATCAAACTTGATATAGTGCAAACTCAAGGCGAAGGTATTGGTGCACTTTACATGACCACCAGTTACACAAGTGGAACAATGCTTGCCTAAACCACGCATCTGCCTTAACCACACATATGCCTTAACCACACATCTGTGTGGTTAAGGCAGTCAGTGGTCTAGCTATGCAGATGGGCAGGGTGAGGATTAGGAAGGATCCCATGAAGAAGCTCAGGCATGTGGCAATGTAAGTGGGGCTGGGACCAGGTTTGGGGGTAGTTTATAGGGGTGGGGCGGTTTTAGGGCTCAGGGCGGGGGAGTAGTGTTTTGGCAGGGGACGTTATAGGGCTCAGGGCAGGGGGGTCGGGTACTTTAAGGGCTGCAGCAGGGATTTAGGGCTCAGGGTGGGGGAAGGGACAGTATTCAGTGGTGGGGGTCCATTTTAGGACACAGGGCGTGGGAGCTGGGGTTGGGGTATTTTTTTGACAGGGGGAAGGGTTTGAGGCCTCAGGGCGGGTAGAGGAGAAAAGACAGTTTTCAGGGTCGGGCAGTTTTAGGGCTCAAGGTGGGAGGGATGGGGTCAGGGTAGTTTTTTGGGCAGGGGCCAAGAGTTAGGGATAAGAGTGAGGAGACAGGGTCATTTTAAAGGCTGGGATGGATTGCAGGGCTCGGATATCAAGTGTTAAAGTGCAGGGCGGGAGGGCTGGGATGTTCAATTTACCATGCATATCCCTTTAGCAATCATGCCTTTACAGCAAAATTAATTGTGAAGACATACATGGTAAAGACACAATTGTGGTTGAGATCCCCCTTCAATAGGCATGCATGGTTGTATCATACAACCACATAGATGTGTATAGCAGGATAGATCTGGTGGTGTAGGGAAGATGCAGACATTTTTAAATGCTCAGCGTACTTAAATAGTCGGTTCACTCACTACTGCTTATCATGTTAACACCAGGGAGGACCACACCTAAAATCGTGCTGTGGAAACCTGTGGCAGGGGTTTGCCTGAGTGTCCTTGGATCCTGCAGATATTTTGTGTGAAGTATCTCCAAGCAACTGCCTTGTCTAAACTTGGTCTCAAGTAACCAAACGGCCTTGAAAGCTCCCCTAAAGCTGGGTGAATTGCCTCCCACCTAAAAGTTTCTCTGATGCATGTCAGTATCATAATAAATGAACAGTGACTGGAGTGGGCTCACTCATTTTACTTTGAAGTATGATGTGGTATTGTGCATGTGGCAAGGTGTTTTCTCGATGGGGAGCCAGTGTAGGCTCCTCAGGTGGGGTGAGATGTGGCTGCGGCTAAGGATGCTGAGGATCAGTCAGGCGGAGGTGTTTTGGATGCGTTGCAGTCATTGTAGGTTTTTGGCCGGTACTCCTGCGTAGTGTGCGTTGCCGTAGTCCAACCTGCTGCTGCCGAGGGCCTGGGTTACTGTTCTTCTTGTTTCGGTGGGGATCCACTTGTAGATCCTGCGGAGCATGCTGAGGGTGTTGTAACAGGAGGATGAGACAGCGTTGACCTGCTTCACCATGGAGAGAGAGGAGTCACGTATGATTCCTAGGTTGCGTGAATGGTCGGTGGGAATAGGTGCTGTTCCTAACGTGGTCGGCCACCACGAGTCATCCCAGGATGGTGGGTCAGAGGATGAGGACCTCCGTCTTGTCCGAGTTCAGCTTCAGTCGGCTGTTCTTCATCCATTTGGCGGCGGCATTCATTCCTTCATGGAGGTTGGTTTTAGCGGTGTGTGGGTCCTTGGTGAGGGAGAGGGTCAGCTGGGTATCGTCGGCATAGGAGATGATGTTGAGATCATGTTGGCGGGCGACATGGGCGAGGAGGGCCATGTAGACGTTGAACAGCGTCGGGCTGAGGGAGGATCCTTTGGTTCTTGGACCCTAAGGGTTCTTCATTATCCATTTCTATTATCAGGCTGGCATACCTCCCACTAAGCGCCTGCTCCCTGTGGCCACCTCTCCAAAATGTGGGTATAAATAATAAACCACTGTAACATAGTTTATTTTCATCCCTCCCATGTTACTTGTCAAAGAGCTTAGCCACTGTACAGGTAGCGTCCATGTTCTTAATTGCCCTTATATGTTGCAGTATCCTTTTGTTTCACAGTAAAGTCGTGCTCCATAAGTACACTTTCGGGCAAGGGCATTCCAACACGTATACAAGTAAGTTGGTTTTGCACCTGATTCTTTCTTTGATTGGAACATATTTTCTGCACACCGTGTCCTAAGTTGTTTTATTGCATCCATGTCTACACGCTTTGCACCTTGCACACCTCAAAAAGCCATCCTTAGCTTTCAACCATGCATCACTCTTAAGATGTTTGTTTCACATCACTGTTAATGAGATGGTCCCTCATGGATGGTGCACTTCTATGGCTAATCAGGGGTCTTCTTCCCACCTTGCCTCCTATGATGGGGTCACTTTTCATTAGGTGCCAGTGTGTAATCATTATTGACCTCACCAGCCTATGTTGTTTAATGTATGTCATAATGAATCAATGTTGTGTTCCCTTCTGAGCTTTATCCGCCTTGATATTTCACTCTTGATATTTGTTTAGCTCTCTGCTGTGTAGCTGTAAGGATTCCCCTGTGTAACTGCTCTGCCTGAATTTGTTACTCATTTCATATTCAGTTTTGTCATACTCCCTGTGTCGGAGCCTCACCCAGCTGATTTTTGTTTATCCTGCGAACAAATATCCAACTTGTGGCCAAGAGGGGGACCTACATACTTTGTCTTCAGGCAATGGGCCCTAAGCAACTAGGTTAGGGAGCACATAGTAAGAGTACACTATTCCCAGTATTTACAGATCTTTGGACTGGGATGAATGTGTGACATTGATCCACATTCGGTCCATCACCTGTTTTGTTTGCAATACCGCCATAAGTGCGCTGGGGATGCCCAGACGTGGGTCCCAGGCACTCCACACCACTGGAGTCAAGCTAGCCGGGCTGATGAGAGGTGTTACCTCGAAACCGGTCCGGTCCTCGGATGCTTGATTCCGTTCTGGGAAGGACATGGCTTTTGTAGTTCGGACTGCACTGTTCCCATGGGGCACAGGGTCAGAGCTGATTTGCATATCGCCATTGTCTAACCCAGGGTGGTGTGGAGTGCAAAAAAACGATGGATTTGGGCCCAGATCTTTGGACTGGGATGAATGTGTGACATTGATCCACATTCGGTCCATCACCTGTTTTGTTTGCAGTATTTATATGCCAACATATATACATTGTATTAAGCACAGTGATGGAATTGTTCATTCTTTTCACTGTCCTTATATTGCTAATCACTTTTATCTGCTTCTGTCTATTGATTATTGCAGCGCATATATTTTATACAAGAAAATCGCAATGGTTCAAAAGATATTAAAAACGCCCCTTTGTGTATTTCCAGTGTATCTCTCTGAGCGAGCATGAGTGACTGGTCGAAAAGGTTCTAGATCTGTTTCCACGATTTCGGGGAGTAAGGGTCGTCATGTTCTGAGATTGCCAAAACCATTTGTTACCTTGTCAGGTTTAGGGGTACTAATGGTGGCACTGTGAGCTAGCAGGTCTATAAGCCAACATATCCTGAAAGTGTGCATGGAATCAGTCTGGCACTACCCCAATGCTGTGGTTGTCCAACAAGCAAACACAAACGTTCCTACTGAGAAAATGGAAACTGAACGACACTCCCTTTCCAGATGACAAAGAGGTGATCAATAAAACGCACCTACAGGGTGTTGTGGTTGTACAATTTCTCTAGATGTGGACCCCAACCACCTGCTCCTTCCACCAACACATATGCAAATTAGCATAGCTGTGGACGAGCATTTGCCAATCGCTGTCCTATGTGTCTGCATATATACTTCATTATTGAAAGTAAATATGCTTTTGGTGAGGCAAAACTCAATCATGCATAATAGCATTTAACTGTGTTCATAGAATTTGATCGTTCTTACTCTTAAAAAGTGCATTACGGCTCTCAGTCCATCAGAGTGTCTGATACTGGTGTATAATGATGTGACATTAAGCCTCATTATTGTCATGTCACTCTCCCAGTTAATGTAAAAAAATCCTGCAAAGGAAATCTGATGTGACTTTTATGTCTGTTGGCAGGCTACTTACTATGGGATTTAGAAAATAATCTATGTACCTAGGCACTGCCTTGCGCTACAATTTTGGGGCGGTCTGGGGTGTTAGTAGCATGCTTGTGAATCTTAGGAATGAGATAGAATATCAGAAGTTTAGGATAATCCTGTTTCAAAAACCTATACTCATTTTCATTGATCAAACATTAATTAACCCAATGCCTCAGACATTGATCAAACTCTATGCTAATCCTCTATCTTTATCTGTACATAGCAAGTCACATCATTCAAATATTTGTATGCTTCATTGAAATACAAATCTTTAGGCCACAGCAGAACACCCCTTTATCTGAGGATCTTACAACAATAGTGTCATTCTTCTGAAGTTTGTTAATCACACTCTTATATGTACTGTCCCTAGTTCTTCTGCTGATTTTGCCTTTACAGGCCTTATTTTGTACACTTTTCGGTCCCTGATCATATTGTCATTAAAGGTATCTATATTGTAATGCGTTGTTTGCGGGACAACTTTGGACTTAGTCTTAAAGGTGGTACTTCCATCTTCATACGCACCCAAATGAAACAGTTCAGTCAATAACACAGACTCAACCCTATTCAATTAATTCTCACCCTCCTGCTCCAATTGTATGTGTTCCCTCATAAGTTCAATATCTTCCCCCAGCAAATTGCTTTCTGGGTCTCTCACCCGATTACCCACATTTACATATTTACAAATCTCCTGACTCCTACTCATTGCAAACATTTTCATCAATTTTAGTTTCTTATATACTTGTACAGGTCCACCCTGCTCTGTACATAATTAAAACGTGATTCTTGCCAATAAGTTATCCTTAAGCAGAAGATTTGTATCTCAGCTTTTTAGTAAGGTTTACCACTGATATTACATCTGGTGCTACTTCTTGCTGGTTCTTGTTGTTCTCCTGAATTGTTCTCCAGGATTTTCTCTTTCCTTGCCGCCTCTCCTTTGTTTCCTCCTTCTTTTTGTTTTTTTGTACGGTCCTCTTGGTCTGTGCTTTGTTCTCTGGTCCATCCGTAAAAAATGGAAATCATCCGCTATTGAAGTATGTGCTCTTCCATTTATCCCTTGTCTCCACGCTCCTTTTTCATTCAATTATTGGGGCCCATATCCTCCGTCCGGCCTCTTTTTTTTCCCTCCCTCTTTTTTCATATAGGGCCTTTTCTAAAATGTATATGGCCAGTATACGAGAGATCCATTGCTGTAATGTCGGGGGTTAGGATCCTTCCAGAGTGTGGCTATGCATAGTCTAGTGAGGGTCATTGCTAAATACAAAAACTCATGGTGGCGAACATCTACACCCTCCTTCACTACACCCAAAATCATAACTTCATCTGTCAAAGTTAGATGCATCCCCAGGGAATTGGCGAAGAATTGTTCCAAGGATTTTTTATATATATCCAGAGAGGGGCATGATGCAAACATATGAATTGTATCTGCTTGCGTGGATTGGCATCTCGGACAGATGCCCCCGCTGTTTCCCACCCACTGCGCTATTTTATGAGGAGTGTAATAAAGTTCAAACATAGTCTTATATTGTTGAGATTGTAAATTTGCCACTCTTAAGACCGAATTTGACAGTTTTAATGACTTCTCTGCCTCATTTCCTGTTAGACCTAGTTTGACTCTCCACTTCTCATACATTCTATCACAATCATCCTTTTTATATTTACAGATTTCTTCGTATAGTTGCGAGATGGAGGATCCCCCTTCATCCCTTACACATTCCAACAGTTCAAATCTTTGAAAATTCATGTCTCCTCCCTGTTTCTTTGACAGAACTGACCTCACTTGTAGGTACTTAAAGAAGTCTCTACGCCCTAGGTTGTATAAGCGTTGTGCCTGCTCAAAAGAGATCAGACCGATTACGCCTATAAGGTCCCCGATAGTTTTGACCCCTAATGCATCCCAACCCCTCATAACTGGGTCATGAAATACCTCCGGCAGTGATGGGTTCCCATACAGAGGGGTATAATAGTTCATTCTCCCTAGTTTTAATTTTCTCCTTATCCCAGACCAGACTGACCTTGCGGCCATCAAGGTCTTAAACCTTACTTTTTTGTGATAACTCCTCTCCTCATATGTAAGTAACCATTGATTAGAATTCTTCACTACGAGTTCATATACGTCTGGGACACCATCTCTACCTCTCCATCTGTCTATAAAACTCCCCCCCAGCATACCTCTGATGTATTGCAGGACCGTTGCCCAATAATATGTCTTAAAGTCTGGTAGCGCCAGCCCACCTCTCTCTCTTGGGAGTGACAAAAATATTTGACTGCGGCGTGTTTTGCCCTTAGCCCAAATAAATCTATTTGTCACCTTCTCTAGCTCCCTGAACCAGTTGTTGTTAAAGATTAGCGGTATAGTCCTAAATAAGTAGAGCACCTTTGGCATAAACACCATTTTAATAACATTGCAGCGACCGATTGTTGTTAGGTGTAGGTTGTCCAGTTTGTCAAAATCAATTTTGGCCTTATCTATAATGGGGCTTAGATTCTTCGACACCATTTTAGAAAGATCTGAGGTTATACGAACCCCCAAATATACTGCTGTCTCTACCACTCTTGGATCAGCTAAAGATATTTTCTGATTTATTACTACTTGGGTCTTGTTTGCGTTTAGTTTGTACCCAGGCAGTCTTCCATATGCAGCCGCTTCCTGTTCTATTTCTATTAAGGCTGACACTGGTTCGCTTGATGTTATGGCGAGGTCATCCGCATATCCTAGTATTTTAGTTTCATGCCTGTTTAATGCTATGGGCAAGATGTTTCTGTTCTGCTCTATCCTCCTAATGAATGTATCTATATATAGAGCGAAAAGTAGCGGGGAGCAGGGACACCCTTGCCTAGTTCCTCATCGAATATCTATTATACCACTTAACTCCCCCATGGTTCTGACCCTTATTCTTGGATTGTGGTATAAGGCTTTAAGAGCCCCCACATAGCCCTCCCCCAGATTCAGCTTCTCAAGCACAGCCCAAAGGAATCCCCACGAGACTCTATCAAATGCCTTCTCAGCATCTAAAAGGATCAGCGCCATAGTGTCTCGTGAGGGTGCCGTGCCATCAAATAGAGTGATCACTCTTCTGACATGCTCCGCTGTTCCTCTCCCGGGGATAAACCCGTGCTGCCATGGAGAGACAATCTTACCAATTACTGCTCCTAGCCTATTTGCCAGCATCTTTGAGTAGATTTTCACATTGCTGTTCATTAAGCTTATCGGCCTTTAAGACCCAGGATTAGTTGCGGGCTTATCTTTTTTCAGAAAAACTATCATAGTTGCCTCTCCCCATGACTCCGGAGGTATCGCGCCATTTTGTATATTTACAACCATCTCATATAGTTCTTCTTCTATCTCGGCTAAAAATGTTTTATAAAACTCCAAGGGTATAGAGTCTGGGCCTACAGCTTTACCAGATGGTAAGTCATGGATTGCCCTCTGTATTTCTGTTTTATTAAATGCCATCTCCAAGGTTCCCCTGTCCTCTGTCGTTAGTTTCTCTAGTCTGACACTCCCAAGATAACTATCTATATCCTCGTTAGGTGCCATATAGTCAGCTTCATATAGCTTCTGGTAGTAGTCCCGAAAACTAGAACATATACTCTCGGGTGTTGTTGCGACACTTCCGTTCTCAGTCCTAATCTCAGAAATATCCTCCTTAGTAGCAGCCTGCCTTGTTCGAACAGCTAGCATGCGGCCTATCTGCTCACTATACTCATATTGATCCTTTCTCCATGCCAGATATTTCCCTGCTGCCTTAGACACAAATAGCTCCCCAATCGCTGCCTTAGCCATAGCAAGCTCATGTGTTATCCTAACAATATCCTGATTTGCCCTGATTGCGCTACTAAGTTTGTGTTCTAGTCTAGCAACTGCCCTTATTCTCGTTTCTACTTTCTCCCTCTCTGCCTTATTCCGCCTAATTGAGTACCTGATTGTCTCCCCCCTTATACCTGCTTTCAGGGTATCCCACACTACTGCCGGGGGAGTAGAGCCTTTGTTTAGTACCAGAAAATTTATCATCCATTCTTTCATCAGGGCGATATACTCTGAATCCTGTAACAGGGCTCTCTCAAATGTCCAATTAGTCACCTTCTTTTGTTGGGCAGCGGTTGTTATATCTAAGATAAGCGGGCTATGATCGGACATTACCCGGGGTAGTATGCTAATCTTTGCAGTGGATGCTACTACTGGTGATACCAGAAAATAGTCTAGCCTTGCTAAGACCTTATGGGGGGCAGAATAGTATGTACTGCCGCTCCCTAAGTTATTTTGCAACTCCCATATATCTACTAGACCGTTATCACACATCAATTGAATCAGTGCTTTGTGACTTCTCTTCTTCCTACCAGAGAATTTCCCCGGATCGTTCTTCCACAAACCATTCAGGCCATTAACATTTAAGTCTCCGCAAACTATTAATGGCAGAGGCCAGTTGGCTATTTCTAAGTTAACAGAGTCCATAACCTCCGGGTCGTCTACAGTGGGGGCATATAATGAGCATAGTGTGAAGTTAAAGCTCCGTGCCTGGCACTCCACCAAAACCCATCTGCCATAGCGGTCTGATTTTTGCCTATTTACAACCACACATCCATGCCTTGCTAAGATCGCTACCACTCTTGTTTTTGTTCCTTGCGTCGTATATGATACTAATTGGTATCCCAGCTGTTCTAAAAGTCCCTTTTGAAAAGCCTCTATATGTATTTCTTGCAGGCAGATCAGCTCAGCGTGCAATGTTCTTAAATATTCCCTCATAGCTCTTCGTTTTTTACCATCATTTAATCCACAAACATTCAGCGAGACTATCCGCATAGGCATTTCTGTTTCATTTTCACTCTCCCCCATTTTGTTATTGTTAAACTGGATTTTTTAGTTTCTTCTATATCCTGATTTGATGAAGTTTTTTCCCCCCGCTTTCCCCTCCCTGGCCCTCTCGTATCCCCCCCTGACCCCTCCCGCTTCTCGTACCACCCTCTTACCAACCCATGAGGCATCCTAGGTTCCGGGTCCTAGGTGCGGGCGCCCGTATGGTCAGATCGCGAGAGCGCACCCCGCGGCCCTGGCAGTTATAGAAAGATTATAATTAACCACAACCTTTATACATGAGGAACATTTTGTTTGAGCATGGGATTTTTTAAACTTGAACTCTTAATATGCTCCGCCCTATGTTCAGTTTTCTTCTGCTACCTCTTTCTATGTTGTTTAGTTATTTCCCCGAGTTTCGGGTCTCCATCACTGAAATTTCTCTTAAGTATTCTTCAGCTTGTATTTCACTAGTAAAGCTTCTGATTGAACCTTTAAATATGATTTTCAACCGAGCCGGATTCTGTAGAAATACCTTAGCACCGATTTTTTCGAATGGTGCAAATAATTGACGCATTTTCCACCTTCGCTCTACGGTGGTGTGCGCAAAGTCTGGCCTTACAAAGAATTTGAACTCTTTATATTCCCGTTGGTTTGTGGGTCTGGCAAGATCATAGATAGTTTCCCTAAGAAGAAAGTTCCCAAAGTGAATCAGCATAGCCCTGGGATATTGCCGTGTTTTGTGAGAATGTTTTGATAGAGTCAAAGGAAAGCGATGGACGCGCTGAATCTCTCTATCCATATCCCAGGCCTCCAGTTCCGGGAAGGCCGTTTTGATTAGAGTAATCATTGCTCCTCTAGCATCATTTCCTTCAAAATTTTCCGGAATACCAAGAAATCTTAGATTATTCCGTCTGGATCTATTCTCATAATCCTCAACTTTTGCCATAAGATCTTTGATTATTCCATCATGTTCTTTTTCTGTCTTTTGTAGTTTAATAACGTCTGTTTCCAGGTTTTCGGTGCGGGTTTCAACTGCGGCCATTCTCTCCGAAATCTCAGTACAGATGTTTTCAACTTTTTTAACTGTGTTTTGTAACTTGTCAATAGCAGCACGGTTCCTTTGGCTATCTTTTTTAACATCTTTATGAAGGTTCTTTATTGAGCTCAGAACGTCACTTAATGAGGGTTCATTTGTCAATCCAAAGCCGGACCCGTTTCCCATTATTTTTTGGCCTCCTTCTTCTTTCTCGGCTGACCTACGTTTCTGGCATGGTGTTTCTCCCATTGATTTTACGATCAGGCTATTTCGAGGAGGAATTATTCTGGTTTTGCCATAATCCGTATTGGTGCCAGGGTCTGTTGTCTCTTCATTGATGAGGTTAGATTCTTTTTTGCTTCTTAGCCTCTTTTTTTTCCCTCGTTTTTTCCTTGGATTTGTTTCACAGTTATTTCTCGAATCATGTGAGTCAGATATCTCTGAAGATAAGGTCTCAATTCGTAGACCTGGACTGGCTTTACTTGTATCACTTTGTTCACTCAGTTTGCTTGCCTCACTTGATATAGACATCCCTGTTTGATATATATCTTAGTCAGAATCTTCCTCGGAATATGATTTATTGTCTATATGTAGATCTTGTCCCTGTGGAGACATTCGGCTTTGATCTGATTGCACCCTTTGATTAGTCATTATTGTCTTTATTGTAATGGGTGCCCTAGGTCCCACATGGGGCTGCAGACTGTTTAGGGGTATTCACATCTCGAGTGTCATTTTCATCTCCTTCGATGTTCTCTAGGGTCACACCAGGGCAATCTACACAAGCTCCATTCGTGTTGCTTGGATCTTTGATCTGTGATTTTTCGTTTTTTAAGGCGTTGATCGCACCATCGTTATGTAGAGGCCTTAAAATATTAGAGATTCTGGGTTGAGAAGTGTTCGGAGAGCCTGGGTTTCTTGCGTTAGCTTTCAAATTTTTTATTGTTTGTAGTCTCTGAGCTTTCTTGGCCATTAGCTCCAGTTTGGCATCTTCTTCTAAATCTCTCCCCTTCCCTTTCTCCTCCTCATTCTCTTTCTCTTTCTTTTTCCCTTTCTCTCTCTCTTTCTCTTTTAATTTTCTTTTTGTTTTCTCCTTCTCCTTCTCCAGTTTTTTTTCTGTATTTTTCTCCGCGATTTTACTTTTCATTCTCCCACTCTCGTGAGGTTCATTTCTTTCCAAGTCCTTTTCCTTTGCCTTTGACCCTCTGGTTTCAGGGCCTCTATGTCTCTCATTATTTGTTTGTAAAGCATCAACCAACTCCTGTTCCTTTTCCTTTTCCCTTTCCTTTTCCACGTTATGTAGGAGAAGATCTTTTTCCGCATTCTGGATGTTTACTGCATGCTCCAGTATTTCTTGGGTTATTTCTTGGGGTTGTTCCTGGGCCTCACATATTCTTTGCTGGGCCATAGCTTCCCCTCCCACCTTTCCACCGTCGGGTTCCAGGTAGGGTTCCGGGTAGGTCAATACAGTTATTTGTCTTCCTGTTCTTATATTTATTATTTATTTATTAGGGAGTTTTGTAAAGCGCCTGGTTTACGCCCAAGGTGTGTCCCCGCGCTGTGGTAGGTAGGGTGTCCGTGAGCAGTCAACAGTAATTAGCGTCTGAAGAGATAGGTCTTAAGTTTTCGCCTGAACAGGGTTTCCGAGAACTCCATGCGTAGTTCCATCGGCAGATCATTCCACCGCTTAGCGGCCAGGTATCTGAATGATCTACCCCCCATTCGTGTTTTCTTTATTTTGGGGATTTTCAGAAGACCTGTGCAAGACGAGCGCAGGCTCCTGGTGGGCTCATACCAGGTGACCAGACTTTGTAATGGGGCAGGGGCTTTTCCTCTCACTTACATCTGCAGCAGCATCTCTTTTTTCTCTTTTTTCTCTTTTCTCCATGTCCTGTTTTTGGCTAAGAATCCTGTTCTTTTCTTTTGAATACTGCACCTGTAGTTGTGGCCAGAATTGGAGTTGAACTTGTCTTTTTCCTGTTCGCCAGTTGATTTGTCCCCCTTGTGCTGCCTGTGGAACTCACCGCCCTTCTGAAAAAACCAACAGCGGACCCCACCGAACTCAAAAATTACCGCCCCATCTCGCTTCTTCCATTCCCGGCCAAAGTCATCGAGAAAGCCGTCAACAACCAGCTCGCCGCCTTCCTCGAAGCCAACAAATCCCTCGACCCCTCACAATCTGGCTTCCGAGCAAAACACAGCACTGAGACCGCCCTCATCGCAGCAACAGACGACATTCGAACTCTACTGGACAATGGAGACACAGTCGCCCTCATCCTCCTCGACCTCTCTGCAGCATTCGATACAGTCTGCCACAGCACCCTTCTACAACGCCTCAATAACATCGGAATCCAAGGAAAAGCACTTGAATGGATCACCTCGTTCCTCACCGGAAGAACCCAGAGAGTCCGCCTTCCTCCATTCAAGTCCGAGGCCTCTGAAGTCATCTGCGGCGTACCCCAAGGATCCTCACTCAGTCCCACCCTCTTCAACGTATACATGAGCCCCCTCGCGGCCATCGCACGCCAACACAACCTCAACATCATCTCTTACGCAGACGACACTCAACTGATCCTTTCTCTCACCAATGACCCCAGCACCGCCAAAACTAACCTACACGAAGGAATGAAAGAAGTTGCCGAATGGATGAAACACAGCCGTCTGAAACTGAACTCAGACAAAACTGAAGTCCTCATCTTAGGTACATCCCCCTCTGCATGGGACGACTCCTGGTGGCCGGAAGCCCTCGGAAAAGCACCCATCCCGACAGACCACGCACGGAACCTTGGCGTCATCCTGGATTCTTCACTCTCAATGAACAGACAAGTCAGCGCCGTATCCTCTTCCTGCTTCAACATTCTTCGCATGCTCAGAAAAACATTTCGCTGGATCCCCTCCGAAACAAGGAAAACAGTCACCCACTCTCTGGTCACGAGCCGACTAGACTACGGAAACACCCTCTACGCGGGTACTACCGCAAAACTCCAGAAGAAACTCCAACGAATCCAAAACGCCTCAGCCAGGCTCATATTAGACATCCCACGCAACGAACACATCTCTGGTCACCTTAAAGACCTCCACTGGCTACCCGTCAATAAGAGGATCACTTTCCGACTGCTTACCCACGCACACAAATCACTCTACGACATCGGACCAGATTGCCTCAACTCTCGACTGTCCTTCTACACCCCCTCCCGCCAACTACGTTCTTCCTGCCAAGCCCTCGCCACTGTACCTCGAATCAACAAGACCACCATGGGAGGCAGATCCTTTTCATACCTGGCTGCTAAAACATGGAACTCACTCCCCGCTTACCTTCGCCTCACCCAGAACCACCTAGCGTTCAGAAAGCAGCTTAAAACGTGGATATTTGACAAATAATCCTCCTCCCCTTCCTAAGCGCCTTGAAACCCTCTGGGTATGTAGTGCGCTATACAAATTTTATGACTTGACTTGACTTGACATCTGTCTTATTATGAATCTTATTGTGAATCCAGATAAGTATTCTAAGCACTTACAAATAATATCTATGACCAATGCAACTACATAGCGAAATAGCCCACTTGGCCCCAAAATATTTGTACTAGGGACAAAAAATGTATAAATGGACCAGGTATTCGGGAGCTTCTTTGCATGCTGGGCACGTGTCACGAAGGAGAGCTTGACTTTTCTATCTGCTTCAGAACACCTTGGTAGGGAGTAACTTATTCATAAATTATAGAAACAATTTCTGCAGCAAATGTGGGACAATCTCGTCAATTTTATTTTCATATTGGGAGAAGGTTTTAAAAGCAACAGACTGCTGAGTAAGCAACCCCTAACATTAGAGACACTCTCCACCATAGTAAATTCCCAGTAAAGGTCCTTAACCCAATCTCTTGCAATCTGATACATCTTCTCTGGATCAGTCCAATATGATTGTAGCCCCAATTTCCTCAAGGGTGCCCTAACTTAAAAAAAAGAAGAGATCTTGCTGGCCCTTTGGGATACAATGGGGTCCAGTAGGCCCACTCGATATGGGGCATGTGCTCCAGTGGATCACAGTAGATGCCAATACATTAGGAGCCTATTCTCCATTTTTTGGGCAATCTTCCTTTGAGCAAGGTCAAGGAAAATTGGAATCAGGGGGGGCTTGCTCAAAGGTTGAGGAGAGATCTTACAAAATGGTGTTCTATCACAGAAAGCCAATCAGTTTTCCCACTACCCCACAATTCTGCTCCATAGATGACTGAGCCTAAGGCTTTAGTTTTACAAATTTCTAGTGCTGGAGCCACTTTACCTGACACAGTTCTTTTGTGAATCTTAGTTATGTGGATGTTTTTCTGGACTGGCTCTTAGCTGGTGGTGAGTGTGGACTGGTGCTTGGCTGGCGGTGAGTGTGGACTGGCGCTTGGCTGGCAGTATGTGAGTAGTGACTTGCTGCTGGTCTTTACACACACTGGCAGCCAGGAGACAGTCAACACAATCCATCAGTCGGTGTGGTTGCTGGGTCAGGCATATAGGTGTGTGAAATTGATGGACCCTTGAATGGCACGGTCTGTTGATGTGAGTGTTGTTATGTGCTGTCACACGTATGAGAGGTGTATGAATGACCTTAAAAGAGGTTGGTGCCTTGCCATGGTTGCCATGGCTTTACAGCTCATGAGATGTGATTCAATGGTTCAGTTTCTTGTCCTTTCAGTTCTTAACAGTGCATTTAATTGTTGTGAAATCTCTTGTTAATGCAATTTTATATATTGAACCATCACTCACCCTTGTGCCAAATCCAACCAGTATGTGTGTACTTGAGGAGTCTTTCTGTCTTTATTTGCCAGGGTATACATTCCCTCTAGGAAAAATCTACCAACTCTACATATTTTCGTAAACTAAACACCGAAGGGAGTACACGGTGATGTCTCTCTCGTGGATCCCAACAAGTTATCTTACCCACAATGTCCTGCAAACCTCAAATGTGACTAAAGTCACATTTTCCTTGCATATCTGTGCCATAATTTTCACGCTTCAGAAAGAAACCAAAAATGTCCTACCTCACAGTATTTTCCAGGGGCCTGATAAAAATAGTACCTCTCTTGTGTGGGTGGGCCAAGTACGATAGGAAGGGCCCAAAACATATTGTGAAGACATCAAAATTATCTATCACAAACTAACCTGGTTTTGCAAGGGAGTCACCTGCGATTTTGGTCCGGGCTCCGCGGCCATCTGGGAAACCTACATAACCCAGACATTTCTGAAAACTAGACAGCCAGGGAAGTCCAGGGAGGTATGGCTTGCATGGATCCCCCAACGTTGTCCTACCCAAAATCCCCTGCAAATCTCAAATGTAGCTGAACAATCTCAATTTTCACACATTTATGTGTGGAAAGATTTTGGGATCACTGGGCTGACACAAATTTCCTACCACCCAGCATTCCTCCTGGTCTCTCGAGAAACATGGTATCTCACTTGTGTGGGTGGGCCAAGTACCCACAGCAGGGAAGGGACCAAAACATATTGTGGAGACATCAAAATTATCTATTATAAACCAACCTGGTTTTGCAAGGAGACCACCTGTGTTTTTGGTCCTGGGCACGACAGCCATCTAGGGAAACCTACCTAACCTAGACATTTCTGAAAACTACACAGCCGTGGGAGTTGCGGGAGGTTTGGCTTGCATGGATCGCCCAATGTTTTCCGACCCAGAATCCCTTGCAAACCTCAAATTTAGCTGAAAAAATCTAATTTTTTTCACATCTGTGTGGAAAAGATGCAGGACCACCGTGTTGACACAAATTTCCTAACACCAAGCGTTCCCCCAGCATTCTCCCGATACAAATGGTACCTCAATTGCATGGGTGGGCCAAGTACCCCCGGCAGGAAAGGGTCTAAAACATTGTGGAGACATCAAAATTATCCATCACAAAATTACCAGGTTTTGCAAGGGGTTCACCTGCGTTTTTGGTCCCGGGCTTGGTGGCCATCTATGGAAACCTACCTTACCAAGACATTTCTGAAAAATAGACAGCTCGGGGAGTCCAGGGAGATATGTCTTGCGTGGATCCTCCAACGTTTTCGTCCCGAGAATCCCTTGTAAACCTCAAATTTAGATGAAAAAGTCACATTTTCCTCACATTTCTGTGTGGAAATGTTGTAGGTTCACAGAGATTTGACACAAATGTCCTACTTCCCAGCGTTCCCCCAGGTCTCCCTATAAAAATGGTACCTCACTTGTGGGCGGGAGCCAAGTACCCACTGCAGGAAAGGGCCCAAAAAGTAATGTGGAGACATCAAAATTACACATCACAAAATGACCAGGTTTTGCAAGGGGCTAACCTGCGTTTTTAGTCCTGAGCTTGGCAGCCATCTAAGGAACCCTACATAACCCAGACATTTCTGAAAATTAGACATCCGAGGGAGTCGAAGTAGATATGGCTTGCATGGATCGCCCATTTTCCTACCCAGAATCCCCTGTAAACCTCAACTTTAGTAAAAAATCTAATTTTTCTCACATTTCTGTGTGGAAAAGTTTGTTGATCACCTGGCTGACACACATTTCCTACCACCCAGCATTCCCCCAGGTCTCTCGATAAAAATGGTTCCAAACTTGTGGGGGTGGGCAAAGTACCCGCAGCAGAAAAGGGCCCAAAACGTATTGTGGAGATATCAAAATGACCCAGCACAAAATGACCAGGTTTTACAAGGAAATCACCTACGTTTTTGGTCCTGGGCTCGGCGGCCATCTAGGGAAACCTATGTCACCCAGACATTTCTGAAAACTAGTCAGCCAGAGAAGTCCAGGGAGGTATTGCTTGCCAAGGCAACGAAACCTCACAGGAATGAGGAGAAAACACCATTATTTTCAGCATGTGCTATGGGTGACGCACATGCCAAAGATTACCTCTATTGTGTCACGGCCAGCAGTTTATCATGCAGGCCTCTCATATGTCATGGATGCCCCCTTAGGCCAAAAAGTACAAACAATATGCCAGTGTCTGAATGTTGTAGTTAATTCTCTGTAGTATGTCAGGGCCAGTATTTTATCCGGTGCCCCCTTCCATATTCCACATTTTCCTCTCTCATGTTAAGAAGTGTCTCCAATGAGCTAGTTCCAAAGGTGTTTCAATGCCAAAATCTTCCTCAAGTATGCCAGTGCCGGGGGCGTGGCCAGCAGCCGAGAGAGATGGCTGCTGCCTGAGAAAGCTCTCGCCCATCTACAGTGTTCCTGATGCCCTACAGCCGCTTGGACCTGAGGACGCAGTCTGAAATTGTGCAGAGATCTGTCCGGCATCCTACCCCCCTGCAGCGGGGCGTATACTGCAGGGCCTGCACCCTCCTGATGACTGCCGGCTCCGCATTAATCCTGGGAGAGAAAGGGGCGAAGATGGCGTTGTCGGCTCGCGCTGTAAGCCGTTCCTGAAAGGATTCCCCTTCAAGGCAGCTCCCCCCTCCCTGCGTGATACAAGCGACGTCTATGTGTGGGAGCCAGAGGTGAGCCGCAGAAGCGATCGGAGATCTCCGGAGCACTGCGGAGCTCCCTCCACCGCAGTGAAGCACGGAGGGTGCCGCGGTGCAGGGGACTGGGGAAATTGAGGCCCCGGCGTTGAGGCCTGGTTGCCATCAGATCGGCAACCATATAGAGCGGACGGTAGGAATGCGACAGCTCAGACAGACCCAGCGCAGCTCAGCGTGGCCGTCAACGCTTTAACTGCCCGCATGAGTGTGTGAGGAGCTTAACTCAACCTCAGCTGTGGAAGAAGAGAGGCCATGATAAACTATATATTTGAGGGGATCGTGACACCGAGAGGGAGCAACAACTGAGGCCCCGGATATTGGGCCACTGGAAAATACTCTGGGGATTAGGGTAGGGCCTGCACCATTCTATCAGGTCAAAACAAAGATTGTGAGTGCTGTGGGAACTCGGCTGCGGAGACAGTGAGACCATAATCAAACATATATTTGGAGGTCTCATGGTACTGGGGGGAGGCGGCAACTGAGGCCCCGGCTTTTGGCCTCTGGAAGGTACTCTGAGTTATAAGGGAAGGCCTGCACAACCGTTTGAGGCCAAATCGGGGACTGTGAGTGTTGTGGGAACAGTCCCCAATTTGGGGCGATCGATCTACACCCCCCTCCCCCCTCCCTCCGTTTCTAACGATCAAGGGCTACAGAGCCCACTAAGAGACATTGCTCTTGGAGATAAATGGGCCTGAGCCGGGGTCCTATGAATCTACAAAAAGATTCGAGCTGGTGGCTTCATGGTGACCTGCCTGATTCCCAACTGCATGGAGCTTTACGGAAGCACTGAGCAAACGTTGGACCTACCTATATTATCACCCTGGAAATGACTCTGCTCATTCTCTATTCATAAATGCCAATAAAGGAGCAGAAAGCCCTTTCTAGTCCTGACTGAGTCAGATGGTTACAAAGGCCCATCTGGGGCCTAATACATAGTATATGGTGTAACTAGATGACGCTGTGCTGACAGGCTGGCTGGCCCTCTGGTGCTATTTCCCTACAGAACAGTGAGGACTGAGCCTCCTAGAGTAACAGTGCTCGGCTCTAATCTGAACAGAAACTAAATTGATAGTCGGTGCAGCTTCAATTTACAGATACAGGACGGAAGAGGGTGGACGTATATATACTAACGCTGGAAGCGAGTGAGAGTTGGCTGGTCAACGAAGGGGCTGTTTGCAGACTTGGGCAGCAGGAACCGCTCTTGACTGACATCTTCTTCCACCTGGGAGATCCTCGAAGTTTCCCTGAAAATGGCAACAGGCGGCAGAGGGACGAAGGCCAATGCTCAGAGACAACTGGCGAAGTTTGCGTGGGCTAAAGGAGGAGAAAAGGGTGATTCGCCGAGGTCAGACAAAGAAGGGTCAGGAGTGACACCGACACCTGGACCAGAACCGACCCTCCACAATGTTATGGCAGCTATAGGTGGAATGTGCGCCTCAGTGGATTCAGTTACAGTAGAGGTCTCGCTGCTTCGAGCCGACTTCAGAAAGATGGATGAGAGGATGAAGGAGTTGAAGGTGGTGACGAATGCCCTGCAAGAAGACACATCGGAACTACAGAGTCAGGTGCAGGAGTTGCAAAAGAAACAGGACAGGAGATCGCAACAGCTAGATGATTATGAAGGAAGGGCCCGCCGCAACAAAATTCGAATCCTAGGTATTCCGGAACTGACAGAGGGACCGGCCGCGGACCTGTTTGTGGAAGACCTCATTACAAAACACCTGAAGCCTAAAACGTTGTCCAGTTATTTCTCTATTGAAAGGGCTCATAGAGTACCAGGAGGATGACCTAAGCCTGGCGAGTCCCCAAGGCCACTGATCGCTAAAGTGTTTAACTATCACGACAGGGACATAATATTGCAAACATCTAGATCCGGCCCACGCTGAAAATAGATAACTACGAAGTAACTTTCTTCCCTGACTTCACTGCTAAGGTACAAGCACCAAGGAGGAGTTTTCAAGCAGTGAAGAAGGAACTGAGAGACAGGGAGGTGAAATATGCAATGTTTTTCCCAGCGAATTTAAGAGTAGAATCGGATGGTAAATCACGGTTCTTTTTTTTTTTTTTTTTAAGTTTGAAGTTTAATAAAATAAAAAGAAGCAAAGACAGAAAATGAAGAAACAGTCAAAAGTTATGAGAAACATGAAATCTCTCTTACATAATGGCGAAACTTATTGAGGCTATCTTATAGATAAAAATAGAATAAGCAATAAATGTCAGGAACATAGGGGAATGAAGGAACATCTTGAATTATAAAAGTATATAAATAATGATTCACCGGATGCGGTCTGGGACTGGATGGAAGGTTGGAGTACCGTGGGGAATCGGAAGGGTAATCGTCCTGACAGACTTGGGATGAAGAACGATACCCGACTGGAGGTGGGGGCCACGGAGGCCACACTGGAGTCAAGTAGACTGGACGATCAGGAATAATACAGCTCCGTGTTCTGATGCAGGACTGAACTTTGCACGAATGCGCAAGTATTGGGATATTGGAGGGGGCGAACAAAGTTTGAACAAAGTTCGGGCTGGACTGTTCCCATGAGGCACAGGGTCAGACTGATTTGCATATGGCCATGTCTGAACTGGGGTGGTGGAGTGAGCTAAAGAATGGTGATGGATTAAACCCAGATTAGTTGACTGGGGGTGAGTGTTTGATTTGCTCAAACGCTCCGTCCATCATCCCCTTTTGTATCGCTTTGTTCGCCTTAAGTTGGCAGGGTATGCTCAGACGTGAGTCCCTTGCTCACTTTGCCAGTGGATTCAAGATAGCCTGGCTGATGAGAATTATGAATCCAAAACCGGTCCCAGGATGCTTGTTTCCGGTCCAGGGAAGACATGTCTTGGCAGTTCGGGCTGGACTGTTCCCATGAGGCACAGGGTCAGACTGATTTGCATATGGCCATGTCTGAACTGGGGTGGTGGAGTGAGCTAAAGAATGGTGATGGATTAAACCCAGATCAGTTGACTGGGGGTGAGTGTTTGATTTGCTCAAACGCTCCGTCCATCATCCCCTTTTGTATAATGTTTTTATAGACCCATCTTGAATGACGTACTGATGATTAGTGCTACTCCCACTCTTTATAGATTGCCTAGGGAAGCACTGCCCTTGTTTCCGACCTACACACAGGTATTCACCTTACTGTTTGATAATGGCTGATCGAGAATCAGTGCTCTCTGTCCTGACTTGGAATGTTAATGGGCTGGGAGACAAAATTAAAAGAGGTATAGTCCAACAATATCTAAAGGGACAATCTCCAGACCTCTAGCAAGAGACTCACTTAGTTGGTAATAAAATTAAAGCTCTGAACAGATGGGGTTATAAATTCCTTGTCCATGCTCATTATACTGTTGGCTCCAGAGGTACGTGTATCCTAGTTAAGAAGAATGTCCCTTTGATAGTTTTTAAATCACAGACTGACACTGCGGGACGTTTTGCAGTGGTCAAGGCTCAGTGGGAAGGGAAAGCCGTAAATATAATCTTAGGTAATTTGCCACCGGCGTTAGGTAAGGAGGCACTGGCAGAGTTGGGCCGGGTGCTAACTGAACTCCCAGATGGGATCCTAATATTGGGGGGAGACTATAACATGACAATGAACGACTTGAAAGACAGGCGACCTAGACGACAAGGGATGAGGTCAAACGAGCATATGGCAGACTTTACGACGGCATTAGGGCTTTCAGATGTAGAGCGGGAACTGCAGAGTGTACCTATAGACTTTACATACCTCTCCAGTGTGCATGGCAGTCTCTCCCGGATAGACTATTTTTTTACCTATGCAGAGACGGTGAGTATTTTCAGACGGCCAAAGATGTATCCACGAGGCCTTTCAGACCATTCCCCAGTAGGAACAGACTTCACACATGGTGCTCGACAACAAAGCCACACTATAGTCATTAATCCATGGCTGCTTAAAATCCCTGACATCAGAGAGGAGCTGAGTGTACAAACTGGATATTTTCTGGAGGAAAATGTGGGACCCGTTGAATCGGCACAAACGATATGGGAGGCGTACAAAGTGGTCTTGAAGGGATATGCCCTTTCGATGAAAACGCAATGCATTGCAAAACGGCGGGAAATATTGATGCAGCTAGAGGAAGAGCTTAAACGGCTTGAGGTAGACTATGCAACCCAGCCAACGGACGGGACTCTACATGACCTAACGCTCAAGAGGGAGGAATATAAATTAAAAGCCCGCGAACATATGCAAGCCAAACAGACTGCTACCCACCACAGGCTATATGAACTGGGCGATAGAGCGGGAAAAACGTTGGCTTGGCTGGAGAAGAAGGAGCAAAGCTCCAGGTGGGTCCCCAGATTACAAACCCCTACGAAAGGTGTTGTCTCATGCCCAGATGAAATAGCAGAGGCGTTTGCGGATTATTTTGAAGGGGTGTATTCGCCCTCTGCCATATTTAATGCAGAAGAGTCACGTCAACTATTAGCAGAAAGCGATGTTAAGGCTCTATCAGATGAGGACAGGGAATTGTTGGAGGCAGACCTCACAGATGATGAAATCCGAAAAGCCATAGGCCAAATAAAATCAGGTAAGGCAATGGGGCCGAATGGTACTCCGGTAGAATATCTTAAGGCGATGGCCTCCCACTTGGTCCCTCATTTGAGGGGCACGTATCAAGAAAGTTGGGAGAAAGGCATTCTACCACCCGATCAGAGACTGGCGGGCATCATAGTTATCCACAAGGCGGGTAAGCCGGTGGAAGATTGCCGTTCCTATAGGCCGATTTTATTAATCAATGTGGAAGCAAAGATTCTGGCGAAGGTGCTTGCTATGTGACTGGGAGCAGTTATATCTTCTTTAGTGCACCCAGACCAATCGGCTTTATGCCTGGACGAAATACGGCTCTTAATATTCGCCGACTTAATAATGTGCTGGCTCGACAGCATTATTTAGAAGAAGATGCAGTCATACTCTCCCTTGACGCGTCCATGGCGTTTGACTCGATTGAATGGTCATATATGTTTGAGGTCCTTGAGAGAATAGGATTGGGCCCTAAGTTCAGGCGGTGGGTGAAATTATTATATACAGACATATCGGGACAAATAAGAGTAAATAACTACACATCTAGACGGTTTTCCCTACGTAGAGGCACCAGACAGGACTGCCCTCTGTCGCCACTGTTGTTTGCTCTAATGTTGGAACCCTTGGCGGCGTGGGTACGGAGAGATGTCATTACCAGGAGCCTAAGGTGGTCACATGACTATATGAAGACAGAATATCACTGTATGCAGATGATATAGTTCTATATCTGACAAAGCCATACCGGTCTATTATTGTGGTCCTTGACATCTTTACCAAATTCGGAAAATATTCTGGATATGCTATTAACTGAAGCAAGTCAGTATTGTATGTCTTGCATGGACAAACCCCACGCCTTCCCAGAGATTGTACCCTGAGTGTGGTAGAGGATGGCTTCAGATACCTGGGGATCTTTGTTACGCCTGATCCGGGCCTTTTTTATGGACGCAACCTAGCACCGGTGTTGGCACGTCTGAAAGCGGATGTCCAGCATTGGAGATCCCTCCCACTGTCGCTGATTGGCCGTGCTGCCCTCTTTAAAATGCTGGAGCTTCCACAGTTCCTATATGTTTTACAAAACTGCCCACATAGAGTTCCAGATTCTTATTTTACTGTGGTGGAAGGAGAGGTACGTACACTGCTCTGTGATGGTAGGGCCCCAAGGATAGCGCTTCAAAAATTAATGAAGGGATGGTACGATGGAGGTATTGCATTGCCTGACATACGTCTGTATTACTGGGCCTCGCAAGTGGTAACGGTGAACAGATGGAGATATGCCTCACCAAATGACCCAGCATGTGCCCTAGATAGATACCAGATGGATAGAGCTGGCTACCTCGGGGCGCTTTACACTAGTTCACGACTAAAGCAGTTCATAGGTCCCACAAAGCATACACTGCAAATATGGAAATTGGCTAACTCCCCGTTGGGTTGGGCAGACAGGCTAACAAAAATGACGCCGCTGTGGCATTCACAAAGGCTGGGTATGTTCTGCCATCACCTGGGATTTGACAAATGGGATATGATTGGTATTTCAACTGTAGGAGACATAATTAAGAAGGGTAAGATCCTTCAATTTGAGGAGTTATAAAAGACTTACCAACTGGCGCCCACTGAAATCTTTCGATATTTGCAAATCAGGCATGCTTTGATGAAGGCATTTCCCAGCTGTGCAAACATACCGGAATCCTCTCCTTTAGAGGATCGTATATTAGATGGACAACTTCACGCCAAAGCAGTCTCTCTCACCTATAAGAAGCTTAGTAATAATATGCCAGATTCTTTCGAACAGCTCAGGGAAAAATGGGAGGGCGATCTGGGGGCCATCGAGGATGAGGACTGGAGGCAGGCTTTGATGTCTCCCAGAGATGCTGCCATTACACTTAGGTACTGTCTGGTCCAACTTCGTGTTTTCCACCGCTCATATATGACTGGAATCATATTAGCAAGGATAGGGACTAGGACTGACGATACTTGCTTCAAGGGCTGCGGGCAACCAGCCACCTACTATCACATGGTGTGGAATTGCCTAGCGATAAACAGCTGATGGGGTAGAATTGCAACACATATGCAATCTGCCTTAGGAAAAGATATTAACCTGACTCCATGATTAGGCTTACAAAACATGGGGGGCGTGGCTTGGCGCCTAGCGAGCATGGCGGCATCGGGGTGAGCGCTCCGCTGAGGTCGGCGAACTCCGCGGACATTGCCATTTACTCACCTCCCAGGAGACAGATTCGGGCATCGGAAGGTCATGGGCACATTTTGAGACCCTTCCCGACGTTAGACTCGTCTTTATTCTGCCTTCATTTTCCGAAGAAAGTTTTGACGCGGCTGTCTGCTGACTGCGGCCGCCATTTTGTCTATACGCGCGATGCGCGTTTCTTCAGTTTTCAGTGCCTCTCATGTCACCAGGAATTAGCATCCTATTAATCATTGCCCCACATGTTTTTTCCTTCTTTTTATGCCGAACTCCTGCTAGACTCAACTGGGCTCTAAATGATGCTTCTCTCTGCATTGTTTTTTTGAGGCACTTTTTCTCCTTCTGCGAGGCAGCCATCTTATGCTCTTCACTTGTACACCACGTTCTCCTTCAAGCATGCTGACTTGCAAATTTAATCACCCTGCTACTTGTCAATGAATGCCGTTTTCTATCTTATCGGAAGTGGAAGCTTTATGTCCTTTGGGCTGAAGTTCATTTTTTAGCTATTGTGCATTGTGTGCTCCCATGCCATCTCCACATTGAACTTTCAAATGCGCTTGGAAACCTTGTTCATGCTGCCTAGCTTTTATACATCATGGCTGTGACTCCCTATGCGCTCATGCTTATCAACATTCGATTTTGTGCCATCTGAAGACATATTTCTGCATCTTGAGCGCATACAGTGACTTTCTTCAGTCTGCAGTTTGAGGTGTCTCTTGCCAGTGTAGCCACTCAATTTTTTCAGGTGTACGACTCTTGCGGCTCTGTTCCTTTTGGTGCTTCATTGAAGATTCGCTACGAGTGTACCCTATAGGAAGACTGAAAACAGCTTACCTTTATTAAAAATTCAAAGATATTTTCTGAATTTTCCAGCTCTGAAGCCTCTCAAGAGTCTTCTATTCAGAACACGCAGATTGCGATGGAATCTTCTTCGACAGTCTCAGGGAAAACTAATACTAAAAGTCCCAAGTCAATGTCATCAGTTCCCATGGAACTTTTATTAGAGGAAATCAGGGCTTTGCGTCCCTTTATGGAGGAAACTAACGCCTAGTTGCAAGTGTTGACAGACAACTGGTCTCAAATGGACGCGAGGGTCACGTCAATGGAACAAAGTGTCTCATCTTTCAAAGAAACATCTGCCAGTCTCTCATCTACATTTAGAGGTCACTTCTCTCCAACGACAAGTGGAGGATCTTGAGAACCGTAGCAGACGCAATAACCTTTGCATTTACGGCCTAGTGGAAGGATGTGAGGGAAACGACCCTATCACTTTTTTCAAATCCTTTCTTCCCAAACTTTTACATCTCCCAGATGGGATTGTGCTCAAATTTCAACGTGCTCACCGTCTAGGCCGCACTCCATCTACAACCTCAACTTCGCTGAGACCAAGGGGAGTCATTTTGTACTTTCTAGAATATACTGATCTCCTGAAGGGGCTTGCAGCAGCCAGAGCTTCTTCACGACTCACTGGTCGGGTTCCTCTTTGTTCTTCTCGCAGGATTATGCCAAAGCTACAGCGAATCGACACAAAGCCTTTTTGAATATGAGAGCCGGCTTGCGATCAATAGGTGCCCGGTATGGGCTTTTCCATCCTTGCCTCTTCAAAGTCACATACAAAATAGAACAACGACCTATGAAGATCCTGTGCATCTCCAAAGTTTCCTGAATTTCTACAGAACGACCAATATGGACTCTTCTGGTCCGTCTTCTTAATTTCCTCCTTGAGCCTCTCTCTTTTCTTTACATGAATTTTTCAGATATTGTTTTTTCTATTTTTTTCACATGTTCAGTACATGTTTAATACTGTTTTATTGTTCTTCGTTCTCCACGTTTGTTAGCTCTAATAGATCATTTTATTACAGTTATTGTTTCTTATGTTGTTTATGCTGACATCATTGATATTTGATTGTATCAATTCTTCTCTAATATTTGTTCTTTTTCAATAATTTTTTCCATTGTCTCCGTAGATTTGTATCCTTACCCTGTGGCGTTTTCCCGATCATGGGTCTTGCTGACTTTGGATGCCCTGTCTGTTCCATGTGGCTCCACCCCTCCTCCCTCTTTGTTCCTGATCGTCTTCGTTACCTCCCCCTTTGTGTAGGTATGTTTTCTCTTTATCTGTTTCGCATATTTCTTCTTTTTTCCTCAATTTTTCCCCCTTCTCTTATCTCTTCTCCTTTCCCTTTTACCACAACAGGTGTCACTTCCTTTTTTCCTCTTTCACTATTCTCAATGCTTCCCTATCCTTTTTGGTTTTTCTATGTAGTTCTGATAAGTTATTCACTTTCTCATTATGCTTAATTTTTTTGTACCTATTATCTATCATCTTTTTCTGATCTTTGTATTTTTTTCTACCACAAATCTTCTTTTATTAAAGTTCTCTTTTCCTCTTCTTCCTCTTCTTGCTGTCAATGTTTAATTGATTTGGGCTTTCTTTTTTCTTCCTATCTTCGTTGTTTACATTATTGTCTTTTCAATATTTTATGTCGTTAAAAATTGTTACATGGAACGTTAAGGGTTTGCATTCTCCTATTAAGAGACAGATAATTTTGTCTCACCTAGCCAAACTTAATGTTGATTTTGCATTATTACAAGAAACCCATCTCTCTGATATTGAATCTTTAAAACTTAAGCGAGGTTGGGTGGGTGAAGTTTTTTATTCTCCAGGTGATGGCAAATGTAACAGAGTGGTGTTATTATGTCGTAAATCCCTTACCTTTTCTTTAATAACTCAAGAAGCAGACACGGAAGGTAGATGGTTACATGTCAAACTATCTCTTAGGGGTGTTCCAATCTCTTTTCTAAATGTATATGCTCCCATAGGTGGTGACCCCGCTTTTTGGCATACGATGGCTACTCAAATTACCAAATCTATGGATGATAACTTCATCTTGGCAGGAGATTGTAACCACTCCTTTGATCGTTTTTTGGATAGACATTCCAAAGTTCCATTTATCCCAAATAAATCTCACAAATTCTTTGTTCAGGCAGTCACGCAACATAAGCTTATAGATACTTGGCGTCTCTGCAATCCAACTGCTAAAGAATACACCTTTTATTCCCCTTCAAATCCTTCTCAATCAAGAATTGATTACATATTTGTTTCTCATAATCTTGCGCAAACTCTTACCAACGCAGAAAATGGCCCCATTTTATTGTCTGATCACGCCCCTGTTTCGATAAATATTGACATTTTACCGGTTGCTCAAGGACCTAAGAGATGGCGTTTTAACAATGCGCTTCTCCTGGACCCAAAGTTTAATGCTTCCTTTACAGATTTCTTTGATGAGTTTTTTTAAATTAATGATACTAACTCAATACCCACGCATACCATTTGGGATGCTTTTAAAGCTGCAGCGCGAGACTTTATAATCAGATTTGTTGAAAATAAACAAAGAATTGCCCGTAAATTTACTAGGGACCTTCTACAAAAGATTAAGAGATTGGAGCACTCCTAATACACCTAACAATCTCAGGAATGTTTAACAGCCCTTATAGACGCTAAGATGCAATTCAATAAAAAATCTACAGAAGATGGGTCTTTGTTTTTGTTAAAATCCAGTGCGAAATTCGATGGGGGTAAGAATAAGGCCGGGAAAATTCTGGCTAACTATTTAAAGGTTAAGCACAACAAGTTAAATATTGAATCTATTTATGATGATAAATGTGACCTCAAATATAAGGATGATGACATTTTGAATGCGTTTTCTCTTTTTTATGAAAATGTATATTCCTCCGACACTCACCCCTCTGCCCAGTCTATATTGCACTTTTTCTCCAGCATACACAAACCCCAACATTTTCCTCTTGATCTCACTTCTTTGGAAACAGATTTGTCATAGCAAGAACTATCCACTGCACTTCAACACCTTAAAAAAGATAAAGCCCCAGGCCCAGATGGTTTTACGGTCGAATTCTATCTTCATTTCTCCAAATTAGTTCTACCAAAACTCCACTCTCTAATAGGCTCTTTCATCACATTAGATAGTTCCTCAGGTTCCTTTTCTGACGCTCATATTTGCCTTATACCCAAGGAAGGGAAAGACTCTAAGCATTGTAAAAATTATAGACCCGTCTCCCTAGTTAATATTGATTACAAAATATTTGCCAAGGCATTAGCTATAAAATTAGATCTTCACCTAACTGATCTGTTTGGCAAGGAGCAATCCGGTTTTGTCAAAGGGCGTTTTATAACAGATAACAACAGACTTCTTTTTAATGTTTTGTCCAAATCTTCACATTTGAAGCATCCTCTTGCAGCGATCGCATTGGATGCTGAGAAAGCATTTGATAGAGTGGAGTGCACGTACTTCTTCTCTGCTCTTGAATGGTTTGGTTTTGGCCCTAAATTTACTTTTTTAATTTCGCTTCTCTATTCCAACCCTCGCGCAGCGGTTTGTGCTAATGGTTTAGTCTCTTCTTTTTTTGACCTAGGTAGAGGTATCCGTCAAGGTTGCCCTCTCTCCCCTTTCCTTTTTAATTTGGCCTTGGAACCCTTTCTTTCTGAACTCCGTCAGAACCCTAACATTCACGGTTTCCAATCACTACATTCCCATATTAAACTTGCTGCATATGCTGACGACATTTTACTTTTTTTATCTAACCCTAGTACTTCTATACCTGCTTTCTTAGAAAAGGTAACAACATACTCCAAGATCTCTGGATATAAATTAAATAACCATAAATGCGAGATCTTACCTTTAACGAAATTTACATTTAAGTCAGATTTCAGTGCTTCTAATTTCACTGGGAGCCCTGCCCACATTAAATATTTAGGATTACATGTTACTTCCTCAATTTCTGATACAGTCTCGCTCTGTATGAACAAATGTATTCAGAAGCTATCAGATTTGACTGTCAGGTGGCATCCTCTATACCTATCATGGTGGGGTCGCCTTGATACCATTAAAATTATGTTATAGCCTATTGTTATTTATACTATCTCTAATATTCCGGTCCCTATCCCTACTAAATTTTTCAAGAAGATTAACTCCATTCTATCTTCCTTTTTATGGAACAACAAAAAACCTCGGATGTCCCTCATCAGACTGATATGTCCTAAATCGGACGGTGGTGTGAACTTTCCGGATTTCCCGGCTTATCAGAAGGCATTCCTTCTACGACAAGCCTCTTTTTGGTTGAAGGATTCCGAAGATGATTGTCCTTTATGGACTACGATTGAACGCCTTTTTCTGTCTCCATTTGTTTTTGCAGAATCTTTCTTTTTCGCGTAAACCACACGTGTTATCAACTCCCATACATAAATACACCTCCAAATTGCTTCTCTCTTTTGCCCCTTCTCCTCCTACTAAAATAAATGACTTTTTTAATTCGACCATTTGGCATAATAACCATATCTTAATTAAAAATAAACCTTTCCATTGGAAGACCTGGAGGCAACAAGGATTGATTTGGATATCCCAACTTTTCTCACAATCAACTTTCATACCTTTCTCAGTGCTTAGTCACTCTTTTAACCTACCTGCTTCTTTCATTCACAAATACCTTTTGCTTGAGGAGGCAGTGATGGATAACTACACTTGGTTGTTTAATTCCAATAGTTCTCTTATAACTCTCAACTCTATCACACAACTTCACTCTTTTTTTTTCTTATTCTAATCTTTATTGAGATTTTAGCCCTTCTTCTTTTTTTTACAACGTGGTTACCCCACCCTCCCCCCCTCCCCCCGACAACCCCTCTTCTCGGTACAGGGTGCATTTTGAAATATTTGAAATTTAACAATAAAAATAAAGTTATAAAGAAAATTAGAAAGATACAGGCTTCGAAGAGTAAAAAAACAAAGCAAAAAGAAATACATAATAACATTTCTAGAGCATTCGATATATCTCAACCTAGTTTGTCTATGCTGGGTTCCCTAGCCATAATCTAACTGGTTCCCAAATTTTCAATCCCTTTACTTTTTTTCTGATACCTTTCCGGCTATAAATGGAAATTTCGAGATTATATGTTGCTAAGAAGCGCATCAGCCACTGTTGAAATGTGGGTGGGCGTTGGTCCAGCCATGCGGAGGTTAAACAGATTCTAAAGACTGCCATAGCAATATATATGAGTCCCTGCATGGCTATAGGTCTAGTAGCTTTATCTACCCCTAACACGATTTCTGCTATGCTGATCTCTATATCAACTTTGAATATTTCCGATAGGCAGTTGGAGACTTCTCGTTTAAAATTATCTAGAGTACAACATGTCGCCAACATATGTATCAAATCGGCTTTAGGTCTATTACATCTGGGGCAGAGAGTCCCCTTTCCCACTCCCCATTTTGAAATTTGTTCGGGTGTATAATAGAGATCGAAAAAGGTTTTGTAAAACTGCGCTTGTAGCTTGGTAGACATTAGAATAGAACTGGATAATTCGAGTGCTTTGTGGGCTAGATCCTCTGTGATATTGATACTGTTTTGCCAAATATTTGCATGTTTATTGATATCGTCTGGTAGTGCAGCGATTAATTCTTTATATATGTCCCCAATTTTTACCCTATCAGATCTAACCACAGTGTTAATTGTTGGGATTTTCTTAAAGCAACCATTGGGTCCCCCCTTTTTGAGAATAAAATCTCTTGATTGTAAAAACTTAAAAAAATTATGCGGATTCAGCCCATATTTAGTTTTTAACGATTCAAATGAACAAAAACCAGTTGAATCAAAAAAAGAGCCGAGTTGCGAAATTCCCAAGCTAACCCATCGCCGCATGCAGGAATCCGAAAAAATTTCGGGCAGGTTGGTGTTATTATCTATCGGAGTGTAGAATGAAAACCTGCCTATCGCCAAATGCTTCCGAACCATATTCCAAACAGTATAGATACCCTTACGTGTTTTAAATCGTTCTTTTTTAAGATGGCATTCATAGGATAGCTTCTAGAGATGGTTATTGGCATTGTTACCCAAAATGAATTCCTGTGGGGTTGGAGTCAAGCAAGTTGGCGTTGAGTCTTGTTTGGGGATTAGCAGTAAGCGACTGTATTTGATGGTTGTAGCCCACCAATATAGTTTGAAATTAGGAAGGGCTAGGCCACCTCTGTCCCTGGAGTGTGTGATATGTTTGTAGGCTCTTCGTGTTTTTCCATAGCTCCAAACAAAGCGAGATAGCATATTATCTATTTCATTAAAGAGTGATAAGTCAAAGTTGAGACAAATTGCCCGGAATAGGTACAGAAATTTGGGCAAAAAAACCATTTTAATGAGATTACATCTTCCGATTATTGTTAGATGTAGGTTGTGAAGTCTCGATAAGGTTTTTTTTGTCTGTTTGACTAAAGGGTCTAGGTTCAGAGCCACTCGTTTATTTAGGTCGGATGTAATATTAATGCCGAGATATAATGCATTATCAGTAACTCTTGCATCATCCATATTGATATTATTATTTATAATAATCTGGGTTTTGGTTTGATTTAATTTGTATCCCGAAATCTCTCCAAACTTTTTGGCTTCTTCCTCCATTATCCCCACTGTTGTAATTGGATCAGATGTCACAATCGCGATATCATCTGCGAAGGCTAGAGTTTTAGTTTCATCATTCGATGTCTTCATGGGTAGTATGGTCGGATTAGTTTCTAGCTTGGCGATAAAGGGGTCGATGTAAATGGCGAAGAGTAGGGGAGAACATGGACACCCTTGTCTTGTGCCTCTTGTCACTTTGATAGTATCCGATGTGACCCATTAATCGTAACGACCGCTTCGGGAGCAATGTACATTTTCTGTACTGCTTTGATAAAATGCTCCCCGATCCCACTCTTTGCCATGACCGACCATAGATATGGCCAGGAGACCCTATCGAATGCTTTTTCAGCATCTAATAAAATAAGCCCCATAGGTTCTCCTGCGACCTCGGCGATGTCGAAGAGGGTTATCACCCTCTGAACGTGGTCTGTGGTTGATCTTCCAGGAACAAACCCGTGCTGTCTAGCGATACAATTTTATGGATTAAAGGTGCCAATCTGCTTGCTAGCAGTTTGGAATATATTTTGGAGTCGTTATTGATTAAAGTAATTGGACGATATGAACCTAATTCTGTCGGATCTTTATTTTTTTTAGGGAACACTATAATTTTTGCACGTGCCCAAGACGCCGGGGGATTTCCATTCATAAAGACCTGGATAAACAGCTGGGTTAGGATATCTTTGAGTGGGCTACTAAATCTGACATAAAATTCCACGGGGATACCGTCCAGACCTGGTGCCTTGCCTGATGGAATACTATTTATGGATAGTAAAATTTCTATCCAGTCTGGTGCTTCAGCGAGAGTTTCCTCATCTGTTTTGGATAGGCTGGTCCTTATATCCGAAATTAGATACTCATCGATTTTATCTTGTTTAATAATTGTTTCAGAATATAGCTCAGCATAATATCTCCTAAAGGCATCTCTGATGTCGTTAGTGTCATGAGTTAGGCCCAAAATTGGGTCTCTTATGGCTTTAATCGTATTCTTAGTATTTTGTTCTCTTACACTAATGGCTAATTGGTGCCCTACCTGTTCACTCCATTCATAAATGTTTTCCCTATTTGCTGTAGCTTTAAGAATTGCTTTGCGAGTGTATATTTCAGATATTAGGTTTTTTGCTATCGCTACATCTCTATTGGCCTCATCGATATTGTTCCCCCCTTGTAGTACTCTGATTAAATCTTCTTCTTTCCTGGCCAAATTCTCCTCAAGATCTTTTAAGTTTTGTTTGTTTTTTTTGTTATGTTGAATAGAAAATCTGAGGGTTTCTCCCCTTATACCTGCCTTTAATGAGTCCCATACAACCTCTAACGGGGCGCTACCCATGTTGAAACGTAAAATTTTGGGATCCATTGATCCATATGTGTGCAATAATGGTCATTGGTTAGCAGAGCTCTTTCAAAGGTCCAGTTACTGCGATCAGATTTGATAATGTCGATATCGACGCTCAAAAGCAAGGGATTATGGTCTGAAAAAACCCTTGGGAGCTTATTTATAGAGCATTTGGATAGTATTACATTGGAGATAAACATGTAGTCCAAGCTAGCCAGTTTGCGATGGGGGTGGGAGAAAAACGTATATCCATGGTTTTGCGGCGCTTTCATCTCCCAGCAATCAACCAGCCCATGAACCTGACAGAGTTCCACCAGGGCCTTGTATGTTCTAGGTTTCCGGCCATGATATTTGAATGTTAGTTCCGAAAGCCAAATTGGTGGGAGATTGATATTGATATCCCCACACATAATCATTGGAACTGGCCAGTGTGCTAGTTCATTAGATAGAAACTGTAACAATATTGGATCATCTGTGACATTGCCATAGATTGAAGAGACAGTGAATTTTTTCCCGCTTATACATTGACATTCTGTAATGGCCCATCTACCCAATGGATCTGAAGCTGATCTTAAAAAGCTCAAACCCCCCACCTCGCGCTAAAATAGCTACCCCACGAGTTTTGTTTGTTTGGGTGGTGGCAACAACAACTCTATATCCCAAATCTTTATGTAGATGTCTTTGTGATCCCTCTACATGTGTTTCTTGAAGACATATTATTTCTGCTCCTATCGAATTTAAACCTATGGCTAATCTTTGCCTTATTTTGATGTAATTAAGCCCACATATATTCATAGTTAGTATTCTCAATTTAGCCATTTATTTTGTATGTTTGGTGTACTAGAATTAGTCTTTTTTTTTATTCATTTGACAGTGTGCTTTTCTTGTCCTATACCTTATCCTGATCATTAGTTCCACCCTTTCAATTTGCCTGTACCGTTGTCCCCTTTCCCCTCTCCCGTCTTCCCCACAACAACTAAAACCCACCCCCCTCCCCCTCCATCTAATAAGGCTACCTGTTGCCCGTAGGCCCAGGTTGTGGGCATCTCGCAGGTCCTTCGGAAGTAGGTGGCTCTAGGCCCTGACCCCTGTAACTTCTGAAGAGCTGTTTGCCCTAATCTGCAATTTTTATTCAACGGCTATCTTTTACAGGCGTTTACTTATTCCACAATAATCTTGCCTGTCAACCCATTTTTTTCAAGGAGAATCTAGGCTCTCCCTCTCTACCTATCTCTCAACACTTTAACTGCAGACGTGTAGTCTCTATTTATTGTATTTTTTTCCTTTCGAAAGATTAGTTTTGTCTTTACTGTGGTTGGAGATCTCTTCCAAATAGGCTTGCGCTTGAATCTCGCTGGAGAAGCTTCTTGCTATGCCATTAAATATAACTTTTAGTCTTGCTGGATTGAGTAAGAAGACTGTCGCGCCAATCTTTTCGAATGGGGAAAAAAGTTGCCTTATCGCCATCTTCTCTCGACAGTTGCATGGGCGAAATCGGGTCTGCTAAAGAAAGCATATCCTTTGTATTGTCTTTTTTTGGTCGGTCTTGCCAAATCGAAGATTGCTTCCCGTAGAAGAAAGTTACCGAAGTTGACAAGCATTGCTCTGGGATATTGCTCTGATCCTTGTGACTTTTTGTTGATGATAAAAGGAAAGCGATGGACTCGTTGGATCTCCTTCTCCCAATCCCATGAAGCAAGCTCGGGGAATGAGTCTTTAAACAGGGATAGCATATAGCTCCTTGGATCGTTCCCCTCTAGTCCCTCAGGGATCCCCAAAATGCGTAGATTATTGCGGCGGGCTCGGTTTTCATGATCTTCTACCTTTGTCATTAGATCACAAATGACCTCTTCTTGTGATTGACCTTGTTTCTGGAGAGCCAGCACATCTGTTTCAAGATTCTTAGTTCGTTGTTCGACCGAGGCCATTCTGTCTGAAATTTCCAAACATGTTTGACCTACTTTACTGATAGCCCCTTGGAGTTTCTGGTTATCAGCTTTAACATCCAATTGAAACTTTTTTATTGAATTGAATACGTCTACCAAGGATGGTTCGCTAGCCACCATGTTGTCGCCTAATGATTTTAGTTTTGTTTTTGAATGTGGCTTGGTCATAGCGTGTGGGGAAGTGTTCCTGTGTTTTTGATCAAGCCGACAAACTAGTTCTACGTTGCTTCCTTGATCTGTAGTATCTTCGTCCAACAATTTGTTTTGTCTCCTTTGTCTTCTTTTTTTTCTTTCTTGTTTTTTTTTTTTTATAGCACTGTTATCTTTAGGAGAATTGTTCTGTTTTTTGGAACTAGAGTTGGAGTTGGATAAATCAATAGAGTCTGTGTGGATTTCTTCATATCTTAATCCTGGGGGTTTGCTTGAGGTTGACATCCCTGTCTCATAGATTCCGTTACCGTTCCCGGCTTGTTTATATTAGAGATGTTTGATTTTGGGTTTGACTTAGAATTTAGGTTTAAATCACTTGAGTCTTCTATATTTGCTGTGCTATTTGTCACTATATTGCTCACATTTATCGATGATAATGCGTCGGGGGCACTATAATCGGCAGACGAGTCCACTTCTTCATCCGCTTGTTTGCCCTCTTCAAAGAATTCTGTTTTATCTTTACAATCTTTAGAATCCGAGTATAATTTGGGGGTACTCAGAGATCTATTCTTGATACCCGCCTCTGAAGTGCCATGATGCTCACTTGAAATATCTATAGTACTCTGAGTTTTAGATATATTATTTTCGTTGGTTTCTATTTCAACCGGGTTCTCTTGGTAGGCGGGCTTTTTAGAAACGGGACAGAATATTGTTGATATCCGCGGCTGGGATTCCTGTGACAACCCACTTGACTTTGCAGCCGACTTTAGATTTCTTATTGCCTGCAATCGCTTTGCTTTTTTGGCCTATAATTCCATTTTGGCCTGCGTCAGTTGGTATTCCGAACCATTTTCTTGTTCGTCATCCTTATGTTTACTTTTTTCTTTTTCTTTGCCTCTATCACTGGTTTTTTCTTCTTCATTTTCCTTTTCTTTATCTTTCGATCGATCTTTTTCTTTCTCTTTCTCCTTTATTTTTTCCCGGTTTTTATCCTTTTCTTCTTTGCTTTTTGCCCCCCTGGTTTCAACCCGCCGTAACATATTTCTCTGGCCTTGCACTTTAGCCTCCTCTTTTTTACATACCACTTCTAAGGCTTCTGCTATTTACAAATATCTCCACACTACTGATACCATTAGGCTGAAATCTAAAGTGGAAGAGCAATGGGAGTGTGACTTTGCTACCTCTTGGCCCATTTCTCTATGGGACAAGATATGGATCAAAATTCGCAACTCATCCAGAGCAGCTAATATCACTCAGCCTTTGTTTTTTATCTATAATAGACTTCTTTTTACACCACATGACTTAAGTAAAAAAAATCTACAGTTCAGGATGTTTGCTGGACTTGCTCTGCTTCGAATGCAAATTTATTTCACATGTTATTTTCTTGTCAGATTGTGCATACTTTTTGGAAACATATTTAGACCCAAATTAATTTAATTTTCCACACCCAGGTTTCTTTTTCTTTCACTCATATTTTGTTGGGAAGTCTTTCTCCTTGCTGGGACAACGATATATTCAATTTTAAAATCATTGATTTATTGGTAGCAATTGCATTTCAGCAGATTACAGCTAATTGGAAAGACTCTTCACACATTTCTTTTAGAGCATGGTGGTACAATGTTTGTCACAATCACAGACTGGATACTTCTTTTGTCTTTCCTATTCATATGGCTGCAAAACGTGTAGATTTATGGCTCCCTGTTACAACGTACCTTGATGTTTGTGCCAGACGCTCCTTCCGCTTACAACCTCACCAACAAGAAGTTTTAAAACCCCCTTAATTGCCCTCAGTATTTCTTCTTTCTTTAATATTTTAATATTAACTCATTTTTATGATATGTCATTTTATTTTTTATACCCTTAGCCTATTTCATATATGCTCATTGAAAAGGTTATTTTTGATTAACTGTTATTGTTCAATTTTATTATTGCTTTGTATTCTGTATTGACACCCTTCCTTTTATCAATAAAATCTATTTGAACTGAAAAAAGGCTTACTCAACATTTGGGAGGCGATGGACTTGACAGAAACGTAACAACAATTTGTAACGTTGGGATTCACGTTATTCAAGCGAGAAATCGCCATGGGATGGGGAGGAGTGAAGCCACCTGAAGTAGCACTATGGAATAGGGAAATGGATAAATGCATGATAGCAGAGAATGAAGTGTTTATAGTAAGGGGGTACCCGAAGAAATGGGACAGGAAATGGTCCAAATGGAATCAGTACAAAGGAGCGATTTGTGAATCACCAATGGTAGAGTTGAAACTGAAAAGAGTTGGGAATGGAGCACAAGATATGTAAAATATACCTTTGATTGAATTTAATATTCATGCTAAAATAACTGTATGTGATGCGATGGGATTATATGCATTGAACTGTAAAGTTTGTCCTTCCTTTAAAATAAAAAAAAACATTTTTAAAAAAAAGTATGCCAGTGCCAGTGCCAGCCTGTCTGTAATGCTACCAATTGCCTCCAGTTTGCCAGCAACAGAATTGTTCATGCATGCCTGTAAAAACCAAGAATTACCATCAGTATGCCAAAGCCAATTGCAGACACTACATTCTTACCCACACTCACTTACACTCACTCACACTTCCTCATTCATTCTCACTTACTTGCACTCGTTTTACTCTTATTCAATATCTTGCATTTTCTCTTGCTCACTCACTGACTCACTCTTACTCACTGACTCTCAATCATCTTCGCTCACTAGCTGCCACTAACTCTCACTCATGCATGCTCACACATATAGACACTTGCTCACAAACACACCTTCTTGCACACAAACACACTCTCACCCACAAGCACGCACACAACATATAGTTAAAAATGTTTTTTTCACTTACATCATGTGCAGCTGGAGATCTTGTTCCAGCACTTGGTATAATAAACTATTATTCACTGTTAGTGTAATAAAACATGGGCACAAAACAAGGATAGAGCGCCAACAACCATAATAACAAGCTGCCTTAGTCTTTTTAGCACCAATTGGCTACCTCTGAGGCAAGGGGTCGCAATGGCAATGCCAGGGATAACAATGGACAAGCCAAGAGTTGCAACCACGACCCCTGGTGACCCCTAAATGACATCCATGCCACCCAGCATTATCCCACTTGTGCCGATAAAAACTCTGCCCCACTGGTGTGACTGGGCCTAGTGAACACAACAGGAATGGCTCAAACCAAGGTCCAAGGGATCCCTCGAGACTCCCCTTTACCTTGGTTTGATCCGTTGTTATTATGTTTCTAAGCATTTCAATAGCATGGTAAACAGTGTGGGAGACATTAAGGTAAGTGACTTTTTCACCTTCTGTTAGTTTAGGAAAGTTGAACAAACACATCTGGCTCACTTGACCCTCCACTAGACGTCAAACCTAAAAAAGTTAATGCGGCAGAGCAGATGGTGTGGGTGACAGCCTCACACCAAATGTCAAGATGTGAGGTACCCACAACCTATCTGTAATCTCACAGTACCAAGAAGGCCTGGCTGTTGCATTGCTGTGTGCGTCAAAGACTCTATATTTATCTCGGAACTGAGAGCCCAACCACCAGATAGAGAATTACAGAGTAGGGTGAAGTCAGGATCAGGTGGGAGATCTGCAGCAACTGATTCAAAGGCTCATTGCTAAGAACCGGATAAATAAGAAAGAGAAGAACAAGGCAGGACAATTCCTATAATCAGATATGCCCTCCATGAGTACTGAAAAGTGGTGCGTACCTGGAGAGTTGTCTCAGCAGAGAGGCCAGAAACAGAAGAGAAACTGTCAAGTGGTTGAATAAGCAGTACAAAGGGACTGCCCCTTGGAATGTTGGACCCTGGGCCATTGCCCAATCTGTCTATGTCATAAAATGCTCTGCAGTCAAGCCAAACCTAAACCAGTGATCTGGCTGAACCCTAAGTGCTAAAGAGCTTGCAGAATCTTCAACATATTTGGGAGACAAATTACATAACAAACAAAATATAAGAACAAGATAAAGACTTTAAAACTTAGAGTTTCTTTCAATTACTGTACCCAGACCCAATGGCCCAGGTAGTTGCTAACCAACTTACCTCCCGATGTTTCCGCCTGGTGAAGGGGACTAGACAGGGCTACCCCCTGTTGCCCCTCATATTTGCCCTATTACCGGAGTCTTTGGCGACCTGGGTCAGGGGTGACCCCATGATCAGGCGGCTGAAATGGACAGACCAACACGAAGACCACGTCTCCCTCTATGCAGATGATGTCCTGTATTACATAGCTGCTCCATCGGCCTCGATCCATAGAATCCTACATATTTTCGCTATCTTCAGCGACCACTCAGGATACACAATTAACTGGACAAAGTCTGTTCTGTTCATGCTTCGGGGTTCTGTGCCACGGATAACCAAGGGCACCATCATTACTGTGGCTACCAAGGGATTCCGTTATCTTGGCATCTACGTTACTCAACACCAGGCCCAATTCTATGACATTAATCTTAAAGCCCCATTAAATAGGCTGCACAATGACGTGCTCCACTGGCGGTCGCTGCCCCTTACTCTGCTCGGTAAGGCAGTTTTGTTCAAAATGCTGGTGCTGCCTCGCTTTTTATACGTGCTGCAAAACACCCCCGTAGGGTCCCAGGCGCCTACTTTATCTGTGTAGAGAGCTAGATTAGAACTCTTCTTTGGGATGGGAACAACCCGCACATTGCGACACACAAATTAACCGGGGGATGGTAAGACGGAGGAATAGCATTGCCTGACCTAAAACAATACTATTGGGCCTCCCAGCATGCGGTGGTCAATCAGTGGGCCTTTGCCTCACCGTCTGAACCAGCGTACTGCACAGACAGATATGTAATGGCCCAGGGAGGATATCGACTTGCACTCTATTCTAATCCCAAAAGACAGCACCTCACTGGACCCATGGCCCATACAGTGGCACTTTGGCACTGCGCAACAAAAGCACTAGGGTGGCACAAGAAATTGACACTGCTAACTCCCCTGTGGGAATCCGAGCAACTCGGTACATTAAGTAGATGTCAGGGCTTTGATAAGTGGGACTTAATTGATATTTCCTCAGTTGGTGATCTGTGGAAGCAAAACGAGATGGTCCCATTTACAGATTTACAAGCAGAATACCAGCTAGCTGGGTCCCAGACATTCCCCTACCTACAAATATGCCATGCACTAACCACTGTTGTGACTGGGGTGAGGCTCTACCCAAGACCTCCCCACTAGAAGATTGGCTTTTAACAGCTCCCCTGCCACGCAAAGCTATATTGCTCACATACCGAAAATTAATAAACAATAAACCAGACCGACAGTTGTGGGAGTCGGACCTTGGGTATCTAGATGATGATGACTGGCAGGAAGCCCTCTCCTCCCCCAAGGAAGTTGCTATCCCAATGAGACTACGACTCATTCAGCTTAAGTCCTACATAGAACTTACCTGCCTGTGCATACAATGGTCAGGATGGGACATAGGCCAGATTCTGGGTGTCTTAGAGGGTGTATAGCAGAGGGTACATTTTTCCACATGATCTGGGAATGTCGGAATATCCAGCCATACTGGGTGAAAATCATCTCTACTCTTGCGAGGGTAAGCGGGAAAAATATTGCCCACTTCCAGCGACTGTGTCTACTAAATGTGTGGGAGGCCACGGACCTGACCCAAACTGTGCGCAGATGGGCATTGTTGGGATTTGTCCTTGCCAAGCGAAACATAGCTCAGGGGTGGGGGATTGGATATTTACCTAAGTTCTAAAAATGGGCTAATGACGTGGATAATGCGATGCTCCCAGAAAAGGATGTGTTTAAACATAAGGGTTGCCCCGCGAAATGGGGTCACAAATGGGCTAAATGGAATGTATCCTGTGGTGAAATATGTGCATCTCCATCAGTAGAACTGCGGAGACCAGAGTTGGACATTGATCTTTTTCCTCCCTAAGACTATACAGAGAAAAGGTTTTATCTGTAAAACTGATCATGAGTCTTTACCATTGTCTGTTATTGTTTTGGGGCCTTGCGGCCCACCACTGTACTATCACAACTGTTTAATCAAAAAGAGAATTTAAAAAAAAAAAGAGTTTCTTTAACACAAGGAAGTATTTCAATTTAGTTTATTAGATCACAAAAATGCATTGACATTTATTTGAATTGGAAGTTTCTAAATATGAACTTTAAAACAAAGCCTTGAGTGAACAAAGCATATGAATTTTCAGGCGTCCCTTATGTCATGGCCAATATTGTTTTTATGGCTGCAGCAACATTACAGGCTATCGAAGCATATACAAGTGAGGTTTTTACACAGGATCCATCTTTAACTAAATTACTTTGATGTACTCTTTTATAATAATATTAATGAATAAATCTTTATTCGGCACAAATCACAGCCATAAAAGATAAAAGGAAACATTCCATAAAAATAACACAATTAGAGTTATGTTTCATTAAAAGAGTTGTGCAAAATTGCAGGGTCCAAGCAGCCTTCACTCACATCTTGATCTTCTTGATCTAAAGACAGCACTCAGGATGTTTGTGACAACAAAAAGGGTGTGATCGTTGGGCAAAAGCTGTAAGTACATAAGTGTAACACGGGCTTGTCTAAATTTCATCGCTTTAAAAGGGGCTTAAGAAACAATCTCCTGGGATAGCTAAAATATTTGCATAAAAGGACAAAATGTCATGTGGAGACCTAGCATCGCAGCCACAAGGACCTCTCACATTTGCAGGTAGAAAATCAGACGGGGCGCCAGGAGATAATGGAGCTAATTAAATTTGAATTGGGGTACTAAAAATCTATCTGAAGCGCTTATACGGGTTGATAGGTATTTCTCAATTCCCTGCACTGATTTTAGCAAGGCATGTCCTCTCACAGCTAATTTCATGAGCTCAGTATTTTCACGCTGGGATGTGGTGTGTTCAAAAAAACAGCTCCTTTACTGTACTCAAGGACTAGGGCCTCAGTGTGTCACATTTAAAGAAAATATCTGCCCTACCCGGGGCTACCAAGTTCTCCTTTACATATTATGTAACCAGGGGATTTTAAGTGCATGATCTAATGACAATCTAAAATAATTGAGCGGTTAAACTTGGCATCATCCCTAGACCATATCTTCACCAAGCACAACAGAGACTTCACTCCCACCAAATCAGCTATGTAATTAACTTCTAATTCTTCATGTACAGTGAATGAAGGGGTGCCCTGTGGGACCTTCAAGATTTCCCTCAAGAACTTGTTTTGAGCGAGCTGTAGCTTATTAGCCGCTGTGTCCCTCAAGCCTCGCTACCATACAAGACCTTGGAAATAAATATAGACTGGTATATCTTTAAAATTACACCTGTGGACCAAGAACCCAATCTGTGCGCATAGTTGGCAATAGCTCCTATGGCTTTATTCACGTTGCCCAACTTTCACTCATTCAGTTGTTTCCCACTAAGTTTTACATCAAATAAAATTCCCAGGTAGGGGAAAGTCAGGACCTACATGAGAGTGTGGGCTCCTGCCTTAAAAGTTTTACCCGAGTCGCCTGAGGGCCAACTTCCAAAACATACGATTTTGTGAAGTTTACCGTCAGGTCCCACCAGTCCATTAAAGAGATAAACACATTAATCAGAACTTGAAGACCCACTGGTTTGCAGGCCATCAGCACCTCGTCATCATCGGCATATAATAGAACTGGCAATGGTTTCCTACCCACTTGGGGGCAATCAAAATGTCGTGCGTCCAGGCAGCCTCTAAGCCATTAATATAGATGGTAAATAAAAATGGGGCTAGAATGCAACCTTGGTGGACCCCCCTGGTGCAGCTAAAATAATCAATACGGCCCCCATTGTGAATATCTGACTGCTGCTGTGGTGTCGGCATATAGGTTCCTTAAAAGAGTAAAGATAGAGGGCTTGACTCCCACAAAGATGAGTAGGTCCCACAGTTTCTTATGATACACTCAGTTAAAGGCTACCGTAAGGTCCAAAAATGCAAAACAAAGTGCACCTGGTTGAGCTACCGTTTATTTGGAAACTGGTAAACAGAGGTTGAGGCATTGCTCGGAAGCTGATTTTCCAGAGCATAAACCAAATTGTGCCTCAAAAATGATGTGATTCGTGTCAGCCCAAGCAGAAAGACTTGTCAATAAAACTCGACCTGTGGAGTCAATGAAGGAAATGGGGTGGTAACAATAAGGAGTATCCTTATCCCCCTTTGTGAAAACTGGAACGATGGTAGTGGTTGACCAAGAAGGCGGCATAACTTCCCTTGCTGCTGCATTTAGCACCCTGGTCAATCCCGGAGCCCGGTATTTCATCAGGTCCTGGTGCCTTATTCTGGGACAATCCCTCGATTCCCAAGTGTACTTCCTCCAAGGAGAAAGTAACTGGAGTATCTCCCTGGCTGGGTTCTATCTCATTGGAGAGTCCTCTACTATGTGCGAAGTTATTTACTCCTGCAAAATGCTCAATCCATTGTTCCGGGGTAATATGATGGCATAGTAGAGGCCCTGATTGCTCCGTAAAGCAAGGTCTATTTATGACCTGCCAGAAAAGTGAACTATCCTGTTGCTCACCCGATTGAACTAGCTCACTCCATGCCTGTCTTTGTAGCAAGCGCCTCCGTTTTCTCAATGCCACCTTCTAATTACTACGGCAGTTTGCCACCCATGCTCTGTATCGAGAGGATTGCTTAGGGGTTTTTTTTAGGAGGCAAAGAGCCCGAGAGCATTCGGTGTCAAACCATCTAGGGTGATCAGGGGCAGGGTAGACCACGGGCGCTGTCAACAGGCCAGCGGTCGACTGGGCGATAAAGATAAAGGAGCTTAGGATCTCTTCACCTGAGGCTGAAAGGTCTAAGCAGGTTAGAATCTCCTGCTGTAGAGTTTTAAATAGAGTACTATACAAAGCCTTGCAGTCTATCTGCGACCAGCATAGCTACCTCCTCTGGTCGGTTGAGGACAACGTGCCCTGCGGTGTTTGGGGGTGCTCGGGTTGGTTCCCCGCCCCTTCAGCACTGAGGCCAAGGGGTTGTGGTCACTAAATGGGCTGTGTAAAATGTTAAAAGAAAATGAGAGCCATCCTAAAGAGGGTGAAACTTAAATAAAATCAATAATTGTTGCACTTCCCCTTCCTTTATAGGTTGGGGTAATATGAGACTTACAGGGTTTCTCATCTCATCTAGGGTGAATTCGAGATTATAAGTTTGTACAAAACTGCTCAGTTCTGCACCTTCTGGGGGTGCTCCATATGTTTTCCCTCATTGATCATACAAATGTGTGGTCTGTGCAAAGAATGTAGTGAGTTTAGGCAGAAGTGACAATTAAAATCCACTGCCAAAATAAGATTCTCTTGGGGAGGCCTCTCCCCTTATTGAATCAGTAGCGCATTTAAGGCTGAGAGGTTTGAAGACCCTTGCTTTCCCTTTTTAGAGTTATAAAAATGTATTAATATCAAGCGATCGCCCAGCTACCAGTTTGAGGTCCAGAAACACTTTAGAGTCGCACTTTATTCTTTTCTCAGACCCCCAATGCCTGAGGGTTATGAAAATAATTAAGCCCCCACTCGCTTTTTCTGCTCTAGAGCCACAGCCAGGTAAAAAGGTTTTATACCTCTCTGGGAAGAAATGATTCTCAACTTCCCACGTTTCCTGAAGGCAAATAAAATGAAAAGACTTGATGAACAAAATCCACCATTCATCTGAAAACTTTGCTGACAGGCCTGCCACGTTCCATGAAACGAGGCTTAAATCTTTCCCGGTATCCTGGTTATAGCTCAAAAAGGCGATTACAGAGCTTTCAGAACGGTCTGTAGCCCTGTGGGAAGATGACCTGCTAAATTGATACTCTGCATTTAAAGGAGGCGGGTCCTCGGCATTTACCGCTTCCTGGTAGGGCGGCCCTAGGGGAAGGCCCTAAGATGTACTTCTGTTGTAACTCTCTGGTAGTCAATCCGGGTCATAAATATTCGCCAGAGGAGCATATCGGTTTAAAGTTGCCTGGGGCTTGCCAGGGGGACCTTCTAACCCACCACATGCAAAAGGCTGAGTCCTGTTAGGGATGCTCTGAGAGGGTCTGTAAAATAAGTGCAGCGGTAGGGGTTTAATACCAGATTCAGGAAAATAAGTCTAGGAAGAGCACCTCAGAATGTTTCTTACCATTTCTGGGTATCTGATGGTGTCGATCACACAATCTCCCTCATAGGATTTCCGGGTGGGCCTTATCCAGGAGACCCTCCAGGCCATCAGGAAGTATTGGTGGTCTACAGCATTATATCTAGTATGTTTGTGTAGCCAGTGGGAGACCTTGTTGATCAATTGTCCCGTGGTTTCCTGGTTGGGGGAAGTAAGCCCTGGGACCCCTGTCAAGACTAAAGTGTAAGGACAACAGGCTGGGGAGAGGTTAATTAATGGGAAAAGGGGGCTAGTGTTGGCTGGGCTTGGTGTCTACGTAGCTACTACAGGGGTGCATGTAGGAAAAGACTGGCTAGCAGTGGCTAAACCCTTACCACAGGAATGAGGATCAATGGTCCAAGTGAGGGCATTCTGAGTTGTTGCTGCCAGTAGTGTGGCTTTACAGGGCTGCCCACTACTCGAGTGATTAGAGAGGGGCAGATCAGAGATCGTAGATTGGGCCTGTGGGGATAGGGAGGGGGGAAGCATTATTAAAAGAGGACAACATTCTCACAGATCTATCAAGCATGTCTCTTGAGTCCACCACCGGTTTTGCTACTTTGTCCCTTAATAGGGTCAATAGATCAATGAGTGTGTCTCTGATATTTTGCACTAGGAGAACCCAAAAGTCGCCCAAGCCCTTATTCATGCCCTCCAGTATCTTTCTTGCATATTCACCCCTGAACCGCTTCCGGGTGTCTTGTGAGTCACCACACTCTTTGGCCTTACGTTTCCATTTAGGGACAGGAGAGTTTGTCAGACCAGTACTGGGAGGCGCGGCTGAGGTTGCCGTGCTGTTGTTAAGGCCAGAGATGGGAACCTTACAAGCCCTATTGGGGGTGGGGCCATCTGGGCCTATCAATGCTACCTCTGTCACTGACTCGTGGGAGCTTGGGACAACCAATTGAGGGGCATCCAGGGATGATGGCGATGGTGAGCCTCCAGGCCCTCCCAAGAGCCTTCTTTCCGCCCAGTCAATTTATTTTGAAATGGGCCCCACCACTTCCGCTAGAAAGGAATCAATAGAGGAGCGATTTGGCCCCCTTGGTGTTGTGGGCGGCATAACTTTCCTTTTCCCCAATGTCACTGTGTTGCAGCAAACCAAAGGTCAGAAGCAGAGGAGCTTAGAACTATTAGATGAAATATGTTAGTTACTTACTGCAGGGTCTTACTTATGGGTCCTGTGGCCAAATACACTGCAGTTGTTGCCCCACGGGATTTGGAAGGTGGGGGTTTGTTGGGAAACCAAGAGACGGGCCTGCCCTTGGCCCGGGCTCGTCCCACTCTGCGGGTGACCAACGTCGGTTTTATGCGAGTAAGGTCCCTCCCAGGCACTGGTGCAGGCTGGGGGGCCAAGTCTCACCCCAGCAGGAGGTAAACCACAGAGCTGGCCATGTTGGTTTTATGGAAGTAAGGTGATGGCTGGGGGACAGCGTGCCACCCCAGCAGAAGGCAAACCACAGAGCTGGTGTTGTGGGCTACTCACAACCTGTTCTGAGCGTCCGTGCTGCTGGAGACCCACGTCAGTTGTATGGGAGTAAAGCCCCTCCCAGGCACTGGTGCAGGCTGGGGGGGGCGAGTCTCACCCCAGCAGGAGGCAAACCACAGAGCTCTGGTATTGGGGGCTTCTCATAGCCCGTTTTCCGCATTCAAAATTTGTTATGCGCGTCTCTCCCTGCGGGAGACCCATGTTGGTTATATGGCGTTAAGGCCCCTCCTAGGCACTGGTGCAGGCTGGGGGACCAAGGCCCACCGCTGCAGGAGGCAAACAACAGAGCTGGCGTTGCGGGCTTCTCACAGCCCGTTTTGCGCGTTCAAAATTTAGACCTGTATTCATCAGTTTGCACACACTTTTGTTTGCAGCAGGACCACCAACCTGGCAGTCCTTGTCGTACATGCCAGATTCAGACTGCCTCCAGAAGAGGACCCTCGGATAATAAGTTGTGTGTAGCCGTCCTGGGTGTGGTTTAGTCTTTTGCCACTGGTCACCATGTCAAACAGCTTCAAATAATGCTCTGTACCTCAAAATAAGGCAAGTCCCAGTGAGTCAGGAGAATGGGAGTAGCAGCACGCATAAACAGTAGAGGCTCGTATAGGGCGTGCTGTGGGGAGGGGAAGGGTAGCAAACATGGACATACGCGGAACGGAGGAATGTAATTACTTTCCTTTGTTCTGTTGTATGTCCGTGTTTGCTAACCTGCCCCTCTCCGCCCGTGCCACCGCCCTGTTGCACGCCCTATGCAAGCCGCTACTGGTTGTTATGCTTATCTGAATGCAAAGTATAACATTCTTGCAGACCACTACTTTTGTATGAAGGTGCTTGTGGTATTTCTGCAGCAGAAACCTAGCTAAAATTGCATTTTTCAGATTTATTTTAAACAGGTATCTACCTCTCACTGTAGAATTAAAAAGTAATCTTTCCAAAGCAGGAGAAAATTAATCTGTGAATTAGGACGAGGTTTAGAGAAGTTTTGTGTTTGGTTTGCTTGTTTTATAATGCAGACCTGAATCAAAATCCTTTTCAGGATTTACAAATCAAAGCAAATAGGTATTTGGTACATCACATCAAAAATGGGAAAGGTTCTACGAACTGTACCCTTCAGTACAAAACCCAGGCTAGACTCTCAGACAACATTGCATTCTAGTGTAGTGGTGTTAGAGAGAGGGATAGGCATGCCACTTCCCTGCTCTCTCCCTGTTATGCAACACAGCCAATTAGGGTGCTGCACTGCGTTTGGTGACAGTTTTATAAATCTGTGCCTTACTTTAGAACTTGTGGCATTTCAAACTATTCTTGGTATCGTGTAAAAAAGGCATATTGCATCAAAGTGGCCTGTTTTTGACAGGAAAATACATCTAACAGGTGGTCTGCCAAATGTTTTTCTTACCAGCAAATCCATAGTCCTAAACTAGTAGGGAATACTGGCAGTCGGGTAACATGCTCCTAACATGGAATTGTCAAGGTGAAATTCAACTGTAATAATTTATTAATGATTCTAAATTATTAATTAGATCATCTGGGAGTAATCCACTCTTAGCCTTCAGTTGGTTTAAAATAATCCAAGAGTATTTAAAGTAATCCATGCTCATTTTTGCGCTGGCATTAAATCATCCTAGCGTAATCAACACTGAAAATATAATGGGGCCATTCTGATGTAATCAATATCCATCCTGAAGCTGTCATAAAATCATCCACACTCATCCAGAAATTGTCATGGGATCATTCAAGAGTAATCCACTTCCATCCTGGAGCGGTCATAGGATCATCCTGGAATAATTGACAGTCATCCTTAAATTGTCTAGAGCCCATCCTGGAGTCATTATCACTCATCCTGATGCTGTCAATTAGTATTCGTGGAGTTGTAAAAGGTAATCACTCCCTGCCAGTGGAAGTCATGAGAACACCATCCTAGCGTAGTTTTTGTGATTACAGTAAGAGTCATCCCATTTAAATATTCGGCTCTGTGGGCAGATTTCAGGATGGCCTGGGATGACGTCCCCAGGAATGGCTGTCTGAAGTCATCGGATGACAGCAGAATCACTCCAAAATGATCTTCCTTTTTGACTAGGGAGGGTGGAGTATCTTCAGTGATGCTCTTAAATTTCACTGTCAAATAAACCAGACACATGAAGTAACTTGAGTATAGTTAAATCATACCATTTAGTCATGCGGGTGATACGGGATTTGAATCCAGGTTTCCTGGTCACACATAGTGCAATTAAGCAATTGACTACATCACTTTTTTATCTCAATCCATTTTAGCACTAGAGGACAGTGTTTTAGTACAATTCTGTCAGATGAATAGTACACTGTGTTAAGTAAATATGGATGACACGTTAATTTGACACAATGTCTAAAAAAAATAGGGGAACATAGTGAAGGTGAGGGACTGCGGGGCAAAATATGCTAACATCACTGGCTCTCTCAGTGGTCGAAGGGCACTGAAAAAAGTATGGATACTGTGATCGCGAGTACAACTGGGATGTGGTCAGTGAGCGTGAAGACGGAATCAATGGCGTAGCTAAAAAGAACAAATATTTGTAGACTTTTTTTTGATCTTTCACCACCAGGTAACTTTATAAAATGATGCACACCTTAAATGAAAAGTAAAGGCACGTTTTAAAAAATCAGTGGGAAATACACTGTTTTATGTTACGAAACCTTTGTTGGTTAACATAGGTCAAAAAAACTTTTCAAAGTGTACTATAATATGGAGATTGCACTTAGTAGTGCAAACAGCTTTGCAACTGTCCATTAAAAGTTCAAACTCCACAACTCAGCTTGGCATCCCCCTACAATACCGCTCAACAAAAAGTTAAAATCCTTGTCTACAGGAAGCTTAAAGGGTCTCCATCAATTAACGTCACACCTCTGCCGGCTCCCAATCAGCATTTACTTTTACAGACAAACCAAATGCATTGATCTACATTTCTTTTCAGGCACCTGGCACCCTGGCGAGAAAGCTTGTTTCTTGTTTATGTAACTGCCCCTCCCTTCGGATCACAGCACACGAGACCAAAACTGCCTCGGGCAGCCGAGGCATTTATAACATAGGTCTTTCAGCACAAAGGCCTAAAATTACAGGCAAATGCCGTCTGTCGAAATCTTCATCACGGACAGCAGACTGGGTTAATTCAGGGACAGTCCGTGAAAATTACGGATGGGTGGTCACAGTGGGGGGGGGGGGGGGGCAGTAGTTATGGAGCTAACGCATGAGGAATTCTATTCCATAACAGTAGCCAAAATGCAGGGTCAGATATGGAGGGTAGGTTATCTGTGAGCAGTGCACAGGATAACAGCATTCGCCCATTTTCGCTGTAATGTAAATTGTGAGCGTCTCCTGACGCTGCAAAGTGTCTGCCTCGTAAGACGTTTTGCTAAAGACATGTAAATGTCGGTGTTGGCTGATGCCGCAGCTCTGTTTGATTCTCGTGCTAATCACAGGCTGCGGATGGGGGCAGGGCGGCAAACCCCCGCGGCGGGCACACCGTCCACCAGCCTGAACCGAGCCTTGGGGCTGCTCCGTTCAAACATGCCGTGGAGGTGAGGGGACTGCTGAGTACGCCTCAGCCTAGGCTAGAACCTCGAAGGGAGCAGCACGGACGCCGCTGGGTGGCTGGCGGGACTGGAGCTGCAGCGCGTGCACTGCGGCTGTGAGGGCGCCGTGCGCTGCGGGCTCCGAGCTTCATTGTCTGCCGCCACGGACTCCCTCATCCTTCCGTCCGTTCGCTCCACATGGCCCTGGCCGTCTGCAAGCGGCTGTGGCAGCTTAAAGATGTCGTCATCACTTTCCTGCTGCCACTGCTCCTGCTCCCTTTGCCGTTACTCGCCCAGAAGAAGGTGAGGCTTTTAATTAAAAATTGGTCCAAAGGGAATCTCTGAAAGCTACAATTTAGCACTCTATTCTAACCTTAAAATAAGCATGCGCAACTGTCTTAATTCCATGTAGTAAATACATATATATGTATGTGTCTCTTGCAGCTAGTTTCCTGTAATTTTCCCCATTTAATATGAAATATAAACAACCGGCATCCGTCTTGTATAAATTATCCCGTCCGCAGATGGTTCCTCTTTGTGCACACTGCTTCCCCTGACGATGCCTTTGCCCATTGGCTCGTTGTGAGCTACGCTGGGTTACAGACACCAGTGCCGTGTGTTGTCCGTAAGGTGGAGTGGTCTGTGGGTTAAATAGCTGAACTCAGACCGCACACCGTTGAGGCATTAAAGCGGCGTGTTGTGATATCCGCGGTCCAGAGGTCTCTGGGGGACATCACATGCGGGCATGTTTCACGCCGAGATCGGATCCATACAGCGTGTGCATAGGTACGCTCATCGGAAAGGACAAAACCTGACAAAATGTGAAATTCTACCAGTAGCCCCTTGCGTTGCCAGGGCAGCCAGGCTCGAAACCTCCCGACAAACGGAGAATATGCTGAGAGAATAATATGTCTTGCACAATGGGTTGCTTTCTGTGTCGTGGCGCAACAGCACACATTACAGCGCATCGTTGGGATGAACTGCGGAATAACCGATAATCACTGTATGGTAGGGAGAGCCAGACAAACTATGGGGCTGTCTTCTAAGGTGAAGCTTGTCGGTGTACTGCTGGTATCCCACAGACGGCCTAAGATTTCACTCCGGCAACATTCTGTGCTAGAGAGCTTCACAAGACTAATACCATTACAAATTCCAGGAATGTTCAAATAAATGAAGAGAAGCACAGTACAACTACTACAGGATAGAGTTTTTAGTATAAAACACCAAATAACAACCATAGACAGTTTCTGTTTTTGTTTCATTGTATATAGTCAGTGTGGCGACTGGTAATCATTTACAACACACACACACAGAATGGTTGGGCTTATTACTGACCCTGATTTCCCGCAAGCCGGCAGAGCAAGCAAGCTGGACTTCTTCCCCCCTGAGAAAAGTTTGAAAATAAAAATGGACTTTATAGTCCATGCTGTGCAGGATCTGTTTTCGGCACTCACCAGACAGGAGGAAACTTCTTTTTTTTTATCTCAAAAAGTTTTTATTATAAAATATGCATATCAGAGGATATATACAGTACAGAGTACTAAACATGCATTGGAAATGCAATAGGTCTCGCATTAGAAAAGTTGGAGCTATTGGTCTTGTAAATGACAAATATTTTTTTTATGTGTTGTTTTTTAAAATAGCTAAATTGATAGCTTTGTCATTTACAATGCCAATAGTTATAACTTTCGCGAATGTGACACCTATAGCATTTGTAATGCAACATGTTTTGTATGTACGTGACTTAGATAGCAGCTCTGGTGGTTAGGCCACATCTCTAGAGAGATGTACGAAGTACTGAGGAAGACAAGATAAACTGCACTTCAATAATGATGTCGAAATTAAGTTAGTACCTCTTTGATCGTTGTACTGCAAAATTGTGAAATTTATGAGACTCTAGTTCAGAACAGTTCGAATTTAGCTGTAGGACAAGGCAACCCAAGAAGTGCCAGTTGTTGTGGTGGCGAGTGATGCTGTGGCGTTCAGTGATGCTGTAGTAGCGCATAGTGATGTTGTGGGTGGGTGTGTGTGGGGATATGGGGGTGGGGGTGTGGGTGTGTTGGGTGTGTGTGGGGTGTGTGTGGGGGTGGGGTGGGTATGTGGGGGGTGAGTGGGGTTACTATCGATAAAACCCGCCTACACTGAAAAGAAAATTAAACCTGTTTCTCACTCGTCAAAGCCCTCTGATATAATTTAAATCAAACTGCTGTCTTTCATGTAAGCTTGTTCGTTTATCAACCAAAGGAGAGATTCCACAAATATGTATGCCCTGCACTCACCAAAAACTCCAAGGTTAACGATCTCCCGGTGTAGCAAATCTGAAACGCGAGTGTGTGTTCCTTCTCACCAAAAGTACGCTGTCATCTGTAAATAGCCAATGATGGCATTTGTTCAAGAGATGTCGCCATTAACCTCTCGAGATATAAACAGGACTATATGTCAGAGCCGGTCGATTGAAGAATGCTGGGAGTAGAAGTCCTTTAGATTGTTTATCAAAAAAAAAGGTGAAAGGTGTACTACTTCTGGGGCACTACATTGGAAAAAAAAACGATATTGTCCACTGAATGAAAAACACAACTAGCGTGTTTTAATACAGTGATTCTGTGGCTCAAATAAAAACAACTCTCATGGTTGCTATTTCTCGGACCATTTCCCGTATTAAAGAGTAAACCAAAGTACAACCAACTCGATAAATATCACCCACGCTTGTACAATTTCACAGGCCATATCACATGTTAAAAAGTAAGCTGGGTGCAATCACTCCCTGCACCTGCCTGCAGGGCAGTTTGTTCCGTCAACAGAGTAGGGGGAATGGCATCTGAGAGCTTGTCAGCTTTGAGGAGCTGCAGGACGCTGATTAGGGCTCAGAAGGCCGCGGCCGAGGCACCTCTCAGCAATTACAATCAAACACCACCTCAGAGGCTTCAAACGTTTCATTAGCGCCCGCCAACCGCGACCCTCTACCAAGGGGGTGCTTTATAAACACGCCAGATAATAAATACGCTGTGCCGATCAAGAGGTTTTGACTCTCTTATTTCATGGCGTCTCTCGAGTTTGACATTTTTGACAAAAACAACATAATTACAACCAGCGTCTGTAAAAAAACAAGTAACGCTCTAATCTGCGACTTACTTTGAAAAGTAAACGCTCTGGGGGTCCAAACCTGAGCGGCAAGGTTGTGCTGGGAGAGAGAGAGTGGGGAGGAGAGTAGGAGGAGGAGGGGGGAGAAGAGTAGGACGAGGAGGGGGGAGGAGAGTAGGGGAGGCACGGCCTAGCGGCCGTGCAACCAAGAAGTGAGGGGAGACAAGACGGAGGGAAGGCACAGAAGGGGCGGGGGGAGGAGAAATGCGACACGGCGGGCAGGGGAGGGGGCGGAGCGGGGAGAGGGTGTGAAAGCAGCAGGGGCCTGGAGTGCGGCTGAGGGAACTGAAGAAATGCGACACGGCAGGCAGGGGAGGGGGCGGAGCGGGGGTGTGGGAGGAGTGCGCCTGAGGGAAAATACATGCAAGGCAGGCGGCTGGGGGCATGTGCACGCGCTTTTAAGCTCAATGCGCATGCGCATTGAGCTTGAATTTCACGTGCACTGCAAGGAATCGCCACGATTCCTTGCAAGTTGGTTAAAGACTGTTTAAGCCCCCATAGTCTTGCAAGCTCGATGCGCATGCGCATCGACAGGCGAGACCTAAAAAAGGGGGGGGTTACAGTTGAGTTGGGCTTCTTGCATCTTGGTTGTACACTATACCTTGCGTCATGGTTCCACACTATACATTATACATTGAGTGTACTTTTCCCCCCTGGTGTGAGAGAAAGAGGGAAGAAGAGTGAAGGGGGGGGGGTATATTTTGAGCAGGTTAGGTTTGGCGTGTCTCTAGGTGTGCGTCAAGGGTTTCCCACATCTCGTTCTTATCGTTGTGCTCCTTTGAGAATTTGCCAGTGATGTTGCCAGCGCCTCTAAGGAAGGTGACTCAGTTTATCCAATTCTTGAAGGTTGCTTTTGCTGTGTTTTTCCAGTTCGTTAATATGGTTTTCACCGCCGCTGTTAGCAGGATATCTACTAGGTCCCTCTCTTCCTTATTCTCTAGGTTATCTGTCATAAATCCCCTGGTCAGTCCAGCGAAGCCTCCTTGTATGTTTTTCCCCGTGACATCGTTGATTAAGCTATATACCTTCTTCCAGAAGCTTTTGACCTTGTGGCATTCGAATATGAGGTGCTCTAGACTTCCCGTTTCTTTATCGCAGTTCCTTTTTTTTTTTTATTCTTTTTTTTTTTTCCTTTTTTTTAATTTCCAGTTGGTATAAGACAATAATACATACTAAACGGAGAAAAACAAATGTTACATGTTGTAATTAGTAAACTTGGTTTAGCATACATCTTACATTGGAGTTAGAGTTTGTTTTTACATACAAATAAAGTATAAAACCATTGCCCAAAATATTTTACCGCCTAGATCCAATATAATCCAGATGTTAGTAGACGGATAGAAAGATTAGTATCAAATCAAATCAAATCAAATTGACTTTATTTCGGATATACTGCAATCCATAAAAGTACACAGCAATAAACATTTCATAATAAAACATTACAATAATTACAAAGTCAATCTAGGTTACATACAACACATATGGTACTTAAAAGAGTGCATAGACAGAATCAGTACAAGAAAAAGTGCATTAGTGCGTTGGGCTGCAGATGATTCACAATTACTCATCTAAACATTTTCTTAGTCTCATGGTTAGTTTTAAAAATTCTAGCACCTGGAGGACACTATCAGAGTGCAGCAGCTGTAAGTACATAAGGGCAGGCCTGATTTGATTAAAATTTAGTTTCTTTAAAAGAGTAAGAAGATACCGCCTACGGGGATATTCATAAAATGCACATAAAAAGATAAAATGCAGCATATCCTGTGGAGACTTCCCGTCGCAGCCACAGGGCGCTGTAGGTTTCTTAAAAATGTCCGACTTAGGTCTAATTAAAAGATGATGAAAGATGTTGAACCTGAACCGGGTCAGCAAAAATTTCTCATGGGAGGTAAAGGAGCATGTTAGGTACATTTCCATCGTATCACAAGTCCTCAGCATAATATACTTTCTAACATTGGGTTTCCTGAGCTCAACTTCATCTCTTAAGGCATTACAATTCATGAAGAAAGCCCTCTTAATTGCTGCCACATCACCCTTAACTATATCCCTTGGGTTGTCAAACAGGTTCAGGCGGCCAAGCTTCAAAAATTGGGACTTCAAATATTTAAGCCAAGGTACACACATTGCATGATCGAGCGATACAAGATCCTCCACTATCTGGTGGGTTAAAGGAATTTCATCACTTAACCATAATTTTACCCAGCATAACAGTGGTTTCAATTTAACAATATCAGATAAATACAGACAACCAAGCTCTTGATGTACAGCTAAGTTCGGTGTGCTACCTGGGACACATAACAGTCGCTTTAAGAAATTATTTTCGACTATTTGCAGTTGTTCGCCATTTGTGTAGCCCCATATCTCGCTTCCATATACTGCGGTGGCTATGGATTTAGCATTATATAATTTCATTATAGCCACATTTGGCTTTTTCCCCAGTTTGGAAGAAAAGTTGAAGATGGAGGCATTTACTCTAGTCATTTCCCCCTTCTTCTTGGCCAACTGTGGGGCCCAACTAAGGTTCGTATCAAATAAAACACCCAAATATGAGAACGTCTGGGTGATGGGGATCAAAACATCATTCAGTTTAAAATTGAACTTCTTTTTAGATTGGCGGCCAACATGCATTATATAAGATCTAGAGTTGTTGACCATAAGGTCCCTATCAGACATAAAGTTATTAAAAGCATTCAAAAGTGCCTGGAGACCTATTTCTGTTCGTGAAATTAAAACCGCATCGTCGGCATATAAAAGTAAAGGAATCCCCCTCGCGCCAGCTCTAGGACAATCTGATTTAACATCTTGTAGTTCAGCCTCTAAATCATTTATATAGAAATTAAAAAGAAAAGGGGCCAAGATACACCCCTGACGTACTCCTTTATTAATGCTAAAACTTCCTGTGGTTTCCCCAGTCGATGAGAACCTCACATTGGCTCTTGTGTCATTATGCAGATCCGCTAGGAACTCCACAGTCCCCCTATCAATACCCTTGTCCTTCATGATCTGCCACAGCCTCCCCCTGTTAACACAGGCGAAGGCTGAGGACAGATCCATGAAGGCAAGGTGTATTACTCCTTTCTGAACAACTGTATATTTATTCAGAATAAGAAACAAGTTGAGACACTGAGTTATAGTAGAGCGCCCTTCACAAAAGCCATATTGGTAAATCGACATAATATTGTTTTCATTCGACCAGCTTGTTAGGCGTTGGAGTATGACTCTCCCCATAATCTTAACCATTGAGTCAATTAGGGATATTGGTCGATAACAAAGAGCACTACCCCTATCTCCCTTCTTGAAGACAGGGACTATAGTTGACAGACCCCACGTTCCCGGACAACCCACTGTGGCCGCAGCATTAAATACAGCGACCAGAATGGGAGCCCAGAAAGCTGGATCAGATTTGTAAAGATCCGGAGGTATTCCGTCAGGTCCTGGAGCTTTATTTGCAGTGAGACCCATTATGGCAGCCAAGACCTCATTTTTGTCAAAGATAATAGTGCTGTCCCTTTCATGGGGGCAACAACCACAGTTCCAGATCCCTCAGAGTAGTACAGGCTTTTAAAATGACTTTCCCATTCCTCTTTAGTTATACAACAGACAAGTCCATCTCCAGGGTCCTCGGTCAAAAAAGGTTTTTTAACCAGTGCCCAGAATTTGGTGCTGCTGTTCAGGGTAGAGGGGTCAAGCAGTTCCTCCCAGGCCTCTTTCCTCAAAAACTCCTTACGGGCGGCAGTAATAGCCTTGTATTCCTTTCTACAGAGTTTTACGACCTCCCGATTCCTCGGGGAAGCTGACAGCGCAAGCCTCAGTTTGCGAGCAGCTATAGTACAGTCGTGGCTAAACCATCTCGGGCCTATATTGACCTGGGTTTTATTAGGGACAGATAAAAGCGCTGACACCTTCTCCGAAATATTTTGATAAGCCTCTAGAACCAACCTAGGTTCACCCCCCACATCAGTACAGATTTTAATATCTTCTACACACCCTTCAGAGGAATTCTTATAAAAGATATCCGCAGAGACCATGGACCATTTTAACCGCCTTCTCCCATCTGTTGTGCCCAATCTACCTTGATTAATGATCTTATTACCTTTTTAGGTCTCGCTATTCGATGCGCATGCGCATCGAGCTTGCGAGACTATAGGGCTTTAAACAAAGCTTACCTTACTGTGGCGATTTGGTGCTGTGCCCGTGGCTTTTAGGTCAATGCGCAAGCGCATTGACCTAAAATGTGCGTGCACAGCACCAAATCGCCAGCCATCTGTTCCCCAGCTTGGATCTCCTGGCTGCTCCTCCCCTAATTATCCGCACATCAAAGGCTGCTCCCGCCCCCTGCTTCACACTTCAAACGAATGCTACCGAGAGCATTTCCCGCCCGGCCGCTTTTAATTTCATTTCGCAAGCAGTTCCCCCTCCTCCCTCTCCTCCCTCTCCTGACTTTCTCCTGCCTGCCACACCAATCCAAACTGAGGCGCTGCTGCTCCAGTCCCTGTATTACTCCCACTCATCTATGATTAGGAATAAAAGACTGTCGGTTAAAAACAGTTTCAAGATAAAAATGGTTTCCCATTACTTTTGCAGAATGTTCTGCATTTCCTTAACCGCCTCCAACTCTCCGACTTTCACATGCACATACCACTTTGCTGATACTGACCGAGACATGCGCTTTATAAGCAGGAAATAGAATTCTACAGGAAACAATACTACCGAAGACGAGGGTGTGAGCTCAATGCCACCGAAGAGTACGTACAATTATTATACTTAAAGTTCAGTCAACTACCCTTGATGCACGGACAACCTTTGAAGAAAGTGAAAAGCATGTACCCTCACCCTCACCCTCACTCACCCTCAACCCCTCACCCTCACTCACCCTCAACCCCTCACCCTCACCCTCACTCACCCTCACCCTCACTCACCCTCAACCCCTCACCCTCAACCCCTCACCCTCACTCACCCTCACCCTCACTCACCCTCACCCTCACTCACCCTCAACCCCTCACCCTCACTCACCCTCACTCACCCTCAACCTCACTCACCCTCACCCACCCTCACCCTCACCCTCACTCACCCTCAACCCCTCACCCTCACTCACCCTCACCCTCACCCTCACTCACCCTCACCCTCACCCTCACCCTCACTCACCCTCAACCCCTCACCCTCACTCTCCCTCAACCCCTCACCCTCACTCACCCTCACTCACCCTCACCCTCACTCACCCTCACTCACCCTCAACCCCTCACCCTCACTCACCCTCACCCTCACTCACCCTCACCCTCACCCACACTCACCCTCACCCTCACTCACCCTCACTCACCCTCACTCACCCTCAACCCCTCACCCTCACTCACCCTCACCCTCACTCACCCTCAACCCCTCACCCTCACTCACCCTCACCCTCACCCTCACTCACCCTCAACCCCTCACCCTCACTCACCCTCAACCCCTCACCCTCAACCCCTCACTCACCCTCACTCTCACTCACCCTCAACCCCTCACCCTCACCCTCACTCACCCTCACTCACCCTCACCCTCACTCACCCTCAACCCCTCACCCTCACTCACCCTCACCCTCACTCACCCTCAACCCCTCACCCTCACTCACCCTCAACCCCTCACCCTCACTCACCCTCAACCCCTCACCCTCACTCACCCTCACTCACCCTCAACCCCTCACCCTCAACCCCTCACCCACCCTCACCCTCACCCTCACTCACCCTCACCCTCACTCACCCTCACCCTCACCCTCACTCACCCTCAACCCCTCACCCTCACTCACCCTCAACCCCTCACCCTCACTCACCCTCACTCACCCTCACCCTCACTCACCCTCACTCACCCTCAACCCCTCACCCTCACTCACCCTCACCCTCACTCACCCTCACCCTCACTCACCCTCACTCACCCTCAACCCCTCACCCTCACTCACCCTCACTCACCCTCACCCTCACTCACCCTCACCCTCACTCACCCTCAACCCCTCACCCTCACTCACCCTCAACCCCTCACCCTCACCCTCACTCACCCTCAACCCCTCACCCTCAACCCCTCACTCACCCTCACTCTCACTCATCCTCACTCACCCTCAACTCCTCACCCTCACTCACCCTCAACCCCTCACCCACCCTCAACCCCTCACCCTCAACCCCTCACCCTCACTCACCCTCAACCCCTCACCCTCACTCACCCTCACCCTCACCCTCACTCACCCTCAACCCCTCACCCTCACTCACCCTCAACCCCTCACCCTCACTCACCCTCACCCTCACTCACCCTCACTCACCCTCAACTCCTCACCCTCACTCACCCTCACCCTCACTCACCCTCACCCTCACTCACCCTCACCCTCACTCACCCTCACTCACCCTCACTCACCCTCAACCCCTCACTCACCCTCAACCCCTCACCCTCACTCACCCTCACTCACCCTCACCCTCACTCACCCTCAACCCCAACCCCTCACCCTCACTCACCCTCAACCCCTCACTCACCCTCAACCCCTCACCCTCACTCACCCTCACTCACCCTCACTCACCCTCACCCTCACTCACCCTCACCCTCACTCACCCTCAACCCCAACCCCTCACCCTCACTCACCCTCACCCTCACTCACCCTCACCCTCACTCACCCTCAACCCCAACCCCTCACCCTCACTCACCCTCACCCTCACTCACCCTCAACCCCTCACCCTCAACCCCTCACTCACCCTCACTCTCACTCATCCTCACTCACCCTCAACCCCTCACCCTCACTCACCCTCAACCCCTCACCCTCACTCACCCTCAACCCCTCACCCTCACTCACCCTCAACCCCTCACCCTCACTCACCCTCAACCCCTCACCCTCAACCCCTCACCCTCACTCACCCTCACCCTCACTCACCCTCAACCCCTCACCCTCACTCACCCTCAACCCCTCACTCGCCCTCACTCACCCTCACCCTCACTCACCCTCAACCCCTCACCCTCACCCTCACTCACCCTCACCCTCACTCACCCTCACTCACCCTCACCCTCACTCACCCTCACCCTCACTCACCCTCAACCCCTCACCCTCACTCACCCTCAACCCCTCACCCTCACTCACCCTCAACCCCTCACCCTCAACCCCTCACTCACCCTCACTCTCACTCATCATCACTCACCCTCAACCCCTCACCCTCACTCACCCTCACCCACCCTCAACCCCTCACCCTAACTCACCCTCACCCTCACTCACCCTCAACCCCTCACCCTCACTCATCCTCACTCACCCTCAACCCCTCACCCTCACTCACCCTCAAACCCTCACCCTCACTCACCCTCACTCACACTCACCCTCACTCACCCTCACTCACCCTCACCCTCACTCACCCTCACCCTCACTCACCCTCAACCCCTCACCCTCACTCACCCTCAACCCCTCACCCTCACCCTCACTCACCCTCAACCCCTCACCCTCAACCCCTCACTCACCCTCACTCTCACTCATCCTCACTCACCCTCAACTCCTCACCCTCACTCACCCTCAACCCCTCACCCACCCTCAACCCCTCACCCTCACTCACCCTCAACCCCTCACCCTCACTCACCCTCAACCCCTCACCCTCACTCACCCTCACCCTCACCCTCACTCACCCTCAACCCCTCACCCTCACTCACCCTCAACCCCTCACCCTCACTCACCCTCACCCTCACTCACCCTCACTCACCCTCAACTCCTCACCCTCACTCACCCTCACCCTCACTCACCCTCACCCTCACTCACCCTCACCCTCACTCACCCTCACTCACCCTCACTCACCCTCAACCCCTCACTCACCCTCAACCCCTCACCCTCACTCACCCTCACTCACCCTCACTCACCCTCACCCTCACTCACCCTCACCCTCACTCACCCTCAACCCCAACCCCTCACCCTCACTCACCCTCAACCCCTCACTCACCCTCAACCCCTCACCCTCACTCACCCTCACTCACCCTCACTCACCCTCACCCTCACTCACCCTCACCCTCACTCACCCTCAACCCCAACCCCTCACCCTCACTCACCCTCACCCTCACTCACCCTCACCCTCACTCACCCTCAACCCCAACCCCTCACCCTCACTCACCCTCACCCTCACTCACCCTCAACCCCTCACCCTCAACCCCTCACTCACCCTCACTCTCACTCATCCTCACTCACCCTCAACCCCTCACCCTCACTCACCCTCAACCCCTCACCCTCACTCACCCTCAACCCCTCACCCTCACTCACCCTCAACCCCTCACCCTCACTCACCCTCACTCACCCTCAACCCCTCACCCTCAACCCCTCACCCTCACTCACCCTCACCCTCACTCACCCTCAACCCCTCACCCTCACTCACCCTCAACCCCTCACTCGCCCTCACTCACCCTCACCCTCACTCACCCTCAACCCCTCACCCTCACCCTCACTCACCCTCACCCTCACTCACCCTCACTCACCCTCACCCTCACCCTCACTCACCCTCAACCCCTCACCCTCACTCACCCTCAACCCCTCACCCTCACTCACCCTCAACCCCTCACCCTCAACCCCTCACTCACCCTCACTCTCACTCATCATCACTCACCCTCAACCCCTCACCCTCACTCACCCTCACCCACCCTCAACCCCTCACCCTAACTCACCCTCACCCTCACTCACCCTCAACCCCTCACCCTCACTCATCCTCACTCACCCTCAACCCCTCACCCTCACTCACCCTCAAACCCTCACCCTCACTCACCCTCACTCACACTCACCCTCACCCTCACTCACCCTCACTCACCCTCACCCTCACTCACCCTCACCCTCACTCACCCTCACTCACCCTCACTCACCCTCACCCACCCTCAACCCCTCATCCTCACTCACCCTCACCCTCACTCACCCTCAACCCCTCACCCTCACTCACCCTCAACCCCTCACCCTCACCCTCACTCACCCTCACCCTCACTCACCCTCAACCCCTCACCCTCAATCCCTCACCCTCACTCACCCTCACCCTCACCCTCACTCACCCTCAACCCCTCACTCACCCTCACCCTCACCCACCCTCACCCTCACTCACCCTCACCCTCACCCACCCTCACCCTCACTCACCCTCACTCACCCTCACTCACCCTCACTCGCCCTCACTCGCCCTCACTCGCCCTCACTCACCCTCACTCACCCTCACTCACCCTCACCCTCACTCACCCTCACCCTCACTCACCCTCACCCTCACTCACCCTCAACCCCTCACCCTCACTCACCCTCACTCACCCTCACCCTCACTCACCCTCAACCCCTCACCCTCACCCTCACTCACCCTCAACCCCTCACCCTCACCCTCACTCACCCTCAACCCCTCACCCTCAACCCCTCACTCACCCTCACTCTCACTCACCCTCACTCACCCTCAACCCCTCAGCCTCACCCTCACTCACCCTCACCCTCACTCACCCTCAACCCCTCACCCTGACTCACCCTCACTCACCCTCAACCCCTCACCCTCACTCACCCTCACCCTCACCCTCACTCACCCTCAACCCTTCACCCTCAACCCCTCACCCCCACTCACCCTCACTCACCCTCACCCTCACTCACCCTCAACCCCTCACCCTCAACCCCTCACCCTCACTCACCCTCACCCACCCTCACCCTCACCCACCCTCAACCCCTCACCCTTACTCACCCTCACCCTCACTCACCCTCACCCTCACTCACCCTCAACCCCTCACCCTCACTCACCCTCAACCCCTTACCCTCACTCACCCTCACTCACCCTCACCCTCACTCACCCTCAACCACTCACCCTCACTCACCCTCACCCTCACTCACCCTCACTCACCCTCACTCACCCTTAACCCCTCACCCTCACTCACCCTCACTCACCCTCACCCTCACTCACCCTCACCCTCACTCACCCTCAACCCCTCACCCTCACTCACCCTCACCCTCACCCTCACTCACCCTCAAACCCTCACCCTCACTCACCCTCAACCCCTCACCCTCAACCCCTCACTCACCCTCACTCTCACTCACCCTCAACCCCTCACCCTCACCCTCACCCTCACTCACCCTCAACCCCTCACCCGCACTCACCCTCACCCTCACCCTCACTCACCCTCAACCCCTCACCCTCACTCACCCTCAACCCCTCACCCTCACTCCCTCACCCGCACTCACCCTCACTCACCCTCAACCCCTCACCCTCAACCCCTCACCCTCACTCACCCTCACCCTCACTCACCCTCACTCACCCTCACCCTCACTCACCCTCAACCCCTCACCCTCACTCACCCTCAACCCCTCACCCTCACTCACCCTCACTCACCCTCACCCTCACTCACCCTCACTCACCCTCAACCCCTCACCCTCACTCACCCTCACCCTCACTCACCCTCACTCACCCTCAACCCCTCACCCTCACTCACCCTCACCCTCACTCACCCTCACCCTCACTCACCCTCAACCCCTCACCCTCACTCACCCTCACCCTCGCTCACCCTCACCCTCACTCACCCTCAACCCCTCACCCTCACTCACCCTCAACCCCTCACCCTCACTCACCCTCAACCCCTCACCCTCAACCCCTCACTCACCCTCACTTTCACTCATCCTCACTCACCCTCAACCCCTCACCCTCACTCACCCTCAACCCCTCAGCCTCACTCACCCTCAACCCCTCACCCTCACTCACCCTCAACCCCTCACCCTCACTCACCCTCACTCACCCTCAACCCCGCACCCTCAACCCCTCACCCTCATTCACCCTCAACCCTCACCCTCACTCACCCTCAACCCCTCACCCTCACTCACCCTCACTCACCCTCACCCTCACTCACCCTCACTCACCCTCAACTCCTCACCCTCACTCACCCTCACCCTCACTCACCCTCACCCTCACTCACCCTCACTCACCCTCACTCACCCTCACTCACCCTCAACCCCTCACCCTCACTCACCCTCACTCACCCTCACCCTCACTCACCCTCACTCACCCTCAACCCCTCACCCTCACTCACCCTCAACCCCTCAACCTCACCCTCACTCACCCTCAACCCCTCACCCTCAACCCCTTACTTACCCTCACTCTCACTCACCCTCACTCACCCTCGCCCTCACTCACCCTCACCCCTACTCACCCTCAACCCCTCACCCTCACTCACCCTCAACCCCTCACCCTCACTCACCCTCAACCCCTCACCCTCAACCCCTCACTCACCCTCACTCTCACTCATCCTCACTCACCCTCAACCCCTCACCCTCACTCACCCTCAACCCCTCACCCTCACTCACCCTCAACCCCTCACCCTCACTCACCCTCACTCACCCTCAACCCCTCACCCTCAACCCATCACCCTCACTCACCCTCACCCTCACTCACCCTCAACCCCTCACCCTCACTCACCCTCAACCCCTCACTCTCACTCACCCTCACTCACCCTCACCCTCACTCACCCTCACTCACCCTCAACCCCTCACCCTCACTCACCCTCACTCACCCTCAACCCCTCACCCTCACCCTCACTCACCCTCACCCTCACTCACCCTCAACCCCTCACCCTCACCCTCACTCACCCTCACCCTCACTCACCCTCACTCACCCTCACTCACCCTCAACCCCTCACCCTCACTCACCCTCACCCTCACCCTCACTCACCCTCAACCCCTCACCCTCACTCACCCTCAACCCCTCACTCACCCTCAACCCCTCACCCTCAACCCCTCACTCACCCTCACTCTCACTCATCCTCACTTACCCTCAACCCCTCACCCTCACTCACCCTCAACCCCTCACCCTCACTCACCCTCAACCCCAACCCCTCACCCTCACTCACCCTCACCCTCACTCACCCTCAACCCCTCACCCTCACTCACCCTCAACCCCTCACCCTCACTCGCCCTCACTCACCCTCACTCACCCTCAACCCCTCACCCTCACCCTCACTCACCCTCACCCTCACTCACCCTCACCCTCACTCACCCTCACTCACCCTCACTCACCCTCACCCACCCTCACTCACCCTCACTCACCCTCAACCCCTCACCCTCACTCACCCTCACTCACCCTCACCCTCACTCACCCTCACTCTCACTCACCCTCAACCCCTCACCCTCATTCACCCTCAACCCCTCACCCTCACCCTCAACCCCTCACCCTCAACCCCTCACTCACCCTCACCCTCACTCAACCTCACCCACCCTCAACCCCTCACCCTAACTCACCCTCACCCTCACTCACCCTCAACCCCTCACCCTCACTCACCCTCACTCACCCTCAACCCCTCACCCTCACTCACCCTCAACCCCTCACCCTCACCCTCACTCACCCTCACTCACACTCACCCTCACCCTCACTCACCCTCACTCACCCTCACTCACCCTCACCCTCACTCACCCTCACCCTCACTCACCCTCACTCACCCTCACTCACCCTCACTCACCCTCACCCACCCTCAACCCCTCATCCTCACTCACCCTCACTCACCCTCAACCCCTCACCCTCACCCTCACCCTCACTCACCCTCAACCCCTCACCCTCAATCCCTCACCCTCACTCACCCCCACCCTCACTCACCCTCGCCCTCACCCACCCTCACCCTCACTCACCCTCAACCCCTCACCCTCACTCTCACCCTCACTCTCCCTCACTCACCCTCACTCACCCTCACTCGCCCTCACTCGCCCCGACTCACCCTCACGCACCCTCACTCACCCTCACTCACCCTCACTTACCCTCACTCACCCTCACTCACCCTCACCCTCACTCACCCTCACCCTCACTCACCCTCAACTCCTCACCCTCACTCACCCTCACCCTCACTCACCCTCACCCTCACTCACCCTCAACCCCTCACCCTCACTCACCCTCAACCCCTCACCCTCACTCACCCTCAACCCCTCACCCTCAACCCCTCACTCACCCTCACTCTCACTCACCCTCAACCCCTCAGCCTCACCCTCACTCACCCTCACTCACCCTCAACCCCTCACCCTCACTCACCCTCACTCACCCTCAACCCCTCACCCTCACTCACCCTCACCCTAACTCACCCTCAACCCCTCACCCTCACTCACCCTCAACCCCTCACCCTCCCTCACCCTCAACCCCTCACCCTCGACCCCTCCCCCTCAACCCCTCACCCTCACTCACCCTCACTCACCCTCACTCACCCTCACTCACCCTCAACCCCTCACCCTCACTCACCTTCAACCCCTCACCCTCACTCACCCTCAACCCCTCACCCTCACCCTCACTCACCCTCACAACACATATTGTGTTACAATAGGTGTCACATTTGCGAAAGATAAAACTATTGGCATTGTAAATAACAAAGCTATTAATTCGCTATTTTCAAAACAAGCACATTAATAAAAAATGTGTCCTTTACAATACCAATAGCTCAAACTTTCCTAATGCGAGACCTATTGCATTGCTGTGCTTCTCTCCCCTGCTGCACTCTCCTGCTCTCTAGAGATGTGGCCTAACGACCAGAGCTGCCATCTAAGTCACGTAAATACAAAACATGTTGCATTCCAAATGCTATAGGTGTCACATTCGCGAAAGTTATAACTATTGGCATTGTAAATGACAACGCCATCAATTTAGCAATTTTAAAAACCAACAAATAAATAAAATATGTCATTTACAAGACCAATAACTCCAACTTTTCTAATGCGAGACCTATTGCATTTCCAATGCTCACTCACCCTCACCCTCACTCACCCTCACTCACCCTCACTCACCCTCACCCTCACTCACCCTCACCCTCACTCACCCTCACTCACCCTCACTCACCCTCACTCACCCTCACCCACCCTCAACCCCTCATCCTCACTCACCCTCACTCACCCTCAACCCCTCACCCTCACCCTCACCCTCACTCACCCTCAACCCCTCACCCTCAATCCCTCACCCTCACTCACCCTCACCCTCAACCCCTCACCCTCGCCCTCACCCACCCTCACCCTCACTCACCCTCACTCACCCTCACTCGCCCTCACTCGCCCCGACTCACCCTCACGCACCCTCACTCACCCTCACTCACCCTCACTTACCCTCACTCACCCTCACTCACCCTCACCCTCACTCACCCTCACCCTCACTCACCCTCAACTCCTCACCCTCACTCACCCTCACCCTCACTCACCCTCACCCTCACTCACCCTCAACCCCTCACCCTCACTCACCCTCAACCCCTCACCCTCACTCACCCTCAACCCCTCACCCTCAACCCCTCACTCACCCTCACTCTCACTCACCCTCAACCCCTCAGCCTCACCCTCACTCACCCTCACTCACCCTCAACCCCTCACCCTCACTCACCCTCACTCACCCTCAACCCCTCACCCTCACTCACCCTCACCCTCACTCACCCTCAACCCCTCACCCTCACTCACCCTCAACCCCTCACCCTCCCTCACCCTCAACCCCTCACCCTCGACCCCTCCCCCTCAACCCCTCACCCTCACTCACCCTCACTCACCCTCACTCACCCTCACTCACCCTCAACCCCTCACCCTCACTCACCTTCAACCCCTCACCCTCACTCACCCTCAACCCCTCACCCTCACCCTCACTCACCCTCACAACACATATTGTGTTACAATAGGTGTCACATTTGCGAAAGATAAAACTATTGGCATTGTAAATAACAAAGCTATTAATTCGCTATTTTCAAAACAAGCACATTAATAAAAAATGTGTCCTTTACAATACCAATAGCTCAAACTTTCCTAATGCGAGACCTATTGCATTGCTGTGCTTCTCTCCCCTGCTGCACTCTCCTGCTCTCTAGAGATGTGGCCTAACGACCAGAGCTGCCATCTAAGTCACGTAAATACAAAACATGTTGCATTCCAAATGCTATAGGTGTCACATTCGCGAAAGTTATAACTATTGGCATTGTAAATGACAACGCCATCAATTTAGCAATTTTAAAAACCAACAAATAAATAAAATATGTCATTTACAAGACCAATAACTCCAACTTTTCTAATGCGAGACCTATTGCATTTCCAATGCTTGTTTTACCCATGGACATTTTAAACAGATTGTCAGGGGGTTATGGTCACTAAATTCGCTGGGAACAATGCAAAAAAAATCTAAAAAAGTTTGCATCGTCCGCGAAACAAGTATATGGTCTATAAAGGTACCCCTTCCATGCCCTTTAAAGGTTGGGGTATCAAAGCAATATAGCGGGTCCTTTAGAGACATAGCCAGAGAGAGGTGAAAGTCATTCAGTAGGTCATTGCACAATTCCCCCTCCTTAGTGTGCTCCATATGAAGACAGTCCACACGTTCACAGATCATTTCTGGTAAACACTTGTGCAATGGATCAATACAAGGATGCAGGTTAAAATCCCCCATAATCATGAGGTTATGGCCCACATTTTCCATAGAATTAGAGACAAAAGAATTTAATATATGAATGTGATTCCTACCTGCACTATCATAAGCAGCATTATAAAAATTCACCAGGCCCACACGAATATTACCTCCAGTTAGAGTTAAGCCCATTACACCTGTATGATGTGCTTCAATTCTTCGTACTTCACAGGGTAATAATATGCAAACGAAAATTACAAGCCCCCCCTTGGGCCTATCCCGCAATGATGGCAAGGCTGGCACAAAGAAGGCCTTATACCCTTCTAAAAAGAGGTTACAGCCTACCTCCCAGGTCTCTTGTAAACAGATAATTGAAAATTGCTTAATATAAGTTACCCAATTTGCATCAGACATTTTGGCCGCAAGGCCAGCAATATTCCAAGAGACAACAAGACATCCTGGCATTATGTCCACTGGGTTAACTAGATTTGTAGATTCACCTGTAGCCCTAGTATCCTGAGCTGCAGGTGCCCCCCGTCAATCACACATCTCAAGGCCGGATAGCACTTCATATCTATTCTGTGTATTTAAGTGCGACCCATATTGATAGTGCCCCATTTCGGCAGTGTCCAGCGGAGCACAGAAGGAAGCAGACACCTACCTTGTCGGAGGAGACCAGCAGCGCGAGGGACACGCAGAGGGAGCAAACTACCGCGCACACCAGGCACGCCACCGCCGCTCCGGGACTACAGATCCCGGCAGCCTTTGCGGTGGAGGCGCGTTCCCTGACGCATCACCAACGCGTCAGGAGGGGCTGGTAAAAGCAGGAAGCCCTCGGTGAAGCGGGGGGAGCACCATTTCGGCAGTGTCCAGCGGAGCACAGAAGGAAGCAGACACCTACCTTGTCGGAGGAGACCAGCAGCGCGAGGGACACGCAGAGGGAGCAAACTACCGCTCACACCAGGCACGCCACCGCCGCTCCGGGACTACAGATCCCGGCAGCCTTTGCGGTGGAGGCGCGTTCCCTGACGCATCACCAACGCGTCAGGAGGGGCTGGTAAAAGCAGGAAGCCCTCGGTGAAGCGGGGGGAGCACCATTTCGGCAGTGTCCAGCGGAGCACAGAAGGAAGCAGACACCTACCTTGTCGGAGGAGACCAGCAGCGCGAGGGACACGCAGAGGGAGCAAACTACCGCGCACACCAGGCACGCCACCGCCGCTCCGGGACTACAGATCCCGGCAGCCTTTGCGGTGGAGGCGCGTTCCCTGACGCATCACCAACGCGTCAGGAGGGGCTGGTAAAAGCAGGAAGCCCTCAGCTACGCGGGACGCGAGCGGGACGCCCGGAGCTAAGCCCGGGCAAAGGGCGGGCCCTCTGAGGCCCTCCGAGGCACGGAAAGGCCAGGCGAGGCTATCCCCCTGAAAACAACTGCGTGGATTTGAGGTACTGTTTCCGGTTTATCTTTTGGGAGTTAACTTCAGTTGTTAAGACAGTTATCAACTATCACCTTTGAGCCGGCCCAATCCTATAGTATTTCTTGTTACAACCAGCTATATACCCGGCCAAAGTCTAGCTGGGAGCGCGTGATTTTGTTGATCAAAAGCTCAAAGCATGGGGAAAAAACTGGTACCCCCCCCTATCGAAACTGTGAATACTCTTGATTCATATCTTGTCCAAGTGGTAACCAGTATTAACAGCAAGCGAAGGCAATCCTTGGGCCTAAGCCAATCACCTGTGTTGCTTGCAGAAAGTCCATCTACAAGTACTGTAAGCACAGCTATGTCCGATTCCCTGATAGGAAACGCACAGCCTAATCTTGCAGACTCTGGCTCTAATTCTTTAGCCAACCACATGGAGGCCTCCGAAGACTCTGATCCTGTTAAGGATAGAGTTGATCTCATCGATTTAGCTGACGATGCCTTTACCGAGACAAGCATCCAGACAGTAGCCTTAGACGAGGACCCTCAGCCCCAGTCTCCACCTATTCATGCTGTCAGAGCATGTAGGAAACCAGCTGCAAAACGAGGGGGGAAACAACTGGGAAGGAAGAAGCCTGCTACCCCTCCTTCCAGACGGTTGGGCAAACACGCAGATTACGAGGTTGACCTTGAGTCTAAGCGCATCATTGACGATGATCTCTTTAACAGGATGCAAGACATGATAGATATTAAAATTAAGACCATTATTAAGCCCCTGATCGGGAAAGTGGACAAACTCACTGCAGAAGTTAGGAAGCTGGGAGGGGTTCATAGTAACTTGACTAAGGAGCTAGAGAATTTATCTTCCCTCGTCGCAGATTTAATATCCACGGATGAGGAGGCCCCTTCTACCGACAGTAACGCACAGTCCACCCAACAAGGGTTGTTACCCCCACCCTCATCATTAACTTTAACTGTCCCGGATCAGAACGACGTAACTGGGGTCCCTCATACCATCCCCACTGAAGCAATAGTGGTTAGTCACCAAGAGGTCAGCCCAGTTCAATTCATCGTAGAAGCCTCACCGGTAGTTTTGGTGCTGGCTAATGTCCCAGTTCTGCCACAAGACAAATCAGAGTCCAACCAGGATCTCAAAGATAAAGCCTTACACTGGCTTTCAAATAATATGTACATGGCGCAAGAAGGGTTTGATAAATTGGCAGGAGACATAGTTTCGACTAGGAGGGTACCCTGGATTGGCAGCAAGCCGAAAAAGTTCCAAGGCGATTGTGTCATTATAAATTTTACTAATGCCGAGGTCCTTCCCGAAATCTTGAACAATGTCTTCCCACCTCAGAAGCGCAATGGCTCTATAGTTCCACTAACTCTCAGATTCTTCAATAATGAGTCTCAATCCGCTACTTTACCTAATACCAATAGGCATAATAAGCATAGGAATAATAGTAGCTGGGGAGGGGCCACGGGCTCGCGATATGCAAATGACCGGTTCCTGCCGGTAGTACAGCAAGTGTCAGGAAGACCCATTTACTCATATGAGCGAAATATTCAGCCGGCTCACCCGCAGATGCTGGGAACAAACGGGTGGGGGAACGGCGCACCAGGGTATGATCATAGTGCACGGGGCATCAGGCCAACACGGTGGCAGAGAATGGACCCGTCTTTTGTCCACCCAATCACCCCACATCCCCTGTGGAATTTAGCTCACGCTGGTCAGGCTCAGTTAGCTACTCCATCTGCTTGGGGCTTTACCACAGGTAACAGGTTTGGCCCCTTATCTGACCTCAACACCTGCGATTGACTTGAACCAGGAACTGACCAAAATAATGCAGGCTCGATCAATTTAAACTCGCGTAGCGAGGTCTGTAGTACTGATGATCCCCATAGTCTCCATATGTTTAACGTTGTCACTGAGCCCCAACCATCCATCATCCCAGGTCAGCAAATAATCTCATTTGGGACTGAGGCTGGCATTAACATGGGTACGACTAGAGAGATGACACAGCGTTGGCGTCACGCGAATTCAATCGAGGCTCCAGTAGCACAAGTAATAGCGGAAGGAGACTCAGTGAGTGGTAGCAAGGCTATGACTATTATGGAGACATGTAAAATTATAAGCTGGAATGTGGCAGGCTTAAACACCAAACGCCAGGACCCATTATGGTTGAGCTTTATCTCAAAGTACCACATCATTGCGCTGCAAGAAACTTGGGACACATCTAATAATATCTGGTGGGACGGGTATACTAGCTTTATAAGACCTGCTGTCCCTAATAGAATGGGTAGGGCCAAAGGCGGTCTGGCGCTCTTATTCGCCTTGGACTTAAAAGGAAGTTATAGGCAGATCAGGTCCGAATCTGATAATATATTGATTGTCGAAAGGGTCATCAATAAAACTAGTAGGACCTTATATGTTAACTTCTATAATTCTGGTAATAGCGTCTATGACGGTCGTAATATTGCCAGTTTAGATAGTATTTTAAATTCAGTCTTACAGAATATCTCATTTGCATCCGAGTCAATTTTACTAGGTGATTTTAATTTACATTTATGTAATCTAGCCTGTAAGGGAAGAGGAGCATGGGAAGATGATGATGCTGCTTCAGCAGTGCCTCACTTTGAACATTCGGCAGAGGGTCAGGAGCTTGAAGACCTACTTGCTACCTATAATCTTTATGAACCCAACTTCGGTCTGAGAATGCCAACTTTCACCGGCGGCCAGCATGGGTCTGTGATAGATTATATCTTTGTTTCTCTTGGCATCTTAACCCTTACCACCGCATATAGTACGGTAGCAACCCACTTCAGTGACCACAACCCAGTCCTACTTGAAGCGGCGTGGGGTAGTCATATGGGAGCAGCACCATCAATTGTAAAATCAGCCCATTCATTGAGGACCACAGACCAAGATAGAAGAGTAAAATGGGCGAAGGTGATCCCAGAAAACTTCTATAAAAAATGCTTCCCTAAGATTAAAACCCAGGTTGAGCTGTGTCAGAACCCTGACACCCAAGGGAGCCTCATGGTATCAGCTTATGAGGAATTATGTGTACAGGTCTCCAACGATCTTTTAGCTAAACCTCTTCGGGGAACTCAGGGTCACAAGCGATGGTTTGATTCTACATGTTCGAAGGCTCACAGAGATTTGCTGGCGGCTCTAAAAATTGTTCCGAGGGTAAAAGAGGAAATCGCGAGGTTAAGGAAAATTTATAAGACCGCCGTAAAGAGCCGCAAAGAATCCATAAAACGTGAAACATGGGACGACCTTCTCTCAGCGGCGGTGCTGAAGGACAGCAGAAGATTCTGGGAAATTATCAAGCAGCCCCTTTTCTCGGAGGATAGCAATTTACCATTGGACTGTGTGATTACTGAGGAAAAATGGTTGTCTTTTTTTAAAAACGTATATGGGGGTGATGTAGTTGATGAGGACATTAACAGGGGTTCATTGCCTAGTGGGACTGTACACCCTATTGTCTTTAATCCCCAAGAAGTAGAAAAGGCACTCGCGGAAACCACTAAACACAAGGCACCCGGCCCGACTATGTTTTCTCCTAAAATGTGGTCGAGGGTGTTGTCCAACGTGTTTAACGCAGTTAATTTTAATTCAGCGCCTGCTTCATGGGCTAAATCCACCATCGTCCCCATTTATAAAAACAAAGGTCAGCGGGACGACCCAGCATTCTATAGGCCTATATCCCTTTTGGACTCAACCGTAAAAATTCTGGGAAGAGTCCTTCTATCTAGGTTGAGGGAGAATGTCGAGGGATGTGGTGGGCTGTGCGAACTGCAATATGGCTTTAGAGAGAGTAAAGGCACGATCGAGCAATGCATTAATCTGTATCTACTCATCTCTAAATACACTTTGGCTAAGGAGGGTTCAGTGTTTTTGGCATTTATGGACCTTTCGTCGGCCTTCGACCTCGTTAATAGGTCCAAACTATGGTCGATTCTGTTGGATTTGGGAATCGATGAAGCCCTGGTTATGTTTATGGCCTCACTGCACCAGGAGCTTTTTGCAGCCGTTCGAGTGTCCAACAATGGCAGGTGTACTCCTTTATTTAAATCCCTGAAAGGGGTACGGCAAGGTTGCATTTTGGCCCCCACGCTTTTTACCATCTACATTAACGGCCTGGGGGCGCACCTGCGGGGCTCGGGCACGGACGTCCCACGTGCAGGGGATGCCCATATCCCGGCACTCCTGTACGCGGACGACGCCGTGTTGATCGCCCGCACTGGTGTTGGCCTGCAGGTTCTTCTTAATTCCTTTGGTTCCTTTATGGAAAACCTGGACCTAAAGGTCAACGCGTCCAAATCCCATACAATGGTTATGGGCCGAGAGTGTTTGAAGAGAAGACATAAATCATTCTTTTGTAGTGGGGTCCCTGTGTCCGAGGTAACCACATTTCCTTATTTGGGAGTGTTGTTTGATCAAAAAGGCACCTGGGGTCCACAGATAAGTGCAAAGAGGCTGGCAGTTACTAGATCTGCTTCTGCACTCCTGGGTTTTGCTGGCAAGCTGGGTGCCAGGCCTATGGAAGCGATGTTGAAGATATATAAGAGTAAACCTGTTGCCATTGCCTCATATGGATCTCCTCTGTGGGGTTATGTAAACCTTGACCCCATTCAGAGAGCAGAAAACAGATTCATAAGATCTCTTCTTTCTGTCCCCCAATCAACCCCAACCTATTCAATCCACAAGGAGGTTGGCTTGCCATATCTGTCGGATTCATTAAGCGTAGCACCCTTGATCTTGTGGTTGAAAATGTGGTTAAACGCCGAACTTCCACTGAATCACAAAATTCTGAGGGATGTCCTATCATTGGATAACTATTGTAAAATCCCTTGGTTGGCCTATCTAAGTAAATCCTTCATAGAATTGGGTCGCCCAGAACTTTTCCGCTGCCCAGAGAAAATTAGGGCTCTGGACATAGCTTATACAAAAAAGGCCTTCAAAGAAAGGAAGGAAGCATGCCGCGAGGTAGTTGAGCTGCAGAAACCTGCAGTTAGGGCTCACTATCTATTGGTTAGCGATCCTTATCTGGCTCCTTATCTTCGCTTTGTAACAATTCCTTACCATAGGTTCTTATTAACTAAACTCAGGTTTAATCTTATTCATTTTCACCTAGGCTCTTTTAAGGGATGGCAGAAGCCAGAATTAGCCGCCCCTTGCAGTTGCGACCATTTCTCTGTGCAGGACACAATGCACTTTGTCATGTTTTGTAGTTTATATCATGAGCAGAGGAAAAAATATTTGCTCCCCATACTTAAAGATGCAGGGTTTACACAGGTGCGCCCCGCGCTGCTCTATTTACAGCTTATGACAAACCCACGCACTGCATTTAGTCTTGCAAATTTTTTAGTCGCCGCTGCAAGGGCGAAAGCTGTCGGCCAATCTCCACCCTAAAAGATTATTAATCGTAACGAGATTATGTGTATTGTCTTATATATAAATGTATCCTTTTAAATTGTGTAAATAGTATTTAGTATTTATAATGTACATCGAGCTTGATGTTTTTTAGATGCTAGGAATTCTAATTATGCTTTTTATGTTATGTTTTATTGCTTTTGCTTCTTTGTATGACTTTGATTAAGTCGAATAAAGTTATTCTGACTGACTGACTGATAGTGCCCAGAACTGGGGCTATTGTTATAAGTTCTATTTGGTCCACCTGACCCACATGGATTAATGATGTTATAAAGGAATGGAGTCTCTTGCACAGGAGTATAAGGTTCAAGCCCTCGTCTAGTTAGACTATGTTGTGGTGGAGGTTTGCACAAATGTGCATAAAAGTAACCCAGGGGGCGTACACAGATACTGTTCATATTGTATGCCAGTGCAGAAGCTCTCAAAAGGACAGTTGCCACATGCTGGGGGTGTTTGAAATTAACAACTATACAATCCCCCGACCCAGTCTTTTTAGACGGCCCCACCCAGTTTACACGCCTAACTGTCATTATCTGATGGGAAAACCACAGTTTTTGTTAAGCCATGACACTGTCTTATTTTTCAAAGAGGTTTGAGATTCATCAAAGGGAGATGCGGGATGAGTGCCACAAGGGGGCACATTAGTCAGTACTACCACAAACGGAGCACAATCTGGTGGTAAGTTAAGATAGCGGTTGTACCTCGGGGGTCTGGGAGCTCTACTGCTTTGGGGGTTTGTAGATAATTGTTGCTGCGAGGCAGTTGCCACAGGGATATCCGGCCGTATACCCGGTCGTATAGATGTTTCAGACCCTGAGGCGACTGCGACAGCAATATTCGCCCTCCCCCTGTTAGGTGTATCAGTAACTTCAACAATTTCTCCCCCGTTCCCCCCAGAGTGTGCATTTCCACTAGATGTTACTTTTCCACTAGATATTGCAATCTTCTGTGACGATAACAGGCCACCCAGCCTAGTCACTTCCTTTGCTAGGATATCTATCTTAATAGTTAATGGTTTAATAATCTCCTCCATTTTTGCTGTTAAAGAAACTTCTAGATATTTTAGAAGTGAAGCAAGGAAATCAGGATTTAAGTTTGCACCTTTACCATTACCATTACCATTGGTGCCCGTGAATACAAAAGGGGTAGTTATAGCAGGGCTAGTAATTGCCTTACTATCCTTTTTTTTAGACTTAGAATTGTTATGTTTCCCATTCTCCCTTTGAGACAGTGTTCTACAGGTTCTCATGGGCCTGGTTTCAGGTTGTGTCTCATTCAACACACCAATATCAGGACTTGACAGTGCCATTGAATCAGAATGAACCTCCACATTCACTACAATGGGCGCTGGAGAATGAGTAGAGATGACATCACTCGTGTTAGTTACACAATCTTGGGTCAGACTAATTGGGGAATTTTCAGATAGTGTATCCCCTATCACAGTACCTTTCCCCAGAGATACACGTCTCTCTTGAATAATCTGATTTACTTTCCTGACCAGGAAATTGTCTAAAGTAGCAGGTCCCGCCGTCACTTTGTCAGATTTGGATCTAGACATTATACACAGTGAAAATGGTAAGCTTCCACACAAGTACCCTTAAGTCTAAGCACTAATACCAAACTAAGATAGAAAGATTAGTATAAGCCGACAGAGTGTACAGTGAGACAAAAATTCTATTCTAACAGTAATTTTCCCTTTCTCGAAACCTGATAATTCCTTTGATTGCATTTATTCCAGATCCCCCCAAATTTTCTCAAATTTCTTTAATGAGCGTATACCTCTTAGTTCCGCTAGAGTCTTCTCCATTGTTTTAATTTCTGTAACTAAATACCACCATTCTATAGCATTTGGTGCGTTGCTGTTAATCCAGGCCCTAGCCAAGATTAATCTAGCGCCTGCAATTAATATCGCTGCCAATAATGGGCGTGGTGGTTTTATTATATGTATACCAAGTAGCACCATAGGCACCGTTATAGAGGAGCTTAGGATATTTTTTGTATTTAGGATTTTTCCCACCTCCTCCCAATATTTCCCGAGCATTGGACATGAGAACAGCATGTGCGCTAGATCCGCCGCGTAGGCCGCACATTTCGGACACTTGGTCTTATCACCTTGGATGTTACTACTGGACCATTTCGAGATCTTTTCTGGCGTATTATAGAGTAGATAGGTAGTTCTATATTGTTGAAGTCTGAGACTGGACGATCGAACAGAGTTGTTTATATTAGTATAAGATTCAATTATTTGTTTCCCTGTAATACTTGTTCTAAGTTTCAGGTTCCATTTATTGGCAATTGACTCTCTATCGTCGGAGCTAAAGCTTATAAAACATTTGTAAGCCAAACTAATAATTGCCTTCTCTTTCCTAGAATTTACGCAGTCCCATATGCCCCCGCTAGATACGCTATTGATTTTATTTTTGCGCACCAAGAAGTCGTGTATTTGTATGTATTTAAATCTATGTATTTCCGACAAACCATATAAGCACTTAAGGGTGGAGAAATCTAGCATACCTAAAGAATTATACAGATCACCGAGACAAGTTATGCCTTTCAGTTGCCATCCATGTGTTAAACCATCCCTAAATATGTCCGGCAGCCCTGGGTTATCCCATAGTTTAAGCTGGGAATGGTAGATGGTGGTTTTACAATAAGCGAGAATGTCTTTCCAGACTCTAATTATGTCTCGCGCCGTCTTAAATTTAACTCGTTTGTAGTAATTTGGGTCGGTTATGCGATATAGGAATTGGTTCGAGTCATTCTTTAACAATAAATGGTGGTAATAAAGTGTATCGTCATTATTTAATAATGAGCGTATCCGTCTAACAAATGAAGCCCAGAAATATAATTTTAGGTCTGGGACGTTGAGACCGCCTAGGTCAGTCTGATTTTTCAGTAGTTTTAACACCTTGGCTGCTAGGGGTTTTCCCGCTGGATGCTGGATCCTTTGAGATCCCATTGTTTGTGACAAAGCCAGCTCGTCATAAGCACAGGGCAGGTAAAGCCCGTGACGAGCTGGCTTTGTCATCAGCACTGAAGGGGTTAATGACCTCCTAGCTTTCTTGTATCCCCATATAAAGTTTCCAAATATACTATCTAGTTGCTTAAAAAAAAGCCTATTCAGTGCCAAGGGAATTGACCTAAACAAATATAGGTATTTGGGTATAATTTTCATTTTGATCAGGTTTATTCTGCCTATTAAGTTTAATGGGAGTCGATGCCATTTTTTTAGTGTCGCAGTGGTTGTTTTAATCAGCTCGTTATAGTTGATGTTGTTGAGTTCTTTGATATTTGATATGATTTTGACTCCAAGGTAAGTCGCAACCTTGCAGATTTCAGGAACTGGTGTCGGGGGTTTAAAATTAGTTATTATTTGAGTTTTATGTGTATTTAATTTGTATCCTGATACTTTGCCGAAGTTAAGTGCTTCGAGATTAATGGCTTTTAAAGTCTCGGCTATTTCAGAGGAATAAATGGCAATGTCATCTGCATATGCAGTAATTTTTGGAGTATGCGGGCCAGTCAAAAATGGAGTTATTTTAGGTTGGGCATCCAGAGCTTTTAAAAAAGGTTCAAGTGATAGAGCAAATAATAATGGTGACAAGGGGCACCCTTGACGAGTGCCCCTCAGAATTGGGAAGCATGGTGAGATAAGCCCTCCATAACTAATATGCGCTGTTGGTTTGTCGTAGAGCGGCCGAACTCCATTTAGAAATTGCCCTTCAAAACCAATAGATCCCAGTGTCTGCCAGAGATAGCCCCACCCCACCCGATCAAATGCCTTTTCGGCGTTGAGCATAATCATAGCCAGTGGGGTATTTTCTACCCCTGCAATATCAAATGCTGTAATTGCGGTGTTAACATGTGCCGACGTGTCCCTCCCTGTTACAAACCCATGCTGTTGTTTATTTATAATTCTCGGCATTAATGGAGCAAGTCTATTGGCCAAGCATTTTGCATACATTTTAGCGTCTGTATTGATCAAAGATATGGGTCTGTATGACCCCATCTCTTCCTTGGGTTTTCCCTTTTTGTGAAAAAAATATTATTTTAGCTTTGTTCCATGAGTTAGGGGCCGATCCTGTTATACGAATGTGTAATATGATTTCTAAAAGCAGAGGTGTTAGTTCGTCTGAGCATAATTTATACATTTCTAGTGGAATAGTGTCTTACCCTGTGGCTTTCCCTGAGGGCAGTGATGATATAGCTAACTTAAGTTTATTTTTAGTTATCCCAGTTGCAAGAGAAACGATTTCTGCCGCCATTAGCTGATTAGTATGATTCTCCCTTAGATATTCATCGATTAAAAGACTGTTCGGCATTTGTTCAGGAGTATAAAGAGATTCGTAGTATTTGGCAAATTATTGGACGATATGGATTGGTTGGGTGTATTTCTTATTATCAAGACCTGTTATTTGAGTAATCGTGGAGTCTGCCCTATCTTCTGCAACCTTAAATGCTAAAATTTTGCCTATTTTATCTCCACCCTCGTAGTTGATGAATTTATATTTATGTATCTGAGCACTATTTTTTTAAGTAGTTTCTCTTTAGTCTTACATTTTAGTTGACTAAGCTGTGCACAGATCTCCTATGTGGGTAAGTTATCTCGCAGAGCCAGAGCCAATCGCATCTCTTCACCTGCGATATCAGTCATCAAGGCCTCATCGTTCTTACGTCTTTCAGAATTTTGTTTCAAGATGTAAGATTGCGTAAACCCCCGGATGCTTGCTTTACATGTATCCCACACTATTAGACACAGTGCAGTATTTCTGTTAAAATCTGTACATTCAGTTATATGATGTTTTAACTGTGAAATGTAGACCTGGTCAGATATTAATTTCCTGGGAAACGTGAAAGGTCTAGGGGGTTTACGAGCCAAAGTGATAGTAATATCTGCCATGATGGGATTATGATCAGATGTTATACGAGGATAGATTGCTATTGATGCAGAGCTCAGCAAGAGGTCTGATACAAGAGCCATATCTAGGCGAGTATATAGCTTGTGTGGCGCTGAATAGTATGTGTAACCAGGAGCGTCTGGATATAAGTACCTCCACACATCTTTAAGACCATGCATCTTACATAGGTCTTGAATTGAAGCTCTGGTTCTAGACATACGTTTGTTATTGCATGGTCGGGTAGTATCTCTTTGACAGTTCATAATGCAATTAAAACCTCCCATAATAATTAATTTCCCTTCCCAATCTAGCAAGGCTATATTTAGCTGATCAAATACCATTCTTTATCGCAGTTCCAGCATGTTCCTGTCTCTCTTATGCCTGCTTTGTGGAGCTTCGCCGGGGTCCAGAAGGCTCTGTGAAGCAGCCAGAATTTTGTTTGTGCCAGTTGTGGTGTGACTTTATTAGTTGTTGCCGATTTCCATAGTTTGCTCTTTTCCTTGTCAGTGAGTTGTCTTGTTTCTAGTGTTTCCCATGCACTTGTCACCTTTTTTGTTCAGTGTAGACGTGTGGGGGCTTAGGAGTTTGTAGATTTGTGCTGTGTGGTGGCCTGCGGCGTTGAGATTGCACATGTATTGGATGATGGTTGGTGGGTTCTTGCTCAGATTCGCCTTTGTTGTTGCAGTTTTGATTTTCAGGAATGTATATAGTTCTATGTCAGGGAGGGTGTAGAACAACTTGAGATTTTGGAAAGTGATCAGTGATTTTTTCGTTTCCAGCTGGTGTTGTGTGGTTATTCCTTTCTCAATCCAAGCCTCATTGTTCAAGGTTTTCCCCTGGTATCGTACCCTTGTGTTGAACCAGATTGATGTCCCGTTTGTTCCGCAGATTTATTGTCCCATTAGTTTGTCTACTCTCAGTAGGGCATCTTTAGTGTGTTTGATAATAGGGTTCAATTCGTGTGGGTGCTTGTTTGCTGTGAGCATGGCTATTGGGTTCAGCCCCCCCAGGATGTTCCTTTCTAACTTCAGCCACTCCGGTTCATAGTCCTGTGCGCTTGCGACCCAGAATATTCCTTGCTTCGCTAGGCAAGCGGTTTGGAAGTTCTTAAAGTTCATTATGTTTAGGCCGCCTAGGGCTTTTGTTAGTCTCAGCTTCTGCAGGCTGATTCTTGGTTTCTTGCTTCTCCATAAAAATCTGTTTATTAGTTTGTCTAGCTTCTTGTGAAAGTCCTCTGTCATTGCTAGGGGCAGCATGCTGAGTGTATAGTTGACGGCAGGGGTTACCATCATTTTAATTGTTTCCACCCTTCCCCACCAGCTGATGTATTTGGGGGACCAGAGGTCCAGTCTCTCCTTTATTTTTTTGAGGGTGGCCTCCTCGTTGTGTTCTAGGGTTGCTTTTAGGTTTCTCCCGAAAAGTAGGCCCAGATATTTGAGGGGTTTCGTTTGCCAGGCGAGGCCCGATTGACCTAGTACTGCTCTCGTAGAGTGTATGTTCATTGGTTTGCATTCTGATTTGTCTTTGTTAAGCTTGTACCCTGAGGCTGTTGCGTATTTCAGTATGGTTTCCATTAGGGCCATGATTGATGTCTCTGGTTTTGTGGTGGTGATGAGGACGTCATCCGCGTATGCTGCTAGTTCACTGTTTTGCTTCTGATTTTGACGCCTGTTATGTCGCTGTTGTCTCTTATCATGGCTAGTAGTGGTTCTAGAGCTAGCAGGAAGAGGCCGGGTAACAGGGGACAGCCCTGCCTTGTGCCTCTTTCTAATGTTAGCGGTTCGGACGTACCTCCATTCACTACTACCCTGGCTCTTGCTTTGTTGTAGAGGGCCATCACCATTGTTCTGTATTTAGTTCCTAATCCGAATTTCCCCATACAGGTGTCTTGGAAGGGCCAGGAGACTCTGTCAAAGGCTTTCTCCGCGTCGAACGCTATCATCACTGCCTGTTCTTCGCTTTGTGTAGTTTGGGTAATGAGATGGCACAGTAGTCTCGTGGTGTCCTGGGATAGTCTATTTTTAATGTAGCCTACTTGTGAGTTGTGGATGAGTAGCGGGAGGATCCTGTTTAGCCTGTTTGCAAGTATTTTTGCGTATATTTTACAGTCCACATTGATGAGTAAGATTGGTCTGTAGTTTTGTGGGAATTGCGGGTCTTTCCCCTCTTTGGGGATCACAATGATGTTTGCTTCTGCCATTCAGTCCGTCATCCGCCCTCTTCGGATGCAGTGCGTGTAGGCCTCTGCCATGGTTGTTCTCAGTTGTTGAGGAATTTTTTATAGAAGGCTGCCGTGTATCCGTCTGGCCCCGGTGCCTTGTTGATTTTAGTTGGTTGACTGCTGCGTCAATTTCCTCGTTTGTTATATCCTCTTCTAGTGTTTCTCTTTGTTCGGCTGAGAGTGTTGGCAGGTTGATTTTGCTGAGTAGGTCCTTTTCCCCATCAGCGTCGAGATTGTCATCCGCGCTATATAGCTCCTGGTAGAATTGCCTGAAGACTTCCAGGATGCCTCTGTTTGTTGTCTGTGATTTATTTGTTTTGTCAGTTATTGCTCAGATTGAGTGCTGCCTCTGCTTCGCTTTCAGATACGATGCCAGTTGTTTCCCGGCCTTGTTGGCTGAGCATAGGTTTATGGCTTTGAATTTGTTTATCCATGTGCCTGCTCTTTCGCTCAGGATCTTGTTGAGCTCGTATTTTTTCTTTGTTAGTGTTGTCAGGGTGTTTTTGTCTGTAATGTTTGCGCAGTGGCCTTTCTCAAGGAGGGCAATTTGCTCTTCTAGTTCCTTTATTTTCTTGTTTCTGCCTCTGTTCATTCTGGCTTTGATGTTAATCAGTTTCCCTCTGAGTGTGGCCTTCAGAGCATCCCAGATGGTGCTCTTCTCCACCTCTCTGTTGTCGTTGAAGTACAGGTAGTCCTCTATGGCCTCCTCTATCTCTTTAACATTGTTGGGGTTTTGTAGGATGTCGCTGTTTAGTCTCCATCTGCTGGTTGGTTTGTCATTGTGTTTGCCGCTCATTGAGAGTGAGATGTGTGCGTGATCTGAGATGGTGATTGGAGCGATCTCTGTGTGGTCGATCAGTTGTGTGTGTGTGCTGGACATTAGGATGTAGTCTATCCTGCTGTATGAGTTGTGCGGGTGTGAGTAGAAAGTGTATTCGCGTGCGTCTGGGTGTTGTAGTCTCCACGGATCTGTGAGCTGGAGCTTGGTGCATATGTCTTTCAGGATGTTGGCGTTGTGGGAGTTGTGGCTCATTCTGTGCGGGTGCCTATCTATCGCCTGGTCTAGGACTTGGTTCATGTCTACTGCCATTAGAAGGAGTTCTTTCTGGGGGAGCTCAGATAGTTTTGTGCCTACTTCTTGCCAGAAGTCTTTGTCGTCAGCGTTGGGTCCGTATATTTTGGCCACATGTATTGTTTCTTCCCCTCTTTTTAGGCTTGTTAGCAGTAATCTGCCCTCTTCGTCTGTGTGTATTTTGTCTAGGGTCAGGTTGGCCTTCCTGCTTACCATTGTGATCACCCCATGTTTCTTGTGCTTGGCCGGTGAGCAGAAAACTTCTCCTATCCACCTATCCCTCAGGTGTGTAGCGTCTTCTTGTGAGAGCCTTGTTTCTTGTAGTACGTACACGTCCCCCTTCAGTTTTGCTAGATAATCAAGAGTCTTCCTACGTTTCACAGGGTGGTTCAGGCCTTTCACGTTCATGGACACCACCTTGAGGCTAGTGGTTGTTATGCTGGTCTTGATGTGCTCATGGCGGTTTCTTGCTGTCGCCACTTATTGGTAGGTCATTTAGGTTTGCTGCTTCCATCGTTGTTGATCTTTGTTTCCCGCTTAGAATCGCGCCCCCTGGGCTCTGGATCGGAGATAGTAGGGATGTAGAGATAGTAAGGATATAAAGAAAAAGTTGTGCATACATCTGTACTGGGGTGTTTGCTCGCGTCTCCCTATTCTCCCCCCTTTCCCCCTTCCATCCCTCCACCCCTCCCTCCCCCCTCCCCCTGCCTTTTGGAGAATGGGCGTGCGACAGCAAGGGTCCTCCCTCTCTCCCCCCCCAAGTCTGTGCCTGCAAGGAAAGAAGAAAAGAAACCCCCTTGTCACACTCATGTCCTTGCATAGCAGTTACTCCCACATGTTTCAAGTATGGCAAAAAGGATATGGTAGTTCTATGTTCTGCTTTCCGTGTCGCCTCTGGTGCTTATGCTGTGGCTTGTTTTGTTTGGTTCTCTTCTCTTCCTTGTACTTGAGGTAGGTATGTCATTCCGCATTGTGCTAGCTTACAAAAAAGTCTGAGGTAGAAAGGTTGTGGTTTCTCGCATAGTCTCTTTGTGCTGGCCTCCTTCTGAGGGATTTCCAGCCGCGCTGCTATTCTCGTCTTCCGAGTGCTCGAGGTAGATGTGTTGTCTTTACTCTCAAAGTCTGAGGTTAGGGTCTCTCAGTTAGTCTTTTAGTGTTCCCGCATTGCTGTGGGTTGGATGTCAGCATTCCTCCGTCTCTCCTTCTGCTGCGTCTGATGAGGCCCTTCTCTTAGCTCCTGGGCTCTGCGCCTCCATGTGCTCCGGTTCTGGACCCCTTAGGTATGCCCTTAGTTCGTTAGGTTCGTCAAAGATCAGGGTGCCATTCCTGTCGGTTATTTTCATTCTTGAAGGTCCGGCGAAACTGAAGGTGATGTTGTCCTTGCGCATTTTTTCTCTCAGAGCCAGGAACCCTTTCCTTGTCTCTACTGTGAGTTTGGAGTAGTCCTGCGTGATTGTTATCTTTTGTCCGTTCATGAGCATCGGCTGGCCCTTTCTGGCGATTGCAAAGATTGCATCCGTTTGGTTGGCTCGCAGCGGTTTACAGATAATTGGCCTTGGGCCATTGCTGTTTTGTTTCTTCTTCGCTGGGATTCTATATGCTTTTTCTATTTCGAAAGGCCTGTCAAATCTCAGACCCGTTAGTTTCGGTAGGAGGATCTCCAGCTTGGCTGCGTATGCTCCTGGGGCGTCTTCTTCTCCCTCTGGCACTCCCAGTAATCTTATATTGCCTTTCCTACTCTTGTCGTCCTGCTCTGCCAACATTTTTTGCAGCGTGCTTGTCTTCCTTATTACTATCCCTAGATCTTTGTGTGTTACGTTAGTGAGGTCCTCCAGGTTGCTTATTCTTTTCTCCGCTGTGTCTATTCTGCCGTTGCCCCTGCTTTGTTCCGCTCTTACGGCTATCAGTTCCATCTGGATGTTATCGATTGACTTTTTAGTTGCTTTTGTCAGTTCGTTGCCTTCGTTAATTTTCTTAAAGAGTGTATCTAGCGTCGTTGCTTCGCCATGTTGGCCATTTTTGATTTTGATTGGAGAGTCTCCGTGTTCGTTCCTGCTTTTTTTCGGGTCATTGGCTAACTTCTTTTCATCTTTCCCCGCCATTATTTCGAAGCCCCTTCTGATCTGGTGCGTTAGAAGCCTTCCTTTCCTTTGTTGTTTGGCAGGGTTGTCTTTTGGAGCTCAGGCCGCATTAGTGGCAGTGATTTTCTGTGTCTGTGGGGCTTCTTCCCGGAAACGGCTTGGCCACTTGACTGTTCTGGTTCTAGTCTTCGCCCCCGCCAGATTCAAAAGTTCTTTCCCTTACTGCCTGGCCGGGAAAAACTCCCTGGTTGTAATGGCTGGTCCTGTGCTGCTGTCCTCCAGCTCTTGGGTGCTGCTTGGCTATGGTTACCCCAAAAGATGGCCACCACAATGCTGCAGTGCTTTTGGGCTACTGCTTCCCGCCATGCCCGCACTTGGCTTGCTCGCTTGCTGTGTATTGGGTCACCGGGTGTGTTCCGTCTGTTGTGGCTTTAGGTTGTGTCTGATTGTTGAGCCGAATGTTCGGCTGTTCGATTGATTTATAGGCCCCACTCAAGATGGCCGCCACCTCACGCCTCCTCCCTTCGGGCCTTGACTGGTCCCCACCGCACTGTGCTTGGCCTCTTTTGCCCCCCAGCGGTGTCTACTCGGCTTGTTTCTTGTGTCAGCCGGTTTTGGGGGTGCACGCTTTGGTCCGGGTTGTGTGGGAGGTGCTGCGAGCCCACTCCAAGATGGCCGCCGCTCCCCACCACGGTCTACCCGTGGTCCGGTTGTCACTGCGCTTCCTCCGGGATGCTCTCACGGCTGACTTAGTTGTGTTTTTGGCGTTGTTTGGCCAGTCCCCTCCTGATATTCGCTCTTTCCTGGTTTCTCTATTTTTGGTTAGTCGACCCCCTCCGATGCCCGCGCCTTGTTTCTTGCGCCGCGTGTATTTTTATGCTTGTTTGCTGCTCCGCCTGACCTGCCGCCGCTGCTCCTCACTTCCTCTCGCTGCAAGGCGCGCTTGTGACTGCCTGTTATTTCTCTGCTGGTGAGATGGTCGTGTTAAGATGGCCACGCCCTATTTCGTGGTTCCGGTTTCGTTTCGTTTGGCGGTGCCTTTGGTATACTCGCCTTTACGGCGTTTTGTCTTTTTTATTTCTCGCCCCCGCTGCCCGCTTCCGCTTCTCGCCTCCTTACGGTGTGTGGTGGTTCCGCTGCTTGCTTGGTTGCTTGCTTCCTTCGTTCCGGTACTAGTATACCACTCCTGCTTTGATGTATGCCGCCATCTTGAGCGTCGTCTCTTTCTCCTATTCTTGGCTCTTTCCCCCACTCGTAACTTCTTGAAAGTTACCGCTTTGGTTCTTCCGAGCAGTTCTTCTTGTGCTCCCCACCTTCGCACACCTCCTGCTCTGTTTGCTGCCGTGAAGGGTTCTTTTCGCCGATTTTCTCACCGCTAGCTAGACTCGGGGGTCTGGAGCTCCGGACTTAAGTGTGCTTCCTCGTCGCCATCCAAGCCACGCCCCCCAGGAGGAAACTTCTAATTTTGCGGGTGGCATGACCACAGCGTTGGTGGCGGGCCGGACCCAGTGCCATACCGCCAAAGTCATAATCAGGTGCTTAGTGTTTGGCTAAAATTCTGTCATTACTTGGTGGTTCACCTGCCACATCATGGTTGCACTGATAATACCTCTCTTAAAATTTCTCAGCTGGCACTGTCAGGGCAAACCTTTAACCTGGTATCCTAGCTACCCCTGGACTGCCAGGTCATAGTGCCATTTTCCCCCATCCTATTTAGTGAGGAAGAGCTGTATCTAGATTTCCCTGCCCCTTTCTGCATAAGAGGTAAGGTAGCACCAAGCAGGAAAATAAATTAATGCCACTTTGTTAAGTTTGTTCAACAATAACAAATGTCCACTTTGGAGCTTGTTTGTGTAATCGAAATAGAGATGCTGAGCGGTTCCAAGAGAAAATGACTCTTGCTGCATATATCACTGAGCCTTACGTGCATCCGTGCATCCGTGCATCCGTGCATCCGCTAGGGGCAATAAAGCACTTACGGGCTCATTAGGTGCCCGCCCGCCACCCTCGCGGAAAACGGGACCGTCCGCGAGCTGAGCTGCGTTCCCGCACTGCATATTAGGATGCGCCTGCCACAGTGGCGGGCGCATCATGCATTTTTAACATTGTGGTGGGCGGTGCTCTCAGCACCGCCCGCCACAATGCTAAAAATGCATGTATGCATTTGCATACACAAAGCGGCAGGCACCGCGCGGTGCCTGCCGCATTGTGTATGCAAATGCTGGGGGGTACCACAGGTACCCCCCATGTGCACCCTCCACCCCCCCTTCACCATGGGGCCCGCAGGGGGCCCCCGAAGTGAAGACTGCATGCCTTTCCGTGGTGGCATTGCCGCCACGGAAAGGCATCTGTTTAAGCCCATTGTAATATGGCTGGCGGTGTCTGATAGAGACCACCACCATATTAAACCTTTTTCGCCCCGGTCGCAAGGCGACCGTGGCGGAAAAGCGGCGGACGGTCTTTCCGTCCGCCGCCGCCCCCGCCATGCTAATATGGCGGGGGGAAATGGGTGGCGGTCGGATCTGGATGTCGGGCGGATCGCCACCGCCCGCATGGCGGTGGCGATCCGCCCGACATCCTAATGGGCCCCTTAGATGAGATGTGCCATTTTAGAGGGGGACAGGATTACATAAGGCCAGATTCACAAATTGCATTTTGTAGTACATAAAGTAGTGCTACAGTACTACTTACTACAAAATGCAATTCACAAAACCATTGAGTGGAAATCTCCATCTCCAAGTTGCCTATCTTTTCATTGGGCAGAACCTTACACATGTAAGTTTGATCTTTGTAGTAAATTTAGGTCAGACCAGATGGAGTGGCTTAAAAGCGGGGACTACTTACTGTTAAATAGATGGGGTTCTAGGAGGGGTGTATGGAGGGATTTAGGGAGGGACAGACACTACACACAAAAGAGTAAGCCATTGCTATCCACAAACTGCACTTCTAAAGTCACTACAAATAAAGGAACCCAAATAGGAGTAAATGTACTCCAGGTCAGGCCTGGTATAAATCCACCGACTTACACAAACAATCACTGGTATTGCAAAATCCTCCCAAAGTAAATTATAAAGGCAGGGACTTAAAATAGAACCCACAGGAAATGATGTTGAAATTAAAACATTTATTTCAACTTAAAAAAATATATAAAAAATGTAACGAAAAAAATACATGTGTATAAAAGTATTTTGATATAAAATATCCTTTTTAAAATTAGAAAATAAGTGTAACTATATTTAAAAGAAATTAAATTAATTTATATTATATGTATATATAATCTATATATATGTATACTTATTTAAAAATCCTTTATCGTTTTAGTTAGTTAAAACCATAACACTATGCTGTAGATAGTTATACTAAATTTAAAAGAATTGTACAAAATAATTTTTTTCAAACATCAATTGATTCACAGTGCATTGGTTACACAGCTCATTTAAACGTAAATGGTGACAAAATGCAATAAAATCAGGTCAACAGAGTCTGTTTTGTGAAGCACAGGCTCCAAGGGGATCTAATAGGGTTACTGCCTCAGTTCATTGGACTTTTTAGCATATTGATGTAAAATCATAAAAACTGGTCAGTACTGGAAGAGGACCATTGTAAGAAATGTGCTCCCTAATTTGCTATTCTGTAACTCCCCTTGGACTGGGCTTAAGCAATTTTTCATACAGGGGTAAAAATATTACCAAGTTGCAATTGAGCTGTGGATCATTTGCATCAAGGCATTTTAATATTGCTGCTCTACAGGTGTGAATACCACTTATATTAAATGTAAATGAATCTTTATTGTTTCAGTTAATTAAAACCATAACAATATCATAATACTAATATAATGTCATTATAATTTTTTTTTTAAAAGAATGATATAATTCAGTAATTCCAATAAAACGACAGCAGTGTCCTTCTCATGATGCCAATTTAAAATTTGTCTCATAATACAATAAGAATGTCATTATTTTACAAGTCAGCTGAGGGTCAGTCGTACTAAGTCCTTTAATTATTGCGCCTCTACACGTTCGAATACCTCTGACATTAAATGCTTTTTTCAGTAATCACGTGCGTTTCATTTTTAGATTAGGACAGACGCATATTAGATGGATGATATCTTGCCAGGCGTCCCCACATAAACCACAAGATTTGATGCCACTATATTTCCACGACGGTTGCTCAGCTAGGCTTATATTAAAAAAAATTCAATAACAAAAGGTGATATGGTTTTATGTTAGGGCAGACGCAAATTAAGTGAATTAGATCCTGCTTCAGGGCTCCGCAAAGACTGCATGCTTTCAGGCCTTTATATTGCCAGCTTGGTAAGTCAGCATTTTATGGAATTGAGCCAAGACGAAGTGCTAAAAACTTCGTTTTTAAATGCGGGGCGTACGTCTCACCTAAATACATTGCCAGTTTCAATTTGGAATATGATTCCAGGACCATCCATGCGTGGGATCGCTTACTCAAACTTGTTTTGTCCTCCATTATATATATATTACGTTTTGCAATTATTAATGCATAATACCTAAATATATACATTTTATTTTGGGTAGACTTTTTTAAAAATACACCTTAAATAATTGTAATGCATTAAATTTAAATTAATAAATATGTAATTCAAAATTATGTAAATAGTGGTATCACATTTTTTATTTTGTACTGCATTTAAAATATTAAAATATATACAATGAATGTAAATTATATATAACAAAAAATATTTTTAGTAATTAAAAAATGTTTAAAACATTTTTAATATTTTCCCTATACGTTACCAAAGATCGATCTTCCTCCCCAGTGGTGGTGAACTCCGCCTACATGTGAAAATTGACTAGCAATCAATTTACCCTCATAAATGTTGCTCCTTCCTGTCTCAGGGGTGTAAACATGTACTCCACTTTGTAGTAAATCATCACTCAGAAATGATAACTAGCCAGAAGTAGTAAATTAACAATAAAGCATGCAGGTACATTTATGTGTGTAGATTTACCAATGTGAATAAGCCCATTTGTATCACCAATATGCAGAAGAACAGCCTTCCTTTTCACATGAAGATGCCATGAGGGGTCCAAAGTGGCATAAGGTTTTCATCCAGAGAGTCCTCTCAGACATTAGTTTCTACCTGACTCCAGACACTTTGGATTGAGGTCCTTGAATAACCCTCCACTTTCTCCCTGGGACTTGAACTTCTCTCGATGGGTCAGCTTGCTGACATACTGTTAACTGCCCCAGGGGCACAAAGGCAGAAGAATGGCTCCATTGTGAGCGAGAGGCCCAGTTGGGCATGGACTACAGTGGGTCCTCTAGCAACCCTAGATGGAGCAAGACCTGGCAATGGAATCATTTCCTGAGGACCTGTGAACTGAAGGACAGACCTTGAATGACTTTCCCAACATCAACAAATATCAGGACTTAGTTATTTATATGACATATAGAGGTCTGGAATAAGACCCATAGGTCCCCAGAAAAGGCACAGCCTAGTTAGCCATGGATTGACGGTTGGTCCCATACACAGCTTCTTCCACCAGCGTTCATGGCTACCCACCACCTAAAAAACATATTAGATCCTGGAGAGCCCTTGTCAGCCAAAGTCTCCTGCCTAACTCCGCTGAGGAAACCTGCCCCTGAGCCCTCTGCAGGAGCCTGATAACCGGAAAAGAGACTAAGGGCCCGATGTAGGTAAATCTGATTTACCGACTCTAGAATACCGAATTCTACCGATTCGGTATTCTAGATTCGGTAAATCAGATGTAGGTAAAAAATCGGTAATTTTTAAAGAATCTGTATGATCAATGGCAATTACCGAATCGGTAAATACCAATTCAGTAAAATTACTGATTTTGCAAGGGGGACAGGGTGTCACTTTGACACCCTGTTGCACCCCTTATTCAGGCTTGTGTGCCATGTAACACACATACATGCCCTTATGGCATGTACACAGGTATTCGTTATTTACCACCAAATGGTATTTGGTGGTAAATAACGAATCGGTAAGGGCCTGTGGCACTGTTTAAAGTGCCACCTACATCTGTATTTACCGATTCGGTAAATTTACTGATTCGGTATTTTACAGTATCTGTAAATTTACCGAATCGGTAAATATATCGATTCTGTAACTATAAGGCCCCCTACATGTCAAACAGCAAATACCGGTCGGTAACTGCCGAAATCGGCCGTTAACGACTGGTATTTGCCGTCCTACATCTGGCCCTTAGGGCCTTATTTAGAATTAGGCAAACTGGGATGAACACCGTTGAGTGATGGTCCTCTCATCCTGCCAAACCTACAGTTCTCCCTCCCCATTTAGAAAGGAGAGAACCGCTGGGTTACTGTTGGGTAAATTAAATCATAGTAGTGGTTGCTCACAACCTCACATCTAATATGGCATGCAGGGCATGTCCCAGTGACATTTTAACTCATCATTGGGGGTAGGTATGGGAAGGGCTGGACCCTATAGAAACAGGACTGGTAAGGTTGGTGAAAAGACTTGTTGAAAAGTAGCGGGTTGATGAAGAGTTATGGTTGTGTGCTCTTCCTAATTCTTGAATTTAAGTGGTTTTGAGATTTTAGTTTGTAGTAGGAAACTATCAAATTAAGCCTTGTTTGAGGAATTTCCATGCTTTTGGGGAGAATGCTGAATTAACTAATGGTAAATATTCAGTTGTACTAATTGAAAAGTGGTTGGGAGAAACTATGAGCCATTAGAACTTGGTTTCTAATGGAGGAATTAGTGAATGTAAAGAACAAGCAGTAAATTATATTAGTCTGCGGATGAGAACTGAGTACGGCACTTATAAAGCTGCCTGTCTTTTGTGGGCAGCATTTTTGAGTGTGCAAGGAGATCATCAGGCTACAAAGATATAGACGTCTTTGTCTGTTTCAAATTCCGATATATTTACTTTGGGTTTCTAATTGATCCTTTATTATAGAAATCAATATATTAATTGTATAGCCATCTATTTTACACTAATCAGTAACAAGCGTAAATATATATAAATCATAACTTCGTGTATTGGTTGCCTATTTGTTGCACGATAAAGAAGGTTGGTTATGGGGTGATTGGTATCCTGTAGTTTGTGTATAGCGAGATTACTTAAGTGTCCCCTGTAGGCAAAAGACTGACTGTGGAGTTAGCTTAAGTGCCATCATATGTAATTGGGAACATCATGCTTTTGGGTGATTATTATTGGTTATTATTATCTTGCGCCCCATGACAATATAAACTCATGTATTGTCATGGGGTACAAGATCCTCTCTACTCCCTAAACTGTTGTTTTATTATTGTTTTAAAACGTTTGTGCCATTAGTAGGACTTTGAAATTAGACCAGTGTTTGATGTGTGTCAAGTACTCACACAAAGTGCTGCGTTATAAATGGAGGTGGAAATGGCAAACACAGTTGATTTGGTGGAATACTCAATACAAAATAAAATTCCTATTCAGCAGCGGCACTAAGCAGATACATCAGACCAGGAATAAACGGTGCACTCTTTCTGACAAGGTACTGTCTTCTAGTGAAACAGTCTTAACCCCAATTTCTTATGCTTGGGGTTCACGGCGCAGCAGCTCTCTTTGCTATTGAATTGGGAAATTACCAGTGCCCATCACCAGTGTCTTCTGATTGTGTTTCATCAGCCGTCTCCATTAATTTGACCGTAGTCATAATTAAAACAGTTATTCTGTAGTGCTGACGTGACACCTTCCTCCACTTGCTCAGTGCTACGGTAGACAACTGGACATATGAGACAGTCAATATAAATACTTTGAAAGCTAAAAGAATTGTTAAGGGAAGATCCACAGAAAATGTAAACACGTTCTGCATACATTCACTAAAGGTGCAAGTACTGGTAGTCACCAATGCAAACGATGCAGTTTCAGGAACACTCTCCTCATTGTATGGTGAAACGCCTGTGTTACCTATGCATCAGTCAATACATCTAGCTTATTAATATTCATATGGCAGCTGCTCTTAAAGTGCAGAGAGAGAGCAAGAAAGATAGGTATCGTGGCCTGTATTTAACAGAAGACTTTTATCCCCTCCCATCCCCCCAGTGTATTTTAGAACTCGGCCAGCATATTTGGAAAGCACTCACATAACATACATTTGTTGATTTAAAAAAAGGGAATGAACCTGAAAACCCTGACAAAATACAATGCCAGCACTGTCCCAGTAATTGCGGTCATTACTTAATCACTATGGTACCCGACTGTGTGTGCTTCCTGTAAGTCCTAGGTGAACCTCACCTGACACTTGGAATTTCTGAGTAATCAGTCTTTATATATGTTTGGCGTCAGTCTTGGTAGAATAGTCGGATCAGGCAGAAGTCACATTTTTACTTGAAATATAAGGTTACTCTTTAGACCTCTATCCCCTTATTTCCAATTTGTTGAAGCCAGGATCTCCATGGAATCCCTTTCTGCTGCTCGAAGGTCCTTTGAGATGGTTTCCCTATGTTTGTTGTAACATCGCTTTTAACACTGCCTTCAGCATTTGGTCGCGTCGCAGCTTGAGAGCAGCGCTGGTGTTAATCTGTCTAAGGGTGACGGGCTGGAACTCTTGCTGCAAAGGCCCTGTGTGGAAGCTGTGTTTTGGAACAGGAAGTTAGTTAGATATTTTGTGAACACTTTATTGCTTCCAAATTGTTTCCTCAGACATCTTGAAAATTATAGTATATACACACCAATACAATGCTGTCACTTGATTACACTGCTACTTAGGTGAAGACTTTAAATACCCAAAATGTCCCAGGCATTTTTTAAATAGATATGAAGAAGCATGTTGATGCTTTCTGTGGTACATTGCTACCATACAAAGAAAAATATAGAGCATAATAAATCTTACTTGCAGAATTAGGAACAGAAAGTGGTTCACTGTCTTTGAGACCAAAATGCCTGAAGTTGTTGAATTGCATTGATATTCTTTCCAATATGGTCAGATAATTACAAACTGAAATTATATTTATCAGGCTGCAGCTATTTGAACAGGTTTGGGATAAGCAACAGAAGGCCGCAGGTACGGCAAATCTAATTTTCACCCCAGCCTCGCCACACAGGATGGGAGGGTCATAAAATTCTCTTGTATGCAGCTCATATATTTGAGTAACTACTTTCTCCAGCTCTTACATATCTTTCAAACATGAAATAATTTTGTCCTAAACATTTGCTTGGCATCTTCAGAAAATATAAACCTTTCCGCATGAAATACTTCAGTTTTGGACAAAACTCAATTTTCTCTAACAGACATTTGCTCTTTTTGCTGAAAAGGGTAGTTTTGTCCTGAAATACCAGACATTCATTTTTAAATATTTGGTTCTTAAACATCATTTTGTCATTTTAATTAAGCAGTGCTCTACACCACTAACATGAACAGATTTTGCCTTTATCCACTATTTATCATCACCAAATTCTAGCAATGACCATCATATGTAAAGGGTTTAACCACCACTATCTAAGAAATAACCATAAGTTAGTCAAGAATATCTGCAGTTTGTCACCCAAGGCCACTGTTATGTGAGATCTAGCTAGCATGTCATATAGAATGACCACATATATCACTCTGGAGCCACTAGCAAGTGACAGACAGCTATCATGTCACCTTAAATGCCTGTAATATGTTCCTCAGGATGTTTTAGTTTGCCAAATAGCAAGTATGTTTCAAAATATTGAGCAGACATTTTTATCTGTTAGTGAGGTTATGACCTACTGGCTCCTCTCATGTAAAGCTCCACTGTTGGTATGCAGACAAAATATCGATATTTAAATATTGATATACAATAATATCTAGGGGTGAGCGGGAAATCCGTTACGCTCGCGGATTTTTGGGAAATCCGCAATCCGCGAATTTTGCGGATTTCCCGCAAAATCCGCAAAAAAAAATCCGCGAACGTAACGGGTTCAAAAGTTGAACCCCCACTCATGCAACTATTTTACAATGGCGCCAGCAAGCTGCCAGCGCCGTTGTAAAATAGTTACAAAGTTAGCTTGCACAGGAACCACTAGATAAAACGAAGCAGGTGCTGCTTTATTTTATCTAAGTGCTTCCTGTGCAAGCTAACTTTGTAACTATTTTACAACGGCGCTGGCAGCTTGCTGGCGCCATTGTAAAATAGTTGCATGAGTAGGCTCACTCAAGGGACCCCTGCGCCCTTCGGGGTGATTGCATAGTAATAACACACACATGGTCGCTCGAACTAGTTGATGCTCAAATTCAGTGACTCATTCATTAGCCCAAAAACAATTGTGAGCGTCGTCGAGGCTGGACAGGTGTGCCTTCTTCCCAAATCTACTGTGGAAAATCAGCTGTGATGCTGGATAGGCTTTGCATCCTTGACTTTCACGAGCGCAATACCCGTGCTGTTCCTGTGACCAGGAGCTTCTTTCTCTTCATCTGCTGAACTGATCTTTCTCTGACCTTTTATTCACACAAGAGGCACATACCCTACTGGGCACATTGTGTTTGCACGGGTTTCTGCAAGTTCGCACGCGTTTTGTACAATTTCGCAATGTGCGAAATTGTACAAAACCCTCGCGAACTTGCAGAAACCCGTGCGAACATAAAAAAAAAAAATCCACGAGGATTCGCGGATTTTGCGGATTTTCGCAATCCGCAAATTCGCAAATCCGCAAATTTGCGGATTGCCAATCCGCAAAATCCGCTCATGCCTAATAATATCGAAGTTTAAATATCGAAGGGACATAATATAGCAGGTAAGTAATATCGATAGATTTAATATCGATATTAGTAATATCGAAGTGTTAAATATCGATGTTAGTAATATCAATGTTAATAATTTCGATGTTACTAATATCGATTTTTATATTATTTTTGTGTATATTATTATGTATTTATAATGTTTTAAATTTATTTTTATGTAATTTTGTATTTTAGTACTGTAGCGGGTTGTGGGTTTATAGGGGAATAGGGTGGGAAGGAATTTAATTATGTTAAATTAATTATTAATTAGTAGGAATTATAAATTAATTTTAATTAATTGGTATTTATTTTTAATTAATTGGTAATTCATTTTGAGTAATTTATTAATTGATAATTATGTTCTGTAGCAGGTTGTGGGTTTATAGGGGAATAGGGTGGGAAGTAATTTAATTATGTTAAATTAATTATAATTTAGTAGGAATTATAAATTAATTTTATTTAATAAATAGTTTTTTTTAATTAATTGGTAATTTATTTTAATTAATTGATTAATTGATCATTATGTTCTGTAGTGGGTTGTGGGTTTATAGGGGAATAGGGTGGGAAGTAATTTAAATGTAATTAAGGAATTGTTTTTAATTAATTGTTTTGTTAATTATATAATTGTTAATTATTTATTAATTGCTAATTAAATATTACTAAATGGTATTTTAATTTTTTTTATTGAAATATATTTTGCTAATCATGTTTTTAATAATTATGTATTGGTATTTGTAAATGGTTTATATTTATTTAATAGTTAATTTTTTTATTATTTTTATTTTTTTTATTTTTATAAGTATGCTATTTTTACCCCTACGCTATCCAACACTTTCCCTACTGTTGTACTCTCTGGAGTTGGAATAGTAATTGTTACCCCTACGCTATCCAACACTTTCCCTACTGTTGCACTCTCTGGAGTGGGAATAGTAATTGTTACCCCTACGCTATCCAACACTTTCCCTACTGTTGCACTCTCTGGAGTGGGAATAGTAATTTTTACCCTTACGCTATCCAATACTTTCCCTACTGTTGCACTCTTTAAAGTTGGAATAGTAATTGTTACCCCTACGCTATCCAACACTTTCCCTACTGTTGCACTCTCTGGAGTTGGAATAGCAATTTTTACCCCTACGCTATCCAACACTTTCCCTACTGTTGCACTCTCTGGAGTTGGAATAGTAATTTTTACCCCTACGCTATCCAACACTTACCCTACTGTTGCACTCTCTGGGGTGGGAATAGTAATTGTTACCCCTACGATATCCAACACTTTCCCTACTGTTGCACTCTCTGGAGTTGGAATAGTAATTTTTACCCCTACGCTATCCAACACTTTCCCTACTGTTGCACTCTCTGGAGTGGGAATAGTAATTGTTACCCCTACGCTATCCAACACTTTTCCTACTGTTGCACTCTCTGGAGTGGGAATAGTAATAGTTACCCCTACGCTATCCAACACTTTTCCTACTGTTGCACTCTCTGGAGTTGGAATAGTAATTGTTACCCCTACTCTATCCAACAACAGTTTCCCTACTGTTGCACTCTCTGGAGTGGGAATAGTAATTTGTACCCGTACGCTATCCAAAATCTATTTAATTTTTGTATTTGTTTTACATTTTTATTAATTGTTATTTATATTATTATTATTTGATGTATACACATTTATTTGTAATTTATTATATTTTCATTTATTTATAAGGTATTAAAAAATGTATTAGAGGTATTATTAATGGCATTGATGTTTTTGTTGCGATATTTGGTAGGTAGGTTTTTTTGTCGTAGATTCCCACTGTTATGTCAAATCCCATATCCTTGTGCTGACATCCTGTGTGTGTACGTGTGTTGAGTGCTTGTGCAGGTTAGTGTGCTTCTAGCGCATACGTAGTAGCAGGACTCTGTCTGTGAATGAGTATATGGACTGAAACCAGTGTGATTCATTTTGGCACAAGGTGAAGATTGAAGACAGCTTCCACATACAGTGGTAATGTATTGTCTGCATTTCAGTGACTGGAGGGTGGAGATCACTGAAGTTAGAAGGATCAAGACGTGGCTACCTTTGGAAATTCCATCAAGACTTTTGGGGTGATTACGTTGGCGGATGGACTTAAGTCCATCCGCCATCATCCCGGGAATTGGGACCAGCTGGCTATATGGCGGCGGTCCCGCACATTTAATTACAATGCGACTGCCACTGTGGCGTTCGCATTGTGCATGTTTACCATTGCGGAGGGTGCTGCTGGCTAGAGTACCCGCAATGATAACAAGCATTTGCAATGCAATAGGTCTCGCATTAGGAAAGTTTGAGCTATTGGTATTGTAAATGACAAATATTTTATTTATGTGTTGGTTTTAAAAATAGCGAAATTATTAGCTTTGTCATTTACAATGCCAATAGTTTTAACTTTCACAAACGTGTCACCTATAGCATTTGTAATGCAATATGTGTTGTATTTACATGACTTTGATGTATTAATATTACAAATAACAATGGCTTTTATTTTTTTTAATAATTAATACTTAAATAAAAGTTATTGTAATTTATAATGGCAATAGCTTAAACTTTTGTAAATAACTTTTGGAAAGATTATGTTAAGTGTATTTTATTGTGATGGAAATCCAAGAACAGCAGTGAAATATTAACATCTTTTTATGACATTTGTAATAAAGCTTGAAACATTGAGAGAACATATTAGAACCAGTTGTTGTTGAATGGTTGCACAGAGTGATGCTGTGACATTCAGTGGTGCTAAGTGATGCTGTGGCATTCAGTGGTGGTGAGTGATGCTGTGGCATTCAGTGGTGCTGTGGCGTTGAGTGGTGCTGAGTGATGCTGTGGTGTTGGGTGATGCTGTGGCATTGAGTGATGCGGTGGCGTTGAGTAATGCTGTGACGTTGAGTGATGCTGTGACATTGAGTGATACTGTGGCGTTGAGGGATGCTGTGCGCTGAGTGGTGCTGTGGCATTGGGTGGTGCTGTGGCGTTGAGGGGTGCTGTGGCATTCAGTGGTGCTGAGTGATTCTGTTTGGCTGAGTAATGCTGTGGCGTTGAGTGATGATGTGGCGTTGAGTGGTGCTGTGGTGTTGAGTGGTGCTGTGGCGTTGAGTGGTTCTGTGGCGTTGAGTGGTGCTGTGGCATTGAGTGGTGCTTAGTGATGCTGTGGCGTTGAGTGATGCTGTGGCATTGAGTGATGCTGTGGCGTTGAGTGATGCTGTGGCGTTGAGTAATGCTGTGGCGTTGAGTGATGCTGTGGCGTTGAGTGATGCTGTGGCGTTGAGTGATGCTGTGGCGTTGAGGGATGCTGTGCACTGAGTGGTGCTGTGGCCTTGAGTGGTGCTCAGGCATTGAGTGGTGCTGTGGCATCGAGGGGTGCTGTGCCATTGAGGGGTGCTGTGGTATTCAGTGGTGCTGAGTGATTCTGTGGTGCTGAATGATGCTGTGGCATTGAGTGATGCTGTGGCGTTGAGTGGTGCTGTGGTGTTGAGTGGTGCTGTGGTGTTGAGTGGTGCTGTGGTGTTGAGTGGTGCTGTGGCATTGAGTGGTGCTGAGTGATGCTGTGGCATTGAGTGATGCTGTGGCATTGAGTGATGCTGTGGCATTGAGTGTTGCTGTCGCGTTGCGGGGTGCTGTGGCATTCAGTGATGCTGAGTGAATCTATGGTGCTGAGTGATGCTGTGGCGTTTAGTGGTGCTCTGGTGTTGAGTGGTGCTGTGGTGTTGAGTGGTTCTGTGGCATTGAATGATGCTGTGGCATTGAGTGATGCTGTGGCGTTGAGTAATGCTGTGGCGTTGAGTAATGCTGTGGCATTGAGTGATGCTGTGGTGTTGAGGGATGCTCTGTGCTGAGTGGTGCTGTGGCGTTGAGCGGTGTTGTGACATTTAGTGGTGCTGTGGCATTGAGTGGTGCTGTGGCATTGAGGGGTGCTATGGCATTCAGTGGTGCTGAGTGATTCTGTGGCGCTGAGTGATGCTGTGGCATTGAGTGATGCTGTGGCGTTGAGTGGTGCTGTAGTGTTGAGTGGTGCTGTGGCATTGAGTGGTGCTGTGGCATTGAGTGGTGCTGTGGCATTGAGTGGCGCTGTGTCGTTGAGTGGTGCTGTGGCATTCAGTGGTACAGAGTGATGCTGTGGCGTTGACTGATGCTGTGTCGTTGAGTGATGCTGTGGTGTTCAGTGATGCTGTGGCATTGAGTGGTGCTGTGGTGTAGAGTGGTGCTGTGGTGTTGAGTGGTGCTGTTTATTTGTTTTGGAAGAGGAGCAGAGGCTGTGCTTGGTCCTGTGCTGCTTCTGACTCTATTTTGTCAGATGTCTTTGAGTGCTGGGGCTATTGTTTGAATATGATGGCGCAGCCCAGGCTGGATTAGAGAGGGGCAGCAGGGGTCCAAAGTGCAAAGCGAGCGCGGGCAGCTCCTAAAGGACACTCAGAGGCAATAGCAACATGCTCTCTGCATTGCTGTGGGGGGGTGGGTGGGCGGGGAGGCAGCAGCCTTTGATGTCTGGTGGTGTAAGAGAAACAAATGTTGGTGTGCGAGGCTTCCTTTCAAGTCCGGTGGGGGGGGCTGGAGAGCAGGGGAGCAAGCGAGTGGGAGGGAACGAGCATATGGGGTGTGAGTGAGGCCAAGCGCGCGCTGGCGAAGAGTCACGCTTCAATAGATCACATGGCCAATAGGTCTCACTTTTAGGACCTTATAAGTATTTAGTTTTGCAGCACAATATCCTTGGTGCAACAACATCAGATGTTGCATGGCTAAACCTTGTACCTTATAAGTGTTTAGCCATGCAACAGTTGATGTTTTTGCACCAAGGATATTGTGCTGAAGTTATTCAGAGATGAGACAGGCAAGGTCAGGGGGTGAAATATTGAGATAAAGGAGTAAAATGGAGAAAGATTGAGGCAGCGTAAAAAGGAAAGGTAAACGGAGTGGGAAGGGAGCAGGCCAGTGAGAAAGAGTGAGGTGAAATGCGAAAGCAGTAGAGGAAAAAAAGGGAGTGTTTATGAAGGAAGCTGAATGAGAGAGGGATCAGAAGGAGCGAGACAGAGAGGTGTGGGGGCGGGGGAGATCGGAGGAGGAGAGGGAGGGGCACAGTGCACGTGGAGAGCTCCTCGGCAGCTTGCACAAATGGTTCTCCAGACGTATGGCTGCTCAAGTTAGCCCTAGGCAACAATTCTGATCATTTCTAAGGTGATAAAATGCTGCAGGGGAAAGTGCACAGAGGCTGTGGCTTGTGTAAAAAGAACGTATACACGCAGATTAACCCCTTCACTGCGGCGGCTATTCCGCAGCAGTGCTAAGGGGGCAGGGTGGCAGCGCGACGGGCGCATGATGGTGACGGAACCGCTCCGTCACCACCCGCGGTTGCGCTGTGCTCATGACGGAGTGGTTCCGTCACGGCCCTGCCCGCTCAATAGAACGTTCAGCGCAAGCGCGGAATCCGCGCCGCGAAGGCGTTCCTAGCGGGCCGTGACGGAACCACTCCGTCATCAGCACAGCGCGACCGCGGCTGATGACGGAGTGGTTCCGTTACCAGCAGGGGAGTGGTTAAACGATTCCTCAGCGTGGTAATTCTATATAGAGGGGAGACCGGAGGGTGGCGAGAGGACAAGAGAAGGGGGACGTAGGGGAGGAGGAGACAGATGCAGGGAGAGGATGAGAGAAATAGAGAGAGATGTGAAGAAAGTGCGGTAACAGAAAGGAGCGTATGTGGAGAGAGGGCACCCGATAAAGTCAGAAGGTGAGATAGTCGCTGATGGGGGGAGGGTACAGGGGAGAGGCGCAGGGAGAAAGAAAATAGATTGAAGGAGAGGCGACTGGGGCAGGCAGAGCGAACACAGTGTGGCTCTCAAGAAGAGGGTGAGAGGAGAGAGAGGAATAATGCCAGACAGGAATGGAGGGATGAGACAGGCGGGGCGAGGGGGTGAAAGATTGAGATGAAGGAGTAAAATAGAGAAAGAGTGAGGTAGAGTAAAAAGGAAAGGTAAACGGAGTGGGTCAGTGAGAAAGAGTGAGGTGAAATTCGAAGGCAGTAGAGGAAAAAAAGGGAGTGTTTATGAAGGAAGCTGAATGAGAGAGGGATGAGAGCGAGCGAGACAGAGAGGTGTGGGGGCGGGGGAGATCGGAGGAGGAGAGGGAGTGGCACAGTGCACGTGGAGAGCTACTCAGCAGCTTGCACAAAGGGTGCCACAGATGTATAGCTGCTCAAGACAGCCCAAGGCAACAATTCTAATCAATTCTAATGTGATAAAATGCTGCAGGGGGAAGTGCACAGAGGCCGTGGCTTGTGTAAAAAGAACGTATAAACGCAGATTAAACGATTCCTCAGAGTGGTAATTCTATCTGGAGGGGAGACCGGAGGGTGGCGAGAGGACATGAGAAGGGGGGATGTAGGGGAGGAGGAGACAGATGCAGGGAGAGGATGAGAGAAAGAGAGAGAGATGTGGTGAAAAAAGTGACAGAAAGAGCGGTAAACAGAAAGGAGCATACGTGGAGAGAGGAGACCCAATAAAGTCAGAAGGTGAGATAGTCGCTGATGGGGGGAGGGTACAGGGGAGAGGTGCTGGGAGAAAGAAAATAGATTGAAGGAGAGGCGACTGGGGCAGGCAGAGCGAACACAGTGTGGCTCTCAAGAAGGTGAGGGGAGAGAGAGGCAGAATGCCAGACAGGAATGGAGGGAGGCGGGGCAAGGGGTTGAAAGATTGAGATAAAGGAGCAAAATAGAGAAAGAGTGAGGTTGAGTAAAAATGAAAGTTAAACGGAGTGGGAAGGGAGTGGGCCGGTGAGGAATAGTGAGGTGAAATGCGAAGGCTATAGAGGAAAACAAGCTTGTTTACCTCTGTTTGAGACCAAGGTGGATGGGGGTGGAGGGGCGGGGGAGCAAGGGAGCGAGCGAGTGGGAGGGAACCAGCATATGGGGTGTGACGAGTGGGAGGGAAGGAGCTTGGTGGTGTGCAAGGCGGATGGGGGTGGGGGGGTGGGGAAGCAGGGGAGCGAGCGAGTGGGAGGTAACCAGCATATGGGGTGTGAGTAAGGCCAAGCGCGCGCTGGCGAAGCATCACGCTTCAATAGAGCACATACATTGGGAGGAATCCGCTTGTTCAAGAGTGTTGTTTCCCCTACAATAGTCCACCTAAAAATGCATGTTGTGCATTTCCCTGCACTACGTGGCAGGCACCACGCAGTGCCTGCCACCCGGTGTAAGGAACTGTAGGGGGGCACCATAAATGCCCCCCAAGTGCACAAGTAAAAGTCCCCTGCAAAAGGGTGACTCGCAATGGGCCCCCAAAGTACATCCCTGCCAGCCTTTGAATGGCAGTTGGACCGCCATGCACAGGCTGGCGGGGATGCAGCATCCAAATCTAGCGGGCGGTGCTTGCTAGGCACCGCCACCATTTTATGGATGCGGGGTGGATCGAACAGGCAATCGTAACCATTGCCTGTGTTGGATCCATGGCGGATGGCTTTCCATCCGCCAGCACACTGCCCGCCATCCTTATCTGGCGGGTGGAAAATGGCCACACTATGGCAGTGAACCCGCCACCGGCAGGCTGCCGGGGGCAGGTTTACGCCATCATAATGACCCCCTTTGTTATCAAGGGGCTGATGATTAGTTTTTCCTGAGTTTCTGTTGTGAAAGATGAGGAAGTTTCTAGGTCAGGCCTGCCCATTTGTCTGTCCCTGATTACTACTTCAGAGAGGCTGAAGACAACTTGGTGCAGAAACCTTACTCTTCATAGTGCCATGCAGTTTGTAGACAGCCCTAGTTCTCCCTACTCTATGAATTATCATGTTTCATAAAAGCTTTGTCTTGATAGCAGTCTTAGAAAGAACACTTGAAAGTAAATAACCCAAAAATCGTTTTGAATTTTTAGACTGTTAAACCCCATACCCTGCCAGAAAATGTATATAAAAGTGGGACCCAAGCCACATAACTTGTTTGAGTTCCACATTCTTTATGCTCAAGGAAGGGATTGCTCCTTAAACTACTTGAAATACGGCTGTGTGAGCAGAGCTGAGGTCTGGCTGACTGCCAGTCTCCTTAAGTTGAGGGGACATCACATGAAGTCTACACTTTGTGCTTGAGAAAGTGAGGATCTGCCTAGTGCCTGCAAACTCTTCAGCAGAGTGCCTTAAGGCTCATCGCTCAACCCCATCATTTTGAAAGAACATCCTCTTTTATACAGATGACATTCAACTCATACTCTCCCTCTAGGACAAGATCCGTCAACACATGAAACAAGTTCGCTGTCTGCATGACCGAATTTGGATGAAAGTCAACTGTCTCAAGTTCAACAACGACAAGACAGAAGTAGTGGTCTTTGGCAAGAACACCTCACCATGGAAATCCAACTGGCTGTCGGATGAACTCAGACCCACACTCCGGAACCCACACCAGGAACCTTGGAATAATCAACAGCAAACAGGACATGACAACTCAAAACAATGCAGTCATCGTGTCTTGCTGCCAGATCCTATAAATGCTGAGGAAAATCTTCAAATGGCTCCCAAGTAACTAGAAAAGCTGTCCCTAGAAAAGGTGTCACCATCAGGTTGAACTATGGGAACAACCTCTACTCTGGAATCACCAAACAACTCACTAGATGACGATAAACCACCCAGAACTTGACAGCCAGACTCCTCCTCAACCTCCCACACATAACTCACTTCACACCAGACAGGCTGTGCAGGATGCAGCTGGCGGCTGATCTTTGACATCCCCAAACTTCAGCCTATTTCTCAGGAGGTCAAGAAATTATGTTGGCTTCCGGTTAGTAAGTCCCTGATGTTTAGGTACAATGTATGGCACATAAGGTGCTACATAATCGTGGCCCTAAATTTCTCAGATACAAGTTTCATTGGAATGTTCCTAGGAGAGAATTGCATTCAGCTTCCAGCAAATCACTTGTTTTGCCCAGAATTCGATGTATTGTTGGGTTGGCTAGCCATTCTCCTACGTCACAGTCAAGCTCTAGAGTACTTTACCTCATGCCATTACCACAATAGATCATCATCCACTATTTAGGAAAGGCCTAAAAACCTGGCTCTGCACTCTTTAGGCTGTTTCACTCTATTGGGCTCTTAGGTTTACTCATTGTGTTGGGCTTCTGTGTTCTTTGGGCATATAAGTTATTTTTCACTTTATTCTTTTTCCACCATAACTCAGGGGACTACATTGGCTTCCAATACCCAAACGTCCTCAATACAAACTCCTCATACACACGTTCAAGGTACTACACAAATCAGACCCCACTTACCTGAACAGAGGCATCTCCTTCCACCAACTATTGAGACACCCCTGCTTTGCAGGACTCCTACTTGCACACATTCCACCCACACATAGAACCAGATCAGGAGGATGGGCATTCTCTTGTATCGCTCTTAAAGCATGGAACAACCTACTACTCCACATCAGAGTATCCTCTGCTCTTATTGGACTAGGCCACTACTGCTTCAATGCACATGCCATCACAACACTTGCAACATCCATCACTTCTTGACGGACACCATTATGAGGGACTGACAAAAACATTTTAAAGAATATATAGAGAATTCCGTTCAGAGATCATCATTACGTGAGGGTTTAGCTGCATGTTGCCTAGATCAGTTACAAAATGTTACCCAAGTGCCACCACTATGCGAGCCACCTAGAATACTTTATATAATGCCCTGCATAGTAAGAATTAATTAGATGGGGCTGTGCATAATGACTGGACCTTTTGTGTTTAAATTGTCAAGTTATTAACTTTGAATTCTGAAAGTTATTACCTTTATACCCTTTCCCCCAAATAAATTAGGTAGCCACTACACAGTCCTTGTGGGCTCTATCTATGATTCTTAAATGTTAACAATTTGCAGAAAAACTTTCTAAATGCCTTCTCTCGGTCTTATTTTATACATTCAACACAGTTCCATGTAATAGGTATGTACATATTTTAATTGCATTCTTCCTCCATACTGAAACTGTCTTTTTACTATTTCCCTCATCTTACTTTATTCAGTTCATTATTCATATCACATTATCCATGCCCAATATGAAAATTACTATGTGTCCTATCCATTTGTTGCAGTACAAAAGGAAATCAAAGTGTATCAAGTTAATTGCATTGCTAGTTCTCTAGTTTAAAAGCCACTGCCTTGAAGAAGGCAATCACATTTATTTTGTGGTGTTACACCTGACATCCTTGGTGTGATGTTTATCCAGTCTTGTTGCCTTCACATCTCCTGTTTTGCTGAATTGGTGTCTGTTGGCATTAGGACTTTGTGCATGTTACCAGTGCCAAACTACTTGCGCTCTCTCCCTAAAACGGGGTATAATTGGTGTAGGAAGGTGGCTACCTGACTATGGTTACCCCAGATTTTTTGCCCTGTGTTTAGCTGGTTTTCGACTTAGTTGGCCTGGTTCCCTGCTAATCAGGGCCCCAGGCTATCTGATCTCTCTGTAAAATGGATTCCATGTACCCTAGGTGCATAACTAGATTGGCTTGGGTCACCTTATCAGCCCCTGTACAGAGCACTATAGGTGCCCAGGGCATAGGTGCATCCAAGGCCTACCAGGGGCTGCAGCATATCTTTTGCCACCCCTGGCTGGCTATCTAAATTGACACAACTGGCTGATCACTCAGCTGGGGCAAGTGGGTGTAATCACCCCTTGCTTAGATATAGTATACCTATATCTAAACCTATATCTGGACACATATATAGCCTGTAAGCCACTCCTATGGAAGGCCTCATCAATCCTGGAGGCAGAGTGCGTGGTTTTATGTGAGATGGAGCTCTGGCATGAGCTGAGCCTGTCAGCAGCTGTCGGGAACAACTCCCTAAGCTGATCCGGGATAATGCCATACCATATACTCTTAAGCGCCTTATAATCCTCGCGGTTATATAGCAACTTTGGTTTGGCTTTATCAAAACATGTCGTGTAAGGTGTCATACGATTTGGAATACTACCCCCTCGCCAGTCCTGGCGACGGGGGTAGCATTCCACCCCTCTAGAGGGGACGACATGTTACTTTTGCTAAAACGCGGTTGATTTTTAAAAGAGCCTCAGATCCACAAAATGGATGCTTTTGCCACAGACACATGTCTGACCTCCTGCTGCTGACCGAAACTCAGCAGAGGAGGCCTGGACAAAGGATTTCCTGTCACAGGGAGGTGTGACACCACCCCAGACAGGAGATAGTGGATTGTAGCAGGGAGGTTTGAATGAAACCAGACAGTGCCTGGGGAGCACAAGGCTTCCCCTTGCATAATCCGGTCAAACCGGTTCTGGGGCAGCCCAGCCCCAGCTCCAGTGAGACCTGGACAAAGGAAAGGGGGTGTAACCACCCCCCTTCCTGGTCCCACCCATAGGGGAGGGACCTAGCAGGAGATCCACCCCTCAGATTGGAATAAGAGGGGGAGCAGTGCCAATGCAACTCAGATCATCCTGAAATCAACTTTAAACTAAGAAGACGACTGGACTTCGACTTTCTGATGAATAGAAGACTGAAGAGCATCTCCCTTGTGGCCTAGGAGGGGCCACCCTGTGAACACAGGCATCACCCAGCACCTCGACGTCTGCTTTGCCGCCGCCTCCCGCCGGAGCCCGAGTGCAGAGCCTGACAAGACCCAGCTTCCCAGACTTCTCCCAGCCCGATCCACAGTCCCTGCAAAGAAGGGACCCGTGGAGGCACCGAGAGACGTGGGAGCGGCCATCTTGAAAGACCCCCGAGACGCTGACTGCGCAGCACCCGAGGCACCCTCGACTCTGTGCTTTGGGGTTTAGGAAGCCCCAGAACCGAGCAGCATTTGCACTAAAGATCAGCCCTCCAGCATCTCCACGATCTGCGTGGGGCCCTTTTGTTTTGTGCCACTCGACTCGCCATCCCGGCCGCTTGTCACGTGGTCAGCGGCCATCTTGGCGACGAATCCTACAATTTACACTGTGGGTCTGGTTGCTTCAGACCTGCCCTCGCTCCTGTAGAAAGGAGTACCCGCTCTGACCTTGCTGGTCCGAGTAATAAGCCTTTTTCACTTTCCACGTGGCTTGCATTAGCCAAGGCTTGTTTGCTTCAATCGAGTTGCCGACACCGCCATCAGCTAGAGCCTTCGAGGGACAGCTCGTGATCGACTCCTGGACGTCCTTGACCTCTTCGTGTCCACGCAGCTGCAGAGAGAAGCAACCCCTGATCACCTGTTTGCACCCGACTTTGCCTGGTTCCAATCTGGTTCCACGGTGGTCACTGGTCAGTGACTTTGAACATTGTCCCCTCTGCTTTCAGGTCTTCACCACTTCAGATCCACCCTTGGATCCACCGGACACTTCCCCTTCACAGCGCCTGCAGCTGCAACAGCTTCAAGCACCAAGAACCTGCGTGACAGAACCCGACGCCACTTCGACCCTGTGCACCCACGGCCTGTGGGTGAGGTAACATTGCAACGCCGGTGTCTATACACTGGTACACACCTCTAGGGTCTGTCTCTAAAGTTTTGTGTTCCTAGGTTCAGCGGAAGTATCTTTTAATTCACTTTAACTGACTTTTACGCACCATTGACAGTGCATTGGTGCGCGCCGCACTTTCCGTGCTGCACCCGTCTCCTGTGGGCTACTCCCGACTTCTTCATTGCTTGTCCTGACTGCTCCCAGCGAATCTCTAGGCCCTAGGCCTAACCATTGTTCGATAAGTGTTACTTATACCACTTTTTTAATATATGGTCTGAGTGGCCACCCGCCCTCATCCATAAACGTGCAACTTTATATGTGTAACAGTGCTTTTGATTTAACGCTTGTGCCCCTTTCCTCATAAAGAGTACTGGGGAGTAATTTAGAAATAAATACATATATTTTTATAATATATACTTGTGTGGTGTCCTTTCATTTGATTACAGGATTGTAGGTGGTAAAACAGCTCGCTTAACACGACCTCTTAAGTTAAGCCTTTAAGGCTGCTTAGTCCATGCTACCACTAGGATAGCTTGTCTACAAGGTTGACTTACAACCTGACATCTTTGGGGTTTGTTTGGACTGATACCCAGTGGTTCCAGAATTGGAAACACTACATATCAGGCCAACTTCTCACATTGGTGTGCAGCGGTGCGGATTTGAGCTTGCTGTTTGTTTTACCATTGCAATCTTTATCAAATTGAAAGATCACATCAAGTACCTCTAGGTACATATAAATCAAAAGCTTAGCATATTAAGTTCTACTGAACTTAGTAGTTGTAGATTAAAGGGATTAGCACACCCTGACTACAACTCACTAGCAAGGTACAGTAGGAAACCACTTAGTGTAGGTAAGTGCATCACTTACACCTCACTAGCAGTCATGTCTGATACAGGTAGAGCCTCAGGCTCTGCTCCTGTAATAGTTGATCCTATAGGGACAACATCCAGATATGACAACCTTAGCCACAAAGACCTGAGTGCCTTGTGCACAGCCAGGGGGCTAAAAAAGGGCAGAGGCCCTACCATTCCTTCCCTAGTAGCTCTCCTAGAAAAGGATGACCTAGATAAGGTGAGTCAGGCTCCCTTAGAATCAGGTGAAGGGATACACTCCCCTGAGAATGAGAATCTTCCAGAAGAAGAAGAGGAGGAGGAAGAGGAAGAGGAAGACTCTGATTTAGAAGAGCCTGAAGATCAGGATCAGGGGGGAAACCAGGTACAGGTTGCCAGGCTTAACCAGGCCAACTTGGACCTACATGAGAATGGAGAGGGCCAGCACCACTCCAGATCTCATAACCAAATTCTCCCAGGCAACAGGAGGGTGAGATCTCTATCAGGGGACTCTCATCTTTCTAGTGCCTCAAGAGAATCTCAAAGAGGGATGACTTCCTCCCAGAGAAAAGAGCATAGGGCCAGAATGAGGGCTGTCCAACTCCAGATAGAGAGGGAGGAGGTAGCTCTGGCTCAAGCTAAACTTACCTTGGCTCAAGCTAAACTTACCTTGGCTAGGGAACAGAAATTAAGTGGCTTAGATGCCACTGGTGGCAGCAAAATTCCTAAAGACAGGTCCTATGATAGTAGAAACCTGACAAAGATTGTGCCCCCCTACCAGGAAGGGGATGACATCCACAAATGGATGACTGCTCTGGAGAGAGCCTGCATGGTACAGCAGGTTCCTGAGGAACAGTGGGCAGCAATCTTATGGTACTCCTTTTCAGAGAAAGGGAGAGATAGGCTCCTCACTGTCAGACATGAGGATGCCAGCAATTACAAAGTCCTGAAGAGTGTTCTAATAGATGGGTTTGGCTTAACCACTGAACAGTACAGGTTAAAGTTCAGAGACACCCAGAAGACACAGACTCAGGACTGGACTGATTTTGTTGATTGTGCAACTAAGGCTCTGGAGGGTTGGCTAAATGGCAGCAAAGTACATGACTTCACAGGATTGTATAATTTGATTATGAGGGAGCAGATCCTAAGTAATTGTCAGAACCAGCTCTTACACCAGCACCTGGTGGACTCAGATTTGACCTCTCCCCAAGAATTGGGAAAGAGGGCAGATAAGTGGGTCAGAACCAGGATTAGGCCTAAGAATCAGGACAATAACCAGAAGAAGGAGTCTACCAAGCCTCAAGATAAGGGTGGGGATAAAAGTAAAGAAAACACTTCCCCAGGGCCCCAAAACTCCAAGAAGGGGGGTGGGTCCCAAGACACTTCATCAACTGACAAAATGCCTTATTGTCATGCCTGTAAACAGGTTGGGCATTACAAAACAGACAGCTGTTGTCCCAAGAATGGCAATAAAGAAAACATACCTCCAAAGCCAGCTCCAACACCTCCTGTTACTGTCAGCAGTAATCCCCCAGGAAGTGGGAGCACACCCAGGAATCTGGGTGGGTTTACTTTTGGAGCCCAAGGGGACCCTGGCCTATCCAGGTCCCCATCCCCAAATAATCTTGTCTATGAGACTGGCATGGGGTTTGCCAACTTCTCTGTTTGCCCAAATACCTTGAGCAAATATAGACAAGAACCCATCATCAATGGTTTGAAAGTTGAAGCTTTTAGAGACACAGGGGCTAGCATCACCATGGTGGCTGACTGTATAGTCCCCTCTAAGCAACTTTTACCAGGTGCCACATACCAGGTAACAAACATTGATGGCATCCAAACAAATCATCCCATGGCAGTAGTAAGTCTCAGCTGGGGAGGTGTCACTGGCCCAAAGAGAGTGGCAGTGTCACCAAACTTGCCTGTAGACTGTCTACTGGGTAATGATTTGGAAATCTCAGCCTGGGCTGAGGTTGAACAGGAAATCCATTCTAGAATGGTAAATTCCAATGGAAAGGTTAGTGGGGCTGTACTGGCTATAGCCCCAATTCAAGATGTCCTTCCTGAAAGGGTTGGTAGGGCTGAGCAACTCTCTGCCCCATCTTTACCAGAAGCTCTTCCAAACCAGAATAGCAAAGCTGTTATGATAACAGCAGAAACCCAAACTGAGTCTCCTCCTGAAAAGGTTGGTGGGGCTGTGATGGCCACAGCCCAAACTCAAACAGATATGTGTGTTGTGAAGCCTGAAATGATGGATCACTCCACCCAAACTGAGAGCATGGAGGAGGAAGAGAAATCTCCCCCTCACCAGACAGTAGGACAGGATCAGCCTCCTCAGGGAACTGATCTTACCCCTGATGAAGGAACTGCCCCAGAGGTTGTTAGGCCTGGCCTGACAGAGCCTCTGATGGCAGTGGACCCTTCTCAGGTGGGATCCAGTCTGGAGCAGGTAACCTGCCCCTCTCTACCTTGCCTTAGTCAGCCCAGGGCTGCAGAGGACAAGAAGGACAGTGAGACCCAGAGGGCCCCCTGTCAAATAAAGCACCCCCATCAACAGATTAGGGGCACCAAAACTAGTAGGCCTAGTAAGGTGAAAACTTTAAAAACTCCTGAGGGAGCCCCCTTAAAAATAGTTAGGGACCTCCCACAGATGGATTCTGTTGGGCACAGCCAAACCTGGGACCCAAAGGGCCCAAACCTGAACTGTCCCTCCAGCAAGCCAAACAGAGGGACCCAGCCTCCAGCTTTAGGTAGCCAGAGGTTGACCCTGAGAGCTCAGTGCAACTCAGTTGAAGAAAGAAAGGCACACATGGTGGAAGATAATTGGAGGAAGTTGAGCCCAAAAATAGTGGAGCCTCACTTCAATACTCCATATCCAAACCAGCCTTTAACTTTGCATAAACACACCCAAGGTAGTGATTCCCTATGGTGGAGACCCTCTAATACCCCTAGGGTGAGGGACTGCTTAGTGGACCATGAGACAGGGGGTACCCATGCTAGTGCAGGTACTTCCTTATATGGCCACTCAGGCAATAAAGGCTTACCTGGCCAAGGATAGCCTTATCTCCTTTCGTTTGGGGGGGGGTTATGTAGGAAGGTGGCTACCTGACTATGGTTACCCCAGATTTTTTGCCCTGTGTTTAGCTGGTTTTCGACTTAGTTGGCCTGGTTCCCTGCTAATCAGGGCCCCAGGCTATCTGATCTCTCTGTAAAATGGATTCCATGTACCCTAGGTGCATAACTAGATTGGCTTGGGTCACCTTATCAGCCCCTGTACAGAGCACTATAGGTGCCCAGGGCATAGGTGCATCCAAGGCCTACCAGGGGCTGCAGCATATCTTTTGCCACCCCTGGCTGGCTATCTAAATTGACACAACTGGCTGATCACTCAGCTGGGGCAAGTGGGTGTAATCACCCCTTGCTTAGATATAGTATACCTATATCTAAACCTATATCTGGACACATATATAGCCTGTAAGCCACTCCTATGGAAGGCCTCATCAATCCTGGAGGCAGAGTGCGTGGTTTTATGTGAGATGGAGCTCTGGCATGAGCTGAGCCTGTCAGCAGCTGTCGGGAACAACTCCCTAAGCTGATCCGGGATAATGCCATACCATATACTCTTAAGCGCCTTATAATCCTCGCGGTTATATAGCAACTTTGGTTTGGCTTTATCAAAACATGTCGTGTAAGGTGTCATACGATTTGGAATACTACCCCCTCGCCAGTCCTGGCGACGGGGGTAGCATTCCACCCCTCTAGAGGGGACGACATGTTACTTTTGCTAAAACGCGGTTGATTTTTAAAAGAGCCTCAGATCCACAAAATGGATGCTTTTGCCACAGACACATGTCTGACCTCCTGCTGCTGACCGAAACTCAGCAGAGGAGGCCTGGACAAAGGATTTCCTGTCACAGGGAGGTGTGACACCACCCCAGACAGGAGATAGTGGATTGTAGCAGGGAGGTTTGAATGAAACCAGACAGTGCCTGGGGAGCACAAGGCTTCCCCTTGCATAATCCGGTCAAACCGGTTCTGGGGCAGCCCAGCCCCAGCTCCAGTGAGACCTGGACAAAGGAAAGGGGGTGTAACCACCCCCCTTCCTGGTCCCACCCATAGGGGAGGGACCTAGCAGGAGATCCACCCCTCAGATTGGAATAAGAGGGGGAGCAGTGCCAATGCAACTCAGATCATCCTGAAATCAACTTTAAACTAAGAAGACGACTGGACTTCGACTTTCTGATGAATAGAAGACTGAAGAGCATCTCCCTTGTGGCCTAGGAGGGGCCACCCTGTGAACACAGGCATCACCCAGCACCTCGACGTCTGCTTTGCCGCCGCCTCCCGCCGGAGCCCGAGTGCAGAGCCTGACAAGACCCAGCTTCCCAGACTTCTCCCAGCCCGATCCACAGTCCCTGCAAAGAAGGGACCCGTGGAGGCACCGAGAGACGTGGGAGCGGCCATCTTGAAAGACCCCCGAGACGCTGACTGCGCAGCACCCGAGGCACCCTCGACTCTGTGCTTTGGGGTTTAGGAAGCCCCAGAACCGAGCAGCATTTGCACTAAAGATCAGCCCTCCAGCATCTCCACGATCTGCGTGGGGCCCTTTTGTTTTGTGCCACTCGACTCGCCATCCCGGCCGCTTGTCACGTGGTCAGCGGCCATCTTGGCGACGAATCCTACAATTTACACTGTGGGTCTGGTTGCTTCAGACCTGCCCTCGCTCCTGTAGAAAGGAGTACCCGCTCTGACCTTGCTGGTCCGAGTAATAAGCCTTTTTCACTTTCCACGTGGCTTGCATTAGCCAAGGCTTGTTTGCTTCAATCGAGTTGCCGACACCGCCATCAGCTAGAGCCTTCGAGGGACAGCTCGTGATCGACTCCTGGACGTCCTTGACCTCTTCGTGTCCACGCAGCTGCAGAGAGAAGCAACCCCTGATCACCTGTTTGCACCCGACTTTGCCTGGTTCCAATCTGGTTCCACGGTGGTCACTGGTCAGTGACTTTGAACATTGTCCCCTCTGCTTTCAGGTCTTCACCACTTCAGATCCACCCTTGGATCCACCGGACACTTCCCCTTCACAGCGCCTGCAGCTGCAACAGCTTCAAGCACCAAGAACCTGCGTGACAGAACCCGACGCCACTTCGACCCTGTGCACCCACGGCCTGTGGGTGAGGTAACATTGCAACGCCGGTGTCTATACACTGGTACACACCTCTAGGGTCTGTCTCTAAAGTTTTGTGTTCCTAGGTTCAGCGGAAGTATCTTTTAATTCACTTTAACTGACTTTTACGCACCATTGACAGTGCATTGGTGCGCGCCGCACTTTCCGTGCTGCACCCGTCTCCTGTGGGCTACTCCCGACTTCTTCATTGCTTGTCCTGACTGCTCCCAGCGAATCTCTAGGCCCTAGGCCTAACCATTGTTCGATAAGTGTTACTTATACCACTTTTTTAATATATGGTCTGAGTGGCCACCCGCCCTCATCCATAAACGTGCAACTTTATATGTGTAACAGTGCTTTTGATTTAACGCTTGTGCCCCTTTCCTCATAAAGAGTACTGGGGAGTAATTTAGAAATAAATACATATATTTTTATAATATATACTTGTGTGGTGTCCTTTCATTTGATTACAGGATTGTAGGTGGTAAAACAGCTCGCTTAACACGACCTCTTAAGTTAAGCCTTTAAGGCTGCTTAGTCCATGCTACCACTAGGATAGCTTGTCTACAAGGTTGACTTACAACCTGACATCTTTGGGGTTTGTTTGGACTGATACCCAGTGGTTCCAGAATTGGAAACACTACATATCAGGCCAACTTCTCACAATTGGCATGTACCTAATTGGCACATTTAATTTACATTGTAAGCCCCTAATAAATGGTACTCCATGTACCCAGTGCTTGTAAATAGAATTCTACTAGTTGGCCTGGAGCACTCATTGTGACACCCACCTAAAGTAGCACTTGAAAAGTTCTGAACTGCCATCTTTACCCGTAAAATAAACCTTTTGCGAGGCATAACCTTCCATTATAATGTTTTTTAGTCACCTGATGGTAGGCCCTTAAGGCTCATAGGGCAGGGTGCATAGTATTCAAAAGGTAAGACATGTGTACTAATGGTTTATAGGTACTGGCAGTGAATAACTTCTAAAGTTGTTTTTCACTTCCGTAAGGCCTATCTCTTCCATTGACTATATTGGTTTGCCTTTGTACATTTAATAATTTCTAGCTTTGGATTGGGATCTTTAATGGTTAAGTCGAATTCACAATACTGAAAATGCCACTTTTTCAAACTTTGCAACTCTTGTCACAACCCTGTGTGTTGTCTGCCAGTGACCTGGGTCACATGACTGTGAATGGCTCTGCTGTTGAATTTTGTGTATTTCCTCCAGAGAGTAACATAAAGGGGGCTTAGGTGTGGACAGGATGGTCCATCCTGGCAGGGAGACTGGACTGGGGAAGGGTTATACTCCGCCCCATTTACACTTCAAAGGGTGTTGCCTCCGATACACACACAGGAAAATCACACCTGGCCTGCCCTCCTTTTTATCACCCCCAGATAGTTTAGAGCCTTGTGGTAAATATTTTACTGTATACGAGTTTGCCAGATAATTTCGGAAAATTAAAGAAAATAGCTCAATCAAATGAGAGGCAGAGTCCGTGGTGTCTGAGTCATAAGGGCTTTAATCATAAATGATGACTCGAGCCATGGAAATCTATTCCATCAATACAAGGGTTCGGATATGCAATGATGGCAGGGAAGATGTCAACGATTTATTCACAGTACATGACATATATAGTAAGATGACACAATAGCATTGAATACAGTAGGCGTGACAAGTGAATTGTATATGATAAGAACACATGTTCGTAGCAAAAAGGCGTGAACAGGGGTGTGCACAGAGGCGTGTTCTAGAAACGTCACAGAAAAGTGTCACAAGTGGGTGGATGCTTAGAGAATTCTTGCAGAGTCAGCTGAAACCTGTAGCCTGAATGCGCGCGCAGCTATTATGACGTGTGATTGACGTGCATCTGGAGGAAGCTAAGGGTCTGACTTTTAGCACTAGTAGAAGAGACAGAAGTCTGGCATGTCAGATCGACCTGTCCCTATAACATATCTGATATCTAGTATTTAGAGGATGTTTAATCTAGAGTAAAAGGTCTCTTGGGCAGAGGCTACTCTATACTGAATGTTAGTGCGTGTATAGGTGCCTGCGTGTCTACGTGCGGGGCCATGGGCCTACTCTGGTAACGGGAACTGTAAATTACTTGCACGGAGACAGGGAGACTTGCTCTTTGCTCTGCAGCCGGGGATATGTTTACCTAAATCACTAGACAGGAATGTGTTTTCGAGGAGCTGAGCTGGCTACGCTGATAACTTGAAGGTAAAATACTGTTTTTGGCAGGCAGACCAGGCCGAGCCGGGCACCGCTCGCTTGGCAGGAAGTAAGGCAGAGGTCAGGGATGCGTCTCCATGCTGCAGCTTTCAGAGGCAGAGACAGAAGTGGCTTGAAAACAGAAAATCAGGGCCTAGCTCGGCAGAGCCAAGAAAAACGTGAAAGTGCACCATGTAAAGACGGTGGCACGGCATACTTAGGAACTGAATTATCAATCCATTCATGGTGGATCTGATAGAGGACATGTTAACGTTGGACGCAAATGTATTTGCGTCTTCAGACTCGGTCGTGGAGGGAAATTACATGTACTTGAAACTCGTACATGGAGCCGTTGGGGTACACGTTAGGGGACACAATTGACCATAAAAATTTCAATTACCTCATTCCCTCCTTGTCCCCTACGGACCCTTCATGATATGTCGATGTTCATGAGACCATCAATCTGTTCATATAACATCATTTGCTCTTCTTTCTTTCTTCTGGAATGGGAACGTGAACTTGGATGGGGAACACAAGATGTGGCACACAAGCCGCAAATCGCTGGCCCACACTGCAGACACAGACAACAACTGAATACTATGGCCAATATGATTCCTAGGAATGACAGTAGCTTCCATCCCAGGCTGTGATTACACTCCAGAGCCAACCGGACCAAGTCCAGGAGCCTGGATTCTGGTGTATCAGATGGGCAATTTCATGAAGTCGGGTAATGGCCTTATAGACTGATGGCGCGTTATTTGGAATAAACACGCAGCAACTGGATCCGATGACTCTACAAGCCCCGCCCCTATCGGCCAGGATGACGTCAAGGACAAGGCGGTTCTGAAGAACGACAAGTCTCATAGCAGACTGCTCCTCTGTTAAGTTGCCCAAGGAAGAAGTAGTCTCATTCACTACGGCTTCAAGTATTCTGGTTAATTTGCGTATCAGTTTACTATTGGAGACAGTGCCTAGATAGGGAAAGAATCCTTTATTGAAATCTGTATATTGTTCCCATGTAGTTTCAGTCTGATCAACTATTGGGAGGTCTCTCTTGTGTCTGACAATATTAAGGCGGGAATTCCTGTGATAGTCGGATGGGGCTAGGAATACTGGTGGCAATAAGAAGGCAATGAAACAGGTACCATCCCAGTCTGGAGGTAAACGGACATAGGCTGTCTGACCACAAATGAAATAGGAATGTCGGGAAGCTTTGAATGTAGACTTGCCTTTATCACTGAATTCGACCACAGTAGTACAGTCACTGTGACCTAGATGTACTGAACCTTTCTTTCTGACACATAATACACCTTTCGCTGGTAAAACTGATATGGATGGCAAGTCTGGACTGGTTTCTGACTGAACATTTAGAATCATGAGGTTAAGTGTAAAATTGCCTAATCCATACACTTCATTTTCTAGATCTGTCACTGTCATTTGCGGAAAACCCTCTTTGTCTGGGAAACATGCCTTGTTCATGACTGTGTTCAGATTTCCCCATATCCAATTGCTTTGGGAAACTCTAGACTCGGTGTTTATAGAAGATATTAAACTAAACCATGCACCACAGGAACCATTATTTGTAAACGGGTAAGGAAAGAGGGGCAGAGCTCCCTTGTAGTTCTGATAGGGAGGGAGTCGGCCACATATCCAACAATTAGTAGCATTGTTTGTCTGGTGAGAATGGTGTAACATACGAATAAATGTATTGTTGCGCAGCGCTAGTCGATAAGACAATTCGTGTGGAGGAAGAGCACTAAACGTGTGCTCGACAGTGTCATTAGAAAAAGAATGTGCAAGAGGAAAATACATGTATAACATCCAACTCATAGCAATAATCGTAAGACTCAGAAAAAACATAATAAGTAGTGTGCAGACGCATCTGCTCCGGAGACTTTTACAATACTTTTGTTTCTTGGTCTCCTGTCTATCTCTCTCTCTATTTGGGTCTAACTTGTACATTGTCAGAAACTGCCTAACCGCTTCACCCAGGAGGGGACTTAAACAATTAAACTGTCTGACTTACTAGACCTCAATTTCTGTCTGTACTCCTCTTGGGGAGTTTTCTCTAGAAGGGGGAGTTTGGTATCAGTCACTGGTACGTGGGAGTTCTGGGATTCAGATTTTGGCGGAAGTCCAAAGAAACTCTTAAGGTGACTGGAGTGCACCCAACCCTTGCGCCCCTCCAGTTTTACGGCAGTCCTGGTTGTTAACAAAACGATCTTCGGCTCCTTCCAGCGGGGCTCCAAAGGGCTCGATCTGTCAAAATTCTGAACGACCACAACATCGCCCGGGACCAGTTCATGTGGCTTCACCTCGGTGTTGTCTGGGAAGGCTGCCGCGACCTGTGAACGACATGATTGTAGTGCAGACATCAAGGAAGCAAGGTAATCTGTCAACATAGTACTATCAACATCGGTAATTTTTCGAGGCAGAGGCGTCCCCCACATATTAGGAGGTCTACCGAAGACCACCTCATACGGGGATAACCCTGTCCTAGAGTGGGCTACCATTCTCATATAAAAAAGAGCAACTGGCAAAGCTACTATCCAATCTACTCCCTTCTCTTTACACACTTTTGCAAGGCGAGTTTTCAGAGTCTGATTGTGCCGCTCCACGAGACCTGCCTCAGGATGTCGGACACAGTGAAACTTCCACTGGTACCCCAATAGAAGCGAGACCTGTTTCATAAGTTCGGATGAGAATGGCTGACCGTTATCTGAATACACGACACGGGGCAAACCGTATCGAGGGAAAAACTCACGAACCAACTGCTTGGCAGTGGTCGGAGCAGTGTAATCTGGGACGGGATATGCTTCTGTCCATCGGGATAGAGCACAGACAACTACGAGGACATACTTGAATCCTCGGCATCTTTCCATCTGGATATAATCCATCTGGAGGACTTCAAAAGGATAATCGGGAGGATGAAATCCACCTTGCTCTACGGGAACACCTTTTCCTGGGTTAAACTGACAACAGATCATGCAGGTACGCACTTTCTGTTTGGCTGCTGCTCGTAAATGCTTGTTGAACCAGAGGTTCTGTAAACTATCTAACATGGCTTTTTCTCCTAAATGTGCTGGACTATGTGCTGTATTGATGATAACCTGAACCATAGAGTCGGGGAGAAACCATGTGGTCTTTCCCTTCGTCATCCATCCTTGATCTGTCTGGACCCCTCCTTGTTCAGCCCATTTCTTTATTTCATCTGGAGTGGCATGTGTCTGTATGCCGATGACATCTTGTGTGGGGTCCTTGACTGCCATACAGTGTGTCAGTGAGTTTACATCTGTCTTTGTCATGTCCGTTGTTTGAGTATGAGTCAGTGCTGTATGTTTCGCTATTCGATCTGCAAAATCGTTGCCCTGAGAAATCTTGTCGGTGACTTTCGTATGTGCCTTGCACTTCATGATAGCTATAGCTGTAGGAAAATGTATTGCTTCTAACAGAGCTTGAATGAGGGGGCCATGCTGTATCTTGGCTCCGTGAGAGGTCAAGAATCCTCTTTCTTGCCAGAGGACACCGAAGTCATAACGGGAATCTGTGTATATGTTTACTTTCAAGTCCTTGGCTCGTATACAGGCTTGGGTCAGAGCGATGAGCTCTGCTGCTTGGGCTGACAGGGTGTCAACGCAATGTGTTTCTATGACTTCAGTTTCAGTGGTCACTGCATATGCGGCCACTAACTCTCCTGTATTTGTTCTTAAACATGAACCATCCACATAAAGTGTCAGGTCTGGATCGGATAATGCGACATCTGTCAAGTCTTGTCTGGGTTTCGTAACTGTGTCAACTACATCCACGCAATCATGTGGAGTAGGGTCTGTTGTGCTCGATGGTAAAAGTGTAGCAGGATTCAGTGTATTACAACGTCTGATTTCTATGTGTGGTTGGAATAATGTCAATTCATAACCTGTCAGTCGTGCTACAGTCAAGTGTTGAGTCTGGGTTCTGTTTAGGAGAACCTCTACAGAATGTGGAACTTGTACTGTCAATTGATGTCCTAATACAATGGAATCACTCTGTCGGATTGCTAGAGCTGTCGCTGCAACTGACTTTAAGCATGCAGGCAGGGCCTGGGCTACTGGATCCAATGTACTCGAAAAATAAGCACACGGTTTGTGTTTGTCTGCTTGAACCTGAGTGAGAACCGACAACGCTGTGCCATCGCGTTCTGTGACAAAAAGTGTAAAAGGTTTGCTGTAACATGGTGTCGCTAAAACTGGTGCTTGACATAAGGCTTTCTTTAATTCGTCAAAAGCTTGTGTATGTTCCTGGGTCCAAGGGAGGACAGTCGAAGACGCTGCCTCCTGTGTTGTCAACTGTATAAGTGGTTTAGCTAGAAATGCATATTGTGGAATCCATTGTCTGCAATAGGAAGTGAGTCCAATAAAGGCTCGTACTTCTTTCTGCGTCTTGGGTTGCGGAAGATGTGCAATTAACTGAATTCGTTCAGGCGTCAGCTGCCTACCCCACTTGGACAGCAAGTGCCCAAGATACACCACTTGCTGGGCACAGAATTGTAGCTTTGAAGGAGACACCATGTGTCCCTTGTTCGCCAAAAAATGCAAAACTGTCAATGATGCTTGTTCACATTCTGGTTCACTACGGGCGGTGATCAATAGATCATCGACATATTGGAGTAGGGCAGTGTTGGCAGGCATGTGAATACTGTCAAGTTGTCGTTTTAATACTTGGCTGTAGATGCTAGGGCTTTCTGTGAATCCTTGAGGTGCGCGTGCAAATTTGAAGCTTCGGCCATTTAAACAGAATCCGAAAAGATATTGGCTTTCCGGATCAATAGGGACACTAAAGAAGGCGTTCTTGAGGTCGATTACAGTAAAGAACGTCGCCTCAGAATCAATAGCAGTCAATAGGGATGAAATGTCTGGGACCACGGGATACTGTGGTATAATACATTTATTCAATTCTCCTAAATCGATGACTAATCGATAAACAGGAGGTGCATTTGGGTCTGTACGTTTAAGAATTGGAATGATAGGGGAGTTACAAACATTTGAGTCGGTTTCTACAACCACTCCTTGTGCAATGAGCTCGTCAATGATTTTCAGTAAAGCCACTACAGCATCTGGTGGTAACTTGTATTGTCGAATACGTGGTAGTACTACTCCTGGCTTCAGTGTAACACGATATGGAGTAATGTGCATACAACCTACATCAGTGGGGCCTTGTGCCCATAAATGTGCAGGAACATTCTGTAACCTGGGGTCAAAATCTCTTAATACATAATGGCCTTTGAAATCACGAAGAAACAACCTTACTCCTTCCGGAGAACAACAAATTACAGCTCCTAGAGCTTTTAGGGTCTTTATACCAAGCAAGTTTTCTGGACATGATTTCGTGAGCAAAAAGTCTGTAGTACGAGATAATGGACCAACTGCTAGGGGAACAGGTTTCGATACTTCATTAACTATAGGCTTTCCTGAAAATCCAAGGGAAACATTCTGTGAGCCTGAGAGGGGTGCCCCTGGAACCTCGTCATGACTGATGGTCGTTCTGCTTGCCCCTGTATCAATCAAAAATGTTCTATCCTTCCCTAATACCTGACTGTGTACATAAGGACCTTCTTGATCTACAGGAACCTCAATAAGGGGCAAGCCAACCTCCCTCTCTAGGCTGTTTCATGTGTATTGCTGATAATCGGGATAGTCAGATTGTGCATACTGGTACATCTGCTGTGTAACATGTTGTGTTGCGGCAATGGGTTGTAGCTGTGGTACTGCTACGGCCTGTTGTGGAACCTGCATAGGCTGAACACTCTGTGGAACGTGTTGTTGGACCTGGTCCTGTCTAGGAGGACGCGGTCTCTCTTTAGTTTTACCTGTGGCTATGTTGTGTTTCAAAACTGCACAATCGTTTACATAGTGACCTGGCTGTTTACAATAGTTGCATATCCCTTTAACAGGAGCTGCTGAATTTGAATTATTGGATTGTGTCGTACCCCTTTTATGACCATCAGCTGGAACTGACTGAGCAACTAGTACTTTCATTTTCGTGTCTTTCATACGTCTCTGTTCGTGATCATGTTCTTCCCTAATTCTGTTCTGGTGATACTGTAACATTTGTAACATTTGGGAAGGCGTATTAGCTTGCCATGTGCTCTCGACTTTCAGTACACGGTTCTTAACCTGGGGCAGGGAATTCTCGACTAATTTTGACACAAAAAGGTGTGGGTATGACTCGCTACTTGTTTTCAGGCCACTATTAATAATAAAACATTTCTCGAATCGGGAATAGAAATCACTAGTGTCTTCGTCGTGTTTCTGTTTGCAGGCTGAGATTGCATCCCAATCCTCCTTTTTAGTTGCCAATAACCTTGGCAAGACCTGTACTAACAATCCTGGTAATGCTTTAGTTTTCGCCCCAAGACCTAAACCTGGGGTCCGACCAGTTTCTTCGGTTTCTAATTCAGCCCAATTAATCTTTTTGTCTCCCACCTCCCATTCTTTTTCCTTGAGTTTCTTGTAAATACCGGCAGGCAATAACACTTTCAGTATCTTCATAATGTCGGGATAGGTGTAATCTCCCATGAGTAACATGTCTTTTATTTCACGGTGGAAACCTGCAGGGTCTTTATCATGACTGGGCACTATTTTCTTCATTTCTAACAATTCCATTTTAGTTATAGGCGTGTATACAAACACGCGTTCAAGGGTATCATCGGCTTTCCTGACTGGATGTACTTCTCGTAGAGGATTCTGTTTGTCTAGGTGATATGGTTGCCTGACTGGGGGTGGAACGGAAACAAGATGTGGAGTTAAGAAGGTTCTATACTTGTGACGTTGTTCTAGAATCATTTCAATTAAATCGGTACCTAGACCTCTCCATCTTCTCATGAGTAAGTCTTGCAATAAATTATATAACGGACCTGGGTCAGATGCTTGGTTTTCATACTGTATAATGAGGTGTTGGGTCATGTATATACCAGCCAGTCGCTGTTCTTCCGGAGTAAGACTTAAAAATGTTTGCACTACTGAATCGTCTTTGTATATGCTGTCATCCCCGGCCCATTGTACCGCGGACCGGGCTAGATCCTGATCACGTAAGGTATTGAGTTCGTGATAACCTACTCTTTCTTTCAGTACTTTATCAGTAATTTGGAATATATGTTCAAGGGAACATCGCTCTGGTATCGGACAAAGGTAACGTTTCTTGTTTTCTAAACGAATGGGTCTGTCGAAGGGCCTATCAAGAGGGTACTGTCTATGTAGTTTCTCTCTACCTACATATGCCATCACGTCTCCCCTCGCCTGTTGCGAGGTTTCTGCTGTATTCTCTGGTTCTTCCTCATCAGAGGTCTCTTTATCGTCTGACTCGAGTTGCCTTTCAGATTCTCGACGGGCATGTATTGCTATTATTTCTTTACGGATCTTTCTAACCATAGCATGTATACTTCTCTCTCTATCATGTTTGCCCTCGGCAATATTCTGACTCCATCTTGACAATCTCTCCATCTCTTCTTGTGGAAAACTAGGCTGATCTTGTTCCCTTATCAGACAATTAACCAAAAATCGCATTATTAAACCTTGTGTCTCGACTTTCTGATGTGACATGGCTTCACCAACACACTCGGGTCTTTCTCCTGTTCTAATAAAATGATATATATTGTCTAGATGGTCTGGCATTTCTGGTAATAACACCAAGTAATCTGTAACACGTCTTAAACGTAGGGATGCTAACAACATGGGTCCTGTTTTACCAGGCACTGTATCATATCTGCAATCTGTAAGCTGTTCTTTAAGCTTTTCGGCTGGGGCTGCTTTAGGCGTACGCTGCATTGCTAATTCTCTCATTGTCATTCGTTGTAACTGTGGCGGGGTGCGATAACCTCCTGTAGCACCTCCTGAGGCGGAGGCTTGAGCATAACCTGGCTGTAGGGTCGGTATCTGTAACGGAGTTGGGACCTGAGCAGCGCCAGCCCCAAAGGGATTAAGCGGATGTATACCAGGGGGAACAATAGGGGAAGTGACAACAGGTGCGGGAAGTGGTGCGGGAGGGGTCTGCTGTTGCGGACCTGGGGGCAGATGATCAACGGGGGTACAGGTACAGGTGGTACGGTTACATTGGTATATGCGGGAGCTACGTCGTCTAAATAGGAAGAAAGGAAAATGTCTGCTGCGGTTTTGTGACGTAATTTAGTCAGAACCAATGGAGGGGGCAGATCTTTCGGTATTTCCGGGGTCGCCTTGGGCAGGCCCTCGGCTAGGACTGGATACAGTCCTGTCATAATTGCGTTGCTCTGTCTTTCGTGTTGTTCTATTCTGACTCGCTGTCCTTCTTCTAGTAGTTCTTTTTCTTTAGCTTTTTCGGAATCCTCTCTACTTTTCTCTACTTTTCTGAGTGCTTTCTCTGTCCGTCTATGTGATTCTTTACGCCATAATTCAATGGCATCTTTCTGTGATTGTCTGGCTTTCTTTTTCCATAACGCTTCTTCTACTCTCATGATGCACTCGGCATCCCATGTCCCTGTAACGGGCCATCTCTGATTCTCTGCTAAGTCTTTCGTATAGTCCACCCACAGGTCTAGGTATAATATGGCATCTAAGCCGTGCTTGTGGTACATAAAATGTCCAGGAGTGTCCCTGGGTGGGATGGGAACTGCTTCTTCGAGTATCCCTTTCCTAGTTCCTATCTGTCGTAATTTCGAAAATAAAGGCATAGCTATCTCGATCTAGACACAGTAAACACAATAAGAAAATGCAAACAATCACTCATACCACGACATTAAAACACATTGAAACATTTCGAAACGAACAACAATAACTGGATAACTGTATACTAGATGTACTGCTAAACAGTACAGATACACTGCTAAAACAGTGCAGACCGGATTTGTGTACCCAAACCCGTCTTGACCGGACACAAATAATGCACCCGTCTTGATGCGTCCCCAGCAACGGTACTCACCGGGAAGCACGGAACGGAAGGCCTCGGAAACTCGACTGGACTGGACCGCTACAACGTCACTGCTGCTGCTGCGCACTACGCATGCGCCTCGACACTACTGGTGGGCCTCTCGATACCTCGGACACTGCTCTCTCGGCTGGGCTCTGGTCGGGATCCTCCGCACTCCTCACCGCCTCGTCTGGATGTCGACCGCAGTCTCCGTCACCTCCGTAGGCCTGAGGGAGATACAGGAAAACCTGCAGATGCGCATGGGGTCCGTCACAGCTGTAGTCGGGGGCAAAGCCTGCGACGCATCACCGGCGCGTGGGGTGGGGGAGGGGTCCCTGTTCGGGCGCCAAATTATGTGGTAAATATTTTACCGTATACGAGTTTGCCAGATAATTTCGGAAAATTAAAGAAAATAGCTCAATCAAATGAGAGGCAGAGTCCTTGGTGTCTGAGTCATAAGGGCTTTAATCATAAATGATGACTCGAGCCATGGAAATCTATTCCATCAATACAAGGGTTCGGATATGCAATGATGGCAGGGAAGATGTCAACGATTTATTCACAGTACATGACATATATAGTAAGATGACACAATAGCATTGAATACAGTAGGCGTGACAAGTGAAATGTATATGATAAGAACACATGTGCGTAGCAAAAAGGCGTGAACAGGGGTGTGCACAGAGGCGTGTTCTAGAAACGTCACAGAAAAGTGTCACAAGTGGGTGGATGCTTAGAGAATTCTTGCAGAGTCAGCTGAAACCTGTAGCCTGAATGCTATTATGACGTGTGATTGACGTGCATCTGGAGGAAGCTAAGGGTCTGACTTTTAGCACTAGTAGAAGAGACAGAAGTCTGGCATGTTAGATCGACCTGTCCCTATAACATATCTGATATCTAGTATTTAGAGGATGTTTAATCTAGAGTAAAAGGTCTCTTGGGCAGAGGCTACTCTATACTGAATGTTAGTGCATGTATAGGTGCCTGCGTGTCTACGTGCGGGGCCATGGGCCTACTCTGGTAACGGGAACTGTAAATTACTTGCACGGAGACAGGGAGACTTGCTCTTTGCTCTGCAGCCGGGGATATGTTTACCTAAATCACTAGACAGGAATGTGTTTTCGAGGAGCTGAGCTGGCTACGCTGATAACTTGAAGGTAAAATACTGTTTTTGGCAGGCAGACCAGGCCGAGCCGGGCACCGCTCGCTTGGCAGGAAGTAAGGCAGAGGTCAGGGATGCGTCTCCATGCTGCAGCTTTCAGAGGCAGAGACAGAAGTGGCTTGAAAACAGAAAATCAGGGCCTAGCTCGGCAGAGCCAAGAAAAACGTGAAAGTGCACCATGTAAAGACGGTGGCACGGCATACTTAGGAACTGAATTATCAATCCATTCATGGTGGATCTGATAGAGGACATGTTAACGTTGGACGCAAATGTATTTGCGTCTTCAGACTCGGTCGTGGAGGGATATTACATGTACTTGAAACTCGTACATGGAGCCGTTGGGGTACACGTTAGGGGACACAATTGACCATAAAAATTTCAATTACCTCAGCCTTCACAAGGGGAGAACCTTCTAGAAGATGTTGGTGTTGGACAGGGATTCCCCACACACAAAGTCTAGCACCAGGTATAAATATTGGACCTCCTGAGACACTCATCAGAACGCTCTTGGACCTGTGGAAGTTTGAAATCAGGATCTCCTCTCGACCCCGTTCCTCAAAAGCAATGGACAAAATTTGAAGACGAACTGTCAGACCCTCTCTTTACAACTTTGTAACCAGACACAGTGCCTGACTGTTGGAAAAGGGCTTTAGTGAAGCCATTGCTGAAAAAAAGCACAATTGGATCCATTAGATCCAGTTAATTTTAGGCCCATTTCCCTTCTACTGTTTCTAATAAAAATTTTAGAGCGTTATGTAAATACGATCTTGTCACAATATTTAGAGGACTATGCATTGCTGGAGGAAGAGCAATTCAGCTTTCATCCCAGTCACTGAACCGAGACTGCTCTGATTTGCGCCACTGATGAAATACAGAGGATTACAGATAATGGACAATCGGTTGTACTGGTCCTCCTTGATTGGTTGGCCATGTTTGACATGGTAAACCACCGCACTCTTCTAGCTAGGCTTATGTCAGTAGGTGTTAGTGGCCCGGTGTTAAACTGGCTAAAATCCTATCTGCTTGGTCGCTGTCAGGCCGTATCTGTTCCCCCATTTCTATCTAAATTCGGAATTACCTCAAATGGCGTTCCCCAAGGCTCTTCCCTTAGCCTAATTTTATTCAACAATTATATTAAACCTCTAATCTCTCTTATTAAGTCCCCCAAGATGAAGTTGATTTACTATGCGGACCATACCCAGTTGATTTTTATCACTAAATAAGGACCAGGATGACACTCAGTGCAACTTTCAAGCATGTATCCAGGACATATCTAACTGGATGAATGCAAATTCCATTAAGATGAATGGAAGTAAAACGGAGCTCCTTTGCTGCCCATCCAACAAAATTCCTTTATCTATATCTCCTAATTTTTGCCCATTACCCATGGAAACTCCGTTGGTTCAATTGCGGTATGAAAGCTAGGGGTAGTTATAGACGAAGGTCTCTCTATGGAAAAACAAGTGAATGGAAGCACTGGGACTAGATTCACACTGATTCGTGCCCTCTAAAAACTATATTCATTGCTTGATTTCCCAGCCAGATCACTGATCTCTAGAGGTGTAATATTAAGCAGGCTAGACTCATCTTATTAGGAGCTCCCAGCTTTTTATTAAAGAAGTTGGAACACATCCAGATAATTACAGAAAAGCTAACATTAAACAGACCACGATACTCTTCTGCGACATATGCCCTGCGAGATCTTCATTGGCAGCCTTTCAAAGAGAGGATTATATTCAAATCGCTCTGTATTGTACATAGGGCGCACTACACAATAAAGGCCAAAACCCTTACAGGCCAAACTAATAAAATATACCCCTGGCAGATCCCTTCAATCAGCCTCTTGCAACTACGTCCTAGAATTCAGATTTTAAAAAGTCTGACATGGAGGGCGTGCTTTTACTGCAAAAGCAGCTCAGATTTGGAATAAATTGCTAGCCCCATTAAGACTTCATTCTGTCCTATTAAAGTTCAGAAGGTCTTTGAAAACTTGTCTTTTTTCTCATTAATAGCCAGTTTTAGCCTTTTCAGATTCTCCTCAGTTGACTACTTTACATATTAATCTAGTCAGCGCCAGCATACCATTTTGGTCACAGTGCGCTTTATACATTTCAAATACAATATAATATAAGACAACTGCCCTTCTGCCAGAGGACTGCCCTGCTGCTTTAAGGACTGCATTGCTGTCTGATTAGGGGAAATGGACCAGCTTGCCTTCATCCCAGGATAACCAGAGTGACTTTAGGGTCAGTTGGCTGACATCTTGAGTGAGCTACAGGGGCACAACAAGCTTCAGAGGCCTCCTTGAAACTACCCAGCTGACCTGCTGAAACTGGACCATCAAATGGACCTGCCGAAGCCATGCTGGTCTCTTCTGGAGTGAGTCCCTGATTACCAAGAGTTGCATCCCCAAGTCCTGGACCCTTAGGTGGCATTAGAGTGTATTCCTTCTAGGTAAAAGATGAGAATCCTCAGGTTTGGGTGCCTCACGCCTATGAATGCTCCTGTTCCTGCCAAGACCCTTCTGCCCGCTACAACTGCAAATACGAAATTCCTGTGAGACCTGCTCTTCCCCAGCGAACGTTGACTAACAGTGCAAGACCTGCACTTCACGCTACAGCAACGCCAGCCTGGGATGACAGCCAGTGCAAAGGTGCAGCAACGACCATCTGTGATGCTTAACCGACTCTTTGCGCTAAAGCAACAACTGTCCGCGACGCTCAATCTCCTCCACCGTGAATGGACCTCTTCGTGTTGGACTTAGAAAGTAACTTTTCCCCCAGACTAACCTGGTCCCTGTATTTGACACATGCTCTGTCGTGGTTGTAGTGACTTCCTCCCGGTCCTGTGTGACCAGATGACCGGGAGTGACGGTTTGTGCTTTTAGTCACTATTTTTACAAAAAAAATTACATTGAATATCTCCGGTTCTACTTATTGGATTTTTTTTTCTGGTATAATTTTTTCTGGTATCATTTTATTTTTAACATTTCTTTTTCTGTATTGGTTTGAGATTTTTCGTCCATTGTGTTTTTACTTTATTACTGTAAGTGTACAGCATTAATACTTTACACATTGCTTCTAACTTAAGTTTGGCTGCTTTTGTGCCAGGCTACCAGAGAGTTATGCACAGGCTAATTTAGTAACTTTTCACGGTTCACCCTCAAAAGGATTTCGGTCGTTGCCTAAATCAGGCTTCCACTCCTTACACCCAATAACCACATTTTTGCAGGCAGTGGTTATTTTTGCATGACAGCATTTACTCTTAAGTTATATGTTTCGAGATAATGATTTAATCTTAGACTGACAGCCTTGGTTTAGACCCACTATGTTAACCAACATTTGAAACAAGCTATATGATTAATACACTACATTACATTTCTATAAGTCTTTTTAATACACATACCCTTCTCTGCTCCGCAGGCCACTTTTCCCATTTAAAGGGTTTGTAACAACGTCACACTTTCCAGATTCCTTACTTGCTTTTCCCACTTTCAATCAACTTTCTGTTTTCTTACTTTAAATCTCAATTGACCAATTATTGTGCTTTCTCACTGGTAGAATGATGTAGTGTCAATATAGTTATTAACAGGGTTGCATTCTTAATCATTTGCAGGTCCGACTGCATCTTTCATCATCTTGCTACACCTTTTTATCAGTATAACATTTTAAATGGATCACTGACATAATATCGAGGGACATAATATCGAGTATCTAAAATATCGGCGACAAAATATCGACAGACAGAATATCGACTTTGCATCTACAAACAGGTAAGTACAAAAATATCGAGTAAAAAATATTGTTTACAAAAATATAGTTTGTAAAAATATCGACTTTATTAAAAACAATGTTAAATTAAATTAATAATAAAAATTATTTAATAAAATATACTTAAAAATACTTACATTACCTTATAATAATTAAATAATTAATTAAAGTTATAAAAACATTTTTTTACAATCATATTTGTTAAAACATATATATATAGTAACATAATATAATTAAAATATATCCAATATTATTACCGTAGGATAGCGGAAGTATAAAATTACTATTCCCACTCCAGAGCGTGCAACAGTAGATAAGGCGTTGGATAGCGTAGAGGTAAAAATTACTATTCCCACTCCAGAGAGTGCAACAGTAGAGAAAGCGTTGGATAGCGTAGGGGTAAAAATTACTATTCCCACTCCAGAGAGTGCAACAGTAGGGAAAGGGTTGGATAGCGTAGGGGTAAAACTTACTATTCCCACTCCAGAGAGTTCAACAGTAGGGAAAGCGTTGGATAGCGTAGGGGTAAAAATTACTATTCCCACTCCAGAGAGTGCAACAGTAGGGAAAGCGTTGGATAGCGTAGGGGTAAAAATTACTATTCCCACTCCTGAGAGTGCAACAGTAGGGAAAGCGTTGGATAGCGTAGGGGTAAAAATTAGTATTCCCACTCCAGAGAGTGCAACAGTAGGGAAAGGGTTGGATAGCGTAGGGGTAAAAATTACTATTCCCACTCCAGATAGTGCAACAGTAGGGAAAGGGTTGGATAGCGTTGGGGTAAAAATTACTATTCCCACTCCAGAGAGTGCAACAGTAGGGAAATTGTTGGATAGCGTAGGGGTAAAAATTACTAATCCCACTCCAGAGAGTGCAACAGTAGGAAAAGCATTGGATAGCGTAGGGGTTAAAATTACTATTCCCACTCCAGAAAGTGCAACAGTAGGGAAAGCGTTGGATAGCGTCGGGGTAAAAATTACTATTCCCACTCCAGAGAGTGCAACAGTAGGGAAAGGGTTGGATAGCGTAGGGGTAAAAATAACTATTCCCACTCCAGAGAGTGCAACAGTAGGGAAAGGGTTGGATAGCGTAGGGGTAAAAATTACTATTCCCACTCCAGACAGTGGAACAGTAGGGAAAGCTTTGGATAGCGTAGGGGTAAAAATTACTATTCCCACTCCAGAGAGTGCAACAGTAGGGAAAGCATTGGACAGCGTAGGGGTTAAAATTACTATTCCCACTCCAGAGAGTGCAACAGTAGGGAAAGCGTTGGATAGCGTAGGGGTAAAAATGACTATTCCCACTCCAGAGAGTGCAACAGTGGGGAAAGCGTTGGATAGCGTAGGGGTAAAAATTACTATTCCCACTCCAGTGAGTGCAACAGTAAAGATAGTAGATACTTCATATATTATTTAAAAAGTTATATATATTAATATCTATAACAAATTTAATTAAAAGTTATTACCACTTTAATATGATATAATAATTAATTAATTACAAAATCTAATTTAATTTAATCATTACAATTAATTATCTATTAGCACTAATTAATTACAAATTAACAATTAATTAATCAGTAATTAAACAGTTACTTAACAATTACAATCTAATAAATACACAATAAAAATTAACATATGTAATTAATTATAATTAAATTACTTCCCACCCTACTCCCCTATAAACCCACAACCCGCTACAGAAATTAAATTAGTTTAATTAACATAATTATCAATTAATCAATTAAATAAAATTAATTGGCAATTAAAATGTAATTAATTACTAAATAAAAATTAATTAACAATTAATTATAAATATCAATAAATAAATGTACATATTTAATTAATTATAATTAAATTACTCTACATAAATTAACATATTTAATTAATTATAATTACATTACTTCCCACCCTACTCCCCTATAAACCCACAACCCGCTACAGAAATTAAATTAGTTAAATTAACAAAATTATCAATTAATCAATTAAATAAAATTAATTGGCAATTAAAATGTAATTAATTACTAAATAAAAATTAATTAACAATTAATTATGAACAAATACCAATAAATAAATTTACATATTTAATTAATTATGATTAAATTACTTCCCACCCTATTACCCTATAAACCCACAACCCGCTACAGAATTAAATTACGCAAAATTTAAATAACATTAAATTAATTAATTAAATTACATTATACAATAAATAAACACTTTTAACACATAAAATACACTATAAAAAATTCGATATTATTAAAAGTTCGATATTTTTCTTAACCTATATTATGTATTTCGATATTTTGACTATCTATATTTTAAAATTCGATATTACATTACTTACCTTCAAAACGATATTTTTGATGTCTATATTCTGTCCATTCGATATTCTGTCCCGCCTATATTTTGTACTCGATATTATGTCCATTCGATATTTTGTAGTCGATATTTTGTCTGTTTACCATTTTAAATACATAAAGCATTGTTTATGGGTGTCCATACACCATGTGGACATTTCAGTCCCATTCTGATTTCTCACCATTCGATCTCTATCGGAAAATAGGGGGATGGATTCAGAGTGCAACCATGCGTGATTCATTTTCTCCTGAGTCGATTTCTTTTTTAGACTTTAAGAAACATTCAACATATGTTTTCGGAATAGTCATATTAATTTAAAAACTATTTATAACACAGCAGAGCAATTACGTATAAATGTCACATTGGATGGCAGGTGTTTGGGTCCTATAATGTTATTGTAAGGTATGGTATGCAGCTGGTGGTGTATTTGGGAACACACTATCGCAAATATGTAAATCACTAAACATAGGGGTTGATCACGATGTCATCCTGAGTCTCCGAACCGCATTCGATTTGTCCGAAACCGATCCGGAACTCGCCTTTCCGACTGACTCTGACACTATTCCCAACAAGCTATTACGATGGCTGGAAGGCGTTCGGACTGTCCGACTCAGTTCAGAAAGGCATTGAGAGTAACTAAGTCGGTCGGAGCTGAATCTTAGCCATCTACAGACCGAGCGATTAGGATGTCAGATTCGGAGAGCCTTTCCAAATCGGTTGTTCCGGGACGGATTGCCTGTCGGGATTTGACTTTGTATTCAATAGGAGGCCCCCCTTCACCCGGGTCCCTCCGAATCGGGCTGTGGGGTACCCATGGGTTCCACCTTCCCATGCATGCACAGTGTGGCAGACAATATGGGGTGCCCACCGAAGGGTGCAATGTTTTCCCCAACAACCCGTTTTGTCAATAGGAGCCTGTGATCTCATTCGGAAAACAGGCACCCATTGAAGGCAATGGGAATCCAACCGAATGATGTTGGGAAGCATCGTAATCGGTCGGTCGAACTGGCAGAACCTGATTCATTCGGAAACGATTTCGAAACTGCTTAGTCGAAAGAGTTTCCTAACAAGATCGTAATCAGTCCCATAGTGTGTCAGCCCACCGTCATTTATGGAGAGCACATTTTCTATTGAAAGGGTCACAAAATTCTGAGAAATAACAATACCCTGGGGTTCGAATTTTGCCTACTTGGTGTTCACCCTCCATTCCGAATTCCACACTTTTGCTTGAGGGATTGTTTGGTAATTTTGAGTTTTGAAGCACGGAAAATGCATTTCCCCTGCAGCTTGTGCAAAATGTGCACAAGGGAAAAGGGTGAAATTTGTAGACTACATAGAATCCTGATTCAGGTGCTAACTTCTCTTAGCACCCAAACTGGGATTTACATGGCAGTCATAATGACCATCCAGATAATACTTTAATGCGAGGTTTGGGTATATCCCCTCATTACTATGTTTGTGTTTCATTATGTCTTTTTATATTTTGCTGGATGATACATTGCAGTCTCACATCATACAATCACTGTTGCTCACAGTGACAGTTGTTGGGGCGTAAATGTCCCCTGCATCGGTCCGAAGAGCATGCACCCCTTCCATGAGTGACCCATGTAGCAAGTTCCTGCATATGTTTGATTTATTTGACCTCAGTACACAAGCCAGTCATGTGTGCACTAGGGGTGGGCGGAATTTGCGTAGTCGCGATACTCAAAATTCTGTGAAACAGTAAGAAATCTCAGCGGACACGCAGAAATTCCCCAAACACGCAGAATTGCTTGTTCGCGATGCTTTTTTCCTGTTCGCGATCGCTGTTTGCGTGCTTGGGGGGAAATATCATGTGAACACGCATTTTGAGAACGTGAACAAGCAAAAAATTCTGCGAAGCTGCAGAACATAGAATTTTTGACAATTCCGCGTTCTCCACGGAACCCGAAATTACCCAAATTCCGCAAGCGGAACGGAATTTACCGCCCAGGCCTAGTGTGCGCACTGCAGCACTACATGTAGAGGAGTGAGACCTAGAGTCGGGCTCTGGTTTGGAGAGGTTCACCATGTTCACCTCCTCTTCACTGAATGTCACTACCATCAGATCACCAGGCTGTGGAGGTTAACAGTTTAAGTTTCAATTGATTATATCTGCAGTACAGGGCCATTTACGTTTCTCCCATTTACCTGCAGTTGAGTTCTTTGGTCTATCCATATGGAACATTTGTATGTGTAGTAGTGTGACATGAAGTGTATTTGCTGTTTTGCACTGTTACAGTCCAGGAATCCATTTTAGATGTCCTGTTGTATAGATGGACGTTGCTGAGTGCCTGCCCAATAGCACTGTGAAGTGCAGGAGTCCTCCGAAGCATACCTGAGTTCCTTTGAAATGGACAAGACTGTAGGGAGTGGGGTCTAGGACATAGAGGGCCTCTTCAAAGTTTATAGATTCTTTGCTCCTTCCTACTCGATTCTTCCCCAGAGGAGTTCTGCCAATATTTAGTGAGATAGCTTGGTGAAGAAGCCTCTCCCTCTTTTGTGACTTTGTTTGGATCTCCTGAGAGGGAGCTCCCAGGCCAACCTTTCCTTCCTCCTAAAGGTAGAAGATAGGAACTGTAACTTGAGCAGGCTGGAACAAATATAAACAAGCATTTGCAATGCAATAGGTCTCGCATTTACACAAGTTTGAGCTATTGGCATTGTAAATGACAATGCCTTTTATTTATGTTTTGGTTTATAAAACTTAAATAAAAGGCACCCTCATTTACAATGCCAATAGCTTAAACTCCCGTAAATATGAGACCAATTGCATTCCAAATGATTGTTTAAAAGTGTGTGTGGGGGTGATGTTGCAAACAGAAGGTTGCAGCAGGAACACAGGCGGGAAGGGTGTGTGAAAGCAAAACTGAGGGTGCGGGTGTGGGGAAGCAAAACTGAGGGTGCGGGTTGGGGAAGCAGAAATGATGTTGCGGTGGGGTAAGGGATAGGTAAGCAAATGGTAAACTGAACAATGTGGAGGGCAGGGGGAGAATAACAAATGAGCGAGAGCAACGTTAAGCTGTTGGTGAAAGCACACCCTTTGCAGGTAATCACTCTAAGACAAGGAGCAAACTGCGGCGAGCTGCCACTTTGGAACTGGAGAACTGCTCATTAATGCATTCCAATACCTTTCGGTCTGGTTTGCAGTTGCGGTTGTTGGAGAGTGTGTCCAAAGAGACATTTACAGCCAAAGAGTTTCTTTCTTTTTTAGATCCAGTTCACAGAGGAACAAATTGAGAAAAGAGGGTAAGAGACCTTTGTTGAAGTCATGGTTTTTAGCAAGTGAGCGGAGGAGCAGACCTAAAGCATATTCATGTTTAACATAGATGTTTGTTCAGAAAATAAACACGCCAGATCTAGCGGAATTTACATCACCCACCCATGACCTCTCTAAAGGCATCTCTGAGTTTCCCCCTTTTGTCTCCCAAGACCCCTGAAGAGCTCCCCGTTTGCTATGAGTGAAACAAGCCGTGATCACAACTGCGCATGAGAGACCCTCCTGCCCTCCTGCAGTAAGAGAAGCTCATTAAAAAAAATAGTGCTTACAGACTAAAGAAGACCTACTGTGTATCAACCGAAGTAAAAGGGCCAGTCCTCATGGGAGGTTACAAATGAAGAGTAGGCGGTACTAAGGAGGGACTAATAAGCCTAATAACGAATCTGAAACCAGCATTTACGAAGGACAGTGGCAAGCCAATGACAAATATGAGCGGAGAGCGGACGGTGCTTCAAGAACATACCCCAATACAGTATGGTTCATAGAGCAGCGCATGCGCTGCTCAGGCTCAACCTAAAAAGGATAGACCCAGAGATGGATCCAAGAAATCTGCAGTCTCTTTCTTCAATCTGAGTTTCGGGATGGGGCGAAAGCCTTAGCTGTTGCGCCAGGATTTGTCATTGACCAATTCTATGGGTGTTACACCAGTCAAGACTGAGCAAGACATCTGAGTTCTAGGCTATATGGTTGCTGACTGTGGCTGCCTTGAAATACCTTGAAGGAAGCTGCTTACTGAGTTTTGTAGAGTAGAACTGGAGGTATCTCTGCTGGAAGGAAAGACTGAATTTAAGAGAAGTGTCTCGAGGAGCTGTGAAGAAGGAACAGGACATTGAACCACTATAGTCTACGAGAGGATCTGCATTGTTAGGCTGGGAGAAGAGGCCTTGTTTCCTGGGTACCAGTTCAGTGTGTCACGCAGTGAGGCAACTTGTTCCCCTAAATCTGTACTTGCATGCACTTCAGCACCCCTGATCAGTTCGTGGAGAATGGTGGAAGTTAGTCAGAGACAGTAGTAGGGTCTACTAAGGGCAGAACCAAAAAAGAAATGCCTAAGACGGCTTGGTGCTAAAGAAAATCATAATCATGTTGGTTTGCTAAGGTGTTAGGGATGTGATTTGGGCGCGATGAAGAGCCAGCAAAATGAGATTTTCCTCCCTTTAACTGGTGCATGAGTGAGTACTCAGTGTCTGCCAGTGCTGATCCTTCTCTTCTGACTCAGAGGCACAAACCTCCGCATACTTGCACCGCTGAGAACTTTGCAGAAGACAGCATGGCTGGGGCACGGTCAAGGGCTATTGCCTATTGGAGATTGTGCGCTAGTGCGCGCACACACAGGTGAGGTGCTCCAGACCCAGCAAACAAGACAATGAAGGACACATCCATGCGCTGAATTTAAGCATGCAGTGTGCAACCAAGGTTCCAGGGATCCGAATGACATTAAGAGACGCCGTGGCAGCTATACAGAATATCATAAGACACCTATACTTTGCTAGCCTTACTACTTGTTGCACCCACAGCCTTGGGAAAGTGAAAGAAATTGTACACCTAAAGTCTGTAGGGCAATGTATCTAGTTAAGCTACATATAAGAAACTTGGGAGGAACCTCATGGTAGTTCTTATTTCCGGCTGATAACTCCGTGAATTACATTTGCACCCTGTATTATTTTATTTGTGATATAGCTATGTCCTGTGAATAATTTACTTTTCCTTTATCAAGGAAATCACTGGCTGAGGAATTGATTACTATTCCATGCTAAAGCGAGTTCTGAATTTCTAGCCACAACACCTAAGTGAAAGGATGAACGAATAGCAGAGTGACAGAGCACGCAGCTACCCAGGAACTGAATGCCCGCGTGTTAGGAGGAGACAAGATAAATGCATGTATCTACTAAGACACGAAAATACATATTTTTTCAGATATTTGTGGAAATAAGAGAGGTTGCAGAGGTGGCATAGGGGGAGAGGAAGGGCATGCCAGGCTTTGGTGGTGACCACAGCAAGACCACAGCAAGAGTGCAGACTACAAATCTGAAATGTCTGAATTTAGGTACTGCAAAGGATGGACATTTCATGAGCATGGTGATTTTGCAGATTTGTAGAGAATGAAGAACTTCAGCATGTACACCGGAGCAAAGCCATAGATAACTTTATGACAAAGGCAGAGACGCGAAAATACATTATTTGTGTACAACGTGCGAGCCAGTGAGGTAACACGAGATCAAAAGATTAGCAATTGAGGTCAAGTGCTAATGTGGCAGCTGCATATTAAAGATTGTGTAGCCTGGCAGTCAAGAAGCTTGGTAAACCCAAATAATGGAATTAATATTAATCCAGGCATGAGGCAGTGAACACCTTGACTACTGATTTGTGACAGTAAGTGGGAGGAGGGATAGGAATATTCACAGGATTCCGATCAAAAAGCAAGAAGAATTACGTTTATTAGTTTGCTTAGGGAAAGCGAGATTAATACATAAATTGTAGGCAAAGGGGATAGAAATGAGCGGTAGTCCTAGTTCAAAAGGCCAATAGGAAAAATCACAGCGTTATCTGAGTTTAGGAAGAAGAGATATTGTGCATCCAGAAAGAGATGGCCTACGTACTGTTCTCAAAGTTGCATAGATGCAGAATCACCTTCTAGCCTAAGAATCAATTGAGTATTGCCCAAATGGGGAAGAGTCCTGGGGTACACCACAGGATGTGATTGTAAAGGAGGATGAGAAGAGAGAATGCGGTTCTACTGATGATCTGTCAATCCAAAATGAGGGAGACCACCCAAGGGCTGTACTGTAGATTCCCATTTCCCTAGTCGGTTGAGCATGATGGAAGAAATTGAGGCCAGCGTAGACTGCATGAGCTATTTTATAAAAATAAAAGTGTATGAGTAAGCCTTGGCTGCTTTACCTAGCTACCCCCAGGATCAAGGACTTAAGTGGAGTAGTTGGTGTTCACTTTTTGACCACATAGGTAAAATGCTCTCACTGTCACAATTTTCCCCAACGCCCCTGAAAAGCTCCCACTACAGTATAATTGTTTTATGAATACATCAGTCATGTACTGTGCTCTTTCATTCACATACCACCTAGATCAACATTACACAAGAGGTTCTGTTCAATGAGATGTGATTTATTCGCCATACTCATTACTGTTTAAAAATATGCAGAAGTGTTTAAGGGCCTAAAATGTGACACATCTTTTCTGCCATCTACATTGTTCGCTCATTTCTTTCAGGAAGCAGCATGTGCCTACATTCTCATGGTTACAGCCGCTTTATGGATCTCCGAAGCGATACCGCTTGGTGCGGCAGCGATGGTCCCAGCCTTTCTTTTCCCTTTGTTTGGCATCATGAAGTCGAGCGAGGTAAATATTTCAAGAGTTATATGGTCCTTCTATATTGGACAACCTCAAATATTCCATTCAATTCCTAGGAGCTCCTTACCTCCTAATGGGGATTGTAGGTGAGGGTGCACTTAATTTTTTTAAAATATTGAGTATAACAAAATAGCAAATATTTTGTAAAGAAATGTTACTCTCTATAAAAATATTTTATTGAGTTTTTTTCATACTCTGCAATCTGCTACAGAGCATAAATAATCAACAAAGTACAATTTTATCTTCGATTACACATTTAAATTCATGTACACGTTTATTATTTGTAGGCTTTCCTGTTTTCAGTTTCTATTTTTGGTAAATTCTAGTGTTTTTTTTCCAGTGTTTTCAAATGATTTCAATACCTTAAAAAAATAGTGGTTATCAGTGATTACACATTTTGATGCCATTTTGCGGTGTTTATGGAACGTTATACATTTATTATTGCTTTCTTTCTGCACTGATAGTTAATGGTGTATACACAGCGTATGTACAGAGTATATGAGGTCCAAATACATTTTTGCAAATTAAACTTATTGTAGTACACCATACAATACTTCTTCAGTGAGTCTTTTGTCATGTGCACTCACTTTTTCCTTCCAATGTAAACTTTTTTCAATGAAAAAGCCCTCTCAACGTTGGCACTTGAGATGGACAATGCCAAAACAGCCAGTACACAATTTGCTAACTCTGGCCACTGACATAGCTTTCCATGCCAATTGTGGTGCACTTGAAGATTGCGATTCTCTGGGCAGGTGTGGGAACATTTGTGTTGAACTGGGCGTGTATGCCCTCAGAGGTATTAGAGCGGTCAAAAATTAAGCAACACTTTTGAAACTACGGAAAAAATTGTCCTTTACTGAAGGAATCTAGAACTTGTACAGAGTACCACAGTGAGGTTTCATTGACGTGAAATGCCATGGTTGGTGAAGGGACACTTCTATGCATCATTGAAAGCCATTTCTCATACATTGTAAAATGAAAGTTCCTGAATTGCTTGTTACCAAGTGGCAAGCACTCTAACATGGAACATGTTGCGGTGCCAAAGTCACTAATGGTGTCACCCACCCTACTCTGAAAGAGATGTTTCACATCCACCCCAATTATGCTGAACACTTGGCAGACAAGGGTGTTTTCAGACTCTAGTTGCTTTATGATGTCCACTACAGCAGTTATGTTTTCCTGTAAAAATCTTAGAATGCAGTAGAGTGTTCTTTCTTTCACATTACTATCAACATGCGACCATAGATCCTCACATTTCTTGCCCTTGGCATCATCAATTCTGTAAACGGTTGCCACATGGATAATATAGCATTCACAGCCCCTTGGACTGTTAACCATCAGCTAAGTGACACAGTTTGGATGACTCTTTCTTTGATGCCACACAAAGCACAAAATGAGAAATATTGGCATTTTAGTTCCTTCGCATAACAAAGCAATGCACCAGAATGGACTATAAAGTCAATAGCATTCTTCATTAACTCTGATGATTTTAAAGATGCTTTCAGCATATGATCCAACAAGTGGCAAGGATCTCTTACAGGGAAGCACTTCAGCTCAAGTATCACACACACACACACACACACTCTATTAAACAGTTAATTAAAACCGTAACATACTAACAACATATTGATACTCAATAAAATATTAAAATATGTAAAAATTAATAAATGTTATGTACACATTTATAGATCTGGAAATGCAGAAACTTTTAAAGTCCAAAGAGCAACATTCCAAGTTAGTTGAATATATCACAATTGGGCATTTGATCGAGAGAAGGTGTATAATATAAGAAGAAAAAACAATAACAAAGAGTGTCACAATACTTGTTACTGAAGGTTTAGCTTCCATCTATGTTAATTTATGCAATGAGAGTGGAGCTTGTCCGTTTCCTAAGAATGGGCATTATGCAGTGCAGTTAAAATAATATTAGCAAACTTCCCAGCTCTTTCTAGAACTTGGGCTGAATTGTTACCGAAGCACAGATCAGATGCTTCCCTGCAATGTCTGAGTAACTTTTCCCGAAAAACTGGAACCATTAGGCATCGGCGATCATTGGCAAGATGAGGGCAACAACATAACAAATGTAGCCAGGATTCATATGGATAATTGCAGAGCCTACATGTTAGTTGGCCATTCCTCCGAGCCCACAGCGGGTTAAAGTCATGAATTGGAAGGGCTAGCAACCTCATATTAATGATTTTATTGCAAGTCTGTGATTTAAGGGAATAGTAAAAATATGGTTGCGGTTTTCCCTTAATATACGAGTCATTCAAAGCTGCAAGGAGTTGTTTTTTGGGGAGCCCAGCAACGTCTCTCTCGAATGACACTAGAGTAATTTGGTTTTTTATCATTTTTTTCCACATTGACAGGAAAACGATTGGATTAGAAAAGTTGACGAATTCAATTTTCAATGTGGAAATGGCCAAGTGCAGCTGTCTGTGCCAAGGGGAGAGTTCATCCGTAAACAATGATTGCAATTGCTCTTTCATGGATTGAGCTGTAGCGCGTAGGATGCAGATGTAGAATTTAATTAAGTCTTCCAGACAGTGAAGATCTGCGCTTGCCAGGCCCAGCTCAAGTCTCAACCTCGCCCCCCTTGCATGCTGGGGAGCCGAAAATATTTTCTTATAGGCCATTATTTGATAGTTCGCTAAAAATTTATCCATTGTGCCAGGGAAGGCCAAATTGCCATAGGACATTGCCGGGAGTAGTTTGGCGCGTAGAACCCTTAAAATTGGCTCACTGTCGGGCTGTGCAATTGCCGATTCAAGTGCCTCAAACTATGAATAACCCCTGCTCCCTTGGAGCGAAGATGTTTGAGATGAAAAACTTGATTTGCCTTTTCATTAAACCACACTCCTAGATAATTGTAGCTAGTGCAGGTAACTATGTGCAGGTCGCCTGCTCGCCAGGACAGATTTTTCTTTCTTTTATGTTTCCCAAAAATCATGACTTTGGTTTTTGATTCGTTCATCAAAATATTGTTTTTTATGTTATATTTATTGAGGGCAATGAGCGCTCTTTGTAGGCCTGTTTTTGTATGGTCCATGATGATAATGTCATCAGCGTATTGCATGACCTTTAAACATATGCCACCCAGTTTTGGGGCAACCAACGTTTCACCTGCCAGTTCTTTGGGCAAATCGTCAGTATAAAGATTGAATAATAGCGGAGCTAATATGCAGCCTTGCTTTAGACCATTGTTTGTTGCAAGTTTTGCAGATATTGTCGTGGCACTTGTTTTGATCCTCACCCAGGTTTTCTGATGCAGACAAATCAGTGCAGAGAGGAGTGCTGATGGTATCCCCCATAAGTATAGTTTGTTCCATAATGTCCCTTGGTTGACTCTATCGAATTCTGCACTGTAGTCCACAAAGCAGCAGAATAACGGTAGCTGATTGGCCAGAGTAGCTCTCCAGGACAGATAGGACAGTGCTATTATATTATCCGTTGTGGAACAGCCTGGCCTAAAGCCTGACTGAGTGCGGGGAAGAATGCTATTTTCTGTAACCCAGTTTTCAACTTCTACCAACAGGAGTCGAGCATAGGCCTTAGCTTCAATATCCAGTAAAGCTGTTACCCTACAATTAGCCGGATTTGAGCGATTACCCTTTTTATAAATTGGATGTAATATTGAGCCCTGCCAGGTGGATGGGATTGTGGCTCTAAGGAAGGCTTGTTTAAAGAGAGGTGTAAAGAGCTCTGCCAAGAATGATCGTTTTGATTTAACCCTTTCCATGCTCATGACGAGCTCAGCTCGTCATGATGCACGGTTGAGCTGTGCTGATGACGAGCTGAGCTCGTCATGAACAGTGGGAATCCTCCAAACTCAGCACAGGAGGGGAAAACACCTAGCAGCGAAGGTGTTAAAAACGGTGGCAGGTATTTCATTTGGCCCTGGCGCTCTGTCATTCTTCCTGCGGCTAATGATCTTATTTACTTCAGCTTCAGATATGCCTGAACCCTGGGTGTTATCGTAATTTGGTGCTTGAGGTGAGGAGAAGACTGGCGACTCCCCTGTCCCGCTCCTGTAGAACTGATTGATGTGATCCACCCAAACGTTCTCGGGTACTCCATTCTCCTTGAACTGGCCACTGTTACTGGCTTGGTTGATATATCTCCAGAATGGAGCTGGATTTTTTTCCTTAAGAAGAGAGAAGATTTTAAGCCAAGCTTCCTTTATTCGTTTATTGCGTTGCTCCCATGCATGTTTCTTATGGGCAGCTCGAAGTGATCCATTTGCGGCACCCTGCAGTGCTTTTTTCCCTTTTTGTCTTGCATTTCGGGTAATTTGACGCCTCCATTTGCTTTCCGGCATTTCCTTGTTTGGGAGCTGGTTTAGATTGTTTAGCACCCGTTTTTGTTGGGCATCCAGTGTTCCCCCCAGTGCCCGATGCAGATCTAGCAGAAGGGTGGGCCAATATTCTAAGAGGGCTTGCCAACCAAAAGCAGTTTTTAAATGATCATTTTTAATTGTCCATGCAGACAGTTTTGTGCTAAGATTGGTAGTCCATTTTATCCTCCGTGGGACTTTGTTGCGTTCTGCGCCTGTGGATTCCCCTATAGATGTAGATTTGCAAGTTGCGACAGTAGAAAGGCTAAAAGATGCTCTTAGGGGCCTATGGTCACTCTCTATGCGAATATCGATGTCAAAGCCATTCAGATGCAAAGCTTGTCTGCTACTAATTGTGGAGATATTCCTGTATGTTGCAGGCGGGGTCCATGTTTGATCCTTGGCTTTCTTAAGTTTATAAGCAGAGGATATGGAACAGGCATCAAATAGGGCTTGTAATACCTCGGCCCCTTTGCGGTGCTTATTCTCATTTCCTATTTTGTCGAGAGATCTATTATTAAAGTCCTCGACTATAAGTGGATTGTGATGAGGATATCTAATGCGAAAATCTCCAATGATAGCTGCCTGGTGCTTGATTTCGCTCAAGTATCGGTTTTGACAGGTCATCACACAAATTTTTCATATAGGTAGCTGAATCACTGCAAATACAACCAATATCAATCCAATCTATGTTGAACTTGGAAATAACCTTTTTGCAACAGCATTCCAAGTGACATTGCATTCCATGTTTTCCAAAAGTCTGGTGTCATGTTTTCACCACTTTACCAGATGCTTGGTGATATCACTCTTTTCACATATAAATGTCACTATACCTTGCATTGAATGTTTAAAGCCTGAGGTGTTGGCAATTTACCTACTATCAATACTGACTCATTAGAAACTGGGGCAGATGTATCAAGGGTTTTTACCCATTCTCTGTAAGTAAATGTGATGGCACACATTGGCAAAGATTCTTATGAAACCAGCCATTTTACCTATCAGTGAAAGAATCAAACACAGCCAAAATGTCAAATATGATTTTGATATTTCCCGATTCTCTACAGTTTATAAAATCATTAAACACGACCTAAAACATGCTTCTAAACCCTTCATCTTTAGACCAAAGACCACAAAACTGAAAAAAGCAAAAGGAAGACTGTAGGGAAGTCAAATCAAAGACGAAATTATATTTTAGTGACCTCCTTAAACAACAAATTCAAGCAGAATGCTGTTAGCCCAGTTTTTCATGCTGCTAGCTTGTATAACAAAGTTACATTGTATTGGCACCCTTCAGGAAAAAATGACTCTTTTACTCTTGTTTTCTTTTCTTTGAATATCATTTAGTTTGTGGTTCTGCAGGTGTTATTTCAGTATTTATATGTTTACACTGGTGAAGGCTATTTTCCTTTTGGTGGGATTTTATCAGTTGTTATAGGTTTAAACCTAAAACCGGACAGCCTAATTATTTGTTACATATTTTAAATCATGCCTTTCACTGTTCCCACACTTCGTTTTTGGTAGGTGAGTACAAATTTTGCATCACAATTATCGTGCTGTTTCAAAGACACAACAAACCCAAGAGCACACACAACTATGGCAAGGTATCATGCTTGTTTCCAAAGCCATCACTGGAATGCACTTATTAATTACCATTAGACACAGTTAAAGGTCGGCCGATCTCCCTTACCCGGAGAGTTTCCAACAGCACCTTCCTTCTGGGATATTGAGATCGAAGGACAAGTTCCTGCTGACTGTTCATGTGAGAAGCGGGTTAGGGATGACAGAAATACTTTTCCTGTAACACTGCAAAAATCGTGAACAGCTTACATGAAGTTATATTACAAAAAATAGCAATCTTCGTTATTTTACTTTTTTGATGGCCTTCTATAGTGACTTGTGAATCACTATTATGAATAACACAGCAAGTGTCTTTATTGTCTAATAATCAAAATTCTGGCTCAGCAGACTATAGAAGAGAGTAGAGTATTACCCTTCCTATTCTGCCCTCAAGTCAAATAATTTCCCTTATGTTGCAACCACTACACTGCTGTAGAAAGGTCATAGACTCTACCCAAGAATTACCAAAGTCTCAAAGAGCAAATGGTTCAGGATTTTACTTTAAAAAAGACACTGAGCGGCGTTCAAAAGGTCTACCAAGATGGCCGCAGATTGAGTGAGCTAAATCGATCACTGCTCTATTCTTAATGATTTTCTAATGCAGTGATGGAGAATTGTAACTGCTTGGTGCATTAAGACCATACTGCACTGCCAGTGAGACTCGGCTGACCAACGTTTGAAGTCATGCCCGTGAATAAAGAGAGAAGTCGAGCGATGGTCGAGTCAGTCGTGGGCCCTGGCAGGCATGGCCTCTACCAAGACATAGTAGTGGTGGCTGGCCGAGTAAGTGCATGTGCAGCAGATGTGGTTGGCAGCCAGCTACTCTGCCTAGTAGCAATGCCAGTGGAAATCAATGGGAGTGCTTGCTGCCACAACATGCACATATTTGAATAAACATCTGGTAAGGAGAGAACGGACTGTGTCTGTGTGGAATCCCTGACACTGTAGTGCCAGGTGAGACACGTTCCGAGGGGCAAGATGGAGTGCCATTGATAGTGAGGCGCGCTTTGAGCCCCCAGTGTGGACTGGATTTCTTGCAGCACCTAACTCGGTAACAGTTGGCATCTCATTGAGAGACACACATAATAAGATCGCCTCTTCGCACATATAGTCCAAGACAGTTGATCTGGCTAGGCAGTAGCATGGGGAAAGGTGACCCAAGACAAACTGGCCTTTGAAGCATTGAAGGCAACATGCAATCCAGACAAGGCCTCAAAATCTGCACCCAGTGTCGGTGTAGAGGGACATGCGGAGGAGCACTTTGGGTTGGAATGCACATGCTGCTAATGCAAAAGAATGGCAATCTGATGAAAATAGACTACACAATCGATTTGCTAGTGCAGAGACCGGATGCCATGAATGAAAAGTTGGAGAGGCATGACTCACACATAACACAAATGGAATGTTGCGTATCGGATATAGAAGACTCAATAGTCCAGGTTACCGAAAAACAGAAAAACATGGCAGGAGAACTGATAAAAACACAAAGCAAGTGTGAGGATTTGGAAGCCCGATCTTGCAGAAGTAATGTGCGCATAATGGAGATTACGGTATCAACTGCAATATCAAAGATAGAGGAGTAGGTGGATAATATGCTTATAATAATTTTTAGTAGAGAATACCTGTCACCTGTATTCGTAATCAAGAGAGAACACCCCAATTTGGGGACGCATCGGGTGCCGGGTGTTACTCCACTCCCTCTTCGGGATAAGCTGTTAAACTAGAGAGACCACAGCAAGATATTAGCCCTCACACGCAAACTGGGTGAACTCTCTTACATGAAGGCTCTCGATAACCTTTTGCCCAGGCCACACATAAGCACTTCGGTTAAGAGGAAATTACAAGAACTTATCTTCACTTGTGCCGTGCTGTATCCTGAAAAGTGTTCTCCCACCACCTGCTGGTGGCCCCATTTCTGAAAAAAAAGAAAAAAATGAAAAAGACAAAGTGCTACAGCAGAAGACATGAGCTGCAGGCACAGTGACAATAACTAGCCTGCTCTGCCTCTATATGATGATTGCAGGTATGGCAGATCTGCTGGGCCCTCCCCTTGCGTGTCGACATGCCTAACATAGGAATTACCTACGGACATGTGCTGGGGGCAGACTTTGACGCTCTCCATGTCCTTGCTAATGGACACAATGGCTAATAATTCAGTTTAACTTTGCTGGTGGAGGTCAGCCTGGCAGCTCTGGATGGTGTTTATGGATGTACAGTTAGCCGCTCTGTCGTCTCCGCCTGTGCTGGTGGAATAATGTGTGGCTGGAACAATAGCCATGACTAGTAAACAGTCTAATAATATTGTTAGTTATACTCTGTGTTATGTTAAATGTGTTGTATACTTTTTTTTAAACCTTTATTAGTTGCGTTCAGCACAAAAATATGACAGTGACAGCATCTGCAATTCATTACAACGAAAATCGTGGTACATTCCAGAGAGAGGTAGCAGCTTCACTCGGTCCAGTACATCACAGGTACAGCTTCATATGTACATCAAAGAGATACCAGTATACCAGGATCTTCCCCCCCATTACAGTCAGGGGTGTAAGGCGGATGATCCGCACCCCCCCTCCGCTTTCAGGCATGAGGACAGGCCATCAGGGGCGGCGCCGCCACAACCCACCAATCCTGAATCGTCCGTGATCTGTCCAGTCAGTAGGCTATGCCATTATGTGCAGCATTGTACCACCCGCACGGTGAGCGTGTGCACCCCTGCCAAGCAGCGCAACCAGCGTCTAGTGTAGGGATATGCAGGTCCTACCATAGAGCGAAGCCGCGCTCATCGCTCCCCTTCGCAAGTGTCACCTGCATCAACGAGTATGTGTGGCCAACAGTGCGTGCGCCCACCATCACAATCCCAAGATTCGGATGAGTAAGAGAGGTCCCTCCCTAAAGCAGTGTCACCAGGCCTACGAGTGTTCCCAGCCCCCTCAATATCAGTCTTAAACAATTGTCACGACTACCCAATTTAATGCAGGTGGTGCAAATTACCTCTAACCATGTGTGAAGTAGTATGGTGAATGCGGTAAGTAGCAACCTATACGCTCACTGGCTCGGGACCGGTTCGTCATCTCCAGAGGAATCGCTGTGCGTCGCCTGAGACAGCCAGTACACTTGTAAGGAGGACCAAAAATCGCTAGGCGCGCATCGGGCGGGTAACAGTTCCGCATAAACGCCATGCTGGTCCTGGCAGTATGTGAGGTCGTCGAGCCATTCCTTAAATTTTGGTGCTCTCCCTCTCCCCCACCTGCAAGCTATCCTTCGCTTAGCGAGGAGCAGCGCAATGTCAACAAATTTACGGTCCGGTTTGGGCACTTGCTTGGTATACCCCAGTAGAATCACTATTGGCTCAATTGGTAGTGGGCCAGCAATCATTATCTGGAGTGCGGCGTGTACCTGTTCCCAATAAGTTTGTATGGCTCCACATTCCCAGGCCAGATGAAGGAAATCCGCGCCAGTCGCCCGGCACCTAGCACACCTATCATCCTCCGAGAGATGAAACCGAAGTTTCCTGACTGGGGTATAATAGTAGCGTTGCACAAACTTATAGTGAATAATTTTCAACCGACAGCTGGAGGAGATCCTAGCCGTGACTGCGCAGCAATAGCTCCATTGCTCATCCGTAAGTGCAGATGGCAGTTCAGAGTCCCAGTTAGTCTGGGCTTTCGGCAGTATCACTGGGCGTTGCCCACGTATAGCGGCGTATAGTTTAGACACTAAGTGCTTGCCATCGGAGACGAGCATGACATGCAATGGCAGTACCGTCCCAGGTTCTTCCGGGAAGTTGGGGAGTATTTCGCGCATACCCTGCCTGAGCCTGATATAGTAGAACACCTCCATGGGTGTCGGAGGAGTAGTTTGGAACAACTGTTCCTTGGTACGGAACGTTCCGTCCTGAAATAGGTCTCCCCATGTATTAAGGTGTACGCGTTTACACATGGACCGAAATCCGTTTTCCGTTAAAAGAGAAAGTTTCGGGTGATATGCAAGGGGCAGTGCCGGGGAATAGAGCATGGGGGCGTCCAGCAGTTTAGTTACTCTCCGCCAGGCATCAATAGTACAGGTGACAGTGGTAGCGGGCGTCTCAACATCCCCGATCAGTCCCATCAGCATGCCCTTGAGCGGGAGAGGATGAACGATCCAGTCCTCAGCAGCGACCTGTGGCATAAAGGGAGCGGGGTTAACCCAGTGGTAGGAGTGTTGAGCCTGAGCACTGAGATAGTATAATTCCATGTCGGGCACATCGAATCCTCCCCTATCGTATGGCTGCGTTAAGACCCTCCAGCTAAGGCGTGGTTGCTTACCACCCCAGAAAAGGCGCAGTAGCTCAGAGCGGAGCCGTTTGAAAAAATAGGCCCCCGGGTAGTAGGGAATGTTTTGGAATAGATATAAGAACCGCGGGAGGACGACCATCTTGATCAGGGAAGCTCTTCCTGCCATCGATATCGGCAAGGCCCGCCAGCGGGACACATTATCAGTCAACTGCGAGATAGCCACCCAAATGTGTTGTATACTTGTAAAGCGCACAGCTGCCCCAGCAAAGGGGCGTCCCGGCGCTGTATACCACTGGGGAACCCATCCTGGCTTTCCCTGTGAGATGGTTCCTCCTGGGCATCTCCAAGGTGAAGACAAGCATCCCCGGCGCTGATGGGGCCGTTAGTAGAGATTAAGCAAGCTATTGCCCAGAGTTGCTGAGTGGGACCCATGGTTGGAGTAGGCACCGAGGCGAGAATTATCGAGTCCGCTGACCATGGCCCAGACCAAAGTATTTGTCAGGTTCTCCCCTTGTGTGATCACAGTTAAAACATTGAACATTTTGGAATGGGGTGACTTGGGATATATAGGGATAATTCAAATTGGGAGCACTGCTGGAATGTTTGAGTTTGGCGTAGGAGTGGGTCATGTTTATATTATTGCTCCTTAAAATAGTCAGTAACCTAGCAGATAACCCTATAAACTAAAAGCATACTCTAGATGCCTATTGAGAACCTCACAAGATAGACAAGATGAGGCAGCCCATGGTTAAACTGATAAATGGAACGTACAGGTGCTCAATGGTTCCAGAAGGTTGATATTTTTTAGTAGAGGGCACATTGAATCAGTCGTACATCACAATAGTGCACGTATACATAGCCCAAACTCTGATTTTCCTGAATTCTTACTAAATGGAATGACAAAATGTACAGCACCGGAGGTACACACGATCATATGGGGAGGTGACTATAATGTGACACAATATAGTACATTAGACAGAACCAATAACAAAGCCAGATATCACCCTGCAGCTTGTGCTGCATTCCTGGATGTAATGTAACAGAATGACCAGGTAGATCCGTGGAGAGTTAGAAATAACCAGACACAGTTATACTCCTATAATCAAAAGTGCACAGCACAGTCTCTAGAATAAATGTTTGACTTGGAACTAAGGATGTGCCTGGTTGGAAATGGTAGTATAACATATACTCTGACCACACCTTCATAAAGTTACCACTATATATCCCAAACATAGCACTACGCAGAGATTATAGCGATTCCAGCCAACTATGCTATTAGATACCACATTCAAAGAGGAAATTCAACAAGCTATACAAACATAGTTTGAGATAAACATAGATTCAGTACAGGAACCTGGAATCTAGTGGGAAGCATTTACAGCTGTTGGAGAGTGGAGGAGAGTGTATTTCGAAAGGACATGGTATCTTAAAAGCAATAAGGGCCTGCATGGATAATTTGGAGGGTGGACTCGAGACACAAAAACATGAATGACCATATCCCAGCTACTTTGACATTAATCCAATCCAGAATACTAGTATCCCTTGAAGAAGCAGAGTATTTGAATGTATTTGAAGAGTCATACTCCTACCACTCTTAGGGTGGCTACTGTGATAACGCTACTAAAGCTGAGCAAGGATGAAGGACTGTGTAACTCCTACAGACCTCTGTCTTTAATCAACTTAGATAACAGAATTCTGGCAAAAATAATCGCCTCCCGGCTGATGCGCTTTTGAGGGGACTGGTTCTACCAGAACAGTCCAGATTTTATACCAGGACAATCAACTGCAGACAATCTGAGAACTTTGGGGCTCATTATGATGGCGGGCAGACATCAGTCCGCCCGCCCGCCATCATAACGGTGATGGGACCGCCCGCCAGACATGCGGCGGTCCCACAAGCCCAATTAGGATGTGCCCGCTACACTGGCAGACCCATCCTGGCTTTTTCACATTGCGGATAGTGCTGTTGGCAGCAGCACTGTCCGCAATGCTTCCTATGAAACTCACTTGTACCAGCAAACAGCTGTGTATTAGTTTGAGAAAGTTACTAAAGCCCTAAGTGCGTGGTGGGTTTATTACTTTAAATTTCGAGGCATTCTATCTGACAGACCAAGCACAACTCCCGGCACACTGGTTCCAAAACACAAGGCAAGTACCGCACAGGGTGCTGAAAATAGATCTTGAGGATCCGTGCCCACTGGAAACTATATTGTCGAAACCTCTGATTCGACCTACAGGCGAAATCCACACAGTACATTGTACTATCTGGGCACAGGCCAGCCAAGCGCAGATGTGTACGGTGGAAATACTATACTCACTATATATACCCTTAAAATGCAACCCCAAAGAGGCGCTCACATGTGAAAGATATTTTGTCAAGAATCTGCAGTTGGACAGCATTCTAGGTTTTTACACATATATAATGATAAACAGTTTATTTCCAGAACCGAATATCGTAGTAGGGGAGGTCGAGGCTCCTCCCCACCTGACACTTTCTATTATCAGAGGACAGATCAGTCAGTCATTTCCAACATCTCCTCAGGGCCCTGAGGAATGGAACCAGCTAACCTTAGTAGTTGCGGGACCAGTGGTTGAAGTGGGCAGGATCGGCAGGGCGCGGTGTGTTACTACTTCTTTTCAGGTCTCGCCTGATCCAGCACATGCGCTGCTCTGGCCAGACTTTTAGTAAGTGGGCTTCAGAAAATGCTACCGTGGCTGGCCTACAGCTTGCGGTTACACTCGCTGGCGCGCGCTTACAAGCAGAGACGCAGGAGCCATCTGGCTTTCATCTTGCTCTCCAGTGCGCGTGCGCCTCGCTCTGCCTCTTCGCTTTGTTCGCGCTTCAACTCCCTCCCCCTTTCTCACCACAGAGCGCATCTTTCAACTTGTTGCACCGTCAATGCTTGTATTGGGTGGGGGTGTGGCTAGCCAGAATCGTTCACCTTTAATCTATCGCAGCCATTTAGTGTTCATTTTATGTTTGATTACTTTAGTTAATTATCATCACTTTTTCGTCTGCTGTGCTGTACCTGGCGTCGGTTTGAATTGTTGACTTGTGCCACGCCCCCATCGGTTTCAAGCTGTAGGTGTAGATTTCAATACACGTTGCTTGTGTGCAACTAGGAGGAAAGCGACCATACTTTAGCGGAGGTTTCTCACTGGGTGGCGAACTCGCTGTTGTCCATTATTCTGATACCAACAGGACATGATGATTTACATTTAGTGACAAGGTTAAAACCCTTAATTGTGCGCACACCACAAGCGTCCTCCTAGGTGTTTGGAAAGTGTTTACTTAAAGGGCATACCCACCTTGCACTGGAGGCGTAAGATTCCAAAGCAGCCGCATGAATCTTTGTCCGCTCATACGCCTCCAGCGGATATCTTGCAGTAGTACAGGACCGATTAGCTAAGCCTGCATTGTGGGTAAACGTGACGTTACAAGGTTGCCGTAGTTACAGTCAAAATCCAACTAACTCCTGTTCCCTCTTATATTTCCTCCCACTTTAAAGTGAACCATTTCACGCAGGTGACCAGCAGTATCATTCTCAGGTTGCACCAGAGTTTAAAAAAAAAATATTTTATATATATTTTTTTTGCAAGTAGCCAGCTTATCCCTGAACAGCGTAACATAAGACACAGGGCACTGTTATAGCTGGGCGTACCGTTCAAACTTGAGTCATGACTATCCCCCCCCCACACACCACTGCAACACACCTCACAGCATCAGGCTGAAATTGGGGAGTTATTTTTGCTAATTGCGTTTTTTGAGGGTGAACATGAATTGTCAAGTAAAAAAGAATTTATTCCTTTTGGGGAGTTTAAGTATTCTCAAATTCAAGTGATCACCACAATCAGTCAAACGCTCTTACTCAAATACACATTTAGAACTTGTTGTTTGGGAAGTACTCAACACAAGAAAAACCTAATCGTTATAAAAATATACATGTTTATTTTCAATAAAAACATAGATCAATGGTCAAATTCAGTTAAAACACAATACAACAAAATGTTCAAAAAACCACCTAGTGTGGACGGGGAGAAATATAAGCACAACAATACACTTTGTCTTTAGCATGGTCAATTTGAACACTTGGTTGACAACACAGGAAGATTTTTTTTCCTTATACCCGACTACTTGTTGACAACTGCAAATGTAACCCTTTTGTAAAGCGTCGACGCGTTTCGGAAGCTTTAGTTGTTTATAGCCTCCTTCCTCAGGACAGAATATATAGCTTTCTCCTCAAGAATTTTCACCTATGCGAAAGTATCTGGGTGACTCGAATTTATTCAAATTTATTCAAATTTCATCCTATTTGGGGTCGTTTTCTTCATAGATTTCGATCTCCCACCCTTTGAAAATTCGTTAATAGGCCTTGAACGGGGTCTTCCAAAGTGTTTCAACTTCCTCGTTGTACTCGTCAAAATTCATTTATACTCCTCTAGGGCTAGTTATTTCTGTTATCATGTTAATGGTGCTCAGTATGCTTTTTCACCCTGCCGTTTTCTTCCTTAGATTCTGTTAGGGACGTTCTTTCTCGTGATGTTGGCCCTTTGCATCCGGGTATCTTACACTCGTGGCTTGTTAAATTACCAAACGTGCGTCCCCGGAGTGCCTCACTCGAGTCTGCTCGATCGCGGTTCGCGTTAAGTACTTCCCAAACAACAAGTTGTAAATGTGTATTTGAGTAAGAGCGTTTGACTGATTGTGGTGATCACTTGAATTTGAGAATACTTAAACTCCCCAAAAGGAATACATTATATATACTGGAGCTCTAATTCCCTTTGGGTAAGACTGAGCCCCTCTCTTTGATTTAGAAGTGAACATGAATTGTTCCACTATGCGATTGGCCTGAGGCCATAAGGGAGTTATTTTTCGATTTCTGAATACCCGAGTTCTTGCAAAATCCTTAATCTCCTTTTCCAAATTGGGGAAGGGAGGGGAGGCATTGTCCTATTTGTCTACAGCAGGGATACCAAAGGATGAAAACAGTTTAAGTGGGGATAGTCACTTCAGAGGAAGTGCTGGGAACCACCATGACTTATGCAAATAGAGAACACTGTGATGTCTTCCAGGAAGTATTAACCAGTTGTTGTTCGCCTAAATAATCAACAGATTCCTTTCAGACTTGTGTTCGTTCGTATCTTTGCCATTTGAAGTGGGTCTGAAGAGATGTCTTTACACAATGCTTGGCACATAGCACACACCAACTTCTCTGCTACAACGTGTCCCATCTGTGGTTACAAGACTTTGTCTGAGGAGCCTCTTGGTGGATATTACTTCTCTGTGCCTCATGGGTAAGCTCAACCTGTTCCTGAAGCATTTGGGGAAATACCAGATATTTTCTTTATAGGTTGAGACCCTTCGGATGCCAGGCTAGCTTTCCTCTTTAAATTCTTTAATGCCCTGGAATCTTTTATGGAACTGTGAGGATGTCTTCTGTGAGTTCTTTGTAGTTCGTGCCCACTCCAACTCAAGAAGTGTCTTTACCACACACATGGTGGGGCCGTTGCCATCCACACTAGTAAACACCTAGATACTTGTTTTGCCTCTCCATCCCAAGTAAATCAAATAATCAGCTTTTATAAAAATTTTATTGCATAATTTTCTAAAGGAATTTCAAATTATCATTGTGTGACTTGCAATTTCATTTAGTAACATGCAGTATTCATGTAAATCATATCAAGTAATATATTGCACTAAGCCATTCCTTTTGCTAAGTAGCATTTACTTTTTTTTATGTTTAAGCGATGTACACGTACAGTGGAATAAGGCTGGTTTTAAAACGCAACATAACTTGTGGTAGGTATGACTGTTCCTGCAAGGGCTTTACCAGTACTGATTTTTTGTTTGAAATTAATAAACATTGGGTATTTAGTTTCCCCTCAAAGATTAAGTTATGTAGTAGCAGTGGTAGTCATTATTTGCCTACGTTGAGATTTTAGTTTTGAATAATTAACTGTGTATTTAAATAAACCCTATGACAAAGTTCAGAACATGGTAGAAGGTGGTCAGGGAAGACCTAACACTGAAGTCTTGCACAATTGGTGATGCAACATAAACAAGCCGTTGTAATGCTATTCTAATTTGTATTATCAAAAGCCACAAACAAGCAATATGAACTGCCCCACATAAAACAGAACCCAAAAAATAAATACAACAAGCATTGGCATAGCCAATTGGTCTCGCTTTTGGGACCTTATAAGTATTTAGTTATGCAGCACAATATCCTTGGTGCAATAACATCAACTGTTGCATGGCTAAAAACTTATAAGGTCCCAAAGGCAAGACCTATTGGCTATGCCAATGATTGTTTTCAGTAGATTCCGTGCCCTTACTTTGTTTTTTTTAAAGATTCGTCCCACAACGGCAGAAATAGCCATGGCCTGCAAAGAATGCTCGGCGTTCGTGGCTGTTCTGGGACGGGCATAGCAGGAAAAGGACTCTTTACTTCTTGCCAGTGACAGTGTCCACTTCTCCTGCTTTGCCTTTGTCACCTGCCCCCCTCTTTCGTTTTCTTATTCCCTCTCTTTCTGTCTCACTTACAGAAAACCGTAACTTCAAGAAAGGGTTCTCACCTCTCTTTCTTCCTTTCGTTTATTTGTTCCCCTGTGTCCCAGGATGCTTGTTGCCGGTCCAGGGAAGACATGGCTTGGCAGTTCGGGCTGGACTGTTCCCATGAGGCACAGGGTCAGACTGATTTGCATATGGCCATGTCTGAACTGGGGTGGCTGAGTGAGCTAAAGAATGGTGATGGATTAAACCCAGATCAGTTGACTGGGGGTGAGTGTTTGATTTGCCTAAACGCTCCGTCCATCATCCCCTGCTGTATCGCTTTGTTCGCCCTAAGTTGGCAGGGTATGCTCAGACATGAGTCCCTTGCTCACTTGGCCACTGGATTCAAAATAGCCTGGCTGATGAGGATTATGAATCCGAAACCGGTCCCAGGATGCTTGTTTCCGGTCCAGGGAAGACATGGTTTGGCAGTTCGGGCTGGACTGTTCCCATGAGGCACAGGGTCAGACTGATTTGTATATGGCCATGTCTGAACTGGGGTGGCTGAGTGAGCTAAAGAATGGTGATGGATTAAACCCAGATCAGTTGACTGGGGGTGAGTGTTTGATTTGCTCAAACGCTCCGTCCATCATCCCCTTTTGGATCGCTTTGTTTGCCCTAAGTTGGCAGGGTATGCTCAGACGTGAGTCCCTTGCTCACTTGGCCACTGGATTCAAGATAGCCTGGCTGGTGAGGATTATGAATCCGAAACCGGTCCCAGGATGCTAGTTTCCGGTCCAGGGAAGACATGGCTTGGCAGTTCGGGCTGGATGTTCCCATGAGGCACAGGGTCAGACTGATTTGCATATGGCCATGTCTGAACTGGGGTGGCTGAGTGAGCTAAAGAATGGTGATGGATTAAACCCAGATCAGTTGAGGGTGAGTGTTTGATTTGCTCAAACGCTCCGTCCATCATCCCCTTTTGTATCGCTTTGTCCACTTAACAGCAACATAAGTCACATTTTTTTGTAACTTTTTAGCTACAAACAATGTTTTTGTTAAAATGGTCAAATTGTGCAGCAGGTGATATATTATGTGGCAAATATGGCAGGGCCATAATTACGTGGAAAATATTTGAAAACTAAGATATTTTGCCATTCATGTTTAAACCGTTCTTGCAGAAAAAGGAAGGAGAATTGCTGATGACAGAAACTCCATGGCTCGGAGACAAATGTCTTGTGCTTCCACTTTTAAGCATATTTGGGACATTCTGTGATTGGATACATGTCCCACTTCGTGAATGTATTTTAAAGTCAATAACTCTTATTAGAACATTGGAATGTTGGGAGCTCCATTGAAGACAATGGAATGCTCCATGCTTTTACGGGCCGGTAAAGGCCCGCAGAGCAACATTCCAATGTGTTACAAAGGCCTCTCGGAGCTCAATGGGTTTTAAATCCCCTCGAGCTTCGAGAAGCTTTTGTTTAATTTGTTAGAACATTCTGCCCTCTAGTGGTAGAATGTTCTAATAGCCTTATAGCCCTTCTTAGCAGAGTTTAACCGGCTATTAAAGTCCCGTCCCTTTAACGCGGGAACAGCCGCTTTTAATAGCCGCTACGACGGTCTGTAAGGCTAAATTAAACCTTAAATAATCATGTGTATACATTGTTTGAATTAGATAACATAATAAGCTGTAACTGGTTAGTGAAATACCAAACAAATACAGAAAATTGGAATGTTTTGAGCATTCTAGCCACACCTCTGACTCCGACTAGAGATCTAATCCTCAAGTTATTCCCGCCCTCTGATTCTCTGCCCACAGTTTCCCGATGTTTTTTTCCTCACTTCGACCACTGGGTGGGACCATCCCCTAGAAAACCTTTCATGTTGATGTATAATACAGTACTGAGTGGTATGAATTCCGAAGCTCATAGAGCCAGAGACAATTGAGTAAAGGATTGTTGCCTCTGTCATAACCACCTGTTTTTTTCTTTCTCCTTTTGGGCTTCGGGGTGTAGTGGGAATAAGACACGTGAGTAACAGGCTAGAAGAGAGGTATATTCTTCTATCTTTATTATGCGGATTTAATTGGACGCAAGTTAATTAGTCTTCTGATTAAATGAAAAATAAATTTGAATAAAGCAATATTAGTGCTTCTTGTTCTGCAATGTCCGGCTACTTCTTTGCCTTCCTTTTCTACTTCTTTTCAGTGTTGTCCCCTCGAGTTCCCCAGCCGCAAGAGGTGTTTGTAGGTAGCCCTCGAAAAAGAAAAAAAAACGAGGGGTGATGGGTGAGTATTTAATGATTTCAGGAGACATAGCACAACGGTGTAAATTAATTATTCTAATAACCTTTACATGGACCTTTGAATAAGAGAAACTGTTTCTGTTGATATTCATACATACATACACAGTGTCAAGGGTAACCCACACTATACTTTTTATTAGAAGATCGGAATGTTGGGAGCTCCATTGAGGACAATGGAGTGCTCCCTGCTTCTACAGACCGGTAAAGGCCAGCAGAGCAACATTCCAATTTGTTAAAAAGGCCTCTTGGAGCTTCGAGAAGCCTTTGTTTAATTAGTTTGAACATTCTGCCCTCTCGTTGCAGAATGTTCTAATAGCCTTACAGCCCTTTGTAGCAGGGCTATATCGGCTATTAAAGTCCTGTGTCTTGTTAAAGTCCCTCCCCTTCGGCTCGGGCCTTTAACTCTGAAACTGGCCTTTAATAGCCGGTATAGCCCGCTACGATGGGCTATAAGGCTATAATATAGTTTATTTAACCCCTTCCATGCTCATGACGGAACGGTTCCGTCATGAGCGTCTGTTGAGCTGTACTCATGACGGAACCGTTCCGTCATGAGCCGATAGGCTCATTAGAACCTTCAGCACAGCGGGAAAATTTGTGCCGCGCTGAAGGGGTTAACACACATATTTGTTAAAAACATTAGGTCACTGAAAATACATATGTTCTGTTAACAGTGTAACAGCCTGGTGTGTTATTGTCTACACATTAAGGGGTCTATTTGTATGGCGGGTGGACCGCCACCACCCATATGGCCCGCCTAACATTTCCCTCCGCATTATTACAATTGTGATGGAGACCCAGGTGAACGGAAAGACCGTCTGCCAATTTTCCGCCGGTAGGCAATCCGCTGATTGCCTACTGGGCGGAAAAGACATGTAATATCGTGGCGGTGCCTGCATATTACGATGATGGCGGTCTCATGTCTTTCCATGGCAGAGACTCCAACATGGAAAGGCATGCAGAGAATGCCTTTGGGGGCCTCTTGCGGGCCCCCAGGGGCTTGGGGGGCTGGGTGGCTGCACTTGGGGGGTACCCATGGTAGCCCCCCAAATTTACATGCACACGGTGGCAGGCACCATGAGGTGCATGTCACGTTGTGCATATAAATGCACAGCATGCCCTGTTAACATTGTGGTGGGTGCTGAATACAGCACCGCCCGCCACAATGTTAAATGTACAGGATGCAACCGCCATGGTGGCGATCGCATCCTAATAGGCACAGTGGGACCTCTTGTGGTTGGTTCTGTTTACCGTCACGGTGGCGGGAGGACGTTGCCCACCCGCCATCGTAATAGGCCCCCAAGTGTGTATAATTATTAAGCAGAATATGCTTGGTTGTTGGAGGAACATAGCCTTTTAAAGTAGTGCCCTCTTGCAAAGCACAATTTGGTATTGTTTTAATTACTGTGCACACTCACTTTTAAGGGTAATACATAGGGAACGTTGCATCACAAAGAAATATGCTTCTATCGATTGGCTGTTGCCATTGTTTCTTTGAAAATATGTAAAGTACATTCTCATACTCAGAAGCAAAAATAATGTATGTGAATACAGAGTTAAAGCGTGCCCAGTATATAAAGGTTGTTGTAGTTATGTACTTCCTAGTACTAAAATCAGAAAAGTTGAGCACTAGGGAAGATTGTTTCTCTTGATTTTATACGTGGAAAGAAAAACCTCCCAAGGTAATCTCTTTCTTTGAGATAAAAAGAGATGATCCATTCTGGAAAAGAGCTTGGTGTGCACTTTTTCTTCATTTATCCAGTCACTGATCAGAGCACCGTCAGCTGAAGCGAGGGTAAAACAAATGCAGCCAACAATAAATCTCCACCCTTCTTTCAGTTTCTACTTCAGTAAGCCACAGTGGTTCTATTTTGTTGTTTCTTCCTAGGACTGTGTTCTACCTATTAAACGAATTGCCGCACATTTTCTTGCATGAATATATTTAGTAGTAGAGATGCCGAAGGAGTTTGTTTGATGGGCGACATCGCCTGCTTTCTTATTCATTTTACTGGATTAAGTTTGACCACACTCCAGAAATGTTTTGAGACTTATATATATATATAGGGCAATAAAATGTACAGGTGTTATCAATCAGCAGTTTGGCTTAATTTTTAGCGATTTCTCTGTCTGTGAACAAGGACGATGAAAGTCAGAAACGCGTCAGGCATCATTGATTGAACCCCGAATTTGCTGTTTGCGCTGCAGCCTGATTTGACCTGTTGAACGAGTGCATCCTATGCTTGGGCACTTGGGAAACTTTTTTTTCTTTTTTTAAACTCTTTTTATTGATTTTCTCAAACATGATACACTTGTGGTCATACATACTCATAATGACTTGATGTAACAGTTTTACAGAGCCTCAGTCAGCGGTCTTTGGCGACCTTCTCGGTTACAACAATTATCCCACCCTTGATATTTCCATCATGTCGCTACCCAAATCAGGTACATGGTCAAAAAGGCTGCAGCTTAGGGTACAGAAAAGAAAAGGGGAGGTGGATTATGTACATCATACTGTTAAAAGCAAAACGACAATTATGAACACTACCTGCGCCATCTTGTCTGGCGAAAGTTCTTTCGTTAACATAAGCAGCATTTTGATCAACCGCATCCATTTTTTATTCTGATGGTCACCTCTTTCTCACCCTGCCCTCACTAGCACCCATCTGGCCCTCTGACCAAACCTGATATGTGTGCTGAGACCATAACTAACAGGCATGCCTTTGATGGTATCTTCAAAGTGACATTCTATTGCCACAACAACCCTTAGCGCCCTTTGGCTAAACCACCACCGCTTCCTGTCCTCGATAACTAATGAACTTATGAACTTTTGCATTCTTCTCCCCTCCCCACACTTGTGTACTAACCAAAGATTTCAGATACTAAGATGACCCTTGCAGACATGATTTATTGCACCGCAAACAGCAAGCCTTGTTTTCACCAACAATGGAACCTGTTTTATCAACGGAACAGACTCTTAGATCTGGCCGGTCTGACATGTTTTAGACCCTGAAGCAAGGCCCTGTTATACCATAATATTATCTGTTTGACCCGGGTGGGAGGAGAATAACAGGGGGGCTTGTTTGACAACACGCTTGGAGCGGGAACTCAAATCTTGTATAAACATGTTGATATAACAAAGTTGGGCTGACATGACATCAATGAATTGTGTAATATCTGTATAAAAGGAAGAGCCAAAATGAGATGCAGTTAGAGCACCTCCTGAAGATAGCCCCGGTGTCTGAAGTGATGTACTCTCCTCTAGAGCAATAAACTTGTTCTTCGCCTTCCACATACCAGCGCCTGCCTCGTTATTTTGATTACTAATCTCAGAGTGAATTAGAGGTGGTTTGCACCAAGCGGCATCGAAAGACTTGGGAGTCTCGCTGCTTTTCATCAACACAGCAATTATATGCACAGTGCAGCAGCACTCCACCATATCCCACCTTGGTCATACCTGAATAAAATAAACAGTTGCTATCACCTCCCAGCCAACTCAGCGTCCCAACAGTTCACCTCCACCTGGGTCCCCTATTGTAGCAAACGCTAGCGCTCGGGGTGCACTATAGTGCGTGAGTAAGCTCATCTGTCTGTGGGGGTTCTGTCTGAGAGCGCGATAATAAGTAACATTGCAGTCGGGCCCATATATCATTCGGTCTAGATGCAACAGGTAATAGTTCCGCATAAATCGCAAGTTGCTCCTGACAATATATTAGATCATTAATCCATACTTTGAATTTGGGTGCTCTTCCCCTACCCCAACAACATGCTACTCTCCTCTTAGGGAGTAACAGTGCCAAGGCCAGCGGTGTTAGCTAAATCCGTTCATCCACCATTGAGGACAAAGCCTCAAAGACCAACAGCCAGTACGCGTAAATCCCCATACACTCCCATGCAAGATGCTTTACTTTTGAAATCTTTATTTCAACCAATAAGATCATAAAAGATATACACTCATCATGAACAGAAAAATATTTGGAATACACCAAAACGATAAAAAATTGGTCTCTGGAGAATAAATCAAGTTATCTAAAATCAATTATCCAATAAAATTTGGTAGTACATGATTAAGAGTCCGCATTCAGCTTAATGAAGCGTAAGCGTACGTGCCACATTGCCTTTAGGAACTTTGCCATTGCAAACACTATCTGTGGGGAGGAGTCAGTCTTCAGGATTCTATAGGCAGGTAAACATTTTCTGAAGCCCATGTTTTTGAGGAGGGGAATAAGCCAATATTTCCTAATTTTTCGGTAAGGTTCACAGAAAAATACCACATGTGAGTCATTTTCTCGAGGGTGGGCACATGCCGGACATCGCTCAGTGGTCGGGGGCGAAGACCATGAGCTTGTGAATGACCTTAGAGGTAGGGTGCCATACCTCCACTGGAGAAAAAGTTTCCTAGCAAGCGGTGGGTTCATTCCATCCAAGACGCATTCAAAGAAGAAAAAGTCTTTATTTTGGGTGAATAAATTTGTCAAGGAGCCCACCCGCGTCTCGTTCACGGCAACAGTGAGTTTTGAGTTGTAGTAAACCTTTGATAGTTCTTGCCGTGAAATCCTGGTGCAAGCTTTTGCCGGGTCATTCCATAGTTCTGGTAAGCCAAGTGTCTCAGATGACCTTTTTATATAGGTTAGCCATGGAGTTGGCATTTGGTGTGTTTAGAAACTCCTGAAGCTCAGTCCTATATTTAATAAGATCAATGCTGCCCCAGAGTCCTCGCCAAAAAGTTAATGGCTTAAGTCCCAATTCATCTTCGATTGGCCTAATATCCAGATCCAGTCTCAAAGGGAGCAGCTGGGTACTTGCGGGGAGGGCTGCCAACTGCCTAATAAATTTATTTTCAGTAGACATCAGTTTCTGAGCAGTGGTGTGACCCCAGAGTTCGCCCCCATAAGTAACTGCGCCCCGGGCCTGTGCTTTGTAAATTTGGATAATTGGACCCAGTGGACGGTATGTGGAGTTCTTAACCATCCTTGAGATGCCTCCCACTAGCTGCACCAGTTTCATGTTAGATTTAGTTTTCTGTGTTTCCCAGGTCATTTTCTCGTTTAGGGTTACCCCCAGGTACTCAAATGTAGAGACCCTCTCCAAACGGACTTAGCCAAGCAAGGGATTTGGGTGTGTTGATGGAGTGGAGTTTAGGATCATGTATTTTGTTTTTTGTGCGTTGATCTCAAGTCCCCTTTCCGAACAGAAATCGAGGAATCCATCCAATACCCTTTGGATTCCCATAGGGGATTTAGATAGCAGCAGGGTGTCATCCGCAAACATAATGGCGGGCACCCTGCTGCCATCCAGCTTAGGGGCATCAATGTCTGCAATCCTAGACAGGTGGGCAATCACCCCGTCCACAAAGAGGCAGAACAGGGTCGGTGCGAGCACACAGCACTGTCTAACCCCTCTGTCAACTGAGAATTTGTCTGTAAGGTCCCCATTCCTGCCACACCTGACACGTACAAAGTTGTTCTGGTGAAGTTTAATTAATATGGATAGGAATTCCGCAGGGACACCCATCTCTGCCAGGACTCTCCATAGTTTTGGTCTGGAGACCAAGTCGAAGGCAGCTCTCAGGTCCACAAACACAGTGTACAAGCTGCTCCCCTCGACTAGTGCAGTCCTCCAATAGATGAGGTTTAGACGGAATATTTGGTCAGTTGTTGATATCCCCCTTCTAAAACCTGCCTGGTATGGGGTCAAAATAGCATACTCTTCCATCCAGCTCTGGAGCCGATCTAATATAAGCCTCCCAAAGAGCTTCTGGGACACGTCTATGAGGCTGATGGGCCTGTAATTGGCTGGAAGAAGGGGGGAGCCCTTTTTAAATATAGGAACCACCTCCGCTCTCAGCTAAGTAAGAGGCACATCCATACCCCTCAGAACTGCGTTAAATAATACCAATAGGTAAGGGGCCCACACGTCAGGCTCCTGTTTAAACAGGTCACCAGGAAGACCATCCAGACCTGGTGCTTTGCCCAATGCTAGACCTGCGTTCTCTGCTCTGACCTCCTTTTCTGTGAAAAGTTCCCCCTCTAGATGATTTGGGACGGGTGGGGGTAAATAGGATTTAGCCCCGTTTTCCTCTGTATAGAGGGACTGGAAATGTTCCTGCCAGGCGCTTGAAGCAATATTTGGTTCTATTGCTGGCGCTAGGTCTTCACACCCCCTATTAACTATACGCAGGAACTTCCGAGAGTCCCTAGTGGCCAGGGAGCTAGAAAGTTCCTCCCATTTATTCTGATCCCATTCCATCTTGGCACTATTGACAATTTTCTTGTATGCCCGCCTTCTAGACTGTATCTCCGATCTACTTTTACCCTCTTTAATAGAAAAGAGAAAGCCCCCCTATGCCTTGCGGCAGCTTGCGTTATCCCATGTGGAACGGTGGTAACCAACACCTCTATTGTGAATCTTGGAAGAGAGAACTATTGCCAGGTTTCTAATAAGTTCCTCGTGTAGGGAGCTCATTGTTTTGTGAGTTTCCCGTGAGGTTGGTTCCCAAGTAAGGCATCCCACTTTTTCTAATATTGGAATTTCTCTTGTATAAAGGCATGATAGTTTTTCCATGTTGGTAGCCAGTTTTTCCCACCTCACTCTCTTTCTGTTATTCTCGAGGAGTAGACTTGGGTTTGGGTTTACCGCCCCGGTGCATGGTCCCTCCCCTCCTTTCCAGGGTTCACATAGTCTAATTCTAGGGCGCTATGATTACTATCTGTTCTCGCTAACACCCTAAAATCAACTATATGCTGCCATGAAGACAGTTGGACTAGGACGTAGTCTATTCTTGACTCCCTGCCCACTCTATTAAAAGTGTATTTGCTGTAATTGTTAGATTTAGTACGACCGTTACACGCCCTAATTCCTTGTTTAAGGGTTAGGGCGGTAATCTGTAGAGCAAGTGGGGTCCTTGCTCTAGGGGGGGGAGCTACCGTTGGAGGAACTAGCCATCTTGCATCCTCTTTTAGTGAGGAGCCATATAGGAGACCTGCAAGAGGCTCAAAATGCGAGTTGAAATCCCCTCCCACCACAATTGGGATCCCCGTGGGTAAGTCATTTAGGAAAGCTGAAAGTTCCTCGATGGTGGTCGATTCTCGTTCTATGTTTACTGGTCTAGAATAAACATTTATCAAGACCAGTCTACGAGAATTTGACCAATCGAGCTGCACCACTAGGATATCTTCTGAGGGTAGCGGGAGACGCGTGGCCTGACATCCCAAGTGAGTTGCCACCCATACTGCAAGACCACCAGAAGGGCGTCCTCTACCCCCCCATTTCGCTGGGATGTAAAATTAGGCGAAACCTTGGGGGAGAGCTCTTCCCTCGTCCAGGTTTTTTGGAAGAGGCATATATCTTTAGAATCAATAAATGATAACCATTCCGGTTGATCCCACTTGTTTCCCAAGCCTGCCACATTCCATGAGAGTATTTTCAGGAAGGGCGGCTAGTGATTTACTGATGGTAGTGGAGAGGGAGCGTGATCATTTACCTTAGGCGTGGGGATTGTTGGTATAATTATATCTGCTCTTAATTCTCCTATTCCCCTATGACTATTAAGGTGGTTGATGGTGGACTTTTTTAGTTCACTTGTGTGAGTCGTTTCTCCTTTCTGGCCTGTCTTCATCGTTATTTCGTGTATGGGGCTACAGGATGTGATGGTTCCGTCTGAGCCCTCTCTATGGCAATGGAGATACTCCTTGCCATGAGGCCTCACCTGTCAATCCACCATTTCTAGTGCACTGTATCTATTAAATGTTGGAAAATATGTTGGATGTTGAACTCTAGGGCGATATTCTCTTCCATTTCTTTCCCCCCAGACGCCTCCCCTCCCATAATACGTTTCCCAGTTCTCCTCCTCCAGAATTGGTGTGAGGAACGCATGATGTTGAATTTGGGGTAGTTGGAGTTTATTCTCCCGGTATAGTCCCACTCACCCCCCCTCTCAATCGAAGTACTCCATCTCTCCATATCCCCTTCGTAATTCGGTGGTGGGTAGAAGAAGGAAAGGGTTAATGACTTAATGGTGCTCGCTTGGTCATCCGGATGCCATCCACAGATGTGGGCGGCAGTCCTAGGATCTCTAAAATTTATCAGCACACAGTCCCCCTGGATGGTTTTCTTTGAGTTGCCTACCCATGGGACCCTTCTAACCATCAGGACCTCACTGGTTATGCCCTGAGGTAGAGGTCTATACATGGATAGCCAACTAATCACCTTGTTCTTCAGGGAAGCTGTTGTTTCTCTGAAGGTGGTTTTCAACTCCGGTACCCCTGCTAGGATTACTGTATAAGGACTAGCCTCCGGAGGTAGGTAGACAGCTCTGAATTTTCTAGCGTTCCCAGGTGCCTTGACTACTGGTGGAGTTAGTGTCTGTGAGTCATTGGGAACTTGTATATTGTCCTTAGTGTTGTTGGAGTTGGACTGGGGAGGGGGGAGTAATGATTGTTGGATTGCGAGAGTGTTGGGATTTTGTGCCTTGGTCTTGGGTGAACAAGTCGTGGTTGTGGGAGGGATTGATTTCGCCTTTTGTGCCACAGGAACTACTCTGTTGTCTTTTCTAGGGTTTATTGGTAGTTCCCTTTTGTTTTTAGTCTCTGCGGCCCCTCTGCCGCCCCCACTATCTACTTTTAGACTGTCAGCTAATTGGACAGTCGATTTTTCTATGGTTATCAGCCTAGCTTCCATCTTAATTAGGCGTGCTTCTAGAGGGCTTAGTAGGGATCTAACGAGAGCACTTATGTCTTCTAACGCAATATCCTCACTGGAGGTGTCAATAGGGTGCTCTGTTGTCTCTATGAGCAGAACATCAGAGACTATTATCTCGGTTGCATCAGTAGGCCTAATCTGTGTACTGGTTATGCCAGATCTATTAACCTCGGGAATGGGATTTAATTTGGGAGTTTTTGTCTTTCGTTTCCCTTCATTTTTGGTGTTAGTTTTCCTTTTGGGAATTGCCCCTTCCCTTGCCCCCTGCAGTGAGTTATTGGCCATACCATTGCCAATAATTACCTGTGGAGCTAGGGGTGTAATAGTTGGTGGGCTAAGCTGTGGTTGTATCAATGGCAAATGTAACATGCTCATATCCACATATTCACTGAGGTCCTTTGTGATGCTAAATGAAGTCGAATTTAATGTATCTGGGTTCACTGGAGAGTTGACAATACCAGGTGTCTCGCTGTTAGGGTCGGTGTTGGCACTGGTTGGTATGTGAGTGTCTCTATTAACAAGGGACTTGGCATGTGCCAATGGACCCATAGAGGATCTCCTTGCCCAATCTAGTTCTTGTGAGATACGCCTTTCTAGCACCATAATTTCATCAATCAGTTGTGAGCCCGCCTTGGCAAAATAGTTTTCAAGCGTACCTTTAGCAGCTCCCGCTGCCGCCAAGTTGCTTTTACTACGGGTTTCCCTTGTGGTCATCCTGTAGCGGTGTATAATCCAGTCTTTGGGAATGTAAAGTCAGAAGCACGGGTAGGCCGGGTCAAGGGAGGTGGCCCGGTCCCGGTCTCTCCCGTCCTCGAACGACCTCAAACGGCCCGCCCTTTGCCCGGGCTTAGCCCGGCGCACGCCCGCGCGCGTCCCGCATTCGCGTAGACTGGCGTGCTGTTGTAGAAGTGGGAGGGGGCAGGAAGAGACACCAGGTGCGCTGCGTTGTTGATGCGCAGTGATCCCTGGGTCTCGCAGTCCCGGCACCTGTAGGCGTGAAGGTATGGCTCCCAAATTTGGTTTTCAATTCCCAAATGCAGGCTCCGTGGTTGTCAGCAGAATGCCAAAGTGTCTCTGTCCCAAAAGACGGCATACAAGATGCAGAAAGTCAGCTCTAGGAGCTCAACACCTATCACATGTGTCAGTGTCCCTTAGTTTGTATCTGTGCATCTGAGCTGGTGTATAATATAGTCTGTGCAGAAACTTATACTGAATTATTCTCAGCCTACTACTGGCCGAGACCCGCTCAGTTTGCAGTGAGCAGAATGCCCATTGTTCATCTGTTATGTCCATACCCAGTTCATTAGCTCATTTCGTTCTCGCTAATGCAGCTGGTTCCTCCCTCTGTGTGTGCACTGTTCTGTATATCACCGACACCAGGCGCTTAGCTGTCCCGCCCTGAAGTGCCAGCTGCAATGGTGCAAGAATCGGTGGTTCCGCAGGGAAGTACGGAGTAATAGAACTGATTCATTGCCTGATGTATAGAAAGGTATCCAAAGGTGTACGTTGTAAACCCTGAAAGATATGATCACTGGAGCGGAATTTCCCTTCATGGTGTATGTCCCCCCAAGTATGAATGTGTGTGCGCTCTTTAAATTTATGGAAGAGCACTTCCTGTAGAAGAGGCATACCGAGATGATACACAAGCGGCAGTAATGGCGAATACAGCATAGGCGCATCCAGCATCTTACATGAGCCCATGCTGGGATAGTACAAGTAACAGTAGTTGGTGTCTCGTCCCTGCTGGGAAGTGGACCATACAGCGAGCCATCAATAGGAAAAGGCAATTCCAATGATACATTATTCAACACTATAAAAAGTGTCCTCAAGTTATGGGACGTCGCCCTGCCAGGGACAAAGCCCGACTGATCCGGTAGAATTACATTTTCCATGAGTAGACTGAGACCCGCGGCAATGAGCTTAGCGAGTATTTTCACATCGCAATTCAGTAGAGACAGGGGTCTGTAGGAATCACACTTCTATGGTAGTTTCCCCGGCTTTAAAAGGGATACAATGAGGGCCTCTCTCATAGAGGGAGGAAGTTGCCCCACTTCCAACGCATCTTTGTAGACTTCCCGTAATAAGGGGGCCATCAGATCTATGTAGGTTTTATAAAACTCTATGAGGATGCCATCTGTTCCCGTGGCTTTCCCAGATTGCATATGCATGATTGCCTCCCTTACCTCATCAAGTTCAAATGGGGCACAGAGAAATTGCTGCTGCACATCACTCAGCCACCCCAGGGTCACATCCCCCAAATAAGTATCTAAGTCAAGTGTATCCACCCGTGTCGTAGTGTAGAGTGTTGTATAGTGTGCAATGAAAGTATTCAACATGCTCGCAGTATCTCTGTACACAATTCCATCCAACCCCTCCAGCTCCAGGACAACATTGGAACCTCGCACCCGCCGTATTGATTCTGCCTATGCCCTGCCTGGTCTCTCCCCCTCTCCATAGCGGCGGGCTACCCAATACTTCCCTCTAAAGTGCGATTCCCTACGCGCCACGTCCATAAAATCTGTAAGCTTTTCCCTAATCTTCGATTGTGTGATACCATCTGGTGTTGTGTAAATTGTCGCCTCTAGTGTTTTAAGTTCGGTCTCAAGTTTACGTAGCGTGTTCATAATGTCCTTGAGTACGTCAACCCCTTTCGCTATACAAAAACCCCTTAGTGTGACCTTGAACGCTTCCCAGACCGTGTCCACGCTGTCAACAGAGTCTTTGTTACGCACAAAAAAATTCTGTACATCCTCTCGGTGCGCCTCTTGGAATACTATGTCTAATAGGATGTTAGGTTGCAACCTCCAACTACCTCTCGGCGGACCATAGTCTGACGCAGACAGGGAGAGCCTGACAGGCGCATAATCGGAATAGGTACGAGCCAAATGCTGCACCTGTGAGATTGCCGGACGAAACCCCCTCAGAAAGGAATATGTAATCTAGGCGCGCCCAGGATGCCGCCTGCGCGGTGAAGTGAGTACCTTCTAGTCTATTGGGATGCACATGTCTCCAGGCATCTATCAAGCGGTACTCAGTAAGTGTGGCATGTAGTACCGCACGTGCCTTGGTGTAGTGATGGGGGGCGGGTGAGACCTGTCAATGTTTGGCGCGCGCGAGATCTCCTCCCCATATAATGTGGTTGGAACCAATGTCTATAATCTTCGCCCACAAGTCTGTATAAAACTGCGAATCATCTGTATTTGGCCCATAACAGCAAGCTAGAGTGATGAAAAGCAACGAGACTGCCAAGACGTTCGATGCAGCTTGGTGCAAACCACCTCTAATTCACCTTGAGAATAGCAATCAAAATAACGAGGCAGGCGCTGGGAGTTGGAAGGCGAAGAACAAGTTTATTTGCTCTAGAGGAGAGCACATCGCATTAGACACCGGGGCTATCGTCAGGAGGTGCTCTAACTGCATCTCTGAGGCCTGGCCTTTTATATGTTACTTTCGTCACTTTATTGCATGGTCAAACATTCCTGGCGTTACTTTATTACATAGTGAAACATCCTTGGAATCCCCGCCTTAAGCTAGTTCTCACACAAGTCCGGTAGCAAATGTTCCTCCACCCGGATCTTACAGATGATCGATATCTCACAGCTGGATATTCTGGCAGGACCTAAAACATGTGAGATCGGTCAGATCAAAGGGGTCGGGTCACTGATTAAATTCCGGCCCCTTTGTTAGTGAGGCAAGTTCTATTGTTACATGGGCAATAAACTAAGTCTGCAGGGGTGTTAGCGCCTGGGGCCGGATTGAGTAGCCAGGTGCAGTGGAGGAGGTTAACAGGGAGGCCTGACTGTGCGCAGAGGATGAAAGGACAAGTGGGTTTGGTGTGGGAAGTAGCTCTAGGGTATTGTCATGCTGACATGGTTTTACGACCCTGGTATGTTTTCTCGGGTTCAGTCAGAGCGCAGGGGGCGGATGAGGGCAGCAAGGGTGATGTGCAGGTGACCAGCAATGTGGGAAATGGCTGCAGTGACTAAAATGGTTGCCGTTTACACGCTCGTAGGGGCCTTCATTACACAAGATGGCGCCGGCAATGTTCATATTTATCGTCTTATTTCCACAGTCGCCCCTTTGAACATATTTCCTGTACTTCTCTGTTATATATTGCTTTCATGTTTTCGCATTGAGTGTCCAAAGTCTTAGAGCACAGAGAATCTTAGTCTTAGAGCACAAAGAGAACACAGGGGTGGAATGCAATGTATTCCCAGACAACAGCTACATATTATTAAAATCGGAACTAAGAGGACCGTCAATATCTTCCAACCCCATTCTTTTAATATGCCCAAAAACAAGCTTCCCAGTGTCCAAGTCTCTGGTTCTTGGTGGATCTCTAATGCCTGCCTGTGGAGATGTTCAATTGCCTTGTAGACTGAAGGCGAGCTGTCAGGGACAAAAGTGCAGCAGCTGGCACCGATGATGCGGCATGCTCCTCCACGGTCTGCTAGTACCACATCTAGAACAAGACGGTTCTGTAAAGCTACCAAGCGGACTGCCTGAAGCTCAGCTGTGTTGTTGGTGAGGATGCCAGCTGTGACGTTCAAGGCTGTTTCCACTGCCAGTGATAGGTGTCGGATGGCTCGGCTGTTTGCCATTGGGCCCCATAGCGGGACGAATCCTTTTGCTGCATCAAGGAACTGGGATGTGGCGGAGTCTGCTTGTTCTGTGTCTTTGGACCGCCTTTCTCTGTGCTGGGCATCAGATGTTGTGTAGGTTGGTGGTAGAACAAAGGCAATGTAGCAAGTGCCCCCCCAGCCCTTTGGGAGCCAGGTGTAGGCTTTGGTACCACAGATAAAGTACATGTTGGGTGATGCAACAAATGAAGGGGGTTTGGCAGTGTTCAGAGTCCTTGTTATTTGGCAAAAGCTGTGACCTACGATCTTAGTCCTGTGGCCTTTGATGCAGACAAGGCCTGCGACGTTCACCACAGATAGGGCCGCTGTCAGAGTTGCAGCAGTTCGTTTCTTCAGATAGGAAAAGGTTGGTCTTGCTGGGTTGTGGTACACTTGCATTTCAATTCTTTCTTTGGCGGGAATCTTCATAGGAAAGGTTGCATTTGATGTCAAAGGGCAGAAGGGAGCAGAGGTTCTCCCTGTTTTGTTCAACCAGGACTCATTGTAAAACTGTTTGATGGTTCCATTGGAGGTGGCATTGTCTTTGTAGCTCTCTTGCAGAAGCATTAACCATGCGAGGCAGGACCCATGAACAGAGAAGGGTGAAGGGATGAATGGGATGGAATGTTCAGTGGCATGAGGTAGCAACCCACAGATCCAACAGTTTGTGGCATTTGCGGCAAGATTGTGTTGGTGCAATAACTGTACGAAAGAATTGTTCCAGAACTCTTTGCGCCGTTCACGGAGGCGGGGGGACAGTGACACCAGATAGTGTTCCCTCTCGGTGGTGGGTTGCATGGTGGGTGACATTGTCCTGTAAGCGGGAGCATTTTCTTCAAGGTACCAGATGGCAACAATCAGCAAGAGGCAGGTGATAGGTGCTGCCACGAGAGTTATTGTCTTTGCACTAAGCAGCTTGGCAAGTTTGGAGTCGTCGCTGTGGTGCTTCGGTCATCCGGATATTACATCACCTTCAAGAGACTCGACGACTGGCAGGACCACATACCTTTGTCTAGCATATCTCCCGGTAGCCTTGTAGTGTTAGCTACCGATCTTAGACTTTTGACTCAGTTAGTGGCCTGCTTGTCGGAGCTCTCTCCTTTCGTTGATCTCAAGTTGTACCCCTCCTTGGATGGTACCGTGGGGTCAGGAAACTCTGCCAATTCAAGTGTCTCTGTTTGTGGATAGCAACTCAGGGCTGGTCGGTCTTTGTTCAGGAGCTCTTCCTGGCTGTTCACTTCTTCGGGGGCCGTCAGTGTTGGAGATATCCTCTTGCAGTGGTGCGCATGCACCCAGTTTTTCTTTCCTTCTACACAAAGGGAGGTTTGAGTGGTAATCAGGACCTGCCAGGGGCCCGTCCACCTGGGTTCTAGGCTCTTCGACCTCTGGAAATTACCGGTTAGCACGAAGTCCCCAGGTTTGATATCATGTCCTGGGCCCCTGGACACGTCTGGAATGGCATGCAGCACCTGTTGGTGAATAAGAGTTAGTTCACTCGTTAACTTGTACAGGTAATCAGAATCGTGAATGGAAGTTGGCTTTGGTGCCGCCCAAATGTTCATGGGTCTGCCAAAGACCACTTCATAGGGGGTCAGTCGGTGTTTTGTTGGGGTGGAGCGCATTGATAGCAATGCCAGTGGGAGAGCGTCTGGCCATTTCAACCCAGTTGTGGCGACTATTTTTGCTAGCTTTAGTTTAGCGTTGTGTCTCTCTACCAGGCCCGCTGATTGGGGGTGGAAAACGTCATGGAACTTTTGCTTCACCCCCAACCCCTTCAATATATTTTGTATAACTTATGCTACGAAGTGGGGGCCATTGTCGCTCCATAAAATTCTACAAAGGCCATACATATCGGGGGAAGAACTCCTTTAGTAACACCTTCGCTGTGGCTAAGGCGGTGTTGTCGCTGGTGGGGTAAGCCTCCACCCATTTGCTTAAAGCGCACACGATCACCAGTACGTATTTAAGACCGCAGCACCTTTCTAGCTGGATGTAGTCCATTTGGAGGACTTCAAAGGGATTGTGGGGGACTCCAAACCCTCCCCGTGGCACTACGGTCCCTTTCCCGGGGTTGTGTTGCAGGCATACTATGCTTTGCTGTTCTAGTCGTTTTGCTGATTCTGCTATCTTACTATTATGCCATACTCTGGTGATCAGTTCGGTCATGGGGGCAGATCCTATGTGTGCGGGTAAATGTGCCATGGTCAATATAGGGATCAGATAGGCATTTGGTAGCAGCCATTTGTCCCCGTCTTTTGTCCTCCTGCAGCCTTCCTCGTCTTTTAGTCCCACCCGAGCCCATTCAGTCAGTTCGTCTTGTGTGCCTGTCGTTTGTATGTTCCTTACAGTCATTCTAGCATCAGTCCATTGTTCTGCTTGTGACCTGGTCACGTACATCCGTGTCGTGGTTCTGTCCTGGGCTGTGGTTTGGGCAGTAATGTCAGCTAGTGCGTTTTCCTGGCCAATGAGGTCAGTCACTTTCTTATGTGCTTAGCATTTAATCACTGCTAGCTGCTTGGGGAGGAGGACTGCTTCCGTCAATGCTGAGACTAGATCTCCGTGTAGGATCGGTGTGCCGTGTGACGTCAGGAACCCTCTTTCCCTCCAAAGGAGCCCAAAATGATGAACCACCCCAAAGGCATACTGGCTATCATTGTATATGTTGACTGTCGTGCCAGCCGCTAAAATACACACTTGTGTAAGGGCAATAAGTTCTGCTGCTTGGGCGGATTGCTGGGCAATGCGGGCTGTGACTAGGATGGTTCGGGCTGTGGTTACGGCATATCTGCTGAGGTGGTGCCATCGGGAAGTTTGAGGCACGAGCCGTCTACCCATAGTTTCCCGTCTGGTTCTGGGAAGGCAGTGTCCCGGAGATCTACTCTACTCTTTGTCTGTTCGTCAGTGAGGGTCACGCAATCGTGCAGTGGAGTCACACCAGGGTCATTCTCAGGTAGAGGTAACAATGTGACTGGATTGAGAGTGGTACATCGCTTCAGGGTGATGTGAGGTGCTAGCAGGGTCAACTCGTAACCTGTCAGTCGTGCGCTAGTCAGATGTTGGGTCTTGGTCTGGTTCAGTAGTGTGTCGACTGCATGGGGTACTAACACGGTGATTGGATTGGAGAGCACTATTCCCTCGCTCTGGCGTATGGATACTGCTGCAGCTGCCACACTGGCAACGCTCTAGCTACTGGGTTGAGGGTGGCAGAGAAGTATGCACATGGGCGATGTTTGTGACCAATCGACTGTGTTAAGACAGACAATGCACATGACTCCCTTTCGTGAGTGTAGAGGAAGAATGGTTTGGAGTAGTCTGGAGTACCTAGAACAGGGGCTGAACAGAGGGCATCTCGCAATTCTTTGAATGCTGACTGGCATTCGGGTGTCCAGGGGAAAGGTGAGGGGGTGTCTTTGGCTAGGAGGGTGAGAAGGGGTTTCACAGTGAGACTAAAGTTTGGTAACCAGTAACCACTGTCGGGAGAATGAGGTGAGGCCTATCAGAGAGGGGACCTGCTTCTGATTCTTGGGAATGGGAGTGTCTAGGATTTTCTGGATTCTGTCGTGTCTTCCTTCTTTCGATAAGAGGTGACCTAAATAGGTCACTTGTGGCTGGCAGAACTGCAATTTCTTTCGAGAAACTGTGTGGCCATTGTCCGCAAGGAAGTGTAGGAGTTGGATGGTGGCTCTGACAGCTAGTGGAGTGGTGTCTGTTGCTAGAAGGATATCGTCCTCATACTGTATCAACACCACTACGTCCGGCAATTGAACTGCATCTAACTGTCTCTTGAGCGCCTGGCTATAGATGCTCGGGCTCTCTGTGTACCGCTGGGGTGCTCGTCAAAATCTATATGAGCGGGATCTTAGAGTGAATCAGAAGAGATAGCGACTATCTTGGTGAATGGGTATGGAGAAGAAAGCATTTTTGAGATCAATAACAGTGAAAGTGGTAGCAGTTGACGGAATCAGGGTTAGGATGGTGGTGATGTCAGAAACTACTGGATACTGTGGTAATACTATTTTGTTTACTTCCCGTAGGTCGATGATAAAGCGGTAGGCCTTTCCACCTCCCTCTCCCTGTCTCTTTATGATTGGTAGAATGGGACTATGACAAACATTGCTCATTACCTCTTCCACCACTCCCGCCTCTACGAGTGACTGTATGATTTCGGTCAAGGCTTTCTCGCCCTCTGGCAATATCTTGTACTGGGGTATTTTTGGTAAGGTTGCGTCGGGCTGTATAGTCACACGTACTGGGTCGATCATCATTCGTCCTACATCGGAATCAGCTTTAGCCAATAGATGCGAGGGTAAAGTATCTAGTAGGGATGTGCCCGCTTCAGAGATGAGGTACATGTGTTGGGAGGGGTTGTCTCTCGAGAGCTGGTGATTGTCAAATAAGATGACTCGTACTCTGTCCGGCGAACACCTGATAGTCGCACAGAAATGTTTCAGTAGGTCGAGACCCATAATGGTGTCTGGGGTGTTGGAGGAGAGAAGGAACGTCGTGTCAATAACATTGTTTTCCAGTTTGAAGGGGATTGGTCTGGACAAAGGGTTGGTGGAGGGCGTACCGTCAAATCCTATAGAGGTTATGTGTGAGCCAGACAAGGGTGCCCGTGGAATCAGTTGTTTGGATAGTGCACTATGTGTTGCTTCTGTGTCTACCAAAAATGGTGACTCTGTGCCCAGGACCTTTGCGGTGACATAAGGGCCTTGCTGGTCAACATAGAGCTCGACTGGATTCCTCCCTTGCCCCTGGCTATCCTATGCAAAGTCATACATATTGTCTTAATCTGTCTGCTGGCACTGGTTCTGTCTAGGGCGGTCAAATGTGTTCACTCTTCCTGGCCTTCCTTCGCTAGCTTCACTCACATCCCCTCTTCCACGTCCTCTTCCTCCCTGTTCATGTGGCATTTCTCTCATCCCTCTGCCTCTACTAGCTCCTAATAAGGCTGGGCACTGAGACTTCCAGTGCCCGTATTCCTTGCAGAATGCACATTGGTCTTCGTACATACGGTGTCACTGAGTCATTTCTAGGAGGCTGTACTCTAGGGATATTCTGTTGGTATCTTCCTTTATATGGTTCCCAACCCGTATTCACCCCTTGGAGCTGGGCTATCATTACTCTTTCCTTCAAGTCTTTCTTTGTCTTTTCTGTGGCCCTGTCATTTTCGTTTTTCTGATGCTCATAGTACTGAGCCATTTGGAGAATAGCCGCTGGCTTAGAGGCTGCCCAACTACTTTCGCTAGTCTGTAATTTCTGGGAAACCTCCTGTAGTAGTCCTTTAAGGGAATCCTGCTCGAATAAGTGGTGTCCGGTCGCAGTGGACATTTCCTGTCCACTGTAGTCGGAGAACAATGTTTCGAATCTCGAGAAATACTCGGAAACATCCTCTTGAGGTTTCTGGCGGCATGCTGTCACTATGGACCAGTCTATCTTTTTCTCTGGTATCAGTGTTTTTACCTTCTGCACTATTTTATTGGGGAGGTTCAATATAGCTTTAACTGGTTTTTGGCCAGGATTCCGTTGCTTGTCTACTGTGTCGAGTTGTTCCCAGGTATGGCCAAACAATTCTGAGTGGTTTATCTTCCTGATCTGCTTCGACACATCGGCCGGCAAACATAACCCAAAGAACAAGTCAATGTCGGCAAGTGTTATTATCGTGGACCCCAAAGCGGTACCTAGTTCGGTGTAAAAGGCGGTGGGATTCTTCCGTAAATCTGGAAGAGATTTACGGAATGTCAGGATGTCCTGTCTGTCCCATGGCTGATACGCCCAATTGTACACTACCCTCCATTTAGCCTCCTGATGATTTATGTCGTCATGAGTCCCTTGTCCTCTAGGGGGAACCAAATATAGGGCAGCCTCTTTTATCGCCAAAATGTTATCCAGTTTCTCCATTGGGGAGTCACTGGCTTCGATGCTCTGTCTGCATCGATCCGCCCTTGTTCTACGAGGTGGCGGAATACTTCTAACGTGGACAAGAAGAGTTCTTCTACCTCGCTGTCATTCTTGTCTCCTATGTCCACTTTTCTGTAAAGTGCCATTAGCCTCTCTGGTCCCACATCTTGGTATTTCTCTTCATAGGCAGTGAGCGCATAGTAGCAGAAGCGCGCAATGAAGAATCGCTTGTGGCTCGCGTCATAAGAATTGCATATGTCTGTCACATACTCTTCTGTTTCTCTTCTATTTACAAGGGTTTTGACTATCTTATCAATGTTTGCCCGCTCGTGTGTACTTAATTGCAGAATCCTGGGTAACCCTTTTTCTACTGGTCCTACTACCACTAATGCGTTCATGGATGAGGCACTTGGTGCAAGTGGCTCGATTGGAGCGGAAATGACTGTGGCGTCTCCGCTGATGTCTTGCTGTTCTTGTTGCTGTACTATGGGGTGTTTAGGGGCATAAGGAGGTGGCATGTGGATAATCGGGGGACCCAATAAGAGGTCATCGTTTATTCTTTGTTTAGCCGGTAACTCTGGGTACAGAGTTGAAGGTGCTCTAACAGGGCACTGGCCCGATAATTTTGCTTCTTGCTCTCTTTTATCGTTCTCTCTTTCTTTGATATCCTCTTCTAACTTTTTATAGTTCTGGTAAGCAGACTTTCGTCTTTCTTTATCCTGCCTGGCTTCATCTCTTTTCTTTCGTTGCATTGCTTCCTTTCGCCAGAGGCCGAAGTTGTCGAGCATGGCTTGCGTGGTTTTCTTTTTAAAGAGCGCTATTTCTAAGATTTCTATTTTACTGAGATCGAAAGATCCTGTCAGGGGCCACTGATTTACCCGGTTCTTTGTAGTATATTTGTGCCATAGTTTTCTGTAAGCAATGGTGGCAACTCCATATTTGACATACATGTCCTTGTTAGGGGTGCCTTCCGGGGGCGCTGGATGGCTGACCTCTAACAAACGGTCCGGTCCAAAACAATCAAACAATTTTGAGATGACAGGCATGACGTACAAGCGGTCAATATGAATATCTCAATAGGTCGTGGACAAAGGTCCGCACTACCTGTCCTTCGCTGCCTGCAAAGAGGGAATATTCCTATTCTACGCTTGTTTGCAAGCAGGGAATACCTCAATTACTACCAATAACTTCAAAGAACAGAATACTAATATTCGGGCAAACAATTTCAATACAATCAAACAATCAGTTTCTTTTGTCGTATATCACGACCTTACCCGGACCGTTACGGACAGTTTCTTCGGCGTCCCCTTCCAGCGCCCGCTTATCCTTTCACTCCCAAGATGCAGCCTTCCCGCAAGGTCCCAGTCAGGACCGTAGGTCACTCGAGAGAGGTCTGTTCGGAACCGGTGAAGTTCAGTTGATCAGCCGCCAGACGAGGGTCTCTTTCAGGCAGGTGCACTTCCCGATCGTTTAGATGTTCACTCCGTCGTTAGGACCTTTCTCACTGGACCCACATGTCGCTGATGGGCCCCGACGTTGGTGCGCCAATTGATGAAAAGCAACAAGACTCCCAAGACTTTCGATGCTGCTTGGTGCAAGCCACCTCTAATTCACCTTGAGAATAGCGATCAAAATAATGATGCAGGCGCTGAAAGTTGGAAGGCGAAGAGCAAGTTTATTTGCTCTAGAGGAGAGCACATCGCATTAGACTCCAGGGTTATCGTCAGGAGGTGCCTTAAGCTAGTTCTCACACAAGTCCAGTAGCAAATGTTCCTCCACCCAGGTCTTACAGATGATCGATATCTCGCAGCTGGACATTCTGGCAGGACCTAAAACATGTGGGATCGGTCAGATCAAAGGGGTCGGGTCACTGATTAAATTCTGGCCCCTTTGTTGGTGAGGCAAGTTCTGTCGTTACATGGGCAATAAACTAAGTCTGCAGGGGTGTTAGCACCTGGTGCCGGATTGAGTAGCCAGGTGCAGTGGAGGAAGTTATCAGGGAGGCCTGATTGAGCGCAGAGGATGAAAGGACAAGTGGGTTTGGTGTGGGAAGTGGCTCTACGGTATTGTCATGCTGACATGGTTTTACGACCCCGGTATGTGTGCTCAGGTTCAGTCAGAGCACGGGTGCAGATGAGGGCAGCTGGGGTGATGTTCAGGTGACCAGCAATGTGGGAAATGGCTCCAGTGAGTAAAACGGTTGCCGCTTACAAGCTCGTAGGGGCCTTCATTACACAAGATGGCGCCGGTAATGTTCATATTTATCGTCTTATTTCCACAAGAGTAACCAAATCTGGTCCCAATCTACCCCCGGCTAGGCAGTACCTCCCTTGTGTATCCCAAGCGGCTCCAGCTAGCGTGAATGGTGTGCGCTTTTTTATAAGGATAGCTGCGCCTCTCACGTACGAAGAATAAGAGGAGATGATTCGGTGCTCTGCCCATTTGCATGCAAATGTACTGGAGTGTTGTAGGGTAATGTGCGTCTCCTGCAACATTGCTACATGCACCTGATGTCTATCGAGATATGCTAATATCGGGCGCTTTTTACGTGGATCTCCCAGCCCGCGTACATTCAACATGATAACTTTCAGCCTATCAACGTCAGTAGTAGTCATGAGCTAGGAAAGGTACCATCCATGCAGTTATAGGCTCAATATCGCAGGTCACACCCCAGTCTAGCTCCTGGCGGACCCTCAAATCTAGTACTGACTGGGAAACAGCTAAACCACTCAACGCGCTGACTACTCCCCGCAAAATACAATCCTGTATGTTAATGACCATGTGTATCGTCCAACTTGTCCTCCCTCCCCCCACCACCCACTGTAGCAGCCCCAACTTACCAGAAATTGTCACCCGCCCCCGTCCCAACCAAAAAGAAAAACAACCAAAGAGAAAAATGAGGTCCATCATGCGTTTGCCAGGAAAAGGTCAGTAACCAGCATCCAATCCTCATGTTGACTAGCTCACAAGAATAACAAAATAAAACCCCCTTATTTAACAGTTGGGGAACACCGGGTGGGGGACTTACTACTAGGTGTCAGCATGTTTACCCCTCTCCCCAGAGACCCACGCAGCTTGTGCGTCAGGGCCCTAGAGGGTCAAGGGTGCCTGGTTTATCAACAAAACATGCTTTTCTCTCAGATTCAAACCATTGGGCAAATGGTATATATAACAAAACAATTCACCCTGCCCCAGTATTAGTACATCACATTGCAATATGTAGACTTATCTGCCCACTGACAGTCCCGTCATAAGGAGGCCTTGTCCACGTCCTCCAATAGGGCTTGCCGCGGCGCTGCCTGTTCTCCATCTCTACGCTGGGTACATTATATGTGTTTAAGGAACTCTTCCACCTGCTGTGGTTTGGTGAAAAACTGTTGTTTCCCCTGATGTGTGACTCTGAGGCGCGCTGGATACTACAGAGCATAATCAATTTGGGCCGCTCTCAGCTTATTCTTGACGTCCATGAATTTCCGCCGCTCTTCCTGGACCACCGGGGTGAAATCAGGGTATATAGAGAACTTATTCCCATCATATATTAGTTGTTGCTTACTCCTTGCTATGCGTAATGTCACATCTTGGTCCCTGTAATTCAACAGCTGAGCTATTATTGGTTGCGGTGCAGTGCCAGGGGGAGGCCGCGGCCCCAAGGAGCGATAGACCCGTTCCACTATAAATTGTTTAGACAGAGATTCCGCCCCTATCGAGGTCAATAACAGTTGATCTACGTACTCCTCCATCCCGCCAGTGTTGGTTGATTCCGGAATGCCAATTATGCGTATGTTATTGCGCCTACTGCGCGCTTCCAAGTCCTCATTTTGAGCAGCAATCAGTCTCAGGAGCTTGTCCATGCAGGCGATTTGCTCTGTAGCCCTGGCAGTCATATCCTCATTGTCAGCTATGCGTTGTTTGGCTTCTTTTAGACGGTCATCATGCCCTTCCAGTTTTTGGGCTATGGCATCCATTCTTGAAGCCATCTTGTCAACTTTGTCTACAATAGTAGCGAATCCATGGCGCACTTTCTGCATGATGCTTTGAACATCTGTCGCCTTGTCTGCCTGCCCTCGCTGTGCCTCATCTCCTTTTTCACCCTCTCGAGCCTCCTGCGTACCACGTGGGCCTCTTTTCGCCATTTCGAAGTTTAGTTTAGGCTGCCTGGTGTCTGGTTTGCCCATCACTGCTCGGTAACGCGCACGTCCCCAGTGACTGCGCAGCTAGAAATACATAACAGTGGAGGATCTCAGCAGTTCTTCAAGCGTTTTGGGCAGTTACACCTGCTTATCACCTCATGGAACACTACTGTCAAGCTCAGCCATCTGCTAATTTTGAATGGCGGTGCTTGTAGGTCCCAAATATGTGAGCTTCCAACATGCCGCAGGCCCCAGTTTTACATTGCCCACACCAGTATTACCTGTTGCAGAAAGGCACGTCTATTGGGGGGTTTCTAGCCAGTGTCTCAAAGGAGTGCGTGCGCCATGCAATACTTGTTCACTGCTCTTCTGCAACACTCCCTGGCAGTGCAGCTAAATATGGTCAGCTCAATTAACTGGGCCTGGCAACTCTCTCGCAGGATTCTTCATCTCCGTGTCAGGGCACAAAGCACCCCCGACTTTCGCAGGCAGCCCTGGGCTCCCTATTTCCTCCACATGGACCACTGCGTGGATTGCACGAAGTGCCCCGCTGTGCAATCGCCTCTCCCCTGGAGCATACAGGCAATAGTGATGGCACCCTGAGATGTGCGGCTATTGGCCGACGCGCCTAGGGCTCCATCTCGTTCTGCAGTAGGGCAGCGGGAAAGCAGGGGGGCAAAGGATGGTTCCACAGGCGTATCCACAGGGCTGCTATACCAGGGGGGCCCTCCACCGATCTCAGTATAATGGCGGCCGCCACAGAGAACCCGCCACAGTGTCCACGGACGACCCACTACCTATATGGGTTCGCTACCCGCACTTACTGCCTTGAGGGGGGACACAGCCGTATCGCAGGCAGGATCCGCTCACCCCAGTCATCCAAGGGGCGGAAAGAGTGTCCTCAGGCCACACATCCAACACACGACAGCAGGGGGGCCCGTTGCCAAAGCGGGCACAATGGCGGGCGCAACAGAGAGCAGGCCACGACCTGCACCGGTGCCTCGTCCTCATTATGAATCTACAAGCAGCTCACAGTCTCTAGTCCCCCTATTCGCTGGCAGCTCACCAGATTTACTGCTCCGGGGTGGCCGCCTCGTCTCAGGCAAGCGGGCACCACGGCAGCCACCACATGAAATATGTCACTCCCGATGGGCACAGGCACAGGTCTGTAGATATCTCAGCAATCTCTAATGTCCAGCCGTCACAGGTTATGCTACTCTTCCACAGTCGTCCGGGGGGGTCGTCACGCCGCAGGCAAGTTCCACTCACGCGGTCGCCCGGAGGGGACAAGTCTCTGGGCCTATCCGCCTCATGGCCAGCACCGGACTCGCGTAAGCCACTGTGCCGGTCTTGTCGCCCAGTAGCTCCAGACTCCTTCTCGGCAAATCTTCTCAGCGCCGCAGTAAGAGCAAGGCACAGACTTCAAGGCTGAAACTCGCACCGGAGTTTCAGTGAGTCCCCAGCTGCGACAGAACAGCACTAAATCACTCCAAATGGTTCAGTGAGCAGGATAAATAACGGATTAATGAGCCAGGCTGCAGGAGGCGCTAGGTGGCGCTTGAGCAGCATGACCGCATGCTGCTCAAGCGCCACCTAGCGCCCCCGGGCACTTGGGGAACTTATACTTACACACAGCAGTCCAGCCATGAGGAAGCACCACTGCTCGACTGTAAGCGGGCCGGGTGCCTTGTGAATACGAGGCTCATTCCGGACCAGCAGTATGGCGTAAGATTGATTATGCACGCAAATACCAGTTCAGTGTTATCCCATGAATGGCTGGAATTTTTTAATATGTGAGAGGCATCGCATTGTGTATTTCGAACTGTGAGCAGCATTTATTATGAACTGTGAGATGGCTTGGGATTGCTGATACCAGAATACATTGGGCTTCATCAGGAGGCCCACTTGGGCAATAAAATGTACAGGTGTTATCAATCAGCAGTTTGGCTTCATTTTTAGTGATTTCTCTGTCTGTGAACGAGGACGATGAAAGTCAGAAACGCGTCAGGCATCATTGATTAAACCCTTGAATTTGCTGTTTGAGCTGCAGCCTGATTTGAGCTGTTGGACGAGTGTATCCTATGCTTGGGCACTTGGGGAACTTATATATATATATATATATATATATATATATATATATACAGTGGCACCTCCTCTATAGGGGCGTTTGGGCGCCGCCCCCCTGCTTTCTCGCCGTGCGAGAAAGCAGAAACATAAATGGTGATAACTACCATTTGTTTCTGCCTTTTCGCGCGGCGAGAAGGCAGAAGTTCCTGGTTGGGGTTGGGCGGTCCTGCTCGAGGGCAGGGGGGAGTGGCTTGCCCACTGTTGTTCATACTGACTGTTTGGGCAGCAGGACCAAGCGTTCTGCGAAGACACTGCAATGGCTCAGACAGCTAAAAAAGTAAGGGAGAGTAGGAACAGCTGAATCTTCGATCTCATAAGAGGTTTGTGCCTAAAAAGTATGCATTTCAGTTTACTACAGGATTTGTAGCCTTGTATGTCAGTAAATAAATTAAGCCTAATTTGCACCTTGTACCTTAACTTGCCTGTCTGAATGCCTTCTCTCTGAGTCTTAAGGTGCCTCTTTAAAAGAAATATGAAAAGACATCTGTTTAGAAACATGATAACTCCCAACTGTTGGGTTATAAGGTGACTCTAAAACAAGCCCTAGTGTTTATTAGGACTTTGTTGTAGCTACATAGGAATCACAAGAAAAAAGATGAAAAAAAGAAAAGTGGGCAGGGTACAAACACCCTGACCACCTAGGCCTGCTCAAGGGATCCCACAAAAAGCCCCAGAGCCAAAAAATTATTGCCATTTTTTTTGAAGAAGCGGCAGGGTGCACGAATCCAGACAAAAACCAAACAAAACGTTGGGGCGTATTCTCAAGGACTTATCGCTGAGTTATCTGCACTTTAGCGCAGCAATAGAATTATCTTCCCATTCTCAACCTGGTGAAAACTGCCGATATCGCCAGTTTTCCAGCAATAGCTTCCGCAAAAAACATCGCCACCAATGAGAGCAACAACTAACACTAATGATACGCAGAATAGGCGTTCACATGAAAAAAACCACTAAAACACCACTTCTCGATATTTTCAAACCACCAGCCAAATCTGCAATGCGATCCAAAAACAGGCAGTAAGCCACGTTAGCAGTAAGAATTTAACATCTTCCTTTTACTGTTGTAAAGCAGGATGACTACCTACAGCATGAAAGAGAGACCAGCCCAGAGCCATATCTGAAGACCAACACATGTCATAGAGCTACCGATCATGTAGCTCCGACACCCAAGAAGGCCACAACACCCACCGCCAGCAACCCAGGACCTCCCCCCCCGGACCCTTCCCCTACTAACACCAAGGCAGCACAGAACAGAACAGCGGACCTTCCCAAAACGGCATGGCTCCTCACCCACACAATAGCTGAATGTTGGGAGACGTGGGAACCAAGCATGTGTGAAGGAGGCAAGTCACCCATCAATAACAATGCACACAATGCCAAGTGTAGCAGTGATGTGCTGGACAGACCTCACTATGCAGAGCACAGACCTCTTCATGTGTACATATACTGCTGGTGCTTGTACTGTTGTGGACAGTAGAACCAGCCATGTTAACTCAGGCAGTGGGGAAGATTTCGGTCATGAAGCTGTGTGGTCCCCTCCTCTAAGCGAAAGCTGAGTGGGCTGGTCCAAAGTATGCCTGTCCAGCATAGGAGTGTGAATAAATATGCCGGGGCTCTGGGCGTGGTTCACTTCTGGAAAGGCCAACGCGTCTGCCAGAGCGGTGGACCTCACCCTGCCAGAGGCCGCCACCATGACCACCGGCCTCCTCGACACAGGCCCTCTGCGAACCCAGTGGCACAGCACCGCAGTTATGTCTGTACAGACTATTGCCTTCAATGTACACTGCGGATAGCAGGGCTCCCAATTCAGATCGAGTCATTATTACAGATGACGTAGTCCAGTAGGCAACATACATTGCTCCCAGTGCGGCCCTCCTGTACCACATATCAACGCTGGCTGTGCACACGCTGGGTGCTTCATGGGCCACTAACTCAGTGCACCACAAGTCGCCATCACGTGGCCTTATTGATGCAGAATTCATTGGGCAAAAGACATTGCTTCCATTGCGGCCCGCCTGGATCACGCATCATCGCTGGCTGCGCACACGCTGAGTGCTTCAGGTTCTACTAACTCTGTGCAGCTCAAGTGAACGCCACGTGGATGTTGGCCCTTGCTGACCGCTGCCTCCGGCCTACACTGCGGTTAGCAGGGTTGACAATTCAGATAGAGTCGCGAATGCAGATGACGCAGTCCAGTAGGCAACAGACATTGCTACCAGTGTGGTCCGCCCGGACCCACTGCATCATCACTGGCTGCGCATGCGCTGAGTGCTTCAGGTATCACTAACTCTGTGTAGCTCAAGTGAACACCACATGGTCGTGGGCCCTTACTGACCGCTGCCTCCGGCCTACACTGCAGTCAGCAGTTCTCACAATTCAAGATAGGTTCCTTTTTTAAAAAATCCTTTTATTTATTTATTTATTTTTCTTTAAAAAAAAAAAAATATTCCAAAAATTTACAATACATGTTTGTTACTTCCAAGTCAACACCCCCCCCCCCCCCCGCCCCCGGGTCCGTGGAAACCAACAAGGAGAAAAGAAAACCAAAAGATACATATATGCAATTAAGTACATATAGATACATATCCAAAAGTACTATTCTTTCAAGCCAATGAAAACAGACAGCCTGAGAGCAGGTCATTTCTGGAAAAACCAAACTAGGCACCATGAGTAGAAAGGGAGTGAGTTGCTGGGAAGAAGAAAATAAAGATGGAAGGGAGAGCGCGGGAGGGTGTGGGCAGGATATTACCGATCTTAGCGGTTCATAGCCTCAATCCAGTTGGTCATAGGACCCCTAACAATTATTCCCTGCTTCTTTGCCCTCTGACTTTTGTGGGCGTAAATTGCCCACTCCAGCCTCTGCTTACTCCTGAGGCTCAGCTGGGAGATTTTTAATGTTACGCGGCACCTTGCACTTTCAACATTCCTGCTGCTACTTTTATTTAAAATTGTACAGATTTTAGAGACAGTCTATTTTAACTGAGGGCTTACTTGAAGGGCGGGCACTGACCGGTGACGGTGGATTTCGGGGCACTGCCGGTCACGGTCACGGTATATTTGTGTTAGGCATAGCAGGGCCACCATCTTGGGGAGGCTCGGGCGGCAGCGCTCTAGTTGCTCGACCGGAAGCACCTTATAAGAGGTTGGGAGCCAGCGCGCGGTCTGTGCTTACTCCTGAAGCTCAGCCGGGAGATTTTTAATGTTACGCTGCACCTTGCACTTTCAACATTCCTGCTGCTACTTTTATTTAAAATTATACAGATTTTAGAGACAGTCTATTTTAACTGAGGGCTTACTTGAAGGGCGGGCGGACTGACCGGTGACGGTGGATTTTGGGGCACTGCCGGTCACGGTCACTGTATATTTGTGTTAGGCATAGCGGGGCCGCCATCTTGTGGAGGCTCGAGCGGCAGCTCTCTAGTTGCTCGACCGGAAGCACCTTAAAAGAATTATGACTCAAGCGCCTGGACCGTGCCACGTAACATGACCCCTGTCAGTTTTTTACCAGGTAAGCGACCAACATATACTTATTCAAGAAGTGGGTTGTTACGACTAAATAACGTGGGTAGTAGTTTAGACTGTCCCTGCTTTCCCTTATATGAAGACTCAATAGATTACCCGATGTTCTGTCCTTATTGCAACATTAACCTTCCAACACCCGTGTTTAGAAAAGTAAGGGATAGGATACCGGAGGTAACAGGTGTTCGGAGGAACAACTCTACACAGGGCATAAAAGGGATCCTTCTAAACGCTCGGTCACTGGTCAAGCATAGCACAGAATGCGCGGCCCTGATAGAAGATCTAGAGGCAAAAGTGGCATTTATCACCAAAGCGTGGAGGGCCGAAGCCTCTGGACCAGACATAGTAGAGGCATCACCACCTGGTTTCCTATGTCATACGGTCAATAGGCAGGGCAAGAAAGGAGGGGGGCTGGCAGTGATTTACCATGACTCCAGCAATGTTATATTTAAAACAATTACCAATGGGGGATGTGAAGCCCTGAGCTTCTCCCTTTTCCTCCCACACAAGGAGAATTTTAGAGGAATTCTGTTATATAGGCCACCAGGGCTGTGGAAATCCTTCATTGATTTAGTGGGCAATCTGATGGAGGAAGGCATAAGTGACAGATCCTTCTCCATAATGGGCGACTTTAACTTCCATCTGGAAGACCCTGTAGACTTAGACACACAGGAGTTATTGGACCTCATGAATGGACTTGACCTCCTACAAATAGTTAAAGGGGCCACCCAAATAGCAGGACATACGCTGGATGAGATATTTTCAAATTACCCACAGCTATCTGTGATGGAGGTGTACCCAGTAGTGTGGTCGGAACACTCTGCCATTCTATTTGAGAGAGCCTGTTTAGATAATCAGAACCATGTGAAAGCGACAACAAAACCCTGCTACACACGCGCCTGGAACAAGATTGAAGCCAAAGATTTGTCAGACCTCCTGGAATCCACCTTGCCCTCTCTGGTTGGTGAGGTTGACACGGCTATCACCAGATTTAATGACTGGGTTAATGAAGCTTGTGATAAGCTTGCCCCAAAAAAACGCTTCTACCCTAAAAGGACTCATCCTTCTGCCCCTTGGTATACCCCCATCTAAAAGCTCAGAAATGCATTTGTAAGCACTCTGAGTGGGAATGGAGGAAGGGCTATAAGGCAGAGGACAAAACAAAACATAAAGAAAGTATACAGGCATATAAGCAACTGTTGCTTACAACTAAGCAAGAGTACTTTGCGAGTCAAATTGAACTAGCGGAAAACTAAGCAAAATAACTGTTTCAGATTGTCTGTAAATTGGCCAACCCTCATACGTCACAAGTGGCAGAGAGCCAGGAACTCAGTGACAAAATCGCCAAGTACTTTTTAGATAAAGTTGAGGACATTTTTTTCAACCTTTAATAATGCCAACAATGGTCTCTCTCATGAACCAGGCATGGATATTAACATGGCCTCACAAACGCAGTATGCTTTGACTGAATTCCCTCCGCTAGCCAACACTGATACTGCTACACTTCTGCAAAATCTGAAATTAGGCTCCCCCTATGACCCCTGCCTTATTAAAATAGCCAAATTGATCCCTCAAATTTTTATTACGGCTCTGACCCCCCTTTTTAATATTGTATTGGGGTGGGCAGCTTTCCAGCGTATTGGAAGACGGCCTCCTTGATCCTGTTGCTAAAAAAACCAAATCTGGACGCAACAGATGTTCGCAACTTCAGACCTATCTCTCGCCTACCTTTCCCAGCCAAAATGTTGGAGAAATTGATTAATAGACATCTGAGCAGCTACCTGCATGACGCTTAGGTGCTTGACTGTTCGCAATATGGCTTCCGGGAGGGTCACAGTACCGAAACCGCCCTCTTAAAATCTACGGAAGAGATTAGGAAAACTCTGGATCAGGGGGGTAAAGCAGCAATGATTATGCTGGATCTCTCCGCAGCGTTGGACAAGGTCCATCATGATCTTCTGATGGACCATTTGTCAGCCTGCAGAGTAAAGAATTCTGCCTGAAAGGTCTTACAGTCTTTCCTCTCTGATCGTAGGCAGATAGTAGCCCTTGGAGAGTTTTGCTCGGCCCCTTTTCAACTTCCCTGTGTGGGTCCCTCAGGGATCATCATTAGGTCCAACCCTATTTAACGTGTACGTATCGTCCCTGGCTCCATTGATAAGATCTTTTGGATTCCATCTTACCTCCTATGCGGACGATACGATGATAGTGGTATCCCTCCTTCGAGGACTAGCAGGGGCGGTTAGCCACAAGCTACACGATTGTATGGAAGCAGTTGGATCATGGATGACCAGTAACTGTCTTAAATTAAACTCAGATAAGACTGAGGTCATTCTATTTGGTAATGATTTTAACGTGTGGACCCCAGAATGCTGGCCGGACTCTTTGGGACCTCTGCCTGTACCCTCCGCACAAGTGAAAAACTTGGGAGTGTATTTGAATGACAGATTGGACATGAGAAAACAGGTTAATGCTGTGGTGTCATCCACGATGTTCACTATCAGAACTACTAAGAAAATCCTCCCTTTCTTGCCTAAGGAGAGTCGACAGACGGTGGTTCTTTCACTGGTTATGTCAAGACTTGACTATTGCAACAGCCTCTATTTAAATATCTAAGAGAGGCTGTTGCATAGGCTACAGATGCTGCAGAATACAGCTGCTAGGCTGATTTCAGGCATTCCTAAATTCTCCCCTATTTCTAGTGAAATCCGCAAACTTCACTGGTTGCCTGTGAGACAACGAGTACACTTCAAATCCATGTGCCTTGTCATTAAGTCACTTCAGAATCAGGGACCACGCTGCCTACAGGACCAACTTCAATGGTATTTACCAACTAGACCTTTGCGGTCATCAGCTCAAAAATTAGTGAGAGTACCACCAGTGAAAAAAGCCCGTTGGGGCGGTAAAAGCTTTGTGGTGGGCGCAGCAAAACTGTGGAACCAGCCCCCCTTTTATCTGAGGAGTTGCACGGATTTGCTTCCATTCAGAAAAATGCTTAAAACCTGGTTATTCTAGAACCATCTCCTTACCATGCTACTTATTTTTTTCTCCTCGGGATGGCAGATAGCGCCAGGACACCCTTGGGTAACAGACACGCTCTATAAATTAATTAACATAACATAACATAACAAGTGGCGGGTAGCCTCACTTGCCATTGACCAAAAGATGGAGGATTCAGGTCTTTCCAATAGGTAGCTATACATATCCGTAAGATAGTCATTACAACAAAGATTAATGCGCCGCCGGCTTTCGGGTCTATTTGGCCATATAGCCCCAGCAAGATCATACAAGGTGCAAGTTGAATTTCTAGCAAGAGAATCTTGCTCAGAAAATTTTGTACATCTTGGATTAGTGGTTGAAGTTTAGGAAAAGTGGTAAACATGTGTACAGCGTCCGCACTGTGTGCAGTTTGCCCCGGAGCCAGAGGTCCATTTAGCAACCCTACTGGGTGTTATATACAAGAAAAACACGGTTTTATAAAATTGAGCTTGTAATTTCGAGGATAGTAGGTATATTTGTGCTAGACTTAGAGCAGAGAGGAAAGCATTCGGCGGGGCATTTACCTTAAGTTGCCATTTAATGTCAATTTTATTCAAGTCATCTGGCCGTTGTGCATTCAAAGTGGAATAGATGCTTCCTATTCTTGGCAGGTTAGGATTTGTTAATTTTGTTGATGAGTCCGACCGCGGTGAAGCCGGAAGATCCGCCGGTTTTATATTTAAGATAGTTTGTGATGGCCTGGTATTAGAAAATCTGGCTATTACCCAATTTAAAGCGGGCTTGCAGGTCTTGAAATGTTCGAATATGGCCGGAGCTAAAGAAGTCCCCTAATTTGTCAATCCCTGCTAGGTACCATTGTCGGAGATATATGCTTTGAAATATCTGTGGCAGATTATCATTGTTTCTAACCGGGGTGTAGTGGTTTAATTTAGAAATTCCAAAGATCTTGCGGACATTGTTAAAAACTCAGTAAGCGCTAAGCAGAGTCTTAAATCGGACTCATTTGTAGAAGCTGAATTCCAATTGGCGCCATAAGCAGCCCTTTACGCTGTCCCCCAAGAGTGAAAAATAAGGATAAGGCAGCCCTGAAGAGCTTAGTGAACAGTCTTCATGTAATAAATCACTGGAATTCTGCAGTGCTGAGGCCCAATAATATAGTTTTAGATTAGGAAGAGCCCAGCCTCCCTTTTCCCTAGTAAGGGAGAGGAGATTGAATGCTCTCCTTGGCTGCGCGTATGCCCAAATAAACTGAGTAAATATTCGTTCAAATATGGCCATTGAGTGATTGTTGAAATTGAGCAGAATGGTCCGAAAAAGATACAGTAGTTTTGGGAAGAATGTCATCTTTAAGACATTGCACCTTCCTACTAAGGTTAGGTGCAAGTTATCAATTTTCCGAAGAGATTTTTCCAATATGATGGCCAGAGGAGTCAGATTTTTGGAGACGACTTTGTCCAAATCAGAGACTATACAGACTCCTAAATATTTTGCCTTTTCCGTTATCCTACTATCTTCCCAACTTATCTTACTATTTACCACTATTTGCATTTTGATTTATTCAGGGCATAGCCTGAGTGAGATTAATCCAAACTCCTGCGCTTCTAGTTCTAATGCCCTGATGGCAGTCTCAGGCTCAGGGGTTATTATAGCGAGGTCGTCTGCATAGGCCATCATTTTTGTGTCCATGCCGAACCTGCTAACTGGTGGGATATACGTGTTTAGCTCTATTCTGATTATCAAGGGGTCAATATATATTGCGAATAGCAGGGGTGAACAAGGGCACCCCTGTCTCGTCCCTCTTGTGATCTTAATTTGTTCTGTCAACTGACCATTGATAAGGATTTTGGCAGTAGGATTTAGCTAGAGAGCCAGAACTGCCTGGATTATTCTAGGTTTAAAGCCGATCCGACGCATGATAGCCCATAGAAATTGCCAGGAGACCAGATCAAATGCCTTTTCTGCATCTAGAAGAATTAGCGAGATCGGGTCTCCTGACACCTCTGCAGCATCGAATAAGGTGATCGTGCTGCGGACGTGCTCAGTGGTGCCTTTTTTGGGTATAAAACCATGTTACCATTTTGAGACTTAAGACTCGATGTTAGTAGCAAGTCTGGTAGCAATGATTTTTTAAAAGATTTTTGAGTCAGTATTCATTAATGTTATGGGTCGATATGATGACATTTCTAGCGGTGATTTGTCTTTTTTGGGAAAGATGATTATTTTAGCTGATGACCAGAAATCTGGAGGTTTGGCGTCCTCAAAGATGGATCTCACCATCTCAGTGAATATTTCTTTTATTTGCTGAGAGAAGACCTTGTAGAATTCTACGGGTATATTGTCCATCCTCCATCCCTGCGGCTTTCCCGTCCGGGAGGGAAGAAATTGCTGTTAAGATCTCACTCCATGTTGGAGGGATTTCTATTGCCTCACGTTCGTTCAAGTTAAGCTCACTAATGGGGATACTAGCTAGATAATCTCTGATTTTCCCCTGTATATCTAAAATAGTACCTTACATTTTTTCCGAATAAAGTTCTGCGTAATATTTCTTAAAGGCTTCTTAAAATTTTCTGGGGTTGGATGTTCCTACATTGTCTATATTTATTGTGGTGATAGCGTTAGCGGTTGTCTGTTAGCGATGGAGAGTTGGTGGCTAATGCGCTCTCCCAGCTCGTAGCATTTTTCCTTAAACGCTGCCCATTTAGTGGCTATTTTCTCCACCAGCACTGCACCCATCTCTGATTTGGCCATTGAGACCGCTAATTGTGCCTTCTCAATCCCTGTGCCAGTCTGAACAGCAGATATTAATTTTTTCTCCACTTCTATCATCCCATCCTGTGCCAAACTAATTTGAAGCTTCTCTTTTTTATTCCTCCTGATGGAAAAGCGTAGCGTCTCGACCCTTATGCCGGCATTAAGGCTATCCCACACTATCATGGTGGAAGCTGAACCATTGTTTATTCTCAAGAATTCTAGTATCCAATTAGCCATATGTTCACAATAATCATTATTATACGGCAGTGCTTTTTCAAAGGTCCACTGTGAGGCTGGTTCTAGGTTTCCCCACCCTTCTAAAGTTAAAATTAGAGGATTATTGTTAGAAAGAAATCTAGGGGCAACATCGATAGAACAGTCATGAATTAAGGAGGGCGAAACGAAAAAATAATCTAATCTGGCTAGTGACAAATGCGGAACGGAGAAAAAGGTAAAGCCGTGCTGATTCGGTTTAGTGTGGGCCCAGACATCCTTTAGACCGTGGCTGCTCATTAGGTCAACTAACGCCCGAAACACCTTAGGTTTCCTACCCTGGTAGACCCATACCCCAATTGGATCCCAAGTACTATGCAGGTTTAAATTCAAATCTCCACATAGTATAATCGGAAGTGGCCAATGAGCAAGTTCCTCATTTACATGTTGTAGAGCCGCCGGGTCATCTAGATTGCTGGCGTAGATAGTGCAGATCGTAAATACGGATTTCGAGAATAAAGTGCGTCTTGCAATGACCCATCTCCCTAATAAGTCAACTTTAACTTGATTGGCCACTAACAGCAGGTTTTTCCTAGCTAGTATTCCGACCCCCTTCACCCTAGCCCCTTGAGACGTTGCCCCGATGACTTTAAACCCAAGGGAGTTCAGGAAAGATCTCTGGGCACCTTTAATGTGTGCTTCTTGTAGACATATTATATCTGCCCCATTAATCGTAGTGTTTGTGCAGTTTTCTGTCGTTTTGATGGATCGTTCAGGCCACACATGTTTAATGATACCACCTTAAGTTTATTTAATGAACCCATAATTTACTTATGGTAGCATTCCACTTTTATTTTGGTGTGTGATCCAGGCCCTTTGGCCTACCAGCTCTTTTCTGCCCGAAGGTCCTCCCATACCCTCCGATCACCCCCCCACCCTATCTCCTCCCCCCAGCCATAGTACCCCGCTCATATGGCCTTCTTGAGTTACAGTGTAAAAAAACTTGAACGTTATATACAGTTGAGTACGACCTGTTAATTATTAGCCCTGTGTGCTCCCCGGACCCAGTTGCCCCTCCCCCTGCCCCCCACTCAGAATTAGACAGTCAGGAAAAACCTGAATGATGGTGAGCACATGTGAGGTCCCGACCTCCACCCCATTTGTGACCTCTCTAGTTAATAGGCTGATCAGCGTTACTAGAGAAAAAAAAGACAATTCAGTCCACACAAATGCTGTTATCAAAAAAGAAAAGAAAGAAAAGAAAAGAAAAGAGAAAGAAGGGTGATTGGTGCAAAAAGATGTGCAGCAAAATAAAAGTCAATATCTTTAGCCCCTGTGGAAGTTCATCCTGTTGCCCATAGGCCAGTCTTGGCCAGAGTCCAAAAAAGTCCTGAATATCTTAAAGACGGATTTTTAACTATTTAAGGTTTCTTCCTTTCGGTTAGTTCTTTTAGGTACTCTCCAGCTTTAATCTCAAAGTTGATTTTCAGTCTAGCCGGGTTCATCAGGTAAACTTGGGCCCCTAGCTGTTGTAGTGGTGTTATCAGTTGGCAGAGTCCCCACCTCCGCTCCACGGTTGCATGCCCAAAGTCAGGTTTAGAGAAGAACTTTATCCCGTCTACTACTTTAGGAGAGTTAGGCCTTGCTTGGTCATAAACTAATTGCCTCAACAGAAAATTCCCAAAGAAAACTAGGAAGACTCTTGGTTTAACATTGTTTGAGCTGATACCCTCTTGCCTTTGCTTCAGGTTAAAAGGAAAGCGGTGGGCTCTTTGGATCTCTTGATCTCAGTTCCAACTCGTCTGTGAGGGGAAGACGGCCCGGAGGAGTTTCACAATGAATGCTCCAGGATCTTCTCCCTCGACTCCTTCTGGAATAACTAGTAGTCTAAGGTTGTTCCTTCGCATTCAATTTTCATGTTCTTCCAGTTTAATCATCATATCTGTAAGGCGTGCCTCATCGGATGCTGATTGTTCTTTTACTTGCATCACTTCCGTCTCAAGGATCTCTGTTCTGCCCTCTACCATGGCAAGTCTGTCTCCAATATCCGTGCATATTTTGTTTAGTTTCCGAATGCCACCTTGAAGCTTTTTAGAGGTCCCTCTTGCAGCTAAGCTTTCTGTTTTTGCCTCGTCCCGAAATTGGTTGATAGATTCCAGGATTGAAAACAGAGAAGGCTCGCACGCATTTGTAGAAACTAGCTCTGAGCTTGCCCTTTGCTGAAACCTAGTGGGCTCAGAGTATGGTGTCTCTTGTAGGTCTGAGTGATCCCATTTCAGCTGGCTACGTTTCCTGCCTCGTTTTTTTCTCCCCTTTTTTCCTGTATTCTTGGCCTGCTCGCTCAGCCCCCCTTCTGAATTGCTACTTTCAAAGGAGCTTGGTACCTCGTCGTCTGACCCTGTTAAGGAGCCATCTGAGACAGAGTGGAAGTTTTCATTTGCTGGATCCAGGGACTGTGGGTCATCGGCTTTTTGGTTCTCTTTTACCAGGCTTTCCATGCTCCCTGCTCCTTCGTTTTGAATGTATGACAATAGAGGCTAGTGAAGTTACCTAGGAAACAAATGAGTTGTTATCTGAGGTAGCATTGCCAACTATGGCGTTTTGGTCGCCATGACTTGTTGCTGGAGAAATTATTTTTTTATTCACCACTAGTTTGGCGCTGACTGCGTCCATTGTTGAGTATGCACATTGCGGTGGTGGTAATGCACAATCTTGACGTAGAATCGGGCAGCGTCAGATAAATTGGTTACCTTATCTGGAGCAAGAATAGAAGCAGAGGTGGTGGTAATGGCTATGGGAGGGGTAAGAGTAGTTTTTTTTTTTTTGCAGTGATGAGAAAGTGTCTGGCAATTGACAGCGTTTTCCACGTTACAGACGTGTTTGCAGCAAGATTACCCCCTCCACCAGATTTACTTGTTTTCTTTACCCCCCATCTTCCCTTTTACTTTTTTGAGAGAGTCTGCTTTTTCTGTGACCTTTTCAGCTTTATCTCTTTCTCCATGCTCCTTGTGGCTCGGGTTCGTTTTGTTTTTGCTGATTTTCTGTCCTCGTGTAGGCATCCTCCAATGATTCGTGTTATTCCGTTTGGAAAATGAGATTTCTATGCTCGCGCTGATCAGATTTACCGAAGGGCATCCATTCATTCCATGAGGCTGTCTTGCGCTATACACAGTGTCCGCAGCGTCTTACAGAGGATGTTGTTGAAAGAAAATGAGCCGTCGGGATTTGCAGGCACGTCGGTGTACTTCCGTGAGCACCAGCTCGCTTTAAACCGGACAGAAATGCCAGTATTCCTGCGGCCACGCATATGCTGCTGCTCGCGGGGGCCGTAGCTTGTTGTTTTCGGATAGCTCAATCCCGTTCATCCGATCCTCTCTGGAGCACCCAGGGCGATATACCAAGTCGCCAAGCCGCCAAGCCAAGGCGAGGAGTGATCAGGTCTGTTCAGCCCAGCCTCACGGTTGAAAGTGGCGTGGAGGTCAGGAGGAAAGCACTCACAATAGCGCCATCTATTGTCCCTGCATCTCTCAAGATAGGTTCCAATGCAAATTGTGTAAGAGAGTATAAACGGTTAAGAAGACCAAATGCTCCCAATCTGTGCAGCTCAAGTCAACTCCACGTGGCTGGGGGCCCTTGCTGACCACTTCCGCCCTACACTGCGGTCAGCAGGGCTCACAATTCAAATTCAGTCTTGATTCATTAATTGTACAGTCTAGTAGGCAACAAATATTGCATCCAGTACGGCCCACCCGCACCACGCATCATCTCTGGCCACGCACACACTGAGTGCTTCATATAATAGCACATAGCTCTTCCCCCAGAACAGGGCTGAATAAAGAACTCATACCCCACAAAGGGTCACTTTCTAATCTAGGGAACATGTCACGAAAATCTAATCATATACAACTACCACCGGAGGCTGTCCCGTCTGTGTGCGTTCTCTCTGGAGTGCCAGCACTTACAAATGGAAAATCTGAAAGCCAACAGGATCTAAGAAATAAGGTGGTGTTCTGGCTAACAAAAAACAGACCCCTGCCTCCTGATATTGATGGAAGAATACGAAGTGGTAGAAGGGTGGGCTGGCTAGGTCCGCTTCGAAAAGATATACCCGGCGACCTGGTGTTAATAAATATTAGAAATAACAACGTTGTCCTATATCTTCAAACCTGGCGGCCACAAATAGGAGATGGACCTATACACACCTGGGAATTATCTGACTTTTATCCCAGAGCAACACTCCTCCCCCTATCAAGACCAATGAGAAGAGTGACTTGCCGATGGGCAGAAATGGCCCCGGGGTGAGGGGCGATAATATCCAGACTTTGATTTGATATACTTCGTAATGAACTTAATGATTAGCTGATTTCCTCCAAAGATTTATGGCCCGATGTAGGTAATTCTAATTTACCACTTCTAAAATACTGAATCATACCGATTCGGTATTTAAGAAGTGGTAAATTAGAGGGGGGGAAATGTAGGTAATTCAGAATCGGTAAATACCGAATCGGTAAGATTCGGTATTTACCGATTCTGTAAATACCGAATCGTTATCCCCCATTGATTCCTATGGGCCTTGAAGCCCATAGGAATCAATGTGGAATACCGAATCGGTATTTACCGATTCGGTAAATTCCAATTGTTGCAAGGGTGCAGGGGGTGTCACTTTGACACACTCTAGCACCCCAATTCCGGACTTGTATGTACATGGCTGGTACATACATTGCGATTCTGATTTTGCGATTCGCTAAAAATCGCAAATAAAGATTCGCAAACCGCAATCTTTTTTTTTTGTAGTAAAATTTTTGGAAGACCTTTATTGATAATGCATCGTACAGATAGCCAAAACAAACGCCCGAAGACTCCCAAAGGTATCACATAGCAATAAGACAATGCTCGAAGGATCTAGTACAAAGGTACTGAGGTCTAATTTTCAAAGATAAGTTCTGAAGGATAAACGGTGGCAGGATGTCATAAGGCAGCACAATGGTTCCGGCGTGAAGGATAAGGAGAGACATACATACAGTGCACTAAAAATACCAGAACCAGCACTTTCCCATTGAAGAAAAACGTTTAAACCCAGAAGAAAAAAGGAAAAAGAATAGAAGGCCCATAGAACAAAAAGGAAGTAAACAAAAACCCCCACCTCCCACCCCCCACCCTGCACCCCTGCAGCTGGCTACGGCCTAGCCCCCCCAGCAGTGTGCCTGTCGCCCACTAAAAAGGAGTCCCGAAATATAGGAAGTAAGAAAAGGGTTCTAACCTATAACTATAATAAATGAAAAGAAGCGGAGGAGGAGCCCGCCACCAGTCCCCCGGCATCCCCCCTCCCATAGTTCAATATTAGCTCAGGATGTATTGTCCGGTGAAAAACAGCATTACTAGCATACAATATAGAAGGCACAGAGTCGGCACATTGCGTTATCCAAGAAATCAACACGCCCCACATCCAAGTCGGTCTGCAACGAGGAAACCATCAGACAGCGATAAGAAGCGTTCATCCCTGTCCCGTCTTCACTCTCCCCCCACTGCTAACAGAAATAACCCAAAAAGGCGCGAACAGTAGTCCGAAAGGGGCACTTTGCTTCAAACACACAACCAGATCAAGAACACTGAAGTCCAACATTCCCATGCTGAGCAAGGAATACACAACCCTCGTAGCATAAAGCGAATCCAAGCCAAGGGGAAAAGTCTCGATGTCCAGCCCCTTCTGGAGCGATCTCCGGGTATCAGGGGGCAAGACGTGGGGAAAAGACTCCCGTCGTGATCGCAATCCGTGGGTCGTACTTCGGTCCGGGCAGACATCGTCCGTTGCAAAAACAGCCTCGGAGCCTGGAGTCCCAACGCCATCACTATTGCGCAAGGCCGCCATCTTGTATGAGACAGACGCAGGGCGAGAAGTATCACTGTGGTCCGGCAAGTCCGCCATTTTCGAGCACCCCTGTGCAAGCATTATTTCGTCAACCTTGCTGATCAGGGTTTGCGCAGAGTAAACCATTTCGTGGTGAAGGGAGACGATAGCCGCCAATAAATCGCCGTAGCACTGATCACATCCACGCTCCCTGCCACTCATGTCCCCTTGCACCACACGTCCGTGACCACTCCATGGCCCCAGCTCCTCGGGGTTGTGCGCCATTACGCACTTCGCGGTCTCAAATGGAAGCCCTCCAGGTCGGGGCAGGCTGCTCACAGTAAGCTTTAGGTCTACGCTTTGGAGAAGAGCGGTATAAGACCCAGGAAGCGGCCGTAGGCATTGTCCCGGAAACCAGCCGCCCTGTTTGAGATCAGTGGGGTGGATATTTCGGGAACCTCCCGCTGGTAGCGGGCCAGCACTCAGGCAGTCACTCGGCAATCCACAGCAAAAGTTCCCGCAGTCATAAAATAACTCCAGATACAGGCGCCAGGCACAATCAACTCTGTACCTCTAGTCAAGTGGGGCGGGCGGTTCAAATTCGGCCGCGACTTCCACAAATGGTCCGACCGGTTCAGCACAGCTGCTGACGCCCGGTGTTGTTCGCTCCGCAGCCGGCTCCGGTGTCCACTCGAGGCCCCGGTCTCAGGGCCGATGCAGGCCTCAAACTTCAGTCGAACATTTCTCCAGATTGCAAAGAGGCATGAGCTTCAGGATTTCCCTGCGGGCCGTCGGAGCATAACAGCTACCGCAATGTGCCTTCTCAACGCAGGATCGCCGGCAGGATAGTCACAAAGAAGGAGATGGTCCTCGGAGCCGAGGGACTACACGTCCGACCCGGTCGCCATCTTGGCTCCTCCCCCCTCGCAAACCGCAATCTTGATACATCTAGCCCTTAGTCTCTTAATTCCCAATCCACCACATGAGTACGTTTCTAAAGCCCCTCAGAATTTCAAGGAAGGCAGATAGAGAATCCAAGGGTGTCAGGTAGAGGCTAAGAGTGAGGTCCACTCCAGGTCCAGTTGCTATTGGTTAGCTGGGTACTTTCAGGAAAAGGCCTCTTTCAGCATGTTGTCTCCCTGTAGCCTCAAGAAGGTCAACTAGCTGACGCTTGAAGTCCTTCTTTTTGTTCTGGGTACAAAAGGAAGCAGGTTGAATCCTTCAGAGCTCCTCTCAGGTCCCAAACAGCAGGTACAACTCTCCTTCTGACCTTCCGCAATCAATGAAGTGTTCTGAAATGGGTGCTTGAAGGTGCCACATTTATGCCAGTGGGGTAAAAAATGCCATGTGTCAGGGCATTTTCTAAATGGACTCTGAGGCCTGTGGGTGTGGGTAGGGAGGTCTATATGATAATCATAGAATCTTCCATATCTAATTTTAAAATCCTGTATGAGACAGGTTCTGTACACACCAAAACCTCAGTCAGAATTCTGTTATAATAAAAGCTGAATTTTTAGGTATTAGACAATGGATGCACAAGAATCTTTTGGCATCCTGTATCCCTCCTTTGAAGTGTGCCCCAAGTGTAACATGTAGTTCAATTGACCTCTCAAGCAGCATGTGACACTGTGCTATGAAAAAGAGGACCACAACCCCCACCCTACATATTTTGTGGAGTTCAGAGGGGTCATCTCTGCCCATTCAGGCCAGCCTATTATTTGCTCCTTCGAGGTACAGGGCAGCATTCTAATAGTTACTTTTCTTAAATCCTACTTCACCAAAGAATTGGATTATAATAATTAAAATTGTGGTTTCATTATTTTTCTAGCTGGTTCCTTTACAGGGTTAGCAGTATTAGGATTTTAATCTGCACTCTGATTTTCCACATGGGACAGCCTGGCCTGCCACAGTCAAGATAGCTTTTTGGCCTCATCACTGTAGGGTCATAGTTTTGTTAGTTTCCGATATGGCCCACTTTTAAATGCCATTCAACCTACCTTGAGGGTTAAAAGGTTTACATTGTGGTGAATTAGTAATATTCAAAAGGGAGGTTTTTACCTGTGAAAAGGGTTATTTTGACAGGTTACACATCAGGGTTACACTTCAACAATCATGGTAGAACTGTCGTCATGTTTGCACTGCCAAAATAGGTGCTGCAGTTCACATGTTTAACTTCCAGGCCTTGGATGCATCTTTTACACTATGTATTCGGGACTTACAGACAAGTTTAAATGTGTTAATCAGGAATAGGAAATTTTAACCATGGTTAAAGGGGGAGTGCATGCCCTTTACTTTTTGGCAGCTGTAAAGTGCTCAGGGTTCTAATTATAAAAAGAACAATTGATAGACAGACTGCAGAACAATGTCATACATTCACCCCTGTACAGAGATCTGAGCCTAAATCCATCGTTGTTTGCTCCCCATGCCATTCCAGTTTGAACCCAGCCATATGCATTGACCCTGCTCCCGGTGGGAACAGTCCAGCCCAAACTACCTGGCCAGGACCTCTTTCTGGACTGGAAACAAGCATCCTGGGACCGATTTCGGGGATTCACCCGTCATCAGTCAGGCTAGCTTGAGTCCAGAGGCATGGAGAGCACAGGACCCACGCCTGGGCATACCCGTCCCACTCAGGGTGACGAATGCAAAAAGAACAATTGATGGACAGATTGCAGAACAATATCATACATTCACCCAAGTGCAGAGATCTGGGTCTAAACTGGGGTGGCATGATGAGCAAAAGAACAATGGATTTAACACGGATCTCTTGACTGGGGGTGAATGTTTGATGGGTTCTACATGCCATCCATCATCTGTGTGTCTTTTGCTTGCTTGCCCTAAGTGTGCCGGGAATGTCCAGACGTGGGTCCCGGGCTAACTGCACCACTGGATTCAAACTAGCCTGGCTGATGAGGGGTAATGCCCCTAAACCGGTCCCAGGATGCTTGTTTCCGGGCCAGGGAGGACCTGTCTTGGCAGTTCGGGCTGAACTGTTCCCATGAGGCACAGGATCAAGACTAATTTGCATGTGGCTGTGTCTAAACTGTGTTGGCATTGTCTGCAAAAGAACAATGGAGTTAACCCAGATCTGTTGACTGAGGGTGAATGTTTGATTTGATTTGCATTCCTTCCATCATCTGTGTGTCTTTTGCTTTCTCGTCCAGCGTTCTAAAGGCATTACAAATATAGGGTCCAACAAAAGGTATACAATCTGGGTTGACCAAACAGCAAAGGGTGATTTCCTAAAGTGGTGTTTCTTTCTTGAAGGTAATGTGGGCCAGATAACAACTTAGAAGAAACTATTTCCACTCTGTTCCAGGTGCGGTAACAGATTGGATATGTTAAGTAAAAGTTAGACCATTTGCGTGTTATGTGTTAATTGCTCCAGGCAGAGTTAGAGAAATGGTTGCTGAGTATCGATGAGTACCATATACATTTATTGCAGCATTCAGACCTCTCAGCAGGTGTATGGAAGGAATAGTCTTTACAGGTCTTAAATCTGGACCAGCTAACCATTTTGAACTTCTTCCACACTGCTGTTCTAAAATGTTTAAAGTTATACAGTGTTTTTTCCAAAGCAGTACTGCGTTATAAATCATCAACTTTGAATGGTACACAAGAAAAGCAAGGGAGGCAGGATGCAGAATAGTATCTAAACTGTTGTCGGAACCCTTCTGTCAGAAATTTTAATTCACTCTAAATGGATAAATGACAGGCCAGACAAGACACAGTAGGTGGGGAAATTGATCCAGAATTAATCACAGCAAATAGATGAAGCGTTCTAATGAGGTTCAACAAGCAACATGCACAAATAAACCCAAGAAACCAGGTCTTCAAATGCAGACAGGATTTTATTGAATCTCAAATATTCTTGAATAGTTCCAAATCATAGTAGATATGGAAACTGGCCCCAATCAATTATCAAAGCAGATTTTCAGCAGAGATCAATATTTTCATAGGATTATGTTTCGCTGAGTAAACACAGTGTTAGGCCAAGAACATATTTTGGAATATTTATCTTTTTCAGAAAGCTCTGTCAAAGATCTCCCTAAATTGTAAGTCTCTCTGTTTTCCATCTCTTGTTTTATTTTCTGAAGACCTGACATATCTGTGTCATTGATACACTTATTCACATTGACAGCTAAGGAAAGTGTAGTGGATGAAGAATTCAGAAGAATAATAAGTTGGATAAATATAGAACTTCTAGAATTAATGAAGGCTATCAAGGGTTGATTAAGTGAGCGTATCATAAAATGGTTCCTTAGGTAACTGAAAATATTTTTTGTAATTCTTAGGACACATTTTATTAAATTGCAAAACCAGATATGGAGCCTTTATTGAGCCTAAATGTGTAACCGAGAACCTAATCCATAATCAGTTGGTGGAGTTTTTTTTGAGCGACACCATTGTGTCATGACTCATTACTTGAAGTGGTGAATTGTTCTGAAGATACTTCAATCCTTCCTGCACCTCTAAGCTGATAGTGCATGTTTTCATTACCGAAAATAAAGTCACAGGGCAAATGGGAAGAGACAGAGATAGGCAGGTGTCTGTCTGCTTCTTAGTCTTCCAATATCAGAGAGGGCTTCTAATGGACGTGACTTGAGTTCTTCTTTCCTATGAGACTGATCGTTTGTCCTACTAGAAGCAATGCATAAGTCACACGAGTGAGGCCACGGACAAGTGTCGAGGTAAACTGTTTCTTGCAGGCTTCTGTGTATGATTGTCTTGCCATGTTTGATACCTTGGTCTTTAGCAAAAGCTTCAGTCCTCCTAGTCAATGGGTTTAAATGATGTGAGTGGTGTATATAGGATGGAAGAGGCAATAGGTGTAAAAAAAAGACAGCATAGCGGTCCTCCTAATTTCCCCCCAAATATATATGTTTTAGTTTTGATGAATGACATTAGATTATTACAGTTTTGTGGGTAATCACATGGGGTATTAGCTTCTGAAAGAATCTGTTACCAATTCCGTGAAGTTTGTAATTAAATCGTCACAGCTAAAAAACAATGCCCGGCCCAGATATCTTGGTCATCTTCTGATCAATATAAAATCTGCCATTTCCCTGCAAAATCATAGGAAAACAAGTGACAAAACTATAAAACGGAATGGAGCACAACCACAGTCTGCCTGATAAATAGTGGGGTAAAAGACCCTAAATTTTCATTTTCCAGACAGGCGAGGATTTTTCAAATTGTATTACTTTTTTCAAATCTTTTGATCTTAGGGCTGCTCCATGATTTTTTTTCTGGCTTTTACTCTAGCAATTCCTGAACTATTTATATACAGGTTTTGCGAAACTGCATGTAACTTAGTGAATCGCACGCCACTGTTATGCCTCTATCAGCCATTGAAGATAATGTATAGTTCTGCCATTTGCACATGTCTACTAGTGCACAGGCAGATTCAATTTGTAGGGTTCAACTACTTCACAAAACCGCTACCATACATTTCTACTAATGCACAGGCAGATTGCATTTGTAGGGTTCAAACACTTCATAAACCTGCTACCAGCCATGCTAATCACACACTATATGCAATTTCCACAAATTGTGCAAAATATTTTTGTCACATAAGGATACTCTGTCTTGAAAAGCCCTGAGTTGAAAACGCATTTTGTAGTAACAAGTCTTCAAATCTGTAATTACTGCAACTTTAAACAATGAGTTAAATTTGAGCTCTAAAAACTCAGTACTAGTGCTTTAATTACCACACTCTTTCGCTTGTCCCTCAAAACGTTTGGGTAGTTTGATTGTGTTTACATACATTTTCTAAACACAAAACAGTTGTATTTATGGTAACAGTACATATTTTGCGGTCTCTCGGGTAACCAAATGATGTCCCATTAAGAACAGCCTGCCTTGGCTCAATCCATAAGGGGCCAATGTTTAGTAAACTGAAGTGACAGTTATATACTTCTTGGCTGAGCCGCCCTATTGTAAGCCAATACGTCAGGAAATTCCCAGCTTTCTTTCTCTTGTGGAGCCTTCAGCAAACTAGGCAAATCTTCCTGAATGTCTAGCCTAGAAAAACATACATGCCACCAATTCCTTAAATCCTACCTAATTTTTGGAATCAGTACAAGGAGATATGTGGCATAAAACCCCTCCAGCGATGTGGTCAACCAAACTTCCAGATGCCTAATTGGTTTGTACACATTTTGAAATGGGACAGTGTGTCAGACGGCCTCCATCTTCCCTCCTGCCAAATTTATGATTCCAGTTTGGTCTAGTTAGTCTAAAACCCTGATACGTGCTCCTATTAATCTAATATTGCCAGAAGCAGTAGTCCAGAGACAAGCGGGTCACTCGTGGGCAGCAAAATGTCAGCCGCAAACAAAGAATTTTTGAATTTGGAATCCGCAACCAGGATTACTTAGACCTGCTCCTCAGATCATACCGTTATAGCAAAGGCTTGGTTACCATGTTGAAGAGAGACAACCTTGTTTAGAAATCCTAGATAAATTTCAGCTAAGGAAAAAACAACAAAAGGTCTCTTGTGTTTGGATATCTATAGGCACCTAATGCCATGCTGATGTATCCTTCTCCCAATTTAAATTTAGTCATGACTAGCTCCATAAAAGACTACCTCATAATGTTGAAAGCCTTTTCAGTATCTAAGGCTCTGAAAACCGACTGGATTTTTTCAAATGAACTGTAGCCAAAAATAAGCATACGGTTTTCTCCTCCTTAATCCACCTAGTCACAGGGCTTCGTTGGATGTAGTCATTTCATTGAGTTCAATTGGGGCACCTAAGCTTTCGATTGGAGCTATGGTATGTTTTCCAAAATTCAGCCTTACTAAAAAAGTTGTCTTGCCACAAAGTGAATTTTTTCCTTCTTATGTAGCTCCTCATAGTAACAGCAAAACGCTTATTTTTTTCCCTTTCATCTCAAACCTACTCTCCTGACTTAGTCCCCAGCCCTCAGCTAGTGGGAGGTAGTTCTATGATTAGCTGGTATAGTGGTTGGTTTGATAATCAACATGGCCAAAAGCTTTATGTTGTTATGCATCAGTCACATTATATATAAAGGAAAGGGTGAGTTTCTCCAAAGCAATTAGTATTGCTACCTACCTCTTAGCCCAACTTCACATGCCTAGGTACGTTCCTAGCCCCTATTCCCATGTCAGCGTCTTGGCTAGAGGATAACCATTCAGTTATGTGTGTGTCCTATTTTCCTAAAACTGATGTGTCTATCAGCTGTTTAGAGGAAGTGAATGTCTCTGAGATTACCCCTCAGCCTCTCAAACAGAGGCACTGACACATGCCTTTTCTACACTATGCTTTCTTCTTCGAATGCAGGTATAACTTCAGGTTACCAAAGCAAAAGTATCACATGTCTCCATGCACAGTTTCTTGTGATCCTTCAAAACATGGGACTCAAGAACTGCCATTTATTTTCATAAATTTTCAGATGTAGTCAGTGCGTTATCTAGGTAGCTTTCATAAATAATAATTTATGCAGTTGTAGCATACATCCTTATTGATGTTGGTTAAACACTGCTGCATGCACCCACCACATGACCGCTCATTGTTTACATTATTAGTCAGAAAACACCAACGATTTTCATCTGTTTGATGTTTCTTTTGCTATATTTTACTACTCTTCATTTGTAGCCAATTTCCTTTACTCTTTTGAGAAAACTACTTTTATGATTCTTAATGTCACCATTGTTGCTGTCTAGATTTTGTATTTAGTTTAATGTGTGAATTCAATATCTTTTGCCACCTTTATTGCATGAAATGAGGTTCATCATCATAATGATATTCCTTACACTTCCTGCTGAGATTTACCATTGTTTTACGGCAATAAGGTCATGAGGCAATGCTGAACCCTTCGTTGACAGTAACCTGATATGTATCCTCTTCCTCTCACTCACTAGGTTATAATATAAGCAATAATCAATCAATCAAAGTACTTGTAAAGCGCGCTACTTACCTGTGAGCGTCTCAAGGCGCTATGGGGAGGGGGTGGGGGAGTGCTGCTACTGCTCGAAGAGCCAGGTCTTGAGGAGTCTTCTGAAGGCGAATAGGTCTTGGGTCTGCCGTATGTGGGTAGGGAGGGTGTTCCAGGTCTTGGCGGCGATGTAGGAGAAGGATCTACCGCCGGAGGTCGTTCGTTGGATGCGGGGGACAGCGGCGAAGGAGAGGCTGGCGGAGCTGAGCTGGCGGGTGGGGGTGTAGAAGCTGAGTCTGCTGTTCAGGTAGGCTGGTCCGGCATTGTTAAGTGCTTTGTGTGCATGGGTGAGGTGCTTAAAGGTGATCCTCTTGTCGACGGGGAGCCAGTGTAGGTCTCTCAGGTGGAGGGTGATTTGGCTGTGGCGGGGGACGTTGACGATTAGTTGGGCGGAGGCGTTTTGGATGCGTTGTAGTCGTCATAGGTGTTTGGCTGGGATTCCTGCGTAGAGTGCGTTGCCGTAGTCCAGTCTTGTGCTGACGAGGGCCTGTGTCACCGTTCTTCTTGTTTCGGTCGGGATCCACTTGTAGATCCTGCGGAGCATGCGGAGGGTGTTGTAGCAGGAGGAGGAGACGACGTTGACCTGTTTAGACATGGAGAGGGAGGAGTCGAGGATGAATCCTAGTTTGCGTGCATGGTCAGTGGGTGTTTGTGCTGTTCCCAGTGTGGTCGGCCACCAGGAGTCATCCCAGGCTGAGGGGGTGGGTCCGAGGATGAGAATCTCCGTCTTGTCCGAGTTCAGCTTCAGACGGCTGCTCCACATCCAGTTGGCGACGGCCTTCATTCCCTCGTGGAGGTTGGTTTTGGCGGTGTGTGGGTCCTTGGTGAGAGAGAGGATGAGCTGGGTGTCGCCGGCGTAGGAGATGATGTTGAGGTTCTGATGGCGATTAAGAAAAGGGGGTGGTGATGAACAGAGTGTCTGAATTAAGCAGACCACTCTTACCCAGTCCAAAGATCAGGGCTTGATCCATCACCGTTATTTATCTCACTGCCCCATCCCATCTCAGAACCTGGCTATATGCAAATCAGTCTGTCCCTGGCCCAGTGCATCATGGGAACAGGGCAGACTAAACTACCAAGCCAATTCTTCACCAGAAAGGAGACAAGCTACCGGGGACCGGTTTCTGGCATTTCAGCCGTCTTCGGCCCGGCTTGCTTGAATCCTGATGGAGCAGTGAGAAAGGGACTCATGTCTGAGTATACCCTGCCACACCTATAGTGGCCAAAAACGATTCAGAAAAGGGGGTGGTGATGAACAGAGTGTCTGAATTAAGCAGACCACTCTTACCCAGTCCAAAGATCAGGGCTTGATCCATCACCGTTATTTATCTCACTGCCCCATCCCAGCTCAGAACCTGGCTATATGCAAATCAGTCTGTCCCTGGCCCAGTGCATCATGGGAACTCATGGCGGGCCACTTGTGCGAGGTGGGCCATGTAGACGTTGAACAGTGTCGGGCTGAGAGATGAGCCCTGGGGGACACCGCAGATGATGTCGGTGGCTTCGGATCGGAAGGGTGGGAGGCGGACACTCTGGGTTCTGCCGGAGAGGAAGGACGTGGTCCAGTCAAGGGCCTTCTCTTGAATTCCGGCTTCTAGGAGGCGTGTCTTTAGAGTGCGATGGCAGGCCGCGTCGAAGGCGACTGGCAAGTCCAGGAGGATGAGGGCTGATGTTTCGCCATTGTCTGGTTGGCGCCTGATGTCGTCTGTGGCGGCGATGAGGGCTGTCTTGGTGCTGTGATTTCGTCTGAATTTGGCCTGGGACGGGTCCAAGATGGCGGGCCAATTGCATGTTGATGATTTTCTCGATGACCTTTGCCGGGAACGAAAGCAGGGAGATGGGCTGGAAGTTCTTGAAGTCCTTGGGGTCCGCCTTGGGCTTCTTGAGGAGGGCGTTGATTTCGGCATGCTTCCAGCTTTCCGGGAATGTCGCTGTTTCGAAGGAGATGTTGATGACCTTCCGTAGTTGGGTGGCGATGGCTGTGTCTGCTTTGTTGAATACGTGGTGTGGGCACGGGTCTCACGGAGATCCTGAGTGGATGGAGTTCATGACCTTGCGTGTCTCGTTGACGTTGGACCAGGAGGTCAGGTGGTTGGCGCTGGTAGTGTTCACTGGGGAGGTGGAGTCTGGCGTAGTGTGGGTGGTCGTGGTGTTGAAGCTGTCGTGGATGTCAGCGATCTTGCGGTGGAATAAGATGGCTAGTGAGTCGAACAGTTCTTGTGAGGGCGGGATGTCGTTGGCGCTGGGGTTGGAGAGTTCCTTTACGAAGCTGAAGAGCTCCTTGCTGTCGTGTGCGTTGTTATCCAAGCGGTCTTTGAAGGAGGATCTCTTGGCTAATCTGATGAGGTGGTGATGTCTGCGGGTAGCATCCTTCTGGGCTGCTTGGTTGTCCGGTGTGCGTTCGTGGAGCCATATCTTCTCCAGTTTCCGGCATGCGCGATTGGAGGTCTGGAGCTTGTCGGTGAACCAGGTGGCTCTCTTGCTGGTGTGGCTGTTGGAGGGTTTCTTGAGCGGGGCTGGTATTGGCACACTAGTCGATCCACTGACTGAGGTTGCAGGCTGCGGCGCCTGGGTTGGTTCGGTCGGCAGGTGGGGGTGGGCGAGGGTGTTGATCAGCTGGTCTTCGGTGACTTTGCTCCAGCAGCGGCGAGGAAGCTGTTGGGTGCGGTGGTGCGTGGTTGGTTTCTTGAAGGTTAAATGGATGCAGCGGAGGTCGGTCCAGTGGAGCTCGGTGGTGTGGTCAAAGGTGACATGGGTGCCTGTGGGGAATACGGGGTCCAGCGTGTGGCCGGCGGCGTGGGGGGGAAGGATGACGAGTTGTCTGAGGCCAAGGTTGGCGAGGTTGTTGATCAGGGTGGTGGAGTTGGCGTTGTTGTTGTTCTCGAGGTGGAAGTTCCGGTCCCCGAGGAGGATGTAGACCATGGAGGCGAGTGGCGGGTGCTGGTGAGGTCGGCGATGGAGTCGCTGAACTGAGCCTGGGGTCCGGGGGGGTCTGTAGATGAGTGTTCCTCTGAGGGTGGTGTTGGGGTCGGTGTGGATCCGGAAGTGGAGGTGTTCGGCGGTGTTCAGGGTGTCGTCTGCGTGGGTGGCGACCTTGAGGGTGGACTTGTGGACGATGGCTATTCCTCCTCCGATTCCGTTGGCACGATCCCTGCGGGTGATCTTGTAGCCGTCTGGGATGGCTATGGCGTTGTCTGGCGCCGAGGAGTCATTCCACCAGGTCTCAGTCAGGAAGGCCATGTCTGGGGCGGAGGTGTTGAGCAGATCCCAGAGCTCGAAGGTGTGTTTGCGTGTGGAGCGGGTGTTGAGGAGTATGCAGCGGAGGTGGTTGGGTCCAGTCCTTGGAGGTTTGGTGGCTCAGTCGCAGGTGAAGCTGCAGGTGCGACAGGAGAAGGGTCCGTGGGTCCGTTTCGGGGCGGCCTGGAAGCAGAGGGCAGAAAACGAGACACAAGAGGGGGAGAGAGTGGCACAGAAGCAAAAAGGACAGAGGACACTTACCAGTGGCAGTGGCAGGGGCAGCAGGAGCACACAGTCAGAGCTGCGTGGAGGGGGAGCGACCTACCAGGAGGGTCAGGGGGTTGTATATATATATATATATATATATATATATATATATATATATATATATATATATATATATATATATATATATATATATATATATATATATATATATATATATATATATATATATATATAACCTACATGGGGACTCTATTAGGTAGGTATAGATACGACCTAGTTTGAGTACTGGCAGACAAATATAAAGAGTGGCGGGCGAGTGAAGGGGCATAGGGAGGCCAGGTGGAGCATGCACGGAAAGCTTGTGGCGGGGGTTTAATAATAAAAAATTTAAAATACTTATCTGGTGCTGCCGGCCACCTTTCGCTCCTCTGCATCGAGTTCCTGGTCTCAGCAGTCCCTGGGACAGCATCACGAACTCCCAATCCAATCTGCGTGCTGCTCTCAAGCATGAGAGCAGCGTGGGGGATTGACCTGAGCAGGCTCGATTAATGCTCACTTGGGCACAGGAAATCTGTGCTGTTTCTCCTTCCCAGCTGTGCAATACAGAGGAGTTGGAGAAGTCTAAGTGCGCATGTCAGTTTGGCCGGCCTAAGACGGCCAGCCAAATTGACATTTGCACTTAAAAGTGCACCAACCACTCCTCCTTCCCCCTTCCATGGCCCGGCCCGTCCCTCCCTGCACAAGCTGGCTCAGCCAGCAGCTGAAAAATAAAATAATAAAAAAATATTGTTTTATTTTTCAGCTGTTGGCTCTGAGCCAGTGGGGCGACGCTCCTCAGCCATTGCGGAGGAGTTGCTGCTGCCTAGTTTCCATAGGAAAAGCGTTTTGTTTGTTTTGTTAATAACTTGGTGCCATTTTATGGATTTTCACAACATATTCAAAACTAGTTTGCCACTTACTTCAGATGCTGTCTGGAAATGTTTGGGGTGATTCGTCAAGAGGGGGCAGAGAAAAAATGGGTGGTTCCAAAACACATTTCCCCATGCAATTTCCTTTAGGCATTTTAGACATGACTACAGCTCGAACCACTGTACGGAATTACACCAAATGTGACAGAAAGCTAGCTCTTGGTCCAAAAGGAGCCCTTTTTGTAATTTGGTGTGAATTCCTTCAGTAGTTTTGGAGTTAATTAAGAAAAACTTAATTTAAATATCTAGGGGTGCAAATCTTCCGTGGATCAGATTGGCTGCGAACAAATCAACAAGGAAGTGTTGGCAGCCATCTTGGGACTTGGACTGGTTTGTTTTCCAGGAAAAACATAAGGGAGCAAGGTAGGAAGCCCCTGACCCCCCTAGGCCTGGTGGTGTGGTCCCACAGGGATCCTGTTGGGAAACAAAAACATTTTTGTAATTTTTTTTTGCTACTGAATCGCAGTTGATCCGCAAATCTAAGGCAACATTTTTAAAAAACAAGTACGATCCCCCTCACTTGTTTTCTATATGACTTTTGGGTGGGCCAAGTCCCAGGAAGGAGGGCGCCATTGGTCCCACGCCTAGGGCCATTTTCAGGCCCGGGGACCAGCACATCTCCGGAGCCAGTTACTTTTTTGTCGTGCAAGTTTATATAGAACCATTAAAAATGCTCCCGCCCTCTTAGAACAGAATTTTCGTTTGTTTTCTTGTAGGCAGGGAAACTAATGAAACATTTCACCCACATGCAGGGAGCAGCATTTTTTGCTGCTCCCTCTGTGTGGGATCAATGCCGGCTCCTGATGGAGGCGGGAGCCAGTAAGGACAGCAGGGGCATTGAGGCTCCACTTGTGGTCCCCAACAATAATGCAGTGGGTGCGCTGGGTGGGCTCCAGGGCACCCACTCTTTATTGACCTGGCCCCAGGGGATAGGATCCTAGGGGCTAAAATCGGCCTGGGGAGGGGAGGAGCACCCTCCTCTGTTAATTCTTGGCCAGGCCCCTAGGAATGGGGTTTTATGGTGCTATATAAACCTGCACACCAAGAAAGTAAGCAGTTGCTTATGTAAAGCACTCTAATACTATTTGGTGATGTTGGTGCTACAAATAACTGCGCAACAAGAACAAAGGTGAAAAGCAGAGTCAGGGGAGGAGGGGATCTGGAGAAAGAGGGGATTTTTTCAACTGGAGTTCAGTGTGGGCCAGCAGCGACGAGCAGGAGGTTGAAGGGCAACCAGCAGCAAGGGGACTCCTCCCGGATGGAAGTAGCTATGCCTGCATTTGGGTAGCATGGGCTATGCCTAAATAAGGACTGGATTTCTATGCCTGAATAAGGGCAATGTGAAATATAACTATATAATGGCATGAATCGGGAAATTCATACGGAATCTAAATTGATACACAACACAAGGGTAATTTCTCTCAACTATATGAAGTGCTTCTTTGTTTGGTGGAGATGTCCTCATACTCCTCTGCATAGAGAACATGTCACCAAAATCATCGGCAAATGCGCTCGGGCCTTTTGTTAAGCTCTCCATCAACATGGGAAAAGGTGGGAAGTCCTTTAGCTTCTACTATAGTGGACAGAGCGTAGCTAAATAGGGAGAGCTTGCAAGGGATTTTGCGCATTTTCATACGTGTAGTAATTTAAAGGAAGAACCATACAATCTGCTCTCACCAGGAAACGATAAGAAATAACCCACTCATCACAATCACTACAGATCGAGCTTTCATAGCGTATGTGCTGTCTCGAAGAGACATGTGTTTAATCTGTGGACTTGAGCACACCCACAAGCTTACTATTTATTTGCTCCATTGTCTGCCTCATATTCCTTGTTACCATTTGTCCCTGGAATGCATGGCAATGCCTCTTATAGTGTTTAGCCTTCCAACCAGAGCATAGACCAAGTTCTTGTAAACATCCACTGCTCCCGTTTTTACAATCATTTTAGGAACTACTTTTTTCTTTCTTTTTCAGCACTCTACACAGTGCTCATGCTTTTATCAGCTCCATCTCCTCCCAACCACCCTCATGCTCTGTCCACAGAGCACCCCCTCCTCTTATGCTGTCACTGCTTTTCCCTTTGTTGCTACTTTCCATTTTCCCCACCTCCTACCTCCTGTCTCTACTTGCTACCTCACACCTCCCAGTGCTTTCCCCCTCCACAAAGCAACCCCTCCTCGATTCCATCACTTCTTTAAACCGGCATTGTAGTTTGTTTCGTTCTAGTGAGTGGTGGTAATCTGCCTTTTAATGTCCTGTTAATGTGAGGCTGATGTGCTGATTGGAGCATGTGCGCACGGCTGCAATTACTTGGCACAAGTGTAATCTCAGTTTATTTTCTGTGCATGTAGGTACTAGGTGTGTTTGTGTTTACACCATATGTAGTCATTCAGCAATTGTGTGTATAGCTGGAAAATCATACCTCAAGTGTGCGTTATCACAGAGCATGTCAGAGCTTCTAATACTTGTGTCTTCTGGGGTAATTGCTTGGCAAAATTTATCCTGTGACAAATGATTGAACTGTTCATGTCTCACCTTATTACTTCTCATTTCATAGGGTGGGACTCTTTCTTCAAATATCTCCAGTGGGGACACTTTCTTACTTTTTTGTGCATTCACCGGTCAAGTGTTTCTGTGCACCATTGTTACTTAACTTAAATTATTTTCAAAGGAGCCAGGCTGAGTCTTGATGTCATCAAGGTCTGCCTGCCCCTCAGTGTCCATTGCAAAAGTATTTCTTTTAATGTGATTGCAGATGCAATGTATTTCATCATGTTCACTGCAGTTAATCAGCCTAACACTGTTGTTCCTTCCTGTTTTTGTGCAGTTTTATATAGCACCAACACCACCGGACGTTACTGGGGGGCTTTTCTTTAGCAACAGTTCTGTCACACAAGGAAACATCCATTTTGTAGGCACTGGGAGATAAAGGCCTCATTTAGATCTTGGCAGGCAAGTTACTCCTTCATAACAGTGACAGATATACCCTCCGCCTGAATATAAATCCCATTATATCCTATGGGAATTATATTTCAGTGGTTGAGGTATCTGCCAAGATTTAAATCAGGCCCTAAGTGGTTTGCCCAGAATCAAGGATGTTGAGCTGACGTGGAAACTCAAACCCGGTCTCCCATCTTCATGGTCAGCAGCTGTGACCAATACGCCACATCCTCTCCCAAGAGGACGCCACATCCTCTTCCCAGCCTCGGCCTCAGTTCCACATTTTGTGATTACGGCCAAATCACATAATCTCCCCGTGGAAGCACGTATTTGCTGTTGGTTGTCTGTTCACCTCCAGCTCGTCGCTGCTTGTCCTGCTGAACTCCATTGCACAGATCCTTCCCTGACTCTGCTTTTCACTTTTCTTGGGGAGGTTTATATAGCTCCAACATCACTCGAAGGTATTGGAGTGCTTTACGTTAGCACCATTTCTTAAAAAAAAAAATCTTTTTATTAAAGTTATATTGGTAAACACAAATAACCTCGGTCAAACCATTGCATTTTGACAACAAAAAACATATCTCAGTGGGCACCATTAATAACTCCATCATTCCCTCCCTCCATTGCCTGGGCTGCATGTGGTTGTAGTCTTAAATTGTCATGGATTACACAGTCATAGTTACCAGTTACTTTTCTTTGTGCAGTTCAATATAATACCAACACCACTCGAAGGTATTGGAGTGCTTTACATTAACACAAGTTACTTTTAACGAAGACACCATAAACATAGGCAAACCACATACTCCTTCAGTGGCAGCCCGCCACTGGGAGGGGTCCCCTGGCTGCTGGTTGCCCTTCAATCTCCTGCTCATCGCTGCTTGCCCACACTGAACTCCAGTTGAACAAATCCTCTCTCCGTCCAGATCCCTTTCTCCCCTGATTCTGCTTTTCACCTTTGTTCTTGTTGCGCAGTTATTTGTAGCACCAACACCACGCAATGGCATTAGTGTGCATCGCAGAACCTATGTAAGTTAATACCCTGACAAAGGAGAGAACAGCTTAGTGCGTTTTCATAGTTTGAACCGCTAAGAAACACTTCACGTCCCCCACTCCAACATCTGTGTGTGTAAGGTAATTCCCAGGATGGCTTGATGTATTCTTTACCCAACCTTTCATATGTGCCTGCTGGTATGTGTTTTAGGCAGTAATAAGAATTGAAAATTGTTACAGGCAGAGTGATTGTTCCATGCATAATCCATTCAGTTGCTGTTTTTTCTGCTACCGTAAATGGCAATCTTTCCAGTTTTTCAATGCTCAGCACCGTATAGTCTGCTCCCCTTTGTGCCAATTTGATCTGTTTATCAGTGAGATTGAATTCTGAAAACAGTGTCATAGTATTGAATAAACGCCAAGGCATATAGCCTGAACGAAGGTTTTGTAATGTCCAGCCTAATAGCATGATAGAACATAGCTGAGACTGACCAAGTCCTGTTCCATGATGTCTATGGCACAAGACACTATGCTGTCCAATGAATATATCCTGGACGACAGAGTCGTTAATCCATTGTCAACCATAGTGAGAGATTTCTATAAATGAATACCATCAATTTCTCGTATTCGTTCTGCAGTCTCTGCTTGCATAATCTTCCATATTTCGTTATATGCAGCATATATACCGGCGCGGTTTTCTTGGTCCTAACAAGAATTCCCTAAGATCTGCCCCATCTTTAAGTAAAGATAAGTGTTGCTTTACATCCTTAGGTGTAGATCTTTGTAGCCAATCAAGGCAGAGCTTCCCTACACTGTATGTAGTTACTATTCCAGGATGCTGTCTTTGAACATATCTTGGGTCCGGCCCATTGAATGTGAAACCCTGTGTTTTGTTCAGGAATCTATCTTGACAGTTGTTTGTGTCTGTGGGCCAGATCAACCATTTATTCCAATCTGGATCTGTTCTGTTGTGATGCAAAATAGTATGTACGTCGACCTCCCCCTTTGAAGTGTCATCACTAGGTGTAGGTGTAGGTATGGACAGATTGTTCATATCTTTTATCTTGGCTAACCCAAGGCAAGACGTCTGTTGGACAGTGTCATTTAAAAACATAATTTGCTCAGGGATGATACAGGCTCTAAACAAAGCTTCTATACCCTGTACTTGCCAATCTTTTGTACCCCAGACAGTTTTTGTCTCAATGTTGTCTTTCCAAAAGTCGAAACCTAATCCGAACAGTTGGGTATAAAAAACTGCAGAATAAATCTGTTTGGTATTCGTTAACATACTTTTCATTCCTGTTTTGTTTACATTCTTAAAGTTAAATGATTCCGGATGGGATACATTGAACCCTCAAAAAAATGGAAATGTCATAGCAAATGTTTTTGAGCTACCCTTTGGTGACATAGGACAATGTTCCCATTGGTTATACATTAATACATTTCTAGGACTTGCAGATTTGTGCAAGAAATGATGACCATAATGGTTGTAACAATACATTTGTTCATTGTCTGATGAACCCTCTAAAAATTAATGATTTGTGAATACTGCAGAAATTTCTAGATCTGACATCATATTATTAAGAGTCTAGAAGTTCCAATCATCCTAGATGAAACAAAGTCACTTAATGAAATCTTGAATAAGTGCGGCATCTTCTACCGCTCCGACGGGCCAAAAATGTCATATTCTGCTTTGTCCCAAGCTATACCATCAGGTATAGGAACGGCTGTGATATTCGCTGATGACAAGTCTCTTTGTTTACAATGGGATGATTTGTGTGGCTTGCGGAGTAAGTTGACTTTTTTACTTGTTGTGTCCATTTATAAGCATACCCAGAGTTATTACCAGAGCTAACCAAAGTAGAAGAAAAATTATTCCCAACACAATCCAAAGATCAATCCATGGGGAAACCAGATAAGTTGTTTCCAGGTGATGAAAAAGGTCAGTTGCTTGTTCTTTGAAAGTTCTTTTCGCTGGCGTCAATTCAGGCTCACTGGGATCCTCAGAAAACATATCAAAGTTACTGAAATAGCCAGAGGCAGTTCTGTCAATGGTGGGAATTGCATGCGGATTTGTGGAAATCGCTGGAACCACTTGATCACTTGTTACTTCGTTGTAGACAGGTGTTACTTCGTTGTACACAGGTGTTTCAGGATCGCGCATGCAGCACTATAAGCTTTTTTACCCCCGTAGCGGGTTGTGCTGATCCGTCAGTATAAATTATACATTCATACTGTTCTAGAGGCAGAATTTCACTAGGCAGAGAACATTCGTGTTTGTATTGTAGAAATGCTTGTGTTTTCAAATAAGGATCAAAAATGTATTCAATATCAGTTGCAGCAAGAAAATTAACCCATTGTATCCATCTCAGATGTAAAGCTTTAGCATTTGGAATGCTTGCTTTTGTTACTGCCTCTAAGGCAGGTACAGGTGTCATGACCATAATGCGTTTTCCCAGTGCTAGGGCTCTTTCTTTTGCTGCGGCGGTTTGAACAGCTGTCAGAATAATTTCTGTAGAAGTGAATTTCAGTTCTGCTTTTGTGTACCAATGTGATTTGTATTCAATTGATACTTTTTCACCTTTGTTAAAAGTTAAGTAGGTGAACCCTCACTGACCCGGAATTATTCGGATCACTAAGTTGCGTAGGTTCACGCGTGTCTGTAAATGTTTCGTTGCTAACACGTCTGTTTGGAGTGAACGCAAAATTTTTGTGTGTTCTTTTTTCCAATGAATGATTTTAAAATCAGGTTTGATTAATTCGTAGAGCAGTTTCACCCTTCCTGCGTAGTTTAGAATGAAAGTTCTTCCGAAATTCAGGAAACCTAGAATTGACTGTAAATTCTTCTGCGTTATTGGAGGTTGGAGCAGCGCACACTTTTCTAAAAAGTTGGCTGCCAGGCTTTTGCCTTCACTTGATAGTTCATATCCTAGAAAAAGGACGTTGAGGAGAAGCCCAGTATAATGGGGTTCACCCTGTTCAAGTGTCTATCCAGGTACTCTGGGGTAGGCATATATTTTGGAAGCACCAGTTGAGTATTTTAGCCTGTGTTATTTATGTATGTATTTTTATATATGTCATAGCAACAGACAATGCTATTACAGTATTATTTTATTTTACTGTTTACGCTGTACGCTTTATACTTCGCATCCTGTCTAACGATTGTAGCAGTTCATATCTTTTGCATGAAAAAGAAGACTGTTCAATAAACCCCTTTTATTGAAACGCCTGTCTCTCTATTTCTATGCAACTCTGTAGAAACGAAGCATGCACCATTGACTGAGTGAAATAGTTATCTATTGTTTCCACAACTCTGAATATATTGTTCCGACTCTAAGGGAAACAAAGTTGTCATGTTTAGGCGGTTGTCAGAGACTAATCCCTTCTTATTTATTCGAGAACATTTCTAGTGACCTCTGAGTTAGCTGGCACACACAATTAAGTTTATTATACTCAATAGAGACATACTGACCTCAGTCCTATGTCAAATCTATGGTTATGTTATTCAAATGCGCAGAGCCTATTAGGGATATAGGAAGTACACTACACTTATTTGGTGGAGATTCTCCTCTTTGTAGTCTTGTTGTCTTCTCTAAAAGCGTATTCATGTTTTCACAGACTTATGGAAGATGCTTGAGGAACAATCACATTGCTAAAATTAAACGCACACTGGAGACATTTCCTTCTATTCCATTGCACAGCTGTAGAATAGAATATGCACTAGACATTTACCCAAATAGTTAGCACTTACTAATTAACCAGAAGAAAGTATTCCAGTTGGGTAGATATTTTGTACAAAATTGTGGACCCATGTTGGCTAACCCCCCCACACTCACATACCCATACATCCAATCACACACCTACTCACAGAGCCATACAGCCACTCACACCTAATTACAGACACATTCAGCTACTCACACACCCACTGACAGACCCATACAGCCACTCACAAACCCACTTACACGCCCACACATCTACTAACAGACTCATACAGCCACTCACAGAACCATGCACTGACCCGCAACACCACTCACACAAGACAGAACTATCCCAAGAAACAGGGGGCCACAGTCTTTGCATATACGGAGCCAAGCTGTGGAGTACCGGCGAAGGATTTAAAACGGACACTGCCACACGAGGCCCATCTGCGGGCTCATAACTTTCAGGGACAGAATGAAGTGCGAGCATTAAAAAACTCAACAGACCGCATCTCCCATAATGCCCCACTCAGTCATAGGACCAGCCCATCTGGGGGCGTGGACATTTGCATATATTAGGAGGAGGTGTGGCATGCACAAACCTGATCCATCCAGCCTCTGAGGAAGAAGGTTTATCCTTTGAAACGCGTCAGGCAATCAGGGATGGGAAGGCTGTAATCCCGATCGTGCTGCAGGCAAAGTTTGTACCTGATTAAAGACCCTGTGTCAATGCTGGTTCTGCGTGCAACTCTTTGCGTGGGCAAACTGGAGTTTTATATATATATATATATATATATATATATATATATATATATATATATATATATATATATATATATATATATCTATAGATATATATATATATATTCAATGAAAAAACCATAGGTTATACTCCATATATAGTTAGGAATTAGCACTTACAAAACCTTATTTTACTCGCATAAAACCATTGAAATTCCATATATAGTTAGATGCGCTAACTATATATCGCGCACCCGCAATCCACTGCTGATGATGTCACATATTACATCATTCATGACATGGTCAGTGACATCACTGATGACATCACTGATGACATCTCAAATGACATCACTGATGACAACACCCAGTGACTGTATGTTTCTGTAAAGTTAAAATATGTCTTACATATTGAAGAATGAGTGGATGTATAAGTGTCTGGATGAAGGATTTAGTAGGTGCATGACTGACTGTATGATTGAGTGATTAAATGTGTCTCACTGAGTGCATGGGTTAGTGACTAAACTGTCTTAATTTGTGCATCATTATGTCTGTTGTTCTGTAAACTGTTGCATGTGTTGATAAGTAGCTATATGAGTAACTATATGGGTTATTGATTGGTTGCCCAAGTATTTGTATGGGAGACTGAGTGTGTGTGTGGGTGGCTGGGAGGTGTATGACTCTGTGCATAGATGTGTGAGCAGTTGATTCACTAGATGTATGGCTTCAAAAGTGCATGTGGAAACAGCTGTATGGGCGGTTGACTGTGTGCATGAGTGTATTGGTGAGTGAATGGATATCTCAGTGCTACATGTCAAAGTAAGTACATATGTAAAACACAGTACATGTGAGAGTTGACATATATAAATAACTGTGCATAAGAGCCAGTGAATGTGTGAGTGGCTGTATGGATCATTGTGAACTTGTATCAGGGATTATATAAGAGAGTAAATATGTGTTAGTATATGTTTGAATAAGTAAAGTTTGTATAACTGTATAGTTGAGGAAATGGAGGTGTGATTGATTCTTTGCATGACTGACTAGGTGTTTGAGTAACTCCATGGATGAGTGGCAGTCTCTGAGTGTCTGTTTACACTGATTGTATCTAAGGTTATATTAGAGTCTGAAGAGGTTCATCGTATTATCACATGAATGATATCATCAGTGATGTGATCAGTCATGTCAAATGAGATGTCATCAGTGATGTCATCAGTGATGTCATTTGAGATGTCATCAGTGATGTCATTTGAGATGTCATCAGTGATGTCATCAGTGATGTCACTGACCATGTCATGAATGATGTAATATGTGACATCATCAGCAGTGGATTGCGGGTGCGCGATATATAGTTAGCGCATCTAACTATATATGGAATTTCAATGGTTTTATGCGAGTAAAATAAGGTTTTGTAAGTGCTAATTCCTAACTATATATGGAGTATAACCTATGGTTTTTTCATTGAATTTCAATGGTTTTTTGAAAGCTAATGTTTCTATCTGTAAAATGTATTTTTCTTTAAATCATAAAATATATTGTACATTTTTTTTATACAATTTTTTTAAAAAAAAAATTGTTCCGCTCCTAGTCCGCGAACTGGTCAGCTTCCCGTTAGCTGAATTCAAAGCCGCAACTTGGTGCGCGAGCCGGTAATCGCTCCTTAAGCGTGACTGTTACGTTATCATGACGTTTTGCGTTGTCGCGTAATACGTTATCCGACGCGCCAAGTTAGCGGACTCGAAAGCGGATTGGATAGCGGCGCAAAGCGCGCAACGTAAAGACAGCAGGTCATGTGACTCGATAATAACACTTTTCATTAGTTCATTTCACTTTTGGTTTCCTAATGATGTAATACTAGGTCATGTGATCTAAAATTAACACTTTTCATTGGTTTAGAACTTTGGCTTTTCCCAAATGATGAAAACCCCTCCTTCTTTCCTCACTCTGACTTTCATCTTGATGAGAGAAAGACCTTTGTACAATCCAGGGAAATGGCTTCTGTTGTAGCTTCTGGTAGTGTTCCCCCACCACCACCTCCACCTCCTCATGGAAAGAAAGGACCACCAACTCAACCAATCTTTCAAGAAGAGGAAGAGCGGGAAGAGGAGGAAGAGTCTGAATATTTGCCTGAGGAGCCCAGGAGATACAACAGGAAGGAAAATTTCATTTGGCAATTTTTCAAATTTCCACCAGGGCAAAAGAAAGTGAACGCCAGGTTTGTCTTTTGCCGAATCTGTGACGAACGTCTTTCTAGAGGCACGGATAAAAAATATAGTTATGGGAATTTCACTATGCACGGACACATGAGCAGGTGGCACCCAAATAACTACAGTGCAGCTCAGCTTCGAGACGAACAACAGAATTCACCAGCAATAGCCAGAAGATCGGTTGTGCCAGAAGTTACGGGACCTGAAGCAAGGGAGCTGATCCCAAATATTCAAATGGACATGGGGGAAGTCAAACAAGTTTGTATGAGGTGCAATCAAACATTATGCTACCGCGAAAGTAGTATAACTCTTATCATTAGAGCCATCAAAAATCATGTATGTCCAAAACGCCCCCAAAAATAAATTCTTCTTTTTTTTGTTGCTCCTGTTGAGCCCTCTTCGATGAATCATTTTTGTTTCCCCCCCTCCCCCCAAAAAATAAAAAAAAATACAAAATGTTCAGAAAAAAACAAAAAAATATAAAAAATGTTCAGAAAACTAATAAAAAAAATTTAAAACAACAAAAACAAAAAAAAAAGTTCTTTTCAGAACTACCTCCCCATTATTAAAAAAAATTGGTAGAATTCTTTGAACTCTGCCAAGCTCTATTTCTATTAGTTCGCTCCCAGTTCGCTATCCGGTACGCGAACTTTGAGCGCACCCAAAAAATTTTTTTTAAAAAAAGGAACAGTAAGTATAAGGAAAGAAAACAGACAGCTATGTTACTATAAAGATAGCTATAGGGAGTAAAGAAAAGATACTGTGACCCGCAATTCACTTCTGATCATGTCATATATTACACTATTTTTCACATAGTCAGTGACATCATCAGCAGTGGATTGCGAGTAACAGTTTTTTTTGTTTACGTCCTATAGCTGTCTTTTTTGTAACATAACTGTCTGTTTCCTATCCTTAAACTTACTGTTCGTTTTTTTAACGAGATAACAGATATGCCCAATTATTACATCATTCATAACATTGTCAGTGACATCATCAGCAGTGGAATGCAGGTTAAAAAAGTAGAAAACATTTACCTTATAATTCTTGTTAATTTTTAACGAAAATTTTTCATACATTCAATCTGTAAAAGAGAGAACAAACATTTCCAAAAATATTAAAACATGTATTTAAAAATTAGAAAAAAGAAGGGAAAAGGTTCAAGAAGAAACACTTTTTAAACAACTTTGACACTTATATAAACCTCTACTTCTCTACGACCCCTACACAAGCCTAAATATATTTATTTTCAACAAACAGTATCTTCATGCTGATGAAATGAGGCCTATTTTGAAATATGATGCTTCTTTTGCATTGCTTATGTCTCACAATAGTGATGCCATAACAGCGCAAAAGAGATGTGAAACCATCATAAAATTGTGTCTAACATTTAAAATGATTATTTTAGGATGCAAATAAGATGTGTGCTTTCAAGAGCTTTCTTTGAGGTGAGGCCTCTTTTCTTTTTTAAAAAAAAAACAGTACCCAGAAGTACAGCACTGTAAGCATTAAAATTGACACTTACAGAAGACTCAGCTTACCCATATGTACCTCACATTTCTAAATGTATATCATAAGTACAAAAACCATAACATTAATTATACATGTTAAATGGTTTATTTTTGCTGTTCTCAGAATGTATCAAATTTCACTTAAATCAGTGACTTGAAGGTATTCATCATATAACAGCGGGGAAAAAAAAACACAATCAAAATGACTGTGTTTAAAAAACCCATACAACCTAAGAAATCTGATTTCAAAACTCCTTAAAATTGACTTACTTTCAATGACGTCGAATGATCTCCTATAAACAGCATCCACTCTGTTGTGCTATAAATATTTTCAGCCCGCCACTTTCTGAAAGAAAACCTCCATCGATACGTAAAATATGTTACATAGAAAAAAAAACTTCTCTCATTCTATCACATGTTTCCACTAGGCCAAATCATGTTGCCGCGATTCGCAAGTCTTATATTTCTTCCAATCAAATCCCGACATTTTCTATTTACGCAACTTTCAAAAATAAAATATTTGAGATTATTTTCACAATCCTGGACTACTAATATCTTACTCTTCTTTGTCACTCATGTTCTCCTTTTCCTATGACACTGATACTGCTTACTATGAAGCAGACCTACTTGCATCAGGTTTATATAGTTGGATTTTTAATCTAGACAGCATTGCAGACTTACATTCCCTCTACTTAAAATTTTGGTTTTAAAAACACCAGGTAAGAATTTTTAAGGTCAAACGGCAATTTTTTTTTGAAAGTTACAACGGAATCATTACAGAATGACCAGCCGTTTCCAGACTTTAAGTAAGCTGTATAATGTCCTGATGTTGTTGATGGACCTTCATGATAGATAATTGCTACAGTTACAAAAGTCCTCCCTGATATTGACAGCTGAGAAGCCACAAAATTTTTTATTAAAGTTGACAATTTTGATCCATCAGGCCTACATCGTTGGATCATTAAAATGACATACTGGCTATATCTACGTATAAATAATGTTGACATCATATCACATTTACATTGGCTACACTCCATGTTGTGATCCGCTGCATTTACTAGCTTATTAAAGGAGACTGATTTACTGTCTGGCAAAGTTAAATATATAAATCTTTCTGAGTCTACACTAGTAGTACTTGATACCATACAGTTCTCGCAGTCATGCTGCCATTGATAAGAAAGCCCAAACAGGTGATCTACATCTACACCCTCATCTTGCAATACATCAAGCATATACATTAAAAACTCCTGACAATCTTGCTGATTATTTTCAGAGAAGTCTGTTTGACCTGAACATTCATCTAACAGATAACGAACTTCAGACACACTTTCTACTTTTGTTCGATCAGTGCTACATTTCTCTAACACAGAATTCAACAAGCAGCATAAACTTTGCTCCGAATTGAACACAATCTGTTCTTTTAAACTCTCTAGTGAAAAGAGAACATTAACCACTACATTTGCATAGCAGTTGACACCAGAACTGTTTTCAAATTGAAAACCGACAACATCTTCAACAGAATCCACTTTCTTTCTGCTAACAACTTTCGGTTCATTGACTTTTAGTCTTTTTGCAACAACCTCCCTACTATTACTGATATTTCTACGTTTCTGGCCTACCACACGTTTCTCAAACAAAGGATATTGAGGCAAATGTGGCGCATACTCTCTTCTTAACCTATTGTATTCCTTAACACAATCTAGATCCGCACAAATGTTTGTGACATCACAGTCAATCAAGTACAATCCCGATAAAGTTCTAACTCGTGACAATGCCACATATGCCATACCCTCCTTGAACACAGAACTGCCAATATTCACCAATGCACAGTCTACACTTAAACCTTGCGATTTATGGATTGTCACCGCATATGCCAAGCAAACAGGAAACTGTTTACGGCGAACATATAAGTCTTTAACAAGCAAAAACCTAGCAGAACAACGACCAATTTGCTGTACTTCCTCAATGCCATCAAATTTAATTCTTAAAAATTCGATTCCATCTCTATTTTTGTATTTCTCCAAATCAACAACATTACCCATTGATCCATTTACTAGACCTCTTTCTACATGTAAATTCCTTCTCAAAATGATTCGGCAATTTAAACACACATTCAAAGTCTTTTCAAAACCCGCTGTTTTAGATATAGTCTTCTCTAATGAATCCAATTTTGATTTCAAATTGTCTGACAAAATAATTGTTGATCCCATGTGCTCTAATTTGTCGATAGCTTCAAGTTTCACAATCTCTTGCTTTTCTAAATTCAACATTTTATTGTTGAAGATGGCACATTCTGCAAGAGTTGGCATGAGACATATCCCGGACTTCTTCTCAGTAATTTTCTGAAAAATATTCTCAGGCTCAATCTCTTGTTTGGGATATAAATTTGACAGTAATCGTGCATTTAAAGCTTCTCTCCCATGCTCGGTCACTTTTCCAATTCTAATATCTTGTAGAATATTCTTGTAATCTTCATCCTTTGCCTGACGCATATTTTCATGCAGTTCTGCATAATTGAAGTTTAACCATATATTGACGTTGCCAATGCTCCCTAGGCACTTCCTGGTATCTTCATGTGTGAGTATTTTGAACACAGGTTGACCTTTTACTGGTGTCAGCTGCAGAAGATCTCCGATAACAATGATGTGTTTGCCACCAAATAACACATCATATTCAGTTTTAAGTACTTCTTGCATTCTCAAATGCACAAAGGCAAGCATGACATTGGAAACCATGCTTACTTCGTCAATGATAAGTAGTTTCATTTTCCTCAAGACTCTTGAAACTTCACAGCAAGCATCCCCAGATAACTTGTTGTATTGTAATTTGTTGTCATGCTCCACCGGCAGCATCAGTAGACGATGCAAAGTAATACCTTTAATGTTATGTGCTGCCAGTCCAGTAGGAGCGGTGACAACACAAGACAGCGATGACTTAGTCCTTTCCTGCAAATAACAAGAAATTGCTTTAATAAGGAAACTCTTTCCAGTTCCCGCTTCTCCACTCACGTACAGTCGGACAGGCTTCAACAACGTACATGAGCACTCTTTCTTCTCATGACTTAATCCGTGCTCAATTTCCTTGGTAACTTCATCATATATTTTCCTCTGCTCAACGTTGAGTTGTTTTTCCAAGTCTTCTAAGTTAACCGCATCCTCCTGAGCATGTGCCATGGCTCTTTCCACTTCATTCATAGCAGTGGCAGCTTCATTTTCGATAATAGGTCCTCCAAGTGGATCTTGACTCAATGAAACAGAACTCTGACTGTCCTGAGAACTGTCTCTGGCAATCTCGGCTGCAATCGTTGCTTCCTGCTCAATTTCCAAAGTTAGCATTTCTTGATATTTAGAAAAAGCAGGACATTCTATGGACTCCTTGGCTGCATTAAAAGAGTCTTCGTAACAGAGTAAATCTCCAAGCAGTTCCTCTTCTGCACGCCAAGGCTTGAAAAGTTGCAAAAGTGCTAAATAGAAAAACTCCTTTCTTTCTGGATATTCACCACTCAATTTTCGATGGTTTACTAATTGGCATTTTCTTTGCTTGACCAGGCATCCCTCACTTCCAATTACAGCATACACTCCTTTCTCAATATCTTCTTTGATGTTCCTCTTGAATATATAATTTTGGAGAACCTCATATAGACAAACATTCTCAAGGTGACTGCTTCGATTTGGATAATATGTATCCAACATGTTGGTCTTCAAAATGTCGGTACTGTTTGGCTCCTTTTCCGCCAAATACTCAATTTCCCGGACAGGTTTTAGAACTCGATTTCGCGTTGCAGCAAGACCAAGACTCGCCCAAACGATACTCCTAGATTTGGCATAGAGACTTGCTGAAGACAATCGATCTGAACATTCGTAAGCTCCGATTTCTCGATGCGACAACATCTTCAGACTGAAACTATACAACTTCTTGCTGAGGCTCTTTTCATGGGATATGTCCTCCCACATATCCTTCAGTTCTGTCTTTTCTTTTTTGGTGATGTAAGATGTCACATACCGAGCCACAGCCATGCAGTTGTCACCCACAAACTGTATATCCATGTTAGCATTCCACATGGACAAAATCACTGGGTTGTAGTCATTGATGTACTTGGACTCTTCGTTCCTTTTCAAATTGTATGTATTTTTGGGTGATTTCCTCGTCACATTATGTCGTAGTGAAGACATCAAACTGTTCACTTTTCCTTTAGAAATCACCGGCCGTGGAAAGTTGAAACGACATTTGGTGTAGAACTTGTCCTTGTTTCTGAATTTACGACGACAGTACTTTCCACAACGATGGCTTTGGAAACGTAGAACTTGTTCTCTTAGGCTTTTCTTCTCCGTTGCATTTGGAACAGCACACGTAGAATACTGTTCTATGAAATTCATCACTAAGTCATCGGGATCTGTTCCAAATTTAGGAGCATCCTTGATCCACAACAACATATGTATATGAGGAGCACCTCTTGCTTGGTACTCCTTTCTCCAAAAGAAATCCAACACCTCTCCAAGAGGTGGATTCTTCTTATTTGTGATGAAAGACATCATAGCTTCAAATTTATGATTGAAGTACCTGCATACATTCACAGGATCCAAAGAACACAGTTCTCCAGGTGTCTTGAATTCAATGTTTTCAATATTTCCATTTGCTTCTCGTAGAAATTCAAGTAAGTCTTCCCAGCCATACTCGGCACAGCTCAGAGTGAGGAACCATGTCAGAGTTCCTAAGTTCCTCAGCATACATTTTAAATCACCATGACGACGATACCAATACTCATTAGTACCACGCTGACACGCCATGAGATTAATTAAGTGAGAATCCAAAATACTATCTTGGACATTAACTTTATGCATAAAGTCTCTTGCCGAGATATTTCGCATCTGTATACCACTTTTCAAGATGTGGTTCACTGCATATGACAGTCCAGACAGATCGCTTTCAAACAGGAGATGAAACAAATAGGGAATGCATTGACGAAACCTAGGATCTTCTCCATACAATCGTAAAGTCCGGTATTCAGACGCAGGAATTTGATGAGATCGCTCATCATATCTTCCTCCTCGACTTGTGGGAAATAGCTGTGGGAAACACCGAGCTTCCAAACTTTCCTCCCAAACACTAATGGGACTCCCTTTGGCTTGTTTCATTTGAAACAACTCAATAGCATTCCCCATGACTTCCTTGGAATGTAATGGATGAACACTATAATGTTCATATATTTCTTCACTTTTAGAGGCCTCTACTTTCTCAATTTGCCCAGCACACAAATCGCTATCCTCTTCATCACTTACTTCCTCTTCTGCAACATACACATTCTTATAATACTTATTATTTTTCTTCAAATACACTGTTGCCTTTTTGACTTTCCTAACATCCACTAAATCTTGCCATATTTTCTTATTCTTTGTCGGAACCCCATTAACTAAGATAACCAGAGGTTCCTCTTCCACTTCTTCTACTCCAATTGTGTTAATGTTTTTATTCAAATCTAAAGGCAAATAAACAACTCTTCCCTTTAATCCTCTCTGTAAATCTGCTGGAGGCAACTTCCCTGTCTTTGGTTCCATTCTTACAATAGCCTGAAAGGGATGAATACTTTGAATCAAAATAGATTCATAAGTATTTAAATCCTTCAATTCAGAAGGAATCTCAACCAATTCAAGATTATTATGAACTGCCCTAGCAGGCATCTGGTTTTGGTTTAATTTATTACAACAATAAGTACACACACGTTGATCCGATCCCAAATCAAAATAATTTTCTACCATCAAGTATGTGGCAAAATCCTTCCATTCACTATTATTTTCCCTTTCACTTTTTGCATATAAATCCACTACCTTAGTCTGATTCTTATAATAAGTGCGTCGACAACACACACAAGTGAAATTAGGCCTCTCACTTGATTTCATCTGAAACGTGGCAATTTCCTTCTGAAAATTATCTGTACTGTAAACCTGTACATTATCTTCCACATTACTCTCTACTTCAGGGTCAATTTGAACATTCTCATCTTTACTACTAAAGTAACAAAACTCAATTTCTTCACAAATATTCTTCACATCTATTTCAGAACCATGCAAAAGAGCAGCACATAATTGTTTAAGCATAATTGCTGGACTCTTTGCATAATACAACATTCTCACTAATTTTCTCACTTTATTATGATGCACTGCTAGCATCCTGAAATGATGAAAAACACTCTGGCATACTCTCCTGGAAAGACAGGCCAGTGAATGACCACGCAAACCTGTTATTTGTCTCACTCTGCAAGGATCTAAATCTTGCAACAACTTCATTTTCTGCTTCAAACTTTTCTTATTAAATGTCCGTATAAAATCACAAAGCAAATTGATGGAAACCTGTCGCACACTGCAAATAGAACTACACTTCCAAATGTACACAGGAGCCTTAGGACGTCTTCCTAAAACCTCATCACTTAGCGCCTCTTCTGTCTCTGTTGTCACAAGTTTTTCTTTTTCAACTGGACAACCATCCTTCACTTCATAAGCTCGACCACTGATGTCAACTGCATGCACCAAATCATTATCCTGAAAATAACTCTCCTCATTAAAAAATGCCTCAGAACTTGAACTATGCATCCATTCTCCGGAAAAAACTTCACAAAAGTTGCTACGATTTACTACTCTCTTCCATCTACTGTTTGTTTTAAAATCAGAAATTACCTTGCTTAGTTTCCTAATTCTATTGATTACCAAAATAAACAACTTTCGCTTAATTTCAAAAGCATGATCAATAATTTTCTCGACATTTTTCTTCTTCTTATAAAATGCCGCTTTCTGTTTGCATTTCTTAATATTTCTTAATAAATTAACTATTATCCGATTACGGAACATTCGTTGTCGAATGTCCCTAAACTGTTCTTTCCTTCTACTATCATGCACAGAGTTATCTCTTCCTCTACCAGTAACATTTTTCATGGGTCTTTTCTTTCCATTTAAATTACTCTTCTTTTTCTGAACTGAAACATTTGGGCGAGAAATACTTTTTTTACTACAAATATTTTTTAAGAAAGACTTGGTGCTCTTACCCGGAGCTTTCTTGGTGTTTTGATAAGTATTTAGGGAAGAGGACTGCTGCAATAAAACATCACCGTGCTGTCTTTGACGTTTTCGAGCCTTTATAATTCTATTTTTGGTAGGCATTTTCCAAACTATGAAAGAATCTGCAGTTGAATCTGTTGAAAAATATAATAAAAAATGTTAATAACCACTATTACCAAACAGTAAATGAATAACAGTCATCAAAAACTTAATGCCCTTCTTATTATTTAACATAGCAAATCAAGGCATATGACTGAGTATGATGTTATTTTTCTTTTTTAAATGGAAAGCGTTCTTCATGGTGCAAGTTTCTTGTAAATACGCTCCCACCTGCGAAAAGGAACTTAGCAATGCAAAGCTGCTTGGGTCCCCAGTGTCTGTCAACATTCTAAACAGTCCGGAGCGGCCGCCATCTTATCTCTCGGTAGGATCGAGAAAGAAGAAAAGGTGAAAAACGAAGGGGAAATTTAATAAAATGGGGCAAAGTATACCCCAGTTGACCCCCTAGGAATGTTGTTGGAATTTTTTAAAGGGTCCCCTGAGGAAAATAAAAAAATATATATTTTTCACGATAGAACCGCTTCCCAAACACCGAACTGGTCCGCAAACTGCACGAGAATACGCCATTTTGTGCGTCGTTTTAATTAAATTACTAGGAATAAGGAGGTGCGGGAGACGTATCCTATTTCCTTATATTTTCTGAGAGTGGCTGAGGAGTCTCATATATGTTGATACATGTGTTCCAGCGGCTGTGCGTGAGCTTTTTTTAAATTTTTGCTGCGTGACGTCTGTTAACGTTCGATTAGAAGGAAATCAGGAACTGTTGACCACCAATTTCTCAGTACGATAAAATCTTTTGAGATATATTATCAAGCCTGTGCGCTAAAATTATCGCCGATAAAGCGGCGACAATGGGCTTGATAATATACTCTGTGAAATTCCAATCGAAGCCCATTTTAGATGTCTTCACATCTAGCATGTACTTCGATTGGAAATCCATAGAGCATATTATCAAGCCCATTATCGCCGCTTTATCGGTCGTTTTCGGCTGATAAAGCGGCGATAATTGAAGCGCACAGGCTTGATAAAATACCACATTGTTATAAATGAATCCTTATTGAGACACAATGTCTGCGCCAATTTGCCTTTTTTACAATGCCACAATTTTGTCGTGCACGGCAGCCATTTTACATGCCAGGCTGGTATCAAACCTGTACACTAAAATCTATTTCTATATCACTACAGACAAAGCCACAATTTAAAAACACAGCTTTCTTCATCATTTTCTCCTTAGCGATAAAAAGCGGTAGCAATGCATGAATATCACGCTGAAAAGTCAGCGATATTCATGCATTATCCTGCAAATGCTCTTAGCCATGTTATCCACCTCCTATTGGATAACATGGCTAAGAACTGCTCGCAAATGCGAAAAAAAACGGTCGCAATGCATGAATAACGCTGAAAAGTCAACGATATTCATGCATTATTCAGCAAATGCTCTTAGCCATGTTATCCACCACCCATTGAATAACATGACTAAATACTGCTCAGAGCCCCATGAGGAACGCTTTCCATTTAAAAGAGAAAACATATCATCATAGAAAAGAATCGTTTTTAAACACAGCATATAAATCAATTGTATACCTGCATTCAAGAGGAAATGACTGAAAATGTCCTTGAGACACACGAAAGCGTTTTCTGGAATACCCTAGCACCATTTTTCCGACATTATTAACATGGCTATGTAACTCCCATAATCAAAATCTAAATTTGCCAAGCGCAGATGAGAACGTATTTACAAGACACTTGCCCCATGAGGAATGCTTTCCATTTAAAAATGAAAAAATAACATCAAAGACACTCAAATGCCTTATAAATATGACCCAAAACAACCTATGAAACTCTAACAGTACATATCCAAAATTTAATTGTTTTCAAAATGGTTTTTAAAAACAACATATCTGTTTCAGCTTACATAAAAGACCATGGAATGCGCTTCATATACAACAATACCTTGAGTTACTACATGCCAGAATCCTACACCGAATATGCAAATACAATTTCTCAAAGTAACAAAATCTATTTCTATATCACTATAGACAAAGCCACAGTTTTAAAAACACAGCTTTCTTCATCATTTTCTCCTTAAATCATTCTATTCTATATCTAAAATAAATAAATCTTTTCTCACCTTAGCAAATACTTTTTGAGTTTTGAAAACAGTCTCAGAAATACACCAAATTGTCTTCAGCAGAAGAAAAAGGATGCACTCCAGAGGCTGCAGCTATTGAAAGCACAGAAATACAGATATTCATTTCACATATCTCTCATATTAGCCAATCATAACTCTTCCCTCACTTTTTTCAAATCAAAACCCTTCCCCCCCTCTGCCTTTTTTTTGCTTAGCAACGACCTCCTGAAAGACCTCTCATGTTTGCAAGTTCACACAACAATGTTTCAATTGAACTCTGAACTCTCAGTGCACCTGCGTATCCAGTGCAATCTTTCATTAAAAGTTTCTTCCTTGACCATTGAAATTACATGTTTCAAGAACACATCCATGCACCCTAACTTTCTGTTTTCAGAAATGGAAATGCGCCAATCACTGCTAATGAATAATTAGCATTGGAAATCCACAGTTTTTTTTCTTTACAAACTCCTACTGTTTCAACTGCCCTTTCATTACCACACTTCATCTGACTGTAGCACAACCTTCTCCCACCATGTTTAACGTCTGGATTGTTGGACATAGTTACATCCACTGGGCTCAAAGGTATGCTGACAACAGAAATTTACACAACCTCAATTTACAGGATGTGGAAATTAAATGGTTGGGCCAAAGAGGATTAAAATGTCACCAATTGATACCATTGGTGAAAACCTTTATGCATTTGCCAAAACCTGACCTCTTAATAGTGCACTGTGGAGGAAATGATTTAGGCACTATGACTGGGGTTGGTCTGGAAATGCTTTTAAAGGACACCTTTGAGCAATTAATGGCACTTTTTCCTCAAACTGCCTTGGTATATTCCAATATATGCCAAAGACAGAAATGGAGGTGGTCCAACCAATTTGGTCCACAAATTGAGAAAGCGAGGAAGCATGTAAACAAATCTGTTTCAGCTTTCATGAGAGACCATGGAATGGGCTCCCTGTACAATAATAACTTGCGTTACTACATGCAAGATATCTACAGAGGAGATGGAGTTCACTTCTCAGATGAGGGCAACAGAATTTTCATTCTGAATTTAAGACTGTGCATTGGTACCTACTTATAAGTACCTAAATGGAACATAAACCCAAAAGCTCTTCTCAGAGCTACCCTTCATCTGATCACTCACAATTAATACTTTTCTCTAACTTATTTCTGTAATTTTCAACAAACTACGCTCAAAGAGCGCTACCCGGTACGCGAACTGGAAGCTAACCACCCAAAATTATTTAAAAAATGTTTTTTCTCCGCACATATGGTCCTCCTCAGCCACCCTCAGTAAACCTGGGGGGTCAAAATACTTGTACCGTGTCCCCTTCTACCCTTTCTGAACATTATTTAACCTCCATTTTATATGTTAATTCGACCGAAACACAAAATGGTGGACTCCCGTTACGCTTCTAGTTCGCGGACTAAACTGCTTCCCGGGAAGCGGCCCAAAGAAAAGGTGGGAAAGTAATTCAAAGAAAAAGGACTGGAGACACTCTCACCAAATATAGATTAACTCATACTACATAACAATCCCTTTCATTTTCACAAATTTGATTGAAATTCCATTTAGCCATTAAGCCTGTAGACCTCTCTAAATACCTTGAGGTAAATTACTTCACAAAACACATCTGAAGTGTTGGAATTGACAACCAATAAAAATCTTACTTTCATTTTCTACTTTTATTACCTGATATTTGATTGGTTATATACCTGAATATATATAAAGGAAGAGAAGAAAACACAGCCATTTTGACTGCTACTTCTTGTTGTACATCACATTTCAATACTTACCTAAGACTTCAACTTGTTTCTGAAGGTAAGTTGTTATTTTTAAAAATGAAGTATATTGAACACTATAACTTGATATGGTAGACTTTTTCTGATACATATACACTATCCCTCTGTAGTAGTTATGGATTTAGATAGACTTCTCTGTTATAGTTAGGAATGGAGTTAGGCTTCTCTTCGTTAAATTACATACACTTTTTTATAGTCCTATTTCCACTCTGATACTATACACTGCCAAAAGAAAAATTCACTGATAAAAACTACCTATCTAAAATTAATCCCAACAGTGCCCAATCTCTACTAATATATATTTTTTTATTCAAAATTTCAGGCAAAATGGAAGGAGAAAAACAAGTTTCATTTTCGATTGAACTGAAGGAGAGCAGCCAAGACAAACTTGATGACTTTATGGATGACAGTAGAGACCACGAACTTCTACAATGTGTTGAAGCAGTAGACAACCTGCTTCAAAATGAAAAACAATTACACCCTATAATAAATTATGACATTTCTGACAATGAAATGTTAGAAAATTTAATAAAGTATGAAACACAATCATAATAAAATAAATAAATAAATAAAGAAAACAAAAAAAAACCAACAAAAACAACAAATATTTAAATACAGTATTAAAAAAATCTATCATTCTTTTATCCTTATAGTACGCTGCCCAGAGCGCTACCCGGTTCGCGTACTAGGAGCTCACCACGCATAAATAATTTTTTTTTTTTTTTTTTTCCCCCTGCAGAAACCTTTTACAACCTCCACATAAAACCTAGGGGGTCAGGGAGGATCTACTAGGCCCCCTTATCGAAATTTCCCCCTTTGTTTTGGCCTCCTCTTATCTCTCGATCCTACCGAGAGACAAGATGGCGGCCGCACCGGACTGTTTAGAATGTTGACAGACACCGGAGAGCCAATCAGCTTCGCATCGCAAAGTTCCGATAAGCGAAAAGTACGCGAACCGGATCGCTGCCCGGAGCGCTGTTACAGATATATATCTTGATTTAAACGTTAATTTCTCAAAATCCACTGAAGCACATATATTGAGACCTAGCAAAGGCACATCGGGCTAACAGTCCCTACAATTTTGCCAAGTTTCGTGCAAATCCATTCAGCCGTTCGAGCTAAAAGTGAGGCCAACCGCCCTATGGAAATTAACATGGGAAAAATGCGTTTTGGGACCCCCCTTTTTTCTCAGCCCCCCCTTGACGAAACCCCCCCAAATTTTCAGGGGCTGCTCAGAAACAAAATGTGCCATTTTCCTGAAAATTTCAGCCGATTCCGTCCACAAACGCCAAAGTTATTAGACATAGAATTTTCAGAAATCCCATAGGGAAAAAATCCTAACTATATATACCTACTGGCGACCGCCAGTAGGTAATATATATATATATATATATATATATATATATATATATATATATATATATATATATATATATATATATATATATATATATAACCTACTGGCGGTCGCCAGTAGGTAGTTATAGTTAGGATTTTTTTCAATGTTAAATCTCAAAATTCTATTTGGAATAACTTATGCGCCGGTTGACGAATCCGCCTGAAAACTTTCTCAAAATGGCCTCGTGGCGCCCCGGTCCTTCCCTGAAAGTTTGGGGGGGATTTGTCAAGCAGGGGCCGAGATAAAAGGGGGGTCCCAAAACATGTTTTCCCCATGTTAATTTCCATAGGGCGGTCAACCTCACTTTTAGCCCGAACGGCTGAATGGATTTCCACCAAACTTGGCAAAATTGTAGGGACTGGTAGCCCGATGTGCCTTTGTTATGTCTCAAGATATGTGCTCCAGTGGATTTTGAGTAATTTAGGTTCAAAAAAATATATATATCTGGGCGGAGCCTAACCACACATCTGATCTGATTGGCTGTCAGCACTTCATCCAAGAAGTGTTGGCAGCCATCTTGGGACCAATATACATGATAGCACCTCATTAAAAAGCATTGTAGTTAATAAAGGGTTTTAGGACTTTAGTTACATTATAAATCATTTGTTGATGGTACCATACTCATTTTAGGAATTGTGGTGTGTTCTAAGGTGATTTTACCATGTGAAAAAGCCTTCTGCTGTGATATCATGAATCATGTTTGAAAGAAAACTAATATCTCATGATTTTCCCACAGTGGTTTGGAAGGGGATCTATAAGCTAAACTGAAAGCATATTTTCTATAATTTCACATTATCTTTCTCAGTCATGTGAGAATGAAGTCTGACATTCTCAGTAAAACATGTACATCCAACAAGGACAGAGACTGTCAGTTGATTCCTTTTTGTTCTACTGCAGCCTCCTAGAGTGTTCTAAAGAACAACTAGAGCGCTAACAGTCCTATTTATTACAAAGGTATAGCCCACCTGAAGCCATCGTGATGGGAATAAAGTGGTAACTCTTAAAACATTTAATTTAAAAAGTAACAAAATGAGGGGGTATATTATGCCGTAGAAAGTATTATTAGTGCTGCAGAAAGAAAAATTAGGGCACATTTTGAGTGACTTCTCAAATCCTCTTCTATTTCATTAAAAAATTCTGACATGCAGTCTCCCAAGATGGCCACCAGAGACAAAAGAGCCCAAATGTAGCCCAAATATCACCCAGATGTAGCCCAAGTGTAGCCCAATGACAGAATGTCCCAGAGTGTTCTAAAGAACAACTAGAGCGCTAACAGTCCTACTTATTACAAAGGTATGGCACACCTGAAGCCATCTTGATTGGAATAAAGTGGTAACTCTTAAAACATTTAATTTAAAAAAGGAACAAAATGAGGGGGTATATTTTGCCATAGAAAGTATGATTAGTGCTGCAGAAAGAAAAATTCGGGCACATTTTGAGTGACTTCTCAAATCTTCTTCAATTTCATTAAATAATCCTCTCCCTCGGGCTGAGTGGTGGTCGCTCCCAGTGTACCTTGAAGACTCTTGGTATCGTTGTGCTGCTGCGATCTAAAATTGCAAACTACTACTGCCTACTGTCTGCCTTGCTGCCGCCTTGCTTGCTGTGCACTGTTATTATTTAATTCTGCTCTTTTCAGTCGGTTTGCGCGTTTGCCCCTAGCTGGTATCGTTGTACTGCTGCGAGCTAAAATTGCCAATTACTACTGCCTACTGTCTGCCTTGTTGCCGCTTTGCTTGTTGTGCACCTTAATTATTTAAATCTGGTCTTATCACTCGGTTAGCGCGTTTGCCCCTAGCGCTCCGCTGTGCTCCCCCCTCCGCCTCCATTTTGTTTGTTGTTGTCGTCCTCGTGAGCCCGCCCCGCCTCCCAGCTGAGCCGCCCTCCCACTAAGTAGAACAGCGCTCTCCTACTTGCAGACGCCGTGACTCGCTCCTCTCCCTCGGGCTGAGTGGTGGTCGCTCCCAGTGTACCTTGAAGACTCTTGGTATCGTTGTGCTGCTGCGATCTAAAATTGCAAACTACTACTGCCTACTGTCTGCCTTGCTGCCGCCTTGCTTGCTGTGCACTGTTATTATTTAATTCTGCTCTTTTCAGTCGGTTTGCGCGTTTGCCCCTAGCTGGTATCGTTGTACTGCTGCGAGCTAAAATTGCCAATTACTACTGCCTACTGTCTGCCTTGTTGCCGCTTTGCTTGTTGTGCACCTTAATTATTTAAATCTGGTCTTATCACTCGGTTAGCGCGTTTGCCCCTAGCGCTCCGCTGTGCTCCCCCCTCCGCCTCCATTTTGTTTGTTGTTGTCGTCCTCGTGAGCCCGCCCCGCCTCCCAGCTGAGCCGCCCTCCCACTAAGTAGAACAGCGCTCTCCTACTTGCAGACGCCGTGACTCGCTCCTCTCCCTCGGGCTGAGTGGTGGTCGCTCCCAGTGTACCTTGAAGACTCTTGGTATCGTTGTGCTGCTGCGATCTAAAATTGCAAACTACTACTGCCTACTGTCTGCCTTGCTGCCGCCTTGCTTGCTGTGCACTGTTATTATTTAATTCTGCTCTTTTCAGTCGGTTTGCGCGTTTGCCCCTAGCTGGTATTGTTGTACTGCTGCGAGCTAAAATTGCCAATTACTACTGCCTACTGTCTGCCTTGTTGCCGCTTTGCTTGTTGTGCACCTTAATTATTTAAATCTGGTCTTATCACTCGGTTAGCGCGTTTGCCCCTAGCGCTCCGCTGTGCTCCCCCCTCCGCCTCCATTTTGTTTGTTGTTGTCGTCCTCGTGAGCCCGCCCCGCCTCCCAGCTGAGCCGCCCTCGCCCCTCCCCCTCCACTATCCATATATGACAGTTGCTCCCGCGCGCAGCGTTCACGCGCAGTGACCGCGCCCCATTCGCGCCGAAGGTGCGCCAAAGGTAAGCCCGTCTACGCCCGTCCGCGCCTGGACCGCGCCCAGCGCCAGACCCCCTGCCCCTCGCGCTGCGCTGCCCTCCCGCATCACCTACGATGCCGCCACCCTCCTAGCCCTTAACCCCGGTCGCGCCCCCAACTGCGTCCAAGCCGCTCCTGGACACACCCATGGACCTTTCTCATGCTACTCCTGCAAATTCATCGGCACCGACTACATCTCAGCTACGACCACACCACAGACTCCCGACCCCAATCACCTACAATGCATCTTGCTCAACACCCGATCGGTCCACAGGCACGCCATTGACCTATGGAATCTACTAGACACCATCTCTCCAGACGTCGCCTTCCTAACAGAAACATGGATGAACGCTTCCTCCGCCCCAGACATCACCATTGCCATCCCTGAAGATTATAAGATCACACGCAAGGACCGTACCGGCCACACAGGAGGAGGAATCGCTATCGTCCATAAAAAATCAATCCGCATCTCAACCAGCTCTGACGCCAACCTCGCCAACTCCGAACACCTTCACTTCCAGATCCACATCGACCCCAAGACCACACTCAGAGGCACCCACCTCTACAGACCACCAGGACCCCGCGCAAAATTCAGTGAAGACATCACGGACTTCATCACTCCACACGCGCTCCCCTCCAAAGACTACATCCTTCTGGGAGACCTCAACTTTCACCTTGAAAAGATCAACGACCGCAACACCACCACCCTCTTGGACAACCTCGCCAACCTCGGACTTAAACAACTGGTCACTTCCCCCACCCACATCGCAGGTCACACACTCAACCCCATCTTCACCTCCAGCAATCATGTCTCCTTCAGCTACACTACGGATCTCCTCTGGACTGACCACAGCTGCGTTCACTTCACCTACAACAAGCCAAAACCCATCATCCACCTCCAACCAATTCTGCAAAGAAACTGGAACAAAATCACCATCGACCAGATCTCCTCATCGCTCCTTCTAAACACCCCAGCCCACTCTTCTAACCCAGACCAAGCCGCCGCCAACTTCACCCTATGGTTATCCAACACCGCCGACACCTTAGCACCACTGAAAAAACGTCAAAGCAAACCTGGCAGCAAGAAGGCCTCATGGTTCAACGATGATCTTAAGAAGTCCAAGAAACTCTGCCGCTCCCTTGAAAAGGCCTGGAAAAAAGACCCAACCTCTAGCACCAAGGACGCCTTCAAAAACGCCACCCGCACACACCACCAACTAATCCGAAAGGCCAAGAAAACAGCATTCAAGGATCGACTTGACAACAACGCCCACAACAGCAAGGAACTTTTCAACATTGTCAAGGAATTTACCAATCCCTCGGCCAACTCCAACGATATCACCCCCTCTCAAGCCCTCTGCGACTCCCTAGCCTCATTCTTCCACAACAAAATTGCAGACATCCACAACAGCTTCGACAACCAACCCGGAGACCAACCCACCCTACCATATGATGAACATTCTCCCCCCTTGAACACCCTTAACGACTGGAACCCAATCTCCACTGAGGACACCATCCGCCTGATGAACTCCATCCACTCAGGATCCCCCACAGACCCATGTCCTCACCACATCTTCAACAAAGCAGACTCCGTCATAGCACCGCACCTCCGAGACGTCATCAACTGCTCCTTCAACTCCGCCACCTTCCCGGAAAGCTGGAAACACGCTGAACTCACCGCCCTTCTGAAAAAACCCACAGCGGACCCCACCGAACTCAAAAATTACCGCCCCATTTCGCTCCTTCCATTCCCGGCCAAAGTTATCGAGAAAGCTGTCAACAACCAGCTCGCCGCTTTCCTCGAAGCCAACAAATCCCTCGACTCCTCACAATCTGGCTTCCGAGCAAAACACAGCACTGAGACCGCCCTCATCGCAGCAACAGACGACATTCAAACTCTACTGGACAACGGAGACACAGTCGCCCTCATCCTCCTCGACCTCTCCGCAGCCTTTGACACAGTCTGTCATAGCACCCTTCTACAGCGCCTCAGAAACATCGGAATACAAGGAAAAGCACGTGAATGGATCACCTCGTTCCTCACCGGAAGAACCCAGAGAATCCGCCTTCCACCATTCAAGTCCGAGGCCACTGAAGTCATCTGTGGCGTACCACAAGGATCCTCACTCAGTCCCACCTTCTTCAACGTATACATGAGCCCCCTCGCGGCCATCGCCCGCCAACACAACCTCAACATCATCTCTTACGCGGATGACACTCAACTGATCCTTTCTCTCACCAATGACCCCAGCACCGCCAAAACTAACCTACACGAAGGAATGAAAGAAGTTGCCGAATGGATGAAACACAGCCGTCTGAAACTGAACTCAGATAAAACAGAAGTCCTCATCTTAGGTACATCCCCCTCTGCATGGGACGACTCTTGGTGGCCGGAAGCCCTTGGAAAAGCACCCATCCTGACAGACCACGCACGGAACCTAGGCGTTATCCTGGATTCTTCACTCTCAATGAACAGACAAGTCAGCGCCGTATCCTCATCCTGCTTCAACATTCTCCGCATGCTCAAAAAAGCATTTCGCTGGATCCCCACCGAAACCAGAAAAACAGTCACCCATGCTCTGGTCACGAGCCGACTGGACTACGGAAACACCCTCTACGCAGGTACTACCGCTAAACTCCAGAAGAAACTCCAACGAATCCAAAACGCCTCAGCCAGGATCATATTAGACATCCCGCGCAACGAACACATCTCTGGCCACCTGAAAGACCTCCACTGGCTACCCGTCAATAAGAGGATCACTTTCCGACTGCTAACCCACGCACACAAATCACTCCACGACATCGGACCAGAATGCCTCAACTCACGACTGTCCTTCTACACCCCCTCCCGCCAACTACGTTCTTCCAGCCAAGCCCTCGCCACTGTACCTCGCATCAACAAGACCACCATGGGAGGCAGATCCTTCTCATACCTGGCTGCTAAAACATGGAACTCACTCCCCACTTACCTTCGCCTTACCCAGAACCACCTAGCATTCAGAAAGCAACTTAAAACGTGGATATTTGACAAGTAATCCTCCCCCCCTCCCTAAGCGCCTTGAGACCCTCTGGGTATGTAGTGCGCTATATAAATTCTTTGACTTGACTTGACTTGACTTGACATACAGTCTCCCAAGATGGCCACCAGAGACAAAAGAGCCTAAATGTAGCCCAAATATCACCCAGATGTAGCCCAAGTATAGCCCAATGACAGAATGTCCCAGAGTGTTCTAAAGAACAACTAGAGCGCTAACAGTCTTACTTATGACTTATGACAAACGTATGGCACATCAGAAGCCATCTTGATTGGAATGAAGTGGTAAGTCTGAAAACATTTAATTTAAAAGGAACAAAATGAGGGGGGTCATTTGGTCATTTTGCCATAGAAAGTATGATTAGTGCTTAGGGATCATTTTAGTGACTTCTCAAATCCTCTTCTATTTCATTAAAAAAATTCTGACATGCAGACTGAAACATGCACTTTGAATACCAGCAGCAGACTTCCCTGGTGAGCAGTAGCTTTACTGCAGTGATCTAATGAGCAACTAGAGTGCTAACATTCAGAATTTATGGCAAATGAGTGACACATCTGAATGCCTTCTTGATGGAACCAAAGTAAACAAGCATTGGAAATGCAATAGATCTCGCCCTCGTTTAAGTTAAAGCCATTCTGTTTGTAATGAGGTGGTTTTTTTAGCTTTGCTTTTATTAGTGTTTTTTAAACTTTCATGTAAATAACATGCATCTGTATGCATATATGTATATGTATGCATGCATTTATATTTGTATTTATATAGATGTACAGATTATATATGTATGTATATATATATATATATATATATACGTACACATGCATATATATATATATATATGTATATGTGTGCGTGTAGAGAGAGGTAGAGAGGTAGAGGTGTAGAGGCAGAGAGGTAGAGGTAGAAAGGTAGCGGTAGAGAGGTAGAGACTAGTAGAGAGAGAAGTAGAGAGAGGTAGAGAGTAGAGAGTGAGTAGTAGAGAGTAGTAGAGAGCAGTAGAGAGAGTAGCAGAGAGTGAGTAGTAGAGAGTAGTAGTGAATAGTAGAGCGAGTAGTAGAGAGTAGTAGAGAGTGAGTAGTAGAGAGTGAGTAGTAGAGAGTAGTAGAGAGTAAGTAGTAGAGTGAGTAGTAGAGAGCAGTAGAGAGTGAGTAGTAGAGAGTAGTAAAGAGTGAGTAGTAGGAAGTGAGTAGTAGAGAGTAGTAGAGAGTGAGTAGCAGAGAGAGAGAATAGTAGAGAGTAGTAGAGAGTGAGTAGTAGAGTGAGTAGTAGATACTAGAAGAGAGAGAGAGTAGTAGAGAGTGAGCAGTCGAGAGTAGTAGAGAGTGAGTAGTAGAGTGAGTAGTAGAGAGTGAGTAGTAGAGAGAAAGTAGTAGAGAGTGAGTAGTAGAGAGTAGTAGAGAGTGAGAAGTAGAGAGTGAGAAGTAGAGAGTAGTAGAGAGTGAGTAGTAAAGAGTGAGTAGTAGAGAGAGAGTAGTAGAGAGTGAGTAGTATAGAGTAGTAGATAGTGAGTAGTAGGGAGTGAGTAGTAGAGAGAGAGTAGTAGAGTAGTAGAGAATGAGTAGTAGAGACTGAGTATTTGAGAGTAGTGGAGTAGGAGAGAGTAAGTAGTAGAGAGTAGTGGAGAATATTCCAAAGTTTGGCACAGCACCACTTGCACAATAAGTCCAATCAAATCATATCACTTAGAGTCCTTATTGAAGCGCTGAATCTTGGTGTATATTCAAATGCTTTTATTTTCCTTAAGTTTATGTACCACAGCCAGCCGAAACGTTTCGTTCTGTACAACAGAACTTCTTCAGGGCGTTCTTATTTTCTCCAAATTATGTTGGTATCCTGTTGTCATATAACTAGATATTTCTTCCAAATGTTAGACGAGACGTAAGTACATTCTTATTCAAAGTGACTGGGTATCAATTTTACCCACACAATTCGGGCAGACTTGAGTAATTTATAGCATCCTCAAAGTCAGTCTTTCAAAAATTCCAAAGTTTAGGACATGATAATCCAAATCCAAATCTTTCTCAAGAAAAGTCATTTTCAATCATTCGGAATATCGGTGTTTGGGCAGATATGACCCAGGGACCCCCAGTATGCAAGGGGAATTAGTCCCCCCTCTGCAAACGCGTCAGTGGCCTGCGTTGCAGAGAGGTGTAAAAAGGGACATAGCCTCATTACACCTCTGTGCAATGCAGCCCCCTGGTGCATACTGGAGGTTCCAGGTGGGCTAGTTGGCCCCCAGGGACCCCTAGTATGCAATGGGAATTAGTTCCCCCTCTTCAAACATGCACGGGGGCTGCGTTGCAGAGAGGTGTAAAAAAGGGTGTGGCCTCATTACACTTCTCTGCAATGCAGCCCCCTGGCGCATACTGGAGGCTCCTGGTGGGCTAGTTGGCCCCCAGGGACCCCCAGTATGCAAGGGGAATTAGTTCCCCCTCTGCAAACGCGGCAGGGAGCTGCTTTGCAGAGAGGTGTAACAAGGGGCATAGCCTCATTACACCTCTGCAATGCAGCCCCCTGGCGCATACTGGAGGTTCCAGGTGGGCTAGTTGGACCCCAGGGGCCCCAGGTATGCAAGGGGAATTAGTTCCCCCTCTTCAAACATGCACGTATTAAAAAAAAGAAACTAAAATTTTCAAAAAATAGAGATACCCATACCAGTTACAACAACCAATTCAGTAATACCACCATCTATATACACATCCACTCATTCACCAACAGTTTTATATAGTCACTCATACATATATTCACTCATCATATGTAGTGAAACACCTATACATCCTGTTACACACCGACAGTCATCCAAAAATTACTCACACGCATAATCACACATGCAAATAAACTATTGAACATCCATTTATTTGCATATACAGCTATACACACACTACCACCTTACTTCTAAGGAAACTTACACATACTTACTCTCTTAAACAATCACTTATAGAAACACATACTTATTTAAACAAGAACTCTTTCAATCTCTCACTCTCACATATACTCACTTATATACATCAATACTCACATATACTAGATTAAAACATATGTAGTTACTGATAAAGACACTATTGAGACAGTCATTCACTCACTAACACACACATATACACACTCATCCACCCATACAGCCCTGCACATATGCTGTCTTCAAAACACATACAAACAATGAGTCAGTCATGATGCATCTATGTGCTAAGTAACACCCCCACCAAACCATACAGACGCTCATACTGATACTAAAAAAAACATCTAATAACCCATATACACACACATGTAGCTACTCACCAACCCATGCAGCCACTTATACACAAAGTGAAACACTGATACAAACATTTAAATATTTAAACAATACTCGCTAATATATGTATTCACTAAGATACACTTAATAAGCCAGTTAACCAATCAATTTTTTTTTTAAACATTCATTAAGACACTTATTTAAACATTTATTCTTCCATCGACCTTTACATATACATATATAAAACATATTTATTTTTCAGAAAGACACACATTCACTGGATGGTGTCATCAGTGATGTCATGAGTGATGTCACTGACCATGTCATGAGTGATGTAATATGTGACGTCATCAGCAGTGCATCGCAGGCGCGCAAGTTACAGTGAGTCCAACTAACTATAACGTGGGAATTTCAATGGTTTTATGTCAGTAAAATTTCCAGCTAACTATAACTGGTGTCAAACCTATGGTTTTTTCAGTGAATTAAATAGGTTTTTTAAATGCTAATTCCTAACTATAACTGGTGTGAAACATATGGTTTTTTCAGTGAATATATATATATACATACATACATATACACACCCATGCGCAAACATACATATTTGTGTGTATGAGTGCATATGTGAATATTGATAAATAAACATATATGTAAAGATGTAAAGGCTTGTGAAGACCTTAAGGCCAAGAATCCATTTAATGCCAGTTCATTGGCATGTCTACTTTTGACCTAAATGCCGTCTGACCATAACTTTCGAAGAAGTGTCAAATCATCCAATTACGTTGACAAAACATCTAATTCGACATCTGTCAGTGATATGATAGATCAAGATCAGATAGCGAATTATATAACATAAACAATGTAGTCTGAATTGATATACTTTGGATATACTGGTTGATACTGATTCGCCTTAAGGCCATCATAGTTAGGCATGCAGTTTAAGTGTGGAATTTAATTGATAGTCCCCATGCAAAATAAATGTTGGTAACCAACTCTATAAAAGACTAATCAAGTAGCCAATGAGGCAGAGATGGCCTTCATCCAAGGTTAGGTCATGATGTCCTACCAGAGATCCTGACAGACACGGCCAGATTGCCATACTGCAGTACTTGTGTGTGATATTCTGAAGAACAAAATTGGATTTGAATTACTGCTGCATCCCCGACTCCTTTTTTAAGGCACTGTTAGTAACCCCGAAAGCTCAGACACCACATCAACCAGTGTAATGAGTGGGGTTGTGTTAGGGCTACAACAACCAGTTCTTTCACGTTCAAGCTTTGGTGCACTGACTCAAGTTCTGGCATTTGTGGGTGGGAAAATCAAACCTTGTAGAACTAATCCAAACTCTTAGTAAAAATGTGACTAAAAATATATATAATAACTTTGTCAAAGATTAATTATGGTGGTTTATTATGCTCATTACACATTAATGTATGTTTGAGAAACACCTCTGAAATTCCCTAAAAAAGCACAGTTAAAGTGACTTTATTGTTATGAAACTAAAACCACCAAAAGTAGCTAACTATGATTAGCTATGCAAACCATAACTCTGACAATGTAATACTCATTACCACGCATACTAAATGACTGATCACATCTCAAATAACACTAATCACTTATAAGATCACAAAGGACATTACTAATTAATGAAATCACTGTGGGACCATGTAGTGTGTTCTGCAAAACATGAGTACATTAAGCAAGTAAAACAAATGATTTAATGCAACACTGAATATCTTTAAAAAAAGCAAAATAACCTCACTATGTACAGTTAATGCTTGAATAATATACTGCTGATTTAATATGCACGTGGACTCTGTGTCTTTAGGGTACAGTGGGTTAGTCAATATAAATAAAACAGTGGATCTGATTTGGAGTTTGATGGAAGGGCACTCTGTCACAAATGTGATGGATATCCCATCTGCCTTATTAGAAAGTGCATTAGGATACAATGCACCCGTACTAAGGTTGACGGTATATCAGTCATGTTTGTCAAACTCTAAATCAAGTCCTCATTACAGGGTGATAGGGTTCAACCTCAGAGCGTGATTGAAGGATTTACTACTTGCGTAATATGACTGACATGCAGTATGCTGTGTGCGCAATGATTAGGAGGTGATTGAAATTTCCATATATTGCATACCTGTTAAAGGCAGTTAAAGAACCTTTCCTGTAGAATATGAGGTTAAAGGTAATACATTGGGCCCAATCAATGAAACTTGTGTTGTATGTTTCATCTGTTAAACCTTTTGTATCATTTTATGGTACAAGAGTTTCATAGTAAACTCCAAAGTGAGTATAGAGTCCATTGGTAGCTAGGAAAGTCTAAAGCTAGGGCCTCATTAGGATGACGCCCGCCACCCTATCGGTATTCTGGACCGCCTGCCATAAAGGCGGGGTCCCGTTGGGGGAATTAGCCACAGTGGCGGGCACATCCTTAATTTTTAGCATTGTGGCGGGCGGTGCACTCTGCACCGACCGCCACAATGCTAAAAATGCATTTTAGCATTTGCAAATGAAGGGTGGTACCATAGGTACCCCCCCTGTGCACCCCCAACTCGGCCTTCACCACGGGGGCCCGCAGGGGCCACCCAAAGCAAAGACCACCTGCCTTTCCGTGGCGGTATCGCCGCCGCAGAAAGGCACCTATTTACACACATCCAAATATGGCTGGCGGTGTCTGATAGACACCGCCACCATATGAACCCTTTTCCGCCCCAGCCGCAAGGCGACCGGGGTGGAAAAGTGGCGGGCGGTGTTTGCCTCCGCTGCGGTCCCCCCGCCATTGTAATGTGGCGGGGGGAAAAGGGTGGCGGGCGGGCAATCCGCCAGACATCATAATGGACCCCCTAGTGTGACCTAGTAGCACCATAGATAGGACACTGTACCAAATTTAGCTTAAGGCTTTGTCTGTTTGATGTTCACAGTCTTCAAATCAGTGCAACATGTTCTTGGAGCTTATATAAGCTAATCATGAATTAAGTGACGGCAAAGCTTAAAACAATATACTCTATCATTGTAAATCATGTTGGGTGTATGCCAGCAACCTAGCTTGCAAATAAGGTAATAATATTGGGTTGTGCGCAAGAATAAAATCTCTCAAGCTGGAACTATTTTGTGAAGTCGTAAGAATTGCAGCAGTGATGTCACTTGGGAGGTCATCTGTGATGTCATGTCTGAGGTCATAAACAATACACGCGTAGGCAACTAACCGGCCAACTTCAGTGTTTTTCAGTTTTATTTTTATCAAAATCCATAGGTTACCCTAAATAACGCCTTTTCAATGAGTTCTTAGGTTTAAATAAAGTATATTCATTTTTTTGTGCACCTGAAGTCCCCCTAAGCCTGTTCAGAGTCCATACCATCCTTGTAGCCAAAGTCTTAAGCTGTATTCTGCTATGATCACCGACATGGTCTAGCTTTTCACCAAGCCCTGCTCCTGACTTCTCATGTGACTTGTGAGCACTACGCTCATCCTTGGTGTGGCCAAATACTACTATTTTTGTCCTTTGGACGTGCACAGTGGGGTTAGGCAGGGCCTGACCAACTGCCAGACCATAATCCAAACTTGTGCTCAACACCCCTTCTGATAGTTCTAGGGGTTGCAGGATAGATCATTTCAATGACCTTACTCTGGAGCAAGTTCAATATGGGCTTGAAAGTGTGAATGTGGAATTCATTGTTGCCTTATACAGTATTTCATTTTGCTTATTTTTGCCCAATTTAGTCCTTGTATTGTATCAAAGGAAGCATAACTTTTTATAATGTTTAAGCATTGCACTGTACTGCCCGATCAAACTCTCTGTAGCAATTGCATTTTATTTGATTCTGGATTTCTAATGGCGGTATCAAGATTGTTACAGTATTTAATGTTCTTTTCTGCCTATAAATATTTTTATATAAGTGCCACTGTATTGGCCTGTGCACAGTTTTGTCCGTCTTCTTTATGTGGACCACTTCGGAGTTTTATATCATAATAAATAAAAACTGAATCAAAACTGAACTGTAAAAACCCAAAATGTTTTTTCAATGCAAAATACTAATTTATATTTCCTTTGCAGGTGGCTGCTGAATATTTTAAGGACATTCATTTATTGTTATTTGGAGTGGTGTGTTTGGCGACATCAATTCAGAAGTGGAATCTGCACAAACGAATTGCACTTTGGATGGTTCTGTCTGTCGGAGGTCAACCCGGCTGGTAAATATTTCTGATTAACCTTTAATTTCTTTAAATAGTAGAACAAATTTAAGTTTTCTAAGTTAGGAAAATACAATGTGTGAATACTGCTTCTCCCCCAAACATAACTTTCCTTGTAAACAATAATCAAATATCCAATAATTATTAGGACAATATTCAAAAGAGCTGTTAAGTGAAGAATGTTAGCACCTAAAGAATATAAAATGAATAAATAATGCTAACAACTACATCTGAGGGAAATAAAAAAAATATACATAACATACATGTGTTAGCCATTGTGAATTTATTTATGACTATTCCTGAATCTTAAAAACACTTTCTAAATCAGTAACAAGAAGACTTGCCTAATCCTGATTCCTTGAACACCAACGTCTGTGAGGGGGAAAGATGGCAGCCGGCTAGGACGCCAGGTCGATAGCTCCGATGTGACTGCCCAGCAAATGTGAGAGAAAATCACGAAGTTCGTGCTCCCACATTGATTCCCTCCTTTGATCCCAATGCAAGTGACCCGGTGAAAACCTGGACCTGCCTCAGTCCCTGAGCATCATAAGAAATTAGGAGACTAACCTCCGTGGTGCTCGTGGCCGCTCTCGTCTCATCTCGGGAACTGTGCAGTGCTGTGCTGTTTGGCCGGCGGCCTTCGGAGGTGAGAGGAAGGGTGGGGTGGTGTGTATGATGCCGCCCGCTCAGACAAGTTGGTCAGTGGAGCCCCGCCGGTCAATTTCAGAAGAGTGTTGGGTGCAGCCTGCTACACGCTCGGCTCGGCGGGGGTTGTGGAGTGCTGCCCGGGAGGCACACTGTGCTTGTCGGAGATCTGTAGGCAGAGTCTCCTTCCTCTTCCGGGGCAGTGGGGTCGGCAAGGGAAGCGCTAGAACTGACACTGACATCGACGGTGGGATCGGAGACCAGGAAAAGCGTTCATCGAATGGGGGGCTCAGGCCACGGGTGAGTGAGGGTGTCGAGGTGGCTTGTTCCTTGGAGGGTGTAGACACAGGGTCAGAACCAGGGAGGCTACAGGGAGTAAGAGAGTTAAAATAATAATCCGGGTGCCTGGAGGAAAGGAAGAAAATAAAGAAACCTTAACTGCACAAAGGGCTAAGCAGATCAAGGGGCACCCAGGAGTGAACCAGCAGCAGTAACGGATGAAAAAATTCGAAAGCACTGCGGAGGAAAGGAGTAGCAATGGGGGTCAGGCCCTGAAAGAAGGGACGGAAAACGCAGAAAACACAAAATCAGCCCAAGCACAAGTGCAAGTGCAAGTGCACAAACTAAGTGGGGAAGTGGAAACTGAGGTAGTCAGTACTTAGTTGTGTAGTCCTATAATAAGTGACAAGCTAAGGGAGTGTAAAGGGGCAGCGGCACTAGTGCCTGTGGAGAAGGCACACATTGGTGAAACAAGAGTAACCACGGTTCAAGAAAAAGAAAAGGAAAAGGGGGTATCAAGTTATTGCCTAAGAAATAGACAATTTCTTAAGTACACCAATCAAGCAGTAACAAAACAAGTAATTGTCCCTCGTAGCACTAAAAGGAAGTCTAAGAAGCAAATTAAGTCAGACCCCAGCAACTTTTACACGAAAAGGAAAACACCCAAGGAAACAGGGAAGATCGGAAGCGCACCAGACGCGCCTCTTCGCGTCACTCCCCCTCTTAGATCCTTCTTTAGAGTCCAGGACCAGAGCCAAGTACTTACCGGCAAGGGGGGTCAAGAGGTCAAAGAAGTTAAAGCAGTAGAAAGCAACGCTCCTACTTCGCTATTTAAATCTTGCACACCTAAATCTTGCATACCTGAATTTTTCATACCTATGGCTGGGTCTACAAATATGGCTTAAGTATCAGGTACGTTACCCTCACAAGAATGTACACCCATCCCTTCTATAACGGAAGGGAGAGGTCTCACGCAAGAAAAGCCGACGGCTACCAAAAAACAAGGACAAATGCAGGCAAGCCCTATAACTGACGGATCGGAGGGGTCGGAAGAGCTAGAAATCGTACATCCTCAACCAATAGTAAATCAATTCAGTAGCCGTCAAATAGGGGACCAGTTAGGGGCAGGGCAATCGCAATCTCAAACTCAAGCCCAAGACCAAGTCAAAGTCCTGGAGCTAACCTCAACAGAGTTGATGATGGAGAAAATGATGGATGAAAAGAGGGCAAAATTTGCCATATCCGAGACAAATCAGAGTAAAATCCGAGAGGTATGTGAAGCAGTAGACACTAAGATGAGTGCGCTGAACGATCGGGTCACCGTGGTTGAGTCAGTTCTGGAGGGTTTCTCAAAAAAAAGTGGAGAGAAACGAGAAAGAGATAAGGGTCCTCAAAGAAAGTGATAGGAGCACCAGCGAAAAACTGGAATCTTTGGAAAACCAGGCCAGAAAAAATAATTTGAGAATTTTGAATGTTCCAGAAGGGAAAGAGGGGACTGATGTAAGTAAATTTATAGTACAATTACTTGAGGAGCAATTTCCATGGACAAAAGAGATAGGACTTGATGAAGATATTCAAAGAGTGCACCGAGACCCTTTCGGCAGAAACAAAGAAAGAAAGAACCCCAGGAAGATCCTGATAAATTTTAAAACCTACACTATCAAGGAGAGAATCCTAAGTGAGGCGCTGAAAAGTGGCTCACATAGCAAAGGTGATTGGACATTTAGGATCAGGTCCGGTATTTCCAAAGCCACTCAAGATAGGCAATGGGAATTGGGGCAATATATGCAGGAGCTGAAAAGTTTAGGGGCAACTGTACAAATGAAGTTCCCCGCTGCACTCCGAATCATGTGGAGGAATAAAATGTACAATATAAGGGAGCCTGCTGAAGTAGCTCATTTTTGGAGCAGATGAAGGATTAAGGGAGAATGCAATCTGAGCCAGAGCTTGGGTCCGGCGCTAGGTCTGGGTGCTGACCCCCAATCTCTAGTATCCGGTCTCTAGTCTTACATCTTTAGTCTATAGTCTTAGTCTTGGTCTCCGTAGATGGGATTATGGCCATTAATCTCCCCAATCTCCCCAAATCTAATCTTAGAGGAGAGGGGACCTAATAATACTGTATGAAAACACGGAGGGCAAAAAATATATATATATTTTTAACACAAACAAAGAGGGAGTACTACTAGTAAAAAGTGGGCAGTCATGGGGCTCAAAATGGGCTAATAATGCAGCCCAAAAGAAAAAGAAGGGAGGTTTCCCCAGGGAGGTTGTTTTTATGTCACAAAAACAATAAAAAGATAAAAAGCACTTGGGTGGGGAGCAAACTAGATAGGATGCCCTACCAAATGAACTCTACATTAAACTTAAAATTCCATTCAGAATTCACACTGCTTGTGATGTCACTTCCACTTCAGTGGCACTTTGTCTAATCAACATTCATGTTCACGGGATGGGTTGTACCAATTTTGAGTCAGATCGAAAAACATTGTTAACCTGTGCCAGCATGAAGAATGCTTGCTACATTTATGTGAACAGGCCTGTGCCAGCGATTTTTACAACTGAATTCTTACTGGTTATATTATCACTGCTTTAAGTAGCTGATTGATGGTGTTTAGGTGCTCTATTGTTGTGAAGTGGACTAATAATTCACTTGAAAATAATCTCTATTTCTGAAAGAGGACAACTGGAATAACCGTGAATCACTGGATGTCTTTCAGGCTGTTGCTGGGATTTATGAGCTGCACCGCACTACTATCCATGTGGTTAAGTAATACTTCCACTGCTGCTATGGTGATGCCAATCGTCGATGCAGTGCTTTGCCAGCTCAATAGTGCTACACCTGAAGAAGGCGCCTTGACTGAGGTTATCGTAAATTCACAGCCAAATAATGAAGGTATGTATTGTATCAGATTTGGAATTTATTCTCCTATGAAAGTAATCCTTCTCTAAAAGTTAGTCATTAATGTATTATAGTAATTTAAGCAAGTACAAACTTTCCATATCTTGCAGCCCGCTCAAATTTCTGCCTTGAAAATGGCAATCCTTTTCTCTGATCCTTGCTGGAGCACGACGCTACTACATTTATCTTAATCCCAGTGCCTCTCTGCTGCTAAAAGTGCATCATGTTTAGCCATCTGTGTCCGTTTTTTAAGCAAGAACATTCAAGATTTGCTTAAAAAACTGACACAGATGGCTAAACATGATGCATTCAAGGGCACAATACCATGCCAAGTGTCAGGAGTGAGTTGGTTTTAGATGGACTCCCATTTTTAAAATGTTGTACATATCCACTGCACATTTTTTACAGACTTCACACTTGAATAATATGCCAGTTCCCGGTCCCAGGGGCCCCAACACGAGCATGGTTGTGATTAAATAAGGAAAATCAGGAGCTTTTATTAAAGTAAGACTTTAAATTTCCCTAGCACGTGCTGTTCTCTCCCTTCCCCACTTGATGTAAGACAGCCAATCTACAGAGTGTGCGCCACCAGCCCAATAGACAATGCCTGCTCCTGTCGAAGCACTTTTAGCATAACTGTAACAATTGCCATGCCATCATCAAAGGGACCTTGATTAATCATCCTCGGCGAGGTACTCCTATACACCTTAAAGTAACAGCAACCTGCGACTCTATGAATCTAATCTATCTTCTCAAGTGCTCATGCGGGCTGGTCTATGTGGGCAAAACTACAAGGAAGATTAAAACACGATTAACTGAACACAAAAGTGATATAAGGACTAAAAATGAGAAATCAGCCATTGCTGTACACTTCAATGATCATAGACACAACATTTACCAATTACAGTTCATGGTACTTGAAACCATTACCAACACTGGCAATCAAGATGTGAATAGAAGACTATTGCAAAAAGAGACTCAATGGATTTATAGACTCAACTCTTTGAAGCCCCATGGGCTCAATGACCGCTTGGAACTCTCGTGTTACCTGTGAACCTCACACCAAGTAGTGATCTATTGTGAAATTTTGTGATCATGTGTTAATTTCACCAGTTTAATCATGTTGCTCTGTTTTATTGATGCTGTTTTGGGATAACTCGGGTTTATTTACTAACATTTGATCAACCACATTTCCTTTATGTTCTCGACTGTCTTTCACACTCTTCCACCATGGCCGACACTAGTCACATAAGCTTTTGCCCCGTTACAAAATGGCCGAACCTATTTTCATGACTGGTTAGCAGTCCGTCATCACTTTCGACAACACCACGCGGACACTACGCTGATCTCCCTCATATACTAACAGGCTCGCCGCATTTCAGACGTTGATCCGACTTGGATACATACTTAGACTTTACACTTTGACGAGCGGTAAGATGCGTACTCGATCTTATTTGGGACACAGGTTAAGTCACGTTTGGCACAAGCGGTATCTGTGATTATGTTTGATTCAACCTTCCGGCTCTTATTGAGGCAACATCGCTCTCTCAAACGTTCATGGGTGTTATGCTCTATCTCTTACCTAATGCACATAAGTTTACACGCGGTGGTTTTATTTTATTTCATTTTACTGCTCACATCTCTATAATACGAGTTTATGAATTTCACTACTTTTTCCGTAAACGACGTGCTACCTTCTTTAAATTGGCAACAACACTGTTTAGATTTGATTTGCTTGCTTAGATTGTGATATGAGACAACAGTTATTCTATGTTGTGAACCCTCATAGTGGTTTATTATTTTTCAACAGATTCCCCTGACGAAGTGCCTGTTATGGGCACGAAATGCATTGGGAATATGCCTTTTTCAAGTGTTTCTATGGATTTAAAAATACGACAATTTCTTTGATGTGAAATACGACATTGGAAATTTATGAATATGATTTATTAAAATTCAAACTTGATGATCTTTAATGATGAAAGTCTTGGATAAATCAATGACAAATAAGTGATTTGCAACATTTGAGAGATCGATTGATCCACAACAGCAGTGCCCAGAGGGCCGTTCCCTAGATAAAGGGAACGCTTTCATTTTTTCCACCTGCCAATGACAACACCACATATGAAGCTTTATTTTTTTATTTTTTATTTTTTTATTTTTTTTTAAATAATTTTTATTGTAGATATACCTGTACAGGCCAATATACGTATAGCAGTAGTATCATAAGTGTCAGCAGATATACAATGCCTTTCTTCAATCAATACACAGCCTTCCGGCCCACAACCCGGGGGTCGGGCGGCGTTGAAATCTCTGCACATCCATGCCTGACGTTCCATAGAGAGGAGTGGTTAGTGTCCGGATTAAGTGTATGTCTACTTTTATAGTCCTACAAAACTACGCGCTAAACCCCAACTCCCCTTCCCCGCGCTAGCCCCTAAACACCCCCCCCCCATCCCACCCCATCTCGCACACCATCACCCGCCTAAGGCTACGTTATTACCAACCCTGGGTTGCTAGCCTCACGCTCCCCGTATTCCTGCTGTTCCTGGGGCCTCAACTCGCTTCCTCTGTGCCCTCCACTCCGGGAGTCTCCTCCTGTGCGTCAGCCTCGCTATCCCTGAGTGCCTGCACCATTATTTCCCATGCAGTCGCAGTGTCAGCCGCTGTCTGGGTAGGGGTCCTGCGCGCTATTTGGTACCTATGTGTGCTGTCAGCCGAGGCCCATTTCAGAAACTCCTGCCGCCACCTCCGTGGAGTAGGCCCCAGCCTCGCTTTCCAATTCCTGGTAATCTCTCTCTTAGCTATCATCAGCCCCATGTCGATAAACTTACTCGTGAGCTTATTTTTGGGGGTGTGGGGAAACCAGTGCAAAAGGCATTCGGCCGGTCCGTACTCTAACGATCGTTCAGTCACCTCATTCAGTACCTCCCCTACTTCTTGCCAAAAGTCCTGCAGGACCGGGCACGCCCATAGCATGTGTACTAACTCAGCTCCCTCTTCCGGGCACCGGGGGCAGGCTGCTGTGTCATCGCCAAAATACCGCCGTATTCTACCTGGGGTCATATACGCCCTATGCAGCACATAGTAGTGGATCAGCTGGAATCTGGCGTTCCTTGTGCTGTTACGAGCTCTGCGGACAAGTTGTGCCCAGGTCGTGTCCGGAATGTCCCTGTGCAGATCCGCCTCCCATTTGGCTTTCAGGGATGTGAGAGGAGGGATATTCTCCCTAACCATTCGATTATACAGGCACGTAACTGCCTTAACCGTGCCCGCCGCCATCATGGTATATTGGCACGCCGCTGCCGTCTCGGGCTCCCCAAGCCCCGTGCCCCAGTGGGCGTGCATCGCCCTGGTCACCGCTGCGTGCAGCAGGAATCCCCCTCTCGGGATACCGAAGCGGTCCGTTAACTCCCGGAACGGGAGCAGTGTTCCACTCTCAAAGAGGTCCCCAACCACCTGTATTCCCGCCTCCTCCCATTCCTGCAGGCTCGACCAATCGCCGCCATGTGGTAGTGCCGTCAACATGGCCAGTGGTATCTCAGGCGCGTAAGGGCGCTGGGTACCCGCTCTCTTCTGGGTCCGGTTCCAGCATTGTCGGTACGTGCGCTGTTCCAGCGATAAGTCCCGACTGTCCAACCGCTGCTGGAGGGTTATGTACGCCAGGACGTGCCTGGGCGTTCCCCGCAAGCTTTCATCCTCCGGGCCCCGAAATACCCTCGCTACTTCCTGCGTGAATATCTGTAATTGGGCCGCTAGGTAATAGAGCTCAAAGTCCGGCACCGCCAGCCCCCCCTCATCCTTCGGGCGAGAGAGCGTGGCCAGCGCTACTCTGCACCGTCCCGCTCCCCAAATGAACGATGTGATCTGAGAGTTGAGGAGCTTAAAGAAGGAGCTAGGTATCCAGATTGGGAGCGTCCGGAAATAGTACAGTAATCTCGGCAGGGCTACCATCTTTACACATATGAAGCTTTATATTAGACGTCTTTATTCACTTACGTGTAACCGCAAACTCAACATTCAAAAACTGCATTCACTTCACTATACTCTGACAGTTTCGCCACAGTTCTACGAAGTCCGTTCAGAGCAAAAAGGGCTCCATCTCTGTTAACTCACACATTGCCTCTGCCCCTCTGTTAAATAAAAACATTTCTTTTTACAAACATGCATACATAATACTTTAATGAGTCTTCGTGTCATTGGAAACTGGAGACAAACAGTAGAAGTGTCCGTGATCTGCGTTGGTGATGCAGGAACAACAGCAGTCAAGTGGTTTTCAATTGTCCTTTCAGACCCAGTCTCTATGTTGACATCAATGCCTTGCGAGCGGTGAACCACATGTCAGAAATGCAAGTCATCTCACGCAATTGACTTCCCAAGTATGTTGAGCATTCATCATGTGTCCTATGCTGGTCACAAATTAAATGGCTCAACATCAAAGGTAGCATCACATTTTAATTTTCTACACTGACGGACAAGCAGCCGATCTCCTCTTATGAAAGTAACGTCTTTTGCATGTCGGTGCCTGTGTGTACAGGTTTTTATTTTTCTTTAATGATACAAGTCTTTTATACGGGTGTCTTCCTCAGTACTTGATCGTCTGTTGGTCCATTGAGGTAACTTAGTCATCATGGCTCTCCCGAACTTCAAAGTTGCAGGGCTGTAACTTGTGGTCTAGTGAGGGGTCGTACTGTAAGCTCAAAGAAATCTAGACAGTATTAAGGTTGAGCTTTTCAAATACAGCACACTGAACAACTTTCTTAAGAGCACTCATGAAACGTTGAACAAGCCAATGGCCTGTGGCCATAGAGGTGTGCTCTTCTGAGTCCTCATACTAGGATGACTGAGAAAATCTCATAATTCCTGACTGTTGAAAGGTGGGCTGTTGTCAGATTTTAAGATCACAGGAACACCCCATGTCGCAAAGATGCCATCTAATCTTTCAATGACTCTTTCTTGAGTTATAGATGAGAGATCTTCTATCAATGGAAAAAGGGAGTATTCATTGACAGTCACCATCAGGTGATGTCCATTGTCAAGAGAACCAAAGAAGTCAATGGCAATTCTTTCCCATACATGCTTTGACTACTCTGACCAGTTTAAGGTGTGTTGAGTGGTTTTCGATGAAAGGCAGTTGCATAGATGACAGGCTTTCAATTCACTTCAACTTTTTCATCAAGATGAGGAAACCAACTCGGTCTCAGAGAGCTTGTTTTGTGGCAACGATTCCATGATGTCCTTCATGTGCCACTTCAATTATCTGTTGTTACAATTCTCAAACCTCTCAGGATAATGACAGTTCATCTTTGACATGTTTAAACGTCTGGTATTCTCTGGCACTGGTAAGAGGTTGAGTTTGCTGGTTCCAAGACTGATGTGTAATAATGTTCTTAGTTTTAACAGGTCACTATCTTGACTCTTGGCAGCAACAATTTGTTCCAGCAAAATGGCAGCTAGTGTTCTATATTCCACAGTTATATTTATGTAGGCTTCATCCATCTTGGAAGGGTACCATGGCACTGTAGAGGTACTCATGAGACATAGTCGGCAGGGCTTTGATCTTTCCCTGGACTGTGCAAGATTGTGTAGTTGTATTCTTGTAATCGTAAACCCCAGCATTCAATACGAGAAGGCATCTTCGCCTTAGGCTTACCAAAGATAGTCAACAATGCTTGATGATCTGTCACAAGCATAAAAGGTTTCCATTTAAAAACATGTGGAAATGTTCACAAGCCCACACCACTGTTAAACCTTCTTTTTTCAGGTTGTTGCATGTTCAGTTTGGGACAAACTTCTGCTTGGGTGTCCACCATGCTGTGCAAGGATTGCGCCTAACCCGACTGTGCTAGCGTCAACAACAATTTGATGTGAAGCTTTGGATCAAAGTATGCCATTTCAGTAGCGTTCTCAATAGCTTGTTTGATTTTCTTGAAGCTTTGCTACAATTTTTTTTTAAAATAGTGTTTATTACTTTTTGTTATTGCTTAAACAGTCCCGTGGGCAATGGGAGTCATACATATAATCTTTCGTCAATATGCTGAAAAACAAACTGTTGCATGTGGTATAAGCGTCAGCCTCATATAGATGCCCTACTGGATCCTGTAGTATCATAATACACCATTAACATAACATTTAAAATTTCAGCACATGGCACATGAGAATGCCTTGATGAACAATGACTCTGGATGTATCATTATGAGCCCAGAAGTGTGAACGCCTATTAGTAAGTGGGGAGATCAAAGATACCGATTTCTATGCACAGTTGCTAAGTGTCAGTCTGATCATGAGGGTTTCTAAATAGACCCCAGATTAGGGATATTAGGAGCAATTTCAGGTCTAGAAACAATTTAGTAAGGGAGGGCTGCGAAGATCCGCTAGTGAATTATATATGATATATTTGTACTCATAAGTACTTCAAGGAGTCGCAGGATCAGATGAGTGGGGCACGTGGGAAGCCCATCCTTTATTCTGGAGTCAGGGGTGTCATTGGGAACAAGAGAGTTTTTCCCCAGTTGACCTTTAGGCCGGGTATATGTCCATAGCTGACCAATAGTTCTTTCAAGCCATGTAACACTACCTTGTGATCCCGGAGTTAGACCAGCGCATCATCAGCATATAGTGAGACAATGTGCCATTGGTTGTGCACCCTGATGCCCCAGTCAAATACTCGGCTATGTAGAGCGCAGGCCAGGGGCTCCATCCCTAAGGCAAAGATAATTGGCGATAGTGGGCACCCCTATCTGGTGCCCCGTTCGATATTTAAGGAATCGGCAGGGCTTTGATCTTTCCCTGGACTGTGCAAGATTGTGTAGTTGTATTCTTGTAATCGTAAACCCCAGCATTCAATACGAGAAGGCATCTTCGCCTTAGGCTTACCAAAGATAGTCAACAATGCTTGATGATCTGTCACAAGCATAAAAGGTTTCCATTTAAAAACATGTGGAAATGTTCACAAGCCCACACCACTGTTAAACCTTCTTTTTTCAGGTTGTTGCATGTTCAGTTTGGGACAAACTTCTGCTTGGGTGTCCGCCATGCTGTGCAAGGATTGCGCCTAACCCGACTGTGCTAGCGTCAACAACAATTTGATGTGAAGCTTTGGATCAAAGTATGCCATTTCAGTAGCGTTCTCAATAGCTTGTTTGATTTTCTTGAAGCTTTGCTACAATTTTTTTTTAAAATAGTGTTTATTACTTTTTGTTATTGCTTAAACAGTCCCGTGGGCAATGGGAGTCATACATATAATCTTTCGTCAATATGCTGAAAAACAAACTGTTGCATGTGGTATAAGCGTCAGCCTCATATAGATGCCCTACTGGATCCTGTAGTATCATAATACACCATTAACATAACATTTAAAATTTCAGCACATGGCACATGAGAATGCCTTGATGAACAATGACTCTGGATGTATCATTATGAGCCCAGAAGTGTGAACGCCTATTAGTAAGTGGGGAGATCAAAGATACCGATTTCTATGCACAGTTGCTAAGTGTCAGTCTGATCATGAGGGTTTCTAAATAGACCCCAGATTAGGGATATTAGGAGCAATTTCAGGTCTAGAAACAATTTAGTAAGGGAGGGCTGCGAAGATCCGCTAGTGAATTATATATGATATATTTGTACTCATAAGTACTTCAAGGAGTCGCAGGATCAGATGAGTGGGGCACGTGGGAAGCCCATCCTTTATTCTGGAGTCAGGGGTGTCATTGGGAACAAGAGAGTTTTTCCCCAGTTGACCTTTAGGCCGGGTATATGTCCATAGCTGACCAATAGTTCTTTCAAGCCATGTAACACTACCTTGTGATCCCGGAGTTAGACCAGCGCATCATCAGCATATAGTGAGACAATGTGCCATTGGTTGTGCACCCTGATGCCCCAGTCAAATACTCGGCTATGTAGAGCGCAGGCCAGGGGCTCCATCCCTAAGGCAAAGATAATTGGCGATAGTGGGCACCCCTATCTGGTGCCCCGTTCGATATTTAAGGAATCGTATAACCTGTCTTGACACAGGACTGTGGCGCTTTGTATATCAATTTAATCCATTGCAGGAACCAAGGGCCTATACCATATCCTTCTAATACCGCATTAAAAATCTCCCACCTGAATGGGTCAAACGCCTTTTCAGTGTCTATAGAGGCTATCCATTCTGGCTCCTCTGTTGTGCATAGCAGCAAAACATTTTTTTTTAGACTGGCCGGGTATAAAAAGTTTTGGTCGCGTGAACTAAAAATTGTGTCACTTCTAGGAGTCTGTTGGCTAGCACTCTGCCCAGTATTTTGTAATCAGTGTTCAGGAGAGACAGGAGGTGGTAAGAACCCATCTGTAGCAGGTCCTTACCTGGCTTAAGTCGCACCACCAACACTGCCTCGTGAAGTTAGAGCGATAGTATGCCTTGGTCATAAGTTTCTGTGTGTACCCGGTGCAGGTAATGGACCAAATGCATACCAAATACTGCATAAGATTATAGGGGCCAACCATAAGTCCCTTGGGATTTAGCTCTTGGCAGTTGCTGAATGGCTTCGCATATCTTGGTTTATGTAATAGGAGATTCTAGGGTGGTGAAATGTGTCTGCGGGATCTGGGGGAGAGCTAGGCGTTCTAAGAAGAGCTGTAGCTCCGGTCTGTCATAAGGCAAAGGGGATCTGTATAGAAAGATGTGGTATCCGCAGAATGCCGAGTTAATCTCAAACTGCGAGTTGACCAACCGGCCCTCCGGATTAAAAATGGCAGTGATGGGTGTTTGAGATGAGTCCATTTTCAATTACCACGCTAATTTCCTGCCCGCCTTGTCTCCCTCCGCGTGCTTTCTAGCCAGGTATTGCTTATAGTCCAAGACGCACAGCCGGTCAAGAGTCGTTTTATGAGATAACTTAGATTGAGCCTGTTAGACCTGGCATCATTGGTGTGAGTCTCCCTTCCATTTTGATGGATTGCCTCCTCTGTTTTGATATGTTTTTGCTGGTTATATGCTTTGGGCACTGTGCCACTGCTATTCAGTGTCACAGTGCAAGTGCTCCCTATGTTAAATTGATGTACTAATTGGTGATTCCATGATTGCGTTTTTTGATTTACCTGTCAGCTCCTAGTACAGTGTACCACGTGTGCCCAGGGCTTGTAAATCAAATGCTGCTGCGGGGCTTGCAGCACTAGTTGTGCCACCCACAGAAGCAGCTTGTAAAGTGTGTCTCAGGCCTGCCATTGCAAGGCCCATGTGCAGTCTAGTACTGCCATGTCGACTTGGCAAGTGCACCCACTTGCCAGTTCCTAAACCTTCCCTTTGCTTCATGTTAGACACCCCTATGATAGGCCCAACGGCATGGTGCCTTGTAAGTATAAGGTAGGAAATGCTCTGATGTGTGTAGCATGTCCTAATAATGAACTACAGACATTTTTGCTTTTCACTATTGGAAGGCTACCTGTTCTCCATAGGTTAGAATGGGCAGTTAGATTATTACATTCGTATAATCCTAACTAACTCAGGGAACATGGTAGAAATTCGAATTTAGTATGCCTGAACTCAGAATGATAAAACACATCTGTTCGAGGCATGTGGGCTGCTGAATTCATATCTGTGCATAGATCGTCGCCTAATGTTGGGTCCGGATGATTGCACCTTGTTGTCCTGGAAGAGTCTTCGAAGTATCACAAGATAGGTGACTCCTCCCCTGGACTACAGTGCGCATGGGCATCTTCTCCATCCTCAGATTGTTTTTTACCGCCATTGGGTTCGGATGTTATTCCTATACTCCAACTTCGGAATCGAAACAAAACTTTTCTAAAGGCCAAAAGGTCTTCGACTTCGACGGTATTGTTTTCGCTCAGTACTCTTTGACTCGATCGAACTTTCCATCTCGAACCGGTCGTAGACGCGGGCCGTTGGGCCTTTTCGACGCCACGTGGGCCTGCTGCAGATGGAAAGGAGCCCGTTCAAAAGGTGCCCACAATGCCACTCCAAGTTCCCGCATACTGACAAACACTCAGTATGCAAGAAGTGCCTATCACCAGACCATAAGGAAGAAACCTGCCCAGCCTGTGCCCAATTCCGTTTGAAGAAAACCATCCGGATTCGACGGGCCGCTAGGCAAGAGATGCAGCGACAAGCACCGGAACCAGACAACATCTTCGATGATGACCAAGAACTTCCAGAAGCTGAAGATTCGGACCTAGAGATCATCACTGTCGAGGAATTCTGGGACTCCGAGGATGAGATCCCACCGGTGCAAATCGTGAGTACACTGCCACCGACACCAATTACCCCGTTACTGAAGGCTCCGGTCGAGGCATCGCCAAAAGGCCTTAGCCAAGATCCGAAGAAACATTCGCCAGCCCCGCCGTCCGGCTTGGCTCCGAAACCAAAACCTAAGCCTTCAGAGACCCCAGGGCCAAGTAATGTGATCCCAAAGAAGGTTCCAGAACCCAAGAAGGTCGTCAACCCGAAGGGCCTTGAACCGAAAAAGTCCGTACAGCCTAAAGGCGTCGACCCGAAGAAGGCCGTTGACCCAAAGAGCGCCGAACCAAAGAAGGCCGTCGAGTCAAAAGGCGCCGAACGTAAAAATTCCGTCGAGCCAAAGAAGGCCACCAAGCCGAAGGGCGTCGACTCGACGAAGGCCGTCGAGCCAAAAAAGCCCACTGTGCCGAAGGTTGCCGAACCAAAGAAGGTCGCCGACGTAAAGAGTGCTGTATCGAAGCCTGTGATCCAGCCGGAGAAGGCTATCGAACCAAAGACAAGTGCTCCAAAAAGACCGGTCGATCCCAAAAAAGCCATCGACTCGACAAAGGACAGTCAACTGAAAAAATCTGTCGAGCACAAAAAGCGGGTCGAACCGAAAAACCCGGTCGATCCGAAATCACTCGTCGACCAGACCAAAGGGTCGGAGCCGAGGAAAACCAATAAGCCACCAAAGGTCGATCGACACAGAAGGGGGTATCGACCCAGAGGCAATAGTCGATCCAAAACAGACTAAGCCGAAGAAATCAAAGACACAGCTACGGACAGTGGAAGAAGAACTCTTCCATCCAGATCCATCAGATGACCAGGCTAAGATATATATTAATCCTGAGACAGGTAAAGTCACAATCCTACACAGGAAGAAGACACCACTGGACACTGACACCACTGGACACTGACTCTCATTCCCCCATTCCTCTAAAGAAGATGGACTTTGAGACTTCTCCCTCTAGACCCTATATTCCTTATTATCCCACTATGCCTACTACGCCTTTGGCTCCTTACTCTCCTTCTCACTATGGGGACAATGGGGGGGACACAGGGGAAGATCCTCAGCATGATTATGACTATCCAGAGGATCCTAACCCCCAAAATGAACCATGAGGGGAGCCAACTGACCCATATGACACGCATCCCATCCCTGACGTCCCCTCATACCCAACAAAGCCCTTACCTACTGACGACACCATTGTCTTCAACCAACTAATAGACTGGGCAGCGCAGTACCACAACGTTGACTTGCACAATGACCCTATAGACGAAGACTTCTTATTTGACACTTTCCCTACTTCGGAAAAAAACGTCAGAACACTTCCTATGCTAAAGGGGGTATTAAAACATGCGCCTGATATATTTAACGATACAGCCAGGGCACGAGTAATCAATCCCAGGATTGAAAAGAAATATAGAGCAGCCCCTACAGACCCTACCTATATTAAAGGTCAGTTACCATTAGACTTACTGGTTGTGGCTAATGCACGCAAAAGAGCCAACTCACAGACAACAGGGGAGGCCCCTCCTCCTGATAAAGAGTCCAAAATACTAGAGGCCTCTGCATTGTTGCACTTCCTGTCGTCTCTCCTTTCGTCTCCTACCGCATCCTCACTCTATTTATATCTCTCCCTCCCTCCTCTCTCAATGTTTTGAGACTGAACTATTTTATCTGATGCCCGATGGAGCTACTTGGTTTAGCTATAGGGGAGATGGGCCTTGCATTCCCTCCTTGGTCGTCACCTACCCAGTCGGTCTTTAGGCAAACTTCTTTTCGTCTCTCCTTATTTGTCTCTTCCCTAGCCCCTATCCTCTCTCTCCTGAATCTCTCCCCTTACCTGCTACTCTGCCTATTCCCTGTCCATTGTGCCCTTTGACTAAGCACTCCTTCTCCCTGTGTTGGGGAAAGATCCAATATTTATACTCTGGAGTCTCAGCGAACCCGCTGAGTGACTCCACTGTGCAAAGGGAGCCACTCACATTTGAGGTATGGTATGGCACCCCTTGCCTAAGCACTCCCTCTCCCCTTGTTGGGGAAGGATCCAGTTTGTAGGCCTTGGAGTCTCAGAGACCTCTCTGAGAGAAAATTTATTACAAACGCCTCCATCAAATGTGCGCTTGACGCAGCCGACACTGCAGCCAGGTCTATTAACACTAGCGTTTTACTACGACGACATGCATTGCTGCGTATTTCGGGCTTTAAGAACGAGGTGCAGTCCACCATTCCTTACCAACCAGTCAATCAAGACTTCCTTTTTGGCCCTGCAGTTGACACCATTCTAGCTAAAATGAAGAAAGGCACAGAAACTGAAAAATCAATGGGTGCATTGCAGTTTCAGCAACACAGAGGTTCCTTTCGACGCTCCTCATACAGAGTAGCTACACAGGGCAATACTTCACAGACCTCATCTACATACAAAGGCAACACCCAAGGTTCCTTTAACAAGAACTCCAACAGAGGAGGTTATAGGGGCAACAATAACAAGGGGAGAGGACGTGGAGGCAATAACACCAGGGCTTCCCTTGCCTCAAAACAGTGACTTCATCACGCTACCTCCAGACAACCTAACCCTGGTCGGAGGCAGACTCCAACAATTCCTACCTGTCTGGAACGCAATTACCATGGACAGGTGGGTGAGACAAATTATCCAGTATGGTTATTGCCTAGAACTCACCTCTACCCCACCAAACATACCACCCAGACACTGTCCTATGTCCAAAGAACACATCACCCTGCTACAACAAGAGGTGAAATGCATGCTGGCAAAGGGGCCCATAGAGCCAGTCCCTTTCCAACACCAAGGGACAGGAGAATACTCCCTATACTTCCTTATTCCCAAGAAGGACGGTTCACTCAGACCAATATTGGACCTCAGACCCCCTAAATCAATACATACTGTCGGAACACTTCCATATGATCACACTACAGCAAGTCCTCCCGTGGCTACAGCAAGGAGACTTTCGTGCAACATTGGATCTCAAGGATGCGTATTTTCACATACCCATCCATCCAGCTCACAGAAAATATCTCAGATTCACAATAGAAGGTCAACACTACCAATTCAAGGTTCTCCTCTTCGGGGTGACCACGGCTCCAAGAGTGTTTACAAAATGCTTAGCGACAGTAGCTGCACATCTCAGGAGGCAACACATCCATGTGTTCCCGTACCTAGACGATTGGCTGATACAAGCAAAATCCGACCAACAGTGTGCAAGAGACACGTCTCAAACACTTCAGCTGCTACACAGCCTAGGGTTTTCCATAAACTACCCAAAATCGCATCTACAACCATCCCACATACAACAATATCTGGGAGCTACTATAGATACCTCAGTGGCAAAGGCATACCCAAACTCAGCGAGAATAGCCAGCATGAAGATGCTCATTCGCAAATTTCTGCCACAACACTCTCTTCCAGCTCGAATCTTCATGCAGCTCATAGGCATGATGGCCTCCTGCATATTCATTGTCCCCCATGCCAGACTTCAAATGCGTCCATTGCAAAAATGCCTAGCACGGCAGTGGAACCAAGCTCAAGGACAACTAAAAGACCTAGTGTTGGTAGACAGTCGTGCTCACAACTCTGCAGTGGTGGAACCCACAAAACCTTTCCAAGGGGCGACTGTTCCAAGAGCCGGTTCCATAACTAGTACTAACAGCGTACGCATCACTGACAGGCTGGGGAGCCCACCTCCTTCACTACACAGTACAAGGGCTCTGGACAATCAAACAAAAGAAACTGCATATCAACCATCTAGAGTTGCTAGCGATATTCCTAGCCCTGAAAGCATTCCAAAAATACTTGTACAGCAAGACTGTGTTGATCCGGACGGACAACATGACAGCAATGTACTATATCCAGAAACAGGGAGGAACACACTCTCCATAACTGTCCCATTTTGCACAGAGCATATGGAAGTGGGCAATTCCAAAATATATCTTTCTCCTGGAAGAACACCTCCCAGGGAAAGACAATCAGATTGCAGACCTGCTCAGCAGGCACAGCCAGCAACTACACGAATGGGAGATTCACCCCCAAGTTCGCCAACCATTCTTCAGGCAGTGGGGGCACCCAGAGATAGACCTGTTTGCCACAAACGGAAACTCAAAATGCCAGTACTTTGCCGCCAGGTTCCCTCATCCGTTGTCACACGGCAATGCGATATGGATGAACTGGTCAGGCAGATTTGCGTACGCTTTCCCCACAGCACCACTGATTCCGCTGGTGGCAGCAGTCACACACACTGATCCTAGTTGCTCCCACATGGACGAGACAGCCATGGTACACAACGTTCCTGGAACTTTCAGTAGTTCCTCATCAAAGGCTCCCACCCCATCTTCTAACTCGGAACCATGGAGAAATCAGCCACCCAGATCCCAATCAGATGAAACTAGCGATCTGGCTCCTGAAGTCTTAGAATTTGGATACCTTAACTTGCCTCCAGACTGCATGAACATCATTAAAGAGGCAAGACGGCCAACTACTAGAGCGTGCTATGCAGCTAAATGGAAGAGATTTGTTATTTACTGCAACAATAACCAAATCAACCCTTTAGATGCTTCCCTACAGAACATTATATGTTACCTGCTGCATCTTCAAAGATGCAACTTAGCGTACTCTTCCAAAAGACTACACCTCGCTGCTATAGCAGCGTACCTTCAAAACAGGCAACACCTTTCACTGTTTAGAGTACCAGCAATAAAGGCTTTTATGGAGGGTCTTAAAAGGGTGATCCCTCCAAGACACCCACCTCCCCCAGTCTGGAATCTAAATATAGTACTTACCAGACTTATGGGACCTCCTTTCGAACCTATACTCTCATGCGAACTGCAATTCTTAACGTGGAAGGTGGCATTCTTGATTGCCATTACCTCACTCAGGCGAGTTAGCGAGTTACAAGCACTAACAATTCAGGAACCCTTCATGCAAGTACATGCTAACAGGGTGGTTCAAAAGGCTAAACGCACTTTAACTGTCCCCCCAAGAGCACACTCTACGCGAAAAATGGGGGCATCCATGGCTTTCCTAGGGAATATTCCTCTTAAAGACATATGTAAAGCAGCCACATGGACTACCATACACACGTTCACAAAACAATACTGTGTAGACGTGCAAGCAAAGCAGCAAGCTGCTGTAGGCCAGGATGTCCTCAAAACTCTTTTTCAAACTGCTGCAGCTGGCACAGGTAACCACCGCTAGAGGAGATACTGCTATACAGTCTATGCACAGATATGAATTCAGCAGCCCACATGCCTCGAACGGAATATGCTACTTACCAGTATGCATCTGTTCTTGGCATGTAGGGCTGCTGACATTCATATCCCCCGCCCTCCTCTCCGGTGCCTGTCCCAGCTGCAGCATTATCTTTTGCATGGCCATCTCTTACTTTACGATCTCCATCTCTGCCACAATGGCAAAAAACAATCTGAGGATGGAGAAGATGCCCATGCGCACTGTAGTCCAGGGGAGGAGTCACCTATCTCGTGGTACTTCGAAGACTCTTCCAGGACAACAAGGTGCAATCATCCAGACCCAACACAAGGCGGCAATCTATGTTCAGATATGAATGTCAGCAGCCCTACATGCCAAGAACAGATGCATACTGGTAAGTAGCATATTCCTTTAGTAAAGTTGGTTTTAATATTCTGTGTTTGAAAATACCACTTTTAGAAAGTAGGTATTTTCTTGCCTAACTGTCCAGGCCTCCCTCTGCTAGGTTGTGTATTCCTTGTCTGGGTTTGTGAGTGACAGGGCTGGGGGATTCCAGGAGACAGGCTGGGGCAGCCCGGTGGTGAATAGAGAGATCTGCATCTAGATGGGAGGGAGGAGTCGCACCTGGGACCTGAATAGGGCTGGGCCTTCCCTCTAAAATGCTGGCTCCACCTCCTGTGTCTTGTCTGATGTCTCTGCCCTGCACTGTGAAAGGAGAGAAGGAATCATGCCAACAAAGTGCTCCAGAGCTGTACCTTCCCTCCCCGGTGCTGGCTCCACCTCCTGTGGGGCGGCTGATGTCCCTGCCCTGCACAGTGAAAGGAAGAAGAGAGTCATGTAAACAAAGTGCTCAGGAACTGTTTTGGACTGCCTTCAGAGAACAAAGGATTTTGGGGTATAAATATTGGGACAATGATCCCAAGAAATTAGATTGCTTCTGGAACAAGAAACCTTTTGCCAAGGAGAACAACCAAGGAAGCTGCAGGAGGTTTACTGCCCCTCTGCCAGTGTTCTGTTTGCTGGGTTGGCCTGCAGTGGCTGCTTCATTGCCAAGGAAAGGAGAAGGAACTTTTTAAGGATTTTCATCATCTACAGAATATTCTCCAAGGGCTTGAACTGTGCTTGCCTCCTGCTGAAGTCTCAGGGACAAAAGACTTGATCTCCAGTTCCCCTCTGAATTTCCTTGCTGGGTATTCTCAACTCCAGACATTTGCGTGTCACTTGGAGCTGGAAGCGCGATGCATCGGGAGGAAGCATGTCGCCGCCTCAGCTGAAATCGTCGCATCGCCGGAGAAGCGAGCCTTCGCCGCATCTTCCTAGAAGCGTGTGTTCATCATAGCTGCCTGCTGTCGCATCACCGGAGAAGCGTGACGCCATCGAGAGAGTCGCCATCGCATCACCGGAGAAGCATGTCGCAGGGCCTGTCGTGGCTCCAAAGTACAGAGTCGTCACAAGGCTGCCAGGGCGTCTACGCATCATCATCGCATCAAGGGCGCCATCTTCTCACATCGCAACCAGATCATCGCATTGCATCAAGGCGCCATCTTGCGCACCGCAACTGGCCTGCAGGCCGAGAATCTACGCATCACCTCTGCTCAGGTAAGGATTACGACGCATCCGCTACTCTGCACAAGCATTGAGGCCCGATGCATCATCTCCCCCGGTTCACGAAACCGACGCATCTCCCCTTTTGCAAGCCTTTTGTTTACCTTACGTTACGCATGCAGGTACTTTGTTGAGAACTTTGTTGCATTTATCATAAACTTGAACTAAGCAACTTTAATCAGCTTTTAAGTAATCTTAAGTGTGGTATTGTGGATTTTTGTCGTTTGTGGTCTTGTGTTTAAGTCTACTTAAAGAATGCTTATCCTGGAGGATCCCGTCAGCATATGAGAATTCGAGTTAGAGTTCCATACTTTGGTCCTCGATGCACTCAGTGAGGCTTACTAGTCATACGTTGTTCTTGTGCAATCTTCCTTTCTGGTCTTCCTCCCGGATTCTGAGGTATTCCACCTCTTCTTGTAGTGTTCTGATTTGTTTTTCTGCTGCCTTCACTGTGGGCAACAGGACCACCAACATCGATTCAGAGTTCTCAACCTCTTGTTTTAATTTTTGGGATCTTCACACATGAGTCTCACTTTCGATGCATTGTGTGTCTATCTTGGGGCCCATGGTGGATTTGATATTTAAGACTGCCACCTGGAGTTCGTCAAAATTATGTGAGTGGTCTGGTAGAGCCTCTCGAGGTGATTTTCTAGTTTGGGTGGTGTCCGTTGGACAGACTGTAGAATCCGGTGCACCCCCCGCCTGGACCTGGGGCCGGACCGGTTTGTTTTTCCCCATCCTCTGGGGGGCGACGCCAGGTTTGCGCCTGTCAACAGATGTCAGTAATCTGGTGTATCAAGGTGAGGTGTCATCTAGAGTGGGTAGCGCTGCCTCAACATACCTCCTGTGGCATCGGGTTGGGCCTGTGGCTGTATACTTCTGCTCTAGTTTTGGAGGGGTTAGTCTTGTGTTCCCCTATCATGCTGAGAGTGAGGGAGTTGAACTATTCTGGCATGCACTCACTCTTTGGTGACCACCAGACTGCCAAGTGCAAGCGTACAGTGTCCGCTCACTGTGCACTAAGGAGGGAAGGAGGTTGATGAAGAAGGAGCAGCTGCGGTCGGTGCCCGGTGCTCTCCCCCTGCACCATTGGCCCGAGAGAACGCACCTTAATCGCTGCAGAGCCGGAGCTGGATTCAGTGCGGGTAGTGTGTGTCCACATTACTGGGGGCCAGTGTGATCCCTCCAGCAGGTACATTGCATCGCCAGGCCGAAGTCCAAAGCCATAGCACTGCAGTGTGTCGCATTGCGGGCGCTGAAGGGGTGCTTGGTGTGGTACAGCTCTGGGCAGTTCTAGAGAACCCTTGCTAAAGGTGCAGGGTATTTGCATGCCCCTTGCAGCAGTCTGGATTAGAGCTGGGGTCCCCTTTGAGAGAAATTAGAGCACTGCATGGATACAGAAGGCAGGTACCTACTGATACAAGGAAAGTTAGACAGAAGCCACATTGTCCTGGGTAGCATTTACGCTCCAAATACTGAGCATTTTATCTGATGCCCGATGGAGCTACTTGGTTTAGCTATAGGGGAGATGGGCCTTGGATTCCCTCCTTGGTCGTCACCTACCCAGTTGGTCTTTAGGCAAACTTCTTTTCGTCTCTCCTTATTTGTCTCTTCCCTAGCCCCTATCCTCTCTCTCCTGAATCTCTCCCCTTACCTGCTACTCTGCCTATTCCCTGTCCGTTGTGCCCTTTGACTAAGCACTCCTTCTCCCCGTGTTGGGGAAAGATCCAATATTTATACTCTGGAGTCTCAGCGAACCCGCTGAGTGAGTCCACTGTGCAAAGGGAGCCACTCACATTTGAGGTATGGTATGGCACCCCTTGCCTAAGCACTCCCTCTCCCCTTGTTGGGGAAGGATCCAGTTTGTAGGCCTTGGAGTCTCAGAGACCTCTCTGAGAGAAAATTTATTACAAACGCCTCCATCAAATGTGCGCTTGACGCAGCCGACACTGCAGCCAGGTCTATTAACACTAGCGTTTTACTACGACGACATGCATGGCTGCGTATTTCGGGCTTTAAGAACGAGGTGCAGTCCACCATTCCTTACCAACCAGTCAATCAAGACTTTCTTTTTGGCCCTGCAGTTGACACCATTCTAGCTAAAATGAAGAAAGACACAGAAACTGCAAAATCAATGGGTGCATTGCAGTTTCAGCAACACAGAGGTTCCTTTCGACCCTCCTCATACAGAGTAGCTACACAGGGCAATACTTCACAGACCTCATCTACATACAAAGGCAACACCCAAGGTTCCTTTAACAAGAACTCCAACAGAGGAGGTTATAGGGGCAACAATAACAAGGGGAGAGGACGTGGAGGCAATAACACCAGGGCTTCCCTTGCCTCAAAACAGTGACTTCATCACGCTACCTCCAGACAACCTAACCCTGGTCGGAGGCAGACTCCAACAATTCCTACCTGTCTGGAACGCAATTACCACGGACAGGTGGGTGAGACAAATTATCCAGTATGGTTATTGCCTAGAACTCACCTCTACCCCACCAAACATACCACCCAGACACTGTCCTATGTCCAAAGAACACATCACCCTGCTACAACAAGAGGTGAAATGCATGCTGGAAAAGGGGGCCATAGAGCCAGTCCCTTTCCAACACCAAGGGATAGGAGAATACTCCCTATACTTCCTTATTCCCAAGAAGGACGGTTCACTCAGACCAATATTGGACCTCAGACCCCCTAAATCAATACATACTGTCGGAACACTTCCATATGATCACACTACAGCAAGTGCTCCCGTGGCTACAGCAAGGAGACTTTCTAGCAACATTGGATCTCAAGGATGCGTATTTTCACATACCCATCCATCCAGCTCACAGAAAATATCTCAGATTCACAATAGAAGGTCAACACTACCAATTCAAGGTTCTCCTCTTCGGGGTGACCACGGCTCCAAGAGTGTTTACAAAATGCTTAGCGACAGTAGCTGCACATCTCAGGAGGCAACACATCCATGTGTTCCCGTACCTAGACGATTGGCTGATACAAGCAAAATCCGACCAACAGTGTGCAAGAGACACGTCTCAAACACTTCAGCTGCTACACAGCCTAGGGTTTTCCATAAACTACCCAAAATCGCATCTACAACCATCCCACATACAACAATATCTGGGAGCTACTATAGATACCTCAGTGGCAAAGGCATACCCAAACTCAGCGAGGATAGCCAGCATGAAGATGCTCATTCGCAAATTTCTGCCACAACACTCTCTTCCAGCTCGAATCTTCATGCAGCTCATAGGCATGATGGCCTCCTGCATATTCATTGTCCCCCATGCCAGACTTCAAATGCGTCCATTGCAAAAATGCCTAGCACGGTAGTGGAACCAAGCTCAAGGACAACTAAAAGACCTAGTGTTGGTAGACAGTCGTGCTCACAACTCTCTGCAGTGGTGGAACCCACAAAACCTTTCCAAAGGGCGACTGTTCCAAGAGCCGGTTCCATAACTAGTACTAACAGCGTACGCATCACTGACAGGCTGGGGAGCCCACCTCCTTCACTACACAGTACAAGGGCTCTGGACAATCAAACAAAAGAAACTGCATATCAACCATCTAGAGTTGCTAGCGATATTCCTAGCCCTGAAAGCATTCCAAAAATACTTGTACAGCAAGACTGTGTTGATCCGGACGGACAACATGACAGCAATGTACTATATCCAGAAACAGGGAGGAACACACTCTCCATAACTGTCCCATTTTGCACAGAGCATATGGAAGTGGGCAATTCCAAAAGATATCTTTCTCCTGGAAGAACACCTTCCAGGGAAAGACAATCAGATTGCAGACCTGCTCAGCAGGCACAGCCAGCAACTACACGAATGGGAGATTCACCCCCAAGTTCGCCAACCATTCTTCAGGCAGTGGGGGCACCCAGAGATAGACCTGTTTGCCACAAACGGAAACTCAAAAGGCCAGTACTTTGCCGCCAGGTTCCCTCATCCGTTGTCACACGGCAATGCGATATGGATGAACTGGTCAGGCAGATTTGCGTACGCTTTCCCCACAGCACCACTGATTCCGCTGGTGGCAGCAGTCACTCACACTGATCCTAGTTTCTCCCACATGGACGAGACAGCCATGGTACACAACGTTCCTGGAACTTTCAGTAGTTCCTCATCAAAGGCTCCCACCCCATCTTCTAACTCGGAACCATGGAGAAATCAGCCACCCAGATCCCAATCAGATGAAACTAGCGATCTGGCTCCTGAAGTCTTAGAATTTGGATACCTTAACTTGCCTCCAGACTGCATGAACATCATTAAAGAGGCAAGACGGCCAACTACTAGTGCGTGCTATGCAGCTAAATGGAAGAGATTTGTTATTTACTGCAACAATAACCAAATCAACCCTTTAGATGCTTCCCTACAGAACATTATATGTTACCTGCTGCATCTTCAAAGATGCAACTTAGCGTACTCTTCCAAAAGACTACACCTCGCTGCTATAGCAGCATACCTTCAAAACAGGCAACACCTTTCACTATTTAGAGTACCAGCAATAAAGGCTTTTATGGAGGGTCTTAAAAGGGTGATCCCTCCAAGACACCCACCTTCCCCAGTCTGGAATCTAAATATAGTACTTACCAGACTTATGGGACCTCCTTTCGAACCTATACTCTCATGCGAACTGCAATTCTTAACGTGGAAGGTGGCATTCTTGATTGCCATTACCTCACTCAGGCGAGTTAGCGAATTACAAGCACTAACAATTCAGGAACCCTTCATGCAAGTACATGCTAACAGGGTGGTTCAAACCCTAAGTTTATGCCAAAGGTCATATCCAATTTTCTTATTAATCAATCAATACAACTGCCAGTGTTCTTCCAAAATCCACAGTCAGGAGCAGAAAGAGCCCTACACACACTGGATGTAAAGAGAGCTCTGTGTGGACAGAACGAAATCATTTAGGAAAACAAAGCAATTATTTGTTGCTTTTTCACCACAACATAAAGGAAATCCAATATCAAAGTCAGGAATAGCCAGATGGATCATTAAATGCATTCAAATATATTATCAAAAGGCTAAACGCACTTTAACTGTCCCCCCAAGAGCACACTCTACGCGGAAAATGGGGGCATCCATGGCTTTCCTAGGGAATATTCCTCTTGAAGACATATGTAAAGCAGCCACATGAACTACCATACACACGTTCACAAAACAATACTGTGTAGACGTGCAAGCAAAGCACCAAGCTGCTGTAGGCCAGGATGTCCTCAAAACTCTTTTTCAAACTGCTGCAGCTGGCACAGGTAACCACCGCTAGAGGAGATACTGCTATACAGTCTATGCACAGATATCAATTCAGCAGCCCACATGCCTCAAACGGAATATGCTACTTACCAGTATGCATCTGTTCTTGGCATGTAGGGCTGCTGACATTCATATCGCCCGCCCTCCTCTCCGGTGCCTGTCGCAGCTGCAGCATTATCTTTTGCATGGCCATCTCTTACTTTACGATCTCCATCTCTGCCACAATGGCAAAAAACAATCTGAGGATGGAGAAGATGCCCATGCGCACTGTAGTCCAGGGGAGGAGTCACCTATCTCGTGGTACTTCGAAGACTCTTCCAGGACAACAAGGTGCAATCATCCGGACCCAACACAAGGCGGCGATCTATGCACAGATATGAATGTCAGCAGCCCTACATGCCAAGAACAGATGCATACTGGTAAGTAGCATATTCCTTTAGTAAAGTTGGTTTTAATATTCTGTGTTTGAAAATACCACTTTTAGAAAATAGGTATTTTCTTGCCTAACTGTCCAGGCCTCCCTCTGCTAGGTTGTGTATTCCTTGTCTGGGTTTGTGAGTGACAGGGCTGGGGTGTTCCAGGAGACAGGCTGGGGCAGCCCGGTGGTGAATAGAGAGATCTGCATCTAGATGGGAGGGAGGAGTCGCACCTGGGACCTGAATAGGGCTGGGCCTTCCCTCTAAAATGCTGGCTCCACCTCCTGTGTCTTGTCTGATGTCTCTGCCCTGCACTGTGAAAGGAGAGAAGGAATTATGCCAACAAAGTGCTCCAGAGCTGTACCTTCCCTCCCCTGTGCTGGCTCCACCTCCTGTGGGGCGGCTGATGTCCCTGCCCTGCACAGTGAAAGGAAGAAGAGAGTCATGTAAACAAAGTGCTCAGGAACTGTTTTGGACTGCCTTCAGAGAACAAAGGATTTTGGGGTATAAATATTGGGACAATGATCCCAAGAAATTAGATTGCTTCTGGAACAAGAAACCTTTTGCCAAGGAGAAGAACCAAGGAAGCTGCAGGAGGTTTACTGCCCCTCTGCCAGTGTGCTGTTTGCTGGGTTGGCCTGCAGTGGTTGCTTCATTGCCAAAGAAAGGCGAAGGAACTTTTTAAGGATTTTCATTATCTACAGAATATTCTCCAAGGGCTTGAACTGTGCTTGCCTCCTGCTGAAGTCTCAGGGACAAAAGACTTGATCTCCAGTTCCCCTCTGAATTTCCTTGCTGGGTATTCTCAACTCCAGACATTTGCGTGTCACTTGGAGCTGGAAGCGCGATGCATCGGGAGGAAGCATGTCGCCGCCTCAGCTGAAATCGTCGCATCGCCGGAGAAGCGAGTCTTCGCCGCATCTCCCTGGAAGCGTGTGTTCATCAAAGCTGCCTGCTGTCGCATCACCGGAGAAGCGTGACGCCATCGAGAGAGTCGCCATCGCATCACCGGAGAAGCATGTCGCAGGGCCTGTCGTGGCTCCAAAGTACAGAGTCGTCGCAAGGCTGCCAGGGCGTCTACGCATCATCATCGCATCATCGCATCAAGGGCGCCATCTTCTTGCATCGCAACCGGATCATCGCATTGCATCAAGGCGCCATCTTGCACACCGCAACTGGCCTGCAGGCCGAGAATCTACGCATCACCTCTGCACAGGTAAGGATTACGACGCATCCCCTACTCTGCACAAGCATTGAGGCACGACGCATCATCTCCCCCGGTTCACGAAACCGACGCACCTCCCCTTTTGCAAGCCTTTTGTTTACCTTACGTTACGCATCCAGGTACTTTGTTGAGAACTTTGTTGCATTTATCATAAACTTGAACTAAGCAACTTTAATCAGCTTTTAAGTAATCTTAAGTGTGGTATTGTGGATTTTTGTCGTTTGTGGTCTTGTGTTTAAGTCTACATAAAGAATACTTATCCTGGAGGATCCCGTCAGCAAATGAGAATTCGAGTTAGAGTTCCATACTTTGGTCCTCGATGCACTCAGTGAGGCTTACTAGTCATACGTTGTTCTTGTGCAATCTTCCTTTCTGGTCTTCCACCCAGATTCTGAGGTATTCCACCTCTTCTTGTAGTGTTCTGATTTGTTTTTCTGCTGCCTTCACTGTGGGCCTCAGGACCACCAACATCGATTCAGAGTTCTCAACCTCTTGTTTTAATTTTTTGGGATCTTCACACATGAGTCTCACTTTCGATGCATTGTGTGTCTATCTTGGGGCCCATGGTGGATTTGATATTTAAGACTGCCACCTGGAGTTCGTCAAAATTATGTGAGTGGTCTGGTAGAGCCTCTCGAGGTGATTTTCTAGTTTGGGTGGTGTCCGTTGGACAGACTGTAAAATCCGGTGCACCCCCCGCCTGGACCTGGGGCCTGACCGGTTTGTTTTTCCCCATCCTGTGGGGGGCGACGCCAGGTTTGCGCCTGTCAACAGATGTCAGTAATCTGGTGTATCAAGGTGAGGTGTCATCTAGAGTGGGTAGCGCTGCCTCAACATACCTCCTGTGGCATCGGGTTGGGCCTGTGGCTGTATACTTCTGCTCTAGTTTTGGAGGGGTTAGTCTTGTTTCCCCCTATCATGCTGAGAGTGAGGGAGTTGAACTATTCTGGCATGCACTCACTCTTTGGTGACCACCAGACTGCCAAGTGCAAGCGTACAGTGTCCGCTCACTGTGCACTAAGGAGGGAAGGAGGTTGATGAAGAAGGAGCAGCTGCGGTCGGTGCCCGGTGCTCTCCCCCTGCACCATTGGCCCGAGAGAACGCACCTTAATCGCTGCAGAGCCGGAGCTGGATTCAGTGCGGGTAGTGTGTGTCCACATTACTGGGGGCCAGTGTGATCCCTCCAGCAGGTACATTGCATCGCCAGGCCGAAGTCCAAAGCCATAGCACTGCAGTGTGTCGCATTGCGGGCGCTGAAGGGGTGCTTGGTGCGGTACAGCTCTGGGTAGTTCTAGAGAACCCTTGCTAAAGGTGCAGGGTATTTTCATGCCCCTTGCAGCAGTCTGGATTAGAGCTGGGGTCCCCTTTGAGAGAAATTAGAGCACTGCATGGATACAGAAGGCAGGTACGTACTGATACAAGGAAAGTTAGACAGAAGCCACATTGTCCTGGGTAGCATTTACGCTCCAAATACTGAGCAAGATGCTTTACTTAGTAGGGTCAGTGCAGCGCTAGCGTACTGGTCTGTCCACTTCTGGATTCTTAGAGGAGATTATAATGCAGACCTAGAATTACATTAGATCAATCTCATCCAACACTCCTGGGAGCAACAACAACAAGAAAAGCTAAAGCTCTGGCTGCATGGGTGCGGGGTGGACTTTGGCAGATGCATAGTGCAGCAGAAACTATGGGGCACGGGAATACTCGTATGACGTATGTTACGACAAATGTCAATACTGCTACCACGCCACTGATAGAAAGGGAGGCCTTTAAAGCAGTTATCAGGGGCACATCAATCAGCTCTGTATTTGGGATGAGGCAAATAATCCTTTGGGAACTGACCACAGTAAAGTTGCAGCTGTGTGTCCTGAAACAGGAAGCCATAGCATCAGCAACAGGTGCCCAGAAGTTTCAGGAAGCACGAATTGTATATGCAGATTTACTAGAAAGACTGCGGGTGGTGGACTACTATGCATATGCCCAAAATTAGCACGCAGAGGTAGACAAAGCAGGGACACTGCTTGCTCGCCTAATTAGAGACTCCTCCCCTGTAGTGCCCCTCCTCGGCATCCGGACCCTATGCACAATACTGTTAGTACCCAACTGGAGGTAAATAACTCTTTCTGACAGCGCAGATCTCAGCAGCAGAAATACGAGAAGCAATCAAAGATCTCCCACAAAATAAAACCCTGGGTCTAGATGGCCTCCCTGTAGAATTTTATGCAGCTTACATAATGCAGTTAGTGTCTTACCTTGAAAAGTTGTATCAAGCTGCACTAGATGGTGGAGCATTACCCCCAACTACGGTCCAGGCCCTTGTATCATCCTTGCCCAAACCGGACAGAGACTGCGACGATATCACATCATAAAGGCCTCAAACCCTCTTAAATACTGAATACAAAATACTGAGTAAAATTCTAGTTAGTCGTCTTCTTTCTTTCCTCAATAGCCTTATCCACTCAGATCAATGTGGTCTTGTACCAAGCCGCACCACTTCATTGACTATCCGCAGGTTATATCACGTGATGTGGGCACTTGAAGACTGTTTCCCTTATGCTGTATTCCTCTCCTTGGACTAACGGCAGCCATTTCATACCCTTAGTTGGGAGCATATGCTAGCCACCCTTAAAACATTTGGGATCCCTGCAGAGTTTATTATTTGTAAATGTAAATGTACAGGAATTTATATAGCGCAAATCACCAACCGGTCTTTAAGCGCTTGCTTAGGGAACCTGTCCTGGTATTCCCCTGTGAGATAACCCCGGCAGGGTATCCGTAAGGTGAAAGCCAGGCATCCCGCCGCGAGGGGCCGTTGTGGAGATAAACAAGCTATTGCCCAGAGTCGCAGAGTGTGAACCCCTGAATCGAGTAGGCACAGGAGCGAGAATTGTCGAGTCCATGGACATTTTAGGACTCAAGACCCCGCTGAGCCGGGAATTGAACCCTGGTCCTGGGCTGACCTCTGCTTCCAGGTCTGCCTCCTCTAACCAGTGAGCGACACTTCTCCACCTATCTATTTGGGTAAAACTGTTATATACCTCACCAACGGCACAAGTGCACACTGGGGGACACATTTCTAGCCCTTACCTGATACAAAGAGGAACACGACATGGATGTCTGCTATCCCCAATACTGATTGTGCTCGCGCTGGAACCACCAGCACAAAAGTTGCGGGCAGACGCGACCACCTGGGGCATTCCACTGGGGCAAACCACGCACCCTCTGTCCCTGTATGCAGACAACTTTATCCTATATGCCAAGGATCTATGGTGTGGGTTCCCAACAGTTGCTCAAGTGTTCGCACAGTTTCACACTATATCGGGACTAGCCATCAACTTCGACATATCACTTGTGTTCCCATTTACAGAAACCCCCATGTCCAGAGTGATTCAAAATGGTAGCCCAGACTACTTTCAAATACTTGCGAGCACAGACTGCGTTCTGGATTTCGCGCCCCTCTTCAGTGGATGGACGACTGGCATAGCACACATGGTTTTGCTACCGAGGGTCTTATACTACTTCACAAACCTTCCTGTAATAATACCTGGTGCAATGTTCAAATGATTAAATACTATACTGACAGAATTGATATGGTGAACAGGGAGGCGCGAGTCAGTCTGGCAAAGCTACAATTACCAGCAAACACTGGGGGTATGGGACCTCCTGATTTCAAGACTTAATGCATGACAAATCAATTACAATGGCTTCCATATTGGTTGGCAGGACATAACTTGCAAAATGTGGCGCAGGGCATGCTGCACACCTTGCTGTTCCCTGGAGCGCAAACTCCACTCTTGTCCACACCACTGTTGGCATTTAGAGCTAACTTTTTGGAGACGGGTGTTACGCTACACAGCGTCCACCACGTCTTTTGCACCTAATATACCACTGTTAGGGCTCCCTACACTGGTCAGAGTGCTGACACAGCACTGGCTTGCTAAGTGGGAACAGAATGAAGTGACAACTGTTGGAGCATTATTTGGTGAAGCCTTCCTGTTGAACCACACAGACTTTACACATGAACATGGTATCACTAATTCCCTGTTTCTTCAACATGCAGGCATAATACGCTACATCAAACGTGTATGGGCCCCCGAAGGTCTAGAGCCAGCAACGCACAAATTAGTGCTCTTGATACACTTGATGGGCACTGGTGGACACCTGACGAAGTGGCTAAATCAGGGCATAAGGGCACTCATACCCCTGGCACTTACTACACTGCATGCTAAGTGGGAGACAGACATAGGTAGAGACTTCTCAGATAAGGACTGGGCATCCCTCCTTGCCTATCCTAAAGTGGTCTCTCGCAACTCACACTTTAAATTCATACACACAAAGAGCATACCTTACACCGTATAGATTGCATATAATGTTCCCAGCGGTGTTTGCGAACTGCCATAGATGTGTAGAACAAGATGCTGATTTACTGCACATGATGTGGTCATGTCCTGCCCTCTCTAATTACTGTACGCAAATAGCACAATCCTCACGGGGAGTAATAGGAGACCATGCATGGAGAACGATGGAGGGGTCTATCTTAAGTCTTTGCCCTAGCCTCAAGGGATATAAGGTGCAAGCAAGGTTTGCTGCCCTAGCACTTATACTAGCAAAACGACTCATCACGAGATGTTGGAAATTGGCGCGGCCGCCGACAATAAGGGCTTGGAGGGAAGAAGTGGAACACTGGGGACTGGTGGAAAGTGATGCTATATGGAGGTAGTAATGGAGAGGACTACAAAAAATACCAATCGCGAATGTCCTGGGATATGCTATTAGAATTGTTCAAAACACTAGATTCAGATATACCTGACAGATATGCTGACCATTTATCTGACTACTGTGAGAAGTTAGCCTGGCATATGATGTCCACTAGTTCTAGTGGGCACCTTGCACCAGTCTAATCGACCCTTATTGATGGTGGTTGTAAAGTCAACCTTATAGAAAGCTATCCTAGTGGTAGCATGAAACAGCAGTCTTCAGGCTAAGACTTCAGTAGGCGAGTTAAGCAAGTTGTTTTACCATATATAATCCCTTGAATACCAAATGAAAGGACACCACACAAGGTATATATCAAATATATATATATATATATATTTAATCTAATCACAACCTCTTTGCACTCTTTATGAGGTCAGAGGTAAAAAAACAATACAAGTCACACAGTTAATATACGATAAGTTGCACAGTATACGTTATGCCCTAGGGGCCTCACAAACCATATACTAAGAAAGTGGTATAAGTACCACATGAGAGTTAGAAAGCAGGCCTTGGGCCTGTAGAATCGCTGGGGCTACACTAAACAACCAAGGTTTAGGAAGTAGGAGACCCACGGGAGCCGCGTGCAGTGTCTAAACACAGGTGCGGGTTCCCATTGACTTTCTATGGAGTTCGTAAAAGATACAAAGTTACAATTTAAGGACACTTCCGGATGGACTAGGATGGAACCCTTTTAAACTAGGACACTTCGAGAGTCAAGACCCACCGGAGCACCGAATTACTTGTGTTACCTCACCCAGGGAAGCCAGATGCATAGGTGTCTTTTCATGTCGGGTTTCGTCGTCGTTTTCTATGGAGAGCTGCAAAGAAGTGCTGCAGGCGATCAGAGGAAAAGTGTCCGGGTGGATTCAAGGGTGGATCGGTAATGTGAAGAACCTGAAAGCAGAGGGGACAGAGTCTGGGTCACTAGCCAGTGACCAGGAAGGAACCAGGCAATGTTGCATGCTTGAAGGTGAAGAAGGTGAGTTTGTATCTTCAGCCACGAGGTCCAGGAGGCATCGACGATGACCAGGTGCTGGATTCGAGCTGTCCTAGGATGGATCTAGATGACTGCGGTGTTGGTATCCGGATTGGACCCAACAAGCCTTGGCAAACGCAACCCACGCAAGATGTCAAGATTGGCTCTGTTGCAAACCAGCAAGGTCTGTGGCACTTCTCCTTTTCAGGGAAGCTGGCGCAAGCCTGGAGCAACCAGGAAAGCAAAGTAAATTCAAGATGGCATCTTCAGGGGGCTCACTAGCCAACAGGCAAGGAATCGGGAAGACGCATCAAGCTCAAATGCAAAGGCGGGGCCCACGGGACACCAGTGGAATATGGGAGCCTGGGCTTCGGTGCAAATGGTGCTCGGGGCTGGGGCTTCTCGTACCCCAATGCACAACTTACTGGGGATTCAGGAAAAGAGTGCAGGTAGCAAAATGCAGTATGTCCAAGATGTCCGATCCCATGTCTCTTGTGTCCGCCACGGGTCTCAGCTTTGCTGTGGATGTGGATCGGCGTCAGAGAAGTCTGAAACTCCAGTTCTTGAGTCACAGAGGCTTCGGGTTCCGACGAGAGCCTTGAAACTGAAGACTGGCGAAGTTGCTGTTGGTGCCTGTTTGCACAGGGTGGTCACTCCTTAACCACGAGGGAGATGTCTTACGTCTTCCAGTCAGAATGGAATGTCGAAGGTCCAAGATATGTCTTTCAAAGATTCGTCCAGTATAATCTAAAGTCCTGGGGACACAGCTCCTATACTTATACTAAGGATGAGGGCTGGATTACCTGACTAGGTCCCTCCTATGCGTGGACCTGAGAAGGGGGTGGTTACATCCCCTTTCCCTTTGTGAGAGTTTCGCGCCAGAGCTGGGGCTGGATTGCCACAGCAACTGGTTTGAACCGGGCTATGCATGGAGCACCTTGTGTGCCCCAGGCAGTTTCTAGATGCATTCACTGAATGCAGCCCTCCCTGCCCCAATACACAAAACCCCTATCTGGGGAGGTGCTGGCACCTCCCTGGACAGGAAACCTATTGTCCAGGCCTCCCCTGCCGGAGTTTCGTCCAGCAACAGGAGGTCAGACTCGTGCCTGTGGCAGCAGCATCCATTTTGTGATGCTGAGGCTTTGTTTAACTTTAACCGGGTAAAGCAGTAACTTACATGTCTTTTCCATCTAGAAGGGTGGAATGCTACCCCCGCCACGAGAATTAGTGGGGGGTAGTATTCCAAAGTGTTTGACACCTTACACGACATGTTTTGATAAAGCCAAACCAAAGTTAGCATTAACCGCGAGGATTATAATGCACTTAAGAGTCTATGGTATGGCGATATCATAGAACAGCTATAAGGAGATGGTTCTGAAAGCTGCAGAGGGGCTCAGCTCATGCTAGGGCACCCTCTCACATAAAACCAAGCACTCTGCCTCCAGGATTGTCGAGGCCTACCATAGGAGTGGCTTATAGGTGTATATGTGTCTATATATAAAGGTAGATATAGGTATACTATATCTAAGTAAGGGGTGAATGCACCACCTTACCCAGGCTGTGTGAACAGACCTGTGGTGTCAGTTTGGAGGGCAAACCAGGTGTGGCACAATACATGCTGCAGCCCCTGGTAGGCCTAGGGTGCACCTATGCCCTGGGTACCTATAGTACACTATACAGGGGCTCACAAGGGTGACCCAGTAACCAATCTGGTATGTACCTAAAGTACATGGTATCAATTTAGAGAGAGAAAATCTGGGCTGTGGGTCTGATTAGCAGGCCCACAGCCACACTAAAGTCGTAAAACCAGAGAATCACAGCAAAAAGGGGGGGTGACCATAGGAAGCAGACCCTACTCTCCTACAACGACACAGTTGGGGACTAATGCTGTCCTGAGACAGATATACCATGACAGAAGATACAAAATAGATAAGAGAGAGAGCACTGCAATACAAAAAGAAAATGATGGGGGAAAAAAAGAGCCATCCCTGACACGCATAACTGATGATTATGCTATCAACATGCCTAGACATGGTAGACTATCATAAATGTACATACAAGCTTTCATGCAACTGGCTATTGCCCAAACTGCTCCAATGGTACCTCAGGGGGAGGGGGGTTTGTTATGAGTTAATTAAAGTTTCAATTTTCCGAAACGCAAGAGTAAGCAATGGGTATATACGACTATTATGGGCAGGCAAGAATGATTAACGTAGAACTTGCAGAATGCCAATCAACAAAAGCATTAAACATACTAATCTACAAAGCAGACCTATCACCTCGATGTTGTGCGAGATGCTACAAACTATACAGTAGCTGTTCTAGCATATGTATCCTTACTTTAAAAATTGTAAAAATTAAGAAAATATATATTTTTTAAAGCCTCTTAAAGGAGCACTTGCAGTAGCAAAGTATTGTTTGTATCTAGAACAGTAGCTAGCTATGCCAAAGAATGAACGCAACATGAAAACATATTGTGGGGGACTGGCAATTCACAACACATGCACTTTAGCTGGAGAGGGTGTCATACCCCCATCAGAAAAGATATGGGCAAAGAATTTGAGCTTTGTTTTGTGGATCTCACATTTCATGGCATTCAACGTTAAACCTGTATCAACAAATAAACAACACACTTGTTTGAGAACCTTATCGTGCTCCTACAGCTTAGCTCCAGAAACCAAATTGTCATCACCAATATTCCCCCCAATTGCTTTCCTCCATGTGTGGAAGTGGAAGGTGTTTGTGCACTGAAGCCAAGGCTAAGTGTGCCAAAAAAACAATCATGCAAGCATGCATGCAATAGTTAACTAGGGTTCCAGTTTCAGCCAAACATGAATGTGCTCATGTGTTTATTTATTAGCATTAATTACGCTACATGGGTTTATAAACCTATTGTGAGTTACACCATTTGTAATTCAGCCTTTCCCTGGCACTCCGACTGCACGAGGGGTAGAGCTGGGAGAGCTACACAATTCCTTGGGAGGAATGCACCAGATACAATCCTTTAGAAGATCAAATATGAAAAGATAAAGTAACAGGTGCAGTGACACCAGGACCTAGAGGCCTGAGGAGCCACTGAAAGCTGATTTTGTCTGTATTTAACTATTGAAACAGTGGCCAAGGGACCCATTTCCCTCCTTGTACTAGCGCCCATGGCATACTGGCGACGTAACTGGTGTTGTGCTTTAGTGTAAATTCCTCTGCCATTTTAAGATAATGATACCAACAAAATTAACAATAATGCTAACAATCTGAGAAATGTAACTGTTGCCTCTCAATATATACTTGGCAAAAAATGAGCTGGTTTGAGTGAAGGAGATGGCACGCCTGTCTCTCCTGTAATTCTTAAGGAATGTTGAAATTATGCAGACAGAGTTCAACACAAAGCACTGACATTTACAGTTATAAAGAGGAGTTCAATAGTTACCCATTTAGTGGCTCATTGCACAAATTGAAACCAGAAAACCTGAGACTAATCCCAGCTTCCTCGCGTAACTAAACCGTGTGACCTTAGGCAAATATTTTATTTCAGCAATCTTCCAATATCTTTATTATTGCATATGAAAGTATCTTCACATATGTGAGTTTAGAATATGAGGCGTGCAAATGTACTCTGATTCATTTATTGGACTTTAATATTTTTTTTGTTTTATAAAGCTGAAATTAGACTCAAAGGTATCGGAACACTTTACATGAGCACCTGTTGCGTTATAGTCGGACGCATTTATTTTTGTTAGGCACAGGGAGGTTTTCAGTTCCCCAGCTTTGAGGTCGATTGCCCAAGCCGTTAGGCCACATCCTCTCCCCAATGTTGCTCTGTCTCTAAGAACGTGGGTGAGATACAGTGTGCATATCACAGTTTACTTGCCTCTTAGTTCACAAACATTTTTGCAAAGGCCTGTACAGGAATGGTTCTAAGTTCATCCTTAAAAAAATCTCATTTTGAATATGTGTATCTAGGTGCAGCGCTATCATTTCATGTATTAACATGAAAGATCCTGTATGTTAGGGAAAATAGTTTTTTTTTAAATGTAATTTTTTTTTTTTTTAGGTGATGATTTACATGGTGTGCATTTCAGCGCTCAGCTCGGAAAACATGCCAAGACAGCCAGGCCTCTGCACTGATGTTGGTTGAAGTGAGCAGGCTAATATCTATATTTTTTATTATCATCATGAAAGCAATGGGTGGCCCAAAAACAACAGACACCATCCCTGCAGGAGTCTCAGCTGCCAATGCTTAGAGCACAGACTTTAAAGAAAACATCACCAGGGTGCTGAACAATGAAATACACAATACACTCTTCAAAGGTGTACTGCCACCTAAACAAGCACTGGCGTTGCCAATAGGTCTCGCAGTAGGAAAGTTGGAGCTATTGGTTTTGTAAATGACAAAGCCCTTTATGTTTTTAAAATGAAAAAAAAATAAAAGGCATTGTTATTTGCAATTGTAATGGTTCCAACTTTCCTACTGCGAGACCTATTGGCAACGTGAGTGGTGTTGCATGTGTGAGTGGCGTTGCGTGTGTGAGTGGCGTTGCGTGTGTGAGTGGCGTTGCGTGTGTGAGTTGCGTTGCATGTGTGAGTGGCGTTGCGTGTGTGAGTGGCGTTGCGTGTGTGAGTGGCGTTGCGTGTGTGAGTGGCGTTGAATGTGTGAGTGGCGTTGCATGTGTGAGTGGCGTTGCATGTGTGAGTGGCGTTGCATGTGTGAGTGGCGTTGCATGTGTGAGTGGCGTTGCGTGGGTGAGTGGCGTTGCGTGTGTGAGTGGCGTTGCGTCGATGAGTGGCATTGCGTGGATGAGTGGGGTTGCGTGGATGAGTGGCGTTGCGTGGATGAGTGGGGTTGCGTGGATGAGTGGGGTTGCGTGGATGAGTGGGGTTGCTTGGGTGAGTGGCGTTGCGTGGGTGAGTGTGGTGTTGCGTGGGTGATAGTGGGCTTGCTTGGGTGATTTCCCTTTTAATGAATATTTATTTTTTTAATCATGGTGAGCTGGCCACAGACATGTAGCCCCTAAGCACCGACCATACCCTTGTATATAATACCCAGCAATTAAGGTTTTTGCAGGGTTAGAAACAACTCATGCAGCATAAACACAGGCAGGGCAAAACAGTGGTTTCAAAGCAGAATCGGCAGTCTGAAAACCGTAGCAAGGCACAGGGTTTGGGGGACGGGCAAGCAATGAAGAGACAGGAAACAAATTAAATGGGGGAGGGGGGGCAGGAACGATTGGAAAGCTCGCAGAGGAGGAGAGATAAAAGCTGCAAATGCAGTAATAGAGTGATAGATAGCAAATACAACTTTGCTCAGGGTACTTTATCAATAAAATAAATATTCATCTAAAAAAGTTTGATTGCAAAGCGTCCTGTCCAGCTTAATGAGTGCGTGTTGCAAGCTGGTCAATGATGCCACAGAAAGGGCTTAAAAGTTTCCCCTCTTCTAGGTAAGGACATGGATGGCTGCGCACTCTATGCACGGGGAAGGGTGGGTTGAGGGAAACGTTGCATTCGTGCTCGGAGGGTGGGGGAGGGCTCAACACCAATCCGGAAGGTGAGAGCGCTCACTTTGAAGCTCCGTGGGCTCCTGTGGTGACCTCAAACAAAACAAGGAGGGAAAAAAAATGGTGTGCCTGCAGAAATGTTGTGTGGGGAAAACAAATGTAAGCCTGGGGCCACGAATTACTTCTTAAATCCACTTGGGAACGTAACTGTCAACGGCAAACGGCTATCTGCGCCACAATAGCAAACGAGACAATTATGTAAAAGAAAATTAGTTTTTGCAGCTTAGTGGATATTGGGAACGGGTTTAGACGCTTTAACCAACTGTTCTTAAAATCGAGCTTTATTTTCCGCAGCACTGTAAGCATGAACACTCCAAGCAGACAGCCCACAGATGTGCATCAACAGACACACCAGTCACACCAGTCACTTAAGAAATATGCAGTGCACAACTGAGGCAGATCACAACAAGGTAGAAGAGTATTCTTCACTGTAGGATTTAGCATCTTTATCTCCAGTGAGGTATAAAAGCTGGATGATTAAAAAAAAAACACTCTTAAATAATAATAATGATGATGCCCAGGCCAACGGGTCTGGCTTGCACTGGAGTCCTGACTAAAATATTTAATGGTATCACAGTGAGATAGCATCGCAGAAGACTTTCACAGCTGATCATGAAAAGCATTGCACAAATGAATGCGAGTATCTTTCTATTATAAGTTATTTTAATGGATCAGCAGAACAACAATTATGATGTACATTATGATTTAGACTTGGTATGTTTTCGCTGGAATATAGACATTTGTCCGGAAAAACAGTAATGCAAATAGATTCATGCATTTCTTAGGGCGTACCTGAGTGCCAGGGCTGTGGCCGGAGGGAAGCCGGATGGGGGCAGGAGAGCCTAGTGGGGGGCGGGAATGCGAGCGAGGGGAGGAGAATGGAGGGAGAGGCAAGACAAAGGCAAGGAGTGTGGCAAATGGCCGGAGGGAAGCCGGATGGGGCAGGAGAGCCTACGAATGGCGCTCTCACTCCTGTACACCAGTGTTGTGCTCTTTGTAAGCATATTAGAGGCCTTGGCGTACAGTGATCTATGACTAATGGACTTGGCTTGAAACTGGAATTATTTCTCAGGCGCAGTGTACAGGAGCGGGGTACAGATTTTCATTTTAAGTAGTGAAAATGAGTGGTAATCGGTGCCGTTCACCGAAGAAAAAAGTAAAGTTTACAGGTTTTATTTTCCATGGCAAGAGAGCCTGGGGCGGGAATGCGAGCGAGGGGAGGCAGGCAGATTACGAGGGAAGCCGGATGGGGGCGGGAGAGCCTGGTGGGGGGGCGTGAATGCGAGAGGGGAGGCAGGCGGATTGGGAGGGAAGCCTGATGGGGGCGGGAGAGCCTGGTGGGTGGGCGTGAATGCGAGAGAGGGGAGGTGCTAGTGTGGGAGGGGGGAGTTGCTGGTGTGGGAGGAGTGCTGCTAGGGGAGGAGAAGCGTGAATGCGAGAGAGGGGAGGTGCTGGTGTGGGAGGGGGGAGTTGCTGGTGTGGGAGGAGTGCTGCTAGGGGAGGACTGGGCTGGGCTTGCATGCGATGCGCGTGCATGTACACGGGAACTGCATGAAAACCGCGGTGCTGAAAGCCCTTTGGTTTCAGGATGTTTTCGCCACTTGAATTCTCGCTCCGCTCGATGCACTTGCGCACATCGATAGGTCGCGAGACCTAAAAACTAATGTAGCTAGTGGCATGTGCAAGAACCATTTGCTACTCCAGTTCTGCCCCTCGGCAGCCCCACATACTGCAGTGGAAGAGGAATGCTAAACTTCTGCTCTTCCACCTCTCTTACTGTAAGTGAATTTTTTTTTGCGCTGCTCACTTTTAAGCAGCCAAAGAATCAAACAAGGGTCTTGACTCCTATCTCAGCAAGGCTGAGTCCAACCAAACTTTATATAACGAAATGAACGCCAATGCTGGAAACTCCACTTAACAGACAATATTTCACCAAAATTGTCAATGAGTTAAACAAAAAACAAAAAACAAAAAACAACCTGGTCACAGTGTAGCATTCTACGAGATTTATTCTCTTTTGTGAAATTTTCATGTTTTTAGCACAATATTATTAGTGCATGGGGATACAAAGAATTTATATATACTATATACAAACATGTACAACAATTACAAAGAACACTTTATACATTTCATACACACTTGGCCACTTCAGTCATACAAACAACAGTCACACAAAAAGCAAAAAAACAATAACAAAAAATGCCCATGTATTGGTAACGGATAGCTGAAAATAATCCTGTTCGTGATGATCAGTTTTTAAAGTCTGTATATTACAAAGTTCCACCAAAGGGTCTTTTATCACAGGTCAAACAAGCTGTTTTATGACATCAGTGGAAAACCAAATACAGGGCAAGGCTGGTCGACGCGTTTCGAACCCCTGCAATTTGTTGGGGTTCTCCTCAGGACCGGGTAGGTTCTGAAAAAATGACAACAACAAGCTCTTACTAAAACAAACTTAATGGGGGGAATGAGAGACCATCTCCATATAAGCCATGGCAACTCCCTACCTTGAAAAAAGTGCAATGTATCACATTCCGTCGTGTGAAGAGTAGACAACCCAATTAAGGGGTGAAGTATCCCACAGGAGAGGTGTTCACAGGGACTAAAAAAGGAAAAACATATAGACACGCGCTATATTAGATCATACATTCTCACGAGCCAGCATTCATTCTGCAGGTGCTGACTCGGGGGAGTCCTCCTTACCCGCTGTTGTGGCAGCTTCTTGCTTGCCGGCATCTCCTCTTTTAGTGAAGAGCAGTCACTTCTCGGCTGTGGAACAAAGCAGAGAAGCGTTTCACACGTTGGGTATTTTGAGCGTCTTCAAACGCCTAGGGGGTTACGGTCGACCCGTACAATGAACATACCAGTGGGGGAGAAAGGGCGTCCGTCCTTCTCTCTCTAGCGTTCGTCTGAACTGGTTGCGCTGCTGAGCGCCGCACTTCCGGGTTCGCTGATAAACTCACAGCGTTCATGGGACTTGTGGTTGTTAGAATCTTAGCGTCCTTGAACACTGGTTGGTGCAAACGGCGGACTGGAATGTGGTCCATTGAAGTTAAAAGGACTATGCGATGTGGGCACAAATCAGGCCGTCGGTTTGTAAATTTCAGAAATCTCATTTAGACCGCTGATTGCCGTATTGAATTTCATTATTAACATCGCTTCGCGTTGTGACAGTTTTGCATCTAAATCGCCGCCTCTTGGATCCTTTTCGATTTTTGATAATACTGTCCATTTTAAATCACTTTTTACATGTTTACATTTTACCCAGTGATTTACTAATGGGGCATTTTCCACTCCTCTGTGGATTCTCGATTTATGCTGTGTGATGCGATGTCTCACTTCTTGCGTTGTCTTCCCAATATATACCAGGGGGCAAGGGCAGATGATCGCATACACGACGTTTTTACTTTTGCAATTTGTAAAAGCGTCGTGCTTCCAGTAGATGTTTTCGAAGGTGAACACAGAGTCTTCTATCGTTTCGTTGCAGCACGTGCACGTTCCACATTTGTGATGTCCTTTGGGGGGAGGAAGTCCCAGCATACTTTGTAGTGTTGGTGCCCTTGCAATGGGTAAGGCAGCTCTCACGATATGATTCGCCACACTTTTCTCTTTTTTGTATGCGAAGAGTGGGGGTACAGCGAAATCCTCATGGAGGTTTTTGAGTAGATGCCAATTGGACATTATAAGTTTCTTGTGTTGATTAGCGGCTGGGCAAAAAGTTGTCACACATACCATCCTTTTAGTGTCCTCTTTAGTTTTTCTTTCAAGTAGAGTTTCACGTGGAGTCCACCAAGCACGTTTCAGGGAGTTTTTAAGTAATTTTTTGGGGTACCCTCTTTGTATCAAACGATTTCTCAGAAGGTCAGCATGTTTAAAGTATTCGTCCTTGCCCGAACAGTTGCGGCGAATCCTTAAAAATTGTCCATATGGTAGGTTTTGTTTGAGACTACGTGGGTGATTGCTGTTGAAATGCAATGCTTTGTTCCTATCTGAAGGTTTTCGAAATAAGGTAGTGTCTAGGCCTTCTCCATTTGGGTCTACTTTTACGTCCAGGAAAGTGATAGATTCCTTTGAAGCTGTGACTGAAAACTGGATGTCACATGTTCTTGAGTTTAACCAGCCAACAAAGTGATTCAAGTCCTCGTGTCCTCCTGTCCAAATGAGGAACACGTCGTCGATATACCTCATATAGTTGGAGATGCAGTTTCCATATGGGTTATCGTTATATATGAATTTGTCTTCGAACAGTCCCATGAACAATATAGCTAGCTCCGGAGCAAAGGGGCAACCCATCGCTACCCCTTTTATCTGGTAAAAAAATTCTGCATCAAACGTGAAGAAGTTTTTTTGTAGTGCGAAGCGAGCAAGGTCGAGGATAAAGTCAGTGGGAACTCTAGCTGGTCTTTCTCTTTTATCCAGAAATATGGTCAGTGTTTCCAGTGCTTGCTCTTGTGGGATCTGGGTGTATAAAGACACCACGTCTAGTGTGACTAGGAGCTGTCTGTTTTGGTCGAAACGGATGGTAGATATTCGTTTTAAAAACGCAGTGGTGTCTTGAAGATGCGCTGGAATAGTTTGAATGAAGGGTTTGAGAAAAAATCGATATATTTTGCTATAGGTTCAAAAAGTGAGTCGCACCCTGAAATTATTGGGCGACCTGGAGGATTATTTTCATCCTTGTGCAATTTAGGGAGCACATAGAATACTGGTGTTCTCGGATTTTTATTTTGTAAGAACACCAGTTCTTTTGGTCCTACAAATCCAAGGTCAAAGCCTTTCTGAATTACCTCAAATAGTTGATTTTTTATTTCTGATGTTGGATCTTTCCCAATGCGTCTGTAACAATTCTGATCGTCAAGCTGGCGGTGTACTTCTTGTTTATATTTGGTGATGTCCCAAATAACCACGGCCCGCCTTTGTCCGCCTGTTTCACCACGATGGTGGTGTCATTTTTTACAGTCGACAATGCTTCTTTCTCAGTTTTTGATAAATTATACTTCACAAATGTTTTTTTCTTTTCGATCGCGGATATTCCAGAAAGAACAGTGCGTTCAAATGTTGTAACCTCTTTAGGAATTTTGGGTCCTTTTGGGCAAAAAGTGGATTTTCTTTTTAGGCCTGTTGTTTCTTCTTGAGCGTCGTCAATAACGTCTTGAAAAAATGTTTTGAGGCGAATCTTTCGACAGAATTCCAATGTTTCGAGCTTCATCTTGACGTAGTCCGTTGGTCTGGATGGCACAAAATTGAGTCCTTTAGTCAACACAGATGTCTCTGCTACTGTGAGCGTTCTGTTTGAAAGATTGTAAATTGGTGAATTGTCTAATTCTTGTAGAATTTCTGACGTGTCCTCATTTCCCATGGTTGGGTGTAGCGTGTTCGGCCTCTGGGTTTTTGTTGGCCCCGTCCTAAAAAAGGCTGTTGATTTTGTGGCTGTTGTTGGTATTGATCTGATCGCTTTCCTGTTCTATTTTGAGGTGGTCGGTTAGAATTATCCGGTTCACTTCCTGATGAAGAAGTTGTGTCTGAGAACGTCAAGAATTTCCGACGTGATCGTCCCTGGTTATCCTGCAAATATCGTTGCGAGTCAGAATGCGTATAAAAATCCAAGAGCGGCGATTTAGATGCAAAACTGTCACAACGCGAAGCGATGTTAATAATGAAATTCAATACGGCAATCAGCGGTCTAAATGAGATTTCTGAAATTTACAAACCGACGGCCTGATTTGTGCCCACATCGCATAGTCCTTTCAACTTCAATGGACCACATTCCAGTCCGCCGTTTGCACCAACCAGTGTTCAAGGACGCTAAGATTCTAACAACCACAAGTCCCATGAACGCTGTTTATCAGCGAACCCGGAAGTGCAGCGCTCAGCAGCGCAACCAGTTCAGACGAACGCTAGAGAGAGAAGGACGGACGCCCTTTCTCCCCCACTGGTATGTTCATTGTACGGGTCGACCGTAACCCCCTAGGCGTTTGAAGATGCTCAAAATACCCAACGTGTGAAACGCTTCTCTGCTTTGTTCCACAGCCGAGAAGTGACTGCTCTTCACTAAAAGAGGAGATGCCGGCAAGCAAGAAGCCGCCACAACAGCGGGTAAGGAGGACTCCCTCGAGTCAGCACCTGCAGAATGAATGCTGGCTCGTGAGAATGTATGATCTAATATAGCGCGTGTCTATATGTTTTTCCTTTTTTAGTCCCTGTGAACACCTCTCCTGTGGGATACTTCACCCCTTAATTGGGTTGTCTACTCTTCACACGACTGAATGTGATACATTGCACTTTTCTCAAGGTAGGGAGTTGCCATGGCTTATATGGAGATGGTCTCTCATTCCCCCCATTAAGTTTGTTTTAGTAAGAGCTTGTTGTTGTCATTTTTTCAGAACCTACCCGGTCCTGAGGAGAACCCCAACAAATTGCAGGGGTTCGAAACGCGTCGACCAGCCTTGCCCTGTATTTGGTTTTCCACTGATGTCATAAAACAGCTTGTTTGACCTGTGATAAAAGACCCTTTGGTGGAACTTTGTAATATACAGACTTTAAAAACTGATCATCACGAACAGGATTATTTCCAGCTATCCGTTACCAATACATGGGCATTTTTTGTTATTGTTTTTTTGCTTTTTGTGTGACTGTTGTTTGTATGACTGAAGTGGCCAAGTGTGTATGAAATGTATAAAGTGTTCTTTGTAATTGTTGTACATGTTTGTATATAGTATATATAAATTCTTTGTATCCCCATGCACTAATAATATTGTGCTAAAAACATGAACATTTCACAAAAGAGAATAAATCTTATAGAATGCTACACTGTGACCAGGTTGTTTTTTGTTTTTTGTTTTTTGTTTAACTCATTGACAATTTTGGTGAAATATTGGCTGTTAAGTGGAGTTTCCAGCATTGGCGTTCATTTCGTTATATACACTTTTAAGCAGCAGCTGCAAATGTTTTTTTCCTGCGATATCCGATTTGTGAGCGCTTCAGAATAGTTATTGCGTGCTTGGGGAGGTTGGGGTGCAGACGTCCTGACTACAGGGAATAAAGGTTGACACTAAAGCAAAAGCGTTCATGACAGGATGAATGATACGTCAAATGACATCTTGAAAAAGCTTGACAGCTGAGGACACACCAAAACGTATTCTTTTATATTGGAACAGACCGATGTGTGTAGAAAAGGTTGTAATATACCTTCAATTTTCCTAGAACTCTAACTGAGGATATCCTTTATTCAAATCAAGGCGAGCAAAGACCTTCGCACTATTCAATCGTTATAATGTTGAGAGTGCGCGGACTTGGATGTTGTTCTCTTTCAATTGCCTTGTTCGCTTATCGCACATCAACACAGATGCATACAGCTCCTTCACTGTCCTTTTTAGGACCTACCACTATGGGAAAAACTCATGCCGTTGGAATGATATCATGTTTGAGAAAGGATTCAAGTTATTTTTTAACATCTACTTGTAAATGAAATGCAAATTGACTGTGTCTTTGAGCAACAGGACGGACATCCTCATCAATGTGTAATTGTACTTTCTTAGTCTTGAGTTTTCCTGACCCATGCAACAACGAAGGAAAATTAGTTTCTGTTTCATACTGGACATTCATGTTATAGTCCATTGATATCAGTCCCATATCAGCAGCTGTGCTGAAGCTGAGTAACAGGCACTTGATGCTGAACCTTGAAGCACATGAATTGGTGCTTTTACTTTTGTTTTCTTGTGTTTCATTATTGCTACAAATGAACTTCGACTTTTTAATTGCGTTGATGCAGCTTATGTATACACTTTGATTTTCGATGGCGTAAATCGTGGCTATGGAGATAGATCATTGTATTTTTCCTCAGGCATAATGTTTATCAACGCACCACGGTCGATAATAAAAGGTATTGAGCAGCCGTTTACTTATAGTGTATTCTTCGGACAATGGTTAAATGACTGGTATTTTTCTTCACAAGTGGCCAGTCCAACATGTTCTGAGGAAAACATTGATAATGCACAACCCTCCTCTTCACTTTCACTTGAGAGCAATTTAAATTACAATATCTTCATTTGGTTTCGACTTGCCTCAATTGGTGTTGCTGCTAGGCCTAGTGGGTGTGAGTCGAGTGTCACTTCTGGAATGTTCAAGTGGCCATTTTGTCTTCGCACTGTGGCACACATACTTTTTCCTTTGCATTGCAAACCATAACAAAATGGATCTCCTTCCCACAGCCTTTGAAGATCTGTCCAATGGTGGGATATTTACCTACACCTGAAGCACAATTTATTTTTCCTTGGAGACATCACTCTGTGTCCTTCTGCCTGGTGCTTTTGCTTACTTTTCATGTTCATGACTGACTCACTCGGGGCACCTTCTGCCTCCATGTCAGCATTCTGTCAATCAGCATGCTCGTCAGCTTTGGCAGCCATGCCATGAGAACTCGCTCCAGACCAAGAGCTTCTTGCAGCGTTCGTCATCTGAATGAATCTGATAGGCATCCGTCAATAACTCTGAGATGTATAGCTTCCTCTTCATTAAATTAATTGAACTATTTGCTTTTAGGCAACTCTTTATAATGTCTGACACCTGGTTGATCTCTGCCTTGCAATGCATCTGATCATAACGTTTTCTTGCATTTTGCTGCCTTTAACATTATCAGTTTGTATAATGTATAGTGTTAGGTTGAGTTAGCGCAGTACCTTTTTGTAAGACCTTTACAGCAGGTTCTTGGCCACCGATATGTGCACTTCTCAGGGAATCTTTTGTTATCTTCAAATACTACAAACTGGCTAGAGTTGTGCTTTGACTCCACATACACCGTACGTTGATTCTGCACTTCGACTGAGGCACACAAGGCACTGACGAGCAGTTTGCTTGACCACAGCAAAGTCTCTGGGAGAGCACTGTCGATCTTTGGGTCAATAACATCCTATCTCAGCCAGTTGTAGCATCCTCCCCATCCTGGGCACCCGCCAATGACTACGCCCCACACTGAGCCTTTTATTCATCTTGTATTTGTATTTGTATTTAATTTATTTATAAAGCGCTAACAATCATCCTAGGTAGGATATCACGGCGCTGAGGTTTGGTGCTGAGGGGTACGGTAACCGCATTGATTACTGATTATTCTGGTTTAGGGAAGAGTAGTGTCTTTAATTGTTTCCTAAATGTGACTGCAAACTCAACATTCTAACACTTACATCATAGTTCATAGAACTGGCTCAACCAGAGCCAAAAGGGTTATGTCTTGCTAACTCACACAACACTACAGTCTGCAGCGAGAAAAGGACAGATAGTGCCTCACACTCACTACATTAGTTCTCTTGTGTGCCACTGGTCTATGAGTTTGATTTTGATGAAGGTATTAATAGAGAGTCCCAGGTTCTTGGATAAAGTGCTGAATGCAAAGGAGCATCCACTGCTTAAATTTCCTCCACTATCAGGACAGTAGGGCTCTCAATGTTAGGTTGCTAGTTTATTCACTGACTGTCTCTGTGCTAGACGCCTATTTGTGAGCCCTGCTGCTAAAAGGTGCCGCAAACTATTTCCCGAAGCCCAACTCTTGGACAGCAAGGATGCAATAGGAAAGGCTCTCGGTTTCAGCTTACGCATACTTTATGACCCATAGGATCAGGTCTTACATGCAGTTTTTAGACAATTACATTTCAGAGAAGGGTGTAATTTATGAAAATAATCTCTTTACTCAGACACAACTGCCTTGTTTGGCTCATAATAATGCGTGACTCAAAGTGTCACACAAAGTCTTGAAATGTCACACATAACACTCTGCAAACTTAGAAACCTCCCACATAAGCAAACGGATAACTTTGCAGCTATTTAATGCGGGCTAGTAGGTGGTGAGTCAGTAGCAAAGTCCAAGAACAGAAAATTAAATATATTTAGGTAGATAAAATGTTGTTACACCAATATGTCAGTAGGCTTTTGCTAATCGGTCATATTTAGCTATACGAGACTGAAAAAGTCCTTAGTTCTTTGTATTAGAGAGGCTCTCATGATTTCACCAGCTCCAAGACTAATCGCCAACTTAAATATATCAGCACTACCTTGTGCTTGGCATATATAATGAGCATATTAATACTTGAAAGATACATTCTAATTACATTTTGGTCATGTTCATGTAACATTATTTGTTTAATCATATTTTGTCACTGTTTAGAATAAAAAAAATACTTTGGGCTGTTTCTGTTGTTTTTGCATTAGGTATTTCCCTGTGTGTTTATATTCCACATTTTTAATAATTTCCAATTTATAACTACAAACACCTCCTAATTTCATCCATTGTTTCCTCTAAGCATCCAATCAAATAAAATCCCATTTTAGTATTACGTGGTCCCACTAAATGTCCTTATTGTTTCTATCTTTTGTGAGTGTGTTCAAGTCCCTTTATGGTACTACTTAGGTCCTGCAGGGCTTCAGAGGGATTCACTTTTAAAGTCAATCAATCGAACGTATGAATTTCAGGTTCTCTGTTTAGCCACATACTTGGCCCTCCTACAAAAGGAAATGCAAACTATTTAATCATGGCACACTGGGTAACTGCAATTGCTAGTTGCCACAGGGCAGCAAACACTAACTACAAAAGCAGTGTCTGACCCCCTAGAGTGCACAAAATCGAACATGTTGCAGTCACATAACTCCTGCAGTCAAAGTACAAATGACTTGGTGTGCACCCTGAAAAACAGAATATGGATGGCACAGGGTATTGAGGACACAATATCGAAATTTAAATATTGATCTTTAAGTAGGTATACATTTTCTATACCTAACTCCACCTAGAAGTACCTTGGTTTTGTATATAACTTCAAGGTATTAGTCCAACGAAGGCCCAAAAGCTATGTAGAAATGGAGTTAGGAAAAGTAATCTGTACTAACCTATATGCACTTACCATTCGATATTTTGTTCCAAATATTCTTGTTGGTTTATATTCTGGGTCTTGATTTTTAGTAGAACCGCTGATTAATTAAACCTGCATTGTCTTTATTATCTCTAACATGCTTATATTCCATATCATGACAACCGCCATAAGTGCGCTAGGGATACTCCGACGTGGGTCCCAGGCACTCCACACCACTGGAGTCAAGCTAGCCGAAAAAAGAAAAAAAAAGGTCCTCGGATGCTTGATTCCGTTCTGGGAAGGACATGGCTTTTGTAGTTCGGACTGGACTGTTCCCATGGGGCACAGGGTCAGAGCTGATTTGCATATCGCCATTGTCTAACCCAGGGTGGTGTGGAGTGCAAAAAAACGATGGATTTGGGCCCAGATCTTTGGACTGGGGTGAATGTGTGACATTGATCCACATTCTGTCCATCACCTGTTTTGTTTGCAAGTATCTTCCATATCATGACAACTACTTTTCCCGAAATGTTCGTTACTCTATCACACACCCTATTACTCTTGCCTGTCAGGAAAAAACACTGGCCAGCATGAATGGACCGTAGATCAGATTCTAAAGGGAAAAACGTTAGATGAAGTCCTCACAGCTCCATTAGATCTTGGCACAAAAATGAAATTCGATCAATGACTTTGTCTCCTACTGTCAGAGATTCTTTCAATAAAATTAACAAACAAAATATTGCTTAGTGGGCAAAAGCAGACATCGTGGCCACGTGGTATTAATCTGTCTCTCCAGGTTATCTGGCGCATCAGCAATGCAGGCATAGAGGCACAGAGATCCCTGGTGTGAGAAAGTGCCCTCTGTCTTGCATGGTACGCTCCCACTTTTTGCTGAATGGCTGATGTACTTTGACTGAGTGTGCCCTGGGCTCCTGCCAATCAGGTACCCAGGGCTTGTGTTCCTTTCCTAAAACTGCATTGAAGCATAAACCCAATTAGCATCTCTGGCCACATGTCAGCCCCTGGTAAATGGTACCCTAGGTACCCAGGGCACTGTGACCAGATAAGGCCCCTAAGGGCTGCAGCACTTATTGTGCCACCCTTAGAGGCCCTGTGCTCTGACACACACACACTGCCTTGTCAGGCTGCGTGTCTTGGTGCAGAACAAAACAAAGAGTCAACATGGCACACATCCCTGTGTGCCATGCCCACAAAACACTGCCCTGGCAGACACCAGTCACCCCTCTAGCTAGATGCCCCATGCCAGTGGTAAGGGTACATGTGCATGAGCCCTGTACCCCTACAGTACCCAGGTCCATTCCTGTGCACTGTAAGTGCAGTGCTGCCATTTAGAGTATATGGTGCTTGGAGGTTGTCATTACGAACTCCACAGAAACATAAGGGCTACACTGAAGACTGAGAAGTTTAGTATCAAACTTTCAGCACATTAAACCCACACTGATGCCAGTGTGGGATGTAATGTAAAATGCACGACAGAGGGTATCTTAGAGATGCCCCCTGAAACTCGACCAACTCCCAGTGACCTGACTGAGTGGTTGCTGAGGCTGCCACCCACAGACATGTTTCTGGACCCCTGGGTCGAGAGCTTGCCGCTCTCGGGGGCCTGAAACAATGCACCTCCTGGGACGAGGTGCCAAGCCTCCTCCCCCAGGATGGGTAGGGTTCACGAAGGAGAAGCTTCAAAGGCATACCGCCTTTGTGAGCCTCTCCAGACCACTTGCTGTACTCAGCAACTGGTCCCCAATGGTTCTACCCCCCACTTTGGGCGGGAGACCCGGTGGGAAAAACAAAGTGAGGAAGAGAGGTGTGCCCACCTCAGCCAACTCCACCCCTAGGGTGGGGGAGGCGAGGTGAAGCACAACCTCGAGTCCCTGCCATCTTGAGGATGGGAGGACCCAGCCAACCAGGGACAGGCTCCTACCCACCTCCCACTGGAGAGTGGTAGAATAGGGGGTGTACCCACCCCAGGGAAGGGACCCATTGGTCCCTGACCTTTACCTAACTGTAACCCTCCTAAATGTAGTATTTAGGGGCACCCTGAACCTTCCTTTCTCAGATCCAGCAACAACAAGGAAAGAAGAAGGACGAGAAGCCGTGCAGAGCTAACAAGAGGACTTGGGCCCAGCCCTACAGGCCTGTCTCCCCTCAATCCTGCTCCTGCGAAAATCCCGGCATGTCCAGCAGTCAGGAACCTCACAAACCCCGGAGGACCTGCCTGCAATCACTTCCCAAGCTGTTTCTCCTGTGAAAACCAGACGTGTTTGAACTGCAGCTTCTGGCCCCAACCAGGAACAGCAAATCCAGCACACTGCACCCACCGAGCCCGGCCTGTGTTTGAGTGAACAAACACCACAAGGAGGTCCCCCCAGCGATCCTGACCCAAGATCTGGCGACCCCTGACCTGCCTCAAGCCTCCAGACGACGCCTGCAGCCTCAATCCAGCGGGCATCCCCTACCGCAACCAGAGCGGGTAAGCAAATCCGACGTCCAAAAGCACCCCTGCACCCGATGCCCCACGGCCTTGTGTGCCCAACCCAGCGGTGCCTAACCATCCCTCTACATCCCAACTTACCCCTCGAAGTGGTGGTCACTACTGGAAGATCCTTATTCCCGAGCAGGCAGTGTTTCTTTATCCCGGAGAAATCCTATTGAAATCAACAGGACACCCGACCTCAAAACTGAACCCTGCACCCGGCTGCCCTAGCGCCGCTGAGGGTGCCCCTTTGGTGCTAATTTTGTCCCCAACATGCCCTGAGCTTAACCCTAGGAGCTTTGCTCCCACAACCCTGTGGCTTGCTTGCCAGCCGCCACTAACCAGAGACCCCTATCCCCCGTTGGATAACATTGGGCCCCAACACTCTGCACCCAGCCACCCGAGTGCCGCTGAGGGTGCAACAACAGTGCATCACTGACCCTGGGAGACCCCTGCGTCTAACCCCTGGATCCTAACTCAAAAGAACGATTACCTACTTTGAAACCGATAACTCATTTCTCCTCATAGGACATGAGATATTTTCTCAACTGTTTTCAGGAAATGTCCCAGTGCTGAATCCAGGATCCAGCACTGAGTAAGAAAAAGTAACAATAACCTAACTTACCTGCTAAGTGAATTTTCTCCCATAGATAACATTGGTGATTCTATGTGAAAGAGTTTCTAAGTGTCAACTTTTGAAATGCAATAATATTCCCTAAAAATCCTACCTTTAACCAACACGCATTTACTCACCTGTTTTCAGGTAATGTCCCAGGACTGAATCCAGGATCCAGTCCTTTGTTAGCAAAAGTAATCTGTAAAGTAATTAACTGCATTTTACTTAAAAAGCCCATTCAATTGAATGTACTATACCGGCAATGTGTTGCAAACTGCTTTCTTAAAACTGTAACCAAAACCAGTAAAAGTTACACAACTATTGCAAACTAGTAATTTACTACTGAAAAGTATTTGTATGCTGACCTGTATCAGGTTTGCTTGGTTCTAGAAATAAAACAACAGTATGCCGCTCACGGACTGCTGCTGTTACCGGGATCTGAGGGCAGGCCGTCGTGGGATCCCTGCGCTGTGTCAGCGCTCACTCTCCCTGTCTGTGGTGCTCGAAGGGGAAAGGACTCTGTGACTGTGAAGCAGACGCCGAGGGACTGCGAGGTCCAGCAGGCTCTCTGCCTACCCAGCTGCTGCCTCTTCCCTCGGCGTTCCCGCCCCCCCGCCTTGGTCATCTAAAATACCTATTGCGGCCCCCGCTCCGCGGGTGCCGCTCACGGACTGCTGCTGTTACCGGGATCTGAGGGCAGGTCGTCGTGGGATCCCTGCGCTGTGTCAGCGCTCACTCTCCCTGTCTGTGGTGCTCGAAGGGGAAAGGACTCTGTGACTGTGAAGCAGACGCCGAGGGACTGCGAGGTCCAGCAGGCTCTCTGCCTACCCAGCTGCTGCCTCTTCCCTCGGCGTTCCCGCCCCCCCCGCCTTGGTCATCTAAAATACCTATCGCGGCCCCCGCTCCGCGGGTGCCGCTCACGGACTGCTGCTGTTACCGGGATCTGAGGGCAGGCCGTCGTGGGATCCCTGCGCTGTGTCAGCGCTCACTCTCCCTGTCTGTGGTGCTCGAAGGGGAAAGGACTCTGTGACTGTGAAGCAGACGCCGAGGGACTGCGAGGTCCAGCAGGCTCTCTGCCTACCCAGCTGCTGCCTCTTCCCTCGGCGTTCCCGCCCCCTCGCCAGTAGTGATTTAATTTCGATCCCTTTCCCGCGACGCGGGACGCGCGCGAGACATAGCCCGGGGCGAAGCCCGGGCAAAGGGCGGGCCCTCTGTGGCCCTCCGAAGCCTGTGGAGGCCGGGACGGGCCACCCCGCTTGGTTCCATCACAAAGGGAGGTATTGCGCCTTAACATTTTGCTGTTGTGCCTGACATTCCTTATACTATTACTAACACGATGTCCATATGGGAGGATCTCAACGCCCTGTGCGGTACTAAGTACGCCCCTGATCTTATAACCTCCCCAACTGTGGACTCTTTTTGTCTTAATGCTAATGGCCTCACTGACAAAGCTCATAGCCAAGTAAATGCCGCCCCCCTGGGTTCCTACAATAGATGGAAGCATGACATCGAAACTAACTTTGGGAACAATACAAGTATACCATCACTTGCTAATCCAATAGCATTTATCGAGGACCCGGCCGCGGACATACCAGAGGACCCTCTTTTTTCTCCCAACACGACTTTATTGGCCAAAATTGAGCAATTGCTGGTTGCTACTATCTCTCCCTTGGTCACTAAAATAAATGATTTAGGGGAAAGGCTGACCAATATTGAGTCAGTAATAAGAAAGCTCCCGCTCCCAGCTACCATTATGGCCACATGCGTCTGTCCTAACCCTACCACCGCCCCCGAAACGTATAAATCTGGCAATGGGGCCACCCAAATACAGCCATTACGCAAACCTATTCATATAGGCCCCAAAGTATCTGTCAAACCTGCACCAAAAACCCATACTGTGGCTAGATCCGCACTGGCAAGAATGCCACATATCAACCTGCCCCCTGAGGCCGCCCCGTATGTCTCTGTCCTCTCCGGGGTCCCTGCCCTCACTCAGGGAACACGCGAATCCCAGCAGGATTTGTTAAATAAGGCCACCTATTGGCTAAATAAGAATAGACCGTTGCCGCCGGGGCTAGACGGGGGTATCTTGAGTGTCAAGAGGGTGGGATGGTTAGGGACGCTGCCCAAATGCATTGCTGGGGATTTGGTACTTATTAAATTTAAAAATACCAATGTTGCCCCCTTTTTACGAGTTTGCACCCCCAATGAAAGTGAAAGACAAGGCACAATTCGCATTTGGGATCTACATGATTTTTACCCGAGCTCCCCTCACATTACATAGGACAAACTCTTAAGCCTTTTAATGGTAACTGAATTTTGCACAATAATTGTTGAACAATGGCTTTTTTTGTGTCTATGAAATGAAATGCCCATGGTTTTTGTATTTTTTTTGTTAGTATTTTTGTATTGTTGATGCTTTTATGATTTTTAATTTAAAAATCGAATAAAGCTTATTACTACTACTACTACAACAGTATATTTTTTGTACAAAACAATTGGCTTAGAGTTCAGTTCTTAAGTGTGTGAGACCATTTGCCTCGCACTTGACATTTGATAAATCGTGGATAAATCCTGGATATCGTGAACAACTTGAATAAACTTTGAATTAACGTTGGAGCGAACTTGGTTTAAAACGTCGCATTACTGGAATGCTTCTATGATCGCTGTGCGTCCGGTAATGGGGTGAGAGTTTGCCCCATTGTTCCTAATGTTTTCTATTTATAAGGACTCAGCTAAATCCCATTACTCACCCCTTTTCTAAACCTGCTAAATAATTTAGGGGCTTTGGTTTAGGCCCTTCGAATACTTTCTTATAAATTGCATTTGTGATGTAGTCTACTTCTTACATGCTTTCATCCTCCCTACTGGAATTTGCCCAAACCAAAGAATTGTTGTTTACTTGTGTTACCTAGGTTTACTCAACACACTCGGTTGTAGACTGTCTAGAAATAATGTAATTTCTAATCTTCACCACACTTCATCAGCGACTAACCTTCGCATAAAATCGAGTGGAGTTTAGAACTCCTCCAAAACTTTTGCTGGGATGGAAATGTCCTCTGAATGGTTATATGGCGTGTACTTCTGAAATGAATACCTGAATGCTCTGAAACTGGGCTCATGACTTTTATTTTGGCTCTGGTGTCATGTTGACCTAGCTTGTCCGTATAGACGTAGGGTTGTGGCTGGAAATGCGAGGTCCAGAACATGTTCTAGGACCTAAAGGGGCGCCCCAATCGTGCCTCATATTAAACATAGGTTTTATTTTCCATGCCATGGGTAAACCGCATAAGGTGGTGCTAGCAGCATGTGCATTTTATGACTCTTTAGTGTGGTCAGACTTGTATCTGTGTGTGAAAGTGAGTGTAGTCTACAGACCCTTTTCATGTATAGTTCCACTGGTATTGAACCCCCAGAACCTTGCGTGTACATGTGAAGTATGTGTGTCAGCAGTAAATATGTTTGATATATATTGTATTAGGACTCAATGTGTGTTAAGAGTTTGACTACTATAGCCAGTGAGATCCATTTTGGATGCCCCTGGTTTATCTCAAGATGGAGAATGAGAACAACTTCCCCAGACAGTGTAACTATATTGCATGCATTCCTGTGGCTGGAAGGTGGAGATGCAAATACTTAAATGAGGAAGTATGGAGACAGGTTTCTGTTGGAAATTCAATCAGGACCTTGTTAGCAAATGGCTGCTGATTTGCTCTTCCTCAGCATTGTCATATGGTAGATGGTGGGGGTGAGAGGTGGGACTGCAGTTTCTGATATTCATTTTGAGAATGTTTCGAGGCAGGGTCTGCCCTTTTGTTTGCCCCTGATTGCTGCTTCAGGAGCGATGTTGACAGTCAGGTGGGGAGATCTCACACTTCATTGTGCTCTTGTTTTGAATACTCTTCTTGTAGGTAATCCCATTGCTTCCTGCTTTGAGAGCCATCACATTGCACAAATGCTATGACTGAGAAACACCCAGAAATTCCATCTGAAAGTGAACCAGCCCTACGGGTTTTGAGCTTTACACAGTGGATCCACATTCCCTTTCTGGAACATGTTTAGAATAGCTAGATCCAAACTACCCTACTTTGTTTCATTTCCAAATTCTTCTTAGCCAAGGAAGGGTGTACTCATCAGAGTACGGAAAGGGCTGCTTTCTGACAAGGGCAGGTGCCTTCTTATAAGTCTCACAGATGTGAGGGGATATTATCTGAAGTCTGCACTTTCTGTTGAAGGAGCTGTGGTTCTGCCTATAGCCTAGGAGCCTACCTGCCTGTTGAGAGAGAGAGAAGGAGTGTGTAAAGATGGTGCAAACAAGTGGAAGAAAAAGAGCTTTTATTATAATACATCTTCAACTTGTCTCAACAGATCATAACTGATTTCTCTGTGACAGAAGATTGTAAACATTCAAATAGAACTCTTAGTCGAATAAACAAACTAGGAGTGAAGGAACTTGGGGGGAGGGGGTGGAGGGGAGAGAACGGACATGGTGTGAATGAATTCCAACAAAAACTCTGGGCCCTACAGAAAAATAGGTAGTCCAGGTGGAAAAGCCCACTGAGTTTCCAGTGTGAGGGATTCCCAGAGCAATCTAATTACAACTGAAAAGGAAGCCAGGAGCATCATGCCCCAGCTGTATACAGAATTGAAAGCTGACAGAATAAATGGAGATTTTTCCGTTTAAACAAATACAGTGGTAGAATATCAGAAAAGCATGTTTAAGGTTGGAAGCTGCAGTTTTCTTCACAGTTACCTTTAATATGCCTTAATACACAGAATTGTGTCGCTTTAATCGGGGATGTGTAATGCGGGCCAATGAGGTTTGGATCTAGCCATATTTACAAATACCCTTATACTGTGTAAATGCTTCAGATTTTACTTCATGTGCATATCTTGGAAGTTGTCATAAAACTAGGTTGACCCACACAATAGCGAAGACATTCTGTACAGGCATTTATCAGAATACTTTATTTGGCCCTGCATGAACAGGTGGTAATTATTGAGGAACTTTATGTGCCAATTTTTTTGTGTGTATGCTTTTCACATCTTATTGTTTGTGTTTCATTTTATAGTTACACCAAAGATTGGCTTAGCACCCTCATCAGAGAGGTAAGTAGTATTATGTTTCTTGTAATATGTTTAACATTTGGTTTGTATTATCTGCAGAGTATCCATGTATTTCATAAGTGATTGACTAGTCCAACAAACAATAATGATTTTAGTGGTTCCCCTTTATCAGGGTGCTAAATGTTTACTACTGTTGTTTCGTTTGTGAAATATCAGAACATGTACTTAATTTTAAGGAGGCATAATGGTCTCTTTCCGTACATAAATGCTAGTTTAAACCTTCCCACATTCAGTTCATTTTATTCCATGTGTTATTTACGGACCCATTTAGAGTCATTATTCACTTTGAGATTAATAGCAGGGGATTAATGTTAGAGTGATTAATGTCAGTGGTTTATGTCAGATTTCTATTCTCCTTATTTGTACAAACACATTACACTATTGTTCTTGGGGATTTCAAGTTTAATCTCAGGATTTTTTCTTTTTACAAATTAATTTATGGAAGAGCCCATCTCTATAAGCCGACTTTCCTCCAGTACAATTTCTCTTTACCCTTAACCCTATTTAGCATACCGCCTAGTAATCACTAATAGTTACCCTTAATCACATCCCGAGACTATCAGTACCATTCATTACTTTTTTGTTTCTAGAGCTCTTGTACTCTCTCGTTCATTACTAAGGTTTTTATATCTCCATGTAATTGGACCAAAAATAACATGTAACAATACATTTCTTTTTTCTGTTGTGAAATAAGTACCGATTTTTAACGACTTGTAATTGGACCCAAAGATTCTGAGGTTCATAATGCACTGATAATGTGTCAGTGTAACTCAAGGAGATCTCTAATACATAGATACATAAATATGTAGATGTACACCAACAGGGTTGTATATTGAAATATAATTGTCAAAATATAGCCCTACCATAATATAGTGGGCAAAATATTAAGTAATAATGAGAATGTAAGTGCATATAGATAAGAATACATAAAATCTTCTAAACTTCACATTGACTCACCTTGAATATATATAAATCATCCAGCTACATATATGTGGAGTTACGTGAAGTCAACCTACATTTAATTATATATACTTGCCTTGTGACTGTTTTCGTCCTCGCTTTATTCTGGTGGAATATCCACAAACAGTACATAAACCTTGAAATCCCTTTGATCATGCTCTTTTCGCTGCCTGCTGTTTTTGGTATGTGCTGGAATATATAACTGTACTTGTGTCACTGCAGTACCTAAAGGTATCTTCCCTGCAGTACAGGACGTTCTTTTTATTGCAATGCAACTATATGAAGCATGGAAAAAGCACTCTTCTTAGTTTGTGCTCACAGCACATGCCAGATTAGTGATCCAGAAGGCAGGGACATTACACCCCGCCCCGGTTCCCCCCCACCTGTCAGGGCCGGACTGGGAACCAAAACAAAGTGCTCGGCCGCCGACCCCTCCCCCTCCAGGGGGTTGGGAGTGCCACTGAGCTCTTTGCCAGGGCCGGTTTTCGCCCGACTTTGTTACAGGGCCGACTATGCTGCAAAAACGGCCCTGTAACAAAATCAGCCCCCAGGGGCTCAAAACCGTCCCCTCACCCGTGCGGCGCACCAGGGCATTGCCCGGTGCCCGCTACGGTCAGTCCGGCCTTGCCACCATTGGTAAAATATCATGCAATATATATTAAACAGTCACGGAGCAAATAAGTCAACTCTTTTCAAGGGGTAACCTGTGTAAGAAATGCTTTACAAAATGGTGCCAAAAAGTGCGTTTTCAGATGCTTTTTACGGTAGGGTGTTAAAATATCGATAACAAAAATATAGCTGACATAAATATCGTTGCAAAAATATCGTTTACAAAAATATCGACACCCTATACTTAAACAGGTAAGTACATAAATATCGACTCCAAAATATCGTTGTAATTAATATAGATGTAAAAAATATCGACTTTTTAAAATAATTAAAATTACATTAAATAATAAATAAATATAAGTACTATTAACAAAATACATTACATTACTTTTCTTTTTTAACTATTTCAAAAAAATTTACTACACTTTTTAATTATAAACTTAATAAATGTGGACATATAAATTAATTTTACACATTACTTTATATAACAACAATAATACATATATATAATTAAAATACCCCTTTACCCAAAAACCCAAAACTGACCCTGAACCCTAAAAATACCCCTTTACCCAAAAACTGAAAACTGACCCTGAACCCTAAAAATACCCCTTTACCCAAAAACATTTTCACTAAAAAAATCCTGTACACACACCTAAAATTAATTAAAAAATTAACATAATTAATTACATAATTATTATTCAATTAACTAATTAAAATTAATTAACTATTATTTATTACACTATTTATATTTATTTAAAACATTAATTAATCTATTATTTCATTATATTTAAAAACCCCTTTACCCAAAAACTGAAAACTGACCCTGAACACTAAAAATACCCCTTTACCCAAAAACTGAAAACTGACCCTGAACCCTAAAAATACCCCTTTACCCAAAAACTGAAAACTGACCCTGAACCCTAAAAATACCCTTTTACCCAAAAACTGAAAACTGACCCTGAACCCAAAAAATACCCCTTTACCCAAAAACTAAAAACTGACCCTGAACCCTAAAAATACCCCTTTACCCAAAAACTAAAAACTGACCCTGAACCCTAAAAATACCCCTTTACCCAAAAACTGAAAACTGACCCTGAACCCTAAAAATACCCCTTTACCCAAAAACTGAAAACTGACCCTGAACCCAAAAAATACCCCTTTACCCAAAAACTGAAAACTGACCCTGAACCCAAAAAATACCCCTTTACCCAAAAACTGAAAACTGACCCTGAACCCTAAAAATACCCCTTTACCCAAAAACATTTTCACTAAAAAAATCCTGTACACACACCTAAAAATAATAAAAAAATTAACATAATTAATTACATAATTATTATTCAATTAACTAATTGAAATTAATTAACTATTATTTATTACACTATTTATATTCATTTAAAACATTAATTAATGTATTATTTCATTATATTTAAATTACTTCCCACCCTACTCCCCTATAAACCCACAACCCGCTACGGAACTATTAATACTAAATTCAACTGAAAATACATTATTAAATAATAATATACTACTAAAAATACTACTTTGACTAAAAATAATCATTAAAACACTACATTACTTATAATTATTTAAAAAACGATATTATTGTAAACTATGTTTTTGTAAACGATATTTATTACAACTATATTAATGTTAACGATATTACTTACCTGTCTGTCGATATTCTGGTCAGACGATATTTTTGTCATCGATATTTCTTCCTGTAGATATTTTTGCAGCGATATTTATGTTAGTCGATATTTTTACGACGATATTCCTGCTCTGTACCGCTTTTTACATTGTTTTAGCTGCAGTTTTTCAGAAAGTTATGAAACGACTCTTGTAAAATAAGCCGGCATTTGAGGGTCTGCCAATTTCCATACAAGCATTATTCCTATACAGGTGCAAACACATGTATGTATCCAAGAAAAATGTGTGCCTGTAGAAGCAATGGATATATAGAAGACAGACAGAGCTCCATTCACAAAACGTTTCCTGTGAGTAAAAGTGTAATAATGCTGGAAAATCAAGAGCAAGTTACACCCCAGTCAAGAATAATACAAACTTTACTCAAAAACCTTTGTGAATTGTACTTCTAGTGTTTATATGATACCTTGTTTTGTGGCAGAAAGAAACCCATCATATTCTCCACAACCTAACCTTATCCCAGGTCCTACATGATTGAGGTTATGTTAAGTTATCAGTATTTGTAGAGTGCATGGCTGCCCCCGCATCGGGGCGTCCCAGTGCTAAGCATGAATAGAGGGAGGGTAGAGAGGGAGTAGACTAGAGATTGGAAAAAAGCAATGTCTTGATCAGCTTCCTGAACGCCCAGTGGTCCTGCATTCACCGGGCAGCAGAAGGGATGGTATTCCAGAGGGCGGGGGCCAGTGCCCTGAATGAGCTCCCCCCGACTCTGGACCTGTGCACCCGCGGGACGTAGGCCAGGTGTAGGTCCGATGAGCGCAGTACCCGAGCCGGGGTGTATACATAGCAAAGATCGGTTAGAATTTGCAGACCCAGGCCATGCAGGATCTTATGTGTGGTACATAAAGACTTGAAGTGAACTCTCTGTTCTATAGGTAACCAATGAGCCGCCTGAGGAGGTCAGCAGCATGACAGTGTTTAGGTAGTGCAAAGAGTGTGCAGGCAGCTGCATTATGTGCCTGTTGAAGCCTTCTCGTTGCGGCTTTGTTAGCACCCAGTAGTAGTTCATTGCAATAGTCCAAACGCGACAGCACAGTGAATTGGACAATTGTCTGTTGCGTGGGTGCATCAAATAGCCCCAGGATAGGTTTAAAGCCCCATATGAGACCAAACAGGTACCTGCCACAGCCTTAGCTTGTGGATCAAATGAGAGTGTGCTGTCCATCAACACACCCAGATTCTTAACTGTACGTTTTGGCTGGGGCGGAGTACCTAGGGCTTTAGGCCACCATTCATTCCCCATAGGTGGGTATCCCGACCAACCATAAGCACTTCTGATTTTGAGGAGTACAAATGTAAGTAGTTATTAGTCATCCATTCAGTAATGGCTGTAAGGTCACCTTGGCATTTCCCCTGGTCTAGTTTAGTATTGCTGCAGAGGGTAAATACCATTTAGGTATCATCTCCATATGATGCCATGGCCATGTTCCGGGCTTTGGAACAACATGGCTAGAGGACGGACATAAATGTTGAATAGAGCGGGGCTTAAGGCAGATCCCTGATGGACACCGCAGCCTAGAGGATGGACATTGGAAGTCTTAAAGGGGGTAATGAGTGTGTTTAGCAAAGGTTCTTGATATCCTTAGGCTGAATCCTTACTCATGTAGTCAGAGTCAAAAGTCCATATTGTGTAGAAAAATTGCTCTTTATTAATTTAGATAAAACCATGAACAGTTCATGTTTTTATCAAAATTAATAAAGAGCAATTTTTCTACACAATATGGACTTTTGACTCTGACTACCTTTGCTAAACACACTCATTACCCCCTTTAAGACTTTATTGTTCAAAAACTCAAGAGGTCCAGAGTTTTTTTGAGTGTGTTTTCTTTACAAAAAAATACGTGAAAACTGATATGGACTTGGTTTTTCCTGTGGACCACTCTCTCTCCCTAGAAAAGAAAAGATGGACATTGGAAGTGTAGGGAGGGCAGAGACCTGGAAAGATCGATCGGTCAGGAAGGATTCAAACCAGGCCAAGGCCTTCCCAGTGACCTCGATATCCTCAAGCCGGTACAGCAAGATCCTGTGGGAGACCATGTCAAAGGCCGCACTGAGGTCAATTAGGATCAGTGCTGAGGTTCTGCCCTCATCCATAGCAGACCGCAGCTGCTCTGTGTCTGCCAGTAGTGCCGATTCCGTGCTCTGTTTAGCGAGAAAAACGTTTTGTGACTGTTCAAGGATATGATTAACTTCTAAGTGTTGTTTTAGGATGTGGTTGACATGAGATTCCATGATTTTGGCAAGGTATGGGAGCATAGACATTGGGCAGTAATTTTCAGGCAGAGATGCATCCAGTGTAGGTTTCTTTAGCAGGGGGATTACTTTGGCGTGCTTCCATGACTATGGGATCCCTGCGACCGATAATGACCTGTTGATCAGCACTCGGACTTCCGGGAGGAGGCAATCATGAAATTTCCTAAAAAGGTCTGGTTTTAGTGGATCCTCCGGGTAACCTGATTTCACCTATGTCTTTGGAGGACATGGGTAGAAGGTCCTGGAGGGAGAAAGGCGTAGCTGCCGGGAGGGTGTTCCTCCGATTAGTGGAAGGAGCCTTCTCTGCGCAGAATGTAAATGTAAATGTAAATGTATTGGCATTTATATAGCGCACTACTTACCCGTAGGGTCCCAAGGCGCTTCGACCGCTGCGAAACCCTTTCTGGCTTCCCTGAGAGATGGTCCCTTAATGGGTATCTCCAGGGTGAGACCAGGCATCCCCGGCGGTCTGGTGGGGCCGTTAGTGAAGATGAGGCAAGCTAATGCCCAGAGTTGCCGAGTGTGATCGCTGATCAGAGTGGGCACCGAGGCGAGAGAATTATCGAGTCCGCTGACCCTGGTCCAGAAACCTGCCGCGCCGGGAATCGAACCCTGGTCCCGGGCCGTCCTCTGCTCTCGGGTCTGCCGCCTCTAACCAGTGAGCCACACTACTTCACTACTTCACATCAGAAGGTACTATAAATGCGGTCCACCTTGCTGATAAAAATGTTTGCAAGTGTCTCACATTGTAGACTGGAAGATATGGCATTATTGACAGTATGTAGAGGTTTTACCAGTTCCTTCATAATGGAGAAAATGGATTTGGTTGGTTTGCTGCTGGCTGTAATTACATTAGCCTAGAACTTAGCTTTGGTATTCCGAACCAGTTTATGAAACAGTTTAACTGCCTTCCTGTAAGTGGATATTGCTGTGGGATCAAAAGAACTCGTCCATGCCCTTTTCAGAGTTTTACATTTTTTCTTTTCAAGCGTCAGAGACTCATTATAACATGCGTGGGTATGAGTGCGCTTTGCCCGAGACATTTTTTTCGGAAGGCAGTAATCTAGTGCATTATTGACCCATCCTTTAAAGACAGCACCGCTGTCTTTATATCTGTAGGCCAGGCTGGACGGTGCGAATGTAGACAGGCTGTAAAAGTCGTGGGGTTTAATTTATGTCATGGGCGCTTCATAGGAGGAGGGTGGGAGAGTTGTAGTGGGAGACCTTCCGCACGGAGGCACAGTTAGATAAAAGAGTGATCCGTCCAGAGCATCAGAAGTGGAGGATTGGCCTCCATAGACTCTAGGTTCGTAAATACAGGGTTAAGAATGTGGCCAGCTACATGGGCTGGCCCCTTGATCAGCTGCCTCAGCTGGCAGGCGGTCATATTTCCCATGAAGCTAATGATCTCCTGCGATTCTTTGCAGTCTAGATGTAAATTAAGGTCTCCGAAAATGCTAGAATTGGCCGTCTCTAATGTTAACGTAGCAACGCTATTAGCTAAAGCTTCCTAGAATGCTTTTGAGGCGCCCGGTGGAAAGTATATAAGCAATCCAAATAGTGTGAATTATGTGTTAGTGCTATCTTAAAAAAGCGCTTTCACAATCGGGGATATTTTGAGGCATGAGGCTACAGGAGTACCCTGAATTGAGTATGATAGCAACCCCCTCTCTCCTTCCGACTGTTCTATTCTGGGTGTATATAGAATAGCCTGCAGGTGTGGCCACGGTATGGATGGCCACTGAGTCAGTAGTGAGCCACGTTTCCGTAAGGAATAAGATGTCTGGTGCTGGTTCTTGTACGAGATCTGATACCTCTGTGTGGTGTTTTACTAGGGATCTACAGTTAAGGCTGCTGATGGCAAATCCCTTCAACCAAGGGGTCATAGGCAGCGAACAGGAGCATAACCCCCACCATCCTCCCCAGAAACACCACACTATCATTTAAAAAACCCACTTTGATCCGCCCTATTGGCTCAACTAGCCACTCCTACCTGGCATACTATTTATCACATGAGCCCCTCCTTTTTGCGTCTGCTTCACAAGCATTAAGTGAGGCAGGACCTAGTTCTGCTATGCTTTCTTTTAGGGAAACAAAATCTGCAGCCTATACTCAGGAGTAGAGTCAATGTGGGTTTACTGAAGGAAAGAATCCATAGACTATCAGGGTGTTGGGCCGAGCTGCATCTCCTTGCCCTATTAAAAATACACATCAGGGGAGTAGACAATATAGTAGCAACCCGGTTGAGGGGGGTATTTCCTCCCTCACACAATTTCCTGTTGACCCCCGGAGACTCTTCTAAAGGTAATCAACAAAGTTAGATCCCGCCAGGTGGATCTTTTTTTTAGAGTCCTGATAACTCTATCCTATCAGTGTTTCTATTGAAGTACCCAGAGGAAGAAGCGTGGGCAGTGGATGCCCTGACAACCAACTGGCCTCTTATTCTTCCCTATGCCTTCCCCCTTCGTCCTTTCCAGTGACTTTGAGGTTGCAATAGCGTCGGTGAATGGAGCAAGCAGAGGTAAAAAGAGTAGTTCCTTTGTGGCCTCATATGAAACGGCTTCCCGTATGGCGCTTAACTCCTGAATGGATCATCCATGATCCTCCTGAGCCCTCTCAGGAGTCCAACAATATTTTTACTGTTCTTGAGGGGACTCCATCTCTTGGCATTGAGATTGAAAGTAGGGATTTACATAGTTTGGGTCTCTATAGCTCCCTGGCTGACACTGTTCAAAGATCCAGAGGACATTTACTTATGAAGCTTATGATCTTCTCTGGTTTCTTTTGTAGTTTGGTCTAAGAAGTTGAAGTTAGCCCTGGGATCTTGTGATCCTAAATGAGGTTTACAGCTTCTACAGCATGATTTTGATTTGTCACTGCCATTTGCCCTCTCAAACGGCAGTAGGCTGCAGTTAAAGCCATTTGTTCTCCTTGGAGAGGAATACAAAAAGATGGAAGATTTGGGAGCTAGACTTCATAAGGGGTTTTTGTTGAGGAGACCTCCCTCTAAATCTTCAGTTCCTCCTTGGAGCTTACCTTTAGTCCTGAAGGCATTGCAGTATCCACTTGTTAAGCCTTTGAAGTGGTGGATTTTGAGTATCTCTCTCTCAAAGCTCCATTTTTTGGTAACCATTACATCAGCTAGAAGGTTGGGAAAATGAGTGGCTCTTTCAGTCAGGTCTCCCTATTTGTAGATAGGATAATCCTATAAACCAATTAGGTCTTGGTCCTAATTTCAGACCGAATGCGATTACTTCTTTCCGTCTAGCGTTGGAAATGACATAACCTTCTTTTTTTCCTAATCCTCCTTCTAAAGAGGAACAATTGTGGCATTCCCTAGTAGTTGCTAGAACACTAAAAACGTTAATTTTATTCTCAAAAGAATGCAGTGTCAATGACAGTCTGTTTGTAAATTTTGGTGTATTTAGGAGAGGTCATAAATCTTCCTCTTCCACCTTTAGTCACTTGATAAAGTCCATGATTTCAATTGCCTACGAAAAACAACAGGTAAGTTTGCCAGGTGGAGTTCAGGTTTGCTCTGCACGTTGGATGACTGCCTCTTTGGCAGAGGCAGTAGGAGCCTCACTTCAAGATATCTGTCGAGCAGCTACATAGGCTACACCTAATGCATTCATATCCTATTATAGACTCACATTCTGACAGGCCCACATCCCACACGTACCCATTCCTCTGGGATGGGTACTTCCGAGTGTTGTAATAACAGAACAGCAGTCCTGCATCACCCATAATCTTGCACTTTGTGGCTGTGTTTCAATAGAACTCATTTTCCAGAAGAAAACATGCATAAAAGCATGCCTGTTCTTCTAAATTGTTCCTGCTATCTTTCCACAGCAGTAACTACTCTTGTTTTTTCAAAGGATCATGATTCTTTGGATTTTCCTAGCCCTGAACCTTTAGTCATCATCCTTCTTTGATACCTAATTGTATTTTACCTTTAATTGGTCTGTTTTTAGACCGCTACCCCAATGCTGGAAATTTGCAGAGAAGGGTGGTCATTGACCGATTTTTGGCCAAATGCAGAAGCTCACAGCTGGTAGATAAATGAGGTTGTTTGTTTTATTTGGATTAGTCTTTTATTACTTGAAACAAGTTGACTACAGTTTTTACAATGAGTTCTTAGTATCTATTCATAAGAACGTAAGCAATCTAATAATTGGCCTCATATTTCTTGATTATTTGAACAATTCTGATTGCAGATTAAAGAATAGTTAATTTGAATGGTGTGTTAGTGTTTCTACTTCTGCGCAGACTAAAAATACTGATCACATTCCAACAAACAACCACCCTTTCAGTTTCAGCAATGTGCTTCCATCCATAATGCTTAACTATTTTCATTTCAATTGATTGGATGAAATAAGCGTGTTCACTCTTAAGATTATTTGACTAGTAAGAGGTTCATGTTTCATCTCTTAGAAAAGGCTGCTTGAACTCAGTGGTCCTTGTGCTTAGCGTTCAGTGAGCTCAACAAGCCTTGTGTCCTCTTGAGCTATGCAAATCGCGGGTCATGTTCACAAAGGTTTTTGACGAGTAAGCGCACTTTCGTGCACAAAAAATGCAGTTTAAGAACGTAAAGTGCATGTTCTAATGCAGAAAATCCACATGCATAGTGGATGTTGCACATTCTTGAATATAGGAGCTTCAGTGACAATGTGGCTGTGTCTAAGAGTGCCACTCTGTGTAGAAGTAATGTTATATAAGCACATTTCAGGCATTATCACTATAGCTTGCTAAGTTGGACCCAGTGTAACAGCATAGATCTGCCGTGTTATACTTGGCTGCACTGAATATTACTGCCACCTCTTCATCCACAATTTTTAGACATGCTCCCCCTTTTTACCACTCATTCTGAGCTATCAGTTGTTTTCCATTTTTTGCTAATATCGTTTGAGTCACATCACTAAATTCATGTTTGACATACGTCTCCATGTTTAATTAGCTCTAGGGTCTTAAAGCTGTAATCAAAGAAATTCAAGATATTCAACAAAGCTTTAGCTCCTAAGTGAGTTGATTTATTTACAAATCACATAGATCAGTCTTCAGTCTTCAATCTCTGTGGTCGCCAACCCATACACAGATTTACCCTCTGTGAGGGGAACATCAGGCGTTCATCTTCCCTTTCTCTCGATAGCCGTTTTGTTCCCAGATCAGTGGTGCCGCCATTGCTTCACTAATTCACCTTTGGCAAGGTATAGTGACAAATAGCATAGTTTCTGAACAGTGCATTGTGGTGTTATTCATCTTTGTTCCTCCAGCAATAGATGGCTGCTACCCTAAGGTACGGAGTATGCAGTGGCCAAGAGCAATTCTTGTGGCATGATGATAAGACACAGGCCTGCAGAAGAGACACATCTTCACGCCTTATGTTGAATCTGTTCACAATACACAGTTTAGTCCTTTATGAATAAAGGCTATTTACAGAAGTGTGCACTTGGGGACGAGAGTTCCTATGTCTCCATCAATATCAAAGTGTTGACAACAAAACATTTATACTTTCTCTCTAGGTGACTGCTCTTAGCAGGTACCCATCACTCATAACTGGATTCCATCAACACTGGGACCACAACCTCATTTATAAAAGAGATGAAGGGTAAATTAGAGATGACTTGCCTCCCTTGGGTCAGTTTTCACAAAGGTGTATTAACATATCACAGATGGGCTTTACTTGCTTTGCACACTCAGAAATTCTTGTCTTGTAATTTCCGAGCCAAAGAATAGCTAAATCAACTGTAAAGAAATGCCTCTTTTTACATGATCGCCCACAGGTTGTTGAACTAATGCTGCTGTTTTTTTTACTCTGAAGGAGCACTGAAACCTGATAAACAGACCTAATTTCAAGTGCTCTAACCCTTAAAATGTTAATGTCTGTTTGGTTCACCCACAATTGGCCTGTTCATATTTATAGGTCCCTAGTGTATGGAACCAGGAGTACTCAGAGACTGTACCTTAAAGCGTCTCTTCTTGACTGCACCACTTATTGTGTCTGTGTGAAATTGGGCTACTCGTTCAGGGGTGAACCCTACTCAAGCAGCAAACACAACCGTGTCATGGTGGGGCACAAGCAAACCCCTCAAATTAAGCTGTGCTGAACCCTCTGGTAGCTTGGGACAGAGAAGTCAAGCTTAACCTAGAGGTAATGTTTAAAGTATGTATTCAGATCTTTAAGCAGTAATAGAGTGAAAACACAACAAAAGAAAACTCCCAGAAAAATAGAGCACAATGTTATAAATAAATCAAGACAAACATGACAAAAACCCAATGAGTAGAACCAGAGTATTGCAATTTTAAATATTTAAGTGAAAATAGCGCCAAAAAATCCAGAGCACCACTAATGGCTATCTGGTTGTGCAAACCGGGAGAAAGTCACAAGTTCAGGCAGGCTGTAATGGAGCAAGGGTCGGATACAGTTACCAGGTTAGTTCCGCTGAAATGTTACCTTCTCAGTCCAGCGCAAAGAGTATCGTTCGTGGTGGAGGAGACTCCAAGGAGCAGGGAAGCGTCGCAGGCACTCATTGATGTAGCGTGTTGAGCAGGTCTTATGTCTCTGATGATCGTTACTGTAGCACAGACCTTGTTGTCATCACAGATGGTTGGGCCGGTGCTTCATGATGACGCTCCCCGCAGTAGCGCGAAGGGTCAGCTTGATTGAACTTTGTTTTTTCGGGCAGTGCAAGCGGTAAGGTTTTGGTGCCACCAGGCCCATTCATGGTCACTAAGATCCCAAAAGATACACCAAACCTCAGGACCTGAGGGGCACCAAATGAGGTACAGGGGCTTACTCTAACTAGATCTCGGTGCTGTTTCAGGTGGTTGGTAGCCTGGTTTGACCCTGTGGCTCAGAACATGAGACCAGCAGACTACCCTTTGGAGTCATTCTGGGAGTCCTGGGTTCAGGTGCAGGTCCAATTCCTATGACTCAGGCAGTAGGGAAGCAGGGCAGCAACCCAGCAAGGCAGCAGTCTAGCAAGGCAAAAGGCCAGGTGGGCAGCTGTCCAGCAGAGTGGCATACCTTTCAGCAGAACAGCTGTACTTCCTGGCAGAATCTCCACAGGTCCAGAAGTGTACTGAAGAATTGGTGTCTGAGGTCCAATACTTATATCGGGTGCCTTTTTCGAAGTGGGGGAAAAGCTTCTAGAGGTTTCCTTTTGAAGTTCACATGTTTTCTGCCTCCCCTGCCTTGGCTCCAGACCAACCGATTGAGAGGAGGCAGGACACAGCCTATTCAAGTATAAGTAGGGCTGTGAACAGCTGTGCCCTCCCATCCTGCCAGCGAGGGCTCACCCAGTCACACCTATGTTTTTTTATTGTGTGTGGTTGTCTAGGAGAATACACGAAGCCCAAATGTGAGCTATACCCAGTGATGTGACCCAGAGACAGGCTGCATGCAGAAACTAAATGGAAAATTGCAACTTTCTAAAAGTACTGTGGGAACACATTTCCTACTTGTTTCCAGTCCAGAGAGGACCTGGCCTAGCAGTTGGGGCTGGGCTGTCTCCATAGGGAGCAGGGTCAAGACTGATTTGCATATGACTGGGTTTAAACTGGAGTGGCATGGGGAGCAATGAAAACAATGGATTTAGGCCAGGATCTCTGTACTGGGTGAATCTTTGACATTGGTCAACATTCTTTTTTCATTTCAAAGAATTTTATTTATAGAGAAGCAAAAGAAGATATAGAATACAAGTATAAGTGATACAATTGATACCAGATAAAAAGCAATCAGAAGCTGAAATTCAAAAATGAGTCGTAGCAAATGCATCCATAAACAAAAGTAGCCTGCCAAAAACAGAAAATTTAATTAATTAAGGGGAAGTAAGTATCTTAGGCAGAATCCACAATCAAGAGTATCACTATCAGCTGGTATAATCAGGGTAAGGGAGGGAAAGAAAAAAGAAAGAAGAAAGAAAGAGAAAAAGAGGGAAAAGATGGAAAAAGGAGAGAAGACAGGAAAGGAAGAGAAGAAAGAAGGAGAGAAGGATTTCCAACGGACTAACCCGACAAACAAGACGCCATTCAACCAGACAAATCGAAAGGATATTGATCAACCAACCCCTTTGATGACAAATCCATATAGTTATCCAAAGCATTCCAAACCCCACTATAAATAGATGGAGAAAGGTGAGCATGATCAACCGAAGTGTGAGCACTTCGTAAAAAGGAAACCCAAGCCCACCAAGTATGATAAGAAACAGAGGAAAAGGCTTTCCATTCCATAAGAATGACTTTCACTGCAATAGTCAATAGGATATACAACAACTGTAATTCCATGGGATCCAAGGGGAGAGGGCCAGGGGCAGCTAATGGACCTAATAGAATTAATGGAAAAGAGAGTTGGAACTTAATACCAAAGATGAGCATGAGGTGTTTATGAATGAGGTCCCAAAATGGTTGGAGGAGGGAGCATTCAAAAAACATATCCGGAAAATCACCCGTCAATAAGCCACAGCTCCAACATAAGTTATCTTCTTTGAGATTGAGCGAGTATAAACGAACAGGAGTCCAATGAAGAAGGTTGACGGAATTTTTTTTAGATTGCATTAACGATGGGGCGATTTTATTGCGAAGAGAAAGTTTACCAATCCGCTGCCAGGTGTCTGAAGAAATATGATCAGTAACTCCATGATCAAAATGGTGCAACCATTTTTGTTGAGCAACCGTATGAGTAGGTAATGAAACAGATGATAAAAATGTATAGATTTTAGAGGCTACGTGACCAGATTTAGTCCATATTTGAAAGAGATTAATCGTAGGAGAAGTAGGATGAAGACACACCTTAGCAAGTGCTACTTTGATTTTGAGAAAAGTATAAAAATCCAAATTAGTTAAAGAATGTTGTTGAGCCAAGGCGGAAAAAGGTAGTGGCTCATTATTTGAACCACAAAGATGTTTAACAAGCGAGATCCCCTTAGCTGCCCAATAAGATATGCGAGTGGGAGTAATATTAATTTGAATTTTAGAATTCCGCCAAATAGACAACCACCTAGATTTGTGAAGTGGAATCGCCACTTTCTTGTCGACTTTCCGGACCGCAGCAAGAGTATCTAGAATTATAGAGCGAGAGAACAGGATGGACAAGGTAGACGCAGTGCAAAAGGAGGCAGTCGGTAATGGAGAAGCCAATTCCTGCTCTATTAACAACCAGGAAGGAACATGAATAGGGGAGAAGAGAACCATAGAGCACCTTGAGACGCCAAAAAGGCAGTTTGGTATTTTTCCCAATCAGGGAGATTGCAACCTCCCATTTCATAAGGTTTCCGCAAGAATTTATAAGCAATTCTAGCCCTTTTATCATTCCATAAAAATGTAGAGGTCAGAACATCAAGTTCATGAAAGAAGGAATCCGATAACTTTACCGGGAGCATAGAGGATACAAAATGAATAATGGGTGTTATCATCATTTTGAGGGTCTGAAGGCGACCCCACCAGGAAATGTGTTTCGGAGACCAAGTGTCCAAAAGACGCCGCACTTTAAGAATATTTACAACAAGGGGTGGTGAGGGACAGAGTCTCTAAATTAAGCAGAAAGCTCTCACCCAGTCAAGAGATCAGGGCTAGATCCAACACCGTTTTTTAGCTCACTGCACCATCCCAGTTTCAGAACCTGGCTGTATGCAAATTAGTCTGTTCCTGTCCCAGTGCATGATGGGAACAGGGCAAACCAAACTACAAAAGCCAATTCTTACACTGGGAAGGAAACAAGCTCCCATGATGCACTGGGCCAGGGACAGACTGATTTGCATATAGCCAGGTTCTGAGCTGGGATGGTGCAGTGAGTTAAATAACGGTGATGGATCAAGCCCTGATCTTTGGACTGGGTAAGAGTGGTCTGCTTAATTCAGACACTCTGTTCATCACCACCCCCCTTTTCTGAATCGTTTTTGGCCACTATAGGTGTGGCAGGGTATACTCAGACATGAGTCCCTTTCTCACTGCAACATCAGGATTCAAGCAAGCTGGGCCGAATACGGCTGAAATGCCAGAAACCGGCCCCCGGTAGCTTGTCTCCTTTCTGGTGAAGAATTGGCTTGGTAGTTTAGTCTGCCATGTTCCCATGATGCACTGGGCCAGGGACAGACTGATTTGCATATAGCCAGGTTCTGAGCTGGGATGGTGCAGTGAGATAAATAACGGTGATGGATCAAGCCCTGATCTTTGGACTGGGTAAGAGTGGTCTGCTTAATTCAGACACTCTGTTCATCACCACCCCCCTTTTCTGAATCGCACTTTAAGAATAGTCTGGGATTCATTATAGGCAGTAGTAGCATATAAGGTAGAACAAAAATAGATACCCAAGTATTTTAAATGCTTAGACTGCCATTTAAAACCAGCAGAGCCCATATGCGTAGGGAAACAGTAGGCATTCAAGGGGAACATCTCGGTCTTATCCTTATTTAAGGTGTACCCTGAAACCTTTGAAAAAAGGGAAATGGTATCCGAGATAGCAGGAATAGCCAAGGCAATATCATCTGAGAAATTAAGGACATCATCCGCCTATGCAGCAGTTTTAATACAATGAGGACCAAAAGAAAAACCTTTAATGTCTGGGTGTATCTCAATCAATCTGAGGAGAGGATCAATGGATAATAAAAACAAAAGTGGAGATAGAGGACAACCCTGTCTGGTGCCCTGGCGAAGATTGAAAAAGGACGACGTAGCAGCGTTGACTCTTATGTTAGCTCTAGGTTGAGAGTATAGGGACATGACCATATTAATAAAGGAGTCGCCAAGATTATGTGCACACAAGACAGCACGAAGAAAAGGCCAAGAAACCTTGTCAAAGGCCTTTTCAGCATCAAGAGCCAAGGCCGCGGCTGGAAGATGAGAACGTTTAGCTGATCCGAGAGTATGGCAAAAAGTACGTATATTGTCGCGCGCAAGACGGCCCTTTACAAAAGCGGTTTGAGGGGGATGGACAAGTTTAGGAATGAAGGATTCTAATCTCTTGGCTAAGATTTTGGCAAAAATCTTAGCCTCCATGTTAAGAAGGGAAATAGGACGGAAGTTTTTGGGATCTGAATGATCTTTTCCCTCTTCTGGAATCACTACAATAGTAGCATCAGCCGCCGTACCAGAAACAGACCCATCCTTAATAAAAGCATCAAAGACAGATTGAAGCTTGGGAACAATCACAGAGAGAAAAGTTTTATAAAACAAAATAGGGTAGCCATCAGGCCCCGGGGCTTTCCCAGAACGAGTAGCTTTAATTGCGGTAATGATTTCTTCAGGAGTAATCAGGCCATTTAAAAAATTATGATCGTCCACAGATACCGACTTTACCGGAACAGATTTCAAGAAGTCCTGACACTGCTCAAAAGAAGCCTGATTAGAAGGGGTATATAAGTTATTGTAGAAATCACGAAAGACTTCGAGAATTTCCCCAGTCTGAAATTTCTTAGAGCCAAAGTGATCATTAATAGAAGAGATTTGAGAGGACTTAAAGGAGAAATCTTGAAATTTTAATGTAGCTGCGAGAATCTTCCCAGCTCGATTTTTTAACAATAACCTTTTGGATTTCTACGCCTGAACACCAATATGGGCTCTTTTGGTAACTATAGTATTATATGTGTATTTTAATTGCTTGATTAACTGTAGGCAAGATTTATCCTTAGAGTGTCTAAAGGTAGATTCCAGATTTTTTATTTCAGTTGCTAGATCTGTAAGCTCTTTTTTAATAGCAGCATTCCTTTTGGACATACATTTAATAACCTAGCCACGGAAAGTGCATTTAAACGAATCCCAGAGGACAATTGGGGAAGAAACTGAGCCTTCATTCTCAAGGAAAAAGGTTTCGATTGCACTAGAGAATTCATCAACCTGGGCATTATCATGCAAAATTTCTGTATTTAATCTCCAGGAGCGAGCTCTTGATTTAGGAGCAAAGGACAGCAATGTAAAAGTGACCGCAGCATGATAAGAAATCAGAATAGGATAAATAAGCGGAGAGGAGGAAGAAGAAACAAGAGAAGAGTGAACCAGTAAATAGTCAATACGAGAAAAGGAAGAATGAGGTGAAGAAAAAAAGGAAAAGTCACTACCAGTGGGGTTGTGAAGACGCCATACATCTTGAAGATGAGTGAGGGAACACATGTTAAGCATTTGTTTATGGGATTTTGGAGGACGAAATTGAAAAGCTGAATTCCTATCTAGAATGGGATCCATTGGTAAATTAAAATCTCCACCAACGATAAGATTCCCAGAATGAGGTGTATCTTTCAATTTTTTGGTAACTGTTTTCCAAAAGGCCGGATCATCCTTGTTAGGGGCGTAAATATTCATCACATAAAGATCATTATTACCATCAGACAGCTTAGTTAATAACCAGCGACCCTCAGTATCGTGATCAGAAGATAGTATGGATAAACCTGAATTCTTTGAGATTAAAGTAATGACCCCATTTCTTTTGCCACAAGCATCAGAACAACCAACATCTGAAACCCATTCTTTCCTCAGGATCAGCGCCTCTCTGGTAGAAACCTTTGTTTCCTGAAAAAGGACTAGATCTGAAGAGAGAGATTTGCAATAATCTAAGATTTTTGACCTCTTCACCGGATGATTTAAACCCTTAACATTAAGGGATAGCACGTTCAAACCCGGCATAAACATACATAAAAAAAGAAAAAAGACTCTATAGATGAAAAATAGACAACCACCAGCACAAATACAAGCATCCAGACATCAATCATTAACAACGAAGAGGGAGAATCCATGAGGGAAATCCGAAAGAAGAGAAGAGACAAAAGAGAAGAAAAGAGAAGAGAGAGAAGAACCAGCAGGGGAGGTCTGAAAAAGACCAAATTCATACTAGGGGGAACGTGGGAAGGCGAGAAAGGGGACCGTCACAAGGAGGAAATACAATTGATATCAACAGCCCCAATACATTACATAACTGATTGCATTGAATTAAGAGATAGGAACACCTAGATTTGTGAAGTGGAATCGCCACTTTCTTGTCGACTTTCCGGACCGCAGCAAGAGTATCTAGAATTATAGAGCGAGAGAACAGGATGGACAAGGTAGACGCAGTGCAAAAGGAGGCAGTCGGTAATGGAGAAGCCAATTCCTGCTCTATTAACAACCAGGAAGGAACATGAATAGGGGGAGAAGAGAACCATAGAGCACCTTGAGACGCCAAAAGGGCAGTTTGGTATTTTTCCCAATCAGGAAGATTGCAACCTCCCATTTCATAAGGTTTCCGCAAGAATTTATAAGCAATTCTAGCCCTTTTATCATTCCATAAAAATTTAGAGGTCAGAACATCAAGTTCATGAAAGAAGGAATCCGATAACTTTACCGGGAGCATAGAGGATACAAAATTAATAATGGGTGTTATCATCATTTTGAGGGTCTGAAGGCGACCCCACCAGGAAATGTGTTTCGGAGACCAAGTGTCCAAAAGACGCCGCACTTTAAGAATAGTCTGGGATTCATTATAGGCAGTAGTAGCATATAAGGTAGAACAAAAATAGATACCCAAGTATTTTAAATGCTTAGACTGCCATTTAAAACCAGCAGAGCCCATATGCGTAGGGAAACAGTAGGCATTCAAGGGGAACATCTCGGTCTTATCCTTATTTAAGGTGTACCCTGAAACCTTTGAAAAAAGGGAAATGGTATCCGAGATAGCAGGAATAGCCAAGGCAATATCATCTGAGAAAATAAGGACATCATCCGCCTACGCAGCCGTTTTAATACAATGAGGACCAAAAGAAAAACCTTTAATGTCTGGGTGTATCTCAATCAATCTGGGGAGAGGATCAATGGATAATAAAAACAAAAGTGGAGATAGAGGACAACCCTGTCTGGTGCCCTGGCGAAGATTAAAAAAGGACGACGTAGCACCGTTGACTCTTATGTTAGCTCTAGGTTGAGAGTATAGGGACATGACCATATTAATAAAGGATGCAAGTAAAAAACAATGGAAAAAGGAGGAAAAGATCTACTAATTAATTCACCTATTTCTATGCCATTTAGTGCACTTAGGAAAAATGCAATTTATACCACCCCATCACTCATACAAAGGGACTAGATTACACATTTTTTATTGTTTTTTGTAATCACTAAACTCATATCTCTTTGTTCTTTTTTTCTTTTGTAACAAACATCAACAAATGATTTTATACACAAGCTTTATTAATAAAGGAGTCGCCAAGATTATGTGCACACAAGACAGCACAAAGAAAAGGCCAAGAAACCTTGTCAAAGGCCTTTTCAGCATCAAGAGCCAAGGCCGCGGCTGGAAGATGAGAACGTTTAGCGAAAGAAGAGAAGAGACAAAAGAGAAGAAAAGAGAAGAGAGAGAAGAACCAGCAGGGGAGGTCTGAAAAAGACCAAATTCATACTAGGGGGAATGTGGGAAGGCGAGAAAGGGGAGCGTCACAAGGAGGAAATACAATTGATATCAACAGCCCCAATACATTACATAACTGATTGCATTGAATTAGGAGATAGGAACATCTGAAATAAGAACTAATATCAATAGGGTATTATAAAAACAATTCATCATGTAAATCTGTAAAGTCAACACTTAGTTACCAAGAAAATACACAAGTATCATAGAAACTGCAGGATGCAGAGGGAAAAAAAATGGACCTAATAGAGAAAGGCACTAAAAAGCTAGTTAATATAACAATCAAAGAAGCAATATGTTAGAGAAATACAAGAAACCACTATATCATGAAGATGAATATGCAAAAACTAAAAATAAGCAATTAATTACCAATCCTTAAATATATAGAACTTGTTACATGTAATTTGATTTGAAAATGCAGGAACATGTCAAATATATAATAATAGAAAGTAAGAGGACAGGAGACTATAAAATGCAAAAGAAAGAGAACAGTTTATATGTATTAGAGAAAGGCAATTGATAATAATAGGTAAGCAACCAATCAATGAAACTGTCATGAGATAGATATATAAATGAATTATACAATAATTTAGAAATTAACACAAGATATGTAGATTTAAGTAATAAGCATCTATGAAACAATCTATAGAGCCAAACTAGAAAACAATACAATTATCAATAATGGTATAGACACAAAAGACCAATCAAATGAAAAAAGCGTCAGGGAAATGGACCACATAAACATACAACAATAGAAGTAACATAAAGTGGGGTTAAAGGAAAAAGAAGAACAAAAGATGGAAATAAGAAAAAATCTCACACACAAAAGAGAAGACAAAAAAAGAAGCCATAAAATGAGAAAGTAGAAGAACGGAAAACTGACACGGGCACAGATAAACACGAAAAGAGCAATTAGGAGAAAGGGGAACATAGAAAAAAGCCATACCACAAAAGGGTTAGAAACTACATAAAGAAGATATACCAAGGAAAGTAGTAGACTACAACATAGAGATATAAAAGAGAGCAGAAAAGGAGAAGAAGAAATCATACCGTACACCGTAGCTGACAATTTCACACACAAAATAGCAAAAGAAAACACCAACAATAGTGAGAAATAACACCACTACGCAAATCTAAAAAGATAAACTGAATAGATCTGGAAAAGAGAGAACTCATTGCAGACATGAAACAGAACCCAAAGCTCCATTGGCGGAGTCACAAACAGACAATAATAACCATCAACAGAGGAACGTAAAACCACCAAATAGATCATAAGAGACAACTAAGTCAATAGATCTGAAAAATAAAAGAGAGAGCAGAAGAGATATAGGTATACACTTCATGTGCCAGAAGCACCAGGAGCAAACGAAGCTGCCATTTGAAGTTCCATCTGCAGTTCCATCTGATTGTCCAAGAAAGAAGCTAGGTCTGCAGGTTCATCGAAAATCCTGGAACGACCTTTGAAGGTAATGCGGAATTTCGAAGGGCCAGAGAAGGAAAAGGGGATGTTCATCTCAGAAAGACGTTTCCGAAGATTAAGAAAGCCCTTCCTCCTTATCACAGTATCCCTGGCGAAGTCCTGAGAGATTGAAATTCGATGACCTTCCCAGGAAACAGCTTTAACCTTCCGCATGTGGGCAAGAATCTGCTCCGTGTGTTGATGACGCAGTGGTTTAAAAATGATCGCTCTTGGCTGTGTGGCAGATTTAGAACGAAAGGTGGGGACACGATGAGCCCTTTCTAATTCAAAGTCTCTCTGAAAGGAGATTTGAAGAGTAGAAGGAATCCAGTGGCATAAAAAATCAATCATAGAGGAGGCTGATTTCTCTGCATCTTCCGGCAGACCAAAAATGCGCAGATTAGATCTGCGATTACGATCCTCCTGCTCAGTGAGATCCCTTTGCAATGCCGCCATTGAGCGCTCCAATTGGTTAAGAGACCTAGATTGCTTCTGCATATTATCCTCAGCACCACTGATACGTGTCTCCGTGGTCGAAACACGAATAGAGAGAGCTTTGAAGTCATTTCTGATAGCGGACACCTCCACTTGCAGTAAGTCTGTGTTAGTCTTTGTTGACTGCGCAATATCATGAAAATTAAAATTGCGTCAAGAGTAGTATTAGTGTCAGCTTGAGAAGACTCAGGTGTAGGAGACAGTGGTTTGAGTCTTTTAAGAGAGGCACCGGACTCTTTCGAATCTTTAGCAGTTGATGAACGGCCCATAGTTGCGGCCATGGAACACCAGCCACAGAAAAAAATATATAAACCACGTGAGGTATAATAAAGGCAGGCAAAAAAAAGTCAAGAACGGTGTATTCCCAACAGAGAATAAAGGAATAGAGCGCACTGAAAGCAAACCAGCAAAATAAACAAAAAAGGCGGTCTTATATGACATGCAGTTTCAGGAATTAATAAAATAGCTCTCGAGAGACCAGCAGACCAAACCAGAGATACATATGGTAGATGAAATGTAGCTCCGTCGTCAAACTGTTGCACCAAGGTAAACACAGACGAATGTAAGCCCAAATAGCCACAAAATAACCAGCCAAGCAGCGTGAAGAAAAAAAAGAATAATATAAAGTCAAAAAGTATCCAAATGTAGTGAATAGCACCTGATATCTCGCTGGTCCGGCGAGAATGTATCAATGTCGTCGTTTCTCAGGAGAAATGCGACACTCCGTCACAAGCAGCTAAGATGGCGGTCGCCCGTGAAGATAACGAGCGTCACTTCAGTCTGACAGAACTCAGACAGCTGCAGCCGGAATCCAGCGAAAACGCGCACAATCTGCTCTCGGCATATACACCAAACCGGGAGAGCTGTTGTGCGGAGCAGGGGCACTGGAAATCAGGTTAAAACCTCCAACGGACCTCAATCGCCTTGGAGCTCAAGCGCAGCACGCCATGATGCAGCGGCGCGCAAGCCACGCCCCCGACATTGGTCAACATTCTGTCCATCAATTGTTCTTTTTGCATTTGTCACCCCGAGTGGGACGGGTATGCCCAGATCTGGGTCCCGTGCCCTCAATGCCACAGGAGTCAAGCTAGCCTGGCTGACGAGGGATGAAACCACGAAACCGGTCCCAGGATGTTTGTTTCCAGTCCAGAGAGGACCCGGCCTGGCTGTTCGGACTGGACTGTTCCAATAGGGAGCAGGGTGAAAACTGATTTGCATGTGGCTGGTTTTAAACTAGAATGGCGTGGCGGCAAGAAAAACAGAGTTAGGCCCAGATCTTTATACTGGGGTGAATGTTTGACATTGTTTAACATTCTGCCATCAGTTGTTATTTTTGCTTTTGTCACCCTGAGTTGGACGGGTATGCCGAGACGTGGGTCCCGTCCTCTCTCGATGCCACTGGAGTCAAGCTAGCCTGGCTGATGAGGGGTGAAACCCCGAAACCGGTCCCAGGATGCTTGTTTCCAGTCCAGAGAGGACCTGGCCTGGCAATTCGGACTGGACTGTTCCCATGGGGAGCAAGGTCAAGACTGATTTGCATATGGTTGGGTTTAAACTGGAAAGGCATGGGGATAAAGAAAACATGGATTTAGGCCCAGATCTCTGTACTGTGGTGAATGTTTGACATTGTTCAAAATTCTGCCATCAATTGTTCTTTTTGCAACTTTCTAAAAGTGGCATTTTCAAAATTATTCTTTTAAATCCTACTTTATCATGTGAGAGAATTTTTCATAGCAATTGCAAAGACACCAAACATGAACTGGCACGTGTTCCCATTTAGAAGTTACAGCTTGTTAAATTATAAGGTAACTCCAATGTTAGGCCGTCTGGTGGTGAAAAACAAATGTAAGACTACTAGGACATGGAAAACTTAAAAATACATATCCTAACTTTTAAATACACTGCACCCTGCCCTGCCCAGGGCTCTCTAAAGCCTTCCATGGGTGTGACCCTAGTTGTATCAAAAAAGGATGGTTTGAACCTGGCAAAAGGTTAATTTTGTCACATGTAAATGGCAGTTTAAAACTGCACATACACAGGCTGTAATATCAGGCCTGAGACATATTTAAAGGGCTACTCGAGTGGATGGCACAATCAGTGCTATGGTTCCACTAGTCACATTTAAATTACAGTCCCTGTGTACAAATAGTACCACTTAACTAGCCTAGGGACCCACAAGTAAATTAAATATGACAATTGGGTAAAAGCCAAGTCTGCCAAGTTTTAAGGAGAGAGCACAAGCACTTTTAGCAGTGGTCTTATGCTAACTGGACTTTGCCATTTAAAGTAATGGCAAAGCACATAAACCTTCCTTTTTAATATTTATAATTCACCTTGAAGGAAGGACTAGTGAGCCCTAAAGTCAGGATGTATTATATTAAAAAGATGGACATGTCGTTTTTAACTTAACATGTTCTGACTGTTCACCCCCCTCATTGACGTTGGTACTGTGGAAAGATGATTCAGTGGTGGCTCTTCCGCTAAGGCAGAGGAGCGTCGCCCCACTGACTTTAATAGGAAAAATAAAATGATAATAGCTATTGTTATTATCATTTTTCTTCACTATTTCAGTTATTGTCTCTCGGGCGGGGTGTGGCGGGCCAGAGCATGGAGAGGAGTGGTTTGCACTCCTTAAGTGCACAGAACTGCTTGGCCGGCCCTCTTGGGCCGGCCAAGCAGTCTTGCGCACTTTGCATCTTCCCTACCAGGCTTCATTACACAGCCTGGTGAGGAACATGCAAAGCTTTCCAGTCCCCGGCAGAGCACCGTGGTTCGGCGCTTAGACCAATCACAACGCTGTATCGCAGCGTTGTGATTGGCTATTGGGAACCCGGGTGATTCCTGCTCCTTCCTGAAGCCGGCAGAGACAGGAAAAAGAGGACAGAGGAGAGGACGGAGCAGAGGACGGAGGAGAGGCGGTGGCCGCCAGCCCAGGTAAGTGTTTTTTCTCCATTCCATCCCATTCCCTCCCCCATGCCACTGCTCCCCACGAGTAGAAGCTGCTACTGAGGTTAGTAGCCCCATGGTGAGTACAGGGTTAAATGCAGACCACTCAGCCGTGCTAACTTCAGAATGGCACTACAAAATATGATATTTCACTGTATCGCAATAATTGTTGTATTAAAACTGACTTAATGTTTAAGTCAAATTTAATGTAATTTTTACACACATGGAAACTTTAGTAGTCAATTTGATGATCAAAGTTTTCTAGTGATTGTTTATGGTTGCTGGCCACAAGGTAGACTTCTAGCCTCCTGGGGGGAGGTGTGAATATCTCTCTGGAAGAAACTCAAAGGGCCTGTCATTGGGAGAAGTGTGAATTTTCATGGGAGGAAGGCCAAACATGATCTGGGCCTAAAAGGCAAACTTAAAAGGGAAAGCCACCTTTGCAGGGCAAATGGTGGACACACAAGAGGGGCTGCTGTTTTGTTTTTGCAGACAGGTTGGTGTTGAGGACAGAGAAGGGGAAGCTGTCATCAAACCGTTTTTTGTGAGGACATGTAGCCTCCAGGGAGTCACTCCTCTGGGTTGGGCTAAGAACCTACACAGACCAAGACAATGGCTCTACCATCTTGGGAGTAGGTTTAATAGCGCATTCTGGAATAGCAAGATGCCACACTTCACAGGAAGTCAGTACTAGGCGGGAAGGGACCTGGTAGCCCATTGGCTAGTAGCTGCCACATCCCAAAGCTACCAAAGAACAAAAGCTGAAGAAGCGTGCCTTAGCGAGTTGGTCACTAAGAATGCCTGACCGCTATTGTGCAGTCTGGCAGACTAAGACCCAGGCCTCAAAAGTTGCACTTGAGTCTGCTGGACCCAGGAGAGTCATTAGAGGGCAGTTCTGTCACCCAAGCCGGATGTTATCACCAGTTAAAAGGGACCACTGGTTTTGCTGAAGCCGGAGACCAGTGGTAACTGGTTTTTGACTGGACTTCAACTGTACTTCAAGAGACATTGATCCTTGTGCCCAAATTCGCCCCACTCTGGCCGAGAAGTTGGCTAAAAGTTTATATCTCCGGAACCGTCCAGTGGATTTTTGTTGATGATATGTCCATTTTAAAGATAAAACAGAACTTATTTTTAGAAACTGATGTTTTATTTTTATTGAGTCTGATTTCTTTCTTGTTCAGATATTTTAGTACTTCTTAATGCTTTACACTTTTCCATTGATAAAGCCTGACTGCTCAGAGCCACAGCTACCGTGGGTTAAGCAAAGGTTTTTCAAACTAATCTGACTGGACCCAGTATAAAAACTAAGTTTATTATATGGTGAGGTCGTACAGCCACACTACATAATAAACCACTTTCCTCACACCAACAGTGAAAACTGTTTTGATTATTTGAAGAAGTAATCTGATCCTTGTAAGATGGTACATGATTCCTCCCTACACCCTTCTTAAATTTGCTACCTTCGAACGGGAAAGCTACAGAGACTCTTGTTTTACCTGAAACCCATGTTACAGAATTTAGTGAGATGAAAATTTCATCGACAGACCAGAAATCACAAGTTACTGGGCATACTGAATTTTATAACCCTCTTCCTACAGACCAAGGGACATAGGGCATTATCTAGAGTGTGACAAATGGGATACTCTGTCACAAACTTGGCAGATATCCCGTCAGCTGTATTACAAGGGAATTATAGCCTACAGCACCTGTAATGCTTTGGACAGGATACCCTTCACGTTTGTGATGAGAAATCCTGTCTGCCAAAATATAAATAAGGCCTTAATTGTTAACTACTGCCCAGTACTGAATGAGTGGAAAAAGCAAATCCGTTCGTTGAACAAAATGAACGTCATCAAACACTACGACAATGATAAAGGAGAATTATAACATGCAGAAGTCACTTTCCTGTTCCTGAAATCAAAATGTATTTTTCTGACCACCAGTAATGGCTAAAGAGGGATAGCTAAAATACAAGTAAGTATATTATACATATAATTTTAGTAAAATCAAAATGTCTTGGTTAACACTATTCCCTAAAGTGCTGGGGGATGCATGAATGGTGAAAAAGAAGGAGCAGTAAAGAGGAATGTAAATTAAAAGATTGAGGAGATGAGGAAAGTGGTGGAACCGTCTTCCTCAAAATGACATTGACCCATTGACTCAACTGAAAGTGCGTTGTGGGTACAGAGTCCTAGTCATCTGATAGGCAGGTCTGATGGGAGGGAGCAGGAAAAGTAAAGGGGGGCGAGGTGAGCAGGAGAGGGCAAGGAGAGTACGGGAGAGGGAATGTGACAGAACTGAAGCTGGAAAGATCGGAATCAATGTTAGGTACCGGAAAATTAGAAATCATGAAGCTCAGTTTGAGAGATAGTTGAGCAGCCATAGGAAGAAGCTGAGCGTCAAGAGATTGCATTCCCTCATCTTCAGCAGCACTCATACACAATGCTTGAAGACATATCATCTGCAAAACACATTCATTGAACTTTCAGGTTAGTGCATTTCCACTGTTTATGGAAGCAACAACCCATTATTGTATAGATGGTTTAGACTAGCCTAAAGTCTCCTTAAAGGATGCCTATACACTGCAGTGCTACCTGTTGTATTCTGTATATGAGGAATGTTGGAGCACTCCGTTCTAGAATAGAAGGGAATCCATGATGACATTTGCAGGTGAGAAGTATGTTAATATAGCCCTTTCCGGCTCAGATTATCCAGACTTTACAGTTTTTTCCACTGCCGATGAGCATTTTAATTGAGTAATTCACAGATTGAATGTAGTCCATCCATGGCGGGGAACCAGGGGCTAAAGAGACAAGGCTATAAAGGTTGACCTGTCAATCGTGTTCAAGTCCAGGGCTCCCAAAGAGTTCCAACTATGACAATGCAACTGTTGCCTCTCCAGCGAACATTAAAGAGACACTAGAAAATAAATTATTTAGAACAGTGAATGTAAAGTGATTGAGTATTCAGATATTTTTCTAATATTGCTTTAATTTGTTTCATTTTGCAGCAGCAACATGATTTTGGAGGATTATAACATTATCACCGAGGATAACCAGGTATCAAGCATTCGGAGTGAATTACCATTATGATGCTCTAAGCCACCATGTGCATTAACCTCTGCTTATTAATAATTCAACTACTGGTAATTTGGCCAGAAATGTGTTTCCTATATAGTAGAAATTTGAGGATTCCAACTTCCTTCTCACTTTATGAAAAATAGGGATTAGATTTTGTTTTTGTTTTTAGGTTACATAATTAATATGAAAACAATTGTCTGATACTACAGCAGAGCAGAGCTAAGGACAGTCTCCAAACAGGGTGTATCGAGCTATATTTTTTCCCTCTGAGGTCTTTCTTTATCCCACTCAACTTGCACAATAGTAGGGGACGTATTGTTCCATCACACACCTTGCCCAAGAGCGGGACACTGATGTTCTTTCCATCCCTGCCTTGCACAAGGATGTGGTGGTATGTTACTTGACAACTCCAATGCATTAATTTATGATGGATATTGATTTACTATTTACTCGCCTTCCAAAAATATTGAAAGATGCTAAAGTGCAGCGTAGTTTAGGACTACATGTCACTCCTCCCTCACCCTATTATTATGCGTATTTTACCCGTTGTACAGTATTCTTTGAAGTCTACCTTCACTTGCTTTTACGTATCATGCGCTGATATCTTCGGGTGCGCTTTACAAGAATATATATATAGATAGAAATGCATAATATAAACCTGATTATATTTTGCAGTATTTTTTATTATCAATATTAAAAATAAACAGCTTTTAAAAACAGCAATACATAATACAAAGTTATAAAGATTGAAATATGAGGATTAAAAAATAATAAGAAATACGCATGTTTCATCATGTCATTGAAGAAGGTTATATTGTGTTGCAGTAATCAGTGGAATGAACCAGCATTTCTACCTCAGTTGTTGCAAGTGTATTATGTCCTAACAAACCTTATGTTTTGTGAATCATTGATAAACGGGCATGACTAAGAAACTGTGGGGCATACCAACAAGGGGTGGCGATAATATTATCGCCGCTTTAGAGCCAGTTTTCGTGCGAAAAGCGGCGATAATATTATCACATAATCAACAAGGACATGCTAGCGCGTGTTTCCTTGCAATAGCGCCCCTTGTCAGCACGCCTCCCATTGCATCACTAATGAGATGCAAAGGAGGCGTGCCTGACAAGATTCCATGGGTAAATATCGCTAAACTAGCTTCGCAATATTTACAAGAACCCCAAATCCAGTGTAGCCATAATCTAAATTGCGCTAACGCAGCCTTTGCTCTGGATTTTAACGTCTGTTAAAATTCAGACTAGGGCATACTTTACATGGGATGTGGATTATGTGCCTACGACCAGATGCTCGTATCAGCAATGTTATAGCTTAGTTTGGGTGAACATCGCTGGTTTTCCAGCGATTGTTTGCCCATTTTTGCCGCTATCGCTTGAAAATTTATCGCCTAGGTTATACACATTGTAAATAACGCGCTAACCTGGTGATAAAAAACAGTGATAGATGGCGATGAATATGAAAGCGCTAAGCGCGCTTTGCAATACTTATCGCCGTCTGTTGCTAATATGCCCCTGTTTTGTTAAAGAAAATCCAAATAATTTGAACGTTGCCCTCTAATGCTTCACATTTGGGAATATTGTATGCTTTACTTTTTAAAGCCCAGTCAAACTAGAAAATCACACAGGAACCTTGGGGCCATTGATTCAGTGTTTACAGTTCGTTGTAAATACTTTTTGTACTATGATACGCATCAGTTACTCTTTGTAATGAAAACCTAGCAAATTTGTTGTGAAAAAACTCTGGTAAAAGATTTCTTTCTTTTCAGGAACAACAGGTCTTTCAAGAACACAGACATTCAAAAAAGGTATTAATTTCACATATTTGCAGTCTCATTGTCAATTTGAATATTGCATTGAATTAAGCTGCAAATGATTCATATACTGTATATGTGTAAGGGTGTGCTGCCTAATTGACGTTCTGGGAGCATGTCAAAATATTTGCCCTTTTCTAAGTAGAGTCATCAAAAATATCTACGTCTCACACATTCAGGCGTCTCAAGTGGTTAATTTACATCACACACTCCCACGAAAGTAAAGGAAATAAAGACCCAACCTGTCTAACCCTCCTGAATCAGAGATATGCTTTAAAAGGCCTATCGTGTTAAAAATGTAAAGTCTGCTAATCATGAGTATTTGACACAGAGGTCTAAACCAAAGATTACAAGGACGTTATAATTAGGCTCATATTTCACTAGTACAAAACCATAGAAATTCAGCAGTTATAGTTACCTAAGCTAAGTATACTTTATGCCCCCAATACACTGCTTATGACCTCACATAATACATCACTCATGACATCACTGATTACATCTCAAATGACATCGCTGATGATGTCACTGATGACATCATCCACAGAACCATTCATCCCCCATTCACTCACCCCATACAGCCTCTTATACAACCACTCACACATCCACACAACCACTTACATGCCCATTCACAGGCATATACAATTACTCACACACCCACTCACTCTTCCAAAGAGCCACTCATATACTCACACATCCACCGAGCCACTCATACAGCTAGTCACACAACCACTCACTCTCCCATACAGCTACTCACACACCCACTCACTCACACATACACAACCACTCACACTCACTCACACACTTACCCATACAGCTACTCACACACATGCTTATTCACCCATACTACCAATCACACACCTGTTCACTCACCAACACAGCATCTCAACTCAGCCACTCAGTCACTGATACAACCACTGGCACAACCAGGTAACACCTTACCCATTCACACATCCATACAACTGCTCACACACCTGCTTACTCACCGATACAGCCACTCATACAGACACTCTCTCCAGTATAGCGATTCACACACCAACTAGCTTAACCAAACACCCACTGAAACAGCCACTCACTCACCCGCTTACATACCCATCAACCACTCGCACACCCACCCACACACCCCTACAATCACTGACACAGGCATACAACTACTTACACACCGTTACAGCCTCTCACCCAGCCACTCCCACACCCAGAAAACTATTGACAACCCATTCACAGAACCATACAGTCTGTCACATACCCACTGATAGACTTATACAGCAACTCACACACCCAATGGCGCATCCATAAAGCCACTTTCACACCCACTAACACACTCATACAGGCCTCCAGACACCCACTCACACACTGATAATCACAGTCACTATGTCAGAAATAGTATCACTCAGTAGTACAGAAAGATTAGTGATTTGAACATATCAGTAGCTTATTATATATCTTTAAATCTCGGAAACGTTTACAAAACACTTACAGGCACTGGATGATGTCATCAGTGATGTCATCAGTGATGTCACTGACCACGTCATTAGTGATGTAGTAATATATGAGGTCATAAGCAGTGCATTGCTGGGGCGTAAGTTATAGTTAGCTCAGCTAACCATAACTGCAGAATCTTTATGGTTTGGTACAATTGAAATCTGAGCCTAACTATAAAGTCCCTGTAACCTTTGGTTTTTGCAGTGAATATATATATATGTGTGTGTGTGTGTATGAGTGGCTGTATCGGTGAGTGAATGTGTGTAAGTGGCTGTATGGGTTAGTAAGTGAGTGTGAGAGAGGTTGTATGGGACAGTTGTGCTTGTCTCAGTGAGTGTAGGAGAGTGAGTACATGTATTAGATTTTGTATTGGTAAATATGTGAGTAACCGTATGCATGAGTATGTGACTGTGTGAATGACTTTATGGGTGAGTCGTAGGTGTGTGAGTAGCTGTTTGGGTGACTGATGTAGTGTGTGAGTGGTTGTATGGGTGTATGAGTGGGTGTGTAAGTGTTTGTATGTCTGTTTGACTGATTGTATTAGTGGCTGTATTGGTCTTTGAGTAACTGTATACGTGGCTATATATGTGAATTACTGCTTGTGTTAGTCGCTGTATGGGTGGGTTGATGTGTGTGTGGCTCTATGTATCAATTAGATGGTGTGTGAGTGTATGGGTCTGTGACAGGGTATATCAGTGGTCTTGTGGAAATGGGTGTGTGAGATGCTGTATGGGAGTGTTAGTGGGTGTGTCAGTGGTTCTGTGGATGATGTAATCTGCGATGTCATTTGAGATGTCATCAGTAATGTCATCAGCTCAACTAACTATAACTGCTGAATTTCTCTGGTTTTGTATGAGTGAAATGTGAGCCTAACTATAACTTCCCTGTAACCTTTGTTTTTTCAGTGAATTTCTATGTTTTTTTAATTCCTATGTCCTAACTATAACGTCCCTGTAACAATTGTTTTTTTCAGTGAGTTGCAATGTTTTTGTGAACTTTAAGTAGTTTTCATGACTTTACATTAATCTAACCATCGCTGAAGGCCTATGCGTGGTGGGGGTTGGTTGCAGTGGCTGCGGCCAACCCCCATTAGGCACTGAAGGTAACACCTTGCACGGCCTTCACTTTAGGTAGTGAAGAGGTAGTGCTAGAAAACACTCAGGTGGATGCACCCTTCTCCAGTCAATGGTATAAATAAACAACAAGATCCACCTCTAAGAGGTTTCCTGTGAGCCGAGGTATGACAGGCATATACAGTATTTGTTAAAATACACCTCACACACCAAAAGGGCCCTTGGTGCCATGTTTCATCATCGGGGTCTTCCCGCCCAGCTGCGGGACGGGGCGAGCTACGACTAGCGACTACGCTAGAGCACTTAGATATTGTAAGTGCTATGTGAGGAGTATTTGAGTGAGTGTAAGTAGGGTCAGGAGTGATTGGAAAAGTGAAATAAAAAAAATACCTGGTCTTATGAAGACAAAAATTATTTATTCATTATAGCCCGTATCGTTAAAATTAGTGCAGCGGAGAAAACAAAGCTTAACAATGAGCTAGTTCTCCTGGTGATGTCACCATGTTTCGAGGCTGGCTGCCTCTTCGTCAGGACGGAGTCAGATCCCTCTGTCACTCACTAACGTTGTCATCAATATGTGCAATGTATATATACAAGTGAAAATTTAGAAAAAAAATACCTATGTGGTATGGGATTACATTACAGTTACAGCCCTATCAGTATTTCTGAATCGTGAGCTGGAATAAGTAGGAGTCAATGCCCCATGAGCCGATCTGGAAGAGGGGTAAATGTAACTTCCATTACTCGTCGAGAAATCTTTGCATACTCCCTTGTCCGCGGCTTCGATGGTGTGAAGCCACGGACGAGGGAGGATACAAAGATTTCTCGACGAGTAATGGAAGTTACATTTACCCCTCTTCCAGATCGGCTCATGGGGCATTGACTCCTACTTATTCAAGCTCACGGTTCAGAAATACTGATAGGGCTGTAACTGTAATTTAATCCCATACCACATAGGTATTATTTTCTCATTTTTCACTTGTATATAAACATTGCACAGATTGATGACAACGTTAGTGAGTGACAGAGGGATCTGACCCCGTCCTGGTGTCACCAGGAGAATTAGCTCATTGTTAAGCTTTGTTTTCTCTGCCGCACTAATTTTAATGATACCAGCCTATGACCAATTAAGAATTTTTGTCTTCATAAGGCCAGGTATATATTTATAAGGCAAGGTATATATTTAATTTCACTTTTCCAATCACTCCTGACCCTACTTACACTCACTCAAATACACCTCACATAGCACTTACAATATCTAAGTGCTCCAGCGTAGTCGCTAGTCGTAGCACGCCCCGTCCTGCAGCGGGCGGGAAGACTCTGATGATGAAGCATGACACCAAGGGCCCTTTTGGTGTGTGACAGGTATTTTAACAAATACTGTATATGCCTGTCATACCTCGGCTCACAGGAAACCTCTTAGAGGTGGATCTTGTTGTTTATTTATACCATTGACTGGAGAAGGGTGCATCCGCCTGAGTGCTTTCTAGCACTACCTCTTCACTACCTAATTTGATTTTTTGTTTATTAAAATATAATCAGTGATGTCAACAATTATGGTATTTAACATAACATGAGTGATCTAATATTTGAGATCATCACTAGTGCATGATGGAGGCACAGTTTATAGTTAGTTCATGTAATTATAACTGCCATTTTCAGTGCTTATTTTACGTTTTGTTTTAAATTAACACCTCACTATAACATGACTTTAACCATTATAGCCACTGTGTAGTCGTATGTGAGTCAGAGTTTCTATAGGAAGAGCAGTTTTTGTTTTGCTTTTAGCTTTGGTGCCATTTGCCAAATCTTCACAAAACTTTCCTAAATAAGTTCATCCACCTTAGTTTCCTACTGGAAAATTTCTGGGTGATCCATCAAGCTGGGGCCAGGGAAAAAGGTTTGAATTTCTCATATCTTGCATGCTTATCATAAATTGACAATAATTTGAATAGACAATTGATTTTTTAAAATAATGTCTTCACTGCCCACAGGGGAAAGGAGGAAGATTTTACAGGAGTGAGCAAGATCATAAGATGTGCAAAGCATTTTCACTGGGTGTGGCGTATTCATCAACATTTGGAGGCATGTCTACACTGACTGGCACATCCACAAACCTCATATTTATTGAGCAATTTGAAATGTAAGTATTTATTGTAAAAAGTGTACATTGGACTGGAGTGCAACTTCATAGTTACTTAAACATAAAATCCTTTGAAAACAGAATAGAAAATAAAATAGTTTCCAAGTGAAGTGCATTATGTGAAGGGCTTTTCTAAATATTATTGGGAATAGGAGGAGGGTAAGTTTGCTTAGTTACACATTTGTCATATCCGCTAATAGTCTACAATCTATCTTAATGTAATATACATATGAATAAACCCCAGAGAGACCAAACTTGAAATCCTAATTGACCTGAGCTCCAAGTCCTATCTTTTCTATATTTTCTGAATTTAATTCCTTACTCTTTTTACATTTTTTATTTATTGAGTCGATTAAAAGAGGCCAGTAATGGTTAAATTGCCTAAGAAAGGCAGATTTGCCATTCGATTTACAGTTGCACCCTGTGAATAATTGGCCATTTTGAGTTTCTGAAATAGCTCTGCTGTGCTACTGCGCAAAGGTAATTCTGATGGTAATAGTAGGGGGACCATCTATCCAGGCTAGTGTGAGTAATCTGCCACGATGTCTAGCAGAGTGATACGCTGTGTAAACCCACTGCAAAGTTTGTGGCGGACGTTTATGGAACCAAAATAAACCATCTTTAATTACATGAACCACTCAAAAAAGTTGCATAGATTCTTCAGCCTGGTTTGAGACCATAGGCTAAAGCAGGGGTCTCCAAACCGGTCCTGGAGGGCCGGATCCATGCCAGAGTTTTAAAATTACTACATGTATCTCAATGGGGATATCCCAAAAATCTGGCATGGATCCGGCCCTCCAGGACCGGTTTGGAGACCCCTGGGCTAGAGTCTTATGACAAATCTACCTGTGCTTTAATATCTGTGAAGTTGTGATTGATGTCCAGACAGAAGTGCAGAGCTTCAGTTCCAGTCAACCCAGTATTTCTATCATGGCAGTTATATTATGCTCCATCCTCAGCAGTATCATGACTTTGCTAAGGTTCACAAGACCATCTCACAGCTGCTAGTTAGATGTTGGTTGCATCAATTCTCCTAGTTTGCCTTTATCACCACTCAGTGTGTTTTTGAAACTAAGAATGCCTGCTCCAACAGCTTTAGTCAGCTCTCTTCAGATTCGAGTCCATTTCGAACCAAGATTTCCAGGGACACAACTGAGCTCAAGGCTTTAGTTGATGAAGCATGTATTCTCTCAAGGACAACCCCTTCTATGCCCACAGTGTCCCCGTGGGACTCTTTGCAGTCTTGACTCATCGTGTCTATAATTATCGATATAGATGAACAATGTGTCTCGACTTGAAAGATGGAAGCACACACTGGCAGACTGAGACATGCCCAAAGTTAGTGGTGGTGAAAATGACGTTGGCGCGCTTCATGCGGAAGCTCTCACCCTTGGGCACCATCTTCAGATTCTTTTTTCCGCCGTTGGGTCTGGATCGTCACCGAGAGGTTCCAGAGTTTTTGGAGAAAAGAAGAAGATAAAGAATGAAAATCACGAAAAATATTGGAGAATACATCTCGAAAATCAAGACCACTGAACCGGGACGACGAAGAAGGAGGAGAACATCGAAAACTTCGACGTCCAACGGAGAATGCGCACACAGGGTCCCCCTGAGCGCAGGAATGGACAAAACACCTTTCAAATTCTGCCGCAATTGCCACCACAAATACGCACAGAAGGACCAGCATCCGGTTTGCAACCTCTGCCTGCTGGTCGACCACGAGAGCAAGGATTGCAATGCCTGCTCCATTTTTAGCCCGAAGACGCTCAGGGTAAGAGAAAGACAGAGGAGAGCCAACTACAAAATGCAAGGCCAAGGTCAACCTCCGTCGCTTCAGGACTTGGGTCATCGCCAAGGGACCAGATGACTACACAGTCTTAGAGACCGAAACAAAAACTACAAAAGATGTAAGAGAGACGTCGACCCCTTAGACCCCGACAGACTCTCAGAAATCAGAGTCAGACTCTCAAAAAACAGAGTCTAATTCCTCAAAAGGAGCCCTGGCGCCGAAACATACGACGGACGCAGCTGCATCCAGGGACAAACAGCCCAGCGGATCCTTCGAAAAGGACTCCCAGTCGCTGAAAACCCAAGACAAGCCGAGGTCCTCAAAGCACGTCCCCGAAAAAGCGTGCTCGATGCCGAAGGAAAAGGACCCGAAGGCAACTTCGACGTTGACATCGAAGTGATCGGCCGAATCCCTCAATGCCGAACAGCCCGCTGAGATGGAGAGGAAGAAGAGAAGGCTCGAGGCCGAAATGGATAACACCCTGGAAAGGAAAAGGGAATTTGATGAGCGGATAAAAAGGATCACCATCCTGTTGAAGCCGACGGCGATCGTCGAGGTTGAGGACGAAGAGGAGTTCGACACCGAAGAGCCGCCGAAAACTCCGGAGCCCTAGGAACATCAAGAGGAAGAGGGCCTATACTATTACGAGGGAGAAGAAGACCAGCAAACAAGTTTGGGGTCGGCATCCTCAGTGGCGCACAACCTGGATTGGCAGGACCTCGACCCAAAAGCCCGGAAGAGGTTGTGGAAACGTATCCTTCGAGGCCTTCGCCGCCAGATGACATTGGCATCTATAATAGGGTCATCAGGAATGCGGCAGCAGCATATGGGGTGAAACTGGAGGAAGAGAAACCGAAAGCCTGCTTTCTCTTAGAGACCAGCTCCCCACTCAAACTAGGAGTCAATTCCTCCCCATGCTCCCAAGTGTCCTGGACCAGGAAAGGAAAGCATTTAAGGAACCATCAAGCTGCAGGTCTGTCACACCTAGGACAGAGAAGAAGTACAAACATTCCTCCAAGGATCCACCATACATCTAGGGATCCGTCACGGCTGACTCCATCATTGCAGCAACAGCTCGAAAGAGGGCCAACGTCCCCACAAACTCGGGCCCACCTCCTGACAAGGAGAGTAAGAGGATAGACCTCACTGGGAGGAAAATAGAGAGGAATGCAGCAGTCCACTGGTGCATTGCTAACTCTACTGCCCTACTCAACAGACATACGTACCAGCATTGGGAGGAGGTCGGATAGCTACATTCCGCTCCACAAAACGTGCCCATCCACACAACACCTCTAGAGGAGGGGCACAGCAAAATAAGCAAAGAGGTTTTACACACACTCAAATCAGGGATCAACGAACATGTAACACCAGTAGGAGGCAGACTAAAACACTTCTTCCAGGAGTGGAAGAAAATAACAACAGACAAATGGATACTGAACATCATACAGTTCGGATACTGTATAGAACTGGAAAAGAAGAATCCAAACAGGAAACCGAAAAGAAAGGCACGCTCAGCAAAAGAACTTGCGTTACTCCTAATGGAAGCACAAGAACTCCTACACAAGGAGGCAATAGAAACAGTACCATTCAAAGAAAGAAACAAGGAAGTATACTCAAACTACTTCCTTGTACCAAAGGTGGATGAAACATTAAGACCCATCCTGGATCTACGGTTCCTAAACCAATACATAAAGACTAAAAAATTAAAAATGACATCCCTACAAGAAGTCATCCCTCAGATAAGGGACGGAGACTTTATGGCCACCATAGACCTCAAAGATGCCTACCTACACATTCCCATGAACAGACAACACAAACATGTACTGAGATTTGCCATCGACAAAGTGCACTACCAGTTCACAGCACTAGCCTCTGGACTAAAATCCGCATCAAGGATCTTCACCAAATGCCTCGCAGCAGTAGAGGCACACCTACGGAGGGAAGGCATGCATGTATACCCCTACATCGATGACTGGCTGATAAAAGCAAGTTCCTACAAACAATGCCAAATACATGCACAGTGGGTCACAGAGACGCTGACAGAACGGGGATTCTCAATACACTGGGGGAAATCCTCGATGGAACCAGAATAAGTGAAGATCATCCTAAGCGCACAGATCAACACCATACAGAGCAAGGTGTTACCCAGCAACAAGAGAAGACTTGCCCTGCTGAAGGAGGTCATGGGGATGATGGAGTCCTGCATACACCTAGTTCCCTACATACGACTCCACATGAGACCATTCCAGGAATAGCTCCAATAACAATGGTCACAAGCTACAGGGAGTTGGGAAAATGTAGTGGTTGTAACGCACGCAGTGCAGGAGGAAATAGCGTGGTGGAACAAGGAGAATATAACAAGGGGAATGCCTTTAACACAACCAAACCCAACAGTGACCACCATAACCACAGACGCATCCCAGAGGGGATGGGGAGCACACATGACCCAGCTCAAGGTGCGGGGTCTGTGGACTCCAACAGATGCGATCAAACACATCAACTACCTGGAACTAAAGACCGTGTTCCTTGCCCTAAAAGCCTTCCAGAAACAACTGCACAAGCAGAGAGTGTTGATACAAACTGACAACACAACAACAATGTTCTACATCAACAAACAGGGAGGAACACAATCAGTTGCACTATCCAACTTAGCGCAGGAGATATGGAGATGGGGCATCCCACTAGAAATAGACCTCCTGGCTATACACCTACCAGGAAAAGACAACGTGGAGGCAGACAGGCTCAGCAGACAGACTTCAGTATCCCACGAGTGGGAGCTCAATGCACAGGAAACGCAAAAGCTATTCAAGAAGTGGGGACACCAAAAATAGACCGATTGCAACACACCAGAATGCAAAATGCCAAGACTTCGCATCCAGGCAACCAGGGGAACAATCCCAGGGGAATGCCCTATGGATAAGCTGGTCGAAAACATTTGCCTACGCTTTTCCCCCCGATACCACTGATACACAGTGTACTCAGCAAATGCAGAACCAGCAACATGACACTGATTCTGGTGGCACCACAGTGGGCCAGGCAGTATTGGTTCTCTCAAATAGTGGAGTTGGCGCAGGGACCATCCCACAAGTTTACAAAAAGAAAAGACTTGCTCACCATGCAAAATGGTGGGTTACTTCACTCTCAGCCAGAGAGCCTCTGCCTAGTGCATGGCTCCTGAAGACATAGAGTTTGCACACCTAAAACTCCCAGAGAGCACACTGCGGGTGCTACGGGAGGCAAGGAGACCTACCACATGTGGCGAAATGGAAAAAATTCACACAATGGTGCATCAGGGAAAAACTACACAAGAAAATGACCAAGGAATCAACTGTGCAAAAATATCTAACACACCTGCTAAAAACAAACCTAAGCTCTACCTTGCTGAGAGTACACCTAGCAGCGATAGTAGCCTACACAAGAGGGGAGACGGGAAAGAGCTTCTTTACAACACAAGTAGTAAAGAGATTCCTGGAAGGGGCTAAAAGGATTGCCCCACCCAAGAGGATGCCGCCACCGGCATGGAACCTTAATTTTGTTTTAACAGAGCTGATGAAAGCACCTTTTGAACCCATCCATAAGTCCTCACTACAAATGCTCACAATGAAGACAGCCTTTCTAGTAGCAATCACCTCGCTGAGCAGGGTAAGCGAGCTACAAGTGCTGACGCTACAGGAACCCTACATTCAAATACACAAGGACAGGGTGGTAATGAAAATGGACCCACACTTTATGCCAAAGGTGGTGTCAAGGTTTCACATGAACTATACAGATACCAAGTTTCTTTCAGAAACCATCCACAAGCGCGGAGAGAGCACTACACACTCTGGATGCTAGAAGGGCAGTAATGCATTACATGGAAAGAACTAAAGAGCACAGGAAAACAAAGCAGTTCTTTGTGTCCTACGTAAGCAGTTTCCTGGGAAGACCGGTAACCAATATCACCATTGCACGATGGATCGCACAAACTATACAATTTTGCCACAAGCAGGCACGTCAAGAACTACAAGGAGGGGCACAAACCCACTCTACGAGGAAAAAGGGCAGTTTCTCTTTTAGGGCGTCAGGGCTCCACCCCGGTAAATATTTTACATTTAGGAAGGGCTTTGAAAACATTCATTTAATTGGATAAGTATGTGAATAATTCCCAAAAAAAGAACACGGGGGTGACGGGGCACTGCCTGAGTCAGCAGCAATCTACCGCACTCACCACCATCACTGCCGCAGGTCCACTGTCACGTCACGTGACTAATTGCTTGCTCCTTTGCTCCCTGGTGGCCGGGCCCAAAAAAGCCGGTTATGTGTTAGCCGGGCCAACACCCTCACAGCCCTGAAGGTTGTGACTTCATCGGCTCGTCAAAGACATAGCTGGAAGGCCCAGTCTCCACCCCCTGATGGCATGGAGGTTAAGTTAGCCCCGGGTGTTTAAAATGCAAGCCCGGGATCATTAACTCTCCACGTCCATCAGAGAGTAGAGAGGAGAGTTCGTCACTGGTCACCACCCCTTTCCCACTCGTCAGAGAGCGTGGTGGGAGAGCCTCCTGTGAGGAGTGGGAAAGGGTGTGTCAGACTGTCAGGCAAGGGGAGTTGAGTCTGCACAGGCTCGATGCTTCCCGCGCGCGTGTCTGCATTTTGAAATGGCACTGTGGCAGCCATTGATTTTACACCCAAACTAAGGGTTGTACTCGGACCGGCAGACTGCATCGGTGAGCCGCGCGGAGGCAGGAGGACGGACTGGATTCACTGTGTGAACTCGGGTCAGTTCACCAGGTAAGGCCCAGGCGGGCACTTTTTAACTTCGTTTATGGGGGAACATTTTGAATGCATGTGTGCTGCTGTGATTCACCATCAAACTCTACTTTTTGTTCTGGTTCTTGGTGGCGAAGTATTTCGCTGGATCGCAGAGGCTTTGTGTTCCTAGGTGTGCACTGTTTTGTTTACTGCAGAGAGCTGTTTTCATCATGACATTAATTTGCAGTTTGCATGGTAAATTGTCCCGAAGCCGGACCCCCAGCAAAAAAATACAGTGTGCAGCTGATAGCTAAGCTAAGGGGCGCTAGGCTCAGGTCTAAGTATGATGCGATCATTGTGATTGTTTCCCTGTGTTTAAAATTCTCGGGCCCATCGGACAATTGCTGTGTGCTGCGCTGCGCTCATAGCTGCCAAGGTTTCAGATTGCTACGTGTGACATTTTGATAATTTCAGTGTAATTATGACCGACATTTCAATGACAATGAGTGACACTTTCTTGCGTGCAAAATCAAGCAATGAAGACAAAAGAAACATTTAAATATCAGAAAGTACAACACCCATTTGAGCAATGAGAAACTCTTGTTAAATTAGTCATACAAATGTACATCTTTTACCCAGGCAGTATTAATTCAAGTCAAAATAGCAAAATACTGCCCCTATATGCGAGGCCCCATATAGGAAGGTTTTTAAATTGCTATTACCCCTGTGATTGGGATTACTACTTGATATACTATTTTACCAAATTCATATTGTGCATATATTTGTGGTTTCTAGGCAAAGTATTTAGCTTTGTGTTCATTAAAGTACCATTCCTTTTTTGAAGTAAAAGCACCGACTGAACTTTACAATTTATTGTCGATCTGATTGATGCAATGATAATCTTACAAACGGCTGGAGAGAGGGTAATACCATCTAATTCACCATTTTCCCTGTCTGCGCTAAGTCCTTGTAATATGTTTGCTCTGTTACTGATATTGCAAGGACTGAAAATGTGCAGATTGAAAGAAAACTCTGCATAAGTTTTACGAACCAAACAATATTGCTGCCCTGTTATACTTTATCAGCGGCCAGCCCGACCTCTTTTTCTAAGAGGAACGCTAACTGAGTAATTTTTAAACTCCTTCAAACTATATGTGCAACAGTAAGCACAGTATGAAATAAAACATAAACGCAGACGGTTTCTCGAGAAAGGATTGCCTGATACTTGCTTGGGCGCCAAAACCATCACAAAGAGACTTCACAGCTCTCCACATAATGGAACCATTTCTTATTAGGCACATAAAAACTGTAAAATTCAAGGCGCAGCGAGCATACAATTATGTGCCCGTGAAAAAAAAATCCTTTTCCATTGCAGAATCGCAAAGAGTAGGCGTTGCATCAGCAGGCACATTCCAAACCACTTGCCAGGCAGCTTACTCTATTCGGTGGTCTTAAGGAGCACGAGACGGAGGAGTTATCTGGGGGCCTTAATGGTGATCAATCAGGTCATATTGCAGAGAGTGAGCCACGAATCTTCGAAAACACAGAGACCCGAGTTTCCCAGCCAGTTCCTCTCTCAGCAATTATATTTGCGGTGGCGGCCTGGAGTCAAATTTACAACAGTTTCTCAATCTCAGCTCCTCACACAGAGAAAGCTGAGCCATACGGACATGACAAAGGAGGCGGCGGCCGGCCGGTGCGAGCCCTGGACGCCCGCCATGATGATATACAGTAACGCCTCTGCCTAATTCCTTCTAAAACAAATTCCCCACCCTCGGCACCAGGACGTGACATCACCCGGCGGGTGGCACCAGGTATGGCTTTATCTGACTGTGGCCGTCTGTTATGTTATTACCCTTTGTAGCCTTTGCACAGCCGCGCAGCGCATATTTAGGATACATTGCAGCAGCCAGTGAGCTACACCTAGCTGGCACTGCAGGACTAAGGAGCAGCGCCGCGCTGCTTGCTGCCACACTCATGATATATTAGCGTTTTAGGCAGGGCTTCGCTGACGCTCAGGCACTATGCAAATGCATGACAATGCATTTCAGTGCGGTGATGCGGATCACCACACTGAAATGCCTGGTGCGTGATACTTGGCAGGACTGTGCGCTGGATGCCGCCTGTGGGCACCACTGTGCTCCTTCTGGAATTTCCACCGGGCCTGGCCTGGAAGCAACTGGAAGTGGCTGGCTCAGAGCAGAGGCCAGCAGACGCAACACACCTGAAGCCGCAGTTGCGAGGGGGGGGAAACTCTCCTGGTATCGTCGAGAGTCCCCCGCTCTGCAGCAGGTTTCGTTTTGCAGCCAGCCACCTCTTCCCTTTCATGGGGTTAGGTGGTCCTCTCCCTCTCTCAGACTGAGAGAAGGCCTCGGATGCACATTGCCATTACTGCTAGTGCCTCCCTGTCCATCTCTCTTGCAGGAGTGCTACCGCTACTACAATACTAACAGTCACACCTTTAATCTCTTTCCCTCCGCCTGCCTGTGACTGCTGTCAGGCACAACTTCCCGAAAAGACTGCACTTTTCTACCCTTTTATAAAACACGGGGTCGGCACGTCGGTGAAGTGAACATGTTTCTCCCTCCCTTCCTTTCAAATTCTCCAGCTTGCCGAGGGCTGGCGGCCAGGGGATGAAGCCTCCTGTGTGTTTTAGTGCATTTCTGCTGCAAAGGTTTGTTATGTGTTAAATGATTATATTCCCCGCGCTAAATAATGTTTGTCAGGCCGGACCACTGCTGTCTTTGTGGAGCTCTAGCGGTTCCTCTACCCAATTCAGAGTCATGGGGATTGCCGAGGTTTTAATAGTAGAGCAATAGCTGGCTCTGCCATCGCAGCACATTCATTCAACACAGGGCCATCAGGCTATCGATGGCTACCCCACTGTATTCAAACCATTACTAGCAGGGCACAAGCGGGGGTAGTGTTAGTGTTTTGAAAACACATTATCTATCTAACCCCGGAGTAGCCCTATCTTCAGTTTGCTCAGAGTTAACTTGAACAATTCCGATGTTGTTCCGGCCACTTGGTGATGATGGCTCACACACTCGCACATGGTTTTAACTCTGCTTTGAGATTATAGCTTGTGAAATCATATTGTGGCATACCCAATTATAAAAAAACAGCACTACAATTTTCTGAATTCAACATGGAATAACATCTGATTCTTCTATTAGGAGTATTTTAATAAATATTTATTGGCTGTCCTACACATGCTGTCTACTTCTCACTCAGAGCACATTCGTTTTGGCTGTTCCATCAACCGTTTGGTATAGGAACCAGCCCCTTGAATTTATTTGTCAGGAACTTGAGAAAAACCAAAACCATCACATTATATGCTGAGACAATTACAAATGAATCTACCTATTTTTAAAAGCAATTCCACTGCCCCATCTATGAAATGGAATTCACAGTACCTAGTATTTTTCTTGGCTTCTCTTGAAGTTGTTTATTTTAAAAATTAGCAACGAGGTAGTGAGCGGATATTGCTTCAGAGTTAAAGATGCATCTCCTGCATAAGAAAGGGTTTTCATTAGTGTCTTTATGTACTTGAAAGCAATCTAAGTCATTCTTCCTGTGAGACATTTAGGCATAGCAAGCGCTATATAATGGCTAAGTAGACAGATCCAACCTATTTATGCAACATTGTTAAAATTAATTGTGGTTTATTGCAATTTAGAATGGTTTATTCATAAGGCCTTGGAACTGATGATAGTTTATGGGGAGGCAGTGGCCTGTTTCTGTTAAGCACAGTGGCTTCCGAAAGTCTTGAAAATCCACCATTTGCCTACTAATTTTTCAAAATTGTCTCGGGAGAGAACCCCCCCGGACCCTCCTTAGGTGGTTCAGGCTCGCTCGCTGCGCTCGCTCGCACGGTTTGCTCCACCAATAAATTTACGCTACCACTTTCAAATATCACCAGCCGCCACTGAAAAAGGGAGCAACAATAGCCTTCCTGGCTAACACAAGACATATGGCTAATTCAAGACATATGACTGGCGGCAACATGGACTTCGTTGCACACTTTCACTAAGCACTACTGTGTGGATATACGAATGAACAAGGAAGCACAAGTAGGATAGAAAGTGCTTCGATATATATTCAACAGCCAACGCTCCTCTTCCACCCAGCCACCACAAACATAACAAACCGCTACAAAGTTAATGCACCGCATAGTGAATCCAAAAAGATTCATGCTGCAAAATGAATAGTTTCTTACCTGTCGGTGTAGTTTTGCAGCTTGAAGATCTTTCTGGATACACTAGCGAGCCCACCCACCTCCGCCAGAAAGATGAGGCAGGAGGAGGAGGAAGACCCCTATGATGGAGCATGACACCAAGGGCCCTTTTGGTGTGTGAGTGGTATTTGAACAAACTGTGTGTTTTTCCCACCAGTTCTAGGAAACATACTTAGTCTGGGAGGACATGGCTTTTAAGGTGGATCTTTTTGTTTAGTATCTATAGACCAAAGGAGGACGTACCCACCTCCACTGCTCATGTCGAGCAGTATCTCTTTGCTCCCCTCTTTGTTTTTTTGAGTAACGGAATATACAAATGTGTTTTCCCGTCTAAATACATAACCAGTGAACTTTTACATTTTGCTTCTTATGTGTATATTTTGATATATCGCTGTCACACTTGAGCACTGCGTCGTATGCACTTACGTTATTCACTATACTATTATCTGCATGTAGAACTTTTTTGCAAATAATACAATAATTATCACAGAAATCAGTGTCAGTATATATTCCTTGATCGTTGTTTTCACTCATGTTGATATGAAACATTAGAAATACTACATTGAATGGAGGCTGTCCCAAATTGGTGTAAGAGGGTGGATTATAGTAGTCTGAAAAGAGTCCCGCAATGGATACTGTTTTGCATATAAATTGATTGAAAAAGCAGCAGCCCATTTGGACAACACCCTGGACAGAGGAGCATAAAAGTGCTTTATTTAGTGTTTCCTAGATAGTCACTCCATCTGGAGACGTCAGGCCAATACTGGATTTAAAAAGAGGAAAATTAAGTTTATTGGCTTCAATCTAACTTCCATGACTTATTTTTTTTATTTTCAATAGGGGACTAACTCAATGCATTAGATTATGAGATACATACTTGCATATACAGATCCCTTCTCAATGTAAGGGTTTCCTCATTCTGTGGCTGGACCATCAACATTTCCAATTAAATGTCCTGGCAAACGTGGAAGTGGTTTTAGTGGCTCCCAGGTGACATTTGAATGCATTACTTTGCTTTCACTTGGTGGCTTTCAACAGAAGTGCAGTCCTTCCTATCAGTGTTCTTTTCTATTTGCTCTCCACCTCTTCGATAGGACTCCAGAGAAGTTGGTGGTCAATGGAGGTAGGCACATGTATTCAGGATTCCTGACGTTTGGCAATTCTAGCAATCTATGATCGCCACTTGTACAGTGGTACTTCTTTGTGTGTATCCCCAGGGCTCAAGTCTTGTCAATGGGATCCCTTTTGGATCCATTATGTTTTGTGGAATACTTCATACTAGGCCTCTTCTTGTATTCTCAGTAAATCCAGAGGGCAACTATCCCTGTTGTTCTGGAGTTCTTTCAGGATACTTCCTCAATAGAAAAATTGGTATTACCGTTGTTTGAGTAGCTTAGCCTAACATTGTCAAGGCGGCCCTTTCTGTGTTCTCCAGTCTCAGTTTGGGATCTAACTTTTGTCCTCAAATGCCTTCAAGAGTTCCCATTTTAGCCTAGGGTGCAGACATCCCTTGTTATTAGCCAAGACAGTGGTTTGTTTTTGCAAGACGTTTTCACGAGTTCGTAACTCGTACATCAGTAACCACATATCAGGTTTTTTGCTAGAAATGGGGGTGTTTGAGCACACCCTGGAATTTATTCCAGGTGTGTATTGATCTTTTTATATTGCACAGGAGCATAGGTGGTAAAACGAAAGAGAGGTCTGCTATGGCATGTGGAAATACGCTGTTGTCACCCCTACCACTTTCCAGCTATCTAGTCAAAGGGCATGTTGAATAAAAGGTAAACCTTACCATTAAAGCACATTATAAAGAAGGATGCATCATATAAAAATAGAACCTATTTAATATTGCTTGGAGTGAATCCCAGTGCACGACACACTCCTCCAAACTTTGTTGTGAATTTGGTAATGCTGCAACAAATAACCACCAGGATTAAATAATTCTCGCCAGTAATCCCCCAGGATGATCACCAAGCACAAGCTGAATGGCCGGACTGGTCTTTTCTTCATCTGGGCATTTCCCCAGTTGGTTGGAACGGGTATTGAGAGCCCAGGACTGCTGCTGGAGACTCTGTGACTTTCCCAGTTCCCCGAAGTTATTTGCTACAAGCAAAGGGTGCTTCAAGAAAAAGAGAGAGGGAGAGAAAGAGCGGGCTATGGGGAGGTAGAGAAACAGAGGAGAGAAAGGCGAGAAGGAGTGAGAGAATTGATGGAAAGAGAGAGAGAGAGAGAGAGAGAATGAGCAGAGGAAGGGAGCCGAGCTGGTATGAGCAGTTTTACCAGGGCTGCTCTGGTTCTCCAGTCAGACCCTAAGAGCCTGTATGGGACAGTGTGATTTGAAGCTGCAGAAAGGCAATGTTCAGTATTTATATATTTGAGTATACTTTCGCAGCCATGTTAGTCTAGTGGAGTAAACGCGTGGGCAGATTGCTCGCCACGACCCATAGTATTGCTTACTAGAAGAAATAGACTGCGAAGAAAATACTTTCTGCTGCTGTGCTGATCTTAAATGTTTGCATAGAAGATTTTAAGAATATTGAACCTGCCTGGAATAAAGAATATGACATCAGTATTTGCTGTATTTCATAGACATTCATTTAGTAAACACAGCCACAGTAACTGCAAGATTTCTCACTGAAACCTGAAAAACAACCCTGTATATTTTAAAATAAAATGCTGCTTTCATCAACACAAATCAGGGCCAATTCATAAAGGCTGCTATAAATCCATCAAATAGGACTTCTGTGGTAGTACTTCTGTAGTACTACTCTACACAGTCTAGAAGACCTTTGTAAATTAGCCCCATTATTTTTAAGCTAGCCCTGGATTAATGTTTCAGCTCATGAGGCTTCTGTTTTTAAGGTTCTATATTTTTGGCATTCAAGAAACCAGTTTTTCATACTTGTCTATATTCCAAAACTAGTGGGCCTATTTATAAGGCACAGAAGTAGTACTTCACATACTCCTAAACTGCTGTGTGAATTGGGTAAAAATAAAAACCTGGTGATAATCCTGTTCGCAGAATAAATATGTGGATTTCTCGCCCATCCCCGGTGCAAAAAAACACTACTATGTTATTATATAGTGCTGTGACCACCCCTATCTAACCTTAACGGAATTGCACGTGGTTCATGTTTTTGCTATACTTCAGACTAGCTCAAAAATTGCCTAATGTTCTATGATAAATACTACAGGCCCGATGCACAGAACTAACTTAAGACAAAATCCTAAACGTACTACTTTTGGTATTCACAGAAGGCATTTAGTAGTAGTAGTAAAGGTATGATTTTGTCTTAAGTTCATCTTAAGTCTGTCTTAAGTCTGTCCTAAGTTTGTCTTAAGTTTGTCTTAAGACTGTCTTAAGTCTTTCTTATGTCTGTCTTAAGTCTGTCCTGTCTTAAGTATGTCCTAAGTTTGTCTTAAGTTTGTCTTAAGACTGTCTTAAGTTCGTTTTTGGTCAATGTAGATTTAAGCATGCATTCTACCTTGTCCAGCTGCTTTCTGACAGTTACAGTTTCATCATCCATTTCAGAGATTCTTCATTCTGCCCCGTCCAATCATGTCTTGTGCCAGGCAATGCGCTCATTCATATGGTGGTGGGGAAGCGTCATTGCGCAAGGGCTCTTCTGTATCCAAGAAGGAATGGGGGCCCCTCACACCCCAGGTCAAAGGAGAACTTCTTTTGTTTGGGTTCCCTGCACCCCATCATATGTACCAGGCAAGCAATCCTGCTGCAGAAAAACATCACCAATACGTGGAGAGACCACCTGCCTTGAACCAGTGCAGTATCGATCCGATGGTGAGTAGGGTCTCATCGTTGTCTCATCCATAGGCGGCGCAGTCTGATGGAGGAGTAGGCCTAAGTGTGTCTGTCTGACCCTGGAGTGATAGGCCTCAGCCAGGAGCTGCGGCTCCCTGAAGGACGGCTCCCAGCCAAGTGCAGCGTTGTGCAAGCTTTATAAAAATAGCGGCTGCTGGCTGAGCATGGGGCTGGTTGGGCCACAGATTACGTACTTTGCACTCCGGTGAAGAGGGGGGCGCTGATATGTGGGGGAAGCCCCGGGTCATTATCGCTCCAGCGCAGCAATGTCATAGGAGCAGGCCCGTTCTCTAATCAGTCATTCGTGTCAGAAGTGTGGCTCAATGGTTAGAGCGGCAGACCCTGATGCAGAGGTCTAGCCCGGGACCAGGGTTCAATTCCGCCTCGGTGCCTATTCCAATCATGGAGTCCCACTCTGCAACTCTGGGCAATAGCTTGCTTAATCTCCACAACGGCCCCCACAACGCTAAGGATGCCTGACCTCCACCTTGGGGGTGCCCAGGAGTGGACGCCTCACAGGGAAAGCCAGGATGGGTTCCTCAGCGGTATTCGTACAAGCGCCTTGAGACCCTTGCGGGTGAGTAGTGTGCTATACAAGTATCAATTTATATTCGAACATGCAGCAAAGGCCCTAGTGGCTTAGGGTTACGGCCCAGGCCTGACCGCCACAATCACTACCTTGCTTTCCTGGTCACAGGATCGGTCATCTATATCATAGTGGTGGAGAAGCTAAATCAGTCCGCCAAACTCCGCATCAGGCCAGTACGCACCACATCACGTCCTCAGGTTCACCCGTGGTCCCTGTCACTGTGGGGCATCCGAGGGTCGTGTAAGGCCGTGACGGTCGGCCGTGTACAGGGTGCCACCTGGAGCATCTCAGATCCCCAGAGTGGCGGTTGTGGAGAGAGGGGCATTCCCTCCGTTGTTAGGAGCACCAGCAGCAAAGAGATGGTGATGGATAACTGCCGAACTGTAGCAGAAATGAGCACTCAGCTCTGGAGTTTCAATGCTGTGCAGCCATCTTGGTCGCTCACTTGGCCACACCTCCATGGAAAGTACACTTTAGAGGAAGAGGCCGAAATTAAGGTATGGCCCGTAGGCATTCTCTGACTGCAAGCCCTACAACACTTTGCCTTTCCCATTGTGACGTAACGTTATGCCTCATTAAAAATCATCAGTGTGCTGTAATTAAGAACTTGAATATTAGTCAGATAAGAAAATCCTATTGGTGTGGATCATAAAGCAGCAATCCACTCGCCACCCGATCTGACTTGAATAAACACCTCATCTAAGCATTTATACATTCCGCGCATAGCTGTCCTCAGAATTGCACCCTATTCACTCATGGTGGTATGTGCCTCTATTAAATGGTCAGGTTTACTGTGGTTCTAGCCATCATCATTTACAGTTATTTTTAGTTGCCTTTGCCTTATTTATTTACCGCCTGCAATTCTAAAAGTGATCTTACTATTTTGAAGATCAAAATAAAACCATAATAGAATTTCAGAATAATTTATGCTGCAAAAATAGATGATGGAGGCCAGCGTTTTTTTTATATTTATAAATAGCACATTTTTGCATTTGTGTTACATTACAGAACGTCTTTCATTAGGGGTTAATGCACAGGCTTTAGCACCAGGGGAAAATGTGGTTTTCAGAACATTTGGAAAAAAAGATGTAAACATTTAAACACATTAGCATTTATGATTTCAGTACTATATTCAGGTGAAAAGCCATATAAAATGGCTGCTAGCTTTTAAAAAAAAGAAGGTATTGCTTTACATTTGTTGATGGCAAGAAAATGGAAATCTAAATATTATACAACACGGAAGTGAATAAAGGTTCAGAATTTTAATATGCAAACACCCTGAATAGATTTTTATTATTTTTTTGCTAATAAACATCCCACTGTATTAAGTAAGCACTAAATACATTTCTTAAATATATTGTATTAGGATATCATACTAATTTCCTATTTTGCTTTCTTATGTCAGCTTTGGCCATGATCTTTTTTATTGGTCTGCCTTTTATTCTGATAAATATTATCATGGAAATAATTAGATGAGAAGGGAAAGAGGCGCATATGTCACATTTTGTTCCATGTGGATTAGTTACAGAACTGTGCGGATTGGGTGGAAAAAATGTTGTACAAATTAAAAATACGTATTGGAGATTGAAAAGGTTCATTCTGCTCAATGGCCTCAAATGTTATGATATAGGTTTTATTATTGTCATTTATATCGGACTTATTCTGCCATTGAAACAGCCTCATCGCACTTTTGACATTATTGTGACTTTCCATATGATCCCCAGGTAAAAGCAATGATCCTAGTCTAATTCAGCTTGTGATTGTGTGTTATAGGTTTTTTCTTCTGGTTATATTCTTGGTTAGGTGTCTATGTCTGGGTAAGACTGGTGTTTAACTGTGAAACTAAAAAGCTTCACTGCCCAGATGACCAACTGTGCAAGTTTGTGAAGCTTACATATTGGCACATACCTCAGCTTCAAGACTCACATGGCTCACAGGATGAACACCCTTGGTAACTGTGCGTGCCGATTTCTGTGGTCCTGCTCAGTCTTAATCATTCACATTTGTTTTTAACTCATTCACGGACTGTTGACAAATGTATTTTAAATTGTATGTGCTTTTATGGTTATCTAACTAACCGAAATCAAGTCTTGATGATGATGATTTCTTTTAAGAGCTGCTTGTTGAGTTCCATTTCTGAATACTAGAATGTCTCAAAACATTTTTGGGTCATTGGCTTGATATTCTCCTTTATGTGATTCCTGATATTTAGGCTCAAGAATCTTGAGGCATCCTATGATAGGAAACTCAGAATTTATGTCACTTTGATATCAGTAAGACTTGTCTAGAATGCACAATAGGATCCTTCGCAGAAATGGGCTGCTGCAGCAACTTAGAGCACATATCTATGATAGATGTACACCTACAAGGTGCATGGGGTGAGACCTAGAAAGAAAATGCACTGAAGAGCGAGTTCTACTCAAGTTAGGCACCTCTGAAGAACCTCCTAGGACCATGAGCCTTAAAGCTGCTGGTGCTGTCTATCAACAGGGAGCCCATGTCTAACAGATTAGGTCTGTGAGTTAAAAGCCTGTAGGAAAAATAGCTTGATTATTCTCTTGTCTGTCACCAAATAGTCTGAGCTTGAGGGCATGTAGTGCAATTGAGCAAATGGGGGGTGGGAGGGTGGGCCTATGTGTGTCTCTGTGTGTGTGTGTATGTGTGCGTGCGTGTTTGTGTGTGTGTGTGTGTGTGTGTGTGTGCGTGTGCGTGTGTGTGTGTGTGTGTGTGTGTGTGTGTGTGTGTGTGTGTGAGAGAGAGAGAGAGCCTTCTTGAGAGGCCGGAGCTGCCGGGATGATAGGATGCCTCACTGGTTGAACTCGGTGCAAGTTAGCCTTAGCCACGGTCTGCTACGTCTCTGCCTTGAGGGAGAGCCTGGGGTAGATTTTGGTGCCAGCCAGTTGTCTCTCTTGTGAATGCCTCTTGTCCCTGTGGCGGGCTGCCTTTGTCTGTGCGTCCCCCAAGGAACCCTACGGATTGCTGCTTCATCGGATCAGTGTTTCTACATGTGTGAGACAAGGGCATCCCCCTGTGTTGTGCGGGTTGCGGATTCCACCTGCCTTGTTCGGCCCTCAGGCCATGCTCAGGGCTCACAGCAGGCCCATTGTGGCGGCAAAGTGGGATCCAGACTATTGTTCTGGTCATTGGGTATCTCCTACCCTGTGAGGGGCATTGAAACTATTGGGGACCCCCCTACATCCTTGTGTTTAGGTCTGTGCCCTGCCCTAAATAGCGACAGGATCCGCCACCAGGGGTCCCATTCTATATTGTGTGGCGGGGCCTTGTCCAGCCTCCGCACCACCACTTGGGTGGGTGGCCCAACATCTCTGCTGCCTTCGTTTTGTCCCCGGGTTGGAGACTGCTTTTGAGTCTGCCAGGCCTGTAAATACCTTCCCCGCAGGGATTTGGGGATTGCTGCTGGCGCCCCTCCTTGGCTCGGTTCTGTGGAAACCCCTAGGGGTGGTGTGCCTTGCTGTTTATGCCCCATGTTAGGGCTATTAGACAGTAGTATCTCCAGAATTTTGGTGTTGTTGGTACAGCTAACTAATCGGTCACTGTTTTGGAATCATGTAAATCACCAAACTGACAGATTTCGGGCAGCCTTCTCAAGACTGCAGTATAAGTTGTAAGAATTTGGGTTTCGAGTTGAGCAGCTGAAACTCTTCTCAAGCAGCAATTACAGTTCATCTCAGGGTGAAGTCACAAGCAAACCCTAAATTGACCTAAGCTCACTCCTCGGGTAGCTTGGCTCAGAGCAGTCAGGGTTAACTCAGAGGCAATGTGTTAAGTATTTGTGCAACACGTCAAACAGTAACACAGTGAAAACACACTACAAAAGGGGACCCACAACAGAAGTACAAAAATAGAGTAATTTTTAATAAATAAAACGAGACCAAAATGATAAAAATCCAGTTAGTAGAACCAGTGATATTGAATTTTAAAGTTTTAAGATAGGAAGAAATAGCACCAAAAGTTGTAAAGTTTGGAAATCTGGTCGCACTGGACTTCAAATGAAACACAAGTTTAGGCTGATCATGTTGGAGCTTGGTAGGACATCTACAGTGGATGCTGTCAGGTCAAGCAATTACTTTGTTGATCATGTTAAACACAAATTATTAGCATTAGCATTCCTTACGCGGAGACTGAGGGTTCCGCCAAGCCGTTATTGAGGTCCCATATTAGGTGACCTTCCTACTTACATGAAGAGGACTCAGTCACGTATTATCAATCAAATCATTCTGTAATCACTATATATGTTCGAGTTTAATAATTGTGGAAAAACTTTGAACTATGGTAGCGGCTAAACAAGATTAAAACAAAAGGAAGCCATTTCAAGTCCCGGTAGAAGACTAATCTTGGTGCCATTTGAAATGTGATCAATATTGCTATGAGAGTGGCGTTTTGGATCCCTGTGAAGCCCCACCTGACATTGAGCCTAACATTATGAATGTTCGTGCTTTCCCTGACATGACAGAGGAAAATATTGTATCAATTTGATAAAGAGGCTGATATATAATATAAGTCTTGAAAAAGGTTGTTTAAAACTGTATAATACCACCGAAATGCGTCGACGCCTGTGTTTATAGTTGGTTACATCCCAGGAACACGTCAATGCCTAATAGAAAATGAAAGGCTGTGGACATTGAAATCTATAAAAATTTGGAATATTTGCAATTTGCGATTCCTTAAATGCAATGCATGACACCTAAAAAAATTGCGAATTCGCAATTAGGGGGAAAAAATTACCATGAGGTTGGACCTCATGGTAATTTGCGAAAATTCGGAAAAATGCAATTTTGTGCATTTTTCAAACTGTCATGTTGTGCACACACATGCCCTTGGGGCATGTGTGTGCACACCATATGTGCATAGATTGATTTCAGGGGTGCAACAGGGTGTCCTTTGGACACCCCTGCACCCTTGAAATCGCAATCTCAATTTGCAATTAGCTAATTGCGAATCGCAAATTGAGATTGTCTTCCCATTCATTCCTATGGGCCTTTTGGCCCATAGGAATCATTGGGAAGGGATTCCTTAATTGCGATTCGCAAATTGTGAATCGCAATTAAGGAATAATAAGGAATCTCTAAAAAATTTGCGATTTTTTTTCATGCATTGCCGTTTGCGATTCCTTAATTGCGATTCCTTAATTTTCGCAATTAAGGAATCGCAAACGGCACCAATGATGCATGTACCTGTACATTCCTAGGGAGGGGAACTAGAAAATGCAATACGTTAAAACACAGTCTATTTTTTTTTTTAAAACTCCTGTTTCTCTTATGAAACCAGGAGAGGTAGACTCAAACCCAAATATAAGATTGATCAAGTTGTTGAGCTTATCAAATTCCACTTGGTGGACTCTACTCTGTCTGCTCCAGAAAGACTCCTTCACATTGAGTTTGGGTCAATAGGATTGCTAAACAGATCTGGTAGTCCCAAATCTCTAAATTCCTTATTAATATATCTTGGCCAGGGGATGTTTTGGGCATGATCAAGAAGAAAAAAACAGTCCTTCAAAATATTTCTTTTTTCAATTGCGCTTCCGGATTTCCCCAGACCCTAAGCCACAGTAAGAATGGGTCCAGTTTAATCTTATCCCCCAAGGGACTAGCCCTAATTTTGATAAACACATAAAGGTTGGGGTAGATTCTGGGAGACTAACGGATCCCTCGACCCCTCACAGTCAGGCTTCCGAGCCAATCACAGCACCGAGACCGCCCTCACCGCCGCCACCGATGACATCCGAGCCCTGATGGACAATGGAGAAACAGCGGCCCTCATCCTCCTAGACCTCTCCGCGGCATTCGACACTGTCTGCCACCGCACCCTAGTACAGCGCCTCAGCAACGTCGGAATCCAGGACAAGGCGCTGGAATGGATCATCTCCTTCCTCGACGGAAGAACACAGAGAGTCCGCCTACCACCGTACAAGTCAGAGGCCTCCGAAGTCATCTGCGGCGTCCCTCAAGGGTCATCTCTGAGCCCCACCCTCCAACGTCTACATGAGCCCCCTCGCGGCCATCGTACGCAAACACAACCTCAGCATAATCTCCTACGCCGACGACACCCAGCTGATCCTCTCCCTGACCAACGACCCCGCCTCCGCCAGAGCCAACCTGCACGAAGGGATGAAAGAGGTAGCCGAGTGGATGACGACCAGCCGCCTGAAACTGAACTCTGACAAGACGGAGGTCCTCATCCTGGGCTCTTCACCCTCCGCCTGGAACGACTCCTGGTGGCCTCCCGCCCTGGGCACCGCACCCAAACCGACAGACCATGCACGCAACCTGGGCTTCATCCTGGACTCCTCCCTCTCCATGACCAGGCAAGTCAACAACGTCTCCTCGGCGTGCTTCAACATCCTACGCATGCTACGAAAGAACTTCTGGTGGATCCCCTCCGAGACCAGGAAGACCGTCACCCAGGCCCTCGTCACCAGCCGACTGGACTACGGCAACGCCCTCTACGCCGGTACCACCGCCAAGCTCCAGAAGAGACTCCAGCGGATCCAGAATGCCTCAGCCAGACTCATCCTCGACATCCCACGAACCAGCCACATCACCGGACATCTGAGAGACCTCCACTGGCTCCCCGTCAACAAAAGAATCACCTTCCGCCTCCTCACCCACGCACACAAAGCCCTACACGACCAGGGCCCGAGCTACCTCAACAGCCGAATCAACTTCTACGCTCCCAATCGCCACCTCCGATCAGCCAACCACGCCCTTGCCGCCGTCCCCCGCATCCGAAGAGCGACTACGGGAGGAAGGTCCTTCTCCTACCTGGCCGCCAAGACCTGGAACTCCCTCCCTCCCGACCTGCGCCTGACCCAAGACCACCTCTCCTTCAGGAAGAAGCTGAAGACCTGGCTGTTCGAGCAGTAGCGGCACCCCCCAACCCCCCCCCCCCCAGCGCCTTGAGACCCTACGGGTAGTTAGCGCGCTATATAAGTGTCACTGATTGATTGATTGATTGGGACCGCCAATTCTATACGCAGAAATGTATTTGGCAACAATAGCCATTTCAGTAAGAATATAAAACTCTTTCTTCTTGCCTACTCCTCCTTTCAAAACTGATAATGTTCAATTTATCTATTCTATTTATTTATTTATTCAAAGTTTTATATAGCGCGAACAAGATCTTTGCAGATATCAGAGAGCTTTACAGTGAACAGGGGTAGGGGCAACAGGAGGGTGATTAAATACACTACTGTCCACTACAGCACAATATGGAATCAAAATAGGAACGGATAGCAATCAAGTACATATATGATAATAGTAAACGACCAAGTATCTAATAATACAAAAACGGTGAAGAGTCTTAGATCCAGCAACAATAGAGTTCAGGTGAACTTAGGCCATACGGATGGCTTTTACCTCTTCCTTAAAGCTTGCAGGAGCAAGGGGTAGGGTAGCAGGAGGTAGTTAGAAACCAACTATTAGGTACAATATAGTAGACGGCAGTAAGTGAAATAGCATAATAGGGTATCAGTCATGTATAAATATAATACCAATAGACAATCAGGTAACCCGTACTGCAGCAACGGTGCGGACGTTTCTGATCCAGCAACAGAAGAGTTCAGGTGAACTTGGCCATAAGGATGGCTTTTACCTCTTTCTTAAAAAGTGCCGTGGAGGAGATAAGCCTGGTTTCAGGAGGGAGTGCATTCCAGATCCTGGGAGCCATTCCTGAGAAGGAGCGTTTGCATGTTTTTTCCTTCCGGAATCTACGAGGTTTCAGGAGTAGATTTTTTGTACTTCTATTGGATCTCGAGCCTCCAGATATAGTCAGCTTTTGAGTGAGGTAGTTGGGCGACTTGTGGTGTAAAGCAGAGTGTGTCATAACGGCTATTTTCAGCTGTAGTCTGGCCTCAAAGGGCAGCCAGTTCAGGGATTTTAGATCAGGGGATATATGCGAATGTTTCCTTGAGCCAGTGATGAGTCTTGCGGCAGTGTTCAGGGAGGCTCATAGGGGTGCGGTTGTTGAAAGGGGGAGTCCGCTAAGGGCCACAATTCCATAGTCTATGCGAGGAATGACAAGGGCCTGTACAGCAGTTTGGAAGTCCTTAGCTGGGAGGAAGGGTTTAAGTCTCCTCAAAGTGTTGATTTGGAAGTTAGCTCCTTTAGTAGCTTTACTAATGTGCTGGTGCATGTTGAGCTTGTCGTCAAGTGTGATGCCTAAGGATTTCGCAGATTCCACAATGGTGGGTTGAACATTGAGCGCGGTTAGGTGATTGAGACAGGTTTGGGTGACGGCAATTTTCGTGGGAGGTGAGATAAGAAGGAACTCAGTATTCAGAGCATTTAATTTGAGGTGATTCTCGGCCAACCATGATTGGGTGTTTCTGAGTGTGGAGTTCAGAAGCTTGATGTCTTCCGGGGATTGTAGCTTGAGGTAAAGTTGAGTGTCGTCGGCGTACATATGGAAGTGTACATTAGATGCTTGAAGCAAGGTGGTGAGAGGTTCCATGACGAGGTTGAACAATGTGGGGGATAGGGAGGAGCCTTGTGGGACGCCCAACGTTACAGGCACAGGAGAAGACAGTATGTTGTTGATCTTGAACTTCTGAGACCGGTTATGTAGAAAGGAAGTGAACCATTTGAGAACAGTCCCGGATAAACCCATTCTGGTATTTAGCAGCTCCAGTAGGTTCTCATGTTTAACAGTATCAAAAGCTGAGGAGAGGTCACGAAGGATGAGGAGGCAGGAATCGTTGCGATCAAGGATTTGGAGGGCGTCATCAATTATGTGCGTCATAGCCGTTTCCGTGCTGTGTTTCGCTCGGAAGCCTGATTGATGGGGGTGGAGGAGGTCAAACTGATCAATGTGTTTAGTCAGTTGGAGTTGTACACATTTTTCCAGTAGCTTGGCCAGGGTGGGGATATTGGTGATAGGATGATAGTTGTTCAGGTCAGCCGGGTCAGCTGTAGGTTTCTTGAGTATAGGTGTGACTTGCCCCACCTTGAGGGAGTCTGGGATGAGACCTTGTTGAAGGGAGCTGTTAATGAATTTGGTCCAGAGTGGGAGGAGCAGGGGGGTGAAGTCTTTCACAGCATTAGCATGTAGGGGGTCTGTGAAGTGATTAGAGGGCTTCAAGGTGCCGAGCAGTTTGTGAATTGATTCTTCAGTGTAGGTGTCGAATGACGTCCATGATGCATTGTTTTTAGGGTGGGTGGTAGTCATGCTGATGGGGCTGGAGTATCGGCTTACATCAATAATGGGTGTATCACAGAGACATGCATGGCTAAACCAGCTGTGCCTCCACTACGCGGCCTCAACAACTAATGTGTCTAATCAATGCATTTCTTTACCACACATGCCTTTACCATGCAATTTAGTAGTAAAGGCATGACTGGTAAAGGGATGTATGGTAAAGATCACACCCCACCCAACCCCCCATCCTGAGCCCTAAACACTACCCTGAGCAGAGCCCTGAACACTACCCGAATCCCCAAGCACTAAACACTAACCCAATACCCCCTGAGCCCTAAACACTGCCCTAACTCCTGATCCTTAAACCCAACAGACCCCGCCATAGCCGTAAACACTACCATAACCCTCCCTGAGCTCTAAACACTGCCCGATCCCCGCTGAGCCCTGGACACTACCCCAACCCTCAGCCCTAAACACTACCCCACTCCAACCCTAAACACTACCCTGATACCCCCCTGAGCCCTAAACACTACCCGACCCAGAGCCCTAAACACTTCCCCAAGCCCCAAAAACTGCCACTTAGCCCCCCAAAATCTGGCCCTAGTCCCATTTACCTCACTGCGTCCTTTTCAAATTCTTCCGGCTCCTTGGCCCGCCCATTCCAGCATCTAGACCACCTACAGCCTTAACCACGCATATGCATGGTTAAGGCAAATGCGTGGTTAAGGCATACGTGGTTGAGCTTGAGGGGAAATAGCACACATTGCTCTGCCCACTTTGTTAAGGTCGTTTCCCTTTAGTAATATTTGAGGGCATTCGTTAATGCACAATTCTCGTTGGATCCCACTACTGAAGCTCAGTGGTACTTACTCTGGTCAGGCTATTCTGAAATCCTGATTCTTTTCATTTTCAGCCACTCTGTTGTGGATTTTCTTCTTGTTTGGACCATTGTCCTGTTACATGATATTGTTTTGGCCATGTGTTAGCTACTGGACAGATGGCATTAGATTTCCCGCAGATAAATTGCAAGCCTAATCACATCTAAGCCGTGCAACAATGTTCTTTTTGGAGAGGAATTGTTTCCTTCTGGATTCCTTTCTATGAAAGATGTACTTGTTCCGCCTTTTCCTAGTGATAGACTCATGTATTGATTGAGGTTTATAGATACTTGGATGTCATTTTGGAAATATTTGTGATCTCTAGTTTTATGTTAAGATATGATCTTGAATTGAGTTTGTCAAGACATCCCCTCCGGGCTAAATTGGCAACCTTCCTGGCTGTTCCTATTTGAAGGTAATCTTTCGTATTGTGGAATTATGGACTTCAAATTATTTGGAAACCGCTTTGTAACCTTTCCAAAGCTAATGAGCAGCAGTGATTCTTTCTCTGAGACAGCCACAGACATCTTTTGTGCATGAAATGTTCCACAAACCTGAATGCTCTAGACCAAACTGACCAATATTATAATATATATAGGAGGGAGCACTTTGTGATGATTCAGTAAACATGTGCACTTGTTTAGCAGCATCTTATTCTACTTTGCTTCTTAAGTAATATGGAATGTAAAAATGTATTTACTTTTTTTCTCCTTTTTATTAACAAATGTTCATTACATCACAGCATGACTTGTACATCCTCAACACTAACGGAACCAATACATAATCAATTTTAATGGATGGTCGTTCAATTACATGTGTCTTATTTCCATCCCTTGGTCATTCTACAAATGCTGCATTCCCTCCCCTCTGCTTCTATAGCTCAGTAGTCTAGTATCCACGGTATTTCTGCCAGATGTATTTACTTTTTAAACAAGGCTTCTGAATAATGACTGATGTTTGGATAAAATAATGGCAAAGTGAGATTTGTGTTATTTGTCACATAAGGTTAGACTTATCTACTGTTAGGAATTGGTGAAAGCTGTATGAAGGTCAGGTGTTATGTAATCCCGTAGCATTTAGGCATGTCTGTTTTCTTTTTCACTCTTGCATACAACTGAGGTTGGATCTCTGGACAGGAAGATGCTAGAGATGTCTGGTTTCCATTGTGCCTCCTATCTTAAGTGTAGATATTATTCTCATGTCTGTCAAAGTAATTTACTTTTTCAAGGTGATGAATGTACAGGAGATTGAATTTATTGACTATTACTGTTTTTGTAAACTATTTTGTGAGTGTCAAACCTCATGCTACCTCCTTGAATATGCTTTAACTGATCAACCTCCATACTTTATGCGAATCATATGCTAAAGGGGAGTACTTGGTCAACCGCAATGTGAGAAATTGGTTTGAGGGCTTGTTGGGGTGTTAAACCTACTCATGCAACAGCCACAACTTCTGTCAGGGTGAACTACAAAAGTTACAAAATTAACCTTAGCTTAACCCTCTGATAGCGTGGCACAAAAGCAGTGAGGCTTAACTTAGAGGCAATGTTAAAAGTATTTGTGCTGCACACAGAATTAAAATTAAAGCACAAGACAAGCAAAATCCCACAACAATTTCCGATAACTGAGTAACTGGTAATAACTTATTTGACACCAAAATGACAAAAATCCAATCAGTAAAACATGAGTTCTGAATTTTTGAAGCTTAAGGTAAAAACTAGGACCCAAAAAAATCAAAGGTACCAACCTCCAACATTTAATCGTGAGAGCCCAGGTCAAAGTAAAAAAATCTGGCCTACCACAATGGAGCACAAGTCAGGTACAAAGAGTGGATTGGTCAGCTTTACCTTCAGATTTATAATAATTTTCAAGAAAGGCGGTGTCCGAGGAGGAGCCGTTATTGTTGGGGAGCCACTGAACAAGATTTGCTGCTGCAGAGAAGAACATAGTGGAACATAGTGCGAATTGGCAGGAAGTCAGGCTGACTGGTGATGTACTTTGGGCAGATAGATGAGCAGGAAAATGACAACTTGCAAAAAGAGGCTTCTTAAAAATTGTAACTTAAAATCCGACTCTACCATTAAAGAGGATTTTAATTTACACTTTCTCAGACACCAAACATGAAATCATTACCTATTCTTGATCAAAAGTTAGCATTTATTAAGTGTAATAATGCAACCCAAAGTTATTCGTTGGGAGACGTAGGCCCCACAGTACTGAAAAATGAATTTGTGAGCTTTTCTCTACCAGGACATGTGAAACTTAAAAGTACGTTTCCAACGTTATAATTACAATGCACCCTGCCCTATGGACTTCCTAGGGCCTACCCTAGTTAGGGCTAACGTATATGTAATACATGGGAAGGCTAACACGTGGCAAGTTGAATTGGCAGTTTAAAACTGCATGCAGGCTGCATTAGAAGTCCTGGAACATGTTGTAAGGGGTTACTTAAGTGGTTAGCACAATAAGTGTTGCAGGCCCACTAGAAGCATTTTATTTACTGACCCTGGGTATATGGTATACTACTTTACTAGAGACCTAAAAGTGAATTAAATATTGCTTTAAGGTGTAAGCCAATTTTACTATGTTTTAGGGAGTGAGCACTTTAGCACTTGTTAGCAGTGGTAAAGTGCACAGAGTCCTAAAGTCCTCGAAAACAAATTCTGAAATATAGGAGGGTGAAGGCAAAAGGTTTGGGAGGACACCACTGGAAGGCTGACAGGTTTCACATGGGCTGTATGGAATATGTTAGTATTCGGGACCAGGACACTTGTAGCACACAACCTCAATAGTCGCAATTGAGAACAGTAACCCCTGACTGCCAAGGGATTCTAAGAAAATACATCATTGTTGGAATCACAGAAGCCAGGGCTGATAGAAAGATGTTCTCCACCTAAGATTGATCCTAAGGTAGATCTTTTGCAGTCCTACTCTCCCTCTCAATTTGTCACATTTGCTGCTTGTTTGGCCATTTGCCAGAAAAGACTGGGATGGGTTAAGATGGCATTCCAGCAGAGTTGCTGGACCCCCTTTTCATATTTGTCAAAGTAACCCCTGCGGACCCTGCACAGAGACATTTTAAGGCATGGGCAAAATGGGCTGTGGCCTAGGGCCCCCTGCCATTCAGTGGGGCCCCTGATAGAGCCAGCTCTCTTTTGCAGGGAGTCTTACCCAGATGACCTTGAATAACTCTTAAACAGATTGTTGCAAATAGCTTTTTCCTTCCATTTATTTTTATTCTGGGTAATGTATCCATAAAAAAAGTTTATTTTAGATCCAAACAGGATCTCAGATATGAGAAATGGGTGGATATCACAGAGATTATTTGCAGTTATATTAGTAAGCTTCTACTGTCTTACAATATTGAAAACATACATCACTAACCCTGAATGTTAGATATAAACACATTTAGAATTTGAACCAGTGTGTTTGTGCATTGTTTGTGATCCGGTCAAAGAGGACACTAGAGAGAGTTGAAACATGATCATGAATTTAAGGCTGATCCGCATAGGAGCCCCCAAAATACGTTTGGCCAACAGCCCCCAAAAACCTTACGATGTCCCTGACCCTGCAGAGTACTCTGTACCTTCCTAATAATGTCTTGTATTGATTTGCTTATGAGGAGTTTTGTACATGTAAATGTATGCTGCACAATTGTAAAGACGCAATAAACCGTTAGAAAATTAAATAACTCAATAGGCCAGAATGTGTTATTTGGTTTATGTACATCTTGTAGTGACATTTACCACCTCTTTCAGGCACTATCCCCGTTGCGAAGTCGTGAACTTTGGATCTTGGATTGCATTCTCGTTTCCAATGGCCTTATTAATCCTCTTGCTTTCCTGGTTATGGATAACATGGCTTTTCCTCGGCTTTAGGTATGTATGAACTTCTTTCATATTTCGTTCAACCATTCGCTTATAAGTTTGTGAACTTTGGGTTCTGATTGAAAATCCAAAATTACCAGGAACAACATAATAATATTGATAATTACCTTTAGTTAGCATTTGTGTATTGAGGAAGACGTACTTTTTAAAGGGTGTTAGGTCTATTTTGTGCACTTTTCTTCTTTAAAGTCGATTTTCGTGATCCCCGTATTAGTTCAGGCAAATAGTTTCTCGCTTAGAGTTGGGCAGTAGGTATATTTATAAATAATGAAAGAGGTTAAATGGAAGGTTGTTTTGGAAAATAGCAATGCTAACTGAAATAAAATACAGACAATTAGGGAATTATAGTCATTTTCAGTACGGGCTCAATACTTAATAACGTTATAAAAATGTTTTTTGTACGTACTTACATACAGTCATATTTTCCTACTCTCTGTTGCTAAAGTGTTGAGATACAGATGTGCTTTCGTCCTAAGTGGTTGTTAACTCAAGACAGTTCACACATTTCCTTTAGCTCCTTGATGGCAAAATTGAGCAAAACTGCTTTTTCCTCAGTGCTTCAATAACAAAGTGTTTGTGATTCTTCATAATTCTTCAGTGAACTGGAATATATTTTTGGCTCTAATGATTTTGTGGTTTAGAGTTTTAAAGAATAAAGAAACTTCTCCTTTAATGGCTTTAAGTGGCTGCCAGAATAGGCATATAGTGACACCTACAGCACAGTTTCCTGAAGGTTATACTCTATTAAAAGGCGCAGGGGCAAAATAACAGATTATTTGGTGGAAAACCATATTAATTTTTCTTGTAAAATACTATGTTTATCATTTCGGAACTAATGTGTTACACGATGTTTCAAGATGTTCTACTTCGTTTCAGCTTTAAAGAAATATGTTGTGGCAAAAAAGAGCATTTGCAGAAAGATGAAAATTCCAGGAACATTTTGAAACAAGAATACGAAAAACTAGGGCCATTCAGGTAAAGTGCACCCTTTTTATTTTAGTAAAAAAACTTCAAATGCAGGTACTTTTATATGTTTTGTAAGGTGGCATATTAAAACGAAAGTTTTTCATTGAAATTGCCCAAATATTCCCAATAACCTGTTATTCTACTATATGCATTAAAGTATGTTTCAGCACATGGAACATTCCAGTGTAAAAGAGATGCTTGTCACTAAACACCTGTTATTCAGTGTCAAGATGCCAGAAGGGATGAAGGTGGGCGTTTACAAAACACATGTGTTATGTTATAGTATATGTTCTAACATATGTAACATTCCACTGTAAAAGGGATTCTTGCCAGGTGTTTCACTATTAGTGTTACATTATAGGATCTTTGTAACACCATTGAACAGGTGGGGCAGGTAGCAAGAGAACAAAACCGTAATAGGTTGCGTTTAATGTCTTATCTCTCAAACAGACTTGGGGCCATATTATCAAGAACGGCGATAACATTATCACCGCTTTAGTCACAGGAAACTGATGCTAATGCCTCGATAAGGGGCTTGATAATATGCCCTTGTGAATTCCCAAAGAAACCCAGGTTAACACCAGAACCTGGGTTTTTATGGGAATTCACAATGGCATATTATCAAGCCCCTTATCGCCACGTTAGCAGCAGTTTCCTGCCCCTAAAGCAGCGATAATATCAATCAATCAAAGCATTTGTATAGCGCGCTACTCACCCGGAGGGTCTCAAGGCGCTTGGGGATGGGGGTCCACCACTGCTCGAACAGCCAGGTCTTGAGTTGCTTCCTGAAGGCGAGGTGGTATTGGGTCAGGCGGAGGTGGATGGGGAGGGAGTTCCACGTCTTGGCAGCCAGGTAGGAGATGGATCTTCCTCCCGATAGGGGCTCTTCGGATGCGGGAGACGGCGGCAAGGGCGTGGCTGGTCGATCGAATATTATCGCCAGTCTTGATAAAATGGCCTTCGGAGCTGACAGTCTAGGGTGACATAATTAGTGGGCTTCCAGACAGAAAATGGAGTTAAACTGGGGTTTCTGCTGTCAGAAATCTAAAAATTCCTTTGGTAAGTCTAGTTGAGTCATGACCCTCATTAGGAAGACGTTCCTCGAGTATAAAAAAAACCAAGAGATCAGCCAGGTGCAACCCTGTCTTACTTAGGCATCAAAGATAAAATGTTCAGAACATTCTTCATTGACACTATTTGTCACTGTGACTAATTGTTGAGCATACATCTGCTTTAGGATATTCACAAGGCCATCTTCTATACACGCAGCATTTACGATGCTCTAAAGCTCATTACTGTTTACACAATCAAAAGCCATGGATAGATCCATTACGTTAAATGAACAGTTCCTTCATACGGTTATCTATTCTCTCTTAATAATTACAGACTCAAGCCTCGATCTGCTGTGCAAGCACGTTTTGTAATCCACTATTTAAAAAAATATATATTTTTTTATTTTTGTTTTTCTTTCAATTCAGGTACCGCATACATTTTCAGGCAGTTAATTCAAGAGCACCGCAACATAAACATCTAAATGCAGGAAGACGTGTAACAGCGATACATATTTTAGTGTTGCATATTTCTCAAATACCCAGTCTCTCAGTCTCACCCTTTTACTCTCCTGCACTTTCTTTCTATTCTATTATTGAATCCACAGGTTCCAGATTTTCTTAAACTTCTTTGGACATCCTTTGGCTATGTATGTGTTTTTTCCCCCTGATATGCATAAGTGCATTCCCTTTTTACACTCACACAATGCAGTTAGATGCGCCGTTCACCACTTGCGTGCCAGATCTCGCTTGGCAACTACTAGGCCCAGAATGGCCAATATTAATTTTTTCTTTGGTAGATCGACATCCGTGGATATACCTAACAGCACAAATTTGGGGTCCATAGGTATCTTATCTCACAATATCCCTGTATCTCTTGACATTCCCGGATCGTGTGAATGTACGTGCCTGTATCATGGATGCATTTGAGGCAGTTAGGAATGTCAGCCCTTCCCATTTTGTGTAGACGAGCTCTGTCATAATAAACGCTATGCAATATCTTAAACTGAAAGAGGCGGAGTCGCACCTTAATCGCTACTTCTCTTGGGTGCATCAATGCAGTCTCCCAGTCAAGGTTCTCCATGGCTCCCAGTTCTAGTTCCCACCTTTCCTATAGCTTCGTGAGTGTGTCTGGCTTACTATTTATCACAGTTCTTCGATACATCCAAGAGACTGCTTTCTCGTTAATTTACCCCATGAGGAGTCTTTCCTCTAGCAGGGCATATTCAACGAGTGTCACTGTATCTATTTTCTGCGTCCTCCATGCGTGAGCCAACTGTCTGTATTTGTACTATAGCTTCTGGTGTAATTCATATTCCTTTTGGAGATGTGAAAAGGTAGCAGTTCTTTATGATTGATTTTAGAGATGCCCAACAAATCCCAATTCTTAAAGCCCTTTAATTTTGCAAATTCTCTGAGTCTCCCCCCACACAGAGTGGGGTCTCTCTTGTGACTTGATCACTCCATTTCATCTGCCTTACTGCTTTTTTCTACGCATTTATCGCTACCTGTGTGGCTGCTAATAAATTCTTGGCTCCCTTCCCACCAAAGAGGTAGGGAGTGGGGGGGGGGGGGGGGGGGTGTCTCGAATTCTGTACACTCTAGTGCATACGTAGGGTGGTCCCCTGGCATGTGTTCCTAGTCATTAATAACAAATAAATGGGTCGCCTTATAGTATGCCCTGATATCTGGGAGTGATATACCCCGGTTGTATTGGTTTTGTTGCAGAGTGGCAAGCGCCACTCTGGGGGTCTAACCATGCCAAAGAAATGTCCAGAGCGCCTCATCCATCATAACAAAGACATCTAATGGGAATGCGTAGTATGTGTTCTGGAGTGTATATATGTGAATTTAGGTAGTGATATCATTTTGCATTAGGCAGCCTTCCGTAGACGTGTCAGGGGCAATGTTTTTCACCTTTCTATGGCAGCATTAAATTTTGCGATGACTCGATACAAGTTTTGGTTAAGAGCTTTGGGTCTATTCACTGAGACATATACACTTAAGTATTTTATCCCATCTTTTTCTATTTTGAGTTGTCCCATATTCTCCTGCGGTTTGAAGCCCTGGCTTGCTGGGTATATGTAGGACGTCTCCCAGTTAATGTTATATCCTGCGTGCTTCGCGTACCATTCGAAAGCACCCAGGACGTTTGGGAGAATGACCCTGGGGTTTGTAACATAGAGGAGGATATCTTCCTAATAGAGGAATATGCGTTCATCTGTGGTCCCTTTCTCATCTCCTTGAAAGCCAGACATCTCCTGGTGTGCCCTGAATATACACACAAGAGGCTATAGGACTAGGGCAAAGAGTAGTGGGGATAGGGGACACCCCTGTCTTGTACCACGTTCTATTGTAAACTCTCTAGAGGTTGTTCCGTTGACCCTCACACGGGTCCAAAGGTTTTTCATAAAGGATAGTTATCCAGTGTCTTAATTTGGGGCAAAATCCGTACTTCTCGAGGACCAGCATAAGAAAGGGCCAATGGACAGTGTCAAATGCTTTTTCTGCATCTAACAACAGTATTAAATGTGGATCTGACCTGGTACTGGCAATTTCAAGCCAATTACGGAGTCGTCGAGGGTTTGAGCTAGTTGACCTTTTATGCATGAAACCAGATTGGTCTCAATGAATGAGGTTTGAGATTACTGTGTGAGCCTACTAGTTAGTATGCAGACTAAGATCCTTGTCTCCATATTTAAGAGTGAGATAGGTCGATGGGAACTGCACCTCTCTGGCGGTTTCCCTTTTTTGTGTATTATCACTATTGTGGCCGTCCGGAGGTCCTGCAGGAGAATGCCCACTTTTTGCGTCTCTAAAAACAATTTCAGGAGGTGGGGGCTTAGTAGGTCTGCATTCTCTTTGTAAAGCTCTGATGGTAGTCAGTTGGGGCCTGGGGCTTACTCAGGCTTCAGGGAACTGATAACCTTCACTAATCTCTGTGAGTGTGAATCCACTTTTAATGTTTGGGCTTCACTTGTTCGAGGCACATGAGCTGTAGATTGTATACTTTGCATACATCGCCATCTAGTGTTGGGCTCGGATGCTTACATTTTGTTTTACTTCGAAGAAGTCTCTGTAGTCACAAGGTAGGTGACACCTCCTTACGATAATAGCGCGCATTGGCATTGACTCCATCTCCAAATTGTTTTGCAAATAGAAAGAAATGTCCATGTGTGATGTATCTAAGAAAGATAACACTGCAACAGATAAAGGTACCCGGAGAGGCGGGTGGGCGTATATGAATCTACAGCTCTACATGCCAAGAACAGATGCATACTGGTAAGTAGCATGTTCGAGGCATATGAGCTGCAGATTCTACACTTTGCATTAGATCGACACCTGGTGTTGGGCTCGGATGATTGCATGTTGTTGTTGTCTTGGAAGAAGTCTTGTAGTCACAAGATGGGTAACTCCTCCCTTGGACGATAGTGTGTATGGGCATCGGCTCCATCCTTAAATTGTTTTTTTCCGCCACTGGCTTCGGATGCAAGTTTTCGGCTCCGGTTCGAAAATCTACTTTTCAAAGACTTCGATGCGCAAAAACTTATAAAACAAACTTTAACTTCAATATACATAGACTCAACCTCATCACTTCGATTCCGGTCGTCGACGTGGGCCGTTGGGCCTACCCACGTGGTGAGGCCTGCAACTCATGGAAAGGACACCATTCAAGAAATGCCCCGGGTGTGGAGCAAAATTTCCACACAGCGACCATCACGAGGTGTGTAACCTGTGTTTATCACCCGAACACGACGAGTCCAGCTGCACAGCTTGTGCGTCCTTTCGATCCAAGAAGATCATTTGAGATCGGAGGGCCCGTTGACTCGACATGCAGAGATCAGCTCCGGAACCAGTGGATATCTTCGAAGAAGGCCCATGTGCCGATGATCTCCAGATCGTATCTGAGGCAGACGACTCCGATGACTTGACGCGTGAGTACGACTGCCCCAACCCTAGCCCCAACCCATAAACTAAAGGCTAAGGTCAAAACTTCCCCTTTGGGGCCCAGTCGAGACCGAGACATTGCTTCGAAAGCCCAGTCATCGAGCCCGGCTCCAAAGAAAATATTAAAGCCTTCCGGTAACTCCATACCGAGCAAACCATACGTGCCGATACTACTAGCTCCCTCGGCACCGAAACCGAAAGAAGTCCCGGTTCCAAAAAAGGCTCAGAAACCGTCGACTCTTACACAAAAGACGGCACGAAACCAATGAAGCCTTCTTCGACCCCAAAATCTTCGGTGCCTAAACCCACAAAGCCTGATTCCGATACCTCCAAGCCCTCGAACCAGGCCTCGACTCTGAAAACAATACCTTCGGTGCCGAAAAGTACGCAAAGGACTATACAACAACTCCTAAGGCTAAAGACAAGCAAAAACCAGGCCCGGAGCCGAAAAAATCGGCGCCAAAAGCAATTTCTCCTTCAGCCCGGTTGCTCCCCCACGCTCCAGGTGCCCTGAAACGCTGGTATCGTTGGTCTCCAGCTTTTCAGTTTCCCAGCGCTGCATTCTGCATTGACTCATCTGCTTATTTAACTGTTAGCGCTGCAAGGTCGCTTTATAGCGCTGCATTGTTGAATTCATTTATACAATTGCGCTGCACTGTCGCTTAATTTATTAAAATAGCAGCGCGACGTCGCTGTGTCAGTATCTCTGATTTTGCCGACTTTAGACCTGGTTTGTGCGTGTAAGGCTCTCTCCCTACAATACGCTGTGCATTTGCTGCCCCTGGCTGTGCTTGCCTTTGACCCTCCATTTTGTGTTGTTGTTGTTTTCCCCTGGTCCGCCCCTCCTCCCGCCACCGCCTCCCAGCTGCTGCCCCTCCCACCCACGATTAATATCCTTCCTCGCTCCCGAGCTCTCTGTGACCGCCTGGACCCTCCTTCAGCCCGGTTGCTCCCCCACGCTCCAGGTGCCCTGAAACTCTGGTATCGTTGGTCTCCTGCTTTTCAGTTTCCCAGCGCTGCATTCTGCATTGACTCATCTGCTTATTTAACTGTTAGCGCTGCAAGGTCGCTTTATAGCGCTGCATTGTTGAATTCATTTATACAATTGCGCTGCACTGTCGCTTAATTTATTAAAATAGCAGCGCGACGTCGCTGTGTCAGTATCTCTGATTTTGCCGACTTTAGACCTGGTTTGTGCGTGTAAGGCTCTCTCCCTACAACACGCTGTGCATTTGCTGCCCCTGGCTGTGCTTGCCTTTGACCCTCCATTTTGTGTTGTTGTTGTTTTCCCCTGGTCCGCCCCTCCTCCCGCCACCGCCTCCCAGCTGCTGCCCCTCCCACGCTCCGCCCCCTCCACCATCCATTTATGACCAATGACCTAACGCGCAGCGTCCACGCGCAGCGATCGCGCCCCATTTGCGCCGAAGGTGCGCCTAAGGTAAGCCCGTCAACGCCCGTCCGCGCCTGGACCGCGCCCAGCGCTAGAGCCCCTGGTCCTCGCAATGCCCGGCCCTCCCGCATTACTTACGACGCCTCCACTCTCCTAGCCCTTAACCCCGGACGTTCCCCCAACTGCGTCCAAGCCGCTCCTAGACACACCCATGGACCCTTCTCATGCAACTACTGCAAGTTCGACGGCACCAAAACCAACCCCTCATCCACCGACACCAAGCAGAGACCCGACACCAACCACCTTAAATCCATCCTGCTCAACACCCGCTCAGTCCACAGACACGCCATCGAACTTTGGAATCTACTAGACACCATCTCTCCCGACGTCGCCTTCCTGACAGAAACATGGATGAACGCCTCATCAGCCCCTGACATCACCATTGCCATCCCTGAAGGATACAAGATCATCCGTAAGGATCGCATCGACCAAACAGGAGGAGGCATCGCTATCGTCCATAAGAACTCCATCCACATCTCAACCAGCTCAGACGTCAACCTAGCTAGCGCCGAACACCTTCACTTCCAGATCCACACCGACCCCAAGACCACACTCAGAGGCGCTCTCCTCTACAGACCTCCAGGACCCCGTGCAAAATTCAGCGACGTTATCACCGACTTTGTCACCCCACACTCCCTCCCCTCCGAAGAATACATCCTACTGGGAGACCTCAACTTTCACCTGGAAAAGAGCAACGACAGCAACACCACCTCCCTTTTGGACAACCTCGCGAACCTCGGACTCAAACAACTTGTCTCTAAGCCCACTCACATCGCAGGTCACACACTCGACCCCATCTTCACCTCCAGCAAACATGTCTCCTTCAGTCACACCACTACCCTCCAGTGGACGGACCACAGCTGCGTACACTTCTTCTACAATAAAACCACCACTCACAACCGACTTCAACCTACTCTACGAAGAAACTGGAACAAAATCACCATCGACCAGATCTCCTCTTCGCTTCTTCAAAACCCACCTACCCACTCCTCAAACCCCGACCAAGCAGCATTTAACCTCACCCAATGGCTGTCCAACAGCGCCGACACCCTAGCACCGCCGAAAAAACGTCAAATCAAACTTGGCAGCAAAAACGCCTCCTGGTTCAATGATGATCTTAAGAAATCCAAGAAGCTCTGTCGCTCCCTGGAGAAAGCCTGGAAAAAAGACCCAAACACCAGCACCAGGGACGCCTTCAAAAACGCCACCCGCATACACCACCAACTGATCCGGACTGCCAAGAAAACCGCATTCAAAGACCGACTAGACAACAACGCCCACAACAGCAAGGAACTATTCAACATCGTCAAAGAATTCACCAACCCCTCAGCCAACTCCAACGACATCACCCCCTCGCAAGCCCTCTGTGATTCCCTAGCCTCATTCTTCCACAACAAAATTGCAGACATCCACAACAGCTTCGACATCCAACCCGGAGACCATCCCACCCAGTCTTCTGCCTTACCTGCACCCCCCTCGAACATCCTTAACAACTGGAACCCAATCTCCACCGAGGACACCATCCGCCTGATGAACTCCATCCACTCAGGATCCCCCACAGACCCATGTCCGCACCACATTTTCAACAAAGCAGACTCCATCATAGCACCACACCTCCGAGACGTCATCAACTGCTCCCTCAACTCCGCCACCTTCCCGGAAAACTGGAAACACGCCGAACTCAGCGCCCTTCTAAAAAAACCCACAGTGGATCCCACCGAACTCAAAAACTACCGCCCCATCTCGCTCCTACCATTCCCGGCCAAAGTCATCGAGAAAGCCGTCAACAAACAGCTTGCGCCTTCCTCGAAAGCAACAAATCCCTCGACTCTTCACAGTCCGGCTTCCGAGCCAAACACAGCACGGAGACCGCTCTCATCGCTGCAACAGACGACATCCGAACTCTACTAGACAATGGAGACACAGTCGCCCTCATCCTCCTCGACCTCTCCGCAGCCTTCGACACAGTCTGCCATAGCACTCTCCTACAGCGCCTCAATAACATCGGGGTCCAAGGAAAAGCACTGGAATGGATCACCTCATTCCTCACCGGAAGAACCCAGAGAGTCCGCCTCCCACCATTCAAGTCCGAGGCCACTGAAGTCATCTGCGGCGTACCCCAAGGTTCCTCACTCAGCCCCACCCTCTTCAACGTATACATGAGCCCCCTCGCAACCATCGCTCGCCAACACAACTTCAACATCATCTCCTACGCAGACGACACCCAACTGATCCTTTCACTCACCAAAGACCCAACACCGCCAAAACCAACCTACATGAAGGCATGAAAGAAGTAGCAGAGTGGATGAAGCACAGCCGTCTGAAACTGAACTCAGACAAAACAGAAGTCCTTATCTTAGGCACCTCCCCCTCCGCCTGGGACGACTCTTGGTGGCCAGAGGCCCTTGGAAAAGCACCCATCCCGACGGACCATGCACGAAACCTGGGCGTCATCCTGGACTCCTCTCTCTCGATGAACAGACAAGTCAAGGCAGTCTCATCTTCATGCTTCAACATCCTCCGCATGCTCAAAAAAACATTTCGCTGGATCCCCACCGAAACCAGAAAGACAGTCACCCATGCATTGGTTACAAGTCGCCTGGACTACGGAAACACCCTATACTCCGGTATCACCGCAAAACTCCAGAAAAAACTACAACGCATCCAGAACGCATCAGCCAGACTCATACTTGACATCCCACGCAAAGACCATATCTCTAGCCACCTGAAAAACCTCCACTGGCTCCCCGTCAATAAGAGGATTACTTTCCGACTCCTAACCCACGCCCACAAAGCACTCTACGAAACTTGGACCCTAATGCCTCAACACACGACTTTCCTTCTACACCCCCCCTCGCCAGCTTCGATCTTCCAACCAAGCCCTTGCTACCATTCCCCGCATCAATAAAACCACCATGGGAGGTAGATCCTTCTCCTACCTCGCAGCTAAAACCTGGAACTCACTCCCCACCCACCTACGTCTCACACAAAACCACCTAGCATTCAGAAAGCAACTTAAAACCTGGATATTCGACAAGTAACTCCCTTCCCCTCCTCAAGCGCCTTGAGACCCTCTGGGTATGTAGCGCGCTATACAAATCTCTGACTTGACTTGACTTGACTTGACTTTACACCTGATCCTTTGCAAAAAAGGATATACATAAACTTGCGTAGACTACATGGGATGTTGGCCAGGGCACACACACTGCAGGAACCAGCTATAATTGCATCTCTCGGCGCAACAATGGCATTTGATACGATTGAGTGGCCTTATTTGTGGGCAGTATTGGCTAAGTTTGGGTTTGGTCCGGGATTTATTGGCTGGGTGCGACTGTTATACTCGGAGCCGCTTGCCGAAGTGGTGGTAAACAGGGTCTCAGATTCTATTGTGTTGGGACGGGGTACCCGACAGGGCTGCCCATTGCCCCCCTTCTTTTCGCTTTAGCAATAGAGCCCTTTGTCACTTGGATACGTTGGGAACCTTCGATTAGGGGTCTGTAGTGGTCCCCTGATTGGGAGGACCGCATATCTTTATATGCAGATGACATTTTGTTATGTTATGTTAATAACTATTTATAGAGCGCTCGTACACCCGTGGGTTTCATTTAGCTTTACTTGGCCTCTCCCCGGAAGTCTCTTATTGTGGTTTTTGATGTCCTGGCCTCCTTTGGGAGAAATTCTGGGCTTTCGATTAACTGGAAGAAATCCGTTTTGTTTGTACTAAAGGGTGATCCCCCAGTCCCTCCTAGGAATTGTCCTATACAATTTAGTGAAGAAGGGTTTAAGTATCTGGGGATTTTTGTTTCCATAGATCTCTCAATTAGATATTCTCGAAATCTTCTGCCCCCTCTCCACTGGCTGCGGAGTGATGTCTCGAACTGGAAGAAGCTCCCTCTTTTGTTATTGGGAAGAGCGACCCTCTTCAAAATGATGGCTCTCCCACATTTTATTTATGTTTTGCAAAATACTTTGAATGTGGTACCATCAGGTTATTTTCGTGAAATTGAGAGCCTAAAGCAGAGCCTGTTGTGGGAGGGCAGGCCTCGCATTGCATTGTATAAATTGACTCTTCCGTGGTACGATGGCGGCATTTATCTCCCGGATATCAAAAGATATTACTGTGTGGCCCATTTGGCGGCAATTAATCATTGTATGGTCGAATGGATGACCCTGACTATGCCATCAATAAAAGGCTTCTTCCCGATCACAATTATAACAGAGTCCTGTATTGTCGTCCTAACAGGGTGGCCTTAACAGGCCCCGCTAAGCACTCCATCCACATTTGGCATGTGGCCACTGGCTCGCTGGGGTGGAGGAATAGATTGACCTTGGCTACCCTGCTATGGGACTCCGAACAGCTTGGCAAGTTGTGGAAGACGAAAGGCTTTGATAAGTGGGAACTCATAGGCATCTCAGCAGTTAACCCCTCCCATGCTCATGACGGAGCCGCTCCGTTATGAGCATCGGCTGAGCGGTTCCGTCATGGCCCTGCCGCCGCACCTGCGCGGCGCTGATTTCACGCCTGCGCGGCGCGTTCTATTGAGCGGGCGGGGTCATGACAGAACCGCTCCGTCACGAGCACAGCTCAACCGCGGCTCGTGACGGAGCGGCTCCGTCACGAGCATGCAAGCGCTGCTCGGCCCACCCGCCCCCCCTAGTGCTTTGGCGGAATTGCCGCCGCAGCAAGGGGTTAAAGATATCTGGGGTAAGGGAAAGATCAAATTGTTTCAAGATATGCAGACGGAATATAAACTTGCGCAATCTGGGTATTTCCGGTATGGGCAGGTTTGACATTCCCTCCTATCAATATTGCTCAGTGGGACAGAACCTTCAGAGGCATCCCCTCTGGAAGACAGAATATTGGACGGTCATCTACCTGAAAAAACGATCTCTGATATATTAAAAAATGATTAATCATAGGACTGACTCGCTTGAGCCATTGAGAGATAAGTGGGCTCAAGACGGCATAGAACTAGACGAGGAAGATTGGCAGACGGCTGTGTCCTCTCCTAGGGAGGTTGCAATTCTTGCTCGCCTGAGACTGGTCCAACTAAAATTTTTACATAGGATTTATATTACGGGACCCAGATTGGTACATATGGGGATATCAGACTCGGGGAAGTGTAAGAGACAATGTGGTTTAGTTGGTACATTTATGCAGGAGAAGTGTGGCTCAATGGTTAGAGCGGCAGACCCTGATGCAGAGGTCTGGCCCGGGACCAGGGTTCAATTCCTGCCTCGACGGATCTTGGGCTCATTTTCCTCAGACCTGATAATTCTCGCCCCGGTGCCTATTCTAATCATGGGTCCCACTCTGCAACTCTGGGCAATAGCTTGCTTAATCTCCACAACGGCCGCAACAGCGCTGGGATACCTGGCTACACCTTCGGGGTGCCCAGGAGTGGACATTTCACAGGGAAAAGCCAGGAAGGGTTCCACAGCGGTTTTCGTTACAGTGCCAGGATACCCCAGTTGGGGTATTAGTGCGCTTTACGAGTACAAATTACATTTACATATATTTTGGGAATGTGAACACATCACCACTTACTGGCGTAGCATACATAACACTATACATGGTGTTCTTGGGGTTTCACTGCCCCCGGAGGCCAGGAGATGTTTACTTAACATATGGGAATCCACTGACTTAAATACTTCACAGAGGCAATGGGTCACTCTTTAGTACATGATTGCCAAACGGAATATCGCTCAATTGTGGGGAGCGGAACAGCCCCCCTCCTTGGAAGGATGGGAAAATAATTTGGATTGGTGTATGTTTAGGGAGAAAACCACTTATCCTGCGAGGGGACGCCCTCAGAAATGGTCTAAGATTTGGGGGTCTTGGAACAATTACAGAGGGAAAAATTTTTCACCACCCACAGACGTTGTCCCTGATGATTCCCCCTCCCTGTGAAGTTCCGATGTAAATTTGAGTATTGTATATCCGGTTGCCCCTTGATGTCTACTCGGTTGCAGTGACTGACCCAATGTAATATAATTTTTTGCTGATGTTTGTTTCAATAAAAAGAAATATAAAACAAGGATATACATAGATCCAGAAACAGGACATGTTTCCACCACACCACACAGGAAGAAAAAGTCAGATACAGCACCTACTCCTCCAGTACCTGTCAAGAAGCATCATCCCCTATGCACCCTTCTTCTCCTGTATCTCCTTCTCCTGCTCTACCTTTAAACATTTCCCCTCAAAATTCTCATCCTCATTCTCCTCAACATACACCTCCTCAACAAGAGGCGGATGATGATCAGTATAGCATGGGGGGATTGAAAGACCCAGATGATCCTTTCTCCTACCCAACAGGTTCACCAGACTGGGAATACCCAAACCCACAGAATATACCAGATATTCCAGACCCACATATATATACATCTAAACCTTCTCCTCCAGAAGACAATATTGGGTTTGGACACTTATTTAATAGGGCTGCCATCTATCACAATGTAACAATGCATTCAGATGAGGCTGAAGATTATTTTCTACTAGACACTTTTGAACAATCACAACAATCTGTTCAAATACTGCCAATGATTACCACCTTGGGTGCTAAGCTGATCCCCCTCCTGTGCTGATATTTACTGAATCCCCTTTTACATGACAAGCTCAGCTCGTCATGAGCACACGAGAGGTGTACCTCATGACGAGCTGAGCTCGTCATGAGCATCAAAGGGGTTAAAGGAGTCATTAAACATGCACCAGAAGTGTTTAAAGATCCTGTAAGAGCTAGAATCATAAACCCAAGAATAGAGAAAAATTACAGAGCTGCTCCTGCGGATCCTGCTTACATTAAAGGACAGCTACCCTTAGACTCCCTAGTAGTTTAAAACGCTAGGAAAAGAGCAAACTCCCAAACATCAGGCGAAGCACCACCTCCTGATAAAGAATCAAAGATTATAGATGCTTTAGGGAAAAAAGTAGCTGCACAAGCTAGCAATGCATAGCACATTGCTAACACACAAGCCCTCCTCTCAAGATACGACAGGGCTCACTACGATCAGCTAGATCAAGCAAATGACCTCATACAAGAGGGTAAGCTTATATCAAATGCCTCCTTTAAATGTGCACTACATGTAGCAGACACTGAATCCAGGGCAATAAACACCAGTGTCCTCCTTAGATGTCACGCTTTGCTATGCATTTCAGGATTTAAACAAGAAGTACAGACTACTATCTTAAATAAACCATGCAACCAACAACAATTGTTTGTACAGCATTAGACACAGCTCTTGAAAAAATGAAAAAAGACACTGACACAGCCAAGTCTATAGGAGCTCTGCAGTCTACACAAACAAGAGGCTCCTTTCATCGCTCCTTCTACAGAGGAGGCTCCATACAAGCTGGAGCAGACAATGCAGCTTCCTTTAAGACAAATACACAAGCATCCTTCAATAAAGGATACTTTAGATGGGGCTACAGAGGTAATAACAATAAGGGAAGAGGTTGAGGTAACCACAACAATCAATCCTCTTCTACCACTAAACAGTGACTTCGTTCAGCTCCCCCAACAGCATACCACTCCTGTAGAGGGGCGATTAACACAGTTCCTACCGGTCTGGAATTCCATCACAACAGACAAGTGGATGAGACAAATTATCCAGTATGGTTACTGCCTAGAGCTTACAGCTACCCCTCCAAATATACTACCCAGACAGCATCCAATGTCCACAGAACATCTAATGCTGCTCCAACAAGAGGTTCTCTCATTGCTGCAAAAAGATGCAATAGAGCTAGTTCCATTGCAACATCAAGGAACAGGGGTCTACTCACTCTACTTCCTAATGCCCAAAAAGGATGGGACACTAAGACCAATTCTAGATTTATTACCTCTCAATCTGTATATACACTCAGACCATTTCCACATGGTCACTTTATAACAAGTGCACCCATTATTGCAACAATGCAATTTCCTCACTACACTAGACTTCAAAGACGCCTACTTTCACATTCCTATACATCCTTCTCACAGGAAGTATCTCAGGTTTGTGATACAAGGACAACACTATCAATTCAAAGTCCTTCCATTCGGGGTGACAACTGAACCAAGAGTGTTCACAAAGTGCCTAGCAGTAGTAGCAGCACATCCCAGAAGACAACATATCCATGTCTTCCCATACTTAGACGATTGGCTCATAAAAGCCAAGGCATTCAACCAGTGTGTTCAACACACACCTCACACAATACAAACACTGCACAACTTGGGGTTTACAATAAACCACACCAAGTCACATCTACAGCCCTCTCATGTACATCAATACCTAGGGGCTACCATAAACACCAATACAGCTCTAGCTTATCCCAGTCCAGCCAGGATACAGAGCATTCAAACCTTAGTCACAAGGTTTGAAAACCAACACTCTCTCCCAGCCAGAGTGTTCATGCAATTAATAGGCATGATGGCATCTTGCATTTTTATTGTACCATATGCAAGACTGCAAATGCGCCCATTGCAGGAATGTCTAGCACATCAGTGGAATCAGGCACAAGGACAACTAACAGACCTGGTGTTGGTGGACAGCCGCACACATCGCTCTCTGAAGTGGTGGAACACCAAAAACTTGTCCAGAGGGCGGCCGTTCCTCGAGCCTGTTCCACAGATAGTACAGACAACAGACGCATCCCTCACAGGAAGGGGAGCACATCTCCTCCACCACACAACTCGGGGGAGATGGACCGCTCAACAAAAGGTGCTTCACATCAATCACCTAGAGTTGCTGGTAATATTCCTGGCACTGAAGTCCTTCCAAGTGCACATACAGAACAAAGCTGTCTTAATCCGGACGGACAATATGACAGCCATGTACTACATACAAAAACAGGGAGGCACACATTCCCTGCAACTGTCCCAGCTCGCATAAAACATTTGGAGATGGGCCATTCCACCAAAAATATATTTGCTTGCAGAACACCTTCCAGGAGTACACAATCAGATAGCCGATCTGTTAAGTTGACAGACACAACAGATTCACGAATGGGAACTACATCTGCAAGTTCTTCAACCATTCTTTCACAAATGGGGTCATCCAGACATAGACCTGTTTGCCACACACAAAAACGCAAAATGCCCAACCTTCGCCACCAGGTTTTAAACACCTGTTGTCCAAGGGCAATGCGATATGGATGAACTGGTCAGGCAGATTTGCGTACGCTTTTCCGCCAAACCCACTAATACCACTAGTGGTACGCCAACTCAGACAACAGTCTCTCAAAATGATCCTAGTAGCTCCCACATGGGCACACCAACCGTGGTTCACCACACTGCTAAAACTCTCTCTAGTTCCACACCAAAAATTGTCTCTGACACCATCCATGCTAACGCAGAACCAAGGAGACATCAGGCATCCAGATCCAAGTCAACTGAATCTGGAGATCTGGCTCCTGAAGTCTTAGAGTTTGAGGCCAGATGTAGGTCGCCAAATACCGGTCGGTAACGGCCGATTTCGGCTGGTACCGACCGGTATTTGGAGATTGAGATGTAGGGGGCCTAACATTTACCTATTCGGTAAATTTACCGATTCAGTAAAGTTACCGAATCAGTAAATTTACCGAATCGGTAAATCTAGATGTAGGTGGCACTGAAAACAGTGCCACAGGCCCTTCAGAATTCGTTATTTACCATGAAATACTATTTCATGGTAAATAACGAATTCCTGTGTACATGCACATCTGTGCATGTACACCTGTGCCATAAGGGCATGTATGTGTGTCACATGGCACACAAGCCAGAATCAGGGGTGCAACAGGGTGTCAAAGTGACACCCTGTCCCCCTTGACAAATCTGTAATTTTACCGAATCGGTATTTACCGATTCAGTAATTGACATTGATTCCTATAGGAATCAATGGCAATTACCGAATCGGTAAATAACGATTTGGTAATGACCGAATCATACCGATTCGGTAAAAATTATCAATTTATTTCCTACATCTCATTTGCCGAATCTAGAATACCGAATCGGTAAAATTAGGTATTCTAGAGTCGGTAAATGTAAATTACCTTAACCTGCCACCAAATTGTATGAATATCATTAAAAAAGCCAGAAGACCTACTACTAGAGCTTGCTATGCTGCTAAATGGAAAAGATTTACCATTTACTGCAATAATATTCAAATTGATCCTTTAGATGCTTCCATCCAAAATATTATCTGTTACCTTCTCCATTTACAAAGATGTAATGTGGCATATTCATCTATACGTTTACATCTTGCAGCCATTGCCGAATATCTACAAAACGGACAACATATGTCATTGTTTAGATTACCAGCAATTAAAGTTTTTACGGAAGGATTAAAAAGAATTATTCCTCCTAGGTTACCACCTTCTCCAGTGTGGAACCTAAACATTGTTCTTACCAGGCTCATGGGACCCCCTTTTGAACCTTTACACAAATGTGAACTACAATTTCTCACATGGAAAGCAGCTTTCCTCGTTGCTATTACCTCTCTTAGAAGAGTTTTCACTATACAAGAACCATTCTTACAATTACACCGTAACAAGGTGGTTCTAAGAACTAATCCTAAATTCCTTCCTAAAGTAATTAGGAATCATCTAAACCAATCTGTTGAGTTACCAGTGTTTTTTTCAAAACCCAGACTCTGTAGCAGAGAGAGCTTTACACACACTAGATGTGAAAAGAGCTCTTCTCTAATACATCGATAGGACCAAGTCCTTTTGCAAAATAAAGCAACTATTTGTAGCTTTCTCTCCACCACATAAAGGCAACCCCCTTTCTAAATCCGGAATTTCAAGGTGGTTTGTTAAATGTATACAAATAGGCTATCTCAAAGAAAAACCACATTAACATTTCCTCCTAGAGCACACTCCACACGCAAACTAGGAGCCTCAATGGCTTTCTTAGGGAACATTCCCCTAGAAGACATTTGCAAGGCAGCAACATGGTCCACAACATACACCTTCACTAAACACTATTGTGTTGATGTGCAAGTCGAGCAGCAAGCTGCAGTAGGCCAAGCTGTCCTTAAAACTCTCTTTCAAACTACTGCAACAGACACAGGCAACCACCGCTAGCGGAGACACTGCTGCACAATCGATGCAAAGTGTAGAATCTGCAGCTCATATGCCTCAAACGGAAAATACTACTTACCAGTATGCATCTGTTCTTGGCATGTAGAGCTGCAGATTTCTACGCCCCCTCCCGCGGGCCTCTATCTGTTCCAGTTTTTTTCTTAATTAGATATACACGCATGGACATCCTTTCTTTCTTCCTAATAACCCCATCATTTCCCATCATGGCGAAAAACAATCTAAGGATGGAGCTGATGCCCATGCGCACTATCGTCCAAGGGAGGAGTCACCTATCTCGTGACTACAAAGACTTCTTCCAAGACGACAACAACATGCAATCATCCGAGCCCAACACCAGGTGTTGATCTAATGCAAAGTGTAGAAATCTGCAGCTCTACATGCCAAGAACAGATGCATACTGGTAAGTAGCATTTTCCTTTCTGTTCGAGGCATATAAGCTGTAGATGATATACTTAGCATAGACTATACAGCAGTTCTGTTTGTTGCGGTGGCTAACCTGTATTTGTTGCAGTAGTTTGAAAAAGTGTTCTTAATACAGCCTTGCCCAAACTAGCTTGTTGTTTTGCATGCACATCTACACACTAGTGTTTTGTGAAGGTGTGAGTTGTAGACCAAGTTGCAGCTTTGCAGATGTCATCTAAGGGTATGTTCCCTAAGAATGGCATAGAAGCCCCTAATTTGCATGTGGAATGCACTCTAGGGGGAACAGTTAATGTAAGTTTTGCTTAAATGTAGCATATTTGGATGTATTTAACTATCCATCGCGCAATACCAGTTTTTGAAATGGGATTCCCTTTATGCGGTGGTGAAAAGGCTACAAAAAGTTGGTTTGTTTGCCGGTAAGACTTAGGGCCAGATGTAGGTAGGCTTTTACCGGTCGGTAAAAGCCTTTTCCTATGTAGGAGGCTATTTTACCGATTCGGTAAATAACGAATCGGTATTTACCGAATCGGTAAATGAGATGTAGGACGCACTGTAAACAGTGCTTCTGGGCTTTAAGAAGTCGTTATTTACCACCAACTATTAGTTGGTGGTAAATGAGGAATTCCTATGTAAATGCATAAATTTGCATTTACACCTGTGACATGTGACAGACATACATGCCCTTAGGGCATGTATGTATGCCACATGTGCACACCAGCACTAATCAGGGGTGCAACAGGGTGTCAAAGTGACACCCAGCCACCCTTGACTTTTTCCCAATTTTACCGAATCGGTAATTACCAATTCGGTAATTGACATTCATTCCTATGGGCCTCCAGGCCCATAGGAATCAATGACAAATACCGAATCGGTAATTACCGATTCGGTAAATACCAAATCTTAACGATTCGGTATTTTTTACCGATTAATTACCTACATAGGATTTACCGATTCTAAAATACCGAATCGGTAAAATTCGGTATGTTAGAATCGGTAAAACCTATTTACCTACATCTAGCCCTTAGTTCTTTCAATGTAGTAAAGTATTGCTCTTTTGATGTCAAGTGTTTGAAGAGCACGTTCTGCCACTGAGTCTGGTTGAGGGGAAAAAATTGACAGTTAAATCGACTGATTGAGGTGAAAGGCAGATACAACTTTAGGTAAAAAATTTGGATTAGTCCTAAGAACCACTTTGTTGCGATGAATTTGCAAAAATGGTTCTTGTTATTAAGAGCCAGGAGCGCACCAACGCTCCTAAGAAATGTGATGGCTACAAGGAAAGCTACTTTCCAGGTGAGGAATTGTAGTTCGCATTTGTGCAACAGTTCAAATGGTGGACCCTTAAGTCTTGTATGGAAAATATTAAGGTCCCAAACTGGAGAGGGTGGAGCTCTAGGAGGAATGATTCTTTTGAGTCCTTCCATAAAAGCTTTAATAGCTGGTACTCTGAAAAGAGACAAGTGTTGTTTGTTTTGTAGATAAGCAGCTATTGTAGCAAGATAGCATAAAAGGCTTTGTAGTAATGAGCGAAAGCAGTCGCTATATAAGTGGGTGTGGTGCAGGTTTTGACCATCTTCGGATTCTATCTGAATCACCCATCTTGCTTCTAGCTCTTTCTTGCTGAGCTATGCGAGCACCTTACCCGCCTTATCCCCTGCATCCTATAGGCGCCTGTAAATGGCTTGAATCGCATTTTGCACATATCTCTGGGCAAGGGCGAAATATTCCCGGCAGAAAACTTGTAACTTCCGCTGCAGCAAAGGATCTTCACTGGCTAGGGCTTGTTTTTCTAGTAGGAGGAGTTTTGATTCAATTTCCGCTATCTGATCTGTTTCTCTAGATTTTTTATGCGCTATTATGGTTTGGGCTCTGTTTCTGAGGACCGTTTTGTAGGCCTCCCAGAGTATTGTAGCGAATCCTACAGAGCCTACATTTTCTTTAAAATAAATCTCTATGTCTGTTATAATTTCCTGGACGACTTTGGGGTCCTTAAGTTCCCAGGCATTGAGTTTCTGGCCATTGTTAGTTTGCTTTCTGTTTTTACCCACTGTGAGCTAGAGAGGCGAGTGATCTGAGAGGCCTCTAGCCAGATACTCTGCTTTCTGATTCTCTGCTACTTCTCCAGCCGGAGCGAAGGCATAATCTATTATGGAAAAGTGTATGTCTTGGTATGCAGAGGCTGTCTGCTCTACAAATCAGTGAAATTTGAATGTGTCCGTGAAGCGTTTGAGTTGTGTATCTTAGGGGTGCCTTGTAGGTGCTGTGGTGTGATCTAGCTGAGAATCCATGACATCGTTAAAGTCTCCGCATATTAGATGAGTGTTGGAGCCCACCTCCCCAGCGTCAGTTTCTGCAGTTTCTGGGGTGCATAGACACTTATGAGGGTGATATGCTTCCTATTCCACATTCCCTTTACCACCACATATGTCCCGTTAGGATCCACCATGTGCGTTCCACTCTAAAAGGTGGGGATTTTCCAATAAGGATTGCGACTCCTCTCACTCCAGTGGAGAAACCTGCATGCGCTAACGTCTTATATGCCCCTCTGCCCACAAAGCCACAGTGTGTCCTGAAGGAATACTACCTGAGGCTTCATTCTTTTGATGTATGCCAACAGAAGGCCTCTCTTCACTTTGTTCCCTAGCCCATTCACATTCCAGGACAGAACTGAGTACGTATTGTTATTGTGCCCTGCCATATCGCAACTGCCAGTGTTGGGTAACAGTGTATATGGTGCTTCTTGTGTCCTCTTCATTCCTACTGTGCTGCCTTGAAATGATGCCACCTGATTTAAACCCTAACTTAACTTTCTGGTTCGCCCTACCCCAACTCACTACCCTCCCTACCCCCCCACTCTCCCCACCTCCCACGCAAATGCCCCTATGGGTAAACATGAACAACTGTGTCGTGGATGGATTGGAGAGGTCTGTTGCCAACCCAAATTAAAACCCCAAGTGTGTTCCTATTCTCCTATTTCCCTGACTGCCCAGTATACATTTACTCGACCGGGAGACTGCTGTGGAGCCGTGTTGACGTCTCTTTGCTTGTGTCAGGAGTCTCCACTTGGAAACACAAGGCAGAGAAAGGAAGAGCACAAATGAATGCAACTGAACTATAAACTAACAAAGAAAGAGAAAGAAACAAATGCACACAAACAGGATGTGAGGAGAAGGGCTCCTCGCCAGCTTACTGTCCCTTTTGCCTCCGGACAGCCCATTGTTGAACGTCATTCTTCATTCCCACTTTGTCGAGTCAGCAATGCTAGTTCCTGCACCATATCATTAGAGTTCGGTTCCTCAAGGAAAGTAATGTCCTGTAGCAATGGATGATCACTGTCCGGATCTGAAGAGATTTCCCGTTCTGTATGCTCCTGTGTGTGCTTCTGTGATGTGCCTGTTTTGCGAGTCCTCCTTCTTGACTGGTCTTACAAGCGAATGTCTTTGGAGTCCAACGCCTGTGATACTGTATTGATAGTTTTCCTGCCTCGATGTGGTATAGCCCTTGCAAAGTCTCCTGAGCAGCCTGCGTTGAGTTTCAATTTTAGCTTCTGTGGTTTAAGTCTGTTATCTGCAGGGGGGCCCCTTCTGGAGGATGCAGCTTGATCCCCGGTTGCTCTTTTTTTTGGGGGGGGGGGGGGGGCGTGTCTCTATCCTTTGCCATGCCTCTTCTGGGGTGTGAAAGTAGAACGTTTTGAACTAGTACATTACTTTTAGTTTGCCCGGAAAGAGTAACATATTGTATCTGTAGATTCCGCAGCTTTTTTCCACAGAGCCAAATGTCTTGCGTTGCTTTTGCACCTCTCTCGAGTAGTCTGGAACACCATTATTTTGGTATTCTCGATTTGGATCTCTACGGTATGCCTCATTTCGCTGAGTATTAGATCCCTTTCCTGATAGTTTAAAAAACGTGCAATCAAAGGCTTTGGCGGGGTTCCGGTTGGGAGTTTTGCCTAGGCATTCTGTGGACCCTCTCGATCACAAAGAAGAGGTAGGAACTGCGTGTTTGGGAGGGAGTCCGTTAGCCGTTTGTGCAGAAAAGCACATGCATCTGAGCCTTCTATTGCTTCCGGCAAGCCAATAAATCAAATGTTGTTTCTGCAGGCACGATTTTCTGCATCATCACCCTCCAAGCTACCTCTTACATAGCTCTTGTCCTTCTTGAGGGCGTCTGAAGTGTCTTCCACTTCGGATATTCTATTCTCAGCTTACGTTACTTTTTCGGAAATGTTGTGGAGTTCTTGGCGCAGTAGGTTGACATCAATGCGAATTCTATTGATCATACCTTCCAGCGCTTCTCTGGAAGATTGAATTGCTTGGAGCAGTATGTATTGTATGGTATGTCTGTCGTGGCCTCGTCTTGTTCCACGGGGCTTGCAGGACCTTGGCAAATGTATCCATTTTCCTTTGCCTTTGCGGTTTGGGCCTTTATCTTTTGCCATCTGTTGACACTTTCCAACACTGTTTTGAGGGCAACGGTCTAGACTGCTGCGCTTTCGTCCTGGCGTTGTGTATGCTAAGGTTTTCTTCATGCAGTTCCTAAGTTTAACTGTAAGGTACTCTCTTTCAAGGGCCCCAACAGATTCCACTCCCATCGAGGTTGTGATCAGGTCCTGTCCAGAGGAAGTATGAACACCCAGTGTTATTTACGCATGACAGTTTCTGGTTGCAAGCTGTGGTTTTGCCAGACATTGATTCCTGACCCTGATCTCAGAAGGTGCCGCCGCTGATCAGTCCATCAATTCCTTACCAGGAGACCCAGGTTTGCCGCCTGATCCCCCTGCTCCATGTAATCCACTATTGATTAGCAACTAAAATATTATGAATATCATATTCTGCATTCTAGCCCTTAACCCCATGGCTGCTAAGGCAATTCCCCTCCGGTGCTGGCGATTTTACTTTTACATTGTTTTATGACGAGCTGGGCTCGTCATCAGTGTACGAGGAGGCTACACCATGACGAGCCCAGCTCGTCATCAGCTTGGAAGGGGTTAAGACCCTTCACAGTAATTTTATTATAGAGTCTAAGAGGAATATCTGGTGGTAAAAGGTCGGGTATGCCAGGCCCCCTCTATAACTTTTGGAGCAATTATGAAAGTAGACCAAGATGAAGGAAGTGACTGTTAATTTACTATAGTATTGAATATTGCTATCCATAAGGAACACCAAAGTTTCATGTTATATAAATCTTCAGGAATTCCACTAGGGTGACTGTGTTTTGGGACTTAGCTAGCTACTGTAGATTGAGTAATAATCCTACTAATGAGAATTCCAAATTCAACTCCCCATGTTCTATCCAATCAATCTGACTTGGTTGACTTCCTAAAGAGTTATTGAGCACTTTTTGAAATATGGTGACCCAAACACTTGCTGGAAGATGAGCACATAGGGAGGAAATGTTTTAAATGATTACCCTTTATAACTTTAAGAATTAAATACTACACTTTTACTGTACCTTCTTGCCCAGTGACAGCTTCATATTCTTTCCCTTCCTCATAGTTTCTGTGTAAAATATGCTGTGGATGGTCATTTTATAATGTTGATATGTTTTTAAGGATTTCTACAGGATCCTTCTTACCTTATTACTAGATATGTCAAACCACTTTGTAAAACCACATTGGCGTTGCATCTTCTTGGGACCATTTTAAATTTTAGTCACAGAATTGTTGATAGCTTCAAAAGAGGCTAAACATGTTATTTATTGTGGTTCTGCTAAGCAGCAATTGAAGTTGTTAGTTGTAGCCGTTATTATTTGCAAGCACAACATCCAGGTCCATATTTTCTCGTTTTAAGTTTCTCTGATTAACATACTTTTACCTCAGAGGTCTTAGATGTACATCGGAATGTTGCCTAACTGTTAACCTTAGAGAAAGATATAATGGATTATGGCGACTGTGTGGCTATCTTAATACTTAAGAATCATTGTAACTGTCAAAATGAGATAAAGCATGCTTCTCCAACTAGTAGTTTGTGAGCTAGAGCTACAGGAAGCACCCCAGTTACCTGTAACTAGCTCTCTTGTGCTTGGTTGAATTAATATATGTAAACTATAATTGAAAAGGCTGTTTTCCAGATGTAATTTCCTGCATTTACAGAACTCATGAGCTGATGTTTGGAAAAAAAGAATGTTGAATTTCCAGAATATATCTCAAACTGGTGCTTTGGTGATAAATCATACAGTGTTGGAGAGACTTATTACTCAGGGATTTCTGCTATAGCTGCCATGGTTTAGCCGGATCACTGACATAATATAGAGGGACAGAATATCGACTTGCAAAAATATCGTTAACAAAATATCGACAGACAGAATATCGAGTTTGTATCTACAAACAGGTAAGTACAAAAATATTGAGTACAAAATATCGTTTACTAAAATATAGTTTATAAAAATATCGACTTTATCAAAAACAGTGTTAAATTAAATTAATATTAACATTTAATTACTAAAATATACTTAAAAATACTTAAATTAACTTATAATAATTAAATAATAATTAAAATTACTAAAAAAAATGTTTACAATCATATTTGTTAAAACATATATATAGTCACATAATATAATTAAATAATATCCAATATTATTACCGTACGATAGCAGAAGTGTAAAAAATACTATTCCCACTCCAAAGAGTGCAAGCGCAGGGAAAGCGTTGGATAGCGTAGGGGTTAAAATTACTATTCCCACTCCAGTGGGTGCAACAGTAGGGAAAGCATTGGATAGCGTAGGGATAAAATTTAATATTCCCACTCCAGTGGGTGCAACAGTAGGGAAAGCGTTGGATAGCGTAAGGGTAAAAATTACTATTCCCACTCCAAAGAGTGCAACAGTAGGGAAAGCGTTGGATAGCGTAAGGGTAAAAATTACTATTCCCACTCCAAAGAGTGCAAGCGTAGGGAAAGCATTGGATAGCGTAGGGGTTAAAATTACTATTCCCACTCCAGTGGGTGCAACAGTAGGGAAAGCGTTGGATAGCGTAGGGGTAAAAATAATATTCCCACTCCAGTGGGTGAAAGCGTTAGATAGCGTAGGGGTTAAAATTACTATTCCCACTCCAGTGGGTGCAACAGTAGGGAAAGCGTTGGATAGCGTGTGGGTAAAAATTAATATTCCCACTCCAGTGGGTGCAACAATAGGAAAAGCATTGGATAGCGTAAGGGTAAAAATTACTATTCCCACTCCAAAGAGTGCAACAGTAGGGAAAGCGTTGGATAGCGTGAGTGTAAAAATTACTATTCCCACTCCAAAGAGTGCAACAGTAGGGAAAGCGTTGGATAGCGTAGGGGTTAAAATTACTATTCCCACTCCAGTGAGTGCAACAGTAGGGAAAGGGTTGGATAGCATAGGAGTTTGAATTACTATTCCCACCCCAGTGGGTGCAACAATAGGGAAAACGTTGGATAGCGTAGATGTTAAATTCACTATTCCCACTCCAGTGGGTGCAACAGTAGGGAAAGCATTGGATAGCGTAGGGGTTAAAATTACCATTCCCACTCCAGTGAGTGCAACAGTAGGGAAAGCGTTGGATAGCGTAGGGGTTAAAATTACTACTCCCACTTCAGTGGGTGCAACAGTAGGGAAAACGTTGGATAGCGTAGGGGTAAAATTTACTATTCCCACTCCAGTGGGTGCAACAGTAGGGAAAGCGTTGGATAGAGTAGGGATAAAAATTACTATTCCCACTCCAGTGGGTGCAACAGTAGGGAAAGCGTTGGATAGCATAAGGGTAAAAATTACTATTCCCACTCCAAAAAGTGCAACAGTAGGGAAAGCGTTGGATAGCGTAGGGGTAAAAATTACTATTCCCACTCCAGTGGGTGCAACAGTAGGGAAAGCGTTGGATAGCGTAGGGGTTAAAATTACTATTCCCACTCCAAAGAGTGCAACAGTAGGGAAAGCGTTGGATAGCGTAGGGGTTAAAATTACTATTTCCACTCCAGTGGGTGCAACAGTAGGGAAAGCGCTGGATAGCGTAGGGGTTAAGATTACTATTCCCACTCCAGTGGGTGCTACAGTAGGGAAAGCGTTGGATAGCGTAGGGGTTAAAGTTACTTTTCCCACTCCAAAGAATGCAACAGTAGGGAAAGCGTTGGATAGCGTAGGGGTAAAAATTACTATTCCCACTCCAGTGGGTGCAACAGTAGGGAAAGCGTTGGATAGCGTAGGGGTAAAAATTACTATTCCCACTCCAGTGGGTGCAACAGTAGTGAAAACGTTGGATAGCGTAGGGGTTAAAATTACTATTCCCATTCCAAAGAGTGCAACAGTAGGTAAAGCTTTGGATAGCGTAAGGGTTAAAATTACAATTCCCACTCCAGATAATACAACATTAGGGAAAGTAAATACTTCATATATTATTTTAAAATTTAAAAACGAATATCTATTAATAATTGATTAAAAATAATTAAAATTCTTATATAATATAATAATTAATATATTAAAATTACTAATTAACAATAATTATTTCAATTGATCACCTATTAATACTAATTAATTAAAAAATAACTATTAATTATTTAATAATTAAAAATTATTCAACAATTATTTCCAATTAAATAAATTTAAATACATTTAATTATTTAATTAATTATTAATAAATTACTTCCCACCCTATTCCCCTATAAACCCACAACCCGCTACAGAAAATAAAGTATTAAATACTTAATTAATAATTCATTCTAAATAAATACCAACAAATAATTTTACATATTTAATTAATTATAATTGAATTACTTCCCACCCAATTCCCCTATAAACCAACAACCCGCTACAGAAAATAAATCTGTCAAATTTACATAATTAGCAATTAATCAATTAATTAAAATTAATTACCAATTAATATTTAATTAATTAACAAATAAAAAATAATTAACAATTAATTAAAATATACTTTTAATAAATAAATGTATATATTTAATTAATTATAAATAAATTACTTCCCACCCTATTCCCCTATAAACCCACAACCCGCTACAGAATTAAATTACGCAATAATTATAAAAACAAAATTCATTAATTAAAATTAATTATAACATAAATACACACTTTTCACACATATTATAACATAAAAATACACTATAAAAAATTAGATATTATTAAAAAATCGATATTTTTAACTATCTATATTATATACTTCGATATTTTAACTTTCTATATTTTTAACAGCCGATATTACATCACTTACCTTAAAAACGATATTTTGGTTATCGATATTCTGTCCTGTCGATATTTTGTCCAGTCTATATTTAAAACTCGATATTATGTCCAATCGATATTTTTGAGTCAATATTATGTCTGTGCACCGGTTTAGGCATGTAGAGGCATTTCAAATTGATGAATCCTTTTGGCAATTACTGCTGGCAACCCTGCCTAATGCACTGAGGTGATCACTGCTGGTAATCTGACATGGGGTGACCACTAATGTAATCTTGTCTGATGTGCTCACTATTAGAACACTAATAAAATGAGTAGCTCAAGATGATTTTCATTTAACTTATGTAGCTCTTATCACAGAAAAGGTTGTGGACCCCGGAGATAGAGAGGCCAATATCAACAGTGCTTCCGCCACAATCTTTGAAGCTCTAATTCAGTCTATCTATACTCATCCATGAAAGACCCAGAGAGTGTGTTACCACATGTCCTTACAATACAGGAAGACTTTGGATGACAGCCTGGGCTAAAGACCAACTGGAAAACATCATGCTATTTTCCCGTGGGGGCCATGATCTATCGATCACCGGGACACCTATCCGAATATGCCAGTTCAAATCCCTATATGGGTATAACTGTAATGTTTTCACTGGAAACTGACCCAGAACTAAAGATCAGTAGTGAATTTTAGATGATAAACTGATCTCTTGCCTTTTGGATATAACTTGCACTCTCCTTATTGGGTCGTATTGCACTTCTAAAAAATGATCCTACACTCCAGATGTCTGTAGGCATTCTAAGGGTTATGTGCTTGCTACTCAGATCAATATTCCAGAGATTCACTGATCTGCTGACCACTGATGTATGTTGGAGCATGAATCCCAGGAAAGAGTTAGTTATACTCAAACTCCCATACAAGAAGCGCAGCTTAACCTTTTTAGATTGTGAATGCTACTACTTACCATCCAAGTTACAACATTTCCCAGTGTGGCTGGAGGAGATGTCCAATCAAGAGCGGTCACTCTTGTATGCTATGATGAAACTGTATTAAAACATTCATAATCAGCACTAAGACTGGTGGACCGCGGATCCCCCAAGTTTATGTCACTAATGTCATTAGGATGGTGCCAAGCAGTGTGGGATATCCTTAGTTTGATGAGCTGAAATGTGAGACAGAGAGTGATGGTTGGCTAAAGGGAGGATGTTGAGTGTTGGGAGCCCTGTACGAGGTAGTCCCTTTATTAACATTTGAACAAATTGACAGTGGTGGCCGATACATACTGACAGTGGTGGGGTGGGTTGAGGGAGCATGGGGGTGGAGCGCGGGGTACCGCGGAGGGGGAGAAACAATTAAATAAAACTTACTTCATGCTGCTTCTGCCGCCTCGGAGTTCCCCTACTTCCTGGTCCCCACATACACTGGGAAAGAAGGAGACTCCCCATCCAATGCCTGCACTTCTCTTATGCTGAAAAAAAGCAGCACAGGTATTGGCCTGAGCAGGCTGCTTTGACGCTTTGCTCAGGGAAACTGTGCCGTTTCTCCAACCTGGCTGTGCAAACTGCCAGGTTGGAGAAGCCTAATTGGACATGTTTGTTTGGCCAGCTTAAAACAGTCGGCCAAACAGACATGCACAGTTCAATCAATCAATCAGGGGATTTGTAAAGCGCGCTACTTACCCATGAGGGTCTCAAGGCGCTGAGGAGGTGGGGGGGGGGGGCGACGCTACTGTTCGAAGAGCCAGGTCTTGAGGAGTTTTCTGAAGGCGAGTAGGCCTTCGGTCTGACGTAGGTGGGTAGGAAGGGTGTTCCAGGTCTTGGCTGCGAGGTAGGAGAAGGATCTGCCGCCGGAGGTAGTTCGTTGGATGCGGGTGATGGTGGCGAGGGCGAGGCTGGCGGGTGGGGTGTGGGTGATGAGTCTGCTATTCAGGTAGGCTGGTCCGGCGTTGTGTAGTGCTTTGTGTACGTGGGTGAGTAGTTTGAAGGTGATCCTCTTGTCGATGGGGAGCAAGTGTAGGTTCCTCAGGTGGGGGGTGATGTGGCAGCGGCGGGGTGCGTTGACGATCAGTTTTGGATGCGCTGGAGTCGTATTAGATGTTTGGCTGGGATTCCGGCGTAGAGTGCGTTGCCATAGTCAGCCTGCTGCTGACGAGGGCCTGTGTCACCGTTCTTCTTGTTTCGGCCGGGATCCATTTGTAGATCCTGTCAAGGGTGCGGAGGGTGTTGTAGCAGGAGGAGGAGACGGCGTTGACCTGTTTGGACATGGAGAGGGTGGAGTCGAGGATGAATCCCAGGTTGCGTGCGTGGTCAGTGGGTGTCGGTGCTGCCCCTAGAGTGGTAGGCCACCAGGAGTGGTCCCAGACTGAGGGGTTGGGCCCGAGGATGAGGACCTCCGTCTTGTCCGAGTTCAGTTTCAGGCGGTTGCTCCTCATCCAGTCGGCGATGGCCTTCATTCCGTCATGGATGTTGGTTTTGGCAGTGCTTGGGTCCTTGTTGAGGGAGAGGATGAGCTGAGTATCATTGGCGTAGGAGATGATGTTGAGGTTGTGGTGGTGGGCCACTTGTGCGAGAGGGGCCATGTAGATGTTGAACAGCGTCGGGCTGAGGGAGGAGCCCTGGGGGACGCCGCAGATGATGTCTGTGGCTTCGGATCGGAAAGGCGGGAGGTGGATGCTCTGGGATCTGCCGGAGAGGAAGGACGTGGTCCAGTCGAGGGCCTTCTCTTGGATACCGGCTTCATGCAGCCGAGTTTTTAGTGTGCAATGGCAGACCGTGTCAAAGGCGGCAGATAGGTCCAGGAGGATGAGGGCTGATGTTTCGCCGTTATCTAATTGGCGCCTGATGTCATCTGTGGCGGAGATGAGGGCTGTCTCGCACCGGCGTAGCTAGGGGTGGGTGAGGGGGACGGACCACCCCAGGCGGCACTGTTTTGGAGGCGGCAAGGCAGCGCGGCACTTGTGGCCCGTTGCGGTGGCCTTTATGATTTATTTGGGGACATTCACTGTCTGACACTTTGTCAGTCAGTGTCCCCAGCCCCCAAATAAATTTTAAACGCCACCGCAACGGGCCACACTTTTAAGTGCAAGCAAACTCACCTGCTTTCAACTGCTGCCTGCAGCTTACGCACGCTGCATGCACATTGCACTCATGGTGGTGTGGTGCGCGCGCAAGTCAGGCAGTCTCTCCTGGTGGCAACCTCCCACGCAAAGACACGGGCTAATGCGGGGACGAGCCACAGGTCCCAGAGTCATGATGAGCTCAGCTGCCACCCGCGCAAGAGGCATGATTGCGGCAGGCGGCCTGGGCCGGGTGCGTAAAACACTACTGCCGGCTCACCGTGAGAGTCTGGATGGCGAGCGGCACGGGGGCCCGGGACGAGCCTGAGAACAGGCAGGCTGCAGCAGAGTGCACCATCGATGGGCAGTAGTGCAGTCACGCACGGACGTTCCCGCTGAACTGTCTCTGTGAAATGTAAGTGATTATGGTGACACACTAATAAGGTCAGGTTTAGCACCTCAAATGCATGCAAAATTTAATTGTAGCAAGATAAAAATGTCTGGCAACGACTTGTAGTTTCGTTTTCACAGTAGAACGTTTTTAACAGGCCAGGAGTGTCGGTCGTAGGGCCGGACTCTACAGTGTTAACTACAACATTCATATATCACAGCTCAGCCTGGCTTGGCTACAGGGCATTCCCGTGACATGGTGTCATGTGAGGGAACCAGTCGGTCAGTGTGTCTCCATTTGCAAGCAAGTGAAGTCGTCTCACTGTTTGAGTATAGCGTGCGGCCATTATGGTCTTTAGATACTGCCGCTCCCGCAGCCTCCCTTGCTGTAGAAATATGGTGCCTAGCTTTATATGTATGATAGCATGCATTGCCCCATGAAGGTCGCAGTCAGCGCACTCGCAGAGGCAGGATCATCAAGAGATAATCAGACTGGTTCTGACTGCCTCTGGTGCCCATTGCAAGACTGGTCCTCCCGGTTCACTCAGGACTGTGTAAATCGGTGTTTTTACAAATAATATTGTTGCGCATATTTAGTTTACAACCTGAGGCTGTAACTCATAGATTACCTTAGTCTGGTGCCGGCAGCAGGCTAATAAGCTCAGTTCACGTGCAGATCGTCCCAGACTGGCAGACATGCTGGCAGGCGGCAGCTTTCTGTTTTTCATCTCTGAGCTGCTTTCGGGTGAGGTAGCAACAACCAAATGCATGACCCCTCGCAGTGCTCTCTACTGTGGTGAGGAGGTTGTTGTGGCACTGCACAATATTTTGATTTCCGCAGCAGGCCGGTCTGACCTCAGGCGCCCTCAACACCCAAGCCTGCGGCCGGGCCTGCAATTGCTGGTCCGGACCCCATTGGAAATCATGTTCTTTGAGTGACAAACAATCTCTATTACTGACCTCCTGTCCTCCAGTTAGACGTGTTTGCTTTGGGAGCACAGGGCACAGTGTGTGTCCAGTTGGAGCTTGGCCACAGTGGAGCATACATGTTTTTAAGTGCGACCTCCAGCCTGCTGGAACCCTGTTAACCACTTTTGAGCTCCTCTGCCAGAGGCCTTACACCAGTATTCTTAAATGGGTCCTTGGAAGAAAAAGGGCTGTCTGTACAATAAAGATGGAAAGAGCAGCCTGCCCAACAGCAGAGACTGACAGCACCAATATATAAAGCACCTGACAGTCCCTACAGCATTTTAAAGGATAGCCAGTCAGGTGGCCATTCAAAGCTTTCAGTTTGTTATGGCGGTAGGGAGAACTGTGGCTGTGATACTGTTAGTTAGGATTGGCAATGACAATAGGCCTAATTTGTTTTTGTAAGTGTAGTCTGTTTCTCATGTGGGTTAGTGGCCTTCCATTCCTGGTGCTCTGCAGAGTTTCTAGTTGCTTAAATGTGTGTAATTTTTTATATTTATATGTTTCCCTCATCTTCCTTGCTTGAATTTCGCTTACAAGAAAGTGTCACTCATAATCATTGAATGTCACTCATAATTACACCGAAATTATGAAAATGTCACACATAAGCAATCTGAAACCTTGGCAGCTATGCTTCCTTTATGTCCGGCCTGCTGTTGTTACCTGTACTTCCGGTGCCAGCTGCGCCACTCCACATGCACAAACCATGAGCTGAACATTGCAGGCATTGGCCTGCAACTGCAGAAACGTAGACAAGGCCGCCGGTTGTACAGTGGGGTGTCGGAGAACATTCCATAAAGTATAGAACCCTGCAATTGCTGGTAATTTCTACGTTTTTATTTCTTTATTTGAAATTTTATATCACACACAGACGACGTTAAAGTACTCTACAGTTATTTTTTTACAAAAAAATGTGAGGAATGATTCCAAATAATAAACATACATATTTACAAAGAAATGTTCAAGATGACGTCAGAGCATTTTGCAATTTGTAGATACATATTCTGAGAAATGCATCCTAGTCATACAAATCCATGTTAGCAAAGATGTGTTGTCTTATAGTGAACGTTAAGTCGTCAGTTTGTTCTTCACGCTACAATATTTGATTTAAGAATTGCACTGCATATGTGGCGGTGCAGGTGCTGGAGAGAGCTGCAATTAAATGTCACAAACGTAAGTGTTAGTATGGTGGCAGTCTGTGTTTTCTCCTTTGTACTGCCGATCACCGGTGTATTTAACTGTGCAGCCTTGGACCATGGCATGTATGTGCATGTAACCCTCGCGGCACAGCTCCAATGGCTGTCATACTGGACGGCGGAAAGTTACCCCCAAGAGACTTTTACCCCGACCGGCAGAGTCGCAACCCCGGAACACACCCGTCTTCTCCTCCCGGGCACCAAGCCACGGCGTACATACCCCCTTCAGGTAGCGATAGCGCGCCGGTGCATGATGCGGATCCACCGGATATCCCCCGGTAGACCTCCGTACTCCCCGCTACTACCGTTGATAGGCAGCCCCAGGCAGGACTCCTACTTCACGGCTCCACTGTTCACCGAATGGTCGCACTGTGGCATCACAGATCTGGAATCGCTCTTTGAAGAAGGCCAGCTGAAATCACTCGACCGCCTGGTCGCTGAATACGGGCTCCCCCCAGGTCAATTCCTCAGATATAGACAGCTGCTCGATGGGTACCGGCCCCATTTTAATCTCCGAACTGGCGAGCCAGACACGCATCCAGTAATACATACTATCCTGCATATGGGAGTGGGACGCCACTTAGTCACCTGGCTATATAAATCCATCCGGGAACTCTCGCACGCCCCCCTGACGGCCTTACGTGCTACATGGGAGGAGGACATAGGTCGCGCACTACACGACTCGGAATGGACTAAAGCACTTGAGGCCCCAAAACGCGTCTCTAGGAACGCCCGCTTCAAAAACATCCAATACTATATCTTACACAGGGCATACCTCACCCCAGCGCGCTTGCAGAAGTTCTATCCCTCCACACCATTCCTATGCCCCAGATGTAGCTCCCCTGCTACAGATTTTCGTCACATGTTTTGGAGTTGTCCCAACCTTCATCCCTTATGGCGGGCGGTGCACGGAACACTGTCGGAACTCACAGGTCTCACTACAATAGCCACCTGGGAGTCCAGCGCACTAGGCATCTTTCATGTCCCTAAGCAAGAACCGGTGCATAGACGCTTCGTGTCCTTAGCGCTCCTGTTGGCGAACAGATGCATAGCCATGCACTGGCGATCCTCGGAAGGTCCCCCTATAGCAGCATGGACGGGGGCGGTCTGTAAGTGGGCGGCGGCGGAAGAGGATGCTCTTAGAGAGGAAGAAGCCAGGGGCGCGCGTAAAATTCCCATATCCATGGAATGGGTCATGCTCCTCCATAGCTTCCGGCAGTCCATGCGTGCAGGAGACCCACCTACTCCTCCCCCCCCCCCGCCCGAGAGAGCCAGTAGCCTCTACCTGGTGTCAACCATCCCAGGGCCGACTCCCGGTACCCCACACATCCTAGCCAAATTCTCATCTGCCATACCACCCATCCCGTCACTCACATACACGGGATGTATCCACCCCCTGTCCGTCCCTCTCCCCCCCTTGGAGTGCAAACTGGATGGCCCAGTGGCCCCCCCGACGCCCGTCACCAGTATCCCCCTACTTAGACCCTACTAGCGCCCACATGCTTCCCTCCCACAGTTTTGTCTCCCCCCGTTCTCTGGTAGCACCGCTATATGAACTGTACAGACCCCGATCCTACGCCCTTGAGGCGGGAACTTACATGCCTGTTATTATTCACCGTCCTCTTGGCGATGCATGTTCACTGTCTCCCAGCCTGTAGACATATTTGCACGATCTGTACTGATTTATGGAGGAAATGCATACTTGTACCAGTTGTATAAAACAAGAAAACGTTGCGCGCCTAGCTGATCGTGGCTGAATGTTGATGCCACGTCAGCAGATAATTTACACTGTACCCATATACTTTGATGCAACAATAAAAAACAAATTTCAAAAAAAAATAAAAATGTATGTGCATGTAACTTGCATGATCGAGGTAACTTGTCTTCTAGGTGGTGGGTAAGCTGCATGTTGACGATTTTCGCAATGACCTTCGCGGGGAACGGGAGCGGGGAGATGGGACGGAAGTTTTTGAGGTCTTTGGGGTCGGCCTTGGGCTTCTTGAGGAGGGCGGTGATTTCGGCGTGCTTCCAGCTTTCCGGGAATGTCGCGGTTTCGAAGGAGATGTTGATGACCTTCCTTGGTTGGGGTGCGATGGCTGCGCCTGCCTTGTTGAATATGTGGTGTGGGCACGGGTCCGTCGGAGATCATGAGTGGATGGAGTTCATTGCTCAGCAAGGAATTGTTTTGAATATTATACCTGGAATTGGTTTCCTGGGTTTGTAGGGAAGAGGGGTGACCTTCCTTTCTTTGCTTTGAAGCAGGTTTTGTTATTGTTATTTTGATACTGATTGCCATATTCTTGTTGTGCGCCTGAATATATATCTGGTCATCCCTTTATATTTGTTTTGGATGGAGTTTATGACCTTGCGTGTCTCGTCATCGCAGAAATGCACATCGCTCAGCGCCCCTACCATTGATCAGGCCCGCCCTGCCCATCCCTACACACGCTGGCACAGATAGCAGCTGACAACTAAAACTATATTGTTTTATTTTTCAGCCATTGGCGAGGAGGCGCCCCTGGAAATTAGATGCAAATTCACAATTGGGGCTGGACAATTCATGATATTTGCAAGAGTGGCAAGGCCACAGATCTCACCCATAGAGGCTTCCCAAGACCCAAATCTATCACAATGACACAAATCTTATGTAGGGATGGAGACCCATTTCTAATACCTACATGGTGCTCATTCTGGTCCGATCACTACCCCCATAGTGATTAGAGTGAAACAGGAAAAATATAATGGGATTCCGCACACAGAATGGAACAGAATTTTGTGTATCATAAAACAGTGTGTCAACGCAAGATTCACCTTGCCCAATTCAAAATTCTACTTCATGCCTATCTTACCTACAGTTACTAAATAAAATATACCTCAGCAGATCACAAGAATGCCCGAGGTGCTGTCATGATTGTGCTAACTTTCTCGATATGATATGAACATGCTCTTTTATTGGGGGATATTGCATATTGTATCTGCGCCCTAGACCAAAAAAAGAGATAAATAACTATGGATTTAGAGTGCTGGCACTATTACTAGCTGAAAGGACTATAATAATCCATTGGTTGCAAACAACGGGCTTCTCCTTGAATGTGTAGAGAAAAGATGCTAATGAATAGTTGGTGGTTGAGAAATCTCGAATACCTATGATGAGTAAGGATTTGACACTCTGACAACATCCAGGATTGGCGAGCAAGACAGATAAGATTAAGTGAGAAAGAAAAGGGGTACATTTTGCTTTATCTTCCCCGATTGACGCTGCAAAAGGAAATTAAGAGACCCATGCTAAATTATAAAAAAACTTGCTGGCAACCTCTGTATAGTCATGTTACCGGGCAAATGTACCACAAACTCGATGCTTGAATACACTATAGTGATACTCACTCGCCTACAAATGCTAAGACATGTCTCTTTATAAAATTGCAAACAATGTGCCGAAAGCAAGTGTACATTTACTTAGACACCTGCTACATATTTTGTCTGATCTTTGTGGGTCAATATCTTGAAAGTTGTTATAAAGATTTTAAGAGACATTCAGCCTGATTCATCATTCTCCCGTTTTGCGAGCCCCTAATAGCGATTCATAGCGAATCGCTATTAAGGACTCGCAAAACGGGATTCATGTATAAATTGCATCAAGAAATGCGATTCCTACATAATCCTTATTTGCGATTAGCAAATTGCTAATCGCAAATAAGGAATAACTCGCCATTCATTCCTATGGGCCAAAAGGCCCATGGGAATGAATGGGGAGTATTCCTTATTTGCGATTAGCAATTAGCTAATCGCAAATAAGATAGCGATTCGAAGGGTGCCAGGGGTGTCCAAAGGACACCCTGTAGCACCCCTGAAATGAAATTTTACACAGGTGTTGCACACACACATGTCCAAAGGACATGTGTGTGTGTAACATGCAACTCAGAAAAATGCATTTAAAAGCATTTTTCTGAGTTTTCGCAATTTACCACGAGGTCTGACCTCGCGGTAAATTGCGGCCACAAATTGCAAATTCGCAAAACAAAATGGGATGATGAATTGCATTTAAGGAATCTCAAATAAAGATTCCTTAAATGTAATTTCTCGCAAAATTGCGAGATCGCAATTAGCGATTTTTGCTTTTGGGATGATGAATCCCAAATGCAAAAATCGCACTTGCAAAGGGCCAGATTCTCAGAATCTGGCCCTTTGCGAGCCGATTTCGCCTTCATGAATAAGGCTGATTGTAACATAGAAGCAGCCTTAGATTGCAGCGAGCGTGTTGTGGAGATTTATTCGTATCTCTTTCAAAGATAATACTACTTGGCAAACTGAAAGGCTTATTATTTAAAAAAAATCACAAGTAACACGTGGACATCAATTTATTTTGTAAATATGTTTTTCAATCACATGAAGGTCTTCAGTTTTGTGTCATATTTCTTTAACGTTTTGTGGCACCTGCTTGCAATAAAAAAATAAAAAATATATAATCATTGCGCAAGCTTACTAGGGCCAGACCTACTGGCCTTGACAATGCTTGTTAAATTAGGTAGCACAGGTGCTGTCAAGACAGCTCATTTGTGCGGAAGGGAAGAACCTGCCTTTTAAATTCCTTTTCTCATAACAGAACCAGCACTGTTCGGAGAACATAGGACGCATGTCCATGTAATGGCTAGGGCGGTCGACTTTGAATCGGGGGAACCGGGTTCGAGTCTCGGCAATAACGCTGAACATCCTGTGATTCTGGGCAAATCACGTAATCTCCCCGTGCCTAACAAAAATGAATGTATCCTCATGTAACACAACTGGTGCTATGTAAAGAGCTCTGATACCCGATACTGGCTCAAGTATATAAAACTTGGTAAACAAATCGTAAACAAAACAATGGAAGAAATCTTCTCACTGTCCATTTGGTGGATGGGAATCGATCAAAAAAGGTGGGGGGATAAAGGGCAGGTCCCCACCTTCATTGCTAAGACATGTTACGCCCTTAACTTTGATATCCATTGTGGTTATCTGAAATACAGGTCACAAGTTTAAAGATGCTCTTTAAAATCGCAATATTCTTTGCAATAAGCAAACAAGAGAAGAGAGTAAGTGGTGTGCCTTGGGTTCAAGGTTTGGGTGGGCAGTGGAATAAGCACAGTGGTTTGTGAAGTTCTGATTAGATTTCGCAAAGCATCATAAAATGACTCCTTTTTCAATTACAGCTATCCAGAAGTGGTAACGCTCGTCATATTTCTCCTGATGGCTCTATCATGGTTTACACGGGATCCTGGATTTGTTCCAGGGTGGGAATCGCTGTTTGGACCGTAAGATCTGTAATTTTGGTTTTTATTGTGTTCTTTCCGTAGTCTTTTAATAAAAGTGTCAAATGTTGAATTTTTTTCCTTAGTCTTTGTAAGATTATTCTAACTGTGAAAATGAAGTGTACCTGACTTACATGTTCTTCTTTTATACATAACAAAACTTCTACCACACAAAACTGACAAAGAACAAAACATTAATAGTATCTACTAAACCAGATCCCTTTGACCTCAAGTCTGAATCATCTAGAATATATTTTTCACACATTGATATGTTTTTCACAACACTCATGCTCCTACAGTTATGATCTTTCTTTCGTGGCCCCTTGAAAAAGACAGGTGCTTCTATTACAGAATTAATAATATTACTTTTGTTAACCTCAAAAGAAAAAGAAAGTCTCTGCCATTTTCCACAAATATCTGAAGGTTCAGCACCAAAATGTGAGATCTTGTCAGTTTTTCTCTACTTTCGCAAAACACCCAGAGAGTGGTCAAGTAAATAGATTTTAAGTTTTCTTGGGAAAACAAATTGGACAAGCATATGGAAGAGAATACCACAAGTAGATTCTTTTATTAGAATCACCTAAATCCCTCACCCTCCAACTTGGCTCTGGGGAAAGGTTACTATATTTCTTGAAACCTCCAAACTTTGCAAAATGCAAACTTCTCAAAGTTTTAAGCAATACCAAAACAAACTGTTTTGGCTTTGTCAATGCAGGAGGCTTTTAAAATGTACTGGCATCGGGAAAGCAAACAGTGGTAACTATTCATATTAGAGTGATAATGCCAGATTCCTATCTTATCTCTTCTTACTATCTATTAAGAATCCTCTGTCAATTGGATCTTTTTATCTGCTGGAAGTGTAAAGGGGAGAAAACCAATACATTCCCTACCATCAATATGAGCTAACCAATTCAGACTTGAAAGGACCACTGACTCCGACTTACAATTTTAGGATTTTATATAAAGCCAAAAATAATTGGACATACAAGCACTTCATGACGAGGTTAAAGAAATGCATGGGCTATAATACAAAATTCATTCTACGAATCAACCTAATTTGATGCAAAGTGAATAGGATAAGCAAATCTAGGAAAATTAAACTAGCAACAACTGCTCTGATATCCAAATTTGTCTTCCTCAGTTACAGAAAGGAAAATAAATCAGTTAGGTCTATCCCTACACTACCACTAAGGTGACATCCCTACTTAGCATTTCCCAGGCCAGATTAAGAAAAGGTGTCAGCTTGTGAAAACTTCCTAAGAAGTACACTCACGTTGCCTAGGTCTGAAGCCAAAGCTAGGTCTTCACTCTAAGAATCGATCCGTTCTTAACCTCCTAACCACTTTCTGCTCTCGTCTCCCCCTCTTCCCTCATCTGACTTTCCTCCCTCGAGACACTGTCCCTAATGCAAAATGCTCAACTCAAAGAATACGCCCCGAAACACCTCCTTGGGATGGACTTCTTTGGCAGGTGATTTTCCATAACTTGTGCTTCGTCCAAGAACGGTTGAGTTGTCCTTGGGTCTCAGGCTTCTCCAGAGAGCTTCCAATTATCAAATTCCAATGTAACATTGTAACAGGTCTACTCAATACCTAACTCCTAAAACAAAGAGCATCAGTCTAACTAATGAGGACAATGTCCTCGCACCTTAAACGAAAACATGTGAACGAATCAACCTTGTACGCACAAATCTGCTGACAGCCGTCAACTGAAAGCCTTCCCAGGAAAAATAAATTTCAGGCCTACTTGATTCAGCTAACATAAGAAACCAAGAACAGGCATTTCCATTTCAAAACATAAATACTCATTTTAGGCCTTTATACACTAAAGAATACACAATTAACAACGTTGCAATTACAAGCTTTACAGTTCTTCACCTTTAGGGCCCATTTAGACATCTCTACACGTGCAGACTTTTATGGTGCACGTTTAAATCTAATGCATTACATTACAGATGAACTTATTCGTGAAGCACATGCATAAGGCAATTAAGTTTGAATGTCGTTTTTCCCTTTCTATTAACACAAACTAATTTTCTAGCATTACCCAACAATTTATTTATTACGATCACATTTTCTAATGATTAAGACTTAGTTTAACGCAGAATACATGTGGGTGTGGACTAGCTGTGATTATAATGCACCACTACAAATTTCAGAATATCATGACTCTCTATCAAAAGTAAAAAGATTCTATTTTTTTAAAGATGGCTGCCAAAATGCATAACCCAACATGTGTCACTGCCTTACGCTTTGTGGTTGCCACACTGAAAGAATAGAAACAATGTTTACTGTACTTTTAAAAATGGCTGTCGTGTTGCATGGCACAAGATGACAACACAATGCAGTGGCCAGCTTGAAAATACAGAAAACATTACTTTCTATATAGCAGCATTGTGTGCTACAACGTAAGGATGTGATGCATTTTGTGTCATGCAATGCTGCAGCCCTGTATACACTATAGAAACAATATTTATTTATGAAGAGAACTCTAATGTGTAATTGGTGCCTTAGAAGAGCTTTCATATTCACACTTATGCATTGTACATACTTCACCAGTTTTAATTAATGAGGCAAATTAATTCTGAGACTTGAGAGGTATATTATGTACCTGCATTTTACACTTGGGATATCAGTAGATTGTAGGACCAGGTATGTGCTTACATCCTAAGAATTAACAAGATTAAAACGGTTTCTTACATTACCTCCAAGGATGAAAGAGCATTACATCCCACATACTGGACAAGTTTGTAATGCTGAAAAGAGTCCTCTTCAGCATCTTGGTAGATCTTTGATCAGCATTTGACAATGTTCCAGCACACCTATTGTGGAATTGAGAATATAGTTATTCCTTTGGACCTTCTAAATATGCTGATCTATCATCACATGGGGGGGGGGCATAAGGAGAGGCTGAATGATCTTTCTTAGTGAACAATTCTGCTTGTCAGGATTGCACCTTAGCTCCCCTTCTATTGTCATTGCACATTAACCTATAGTAAAGATGGTCAGCAATTGTTCCAACGATTCCCCTATCTTAGCAGGATTTTCACTTTATAATTTACTGAAGACACCTTGTTACTTTGTTAATCTCCTAGAGGCTTACAGATCCTATTTCACAAGTTAGCGGATTTGTGTAGAGTTACATGCCTATAAGCTATTGTAGAAAAAAGACAAAATTAATTATGTTTAGACCATAAAGGTGTGAGAAACATGTTCCCTGAATATGTCCCTTCAGGAGCAGGTGAATGTGTTCCCTTATTTGGGAATCAGTTTGTCATCTTATATTACCTAGAAGCCTAATATTCCAGATTGAAGAGTCTTGCAGCTAAAAGTGGGGGCTACTTAGTGTCCTCTGCTCTGGAAGTTTACAAAGTACAGTGGGAAAATGCATCTATGGGGCGGAACTCTAGGTCTGATTAAACCTTGCCCAACTTGTCTTCTTGTGAAACAGGGTTTTAAAAACTATTGTTGAGACCCCCTGGAACATCTACAATGACCTTTGGGGGTCAGTGGATCGAAGGGAGGTATGCCCCTGGGGAGATTGGGATAACGGGCCAGCCTAGGCTACATATGGACTATATTTGGGATATATACTGTTGGGCTGCAAGCGCAATATATATCCACCAAATTTATATAAAAAGGCATCATTTTGGGAAGGAGGCAGTAACGAAGCAAGTTGAGTTTAGGGAGTATTAGCTGATGGAGGAGGAACAGGTACAAGAAGCCATGCGCCTGCTTGCTGAGGCAGGGCGCATTGGTCTTCTCACACTGGGCGTGTGTGTCGTGTTGTGTTGTGGCGCAGCAGGCAGCAAGCTGTGTGGTGGCGGCGATATTGGCCAGCTTGAAGAGGCACGGCCTAAGGTAAGCACCAGGGTCGCTGGAGAGGTAGAAGAGCACCACTGGTTGTGCAAAAGGGTTGCACACTGTGCAAGGCACGGGTGCCATAGGTGGTGCCAGAAGAACCCCACAGGTCGTTGGGAGGGAGGAGGTAAAGAAGGCAGCATCTGGGCCAAACAGGTGCCCGGCCAAAGTACATCACAAAGGGGAAAGGACGCAGGACTAAAGGAAACAGGAGGAAAGGCAGGCAGGGCAGGAGGTAGAGTGAGAGCAGTAAAGAAATGATCAGACGGGTGAGCTGCCGACGGAGGGGTGGTTGGAGGGGGGTCCCAGGGGAATGTGGTCACAATGGTCATTTTCAAGAGGCCGCCCCGGTTTCACACTGGCCAGGTGGAAAATTCTCAGGGACATCGAAGGGCGTAGCCAGGGGCCACGTGGTGAGCCTTGCAACAGCATTGGAAGCTGCAATTTGGGAGTGGAGCGATAAGGAGGAGCAGGATGATGGGGAATGGTAGGAGGGGTATGAGGAGGGGGCGATGCAGAGAATTGAAGTAAGGCCACCCCACAGGATGTATACATGTCAGGGCACTGGCTTTGGGTTCCAGAGCAGTGTGAAGAGTGGGTAGATAGGAACTCTAACCTCAGCACGCTGGACCTCCCTTTAATATTACATGCTCAACACCATAGTAGCCATGCAGACTTAGGAGGGCTTTATGCTGCTAGCAGGCCCTGAGGGGAAGAGATGGTGGGGTCTCAGGCAGCCAGCCGAATAGTTAGTCGGCTACAACAGTGCCAGGGGAATATTTGATGTGGCCTCAGCAGTTTATCAACCTGGATGGCTCAGTGCATCCCTTGGATGGCGGGCAGCAGCGCAGAGTGACAGCAGTGAAGATCCATCCAGAAGGGTGTATAACGGTCCATTGGCATACCTAAGAAAGTGCAGCGGGGTTCAAGAGAACTGCGGACAGCAGTGCAGATGCACAGGTCATGGTGCCCACAGGGCTGTGGCATGTAGTAGAAGCTCCTCCACAGTTGGATTATGAGGGATTGAGTCTCGAGGAAGTTGAAGTGATGGATGACGATGCTGAGGTGTAGGAGGTACAAAAGGGGGTGGTGATGGACGAAGCATCTGAATCTGCTGAGGTGTAGGAGGAACACAGGTGGTGGCAAAGTGGTGCAGGCAGAGGGAGGGTTCAGATAATGCAGGATGGCCATGGCGAACGGGGAGCATGTCAAAAGGCAGAGGTTGATTGTGCCCCTTCGCAACTGGTTAGGTGGCTGGATCTAGAGCGGAGGCCAACCTTGATGCCAGGTAAGGGTGCTAGGTGTTACGGGGCGAAAGAAATAGACACAAAGAAGGTGTCCGTGGGGGTGGATGCATGGGCAGAGGGGGGCAGCATGGACCTACATGTAAGTAAAGGTTTGAATGTTAAGAATGCTGTGGTAGCTACAGAAGCTCTGAGGGATGGTGGTGGGGCAGGCACCACAGACAGGGTTGCCTGAAGCAGGGGCAAAAGTGGAACAGGGCACGCCACAGCCTCAAATAGAAGAAGAGGCTGGACAAGATAAGACAGGAACTCAGTACACAGGAGCTAAAGAGAGTAAAGAATTCAAGATTAAGAAGTTGCCTTATATGGGGGTGACCAAGCCCCTTGGTGCCTACTTAATGTTTGCAACCTAGAAAAAGATATGGAAAGGGTAGTACTTTGAAACGCTGAAGCTGCTACATAGGGAACTTAGGGCAAAAGAAGGGTCCAAGGGGGAGGATTTTGAGTTGTTTAAACGACCTAAGATGCCTACGACAATTGAAAAGTGGACAGTGGCATTTTTAGTTTTCGCTAGTGTATACTGTGAAAAATACGCAGAAAGGCATGGGCGCTATTCAGATATAGGGACATGATCAGAAGAGCTCAGATCATGTATTGGGGGTACACCTGGGCACATTATGACAAGGAATTTTGCACGCAGCTAGCATGGGTTCCTGGGGCAAAATGGGGAGAAATTGATACTGATCTCTAACAGCAGACAACATTCACGGCAAGTGGCCTTCCATTAGTATTCCAGCCCTTTCAGCCCCGCCCCACCCAAGGAGGGGTGGGGATGGTGGCCAAGATGCAGGGAGGATTATATGGGATTTTAACAAAGGCCTATGTATGAGGGAGTACTGTAAATTCTGGCACAAATGCTCCAAGTGCGTAGGTAGGCAAATACTTGTGCACCGCTATGGGACAGGGGTAGTGGACAGGAACAACAGTAGGGTAATGGAACCAACACCAAGCATAGTACAGTGGCCAGCAAGGTAATAAGGCAGCAGGAAACAGGGGAGGGCGAATTGATTGTATCACCCATTGGGTTGTGCCCAAAAAGTAAAATGTCAGTTTTGCCTCATACAGCACTTGTCATTGCCAGAAGGGAGTTCCATAAATGATTTCATTTCGGAGCAGGTCAACTCGGTTTCCCAAGTGGAGTTGGTCATGGCCTTAGTGGATCAGGTGAGAAAGAGGACCCAGATCAATCAATCAGGGGGTTTAAGGCATGCTACTCACCCATGAGGGTCTCAAGGCGCTGGGCTGGTGGGTGGGGAGGGGGCGGGGGGGGTAGAGCAGGGAGTGCAGCTCTAAGAGCCAGGTCTTTAGGCTCTTCCTGAAGGTGTGCAGAGTAGGGGAGCGTCTGATGTTGAGCGCAGTAGTTGGTGAGGATTTTGTTCCGGAGGAATGTGTTCTTTGTGGATCTTATGCGTTGGTGGTAGTCTGTCATGGTGTTCTAATTTTACATGGTTTTGCTGTTTCTCCATCATTTTTCAAGACGTCTGCAGGAGTGTCTGGCTTCTTGGAGGTCGGTGGTGAACCAGGTGGCCTTCAGGGGGCATTTTCTGTCGGTGGTGCGAAGCGGGCAAGCTCCTCTGCGCAGTTGGTTATCCATTGGTTTAGTTCCTTAGCTGCAGAATTGTCGTCGGTCGAGGTGGGAGGGGGGTTACAGCTTTGGGTGGAGTTGAGGTGCTCCTTTGTGACCTTGCTCCAGTTCCTTTGTGGAGGGCAAGGAGTGGGTTTGAGATCGGTGGCAGTGTTGAAAGAGAAGGTTACACAGTGGTGGTCCATCCAGAGGGGTGCGTGGTGTGGCTAAAGCGGATGTTGTTCCCACCTACGAAGATGGGGTCGAGGGTGTGTCCTGCCTTGGGGGTAGGGGTGGTGACGATCTGTTTCAGTCCATGTTTGTGAGGTTATCCAGGAGGGTGGTTGAGTTGGAGTCGCTGAGGTTGTCGAGGTGGAACTTCAGGTCTCCGATGAGTACGTAATCCAAAGAGGTGATGGCGTGGGGTGTGACGTGGTCAGCAGTGGTAGTGGTGAACGAGGTGCAGGGTCCAGGGGTCTGTAGGCGAGGGTGCCACGGAGAGTGGTTCTGGTGCTGGTCTGGATCAGGAAGTGAAGGTGGTGGCGGAGGAGTTGCTTGTGGTGGAGGTAGATACTCGGAGGGAGCTTTTGTGTGCGATGGCGAGTCCTCCTCCTGGATGGTTGGGCTGGTCCTTCCTCTGGATCTTGTAGCCATCGGGAATGGCAGTGGCGATGTTGGGGGCGGAGGAGACTTGGTCCAGGTTTCCATAAAGAAAGCGACGTCTGGCGAGAGGGTGTTGAAGTGGTCCAGGATCCCTATGGCATGTCTGTGCAGGGAGCTCACATTGAGGAGATGCACTTCAGGGGTATGGTGGTAATGGCGTTTGTCGAGGAGGAGGTGGCCATGGCGGTGCGGACGGGGGGAAGGCCTGGCGGCAGTGACGACAGGAGAACTGGCCGTGAGTGGTGCTCGGTGTAGACAGCTGGCAGTTGTTTGCGAGGAGGGCTGCTGAGTCATAGCGATGGGTAGTCGGAGGTCCAGGGTTCCAGGCACTGGTAGCAGATGGGCTTGCCTTTGGCACGCCAGCGGTGCAGCCGCACACCGGCTGCCATTATGTAGGGAAGGGGGAGGGAAGCGCAGCTGGGAGGCGGCAGTGGGAACCCGCAGGGGAGACGGGCCGTGGGGGCAGCAACGGAGAGGAAGGGAAAACGAGCATAGTAACATAGCAAGCAGAGAGAGACATGGCACAAAATAAAAATACAGTGGCACAATTCAGAAAACAATACAGAGGCAGAATACAGAAAACAGGCACAATAACAAAGAGAGAAACAAATGAAAACAACGGCAAAAAGCAGAGACTGAAAGCAATAGAAAACCAGGCACAAAATAGCCCAGACAGCAGAGGGGCCAGCAGAAAAGCACCCTCGAACACCTACCTGCACAGAGGACGAAACAGATCAGTGACAGCAGCACTACCAGCGGAGCTGCAGGGGGTGAGAGCAGGTCAAAATGCGACATTAAGTTGGATCTTCGGCTGCTGCTGGTACACCCGGACGAATTTCAGTTGCTGGGTATACAGTTTAACTCTTTTTGAGTGGATCAGCTCCTTCCTAAATGGGTTTTCATGGCACACAGGGAAAAGGACAGTGACGCACTACCTAGATGACTTCTTTTTTGTGAGTCAAACCGGTTCTACAGACAGTTGGCAAGTTTTCCAGAGCTCATGGGTGACTTCAGGGTGCCGCTGGCTCCAGAGAGGCCGAGCACAGTACTCTAATTTTGGGTATCAAATTGGACTCAGTGTCCACGGAGGTGCGAACCGTGGTAGATAAGAAATTGCATATGCATTGGTTGCTAGACGCAATGTTGGAAAAGCACAAGCTAACAATCAGGGAAGTGCAGGTCCTGCTAGGACACTTGAATTTTGCTTGTGGGGTTGTAAGAACGTGCAGGTGGGAGCGGTAGGGCAGTGGGGCCAGGTTTGGGGGTGATTCAACATAGAACATGATAGAAAATTAAATATATAATGAATGTTCCCTCGTCGTCTGTCGAAATCCTCTTCCCCACCTGACCCCACCGCTCTTACCTGCACAGGCTGCAGGGAGGACTTGTTGTAGACAACTGGGCATGTCCTTAGCCGGGCTGTCGCTGCCTCATCACCACATGCAATTGTCTGCAGGCGCGAGAGATGACTTTTGGAGGATTTCAATGACATTCCAATGGTGACCCAAAAGGATTGTGACTGGGACGTACAGATATATTATGTGGCTTAGGTTTTGGTGTGTATTGGTAGGGCAGGTGGTGTGCAGAGGAGTGGCCCGTGATGCTGTGGGGGCAGGAGCTGACACACGCAAAGGTGTCGTTCAGAATTGACAATATGGCAGTGGTACATGTTTTGAACAAACAGTCTGCAGTAATGAGTAGGTGCTCAAACTGCTGAAAGTCTTCATGATGGGTTGTTTGAGACATAATGTAGCATTCAAGGCTAGACATGTGCCAGGGGTGGAAAATGACATTGGGGATGCTCTGTCTTGTTCACAGTAGGAAAGGTTCCATGGGTTGGCCATGGAGGCAGACAAGGACAAGACACCTGTGCCGGTGGACATGTGGACCATAGAGGATAAAGGATGCTTCAGTTGGTGGTAGGGTCTTTGACGGACTCCACCAGGTCTTGTACACAGGCATGGCCAGATTATTTATCAGGTAGAGCCAGTTGGAGGGCTGGGGTTTGGAGCAGGGAAGAGGACGTTGTCCAATTCATTCTTGCATTGACTGATAACAGTTTATCTAGAATCACAAAAGCAGGGAAATTGGCAGGACCTGCCTTCATGGGCAAACTCTTCTGGGGTTATGCGTCATCGGCTTAGGAGCTGGGAGCGAGGATGCTAGAGCGGTGGGTGATGTGAAAAGGGTTGCCAGCCACGTGTGAGGAGGCCTTTATTAAGGCATTTGTTCGACATGGTATTGGGGGTGCTGCCAACATTATGCAGCTGGGAAGAGGAGATGGTTTTGTTTTCAACACTGATGTCATGTATGTTTTTTTGGGGCATTCAAGGTTTCCAAACTGCTGGGGAAGAAAGGGGTCACTGGGTTGGACTGGGTTGATGCTGGGGGAATTAGTGGCAATATAGAGGTGCGCATTCATCAATCTGAGACAGACTAAAGGGCCAGAGGAAGACCGTGGAGTTAAAGGCATTTCCAGTTCCAGGATTATGCACAGTGCTTTGGGGCATAACGCTGAGGGTGATTAGTAGGGTCTCTCAGGGAGCGATGTTTAGATATTTCAATGGGGAGTGGGTGATTTCTTTCCAGCTGTTGTGTCTGCAGAAAGCGTTGTTGAATTTGGGAGAAGCCTCGGGGGACTATGGATCCCATTCCTTCAGGATTGGTGTGAAAAATGGAGGCCGGGATAGGATCATGCAGATGGGGCATTGGTCTTTGGAGTGCTTTCATAGGTACATGTGGTTTGGGGAAGGGGGATATTTATGATATGAGACATTTTGGTTGTATCTCACATATTGTGATCTTTTCAAGTGCATTTGCTTGCCGGAGGCAATCAAACTGTGGATTTGGATAGTTGGACATTACTTTATTAAGTGGGTGGAAAGGCACGAACCCCAGAAAGGTCAAGCCGCTAATCTCGGGCTTGACGATCACCTGTTTGAAGTTACTGTGCATAAAAAGGTGGTATGAGATGGTGAGAGCTGTTACATTGCTTAAATAACCTATTGGAGAGGCATAGATGTCCAGATGTTCTAGTTTTGCACTAGGGGAAAGTGACTTGCTTTGTTAAAAGAGATTAAAAGGGATATGCTGGAAACTAAGCAGCAGTGGTCCGAATGTTTCGTTCTGTGGACGGAACTCATTCCGAGGAGCCAGTGGAGGGGGGTGCCAAAGCCCGCAGTCATTGACAAGACCAGGCGCAAAATCAACAGGGACATGCAGGTTTGTGTTAGGGATGAAGGTTTTGGTCGGGTAGAGCACCTGTGGTTGAAATACGAGTCCACTGATTTTTTTTCAGGGGATGGGGTTCATTTGCCTCGCTACGGGATGCAACTCTTTCTGTTGCAAGTGAGGGAAGTGCTGAAGAGAACACTGAATGTGACAAGGTGCAACAGAGGTTCCTAATTGGGAGGGTCAGAAAACTCAGTTCAGTTGTCATGGTTGTAGATCAAGATTATCTTTGTGAACATAGATGTATCAGGACAATGCGGGGTGGCAATAAAGTTACACCTAGACAAATAGGATACTTAGGGCCATATGTATCAAGGCTTTTGTGAATCGCAAAGGCCGAAATTCGCAGAATTTCGGCCTTAGCGAATCGCAAAAGGCCTTTTTAGCATTTTTGCAATGTATCAAAAAATAGCATCATAAGGAATCGCAAAAATGTGCGATTCCTTATTTTGCTATAGCATTTAAGGAATCGCAATTTTGCGATTCCTTAAATGCTATGTAAGAAGCATTTTAAAAATGCAAATTCAGGTTTAGGAATCGCAAATTACCACCAACCTGTAGTTGATGGTAATTTGCGATTTCTTGTAAATATGCACAATTGTGCATTTGTGAGGGTGGCTTTTGACGCACATACATGCCCTTAGGGCATGTATGTGCGCCATATGCGCACACACGTCATTTTCAGGGGTGCAGCAGGGTGTTCTTGAGACACCCCCTGCACCCTTGAAAATTCGCACAATTTGCGATTAGCAAATTGTGATTAGCAGATTTCCCATTCATTTCTATGGGCCTCCTGGCCCATAGAAATGAATGGGAAGTATTCATTATTTGCGAATTCGCAATTTGCGAATTCGCAAATAATGAATATTAAGGAATCGCTAAAATTCCTAGATTACCTACATACATACTGTTTTGCGAATTCCAAATAGCGATTCCTTAAGATTCGCTATTTTAAATTCGCAAAACGGAAGTATGATACATATGGCCCTTAGATAGTAAGATGTTAATAGATGTAGGTTAAAGTGTTCAGGGATTTAAAGGTCAACAGTTCAATAACAGGGACCAAGTTACACAGTCCCCGTCCATAGAATCTGTTTTTTTAGGTCTCGACTACAGCATTGCTTTAGCAATGCTTGTTTGTCGAGATTATAGTAAGGCTTTCAAAAGTCTACCCAAAACTGCGGATCGGGTACAGTTCATGTGAGCCAGGCGCGTGCACATCGCCAGCCACATCCCACACCATTTGTCTGAGCCTCAGCATCAGACTTTAAAGGAAGCCACTCCCCCGCCCCCCGCCACGCACTGCCGCTCCCCCGCCACGCAATGCCTAGAGCTTGTTTCCATTTCGCTTCTCTCTTCTTGTGCCCCAGGTCTCTATCCCTTACCGCAATGCACCCCCGTGTTTCTTATTTTATATATATACACTTTGGTATTAAAAACACACACAAACAGCCCCCAAGTCCCCCCACCTCCTCCCTGCAAGACCTGTTGGCTCCCGCCAAGACTGAAAAGGATGCGCCCTCTGTAATAATCCCACACTAACAATTAATGGCTGTGTGACGTGAGAAGGGGATTTGGCTAAATTGCTCCCCCGCCACAGTAATGCCGAGAGCTTGTTGTTAAATGGGTTGATTTGTAATTCTCCAGCCCAACAGTGTTACAGTGTGAAGCAGGTATACCGTTGCTAACCTGCTAGACATATGTCTGTCATGGTGTAGCAATTTATCTAGAAATCTCAAAGGGTGTTAAAGTGCTTTCCATAGATTCCGGATTCGTGGCATACTTAGGTGCCTTTATTCCAAATCTAGTACTGTCCTCTCTGCGTCTTCACTGTAAACGCTGACAGACTAATTTAGGAAGTACGAGAAATAATAACTTACACTAGGCAGCCTACAAAGATGATGACGTGGCGAGGAGTACAGCTTTAGCAGAGGTGTTGATAAATAGATGTATTTGTACAAAGTAACAAACGTGTGAGATGCGATATACGCAATAAGCTTGCAGGACGCCTCTTGGACCCCTGTTCTCCCCTTAGATACCAACACTATCATTTAACTGCCAAGTTAATCATGCAAGATCCCATTTGTTCTCTCAAAGGAGCAGCCCCGCCCCTTCCAGTCTGAACAGAGCGTGCAGCAGCTGTGCACTGGCCTGGGCATGAGGATAATCCCGCGGTCAGAGCTGGGTGCGGTGGGCATGCTGACAAGAACGCCTCTGTTTCTGCTACTGCATCACTAATGCTGGCGGCACAGCCGCACTAAGGCTGGAAAGCACATCTTCTCATGCCAGCTGTGTCTGTAATGCAAATAACATCGCCGCGTGCTCCGAGGATAATCTCCCAGCACATTTATATTCATTTGATATACTTGCAGCTTGTTCAATGTTAAAGGTTGTCCTTGCTTACATTTACCTTTTCATTTTATCATTTACAAGGTTGGCCTGCAATAGAAAAGTTATCGGACTTTAATATTAGGAAGCAGCTATTTCTGCAGTCATTTGCATAACCCTCACACTGTGTTGAAAGAATGAGAAGACTTCAGTTAAAAGGCCTTCTGTGATCGGTCTAGACTTGGCTGGCTTAAAACAGTCTTTGTGTTAACACACACACTGATCTCACATTTAAATTACGTTCTTCATTTACATTTATTAAAAAATGGACACACAACACACAACCCTACACACACAACCCCCCACACACACAACCTCCCCACACACACAAACACACAACCACACACACGCAACATCCCACACACACAACCTCACACACACAACCCTCCACACACACAACCCCACACACTCAACCACACACACAACCACACACACACACACCCACATACCCACACACATACCCCCACACACACACCCACACACACAACCCCACACACACAACCCCCCCCACACACACAACCACACACACACAACCACAGACACACACACACAACCACACACACACACAACTCCAAGCACACCCACAACCACACAACCACACACACACAACCACACACACACATACACACAACCCCACACACATATACAACCACACACACACAACCGCACACCAGGATAGCAAAACATAGCATAGCAAAACAAAACATAGCTTAGCATAACAAAACATAGTATAGCATAACAAAACACAACAAAACATAGCATAACAAAACACATCAAACATAGCATAGCATAACAAACACAACAAAACATAGCAAAACAAAACATAGCATAGCAAAGCATAGCATAACAAAACATATCATAGCATAGCAACCCATAGCATACCATACCAAACACAACAAAACATAGCATAGCATAACAAAACACAACAGAACATAGCAAAACAAAACAAAACATAGCAAAGCAAAGCATAGCATAACAAAACAAAACATATAGCATTGCAAAACAGCATAGCATACTAAACACAACAAAACGTAGCATAGCATAACAAAACATAGCACAAGAAAGCATAGCATAGCATAACAAAAAATAGCATAACAAAACACAGCATAGCATAGCATAACAAAACAAAGGATAGGATAGCAAAACCACACAAAGCATAGCATAACAAAACAAAACATAGCATAGCAAAACACAACAATGCAAAGCATAACAAAACACAACAAAACATAGCATAACATAACAAAACATAACATAACAAAACATAACATAGCATAAGAAAGCATAGCAAAACAAAACATAGCATATTATAACAAAGCATAGCATAGCATAACAAAACACAACAGAACATACAGAACAAAACATAGCATAACATAACAAAACATAGCATAACAAAACAGCAAAACACAACACAACATAGCATAGCATAACAAAACATAGCATACCAAAGCATAGCATAGCATACTAAAACATAGCATAGCAAAACAAAGCATAGCATAATAAATCACAACAAAACATAGCATAGCATAACAAAACATAGCATAGCATAGCAAAACAAAGCATAGGCTAGCAAAACATAGCATAACAAAACAAAGCGTAGGATAGCAAAACAAAACATAGTATAGCATAACAAAACACATCAAAACATAGCACAGCATAGCATAACAAACACAACAAAATATAGCAAAACAAAACATAGCATAGCAAAGCATAGCATAACAAAACATATCAAAGCATAGCAAAACATAGCATAGCATACCAAACACAACAAAACATAGCATAGCATAACAAAACACAACAGAACATAGCAAAACAAAACAAAACATAGCAAAGCAAAGCATAGCATAACAATACAAAACATAGCATAGCAAAACACAACAAAGCAAAGCATAACAAAACACAACAAAACATAGCATAACATAACAAAACATAACATAACAAAACATAACATAACATAAGAAAGCATAGCAAAACAAAACATAGCATAGTATAACAAAACATAGCATAGCATAACAAAACACAACAAAACATACAGAACAAAACATAGCATAACATAACAAAACATAGCATAACAAAACAGCAAAACACAACAAAACATAGCATAGCATAACAAAACACAACAAAACATTGCATAGCATAACAAAACATAGCATAACAAAGCATAGCATAGCATAACAAAACATAGCATAGCAAAACAAAGCATAGCATAATAAATCACAACAAAACATAGCATAGCATAACAAAACATAGCATAGCATAACACAACAAAACATAGATTAGCATAACGAAGCATAGCATAGCATAAAAAAACATAGCATAGCTTAACAAAACAAAGCATAGGCTACCAAAACATAGCATAACAAAACAAAGCATAGGATAGCAATACAAAACATAGCATAGCATAACAAAACATAGCATAACATAACGTAACAAAACATAGCATAACAAAACACAACAACACACACAACCTCACGGCAGCTTTTGACACTGTGTCTCCTGTTAGGCTCATCAAGCAGCTGGAAGAAATAGTGGTCGGGGGGGCTGCCCTGGGGCTCTTGGCTTCTTTTTTAACCGGTCACACTCAAACAGTGAGTCTGGGACAGTTTTCATCTAAGCCCACTCCTATAACATGTGGCGTCCCTCAGGGCTCCTTCCTGAGTCCGACGCTCTTTAATATTTATGTGACGCCTCTCGCCAAGGTTGTGAAGTCCTTCGGCCTCGAAGTGTTGTCCTATACGGACAACACCCAAATTATGGTGTCCATTACCCATAACATGGCTGACTCGGCCTCCAATTTTAGGAGCTGCATGGAAGCCGTCTCCCTGTGGATGAATGCCAATTTCTTAAAACTCAAAGGTGAGAAAACCAAAGTTCTTATTTTTGGTAGCAGAGTGGATATTTGGTCCTCCGATTGGTGGCCGGACTCTTTAGGTTCTGCCCCCGCCCGGTGCCTTTTGGTAAAAACCTGGGCTTCATCGTGGATAATTCTTTATCCTTGAGTAGACAGGTTAGTCGGACTTCGTCTACCTGTTTCGGGGTCATTAGAACCCTTAGGAAACTATCACATTTTCTCTCATTTGAGGCACGTAAAGAGGCTGTGGTGACCCCGGTGACCTCTAGGTTGGACTACTGTAACGCACTGTACCTAGGTATCAACAAAGGTCTTCAACAGCGCCTTCAGTTAGTACAGAATGCGGAGGCAAGGTTCGTGTTGAACCTGCCAAAATTTCACTCTGTCGCTCCAGGTATCAGGGCCCTTGATTGGCTGCCGCTGAAACTGAGAATTTATTTTAAGACCCTCTGTTTTGCCCATAAGGCCGTCTTTGAAGCGAGGCCTGAAGGTATCAAGGCGATCCTTCAGCGCTACATTCCTAGGAGGCAGCTACATTCTGCTGACAAGAATCTTCTGATAGTGCCCAGGTTAAACAAGGCGAGATGAGGAGGCTGTGCATTTTCCACCATTGTTCCTAAGTTGTGGAATGCCCTCCCCGTAGAAATCACGGTCATTCCTTATCACCTTTTGTTCCGCAAGGCTCTTAAGACCTGGTTTTTCTCCCAGGCTGCTGTGTGAAGTACTTTGAGGCGCTCCGGACCCGCTGCCGCTTGTGCTTCTGCTGTTAGCGCCTTGATGCCCATGGGCTTAGTTCACGCTTTATAAATCCCTAATTCATTCATTTATTCATTCATTCATTCATTCATTCATTCAACCACAACCACACACACAACCCCACACACACAACCCCACACACAACCCCACACACAACCACACACACAATTACACACATAACCACATACACAACCACACACACAACCACACACACAACCACAACCACACACACAACCACACACACACACAACCACACACACAACCACACACACACACACACAACCACACACACAACCATCTATCTATTTATCTATCTATCTATCTATCTATCTATCTATCTATCTATCTATCTATCTATCTATCTATCTATCTATCTATCTATCTATCTATCTATCTATCTATCTAACGCCCTCACTCTATCTATTGCCCTCACTCTATCCTATCTATCTATCTATCTATCTATCTATCTATCTATCTATCTATCTATCTATCTATCTATCTATCTATCTATCTATTGCCCTTACTCTATCTATTGCCCTCACTCTATCTATCTATTGCCCTCACTCTATCTATCGCCCTCACTCCATCTATCGCCCTCACTCTATCGCCCTCACTCTATCTATCTACCACCATCACTCTATCTATCTATCGCCCTCACTCTATCTATCTATCGCCATCACTCTATCTATCTATCGCCCTCACTCTATCTATCTCCCTCGCTCAATCTATCTATCTATCTATCTATCTATCTATCTATCTATCTATCTATCTATCTATCTATCTATCTATCTATCTATCTATCGCCATCACTCTATTTATCTGTCTATCTATCTATCCATCTATCTATCTATATATCTATCTATCGCCATCACTCTATCTATCTGTCTATCTATCTATCGCCCTCAATCTATCTATCTATCTATCTATCTATCTATCTATCTATCTATCTATCTATCTATCTATCGCCCTCACTCTATATATCGCCCTCACTCTATCTATCTCCCTCCCTCTATCTATCGCCCTCACTCTATCTATCTCCCTCCCTCTATCTATCGTCCTCCCTTTATCGATGCCCTCCCTCTATCTATCTATCTATCTATCTATCTATCTATCTATCTATCTATCTATCTATCTATCTATCTATCTATCTATCTATCTATCTATCTATCTATCTATCTATCTATCACACTCACTGTATCTATCGCATCACCACAGCATCACTCAGAACCACCACAGCATCACTCAGGGGAACCACAACATCACTATGCGCTACCACAGCACCACTGAACGCCACAGCAACACTCGTCGCCACCACATCACTCAGCGCCACCACAGCATCAATCTGTGCAACCATTTAACAACAACTGGTTCAAATATGTTCTAACAATGTTTCAAGCTTTATTACAAATGTCACAAAAAGATGTTAATATTTCACTTCTGTTCTTGGATTTTCGTCACAATAAAACACACTGAACATAATCTTCACAAAAGTTATTTACAAAAGTTTAAGCTATTGCCATTATAAATTACAATAACTTTTATTTAAGTATTAATTACTTAAAAAAATTAAAAGCCATTGTTATTTGTAATATCAATACATCTAAGTCACGTAAATACAACACATATTGCATTACAAATGCTATAGGTGTCACATTTGCGAAAGTTATAACTATTGGCATTGTAAATGACAAAGGGGCATATTACCAACAACTAGCGATAATTTTTGTCTCTAACTTGTTTAGAGACAAAAATTATCGCCGCACATCGGCGATTTTTATCGCAGATAAACCTTGCTATTAACAAGGTTTATCGCAAATGCGATAAAAAACGGCCGAAATGCATGAATATCGCTGAAAAGTCAGCGATATTCATGCATTATCGAGCAAATGCTCTTAGCCATGTTATCCACCTCCCATTGGATAACATGGCTAAGAACTGCTCAGGGCAGGTGTTAGCTTTTGGAGATATTCCCGCTTAGCGCGAATATCTCCAAAAGTTGGTAATAGGAGATAGCGATGTTAGCGACTGTTTTCAGTCTCTAACATCTTGGCACGCCCACTTTGCATCTCATTAGTGATAAATATCACTGACATGCAAAGTGGGGCCCAAGATGGTCGCTATCTCCTACTAGCTGTCGCTAACTGGTGTTAGCGACAGCTTGGTAATAGGGAGATAATTTTATCTCCGCTTTCTTGGCTTTTAAAGCCAAAAAAGCGGAGATAAACCCTCTTGATAATATGCCCCAAAGTTATTAATTTCGCCATTTTCAAAACCAACACATAAATGAAAAAATGTGTCATTTACAATACCAATAGCTCAAACTTTCCTAATGCGAGACCTAATGCATTGCAAAGGCTTGTTTAACAGGTCATGTTTTATTTGGTACCTGCACAGTGCGCAGGGTGGGGGGGTTTATATTTGGTTGTTGCTTGGAGCAGGTGCAAGGTGGTTGGCAGTTGTGTTGCTATGGGTCTAGATTAAGATTAAGTCTGTTAACATAGATGAAGAAGGACAATGGAGAATGGCAATAAAGTTACACCTGGATGAATCAACAAATTAATGTGAAGATTTTGAATACTTAATTTTATACTAATAGATGTCGGTTAAACTGTTTAGGGATTTAAAGGTCAACAGTTCAATAATGGTAGGAGCTACACAGTTGAAAGATAAAGATGTAAAGGGGGCATGTGTTTTAGGGGGATAAGTGAAAATTGGTGACTTATTGTATAGTGAGGTTTCGTTTTGTAAGGCGAAGACCTAGCATTTTATTGTTATGATGTGCCCCTGTCTTCAATAAAGCGGACGTTTACACACAATAAGCAAGTATGTGGTATGTCTGCTCTCTTTTGGCCCAATCCCTTTGTACCTGGATATGAAAATTATTGATATCACCACCCTGTGCCAACCTTACACCCCTTTTTATATTGTATAAAATCTGGGGCACACTGGAGCTTAACTACCTCAACAGTGCCCTTTGGGACCTTTTGAGGTATACCAATAGGAGATGTTTGAGTTGGTTCAGGTATGTAAGGGATTGTGGAGAAGTGTGGCTCAATGGTTAGAGCGGCAGACCCTGATGCAGAGGTCTGGCCCAGGACCAGGGTTCAATTCCCCCCTCGGCGGGTCTTGAGCTCAATTTCCTCAGACCTGATAATTATCGCCTTGGTGCCTATTCTAATCATGGGTCCCACTCTGCAACTCTGGGCAATAGCTTGCTTAATCTCCACAACGGCCCCAACAGTGCTGGGATGCCTGGCTTCACCTTGGGGGTGCCCAGGAGTGGACATTTCACAGGGGAAAGCTAGGAAGGGTTCCACAGCGGTATGTGTTACAGCGCCAGGACCTTTCGGAACTTCCAAATGCGATTACACTCAATAATGCAATAGAAGTGAAGTCAGCATATAAGCCCAAGTCATAGGAAAGTTTGCTTTTTAATGATCTACTTGGCAGAATAAGAGAGACCCTCTGGGGCTTGACTCTGAATGTCCGAGGTGTGGGTAACTCCTTCCAATAGCCATGGTCCCGTCATTTGATAGGATGACAAGTGAAGAGTTGGTGACTCCTAGAAAAAAACACAGTTCTTGGATAAAGCCTGCTGGCATAAAAAAAAACCTCCCTGGTGTAATTTTAACGTTGATAGTCAGAGGGATTAATTGACAGATTTACTCTTTGCTTCATACAGTGTTTTTATAGTGGCAGATATGAAAATATTGCGACCTATTCTGAGATAAAAGTCATACATTTGCATTTGCACGCTATCTCATATATTTGTTTCAGATATCTGACTTTTATGGCTTTATGACTTTTAATATTTGTTAGAATCGCCATTACATCTGCAACTAGAAATTTGAAACAAATGTGAAGTAAGATGTTCAACTGTATTTCTTTTTCCACTCTCCTCTGAAAATGTATTTATCTCCATGGAGGATCTCCTTACCCTACACCTCCATTATACATATATGCATGCGCTGCCTACTCCCTCCTCCCAAGAAGTGCATTTACTCCTGCTGTGAATTTTGACATCATCAAGTTTGTGAGTGTTCATGCACTGTGCTGGACTGTAATCCCAGCCCCACATAAAGTTTGTAGGCTTGTTTTCCAGTAAAACATCAAAGATGGACCAGAATATGATTTACAAATTGTACAAACCAACGAAATTACAGTCATTTTCCTAAAGTTGATTTGCTAAAACATATTTTACCTTTCGCCTTCTTTTTCAAATTATTCTAATATTTTATCCTAAACATCCTTTTTCTTTTGTCCTACCCTTAATATTACAAAACACGGACACCCCACAATTATCCTAAACTTTTTCTCTCCATTAAAAATAACTCTGGGAGTAACCACCGATATCCTCAAACCCTTATGTGTGTATCTATCTTGCCATACACAAAACGTTGGTAAGGAACCTCTTTAAAACGTATTATCATTTCAGGAAATCTCTTTGTAATTTTCTATTTCGTTTTTAAATTGTAAGGAAAGGGTATTACAGATTTTAAAAATAGTAATATAGATTTTCTAATATTTTACTTTCGTGAAATGTAATACATTTAACGTATAAAAAGGTGTTGCTCAACTTCAATAAAAAATAGTGCGGCACAATCTTGCTTTTGAGCTATTTAATGCAGTGTTAAAATGTGTCTAAGGTGTTGCTACAGTCGGGGTTATGATGAAAGATGTTTTGGTAAAACAATTTTAGCAAAAGATGTTTAGAAAAGATTTTATCAGATGTTGCCCTAGGGTCTGCTATAGAACAGTTGGTATGTGCCCTAACAGCCTAACTCCAGTGTATGTAGAAACCATATCTTACAAAATATTGTTTTACTTAGTTAATTATTGGGGGCTTAAGACAAAACGAGCTGTGTAAGAGGAGGGATCACTGTGATTCCATTACCTAATAAGTGGTGTATTTACATTTTTACAGGAAAGGTTATAAATCAGATGCTACCTCTTCTATCCTTTTTGGATTTTTATTATTTATCATTCCTGGAAAAAAGCCAAGACTCTTTTCATGCAGAGCCAAAGGTAGGACTTCTTTTTTGTGTCACATTTATTTAACTTTCTTTAATTGCTAAACTAGAATAAAGTATTTTCGTTCAGCAGATTATGTCAATTGAAGTGCATGAGGTCAGTAAGATTGGGGGGTGGTGAGCTTCAGATTTCCCGACAATCACACTGGCACATAATGTTAAAAAACATGATATGACAAGCATGGCCCATGAGAGCGGCTTAACGGGCAGCGGAAAGGGAGAGGAATGCGGACTGGTATGAGTACTAAGTGAGACAAACACAATATTTTGTAGAATAAGCAACATTTTTTGGGACTTTCAACAACAAAGATAAGTGTGCGAACACTAATCCCAGATCAAATTTTGGCAGAAACCTCACCATACCCAACTGAAAGCACCTGTGCGTACCCCACTATTAATCAGAAAATACAATTAAATAAACACCCCAAACACCCCCCTTAACCTACGCCCCTGGTTGTGGGAAAGGATTTTGGTACCTGCATCAGTATCTGGTTTACATAATAGAACACTGGGTGCAATCTTGGCTTAAAATGCTTCACTGTGGTGATAACGCCTGCTCAAGCATCCAAGAGATCCTACATATGTCGATGTCCATAAATGACTTCCTTTTGGAAAGCATTTGCAGAAGGGATGTTGACACACTAACAAAACTGAGAATTGTATGATATTGTTGTACCCCATTTGTGGGTCCCAACAGTTAGGGGTCGAGGATGTTTTCAACTTACGTCTAGAGGTCCTTCTTTCTATAATAAATAAAATTAAAAAAATAGCCCTGCTAACTGAGCCAAGTACAACCCATTCTGCCGTTGACTTTCAGAATAGCCAGTGCGAGCAGTTGAAATCTTCCCAGGAAGGTGGTGTGGGGACCAAAATCACAGAATTCAAAGGTCAACCAACATACACCATCATGTTTTGTACAGCCCAGTGCTTATCTTATAGGTAAAGAAAGCACTTTTAGGAAGTAAAAGTAAATACAACATAGTTCTATAGGAATTGCAAGTACAGCGTTGGAATCTCAGTCAAAATCTTCAGGAATGGGCTACACCCTCCTTCCGTTATTCTCTCCTTCTCTAGGAGATTTCTAAAGGCTACAATCCCCGGTAGGCTGTGGGCATAGACATTAATTCGTTAAAAGGGCAGAGTGCTTCAGATGACCCTACTGATTTTCTGTGCAACTCAGTTCAACATTTTTCACTCAAGCAAAAACAGTCTCTTCTGCTTTTACCTTTTGGCTGGCGTTTCAGTTCTAGCCTTGTATTGGCTGTGGTTTGAATACCTACTCTTGTAGCCGCTGCTGCATTTCTGTTGGGGCTACAGTAGCGACTTCACACTGGAATATGAACCTCTCAAAAGGTGGATTCCCCAGTCAGGTGCACAGGTATGGCAAGTGCATCTTCGAGGCCAATCACAGCATCTTCTTGGGCAGCGACACGGGTCGTCTTCCTAACGTTGATAGTGGCAGCACCAGTCTTGCAGGCTCACAGGAGATTGCCGGATGGCATACTGATGCTAGTTCTAGAAACGTCTTAGAGCAGTTCACACCGAAACCACCCAAAATTATGGGGGGACCTCTCACAGCATAGTTCACTCCAAGCTTCACTTTCTATTGTATTCAGCTTTCTCTGGGTGCTCCTAATGCCGGAAACACACTGGGCTTCCCCTCTGGATGTCCTTCCCTCTGTCGGCCAGCTAAGCACTTCAGGCCCTTAAAAAGTGCTAAGGTGATGTCCCCTTACCTGTGGAAGTCTGGCTGCCAGGCCGACACTAGCTATTGCCACAAATCTGCTCTTTGAGTAATCTGTGCTGCACTCCCTTGCTTGATCATGAAGAACTTAGAACTGGTGGCTAGGATTCTACTTTTATGCACAGGTTGTGGATCCACCATCTAATGCTTCAGAACCAGTTTGGTTTCATTTGCTTTCAATTGTCAGGTTTTTTCTGTTCCTCATGCGTACCATTTTGCAAGGTGATGGATTTGCTGACGATTTTCAGGCGCAGTGTTTGTACAAACTGATCACTCTCACAATTAGTAGCAGTGGGGCTGGCCTCAAGCAGGAATATCTAAAAAAGGAGCGCAATTAAGTGTGAGATCTCGGTAACTGGTTGCCATCAGCCTTCCTGAAGCAATAATTAGGGTCAGGCATAAGGGCAGGCCCTGCCTAGAAGCATCCTAACCTTGAGCAACAGAATCCTATACCTCACCCCTACCCTCTACCAAATGACAGTTCACATAAAGAAGTAGGCAGCAGTCCCTTGCTAACAAGGCCCTCATGAAATTTCTAAAAGTGGCCTTAGCTACATACTCCTCAGTTCAGTGTTTGGATCTCCACCAGTCAGCCACAGCCACAGCATGGAATATGATTGCTCTGTACGGGAAAGACATCTTTATCATTCATCGTATGCCATGCTAAGTCAGAGGCATCCAAAATAGACACCACTGCCTCAATACTCGGACTGCAACATATGCAGAGTCCTACTGCTTTGCATATTTTATAAACACTTCACACAAATTTGCACGTGACATGCAGGATTTTAGCATCAGTTTCTGGCTTCACATACCAGCAGAACTTTATCTGAGTTGCATCTGTGGATCACAAGTACATATCACCATCTACCACATTGGAGTGCTCAGGAGGAACTGATTAGCAACCCATTGCTAACAAGGAATTTCTGAAGGCAGGTCTGTCTCCATCTTTCCTCACTTCGGTGTTTGGGTCTCCACCCTCCAGTCAAAAGAATGCAGGCAATACCCTTCCACTGTCCGGGAAAAGCTGTCATCATCCTCTGTGAGGTGCCATGTAAAATCAAGGGCATACCAAAAGTATGCCACTACCCCAAGTACTCAGTCTCACTACCTTGTATGGGCTACACACTTAATGCGCACACATGGACTCGACACATGACTTGTCAGCTCAAGGTTCTGGGGCTTCACATAACAGAGTAACTTTACACTAGAGGAGTCCAGAGACTACCCTCTCTCGAGCCAGAGAACACATTTTAGTCACAGCGAAATATTCCCAAAACATGGTACAATGCAAATAACATTCTATGTGATTCACAAAGGACACAGATAGTAGTCCTGTGAACGTTATGAGGGCATGCTTAGTGCATCCCTCCAGGTCTCAGAACCGGTTCTGGACCTCGCATTTTCAGGTCATGCCTAGGCCACGATGCACACTCTAGATTAGTGTGATGCCAGGGCCAAACAAAAGGCTGGTATATCAGTTAGACATGCACTTAGGGCAGAAGTACACTTCCATTTATCATGCAAGGGAACATTCACATAATTTCCTTCTGTGGTGTCAGTGAATCAAGGAAAGCCTTTTGCAAAATAACTATCTTAAAAATCCTGCACAGTCAATGTTTAGGTACCAATAGTAGCATTTCTGGTAACTAGGGTCAGTTCTGTCAGCATAAAATTGTTCAGTCTGGCATGCAAATATGTTTATTTTTCCACGTTTTTAACATGTCTTTTCACACAAAAAGCTGGGGATATATGTTGAAAATGTAAGCTGGTTTGACAGCAACATAATGCACAGCAAACAAAAGGTCTTGATCCCTTCATTTTCAGAGCATAGCTTTGATGAAGCTGGCACTGTTTAACTCCATGATTTGCACACTATGTGGACCTAGGCCAGGACTTACTTAGCACATTCATCTTTATACAATGGCATGTGTGGTGCAACAAGCCATTACCTAAAGAGCGATGTAAAAGACAGCATTGAACCATCTGCCTGTTAAGTAGCCGGCATATGTTTGGTGTGCGAGAGGAAGAAAGCCGAAACGTTACTACAAGGTGTATGTAATATGAATTTAAGCTCTGCATTCATGTCAGTTAGCCAGCAGGTCCAATGTTCCATACAAACCTGATAGCAGTTTATAAAAGGGAATATAGGGTACTTGATGTGGAGGTTCACCATATCGGGTTGACAGTGGATTTGGTCTGACTTTTCTGTACTATCTGTACACCTGACCCTACATTCATCCATCATAGAAAATAATATTAAATAAAAGTTTGTACAAGTGTTTGCCTGGAAAACAAAGTCAGTACTGGTCCCATATGGGTCTACTAGGCTTGTCATTAGAAATGTCTGCCATACCTTATGATGCTCAGGCATGCTAACTCTGCGAGACTGGAATCAGTCTGCTAAATGGGTGCACACCACACAATACTAACAGCATACTCTGTTCTTGTCCATAATTTTAATGCTGAATTTGCCTGTTGCACACCAGTGGTAGAATGTTCACCCACAAGTGAGCTTAACTGCCAGCTTGTCATTGTGAAATGTGCTAAATCAGCACACTCCTTCTAGGACAAGAATATGAACCTGCAAGTAGACATCTACTGTTTGCTGATGGGAATAGTATCAGCTCAGACTTCTCTATGGTACTGATCCTTTTATCCCTAAAAATTATTTTAAACAAGTGTTTGGGCTGCAAAAATTGACTTATTATGGAGAAGCATGGGGAGGAGGAACAATTAGGACTCCCTGGTCTAATTTCTTCTTTGCAGGGCATCAATGCCCATGACCATTGAGAGCAGCTCCCACGCTGTGTACACCGCCTGCTGGGTACCTTTCTATAGCTCAGGGAAAAGGCCGTCTCATCTGCACTTAGCCTTTTCCGTGTTGAGGAAGCTGTCTAAAAGGCTGAAGGACAAGGATAGACCCAAGCATGTGCATCTTAACACCCGTGAGTTGTCTTTCTTTATGCACCTGTCCTTTGTGCTGGCCTTTTTTAAGTATAGAGTGGGCTGCTTCCCTAATTCGGCAACAGATGGCCTGGCTTGGCATTTCGGTTTGGACTGTTCCCATGAGGAGCAGGATCAAGAATGTTTTGCATATGGCTGGGTCTTTATTGAAATGGCGTGGTGTGCAAAAAAAGTATGGATTTAACCCAGATCTGTGACTAGGGGTGAATGTTTGATTTGTTCACCATTCCGTCCATCATCTGTTCTTTATGGATTTGTCACCCTAAGTGGGGGGGGGGGTATGGCCAGATGTGGGTCCTGTGATCTCTATGCCACCCAATTCAAGCTAGCCTGGCTGATTTAGGGTGATGCCCCAATACCGGTCCCAGGAGGCTTGTTTCTGGTCCAGGGAGACCCTGGCTTGGCAGTTCGGGCTGGACTGTTCACATGGATAGCAGGGTCAAGACTGAGTTCCATATGCTTGGGTCTAAACTGAAATAGCGGGGCAGGCAAAAAAATGATGGATTTAACCCACATGTGTCAATGAGGGATGAATGTTTGATTTGTTCAGCATTCCATCCATCATCTGTTTTTTTTTGCATTTGTCGTCCTAAGTGGGACGGGTATGCCCAGACATAGTCCCATGCTTGCTATGCCACCAGATTCAAGCTAGCCTGTCTGATATGGGGTGATGCCCCAAACCGGTCCCAGGATGCTTGTTTCTGGTCCAGGGAGGGCCTGGCCTGGCAGTTCGGGTTGGACTGTTCCCATAGGGAGCAGGGTCAAGACTGATTTGGATATGGCTTGGTCTAAACTGAAATAGTGTGGAGTGCAAAAAAACAATGGATTTAACCTAATTATGTGACTGGGGTGAATGTTTGATTTGTTCAGCATTCCGTCCATCATCTGTTCTGTTTGTAATTGGGCAATAGGGTGGCCTGCCTGGGGGTGAGGTCCTTAAACTGTGTGCACTCCTTAAGCAGTCAGGGGTTCTCCTGTGTGGCCATGCCTTCTGTACTTTTACACAGATAGGATTTGTTTCTGTGTCTCTTAGAAGCTTAACAATAACATTGTAAACCTCAGTAATGGCCAAGTACAAAGCAAATCTTCATCTGGTACATCACCTAACAAAATCAATCCACCATTGTAGCTTTTCTGATTTAAGCGATTGGGGTCATACACAAGATCACAAACATTGACCCTTCTGTCAAGGCTTCAGTGCTACTTATTGAACTCTGAAACTGTAGAATCCACTACAGCCTCACAGAGGTTATGTAAAAGTGGTTGAAACATTATTGCGGACAAATCAACGGGAGAGCAGCTGCCCCAAATGACTCCATGGTTAGGGTTATGAGAAAGGATGGAACCTTAAACTTAGTTGGTAAGGATGAGAGGCTGATTTTTCAAATTTTGATTAAAGCACTGTTATTATCAAACTTGATTTTTTGGGAATGTAGATGTGTTATTTATTCAGTCTTCTAAGCCTGGGTGTGATATGTCAATGCAGACCTTATTTGTACATTTATGATGTACACCACATTCCTAAATATCTACAGCAAAAGTAAAAATATACTTAAATTAAAATAATATAAACAGTACCAAGCAACTATTACAAAAATATTGACTATAAATAATATGGAAAGTATATAAATATCTACTACCAAAATAACAACACCAATAATATGGCATTTTTAAAATGACAATAGAATTACCAAAAATATCAACTAGAAAATGTATCCGTAAAATATTTAAACATATATATTTCGTTTTTAGGTCTCGCTGAGCCAATGCGCTTGCGCATGTTCTGGTGAGACTTATGTAGGGGCTCCAGGAAAGGCTGACATGAGGGCTTTGGAATGCGGATTATGGCCAGTGCATGTGAGGCATTCAAGCGCGAAGCTGGCATCTGCTATCGTACTTGAAAGCAGCAGACTGCTTTCGCCAGTGCTCACTCGGCCTCACTTCCTGCTCCCCCTCTTATGCTTGTTCCCTCCCACTCTTCCTTTGATGTCCGCTTTTCTTGTTTAATTTGTATTTACGGCAGCCTTCGCACTCCACAGCACACACACGGCGCTGCCTCTCCTCCGCTCAGACACTGCTCCTGCAGTTGTATAACACTGCTGCTGCTCCTGGCACCATCTGGCCACTTTTATGCGTGCGTGGCCGTGTCACTTTTCCCCCCTCTCTCGATCCCTTTTAATTTCCTCCCACTCCCTGGGATCACTTTTGCTGCCGCGCGGCCGGCCGCTCGCATTCATTTTCTGCCGGCGTGTCACTGTTTCTTCCTCCCCACGATCACTTTCAATTCATTCCCCCTCCCCGTGATCACTTTCGCGGCCGTGCGGCCGGCCGCTCCCTTTTATTTTGTTCCAGCTCAGGATCACTTTCGCAGCCGCGAAATCCAGATTGCACCCCTGCTTTGTATGAGCTACTCGCACGTGGAACCTGGAATCTTGAGAGCTCTGTTTGAAACTGTGAGCCCCTCTTTGTTTGTGACCCTCCCCCTCTCCTTCCCACATATCTCCTCCCCACAGCTCTACTCCTCCTCCCTCTGTACAGAAACCATCATGGCGTGTCTCAACATGCAGCGGGGAGAACAGGAATAATGCAGCCCAGAAATCAGGCATGTTGGTTAATGGAGATGCAAGCATGCTAGTGCACATTCTGAAATGTAGAGACTGGAATGGAAATCCACAGTGGCATAGCTATAAAACAAACACAAAAACTATCCACTCGACCTATATCAGTGTTTATAAGCTTTCAAGCAGCACCGATTAGGATGAACATGCGATGGTACCGTATTTCTTCAACTACTATAATGTAACCCTCACCCCTTTTAAGAGTTAGTTCACTTAAATCATGCTGACTTTATAACGATTGAAAAGGGCTGCACTGTGCGGAAACTGACATTTACTCTTTTCAAGGTCCTAGGCTGCCCGCACAACTGTTAAGCATATAGGGTTGACTTGGACTTGGGGGAGAGGGGGTGTCCAATTTTGTAAGTAAGGGGTACAGATATGGGTGGGACGGTTCCATTCTTACACGTGTCATTTTTCAGACATTAAATAAGTGTCTCATATGCGCCTAAAAATAGAGTGGAACACTAAGTCTCAGTGTGTATACAAACAATCAATTTACAACACCCAAGGTGTTGAGAGTGACCACAAAGCAACCCCATGCTCCTCTTACTGCAGCCACTGAGACTCGAAACAGTGGCATACAGAAGCCCCATGTGCCCTTTACCCTTGCCACAGCCTCTGAGTAATTGTGGTATTGCACCACAAGTCACCACCCGGCCGGCGGAGCATCTCAGACCCTTGCGAGTCATGAACAAACCCCGCTGTTCCCTCATCTCTCACCACAACTTCTGACGCCAGTGTCGGTAGCAGCCGGGGCCCCTCCTCTCCCTTACCAAACGCTCACTGCTACTCTTGAGCACTGGGCTAGCTAGGAATAGACACAGCCGCTGACCAAGACCCCGCCACATGCCTGAGACCCCCTGCAGTCTTCAGGCACACACCTCCTGTCCTCCAAACAGGCCCCTAGGACTCGGGACACTCGCAGACAGAAACCCTGAGCGCCCCTCGCCACAGCCACTGAGCACCGTGTATTTTGCAGACAGTGAGAGTCGTGACAGAGGCAGACAAAAGCCGACCACAACGAGTAGGGGTGCTGATATAAATTTTGAATCACCGAAGTAATATGGTTTGTGAAAAATGCACAAGTATGTATAGTTAATAAGCCACATCCATTCAACATAGAGCGTGGTAAGGGTGTATTGCGTGTCCAGTGGGGCATTTTAGAGCACGCTGTCACAAATATATAAGTAAGCTATGGTGTTGTTGCGGATTGTCATTTAAAAATTAACTTTTTCCATTGAAATAATATTTTTACTGATACAAAGTTTTACTGATAAAACCTAAATGGCACACACATTATAATGCGAGGAAATCATGTTTCACCAAATATTTATAATTTGCGCATCATCAAGTAAAGTGTATTTGTTTCCTTTGATCCTAATAAATCTTCGTTTTCGTCACACTTCAGAGTTACGACTGACTCTTTAACATCCCCGCCTCACACTACTGCATGCCTTACACTGCTGCACGCCTCACACTGCTGCACGCCTCACACTGCTGCATGCCGCACACTGCTGCACGCCACACTGCTGCACGCCACACACTACTGCACGCCACACACTGCTGCACGCCTCACACTGCTGCACGCCTCACACTGCTGCACGCCTCACACTGATGCACGCTGCACACTGCTGCATTACTCACACTGCCGCATCACACTGCTGCACACCTCACACTACTGCACACCTCACACTGCTGCACGCCTCACACTGCTGCATGCCTCACACTGCTGCATGCCTCACACTGCTGCACGCTGCACACTGCTGCATTACTCACACTGCTGCATTACTTACACTGCTGCATGCTGCACACTGCTGCACGCCTCACACCTCTGCACGCCTCACACCGCTGCATTACTCACACTGCTGCACGCCTCACACTGCTGCACGCCTAACACTGCTGCACGCCTCACACTGCTGCACGCCACACTGCTGCATGCCTCACACTGCTGCATGCCTCACACTGCTGCACGCCTCACACTGCTGCACGCCACACACTGCTGCACACCACACACTGCTGCACGCCTCACACTGCTGCACGCCTCACACTGCTGCACGCCTCACACTGATGCACGCTGCACACTGCTGCATTACTCACACTGCCGCATGCTGCACACTGCCGCACGACTCACACTGCTGCACGACTCACACTGCTGCACGACTCACACTGGTCCACGCCGCAAACTGCTGCATGCTGCTCACTGCTGCACGCCACACACTGCTGCACGCCACACACTGCTGCACGCCTCACACTGCTGTACGCCTCACACTGCTGCACGCCTCACAACACCACCAAATTGCTCTAGGAAACCACCACATCAATTTAGGACACCACCACATCACTTTAGGACACCACCACATCACTCAGGGACACCACCACACCACTCATGGACACCACCACACCACTCAGGAACACCACCACATCATTCAGGAACACCACCACAAACCACCACATCACTTGGGGACACCACCACATCACTCGGGAACACCACCATATAACTCGGGGACACCACCACATCACTCGATGACACCAGCACATCACTTGTAGACACCACCACACTACTCTGGGACACCACCACATCACATGGGCACACCACCACATCACTCTGGGACACCACCACATCACTCGGGGACACCACATCACTAGGGGACACCACCACATCACTCGGGGACACCACCACATCACTCAGGGACACCACCACATCACTCGAGGACACCACCACATCACTCAGGGACACCACCACATCACTCTGGGTCACCACCACATCACTCCCTCCAGTCCAAAAACACAGTGGAAAGTGAAGCTATAGTGTGTATGGGTGGGGGGACCTGGGGGTGTAGCGATAGGATTTACTATTCTATATCTAGTCAGCAAACATAGGGGCACCTGCATATATTTGAGGGTAAGGGAGTGAGGTTTACTTTTTTAACTACAATCCCATGAACTTTGGGAAAATTCATGTAACTCAGGAAGTCATATTTACTATTCTAAATCCAGTCCTTCAAACATTGGAGAAAGTGCAAACATTTAAGGAAGGAGGTGGTTGAATTACTGTTCTAACTCTGGTGCAACTAAGATTTACTATTCAAACTCCAGTCCCTCTAACTGCATATAGGGAGCTGATTTAGGGATATATTTATTGTCATTTTGCACTGGCCTTGAGTCACAAAAGTGATTTGATCGAAAGTTTACTTCCCAGGACAAGTCACCTGATATACTTAGCACCAAGGAGGCATTTAATGGGTAGTGTATGGGTGTTCTCATACATTCACGAATGGTTTTTGACACCAAACCCTGTCTAGCAAAAAAAGTAGACAGGGTTTTGCATAAAAAAAATAAGGGTTTATTGACATTGGCTTTATTGAGGAGAATTTGTTTTATTTCTCCAATATCTTCTGACACTACAACACACAATCAACATGGGAAAAGTTTAATGGTTAGTCTAAGCATAGTATTTTGAACTGGAAAGGTACACTTCCAGTTCAGAACCTATTATTTATGTTGCAAAGGTGTTTGTGTGTGTTATGACTCTGGCAGCCTAAATATGTGCCAGAGCTCTGGAGATAGCAGGACAGTACCATATGTACTAAGATATGGTGCTGTCCACGCAACGCACAGCTGCAACTTTATTAGCTTCACTGCATTACAAGCCATTTTATATTAGTAAATGTACCTCTGACATTTCCAGTCCTTGGAACATTGGGGATAGTGCATATTAATGAGGAGTGAATTTACTATTTTAACTATGTTATGTCATATTTTATTCTATTCAATTTTATTCTATTATATTATGTTACAACCCATTCACAACTAACGATGGGGAAAGTGTGTACACTTTGGGAGTCAGGTTTAACTCCAGTATCGTGAACAATAGGACAATTCCATATAATTAGTGGGTGGGGGTTAAAATTTACTTTTTAAATCAAGTTCCACTAACACTGGGGAAAGTGCAGATAATTTGAGGGGGGTAGTTAGTAAAAGTAAATATTCAAACTCTGTTATCACTTATATTTGGTAAATTACATATCTTTGGGCCGGGGGTCAAATTTACTATTACTAACTCAAGTCCCACTAACATTGGTGAAAGAGAATATATTTGAGGGGCCGATTTACTATTCTAACACCAGTCCTGCGAACAGTATGGAAAGTGCATATAATTGGGGGAGAGGAGGCTAATTTATTGTTCTACCTTCAGGCCTTCTAAAACTGATGAAGTGCAAATATCTTGGAAATGTGGAAGGTCAAATATTAGGTAAAGTACATATAATTGGGAAGGTCAAAATTAACATTTTAACTCCAAATGCATTTTTCTAACTTAAAATGTATATTTGTTAAGACATTAACAAAAATCAAAAACAACCTCACACATTTTTCTAGAATAAAGTGTATTATAAAGAACATATTTAATTTGGAAAATTCTTTTAAATTAATAATCTAACAATTTTCTAAAGTTTAAAAAAATCATTATTATTGTGCACCTATAATATTTATTTTGTAAGTTAGAAATTCAAATATGTGACGAAAATTAAATAATCCTGGTCCCCATTGATTAAATAACATAGAATTCAATAATGAATGCTAATTTATATAATTTTGAAACGTTTTAAAACTTTACAAATAAATTAAATTACAAATTACTTAAACCTACATTGTTTACCCTAATTAATCTTTCAACCCATTTCCTCCAATAAAAAGTATAAAGTTTTTTTTTTAAATAAAAAATGATGACTTTGTAAATCTTTTTTTAAAACTACTCTAAACTATTTAAACAAAATATTAAAAATGTAAATCAATAAAATAATTAAAAATAATACTTTATAAAAAAAATAAGAAAAAAACTCAATCTTCCAATAAATTCACTACCCATGAAAGATATCACAGTATAATAGTACAACATAATGAAAATTAGGCATAACAAATGTAAAAAAAAATGTACATTTTTATCATATATTAAAACAATATATAATGGCAATGAATATATATATATATGTATATATATATTTAAACACAATCCAAAAAGCATAACAATTATAAAAGTTCTAATATTTAAATAATATATGGCCCCACGTATTACTTGGATCGTTACTGGACTTCCCAGTGCCTCCCTGACCTCTTTATTCAGTTCCAGCAGCCGCAGAGTTCTTAAAAAGGCTGTTTCTGTTCTGGCAGAGATAGGTGATGGCGGGGAGTATAGGGCCTTATAATAACCTTCGAATAAGTCATTAATAGGCCCTGGCGTGTATATAGATTTCTCTCCATTCATTCTGATGTGCGTTATCGGGGCCTCTCAAGACTCTGGTCTGATAAGTCATGCCAGCAGCCTACCTGGATGCTCTTCTTCCTTTTGCACCTTGGTGAGGTCGCCCTTATAATCATGGCAGAGGAGATTTTCCAGTACCTCATTATACCTCCCAAATGGATTCTAGGTCTGTCAATTCTGTGCCCTAGACATTATGAAGATCATGCAGCATGCTCTCAAGGTCTCCTATCTTCCGGTGTACCTCCAGCTGTTTTAATATCGACTGCCCCAGTATAATGTTGTTGTCAGCAGTTGCTTCAAATGTGGAATTTCAACAGAGGGGTTAAGCAGTTTCGCCAGTAACACCCCCATGTGTGTAGACGATCCTGCCGGACCCAACTACTCCTGTCTCAACCCATCCAGCCACTGTCTAATCCACTGCAGCTGAGAGGTCAGGAAATATAGCTCGAAGTTCAGTGCCCCCAGTCTACCCTCGGTCATCGGGCGCTGCAAAGTTGCCACGGACACCGTCTGCCATCCCCTATCCCAGATCAGCTCCTACAACAACGAATTAAGCTGGCCGAACCAGCGGGCTGGCACTGTCACTGGTAAATTAGCAAAGAAATCAAGCAGACACAGCAGCATGACATTTTTAGGCAGGGAGATTCAGGCCATTATCAGTAATCGTAAGGAGCACCAGAAGGGAACAGAGGGATCAGAGCGCCTGTCCAAGGTTACTTCCCATAAGTCCTCCAGGGAGCGAAATATCTGTATTCCCAGATACCTAAATGTGACGAGGGCCCCGTTAAGGTCTGCAGGGAGCTCCCGTGGTCGAGGATTCCTGAGGGACATAGGAAACAAATACATTTTGTTTTTATTGACTTTCAGTCCCGAATGGCGTTCAAATTTGGACAGGAGGTCGAACGCTCTGGCAGATCCTATAGTGGTGTCTGCCAAATAGATTAACATGTCTTCGGCAGATAGGGAGATAATATGTTCCCAGCCTCGAATAGTCAGTCCCGCTCCCCTCTGTCGAAACAGCTCCACCAAGTGTTCAATTGCCAGCGTGAACAGAAGCGAGGACAGAGGGCACCCTTGCCGGGTGCCACAGAAGATCCTGTACTGCGAAGACACCGTTTTGCCTGTCTGAACCCCCACGTAGGCATCTCATAAAAGAGCTTCACCCACCTAATCCAGCCCTCTCCTAGGCCCATCCTATGCATGACTTCAAACAGGAAGTCCCATCGAACCGTATTACAGGTCTTTTCCAGGTTCACCGCTAATAAGGCTGCTTTCGGAAAGGATTGTATCTCAATGAGGTATAGCACAGAATACAATCGTTGGAGATGAAGTGACGTATCCCGAGCTGGAATGAACCAATTTTTGTCATACTGTATAAGTGATGTCATGTGCGGGGTGAGCCTAAGAGCCAAAATCTTTCTGAGGAGTTTAAAGTTCATCTTAAGAATGGAGAGTGGGTGTTATTGTGACCCTTTGAGTCTTCGGTCTGATTAGCCATGCAAGCAGCCTGCTTGGAAGCCCTTCTTTCCTCCGGCACCTTGGTGAGGTCACCCTTGTAATCATGGCAGCGGAGCTTTTCCAGTACCTCATTATACCTCTTGTGTACCTCCCTAATGACTTCTGGGTCAGTCAATTCAGTTCCCTAGACATTATCAAGATCATGGAGCCTGCTCTCCAGGTTTCCTATTTCCCGGTGTACCTCCCGCTGTATTCCTATGGACTGCCCGAGACAATGTCGCCACACCACCACCTTGCACGCCTCCCATTCCACAAAAGGTGAGGATGCCAAACTGTTATTTTACTTTGAAATAAATATCTATGGCATTTCCCAGGGTTTACCGAAAACATACGTCCTCCAAGGTATCTGGGTTGAGTCTCCATAGAGGGATCAACAGCCTCTCCCTCACTAGGCTAAAGGTCAACAATACCCAACTGTGGCCCAATAAGGTGTGTCCCAGGTATTCAGTATGTATTAGGAGGGCCAACGTCTTGGCAAGCACATGAGAGCGTCTACGCGTTTATGTAATTGATACACTGGTGAATAAAAGGAATAATCCCTCTTGTATGTAGTGACCTCCAAACGTCTGTGAAATCCCAGAGTCACAACCAGTCACATAGACCCGCCGCAATGCAATTGACAGGAGGGTCAGGTAATGGGGTGGGAGTGTTCCAGTGCGACATCTGGCACACAGTGGAGGTCGCCCCCAAGGATCATGTCCCCACCTGCTATGGAAGCCACTGGGGCTGAAAGTGTGTGCAGGAAAGCAATCTGATCTTGGTTTGGGGAATTGATGCTATCCAGTGTAATCTTGCGGCCCAGCAGCCCGCCTGCCACCAATACATAGCGACCTCCTTTATCTATGGATGTATGGAGGAGATCAAACTGGACTCCAGCTCTATTCCGTAGCAATGCTCCCCTGGCATATGCCGAGTAGGCAGTAGCAAATAATTGGTCCTGCCACCGACGACGCAGCTTGTCAACCTCCTTTTGTATAAGATGTGTCTCTTGTAGCACAGCTACCTTCACCTCGCCTTCGTAGATAGCTGTGTATATTATGATGTTTAACAGCTGAGCCCATCCCCCTGATGTTCCAGGGCAGAAACTGCCATGTACATCATGTGGTTGCCATGTATAAGCCACCCTGAACACCCACCCCCCATGGCCCCAATTTCCCCCTCCCTCACTCGAGACCCACATCTCCCATTCAAAGGCCATGGAGCCATCCATGCAAATACAACTAAAACCTGCAACTAAAAGGTCCCATAAACATGAACTCTCCTTCACAAGAGCAGCGCAACAACTGCCAGCCAATCAAACTGCTTAAGCATTATACATTTTTATCGAAAAGTCCTCATGAGTACAAGGTTGAGACTATCCAGAGGGAAGGCCACAAACCAAAGACAGCAACTCCTCTCTCAAACCGCGCCAGCCCAGGTTAGAAGTGATGTCCAGGTGCGGTACATCAACCTGAACAAATAAGATGCCCCTCTGGATCGCCTCTACATCCCCATTAAAATCCAATTCAGAGGAGATCATATGCCGTCCTTGGGATTATATTTGGCAGGCGTAGACTGTCTGCTTGGTAGGATTCTGAATCAATACCACCAACCCCTTAGCAGAAGGAGTACTAGTTCCCAAAGAGTTCCTCTGTGTTCTCGCAATCATGGTCACCGCCTGGAGTGGTGCGGCTCTCTCCTGCTCGGTTTGATAGGATTTCGGAGTTAGTCCATCCCTGGTCATGGGGGTGGCGCCAGCCCTCAGGGCAGCCCACCAGCCTTGTGGGCCTCCAGCCATTCCCAAGCATCTTTGGGGTCATCGCAAAAATGCGTCTGTCCTTCAAGAATAATTCGGAGACGAGCAGGAAATATTAAGAAGTATTGTAGACCTTCCGCCCAGAGAACCTTCTTAACCTCTATAAAGGAGGCCCGCCCCTGCTGTACTTCCATTGTGCAATCCGGAAATATGGAGACTTTAGTATTAATAATAACAAATGGCACTCTGAGCGCCCCCTCTAGAGTTTTCTATCTCTGTCTTTATAGTGTAGAAGTTGTGCCACTACTGGAGGGGGTGAGCAGGCACTCAGTGTGCTCACACCAGTATGTAGAAATTGGATTGCTTAGGTGCAACCACCTTCCAGAGCCATTGCTCGAGGTACTCTATCATGTCCTTGCTGTCCACGCCTTCAGGCAGCCCCATCACTAAAATCTTAATCCATCTATTGCAGCCCTCGGCATCCTCCACCCAGTTTTTCAGTATGTGTACTCTGGTGGACAGGACTTGAACTTGGTGCGACAAATCGTCCTGCACAGGCCTTAGTTCAGAAACCGATTCTTCTGTCACTGTGACTCTCTCCACTAATTCATGTCCACCGCTCTCAGTAGCCCCAGCTCCACTGACATCATGTTAATGTCCTGATGCAGCGTAGCTCTGGTATCTGTGATTGCTTCAAGTATTTTATGTAGCTGCAAATGGATAGGTTCTTCCATGGGCCCAGAATCCTGATTCTCCATTGTGAGCTTGGGAGGGGTATCCGCCACTTCAGTTGTCTTGTTCCAGGTTTTACCCATGTCGGTGGGGCTGAGGGGTCTCCAAGGTGGAGGCTGCTGTCTCCCAAAATCTACCAGGTGGGATGTCTCTGGTGTCTGAATGTCTGGAGCTCTCCAAAGTCACCAGCATTAAATAGGACCCCCACTCTGTGGCAGTGCGCTGCCCTCAGGTGACACAAATAATTACTGGTTGTTATGTCCGCAAAATCCAATATCAGCTAGGGCAACATTGCTGGGGGCTGCAAGTATGGAGTAGCAACTAGCAGGTGCCTGCGAAAATCACCTCAGTGTCTCCCTCAGAATGGCCTCCCTTTATCAATCAGGCCACTGAGCCCCACCGGAACCACAAATTCAGTGGAGCTTGGGTCCTCATAACAGGGAGGCCCAGCAGGTCGCCAACGGCATGGCCTGCATTCAGAGGGAGGGCTTATTTTAGAGCACCGCCAGCTTCCTAGCTGTTCTCGCCATTTCCTACCTGTACCCCGAATTCCTTCTACACCCGTTGGGGATCACCCAGACTGTTTCTCCTCCTTCCTGACCCGACCCAGCTCACTGCAACCATCACCGAGGTCATCTCTGTGTCGTCCTGGTCTGTCAGGGCGCTTGGCCAAAGTCCTCATAGGCACCCTGTCTCTCTCAGCCTTCTCCTACAGCCTCTACAGCCCAGGCTCATTCACGTTTCCGGTCTCTGCGCTTTACAGAGGCAGCATCACCATGTTCTCGACGACTTGTTCTTCAGCCGACCTCCGTCAGCTGGTCCAGGCAGGCTCCGACTCCATCCTCTGGCTCCGTCTCAGTGAGCCAGGCGGGGGGGCATTTTGCCCATCTCTTCCTGCGGCCTTGGTCTATCACCACCTCCAGAGTCTTCAGCCCTCTCTGGGCGGCAGTATCCTATGACACCCCGCCATGGGCACCTCACCAAACCGCAGGTGCCGCCTTGGATTGCAGCTTGCAGGTCTGCAAGATTCCACTGTCATGCCCTCAGGTACCTTGCTACCTGGGGTATCCTCTGCTACCCTTATAGGGCGCAGATAGATTGGATATATCAGGATAAAAGGTGCGTCTGTACGAAGCAGCAGGCTTAGGCATCTGCCATCTTCGGTATCCAAAACCAAGCTCCCCTCAGGGCATTAGGAACTTGACATAGTCTACCAAGAAGATTTGTTAAATATCCCCACCCATGGCTATGTTGTTTTCAGTGAGGTCCAATCATCTTACTAAGATCAATTTCTTCAGACTTCCTTGCCATTGGTACTCCACATTTTATTCTCTGGCTAGATTACTTTTAAGGTAATGCTGGAGAAATATTGTGTGGAGAGATTTTGGGCATCCTAAAATCATTTTGCCATTCTCTAAAATGATAGAAGCCACATTGTTCCACATTGTTCTTTCACAACAACACTAGGTGGTCGAGCTGTTCAAACTATCTGTGAGGGCTCATGAACATCACAGAGCCTGTCCTGGTAACTAAATAGATTTACTTTTTTTTCATTTGCAATGTCCCAAGAAGTTTCTAATTCCTGTACTGATGACATGGGGATAGCATATATGTAGATTTTGATCAGTTCTCAATTGATTACTTTTGCAGTATTGAGGTTTTTAACAGTGGCACTTAAGATCTGATCTAGTATGGAAAAGTAGTCAAATTTTTACTTTATTATACACTGACCAGTTTACAGACAGCATACTAATGCAATTTCTTGGAACATCTAATTAAGTGCGGTAAATAGTAAAAATATCCACAGATATTTGTGTACTCCACAGTACCTGATTATGCAAACAAAAACTGTTTGTTACAACTGTGAGATTTTGAGAAAAGCCTTCAAGTCAGTTTCATGCTCAATTTCAACAGAACATCTTTGAATTACACACATCGAAAATCTGGGAAATATATTAAGATGAATTATTGTTCCATCTGGTCCTGTAATTGCTTGAGAATCCAGATTGCCATACTCAGATAATGTGAATTCCTGAGACAGAACACTTTGGAATCTCTGACTGGGAAATTCTCCTGTAAGTTGTAACTAAATATCATACTTTACACACTTTGAGGTATACTCAGAACCTTAATTTTGTAGTACATTAAGTAGTACTACAGTAGTACTACTCACATGCCACAAAATGCTGTTGACAAAGTTACAGGCTGAAACCTCCACCTCCACCTCTCCTGTCTTTTCTGTGCAGAGATCTCTGCCATGATGGCGGACATTTCTGCACATGTAGGTATTAGTTTCAGTTTTAAATGTGGGAGGAACATGTGTGAGTGGCTGTTAAATGGGGAATAGTACTAACTGGAAGGGGTTTGGGGAATTTTAGAGAGGGGTTTAGGGAGAACTAAGCCAATATACACACATATCCACAAAAGAGTAAGACCAATGCAATTCACAAACTATACTTTTGAAGTTACTACATCTCTGAAGTAGTCAAAACAGATGTAAATGTACTTCATATCAGCCATGGTGTAAGTCAAGAACCACACATGCCACTCACAAGTACTGCAACACATTCCCATGGAAAACTCGAAGGAAGGGAAATAAAATAACATCCCACATGAGCTAATGTTAAAATCATAAAAAATATATATTTACACACACACACCACATCTTGTGAGCAATGTCATGTGTTGACCGAAATGCATAATGACAGATTTTTGCTGAATACATTTGTTTGGAGACAACTGGTGCTTGCACCTGGTCCTTGGAGGATTTGTGAATCACAGGCGGGGGAACTTCATATAATTATTAAGCAACGTCGTAAACATTTTAAAAATAATAATACATTTTAATTTAAAATGAAGTAAGCTTTTATTAAAAAAAATGATATTCTTTAAACCCATTATTTTAACTAAATTTACAACACATTAAATAAGAATTGAAAATGTTTGATACAGTGTTTTTTTACATTTACCTTTAAAATGTATTGTTTATGTAATAAATAATATATTTAATTGAAATAATTAAATAATATACATTTAGTCTGACGATTTAATGTGTTGTAACTTTTTATTATCTTAGTTCTAGGTTATAATTACATTATATTGTACTATAAAGTATGGTTAATACATTAAAATAAATTATAATATTCAATATTTTTCTCTATATTGTCCCTTTGGGGAGATCTCGAACCAACATGTACAAAGTTAGTAGTCAGAACTTTAGACTGTTGTAGGAGTTTCTTACCCCTTCTGTTGTTGGAGGTTCCAACACCTGTTTTGAGGGGGTACAAACATGTATGTCTATACATAGGTCACTGATGTAAATCTACACAGAAATGATGAATAGCAAAAAGTGTAGAACCACACCTAAGTGTGGTAGTAAATATGGACAGGGATAAATATAAATGTATATAATTACCTTTGGAATTAGCCACCTTTCTTTGCCTATCCCCACCTGGGCAGCGTAGCACAGTGACCTAAAGCTCTGGAAGTGAACACTGAAGATTAAATCAGTTTTCAATGGGAGAGAAATAATATTTTTCTCACGAAATTATGCCAGTGTCATATCCTTACAATTTGTAACAGAAGCTCCGACAATATGGTAACTATAAGGTAAACATCATATAATGCAGCTTCATTATTCATATGTGTCTAGTCTTATTCAATGTCTATTTGGGAATGTCCAACTGCCCAGTAGGGAATGGTTTATTGTCTATATATAAGATAATCATTTTGTAGGGGAAATTAAATCTAAATCCTCTTATCATTACAATCGCAAATAGTGACTGTACACCCATTAAAGATAAGCCTTATTCCTTTCTTTATTTGCTGTAGGCAGGCAAAATACATTCATGGTTGTTATGTTTTTTAATTGCAGCCTGGAAATTCCTAACAATATGCTCCTATAGGATACATCAATATCTTAAAATTCATTTATTGCCATCAATGGGGTTTGTACTACTCTGAGGGACGATGCTATACCTTAGAAACTCTTAGACGTATTCATATGATACAGTGGAAAACTATGTCTGACTTCATGGTGCATGACTGAATTCTAACTGCTCCTCTACTACAGCTTTATTATGCCTACAATAACTTTTACCATTTGTTGTAGCAAAGTGTTAACAATGTGGACAAATATATCTTCACATATCAATTATAGCTCTAATATTCGTTCTCATTAAACTTCTTTGTATGGTCATGTATTTGTTTAGTAACGCACCAGCATGTGACTATTTCGCTTTCTAGCCCTGATATTGTCATTGGTTGCAATTCTAAACAACCTTGTCTCGCTTTTTTTTCCCTTAAGACAACCATTGTTGGTTGGAACCCTAGATCGAGGTGCAATTTGTTCTAGAGCTGTGCTGTTATTACCAGGATGCATCTGACTCCATGCAAGTTACAACAGATTCTGGTCTTAGTGATCTTTTTGTGTTACCAGACCTTAAGCTCCAACGTGTCTAGTTGGATGGGTCATGAAAGGTACCTGTTGGTGTTTTGGCTCACCTCTGTGCTGTAAAAAGAGTACAGAGAAGTTTGCACTTTATTTTCCGAACTACAAGCTACCAGTTTAGGAGTTTGTGAGATTGGGCTATATGCTCTGATTTCTTAAAGTTAAAGTGAGTCTAGCCATCTGGCTTTCGAGCTCTCTCAATTTAGGATCTTTTTCTTTTGGGGTGCCTGCATAGACAATGCTGCAGTTATTTCAATCATAACATTACCACAGATCTGACCAGTTTGATGTTATGTGATAACTGGATCAGCGGGGATCCCTCTCAGCATCTGGAAATAGAAGTTTGTTTTTAACTTTGTTCAGATTCGATGACTAAACAAATTATTTTTGTCAATCGACACTCCATAATTTTTAATTACTTCATATCGGTTTGGGATTGCTCTTAACCCCTCGCGCTAGATTTTTGCAGGCTGTTGTTTTAGGATTCTCTCGCTCCGAGGATTTCTGTTTTTGAACCATTAGGCAGAGGTAGGTGTCCTGCTTCCATACGTATGTCTTTTCCAGCATCTGGGGAGATTTTTATGATTAATTTTGTGGCAGCCTAATTGGCAACAGATTGGGCTGCAGGGTGGGATATTGTCAGCATTAGTTTAGTGTAGGTAGTGTGAAGAGTTTACCTGTGCCAGCAGTCTCATGTAAATGGTAAAAAGAAGGCAGGAACATGGAGAACCCTGTAAGAACAGACTTTTTAAAGTGACAGAACTAATCATAATTTGCTGGATGAGATCTGATAGGAATGATTGACATCATTGAAGTGGCAAATCAAGTCAAGTCAAGTCAAGTTTAAATTTGTATAGCACACTACTCACCCAGAGGGTCTCAAGGCGCTTGAGGGAGGGGGGGAGCTTTACTTATCAAATATCCAAGTTTTTAGTTGTTTTCTGAAGGAGAGGTGATTCTGTGTGAGGCGGAGGTGGGTGGGTAGGGAATTCCAGGTCTTGGCCGCTAAGTAGGAGAAGGATCTTCCTCCCATGGTGGCTCTTTGGATGCATGGAATTGCGGCGAGGGCTTGATTGGACAACTGAAGTTGGCGGGTGGGGGTGTAGAAGGACAGGCGCATGTTGAGGAATTCGGGTCCTAGGTCGTAGAGGGCTTTGTGTGCGTGGGTGAGGAGGCGGAATGTTATTCTCTTGTTGACGGGGAGCCAGTAGAGGTCTTTCAGGTGACCGGAAATGTGAGCTTGGCGGGGGATGTCTAGGATGAGTCTGGCTGAGGCGTTTTGGATGCGTTGGAGTTTTTTCTGTAGTTTGGCTGTGGTTCCGGCGTAGAGGGTGTTTCCGTAGTCTAGTCGGCTTGTGACCAGTGCATGGGTGACCGTTTTTCTTGTTTCGGTGGGGATCCAACAGAAGATTTTGTTGAGCATACGTAGGATGTTGAAGCATGATGATGAAACGGCGTTGACTTGTCTGGTCATCGCGAGGGAGGAGTCCAGGATGAAGCCTAGGTTACGTGCGTGGTCCGTTGGTATGGGTGCGGTTCCCAGGGCCGGTGGCCACCATGAGTCGTCCCATGCGGAGGGGGATGATCCTAAGATGAGGACTTCCGTTTTGTCCGAGTTTAGTTTTAAACGGCTATTCTTCATCCACTCGGCTACTTCTTTCATCCCTTCGTGTTGGTTGGTTTTGGCGATGTTTGGGTCTTTGGTGAGGGATAGGATCAGCTGAGTGTCGTCTGTGTAGGAGATAATGTTGAGGTTGTGTTGGTGCGCAATGGATGCGAGGGGGCTCATGTATACGTTGAAGAGGGTGGGACTGAGTGAAGATCCTTGGGGTACGCCGCAGATGACTTCGTTGGCCTCTGATCTAAAAGGGGGGAGGCGGACTCTCTGGGTTCTTCCGGCGAGGAACGAAATTATCCAGTCCAATGCTTTTCCTTGTATTCCGACGTTGCTGAGACGTTGTATAAGGGTGTTATGACAGACCGTGTCGAAGGCTGCGGAGAGGTCGAGTAGGATGAGGGCAGCATTTTTTCCGTTGTCCAGTAGAGTTCGAATGTCGTCTGTTGCTGCGATGGGGGCGGTCTCGGTGCTGTGTTTGGCTCGGAAGCCGGATTGTGAAGGGTCGAGGGATTTGTTGGATTCGAGGAAGGCGACGAGTTGACTGTTGACGGCTTTCTCAATGACTTTGGCAGGGAATGGGAGGAGCGAAATGGGGCGGTAGTTCTTAAGTTCAGTGGGGTTTGCTGTAGGTTTCTTCAAGAGGGCGCTGAGTTCGGCGTGTTTCCAGCTTTCCGGGAAGGTGGCGGAGTTGAGGGAACAGTTGATGACGTCTCAAGGGAAGCGAGGAGTTCTTGCCTGATGTCAGTCATTGCCGTTTCTGTGCCACCCCCTTTTTTCTGAAATGTGTTTGTCTGTTATATGTAATATTTGCTTCTACAAAATCTTGCAGCTGTTGGGTTTCTTTGACATCCATAACTTTGCTAATGTGTAAGTTATAGGTGGGTATATAGTTGGGGTTCCAATGGATCTAACACTGGTGTCTTTATCAGGGGAGAAATGGTTGCTTGTTTTAGGACGCTGTTCAAGGATCCTTGTTGGAGGAAGAAATGTATAATCTTTGTTACATCCGGGCCAAGCATATTAAAGTAACCGTTCTTGTGGTGGGTGCATAAAGTGTGACTGCGAAGTTTGAGGGTTTTCTGCTCACTAGAAACTTTGCATACTTTTTAGAGGTTCATTATTGCAAACTTTTATAAACTTGTGTGGATTCTGGGAGTTTTATCGAAATGCAAGATGAGGTTTAAGATCTTTTGGATGTTGTTAGCATCTGATGTTCACAATGTTAGTATTGCATAATGTGCACTTTTTAACACCTCAGGCTCTCTAATTTCCCTGAACATTTGAAAGAGTTCACTAGAGTGGTTCAAGACCTTGTTAATGTGGGTGACAAAGTAAGCCTTCATTGTTTTTTTTAAAAGATAAATGGCAGAGGTGCTTGACCTTTTTGTCTTCTGTGGACCCTCGCCCCTTACTCATTACTGGAATCCAAACCTCTACTAAATCGATATTTGAATCAGAGGACTCCAATGAGTCATCACTAGAAAGTGCAGGACCCCATTGATGATTTCAAATGCAAAACAATGCACAAACAATGCAGAAACAATCATTCATTAAACAAATACAAAAATTGTTAGATATATTATTCAATTCACAAACAATTGTAAAAAATCAAAATATTAATCAGAAGGAGGGTTTTCAAGAATTAAATTGACGACACTCATCATCCATACTATATTCTGTTTGATGCACTTGCACTGCTCCAGTGAATCACTCTGAGGATACTAACATATTTTTTAGCCTGCAATTATAAATTCCTACACATTTACAGAACGTTTTAAAAGTTTCTTTTTAACATTTTTATTATTTATATATTTTACATTAATCTGTGGGGAAGCTGGGATTCTCATTTAGTCATACCAATCTCTAGTCCCCACATGCATTAATGTAAGGTTTTGCGATTCCTTATTTGCGAAAATTAGGGAATCGCAAATAAGGAATCGCAAAACGGAATGCAACAATTTATTCGCATAATTTTTGCGATTCGGTAAAAATCGCAATTTCTACCGAATCGCAAATATTATGCGAATTCTAATTTGCGATTTGGCAATTCCCATTGATTCCTATGGGCCAAAAGGCCCTTAGGAATCAATGGGAAGGCATTGACATTTTGCGAATTTCAATTAGCGATTCGCAAAATGTTAAAAAAGGACCCCCCCTGCACCCCTGAAATGTATTTTGAAGTGCATGTTTCACACACACATGTCCTAAGGACATGTGTGTCTGTAACATGACAGTGTTTTAAAATGCAATTTTGAGCATTTTAATACATTTTCGCAAATTACCACAAGGTTCACCCTTGTGGTAATTTGCACCCCCTAATTGCGAATTCGCATTTTTAAAAGTAATCATGCATTGCTTTTAAGGAATCGCAAATTTGCGTTTCCTTAAAAGCAATCGCATTTTTGGAATTCGCTAAAAATAGCGATTTTTCCAAAAATGTTTGATGCATCCCAAAAACCTATTTAGGAATCGCAAACGGACGAATTTACCGATTCGCACCGTTTGCACTTCCTAAATAGGTTGATGCATGTGGCCGCTGAATCCCAGGTCGGGTCGACTAAACCTTTTTCCCTGTCTTAGAAGCGTAGAGGGAAGATTTCACACACATAGCTCATAACAACCTTGTTATACAAATCCAATTTAGACTTAAAGGACCACTGACTACAAACTGAAGTTTTAAAGATTTATTACAAAGCCAAAAATAATTGAACATACAAACATCTCAGCAAAAGATTCAAGAAATAGACTGGCACTAATACAAAGGTAATCCTACGCAAGAGTCTCAGACGACTCAGAATAAAGATCAAGGTTAACTCAAGAAGCATCAGACATACCATTACCGACAATGTAGAAAGTCGAGACTGCATTTACAAAAAATAAAAGAAATTGGTTAGACTGTCCCTACACTAACTCTACGGTGACATCCCCACTTAACGAATCACCCAGCAAGAATAAAGGTGTCAGCTGTGATGACTTCCTAAGAAGTACATTCACCTTTCAATAAGTTGCTTCAATTTCTGAGCTCGTTCTAAGATGCTCCTTCTTACACCCTACTCTGCATTAAGTTCACAAATTACCTACATCTGGCCTTCCCCAAGCCCAATTTCTAACTCCTAGTCTGCTCTCTGCCCCCTGCTCCGGACTGCCTCTCCACCCTCGGGTGCTGACCCTAATACAAAACACCAAAAACAGTCGACACGCCCAGAGGTACGCCCCTCTGGCAGGTGCGGATCTTCGAACTTTTCCAGTATGGCACCTCTCCATCCAGCATCCATTGGTGTGTCCTTGGGTCCCAGGCACCTTCTTTGCTGAATGTAGCACTCCCAAATTCCTTGGCAGCGTCTCTGCATTCGCGCCTACTATCCTAACTTCTAAACAATAGTCCCCTTCTACCTAACGAGCCTTGTGGCCTTGCACCTGCAAGCTAGAATATGTGAGACCATCCTTGCAACATTCGAAGTTACAATTTAGTATTCGCTGAGGACAACCTTTCCCAGGCGAGAGAAATCATTTATTTTCGACTAAGGCTAACCAAAGAAAAATACAGTTAGGCCTCTACTGGCTTCGACATGTCCCAGGCCTTTGCACTTTTAAATGCATTTCTAACACACATTACACTTCATCACTTTAAAACTTTAGTTCTGCAAGCAATACATCTTTCACATTAAACCCTATGTTAATCGACTCATTAATCGGCACATATATTATTTCATTAGGGCACATCATTGTTAATGCAACATTTCACTTATGATTAAATTTCTACGTTATGTAACACTACACTTCGATTAAGGCCTTACATTAGTCTATGATAAATAAACACATCACTAATATTGCACTGATTCACAGCCTAAGGTTAGACTTCTAAACTACATTAGTAAGATCCTCTATATATGTGGGTGCTGACTACTCAGGATTATGATGCACTCCTACAAATTTTTCAAAGTAACGTGGCGCTCTCTCAGTTGTCAATATCATTTTCTGAATTGTATTCAGGCCGCAACATCAACTGCTCTGGATAGTTTCTGATGGAGTGAGTCTGAAACAATCTAGGTTGCTCCAGTATTGGAACTTTCATAGATTCCCATGCTTTGTATCATTCCCCGTCGTCGGAATGGGAGCCTCGGTAAATAAAAAATACCATAGTAGTAAGCACAAAGTGAAAAAATAGGCCTTGGCCTCATCTCATTTTGTAGCTTATCCACCTCTTTTTGTAAAAGAGACCAAATTCTTGCAACAGCCAATCAGAGCAGCCTCACCCCACAGAGCCTTCATGAGAGAGCCTCAGAGCCTCAGATTTTCTATCTCACGTTGTTCAAGGGAGTCTCCATTGAGCTCTGCTCATTTTGTCTTCACTTCTGAGTTTATTTCTACAACTTTTTGCCTGTTTTTCGTCATGTCTGACAAGGAGAAGAAAGCACTTTTTAGAGCCTGTGCTACTTGCTCAAAAAAGAGGTTGTTTGTTGATGACAAACATGAAGACTGCATATACTGCTTATACCCGGACCACAAGGCCACTGACTGCAAGATTTGCTGAACCTTCTCCATCAAGACCTTGAGGGACAGAGAAGGCCTCCTGCTGACCTGGTTGCAACAAATGAAGGATCGCAAGGAAGTTCTGTCTTCAGACAGTGAGGGCTCTTTTTCTGCTGTTTGATCAAGAAGATCAAAGAAGAGGGGTAGGTCTCCCCCTTCAACATCTAATGAGCCCCATGTGAAGCCTTACCTGGGACCTCTGATAGGTCTGATAGGCCTGCTTCCCTTAAATCTCCTCACCACGGTGAAAAGGAGAGGCAGGGACAGCCTGAGGAGTTGCAACCTTCAAAAAAGGCTAAGAAAATCATCTTTGTAACTTCACCACCTTCAGAGAAAGAAAAAGGGGTAAAAAAGCCTTCATCTATGCCTCAGGACATACCTTCTGACAAGAAACAGCGTTCGTCGACGCTGAAAACCACAGATACGTCGACGATTACTGTAAAAAAGGACTTGTCTTTAAAATTGGCCTCGCCGATGGGCTCGTCGGCGATGGCCACGACGACGGCATCCTCACCGTCGACGATGTTTAAGATGCCTGATTCCTGTTCGTCGTTGACGAAACTGACCTTTTCAATGGTCGAGGGTAGCGTCGACGGCGATGACGACGACGAGAACTACGTCGATGACGACGACGTCGACGACGCCAGCTACCATGATTCTGACGACGAGCTCGTCGACGACTCCGTCGACGATTCAGCCATCGTTGGCGAAACCCATCTTACCATCGACAACTCATTCGACGACGAGCACAGTCTCTTAGTCGGCGCTTCCGTCGACGAAACAGTTGACGAAGATTCAATCATCGACGACGATCCCATCGACGACGTCGTCGACGACTGGGAAAATCTGCATTTCTCAGAGGAAGAGATGGATAACACCAGAAATTACATCTCCACGGCTCGTTACGCTGTTGCCTCCTACCTTATTGCTTGATGATGACTCTGACCCAGGTAACCTGGGAAAAAATAGAACTCTCTCTAATGTCCTTAGCATCAGGAAAAGCAGTGGGTCCAGACGCTATCCCCCTAGAGTTTTTTAAACAGTTTAGATCTATCCTTAAAACAGAATTAATGGACCTATGTTTAAGAGCTCAACAGGGAAATGCCCCTAAATCATGGCATGATTCTATAATTACTCTGTTTCTTAAAAAAGGCAAACCTCCGTTATTACCCTCATCTTTTCGCCCCATATCGCTTATAAATGCAGACAGTAAAATCTTTTCTAAAATTCTAGCCATACGACTGTCTAACATTATTTCCCCTTTAGTTTCTATTTACCAACATGGCTTTATCCCCACTAGAGAAAATGCTGACCAGATTCGGAGAGTGATCTCATTTTTGGATTGGTCTCAAGCAACTCGGTCTAATGTAGGACTTGTATTTTTAGACGCTGAAAAAGCTTTTGACCAGGTTGCTTGGGACTACTTGTGGGATGTTTTATCTAGGAAGGGACTAGGCTCTGGTATAATAAGAGCTTTAAAAACGTTGTATGCTGCTCCTAAAGCGCATATTCGAATTAATGGGAAGATCTCTACTCCTTTTATGATTACCAGAGGCACCCGACAAGGATACCCCTGTTCCCCTTTACTTTTTGCTTTTTACATTGATCCGTTAATTAATTGTTTTCTTTTGGAGCAGAAAATTAAACCTATTGTATTAGCTAATGTTAATTACCGAGTTTTAGCTTACGCTGACGATATTGTGATAACCACCACTGACGTCCAGTCAGCCCTACCGGTGATTGATGATATCGCTAGGCAATTTGGATCTTTCTCAGGGTACAAACTTAACCTTGAAAAGACTCAAATTCTTTGTTCAGGAGATAAACCACCATCAAATATTTCCACTACCTCAGAGGTTACATACTTAGGAATTAAGATCTCCCTCCCCATAGAGAAGATACCAGAACTCAATATAAATCCCATAATAACACAAATTAATGCTTCATTACAGCGCCTAGACCACTTACATTTATCACTTTATGGCAGACTTAACATTTTAAAAATGATGGTCCTACCAAAAGTGCTGTATTTGTTTCGTACAATACCACTAGAATGCCAACCGCTCTGTTTTAAAAATTTAGAAAGAACTACCTTTTGGTTTTTATGGGGGTATAATCGCCATAGGAAATCATCAAAGAAAATGATACTGAGCAATGAATGTGGTGGATGGAATGTTCCTTGTTTTCTTCTGTATTATTTGTCTGCCGCACTGCAATATATAAGCCCCTTGATTCTGGGAGATAGAGTAGAGGTGGAGAAATATCAAACCCCGTCAATCTATGAAATGATCTTGGGTGAAAAAGTTAAGGGTAGCTTTCTGAAGATTGTAGAACCCAGTTATCATAAAAAAACTAAATTTAAGATATTGAAAGCGGCCTTTGGAGTTTGGCAAAAAGTGCGAAAACATCTGAAAATATGTAAACTGAACTTTTACACCCCTCTTATATCAAAAGGCCTGCTACCAGAAATTTTTTGTGATTTAACTATGTATAGATGGCAACAGAGAGGAATATGCTATCTGAGAGACTTGTTTAGTAATGATCAAATGTTGTCATTTCAGGAGCTTATGGTCACATTTGCTGTGGGAAGAAAAGATTTCTTTAAATTTCTCCAATTACGAAGTTACTTACTAAATTATCCTTTTACTCCCCCATCTAAAGTTCCACTGTTAGAACTCTTGCAAAAAAAAACCAGCATAGGAGCAATTTATATAAGTTTAATTCAGGAATATGGCACTGATTTAGGACAACGTCAACAGAAATGGGCTAACATTTTAGGTATACCGGAAGTTGATATTTTGCTATCAATCAAAATGGCATCAGAGTGTTTAATAACAGGGATGATGAAATCACAACATTTTATGTGTATTCATAATCTGTACTATACTCCTAGTAAAGTTGCCAAGTGGAGCCGATGTGGTCTATTTTCAGCTGATGTGTTACATATGTTTTTCTCTTGTCCTAAACTTTCTAATTTGTTCCTACATATTGAATTTTTTTTATTTATTATTCTTAAACATGAGGTTAAGATTACAGCAGAGTTGCTGTTACTAGGTATTGATCATACTGTCATTAGGCCAAGATCAATCTCATATTTTTTATTTATCTGCATGGCTGCAGCTAGGTCTTGCATTACCAAAGAATGGATCAGCTTAGATCCACCGTCTTTTTCTATGTGGCGTGAAAAGTTATTATTTATGTATAATATTGAATCCGCCATATACAAGTTGAAGGGGGTAAAAAAAAGAGCTCTGTGGGAGAAAATCTGGGCATCAATTGCCGAATGGATTTCAGCTATTTGTCTGCCTGATTTATTTTTATTTCTCTGTTATAAGATGCTATGTACTTTATGAAGATTGTTTTTTTTTCTTGTTTGCTAGTTTACGGCATTTGTTATGTATCGCTGTATTTCCTTGCAATAAAATAATAAAATTTAAAAAAAAAATAAAAAAAACATGATGACTCTGAGGAGGAAGATGATAGCAATTATGGGCCAGCTTATAGCCCATCTGACTTGCAGGTCAAATTACAAAAGGTCAGTTCTGAGGAAGGCGAGGCGGAGCAACACCACTATTCTCCGCAAGACTGTTATGACCAGCAAGAGAGGCCTTGCATGCAGGATCATTTACAGAGATCTCCACGTCGGTCTCAACAAGAGATGGTAGCGATGCCGTCCTCTCTCATTTCTGACCTGCAATTAATGGTGCAGGACTATCGGAGGCGTTTTCCTACGCAACAGGAGGCTCAACAACAACGTCCTCCCACACCTCTGCCTCCAGTATCGGAACCAGTGGCGGACGCCTCTTTGACTTTAAGGGTGCATGACCCAGAGCCCGTGGAACATCCTCAGGAGGTAGTTGCCATTCGGGATGATGATGATGATGATGCCTCATCTGATGCGGATCAGCAGAGGGATCTTGACCTAGATCAGAATATGGACTGGACTCAAGATGGCCTTCAAGACCCGGATGCTACAGGGCCTGATACCGCAACCTCTCCTCCAGCAGATATTGGAGGTTTTCACAACCTAATGGAACGAGCATCCAAAAGATTTGGTCTTCCAGTTCACACAGTTCAATCTGACTGTTTTTTGTACGACTTCAAGGAACCATTCCGGAAGTCGGTTCGGTCAATCCCCATCATTGAACATGTTTGGTCTGAAGGGATAAAGGCTATGCAAAATCCAGCCACGGTCCTCCCAGTGCTTCCCAGACTGGAGAAAAAGTATAGGGCGCCGGAGGGTAGCCCTGCATGTCTTACAGGTCAACCAAAACCGGACTCGGTTATCTCCCAGGCCGCCTAGTCTAAATCCAAGAATCCATCCACGCCTCTAACGACACCACCTGATAAAGAGGGCAGGCATCTGGACAATGTTGGAAAAAGATTCTCCACAATGGCCAGCCTCCTCGTTAGGGCGGCTAATGCTCTAGTGATTCTGGGGCGATAAGATCACCAGATGTGGTGTGACCTATCTCCGTTTGTGGAAGAACTTCAGGATGGGTCTAAGGATGAGGTCAGGAAAATCTTGATGGAAGGGGAGAGCGCCTCTTCGGAGGTAATCGACTGCTCTATGGATATAGCTACTACTGCCTTCCGAGCGCTAGCAGGCTCGGCTGTTTTAAGACGCCAGGGTTGGCTGCGAGCCACGTGGTTTAGACAGGAAGTATAGAACAAGATTCTAGATCTACCTTACGACGGGGAGATGTTGTTTGGTAAACACGTGGATGACGCCCTACAAGGAATAAAGAAAGATACTGATACGGCTAAGTCCTTGGGAACATTACAATACCGCAAAGTTCCTTTTAAGGGGGCAAGAGGAAGAGGTTTCTCATCCTACAGAGGCGGCAATCAACAACGCTACTCTTCCTACTCCCAACCTGGCCAGAAACCCCAATATTCACAGAGGGGTCAGTTGGGATCTTTCTCTCGCCAGCAGCCGAGAGGACGTCAAGGACAACAGAGGAGAGACAATACTAAGAGACAATAGCAGCCATGCGGCTCTTTCTACTGTTCCTGTACCCTCGTTAACACCAGTGGGGGGCAGGATTGGCCATTGCCTAAACAGCTGGAAGGTCATAACATCAGACCAGTGGGTCCTCAACATCATCAAAAGAGGACACACGTTGGAGTTTCAAAATCTTCCTCCAACGAGAGCTCCAGACGCCATTACACCCAAACATCTAGGACTTCTTCATCTCGAAGCCCACCAACTCTTCATCAAGGGGGCAATAGAGCCTGTACCTCATTCCCAGAAGGGGAAGGGGTTCTATTCCAGGTTCTTCCTGGTTCGGAAAACGAAGGAGAAGTGGCGTCGATTTTAGATTTACGGAAGCTCAACACTTATCTCATCAAGTTGTCCTTCAAGATGGTCACCCTCCAGGACATTCTCCGTCTTCTCAATCCAGGGGACTACATGGCAACCCTGGATTTAGAGGATGCATATTTCCATGTGCCCATTCATCCAGCTCACAGGCAATATCTTTGATTCACAGTAGGCAAGAGCCATTTCCAATTCAGAGTACTGCCTTTTGGTCTTCGGTCCGCTCCAAGGATCTTTACAAAGGTACTGGCTCCTGTGGCAGGTTTTCTCAGAAAGCAGTCTTTCGAAGTCTTCCCACATCTAAACGACTGGCTGGTAAAAGCTCCTTCATTCCAAGAAGCATCCAGGGCAGTCACGAGCTGCAGTCAACTATTCGAGCAGCTGGGCCTTCGGCTCAACAAGGAGAAATCGATTTTGCACCCCTCCAAGACAGCGAGGTTTTTGGGTGCGATCCTAGACCCGGATTGCTGCATGGCTTTCCCTTCGGAGGAGCGCCAAACCAAACTGATTCGCTCAGCTCGCCTCCTACACACAAGAAAGTTTCTGTCAGTTCGCCAATACAAATCGCTTCTCGGATCGATATCATCCTGCATACCATTGATACCAAACTGCAGGCTTCAAATGCGTCCACTGCAAGAACAACTGGACAGGCAATGGCGTCAGATAACAGGCTCCTTCGACGACAAGATCGTGATCACACCGGGAATGCGAAAAGCAATCAGCTGGTGGTTATGTTAGTGTTATGTTAATATCATTTATTTTGCGCACAGATGCTCCAGCTAAGGAGCGTACTGGCGCAAGGAAAAGGTGAACATAACACAACGCAAAAGGAAACAGAAAAGTGCGAAAAGTCAGTATAAGAGGAATTAAAACAGGTGAGTTTTCACGGCCCTACGGAATGCTAATAGATCCTCTAACAGGCGGATTTCCAAAGGGAGGGAGTTCCAGAGAGCCGCAGCTTTCACGCGAAAAGAGCGACCGCCCATCCAGCTAAGCCTGAAACGCGGGATAACCGCAAGGGATTGCCCAAGAGATCTAAGAGAGCGAGTCGGGACATAGGCGAATAAGAGATTATTGAGAATCTCAGGTGCCGCCCCTTTTAAAATTTTGAAGGCAAGGCTAAGGGCCTTAAAGTGGATTCGACTTTTGATCGGTAACCAATGTAGGGATCGCAGAGTATTGGAAATGGGACAGGACCTCGGCAGACCCACCACTGCTCTCGCAGCCGCGTTCTGTACGCGCTGCAAACGAACGATCTCAGATTGGTTAACTCCCAGCAGGAGTCCTGCCGGGAGATAATCGTCGCTTGGATAACCAGCTGTCTCGTCGGAGCATCAAAAAATTTGAGCACCGGCTTTAGCCCACGCAGGACACCAAAACAGCATGCCGCCACTCTCTTAGTGTGGGTAGTGAAGCAGAGGGTGTGATCTAACCACACTCCCAGGTTTCTAAGTTCCATCACTGGTGTAGGGGCCGGCCCTAACTCCAGAGGCCACCAGTTGTCCCCCCAGCGATCCGCTCCCCTCCCAACGATCATCACCTCAGTTTTTTTCGCGTTCAGCTGGAGACAGTTGTTATTCATCCAGCTGGCCACCTCTCTCAGCCCATCTCAGAACCTGGGGGCATCCTGTTCGACATCCCCGCTGATCGTGACCGCTAGCTGCGTGTCGTCGGCATACGAGACCATGGTTAGGCCCCACTGCCTGGCGACATCAGCCAGCGGCCGCACGTACAAGTTGAAAAGCGTGGGACTCAGCGAGGAGCCCTGAGGGACCCCCAGGTCCAGCTGATGGAATTTGGACTGAAAAGGAGGGGTGGCAACGCAGAAGGAGCAATCGCTAAGGAAGGAACGGAACCACTGCAGAGCAGAGCCACAGATGCCAATGTCCTCCAGGCGGTGCAGAAGGATGCGATGGGACACCGTGTCAAAGGCAGCGCTAAGGTCTAACATGATAAGCGCTGCCGTTTGACCTGCATCCAACACACTCCGCAGATGTTCTACTATTGCCAGAAGGGCGGTCTCCGTGCTGTGACCAGCACGGAACCCATTCTGCGTAGGGTCGAGGACATTGGCCCGGGCCATATGCTCGGATAGAGCCAGGTTGACGTGAAAATCTTTCAGTAGGTTTGCCATTTCAACTTCCACCATCTCCCATGGTGTTGACAACAGATACTTCCATGGAAGGATGGGGAGCGGTCCTCCAAGAACTGAAAGTCAGTGGTCATTGGAGCACAGTCCAGGGCAAGTTCCACATCAATCTACTGGAACTTATGGCCATCCGTCTAGCCTTACAGGCTTTCCTTCCAAGGATCCGCAACCGTGCCGTGCTGGTTCGTACAGACAATACCACAGCCATGCACTACATAAACAAGCAGGGCGGGACGAGATCCTGCAATCTTTCAAAGGAAGCACAGAGACTGTGGAATTGGGTGATCCAGCACAATATCACTCTTTCAGCGGAACATCTGGCAGGCACACTCAATGCAACATCGGACGATTTGAGTCGCCAAAAGACTATCAGCCACGAGTGGGAATTGGATCAGACCATTCTGGAGGAACTGTTTTCACGTTGGGGGACCCTAAACATCGATCTGTTTGCGACTCCTCAGAACACCAAATGCCAGTGCTAGGCAAGCAGGGATCACCATCAGGGATCCCTGGGGAATGCGCTTTTGATAGCCTGGTGCGGCGCATTTATTTACGCCTTTCCACCTATTCCGCTGATCCCGAGACTGATCCGCAAGCTCAAGGCGGAGCCGTGCAGAATAATTCTGATTGCACCAGCATGGCCTAGGCAGTTTTGGTACACAGAACTCCTTCTTCTCTCCCAAGATCAACCGATTCTCCTTCAGCCTGTTCCGTCACTGTTAACAATGGCTCAGGGTCAGGTTCTGCATCCGGACCTGAGGTCCCTTCAATTGACAGCGTGGCTCCTGAGTTCAGAGAATTCCAGGGTTTGAATCATTCAGGAGAATGTAGAGACATTTTAGCCCAGGCCAGAGCGCCTAGTACTAATAAGACCTATCGGGCGAAGTGGAAGAGGTTCTGCCTTTGGTGTCAGAAACAAGGTCTACATCCATATACTTCTGCAACGCACCAACTCTTGCCATATATTCTGTCTCTTGCAAAATCTGGATTGGCTCACTCTTCTATAAAGGTACATCTGGTGGCCATTTCTAGATTTCGACGATCTTCATCAGGTCCTTCCCTTTGGTCTGCGAGGATCGTTAAACAGTTCCTGAAAGGTTTGTTCAGGGTTTTTCCTCCAGTCAGGCCTCCACCACCAGCCTGGCATCTGAATTTGGTCCTGTCACATCTGATGAAGGCCCCGTTTGAGCCTATTCATAGGGCCAACATGAAGTTTGTGTCTTGGAAACTGGCTCTTCTCTTAGCCCTGACATTGGCTAGAAGAGTTAGTGAGCTCCAGGCTTTCACAATCAAGGAACCCTTTCTACAATTTAGGAATGATGTTCTCATCCTGCGGACGAATCCTAAATTTATTCCAAAGGTCCCCTCAGACTTTCATCTTAATGAGCCGGTGATCTTAAAGTCCTTCTTCCCGGCCCCTCCACGCCAGTGGAAAGGGAGCTGCATTCTTTGGACATTCATAGATGTCTCAAGTTCTACTTAGAGCGGGCGAAACTGTTCAGGAAGTCTACCCAGCTTTTTGTTTCATACAGTGCTCCGAGAAAGGGTTGTCCAATTTCGAAATCCTGAATTTCCTGCTGGATATCAGGTGCCATCCAGTTTTGCCATCAAAAAGCGGGAAAGCCACTTCAGCGAGCAGTTCAGGCTCATTCTACAAGGTTAATGGCTTCATCAGTGGCTCTATTCTGAGGTGTCCTGATCAAGGACATATGTAGAGCGGCGACATGGAGCAGTGTCCACACCTTCACTCGCCACTACTGCTTGGATTCTTCTGTGAAGGAGGATGCTGCAGTGGGCCAAGCGGTTTTGAGGACCCTATTTCAGTAAGTCGGTTAGCTTTCCTTTCTATCCCGCCTTCCTGTATTGCATATTTTGTATTACTTGTGGTTGTTCTGCTTTGTGGTGCCAATGTATTTCTGTTTTTCATTTCAGGATTGTGTATGACATTTACAGATATACAAATGACAAAATATGCTTTCTCTTTACTGCTAGCTATTCTGATACAAAGCACGGGAATCTATGAAAGTTCCAATACTGGGGCAAGAAAACAAGTTACTTACCTGTAAGTTTGGTTCCCCAGAATTGGTAACTTTCATAGATTCCCATGCGCCCACCCTCCTCCCCTGGGAAAGCTCAGCCTTATTATACAATGATGTTGCTGTTCACAACGGCTACGAAAATCTGAGGCTCTGAGGCAATCTCAGGAAGGTTCTGTGGGATGAGGCTGCTCTGATTGGCTGTTGCAAGAATGTGGTCTTTTTTACAAAAAGAGGTGGATAAGCTACAAAATGAGATGAGGCCTAGGCCTATTTTTTCACTTTGTGCTTACTACTATGGTATTTTTTATTTACCGAGGCTCCCACTCTGATGACGGTAAATGATTCAAAGCATGGGAATCTATGAAAGTTACCAATACTGGGAAACCAAAGTTACAGGTAAGTAACTTGTTTTCTTATCATTTGCTGACGCAGGTGGAGAGGCAGGTGTGGTAAAGACTGTGTGGAGAGGCAGGGGTGGTAAACACTGCGGAATCCGAGTGAAGATGACCTCTTTCTTAGCATGTGTTGGATTGGTGGTTTTTAGTCTTAAATGGTTGAATCCTGATTTTGTTGTTAGTGTAATCAGCAAATCTTTCAACCGTAATTTAGGTTGGACAATATATTTTGATGTAGGGGTCCGGTGCATGCCCTGCATAGTGAGCAGGAGAGAGACAAGATTGGACTGTAGATTATCTATTGCTCAGAATGTCACACCAGGGTTTGAGGTCGACCATGAACCTGATTCAGTTTGTTAGTGTCTAATGAAACAGGGATGAATTTATTTTATTTTATTTATTTATTGCATTTGTATGGCGCGGCAGCTACCCTGAGGGTTGCCCGGCGCCTTGGATCTGTGTTCCACATGGAATGAGGGGGAGGGGCCCTCATTCCCCCCTCATTCAATGAATCTAAAATATTTTATCTGAAGGCAGGGCTGTCATCTAGGTTATCTTAAATTAATCAGATGAATAATGAAGCGCTAAGGGATGAGGAAGTGCACACTGTCCTATTTCAAATGAATTGTAGCTAGAAGTTGCAAACTGTGGGCAAACCCGTATTTTTCAATAGATGATTGCCGATCCCTCATCTCTGACTCCATAGAAAATCATGGGTTCAACCCATACCTGATCATGACAGATACTGATGTTTTCAATAACTGGAAACATATTTTTATTATTTTACATAACACGTTTTAGTGCATTTTCCCTCAAAAATATTAGAGCTGACATTAATCATTTTATGGAGACTCTGCACATACTTTAGGTGTTACGGAGAAGCAAATAACTTACTTCTGACGGTGTGCAATAGGAAGCTCTGCCTCGGATAGTTCAAACGGGGATGCCTGCAGCCGCATGAGAGCACAGCTGCTTCAGCATCACAACATGCCTCCAAATTGCTCATGGGCAGAGCAGGGACTGTGTGGACAGGAGTGACCCGGCCAGTAGTCTTTGTCTATAGGTCTTCCTATCAGTGAAAATATTTCCACTTGAAAACCAAAGTAATTGATAAAGCAGTAGCAGACCACGGAAACCAGTTGCCTGAAGAGTACATCTTAGAATAATAGATAGGTTTATACATACTGTTGTAGGTTATAGGTTTATACTTACAGTATTTAGCTTTGCACTTTTTTAAATGTAATCCGCATAAATAGAGATGCAAATGTAATAATTTGTTTTATCTGGACAGTATATTTATAACATAATGCAGCTTGACAACTGTAAATGGTACATTCGCTAATGAAGTTGAAAAAATGAAATCTCTATCAGTGACTTAGTAGTCAAAATGGTAATCTAAAGCACACGACGAACGTTTAAACCATTGTGACCGTCTTTTCAATATACATGCAGGAAAACATAAAGAATCGTCTTCAGTGACAGCATCAGGACCAATGATCAGTTGGAAGGAGTTTGAACAATGCATGCCGTGGCATATTGTGATCCTGGTTGGTGGTGGGTTTGTGCTTGCCAAAGGATGTGAGGTAATGGCCTGACTTTCGACAACTGCACTCAAATATTGATTATTTTTATTGTTTTACCTCTAAACAGTTCTGATTAAATTACAAGCTAGCTGTTTGCAGGATCCTGGGGAGGAGCTGATGATTAGAAACTGTGCTGTTTAAAAAATGTTACCCTTTGGTTTCCAAAGGCGGAACGCTAGAACGCTATATGTGTGCTGAAATATGTTTTTCCTCATTGTGCACCAGTCTCTACTCCTGGGAGTATCCACGAATCGGTATCACTGCATTCACTGTGATACAAATGAGGAGGTTGCATTGTTCTTGACTGTAAGACTTCATTACCAAACTTAATGAAATAATAAATTATTACTTCTGAAAATTAATTCTTTGAAATTTGCTGAACTAGTTGAAACAAAGATCATATAAATACCTTACTGCAACAGTGAATCATTATATTACATGCGGATATCTTCTCCTACATAACAGAGGATCAGTCAAGCTGCTGTTACAAGGGAAATTTCTGTCATGGGATCACATTATTTTTTTAACTGGTATGCTAAATCAGCAAAGCTTAAGTATGGCTATCAAGAAGCAAATATGTAGGTTTTATCTAATTTTTCCCCACAAACCTTATTGCATTTTATTATAAGAATCTACTTGCATTACAGAAATATGCCGTTCACTGCATTGTGACATATTATAGAATATATTCAATGTAATCTACATTGTGATATAGTCAACTGCATTTTGATCTATGTGATGCATATAAATATTATGACCATGGGCTTAAGATCAAAGCGTCATATGCAATATCCCACCCACCCCGATCACCAACCAAACTATAACCCTTGTATGTCATGTACATTTTAGCTCATATTGGTGCAAAACAGAACTCAAGAAATGTAGCTGGTGATGCATTTTAGTATGGCATAAAGATGGAACTAGCTTTCTGGACCTCAAAGAGCTGTCCCACGACTTAATATCTGTGGTTAAGGGATCTGCTTAGTCCAAACACCTCATTGAGGGTGCCATCTTGATACTTGTATCCGTGCTCCAAAAGAAGACGTAACATTCAATGAAGCAATTTAATTGATAAGAAAACCCTAACAATCTTAATCACACATGTCTTTTGGAGACTTATAAGACACATGTATGGAGTGTTTGTACTTACCTAGGTGACTGTTATCTGCAATTCACTTTTAAATGCAGTCCAATGATTCTTTCATACTATAACCTGGTTTACTATATTGTAGTACATCACAGACAGCTAAGAGTGCATTGCAGTTTGCTAAATTATCTTGAGGGAGAAAGCGGTGTTTAAATGATTAGTCTTCATAAATTATGGTATAACTTATAGTGTATAATCTATTTATCAGAAGCAAGCTACCACAAATTAAAAACCATAATAAAGCTAATAAAAGCAAAAAGAATGAATGCAAAACACTGTTTTAGTTTAAGACTGGCGTTAAGCTACATAAATGATATTGGTCTCCCAAAAAGCATGCTTACAAACATTAAACAATATATTCCTTAAAAGAAATGTCAAAGCAGGCATTATCAAAGGAGAAAGAAACTGGTGAGGGAGACCTGAGAAGTATTACAGTCATTTGAGAAAATGGTGAATTATTTTTTATTCCATAAGATACACAAGTAGAGGTGCCCTGAATTTGTTTGATGTAATAAGATCTAAGACCCCCATTTCATGTGGTTAGGAAGAGAATGTGGCCTAACTGCCAGAGCTGCCAACTTCGGAGCTAGGGCACAAGGTTCGAGTCTTGGTGTCGGCTCAACATCATGTGATTCTGGATAAATCACTCAGGCGCGGTCCGTCCATTATGGGCGTTGGGGCGTTGCCCCCCCCGCGCGCTCAGCCCGTCTTTGAAGTGAATCAGTTCAAAGACGCCGAGGGCTCGGAGAAGAAGAACTCAACTGCCTGCATGACGCCAGACCGCCCTGAAGGGGGTGGGCGGTCTGCCGTCATTTGTCAGACGTCACCAGGCCAGGGGGCATGCAGCACCACAAGTGCGCATGAGTGGGGACGGAGGGCAAATTTTCGCACCGTGTCCACTCATGCGCACTTGTGTTTTTGCTTGGTTGCTCATGCCCATTAGGAGCCCTTCGGCCTCCTAATGGGCGTGCTGCGGGCGAGAAGGCCTGTGCCCCCCTGGCGTCAGGATTGGCCGAGAGAGGCTGTTAGTCTGTGACGTGACATAAATGGAGCAGAGCAGAGCCCAGAGGTGGCGCGGACCGGAAACGGCAGCAAGGTAAGGTAAGAGTGTGTGTGTGTTTTTCTTTTATTTTAAAGTCTTTTGTGAGAGTGTGCGTGTAGGGGCTGGTCTGAGGTCAGTGTGTGGGTTGTGCTTTTGGCTGTTTGTGGGCCTGATTTATCGTTCGGGCGCGGGGGGTTGGGGGACGGTTACTGTTGAATTGCCAGATAATATCCCACATAACCTGCCTGCAACAATCACAAATGCACTGTCTCCCATATGCCGTGCAGAACATCAATACAGTGTGTTTTGCATGTTCAAAGCTGCTCCGATTTGACAACGAGGACTGATTAGGCGGTTAAGCTTTTGGCAGAGCTGAATGGTGGGTGTTTGGGGGGGGCATCATATTTCATTTCACCCACTGACTATTTAAACAGGTATTACCTTCTCTGTCCGCCTTTCGTATATTTGCTCCCTTGTGAAATGGATCCAAAAAATAAAAACACTTGCTGGAAACGTACTGTTTTTCTGACATTTTTCCATTTCTAAGTGCAGCCACAGGGTAGAGAGAAATAATACATTAAAAATATGAAAAATAACTTACTAAAGCAAGGTGGCTGGATTGATTTATGCACACCTAAACACATTAGCTCCACATTACAGTATTTGCCAGTGAAGCCCTACTTTTGTTGCCTCCTCGCTCTTTGAACAACCATGTTTTCCCTGGGTGGGAAAGCACACTATTCCTGGAGGTACTGAAATACCTGCTAGTTGGGTGCATTGGAAAACAAAATGCATACTGTGGCTCTGTATTCACAAACGTGGTCTTTTTAAACCATTCTGCTTTCGTTTTGTAATGATATAAGCAATGGGCATTAGGTCAGCTCCGTTACTCTCACACATTCCTTTCCGCATCCTCGTTCCCTTTTAGGTTTTATATTTTTTACAGACTTTTGGAGAGAGACTAAGGAGAAAGTGCGACCTCCACCACCTCTGGCTTTCCATGTGCAAGTAGGAGGCTGGCTGAGCAGATATTTCTGGTATATGTGTGGAATTTGATGTAGCTCCTAAGGTAGGAGGTGCCCCTAGGCTGTCCAAGGCCTTGTGTGTGCGAGGAGTTTGAGTGTGTGTTTATGAACAGTGAGCCAATGGAGGTCTCTGAGTTGTGAGGGGATATTTGTGTGTGGGAGGAGGAGGGAGGAGGATGAGTGTGCATCTGGCTGCCACGTTTTATATGGTCTGGAGTCTTCTAGTCAGTTGCCGGTGGTGCTGACAAAGAGTGCATTGCCGTAGTCCAACTTGTTGGAGATGTGGGCCTGGGTGAAGTTCTGCATGTGTTGATCAGGACCATTTAAAAAAAAAAATTCTGAGGATCTTAAGGGTGTAGAAACAGAAGGATGTGACTGAGTTGACTTGGCAGGTTATTCCAATTTGGTTGTCCAGCACTTTTACTAGGTTCTTGGCTGGTTGGGCAAGGTGTGGGTCCGAGATCTGCTGACCACCACACCGAGTTCCATATTGTGATGCCCTTGCTGGGGAGTATCGCTTAAGTTTTGTCTGTGTTGAGTTTCAGACAGTTGGCCTTCATCTAGCTGGTGACTTCCTATATGCAGACATTGAGGGTGGCCCGGATGCTGGATGTTTTATTATTATAAAATCCCCCCCCCCGAACCTCCCTTATGGTGGTTCGGGCTTGCTTGCTGCGCTCGCTCGCAGCGGTGCAGTATGCCAATCATTTTACGGCCCACTACTTTCAAATGTCACCAGCCGCCCCTGAAATCACTTAATCGCACTGTGCCTAGAAACGGTTGTATGGTTTTACAACGCATTCCGTTGTAACGCATGCCTTTACCACACATGTGTTACAACAGAATGCAGTCACCACGCACATCCTTTACCACGAAAATACCTTTTACACGCATACTTTTACAACGATTTTCGTTGTAAAAGTATGCATGTAAATGGTATTTTCATGTTAACGGATTTTCACCCTAAAAATGTACTTTTTTAATGTAACTCTCCGCTAGAACACCTGCTCATTCCTCTTTACATCTCCTCTCCTTGTTTTTCCGTGGTGACGTACGTCATCAAGAGGAAGCGGAAGTGTTTTTCCATTTCCTCTTAAAACGCCGATCTCCTTCACATCTTTTTTCACAAACAGGTGCGTCTTTTTCTTTTTAAACCCACACTTTTATTTTGCGGGGGGAGACCCCCCAAGCCCCCCCTTTATTTTTTTTTTACTCTAGCAAACATGCCTTTACTATGTTTTTCGTAGTAAAGGTATGCGTGGTAAAGGCTTCTCGTTGTAACCATGCATGCGTTGTAATGCATGCATGGTTATGGTGTGCGTGGAAACGGCCGCGTTGTAGTGGCCGTTTCCCCTAGAAACAGCAACTGGATATCCTCACTGGTGATAAGCTGAACTATACAAATCCTAGTATTTATTTATGTGGTAGAACTCCATTAGAATATTATACATTGTGGATACACCAGGGTAGAATCATCGAGTCACCTGTGAGTGATACACAAACGATTTACTCTGAAAGCCATTTAAGCAAAACCAAGCTGAGGCAACGGTCATTTTAAGTGAAACACATAATGTTTGTCCACATGCTTTAAGGCATATTTTGTCTGCAGACCTGACAAATTGCCATAAACGTCTGCTGCCTGTAATCTTCCAACAAGGTGTGAGTAGCTATTGTGAGTAGATCTCTTTACACATTCATCAAACAAATGCACAAATTATGAAATATTTTATTTAATTCAGAAAAAATTATACAAATCCAAATTTTAATTGGAAGGATGGAGCTTTTTAAAATTAAATTGAGGCCACTCATCATCCAAACTATATTCTGCTTGATGCACTTGCACTGCTTCAGTGAATCAATCTGAGGAAACTAACTTCATTTTTAGTCTGCAATTTCACATTGAAGATAAAGTAAGACTTTTTTGTGTTTGGAAAAACTAGGATTTTGGGGTTCACAACCAACACTGGTCTTGCTTTCTCTTTCACGTATATTCCATTCTTCATATCAAATTCCTTTGCCCACCACGGTTTATCACATTCTAAACTTCTACAGAATTTGGTATCTAAAAAAAATCTGATCAATTCAAAACTGTTTGGAAACTATGGGAGTGTTCTAAGAATGACACTATAGTCTTGAAACAAAGCTTAGAAAAAGCCAGTAGTTCTGAACTGCCTTTTCATTTATACGCCAGACCTATCGATGTTGTTTAGGCCTTCATCTGTTAATGCATACAACTTTAGCACAGCAGATGCAGTGCCACTTAATCAGGGTAAATATGTCTGGCTTTATTTTAGTGGCGCATCGAAACAGCATTTTTGCTTGCTATGTTAGGATGAGCAGAACTACTTTGTGTCCACTTTCTTTTGTGTACCACTTCTCATACGCAGCATGAAGGCAAGAGTAGAAAAGGGATGATGACCTGGCTACAGCGAACAGGCAGCACAAAGTGACAAAGCTAATAGGTCTTTCTTTTGAGATGACGAGACTGACCATGGAATTTTGAAGATGTGCGCACCATGGATGTGCATGCCTACAAAATGATGCAGCTGCCATCTGGGCTGGATTGAAAAAAAAAAATGCAGAAAAGTATTTTTTGAAGCGTAGTGGGGGGACAACAGAGTGGGCACGGATAGGGTAGGCGAAGGGTGCAGGGAAGCAATGCGATAGATGGGAAGGAAAAAAAACATGGAGGACAAGGGGACACAAAACATAGTTGAAGAAGAGGAAAGGAACTATTTCCTACCCTTTGCAGGATTTGTAATCCATCTTTGGCTAGTGGTATAGTTCCTAAACACTGGAAACAGACCTTGGTATCCCCGCTTTTGAAAAAACAATCTTTGGACCCGGAATGCTTAAAGAACTATAGACCAATCTCCTTGCTACCGTTCCCTGCACAAATTGTTGAACATTGGGTGAGCTCACTCCTTTCCAAGCATCTGGAGCAGCACCAATTTCTGGAAGAAATACAATTTGGCTTTCGTCCGGCCCATGGGCCCGAGACGGCGCTGATTACCGCCATGGATGATCTTCAAAGGCGTGCAGACAGAGGTCAAGCAGCAGCTCTGATTCTGCTTGACCTGTCTGCCGCATTTGATACGGTAAACCACGAGATCCTCCTGAGAAGATTGAGTGAGGCCAGGTTGAGTGGCGGTGCCTTGCGCTGGTTCCGCTCCTTTTTGCAGGATAGAAAGCAGGCGGTGTCCCTCCCCCCTTTTCAATCTGCGTTCTCTCCGGTGTCACAAGGGTTTCCTCAGGGTTTGGCAGTTAGCCCGATCTTGTTCAACCTTTACCTGAAACCCCTGTTTGTACTGATCAAGTCTTATAAGATCAATGCAATCAATTACGCAGATGACACCCAACTAATTCTGTCTTGGTAGGGTGAGTAGTCGATCCCGCTGGAGATACTTCATGACTGTCTGCGGGACACTGCCGGTTGGCTACATAATAACTCCTTGCAGTTTAACGCTAGCAAGACTGAGGTGCTTTTCTGCGCTGGGAATCGGATTCCTCGCCCTTTTCCGGATAATTTCTGGCCTCCAGAAACATCTATAAAAGTTCAACCGGTTAAAACTGTCCGTAATTTGGGCGTCATGATGGACAGCAAGTTGAGCATGGAGGCTCAGGTGGCAAAAACGGTGTCCTGCTGCTTTGCCCTTATCAGGTCCCTTCGAAAGATCTTACCGCTACTTCCCTCGCAGGCCCTGGCTTTAGTGGTCAGGTGTACTATCTTGAGTAGACTCGATTACTGTAACGCCTTGTTGCTCGAGTCTCCGAGTCTGCTGATGGATAGACCCCAAATAATTCAGTCCGCCGCTGCTAGGCTGGTTCTTGGCTGGCCTAGAAGATCCTCTGCCTCAGCGGCAATGGCTGAACTCCACTGGCTCACTCTTAGGCAGAGAGTACAATTTAAATCCCTCTGCCTTGTTTTTAAAGCCCTTCATGGGTTTGGTCCTAGATCACTGCAAGCTAAATTTGTCTGGTACACTCCAACCAGAGTACTCCGTTCAGCAACGGCACGTCTGGTGAGAGTACCCAGATTTAAGAAAGCTAGGGCAGGGGGTAGATCCTTTGGAGTTGCTGCTGCTAAACTCTGGAACAGTCTGCCCTTGGAGATCCGTCAAATTGAGGAACTTCTCCCCTTCAGGAAACGTGTGAAAACCTGGTTGTTTCCTAAGGTTTAACCGGGTGGTATGCTGCCACTCCCTCTGCTTGCTACTCTCTATGGAGCCTCAGCGCCAGGATGCCTGTAAGTAAAATTGATACTTTTATAGCGCAGTACTCACCCGCAAGGGCATCAAGGCGCTTTTACGAATACCGCTGTGGAACCCATCCTGGCTTTCCCTGTGAGGCGTCCACTCCTGGGCACCCCCAAGGTGGAGGCCAGGCATCCTTACCTTCACAGCTGCACAGCAATTAGCGACAGCTGTAACGTTTAGGTCATCATTTCTTTGGGGGCATTTTTAGTGAGACAGGGGTGAGATACACGCCTCTGCCCCAGCGCAATTGCTCCCTTTTTGATGTTGCTGCATTGGCAGCCCCCTGACATTATGGACATAGGGCATTTGAGCCCTCTAAGAAGGCCAATTGGCCAGAGGGACTGTGTTAGGTGGATAGGGTGCCAGGCCCTAAATGTGATTTATGTGGTACGCAAGAAATGTGATTTATGCCTCTACTGTGGTTTATGGTTATGAGGTTTTGCATACTGTGTTTATGTAATAAGGTTATTTGCATACTGTGGTTTATGCTTGTGAGGTTATTCTCTACTGTGATGTTTGCCTCTAATATGATTTAGGATTAGGAGGTTATGGTCTAATATGTTTAGGCTTATGAGGGTGGCGCATAATGTATTTTACGCCTAATGTGATGCTGATTGCATACTATGATTTATGTTGCAGGATATAATGCTGAGTACAGTGTTAGCCAGTAATTACTGGTTGTGTTCTAAGTTTATTATTGGTTCTACATCTACTATTTTCACTTTGTGATGGTTCTGACCGTGGCCCAATTGGCCCTGTCATGTGTACATGTTTATCCCCTGTAAATATTGCCTAGTGCCAGTTGGCACAGTGTATATGGTGTGATTACTATTCTAATGTGTTTATGATAATACGAAGGCTATTTTTATATATAACCTTGTGTGGAGTTTCTTTTGTGGTGTGCCTAGTATGTTGCTGCTGTGTATGTGTTGCGCAAATGTACATTGCCTCTGGGATAAGCCTGACTGCTTGTGCCAAGCTACCAAAGGGGGTGAGCAGGGGTTATTGTCAGTGTGTAACTCCCTTGCCCTGACTGGAGTGGTGCATTCTGCCTGGCTTTGGCGCAAGCCTTAGCCAACCAGAAGTCCCATTTCTAACAGTGGTGTAGAGGAAAGTGGCGTAGAGTGCACTGGTTTAGAATAGAGTGGCGTAGCATAGAATGCAGTGGCGTAGAGTGGTTCAGCATAGAGTTGAGTTGCACAAAGTGGTGAAGAGTAGATTGTTTAAGTGTAGAGTGAAGTGGAGTTGAGTTTTGCAGGGTAGAGTGCAGTGGCATAGAGTGGTGTTGGGTAGAGTGTGGTAGAGTAGATTGGTTCAGAGTAGAGTGCAGTGGCATAGAGTACAGCGCTGCAGAGTAGAGTGGCGTAGAGGTCAGTGGTGTAGAGTAGAGTGCAGTGGCAGAGAGTGATGCAGAGTAAAGTGACAGAGTGCAATGGTCTAGGGTGGCACAGAATGCAGTGTCATAGAGTCGACTGTAATGGCGTTCACTGCAGTGGTGCAGAGTAGATTAGTATAAATTACAGTGGCATAGAGTGTATTGGTTTTGAGTAAAGTGGTGTAGAGAGCTTTGGTGTAGAGTGCAGTGGCATTGAGTAGCGGTATAAAATTGAGTGGTGTAGTGTGGAGTGTCATAGAGTGGATTGGCGCAGAGTGGAATAGAATGGCGTAGACTGCAGTGACAGAGTAGATTGTTTCAGAGTAGAGTGAAGTGGCTTAGAGTCAAGTGGTATAGAGTAGAGTGGCATAGAGAAGAGCGATGCAGAGTAGAGTGGCAAATGGTTATGTGGCGGAGAGAGTAGTGTTGCAGTGTAGAGTGAAGAGGCATAGAGTGGAGTGCTGCAGGTTAGAGTGCAGTGGCATAAGAGTGGAGTGGCCCAGAGTAGATGGATGTAGAGTGCATTGTCATAAAATAGAGTGGTGCAGTGGCGTACAGGGCAGTGGAGTGGAGTAGAGTGGAGTGGTGTACAGTGCAATCTTGCAGAGTGGTTTAGAGTGGTTCAGAGTAGAGTGGTGCAGAGAGCAGTGACAGAGTACAGTGGTGCAGAGTATAATAGAGTGGCATAGAGTGAAGTGACAAAGAGGGCAATGGTGTAGAGTGATGTAGCATTCAGTGGCGTAGAGTAGAATGTTGTAGAGTATAGTGGTGTAAAGTGCAGTTGTGCAATGTAGTTGGCATAGGTACAGTGACATAGGGTGCATTGGTTTTGAGTAAAGTGGTGCAGAGGGAATTGGCATAGAGTGCAGTGGCATCGAGTGTTGCAGTGTAGAGTGTATTTGCATAGAGTGGAGTGGTGTAGTGGCGTAGATTGCAGTAGAGTGGCATAGAGTGCAGTGGCGTAGAGTGCAGTGGTGTATAGTGCAGTCATGCAGAGTGGCTTAGTGTACAGTGGCGTAGAGTGGTGCAGAGAGCAGTGCCATAGAGTACAGTGGTGCAGAGTATAATAGAGTGGTATAGAGTGCAGTGAAGCATAGTGCAGTAGTGTATAATGATGTAGCATTTAGTGGTGTAGAGTAGAATGTTGTAGAGTATAGTGCTGTGAAGTGCAGTGGTGCAATGTAGTTGGCATAGGTACAGTGGCATAGGGTCTATTGGTTTTGAGTAAAGTGGTGCAGAGGGAATGCAATTACGTAGAGTGGAGTGGTGCTAAATGGTGTAGAGTGCAGAGGCGTTAGAATGTTGCAGCATTGATTGCAGTGGTGTAGAGTGGAGTTGCACAGAGTGGCATAGAGTAGATTGGTTCAGAGTAGAGTGCAGTGCTGCAGAGCACAGTATTGTAGAATGTTTAGTGGCATAGAGTGGTGCAGAGCAAAGTTACAGATTAGTGCAATGGTGTGTAAAGTAGCGTGGAGTGCAGTGTCATAGTGTAGAATATAGTGGCATGCAGTGCAGTGGTGCAGAGTAAAGTGATGTAGAGTGCATTGGTGTAGAGTGCAGTGACGTAGAGTAGCGGTATAAAATTGAGTGGCATAGTGTGGAGTGACCTAGAGTGCATTGGCACAGAGTGGAAAAGAATAGTGCAGACTGCAGTGACATAGAGTAGATTGTTTAAGAGTAGAGTGAGTGACAAGAGTGGCTTAGAGTACAATAGCATACAGTGGTGTAGAGTAGCAGAGAGTGCAATATTTCAGAGTATGCTCTCGTAGAGTGCAGTGGTGCTGAGTGATTAAAATGGCTTATAGTGAATTGGTGAAAAGTGCAGTGGTGTATAGTTTAGTGGCTTAGAGTTCTGCAGCATAGAGTGGAGTGGCGCAGAGTGGCATAAAGTGCGGTACCGTAGAGTAGATAGTTTGAGAGTAGAGTGAAATAAAGTGAAATGATGCCGGGTAGAGTATGGTGGTGCAGGGTATAGTGCAGTGGAATAGATTAGCACCGTGCAGTAGTGTTGTGTACCTTAGATTTGTACAACGTTGATTGTAGTAGTGTAGAGTGAAGTGGCGCAGAGTGGAGCAGAGTGGCATAAAGTACAGTGGCATAGAGTACATTCTTTCAGAGTAGAGTGAAGTAGCGTAGAGTGGAGTGTTACAGCGTAGAGTGGAGTGGTATAGAATAGTGGAGCTGAGTGTACTAGCTTAGAGTGCAGTGTTACAGAATGGAGTGTGGTGGACTGGTGTAGAGTGTAGTGTCGAAGAGGGCAGTGGTGCATAGTGGAAGGGGTAGAGTACACTGACAGAGTAGAGTGGAGCAGAGTAGATTAGAGAGGCGTAGAGTGCAGAGGTGTGCAAAAAATTAGAGTGGCATAGAGTGCATTGGCGCAGAGTGAAGAAGAGTGGCATAGAGTGGTGCAGAGCAGAGTGCAGTGCATTGAATAAAGTGTTACAGAGTAGAATGGCGCAGAGAAGAGTTCAGTGGCAGAAAGTGCAATGCTGCAGAGTAGTGTCGTAGAGTGCAGTGGTGTAGAGTAGAGTAGCGTAGAGTGCATTGGTGTAGAGTGCAGTGGCTAACAGTGGTGCAGAGTAAAGTGACGTAGAGTGCAAAGGCATACAGTAGAGTATGGTGGTGCACAGTGAAGTGGTGCAGAGTAGATGGGCAGAGAGTGCAGGGGCGTAGAGTGTATTGGTTTTCAGTAAAGTGGTGTAGAGTGCATTGGTGTAAAGTGTAGTGTGTAGAGTGCAGTGGTCTGGTGTGGTTTAGAGTTCAATAGAGTGGCCTAGACTGCAGTGACAGAGTAGATATTTTCAGAGTAGAGTGGATTGGCATAGAGTACAGTAGCGGAGAGTGGCAGGCAGTGCAATGTTGCAGAGTACATTGCTGTAGAGTTCAGTAGTGTCTAACGTTCTCTAATTTGAGCAATATGTTAATGCATAGGGATTAAGGAGTAAAATACCTGCAAGGCCCCTGCAGGACAGTTCAGTCTTGCTGTTAAGTTCTGTAGGGGTCATAGGCATCGGCGAGGCGGTGCTCAGGTCTGGACTGGGAACTAAAACCTGCCCTGGAAAAGTGCTCTGCCGCCCCCCCCCCCCCCCCCACCCCCCTCTCTCTTCGGGTTGGGGTGCCACCGAGCTCTTTGCCAGGGCCGGTTTCAGACGATTATGTTACAGGGCTGATGCTGCAAAAACGGCCCTGTAACAAAATCGGCCCCCAGGGGCCCAAAGCCGGTCCCCACCCGTGGCCGGCCAGGGCATACGATGTTCACAGTCGCAAACGCCGTCATATAAATCAATATTAGTTTTTTGAGGTTTATTCTCTCTCATCAGAAACAGTTGCAAAACGGTTCTACTGTTTCATAAAGTCTCCTTCGTTTACTCCATATGTATTCTTCCAAATTCAATCCGTTTTTTCTCTTTCCTCAAAATTCTTTCTCCATTAACGACAACGTATCCTCCCACAAGTGTGATTTTTAATATGTTGATCCCGAAATTACATTTAATCTATTGTGGACCCATCAATATATACTCCGCCTCAAACGGGGGCCCTTATTTCCAACAAATGTGTTCCCGATGGTGACCTCCAAATCCGCAGCTTACTTTACAATGTGAACGTGAAAAACAAAAGGACATTCAGAAAAAACAAAAAACACTGATACCCTATTTTGTATATACAACACTGGTTGGAAAGGGTGATTAAGTCAACCTAACCAATGTTAGGCATGTATACAATATTAATCCATTTTCCTATCCCTTGGATGAAAGATACTTTCTCGATCCCGCTTTAGACTCCACCAGCACTTGCCAGGGGAGGTAAATCACGCTCATTACATAACCTTCACGATATGATTGACACATACAAGGATATTTGGCGCCTCCGACATCCCACTACCCAAAGATATTTGGCAGCCTCTCTGATCCTTATAACAAATAGGGTCGTAAGGGATATTTCAAAGACCCAAAGGGTGGAGAGATCATTTCAAAGCAAAAGGAAAAGGGATACGTACTCCCACTGAAACAATCTTCACTCAAAAATAGTATCTTCCATTGCAAGGAGCAGTGATTAAGGAGAAAGGGAAAATACAACCTATACTCCACCGCACTTAGAGGTGGGGAGATGAGAACACCTCTTTTTATATTTTTTTCATTTCATAAAGCTTTATTCGGTACATATCAAAAATGACCATAAAAGCACATATGATCAACATTGCAGAGATATTCATTTATACACACATAGATTAAAACATCATACTTTTCCTGGCATTAATAAAAAGGTGGCAGTAAAAAAGCAAACATCTGGATTTTGCATATTAAAAATCAACTTCATTGCATCATTTACAGAACGGGCTCCATATTTTATAAGCATTGGTTTTAGATAGACAATACGTAAGTTCATGTAAAGATGACATATTAAGAGAAAGTGCAATGTGATTTGTTTGGATAGACCATCACATGGGCAAGGGCCGACGGGGTGTTTTTTTAGGTGAGGGAAAGCCACCAGGTGATGTACCAGCCCGAGCCTAGGCCTAATAAGGACAAATCTATGTGACCTGAGTTAGGTATAATTGAAAACCTTCACTAACTATGTATTTGTTATGTAACATACAGGTAGACAATAAACCACTACTATTAGCCCGCCTCTTGGCTCTGTAGGACAAAAATATAATCTTCATCTCAGTTTTTAGAATTGCTACAGCAGCATACGGATCAACCAAAATATTTAAATCAAAGATTTACTGGAAACTGTGTACAATATATTTTAGCCAGAGAATCCTAAAATGGTTATCCAATGCGAGACAGTCATTAATTACAAGTCTATTAAAGGCTGTCTCCTCCTTTTGCCAAATAAATCGCCAGATCATTAGGGGCCTTAGGGATATCAAATCTGACAGATAGTTAATTCCTAGTTCTCTGTGGGTTAAATCAGTTGGGGCTGAGGTTGGTAGACACAATAGTTTTTTTAGGAATATAATTTCCTCAATTTGCAGACTGCCATCAGAACAGTATCCCCACACCCCAGCCCCATATAAGGCGATAGAAATACATCTGGATCGGTAGATCTGCATCATGTCTCTGATGCGTCTGTCGCCTATCTGTGCCGCAAATCTAAAAACCCCATGAGCACTTTTGGCCATCTTTGCATGAACATTGGTAATTTCATGCGACCATGATCTATCTTTCGCGAAGGTAATTCCTAAATAACAAAATGTGTCTACTTGTAGCACTCTCTCGCCATCTATAAAAAAGTTATGAGACCTCTTACGGCCTACCCCACAGATCATGGTGTGGTTTTTTTTCTTATTGATAAGCATCTTCGGCGGCTATGGCGGCTTTGGGAAACATAGGGAACATTTGTTGAGTATTAAACGCTACAGAACTGCATAACGTGATACTTGGAATACCCTACCCTATTCTGCACTGCTGTTTCATCCCGATCTCTCTTACCCAGCTCTCCCGGCTTCTCCCGGTTCCTCCCGGATTGATCCAATCTCGATCTCGTGCAGCAGGCCTTCGTATTGAAAATAGAGCACACCAGAAATGTGAGTCCAACGTAACCTTAGGAAATAATCCCGTTGTCGTACTTTACCCTTACTGGTGTCATTGTTGGTGCATGGCGAGGGGAGAGGGACGTGGTCAGCCGTGTTTGAGCCGCATTTGGAATTCTTTCAGTCTTTCTGTGTTGTGTCTCGAGGGCTCTGTTTCCTCCGGCTCTCTCCAGCCTGCTGATTTGTTTGTGGAGCGTTATCAGCGTCATCAGAGCACTGCTCGCTGGGAACTAAGTAGCGAGATCACCACGCCCCAGGTTTCAGATTTAAGGGAGCATCTATAAAGTATCGTGCTCTGTCTTAACAAGGATATGCCATATGTCACCAATGTTTGTGGAGCAGGCACGAAGGTTAAAGCGAGTACTCTGGGGGCACTTATCGTCTATATAAGCGCACTTCAGTTTATCTACTTAAGGAAGCCGGGGGGTGAGGCTAAATATAAGGAGAGCCTTCATAAAAAAATTTATAAAGACAAGCAGAGACTCTGGCAAAAATTCAAGCACTTTGAGCGGAGGGTGAATAGAAATCCACACACGGTCACGATAAGGCTTACTTTCAAGGAGAATGCAAACGGGGGCTATCTCTCAGGGTTTTATAATCCCGATGAACTTGAAAGAGCCTGTATGGAGGCAATAGCATCACAAACTCAAGCACAAACCGAAACTGCACAGAGAATGTCTCAAATAACTCTGAGCAAGCTAGTGAGTAAACGAGAGGCTCAAGAAAATACTGAGGTGCTTTCTGGAGATGAAGTCATAGAAACTACTGAAACAAATGAAGTGGCAAAAATAACTGCTAGGAATACATCAGTAACTTTGGACTACGAGAGCAGTCTAAAACAAACGACGAGTTGCCAACCAAAAAGTAATAGCTCCATTAGAAGGCCAGAAACCAGAGGCACAAGAGGGTAAAGAGGCCAAAAATGGAAAAGAAGGCAATAAAGATAATGTTAATGGCAAAGTAAAACATAACAATAATATGGAGAAAACCAAAAGTAAAACCCAAAATGCTATAAAAACTGCTGAGAAGGAGAAAGAGAGTGAGAGTGGGAAACAGGAGAAACAAGAACAGATAAATGAGATCTACCCCAAAGAAAAATCTGATGATCAAGCTGATGAAAAGGTGGAACTCATGGTTAAAAAGGCTAAGAGGCTGCAAACCATCAAAAACCTGAAGGCTGCAGCAAAACTAACGGGAATGCATGATGAAACACAACCAAGGATCTCTAATATATTTGTACCAGTTTCAAAAGACGCCTCGAACGAAGGTAATAAAAGCGACAAAAACAGCAATAATATCAATAATGGGAAGGAATATGATGTAATGAAAAATAAGACTCCTAGAGATGAATTAAATGCAAAAAGCATAAGCACAGATATGAGTGTAGATAAGGTTAATCAAGATCTGGAGCTGGAGCTGGATCATACTTCCGCCACTGGACAAATCACAGTCAGAGATGAAAAGCTTCAAATAGAGAGCGAAGAATCATCAGATGAATCTAACTCGGAAATTTATGAAACTGGACTATCCATCTCTAGCGAAATGGCGGAGACCAGTGCAATTAGCGAGGATGAAAAATCACCTATAGCCAACCTGGAAGTGTCTGATCAGACAAATCAGAGAGATACAAAAGACAACAATGAATCCGGTCGAGACTCGATATCTAAAAAGAAAGTGGAAAAAAAACAAAACCAAAACATAGAAAACTCCAATTGATGATGAAACAACGGATCAGGGGAGCAACCAGGACCAAACAAAGAAAAAATCTAAACACTTTCGGAAAAGTTTGACCCCTACATCTATAGGAGACATAGAACTCAAACATCCGAACAGTGAGGCAGTTGAAAAGGACATGGAAAGACAGCATTGTGACACTGGTAAACAAGGATTTTCCGTAGAACCATCATTCAGTGAGTTCCTTAATTCTATAAAGGATTTTCACTCAGATGTTAAAATTGATAGTCAAAGGAATCACGATGCTGTCCAAAAACTCCAAGGTGCGATCCAAAAAGTAGATAATACTTGCACTGAGATAGTGGACAGAATGGCTTCCTTCGGTGGAAAGCCATGCAGAAAATTTGGAAGCAGACGTCATTAAACTCCAAAGTAGAGAAAAGTCCCAAGCTGGTATCATCGAAGATTTAATGACAAAGGTGGAGGATCTTGAGAACCGGGGGAGAAGAAATAACCTCCGCTTTCTGGGAATTGCAGAAGGCGCAGAGGGAAGCGATCCGAAGGGATATATTATCAACCTTATAAAGACTACCATGCCCGAACTCCAACCATGGGAACTGGAACGTGAAGTTCAACGGGCTCATCGCTTTCCTCTAACACTCCCCAAGCGGTCTCAAAAAGGAAACCAATACCCAAGGGCCGTTTTGGTCTGCTTTGAAAACTTTCTTTACTATGACCTGGCCCGACCAACGAGCAAAAAGTAATATCAAGGAAACAAGTTTTTCGTCCGTCCTGATTTTGCTCACGCAACGGTTGAACGCCGCTGGAGGTTGCGGCAACTCTTTGCTCCATTTGTAAAAATTGGAGCAACTGTCTATCTGCTCTATCCAGCACGTTTAAGAGTAATTTACAAAGGAACATTTAAGAACTTTACAAGCGAGATCCAAGCGGAGGCTTACCTGCATGAACTCTCCGAATCAAGAAAATAGGAGTAAAATAAGATCTAAAGAGATATGCAAGACTATCGAGGGAAAAACTTTAAAAATTAGCCATCTGATATGTTATCTGCTTAAAGTTTTTTATAATTCAGGCGATCTAGCGAACGGTGATGCTTGGATCACTCGGACGCCCACACCTGGGGGCCCTCTGTCCCAGGATGCCTCAAGAAATGGTGGGGGGTGGGTGGGGTAAGAGGGGGGGGATGGGGTGCGTCGGTGCAGGGGGAAAAAAATAAGGGCAAAAATTCATCATCAGGAAAAGAAGAAATTTTTGTATAGCGGTGGTGGGAGAGAATGTCAGATACTCAAGGGAATATGCAGATGGTTTTTCAAACAGAATAGGGATAAAAAAAAAGGGGAAGAAAAAACCCAACATGGATAAAAAATCTAAAACAGTATGCGCATAGTCATAATTAACGTCTGTGGTTTAAACGATCCCAGAAAAAGAAGAGAGCTGAAAGAATACTTTAAAACATTGCAAGCAGACTTAATATGCTTACAAGAAATGCATGTCGAGTTCTCGCAAAAACATTTATTGGAGCAACTGGGTTATTTGGTACTGGTCTGCACTTCCCAGGGCACGGGGACACGTGGGGTAGCGATATTAGCACGAGAAAATAGTGTTAAATTGAAAAAACAGCTTGTAGATGGTCGATGGGCCTTGGCTGAACTACAAGCACAAAACTTGAATTTGACTTTATGTGCTATTTATGCATCCACAGTGGATGATCCCGACACTCTAATTCAAATTAATGCACGGCTACCTAGTTGGCCACTTCCGATTATAATGTGCGGTGACTTAAATATAAACGGTCCTGAAGGGCTCTGGAAGGATGATCCGGGCAGGTTTAAAGGACGGAAAAAAAAAGTCATAGAGCCTTGGTCAATCTTATGAGAGATAACGGCTTAATTGATACTTGGGAGCAGCTTATGAGAGGGGGAGGTAGCACATATTACTCCACTCCTCATAAAATGGTAGCTAGACTTGATTTTTTTTTATTTCTCCCGCACTGTTACCGATGGTTAAAATCAAAAAACTACCAAGATTAATGTCGGACCACAATCCACTAGCCCTGGACGTCGCTCTGGTAAATGCAAGGATAAATCCAACTTCTTGGTCATTTGAGAGAGCTCTACTACAGGATACCGATTATGTTGTCCTTATGGGAAACTGGTTAAAAGAATTTCTGGGTCATAATAGGGGTACGGCACGACCTTCAATTGTCTGGGATGCGTTAAAGGCTGGAATAAGGGGAGAAACCTTAAGCTACTCTGTCAGACGTAATAAATTACAAAAAGAACTAATAGATAAGAAGATCAGGGATGTGGCGAATATGGAGAAAGACCTGGTAAAGATTTTAGGAGTTAAAGGGGATGTGACAGGGGTGACTAAAAAGTTAGCCTTGGCTAAAATAGCAGTAGGGGAAATATACAGTGCAAGAGCAGCTGAAAAATGTTTAGCAAGGAGGGAAGAGCAATATGAATATAACGAGCAAGTTGGACGCATCTTGGTGGTAAGAACTCGACAGGCAGCTATCAAGGGCCAGATAACAGAAATGGTCACGGAGAAAGGGGCGATAGTTAAAAACCCAAAAGAAATTTACGCAGTGTTTCAGAATTTTTATAAGAAGCTCTATAGTCAAGAGGGAGAAGAGCCAGGAACGAACGACATAGAGAGGTATCTGGAAGTGACCTTATTAGATAAAATCGCAGAGGAAGACAGAATTAACCTGGAGACATAATTTACCAGAGAAGAAATTCAAATGGCCTTTAACAATTTACCCTCAGGGAAAGCTGTAGGACCCGATCTTATACCCTTAGAATTCTATAAGAAATTATTTGCAATACTAGAGGGGGACATTAACACACTTATGATCTCGATCCAGGACGGATCTGAACCACCTGGGTCCTGGAGCGAAGCGGCAATGGTGGTTTTCTTAAAGAAGAATAACATTTCTACTGATCCAGGGTCATACAGACCAATCAGCCTGATGAATAGCGATACCAAGGCTTACTCGAAAATATTAGCTAATAGGCTGAGCTCGGTAATCGGAAAGGTGGTTTTGCCCCGCCAACACGGGTTCATTCCAGGCAGGGGCACAGCCGATCATATTAGAAGGGTAATTACCTTGTTTGACGGAACGACAGCCTCACAAGACCCTATGTCCTTAATATTTTTGGACGCAGAAAAAGCCTTCAATAGGGTCTTGTGGGGCTTTCTTTGGACAACAATGGGTAAACTCAATTTTGGGCAAAGGTGTATAGGGGGATTGAAAGCGTTATATAGATGCCTGGTTATAAGGGTTAGAGTATTGGGGGAACAGAGCGAAAATATTAATATCATGCACGGAACTAGGCAGGGATGCCCCTGCTCACCATTGCTGTTTGCCTGCTACATCGATCCTTTCATAAGACAGATAGAAAGAAACAGGCTTATCTGTCCCATTGTTCTGAATGGCTATGAGACGAAAATCTTGGGTTATGCAGACGATCTGGCAATTATATCACCTACGCCAGCAACAGCGATAGTGGAAATAGAAAGAGAGGCAAAAAAATATGGGCTTCTGTCTGGATATAAACTGAACCAGACTAAAACACAGATAGTTATTAACCAATTTGCCGCAATAGATGATGAAAGAGTTACAGATTCAGCTGTCTACTTGGGTACAACAATAACATCCAATTTATATAAGTTGGTTGATTTTGACTCCAGTGATTAGAAAGGCCAAACAAGATTTGGATAGGATGGATAATTTACATCTGACAATAATTGGACGCTGTAATGTAATCCAGATGTAACTTCTTCCAAAAATGCTATATTTTTTTCGAACTATTCCTTTAATATTTCGCAATAATTTGTTTAAGGATATTGAAAGGGTCTGCAATCGATTTATATGGGCAAAAGGTAAAACTCGGAGGGCCATAAAAATGCTGGCACTTTCTAAGGAAAAGGGAGGCTTAGCAGTTCCAGACTTTAAGGGATATTATCTAGCAGCAGCCTTGCAATATCTTAGAGGACTTCTCGGGGGAAACACTAATGATAGATGGCGGGACGGTATTGGGATACCAGATATTTATGATTTACTGGTTAGAGATTCCAATAAAGGGTTACTCACATTTAAGGTGTTTAATTATCAAGGTTTAAGGTCTTCTCCGCAGCTATATCAGTGTCGTCTATGGTACGGAAAAAAATTAAGCTAGGACGGATGAGTTTTTATACACCGTTGTATAAGAATGAGCTCCTCCCTGAAGTGTTTCATTATCAAGTTATGAAAAGATGGGATAACTCTGGGGTGTGCACTATAGGAGATATCATAGACGATTCTGGTATAATTTCTTTTGAAAGGGCATGCCAACTATACAAGCTAGAACGTAGAGATTTCTTTAAATATCTGCAGATCAGATCAGCAATACATAGGAAAATGCTTGGGGGTGTTAATTTTAAAAGAGAGGATCTAATGGAATACATTCAAGATGAGAAGGGCCGTTCAATCTCACAATTTTATGGGGTGTTGAGTGAATGTAAGGAAGATGACAGGATCAAAGTTTTTGATAAATGGAGGAGGAAGCTAAATTTAGTGAGAAATGAGGGTGAAAAATCGCAGCAGCTTACTAATTCTATTGTTAAGGTTGCTAATCTGCAAGCACAATGTTATAAAACTTTTCATGAATTATATTACACACCGCATAAAATAGCACAATGGGGGGGGACTAGCAGAATAACCTGTCCGAGATGCCAAAGCGCACAGGCTGACACTATTCATATGTTCTCAGCATGCCCAAATCTAAACCCTCTTAAACAGGCGATTGAAACATTCCTGAGAGATGAGCTAGGGATATCAATTAGTTTAACAAATGAGATTATGATTTTGGGTGTTGGGAGAGAAGGGTTGGATATCCCCCATCAAGAATTTATATTTATTGCAATGGCCATAACCCGACTTTGTATAGCAACCCTCTGGAAGGATCCTAACCCCCGTCGTTTAACCAATGGCTCTTAAGAATGCTATCAATGTATACCTTGGAGAAATCTTTGTATGAAAAAAAAGGTTGTAAAGCGATGCAGTTAGGTAAACGGATCTGGGCACGGGTAGAGCATTGGAGATTAAGAATGGAGGGGTAATCTATTCATAATATTTTAATAATCTTTAAAAAAAATCTTTATTTTTTTTCTTCTTTCTCTCTCATGATTGTTTTTGTGTAATGATCTATATGCCCTGAAATGAAGTATATCTGCTGTATGGAATATGTATATGGAACAAAAATAATTGGTTGGAATTATGTGGAAATGTATTATCTGATAATGAATAATAAAAAAAACGCAAAAACTTGGGAGTTCTAATAAAGCAAGCTATTGGTGAGCAATGAAAAAATATATATATATAAGCAGTTTCCTGTCCTTTATAATGACAGAAAATCGATCGATTAAACTCTGAAGGCCAATGGGGGTACTAGACAGAAACACGGCATCGTCCGCATATAACAATACCGGCACTTCAATCCCTTTTACCTGAGGATCATCAGCACTTATAGTTTTTAAAATTGCATCTTCCTCGTTAATAAAAAGTGTAAAAAGCAGGGGGGCAAGGACACAGCCTTGTTTAATGCCACTCCTAACGCGAGATAAAGAGAGCCCTGTTTGGCCTGGGTATATTTCCCAATTAGCAGATCTAAGTTTATACACTGATCAAGTGTTCCACGCCCTTTCCTGAAGCCATATTAAGTACTGGTCAAGATCCCATTAGCCTCCACCCATTCTTCCAGCCTTACCAGCAATATCCTACTCATGATTTTAACAGAGGAGTCTAATAGGGAGGTAGGGCGGTAGTTTTTAACATCCGACCTATCTCCCTTCTTATGGATCGGAATTATAATAGATTCTCCCCAGGTCGGTGGGACACTGCTACTCACAGCTTCATTGAATACAATTGTTAATTGGGGACTCCACAGCGACGGAGCCACTTTATAGACATCTATAAGAACCCCATCCGGCCCCTGGGCCTTCCCCCCCTTGCTGGCACTAATGCCTTGTTCTACCTCTGCTACAGTAAAATCTAAAGGCACAATAGGCCAAGATCTATAGTTGGCACCATAGGGGCAATCAGATTTGAATATAATGGAAAAATTGGTGACCCAGGCCTCACTAGTAACATTGGACGTAAGCTCTGGGATCGAATCATCTTTTAGGAAAGGGGAATTAACCGTAGCCCAGAAGAGGGCACAGTTGGACATTTCCACAGCCTGTGTCAATTTTTCCCAGGCCTCGTGTTGCAGCTCTCCCTTCCTGCGCTTGAGAGCTAATTTATAATGAAGTCTCAGCTGGGTTACCAATTTCTGATCCCTTGGCCTGGTCGCTAATGCCTGCATTAATTCGGTAAGTAATGCAATGCAGGTATGGTCAAACCATCCCTTACTATAGCTGGTTTTCCCTTTGCCAAACCTAGTAAAAATTGTGTCTATTAATTTGTTAATGCCTCTAAAATTCTCTAAATTACGTTCTGAGTCATTATCATTGTTCAGGATGTCATTCATTTCCAGTATACTGCCTTTGACAATGGTTTTTTTTTTTTTTTTTTTTTTTTTTTTTTTAGTATTTGACAATGGTTTTTAATACGGCCTCAGATTTTTTTCCTTTCCATCTCAATCTCATCCCATTGGGTTTGTGTGGTTCGATATTCTTCACAATTCTCGTAGGGGGACAGACCTGCCTTCCCAGAAAAAAGTTACTAAAATAATACAATTGTTGTCACTCAATGAGGTTTCTTCAATCATTGGGGCCATACAATATGATATAATATTGGAAGATACAATTACATGATCAATGATGGAGTTTGTGTTCCTACCCGTATACGTAGGAATAGTATGACCACAGTCATCATTTACATATTGCAAAAGTTCCATATCATGATACGCCATGATTTTATTTAGTGACTCACCATAAATGTTATGGGGGAAGTGCAAATCATCCACTCCTGAATTACTTTTAACCCCACATGCCTTATGGGTAGACATAGCACGAGTAGAAATATTAAAATCATCCACCCAAATAAAATAAAAAATAAAATTTTCCTCTGTAATCAATTTCTCTATAGCAACTTCTAGATCCTTCACAACTCGCTGCCGCGTGTTGTCAAATATGTTATTGTAATAATTAACTAAAAGAACATTGCGGGATTGCTTCTCGTGCAACCAAAGAATCTGTGAATGTACCCCAACGTTCAAATACCTTGCCACAGTTAAGGACTGATTTATGGTTACTAGTGTCAAAAGACCTCCCTTTGTTCTTCCAGACACAGATCCCTGCGCTAATAAGTTATAAGAGACAAAACCATCATAACTAACTAAGTCCGTACACCAAGTTTCTTGGAAATAAATGATATCATATGATTTGATAAAATCCATCCAACCCAGCGTCTCCCTTTTAGAGGTCAACCCGGCAATGTTCCAACTAACAATGGATATCCCTTTATTGCCACACTTAGTAATCTTCTCTCGAGTAAGATCTCCAGTCGGGACTTCCATCGCCCTTTGCTCAGTTACATGACCTCCCCTTAAATCTGTAGTGTTGCTTGGATTGTCCACATACATAGTCCCCAGATCATCTACTTTTTCCCGCTCTTTTCCATCAAGACTGGGAGAAACCGCTGCTTCGATAATAGGGTGGTCCAGATTATGTCAGTCGTTTACATCTAGTCGTTGAAACCGATTTGAAACAGGCACCTCAAAAATTGGATGTATGTCAGGGGATCTACCATGGGGAAGAAAACCTCTATTTGCTCTATCATTTGATTGGTGTTGTTAAATGGCTATAGAAATAGCTAAGTGGGCGTAATGTGATACCTTGTTCAGTATATGGTAACGATGTTGCTCTTATCAAGGAGGTTGTGGCACAGTGGGGTTTTTTAAAATTAATAATAATGCAATCACCCTTGATACTTTTATTAGAATTTCCAATCCAATTGACCCTTCTTGTAGTAAGGATCAGATTGGAGTAAATTACGGGGAACCCACATTGACGGTTAAGCCAAGATACTGTTTTATTTTTAAGAGATTTGTGGGTCTCCAACTAATTTGAATTCAAGTTTTGATTCAAGGGTGGAACATTCGTTAAAACAGCCACATACGGAGCACAATCGGGCTGTAGGTTTATAGTATTACTGCGCTTAACTTCATGAATTGTCTTTTCCCTACTAAGTTCTAGTGCTGCATGACTCTTCTCCCCACTAGTGGTTTGGCTATTGTTTTAATACTTTATTCGATAAATATATCATAAAAGTGCAGACATAAAAATACATGAGACAATTTACCAAGTATTACTACAATTTCATTAAAAATCATCACTACAAACAGGTTAAAAATAGAGGGAATACATTCTTGGTATAAATCTGATCAGACATTGCGTAACAACCTTGACCGGATAAACCAAGCACTGGCAAGGTACTTGGCGACCCTGCAAACAATATACATAGAGGTAGTATTAGTTAAAAGAATACGTAGAGCTGATCTATGATCCCTAACTCCCAACTCCCTACACACAGGTTTTAACCATTTTGCTCTAACCTGCTTATAGGCTTTACATGCAAACAAAAAGTGGTCAAGGGATTCTTCCAGACATGGACAACCTGGACAATTTATGTCATGCACCCTCCTGCCCTTCCACCCTTCCATAACTTTTTTGAGAGGGAGGGTACCGTATCTTAGTTTCAGGAACAAAGTTCTATCTTCAGGGGTCTGGATGAAGTCCAGGAATGGTTCTAGCTTTCTGGAGGGTTTATGTTCAAGAAAGTTATTCGTCAAAGGTCCCCAACTTGTAGTATTGAGGTCCTTGGCCTATACCCAATCCCAGTATAATTTGTTAACAATTTGTTTAGCAGGGGGGGACTGTGAGGCCCAGAACTCAGCCAAACCTATAGACTCTACCAGCTTCTTTAGATTATTGATCCACTTTATTTTGTTGGATACATTCAAGACAATTAACTCGTCCAACACTCGAGCATATTTTGCTAATTCAGGGGTCCTTCTAAGGCGCACCCAGAATAGCAAAGGGCGGAGTCGAACTATTTCTGAAACTGATCTTTTACCCATATCAAGGAATAATGGTTTCAAAGGGGTCGAGAGAGGAAGTGAAACTATGTCTCTCATAAACTTGTTCTCTGCAGTTACCAATGCCTTAGTATTCTTGGCACCCCACAGTTCAGAGCCATAAACTGCAGAGGCTAGTGCTTTCCCCTTGTAAACTGCCAGGGCAGGGGCTACTGGTCTACTAATAGAGAGGCGCTGATTCTTCAATATGGCTCCAGAGACCCTTTTAAGGTTTAGGACCATTTTTGATATATGTGAGTCCAATCTCATGTTGTTACATAGCCTGACCCCAAGGTAGTCGAATTCATCCACCACCTCTAGAGAGGACCCATTGAAGGAGAGATAAACTTTCCTAGAATTTCTTTTAGCAGATAATACCATCAGCTTCGTTTTCGTGGTGTTAACCGTTAACCCACGGTCTTTACAAAAAATGCTGAAGTGGTCAAGCAACTTTTGGAGACCCTTAGGGGTCTTGGACATTAGGAGGGTATCATACGCAAAGAGGAGTGTGGGGGCTTTCTCTCCGGCAAGGACAGGGGCATCCGCAGGGTCCTCCCTCAAATGGTCCACCACCCCATTTATAAAGAGGGAGAACAGTGTCGGAGCCATCACGCGACCCTGCTGCACTCCTCTATTGACTGGTACCCTCCCTGTAAATTGACCCTGGCTCCCCCACCGAATCCTTGCATAATTATCCTCGTGGAGCTTGATGATGAGTTGCAGCAAATAGCTAGGAAAACCCATGTCCAATAGGACCCCCCAGAGTTTGGCACATGGTATAACATCGAACGCTGTTTTCAGGTCTATGAAAGCCAAGTAGAGGCTACCCTTGGTGATGGACACTGACTTCCAATAGACCGCACAAAACCAAAATACCTGATCCATCGCACCAACATTACGCCTAAACCCCGCCTGGAAGTGGGTCAAGATGCTATTGTCTATTAGCCATGTCTCTATTCGGTTTATGATGACCCTGCCAACGACCTTTTGAATGGTATCAATTAAACTTATTGGTCTGTATTTGGCAGGGTCCTCTCTGTCACCTTTCTTGTATATAGTGATAACCTCCGCACCCTTCCAGGATTCAGGGACAGGGTGGCCATGCTGAATTAAGTTCATTAAACAGGCTATAAGGTCTGCCCATATTTTGGGGTCATGCAGTAGTAAATCCCCAGGCAGGTCGTCTGGGCCGGCCGCCTTCCCTGGTAATATTTTTAAAATAGCATCTTGGACTTCCCGCGGGGAGAATGGCTCTTCCTTGCTTCCTATCTCCATGCTAGGTTTGCTCTGAATTTCCACTGCTGAGGATATTAATTGACCTTGAACACTATCCTCACAGTACAATTTTAAAAAATGGGAATACCATTGGTATTCATTTATATGGTTTAAAATCGGCTCTGCCCCCTTCTATCAAGGACATTGATCAGTTTCCAAAACAAAATTGAGTTTTTCCCACAGGCAGCAGCCTTAAGCTGCTTCCAATGCTCCTCCTCCCAGTCCTTCTTAGCTGAGGATATGCTTCTGCGGTACTCCTTTCTGGCTAATCTCACTGCTATGGGGTCCTTGCTTTTTATAGCTAGCGTAATAGCCTTCTTCTTTCCTCTACAATTTGCCGTGTACCAGGGGTTGCCTTAGGGGGTCTTTTGATTGACGTAGATGTCCCCTGTGACCTCTTATTTTGTCTTTTAGGTTCTTATACGAGACTGGCAAGTTTGATCCGGGAGGATGAGGCGCTGCTAGAGCGACGGCTGCAAGGCTACAAGTTTCAGCTAAAACTAACTCTTTAATACTATTAAGTTTCCCCTCTTCACACTTAACCACATCCCATTTTAACTTCCGGTTACAGTTGGTAGGAAAAACCTCTTTAGTAAGCATCTCTGAACCTCCACTCTTGCCAATCCCATTTGCCCAGTGGATTTCCATGCATAATGGGTTGTGATCACTGTCTGATGATTGCCTAACCTCCATATCAACTAAACCTGCCCATGATTGAATGTCCAGAAAAATATAATCAATCCGAGACGGGCACCCTATCCTATTATAAGTCATCGCCCCATCGCGATCTGAGACAGATTATGAGGTAGATTATGTTCTAGGGCCAGAACATTCAGCTGGATTGCTCTGGCTGTCCATTTCTTAATGGGAGCAAGGACTAAAGAAGGTATGGTCTGTCTCCAGTCCTCTGAATTAAAACCTAATACCTCTTCATCATCCAGGGGTTCAAATGTGCAATTAAAATCACCCCCTACTAGTATTTTAGACCTAGGTGGAAGATCTGATAACTTCACATCTAACAGCTCTATTGTGGGCGAGATTAAACCACCCTGTAAGCCTCTTGCATAGACACAAAAGAGTTCAAAGATGATACCCCCAGACGGGCTTTTTAGGGAGATATGCAAAAGGTCATTGGAATTGACTTTATGGGTGGTAACAACACAGTTCAAATTCACCTTGACCCAAATATGCAGGCCACCGGAAGGGCGACCTTTCCCCACCGTAACTGCTGGAATAAAATAAGTGGAGTACCCATTTTTATATTGCGGGGTCAGGCACCAGGTTTTTTGGAACATACATATGTGGAATGTGTTAATAAAATCGTTCCAGTCAGGGTTAGCAAGATTTTGTTTTAGCCCTGCTATATTTTAGGAGAGAATATTAATGGAGATGGGAGCTACAGTTAATTCCTTGGTTGTGACTGGAATGCTAAGTTCCTTTTCCCCTAAACTAGGACTAATGATTCCCAAACTAGCTGGGCCATCCCTGCCAATTTCAGCTCCATCCCGTGGGGAAGCTGCCACCTTCCTCTTTCCAATTTGTCCAGGAGACTGAGTTGGAAGTCAATCGACTGCTTCCAATCCACTGTAACGATTGTAACAGGGGATTAGGGGAAAATTAAGCTGTGGGCCAAACCATTCTCCGTTGAACTGGTTGCCACCAGGAATGGACCTCCCTGCTCTTCTTCGTACTATGTTCCAACCTCCATCATCGCCCCCGCCCCCGCCCCAGTTGAGTGTATTCTGATCCCTCAAAGGCTCACACCTCATCCCCCCCTCACATGATTAGTAGCCCTCAACCAGCTCCACCTATTGTTATGATGCTCCGTAAGCATGTGGAAGTAAGACAGTGGTTTAACCAAAATTGTAGAGTTGTTGTTACATGGGGGCCCAGAACAAATGTGCTCCACCGATCATGGGTCCTCGAATGTAACAACAACACAGTCCCCCTGTAGGCTTTTCTTATTCTCACCCACCCACGGTGCTCTCTCCACCATGAGCAAATTGCTATGAATGTTAGAGGGAAGAGGATAATTTCTGTCTAACCAATGACATACTTTATTTTTAAGTGCCCAGAAGGGTTTGAGTGTTGCAGGGGCAAGCTCAGGGACACCTGTTAAGATTATCACATAGGGACAGGCGTCAGGTGGTAGGCTAATGTTCCGGCGCATCTTAGATTTCTCAGTATGGGATAGAGAGGGTTTGGAGACTGGAATAATAGGGCCATCTACTGTCTGGGGTTTAATATGCGCATTAGTAGCTGGCTGATTAGCACAGACTTTATTACCCTTTGGAATAGGAGTTTTAGGGGGGGCGGGACTCGGGATGGAGTTTTTCCCTACTGATTGATTCTTAATCGTGGGCGGGAGACTACGAGCGGGAGCCGGTGCATTAGGTGCCCTTTGGACATGGTTATTGTTTCGGGATTTTAATTCCTGGTGAAGGGCCTGGAGCTGATGTTCTATGCCCTGGAGTCTATTCTCCAAGGGCAAAAGTAGAGACTTGATAAGATCAGATAGGATACTTATAAGTGGGCCATTCTTATCCTCTAGTTCCTCTGAAGTTTCATCCAGGCTACTATCATCAACAATACTAACCAGACTGCTATTCGAGGCTGTATCATCCGGGATACCCAATGGTATAGGGTGGGTTACATGCTGTACCTCTTCTCTCCCTGAATTATGACCCAAATTGTCCTTCCCCCTCCTCAGTGCTACCACTGGCGCTGGCCATATCACTAAAGCATCCTGCCGTGTCTTGTTTGGCTGTACTGTCACCATTGTCCTTGGTGGTTATTCGTTTGGATTTGGGAATTGCACCTTCCAGTATACCCCTTTGGGTATAAGTGCTCCCATGGTGGTCAACAGCTGGTAGGGATACTGGATTGTTAACAATGGTGGTCGATATTAAAGGGATCAAGGGAAGTGGGTCCAAAAGAACTGATTGAGTACTGGTAGTGGTGTGAATCACAGCATCGACCTGCATAGAGTTGGTTTCAGAAATGCCTGAAGCTTTGATAGGGGTACTCGCAGAGGCTATATTACCTAATGATGACCTTTTGGCATGCGCGAGGTCCTGAGACACCCTTCTTTCCATAAGTACTATTCCCTGGTCGATTAGGGAATTGGTACGGAGGATAAAATTATCCAATGTACCTGTCAATTTTAAGGCACCCGCCGCAGCCTTGCTTCGGGTTTCACGGGTAGACATAACCTTTAACAGGAAGTAGCAGGCTAACAGTAAAATGCAAAACCAAATTACTAACAAATTAGGGTACAAGTATACAAGTTACTCTACGTTGCTAGGACCCACAATATAAATTCCAATTAACATAGAATAAGGCAAAAAGGGGCACCAGTAAACAAATCAATAATAAGGCACATCAATAGGGATATGCTTGCTATACTGAAGTCTTTGACATAGAAGATAAACCAGGGGTCCTGGCCCAGTCCAGTCCCTACAGGTCTCGGAGGGCCACAGAGGGCCCGCCCTTTGCCCGGTGCCGACACGCACGCGTCCCGCGTGCACGGTAATGAGAGTGGCTAAATAGGAGGGGGCGGGGCGGGAAGAGTCACAGGTGCGGCCGGTTGGGCGCCGCTATCAACCCTGGGTCTCGCAGTCCCGCTTGAACAAATGTCCCCCAGCAATCTGTAGATGACCGGTGTCCAAAATCCAGATAGCAGCCAGGAAGGAACCCAAAGCACCTCACGCCTCTCACATACGACTGCGAGCGGCTCCCGCGAAGCGGGGGCCGCGAGTCGTGAAGATGTCCTGGGAGGTGGGGCGGGAAGAGTCACAGGTGCGGCCGGTTGGGCGCCGCTATCAACCCTGGGACTCACAGTCCCGCTTGAACAAATGTCCTCCAGCAATCTATAGATGACCGGTGTCCAAAATCCAGATAGCAGCCAGGAAGGAACCCAAAGCACTTCACGCCTCTCACATACGACTGCGAGCGGCTCCCGTGAAGCGGGGGCAGCGAGTCGTGAAGAGGTCCTGGGAGGCGGGGCGGGAAGAGTCACAGGTGCGGCCGGTTGGGCGCCGCTATCAACCCTGGGACTCTCAGTCCCGCTCGAACAAATGTCCCCCAGCAATCTGTAGATGACCGGTGTCCAAAATCCAGATAGCAGCCAGGAAGGAACCCAAAGCACCTCACGTCTCTCACATACGACTGCGAGCGGCTCCCGCGAAGCGGGGGCCGCGAGTCGTGAAGAGGTCCTGGGAGGCAGGCGGGAAGAGTCACAGGTGCGGCCGGTTGGGCGCCGCTATCAACCCTGGGACTCGCAGTCCTGCTCGAACAAATGTCCCCCAGCAATCTGTAGATGACCGATGTCCAAAATCCAGATAGCAGCCAGGAAGGAACCCAAAGCACCTCACGCCTCTCACATACGACTGCAAGAGGCTCCCGTGAAGCGGGGGCCGCGAGTCGTGAAGAGGTCCTGGGAGGCGGGCGGGAAGAGTCACAGGTGCGGCCGGTTGGGCGCCGCTATCAACCCTGGGACTCGCAGTCCCGCTCGAACAAATGTCCCCCAGCAATCTGTAGATGACCGGTGTCCAAAATCCAGATAGCAGCCAGGAAGGAACCCAAAGCACCTCACGCCTCTCACATACGACTGCGAGCAGCTCCCGCGAAGCGGGGCCGCGAGTCGTGAAGAGGTCCTGGGAGGCGGGGTGGGAAGAGTCACAGGTGCGGCCGGTTGGGCGCCGCTATCAACCCTGGGACTCGCAGTCCCGCTCGAACAAATGTCCCCCAGCAATATGTAGATGACCGGTGTCCAAAATCCAGATAGCAGCCAGGAAGGAACCCAAAGCACCTCACGCCTCTCACATACGACTGCGAGCTATTAAGTTCCACTGTGGTTGCCTTAGCCCTCCCCCTGCTGCATTGAACCTCAGGCTTGGGTGTTTCCACGGTGACATTACTAGCACTACATTCTTCCATGGCTTTCATTGAAGTTTTTACTAATTCGCTTTGGACAGATATTTTTCCACCTAACCTTGTGACCTCTCTAGTCAGATTATCTAATTTTTCGGTCAGAGGTTTAATAAAACTTTCAATGTTAGCAACAAAAATGTTAAGTAATTACTCAATCTGCCCGTCATTAAAAACCGCAGTACTAGTGTTACCCGGTTGCTCATCTATACTTGATACATGTGTAGGTAATGTTTTAACGCCCTTACTGATATTTATTGGACCCCGTTTAGTTTGGGTTTTTGTGCATCCCCTTCTAATTTAAGGGGCAGGTGACCTTTGAATTGATGTATTAGGGGTATCAACCGGTATTATTGGTGTTTGTGCAAAACCAATAGATGACACAGCACCTAAGCTACTGGGCTTCCTGCTAGCTACGTGGTGTTCTGGCAGGGATATTAGGGGCGTTGCTGGTAAGCTACCTAGATCCAGCGAAAGTCGCCATTCCGCTCTAACTATTTCATTGTTAATTACATTCACTGCTCTAACAAGGTAATTATCAAGGGTTGCACTTGCATGCTCAACAGGGGTTTTATTTCCCTTCCGCTTTATGAAAAGGAGAAATCACAATTTTGTTAAAAGAAAATTAAATGAACTATGTACACAAAGCTAATGTAATTCAATGTTAAAAAGGGCCGCACAAACACTTAAATGATCCAGGCCACAGCAGAAAGTTCAGTTAGTCCTTACCCAGAGGGTGGCACTTGATAGTCTTTCTTTGTTGCATGGGCGATGGCTCTGTATTGCAAAATGATGAATAGACACCAAGAGCACCGGCCCAGCCCAGCCTCGACAGTCTCGGAAAGGGCAAAGACGGGCCCGCCCTTGGCCCGGGCTTGGCCCGGCGCACGCCTGCGCGCGTGCCGCGAAGCGGGGGAAGTATCCAGTGATATAGGCAGTTAGCGGCAATGGGAGGAGCAATGAGCAGCACAGGTGGTAGTGGTTGCTCCCTCAGGGGTCCAGGCCGGCAGCAAGGGACCCGGCACACAAAGAGCGATGGGAACGGCTCCCGCAAAGCTGGGCCGCGAGCGGTAAAGAAGGCTGCGAGGGAGGGGCAATGAGAAGCACAGGTGGTAGTGGTTGCTCCCTCAGGCGTCCAGGCAGGCAGCAAGGGACCCGGCACACAAAGACCACTGGGAGCGGCTCCCGCGAAGCGGGGGCCGCGAGTAGTAAAGAAGGCTGTGAGGGAGGGGCAATGAGCAGCACAGGTGGTAGTGGTTGCTGTCTCAGGCGTTCAGGCAGGCAGCAAGGGTCCCAGCACACAAAGAGCGCTGGAAGCGCCCCCCGCGAAGCTGGGGCCGCGAGCGGTAAAAAAGGCTGCGAGGGAGGGGCAATGAGCAGCACAGGTGGTAGTGGTTGCTCCCTCAGGCATCCAGGCAGGCAGCAAGGGACCCGGCACACAAAGACCGCTGCGAGCGGCACCCGCCCTAGTAGTGGCAAGCTTCATCATTGGGTTCACCCTAACTCCTAAATGTGTGGGTAGGCTCAACCATGTTCCAGGAAGCACTTTAGAGAAGTTTGAATTTTCTTGTGTTTTTTTTCCATTTATTGAAGCCCTCACATACCCCAAGGTACCCCTCTATTTGTGGGGTGAGTGAGGAAGATTAAAAACTATGGGAAGGGGCAACCAGGATGTTGTGGTCCTATGGCCCTAATGTAAAATCGCCTATCTGATCCTACTTGCTATCTCTGGAACCAGACTCCCCGGACTCAGCCCCTCACTCAGCTGCTCGCCTCTTTATGTCATACTAGTCAAGACATTATTGCATAAGCCTGATCCTACCACCCTTTGTGCTCTCCCTATCGTTGCCTATCCCCTCATTGATCAATGCATTCTCAAGTCTGATTTCTATATGTTTGGGGCACAATTTATGATCCTATTTGTTGATAAAATGCTAAATGTCTCGTTTTCTTTTTTCTTATGTTTGTGAAGAAATAAAGATAAATAAAAGTAATGACTTGGATGCAGAAGCAAAAAAGGCAAACGTTTTACAACTATTATGTTTTGCAGGTTTCTGGCTTATCGTTATGGGTGGGCGAAAGAATGGAATCACTAAGTCGATTTCCTGTCTGGTTAATTGTCTTCCTGGTGTGTATATTGGTGACAGCTGTAACGGAAGTGGCAAGCAATCCAGCCACTATCACAATATTTCAGCCGATTCTAACTTCACTCGTAAGTAAAGTTTTATAGCATAATTTATCATACTTTTCTTTGTATCAGATCCGTTGAACATAGCCTAAAACACACACGTCATTCCTTGCTCTATTTTTATGGATACTATGTACCTAATGTTCTGTTGGATGGTTTCTGAAATTATTCACAATCACTTTTTTTTAATTAAACATTATGTTTAGATCAGTATATTACGTGTTTGTCCCTTCCCTGTTCTGGTCATTACGTAGAGAGGTGGTATGCCTCCGACAGACAGTCCTTAAAAGCTTACTTCCCCACTGATCGAAATATTAAAAAAACGACCTGCCATAACATTGCACGACTACATAACAAGAAGATCCACTTTTGCACACCCTGTTGTGTTTTGTCTTGATATGAAAGGCCCACTTGAGTGTGGGTACCAGCTGAAACTTTTCTATTTCTCCAGCGGACTTTGCCAGGATTACGCCATAATTAAGGTAAGGAGGGAAATAGGTAAATTCTTGCTGCTCAACAGGACCATGTCCCCCTTATGCAATATGGCTCACCCACAGTATATGCATACTGATGATGTTCATTCAGTATGCATACCTCAGATGGTGAGCATTGGCCAGCATGGGCACCCTGATAGATCCTGGGACACAAGGTGTTTTTGTGACTCCCTCATGCTTATGGTTTTGGCTGCACCATGCTCAGATAACGCTTGGTGCACCTTTCACAATGATGGTTAGTGCATGATGCAGGCTTTAAATTACAATCCTCAAGGATATAGAGAAACAGCCATTTTTGGCACCAGGTGAGGTGAATGCGTCAATATATGCACTGAGTTACTGATGCATTGGTGGAGCCCAATGGTAAGTAATTTATTTGAAAGAGTGATTTTTAGGGAAAAAAACAAGCTTATAAAGTGCTGGTAAGTTGCCTTCCCCATTGAAGGAGGAGAACAATGGGACATGATTATATGATTGCTTTTGATTGGTGGATTTGTATCCTTTTAGGATGCTTACATTTTTTGTGTGAGCAACTAAATCATTTAGTTGATGGTCATGGAAGTGGAAAGTTTTTCCAAAAGAAGGCATGATTTTCCTGCCCTTTCTTCGTATGTTGATAGAGGAAGGTGTAGTGGGAGTACTTCAAGGCATTCATCTGCATATTGTTAGCATAATTCTTCTGGTGTCACTTAATTGAAAGCAATCCAAAAGATGATTCAGGAGACAGTGTCTATCTTGTCTCTTTTGCATGAGACTCACTTCAGTCAATCATGATGACTGCTCGCCATCATACCAGGTTGACAAGAAAATAGAAAGCGCAATGAAGGAATCTATTACTAAGAAAACATTGTTGCTGCATGATGTAACTTAATGCTTCATACACAGTCAGATCTTCAATGAAAGAGTTTGAGTAACTTACCAATGCGATGCCGAAAGGAAAAAAGCTGTTCAAAATGATTGGTGCAAATGGAACAGCAAACCAAATTCCTTTCTGACAACTCATTGTATTCCATGAGAGCCATAGCACTGGCTTTGGGTGCTTTAATTCTTACCAGATGTCACATGCTGTTAAAAGATTGGTCATCAGGTACATGTTAGAAATCTTCTTTCCTCCATGTTTCTTTTAGGCATAAAACAGTTGGAGATCAGATTGTACAAAGGGAAGACATCCCTTATTCTTGTTCTTATGGGGCGTTAAGTAAATATTCTTATTGAAAATCTTTTAGGAAGAAGCATTTTCAACCCTAGAAAGATGGTAAAAAGTCAGACACAGCAACCCAATTGTCAGGTCCTGACTATTATGCCTTAATGGATGGGGTCCCTGTGTGAGGCAGAATAAAAAATGTCCTAGTAAACATGAAGAAATGTTTCAATTCTATTAAGGACACTGAGGTGAGGATTATGCTTTACTATCTCTTTATTTTCCAACCAGCAGTATTCAACTTTAAAACAAAAACCTATATTTCCCATGAATCCCAGGGTAAGGTCAATGACAGGGTGAACCAAATGACAGCTCTGAACGTCCTGAAATGCATGGGGCTGCTGAGTTACGTCCTCTTTCTTGACTGAGACTCTCTGACTGTCATCGAATTCCACTAGTCCGTTTTAGCAGGCTCGGAATCTACAAGAAGCCAGTGGAAAACAGAGATGAACCTGAACTCTCCAACCTTGAAATTTTAGATAGTGATACCCAAGGGGAGCACATCACATTAGAATACAATACTACACATTGACAACAATTAGGAATCTCTGACTTTACTGAGTACAGCATTGACCAGGAAAAAACAAAGTCATACTTATGCCAGACGGAGAACCCAAACACCTCCATTTTAATATGTCTGCTATAATGGGTGGGGAAAAAACAACTGATAACCTCAGGAAATTCTGAGCGGGAATAATCCTGCCCTCTGTGTCCTTTATAGAATTGAAACTTTCCTTCATGTTTACTAGGAAATTTTTCATTCTATGGCAGGATGGGACGCTAGGATTATGCTGCTTCAAAGCTTATCAACCACCAGGGAGGCCATGTCCACGACTGGCTTGAAATAGAATCTTTTGAACATGGAATCTGAAGACCAATCAAGGCATTAATTATATCTTTGGGGTGGGACAGAGAGAAAAGGCCTTGGAGGCCATAGCTCCTCTGACCGAATGGGCACCAAAGTGTGAGATGACAATCCCCGCCTTCTGCATGACCCATCTGATCCATCTGGCTGTGGTGGGAAAAGTGACCGCTTTGAAAGGTTTCTTGAGTGAAATCAATAACTGGTTCTCCCCATGAGGACCATGCTCCTCTGTCATGCTCTCATAGGCCTTCAGACAACACACTACACATATGGGCCTATTGAAGAAGGTCCAACAAACAGGACCCAACAACATTGATAAGGCCGCAGCCCTCTCGGAACAGCCCTAACTTCCATCAATGCCTCCCCCAGACAGATAACAGACTTAAGCTATCAACGAATAGCTGAAAGAAGGAAGCAGCGATGGGGATTCCAAGAATTAAGGAAAGAAAGAAATACAGATAAAAGTGATATGAAAAACAAAGACGATAGAGAGAAAGAAGGAAGAAAGTGAGGAGAAGAAGAGAGAAGAGAAAAAAAATATGGAAATACGCTTACAGCCATTAGGTTTCCATGCCTTCACTATTTCCTACCCCCCCCCCCCTCCCAATCTATCCAAAAACGCAGCCAAGAAGCATAAACACAGGATACTGAAAACTCACCCGGAGATATTGATTTCAGACCCTTATTTCCGCACCAACAAATGCATACTATCGAATGACTTCATCTTCCACACTAAAAAACGTGCACAGTGGAGGAACACCTTCTACTCCATGCTTCGAATCTCCAATACCAAAAAAACCCTCATGCCCTCAAACTGGTGTTTACAGCCTCTGACTTCTGCAAGGCGAATGCCACCATATCCATATACAATAATGATAATATCCTCATACAAGCTTCTAATACTAATCTAGCACTCATAGACCAGATCTTTTCTACTCTTAAAAGAGCAGCGAACAGCAAGAAAAATTCACTCCCCGACACGACTCCTCCCGTTTATCCGGAAGACACACAACCTCTGCTACTTAATCCATTAACGACATAAAGGGATCCTATATCTCGCCACACCCCCAATGACCTCTACACGACCCTCAAAACTGACTCAACCAGACCAGGGCAGCTGGGTCCAGCTCGGACAGACATAAACTTAGATACCGACCATCCCAATGCAGACACACACCTGATTCACCTGCCAACCAATGGAGAATGCACCAACCAAAACTCCACCCCTGGCATCCCAATTGCCTAACCAGCAGGTGAGCTATCTGACAAATCTCCACTTGACTCAGCATTTACCTTGATCCCTGGTCAACCCCTAATGCCTTTGATGCCTTACCCGCTTATCTAAACTCAACACTCAGCGACCATACCCCTTTCACATGCAGCAGCCCCTCTCAAGCTATCACCTCTTAAGGCCATCCCTCACATCTACTCTGACCCACCAACAACCCTCCTTACTCAACTAACCCCATCAAAAACTAATAATGATATCCCCATTCAACTTGATATCCAGATCGCAACGCAACCAGGCCATACTGGAGGACATATCGCTATAAGGGAACACACGCCCAAACACTTAACTAAGTGTCCTAAGCATTACTGGACCGCTCGATTCAACAAGTTAACCATAGCCCTAGCCCATCTCAAGGACGAAATTCTAAATCTATAATCAATCACCAATTAACTCCTAAACTCTAATAAAGCAATTAGCGCCACCGTAAACCGAATTAGTCAGCAAACCAGCAGATACTTCACCACAAATCCACACCCAGACTATACAAGACGGAGTATAATACCCTCCCCCTACGACCCGGATCGCCCTACGAGTGCAATGGATGGACTATCTGACAATGACTTACATGACCTTTTCATATCATACACCAGCCATAATGATAGCAGCAAGTCTCTAGGTGGCACTATACAATCCATCCGACCCAACCCCTCCAGAGAACCCACTCACAACTACAGATCCATAATTAGGGAACACCTCACAAAGGTCAACATAATGCAGTCTACCTTTACTTACTCGACTATCAAACTAAAGTGTGCACTAATCAATTGCAGATCGGCTAACAAACATGCTGCAGTCATTTATGATCTCATCCCCTCAAATGATCTGGATATCATCATCCTCACCAAAACATGGCTAAATAGTTCCCCTACTCAAATCCTTGACCTACTGGTCCCCCCTAGTCATGATATATTTCGCCTGGATAGAACTGTGAAACCCGGAGGTGGGTTAGCCTGCATCTATCGAAACACAATCACACTTAATCAAGCAGACTCCATCTCCTTATCCTCCTGTGAATATCTCTGCACCAACATCTCTCATGACAAGGGCATCATCTGCAAACTTCACATAATGTACCACCCCCCGGGTGACAATCTGAAGTTCATTAATGAACTAATGGAAGTCATTACAGCCAATGACAACTCACAAGTGCGGCAGATTTTTCTGGGATACTTCAATCTCAATTTGAACAATACTGACGATCATGATGTAAGCGGTCGCAAATCCTCTCTGTCCGACCAGGATCTGTCCCAATTCTGTGACAGCCCAACCCGCAACAAGGGGGAGACATTAGCACTAGAATCCATCACCTCATGTGACTGGACTGATTACTACAGCATCTTCTTCTCCATCAACAGTGACGCAACTCCAAAACTAAGCCAATTTACAAAAACAAAACAATGGAAAAGGAATATCCAAAATATTAATCCCATCGCCTTGGTATCCCAATTCAATTCCGCCCTGATCCCCTCAAAAGACATGGCTCACGTCCATGATCTCACAGACTTTTACAATGCCGCTATGCTTGAAATCCTTGACACCACAGCGCACCTCCAAGAAAAAAACGTCTCCAACAAAATCTCCAAACCATGGTTCAATGAGAACCTAAACTCGGACTGGCGCAAATTAAGCTTAGCTGAGCAAACATGGAAATCAGCACCCTCCACTGATCACCTATACCAACTTAGAGCGCCGAGAAAGAAAGACCTCCAACAAACTACTGACCATGAGTCTATTCTTTACACACAGATCAAGGTCCTTTTGAGCTTTCTGATCGAAGCTCCAAAAAACAATGCCAAATGGCACTCCTTCTCAACTATCCGGGAACAAGAAATCTATAGCACCCTGATAGCGATCAACCCTGCCATCAACCATTTCTCTGATCCCCTACCCCCATCTGTATTCAAAATGATAAAGACCTCTATTCTACCCCTATGGGCAAAAATTGTTAATGCCTCTCTGAGGCAAGGCTCCATACCTGACTGCCTTAAAATAGGGCAGGTCACACCTATACTGAAGAAAGCCAATTGCCTCTCCACAGATCTCAACAACTATCGCCCTATATCCAGCATCCACACTCTGGTGAAAATATTGGGAAAGTGTGTACAAATTCAACTTTGCAACCACATCGAGAACTTCAACCTCCTAGATAAACACCTATCCGGCTTCCGTCAAGGCCACAGTACCAAATCTGCACTCACCCACATAATGTATGACTATCTAAAAATGTTAGATCATAACGAATCGTGCCTGTTGACACTTTCGACACGTTTAAACACGACAATCTACTGTTCCTACTTGAACGAAGGATGGGTCTAATCGGTCCAGTGTTACAATGGTTCACCTCCTTCCTAAGCAACAGAACCAAAAGAATCAAGATGAAGCAATCATTCTCTCAACCATCCATGGTCACCCTAGGAGTTCCACAGGGATCAGCACTATCATCAATCCTTTTTAATCTACTCATGGAACCCCTTGTTAATGCGCTGAATTCTGCAAACATTCTATATCACTCATATGCTGACGACACACAACTATATATGAAAATCCCCTCACCAGATGACTTCATTTCCCTCAACTCCATTCTTCATCATATCCTAAGTTGGCTCAATGGCAACCACCTCATGCTCAACACCAAGAAAACTGAATTTCTCCTCATCTCCCCTCCCAATCACACACTCAAGATAGACTTATGGCTGAAGCATGTAACTTCCATTGATTGCGCCCAATACATCATTGACTCCTCAAACGGGAGTCACCCTGGACAAACATTTAAATATGCAGGCACAAATCTACAATGCCACAAGGGCGCCAATCATCAGTTGAGTATCCTAAGGAATCTTAAACCCTTCCTCACACAGACTAGTCTAAAAATGGCGTTACAAGCTCTAGTTTTACCAAGACTGGATTATGGAAGCACCACACTATGCGGTCTTCCAAAATACAAGCTAGCACCACTCAGGGCATAGCTTTACCTTCGGCCAGGCTGGTCTCTGGAATAAAAAGAAATAACCACATCACCCCGGCCTTGAAGGCTCTGAACTGGCTACCATATGTGCCGAGAATACAACTAAAGATCGCCTGCATGACACATAAAGCCCTACATAGCAACACCCCCAGCTGTTTAGCACAAAAGCTAGAGCGGTCGGGAGGATGCTGACATTCGCGAAGTTCGAGCTCACTACTACTAAAACCTCAATTCTTCCACAAAAAGAGAACTGGGTGCAGAGCTTTCTCAGGTATCGCCCCGAAGATTTGGAACACCCTTCTCCTCCTTTACCGCCTTCAAAAAAGAAGCGAAAATGTTTCTAATGAACAAATTAACATCCGATAACTTTAACTCTCTAATGACTGTTTGCCACCGAATATATCCAAACCCCAATGTCTACCTCTTTTGTATTGTATGCGATTTCCGATTGTATGTATAATGTGTGATAACAGTGTACTGTAAAGCGCTCTGATACCCCAGTGAGTCATGTTCGCGCTATATAAAATTTTATAAAGAAAGAAAGAAAAATACACACAGCTTGGGGTGCCTGTCAGAAGCCGGAAAATGGAACGTAACTCCTTGGGGTGTAACGATCCGCCCTGAGAGGTCCAGGGCTCTCACATCAGACACTCTTCTGCAAGAGACTAAGCACAGAAGCACGGCTAGCTTTGTTGACAACGCCTTCCAAGACAGATATTTATTTGCCTGCCAAGTCTTAAAGAGGGTTAAAACCTTGTTGGCATCCCCCAGCTGAGAATATCTGGTCTTTGGAGGGAGCGGCTGGCGAATGCTCCTCATGAGTTTGCAGACAAACGGGTCCTCACCCACTGCGTCCCCTTGGACCGAGGCATGGCCCACTGAAATCGCAGATCTGTAAAAATTGATCGTGCAATATGCCAGAGCTTCTGTGGCTAGGGAGGCCAGGAATTTCAATATGTGGACCACTTCGCAACCCACAGGTTCCTGTTTCCTCCCAAGGCATCAACCCACCAATTTGGACCAGGCTGATCTGTATCCTTTGTGGGTGCCCTCTGCCGAAGTTGCAGCCAGGATGCTCTGAGCTTCTCTTGATAGGCCCTGAAGTCTTCAGCAATGCCGGAAATTTGCCAGGCCGTAAAGGGCAATCAATTCAGTAGGATCAGGGGATGTTGATTTCCCTGAGGATCCTGGAGAACTTCCTGATCTTGGGGTAGAAGGATTGGAAATTCCCAGGAAAGTTCCAGAAGAACTGGAACCATACTTGAGCTCTCCAATATGGCATGATCAGCACCGCTCTCACCTGCTGTCTGCGGACTTGGGCTGAGAGGTGCATTATCATGGCAAATGGAGGGAAGGAATAACCCTCCTCCTTCGACCAACCCTGAAGAAAGGCGTCTGTGGCTACAGCCAGAGGGTCCGGCTTCCAGCTGAAGAATCTGGGAAGTTGATGGTCTAGGCAAGAGGCGAAAAGGTCTATAGAGAACGGGCCCCATACAGACTGTAGTCTCCGGAAGACCCTGGGCTCCAGCTGCTAGAGGCTCATGTCCGTCCATGCTCTGGAGCACCAGTCTGCGATCACATTGGACACTCCGGGAATATATTCCACTGTCACAGAGACATTGCGGTAGAGCCAAAATGTCCAAAACGCCTGGGGCCTCATTTATGAGGCCCCTTGCGCCATCGGAACTTCACTTTTCATGAAGTTCCGTGGCGCAGAAGCCTGCGTGGTATTTAACAGGCAACAGTACGCCATTTTTTGTGGCGTACTGCTGCCTGATAAATATCAGTCCCTTTAACGCAGTGTTCTGTGTTAAAGGGTCATGCAATGGGTGTTGCTGGGGGCGTTCCCAGCAACATCCATGGCCTTTTGACACTGCCCCAGATTTACGAGAAATCGTAACTCTGAAGCAGTGCCAAAAGCTTACACCTCCCCAGGGGAGGCGTAAGGGAGGCGCAACAGGGAGAAATGTCTTTATTTCTCCTCGTATTTCCTTTTTCTATGTGTGCTGCATTCTACAGCACACATAGAAAGAGGAAAAGCCTCTTGTGATTATTTTTGTACAGAAAGGTTTCCCTTCCTGTACAAAAATAATCTTCCCCGCAACGCAGGCACCCTTGCACCATTGTGCAAGGGTGCCTGCGCTGGCGCAGGCAGCCCATTGTGCGCTGGCGCAGGGGAAAAGGACAGGAATGCGCCGTATCTTATAGATATGGCGCATTTCTGCCCTTTTCTTTTGCCGTAGGGAAGCGCAGCAGGAACGCCTGCTGCGCTTCCCTACGGCAAAAAGTCATAAATGAGGCCCCATGTCTGCTAGCACCTTGGACTTGGTGCCGCCCAGGTGATTTATGTACCGGACCACTGACACATTGTCCATCTTGAGCAGGACACTGCAGCTGACCTTATCCTTGGTCCAGCACTTGTTGGCGAAGGAGCCCACCAGTAGCTCTAAGCAGTTGATGTGAAACCGTTGCTCGTCCGCAGACCACTTTCCTCTTTTAAAGGAATCCCTGCAGCGAGCTCCTCAGCCTGACTTGCTGGCGTCTGACTCTATAACTAAGTCCGGTGCTGAGCCGGAGATGGCTCGCCCGTTCCAGGCCTCCATATGGTCAACCAACACTGCATCTCTAACCTCACTTGCTCTGTGAGAGGAACTTGCTTTGCATACTGCAGGCCCTTCCTCAGGTGGGTGACCTTGAGTTGTTGGAGGGACCTGTAGTGGAGGGGGCCCAGAAAGATTGCCTGTCGAAGAAATAATGGAGTAAATATGGCAAAAATATGGTCGTAATAATAGGAGAATTTTCAGTAGTATACCGTTTTGCTGTGCCACTGGTTGGGGTGAAATGTCACCCCAGACTGCACGTTGTCTTTTGCCGCATGGTGACAGGGCAAGGCACGAAACCAGTGAGCACACTTTCTTTGAGGTATTAATTGAGAAAAGTATGGTTTGCATCCCATCTGGATAGAGGACGACAGGAGGCCCACTATATTGGTGACTGGTCGTAGAGAGGTGGTGGGCCTGGCTAGGGTAATCCAGACAAATTTTAGAAATTTTCCTGGCTGGTAAGCTTAAAGTCTTGCTCACTGAATCTATAACAAAACCGGGGAAGGTAGTCGGCCTCACTAGTGTAAGTGGGGTCCTATTTTAGTTGATGACAAAGCCGAGGCCCTGCAACAAAGCCACTGTCGTCTGTAGTTGGTCCATGAGCAATGCCGGGGATTGAGTCAACAGGAGGAGGTCGTCAAGGTATATGATGAGGTGGAAACCCCGAGCTCTGAGGTGCTCTACCACGGGCTTGAGAACCTTGGTGAAGCACCATGAAGCGGAAGACAGCCCGAAAGGCAGGGTAGTGAACTCGTATACCTGCCCTTCCCACTGAAACTGAAGAAACCGGCGGTGCATGGGAAGATGGGGACCGCCAAGTATGTGCATTTTAAATCAAGATGCACCATCCAGTCGTCCAGTTGCAGGAGGTCGCGCAGCAGTTTGATCCCTACATCTAGAAATAGCGGTACACCAACCAGCTGTTGAACTCCCATAGGTTGATAACCGGGTGTTGACCCCCATCGGTTTTGTCCACCAAAAAGACATTGCTTAGGAAACCCATTGGGTGGAGTGAGCTGGGGACCAGGACTCCTTTGCAAAGCAGATCCAACACTTCCTTGTCTACCAGGGTGGCTTGGGCTTCGGCAAACACTAGAGGACGGGACAAAGTTCTCTGATGGTCTGGAGGACCCATGCATCTGAGGTGATAGCCTCCCAATTGCCCTAGAACAAAGCCAGCCTGCCCCCTACTTTTGACTGAGGGGAAAAGGCAGAGTCTCTCCTGATTGGGTCTGAAATTGACCTCTGGCGGCACCTCTGGAACCTCTGAAGCCTCGGCCCCTGTAGTGCCTTCTGGACTGGAAAAACTCCTGCCTGGGCTGTTCCTGCATCTTCTTAGGGCCTCTGGAAGGGGCCTGGGTGTAGAAACGGTTGGTGGAGTGGCCCCTTCTTCGGCCAGACAAAAACCTTTGCGTGGAACACCCTCTTTATGAAGGCTTGTGCCTTGTCCAAAGTGGTAAATGTAGATACAAATTTACTGAGCAATGGCTCCCCGAACAGCCCCCCATGAGCCACTGCTCCCGCCTCAGAGGAAGCAAGGTCCCCAAGTTTGGGGTCTACCTTGCGCAATAAGGAGCATCTCCTCTCAGTTGAAAGGGCATAGTTAACGTTGCCCAGATAACAATGGCACACTGGGCCCAGCCAGATATGGACTCGGTAGATAAAGGGGTATTGGATGCCTTAGCCTCCTCTGTGAGGTCCAAGATTTTAGTGAGGGGCCCGCAGGCATCCAGGAGCTTGTCCTGGCAAGCGCTCCAGGACCTATCTATCCCTTTCTTGTGGTCACTGATGTATTTCTGGAGAAACATGACCATTCTAGGGTCAATCTCGGGGGTGCCCTAAGGCAGGCTCTGACCTCTTGCTACAGAGGCTTCCTAAGGTGACTCGCCATGAACTGGGTGACCTTTTCCCCAGGGGTCCATTGAGTGGAACGTGGGTGAAGGAGGTCCTCAGGTACCAACATGTCTGAGAGGACTCCGAGCCCCTGGTAGGTGGGCACCAGGGTTGCAAGGGGCCGCTTCATCATTAGGTTCAGTGGGTGAATCTTCACCTTTGTCCGCCACGTCTTGCGGGGATGTTAACATTAATAACATTTTGAGAGAGTTTGCATGTATTTTCTTTTCTTAAGAATGGATTTTTATTGGATTTAAACATGAGAATCCACTTAGCAGCGATTAAATAATTCAGAGAGAATTAAGGCTGTATCAAAGATTGCAAACCTTTTGTTTTATGTCTTGTTAAGGTGTTTGCTCATGCTTGTGCTGGGGTTTGGCCATTTACACCGATTGGGACTCTTTGGTTAGTTTGGAGGCTTTTAAAAGTCCATCTTATGAACTTTTGCAATCAATAGCTATTAAACATTTTTCTTGAATAACTGTGATTTTGCAGCAATCACATCAGCTAAAACTTTGGGAGAATTAGAGTCTCTTTACTGAGGGCATCCTTATCTTCAGATCTTTGATGATCTCATAGTTTTTAAGTCAGGTTGCGTTTGTACCCAATGTGTTCTCTTCCTTTCATTTAAATCAAGAGATTATTTTACCAGATTTTTTCCTTACCCAATATCTCAGAAGGAGAGTGTTTTGCATTTTTAGATGTTAAAAGTGCTTTATTGGCTTATATGGATATAGTTTCTTTCTGGCAGATGGAAGCTCTTTTTGCTCATTTTCGTCCATCTGAGAAATTATTCAAACCTTCCATTAAGTTGCTATGTCACTGAATAAAATCATTAATTGAGGCCATCTGCACTGAGAAATGAATTTCTTGCCCCTTAGAATTGCAAAGGAGATCTACTAGAGATTGTTTGGTGGAAATCTGTAGGGCAGTCACTTGGTCCACGCCTTCAACTTTTGTTAAGCATTACATATAGAGGTCATTCTGAAGATGTTTCTGGAATACAAGAAACTATAGACCAAGCAAGAGAGAGTGTCCTTAACATATACATTTGGGTTATAGCATTTGATGCCTGACAGTGTTTTTGTTAACGATTAAAGCTTTAGTATTCCTCACTTTGTAATGACCAAAACAGGGAAGGGACGAAGAGGTAATGCTTCAATTACTTACTGGTAATTCTATTACTTCAAATCTATTTCCCCTTTCTGGTAATTACATTTTAGCCTCCCTCCCAAACTAATTACATGGATGATTGGGATTGGAGGCAAGGTATGATATACAACTTATTACTGAAGCATGTGCTAAGGGCTTTGTAGTACCGTGATATTATGGCAGGTCTTTCGTATCATGTTTTGTTTCAGTAGGTTATTACGCTTTAAACGCTTGGCTGCTGTAGGCATAGTACCTCACTACATAATGACCTGAACAGGGAAGAAGGCTAAGAGTAATGGAATTACCGGTAAGTATTAAAGTATTCTACAACTATATTTTACATAAAGCTGATAAAAATGCACCTTCCTGATTAGGTAAAAGGATTTCTAATTACGTATTTCTTAACTCTGACAGGCAGAAGGGATTGGAATAAATCCACTTCTTATCATCATTCCAGCAACAATAAGTGCCTCTTGCGCTTTCCTCTTACCTGTTGCCAACCCTCCCAATGCCATTGTCTTTTCATATGGCCATCTCACGGTACAAGACATGGTAAGTTGTGCTTCATTTGTCAATAACATTCCCCTTGAAGACATGGATAAAAATGTTTTTGATAAAGATTACCATTATCAGCTTTTTCTTATGTTTTATCTTCGTCTTCTTAGTGACTTTAAACGGATGTATGACATCACAACGCATGCTTTTACCAAGCATGCTTTTACATCGCAACTTTTACAACGCATGCCTTTACAACGCATAGTGTTGAGGGGTGCTGGATAGTAAATAGTTTAATTTACTATTCCAACTCTAGTCCCCGTGGATAGTAGTGAAGGTGTTGGATAGTAAATTAAATCTATTCCCTATCCTAGAGCGCCCCCCCCCAGCGCAATGCGTTGTAATGGTTTGCATTGTAAAAGTTGCGATGTAAAAGCACTGCGTGGTAAAAGTTGCTTTGTAAAGGGTGTTTCCCACTTTAAACCATTAGGCTATTCCATAATTGCAATTTGTTGTGTGCTGTGAATAATGGACTAACTCATTCTAAGACATTTTATCAGCTTTAAAAAGATAAAATGCTGACTTAGCCAAGTCAAGATTCAAACCTATGACCTTTTATGACCTTTGTTTCATGCAATCACTTTAAAAGTTCCATTGTCCCTGTAAGCTATCTTATTTACACAATAAGGTGATTGGTGACCATGGTTGGGCGAACAGGTTTAATTTTACATAAGAGTGTATGTCTCGTGTTTTTTTTCTGATGAGAATAGCAAGCCCTAACACTGATCTATTGTGGTGCCATCTGTTTCTGTCCCTTCCCAAGTGGCTTATCCCAGGTAAGTGGTCAAGCATTGTTCCACATCATTCTTCCTGCCTGAAGAAGCTGGTGCATCATTTCCTGGCAGCACACATCTTCTCACTTCAGTGGGATGCTAATTACTGCCATGGAAGGGAAAGGAGAGTCTGCAGCTGTTTGAACTGTGATATTCTTGTTTGGCTTTTAGGCAGCAGAAATATGATTTTGATTTATAAAAGTTACTTTTTCATTGGAGATATCAAAGATCTACTTTCACGACTGAAAAACATTTTTGAAAAATGTGAAAAATAATTTTTAAGCAAGTTCCTATCATTTTTCTATCAGAAATTATAAACATAGGGACATAGTCACAAAGAACCTCTGCACTCGTGGTGGAGGCTCCGCAATCGTGGCCAGACCAGGGTTGGAGGTCCCTCCATGACTGCGAAGCCTCCGCCATGTGCGTGGAGGCTCTTTGTGAATTGGGCACTTACAGCCCGATTCATCATTGTGAAGTTTTGCGAGTCTGAAATAGCGATTAATAAGGAATCGCTATTCCAGACTCGCAAAACGGGATTCATGTAGGAATCGCAATATTTTTTGCGATTCCTACAGCTTCCTTATTTGCGACTAGCAATTAGCTAATCGCAAATGAGATTGCGATTTCAAGGGTGCAGGGGTGTCCAAAGGACACCCTGTAACACCCCTGAAATGTAAATTTAACACAGATGTTACACACACACATGTCCAAAGGACATGTGTGTGTGTAACATGTAATTCATAAAAATGCATTTAAATGCATTTTTCTAAGTTTTCGCTATTTACCACGAGGTTTGACTTCGTGGTAAATAGCAGTTCTAAATTGCGAATTCGCAATTTTTAAATGTTTCAAGAATAGCATTTAAGGAATCTCTAATAGAGATTCCTTAAATGCTATTCCTCTCAAATTTGCGAGTTCTTAAATAGCGAATTTTGCATTTGGGATGATGAATCCCAAATGCAAAAATTCCGCTCGCAAAGGGCCAGATTCTCAGAATCTGGCTCTTTACGAGTGCAATTTCGCTTGATGAATCTGGCTGATAGGCTTTTATTCATAATCATACTTCTCTTTATGAAAGTGCCACTTTATCATCAGAGTAACAATTAGCATCTGGAAGCTGTTTATTTTAGAGACATCCTTATTCTTTATATTTAGTGTGTCTAATATACACTCAACACTGTGGGCTTATAGGGCAAACCAAGGGTTCAATGAGACAATGCATAAAATACGTTTTTCTACATGCTCAAGATCTTTACTCCAGCATGTGTTGCTGCAGTGTTTTAAGCTGCAGCCAAGTATGCCACAGTGGTGTGCTTGCAGTCAGACATTTCAGTTACACATGTGGGTGGTATAAATGTACACTGAAAAACAAATATGGCATTTAACTGCCACACCAGCGGTGCATGTCCTGCACCTTATTAGAAAGAAACTAAGCCAATTCTGCATAACTAATTTTACTTTTTGGTTAAGGGTTAAAGAACCGTTTTACAGTGTCCAGAGTCTCAACTTTAGCAAAAATACATCCATAGAAAGGCAGACAATCTAGAGAGACCATGCAGAAATTACAACTTTGCTACACACTATAGTATGTATTTTTAATGCGTAGAGTGACAACAGAAAGAAGCAACCAATTTTCTAGTCTGTAAAATAGGTAGTCACCTTTTCAACTTTGATACCAAGTACACATTTCAAGTGGTCCTAATCACTATCAGAGTGAGTGAACAGCTGTACTGAAATAGTGACCGGTACTCAATAATGTGTCCTCTAGAATAATGACTTTACCAGCTTTGGGTGAAAACGATTTATTCCCATACAGTATACTAGCTTGAAAAATTATACCTCTTTTTTGGCATCAACATGTTGGAATGTATGTAAGTAAGTAAGTAATATTTTTATTGTTTTAGGTTAATAAAAACCGTTACAAAAAAGCATTGAAAACAGTCTCCTCAAGAGAAGTTAAAAGAAAACCTTAAAAACAGGAATTCATGGTTAAAAAAAAAATATATATATAGCAAAGATAAAAAACAGTAAAAACATGGTACGGGTATATTGTTTGAGGCTGCTTTGTCCTATCCCGAGGTATCCTCTCGGCCAAGTGCCTGGGTTTTTTGTTTCCGTTCTGCTAGTTTCAGGAATTTCACCAGCTTCCCATATAAGGGGGGGAAACCAGGATCAAAACAGGCAACGACGGCTTGTCTCCGTGAGCGGACTCCTAGTTCGTTGAAGGCGGTTTTCAACAGGGCTACTCTTTCCTCGTTCAGCCTCGAGCGAGTACATAGTAGATGTTCAAAGACTTCAGTCCCCATTCCGCAGAGCCGGCATTTAGTCCCATAGTTCCATCTCAGCCATGGTGGTAGGTGAGGAATGGCAGGTAGGATCCCTAGCCTGTGTTTGAAAAAGGCTTCTTTTGTTTTCCAGCCATATCCCAGACCAAAATATGCTTGAAGCCCCGGTGATTTGTATGTACACAGGGTCATCCAGGCATGGCGCCTCTGAGAAAGCGAGACTTTGTCCTCCACTTGCGAGTGTCTCTTTAAACTCTTTTTCACTATGCGCTTGAATTGTGCATGTGATAGAGGAGTCTCCCATAGGTCTTTCAGTCATGTGATGGCCAGGGACTCCTTTAAGTATTTTTTCGCCGGCATTCTGGATGAGCTGGTCATATCTTGCCAGAGCTGTCGGTTCAAGGTGTTTTCTGAAGAGTTCTTTAATTTATGCCTGCACTTGATGTATGAGCCTCTTCGTGCGAGTGTTTGGCACGTCAGCCCAAATTCCAATCGAATCTGGGCCTGCGAAGTGTAGGATGGCAGGTTGAATAGAAGTCTGTAGGCCTTTGAGATAGTTGTATCAAGACGTTTTGCGTCCGTTCCTCTTGGGGCCTCGCTGCCATACGTGATTGATGACTCTATTTTGATTTTAGCTACTCGAAGTAGTGGCAGTAGAGTCTTGCCACTCAAGTTGAACTTTAACTGTTTTAGTGTCATGGCTATTAACATGCCTTTCCTCTTGATGGCCTCTAGTTGGTTTAAATAGCGGCCGCCTTTGTCGACTTGGATCCCAAGATATTTGTATTCAGAGCAGTTTGAAATTGCTTCTGTGCCAAGCGACCAAGTGTGCGACTTTTTGTTCCCCATTATGGACAGAACTTTTGTCTTGCTGATGTTCACTTCTAATAGGTTTTCAACGGCATAACCATGAAGCGTGTTAATAACGTTCTGAAGACCAACTTTCGTGTGGCTGACCAAAACCACGTCGTCTGCATAGGAAATGCTGGGCAGCCTTTTGCCTCCTAACCGGGGAGCATGGGAATTACAAGCCTCTAGGGCGGGTGGCAGGTCAGCTGTAAAAAGATTGAAGAGAGTTGAAGCTAACACGCACCCCTGCTTTAGGCCCTTTGTGGTAGGAATAGGCCTAGGGAGGTGCAAGCCGTTCCCAAGCTTTACCTGGACCCACGTGTTCGTGTGTAATTCGATCAGGAGGCTTAGTAGAGGCGAGGGAATCCCCCAGGAGGCCAGTTTTTGCCAGAGGATTTCTTGGTTGACATTGTCGAAGGCCGCCTTAAAGTCCACAAAGCAGAGGTGGAGAGCCTGCTTGGTCACCCTAGCCTTGTCAATGAGCAACGAGATGGCCACTAGGTTGGTTGTTGTCCCCATGTCTTTGCAGAACCCCGTTTGACTAGATGGTATTAAGCTTTGATTTGCAGCCCATTCTCGTAGCTGGGTCAATAGAAGACCAGCAAAATATTTAGACTCAATATCAAGGAGTGCAATCAGGCGGTAGTTTTTTGGAAGGAGTCTATCCCCCGCCTTATAAATCTATGGAATTATTGAGCCCCTGCATGAGACGGGAAGGCGCCCAGAGTTATTGATGGATGAATAGTGGGGGATCAACTTGTCAGCCCAGTATTCTGGTTCAAGTTTGAAAAGAGCCGGAGGAATACCGTTTGGACCAGCTGCGCCGTCTTTTCTACCTTTGGAAATTAATTTCATGATTTGGGCCGCGGAGGGTACCAAAATGACATCTTCTCGTGCTGAGCTTATTTGAGGTTTTCGGCCCTCCAGAAGATTGTAAGGCTCCCTTGTTTTGCCGTCCTGATGATTGAAAGGTTCGTCGAGAAATGATTCCCAAGACGATTTCGTTATGTAAGATGTTATACCATTGTTTTTCGGGTTTAACAGTTTGTTTATGATCGACCAGAATTGGGCGCTGTTATTGCCCTTGGATGCGTAGTGGAGTTTGGCCCAAAAGTCTGCTTCATTTGTTCTTTTTATTGCCCATTACAGTTTTTTGAGATCCGCACAGTGTTTGTGAATCTCTGCTAGAAGAATTCAATCCCCCGGGCTTTTCTTCAACTGTCTTAAAGATTTATTAATCGCTTTTTTGCGTGATTTCATAGCCAGTTTCTGGGTGCTCGAGATCTTCCTTGTGACACCATGTGCTGGTGGTGAAAAGTGCCGTACGGTTGTCGAGTAGTTGTTTGCAAACTCCATCGTGAATTGTTCCCAGCCTGGTACTGTGTTGCTGGAAGGGTAGTTTGAAGTGCTCAGTTGAGTTTTTGCAGCTTGAAGTACCTCAGCAGTATTTGCTACTGACGTTTTGATGCGTTTGAGGTAGATGGAGTAACTATCCTGCGGACCTGTTGCGTTCCAATGAATATCATCAGGGAGAGCCCCTAGACTGACTTGTTGAGGGCGATGATCACTGTCACCCTTATCTCCTAAATTGTAGTCTAAAACGTAATGAAATAACGTAAGGAAGACTAACGTATAATCAATTGAAGAGGTAGTCTTGCCTGAGGTGAATGAGGGCACAGATGGTGAATCCTCTACAAATCTTCCGTTTAAGACCCTCAGGCCCATGTGTTCTAGGTCTTCCAGTAGTGCCTTTGCAGCCTTAGATGCCTTGCATTGGTTGCTAAATGCTTGGGTTGGTATATTCCAGTGGAATGACTGGGCCTGAATGTCGGTTAACAGAAGACCCTAAAATGCATTGGTTAAAGTCTCCAGACAAAATTAGGTTTGATGATGTTCGAGTAGTCATAATGTTATGTAAATGGTCCATCAAGATATTCCCCTCCTGTCTTTTATTTTTAGGGTTGATGTAGGTGTTGGTCAATGTTGGAATGTGTTGAATTCATGAATGATGCAATGGCTGATGAGTTAACTGCAGGTTGACATGGAAAAAAGGTTGAGACAGCAATTTCTGATTGTATGGTAGACTCATTTAGTGTTCACCATAAACCAAGCAGACAACATCAAGAGGGTGCCACTTAATTATTTTAACATAAGGTTGAAAACTCTTTTTTTAAAGACATTTTTGCCACCATACTGTGGCCCATAGGTTATATGATACAGTGATCTGCAGTACCTCTGTATTTACAAGGCATTGATTTTAGGACCAACACTACATGCCTTGCTATCCTTGACAGCTGTCTGGACAGAATCAACCTAGGTCCCCTCAGATTTTAGTCAATCCCCAAAGATACTGTCATTGAGCTCCTCCAAATCAAAACCACTCTCACCTCTACTAGCCAGAGACATGACTCCTGATTGAATCTCACCATCATCAATGCTAATATACATTTTGCAAATGCTTTTTTGACTGGCTTATTTGACTAACAATACAATTGCCAAGAACACCACAACCAAGTTGGACACTAAGCTACTGCAGGATGATCTAATTCCTTCTTCACTAAGAAATCTCCACCAGCATACTGCTAGATAATGACAAAAGTTCAAACCTCTTTGCCATACCTATAAGTGCCCAGATCTCACAGACAACTCTTCAGTACCTCTGAAACAAGGTAAAAACGCAAACATGGATAGAGCTCTGTGCTTAGCACTCCATAGTTCTTTTTTTGGGGGAAATATTTTTATTGGGTTTTGACATTCATATCAAAAAAGAGCACCAACTTGTCCCCAACACATATAAGAAACCATGCGGAAGGGCATTTGCATCTCAGGCATCGCACAAATAGAGGACAACATCTGGCTAGTAGTCAAATCAATAAGAACAATTGGACAAGCACAGTAAAGCATGCTACATGGGTTGAGAACTTTGAGATGACAAGTCTTAAGGTGCTTCATCATACATAACTAGATCATAATATCGAATGCAGTCACCCTCAAATGTTGTGAACCCTACCATGGCCGCCCTTAGTTTTTATATGTAACCCTTTTCGCCACCATGTATAGATCCATTCCCCTTTTCCATTCTTCCAAGGTCGGTACCTCTGAGGCCCACCAGTATCAGTCCAGAATCCTCCTAGCTATCACCGGGCCTAAAATACAGAATAGTAGCTTTGTTCGGGGGACATCTACATCAGTGGGTATGTTTAGGAGGGTGAATTTAGGATCATCAGGCAGTTGCGCCTCTTACTTTACCTCGTTCTAAAAGCACCTTGCACCATAAGGAGTGTATGGGTGGATGTGACCATAGTGTATGGAAAAAATCTCCCAGTGGCGCCTTACACCTCAGGCAGTCCAGTGAGTTGACTCTGCCCATTCTGAGTAGATGCGCCCTGTCATAAAAAGTCCAATGTAGGACTTTGAACTGAATTAGTCTTAACCTGGACTTAATAACTACCTCTCTGGGGAATATTAGTGTTACTTGCCAATCAAAATCTTCCCATTCCCCCATGTCATTGCCCCATGTAGTGCGCAGTTTCTGCAGGGTATCGGGCATATTGTTATTGAAAGTTTTATACACACAAGACACTGCCTTCTCAGTTACCTCTCCCAACAAGAGCCTACCTTCAAGGGGGGCTTATTCTGGGCAATCTGCCTCATACCCTTCTACCGTATGAGTAGTGATGAAAAGTTCTACTCTGAAACTGTGTTCTCTCCAGTACATAGGTAGGGTGATTGCCGTCCACATGACTCCAGTCATTGACTTCAATCAAGTGGGCGACCCTGTATTAGGCCCTAACATCAGGAAGGGGTTTACTTCCACTATATGCATTGCATTGCACTGCAGTGTCCTTAGAGCTATTGGAGGATGTGCATTATCCCAGAGCAGTCTCTTAAGATCTTCGTCAATTGTGATGAATATAGTGTGTTCTGCAGGGGGTACAGAATTTTAGGAAGGGCAGCCATTTTAAACATGGCCACCCTTCCCAGGATCATTACAAGCAGTGACCTCCAACTCTCCGCCACTATACGGAAATCTAACATCTTACTTGCTGCCTCCCGGGGAGATCTACTGGATCGAGGTCACCACCAACAAGGAAGAGGACTGACCTATCCAACTTTGGTATATCTGGAGTGGGCCCCCTAGTCCCCAAATACTCTAAACACTGTAGGGATTGACTCCTCCGGTTGGGTAAAATTTAAGAGTATATCTTCAACATACAATGATATTTTTTCCTCAGTGATCGGGTATCCACTTTTCTTGAAGCTGGTGATGTGGGGGTGTCCATGTACAATACAAACTAGAGGTTCCAATGGGAGGGCAAGGAGGAGTGGAACAATGGGCATCTCTCACTGCTCAGGGCTTCTGCCCATCGCAGTCACAATTCGAGATCTTCCATTTCCCCGATAGTTTTCTTTTTAAATGCAATAATACCGTTCACCCTGCTTCGCATCGCTGCCATATAAGCCTCCCACAAAACCATCACTGAGATTACGGAGTCCTTATTTCCTTTAAAATAAAGATTGGTTTTGGTTCTAATTTCTCACAATATTGCCCCATTCTAAGCCAGGCAGGTTTAACTAGTTTATACAAAAGGGAAAAGGATTCTATCCACCAGTCCCCATCTAGTGCCACAATTTCTCCACCCCATAGCTCCATTGGGAGATTAAAATCCCCATCTATCTCTTCCAATATGGACCAATACCAAAGAGCCACCTCCTTACCTCCTGTCTGTTTTTCAACTAGCTGTTGTTCTAGGGGGCTAAGTCTCCCGGTATTAGGATCTTTCCTGATTAATTCTCTGGCCCAGCTACTGATTTGTATGTATTTAAATCTTGACAGTGTCGGCCCTACTTTCTCCCTAAGCTCCTCCCACTCTATCAAGATGGCTCCAGATAACAATTCGCCCCATCTTGAGAACCCAGCTGTAATTAGGGGAGTTGCCAGAGAATCTTGCAGGCACAATGGGAGCCCAGGAGAGTCCCATATCCGCGCATAATTAGAATAGTATGCCAACCCCACTCTACGTTTAATTTGTACCCATGACTTCAGTTGTGTTAACAGAGTCTTCAGCCTCACCTTCTTGAAAAACTTTCGGTCTCCAAACTTAAATAGAAACCCGTCTAACGGGAGGTTTGCCCCAACCAGCATTGCCTTAAATAATCTCCCATTTGAAGAGAGATCTGGTGACTTCAAGAGCATTCTTGAGTGGGAAAGCTGGAATGCCCAAGAGTAGTACTGCAAGTCTGGGAGGGCCAATCCCCCTTTTTCCCCCCTCCTCCTTAATTTTTTCCAGGCCAACCTCGTGGCTTTATTGCCCCAAATGAAGGAATTTATTTCTTGCTGGCACTTAAGAAGTTGCTTGGAGTCAAGTGCAAGGGGAATTGTGTTGAAAATAAAAGTCAGTTTCGGAAGGATAGACATTTTTACAATGTTGACTTTCCCGAAAATTGATAATCGAAGACCCGCCCAGGATCTCAATAGGGCCCTACATTCTCTAGCGACCAGATCTAGATTGACTTTTGCTAAGATGTCAATATCTTGCGTTATTTTAACTCCGAGGTAGCGGATTGAGGGTGCCACCCCAACGCCCGGATTAGCAATGTTCCACGTCATAAGCTCAGTCTTCTCGGCATTGATGTCATAGCCTGATATGCTTCCGAATTCCTTCCGAATTTTTTTTTCCCCCAAAGATCCGATGATTATGCCCACTTACTCTATGGTTCAGTATTGTGGTCTGCCCCGATTCCGATATTTAGATACTGGCCTTACAGGCATGAAGTTGCTTAGAGGAACGTTAACAAGATGCATTGTATCTCCTACCAACTCGTAATAATCTCTGCCTAGGTGTGTAGCGGCTCAATTTCCAGGGCCTTGCTCCCAATGGCAGTGAGGTGGTCGGGTTGTTTTCTTTGCATCTAAGGAACGTGTGTCGGGCAGATGAGGATTTAAAAAAATATATATATTGCCCCATTCTGAAGCTCCCAGGCATCCAGGCTCCATGTTCCACCAGTCTCCGGGGGCCTCTGTTCCAAGAGAGATCCAGAGTGCGGGAGTGGTCTGACAGCCCCTGAGCAAGGTAATCTGTCCGTTGGATCATCACCACTTCCCCCACTCGCACAAGGATATAGTCTAGCCTAGAGAATACTTTATTCATTCCTGAGTAATATTCCTATAGATGATGTTGGTATGAAAGATCTATCAATCTCAGCCTGTCCGTAAAGCAGGCTAGTGGTGTGTTTCTGGGTGGGGCGGTTACTATCCCGGATCTATCTACATCAGGTGACATCACATCATTGAAGAGCCCCCCATGATATGTAGGGAAGACTTAATTGTCAACGGAATCTAAGCAACTTTGTCTGTTATTAGTTGTTGCAGTCATGGGTGGGTGGGCACATAGACGCAGATAATAGTAGCAACCGTACAACTCCAGAGGCCCTGAACAGCCATGTACTTCTAACTGGGGTCTATCAGTGACCCTTGAAGTTGGAAAGGAGGGGACTTTCGGATTAGAATGGCCACTCCCCTGGATCCCAACAAGAATCCCGCATGTGCTGGCACAGTATAGGCCCCACTGTGCAGGAATTGGCAATGGGTCCCCCTTAGATCGGTCTCTAGCAGGAGGACCACATCTGGTTTCAGGCACCTATTATAAGCTGAGCCAAGTCCCCTTTTAATTTTATTGCCCAACTCATTGACATTTCAAGTTAAAATTGAACGACCCCTGGAGGCTGAGCCAGTGGTGTGGATCATGTTATCTCAGTTGAATATCTGATGTACTCAAATCTGCCGCAAAAACAGCCCACGTATACATTGATCCCTCTCACTTAACAAACCAACAGTAAGCAAAACAGAACAGAACAATTTCGATGAAATATCTTCGACCTCTGTTCCCTCTTCCTACCCAATGCCCCCACACGCACTCACCCTCAGCATTTATTAAGGTAACTACATCGCATGACCAAGCCTGAGAGGTCTGTAGACCACCCCACCTCAAACACGCACCCTAGAACCTTAAATAATAAATAACAAACCAAAATGTCACTCACACACTAGCATTCAACCAATATCACTCAATGAAAAGGAAGGCTCCAGTCTAACCAGGGTCCGATTCCTTGACATCTTGTCCCACATGATTTCAATTTGATTCACTCATTCATACAGCCACTCAACATACTCCAATCACCCACTGAAAATAGAAAAAGAAAGAGAGCAAACTGGAGGGCGGGAGGGCGAGAAAGAGCAGTAATAGAAACCTCTCTCACAGGCCCTTATCTGTATCCCCGTCAAACAACCAGGGGGCCCCAGAAAAGAGTTTGACTCCCCCAATGTTAAAATTCGGTGTCCCTATTGACCTCTCTAGTCGGATCAATAGTCTCCAGTTCAGATTGCTCTGTCAGTACTGCCAGTGAGACGCGCCTCCTCTCTCCTACGGACAGCTGCTGAGTTGCGAAGCCCTCCCGGCTGAGACCACCACGGGTCAGAGTCAGAAGAGTGTTCTCTTGGCAGTTTCCATCTTAAAGGTGTTTCCCATGACCTATCCTGACCTTTCCTTGTGCAGGCTCAGGGCTTGCTTGTCGAAGACCAGAGTTTAGATTTTGCACCCGTTCTTCTCTCCCCAGGTTTATTTGGCACGGGGTCTTGCGTTGGCCAGATTGGGAAGATCTTTCTTACAGCCATCTCAATCCTCCCTCGGCATCTCAAAAAAATGTGATTTATCCTGGAAAATCACCTTTAGCTTGGCGGGGAAAAGAACATATTCTGAATATGCATAGCTCGAAGTTTCACCTTGACTGCATCAAAGGTACGCCTCTGCTGCTGTACCTCACAAGAGTGACCCGGACAAAACATAATCGTGTAGGATTCATATTTCATCATTCAGGATGGGGGTATGGCTTGGCCGGCTGCAAGATGGCCGCACTTTGAGTGGGCTCTGCCGGCCAAGCTTCAACATCCGGAATAATCGTGCAGGCTACACCATCCTGACCTCACCTCAACGTTGGCGATGGATCCTGCTCGGTGTGGGGAGCTGAACAAGCCGAATCCTGCTCTCCGGCCTGACTGGATGCCAGAGTAACGCCGTCTCTGGCCCAAGCCCAGCCTACACACTTCTTCTCCGGTGGCTACACCGACTGCCTCTGGAGCCGAGTGGGCTCCTGGTTTTCTCCCGCTGCTGGCCCGAGGATTGGGACATTGCGGCACCCGGTGAGTGGCGTTGCCCTGGGGTCTCACGCTGGCGGGGTTGAGGGTCTGCGGGCTGAACCGCTGGACCCGGGGCGCTGCGGCCTAGATGCCGTCACCCTCCTCCACTGCCCAACGGCCATCTTTGCTGGAGGCTGCTGGTGCCCGGGCCCAGCGACGGGAGCAGCGGACTCCCCGTGTCCCCTTGCTAGTGCGCCCCCTGTTGTGTGCGCGTCCCCTCCTCCAGCCCGCCTCTCCACCCTGCTTGACTGAGGCCGCGGCCCTGTCCTCCACCCAGCGGCCACGGCCCCTAGCGGCCTACTAACGCTCGGCACTCCAAACCATCGAGCCTGAGCTCCTCTCCTACACAGCATTGTTGGCCATGGACTCCTGGTCACGGTCGGGCCGGCGCCTGCTGCCTTCGCCTCACACCCCCCACAACTGGCTGCTTTGGTCCTTCGGGGGAGCGGCCCTGCGCTGGGCATACTGTCATCCTAAGCTGGGGGACAAAGAAATCATCGGGCACCCCTGTTGAGGCCCCTGCTCGCAGGACCCTGCTGGAGCATTAGCCTCTCTGCCTGGACCCTTCTCTGCACCGTGCCTCGGCCTACAGACTGGGAGTTCCTCCTCACTGCCCTCCTGGTTTGTCTGGGCGGGGTGTGCTGACGACCCGGGAGCCTCCGGACCGGGATTGTTCCTCACCCCTCTCCTCCCTGGGTCGGTCCTTGGACTGGGGAATTCACGTTGTGGCCCGCTGCCCGTCCGCCTGGACCCTCTGGACTGCGCTCATTGTCCTGAGCTGGACTGCTAACCACCGCTGCTCGCCAAATGCCTCTCTCTTCTGACTGTCACATGTGTTATTTACCAACGGCGCTCCTGCCACCAAGCTACACCACGGATCCTGTTGCCTTCTGGTCTCCACTCACCCTCTGTGGCCCCTCTGCTTCACATCTGCCCTTTCCCATCGCAGCTGTTGGGTCGTCTCCTCACTCCAGCGCTGTATGTCAAGTGGCTGCTCCCTCACGTTTGCCAGCCCATTTTAGAGCGCCTGCTAGCAGGGGGCCCAATTCGCCATGGGTAAGACGGACCCGAAACAGCCCAAGATCGCCTTCGACCCCTGCAGGTCTTCCCGTCAGGAGGGCTCCAGCTCTGAGGGAGGCGACCCTGTTGCCACCATGGACGCACCTCCCTCCCGCAAGTATGACTTGAAATCCATCATGCTGTACATGAAGACGACACTGGCATCGCCAGTCAGCTGGATCAACTCTCCGCAAGCCTGGACTCAGTGAAGGCTCGGGTGGACACTCATGATGACCGTCTGCTCCATGCTGAATCCAGGATGTACGATGTCGAAGATGCTGCCACACAGGACAAAAGCTACTCCAAATGAACAAGATCCTAGCGGTCATCCGGGAGAAGAATGGAGATTTGGAAGCACGCTTCCGTCGGAGCAATCTCCGCATAAAGGGCCTTCCGGAATTGACCAACATCTCCAGCATGGAGGACTTTGTTGAGACTCTGGTCAAGGAACTTTTTGGTGATGTCCTCTCCTCAGTATTCATTGTAGAACGCGCGTAGCACTCCCTGGGGTCCTGGTCCCGGATTGCCCCCACACCCCATTATCGCTAAATTGTAGAACTACTGAGACTGGGATGCTATACTCCGAGCTGCATGCGACAGAGATACCATCGTTCATCAGGGCAATACGCTTTCTTTTTACCCAGACAACACTCACCATCCAGGCAGCTCAGCAGGAATTTCTACCTACCAAACGGATCCTGCAAAATCATGAGGTCTCTTACTTCCTGGCATATCAGGCGAAGTTGAGGGTCTGCCAGGGCCCAAAAACTCTTGTCTTCCCGGAACCCAGGGTGGCCCTTGCTTTCGCCAAGAAGCTTGAGAAGTCGTCTGGCTCCCCGTCATGAAAATCCCCATCTGATGCTGCGGACCGTCTTAGTGACAATGACTGAATAATAATACCTAGTTTGAGGATTTCCTTTTATAATGTTGCCTGATCTTCCTCTAGCTTGGCCACCCTGCTTTACTGCAGGGGTGTTTGCCTAGCCCTGCCATGACCCCCCGGGATAATTCCCAACTGTATGATTGTTTTTCCCCTTCCTAGTTGTGGGTCCCTGGGGTGGGGTGGGTGGGGTTCTCTGCCTGATTGGGGGGTTGAAGTGGGTGGAGGGTTGGATGTAGTCTCTGTGCTCCTTTCGGGACATAGAAGCTGGGGGGACATGTTCGGGTGGGAGGGAGTACTCTGACATCCCTGCTATTCTTGTTGTGGTTGGGAGGGGTTGCAGGGTATTTGGTCGCTTGGGGGGTGGGGGTGGTGGGATGGGTTTTTGTCTGGGATGGTTGGGTTGGGTTTGGGTGGGGGGTTCTTCCTGGGGTTCTCTGTTTCCCTATGGGGAGGTGGCTTCAGATTGCCACCGTATGTTTAAGTGCTTTTTTTCACAAGTCTTGTTTTTTATACTGTTCGGTACTTCCTGCCTCGCCTTGTCTCAAGTCACAGGTTATCCCCTGTCCGTGCTCACATTGCGCCTCTGGTCCCTCCCCCCCTGCGTGTTATACCTCCTGTATCTGGGTCCATGGGGCATCACCCCTGCTCACCGGCGTGCACTGCACTCCAGTGCTGCATCTGCTGGTTTGCTACTTGCACGATCTCCCCATGCCGCCTTGTTAGTGACCGTCCTCGCTGTGTTGCCTACACTTGTCTGCGGTGCCTCCCACCTACGCTGCATATCGCTGCAAATGGGACCCCCTTCTCAGGACTGCTGCTACTGTTGGCGGCCTCCTGGCCTGCACTGCATAGCGTTACACTCTGGACCACCTCTCCATGACTGACATTGTCTGCTGGACTTGGAATGTCCGTGGTCTGAATGACCACCGCAAGGCCAGACTGATCCACTCACACTTACAGCGACACATGGTGGACATATGCCTCTTACAGGAGATTCATCTTATGTCCGGATCCCTCTCCAGACTATGGGGGGTATCCCACTCTTCTACCTACTCAGCTTATGCTAGGGGGGTCTCCATTCTGATACGCAGGGGTCTCCCTTGGCACACTAACCAGGCACTTATTGATCCAGAGGGCAGGTACGTTATCCTCCACAGCTCACTCTTGGCCCAGCCCGTGGCGGTCACCGCGGTCTATGGTCCCAACTCAGATGATCCAGACTTCTTCAATCATATTTGGCACCTCATTTCCACATGTGGCCCTGCAGCTGTAATCTGGGTAGGGGATTTTAAAGTCACCCTATCGGCGTCCCTTGATCGATCTGGCTCCTATCCATCCCACCCACTTGCCACCGCTGCCCTCATGTCCATTTTAACTGATTACTCTCTTTACGATGCTTAGCGCCACCTTCGACCTGTTGCCGTGAGGGTACCTGTGTTACTGGGACGAGGGGCTATTGGTCGCGCATAGACTTCTGGCTGACTTCCCCGGATGTCTTGACCTGGCTCACCGATGCTGTTCACATGGCACGCACCTTTTCTGACCATGCGCCGGTCCAGATCCGACTTTGTCCTCCCCACTCTCCACAACGCGCCTTCATCTGGCGTCTCCCCCCAAACGGTACACCGTCTTTTGTGTAGAAATTCAAACGGCTATAACTAACTATTTTGACTTAAATACAGGATCTGTGGACTCGCCTTTGGTGCTGTGGGAGGGGTTTAAGACCGTTATTAGGGGTGAATGTATTTCTAAACAGGCCGGTGTCCTCCGTTCCATCCGCACTACTCTGGCTAAGCTCAAGGCGGAAATAAAAGACCTGGACGCCGCCCAGGCTGTATGCTCAAGTCCTAAAACGCTGGCATTACTACGTCAAAAACACACTAAATTCTCTGAAGAACCTGACAGTGAATTATCCTTCTTGGGGAGGGAGGGTCGGGCCCGTCGTTTCGGTGAGGGCGACCGCCCTGGACGCACTCTTGCCAATCTCCTCCGCCCACCACCAGCTGCTTCCTCTATAACGGCCCTCAGTGACAGTGGTTCGTGCAGGACGACCTCCCCGGAGGAAATTAAGTCCCGCTTCCTTGACTTCTATTCACAGCTATATTCTGCCGGTGCTTCACCACTGTGGGAGGAATGGATCAATATTTCAAGCCCATTGCGCTGGTCTGGCTAGAGGACTATCACTGGAAAATTCGGGATGAACCATTCTCTAGGGAGGAAATACTTGCTGCCATTAGTAGCTTACCTGGGGAAAAGGCACCGGGCCTGGATGGCCTGCCGGCCTCATTCTACAAAATGTATGCTGATCTCCTTGAACCACACTTTGCTGCTATGTATAATGAGTCCTTCGATAATGGTCTCTTTCCGCAGTCACACCGTGAGGCAATGATAACTTTGCTCCTTAAACCAGCAAACCAGCTGACCGCCGCGATTCATACCGCCCCATTTCCCTAATTAACATTGATAACAAAATTTTTGCTAAACTTATCGCCTCCCGCCTCCTGTTACTTATGCCCCTTATCGCCCTTCCAGACCAATCTGGTTTTATTCCCGGCAGGGTCACCTCGTACAATCTCCGTACTATTTTCTCGGTTTTACATCAAATCAATCCCAATCTTCCTGCGGTGGCTGCTCTACTGGACGCTACAAATACATTTGATACGCTTGAGTGGCCCTTTTTGTTCTATATCTTGCCACGCATGGGCTTCAGTGTGGTGTTTGTGCGTAAGATCAGGCTCCTCTATATCGATCCCTCGTCTCGTCTCCATATTAATGGCCGGGTATGCGACCCCATTAGTATCGCCCGTTGTACCCGGCAGCGGTGCCCTTTATTGCCCATGCTCTTCGCCATTGCTATGGAGCCCTTGGCCGCAAGGCTCCGGCAGCACCACACCCAGAGAGGAATAGGTTTTTCGTTAAGCTCCCTTCTCGTCTCCATGTACCCGGACCATGTGACCCTTTACGTTCATCATCCTCAAGAAAACTTCAGCCCACTGGTCCGGGAAGTTATATGTTTTGGCGGACTTTCCGGAATCTAGGGTAATTGGGGCAAGTCAGTGTTGTTCCCTTGACTGATGCCACCAAGCCGTTAACACCGGACTTCCCGTTTGAGTGGGCGTTATTTGGGCATTTGGTTGATTAGGGACCTGGACGAACTGTGGAGATCTAATTTCGGTTGTGTAGTTTATTGGCTGGAATCTTGGATTCCATCTTGGAACCGGCTTCCTTTATCGCTGGCAGGCGCACTGCAATCGCTAAGAAAAAAGTGGTATTGCCTAAATTTCTTTATCTGTTTTTGAATATCCCCATCCTTCTTACCTCTCATTTCTTATGCAAATTGCGCTCCCTAATCATCTCTCTCACCTGGGCAGGTAAACAGCCAAGAGTCGCTTACGACATCCTCACCCTCCCAATGTCTGTGGAAGGTATGGGCGCTCCAGATTTCAAGATCAATGCCTTGTGCGCCCAGGCCAGCTTCCTGCACTTTTGGATTCACCCTACCCCTTATCAACCTAACGTTACGCTTGAGACGGATATAGCATCTCCCTCGCTCTTGTCCATGGCCTTGTTCGCGCCGGCGGTGCGCCCGCGGGCGGAGGTCGATACAGTTGAGACACTGCGCTGGGCCTGGTCCGGACTTTGCCGGCTCTCCAATCTCCCCTTGCTCTCTGCTAATGGTGTGCCAATAGTGAACCGCCCAGATTTTCCCCCACTTTCAGCCTTCTGACATGTCTAGGCATGCGATACGTTAGGGTCTGCGGACGGTGGCGGACCTTTACCCTAGGAACACTTTCTACTCTCCGCCGGACTCCTCAGGTCCGCTTGACACGCTTTTATTCTTCCAGCTTCGTGCTATATGCTGGAAACTACATTCTACATTCCCTCAGCCCCCACCTACCATGCCGGTTCTGGACTTCATATATGCATCCCCGTACAAATTAGTCACTAAACTATATGCTTTCACGTCCACCTCTATTTCTTTGGATCGGGCGCGGGTGGATTGGGGCGTCGATCTAGGTATTGATATTGCGCAGGCTGACTGGCTATATTGTTGTAACCAGACTAAGAAGCTGCCTCCCAATTACCGGTTCCGTCTGATACATTTTAAGTATTTACATAGGTTGTACCGCACCCCCGTTCAGCTCCACAGGCTTGGGCTCATTCCACAGGTCACTTGTATGCGTTGCGCTGCCCCTGCCGCGGGCTTTGCACATTTGGCGTGGCTATGTCCTAAGGTCTCTGAATTCTGGCGGGAGTTGTGTTCCACTATTTCGGATATTACTAGCGCCACAGTGCATCCTGACCCCCCCATGTGCGTTCTCGGTTTCATAAAATTCTGTCCTGATGCTTCCCAACGCCTGATAGCGATGCTGCTGATTCTGCCTAGGCATATGGTGGCCATGTGTTAAGGTCGTAGACCTGCTCCTAGGGCTGAAAGCTGGCTGGAGGACACCTCCAGGTGTCAAACTCTGTTGTCAGAGTTCTGGGACTTACTGCCCGCCAAGTTCCGACCTGTTGACATTTGGGGCCCTCTGGTGACTTATCTTCGTTCTCGTTCCCATAGCAGTGCTGCCTCTCTCGCGCTCCCCGCCGGGCCTGCGGCGGCCACCGGTGCTGGTCAGTGACTGCCTCCTCACTCCCTATTGGCCCCCGCCTCTTGGCACTCTCCACTGATGTTTTTTCCGTATATGTGTCCCCTTATGAGGAGAGGGACCTCTGGTGGGGTCGCTGAGATTTCCATCTTAACGTATTCCTGTGTATTGCAAGGTGTAATCTACTGGTTTCCGACTGCATGACTTGATTTCTCCTGTGTCAATTTGAGCTGCTATGTTGCACGGTGTAATGTGTCTGACTTACATTTTCTCAATAAATGTTTTGAAAAACTGAAAAAAATATATATATATATATTTGATCATTCAGAGTTGGCACATTTCTTGGCACACTTCTTTAAGAATCACATCGCAATTGTAGTAGTTGAATAAGTGTGCAATGAGGGCTCTTGGCGGGGCATGCAGTGATAGTCTAGCTGCCAATGCCCTGTGAGCACGTTCCATCATGAAAGAGGTTGAGATGTTAGTTCCCATAAAGGTGGTGCAGAGCCAAGTCCCCAGGAACACAGGAATGTTGGATTCTTCAATTTGCTCAGGGAAACATACAAATCTAAGGTTATGGCGTCATGCACTATTTTCCACATCATTCACACTACAAAGTCAGTCTTTAGTAAGTGCTTTCATAGCAGTCAGGTCTTTGCTCTGGGAGTGTGTAGCATGTTTTAGCTCCGATATTTGAACCTTTGTTCCGGAGGTCTGGTTGCAGTAAGTAGACCTCCGCGGCCACCTCCCTGATTTTTGCTTATAGGGCCATCTTCTATTGCTATGTTGTTGCAAAAAGTGTAGTGTTATCTGACGGCGCAGATCCGGCATCTTCCGGAAGGACTTCTGCTGTTTTCGGGGGCCTATCTGTTTTCCCCTGACTGTTTTTGTGGTAGTCCTCGTCTTTCGCTATGACCACAAGAGGGAGTAGGGTTCTAGGTCCACTGTGATTCAGACTGGAGAATTGTCAAGATTGGGGGCCTCACCTTAGCCCCAGTAGCGGATCTCTGGTGTTCTGGAGTAGTGCAGCAGTGAGGGAGGATTCCTTCTCATTCAATCTCACATCACCAGATCAATCACCCTCCATGATTCAGTATGACACCAGGGGAGAGTTCTATATCCTGCCAGGTGGTGGGGGGGGAGGGGTGGGGCTCTGCTGCCAGTCCCTGCCCGGGCCTCTGCAAACCAATACATCATGCAGTGGGCTAGATACTGCAGTGGGAAAGGGCGCACAGCATCACATCAATTCACTCAATCCCCTGCCTGGATCTCCTTGGCTCCGTAGCAAAGTGTGCTGTCACCCAGCTTCCAGTCAAAGAAATATTCCATGCGCACAGGCTCCCTGATGGTATATGGTATATGATGAGCCAGAAAGGGGCCCATCATAAGCCTCACGTCACCCTTGCTCCCGGCCTACAGTCATTAAAAACCCTGGGAGGGTGCCGGCCAATCCGCAATAGTCCTGGCTCTGCCCCAGAAGTCTACACAGTCATCGGGTGTCACTCACCAACGGGACCGCAGATCTCAGGTCCCCAGTGGCGCTCCATGTAGCGGTTCAAGTGCCGCTCCACCTCGGGAAATGAACTGTCCTGGGAGGGTCCCCTGGGCTCAGGCAACCCCCGGCATAGCTCCTGCTCTTCCCCGATATGTGGACCGTGCCTCCGCTAAGACCAGAACCGCACCCAGATGTCTTATTCACGGCCTGTACATTCACGTTTGGGCGCCGACAGCCGCCCCAACTGAACCAATATCGCAGGAGGGTTGATGGCAGTAACAGACGCCCCCAGCCTCGGCACCCTGCCTTCCTTCAAAGCTGCGTTTCCTGAGCCAGTCCTGGAAGTGGCGAGCTCCCCTGCAGCGAGCTTAGTCCCAGGTGGTCACCATTTTATGGAGTCATGCTCCTTGCCGAGACGTCCGTGTCAGGCTGTCGCTGTGCCTCCACGCTGCATGCCGGAACCCCGTCCTCGACTCAGCGTAGCGATCAGAGCATGGAAGAAAGGTAGTCGGTGGTCGTATATATGTTGGAGGGGAGATTATCTCAGGCACATCTAGCTTGTCATCTCGTTCACCACTCCATAATTCCCAGTCATATCTAAGTCCAACTAGATAGACGCTTCTCTGTGCAAGTAACAAAACTAATCAACTGATACACTCAGCCATCCCTTCCCCAAACAAATGTACAAGGTCTGCTTTACTGCCTCACTCTTAAAGGCTGCTGCATCCATTTTAATCCCTCACTTTGACTGCCTATGCAGCACCGGCAATTATGATTTGCAACTGGTGCATCAGTGATTTAATCAATGTTACTACGAGTGTCATAGTAACAGTTATTTTTAGTTCTAATAAATGGCAAATTGTAAGTAGCAAGAAATATATTTCGAAAAATTACTATTATGCCTGTGCTTGCCTGGCTGACCCTGACCCTCAAAACGCAAAGAGCACAGTACACCCTCTAAGGGCATTGTACATAGGAAAAAGTGTACCCTGTTATACATTAAAAGCATATTGCAAGTCACCGAGGAGTTCAGTGACCATGTAGAGGAAGGTTCCGAAGGCTGAGTTCCTTTATGATGTTGTGACAGGTGACTTGCAATATTCTTAAAATGTTCGGTGTGGGGTTACTTTATTCCTTATAATAAATACATGCATCACTGTTCCCACAAACTGCTTAAATCCTTAGTATATTGCTATTTCACATGAAAGAAATAGGATCTTTGCACTTGAAGAATCAGTAGTACAAAATGAAACACTAACAGCACTTAGATATTTGTTTCAACTAGTATTAGAATCCGTTTAATGCTAGCCTGATTAAAATCTTTATAGCTCAGAATGTTTAAAACAGGCATTGATATTTTCTTTCCTAAACTTTCTTGTTCCTACAAAAAAGAAACATATTGCCATAAATATCTCCATTCTGCTCATCACTGTTCATTTTGAAAAACAGATCAGAAGGAGGAACGAAAATGTTTTGGTTTTTTTTTGCTTAAACTAGCAGTTTTAATTGTGCTCAATGTTCTGTCTTTCCCCTTGGCTACTGGCTCTGACAGTTGGTATTGTGATGTATATAATTTCTTAATTACAGGTAACTAAATGTGTCACAACCTGCCTGTACTCAGGAAATTAGAGATGGGCTTTTTTACAGGGACTGCAGGCTAACATTTATTATAAATCACTTATTTTTTCAGTTTGACTCCCCAGCTCATGGGGCGGCAAATCAGTCTTTCTATTCTTTTACCCATATTTGGGACTTATAGTATTCTTTAGTCAGGCCAACTCCACTGCAGCCCCTTCTGATCCAGTCACAGGCTTTCTTATTTCAGAACTTTATATTTTTCTCCTCTCTTTTCTTTCTGCACTTTTTTAATTTCCCCTCACTTCTAAATCCTCCATGATTTCTTTTTTAACACGATGTTATTTTACTTGTTTCAAAACAATCTAGTCTTTATCCGTCAATGGTTTTTGATTTATGGCTTTGCTCCCTGCTCCCTTTTTATTCATTCTAAATTTCTTACACTCGACGGGCACCAGCAATTTTCTGCTTTCTTTGACTATTTTTTTGTTTTCCTCTTTTCAGTTACTCTTCCACTCTACCCACCCCAATAGAACCCTCTTGATGCCACTAATTACGTTTATTCAGCTTGTCACTTTAAACTACTCTTGATACTTATTCTCTTGGATATATTTGATACCTTCAACAGCCTACCTTGGATCAGGCTTTCGTGCTCTCAATACTTTCTTTTTTTTTTTTATAAATATTTTTATCGACATTTTCTCTCATTGCAAAACAACAACAATAATTACCAATTAGATACAAAAGCATTTTACGATAAACAGCAGCAGCATGTCCAATCAGCAGTAAAGAGGAATCAAACAATGCTATTATGTGTTGGAGCATTATTGCATAGACCGTCCCACCCCTCCTACCACATATCCGGCCCTGTGGAATCATTTGTGAGTCAGAGAGTGAGAGTCCATAGTGTGCAAGCCAAGGCTTCAATATTTTCCAAAAATGTTTGGGGCAGCCCCTTGCCTTGTATGTTGTCTTCTCACCTAACATATACATATCAATGCTCTTTCTCCACTGAACAAGAGATGGTCTCTGGGCGGCCCCCCCATTTCCTGGCTACAACCTGCTTTGTGACCACCAACCCCAGCTGTAGCAGGACCAACACAGGCCTAGGGAGGTCAATATCTTTTGATATGCCCAACAGGACAAACAAGGGGGTAAGTGGGATCTCCGCCCCAGGACACTCTCCATTTCCCCCATCAGAGTCATCAAATACCTTGAATCTCAGAGCACTCCCAAACCGTATGATAAAATGTACCTTCCGACCCTAGGCAACACAAGCATGTGGGTGTTTCAGCCCTTCCAATGCAGTGCAACCGCGCTCTATCGTAATATGCCCTGTGTAAATATTTGTATTGAATTAGCCTGAGGCGTGATCTGATGGCTACTTCGCGGGGGTGCATCAATGTCATCTCCCAGTCCAAATCATCCATCTCCCCCAGCTCTGATTCCCATCTCCTTTGCAGCTTCTGCAATGTATCTGGTCTATTGTTTATGATTGTTCTATACGTTCAGGAGACTGCTTATTGTGCTATCTCTCCGTCAAGTGTCGTCCCTCTAAGAGTGCGTATTCAGGGATATCATCAGTATCTAAGCCCTGCGCCCGCCAGGCATGTTTCAATTGTAAATATTTGTAGTATTGGGTCGAGTTCATATCATATTCCGTCTGTAGATGTGCAAAAGTGACTAACTCTTTATGGTGGAGTATGTCTTTAAGTTGTGAAATGCCCAACATATCCCACTTCCTAAAGCCTGGCAGCTTCCTAATTTATGGCAGGCGACTTCCCACCCATAACAGGGTTTTCCTAGTAATCCTTCCACCCCATTTCATCTGTCTTTCCGCCTGTTTCCATGCTACTAGGACGATCCGCTTTGCAGTGAGGAGCTGTGTAGCCCCCCCTCACCCTTAATTGTAATACGAGTATGGGTGGTTAATGAATTGTGCTAGCTCTAAAGCGTATGTGGGGTGATCCCTCTCTATGTACTCCCAGTCATTCACTACTATTAAATGGGCTGCCCAATAGTACGCCCGAAGGTCGGGCAAGGAAATGCCACCTTTATACTGATTACGCTGCAACGTTGCCAATGCTACCTCAGCGTCGTCCGTCCCATAAGAACGTTCGTAGTACGTCATCAATTCTACTGAACACTTCCACTGGTATCAACTGGTAAGTGTTTTGTAGCACGTAAAGGAATTTGGGGAGCACTATCGTTTTGTATAAGGCCGCCTTGCCCAGCAGGGTTATGCCAGGGACCTCCATCTCTCCACGTCCTCACGTAAATCTCGCAGCACCCTGTACAAATTATGAACTAGTGCTAGTTTCACGTTCATTGTTACGTAAATACCTAGGTCCTCATTTATGAGAAAAGACGCATCGCTGCGTGAAAGCAGCGATGCGTCACTTCTCAGTGCGCACTCCTTGCGACATGATGGATGCGTCATAGTTAATGTATGACGCATCATGTCGCAAGGAGTTACAGATACATCAGTATTTCTGACGTATCTGTAAGCACAAAAGTGACGCATTGCTGGAGTGTGTCACAAAAGTGGCTCAACTCCAGCAACGCGTCCTTTCACATGGGGCAAGCCCTGTGTGAAAGGGCCTGCGTCAGTCGTACGCCTGCTGTGAGGCAGGCGCAAGATTTTGACTCAACGGCGTCCTAGAAGTGACGCAGTGAAATCTCATAGATTTCACTGCGTCACTTCTAAGAGGCTTTTTGAGGGGGAACGCCCCCCTGCATACATTATACCTGACACAGGTATAATGTAGCCCAGGGGTTTACAAAGTGACGCATCTGCTTAGATGCGTGTGGTAAATAATATTACCGGGACTATTTTTCCATACATTAAATAATAATAAGAATAGCTCATAAAAATGAGAGGCAGAGTCCGTGGTATCTGAGTCATACGGGCTTTAATTTAGATGACTCGAGTCAACGAGAATCGGGTTCCATCACCATTAAGGTTCAGGAAGGGATATCTAACGTTTTATTAACATCACACATTATATATAGTAAAATCATACAATTACAATGAATACAGTAGGCGGAACAAGTGAAAAAGAGAGAGATAAGAACATATGGGCGTAAAAGAAGGCGTGTTAGGAGGCGTACACGTAGGCGTGCACTTGATGAGTCAGAGAGATGTCATAGGTGGATGGATGCATACAGGAAGTTTGCAGGGTCAGCAGAAACCTTTCCCCTACATGTGCGCGCAACTGAGCATGACGTGAGATTGACGTGTAACTGGGGAGAACTGGGGGCTGTGACTTTAGCACCAGTAGAGGAGTCTGGAGTCTGGGATGTCAGAACGACCTGCACCTTTGGCATATCTGATATCTTATGTTTGGAGGATGTATTTTCTGAAGTAAAGGTCTCTCGAGCAGAGGCCGTTCATCACTGAATGCTAGTGTGTGCATATTCTTCTTCATGCAATGCACGGGGGCTATGGGCCTACTATGGCAACGGGTTCAGTAAATCACTTGCATGGAGACAGGAGGGCTGGGCCCCGCGCTCTGCAGGCGGAATATGTTTACCTATTTCACTAGGCTGGAATGTGTTTTTGCGGAGGCTGAGCAGATAACTGTATGCAAAATACCGTCTTGGCAGGCAGGCAGGCCGGGCCGGGCACCGCTCGGCTGGGCAGGGAGTAAGGTAAAGGTCAGGGATGCATACCAAAGCTGCAATGTTCAGAGACAGAAGAGGCTCGGAGCCTCAATTCAGGGCCTGGCTCGACTGGGCCAGAAAAACGTGGAAAAACGTGCGCTTTGCGATATTTAAAAGTGCACCATGTAAATGCATTGGAAACGTAGGCCTTAGTGCGGAATTCGTACTTCATACATGGAAGGCCTATTAACTGACATGCTAACATTAGACGGAAATGCAGGGACATTATCATAACAGGCACGGGAAGGGAATTACATGAACATACATGGGGCACGGGTGCATGAATAGGGTGCGAGTGGGGGACACACTGACTACCAAAAATTATATTTCCTCATGCGTCACTTTGTAAACAGTGCGAAACAGGAGGCATGTTTTAGGCCACCGATGCATCACAAAAAGTGACGCATTGCAACCGCAAAAATGATGCAAGGCCTCATAAATGAGACCCCTAGATACTAAATGCCCTCTCGAGTCATCTGCAGCTGGCTCGGACCCATGGTGTACCCGTCACCTCCACCCGTTTGATGTAAGCAGGATTTTCCGCAGTTAATCTTATAACCCGCCTTTGTGCCATAGAGTTCACAACTCCCCATAATACTTGTGGTATCCGGATGCGCTACATACTCCCCATAATACTTGAAAGTGTGGTATCCGGATGCGCTACATACAACAATATGTCGTCCGCATATAAGGATATGCGCTCATTGGACTCTGTCCATCTGAAAGCCTGTTATGTCTAGGTGCGTACGGATCACACAAGCGAGTGGTTCCAGTACTAGGGCAAAGAGCAGAGGGGATAAAGGACAGTCCTGGCGCGAGCCCCTGCCTATAGGAAATTTCCTTGATAACACCCCATTGACTCTGACCCGTGCCACTGGCCCGTCGTCTAGGATGGTTATCCACTACCGGAACACTCGTCCGAAGTCAAACATCTCTAATACAGACATAAGAAAGGGCCAGTGTACTGTGTCAAATGCCTTCTCGGCAGGAAGAGACAAAATTAAATGTGGGTCATTCCTTTTACTCAAAACTTCTAGCCAGTTATGCAACCGTCTCAGATTAAGCCTTGTCGACCTTTTGGGCATGAAGCCCGACTGGTCTCTGTGAATAAGGCCAAAAACCACCTCTGTGAGCCTGTTTGCTAACACCATAGCAAGTATTTTGGTCTCTAAGTTAATCAGTGAGATAGGACAATAAGAGCTACAACGGTCTGGCTATTTCCAATGGGGTAACGCGGATCTGTCCATCCTCCTCCCATATCTGTGTCACCCACCTGCTATCTAATTCTTTGTTGCTGAGCCAGGCAAGCAACCTGCCCGTCTTATCCTCCGAGTCATACAGTCTCCTGTGTAATGCTTATATGGCATGTTGTGCATCTTTCCTGGCCAGCATGAGATATTCCTGTCTAAGAAGTTGTAAACTACGCAACAGGGAGAGATCCTCTTCTGTAGTAGCCCTTGTTTCAAGCTGCAGGAGTCGGGAATCAATCTCAGTGATCTCTTCATCATGTTTCCGCCGTTTATGAGCAATAATATTTTGTGTCCGGTCCCTTAGTACTGGTTTGTATGCTTCCCACAGTGTGACCGCCGAGTCCACCGTCCCCACAGTTTCTTTAAAATAAAGCTCAGTATCTGTCCTAAGTTCTTTTTCAATCTGTGCATCTTTCAGATCCCAGGCATTTAGTTTCCATTCCCGATGTTGAGAACGTGCGCTGGTACCCACCATGAGGTGCAAAGGCAAGTGGTCCGAAAGTCTCCCGCCAGAGCAAACATGCAATCTATTCTTGAGAAGACTGTATGGGCCCGTGAGTAAAAGGAATAGGCCCTGATCTGGGGTGTTCTCTGCTCCACAGACCTGTGATTGCCAGTGTGTCCGTGGGATCTCTCAGCGGGACAGATGTGCGGTCAACCGTGAGTTCCATCACATCATTAATGTCCACCCCAATAATGTGTGTGTCAGAGCCGGCCTCCAAAAAAATTGCAGCGAGTTTATCTAATGTTTGGCATTGGAGCCTAGGTTGTGCATAGATACTAAAAAAAAAATGACATGTCGGGGGGCGTGGCTTCGAGGGCGAAGATGGCGGACGCGGCTCTGTAGAGCTCCTGCCAGCCCGTCTCTTATCCGCTAATTTATCCTGGCCTTACCTCCTCTTCCCCCGTCTCAGCTAGTGTGGGAGTTTGCTGGAGTCCTGAGGATCCCGGTGGTGTGCTTCTTTGAGCTCCAGGCGCCCGCTGGCGCGACCATCGAGGGCCGTCCATTCTGGGCCTACTTGCCGCGTGGCGAGCCGGGGCCTCGATTTTCCATTTGCCCGCTGGTGGCCGGCGGGGCCGCAGCCATCTTTGTGCGGCCTATTGGGGCGGAGTCGCCGGAGTCGAAGCTAGGGGCTCGTGACCGTGCCCTGCAAGGAGAAGGTTCCAGCACACCAGTGAAGGGGACCCGCGGTGTATCCTGATTGCCCTGTCTTGCCTCTAGCGGGGCTGTGGCGTGCCCGGGACGGAGGTTCCGGTGTGGGGCCCAGGCTTGGTGGCCCCAGCGCCGCGGAGGCGGGGAGAGACTTCCATTGCTCCGGGGTCTGCATTCCTTCCCGGCGACGCGGAACGGCCCGCATCTGGGTCCGTCCCTCCGGCTGCCTGCTTCAGCGAGGTGCCCTGCGGCGGACCCTTCCTCCGGCCCAACTCCTCGGCGGCCATGACGCGGGGCAGAGGCGGCCTCACTGCGACCACGAAGGGGCCCATCGACAAATTCACTGGCCTGGGGAATGGTGCTGGAGCGGCCGGGGGGAGTCAACCGGCAGGCCCGGACAATGCAACGCTACTCACGGCCATCACACAATCCAGAGACATGTTGGACGCGAAGATCGGAGCGGTGGGCGCCGACGTAATGTTGCTGCGCCAGGATCTCCGCAATGCGGTGGCCCGCATCACAGAGGCTGAAACCCGGGTCACGACGGTGGAGGGTGATGTCGATGCTCTGAAGAAGAGGGTCGCCGATCTGGAACAGACGCAGCGGGGCCTGGCGCTCCGGGTGGAGGACGCAGAAGGACGGGCGCGGCGCAATAACCTCCGCTTTGTGGGCTTTCCGGAGGACTGCGAAAAGGGGCCCATGGACGTCTTCCTCTCCCGGTGGCTGGAGAGTTGGTTGCCTCCGGACGTTTTATCGAGCTGTTTCGTGGTGGAACGTGCCCATCGGGCCCTGATACAGAAGCCCCCGACTGGAGAGAGGCCTCGCCCGATCATAGCCCGGATCCTGAACTATCACGACAGGGATGTCATCCTTCGGGAGGCGAGGCTCAAGGACACTCTACTGTTCGACAACAACAAAATCATGATTTTCCCTGACTATACTAAGTTGGTCCAACAGCAGCGACACTCCTTTTTGGTGGCCAAGGCCAAGCTCCGGGGTCTGAAACTTCAGTACTCCCTGTTGTATCCGGCCCGCCTTCGGGTCATCTTCAACTCGAAGACACACTTCTTCGATACCCCGGAGGCCGTCTTTGCTTGGACCGATGAGGCGGTCCGGCTTCGCCCTCATGTTCAGCCGGGGCTCCACTCCGGCGCCTCCCGTAGCTCTTCCCAGGAGCGGGGCGACCAGCGTGCCAACGGGAAGCGGCACCGCAAGTCCCGGTCGAGGCGGCGATCCTTGTCTCGAGACCCTCTCTTGGGCGACACGCAGCCTGAGACAGATCAATCCGGCGGGAGGTCGTGATTCCCCATGGCTGACACTTGATTTCTGCCTTTCGTTTGGGGCCACCTGCTGTGACGGCGGATTGCAGCTTAACGGCCCAGGCCGGGTCTGGTGCAGTATTGCTTGGCCATTACGGGCCTCATTGGGACTCTGGTGGACAATTGCACTATATTTGTACTGTTATTGCTGATGCTAACTTGGGGGGGGAGGGGGGTGGCATGGTTCGTGGGCTGCCTCCTGCTGTTGGGGTTGGGGAGGTTCTTGTTTTGGGGTGTGTGCTTGGTTAGTCCTTAAGGGTTGAGTGGGATCCATTGGCATACCTACCTTTCGGTGCTTCGTTTGGCACCTAAACTACCGTATGCCGCGACAGGTACTTCATTGTTTTTTGAGGTATTGGGGTGGGGGTGGGGGGTCCGGGATGGCTTGTTGGGGTGTTGGGGGGACTGGTAGTGTGGGGGGTAAGGGTAGTGGGGTACTGTTTCTTGGGGTGCACGTGATCTCTCTGAATACTGCTGCTAAGTGGATTGGGACCGGGGCTCCGGGCCGGGGTCTGTGGGGTTTGTTGTGTCGGGATGATGGCTGCTGCAACTCGATTGGCGCCTCCTAGCGCCACTATGCATATTCTTAGCTGGAATGTCCGGGGTCTCTTGGATAAGATCAAGCGGGGGGCGGTCCTGCGCTGGGCCAAAAGAGATCTTGTGGATGTGCTCATGCTCCAGGAAACACACATGCTTGGCACGAAGGCCCTTAGTCTCCAGCGTTTTGGTTTTCACCAGGTATTCCATGCTGGGTTTGCCAGGGGTTCTAGAGGGGTGGCTATCCTTGTTCATAGGCGCCTGGCGTATACGCACAAGCGCCAGTGGCTTGACCCTCAGGGGCGCTTTGTATTCATCCAAGGGAGAGTGGGTGTGGAACCGGTGGTGTTTGGGTGTGTGTATGTTCCCCCCCCTCTGCAATGGGCATTAGCCGAACGTATACTCGCTCTATGGGCTGACCTCCCTGATTCCTTGGCGGTGATTGGCGGCGATTGGAATGATGTTGTGAACGTGGCTATGGACCGGCAGCGGAGGCAAGGGGTGGCGCCTGCCCCCCCTCCTACGCGGTTGGGCGCTATGTTGGATGCGCTAGGCTGGACTGATGTCTGGAGGCATTTGCATGCGGAGCGCCGCGAGTACACGTACGTCTCAGCGGTTCATGGCTCCCTCTCGCGCCTAGACTACATCTTCGTTCCACGGGCCTACCTTGCAAGGGTGAAGGGGGCAGTTATACGGCCTCGCGGGCTCTCCGACCATTCCCCGGTCGCAGTCCGGATAGACCTGCATAAACCGCGCCAACCCTTCCGCTGGCGGATGTCCACGTGGCATCTGCAGCGGCCTGACTACTCCCAGCATATTCGCGGCGCTATCGCCCAGTACTGGCAAGATAACCTGGGTGTGGGGGTGGATGCGGTGACAGTCTGGGAGGCCATGAAACCCACTCTGCGAGGTGTCGACCTGGCTTGGTGCACGTCGGCTCGACGGGCACGGTTGGAGGGTATTGCCGCCGCGGCAGAGTGGGTGGAGGATCTGGAGGCCCGCCACAGAACTCGGGCGGATGACCTCACATTGAGGCAACTCCTGCAGGCGCAACAGACGCACTCCTCGGTCCTACTGAATGAGGCTCGACAGGCGTGGCTGGCCACCCGTAGCCGGGTGTATCAGTGGGGCGACAAGTCTTGTACCATGCTTCACCGGCTGTGTCAACAAACCCTGCAGCCCCTTACGCTCCCTGGTCTGGTGGACGATGCGGGTGTTGCCATCACGGACCCGGCTGCGCTGGCTGCCAGCTTTGCGCATTACTATAGGTGTCAGTACGCCTCGGGGGCGTGGCTTAGCACGCGAAGCAAATGGTCGCCTGCGGGTAGAGCTCCGTGCCGAGTTCCCCTTCCCGACGCTGTTCTCCGGGACAGTTCTGCCCTGAGGCCGCCGAAAACCACCGGCGAGTGCCCCACCAGACCCGACGCGGCGCCTGTCCAACTTTGGCGCGGATCGGACCCGCGAAACCGCACCGGGAGGTGCCGGTCGCCCGCGGCCGCGAAAGTTGCAGCCGGCCCGGGCGTGGACCCAGGAAACACCGAGGATCCAGCAGCTGCGGTAGGCCCAGAACCGAGGCCGACACCTAACGCTAACGGACCACGCGCCAAAACACCGGAGGCCGCCCACCCCCCATGACGGTGAGGAACTGGGGCGAGATGACCTCACAAACCCGGCTGGACTTCCCAAACACACATTAAGGCGGATCGGCGGGAGTGCCCTAATCGCCAGGCCTGGACGCGTCACCCCTGCATCGGGAGCTACACTGACCCTGAATCATAGCGGTGAGGAGTGGAGAACGGCTGGGCTTCTGACGCCTGGGGAGCCAGAGGGCAGTAGAGGCTGGGGCACGCAACACGACACTCGCCGGCAGCCACACGCGCCGCGACACACGGGGCCCCGGTCGCAAGCAGCACCCATTGGCTCCGCAACACAACGAGGCCTGCGACCCACCGGCGCTACCCCAGGCGCACACCGAGGACATAGCGACGGCTTGAGGGGACGGAGACCCGCACCACCTGCGATCAGAGCGAAGCTCAACACCGAGCGGCTGCCATACGAGCGGAACCAGCCGCCGCGCCAGCACAACATACGGCCCACTGGGATCCACACAGACCCCGAGCCCCTTGCCATAAACGGGCTCACGACTCAAAAGGGGCACATCGCGGACCCGCGCCGCACACCCAGATATACCGCGCAGCACCGGGGTGCGAGGCGCCCAGCAACTGTCTGCCCTCCTAGGAGCGACCGAGTGCCACGCGAACACCACGCAGATAGAGCCTAGCGACACCAGCAGCCGGGCCCCAACCAGCAGCAGACGACCCTCACCCACCTCCCCGCCATTGGCCAGGCCGGACTGAACCGTGCCGGGACGAGGAGAGCGGACTCCCCGTAGGACGCCGATGTCTGGCGGGACCAGGGCGCGGACTGGCACTGGGGGCACGAGGCCTAAAGGCGACATGAACAAAACTAGCAAAACCACAGACCAGGACCAGACGGCAGCGAAGCTCGACGTCATGCTGGCAGCCATGGAGCGGCTAGAAGAATCAATTCAACTCACACGCACCTCCTTGGCCACTAAGATCGACAGTGTGGCCATAGACCTTACGCATCTCCGCGAAGACCACAAAAAACTCGCTGACCGCACCTCGATGCTGGAGGGAACCGTGAAGGAGCTCCAACCCCAAGCCAGCCGGTCGCATACCCAAATACAGGACTTACTGAACCGAGTGGAGTTCCTTGAAGACCGGGCCGAGGATGCAGAAGGCAGGGCGCGGAGGAACAACGTACGCTTGGTCGGCGTCCCGGAGAAATGGGAAGGGAGAACACCGGAGGAGCACATGGAAAAATGGCTGACATCCATCCTGCCTGAGGGCTCACTCTCGCCTCACTTCGTGGTGGAACGCGCCCATAGAGTACCGACTGCGCCCCTGGCTGCGGGCTCCAACCCAAGGCCCATGCTCCTCCGCATCCTGAATTATAGAGACCGGGACTCCATACTGAGAGAAACACGCAAACTTGAGGAGGTGAGAATCGAAAACACCAAAGTAATGTTCTTCCCGGACTACACCATTCATGTGCAAAGGCAGAGACAATCCTTTTTAGCCGCGAAGAAACGCCTGCGCCAGCAGGGCCTACAGTACTCCTTACTATTCCCTGCGAAACTCAGAGTGATAGCCGGGGAGAAAACCCATTTCTTCACAGACCCAGATGAAGTGGAAGCGTGGCTGGACAGTGGCACGGATACAGCCCCCAGGACCCCGGCAACCCACGCGAACGGATACCAACCCGGCGGGAACAGGAGACGACGGCGCCCGAAGCAGCGAACGCAGGGGCGCACGAACGGGCCAAAGAAGATGTCTCCCCCTGCCGACGCCACGCAGCAGGAAAAACAAGACGCCCTCCGCCTTGTGCGGGAACTCAGCAACTCCCCAGCGCCTAGCGACCCAACTGGCAGCGGCACACAAGACCCCCCAAGCGACGACGAAGCAAACTACGGAATGTCGGACTCTCCTGCGACAGATCCTGGACCGGACGTCACCCCCCAAACCTCGGAATACATCGGCTAACTGTCTCCTAGAGCATATCCACCAAGCCCCCCACAGGAACACTCGAAGGGCCACCCATGTGGAGATTGCGGACACAGACTGAGCACGACTGGCCCGACGAGACCTCCGGATAACTGAGAGCTGCACCTCGTCCTGGCGATGGACCAGCGGACGCTGGGCGGCCGGCCCCCCACTCCTGTGGCCTGCCATCCTGCTGCACACGAATCAAGACACGTAACGTATGGCATTAAATGTTGGTTTTATACCTATGACTTTTATAGTTGGGGCTGACTAGGGCCTTCACATACCCACCGGGAAGGGGAACGACCCCTCTTCGATGACTCTACGAACACTTGGCCAGCTGCTACTGCTAGCACTGCACGGCCGCCCCCAGAACTGAACTAAACTTTGTTACTCTCCTTGAGAGCATGGACGGGAGCACGTTTGCCCACCGACCTCTTGGTATTTCGCATGTTTGCGATGTTCATTGGCTACCTGTTTTATTGGCCACGTTAACTACCTGTTTTCCCCCTTCACAAGACCGCAATGGCGTGCGGGCCAATCACTACTCCTTACGTACTGCGGGCGGGCGGGGGGTGGGACGGGGTGGCCACTCTGGGGAGACCGTCAATACAAAGCAATGTCTGTGATCACTATATGCACATGGAACGTGAGAGGGATGCACACACCGTCCAGACGGTATCAAATATTCTCATACCTCAAACGCCATAATGTACATGTTGCTCTCTTACAAGAGACGCATCTCTGTGCGAAGGAAGTCACCACCCTACGCCGCAGATGGCGTGGCCACCTATACGCCACGCACCACTCTTCTTACGCTAAGGGGGCGCTGGTATGGATACGTCCGGGCACCCCGTGGATAATGCAGGACGCCTTGGTGGACCCCGGGGGGAGACATGTAGCAGTCAGGGGCAGGATAGATGGGAACCCGATAGTGCTAGCCTCGATATATGCACCCAACACAGGGATACAGGATTTCTTAACACAACTGTCCAGCACCCTGGCGCCATGGCACGGCACACAGTGGATACTGGGCGGGGACTATAACTGCACACTGGACCCTTCTCTAGACCGTTCCCGTCCCCCGCGCCCTAACTCCCCAGCTCTTCACGCAGCGCGAGCCCTCCTAGATTGGTCCACGCAATGGGACCTGCTAGACGCATGGCGTAGCCATAACCCAGACACCAGGGCCTACTCCTTCCACTCAGGGGCACATAATCTGCATGTACGCCTAGACAGATACATGGTATCCAGAGACTTACTACCGGCGATACGAGACACGCAATACATGGGCCGCACGCACTCGGACCACAACCCTCACTTCATGACACTCACCTGGGAACAGCCGCGACCACCAATCCCCACCTGGCGACTACAACCAGACCTCTTGCTTGACGGCACATTCAGATCCTCGATAGGGGCGCAAACAGCACAACACTTCGAGGAGAACAACAACACTGCCTCCACACCCCAGATAGAGTGGGACGCGTTCAAAGTGGTCCTGAGGGGGCTATGCCTCGGAACCCAGGCACACACCCGCCGACAGCTGGAAGCAGACCTGAAACAGATAGAAAGGGATTTACTGCACAAAGAGCAAGAGGCGACGGGAGGGGATGATACAGAGCTGCTTGAGGCTAGGGCAGAACACGACAGGCTGATAGGCAGACTAAAACAAGTCAACTTCACTGCACACTCAGCACGCACACACCGCTACGGCGACAAGCCGGGCAAACTCCTAGCCTGGCTGATAAGGCGAGAAGACCGCTCCGCCCCGGTAACGGCCATAAGCCCTACTGCGGATACCGTGGTGTACACTCAGGCGGGCATACATGCAGCCTTCGTAGCGCATTACAAGACACTATATCAGTCGCAAATGGCCAATCCGCAACCGGACATCCAAGCATACCTGGAGGAACTCACACTTCCCGCCCCGACCGATGACCAACGAGAAGAGCTCGGAGCCCCGTTGGTAGCGGAGGAATTACGTGAGGCCATATTCGCCCTCTCTAACGGGAAGACCCCAGGTCCGGACGGACTGCCTGCAGAATACTACAAAGCGTATTCTGACATCCTAATTCCCGAGCTGCTCAGAACATACTCGGCGGCTCTAGACGACTCATCCTTACCAACATCCATGAACGAAGCCATACTAGTATCGCTTCTCAAACCGAACAGGGAAGGGATGCTCCTCGGGTCATATAGGCCGTTAGCTCTGCTTAATACGGACTACAAAATCCTGGCATCAGCACTGGCCCGTAGACTAGCGACCCTGGTACCGGCCCTGGTGCACAAGGACCAGAACGGGTTTGTCCCAACGAGATGCACCTCCCAGAACATCCGGAGGCTGTTCCGGGTGCAGGAATACGCGGCCCAGACGTGGCCAAGATCGGGTTGCCTGGTGTTGGACCTAGAGAAAGCGTTCGACTCTGTCGAATGGCCCTATTTATCGGCAGTGCTACGCAAGTTTGACCTGGGCGATGACTTTCTAGAATTGGTCGGCCTGCTATATGGGAAACCTGAGGTGAGGGTACGCACTGGCAAGTTGGTCTCGGAGCCCATAAAGGTTAGAAGAGGCACCAGACAAGGTTGCCCACTTTCCCCACTACTATTCTCCTTGGCGATTGAACCACTGGCTGAACGGCTGCGCTCCAGCGGAGCACTGTGGGGTATCCCGCTAGCAGATGGCACGCATGCAGTGTCGCTATACGCAGACGATTTACTCTTATATGTCAAAGACCTTGAGAATGTGCCGCAGGAACTGTCGGACATCTTCCGCACGTTCGAATTGATGTCAGGCCTCAAAGTTAACTGGGCCAAGTCAGGGGCTTATTCGTTCACCCCCGACGCTCCGGACCCGACACTTCGCATTAATAATGAACGACTGACATGGTACCAAACCACGTTCAAGTACCTGGGCATCCATGTATACAGGACGCCCCCAGACATTTTAGACGGCAACCTGACACGGGCCATAACGTCTGTTCGCACACAGGTCGCCTTCTGGAAAACTCTCCCCATCAACGTGCCAAGCAGGGTAACCTTAACGAAAATGATAATACTCCCCAGGCTCCTATACTACTTTGCCAATCTCCCACTCTACATCCCGGTCCGCATATTCAGAGAGCTGGAATCCATGCTTAGAGATCTGATCTGGAACGCAGGCAGGCCGAGAGTAGCACTGACGAAACTCTACAACCCGGTCACTGAGGGCGGCGCAGCAGTCCCGAACCTAGAGCTCTATTACCTAGCAGCACAAGTGCAATGGGCAGTGGCCTGGATTTCGGGCAGGAATCTCGAGGACACGGCTACGGCCACAGACGTCCTTTCCCAACTGCAGGTACTCACCCTATTTCACCCGCTGACGAGCCCTAGGAAGCACCCGCAGCTACACGTGGCTGTAGCCACGAAATGTTACGACAGATGCTTACGCCTCACCAGACCCACCATTCCGTATGCGCCAGCGCTACCGCTCCTGGGCACCCCCAAAGCCACGTCAGTCGTGACAGAGGCGACACTGGCACAGTGGACCCACGCAGGCATAGAGACCATGGCAGATTTGTACGCAGATGGCGCTTTACTCTCCTTCGAGGCACTGACTGCTGACACGGGACTACCCGCGGGACAATTCCTACAGCATGCCGCAATACTGCGGACGCTTACACGGAAATGGGGGAACATCGCTGACGAACCGCCCACACACCAGCTAGTGCAGTGCATGCACGTGATGGGCAACGGGACGCACGTGGTGCACTGGCTGACGCAGGCGCTACTCTCGCACACCCAACACGCATTGCAACCTCTCCGGGACAAATGGGCGGAGGACAGAGGGAAGGCATGGACGGACAAGGAGTGGGCGGCGATACTCTCAGGCCCCCGCAACATTCCCCGCAATGCACGTTTCAAACAGATCCAATTTTATGTTCTACACCGCGCATATCTATCCCCGGACAAGATAAACTTGTACTTCCCGGGCACGGGAGCCAAATGCCCGAGGTGTGACACGGAGGGAGCGGATCTCCTCCACATGCTGTGGCAATGTCCCCAACTTCGGGCATACTGGCACTCGATACACACGACACTGAAACGATGCACGGCAATGTCGATCCCGCTCTCGTGGGAGGCGTGCCTCCTGGGCCTCTTTCATAGGACCAAACTGAACAGGGTGACTTCCCGCTTCTGGGACCTTGGCCTCATCACAGCCAAAAGGCTCATTACGAAGCACTGGAAGCGGGCGGCACCACCAGCGGCGGAGCACTGGCGCGCATCACTAGATAACTGGGCGAAAGCGGAAAGCATATCATTACATAATGAGGAGACAGCGGGATTGCGTAAATACCCCATAGCGGCGCCTTGGGACGATATGATCCGCTCTTTCCACAATGGACCCCAGGCACCAGATACTCCTGAGAGACAGACACCCCCAGATGGGGAACATAGCGATGACCAACACACTCCAGGTGCCGCAGACGACAGACACAACGCTCATACACCTGACCCCTAGGCACCCCCCCCTCTACTCCCCCCTCCCGGCTCAGCTGACACGCCAGGATTGCCGACACCCTCCTGCATCGCCAGCGTACTTCCCACACATGCAAGATCAGACACGAGTCTGCTGAAACATTGCCACTGGGTCCTCCCCCCCCTCTCTCCTCGCCCCCCCCACCGTAGGCCCCACCAGCTGCTGCACCGCACGCCCCACGACCCCAAGTTTGACACCCCCACCCCGTTACGTTTTCACCGAAGTAGCTTGATTGACGGGATACAACAACTAAGACAGCATGATCACGCACTGTTTGAACGCTGACATTCTCGGCGAACTACTGTGATATACTCTGCAGACTACTCCATGATCTATGTATGCATTACCTTGAATATTGAATCTTCATACATTGAGACTCTGTATGGTATATGCTTGTATTCTTCTTTTCTCCTTTGCATTGAATAAAAGACATATTTAAAAAAAAAAAATAGGTGTCAGTACGCCTCCCGGGAGGAGGTCGCTCCCGCTGCCATCGCTGACTATTTTGCCTCGGTCCCCCCGGCTACAGTGTCTGATGAGGTGCGTGATGCTCTTGACCTCCCCCTGACGGCAGAGGAGCTGGGAGATGCGCTGGGTCAATTGAATGCGGGCAAAGCCCCTGGACCGAGCGGCTTCCCCAGTGAGTTTTATAGAAAGTTCCACCTGCAGCTCGGGCCGCATTACTTGCGTGCGTTGGAGATGGCGCGTGGGCAGGGCCGCCTCCCACCGGATTGGCGACATGCCGAGATAGTTGTGTTCCAGAAGCCGGGGAGGCCCCCGGACCGGCACGACTCCTACCGCCCCATCTCTCTTATTAATTTTGAGGCCAAGCTCTTGGCCAAAGCACTCGCGAACCGCTTGCTTCCCCACATCACTGCCCTTGTCCATCCTGATCAGGCCGGCTTTATGCCGCACCGGGCGACTCGGCACAACATACGGCGGGCGCAGGCGGCGGTTGACGCTATTGGGGTGTCGGAGGACCAGGCTGCGTTATTGCTGGCCGACATTGACAGCGCTTTCGACTCAGTCAGCTGGACCTTCCTGTTCACGCTTCTGCCATTGCTGAACTTAGGCCCGGTCTTTGTCTCCTACATCCGCCTGCTTTACACGGAGGTCACTGCCTCGGTGCGGATCTCGGGGGCGACCTCGGCGCGCTTCCCGGTAACTCGGGGCACGCGGCAGGGTTGTCCACTCTCTCCCTACCTGTTCGCGCTGGCCATGGAACCGCTGGCTGCCAGGGTCCGCGCTGATGCGCTGTATCGAGGCTTCATCTGGAGTGCGACCCACACAGACCGCATTGCTCTTTACGCGGATGACGTGCTGTTCTTTATGACCGACCTTCGGATTACGGGCCCCCGGGTCCTGGAGCTAATGCAGGGCTTCGGCCGGGTGTCGGCCCTCTATCTTAACCCGCGCAAATCGACTCTATGGGTGTTGGGCGGTGGTGCAGTGGACCTTCCATGGGCAGCGTCCCTACGGATGGCGGTGGCAGGTGTAAAATACTTGGGGGTCTTCCTCTCCGCCTCGCCTACGGAGGCATGGGGCCGGAACATCCAGCCGGTCTGGGACCGGGTCCAGTTGGACATCAAAACATGGACTCCTATGCCCCTTAACATCTATGGCCGGTCGGCCATTTTCAAAATGGTGGCTCTGCCCCGCCTTCTCTACCAGCTGCAGAATCACCCCTATCCGATTGACCCGCAGTGGTTCCGCAGTGTCGACTCGGTGCTGGGAAGGTTCTTGTGGGCGGGGGGTGCCTCTCGGGTGGTGCTCCGGACGTGCTTCCTCTCTACCTACTGCGGTGGCCTGGCTACCGCGGACATGCTGTCCTACTATCAGGCCTCCCATCTCCTGGTGCTTAATGAGTGGTGGTATGGGGACCGTGGCGATCCGGCCTACGCCCTGGAACACCTTTTGATGGGTGATGCCTCCATCCACACTCTGCTTTACTCGGCCAGGAAGAGGCGAGCGCTCCCGCGTGTTACCCAGCTAGTGTTTGCCGTTTGGCGGAGGGCCCTTCACCGTACGGGGTGGTGGGGTAGACTGACGGCGGAGACCCCGCTGTGGCGCAATGGCCTGCTACCGGCGCTGGCGTCGCTGCAGGGCTTTGATGGGTGGGACGCAATCGGGGTTTCGTCCTTGGGGGGGGCATGTCCTCTCCGGCACCACTCTTAAATCCTTTCAGGAGCTTAGCACCGAATTCAGCATGCCCAGGTCCCAGTTCTTCCGCTACCTCCAATTCCGACATGCCCTTGCTCCTAGCCTGGTGGGGCTGGAGCAGCTCCCGGACTTCAGTCCCATAGAAGCGAAGCTGTTTATGGGCGACCTGGGTGCCAAAAAAGTCTCTCAGATCTACCGCTCCCTAGTCACACACTGCTCCCCCTCGCTCTCGGCGCTGAAGGCCCAGTGGGAGGCCGATGTTGGCCCATTGGACGAGGATGATTGGCGCGAAGCACTGGAATCCCCTAGGGGGACTGCCATTGCAGTACGCCTCCGCTTTATTCAATTCAAATATCTGCATCGCGCGTACTTTACGCGGGAGCGACTGTGGCGGGCGGGCCTGATTGCAAACCCTGAATGTCTGCGGTGTGGTTCGGAGAGAGGCACCCTTTTTCATACTGTGTGGTCTTGTGAGCGGCTGACTCGGTTTTGGGCCGGGGTTTGGGATTGCTTGTCTGAGGTGCTGGGATGGGAACTGCCCCGTACGCCTCGACTGGGCCTTCTGCATGTGCTGGAAAATATTGGGGGCAACATCTACAAGCGCCACCTGCTGCTGCTGGGACTGGTGGTGGCAAAGAGGGACCTGGCGCAGGCCTGGAAAAGTGAGCGCGCCCCTCATCTTGGGGCCTGGAAGGCGGGCCTGGATTTCGTTATGGGGTTGGAGCAGCCTGTTTTCGAGGCTCGGGGATGCCCCCGCAAACATTTTAAAATTTGGAAAAGGTGGGCGGACTATAGGGGCCTCCCCCTCGATCCCCCTGTGGACATGGATGATGCATTGCCTCACGGCATGGACCCTACGCCTTAGGCCGGTGGCCGGCCCTATCTATGTACATCTTTTGTCCTGGTTGTTTAATGATCACGTGCACGGGGTTAGGGAGGGATAAGGGGTGGGTTGTGGCTGGGAGTTGGGGGTCGTTCTGGGGGGTGGTGGATGGCGGTATGTTCCCTTTCTTTTTTGATAGAAATTTCTTCATATGAGAGGTTTGATGCTATGCCTTGCTTTTGCTTTTGTTGTGATTATTAATGACAGTCCCCTCCTGACTGTGGAGGGCTGTGCCTGCATTTGCTTGAACCTCTAATAAAACTGGTTTTGAAAAAAAAAAAATGACATGTCGTCTGTTCCAGATCCCCTTGACCGCTACGTATGTTCCATTGGGGTCCAACCAGGTGCATTCCAGGTGGAAGGGATGGCTTTTCCTGATAAATATTGCTACGCTTCGCGCTCCAGTGGCAAAACCCAGCGTGTGCCAGTGCTTTGTACACACCTCTGCCTAAAAAAGCACATTGAGTACCCTTTAAGTGGGTCTCTTGTAAGAGGATGACGTTTGGTTTCAACCTCTTAAAATATGCAGCCACTAGTCCTCTCTTAATCTTAATTCCCAACCCTTTCACGTTCCAAGAAAGTACAGAATATTGTCCTTGATCAGGTATAACCATCTGTATTGTGGGTAGTATTCAACCTGCCGTCTGGTCCACATCTCCCTCTCCCCGGCTGTGGTCCCTGTGATCTGTAAGTGTCTGCTGATGTACCTTTTTGCCATAAAAACATAACAAACCCCCAACTCCCCATGACCCCACCCCCTCCCATACCCTGCAACATCACTCCAACCACCCCAAGGGTCAACAGGACCAACTGTGTCGTGAGCATATTGGCAAGGTCTATCACCCACCCTCCCAGCCCCGAAGTCTCAAACTGTGTTCAGTCCCTCCTGTCCCCTCTCATGAACTCTAAGGCCCCAAGCACTCAGTCCTAGAGGTTACACCTCGGATCGACAGCTGCAAGGTCTGTGGAAGAAACACAAACACCACTACAAATAAGGGGGAAGGAGAGCGGCAGGGAGAAGGAGGAAAGGAAAAGGGGAAAAGAAAGGGAAGGGGGGTGGGAGGGGAAGGACGGGCGAGGAAATGAAAGGTCGGGAAATCAAAAACAGAAGGGGGGAAACAACTGGGGGAGGAAGGAAGGAGGAACAAACTCAAAGGGGAAGCTGGGTGGAACACACAGGGTAGCGTGCGATGTGTGGTCCTGGTCCGTTCCTTCGATTGCTCTTCCAGGCCAATCTTCACTCATCAGTATCATTGTCCATGGATGGTATCCGAGTGTCTTTTCCTGTTTTGCCGATTGCCCTATCCGTGCGTTCCAGGAGCTTGATGTTGTGCATCAGGGGGTGTTCATCTTTTGAGCCCGTCGTAATGTCCTGGTCTGTGCAGTCTTCCGAGCGGCATGTTGCAAGGTCTTCTGGTATCACCAGACCCTCGGTGCTGCCCATCTGCGGGCCGCCCCCCAAATTCAGCGCTCCCGCTGCGGTCCCCGTCATTCTCCTGCTCCGGTATGGTGTCAGTCGAAGTGCCATGTTTGGTGCAGTGTCTTTCTTCTTCCGCGTCCACTTGTGTGACCGGGGAGTATTAGCGTTTAGTGAAGGGGTCCCTCTGGAGCGCCGTGGCTCATCAGAGGGTGCTCTCGGCAGGGGACACTCCTCCAGCCAGTGCCATGCCTCCTCCGGGGTGTTGAAGAACAATGTCTTACTTTGAAAAATCACCTTAAGTTTAGCTGGAAAAAGGAGCATATATGTAATTTGTAATTGTCGTAATTTGTCCTTCACAGAGTCAAACGTTTTTCGTTGCTTTTGAACTTCTCTGGAGTAATCCGGGAACACCATGATCTGTGCATTGCCTACTCGAATCTCCCCTTTCTGTCGGGATATCCTGAGGATAATGTCTCTATCTTGATAGTTAAGAAACCTAGCAATCAACGGCCGTGGAGGTGCACCGGGAGGAGGCCTGATCCTAGGTATACTGTGCGCCCGTTCAATGATGAAGCACGGTGAAAAGTGTGCCTCTGGGAAGGTGTCTAACAGCCACGTGCGCAGGTACGTGCCCTCATCCGTCCCTTCGAGAGTTTCCGGAAATCCAGTAAAGCACAGGTTGTTCCTTCGTGCTCAGTTTTCCGCATCGTCAACTTTCCAGAGGACCTCCTTTAGGGTTGTATTCAGGGCTGCGACCTTGCCTTGCAATGTATGGGTAACGTCTTCAACATCTGAGATACGCTGTTCCGCTTGCGTTACTTTGTCGGAGACATTGCGAAGATCCTGACGGAGTAGATTAAAATCTATCTTAATCTCATCTATTTTACCCTCGATCACCTCTCTGGAGGACTGAGTGGCTTGGAGGAGTACTGAGTTGTCCGGTGGGTTTGCCTGGCTTATCCCGGTGAGGTTCGGCGCCTGCAGCAGTTTAGTAAATGTATCCATTTTCTCCTGCTTCTGTGTCTTGGTGTCTTTATCTTGCGCCATTGATGTCCAAAACCCAGGTGAAGCAACCAGCTGAGCAGCACAGATCCCCGGGCGTCTAGCGCCACAGTGCCTTTGTGACTCTCACCCTCTCTACCAGCGGAGACTGCGGAGTGGGGGGGGCGGTGCATGCACTGTGCCTCGGTCCGGCCCCAACACCAACAGACAGGGGAAGGTGGAGTCCAATTGCAGTGAGATCCTCAACAGAATTCCGTCTCCACTGCACCACTTGATTGTGCTCCCTGGTTATATGAAATGCCACCGGGTGTCTGCAAATCCTGTGCCTCCCGCATGTGCCAATTGCCTTCACACTTTGTCAGTCCTGCAGCAGTGTGCGTGAACAGGGTCTCACGGCATTCTCACGCTGCATGTCATGCTTTGAAGTGCCCTCTCAATACTTTCTGAATATGGCTTTGCTGGGATATCTCTGGCTTGTTTCCTTGCATGTCTCTATAATTATACTGTGTTTTCTGGGGTAATTGTTGATTCTTCCCTTCTGTTTAGTTATTTTATTAGTAACTTTTAAAGAGTTCTTATATGTATGCCCTCAAGAAAGTAATTGATAATAAACATGACAGTTGTTGGCTCCAAAGATTGTGAACCATTACTTAAATGCTATGGCATCCAGTACAGGTCCCCACTATTTGGAACCCTTTTTTTCTGATAGATATTTCTAATTTCAGATTCCTGACCTTTATAATATCTAGGCAAAAGACGGGTTAATGAAGATATTTCGGATGTACCATGTTACAACGGATACCGTTACAACTACCTACCATTACAACGCGACCATTACAACGCATACCATTACAACGCATAGCGCTTTGGGGTGCTGGATAGTGGTAAGTATAATTTACTATTCTAACTCCAGTCCCCGTGGACCCTAGGGAAGGTGTTGGATAGTAAATTATACTTATTCCCTATCCTATAGCTCCCCCCAGCGCAATGCGTTGTAATGGTATGCGTTGTAAAAGTCGCGTTGTAATGGTAGTGCGGAGTAACGAATGCGTTGTAACAGGTGCATACCGATATTTCAGCATAGCCTCAGTGCACTGGCAGCGGATGATGTGTAGCTCTGCGTCGACCCTGCTCTGTCCCAGAAGTGAAGGCTGAGGGCACTTATAAGCGTCACCGAAGACAATAGACAATAGTTCCTTTCTGTCAGATGACAGAGGATCAAGAGGGGGAACATGGCGTCTGCGTGTTGAGCAGCTGCAGGCGCCCCGCGGGCTGATCCCCCAGCAAGGACTTGCCTCTGCTTTGACGCACACCTGGCTGTCGCGCTGGGTCCTCAAGAATGATGGGGCTTCTTGTGGGCACTAACGAGCAGGCAAAACCCCAGGCAGTGAAGGGGCCGACCTGTGGGATTCGGTTGGAAGAGGCAGTGGGAGGGCTCCATCACTGCAGGTCGGCTGGCGTGTGTATGCTGGGAAGAGGCAGCACAAGTCAGGCTGCTGGCTGGAGCTCACCGGCACCTACACTACAGATGCCTACAGAGGGATTATCATGCTCGCAGTCTTGGGAGATATCAGGAGGCTCGGCTCAAAGGAGGAGGGTCAGAAAATGGCACTGAAACAGGGGTAAGGCTCCATCATATGGAAAAAAGTGTTTTAACTTTTGGCAAGACTGCTGACATGGTCTCGAGGTACATATTGCTCTCTAGGAATGTAGAGGCTGCTAAGGTGTGTATCGCACCAGACCCGCCTTCGGTGGTAGCCCCCGGTTTGAAAAAAGTTGCAAAAAGGGTAAGTGATGGGTGGATGGTGCAGGTGTCCCACTGAGCATATTACTGCCTACTGACTGCTGCAACACCGCCAGTCCACTGCTGTTCCCTGGTGGCTGCAGCTGGCTGTAGAGGTCTCACCAACCATATCGTAAATGGGCAGTCGGGAGACCACCACTGCTGCGCCCCCTGCAAGTCTTGTGGTCTGTGGACCGGTAGACTCGCAATCGCTGCCTCAGCATATTGCAGCCCTCAGACAACAGCGGGACCACCAGGGAACGTGGTTCCCTGGCGGTTGCGGCAGTGCAATGGCAGTCCGACTGTCAAAGTCCTAATAGGGCGGTCATACTGCTAGTGCGGTGGTGGCTGGACCATGACTGCTGTGACCACCCCAAGTCTTGCGGTCCTCGGACCTCCAGACTCGTAATCAAGACACAGTCCTGTGAGGAGTGTGCCCTGATGCATCTTAAGGCCATCCGGAAATGTGAAGAAAAGCTGCACTACACCAACTACAAGAAGCCGCATAATACCTATTCCCGCTCAAAGTTGAGAGCATGGACCTACGATAGGTCTTCATTGTGGTTCAAGTAGTCAGGCAAGTCAAAGTCCAAATAAAAACACAAGAAGTCCAAGCAGGCCGTGTCCCAGCTTCTCCACTCTCCTTCTGAGAAATCACAAATTGTCAGTTGATACCGATGCACCACGAATTTCAAGGTCCATTGGCAGCACTGCAAAATATAGAGGCATTTAAGGAGGCCATGTTATGAATCTTTGCCACCCTACCTGCTCTCTTTGGCATGCTTTAGGTTCCAACAGATCTGCAGAAGCCTTCAGCCACAGTTTCGGCAGCGGGTCTGCCCTCGGCACAGTCTGTTCCACCAGAATCGGCTTTTGGTTCAGGTCTGACTGACGCCATTTATGGCATCATGATCTATGCTGGTTCTTTCCACCCATTCTGACCACAAAATTCTTTTGGGTGATGATGGGGATGAATAGCCATACAATGTGAAAATGACAATGTTTATTTAGATCTACAAAAGGCCACTGGATTGGATTCAGGGTTGCCCTCTCCCCCAACTCTTTAACCAAATAGACAGCCTCATTTGCTATTTGCTGATGCAATGCTCTTTGACTAGCCACTTCGTAGAAACAGGACAGTGTGCTAAGCCCATCTGTGTGAAATGTAACATTTATTTGTTCTTCTGATAAAATGGCTTGTGTAGAAATGAGAGTCCAACTTGCATGATCTATTATAAATAACAGACACGGAGATAAATAGCACCGTGTTTGTGATTTTCCTCTTTAAATAAAGTACCAAATAGTGCTGTGAGATAAGAGTGGTTCATATCCCGTTAACAGGGTCGCCTCCTGCCATGTCAGCTATGCTTTCCAGTTTACTCTGTTTTATTTCATCTTGCGTTCCCTAGGTGTACCTGCTTTCCCAGGTGTGCTTCTGTACTTTCTTGTATATTGCATACTGTGCTCGGAGTGCCTTCTGCATGACTGGGTGAGCTTAACTTGTGGATAAATGTTAAGGATTGGGCACGATTGAGAGGCCTGTAGTTGCACAGTAACGATAATCATCCATGGTCTCTTTGTAGTGTGCACAGGGCAACGGTCACTTGTAATTTCCATTGTATGTGAAATACTAGCTGACTGGGAGTCTATAGAGGAAAGTAGTGTGAAAAGAAGAACAGGAGTGAACAAGGCACTATGAAGATGGTTACCCCTTCCACAGACATGAGTAATGCTTAATTCAGTCTAATATTTTCAGAAATGAAATATTTTCATTCTAATTATGTACAAACAATTATTGTTGTTACTTATTTATCAGATGCTGTCAACAAGCATTGACAATAGTTCTGGCTTGCTCTAGGTGAATGTTGATCTAAGTGCAATAACAGAATTTATTTATTTTTTATTTTAAGGTTTTGTAGAGCGCGTAGTAACCCTAGAGCATCCCAGCGCTAGAACCTGAACTCAAGGAGGGGTCAGCAAAGGAGGGGGTTAAGGGTCAGGGAAGAGAAGGGTCTTCAGTGCCTCCCTGAACTGAAGGAGATTGGGTTCAGTTCTCAGTCTCCGGGGGAGGTTGTTCCAGTGTTCCAGAAACCTCAGTAGCAACCAAATGCTGGTCAGGCGGCACACTGTCTGAAGCACAGGGTTTTGCTTTACATGTTTTCCATGTTTTAACCCAGATGGGTGTAATTTCGTCTCCCGCCTGTCTGCGCTGCGGGGAAGCCGAGGGGACATTTCTGCACACTGTCAGGAGCTGCGGGGTCACTGCAGCCGTTCTAGTGCAGGGTTTCCTCCTGCCTGGAGCGGGTCCTATCCTGGAAGCTGGCACTAGACCCCAAACTATAGCTTCTTCACAGTACAGAAGGGCTTGGGGAGAACCACTATAAGCAGCATTTATTCTTTTTGGGCCTCACAATGGCAAAGCGGGTCACTGCTCAATCCTGGAAGGGGACGTCCCTGCTACTAATAGGCAGGTAGATGAGGGCTATGGATGACTTCTTGGCAGCAGAGATAGCCGTATATCGGGCATGAGGTTTGCCTGCAAAAGCACAGGATGGTGTGGTCTTGGTGGGCGGCGTACCGTGGGATTGACCTGCCCCCCCGAACTCCCCTAAGTTGGGTAACATCCTTCAAGCCACAACACACACCCACAAGGTGGGATACTCCGGCAGCATACACACATAGAGCAGGTATCTCTTACGGGGTGAACACTGTGTAATCAGAGCTATGTTTTAGGGTTTGTCTGTATGTTTTCAGACTGTACTGTTATTTCAGATACAGGGGTACTATCTTGTAATGTGCAGTATCCGATATACATGCAAGTGGTTTTGCCGCAATGTACCACTAAAATTCAATAGTTTGTTTAAAAAAAAACTCCATTGCCACCCAAAAACCCATACCCACCTAAAACCCTACAACATTCCTTGCCACCAAAAAACACCCACCACAAAAGCAAACCATTTCCTTCCCATCCAAAAACTAATACCCACCCTATACCCTAAAAAATCTCTTAACACCCAAAAATCCATACCCACCCTAAAGCCCTAAAATATTCATTGCCATTCAATAACCTGTGCCCACCCTAAACACTAAAAAAATGCCTTACCACCCAAAAACCCATTCCCATCCTAAACCTTATTGTCAATATCTACATAAATATATTACCTATTGGCAGTCACCAGTAGGTACTTATAGTTAGGACCAAAGTTTCAATAGGAGAAGCGTATTTTGTTTTGCCACTAACTTTCACAAAAAAATCCCCTTTTTGGTTCAGCTGCTGTGTTGAAATTGTGGAAACCCAAAAACCTACATAAATATTACTGAAATTTGATTGCCTGTCAACACTTCAACCAGGAAGTGTTGGCAGCCATATTGGGATTCGGTTGAGCCGAGACCCACATAAAATGTAAAAATAAAAATAATAAAAGGGTGCAGGGTAGAAACAGTGGAATTTGTGGATCCGGCCAAATTGTTTAAAAAAAAACAAAGCACAGGCTCCCACGCTCCGTTAATTATCCACCCCAGGTGGGCCAGGTCCCGGGAGCATATTTTTATATAATCGAGGGGGGCTCAATATTTCCCCAGGGATCACCACCTCCCCGGTGCTTCTTTAAAAAAAATGTAAACTGTACGGGCCTCCCTCGCTGCCCCAGGGACCACCCTCTCCTGGTGGCTCATAGTTTTACAAATGGAGGGCCTCTAAAACCGCCCCCCAAGCCCTGTGAACTGCCATCTCCCCGAGGCTTCATCTATAAACAAAGCGGGTGTGCGGACCCCCCTACAGCACTTCGGGCCGCCTCTTCCCCAAGGCCTTCAATTTACATAATGCATGGTTCGGCCAGGACTTCTCCACAGCCCCGGGGACTGCCACGTCCCAAGGGCTTTAACCAAAAACAATGCAGGTGCAACACGGCCACCTCGCCGCACTGGGTACCACCACCTTCCAGGGGCTAAATCACACAATGGAGGGGGCGTGGCCTTTGAAGGCCTCTAAGCAGTCGTGCCGTCTGGGACTTACAAGAGGTAACAGGAGGAGTTGTTGGCCCCCAAGGAGTCCTTGTGGGTCAACTACTCCTCCTGTTACCTTCAGTAAATCCTAGAGTGTGAGATTGCTGAGAGGTCTTCGTGGCCTGTCTCCTTTCTCTACCATTCTGCAAACATGCCTCCTGAAGTCCCCTTGGCTGCTGAGGGTCCTTGGGGGCAAATAACCCGTCCAGTTACCTTCAGTAAGTCCAACACAGCAGGATTGGTAAGAGTTCTTTTGAGGACACACCCCCTTTCTTCACCACTCTGCAAACTCGTCTCCTGGCACACTAAAGGTTGTGGAATTGAATCCTCTTGTATGCTGAGGGACTTTGGGGGCCATGAAGCCCTCCTGGTACTTTCTGTAAGTCCTACACAACAGGATTCCTTTGAGCTGGTCAGAGGCTCTGCCCCTTTTCTCCACCACTCTGCAAACACCATTACTACTTCATAGAAATTCATTGAAAAAAACAAAGTATGTAATATGCGAGATCATAAGCAGTGCATTGTGGGGCACGAGTTATAGTTAGATCGGCTAACTATAACTGCTGAATTGTACTGGTTTTGTACTAGCAGAACCTGACCCTAATTATAACGTCCTTATAACAGCATGCTTTTTTATGATTTGGGCTAGCGGTGCTATATAGATGTTAAAGTTGGGTTCAGGCACAATCCCTGGAGAACTCCCTCGTTCATTTGCATCAGTTGTGACTTGAAAGGGTCCAAGCAGACTTGTTTTGTTCGACTAGCAAACAAGTCCCTGATCCAATGTAGCACCCTAACATGAAGTCAAACCTCATGGAGTCTGCAGATTACGATGGAATGGAAGAGCATGTCAAAGGCTACCGACGAATCCAGCAACACCAACATGACTGGGGTTCCAACATCTAGAGAGAGCCTGATGTTATCAGCAACAACCATCCATGCAGTCTCAGTTCTTTATAGCTCTCTGAAACATGACTGCAAGGGGTCCAACATGTGGTGTTCTTCAAGAAAGGTTAGAAGTTGTTTATTAATAAACCTTTCAAGGGGTTTTGCAAGCAAGTAGAAGTTATAGCGAAACTGGTTTATAGTTGAAAAGGACATTGGGATTTTCTGTAGGGTTTTTAAGCAATGGAATACTTGAGCACACTTCCATTCCTTAGGTACTTTGGCTGTTTTCAGTGAGAGATTTATATAAATCTTTGACTACAGGTGCCAAATACGTGGATAGCCTAGCCATTGTCCTGGGAGGGATTTGGTCGTGAGGGGAGCCAGACTTGATGTGGGACAGCATTTCCAGCAGGTTCACTGAACAGAGTTCAAGTCACTCAAGCTGGACGTGGCTGTTGGATGATGATAGTTTAAGTACGGTTTGTTCACAAGGCAATTAGGACTGACTTAAAATGTATTTTAGATTATCTCTATTTTGGCTTTCAAAAAGTGAGCTAAATCATTGAAATGTCACAGTATTGGAAGTACAGGCATGGGGTTTCACAAAGATATTTAAAACTTTGTATAACTCCTTAGTGGAGCTACCCACTTTGTCGATTGTAGAGGCTAGATGTGCTTTCTGCGCTTCCCTAATCAGATTGTGATAGCCTCTAAGCCTAGTCCGATATTCTGCTTTGTCCTTAACGGATTTTGCGTTCAAGGCATTCGCAAATCAATTTCTCTTAGCGCAGTGTGTCAGAATACAATGGAGCTGGGCTTCTGGAGGAAACAGATGAGGATATTTTGAAAAGGGCTATTTGATCAAAAAAAGAGATTAGGGAATCATGGTAAGCAGACAACACTGTGACCACATCTGAATAGGATGTAACTGGGGGAGCTTTAAAAACCTCCTTGAAGGCAGCATAGGTAATTATTTTCCAGGGGTGCCGAGGTCTGTAAACTGCTTTCACAGGTTTGTCTAGGGCACTATTACGCTAGATGAAAAACTTGATCAGATAATGGTCTGACCAGGTAAAAGGAATCGGAGGTTCACATGTTACTTCCTCAACATTAGTAAGGATAAGATCCAGCATATGTCCTGCCCTATGCGTAGGGCCGGACATCATCTGCTTGAGCTCTAGAGATTCTAAATCTACTAAGAGTTGTGTCAGACCAGCGTGTTCTCTCTGTGGTAGTGGAAATCTCCCAATAGTAGGAACTTCTTTGACGCCAGAACATAAGGTGCAATATAATCATTTAGTACCTGAGGAAAATCTTTCTTAGTGCCTGGAGGGTAATATATTAGTACCCCTTTCCAAACTTCTGATGCAGATATTAGTTTGAAAATACATATAACTCGATCTTTAGGGGTTTGTGAAAGGGGATACCTACATGGCCCCCCAGATGCTCAATCCTGTCAGATATTACCGTAGATTAATGCTCAGGTATGGCTAGTGAGATGCAGGTGAAAGCTGAGTCACAAAGCCAAGTTTCCGTAAATAAACAAATCTTGTGATTGGATATAATAGCGTCCCATATTTCTATGGCAAGTTTAGCCATAGATCTACTATCACTATACAAGCCATCAATCTATCAATCTTCTTAGAGTTGTCCTTATGAATAGGGAGGGGACCTAGTTGTTAGTCTGGCTAAGAGTTGTTCCTGGCAGGAGGGAGGGCAAATATGTTGAGAGACGTGTATTGTCTACTCCTAGCACTCCTGAGGGGACTGAGCAGGAGAATCTACATTCCCTGCATGAGGCAGGGCCCTCAAGGGATGGAAATCTCTGGCTATAGCACAGATGAAAATAATCAGCTTTAGCACTGGCCAGCAGAATTTGCTTAAGTTCTTTGGAGGTAAGGGCATGGGTCCTGGCACCTGGCATTGTCCAGGCACGGATGGGCACAGATGGGCTTGCCTTTATCACACCGGCGGTGCATCCGAACCCTGCCGCTGCTTTTATGCCACTTTGGAAAGTATGAGCCCTGCATCTAAATAGCCAACCTGCCCAAAATGGTGGCAGTCTAGTGGCTTACAAGAATTAGTAACAGTCTTGCAAAACCAAGATCTCCACATCAAACGGCATGAAAGCCGGAGCAAACCAGAGATCGGTGGAGCCATTTGATGCATGAGGTAGGCTGGGAGGGTGACACAGTCAGTAGGAATTTAAAAGAAAGTAAAAGCACACAATGACCAAAGTTTTAAAAACAAATAGGGAAGGCAGTTTCATACAAGAACCCTTACCGGCGTATGCGCCCTGCAGCTGCTTTTATGTGGCTTAGGAAAGTATGAGTCCTGGATCTAGACCGCTAACCTTCCTCAAATTGTTGCAGTCTGGTGGCTCACAGGAAGTAGTGACAGCCCTGCAAAACCAAACTCTCTCCGCATCAAATGTCATGAAAGCCGCGTTTGACCAGAGACCGCTGAAGGGCGTTTAAAGCCATGCATTGAGTGGATGTTTAAAACAAATTAGCAGCACAGAATGACCAAAGTTTAAAAAAGAAATAGCAAAGGCAGTTACATGCAAGTTCCCTTACCAGCAGCAGCATACAGTTACCCAGCAGCCCTACCAAGAAGTACTCACATGGAACAAGTTCCAATAGGTAGCACTTGAACATTAATGAAAGGGTGTACAACTGAATGATGCAGGAGATACTAGGTGCAGCAGAATATTCTACATTTACAGCAGCCTTGTGAAAACCGTCATCAGCTACAGTCATCATAATACCAGAAGCCTACGAATATTTGAGTTAAATGGTTACTCACTGCTCAAAATGCCACATGTGTTGCTGTAAAAATGTGTTCTGTAGGTCCATTTTCCATTCTACTGTTCTCAGGTTGTATACTCATACAACACAAATAATGTATTGTTGAAATAATGATCACTGATCAGTTGTGAATAAACAACCATAAAGATTGTAGTAAAAAAAAGCTGCACTCTGTTTGAATGTACGTAGATGTTTGGATAGTATATAGGTCTGTGTGTCACATTTATAAAAAAAAGCACTACAGAACCCTGCACGCAAATGACCTGGAAGTCTGTCCTTTAACCATAGGACACCACCTACTGGAGTGGAATCAATAATCTGAATACTGGGAGTGATGACATCCTTCATATCCTTTTGAAATTACGGCTCTGGTACACCAACCGTCCAGACTCACCTCAATTTGAGAGGACAAATAACTGGCTCTACATGTAAAACCATTCGCTAAAGAATCAATACAACCGTACCATCAAGAATTTTACTTGGTGCCCATAAGAAGCCAGAGAGGACGAAACGCATTGGCCACAATTTTTTATTGGATGTGGACAACAAGATAAAAAAAAGAACTATAAATAGAACTTGGCCAATGGATATTTTCTATTGAGACACATGTATTACTGGTGTGTGCAGTCTATTTGAAGTGTTTTGCTGAACTCACATTTGATATTAGCTATTTGATTCATACAATTTTAGGTTCTGAATCACTCTACATTGCTTGATATTAACTATTCGATTTACATAATTTTAGGTGCTGAACCACTGTATTTTGCCATAGTAACTAGGTCTGTTAGTGACTGTAAGTGTTTTTGAGTGGGTCTGTAACAGTGTGTGCATGTGTCAGTGCCTGTGTCAATGACTGTATATGTGTGTGAGTACTTGTATTAGTACCTGTTTGGGTGTGTATGTGTGTGAGTACTTGTATTAGTACCTATTTGGGTGTGTTAGTCACCCTTAATTTAAATTCATAACAAATGCATTTATAACTTTACACACACATTGTATTGACATATTAGAAAACAATTCAAACCCAACAATTAACAAACATAACATAACTTATTTAACTATTTACAAATACAGAAACACAGTGAAACTTAAACTTTTGATTAACTACCTCAGGAACTCACCAATATACTTACACTGCTTCTGTCTATTTACTTTAACTCTCCAAATGTGTAACCGAGCAGGAATAAGTCAGATTAAATGTAAAATATGTTCTAAAAACACACTCAATTTGACAAGGAGGCAGAAACTATTTCAAGTATGAATAAGAATGTTTAAAAATAGAGTAAAACAGTGTTTGGTATGAAAAATGAGGGACACTTAGGGATCTATTATAATGGCGGGCGAATCGCCACCCAGCCCGCCATTATTTACCAACCGCCACCCATTTCCTCTTGCCATATTAATATGGTGGGGGGCCCCGGCGGACATATTCCGCCAGTCAAACAGGTGACTGTGCGGAAAAGGGGCTTGATATGGTGGCGGTGTCTGCAAGATACCGCCATCCATATCAAGATGCAGGCGGTTATGTGCCTTTTCATGACGGCGTTGGCACCATGGAAAGGCATGCAGAGTCTGCATGTTTGGGCACATTGCGGGCCCCCAGGGTGTTGGGCGGTGGGGGGTGCACATTGGCCCTGCATTTGCATGCACAACGTGGTGCCTGCCACGTTGTGTAATGCAAATGCACAAGGTTCCTCCACAGCAATGTGGCAGGCGGTGCTATGAGCACCGCCCGCCACAATGTTGTGGATGGGGTATGCCATCGTCACCATGGTGGTGGCATCCTAATTGCTGGTGCGGGACCGCCGCACCACTGGCAGCCGGTCCCAGCACCGGTAGGGTGGCAGCGGGCGGGCGGATCCTAATAGATCCCTAAATTGAGAAAAGCAGCACTCAAACCAAAATAATATATTGCAAGTGTGGTTGATGAAGTGTTTCTTCTGTAGCGCAAACTATTTATTTGGATACAAACAGAATGAAAACACTGGTTAAACCAATGTTGTTTATGAAGAAAAAGAGACCCCAAAAAATCTTTATTAATAAAAGTAACGTTTGCAAAATTTTGAAAGGCGAATGGATGCGCACGTCTACTACTGAACCTTACTATAAGAAAACTACTTACAAGAGAATGAATTAGTGTATGCAGCTTAAACAGTAGTACCATTACAAAAGAAGAGATAATTCTTAGAAATGTAGAGGAAGAGATAGGTGAAAAGGTACAAGGAAGGTGTAGACATCCTCCTGTGTATAAATGGTATTGCAGTAGTATTCATATTATTTGCCAGCACCCATGTACTCGCAGTGCTGCTGTCTATTTACTTTACCTCTGCAAATATTGGTGTGAATTTCAGGAACACCAACTTAGGGGCTGATTACGATGGAGGATTTTACGCATCCTCCGGGCCGGCGGAATCCACCGCCGGCCCGGAGGATGCGTAAACTCCTCTGCGGACCCACCAAAGACCCACCGCCACATTAGGATGTGTATCCTGAGAGCGCGATTACTTGTTGTGGATTCTAAAGGATTATTGTGCCGGTGTGCTCCGCCGGCCCTGTTCCCATGATGCACTGGGCCAGGGACAGACTGATTTGCATATAGCCAGGTTCTGAGCTGGGATGGGGCAGTGAGATAAATAACGGTGATGGATCAAGCCCTGATCTTTGGACTGGGTAAGAGTGGTCTGCTCAATTCAGACACTCTGTTCATCACCACCCCCTTTTGTAAATCGATTTTGGCCACTATAGGTGTGGCAGGGTATACTCAGACATGAGTCCCTTTCTCACTGCTCCATCAGGATTCAAGCAAGCCGGGCCGAAGAGGCTGAAATGCCAGAAACCGGTCCCCGGTAGCTTGTCTCCTTTCTGGTAAAGAATTGGCTTGGTAGTTTAGTCTGCCCTGTTCCCATGATGCACTGGGCCAGGGACAGACTGATTTGCATATAGCCAGGTTCTGAGCTGGGATGGGGCAGTGAGATAAATAACGGTGATGGATCAAGCCCTGATCTTTGGACTGGGTAAGAGTGGTCTGCTCAATTCAGACACTCTGTTCATCACCACCCCCTTTTGTAAATCGATTTTGGCCACTATAGGTGTGGCAGGGTATACTCAGACATGAGTCCCTTTCTCACTGCTCCATCAGGATTCAAGCAAGCCGGGCCGAAGAGGCTGAAATGCCAGAAACCGGTCCCCGGTAGCTTGTCTCCTTTCTGGTAAAGAATTGGCTTGGTAGTTTAGTCTGCCCTGTTCCCATGATGCACTGGGCCAGGGACAGACTGATTTGCATATAGCCAGGTTCTGAGCTGGGATGGGGCAGTGAGATAAATAACGGTGATGGATCAAGCCCTGATCTTTGGACTGGGTAAGAGTGGTCTGCTCAATTCAGACACTCTGTTCATCACCACCCCTCATTTGAGATGTCATCAGTGATGTCATCAGTGATGTCACTGACCATGTCATGAATGATGTAATATGTGACATTATTAGCAGTGGATTGCGGGTCCGCGATATATAGGTAGTGCAACTAACTATATATGGAATTTCAATGGTTTTGTGCAAATAAAATAAGGTTTTTTAAATGCTAATCCCTAACTATATATGGTCTATAACCTATGGTTTTTTCAGTGAATTTTCAAGGTTTTGTAAATGCAAATTCCTAACTATATATGGTCTATAACCTATGGTTTTTTCTGTGAATTTCATTGGTTTTTTAAAAGCTAATATCTATAGCTGTAAAATATATTCTTTATTAAGTGACGTATCACGTAGCCCGTGAGACGCCTCATGATGCATCGCATAACCGTGACGTATCGTCTCTGCAGCGCAAACCAAACCCAAAACGTAAGCGCGCCAAAACACGCTTAAAGATATATATATATTTTTTTAACCTTAATTAGACAAAATCCACACGTGCACATATCACAAACGTTCAAAAAACACAATATGTCGGACTCCCGTTACGCTGCCGGTTAGCTGCCCGGTTGACGTACCAGGAAGCACCTTTACCGCGAAAAATCACATTTTTTTTTTCACCCCCCAGGGAACTTTAATAGCCCCCTCATCAATCCTAGGGGTTCAGGAGGGGTCTGCCTTACCCCTTTCATTCATTTACACCTTTTTTCCACCTCTTGTCTCTCGATCCCACAGAGAGACAAGATGGCGGCCGCTCCAGACTGTTTACAATGATAACAGCCAATCAGCTTCTCCTCAGACTCCCGTTACACTGCCGGTTAGCTGCCCGGTTCGCGTACCAAGACGCGTCTCTACGGCGAAAAAATCGGAATTTTTTTTTTGGGCCCAGCGTGGCTCTATAATATCCCCTCATCAATCCTAGGGGGTCAGAAGGGGTCTACCTTGCCCCCTTTCCTTCATTTCCTCCTTTGTTTTGGCCTCCTCTTGTCTCTCGATCCTACCGAGAGACAAGATGGCGGCCGCTCCGGACTGTTTAGAATGTTGACAGACACCGAAGGGCCAATCAGCTTCGCTTCGCAAAGTTCCGATACGCGAAAAGTTCGCTAACCGGATCGCTGCCCGGAGCGCTGTTACAGATATATATCTTGATTTAAACGGTAATTTCTCAAAATCCACTGAAGCACATATATTGAGACCTAGCAAAGGCACATCGGGCTAACAGTCCCTACAATTTTGCCAAGTTTCGTGAAAATCCATTCAGCCGTTCGGGCTAAAAGTGAGTCCAACCGCCCTATGGAAATTAACATGGGAAAAACGCGTTTTGGGACCCCCCTTTTTTCTCGGCCCCCCCTTGACGACCCCCCCCCCAATTTTCAGGGGCTGCTCAGGAACAAAATGTGCAATTTTCCTGAAAATTTCAGCCGATTCCGTCCACAAACGCTAAAGTTATTAGACATAGAATTTTCAGAAATGCCATAGGGAAAAAATCCTAACTATATATACCTACTGGCGACCGCCAGTAGGTAATATATATATATATATATATATATATATATATATATATATATATATATACATATATATATATATATATATATATATATATATATATATATATATGAATCCACAATCCTGAGGTGCCAGCAACCACGCACAGACACGAACCAGGTACAGACCACAAACGAAGATTTAAAAGTGAATAGAGTGCTTTATTCCATCGATGGGGACGGCAACATGACGCGTTTCGTCCGGGAAACCCGGACTTGATCACATGACAAACCCAGAGAATCATGTGGTTAAATACTGGTTACACTGACACAAGGACCCTCCCATAATATCAACAACATAGAAGAAATACCATTTACCACAAATTCGGCTGATAAACAACAAATTATGAAAGAATACAGAAAGTGTATTATTCCAAGGTAAACATTAATCAGTTCAATTCGTCGTCAATGAAGGGCAAGTGCCCAATTCTATGATAATTAAACAACAGGGGGTGGTGATGGACAGAGTTTCTGAATAAAGCAGAATACTCTCACCCAGTCAAGAGATCAGGGCTTAATCCAACACCGTTTTTTAGCTCACTGCACCATCCCAGCTCAGAACCTGGCTATATGCAAATTAGTCTGTCCCTGGCCCAGTGTATCATGGGAACAGGGCAAACCAAACTACCAAGCCAATTCTTTCACTGGGAAGGAAACAAGCTACCGGGGACCGGTTTCTGGCATTTCAGCCGTCTTCGGCCCGGCTTGCTTGAATCCTGATGGTGCAATGAGCAAGGGACTCACGTCTGAGTATACCCTTCCACGCTTATGGTGGACAAAATAATTAAACAACAGGGGGTGGTGATGGACAGAGTTTCTGAATAAAGCAGAATACTCTCACCCAGTCAAGAGATCAGGGCTTAATCCAACACCGTTTTTTAGCTCACTGCACCATCCCAGCTCAGAACCTGGCTATATGCAAATTAGTCTGTCCCTGGCCAGTGCAAACTTCGCATTTGATAAAAAATGGCATATTACGCTGTTGTGGGGCCATTGTATAAAACCAGTAAAAAAAGTTAAAACCACATACTAAAATAGTGCAAAAAATAGTGCAAAAATAGTATATCCAAACATTGGATGAGAGCAATATAATATTCAGGCATATAGCCAATCGCATAGTTTGGGTCAGAATTGACTATGGCACGGAGATGCTGTAAGATGCGGTTGTATACTTGTAGCTTCGTGCTGCCAACGTATTGTAACTCACACGTGCATTTTAAAACATAGACCGCATGATCCGTTTTACAAGTATACAGATTATTGATTTTAATACCAGCATCAGTCAAACCCTCAACAAATTCCATGGTATTGACACCAAACTTGCATGCCCTGCAAGAACTACATTTCCAAAATCCAGTGCTTTTTGAGAGCCAATTAGGTTTAATATTGGTCTCAGGGCTAGTTCTTACAAGAGCATCCCTCATCGAGGGCGCTCGACGGAAAGTGATGCTGGGCATGTCTTCCAATAATGGGGCTAAGGTAATATCTGTTTTTAAAATGGGCCAATTAGACTTCATGATTTGTTTGATCCTCTTTTCTTGGTTATTGTAGGTGGTAATCAGACGAATGGTAGGCTTATCATTTTTGACAGGAACCACTTCCAGTGTGTCTAATGCTGTTTCTTCAGCAGTTACCACTAACTGATGAGACATTACCTTTTTAAGAGAGCTAGTAAGGGTATTTTTGTCATAACCTCTACATAGGAATCTCTGAAAGGATCCATTAAGACAATTAATCAGATCTATCTCATTATTGCATATACGTTTAATTCTTAAAAACTCTCCAGATGGGATGCTTTTAATAAGATGGTGAGGATGGTTACTCTGTGCATGTAAAATGGAATTTCCAGCTGTGGATTTCCTATGCATCCTGGTCATAATGTTGTTGTCCTTAATGTAGACCTCTACATCTAAGAAGTTTACACTCACATTGTTAATGTTGGCAGTGAATTCAAGGTTCAAAGAATTGTTATTGATGTTATTAACAAAGTTCTCAGCAGATAATTTGTTACCTTGCCAAATTATAAAGACATCGTCAATAAAACGCCACATTTTAACAATGCCTGTTTCATCCTCCTCCAAACATTCGCGAAGCCCACCAAGAACGTGCCTCTCCCACCAGCCCACGTATAAACACGCGTAACTGGGGTAGAAGCACGCACCCATGGCAACACCACGCAACTGCTGGAAGACCTCATTGTTAAATAAGAAAAAATTGTTGTTAAGACACAGATCAATAATGGTAATGAGCATTTTGCTGTGTTCAAAATACTTGATGTCTCTTTTTGACAGAAAATATTCGATTGCATTTAAACCATCACTGTGATTAATGTATAGAGAGAGGTGATGTCCATTACCAGAAACATATAATTAGGTTTCCACACAACTTCTCTCAATTTCATAAGGAAGTCACCAGTGTCTTTTAAGTAACTTGGTAAGGCCTCCATGCAGTCGTGAAGAAAGTAATCGACATATTTGGATAAAGGTTCCAAGAGTCCATTTTGGGCAGAGATAATCGGTCGCCCAGGTACAGGTGTAATGCCTTTATGGATCTTGGGTAAAAGGTATAATGTAGGAGTGATAGGAAAATCCTTTTTGAGGAACTCAAATTCTTTCTTGCTTATCAATCCTTCCCTTTTCCATGATGCCAAATTAGTGTGTACCAAAAGTTTTACTTTGTTCAATTCATTGAACGAAGCTTTCCTGTAACATGCAGAATCACTTAATTGTCTCTCAGCTTCCTGTAAATACATTGCACGTGGCCACAAGACAATATTTCTACCTTTATCTGCTTTGTTGACAATTATATTGCCATTAGATTTGATTTTTTGGATCAACAAAGAGTATTGTTTGTCTCTAAAGCTTCTGTGTTTGCTTCTCTTAGCCACAGTTCGGTTGAGTTCCTTTAAGTCATCAATGACACGATCACTAAAAATGTCAATAGCATCCCTAGGCATTACTGGGACAAAGGTTGATTTAGGGCAAAAAGGACTGTTGCCAGCACTGCCACTGCTAATTCCCATAGATCTCAGGACATCCTGGGTATTGGTAGTAGAATCACTTTCGTCATTGGCAAGAGAGTGAGCAACTTTCAAAGCCTTAGTGTCGGCTATAGAAACATTCTTATTGCTCTGAGATTCATTCAAAATAGTATTAGCTTTTTCACTTTTTTTGTTGATAGTATGAAGCTTAAGAAGTTTAAATTTCCTAATGAACTTAAAGGTGTCAATTCTCGCTTGGACATATTTGAACCCATTTATAGGACAAAAAGAAAGACCCAGAGACAGGAGCTGGGTTTCTGCTGCATTAAGGTCAAGTTCCGTCAAATTAATCACAGTATTTTCTACATCAGTGTCATTGGAAAGACATTTTTAGGTCTCGCCTGTCGATGCGCATGCGCATCGAGCTTGCGAGACTATGGGGGCTTAACCACTCTTTAACTAACTTGCAAGGAATCGTGGCGATTCCTTGCAGTGCCCGTGACTTTTAAGCTCAATGCGCATGCGCATTGAGCTTAAAAGCGCGTGCGCATCAGTTCCCTCAGCCGCACTCCAGGCCCCTGCTGCTTTCACACCCTCTCCCCGCTCCGCCCCCTCCCCTGCCCACCGTGTCGCATTTCTCCTCCCCCCTCCCCTTATCTGCCTTCCCTCTGTCTTTTTTTTTTTTTACCCGCTCCGCCCCATCCCCTGCCCGCCGTGTCGCATTTCTTTTCTCCTCTTTGCTCCTCCAGCAGTTCTGTCACCTTTCCTTCTCTCCTCCCTTGTTTTTTTACTTGTTCTGTTGAGGAAGTGAATCCACGTTTGTACAAGGCATTTTTTATCGCTACCTTTCACGCAGTGCTGTATCTACAGCGCGTTTCCCTCAACTGTTCTGTCGGAGTGTTTCGTGAGCGCCCTGGTATTGAATTGCCTCGTCTGCCCAGCGATTACTATTTGTAGCGACGCTCTCACCCTGGAGTTGTGATGTTATCTGAACTCACCTTGCCTAGTGATTGCAATTGAAGCGACATTCTCCCCCTGGAGTTGCGGTGTTATCTGAACTCTCTTGGCCTTGTGCCGCTTCCGTCAGTTGTAGCCAGTGGTTTTGAACAGATGGCTGCCTAATTGTTTTTTGTCTAGTGCTATAATTGGAACTTCCTCAGTTAAGGGGGAAAATCCTCCAGCTCCTTGTTAGGAGTTAATCTAGTGTAGGTACTTTTTCCCCGGTAGCCCTCTGCCTGCTATCCCCGTTTTATGCTCAGCTGTCAGTTTATGGCGTGAATTCCACACAGTGATTACCTCACAGCAGGAACCTAAGTGCCTGAGCTAGGGTGGCCTCCCGACGGCTAGAGCTCAGCTTATTCTCTCAACGAACGTTCGGCAGCTCACATCTCCACACAGTGATTCCTCTCAGCAGGAACTCTCTTGCCAGAGCGTTCGGCGGCCTCCCGCCTAGTGTGCGCTCAGCTGTTGGGCCTCAGCGAACGTTCTACCCGCTGTCTTCCTTCTGGGACTGAGTTTTTACCCGTGCAGAGCGGTGTTCTGCACACAGCGGGAGCTCTGTTTTTCGGATTTCTTCAAAGGCAGTCACGAGTTCTTAGGCCACATAATCTTATCTATTTCTCTTCGCAGCTGGAGCATATTTCTTCAAGTGGCAGTCACGAGTTCCTGAGCCACACAATCATTATCGATTTCTTCGACCTGCAGCACGGTCAAGTTACCTTACTCATGTAATTGCCTGCCAGTTCTACATCGCTGACAGGCACAGCTCATTCTAGAGTGGATAGTTCTTACTTGGCTGGCTATTCTGACACTTGTTTTCATTCTTAGAGGCTCTCTTTAGGTCTCGTGACCTATCAATGCGCACCGCTCTTCCGCAGTACTGCAACCTACACCCTCCCTCACCCTCACCCTCACTCACCCTCAACCCCTCACCCTCACCCTCACTCACCCTCAACCCCTCACCCTCACTCACCCTCACTCATCCTCACCCTCACTCACCCTCACTCACCCTCAACCCCTCACCCTCACCCTCACTCACCCTCACCCTCACTCACCCTCACCCTCACTCACCCTCACTCACCCTCAACCCCTCACCCTCACTCACTCACCCACCCTCACCCTCACTCACCCTCACCCTCACTCACCCTCAACCCCTCACCCTCACTCAACCCCTCACCCTCACCCTCACTCACCCTCAACCCCTCACTCACCCTCACTCTCACTCATCCTCACTCATCCTCACTCACCCTCAACCCCTCACCCTCACTCACCCTCACCCTCACTCACCCTCACCCCCACTCACCCTCAACACCTCACCCTCACTCACCCTCAACCCCTCACCCTCACCCTCACTCACCCTCAACCCCTCACCCTCACTCACCCTCAACCCCTCACCCTCAACCCCTCACCCTCACTCACCCTCAACCCCTCACCCTCACTCACCCTCAACCCCTCACCCTCAACCCCTCACTCACCCTCACTCACTCACCCTCACTCACCCTCACCCTCACTCACCCTCACTCACCCTCACCCTCACTCACCCTCAACCCCTCACCCTCACTCACCCTCAACCCCTCACCCTCACTCACCCTCAACCCCTCACCCTCACTCACCCTCAACCCCTCACCCTCACTCACCCTCAACCCCTCACCCTCAACCCCTCACTCACCCTCACTCTCACTCACCCTCACTCACCCTCAACCCCTCAGCCTCACCCTCACTCACCCTCACCCTCACTCAACCTCAACCCCTCACCCTCACTCACCCTCACCCTCACTCAACCTCAACCCCTCACCCTCACTCACCCTCAACCCCTCACCCTCACTCACCCTCACCCTCACTCACCCTCAACCCCTCACCCTCAACCCCTCACCCTCAACCCCTCACCCTCAACCCCTCACCCTCGACCCCTCACTCACCCTCACTCACCCTCAACCCCTCACCCTCACTCACCCTCAACCCCTCACCCTCACTCACCCTCAACCCCTCACCCCCTCACCCTCACCCTCACTCACCCTCACAACACATATTGTGTTACAATAGGTGTCACATTTGCGAAAGATAAAACTATTGGCATTGTAAATAACAAAGCTATTAATTCGCTATTTTCAAAACAAGCACATAAATAAAAAATGTGTCCTTTACAATACCAATAGCTCAAACTTTCCTAATGCGAGACCTATTGCATTGCTGTGCTTCTCTCCCCTGCTGCACTCTCCTGCTCTCTAGAGATGTGGCCTAACGACCAGAGCTGCCATCTAAGTCACGTAAATACAAAACATGTTGCATTCCAAATGCTATAGGTGTCACATTCGCGAAAGTTATAACTATTGGCATTGTAAATGACAAAGCCATCAATTTAGCAATTTTAAAAACCAACAAATAAATAAAATATGTCATTTACAAGACCAATAACTCCAACTTTTCTAATGCGAGACCTATTGCATTTCCAATGCTTGTTCATCATTTTCATTTTTTTCTCTTTCTTTTTCATTTTCAAAATTATCTCCATTTTTATCATTTTCATCATTACTTTTTCCAAATCCATTGAACGAAGTTATATCATCTGAAGATGATGTAGTGGGTAGGTTCATAATTTTAGTTATGATTTCGCTTGGGCATTCCCCCTTCCTCTTCTCTTTTTCGTGTAGTTGTTGGCGTTTCCTCCTCCCTTTACGGGATTTGTTTCGCCTCCTCTTCCTCTCGCTTGCTGTGTCCCTCTCGACCTTAAGGTGTTTCGCCGATCTTCCTCCATAAAAACCAATTCCTCAGATGGAGTAAAACTGCTAACCCCAACTTGTTGTTCGTTGGTCTCATCTTCAGAACCCCCACTACTGTAGACAGAACTCAGGTCAGTATCCGAGTGTACAGGGGCTGCCGCTTGTTGATTTTGTGGAGTTTGAGATGTTATCACTGGCACAGATGAAGTTAGTGCTTGTCTTTTAACTGATTCAAAATTCCTTGAGAATGTGACTATCCTTCTCATAGTCGGCTTTGTCTCTTGCAAACTTAATTGCTTTCCGGGATTTAATGGTTTCTTCATATTTATCTAGGCGTTTCTTAATCTCTTCCCGCCCTTTAATTATCACCTCCTGTTGTTCCATAGCATTAAGTTCAAGGTTGAGTTTTTCAATCTGGGACATTAGTTCGACTCTATCGATTTCGGCATATTTTATCAAGATGCATACCATGCCCATAGATGCATCTAGATTATATTGGGCCCACTCCTTCAGCATGAGGGGATTAGGGTTTTCGAATGAGGGTGCTATCAGTACTCTCAAACCACGGGGCACCCTTTTTACTTCCTTGTACTTCTCCAAGCTTTTTTGCTCCCACCACTTAGTAAGCTCCGTCCGGAGCAATTTCTCCAATTTTTTTAACTTCGATTTAACGTCATCGGCCTCATTGGTTTTTTCCTTAGGTTTCCCCCCAAGAGTAGTGGTAGCCGGTAAATTTAAAAAAAGAGCATCTGCTGCTTGCTCTCTGTCTCTGAAGATGTCAGCTGCCATTGCCATCTTAATTACGGAAAGATTTCAAAACTCAGCACAAGTTCAAGAACTCTCCACGTGTAATGTTCAGCACGTAATGGAAATAGAACAAATGTTTCCTCAAATCTCGTGTAACCCGCAAATGACCCAGCGGTAGCAAAAGCGCAGCAACTGGCTCACCTCCGTTCGCCGCTGATGAAGAAAAACTCGGGTCCTCCGATCCAAATAATTCCACACAGAAACAGACGAACTTCCAGCAAGCCGCGTCGCGTTGCAAATCCGCTTCACTTCCGGTCGCGGGGGGCTGGAGCGCGCAATACTCCTTCCGGGTTGAGAACAAATCGTCAAAGACGATGTCGGCCAAAATTGCAATCCAGCCACAGTTTGAAGAACGAGAGGGTCTGTAGAAGACGAAATCGGCCAATTCGTCCAACAAATATGAATCCACAATCCTGAGGTGCCAGCAACCACGCACAGACACGAACCAGGTACAGACCACAAACGAGGATTTAAAAGTGAATAGAGTGCTTTATTCCATCGATGGGGACGGCAACATGACGCGTTTCGTCCCGGAAACCCGGACTTGATCACATGACAAACCCAGAGAATCATGTGGTTAAATACTGGTTACACTGACACAAGGCCCCTCCCATAATATCAACAACATAGAAGAAATACCATTTACCACAAATTCGGCTGATAAACAACAAATTGTGAAAGAATACAGAAAGTGTATTATTCCAAAGTAAACATTAATCAGTTCAATTCGTTGTCAATGAAGGGCAAGTGCCCAATTCTATGATAAGCCATGCAAACTTCGCATTTGATAAAAATGGCATATTACGCTGTTGTGGGGCCATTGTATAAAACCAGTAAAAAAAGTTAAAACCACATACTAAAATAGTGCAAAAAATAGTGCAAAAATATTACATCCAAACATTGGATGAGAGCAATATAATATTCAGGCATATAGCCAATCGCAAGATGTTACAATAGTGATATATATATATATATCACTATTGAATACGAGTGCACTGTGGGTTTGCACTCATATTCACGTGATCAAGCCATCGTGGGTGGCGAAACGCGTTGTGAATTAAACAACTTCTCTTCCAACTCCGATTTTGCTGTGGTCTGTGTATCCTGAGAGCGCGATTACTTGTTGTGGATTCTAAAGGATATATATATATATATCTATACTACTATAATAAAGGAGAAACTTGCAGGCTTTTAGGCGGGTAAACGCGGGAACCACTGCGCCAATCTACACACCCGATAAACGGTACAAATCGTCAGGGTGTGTAGATGGTTATAGGCTATGTAAACTTAAAAAAGAACCTTATTTAAAAAATTAATTAAATAAAAATAGTAGTCCCCCCAAAGTAGCGCCGGCCGACGGGGGGATGCTCCCTCCGGCCCTCGCTGTTGTGCTGACTCTGCCACGATTGACCTGTAAGCGGACATTTGACAGGGTAACGTCACTCTTCGAAAACAAGCATGCTTTAATAAAAAAAAAACCTCCGCTCAGTGCGGCCGCTGCCTCCAGTCACCCGGAAGTGGATCTGTTCGTGAATTACAGAGGGCAGCAGTGTACAAAGGGGAGCAGTGTACCGAGGGGAGCAGTGTAGAGAGGGGAGCAGTGGAGGAGAGGTGAGTCCAAGGAGGGGGGCAGGGAAGGTGAGTCCAGGGGTGTAAAGAGGAGGTAGGTCCAGGATTTATTTATTTATGCGTTTTTATATAGCGCGGACTTTACCCGAAGGTGTCAGTGCGCTTCACAATAGGACCAGTAATGACACAAGAGGAAACAATTACAATTGAAAAATTACAAAAGAAAACGTTAAGTTACGTGGGGCAGCAGGCTGGAACGACAGGAACAGGAGCAGGGGTCTGAGGACATATGCCGACTACCGCAGGAACCACAAGGGAGGGATCCCGCCCCAGAAGACGAGGAAAACCTGCATTAGAGGAGAAAAGATCTGTGGAAATCCCTGCACCATCGGCAGAGACCAGAAACTGGGCCTACACCATCAGAACGTGAAGCTCCTGGAGCAGTTCATCTCTCCTTACACTGGCGAGATCCTCAACCCCATGCGCACCGTTGTGTGTATGAAGCAGCAGAAGAAGCTGACGGATGTCATCGGCAAGGCTCGAGATTTTGGGTTGTTGGGCTCTCGTGTACCCTTGGCTGACTTTCAGGAGGAGGACTACACTAACTCACATGGTGCCGTGACAAAGACTCCCCCCCGCACCCGCCCTGCAGACAGGGGCAGCATGGTACCCCTGGTACGAATGGCAACAGCCACCGGAGCAAGAAGTGGCCCTTATCCGGAATATCTACTGGCGCTACCTCAAGAAGGAGGAGGTACCTGCTACCCAGACCAGAGAGAGGCCCGAGTGGACAATCTATTGAGAGCTACAGTGAGGCTAGGGGAGAAGCACGGGCGCTGTGGGATGAGTGACGCGATTGGACGTTTCCAGGAGGAACAGCACTGGGGCGACATGCAAGATCGACGTCCGAGTGGCACTTGGGGTGGGGGCAGCAAGAGCGGGGAACTCTTTCTGGCCCTGCTCATTATTCCTGCTGAGCAGGATGAAAGGACTGTGTGTGAATCAACACTTATGTAATAAAGTTTACTTCTTGACCAAAAGAAGAAAAAAAACGAGGTCAGTCTGGAGGGAGGAGGATTAGGCGGGGGTCGGAGCAGGCGGGGGACGGGGACTAACAACACCAGGCAAGGGTCGGGGCAGGCGGGGGACGGGGCGGGCGGAGCCACTGGGCAATGTAGGGGGAAGCCTGAAAGCACCCGGACAAGGTCGGGACGGGCTGCTAGTATATATATATATATATATACATACATAGATAGATAGATAGATAGATAGATAGATAGATAGATAGATAGATAGATAGATAGATAGATAGATAGATAGATAGATAGATAGATAGATAGATAGATAGATAGATAGATAGATAGATAGATAGATAGATAGATAGATAGATAGATAGATAAACTGTGGTTATCAGTCAATATTGTAGTCGGGTCACTCGTAAAACAAATTTGTAAGTTAGTAGGTGTTAATATTCCATCCTGTTTCCAACAACATACAGGCTAAAAATGGTGACATGTTTTAGTTCTACTAAGACCTTCATCCGCCCACAACTGCAAGCCTCACTGTTTGTGTGAAATAAATAGAAAACATAATTTAAGTGCTCAGATAAACATTTAAATCATTCGATCCAGCCCTAGTTTTTGTTGTAGAAGAAGGCACGTCCAACTCCAGGGTAGATTAATAAAAACAATTAGGCTTCCTCTCTGTGCTTCACCCTTACCTGTAGTAAGAGTGGAATGAACTTGTGAAAACACAAACCCTTCCACCCAAATCATTTTAAACGTAACATCAAAAGTGGAGGACAATATTGCCTCATCCCACGAACTCTACGGTGGGTGATATTGCTGCACCATCCCACAACCACGTAAAAGTGGTAGACAACAACACAATCGCAACAGTGGGTGGTAATTGTACTATCCCACATGTTGGGAGATGTGCTCCCAAACAGTCATCTCACTGCACACCAATAAAATATATTTTCTTGTAGATGTACCCATTAAAATGAACAACCAAACACCATGGCTGCATATTAACAAGCACTAAACACTAATAAGTCACACTCTCCCAACCCAAACACTGCTATACAAAAATTGTCAGCAGCACACCATAAGGAGATTACTCAGGACACACTGTCCAAAAACTGCTGAAGTAGAAAATCTTTGTTGTTCCATTGTCTTGCCAACAAAAGTCTCCAGAATTGTAAATAGACTACATTACTTCAAAGTTCAAAAGCAGTGCTGCAATAATTACTCCTCCCAACAAAAAAAACAGCAGCGATTCACCTGAAAGTGGGGAAGATACCCCACTTACATATACTCAAATCGAGTCATTGGCTTACTGAAACTCCTCGATGAACAAAACACATCTGTTTTTTTCTCCCAATTTCAAGATAAATCATTTTGTCCAGGGTTAAATCCATAGTGAAGAGAAACAAAAATCTTCCGTGTTAAGCAACCAGCATAGGAAGAGGGAACGCACACCGGCATATGGCACACCAAATGTTATAATGCCTCCTCCGATGAAGGGCAACTCACCGGCAACATCGAACACAGTCAGGGCTTACTCAACGTAGAGTGCCATAAAGATGAAAAGCAGAAGAAGATGGCAGCACGCATACTCATGGAGCGCCTGGGGGGTCCAGTAATGTTGGTGCTGTAACATGGCTGTGCAGCACACATATGAAGAAACGGCATAGAGACCGAGGAGAAATCCACTGAACCTTCACACCAAGGTAAGGGTTTGCACGAGACAACTCAACACTGTCTGCGGCCCTTTTAAATGCTGCAATAGTAACAGCTAGTATTTTCTCAAAATTACCTCAGTTCCTCTTTAAAATGCTGCATAACATATCTGCAACAGTTACCTCATTTCCTCTGGTCTTAACAACCTATTATTTCCCTGTAATTGACACCATCAACTGCACCTTCGGTTCCTCACAACAGCACTTCAAGCTGCTTCTAGTGTGCTAACGGCATTTCCAGCACATGCTAAATGAACCAGCAGCCCATATCCTCATACACAGCTGGCAGGGAGACACCCTAGGTATAGTTCTTGGCAAATTTAGGAGGATGGTCTCACTTTGCGCAAAGAGAAGTGCAAGTTTCTGGTGAGTGAAGTTGAATACCTTGGGTACCGCATTTCCAGTGAAGGAGTGAGACCGAAACTCAACCTTGTATTTACCATTGTCAATGCACAAACACTCATTGATATATATATGCTACGCTCCTTCATGAGAATGGCAGAATATTATTCAAAATTTCTAAAGTATTTTGCCACTAAATCTGAACTTTTGCAAGCTTTACTTAGGAAAGGGCGTAAGTTTGCGTGGGGAACTTCTCAAGAAAAAGTGTACTCTGGTATTAAGGAAGAGATTTCCAATGCAAAAATCTTTGCTCCATTTCAGTGTAATTTGAAGACTTTACTCACCGTGGACGCAAGCGCAGTTGGTGTGAATGCCGTCCTGTCACAGATACATGGTGGAGTTGAAAGAACAGTTGCCTTTGCTTCCCCTCTCTCTCTAAAACCGATAGGAATTACTCAGTCATTGAGTGGGAGGCATTGGCAGCTGTTTGGGCCACTTCTCATTTTCACACTTTTATATGGGGTTCTAGAGTGATTCTCAGAACAGATCACAAACCTTTGTTGAAGGTGCTGGCACACAATGGTTTTAAGAATGTTCAGCTCGCCTCGCTAGATTAGCTGTCAAGTTACAAGAATGTGATTTCACAGTTTAATATTTGCCTGGCTGGAAAAATAAAGTGGCTGATTGCCTTTTCAGGTTACTGGACAAATGTGTGAAGGAGGCGAAGTATTCACAGAGGAAGTTGTGGCAAGTGTTGTTGAGATCTTCACTGGTATGCACAGTGCAATCTGCAAATGTGAGTGGTTGGAATCTTTAGACAAAGATCAAGAACTCAAAGCTGTAACCAGAATAATCAATGAGGGTGTCAAGAGGTAGAGTACGTATTCTGATGATGTTAAACCATATTCTAAAGTGGTAAAAGACTTGTCTGTTAGAGTTCAGCGAAGGGTTTATGAGTGTTCAGAAGTATGATGGCGCACAAAAGGTAGTGGTTGGGTCAAAAGAATTGGTGGTTATGGTTGGTGCAACTTGGTCAGAGAAAACCCTAAACTCTGAGAACCAAGGGTGGAGAGAGTCCTCCCTTGTAGTAAAATGTAAGCAAAGTCCAGTGCACACAACGAGTTCGTGTGATATGATTGATCACAGACAAATGCCAAGGATGGAGTCGTACAAACGTGTTCTTTTGGTGTCGTTTTATTGGAGGGTGGGTGGTTGGAACAAGAAAGCCAGCCTTGTCTGTTAATCCTGACCACATTCTTGTCAGGGATGAGAGATTTGTTCCTCCTGTGGCACTGAGGCATACATTAATCGCCTTAGCACATGAAGGCCACATGGGACAATCTTTCACTCTCAAATGGGTGGTGGATAATTTTTGGTGTAAAATGTATTATGATGTTAAGAGGTGGATTCAGAGCTGTATCTCATGTAAAAATTCAGAGAAAAGATTGAAAGTAGGTGGGCATACTGTCCTTCTCTATACTTTTAGGTTCCTTTAAGGATTTTCTTCCAGTAGCTTTTTCAGGCTGTAATGACTTGTAGTTTTGGTTTCAATCCACTTGCATGCATAGATTCTTCCTTAATCGTCGCCAAAATATGTTGTAGAAGAAGGCACGCCTAACTCCAGGGTAGATTAATTAAGTAGGTTTATTAGATAAGATGTTATGAAGGGCCACACCAGGAGCAGCCTTCCTGCTGCTCAGCCCATTCTCCAACTGACTCTCTCACGCACCAACATTCCACAGCCACCTCACACACCAACATTCCAGCACCACAGTCACACTGGCTGAGCAGCAGGTATAACAGTTTTAATGTGTGTAAAAACAAACAAGTCATGTTATTTGCCATTTGATAAATACATACAATTTTATTTTCACGTTTAATCAGAGTTTCATGAATGAATACATGGAAAATGATGGGATTTCCACCAGATGAAGGACGTGCAGGCCGAAATGCACTGTAGTTTTGGTATAATGGTGAATAATGCTCACAACAGTATTTCGGACACTGGATTCTTTTTGATTGAAAAGAAATCGCAGCATGATTATGAATAAACATACATAAATCAAAGAACATCTTAGTGTCTTGAAATGGAAAAGCATTGTGGGCACTGGATTATAATTCAACCCAAATGCATGCACCTCACAGCATGGCACTCTGGGGACACATAGTGCACACTTTATTTTCCAAATATACCACATGATTTGCTGCAAAAATGTTTTTGGCTCCAAGAGATTCAAAAAGAAGACAATGTGCTACATTATTTACCTTGTCTCCCCATAATTTAGATAAACTTCATACATAATTAGGTAGTTCACATAATACTAGTAGCTTTTAAAAATGGTACAACTGCAGAAAGGTTTGGAGCTCCGGTCATAATGATGAAATCCATATTTGACACAGAATGTGAAATGTTTTCCGTATAAGGTGTATGTGTATAGAGCATATCCAGCTGTACTGCGTGTGATATGCTATTGATTACCATTGTGGAGTGTGAGGATAGCCCAGGACTCACAATTGACCATCCTTTAACCTTGGTAAAACATTGTGAAATGTGTGTTTTCATACGACTTTACATTGAATTTTGTGCAGTAAAAGCAAACAAACAGGTAACATATGAGGATATACGGACCCAGATTTTCCAACGTAGGCCCAGAAAGGCTTGATACATGGCAAATACTCAGGATAACTACTGAGTGTGTACATGAGTTTTATATTGTTTTGCTGTCTCTTAATTTATCTTTTAGCGGTATCCTGAAAATTTGGCAGACGTCAGGCCCTCGTGCATTATAATGTTATTGTTTCCGCTTTATTTTGTGCTTATGTTGTATTATTGTTGGCATAATGTGTTACTAAAATATAATTAAAAACTAAACATTTCTGACTAATTTGTATTAATTATAATTATGTTTTTTTCTTGCTCGAATAGATGAAGACTGGTCTTGGAGTCAATGTTATCAGCCTTATAATTCTTTTATTTGGACTGTATACTTGGGGAATTCCCATGTTTGACCTCAACACTTTTCCTGAATGGGCCCCATTCAGAAATCTGACATCACCATCAACACCATAATGGACTCATTGTTGCTTTTGAAAGAAAAAGAAACAGGTTGAATGTATGAAGAACCAGCTCACATTTAACTATAGAACAATTAACACATAAATGGTGTTTATGAGATTAACATAATTTGCCAAATTAAAGTATTTGAATCAGGAGGTAACATAAGAATTGCATTATATGCTGTTAATTTTTTAGACACTTTGTTTAAACCTTAGGAAAATGTACATTCTTAAAACAAGGCTCTAACTTACCTGATTTTTGTATTATTTAATAACGTTGCGTCTATTGCTTTTGGAAGCATGATGCGCCTTTCTGATAAATAATTTAAGGCCGTGGAATTTAGCATAGTACATTACGAGATCTACTTCTTTTCAAAGAATCGATCCACTGCAATGTCCCATTAACAGTGTGTTTACAATATTCATTTAAGGTGAAAATGACAATTTACTGCATATTCAAGTCCAGCATTGTGGCCAAATGCCACCTTTTTATGACTTACTGTGTTTACATGACATTGACATGTCTTATCAACCACATTTTGGGAGCTTTCAGAAGTACATTTATTTCTTAACAATGGTAAAAAATGTAAGAATGTTTATGCAGTTGATGTGAGACTGCAGAGAATGTACGGTATTACATGCCTAGGTGCTGTATAAATTTTATCTCTACAAGTTGTTATTAAAACATTCAAGTTTTTGTAAAGAATTTGTTTTCATTTTGACTTTTTTCAAAATTAAAAATGTGTGTTAGTGAAATGTTACAAAATCTGACCACATACTTTTGGAACCATACCTTCCAATTCCTTCTAATCTAAACACACAGGTAGCAGCAAACGTGATGAACACTTAATTGAAACCTTCCTTCAGAATGGTAAACGTGTGGCTTGGAAACGATGTAACGGTACATACAATGGGCCGCGTATTTGTGAGCAGACCCATAAAGACTTGGGACGTTAGAAATCACGTCTTATCAACATCTATTTCTTTATTCATTTGTTGATTTTAAGGAACTGTTTTCTGTTGTGTCAGATCGTTTTCCTTTACCAACTCACAGAATATTGGAGAAGTGTGGCTCAATGATTAGAGCGGCAGACCCTGATACAGAGGACTAGCCCAGGACCAGGGTTCAATTCCCCGCCTCGGCGGGTCTTGGGCTCAAAATTCCACAGACCTGATAATTCTCGCCTCGGTGCCTATTCCAATCATGGAGTCCCACTCTGCAACTCTGGGCAATAGCTTGCTTAATCTCCACAATGGCCCCCACAACGCTAAGGATGCCTGGCCTCCACCTTGGGGGTGCCCAGGAGTGGACGCCTCACAGGGAAAGCCAGGATGGGTTCCACAGCGGTATTCGTACAAGCGCCTTGAGACCCTTGCGGGTGAGTAGTGCGCTATACAAGTATCAATTTACAGAATAGATGTATAAATAGTTTGCAGGCCAATTGATGTTACCTCCCGACCTATGTTAGGTTGATTCCAACTGTATTTTCTCCGGTTCTCATTCATTCATATATAAAATACTAGCAGCCCGTCCCGACCTTGTCCGGGTGCTTTCAGGCTTCCCCCTACATTGCCCAGTGGCTCCGCCCGCCCCGTCCCCCGCCTGCCCCGACCCTCGCCTGGTGTTGTTAGTCTCCGTCCCCCGCCTGCTCCGACCCCCGCCTAATCCTCCTCCCTCCAGACTGACCTCGTTTTTTTTCTTCTTTTGGTCAAGAAGTAAACTTTATTACATAAGTGTTGATTCACACACAGTCCTTTCATCCTGCTCAGCAGGAATAATGAGCAGGGCCAGAAAGAGTTCCCCGCTCTTGCTGCCCCCACCCCAAGTGCCACTCGGATGTCGATCTTGCATGTCGCCCCAGTGCTGTTCCTCCTGGAAACCTCCAATCGCGTCACTCATCCCACAGCGCCCGTGCTTCTCCCCTAGCCTCACTGTAGCTCTCAATAGATTGTCCACTCGGGCCCTCTCTGGTCTGGGTAGCAGGTACCTCCTCCTTCTTGAGGTAGCGCCAGTAGATAACCGGATGAGGGCCACTTCTTGCTCCGGTGGATGTTGCCATTCGTACCAGGGCTACCATGCTGCCCCTGTCTGCAGGGCGGGTGCGGGGGGAGTCTTTGTCACGGCACCATGTGAGTTAGTGTAGTCCTCCTCCTGAAAGTCAGCCAAGGGTACACGAGAGCCCAACAACCCAAAATCTCGAGCCTTGCCGATGACATCCGTCAGCTTCTTCTGCTGCTTCATACACACACCGGTGCGCATGGGGTTGAGGATCTCGCCAGTGTAAGGAGAGATGAACTGCTCCAGGAGCTTCACGTTCTGATGGTGTAGGCCCAGTTTCTGGTCTCTGTCGATGGTGCAGGGATTTCCACAGATCTTTTCTCCTCTAATGCAGGTTTTCCTCGTCTTCTGGGGCGGGATCCCTCCCTTGTCGTTCCTGCGGTAGTCGTCATATGTCCTCAGACCTCTGCTCCTGTTCCTGTCGTTCCAGCCTGCTGCCCCACGTAACTTAACGTTTGCTTTTGTAATTTTTCAATTGTAATTGTTTCCTCTTGTGTCATTACTGGTCCTATTGTGAAGCGCACTGACACCTTCGGGTAAAGTCTGTGCTATATAAAAACGCATAAATAAATAAACCCTGGACCTACCTCCTCTTTACACCCCTGGACTCACCTTCCCTGCCCCCCTCCTTGGACTCACCTCTCCTCCACTGCTCCCCTCTGTACACTGCTCCCCTCGGTACACTGCTCCCCTTTGTACACTGCTGCCCTCTGTAACTCTCGAACAGATCCACTTCCGGGTGACTGGAGGCAGCGGCCGCACTGAGCGGAGGTTTTTTTTTTATTAAAGCATGCTTGTTTTCGAAGAGTGACGTTACCCTGTCAAATGTCTGCTTACAGGTCAATCGTGGCAGAGTCAGCACAACAGCGAGGGCCGGAGGGAGCATCCCCCCGTCGGCCGGCGCTACTTTGGGGGGGACTACTTTTTTTATTTAAGTAATTTTTTAAATAAGGTCCTTTTTTTAAGTTTACATAGCCTATAACCATCTACACACCCTGACGATTTGTACGGTGTATCGGGTGTGTAGATTGGCGCAGTGGTTCCCGCGTTTACCCGCCTCAAAGCCTGCAAGTTTCTCCTTTATTATAGTAGTGTAGATATATTTAGTTTGAAGTAAAAAATAAAAAAAAAGAAATCACGTCTTAGATTATCGATATCTCAGCTGAAAATGCACACACAGACCCGTCCCCCAGAAATGCCCATGCTAGTAAACTATAGTCACAGGTGAGTGAATTAAGCCGATAGGGAGCATCCCTCCTTTTCTGCTGATACACAGTGAACGAGACGCTCCGCTCCTCCCAGCAGCGACTGTACCTTGTAAAAGAGATACCATATTCTTGTATGAAAAGATGATTTGAGTAAAATAAATGACTCCTTGAGAACCATTATTCTTCAATTTCTTGGTGCACCCAGGATTCAAGGTAGAACAAGGGTTGGCTCTTTTATGTTTCTCTCACATTTCCTGTTGAGACAATGACTGAATATCAAGCAAAAGCACCAACGCCGAAAACTGAAATTGTCTTTACTTACTTCATATTAATTTGAGACGTTCTCCTTTACTGCAATTGCCCTTTTTAACATTTGATAAATAATTACAAGTTTATGATGCAGCACCTCCACACAGCCACGAGCTTCAACAACATGTTAATTTGAAGCATTCCTTCTAGACCATGAATCCGCTATAACAATTGAAACAAGCACTGACAAAGCTAGTAGGTCTGACATTCGCATACCTACAGTACCTCATGTCATTTCTATATGCCCTTTTGAGTCAGAAACAACAGCTTAAAGTCTTTAACAGGGCAACAGCCCTTCAAAACATTACTAGATGGTCCTTTGAAGTCAGACGCAACTGCTTAACTAGCCTATCACAAAGCTGCAAGAACTCAAGTCGTTCATAACTAAATGAGACCTTTAAAGTCAGATATAACTGCTTCAAATATCCTTCACAAAGTTGAGGGTGTGTGCCTTCAAATTAAAATGTACATATACACTTTTGCTAATCTAATTAGTTTGTTTTATATATGATGACTAAATATACCAATGCAGGTATATGATGATGAATCAATATGGAAGGTGAAGCTTTGGAGTCGTCTCACGAATCTCCAGCAACTAAAAAAAGAAATGCTATTGTTTTACTAGTTTGCACATAGAAAGTTTTGGGGAGTATCTGTCAAGCAAAGGCTGAAATAGGAACTTCAGTTACAGCAACAGCCTAAACCGCTGAACGGATTTACACTAAATTTGGCTGAAAGCAAGATCTTGATCCAGAAAGAGTGCTTTCGTGTTTTGGTGTAAATCCTTTCCATTAGTTTTTGAGCAATTAATTCTCAAAAACTTTGTATATCTAAGGAACATAGTGGTTTCCCTGCCTGCACCGGCACGAATAGGGAAACCTGTGTTTACTCCTTCTTGGTGGGATTCTTTTCAAAACTCCTGCCACACAGGAGCAAACACAAAGTCTAATACCAGCTGGCAGGAGCTTTCGAAATGCTCCCGCCAGCTGGGACCAGACTTTTGATCTGTTTCCCTGCCAGCATAAATGCAAGATGGGAAACAAATCAAAATATTGCTCCTGCCTCGAAGGAACAGCATTAGTAACTCCTTCCTCCGGGCAGGGGCAATTTCATCTCCGGCTGCATGCGGGGAGCCGGCTCAGGGCGCAGGGGCTGCCAGAGGCTACCTAGGAGTATATGGTTGGTGCCTTGGGTAGGTACCAGGGCACCCATCTTTAACTAAGAGGGCTTGGGGGCTCCTGGGCGATAACGATCTAAGAGGGGAGCCAGGCAGCCTCCCTCCCCTTTATGTTAAGTAATGGCCCTGGGGCGGGTGGTCTCCAGGGCCTTACGAGGTTCGGGAGGGAGCCACATGACCCCCTCTGCCTCCATTTAAAACAAGCATTTGCAATGCAATAGGTCTCGCATTAGGAAAGTTTGAGCTATTGGTATTGTAAATTAAATTTTTTGTATTTATGTGTTGGTTTTGAAAATTGCGAAATTAATAGCTTTGTTATTTACAATGCCAATGGTTTTAACTTTCGCAAACGTGACACCTATAGCATTTGTAACGCAATATGTGTTGTATTTACATGACTTAGATGTATTGATGTTACAAATAACAATGGCTTGTTAATTTTTTAATAATTAATACTTTAAAAAAAGTTATTGTAATTTATAATGACAATAGCTTAAACTTTTGTAAATAACTTTTCTGAAAATTATGTGCATTGTATTTTATTATGACGGAAATTCAGGAACAGAAGTGAAATATTAACATCTTTTTGTGACATTTGTAATAAAGCTTGAAACATTGAGAGAACATATCTGAACCAGTTGTTGTTGAATGGTTGCACAGATTGATGCTGTGGTGGCGTTCAGTGATGCTGTGGTAGCGGATAATGATGTTGTGGTGCCCCTGAGTGATGTGGTGCCCCTGAGTGATGCTTTGGTGGTGCGGAGTGATGCTGTGGTGAAGCGATAGATAGATAGAGGGAGGGTGATAGATAGATAGAGGGAGGGCGATAGATAGAGTGAGGGCGATACATAGATAGATAGAGTGAGGACGATACATAGATAGATAGAGTGAGGGCAATAGATAGATAGAGTGAGGGCGATAGAGTGAGGGCGATAGATAGATAGAGTGAGGTCGATAGATAGATAGAGTGAGGCCGATAGATAGATAGATAGAGGACGATAAATAGAGTGAGGCAGAGAGATAGATAGATAGAGTGAGGCCGATAGATAGAGTGAGGCCGATAGATAGAGTGAGGCCGATAGATAGAGTGAGGTCGATAGATAGAGTGAGGCCGATAGATAGAGTGAGGCCGATAGATAGAGTGAGGCCGATAGATAGAGTGAGGGCGATAGATAGAGTGATAGTGTGTAATTATGTGGCGTGTAATTATGTGGCACTGAGTGGTATTTGGAGTGTATTTTGCATTGAGTGCAGTGTAATTATGTAGTGTGTACTTATGTGGCACTGAGTGGGAGTTGGAGTGTATGTTGAATTGAGTGCAGTGTAATTATGTGGCGTGTAATTCTGTGGCACTGAAAGGGATTTGCAGTGTATGTTGCATTAAGTGCTGTGTAATTATGTGGAGTGTAATTGTGTGGCACTGAGTGGGATTTGGAGTGTATGTTGCATTGAGTGCTGTGTGATTATGTGGCATGTAATTATGTGGCACTGAGTGGGATTTGGAGTGTATGTTGCTTTGAGTGCTGTGTAATTATGTGGTGTGTAATTATGTAGCCCTGAGTGGGATTTGGAGTGTATGTTGCATTGAGTGCAGTGTACTTATATGGCGTGTAATTATGTGGCATTGAGTGGGATTTGGAGTGTATGTTGCAATGAGTGCGGTGTAATTATGTGGCGTGTAAGTATGTGGCACTGAGTGGTATTTGGAGTGTATGTTGCATTGAGTGCTGTGTAATTATGTGGCGTGTAACTATGTGGCACTGAGTGGTATTTGGTGTATGTTGCCTTGAGTGCTGTGTAATTATATGGCGTGTAATTAAATGGCACTGAGTGGGATTTGGAGTGTATGTTGCAATGAGTGCGGTGTAATTATGTGGCGTATAAGTATGTGGCACTGAGTGGTATTTGGAGTGTATGTTGCCTTGAGTGCTGTGTAATTATGTGGTGTGTAATTATGTGGCACTGAGTGGGATTTGCAGTGTATGTTGCATTGAGTGCTGTGTAATTATGTGGAGTGTAATTATGTGGCACTGAGTGGGATTTGGAGTGTATGTTGCATTGAGTGCTGTGTAATTATGTGTCATGTAACTATGTGGCACTGATTGGTATGTGGAGTGTATTTTGCATTGAGTGCAGTGTAATTATATGGTGTGTAATTAATTGGCACTGAGTGGGATGTGGAGTGTATGTTGTATTGAGTGCAGTGTAATTATGTGGCGTGTAATTATGTGGCACTGAGTGGTATTTGGAGTGTATGTTGTATTGAGTGCTGTGTCATTATGTGGCGTATAATTATGTGGCACAGAGTGGGATTTGGATTGTATGTTGCATTGAGTGCAGTGTAATTATGTGGCGTGTAATTATGTGGCACTGAGTGGGATTTGGAGTGTATGTTGCATTGAGTGCTGTGTAATTATGTGGCGTGTAATTATGTGGCACTAAGTGGTATTTGGAGTGTATGTTGCATTGAGTGCTGTGTAATTATGTGGCGTGTAACTATGTGGCACTGAGTGGGATTTGGTGTATGTTGCGTTGAGTGCTGTGTAATTATATGGCGTGTAATTATGTGGCACTGAGTGGGATTTGGAGTGTATGTTGCATTGAGTGCAGTGTATTTATGTGGCGTGTAATTACGTGGCACTGAGTGGTATTTGGAGTGCATGTTGATTGTGTGCAATGTAATTATGTGGCGTGTAATTATGTGGCACTGAGTGGTATTTGGAGTGCATGTTGCATTGTGTGCAATGTAATTATGTGGCGTGTAATTATGTGGCACTGAGTGGTATTTGGAGTGTATGTTGCATTGAGTGCAGTGTAATTATGTGGCATGTAATTATGTGGCACTTAGTGGTATTTGGAGTGTATGTTGCATTGAGTGCAGTGTACTTATGTGGTGTGTAATTATGTGGCACTGAGTGGTATTTGGAGAGTATGTTGCATTGAGTGCAATGTAGGCGAATGGAGCAGTTCTCAGGTTTAGCAAAGATTATAGACTATGCTTTGAACTGAGGTAGCACAGAAGAGAGATTAGCCACAATTAAATTTGAAGTTGACAGGAAATCTCAGTTAGACTCCAGAATGACCATGACAGAGATGATCACGGTAGCAAAATTGACATGTGAACTATATCTCCTTAGCCAAGGAATGCCAAAACCCATAGCATAATTAGTAGAGGCTATTTTATCCAGAAGTACCGTTAATATAATCTTCAGAAGAGACCTGTTATCTTAAAGAAGCGTTTCTTACCAGTTCTGAAGTTAATAGTGCACCATCAACAGTTCGATCTATTTTAGTCTTAGTCCTTCTGCGAATATTGTTTTTTCTAGTCAACTCATGATCAATAAAACATCCATGCGCCCCACAATCAAACAGTAAAAAAAAAAAATAAAGTCCTTTGACACAGCCGCACATTCTTTTGTAAAAGTGTGCAATACGCATACACCCACCAAAAAAATTATGCAGACAGCATTTTTTCTTTTTAGTTGCCAATCAGAGTTGGATCGGTAACCTAAAAGAAAAGAAAAGGCCCCAAAAATGTTTTTTTCCTGAAGTGGGCAGATGGGAGGGGCGGGGGTCCAGATGGTATCAGAAGCAACACTAAATACTGTGACGCAACAACCCAGAGGGAGGAGGCAAACAACGAAGCACCACAGGGGAGGATGGGGGTAGAAAATCGAAACAACAAGGGGACACGAAAGCAACAGTGGGAGAGCTAGAGAGGGGACACGAAGGCAGCGTGGGGAACAACATTAGCAAAAGGAACATAGTGGTGTGGCTCACTGGTTAGAGGTGGCAGACCCGCAAGCAGAGAACGGTCCTGGACCAGGGTTCAATTCCCGACGCGGCAGGGTCGTTGACCAGGGTCAAAACGGACTCGATAATTCTCGCCTCGGTGCCTACTCTAACCATTGAACACACTCGGCAACTCTGGGCATTAAGCTTGCCTCATCTCTACAACGGCCCCCCACAGATGCCGGGGATGCCTGGTTTCACCTTGGAGATACCCAGAAAGGGACCATCTCACAGGGAAAACCAGGACAGGTTCCCCAGCGGTCTTCAGCACCAGGATTCTCCATGGAGTCGCAGTGTGCTTTACAAGTACACCCACATTTACATTTACATTTACATAGGCAAGTGTAAAATAGAGGAGCAGGGAGAAGCTATCAGGCAACAACAGAGAGTAATATGGAGTTATGGGGTGGATATACTCAATTGAGGTAATGTAATGTAATGTTTTTGTGCTTTTCTATAGCGCAGCTATCACTCCAGGGAGCATCTTGGCGCTGTAGCCCGTAGCCAGATGGAACAGGCCGGAAAACTAATCAAGCATCGGGCCCTGCATACTTATACCACAGCTTTGCACGCAGTGTCCGTAAGATTGAAAATCCAGGTTTTCAAAGCTTTCCTAAATAGGTTCTCAGCGGGGATTTGCCGCAATTGCGGCGGGAGCTTGTTCCACGACCTGGAACCTATCACTCCAAGAGATTTCCCTCCCTTCGTGGCAAGCTTAAATTTGGGAATCAACAACAGATTCATGTTTGAAGACCTAAGGTTACGGGATGGCACGTAACGTCTGAAGCGATTCAAAAAGTATTCAGGCCCTCGCTGGTGGTATGCCCTGAATGTCATAACTAGTATTTTAAACAGGATGCGCTTATGAATTGGCAGCCAGTGAAGGGCCTTAAGCGCCGGCGAGGCGGACGACTTCCTCGGCCAGCCCAGGACTAGGCGGGCGGCTGCATGCTGGACCATTTGTAGCCTGTGCAGGACCGATTTATTTAATCCTGCATACAGGCTGTTGCAGTAGTCCAGTCGAGATGTTATAAGTGCAACCGCCACCGTTTCCCTGGCTGCCAGTGGAAGAAAATCAAAAAATTTCCTTAGGCCTCTGATGGTGTTAAAGCAGGTGCCGGCCACAGCCACCGGCTGTTGTTTAAATGACAATGACTCATCGAACTTGATACCCAAGTTACGGGCCGTGTCAATGGTGTTAGGAGGAACTTCTGCATCGGTTTTGGCCGAATTGCACTTGAGAGGGTTATTCCTCATCCAGTCGAAGGTGGCTGCGAGGCAGTTTCTAAGATTTTCTTCTGCTCCCGGCACCTCGCCATCCAGTACTAGGATGAGCTGAGTATCATCAGCGTACGATATAGTGCTGATCTGAAAGGATGAGATCAGCTCGATCAGGGGGACCATGTACAGATTGAAAAGTACGAGGCTCAAGCTGGAGCCCTGCGGCACCCCTGTCGTCATCGCTTTCTCCTCTGAACAAAACTCTCCCAGTACCGTGACTTGCCGCCTATGACTGAGGAAGTTTTTCAGCCACTCAAGTAGAACTCCTGCTATCCCTGATGTTACTAGGTGGCCAATCAATATGGAGTGTGAGACCGTATCGAAGGCCGCCGATAGATCTAGTAAAATCAGTACAGCCTTCTTCCCCTGGTCCATGGCGGTCCTCAGGGTCTCCACAGTAAACAACAAGGCAGACTCCGTAGAGTGTATAGCCCTAAACCCGGACTGGTTAGGGGGCAGGATATCATTATCCTCCAGGAACCTTGTAAGTTGTTTATTTACAACTGCTTCCGTCAGTTTGAATATTACTGGAAGCAGCGAGATGGGGCAGAGATTGGAGAGTGTAGTAGGATCTGCCAAAGGTTTTTTCTGTAGAGGCTTTACAGCAGCGAGTTTCCAATCCAGCGGGATCTCAGCAGTGGAAAGTGAAGAGTTAATGATGTCATTAATAATCGGGTTCACCGTGTCTACTAGGGCATGTAGCAACATCGGGGGGCAAGGGTCAAAGGGTGAGCCAGATTTACTAGCTAATATGGCCCAACAGGACTCTTCTAGACTAATGGGGCTAAAGCTTTTAAGCTTAACTGTCCCAGCGCCCTCTTCATTCGCCCCAACCGGAGGGAGTGGAATTGGTTGTGGGAAGTCTTTAGTTATATCTAGTATTTTTTGCTCAAAGTAATGGGCAATAAAGTTGCAAAGGGTCAGTGAGGGTGGAATATCCAGCAAGAGAATTCTAGGGTTCATAAAACTATTTACAATCCTGAAAATCTCTTTCTGTTTATTATTAGAGGTGATGGCTTCTAAATAATAAGCTTTTTGGGCGATTTTAATCAAGGCATGATACTGCCTCCGGGCCGTTTTATAAATGCTGAGCTCCTCAGCCTCATAGCGTCGGCGCCACCTCCGTTCCAATATTCTAACTTCACCTTGCTTCTCCTTTGGGGACAGTGAGAACCAAGGTGCAGACATTTTTTTGCGTCCACAAGTTTTGCCTGAATCGATCGGGTTCGTTGGGCCACAGAGTTCAGTGATCCAATCGCAGAAGCGTTTGTTGTCTGTTTCAGTATGGCCGATCGTTGTGGTTTACTTTCAGCGGCTCTCTGCAGGAGATCAGGATTAGCGATTAGCTTTATCCAGTCAGGTTTGGTACGGCCGCTAGCTTTGTTCAAGCCCGCTCTTGCCGCTTTCTTTTTGACTAGGAGATCGAATGGAATAAACTTATGGTCAGACCACGTCAGCACACAAGGGGGTTTAACCTTCAAGGTATTTAAATTAGAGCAAATGCAATCCAGGGTGTGTCCTGCTATGTGGGTGGGATCCAAAGTCAGCAGGGTAAGCCCAAGGACATTCATTAAATCTCTGAAGCACGCACACTCAAATCTGCGGCGGAATCCAAATGGAGATTTAAATCACCTAGCAGCGTAAAATTGGCGAATTTTAGGGTAAGATTGCTGAGTACCTCCCCAATGCTCTTAGAAAATCTTTTTGTTGGCCTGGTTGGCGATAAACTAGAGCCCCTGAGAAGGTTAAAGGCTCGTGGATCTGCAAGCAGAAACCCATGCTTTCCGCCCACTTGATATCCAGTAATTCATATGAAGTGCATTTCATAGAATCACAATAAATAATTGCAAGCTCACAAACACTAATGGAGTGCTCTGCACTAAAGAAACAAGCACTCGGCATTGCTGTGGTGGGGCGGGGGAGCGCATTCCTTTGAAGTCTGATGGAGGGGGGCTGGGGCGGCTTCCTTTGAAGTCTGATGCCGAGGCATGGTGTGGGATGTGCCTGGCGATGTGCAGGCGCCTGGGTCACATGAACTGTATTGAATCCGCAGTTTGGGGAGACTTTTCGGAAGCCTGACTAGAATCTCGACAAACAAGCATTGCTAAAGCAATGCTGTAGGTCGAGACCTAAAAACGGTCCCAGGGGATGGGCTCCCCAGATCCTAACAAGGCTTGGGGAGAGAACCACATGGTCCCTTTCCCCTTTAATAAAAAAAGGGTTGGGGGATGGGGTCCCCGGGGCCTAATAAGGTTCGGGGAGGGGAGCCACATGGCCCCCTTCCCTTAAATAAAAAATGGCCTGGGGATGGGATCCCCAGGGCCTAATAAGGCTAGAGGATGGGCACATGCCCCCACGCCTAAATAAAAAAGGCCTTGGGGATGAGGTCCTCAGGGCAAAATGTGGCTTGGAGAGTGGGTTCACACGGTTGGGTTTCGAGTATGGTAATTAAATATCACTTTACGTTAAAAAGAAGCCTAGAAATTCACTGAAAAAAACAAAGGTTAAAGTAACCTTATAGTTAGGTGAAATATTAGTAACATCCTAACATTTTGAACTTTAAAAAACACAGAAATTCACCTCAAATAACCATGACTCGTGCCCTAAGATCAGGCCCGGACTGGCCGTTGCGGGCACCGGGCAATCCCCCGGTGCGCCGCAAGGGTGGGGGCCGGTTTTGGGCCCCTGGGGGCCGTTTTTGTTACAGGACCGTTTTTGCAGAATAGCTGCAAATTCGGCCCTGTAACCAAATCGGCCGAAAACCGGCCCAGGTGGCACATTCACGCTACTTATGTGTGCAATTATGCTGTTTTAACAAACACATTAGTATAATCTTGACTGTAGTTCTTTTGGAACTACCAGATTTGAAAGGCAGGCTCAAATTACTTAGCTTCTCCCAGGAGCTTGAATAGTTTAGGCCGAAAAGACTATCCGAAATCCCCCACGGCACTTGGTGATGGGGAAGTCGTTGTGACTGCAGCCTCTTCATGATATCACCGGAGAAAGAGGGAGAAGTTGACACCCCCCTTCAGTTGACACCCCCCCTCCCCAGTGAAGAAACCCCACCAGCGTTCTAAACATTGAGACTGCAAACATGCAAATTAAGGAGGGGGAGGGGCAAATTTAAAGTCTTGACAGAAAAGTTGAGCAAATATTTGAAACATTGCACTTTATGAAGAAGTGTAGCGACTTGGCTATTGATACAGTTTGTCCTTCCTTGTCATCATTCTCTAAAGACGATATCACAGCAAAGATGAATCGGACATTAGACCACAGCAGAGGTGCAACAAGAGCCACATTTTGGGGAGGGAGGGGGTCGGGGGACTAATAAAACTTTTGTGGGGGGGGGCTAATTCTTCAAGCAATAGGCAGAGTGGAGATGCAGGGGCACCAAGAAGGGGTGAAAACACAACAAATCCTCGTTAACAAGTAAATGGTCTTTTAAAGACCTGTGAAGTACTTGGGTGCGGCTGCATTAAGACGGTCGCCAGCCAGGCTACAGCAGCTCAACAAGCATTTACAATGCAACGGTCTCGCCTTTGCAAAAGTTAGAGCTATTGGCATTGTAAATGACAAAATGTTTATTTATGTGTTGGTTTTGAAAACGGATAAATAAATGGCATTGTCATTTACAATGCCAATAGCTTAATCTCTCACAAATGCGAGACCTATTGCATTTGCACCCACACACACACACAGAGCCACACACACCCACACACACACAGCCACACACACACACACACACACACAGAGCCACACACACATAGAGCCACACACACACAGACATAGAGCCACACACACACTCACACACACATAGAGCCACACACAGCCACACACACAGAGCCACACACACAGAGCCATACACAGAGCCACACAAAGACACAGAGCCACACACACACGCACACACACAAAGCCACACACAGAGCCACACACACACAGCCACACACACACAGCCACACACACACAGCCACACACACACATACACAGAGCCCCAGAGCATAATCCCAAGAGCCAATGTAGTTTAAAAATTACTTGTGAAGAAGCATCCGGGGCACCATGGAGGCTCTGACAGCTTATTTGCAACCGTCCACCCGGGGTCCATCACTGGGTTCTCAGGTAAACACCCTGCGTTACGAGGCTGCCAGAGACTTAAAAAAAGCCCCACTACTCCCAGGCCCGCCCTTCCTGTCACACACTGAAAACCATTTAAAGCATTTCAGCACATTGTCACAAAGAGGTGTGCGGGGGAGGACACTTTTTTTGGTAAATGAGTGTTCGGCTTAAAAGGGAATGAAGAACCTTTAACAGGTGTTTGCCTGCGTCGGCTGGGCACATGTGCGCCGTAGACGAGCGTTGTTTGTTTTGTTGCACCACACGTGTTGACTTTAGGTTTCTTCGCACATTCATTACCAACACCCGAGACATAGGGCATATAAACTCTGAGCATAGGCATGGTGCCCCACGCCAGGAGTGCAGAGACACATTTCAGCCCAGGGGCTTCACTGGGACGTCTTTTTCTTTTTTTTGTACCAGTTATATTAAACAGGAACACATTCGTTTTTTTAGGCAGGGGAGATTAAGTGATTTGCCCAGAATCACAGGATGCTGAGTCCACGCTGAGACTAGAACCTGGTTCCCCAGTTCTACAGGTGGTAGCTCTAGCAGTAGTGCCGCATCCTCTCTGTAACTTAAGAGATCACTGGATCCATTTATTCACCCTTTGAAAGCGGCATATGATATAATTTAAAGCTGCGTGTCGGGCAAACACAAGGACATCCACGCAAATGCAAACGATTTCCTAAATACACAGTTTTTGTTTTTTACATACCGTAAAAGCAAGCAGTACATTCGAAAGCGTGGTGACGCAAGTTCAAGTGATTATTTGGCAGCATACCCATTTCCCATGTGTACTTTATCACAAAACATTAAGTGTTGTTTTTTGAAGGTGCAGCCTTTCCTTTAGAATCTTCGTGTTATTTTGTTATAGTGCACACTCACCACAAAGGAATTACACGTAGTTAAGGCTGTTGCTTAATTTCCTGTGTGATTGTCAAATTTTGCGTAATAATAACTGACACTGGTGCAGTAAGAATGCATACAATATCAGTCATAGTTGACTGTGTATTTACCTCTGAAGATGAACAGCATTGATCTACCCATTGTCTCCGCTCGCGTTGCGCAAATAGCACGAACATACAGAATTAACACACACATTGGTTTAGTATTGACGAATCCCGTGACCAAACAGGGGCTGGGTCTGTTCTTCCTCATGGTAGTCACCGGTTATATATGCTGCAGAGGCGCTGTCTCAAGTTCACTAAAATCTCTCTTGAGGCAAAGGCTATTTGCACAAATTAGCTGCTTCGTGCAGGACGGCGGGCAAAGCTCGGCCGTGACAACAGTCTATCCGTAGGAAACAAATACGAATTATTGCTGTATAACATAGCAACAATGGAGCTAATACTATCAAGTACTAACGGTAAGGAAACAAGAAAAAATATCAATATTTACAAAGTACTTGTTCATTACTATCACCACAATAATATTCAGTGTTTTCATTAGTGTTAACCTCTTAGAGAGCGCGTAGAGCACAAAATGTTCGCACACCCGGAGCAACAAAACAAACGGGTGTTTGCCTGCGTCGGCTGGGCACATGCGCTGTTTGTTGTGTTGCGCCACATGCATTGACTTTAGGTTTCCCCGCACATGCAACGCCCGAGACATAGGGCATATGAACTCAGAGCATAGGCACGGTGCCCCAAGCCAGGAGTGCAAAGACATATTTCAGCCCAGGGGCTTCACTGGGAGGTCTTTTTCTTTTTTTTGCAGTTCTTACATAACCCGAACTGGACCTGGAGGTATTGGAGAAGTTCTTTACATGAGTAGCAGTTACATTAAACAGGAACACGTTCGTTTTTGTTAGGCAGGGGGAGATTAAGGGGCAGATTTACAAGCCTCTTGCGCCTCATTTACGCCACCGTTGCGTCACTTTTGTGATGCAACGGCGGTGCAAATCCTGCTCCATGGTGCGGGGGTACTTACAACGTGACGCATCTGGGAGATGCGTCACATTGTAATGCCCTGCGCCACATGTAGGCGTTCCTGTGCAGGGGGGGGGGCGTTCCGGCGCAGGAACGCCTCCTAAAAGTGGCTGAGTGAAATCTACAAGATTTCACTCAGTCACTTTTAGGCAAATGCTGCGTCAAAACCCTGCGCCTGCCTGAAGCAGGCGTAAGGATTGACGCAGCATTAACTAGATAGGGCCCCCAGAACATTGCTGGAGCTGCGTCGCGCTTGCGAAGTAACTCCAGCAATGCGTCACTTTTATGGTGCGCCGCATTGTAAATACGGCACATCCATGATGGCGGAGTTGTGGCGCACAATAACTGGCGCATCCCTGCTGATTTGCAGGGATGCGCCAGTTATTGTAAATATGCCCTTTAGTGTTTTGCCCAGAATCACAGGATGCTGAGTCCACGCTGAGACTCGAACCTGGTTCCCCAGTTCTACAGGTGGTAGCTCTAGCCGTAGTGCCGCATCCTCTCTGTAACTTAAGAGATCACCGGATCCATTTATTTACCTCTTGTCCGCGGCATATGATATCATTTAAAGCTGTGTGTTAGCCAATGGTGGATTTTTTTCAAAATACTACCAGCAAAACTCTTAGCATATAAACAGGTCGCAAAGAGCCGACGGGTGCCAGATGTTTTTTCTAACCGCGCATGCTCCGAAGCAAGCACACGGACATCCATGCAAATGCAAACGTTTTCCTAAATACACCGTTTTTGTTTTAGCACAAACATACAGAATTAACACACACATTGGTTTAGTATTGACGAATCCCGTGATCAAACCGGGGCTGGGTCCGTTCTGAACCGTGCTCATATCAGGCTGTATGTATCGGAAGTGCGCACTCTATATGCCTCTCAACAAGGCTGTAAACTTTGCATGTTACTTCCCGCAGCACTTTTTAAACTTGCATCGCCTCTTGTATGTAAACTTTCATGTCCCCAAACCCTTCACCGCTCATACTCCGCCCGACATCCACGCTAGTTGATGTCATGAGCCTCGGGAGTCACCAGCAATGCCTGACTTCCTGCTGGCATAAAAGATTCCTTATGTTCTTTATGGGTTCATCTGGACCCATGAAGAAGATAAGAAACCTTTTACTCCAGCAGTAAGTCAAGGAACCCTTTCTGAAAAGGACGGGGCTTACAAAGAAAGAAGAACGTCACTAGGACCTCTTCTCCAATGGCTGGCCACCGTTTTGCATGAACGGTGACGCCAGCCAATGGAAAAGAGGGGCAGGGCTTAACCTTGCTAGTAGAAAATACCCTACCTCATTACAACTCGTCAGCTCGACTGCGCATGTGCGCAGTCTTTCGCAGGCCGAGATCTAAGAAACTGTCTGTGTGTGTGCTGGGGGAGCGCTCTCAGCCCAGGCTGACACACACAAGGAGGGGGCTGAAGCACTTTGAGCCCAATGGGCGTTGCGCTCCTGGACCACAGGGAACTGTTTTGTGTTTTCCTTATTCTTTTCTTATTTAGTGCTGCTCCTAGACGTGGATGACAGTGGGAATAAACAATACATACAAGAAACCAACCTTCATATTCCCTGCTGCAAAACGTTGCTTTTTCAGACTTATTGCAGCAGGATTGGGGACATCTAAGGCCATGGGAGCGGTATGCAGCTTAATATAGCAGTGGAGTCTCAGCACACATGAAATCGTGAATGACAAAAGTGCGCCTACTCGCAAGTGATTCCCTTTATCTCCCCTTTTAACCTCTTAAGTGCCCCTCCAATATTTGAATAAGCTCTGTAAAATATCTAGAGAAAGAGTGTGACACAGGAATGTGCAGATGACCCAGCAAAGTAAAAACCAGTTAGCTTACTGCTTGAACTCGTGAAATGATTTTAATGATAGTTTAATTTCAGAACTTTGCTGACCTATAGTTATTTGTTTGCCTTCAGATGTGCTATATTGGATATTTCTACACTATGATACTACTATATGTGACATATTAGAAGACCTATGTGCTTGCTATAAAAAGTAGATGGACATTTTTTGTCATCACATATGTAAATTAGCTAGCAGAATCTTTTTAAATCCAATACAATCAGAGATTGACGTCCATGAGAGGGCCTTGTCCTATCCATGCGCAGATTTGCAATCGGACTTTAAAAAACTGCATACAGCTGTTGCAACACCATGCAAAACACAAGTCACACTCCAGCCGACTGGAATTATTCTACAGGTTATCAAGCAAGGTTGATACTGCAAATTAACAGTTCTTTAAATCATAATTAGTAATGAGAAGGTTTTATTAGCAATTCAACACACGCACTCTCCAGAACACCCGAAAAGCAGGAGAGGCCTAAAATAAATGCCCCCCCTCAGTGTGGGAGGCGCATTTCTCTGCACTCTACACTAGCGCTGTGACCGGCTACAGTGACCATTTAGATAGGTCTGGGATGCTAGAGTTAGAAGGTCCCTCCTGGGTCTCTCCTGCCCAAGACCCCCCGCACGAGTGTTGACTGCGGGGGGCCTCGGGCATGGAACACCAGATAGACCATAGGGTCACCGAGGTGAGGATGGCCCCGAGAATTGGTGAGAGTATTTCAGCAAAGGAGGTGGAGACTGCAATCATTAGACAACTCCCTAACAAAGCACCAGGCCTGGATAGGGTACCGGGTGACCTTTTCCATTCTCAGCCAAAGATTTGGGCTCCGTACCTAACCGTATTGTTTAATGCGGTCCTACTGGGGGCAAAGATACCTGACACCTGGGCGGGGGCCGAGATCGTCCCCATTTTCAAGAAGGGGTGCCCTTCGGAGCCGTCAAATTATAGACCAATCAGTCTCTTGGACACTACCCAGAAACTGATGGGCCGGATACTCCTGGATAGAATACTGGGATGGGCGGAGGAGCATGAAGTAATGACTACCCTTCAGGCCGGCTTTAGATCAGGGATCTCGACCACGGACCAACTCTTTAGGCTGCAGGTCCTTTTTTGGAAGACCGTAAGTGTCGAGGGTGGCAGCCTCTACCTGGTCTTCGTAGACCTGTGGGCCGCTTTCGACCTTGTGCCGAGAGAGAGTTTATGGAGGGTCTTGAAAGACCTTGGCCTTCCTCCCTATCTATTGGAGGCCTTGAAGCGGTTTCATGTAGGGGACTAAGCCCGGGTGAGGTGCGGGAAGAACGGGGAACTATCTGCATGTTTCCCTGTAACTAGAGGCGTACGCCAGGGCTGCGCCCTGGCTCCTACGCTCTTTAGTCTCTATATAAATGGCCTGGTGGGGGAACTAGATAGAGTCAGGGATAGCGATGCCCCTTGGTTGGCGTCAGGCCGGGTGCCTGCTCTGATGTTCGCAGACGACATCCTATTGTTGTCGAGAACATCAACAGGCATCCAGCGGTTTCTGGACGGTTTTGTCTCATTCTGCGCCTCGCGGGGACTCGAGATTAATTTAGAGAAAACGAAATTCATGATCTTCGGTCCCCCGAAACGCACTCGCCCTAGCCCTACATTAATCGGCATCTCGCTCGAAAGGGTGAGAACCTTTGTATACCTGGGGGTCACTCTGACCGAGGACTTTGGTTGGGGCCCTCAGGTAGCCAAATCTACCCTAAAGCTCTCACAGATTCTAGGGGGCATAGGCAAGTTCCAGCGGACAACGCAATTTAAGCCAGTCTCCCCAGCGCTTGAAATCTACAGTGTTCAAGTTAGACCTGCTGTAACTTATGGTGCAGAACTTTGGGGACATTCGAGTACAGCAAGCCTTCTCAGGGTTGAACGGGCCTTTATGAGAAATCTGATTGGTCTACCCCAAAGCACCCCGCTCATACCCTTGAGATTTGACCTAGGTATGGAGCCCATCTCTGAACTATTAGCGGCCCGACCCCTCCTGTACTGGAGAAGGCTCTGGACAGTACCGGAGCTTGCGGATTACAGAGCTGAGTTCACTGCTGTCTGGGGGTCGTTAAAGAGTAAGAAAATACCCTGGTTGCTACATATTAAAACTATTGCCTACCGAATAGGAATGCCCCAAATATGGGAGACCCCGGCGGAGAGTTGTCCAATGGTGTGGAGAACTGTGCTGCTGGCCTCTCTGAGGCACTACAACCTAAGTCTGCTACACCGTTCGCCAAGTATGGGCAGGTTGTCTTCGGAATTTTTGCAGGTAAAACTTGTGCCCAGTAGGGAGGAATTTCTGGACCAAATAGAACCTCACCCTGCAAGAAAACTATATACACAATTAAGGCACGGTTGCCTGCCACTTGGGACACTGGCCTGCAAATGGGCAGGTCAAGAGGAGGGACTCTGCCCTGTTTGCAACAATTCCAAAGAAGACATTGCCCATGTTTTGTTTTTTTGCCCTGCTTATAGCGCAATCCGGAGAGCTTGGCTGGTACCACTATGTAGAAATCTGGGACTAAAACATTGTGCTCAAGCCGTTAGAATTTTAAAATATGATACATCCCCCTCATTGTGTTCTCGGTCTCCCGCTTTTTGTACGGTATGTGGCGCAGAAGGTCCACTTTGATTAATTGTGACTAATTTTAATGATGGCCATTTTTTTGTTTGATAACTGATTGTTTAATAATATTTTAACCGCTGGTTCTTAATTATTTATGTATTTTATTGTATGTACATACTTTGCTTGTGCTTTTATGGTCGTTGACCGAAATACAGTTATCACAAACGGTAAACGGTAAAATAAATGCAACTTAGAAGCACCCGCAAAAAGCGGAGAAAAACATTACCAGCTGCCTCACGAAAATCAACTTTCTTTCCTCTGGAAAAATGCCCACAACAGGTCTAATTTATAAATATAAAAGAGTCAACTCTGAGTTACAAAATGAAATGCTAACCTTCCAAAAAGTGACTAATCCCAAGCGAACCGTGTGGTTACTAACATGGGAAAGCAATAGCGTTTCTTAAAATAACCCTCACCCACCAAAAGGTCCCTTGGTGGCATGCTTCATCATCGGGACAGGGCATGCTACGACCGATAGATACGTGGGAGCACTTCGAAGTGAAGTGGAGTTATGTGTATTGGTGTGAGAGTGGAAGGGTCAGGAATCACTTTATTAAAAAACTACCTGGCTTTATGGAAAAACTAAACTTTAATGCTCCCTATAGCTGGTATTGATAAAAAAAATGGGGACAGAGGAGGGGAAAAGCTTTAACCCCTTGCATGCTCTGGACAGCCCTCGCCGTCTGAAGTCACAATGGGTGTGTGCGGGGACGGCCGGTGGCCGTCCTTATCCTGCCCACTATTCAAAAGCCTCACATAGCTTGAAAATGTGAGCAGAATGCAAGTGCTCCCACGTATCCATCAGTCGTAGCGCGCCCGTCCCGCAGTGGGTGGGAAAAACCTGATGATGAAGCATACCACCAAATGACTTTTTGGTGGATGAGGGTTGTTTTAAGTAACTATATTGCTTTCCCATACTAGTAACCAAATGGTTTGCTTTGTTTTAGTCACTTTTTGGAAGGTTAGCATTTCATTTTGTAACTCAGAGTGGACTCTTTTTGTTTTTTCATAGCTTACAGAGGCGATTGAGTCCATGACTGATATATCTCTTCACTCCCTACTTGATACTAACTTATAAATATATGCACATTTACCACAGACATAACACAGTATAGCGCTCTGAATAGTAGATCTCCCCCAAAACCTTTCGCAACAACCAGATGGTTTGGAAAGCAGTTAGTCAATGCCAAAGATACAAGGAAGGCCACTCTTGGACAGTGGATGCCAGAGAATTACGCATCCAATTGTAACGGTGAGCACCTTACCGGATTTGATTGTTAAACACAGTTAACTGTAGCTCTAGGGCAGGCTCAAAATTGGATGATATCACATTAACGGATTACACAATAATAATATCAACTTGTCTAGCATCTATAATATTAACATGAATTAGATAATCTCAATCAGTTGAATTAGTTTGGAAATAAAGATTTTTCAGCCGTTTAGGCCATTTTTGTTTTATGCCACAGTGCAAGATCACGAAAAGTTGCTCTCTCAAAACCGAAGTTAAAAAAGGATTGGAAAAGTCTCCCAATTTTCTGAATAGAGGAGGTGAGACTAATTTTTTTCTATGAGGGATTTAATCAGTTCGATAGGATGGAGCCATAGTCAGTATAATTATGATATTCCCCTCGCTCTCCACTCCGCCATAAAAATATGATACCATAAATAGGGTTCTTTTCATTTGGAGCTTAGAATCAAAAGTTTTTCTTTCCCACCAGGGGGGTTTGTGTTTTTTGAATGCTTTTTTTGAATGCCCTTTTTTTTAAAGTATATATTGTTTTGCCTTTGTAAGTCCAGTTACGTGTGACAAATTAGATTGTTATATAGGCAGTAGTAATTCATGGGATATTGATATAAATGAAATAGAATGGCATATAGGCAGGTTTAGCCTATGATGGCAACAGAAGAATTCTGTAAAAAAAAAGTATTAATTAGTGAGTTACATCTTTCTCTTTTTTTTTTTATATCTTTACAGCCCTGATGATGTCCCTGAAGGGACAAAACACGTAGGCTGCATTGTCTGCATATGAGATACTAAAGTTGAATTCAAGAAGAAAACACAACTGCATTGGGATATAATTATTTCATATTTGTTTTGGATTATTTTCTAATGGTAAAGATGTGTGTTGCTTAAACTCTTTGATACTAGAGATACTCCTTTGTATATATTTCTCTTTTTCGGGTAAATTTATACTGTTTTCTGTTTTGGGTCTCCTATAGAGATGCTCTATCCAGGATGGGCTGGATTCTCTCACACTCAAGTGGCCTGCTTGCCAATAGCCCCACCCAAAAGCCCCCTTAGCCCTTTAGCTAACGTTGAGCCCCTGCACTCTGCCACCTTTGTGCCACTGGTGGTGTAACAAATGTGTCCACTTAGACCTTGGTACTAACCGCGAAATCTCAACTCGTAAGTCCAATACTTACCTCAGAGTTTGATAACCATTTTTCCTCCCACAGGGACTCATAGTATGAGATTTCAGTTAAGAAAGTGTTCTATGTAGAACTACTAATGTATGGGGAAAAGTGAGCACTATTGTAACGTTATCTGAAAGTAATCAAAGAGTATTTACTGTATAACGCCAAGTATTCTGAAAACTGCTATCGACCCGTAACTGTTATAATTACAAGAACAACCGAATTTTCTTGAACAGTCACACGTTTGAAAGTACTTATTACCTACCAGTACCAATTCCTGGTTGGTTCTAGAAATAAACTATAAGTTTACCTTTTTAGGTTGAGCCTGAGCCAGCGCGCAACTCTGGGGATGATCTGTTGTTGTTCAGTACCAGAAAGAAGCCCCGTCGACTCCCCTCCCATATTTTTCATTGGCTTGTATATTTGTCCTTTGTAAATGCTGTCTTCTGATTCCTTACTAGGCTTGTTAGTCCCTCTTTACTACGGCCATATCTTCATTTGTATCCTCCCATGGCTACTGGCCCCTTTACTTTATTGTTACACAGTAAATGTACTATTTTCTTTATTGCATGACGACGCTCTTTGCTTACATTCAGTGGGCCATGCCTACTTTCACTTTTAAAGCAGCCGGGACAAAGGCAAAGACAAATTTGTTTGCAATGCCATAGGTCTCGCATTTAAATGCAAGACATATAGCATCGCAAATATTTTCTTTCACCTAAGCTGCATTTTTCTCTCACACACGCAAGTTCATTGCTCTGCGCGCCTCTTCCTTGGCCCTCCTCTGTCCCTACAGCCACTGATTCTTAGTGCCCTCAGTGTCACTGCCCCCTTCTGTTGCCCCTCCCTCCTCCCATCCAGTCCTGCCTGTCCTCCATGGCCTCGCCTCTCTTCCTCAGCCCCTCCTCTCTCCCCTCTGCCTCTGTAGTCTGGGCCATGCTGGTGCCCGTCCGGCCCCGGCTGCAGCCTGAACTCTTCCTTTGCTCAAACCTACCACAGAGCGACATATTCCCTTGGTATTGTTTGCTGGAGAGTTGGGCCGCAGGCAGGGCGAGGGACGGGACAGGAGAGTTGCCAAAGCTCAGACAGGGTCTGGCCCAGGGTCCGAGGGAGGATAGCGGACAGTCCCTGCAGAGGTGGGTGACAGCCTCTCTGGAAGGATCAAGTCCGGCTTGAGGTACTGCCGTCTGACATACGTGTGGTGCCGACTGTAGGTGATTTGGGGCCCCAGATGTATGTCTGTACTCTAGTCTCAGTGTACTGTGGAGTTGAGCATTCTGTTGGCGGTCTCTCCCAGTACTCTGCTCTGAAGTCGAGGTCTGCATGAGCCCCGGTCTCTATCTGAAGTCGAGGTCTGTGTGTCCCCTTGTCACTCTCTGAATTTGAGGTCTGCAATTGCCCCTGTCTCTATCTGAAGTCTAGGTCTGCGTGTGCCCCTGTCTCTATCAGAAGTCGAGGTCTGTGTGTGCCTATATCTAATTTCGAATCCTGGAAATCACTCATCGCTTGTTTTTCTTTCCTACTGTTAGTTTAAAAGTAATAAAGAACTAAGTGTGTTTGTATAAACACCCACAACTGTCTGAAGTGTTACACACAACATCATGCAATATAGGTGTTATGCATGTGTTGCATACCTGATTTGTTCAGTCTTTATCAATTCCTAAATATTATGGCATATTTGCTAGCAAGCTCCTACAACATGCATCTTTTTGGTAACTGGACAGACTTTCACGTGTCTGAAGCCTGTACCTGGAGATATTGATAACCTGTGGCATAGCTGTACTGCCTGTAGTTTGCGCCTTGTAACATGTACAATTTGTTTTGAAACCTTGAGTGATATGGTATTCTTTTTCTATAACTCGGTGTTTGTATTTGAGGCTGTGCTTAGGTACATAATGACTGTGGCTTGGCACCTAAGGCTGTCCCTTGATATAAAAGACATGTGGCATCGTTCTGGTCATTTAAGACTATCCCTGGGAATGTGACCGTTGTATTAAGGCGTTTGAGGCTGTACCTGGACATACAGTGATTGCAACAGGGTAGGCAATTTTCATTTTATCATGGTTGCAATACTGGCACTTCATTGAAGCAAGCTAGGTAATGTACGTGTAGTCAATGGAAAAAATCTGCTTTTGTAAATGTGTGCTTTTGCTTATCTTTTCTTACTTTTTTAGGTTACTTATGTCAATTTCTGATGTCTGTAGGGTCAAAGATTATTTGCCATCGCTTAATGTTTTCTCATAGGTCATGTGACTTCACTTTCTGTGATGATGTTGTAGGTCAAAGACATGTGATGTCACTTCCGATACCCCTGCTTTTTGGTTGAATTGACATCCATGCCCATAGCTGAATTATCTGAAGTCCTCCTTTGTATAGCTTCCATTGGTCACAATCTGGAATATTTTACCACTTCACCCTCAAATTGAGGAGGAGCTAAAGATTACAGCGCTGACACAGTCCCTTAAGGTTGACATTAACACTTTTCACTTACAATACATATGGGATGCATCATAGACACCTACAGGATTAGGAGTCGCAAAACATTTTCAAGAATCACTTCCCAGACGTATGAGGCTGAAGTTTATTCACCTGACATTCAATCTAAATTCATTAGCATTTTTTAGGCTCTGCTGAAGCAGTTTTCAATCAAGCAAAGCTCAGAGCTGATTATACAGGCACAAGAAAGAGCCTCGCGCGCATGTTCTATGTTCCTGCCTAGTATTGCTGGCTGGCTAAGGCCAGCGCTCCCCAATGCAGGATTAATGGGCTGTCGAGAAGCAGCTCCATATTGCTAAAGTGGGTGTTGCCTTATGCAGATTTGGAAGGTTATTAAATACTTTGATGTTTTTTTAAACCTTTGGTGAATAATCAGTCCTACTTATTTTATGTATCGTGTAAATGATTGCTGCTTTAAACCGTTTTTTTTCTAATCCAAAGTGTCTGCTACTAGTTCACAAATTGGCTAAGGTCTTAAAACTTTTACCTGTAATCAATGGTGTAGCAAACCGTGAGGGGAGGGGGGCCTGCATAATATGCTGAAGGGGCCTCTCCCATCAGTAGGGGCAGATGTGGCCCCCTCCAGTATGGGTAAGCCTGGGGGCCTCCCAGCGCCGCAGGGGTTGGGGGGCCTTTGTTATGCCCCTTCATGTAATAACTTTTGTATTTGTGCAAAAAAATTAATTCTTGATGACAATGTGCTATATATCTGATGAATTTGTATGTACTTCGTTAGGATGTGTTTATTTACTTTCAACAAAACTTTTAAAGTGTTACAATATTGCTCCGACATAGTATCCGAAGCATGTGACTAAGATGTCACGGAGCTGATTAAAGCTGCAGACCAAAGGCCCTGATTCAGAGTTCTTCGAAATCAAGGTGCATCACACCTCATAAATAATTATACCCCAGGGTATGTTATTTATCGGATGCAATGACAGAGAATATTTTGAGTTTTTAGAGACTAAAATGCGAATTTTAGTGCTTATCACAGCAATTATTAGATGCGTTAAATAACCCCCAACTCGGAATTTCAACCCCTGAGCAAACATGAGTTTGGACTGGGGTAGGAAAACACCGACCCACTGATGATCATACTAATTCACCACTATTCCTCTCTGAGTTCCGGAGTAGTGTGCTACTCGCCGAAAAAGAGATATGATGCTTTGTCAGGGGTAGCAGGCACTACAGAAATGCAATTACAATAATCAGGGCCAAAGAGTCGAATAGAGAAGCATTCTTTAAAATTCACAAACACAGAAACTGTTTTCTAAATAGCATATAGCTACCAATGGGGCATATTATCAAGGGGGTTTATCTCTGCTTTTTTGGCTTTAAAAGCCAAGAAAGCGGAGATAAAATTATCTCCCTATTACCAAGCTGTCGCTAACACCAGTTAGCAACAGCTAGTAGGAGATAGCGACCATCTTGGGCCCCACTTTGCATGTCAGTGATATTTATCACTAATGAGATGCAAAGTGGGCGTGCCAAGATGTTAGAGACTGAAAACAGTCGCTAACATCGCTATCTCCTATTACCAACTTTTGGAGATATTCGCGCTAAGCGGGAATATCTCCAAAAGCTAACACCTGCCCTGAGCAGTTCTTAGCCATGTTATCCAATGGGAGGTGGATAACATGGCTAAGAGCATTTGCTCGATAATGCATGAATATCGCTGACTTTTCAGCGATATTCATGCATTTCGGCCGTTTTTTATCGCATTTGCGATAAACCTTGTTAATAGCAAGGTTTATCTGCGATAAAAATCGCCGATGTGCGGCGATAATTTTTGTCTCTAAACAAGTTAGAGACAAAAATTATCGCTAGTTGTTGGTAATATGCCCCAATGTTTTTATGAGTTATATGGTTCACTGAAGTAAACTGTACACAATACCACAACAATATTAAAAAAGCATTTGTACAGCAATAGGTTTTGCATTTGCGAGAGTTTAAGCTACTGGCATTGTAAAAGATACTGGCCCTTATTTATGTTTTCTAAATCAATACATAAATAAAAGGCAATGCCATTTACAATGCCAATAACTCAAACTGTCATAAATGCAAAACCTATTGTATTGCAAATGCTATTTTATACATACCTAATTGGTCTGGATTCTGTCTCTGAGTATGTGACATCAGCCTTGATTGAGTGAATACAATAAATGCTTAACAAACCCTCCTGATAAGCCTAACTGCTCGACCACACTGCCACAAATAGAGCTGTTAGTGATTATCTCATTTAGCCTCTGCTATACTTCTGGGGGTCCCCTGGACTCTGTTGTACACACTATACCTTACTTTGGTATAGTATAGGCAGAGTCAGCTTCCTACCTTTGACAACCTGCATGATATTGGAATATTCCTCTGGCTTGATATTGGGATACTCTACCCTACAGTGCAGGTGCGTCTGGGTGGGGGAATGAGAGGAGGAGAGGGGGGCAGAGAGAGAGAGAGAGAGAAAGAGAGAGATCTTTATTGGCATACTGTTTCCTTGGCTAGTTTCTGTAAGTGGCTCTTCATTTTTGACGCAGATTTAGTCAGTGAAGAAACTGACAGCAGCGTGTCGGGTATGGGCATATATAGACTCTATCAACGTCACAACGGAATTGCATAATGCCCTTTACCAACGTGTAGAGGTACTGCTAAAAAATATTTCCAGATCCTCTCTGGTGCCCGGGGAGAATTCAAAGTTAAGCAATCTGCAGCTAGATCCTGTCTCTACCAGATAAGGCATAACAGAAGGTGAGTAAGAAGTTCTTTAAAAAGTATGTCAGGACAATCCCCTGAAAACCGGGACCGTCAAAGGACAATCTGAGCCGTCTAGTCATCCTACGCCTGGAAGCAAGCGAGACAGTGAGCGAATTAAGGGAAGGAGGCTGCTGGGAGGAATTTGAAGGTTTGCTTTTACCCTATGACTGTTTTTGTCTACAAATACAGATTTAACAAGCTAACTTGTCTATACTTGTTTGTGTGTTTGTCACTCTAGAAAATTATATTATTGTTTTTTCAAATGTTTGAGTCACATATGTGTATAGAACGTTAGCTGAAGCTAAGGTGACACTATGAATAGGTATATATGTCATGGACTGTAGGGAGCTGTCTCACTACTTTTGTAAATTACCTACTAAACTCTCTCCTTACTACTTAATGTTTTTTGCACCAATCAGACAACATAAAAACTCGAAAGAAGATGATCCCTGTCACAGAAAGGTAATGGTGAGCAGTTTTTCTCCTCCTGTCCCCCTTTCCATCTGGGTTTCTCTTGGAGTGTTTTGTAACGAGCTCCAGGAATCTCAGTGGTTAAATCAGGTCATCATCTATCTCCAGGACATCCTTGCAGAGTTACCTACATTTCGAAATAGCCAAGCTCTTTGTCATTAATTATATTAAGAAATAGTTTTCTTGTAGTCACTAAATCTACTATTTGACTAAACACTAGGTCAGCCATCAGACACCATCAGGAACTATTCATACTCCTAGATACGGATAAACCCGATCTTTTATTCCTAACCGAGACGTGGTTTTGTGAGTCTTCCCTCCCGTCTCTACTGGCTGCCCTCCCCTCATCATATTATTCTATCCGCGCCGACCGCCCACTAGGGAAAATGGGTGGAGGCGTTGCCCTCATTGCCCGTATGGATTTTCAGTTTCAGATTCTCCCCTCACCCCCTATGGGAGTAATTGACCACTTAGTGGTCCGTTCTACTTCTTTCTCCCCTCACCTAGCCTGTGTGCTGGTATATCGTCCACCTCAACCTACCCCCTCTTTTCACCCTGCCTTTCAAGATCTACTTGGCACACTGGCTGTTAATTATGCTTCGGTGCTGGTCCTTGGGGACTTTAACTATTGGCCCTCCGACCCCAAAGAATGCTCCTCTTCTAAGGAATTTTCAGAAACTTTATTGTCACTCAATTTTTCCTCCCTGTTTCACATTCCCACTCATATCCACGGTCACATCTTAGACCAAGTTTGGTCCCTCAACTGTCCCCTTTCCTCACTCACCGTGTCCCATTGCACTTGGTCAGATCATTTTCTAATCTCCTTCTCTCTCCGCCTCTGCTTGACCAAGATGCCCGCCCTCGCCAAAAACTCTTGGGCTCGCAATTGGGGCAAAGTTAACCTGTCGGACCTTACTTCCTCACTACTGGCCTCTTCTCCCTCTCTATCGGGCTTGGCGTCTGCCGCCCAAGCTAAGGCCATTGACTCCTGGCTTACGGTTGGAAGTGACAGTATGGCTCCCCTTCGGCGTACCTCGATTAGGCGCCCTAAAGACGCTAACCGGTGGTTCAGTAAAGAACTAAAAGAGCAGAAACTCACGGTCCGACAGGCAGAACGCAGATGGAGACAGGACTACTGTCCCATCTCCAAGTCCCGCTACGTCCTCCTTTTAGGGGCCTACAAAAAAAGCATTCTAGAGACCAAGAAGGCTTATTTCTCTGCCAAAATTTTAGCAGCTGAGAACCAACCTAAGGAGATCTTTTCCATCACTCACGACCTGGCTTTCTCCGACAGGACTTCACTGAAGCCTCTCCCCTCTCAAAATCTCTGTGATTCTTTGAACTCCTACTTTGTGGAAAAAATTGCGACCATTAAAACCAATATCCCTCCTCCGTCCCCCTTATTTGTTGATCCCCAGTCACCCCCTGTCCATGCTTCACTCACCTCTCTCCCCCCTCTCTCCAAGGAAATTTTCCTTTCCCTTCTCCCTAAAATCAAATCTGGTTCCCCAGCTGACATCTGCCCTGCACACATCCTACGGCAGATCTACTCAGCGTGTACCCTACCCCCTCTTATGTTTCTTAATAACTCCTTGGCCCAGGGTGTTGTGACCCCGTCACTGAAATCCGCCACCATTGTTCCCATCTTGAAAAAACCAGGAGCCGACCCCTCTGCCTTGGCTAACTATCGCCCCATCTCCTTGCTACCCTTTTTGGGTAAGGTGCTTGAGCGACACGTCACCTCTGTGCTCAGCTCCTTTGTCGAGGAGAATGGGGTGCTGGCCCCCTCCCAGGCGGGGTTCCGGCCAAGGCATTCGACAGAGACAGTGGTGGTGTCTGTGCTGGATACCCTCAGGGAGGGCATGGACAATGGTCAACCTCAGGCGCTGGTCCTCCTTGATTTATCCGCCGCTTTTGACACGGTGGATCACTCCATCCTACTCTCCCGTGTCAGGGCGGCGGGTATCGGAGGAACGGCCCTCATTTGGCTTTCATCCTTCCTGAGGGACCGGACCCAGGCGGTTTGTCTTGGGGAGTTTTCAGCTACCCCCTGTAAGGTCCAGTGCGGGGTGCCTCAGGGTTCTTCTCTGTCTCCCCTATTATTCAATCTGTACATCTCTCCTCTCATCTTTACTCTTCAGCGGCTGGAGGTCACGGTATATAACTATGCCGATGACCTCCAGCTCATCTTTAATCTCTCCTCTTCCCCTGACTCTATATCTAACTTCCAATCTATTCTGTCTTTCATCAGGGACTGGATGAACTTCAACCACCTGAAGCTCAACCCCGATAAGACGGAACTGGTGCTTACGGGTGGTTGCTCCAGTCCCTGAAACTCGTTATTTTGGCCCCCCTCTTTTGGCTCTCCCCCCACTCCTGTTTCCTCAGTTAAGACCTTAGGTATCAAGCTCAACGATAAACTCACCATGCACTCCCAGATAGGCTCCGTGGTATCTTCTTGCTTTCTTACTCTCCGTACTATCCGCACTATCTCTCGTTTCTTTTCCTTCCCTGCACTCAAACTGATTATGTCCGCACTGGTCCTATCCCGCCTGGACTACGGGAATGCCCTGTTCAACGGCATCCCACAGTACAGCCTGCGTAAGCTCCAACTGGTTCAGAACCAGGCGGCCCGTCTTGCTTTCGGTCTCCCCAGATTCCACCATACCTCTCCTCTGTTGAAGAACCTTCACTGGCTCCCAATTCGGGAACGCGCCTTATTCAAACTAGGCTGCATGGCCTTTCAGGCCAGGTCTGGTCTGGCCCCCCTTTTCATATCTTCAGCCATCAAAACGTACGTTCCCTGCAGAGACCTCCGTTCCTCAGCTCAACACCTACTAGTAGTCCCACGATTCAGGAAAAAAAAACAGGGTGGCTCTAAATTTGCTACTCTGGCCCCTGTGTTTTGGAATTCCCTTCCCTTCCACCTCAGATCCCTTACCCAGTACTCCCTTTTCCGTAAATCCCTGAAAACTTTCCTGTTTGCCCAGGCCTTTTTGCCTTAAAACCCCCCCTTTTCAGTTTATGTCCTAGTGGTTGACTCTACCCCCTCTGGTAGTTTGCTATCTTAGCGCCAAGAAACCGCTTGGTGTATGTTGCGCTTTAGAAATATTTTAAACTTAAACTTAAACTTAAACTTAAGATGGAGTTGAGAAATGCAAAACAAGGGCACAAAGGCAAGGGGGCCTGTCCCAATTAACTACCTGTTAACTTTTGCTGGGGAGCCTTTTATGTGAAAAATGGGCCAGCAAAAGACAAAAGTGAACACCCTAGCTTCAAAATTGCCCTCAGTCTCCTCTGCTTAACACTAATCAACCTAACCCACTATAAAGAAGAACCCTGGAATGCCCAGTGTGAAAGCCCTGTAATTTACATCTTCTCTCTGAGCTCTTCCTCTAACCCACTATTAGGTAACTCGTAAATTTACAAAATGCAAATTGGATCTGTGGGAGGCTATGGCACCTGGGCTGTACTTGCTTCACTCACACATCCTGTACACTTGCCAAATGGTTCAAACATGAGCTATCCATGTGCCACACAGATAGGTGAAGAAACTGGTTGCAGAAAACTGTCAGACTAATTTGAAAAAGGTGAGAGTGGCCAGTAAGACTCCTGATGGCATGAACAAATAAAAACAAGCATTGGCATAGCCAATAGGTCTCGCCTTGGGACCTTGTAAGTGTTTAGCAATGCAGCACTTTATCACCCACCGGGCAGACTTCTGTAATGGAACTAATACTTATGTGAAGTGCTTTGATACCTTAATTCACGCTACATAATGTGAAAAATAGAAAGGAATGAAAGGAGAAGTGCTTGCAGATTTCTGAGGTGACAAAACCATTAGGTTATAGAATCCGAGGCAATACTGAAGGGATGCTTGACAAAATATTCCAGTTCTTCGTGGTCTGCAGAGCATATCTGACTCTCCCTAGAAAGTGAGTTTGGGGAGCACCAAAAGATAACATTGATTTTCTGTAATTTTGTAGTGTAGTTATTAAGACTGCATCAATCCATCTCGATCCCGGTCAACAAGAACCTATATATGACTTCAAAATCCAACACTACACAGGCATGCTCGCTTCAGTATCCCGTGCAGTAGGTGAATTATGGTGTAGTTTGGGTTTCACTGCCTGAGCACATAACATACCGTTTTCGGGAGGTGCCAGACATGTGTTGCATGCCTAACTGTGCCAGGCGCCTGGTGTACTGTAGGGGCCCTTGTGCCACAGCACCTGCTGCACTATTAATAGCTAAGCGCCAATCAAATCAAAAAATTACTCAAAACATAACCTCCCACTGTGCTTTGACAAAGGCCTCTGCAGACAATGTGCCACAGATCCATAACAGGGGCTAACTGGCGACTATCCTGTGTAATCCATTACTAACCATGCACACTACTCTATTCAAACCTCACTGGCCATTAGTCTACCATATATGAATCATCTGTAAAAAAATAAATGTATTTCTCGAGGAAATTTGATCCTCCAGCAGTGAACAAAACTCCAAAACAACCTCAGGCGAGCGCAGGACAAAAAACGCCTTCAATTTCATCAACGGATGTAAGCATGATTCCGAGTAGTGACTCCGAATTTGAACAAGGTTCGACTGCGGCAGAGGCGGGTTTTACAAAGCGGTCGTTGGGACAGGAGGTGGAGTGCCTCCAGAACGACCGCAAGAAATCATTAAGGTCCCATGCCTCCAAACCTGGCACAAACAAAGGAACAACGCCAAGCGCAACCCTCGAAGGAAGCACAGGGCAGCCAAATCAAGGTGCAAAAAAGAAGTCATACAGGAGATGGAATCGTCGGTGAATTCACAAGTAAGTGACAACATGACGATTGTGAATTTAACTAATACTCGCCTAAGTCCAAAAGAACAGAAAATCTTGTCATTGGGGTTATCATTCTGCCCACCATGTATGTTTGATTATGCCAGAACCAGAATGGACTTTTTAAAATTTGTAAGAAAATTGAAACTTAGAAAATTATACTTGGTTAACAAACAAAAGGCACGCAAACCTCAAGAAATTAACATGGGGGAAGATAATGGTTTATCAGTAAGGGAATATGAGCTGCAATGTGATTTACAAGATCTCCTTAGTGAGGGGGATCTGGATAATATCCAAGAGACAGCAAGTGCAGCGGTAACTAATTTCCCTGGCAATACATCATTTAAACCTAAATCAACGTATAACCCAGTACTGGCACATGACAATATCGACGTATTCAGTGACATGGTAATTTCAGAGATGAAGAAATTGAACAAAAAAACTCTGTTGACAAATAAAGGTACGATAAAGTACAATAATCCTTTCGGTAGCCTAATGAAAAAACTGCAGGAAGATGAAAAAACTGTGATCAGGCAATCGGATAAAGGGGGCAACATTGTTCTCTGGCCCCTGTCTTTATATCTGGAGGAAGCGCTGAATCAACTAGGCGATAGACTATGCTATAGCAGATGTGATCGATCAGCATTTAAACAGGCATGGGACAAGTTGAATACAAAACTATACACATGGAGAGGACAAGGACTTCTGAGTGGGGATGAGTTGAAATTTTTAAAGACCAATCACCCCATAACTCCGGTGTTTTACTTGATTCCCAAGATCCACAAGGACAGTGCAAAGCCACCTTGGAGGCCCATAATTTCAGCATGTGGGGGGACATTTGAAAAAGTGTCCAGATACATTGATCACTTCCTTCAAGACTTTATGAAATCCCTGCCATCATACATCAGAGACACTATGGACTTTTTGCAAAAAATTAAATCAGTGGTGTGGAGTACAGAATATCTACTGGTCACACCGGATGTCACTGCTCTCTACACAAGCATCAACCATGTTGATGGAGTGAGGGCAGTGAAACACTTTCTTAGCAAAATACATGTGTGTATGCTGGAACAAAATATCATGTTGGTGGAGATGTTGGAAATGTGTCTTTACAACAACTATTTTCTCTTCCAAAATCAGATGTTCCAGCAGTTACGGGGAGTGGCAATGGGGGCCTGCTTCTCTCCCAGTTACTCATGTCTGCACATGGGGCTGTGGGAGGAGCAGGTCCTGGGCAATGTTTTTAGTGAGATCATGTCTAGTGAAGTGCTATTGTGGTACAGATTTATCGATGATTTGTTTATAATTTGGAAAGGGACAGCATGTGAGGCAGAGCAGTTCATCAGCGATATCAATCAGAATGATTTGAATCTACACTTCACGGGCACCGTCAGTGAAAGGAAGGTCAACTTCCTTGATGTAGAGGTCTATGTAGAGGGAGGGAGACTGCAGACGAAATTACATCGTAAAGAGACTGCAGGCAATCAATCCTCCATGCCTCCAGCCAGCACCCCAACCATCTAATCCGCAGCATCCCCTATGGGGAGATGCTGAGGATCAGAAGAATCTGTAGCACTGATGAAGCCTGCTTAATAGCACAGAAAGAAAGCAAGGCAAGGTTCATACAGAGAGGCTATACAGAAAGTGTGGTGTCAAAAGCAATGGAAAGGGCTAACAATGCTGTAATATCCCCAACAACATCAACAGGGGTAGAATTAACCATGTCAATAACAGCAGTGGACCAACCAAGATTTATTTTTGGTTATAGTTGCCAGCATAGACAGCTACAGAAAATTGTTAAGAAAAATTGGCATATAATCACGGGGGACCCTGTGATTGGTAAAACAATGTCAATTTTTCCGGCTATTACATATAGCCGTGCTAGGTCCATGAATGACATGCTAGTCAGAAGTAGCCCGGAAGTACCAACTCGTGGCAACTGGCTAGGTAAAAGCAAGGGTTTCCTTAAATGGCGCAGTGTGCAAGGCCTGCACCATAGGGAAGAATAAGACAACATATAGTTCTCCGTTTAGTGAGGCAGAAATTCCCATTTCCAAGAAAATAACATGCAAGTCAGACTTTGTCATCTATGTCTTGGAATGCGTTTGTGGACTTTGCTACGTAGGTAGCACTAAACTGCAAGTCCACAAGCGCATATTGCAGCATATGAGGGCAGTTATTAATAAGGACGAAGCTTACCCAGTGGCCAGGCATGTCAATCTATGCCATAAGGGGGACGTAAACTGCCTGAAATACTATGCAACAGATATGGTGCAGCCATTACGCAGAGGTGGAAATAGAGAAGCACGCTTACGAATACTAGAAACCCGTTATATCCTTGAACTAGACACTAAGACACCAAATGGCCTCAACGCGACTGAGGATCTATATACCTGCTTACATCTGGAATGACAGCAGAAGCGGGGTACATGGATCAAACAGTGAAATTGTCCAAATGAATTAGGGGCATAGGATCATCAAAACAGGCCATGTTATCAAGTACTGCCAGATTTGAAATTACTAGTATAGAACACACAAATTGGGGGTAAATCACACTATTTCTTTTCATGGTGTCTGGATAAAACAGAAAAAAACCAAGCAATGTAGAAGCAGTGGTCCGGAATTATGTTGACAATGCCCACTAGGGCAATATTATTTAAATCCTCATAATATAATAGATCCCTTTGGAAAATTTGCACAATGCACTTTATTCTCTGCGAATATTGCACCGAAAGTTTTGTATATTTGATCCACAGTGATTTCTTGTATATAGGTGTATTGCTATTTTGCACATGTGTAAATATTTATTTTAAATATTTATTATATTTATTGCGAAATTTTGCACATTCCTTGGGATTAATTTTCATCATGGTATGTAAATGAGGATTTTAAAAAATGTAAATGTAATCAAAAAGTCGTTTGTCAAACAGTCCGGTCCAGGCTGAAAAATATTTTTTCTATTTCTATAGGCTTGGAACCATGTGACTAGTCCAGCACTATAAATCACTGGGTGTAACTTGACCATGTCATGTGATCAAGGGCTCCAGGGCCCGAAACGCGTCATGGCGATCGAGAGGGTGCACAGAACAGAATAAAAAGCGCTTAAATCAACCTACAAGGGTCCGTTTCGTTGTTTGGCTTCCTGTTACTTTTTGTCGAATTTCGAAGTTCCAGATATATATATATATATATATATATATATATTATGTGTATATATATATATATATATATATATATATATATATATATTGCATCAGCTTCTTCTCCTACGAGTTCCGTAGATAAAGACACGGCACAGCAACAGATAGCTTTCTCCACTGTTTTATTTACACACCATGTGCAAAGAAAAGTGCATCAAATGGACGGTCTATGCGTTTCGGCTTCCTGCCTTCAACTGGAAGTGGAGAAGTGTGGCTCAGGGGTTAGAGGCGGCAGACCTGGAGCTTGAGTTCGGCCCTGGACCAGGGCTCAATAATTCCACGGACTCGATAATTCTCGCTCCGGTGCCTTCTCGACTCATGGGTTCACACTCTGCGACTCTGGGTAATAGCTTGCTTAATCTACACATCGGCCCCTCGCGGTGGGATGCCTGGCTTTCACCTTGTGGATACCCTGCCAGGGTTATCTCACAGGGGAATACCAGGACGGGTTCCCTAAGCAAGCGCGGAGATGCCCCAGGGTAAGTCATGCGCTATATAAGCTTCATACATTTACAATTTACATTTACAACTGGACCATAGAGTCCCTTGGTCTAGACCTTATTTAAATGCAGTGCTATGTATAAGTACCCTCTACCATTTCCATGGTCATCTAGACCTTCAACCCTGCACAGTCTGTTCTCGGCTAGTACACACTCGTGGCCATTGTGTGAGTATATATATATATATATATATATATATATATATATATATATATATATATATATATATATATATATATATATATATATATATATATATATATATATATATATATATATATATATATATATATATATATATATATATATATATATATATATATATATGTGGCACTTCGGGGTTACCTTGCTCACTAGAAGGGTTCGTGGCGGCAGATACCGCACTGTCTAACAGACTTACAGACACGGGTACTTTGGGTAACGCTGGTTTTATTGCTTTCAGTAAACGTTTACGTCGTATTGCTTTCCGGTAATACGGTAACGTTGAGTCAATCTCGTTAGTGAGTCTCTGATAGCGTTTCTCTGCAGCCGTTCGTCGTGTGTCCCGAGGGCTTCTGGGACTGGTGGTCCAGGCGTTCTCCTCCACGATGTCGGGTTAACTCCGCCGGCAAGAAAGGAAAATAAACAGCGTTTTAGTCTAACTGGTTTTGGGCCAACGTACAGGGTAGGGAGTGAGGACTCACACGTGCACGCTTCTTTCACTAGTGCTGGATAGTGAGGGGAGGGTAGTGCATAGGGTGAGTGACAGTTTTACTTTCGTGGTTTAATCCACTTAAAACCCGCCCAGCCTGAAAGCCGTGATCGTACCTCTGGTAGCCACACTTCCCTCGATGAAGTGTGGCTGGGCGAAGCGCCTTCCTGTTGGCCTCCTGGCTTGTCGTCTTCTTCGTTATTCCGGTCCCCTTCTTGTTTGTCCCCGCCAGGCTTTGTAACCCGTTGTTGCTCCGGGGTCTTTACTCCTGGACTTCTTTCGTCTGCTTCTCTTCCTTGTCCGAAGGGCAGTCCTCGGATACCGTCTGCTTCTCGTCCGGGTCCGAAGGGTAGTCCTCGGGTATCGTCTGCTTCTCGTCCTGGTCCGAAGGGCAGTCTTCGGTTACCGTCTGCTTCTAGTCCTGGTCCGAAGGGCAGTCCTCGGGTACCGTCTGTTTCTCGTCCTGGTCCGAAGGGCAGTCCTCGGTTACCGTCTTCTTCTCGTCCTGGTCCGATGTGTAGTCCGGCATGCAATCTTCCTTCATCTCCGGGTGCAACACACACCTGTGCATCGTCTGGGGCGGCTTTTAGCGGGCTTGAGTGGGCGTAACCAACATCGTGTTCGGTGTCCAACTCCGCCCAGTTAAAGTAACAGGATTCCGCATCGTCCTCTGGTTCCGAGTCGTACGGTTCTTCGCTGCGCCGCCATGTCCCAGAATGCTGTTCAAAGAGAGGTGAAACAGGTAAGTCTGTAAAGCCATATTCCCCGACCCCGTCACATACCTCCCCCCTAGGATTCTCCCGTTCGGGGAGAGGATATCTGGAGAGAAAATCAGCGTTGGCATTGTCTTTCCCCTTACGATGCAACACCTGGAAAGAAAAGGGCTGTAAGGACAAGAACCACCTCATGACTCTGGGATTGTTGGAGGCATTGCGACTCATCCATTGGAGTGGGGCGTGGTCAGTGTACAATCGGAAGGTGCGGCCCTCTAGGTAGTATCTCAATTTATCCACAGCCCATTTAATCGCTAAACACTCCTTTTCGATCGTCGGGTACTTCACCTCCCTGGGAAAAAGTTTTCTGCTAATGTACAGGATGGGATGTTCAAGACCTTCTTCAGTTAGCTGGGACAATACAGCTCCAACCCCGAAGTCCGAGGCGTCCGTGTGGAGGATGAATGGTTTGTTAAAGTCTGGTGACGTCAACACCGGGCGCGAAGTTATCGCCTTTTTGAGGCTTGCAAAAGCGGTCCTCATTTCCGGTGTGGGATACAAAAAGTCCGTTTTCGAACTGTGCTTCGTTAGAGTGTTGGTCAGTGGAGCTGCAATGTCGGAAAAGGAAGGGATAAATCTCCTGTAATATCCCACTAATCCGAGAAAGGCCCTCATCTCGCGCACATTGGAGGGAAATGGGGTGTCTGCAATGGCTTTTACTTTTTCATCTTGAGGTTCAATGAGTCCACGGCCCAATACATATCCAAGGTATTTCACTTTCTGAAATCCAATCCGGGACTTTTTGGAATTGATGTGTAATCCTGCTTTGGCGAGTTGTCGTAGGACTATCTCTAGATGGCGAAGGTGACTCTCCCAGTCTGGACTGAAAATGATGATATCGTCCAGGTAAGCAGAACTGTATGCCTGGTGTTCTCGCAAGACTTCGTTCATTAGTCGCTGGAAGGTCGCCGGGGCTCCATGCAATCCAAACGGTAATACCGTAAACTCGAACAACCCGTCTGGTGTTGAAAACGCGGTTTTCTTGCGGTCTTCCTCCCGTAATGGTACTTGCCAGTACCCTTTTGTCAGGTCTAAGGTGGTGATGTACCTGGCTTCTCCCAACTTCTCGATCATTTCATCTATCCTGGGTATGGGGTAGGCATCAAACGTGGACACAGCGTTGAGGGCGCGGAAATCCATGCAGAATCTGCTACTCCCATCGGGTTTCGGAACCATTACGATCGGCGAGGACCATTCACTCCTTGAGGGACGTATGACTCCTAGGCGAAGCATCTCTTTTACTTCCTTGCTGATCGCCTCTCTTTTGGCGGCCGGTATCCTGTAGGGCCATTGTTTTACTATGGTTCCTTTAGGCGTTTCAATCTTGTGTTCAGCCATAGTCGTGGAACCTGGTAGGTCTGAAAATATATTTTCACAGTTCTGTAGAACCCCTTGTAAGCGTTCTCGTTGTTCCTGGTGTAGTTCATCGTTGATTACCAACTGGGATACTGTGTTTTCTTTTCGGGTTTTGTTCTCGGCAAAGGCTATGAGTGGAGGAGCTCCGAGCCATTTCTTCAAGACATTGATATGAAATACCTGGGTTCTTCTGCTCGATAGTCTTAGTCGATATGTAGTGTTCCCGATAGTTTCAATGACTTGATAGGGTCCCTGCCATTCCGTTTGAAACCGTTTTGAGGTGGAGGGTAATAGAACAAGGGCCTAGTCGTTTAGCTCGAGTTTTCTCCATTTCTTCCCCTTGTCGTAATGATGTTTTTGTTTAGATTGACTTTTCTCTAACTCTGCAAAGGCGAGTTCCCGGATCTTGCCAATCTGGTTTTTTAGAGACTGACTATATTCAAGTAAGGTTTTCGTTTCTCCAGTAGGTTCAGCCTCCCAATATTCCTTCGTCATGTCTAAAAGACTCCTTGGCTGTCGTCCATACAACATTTCAAAGGATGAGCATCCAAGACTGCTTTGTGTTTGGCCTCTGATAACGTACAAGGCCAAAGGAAGGAGACGGTCCCAGTCTTTTTGGTTGGCTGTGAGCATTTTTTTTAATATGCCTTTCAGAGTTCCATTGTAACGTTCTACCAGACCGTCTGTCTGGGGGTGGTATATCGACGTCTTCATCTGGTGTAGGTCTAACAATTGACAGACCTCTTTCATGACTCGAGACATAAATGGGGTCCCCTGATCCGTTAAAATCTCCTTTGGAAATCCAACACGTGAAAACAATTCAAGGAATTTCTCTGCAATGTTCTTAGAGGTTGGATTCTTTAATGGGAACGCCTCTGGGTATCTGGTGGCATAATCCACAATGACAAGAGCATACTGATTACCCCTACTTGTCCGTGGAAGAGGTCCGATAAGGTCCATTGCAACTCTCTCGAATGGTGTCCCTATTATGGGTAACGGTTGTAATGGGACAGCCGCAGGTTTCTGTAAGTTTTTCCGCTGACAAACGTCGCAGATCTGGCAGTGTTTCTTGATGTCTTGATAAACTCCTGGCCAGTAAAAGTTCTTCAAAATATTCTGGGTCGTTTTTTCACTACCTGTGTGTCCAGCTAGGAGATGTGTGTGCGCATAGAACATGATTTGTTCTCTAAAACACACTGGGACTAGTAACTGTTTCGGTTCATTCTCTTTTGCTTGTCTGTACAGCAAGTCATCCTGGATTACAAACCGGGGATACCTGGGGTTTGGGTTACCTTGATCGGCATGGGCTTGTTCCCAGGCGTTGTGCAAAGTGTTATCGTTTGCTTGGGCAAACCGGAAATTTCGATCCCCCTCCCATGGTTCTGGAGCTATTAGTACTGGTTTGACATCGCTCTCATTACTTAGTCTTTTCGAAAACAGATCTAAAAAATGCGGATTATCAGTTCCGAGTAAGAGTTCCTCTGGTAGATTGTTCATTATTCCGACTTTCACTATTACCTGTCGTCCTCCTTCCAATTCTAATGGTACACAAGCGACTCGGTAACTTTTCACATCTCCGTGCACACACTTAATGTTAACTAGTGAGTCGGGTACTAACTGTGATTCACACACAAACCTGCCCTGTATTACAGACTGCTTACACCCTGAGTCTAACAGAGCATTAACGGTTTTGCCATTGACTTGAACACTCACGTGATATGCGCCTCCGAGTTCTGCTGAAAACATGACGGGTCGGGGTAGGTAACCGACTTCCATGGGTTCTTCTTGCATTCTTTTCTTGGGACAAAACCTGGAAATGTGACCCCATGTCCCACATTCAAAGCATTGAGGGCCTCTTATTGGGGAGACCTCTTGATTCGGCGGTCGGGGAATAGGTACCCCGGGAGGTGGTTTAGCTTTTCTGTCAATTCGCATCGGAGGTTTTGTATTTTTTTCTGCTTCCATGGGATGTAATTTCGGCTGAGCTCTCGCATACGTGGAAGCCATCTCCATGGCTTGTGTGGTTGTCAGATTAGAATGTTGCCGTAACCAGCGTTGAGTTCCGAACGGCAGGGCTTCCAGATACTGTTCTAAATAAATTTTGTCCATTATGGCTTCTTTCGAACTTTGAGCTGGAATTAACCATTTATCAGCAGCGGCCTTTAAACGGAAAAACAGGGTCTTTGGATTTTCACCTGGGTTTCCTCTCTCTTTCCGAAACCGGACTCGATACGCTTCTGCGTCCAGCCCCAGGTGGTCTAATATGATGGTCTTGATTTGTGCATACGGTGTCTGACCGTTTCCGTTGGCTACTTGGTATGCCGCTTGAGCTTCTCCAGTTAATAATGGCGCCAAAAAAAACGGCCATTTCTCCAACGGCCAACCACAAGCTAGTGCAACTCTTTCGAAATTGATTAGGAAAGCGTCTGGGTCTTCTCCAGCTACATATTTTTGTAAAGAAATTCCTGAAGGTGTAGGATTTGTTTGTCTTACTTCCCTAACTGGAGTACCGGTGGTATCAATCCGTATTGGCTGTAATTCCCCGAGGGTTTTTACCACACTGTCTCTGAGAGCGTCTCTGTCGGCTTGTGCAGTAGCTAATTGTTGTTCTACAGCCCAGCCCAACTGTTCTTGGCCTTTCACTAGGCGTTGTAGTAGTTCCTCCATCTTTGGTTCACAGATGGCTATCGGCGTGCCCGCATTCTCCACCACTTGTGGCACTTCGGGGTTACCTTGCTCACTAGAAGGGTTCGTGGCGGCAGATACCGCACTGTCTAACAGACTTACAGACACGGGTACTTTGGGTAACGCTGGTTTTATTGCTTTCAGTAAACGTTTACGTCGTATTGCTTTCCGGTAATACGGTAACGTTGAGTCAATCTCGTTAGTGAGTCTCTGATAGCGTTTCTCTGCAGCCGTTCGTCGTGTGTCCAGAGGGCTTCTGGGACTGGTGGTCCAGGCGTTCTCCTCCACGATGTCGGGTTAACTCCGCCGGCAAGAAAGGAAAATAAACAGCGTTTTAGTCTAACTGGTTTTGGGCCAACGTACAAGGTAGGGAGTGAGGACTCACAAGTGCACGCTTCTTTCACTAGTGCTGGATAGTGAGGGGAGGGTAGTGCATAGGGTGAGTGACAGTTTTACTTTCGTGGTTTAATCCACTTAAAACCCGCCCAGCCTGAAAGCCGTGATCGTACCTCTGGTAGCCACACTTCCCTCGATGAAGTGTGGCTGGGCGAAGCGCCTTCCTGTTGGCCTCCTGGCTTGTCGTCTTCTTCGTTATTCCGGTCCCCTTCTTGTTTGTCCCCGCCAGGCTTTGTAAACCGTTGTTGCTCCGGGGTCTTTACTCCTGGACTTCTTTCGTCTGCTTCTCTTCCTTGTCCGAAGGGCAGTCCTCGGATACCGTCTGCTTCTCGTCCGGGTCCGAAGGGTAGTCCTCGGATACCGTCTGCTTCTCGTCCTGGTCCGAAGGGCAGTCTTCGGTTACCGTCTGCTTCTAGTCCTGGTCCGAAGGGCAGTCCTCGGGTACCGTCTGTTTCTCGTCCTGGTCCGAAGGGCAGTCCTCGGTTACCGTCTTCTTCTCGTCCTGGTCCGATGTGTAGTCCGGCATGCAATCTTCCTTCATCTCCGGGTGCAACACACACCTGTGCATCGTCTGGGGCGGCTTTTAGCGGGCTTGAGTGGGCGTAACCAACGTCGTGTTCGGTGTCCAACTCCGCCCAGTTAAAGTAACAGGATTCCGCATCGTCCTCTGGTTCCGAGTCGTACGGTTCTTCGCTGCGCCGCCATGTCCCAGAATGCTGTTCAAAGAGAGGTGAAACAGGTAAGTCTGTAAAGCCATATTCCCCGACCCGTCACAATATATATATATATATATCCAACAAACAGGAAAGCACAATTGAGAAAGGCCTCTGGAAGCTTCAATAAAAGTTCATTTATTATGCACTCGAAAACTTGCCAGCATACCAAACACAGGCAACAGGCTTCTCTGTTTGAATTGCTTTGCCATAGGAATGGATTTCCTGAAACGCGCCTGGCAAAGCAATTTAAACAGAGAAGCCTGTTGCCTGTGTTTGGTATGCTGGCAAGTTTTTGAGTGCATAATAAATGAACTTTTATTGAAGCTTCCAGAGGCCTTTCTCAATTGTGCTTTCCTGTTTGTTGGATTTATGGGGCCTTGCACGCCTAACGAGGAAGGCTCACTGTTATCATGCAGGTCTGTTCAAGCTGGAACCAGGAGCTTGAAATTATTGGAAGGAAGCATTGTGGGCTGCAATTCAGGACTGGAGTCTGCAACAAGTTCGCACTTAAAACTGTAAAGCAGGGCAGCCCAAGCATGGGACACAGTGCATCTACCCACTGGGGCTAAACAGTTGAATTTTAATTTTAGTGACTGAGCATCGCATCCACTTGGATAAAATGAACTACAAACACCATGAGGCATTTGGAGTGTCACGCCCATATGAGCAGGTGTTGTAAATTGAAAGCTGAACGCGACGCCTTCACTATTTTCCCTGCCACTGATGAAAGGAATGGATTTCCTGAAACGCGTCTGGCAAAGCAATTTAAACAGAGAAGCCTGTTGCCTGTGTTTGGTATGCTGGCAAGTTTTCGAGTGCATAATAAATGAACTTTTATTGAAGCTTCCAGAGGCCTTTCTCAATTGTGCTTTCCTGTTTGTTGGATATATATATATATATATATATATATATATATATATATATATATATATATATATATATATATATATATATATATATATATATATATATATATATATATATATATGAAGAAAATGCAATAAGAAACACTTTAAAAACATAACGGTGCAGGGTAGCGCTGTTAGTGTAGACTGGAGGTGTTACGACAGACAAGGAAGCTACAAGAGTGTAGGCACTGGACGTAAAATGGCGTAGTAAAGTTCAACATCGATTCAGAGGACAGATGCTAAATTCATGGACGGTCTGTGGGCCGTAACGCTGATTCCTGCTCTTGCCGCCAAACACGGTCCGAGGAGACTGCAACTACCGTCATCTCACTCGTCATCCCACCCGTGGCGCGCGGCCACTTACGTCATATGCCAGCACCAGGAAATGCCTAGAAGCGGATGCGGGCTCCCGCAGTGCAGGTCAGGCTTTTGCTGTTGAACTGAGGCTGAACTGAGGCTCACCTGTTGATCTGTCCACTTCCCAGGGGCCGTAATGCTGTTTCCTGTTCTTGCCGCCTGAAGGGACAAACACGGTCTGAAGGGAGTACAACTGCCGTCATCCCACTCGTCATCTCACCCGTGGGGCAGTGCCACTTACGTCATCTGCTGGTGCCATGAGGTGCCCAAAAGTGGATGCGGGCTCCCAAAGCGTGGGTCCTGCTTTTGCTGTTGAACTGAGGCTGAACTAAGGCTCACCTGTTGATCTGTCCGCTCCCCAGGGGCCGTAATGCTGTTTCCTGCTCTTGCCGCCTGAAGGGACAAACATGGTCCGAGGGAACTGCAACTACCATCATCCTACTCGTCATCCCACCTGTGGTGCGTGGTCACTTACATCATCTGCCGGCACCAGGAGGTGCTTAAAAGCGGACGCGGGCTCCCACAGCGCGGGACCCATGCGGGTGTGCCCAGGCAAAGCCCAGGCCAAGGGCGGACCCATCTGCACCTGTCAGAGGCCGGAGGAGGCTAGGCTGGGCCACATTATTTTGGTTCGTGCTCGGGGCAGTATGTACTTTTTACGCTACTAAGGCCGTGTAGTGGAAGCAAGCACATTGACCGAGACTTGAGACTGAAAGACTGAAAACATAAAGTACAAGACTTAAGTATTGTATTGTATTGTGTACAAATTAATCAAGTTTTAATGGCACTATGGTGCAGAAGGAACCAGCCAAGAAGAAATCGTTAGCAGGCCAAGGGGTGGTAGGGACTCTTAATGCCTTCCTCCAGAGGGCTGAGTCAGTCCTAATTCACGAAATTGCACTCGCAGACTTTCTCTTGAACCCCAACTCCCTTTCTTACAAACTGATACTTTCGGTTGCACAAACATAGGTGTCCATACTAACACAGGTTCCTCTGTTAAATTCCCTTCACTCCCAACAACTACCATTTCTCCCACTCAGGTCCTGGTGCTAAGTGCTGCTCCACTTATAAGTGAAATGGCCGTTAGATCAAAAATACATACTGGAAGCCAATTAAGCAAGACTATACATGGGGGCAGACGTTTACCTCAGTCAAAGAAAAGGAAAGGATCAGGTCCAAGTAAACAACCATATCCTCTATCCAAAAGAGGGCGTAGTGGTGCAGTAAGTGAGGCTGTTGAGGAAACGGAGGACATAGCCGGAAACCCTGTGGTTAACATTGCTTCCTCTCCGTTACCTTTACCCCCGATGTCAATTGATGATAGTGAAGGGTTTTGGTACAAACTGGGCGACGTTATATCAGTTTTACTGAATCCACTAATACAAAAGTTGTCCAAACTGGAAAAAGAAATAGATAAACGATCAAGTGTTGTTTCTTTAGACATGCAGAGGCAGCCAAACCCAAAGATTACCCACTCTTTTCAGTCAACCCAGGTTGGACCAACCTGCCCCAAGCCTGTTCAGCATATTTGGTCTATTTGTAGCTCTAATAATGGACCCACCAAAATCAGGTCAGGTACTGTCATGGCTTTCCCTGTGGTCTCCCCCAAGTGCAAAGATTCCACCTGTGCGGGGGCAATGTTTTTGAGGGCCACGTCCTTAACCATCACCTCAAGATCACATGAACAATGCCAAGACACCCGGAAAACATCTCTCCCTAATATGCACAAACATGTTTGCTCTGAGGAACCACAGTTCCAAAGTAATATGGGTGCCCTTAAAAAGCCAGGAAGAGAACTTATGGGAAATTATGTACTTGATCTGCCCCCCGGAAGCCACGCCTTACACGGTTGTATTAGCTAATGTTCCTAAACTGCCCCCGGGGGCTTCGGAACACTGGTCAAGCTTGAAAAATAAATCCTTATACGAGATAACCCGGAGGACAAGGTTAGGAAATACACTTTAATCCACCTTTAAAATGGTGAGACGGGTTGGCTGGGTGGGAAAATCAAACAAGTCCTGAGAAGACGACTGTGTAGTAGTCTCCTTCGGTTCACCTGACGTAGTTCATGTGATTTTAGAAAGGCAGGTAATTGGTCACTGGCACATTCAGAGATCAGTGTTTTAATTTTAGGACACTTTTATAAACCTAATTTCATGACACAGGCACCACCTGGGGAGCTCTTAATGGGGGGGGGGGCGAAAACAAGCCAGATATACAATCCCAGTCAATAATCAGTTTGATGTTTTTAATCCCCTAGATCAAAACGATTGACTGACCCCTCTGACCCCTCTGGATAGTGGAAGCCCGGAGAACGTAGTCACAGCAAGGGTCAACTTGCCCGAAGTCCAACCCTATATTAGAGAGGAAGACTTGGGGATCATTAGTTCGAGGGAGATGACGGGGTAGGTAATTGCAAAATCCACTACTGGTTGTCCACACTCGGAATCCTTACTCACTCTGGATACACAAAGCACTGTGTTACCTGCTCTAATCCATGAGCTACAGGATGGTAATCTTCATATTGGACAAGCAGGTGGGGACATTTTAAACATGGTCAGTGAGGATAGAACTGTGCATATAATCGATGGTGCTGTAGATGCTCTCGAGGGTGAACCTGCTGATGGATATAGGGTAAATAATAGTTTAACTTTATTATCCTGGAATTTAGCTTGGATACATTCCAAACTTCAGGACCCTGAATGGTTTATTGCTTTAGGAAACACTGACATCTGTGTTTTTCAAGAAACATAGGCCGTAGTAAAGGTACAAAATTATGGTTACACTTCATATTGTGTGGATGCCCTCCCCCCAAAAAACGTCAGGTAGAGCCAGTGGCGGTTTGTTAATATTGATTAAAAACACTATAGCCTGTAAATATAAGCAACTTTCAATTAATTCACCTGATATTATGGGCATCCAGCTTACATTTCCGTTCAGAACCTTTCAATAGTGAATCTACAGTGGTTTCATTATTAGAGGATCTTGTGGAGGGTTTACAAGCAAACACAAAAATTTTAGTGGCTGGGGATTTCAATGTCGCGTTTGAGCCATCCACTACTCTAAGTGCCTCACTTGAAGAGGAGGACGAGATCTGGGGTATCCCCAACGTGGTTGCTGGTAAACATAGTCAACGTCATTCAAACACCTCATTATAGATCTCCTTCCTAACCGCTGGTAGGAGCCTGAGGACCTGTAATGGAAGAACTCCATCAGACATAGGACGGAAGGCTACTTTCAAGAGGGGCGCCTACACTAGCATTACAGATTATATCTTCGTTGATGTCAGAATATGGGCATTAGTAGAAGGCATGATCCTTGAATCAAGAACAGTGACCATACCTCCCTATCTCTAACATTGAAGGGTAAGGCTTTGGACTGGGATATCCATTGTTATGTGTCCAAACTAACAGAGCCAAGCCCAACTAACAACAGTAGAAGAGTAACATGGCCGAAAATGTTAGCTGACCAGGATCTCCATACTAGAATATACAAGTTCTTAGTGGCCTCTTTTTACAACTTGAGTAGTCACATGGATAGTATTGACTTACCCGACGTCCTGTATGTTATCTCAGCACATGTAGAACTTTTCAAAGTTCTACAAACAGTTTTTTTTTTAAATACAGTTGTGTGGAAAGGCCCGTCAGCGCAAGGGATCACAACTGGTTTAACTTCGACTGTAAGATAGCCAAGAAGGCATTACAAACAGCAGTTAGAGAGTTCTCTAGACTAGCTATAATCTCTGCTTGCAATACCTGTAGAGTAGCACTCAGTAACACCAAGCGCGAATATGCTGATATGAATTGGAATGATCTGGTCCTAGCAGCCCAAGCCAGGGATAGTCGTATGTTTTGGCTTGTTGTATCTAAGGGCTCTGCGGAGAACTTCAATACCAATAATTAAAATATCCAACAAGAATTTTGAGTGGAACATATTTCACGCCTATATTCTGAGGTTGAAGACTCTACGGACCCACATACTGATCAGGTTGGCCCAATCTTAGTTAACACTGTTTCTGATAATACTTTAAATAATCCTCCGCTAGTCTTTAACCTAGAGGATACTGTGTCTGCAATCAGTAAATTAAAGCAGCTAAAGCCCCTGGATCTGATACTGGGGGATCTGGCTAAATCAGAACCTGCGATATTGGGGACCATACATAAACCTCCTGTCTAATTGTATAGTAGCTGGCGGGGATATTCCTGAAACTTGGAGGGGAGCAGAGGTAATAACAATTTTTTAAAAGGGTGATCCTGCTATCCCTTCAAATTATAGACCTATTCGTCGAATTGATAACCTTCAGAAGATCTTTGCCAGGCAAGTTCTAGACAAACTTCAAGAATGAATGGATGTTAACAGGGTATTGTCTCCAGCCCAAGCGGGCTTCCGTGCTAAAATTAGCACGTGTGATCAAGCTTTTAGGTTTTCCCTGCTAGCATGGAAGTACATGCTACTTAGGAAGCAGCAGCTCTATGTAGCCTTTGTGGACTTCGAGCAGCATTTGATCTGGTTCCACGCAATTTGCTGTGGAAGACCATGCTCAACCAAGGTGCCCCGGAACATTTGGTGTCCATAATTGCCAGATTGAATAAGGACAATTATGCCCAAACTAGGTGGGGAAAAAACGGGGAATTGACAGAGAGGATCTTGATTCAACGTGTGGTGCGCCCAGGGTGTGTTCTCACTCCCACACTGTTTTCCCTGTTCATTAATGATGTGGTTAGTAGCTATATGGGATGTAAGAACAATGCCCCCTCAATGAATGATGCAAAAGTCCCCATCCTGCTCTTTGCTGATGATTCTTTATTAATATCTACAACTACTATGGGCCTACAGGCACTATTGGACACATTTTTGGTTTTTTGTAAAGAGAGGAAATTGGAACTAAACACCTCTAAAACAAAATTCATGGTGTTCGGAAAAGTACAGGGTGGTGTTCGAGAGGTTAAGATCTTAAATGAGCCATTGGAGTGGGTAAAAAGGTTTGATTACTTAGGCATAGGTCTAAACGAGAAACTCAGTTGGGAATATCAGTTGAGAAAGAGTACTCTAATACTATGCCAAAGATCTAAATCAGTGCTAAGATTTTTAAAACAATCTTATACCCATCCCCTCTCACCGGCCATTGAAATTTATCGTGTAAATGCCCAAAGTGGAGCTCTGTACGGAGCCGAGATATGGGGATTTACCTCTGTAAATAAACTAACAGTTTGCGAGAATAATTTTGCAAGGGCTCTCATCTTGCTACCTGTCACAACACCACTCACCCCACTTTTTTGCGAACTTGGGATAAAAAGAATAGGCGACCTGGCTGCCTTGAGACCACTAACCTATTGGTTGCGCCTATGGACTACTCCACAATTAATTGATTATTGTAACTGTTTACGTGAGATCCTAGCGCTTAATGGGGCAAAACAACTACCCTGGTTCAGACATATTGCCAAGTGGTGTAAACTATTGAACCTGACAGGTCTGTGGGAGTACCCAGAAAGGGCCACCAAACATGATATCTCGACCCTAAAAGCTACGTATTGGAGTGTAGTCGGGGAGCAATACTCCAATAATCAAATAAATGGACAGCTGACATCTAGATTTTTAAATATCAAATCATGTAATTCATTCAAATCTTTTTTTGTCTTGATTCACCCCCCTTTGCCAAAAGCTTGTACATCAAGTTTAGATATGGCAATCTGTCATTGAAATTTTCGGGGAAAGAGGTGACTGGATTAATTTTAGATCATTTTCCTGCTTACCATGGAGTTGATGAAACCGAAGAGCATATTTTGTTTTTTTTGCACAAAGTATCAGCAGTTGTGCAGGAGATGGATTAGACCGATATGTATCAATCTAGGTACTAGGCAGCACCGGATTGCGTTTAGGATTTTAAAAACTGATACTTCGGGGCCAATCGTTTTTGCTCTTAGCCATTTTTTAAAATTTTCTTTCTGGCTGATTCGCAAAAAATTTCTTTGACGAGAATGAAGTCGTTTTCTAATCCTTTCGCACTGTATACTGCATTTGTACGTTATACATCAGCTTGGTATATATAGCTCAGTATCTCAAACTCTTGGTGGCTGTTTTAGTATTCCCTTTTAGCTTGACTATGTCGATTGTATTTATGTATATTTGTATCTTGTTTTCTTAACTTGATTCAGGATGTCACTTGTACTTGTGTTCGGAATGGTTTAATACTATTTTATTGTATATATGTCTATATTTTATCTTTGTATACTTTGATGGTGTTTTGTACAAATGACTGAATAAAGTTATATATGATGATGATGGTGCAGGAAAGGAGATGTCCGTGCAGACTGAGGGATAATGCAGGTAAGAAAGCTACAAGAGTGCAGGCACGGGACGTGAAGTAGTGCAGGGTGGGGATGTCAGTGCAGACTGAGGGATAATACAGGTAACAGAGCTGGCAGATTGCAGCAGGAGATGTGTAATAGTGCTAGACAGGGATGTCAGAGTAGACTTGTGATTTTAAAGCAGGAAGGGGGCTGCAACAGTGCAGGCCCTTGCTGTGAAATAGTGCATGGCGGATGGTGGGGTGCAGGCCGTGATGCACACTGAGATCCTCTGCATGGTGCACAGCCAGGATGGTCAGAAGATACTACCGCATAGATGGGTCTAGGATTCAGTACAGGCTGGGGATCAAGTGAATGTGAGAATCCCAGGCAGACTGCAAATAATATGCAACAGAAATAATCCAGCGCATGTTGAAAGACTAGTGGGGCTACAAGAGGCTACGGATCAAATGGATCATGAGCTCTCGTGCAGACTGGCTGGCCCACATACACTCATGTTGATCCCAAGTGTCTAGAGCAGCACGGGATGCAGTACAAGCGATGCACCAGGTGATCCAGGGTTGACTGGTTATGTAGAACTGGCTAGTTATAAAATGCACCTGAGGATCTATTGCCACATGGGATCTAGTGCCGGCTGCAGTCAGATGCAATGCCTGCGGTGCTTGCAGTCCAGCTGGGATTTTCGGAGCACGCTTGGGGGCAACAAGTACAGGCAGTGGAACTACTCCGGGTGAGCAGTTTTTACAAGGCGTGGAACCAGTGCAGAGATGGGAACTAACCAAGGGTGGAGAGCTAGGGCAGGCCGGGATCTACTGCAGGCTAAGGAGCCAATGAAGGGTTGGGAGCTAGGGCGGGCTGAGATCTGGTGCAGGCTAAGGAGTCAATGAAGGGGGGAGCTAGGACAGGCTGGGATCTGGTGCACGCTAAGTACTTAGTACAGCCCATGAAACTAACTGCAGGCTGGGAGTGGAGTTTGTGATGCCCAACAGATTACAGAGCATCTGCAGGGTATGAAGCGCATGCAGGCCGGTGTGTGTCAGAGGGGTCAATGCAGGCTGTGGCAACTACAGGGTATGACATTTCTGCAAACCAGTGTGTATGATGGAGGCAATTACTAACCTGCAGAGGGGGACCAATGGCTCAGCTGTCGTGCAAGCCAGTTTTTTTTGGTGGGGGTAGTGCAGGCCGCGGTGCAACTACAGACCAGAGCTTGTGCAGGCCAGTGTGCGGGAGGCAGGGAGCTTGTGCTTCGTGGGAAGCAACTTCAGACCTGGTGAAGTCTGTAGAACTACCGTAGTCCAGGAGCTGGTGAGGGCTACGGAGCTTCCCACACGCAGATGGACGTCAGGCACCGCAGCCAGTGCCGCCACCCCATCACCATGGGACCCCGTAACCTCTTACCTTGGTGTGCCAGATCTCCATGTTAGCTGTGGGGAGGGCAGCAGGTGCAGTGAAGCCATCAGGGCCGCGGGGTCCGTCTTGACCGCTCCAGGCATCTCGATCTTGCTGGAGGTCATGTCGTGCAGCGCAGTGCTGTGGTAGAGAGTGCTGTGGAGCAGAATATAGGGGTGCGCTGGGAGATGTGGCACTCACTGGAAGTGTGGTCTGTGGAGAATAGCGGCATGGGATGCATTTGTGCCCAGTGTATCCCTGCAACAAGCAGTGAACTGGTGCACGCTGGGGTAGTTGATTGTGCATTCACGCTAGTGTGCAGTGAACTTCTGGGCATGTCTGAGGTGGGCGGACGTAGCGCGTGAGGTGGATGAAGTAGCGTGCGAGGTGGACGACGTAGCACGCAAGCTGCCCTTGGCCAGAGACTTGGAACTTATCCAGGCATGATTGCTGAAAAATATGATCCTGGATTCATAGAAGGAAGCCTACAGGAAATTGAATGCAAAAAAATTTAAAAAGGAGTTTGAATAAATTACTTATACCTAACATTTGGCAACTTTCTCCAAAAATGCCTCATGGTACTCCCTTTCTGTAAGATGTACTGACATGCTTTCTGCGAGTTTATCTGGGGTTTGTCCTTACACTTATGTACTCAGAACATGAGTGACCATACCTATGCTCTGCAACCAGACTGTTCAGGTTATGAGAGCTCATTATAACGAGAAGAGTGCCTGCCTGAAGGCTCAATGGTAGCGCTATGAGCTGCTTGCCCGAAGGTTTTTAAATGGAAGAGCTATGAGCGGCTTGCCTCAGGGCTCAATGGTGGTCATGGCACAAGTCCTAAACAAGCTCAAAGTAAAAAGCAGCAGCTTTCCGGTGCTGTAGTAGCTGACCAATACGAATAGCTCACCTACTCCAAAATGATATATTTCAATCTCTAAATCCACCCTGTTGAAGCACCAAAATTGCAGACAAGATTGTAGCTCCCTCATTGTCTCACTGCAGCATTAACAATCAGATTACTTGTACAAATGCCCACACATTCTTTCTTGTCCATTGTCCATCAAGCTTTCTTGTCTTCACTGCCTCAGACCACACAAATGCATTTAAAACATCAGCGCGCGCCTCGCGCTCAAAGTAAAAAAAGCAGCAGGGGGAAGGGTGAGAGGAGGGGGCCTGTGCCTGTTTCCCTTGCGGGAGTGAGCAGGAACTATCTGTTAATTACAAACAGATGGTTTTAAAGCTCGCTCCTGCAAGGGAATCGCCAAACGTGCACTCGTTGCCATTGAAAGCAATGCAACATGTGCACCATTTTGCCTGCAAAAGTGAATCGATTACTAAAGGTCTCCTCCTATACAACACATGCGCGCTGCTTAGGCGAGACCTAAAAAGACTGATGTGTCACTATAAATGTTCTCATTGCCACCACTGTCAGCTCTCAACTAACTGACTAACCAACAGTTGCAGTACATGATAAAGATGCTATCCGTGGTCTGCCTTTATGACCCACAGAGAGTCTGTGGGTTTCAATCCATGTCACAAAAGAACACCTAATACACACACGATTGTTGTCTATGCTGGATTGAAGGTCAAAAAGCGACAACTGGCTGTGGTTAATTTGAGGGGGGCACAAGCTCTCCGGAGTCATGTCGAGCACTTTGTCTCAACAATAAACCAAACATGCGGTAGCACAAAATTAGATAGAAATACTCATCCAGGCAGAGCCAACACCCATTCTATGTGTAGTTTAAAGAATTAGTAACAACAGGTCATGCAGACAGCTGCACTGTCAAACCAGACTAAAAAGACTATCAATAAAGAAATATACAAAGGAAAGAATATACATAAACCCAATTAAAGATTAGTAATTGTGAAAGTTATTATAAGGCTTCACCAGAAAAAACTCAGAAGGGCATTAAACCCTCCAAGTGTCCTGAGGTTGCAATTCAAACAGTTGTCATCAGTTTGTAGAGTAAATGAGTCCCTAGAACCAACACTAACCGTTCATAGTGAGAAAGGCCACAATAACAGCGTTTGAAGTGCTCAACCTTGGGAGCATTTTCAGCTCCACACCTGACCCTGCTCGTTTGTAGGCTGACACAAAGTTGGATCTTTTGAATGCTATGGTATACATTTGCACAGTGTGCTACAGAGGCATTCGATTAAGTTATACATCGAATAAGTTATAACCCTATTTGAACCTCGGCAATAGAAATCTGAATAAATAAATAGTTCTCTATACGGATAGATAAGTAACTCAAATATAGCCAACAATAGTGGAATTAGTTACTATTGGGAAACCATTAATCCAATGAGTATACTTAATATTTCCACCTAATTTATTGCGGTGCCACAGAGTTGTGGTTGGCAAACAGGACAGTAATACAATGTATCTGAGTTGCTAATTATATGTTTTATTCCAGTCTGAATTATAAATTATTCATGACTATTACAATTCATTGTTTCATTTTCTGCATAAAATTCTTGCAAACAATTTTTAGAACAGTGTCTGCACTTATTCAGTGTCCATGGTACACCCCGAGATAGAACAATCCTCCAGCTGCTAATTATATATTTTATTGTAATATGATCAATGATGCTTGAATATTGCAATTCACTGTTTCATTTTTTGCACACAATCCTTGTAAACACTTTTGAGAAGGGTGTTCTCACATATTCCATATCCATGATACACCCTGAGATCGTACCAGTCCTCAACTACTTAGACCAAACTATTATTTAATTGTCCCGTGTTCTATATACAATTCACTCCCGCTGGTTTGTTTCTTAAGGATTGTGGAAAAAAAGTATTTTGATGTCATAAGCAATATTACAGGTGATGCAGTTAGCGTGAGTGATAAGCGACTTTTTTCAAACCACCATGTCTGAGCACTTTGGTGTTTGCTGCTGACTGCACACTGCTCTGCCACCACATGTGGAGGTCTAGCACAGCTAGTATGCCCAACACAAAAGTGAGAGTGAGCGAGGATGCTTGGTGCTGCTGCTATGCCTTGCCAAGGATCTCACAAGTGTTTTCATTCCTTCTGAAAACATTAGTGGGCATATGTATCAAAATCTGTGTTTACGATTCTCAAATAGTGATTTTTGGGAATCGCTATTTGAGAATTGCAAAACTGGATGTATTAAAAAAATCGCAAATATTTAGCGATATCTTAGTTTTCCTTAATTGCGATTAGCAAATTGCGCAAACGCAATTAAGGAATACCTTCCCATTCATTCCTATGGGCCAGGAGGCCCATAGGAATGAATGGGAAGTCATTCTCAATTTGCGATTCACAATTTGAGAATCGCAAATTGAGAATAATTTCAAGGGTGCAAGGGTGTCATAAGGACACCTTGATGAACCCCTGAAAAGAGCATATGTGCGAATATGGCGCACATACATGTCCTAAGGGCATGTATGTGCGCCACATGGCACTTTGAAAAATGCCAAAAAGTGCATTATTTACAGAAATCGCATTTTACCACCAACTGGAAATTGGTGGTAAATTGCGATTTCTTAAGGAGAAATCGCACAACTTGGGTGCTTGATATATAGCATTTAAGGAATCGCAATTTGCAATTCCTTAATTGCTTACACAAAATTAAGGATTCCTTAATATTGCGATGCGATTTTGCTTATACATCACATGTTGGGAATTTTTTGTCGCAAACGCTGTTTTTTGTGATTCGCAACGTTTGCGACTAAAAATTCTTTGATACATATGCCCCATAATGACTTATCGGAAGAAATATTCATTGACGTTGTAATTTCCAGCATTATCCAGGTCAAGTACTTTGCTCAAGGACTCCTGAGGCGGAAGCCGGGAGTGTAGGAATATTTATTTTAAAATTAAAACATGTTTTTGCTTTATTTGTGCCAATATTCACAGCAACATTGAATTTTACCTTTTAAATTCACCTCACACGACTGCCAATTACCGTTTTCTTACCGCTAAAGCCCTTTGAAACGTCAGGAAGCCGATTTTCGGGCTCCTGGTGACTAGTGCCCTCACTCCCTTCAGACGCAGACTTCGGGCGCCATATTGGGAGAGAGCAAGGACAGCGCTCTAGTGTCTGGGCAATTTGGGCCCAGACACTATAAAATGAACACCCCTCCCCGTACGCGCAGCAGTCGGGCGCAGCGGGCGCGCCGGAGGCACGCCAGAGGCAAGCCCGTCTGTGCCCGTCCGTGGCCTACCGGGGACAGGGGCGCAAATCCCTGCTCAATCTCCCCTAGACCCTCTGAAAAGGATAACATACACTAAAGAGCAGTTGGAAAGCCTGTGTCCTCACATCAGGAAAGAATGTCAACACTCATGGAAGGCCGAAATGATGCCTCTAAGATGTAGGACCTGCCTTCAATACTCTAAAAGTAACAACGACAACAAACATAACATGAAACCTTTAACAATGCTTCAAATTAATTGTCGTTCGTTACGAAAACATAAGTTTGAAATATTTGATATACTAACAGAACAGCAACCAGAAATCCTCTTCCTAACGGAGACCTGGCTTGATGAAGAGTCCATCCCAGATATTCTATAGGCCCTACCCAACAGCTATGGCATACTAAGATATAACAGAGAAAAACAAAGAGGTGGGGGCATTGCCATCATTCATAAACTCAAATTAAGATGCACTTTAGAAAAGGTCATGATCAAAGACTGTGAAGCCGGCTTTTTTCGCAATTAAATATAGACCTAATATCACCTACAATGGCTATCTAATCTATCGCCCACCTGGAGGGCCCACTAATTTCACAGAAAGTTTGACAGAGACAATTACTCAATCTGCTCTATGCTATAATAAATTACTTATCCTAGGAGACCTAAATCTCCATCTTGAAGACGAAAATAATAATGATGCCCAGGGACTTCTTGTATCTCTAGAAATGTTAAAACTCCAATTACAATCCTTAAAATCTACTCATAAGGCGGGTCATTTACTTGACCCGATCTTTGCTTACTGGGAGGGAGTGTTGGTCCAACCACCTATCCAGGTAATATGGTCCGACCATTTCTTGATCAAATTTACCCTTCCCGGAGAAAATAAACATTTGCAACAAACTACGCAGATAACATCTAAGCGCAGGCAATGGGGGAAACTCAAACAAACTGATATAGAATTTGCTCTCAAGACAAACTGCCCCCCTCTGAAAGATAATATAGAGGAAGCGTGGACAGACTATGAGAAATGGCTCACAAAAGCACTCGATGATACAATACCTTTGACCACTAAAACACCTATAAGACGTCGTAAATATGCACAATGGTTTGATACTGAGCTAAAAGTTGCCAAAACTAAATGTAAAAAGCTAGAGCGTATCTGGCGTAATAAATATGATGAAACAGCCAAACGTGAATACAAAATTAGCATAAAGAACTATCACAAAATGATTAGAATAGCGAAAAGAAACTTCTTTAGTAGAAGAATTGAATCAGCTGATAATTCTACAAAAGAACTCTTTGTCATTTATAAAGAGCTTACTTCAGCTGATAGAATGACAGCTCCAGATACCCATTCTACAGCAACTTGTTGTGCAGCAATAGTGGATTTCTTCGTCCAAAAAGTAGAGAATATCTACAAAACTTTTCCAAAGATAAGGGATGATATGACTATCAATCATGCTATTAATGAAGAACCCACCGATATCAACCATCTAAGCCACTTCTCTGTGCCGGATAATACGGAAATGCTAAGAATCATCCGTAGCATACAATCAGGCTCTCCTAATGATGTAGCTCGCCCTAAGATTTTTAAGAACCAGGCTGAGCTACTGGTAGATCACATAAGCCATATGGCCAAACTATCGTTTCAAACGAGCCACATACCACAAGATTGGAAAACAGCTCAGGCCATTCCTATTAAAAAAAAGGCTAATCTCAGCATCACCCAATTGGACAGTTATCGTCCCATATCGCTTCTACCATTCTGTGCGAAGGTAGTAGAAAAAATAGTCAATGCCCAATTGATAAAACATCTAGAAGATGGACACCATTTCCATCCCTCGCAGTCAGGATTCAGAACTTTATCAGTCTACTGAATCAGCCCTTCTCTTCTCTACGGAGCTATTAAGGAGTAGAAGTGATGAGGGAATTTGATACCGTGACCCACTCTATACTACTATCACGTCTCAGCGAAGCTGGAATTGACGGCCCAGCTTATGAATGGATGCAAACATTCTTAGCTAATAGACAATTCCAAATCAACTGCCCCCCTTTTAAATCTGAAGTCCGAGCACTCAGGCATGGGGTGCCGCAGGGCTCGATCATGAGCCCTACATTATTCAATCTTTATATGGCCCCCCTGGCCGGGATAGTTGAGGCATATGGGGTCGAGATAGTGTCATACGCAGATGACACCCAGTTAGTGGTGACACTGTCTCGACCACCCGAGGAAGCCTCAACTAGCTTCTCGGCATGCCTCAGCGACCTAGCTAGATGGATGAATACCAACTGTTTATGCCTCAACGCTAATAAAACAGAGCTTCTTGTGTTGGGGAAAAATCCATCCATCTGGTCGTCTGCATGGTGGCCACCTGAACTTGGCGCCATACCTAAGCCCTCGGAACAGGTGAAAAATCTAGGAGTCAGATTAGATTCAACTCTATCCCTCGAACACCACACTAGGGGGATTGCTGGCAAATGCTATGGAATCCTTAAAACCTTACGTAAAACTCTGAATTCCCTCCCTACCACAAATAGGAAAACCCTGATTCATGCTCTGGTAACTCCCCATTTAGACTATAGCAACTCATTGTATGTGGGTTTGTGTAAAAAAGGCCTCCAGCGTTTACAATGCGTTCAAAACGCAGCTACCCGCCTGGCACTTAATTTATCAAGAAGATCATCAGGGAAAAGTGCCCTAGCCACACTTCACTGGCTCCCTATACGTGAGCGCATTACATTTAAAACAATGTGTATGACGCATCGTATCGCCCAAGGAAGAGGGACAAAATATCTTCAAAATGTACTGACCAAATATCAACCCAGACGATTTCTAAGACCTCAAGGATGTATGCTCGTCCAGGTACCCGGAATTCACCGGGCACGCATGGGCGGTAGATCCTTTAAATACCTGGCCAGCAAACAATGGAATGCACTACCCTTGGAGCTCAGAATGGAACCTTCAGAAAAAAATTTCGTCAAAAATTAAAAACGTGCCTGTTCCCGAAGATATTAACCTCTCCGTTTGATCCCTCTATAATACTTCCCACTTAACTTTTGGAATATCAACTCAGTCCTTGTTCAAAAAGCGCGGGGACACACTGTTTTCCTAGTGTAACCAGGTGCTATATAAAAGGCTTTAATTATTATTATTATTATTATTATTATTATTGAAGGTGCTTGCAGAGTCAACTAAGTCCGTCAAGGGAAACACCAGATTTTCAGGATAACCACTATGTAAATGAGTGTTGGTTAGATCCATTGCACGTGAAATAATCTTTGATGATATCCTAAAAATCTGTCACAGCTCCAGTGTTCGAACCATTCTACCACCCCCGTTTGCCTATGACCTGTACCAGCCACCATACCCGACTCACGCGGGAGACTCCCGATTTCTAAAGCCAAATATGGCTTTATTGTAGCTGCTCCCACCTAAAAGTGCCTCTGCTTTTAATATTTGTCGAACGGGGAAATACATTCCCCAGATTGTTTTCAAAATATCCCACTCTTCAGGTGTACAATGTTGTCAAATAGGCGTGCCCTTGTGTCTCTACAATTCTCTAGAAACTCGAAACAACCTCAGACTTTAGTTGGGGGGCTATTTTTCTATTCTTTTGGCCAGCGGTGAGATTACAAATGCAAAACACTCTGGCCTGCGGCCTAAAGACTGAGAGGCACAGGCAGGGTAGCCTAAATAGATGGAAGACGAGCCCTCCTAGGACTGGTAGCCAACCTGCTATAGGTCCCTTGTAGTCAATCGTGATACCTAAAGGTTGTCTACAAGTTCCCCGCAATCTAAAGGTTTTATTGACAGTTGTGAACTTTTTAGGTCTCGTGGCATTGAACCGCGGTCTCCCCAGAGACCTATTGTTAGGGATTCTTCTTTCCAGGAGAGGGGACAGGAGCTGGCCACGCGCTCGGAATTGAGCGGGCCACGCGAACGCGCTTGCTGTGGCGAGCTCCTGTCTCCTCTCCTGGAAAGCCGTACCACACAGCCACACCTCCCCCTGCACGCATGCGCACACATAGAGACACACACACGAGCGCACCTACATACACGCACACACACATAGTCCCCCGCCCCCGCGCACACACACAGAAACACACACACAAGCGCACCTACACACACGCACGCACACACACATAGAGACCCCCCCTCTCCCCCCCGCCGCCGTCCACATCAGAGCTGGGTGAATAACAATTGTGAGCCCGTGCGTGAGGTGCATCATCAGAGCTGTGTGAATAATAACTGCGTCAGCCCCGTGCGTGAGGTGCATCATCAGAGTTGTGTGAATAATAACAGCTGTGAGCAACAGCATACTCTTGCACACACTCTCACTTCTCACCAATTCAAAGTTTGCAAAAAAAATTATGCAACGCATTGTCATACACAATGCCAATAACTTAAACTTTAATGCTGCGAGACCTATTGCATTGTAAATGCTTGTTTTTTATTAGTATAAACTTTATTTTGGTCAAACAGACCTTAAAAGTACCAACATAGACAAACATGAAAGATTAAAATATACATATTCCCAATTCATTAAATTCTTAAAAACAACTCGTTGGAAGATAAACAGAATTTTACATTTTGGATTAAAATAAATAAATAAGGAACCATATTCATTTAGGTAAAAGAGTAAAACTTTATAAAATAATGAGCTGTTGGATCTCAAGCCTTCCGTTATTGTAGCTAATGCATTGTATATTTAGAGCAGCCCAAACTGATGTCCAACGATCAGAATGAAAAGATTGCAATAATGCACTATGATATATCAGTCATAGCTTTCTTGTACACCTTTCCAACACACTTTTAAAGTGCTATTGTGCATAAGCAGCGGTTAATTCTAGTTACATATGAGACGATAGATCAGTGTGCCCAGGCCTTCAACTTTCCTTTTTGGTTTTTTTACATTGATATATTATAAGCTTTAAGACAGTATGAGTTGTTGTTCATTGACCATGGTTAGGTGACAAAATGCATGGTTTCAATCAAACCTTCCTTCTAATTTCCCACATATGACTTAAAAACTTAGCGGTCTCACAGAGATCTTGCATCGGTTTTTAAAATGTACAGGGTCACACTGTGGTCTCTAGTGCCCAACTGTTTGCATATGGGGACAAGCCACCTCCTCCTTGGGACTGAATATGTTGGGCAGCCAAACAAGGCATGGCCCATATTTTTACAACAACACTTTGGACAGTGGACCTGTCAAAGAAAAGAAAGGCACCAATCCTAAGTTCACCACTCAAATTAGTCTTCAACCTCTGGCGTGCTATTTCCAAATGCTCCCTGTCCTAAGAGCATCACACAAACCTGGGGTAAAAAGTCAATTTTATGTCCAATTTGGAAAAGCACCGCTTTGTAAATCAATTCAATCCAAATGGAAGAAACTAGACAACTCTCTTAATGTCTTCACATACAGACGCTGAGTCTTGGTATAAATTTTCAATGCTTGTCTAATGATCCGTTTTAGGAAAAAAAGCCAGCCAACATAGTCTTTTTATATGTTTTTAAACTTTCAGCCCTGAAGAAGTTCTGTTTTCAGAACGAAACGCGTTGGCTGTTTTTTTTTCCTCCTAAAACGGATCATTAAACAAGCATTGAAAATTTATACCAAGACTCAGCGTCTGTATGTGAAGACACTAAGAGAGTTGTCTAGTTTCTTCCATTTGGATTGAATTGATTTACAAAGCGGTGCTTTTCCAAATTGGACATAAAAAAGGCATAGCCTATAGTTTCTCATGGGGCAGAACAGCATGGACAGCCCCTACTGGCAGAGGCGTTACCTGAAAAAGAACTTGTGAATATATTTAGAGGAATTATATCATCTCTAAATTGGATATATAACGCTTTCTATCAGCCGGGACCTGTATCAAGTCAAGGAAACTCTCCAGCGATCGCTGCTGTTTAAAGTCTAGGAAGTCCCCTGTTAATCTTCCTAGGTTGATGTTTCTGATCTCATTTCCAGATATCCAGTCCCAATACATGGATTTTAGGTTTTTTTTGTGGGGAGGTCTTGGGGACAGTTTCAGCCTCCTATCAAGCCAATGGTTTTTAATAAAGTGTTTAGATTCCTTTTCCACCATATCTTCTTCTGTGTACATACTTCCTCCCTGGCCAAGGCATATGGGGGCAGATCCGAGGTTGTAAGAAGTCTCTGCCAGAACAAAAGAGGACGTAATTTGGCTAGGTGCTTTATGGATTTGACACCCAAATTGGAGAGGAAGTAATGGTGCCCTTGATGGAAGTGAGATTATATTCCTCAAGGACCTGTTTTCAATTACAAAAAGATCATCCACGTTATGAAACCACCACAACTCTGCACCATTCAGAGCATAAGTTACTGCCTTGGTCTTATAAATATCAAGTGCTGTAGCGACCAGTTTGGTGTATGATCCTGAGTGTTCCTTTCTCAGGGCTCCTACTATCTGTCTAAATTTAAGATTAGTCTTGATCATGTGGGGCTTCCAGGACATTCCCTCAGCCAACTTTACACCCAGGTATTCGAAGCTACATACCCGCTCCAATCTAGTGTTGTTTAAAGCGAAATAGCCTCTAAAAGATTTGTGTGGTTTGAGCGTAATTAGTTCTGTCTTACTAGTATTTATTTCTAATCCCCTCTCATCACAGAATGCTTTGAATTAGTTTAATAGCATCTGCAGCCCACTGGGAGTTTTGGAGACAAGGAGCTTGTCATCTGCTAAGAGAAGGGTAGGGATCTTCAAGTTCCCCAGGGAGGAAGCCTCAGCTGGTATTCTGGCAAAACAAAAAACACAACCCGGTTAATATATAGCGAGAACAGTGTGTGTGTACGTGGGTGGGTGAGGGGGTGGGGGCAGCACACAACCGTGTTGAACAGCCATATTTACAGTAACGTGGTCAGACACTTGGCCCGGATTGCCCCATCGCACCCTGGCGTAGTTGCCTTCAGGAAGTCGAACAATCAATGCCAGGATCTCCAAGGCAGGGCAAGCGCTAGGCATGGGCAGTGTGGGCAGATGCCCAGTGTGAGAAGTTGGCCTGATATATGATGCTCACTAGTTCTAGTGATCACCTTGTATCAGTCCAAACAACCCTTATGGTGATTGGTTGTAAGTCAACCTTATAGACCAGCTATCCTAATGGTAGCATGGACAAAGCAGTCTTAGGCTAAACTCTTTTGGCATGTGAAGCCAGCTGTTTTATCACATATAACCCCTTGAATACCAAGTGAAAGGACACCACACAGGTAGTTATGAAAATAAACAAGATATTTATTAACTAACATACACCTCTGAACTCTTTATGAGGTCAGAGGGCTAAGTACATGACAAGACTCTTAAGAAAAATACGTTAAGTTGCACGAATTACAATGGTGCCCTAGGGGCACGTCAAACCATATACTAAACAAGTGGTATAAGGAAATCGATGAAAGGAAAGGAGCTGCCAGATGCTGAAGGATTGCTGGCACTACACTACCCTAACCTTAGGTAAGTAGCAGGAGGCCCATGGAATGCGTGTGCAGAGTGTGAACTCACCCGCGAGATGTGTAACAAAGTCAATGGACAGTACAACTTACGAAAAGGGAAGTATTAGACAGTTCCGACTAGCTAGGAATAAAACAACTTGAAATCTGGACACTAGGAGAGTTAATCTACCCTTGAGCACCGAAATGCTCTTGTTACCTCACCCACGGGCTGCGGGTGCATAGGTGTAAAAGTGTGTCGGGTTTCCGCGTTGAAGTCTATGGAGCCTGGAAGAAAAGATGTTGCAGGCGGCCAGAAGGAAGATGTCCGGAGCGACCCAAGGGTGGATGGAGGAAGAGGAAGACCTGAAAGCAGAGGGCACAATGTTCACAGTCACTAGCCAGTGACTGGAGTGGAACCAGATACTGTTGTTGCGATCAGGTGAAGAGTGGACGCTTGACTCTGCAGCCACGTGGACCAGCAGGTGTCTTGGATGACCAGGATGGAGGCACGAGCTGTCCCACCCAGGCTCTCGCTGTCGGCGGTGTTGGTTCCGAATTCGGTGTCAACAGGCCTTGGCAAAGGCAACCCACGCAGTGAGTGGAAAAGGTGTCTGGTGCGGACCAGGAGGGTCCGGGGTGCTTCTCCTTTGCAGGGAAGCAGGGGCCAGTCTGGAGCAACCAGGCCAGTGGTGTGGATTTCAAGGATCGTTGTCTAGGAGGCCACTAGCCAGCCGGCAAGTGACCAGACAACGTGTCGAGCAGCAATCAAGCAAAAGGGCCCCACGCAGATCTTGTGGATGCTGGAGGGCTGATCTTCTGTGCAGGAGCTGCTCTTGGCTGGGTCTTCTCAATCCCCAAAGCACTTTGTCGAGGATGCCTCTGAAATCGTCCTGGAAGCGAAATGCAGTTTCTCCAAGATGGCCGGTCCCACGTGTCTCGTCACACCCACGAATCTCAGCTGTGCTGCAGATGTAGGTAGAGGTCGAAGAGGTCTGGAAGTCCGGGTCTCGTCGGGCTCTGAAGTCTGGATCCACCAAGGAAGACGACAAAGTGAACCGCTGAAATACTTGATGGTGCCTGCTTGTGCAGGGTGGTCACTCCTTGGCCACAAGGGAGATTTCTTCAGTCTTCTGTGGAGCAGAAGGTCGAAGTCCAGAGTTTTCTTCTTGTAGAGTTTCAAATCAGGATTAATCTAATTTGGAATGGGACCAGCTCCTACCTTCATTCTCCTAAAGGGGGCTGTACTAGGACTAGGTCCCTCCTATGGGTGGGACCAGGAAGGGGGGTGGTTACACCCCCTATCCTTTGTTCGGTTTTGCGCCACAGCTGGGGCTGGAGTGCCCCAGCAACTGGTTTGAACCGGTGTATGCACAGGGCACCTTGTGTGCCCCAGGCATGTCTCATTCCTTTCAGGCCTGTCCTACCTAATACACAAAATCCTGTCTGGGGTGGTGCTAGCACCTCCCAAGCAAGGAAACACTTTGTCCAGGCCTCCCTCGCTGGAAGGACTCCCAGCAGCAGAAGGTCAGACTTGTGTCTGTGGTGGCAGCATCCATTTTGTGATGCTGAGGCTCGAGTTAACTTTAACCGGGGTTCACAGTTACATACATGTCGTGTCCCTCTAGAAGGGTGGAATGCTACTCCCGTCGCCAGAACTGGCGAGGGTGTAGTATTCCAATTCGTATGACACCTTACTCGACATGTTTTGATAATGCTATGCCAGAGTTAGCAATAACCACGAGGATTATAATGCACTTAAGAGTATATGGTATAGCGTTATCATGGAAACAGCTAAAGAACTTGGTTCCGAAAGCTGCAGACAGGCTCAGCTCATGCTAGAGCACCATCTCACATAATTCCAAGCACTCTGCCTCCAGGATTGTTAAGGCCTGCCTTAGGAGTGACTTATAGGAGTATATGTGTCCATTTTAGGTTTAGATATAGGTATACTATATCTAAAGCAAAGGGTGATTACACCACCTTGCCCCAGCTGATTGATCAGCCAGTTGTGTCAGATTTGGATGGCCAGCCAGGGGTGGCATAATACATGCTGCAGCCCCTGGTAGGCCTTGGGTGCACTTATGCCCTGGGTACCTAAGGTACACAGTACAAGGACTTACAAGAGTGACCCAATACCAATTAGTTATGTACCTAACGTCCATGGAGTCCATTTTAACAGAGAAAGCAGGAAGCCTGGTGTCCTGAATAGCAGGATCCCAGGCCAACTAAGTCGAAAACCAGCTTAACACTAGGCAAAAAGTTGGGGGTAACAATAGTCAGATATCCACCTTCCTACACCAAGGGCCTCGCGTCTGTTTAACTGTGATAGGCCCCCCACGAGCCCATCAAACTTTGGAAATGGTGCTATTGTAAGAGTCACAGGCGGGGAGCCCCCTCCCTTGGGGTTTTCAGCCAGGGTGCAGTGTGCTAGGCCCACGGTGGGGGGCTTCTCACCTCCAGTCCTTCAGTCCCTGTGCTGCCAGGGACTGAAAGTGAAATATGACACTCCATTCCTTTCAGATGCTGCAGTGTGGGCAAGGCGGGTTTGTGGCTGTTATCAGCCTAATTGCTGCATCTGCATAACAGTAGTTAGGCAGCTACTTGAACTGGCGTGAGGTGTGAAGTGAGCCCTGCCCCTGCATGAATGAAACGCAGAGCATCTTGCAGGGCTCACAACACCCACAAAAACATAGAGTGATCTTGTATCACAAAAGGCGCTGCTCTTTCCATGGAAGAGAGAAGACAGAAAATGGATAAAGAGCTTATTATTCTTTTCTTTTTTTGCAACTCTGTTTTTTCATCAAAATCAAACATAAGAGGAATTAAACAAAAATAATAACTCCAGTTATAAGCGCTTGGTGTTTTTTATTTCCATGTAATTTACATGAACCGAAGGAAGAATGAGCAATTCGGTCTTTAAAAGTTTAGTGGAGAAGCTAACATTCAGTTATGTGGAGGGATGGGGGGGTGATCCCACATCCATCCTTATCACCCCAAGGGGAGTGCAATGAACCCTCCAGGATCTACCCAAGTAATATAACCCCTCAAGCGACTCACCAATCATTGCTTTACGCATCTGAGAAGTAACACAAGAGCAGTTGTGTAGCAGAAAATGATTGGGTCCCTCTATACAGAATGTGATAATGGGCCCCAGAGTCTCCCACATATTGCAGATATTCGTTGGCCCTAGGCTGAATACGAGCCCCCTGCTAGGATGGGGCCCTCAGAAGTGTTGTGGGCCCATCTGTGCTGCAGGGTCCTGTATTGAGCCCAGGCACAAGATGTGAAGCAAGGTAAGAGGCCGGAGAGAAGAGTGGTGAATAGCAGGGCATGTAGGGGAGAGGTGGAAGCTTGAGAGGCAGAAACAGTGAATGGACGGTAGAGGTGAGAGAGAGATAAAACATGAAGGGGGAGATTTTCAAACCTTTTGCGCTGGATTTGCATCACAAAAGTGACGCTAACCAACGCAATTTTTTTGCTGCTATTTTCTTTCCAGCAAAAACTTGGTTTGCGCTGGAAAGTACCCTCTAAGTAGTGCAAAGCAGCGCAAAGCAATGCTTTGCATTACTTTGCACCGAGGGGGTGGTACATGGGCGTTCCCATGTAACCACCCATGTCCTTTTAAGCAAAACCATATTTACAATGATTTGTGAACATGGTTTTGCGACAAAAGTTAACGCCCCTTCAAAGGAGGCGCTACCAAGAGAAATGCTTTCATTTCTCCATGCTTTTACAACTTTGCATGCGCGCTACACTGCGCAGCACGTATGCAAAGTGGGAAAAACGTTGTATCGTACCCAGCATAGTATTTTGCACAAGAAGGGTACCCTTCTGTACAAAACCTATGCTATACTCATGCACCCTAGCACTTCAGTGCTAAGGTCTGTGCTTGGTGCACAGAGCGGAAACGAGTGACGGCGCAAAGGAAAGGGGAAGAGAGAGCCATGTGTCTGAAAATATGGTGCTCTCCTGCTCCCTCCCTGTCGCGCACTGCAGCACAGCCTCACGGGAGAGGTCTGCGCTGCATCACATTACTTTTTTCAAAATCTCCCCTAAAGAGTTGAGCATGGAGGGGAGAGGTGGACATGAGGGAGGCAGAACCTGTGAACAAAGTTGAGGCTGAAGAGAAAGATGAAAGGCAGCGCTTGGATAGGAGAGGTAGATATAAGAGAAGCAGAACCATCTGGAAAACTTAAGTTTCATAGATAGGGAATGGTGAGTGTTGAATGTAAGAGGGAAAGACAACCAAGAGCAGGTAAGAGGCTGGGGTAGAGTGGCAGGGGAGAGGTATACTTCAAAAAAGGTAGAACCAGTGAGAGAAGGCTTGAGACTGCAGAGAGATGAGAGGTGAAGGGCTCAGCAGGTATGTAGGAGATGGGTGTAATAAAGGCAGAATTTGTGAGAAAGGTAAGAGACAGTAGTTAAGATGACGTGAAGTGTAGAGCTTGGAAGGGAGACATGGATTTATGAGACAAACAGTGAGACAAGGTAAGAGGTAAAGGGATCAAAGAGGAGAGGTGGATGTAAAGGGCACAGACCAGCAAATACATCTTAGAAGGCAGAAGGAAGAAATGAGAGGAGAATGGCAGTACATGGATGGGGTATATAGATGTAAGAGAGGCAGAACAATCAAGAAACCTTATACAGAGAAGAGAGGGGGAATGATGAGAGGTGGATGTCGAAGGTCAGAATCATTGAAAAAGGTAAGAGGCAGGGGGGAAAGAGACATACAGCATGGAGGAGAAAGGTGGATATAAGAAGGGCGTAACGAGAAAGAGAAGCACCAAAGCTGGGATAGCAGAGAGATTAATGTAAATGGGGCAGAATCCATGAAATAAGGTTTGAGTAAGAGATGAGAATAAGAGTAGAGCATGAATGGAAATAGGTGGAGTAAGGACCAAAATCTGTGAGAAAAGATTAGAGTGTTCAAGAGGATGCAAATCGAGAGAAGATGTAAATGGGGCAGGACCAGTGATAAACGTTATAAGGCTTGGGGAGAGATGAGCATTGAAGGTAGTGTATTGATAAAAGTCATAGCTATAAGAGAGACATAACCAGCAAGAGTACATAGGCAGAGTGGCAAGAGAGAGAAGTGGATGGAAGAGAGAAAAACCAACAAGAGATAGAGGTGAGATGAAGAGTCAGAGAGGAGGGGGAGGTAGATGTTCGATGTGCAGAACCAGAAAGAGAAAGTTAAAGGCTTGGTGAGAGATTAGAGATGAAGTGTAGATCAGGGAGGTAGAGTTTGATGTAAGAAGGGCAGAATCTGCAAGGAAGGGGAGAGGTGTATGTAACAAAACTGGAGCAGAAAGAAAATATAAAAGGAAAGGGAAGAAGTTAAATGCATGGCTGGATTTAGGATGGCATAACCAGGAAAGAAGATAAATACTGGGTGAAGAGTTGAGATGTGAAGAGCAGGGCAGGGAAGAGAGATGTGGATTTACGAGGGGAGGAATCAGCAAGTGAATATGAGAGGCAAGGTGGAAAGTTGAGAGGTAAAGAGTAGAGCAGGGAGTTGTGAGGGTCAAGATGGATGTAAGAGTGGCAGAACCAGAGTGTAAAGGTAAAAGGCTTGGGCATTGGATAAAGATAATACGTTAAAAGGAGAGCATGTAGAATGAGGTGGATGTAAGAGGGGCTGAACCAGCAAGAGAAGAAAATAGGCTGAGCAAGAGGTGAGGTAAAAAGTAAAGCACAGAGGAGAGAGGTGAATGTAAGTGGGCAGAATCAGCAAAAAAAGTAGGAGGCTGGAGGAGAGGTAAAAGTGTCTTTGAACTAGCATGTGCTGCTAAGTACATTGAGCCTTCTGCCAAAGTTTTCAATTACCCGTCTCTTTATTTTCCAAGTAGAAAGTGTGGCTTAGATTTGCGATGTGTGTCACCCTTCGCAAAAGTTTGTGATATCGGACCATCCCCGACATCTCTACAGAATTGCAGGCTGCTCTCGGCATACTCTTACTACTCCTGATCATTCTATTAAATCTAGCTCCCATTTGGGACCCTTTGCTGCCCATTTCATGAATGGATAGCTAAACATCATAGCCCCTGCCCTGACCCCCATTTGCAATATCGCCCTTGCATCATCATCTGTCTCAACCAATGCAGAAAAAAACAAAAATAAATAAAAAGCAGCGTTTGTTCCTCTGCTCAAAAATCCTTCAGCAGGCTCTAAGCTTCTTAGCATCTTCTAACATCTCTTTGCTGCCTTTTTCTGAAAAATCCTTGAAAAATAAATCAACTGACAAATCTGTTTCATGTAAACTAAACTACTTCTTAATCGCTTGCTAGCTGTATTCTGACCTCTCCATAAGTTGTCCGCATTTCTTGCTGTGACAGTTTGTGCCTGATTCTTAATCAGGAAGGCAAAGCAGCCTTGATATAACTAAATTATATTGTTGAATGTATCAGTTTCCCATCCGGTGCTTTTGAATCAACTGAAACAACCTTGAATTCAAGGTATTCCCCTGGCGTGGCTTCAGCTCTATCCTTTCTGAGAGGCCTGGTCTCTAACCAAGAAAATGTTTTGGACTTGCATGAAATCAATAGCTTTTTGGATAAAGAAAAATTAATTAAAACTAAATAGCAAAACATCAGACATCTCATCTTTAAGGGGCCTGGTACTATACACACTGCTCTTTGGTGGCTTCTGGAGCTGGGCCCTTCAACCACCATGGTTGTGTCAACAACAAAATCTTGGATTTATTTTCCAACGTCTTCTCTCTGTGTCTGGACAAAAGGTGTGTTATCTACTTCTACTACATCCATAAGCAACACCAATTCCTGCATTTTCACCTGTCATTAAGCAAGACTGTTGTAGTCAATTATCGTCTTACAACCAGATTATGCAAGTGTTCCCTGTCTTGTACTTCCCACCTTATGCATTTGATACCCTTCAGATCATTAGGAACACTGATAGGACTCTAATCTGAGGCTGCTCTAGATATTCTTTCTGCTGATTACCGCAACCAAATGATCTATCAATTTGCCATTGTTCACTGCATAAAAGGGCCTGCTCATTCTTCAGCACTATATTAGTCCTTCCATTCATTCCAGAATCCTACGCTTTGTAACAGCCATGCTCCTGTGCCATCCTAAAATTAGGCGGAAACATAGTGGAGGTAGATCCTTCTCCTTTCTAGCTGCACAGGACTCAAAATGTCTCAGTCTTGAGCAACGGTCATCTTAAATCTTCTGGGAAAAAACGTAAAACTGGCCTTTCAATACATTAGTATAGCCCGTACCATTTCCTTGGAAATTCCTTACGCCAGGTTACCCTCTTGGTGTGGTATTTTCATTCATCTCTTTCATTAAACCAATAACTAAGGAAATTTGCTTTATCTGCACAATTTGGTGTAATTTAACAAAACAAACCTGAGAAAAGGGGAGGGAGAAGATGCCCAAATATCTTGTAAAAGTAGTTTGAAGCTCTATTAGGTATCTGCTCCAACGTGTTTTAAAGTTGATCATTTGTCATTAACTGTCCAAGAAACTAGAGCTACTAGAACACTAGTTATCCTGTCCCAAAGAGTATTAAAATACATTTACCAGGCTGCTGCACAGGGTCAGTCTAGTCATACTCTCAAAGATAGCCTGATCACTGTCAAGTGCAGAATGACATTGGGAAGGCCTGGGCAGCACAAGATGGAGCGATGTGAGTCCTGGGGAAATTGCTGCTTTTCAGCAGTACACTTTAAATGAGCCTTGCTTTGGAAGTGAGAATAAGTGGCAGTTTACAGTAAAAGGGGGCTGCAGAGGGGAGTTGACTGAGGAGCGAGTGGCTCATTTCCATAGAGTATATCATCACACATGGAGCGATTAGCCAGTCACTGAGCCTAGGTGAGCGGGTGGCCAGTAGTTTTAGGAATGCAAATATAGTATTGGCGATTGGACCAAAAGTTTTTGATTAGGTAGCCTGGGGCTTGACTGGAGTAATTTATGGATAATGGACATGGTCTTTCAAGGGGCTTGCATTCAATTGTATCTTTAAACAAGATCCAGTGCATTTACCTGAGGTTAAGTGCAATTTGGTTGTTATTTCTTAGGCTAAATTTGAGTCAAGAGACATGTGTCTGGACCCATCGCAATTTGGCAAGTGTCTTCTCAGCTATTAGGGAAATGTGACTTAAAATGTGACTTCAAATCTTTAAAAATGCAAAGCTCAGGGATTCTGGGAGATTTATTTTGAAAGTCAAACACCGCCTCCCCAACCTATTCCACATTGCTAGATTTCATTTCCTTGTAAGGGAAACCTGCATTGAGTCTGCTAAAATAAATCCCTCTTCTTTTTTTGCTTTAATTTACTACTTGTCTGTTTAGTGACTGACTCCCATTGTAGCTTTTGGCAATTTTTTCCCCTGGATACACATTCTTGTCCCTATTTAGCCATCTCATCTATATATATTTAAGTTAGTTCTGCTCTTTTCATCTCTTAAAAATGAAGTTTGAGGTGGCTAAGGCGGCGAACATGGCGGACGCAGCCTAAGCGAGCTCCGTCCCACTGATCACTTATCCGGAGAAAATCCTGTGTCTCCCCGACCTTAAGACGCCCAAACCAGATGATTTGGCAATATGATCCGGTAGCGGTGCCCTGGCTGTAATTTGGTGACTGGAGATGACTGATGGACGGAGATCCGAGCACCGACGAGGTGCGGCCTGCTGCACGTGGAGAGCCGGGGCCTTGAGTTTCAGGCCGCCGGGCGGAAGTGAGACGCGGCCGGCATGGCGGAGGAGAGGAGAGCGGTCCGGGCCCTCCGGTGCCTGAGCCTGTGCTGTGTGATTCAAGACGCGGCGGGAGAGGGTCTCAGTGCCGGACAGCGTGGCTGAACCACCCCAACTTCCCCTACAGGTGTGGTGTAGTGGCGACGGAGATCGCACGAACCCCACTCGGCGGTCGGGTTGGATCGCGGGGAAGGTGCTGGCTGGGGGGCGCGGCGGGGCACCCTCTCCCCCCAAAATCCTAGTGGACTTCTTTCCTTGGCGCCGCTTCTCCGTGGGGACTCGGCCAGGTCTGGCTGCGCGGCCTGGACGGCTCCACACTCGCGGGCTTTCTGCACGACTGGGTGATCGGCGCCGCCTTGGCGTCCACCATCGAGCGCCTGCCGGCCAGGGCATTCAGGGAGTGGCAGGATCGACGCGGTGCCACCGGCCTGGGGCGGAGTTGCGGCGCTGGCGGCCAAACCCACAGGCCTAGGAACTTATATCTACACCCCTGTCGGCGCTCCCGCGACACCCTGGACTTGTGGTCTTCACCCACAGACCAACATGACGAGGGGTGGCAACAGTGGACACAATTCGAAGCAAGGCCCCATAGACAAATTCACTGGGCCGACCGGGAGTGCAGGAGCGGCCGGGAACACCTCAACATCGGGCCCTGATAATGCTGCCCTCATGGCGGCGATAACTCAGTCCAGAGACATGTTGGACGCAAAAATTGGGGCGGTTGGAGCCGATGTTACGCTATTGCGCCAGGACTTGCGCAACGCGGTGGCTCGCATTACAGAAGCAGAGACAAGAATCACAGGAGTGGAGGACGACGTGGTGACCCTGAAAAGGAAGGTGGCCCATATGGAGGGGATACAGAAGGGCCTAGCCATAATGGTCGAGGATGCTGAAGGACGAGCACGCAGGAATAACCTCCGCTTTGTTGGCTTTCCGGAGGGCTGTCAGAAGGGGAACATGGAGGCCTTCCCGACACACTGGCTAGAAGGGTGGCTCCCTCCGGACTCCCTTTCGCGTTGTTTTGTTATAGAACGCGCGCACCGAGCGCTGACTCAAAAACCTCCGCCGGGAGCTCGTCCCAGACCAGTGATCGCCAAACTACTTAACTATCATGACCGCGACACGATTTTGAGGCAAGCGCGCTTGAAGGAGCCCCTGCCGTTTGAAAACCATAAAATCCTTATATTCCCAGATTACACCAGGCTGGTACAGCAGCAGCGCCAATCCTTCACTGAAGCAAAGGCTCGATTGCGGGGCCTAAACATCCAGTACGCCCTACTGTACCCGGCCCGCCTGCGGGTGGTCTTCCAATCTAAGACCCAATTCTTCAACACTCCGGAGGAAGTTTTTGCATGGACAGACGAGACTGTCCGGATCAGAGTGCACACTCCCCCAGGTCGGGACTCGGACTCATCCTCCGCAGCGGGGCCTCCTCAGACCCCTCGGCGGTCACGAAGTAGAGCAACAGGAGGTCCCGCACAAAGAAGAATCCTCCCCCTGAAAAAGACGCTGCGGACGCTGCCGAAGCTGCGGACTCCCAAAATCCGACATCATAGCCTCTAAGGGGTGTGCAGGACTTCGGAGTCAGACCTGCTATGGGGTCTCCGCCTCTCCTGAACAAGGACGACAGCTGCAGATCGCTACTAGGTTCTCCAGCTGAACAAGTAACATTGTGGGTTGGGGGCGAGGGTTGGGGGATGACTTAGAGAGGGCGGACATGAGCCCTTCGTTCGAAAGGGTAGTTAGTGGGGGGGTAGGTTGTACTGAGTGGGTGGTGTTCTTCGTTTTGGGGATCCATTGGGATAGTGGTTCTCGGACCTCCCGTTGGGGGCCGGTGACGATCTAAACCGTGACAGGTAATTCAATGTTGCTGAGGTATGGGGTGGGGGGGAAAGGGTGGGGGTTGGGGACTGTTGGGAGTGGGGGTTGGGAGGGGGGAGTGTTGCGGAGGCAGTTGGGTGGGACTGGGGGAGGGTGGGGGGGCGGGGGCAGTTGGGGGGGATGCTTTTTTGATCACAGTGTCTGTACGAGCTCAATTGCTATTATGTGTATGTGTGGTGCTCCGAATGCCCGGGATCATGCTTATCTCACCTATTGATCATGGCTGACGTCCGAGGAACGGGCAGCCAGCAGGCGTTGCTGAGAGTGATGAGCTGGAACGTCCGGGGCATGTTGGATAAAATTAAACGTGGTGCGGTTTTGCAACTGGGGAAAAGGGAAAGGGCGGATGTTCTCCTCCTGCAGGAGACGCACCTCCAGGGCACTAAAACCCTCAGTTTACAGAGATATGGTTACCAACATGTGTTCCACGCAGGCTTTGTGAGGGGATCTCGAGGTGTGGCAGTCCTCGTGCATCGTAGGCTTCCCTATGTCCACGAGACTCAATGGATTGATCCCCATGGTCGATATGTGTTTGTACAGGGTATGGTTGGAGACAAACAGATGGTGTTTGGTAGTGTGTATGCCCCGCTCCCGTTGCAAGAGGCACTCATTGAAAAGTTGTTTGCGGTGTAGGCAGATATCCCAAACGTGCTGGCGATTGTGGGTGGTGACTGGAACGATGTGATGGATGGACGGATGGATCGCTACAGGCCCGGTGGGGGGCCCCCAGCTGACACCCCCACGAAACTGAGCCACATGGTACAGGGAATGGGATGGATTGACTCGTGGAGATACCAACATACTCTGGGTCGCGAATACTCCTACGTGTCCGCGGTGCACCAGTCCTTTTCCTGGTTGGACTACCTGTTCGTTCCTTCCCCCTGGATAGGGAGAGTGGATTCCACGTCTATTCTTCCATGTGGTCTTTCAGATCATTCCCCTGTGATGCTGAACTTAAACCTTGACAGGAAGCGTCAGCCCTTTCTGTGGCGCCTGTCTGCGTGGCACTTACAACAAGAAGACTATCAGTCGCACATCCGGGAGGCCATCTCTCATTATTGGGAGGACAATGATGGGCCCGACATGGACGACTCCACCCTGTGGGTGGCTCTAAAACCCGTGATCCGGGGAGTCGACATCGCCTGGTGTGCGAGAGCCCATAGGACCAATAGACTGGCCGTAGAGGAAGCGGCGGGCGAGTTCGAGAGTTGGAGGGGGAGAGCAACACTGGGGATGGGACTGAGGCTATTCGGCAGCTGCTATTGGCACAGCAATCCTATTCTTCCCTGTTGCTGGACGAGGCGCGCCAATTGTGGTTAGCCACACAGAGTCGAATCTACCAGTGGGGAGATAAGTCTTGTTCCATGCTTTACAGACTCTGCCACAATACCTTCCATGCGCAGTCCTTGCCGGGGCTCCGCGACGAGCGGGGAGATCCGGTGACGACCCCGGAGGATATTGCAGCCAGCTTCGCACAGTACTATGCGGCCCTTTATGCCCCTCAGGAAGTTCTCCCCGTGGAGGATGTTGACAAATTCTTGGCCGACCTCCCGCCTCGCGCTCTCCCAGATGAGGGTCGAGATCGGCTGGAGCTCCCGTTATCACTGGTGGAGCTGGGTACGGCGCTTGGGGAGCTTAACACCAGAAAGGCCCCCGGACCTAATGGATTCCCATGTGAGTTTATGAAAACCTTTCATCTCCAGTTGGGGGTACGGTATAGGAAGGCGTTAGAGGCAGCCAGGGAGCGAGGACGCCTTCCGGCGGACTGGCGACACGCCGAAATTGTGGTTTTCTGTAAACCTGGGAGGCCCCCCGAACTTCACTCCTCATATAGACCGATTTCGCTCCTAAATTTCGAGGCTAAACTCCTGGCGAAAGCCCTGGCCAATCGCCTTCTCCCCTACATAACGGACCTAGTTCATCCTGATCAGCCAGGATTTATGCCCCACAGGGCGACGAGACACAACATTCGTCGTGCCCAGGTAGTGGTAGAGGCGGCCCGGGCCGCGGAATCCCGGCGGCGCTTTTGCTGGCCGACATAGACAGAGCCTTTGACTCTCTTAGCTGGGTCTATCTCCGAGCGCTCCTCTCCTGTCTAAATCTTGGCCCTCGGTTCCTCTCCTATCTGCATTTACTGTACTCAGATTTGACGGCGTCGGTGAGAGTGGCGGGGTGGTGTTGGACCCTTTCTCCATCGGCAGGGGCACCAGGCAAGGTTGTCCCCTATCACCCTACTTATTTGCATTGGCCATGGAGCCGCTTGTGGATTGGATGCGGATGGACGCGCAGTTGCGAGGGCTCGAGTGGGAGTCCGGTCCATCGGATCGCATCGCACTCTACGCTGACGACGTCCTCTTCTTTCTTACGGATATAGACAGGTCAGGGCCTAGGGTTCTGGAGATAATGCGAATCTTTGGGGAAGTCTCAGGCCTACATTTGAATGTGCGGAAATCTGCGTTGTGGGTGTTGGGGGTGACGCACCGGGGGCGAGGGGGCCCTGGGCGTCCGACCTGGCGGCGGGCGGTATTAGGTATCTTGGTGTTTTCCTGACTGATGTCCCGGGAGTGGCATGGGCACGCAACGTGGTTCCTGTTTGGGACCGCATACGATCGGATATTAAGACATGGTCCAGAATGCCCCTGAATATCTACGGTCGATCGGCAATTTTCAAGATGGTGGTCCTCCCGCGCCTCCTGTATCAGCTGCAAAACTTTCCATACCCCATTACGCCGCAGTGGTTTCGTCAAGTGAACTTGGCGCTAAGCCAGTTTCTCTGGGCCGGTGGCGCTGCGAGGGTGGCTCTTCGTACTTGCTTCTTATCTACATATTGGGGGGGGGGGGTGTAGCCACCTCAGATATTTTTTCTTATTATCAAGCGTCTCACCTGCTGGTGCTCAACGACTGGTGGTACGGAGACCGGGGCGACCCAGCCTATGCCCTCGAGCGCTATATAATGGACCCATACTCTCTGCATACCACCCTATATTCCGCTCCCATTAGGAAGAAGCTTCCCGTGGTTACCCAGGTGGTCTTTCAAGTGTGGCGGGGAGCTCTGCGCCGTATGGGGTGGTGGAACAAATTGACGAGAGAGACTCCGCTGCGGCAGAATGGACAGTTGCCATCCCTGGCGTCCTTGGAGGGGTTTCGGGGTTGGGATGCCATCGGCATCTCCTCATTGGGGCATGTTATGAAAGGCACAACACTTAAATCGTTCCAGGCATTGAGCGAGGAATATGCCATGCCCCGAACCCAGTTTTTTAGGTATTTGCAGCTGCAACACGCCCTGTCCCCCTCCCTAGTGGGCCTGGACTCGCTGCCTGAATGTAGCCCTTTATAGGCTAAGGTGTTTATGGGGGAACTAGAAGGAAAGAAAATATCCAACATATACCAAACGCTGGTCACTCATTGATTCTCTCCATTAGACAAATTGCGTACGGTATGGGAGAGCGACATCGGGGAGTTCGAAGAGGACGACTGGCGGGAGGCCCTAGAAGCTCCGAGGGGAGCGGCAATAGCAGTGTGCTTACGTTTCATCCAATTCAAATATTTACACAGGGCTTACTACACCAGGGATCGGTTGTGGAGAGCTGGATTGATTGCCTCTCCTGAGTGTTTGAGGTGCGAGAGAGCGGTGGGCACGTTTATCCATACACTATGGTCATGCGAAAAATTGTCGAGATTTTGGGTGGGAGTGTGGAATTGCCTGTCCGAGGTGCTGGGCTGGGACCTTCCTCGCACGCCGCAGCTGGGCCTGTTGCATATCATGGAACAAGTTGGAGGAAACATATATAAGCGTCACCTACTGGTCCTAGGCCTCACTGTAGCCAAAAGAGACATTGCTCGAGCTTGGAAGGACCCCAGGCCCCCTTTGCTGGAAGTGTGGAAGAGGGGGTTGGATTTTTGCATGGGGTTGGAGCGTCCAGTGTTTAAGGCCAGGGGCTGCCCCCGGAAACATCTTAAAATATGGAGGCGATGCGCAGACTACAGGGGGCTGTGGTTGGACCCACCTGCGCAACAGGACGCTGATGCCGAACAATTTTCAGTTGAGCCCGGGTGAATGGGAGTTCCCACTGGTAGTGACATGATCTTTCTTTTTGGCTGTTGGACTCTGTAGACACTGTGAAGGGTGGGGTTGGACCAGGGGTGGGGGTTAGGGGGTGGGGGTTGGGTGGGCTGTTTTACTTCAAAAATGTTGATGAACTGAAATGTATGCAATGCCTTGATACTTTCTCACTGGTCCTTCAGTGTTTTGAGGGACAGTGTCCTATATACCAGTTGTCAACGAAATAAAAATTGTTCTTAAAAAAAAAATGAAGTTTGAGAGTAGTTGCCAGGTTTAGGGAATGGTCTAGCTTTTGGTGCTCCTGCCACCCAACATGTGTATGTTATCTGTGCCATCTCAGCCTCTTATATTTGCTTTCTGTTTATTGGAGCATTTTCAGGTCGCTCACCCGAACCAGCATGGATCCCTTTATGTTGATGTCCATTCCTGCTAAAACCAAATGCCTTAACCTTGAACTTCATTGGTGCAACTGGAGTATCAGGGAGTCACCTGTAGATCCACTGTATAGCTAGGGGACAGTCTGTCTTAGAATTTTATTCATGCACTAATCTGGAAAAATCAGTTTTGGAGAGATAGAGGGCTAGCTTTTAAACCCGTTTGACGTGTTGCATTTCCACATAATAGATCTTTAAAATATTTGCACTTATTTTATTAGGGCTATTATTTGTATTTATTGCCATCTCAGTGAAGTACACATTAGAGAGGTAGCTTCTTGTAAAGCTACTTCAACAGTGCCAGAACATGATTAGTCAGAGGACACTTCTTATGATGTCACTTGCTGTGATACTACATCTTATCCAAATTAGAGGGGCCTCACATGGTCCTATCCTGCCCGGGGCCCCGCGAATCCTAGGACCGGCCCTGCTCCAAGGGCATCCCATATCTCTCAGAACCTTCCAAAGTTTTCCACGCGGCACTAAGTCAAGTTGTGAGCTATTTTTATTCGTTTGTATTCGAAAACTTTGTGGGAGGCTGGAATGCATGTTGTAGGAAGTATTTTGACTGTAACTTAAAATACGACTCACCAAACGTACTGTAGACTGGGAACTGACGCAAGTTCTTGTAGTGAATTTGAGATACCCTTTTCCCACATTTTGCATGTGCCCGTAGGTCTTATAATATGAACGTACTACAGCCGAGGCAACGAATTACTGTTAAAAAACAATGTTAAATAAAGCTGCAACTGTGTTGCAAACCTGGCACCCGATGCAATGCCAAGTAGATCATGTTTACAGGTTTCAAATACACTGTATCCGTTCTTTGGGACACATAAGGTGGGTATTGCATATTGTTCCAACCAAGCATGAGGATTTGGGCCCTGCTCCCTACCCTCAACTTTCGCCTGACCTGATATAGATTTATGTCACTCCAAATATTTCAGAATTGGCAGGGGCGGGTTGAAGGGGTGGGGGAGAGGGGGATCTAACATCATTAGACAGGAGTGCATGCATGGGTAGCTGTGATTGGGAGCGTTATTGTAATGCATGTGCAGCCTGAGAGCTAAGAAGTGTCGGCCCACGGAATGCAGCAAAGAATACAAGTACGGGGGTGGGGAGGGGGCCGGGGATCTTTGCACATACAGTTTAAAACAAGTGTTGGCTTATTTACTCCCATATTATTGAGCAGCATAGAATTTTAACAACGTTTTTTTCACCCTCACGGACTATTGAAAGTGCTAACGGAAAACGTTCCTGGATGATCGATCCCAAAACAAATTCAAGAACTTTATGCACACATCCTCAAGGTGGCAGCATTGTATCTATTAATCAAGTATACCTTTATATCGTTATCTTTTGAGGAGCCTCGAGGGTGTCACTATATGACTTTTATGTGAGCGCCACCATCGACTTTAAATATATTTTATCTTGTTGAGTACTTTAATTTCATTTTCTTCAGGGATCACATAATGTATGTTCTTATTAAAGAAAAATCCCTATCGATGCCACGTTCGCATCTTCACCAAGTGACACGTCATAACAGTAATAATAATAATCTTAATAATCATAATAATTCCTGTCCCATTAGGTGGGTCAGGGCTAACGTGTTGTCCGGGGACGTCTTTATGTGGACTTACATAGGATGATGGTTACACTCTGTGGGCCCGATTCACAGAACTAACTTAAGACAAAATCCTAAACTTACTACCATTCGTATTCACAGAAGGCACTTACTCATTTTGGTATTTACAGAAGACACTTACTCATTTCGGTATTCACAAAAGTTAGGAGTCCTAACTTTAGGACTCCTAAATGCCTTCTGTGAATACCGAAAATCTTAAAATTAGGATTTTTCTCAATTTAGTAGTAGTAAAGTTAGGACTCCTAACTTTAGGACTCCTAAATGCCTTCTGTGAATACCGAAAGTCTTAAAATTAGGATTTTTTTCAACTTACTACTACTAAACTGAGAAAAATCCTAATTGTAAGACATTCAGTGTTCACAGAAGGCATTTAGGAGTCCTAAAGTTAGGAGTCCTAACTTTACTACTACTAAATTGAGAAAAATCCTAATTTTAAGACTTTCGGTATTCACAGAAGGCATTTAGGAGTCCTAAAGTTAGGAGTCCTAACTTTACTACTACTAAATTGAGAAAAATCCTAATTTTAAGACTTTCGGTATTCACAGAAGGCATTTAGGAGTCCTAAAGTTAGGAGTCCTAACTTTACTACTACTAAATTGAGAAAAATCCTAATTTTAAGACTTACAATATTCACAGAAGGCATTTAGGAGTCCTAAAGTTAGGAGTCCTAACTTTACTACTACTAAACTGATAAAAATCCTAATTTTAAGACTTTCGGTATTCACAGAAGGCATTTAGGAGTCCTAAAGTTAGGACTCCTAACTTCTGTGAATACCGAAAGGAGTAAGTGCCTTCTGTGAATACCAAAATGAGTAAGTGCCTTCTGTGAATACGAAAATGGTAGTAAGTTTAGGATTTTGTCTTAAGTTAGTTCTGTGAATCGGGCCTGGTCTGTCCTGTCCGTGGGTGGGGGAAGTATTCTATTCTTTTTGAGTTGTTTATTCATTTTATTATTGCAGCATTGTCAGGTTGTCTCCAAATGCAGCGTGAAGAAGCTCGACACACATCGAACGTTTTTGCACACGAGTGGTAACTTTAGGATACTTACCTGGCTTGTCCGGGGGTTGGGTACATACGTCAGAAGATGTATAGGGCGTTATTCTTCTTGAAACTTCACAAAGTGAATATTGCGTCTCCAGGAGACACATCTCAATGACATGAGGTTGAAAAGGTAATGAAGAAATGGAAAGGGCAGCTATATCACGCCTCCTATTCGAGCTATGTTAATATGGATAGCGCCGGGGACCCCCTCTTCTCCCACCTCAGTGGCGTAAAGAAACTTGAGGGGGCCCCCTGCAAACTACATGGATCGCCCCCCACGCCCTCCCCACCATTCTCCGTGCCAGTCTAGAGCTCCCAGGCCAGCGACCCGCCATACTGCAGGGGATGCGGGCTATTGTTAGGCCACTGTCACCAATACAGCCGTGATAAGTAACACTGGATGGTTGAGTTAAAGGTTGGGCTTAGTCTGCCAGCAGGCTATCATAGGTGGTGGTCCATTCTTTACAGGGTCCCTGCCATCAGTAGGCCGGGGAAGTTTGCCCAATTCTAGGTGGGTTTCCTGATGCAGACTCCTGTCATGATATACAACATCGGGCCCACTCATCGTTCAGTTTTGACAAAAGTGCATCCACTGCTCCTTCTCCTTTCCGTTTTAAAACATTAGACAATGCGACAATGCAATATTTCAAAAGCAGATGTAACTACGAGGAGCAAATTTTGATAATACATTTTTATTAGTAGGCAATAAAAATCTTAAGAGGCATTGCATAGCTTCATACACACTTTGACCCCAATTCCATCACAGTCTCTGTCTCTGTCTCTCTCTCTCTCTCACACTCTCTCTCTCTCTCTCTGTCAGTCAGTCTCTCTCTTTCAGTCAGTCAGTCTCTCTCTCTCAGTCAGTTTTTCTCTCTGTTATTCAGTCTCTCTCAGTCAGTCAGTCTGTCAGTCAGTCTCTCTCTCTCTCTCTCTCTCTCTCTGTCAGTCTGTCAGTCAGTCGGTCTCTCTCTCTCTGTCAGTCTCTCTGTCTCTCTCTTTCTGTCAGTCAGTCAGTCTCTCTCTCTTAGTCAGGCTATCTCTCTCGGTCATTCAGTCTCTCTCAGTCAGTCAGTCTCTCTCTCTCTCTGTCAGTCAGTCGGTCTCTCTCTCTCTGTTAGTCTCTCTCAGTCAGTCCCTCTCTCTGTCAGTCTCTGTCAGTTTCGCTCCCTGTCAGTCTCTCTCTCTGTCAGTCTCTCTATCTCTCTCTTTCTGTCAGTCGGTCTCACCCTTTCTGTCAGTCAGTCTCTCACAGTCTCTCTCTGTCAGTTTCTCTCAGTAAGTCAGTCTCTGTCAGCCAGTCTCTCTCTCTCAGTCAGCCAGTCTCTCTCTCAGTCGGCCAGTCTCTCTCTCTCTCTTTCGCTCTCTCTCTCTCTGTCAGTCAGTCTCTCTCTCTCTGTCAGTCAGTCTCTCCCTCTCTGTCAGAGTCCCAGCCTCTCTCTCTCTCTCGGTCAGTCTCTCTCTCTCAGTCAGTCTCTCTCTCTAAGTCAGTCTCTCTCTCAATCAGCCACTCTCAGTCAGTCAGTCTCTCTATCTTAGTCTCTCTCTTAGCCAGTCTCTCTGTCAGTCTCTCTCTCTCAGTCAGTCTAACAGACAGTCTCTCTCTCCCTCTGTCAGTCTCTCAGCCAATCATTCTCTCTCGCAGTCAGCCAGTCTCTCTCAGTCAGTCTCTCTCTATCTCAGTCAGTGACTCTCTCTGTCAGTCAGTCTCTCTCTCTCTGTCAGTCAATCTCTCTCTGTGAGTCTCTGTCTCTCTCAGTCAGTCTCTCTCTGTCAGCCAGTCTCTCTTTCTCTGTCAGTCTCTATCTCTGTCAGTCTCTCTCTCTCTGTCAGTCTCTCTCTCAGCGAGTCAGTCTCTCTCTTAGTCTCTCTCTCTGTCAGTCAGTCTCTCTCTCTCCCAGTCAGTCTCTCTCTCCCAGTCAGTCTCTCTCTCTCTCAGTCAGTCAGTCTGTCAGTCAGTCTCTCTCTCTCTCTCTCTCTCTCTCTGTCAGTCAGTCGGTCTCTCTCTCTCTGTCAGTCTCTCTATCTCTCTCTTTCTGTCAGTCAGTCAGTCTCTCTCTCTTAGTCAGTCAGTCTCTCTCTCTCAGTCAGGCTATCTTTCTCTGTCATTCAGTCTCTCTCAGTCAGTCAGTCTCTCTCTCTCTCTCTGTCAGTCAGTCGGTCTCTCTCTCTCTGTTAGTCTCTCTCAGTCAGTCCCTCTCTCTGTCAGTCTCTGTCAGTCTCGCTCCCTGTCATTCCCTCTGTCTGTCAGTCTCTCTCTCTGTCAGTCTCTCTATCTCTCTCTTTCTGTCAGTCGGTCTCTCCCTTTCTGTCAGTCAGTCTCTCACAGTCTCTCTCTGTCAGTTTATCTCAGTAAGTCAGTCTCTGTCAGCCAGTCTCTCTCTCTCAGTCAGCCAGTCTCTCTCTCAGTCGGCCAGTCTCTCTCTCTCTCTTTCGCGCTCTCTCTCTCTGTCAGTCAGTCTCTCTCTCTGTCAGTCAGTCTCTCCCTCTCTGTCAGAGTCCCAGCCTCTCTCTCTCTCTCGGTCAGTCTCTCTCTCTCAGTCAGTCTCTCTCTCTAAGTCAGTCTCTCTCTCAATCAGTTACTCTCAGTCAGTCAGTCTCTCTATCTTAGTCTCTCTCTTAGCCAGTCTCTCTGTCAGTCTCTCTCTCTCAGCCTCTCTTTCTCAGACTCTCTCTCTCAGTCAGTCTTCCAGACAGTCTCTCTCTCCCTCTGTCAGTCTCTCTCAGCCAATCATTCTCTCTCGCAGTCAGCCAGTCTCTCTCAGTCAGTCTCTCTCTATCTCAGTCAGTTACTCTCTCTGTCAGTCAATCTCTCTCTGTGAGTCTCTGTCTCTCTCAGTCAGTCTCTCTCTGTCAGCCAGTCTCTCTTTCTCTGTCAGTCTCTATCTCTGTCAGTCTCTCTCTCTCTGTCAGTCTCTCTCTCAGCCAGTCAGTCTCTCTCTTAGTCTCTCTCTCTGTCAGTCAGTCTCTCTCTCTCTCCCAGTCAGTCTCTCTCTCTCCCAGTCAGTCAGTCTCTCTCAGTCAGTCATTCTCTCTCTACATCAATTAGTCTCTCTCTGTCACTCTCCGTCCCTCAGTCTCTCTCTCTCTGTCAGTCTCTCTCTCAGTCAGTCTCTCTCAGTCAGTCAGTCTCTGCCTCTCTCTCTCAGTCTCTCCCTCTTTCAGTCAGTCTCTCTCTCTGTCAGTCAGTATCTCTGTACCTCAGTCAGTCAGTCTCTATCAGTCAGTCAGTCTCTCTCTCTGTCAGTCAGTCTCACTCTCAATCAGTCTCCCTCTCTCTCTATGTCAGTCAGTAAGTCACTCTCTCAGTCAGCCAATCTCTCTCTCTCTCTGTCAGTTTCTCAGCCAGTCAGTCTCTCGGTCAGTCAGTATTCATTCTCTGAGTCAGTCAGTCAGTCTCTACTCTCTCTCCACTCTCTCTCTCTCTCCATTCTCTCTCTCAACTCTGTCCACTCTATCTCCACTGTCTCTCTCTCTCCACTTTCTCTCTCTACTCTCTCTCCACTCTCTCACTCTCCACTGTCTCCCTCCACTGTCCCCCTCCACTCTCTCTCTCCACCCTCTCTCCCTTCTCTCTCTCTTTCCACTTTCTCTCCACTCTCTCTCTATTCTCTCTCTCTCTCTCTCTCCACTCTCTCTCTCTCTCTCTCCACTCTCTCTCTCTCCACTCTCTCTCTCTCTCTCTCCACTCTCTCTCCACTCTCTCCCTCCACTCTCCCTCCACTGTCTCCCTCCACTCTCTATCTCCACTCTCTCCCTACTCTCTCTCTCCACTCTCTCTCTCTCTCTCTACTCTCTCTCTCTCCACTCTCTCTCGCTCACTCTCTCCACTGTCTCTCCACTCTCTCCCAACTCTCTCTCTCTCCACTCTCTCTCTCTCCACTGTCTCTCTCCACTGTCTCTCTCTCCACTCTCTCTCTCTCCACTCTTTCTCTCCACTCTTTCTCTCCACTCTCTCTCCACTCTCTCTCCCCACTCTCCCTCCACTCTCTCTCTCTCTCTCTCTACTCTCTCTCCAATGTCTCTCTCTATCCACTCTCACTCCACTGTCTCCCTCCACTCTCTCTACTCTCTCTCCACTGTCTCTTTCTCCACTCTATCTCTACTCTCTCTCTCTCCACTCTCGCTCCACTGTCTCCCTCCAACCTCTCTACTCTCTCTCCACTGTCTCACTCTCCTCTCTCTCTACTCTCTCTCTCTCCATTCTCTCTCTGCATTCTCTCCACTGTCTCTCCAGCTGCAACATTTTATTGTATTACATCTAGATTTATTATAAATATCCTAAATGTATTTGCATTTATATTTTATATTTCAATATTTTCATTTTTTTAAAATTAAAAATAAGCTTTAATAATTTCGCTATACTTCCTCATAAGGAGATCTCCACTGCAGTGGTGGAAATCACTACCTACAAGTGAAAAGTTACTAGTAGTTATTTTAGACTCATAAATCCTATTGAAGGAAAGTCCACTAGTGGGTGGAAACATGTAAGTTTACACTTAGGTGTAAATCTACAGTAGGAAATGCTGGACGGCAAAAAGGTTTAGATTTACACCAAGGTACAGGGGTTTACAAGAGTAAATGCAGGGCTCAAATTGGGGTACCACGCGGGTGGACGGCGTCCCCCCACTTATTTTACCGGGATCTCGATGCGCAGACAGCGGCAGCTGAAACTGCAGTTGGAGGACAGCACTATGGCAGCATTGTAGGGTCAGAATTTGTCTCGCCTGGAGTGTCAGAGGAACGAAATGCGGGCTCTGCTCAGAATTGTCAAGAAATGGGACAGATTAATGCATACGCACTCGCGCAGCACCTGCATCAAGAGGGTGGTAAATCGGGCAGGCTCTTGGCTTGGCTATTGTGTAGGGAAAACAGCATACCTACAGTACTCCACCATAGATGCAGATGGTGTAGTGGCGGCTTTATGAGAGACAGGTGTGGCAACCTTTCAGCACCATTTGGAGGGGGTATATCATGGGGGTATCTATAGTGCGTTCAAATGTATACAGGCTTATATGGTGCCATTATACATTCCCAGGATGGGGGTGGTCATGGTGGAAGAGCTTGACACTGATATCATGCTGGAGGAGCTGCGGGCAGCTCTTCAGAGGTTACCTAAACTTCCCAGCTGAATTTTATCAAGGCTTTCCAGCAGAGTTGACTTAGAAACTGCTTGAGGTATTCTTGGAAGCCCGGGAGTCACCTTTGCTTCCACCTAGCATGCAAGAAGACCTTGCATGTATGATGCTTAAAATGGGTCGGACCCAGCTTCGCATCACTACCTCAAGTAGATCAACTCCGAAGTAAAGACCTTATGTGAGCTTTTGGCCAATCGTCTGTAATTAGTGGCCTGGTGCATGCTGATCAATGTGGCTTTATACCCAGCTGCAGTACACCATGAATCTACGGCAGCAAACGCTTGTGTATTCATGAGATGGAATACTAGCGGGAGGAAATGACCTCGATTGATATCGGAAAGGCATTTGATACGGTGGACTGGGGGTATCTTTTAGAGGTGATGTATGTTATGGGGTTTGGCCTCGGTTTCAGCATTGTATTCAACTGCTTTATACTAGTTCTGGCGCACAGGTCAGAGGTGGACAGTATGGATCGAATAGATAGGACATTCAACATGGAACAAGATAGGGGTGCCCACTATAACCCCTCTTGTTTGCTTTGGCAGTGGAGCCACTGGCAATTCAGGAGCACTAGGTTATGCATAAATGGGAAATATAACTAGGGCATACCGGTCATGTGATATCAGTTTATGCTGATGATGCTCTGTTTTATCTGCGTGCCCGTAGAGAGTCTTTGCCTGTGTTACCTTTGGTGATGTCTCCAGTCTAAGAATGATTAAGTAGTTATTGTTGTTCCCACTGGCAGTGTTGGTGGGATCTCTGCGAAACAGCTTCCAGATTTGGGGTTGAGGTGGGAGGTTGATCATTTCCGATACTTGGGTGTGATGGTGGTGCAAACTAAGGAAAAGCAATTGCAGTATAATATACAGCAAGTGATTGACTCCCTGCATGTTTCTGTACAGTTTTGGAACACTCTACCACTGTCACCTATGGGCAGAATTGCAGTATCCAAGATAGTGCTTCTACCTCGTTGCTTGTGTACAATCCAGAACTCGTTGTGCCCCCTGCATGCTGGAGTCTTTAGGCAGTTTAATGCACTCCTCCCTTCACTTATGTGGACAGGTAAGCAGAGTGGCTCATACAATATTAATGTGGGAGTAGGAAGATGGCAGACTTGGGGTACCGAGCTTGGAATATTATTATTTTGCATCCCACATGCAGCACGCAGCCATATGGATAATTGAAGCCAAAAACTGGGGAAAAAACACTGCTTGTGGGACTGGTGGGGATAGTGAACTCCTGGTGAGTTGATAGCAGGGTCGTGTGTGTTGCCTGGTGACCCTTACATTGTGCGTTAGACTGCTCCTATAAGGCAGAGGTTGGTCACAGTAGTGATTAAGAATAGCCCCTTTCATATGAAAATGCCATTTTGGGTGTTGGCCCCGTTCTGTCAGTTGGAGGGGGCCATGTCGTTCCAGGTCTGGCATGATCGGGCTGCAAGGTGGTTGGAGAACTATTTTAAATTGACAACTTTATATCTTTTGAGGATACAGTTTCAGTTTGGACTGGGTCCTGGACAATCCTTGCATTACGCAGGCATAACAGATGTAAGCAATCAGATCTTGTTGCCCTTCCCAGCGTAACTGTCTGATTTGTCTGTGTTGGGTGCACTGTTGGGGTTGGGTTATGGGCGCCATTGTATGTGTGCAACTGTTTCATCCTGAAGATGGTCCCAAGGATCTATTAGACCAACGGGGGACCGAAACGTCGACGCCCAGCACCGTTTCGCATATCTGTTAATTGTTTCACAATTTTAAACATGTTCACATGTTGTGTTTAAATTCCATGTATATGGTGTTTTGGATTATCCATAATTTATGAGAAAGGTGTTATGAATACTACTGCTAACTGATGTATGACTTTCAGTAGTATATGTGTTGCCAGATATATATTTATGAAATTCCAAGTGGAATAAATATATTCCATTTTTGATATATCAAGGTATATGTGCCTATATTCCCTGTGGCTCTTTTGATTAAATGTTCATGTATGTGACATTGTCACAAATTAGCAATACTCTATAAATGTTTCCTATAGGGACAATGTGTTTCTGTTATTGAATATACCCTGTCCCCAGGGGATTATTGGGTGGCTCTGTGATTGTTGTCAGACATAGTGCATGGACAGCTATGGGTTAGGCAGACCTCAGAGACGGGTGTCGGGCTCCATTGTTGTAAGTGGACTGGCCAGGGTCTGTGCGTGTTTGCAGACTGTATCTAGCAATGTCTGCTTCTAGTTGAGTTACTTCATTTTTTTCCTCTAACATAAATAACTCCCGCTACTATGCATAGGTTTAATTTGGAGCAGTCATCTACCAGTCCTCGTTGTTGTTTTGTAGACACTGAATTTATGCGCTTAGCATGGGGATGTTCATTGGTAATAGCTTTCTGGCTAGCCGTGGTGGATAGGTTGCAGGACTACTGCCTTGGCTTGTATGCTTAACCCTCAGCTATGTCTGCTGGGGAATGTTGTTTGTGAAAAAAAGTCAAGATAGCATATTATTTCTTGCAGTACGCTCTAGTATTAGCTTGAAGGTGAGTTGCCATTACCTGAATGCAGTGGCGGCTCCTCCGCTAAGCAGCGTCGCCCACTGCCAGGAAGCAGCTAAAGAAAGAAAAAAATAAAATGATAATAACGTAATGTTATTATCATTTTATTTTGTCCTCCTGCTGCAGCAGCGTGAGTGAGGGGGCTGGCTGTAGAGCAGAGGAGGAGTGGTAGAACACACCGAGGTGCGCAATGACTGTTTGGTCGGCCCTTTTAGGCCACCCAAAACAGTCATGGGCACTTTCCCTGTTCTCCATGCAGGCTGTGATGCCCACCCCTCCAGCCCCTGGCTGAGCGCTGTGTCACGACGCTCAGACCAATCACAACGCATCATTGTGATTGACTGCGGGGAGCGTGGGAGCCCAGGTGCTTCCAGCCTCCTGTTTTTTACAAGAATCCAGGAAGAGGATGGGACGGGACAAAGGAGAAGCGGCGGTGGCCGGCCGGGAGGTAAGTAATTTCTTTTTTTACCCCATTTCCCTCCCCTGCCCCATCACCCCCACCCGCCCCACTGCTGCTTCTAGGCAGTATCCAAGACTGCCTGAATGGGAGCTTAGGCTCTCATGGTGACCCTATGGGTTCGGGACGTTTTGGATGTACACGAGCAGATGCTAAATTGCAAGCAGATCTGGAGGCTTGGGGGATGCTCGGCAACACATTTTTTGACAATGAGGGGGAAATGTCATATGATGAATGTACTGCTAGTGATGCATAACTTTATTGTGGGGACATCCCAGCATGCACTGGGTAAAATATATAAGTGGTATGTTCCACCCTTCTTTATGACAAGTTCTGTTACTACTTTTTATGTATTGGATTGCAACTGTATTTGCATGTCTGGTGAGCTCAATGTTATTTCATTGCTGATATTTGTTAGGATTCGGGCTAGTCCTTTCTTTGTGACCATGCTTTTACATCACATGACCGGGGATTGGGCTACAAAAACTAGTCCTACCTCTAGCTCAGTGCTCGATATTGCCAGTGTTTGGATTCCCTTCCTGGTTGTTGGTTGCTGAAACGTGCTGAGCAGAGCCTCCTCTCTGCTGCCCTAATCCTTTGTAGTTGACCCTTTCCCTCTCACGGGCTCGTGTAGAGGCTTTTCCCTTTTGTTTCCTTGCCTGCCTTGCTTTTTGACCCGTTTTTCGTGTTACGTGTTGTCTGTCATTAGAGTGTTAGAGGTATCCAGGTAAACCTTCCTTTTGTTGTCTCCCCTTGTCTTTTTTGTTCCAGCACCTTGTGTGTACGTTTAGTGAGGGTTCGGGGGCTCCCGTTCTCTACAGCGTGTCTAATACGCTGAAGTGCTGAGGTACGCTGCAAGCGCGAGCGCGTCTCTGTTTGAAGGCGCTTCGCCTCTTTGTGTGCGGTAGTGACGTTTTGGGTCACTCCGCGGCTGTTTGTTTTGGGAACGCGCTGAGTGTTCAGCGCAACGGAGGGCTCCCTGTTTGTAGTCCTTCCTTGTTCTTTTTATCACGGGGTTTTTTCGGTAAAGGCTGCAGATTAAAGCCTACCTTTTTCCCCTCATTATTCTTTATTGGTACGAGGACCTTACGCCAAACGGCCCCTTCCCCTGCTGCCCAGTTTCTTAGAGCAGCAACAGGAGTACATGGTGATTGAAGTTACAGTGCTCCATCTCTTTGCAAGGCGGAGCCTGCATGTGCCACAGGTGAGCAGGGTTGTGTGTTTGGTAAAGCGTGGTCACAGGGGGTTGGATATATTGGTGCACAGTGTACATGAATGGTATTGTTCTGTCCTGCTTATACCTAGGTGCAGAAGTGTAAAGATCACGGAAGCCGGGTCCCGGTACCAACAAGGGTGGAAGACTTGGTGTCTTTTCAACTTACCACCCTCTTTTCAGGTCTACCGGTGCACCCATAGAGTTATTCCTGTGGGTGTCCTGTGGGCTGGGGAAGGGGACTGGTGCATGCTACGTTCCTGCAGTGCTTGGGCTTCGTGGAATCTGACAGAATATCGAGCCCACGTTAATATAGCACTGCCCGGACGAGCATGGATGACGAGGGTGGGGGTACGGGAGGGCCCTCAATGCAGGATATTATGGGGGCGGTACACACCCTACAGGCACAAGTGCAAGAGTTACAACAGGAGAATGTGGGGCTGAAACAGGAGTTAGTGGCAGTAAGGGCTAGAGAACAGTCACAGCATAGGGGACCTAGTCCCGTGATCCAGCCGGCCACTTTTCAGTACTCAGCAGCAGCAGGAGCAGGAGCAGGTACTGCAAGCAGCAGTTCACCCATAGCAGTGACAGTTTCAACCCCTGTAGCAGTACCCTTAGCCCCCCCAGAGAGATTCTCAGGAGAGAGCGAGAAATTTGGTACTTTTATGAACCAATGCCAGCTTCACTTCATGTGTAGAACAAATGCCTTTCCTGATGATTCCGCAAAGGTTGCGTTCATATTGTCGTACCTGGCTGGCAACGCGGCCCAATGGGCTATCCCACTAGTAGAAAACAATGACCGTGTGTTGTACAATTATCTGGCGTTCAAAGAGTTGATGCGTAGCCTATTCGCCAAACACGCGTTCATGCAGGCTAGTGACGCAGAATTGTTGAAGTTACGGCAGGTCAGGCAGGACCTGTTGTCTTATATAGCCAACTTCAACCGATTGGTGTCTGAGACGCATTGGCCCACCGAGAAGAGAACATCACTATTCTATCAGGGGTTATGCGAGGAGTTGAAGGACATTGTGGCACAGGTGGTGGATCCGCCTGAGGATTGTGCGGCTTTCATCGATTTGGTGGTGAAATTGAATCACAGGGTGACGGAAAGGCGAGGAGAACGTAGTCGGTTGCAGTATTCACGGGGTGGTTATATGAAACCTGAGGTGAAGCCGGCAGGGGAGAGTAAGACCATTCCTGAGCCTATGGAGATTGGTGGAGTACGGGGTCCTTTGACTCCAGAGGAAAAGAAAAGAAGGAGAGAGAAGAATTTGTGTCTGTACTGCGGGCAGGGGGGACACTTTGCACGTGACTGTCCAGTGAAGCCCTCTGGTGTGGGGTTTGGGAAAAAGGTGGCATGCATACAAGTGGAGCAAAAAGCTGATAGGGAAAGAAAGGCACAGTATGAAGTGGTAGGGGCGATAGATCAGGCTCCCAGACATTTTGTGATTACTGCTCACTTGTTGTTATCAGCACAGAACCGAGTCCCGGTGTCGGTATTGCTTGATTCCGGGGCCACTGGGAACTTCATGGACATCTCGATGGCAGATAAGCTGATGGTTCCGTGTCATTTAAAGGAACAACCAGAGCCCGTGAGAGCCATCGATGGGACTGAGTTGACGTCGGGGTGTATCACCCGACAGACGGAACCTCTAGGGTTATTGTGTGATAACGGGCATGTAGAATCCGTGGTCTTTGATTTAATTGACGCACCTTCATTCGGCGTGGTACTGGGAGTCCCGTGGTTACAAACACATAACCCCAGGATCGACTGGGTGCAGAGACTGGTTACATTGGATTCGGTTCACTGTTTAAAGAATTGTTATGTCGTGGCGGCAGAGCAGATTGATCCCTTGTCCTGTGCGGTGACGGAAACGGGTAGGATTCCTCCACAGTATTCCGCCTATAAAGATGTGTTCGATAAAGGATGTGCCCAAGGCCTCCCTCCACACAGGTCTTATGATTGTAAGATCGACCTAATACCAGGGGCCCCTTTACCATGCAGCAGGGTTTATGCTCTCTCTGAACCTGAGGAGGTCCATCTGAAGACATATATAGATGAGATGTTGTCAATGGGTTACATACGTCCTTCTTCCTCGCCTGTGTCATCGGCAATCTTTTTTATACCTAAGAAGGAAGGGTCTTTGAGGGCGTGTGTGGATTATCGCACATTGAACTCTGCCACAGTAAAGAACAGATACCCTCTTCCGCTCATCTCCGTGTTACTGGACCAGCTCCGCAAGGCTACAATCTTCACGAAGCTGGACTTGCGGGGCGCATACCATCTCATAAGGGTTCGGCCAGGGGATGAGTGGAAGACGGCTTTTAAAACTAAGTATGGATTATTTGAATACACCGTAATGCCCTTCGGGTTGTGCAATGCACCGGCGGCGTTTCAATTCTTCATAAATGAAGTTCTTGGTAGATATCTGGACCAAACCGTTATAGTGTATTTGGATGACATCCTCATTTATTCAGAGAAAGGGCTTGATCATACTGAGCATGTGTTGCAAGTATTGCAGACGTTACAGGAACATCAGTTGTACGCTAAGTTGGAGAAGTGTCAGTTTGGAGCTTCTGAAGTGGAGTTCTTGGGGTTTGTCATCTCTGCTGCAGGCATTCGTATGGATCCCAAAAAGATTCAGGCTATTGAGACCTGGCCAGTGCCTACGAATGTGAAACAGATACAGGTGCTTCTTGGATTCGCTAATTTTTATCGGCGATTTATCCTGCATTTCTCTGATATAGTGGCCCCAATGACTCGCCTCTTGAGAAAGGGTGTCCCTTTTGAGTGGACCAGTGAGACTGAAGACGCCTTTCGTATGTTGCTTAAACAATTTGTGTCTGCCCCGGTGTTGGTGCATCCAGATCCTGCCCTGCCGTATTACGTAGAAACAGATGCTTCCTTGTGTGCTGTAGGAGGTGTATTGTCACAAAGAGATGAGGCCACACGTCATATGCATCCGATTGCGTTCTTTTCCAAAACTTTACTGCCAGCCGAACGCAATTATACGGTGGCAGAGAGAGAACTTCTGGCGGTGAAACTGGCGTTTGAGGAATGGGGGCATTACTTGTGGGGTGCTCGTCACGTGATTACCATCTACACTGACCATAAGAATCTTGAATTCTTTCGTTCAGCCAGGGCATTAACACCACGTCAGATGAGATGGGTTCTATTCTTTAATGAATATGACTTCATTATAACATATAGACCTGCAGCTCAACAGGTGAAATCTGATGCGCTTTCCCGAATACATGTGGAGGCAAGAGATGAAGGTACTTCATGTACGAGTAGGGCTATGATCGCCAGTGAGAGAATAATAGGGGCAGTGACAGGGGATGATTTTCCTGCTCTAGTGAAAGACCGATTAAGTCAATTGGATCTGGCCCCTTGGTTAGTCCTACCCCAGGTGGTGTTACAAGACGGACTGTTGTATAAGGAGGACAGGTTGTTTATTCCCCCTGGGTTGAGGGAAGAGGTGTTGGAGTGGTGTCATTCCTCCGCTCTGGCAGCACATCCAGGAGTGAGAAAGACCAAGGACTTGTGTATGAGGTGGTTTTGGTGGGAGTCCATGTCAAGGGATGTTCAGGGGTATGTCGGTGCATGTCCGGTGTGTGCGACTAGTAAACCTTCGCATTGTAAACCCTCAGGACTGTTACAGCCTTTGCCGGTTCCACCTGGTCCGTGGCATTCTTTGAGCATGGATTTTGTAACCGATCTACCTACCGCCGCAGGCTTCACCGCCGTGTTGGTGGTGGTAGATTTATTCACCAAGATGGCCCACTTCATACCATTTCCCAAACTTCCCACCGCAAAGGAGATGGCGGTGGTGTTCATGTCATCAATTGTGCATTTACATGGGTTGCCGGAGGTGATTATATCTGATAGAGGGGCACAGTTCGTTTCACACTTTTGGACTGAGTTGTGTGGGGTGTTGAAGACCAAGATCAGTCTGTCCTCGGCGTACCATCCTCAGTCGGATGGTCAGACTGAGCGCACTAATCAGACGATGGAGCAATACTTGCGGTGTCTGATTGCGTCCTTGTCTTGTGATTGGATAACGGCACTACCCATCGCGGAGTTCGCCTATAACAACAGTGTGCATTCCGCCTTGGGCATGACACCTTTTTATTGTTCCTTGGGATACCATCCGAGGGCGATGGCTATACAGCCCACGGGACGCGTGCCAGCCATCGACGACGTGTGTAGGCATTTGGGAGACATCTGGGCTTTGGCCAGAAAGAGCCTGTTAGAGGCAAAGGAGGCCATGAAGGAGCAGGCAGACAAACACCGAATCCCTGCCCCAGCTTACAATGTAGGGGATCAGGTATGGCTGTCTTCCCGTAACTTGAGGTTGTCGGGACCTCGTAAGTTGCAGCCTAGGTTTGTGGGCCCATATCCCATTCTCCAGGTAATCAATCCTGTAGCGATGAAGCTCAAGCTACCTCAGGAGTATAGTGTACACCCTGTTTTTCACACCTCTCTGCTCAAGCCCTATGTACCGACAGACCAGGTGTTGCCACCCCCTCCCTCGGTCCTGGTAGATGGCCAAGAGGAATTTGAGGTCCAGGCTATACTTGATTCCAAGCGGGTCCGGGGCCGTCTTTTCTACTTGGTAGATTGGAAGGGGTATACGAAAGAGGATAGGACGTGGGAGCCGGCAGGGGGGGTTCATGCTCCACGGTTGGTTAGATTATTCCATAGATCACATCCCTCCAAGCCTAGACCGGTGGGGAGGATTGTTGGGGGGGGGTACTGTTAGGATTCGGCTAGTCCTTTCTTTGTGACCATGCTTTTACATCACATGACCGGGGATTGGGCTACAAAAACTAGTCCTACCTCTGGCTCAGTGCTCGATATTGCCAGTGTTTGGATTCCCTTCCTGGTTGTTGGTTGCTGAAACGTGCTGAGCAGAGCCTCCTCTCTGCTGCCCTAATGCTTTGTAGTTGACCCTTTCCCTCTCACGGGCTCGTGTAGAGGCTTTTCCCTTTTGTTTCCTTGCCTGCCTTGCTTTTTGACCCGTTTTTCGTGTTACGTGTTGTCTGTCATTAGAGTGTTAGAGGTATCCAGGTAAACCTTCCTTTTGTTGTCTCCCCTTGTCTTTTTTTTTCCAGCACCTTGTGTGTACGTTTAGTGAGGGTTCGGGGGCTCCCGTTCTCTACAGCGTGTCTAATACGCTGAAGTGCTGAGGTACGCTGCAAGCGCGAGCGCGTCTCTGTTTAAAGGCGCTTCGCCTCTTTGTGTGCGGTAGTGACGTTTCGGGTCACTCCGCGGCTGTTTGTTTTGGGAACGCGCTGAGTGTTCAGCGCCACGGAGGGCTCCCTGTTTGTAGTCCTTCCTTGTTCTTTTTATCACGGGGTTTTTTCGGTAAAGGCTGCAGATTAAAGCCTACCTTTTTCCCCTCATTATTCTTTATTGGTACAAGGACCTTACGCCAAACGGCCCCTTCCCCTGCTGCCCAGTTTCTTAGAGCAGCAACAGGAGTACATGGTGATTGAAGTTACAGTACTCCATCTCTTTGCAAGGCGGAGCCTGCATGTGCCACAGGTGAGCAGGGTTGTGTGTTTGGTAAAGCGTGGTCACAGGGGGTTGGATATATTGGTGCACAGTGTACATGAATGGTATTGTTCTGTCCTGCTTATACCTAGGTGCAGAAGTGTAAAGATCACAGAAGCCGGGTCCCGGTACCAACAAGGGTGGAAGACTTGGTGTCTTTTCAACTTACCACCCTCTTTTCAGGTCTACCGGTGCACCCATAGAGTTATTCCTGTGGGTGTCCTGTGGGCTGGGGAAGGGGACTGGTGCATGCTACGTTCCTGCAGTGCTTGGGCTTTGTGGAATCTGACAATATTTCAATGCAACCCATTGTTAACAGTGCTATCTTGTTACTTGTTATTTGCGAAATGATGAATAACGGGTTAAAAAAATAATCATTATATACTACAATAGAATAAGGCTCTGTGCAGGGAGGTGGTTCTAAAGAATAGGATGTGTGCATATACCCCATAGCACATTCAGTAGCTGTTTGTATATTGCCCATTACCATAGGTTTCTCGTGTCATTTATGGGTGGTCAGCCAATATCATATATTACATCAGGTTGCATCTAGTAGACCGTTACAGCACGTAATAAAGCTGGTTGTTTAAGGACCACTTATTTCTATGGCTTGTTCTTCTGTCATTTCTGGGTGGAACCCCCAGGTCACATTCTACACCTAGTTATATAATGCCCATTCATTTGACTTGGTCCTCTCTGCCATTCCGCAGTAAACCTTCGGAGCGTATAATGTTAGTTCTCATGTATATCTCTTCTCTAACTCTTGTGAGGTACCAAGATCACATTTGGTTGAATAATGTCTGTTCATATGAGTTGACCCTCTATTGGTCCTTGATAGACCAACAGAGCATAAACTAAAGCTGGGAGTATAATGGTCATTCATATGGCCTGCTCCTTGCCTGTCCTTCATTTAATCTGCAGACATTTACTATGGCATCAGGGTTGCTTCTCTGCTGCTACTGTCCAGACTCCTCAGATCATATGCTATGTCTGGTTGTATAATAGCCTTCCTTCTATAATGTTAGTCAGATCCACGATCCACAAACATAAACTGCAGTTGGATTTAAAATGCAGTTTCCCATGGAATTAGGGCCTGATTTAGAGTTCCGTAGATGGGTTACTCCATAAGGGATATCCTGTCTGCCGTATGACACATGTCATTGGATACGATGCACTTATAATGCAGCAGATGGTATATCCTTCACATTTACTATCTGCCAAATTCTAAATCAGGCCCTTGGTCTTTTGGCTCAGGGGCAGTATCAGAATTAGCCCTGTGGTAGGCCTCTACCCATCCCGAACATTGTATGTTGGAAGAACGAATGCCTCTGCCACGCATGCCATTACTCCAAAGTCTTTACAACAGATGCATCTTTACAAGGCATTCCTTTACCAAGCATATCGTTACAATGACATGCCTTAGGGAAAGCATTGGACTTTGGAGTGGTATAATTTACTATTCCAACTCCAGTCTGTACAACAGTAGGAAAAATCATTGGACTTTAAAGTCCAACAGTGCTTTCCCTAAGGCATATCGTTGTAACAATATGCTTGGAAAAGACGCCTGCATTGTAAATTCGGTTTCCCATCCTGAAAGCATAGACACAGAAATGAACACAAAAACATAAGACAGCATTGAGACATTTAAAATGAATTATCTGATCATGGGCAAAGGTTCACCGGGGGGCATGACTGGCAGCCTCAATAGTCTTTGTGCCTCAAACAACATTGTAAACTTAAACAATAGAACACAAATGACAATATTTTTGGGCTATGGAGAGAAAATAAGATGCAAATTGGTGGGAGCATGTGGCATGGATCTTACCACCTCAACTGATATGTTCAATACCATGATGAAAGCGGCTCAGAATAGGAAAAAGTAACCGATGAGGAGCCATTTAACCATCCTTATCACCCTGTGATACAACAAGATGTTTTGGACACCTGTACCTTGACTAAAATATATTCTTGATTCTCTGCCCCTTGCTCCTAAATGTTGGACCCTGAAGTGTCAACTTGAGAGGTTCCGCGGTTTAGGATACATACGAGTTTACCTCAGTGTTGGGAGAGAGGGCAGCAATTTTAGCATCTTTGACAGCAACAGCACCCCCCCCACCTTAATACTTCATCTTGGGTGGATTAGTCGTCACCATGTTTAACAGTTGGTACCATCTGCTGGAGCTGTAGAGCAACAATAAATCCTTTTTATATAGTATCCATTCTTAGCAGGAGTACATGTAGAAGTGATAAAATCCCTGCAGTGACAAGAGAGAGAAGTAGACTCCAAAGGCAATGAATCAGTAAAGAAGGATACATTTAACTGAGAAGCTAATATACCAGGGTGAATGAGATCAACTATTTCAACAATTTGGAGCAGAACGCATATAAACCTGACCCTCAACTATCTCTCAACTAACCCCCTTCATAATGTCTAAGCTAAGAATGATCTATGTGACATACCACTAAGCATGGGCGGAAAATCTGTTCCGCTCGCGGATTTTCGGTAAAATTCGCAATCCGTGAGATTCGAGAATTTCCCACAAAATCCACGAGCGGAACGGATTGGGTCAAAAGTTCAAGCTGACTTTTGTAACTCTTTTAGAATGGCGCCAGCAAGCTGCCAGAGCCATTCAAAATAGTTACAAAGGTCAGCTTCAACAGGAAGCTCTAATAGATAAAATAAAGCAGGTGCTCGAGTTGAAGCTCAAATTCAGTTACACAATCATTAATCACCCCAAACTTGGGGTGATTAATGATTGTGTAACTTAATTTGACCTTCAACTTGAGCACCTGCTTTACTTTATCTATTAGTGCTTCCTGTTGAAGCTCTTTGTAGCTATTTTAGAATGGCGCTGGCAGCTTGCCGGCGCCATTCAAAATAGTTACAAAAGTCAGCTTCAACAGGAAGCTCTAATAGATAAAGTAAAGCAGGTGCTCGAGTTGAAGCTCAAATTCAGTTACACAATCATTAATCACCCCAAACTTGGGGTGATTAATGATTGTGTAACTTAATTTGACCTTCAACTCGAGCACCTGCTTTACTTTATCTATGAGTGCTTCCTGTTGAAGCTCTTTGTAGCTATTTTAGAATGGCGCTGGCAGCTTGCCGGCGCCATTCTAAGTGGGGCTGAGGGCAGAAGATCACAAAAGTGGGACAGAGGGCAGAAGGGGACAAAAAATGAGTGGGGCAGAGGGCAGAAGGTCACAGAAACAAGTGGTACAGAGGGCAGAAGGGCATAGAAAACGAGAGGGTGGCAGTGATTAACCAGGCAAAAAAAAAAACCCCGCGAATACGCAAAGCGCCCCGCGAACACCCGCGAACACCCAAAGCACCCCGCAAACATCCGTGAACACTCAAAAATAAAAAAATCCGCAATTTCGCACAAATTTGCGATTTTGGCGGATTGAGAATTCGCAAATCCACAAATTCGCAGATCGCGAATTCGCAAAATTCACCCATGCTTACATACCACATCACAATGAAGCAGAAGAGCATCAGTGATGCGAGGATTAGTGAGATGGGCAGTGGTGAGGAGATTGTCATATGGCTCTCCATCTAGGGATGTAGAAAACAGGCTGGGTTCAGCTATGGATATCTTTCCAAGAAAATATGAGAAGCAGAAACCAACAATATTTCATATTTTGACAACCTGGACATTAATAGGTGTTCTGTGATAATAGTCAATGTAAGAAATGATGTTATTGGTTGAGTGGCTGAAACCCTACTTAAGCAGTAACCACAATCCTTGTTAGGGTGAAGGCACAAGCAGACCCGAAATTAACCTGTGCACAACCCTCTGGTTCCTTGGCACAAAAGGAGTCAGGCATAACTTTGAAGTGCTGCATAAATACTTTACACATGGCCTCTAACAGTAATAAAGTGAAAAGACAACACAAGGAAAATCCCACGCCAGTTAAGAAAAAATAGATTATATTTTAATATATTATGACAAAAATCCAAGTAGTCAAACCAGAGATTTGCGATTTTAAAGCTTTTGATTAAATCAAGTGCTATGAATTAACAAGCATTTACAGAGCCATTGGCATTGCTCATGACAATATTTTTATTTATGTTTTTGTTTTTAAAACATAAATAAATGGCATTGTCATTTACAATGCCAATAGCAGGGAGAGCAAGCACAACCAACGAGGGGGCAGGAGAGCAAGCACAACCAATGAGGGGGCGGGGCAGGAGAGCAAGCACAACCAACAAGGGGGCGGGGGCAGGAGAGTGGAGTTCTGGACTTTTTGGTACCGTCCAGAGGTGTCAGGGACAACACCCGAAGACCCCGGAGTTCTACCTGTCTCGGTGCATAAATAAACAGAAACACGGGCTTCTCGATGGTGGCGTCAAAGACCAAAGGTTTATTACTGCAGGGACACAGAAGTCACAGAAACTACACACAGGCAGATTCTAGGAGCCTGTTCGGATTGTACAAAGTGGGTTGCTCCTTAAATACTACATTTTCAGCTTGGGGCAAATTCTTCACATGTTAGTACATTTCTAAACCCTTGTGTCCTAAACAATTAATATTTGGCGTTACACAAGAATCGTCAACAATATCTGATGTCAAAACATTACGAACGAGGGGTTCCCACTGTTCCATCATAATCCCATGTCAACTTTTCATTCAAGAGCCGGACCGCCTCATCGTAAATTTCGTTACCTCCCCCTAATAAAGGCCCAGAAGGAAAGGAGCAGAGCCAGGTGCAGAAGATAGAAAAGCAGGATAGGAGATGTTTGTGGGTCGTAAATGGGCAAGGCTACCAGCTTCGGCCGCCTAATCATGATCAGGCCAACGAACACGAGAACCAGTATAGCAGGACTGGCCTCAGGCTGGGGAGGCAGCTTCTGCCGAGTCATGCGGCCACAGCGTTTTCTGACCTAAAGTGCACGTGTCATTTGCAAGGTGAATCGCCGGCTAAAGCTTACGTGTCCTTAAGTGAAAGAGGTCACTGCGTGTCCATTGACTATGTGAGGGCAAGAATACAAAATGGCTGCCGTAATCTAAGATGGATGCCATGGGTAGATCAGAAATGTGCTTATAACAGGAGTGCTCTTGCTCGTAGCGTAGCGAAAACACCAGGATATGCTAAATGGATCATTTGCGGTTCACTGATACCGAAATTATGAGTTTACGACAATGTTGAAAACACGGGTTCAAATCGTCACGGAACCTCAGACCCTCCTTTTGCCCTTACATAGGCAATTACTCAGTCTATGTCAGAGTCTATTTCGATTTTCATCAGGTCAGTGATATGTTGTTGCATCATCATCCTTTCTCGTACCTTGTCTCCAAACACAGGTGGTTTTCTGAAACAGGTTGCAGCACATAGGCTACACAAAGCGGGACCACATTGGATAATAAGGCAGCACGAGAACAGGAATACTAGGATAATACCAACGACCATCAGAACCTTCCATCCCCACGCTGATAGTAAAGTCCAAAGCCACTCCATTAAGGACCAGTTTCCTTTGTCTACGTGAATAGAGTCGGAAATCTTGTGTAGCTTAGAGATCGCTTCATACACAGTCGGAGCATTATTGGGAATAAAAACACAGCAGCTCGATTGGATCATTCTGCATACCCCACCTCGATCTGCAAGTATTACGTCTAGAACCATACGGTTCTGCAACGTCATGAGACGATCCGCCTGAAGCTCAGCTGTTAAATTACTAAGGGCACCAGCAGTTTCTGTAATAGTAGATTCAACTACCCGTGTTAGCTGACGTAGATTTCTACTATTGGCCATAGGCCCCCAGAACGGAAGGAAACCTTTGAAGAAGTCTCCAGCTTCCTGACCAGCGGTATCTTCCTTGCTGAAAACACCTCTTGCTACTCTGGTCTTGTGATAATCTGGGGAAGCAGTGTATGTTGGAGGCAATAGTCGAGCAATATAACATGAACCTGAAAAGTCAGCAGGCAGCCATGTATATGCTCTATCCTGACAGATGAAGTAGGTACCCCTAGCAGTAAGAAAGGCAGGGGAAGAGTTAGACGGATACACGTAAGTCTCAACGCACTTACTCTTCCCTAGCTGAGCTCTCGGATTTCTCCCATTTCCTTGCAAACAGACTTGACCTCGATGAGGTACGACCCAGACTGGAGTGGAGCTCTTACGCTTGTTTTCACCCAAACTAATGCGATACTCCGTAGAATTCCAACTCAGATATACTCGTAATTCATCTCTAGGATAAGATGGGGTGTTATTGACGTCTTTAATCATGTCAATGATTCCCTTGACTAAAGCTTTATTGGCAGAGTTATATTTAGTGGAACGTGGTGGACGCGGAGGATAGGTCTCAAGGGCATAGACAAAAATAGTCTGAAAGGCCTGAAATGATCCATTATAGCTAAAAGGCAAGACCAGATAGGGGATGCCTTTATCCATAGTATGCGGTATCAAACCACATACCCAGCAGTCTGTTGTGTTAACTACCAGTTGGTGTTGATGCAAGAGTTGTACAAAAGTGTTATTTATGAACTCTGAGCGTCGAGCTTGCTCATGTTCAGGGAATGGATGAAAGGAATGGTAAGAAGCAATAGTAGAAGAAACAGGATTAAGGGGAGGTACTGTAGCTGTTATCGGTGACATAATTAAATGGACACCAAAGACGATTCCACCCACCAACGTTATAAAAACAATCAAAAACGTAATTGCACATTGCATCAGAAAACATTTGTTATGAAGAATCTTGTAAAGTCTATTTCTGCGAACATGGATTACATTCTCTCGGTGCAGCCCAGGAAGCTCCATCTTCTACAACCGCTCGCGACCACTGATGATGTGTACGTAGTTGAAAATGCTTCTATCAGCCCTGGGAGTTCCCAGAACTAACAGAAAGATCGACCTTGTGTCTGACCCCCGCAGATTCAACTAGGCACACAGCCACGACCCTACGGCTACCCAGACGGCAAGGTAATTAAAACAACATAACATACATAGAAAAATATAAAAATTAGCAAACTTCCTGGCTGGAGGCAATGTATCAAAATGCAAATACGTAAAATAGGCAGTTTCCTGCTTTATTTGTCCTTTGAGTGAGAACGTAAGTTGTATCTCAATTTTCCTGGAACTGTTTGATCCGGAAACAGTCTATTTTCAGCAGGGGTGGCAATGTTCGAGTTCGCAGATGGCAAATGTTTTTTTGATGCAGAGGACAAATGTTCAGTGTTCAAAGGAGCAATTTCAGAAGGGGAATCAGAGCTCGGTGAATCAATAATCAGTTCTGCATCGCTGAAAGGAATGAATCTAGGTACTGGTTCAGTCTCAGAGGCACCGATTCCTTTTTTCACCCAGTTGTCATAAGGAAGTGGAAGGGGTACACGCTTTGCGTGCGTCGCATGGATCTAGTTCTTTCTGCCAGCCACACGTATAGCAGTCCTCGTCGCCAACAAGACCTGGAATGGTCCGACGAATTTGGGTTGGAGATTTCTCGTCCGTCCGAAGTTTCTTTTGACCACTTGGTCACCGGGTTTCAGCTGATGGCCTGGACTCTCCGGTGGCTTTGGCAATGCATCGAAAACCTGTTGGTGAATAAGACTCAATTTAGCAGTCAAGTCGAAAAGGTAATCAATTAACATTGGATATTCCAGCTGCTTAAACTCCTTCGGTCTAGGTACCCCCCATATATTCGCAGGTCGACCGAATACAATCTCATAAGGGCTAAGCCCTACTCGAGAATGTACAGTCGCTCTGGTGGATAACAGGGCCAAAGGTAGTGCATCTGGCCAGGACAAACCCGTGGAGGCCTGCATCTTGGCAAGTTTCAGTTTGAGGGTGCCATTGTAACCCTCAACTAAACCAGCAGACTGGGGGTGATTCGCACTGTGGAACTTTTGTTTTATCCCTAAGCCCGCATGATGTAAATCGGGGTTCCCAAGGCCTATACGCTCCGGAGATAACCCACTTATACTCAAGAACTGTTGGCACGGAAACTGTAAAAGGCAAAGAACAAGTTTATTAAGACCCCATGGGGTGGTGGTACACTCAAACAGCACCCTTCGGTAATGCAAGAGGTATCACACCGAACACCGGTGTGACCCCGTTTATATACAATTTTGGGGCAATAAAAGATAGGCGGCACAAGTTAAGACACATTTAAGGACATATATGGTCATGTTTTGGAATACTGCCAGCTCATTGGAGGGGGCACTACCCCGCTGGTCAGTTTGGTGCACATTCCTGAAGGCTTACGGGTCAGTGGGAACTGCGCATGTGCGGCTTGACCAATACTAAAAATAGCCTGTTGCTGGGCAGGTTGGGGTGGTCAGTGGAACGGACAACGGACTAAGGGGCACACCGGCCACGAGGCCGCTCATGGTCTAAGATGGCCGCCGCAACATTCAAAAATGGCGTTTTCGTATATAGCCAAGTTAAGGAGGACAACGTGTAGGTTCAGCTAATCGCTAATGCGGCCGGGCCAATTACGACAGACGACCCTTTTAGCGTTTAGCTGAATCTACCTCATAATGAACATAATCAGGATGTTCGTCCTCAATGTCTATTAACATTATTTGTGTTACCTCTTTGTGAAGCATCATTTTGTCATGGGCAAGAGCTCGTCTCGATGGTATGCAAGCTGATAAACACATTGAGCATAAAGCTGGGCCACATTGAATACATAGGCATTTGAAAAACATGGCTCCCACAAGTATACACAGAATCGTCAACAGTTTCCAGCCCCATGTTGCAAGCATGGACCAGAACCATCCCGAAAGTGTCCAAGTTCCATTGTCCGGGTGTATCTCAGCTGCAATCTTATGAAGCTTGGAGATGGCATCATACACAGATGGGGAATTGTCCGGAATATACACGCAACAGCTGCTCCCGATAATTCTACATGCCCCCCCACGATCAGCTAAAACAACATCCAATACCATCCTATTTTGGAGTGTGACAATCCTGGAAATCTGTAGTTCCTCGGTAATATTCCCCAGGGCAATAGCAGTGTCATTCGCAACAGCCTCGACAACACGCGTCAGTCGTCTGATTTTCCGGCTGTTCAGTGCAGCCCCCACAAAGGAGAATAGTCCCAGATTAAAGTCCACATACTGTTGCAATGCAGTGTCTGTTTGGTCAATGTCTTCCAGAACAACAGTTCGTTTGACCCTATTCAAGACGAAGTCATGGTACAAGGTATAATCATTGTGATACATTGGAGGGGCAATGAATACAGGAGGTAACACAAACGATACATTGCACGTGCCCAACCACCCCAATGGAAGCTGATGGTAGCCCTTCGTTCCACAGATAAAATATGTATTTCGTGATGCAACAAATGAAATGCCATTCGGGCTATCAAACGTGAGAGTAGTATTACATTCGCTTTTCCCTACTGCAATCGAGCCCTTATTCCTGATACATAAATCGGCTTTTGTAGCAATGACATTTATAACATGAGCACTAGATACATTAATGTTCCGCTGATTGCTGTATACACGTGGGGCAGACACATTATCAGGCCTATACTCTTCCCATTCAAAACGAGTACCCTCGGCCCGGGGAAACCCATCCTTGTCATGGGAACTTACTTTATTCAAGCGGAAAAGCACCCCCCCTTTTGTTGGCCATCTCAAAGTAAAGAGGAGGGTGTACCATGCGTTGCATGACCCATTATGCGAAAACGGGAGTGGAATAAGTGGGGTGCCCCCTCTCTTCTGGTGCCCTGGCAACATCCCACACACCCAGCAATTTGAGGTATTGGTCATGTTATGTGTGTGGTGAAGAATCTGAATGAAGCTGTTATTTAAATACGTTTGGCGGTGGCGCTCTTCATGAAAAGGCAATGTAAAATGAAAATGTTCAGAAGGAGCCGGGGTAGTCGGCAGCAAATGTTCACGTACAGGCACCACAAGTTCGACTACCCAGGCTATAACAGCTATCACCACAATAGTCAGAACAAAAAGAAAGGCACCCAATATTTTCTTATCACGAGATGCCGTTGATGCCATAGTTCAAGAATATTCGTGCAAAGTCTCAAATAGCACAAATCGTGCACAAAGTCTCAGATACACGTACGTGTATACCTAAAAAAAGAAAAATACAGTGCTGAACTCCGAGGTAGCCGTTGTTTTCTTCTCCGGGCCAAGACGGGTGTCGCTACTCTGGCAGAACTGATCCCCCCCCCCTTGGAATTCCCGGTTTCCGTTTCACAAACCTGGAGCGGTAACCAACCAGTCATAAAAGGCCAAAAAAAATCTTCTTATCGTGGACGCAAGTTGTAGCGCTCTCGTCCGGCAGCAGCTTGGTCCGGGAAGGCTCCCTCAACTTCGGTCGACGTCACAGCTGGGCTCTTTTCTTTCTCCAAGATCTCCTTGTAATCAGTCAGTACAGCAGGAGTCACCAGATCCGGAGAGACACGGCGACAATGTGTTGAATGCACCCACCGCTTCCTGTTTGTCACTCGTACTGCGGTGCGGGTCGCAAGAAGGACCTGCTCGGGGCCCTTCCACCTGGGCTCCAGACTGCTTGCTCTCTCAAACGAGCGAACCATCACATGGTCACCAGGGCGGAGATCATGGCCCTCTCCAGTGGAGTTGTCAGGGAGCGCTTCTCGAACCTGTTGATGAATAGAGAGCAAATCATTTGTTAATCGTGCCAAATAATCATTCATCATAACACAAGGCACATCATGTATTAATCGCGGCTTGGGCACCCCCCAGATATTCATCGGACGGCCAAACACCACCTCATAAGGCGTAAGGCCAGTTCGTGAGTGGGGTACTGATCTAAGAGAGAGCAGTGCTAGCGGCAAAGCGTCTGGCCATTTCAACGATGTAGACGCTACAATTTTGGCCAGCTTAAGCTTCAACGTAGCATTGTACCGCTCGACCAAACCTGCTGACTGAGGGTGGAATACAGCGTGGAACTTCTGCTGAATCCCTAACCCCTTCAGTACATATTCCACGATCTTTCCAACAAAATGGGGCCCATTGTCGCTCCACAAAAATTTACAAACTCCAAAGCGAGGAAAGAATTCCTTAAGCAACACCTTAGCTGTCGTCAAAGCCGTGTTGTCTTTCGTGGGGTAAGCCTCAACCCATTTGCTAAAAGCACATACCACCACTAGGACGTACTTCAGGTTATTGCAACGCTCGAGTTGGATGTAATCCATTTGAAGCACCTCAAATGGTGCAGAAGGTGGAACGAACCCTCCTTTCGGAGTATGGGTCCCCTTTCCGGGATTGTGTTGCAAACATACCAGGCAGGTCTGCACTACTCTCTTTGCAGTATTAGCAATCTCGGGATGTTCCCAAACTCGTGTTAAAAGCCGAGTGATTGCAAGAGCTCCGACATGAGCCAGTCCATGCGTCATCTGGACCATCGCCTGTAAATAAGCCGCAGGCAATTTCCACTTCTCCATGTCTTTGCTTCTCCAACAACCCTCGTCATCTAGTACCCCATCTGCTGCCCAAGCCGCGAGTTCAGATTCAGTGGCTGAATTTTGAATATCCCGTATTTCTGCTCTAGCATCACTCCATCGCTCAGCCTGTGATTGTACCACGTACATGGGGGAGCTAGTTTGGGACATGGCCGTCTGTCTTGCTATACTGTCTGCAAAGGCATTTCCTTGGCCCACTTTGTCCGTGATCTTTTTATGGGCACTACACTTCACTATCGCTACTTTCTTAGGGCCAAGCAACGCGTTTAGGAGATCACGCACTAGCTCTCCGTGCATAATGTGCTCTCCGTGCGATGTCAGAAACCCACGTTCCCTCCAAAGTAGCCCGAAGTCATGGGCCACTCCAAAGGCATACCGGCTGTCCGTGTATATGTTCACACATAATCCAGCACTCAATTCGCAGGCTCTTGTTAAGGCTATCAGCTCTGCTGCCTGAGCCGACTTTTGTGGTATCCTAGCTGTTTCTACCACTGTCTTAAGCGTCGTGATCGCATATGCTGCGGAAGTCGTACCATCTGGCAGCCTTAAACACGATCCATCAACCCACAGTTCCCCATCCACATCTGGAAGTGGCACATCCTGTAAATCGACACGACCCTTTGTCTGTTCCTCGGTCAGGAAAACACAGTCGTGATGTTTTTCTTCCTGACCCTCCTCGGCCGGATAGGGCAATAAAGTGGCAGGGTTCAAAGTAGCGCATCTTTTCAATGTAATATGTGGCGCCAAGAGTGTCAGCTCGTATCCTGTTAGCCGTGCACTCGTAAGGTATTGGGTCTTAGTTTGGTTTAACAGGGCATCTACTGCGTGGGGAACTAACACCAACAATTTGTGTGATAACACTATTCCCTCACTCTGTCGTATGGCCACCGCTGTTGCTGCTACCGCTCGAAAACACCCAGGCAACCCTCGTGCTACAGGATCCAGAATGGCAGAGAAGTATGCACATGGTCTCTGCTTATCCCCGTGTAATTGCACTAACACTGACAACGCGCACCCATCATTCTCATGCACGTACAATGTGAAAAGTTTCGTGTAGTCTGGTGTACCTAACACGGGTGCGGAACAAAGGGCCTGCCTCAACTGCTCAAAAGCTTTCTGACATTCCTCTGTCCACTCAAGGGGCATCGGTGTAGCTTTGGACAGTAATGCTAGCAAAGGTTTTATGATATGTGAAAAACCCATGATCCATTGCCTACAAAAGGACGTCAACCCTATAAAGGCACGTACATCTCTCTGCGTGCGGGGGACTGGTGTATCTAAAATCGCTTGAATTCGATCAGATGTTAATGCACGCCCCTCCTTAGACAACAGATGACCGAGGTAGGTCACCTGAGGTCTACAGTATTGAAGCTTTTTCTTGGAAACCTTGTGATTGTTTTGTGCCAAAAAGGAAAGCAACGCAAGTGTGCTCTGTTCACATTGTGCATAGGAGTCAGCGGCAAGCAGAAGGTCATCCACGTACTGGATGAGCGCGACGCCAGACTGCAATTTAAAGGAATCTAGCTGCCTTTTCAAAGCCTGGCTATAGATGCTAGGACTCTCAGTATAACCTTGGGGAACACGACAAAATCTATACGATTTATTATTGAGTGTAAAGCCGAACAGGTATCTGCTATCAGGATGAACAGGAATGGAAAAGAACGCATTCTTTAAATCAATGACGCTAAAGGTGGTGGCTGTCGGTGGAACCAAGGTAAGCAAGGTCGTAATATCAGACACCACCGGGTATTGGGGAATGACAATTTTATTAATCTCTCGCAAATCAATAATAAATCGATAGATTTTACCGTCAGTATCTCTCCTAAGAATCGGAAGGATAGGACTGTTACAAACATTATAAGGGACCTCCTCCACAACCCCTGCAGAAATCAAATCCTGAACAATATGTGTCAATGCAATTTCACCTTCTCTCGAAATCTTATACTGTGGCACTCGTGGCAGAGCGGCCCCCTCCTTAACAGTAATGTGTATTGGTGGAATACGCATCTCTCCCACATCCGTATCTGAGGTCGCCCACAACGTATGCGGTAGAGAGGCCAAAGCTAGAATGTCTAAAATAGCATAAAATCTGTCAGGGTCAGGGTAATTGTCATTCAGGATAACCCGCACTCCCTCTGGAGCGCAACGGATTGTCGCTCGAAAGTATTTAAGCAAATCAATGCCCAGGATATTGTCTGGGGTATGGGGTGATAACAAAAATTGGCCAAAACTGAAATATTTATCAATGCATAGTGCAAGGGGCTTGGACAATGGGCTGGGGGAGGGTGTGCCATCAAACCCTACACACGTAATCATTTCACCAGACAGGGGAGCCCTCGGAACCAAGTTTTTCGACAAAGCGCTACGAGTAGCTCCTGTGTCGACTAGAAATTGATCAGTAGAACCCAGAATGCCCGCTGTTACATATGGACCTTGCTGATCTACCGGCACTTCAACTGATTCCTTACCCCATCCTACGCAATCCTATGCATGCATATAATCCTGGTGCTCCACATTCTCTCCCTCAGAAATTTGATATTGATTCCGTCTATCAAACGTGTTTCGTTCGTCCTGGCCACGGCCCCTCTCCTCAATCTGCCTACGATCACCTCCACCACCTCTCGCTCCAGTATAACCTCCTCTTGACCTTCCACTTCCTCGACCACGCTGACTACGCTGTTCGCGAAGTACCGGACAATCTTCAGCCCAATGCCCAAACTCCTTACAATACGCACACTGATCCTCCGCTATGTTCGTACGACCATACGATGCGTTTCCTCCACCTCGTCTACCTCTATCATTCCCTCTACACTGTGTTCCCCGAACCTGCGCCAACATCACCTTCGTTTTCAATTCCTTCGCCTTTTTCTCTACACTTTCTTTAGCCTCCACTTCCTGCCGCTCATAATACTGAGCCATAGTTAACAAGGACGCAGGGGTCGCCGTGGCCCAGGAACTTTCACTCGACTTCAATCGCTTTGCAATCTCTGGTAGGAGATTAGCTACATACTTATCTACAAACAAATGCCGACCCGTATCGTCAGTTAAAGATTGACCACTGTAATCATGAAACGCCTCCTCGAAGCGTGTAAAGAAATCCGAGACCGTTTCATCGGGTTTCTGCTTGCACGACGTTAACATGGTCCAATCAATCTTTTTGGAGGGAACAAGCGTTTTTAATTTATTCAAGATAGCTGCCGGAAGGTCTAGAATTAGCTGACAAGGCTTACATGCTGGTTCTCTATCCAGATCTGCAGCATTTATTTCTTTCCATGTCCCCCCCAATATCGTTTCATCATTATTTTTACGAATTTGCCTCCACATATCAGGTGGTAAAATTAGCCCGAAAAACAAATCTATATCCACGAGAGTCATCACACAAGACGATATAGCCCCCTCCACCCCCTCATAAAATGCCGCCGGATTCTTCCGAAGATCAGGTAAAGAATTTTTCAATGCCATGACATCTGCTCTATTCCATGGCGTGTAGACCCAATTATACACAAAATACCCTTTCGCATCCTTCGACAATTTATCATCATCAGTACCTTCCCCTTTAGGTGGAACATACAAAGGCGCGGCTTCACGCATAGGCATAACATGCAACGCAGAACTCTTATCTGAACCACGGAGAGAACACTCTTTAGCCCGCCCGTTATTCTCCAATTCGGACTCCTTTTGCCTCCGTTTCCGTTCCTCCCGCAATTGGGTTGTCTCATCCCGCAGCTTGATCAATTGCTTGAACAGGTCGTCAACATCTGAAAGATCAAAATCACCTTTAGCCAAATTCTCACGATACACTGACAACACTTTAGGCTCCAACGTATCAGAAAGTTCACGATATGCGTTTACAACTTCATCCGCCAGACTGGACAGAAAATACATTAATTCAAGATCCGACCACCCTTTCTTTTCAGTTAACAACTACTCCTGAGTAACACAATGCTTATTCACTTTACGAGCCCAACTGCGTAAATGAGCGGACCTTTCCGCAGTAAACCTGAGAGCCGAAACCCCCTTCTGACCCAACTGATCCTGTCCATCATCCTCTGAATCCCCAGCCGGTGCCGTCGGCGAAACGTACGGAGGCGGTGACCGATCTAACAAAGAAAAATCATCAATTTCATTATTAAGGACAGGATAAAGTGGTCGGCGAATAGGAAATTGACCAGTCATTTGCAATTTACGTTCCCGTTCCTCCCTTTCTTTCTTCTCCTGAGCCTCCTTTTCCTCAAGCTGTAAAGCCTTATCCCGAGCAGCCTTACGCTGCTCTTTGTCCGCCAAGGCAACCTCACGCTTCATTCGTTCACGCGCCGCTTTCTCCCACATTCGCACGCAATCAAACATGTTTTGTCTAGACCTACGTTGAAACAGACATTGCTCTACAAATTGTATTTTACTTAAATCAAACGACCCGTGTAGAGGCCATTGCAATTCAGGATCGGCCTTGGTATACTTATGCCATAATTTACTGTACATAATAGGGGGAAGGCCAAGTTTGATATACATATCCCTATTTGGTGTTCCCTCTGGGGGAGCCGGCTGTGCTTCTGCTAACCTAATTGAGGTACCTTCTCCAAGACAACACATTCCTCGGAGTGTGCTAAAAACAGGCATGTTCGAAAAGTATCACGAAAGCGTGACACCGGAAAAAATGGCACTTACAGTTCTTCACACAATTGTGCCGCTCAAGGGAAAAAAACAAAGTTAGAGAAACATCTCTACATGCCTGCCTATGTGAAGTGCACTACACATATAAGTTCAAAGATCACAAATTCACAATGTTAGCTAACTCGAATCAAAGACGTAGATCATAGGACTTCGGCAAGCGTCCGAGGACTACCTTACCGATCACAAATCACAGAATTTCAGTAAGCGTTCGAAGACTACCTTACCGAACACAAATCATAGGACCTCAGTAAGCGTCCGAAGACTACCTTACCGATCACAAATCTTACCCAAATTCCCAAATGTTCAGATTCCAACTGCCAAGGTTTTGTAAGCCAAATCAGCCAAACGGCACTTTCTCAGCGATGCAGACACTTCGAAAACTCAGTCGGAGACCGGCGCCACCTGGAAGGTCAGATCGGAAGGAAAGGAAAAAACACCGTGGCAGCCAAGACTCGGGTCACTCGTGGCAGCGCGCGCCCATGGCGGGTTTCCAAGCCTTCGTCACGACCTCTCCTTCGGGCATCCGAGTCGCCGATGAGTCCCTTCGTGGTCGCCAATTGATGTAAATCGGGGTTCCCAAGGCCTACACGCTCCGGAGATAACCCACTTATACTCAAGAACTGTTGGCACGGAAACTGTAAAAGGCAAAGAACAAGTTTATTAAGACCCCATGGGGTGGTGGTACACTCAAACAGCACCCTTCGGTAATGCAAGAGGTATCACACCGAACACCGGTGTGACCCCGTTTATATACAATTTTGGGGCAATAAAAGATAGGCGGCACAAGTTAAGACACATTTAAGGACATATATGGTCATGTTTTGGAATACTGCCAGCTCATTGGAGGGGGCACTACTCCGCTGGTCAGTTTGGTGCACATTCCTGAAGGCTTACGGGTCAGTGGGAACTGCGCATGTGCGGCTTGACCAATACTAAAAATAGCCTGTTGCTGGGCAGGTTGGGGTGGTCAGTGGAACGGACAACGGACTAAGGGGCACACCGGCCACGAGGCCGCTCATGGTCTAAGATGGCCGCCGCAACATTCAAAAATGGCGTTTTCGTATATAGCCAAGTTAAGGAGGACAACGTGTAGGTTCAGCTAATCGCTAATGCGGCCGGGCCAATTACGACACGCACACACACTCTGCATAACTTTCCCTACGAATTCACTTCCATTATCTGACCATACAATCCGTGGCATGCCGAACCTGGTGAAGTATTCTTTGAGAAGGATTTTGGCAGTGGACAAAGCAGTATTGTCCTTTAGTGGATATGCTTCGATCCACCTTGAAAAAGCACAGACTACCACTAGGACGTACTTTAGATTATTGCAACGATCCATGTGAATGAAGTCTAACTGGATCACTTCAAAGGGGCAAGAAGGCGGAGCGAAATGACCAGCGGGTGTGGGGATTCCTTTGCCAGGATTATGCATCAGGCATATCATGCAATTTCTCACCACTCTTTCTGCACACTTACTAATTCCATCATTCTTCCAGACTGGAGCCAACATCTTACAAATCCCCTTAGAACTGATGTGCGCTGCTCCATGCGCCATCGTTACTACTGCAAGCACATATGCATCAGGCAACATCCAACGCTGCTGTTCCGACAAATCGATCCAACACCCACTCGAGTCCGTTTTACCCGTATTCTCTTTCCATGCAAGCTTTTCCTCCTCAGTCGCCTCTTTCTGAATTTCTTTCACACTTTCCACTGTATCCTCACACATTCCAGACTCAGTAATCCATCTTGCAGACGTTGCAACATACATTCTACTCATCGTGTTTCTAGCTGTCTGTTTAGCGGTCTCATCAGCAAAAGCATTTCCACGACCAACATCATCCGTAATTGCTCTATGAGCACTGCACTTCACAATCGCAACTTCAGTCGGCAAGGTTAGAGATTCCAACAAGTCATTAACTAGCTGACCATGTTGAATCTTAGTCCCATGGGACGTAATGAAACCTCTTTCTTTCCACAAACGGCCAAAACTATGGGCCACGGCGAACGCGTACTGACTATCTGTGAACACATTCACTCTCTTTCCCTTAGCTAAAACACACGCTCTAGTCAACGCGATCAATTCTGCAGCTTGGGCAGAATTCTGACTCACTCTTGCAGTCTCCACAATCGTACTCAAAGTCGTTACTGCGTAAGCAGCTGTCACATCACCATTCTCCAATTTAAAACAAGACCCATCAACATACAACGTGCCATCTGGATCTGATAACGGAGTGTCTTTAAGATCAATTCGTCCTTTTGTCTCTTCCTCGGTTCTGAAACAACAGTCATGTGGTTCCGAATCACTCGACTCCTGACTAGTCGGCAACAATGTTGCTGGATTCAATACATTGCATCTTTTGATCTGAATATGACTCGCTAGCAGTGTCAGCTCGTAGCCTGATAATCTAGCACTGGTAAGGTACTGCGTCTTGGTTCGATTCATGAGTGTGTCCACAGCATGAGGAACCATGACCACTAGCATGTTGTTCATGACCAAACCAGCAGATTGTCGAATGGACGCTGCAGCTGCTGCTGTAGCTCTCAAGCAACTGGGCAACGCTCCGGCTACCGGATCTAATGTTGATGAGAAATACGCACAAGGGCATTGTTTATCACCAAATCGTTCCGTCAGAACACTCAACGCGCAACGTTCTCTCTCGTGAACATAGAGTGTAAATGGCTTACTGTAGTCGGGTGTACCCAACACAGGAGCTGAACACAGTGCATTTCGTAACTCAGAGAAACTCTGCTGACATTCGGCAGACCATGGCACCGGACTCGGAACACCTTTCCCAGTCAAGGCCACCAATGGTTTTGCCAAAAGAGAAAAATTTGGGATCCATTGCCTACAATATGAGGTAATTCCTAAAAACGCACGCACTTCTCTCTGTGTGCTAGGAACATTCATCTGCGTAATTGCTTTGATTCTCTCTGGGGTCAACTTTCTTCCCTCCTTTGACAAGAGATGACCTAAGTAGGTTACTTCTTGACAACAGTATTGCATTTTCGAAGGTGACACCTTGTGATTTAAATTGGACAAATGATGCAATAAGGAAATTGTAGCTGCTTTGCAAGTTTCCTTGTCATCGGCAGCCACTAGAAGATCATCGACATATTGCACTAAAGCAGAACCAGGAGGAAGTACAAATGAATCTAGCTGACTTTTTAATGCCTGGCTGTAGATGGATGGGCTTTCACAATACCCTTGTGGAGCACGTTTAAACCTGAAGCTTCGACCTCCTAGAGAGAAGCCGAAAATATCTCTGCTTTCCTCGGCTATCGGAATGCTGAAAAAGGCATTCTTCAAGTCGATAACTGAAAACCATGTGGCTGTAGCAGGAATCAATGTTAACAATGCAGTAATGTCTGGAACCACAGGAAACTGTGGGATCACAATTTTGTTAACCTCTCTAAGATCGATTACAAACCTATAGACTGGAGGCTTTGAAGGATCAGTGCGTTTTAGAATTGGCAGTACAGGACTATTACAGACATTTCCTCTAGTTTCTTCTACTACGTCTTTCTTAATCAAATCTTGCACGATCAATAAAAGCGCACGTTCACCTTCACTAGAGATCTTGTATTGTGGGATTCGTGGACATTTTACATTCGCCATCAAAGTGACTACATATGGTGGAATTTACAAAAGGCCTACATCGTTAGGACCAGTCGCCCAAAGAGTATCAGGGAGAGAACGCAGCTCCAGTGGGAGCGCATCCATTGACAAGTACATCGGGGAGATGATTCTTTTACCTAATGTAAGCTGTACTCCTGACGGAGAACAATACAGAGTCGCGTACAGGCGTTTTAACAAGTCTAAACCAAGCAGATTTTCATTACAACCAGTCGTCAAAATCAATGGTGCTTTCAATTGACGGGGTCCAACAGAAATAGACAAAGGACCAGATACGGGGTTGTAAACAGGGGCGCCTGAAAAACCTACAGAAACATTTGTTAAGCCAGACAAAGGTGCGCCAGGGAGTTTCGCATGTATGATCGAACTTTTTGCTGCACCAGTATCCAACAGAAACGGTTCGACTACACCTGATGTTGCTACTGCGACATAAGGCCCACTCTGATCTACTGGAACTGATACTACTCCCTCTCCTTGTCCATGGCTGTCCTAGTACTCATTTTGCTGAAATTCCTCACTAACTTCACAGTAGTCTTCAACGTGATACTGTTGAGATCTAGTCGGTTGGGCAGACTGTCCATTTCTCTGATCAAAATAATTAGAAGGGCGATCATTCGTTTGTGGAGGCATGGCACCTCGTCCTCTACCTCTAGAATTTTGCATAGAACCACCACGACCTCTCTGAGCTGCTGCAGCATTATTTTGTGCTAATACTGGACACTCATTCTTATAATGCCCTTCCTTTTTGCAGTAAGCACACTGATTCCATTGGTATTGTGGTCTCTGAGAACCATAATCTGTCCTCTGATATGACCCTTGCTGTGTGTTAGTCTGATTCGTGCGAGGTGGATATGCTTGTTGCAAAAGAACTTTAGTTTTTAAATCTTTCGTCTTTTTATCTGATTTTTCCTTCTCTTCTTTATCCCTATTTTCATAATACTGGGCAGTTGCAAGTATTTGCGCAGTCGTAGAGACAGCCCACGCACTTTCAGAATCTTTTAATTTATTACTGAGCTCTGGTAACAGATTGTGCACAAATTTATCAACAAATAGTCTCTGTCCTCCTTCCGTGCTCATATCCTGACCACTGTGATCTACAAAAGTTTCTTCAAACCTTGTGAAGAAGTCGGAGACACTTTCGTCCTTCTTCTGCCTGCATGCGGACAACTTGTCCCAGTTAACGCGTAATGCTGGCATCAGAGTCTTCATTAAATCGATTATTCTACCGGGCAAATCAGCAATTAGAGGTTCGGGTTTAGAACCACCTATTTGTTGACCATCTGCCGCTATTATAGCTGCCCAATCACCACCTAGGGCAACTGGATGATTTTCTTTACGAATTTTAGCCCAAATTGGTTGAGGAACTACATTACCAAATAACATGTCAATGTCCGCTAAATTCATCACACAAGCTTCAACTGTCTGTGCTAACTCTTTGTAGTACCCAGCTGGATTTTTACGCGGATCTGGCAAGGCCTGTTTCACTGCTAACACTTCGGCTCGCTTCCACGGAATGTGTATCCACACTCTCTGGAATTGCGCCGGAGCGGCAGCAATACCACGGTGTGCATCAGCTTGCACAGCTTCGCGCCAAATTGGAGGAACCTCCCTCATAGGATATTGTCGACCTTGCTTCGTACTACGCTTCTCTAACTCTCTAGGTGAACGAAGGGAAGGATCGAATCTGAAATCTAAAATTAATTCCATTGCTTCTTTTATCTCATGACCAACTATCATACCTGCAGCAAATTTTTGTTGAACTTGGATTAATTCATCCGGTACCTGTTCAGATTCGCTCTCTTCCCATTATTCACGTAAAAGGGAACACATGACATCAAACACATAGCGCTGTGTCGGTTCCTTCCATTGCATGAATGTATCTAATACATCTCGCACACTATATCTTCCAACTTTCGAAATCCATCTAAGGGCAGTGGAGTCTAATATTCCACGTTCTTCACTACTAGGAAGCTGACTACGTCTCTGAACGGAGTCAGAAACAGGACTCTTAATCAAAGTTTTGTAAAAGGGAGATAGAATATTAGTGACAGAATCAGTGATTCTCCGACGAACAGAAAGCGGAGTCATATAGCTTGCAGAAGTTTGAAGAAGAGTAGTAGTCGGGACAGAAGAGACAGCGACAGTAGGGGTAGCAGGCAAAGTAGCTTGTGAAACAACAGGTATCAGCGGTACAGGCATAGGCAGAGGAGCTGGCAACCCTGGAAGAGGAGGTGCCGGAGGAACATTAACATTGACCACAGGAAGTACAGGAGCTTGATTCAGGGGAGCAGGACCAGGAATACCAGGCTGTCCAGCAACCGGTAATTGAACATTCGGCAAGGGTGGAGCTGTAGCACCCTGTGCATACGGTGGGGGTGACCATAACAAGTAAGACAACAGGGGATCCTTTTCAGGGTCCTCTACTATCTTAGCTGTACTCGATGGCAAGGCAGGATAGCACTTGTCTATCGCTAGATTACGCTCTCTATTAGCCACCTCCATCGCTTTCTCAGATTCGTTGAGTTGCAGCTGCTTGGCAGACTGTTCTAAAGTCAACTCTTGTTCTTTCTGTTCTTTCTTTAATTTTTTAGTTTCTCTCTGTTTGGATTCTTTTCGCCAATAACGGAAAGAATCAAACATTGCCGGCCGGGCTTTCTTTTTAAACAATTTTCTTTCTAAATTATCAAGAATTTCGGGTTCAAAACTACCATGCAGTGGCCAACTAAGGACACCGTCTTTCTCTGTATATCGGATCCACACCTCATTATAAGATATTGGACCCACACCGAACTTACAATAAAGATCATACAGGGGAGTTCCAATTGGAGGAACCGAACACGAGTCCTCCAACCGGGAATCACTGTTGCAACCAAAACACGACAACATACAATTTTCCCGACTTACCATTTTATAATCCGGAACACAGAACAAACACAAACCAAGGTGCGCACTCGAACCAAGAACTTAGGCCTACCAAAGCGAACAAATGTATCGATACCCAAACTAAACCAAATGATTATCGTAACTAGAACAACCAGTGATAATCTTACGAAACCAAACCAAGAACTAAAAGGATGATCCAAACAGGAGCAAACCCTTACGAAGTAACCAAACAACTAGCAACCACTTAATACTTAACTGAGGTACTGAAGACGTCACCAAGGAGAAACCCGGCTCGTCTCGCCGTACTAAGGTCTGCACCTCGGGTCCAAGACAGGGCGACGGTCAAGGCAATGGACCACTGCAGCCGTCCGAACGGGAACCCTCGTGGAAGAGAACGTCGGGCCACTTTTGCGATATGCCGGGATCGATGAAGTGGGGCGCCTCCCTCTGGAATCTTCACACGAAGCTTCTCAAACTCTTCAGGCTTTTGGACCGGAACCAAATGACGTCGCCCCACGTTGGGCGCCAATTGGAGTTCTAGACTTTTTGGTACCGTCCAGAGGTGTCAGGGACAACACCCGAAGACCCCGGAGTTCTACCTGTCTCGGTGCATAAATAAACAGAAACACGGGCTTCTCGATGGTGGCGTCAAAGACCAAAGGTTTATTACTGCAGGGACACAGAAGTCACAGAAACTACACACGGGCAGATTCTAGGAGCCTGTTCGAATTGTACAAAGTGGGTTGCTCCTTAAATACTAAATTTTCAGCTTGGGGCAAATTCTTTACATGTTAGTACATTTCTAAACCCTTGTGTCCTAAACAATAAATATTTGGCGTTACACAAGAATCGTCAACAATATCTGATGTCAAAACATTACGAACGAGGGGTTCCCACTGTTCCATCATAATCCCATGTTAACTTTTCATTCAAGAGCCGGACCGCCTCATCGTAAATTTCGTTACCTCCCCCTAATAAAGGCCCAGAAGGAAAGGAGCAGAGCCGCCAGGTGCAGAAGATAGAAAAGCAGGATAGGAGATGTTTGTGGGTCGTAAATGGGCAAGGCTACCAGCTTCGGCCACCTAATCATGATCAGGCCAACGAACACGAGAACCAGTATAGCAGGACTGGCCTCAGGCTGGGGAGGCAGCTTCTGCCGAGTCATGCGGCCACAGCGTTTTCTGACCTAAAGTGCACGTGTCATTTGCAAGGTGAATCGCCGGCTAAAGCTTACGTGTCCTTAAGTGAAAGAGGTCACTGCGTGTCCATTGACTATGTGAGGGCAAGAATACAAAATGGCTGCCGTAATCTAAGATGGATGCCATGGGTAGATCAGAAATGTGCTTATAACAGGAGTGCTCTTGCTCGTAGCCTAGCGAAAACACCAGGATATGCTAAATGGATCATTTGCGGTTCACTGATACCGAAATTATGAGTTTACGACAATGTTGAAAACACGGGTTCAAATCGTCACGGAACCTCAAGAGCAAGCACAACCAACGAGGGGGTGGGGGCAGGAGAGCAAGCACAACCAACGAGGGTGCAGGGGCAGGAGAGCAAGCACAACCAATGAGGGGGCAGGGGCAGGAGAGCAAGCACAAAAAACGAGGGGGCAGGGGCAGGAGAGCAAGCACAACCAACGAAGGGGCGGGGGCAGGAGAGCAAGCACAACCAACGAGGGGGCAGGGGCAGGAGAGCAAGCACAACGAACTAGGGGGCAGGGGCAGGAGAGCAAGCACAACCAATGAGGGGGCAGGGGAGCAAGCATAACCAACGAGGGGGCAGGAGAGCAAGCACAACCAACGAGGGGGCAGGAGAGCAAGCACAACCAACGAGGGGGCAGGGCAGGAAAGCAAGCACAACCAACGAGGGGGCGGGGCAGGAGAGCAAGCACAACCAACGAGGGGGCGGGGGCAGGAGAGCAAGCACAACCAACGATGGGGGGGGGGCAGGAGAGCAAGCACAACCAACGAGGGGGCAGGCGCAGGAGAACAAGCACAACCAACGAGGGGGCAGGGGAGCAAGCACAACCAACGAGGGGGCAGGAGAGCAAGCACAACCAATGAGGGGGCAGGAGAGCAAACACAACCAACGAGGGGGCAGGAGAGCAAGAACAACGAGGGGGGGGCAGGAGAGCAAGCACAACGAGGGGGGGCAGGAAAGCAAGCACAATGAGGGGGGCAGGAAAGCAAGCAGAACGAGGGGGGCAGGAAAGCAAGCACAACGAGGGGGGCAGGAAAGCAATCACAGTTCCCTGCTGCCCCAACTGGACCCCACTGTGCTCTCAGCAGTTGCTTTGCAGCTGGGGCAAGGTGTTGGTGCAGTGTGCGACCCCCGCAGCTCAATGTTTGTGCTCCGGCACAGTATGCCAACAAAGCATCGTCATTTTGGGATTCGGGGGCGTTTTTTTCGTTCTCTCCTCTTCCCATTGGCTGGAATGTAAAATTCCAGCCAATGGGAAGAGGAGAGAAAGAAAACAAGAAAGAAGCGAAAAAAGACGCCCCCGAATCAGAAAAAGACGTGGCTTGACCGGAGTGACGCCCCACTCCTCCAATGGCTGGCCTCCGTTTAGGAAGCCAGCCAATGGAGAAGAGGGGCGGGTTCAAGCCCCACTCTAGAAAACATTAAATCTTGGAGCAAGACTGCACAAGCACGGCCTACGGTCTGAGATCTAAAAAACATCACCTGCGTGATAGGCTGGGTCCAAGTTACAATTTCAGGCTGACCGCAATGGCGCGTGGGCCACATATAGGACTAAGTTCAGGATGCAAAATAGTACCATGTGGATGGGCATCGAGTTGTGAATTCCTTGTGATGAGCTATGTGAGTTGCTGTTGACAAATAGCTGCGATGTGAGTTTCAGTGCCTAGATGCGTCATGCGTAACAATAAACAAGGACAACCGAATATGCCCACAGGGACCTGGGTCAATATTTCATAAATGCTCAACATCCTTTAGGACTCAGTTACATTATGTAAAACCTTTAGAACATTTACAGGAATTCACCATGCAATGCAATATTAGTTCATCAAGATAATATCTTAAGAAGAGAACAAGGAACTAATGTAGGTTACTGTCCACTGTATCTATTCATTATTGAACAAATATTTGCAGCTAGTGAATCTAGTCACTGCACCACCCAAAGTAATCACATACTCGATATGCATAATTCTTTGCCCACCTCAAATGACCCGCTACTAATCACAAATTTAGACATTATTTAGCATAAGACTGAGTGGCAACCATAGTTTTCAATTATAAACAACAAGCATTTTTACTGGAGTATAGAGAGAAAAGACAGGCAAGTTGGTTTTTAAAGTCTTGCTTTCTTTTATTCTTTTCGTCTTCAAACAGAAAAAAGTGTACAGTCACAGCCAACGCTTTTCATCTAAACATAGGCTTCTTCAGGGCAGGGTATAAATATTCAATTTAGTCTTGAGTTGAATCTGTCACCATGCCAGACTGTACCGTCACCCTGGAAGAAATACTGACACGTTTTATGTTTGATAGAACACTGAGGCACAAACATCAAAGTCTGATTAGACTCCAACGGGTGTAACTACACGGTATATATTCATTTGCAGTCTGTGTATCAATGAACAAAGTGCAGAAGACGCAGTGCTCAGATAAATGAACAAACATTTACACAATATATGTAATTAGGCACTGTACAATCTCCTAGTTTTGTACATAATTTACAGGTGTACATATTAGGACGCCATAGGACAATCCACATTTCCTACTGATATCATTATGTCTGGGAACGGGGGGGGGGGCTGGAGGGGCTGTGTCAGCATTTCGACCCCGTGTTAAGGTAGGGGGTCTCCTCAGGACCAAGCCATCTGACGGCATTACCTGCATACAATGGAGACAGAAACCCTGATGCAATCATCAGTCCTAATAATTCCTACGACATATTAGTATGTTATGCTCCGAAGAACATGAGATATCGAATCACTCACCCACACGTGAGTACTGATCCATATTCTGTCTAGTACTCTGCATTTCAGATCGGGAAATCGCTGCAAATTCTGCCTTTTTATCTCTCTTTGTGCCTGCTGATATCTAGAGCACCAAGCTTGGTCGCCATATTGGGGGGATATCCTTCCAGCCTATCCAAACTGTTCGCAGCGGGAGCCAGAACTGCACCAGACTATCGCAATTTTCACCCAAAGGGTGATGGGGGCTAGAAGAAAGGTGAGGAAAAGGAAAGGTAAAGCTCCATTACTGAGAATTTTGTTGGTGCCACAAGCGGGGGAGAGGGGCTAAATCCCCCACGCTGCATCACGCCGCCCCACATCATCATCTGCGCCCAGAGGCGCTTAAATTGCGGTCAGGGCTCCTGCAGCGCGTGAACTCAACTCATTGCCATCAGTTACTGTCTGCCGTTATTCCTGCCGGTGACCACTTCATCCGCTACTTTGTTGGTACAACAAGCGGGGGAGAGGGACTACATCCCCCACACAGCAATGTGGCACGTTTTGCTGCCTGGAGCCGCCTAACTTGCGGTCAGGGCTCCCGTAGCACAGGACGCGTGTGGATGTGCCCGGGCCCGTCTGCTGCAGGACAAGGCTAGGCTGGGCAAGGTCCCTTGGCTGGTTACTGAAGTTCGCCGTGCAGTTCTGGTGGTGAACTACTCTGAAGTACAGTAATAGGATGGGGAAACGTAAGGCACCTATGCCTACTAATAAGTACCGGCCGCTAACCACAACAGTTTCTTGACCACTGCTATGGAGGAGATTACTAGTGAGATCAAGTCTGTGAAAGAGAGATTGGGGGCCACAAAACGGGCACTAGTTAATAGTACACTTCCGGAATTGGTATGCCTCACAGATAGTGATTGTCTGAGGCCGTCTGAGCCAGATATGGCCCGAATGGCTTGGAAGTTAGTTTAAACTCAACTAACACCAGCATTAACCAGCAAGACGGTTCTCTAAAAACCTCCCACCAACCGCCACTTAAAAAGTCAAAGGCACGTGGTAAACTTAAGAAAGATAGACTGCCACCAGTAAGGAAGAACGCAATGGCCCTAGAAACGGAAATAGATGCTTGATTAAAAGTACGTTTAGACAATGGCGACCCACTGCTGCATAGTCAACTCATAAGCTCTCTGGAAGTAGTAATGAAGTCACTCCTTGAACCCTTTCTAGGCATCCTGAATAGCATTGACGTGTCACAAAATTTTTTGATTGGCTCAACTTTATCCAGCTCCCCTGTCAGGTCAAATACCGTTTCTATTGTACCTACTCCAAATTCTGAGCTTACGCCCACAGTAACTCCTCCCTCGACGACGTCCCTAAAAGACCGACCGGTTGGGGGTGGCTTGGCACACAACATGGCAGACGCGCTTTAAGTGTGCTCCCGTACCCCTCCGTTATCCCATTGTGATGTTATGTTATGTTATGTTAAATGGGACTTTTATAGCGCAACGGCTACTCCAAAGGAGTGTCCCGGCGCTTTTGTGCTCCAGACCAAAGAAAGAGCTGGAAAACATAACAGTAAAAAGAGCAGGGGCCTAAAGAGGGGGCAGATTATCCAGTGAACAGCCAGGTTTTTAAGTCTTTTCTGAAGGCAAGCAGGTTAGCGGTGTTTCGCAAGGACACCGGTAAGGAATTCCATAGCTGCGGAGCAAGAAAGCTAAAGGACCGGCCGCCTAGCCGAGCCCTTTTGATGCGTGGCACCCGAGCCAAAGCCAAAGCTTCTGACCTGAGGGATCGTACAGGTCGATAGAAGTCCAGCCTCCTCTGAAGATATTTGGCACCATTGCCATGCAAGGCCTTATGGGCGAGAGTCATGGCCTTGAAAAGTATCCTCTTCCGCACCGGAAGCCAGTGAAGGGATACGAGGAGATTGGAGGCACTGGTGCGGCGGTGCAGGCCAAAAATTGCACGAGCAGCAGCGTTCTGAGTAACCTGCAAACGCTGGAGGAGGTATTCAGGCAGACCCAGATATAGGACATTTGCATAGTCCAATCTGGACCCTATGAGTGCCTGAACAGTGATCCTCCGATGTTCCTCCGAGAGAAGGGGAAAGAACTTGCGCAACATTCTGAGTATCCCAAAGCATGTTCCCGTAAGAGTGGAAACCTGGGATTTGAGCGAGAGCTCGTTGTCAATTTTAACCCCCAGGTTCTTAGCCCACTTAGAGGACTGAGTGGGAGGGAACATGTCAGCAGGCCACCATCCCTGCCAATCTGGTTCTGATGGGCATCCGAAGAATAGTATTTCGGATTTGTCCGAGTTGCATTTGAGGCTGTTGTGTGAAAACCAGCTAAAGACAGCCCCAAGGCACTCGCAGATCCTTTCTCCATCGAACTCTTCGCTCTTACGACAGGTGAATAGAAGCTGGGTGTCGTCAGCATAAGAGACGATCCGGGCCCCGTAGGACTCCGCCAGTGTCGCCAGAGGGGTCATAAGGATGTTAAATAGAGTGGGGCTCAGTACAGAGCCCTGAGGCACTCCGACTCCCAATGGCGGCATCTCGGCGGACCCGGGTGGGACCCAGACCGTCTGCCGGCGGTTGGCCAGAAAGGAACGAAACCAGTTGAGCACCGTCCCCCCTAGACCGATGTTATGAAGTCTAGTGAGGAGATCCTCGTGGGGGACGGTGTCAAACGCCGCCGACAGGTCTAACATGACTAACATCACCCTGCCTCCTGTGTCCAGCACCTCCTTCACGATCTCCGAGACTTCCAAGAGCGCCGTCTCGGTGCTTAAGTTGGAACGAAAGCCCGATTGGGATTCATGAAGTAACTCATTAGACTCCAGGAAGTTAGAAAGCACGCTGTGCACGTGTTTCTCCAGGATCTTGGTCAGTGCTGGAAGGAGCGAGATTGGCCTATAATTAGAAGGCGCCTCTGGATCAAGACTGGGCTTCTTGATCAGGGGGATGACCATGGCTTGCTTCCAGGCCTGGGGCAGAAAACCCTGACTCAGGGATAAATTGAGGATAGGATTAGCTATGGGATTAATGACATCTGCCATTTTCGCTAAGAATTTTGCTGGACACGGATCTAATGGTGAGCCTGATTTAAGGTTCCTCATCAAGGCTAAGGATGCGGCAACCGGAAGGGGAGGAAAGTGTAGCAAAGCTGGGCCAGGAGGAGACAGGAAGACTGTCTCCGTCGGCATCGTAGATAAATCATCTAACGCTCTCGAAGGGAAAGAATCCTGAATTAGCCTGATTTTGGTGGTGAAGAAATTGGCAATAGTGTTAGCCCAGGTCTCCACCGGGGCACCCTGAGTAGAGGTTGTCCGGGGGCTGGTGAATTCACGTACAATTGAAAAAATCTCCTTACAGGAGTTAGCTGCGTCTTCAATCCTTTTAGCGAAGTAACATTTCTTGCCCTGTAAGATAAGATCGTGGTAGGACTTCATCATGATTTTATAGCGTTGTTTGGCTTCAGGCTCATACTGGACTCTCCACGCCCGCTCAGCAGCTTTACATTGCCTACGAGCGTGGGCTAAATCCTCCGTAAACCAGGGGGCAGAGACCCGCCGGGCAGCAGATCTGGGTGGCTGTGAGGAAGCAAGCTCATTTAGTCTGGCAAGAAGCCAGGATTGTAGGCTCTCCAGATCTTTCTCCAGGTCGCCAGTACAGGAAACAGGGTGATCTGCCAGGGCATGCGTTAGCATGTCTGGGGTCACCCGGTGGAATGCCCTATAGCTGCTGCCCTGCTGCCTCATGACACTGGCCGGAGAGGTCACAGTAGAAGGTATTTCAAAGTGGGCAAGATAATGATCAGACCAGACGACTGGCAGAAGAGTTACAGCCATGATAGGTGTGGTGGAAAACACCTGATCGAGTGTGTGGCCTTTGTTGTGGGTCGGACCAGAAAGATAGGGGGAAAGGCCTAGAGTGGATGCAATATCCAGCAATTTGATGGCGTCCTGGTCATTATGGTCGTCCATATGGAAATTAAAATCTCCCGCCAGTAGGCACAGCTCCGATCTAAGGACAAGGATCGACATGGCCTGCTGGAGATCATCAAGAAAGGATCCCACTGGGCCCGGAGGTCTGTAAACAATCAGACCCTTCAGCGCTTGTTGCGGCGATAGGGAGATGGTAAAGGCTAAAGAGTCCGCCCCTGCGATGGTGTGAGTATGCGTGACCGTGCACGGAAAAGATTTTTTAACAACCAAGGCAACTCCTCCTCCCCTACCCTTGTCTCTGTCCTGTCGATGGATGGTATAGTCCGTGGGGATGGCTGCCACAATGTCCGGGTGGGAGGAATCATTCAGCCATGTTTCAGTAAGCATCAGACAGGTAGGACTGGTCGTTGAGAGGAAATCAAAAATCTCTTGAGTGTGTCGGTGCAACGACCTCGTATTGAGGAGTAAACAAAGGTGTTTTATGCTACACTCCTTAGCAGGGATAGGGGAAGGGAAGGAGCGAACAGGGTGCCAATGGCAAGCAGGGCACGTATGTTTACCCTTATATCGGCCAGGAAAAACCGTGTAACACGACGCATTCCAGTTACGCAAAGAGTATAGCTCCTGAGCGGAGTAGGAGAGCATAGTGGCCAGAGGTACCAGCCACGCCAGACGCTTCCGGGACGCTGACGGGCGCAGACGGGCAGGACTCTAGCACGACTCCGGCGCAGGTCCGGCGCATCCGCTGGTCGCGTCCGATGCGCGGAGCCGTAAGTGCCTGTTTTTATAGTCCTTGTCTATGGCCTCCCCAACCCAGCCCAAACAAAGATGGCCGCCAAAACCGGCGTCCAGCCCTCGGCATCAACACTCAGCCGAGGGTGGGACCGGAGCTGCAGGGAGGGGGGAAAAAAGAGGTTTTAAGCGCTGCTGAGCGCTGGGGGGTCTCTACACACTGCTGCAGGCTAGAAAATACAATTAGCAAGCACAGGTGAAAAAACGAGTAAAATCACGAAAATTAGTTTAAAATTGAAAGAAAAGCAGGAGACCTCCCGGCTTCCGCCTCAGGAGGGGAAAGGTGTGTGCAGAGTCTGATATTACCGCTTTCCAAGTCTCAGGTGCCTTTTATAGTCCTTGTCTATGGCCTCCCCAACCCAGCCCAAACCAAGATGGCCGCCAAAACCGGCGTCCAGCCCTCGGCATCAACACTCAGCCGAGGGTGGGACCGGAGCTGCAGGGAGGGGGGAAAAAAGAGGTTTTAAGCGCTGCTGAGCGCTGGGGGGTCTCTACACACTGCTGCAGGCTAGAAAATACAATTAGCAAGCACAGGTGAAAAAACGAGTAAAATCACGAAAATTAGTTTAAAATTGAAAGAAAAGCAGGAGACCTCCCGGCTTCCGCCTCAGGAGGGGAAAGGTGTGTGCAGAGTCTGATCCGCCTGTCCCTGCAACCATCCAGCCTCCAAACTTACCGCAGGTACGTCCCTGCAACTCCCGACACGCATCCTTCCTGGCAGAACTCCCCGTGAGCTCGAATTGTGGGGCTTGCCTCGCCAGAGAGAGCCCTTTGTTCCTAAGATGGTGGCCCTTATACTCTGACCTGTGGCTGCCGTTCTCTTCGGCGGCTGGTGGCCTCGCCTTGCACCGGTCTCTCCAGGTGTGGGGTTGACCTCCTGATCTGCTGTGGCGGTGCCCGCTAGGAGTGATGGGGGCCCTCCTTGGCTGCCTGGGGGCCAATCGCCACCTGCTGCCTTCAGGGGTCTCCCTCTCCGACTGCCTGGACATCTGGACTCGGCGGCTCGTCGCCGTTTTTTTCCCGCCCTGCTCCTGGTGTGGTACTGGCTTCTCTGGTGGCTGGAGTGGCTGGAGGGGGCCGGATCTGGGCCTCTGGCTCCCCTGTGGCGGAGTGCTGGACCCCGCCGCCATTTCAGGGGGTGGACGGAGAGGAGCGGACGTAGACTGCCTCAGCCGCGCTCCGGCTGCATCGGTCAGGTGCCCGGGTGGCGGTGATCCGTTGTGTACCCTGGGAGTCGGGAGCTGCACAGTGAGGTGAGGTGGTCCCCTGCATGTGGTCTGAGCTCCTCGATGGGGGGTTCGGCTGCTGGATCGGGCAGCGTGGGCTCTGACACACCCTCCGCTGTTCCTGCTCGCATCTCCTTCTGCCATGGCCCTGACTTGGTTCTCGTCTCCACTCCTGCTCGCACCGGTGGGGGGAGGTCCTAGGACGGTTGAGATGGACCCCTGTATGCCTGGCCTGCTTGTATGATCTGGGCCCTGGGCAGTGCTGCATGCGGTTTGGCCTGCTGCTCCCCCCTACCTCAGCTGCTGCGGGCCTGACCGCCTGGGCCCTGGATCGCTTCCTGCCGTCATGCTGGAGCCCCTTCCCTGCTCCTGCCTGAAGGAGACCTGGTGAGGTGGTGTCGCCTGCGTTTACAGAGGGATTTCCAGGGGGGCCCTCCACCGCCACCTGGCCCCGGCCGGGCCTGCCTTCCTGGTTCTGTCCTTGGGCCTGTTGAACTGAGTATTCCCCTTGCTGGCCTACACCCTACCCACAGCTACTCTGCCTCTGAGGATCTGCGACGCGGAAGAGGTAAGTGTTCGAACGCACCCATTGAGCAGTACAGGGTCCTGTATGCTGGTCTCCCACCATCACCCCTGACCTGTCTTGGGATACCTGCTGGGGATTGTAGATCCTTTGGCGCGGAGGCCCTGGCTGCCAGATCTGGACCGGCCCTTCATCGTGCTGCCTCCCGCTAAGACCGCGACCCAGAGGAGATCCACCTGGCTGCAGCAACTACGAGGAGACATGACTGGCAGAGCATTCCCTGTGCCATCCCCCAGCTCTGATCTGCCCTGATCAAGCCTGGTGCGGTCTGTGGGCCCTAAGCGCGGAGACCTCGCACCTGACCGGGAGCCATATCGGGGGTGGCCGAAACAATTCACCTTTCGTCTGGTGGCCCCCAGCCACAGAGACCGTCTAAAGAAATGGCAGGGCCCTGGCCCTGTTGAGGGATGATCATGGGTCGCGATAGGGTGGCCAAGAACCCAGCCACCAAGACCAAAATGGACCACTTCACCACCACGGACACCAGGGCAGTCGGGGGAATCATGGATAGAGAGGCTCCGCCAGCCGCAGACCTGACTACCATCCTCCAGGCCATACATGCCTCACAGTCCTCAGTGGAGGGTAAGATTGCTGAGGTCCAGGTCGATATTACCTTCATCCGGCAAGATTTGCGGATTGCGGTGGCCCGGATCACGGAGACCTAGTCACGCATTTCCACGACCGCTTGACCACGTCAAGCAAATTAAGGAGCAAGTCAACCCCCTCCAGTCCCACACCCGGGAGCTGCATCGGAGAGCAGAAGACGCTGAAAATAGGTCACGTCGCAACAACCTTCGCCTGGTTGGGTTCCCGGAGGGGGTGGAGCAGGGCCGCCCGACGGACTTCATGGAAAAGTGGCTTTGCTCATGGGCCGAGGGCTCCCTCTCCCCATGGTTCGCGATTGAGCAAGCACACTGCTCCCTTGCCCCTAAACCTCCGCCGGGAGCAGCCTCCAGGCCCATCATCATGCCAATTCTTAACGTCAAGGACCGCGACTTCATCTTGACTGAGGCCCGTAAACAGCAGTGTCTTCGGTTAGAGAATCACACGGTCATGGTTTTCCCTGACTATACTCGGGAGGTCCAGAGTCAGCGCCGCTCGTTTGGGGAAGTCAAGCAAAAGCTGTGTACCCTTAACATGCAGTACAGGCTCCTTTTTTCGGCACGCCTGCGAGTGGTGTTCTCCAACAAGATCCTTTTCTTTGATACCCCTGAGAAGGCATGGACTTGGGCCACGGAGGAATGTCCCCTGAGAGCCAATGACCGTCAACCATCATCAGGCAACGTGATTTGTGGATCTGGCAACCAGGATGCTCCTGGCCCCTGGCCCCAAAGCAATAACTCATGAAGACGCCCTGGCCAGAGGCGGGCCCACTCAGACTCTCCACCGGGCCCCTCTCGGCGCCCGACTTCACTTCCTGAGAGCCTTCAGGTGTGCAGCGGTCTGGCTCCTCGGGACGCCTGGATCCTGGAAGTACCTCGCCCCGGCATTCACTGCTGGACCTCCCAGACACTGACCTGTCGCGCAGCCCAATGCTCCTCAAGGATCCCACATGAGCTCGTCTCTGCCTGCCGGGCCTGGCTCCGCGGCCCGAGACGGCGTCTCGGCTCATAACTGCTCCAACTCCAGACGGACATAAATATGCACATCCTGCAATGAGGAGGGGTCCACTGCATTTCCCAGTCCTGAGCGTTTTTGTTTGGTCTTTTCTAGTTTCCACTGTTAGGGTGACAGATGCTTCTTTTCCTGAAGTATAGGGTGGGGTTTGAGGGTTGGGTCCGGGGGGGGCCGTTGTCCCAGGTTTTATTGTTTATTTTGTTGTTGTTCTCATACCGGCAATTTTGCATCATTCTGCAAAGTCCACACAGTGACCAACATTGTCCTTCTATGTCTTACACCCCACGCGCTTGCACCACCGTGCCCCTTGTGCATATCAGGTGCTCGAACACTTATCCAGCCTCTCCATGTCTGATGACCACACCAGTTTAGCATCACTTCATATTATGTCATGGAATGTTAATGGCCTCCTAGATAAGGTTAAGGCACTGCAGCCCTGCGATATGCCCAGCGACACAATGTAGACATATTGCTGCTTCAGGAGACCCATATAATAGACAACCATTGCTCCTTCCTTGCGCGCTATGGCTACGGTGGGGTTTGACACTCTGGTTTTACCAGGGGATCTCGTGGGGTGGCAGTCCTGCTGCGCCGCGCCCTTCCTTTTGTTGAGCGTAAAGTAACACATGATCTGGGAGGCTGCTTTGCCATTCTGGAGGGGAACATTGGGACCCAAGCCTTGAACCTGATAACTGTTTACTCTCCCCTTCTCTGCTGTCCTCCACGCTCCAGCACCTTGCTCCACTAGTAGCAGCCTTCCCCCCCGGGAACCACAGTAGTTAGGGGGGATTTTAATGCATCATGGCTCCGGATCTAGATTCTGCTGCAGTCTCTTATATCTCTCGGGTTTCCCAATTCACACCCCTTTCGAACTGGGCTGCGACTCTGGGGCGTGGAGATGCCTAGCGACTCTGGCACCTGACTACTCGTATGTTCACTCACACATTGGCTGCCCACCTCACGCAGGCCAGACTGGACTTTCTGTTTCTTCCGGCCCTGGATTGTCGATCGATCCAAGCCATTACTATTCTTCCCAGAGGCTTATCGGACTACTCCCCAGTTTCTATGCACCTGGGAAGCCTCCCGGCTTTTTCACATCTGATTTGGCGGCTTAACGCCTGGTTTCTCCAGGACAAAGATCTCCGGAAACACGTAGGGCTTGAGCTGCATCACTACTATGCCACTAACCAAGACTCGGTTTCGTCCCCTTGTGTCTTATGGAAGGCCGCTAACGCAACTATTCGCGGTTTTGCCAAAGGCCAACTTAAAATTGAACGCACGAAGCAGGAGGCCCGGCTCATGCTCCTGGAGGCCCAAGCTGCCCGGGTGGAGGTCCATCCGCCTGGAGACAGAACAGAGGCCCAGGATTGGAGACTCGCATTTCTCAGAGACAAGCTCAGACAGGCCTCAATGGAGTCCGCTAAGCTGCTGTGGAGGTCCTCCGTGGCGAGAGTGTATGGATGGGGGGCTAAAAATGGGAAGCCCCTCCACCATTTGTCCTCTTATCCTATGGCTAACTGTATTATTCCTGAAGTGATGGACTCCCAGGGGAAGACCCAACAGACCCCCATGGCGGTGGCACAATGTTTTGACTCGTATAACGCTCCTCTGTACTCTGCCCAGCCTCCAGACCTTGCTCTATCGGAGCTCCTCTGGTTTGAAAGATTCCAGCTCCCGCGGCTCACTGACGCTGAGGATCTTGATCTGCCGATTACCCCAGAAGAAATTAACCTTGCTATCTCCCGCATGGTGGCAGGTAAGACAGCGGGACCAGATGGCCTCCCGCAGGAATTCTACTTGTCCTACCGGGACACGCTGACCTACCATCTCCTGGCAGTGTACCGTGAGGTGGCAGACCGTGGTTCCTTCCATCCTGAAACGGATCTGGCCACCATAGTGGTGATCCCTATGTCTCAACCCCCCCGGCCCACTGCTCTGATTACCACCCTATTTCCCTTATCAACTCAGAACTCAAAATATTTGCTTCAGTTTTGGCGCACCGCATACACCCTCACCTGGACAAGTTGGTCCACATGACCAGTGCGGCTTTAGGCCCGCCCGGGGCACCAGGCATGGCCTCAGGCGGCTCTACCGTGCCCTGGCGCACCAACAGCAATTGACTTTCTATTTCTCTTTGCTCCTCGTGGATTTCAAGAAAGCATTTGATTCCATGGATTGGCGGTACCTGGAGGCAGTGTTGTCGGAGATGGGATTTTAACCCCCCTTTCATAATCTGATCAAGACCCTTTACTGCAAGCCGCAGGCCCAGGTGATGGTTAACAGAGCCCACTCACGCCCCTTCCCCATTGGGAGGGGCATGAGGCAGGATTGCCCCCTCTCTCCATCTCCTTAGCGATGGAGCCATTTTTCTCTCTCATCCACACTGACCCGCTACTCACGGGGTGGCAATTGCATGGTCTGGCGGAGGACAAGAACGCCCTCTATACCGACGACCTCTTGATCTTTCTATCAGACCCAGCCCGTTCAGGGCCTCGATGTCTCCGACAGCCACGGCCCGTATAGGGCAGGCCACCGGGCGGTGACGTGGGCGGGGAGTGGCAGGGTGGGGGTTGTAAAATGCGGCAAACTGCCGATTTCAGGTACAGAAAAAAAAATGAATTTCATTGTGCACGCTGCCTCGCCAAATGCAATGCAGCGCGCGCAACAATTTTTGTTCCCGTTACTTACCTGAAATCGTCTGTTTGCCGCATTTTACAACCCCCACCCTTTGTCAGACTCCACGCTGCCGAATCCGTTTGATGCACATATGACTCCACCTCCCGATCTCACCAACACGCTAGTAATAGCAACACAGCGTGTTCGAGTGATAGGGCGAGGGAAAACAGGAAACAAAACAAGGAAGGGACGGAAGGGGACTGCAGGGAAGGGACAGCTGGAAGACAAGAAAACATTCATACAGGTTATTCGTATTCACCTTGAAACCCTACACTCATTGTAGTCTCACTAAGTAAGAGTAATGTTTCACCTTTATGAAAAGAAGATTGCTCCTCCTCTCCCCTGTGTTTTCCTGAATGTTGATGTACTTCACACTAGTCCCTATGGAACACAAACACAGTTAATGACTAGCCTTTTACCAGAACTAATATATGATACTGTATTTAGCGTTAGACCTACCCTGCCTTGTATTGAAAAGTGTTCAAATAAAAATCCAGTGAAAGACCCCAAACACCTATGTGATTTCAGCACAATACTCTTCTTCAGAAAATTCTGTTCACAAATATATAATGTTCCAAAAATGATTCAGGAAGGACACGGTAAGACGTAGCCTCCTACTACTGTCTTCCGCTCTCTAGTTCACACTCAGCGTTCCTTTAGTGTACCCACTCCAAATACGGAAAGGTGTAGGATCTCCCCCCACTACCTTCCGCTTTGGCACTTGCCGAGATAAGCACTAGTGACTTTCTTCGTAACGGAAGTACGCAGAAAGAATAATCCGCGGTACTCCGTTCTCACAATAACAGAATAACAAAATCCTTCCCAATCACCTATAAAAGTTCAGGCGCCTTGCTTTCTTTGGCCCTAGATCCAAGCAGCCTGTGCGATTTACACATCAGCGTTAGTCAAACCACGCGTTAAACCTCATGCGTCTTTTGGGTTTACTCACGGTACTGTAGCAGCTTATTCCCGGTTTCAGCGTTGTCCGGGCTTCTCGTTCGCCCGCCTTCAAGTACTTGTAACCTCGTCACTCCTGCGAGGAATCGTTTAATCCAAGAAGCGCTGACCTCGCACTGCTGGGAATTCAATCAGGAAGCGCCGACCTCGCGCTGCGGGGAAATCAATCCGGAAGCGCCGACCTCGCGCTCCGGGGATAACAAACGACTTCTGTTCTCAAGCGCTTAGCTAATCCTAGCAAACGCGCCAAAAGTCCAATCCAGAACCAAATCCTCCTTCTCAAGGATACCAAGATCGCACTCCTCTCCAGTCTCTCCCAACAATGTTGAAAGACAAAATCACGAACAACGTGCAGAGGGGCCGCCCTTCTTTTATGATGCCCCGCCTCCACACTAGAGTTCTGGGAGATGTAGTTCCGATATTAGGTGGCGCAGCTTGACTACCCTGACACCCTTCCCCTCCACCGCCCCACGTTACCGCCCTGTGGCACGCCCTATACGGGCAGTGGCTGGTCTCCGAGCCTTACGTCTCTTTGAGCGTGTCTCTGGTCTCAGATTAAATGTAGCCAAGCCGGTACTGATCCCCCTTCATCTGTCAAGAGAATGCTTCGATTGGCAGTCCTCAATCCAGCGACAGTCATTTAAGTACTTGGGGATTTGGGTGACGCTCCTTCCTGACCTCGCCGGGTCTCTCAACGTCACCCCCCTGGTGAAACGGGTACTCGCTGATCTCCTCCGATGGCAAATGCTACCGCTGAGCGTTATGGACAGGATCGCTCTTTTTAAGAAGATTGACCTGCCACGCTTCCTCTATATGCTCCAAAACACCCCTCACCTTCTCGCGGTTCTGGTTCCGAGAGATAGATGGTTTGGCCACTATATTCCTATGGGGGGGTGGGGGGGACGGTGGGAGGAAAGATTGGCCCTGAATCAATGCAGAATTCCACCCTTTGACGGGGGCTGGGAATGACGAACCTCCACCTATAATATCTGGCGACCAGGCTTCTCCCCATCTATGACTGGTTTAATGGAGGTTGGGCAGACCCGGCCTACCGCCTGGAAGTAAATTGCCTGGGTTTTGCAGGTATTCAAGGGATGCCCTACGGAACCGCTAACCCCTACACCCTGCCAGAGATTACTCATGGGGTGTTTTTGGCTTGGCGAGCTGCCCTACACCACACCCACTGGTCAGGGTACTGACCCAATGTACCCCCTTGTGGTGCGGAACATGATTCAAAGACATTGCCGCTCTCTCAGTTTTTAGAGCCTGGGACCTCATCGGAATTTCTCAGCTGGGAAATGTCTGGCGCGGGAGCCACATTCACGAATTCTCAGACGTGCAGACCCGGTTCTCCCTCCATGCTTCTCAGTTCTACCGCTATCTTCAGCTGCGCCATGCACTTCATGTACACATCTCGGAGGGGACCTCCCTGCCTGCAAATAGGCCGCCTGAAGCACAGGTCATGACCGGCAACTTGGGGAAGGGGGGGATTTCCCGTATTTATCGTTCTCTCACAAATATCACTCCAAATTCCCTCTCCTATCTGCGGGATAAGTGGGAGGGTTGGATAGGCTCCATAGATGACGCTGATTGGAGGGATGCGCTGATGGCCCCTAAAACTGTTACAGCTTCAGCGCGGTTCCGATTAGTTCAGATATACTACTTACATGCGGCTTACCTCACGTCACGGCGCCTTCATCGCTCTGAGCTCCGGGCTGATGCATTCAGTTCCCGCTGTCACTGCCCCAAGCGGATTTTTATCACATGGTATGACTCTGTCCCACTATTGCTCGCTACTGGGAATTAGTAACAGCTGAACTCACTGAGGTCCTGGTCTACGAGGTCCCGCTGAACCCGATGACCATACTTTTGGGCGTTATCGATGGATTAGATGGGAACAGGGCCGAGAAGCTCTGTCTCATCACAGCACTGATGGTAGCTAAGCAAGATATTGCAGGTCTTTGGCTGGACCTGTCTGCCCCTTCCATGACAAGGTGACGCAGGGGGGTAGATTGGTGTGCGGCGCAGGAGCGACCAATGTATGCAGACCGCAGTTGTCCCAAAAAGCTTCGACGGGTGTGGGGTAAATGGGTCGGTGGTAGAGGACTGAACTTTCCTGAGGCTTCTGTATGGACATGGTTGTGGGCATTGTTTGCTTGCTAATTCTAGCTGGATTCATGTATGTGGGGTTATAATTTCCCTATTTTTGTCATTGCTTTGTACTGATCACTGTGCGAAAAGCTGGCTTTGTTTTTCTTGCTGCAAATGTGTTAACTTAAAAACCAATAAAATCGATTATCAAAAAAAAAAAAGAGACCGACCGGTCATTGCTCCAAATATTCCAACTTGCTCCTCCGTCTACAAAAAATGCTTCTAATTTACCTAGAGACCAGTTAATTATTTCTGGTTTAATAGAGTCTGGAGCACCTAATCTTGCTGACGATTGTCAAGTCACTGGTCATCTTACATCAAAGAAAAATTACAAAAGAATACTTCATCTCCCGCCTGAGGCTACTCCTTTTATTATAGTCCTTAAGAATGTGCCATCTCTGCCACCTAGTAAGGAGGAAGAACATAATCAGTTAAAGAATAAAACTGTCCATTGGCTTTCTAAAGCGGCGGACTGGCCAAAAAGCGATTACCTATTTTTTCATAATAATAATGTTGAACGGGTTGCGTGGGTGGGCTCACAATTAAAAACGAAGCACAGTGACTGCATTATTGTACATTTTAAAAATAGGTCACTTATCCATTGTCTCATGGATAGACTCTCCGGGTGTAGGAGGTTCCATTGAGGCAGTGCCATTGTGGTACTTTTATAAGCCACAGATACCCATAGGACATAGGCTCCCATCTCTTACTGGTAATGCCACACATGACTATGCTAAGGCAACTTTCAATTGTTTTACTCCTTTAGACTATGTGGACTGACTACATACAACCTTTACGAAGGGGTTGTATGAGACAAAATAAGCATGACCTAAAACATAGAATGCCTGAAGGTGTCTTTGGTGGCATGGAGAAATTAATTTCGATTGCAGTGCCATATAGTGCCAGTCCTTCTCTTTCTGAGACAATGGAGCCAGCTCCTTTATTACAGAATGCTGCTTCAACGGTTGTGTTACATCCTGCCAGTCCTTCTTCCTCTGAGATAACAGACCCAGCGCTGTCAGTACTTATTGCTGTCTCTTCGGGTGAGGTGGCTCATTTTTTGGCTCCACTGAATATGGTAACACTACCTCGAAACAATTGCGAGACAAATGTCCGTTCTATTGAAGTAGTGTCTTGTAGCCATAACAGTAAAATTATTTATGGTAGTCTTTTTGGAACATTGCCGGCTTGCCCAATAGATTAAAATCTGAACAATGGGGTGCTTTTATAAAAAATTGAAGTATTGTATGTCTGCAGGAAACATGGATGATAGAGCCCGCACACATTGATGGCTATGTCTCTATACATACCCCAGCCTGTGTAGCCTTAGGGGGCCATTCCAAGGGTGGATTATTAACCCTGGTGTTAACAACACTATCAGGCAGAGTAGGCAAGACCCATCTCAATTCCCCTCATTTTCAAATTATTAACATTATTTTTAGTAAAACTATGACCTTGATCCTTGTTAACTTTTATCATAATAATTTTAATATTAAGAACACTACCATTGCCTAAGATTTAGAAAATTCACTGTGTAGACATATACAGGAGATGAATATGGATTTTATTGTTCTTTGGGGAGGGAATTTTAATTGTAAATTGTGTCCGCCATCTATACAGTCGGCATGTCATTTATTAGGTGGAGTTAGGGATGGTGGTTGTCATTTTAATCATAACCCTTGTGGTTATTTCTTACATTTGATTTAATCCAACAGAATGGTATGGTATCAGTTACATATATAGGTAGAGACCAATGGTCTTTAATTGATTTCATCGCCCTTTCCGATTCTTTTAAAACCCAATCTGTGATATTTAATATACACAATGTTTGTTTTAGTGATCATTATCCTCTGTCTCTCCAACTATTGACTCAAGTTGCCGATGCTGCTATACCCATTAAATTATGCCGAATTTCTTATGTCAAAAACAAGGGGTAATTGAGGAAATGGTCTACTATTGATCCAGATTTCGTTTTGCAACAGATCATGACAATAAACTTGAATAAAGTTTTAGATTGTTTAAAAGATAGTTTAAATCCATCAACTATGCCAACATCCTTTGCGGCTATAATTGAGACTGTAACTGCTGCCTTAACTAGGGATATAAACAACAAACCTGGAAGGCATAGTAGGTTGTTTGACAGAGTTTGTACATATTTCCAAACTAAACTTCTTAAGGCATTGAAGAAAAAACCTTGAGACATAATGGAAGATAGACAGTCGTGACTTGAGTATAAACAGGCAGTAGGGAGACGTAAACAAGATATAAGAAAAGAAGACTGGTAACAACTCGATACAGCTTGTCAGAGAAAAGACACCAGACTTTTCTGGAAAACCGTTAACTCAGACTTCTTTAATAGCTTCCATAATAGCAATATAGACGCCACAATTATGCCCGAGATCGGGGTTGAACACTTTTCTGCTTTATATAGCATCAACGGTGAGTCACATTCTAACATAAACTACGGGGCATTAGAATTGCCTCACACAACACTTGATGAAGTAGAACGGGCATTAAACCATACCATGAAAAATAAGGACCTGACGGTATTCCAGTAGATTTTTTTTAGCTAATCCCTCCCTATGGCTCCCACTGTTGACACATATTTTAAGTTGTTATGCAATTGTGGGACCTCCTGACTCGTGGAGAACTGTAACAATAGTCCTTATTTTTAAAAAAGGGGACACGTCTGACCCTAAATGTTACGGGCCTATCTCTTTAATAGATTATACTTGTAAACTGATGGGTAGGGTTATATTAGAACGGTTAGAGGCCTGGGCAACTGACAGTGGGACATTTTCTGACATTCAATCTGGTTTTAGGAGGGGGTTAGGAACGGTGGAACAATGTCTTAACCTGCAGCTGGTCATAAGCATGTATGCAATAGCTACGCCTGGATCTCTTTATCTTGGGTTTATGGACCTTACGTCCGCTTTTGATTGGGTGCAGAGAGGGAGACTATGGGGAAAGATGTTGACTACTGGTATTGAACCATACATTGACAATTTCCAATGCTGCTATGGACCAAGATGTCATTGATAGAGTCAGGTATGGAGCAGGTGGCGAACTCACGGCACCAATAAAAATGAATCGTGGGGTTTGCCAGGGTTGCGTTCTCGCACCATTTTTATTTTGTTTATATATAAATTACTTAGAAAATTTGATTAAATACGAGAATGTCGATGCCCTTTTGATAGGTTGGTTGACGTCATTGGAAAACGGCACCGGGAACCTCAAGAGGGAGTTCAGCGCTAACAAGGTGTACCCGCCTGTTAGGTAATACAATGTCTTAATCAAGACCCCCCGTAAATATTCGGCAACTCCTCCCGGTTACGACACACACCACTACTGAACAAGATCTTTTAACCACGCAGGCAGCGTGTTGCAGATCTCGAACCACTCGAATAACTAACCTAACCTTTGTCCGGAACCCGGCATTTCCAACAATTTTTGACAAATATTGCCATACTTTCTTCAAATAGCCCTGAAGATTCGCAGTAAGTTCCCTGCGATGAAACACGTGTTGGCATTATCAAAGGAACAATAAAACATTTACTTAACACCAGGAACAGAACATTTCTTCTTCTTTTTTTGGAACTCTTGTACCTGAACTTGGATATTTGATTCTCTTAAAGTCACTCCGAAAGTGTGGATGTATACTAACTGATCGTCGCTTTCTACAATATCATCACTAAAATGTTCTATATTTTTGTATAGTGCAGGGGCATTGTTGTTGTAAGGTTGGTTGATGTTGCCTGCTTTACTCTACGCAGATGATTGCGTATTAATGTCTAGAACTGGGGTAGGGTTGCAGATGCTCTTAACAAGGTTTAATGCCTTCATGAATGAACTTGGATTGAAAACTAATGTTGGAAAATCTTACATCATGGTGGTGGGTAAAACCCCCTCCGTTTTAAAATCCTTTCTACTAATGAAAATTTGCACAACAACAACACAATCATCCCTGCAATTCAAAGACCCTAGCGTTATGGTACAAGAGTGCCTGCGCTGGAGCTATGTAGCTTTTTTAGCACCGGCACAAGGGAAAACACAGGTGTGCGCCGAATTCTTATAAATACGGCGCATCCCTGCATTTTGAAAATGATGCAACTCGGCACAGCTTGTGGCACCGCGCTGCACCATTTTCATTGTAAATATGCACAAGAATGTCATAACTCACTTGACCACTGGTGGATTCTGTCAAACTAAGTCCAGATAAAATCATCATTCACTATGGCATTATTGAGAGATGCCTCAGGTCACTAACATCATTCAAGCCATTCCGAGCGATTTCAACATGTTCATCTATTTGCATTCTTGTCTGTCAAAAGACCCTTGACATTACTGCCCAACTATCCAAGGACACCACTTCCGCCACTTGCCAATACATTTAATTCTTGGTGTGTTAATGTTCCATGGTGTGTCGTACCAGAGGTGCTCCCACTACTTTGTATTTGTTTCTCCTCCTGTGTTGTGCAACTTGCTGCTTGGCCATCTGTATTGTTTGACTCACATACAGTTTCATACATGGACTTCTAATGATATAAATTACATTTGGTGTATCGAAATTGGAGAACAACCATAAATTCAACACCCTGTCATGCACTTCTAGAGTTTTTGTATTGAAAGTGAACTTAATAATGGAGCAACCATAACACTTATAGTGGCCTATGACTGCAGAGAGGCCCAAAATTGTCCTTATGTCACTTTTCTTGGAAATGTCCTTATACGCTCTTACCACATAATCTTTGATATTCTGATTAATTTCATATGCAAATAAGAGTACCTCATTGCAAGTGTCTGGCATTTGTAGTGATGGTTTTCTTCACTTCATTGCTTTCTGGTGAAAATATACTAACCATGACTACTTTTCATTTCAGTAGTTTTCCTCCATTTAGGTGTCAATAAACACTCCATCGGGCAGAATCGGGCCCTCTTCATAGCTGTAAAAATAATTTCCCCCTGGTAGCCCTTATCTAGGAGTTTGATCTTAAGTAGTTCAGCTCTTGAAAAAAATCTTCTTTGTGTTTACAACACCTGCAAAGTCTCAGAAATTGACTACATGGGAGGTTGTTCCTCAAAGCTTGTGGGTGGTGACTGTTATATCTCAATAGGAAGTTAGTGTCCCTAGGTTTTTAGGTCGAGCCTAGGGCAGCGCGCAGCGCTGCTTTATGAGTGACCTTTAGAAATCGGTCAGCTCTTTTCATGCACTCGTGCTTGTGCTGGCATCCACCTTGCGGGAGCGAGCAGTGGCACACAGGGGCCATCTGTTTTCAATTAGCATGGCCGCGCGCGCTTGTTGACATTGCTCTACTCTCGCTCTCACCCTCGCCCTCCTTTGTTTTAAAGGTGACCATGCGTGCAGCTGGCAGCACTTTCTGTGGACACAGGACTCGTGGCGCAATGTATTTATGGAAACTTGCTATCATTGGGCATTTGTGTGTTGATGATTTTAAGTCTGCGGAAAGACAAGCTGATCTGCAGTTACCGCCTTTTGTTTTCTGTGCAGCTGTTTGTGTGCTTCAGTGTATCTAACCCTACAAACAAATTTATATTGTAGTGCCCCCATCTGTGCGTGTGAGTGTGTGTGCGTTACAGTCCTCAACATGCAAATGGACAAATTTTGCAGCTGCATCGCCCTACTCTGGGTGTGTGTGTTCCTGTTTGTGCTTCGTGGTGTGTTGCTATTTTCAAGCTTGCTAGCCGATGCTCGTGACAGCAGTGCATGCCTGTAGTTGTGTGCATAGTCATTATTTATACCTGAAAGTAGAAACACGTGTTGGCCATGAAGCACAAACCTCTGGTTAAGTATGTTTCTTTGCGCATGTGTGTTTTCCCCTCTCCCACATTAGTAAGCCAATCAAGTCTTCACTGAATGTTCATTCTGCCACACGTTAGAAGCGCTATTGTTTTAATTAGCGCCGAGCATCAACATCGGCAGATGGAGCTACCAAGTCCATGCAGACTCCTGAATGTGGACATAAAAAACGGGTACATTGAGGGAAATGAAAGCAGATGCAACCACAGAAATGCTACCTTTTTGTTTTCTCGTGTTTTTCCATCAGACGATCCCTGCGCCAAGGCAATGCTTTTAAAGCCCATACTTTGACATGTTTACACGATAAGCTGCATTATGGGAGGCACAATGCATGCCACGACAAAAGACTCCTCAAACTGTTTTTCAATTTAAATGGAGAGCAGGTAATTTTTTGATGACTCAGTAAGTGAGTCATCAAGATTTACAGTTAGGTTCATAAACTATAATGATGCGCCGTCACGCTCCATGTTTGCAATGTGCAGAATTTGCCCCTGTGGTGGTTCAGTCGGGACGCAGGGTGGGTCTATTGCAGCTGCATTACACATGAGCAGTAGCCGCAGTAGTTTCTTTGTTTGAACAAAATAAACAATTCCCCTCCCCGTAGCTGCCATGTTGAGATTGGAAAATAAAATGGATGGATCAGACAAAGCTAATGTTGTGGTATAACCATCTCATATGATTGGTCGTTGGGTTGGTTTTGTTTCCCATAGCTTTCATGTTATAATTCAGCATCATATCGGCGTGAGCGTTTTAATGTGGCTGGTGTTTTAATACAATGTGGCCACAGATGACATGTTGGTTGTATATACATATTGACTTTCAGCCATGCTGAACAGAAGCCCTGTTGCTTGATATTCAGCATGGCTAAAAGACATTGACAAGGCCAATTGATCTCTGATTGCCGAGACCTAGTGGCTTTGCCAATGCTTGTGCTGTCTAGCACTAGATATCTAGATCAGTATTTTGGAGCAGTGGTCCTCAATTTTGTGAATTACTACTAAATATTAGAATGATTTTTTTTTTGTTTTGCACACATGCCACTCACAGTGTTAATAGAGAGCTGTAAACGGGGTGTGTGTTGTACCTTATATCAGTTCCTGAACTTTTGATTGACAGATAGCAGGCTTGACCTCTGCAGATGATTTTTGGGGTACTCCCCTTGTTAAGCACTGAGCTCAGGTACCGCAGCGTTGCCACGTTATATCCAAATCAGAGTGGCTTTCCTTAAGTTCAGACGTGCCGGTAAGGTATGCATACTCACCCCCTCTAAAAGCCAAGTCATCAACACACTTAGGGCTGTTTGCAGAGGAGTGTTGCCCTTCTCAACTACCTTTATGTGGTTCAGCTATGGGGTTTAGTTTGAAGTCACTGTTAGGGCCTTTTAACAACCGCCCGCCTGTACCTACCTCCCTGTCACCAGTAACAATTGGACACTGTTAGTAAACCAACCAATGTTCTGAATGCCTGAAAAAAGCAACTCACATGAAATGTGACCGGCTGCTGAATGTACTTTCTGATTTTTGTAACCTCGCAGCTTTGGTGCTGCACGGCTAAACACTTATAAGATCCCAAAGGCGAGACCTATTGGATATGCCAATGTTTGTTTGTATGATGTATGTATAGGAGACCATCTTGGTGCCTAATCAGAAGATTAAGGTAATTGATCTCTGTGCGCTTATAGTTAGCCGTAAAATGCAAACCCTTGTTTAAACATTGTAAGAAATTGCAAAGTTTTTCTTCACTGCCATGCCAAATAAAAAAAATTAATCTATAAAACGTTTCCATTTTCTAATCTTGGAGAGGAATGGGTTATTCTGACTGTACATAACCCTTTTCTCAAATCTGCCTGCAAACAAATTAGCTGCATTTGTAATAAAGCAAGCTCCTATAGCCACTCTATTGCTCTGTATGAAGAACTCATTTCTAAACATAGTTTTTTTTTCTCCTAAGTGCCACACTCAGCAGGGCTATATTAAGGTCACAAAGTGCCAATTCCCTATCCGCCTGTATAACACATTCACGTATGAACTCACTCGCCTCATCTTGGGGAATATTGGTGTAGAAAGAGTCTACATACAAGGACACTAATATGTCCACACCTGTCTCAAACTCCTGTCCCTCTGTGTCATTGATGAAATTCAAACGGTCTCGAACATAGGACCGTAACTTGGGGACTTCATCTTTAATGTATAGGTCAATAAATTGCCAGATGAGTTCCAATACTGAACGACACCCAGGGACAATAGGATGTCCTGGGGGGTTGGGCAAGTTCTTGTGAATTTTCTTTAGGGTGTATATCACTGGAGTATGTGGGTATGGTTTATTTAAATGTGCATATTCCTCATCATTAATCATACTCCATTTGAGTGCAATGTTTGTAATGTTATGTATCTCCTCTTGACTCTTTTTAAGAGGATATGTAGCTACCCTCTGATGTCTGACAATTGTCAGTATATCTCCTTACCACAGTCCTATGTGTCCTGAACCACAACTGCATCACCATTATCAATATGTTTGTCATTTTAGAGTTCATAGCCAGCTAGTGTAGTGCATCTCTCACTCTTGGAGATGTTATGTGGGCTGAACCTCCTTTGCTCATTAACCTGTCTAAGAACTACGTTTTCAAAGGTTAGGATTTCAGGGCTCATTAGATGACTTGGGGGGTCGAATTGTGAAGGTAGGTGTATACCCATCTTTCCATCAGTCTGAATTGGAGGTTTGGCCTTTAAAAAATGTTTTAATGTAATAGTTTTGAAGAAGCAATATAGTGTACCTTTCCCTCCGAAGAAATTAGGTTTTTTTTTAACACAAATCCCAATCTTTTGATAAGGAGATTGGTTTCATCATGGGAAAGGACATTTTTGGAAATGTTGAAGATACATCGTGCAGCGGTGGAATCAATGACCGCCGATGCAATGAGACACGAAGTCCGGCCTCAAGTAGTGGCAAATTCAGGAGCCTTGGACGAGGGCTTGTAATGCGAGGTCCAGTATAGTCATCAAGGAGCCATGAGGGCCGGAGGAGACTTACACTGCAATGCGTTGGCACTGAAGACATTGTCAGCATCGCGCGCTGGAGCAATGTCAATGTGTATCTGCCACCGGAGCTTGCGAGAACCTGCGTCAGTAGTGAGCTGTGCATCGCTTCATTAAGATGCAGGGAGTTGCATCAATATTGAAGAAGACTGTTATGTCCCTGTGGCTTGGAACGTGGGGCAGCCAACTGACCCTTGGTGAATTTTTGGAACCCTGGGCTAACGCAAGCAGTGCTTGAGCGAAAGGTCAGCTGCTATATCGTACGCAGGTGACAGAGGTGACAGGCTGGGGAGTTCGCAGGTCTATACACTAAGATGCTGGCCATTGAGAGGTCAATTGCAATTTTAACATAGAAGAACATGGCTTCCTGGGGCCCTTTTTTATCGATCTTCCTGTATGAAATTTCCCAGCCCGCTCGGGGAATCACAGCCAACCTACTCACCCCCCCCCCGGTTTTGTTACCTGCGCTAACGCAAGCAGGTTCGATTCTGCAGTGCAGCTGACAGCAGCTGAAGAGTCCTGGTGCAGCAATAGTAGGGCAGCAAAGCAGTCCTTGGTCAACAGCAGGTCAGCATGGAAGACTACACAGCTGGGCAGTCCTTCTTCCTGGAAGAGACCACAGGTACAGAGATGATCTGAAAAGTTGGCTCTAAGGGTCCATTATTTAAACATGGTGCCAGCTTTGAAGTGGAAGTTTCGAAAGCCTTCCACCCCATGAGGTGCTTAGATCTTCCTCCCTTCCATCCCTGGACTCAGCTTGTCTGGGGACACAAAAGACCAGTGTTAAACCCCTTGAGAGTGTGCCGAGACAGAGTCTCTGTGATGTGCAAGTGTAGCAGGTGACAGCTCCTCCCCTTCATCATGACAAAGATAGCCCATCCTGCCAACATCTATTCCCCCTCTGGCTCACTGTTTGGGAGCAATACACCAAGACCAACTGCCAGCTACACCTAGTCATGTGACTCAGGAGCAGGCTGCAGACATCCAATAGTTGGGACATGAAAATGCCGACCTTTTAATAGTATAAGAACAAAAGGGGATAGGTCCATAAACATGTGGTGGGGGCTAGACCCTTTATAGAATATATAACACAATTGCCCGAACCACAAAATCTCCACAAGCTTATTAGGAGGGAAAAGATCAATTTATTGTGATCTCCCTCGACATCCTACTTAATGTCAATGTTTTTTATCTTTTTCAAGTTATGACAAGCTATATGACAGAAAACAACAATACATTAAATATTTACACACCTATATATACTTAGTACATACATGAAAAACAAATTCTTTACACAGTACAAAAAGAAAATGTCTTGCTTCAAACATTACAAAAAACTAAGAATACATCACAAACAACATTAGAACAAACTTTACAATCAAAAAATGAGAAAAATTGGAAAAAACAATCCTAGGGGGAATTATAAGCAAATGAATGGCTCTTAACCAAATCAATACTGGACCAGCCGGTCCTAGTATCGTAGAGATGACATTTTATTCCACCCTAGGAAAGTGCCGACGCGTTTCGAGATCAGGCACAGTGTCGCTGATCTCTCATCAGGGCTGTTTTATTCTTTGTATCTGTAAGATGCAAAGAAAATATTTTACTCATCACTCTCAAAACCGAACTTCTTTTAAGGCAATGGGCTGAGAAAGGAAATTGCTACATACCAAACTTGGTTGTAAGTAGAGCAGGGCATTAAGGCGTGAAGGATTTCAACCCAAGTATTTTTAAATGTGGCCAAGCAGGACAACCTACAAGAAATTTTAAGACATTTTTGTGCATTGGTAAATCTAACCAGCTCGTGGTTTCATTACTAAGGCGTCACTCAATGCTACATAAAGCATACCTTGCTATTGTCGACTGCCGCCAACCGGCGTTCTTATATGTAATCCACCACCATGAAGGTAGGCTCCTAAAACAATAGTGACAAATGTTTTAGTGGTGGGGCTGTTGATTACAATGTTCGCATAGTGCATGCATTTCATTTCATTTCATAAAGCTTTATTCGTAACAAGAAACAGGTCCATAAAAGCACAACATACAAGAATACAGTTAAAAAGCGGTGGCCATATTAGCGCAAACTATACAGATAAGTTAATACTGGTTAAAACTGCATACTTTTCCTGGCATTAATTGATTTTAAAAGGAAGGTAGCTGTGTAAAAACACACATCAGGGTGTTAAAGGTTAAAAAGCAGTCTCATGGAGTCCTTTACAGTCCTTACTCCAAACTTTACAAACACAGGTATAAGATGAGCAATCCGCAGTTTTTTATACAGTTGACAAAACAAAAGGAAGTGCATAGTGCTTTGTAAACAGATGTTATCACATGGGCATGGGCCAACAGGGGGTAAACGCTGTTGTGGGAAGGCCACTAGGTTGTGGGCTAAACCAGTTCTCAATCTAGTCAGCACATACCTGTGGGACTTCCAGGTCACCTGCGATAAATACGGTTGAAAGCCCGAAAAGTCATTTAAATCATGATATAATATGCAAGAGGAAAGTTCAACATTGTCTTGGTGCCGTCTGTTGGCTTGGTAATTTAAAAAAGAGTTCATGATTACATGTTTAGCTAGATCAGAGGCACCACAATTGTTAGTAAAAATATCCAGGCCAAAAATCTCCTGGAAACTATCCACATTATATTTTATCCATGGTATCCTTCAATTGGTGTCCAGGGACAAACAGTCAGAAATAATTGATCTACACAAGGACGTCTCTCCTTTCATCCATATTGAGCGCCAGAGCATAAGTGGTCTCAGGAGAACTAAATCGGAGAGATGGAAAATACCCAATTCTTTGTGCACTAAAACGTTGGAAACTGAGCTTGGTAGACACAAAAGTCTCTTTAAAAAGGTGTTCTCCTCTACCTGGAGCGATCCCGCCGGGGCGTGGCCCCAGACACCTGCCCCATACAGGGCCGTGGAAAGACATCGGGACTGAAATATTTTAAGCATATCATAGACACGCCTGTCACCCAACTCCGTAGCCAACGTAAATATACCGTTTGAACTCCTGGCCATCTTAGACCTTACGTTATTGTGCTCACTAGACCATTTGTTATATTTATTGTTTGAAAAGGTTACCCCTAGATAGGAACATTTATCAACAAGTTGAACCTTGTGCCCATCGATGAAATATGAAAAGGGCTTCTTTCCGTTCCTCCTCCCACATTCCATTACAAAGGTTTTGGATTTATTGATCACTAGCTTTCTTCCTTTGATAAATAGAGAAAAACCATCCATCAACCGTTGGAGGCCTATGGGGGTGCGTGAAATTAGAACCGCGTCGTCCGCGTATAATAAAACTGGGATGCCATCACTGTGTATTGTTGGAGCATCCACTGCCATAGATTTTAGAATGGAATCTATCTCGTTGATGAAAAGAATAAAAAGCAGTGGGGCCACATTCCCCTTTGGTACCGTAACGTACACAAGCCCGTAATTTGGAATACAGTTGTGCCAAGAAAAATACGATACCCTCAGGAGCCCCCATTTCAATAAGCTTGGCCCACAGGACAGGATGGCGTGATCCACTAGATCGAAGGCGTTACTTAAATCCGCGAAGCAGAGATAAATAGAGCCTGTTTTAGCTAGGGTATATTTGTCGATGAGCAAGTCTAGGTTAAGACATTGCTCGATCGTACCACAGCCTTTCCTGAAGCCAAATTGACTATCAGCCAGTATACCGTTTTCCTCCACCCATTCTTCTAATCTTGCCATGAGAACTCGGCTCATGACTTTTACGGAAGAATCCAACGGGGAAATCGGGCGATAGTTCTTAACATCCCCACGATTGCCTTTCTTGAATATTGGGACAATTCTAGTGCATGCATTATTAAAATACCAGGAAAGGCAGGAGTCATTTCGCCTACCTTAATGGTGTATTTTTATTCCCTTTTTAATTTTTGGAAATGTGCTCTCAATTTGCCGTCCTGTGTTAGCAAACAAACGAAAAAATGAGTATAAGCGCTTGTAGCCAAAAGTATGACTATTCAAACAAATTATAAGCGTAAAATAGACAGAACACATGTGCTGGCATTTACCTGCTCGAAAGTAACAGCACGCCGCTGGTGTGATCAAAGTTTTCTCACAAGAGATGGCCGCCCAAGCACTTACTGTATTTAAAGCCCACCTCCAAAAAAGGCATGATGGGACTTGTAGTCTCCTCAAACTTGCACTACGAGAAAATTATGTTTAGTATGGGAAGCGCATGTAAAATCAGAGCGCGCCTGTTACGTGGTGTCATTCTCAATGAATAAAGGCAGAAAATCTATTTTTTAACTATTTTAGTTACGCGCTGGGTTTGAAGTAAAAAAACCTCAAAACTTTATTGGCAACTCGTATCTGAACACTACTATTAAAAGGTGCCATTTCATTTAAATTTGATAAATGCTGATTCAAACAGCATTTATTCCACAAGTACGACGAGCACATTGTAATCGTGTATTGCATGCACCCTTAAAAATATAAACTTTAGTAACAGAGCGTGTGGGGAGTCTGTAGGTGACGCTGCACCCATTGTTAAGATTGAATATATCTACCTGCCAAGCAGTGGCCACGCTTATTTTTTATACATAAGATGCATTGGTGAAAAGAAGACATAAGGCTAAAGATTAAGTACAGGTATGTTCGCCAATACTTCGATGTTTTCTATAAGCAAAGATGGACTTCGGAAATGGACAATTCAAACCTTCTAATAGATGCCAATTCTTTAAAACAGCTTGGCGCAACTTGTGGGTGTCGGGACAGAACGTTGTGACGCACACCATTGGCGAACAATTCATTAGAGCTGACATTACCATTCCAAAACCTAAAAGTGATCTTCTGGCACAATGGAACCTAAAACCCGTGGAAGGCCATCACAGGTGTGGCAATTGTGTTGCTTGTTCTACCACAATTGAGAACAATGAATTTGTCCATCAGGGAACTAAGTGTAGACATACAGAATTCTCCAACTGTAAAATGAAAAATTTCGTTTACGGAATACTTTGCCCGTGCCCACTAATCTACATAGACAAGACCAGCCAACAAGTCAACCAAAGGATCAGCCAGCATCGATCACGCATAAAGAGAAAAATAATGACCGCTCCGCTGGTTGAGCACTTCTGTGACAAAGGCCATAATGAACATGAATTTAAATGGTCTGTGTTATTCACTGCGAATTCAATGATAAAATTCCACGATATTGAGCGTGCCTTACTGCAGAAAGAGGCTTATCTCATTTTGAAATACAATAGCACTCAAACAGGCCTTAACAGCTTGTCCGAGATAGCGCATATATAACTGACAAGGTAGCGCACGGCTGCCAGGAGCGTTTTGCGCGCTCGCTGACTAGCGTATTTTTTAAATCTATTTTTTTCTTTCAGGTCTGCTGGGACCCTTTGGTTTTAGCTCCCCCTCACTTGCACGGTAATTGTGACCTCACCGCCGCTTGGCGGGTCCGGTGCCTGGGGTGGGCCGCCATCTTGGACTGGGGTAGAGGCGCTAACATCCGCCAGCGTTTTACTGCGCATGTACCAGCGAGGGAACGCCTACTTAAGGCGAGTCCCTGGCTCCCCTCGCTCTGACAAGGTAGCGCACGGCTGCCAGGAGCGTTTTGCGCACTCGCTGACTAGCGTATTTTTAAAATCTATTTTTTTCTTTCAGGTCTGCTGGGACCCTTTGGTTTTAGCTCCCCCTCACTTGCACAGTAATTGTGACCTCACCGCCGCTTGGCGGGTCCGGTGCCTGGGGTGGGCCGCCATCTTGGACTGGGGTAGAGGCGCTAACATCTGCCAGCGCTTTACTGCGCATGTGCCAGCGAGGGAACGCCTACTTAAGACGAGTCCCTGGCTCCCCTCCCTCTGACAAGGTAGCGCACGGCTGCCAGGAGCGTTTTGCGTGCTCGCTGACTAGCGTATTTTTAAAATCTATTTTTTTCTTTCAGGTCTGCTGGGATCCTTTGGTTTTAGCTCCCCCTCACTTGCACGGTAATTGTGACCTCACCGCCGCTTGGCGGGTCCGGTGCCTGGGGTGGGCCGCCATCTTGGACTGGGGTAGAGGCGCTAACATCCGCCAGCGCTTTACTGCGCATGTGCCAGCGAGGGAACGCCTACTAAATGCTCCTCCCCTAGCGTAGCGGGATGGCGTAGCCGGCGCGCCTTCGCGTGGCCGGAGTCGTGCCAGAGTCCTGCCCGTCTGCGCCCGTCCGCGCTAAGGCCGTGCGGGACGCTGCGGGTAGGAGGACTGTGGCAGGTGAGATATCTTTACGTGAGCCGCGATGCTCACATACTCCAGAGAGAATTTATGTTCCATCGGCCAGGCCATTCATCGGTGCAGGCTCCCTCCTGTTCACCCTCTCTGCGGCCCGTACCATTGCCCCTGTAATAGATGGGTGCTTGACCTTTCGGGGTCTATACGCCGGAAGGGCACGCCAGCTGCCCCCCGTGCTAAGGGCTTGCTGCCCTTTTTGCGGGTATTGAATCTGAATGTCAGATCGGTAGCGCAACACCATCAAGACATCTATGATCTAATTGAGGATGAAGCCCCCGACGTCTTTGCCATCACAGAAACCTGGCTTCAGGACGCGGATGCAGCTATTATCAATCTAGCTTGCCCCCCTGATTATTCTATGTACACTCTAAATAGAACATCGAGAGGTGGGGGTATAGCCCTTATAGTCAGGTCCTGCTTTGCCTGCGTGTGGAGCGGCCTTAACATCGCCGGCTGTGAAAGCGCCTCCTTTAAGATCTCAGTCAGCCCCCAGTTTACGTTCTCTGGGATGGTTGTCTACCGTCCTCCGGGTAGCGATGTGGTGTTCAGAAATTCATTCCCCGATGCTGTCAGCACGTTAGCTATGGGTTGCGCTAACTATTCCATCTTGGGTGACCTGAACCTACATTTCGATACTCCGACCATCCCGACGGTACGCAGCATTTCTGCTGACTTAGAGGCTCTTCAGCTCTCCCAGCAGGTATCTCAGCCCACCCATGTAGGGGGACATATTTTGGACCCCTTCTTTACTAATCTGGTTGAGACTAAGGTTATATCCATCTCCCCGCTAGGGTGGACAGATCATTTTTTGGTGACCATCTAATGCCCTTTACCCGTGACCCCCTCCCCCCCTTCGGTCAGAAGGGTATCTAGGAGGCATTGGAATAAACTTAGGCTGGATGATCTTCACCGCCTCCTAGCGGTAGAGCCGCTGGGCCTGAATGATGTGGAAGCGGGCTATGACCATTTTTGCACTTGGATTTCCAGGGCCTTGGACTCTCTGATCCCTATTGTCTCGAGTAAAATCAGCACCAGAGAGTCGAGCCCCTGGTATGACAGTGCACTACGTGCCCTGAAGGGAACCTGCAGACGGGCGGAAAGAGCATGGCGGAAGTCTTATGAGGCTGATCTGAAAGCCGCATATGTTGCCTCCGTCAAGATCTACCACCGGGCCATTTGTCAAGCCCGTGCGGCATTCTATGCCGCTGAATTTCGTAACAGCTCAAACCCGTCAAAGACCATATTCAAGGCCGTGAAAGATCTTTTGGCAAAGCGGACTTCCTCTGTGGCTGTGGGGTCTACCTCCCATTGCGAGTCCCTGGCCTCTTACTTTCTGGGAAAGGTCCAGGCTATCTACCGGGCCTTCCCTAGTTCGGGGACTGACCTGGGACTCTCAGATGGGGCTTCTAGCCACCTTACCCTGCATTCTTTTCCCCCACTACTTCCGGAGGGGTTTGATAAACTTGCCTCGCAGGTTAAATCTGGATCTCCGTCGGATCCAGTGAGACCTGCTCTTTTTAGAGATCAGGCCTTTTTGGGACGTTCTGCCGTATGTTCCTTAGTCAACCTCTCACTGAACTCGGGTGTGGTTCCAACTAAATGGAAGCAGGCGGTGGTTTCCCCAATCATCAAGAAGCCCACCTTGGACCCCTCGAAGCCCGAAAGTTATCGACCTATCTCACTGTTACCCTGGCCAGCGAAGATAACGGAGGCTCATGTCAATCTGGCCCTGTCAGAACATCTTGTCTGGACTAATGCCCTTGACCCCACGCAGAATGGCTTTCGTGCTGGGCACAGCACGGAAACCGCCCTCCTCGTGATGGTAGAGCATCTACGAGCGGTGTTGGATGCTGGTCAGACGGCGGCGCTGATACTATTAGACCTCAGCGCCGCCTTTGACACGGTCTCCCACAGTATCCTATTGCACCGGCTCGAGGAGATTGGCGTTGGGGGCCAGGCCCTGCAGTGGTTCCGCTCCTTTCTCGACAATCGTTCTTTCTGTGTGGCCATCCCTCCCTTCAAGTCCAACTTCCAGCCGCTGGCCATGGCGGTTCCGCAGGGATCCTCGCTGAGTCCCACGTTATTCAATCTGTATGTGAGACCGCTGGCTGAGGTCGCCAGGCAGTGGGGCCTGACTTTGGTCTCATATGCCGACGACACACAGCTGGCGGTTACCCTCAGCGGGGATGCGGAACAAGATGCCCCCAGGTTTCAGAATGGACTGAAGGCGGTGGCCAGCTGGCTGACGGGGAACTGTCTCCAGCTCAATGCCACCAAGACAGAAGTTATGATTGTCGGAAAGAGAATGGAATTATGGGGTGACCAATGGTGGCCGTCAGAGTTGGGACCTACTACGACTCCGGTGTCGGAACTGAAAAATCTGGGAGTCTGGCTGGATGCCGGTCTTACCTTTGTCGGCCACACCAAGAAAACAGCAGCGTGCTGTTTTGGCCTCCTTAGGGGCTTAAGACCTGTCCTCAAATTTTTTGACGCCCCAACCAGGCAACTGGTAATCCAGGCCACTGTCATCTCTCGCCTGGATTAATCCAGCTCTCTCCTGGTGGGGGCCAACCTGGCAGAAATCACCCGCTTACAACGGGTTCAAAACGCTGCGGCTAGAGCGATTGTTGGCCTGCCCAGATTTTGTCCTGTGTCAAATGTTCTTCGCTCCTTACACTGGCTTCCAGTGAGGAAGCGAATACATTTCAAGGTCCTTTGTCTGACCTTTAAAATTTTGAAAGGGATAGGCCCCCAAATTATGTCTAGCTTCCTGTCCTTTTATGTACCCACACGCACCCTGCGTTCTCAAGGCCAGGCTCTCGCTGTGGTCCCTAGATTCAGGCTCTGCCGTGCGGGAGGACGCTCTTTTAGTGTCAAAGCTGCAACCATCTGGAATTCCCTTCCGGTTGAAATCCGCCTGCTGGAGGACCTTATGCTTTTCCGGAAAGCTATCAATACTTTCTTGTTTTAGTCAGTCTTCTTAGTGGCCTTCCCTGTTCAGTTCCGGTTATGTTATGTCCTACCTTGTCACTGCGCCAGGACGCTCCTTCGCTGGAGCAGCTGTGCGCATAACAAATACCGATAACATAACATAACATAACAGAGATACACAGTATAACGGACTGGCATCTGTTAGACATCCCTGGACTTAATCTGTAGCCTTATGTCCTCTTTTCACCAATACATCTTGTGTATAAAGAATAAGCGTGGCCACTGCTCGGCAGGTAGATATATGCTATCTTAACAATGGGTGCAGCGTCACCTACAGACTCCCCACACGCTCCGTTACTAAAGTTTATTTTTTTAAGGGTGCATGTAATACAGGATTACAATAATGACCCTCAATGTGCTCGCCGTACCTGTGGAATAAATGCTATTTAAATCAGCATTTATCAAATTTAAATGAAATGGCACGTTTTAATAGTAGTGTTCAGATACGAGTTGCCAATAAAGTTTTGAGGTTTCTTTACTTCAAACCCAGCGCATAACTAAAATAGTTAAAAAATAGATTTTCTGCCTTTATTCATTGAGAATGACACCACGTAACAGGCCCGCTCTGATTGTACATGCGCTTCCCATACTAAACATAATTTTCTCGTAGTGCAAGTTTGAGGACACTACAAGTCCCATCATGCCTTTTTTGGAGGTGGGCTTTAAATACAGGAAGTGCTTGGGCGGCCATCTCTTGTGAGAACTTTGATCACACCAGCGGCGTGCTGTTACTTTCGAGCAGGTCTATTTTACGCTTATAATTTGTTTGAATAGTCATACTTTTGGCTACAAGCGCTTATACTCGTTTATTCGTTTTTTTGCTAACACAGGACCGCAAATTGAGAGCACATTTCCAAAAATTAAAAAGGGAATAGAAATACACCATTAAGGTAGGCGAAATGACTCCTGCCTTTCCTGGTATTTTAATAATGCATGCACTATGCGAACATTGTAATCAACAGCCCCACCACTAAAACAGTTGTCACTATTGTTTTAGGAGCCTACCTTCATGGTGGTGGATTACATACAAGAACGCCGGTTGGCGGCAGTCGACAATAGCAAGGTATGCTTTATGTAGCATTGAGTGACGCCTTAGTAATGAAACCACGAGCTGGTTAGATTTACCAATGCACAAACATTTCTTAAAATTTCTTGTAGGTTGTCCTGCCTGGCCACGTTTAAAAATATTCGGTTTGAAATCCTTCACGCCTTAATGCCCTTCTCTACTTACAACCAAGTTTGGTATGTAGCAATTTCCTTTCTCAGCCCATTGCCTTAAAAGAAGTTCGGTTTTGAGAGTGATGAGTAAAATATTTTCTTTGCATCTTACAAATACAAAGAATAAAACAGCCCTGATGAGAGATAAGCGACACTGTGCCTGATCTCGAAACGCGTCGGCACTTTCCTAGGGTGGAATAAAATGTCATCTCTACGATACTAGGACCGGCTGGTCCAGTATTGATTTGGTTAAGAGCCATTCATTTGCTTATAATTACCCCTAGGATTGTTTTTTCCTATTTTTCTCATTTTTTTATTGTAAAGTTTGTTCTAATGTTGTTTGTGATGTATTCTTAGTTTTTTGTAATGTTTGAAGCAAGAAATTTTCTTTTTGTACTGTGTAAAGAATTTGTTTTTCATGTATGTACTAAGTATATATAGGTGTGTAAATATTTAATGTATTGTTGTTTTCTGTCATATAGCTTGTCATAACTTGAAAAAGATAAAAAAAACATTGACATTAAGTAGGATGTCGAGGGGGATCACAATAAATTGATCTTTTCCCTCCTAATAAGCTTGTGGAGATTTTGTGGTTCGGGCAATTTGTGTTATATATGACCTTTTAATAGTGGCATTTTCAGAATAGTGACTTAAAATCCCACCTTACCCTTTATTATTTATGTATATATGTAGGAGTTTGTAGTGCGCACAGCTACCCCCAACAGAGGTGTCCCAGCGCTGAGGCAATTCTCTGGTTAACAGGCACGGGAAGGACTAGGTGTTGTTGAAGAGCAAGGTTTTCAAGGCACAACGGAAAGTTAGTTCAGTCTCTGATAAGTGGATAGAGCGGGGGCGGGCATTACAGAGTGTGGCAGTCCTGACCGCGAAGACTCTGCCACCTGTCCTCGCCTTAAGAAAGCGGGGAATGATGAGGAGACACAGATGGTTGGATCTCAGGGCCCGGTCGTGATGGTAATGTTGGAGTCTGTCTCTCAGGTAAGCCGGGCCCAGTCCCCTAGTAGCTCTGAACGCCAGAGTCAGAGCCTTGAATTCAATGCGCCTGATCACAGGTAACCAGTGCAGGTTTCTCAGGTTGGGGGAGATCGAGTGGCGGAAAGGTATCTTACTGGTCATTCTGGCAGCAGCGTTCTGGATTATCTGCAGTCTGCGAATCAGATAGGCGGGGAAAACCAGGTAGAGACTGTTAGCGTAGTCCAGGTGAAATGTAATAAGTGTGTGGACTACTGTTCTACAACATTCCAATAGAAGTAAGTGGAGGAGTTTCCGCATAGTGTGTAGCTTCCCAAAGCAAGAGGAAGAGACTTGTCTAATTTGGTATTTACAGGAGAGTTCATTGTCGAATCTGAACCCCAGGTTTCTTGCCGATTTTCCATGCTCCGGGGGAGGATTCATCTCCTGTGACCACCATAATGCGGGGGGGGGGGAGGACTTCTGGTTGAAGAAGAGTACCTCTGTTTTATCAGAGTTAAGCTTGAGACAATTCAGTGTCATCCAGGCCGAGATGTTATGCAGGCATCTTCTGAAGTAAACAAAAGCAGTGTCTGATTGAGCTTCGAAGGAGAATACCAGTTGGGTGTCATTCGTGTAGACCACCCTCACCCCACATGATTCCACCAGAGCCGCCAGAGGTGAGAGGTAGGTGTTGAAAAGAAGAGGACTCAGAGCGGATCCCTGGGGAACCCCTACAAAGCAGGGGTTTCTCGGCAGAGATCAAAGGATGGGGAAAGACTTATTGTGACCCATGTTCCAGAAAGGACCGGATCCAGCACAGGGCCGTACCCAGAATACCCAGGTCTCTTAATCTATCAATAAGAATGGAGTGGGCAACCGTATCAAAGGCAGCGGACAAGTCAAGTAGAATAAGCATAGCTGCTTTGCTCTGGTCGACCTTCTCGCGTACGCTCCTGGATACTTCGAGGAGGGCGGTCTCCGTGCTGTAGCCAGCTCTGAAGCCAGATTGGGAGTCATGGTAATGGTTCCTAGATTCTAAATGATTGGAAAGTTGCTCCTGGACTATTTGTTCAAGAATTTTCGCCGGTGCCTGGAGCAGGGAGATGGGTGTGAAGTTTTTAAATTCAGCATGGTCGTCTTCTGTTTTTTGAAGATCGGAAGGAGGTAGACCAGTTTCCACACTGCAGAGAAAATTCCTGAGCTCAAGGAGGTATCCCAGATCTGATTTAACGGGGCGTTGATGCATGGTGTCAAGAGGTTAAAGAGCTGGGCCGGGCAGGGATCGCCCAGGGACCCGGATTTGCAGGTTAATAGGTTTTGCAGAGAAGCATCAGGAGAAAGAGAATTTGGTCAAAGCATCAATATTGTCAGGCGAGACAGAGGGCTCTAAGGTAGTCTAAGGGGAAGTGAAGGTGGTATATATAGCTTGGATTTTGTCTTGGAAAAAGTCAGACAAACCCGTGCAGAGGGAAGCAGTGGGGAGAACCGTACTGGCAGTGGCAGCAGGCTTTATGAAGTCTTGGACAATTTTGAAGAGTGTTTTCACTGAGTTGCCAGCTGAGCTGATCTTATTGGAGAAATAGACTCTCATGGTGTTGCGCTTAAGTTTGTGAAAATTCTTTAAGGTTTTCTGTATGCCAGCTTAGCAGTGGGCCGTAGGATAGTCTTCAAGAGTGCTCCATTTTTTTACAGCAGCTTTTCTTAACACAGAGTTTAGGGGAGAACCAGGGGGTTGAGGGTCTCTGCCTGGAGGAAGTGACTGATCTGAAGGGGGCAACTTTGTTTAAGGCTTTAGACATCAACCTGTTAAAGCTTATTGAGTCTTTGTCAGGGTTTCCCGACAATTGGAGAGGTTTAGTTGAGAGTGAGGGTGCCATACTATTTCTGGGGATGTTGCACCACACCCTCCTTTTCTCTAGGACTTTATGTGGTCTGGAAATATGGTGGTTCAGCTCCAGGCTGAAAGGTGTTAAAAAATGGTCTGAGCAGGTGAGCTGGGATTATTAGTAAAAATAAGGTCCAGAGTATAGCCTGCTAAGTGCGTAAGACCGTTTACCAGCTCTGTCAGGCTAAGACCATCAAATGTTTCGGCCAATTGACTGGCTTTAGTACAATTGTCGTTGTCCATATGGACGTTGAAATCACCTAAGATCGTGAACCTGGCGTGCTTGAGCGAAAGGTCAGCTGCTATATCGTATACAGGGTCTATACACTAAGATGCTGGCCATTGAGAGGTCTATTGCAATTTTAACAGAGAAGAACATAGCTTCCTGGGGCCCTATTTTATCGATCTTCCTGTATGAAATTTCCTAGCCCGTTCGGGGCATCACAGCCATACTCCCCCTCCCCCCCCCCCCCCCCGGTTTTGTTACCTGTGCTAACGCAAGCAGGTTCGATTCTGCAGTGCAGCTGACAGCAGCAGAAGAGTCCTGGTGCAGCAATAGTAGGGCAGCAAAGCAGTCCTTGGTCAACAGCAGGTCAGCATGGAAGACTACACAGCTGGGCGGTCCTTCTTCCTGGCAGAGACCACAGGTTCAGAGATGATCTGAAAAGTTGGCTCTGAGGGTCCATTATTTATACATGGTGCCAGCTTTGAAGTGGAAGTTTCGAAATCCTTCCACCCCATGAGGTCGTAGATCTTCCTCCCTTCCATCCCTGGATTCAGCTTGTCTGGGGACACAAAAGACCAGATTTAAACCCCTTGTGAGTGTGTCGAGACAGAGTCTCTGTGATGTGCAAGTGTAGCAGGTGACAGCTCCTCCCCTTCATCATGACAAAGATGTTGACCCCTACCAGCCGATATCCAGCCGGAATGGCTAGTGTGAGGTCAGTGTCTGAACTTTCTCTGAGCCGGGTTTTGGTGAGGAACATTAAATCCCATGAGTGTGCTTCCAAGGAAAGCCAAATTTCATCACTGTGTCTAGGGAGGGATCTGCAGTTAATCAGGCAGGCCCTTATGGGGGGCGAGTGGGTAGGTGCCTGATTAGTGGGGGCGGGGTTTGTGGAGGGAGCAGCTATGAGTTGCAGGGAACCTGGCATAAAAGAGTATGAGCAGATGCTGCAGACCGATTGTTGGTGAGATCCCATGCAATCTACTTTGAATGTGTAGTCACAATCCCAGATATTCAAATTTAGAAGTTGTTCCCTGGACCAACAGATTCGCCCGCCGGGAGAGCCAAGGGCAGCATGGCTGGTGCTGGCTGTTGTCCGGAGGCAGACGGGCGCAGACACGCTTACCTTAGGCGAGCCTTCGGAGCGCCAGTGGTGCACCCGCTGTAGCCCCATATAAGTATACACCCATGAGCGGGTAAGCTACAGTGCAGCCCCGAAATGCACCGCTTTTGGCCTCATGGTGAATTCCTGGGAGGGAGGGAGGGTCAGGTGTAGAGAGCCTGCCCCGATCGAGTGGAGTGTGCCTCAACGCTTTCAATTCAAATTCAAGTAAGTAGCAATACTGTTTGAAAAGCATAAAAACATGAATACACAGTTTTTAAAAGAGTTTGCTTGCACCTTACGGCAGTCGGCACCCCATTAAAGAGGGTATTAAATTAAAATTCTTTAGACACCAAACTCAATATTCCTACCAGCTCCCATGTGAAAGTTTAGCTCCCAATTGAAAGCCATCACTTATAAAATATAATAAAGTAACCCAATGTCATCCTATGGGAGAGGTAGGCCTTGCAGTAGTAAAAAACGGATTTAGGGATTTTTCTCTACAAGGACATGCAAAAGTTAAAAGTACATGTCCAACTTTTTAAAGACACTGCTCCCTGCCTTGCGGGCTGCTCAGGGTCTATTTTAGGGATGACTTGTATGTATTCAAAAGGAAGGTTTAGACCTGATACAAGGTTTACTTTGCCAGGTCGAAATGGCAGTTTAAAACTGCACACAAAGGCTGCAATGGCAGGCCTAATATATGTTAAAAGGCTACTTAAGTAGGTGGCACAATCAGCGAGCAGGCCCACTAGTAGCATTTAATTTGCAGGCTATGGGTACAGGTAGTACCACTTTACTAGGGACTTATGAGTACCTTAAATGTGCAAATTTGGTGTAAGTACTCTAGCACAGCTTAGCAGTGGTAAAGTGTGCAGAGTCCTGAGGCCAGCAAAAACGATGTCAACAAAAACAAGAGGACTGAAGACAAAATGTTGGGGGTGGGGGACCCACCCAAGGCTGTCAGGTGCAATAGTCAATAACAAAGCAATCACAGCATGATTTACGGCTATAGTAAGGGCTCAACTGAGGACAATATTTTCACTTAAACGAGATGGGCAGCAGTTACCACAACACACAGAAATATACCAAAAAGTGACGGATGGAATGCTTGGATTAATTTCAGCAACTGGTAATTATTTGGGCAGCATAAAAATCCATCATTATTTTGCACACCATGTCACCTCAGTTTTGATCCTGCCATAGGCAAATCAGTTTGGAGTCTACTCCAATAGGAACAGTCACCCCAAATTGCAAGAACAGGTCTTTCCCGAACTGGAATACAAGCAACCCACAGCTGGCTTTGCACTGATTGGAGCTTCTCATTTGGCTGCAGCTTGGTTCCAGTGACACACTGAGCATAGGTCCCACTTCTGGGCATAGCCATTGCATTTAGGATGGAAGACTAAAGTATACAAGAAAAGTGATGGATTGAATGTTTCAATTAATTTCATCCACTGGTAATTATCTGAGCTGCATCCCATCCTATCAATATTTTGCACATCATTCCACATCAGTTTGGACACAGCCATATGCAACTCAGTCTTGACCCTTCTCAAGCAGGTGAAGTCCAGCCCGAAGTGCAAAGCCAGTTCCTCCCTGAACAGGAACACAAGCCACTCAGGAGAGGTGTGGTGCAGCTGCCATGGCGACTTACGCTGGAATCTGGGTATCACGGTTCGATCCCCAGCGCCGGTGGCAGATTAGCCCAGCACCATGTGACACATTGGTGTTTCTGATCCAGTCCGATCCAGTCTGTGATTGCGCATGGCCAGAACAGGCAGCAACTGTGCAGACGTGCGGCAGTTGCAGCGGTCGGTCCACGGCCGTTCCTCCAGCCGTCCTTCCAGTCACTTTCTTTGTCGTTCTGTTCCTTTTGCCGGCGTTACAGTGCTCTAAGAAGAGCTTAAGACGAGCCGCCGGCCGCCAGAGGAACCGCAAAAGCCCCGCATGTATCCTGTTGCCACCACCGCTATTGGGACCAACGGGAGCGACAAGGCAGTGGCAGCGGCACCGGCATCAGGCGGCACCAGGCATCAGGCACCAGGCACTCGGCACCTTCTACCCCCCACCTTCTATCTTCAAGCTACAAAACAGCCGGAACAGGCACCGGAACCCTACAGCTACAGCAACAGCCCCCTCCCACCATCCTAGTGGCAGTGTAGCCACCTACTTGCGCCCCATCTCTCTCCGCATATCCTGAGGTGAGCGACACGAGGGCGGGTGGGCACTGGAGGGCAATCGGGGGGAAGCAGGAGTGTGCAACGGAGTGAGTGAGAAGAAAAAAAACCTGCAACCCGGCACTCCTTCGCACAGAGGAAAGTAACATGATTCCTCAATCACTCAGCCACGAAGCCCCGCTGCAAGCCACTACGTGGTCTGGTGGATGGGCAGCTTGATCCATACAGACATCAGAGACACCCAGAGCAATAACTTAGGAGCCAAGGTCTGCGGTGTGAGCGGCAATGAACATTGTAGTTTCTTATCTTAAAGGTGTTTTCTTTTTCTTTTTAAAGGGCATTTTAAAAGTACTGCAGCACTTCCAACAATACTCCTATCATTACGGAGAGCATGAGGCCCGCAAATCATAACGAAACCATAACAAACCTTTGACTGCTCAGCTCAGCTTAAGCCCAAGCTCAAGCCATTTATTCCAGGAGCGAGACATAGATACTCGACCAGTGCAGCCGCCCAACAGCCCAACAGGTCCACAGCTCAACAGCTTAATAGCCTAATAGCTTAACTACAATTGCTCAACAACTTAATAGCCTAATAGCTTAACTACAATTGCAACAGCTTAACAGCTCAATAGGTTAGCAGTTCAACAGTCCAACAGTTTAACGGGAGGGCTTCTACCTAATCCCCTCAAGACATCAACCCTCCTTAACGAGGACTCAACGCAAAGCATAAAAATGAGGACAAGAAACTCAAACCTGGTCCAACACCAAGAAAAACACCAAGAAAAGCATCGTCCCCATAAATCAGCAAGGCGGTAAAAGTCAAAGCTGCTCTACCCTCTAGGTCAGAGGTCTTCAAACTTTTTGATGCCGAGACCCCCTTGTAAAACCTTTTTAGGCATAAGGACCCCCTTCCGTCAAAAGTTTCTAGAAACTGGTACTCCTCATCATCAACTTTTGACAACCATAAATGCGCCTGTTAGACCTCATCACATTCCTCCATCATTCATCCACCCACACTTTCACACATCCATCCATCCACCCTTTCATTCTTCCATCCATACATCCATCCTTCATCCATCCATCCACCCTTTCATCCTTCCATCCATACATCCATCCTTTACCCATCCACCCTTCCTTCCATCCACCCATCATTCATCCACCCACCTTTTCACAAATCCATCCATCATTCATCCATGCAACCTTTTATCCATTCATACATCCATCCACCCTTTCATCTTCCCATCCTTCATCCACCCACCCTTTCATCCTCCCATCCATACATCCATCCATCCTTCACCTAGCCACCCTTTCATCCATCCACCCACCCACCCTTTCATCCATCCACCCACCCTTTCATCCATCCATCTACCCATCATTCATCCCCCACCTTTTCACACATCCATCCATCCATCATTCATCCATCCACCCTTTCATCCATCCATCCTTATCTGTCCACCCTTTCATTCTTCCATTCATACATCTATCCTTCACCAATCTATCCTTCATCCATCCACCCTTCATCCATCCACCCTTTCATTCATCCATCCACTCATCATTCATCCACCCACCTTTCCACACATCCATCCATACATACATCCATCATCCATACATTCACCCATCCTTTACCCATCCACCCTTCCTTCCATCCACCCATCATTCATCCACCCACCTTTTCACACATCCATCCATCATTCATCCATGCAACCGTTTATCCATTCATCCATCCATCCACCCTTTCATCCTCCCATCCATACATCCATCCTTCATCCATCCCCCCTTTCATCCTCCCATCCGTACATCCATCCTTCATCCATCCACCCTTTCATCCTCCCATCCATACATCCACCCACCCATTCATCCATACATCCATCCACCCATCATTCATCCCCCACCTTTTCACACATACATCCATGCATCATTCATCCATGCAGCCTTTTATCCATCCACCCTTTCATCCTCCCATCCATACATACATCCATCCTTCATCCATCCACCCTTTCATCCTCCCATCCATAAATACATCCATCCTTCATACATCCACCCTTTCATCCACCCTTTCATCCTCCCATCCATCCATCCATCCATCCATCCTTTCATCCATCCATCCTTCATCCGTCCACCCTTTCATTCTTCCATCCATACATCTATCCATCACCAATCTATCCTTCATCCATCCACCCTTTCATCCTTCCATCCATACATCCATCATTCATCCATCCATTCACCCTTCATTCATCCACCCATCTTTTTACACATCCATCCATCATTCATCCATCCAACCTTTCATCCATCCATTCTTCCGTCCACCCTTTCATTCTTCCATCCATACATCTATCCTTCACCAATCTATCCTTCATCCATCTACCCTTTCATCCTTCCATCCATACATCCATCATTCATTCATCAACCCTTTCATTCATCCATCCACTCATCATTCATCCACCCACCTTTTCACACATCCATCCATCCTTCAGCCTTTCATCCATCCATCCACCCATCATTCATCCACCCACCTTTTATGTGCCTCTCTCATGGGCGGGGGTGAGGGGGGAGAATCAGTATCTCTCTGCGTCAACTTCATTCTTTTTTCCCACTCATGGGAGGGCATCTCTGTGCCTCCCTGCTGGGGGCGGGGGACGTGTCACAGGACCCACAGCTCCAGGTGCGCAACATCCATTGAACTCAAGGGGCTACACTACAGCCTGCTCCCCCAGACGCCACCCCCTAGCCCCCTTCCCCAGCTCGTGTATGTGAGCCCGGCTGTAATAGCTTCAGGGACACACACACAGTCACACCCAAGTACTTGACAGGTTTTTAACCCCTTCCATGCTCATGACGGAACGGTTCCGCCATGAGCGTAAGGTGGCCTGTGCTTATGACGGAACAGTTCCGTCATGGTTCCATAGGCCCAATGGAACGTTCAGCACCGGAGCAAAATTCGCGCAGCACAGAAGGGGTTAAAAGACCTTTTACTTCTTAATGAGGCGTTGATGATTTTCACACCTGGGTGTGAATTAGGCCTCTGCCGTAAGCACCCTCAGCCCAATGCCAGGAACTGCACTCTGCAGAATCTGCGACCCCCTTCCCAGGACTCCACGACCCCCCTTGGGGTCGCGCCCCACAGATTGAAGAGGGAGCACCAAATTAGGGTCAACCGCCAAGGAGGGCCTCCCGGAGGACCAGCAAACAGGCGAGCCAATAACAGAGCCTGAAACTCCATTGGGAATGGCCCTAAACCCAAACGAGTCCATGGCTACCAGGAACAGTCTCAGCATCACAAAGAGAATGACCACCACAAATGGTAACAGAGACATTCCTATACCATACAAATTCAAACAACACACTTGATGAACCTGGCGAATCTGGAGGAGCAGTGTGCTCATCATGCTCAAGAAAAAACACCAGAATTGCCAGAACATTAGCAGATGCCAGTGACAGAAGCCTAGGACCCCATTCATCCAGGCATTTAGCTGTCCCACTCTCACCAGAAATAATTATTGTCCGGGGGGACAGAGTATCAGAAACCAAAATGGTACCAGGCACGCCCAGCCTTAACAACCCCAACAACTCAGCAAGTCAAAACTTAGGGAATATGAAAACGGGCTTTGTGGAAAATGGAGCTAATGGGGCTAATGCTCTCATATCAAGCAAAACATCAGAATCCAAGGAGGATATCATTAGCGGCCAAATCTAATGCCACCACCCAAACCCGACTCCCCCGTTAGCCCAAGGGGGTATAACAACAAATCGACAATCAATTGACCATCTGAGTACGCAAGCCCCCATGGCATTTAAGGGTGACTTACTGCAAGGTCGAACTGGATGAACTGCCCGACGACATGGTCAAATTGCAAAAACGGGGCCACAAACTAAACTAATCGGGGCCCAATTGGTTTACCCAACAGAGGCACAACATGAAGGCCGAACTCCCCCAGACGCTTGCCCACCTGACAGAGTATCGGATAGCGCTAATAACCAAACAGGAGACAGTAGAGAGAGTAGAGTATTACATATTCAACCAAACTAGCCTCTCTGCCCCCTAAATCTGGATTTGTGCGGGCCTCTTCTTCAGTTCCAAGACAGAACACGGGCCATTTACAACTCCTACAAGATCCATCTCAGAGATAACTGATTCACTTCAGCATCAGCCGAATGTCCAAGCCAAGACACTACATTTAAACGGCATCCTAACCCCTCAAACTTCAGCTGTTCCTTTCTAGAAAATGACCTTTGGATCCTCAGTCCGCCCAGAATGGTAGCGGAAAAAGATCAGAAGCCCCCTACATTTGAAAATCATTTAGCACTGATCAATGACGCTCTGATTTCAATGGACACTCAAATGAATATACTACAAACAGTTGCCGGTCCGATTTTGCGGATAGACTCCAAACTGGAACATTTGAAGTCACTGATACACAGAGGCCAGGCCAATACAGCTTTAACAGTCAAACAAGAGGCCTGCGGCTGTAGCCCAATATTGCACAACCTAGAAAAGCTTCCAGCGATAATGAACAAGCTAGTCGAGGATCTTTAGAACGATGTCAGTAGGCAACTGAACATCTCACACTCCCAACAAAATATAAAGAAGTTTACAAGCACGAAATACTCACAAACCAATGACAAAGAATCCTCGCAAGAAATGACAGGGGCCCTGGCTGACCATCAAAACAGGGCTGAAGAAATCGTAATAAAAACTATCCACGATCCAGACAACGACCAGGGAACTCAAAACAAGCCAAAGCTGGCAACCCCAGACATTCATCATCTATCTCGAAAAAACAAGAAAAAGTAAACAAATTGAAAAAAACCAAATCCAACAACAAAGGCTCCATTCGGCAGTGGCTGCTGCCCGAAAAACAGGAGACTGAGGTTCATATTGCAGATCAACACGAGATCAATATCTCACCTCAGAGTCAGAACCTAAATAAAAGTACTGCAGGTTCACAAGTACGAGGCAAAACCAACACTGAAACTATCCCTGACAACATTGTGGACACCCTACGGCCCATATGTTAAAGCCCGTGGTTACGAGGGAACAAAAACAAAGCTGGTGTTCTAACAACTCACAAGGACAACAAGCTGGGGAAGGAAACTATGAACTACATAAAGATCTGGAATTAAACTTAAAGAGTCCCCCATCGACCAAACTGGTGAATAAAAGCTCGAAAAGCACGAACCAAGGAACACCTATAACAAGCAAACATACTACCACGCCAGTACCAGGCCATCTCAAGGCAAAATTGTATTTACCGATAACAGAGAGATGAAACCCACTCAAAATCGACCATTGATCAAGAGCAAAACTCAGCAGACGGTGGCTAATCTAAATCAGGCAGGGGATGATCTGAACATCCAGGCAAAGACAACCCAAAATTTTAGAGGCCCACGATGCACAGGAGGTAATTCTCCAACAAAATCTGCCATCCAAAGACCACGATGATCTGAAAATATTGATGTATCCTGAATATATCTCACAGGGGAAATGGTATATTCTCAATCGCAGCAATCTCCTGAAACTGCACAAATATTCCGGCTCTATAAAAGATAAAAACAACCGATATTGAGAGTGTGTCTTTTCTTGCCCCAGGACCAAGTGAGATCAATGAGACAACAGAGCTAATTTTTTTCCATCTGGCTAAAAATAGTGACCTGAAGGAACTGCCAGGCCCCCAAGAACAGATTAAACAGAAAAAGCCACTTATAAATGACTCAACCCGCCCAGTACCACCAGCTGAGTCCATCCTCCACGGTACCAAAAGCGGCCCAAAAATAAATCTTGCCAACGACAGCCTAATTAAAATAACAACATGCTTGGGAGGGGGCACCCGCTCCTGCTCGATTAGGGGGAACAGCAGCAAGGACTGGTCTTGGCTCCCACGGGCCTTAAATCTTAGCCCCTAAAACCAGGTCCCCGCAAGTAAGGAGACCGTGTCATCTAAGTTTCAGCACCTTCCGAAAAATGGCTTAGCCAAGTACAGAAACCCTTTGGACAACACTTGAAGATTAAATATTATGACCTGGAATGTCGCAGGGAATGTTAGTGCAAAGCTGGTGCAAAACCAATCGGCACTAACATTCCTTGAAGGTGCCGACCTAATTTGCACTCAAGAAACATGGGCAATTAAACCTATATCAATAAGAGGTTACACTGAATAAGCCAGCTATCAAAGGCAATATATTCGGAAGACCCTCAGGCGGGATTTTTATATACATCAAGCATTCTCTAAAAATACACTTCACAGAAATAAAAACCCCATCAAACATGTTTCTGGCGGATACCCTGAAAGGCCTTTCCATGGTCAATGGCCCACTCTCAATCCTTCTAATTAACGTTTATTATAATTCCCATGGGCCAGGTGCCAAGAATAAGCTGACTCAGCTGATAAATCAGATAGAAATGCTGCTCTTACAGTTCGCATCCATTGAATCTATCATCCTTGGGGATTTTAACACACACAATATAGGGGATATTGCACCACAAAGTAGCCACTCCGGGCTCACAGGAATTTTTAATTCCCTATTGCAAACTTATAATCTGACAACTGCAAAAACAACAGTTGATGGACAGAATGCAGAACAATGTCATACATTCACCCCAGTACAGAGATCTGGGTCTAAATCCATCATTTTTTTGCACTCCACACCACCCCCAGTTCAGATATGGCTATATGCAAATCAGCCTTGACCCTGTGCCTCATGGGTACAGTCCAGCCTGAACTGCCAAGCCATGTCTTCCCTGGACCGGAATCAAGCATCCTAGGACCGGTTTCTGGCTATCAGTCGTCATCAGCCAGGATAGCTTGATTCCAGTGGTGTGGAGAGCACAGGACTCACGTCTGAGCATACCCGTCCCACTCGGGGTGACAAATGCAAAAACAACAGTTGATGGACACAATGCAGAACAATGTCATACATTCACCCCAGTACAGAGATCTGGGCCTAAATCCATCGTTTTTTTGCACTCCACACCACCCCAGTTCAGACATGGCCATATGCAAATCAGCCTTGACCCTGTGCCTCATGGGTACGGTCCAGCCCGAACTGCCAAGCCATGTCTAGCATCCTAGGACCGGTTTCTGGCTATCAGCGCCATCAGCCAGGATAGCTTGATTCCAGTGGTGTCGAGAGCACGGGACTCACGTCTGAGCATACCCGTCCCACTCGGGGTGACAAATGCAAAAACAACAGTTGATTGACAGAATGCAGAACAATATCATACATTCACCCCAGTACAGAGATCTGGGCCTAAATCCATCGTTTTTTTGCACTCCACACCACCCCAGTTCAGACATGGCCATATGCAAATCAGCATTGACCCTGTGCATCATGGGTACGGTCCAGCCCGAACTGCCAAGCCATGTCTTCCCTGGACCGGAATCAAGCATACTAGGACCGGTTTCTGGCTATCAGCCGTCATCAGCCAGGATAGCTTGATTCCAGTGGTCTAGAGAGTACAGGACTCACGTCTGAGCATACCCGTCCCACTCAGGGTGACAAATGCAAAAACAACAGTTGATTGACAGAATGCAGAACAATGTCATACATTCACCCCAGTTCAGAGATCTGGGCCTAAATCCATTGTTTTTTTGCACTCCACACCACCCCAGTTCAGACATGGCCATATGCAAATCAGCCTTGACCCTGTGCCTCATGGGTACAGTCCAGCTTGAACTGCCAAGCTATGTCTTCCCTGGACCGGAATCAAGCATCCTAGGACCGGTCTCTGGCTATCAGCCGTCATCAGCCAGGATAGCTTGATTCCAGTGGTGTGGAGAGCACGAGACTCACGTCTGAGCATACACGTCCCACTCGGGATGACAAATGCAAAAACAACAGTTGTTGGACAGAATGCAGAACAATGTCATACATTCACCCCATCGCATATAGGATGTTGCTGTGAATTATACAAACTAGTTATTGATGGAATGCTTGACAAACGCTCAGTCATTGGTAAATAAACAGGGCTGCATTATTTTGTGCACTATGCTACCTCAGTTTGGTCCCAGCCATGGTAACTACACAAAATATTGAGTTAAAAATATCGACTTACATAAATATCGACTTCAAAACATAGAATGGACAAAATATCGAATGGACAGAATATAGTCAACAAAAATATAGAATCTAAGGTAAGTAATTTAATATCGATTTTTATAAATATAGAAAGTCAAAATATCAAAGTAAATAATATAGGTATTAAAATATATCTAGTTTTTAATAATATCACATTTTTTAAAGTGTTTTGTATGTTAGCATATGTGTGAAAAGTGTATTTTTTTTGTAATTTATTTTAAGTAATGAATTTTATGTTATTTAATTTTTGCATAATTTAATTTTGTATCGGGTTGTGGGTTTATAGGGCAATAGGGTAATAGGGAGGGAAGTAATTTAATGATATTAAATAAAATATTAATTTTTAGAAATTATTAATTATTTTTTATTTAATTTTGCGTTTTAGTTATGCAGCGGGTTGTGGGTTTTTTGAGGAATAGGGTGGGAAGTAACTTAATTGTAATTAATTAAATATTTTAATTTAGTTATTGATATTTATTTAGAATTAATTGTCAACTAATTTTTTATTGGTAATTATTTAATTTTTAATTGGTAATTAATTTTCATTAATTGATTATTTGATATTATGTGAATTTTATCAATTTATTTTCCGTAGCGGGTTGTGGGTTTATAGGGGAATAGGGTGGGAAGTTACTTAACTGTAATTAATTAAATATTTTGATTTATTTATTGGTATTTATTTTGAATTAATTGGTAATTAATTTTTAATTGTTAATTAATTAATTGTTAATCGGAAATAATTTGTATTTTTAGGTAATGAATTTTAATAATTAATATGTATTTGTATTTTTTATTAAATTATTATTATTATTGATTATTATATTAAATTGGTAATTACTTTTTTTTTTTATTGGTATTGATATTTAATTAATTTTTATTCATAAAATAAATATTTACTTTCCCTACTGTTAAGCTCACTAGAGTGGGAATAGTAATTTTTACCCATACGCTATCCAACGCTTTGCCTACTGTTACACTCCCTGGAGTGGGAATAGTAATTTTACCCTCCCGCTATCCAACGCTTTCCCTACTGTTGCACTCTCTGGAGTGGGAATAGTAATTTTTACCCCTACGCTATCCAGCGCTTTCATTACTGTTGCACTCACTGGAGTGGGAATAGTAATTTTTACCCCTATGCTATCCAACGCTTTCCCTACTGTTGTACTCACTGGAGTGGTAATAGTAAAATTTACCCTCCCGATATGTTAATATATATATATGTTTTAAAAAATAAAAGTGTATGTTTTTTATAACTTAAATTAATTATTTTATAATTTTAAGGTTTTTTAGGTTTTTTAAGTATGTTTTAGTTAATTATTTTTAATATTTCATTAATTTTAAATTACTTTTAAGATATTTAAAAAAAATCGATATTTTGACTAACTATATATTTTTTAACGATATTTTTGATTCAATATTTTTGTACTTACCTGTTTGTAGATAGGAATTCGATAATTTTGTATTCGATATTTTATTCTCGATATTTTTGTAAGTCTATATTTTTGAAATAGATATTATGTCAGTGATCCCCCAGCCATATTCAAATCAGTTGATTGACCCTGCTCCAATAGGAACAGTCCAGCCTAAACTGCAAAGCCAGGTCCTCGATGAACTGGAGCACAAGCAGTTTTTTAGCCTGATTAGGGGTTTGTGAGTCTGGTGCAGCTCAGATCCAGTGGCACAGTCAGCACAGGACCTCGATTGGGCATCCCTGTCGGAGGGCATTGCACTGAAGTATATAAAAAAGTGGTTGATGGAAGAGGGGGAAAGCTAACCACAGAGGATGGCAGGCGCATAGAAGGAGATCTTCGGAGCCAAGCCAGATAATCCTGACATATCCTCGCTTAGTGGAAGCCACCCAAGCTCGAAAAGGGATGCCGGAGCCTCCAATTAATTCCATGAATTTCATGCTGGAATAATAAACTCTGTAGCCATAGAGCAGACTTGGGACTATACTGTTACACAACCCCTGCTAGTGGCGTGGTGGGCTGCTGGTCTGGGAGCGTGCCCAAGAGCACCCTATTACTGAGTGAGAGCAGCATATGCTGAGACTTTTTTTTTTTATTTAAAAAAAACCTTTATTTGTTCCAAGTGGTGACACAGCCAAAGCGCCTACAACCCTGGGGCCAGCGGCAAAAATAGTAAATTAGTGAATTCCTTCAGTAGTTACACAGCCCATCAGCCGACAACCCTGTGGTCCGGCGGCAAATTGTACGTAGGTGCATGTGATATAGACAGGATCAGCATTCTTTGTAACTGTAAATGTAAATGTAAAATGAATTTGTAGAGCGCATAAATCACACGAAGGTCTCAGAGCGCTAGCAGATACCTCAGTACAGATACAAAGAGCAGGACTATGGGTTAGTTGCCAGAAAGAGCCAGATTTTATAGTGCTTACGGAACCTTAGATGGTTAGGTTCTGTCCTGATCTGGAGGGGCAGGGAGTTCCAGGCTTCGGGGCCTGTTTTACTAAAGGCTCTATCGCCATTTCTGACCGTACGTACCCTGGGGACCGTCAGAAGTGACTTGCTGGAGGATCTGAGAGATCTTACCGGATTGTGAGGTTTGAGCTTTTGTTGTATGTATGTTGGTCCATGTCCATTGATGGTTTTGTGGACTAGGCAGCATAACTTACATTTTATGCGCTTCTTTATTGGGAGCCAGTGAAAGGTTTTTAGGCAGGGCAGAGATGGGGTGCGCGGGGGGAGATTAAGCACCAGTGTTGCAGCCATATTTTGCAGGACCTGCAAACGGGCCAGGAGAGTGGTGTTAATTGAGGACAATAGTGAGTTCCCATAGTCTATCCGACTGACAATAAGTCCCTGCATAATGGGCATGCGAGATGGAAGAGGGATCTATTTAAAGATCTTCCTCAAACTAAACAATAAACACAAAATTGCAAGTATAGCACACAAGCTCCTTGTAGTCTTATTTACCCCGTGTACCACGCTATCAAGATTTCTCAACTCTGAGTCAATTTGCCTTTGAACCGTGTGAAACATGCTTAATATTAAACCAACCCACCCCCCCTCCATTCCCCCCTTTTCCACACACAAAGTGATTGGTCAGCTGCACACTCATCCATCACACTTCAGGATACTGTACACCCTAAATCCTCAGCTCTCCTGCTGCAGAAGAGGGGTCACACACAATACTCGTATCACCCCTCCGCTATAGGGCTCCAGAACATTGCAAGGCCCCAGGGTAGATGACGTAAGAAATCCTAACACTTTGCGGGTCCCGTCCATCAATCACACGCACACTCCCTTATCCCTCCCAGCACATGGAGGCACCCAATGCGAAGACGTAGTCACCCCGCGTCAGCATCTATTCTGTCTTACCGTCAATGGGAGCCACCGGAGTTACTTCGGTTCCATTTTCCACGTCTGCGTCTTCCCCCTGAGTGGCGCCACTTAAGTATGATTGATACAGTGCCCAGAAGCTTTTTGGGCGGCTTGTGGGTGGTAAAAGTTCACTATAGTTTTCAGTTTGGGTGCAACAGTAAAGCATGTCCTGTGCCCAGCGGGTAGCAGTGGGCAGAGGGCCTCTCATCCAGCAGATCGCCACCACTCGTCGCGCTATCAGCATCCCCATATCCGCCAGGCGGCGGATCGCCACCGGTAGGCCCCGAGAATGTCCAATGAGTGCCAGTGCAGGATCAGGAGTCAGCTCAACCTCCAAAATCTTGCTCATTTCAGAGAAAATCTTTGTCCAGTACACCTGAATGCCTGGACAGTTCCATGCTAAGTGGAGAAAGTCAGCAATTGGCTCAGGACATCTCTCACATGCGCGGACAGGCACAGACCGTCTCTGTGCAGCCTCTCGGGAGTATAATACACCCTTTGAAGAAATTTGAAATGTATTAATCTATGCTTCCCGTTTAAGGAGATCTTCCTGGTGCTAACACAACAATAGTGCCACATTGCGCCGTCTATTGTAACGGCTAAATCTCTCTGCCAGTCCACTGTAGCCTTCATAAGCTGGTGCTCCTCGTGGGACATTGCAAGCCTGTATAAATTGTTCAATAATTTACGGTGGGATTCCGATTTTATTACGTACGTTAGCTCCGTAACTTCCGGCGGTTCCGCCAGGTCCGGCCCTAGCAAATCTAGGAAGGCGCTACGAACTCTGTAGTACTGGAATCGAAGCAGTAGTGTCAGATCCCTTCTATCGCCTGTCACCTGCTCCCAGGTTTTAACAGTGCCGTCTTTGAAGAAGTCCCCTGCCAGGTGTATGCAGAGTTGCTGCAAAGCCCGTACTACTCCCTTTTCTCGAATAGGGGGCAGCCTCACTGTCCAGTCCACTAGCATTAGCGGCGAATAGACCAATACGCTCCCCTGCCTCTGCAGCAGGGTGTGCCACGCATGATTAGTAGCTGTGATTGAATCTAGGATACATGTCCTGCGGTTCATTGGCTGGAACACCGTGACCGGAAGGGTAAGGGGCTCCACAAACAGCTTTTCCATGAGCACGTGCGGGATGCGTTGTTCACCGTGCACCCAAGTATGCAAGTGCGCCACCTGCGCCACTCTATAGTAGAGCGCACAATGTCTGCTAGGGATTGGTAAAACGCTGGTGAATAATAGTTTGGACCATAGACGTTAACTACAACAAAGTCCATACCCTGCCCTTTGCAGTGTGCGATCACAAATCTGCCCTCCGCATCTACACGTGAAGAGGTTAAAGTAAGTTTCGACTTAGGATTCATCCAGGTCAAGATTCCTCTGGCGTGGGTCGTGAAGCCTGCCGCCACTATGTTCCCCTCCAGGCATTTACTGTGTAGCATTCTGCTGGTGAGAGGCAGGTGCGTCTCCTGGAGGAGAGATATATCCACCTGCAGACATTGTAGGTAGCTAATCACTTTCTTTAGCTTACGGAAATCGTTCAGTCCTCTTACATTCCATGTGAGAGCCCGAACTGTAACAGAAGAATCACGATACCCCTGTTTAGGTGTATTCAGCGTATTTACAGATGTAATAGTTTGTTAAAGCGCAGTGCCCATATGAGCCTAGCATGACCAGTGTGTGAAAACAGTGCACAAACCCTCCCCATAAATAATTCAAAACAGCAAACATGACCCCCGCCGCCCACAGCATCCCCCCCCCCTTCCAACTGGGCCATGCAGAGTGCTCTACCACTCCTCCTTCCCCCTTCCCCTGTCCAGAACATGGCAGTCTCTGTAGAGACAAAGTGGGTGAAGTGCACGTGGGGGCCGAGGTTACCTGGCTGCCATCCAGGTGTGCGAACGCGCACTACTCTGGGGACCCCCTCGCCACCACCCGCATCAGTCCATATTAATCACAGGAGAGGTTACTCCTTAACATAGCAGATTTACAATACCTGAGTGACCGAATAAGTAATCTGCATGCTCCGCTATGCCCACATCTCCTAGGCTCTACATAGATACGCTCTCCCTATTCTACGAGGACCCGCCTGCAGCATAATACCGAGCCCGCCAGTTGGAAGCACCCTGCAGTCATCGAGACAGGCCCCAGCGCAGCAAATTAAGGATTGTTAACCCTTCTCTAAGCCCAATGCGGCTTTAGCAATCCCACCTCTATACCCAGAGTCTCACAGAGGAACCCAACTGTCCTTGCTGCTATCTGCAGCCTCGTCCTCTTACCATATTATGCAGCCATCAGAAAGTCGACAGTTACTCTTGTTCCTCCAGTTGGTTATCGCCTTCCGCAACTTCAGCCGGAAGATACGCCTCCCTGCGTTGGTACTTCGACCAGTTCTTTAAAGCTTGCTGCAGTGCTCTAGGGTCAGTAAACAGATGTGAGTGTCCTTGTCGATTAACACGTAGTTTATCCGGGTACAGCATGGCGTAGTCCAGGCCTAGGTCTCTTAATTGTCTCTTGAGCGGGGCAAAGTGCTTGCAGGCCTCCTGCACTATGGCGGTGAAGTCCGGATAAAGCGAGATCTCCGAGCCCTCATATTGCAGTGTTTTCCTTTCCCTAGCTTACCTCAGGGCCGCATCTCTGTCTCTGTAGTTAAGCAGTTTTGTAATAATAGGCCGCGGAGGGGCCCCCGGACGCGGGCGCGGGCCCAACGAACAATGAGCATGCTCCACTACGAACATTGGAGAGAATGCTTCAGCCCCGAGAAGGGTGGTTAGCAGTTTCTCATTAAAGAGTTCAATTTTTCCTGTCTGTGTCGTCTCTGGGAGTCCCGTTATTCGGAGGTTGCAGTGACGGGAACGGGCTTCCAAATCTTCTGTTTTGTCCTGCAAGTTCTGAATTAGCCTGTTCAACCTTTTATGGTCTGTGTCCAGCTCTGTCTGCGCCTCCTCCGCCTCCATTAGCCTCCTCTCGGACATGTCAAGGCTTTCCACGTGTTTATCTATGCGCTCCGCCATTCTGTAGCTAAGGGTGTCCAATTTAGATCCCAGCTACGTCATACTGTTTTGCAGGCCTTTCTCCATTGCTAGGAGCATGTTCTTAATGTCCGCACCCCGCCATCTCGTCATCCTCCTGCTCTGCAGTCTTATATGTACCTGTGCCACCCTGAGATTTCAAGCACCTTTGTTCAAAGGTAAGTTTGCTCTGCGTCTTATCGCCTTTGCCCATCGTGCGGCGTGTAGTGCCGTGCTCTGAGAGTCGCAGCTCGGCAGTTGGAACAAGCTCCTACCAATCACCTAGGTTCAGACCCGCCAGAAGTACTCGGCACACAGTGTCAGCAATTCCCCAAGTTGCTCTCACCCTAGCTCAGGCTTGTCTCGTACCTTTAGGCCAGTTGAGGTCGTCACTTGCCAGCCTTGCAGAGTAGTATATTGCGCCCAGGAATGCCAATTCTCTACCGGGCCGGTCTCCCACCAGCCCTCGGGGGCGTTAGTCCAAGGGGGTTAGCTGGGACTAGTCAAATTCCCCCTGTCGCTCCGACATCGTGGGTCACTGTGCGCAGGATGGCCGTGAAATCAGATGGGGGGGGGCGCAGGCAGTCCCTACCCCCAGGCCGGTTCACTCGCCCTCCTGGGGCTGACACTTCTGGGTGGGATGCCGCCTGGGGACCGTGGGTGCGCCGTCCAGACCACCCCGTGTGGAGGAGTGCAGCAGGGTCCGGAAATTCTCCGTCCTCTGACGCTCAGCATGTAGGTAGTGGTGGACCAGCTCTAACTCACAATCCCTAAAGTGCACCCCTGCAGCAGCCAAGGGACCCCCGGCCACCCAAGCTGATCAGTCGGGGTCCCCCGCTCCTCCAATGCTGCCAAAGTCTTATGTCTGCTCGCGCCATTCAGCAACCTTGTGGCCTGGAAGTCTTGTAATCGGTGCCCCAAAAAGGGGGGGGGGCACTCGCGTCGCACACTACACCTCCTTCTTTCTAGTGTCCTACCGTCTGAAGAGTCCTCTGTCGCTGGAGTCTTAAGTCTCCTGTGTGCCGCGTCCCGGGCCGTTGGCCGGGGTCCAGCCGCACGTACAGCGACGTCGACTGGGCTGCGCAAGTACTGGAGGCCGCGGCTCTAGGGCACAGCCAGATGCCACCGCACCGGCTCTGAGAACTCCTGATGTGCGTTCTCAATTCGCTGTTACGAGGGGTCGCTTAGTTCTCCGTCGTCTCCCCTCCGTCAGGAGCTGTGAGGGCACTTTAGCTCGCCTCTCCGGTGCAGGATAATTTAAGGATAAAGTTGATGTGGGCAGGAGCTATGGGACTAAGCGGCCATCTTCGCCGCTGGCAAGCTCTGCCCCGCATATGCTGAGACTTAAGGAGGGCAGAGTCCCCCGACCTGAAATTGAGGCTGGCTGCAACGACCATATACATGGCACGGAAGGACCGGTGAGAAGTGACTGCCCTGAGATGTGGGGTTACCATCAGGCCTTGCCTGGGCAAGATTCAGAGCGGTGGCTGCTGCCAATAAGAGGCAACCCCAGATAACAACTGCACACTGAGGTGGAGGTCCACCCTGGCAGCCAGAGACACTGCGGCGATTTAAGGCCCGGCTGAATAAGACCTTGAGGAGCTGGCTCCCTCGTGGGCGGTGTTGGCCACAGTGGAGCCTCATCCGGGCAGCACCGCCCTCGTCTAGGGCCTGCGCGGGGCCAGCTCTGGACTGAGCTGAGCAGGGAAAGAGCCTAGCCTGGACCGGCAGAGGCCCCCCCTTCAACTGGTGCTGGTGTTGGCCACCTGAATCAAGGATTTCTGCTGGCGGATGGAGTCTTGATGCATCTGGGCGCCCTGACGGAGGCGCCCAGATGCTGAGGGAGAGGTACATGGAGGACCTCTCCTCGAATCACCTCTACAGGGGGTGGCAGCAGAACCCCTGCATGGGCCTGTATGAATCAAACCAAGCTGCCAAAAGAACTGCTAGGGCAACGCCCAAGATGACTGCTTAGATGTATTTCTAATATTACGAGGCCGCTCACAGAACTGTTGAGAGAGTCCACAGCGTTCCAACGAGGAAGCCGATCCGAGGTGCGCCACCGTACCCCCACGGTTGTAGAGTTGCGCTCTAGTGGTTGGACGCTATGCCACCACGTAGCGTGAGCAGCGGCCATTTTAGACCACGCTGGAAAAGCGCGATTTCGGCCGGAGCAACCCGAGAGCAAGGCATGCCCGGCGCTCTTTTGTATAATTGTACTAAATTAATAATTACTTTGACCCCCACAAGTCCCTATGTCCTGTCATCATTACACAGGGCAACAGTCTCATTACAGTGGCGACGAGGCTGGGACATAGAAAAAAAAATGAAGGAAAGAAAGGACCAGCACCACGTGGCCAAACACAGCCACAAGAAGCAGGCTGAATCACGGAGAAGCAAAGCACAGGCACAGCAGGAGAGCGTGGCAGAGGCGCAGGAAGACGCACCAGAGCAGAGCACACACCAATAAAACCAGGTACTAAGGGCACAGAGACCCAAGGAACGGGGATAGGCCCGCAAGTGACCCCCATCAAGAGAAATGGGGACGCAGGACACGCAGGCAAGGACAGGCCCCACAACAAGCCCAGCAGAGAAGAGAAGGAAGAACACTGGGTGGAAACATGGAGGAAGTAGCCAGAGAGGGAAGACACGAACCAGACAGAGGCCCTGGCGGAGTCAGCGAGAAGCGCAGCAAGGGGCGCAGAGAGTCCCCAATTCCAACCAGAGCAGGGCGAGGAAACAAGTGCACCAAGCAGCCCGAGAAGCCAGGAGACAGCACCAAAAAAGCGTGAAGAAATGTGTGCACAGGCGTCATCAATGACGACACCGATCCCATTTCTACCAAAACCGGGAGAGCCCCTGATGAAGTGGGAGGACTAGAGAGAGTACATCCTAAACTACATAGAAGCCCTAGAGGATGATAACGAAGAAGCTTTCACGAGCAAGAGGAAGAAAAGAATACTCTTACACAACTTAGGCCCGGAAGGGATCAGAGTATTTCAGAGCCTGGTACCTAAGCCCCGGCAAGCAGCAGAAGCCAAGATGACTCTGAAATTACTCGAGTACCGATACGACGTGGAGTACATCATGGGAAATAAGAACAAGGTAGCAGATTGCCTTAGTAGGGCAGTTGCGATGGAAAGAGCCCGAGACGGAGCAGAAGAGTGTGATGAGATGATGCCTTGATGGAAGACCCGGAGAAGATGATTCGCAACCAAGAGTGGACTGGAGCGTATGGAGAAGACAAGGACATCCAAGAAGTAAAAGAATACATTGTCAGAGGATGGCCAGAAAAAAGACACCTGCGGACACCCCTCAAGAAATTTTATGAAGTGCGAGAAGAGTTGTCCCTAGATGACAAAGGCACCTTCCTGTACAGAGGAGACAAAGTCATTCCCCCTACGTCGTTGATACCATGATTATTGGCGATCCTACATGAAGGAAACCTAGGGATCGTGAAAACCAAGATGAGGGCCAAGCAGGGATACTGGTGGCAAGTGATGGACATACCAACAGAAAGACACATGAGAGAGTGTGACCAATGCCAGCGAGCTGACAAGACGATGACACCTCTGAGGCCAGCCTTAGGAAAATTCATCAACCCGAAGAATCCCTCGGAGGAGCTATCCATAGACATACTGGGGCCAATACTAGACGACCAAGACACCCCGAAATACCTAAGCGTCATAGTGGACATATACTCAAAATGGCCAGAAGTGCACATACAAGAAAAAATGGACACAGAAACGATACTTAGATTCCTCACTTCAACCTTTCTCAGGGAAGACATACCGAAATCAGTTCTAAGTGACAACAGTCCCCAGTTTACCTCTGAGAAATAGCACAAATATATGGAGAGGAACGGCATCAAACCCAAACACACTTCCATTTACCACCCTGCCCGAAACGGACAAGTGGAACGCTTCAAGAGTCCTAATGGGTTCCATCCAGGCGGCCATCACGATGGGCAAGGACTTGGAAAAAGAAGTCCAAAATATGATATGGGCCTACCGCATCACCCCGACGGGCACGGGGGACAGCCCCTTTCAGATTTTAAGGGGTAGAGATCCCTTCACCAAAGATAACCTGGCATGGAAGGAGAAGACCGTAACCAGCAAATGGTCCCCTGCAGTGGTGCAGCACAATCTAGAAAAAGCCCAAACTATATGTACAGAACATTACAATAGGAGAAAGAACGTGAAGGAAACATCCCTGGAGAAAGGAGAATGGGTCAGGGTCAAATTGGCGGTGCTACAGAAAAAAGGTGACAGCAAATACAGTCGACCTTTACAAGTAAAGGAGGTGTATGACCGTGCTGCATTGCTTAGCGACGGGAACGTGTGGTTCCAAGATCGCATGTCCTGGTGTAACAAGATCCTACAATGGTACCCTGAAGACAGAGAGCAAACAACGATGGACCCGAGGTCACTGGAGAACGGCATGGTAAGCCCGGAAGGAGAAGGGAGCCTGGCAGCGGAAGGATCGAATGAAGAGCAAGGGGGCAGTGAAGTTACAAGAGCAGAAGTATGCCCAAGAGAAGAGAGAGAGACTCCCAGGAAAGAAAGACCGAGTACACAAGAAGATAGAGTGGTGGGTCCAGCAACGAACAGTCCCAGAGAAGTGACTTCCACCCCGGTAAGACGGACACAGGGAGGCAGAGTGATTGTGAGGCCCACGAGATATCGAGATTATGAACTGGGAGAATAAATGTAGTTCAACGTATGTAGAGATGGCTAATTTTATTGGTGGGTATAAAAAGGGGGAGATATGTAGAGTTGCGCTCTAGTGGTTGGACGCTACGTCACCACGTAGCGCGAGCGGCGGCCATTTTGGAGCGCGCTGGAAAAGCATGATTTCGGCCGGGGCAACCCGAGAGCAAGGCACGCCCGGCGCTCTCTTGTATAATTGTACTAGATTAATAAATACTTTGGCCCCCCACAAGTCCCTGTGTCCTGTCATCATTACACAGGGCAACAGCCTCATTACAACGATGCCCCGCATACTTAATTTTAAAGACCGAGACACTCTTCACAGATGTGCCAGAGAGAAAGCACGTCTACCATTTAACAATACACACATGTCCTTATTCCCAGACTATACACTAATAGTACAGCCCCAGAGGACCTCCTACTAAGACGAGAAAAAAACAACTGAGAGCACTAAACAGGGTTGGATTGGGATTAAAAATCGGCCCGGGCATGCATAAAAAAAATCACCCCACATTTGCATAATGCCTTCCCTCAAATCACTGCTTTCAGTGTAATTTTACATACAAAAAATGCACGCATCAGTTTACACTAGTGAAACACCCCTGAAAATAAGTGAGGTCACTTCTGCTCAGACCCCTGCCCTGCTCACTATGCCTACATTAATGGGATGCCCAGCGAAAGAAAAGGGGTGATACCTCTACCTGTTGCTGCTATACGGGAGATAATGAGTGCCCATCTCCCTGTAGAAAGGCCACTCAGACACCCACTGGCGGTATAGTCGAACAACAGAGACACCGCCCAAATCGGTCCCCAAGCTGCATAAAAGCAGCCCTCAGCTGGAACTCGGACCCCTGCCCCTGGCCCCATTACCAATCCGACGCTGGCAGTAAACCTCAAATAGGTCTTTTTGTACCCAGCTCGGCTGAAAATACTCCGTGACCAAAAGAGCTAGTTCTTTGAAAATCCGGAAGCCACATGGACATGGAATGAAGACACCTTCCCGGATTGATCCCTTGGTGGGACACAACTGAGTTACCCCTCCCGGTTTCAGAGGACTGCAAATGGGAAAAGACGACAAGCAAAGCACCCCGAAAGAAGGCAGGAGCAGGTACTGGAGGGCTGATGAGCAGCGATCCAGAAGGCTGCCACGCTTCGGGACACAGGGACGCTCTCTGCAGACGAGTCGGCGGGAGACACCACGGTGCACTTAGACTCCGAGAACAGTTTGCCACTATTTTCCACCATATCACCGCAAACAGTGAATGACTTACTGGACTGATGAACAAGTCGATTAACTCACACAATGTGCACTGTTTGGTAGTGTATAAGGAGGTTTTTGTCCTATTACACAGATGTATTTGCACACCTGTAAGGTAAATGCTCAGAAGTAATACAGGTCTTATCTTTGTGTAGAGTTCCAGCCAACACTGCATGTACTACCACATATACTGGGATTCATCATGTCAAGCTTGATACCACTGCTAACTGCAAAGTCTACACTCGTACAATAACAGCTAACTCCAAGGCTCTGGGAGTTTCTCTACAACACTTAGCGACTGCAAGATGCCACTAGCTGTGCCCTTAATCGCTATGTTTAATACAACCCCATTAGCAAATGCACACTGTTTATCACAGTTAATACATTTGATTTTAAATGTTTGGTCGGACAGTGTTCCAATGTGGGACATTGTATTGGGAATTTAGACGTTTTGAAAATAGTTAGGTTAACTGGCAGGCCTTTCTCTGCTATAAGTACATGTAGAATCTCACAATCTCATAATCGCTGGCACATACTCTATTCCACCATGGATACTGCAGGTCTATATACAATAACAACATAGAATGTCCGGGGAATGGGTGGCGTCACAGAATCTATGCACAACTTCCTAGTTGTAAAGCACATATAGCAATCCTGCAAGAAATGGACATAACTAATTCTGAAGCCCTCAAACTGCAGAAAAAATGAATGGGTAGATATTTAATACATCGTACTCTGTTTGAGCGGGGGGCTGTGGTCTGGATTAGAACAGGGGTCTTGTTTGAAGTCCTGGAAAAACAAATAGACAGCAATGGCAGGTATACTCTACTCTGAGGTAAACTAGACGGCACGCCTGTAGTACCGTAAAGCATTTACACCCCCAATACAGAACAATCTAAGTTTCATCCACAATTTTTGGCGCTTGCTGAATGGTCAATGTACCCTTGGATATTAGGCGGGGATTTCAATGCAGTGCTGGACATTGAGTTGGATCGCTCACACCCTCCTCTGCCGGGCATGGCCTCTAGTCACCAAGCTAAAGCTCTATGCACCTGGCTTCAGGGATGGGCAATCTCAGATGCTTGGTGTAGTAAGAATGGGGGGGCATGTATGCATACTCATATAATTCCCCACCGCACGCCTTACATACTCAACTTGATCGCATACTATGTACCACCGCACTCCTACCCAAGATAATGCATACCACTTACCTCTGGAAAACGCTCTCGGATCGCAATCTCCTGGAACTCACCTTGCCCTGGGGTCGGATCCCTATGCCAGTTCCCACATGAAGTCTAGACCCCTGCCTTTTAGAGGATGGGGTATTCCGTGATACTACCTTTCCTATGAGAAACTGTAAGTTAGAGATTTCTCTGTGCTGCATTGCCTGCTAAATCGGCCCCCTGAACGGCCGCCTATTGCTTTTCTCGTTTGTAACTCTACCATTGCCTTATCTTACGAATCCTTGCAACAGGTCTCGAGGGACCCACAGCCGATTCTCATGGGGATTTCTTCCCGCTTAATTTGGGTTAGATCATTATGACCAATACTTACCTGTTCTTTCATGTACACAGTGACCTGAGGTTTGCCATCAATGGTGGGGCCTAGTATAATCTATATGTCATATGCACTATAGTTTGCCTACCGACCATGGCAGTCGTGACAAAGATACTGGGTACTACATGTCCTCTTTGTCCTGCAATCACACATTTGGCACTTTTGCCATGGCGCCAAAATGACTACACATAAGCCTATATGTTTGTTTGTCCTGTATTGTTATTTTTTATCTCCATAGCTCACTATAGCCTTACATCATGTACACTAACATTAAACAAAGATGACCATGAGCACCTGGCCCACCAATGGGTCACCCAGGCTCCTTTTTAATGCTGTAAATGAACAATTGTTACTTACCTGTAAACAGGTGGTTCTCCAGTATTGGTGTCTTTCATAGATTCACATGCTTGAATATTCCCCGTCGTCGAAGTGGGAGTCCCACGGTACATAAAATAGCAATAATGCTAATATATATGTAATAACATAATACATAATAAAACAGATATAATATACACTGAAAAACCTCAACAATGTTTCCTACATAGGAATGCATTAGAGAGAGAAAACTCATTTGCAACATATCAGCGTCATTATGTTAGTCCAAACTGCAGCCAATCAGGCTCAAGCACCCTCTAGAACCTTCTCCTCAGAAGCTCAAGCCCTCAGATTTTCGTAGCACAAGTAAAAAGAGCGTATGAGGAGAAAAGAGCCTCTGAGGGGAGGAGGGAGGGTCGCATGTGAATCTATGAAAGACACCAATACTGGAGAACCACCTGTTTACAGGTAAGTAACAATTGTTCTTCTCCAGTATTAGGGGTGTCTTTCATAGATTCACATGCTTGAATAGAATAGATAGCAGTAACCTCCTAGAAACTGAGATTGCAAGAATTCTTAAAACTTGAAAACAAGAACATATGGCTTAAAAGCATATAGCAGTCTCAAAAGGAAAAGGAGGAGGGAACAGAGGCTCACCTTATTTAAAAAGATGACGAAGCACTGCTTGCCCCACCGCGGTATCCGCTTCGTTGATAGCTTTCAAACAGTAATGTCTGGTAAAGGTGTGTCTGCTGGACCATGTCGCTGCCCAACAAATCTGGTGTAGAGGCACCCCAGCAAACAAAGCGGTGGATGACGCCATCGCTCTTCCTGAATGTGCCCTCACTGGACGTTGTAAAGGCTTCCCAGCTTGCTGGTGACAAAAGGATATGGCTGTTGAGAGCCATCTTGCAACTGTCTGTTTCGTCACTGAATGCCCCTTCCGCATCTGTCCATATGCTACAAACAGTTGATCGGATTTACGGAAAGGGGTGGTCCTTGAAATGTAGAATTTCAGACAACGCTTGATGTCTAAAGAATGTAGTCGTTGTTCTGCCGGAGATTTTGGATCCGGGAAAAAAGTTTTTAAGAAGACAGGTTCGTTCAAATGGAAGTCAGTAGGTACTTTCGGCAAAAAAGAAGGATTGGTACGAAGTGACACTCCATCGGGTTTAAACTGTAAATACGGAGGCTTGATCGTGAAAGCGTGAAGGTCACTTACACGACGAGACGATGTTAAAGCCAAAAGTAAAGCAACCTTCCAGGTAAGATACTTGATGTGTGGTCTGTGGATCGGTTCAAATGGAGGCTTCATAAGCTGTGACAATACCACGTTGAGGTGCCATGACGGAGGAGGGCGCCTTATCGGAGGAAACTTCCTGAAAATTCCTTTGAAGAACTGCCGGATGATTCTGGACGAACAGAGAGACGTTGAGCAATCATGCCGGTAGCGTGAGATAGCCGCCAGAAAAACTCTCAAGGTGGCACGAGAGAGACCAGACTGAGCGAGGCTCAGAAAGAAAGGCAAAAGCTGCTCCGGAGTTGAGTCAATTGGGTGGATATTGGATGCAGCGCACCAATGACAAAAACGCTTCCACTTTAACTTATATGTCCTGATGGTTGATGGAGCTCTAGCAGACGCTAGAATGTCTCTGCATTCTTGGGGCATATTTAAGGTGGCAAATTCAACGTACTCAGGTTCCATGCTGATAATTGAAGCGTGGATGGGTCTGGATGGCAAATTTGACCGTCGTCCATCGTCAGGAGGTCTGGACGTGGATGCAGATGAATGGGTGTGCATTGTGACGGCAGAAGCAGTTCCGAAAACCAAGCCTGTCTGGGCCAACGCGGGGCGATCAGTATTAAGCGGCAGGGTTGCCTGCGCATCTTCCACAACGTCCTCGGCACCAACAGGATCGGTGGAAATGCATAAGCAAATAGTCCGCTCCAATCTATGAGTAGGGCATTTCCGCTGGACTCTGGATGAGGATGCCAACTTGCGAAAGATTGGCACTTCCGATTCACTGGGGTTGCAAAAAGGTCTATCCTGGGACGACCCCAACGGCGGAACACGAGGTCTAGAGTCTGTTGATGCAACTCCCACTCGTGAGTGGATGACGCGGACCTGCTCAGGGAATCTGCAAGGATGTTGGATACCCCCGGCAGATGGAGTGCCGTCAAAGAAATTTGGTGACGAAGTGCCCAATCCCAAATCCTTTGAGCCAGACGAGACAGTGGCTGAGATCTTGTGCCGCCCTGTTTGTTCATGTAGTGCATGCTGGTGGTGTTGTCTGTTTGAACCAGCACCGACTCCCCCTGCACTACGGGCAAGAATGATTTGAGCGCTAGGAAGATTGCCATCAACTCCAGCTGATTGATATGCCAGGTTCGTTGTGTCGCCGTCCATTTGCCCTTGATGGAAAGGTCCAGGAGATGAGCGCCCCAGCCCTCCATGGACGCATCCGTAGTCAATGTCAGATCCGGAGACTGGACCAGGAAAGACACCCCTTCGTCTAGATTGGCTGGTTGTTCCCACCAGAGCAAACTAGTTTTCATGCGGGGTGTGACCGTCACCTGATCGTTGAACGACCCCGACACTTGACGCCATTGCAGGTCCAATTCCTCCTGTATAGGACGGGTACGTAACCTGCAATTTGGGATCAGTGCGATACAAGATGATGCCATCCCCAGAAACGACTTTAACAATCGCACAGAAACTGACTGGTTTGACCTGATGATTGAGACCAGACGAATTATCTTCTGATGTCGTTCGAGGGAGATGAAGGCTTTTGATAGACTTGTGTCTAGGATTGCTCCGAGACAGTTTCTCCTTCATAGCGGTGTGAAGTGTGACTTCTCCACATTGATAGTTAACCCTAGAGCCTTGAACATTTGTTGGCATAAACATGTGTCGTGAGCCAGCTGTTGCGAAGATTGGGATTTTAGAAGACAATCGTCCAGATAAGGAAAGATCTGAACTCCCTGAAGACGAAGATGAGCCATGACCGGAGCCAGAACTTTCGTGAAGACACGAGGTGCTGATCGTAGGCCAAAAGGTAGGACTCTGAACTGATAGTGAACGTGACCCACCTTGAACCTCAAGTATTGCCGATGTCGATGGATAATTGGCACATGAAAATAGGCGTCTTGCAGGTCTATTGTCGTTAAGAAATTTCCGCTGCAGAGAAGTCGTAAGACTTCCGATAACGTCAGCATGCGGAAAGATTGTTGTTTGAGGAACAGATTGAGAGCTCTCAAGTCCATAATGGGTCGCCACTCCCCCGTCTTTTTGAGAATAAGGAAAAACCTTGAGTAGAAACCTTTCCCTCGCTGGGATACAGGAACCACTTCGACTGCCCCTTTTTCTAATAGAAGAAGAACCTGATGTTGTAATTCCTCTAGATGGGGAGGTGGCGGGCCTGAAGGTGGAGAATGAGGAGGAATCTCTGTGAACTCCAAGGCATGACCCTTGCGCACAATGTCTAAAACCCATTGGTCTGATGTTATCAAAGACCACTGGGAGTAAAACTGCGAGATTCGCCCTCCAACTCTCTGCTGAAATTGAAAGTCATTGACGTTTGTTGGTGTTGGAGCCTCTATAGTTAGACTTTCCTCTATAGGGCTTGGACTGCTGCTGACGAGAAGATTGCTGGTTGGAGTAACGCTGGTTCCCTTGATTGTACTGGCGGTACTGGGACTGCCTTCCTTGGGAAAAACTGGACAAGGTGCCTCATCCACGCGCTCCACGAAAAGGCTGCTTCTTGAACTGCAAGGAACCAAGCGACTTTCCCGTGTCGGTATCCTTTTTTATCGATTCCAACGCCTCATCGATGTGAGAGCCGAACAGCGACTCTCCGTCATACGGCATGTCAAGAATCTTCGACTGGATTTCTTGTCGGAAAGATGTGGATTTCAGCCAACCCTGGCGCCGGAGCGCCGCAGCACTGGCAAGGATACGGAACGCAGTACCTGCCACGTCCACAGCACAGTCAATTATTTCTTCTGAAGCCCTTTTCCCGTCTTGAAGGATCTGGTGCGCTTCCGCTCTGGATGTTTCCGGAATTAACGCAACCAGCGCAGAAATGTCTGACCACATTTGTCTGTCGAAATGACCTAAAATGGCCAAAGCATTAGCGGCACGGGCTGAAGTAGATGCCATGGATGAACATTTTTTCCCAATTGCATCCAAACGTCGACCCTCTCTATCAGGAGGGGAAGTGATAGGATCTGCAGGGTTACGCGCCCGACGCTGCGCTGCCTGAGTCACCACGGAATCTGGCTTAGGATGCGAGAGCAAACAGGCAGGCGAGCCAGTCGGGGCCTTATATTTCTTTTCCAATCGAGGTATTTGAGCAGGCAAGGAGTTAGGAGCCTGCATGATTTTCATTCCCTCTTTCCACACAAACTCGATAATTGGTATGGTGTGGACCTGCTTATAAGGCTGGTTTTTAAAGTCATAGAGAAAGCAGTCTTCCTCTCGCTGCACTCTAGGCAATTTGAAGCGGTCTGCCGCCTTGTCCATCAATTTATGGAAGCTAGCGATGTCAACCGGAGGTGAATCACTGGAATCGCCCTCTTGTGGAGAGGGCGTCTGTATTCGATAATCATCGAATTCTGCCATATCCGGGTCCTGTTCATCATCTGTATCCTGAGGAACTTCTCCTTCCTCTCTTTCCGGCTCTGACTCCTCATCCACATCTCGTTGAGAATTAGTGGGGATAGCTGGACGTGGCTCTTCTGATGGAGCAGCCTGCCTCGGAGGAGTTTGCTGAGGTTGAAAAGGCTCTGTAGTCTCAGAGGTAGCATGTCCCGGGGTACCCTGGGGCGTAGGAGGAAATCTCCTATTGTAATCATCCAACATATGTTGGAGGTTGGAAAATAGAGATACCGGAAAAGTCGCCAAAGGAACCTGCACATATTGTTCCTCCTGTTGGTCTTCAACCTCTTCCTCGTCCTCTTCAGAACTAGTGTCCTGACACTTGATAATCAAATCTGATGGACTTTGAGCATCACCAAAACCATTGTCGTCTGCAACGGATTCTGTTTCATGGTCTGTCACCAACAATGGGGAAAGTGGCTGAAGAGTAGGAGTTGGCAATTGGAGAACAGAGTCCTGAATATTGCTGACAGAAGACTCTGTAACGACAGCAGAGGCTGAAATGTCCAAAGGCACTAAGGGCATATTGGCGAAGGACAGTGATCCTGAAGTGGATGCTGCGTCCTCTTGCTGTGTACCTGAAGGTAAAGGTAAAGTCGTTGTCGACATAGCCGTCGATGTAGATGTTTGTACTGGACAGCCGTCGACGATGATGATTTAGAAACAGTCGTCGGAGACGGTGATGTTTTGGATGTATTCGTCGACGACGAATGCTTTGACACAGCCGTCGACGGAGTTTTCGTCGACTGAATCGTCGTCGTCGAATCCTTGGTTAGTGTCTTCGCCGTCGACAAAGCCTTCGTCGACGGGATTACAGTCGTCGACGAGCTGGTCGACGGGAGCTTCGACGTCGACGGGATCTTCGCCGTCGACGGGGTCTTCGACGTCGACGGGGTCTTTGACGTCGACGGGGTCTTCGACGTCGACGGGATCCCTGTCGTCGACGGGACCTTCGACGTCGGCGGGACATGCATCGTCGCCGATGACTTCTTCGTCGACGGAAGCTTCTTCGTCGACGATATAATAGGAATCGTCGGCGAGACTGAAGAGGTAGAGGCTTTCGTAGTCGTGAAAGCCGTCGACGAAAACCTCGTCGACGACGACGAAGCCGACGTCGTCGTCACAGTAGTCGTCGACGAAACCACAGCAGCCAATCTCGTCGATGGAATGGTCGTCGACGAGCCCGTCGACGACCGCGCTGTCATAAGTGTAACAACACTTATAGAGGCTGGAAAAGACGCCTGAGAGCCAGGTCTCGTAGGCGTAGACACAGAAGTCATAGAAGCATTAGGGTTTACTGTAGCTACAGTCAAGGCCAGCTTTTTCTTCTTCAGAAAAAGAGATGGTAACTCCTGAACACTGCCACGCTTGGAAGCAGCAGTTGAAGGACCTGACTGGAAACTTTCTGCGTCTGACAAAACTGCGTCTTTGTCCTGAAGGCGCTTCAACCATAAAAGAAGACGACCCTCCCTGTCTCTGAGGGTCTTAGCAGGAAAAGTTCTACAGAACTTGCAGTCAGCCACCTTGTGTTCTGGATATAAGCACTATATACACTTTTGGTGGGGGTCCTTCTCAAACAAACGCAGTTTCCCACAGGAAGAGCAAGGCCTAAACAAAGACTTCTTACTTGACATCTTTAGAAAACACTGAGTAGAAGAGTAGAATGAAGAAAACTGAGCAGAGCTCAGGGAGACTCCCTTCACACGACGTGCGGTAGAAAATCTGAGGGCTTGAGCTTCTGAGGCGAAGGTTCTAGAAGGTGCTTGAGCCTGATTGGCTGCAGTTTGGACTAACATAATGACTCTGATATGTTGCAAATGAGTTTTCTCTCTCTAATGCATTCCTATGTAGGAACTATTGTTGAGGTTTTTCAGTGTATATTATATCTGTTTTATTATGTATTATGTTATTACATATATATATATATTAGCATTATTGCTATTTTATGTACCGTGGGACTCCCACTTCGACGACGGGGAATATTCAAGCATGTGAATCTATGAAAGACACCCCTAATACTGGAGAAATTCAAATATTGAAACTCAATGCAATTCCATTTTATGCTTTTGTCGTTCCAGAATACTACTTCCTAAGTGGCACTAGATCAATCCCTACGGGCCACGTCATCATCATCATCATCTTTATTCGATCATATTAGAAATGACCATAAAAGCACACATAATAAATACTTCAATAAAAATGTTGTTGCAAGAATATTATCATTAGGATTCCAAAATGTTTCTTCATGATCCTAGAATAAGATGAGAATGCATTAAAAAACATAATAAAAGAGGCAATTAATTTCTCGAATATTAATTCATTAAAATGTACAATCAACCTAATGGGCTAAATGTCAACCCTTTTCTTTTCTTCATACAGGCCCTTAACAATGTTGCTACAGAGTATCAAACCAAGGGGGCAGGTACTGTTTTTTTAATGGAATAATGCTACCCGGCACTGCTTGTGTCCCATTTTCTTTAGAATTGTCTTCTGGTAGGCCTTCCTTTCACTCTCATAGAGCCCACAGAATAGGGCTATATGCAATTTGGTTTGTGGTGATAAATTATCACACAGGCACATGATTAAGTTCGAATGGTTATATGTTTTTTCTGGATAACCAAGCATTAAGGGAATTAAATTAGTGCGGAATCTTAGAAGTATGAATCTATGGCGTGCGCCGTTTATGTTGGCTAAATAGGAAAAGTCTCCTGCCATAGGAGGTGGGTTAAGGTGATATGTCCTGTTTGTCCTGCAATCACAAATTTGGCACTTTTGCCATGGTGCCAAAATGACTACACATAAGCCTATATGTTTGTTTGTCCTGTATTGTTACTTTTTATGTTTTATCTACATAGCTCATTATAGCCTTACATGATATACCCTAACATTAAACAAAGATGGCCATGAGCACCTGGTCTACCAATGGGCGACTCAGGCCCCTATAAATTCTGTACATGTTTAAATTTTGAAACTCAATGTAATTCCCATTTATGCGTATGTCGTTCCAGAATACTACTTCCTTACTTCCTAAGTGGAACTAGATCAATCACTACAGACCATGTATCTGATCTATCTATCACTACACGCTTTTCTGGTCCTGATGACGTGCATGGGATCTCCTCCTGAGACCGTTAGATTGCGCGAAACATGTCGACCTAAGAAACATACCCACTAGGGGTGTGCCACAAGTTTAGATACAGAGGGCCATTACATTCCTCACAGCAGCAGCAGCACCTTCTTGTTTTTGATTAATGACAGAGGGATTCTTTTTGTCAATAAATTCTCCAAGCACCCATCCAGTCATTTTTTAACTTCACATTAGGACACCACTCCCACTCACCCCAACGCACCATTACAGCTTTATCTAAAAGATCTCAGAAAAAGTGACTCTTCGGAGGACCCGTAGAGCATTGCAGCGCCGGTCCGATGAGGAGCAGTAGCCCAATGATGAAGCATGACATCCTTTGGGGTGTGCGAGGGCATCAAGAACAGGACACACTGTCCCCAACAACCGCAGTAGTAGAACAACAAAAGCTTTCTATCTTTGTTTCTCTCTGATAGGAACACTGACTCATTGGTTGTAGAGTACTTTTTGGGATCAAGAGTCACTGGACCTTTATGTCCCTCCCTGTGTCCCCCCTCTTTTTGATTTTGTATTCAGTTATACTACACCCACCACCATCGACAACTATTTCAGTGAAAACACAGACACAGCCTCTTCTTGCTTGATAGAGTGGGAAGCATTCAAGACTGTCATAAAAGACACATCGATTAGTACAGTGGCGGGAGCACGTCAAATGGTTAATAATGAACTGAAGCATGACTGAGAGCACTGGAACAAGCAGCAGCATAAGACACACAAAAGGCAATGGGGCAACAAACAGCACGTATTGAATTCGCAGAGCTACTAGAGCCCCTGCGCATTATTGATCATCAATCCTACACACAGAAACTGCATGTAGAAACAGACAAATTAGGCACACTACTCGCCCAAATGCAGAGACGCACCCCACCTTCAGTCCCTTTACTAGAATGTAACACACCAACCATGGCTCACATTACCACCCAGAATGGGATTAATGCTGCATTTCATAGTCCAGTGGATTGCTGCAGAGGATAGGATGGTCTTCAAGTAGAGTTTTAGACTATGACAAGTAGCCCTGCATACAGGAACTCTACCCCCCTACCACGGAACATGCCCTAGTGACCCCATTCCCAAAACCTGAGAGGGACACACTGATATTATGGCTTATAGGCCATTATCGTTATTAAACACCGAGTATAAGGTACTGAGTAAGGTACTAGCCGCCATCTTCTCCCACTTTTGCCTAAGCGTATACACACAGATCAGTGCTGATGCATACCCGGCTAAGTACATCACTGAACATACGGAGGTTCTACTATGTAATGGATGCGACCCCTGACAAGCTCCATGCGGCAGGATGTATTTCGCTTGACCTACGCCAAGCTTTTGATACCCTAAGTTGGGAATATGTGTTGGGCACCCACAAGTTTCTTTCCGGTAGGTTAAACTACTATATACCTCGCCCACCGCAAGGGTACCTACTGGAGCTTGCATATCAAACCCGTACTCAGTGCACAGCGGTACGAGATAGGGATGCCCGCTACTCCCAATGTTATTCGTGCTAGTGTTGGAACCTGTGGCGCAACAGTTGCGTTAGGAGGTCCCGGAATGGGGCATCCAATTTGGCCCGACAGTCCACGCACTGTCACTCTACGCAGATTAAATAATATTATATATCAAAAAACTCCATGACAAGCTGCAATCTGTGGCCCACACCTTTTCGCTCTTTGAGCACATCTCTGCACTGGCAGTGAACATGGACAAGTCCCACGCTTTCCTCTTTGAGAGCGGCCCCCGGACTCCGACAGTTACATTTGGAGATTGAATACTCAAGGTCGCACCCAGCGCCTTCAAATATTTAGGGACCCAGGTGTATAGGTTTACCCAAGATCTTTTAGAAGAAAATCTCCAGAGGTGATATATTCATTGCACTCACACTGTCCTTCTGGACAACCCTTCCCCTTTTCGTAGACGGGCGCTTCACGATCTCAAAAATGGTTATGGTCCTGTGAGTATTGCATTACTTCGCTAACCTGCTTACAGTGGTCCCAATGCACTACTTCAAAGTACTGAACACACTCCTGACGGACCTGATCTGGGCGAGCGGCAACAGGGATCAGCCAAACTACAGTTCCCTTCTGATAGAGGAGGTCTGGGAGCACCAGACTTGGAATCATATTGCCTGGCTGGCCAGTTGTATTGGCTCGCGTACTGGTTAGCTGGCCACAACCTACATGAGATGGTCTATACATCTCTCATGCTCACCCTGGGTGCATTACACAAACTGCTGTGCCCCCAGGAAGGGACCACTGCTTAGGCTTCATTGCTGCTGAAAGTTGCCATCACATACTGGAAGCTGGCCCTGAATTATACTGCACAGGCTGCTCCCTATACCCCCAACATACGACTCATGGGACTCTCCACTCCAACGGGTACACTGACACAATGCCGACTGCGCATATGGGCCCCAGCCGGCGCCACCGCTGTTACCTGCAGAGGCCACGGCTGAAGGGAACATTCCTCAAATAACTTAGAACGCTGCAAATGATCACTCAAGAGTGGGTACTGCAAAAGAACAATTCAGACCGCAAAGTGAGATGGCAGTTGAGCGGCAAGAGAAGGAAGAGGAAGAAGGAAACAGATGTGAATCGAAGCCTCCCCTCATTACTGTAATTTACATTCTTTTGATATACTTCACAAACTTGTTGTTCAGGGCTGGATGCATACCAGCAATCCGGAGCCAGGCCTTCTACTGTTTGAGGTAGGGAAGACTGTTTCCAGAACCCACAATGTCACCACTCAGTGGAAAATGTATAGACAATGCCATTGAGAAGCTGCCATCTACTCAGAAGGAAAAAGCCAAAAGCGTAAAATACCTCCTACCAGATGAAGTTTTCACAGAGCTGGATAAAACCAGGAGTCATGATTCCATGCGAGGAAGTCCCATAAGTGTTTAGGCAAGATCGTTATGCGGAGGGAGAGACAGAACAAGTGAAGAAACACAGCTTTGTTGCGACACACCAATCAATCAGACTTTAAAAAGTAAAAGAAGAGGAAAAGGAAAAGGAAAATTTACATCAAATATCACATAACAGAAAACACAATGGATTCGAAAAAATTAGGAAGAACCCAAGTGAAAGGAGAATGCAAATCTGAAGTGGGCTAGCTGTAAAGTTGCTTTAATTGGCAGCTGCTTGCCATTTTGGAGTTGAATAGAGAAAATCTGCAGCTGCCAGAAGCATGAGAGGAAACAGACGCAGGTGAGAAACTCTCCCTGCCTACAGCTGTGGGCATGCAGCACTTAATGCGCAACCCACTTAAGTAGCCCCTCAAAACATGTCCCAGGGCTGCCATTGCAGCCTGTGTGCACAGCTTTAAACAGTCATTTTGCCCTGCCATATTAAACCTTTTACCAGGTCTAAAACTACCTTTCTACTACATATGTCACCCCTAAGGTAGGCCCTAAATATCCCATAGGAGAAGATACATAGCATTTAAAAAGTTGGACAAATATGTATACGTTTTTTACGTCCTGGTAATGAAAAACACCTAAATTCATTTTTCACTACTGTGAGACCTATTTTTCCCATGGTATAATACTGGGTTACTCTATTACGTTTAATAAATGCTAACTTTTCATTGGGCGCAGGTATGAAAGTCATGTTTGGTGTCCAAGAAATTGTAATTCAAAATCCTCTTTAATATTAAAATCGGATTTTACGTCACAATTTTGAAAATGCCACTTTTTTAAAGTTATCATTTTCTTGTCCTAACCATTTTGTGCATATAGCCTGTTTATAGCCCTACAAACTTATCGGCAGATTCATCAGGGCTCACCACTTGGTCACTGCACTAGTATTGGACATCATCATAGTGGAAACCTTATCAAGCAATATCCTCTCATACCAGCTGGAAGAGGAAGAGACTTTTTCTGTCGATTGTCTCATCAATCGTACACACGGGCACCAGGCCCGGAACTCATCCCAGGAACCATTTTGTGCATATAGCCTGTTTCTGATTTACATGACTAGGTGTGAGTGGCAGCTGGCCTTTGTATATTCCTATCAATACAAAAAATCCCTGTACCCTAGGCTAATAAGGCATATCACTGTGCTGGAAAATATCCACTTTAATTCCTACGCACACGCCTACTGGAACTTAGAGTTAGGCGTTTATCTTCAAATGCCAAACCGTCCAAAACAAATTATTGTTTCTTTGAACATAAAAACAAAGGGGGAGAATACAGCACTGCTTTTCAACTCGACACGACCACCAGTGACTGCTCAACTGAGACAGTATGCCATCCCACACTTAGAACGAAACAAACATAAAATGTAGAACACCCTCGGGGCCGTTTGGCCGATGTTTGCAAGTTTCTTGCCCCTTTATCATCATCAGTCGCCTTACCTCCTCAAAATAAAGTGTCCAAACAAACAAAACCACATGTGTTGTGTGCAGACAAACAGGTGCAAGACAAAACCATCCAAGGAATCACTCCTGGATACAGAAAAAGTGATTAAAAAACAGCAGACACACCAAATTTACAATTTTATTATTAGTTATGGTGTGCGCCGGTGAATTAAAAAGGCTGGTAGCTTAATATCGCATACCAATACCAATAGCCAACCTGTTTCACTGCCCTACAAACTTATCGGCAGATTCATCAAGGCTCACCCCTTTGTCACTGCACCAGTATTGGACATCATCATAGTGGAAACCTTATCAAGCAATATCCTCTCATACCAGCTGGAAGAGACTTTTTCCGTCGATTGTCTCATCAATCGTACACACGGGCACCAGGACCGGAACTCATCCCAGGAACCATTTTGTACATATAGCCTGTTTCTGATTTACATGACTAGGTGTGAGTGGCAGCTGGCCTTTGTATATTCCTCCAAGAGAGTCACACAATGGAAGGACTAGGTGCGCCTGAATGGGTCATCACTGGCAGGATGGAGGTGGAGCTGGCACATCAGTTGGCAGGGATCTGATCATACACAAGGAACTTCACACTAACCTTTTGCGCCTGTGTCCAGGCTAGAGCCAGGGCAGGAAGGCAGGAAATTCCAAGCACTTTTGAAAGGAGAACGTCTAGAAACTTCTCCTGCTTCAAAGGAGACACCAGGTTAAAAAATAAGACCCTCAGACCCACTCTTCACAACACTTCTGAACCTGTGGAAGACTCAGATGAGGAACTTCTCTGTTCCTAGAAGGATTGCCCAGCTGCTCTGCTGCACTGCCTGCAAGAGGGACAGCCCTGCTTCCGTGCCACCTGAGGAAGGACTGGACCTGCATCTTGAACCCAGGACCACCGGAGTGACTCCAACGGATAGCCCCAACATCCTTGAACCCTGTACCTAGATTCTGCCTATCTTGAGTCCTAACCGCCCAAGTGGTGCCTCTCCAGTCTTGGGCCCTTGGAAGTAGGATAACAGGTGCTCTGCCAGTCCAACTGTGGTCCCCAGCAGAACTGACACAGTGCGATGCAACCCAATGCAGCCTCGCAGCTCTTCATCAGGCCATGTGCAATGTAACTCAACACGGACATTGTTATGGCAGCTGCTCCTTGGAGCTGACACAATGCGATGCAACTCAATGCGGACTTCGCCTCGCAGCCTCTCACAACTACTCCTCCGAACAAATGCAGCATGATGCAACTTGAAGCAGACTTCGCCTCACAGCCCCTCATCGGAGCGGATGCATGCAGCACACCTAGACACAGAGTAGCACACACAGCACCACATCGCTGCTCAGAACAACTGCTGTATTACGCCACGCCCCATGTCAAGGACATAGGCAACAATTCTCAGTGGCCCTAACCTGGTCCCGCTATCTGCTCCATCATGGTCAGCCTGATCTTGTGACTTTGTCTCGGTCTGGCAGGACCCTATAACAACATTTTGCATTTCATGCTTTTAAGCACTATTTTTACCTAAACCTCTAAAAATGTATATCTCAGTTCTACTAATTGGATTTTTGTTGTTTTAGGGTCTAATAATTTATTAAAATGTACTCTCTTTTTCTAACTTGGTGTAGGAGTTTTCTCCTGTAGTGTTTTCACTTTACTTCTATTTGTATGCTACAAAAATACTTTACATATTGCATCTAAGTTAAGCCTGACAGCTTATGTGCAAAGCTATCAGAGTGTTAAGCATAGGCTAATTTAATGACTTTTTGTGCTTCACCCTGAAATGGATTGTGGCTGTTGCTTGAGCAGGGTTTCACCCCCCACTCAACCAACACCTCCATTTCTAACAAGCTATAAAAATAATTGCTTGTAAGTTTGCCCTACATTTTGTCACATGACTACAGTACCTGTTGTCCTGAGTTTTGGACTTTGGGTTTGTGGGGGTATACTTGATGTAATCATATGGGCTTCTGAGTATATATTAAGGTATTGGTGTTTTTTTCCCAATTAAGTGAGTGTAATGGTTTTCCGTACTCATTTGAAGGTTTGATACTAGGAATAGGTGACCTTTTTTTATGTCTTTTAGGTTTCTTATATAATATTTTCTTTACTCTTTTGCTTTGAGGTATACTCTCAACTGCACACTTCTGTTTTTTGCACCACAGATTTGGGAGTTTACCTTTATGACGTGTCACATATTAGGTGGCTCAATGTGTATGACTTATGGATTTGTGGGATTTTGTTCAAGAATTTCATGTGCATGGACACACTTTGCTTCAATTGATTTCAGTACCTCACTTTTTGGTTGGCCTAACCTTAGGGGAGATTTACAATACTACCATTATTTTGCTGTTTTATTATACTATTATATTTATTCTAGACCTGAGAAAGTCAATGAGAAATGTATCCAACAATGAACACCTGTTGGCGGCTAGAGCTGTGATGAATTTGTTGACCGAGTACAAGGTCTTAAGAATCCTGTGAATAAACCACAAGACTTTCAATTCTTGACCCATTTTGAGTGCTTGGGGTTTATTCGTCATGTTTGGACTTCGTTCCACTTTAGGTGTTTCGTGGTGATATTCCCTCGCCTCTTGAGCACCTATTTGTTTAATATTGTTCCATATTGGTGAACGATTTTGAATAATTAACAAGTATGTTGTTGTGTGAACTGTATATTGCCCAGCCACCATTTTACCTTATTTTGAAAGTCTTAAATGTTTAGACATCAATGGGATTGCTGAACACTTATTTTAATACAAGGGTTATTTAGAATTTGGCAAACTTCAAAAAATTGTCAGATATTCGCTCTGCTTGATTCAGCTGCATGCGCAGGTACGCATTCCAAATAGGGTGGACAGGACATGCTTCAATTTTTGCATGTTGATCTGCACAAGCCAAATTATAAATCACCTCCAATATCCTCTAATTTGGAACCAAACAAATGTTCTTCTCAGAATAACATATGTAAGATTAAATCCTAAGAATAAGAGGATTTGCTGGGAGCATATTGTAACTGAAACTCAGTGGGGTGCACGATCCGGGGGTGTGATAGACAGGTTTCTGGCCCAAAAATGCCTTCCGGAATATGAGCCCTACATGGATAAGATCAACGCCCATAAAGCCAAAATATTATACTTTCTATTTTGGTACCTTCCCTTTTAATTAATTGATTGCAAAATGTAAGTAGGGGTTAATGGGCTAGCGGAGGAGTGTCCTGTCTGCCCTTCGGTTAAGTAAACTGAGGCTCCCTTTCTATTTTGTGGCTCACAGTACCTTTTACCTTGTCCAAAGTGGATTATTCCGATATGTGCCTTCTGGGAGTCAATCATTGCGCTGTGGCACAACGCACTCTCAGATCTGATATGCTTGAACAAATAGTGTTTGTATTATCGAGATACCTACATTGGGCCTGGTACTTAAGGACAACTTACTCCACTCGTAGCTAACAGATTGATTATTGATGTGGAGCACACAGAGGGAGGGGCGTGGCTTGGACGCGGATGGGGATGGCGGCGTGAGCCTGCAGCTCCACGCCCGATATCGCAATTTCTCCTGATAAATCTCGCCTAAGTGCCGATCACGGTGCAGGCACTCTGCTCGGAACACTGGGGGTAGCTAAGAAGCACACTTTCGAAGAAGCGGAGAGCCAAACGGCGTGTAGAGAGCCGATTTCGGAGTTGGAGGTGTTGCAGTCTGAATACAAGATGGCGGCAGCCCCGAATCGGGGAGAATGAATGGAGAGGTGAGGAGTGCTACGAGAGGAGAACAGACGAGGAAAGAAGTTGGAAGAGCAAACGGAGCGGGGACCACACCACGAAGAAGCCGACCGAAGGGGCTGGAGACGGGTGGAACCCCCCCTCAACCTCAAAGGACTGGGATTGCTGATGCGACGTCTGCTACCTAAGATGGCGGCCGCGCGAGGAAGGCCTCGATCTCTGAGTGCAGTCCGAGACGGCTGCTGCTGAGGAGGGCCCGACAGCGGATAGCTGAAAAGTGGTTGTGAGGAGGAACACCATCCTCGGGAGTGCACAGGTGTGGGATCACCTGGAGCCGCCACTCCGAACTCATAGGCGGTCAGTAGCACCACGCCGAGGCCCCGATAAAACCTCGCACCCCTGTGAAGGGCAGCGGATCACAGAAGCGAATATTAAGCTGAACGCAGATGAGACGCTGAGAGAGCCACCCCGATATACGCTGTACTACGGGCCGATGCCTGATAACGGGACTAGCGACCTGAGGCGGCTCTTTGGCGTGGTGTGATCGGACCGAGTGAGGCTGCAGATAGATCGGTCGAAGAAGAGAGGCGGCACCCTGGGATCACACAGGGCAGCTCCCTGGCAACAACTACTGGTACTAACACACCTAACTGGCACTACCGCCATTGCATTGCTACTGTACGGGGCCCTACCTGACCATTGCCTCTAGGGGGTGCAGAGGGCGCACAGAAGGGGTCCGCCAGAAAGAAGAAGGCTCGTGAGCCGCTGACTCCCTGTTGGAGTGAGGTGGAGAACTTTTGGGGGTGCTTGACGATCCACCAGAAGAGGACGCATCCGATCGTGAACAGCCATTTTAGATACGGATGCGGAGCCCCCGAATTGAATGCACCTGGAGGGCCATACCGACCCACCACTGGGTCCCAACGGCAGATATTGCGCTGTTGTAAAGTAACCAAGACTGGTGCGAAGAGATAAGCTCTAAGAGGGGAATATGGCCTGACCCACGTGTACCCCGGAAGCCTGAAAGGAGATCGCCCCTCCGACGGTGGAGCGGTGGGAGAGGCTGAGATTAGCGGACGAATGAGACCCTTGAAGTAGTATCCGCGAGCTGAGGTGCGGACAACATACTTGGAGTAATGCCGATCTGGCATTCAAATTAAGGACAGGCGAACTACTTGGAAGATTAACGGAAATGGCGATTTTGGAGATCAAGATGGCCGCGAATAGCCGAGAATTGAAAGTGAAACAGGGGCAGGACCAGGCGAAAGGGCTGGAGACAGACCGCAATGCTCAAACCGACCCAGAGGGAACGGCGCAGGAGCAAAGACTGAACAAAAGGTTGGATGGGATACTAGAAGCCATAACAGCGACCAAGGAGTCCCTGCATCAAGATATTGCGCAGGTCGCCACGGGACTGGGTCTCTTGAGGACGGATCACGCTAAGCTAGCAGATAGAGTGAAAGAAAATGAGCTACTGCTTCAGGAACTCAGATCGCACCACGCCTTAGAATTTCACTAAATGATTCTTTTTATTTTATCAAATGAAGAGATTTTTTACTTTATGCATTTCATTTTCAATTTCAAACACATTTGTATATACATATATTCTTTAGATATATACAAGTAAAGCCCTTCGTTTCCAAGCTAGGATGTCTCACTGAAAAAATAAACAAGACATTCCTATAGAGATCTACCAGACTTAAGTGAGGGAACCACAGGTGTATATCATTCAAACCTAGTATCTTTTGAATCCCACAACAAATTATTTAAATTAATCAAGTTTTTTCTAAAAACTGGTGTCTCTTTAAAGTCGACGCGTTTCAGCCAATCGATTCTGGCCTCTTCAGGACTAGGGCTATTCGTAATCCATCGGATTTACGGTCATCTGGGGCTGGGAGTCGTCTTCATGTTAAACCAGGCTCCTCTCTTTAGTTAATCTTTGTTTATATCCGGTTTGTGAGTTTGAATAATGTGCTGCCCGTATTAGGATGTTATAGATCTCTCCCCGCCAGCGTTTTGCTATAACGCGGACCGCTTCCTCGTATATGACCTCTTGTAAATAACTACGCCACCGACCCAGCTGGTGTGGTCTTGTTCTATTCCCGGGGTGTTTTTCTATTTTCTTTACGTGTCTCTTCCTTCCCGAGCGATGTGATGACGATGTGTGATGATGCAGGAAGCAAGGGAATTGGTTGTGACAGAAACGGAACGATTGCGGTGTTATGATTATAAGCTGTATACCACCAAGGTGCATGCAGAAGGGGACAAGGTAGGCGAAACTTGCAAACCCAGAACCTAGAGGGAGCCCAATCATGAGCATACGGGTGGAGACGGGAGAGGTGGTCTATTCGCAGGCCGCAGTCTTGTCGTGCTTCTTGAATTATTACTCGACTTTATATGAAAGTCAATTGGAAGCCGAAGCCTCTGACATTGAGAACTATCTGGCGGGCAATCAACTCCCGGTGCTAGATGAGGACACAGCGAAGGAATTGGGCGGTGGCATCACGGTGTCGGCGATTAGGGTGGCCATCAAGCAGATGGCTAGGAACAAGACGCCGGGGGTGGATGGCCTGCCGATCGAATTTTATGCTAAATATATCAATGTTTTGGCACCCAGGCTGTTAGGGGTATACTCTGAAGCCTTGGAGCTGGGGCGTCTACCTAGATCGATGAGGGAGGCCCTGGTGGTCCCGTTGCTGAAGCCGGGTAGGGAGGCTACCGACGCCACATCATATAGGCCGCTGTCCATGCTGACGGTGGACTACAAAATTTTAAGTCGCATTTTGGCCACTAGACTGTTGCCGCACATGACCACACTAATTCACACAGACCAAGCCGGGTTCATTCCTACTAGGAACACCTCGATAAATATCCGTAGTCTAATCCGAATATTGGAGAGCCACCTGGAGCCAGACCAAAAGCTGTTGATATTGAGAAAGCTTTCGGTAGTCTAGAATGGGTGTACCCTGATAAAGTACTGGAGAAGTTTGGCTTAGGTGAAAGATTCGGGCGCTGGACGAAGGTTCTCTACTCTTTCGCGACGGCTAGGGTAAGACTGGGTCCTGTGATATCTTCTGACTGCCCGGTGCGTAGGGGGACGAGGCAGGGATGCTCGCTATCTCCTCTGTTATTTGCGTTAGCGATGGAACTACTAGCGGCCCAGGCGCGTTTAGGGGCGATGTACAATGGGATCGGAAATGGTGGGGAGTTTCATCATATTTCATTGTATGCGGACGATTTGTTGCTGTACCTGGAAGATACAGGAATGGCGCTGGAGGGGGCAGTTGCAATGCTGTCGAGTTTTGGAAGACTTTCGGGCCTTAAGGTAAATTGGAATAAGACATGTGTTTTTCTGCTGCGGACGTATATGCCCCATCCACCCCTAACAGTAGATGTCGTGTGGGAAGGAACTTGCTTTACTTATTTAGGGGTCCGCATATATCACAAGGCTACAGATATGCTAGAAGGAAATATAGGACGCTGTATTAGGGCTCCGAAGGGGAGCATGACCTTTTGGGCGTCCCTCCCTCTCTCGGTGCAGGGCCGGGTGGCACTGCTAAAGATGGTGGCTTTGCCCAGGTTGCTGTACTACTTTCGCACATTGTCGGTGTGGGTCCCCCAGCTGGTTTTTAGAGAATTGAGAACGATGATTACTGATTTCCTTTGGGGCAATGGGAGGCGTAGGGTGGCACTGAATAAACTGATGAGACCCAAGCTTGAAGGGGGGATGGCTGACCCCGATTTTGAGTTATACTACCTGGCAGCACAGCTACAGATTCTAACCCAAAATATTGCTAAAGAGTTTAGAGGTCCGGACCAAGATAGAGGGAAAGGCATTCAGAGACATATCCTATCATATATAATCATGCAACAGAAGTTAGAGTTGAGGGGCTTGACCATGGAGGAGAGGACTCTGCGGTTGTGTTGGCATAGGAGCTTAAAGAGAGCGAAGGCGGTGCGCCCGTATGCACCGGAGATTCCTCTGGGGATGCTGACGGCGCTACCACATGGAGGAGACTGGTCTCCTTTACTGGAATAGGAGGATTTGGGCCTTCAGGTTGTGGGAGACCTGTATATTGATGGGGTGTTGGTGCCCTTTAGAGCACTTCAAGATCAGTTTGGCCTCCCGGATGGGAGTTTCCTATTACACGCGGCGGTAATAGCAGCGATGCAGAAGCACTGGAGAGGGGGGTTAGCAGAACCCAGCACAACCATGGCCTGTCAATATGTAGTAATGGCTGCGGGTACGATTAAGGCGGTAACCTGCCTCCACTCTAGAATGTTGCACGAGGGGCTGGAGCCGCTTACAGCTCTGAAAGAAAAATAGGAAGAGAGCATAGGGAAACCCACACCGGACACGATCTGGGGACATATTTTGAAGAGAACGTGGAAGGGATGCAGAAATGCCCGCTTTCAGCAAGTGCATTTCTATGTAATACACAGGGCCTATTTGACCCCGGGGAAGATAAGGAGGTACTTCCGGGTACAGGATGCAGCGTGCCCAAGATGCTTGAGGTAGAGTTGGACCATTTACTGTGGGGATGCCCGAAACTAGGGACGTACTGGATGGAGGTGGGGGAGCTTCTTAACGCAGTCACCGATCGACAAGTGGAATATGACATGGCGACATGTCTGCTGCTCTGGTTCCCTCACACGGCCAAGACAAAAATCACAAGTAAATTTATTGACCTAGGACTTATACTGGCCCAGAGGGAGATCACCTGGCACTGGAAATCAAAGGAAGGCCCATTGGTCAGGAGATGGATGAATGAATTGCAGAAATGGGCAAGGTGTGAGGGTGTAGTTAGGCTGCGGCAAGCCGCTCGAACAGCAAATGTGAAGGGCTTAGAGATGGCGAAGGCCTGGGAGGCAATTCCTCGGTGAGGCGCTAATCAGCAAAATCATTGAGAGCTTTGCTCTGCTTACTTTGCACTAATTCTCCAGCCCTTTCGGCGGCTGATTTTAGAAATACTTTGTACTCGTTTTAAAATTGTTTGTGAGTGCTGCACCTTTTAGTGATTACGACTTTAATGTGTATGTTTTTACTCACCTTGCAAAACGCTGCCTAAACGCTGGTCAACAGCCCCGTTCCACCACGGCAGGTGCCGCTTGAGTGGAGGGCTTAGGGACCAATAGCTGGGCTAGTTTGGGCTGCCCCTGGTGACGCACTTCCGGGGGCGGGCTGCAGGCGGGCCTTCCCTGGTGTATCTTATTTGAAGGGAATGGCGGCACCGTCGCACAGCGGACGCGCTTCCTTGGTGAGGCGCTAATCAGCAAAATCATTGAGAGCTCTGCTCTGCTTACTTTGCACTAATTCTCCAGCCCTTTCAGCGGCTGATTTTAGAAATACTTTGTACTCGTTTTAAAATTGTTTGTGAGTGCTGCACCTTTTAGTGATTACGACTTTAATGTGTATGTTTTTACTCTCCTTGCAAAACGCTGCCTAAACGCTGGTCAACAGCCCCGTTCCACCACGGCAGGTGCCGCTTGAGTAGAGGGCTCAGGGACCAATAGCTGGGCTAGTTTGGGCTCCCCCTGGTGACGCACTTCTGGGGGCGGGCTGCAGGCGGGCCTTCCCTGGTGTATCTTATTTGAAGGGAATGGCGGCACCGTCTGCGCCCGTCCGCGCCAGACCGGGCCCAGGGGGCCAGAATCCCTGGTTCTCCCATGGTTTATTCTAGACAGTCTTTGTTATGTTGTAATTCACTTGCCCACACTTTACCAGATAGGGTAATTCTGAAACTTAAACGGGAAGGACTCCTGAGACCCAATGACAGCCCCAAGTTAGCAATTAGACCCTCCTTACAGGACACTTTGACCGAAACAGGCTAGCAGGCAGGGGTGCAAGTTTTCACTGATCAATACCCGATCCCTGCAGAAGCACTGCCTCGAAGTTTTTTCCCTCCTGCAGGAGGATACTGTTGATATCCTATGCATTACCGAATCCTGGCTGAATGAGTTCTCTACCCCAGACCTAGTGGCATCCCTTCCCCCGAATTTTTCCACCATTCATGCCAACCGGCCAGATAACGTTATGGGGGGTGGTGTTGCGTTCCTCTTTAACGACACCTTAAAGACGGAAACATTATATTCTGAGTGTATTGAAGGCGTAGACGTCCTGGGCGTAAAATTCTGCTCACCTACGGACTGTGTGACCTTCCTTTTAGTCTACCGCCCTCCAAGCACAACTGTTGAGTTCATGGAACCATTCCTGAAGATAGTCCAGGACCTCCGCACTCGCTACGAAGGGTTGGTGGTGTTAGGTGACTTTAACTTTCACTGGGAAATCACCCCGAAGAACAGCCAGGCTAACCAACTTGATGAAGTCCTAACACACTTGGGACTCACACAGGAAGTTGAGGAGCCATCCCACCAGAAGGGCCATACTTTGGACCTTATTTGGTCCTCTCGCCCACTTTTAGCTCCCCCGGTGATCTCCCCATGTCCTTGGTCTGATCACTACCTGATTGAAGGCCACTTTCCCCTCCTGCTAGGACAGCAAGAAGTTAAATCACAGTGGAAATTCCTTCATAGTTGGAAGCAGGTTAAAGCTGACAAATTAATAACCGTTCTATCAAATATCACATACCCCCTGTCGCTAATAGACGATGTGAACACTGAAAGCACTGCCCTGCTGGACTTACTCAAAGAAGCCATTGAGGTTGTTGCCCCTGCCCACAAAATCAGAATGAGAGACAAGGGCAAAGCCGCTGGATGGTTTAATAAAGATCTCAGGGATCTAAAGCAAGTTTTACGTCAACGCGAAAGAGCCTGGCGGAAGTCCCGTTCGGCCACGGAACGTGAGGCTTACACTTTGCAGCTTGCACTTTATAAAAAAGCCATTCGTATGAGGAAGGCCGAATTTTACGAAACAGCCATCCAAACGGCAGCTAATCCCCAGAAAGAAGTTTTTAAAGTCTTGAATAACCTACACACTGTCAAAGAGCCAAAACCTTCCTTTGACTCCAAAGACTATAAGGACTTCCAAGATTTCTTCATGAATAAAATCAAGAAATTGGTCATAGAAATCAATCAGATTCCAATCCTCTCGGGCCCTACTGAATCCCTCCCATCCCCCGTCAGACCTATCTCGCAAAACTTATCAGCTCTACCAGTCCTAACCAAGGAGTGTTTAGCAACTATACTGAACCGGGTGAAATCTGGTTCTCCAGCTGACCCCTGTCCACCTCAGATTTTCAAGCTGGGCTGGCCTGGATTGGAGGACAAAGTCCTCAAGCTGCTAAATCACTCCGTTGAGACGGGACAGGTGCCCTCCAACTTTAAAGAGGCAAGGGTGGTTCCGTTACTTAAGAAACCTGGTGCAGACCCAAAAAACCTAAAGAATTTCAGGCCGATTTCCCAGCTTCCCTTTCTTGCGAAAATTCTAGAGCAGCACGTTCTACAATCTCTCACCCACTTCCTGGAAAGTAACCACCTCCTTGAGCCCAACCAGGCTGGTTTCAGAGCTCACCACAGCACGGAACTGGTAATGCTGTCCGGGCTGGATGACCTGAGACTCAAGGCTGATAATAAAAAACCCTGTGCCCTGATCCTCTTGGACTTATCCGCGGCATTTGATACCGTTAATCATTGCCAACTTCTATCGCGGATAAAGGACTTGGGGATTCAGGGTACAGTCCTTGCCTGGTTGACATCCTTCCTTGAAGACTGTTCGCAGCGAGTGCAGATTGCCGACCTTGTGTCCAAGTCGGCAAAACTGACCTGCGGCGTGCCCCAGGGTTTGGCTTTGTCACCACTGCTTTTTAACATTTATCTTCAGCCACTGATCGCTTCACTGAACAGGATGGACTGTAGAGTCTACAATTACGCAGACGACACACAGATTCTGATTCAGATTAACGATACTGCTCAGGCTCATTTGAGAATGCAGAACATACTCAAATTCACAATCAGCTGGATGTCGAATAACTCCCTAAAAATAAATCCAGACAAAACTGAGGTCCTGGCAATCACTACTGCTGCTAATCCTTGGTGCGACTGAATTGGGGCCACTTCCGGAACCAGCGCCAGCAGTTAAAAGTCTTGGCATCAAAATTGATGCCCGATTTTCTATGACTCAGCAGGTATCATCTGTGGTGGGCATCTGTGTGAGTCTGATTCTCCAGCTGCGGAAACTCTCCTCATTGCTGTCTTCCTCCACAATGAGGCTGGCGGTCTCCGCCTTAATTCTGGCACAGCTGGACTATGGTAATTCCCTATACTATGGCCTCCCAAACAACCTTCTGACCCGACTACAGGTCGTAATGAACGATGCGGCCAGGCTCATCTTTAATAAACCTAGGCACACTCGAGCTACGCCCCTACTCTGCAGTTTACATTGGCTGCCCATTGCCCAAAGAATTAAATTTAAAAGCCTCTGCATTGCACACAAAGCTATCTATGGCTCAGCCCCTAAATACATCAAAGATCGGCTCTCTAGGTACCTACCCACTAGGTCCCTCCGGTCGGCTGAGGCATGTAACCTACTTTGTCCTCGGTATAACCTCACAACCAAGGGCGGCAGAGCCTTCTCTAGCACTGTCCCCCTGGCATGGAACCTCCTGCCTGCGGAACTCAGGAAGGAAACAAACCTACTGTTGTTTAGGAAAAGGCTGAAGACGGTGCTCTTTGAGGAGGCGTGGGGACCTCTGTGATCTGGCATTTGTACCTACTGATGTTGTGTATCCGCTGACAGCGCTTAGATACCCCTGGGTGATATAGCGCTCTACGAGCTTATAATAACATAACAATAGTGCAGGCTCTGAAGGACTATTTGACAGAGGATGAAGACTAAGGGATGGTCTGGGAACGGGGTTCCATGGGACATGGCGGTGTGTATGTATGGATCCCTCAGGTAGAGAAGTCTTGATTGAGAATTTATGATTATTTTCCACATCAGCAGCAGTTGGGGGGGAGGGATAAGGGGAGGGTTAGTAGGGATCCGATACAGATAGAGGAGGGATACCAGCAGAAGCTAAACTTGGTTATAGGCGAAGGAAGGAACGCCAGTGGAACGGAGCTCCGGCTAATGCATAGATTGGTTCACTGTGGAAGATTAGGAGAACTAGTACAGGGCAGTTCTGAAGTGCGACTGAATGGAGCGGGTTACACTGACAATGACATCATTCACCATTCGTGAAACGCTGTATTTGTGCATGGGGGAGGGGGTTAGGAGTTATAAAAAAGCAGTTACTAAATTATGTTGTTGATCGGATACCTCTGTGAGGTGGCTTCCTTAACATCATTAACGGATTGGACACGTACGCCGCCCAGCCTCCGGGATGTGGGCTGAATGGCTGTGTGCAATTGTATTATTGAACTGTGCCTTATGGTGGTCAGGGACGGGAAAGTCGACCTATTTCAATGTTTGTTTATGAATCTGCAATAAAAATATATTTAAAAAAATTGATGTGGAGCATGCGGTCAACATCTGCGTAGCCTCCGTCCTTTGTGAAACACTAAGGGAAACACTATGTTTTTTATTCCTAATCATTTTTAATCCTAAATTTGATACAACATCCAATTATGCGTCTTGTTTTTTTTAAAATATGTTCTTTTTAGTTACTTATACCACAGGTTTTATTATGAGTATTTCATTATGTAATATTTCGTAATAGTTTTTAATTTGATATTGTTGCCTTACTTAAGTGTGTTTTCAACTACACTACCCTTCACCTACCTTTTTTTAACTTGTTTAAAAGCTTTGTTAGTAAGGTTTACACTTGTATACTGGGTATTGTATTGTGAGCTAGGTTATATTCGAGCTTGTATTTAATTCTTTTATACATAATGGTTGTTAACAGAATAGTGCAATATGCTCTGTAAATGTTTATCAGGTCCTTTTGTTCATTTTCCAAGCATGAATTGGTTAGGGAACATGACACTTTCGGGAAGGTCCTCAAATGGCTATTTATCTTATGTACACCCAGTGTCTGCTTTTGGGTGGTGCGAGCGGTGCCACCGCACTGGGTGCCAAGGTCAGGGGGGGGCATTTGTACTCTGAAATCGGCGCCAGTCGCATTGTCCAAACGCCTGCACTGTTGAACACTGTTGTCCCTCTTTCTTTTCCATAATGTTAATCTCGATAGAAATAGAAGAAAACCGTGTTAAACAGATCAGGAGACACACTCTTATGCCCACCCATACTCTTCATTAAAATATTTGCTTTGCATATAAGTCATAAAATAAAATAAAAGGTTTTGCGTGAACGTTCCGGGATTTTATTTAATTAATCTAGGCAAATAGAGCCGACCTCTGCTTCCTGCTCGGTATGTCTTCTTACCGCCTAGATTACTAGAGACATTGCCAGCTTAATTTTGTGTAATTCACAAAGTAAGTTGTGGGCAGGGCCGGCTGTGGCGGTGCAACATATATTATGGTTTTAAAAGCACCTGCTGCTGCATTCTTTTCTTCCAGCAATTTTCAGGCAACAATCAACATGTCACAATAACTTCAGTGATTATTGTTCTTTCTGGCGAGAGAGAGATCAGAACTTTGTTTAGTGGAAGTTTTGATTCATCGTAAGGTAGCACAGAGGGTTAATATGCCTGCTGTAAAGAACGTATACCATACACATCACAAAGAGCATATAATGTAAATAAGTCAGTAGGTCACTACTTTTGTCAGAGAGATCCTATTGCCACTTGCAATTTATGAGTTAAAATCCTTATATAGAACAGCGAGCTATTAACTGTCATCAAAGTGGTATAGATTAGAGCATTATGATTTTTCCCTAGTGTTTTATTATCCTAATGTTGCAAAATGGGTTAATTTGGGAAGAAATCAATTCTTATTATTAAAGAGAAACTCCAACCACAGTGTAGTGTCATATTCTAAGTTTGTGCTTCTCCAGGCCAAGCACACCTAAACTATACTACCTACAAGTATAGATAACTACTATTGTAGTCCTCTGTCTTATGTAATGTTTCCCATACACTGATTTACACATGTATAATTGATTTAGTGGCGTAGCTAAGGGGGAAGGTGAGGGCGGTCCACCCTAGGCGGCACAAGTTTTGGAGGCGGCGGACCCCTAGCTCTTAACTGCTTTGTCGGTACGGAAATACTTCCCCCACTCTTCAATGGGCCGCCACGTGGTGGCAAATGCAGTGTCTGCCACGGACAGCCAAAGAGCTAGCTATGCCATTGGATTGATTGTCTCTGTGTATTATGTGTGGTGTAAAAGGGTCTGACACACTAAACTGCTATGAGTGGTGCTATAAAACTAATTTAATGCATCTGTGAGAGAGTAGTTATGGAGACTTGAGGGGCACTGTTGAGTGGCAGTGAGGGAATCCTTGACAGAGGTGGTTATTGGGGGGACGCCAAGAAACATTGTAGCACAGGTCGCTACCAGCGTTAAAGTCGGCCCTGCAGACACTAACGAAAATTTGAGAACTAAATTGTTTCCCTTTGTTTGTGGAAACAATCACAGATTGTTTATTTAATCACTATTTACTTAATAATTAATCGTAGTTTGATTGTTTTAAAATAATGATTATGGTGTTGTTTCTTCAACGGTTCTATTTGTGGAAGTTAGACCTGGCATCATTGGCGTCAGTCTCCCTACCATTTTTGACGAATTGCCTCCTCTGTTTTGATATGTTTTTCACGTTTTCTTATACCACAGGGTTAACAATAGCAGTGTAACCCGTTCAACGGCGGCACGATTGTTTAGCCGCCAATTAAGCAAATCACATCCACTAATGCCTGAGCGCGTCTGGCGCCGCAGCTTAATAGCGATCACTCTCCCACACCTCCCCTCTCCCACTTTCCCAGTTACCCTGTAAGACCACCATCTCTTCAAGGCGCTGGGGTGTTTTTATTCACCTCATTCACGCTCCGGTAATTACCGCTTGAGCACTTTGCTATCGCATCAGATGGACCACGGGTACAACTTGATAAATATGGTGTTCCCATATCATCACCGTATTCTGGTGAACCCACTCAGCACAATAACTGTTAAGTGTATACCCTTGTTTTGTCCTCCCCAGTACCTAATCTCAACCCTGTACAAACCTTTTTCTCTTACAGGTTTTCTCCTGAACCAGGAAAAGACACCTTTTTACACCAGATCACAATTTGTGGCCTCTAATTGAACGAGGGCAGGACGCACCTTAGCGTGTGCGGACCACCCCGTCCAATCTTCACGGTCCTGACGAAAACCAAACAATTTTTAAATGGTTGAAACATGTAGACCTAATTTTTTCTTATTCACATAGCACACTTCGCTATTTTTAAACTTATTACACTTCTTGAGACACCAAAGCCTTCCTAGTTAGGCACAGGTGCCACAATGGTTTTATAAGGGTTCAAGCACTCAAGAATAAAGTCTTGAAGTGAGTAGTTTTGGCCCTTTTTTAACACACTTATCACTATAAATTTTTGCACATATAAAAGAAAAAGAAACCCGCTCCACTGTAGTTAGGTGTCGCAGCACACCCTATGGGCTTTCGGGGTATGGGGTGGGACCCCGATGATGAAGCATGTCACCAACTAGGTTGGTGAGTGAGGGGTCTTCTTCAAGGACATGCACTGTCCGGTAACGGGTTGGGGCACACTGTGCTAACCTGAGCTTCATGCTCCAGAAGCAGAAAAAATCTTTTCTGCCCTTTCCTCCAGGGGGTACTCCTCCATTGTTGCTACATTTAACCCTGGGGACCAGGAGTTCTCACCTCACATAGTCTGTGCAATTTCCCTAACTCTCTCCTTTGTTATATATACATGTTACAAATGTGACATATTCATGTACTTTTATAGTTATTCATTTGTATCCAAAATAAAGTTATAACACAAAATATGTGCAAGATATTTGTCTGCATTTCATACTTGTTTCTTATTTCAAATGACTTTGCTAGCCTTGCATATGCACAACTCTGCTATGCTCGAATATCTTTTTTTATTAAATCAAACACACATCAGATGCCAATTGACCTTGCTGTTTTACGGTTTCTAGTGATTTAGGTAATTTTTGTGCTTGCTCATTCATTCTTTCATGTAGTGATTGGAAATCCTTGAGGAGTGATCTAGCAATTGATTCCGAACATGTGTTTGCCCTCAATAACAGGTTAGATCTTGAGTGTGTCATTTTGAGTACCACAACCACTAACGTATTCACTTTTTCATTAGGTAGGATTTCTACCACTGCAATACATGTCATTTCATATAACCGAGCACAGGAGTTTAAGTAGACACACTGTGCGATGGTTCTGGAACAAGATTGCTACATGAGCTGAGATGTAGAATGTCCATTTATGAATGCTAAGGTACTGGGTCCTCCACTAATCCCAGAGATCGTCGATATATAATTATCTAGCTTCAGTAGAAGCGAGGGGGTTTAGGATATTCTGTCTTATAACATGACAGAGCTTTGTAAGATTTATGGTTTATTGACCACGCTAACAGTATTGTTAGTATGCATTTCTTTTCAAATTGTGGCACGAATACTGCATTTAGGACATGATAGTTTCAATAAATATTCTAAACTTTCTTTGTGTCTCTTCTTTATTTTATTGTGGACGAGTAGGAGTGAGAGAGCGAAAGGGTGTGTCCTGTTACTGCGATCCCTGAGAGGATTGTGTTCTGGGGTGCCAATTCACTTGTTTCTCTGGTAAGGTTCGGTGAGCAAGTGAGGCACTATAGCTAGTTGGACTTTGGTTCATAGATACTGAGGTGGTATGACAACTCAGTCCCTACATACTGATGGTCTTTGATACCAAGCATAGTTCTGTTCCTGAGCAGAATCCCTGCAACATGGTGCCACTAATGTTATGGTCAGATACTTACTTGCAGGAACCCAGAGTGGTGCTTGTGCTTGTCCACAATACCCTTGCACCTTTTATTGGAAATATCTGTGGTGTTAGCGATTTGTCCTCCCCAGTTGTTAGGGAGCACCTAATTCTGTTGGTTTTTCAAGCTTAAATACTGTAATATTTACACCCTGTTTGTGCTACACTTTGAATATATACAAATTAGTAATGGGGCTATTGCTGTTAAATGCCGCCCTGCGGTAACTCAACATTTAACACGGCATGGAGTCTGTGCAGCAGGGGCTTGCCCACTGGACTGGTTCCCACTATGATTGACTGCAACATCTGGGGGATTATTTTTGCAACAGTTTACACTCTTTGTCATCGCACTCCCTCGATGCCCTCAAGCAAATACATAATGAACATGGGGCAGGTCCTGCCTTAGGTTTGGGATGAAACTTGTGGGTAATTTTCCTGTTGTCCCCAAAATTATTCCTTCTAATGTTAAAGGTGAAGCATTGTTTTTGGCTATACGCCAGTGACTTGCCGCGGTGGTGGTAGCCTCAAACGAGTTGCCTGTCATAATTGCTTATGTATATATCTCTATAGGGCGTAATAGTTTGGGAACCAGAACTTTAGTACCGTCATTTGGCACGCCTAGCTCGGACAAGGATGCCAAACCAGCCCTTGATTTTACGAAGAAACTTTGTGATAAATCTAAACAACAACAGAAAGGTAAACAGCGTAGCGGTTCTTCACCCCCTAGTCCTTTAAAAGACAGTATGATTTTTCATGATTGCACTAAAATCAAAATTCCTGATAGGTTTCAGATTCCTGATCCCCGTTCTACTCATTCCTTTCATGACTCCTCTGACCAACAGTACGTCAGAGGAGGGTCATCTGACCACAGACAAGAAGAGTACATGAAACAAACAAGGGAGACACAACACTCATCTGAAATTAAGATCAAGAACGAGGGCAGGCGTCCTCCATATAAACCCCCTTTTCAAAAAAAGAAAGTTGAAGCTTTAACTGCAAATATGCCACAGACAGTGAGAACCCTCCTCCTAAACAGGAGTTGGGAGGTGACTCTCCTTAACAGGGCAGCAGAAGTCACCATAGTATGCTGAAATCTCTACCAATTTCTGGTGGAGTAAGCAACTGAAATATTTATTACGGTTGAAACCGCCGACACCCGCGTAGCCCCTCCTGACAGACTATATCTTTTACATATACAAACACACAGTTAAAGCAATATTCAGGGATAATTTAACCACATCTTATGACATTCTCTTGGAGGAGGTTGACTGGCCCCCACCTTTTGTTCATGCATGCCCCCAGGGTGAAAGATGTAATTCTCCCTTCTTTCTCACATCTCGTCCCAGACGAAGTCAAGCAGGCATATGAATCTGAATGCGCCCTTGCTTTGGCCCCTATTCTTTATCGTAACCATACTGGTCAGGATAAGGATTACCCTCATCATGTTATTACTATACTATCCACACCTCAAGATACAACCACACTATCCTACTAAGTGAAATGTTAAAGCATCCGTTAAAGAATTTCTTTCCCAGTTGGAGTACCAGGGAGATATTGAAACCTACATCTCTCTGAATAATCTTCTTTTTCTGGTTCTGAAACCTGATCATTCCTATTGCATAGTCCAAGACTATAGACATGTGAAATATCATACACGCACATTTACAGTGCAAAGAACACATAGTATAGATCTTATTATGAACTTAGTCAGTATAAAATACAAAACCACTTTGGATATTACCAAAGGTTTTTTTCTGTCATAATTTGGCTCCTGAGAGCTGTGACTGGTCCGCCTTTAGAACCATAGGCTTTCAAATATGCAATGCTCGACTTCCTATGGGTTATAGGAATAACCCCGGAATTTTTGCAGCACGAATTGTGTTAATTCTTCGTGAAATTAACCCTGATACTCTGTCCTACCTAGATGATATCTTCCTGATGGACAATGAATTAAACGCACATTTGGTAAGATTGGATCACATAATACTGCAAGTTGCTGAACTTGGCTACAAGTTTAACTTAAAAAACAAAATCAAACGTATCTGTTTTGAATGTCTTTTTCTTAGGATATGAACTTACCAAAGAGTCCTGCCCCTCTCTTTCTGGGAAAATGTGCACAATTGCTGCCTCCAAGTGCACTTAAAAAAGGATTTTAGAATTTTGGCTGAGTATATATATACCTGTTTATGCACAACTTATTAAACCACGTTATGCCTTAATAAGCCCTGATTTTTCTGCTTCCTGCTGGACACAGGGGCGTAATACAGGCCCCTGCAGCCCCTAGTGTGGGGCCCCCAAGCTCCATAGGGCCCATCCAGCACAGCACTCTGGCTGTAGAGCTTCTCACTGAGCCAGGAGGGTACCCCTCCACGTGCCTTTGCGGGAGGCCCCCTCGAGTTTTGTTACGCCAGTGGCTGGACATCAGAACACACTGACACAATCCAATCTTTACAATCTGACTTACTTGAAACATGGCACTTACATAGACGTGTCAATACCATAAATGTAGTCATCCACGTTTTGTCCGGTGCAACTGGATTCACATAGGTCACCTTTAACGAAGGTGAATTGGGACCAATAGTATATATATATATTGTATATATGTTTCACTGCAGAATTGCATTTTGCTTCTACTGAAAAAATTCTGACTGCTGTGCAGATGCCTATTCTTAAAGAACGGTCACTTGCTCAGGGAAAACACATTATTGTTGTTTCTCCAGTACAATCCTTAGATAGAGGCTGTCCCCAAAGCTGGCATTCCCAGTTTTTAACTAGGAATGTACTGCTGATTCGTCAGCGGGACCCCTTTGATTAGATTCCCACACCTGATGAGGTGAGATAAGGAGTGATTTAACCTTTATGTATTCACATGAATGGTAGGTTAAACCTATCTGGGTTATCATTTAACATTGATGAGATTTGATGTTCCCCTAAATTGAACTTTATGTTTTTAGGTTTTAATTAGGAATGTACTGCTGATTAGTCTGTATAAAACTACGAACAGCCTGTAAAATCTACCTCACCTTGATACTATAGGTGAATTCAGTAATACTGTAAGGTTGTAGTATGGAGGGTTGATTGATTGAACGGATGAACGGTGGTTATCTTCCCAGTCCAGAGTGGGCAACATGAGGCAAATGAACATGTAAATTGATTTAATATTTATGTACTAGGTTTACTAAGGGATACCATTATCCTGGATATTTGTTAATAATTTAACAATCTGATAAGCAAGAATAACGTATAGATTGTATGTAGAATAAGTGAATCTGTGATTAGGATGAAGGAGGTTCTAGTTGATATTTGATTTATGTTTCCAAACAGGTAAATCTCCTGGGTTGTTCATGAAAGAGGGGTAGATAACTCATTGTCCTGAAGAAAGTGGCTTCATTCTGCTTTTGTACTACCAAAACCCGTCAACGCTTGTCATTATTGGGTTATATTCGAGAAACAAAGTGCTGTTTGTAAAAGATCAAATTATGTCAATACTGTTACTGATTCTTTCGAATTAACCACTGTAAATGACAGATATATATGTCTTAAACTACATCTCCGTTTGATGTTTTTTAACATCTTATGAAATTACTGTTTTTAATGTGATTTAATGTTTATACCTATGGATTTGTTTTTAGTTTAAAATTAAACTTGGATTTATATGCATTTGCTTCGGTTTTCCCTTTCGAGATTGGTGGAGTGGTATGTTGGAACATTCAACACTATCTGCAGTGAAACAACATCCTTCTCTCCTGTCTGAAGACATGAATTTATCAGATTTTCTTTTAGGTCCCACATCCTGAAAGATCTATGTATGTTACTTGTAATGAAATTTGGAAATTGTCCCAGATAGAAGCTGCTGCACATTTAAGACATATTGACAAGATAATCTGGATAAAGTGCTTGCGGTTGTTGGTTGTTGAGTATTATTATGTTGTCATCTTGTATTTACAACTTAAACAACATTGCATTATCTGTTTTTGATATTGTGCAGAATGATATGCCAACATTCTATCATGCAAAAAACACAGTTGATGGACAGAATGCAGAACAATGTCTGACATTCACCCCAGTACAAAGATCTGGGCCTAAATCCATCGTTTTTTTGCACTCCACACCACCCTAGGTCAGACAATGGCTATATGCAAATCAGCCTTGACCCTGTGCCTCATGGGAACAGTCCAGCCCGAACTACCAAGCCATGTCTTTCCTAGACCGGAATCAAGCATCCAAGGACCGGTTTCTGGCTATCAGCCTTCTTCAGCCTGGATAGCTTGACTCCAGTGATGTGGAGAGCCTGGGACTCATGTCTGAGCATACCCAGCCCACTCGGGGTGAAAATTGCAAAAAACACAGTTGATGGACAGAATGCAGAACAATGTCTTACATTCACCCCAGTACAAACATCTGGGCCTAAATCCATCGTATTTATGCACTCCACACCACCCTAGGTCAGACAATGGCTATATGCAAATCAGCCTTGACCCTGTGCCTCATGGGAACAGTCCAGCAAGAATTACCAAGCCATGTCTTTCCTAGACCGGAATCAAGCATCCAAGGACCGGTTTCTGGCTATCAGCCTTCTTCAGCCAGGATAGCTTGACTCCAGTGATGTGGAGAACCTGGGACTCACGTCTGAGCATACCCAGCCCACTCGGGGTGAAAATTGCAAAAAACACAGTTGATGGACAGAATGCAGAACAATCTCTTACATTCACCCCAGTACAAAGATCTGGGCCTAAATCCATCGTTTTTTTGCACTCCACACCACCCTAGGTCAGACAATGGCTATATGCAAATCAGCCTTGACCCTGTGCCTTTTTGAAAAAATCGATGGATTTAGGCCCAGATCTTTGTACTGGGGTGAATGTATGACATTGTTCTACATTCTGTCCATCAACTGTGTTTTTTGCAACATTCTATCATGGGCAGAGTCAGCTAAGATCTATTATGTAGTTCAGCTAGATGCTTCAAACACTTAAAAATGGGTGTGTTCCTTGGCACAATTGTAGCGATTTGATTCTGCCTTTCAAGTTAAAACATAAACAACAACTGATGGCCATGAAAGATGCAACCTACTTAAAGCTGCATTTAGAAAAATTAGAACAACTCATTTACCATAGCTGAAACGCCTTTAGCATACATGATGTTATTTCACTGCCTATCTCGACATTTTAATTCAGTTTGCATGAAACATTTACATGTTGGTAGATATGAACCACTTAGAAGCAGCTTCATTCATGAATTATGGTCACTTCCCTTTACATATCGTTGTGAACGTACAAATAAGGACGTTTTTATCACTGGGGAAAAATGCAACACTACTGTCATACATTCACTTTGTTAACAGGTTAAAATTCACTTTACATGTAATACTTGAGCTCTTAATTCAGTTTGTTATTTGAAAGAAATTCTGGTTCCTGCAATTCTCCCTTTCATTACGGTACTCTCTAATGGGAGTTATCTCATGCTTTGCACTAAAGACTGTTGTGGAATATGAGCTGGAGTCCTGTATATTTTGTCAGTTTCCCAGTTCGTCACTTATTGCAACAATGTCTTAGTTCCCCCTCAGAATGGGATTGTAGATAGCTCTGGTGGCCTTCTGTTCCAACTTTGAAGGCATATTTCAACAAGCTAAGCAGATCCAAAACATTATTGTTTCAATAAGATCTAGCTCTTACATCTGCTTGCGAGACCTTCGATTTGCAGGTGGCTAGAACATCTAGTGAGATACAGTGAAATGAAATGAATGAAATTAAATTGTGTTTTGTAAATCGCGTTACTACCCGGAGGCCTCGTAGCGCTGTGGGACGGTAGGTTTTTTGGAGAATGCTGTCTGGCTTAATGGAAGAGAAGTGTTTTCAAGCTTTTCCTGAACTTTTGTAGGTCGGGTTTACTGCGCAGTGTAGGTGGCAGGGAGTTCCAGACTAAGGCCACATTCAATGAAAAGGAGCATCCGCCCCATCTGGCCCGTTTGATTTTCTTAGTTGTGGCCAGAAAAGCTGTGCTGGAGCGGAGTGATCTCGGCGGATGGTAGGGGGTGGCAAGGGAACAGATCATTGCAGGGGCTTTCTTCCACATGGCCTTGTGCATAATGCACATCGCCTTGAATTTTACTCTGGCTTGGTTGGGCAGCCAATGTAATTTCCTCAAGGCGGTGGCTCTGTCGTAATTGGCCCGTTCGCATTAGCGATTAGCTGAACCTACACGTTGTCCTCCTTAACTTGGCTATATATGATAAACGCCATTTTGAATGTTGCGGGGGCCATCTTAGATCATGAGCGGCCTCGTGGCCGACGTGCCCTTTAGTCCGTTGTCCGTTCTACTGACCACTCTTGTCTGCCCAGCAACAGGCTATTTTTAGTACTGGTCAAGCCGCACATGCGCAGCTTCCACTGACCCGTAGATCTTCAGGAATGTGCACCAAACTGACCAGCGGAGTTGTGCCCCCCTCCAATGAGCTGGCAGTATTCCAAAACATGACCATATATGTCTCGAAAATGTGTTTTAACTTGTGCCGCCTATCTTTTATTGCCCCAAAACTGTATATAATATGGGGTTGCACCGATGTTCGGTGTGATACCTCTTGCATTACCGAAGGGTGCTGTTTGAGTGTACCACCACCCCATGGGGTCTTAATAAACTTGTTCTTTGCCTTTTACAGTTTCCGTGCCAACAGTTCTTGAGTGTGAGTGGGTTATCTCCGGAGCGTGTAGGCCTTGGGAACCCCGAAATACTTCAATTGGCGACCACGAAGGGACTCATTGGCGACTCGGATGCCCGAAGGAGAGGTCGTGACGAAGGCTTGGAAACCCGCCATGGGCGCGCGCTGCCACGAGTGACCCGAGTCTTGGCTGCCACGGTGTTTTTTCCTTTCCTTCCGATCTGACCTTCCAGGTGGCGCCGGTCTCCGACTGAGTCTTCGAAGTGTCTGCATTATTGAGAAAGTGCCGTTTGGCTGATTTGGCTTACAAGACCTTGGCAGTTGGAATCTGGACAGTTGGGAATTTGGTAAGATTTGTGTTCGGTAAGGTAGTCTTCGGACGCTTACTGAAGTTCTGCGATTTGTGTTCGGTAAGGTAGTCTTCGGACGCTTACTGACAATCTGTGCTTTGTGATCGGTGAGGTAGTCTTCGGACGCTTGCCGAGTCCTATGAACTTTGATTTGAGTTAGCTAACATTGTGAATTTGTGATCTTTGAACTTATATGTGTAGTGCACTTCACATAGGCAGGCATGTAGAGATGTTTCTCTAACTTTGTTTTTTTTCCTTTGAGCGGCACAATCGTGTGGAGAACTGTAAGTGCCATTTTGTCCGGTGTCACGCTTTCGTGATACTTTTTGAACATGCCTGTTTTCAGCACACTTCGAGGAATGTGTTGTCTTGGAGAAGGTACCTCAATTAGGTTAGCGGAATCACAGCCGGCTCCCCCAGAGGGAACTCCAAATAGGGACATGTACATAAAGCTTGGCCTTCCCCCTATTATGTACAGTAAATTATGGCATAAATACACCAAGGCCGATCCTGAATTGCAATGGCCTCTACACGGGTCGTATGATTTGAGTAAAATACAATTTGTAGAGCAATGTATGTTTCAACGCAGGTCTAGACAAAACATGTTTGATTGCGTGCGAATGTGGGAGAAAGCGGCGCGTGAGCGAATGAAGCGTGAGGTTGCCTTGGCGGACAAAGAGCAGCGCAAGGCTGCTCGGGATAAGGCTTTACAGCTTGAGGAAAAAGAGGCTCAGGAGAAGAAAGAAAGGGAGGAACGGGAACGTAATTTGCAAACGACTGGTCAGTTTCCTATTCGCCGACCACTTTATCCTGTCCTTAATAATGAAATTGATGATTTTTCTTTGTTAGATCGGTCACCGCCTCCGTACGTTTCACCGACGGCTCCGGCTGCGGATTCCGAGGATGATGGACAGGATCAGTCGAGTCAGAAGGGGGTATCGGCTCTCAGGTTTACTGCGGAGAGGTCCGCTCATTTACGCAGTTGGGCTCGTAAAGTGAATAAGCATTGTGTTACTCAGGAACAGTTGTTAACAGAAAAGAAAGGGTGGTCGGATCTTGAATTAATGTATTTTCTGTCCAGTCTGGCGGATGAAGTTGTAAACGCATATCGTGAACTTTCTGATACGTTAGAGCCTAAAGTGTTGTCAGTGTATCGGGAGAATTTAGCTAAAGGTGATTTTGATCTTTCAGATGTTGACGACCTGTTCAAGCAATTGATCAAGCTGCGGGATGAGACAACCCAATTGCGGGAGGAACGAAAACGGAGGCAAAAGGAGTCCGATTTGGGAAATAACGGGCAGGCTAAGGAGTGTTCTCTCCGTGGTTCAGATAAGAATTCTGCGTTGCATGTTATGCCTATGCGTGAAGCCGCGCCTTTGTATGTTCCACCAAAAGGGGAAGGTACGGATGATGATAAATTGTCCAAGGATGCGAAAGGGTATTTTGTGTATAATTGGGTATATACGCCATGGAATAGAGCAGATGTCATGGCATTGAAAAATTCTTTACCTGATCTTCGAAAGAATCCGGCGGCATTTTATGAGGGGGTGGAGGGGGCTATATCGTCTTGTGTGATGACTCTTGTGGATATAGATTTGTTTTTTGGACTAATTTTACCACCTGATATGTGGAGACAAATTCGTAAAAATAATGATGAAACGATATTGGGGGGGACATGGAAAGACATAAATGCTGCAGATTTGGACAGAGAACCAGCATGTAAGCCTTGTCAATTAATTCTAGACCTTCCGGCAGCTATCTTGAATAAATTGAAAACGCTCGTCCCCCCCAAAAAGATTGATTGGACCATGTTAACGTCGTGCAAGCAGAAACCCGATGAAACGGTCTCAGATTTCTTTACACGCTTCGAGGAGGCGTTTCATGATTACAGTGGTCAATCTTTAACTGATGATACGGGTCGGCATTTGTTTGTAGATAAGTATGTAGCTAATCTCCTACCGGAGATCGCAAAGCGATTGAAGTCGAGTGAGAGTTCCTGGGCCACGGCGACCCCTGCGTCCTTGTTAACTATGGCTCAGTATTATGAACGGCAGGAAGTGGAGGCTAAGGAAAGTGTAGAGAAAAAGGCGAAGGAATTGAAAACGAAGGTGATGTTGGCGCAGGTTCGGGGAACACAGGGTAGAGGGAATGATAGAGGTAGACGAGGTGGAGGAAACGCATCGTATGGTCGTACGGACATTGCGGAGGATCAGTGTGCTTATTGTAAGGAGTTTGGGCATTGGGCCGAAGATTGTCCGGTACTTCGGGAGCAGCGTAGTCAGCGTGGTCGAGGAAGTGGAAGGTCCAGAGGAGGTTATACTGGAACGAGAGGTGGCGGAGGTGATCGTAGACAGGTTGAGGAGAGGGGCCGTGGCCAGGACGAACGAAATACGTTTGACAGACGGAATCAATATCAGATTTCGGAAGGAGAGAATGTGGAACATCAGGATTATGTGCATGCATAGGATTGCGTAGGATGGGGTAAGGAATCAGTTGAAGTGCCGGTAGATCAGCAAGGTCCATATGTAACAGCGGGTATTTTGGGTTCTACTGATCAGTTTCTAGTCGACACAGGAGCTACTCGTAGCGCTCTGTCGAAAAATTTGGTTCCGAGGGCTCCCCTGTCTGGCGAAATGATTACGTGTGTAGGGTTTGATGGCACACCCTCCCCCAGCCCATTGTCCAAGCCCCTTGCACTATGCATTGACAAATACTTTAGCTTTGGCCAATTTTTGTTATCACCTCATACCCCGGACAATATCCTGGGGATTGATTTGCTTAAATATTTTCGAGCAACAATACGCTGCGCTCCAGAGGGAGTGCGGGTTATTCTGAACGATAATTATCCTGACCCTGATGATTGCCCTGACCCTGACAGATTTTATGCCATTTTAGACATCCCTGCTTTGGCTTCCCTGCCGCACACGTTGTGGGCGATTTCAGACACGGATGTGGGAGAGATGCGCATTCCACCAATACGCATTACTGTTAAGGAGGGGGCCCCTCTACCACGAGTGCCCCAGTATAAGATTTCGAAAGAAGGTGAAATCGCACTGACACACATTGTACAGGACTTAATTTCAGCAGGGGTGGTGGAGGAGGTCCCTTATAATGTTTGTAACAGCCCTATTCTACCGATTCTTAAGAGAGACTCAGACGGCAAGATCTATCGATTTATTATTGATTTGCGTGAGATCAACAAAATTGTCATTCCCCAATACCCGGTGGTGTCTGATATCACGACCTTGCTTACTCTGGTTCCACCGACGGCCACCACCTTTAGCGTTATTGACTTGAAGAATGCGTTCTTTTCCATCCCTGTGCACCCAGATAGCAGATATCTGTTTGGTTTTACGCTCAATAATAAATCGTATAGATTTTGTCGTGTTCCCCAAGGATATACCGAAAGCCCTAGCATCTATAGCCAGGCTTTGAAACGACAACTAGATTCCTTTAAATTGCAGTCTGGCGTTGTGCTCATCCAGTATGTGGATGACCTTTTGCTTGCCGCCGACTCCTATGCACAATGTGAACAGAGTACGCTTGCACTGCTTTCCTTTTTGGCACAAAACAATCACAAGGTTTCCAAGAAAAAGCTTCAATACTGTAGACCCCAGGTGACCTACCTCGGTCATCTGTTGTCTAAGGAGGGGCGGGCATTAACATCTGATCGAATTCAAGCAATTTTAGACACACCAGTCCCCCGCACGCAGAGAGATGTGCGTGCCTTCATAGGGTTAACGTCCTTTTGTAGGCAATGGATCATGGGTTTTTCACATATCATAAAACCTTTGCTAGCATTACTGTCCAAAGCTACACCGATGCCTCTTGAGTGGACAGATGAATGTCAGAAAGCTTTCGAACAGTTGAGACAGGCCCTTTGTTCCGCACCCGTGTTAGGAACACCAGACTACACGAAACTTTTCACATTGTACGTGCACGAGAATGATGGGTGCGCGTTGTCAGTGTTAGTGCAGTTGCACGGGGATAAGCAGAGACCATGTGCATACTTCTCTGCCATTTTGGATCCTGTAGCACGAGGGTTGCCTGGGTGTTTTCGAGCGGTAGCGGCAACAGCAGTAGCCATACGACAGAGTGAGGGCATAGTGTTATCACACAAATTGTTGGTGTTAGTCCCTCACGCAGTAGATGCCCTGTTAAATCAAACAAAGACCCAATACCTCACGAGTGCACGACTTACAGGATACGAGCTGACACTCTTAGCGCCACACATAACATTGAAAAGATGCGCTACTTTGAACCCTGCCACCTTATTGCCCTATCCGGCCGAGGAGGGTCAGGAAGAAAAACATCACGACTGTGTTTTCCTGACTGAGGAACAGACAAAGGGTCGTGTTGATTTACAGGATGTGCCACTTCCTGATGTGGATGGGGAACTGTGGGTTGATGGATCGTGTTTAAGGCTGCCAGATGGTACGACTTCCGCAGCATATGCGATCACGACTCTTAAGACGGTGGTAGAAACAGCTAGAATACCACAAAAATCGGCTCAGGCAGCAGAGCTGATAGCTTTAACAAGAGCCTGTGAATTGAGTGCTGGCTTATGTGTGAACATCTACACGGACAGCCGGTATGCCTTTGGAGTGGCCCATGATTTCGGCCTTCTTTGGAGGGAGCGCGGGTTTCTGACATCACACGGGGAGCACATTATGCACGGAGAGCTAGTGCGTGATCTCCTAAATGCGTTGCTTAGCCCTAAAAAAGTAGCGATAGTGAAGTGCAGTGCCCATAAGAAGATTACGGATAAAGTGGGTCAAGGAAATGCCTTTGCAGACAGCATAGCAAGGCAGACGGCTATGTCTCGAACTAGCTCCCCTATGTACGTGGTACAATCACAGGCTGAGAGATGGAGTGATGCTAGAGCAGAGATACGGGATATTCAAAAGTCAGCCACAGAATCTGAACTTGCGGCTTGGGCAGCAGATGGGGTACTAGATGACGAGGGTTGTTGGAGAAGCAAAGACATGGAGAAGTGGAAATTGCCTGCGGCTTACTTACAGGCGATGGTCCAGATGACTCATGGACTGGCCCATGTCGGAGCTCTTGCAATCACTCGGCTTTTAACACGAGTTTGGGAACATCCCGAGATTGCGAATACTGCAAAGAGAGTAGTGCAGACCTGCCTGGTATGCTTGCAACACAATCCTGGAAAGGGGACCCATACTCCGAAAGGAGGGTTCGTTCCACCTTCTGCACCGTTTGAAGTGCTTCAAATGGATTACATCCAACTCGAGCGCTGCAATAACCTGAAGTACGTCCTAGTGGTGGTGTGCGCTTTTAGCAAATGGGTTGAGGCCTACCCCACGAAAGACAATACGGCTTTGACAACAGCTAAGGTGTTGCTTAAGGAATTCTTTCCTCGCTTTGGAGTTTGCAAATTTTTGTGGAGCGATAATGGGCCCCATTTTGTTGGAAAGATTGTGGAATATGTACTGAAGGGGTTAGGGATTCAGCAAAAGTTCCACGCTGTATTCCACCCTCAGTCAGCAGGTTTGGTCGAGCGGTACAATGCCACGTTGAAGCTTAAGCTGGCCAAAATTGTGGCGTCTACATCGTTGAAGTGGCCAGATGCGTTGCCGCTAGCACTACTATCTCTTAGATCAGTACCCCACTCACGAACTGGCCTTACGCCCTATGAGGTGGTGTTTGGCCGCCCTATGAATATCTGGGGGGTGCCCAAGCCGCGATTAATACATGATGTGCCTTGTGTTATGATGAATGATTATTTGGCACGATTAACAAATGATTTGCTCTCTATTCATCAACAGGTTCGAGAAGCGCTCCCTGATAACTCTACTGGAGAGGGCCACGATCTTCGTCCTGGTGACCATGTAATGGTCCGCTCGTTTGAGAGAGCAAGCAGTCTGGAGCCCAGGTGGAAGGGCCCCGAGCAGGTCCTCCTGGCGACCCGCACCGCAGTACGAGTGACGAACAGGAAGCGGTGGGTGCATTCGACACACTGTCGCCGTGTCTCTCCGGATCTGGTGACTCCTGCTGTGTTGACTGATTATAAGGAGATCTTGGAGAAAGAAAAGAGCCCAGCTGTGACGTCGGCCGAAGTGGAGGGAGCCTTCCCGGACCAATCTGCTACCGGAAGAGAGCGCTACGATCTACGTCCACGATAAGAAGATTTTTGTTCCCTTTTAATGACTGGTTGGTTACCGCTCCAGGTTTGTGAAACGGAAACCGGGAATTCCAAGGGGGGGGGATCAGTTCTGCCAGAGTAGCGACACCCGTCTTGGCCCGGAGAAGAAAACAACGGCTACCTCGGAGTTCAGCACCGCATTTTTTTTTTTTTAGGTATACACGCACGCGTATCTGGGACAATTTGTGAACAATTTGTGAACAATTTGTGCCACTTGAGACTTTGCACAAACTTTCTTGAACTATGGCACCAACGGCATCTCGTGACAAGGAAATATTGGGTGCCTTTCTCTTTGTCTTGACCATTGTGGTGATAGCTGTTATAGCCTGGGTAGTCGAACTTGTGGTACCTGTACGTGAACATTTGCTGTCGACTACCTCGGCACCGTCTGAACATTTTCATTTTACACTGCCTTTCCATGAAGAGCGCCATCGCCAAACGTATTTAAATAACAGCTTCATTCAGATTCTTCACCACACGCATAATATGACCAATACCTCTAATTGTTGGGTGTGTGGAATGTTGCCTGGGCACCAGAAGAGAGGGGGCACCCCACTTATTCCACTCCCGTTTTCACACAATGGGTCATGCAACGCCTGGTACACCCTCCTTTTTACTCTGAGATGGCCAACTAAAGGGGGGGTGCTTTTCCGTTTGAATAAAGTATGTTCCCATGACAAGGATGGGTTTCCCCGGGCCGAGGGCACACGTTTCGAATGGGAAGAGTACAGGCCTGACAATGTATCTGCTCCACGTGTATATAGCAATCAGCGAAACGTGAGTGTATCTAGTGCTCATGTCATAAATGTCATTGCTACAAAAGCCGATTTATGTATTAGAAACAAGGGCACGATTGCAGTGGGGAAAAGTGAATGTAACATTACTCTCACGTTTGATAGCCCGAATGGCATTTCATTTGTTGCATCTCGAAACACATACTTTATCTGTGGAACGAAGGGGTACCATCAGCTTCCAGTGGGGTGGTTGGGCACGTGCTACGTATCGTTTGTGCTACCTCCTGTATTCATTGCCCCTCCAATGTACCACAACGATTACACATTGTACCACGATTTCGTTTTGAACAGGGTTAAACGAACTGTTGCCCTAGAGGACATTGATCAAACGGACACTGCATTACAACAGTATGTGGATTTTAATCTGGGACTATTCTCCTTTGTGGGGGCTGCATTGAACAGCCGGAAAATCAGACGACTGACACGCGTTGTCGAAGCTGTTGCGAATGACACTGCCGTTGCCCTGGGGAATATTACCGAGGAACTACAGATTTCCAGAATTGTCACCCTCCAAAATCGTATGGTGTTGGACGTTGTTTTGGCTGATCGCGGGGGGGGCATGTAGAATTATCGGAAGCAGCTGTTGCGTATACGTCCCGGACAATTCTCCATCTGTGTATGATGCTATTTCCAAGCTGCATAAAATAGCTGCTGAGATACACCCGGACAATGGGACTTGGACACTTTCAGGATGGTTCTGGTCCATGATTGCAACTTGGGGCTGGAAACTGTTGACAATTCTCTGTATACTTGTGGGAGCAATGTTCTTTATATGCTTATGTATTCAATGTGGCCCCGCCTTATGTTCAATGTGTCTATCAGCTTGCTTACCATCGAGGCGAGCTCTTGCCCACGACAAAATAATGCTACACAAAGAGGTGACACAAATTATGTTAATAGACATCGAGGACGAACATCCTGACTATTTTCATTATGAGGTAGATTCAGCTAAACGCTAAAAGGGTCGTCTGTCGTAATTGGCCCGTTCGCATTAGCGATTAGCTGAACCTACACGTTGTCCTCCTTAACTTGGCTATATATGATAAACGCCATTTTGAATGTTGCGGCGGCCATCTTAGATCATGAGCGGCCTCGTGGCCGACGTGCCCTTTAGTCCGTTGTCCGTTCTACTGACCACTCTTGTCTGCCCAGCAACAGGCTATTTTTAGTACTGGTCAAGCCGCACATGCGCAGCTTCCACTGACCCGTAGATCTTCAGGAATGTGCACCAAACTGACCAGCGGAGTTGTGCCCCCCTCCAATGAGCTGGCAGTATTCCAAAACATGACCATATATGTCTCGAAAATGTGTTTTAACTTGTGCCGCCTATCTTTTATTGCCCCAAAACTGTATATAATATGGGGTTGCACCGATGTTCGGTGTGATACCTCTTGCATTACCGAAGGGTGCTGTTTGAGTGTACCACCACCCCATGGGGTCTTAATAAACTTGTTCTTTGCCTTTTACAGTTTCCGTGCCAACAGTTCTTGAGTGTGAGTGGGTTATCTCCGGAGCGTGTAGGCCTTGGGAACCCCGAAATACTTCAGCTCCTGAATGTCTTCGGGGGAGTCCAAGAAGAAGGCGGGCTGCCGCGTTCTGAGTTACTTGGAGTCTTTTTATTGTGCTGGAGGGTGCGCCCAAGTAGAGAGCATTCCCATAATCAAGACGGGACAGAATAATGGCCTGGACCATTATTCTTCAGGCTTGAAACGGGAGGAGGGGCAGGACCTTCCTTAGCGTCCTCAGTAGGCCAAAGCATGTGGCAGACAGTATTGTGGCCTGTTGATTAAAGCTTAGTGTGTCGTCTAACCATACACCTAGGCTTTTAATCCGATCCTTTGGTTCTAGTGGCGTACTCATGCAGGTCGCCAGTCGATGGTAGGCCTTGGTACTGTTGTGTTCCCCAGGAACATTAACTCTGTTTTGTCCCCATTTAGCTTCAAGTGTGACAGGGCCATCCATTTTGTTATGGCTTCTAGGCAGCCACTCAGGTTGTGGGGAGTGCTGTCTGGGTGATTCAGGGACACTACTAATTGTGTGTCGTCGGCGTAGGTTATGATTTCAAACCCAAATGGATGTACAATTCCTGCCAGGGGTTCCATGTACACATTAAATAATGTGGGACTCAGGGAGGAGCCCATGGGCACTCCCTGATTGAGGGGGCAGATTTTAGAGTGAGTGGCCCCCTCCACTACTTGAAATGTGCGGTTTTCCAGAAAGGATTTTAGCCACATGATGGCATTTCCTGTTACTCCCAGATTTATTAAGCGAGAGAGTAGGATGTTGTTGTTCACGGTGTCAAAGGTGGCACTCAAGTCTAGCAACATGATTGCTGTTGTGCCGCCTTGATCCATGTGCTTCCGGGCTAGTTCTGTTACTGTTAGCAAGGCTGCCTCTGTTCCCAGTTTTGGGCGAAATCCAGCTTGAGAATCATGGAGTAGAGGGTTAATTTCTAAGTATTGCATCAGGGTGGAATTGATGTGCTTCTCAAGCAGCTTATTTATGCAAGGGAGGAGCGAAATCGGGCGATAGTTTGCCATTTTTCCTGGGTCTAGGTTGGGCTTTTTCAGGAGGGCTCTGACTTGTGCACATTTCCATGCTTTTGGTACGTTCCCTGTGGTTATAGACCTGTTTATGATATTTAAGATGGTTGGACTAATGGTGTCTGCAACCTTCAGCAGGTGGCGTGGAGGGGCAGAATCGGTGGGGGATCCGGATGTTACTTTTTGCATTAGTGCTTTGAGCGAGTCTTCCTCCAGCAGTGGGAATTCTGCTAGCTGGTAGACAGAGGTAGTGGGGGTGGTATCTATTTGCAAGGAGTGCAGTTCAGTGGAATTGAAAGATAGGGAGATGGTGTGGATCTTTTGATAGAAGTACTCTGCCTGACTTTCGCAGCGGTCCTGGGCTTCGCTTGGGTCTTGCATAATGGGAGGGGTACTAATCAGGGATTTGGCGATCCAAAATATTTTCCTCGGGCTGTGGAAGCGGACCTAATTTGTTCCTCATAGAAAGCTGACTGAGCCGAGTTAATTCCGGCTATGTATCCCTTGATGGCTTCACGATGCCTATTCTTGTCCTGTTCACTAAGCATTCGTCTCCATGTCCTCTCTAGTCTCCTGCAGTTCTGTTTTAGCTCTTTTAGTTTAGGGTTAAACCAAGGTGACTCTTTGCATTTGTTTTTTTCCTTGAGGGATTTCAGGGGAGCTATTGCGTCTAGTGAGGACTGTATCCATTCAGTGTAGTGCTTATAGAGTATATCTGGGTTGTCTCCTGTTTGAGGTGGAATGGTGGAAAGGGAGTTAGCCCATTGGTCGATTGATATCTTTGCCCAATTCCTACCTTTTAGTGTGGCACGGGGGGAACTGACAGGGGGTTTGGAATGTCCCAGATTAGTGGTACCAAGGAGTGGTCGGACCGAGGAAGGGGAACAGGGCTCCCTACCTCAAGCCTGTGATCGTTGCTTAGAACTGCGTCCAGCAGGTGGCCTTTGTTATGTGTCGGTTCAAATCCCTTTTGGGTAAGTTGGAGGGCTGCAAGGTTGTTTAAGAAGGACTTAGCTAGGGGGTTTGAGTCGTCATCCAGGTGAATATTTATGTCTCCCAACACTGTGAAGTGGGGTGAGGAAATAGCTAGCTCGGCGTCATAGGAGGGGAGGGATTCTATAAAGTCTCCTATTTGTCCCGGAGGGCGGTAGAGGAGTAGTCACGAAAAAGTTGAGGTTGCAGATAGATCTAAGGCAATGCTCATACTTTCACAGTCCGGAATTTCGACTGGGCAGGCTCTACATTGTCAGAGTACAAATACAAATCTTCCCCTGCACTTCGGAGAATTAATGCATCAAATCTTTAATGACTCTAGTACGGCCGGCTTTGCCCTCTTTTTTAAGGTTTTAGGCTTCAGCCTCATTAGTCCTTTTTAAACCCTCTTTGGAGTAATACTGGCTTTTATCCACTCCATTTTGTTTGTAGTGTATTTGGAGAGTTCCTGTTGTTCCTCATTTGCAGCATTGTCATCCTGTTCCTGCTTCTCCGCAATGGATACTCCTTTTGGAGGGCTCTGGAACTGTTCAAGTTTATTTAAATGCATCATTAAATAAAACCAGTGTAAGTTAAAACCAGAAAGAATAAAAGACATTTTAATTCCCAGATAAAATAGATATAGCTTGAATAGTAATTTAAATTGTACAAGAAGGAAATCCTATAGTATAGTATAGAGTTTAAAACTGTGCAGTAGGTAAAATATGTTTGTGTTCGAGCTGGGGCTTACTGAGTTCTTGAGTACCAGAGGAGCAGTGCCCTAGCCCCAACTCATCTGCATATCCGGTCTGTTAAGAGCCGAATACGGTGGACCAGCTGCAAGAGAGGGGCTTTTCTGTTCAATAGGAACATTTCCAAAACAACAGGATAACATTTTTTAGTTAAAAGCTGCAGTTGCTTGTTGCAGTGGCAGCTGAGGGTGCTACAGGGGCAGTGTATGTGCTAGATCTTGGTAGTTTATTTTCTGCCACTGTCAAAAACTTTACAAATTTGCAGTTTAACTGCAGGTCCTCTGATTTGAAGCAAGCTATCACGGCCGGTCTCAACGTGTGGATCCCACAGGAATTGAACTGGGATTTAACCAGGCGAGACCACTCCTCCTTCAGGTTAATCAGGTGCAGAGCAGAAGTGGCATGTCCTCAATTCTGTTGCCCCGAAGGCAGCAGCACATTGGGGTTTGCCCCTTCAGCCATGGTGGAAGGTGCAGGATCAACGGAAGTATGGCAAACCTGTATTTCAGAAACGTTTTCTTTATTTTCCTGGAGTAGCGCAGGCTGAAGTAAGACTGTAGGTCTAGTGACTTGCCGGCATTAACCGTTATCTAGGCATGACTTTGGACTGAGAATGCAGCCTTATCTTCTATTAAGGAAAGACTCCTTATTGCCTTCCGCACCACTTTTCTGAAGACTGCAGGGCTTGCTGGTGTGCCCCAGAGCTGAGAGAGTCCAGTGGTTGCAATAGACTCTTGCAGGAAATTTCTAACCACTGATGTACTTCGGTGCTGAAGCTCTTGCCAGAGTAGATGACTGAAGGTATTTGGGGTGGCGTTTCCGATCTTGTGCCTGCAGGCTATATAAGCCCCCTGCATTGATAGGTGTTGTTTGGTGAGGCCAAACTCTAGCAGGAGAGGTGAGGTCAAACTCTGTGCTGAAGGTCTTGCCAGAGTGGATGATTGAAGATATTAGGGGCGGCGTTTCTGATCTTGTGCCAGCAGGCTATAAAAGTACCCTGCCTTGATAGATATTGTTTGGTGAGGCCAAACTCCAGCTGGATCTGTGCTGCAGAGGCGTAAATCAGTATATTGAACATGATTCTATAGGCCTTGACTAATGTACTCTCCAAGATTCTGGAGTCTCTTCCTCTCAAGGCTTCACTTCCATATGTAATGGTTGGTAATATTTTGGATTGCACAACCTGGAGGAGAGGAGAGAACATTGGGCCTGTCAATTTGGATTTTAAGTTCTGCAAGGTTGCTGCTAGGGCCAGCCCTTTCTTTCTGATCATTTCAAATTGACTAACAAATTGACGACCGTTATCAATAATTACACCTAAATACTTGTAGTTTATTGCCATCTGGATTTGGGTATCACCAAGATACCAAACAAGAGATTTTTTCCTGCCCCTTTTTATGTTCATTGTTTTTGTTTTCTCTAGATTTACTTCAAGGAAGTTGCCCGCTGCGTGTACCTGCAGTGTGTTGAGGAGGCACAGCATACCCACTTGTGTGTGGCTGACCAGAACCATATTGTCAGTGTATAGAATACTCGGTAAAGCCTTGCCCCCAGCCTTGCAACATATGCATTGCAGGAATGGAGGGTCTGTGTCATGTCTGCCATATAAAGATCGATATGCCTTGAGTGGTGTCTGGCATCACCCAGTTTTATCTGCACCCAGGTGTCTGTGTGGAGAAGTATTAACATGTCAAGAGCAGTTGTGGAATCTTCCAGTGGGCCATTTTCCTCCAGAGTCTTGCTCGGTCTATGTTGTTAAATGCTGCCCTAATGTCTATGAAGCAAATATGGAGAGCCTGTTTCGATGACTTTGCCATGTCTATGAGCAGTGACATGGTTAAGATGATGATTGTTGTTCCTGCAGCTTTTGAAAACTCAGTTTGATTGAATGGTGTGATTGAGTACTCCGCTGCCCAGGCCAGGAGTTAATATAATAGTGCGCCAGCAAAATAGTTTGCCTCGTTATCAAGCAAGGTGGCACGTGATAATTTTTCAGTGAGGATTTATCTCCCCTATTATAGATTGGGGAGATGACACAGCCCTTCCAGGAGACCAGGACGTAATGTCCAGTGAACAGACAGGTTACTCCTACGAATAAGATCCTTATTGGTATGCATGTCCAGTCTGAAAATTATACGAAAAAAAAACACATAAATCAAAGACATAATGCATACCCTGCGTATAAAGTCCATATCATGTGATCATAAGAACCATGAAGAAAGAGAATAGCATATATCTACTCTAAGCAATCCATGTCTTGTTGGGTAAAACTAGCCTCACATTCAGGTCATTAAACGCGATATGTTATAGACCCATGTAATCGTCATCCAACATGAGCAGGAGTAATAGTAGTGTCAGATACAGGAGGTGGTGGAAAAAGAAACATAGGTGCCTCCTCCGGCCCCACTCTCCTCCTCCGCTCCACCCACTGTGAGCCATCTGTGAGCCGTCTGCAGCTGTATAGTGTAGCCTCCATGTCTGGTCCCTGGAACTGGCACCGCTCCAACACTACCGTGATTGTATGCTTCAGATCTTTGGAATGTTTCTACTGCAGGAACTGGATCTTGATTGGTCCCTAACATTTCGACCTGCCTGGTTTACCTGTGTACAACCTGTGTTCCACTGTATATTGTATTGTATTGTATTGTATTGTATTGTAATTGTATTTATATAGCGCTTACTACCCCCGACGAGGCGCCAAAGCGCTTTATCGGCGAGTAGCACGCTACTCCTGGACCCATAGAGGATTAGTGTTGAATTAGTATAGTGAAACATGCAAGTACATTTTAAGTGGTGGATAGGTTAGTCAGTTATTTGGATTTGTAATGTTAGCAGAAGGATAGAGAAGGACAAAGGTTTGTATTTAAATAGCGCTTGTTGACGCACGCTATTCAGGAAGCCTATAAAGGATTAGTGGTGAATTAATATGGTGAAATATGAAGTAATTTCAGTGGTGGATATTAGTCAGTTACTTGGAGTGAGAAGAATAGCAGAGGGATAAAAGGGGAAGAAAGATTTGCATTCATATAGCACTTGTTCCCCTGATGGGTGTTCGCTTTTCTGGCGAGTAGCACGCCACTCCGGAACCCATAAAGGATTAGTGTTGAAAATTAGTATAGTATAAATATGAAGTAATCTGATTAGTTGATATGTTATTCAGTTATTTAGGTAGTCTATTAGTATAGTTGAATATGGAATTTGAGAAGTGAACATGTTAGTCTGTTAATTTTGATTGAAAAGTATAATGGAGGGATAAAAGAGTGAAGTATTTTTTTTTATTTTTTTTTAGGTCTTAGCAGTAGGAGGAGGCTTTTGGATGAGTAAAAAGGAATTTTGGAGGGGAGTAATCAGAGGGAAGAGTTTAGAAAGGTTTGTTCTAGGGGATCGGTATAGTAAAAAGAGGTGTCGGATGATGCAAGGAGGGGTAGAGTAGGAGTGAGTTTAGAAAGGGTTATTTTGGCGATCATAGTAGTGGTATGGGGTTTGGGATAAATGAGAGAGTGGATGTAGAGGATGTATTGATAGATGTATAGGATGAGAGATAGGGTAGTGCTTTGGAAGGAGTAGTAGAAATAAGTTTGAGATGAGTCAGAAGGTTGGGCTAGAAGATATATTGAGCAAAGTATAGGCTGAGAAATAGGGTAGTGCATTGGAAATGCTAAATTAGAAGAAAGTGAAAGTGATAAATATATAGATCCATAAGTACGTTGAAAGTATATAGATACATAAAGGAGGTAAGTATATGTAGATTAAAGATATTGATAGAGGCACGGATAAGAAATAGTGTAGTGCATTGGATATGCTTTTTCAGGAGAAAAGTAACAGACACAGATCCAAGTACATGGAAGGTACATAGAAGCACAATGGAAGTATGTACATGTAGACCAAAGATGATTTGTATTTATTATTATTTTCTCTCTTAAAATAATATTATTTTACATGTTTATACAAAGTGATAAACAAAGATAGGTACATATCTATAGTGAAAACAAATGCCTATATACAGAGGGATATGCTGTAAATTTATGTTTGCGTATGGTGCTTATGTGGTGGAAGAGCCAAATCTTGAGTAGTTTTCTGAAGATAAGGTGGTTGTCGGTGGACCTTATGTTGGGGGGTAAAGAGTTCCATTGTTTGCCTCCTTGAACAGAAAAGAATGTGCCACCCATGGTTTTTTTCTTGTATGGTGGGATTTTGAGGCGAGATGCTCCTTTAAGCGGATGTTCCTTTGTTGAATGTGTTTGGTGATTTTATTCCTGATGAAGAATGGTCCTATTCCATGTATTGCTTTGTGGGTGATACAAAGCAGCTTGAACATGGATCTTCTGGCAACTAGTAAATCTCTTCAATGAATTGTGACATCTGGGCGAACACTGCTCTCTCTATCAGTTTGCCCAGGAAAGGTCCATTTGTAATGGGTCTGTAGTTATCAGGGTTCAGCTGGTCCAAGTTTGTTTTCTTCAGTAAAGGGCGTATGTATGACTTTTTGAGTTCTTCTGTAAATATTCTGGTAGTTAAGGTATCGTTGATGATTCTTATTCCTGAAGTGGCAGCAGAGGTTGTTAAAAGAATTGTCTTGAAAGTTTGTGGCGGACAGGGGTCAGAAGGGCTGCAGGCAGGCCTGCTTGCTTTGACCAGGTCCATAAATTCATTGTGTGAGATGTGTTGGAAGGCCTTGAGAGGCTTGATTAGACACCAGCCACCTTGCACATTGGACTGCTAACGAGTCCCTTAGCAACCCATTTTCAGGACTGCTCTTTGGGTTTGCAACTTCTTCACAATGCGAGTTTTGAGCAAAGAGGAAACAAGTGCATGGACACATGGATTACAGGATACAGGCTTTGCTAACATGGATGCAGGTTACCCGGTAACTGTCTCAGCATTGGCTGTGACTGGAGATCATCTCTCTTCTTTGGGGATCATAACATGGGCAGTTGACTAATCATTAAGTGTGGAATCAGATTCCTTTATGGAGTCTTTGGCTTTTGAGATGGCGAGTGACGCAATGGCTTCCTCAGAAGCACAATAATTTCATTATTTTTCCAAATTTAAATTTTCTTCTATTCTTTTTCAGTAACTTCCAGTTCTAAACTATGTATGTTTACCTTCTGATTACATTTAGTATTCTCATTATTACTATTATCCTGACCAAAGAGAGAGGGTCCTTTTTCCTGCATGGCCCATTGTAGTATTTCCTATGTTAGCCTGATTGTGTACGTTTTAGGTCGCATTTTCTTTTGCACACTTAACTATATAAATACGCTTGCTCTTGTGCCACATTGTACTTTCACATGGAACCTGCACATGTTTTTGTAGTCTGTTTTATTTCCTGGGATTTAGTCTGAACATCACAGACAAGGTCAAATGACAATGCCCCTTGTTATTCTCAATGGTCAGGCACTAGCACCTAGACATAGCACGGAATGCAGCTGCTGTTTATGAGCACACATACCTTGTAATATAATCGAGCACACCAGTTTAAGTAGACACACTGAGCGAGGGCCCTGGAACAAGATTGCTAAGTCAGCTGAGATGTAGAACGTCCATCTATGAGTCCGCCTCTAATCTCAGGGATCTTTGATGTGTTGTATAGCATTTTAGGACCCTAGTGTAATTTTCCCGATTCATGCCATTGTATAGGTATAAAGTACCATATCCTTATAAAGGCATAGAAATCATAAACATATTAAGACATAGCTCATGCAGTCCTAATGCGGCATGGCTACTTCCACTAGTTCCGAAAATCTATACCGATTTCTTGGAAAAACCCGCCTTCAGCAGTCAGGGACTTCCCCCTGCTTGAATATTGATTTATCAAAGAACTCATGGAGTTTTCAAACAACTGGGACCTTTTGATGACGTTCTTATGTCCAACCTTAAGTCAAGCTCGGCACCTTCAAGGTATAAATATGCCCACACTTGCCCAAGCAAACACAAGGTGGTTTGGAGCAGTTCGACTATCTACTTGCCCAACGCTCCTTGCTGCAGCAAGTGCTAAAGGAAGCCGACGCACTGAGAGAGACGCTGTCTTTTCTCCTGCCGAGAAATCCAGCTCCAGTGTTTCCAAGCTACCCTTGCGGGTTGTTGGGAAATCGAGTCCTGAAACAGAGAGATACCAGACCTCCTTCATTCTAAACCAAGGTACGGAGCTGATTAGACCCTAAGAGAAATCTTGGATAGATTCTTGGCAAAGAATACTAAACTTAAGCTACACCTCACTTACTTCTTCCCTCGTACTAGACTTAGGTTAAGTACATCGGGGTAGGCGTATTTTAGAAGCACCAGTTGAGTACTTTTAGTCTTTATTTATTAATGTATGTATTCTATGGCTTAGAAACCACATCATGCTTTTACAGTACTATTTTATAACACTCTTCATATTGTACGCCTTGTACTTTGCAACCAGTATTACGATTATAGCAGTTAATTTCTTCTGTATGAGAAAGAAGACTGTTCAATAAATACTTTTTATTGAAAACGCCTGACTTTCTATTTCTCTACAACTCTGGTGAAACGAAGCATGCACGAGTGACTGAGGGAAATAACTATCTATTGTTTCCGCGACTCTAGAGATATACTTCCAATTCTTGGGAAAAAAAGCTGCGGGAAAAGTATCTCTGACTTTTTGTCAAGATAAACAAGACATCGATTTGGAAAACTCAACATGGAAGACATGAGTGGCTTGAGTTTTACGGGGAGCGATATCAGCGAGATCCTAGCAGCACAATCTTTAATCCAAAATACAGACTTAGTCCAAGTACTGGCCCAGACCGATGATTGGGACAGCCTCACAGCAAAAAAACAAGAACAAATAAGGGTCGCGATTCACGGAATCATCATGACAGAATATTTACGCGCAAAAATAGCGCCTCGAGGTCTTTGGATTACTGATGCTCCAAGAATTTTCCTCCATGATTTCGCTTTTAGACGTGACTGGTCTGCAATCTCTTGGAAATGCACTCTTGACTATCTGGTGCTAATAGTAAAAACTGCCAAGAGACTATCAGAAGCCCTACTGACTGAGATACAAGCCTGCGAAGCCGAACTGAAAAAAGGTATACAACCAGCAGTCTACAAAAAGAGACTTGAGGACTTAAACAAAGAGATATCAGACAGTGAGGATTTCTTGATGCAAAACAAACTGCAAAAATTAAGCAAAGACATAAAAAAGTTTAGTCATGAAAAAATGCATCCTTACACTAAAACTGATTATAAATCAAATGACTCAAGAACAGATAATGATTCCGATGGTTGGGACTCTTCTGGAGGCTCAGACACAGGGTCCGAAGACTCAGGCCCTAGACGAGGTAGAGGACAATTCCGATCACGACCACAGAGAAGAGGAAATACATGGCCAAGACAACACTTCATGGGCCCACCTATGCAATTTTTCCAACCATATATGCAACCTTATACCGGATGGATGAATCCGTATAATCAAGGGTCCCAGCAAATGCAGAACTTCATGGGCATACCACCACAGGGGATTAACAATCAGAATCAGGATCCTTTTTTATTGAGGGGCCAGAACCAAAGAGGAAGAAGAAGGAACATATCATGGCAAGACCAACAGCCGAATGTTCAAACGAGGAGCATGACATCATCCAAGCCAGGAACCAGCAAAACGAGTCACTAATAGTGAATTTGAGCTCAGTGACCCTATCGAAGGAACAAGAAAATGTCCTTAACAAAGAACTTGGCTATGTCCCTACTCCTAACCTCGACCTCTTTAGATTAAAATGTGAACTATCAGAATTCTGCCGCTCACTCAAATTGAAAGCACATTTTTCTGAATCAACATCACTCACTGATCTTGGAGACACTAATCTTCGCAAGAAGTCAAATTTCACTCCACCAATCAATACGGTACCAGTAGAAATACTAACCTTCGAACAGGCTATTCTTACTGGCATTGACAACATCAATGTTAAAAGACCCTTTCAAAATCTAACCAGATTAGAAAGAAAAGCATTGGAAGAATTACAGACAAATAAGAACATTGTCATAAAACCCGCTGATAAGGGTGGAGGCGTGGTTATCCTTGGAAAAGAAGGCTATCGAGATCAATGCCTAAAACTATTGGAGGATGATAAATTCTATACTAGAATTGATACGGACCCAACACCAAGACTGAAAACGACTATTGCCATGATGGTGTATGAAGCCGAAACGAATGGCTGGGTAAGCAAAAAAGAAGCAGAGTTCTTAGTGACAGAAAACCCTAAAACCCCATACTTCTACTCCTTACCCAAAACACACAAAAACAGAGTGCCACCACCAGGCCGCCCAATAGTTTCGGGCATAGGATCAGTGCTGGAACCCCTCTCCAAATTTGCAGACCAATTTCTCCAACCGCTGGTCAAAAAAACACCTGCCTACTTACAAGACACCAGGGATCTGTTAAACCAACTTAAAGATCAACCCTTTGACCCCACAACAATGCTCCTAGTAGGACTGAATGTTGAATCCCTATACACCAGCTTACCCCAAAAAGAGACACTAGAAATGTTGGAAGACGTTCTCTTCATGGATAATTGGGATTTCAGGACACCAAGACATTTTGTCCTAGAATGTTGTCGGATGGCACTTACAGAAAATTATTTTGAATTTGAAGACCAGTTATTCTTACAGAGCCATGGCACTTCAATGGGCAGTGCCTTTGCCCCCTCGGTGGCAGGTCTCTACGTGAGTAATTTTGAAACCAATCACGTATTGACAACCTCTAACCCTTACGTTTCCAGTATACTCTACTGGAAACGTTACATTGATGACGTCCTCCTGATTTGGCACAACAACCAAGATTTAAAAATGTTTGTGGACTGGCTCAATACACGAGATCCGTGGCTCCCATTCACATATACAGCGGATAAAGAGAGCATTGACTTTCTAGACCTGACTATATACTCAAAGGAAAATAAAATAGAGACTAAAACATTCAGAAAGTCTACTGCTAAAAACAGCTTATTGTCGTACAAGAGTTACCATCCCCAACCTTTGAGAGACAACCTACCGTATAGTCAGTTTCTACGACTCAAAAGGAATTGTAGCCAAAAAACTGATTATCAGGTGCAATCGAACGAACTTAGCATCAGACTACAACAAAGGGAATACAAAGCATCAACCATACAGAACTGCCGAAAAAGAGCCTTGAATCAACCGAGAGAAAACCTTCTCACAACGTTCGAAAAAAGAGAAAATGAAGATCTCATGACTTGTGTGACCACTTTTTGTCCAGCCTCATACCAAGTGAACAAGCTCATCCAGAAAAACTGGCATATTGTGAACACAGGAAAATTCAACTGGCCCAAGCCTCGCTTTGCAAATAAACGAACTAAGAACTTACGTGACCTGTTGGTTCACACTCGCCCGAGGCAAACAACGTTATTAAAACAAACCAGAAATGCCCACATGGCTCCAGTAACAGGACACTACCCATGCGGTTCATGTTTAGCTTGTAAATCAACCACCAGTTCTAAAACATTACAACTATCCCCAACACTCAACTGGACACAGAGACAACACAGTAACTGCAATTCATCCCATGTGATCTATATGGTCACCTGCCCATGTGAAAAGAAATATATCGGGATGACTTGCAGAAAGGTGAAACTACGTATTGGGGAACACAAAAGTAATATTCGCCTTCAAAAGAATACTACGAAACTCTGTTCCCATTTCGTGGAGCAAAAACACAGCATTGAGGATTTGAGATGGACAGTAATAGAAAAGATATCAGAAATGACGCCCAATGTTGAAAAGGTACTATACGAAAAAGAACAACGTTGGGTTGATCGCCTCAAAACCAATCAGTTTGGTTTAAACGATGAAATTTCATGGCATCACTTTGCACGCTGATCTTTTTTTAATCACACATGCATCAGTCTCTTTAACAAGCCATTGCCACCTCGGTGCAATCCCATGATTTTTTCAAGATTTTTTCAAAAATTGTGAATATAATCATTAGCGTTATGATAATTACAGAAAATCCTTGTTTATAACGCTAAATTAGTAATTATTGTATCCGAAAGAAGTTAAACCCTAAAATTTAGAGTTTTAAACTTGTTCCCCGTCCCTCGAGAACACAGTCCTCTTTCTAACTCTATGATCAGCATTACAGAAAACGCCATCGGAAGCGTGCTCCTAGCGTCCAGGAGGCAGAGCCAGCACAAGACGCGGAACACGCTTCCTAACGCGGGTGAGTGTTTTCCCCTAATGCCGCCGGTGAGTATCCTCCACCAGCCACCGGCAGACATCGAGTTTACTATATCTGTGTGATGTGTTTGTAGCCTGGGACATAGTCCACACCTCCTGATGGGACCTGGTTAAAATTGCCTCAAGGTAAGACCTCTCATGAGGTAACCGAACACCACATTTGTTTGTGTGAGGGTAGTATTACATATTACCTTCTTTTTCCTACTAGGTTCATTTCACAGTACACCTAATATAGAGGTATGATTTTAAATTACATGAGTCTGCGCATTGCCTATTACCGAACCCTGGTCTCAATATATCGCCAACCCCCTCTTTAACTCGCCATGATGTCAACACTTGTGTTGTTTTGTTTCCTGACAATTTTGCATATAATGCCTCAAAAAGAGCGCGTAAGCTTTGATAAACACAATGCATGTTTTTCTGACCACGTTTTTTAACATGAATCTGTTAAAATGCCATAAGTTACCCCTTTCCTTTCTAACCTTTTAGGTGACTATTAAGAACCTTCATGGGTAAGACTAATATGTTGTATTGACCCATTTACTTCACAAATAGTGATAGTAGTCTTTTACTGTATGTTTTTTGTTATATGTCCTGACGAATGCTCTTAGACCCACGGGCCAAGAGAGCAGAAACATGTTGATGTTTTTTCTGTCCTAAATGATCTATGCTAAGGATCCCTAAACATCCCCAGAGCATACCCTTAACATTTTTAACTAGTGGTCCAGCGATCTGAATAAAGCTTGTAATCGTCTGGAAACTATTTTATCCATTTCTCTCAGCTTCAGTGGGGTAACTCCACATTATCTCTGGATACTGCCACGAAAAAACCAGAGATTGCCTCGGGTGAGGCTGGCAAGATACTGATTGAAAAAACCCAATGACTGTTGCCATAACGTCTGTGTGGGGCGTAGAACAGGATATACCGCTTCTCGTAGTACACAACGTTTATGAGGGTTTTTCAATATATCTCTTGGAATAAGTGGTTACAAGTGTCCTATCCATTTTGATAAATTTAAATGTTTATGCGGTTGTCAGAAACTAATCCCTACTTGTGAATTCGAGAAAGTTTCTAGTGACCTCTGAGCTAGCTGGCACTCACTATTAAGTCTAATATGTTTGATAGAGACCTAGTCGACCTAACTCCTACGTCACATCTATAGGATATATTATTCCAATGCACAGAGCCTATTGGGAATATAGGAACTACACTACATGGCGCCCAACGTTTGGTAAGGCACTAATTTAACGCTAGATACTAGAGTAACACAGTCGTGCTTTTCACACAGACCCCATTTCCCGTAAAAACTCCAATAGACGTCTGGAGTGGGTAAAAGGATATAATATCCGCCAATAACTGAGCAGGACGAAAATCCTGTGTATTAGCTCTTGGCTTGTTCAACGTTGAAGGATACATTGCTCCAAAATATTGTGCACCTTATCTTTTGTTTCCTTGAAACTTGCTCTGCAGACCTTCATAAAATGATGGATAGTGACGAAGAAAGAGCTGCTACAGCAGCAGCAATTGAACAAAACCTAGACACTACAGGTTTTAATGAAAATGACCCGGATGCTACACACATCCCGGCAAATGTAAGAAAAATGATAAACCTACAAACTTATAAATAATGGAGTATCATCGAGAGGTGGTAAAGTAATCTTTGTTATAGCGGCACATGAATATCGGCAGACAGAGGTATTCTATTCATGGATTCTGTTTCCTACAGCAAATCCAGTAACACATGAGTTCCACTACTATAAAATAGAGGAACCTCCAGCGGAATACATTTCTTTCGAGGACATTGAAATTCCATTAACATACCAAGAGCATCAGCACTGGTTTAAAGGCGCCCTACAACATCAAAATCACATTACCAGGCTCGGTCCAGTAGGTAGACCAGGAGCAACATGGCCGGTACTAGCCAGCTATACACCACATCCTGACATTGAAAAAATGACAGGTCCAGAACTGTTAGCTCAACTGAAACAGTTAATTAAAATACATAGACAGTTGGTTCAATGTGTCATGCGGACAATACAGCCAGTCATTTGTAAATTGCCCGAAAAATGGGAACAAATTCTGTTCTGGTTAGCTCAAAAAATTACTCAAATAGAGGCAGTATTTCCCGATAGTACACCTCATGAAAAACACAGAATTCTAACAATCTGTTTACCAATGGGGATTGCACCACACATGGAGGACTGTGACACTTGGGGTACAGTTTTTGCTTCAATCTACACAAAAACACATGGTGTCCCATCTATGGCGGTAATACCAGATGTTCTGAGACAGATTCAAAATAAATTATGTCCAGAACAGGCCTTAAATCTGGGTATGAAATTACTGAAAGATTTCAAACAGGTCTTAGTTACTTGTTAGCTAACATTAAAGGAGAAGCAGCATCTGTTGCGATCCGCCAAAAACTAAAAGAAATAGATGTAACTGAGTAACCATATGAGCTTGCCAGAATTATTGAAAAATCATATGAAGAACTAGGTAGAGATAGTTTGGGTGGGAAACCAGTAAAGCCCCAACTAACTGAAAATCCTGAAAAAGTTTTTATTAAAAAAAATCTCACCACTCCTAAAAAGAAGTGGGAGAATACTAAACAGACACTTCCTAATGAGAAGCGTTCTCAGTCCAGAGGAATATCTCCTCCACAGGAGCCCTCTGAAAAGAGGTATAACCTCAGAAATAGGGATAATTTGAGAAAACCTGATAGATATCAAGATACTGATACACGTTCCTCTCGTACCTTTCACACTTCCTCACAGAAATCAGAGAGAAAAGGGCGGTCAGAACAAAAGGAAGAACGCAGGAAGTCCAAAGACGATCAGCACATTCCAAAAAATAAGAAAACCCAATTCACCAAGAAGAAGGTAGCAAGTTTAATAATCAGACATTCCGAGGATCTTGAGGACACAACTCAAGAATGGGGAGTGGGCCCAGACAATGCTGGACAGCGCAGCAGAAGTTACCATAGCTCGCAGGATCATGAAGGATCTTCTGGAGACAGTGGACTTGAATGAATGCATTCAAGTTGAAACTGCCCACACCAGGGTTAGTGTACCGCATAAGTTATATGAAGTAACACTCCGGATGGAGGGGGACATACCCAGGAAAATTAAAGCACTCTTTTTGGAGAAGCTATTTAAGGGTTATGAATTTGTCAGGGAGTGCCCACATGGCGAAGAGATCATTATGCCAGCCTTCTCTAATCATATTCCTATTCATAAAAAATACACCTATGCCAGAAAATGGGCTGTAGCCCAGGCTCCAGCGTTATATAAAAATCATGTGGGATGGGATGAGGATTCTCCTCACCACAAAATCCAGTTAAAAAAATCAACCTACTGCTCAGAGGCAGTATCCAGTAAAGCAGGAAGCTAAAAACAGGTCAGGGAGATCTTAGATCAACTTGAATCCCAAGGGGTGGTTGAAACATGCACCTCGTCAATGAATAATCCTTAGTTTCCTGTGTACAAACCAGACAATACCTATTGTCTAGTTTTGGACTACAGACATCTAAACTCTTGTTGCAAAACTTTTGCAGTACAAAATGCACACAGTGCAGAGCTGATGAATAACATCGTTCGCAAAAAATATAAAAACTACATTAGATATCTCACACGGTTTCTTCTGTCAAATCATTGCACCAGAAAGCAGGTACTTGACCGCTTTCTCAATAATGGGGACACAGCGACAATTTTGCCGTCTCCCCCAAGGATTCAAGAATAGTCCAGGGTTGTTTTCAGCCAGGGTAACAGAGTTACTACAAACGTATGATGATGAGGCATTATCTTATGTCGATGACATCTACCTTACAGACGATGATTTGGACGTACACTTGGAAACAGTGAACACCATAGTACTTGGGTTTGATTCTGAAGGGTACAAATTCAATTTTAAGATATCACGAATTGCCACCTCAACGTCCTATTCTTGGGATACGAACTTTCAAGTGAAGGCAAAAGCCTGGCAGCAAACTTTTTAGAAAAGTGTGAGCTGCTCCAACCTCCAGAAACACTGAAAAACATAGTCAATTCAAGGTTTCCTGAATTTTGGAAGAACTTACATTCTAAATTACGCAGAAAGGGTTAAACCTCTCTACGAATTGATCAAACCTGATTTCAAACCAACTGATTGGACTCAAAATCACTCAGACATTTTGCGTTCAGTGCAAACAGCCATGTTAGCAAAAACACAGTTACAAACACGCGACAACGTATGCAATCTTGTAATCCGAGTCATCCCAGGGAGAGGCGGATTCACATACCTAACCTTTAACAAAGGTAAAAAGGTACCAATAGCTTACAAATCACACTTGCACACACAAGCTGAAATAAAATTCACTTTAACAGAAAAAATTATGACAGTGGTTCAAACTGCAGTAGCAAAAGCGAGCCCTCGCACAGGGAAAAAGCACCTGCCTTGGAGGCAGTGACAAAAGCGAGCATTCCAAATGCTAAAGCTTTACATCCGAGATGGATACAATGGGTTAATTCTCTTGCTGCAACAGACGTTGAGTACGTTTTGAGCCCTACTGAAGACACAAGAATTTCTCCAATATGAACAAGAATGTCCTCTGCCCGCTCAAATTTTGCCTCTAGAACATTACGGTTGCATAATTTACACAGACAGATCAGCACAACCCGCGATTTGGGGTAAGAAAGCTTATAGTGCTGCGTGCGCGATTGTTAAAGGTCGCTGGTACGATGGTAAATTTTGACCAATAGTTACAAAAACTCAATCACTAGGAGACTGTACAGCTCAGCGAGCTGAACTACAGGCTTTCAAGATGGCGCTTGGAAATGCTGAACGCGAATTTCCCACACTCATAGTGTGCGATTCGTATTTCTGCGTTCAATCTTACAACGAACACTTGCAGAGCTAGTTTTAAAACGGTTTCAAGAACACAAAAGGTGGCACAATCAAGCATAAAATGCTTTGGGAACAAGTAGTTCTATTACAGAAAGAACTACAAAAGACGTACGTGATACATACACTGAGTCATCCGCGTGATGGCACTCAAGTTGAAGGGAATTCATTGGCTGATAAAGCTGCGAAGGCAGCAGTGCAAACGGCTTCCGTAGCTGCAATCACTCGTACAAAAATAGACGGTGAAACAATGCTAACTGTCAATGCCACGAGCAAGGGCAGCGGAGCAGCGTTACCTCTAAACTATCCACTAGAGTATACATACATAATTGATGCAAACTCCGTTCCTTTTGCTCGAATTCCTGGAGTGGGGGATAGGGTCATTCCAAACAGGAGGGAGAGGTGCTTTGATTCAAGAAGCACATATGGGAGAGGGTCTGATACATCAAGGGATCTCTAAATCTATGCTAGAATTAAAAGAGACATACTGGTGGTCAGGAATGAATGCCCACATTCACGAATTTGCAAATATTTGCACTGACTGCAACAGAGATCGCAGCAGAGAAAGCCGCCAGATACCTGGCTACAGTGTAGCCAGCCCAGTGCAGACACCATTGTTAGACAGCATTAGACTTTCTACACGCAGACGTCACCATGGACGAATGCGGTCCCACAACTACTGGGACAAGATTCATTTGGATGTGGCCTCAGCGCTCGGCTGACGCCCGAATTGTTATAAAAGATTTGCGAGTCTTTATCGGGACGCTACATTCCGACCAGGGTCCTGCGTTTAGCTCTCGAGCTTACAAGGAGGCCATGGCTAGTTTAGGCGTTGCATTGCGGTACTCAAGTCCATTCCATCCTGAGGGAAATGCGGTAGTGGAAAGAAAAAACTGTGACATAAAGCAATCTATAACAGCTAGGGTATTAGGCTCGGGTGACAGGTGAGTCAAAGATCTAATAAGTGCCCAACGTAGTCTTAATATTCTGCCAAGAAATTCTCCGGGTGGAATCACTCCGTATGAACTACTGTATGGTACTAGAATTCTCATTCAGGATCTTGATCGTCATACTTCAGTGGTGGAACAAAAACCCTTTGATATCAAAGACCGTTTGGCTGTTTTACAGGACTTAAATGAAACAAGAAGAAGTCTAAGCAATACCAGCGAAAAGCCAACGACCACTGAAGAAAAACCATCCGTCCCAGCAATCCCTGTCTGGATTCCTAAGATTGGGGATCTAGTCAGGGAAAAAAATCGCAGTGAAGAAGGAATTTGGGCCTTCTTACAGAAAACCAGGTCCTGTCTTAGCAATCCAAGGAACAAGATCAGTGTTACTGCTGCCTCTTGCTGGAAGAAAGGAGAACAGAGTCGTATCCATCGACCTGGTCAAACCATATCATGTGGCCGATAATAAGTAGTAGGCCCAGTGGACTCCCAAGATGTAGCAGACAACCAAATCTTGCTACAATCCAAGAGGTTCAAACTGAAAGACTTATCACCTTTGATAAACCTGCAGTGAGAGAAGAAGGACTATGCAACAAAGCCATGGAACTTGTGCCTCTTGATACCCAAATATCAGTGCATCAAGAAACATGTCTACAATGATATAGCCTCTGACTATACAAATATGACAAGGAATGAAGCAGCCCCAGCGATTTCAAATAATCTGGATGCCATCCCAATTGACAGAACTGCCTATGGCTATTTCATCAACTTTGATACATTTTCTGAGGATCCCATTGAACCAGAAACAACGCCAGCAAGTAAAACTTACAAAGAAAAAACAACAGAACTCTTTCTTCAACTTAATGAAACATACCTGGTTTCACCATGGTTTGAATTTTGGATTGTGTTAGGCATACTTTTCCTCCTACTGTGGCTCATTCTCGTTTTAAGTTTGGGACAGTTGATTGATGGAAAATACAGTACAATGGACACAGCAAGTAAGAATATCAACTTGCTCCTGAAGCCACACAAATCATCTCATCGTGAAAAAAGAGACTTGTCATCAGTGAACATCACAGCTGTTCCTATACCAGGTGGTATAGCATGGGACAGAACTGATTATGACATCTATGGCCCTATAGAACTGTTGAAGATTCCACATCAATTTAAGGTTTCTTTAAGTGACTTTGTTTCACCAAGCACTTTTTCTGATGATTGGGACTTTGAGACTGTTAATAACATGATGGCAGACTTAAAAATGTCAGCAAAATTCACAAAACATGAATACTTAGAAGGCTCATCAAATTATGAACAAATGTATTGTTTTAATCATTATGGTCATCATTATTTGCATAGATCTGCAAATCCTAGAAATGGTTTTACTTATAATCAATGGGAACATTGTCCAACGCCTCCAAAAGGCAGCTCGAAAACATTTTATGCAAAATTTCTATACTTTTCAGGCTTCAATGTCACAAATCCAGAAACTTTTTACTTTAAAAATGTTAATCAGACAGGAATGAAAAGTATGTTGACCAATACTAAGCACATTTATTCTGCAGCCTTTTATGCTCAGCTGTCTCCATTAGGCTTTGACTTTTGCAAAGACAACATTGAGACAAAAACTGTCAGGGGCACAAACGAATGGCAGGTGCAAGGTTTAGAAGCCTTATTCAGAGCCTGCATCATCCCAGAACAAATAATGTTTTTAAATGACACTATTCAACAGACATCCTGTCTTGGCATAGCTAAGATAAAAAAACTTAAACAAACCGTCCATACCTAAACCCACAACTGACAGTAATAGAACTACAGATGAGGGGGTAAACGTAAACTAAATTTTTCAACAGAACAGAACTAATCCTGATTGGAAAAAATGGTTAATCTGGCCCACAGACACGAATAACTGTCAAGATAGATTCCTGAACAAAACACAAGGATTTACAGTAACCAGGCCAGACCCAAGGTATATCCAGAGACAACATCCAGGGATAGTAACAACATACAGTGTAGGAAAACTATGCCTAGAATGGCTACAGAAATCCACATTTCCAGAAATTAAACAACACTTATCTTCACTTAAAGATGGCTTTGATTTAAGAGAATTCCTATTGGGACCTCGTAAACCACGTCATAAATGTTTCATATATGCCGATATATACGCTGCTTATAATGAAGGTTGGAAAATCTCGCAAATAGAAACTGCAGAAAGAATACGAACAATTGATTGTATTAATTTAGAGAAAGCTCTCTCTATAGTGGACAATGGGTTAATAACTCTGTCCTCCAGAATTTATTATGTTGACAGCATAGTATCCTCTGCCATAGACATAATGGAACAAGACTTGCTAATGTTACAACATGGTCAGTCTCAAATACGTTCTATAATGCTGCTAAGCTGGACGTTACAAAATCTCCGTTCAGGCTACGTGCCATGGCGTCTAATCAAAACCACGTCATTGTTTTCTGCATTTAACCTTACAGATAAACACATCTCTTTGGCACAGATGAGCACTGAAATACTGGAATGATTAGCATTAACAGTTTCTGAGAAACCAGCCATAGAATGGATAATACATGGCACCATCACAATACCAGTGACGATTTTCCAGTTTCAGTATTGCTTGAAACACATACCAGCAGGCATGTATGAAAGGTTGGGTAAAGAATACATTAATTCGACCTGGGATTTACCATACACTCACACATGTTGGAGTGGGGGAAAGGAAATATTTCTTAGTGGGGAACAATTGCAAACATTCACTAAGCGGTACACTTTTGTGTTAAGGTATTAATTTACATGGAGCCGGTGAGGGTTCTTCAAACAACCTTTCTTGCCACATGCACGGTTCCGCGGCAGCAGTGATAAATCCAGTTTTTAGGCAGCTATCTAATGGTAGCTACATAAAGTTGAATGATCACAGCTGTTGTGGAATGAGGCCATGTATAACCTATCTCGTTAGTGTGTCAGCCAGGGTCACTTGTTGTATGCAAGTATTGTTTTCTAAAACGAAGACAGATGGGGAGTCGCCGCTCTGGCCTTCACTGAACATCTCTTCTATTCGAATCGACGTATGGTCTGCAAGTTGCTAGGTCCTCTGCGGAGATACATGCCCTATTATCAACAAACTGCCCAATACATTTCGCAGAAATGTTAAGTCATATCTTAAACATGTCTGAGACCAGTGGTTTGGCACATGTATTTAAGACAATTTTTTCGGGTCTGTTAACACCAATTGAAGCAGTCCTAGGCATTTTTCCAAATTTCGTGCATCTCATTTCGGGACTCGTAGCAGGGATAATATTTTAATTTATTCTGCTCCGATATGGCAATTCCAGACACCGGCGATACCCAGATTACCATGGAAAGTGCTCTTCTGGCGATGCAGTATTGTGACCGAATAACACAGATTCTTGGCTTGGCTCGTTTAAGATATGTGAATACTACATGGTTCCTTTTGTTCAGACCAATCTGGCAAGATTGCATCTTACCTGTTCTACGATGCCTACTTTGTGGAGAGGAATACGTGTTAGACGTTTATTTGACGTTTCCATCAACACAGCCAACGGATGTTGACGCTTTGCTAGGTCTGGTAACGGCTCACGCATTGTGTTGTCCACAACGGCTACCGATCCCGATGACGGCATTCATTGAAGTCTCACAGACGCAGGTTCCTGCTAGTGAGATTAATGGACCAACAGGCACACAGGTACCATCTACTGTGATTGTTGCTAATGCGGGTGGCGCTGACGGCGATGATTCTCATCTGTGTACAATTGATCTACTTAATGAAGTGGTTCAACTTTCACCTACTGTGGTAGACCGTTTCTTTGCCAGCTTAGACGATTTGATGTTTTCTTCCGACACCGAGAATAACTTTTGAAAATTAGCACACAGGGTTCCATGAACCCTGATTTCGTCCTTCCCTTTTTAAAACAAAACTTCTAACTTTGGAACTCTATTTTTCTACTATTTTGATTTGACTTTTTCCAAAATTGAACTTTTTTTGGCACTAAGTAATCTGCTTAAAGTAGAACTATTCTTAGAGAACAAGAAATTCTTGTGTAAACACTTCCTAGAGACAATATTTGGCCTTGTCCTCCAAAATAATAACAGTTTATATATTCTGCTATGGAATGGTCTCGTCTTTTTTTCTGTAAACTTAGAGCCTTTTCATGAATGTCATTTCATGACTCTTTCAGATAGAATTTTCAATGTCGTTAGATATGCTTTGAATGACAACTACTGCTTTTAAAATGCGTACAGTACAAATACTCATTTATGTGTACAACCATTTTTTCTAATATATTTTTGGGTGGGATTGTGAACACATGCTTTAGTTATGTTTCAGATGCTTACAGATTTAGTAATATCGGACATAATATGTGGAGTGGGTGTTGTATAGCATTTTAGGACCCTAGTGTAATTTTCCCGATTCATGCCTTTATATAGGTATAAAGTACCATATCCTTATATAGGCATAGAAATCATAACCATATTAAGACATAGCTCATGCAGTCCTAATACGGCATGGCTACTTCCACTAGTTCCGAAAATCTACAACGATTTCTTGGAAAAACCTGCCTTCAGCAGTCAGGGACTTCCCCCTGCTTGAATATTGATTTATCCAAGAACTCCTGGAGTTTTCAAAGAACTGGGACCCTTTGATGACGTTCTTATGTCCAACGTTACGTCAAACTCTGCACCTTCTAGGTATAAATATGCCCACACTTGCCCAAGCAAACACACGGTGGTTTGGAGCAGTTCGACTATCTACTTGCCCGACGCTACTCGCTGCAGCATGTGCCGAAGGAATCCGACCCTCCAGCAGACGCACTGAGAGAGACCCTGTCTTTTCTCCTGCCGAGAAATCCAGCTCCAGTATGTCCAAGCTACCCTTGCGGGTTGTTGGGAAATCGAGTCCTGAGACAGAGAGATACCAGACCTCCTTCATTCTAAACCAAGGTATGGAGCTGATTAGACCCTAAGAGAAAACTTGGATAGATTCTTGGCAAAGAATACTAAACTTTAGCTACACCTCACTTACTTCTTCCCTTGTACTAGACTTAGGTTAGGTACATCGGGGTAGGCGTATTTTAGAAGCACCAGTTGAGTACTTTTAGTCTTTATTTATTAATGTATGTATTCTATGTATTTTATGGCTTAGAAACCATATCATGCTTTTACAGTATTATTTTATAATACTCTTCATATTGTACGCATTGTACTTTGCAACCCGTATTACGATTGTAGCAGTTCACTTCTTCTGTATGAGAAAGAAGACTGTTCAATAAATACTTTTTATTGAAAACGCCAGTCTTTCTATTTCTCTATAACTCTGGTGCACGAAGCATGCACGAGTGACTGAGTGAAATAACTATCTATTGTTTCCGTGACTCTAGAGATATACTTCTTATTCTTGGGAAACAAAGATGTCATGTTTATGCGGTTGCCAGAAACTAATCCTTTCTTGTGAATTTAAGAAACTTTCTAGTGACCTCCGAGCTGGCTGGCACTCACTATTAAGTCTAATATGTTTGATAGAGACCTAGTCAACCTAAGTCCTACGTCACATCTATAGGATATATTATTCCAATGCGCAGAGCCTATTGGGAATATAGGAACTACACTACAGATACATAATCATCTAGCTTCAGTAGAAGGGGGAGGGTTTAGGATATATAATATTACCGAACTTTTTATGATATATGGTTTATTGACGACTCTAACTATTTTTAGTATGCATTTGTTTTCTAATTGTGGCACGAATACTGCATTTTAGGACACGATAGTTTGAATAAATATTCTAAACTTCCTTCGTGTCTCTTGTTTATTTTATTGTGGACGAGTAGGAGTGAGAGAGAGAAAGCTTGTGTCCTGCTACCATGCTCCCTTAGAGGGTCGACAGTGTTGTGTTCTGGAGTGCCAATTCACTTGTTTCTGTGCTAAGGTTAGGAGAGCAAATGAGGCACCATAGCTAGTCGGACTCGGGCTCTAAGATACTGAGATGACTATGATGACTCAATCCTTACATGCCAATGGCCTATGATCCCAAGCATAGTTCTGTTCCTAAGCATAATCCCTGGAACAAGGCTAAGCCCCTGGAGAGGGACACATAGACGACGGAGATGGCAAGTTATTGAATAAGAAGCAAGCAAATTAGAGCGACAATAAAGCCAATCAATGGTAAGCAGTGGGTGAGCTCTGTTCCCATTGTAAGTTTTAGGTAAGCCCTTGATAGCTGTTTTGCAACCAAGCAGCTTGTGATGTCTAGTAGGTGAAACCTAAAAAAGGAATTAATATGACTTGGCCATTCTTACACGTAGAAAGCTGTAACAGAGTCAGCAAGCCAACAGAAATAAACAGTTACATTCTCTACTTTTATAAATAAAACTATAGTCATTTTATGTATCATTTGCACAAAGAAAACAAAAAGTAATGTTCAGTAAGGAACTGCTCTGATCCTTGTGCAATGTCAAGGCTGGTTCAGCACAAATAATGCCAATAAAGCCATGCTCCATGGCAAGCCTGGTGCAATGTTTGGCTGTTTTCACAAACATTTTAAGATTATGGATTACATGTTTGGTGAGTTCTCCTTGAAAATGTACTTAAAGTCAACAGAGAACATCCATACCATGTAATTTAGTCAAACATTTCCTAAAGCGGTCAACAATGCCCACGACAGATTGCTGTAATCTTCAGGAAAACAAAAAATAAACAGGTATGCGCTATTTACAAATACAGTTATGGGATCTGGTCAAGAGATCACTTAGCTCTGAAATGACATACCCGAAATGTTGTTTATGTATCATAGGCGTTTTACGTTCGTGTCGAAAGAGAACAATTATTACCGTGGCAAATGGTAGTGTGAATTTAATGCTGCAATACTTTGAGAGTAAGTCATGCCATGTATTTTATATACACACGCACCCAGGCATACTGACAAACGCTGTCGTGCCGCGAGATTAAATGCATATTAGTGTGTGCTCCAGGCATTAGATTATTACCCTCTTTACTCCATTACATTTCCACAGTATGTGGCCATATAATTTATAAGATAAGACAGACATCGCTTTTGTTGATAAGAATTATTCAGTTTTATGGATGGTGTCCTTTAATTTTGCCTTTCATGGATTATAAAACTGGTTAATATCTACTGAAGTGAATCACCAGAGAAGCAAATAAAGGGCCTGACCTCAAGCTTCGTGTCATTTGGGATACCGGCAAGATCTAGCCGGCTCGTTTATCCCTGCATGTGATTGATGACAGCACGGGTTAAATGGGGAAAGCTTTGCTTCCATTAAGGGAACATCCTGAATGGAGACCTCCCACTTAAAAGGCAGCCCTGATGAGCAGACCAGGGACTGCCCACGGGTCAATTTAAATAATGTTAGTGGACTGACAGTGTAATCTGTGCATTCTGTTCTATTACAATGACCCGATTATCCTTACAGGCTAAGGTGATTCAGTGGGTTAGTTAGGTGTCCAATAGCAAGTATTTGCTATGTAAAATATTCCTTTTGACACACATAAGGCACCCAAAAATATTTAACTTAAGGGAAAAGTATGTGGCATAACGGGCAGAGCTACCGACTTGTGAATGGGGGAATCGGGGGCGAATATCAGCGTCGGCTTACCATCCTGTGATTCTGGGCAAATCAGTTAATTTCCTCGTGCCTAAACAAATAAAATAAAATAAAGGAATATGTCCTTATGTTATGTGACTGTTGCTCACGTAAAACGCTACGATAGATCCGGTTGGAGTTTGTACTATATGCAACTTTAAAAAAAATAAAAACTTCCAGGCAACTCATTCATGATGAAAAAATGTATTGCGGTTTTACTAGGGGTTGCTTTTAAAAGATAAAACACACTCATATACCACAGATCTTTATAAATACCCTTCCCAAGCTTTAAAAAAATATATTTTTTGTATTGAATGGTACTGATTACCGAAATCAGAAATTGAAATAATGTACAGATTACACAGCTGTGCCAATCACCCATACAACTCCATTACAAGTTTACATTGTTCGCATCCCGCACTTGTCCCCCTTTCTTTTGCACACAGTAGTGACAGCCTTCCCAAGAGTAACTCCGATCACATCCATTAGTCGCTCAGGTCCGGGTCCGACTCTTCAGGTGGTGGGGTACATATATTCCCTCTAAAAGCATTCAATTTTCCCCATAACCGTGTCCATTTCTTGGGGCACCCTCTGTGGACAAAGACCGCCCTCTCAACCACCATTGCACTATCCATGTCGCTACACCACTACCACTGTGTGGGGACCATCTGCGCTCCCCAGTGCTGAGCTATCATCCATTTAGCCAGCATCAACCCAAAGTCGCTCAGTCCTGAGCCGTATGGTTAAGATCTGTTGGGCCCCAAATGTTGAGAAGGCATCTCTTGGGGTCCGGGGAGACAGTAGGTCCACAAACCTGTGTGATTGTATCCATGATACCCTCCCAGTAGTACACAATTTTGGGACAATCCCACAAGGTATGATAGAAAGTACCTGGTGTCCCACAACCGCTCAGACAGCTTCCCACTCTTTGTGATGCTAATGTGCCACAGTTCTTTCTTTATTAAGAGCGTTGAGAAGAATTTTATACTGAGAGTTGATGTTATGTTCTGGAAAACGGCTCTAGTGTTCTTGGTAAGTCCCCAGTGTACCAAGAGAGTTTAACGAGTGAGTGTGACTGCCTCCAGGAGGATTTCGAAGGGGAGGGGGGCAAACGATGTGACCACAAAAACATGAGTGTTTCACCCCGGATAGCAAATGATCCCTTTATCTACCTACCCCTAAAAGATGTTCCCCGTCCTCAGACTGCAAGGGGGTTTCATTGAGTCCCAAAAGGCAATCCAGTTCTGGTATTTATTTAGTATCAAAGAAAGCAAAGACAAAAGGTATTCAGTGTTTTTCTCAGCTTAAGATCTAAGATAAATGCATTAAATTATTTAAGGTTATAAAACTCCTAGACCTATGCTTTACTTATTGTGGGTTTAATAGGGAGAGGGTCCGACTGTTCTTCTAGTCCTACAGCTTGAAGCTTGTTAGGGACTGTCTGCGATTAATCTTTCATTACAATGCTACTAGCTATTAAGAGAGGTGTGTGATGCTCTATATAATTTATATTTTTGGTCATTTTTTTGCGTACCACATTCTGAGCAATTATACATGGACCACCAAGCAACTTTATTATATTTTTCATTAGCCCCCAAATTGAAGCACACCTTCCATGATGGAACCATTCACCTGTTATGGTAAGCAACACAACCATCCCTCCCCCGATGAGTTGTTCATCACATGAAGTATGAAAGAGCATTCTGGGCATAGGCAAATACCAGGTAACTCGCCTTCACGCGGAACAGTGTTGACCCTGACTGTATACCCGTAGCAAGCTGGTTACAGGTGAAGATTGCGCTGACATCAGCAACCTTTTACTCTATATAAGGCAATAAATACAGCATTTGGAAGAGAAGAGATAGGGAAGTTAAGGTTGTGCTGCTCACAATAACCATTGAGTGTCAATGTTTATTAGGCTTTGTGTGACAATATAATATTTCCACAACTTAACCCCTTGCTTGCTTCTGTTAGCCAAAGGCCGTCGCGCACACTACCTACGTAGTGCTGCGCACGTCCGTTGGCCGACGCGGCTCCTCCCACTCCGCTAAACCGCCGCACAGCGGCAGAATTGCCACCGCGGTTAAGCATTATGGGAAAGTTAGATTTTTTGTTTACCAAGCATTATTTATCTTTTGAGTAATATAGCTTTATAGCCCGCCGTAGCGGGCTATACCGGCTAATAAAGGCCCGCTGAATCGTTAAAGGCCCGAGCCGAAGGCCAGGGACTTTAACGAGACAGCGGGACTTTAATTGCCGGTATAGCCCTGCTACGAAGGGCTATAAGGCTATTAGAACATTCTGCCACTAGAGGGCAGAATGTTCTAACAAATTAAACAAAGGGTTCTCGAAGCTCGAGGGGATATAAATCCCCTCAAGCTTCGAAAAGCCTTTGTAGAACATTGGAATGTTGCTCTGCGGGCCTTTACCGGCCCGTAGAAGCAGGGAGCACTCCATTGTCTGCAATGGAGCTCCCAACATTCCAATGTTCTAATATAGCCTTATAGCCCGCCGTAGCGGGCTATACCGGCTAATAAAGGCCTGCTGAATCGTTAAAGGCCCGAGCCGAAGGCAAGGGACTTTAACGAGACAGCGGGACTTTAATTGCCGGTATAGCCCTGCTACGAAGAACTATAAGGCTATTAGAACATTCTGCCACTAGAGGGCAGAATGTTCTAACAAATTAAACAAGGGGTTCTCGAAGCTCGAGGGGAGAGCTTCGAGAAGCCTTTGTAGAACATTGGAATGTTGCTCTGCGGGCCTTTACCAGCCCCGTAGAAGCAGGGAGCACTCCATTGTCTGCAATGGAGCTCCCAACATTCCAATGTTCTAATTAACCATAAATCTCATTTAAATTGTATTCAGGGAACAAATATATATTACCTACTATGAGTTGCCAATAGGTAGCTATAGTTAGGACTTTGGGCCCCATTACGATATCGGGCAGATTGCCTCCGCCAGGGTGGCGGTGGCCACCGCCACCCAGGCGGAGGCAATCCGCCCGACAACCACTCTCGTGTTCCCCTCCGCCTGATTAGGATGGCGGAGGGGACAGCGGCGGACGGAAAGACCGTCCACCACTTTACCGCCGCGGTCGGCTTGCGACCGCGGCGGTAATAGATTAATATGGTGGCGGTGTCCAATGGACACGGCCAGCCATATTACAATTGCAAAAAGCAGAGGCCTTTCCTTGGCGGCAATGCCGTCACGGAAAGGCATGCGGTGATTGCTGCGGGGGCCCTCTGCAGGGCCCCCAGGTTGGCGCCACTGTCTGGGGGGCACATGGGGGGTACCTATGGTACCCCCCACATTTGCATATGCAAATGCAAATGAGCATTTTTTACATTGTGGCGGGCGGTGCAGAGTGCACCGCCCGCCACAATGAAAACACTACAGGATGTGCCCGCCACTGTGGCGGGCACATCCTAATTCCCCCCACGGGACACCCGCCCTTATGGCGGGCGGTCCCGTTCTACGATAGGGTGGCGGGCGGACAATGTCCGCCCGTCATCCTAATGGGGCCCTTAGTTTCCATAGGAAAAGCATTTTTTGATTTGCTAATAACTTTGGCGCTGTTTGATGAATCTTCACAAAAATTTAAAAACTAGTGTGTCAGTCATTTCACCTGGAGTCTGGAAATGTGACAAGTGGAGGCAGAGAAAAAGCAGAGGTCCCTAAATACGTTATCCCTATGCAATTTCCTCCACTGAATTTAGACACGACTACAGCTCAAACAGCTGAATGAAATTACACCAAATTTGGCAGAAACCTAGATCTTGGTCCAGAAAGTGTGCTTTTTGGTGTTAATTTCTTGAATAGCTTTGGAGTTCTTAAAGAAAAAACAGTGTTATATATATCAAGAGACGCAAATCCTCTGAAGGTCCAACAGATCTCATAATAAGATCTGATTGGCTGCCACCACCTCAGTCAGGAAGTGGTGGCAGCCATTTGAAACCCAGTCACAAGTCCTAAAAAAAAAAGCATAAAAAAGACTTGGGGTAGGGTAAGGGCACCTGTTGGTGGGGTCTCACGTGCTGGTTTTCTTTTTAAGCCCAACGGGTGGGCCAGGTCCCAAGGTGAACATAGATAAATATTTTGAGGGTGCGGGCAAACAATGACCTCCTTTCAAGGCCGATTTAAGCCCTGGGGACCCCATCTCCTAAGGCTAGGCTGATTTCCACAAGGGGGAGAGGGCCGATGTTCGGCCTCAGAGATCCCATCTCCCAGGGTGCAGCCTTATTTCAAAAGGAGGAGGGAGGCATAAGGTCCCCTCACAAGACGATTTCAGCCCTGGGGACCCCATCTCAAGGGCCCAACTGTATTACAAAAGGGGGAGGGGTACGCAGCCCCCTCCCCAGGCCAAATTTGGCCCGGGGACCCCGGCAGAATGTCCAAATAGGAAGTGGTCAAAATATTTACAAAGGAAATCCCTCTGCCTATATGCGGATACGTATAGAACGAAACAGTCACTGATAAATAGAGACAGGCCAAGTATCCTGCCTTCCAAATTATGAAATAGACAACATAATGTGCTAACAAGTGACATTTATTTATTTTGTTTTATCAAAATGATAGAAAACATGATGAGTAAAATTCCAAGCGCATCTAACGTCCCACACACATGACCTCTCAGTCAACATAACTCAGACACATATCCAGACAGACTCTTACATATATGTAAAAAATGATTTCAAAACCCTCTCACAAAATAGGGAGATACAAAGATTCAAAGGTATTATTAAATAGAGTCCATAACAGCATCTGAGGATCCCATGATCAGTTGGTCATAAAGTTCATCATCCAGTTTTTCCTCAAAAGGGTAGATGAGAACATGGAAACTAAAATCAACTCCAGCGCCGACGCGCGTTTCGGTGTCAAACCCGGCTGTGAGTGCCACCTTCTTCAGGGCGCACGGGTCATGTGGGAACTTTAGGACTCCTAAATGCCTTCTGTGAATACCAAAAGTCTTAACGTTAGGCTTTTTCTCAGTTTAGGAGTAGTAAAGTTACGAGTCCTAACTTTAGGACTCCTAAATGCCTTCAGTGAATACCCGAAGTCTTAAGGTTGAGATTTCTCTCAGTTTTGGAGTAGTAAAGTTAGTAGTTCTAACTTTAGGACTCCTCAATGACTTATGTAAATACCGAAAGTCTTAAAGTTAGGATTTCTCTCAGTTTAGGAGTAGTAAAGTTAGGACTCCTGACTTTAGGACTCCTAAATGACTTCTGTGAATATCAAAATGTGTAAGTGCCTTCTGTGAATGCAAAAATTAGTAAGTGTCTTCTGTGAATACCAAAATGGTAGTAAGTTTAGAATTTTGTCTTAAATTAGTTCTGGGAATCTGGCCTGTGGTGTCTAACTTAATACAGCAAGTTAATTACAATAGACATACAGAACCTAATAAGGAAAAGAATACTGCAAAGGAGCAATGTTCCAGCAGGCAACACCCGGTAAGGAAAGTACCAATGGAGCAGGAAAGGTGCTGGTAGAGACACAGGGGTCCGAACGATGGATGAAGAACCAGTGCATGCGGAAATGGGGGAACACTAAGACTATAGAAGCTGTAATTACAGAATCACATTCTCCCACAGTATAATGTTGTTTATTCCTCTTTCTTTGGTATTAAGAGTGACTATCCAGAAAACTTCTCTCTTACTGCAGGTAGCTGTCACATCTCTCCCTGCCTGGGGTAGAACTTTCTCCAGTATGGACCCTCTGAGGTTATTCTCCACATGTTTGGCCTCCAACCAGTGGTCAACCAGGGGTGCAGTATGTTTTGACAGTCTTATATTGGACTTATGCTCCCCAATTCTTTTTCTGCATTCTCTCCCTGTTTCGCCTACATAGGCCAAATTACAGGGACACAGAATCATATATATCACATTAGAGGATCTGCAGTTTGTCATTTCTTTGAGGAAGACCGTTCTCTCATTCATTCCGTTATTGTAACTGACAAGGGCATTGGGACATGCTTGGCAAGAACCACATCTCTGGTTGCCTTTGCTGGGTTCACCCTCTGTGGTGGATTTCTGGCAAAAGAGGTTGCATTCAAGGCTTTTTTCTCTCACCAGAAAGTTTCTGAGGTTTTTGTTCCTCTTGAACACAAAAAGAGGCCTCTGTAGTTTTTGCTCCTGATCATTAATGTTTAAAAGGTGCCATTGTGAGTTTACGATTTGGCATATCTTGTGGTCAAAGTTAGAGTGTATAATAACACAAACGAGTTTGACATGTTCCACGGTGTTCTTTCTCTTGAGAGCATCTTTGATCACTCTAATGGGATAGCCCCTCCTTATCAATTTCTCTTTCAGGGTTTCTGCTAGTTTCAAGAAATCTCTCATGTTCGTACAATTTCTTCAAACATGAAGAAATTGACTAAAGGGTATTCCCTCCTGGCAACGAGGATGGAAGCTATTGAATTGTAATAGCATATTTCTTGCTCTGGGCCTGGTATTCAAGGAAACCTGAAGGTGCGAGTCCTGATGTTCCCCCCAAACATCAAGAAACTCCACCCTGATGTTACTCGAGTGAACCATAAACTAGAGGTTGGGATCTGCCACATTTATCCATAGGGTGAATTCATCTAGGGCCTCAGAGTCGCCTTTCCAGAGGAAAACAATGTCGTCAATGAAACGCGACCTTTGGTGCACGTTCTCGAAGAAAGGGGCCACTTCATTGTATATATTCTTGGCCTCAAACTGTCCCATGTATAGACACGCTACACTAGGGTCACATGCTGCGCCCATACTTACACCCTGTATCTGTTGGTAATAAGTGTCATTGTATTCAAATAAATTGTCTCCAAGTATGAACTCAAGACATTGGAGGATGAAGGAAGAGTTAGGAATAGCAGGGTCAGATTCAAACATTCCCTTCAGTACCCTCATGGCCTCCTTCTGAGGGATGTTAGTATATAAGGACTCCAGGTCCATCGTCACCAATATTTCCCTTGTGCTGTCATAAGGGAGATTTTCTATCTTCGATATGAAATGGCCAGTGTCTTTTACGTATGAAGTTAGGTTACATATCAACAGTTTGAGGAATCGATCAGCGTATTTGGACAAGGGTTCCATTGCGGCCCGATGGTAGAAACTATCGGTCTCAATGGAGGTTGCTGACATCTTTATGGGTTTTTGGGACCCCGTAGATGATGGGTATACGTGTACAGGATGGAGTGAGAAAGTCCTCCCCTGTTTGGCAGATATACCCACTTTCCACTGCATGTTCTACAAGCCTGAGGATCTTACGTTTTAAACTGGGTTCAGGATTGATAGTGATCTTCTTGTAATGTCTGGTAGATCTGAGAAGATTATTCAACTTCTCCACATATTGGGGGGTGTCAAAGATCACAGTCCCCCCCTTGTCGCGTGGTTTGATAGTAAGATTCCCATTTTCTTTGAGTGACCGAAGGGCAGCATTTTCTACCCTTTAGATATTAAAAGGGGGTGTAGTGACAAATCTGATGCTTTTCTGGATTATTTTTTTTGACAATAGTTTTTATTAAAATGTTACATCCAACGGGGCGTGGCCCCAGGCAATGTTTGTAAAGAGCACGGATCAATGATACATAAGTCACTGATGAGGGTAGTCTTTGAAGAGCAATAAAACATCGCAACCAACAACCCCCACCTCCCGCCTCCCCCCTCCCCTGCACCGCACTACCCGCTTGAAACATTATACAGTCATAACAACCTACAGCCGTATTTCCACACCGGCCACTCCTCAATATAGAGTGGAAAGTCATTAAATGGTAAGCCTGTCTATGAGATCCTGATTCGTGGACGTGGGAAAGATAGAGAGATCAATGCCTCGTTATGTAGCCCATGCAGTCCAGATCTTCCCGTGCTTTTGCGAGCAACCTCGAGACTGAAACACCGCAACCTCGACAGACATACATTTATCTAACATTTATCTAACGCGGATATCCATGCCGCCACCCCAGGGGGAGAAGAGGACTTCCACTGTTGGGCTATGTCGCGCTTCGCCAATGTGAGTCCTAAAAAGAGCAGGTATCTTTTGTATATGTTTCCCCCTATATCAATCGTACTGTGGAGAAGAACTAGGCAGAATCTACTGGGAGGTCCCAACCCAGTACACGCCCCAGGCAGGATAATACACCCAACCAAAAATGTTATAGCGCTGTGCAGTCCCAGACCGTGTGTAAAAAGGAGCCGTCATCCAACTGGCATCTGAGACGGGTGGGGGATGAGATGACCCCCATCTTCCAGAGACGGAGGCGGGTGTAGTACACCCGATCGAGGTATTTAAACTGGATCAGTCAATATCTAGAGGACACAGCTGAACCCCTAGGTTTGGCAAGGGTCTACGTCTAGTCTTCGTCAGAGAGGGTCGGTACATCTGCCTCCCACACTACCCTCGTCCGGTGCAGGTTCGTCGTGGCATGGGTGGTCAATGTCTGATAGAGCTGGCGGATTTTATGTCCCTCGAGATCCCCCATCAATAGTCTACCCACTAGTGGATGAAATTCTGGTAGCTTCGTAATCAGGGGTGACAAAGCGTGGCGAAGCTGGAGGTATTTATGTAATTTGGACTTGTGTAGATCAAACTCCTCCTGTAGCCTTTGAAAGGTTTTAAGTGTGGGTCCTCTCATCACATCACCCAGAGTCGAGATCCCTATAGTGTCCCAATGACGGAAACCGGGCAGAGCCGAGACAGGGCAGAGGTACGTGCCCCGCCAAAGGGGCGTCTCGCACGTTAGCATGCCCCACCAACCCATGGACCTCAAAACGCATCTCCATATCTGGATCACCATGCGGCTGGTCGGCGGGAGGGCCTCTAGAGCTGAGCTACTATACAGGAGATCTAGTAGTGGATACACCTCCAAGAAGAGTCGCTCCACCGCATAAGCCGGATCGCCTTGCGGGTTATGTTTTCTGTATTTTTGATATTACAGCTTTCTCAAATATTTCTATTTCTGTGCCCAAAGATTCAAGGCTGGGTGTAAAGTCAGATTGAGGTTTCAAACCAGATAGTCTTCGATGTCATTGATGGGTCTACTCAGGAAGAAACTCTTCAATCTAATCCTGCAAAAAAATTAATGGAAATACTTAGTAAGTTCAAACTTGTTCAGGCTAGCAGTAGGGACAAAGGAAAGTCCTCTCAAGAGGAGGGTCTCAGTGCTGGGATCTAAACTGTCCGAGGACAGATTAAATACTGGGATAGGATTTGCGTTCTCCAGTATTGCTGATTGCTAGTTTGTATATTCTTCTGCGGTTGCTCCTGTTCTTGGTAGTATACGCTCTGTTCTTGGTTCCGGAACCTGGGGCAAAAATTGCCCCTTCGGTTGCCTAAAAAACGATTATGAGCGGAGGGTCTCTCAAACTGATCTTGTCTGGGTTGGTTGTTGGGATTATAATTAGATGGGCCTTCACTGTCAGAGTCTGTAGTGTTGGAGAAGGTTGTCACATGCCTATTTCCCCAGTGAGGTGTTTCTGGGCCTGATGTGCTCTCACTGTTTTGGGTATAGAAAGTTTCAGTGAGATATGGGTATATACGTTCCTGGCAGAATTTGCGGATGTCTTTCCTAAGCGTCTCCGATTTCCTTTTGAGTAGATATTCAGAAAAGGAATCTAATTCAATGAGAGTTTCTTCAAGTTTTCGTCTCCCCTCCTCTACGCTGTTATCCTTTCTAAGTTTCTCTTCAAGTTCCTGGATCTCTTTGTTCAAAATAGACACTATTTCTCTGGCAGTTTCAATGATGAGAATCAGCCAGTCCCTGGAGAATCTGTTGGAAATAAGAGCCCTCTTCTCCAGGAACTGTCTGATTTCAACAAAAAGGCCCTGGATATTTCTCACCCTCATGATGCCATGATGCCAGCTTTTAGATATTCCAACATAAAGTTGGCCTGGGATTCGGTTTGTTTGCATTTTTTTCTTAGATTAAGGAGTTTAGCCCATTCCTCTTCCAGACCCTTAGATAGGGTAAAAGGTCTATCGCTTCCAGAAGGTTGGCCTAAAAGGCGGGCCAGGTCATCATCAGAGAAACCCAAGGTCTTGATTTTATCCATATGTAAAGCGATGGGATTAGAAGGGAGGGCAAGGGCTATATGAAAATACTTCTTTTGTGTAATAACAAGATAGTAGAAGATAGAAAAAAGTGCCAGAAATGCCATACACAAAAGGAGTGTGAGAGACACAGAGCATCCCAAGATGAGAGTGTGAAACGATAAACTCTGGCTCAACACAAACAAAGACAACAACAGTAAACCAACATCAAAATTCTCAAAGTTGAGAAAATACAAGAAAGTGTGCACGACAACCCATGGGGGACACAAAGTGAACACCCAACAGCTCGAGGCTGGGAAATAACTACCGCTCACACAGAAGGGGCCCCTTGAGATTGATAACAGGCAGAAAGGACAGGGGAAAATGTCAAAATAATCACAAAGGAAATCTCTGCCTGTATGCTGATACGTATAGAGCAGAACAGTCACTGATAAATAGAGACAGCCCAACTATCCCGGCCTTCCAAAATAATGCTATAGACAACATAATGTGCTAACAAGTCACATTTATTTATTTTTTCAAAATGATAGAAAATATAAGTATCAAAATTCCAAGCGCATCCAACGTCACACACACACAACCTCTCAGTGAACAAAGCCCAGGCACATACCCAGGCAGACTCTTACATACTACCAATTCAACATTCACTAAACAGCAAAACAACATTATTTTTAAATATATATATATATATATATAATGCTTTCAAAACACTCCCACAAAATATGAGGATACAAAGATTCAAAGGTATAATTAAATAGAGTCCATAACAGCATCTGAGGATCCCATGATCAGTTGGTCATACACTTCATCATGCAAATTCTTCTCAAAAGGGTAGATGAGAACAGGGAAACTAAAATCAACTCCAACACCCTTTGGTGTCTAACCTGGCTGTGGGTCCCACCTTCTTCAGGGCGCACCGTTCATGTGGGAGTCGCATGGAGTGATGCGCCTAGAGAGAAACAACAGTAATAAGAGGATACACATATTCAGTGCTAAACACTCAGAAAAATCAGGGTGTCAGAATACACAACATCCCTGCTACAAAGAGACTGGTAACTAGAAAGGCACAGTTACAGGCTACAAAATGAGCAAATAAATACTAAACAAAGGTGTGTGCACACTTAGAAAACACATAGATAGTATAAAGCTCCGGTGAGCTCAATGGTTAAAAACATGCAGATCACCCTAGAGACCTCTGTGATACACACGTGCCCGAAGGAAGAAACTGTGTCAAAGATGTGAAAATAAGATTCAGATTGGTCTTACAGGCAGCAGCCAAGATAACCAGAATCCAAGGTAGTACAAGGAGAATAATGTTTTTTCTTAGACACAAATACCTGGAAAGACAAAATGGGAAACATATCACCACAGGATCATACAAAGCGAGAAAACGCAGAAAATGGAGCTCCACACTTGGACTTAAAGATACAAATTAAAATAAAAAATGCTTAAATAAAGGATCCAAAGAGGGCCAAGATCTTATAGAGGTGAGAGAGCCAGAGCATATTTGTATAGCCATTATATTCAATAGCTTACCCAAGGATGGATAACAGGTGGGTTCTCAAGTCACTTCAAACATCTCAGAAAAGTGGTTCCAAACTTGCTAAGAGGAGAGTCAAGAGGTACAAAACAGTCCAAAGAACCAGACTATGGGGTTCTTGCCTATTAGAGGCCCAGGAAGGGCACTATTCTGCAATTGCGATGAGTGAAACTGGTTGGATACACCTAAGAAAACCAGAAATAATCAGAGAAAAGCAGGTAAGAATGCAGAAGGATCAATACAAGATGGTCTAATATACACGGAGTGTGTTCTTATACACAGTAGCCGAGGACGACGCTCCCTCAAAGCAATTTACAGGCTAACAATACGAGAATCAGAGTGTTTCTAAGTAGGGAAGCTTAAAGAGGCAAGACCCAGTACTCGTACGGAACATAGTAAGCATAGGGTAATCCCCAAAACAGGGAGGGGAAGAATACAAAACTGCCAAGATAGCACTCTTCGCAATTACAGAATAGTGCCCGTCCTGTGCCTCTAATCGCAAGAACGCCATAGTCCGGTTCTTTGGACTGTTTTGTACCTCTTGACTCTACTCTTAGCAATTTTGGAACCCCTCTGCTGAGAGGTTTGAATTTTAATTAGTGGCCCTGTGGGATAGGGTCCCTGGGGCCTTACTAAGCTGGGGTGATGGGGCCACATGGCCCTGTCCCTTTTTTAAAAACAGGCCCGGGGTCCCTAGGGCAAGACCCTATGGCTAATCCCCCGGCCATGTGCAATATAAGGGGTCAGCTGCCTTTAAGGGATTGGCCACAGGAACTGGCCTGCAGGGGTGGGATTAGCATATAGTAATTAAATATTACTCTAAGCAACAACAAAAAACGAGAAATTCATTGAAAAAATACAAAGGTTACAGGGACGTTATTGGTAGGAAATAGCATTTAAAGCAACGTTATAAATTCACTAAAAACCAAGGTTACGGTGAAGTTATAATTAGGTTCAGATTTTACACACACAAAACCATAGAAATTCCGTAGATATAGTTATGGCTTTCTCAAGTAACTATAATTTGTGCCATAGGGTTGCTAAAAACCTTTCCATTTCAGTGACATATATATATATATACATATCTCAAATACAAACAAATTGATTGGGATGCTGCCAGAACCGTCACAGAAATCGTATTTTGGCACATATTTTGCGAGCTAAACAGCCAGGGACTATTAAATTCAAGGATATGCAGCTATTGAGCTAAATTCGTGCAATTATGGACTGAAAGGCTTTCCAGTAAAAACATATGTGCCTGCAAGGGGCAACTGGTGGAAAGTAACAACAGCACTTGTGCAAGAGTGCTCAACTTCTTTTTTGGACAAGAATTGACAGCTCATTTATGGGGTGGAATAGAAGGGACTGCACATTTCGGACTGGCATGGTTAAAACAAAAGCAAGTATTATGTTTTTTAACAAATGCTTATGAATTCCAAGATGCTTCACTTTGTTGCATTTTTTTCAACAAGATTTGTGAAACGTGAACACTGCTTTAATTAAATATGTACTTGCCAGTATGGCAGCCGAAATGAAAGATCTTTACTCGAGATGGCCGCAGTCCCTTCTTAGTGTTGACATACTGTTGTCCAATTAAAACTTGGCTGGAATCATTTAAATGCCACGGTTTAGAGTGTAAGTTGAATGTAGCAAACATTGAGAAAAGCTGGATTTGCCGAAACACATCTGCTTGTAAAAAGCATAAATCCATGGTATTCGACTATGCGAGTGCCCATATCTTTTTTGGGAGGAGTTAATGAAAAATAATAATGTGTGTTTATATATATATATATATATATATATATATATGGAGCAATTTCTGTTCCCAGTTGAGACCACAGAAGTAACGGACCACCACACGACTTGCAGAGTGTCACAGCGAACTTTTATTATCCATTTTGTCAGCAGTTCAGGTAGGCATGACGCGTTTCGGGCAGGGACTGCCCTTGATCACATAACGGAAATGCAGTTAGTGTCACTTTAAATAGAGCACACACTCGTTTTTTTCTTTCTATAGTAACACCACGTGTTCTAGTAATCAAAAACATAGAAAACAGACTTTTTTAACGTGTTGGGTGTTTTACATGTGCACAAGAAATTGCGACTTTGCCAGCATAGATATAAATTATAGCAGCATAATTAATATTGCACTTAAAATAGAGATTCTTTCAATATAGTTCAATTTGCAACGAACATATGACCGCTTCAATGCGTATTGACGTGTACCGATATTAAACCAATAACATAATACTTAAAAACCATATAATGCAACTATCGTATCTTATAAATAGTGATCCAGTTAGTAAAACCTTTTGCAGTCAATAAATAACATATAAATATGTTAAAATAGTAAAAAGTACCTTCAATGAATAAAAGGTCAATTAATAATTTACATAAATAAATATTATGTTAAAATGATTGTGCAAAATGGCAATTTATCTTATGACTGGCTATAACGTAGCTGATATGTAATTAAGTAAATACACTGGCTCATAAAAGTGGCACGCCTTAAGGTCACGTTGCTTGTAAAAAAGATTACTATTTATAAAGTGCTAGTGCTGAACTAATACAATTAGGATAGAGCCTCTACCCTTGAGCTGCTGGTTCCTAAAGCGATAGATGACCAGATGTATTCAAAGTCAACTTCCAATTATAAAGTGCTGAGTGAAATGAGTGCAACCAAGATAGTGTAAAAGGTTTAAAAACATAGTGATACTGGGGAGAGATAAAAAATCACAGGTTCAGTAAATATCGCTCAAGGATATTGGTAAATAGTTCATTCAATCTTGTGCTGTAATTATCTGGACTACTGGCGATGTAGTAGACACAAATGACATAACCAACTTAATTGGTGGATGGGGTACAGGATACAATAATTATAATTACAGGAAGGTATGCATGTCCTCCCTGTCATTAAGGCCGTTAGGATGCTTAGAATCAAGGTTAAGAATATATCTAGTCTCTAACTGCCTTAGAGCCTTGTCTCTGTCCCCACCTCGCTTAGGTACCGGTGCCTGATCAATTACAAAGTAAGTGAGACAATTTACGTCTTTGTTGTGGCTCACTTTAAAATGTCGGGCTACCGGGTATGCCGGGTCACTGTGGATGATGGCACGAATGTGTTGCAGGATGCGCATATGTACGGGATTTTTCGTACTGCCAACATAACGTAAGCCGCAGGTACACGTGAGAACGTAGATGGCGTACTCAGTGCGGCAGTCATATTTACCTCTAATTGTTTGTGCTTTATTTTTAAAGGGGGTATTGTATGTGGCAGTGTTGGCTCCAAAGTTGCATGCCCTACATGTGGCACATTTGCGAAATCCATTACTGGAGGGCATCCATGTTTTTATACTTGTAGACCCAGTGGAGATCTCTTTGGATAAGAGATTCCCTATGTTTTTTGATTTTCTAAATGTCACGCTAGGATGTTCTAATAACGTGGTTTTTAGAATAGGGTCTGTAAGAACAATGGGCCAATTCTTTTTCATGATATTGCGTATTTTGCGCTCCTGTCTACTGTAAGTGGTGATCAGTCTTGGGGAACTATTGTCATCTGCTGTACTGAAATCTACCTCAGTGGTGCTAGGCAACAGGGTGGATCTCGATCTTTCATTAGTTTTACTCATGGCTTTGTCAAGGATGTCCTCGCTATACCCTCTTGCTCGCATGCGTTCTAAGCGTGCTGCAAATGCGTTTAAGGCGCAGCAATTCACCATAGGGTATGCTATATATATCTATATATATATATATCTATATATATATCTATATATATATCTATATATATATCTATATATATATATATATATATATATCTATATATATATCTATATATATATATATATATATATATATATATATATATATATATATATATATATGCCCAAAGACTTGTTTCAAAAGATCCAGAAATCCCTCGTAGTCAGAGACCCCACCAGAAAAGAAGCGAGCGCCGACCCAGGAATGCAGGTGAGAAATCTTGGTCACACAAGCTATTCGAGAAGCCAGCAAATTTTTAAAGTGCAAGAAGCTAAGAAAACTGTAACATCATTGGTTGACACTAAAATCAATTGCATGGGCACTGAAGAAATACTTACAGGTTTAAACAAATGTTAAAAAAAACCGATATTTGTAAGTAAAACAATGCACACATAAAAAACCCGTAATTAAAAAAAAAGTACGCATATTTAAGCATTTCTTTTAAAAAAAAAACAATCAAAACTCGACGTTTTTTATGAAATGAATAAATTCATTATAGAGTACATTTTCTATATGTGCAAATTAACTGCAGCTGTGCAAAATAGAGCAGCGTGCAAAGATAATAAGACCCTAGTGGGTTAATTTCCATCAGCAACCCTAATCCATTGAATTAGAGGCGTCTACGCCCACATGGCAAAATAGTGCAATCAAAATATACAGTACGTGTAGAAAAGTGCAGAATAGATACCAAACGTGAAAGAGCGAGCTCTTATTTTAAAATCCATCATAAAACCATATAATTTAAGAACACTGAGCTGTGCAAAATAAGACCATATAGCACCACGTCCCTTCCCATAGTTGAGGTGTCATGACAATGGGAAAGTTTTCAATACCATTCAGTTTCCACTGGTGCTATTGTGTCTGGGGGTATGTGCTAGAAACAGGTATGAAAGTCTTCGCTGGGGTTAAGACCTAGAGGGTACTTACAGTCTAATTCGACAATATACCTTGTTTCTAGTGCCCGTAAGATGGCTTCACAGGGGAGAGACAGCATCTATAACAAAGTATTTGTGACGGGGCGGGTCGGCCCCAGGAAGACTTTGAAGATGTATGGGAATGGTGGTCGGCAAAACATATCTTACCCCCTCTTGTCCCCTTTTAGCAGGACACATGGCTTCCACAAACGCAAACTTTAATAAGTCCGATGAAGAACAAGGCGCGGGTACCTTTAATTGGGGCTTCCTGCAGGACGAGACTCCACCCTCGGATGACGTCACCCTGCATGGACAGTCAAAGGAAGGAATCCCAGGAAGAAGACGTACGGCGTTACCCATGAGGAGGGTCTGGAGTGGAAAGAGAGTGTGAGAGACTGGAACTTTGAGGAAGATACAGACGACGAGGAGAGAAGGTCGGGACCTGAGAACAGCACTGAGACGCCAGGAGGCCAACGACCTCACAAGTCGCCCTGCCACATTCCCAGGGGAGGAGCGTGGCTGGAACGGGTACGGGGCAAGGTGGCGGGCTGGGTAGGAAGAAAAGATCGCCCGACTGTGTAACACCGAGCCCCCTCCTCCAATTAAGACTCCTTGTACATACCTCCCTGTAAAAACAACCCCTTTCACTCTCACGAGCACCGACCCTCACTTTCATCGTGTGTTCGTCACGTTGTGCACCTTGGAGTTGTAGATTTCCTCACCACCCGGTCCTTGGTTTAGGAACCAGATAATAGGACGGCTGTCCTGATTTTTCTTTCTTTCTTGCTTTTCTTTTGGTTGCAGCTACCGCCACGGAACAACCGACCCTGTGGACCAGCTGTTATCAAGATCACGCAGAGTTCGGTCTACCTTTCCCTGAGTCTCCCGCCCTGAGAATCAAGACGGATTCTGCAACATTTGCTAAAAAAAGACTGACAAGTAGACAAAGAAAAGTGTTGGAAAAAATAAAACCCTCTCTAAAACGATCTAGTCTACCTTCTGTTTCTGATACCCCGCCACAACTGGTGTCAGAAGTGGGATATCCACCCCAGTCCGTCTGCCAAATTGAGATTGACTCCCTTATACAGCACATGATTAAAGGATGAGAGAAGTTGAAGTGGGCTGTCGAAAGACAAATGTCGTCAGCCCAGGCAGACTGCGAACTGTTTCAAAACACCATAACGGCGCATATAGAGAGCTTACAAAAAGTTGCATCCGACCCGGGTGCCCCAGTGCCCATGGAGAGAAGAGTACATGTTCCCAATCCGTCTGGAATAGCTCTTCAAAAATACATACCCGGGGAAGACCCAGGCGCCTTTTTGTTAAACTTTGAGAGGGCGGCCAGAGCGTGTGGCTGGCCCGAGGACAAATGGCCTTTATTTTTAGCGCCACTTCTGACCGGCAAAGCACAGTTCGCCTACCAAGTAGCTAACCCTACTGGAGACGCACGCTACCAAGAAATCAAGGAGATGATATTGGATGACCTTGGATTAGACGCTGAGGCGTACAGAGTCCGGTTTCGGAAAGAACGAGGGGCACCTGGGGAGAACCCCACAACGTTGTTTTTTCACCTGAAAATGGCTGCTGACAAATGGTTGCAACCGAACATTAGCATCCAAAAAAGAAGTCATGGCGAAAACATATTTCGAGCAGTTTATGAAGGCCCTACCATACGCTACTCAAAGGTGGCTAAAACAGCACTCCCACCTCTCAGTCGAACAGGCCATTGAAATGGCCGCAAACTACGCCAGAGCACAACTCCGGACTATGGGGTGGGACGTAGACAAACTGCACAAAGCCACTCCGCCTGCCAAAGTAGAGAAGAAGTCAAATCCCATGACAGACCCCCCAAGACCTAAAAATACTAGAATAGACCTTCCACCAATTCGGGGTCCACAGTGCTTCAAGTGTGGCGACTGGGGCCACATTGCTCGCATGTGCCCCAGAAAAAGGCCAGCCGAAGAGCCCATGGAAGTTGGGTACCTGCCAAAAGCGGTTCTGTATTCAGCTGAGATGGGAGCATCCTTTTATGTACGTGTGAGGATGAATGGCAAAGTGGTAAAAGCCCTTTTAGATTCAGGATGTAAGCAATCCGTAGTACAGAAAAGTCTCATCCTTCCTAACCAATATGTCTCAGGGGCACTAGTTCATATCTGTTGTGTGCACGGAGACGTAAAGCCATACCCACTGGCCCCAGTAACCATGAAACCCTTAGAGAAGGGCCCCTGTATGGTTAAAGTAGGAGTGGTTGATTCTCTGCCAGAAGATATTATTCTAGGGGTGGATAATTCGGGTCTTCTTTCACTATTCCAGAGTAAAATAGGTGGGCAGAAGGGGAAAGTGGAAAACCCCGCACCAGCCCTTATCACCCAGGAACCTTGGATAGTTGACCGCAGCTTCCGCTTTGCCCAAGCTAATGACAACACCCTCTTTAATGCCTGGGAAGCCGCTCATGTTAGTCCGAATAGTCAGGCCATCACCTATCCCCGTTTTCTTATAAGAAATGAGCTTCTGTATCGGGAAGGGGAACAGGGGGGGCCCTCTCAGCTATTAGTTCCACTGCCCTTCCAGGAACAGGTCTTATTATTCTCACATGCCCATCTCACGGCCGGACATTCCGGAAATGAAAAGACCTCCGAAAATGTGTTACGGTATTTCTTCTGGCCCAGCACCTATAAAAATATTCAGAATTATTGCTTAACTTGCAAAATATGCCAGAAGAAAAACACTCACAGACCTACCGCTGCACCCCTGCGACCCATGCCCATCACCGGAACTCCCTTTGAACAGGTCGGGATGGACTTGATAGGGCCATTACCCAAAACATCTAGAGGGTATCTCTATGCCCTAGTCATAGTAGATTATGCCACCAGATTTATAGAAGCCTTTCCTCTCCGGGCTCCTACCACCAGAAACATAGCCGAGAAGTTCGTAGAATTGTTCTCCAGGGTGGGTTTCCCTAAAGAAGTAGTGACAGATCAGGAGACCCCCTTCGTGTCTCGCATGATGAAGGAGGTATGCCGGACATTGGATGTGCATCATCTGCGGACAGCCGTATATCACCCTCAAACGGACAGGCTCGTCGAGAGATACAACCAGTCCCTGGAGTCCACCTTAAAAAAGATGCTCACAGTAGAGGGACATGACTGGGACTGACTCCTACCACTGACCCTTTACGTCCTACGGTCACAGATACAAAGCAGCCTTGGCTGTTCAGCATTCGAGTTGGTACACCGACGACAGCTGAGGTCCTTGCTCGAAATGACCAAAGATGTATGGGAGACAGAAGAGGAGCAAGACCAACGGTCTCTGCTACAGTATAAGCAACAACTGAGGTCGAAACTTGGAAAACTAAGAGACCTCGCTTTCTCCAATTTGCAAAAAAGCAGGACCAAACAGAAGAAATACTATAATCGGGGGAAGAAGTTGAGAAGGTTGGCTGTGGGGGACTGGGCGTTGGTGCTTCTTCCCTCTACTGCCAGTAAATTTAAAAGCGAGTGGATGGGCCCGTACCGAGTGACAGAGACCATAGGCGACACCACGTACAGGATAAAGATCACACCATCAAAAAAACAATGTTATATGCTGAAGAAATGGTTTGGACCTCCTCCCAAGGCAACAAACCTCCTCTACAGCCAACCCAAACTCCACGCTGAAGAAACTCGTCGTCAACGAAGATCTCACAGAAAAGATAAAGGAAGAGTTACAAAACACTCTGCTACCTTTTTCTGACATTTTTTCGGATCTGCCCGGGAAAACGAATCTAGCCGAGCATAAGATCGAGACTCAACAAGGAAAACTGGTTAAGCTAAAGCCATACCGGATACCTGCAGCCAGAAGAGAGGCAGTGAGGCGGGAAGTACATGAGATGCTAAAACTAGGGGTCATTCGCCCCTCTAACACAACTGGGCATCCCCAATAGTGATGGTCCCAAAACCAGATGGATCGACCCGCTTCTACATGGACTTTAGAGCCCTAAACACTATATCCACGTTCGATGCTTACCCCATCCCGCAAGTAGACAAACTAATCAAGAAACTCTGGGATGCAGTATATATCACTACGTTTGACCACACAAAGGGGTATTGGCAGGTGCCCCTCCGTGAAGAGGACCGGAGGAAGACCGCCTTTGTAACCGATGAGGGTCTATTTGAATTCAACGTTCTTCCCTTCGGACTCCACGGGGCACCTGCCACATTCCAACGCCTCATGAACACCATTCTACGTCCATACCCCTCCTTCAGTTCGGCATACCTGGATGACATCGTGGTGTACAGTAGCAGCTGGGCCGAACACTTGGAACATCTGGAAATCATCCTAGAAGACCTCAAACAAGCCGGCTTACATGTGAATGTAAACAAACCACGAGCAGCATTCCAGAGGGTGAAATACCTGGGGTTCGTGTTGGGCGACGGGATGATCGCACCAGACAGAAAAGGTCAAGGCCATAGAAGAAACACCCTTTACAACCACCAAGAGGGAACTAAGGGCATTCTTAGGCTTAATAGGGTATTACCGCAGGTTCATTCCCCAGTTTGCAGAAGTAGCCTCTCCCTTAACAGACCTCCTCAGAAAAGAAGTCAGGCCCCGAACACTACTTACTCCTTCTGCAGAGGTATTGAGAGCGTTCAGAGAGTTAAAGAAAATTATCACTACCAAACTGGTTCTCATATCATCTGATTTCGATAAACCCTTCATCCTGGCCACTGATGCTTCTGATTTGGGAATAGGGGCTGTGTTATCGCAGGTAGGGGGGATGGACTGCAACACCCCATTCTGTATGTTAGCAGAAAGCTGTTTCCTAGGGAATGCAACTATCCCACGAGTGTCTGGCCATTAAATGGGCCATCGACAAACTCTGTTATTATCTGGAAGGGAAGCCATTCATCCTTTACACAGACCACGCTCCCTTGAAATGGATGTACAGGAACCAAGGCCAAAATCCCTGTGTGCTTCCTTGGTTCTTGTCTCTCCAGCCTTTTGCATTTGAAGTACACCATGAGAAAGGGAAGGACAACAGCAATGCGGATTACATGTCCAGGGATTTTCCTCTCCCCGAGCGGGAGAATCCAGGGGGGGAGGTGTGTGACGGGGCGGGTCGGGCCAGGAGGACTCTGAAGATGTACGGGAATGGTGGTCGGCAAAACATATCTTACCCCCTCTTGTCCCCTTTCAGCAGGACACATGGCTTCCACAAACGCAAACTTAATTAAACGCAGATGAAGAACAAGGCGCGGGTACCTTTAATTGGGGCTTCCTGTAGGACGAGACTCCACCCTCGGATGACGTCACCCCGCACGGACCGTCAAAGGAAGGGAATCTCCTGAAGAAGACGTACAACGTTACCCGTGAGGAGGAAGGTTTGGAGTGGAGAGCGAGTGTGAGAGACCGGAACTTTGAGGAAGATACAGACGGCTAGGAAGAAGGTCGGGACCTGAGAACAGCGCTGAGACGCCAGGAGGCCAACGACCCCACGAGTCGCCCTGCCACGTTCCCAGGGGAGGAGCGTGGCTGAAAGAGGTACCGGCCACGTGGTGGGCTGGGTAGGAAAAAAAGATCGCTTGACTGTGTAACACAGAGCTCCCTCCTGCAATTGAGACTCCTTGTACATACCTCCCTGTAAATACAACCCCTTTCCCTCTCACAAGCACACGAGCACCGACCCTCACTTTCGTCGTGTGTTGTGCACCTTGGAGTTATAGCTTTCCTCACCCCCCGGGCCTCGGTTTAGGAACCAGATAACAGGACGGCTGCCCTTGTTTTTTCTTTCTTTCTTGCTTTTCCTTTGGTTGCGGCTACCGCCCTCGAACAACCAACCCTGGGGACCAGCTCAAGATCACACAGAGTTCGGTCTACCTTTCCCTGAGTCTGCCGCCCTGAGAATCAAGACGGATTCCGCAACTTTTGCTAAAGAAAGACTGACAAGTAGACAAAGAAAAGTGTTGGGAAAAATAAAACCCTCTCTGAAACGATCTAGTCTACCTTCTGTTCCTGATACCCCGCCACAGTATTGTAACAGCTGACTTTTGTTGTCATGATGGTCCTTAAAATGGTGTGCGACTGGGTAAGCAGCGTCACTGGTGTTGATGGCCCTGATGTGCTGGAGTATCCGTTTGTGGACCTGCAACTTGGTACTCCCAACATATTGTAGGCCACACGGACACTCCAGCACATACAACGCAAACTCAGTCTTGCACGTCAGCTGTTTGTGGATAACACGGGGGATATCAGAAAAAGGAATATTGTACTCGGTTCTGCTCACCCCATGTTTACAAGTTTTACATGAAGAGCACTTTCTAAATCCCTTGCTAGCCTGCAACCAAGTAATACTGGGATCACCTCAGGACTGGACTTGACCAAAGCATCGCTCAATGAGCGTACTTTCCTAAAAGAGATTTCAGGTTTAGCTGACACTGAACCCCCTATAACAGGATAGTTACGTACCGAGTTCCAATTCCTATTCAGGATCTTGCGGCGAGCTTGGTGCTGTCTGTTATATGTCAGTATAAGCCTGGCCGGTTGTCTGGCCAACTTAGGGTCTGCTGCCCCAGTTCTTTTATGCAGCAGCACCTACTTTCTATGGATAGAATTTGCCTTCCTGATAGCCGTATCTACTGTTGTCATTGAGTACCCCCTGGCCAAAGATTGTGCTCTACTGGCCTCCTGAGCCAGTTTGCATTGAGATTCAGTACTGCAAATGCGTCTGATACGCATCATCTCCCCGTAGGGGATACTGCGTATCAGATGCGCCGGATGGTGACTCTTGGCATGCAGGACTGTGTTGCCTGCCGTAGGTTTCCTATAAAGTACCGTCTCTAGTTTGTTATGCCTAGCCAGAACCTCTACATCCAAGAAACAAACATTTTCCTGACTGATGTTAGAAGTGAAGACGAGATTCAGCGCATTGTTGTTGATCATATTAATGAAATCTATAGCCTGCTGTTTGGTACCACGCCATAATAGAAATATGTTGTCAGTGTGACGATACCAATATGCCACATGTTCTACAAAGATGTCATGGTAAATGCGATGGAGGACCTGCTCCTCCCAGTAGACCATATGCAAACAGGCATAACTGGGGGAGAAGCAGGCCCCCATAGCCACACCCCTGATCTGTTGGAAATACTGGTTGTTGAACATGACAAAGTTGTTATATAGGCAATAAGAGATCATGGCTACAACATCTTATTGTGTTCAGACATTTGGATTGGTCTACTTCTCAAAAAGAATTGAATGGCCCTCAACCCATCAATGTGCTGGATGCTGGTATATAGAGCTGCTACATCCAGCGAGATTAACCAACATTCTGAATCCCATGATGCCTCCTCTAATTTCTTCGGAAAGCCACCAGAATCCTGTCCATAGGATGGCAGAGCTTTAACAAATTCCTGAAGGAAAGAATCAGTATACATGGTGGTATTTTCCAACAGGCCATTGCGTGCAGAGATGATAGGTCTGCCAGGGCGGTTTCTCAGGGTTCTTGTGGACTTTAGGGATCAAGTAAAAAACGGGCATTACTGGATTACTGGATATTCATTTATGAGGAATCTGAATTCATCCAAACTCAGTAATCCTGCACTGCGCCAACCCAGTGTATGAAACTCTGCCTGTGCTTTTCTAACAGTGCTGACATCGCACCATTTGTAGCAGAGTATATCATTCAGCTGAAGGTAGGCCCCCCCGTGTAGAGAGAGCGTGGTCAAAGAACGACATTTCCCCCTTTGTCAGATTGGCGGATAATGATGTTGTTATCCGTCTGTAGATTTTGACCAAATTTGCATAACAGTTTGTCTGTGCTGAATATTTGCTTTTCTCTCTTAATGTTATTTCATAGAGTTTCTTGATCCCTGTAACAGCCAATTCATGAAAAATGTCAATGTTGTCATGTAACATTAATGGGGTGAAGGTGGATTTGGGTTTAAAATTTGTGTAGCCCGGCATATTTAAAACCAAATGTTCTTCTGAAGAGCCTGAGATTGGGATTTCATTACGCAATGCTTCCAAATCTTGTAATATACATATATACATATATATATATATATATATATATATATATATATATATATATATATATATATATATATATATATATATATATATATATATATATATATATATATATATATATATATATATATATATATATATATTTTTTTTGGGAACTTCCCTTTTTTCTCAGCCACCGCTGAGGAGTCAAGAGTCAGGAGTGTCAAGGCAAGGGCTGGTTGGCCTACTCCACTTGGGCAGAATTGCCAATCTTTCTTTGCTTTAGTATTATTTATTTTGTAATTTAAAATTTTTATTATTCATTTTTGATTTATGAACTCTCTGCCCACATGGGCTTGATTGCAAGGAGTCAGGAGTATCAAGACAAGGACTGGTTGGCCAATCCTGCAGCCCACTTCTGTTGCACGTGAGATCTTTAGGTGCCCAGCAGGTTTTGCAAAGTAAGATTAGTGGTCTACTTCTCCGACTCTGCAGCTGTCAGCTGCCCCTTCTTTCTTCCTCTTACTTGTTTCTCTCTCTTTCTGTCTCTCTCTCGCTGCTCCTCATTTGCTGAAAATTAAGACTTCAATAAATGTCTCTTACCCTCTGTTCCCTCTACTTTCCTTCGGTTGTTCCCCTGTGAAATGGATCCAAAAAAGAAAGAAACACTTTTGCTTAGTGTTTTGCAGACTGATTACTCTTGCAGCGCCGGGTGAAACACCCTCATGTGTGCTTAACCACCATAATATCACAGGTTTTACGTTCTAGACACCTTGCAGATGAACACTAAAAGTTTGCAAGGACTTTGCCCGACCCGCTCACAGCGATATCATTGTATTTGCGGAGTCCTAGCCTGGGCATTGGAGAATGTAAGTTTTTTAACTTTTTGCTTATCGTGAGGCTCCCCGGTAGTATCCTGGTACACTTGTTCTCCGTTTCCTGTTACTCAACAGGCACAGCTTTGATTCGTGTTTTCGCAATCCACTGGCATTCGCATGGTTTACCATTTCACCAGTCAGTATTTGAGTGCCTTTCTCTGCTACAGCATCCAAACATCTCATACAACAATGAACATGGCTAAAACAAGGCAGACCTAATGGGTGCGCGGATCCTGCCGATAAAAAAATAAAAAACGAAGCGCGGTCTCCTGTGCTTTGATGCTAATTGGCACCCGGGGGGCCAAGTCCCGGGGGCATGTGGAAAATAGAGTGTGGGGGGCCCAATCCTCCCCCCGCAGCCCCGGGGACCGCCATCCCCCGGGGCGTAATAGTTTAATGTTGGGGGGGCCATTTTTTAATGATTAAATACCGTGTGGAGGCCACGCCCCTTCCTTTCATCACTCTGCAAACGCACCCCCTGGCGCGTTTGCAGAGGGGGAACGAATTCCCCCGTCAAAACTGGGGGTCCCTGGGGGCAAACTAGCCCACCAGGAACCTCCAGGATGTGCCAGGGGGCTGCATTGCAGAGAGGTGTTCTGAGGCCACGCCCCTATTTACACCTCTCTGCAACGCAGCTCTGTGGCACTTACTGGAGGTAGCTGGTGGGCTATTGCACCCCAGGGACCGTCAGTATTCAAGGGGAGTTAATACCCCAACTTAAAACGCGTCATGGGGCGCGTTTGCACAGTGGTGAAGGGAGGGGGCAGGGCCTGAGTTGACATGTGTGCAAAAACACCCTGTGGCGCGGTTTAAGTTGGGGAATTCATTCCTTGTCAATCCTGAGGATCCCTGGGGGCCAACTAGCCCACCAGGTACCTCCAGTAAGCGCCACAGAACTGCGTTGCAGAGTGTTGTAAAAAGGGGCGGGCCTCTGAATACTTTTCTGCAACACAGGCCCCTGGCGCAAGACTCTTGTAGGATCAAAATAAAATCTGGGGGTTGGCATTCCATAACTATAAGCCCCAGGGAGCCCAACTGGGAGCTGTATTTATAAAGTGGTGGAGGGCTGTGTGCCCTCCTCCCAAGCTTTTAAGGCCCCAGAGAGCCCAACCCTGTGGATAAAATTTGCCCAGTCCACCCGAGGCCAAACATTGTATGAATGGGAAGAGGCTGACGTGCAACTCCCTCCCCGAGCCACTAGAGACCCCGGGGGAGCCCACCACCAGGGCTGAACATATTATTTGTTTGTTGAAAGCATTTGAGATGTCAACAGTGACATCATGAGTGATGTCACTGACCATGTCATGAGTGATGTCATAAGCAGTGCCTTGTGTGGGATTTAAGTTATAGTTAGCTAAGGTATCTTCTATGATTTTGTACAAGTGAAATCTGAGCCTAACTATAACATCCCTGTAACCTTTGTTTTTTTCAATGAATTTAAAGGTTTTTAAAATTCTATTCCCTAATTATAACGTCCCAGTTACCTTTGATTTCTTTAAAGTTGTTCTTTAACTAGTAGTCGCATTTGCCTAGTGGTGGAGAAAGGGGGCGGGCCAAGAGGACTTCATCCCCGACCAGTATTGAGCCAGTAGGTGCATTTGCAGAGTGGGGGAGAAAGGGGGCGGGCCTCCTACCAGCTTTCAGCAATCACACTGTGAGGGACTTAATGGATGTAACAGAAAGGGTTCTTGCCCTGCAAAGACCTTCAGCATCCAAGGGGACTTAATCCCTCAATCAGTAGTGCACCAAGAGGCGTGTTTGCAGAGGGGTGGTGAAAGGGGAGGTGCTTCTGACCAGTTCACAGCTTTCCCACTGTGTGGGACTTAACTTAAAAATGGAGAGCTGTTGCAACCCAAGGAACTAGTGACCTACATCGTTTATACTCTTATAAGTTAGGGGTGTTCTTCTCCCAGCACGCTTTGCATTATTTAAATGTGATGTTCTTTGATACCCACTGTTCCTTGCATGCATTCTCAAATGACGTTGGTTTGACTTCCTTTATTATTTACAGCACTCCAAATTGTAAAGCGCTCTGATGCCCATCTGGGTCTTATTCGCGCTATACAAAACTTAATAAATAAATAAATAAAAATAAATATGACCAGGGTGATTAAAGCAGATAAGTTTGCTATTACAAGGGGATTGCTTTTCGTACATATTTACAAAAGACATGTCACGAAGGACAAGTTGCTTGCCTTCCAAACACAAGCACACCATTGCGAACTGTAGATGTAAATGACTTTTAAGCATACTCATTGATTGACTTGATTGAAACCTGTAACAGCTGTGAGAACAGTAGCAGATTTGACACTAGTCATTCCACTTTACTTCTTTAATGTAAGGTTTCAATTGCTTCTCATTTGAAATGTGATTTCTTGCAACTACCTTTAACCATTTTTTCAGCTAGTGAAAGGTACAATTCAAAAGCGAGGCTTTATTAAAACCTCTATAGAGTTGGCCAGCCCAAGTAAGGATGAGGGCGGGGAGAGGAAATCACAATCCTGTGAAAAGAGTTCCAATGGTAGCAGCCCAGTTGATGTAAAATGAATAAATAAAGAGACCCACGGGAAAGTGAGGCAGGGTTAATGAGTCAGTCCATCACTGTAACTCTGCCCTTCATTCAGTTTCATCTTAACGCATGGGTACGCTGGGCAGTTGCCCAGGGGTCCCACGAGCATAGGGCCCCACGCAGACCAGAATTTAACACTAAGAGAATAAGGTAGGAAATCAGGTGTTGGTGCAGGACAGGTATCTGGGGAGCAAATTCCGACTTTCCTTTGAGTCTGGATGGTGACCAGCATGAAAAGCACTATAGTGTCAAGGGGGAAAGGGACTTAGACAGTCACAAGAATCATCTGGGTCGTTTTTGAACTATACAAAACATTATAACTAAATAAATATTTCTTTAAGTAGTATAACCTACCTGTGAAACCTACACTGTCACAGCAGTATAAGGACTTCATGGTGTGATTTAGTAGAATTAGATGCCATTCATGCTCTCTGTCACTGCGGGCCCAGGCCCCTTTGGGAATGACATTACACCCCTGCAGACACACCATTACAGACGAGGCACATTTTAAAATTCCTGGCAGTCAGACTGTACGTGCTCTTCGCCAGCTACGCTGAAGATTTCTCCCTTGCACTTCTCTGTAGAAGGCATTAGAACATTTTCTCCCTTCAATGCAAAGGTATATTGGGTAACTGTTGGACCTGGCTCTTTTTGCAGGGCTAGCCCAGAACATTTTGCCTTTCTCCTGTATTCTTTTCTGACCTTTGTTTTGTTGGTTTTATGACTCTGAGCACTGTACCACTGCTGATCAGTGCTAAAGCTTATGTGCTCTCTCCTTTAAACTTGGTAAGATTGGTCTACACCTGTTTGGTTAATTTAATCTACCTGTAAGTCCCTTGCACAGTGGTATCCCATATACCCAGGGCCTTTAAATTAAATGCTACTAGTGGGCCTGCAGCGCTGCTTGCACCACCCACAGACGTAGCTTTTCAAACCTGTCTCAGACCTCTGCCATTGCAGGACCTGTGTGCACAGTTTACTACCACAGTGACTTGGCATTTAAATTACTTGCCTTGTCTGGAACTCCCCTTTTACTACATATAGGTCACCCCTAAGGTAGGCCCTAGGTAGCCCTATGGGCAGGGTGCTGTGTGACAAACTACCTATTTGGCCCTCCCCTGTCACAAGCAGATGTTCGATGACACCTGAACATGCCCCTTCATTTTTCCTCCCAGTCAAGCAGGCACCAAACCCAGCGGGGAGGATATTGACCCCAGAACTGGCTTGGGATGACCACAGAGAAAGGGCTGCCATTATCCTCTGAGCTTCTGTGTTGCAGAAAATCTATTTCAGAAGGACATTGGTGAGAAGGTATCCGGCGTGATGGAGCTCTTGTCAGGTACAGCCTGTAGCTTTGCCGTGCTGCAGGATTTCGAGCTTAAACAGGATCCCGTAGGGACGGCAGTCGGAACTGATATCGTGAAAGGAAGGCACTGCTGTGGGGATTATGAGATCCTTTATGACAGCCTTTTCAAGTCAGAAAGACAGCAATGAAAAGGCTGTCGTAAATGGAGTTGGGGGCCCCAAACAGGACCCCTTCTGTCATGGGCCACGTAAACGTTCCCCAGGGGGCACATGTAGTGCCCCCATGCACCTCATGTCATGCCCCACATGATGCATGGCACACGGTGCAGGGAGGTGCAATAGGTACTCCTTTACGCAGCAGCTTGTGCTGCGGCCCTTTTCCTGGGCCGAAACACAAGCTGCACTATAAAGGAGCATTTTGTGACTGCCAGCCCAGCGGCCACATCGTAATGCGCCAGTCAGACTGCCGACTGCTTGTAGCGCGGTATCCTGACCGCTGTTATCGTGGTCCGACTGACCACCATCATAGTAAGGCCCTAAATCTGATGGTAAAAATCATGAGCAGATAAAGGCACCAAAAGTATAGGGCTGCCTAGAGGACTTCCCTGAGAGTGAAATTCAAATTTTTCCGCCTACACCAACGACGTCGCTGGGAGTTTGCATAATGCCTATCTGAAGTCAAGTAGCCCTCTCCAGATACAGTATGCTTCCTTGCTCCATGGACGAAATTTTACTTCCAGACAAAACACTTAGGGGCTCATTACGATCGCGGACGGACTTGCGCCCGTCCGCGAGCCCTGAGTAGGAGGGAACGTCCGCATGGGCTGCGGAGTTCCCTCCTGTGCAATTAGGATGTGACCGCATCCTCTATTTGTAACATTGAGGCGGGTGCGGCTTCAAGCTGCACCCGCCGCAATGTTACAAATGCATACATTGCATTTGTATGCAAAAAGCGTCAGGCACTGCGCGGTGCCTGCCGATTTCTGCATTCAAATGCAGGGGGGTACCATGGGTACCCCCCATGTGCACCCCCCACCTTCCTTCACCCAGGGGGCCCGCTACGGGCCCCGAGGGGAAGATCCAGATGCTTTTCCTCGGCGGAGAAGCCGCCGCAGAAACCGGACCGGACTGAAACCAAGACCCACGAGCCATCCTAATGTGGCAGTGGGTCTTTGGTGGGTCCGCAGCGGTTTTCTCGCATCCTCCGGGCCAGCGGTGGCTTCCGCCGGCCCTGAGGATGCGGGAAAACAGCGATTGTAATGAGCCCGTAAGTACCCAGGTAAAACCTCGAAATGAGTGGAGCCTAGTTAGTGTATCCAACCCTCGCTCCATGGCGCTCGTCCTAAAACTTAGCCTAGGTCCTGGTCTACCGTGACCATTGACTAGCTTTGTGTTTTTCTGCCACTATTTTTATTTACATCTATAAAAAATCCTATCTTCAGTTAACCCTATTGACTTTTTGTCTTTTTGGTGTTCTCTTGCTCATTACATTATTCTCTATCTTCATACATTAGAGTGGGATTTTTATTGTGTTGTATTTTTAACTTTTTAACAGTTTTAGTATTATTAAAGGCTTTACACATTTTCCTAAGTTAAACCTGTCCGCTCTGTGCCATATGTTGAGATCACGTTTAAATTAAATAAACCTTTTACTAGGCCTAACAAGAAAATGCCTTTATTACTTGTGGTGGACCTCAATCCACTCCACTTCTTGCTGCCACAAGGAGAATGTTAAAGGTAAACAGTGCCAGTCTGCGGCCGCTCTGCTGTTCTGAGCCCTGCCAATGAACAAAATGTAATGGCTAGTACCAACCTACTTCCATAAATGCCTCAAACTTCCTCATGCCAAAGGTTTGATGTCTAGGAGTGAACACTGCTGGCTTCAAATAAGGTATGTGCCTGCTCACTCTGCTTGAGACACTCATGTTCGTGGACCTGCTGTTCTTTTCCTAAAGGCAGAGAATCATACCCTACTCTTCCTTCTTCCGCCTTAGATGTGCCACTTTGGCGTTTGTATGAAAAATGGCTGCTAATCTCCTCGCTCCATGACTCTTCGTTGATGGAGAGTATAATGGCTAAAAGCCTTGAGTGTATGTAGGGACATGTCAACATCCTTTACCTACTTTCTTCAATGATGCGGACAATGGCCTCATGAGACCATGGTGTCTTTTTGATAGGGCTCGCACTTCTGTGATGGAAGGATGGACTGTGCAAATGGATCGGTTCACTGCTAAGCCCCCCACCCAGTTTTAGGATAAAGAATTACTAGGCAGCTGCCTATAGCTCCAAGAACAAGAGAGCTATGATGCCCCCTCAAGCAACAAATGTAATCATACAGCCTGGGAAGGTAGTACCTAATATTTCACTTTGTCTACAGGTAGCAAAAAACACTAGCACCAACTCGAAGAAGAACATTTTCATTCCTTTTATGACCACATTTCATCAAAGTGAAGGTAGTGCCAATTAACTTTATTTTGTATGTTATTATTTTGTGCTGACTAGGTTTTTTCTAGGAAAGTTGCAACCATTATATGCATCTGCATCTTTCATTTCTGGACATTAAGTTCGATTCCCTAGATTATCAGATGCCGCTGGTACCTTGTGGTGTTGCTACATTCCACATTTGGAATGCGCCCTGCATCTTTATGAGATATGTTGAAATCCAGGGTTGTGGAAGTTCTGGGGACGACAGTTGGATTTTAGCTTTGCCGCGTTAAGTTGTACTCACTGTTCTGTACTGGCAGAGTTGCTAATAAAGGATGTTTTCATGAATACTGGAGTTGTACTTTACAAGTTGGCGACGAGCGGCAACTCTGAAAGAACCTACGCATATTATACAGTTGAGTTAAGGAGGAATAAGGAAAATTTAAGGAAGTAAAAGAAGAGGCGAATGTTTAAAAAAAAAAAAGAAGAAATACCTGGAGAAGTGAAGGTGAGCTTGGAGTGGATGAAACACGGTGACTGGCGGATGCAAGTAATTGTTTTAAAAAGCATTGAGGCCCAACTGTGAATGTCGCGCGACGAAGCATGAGAGGCCAGTGATGTAATTAACTTGGCAGATAAGAGAGGCTGAGGGAGCACGCAGCCAGTCTTGCGAGGAGAGATTGATTGGCGAGTGGCAGCCATCATTGTTTGGAAAGCTATCAGCATCTTGAAGGACCAGCGTGATGACCTCACACGTAAGGTGCAGCCATTTTGAGGAAGAAAATTCATAGAAAGAAGTGAAACGCACATTGGAAAGTGGGCAGTGCGTTTATGCTTGATGTCATGCCATGTCGCATGTTGCACATTTGGTATTTGTGAAGCGCACATCATTATTATCGGAAATACATACGCGGATCATGAGATTTGGAGTGCGTTCACTCACGGTGATGCGCACACCTGTGACAGTTATTGTCCTTCTGGTGAGCTATACATAATTACATCATTGTGGAAGAATTTTGGAGTGGGTTCACTCACGGTGATGCGCACACCTATGACAATTGTATTCTGAGTGTAAGCTTTACGATATTTGCTGACTGTGCGTCATTTGGTGGAAGAAATCTTGGAGGTCTTATCGAGCAGCAATTATAAAATATATTATTATGAAAATTCAAGTGAAGAATGTGTGCAGCACAGACATTCACGTTAATACCTACAATTAAATTTTTACCAGATCCTGGTGAGCCACGCATGAAGTAGCAAGAATGGAAAGACTACTTTATAAATTATATGGTTACTATTAACAATGAAAGTCTTACATCAGATTTTAAGAAAGGTATACTGTTACATTCTTTAGGTCCAGAGGGTATTAAACAGTATAACCAGATAGAAAAGAAAGTACAAGGCCAAGAAGAAACTGATGTTTACACTAATGCATTAAAAGACTTAGAAAAGTATTATGCACCAACAATTTGTATTGCTATAGATACATAAAGAAATATTCAGTAGAAAACAAGAACAAACTGAGACAATTGATGATTATTTGGCAAATTTTAAAAAAATGACTGTACAGTGTAGATTTGGTCTACTGCAAGAAGAAATAAAAAGGGATCAGGTCATTATGCTTACAAACAATAAAAGGGTGCAGTAAAGAATATGGGCCATTGTTGACGGCACTTTGAACTAAGTTCTAGCTGTTGTGAGAAAGGAAGAAGTTTCTTTGATATGCGAAAAAGCAGCCTTCGAGGATGGTAAAGAACGGGAAGAAGTATGTGTAGTAAATTCAAAGAAATATGGTAAAACAGTTAGTAAAAATTATATGGTTACTATTAACAATGAAAGTCTTACACCAGATATTAAGATAGATATACTGTTCCATTCTGTGGGTCCAGAGGGTATTAAACAGTATAACCAGATAGAAAAGAAAGTATGAGGCCAAGAAGAAACTGATGTCTACACTAATGCATTAGAAGACGTTGAAAAGTATTATGCACCAATAATTTGTGGTGCTATAGATAGATTAAAAAATATTCTGTAGTAAACAAGAACAAACTGAGACAATTGATGATTATTTGGCAAATGTAAAAAAATTACTGTACCTTGTAGATTTGGTCTACTGCAAGAAGAATTAAAAAGGGATCAGATCATTATGCTTACAAACAATAAAAGGGTGCAGGAAAGAATATGGGCCATGGGTGACGGCACTTTGAACTAAGTTCTAGCTGTTGTGAGAAAGGTAGAAGTTTCTTTGAGATGCGAAAGAGTAGCCTTAGAGGATGGTAAAGAACAGGAAGAAGTATGTGCCGTAAATTAAAAGAAATATGGTAAAACAGTTAGTAAAAAGGCGCTGAGTAATAAAACGCAAGATTACAAGGAGCAAAAGAAGTCAACTGTTCCATCTAGAATAGATGTCAGGAAAGATGGGCAAGGTGTTCAGAAAAGTTACAGATGTGGGAGTTATGAGCATTTGGCTAATAGTATGCTTTGTAGAGCAAGGGATCAGAAGTGTGAAGCTTCTGATCTGATTGGACAATTTGCAAGTGCTTGCAGAAGAAAGGATATCAGAACGAGAGTTAAGTGTTTGTCAGAGCGACACAACGAAAATTAGACTGATGAGGAACGTTCTGAAAAGGATGATGTTGTAATTATGGTTAAGGATGCAGTATTGAATGTTAAGAGTCAAGGAAGAAGTAAACCATCCTGTGAGTTATTTGTTGCTGGTGTACCTGTTGTGCTGGTGGTAGATTCAGGGTCACCTTACAATACAGTACATTTAGAAATGTGGAAGGAAAAAGTTGTGAATGCGATTAGAGAGGAACGTAAAGCTTGTGACTCAAACCTGAGAGTTTCACGTGGAAACCATACCCACGGTGGTGTGCAGGGATGTTTCTTTTGTTTTTAAGGGTCGAAGAGCTGAAGGGAGGATGTATGTTGAGGATTATGGGCCATGTGTTTTGGGTTGGAAGGATCAAAGAAGTTTGAACATCATTCTCAACCCAAATAGTAAAGAACAAGTTTTGGTGTTGAATGAAGGAGACGATTTAGGGGTAAAAATGTGTGAAGATTATAAGGAAGTATTTTCTGGAAAAATTGGTTTGCTTAAATGATTTAAGCACAAGATAATATTGAATGAGGGTGCAGTTCTAGTAAATTTTAAAGTGAGAAATGTTCGATTTATTGTAAAGTGTGAGTTGGAGAAAAAATTGAACAGGTTGGAGATGGCTGGAGTGAATGAGCAAATAGATCATCGGAATGGATGTCTCTAATAGTCCAACAGAAACATTGGATTATGTGTGGACTTGAGAGGTGTAAATAGAGACATACAAGTGGACAGATTTACGTTGTCAAAGATTAATGAACTTCTGACCAAAACAAAAGGAAAGAAGTAGTTCTCGACAGTGGACTTGTCATCAGCCTATCATCAAGTTCTGTTACATGAGCAAAGCAGGAAAATAACATCGTTCATAACTCCTTTTGGATGTTACCAATATGTCAGAATGCTGTTTGGATTGGCTTCAGCAGCCTCAGTTTTTCAAAGACTGATGAGGGAAGATCTGAAAGGTATTAGTGGGGTTCTGTACTTTCAAGATGATGTTTTGATAATGGGTGATAACAGACAAGTGCATGATCAGAGGTTAAAGGAAGTCATAGAAGTATTGAAAGCAGGAGGGTTAACAGCAGAATATGAAAAATTTGGTTTTGCACAGAACAGAGTAACATATTTGGGTCACGTGATTGGGAAGGATGGTATTTCTCCAAAGAAAGAACTTTTTGAAGCCGTTAGGGAGGCTCCGGAACAGAAGAATAAAGAAGCGCTTCTTTCATTTTTAGGCCTTGTGGAGTTTTACTCAAAGTTTGTAAAAACTTTGCAGAGAAGTCTTATGATTTGAGACAATTGCTTAAACAGAGGTGCAAATTTGTTTGGGGAGAAAAATGTGTGGAAGCTTTTGAGCGGTTAAAAAGTGAAATATGTAATGCAACTCCTATCAAAGATTTTGATCCTGATTTGCATAGTGTGCTTACGGTGGATGCAAGTGGAAAAGGTTTGGGAGCAGTGCTTACACAAATTGAGGATGGTATAAAGGAAGTTGTGATTGCTTTTGCATCAAGAAGTTTCACGCCTGCGGAGGAAGTGTATTCAGTGATTGAGAGGGAAACTCTTGGGTGTGTATGGGGCCTGGAACATTTCAGAGCATTTTTGTGGGGGAAAGAGTTTGATGTTATAACTGATCACAAGCCTTTGCTTACAATGGGTGGAAAGGTGAAAGCTTCAGCAAGAATTGCCAGACTTTCAATGAGATTACAGGATTAGAATTACAGGGTTAATTATGTGCCTGGAGTACAGAACAAGGTTGCTGATTGTTTGAGTCGTATTCCCTTACCTGTTAAGGAGGTACTGGGAAGTATTTGGGATGACTGTCAAATTGCATTGGTGGAAGAAGAAGGGATGAATTCTATTGAGAGGAAAGAGTGGATGGTTGAGTACGAGAAAGATGATTTGCTAAAAAAATTTGAAGTAGTGGATTTTGGAAGGTTGGGAGAGAAGGGGCAAGACATAGCTGAGGTGAGGTAGGAAATTAGTTGAGTGTGGACTCTGGGTTTGTGATGAGGGGTGGAAGAATTGTACCACCACTTGGTCTCAGGAATAAAGTTTTGGATCTATGTAATGAGGGACCTTTTGGAATAGTAAGGACTAAGAAAAGAGTTTCATATTGGTGACCGGGAATTGATCTTGAAGCGGAGAGAAGAGTAAGGTATTGTGGACAGTGCTGATTTGGATAAAAGTTTACATAGCTTGAGACCACAATTGATGCCCATGGAGTGTCCAGAAAAAGTTTGGGATATGTTGGCTGTGGATTTTGTAGGTCCCGTGCAGTCCAAATCTGGTAAGACTACATTTATCATTGAATTAGTGGACTATTTCAGTAAGGGGCTGGAGTTCGATATTGTTGAAAAGGCTGATGCGGACACTGTTGTGAAGTTTCTAGGAGAGGTGTTTTTGAAAGAGGGTTTACCTAAGAGGCTCCTTAGTGACAACGGAGCACATTTTATGGCATCCAAAGCGAAGCAGTTTTTGCAGTGAAATGGTCTACAGCGCGTTAAAACTTTGGTGTATCATCCAGCTGGAAATGGTACTTGAGCGTTTTATACGGGTAATTAAAGGAACAATACAAATTGCTTGTGAGAATAAGAGGAATTAGGAAGTGGAAGCTAAAAAGATGTTGTGGGGTTACCATTTGACGCCATCTCTCACAGGGTCCTGTCCTTTTGTCCTAATGCACGGAAGAGAGCCTTTTACCAAAGATAACATTGGATGGATGGACAGTACTAGACATGTGGAATGGTCACCTGAAGTTGTCAAGGGCAACATCATTAAAGCTCAGCAAGTGTACAAAAGGAACTATGATAAGAGGAATGCTACTAGGGAGGAGACATTAAGAGTATTCTGTAAAATTGAGTGATAATCGGGTGTGGCACATGAGTCGTATTGCTAAATGCAGAGGTTATGGAAAAGGAGAAAGAGGAGATGTTGGTGGTTCTCAAGTTTTGAATGATTGGTTGTAGGAAGATGAAGTGGATGAATAGATGGAGCAGGTGCAGGGTGAAGCGGCATGTGCACAGGAGGTGTTGGAGGGATTTGTGGTTGATCAGGAGTGTGTGGACATTGGTACTAAGAGGTTGGGTAGAATGGGCAGAGTAATTTGCTCTCCTTACAAGCCTAAAGATTTTGTGCTGTGCTAGCCTTAAGTTATCATTTTATGTATATTATTAGTTGTATTGTATATAATTGTTTTGGATTTCTTTCATTTGTTTCTCACTGTATGCACGAGCGGGATGTGTGGTGTTGCTGCATTCCACATTTGGAATGCATCTTGCATCTTTATGAGGTATGTTGGAATCCAGGGTTGTGGGAGTTCTGGGGACGACAGTTGGATTTTAGCTTTGCCATGTTAAGTTTTACTTACTGTCCTGTACTAGCAGAGTTGCTAATACATTTTAAATAAATTTAAATTTAAAATACTTGTAGAGTGCTGCTGTCACCTGGCAGGTATCCTGGCGCTGAGAGCTTACTCCTGAGATGGAGGAGATGGGAGGCTGTTTCGGGATTAGACGTAGACTGGATTAGGGGAAGAACCAAGTTTTAATTCGCTTCCTGAATGGCAGGAGTTGTGAAATTTGGCGAATATCGACCGGCAGACTGTTCCAAAGCTTGGCGGCGGCCACTCTGAAGGATCTTCCCCCGGTCCTTACCTTGTTAAATCTGGGTACCGACACAAGGCAGGCTGTGGCGGATCGTAGAGTTCTGGTGGGGGTGTACCAAGAGAACATTTTTTGTAGGGGTCTGGGGCCCATTCCGTGAAGTGCCTTAAAGACCAGGCATAGTGCTTTAAATGCTATTCGTTGCTTTAAAGGGAGCCAATGTAGCTCGGCTAAGGCTGCAGTGGCCGAGGATCTCCTGGTCCAACCAAGGACCAGTTTGGCTGCAGCCGACTGGACTCTTTGGAGTCTGTCCATTAGAACAGCAGGGGACTCGAGCAGAAGAGCATTACAATAGTCAAGGCGACTAAGGATAGTGCACCTGACTATCAGTGCTCGGGCCTGGGCAGGACAGGACATTTTCATGAATACTGGAGTTGTCCTTTACACTACTTATGAATCATGATAAAGTTGCAGACATCACACCTGTGCAGTCCCGAAACTGGGCACACCATTTCTAAACTCATTTCTGTTAACATGAGATGCGCGGGGTATTACATTATCATTTCGACAAATGTGTGCATAGACAAAAAGACAGCCCTTGCATGCTGTTGGAATACATAAGCATTTCATTGCACCAATACATACAATTTGGTAGCCTTGCTCTGAAGTACAGTTAGCTCCCAGAGAGCTTTGCTTCTAGTCAAACCCAAACCTGTTGTTGGTAAAAACCAGACTGACCATTTATGTCACGTAAGACACCACTGCTGAACGCTTTTTCTCTCAGACTATATTTCCTTCAACATTAGGTATTCCTGTCTTCTATCTTTCACAGAATTCTTCACTACCTACCAATATCCTTTGGGCACTATTTGGAATGCGGCGTCAGCATGCTGATTTGTTAAGGTAAAATGACATTGAGTTAAATCCTCCTACGAGGTGTCCCTTGCCAGCTAATCCACTCATGCTGGCCCCAGAGCCTAACAAGCTGTGATCGCAAAGCGACGACTCCCTTCCAAGAGGTGCTACATGGTGAACAATGGAGAGTGGTTACTCACTCTGCTGCACCAGTGATGGGGCTTGGATGTTGCTGCCAAGAACCTACAGCCAGGTGGTGGCACTGGGACTGGTAACCAGCTCTGGCCTTCCATTCCGTGGCTCTCGCCACAAGAGGAGGATGTGGGTCTCAGCCATCATGGTTTCTCTTTCATCTGGAAGTTGTGAGGCAGTAGATCTGGGCAATGTGACTCCTACGATCTTGGATCACAGTTTCCGACAATGTAGGCCAGCAGTTGAGTTCCTGGCAGGCCACACAGTCTTCAGGAAATGGGTGAAAAGGCCCAGCTAAGGGTAGACTTGATGTCGTGGATGACACACTGTCACCGCTGCACTTACTTTGGCATGGTTTTCCACTACCCCAGCCTACCCCTACAGCACGGAGACACATAAGAATTTGGAATCCTATAGGAACCTGCAATGGCAATAGTTATTTCTCCTCACAGATTTCATGATCTGAGTTTCATGAAGCTTCTCCTTGATGCTCAAGTGCATGCATATATTTCAGTGAGATCTGGTCAGCCATCTTAGGCGTGATTCCCCCTTGCAACAATAGACAGCGGTTTATAAAATATAAGGAAGTATCTTCCAAAAAGCTAAACAGCCACAAATCAACACGTGTTAAGATCCATATCAGGTTACTAGCAATTCGAACTGCAGCTTAACTATTTTCTGAATACATAATAAGTGTCCTCCTGTATAAAACAATTTTTATATAAAGTGCTTGGTCACCGTTCTCGGTCTAGTTTGTGCCCAAAAAAACCCTCCAAATAATTAAATAAATGAAGACTAAGGACCAACACCTAGATCAAATAATTGTGCTTATGGAAATTCTTAATCATATTCAGGTTGTTTCACCTTCACAGTGAGTGTTTAAAGGACAACTGAGGCAAGCTAATAATTAATAATAACATTTCAAAGGGCAGTGGGAGTACTCAGCTGAGGAAATGTCTTGTTTGTCTTCTTCTCATCTTGCAGAAGAGCCTTATCTGAAGTCTGTATGCATTGTACCATCTCTAGCCACTAGTGACTGTGCTAAATGTATCTTCTCTGCATGTGTTAAAACCAGGATGCCCTACAAGCTTTCATGGTATACCTGCAGACTCTTTCTGAGTACGAATTCAGCTGTAAGCCTTTCACTCCTAGAAAATCAATACTTAGTGCCAGAGTGTAAGGCCTGACTTGCCTAGGGTGGTCTTCCCCCCACATCTGTTTCTGTTTTCCTTCATTTTACTGACCTTGTTTTTGCTGGTACTAGGAATTTGTGCACTTTAGCACTGCAAAACAGTGCTAAAGTGTTTGTGTTCTCTCTCCTAAACATGGTACTATTGATTCATCCCCAATTGACATTTAATTTACCTCTAAATTAAATGCTTCTAATGGGCCTGCATCACTCCCTGTGCCACCCACTAAAGTAGCCCTTTAACCATGTCTCAGGCCTGCCACTGCAGAGCCTGTGTGTGCAGTGCAACCTGCCATGTCAACCTGGCAAAACAACCATTTCCCAGGCCTACACCATCCATTTGTATACATAAAGACATCAGACCTCCAAAACGATTCATGCCAACCGTTGGTACATTAGTAACTGACAGTCACTAGCTGACAAAGAAGAAACAGACAAAAGGCAATGGCTGATCTATGCTGAATTGATTTAGAAACTTAAAGATTGCCGCTGCTTCTAATACTTAGCAGCGGTCTAGTCAGGCACCCCAGGATGTAGCGGCATGGATTACCAAATTTAGCAGCACAAATATGAAAATATAGCGCCATTTTTGCGTTACTTTATTTTACTCATAATCATTCAGTCTCAGCCTTAAATCAATGGAAACTGTTTTAGCAGAGTATTCCGCTTTGTAATAGGCAACCTGGGACATGGAACAGAGGAAGCAGCCCATAGGTGAAGGCTGTTATCCCTTGGAAATGCAATCCTCCATTTGCTTATAGTTGTTGTATGTACTTTATTCGATAAAAAGTTATCATAAAACAATGTACGATCGAAATTAATCATTTAAATAATACATTATTCCATACAACCGCAATAAATACACATCTAAGAATTCACATTAAAAATATGTACGATAAAACAATAAAAACATATGAAGTATAGACAGTAAAAACAACAGAGCCTAAAAGGTAAGCCTAGCTTTTGCTGTCCCTTAGCAGCTTGGTTCGTGTCAGCCAAGCGCTGCCCAGGAACTTGGCTACCCCGCAAATCATACTAAGGGAGGTAATGTCAGTTTTTAAAATACGTAACACCTCCCTATAGTTTTTGGATTCCAGATTGTTACAGACGGGTTTCAGCCATTTTCTTCTCGCAGGCCTATAGGCTGGGCAGGCAAAAAGAAAATGGGGAATGGACTCAGAGGGGGCTGCACAGCCAGGGCAAGAAGACGTAAAGGTGTACTGTTTCCAGCCTACTGTAAATTCACTAAGCGGGAGAATTCCAAACCTCAACTTCAGGTAGAGCGTCCTATCTCTTGGAAATTGAATAAAGTCGAGAAGGGGTTCCAATTTTTGGACAGGCTTATGGTCCAGGAACTGCTCTGTAAGAATTCCCCGGTTAGAGTTGAGAGCCTCTTCCGCTTGAACCCATTCCCAATAGGCTGTCTTTATCTTTTGTTTAAGTGGTGGAGTCTGGCTAGCCCACGCCTCCCAAGCCCAATGTCTAATACAAGTTGTCTAAGTTTGCAAATCCATTTGATCTCGTTGCCTGTATCCAATTTAATAAGTTCGCTAAGGGCAGCAGCATAGTTTGCCAATTCAGGGGTCCTTCTTAAGCGAACCCAAAATAATAAGGGCCGAAGCCTTGCAATGTCTTTGCTTTTAGTGTAAAAGGGGATAAAAGTTTGATATTTATTGCGGTTAGAGTTGTACTCTGTCAATTTCATTTGTCTATTTGTGACCCAGGAAGAAGAGATTGCAGGTGGCAAAGCCCATCACCCGAACTGCTGGCCACCATCTTTTTCCCCATTGACTTTTCAAAGTAGAGCCCTGAGTGCTTCAGCACCCCACTTGGCATGAAGCAGTACTTTTCAAAATGTTGGCACTTGCTGGATGGAGCTGCTTGTTCTTAGCTTCTTTTGGAAACAGTAATCCACGCCTCTGCCTTGGCGATGTCACTAGTTCATATCGTGTCTCGATGACCTGCCCAGGCACTGGGTGTAAGCGCAGTTTTCTCACCAGCACGCTCAACAACACTGTCGCCACAACGTATGCAACCCTCAACTCAGGGCACTCCGGACCCCCCCATGAAGCCGAGCTAAGTAAGGCTTTTCCGGGCAGACTCATCGTCAAACCTATCAGGATCAAATCTGTAGGCTGAGGGCCAGGCTGTGCTGTCCTGAAGCACCACACCAATAGCATAAAGCACCAGGGTCTCTTTGGGAATGACATGCTGGTCAACTCTGCCTTCCAGGTCCTGAAGTCGTGCCGCAATGGGTGTCAGTCTAGCTGTCCATACTGTCTCACAGAGGACTTGCCTGCAATACCTGAGCTGCTCAACTTTCTCCAGTGTGATGGGGCCCTTGCCTAGTACTTGGGCCATCTCCTTGTAAAGCTTCTCCTGGGCGTCCTCCGATGTGGTGAGGAAACATAAAGCCCAAGTACATAAGTTAGCTGTGATAACACAACCTGCCAGTGAGAAGATCATGTTGTCCTCCAGCACCTGCTTGTCACTCAGGTTACCCTGAAGCAAGGAGTCCATGAAGATCTGTCGAGGGATGCTCTTACCGCGCCTTTCTCTTGCCAGCTTCTTCAGGACTGATTCCATCTCCATCAGGGCGTTCTCATACACCTTTTCCTTGTTGTGCTCTTGTCAAGTGACCCATCAAGGAAACGTTTCCCAATTTCCTCCCAGATAGCACAGTGGTTCTTGCGGAAGCGGATCAACTCCTGCTCACCCTCAAAGCTATTCCCCATAGCTGTCTGCGTCACTGACTTCATGGCATAGCCCAACATGTGCTGGCTGATGGACATGTGCTGAGATGCTGGAAAGGACAGCCATTTTGTTACCAGGTCTTCTGACAACTTCAAGATAATGCCAAAGTTGCATTGTAAATACCTGCTCAAGCCACTTTCATACAGCCTCCGATTTCGCAGGCACTTTTGTAAAAATCGTCTTGTGTGGTGTTTTTATGTTTTTTCAGGTTAGCTAGCATATTTCTATTGGATGTCTTAGCAAATTTATTTTGGATATGTCTTGATCTGTGGTGCATTGCCGGCTTCCAGCGCCAGGACTAGGGGGTCAGTAGGCTTGATCTGGGTAGGCACAGGGAGACTGAAGACCTGATCATTGATATTATTGAGCTGTATAATAAACGGTTCTCTTTCTTCATACTCCATTTTTTTTTTATAACAGGACACAATGTCTCTGTCCCATGACTGAAGTACTCTGGCATGTTTTTGTTGGCTGCACCAGTGTCTTTAATTTGATAAAGTCTTGTTAATTATCAGTGTTTTAATGCTTCACAAAGACTAAAAAGCCGAAGAAGGCTCTGGAAAATGTATTGTACAAACATGCACACTTCTTAAGAGGTGGTACCCCTCCAGAACTGAACATTGAAACAAAAAATACAAGTATAGCCGGGTTCTAGCTCTACTTCATGTCCACAATACCTGTGGAGGGAGGACTGGTAGGCAATTTTCACCCTACCTCATTTCCTAAAGGCTTCATGAACCTTAACATCATGAGACTGAGCCTCACTTTGTCTCAACTATCATTTATCTTTCACTTACCTCTCTCTCTTTCACCATCTTGTTTTCTGAGGCCATGGCCTATTTCCAGGGGTCTTGAAAGGATGACTATTCAGACTTCTGTTTGTAACACGCAATAATAGCCCTATTTTTATATGGCAATGCTCTTTATATTATTTACCAGTACTTTTAACATAAAATCAATCAAGCACAGCCCTCATAAATAGTATATGTTCACATTTCCATCACTCTACGTATTTATTCTACTTTATTTTAGTACAAATATGTCCACCCCTCAGATACATTTAGTGACCTTTTCTCAGAAAGGACCAAGACCATGCAGTGTGGATTCTTTTGTCACCTATGTTGGCAACAGGCAGCCATGGGCAAGTGGTGCTGTTTGCGCTTTCAAACGTGCAGAGTCATGTGGTATTTCAGCACATGAGCAATACAAGCACAAAAGCAGCAATCTTTGATTGGTGGGGCAGCTAAGGGCGCTTCTTTGAATACTTCCCCCTGCGTGGAGTTTCACTCCAAAACCTGAGGGACACAACTAGCAGCCTGCACCAACAGTGCTGAGGTGTAGCACTTGGGTGTGAGGCACTAGGCCACTGGTGCTCTCTAGAGCTACTCTCTATGGATTGAAGCAGCTAGTGAGAAGGAGATGCCCTACCCCTGGGCCTCGAAGCACAGGTTTTCACATTCTGGGCCCTATTTAGAGCGCAGTGGACTGGGTACTCCATCAATAATATGGTGGATTTATTGTAACAGTGCAATATTCTCACTACTTACAGATGACAGGACTTCTGTCACATATTGGCTGAATACATTATCTTCTAAACTTTAAATAAGACCCTTAGTTTAATGGGAACTGAGATTCATCCTACGGTTTCTGCAAAACTGGCCACATCACAATACAGAGGAGTGCAAAACAGCTAACACTGTGTTTAATTCAACTTTACTGATTGACGTTTCCCCTTTCTTCAGGGCAGCTTACTGGGGACACAGGCATAGCTATCAAAACTGCAGCAGGTGCAGTGGAACCGGGTGGTGTCCTAGTAGGATGGCCTGCGAAAATAGAATTTGCAGTATCCTATCTTAATACAGCAACCCTCAATTATTTCCGCATTGTAAATGGGAAAACCGACCTGTAGGTAAATTTAGTGTCAAATATAGTTCTCGTGTAATAGGAGCAATGTGCGTTTCAAAAGTCACCACAGCATCAAAGATGAATGCACCACACACTTTGACCATGTACATGAACTATATGTTGAAGATAATACCTGCTCACGCCACTTTCATACAGCCTCAGATTTTTCAGGCACTTTTGTAAAAATCGCGGGATTTCTACAAAAGTGCCAAATTCGCGGGCACTTTTGTAAAAATCGCTGCATTTTTACAAAAGTGCCGATTTTGCAGTAAACAGCAAAATCGTGGAGCAGGGCTCGACAAATCATAAAAAATGCTCTAGACCTGCAGGTCTAGTAAACTACAAAATCTCCTCGACCTAACTCAAATAAACCAGACCTCAAACTCTGAAAACTGAGCAAATGTGATGAGTTAACAAGATTTAAAAGTATTTTTATTGCTCATTTACTTTGTGAGCAATAAAGATGCTTTTAAATCTTACTATCTTGTCACATTTCCTCTGCTTTCAGAGGCAGAGGTCAAGTGTCAAGTTTGTATTCCTACTCGCCATAAAGGGCGAGCAGGACCTAAAAATAGCTCGTCCTTAATCAATCTCACTCTCAAATGCGAGCGGTCGAGTGAATTTTTCGAGCCCTGTGGAGGGTCTGTCTAGTCTTTTCTTCACTGGTGTACAGAGGTTAGTTGAAGCTCGCATTCTAAGACGAACGCGCACTTCACTGAAGAAATTCTAGTGTATGCACCTTTGAGCTTTCGCTCCACAGTGTTAGGCCTTAAAGATATTATTGTTCGTCGGGTGCCGTCCGGGATTTTCTCCGCTGCTTCCGGCGGTAGTAGTTAGGCCTTTAAGAAGGAACGGAGTCTGAAGGGCGCCCGTTGATGCAGTTGAACGTCCCTCAGTTAACCCTTGCACCGTGCCATTGTCTCCTGACAGCTCTCCACCACACAGTGCACCTACGAAGGGAAGACAGAAGACAAAGCTAAGTTAAAACGCTATTGTGTAGATATATTTGCAAACCATTGAAGTACTAAGTAAAAATTGTAAATAGTTGTTTAGAAAAAAAACCATAAGTATGTACGTCAGCTAGGAATTAAGAACTCGAAAACTGTTAAGGAGAAAACAAACAGATGATAATAAGAAATTGTTATAGAGCATGAGACAAATGTAAGATGTTGTAAAAGGTAGATATATATGTAAATTATATAAGAATCCAATACTTACCAGAGAGAAGAAGTATAGCTCTGAATCTGCAATTATAAGAAACAAACACATTGGTTACAAATTAGGCATCAGTAGATAAAAGAAATAGGACAAGGTCATAGAGTACAAGAGAATATTCGAGTAAAGACAACAAAGAGAGTCAAGCACCACAAGATAAAGTGAAGACAAAACATTAGTACATATACACTTAACAGCAAGGATAAAAAGCTGAAAGAGTATTTTATGTTAATAGGCAAATCAAGACTGCTGCAGCAATAGAAGACAAGAAAGAAGCTCAACATTTAAAAGAGAAACACAGAGGAGAGGCTCAGTCCTTGAAACTTAGGGTAGGTACAAGTAGTTAGAATAGTAAGAAGGCATTAGAGCTGATTAGGGTGGTTTCAATAATCTTGTGTTCTTATTATATTATTAGATTCTCTCTGAAGCATATGGTCTGCCGAACTGAAGGAAAAAGTAGACCAGTAAAGAGAGGAGCAGAGTTTCAGGACCTGTCTCTTCTTAGTTTGTTATTTTATCCACTCCCCCTTCCCCCTTGAGGGTAGTCTTGGAGTCTAGGTGTAGTTACTGGATCTCTGGGGTATTCTTGAGAGGGAGTTGGGAACTAGCGTCTCAGTTCCTGTGCAAGTACAAGGTAACATTATTTCTTAAGTTCTGACAGAGTGAAGTGCCCAAGTGGTATACTTGCGCCCGGACAGAAATGGCTGAAGGAATAAACTTGCAAACCTTAGGAACGGTTTTAGAGACAATACAAACGGCGTTAGTGGCAGTAAGAGAGGAAAACCAGATTCTTAGACAAGAAGTGGTAAACTCAAGGAAAGAGATGGCAGAACTAGCTCAGAGACTAAGACAACCTTTTGGTTCTGGACGAGACACCTTGAATCCTGCCGCTGAAGACCCGAATAGAATGGCAACACAAGTAATCCATTCCTTGTCCCCAGTTATCCCGTTAGCCCCTTCAGCACGATTTAGTGGGGACCCACAAGGGACAAATATTCATCACACAGTGCTCTTTACACTTCATGTGTCGCCCTTCAATTTTCCCAGTCAAAGGTGGCCTTTGTTTTATTGTACTTAAGTGGTGACGCGGCGTCTTGGTTCATGCTTCTGGTTTCCCGTGATGAACCCATATTATAGATTATGAAAATTTCAAGCAAGAATTTCTTCGGATTTTGGACAGACGAAGAATCTCTCAAGTGGCTGATAATGAATTGCTTGATTTAAAGCAAGGAAATTGAGATCTTGTAGAATACTTTGCCCAGTTTAATAAACTGGTAGTGGAGACCGACTGGCCTGAGAGCAAAACAACTGCAGTTTTTTATAGAGGACTAAGAGACAAGCTCAAGGAGGTGTTGGCACAAATACCTAATTGACCCACGGAAATCTCAGAATTAATAGACCTAGTTTTAGTAATCGACTTCCGTCAAGGTGAAAGGAAAGGAGAGAAGAGAAGTGATTTTAAACCGATAGTAACTAGATTTGATTGGGTTCGATCAGAAGGCAACAGAATTACGGAAGGACAGACCATTTCGGAACCCATGCAGATAGGAACTATCAGGGGTCCTTTAACGAAAGAAGAAAAAGAGAAAAGGAGAACTGGTAACCTATGCATGTACTGTGGTTCCAGTGGACATTTTGTTAGAGGCTGTCCAAAGAAATCTAAAACTACCTTTAAGCCGAAGGAAAAACTCCAAAACATCAAGTGGCCAATACCCTGCAGTCATCTGCCCCACATTTTATCTTATCGATGGTACTTAAGTTTCGGCAAGTAATATTGAGAGAGGTTTCAGTAATGATAGATTCCGGAGCAACTGGAAACTTCTGTGATTTAAAATTTGCAGCCAAGGTGGGGCTACGAGCAATACTAAAGCCCAAGAGTGAACCAGTCTGTGCGGTGGTCGGTACAAATCTATCATCCGGACCCATAGTGAGCCATATGGAGCAGGTGCGATTAATTTCTAGTGACGGACACGAAGAAGTAATTCAATTTAATCTAATTGATGCCCCTCAATTTCAGCTTTTCTTGGGCCTACCATGGCTCACAGAACACAAGATCACAACCCAACCACCAATTAGAGCTCCAGGACGCTAGTAATGGATTCCGAGTATTGTAGAAAGAATTGCTTTGAAGCAAAGGAAAAGACCAATGAGTTCAATTCTGCTCATTCCTTGTGTATGATCGTAGTATCTGTGTGTGTCATAGATTCACAGGAAATACCAAACGAGTATGAAGATTTTGAAGATTTTTTTTGTGTGAAAATCTTTTTATTAACAAAACCAAAAAGAAAAGGCATGAGGTCACATTTACCGCTTCCATGTTTGTCATACATACATTTCCGTACTACAGGATAATACATACAGGATAGCATTTTAGGGGTCACAGGGACTCATGCGCTGCCTCTTCGTCCCTAACAACTGGAGGAACACATATATCCCCACGATAACTGTTCCAGGCTCCCCAAACCTTCCCCACTTCGCAGGACAGCCCCTAGCTACGAAGACCGCCCTCTCCCTATACATGCATCAATCCAGGTCTTCCATCCACTTCTCAACCAGGGGCAGTTGGCAGGCACCCCACAACTGAGCAATGTTACGCTTAGCAATCATACACGCAAGGGTCGCCCACTGTCTCCCATACACACTCAAATCTGTTGGCTCATAGATATTTAGGATACATCTTCGAGCCTCCAGTGATAACTCCACCCCCAACACCTCTCGCATTGTACCATGAATTTTGACCCCGTATTCCTGTATTTCTGCACAATGCCACAAAGTGTGCATGAGGATGAAGGTTCCAATCTCCCTGAACCCCCTCCGGCACTCCCCGCCAGACTCATGTGCACTAGTTGAGGCCCCGTGACATATGACCTGTGGAGAATTTTTAATTGCACAAGCCTGAGTCTCATTTGAATAGCTACTACTTTTGGAGAGGAGGCAGCCTCCCTCCAGTCCTCATCATCTAATTCCAAGCCATCGGCTCCCCATTGTGCCCTAATGGTTGCTAGCGGGTCTCCCATATTATTGATTAGTTTTTTATATATCAACGATATGGTTTTTTCCGGGAGGTGACCATCTAACACACGATCTTCCAGGGGGGAGGCGTCTGGGAGCGCGGTGCCTCTGGGAATATGCGTGAGTAGGGCTTGTCTAACTTGGAGGTATCGATAATGCTCACTCTCTTGTAGCTGATACTTTTCTTGAAGAGCACCAAATGTGAGCACAGTGTCTTTCCCCCAAACGTCCCTGATCTGTGAGAACCTGATGGGATCCCATTTATCAAAACCCTTTGTTTTCCACAAGCTACCCAATCTCTCTGAGTTCCATAATGGGGTCGCAACGGTGAGTTTACAGTTCCACTTAAGATGTCGATTAGCCGCGTGCCACACCTGTGCTGCATGGGTCGGTAGGCCAACAAGGGGAAATCGACCGGCCCTGGAATATAGTGCCCGCGGTTCATCGCATATCCGGGTTCTCCGGGAGACCCGTCAATAGCGTGGTTTACCGCCGCTAGTTGGGAGGCCCAGTAGTACTTCCGCAGATCCGGCAAACCGATTCCCCATCATACCAGGGGAGAGAAAGTTTAGAGAAGGCGATGCGAGGCTTGCCCTCCCAAAGAAGCTGCTGTTGAAGGGCCTCAATTTCCTTAAAGTAGGACGACGGCACCGGGTCCATTGCATTCTGAAGCGCGTATAGGAATCGGGGAAGGGCCATCATCTTGAAGAGCACCGCCCTACCCAGGAGGGAGAGCGGTAGCGCCTTCCATCTCGCCACATCATTCCTAAGTCGGGTCAGCTGGGGCCCAAGTTATTTGCGTATCTCATCTTCGGGTCTAACGTCACATAAATATCGAGGTAACGGAATCCTACCGGTTCAATTTGTAACGGGCAGGAACTCGGAACCACTGGAGGATCAGCACTAAGAACAAAGAGTACTGATTTCGACCAGTTAATTGCAAAACCAGAGTACCTCCCAAATATAGCTAGTACATCTAGAAAACAATTCAGAGATTCTTTGGGAGAGGTAAGGTAAAGCAGGATATTGTCTGCGTAGAGCGGGATCTTGTCCTCCCACTCCGGCGTCCAACGCAGCCCTCTGATTGACCGGTTCCACCGGACCCACGCTGCCAATGGCTCAAGAGCCAGAGCAAAAAGAAGTGGGGACAGGGTACACCCCTGTCTAGTGCCTCTGCCCAGATGGAAGTCAGCTGATCTATGATTGTTCACCACAACCCTGGCCAGAGGATCTCTATACAAGAGACGGACCCAGTTGATGAACTCAGGGCAGATGCCCATCTTCCCCAACACTGCGAACAAGAAGAGCCACTCAATCCTGTCCAAAGGCCATGGTGGCATCCAAAGACTGTAAAAAAGTGCACACTAAAGATGCATGTGCATCCCTGTGTTAGAGGCACACCCTTGGGTTTTAAGAAAATCCAAAGTTTGTTGTAGGTTCTTTTATTATTCTTTTTCAGTTTTCTTTCATAAGTTTATGATATTATCCACATATCATACAGTTTCATTTCTTGAATCAGAAACAGGATCAATTCCAAAAGGTAAACCTCCGATGCATTTCGGGGTGTGCTAGCCCTTTGTCAAGGAGTACTGAAAATAAAGGAAGATACGGCAAACTATCAGTGAACTAAATGGGAAAAAGGGATTAAAGTGGTGGAAATCGTGCTCGTGATAGACAGGACATAGGTAAAAAACTCCTCATATCACCAACCCTTAACGTGAAGGGAACGAGTGGCCGGTGTGTTAGCTTGTGGAAACGACTGTGTGGGAATAGTTATCTAGTGCTCAGAGATGGGGGTGTGATGAGAACCTTAACTTACCAGTCGCAGGCCTCCTCAGAGGACATAGCGATCTGGAAAAACTGAGAGAAAAGATAGAGGAATGCGTTAGCACTGACCTTGTAACCGGCTGTGATGTAAACAAACGGCTGCTACATCAAATGCGTGCGGTTTAACAAATCTTACTTGGAAGCGCGAACGCTGTCACCGTGGGGTGCTGCCGGGTGGTCCGTTGGAGTGAATTTGCACGAAGACGTGTTTTGGGATATATGTCATGTGATTTCAATTAGTATTACGTGAAGGTGGAGCGAACTAGTAATGAAGGACGGACTCACGTTGAGGTGTGGGCAAGGGGGGTGTGTTAGTAACAACGCAAGTCTGTTGAGGGAAGCGTAATAAAAATAAGTGAAGGACTAAAGTAGAGAGTGGGAACTTGAAGTAAAAGAAGAAAAGGTAAATAATAAAGTAAAATGCGAAGGAACACATTTACAGAGCAATGCATGTATCATATTTACAATATTTACAAGTAACAGGTAAGTTCTATGCGATCATTAAGTCCGAGCGGTTTCAGAGTTTGAAGGCGGTAGATCCATTCTGTTTCTCGTTGTAGAAGGAATTTGTGATTGTCTCTACCTTCAATTTTTGTGACCGTTTCCTAAATGATGAATTTTAATTGTGCAATGGTGTGTTTGACTTCCAGAAAATGAGTAGCTACGTTAGATTTTTCGTTTTTGGTGCGAATACTTGACTTGTGCTCATTGATGCGCACTTTAATTTTTCTTTCCGTCTTGCCTACATACAGTTTCCCGCAGGGACATTTGATGGCGTAGATAAGGTTAGTGGTATCACAAGTGGCGTTTACATTAAGTTTGATGACATGACCTTTCATGGGGTGTGTGATGTTGTTCCCTCTAATGATGCAGTTGCAGTTACTGCAATTCATACATGGGTAAGTTTCTTTGAAGTCTTTGACAGTGGTTGTTTTCTTTCCCAGGATTTCTTTGATGTTGTTGCTGCGTGTATAAGCGAATAAAGGTTGAGCTTTGAAGATGTCATTAAAATCGGGTTCCATCTGTAGGATGGGCCAATGCCTGAGAATGATTTTTTTAATTTAACGCTAGCAGTTGAGAATTTAGACACACGTACAATACGGGGCTCACTGGGAGTGTTGACTTTTCTCAGTGCGTCTTGTCTGCTGATAGTTTCAGTGCGTTTGATGGCTTCATTGAGAACTGTTTTGGGGTACCCTCTTCCTGCAAATCGGTCATGCATTTCAATGATTCTTTTATTGAAGGTATCTTCGTCAGATACTATACGTTTTACTCTGAGCATTTGTGAATATGGGAGATGTTTTTTTAAAGATTCCTGATGGAAGCTTGTATAGTGCAGGGTATTATTGCGGTCTGTAGGCTTACGGTATATGTCGGTTAGAAATCCTTGATTGGTGACAGTAATGTTGACGTCCAAGAAGTAGAGTGAAGTTTCACTTACTTGCCAAGTGAGTTTTATACATTCATCTTTAGTATTCAATACGCTTAGGGCGTCAAGTAAAGAATTCTTTGTGTCTTTCCAAATTATAAAAAGATCATCAATGTACCTTACATATAATTTGATCCTGTCGTTTATTTATTTTATTTATTTTATTTTTATATGCTTGTAAAGCGCCAGACTAGACCACCGAAGGGGTATCTCCGCGCTATAACTGCAGATGGAAGTGAGAATAAAAAGTGTATCCGGAAGTAATATGACCATTAATTGCTGGGAAACAGGTAGGTTTTTAGATTTTTTCTAAACATCATGTGGCTGGTGATGGACCTCAGTTCCAGCGGCAATGAGTTCCATAGTGTGGGTCCGGTGTGGGCCAGTGCACGGCCACCTTGCCTGGTTTTCTTAATTCTGGGTATCTTAAGTAGTTGCTGATTACTGGAACGCAAAGAGCGTCCTGGGATGTAGGGCTGAAAGATGTCAATGAAATACTTAGGGCCCATCCCTGTTAGGCTCTTATGTATGGTACACAGGGTCTTGAACTGAACTCGCTTCTTCACAGGAAGCCAGTGAAGTTGAGTCAGTAGGGGGCAGGATGGTGTCCTAGGTGGAGCATTCATGACAATCCTTGCTGCAGTGTTTTGAATAACCTGCAATTTCTTGAGTTGCTCCTCGTTAGCTCCATGGAGCAATCCATTGCAGTAATCTACCCTACTGATAACAAGAGCCTGCACCAGAGTTTTTCTGTGGTAGTCCGGAAGATAGGGGAAGACACGTCTTAGCATCCCTATAGCCCGGGAACAGGTGCCGGCTACTTGATTGACGTGATCCTTGAAAGTGAGTTGTTGGTCAAATAATACTCCCAAGTCTCTGACCCTGCTTTTGGGGGTGGGGACAGGACCCAGCTCCTGGGGCCACCAGTCCGATGACCAATGTGCCGTCGCTTGACCGAACAACATAACTTCGGTTTTCCCGACATTACACTGCAGACAGTTTGATGACATCCAGTCTGCAATGGCTCTCATGCCATCTGCAAAAGATCTTTTTATTGCAGGTGTGAGATTTTTAAAGGGAAAGAGGAGTTGAGTGTTGTCAGCGTACGACACGGGGGTGAACCCGAAAGATCTTGCTAGGTTGGCAAGGGGGGCCACATATATGTTGAAGAGTGTGGGGCTCAAACAGGAGCCCTGTGGCACTCCCTTATTGAGCTCCCTGTGGGTGGATTTATGGGAGCCCAGCCTAACCTCTTGGGAACGCCCAGACAGGAAGCTCTCCAACCACGCCAAAGCCTCTCCCTCTATTCCCACCTCCTTTAGGCGATGGAGAAGCACCTTGTGAGACACCGTATCAAAAGCGGCGGAGAGATCCAACAGCACCAGAATCATAGAGCAACCATCATCCAGTGCCATTTTGATGTTATTGGTCACTGTTTGAAGTGCTGATTCTGTGCTGTGGTTCGGCCTGAACCCAGATTGAGAGTAGTCCAGGCCTTCCGTCGCTTCAAGATGTTGGGAGAGATAGGTGTTCACGTGCTTGTCCGTGATCTTGCCCAAGTAAGGTAGGAGAGAGATGGGACGTAGGTGGGATAGGTCTGTCCAGGGAGATGATGCCTTTTTTCTTATCGGGTTCACCACTGCCTTTTTCCAGTCTGCCGGGACCTGGCCTGTCCTGAGGGAAATGTTGACCATTTCAAGTATATGGGGACCTAATAAAGGGATCAAAGGGCCAACCATTTTAGCTGGAACGAGGTCATTGGGGGATCCTGTTTTTATATGATTGCAGAGAGTAAGAAGCTCTGTGTGATTAATGGAAGGGAAAGACGTCAGAGAGGGTTTATTATCTATGGTAGGGGTTGTGGTGGAGCAAATTTTGGTTTTATTTTTGCTGATATTGTTGGCTGCTACTATTTTTTCATAGATGATGTTGATTTTGTCTTCAAAAAACAACGAGACTTTGTCGCACAGATCCTGCGAGAAGTCATCAGAGCTTTCACAAGCCGTAGGCTTTATGAAATTTTGCAGAATATTAAAGAGTTCCTTAGAGCTGTTGCCTGCTTCTGCTATTTGTTGTGTTAATTGTTGTTTTCTCGCCAACTTTATATTTTTGTAGTATTCTGATTGAGCATTTAGAAAAGTTATTCGGCTATTTTCGGATTTTGTTTTCCTCCAGGCTTTCTCAGCACGTCTGCATTTTTGTTTCTCTGCTCTCAATTCCTTTGTATACCATTTTTCTTGTTTTGACACTGGATGTTGTTTATGTCTTTTTAGGGGAGCTATAGTGTCGATGGCTTTTTTGATAGACTCATTCAGCTTGGCTAAAGCTATATCTGCTGTATCAGATTCCAGAAAGTTGGGATCTGTCCATGCTTCTTGAGCTGTGTTGGCATTAACTTTATGCCATTGACGTCTCCAGGAGGGGGGGGGAGGAGCATTCTTTGTGGGTCTCGCAGGGGTTGTTAGCGTGAATTCCAACAAAGAGTGATCTGTCCACGATATACTTTTTGCCGGGGAACAGTTTATTTTGGTGGAATTGGAGAAAATTAGATCAAGCATGTGTCCTCCTATATGAGTAGGCCCATGATTTTTTAGTTCCAAACCCAGATTCGATAGATCTGTGATTAGCGCCGTGGATTCGGTCAACATTGGCTGGTCTACATGTATATTAAAATCACCTAGAAGCAAAAAATCTTCTTTAGATTTTATATGTGGGGCTAGTATTTCTTGAAGAGTGAGTGCAAAGTTAGGATTTGCTCCCGGGGGGCGATAAACCAAGGCACCTTTCCAGGTGAAATGATTAGTTAAATGAATTTTAAAAAGCAGAGTTTCTAGTTGCGAGTTTGAGTGTTGTTCAATGATGGTACATTGTATATGGTCCCTATATATAATTGCCAATCCGCCTCCAGTTTTAATATCTCTGTCTAGATGTTTAATCTTATATCCAGAGGGAATCCCCATTGCAATGGCTGTGATTGTGTGGGGTTTTAGCCAGGTTTCCACAAGGAAACATATGTCTGGTTGGATGGAGTGTATTAAGTCCCAGACCTGATGTTGGTGTTTGGGTAGGGAGCGTACATTTAAAAGAAAGCTCTTCAAACCCTTAATAGAAGTATTGGAGTCTGGTGGGGGGCGCATTGATGTTAGATAAGCGCCGACACTGAAGACAGGAGAAAGCACCCTCAATTCGGTGCCAGGGTATAACTGTACTACAGCATGTAGGTGGTCTAAGGCAACGTAGAGTGAGGGCGGAGTAGGAGAGAGATTGGTTGCCCTTACCGGTAAAGGCTCGTGAAGAGGGACCAGGGTCCATCGCCCCTCGCCCCGTCCTGTCGCGGACGGGCGCAGACGGGCTTTTCTTCGGCGCGCTCGAAGGCGCCCCCTGCGCGCAACCGCTGCGTGCTTGTAGGAAGGGCGTGGGTAAATAGCCCGGAGTGAGGTAGCCACTAGAGCGCTAACCTCAGCTCCGGCGAAACCGGAAGTGCAGCCTGGCTCTTGCCTGTCCGCCCTCCGCACAACGGCACTGCTTGCCGAGTCGGACCGGGGCGGGCAGGCTGCAATATCGAGCCCAGGCGAGCAAGTTGAATGGGAGAGAATGCAGGTATTAAAAGACACGTTAAGCTGTCAAAGTAAAAGTTGAGGTGGCTGTTATCATAAATAAATGTCTCTTCAAAGTTCTGCTTATAGATGTTTGCGTACGTAGGAGCCGCACAGTTCCCCATCGACATTCCTGATAGTTGGAGATAACCAGTTGTTATCATGTCTGAAATAGCTGTGATAGAGTGTGTATAACATAAGTTCCATGAGGAATTCTTGCATGGGTTTGTTAATGTCGCTGTTAAGAATGGCCTTTTCAAAGGCTTCTATTCCTCCTTGATGGGGGATAGACGTGTAGAGAGAACTGACGTCAGCAGTACATAGTACTATGGGTTCTGATTCATCGATGTTGACTTCAGATAGTTTCAACAAGAATGCAGTAGTGTCCTTAATATGACTTCTCATTTTGGTGACTAGTGGCTGCAGGTATCGATCTATAAATTTACCTACTGGTTCTTGTAACGATCCTCTAGTGGACACAATCGGTCTAAAAGGTGGGTCGTGAAGATTTTTGTGTATTTTTGGAGAAATTTGGATTGAAGGTCTTCTCGGATGTTCACATAACAGGTCATTTTTGGTGCGATCTTCAGTGGTATCTGCTTCATGAGCTTTTAACACCAGAGATTGTAATGTGGCTTGGAATTCGTTCGTAGGATTATAATCCAGTCTCATGTAGGTAGTCGCATCATTAATATGTTCATTTAATTTCCTTTCATACATTTCTGTGTTGAGTATCACAAGGGCGCCACCCTTGTCAGCCTTTGTGCATTTGATTTCAGGGTTGTTGGTCAGACTTTTCAATGTGTCTTTGTCTTTTTGAGTGATGTTGCTTTGTGCCGCTCTTCCCTTGAAATTGATTTTAGTAAGGTCCTTTTTGACTAAGTTTTCGAATAAATCAATACATTTGTGGCTGCATGGTGGTTGATAACTGCTGGAGGGTCTCAAGTCTTTGAGTTGATCTTGTTTTTCTTCGGTTTTGGGGGCTAAAACATTATCGAAGAAATGCCGTAATCTTAGTTTTCTTGTCAGTTTGCATTTACTAACATCCAGTTCCAGTAAGTTAGTTTGGGTGGTAGGTATGAATGACGTCCCTTTTTCAAGGAGGTGCATTTGATGTGTGGAGAGACTGGTATCTGAAATGTTGATGACTAAGTGTTTTTCTTGGGTTTCTGATCTTTCTTGGTTACGGTACTCCGTGTTGTTGGTGGACTTTTCTCTTTTTCTTTTATTTTTACTCCTCCTGAGTCTTCTGCGTCCGCTTGGCCTGATTCTAAAAAACAAACCGAGGTAGATTGTTGACCTTCACTGGAGGTGGTAGCCTGGTTGTTTGGGTGTAGGTCGGTTGTGGGAGCCGATGGTGTCTGTGTCGGAGTTTTTTTTTGGACGATAATAGGAATCACTCCCTGATGATGATGTATCAGTTTGCGCGTGATAAGGTTTGTTGCGATGTCTTTGGGCGTATACTTCAGCCCAGGTATAAACTTCGTCGAGCTTATAATCTAGGGTGTCCCTCCTAAATTTCCTCACTTTTCTTTCATTGATTTCTTTGCTGTGTTTATCTAGAATGAGGTTGATGTCTTCCAGAGTTTTTTTTAGTTCATCAGGTGTGAGTAATTCAGTTAGTTCATTTTCAACATCTTTAATCTCCTTATCTAAGTCTTTCAAAATTCTGGATAGTTCTTCAACTATTAGAAGAATCAGGTCAAGGCTGCATTTATTTAGGATACCTTTCCATTTTTCTTTGAATATTTTGGAATTTTTACACAAGGACGGCAAGAGGGCTATCCGTAGGCCGCGGGGGATTCTTAGGGCTCAGTGGTACTTCAGTAACGTGCTTGCATGGAGCTTTTGATTAATGTGGCGCTTTAAGAGGTATAGGAGTTGTTTGTAGCATTGATCTTTGTGCGTCCCGATGATGTTTGACTGATATCTTCCTCTATCAGTGCATAAATGCGTTAGCGTTCTTCTTCACTGTAAGCGAGAACGTTGGCTTTGGCTTCGGTTGAGTTGCTAATTTCATCAAATTGCATGATGTGGGCGTGCCCCCCTCAGATAGGGCGGAAACATGTAATGACTAATAAGGTGAGTAGAGGGTGCACAGCTAGTGGTTCCTTCAAATGTTATGTTGAGTAGAATTAAGAATGTTTTTAACTGGTTGGGTGCTCGCTCAGGTAGTGCCTCCGCACTAACGCATTCCCCTATCTTTTCTCTCCGTTTTTCCAGATCGCTATGTCCTCTGAGGTGGCCTGCGACTGGTAAGTTAAGGTTCTCATCACACCCCCACCTCTGAGCACTAGATAACTATTCCCACACAGTCATTTCCACGAGCTAACACACCGGTCACTCGTTCCCTTCACGTTAAGAGTTGGTGATATGAGGAGTTTTTTACCTATGTCCTGTCTATCACAAGCACGATTTCCACCACTTTAATCTCTTTTCCCCTTTAGTTTACTGATAGTTTGCCGTATCTTCCTTTATTTTCAGTACTCCTTGACAAAGGGCTAGCACAGCCTGAAATGCATCAGAGTTTTACCTTTTGGAATTGATCCTGTTTCTGATTCAAGAAATGAAACTGTATGATATGTGGATAATATCATAAACTTATGAAAGAAAACTGAAAAAGAATAATAAAAGAACCTACAACAAACTTTGGATTTTCTTAAAACCCAAGGGTGTGCCTCTAAAACAGGGATGCACATGCATCTTTAGCGTGCACTTTATTACAGCATTACTTATGCGCCCACCGGACGGAGCACCCAACCAGTTGAAAACATTCTTAATTCTACTCAACATAACATTTGAAGGAACCACTAGCTGTGCACCCTCTACTCACCTTATTAGGCATCCAAAGACACCAGGACCGCAGGTTCGTGTATCTTCGGGGCGCCGCCCAGTATACCATGTAGCCTTCGTAAGTTAAGGGCTGTATTTCGACGTGGCATAAAGCCAGATTGGTCAGGGTAAACCAGGGTGGTAATGACATTAGCTAGTCTTGTTGCCAGGAGCTTTGCCAGCACTTTAGGCTCAGCATTTAGTAACGAAATGGGCCTATATGAGGAGCAGAGCGTCCTGGGCTTTCCCGCTTTGTGGACAATGACAATATTAGCTACTCGCTGATCATAGGGGAGCTGACCCCCCTCTTTACTCTCTACAAGTATGGCGCGAAGGAACGGAGCAAGTTTATTAGCACTCATTATAAACTCTATAGGGATTCCGTTCGGGCCCGAGTCCTTCCCAGAGTGCACACCTCTGATGGCCGGCGCCACTTCATCATTTGTGAGAGGGGAATCTAAATAGTTCCGATCATCTTCCGATAATGTGGGCATATGAATGTCGTGTATCATGCCCACACTGTCCGCCTCAGTGTAGACCCCTGCAGACGTATACACGGGACTATAGCAGTCAGAGAACTCATTAGCTATAATTTGCGGGTCAGTTATCCTATCCGAATCACTGTTCTGCCACTCTGGCACCAGCCTCGACGCCCATTCTCTCCCTCCAGGCATGCTATCAGTTTACCTGCTTTATCACCATGTTCATATATCCTACTCTGAGTATATGCATGTGGTGCTTTGGCCCCATCCCTAGCTAGGTCCCTGTATTCATCTTGAAGGAGTTTCAACCGGTGTGTATCTTCAGGGGTCACATCACTGGACACCTCAATCTCCATCTTGGTCACCTCCGCTTCTACCCGGTCTAGTTCGGCTAGACTCTTCCTCTTATTCCCCGTTACTATCGATAAAACCTCCCCTTGAATAACCGCCTTGTACGCCTCCCACAGGGTCCGAGCAGAGTTGACAGATCCCGCATTCTCATGAAAGTACCTTTCCGTACATGTGACGATTTACTTCTTGGTGGCGAGGTCCCTTAGATGCCATGCATTAATGGGGGCTATTCTACCCACATCAGATTGGCAACCTCCACCCGGAGACAAATCGGCGAGGGTCAGAGATTCCAAGCCCCAGGTGACACACATCCCGGACCGTTGCCACCTGAGCCGCTGGTATCAGTACATAATCTATTCTAGAGAGGGTGTGGGGAGCTGCGGATGCATGCGTGTGGTGCACCCCGTTTGGGTTTTTCAACCTCCGACCATCGGTAAGCCCAGTTGTTTCTAGGAAGTCTGAGAGCCACTTCTGGGATGGCCTTAGAGTTCGGGCACGGTGTCTATCTCTCTCACCATCTATCACCGCATTGAAGTCTCCACCCATCACCAGTAGGCTCACGGGCAGCGTCAGGAAGATCGCACCCAGGTCTCGGAAAGTGTCTGCCTGCAGACCCGGTGGAACATATATAGACATAAAAGTAACGGTTCCCCCCTACCACAGCCCCGATATGCCAATGTATCTGCCTCGATGATCAGCCCATGGGGCCTGGATGGTCAGGGGAAAGGAGTTTTTAACTAAGATGCCCGTCCCTCTAGATCCCGTAGTGAATCTGGCATGAGCCATTAGTTTGTAACCCCCCTTGTGTAAGGCCATGCAACGATTACCAACCAAATGTGTCTCCTGCAGTAGCACCACATCTGGGGAATGTCTCCTAACCAGCTGGTTTACCATTCCCCTCTTAATTTTATCCCCTACACCGTTTACATTCCAACTGAGCACATTTATCCCTGATCCCGTTTACAAGCAGACATTATAATGGTACGGAATCAATTCAATCATAGCTATGTCACCGGATGCAAGAAAAAAATGGAAAAGAATTGCAAATATAAATGCACACAATGCAACCCCAATACCAAAAAAAAACTTCGCTCTCAACCCGCCTCGCCCCTCCCTGCACCCCTGCATATGGCTGATGCCCAGGCCCAACTATCAGAGTGCCCGTCGCCCAAACAATAATCTACAAATTAACTAAAGGTAGAAAAGGGAAGGAGGTCCAGAGAAACCCCCGCACCCCCCCAGCCCCCACAAACACTTTTTCGAATCTGGGTCATTCCACACTAATTCCAGTTAAACAGGTCTAAACAAAAAGTTGGCTGTGGAGCCACCCCACCCTCCGATGTACAATACAACACAATAGCTCCCACAGCCTTATCTATTCTCGTTCCTGTTGCTCGTCTTCTCCACCACGATCTCGATCCTCCGATACGCTCAGGTGCTTGCTGTCCAACCAGTCTGATGCCACCTCAGGGTTATCAAAGAACCAGGCCTTACCCTTGAGTTCCACCCGCAGGCTGGCTGGGAACATCATAGCGTATTTCAGTCCCTTGTCCCCGAGTTTCTTCTTTACCAGAAGGAAGCTCTGTTGTAGTTTCTGCACCATTTGAGTAAAGTCTGGAAAAAAGTAGAGTGTTGCATTTTCATACCCCACGGGGGATCCCGCTCGTGCCGCCTGGAGGATCGCGTCCCTGTCTCAAAAATTCAGGACCCTCGCGATCATCGGGCGAGGGGGGGCCCCAGGACTGGGCCTTCCCCCCAGGACTCTGTGCGCGCGTTTCACTGTGAAAAGGTTACTCAGTCCCTGGGGCTTAAGGTGATTAAGGACAATATCATTGACAAACAGGCCTTCTGATTTTTCAGGCACCTCAAGAATGCAAATGTTGTTACACCTAGTCCTCCACTCATATTCGTCAAGCTTGCGATCCATCAGGGTTCTCGAGGTCTTCAGGTCTCTCACCTCTTGCTGGAATAATGCCACGTCATTAATCAGACTAGTAGTCTTGAGCTCAAGCGATTTGACCTTCTGACTTGCCTTTGATAGATCCGCCCGTAACAAGTTCACCCCAATTGTGACCGTGTCCAACTTATTGTCTAAAGCTTCCATTTTCTGGCCCAAGGACGCCTGGACCCCATTTATAGCTGCCATGACATCTGACAGAGTTGGTTCAGTGGGAGGGCCTGTAGCGTCTCCCCCCGCCGATTGAGCCCTCTTCGTTTCTGTGGGGGACCCTTTAGGCATGGTATATCGGGTCAACTTATTGGTTTGAATGTTTCTGTACCCCTTGGAGGACCTGGAGGAGGATTTTTGGGTTTCTGGCTTAGTTGCCATCCTAACGCCGTTACTGCGTCGCTGGCTATCAATGGCACAAGGAGTACCCTCGATGTTTAGGGTCCCAGGGGCCCGCTCGTTGTCCGGTCACTCCAGGACTAGCCGCCCATTCGCAGTGGCCCCAGGAGTCTCAACAGATCAATATCCAGCTCTGTGCTGGCCGGACTCCACCCTTGGGGGCAATGGGCAGACCCTGCACCCTACAGAATCCTGCCCCCCCAACTCAAACGAAAATGGACCAATTTACCACGTCGGATCGGGATCCCGGCAGTGGGACAACCAACGTACCTGGCGCCACCGGGCCGGACCTCACCACCATCCTCCAGGCGATAGGCGCGTCACAAGCATCGGTCGAAAACAAGATTGGCGAGGTGAGGGTGGATGTGGCTCTCATTTGCCAGGACCTGCGCAACACGACAGCACATATCACGGAGGCGGAATCCCATATCTCCACAGCGGAAGACGACATTGGCCAACTTAAGACCCAAGTGGCGCGTCTCCAGACCCAGACCTCTGAGCTCCACCCAAGGGCTGAGGACGCCGAAAACAGGTCACAGAGGAACAACCTAGGTCTTATAGGATTTCTGGAGGGTGCGGAGCAGGGTCATACTGAGACGTTCGTGGAAACCTGGGTGAGCTCCTGGATGCCCAAAGATTCCCTCTCACCCTGGTTCGCCATTGAACGGGCTCACCCCTCCCTAGCCCCCAAGCCTCTGCCCGGAGCCCCTGCCCGACCCATAATCCTGAGGGTCCTTAATTTCTGGGACAGAGATGCCATCCCGGGGCGGCCAGGGAACAGGGTGCACTGCAGTTCCAGAACAGCAGGATCATGCTCTTCCGGGACTATACCAGGGAGGTACAGGCCCAACGTCTAACCTACGATGAGGTTAAACAAAAGCTCCGTAACATGGGTCTCTGCTACGTCCTCCTCTTTCCGGCCCGGCTCAAAATTATCTTTCAGGACAAGATAGTACTCAGGCGGCTTGGACCTGGCTCACGGAGGAACGGTCCCTCCTGAATCGGCCAGTCTCTTCTCCCACCCAGCAGGCCCTCCCACAGTCACACCAGCCTTGCCTAGACCCCAGCGACGCCGGACTAGGTCCCGCAAGAAAAACGACCGTCAGGGGGAGGCATCCCGATCGCCAGGTTCACCATCCCAGCGCCCGCCCTTCCTCCCAGGCTTCAGCACGGAGGTCTGACACCCCCAGCCCGACCACCTCACTGATTGACTTGAGTCGTTCCCCGGGCTCCTCCGAAACCTTGTGTCAGGCCGTGTCCGACTCCGACCTGTCTAGGAGCACTGCGCTCCGTGGATCCCGCGACGAAGAAGGTACTTGAACTGTGGACCGAAGTCAGAAATTTTCTGTTGTCTCTCTCAGGATCTCGCACAATAAGACCGCTCTCTAAAGCCCTACGGCGGAAGAGATCCGATTCCAGCACAACTACAGACTGTGAACTATTCCCTGTTTCAGTCCCTAGACCTACTTGCAGCCCTTGTTGCATAATAATCCTAAATGTGCTCTCCCCACGATGGGGGCGATCCAATTTTGTTGCACCCATAAGCTTAGAATTGCTTCCTACTTCACTCCCTGGACTTACTTGCATTCCCTATTGCTTAATTGTCCTACCAATATTTGCAGCTGTTGACGAATCTTTGTCCGATCACACGGAGGGGGGGGACATCTCCAAATAGTTCATGTTCAGCTAACCGTTTTAGCTTAGTACTTCGTCTTATTGTGGGGTTGTTGTTTTGAAATATTTTCCTTTTCTGGGCGACAGATGCCTCATCTTCAGAAGTATAGAGTGGGGGAGTTGGGGAGCGAGGGAGGGGGGAGACCTTTGTCTCCTGAATGGTTGTTGTTTTTAGCTGCCTATGGGCTGCTGTTCCCGGTTTTTATTGGTAGCTACGCACACGCACATGCCTTTGATGACAAGAGACTCACCAGACCGCACGCCCTTTGTTCAGAGGCCCTGACTACAAAACATCGTTTCCCCTGGGATCCGGGATTACTTGCTCTTGCATCCCCTTTTCCACACACTACCCACCAGGATGGCATCCACTTTCCATAGGGCTCGCTACATCCTCTCCTAGATTGTTAATGGTCTTTTGGACCGTGTAAAGCATACTGCCGTTCTCCGTAGCGCCTAGCGACACACGTCAGATATATTGTTCCTGCAAGAAACGCACCTCTTGGGCTCACAATGTAACTTCCTCGCTCGATATGGCTTTGACAGGGTCTGGCACTCTGGTTTTACATGGGGCGCCTTTGAGCGGGTTTCCGGCCTCAGGCTCAACCCGGCGAAATCCACACTGGTTCTCCTACACTCATCCCGGGCGTGCTTCGACTGCCAAACAACCATCCCCCTGTGTCAGCAACCATTCAAGTACCTAAAGGTGTGGGTCGCTCTCCTCCCTGAGCTCAAATGGGCCCTGAATATCACCCCCCTGGTCACCAGGGCCAAGGCGGACCTCAAGAAGTGGCAATCACTCCCTCTAAACCCCCTTGCAGAAGTGCCCTTTTTAAAACGATGGTCCTTCCCCGCTTCCTGTACATCTTACAAAATGTTACCACTCATCTCCCAGGCAGCTGGTTTCGGGAACTGTATGGTGTCCTTACCCAATTTTTGTGGAGAGGGGGAAGGCTGCAAATATCCCTAGATGCGAAAAAATTCCTAGGACGTCTAGGTATGTCAGTGTACATATAAGTTCACTTTGTATCCTGAAGGAGGACGAGTCCCCGCACGCTGGAACACGGAGCAGCTACATCTTGCTGTCCGCAAGTAACCTCTAGTTTCTCGAGTTTACTTTGTAATTGAACATCACGAAGCGCTTGTCCAAGTCGACTATTCACGGAGTTTTGTTTAACATAAGCGCTGGTCTGTCTTAAATTAAGTATTTCGTGATTGCTGCGCAAGAGCACCATTAAAAGCCACTCTACCTCAAGTAATAACTTTACCAGCCTATGTAACGTCTGTATGAAGTGTATTTTCTGCACCCGTTGATATGAGACATTTTAATTATGGTCACCGCTTGTTATATAAAGAATAAGCCTCATCCAGAACTTCCAAATATTGTACGTGGAAATATAAACCACTAGGAATCCCTCCTTCCAACAAAAATTTTTTGAGTAATCGTATCTGTATCACATGAAGATTCTCCTTGGATGCTTTTTGCTGCATGGATAGAGTCCTACTATTGAATTATATTGTGTCTCCTGAAGAAGGCGGTCCCCTGCCGAAACGCGCGTCGAGTTTTAATGTTTTTTCGATTTTTATGATTATCTGTATATTTTCGTTTATATATTGTTTGATTTGATTTTTTGTACTACGCAATTTATGTGAATCTTTTATGATTATTGCCTGTAATGCTGTCACAGATACTTTTATCTATTCACTACATTGTGTGACCGTTGGTCAGCTTCAATATGGTTTTTAATACATAAAAAATAAAAATATACTTTTTATATACTTTTGCTATTCATTTCCCTTTTTTCCCTTCTTGTTAGCTGGCCCAACTTATATGTACACTGACATACCTAGACGTCCTAGGAATTTTTTCGCATCTGTTGCTACCCTGCCCTAGGAGTCTATAGATTTTCACTACCCAGGGGGTCCTTGTTATTCTCAGTTGCAAATATCCCTAGCGCACTGCTGCATACCCCCTACAACAGAGGCTTGGGGTTGACCAATCTTCATCTCTACTTCCTGGCCACAAGGCTCATTGTGATCTATGACTGGTTCGCGGGCGGCTGGGCCGACCAGGCATATCGGTTGGAACTCAGGTCAATGGACTTTGCGCAGCTCCGAGCTTACCTGTACGGGTGCCCCGTGCCACAGACTATTCCCCCCGTCACCAGAACGATCCTTATGGCCTGGCCAGCTGCCTTGCGGCACATAAAATGGGACCGGAAACTCACCAGACAAACACATCTGTGGAGTGGGGCTTGGCTGGAATAGGTCTCGTCTCTCCAAGACTTCCGCAGATGGGACCACATCGGGTTCTCGCTCTTGGGAGATGTCTGAGTGGGGGACCATATCAGATCATTTGCAGACCTACAACACCAATACTCCCTTCACTCCTCCCAATTCTACAAATATTTACAGTTGAGGCATGCCCTCCAGGCTCACATTCCATACCCCACCTCCTTCCCAGAATTCAGTCCCCTTGAGGCCCAAGTGATGATGGGAAACCTGGGCAGTGGGGGTGGGGGGGCCGCGGATTTACTGTTCCTTAGTGAATAATGGCCCGTATCCCAAAACCTAGTTCGTGTCCGCTGGGAGGGGTGGCTGGGTCCTCTGGAGGATGCGGACTGGAGGGACGCCCTTATGTCCCCCAAGACCTTGACGACCTCCTCCAAGCTACGTCTAGTCGAACTCTATTATCTCCATACAGCGTACCACACCCTAGCGCGCCTGTACAGCGTCCGCATGCGCCCTCCCCAACCTGCACACGTTGCAGTCACGCCCCAGCAGATTTTTATCACTTGGTGTGGCAATGTCCCGTCCTTGTGCCGTTCTGGGTGGGGGTGGAACGCAAGCTTACACAGGCTCTTGGATGGGGGGTTCCCCATGACTCACTGCGCCTGATCCTGGGGGTGTTTCCACGGCCTTGATGGCTCCCGGGCTGATAAGCGCTTTCTGGGAACGGCAGTGGCGGTGGCGAAACGCGACAGAGGTGCTCTGGTCTCAAGCCCAGCCCCCTATAGGGTGGAAGTGGAGACGGGGTGTGGACTGGTGTGGAACCCTGGAGGAACCTCTCTTCGATGCCCGGGAATGCCCCAAACTTTTGGGCAAAATATGGGGCAAATGATTCAACTTGTTGCCCGTCTGAGGGGTTCAGGAGTGTCCTGTACAGGAGTATTTGCAAGCAAGTGTTGTATGCATTCCATGACTGCCCTATGAGCCTCTGTCGCCATCTTGTGATTGTACTGTATCCAAATAAAATGTCTGATTTGCTACCAATGTATTTCTGTTCCCTTAAAAATTCCAATAAATTTGATTATAAAAAAAAAAAAAAAATTGGTTCCTAACTTGTGTGGGTAGGCATAGTAGCTGCATAAGGAAATGGCCTTTTCGTACTGTGGAAACTTAAAAAATAGCTATCACAAAACTATCTTCTTTTCCAAGTGGGGTCCCATGAGTATTTGGTCTGGGGCTCGGCGGCCATCTAGGGAAACCTACCAAACCCACACATTTCTTTAAACTAGATACCATGGGGAGTCCAATGAGGGCTGGCTTTCATGGATCCCCCAGCGTTTCCCTACCCAGAATCCCCTCCAGACGTCAAATTTAGCTGAAAAAAATCACTTTTACCATACATTTGTGCGTGGGATCACTGTGCCGCACAAATGTATGGTAATGTCCTACCATCCAGCATTGCCCTTGTTCTCCATTGTAAAATGATACCACATTTGAGGGCGTGGGAGGAATGTGATCAGGAAAGTGGCGATCTTTTAATCTAGCCACATCCTCCACCACTCCACTTCTAGGAACACTTGCCTGTTCCACTACAACAAGGATGCCTATTAGAGACTCCTGTAATCTAGCAAAAGTCAACTTTGGCTCAGGACAACAATCCTTAAATACAACAAAAGCATTAAAGGTTGCCAAGTGGAAAAGATGGATAGCCAACTTCTTATACCAAACATAAGCCTTATGAAAAGCAGTGTAAGGTTCCAATCACTGATCTACTCTATCAACACCACCAATGTGTCTATTATTGTCTAAAATGCACAAAGGTTTTACACAAGGTCAAGGGGCACCACTTCAATGTTTACAGAGGATGTTAACTTTGATAGAGTTAACAAAAATATGGGTTAATCCCTCTTGGGTCTGTCGTCCCCACCTCAAAGCTTTATAGAACATCATATATATAGAAAGAAATGGGAGACCCAGCATAGAAATTTTTTTATCTAAGCAAAAAGTAACCAGTAGCTGTTAAGCGAAAATTAATGACGAGAAAATGATGAAAACATACCAAAATTGATCATAAGGTGATATTCTTAGGTCTTAACCCGTGGTAATTGTGTGCGTTGGTATGTCCGTAACGTTCTATTGTAATGAAAGGGGCATCTGGAAATGATAAATGAAAAACCATAAATGAGAGGTCTAGTAATAGCTAACTTGTAAGGAGAGCCCTCTATGAGACTCTAAAGCTACAAATGGCTATGGAGGGTAGCGTGTGAAGCCTATGACCTACCCTGTTTGACAAACAATTCTCAATGGAGGAATCTGTTGTGGCAGAGCCGTTCTTGTTAAAAGGCGGTGAATTGAAAGGAATTTCAAAATTTGTGCATACAAGTTTCCTGTGGGACAAACAAAGTTTTTTAGAAATTCACCTAAGTGACAGCTCTACAGACTAATACCTTCTTAGTTTATAAAGTAGAAAAGGCTAGTTGTTTGAATAAGGGCAATGAACATCAACCTAAGTGCTTCCATGACACGTTTCTTATACTGGTCACATTCAACCACTAAGAATAGGATAGCCAGTTGTAAGGTCATAAGCAATGATAAAGATCACATCACTTACATCAAAGAAAGGGTGATAGTCCAAAAAATGCTGGAACCAGGGTATTACGCATGGAATAACAGTTCTGTCTATCTAAATAGAGAGAGAAAAGGGGGACAAGGATGAACATTAATATGAGTTAAACTTGCGGGAAAGTGACCTAGGATTCCTTCACCTGGCCACTCCTATCTTTGTTGCCATTATGAGGCAGAAAACTTTACAATAACTATCCATAATGAATACATTTTGTCCTATGTTGCTTGTCTTACCTATTATTGTTTGCTTGTTGTAGGTAAGATATGTTTTAATCCTCCTACTTGGGCACTCTGAGAAATTTAGAGGAAAAAAAGAAAAAGAAAAAAAGGGTTTCAATTTTAAATTTTACAAAAAGTGGCCCTAAGAAGCTTCAGTTTTTTTAAAAGAACTTTATCTTTCCTTAAGAGAAAACATTTTTACTATGTCTCCCTAGTTTCATTAAGAAAAAGTTAAGTGTAAAAATATCCATGAAATAGAGATGAGAAAACTATCATTATTATTTACTCAAAACTCTCTATAAAGAACTCAAGTTCTAATAAACCCCTGACTTATCAATGTAAGTGTCCCTCTTACCTTGATAAAGTAAGTTAAAGCATCCCCTGGTTCCTACTTCAGCTTGCAATACGACGTCCTCCTCCGTCAGGTACCGGCAGACTACTAAAACATTTAGCACAGTTTATATACTGGCTTAAACAATTCCTAATTGATCACACCTGGTTTGAATCAGTAATTGAGCCTGACAAACCATGGTGGCCATGTTGTGTAAGTGCCCGGATTCACAGTTAAATTATCATGTGAGGCTTAGCGGCCGCCATCTTATGTCTGTACGGGGTCCAGTACTGACCCTTAAAATATGCAAGTATATTCCAAAAAATAATAAAAGGATCACTATTATCCCGGAAGATTATAAAACCGCCACATCGTGGTACATAGCGCCCACCTTGTCCAAACAACTGAGTAATATCGGCGATTTCCGTGGGGGCCATATTGTGTAAGTGCCCCGTTCCTATGGTCAAACCAAATGTGAAGCTGGGCAGCCGCCATCTTATGTCGGGGCGCGGTCCCGCCCAAGACCAGAAACATTGCAAACACTCCATAACATGAACTAAAAGCCGAAGTACCGGCGGTGTGTGAAATCGACAGCGTCATGGAACGTTACTGAGCAAATATCGGCGGTTTCCATGGGGGCCATATTGTGTAAGTGCCCCGTTCCTATGGTCAAACCTAACATGAAGCTAGGCAGCCGCCATCTTATGTCGGAGCGCGGTCCCGCCCAAGACCAAAAATATTGCAGAACTTCATAAATAGCCGATGTACCGCCAGTATGTGAAATCAACAGCGTCATGGCTCATTACGCTGTCAGAAAAAGATAATAACCGCGTGTGTGATAATTATGGTTAAAGCCAGCCGCGGCGGCCATGTTGGAGAGGGAAAGGATGTTATAATGCCATGGAACCAAGTCAGCTTTAAAGGTCAAGGCTACTAATATGGGAAAACACAGAGGAACATAGCATTCACAGTAATTGTGTCAGATGGTATAAAGAGAAATAGTAAAATCCTAATAAAATGATGTTAAGGGAGGGATCGAAACGCGGCTGCCATTTTGGTTTGGGCACAAACGCGACAGTCATTGAGATACAGAAAAGTGCCTGATCCAACCCAGGATCTAGTTACTAAGCATGTTTCCATATAAAAATAACCAAAAAGAGGAATGAATTAACACCCATATTGATTTATATCACTTAGTTTGTCAAAATATGTGTATGTCCACAGACTATCTGACAAGAAACCTTATTCCCAAGTATCAGTGTGCACATAGTGCTACACTGGAAAAAAATCCCTATCTATTAAAGATATTACCAGGGTGCTCCAAAAAATAGTGGCTCTCCCCATATAGGAACAATATGCTTCATGTAAGGTTTAACTTATCCGTTATGAAAGACAAATACCAGTAGATAATAACAGGTTATTAGTTATTGACATATAACCATAACTTTGTATTCAGTTTCATAAACATTTACAAAAGACATTCTGAGCACGTTAAGTCTAAATGATAATAGAAGAAATGTCAAGTACAGGACAAAACGGTATCTAGCTATTATGTGAACGGAAAACCTAGAATGGATATAGACACAGTCATTGACATCTGCATGTCAAATGTAAGTACCCTCTAGGGTCACTCTTAAGTATCTACATGAGAGCTATGAGATAAGGTAGTGCATTTCGTCATCATAATTGTGTCCCAATTCCACACTCCGCATTCTACATATCCATTCTGCTTCACATTTTCTTAAGGCTAGGGTTCGGTCACCTCCTCAAGGGTTCACAGGAACATGGTCAATTCCCATAAACCATAGTTTGTCGTCTGGTTTGTGTTTGTCCTGCATGTGGAAGGTCATCGCATATTTATGATCATTGTTGCGATAGGCCCGAACATGTTCCTGAATCCTTTGTTTCAGAGGTCGTTTCGTGCTGCCCACATAGATTATATTACATGGGCAGCCTACGATATAAACTACAAAGGTTGTGTTGCAGTTTATAAAATGTTTGATTTTATGAGTTTTGTTTGTGTTAAAGCAAAAAGTTTTCGTCTTATCCCTTCCTAAGGTGCATACATTGCAGCTTCTGCACGTAAAGAAACCCATAGTTTTTGGCGGAAGCCAACACTGTTTCTGTTCTGCAGTGGTCACCAAACTGGGACAAAGCATATTCCTCAAGTTGTAACCGCGTCTGTAGACAATTTTGGGTTTAGATGGAAGATCATTTTTGATACTGGGGATTTCTGTCAAGAGGTGCCAGTGTTTTCTAAGGGTATTATAAACTCTACTGTTTTCATCAGTGAATTTTGTAGAGAAAGCAAGAGGAAATTTGTTGTTCTCTTTTGGGATCCTATTTTCCAATGTGCTTTCTCTGGTGATTTTAGCTACTCTTGCCTCTGCTGCGTTAAGTACTTTCCGAGGATAACCTCTTTGGAGGAAGCGTTCCTCGGTTTTCTTGATGTTTATCTGAAAACTCGCCTCAGTGCTACAATTTCTTCGCATCCGCAACATTTCGCCAAATGGTATATTGTTAATCACATGGCGAGGATGCGAACTTTTTAAATGCAACGTGCTGTTGCATGCAGTACTTTTTCTGTGTCTTACTATTGATCATGTTATTCTCAATAAAAAAGGTTACATCTAAGAAGTCAATTTGCTGTCCACTATATTCCATGGTGAGTTTCACATTGTACGGATTGTCATTCAAGAAGTCAAAATATGACAATAGATCCGGGGCAGGTCCATTCCACAACATGATCACGTCATCAATGTACCTGCCCCAGAAAATGATGTGATCAGACCACCTTGCCGAGTGACGGCCCCAGGCATGCTCCCGCTCAAACCAGCTCATGAAAAGGCCAGCGTAAGCGGGAGCAAATCTGGACCCCATCGCCGTGTCCTGTATTTGCTGGAACCACACTGAATTATGGAGAAAAAAGTTTTTAGACAGTATGATCTCGGTCATCTCCATCAGCACCTCATTGTGTAACCTGTGATCTGCAGTCCGTTGTCCAAGAAAAGAGGCCAAAGCTCTCATTCCAAATTCTTTTTTGATGCAAGTATATAAGCTTGACACGTCCATGGTTACAAAAAGCATATTCTCAGACCATGTCAAATTTTGGAATTTCGACAGGATGTCTTTGGAGTCCCTTATATAGGCTGGTAAATTCTGAACGAAAGGTTGAATGTATGTGTCGACATATTCCGACAATCTCTCAGTTGGAGAGTTGATACCTGCAATAATGGGGCGGCCCGGTGGAAAGGGACCGCCTTTATGAATTTTCGGAAGAATATATAAGCAAGGTGAGGTCGGTGACGTTACAGCCAGAGGGCTCTCCTTACAAGTTAGCTATTACTAGACCTCTCATTTATGGTTTTTCATTTATCATTTCCAGATGCCCCTTTCATTACAATAGAACGTTACGGACATACCTACACACACAATTACCACGGGTTAAGACCTAAGAATATCACCTTATGATCAATTTTGGTATGTTTTCATCATTTTCTCGTCTTTAATTTTCGGTTAACAGCTACTGGTTACTTTTTGCTTAGATAAAAAAGTTCTATGCTGGGTCTCCCATTTCTTTCTATATATATGATGTTCTATAAAGCTTTGAGGTGGGGACGACAGACCCAAGAGGGATTAACCCATATGGAGAACAATATGCAATAACCCAGAATATGTTGATCTTAGTTAAGAACAATCTTCAAATGCTTCCTTTAATTCAATCAATTCACTCTCTAATTGTTGTTGGCACTTTGTACGCAAGCTTTGCACTAGTTTTTTAATCTTGTGATGTATTGTCTATGAAGCCTGGCAGTTTCTGTATGAGCGTAATTGCTTCTTTTTTAATGTAAATTTTAACTGTATGTTTTTGTACACTGTCATTTTTTGTAAACAGCCCTGAAGAAGTCCCAAGAGGACGAAACGCGTCGGCTGTAGCTCCTGTATATACCTGTCACTTTCAACAGAACTGAATAAAAGAATTCTTAAAGAACGCAAGTAATAGCTGATGTGATTATTTTTGTTAACTCTATCAAAGTTAACATTCTCTGTAAACATTGAAGTGGTGCACCTTGACCTTGTGTAAAATAATCATAGTTCATGTTTTGAACCAACAGTGTTACGGTGGGTGTTTTTTGAAGTGTGCACACACATTGTCCCATATATTATAGTGTGGGTCTAAAGTAATTTTGGGAGAATACTTGACTAGGTGCTGTTCTGTTGGGAATCCTCCACCGTTGCCCTTTTTCTAAACTAAATGCACAAAGGTTTGCTCGCTTCAGCACCGGCAAACCTTAGAGAGGCGGGGTAGGAAATGGGCTGCAACTAAGAAGAAGGAAAGTTGACTCCTTCACTACTGCAAGGTTACGCTGAAGAACCAAATCCATTCAAATTGAAGGGTTGGAGTCAGGAACACCATTTGTACGTTCCTATAGGCGCTAAGAAGCACAAACACCTAACTTTAAGTACCATAGGAATATAGGGTGTTGTCTTCTCAAATTCCTATTTTTCATTGTTATTTCCACATCACGGTCCTGAAGAAGCGCGTCGGGATCCACTAGGGGCCAACGCTTAGCACGAAACATGTCAACCTAAATTTCAATTTCACTCACATATATGAGAGCAGCAGGATAATATTCACTCCTCTAACACATTTGTTTAACAGAGGTTGTCCTCATCCTTTGTTTTTAATCTTACCACAAGGACCCTCAAATAACATTCTGTTTCTGGGTACTGTGGGGCTAATTTTAACCCACTCCCACACTTTTTAGACCCACACACCCACATGCACAACTGCGGCATCTCTCCTAAAAGATCTGACAAAGAGCCCTCTCATGGGACCCGTGGGAGACAGCAGCGCCATCCCCATGAGGAGCAAACGCCAGATGATGAAGCATGACACCCGCAAGGGTGTGTGAAGGCACTTTTTCTAAAAGGAGAAATTCCCCCACCTTCATCGATATCCAACCTCAATCACAAAACCGAGACCACACTCTAGGACCTTTAGCACAGCAACCAGAATAGGCTGCCCCATCTCCATTAGGAACATTTACCCCTTAGTGATTATTATGTGATTCTTAGGGAGCAACGGTACTGCACCTCTCATTTCTAATTAGCTCTCCGTCCCCCCTCTTACAGTGTGTTGCACGCTTCAGCAACCTGACCCCAAACAGTCACAGGTGAAGTGCTTTGATCATGGATTATAGTCAGCATCTAGCCATCTGTCCTGTCTGAAAACTTCACAGCTAGAAGTTCCTCACTACGCAACACACTGCACTGTCCCCGCACAAGCTTTTGACAAACAAGTTTATTTGGGAATCCTTTACGGTTAGGCGGATTGTGCCACAAACAGTGTCCACTTTGGCCAATTCCCTGAGCAACTGGACACCAGTGTAGAAGTTATCTATATAAATGAGGACCTTTGTTAAAAAGTCCTCTACCAAGTTCCCACACAATTTTCTCAGTCACTCCAAAAGTTGACACACAACCATGGGGGTCAATCTTGGAATCCCTACCGGTGTACACCCGGAAATTAGAGACATATCCAATCCTACTGTCACACAGCATATACATCTTAATTCCATAGCGTGCCCTCTTACTAGGAATGTATTACCTAAAAACCAAGCGGCCTTTTAACAAGACCATAGACTCATCCACTGTTATTTCTTTCCCTGGGGCATCGAACTCAGAAAATCGATCTACAAAGTGATCAATGACAGGCTGATTCTTAAAAAGACGGTCACAATCAGGGTGATCTTGTGGCAATGCAAAACCATTATTGAAAAAATGCAGCATCCGAAGCAGAAGAAAATACCTATTACGACTCATGACTGCCAGAAATATAGCCATTGCCATCAAGGGGCTAGTAGACCAATATGAAGACATTGATGGCTTCCTTAGCAAGCCCATCAAAAAAGTGAAACCTAAGAACTACATCAACTCATCCAGATTTGTGGGAGTACACTGGTTAGCTCTAGAGTGGGGCCTATGGCTGGCACTGTCCTCTCTCATATACTGTTCAGTATACACATTAATCTGCTCAACAATCTCTGCCACATATACATCTTACATAATGAACTGAAACAAATGTATCTGCAAAAAGTTTTCAGTATCAACTCCACACCCTGGAACACCAGTAAAGTCTGGCAATGCCGGCTGCACCATGCCTGGGGCAACCCAGAGGTCAGCACTTCCAACAGGAATCTTTGCCGCCCCAAGCAGCAGCCAAGATGCCTCTTGCTGCACTATCGGCACACCAGTGTCCTCCTCTAAAACAGGCCCTTCATCTGCACTAAGAGTAGCTTCATCCGCTCTGAGAGTAGCTTCCAATGATTCCTCGTGGACAGAAAACTCACTGCCTGAATCTTCCACTGCCTTCTCTGCTTCAGATGCAGTCTGTCTCTGAACCACGGTCAGAGGAAGACTCAAAAAGCATGCCAACAACCTGCTGAGTAGTAATCCTGGGGCTAGCCACAATCATTACTAAGGACTGCATAAACAAGTGAACAACCAACACTGTGCAAAGTAAGTGAGTAAAGCAAATGTGTGCCTTTATCATAAAGATCTATATACTCAAAAACAATACGATTCACTTGTAGGAGACAGCTACACTCACCAGTACCTACTCTGCAGAGACGCATCAAAAACCAACAATACCCTACTAGAAAGAAAAAAACAAAACCAATTATTCACAAGACAACTAAATACACATCAAACACAAATGCAAAAAGTTTTTCACAATAAAACAGAACCTAAGCATTCAGCTATTATTACACGATTTACAAAAAGACATTTATGCAGGGAAATTAAACTCTTTTAGAGTAAGTTGTTCAATTTTTTTTTTCAAATGTAACTACACAAACTGCAGAACTACCAGTGACGAACCCACAACATCAGACAAAAGCCTTGAACTAGAATAAAAAGTAAAAGTAAAACATTACAACCGTAATTCACAAGAAATAAAACAATTAACAATATAACAGGCTTTGTCACTACTAAAATGACCAATCTACCACCAAGGGGGACAGAAAAACAGTCAAAACTAAACAAGCATTGGCATAGCCAATAGGTCTCGCCTTTGGGACCTTATGAGATTTTAGCCATGCAACAGTTGATGTTATTGCAACAAGGATATTGTGCTGCATAACTAAATACTTATAAGGTCTCAATTAACTCTGAGCTCCGCAGAAGCTAAGCGGAGATGAATGCGTTGCTACTTGAACCGATTTCATGGGACAATGGATGGCCTTTGAAAGCTGGACCTCACAGAAGGAAGCTTAAATGTAATGAAAGTAAGCGCTATATAAAAGCAATTACAATACAATACTCATCTTGCAGCAAGCTGAGCAGAGAAAAACGATGATCAAAAGGGTGCACACCCTGGGCAACTGCTTGAAAACACGGGGCAACTGCTTGAAGAGCTACCGATAAGGAGGCACTAGACTGCCTGAAGAGGCATCACATATGGACCCACAGGTATAATATACAAGCTTGTTTAGGGATTCGGCGCCATCTCAAGAATTGTGGGCGAGGCTCGGAGGGGAAACATGGCGGCTGCTTAGAACACGGTCGCAGAGGCTCCAATGAAGGAGAAGCATGAATAACGGCAAGTTTCGGGGAAGGTGCCGAAAAAAAAGGGCCCTAAGGTTATGTGAGCATTCAGGGAAACTCAGCGTGTGAGCAAATCCTGGTATAATCGGCGGAATCAGGTAAAACTTACCGAGCGCCGCGGGTGAGGAGCGAGTCGGGTTTCCTGTGCCTTCCTGGCTGAGCTCTGGGCGCGGCTAGTCTGGTCTTGGGTGCATCTGGAGGTGGAGGGCTCCTGGTGCGAAGTGGTAACACGGAAGCGCGGCTGGAGAGGCAATATTGATTCTGAGAAGGTGCAGAGGCTAAAAAGACGAAAGTGGATACTGCAAATTCTTCGATTCAGGACCTCTGCTAGGCCCGTGTGGCTCGAGAACTTGGCAGGTGCCTGAGGGCATTATCACGGAGGGCGAGTCACGGAGGTCTGCATAAAGAGATATTAAAAGTGAGTAGACTCAGTACTGCTTCAGGAGGGACGGAGGAGGTGAGGGAGAAGAAGGGCGCTCTATTTGAGGGGAGCAGGCTGAGAGAGGGGAGTGCAGGGAATCCCGGCAGAGAAAATTTGAGAGGTCAGAAATTGGATCTAAGCTCCTCAGTAAATAGGGTGTCTGGACCTCAAGTGAAGAGAGGTGTAGAGGGGGAGGTCCAGCCCGCAGTTGGTTTGCTGCCTGTAGGGGGGGTAGGAGTGGTAAAACCCCAACAGAAAAGATATCATTTAAGAAGAGGCAAAGGGGGTGGCCGTATGAGGGGGGGAAGCCCCTATCACGCAAATCAAGCGAAATAGGAAAGGCAACTATCTTACTTACAGAGGAGGTTGGTAATGACCCCGGAGAGTGGGTGACCACGAAAAATAAGACCCCTGAAAAGAAAAATTGCAAGACACAGAAAGGAGAGTTTCAAGCCTCTAACCTCAAGGTAACCCCATCCCTGAGAACCTTTTTTAAGGTAGTTCCAAAAACTGTACTGCTACAAAATCCAACTTTAGCCCCTGCTAAAGAAGCTTCAGAAGAGGAAAATATTTTAAGCACTAATAAGTTTCCACAATTGAGTCAGTATCAGCCCCCGATACAGCAGGGAACACAGCCTGAGCAGGCTGTGTCGCTTCAGATTTTAAACCAAAAAGGAGCAGAAACAGTAGGAAAACAGATGGTGACTTCAACGATTGGAGGGGGAGATACAATTCAAGAAGTAGGTATGCAGGAAGGAAACCAATCTCATTCACTATCTCAGACACAACCTCATCCGGTGCAGCACCCTAAGCTACACTCGCAGTTTCCGCCTCCACCTATGCCTCAGCCCCAGGCGCTGGCACAGCCTCCACCTCTGCCGTCGATGTTGGTGCCGCAGCCGCAGCCTCATTCTCAATTCCTACTACAGACTCAGTCTGCGACACCGTCTGTATTGCAAGACAATACACAATCAGTAGTAGAGCTAATTCAGTTACTAACAACTGAAGTACGAAGTAGATTTGAAATTTATGAGCAGAACCAGGAGGTCAGTTTGTGATAATTTGGGAAGGAAGTTGGATGAGGTGACTACTAGGACTGCACAGCTGGAAGTGGAAGTGAAAGAACTAACTTCTCAAACAAAAGCTAACACAAGAGAAATTACCGACCTTAAAGGGAGTGAGAGGATATTGAAAGAAAAAATTGAATTGTTAGAAAACAATCAAAGGCGGTGTAATTTGCGGATTTTGAAGATCCCAGAGGGAGAAGACATTAAGTCGTATGTGGTTCATCTGTTTAAAGAAGGATTGCAAGGGAAATGGATGGAAGAAGATTTAATGAAGGATATACAGAGGGTCCATAGAGATCCTTACAGTAGGAATTTGAATAAAAGCAAACCGAGGAAAATACTGGTGAATTTTCATACATATATTCTGAAAGAGGAAATTCTCCTGAAAGCATTAAAACTAAGACTTTTGACAGTGGATGGAAATGATTTTGAGATCAGATCAGACATCTCACAAATTACCGCAAACAGACAGTGCGAATTAGGAAAATTGATTGAGCTATTTTTTTTTAAATATGTTTTTATTGCAGAGTTAGAAACCACAGTATACAATTGCTCAACCAGTCCACTCATGGTGTCCCCCCGCAGCAGTCATGAGAATGTATACCATACACAGCCATTCAGCCCGCATCCCGGGAGGCCGGGCGGCGCAGTGTCCTAAAGAACAGGAAGGCATCATGGTGAGCGTCCCCTTGGGACAATGGTCGAAAGAACGTTTGACGTATCTGCTTTTACCCCCCCAACCCCAACCCGTAACAACTTCAGCCTTCCTACAAGAGCAAGTCTATGCTACCGAGACGCACTCGTTCCACCCCCTTGCTCCGTGAGGCCCACCACGTCCACTCCGTACCCCACTGCCCCTCCCGCTAACAACCAATGCCCCACAGGCCCATTCCCAATCCCAGAGATACCACTGCGGCTAACTATCTTCTGGCTCCTAACCCACCCCGAACATCCCCGAACAACCCCCTAACACCCACTTCCCGACAACCGCTAATGGTGTGTGTCTTATTCCCGATTGTGACCCATATCCCACCACAGTATCAATTGCAACCCCGAACAGTATGCCTCGCAGCGTCCTCAGGACTTATCCACTCAGTCTTCATCCTCTACCAACGAGTCGCGCAAGGCCTGCACCACCAGTTCCCACGCACGCGCCGTATCCAAGGCATTCTCATTATCAAGCTTGATAGCCTGCTTCATTCGGAGCACACTCTCACATTCCGACCACCGCAGCAACTCATTCCTCCACCGCCGCACCGACGGCCCTCCCTTGGATTTCCAATGCCACGAAATCTCCCTCTGTGCCAGTATCAACCCCAGGTCAATAAATTTGCTCGTCACTTTAGTGTGTTTAGTGTGCGGGAACCAGAGCAGCAGACATGCCGCCATGTCAAAGTCCACCTCCCTGTCTGTCACTTTGTTCAGGAGATCCCCCACCTCAGCCCAGTAGGCCTCCAGGTTCGGGCAACCCCAGAACAGGTGATCCATGTCCGCCTCCGGTGACAAGCACCTCGGGCACCGCGCGTCCTGAACCTGGAAGTATCGTTTTATCTTTTCCGGAGTCAGATAGGCCCTATGTAGCACAAAGAAGTGTACCTGCTGGAAACGCGCATTCCTCGTGCCCTTCCATGTGCGCCGTAAAATATGGCTCCACGTCGCGTCCGGTATGGGCCTACCCACACTTTCCTCCCACTTTGCCTTGAGCCCCACGAGCGGTTCCAGTCCCTCATGTAACATCCTATTATGGAGACAGGTCACCACCTTAAAAGTGCCCGCTGCCATCACAACGTATTGGCATGCCATGGTCGTGCCCGGTTCGCTGAGCCCTCCCTTCCAGTGCTTCTGGATAGCCGCCACTACCGCCGCATGTAAGAGGAACCCCCCATCTGGTAGCCCAAACTGTTCTTGTAGCACTCCGAAGGGCGCCAAGGCTCCATCAATATACAGGTCCCCCACCATTTGGAGCCCTGCCTCCTCCCATTCCAACAATGGGGACCAATCGCCCCCGTGCGATAAGGCCGTCAGCATGCCAATTGGTATCTCAGGCGCATATGGGCGGGTCGCCTTCGCCCTCCTGAGACTCCTCAGCCAGCATAACCTAAGCGTTCGCTCTTCCATAGTGAGGCCGCGCAACTCCAGTCTCTGCTGCATAACGATATAGGCCAACACATGGCGCTGTATCCCCCGTTCACGATCACCCTCCGGTCCCCGAAACACCCGAGCCACGTGTTGCGTAAGAACCTGGAGCTGTGCCGCCAAGTAATACAATTCAAAATCAGGGACGGCCATCCCCCCCTCAATCTTAGGGCGTAGCAACGTGCTCAGTGCCACCCTGAGGCGGCCATGTCCCCACAGGAAACCAATAACCATTGTCCTCAGGTCTCGAAAGATCTTCTGAGGGATCCAAATGGGCAGCGTCCGAAAGAAGTACAGAAGCCGTGGGAGCGCCACCATTTTCAAAAGAGCTACCCGACCTAGTACTGTCAGTGGGAGGGTCGCCCAGAAAGCCATACTACCTCTCAGCGCCCGCACACACCGTCCGATATTGCCCTCTAATAGGTCCGCGGTCACGTGGTAGATACGGACTCCCAAATAAGTGAAGCAAGATGGCTCCCAGACCACCCCCAGATCACGCGCCGGGCAGGGCGACTCCGCTCGTAGCGGGAATACACAGGTCTTCGCCCAATTGACCTTGAGGCCCGACAACCGGCCAAATTCGGCTAACAGGTCCATTGCTCCATCCAGCGCCCGCTCCGTATCGCCCAAATACAGCAACAAGTCATCCGCATATAGCGATATGTGATGCAGCTGCCCACCGCTATTTATCCCCTCATACCTGTCTCCCGACCTAGCATGGGTCGCCAAGGGTTCTATCGCCAGTGCAAACAGAAGGGGGGAAAGGGAGCACCCCTGTCGCGTGCCCCTACCGACCGGGTAAGCCGCGGACACCAATCCACCCAGGCGCACTCGTGCCGTCGCTGAGGAATACAGCACTTTCGTCCACCTGCGGAACCCCTCACCAACACCAAACCTCTCTAACACTCCGTCCAGAAAAACCCACTCCAAGCTGTCGAAAGCCTTTTCAATGTCCACCGATAGTACTGCCGGTGCCCCGTGCACATCTGCCACATCGTCCATCACCCCCACCAAGCGACGAATATTCAACGCCGTATTCCTCGTGGGGATAAACCCTGCTTGATCCCTGTGCACCAGGCCAGTCATATGTGGAGCCAGCCTGGTGGCCAAGATCCGGCTCAGAATTTTGTAGTCCACCGTCAGCATGGACAATGGACGATAGGATCTTACATCCGTCGCATCCCTGCCGGGCTTAAGCAGAGGCACTATCAAGGCTTCCCTCATGGAACTAGGCAAGCCCCCTGATTCAATGGCCTCCGTGTACACCACCAGTAGTCGGGGTGCCAGAGTATCCACAAACTTCTGGTAGAACTCTATCGGCAACCCATCCACACCGGGCGTTTTATTCCGCGCCATATGTTTGATGGCCACCCTTATCTCCGCCAATGTGATCGGCCCGCCCAGAGCCGCCGCGTCCTCTTCCTCAAGGACCGGAAGCTGCCTCGCTCCCAGATACTCCGCAATCTCGTGGGCCTCCACCTCCAACTGACTCCGATACAATCCCTCATAATACACGGGGAAGCACTCCAGTATCGCCCCCTGAGAATATACCGTTTCCCCCAATGCGTTACCGACGCTAAGTACCGGGCAGCCCCTAATATCAGGACTAGCAAGTCTGGCCAGGAGCGTGCCCACCTTATCTCGTTCAGCATGGGCCTTAGTGGCGTATAGCCGATAATCGTAGCTCCTCAACCGCTCCGTTTCGGAAGCAACCGCCTCCTTCGCTTCCAGCAACCGGGCCTGCAAGTCCGGGCGAGTCGGCCTGCGCCACTCCAGGTCTCTTAATGTCACTTCCGCTTTAGCAAGTGCATTCAACACAGTCGTACGCGCATTCGAAAACCTGCCCAGGCACACCCCTCTCACCACCACTTTCATTGCATCCCATTCAGTGGACCTACACGTAGTGGAACCCTCATTCTCATTGAAGTAATGGTCAATGCCCTGCTGGACCGCATCACCAAACACTGAGTCCTCCAACGTGTCTGGCTGGAGCCGCCATGTTGGAATCGCCGAGCGCTCCCGTTGCCACTGGACATGTATCAATAGGGGATTTTGGTCTGATATAGTTCTGGCTAGGTATTTCGTATGTGAAATCAATGGGGCCAGGGGGCCGCTACAGAGCACCGAATCAATTCTCACATGTAGCGCATGGAGGGCTGAAAAAAAGGAATAGTCCCTGACATCCCTATGTTGTTCCCGCCACACATCCAGCAACCCCCATCTATCCTGCCAATCCTTCCTGTGCACGGCCAACTTGCGTGCCGGGGAATCAACAAGGGGAGGGTGAGACCTGTCCAGGACCACATCTGTAATCGAATTGAAGTCCCCCCCCAATATCATCGGGCCCGCTAGAAAGGAGGCCAAGGACCCGGAAAGGCCATCGAAGAATCGGGCCTGATCAACATTCGGCACATACACACAACAGAGAGTCACATCCCAGCCATGCAACCGCCCCTCCACCGCCACAAACCTGCCCTCAGGGTCCACCACTTGGTTCAGCACCTGAAACGGTGTCCCCGCTCTCACCCATATCAGTACCCCCGGGCATAAGCTGAGTAAGTAGTACCAAACACCTGGCCCGCCACCTTTTTTGCAGTGCTGCACATTCCTGCTTCGTCAAGTGGGTCTCCTGTAGCATGGCAACCTGAACCCCCCTCCGTACTAAGTATGCATGCACCTTGTGGCGCTTGACCATAGATCGCAGCCCTCGGACATTCCACGTCAGGCATTTTAAGTTAGGTAATGTCCCCATACTGGTAGTGAACATTCCAAGTCAAACAGTGCGAGTCCGTGCACACACCATAGCAGTTGCCCCCCCCAAAACAAACTTTGGAAAAGAAAACACCCCAAACCCCGCTCCCCAGGACAGAGCTTACAAACCCAACGTCAGCCCCGGTCCAAACCTCCAACCAAGCACACATCAGACTAACCTGTGGTCGGGGGGCGTGGCTTGGATGCCGAGGAGGTAGGCAGCGTGAGCTCGGAGCTCCGCGCCCGATCCTGAAAAATATCCTGAATATCTGGTCGGACCCCGACGAAACTGATATAATCCGATACTGGAAGGTGCCACGGAGGGTCCGGCGCCGACGGCGATCGACTCGAGACCGTTCCCAGCCCGGTATTCGATTCTGAAAGTTGGACTCAGGCGTGAAGTCATCGAGCTAAGATGGCGGCGGTGGCATGAGGCACGGAGACGACGGAGTCGCAGGCCCGGAGCCACTTTAAAGGCTGCTACTCTTCTCCGATAAGAGGTGTAGGCGGACGCATCTAATCCCTCTCGGGGTTCTGGAGCGGACCTTTCGCGCGCCGCCGGCTGTGGATGAGATCCGGACCCTTGGTAGTGGCGGCAACAAGGTGGCGACAACCCAGTGACGATGACCCCGGCTCTTTGAGTACGACTGGCGCCAGACGGCTCAACGGTCTGTCGGAAGCCCTGATCCCGAGTGGCGGCTTTGGCCCCAGAGTCTAGAGTGGTGCTCAAGGAGTGGAACACAGCGGGCCTTTCCCACTACTGTTACAGGGGGACTTTCCTAGGGGCGAGGCCCTGCGGAGTGCGGAGCGGGTGCAGAGGCAGCTTTGGAGGCCACCACTCGTGCCAGCCCGGATGGGGAAGCCGAAAGGGAAGGGAGATGGTGCGACCGACACCGAAGCCACAGAAGGAGCGGATCGAGACCAGTCGGCGCTGCAGCGTATGCAGGACCGTATCCTGGAGGCCATCGCCACCACAAAGGACGCCTTGCAGCAGGACATAGCCCAGGTGGCGAGGGCTTGGGACTCCTGAAAGCTGACCACGATAAGCTCAAGGACAGGGTGAAGTCCGTGGAAATCACGGTTCAGGAATTGGCCCCGGCCCATGCAGCGGTGAAGGCGCAGATGGCGGATGTGATGGATCGATTGAAGGTGCTGGAACGGAGGGCCGAGGACGCGGAAAACCGGAATAGGCGCAACAACGTACGCCTCGTAGGCCTGCCGGAAAAAATCGAAGGAGACGATATGGTGGGCTATCTCGACAACTGGTTACGAACTGAGGTGGCACCAGAGGGATTGTCCCCCTTCTTCTCCCTTGAGCGAGCACATAGGGTTCTGGCGCGTCCGCCGGCCCCGGGCCTCCCGCCTCGCCCAGTGGTGTTCAAGTTGCTCCATTATAGGGACAGAGACTGGTTATTGCAGACAGCCAGGGAGGCAGGACCCTTTCAGGTGGACAACAACAGGGTCACTATGTTCCCGGACTATACGTTTGAGACGCAGAGGCTCAGGGCTAATTTCTTGTCCCTTAAGCGGGAGCTCCGTGATGAAGGCATCAAGTACTCCCTGCTCTTCCCGGCGAAGCTGAGAGTGGTGGTGGATGAACAGACACTCTTCTTTACGTCCTCGGCGGATGCCTGGGCCTGGTGGGACACCTACAAAGCGGGAACAGATGGCGCCAAGGCCAGGGAGGAGGAGGCTAAGGTGGCACAACCGATCAGGAAATCTCAACGGATCAGGAAGAACCGCAGGAGGACCGGCAGGCCTTCGGTGTCGCAGACGGAGACGGAGAGGCTGGCGGCCCTACAGGCAGTGGCGAACTTATCCAAAAATACCAGGAGCCAGTCCGGAAAGGGTACGGAATCGGAGGACCCGGGCACGGGCTCGGAGACGGGACTTTCGGAATTTGGTGGAGCCCGAGGCCCTATCGTGACGCCGCAGACTTCGGAGGAGATCCTTGAGGCGTGTTAACTTGGACTAGTGGAGCGGACTCGCTGGTTGGACACCGGGGCGTTGGGCCCGAGGCAGCGGAACACTGTTACATGAGGTTTCGGGGCGCTATGATGTGGGGATTGTGGGGTGGAGTATGCGGGACTGATTTGCTTTCACAAACCTTTCGCATCGAGCCGCGCCCTACTGGCCCTTAAGGTCATCGCAGTGGAGACTGCGAACATTACTGCCTTTCTTTGAGGGGTGGTTGGGAGTGTTGATTTGGATGGGGGTACTTCCAATTGCGGGGGGGCCTGTCCTGGGGGGGTGGGAATTGAGAGCAGTTGGGGTTGCTCTGGGTGTTGTTGTTGGAGGGGGGGTTTAGTTTCCTGTTTGGAGAGGGTGGGGGGGTCAGTCCGTGGTCGAGGAGCGTGCAAGGTCAATGATTTCTATTGTTCGGTCTGAATGGGCGAAGGGGAATGGCTAGTACCGGGGCATTGAAATGTGTGTCCTGGAATGTGCGGGGTATGCAGTCCATGACACGTAGGCATAAAGTTCAGGCATACCTCAAGCGTAGGGGGGTGCACATAGCGTTCCTGCAAGAAACACATCTTAACAAGCAGGAAGGGATTGCGCTACAGAGGCGATGGAGGGGACAGTTGTTCAATACAACGTTCTCAGCTTTTGCAAGGGGGGGCGCTAATTTGGATACGAGCAGGGGTTCCCTTCCAGGTTACTAAAACATTGGTGGACCCTGAGGGCAGATATGTGGCGGTGGAGGGGAGGCTAAGAGGCAGGGTAGTGTCTCTCTGCAGTGTGTACGCTCCCAATGTGGATCTGCCCGCATTTTTGTCCGTACTGTCGGGTAAACTGGCGGGCTATTTGGCGGGGCCGGTGCTCCTGGGGGGGGATTTCAATTCGGTGGAGGATGTGATTTTGGATAGGTCTCATCCCCCACTGCGTGCGTCCCCAGTGCATAGGGTGGCCAAGCGCAGGCGGGAGTGGCAGGAGAGTTGGGCCCTCACGGATGCATGGAGGGCGTTACACCCCACTACTAGGGACTACTCCTTTCACTCGCAGTTGCATGATCTACATGTTCGACTGGACGCGTTTTTGTGTTCATCATATGTACTTTCTGCGGTGGGGGGGGGCGGAATATTTGGCCCGGACGATGTCGGACCACAACCCTTTGTTGTTATCCCTGAACTGGATGGTGGCCGTTAATTGCGTACCAACATGGCGCCTGCAACCCGATACCCTGGATGACTTGTTGTTCAGGGAGGCCCTTGGAGACTGTATAGAGTGTTATTTTGAGGAGAACAGTGGTTCGGCCTCCACTTGGGCGGTGGAGTGGGATGCGTTTAAGGTGGTGGTGCGAGGGCACTGTATCGGACACACGGCTGGGGCTCGCAAGACTTTGATGGATGATTTGGATAAGGCTGAGACGCGGTTGAGGGAACTGGAGAAGGGTCGCCCGAATCACCCTGAGTTGCAGGAGGGGCTTAGTGGAGCCAGGGAGGGGCTGGCAGTGGAACTGGAACGGCTGCGCAGCTTTGATCATAAAGCATACATGACGAGGGCGCATGCGGAAGGCGATAAGGCGGGGTCTATGCTGGCGTGGCTTGCTAACCCAGTCAGGAGGGGTATGCCGATCATGATGATCCAGGAGACAGGGGAGGAGCCCTGCCATACCCAACCCGGGATACTGAATAAGTTTCGGGCGTATTATGAGAGTCTCTATGAGAGTGGAGAAACAGGGGGGATGGATGAGCTGGGCGATTTCTTGGACGGTCTACAACTGCCGAGGGTGGAAAACGCAGAGCCATAGGAGCTGGGTCGGCCCATTACGATCGGGGAGATAGGGTGTGCAGTAAAACAAATGGCCAGAAATAAGACCCCGGGTCTCGACGGACTCCCGATCGAGTTTTATAGTAAATACCTGGAGCACCTTGCTCCCCGGCTGCGAGAAGTCTACAACGAGGCACAATCGAGGGGTCGGCTCCCGGGCTCCATGTGTGAAGCCATCATGATCCCGCTCTTAAAACCGGGCAGAGAGGGGGCGGCTCTATCCTCCTACCGTCCGTTGTCCATGCTGACAACGGACTACAAGATCCTGAGTAAAATTCTTGCCAACAGGCTGCTAGTGCACATGACTGGCCTTGTTAATAAGGACCAGTGCGGTTTTATCCCGACGCGCAACACCGCCCACAATATCCGAAGGCTTACGAGACTGATGGGGGCAGACTGGCCGGGCGCCGTCTCTCCATTTGTTCTCTCTATTGACATAGAGAAGGCCTTCGACAGTCTTGAATGGGGGTACTTGTATGAGGTGATGTGGCGCTTCGGGCTGGGGGACGGATACATAAACTGGACCAAGGTCCTGTACACTGACGCGGTTGCGAGAGTCCGGGTGGGCACTCTAATCTCGAGGCAATACCCTGTCCGGCGAGGCACTAGGCAGGGGTGCTCCCTATCTCCTCTCTTGTTTGCCCTGGCAATGGAACCCTTCGCTGTGGAGGCGAGGTCGGGCCGCCACTATGCCGGATTATCGTATAGGGGCAGGCCACATCTCATTTCTTTATACGCAGATGATCTGCTGATGTTTTTGGCTAACGCGGGCCCAGAGCTTTCGGGGGCAAGACGGCTGTTGGAGCGGTTCGGCCGGTTATCAGGCCTGAGGGTCAACTGGCCTAAGTCCTGCTTATTCCCCCTGCGATCAGGAGAACCGTGCCCACTCACGGCGCAGGAACTCCGTTGGGAACCGCGCTGTCTGCATTATCTGGGAGTTTATATCTATCACACTCCGGTGGATCTGCTGGAAGGTAACATTACACGTTGTATTAATGCTCTGCGTGGGAGCATGGATTTCTGGTCTACACTGCCGCTATCCCTGGCTGGTCGGATCTCCCTGCTTAAGATGGTGGCCCTGCCCAGGCTGTTGTATTATTTTAGGACGCTCCCGGTGTGGATCCCGAGCTCTATTTTTCGGCGCCTGAGATCTCTGGTCATAGCGTTCTTATGGGGCACGGGGAGGAGGCGCATAGCGCTAGACACTCTGCTACGCCCCAAGGATGAAGGAGGTTTGGCGGTGCCTGATTTTGAAGGGTATTATCTGGCGGCGCAGCTGCAGGTCTTCACCCAGGAGGTCGCGAGAGTGTATAGGGGCCCTGAGGAAGCGAGAGCGGAAGGTACCCCACGACACGTGCTGGCATACATCACACTGCACCAGAAGCTCCTGGTTGGGGACCTGACGGTTGAGGAGCAGACGTTCCGACTCTGCTGGAACCGGGCACGTAAGCGAGCGGGGGTCCGCCTTATGTACGCTCCTGAAATCCCGTTGGGGATGGTTACGGCCCTCCCTCACGGTGGGGACTGGTCGCGCATACTGGGGTGGGAGGAGGCGAGGATACACATGCTGGGCGACTTATATGAGGATGGGGTACTGCTGCCGTTTCAGGAATTGCAGGAGCGGTTCGACCTACCGAGGGGCGACTACTTGTTGCACGCGGCAGTCACGGGCGCCATGCAGGCTCACTGGGGGGAAGGACTGCAGGAACCGGGCGCCTCTATGGCATGTCAATACACGATGATGGCAGCAGGGACTTTTAAGGCCGTCACCTGCTTGTACTCCAGGATGCTGCGGGAGACCCTGCAGCCTCTAGCAGCTCTGAAGGCCAAATGGGAGCTGGACCTCCAATTGGAGATCCCTGACACGACCTGGAGCCAGTTGCTGCGGAGAGTACGGAAAAGCTCGAGAAAAGCCAGGTTTCAGTTAATCCATTTTTACATCATTCACAGGGCATACCTCACGCCGGGGAAAATACGACAATATTTTGGGGTGGAACAAGCTGCTTGCCCCAGGTGCAATACGGTTGGGGCAGACTTGGGTCACATGTTGTGGGACTGCCCATCCCTAGGGGACTACTGGCAGGAAATTGGGAGGACCCTCAACAGTACAACAGACAGGGACATTCAGTACACGAAAGCAGTGGGGGTCCTCCATTAGTTCCCGCACACGCCTAGAAATAAGACTACTAGCAAATTTATAGACTTAGGGCTAATTCTGGCTAAGCGGGAGATAACGAGAAATTGGAAATCGAGAACAGGGCCCACTTATAAAAGATGGTATGGGGAATGCCTGTGGTGGGCGGCGTGTGAGAGCACCTTGAGGTACCAGGTGGCCTGGAGAACGAATGATGAGAAGGCTATGGAGAGGGCGACTGCGTGGGAAATGATGGTGCAGGCGCTCCGAGAAACAGCTGACGAGGAGCGGGAGGACGTGGAGGAACTGGATACGGCTAACCCTGTCACCTTACCGGGGGACACACCTTAGTGAAAGTATGTACTTCCTACGCCACAACAGACGTTCTTTCGGCAGTGATTTAGCACAGCGCGACCACGGGGGGGGGGAAGGAAGCTGGAATTGGCGGGCTGTTGGGGATCGAAATTATGGGGTGGGGGAGGGGTGAAAATCATAAAAGCAACCCAGCATTTTTTTTTTTTGGTACTACTAGTGTCAGACAATGTAAGGTATTACAAGGACTACTAATGGACGGAGGCCGAGCTGCGCCTAAAGAGGGAGCGGGCCCCCCGGAATGGAGAACAATAGACAATGTCATTTCTTGTGTTAGGTGGACTTATGATTTTGGATCTAATGTCTGTACATTTATATTGGTGATGCAATAAAAATGATGTTAAAAAAAAAAATCAGACTAACCTGTGGTCGCCACCACAGAAGGCCTTAAGGGCCCTGGGGGGGTGAGTTATCGCCGACCCCAGCGAGCGGAGCCCACGCCCCGCGCTCCCCATCCCGTTATGCCCAAGCGGCACCCTGCCCGGCAACCCACCCATCTCCATCAGGATACCACCCTACCAAAACCGTGTCCAAGTTCCGATGATACATCAGCCACAAAAAATTCCATCAGAAGTCTGGGGGGTGACCACCGGCCCCTTCGAACTCTCCGCTTCTGAAAGGTCCTCCCCAGTCCTGCCACCTTCGTCGCCAGAGTCCGTCTCCGCCAGTTCACTACCCTGCTGGGATCCCGTAATGGCCGCCGTCGCCGCCAGAGCCTCTCTCTTGTCCGCAGCCATTTGGGCCTCCCGTTTCTCCCGCTGGCGCCTGTTGCGGGACCGGATCCGTTGAGATTGTCTGACCTGGGATGTCTTAGGCCGATCCCGTCTACTCCTGTGTGACCTGTCCGTCCCGGCCCTGTACAATTCCAGCCACTGCCAAGCCTCGTCCGGAGACTGAAAGAAGTGCGTGGTCTCATCCAGGATGACCCGCAGCTTGGCCGGGAAGAGCAAGGAGTACTGGATGCCCTCTTCCCGCAGTTCCTTCTTCACCGCCAGAAACGATGCCCTAGATTTCTGGACCGCCTGGGTGTAGTCCGGGAAAATCGTAACCCTGCTGTTCTCCACCTCAAATGGACCCGACGCCCTGGCCCTCTGGATGAGGAGGTCCCGGTCCTTATAATGGAGGAGCCGCACCACCATCGGTCGGGGAGGGCGGCCCAGCGTTGGCGGGCGGGCCGGCACCCTGTGGGCTCGCTCCAGTGTAAAGAAAGGAGTAAGCCCCTCCGGTGCCACCACAGTTCGAAACCAGTTCTCCATGTATGCCACCACATCCTCCCCTTCAATTCGCTCCGGTAGGCCTACTACCCGAACCTTGTTCCGCCTATTACGGCCTTCGGCATCCTCCGCTCTTCGTTCCAGCGAATCCAACCGGGCCAGGATGTCCGTGATCTTGTGTTCCGCGGTCACCACCGACGGTTTCAGGTCCGATAAGAGCTGATCATGGTCTTTGACCTTGTCCGCCAACTTTGCATGGTCCGCTCGTAGTAGCCCCAGCCCCGTGGCGACTTGTGCAATGTCCTGCCGTAATGCCTCCTTGGTCGAGGCGATAGCGTCCAATATGGCATCCAGGCGCCGATTCAGCCGCTGCTCCTGGTCTGTTTCCGGAGGGGTCTCGCCCACCTGCGACAATGTCGCCAAGTCCTCCTGTCCCAGCTCCAAGGCCGTCGTTCCTCCCGACGCCTCCATCTTAGAGAACTGCGTCACAGGCAAAGAGACTCAACCAGTTCCGGCATTAGCCGTGTGGGGGGCAGGTGCCCCAGTAATGTACAGGATCAAGTGTCCCCTCCGATGTCCGCCACTCCAAGGACAAAGCGGGTTGGCACCATCCGGTGTGCACACCTCAAATCCGGGGGGAGGAGGGGAAGGAAGAAGGGTAGCAGCAAGTGACCGTCCCCGAGGTCCGGGCCGTGTCGGACTACCGGTCCCCCAATCTTCGGGACCGTCTCCACAGTCCCCACAGCGCCGATCTCACAACAGTGGGTCCCCCCTCCAGTCGGTGCCAAGACTGCTCAATGTCGTCGACCGGAGCCGTCGGTCCGCCCGCCGCCATTTTCCTCACACTCTCGGCGACACCTCGGTTGTCGTTCATCGAGGTTTCCCCGGGTCCAGCGAACCCCCAGCAGCCAGCCTCCGATGCCCAGTGGCCCCCTCACACTTCGTAGGACAGAATTGTCGACCACGGGTCGCTCGGGGTGCAGAAATCAGGAGAATTTGCGGGATTCCGCACGGAGCTACGAGCTCACGCCGCCATCCCGATCGGCGCCCAAGCCACGCCCCCATTGATTGAGCTATTTAAGAGCCTGGGAATCACAGCACCGAGACCGCCCTCATCGCCGCCACCGATGACATCCGAGCCCTGATGGACAATGGAGAAACAGCGGCCCTCATCCTCCTAGACCTCTCCGCGGCATTCGACACTGTCTGCCACCGCACCCTAGTACAGCGCCTCAGCAACATCGGAATCCAGGACAAGGCGCTGGAATGGATCATCTCCTTCCTCGACGGAAGAACACAGAGAGTCCGCCTACCACCGTACAAGTCAGAGGCCTCCGAAGTCATCTGCGGCGTCCCTCAAGGATCATCTCTGAGCCCCACCCTCTTCAACGTCTACATGAGCCCCCTCGCGGCCATCGCACGCAAACACAACCTCAGCACAATCTCCTACGCCGACGACACCCAGCTGATCCTCTCCCTGACCAACGACCCCGCCTCCGCCAGAGCCAACCTGCACGAAGGGATGAAAGAGGTAGCCGAGTGGATGACGACCAGCCGCCTGAAACTGAACTCTGACAAGACGGAGGTCCTCATCCTCGGCTCTTCACCCTCCGCCTGGGACGACTCCTGGTGGCCTCCCGCCCTGGGCACCGCACCCAAACCGACAGACCATGCACGCAACCTGGGCTTCATCCTTGACTCCTCCCTCTCCATGACCAGGCAAGTCAACAACGTCTCCTCGGCGTGCTTCAACATCCTACGCATGCTACTGAAGATCTTCTGGTGGATCCCCACCGAGACCAGGAAGACCGTCACCCAGGCCCTCGTCACCAGCCGACTGGACTACGGCAACGCCCTCTACGCCGGTACCACCGCCAAGCTCCAGAAGAGACTCCAGCGGATCCAGAACGCCTCAGCCAGACTCATCCTCGACATCCCACGAACCAGCCACATCTCCGGACATCTGAGAGACCTTCACTGGCTCCCCGTCAACAAAAGAATCACCTTCCGCCTCCTCACCCACGCACAAAAAAGCCCTACACGACCAAGGCCCGAGCTACCTCAACAGCCGGATCAACTTCTAAGCTCCCGAACGCCACCTCCGATCAGCCAACCACGCCCTCGCCGCCGTCCCCCGCATCCGAAGAGCGACCACAGGAGGAAGGTTCTTCTCCTACCTGGCCGCCAAGACCTGGAACTCCCTCCCTCCCGACCTGCGCCTGACCCAAGACCACCTCTCCTTCAGGAAGAAGCTAAAGACCTGGCTGTTCGAGCAGTAGCGGCAAAACCCCCCCCACCCCCCCCCCCCCCAGCGCCTTGAGACCCTACGGGTATGTAGCGCGCTCTACAAGTGTCATTGATTGATTGATTGATTGGGAGCGACGGTATAATAAAATGCAGAATTTCTGCAGAGTTGAAGATGCAGAAGTTTTTTAATATCAATCTCAGAGACAGCCGCCACGTAGAATATGGGTTGGGGATAATCTTCTGATCTGATATCTCTGAGAGTATAAAGAATCTGTAAAACATAGATAACTCAGCATACAAAAGAATAACCTTTAGAAGTACGCTTTAGATAATGTAGGCACGATAGTTAATAGAAGTAAATCTCCCGAATGGGGGCCTCCCAAGGCTTTCAGCCATCAAGGAAGAAGAGGAGAGTTTCCCGAGGGGAGGGATCACGGGTTGTTGATAGTGCACGGGTGTAGGAGCATGGGGAAAAAATAAAAAAGTTTGTCCTCTCTATACATATAATATCCCAGGATGTAATGGAGCCAGAGAGAACAAAAAGAAATGGCAGATAGTCAGAAGCCGCGTATAGAATTCCTTTCTTGGAACGTAAACGGCCTGAGAGGATTGTATAGGCGGGAGAGGTTGTTGCAGTACTTAAAGAATGCACCAGCTCAGATTATTCTGTTACAAGAGACACACTTAACCTGCAAGGAGATGAAAGAATTATTTGAGAAAAGGAAATGGGTGCAAAGTCTGATATGTACGGAACAGCAGCTCAGAATAAAAGGGGTGGCGATATTGATAAAAGCAAATGCCCAAGGCGAGATAATGGAAAGTAGAGTAGACAGGGCTGGCAGATGGGTAATTGTGAAGATAAAAAGCCATAATCAGTTATTCACAGTGGTTGGGTATTACGGGCCCAATACTGATGACCCTCTTCCGTTTGGTGAATTGGTCTCAGAGTTATTGGATTTTCCCGACCCTGTCATTATGGCAGGAGACTTTAATGTGGTCTTAGACGGAAATTTAGATCGTTCCACTAAAAGTAGGAGTAAGATGCATAATAAGTCGAGGTCCTTAATAGTCAACACATTTAAATCCTAGCCATTTTAAATAGTGATAAATAAAAAAAATAAGCGCGACCTAAAAATAATTTAAAAAAAAAGAACGAGAAATAAAAATAACTATCCGAAATAACCAACAAATAACAAACACACACCAGCCATTTTAAATAGTGAAGATAAAAAAATAGCCCTACAACTCTTTTCATGAACGTAACACCAAAACACTGAAAACAAAATGGATGCCAAAACGGATTTAGAAACTTAAAACAACACTTTTTACATCGATTTTTTAAATTGCATGTTTACACAGCAAATAAAAACTGACCCTCTAACCTTTTCACACAGCGACGACCCGGAGTCATTGAAAAACAGATATTTTGACACATACAAGTAAGTTTATGAAGAAATTGAAGTATAAAAAGGATTTATCCTTAATAACCATTAATATTAAATCATATAATTAATTAAATTACAGACTTACCATAATTTGCTGATTTGAAAAAGCTATTTTTTCAAGATAAAGCGAATTTCGACAGATATGTAAGTACCTATAAATATTAATCATAAGTTTGCAAAATAAGTAAAATAGCAGCATAACCCAATTTGTTTAAATGAGGTAACATAAAAAAAAGCCACAATGTTTATTAATTCAAATTAATGAATATAAGTTTGGTAAATGTCAAGGGACACAGTGTTAGACATTTTTTCCAGTATTAGAAATGTATTTATATAGTGTTTAAAAAAAAAAAAAAAAAAAAAGAATAAGAGATAATCGATTTACTTATATTTAAAAATAAGCAAATATCAAATGTCATTTTTCGACAGCAAAAGAATTAAATTTGAGAAAGCCAAAACATACATAAAAACAGCGATTTCAAAAAGGAGCCAAACTCCCTATCAACAATATCTAAAAGGTACCTATTATCAAATATTTAAAAATATTTGTTAATTTGTAAAACGTAAAGAACTTTTTCTGATACAAAGAAAATTATGACCATTTTCACACAGATTAATAAAGAAAGAAAATAACGAGAACTTGCTTGATCGAAAATACAAAGGACGATATTTAAAAAGGTAAAATTTACAAATAAAGTGTAGGGGTAACATTTACTATTCTAACTCAGCTACAGCGGCCAGAAAGCTGTTACACTGGCTTCCTGTTGAGGACCCTATCCACTTCAAGACCCTATGTATGACCTATAGGGCCCTAGCTAAAAATAGTCCCACTGGTGTAGGATCTATTTTGTCCCGCTATACTCCCTCTAGGGATCTGCGTTCCTCTAGTAGACTTCTTTTGTCAGCCCCTCGATTCAGGAGAGCTAAATGGGGTGGCAGGGCTTTTTCCACCTTGGCGCCCAAGTGGTGGAATGCCCTCCCACTGGAACTAAGATCCCTACCCACTCTTGAGGCATTCAGAAGTGCTCTAAAGACGCATCTCTTTGTGCAGGCTTATCTGTAATGGTGTCATGCTTATGTTTATGATATGCTTTGTTAGGCGCCTTGATGCCTTCTGGTTATTGTTTGCGCGATACAAATTTTATTCAAATCAAATCAAGGTGTAGCAGTAGGGAAAGTGTGGGATATTGTAGGGGTACCATTTACTATTCTAACTCCAGGAAGGTGTAGCAGTAGGGAAAGTGTGGGATAGTGTAGGGGTACCATTTACTATTCTAACTCCAAGAAGGTGTAGCAGTAGTGAAAGTGTGGGATAGTGTAGGGTTTTAATTTGGTATTCTAACTCCAGGAAGGTGCAGGAGTAGGGAACATGTGGAATAGTGTACAGGTACCATTTAATATTCTAACTCCAGGAAGGTGCAGCAGTAGGGAAAGTGAGGGATAGTGTAATGGTGTAATTTACTATTCTAAATCCAGGAAGGGGCATCAGTAGGGAAAGTGAGGGATAGTGTAGGGCTGTAATTTACTATTCTAACTCCAGGAAAGGTGAATATGTAGAATAAAGTATAGATAGTGCATAGGAATACAGTCATCTAATCTTTTAAAAAAAGTTTCCAGAAAAAGGCAATACCCCAGACTGAAAAGGTAAAACAGAGCAAAATGCAAAAATATAACACTAAACATAGAGCAATATTTTAGTATTGTAACTCCAGAAAGGTGCAGCAGTAGGAAAATTGAGGGATAGTGTAGAGGCGTAATGTACTATTCTAACTCCAGGAAGGTGCAGCAGTAGGGAACGTGAGGGATAGTGTAGGGGTGTATTTTACTATTGTAACTCCAGAAAGGTGCAGCAGTAGGGAAAGTGAGGGATAGTGAGGGGTGTAATTTACTATTCTAACTCCAGGATGGTGCAACAGTAGAGAAAGTGGGGGATAGTGTAAGAGTGTAATTTACTATTCAAACTCCTGGTAGGTGCAACAGTAAGGAAAATGAGGGATAGTGTAGGGGTGTAATTTACTATTCTAACTCCAGGAAGGAGTAGCAGAAGGGAAAGTATGGGATAGTGTAGGGGAACCATTTACTATTCTATCACCAGGAAGGTGTAGCAGTAGGGAAAGTGTGGGATAGTGTGGGGGTACCATTTACTATTCTAACTCCAACAAGGTGTAGCAGTAGGGAAAGTGTGGGATAGTGTAGTGGTACAATTTACTATTCTAACTCAAGGAAAGGTGAATATGTAGTGAAAGTGAGTGATAGTGTAGGGGTGCAATTTACTATTCTAACGCCAGGAAGGTGCAGCAGTAGGAAAAGTGAAGGATAGTGTAGGAGTGCAATATACTATTCTAACTCCTGTGAGTTGAATCTGTAGTACAAGGGATAGATGGGAAAGTGAGGCAAAGTGAAGGGGTGTCATTTACTATTCTAACTCTAGGATAGTGCAGCAGTAGGCAAAATAATAGATAGTGCACAGGAATACAGTTATCTAAACGTTTTAAAACAGTTAAAACATGCTATAACATATTCTTTCTTTTAAGTCTTTGCAGAATCTCAACTACCTAACAAAGAAAAGCAAAGCAAAGCCAATACCAAAAACACAGTTTACAGAAAAAGGAAAAAAGACCAGACTAAAAAGGTAACACAAATCAAAATGCAACAGTATAAAACTAAACATAGAGCAATACTTTAGTATTGTTACTCAAGGAAGGTGCAGCAGTAGGGTAATTGAGGGGTAGTGTAGGGGTGTAATGTACTATTCTAATTCCAGGAAGGTATAGCAGTAGGGAAAGTGAGGGATAGTGTAGGGGTGTAATTTACTATTCTAACTCCAGGAAGGTGACGCAGTAGGGAAAGTGAAGAATAGTGAGGGGTGTAATTTACTATTCTAACTCCAGGAAGGTGCAACAGTAGGGAAAGTGGGGGATAGTGCAAGAGTGTAATTTACTATTCAAACTCCTGGTAGGTGCAACAGTAAGGAAAGTGAGGGATAGTGTAGGGGTGTCATTTACTATTCTAACTCCAGGAAGGTGTAGCAGTAGGGAAAGTGTGGGATAGTGTAGAGGAACCATTTACTATTTTAACTCCAGGAAGGTGTAGCAGTAGGGAAAGTGTGGGACAGTGTAAGGGTACCATTTACTATTCTAACTCCAACAAGGTGTAGCAGTAGGGAAAGTGTGGGATAGTGTAGGGGTACAATTTACTATTCTAACTCCAACAAGGTGTAACTGTAGGGAAAGTGTGGGACAGTGTAGGGGTACCATTTACTATTCTAACTCCAGGAAGGTGTAGCAGTAGGGAAAGTGAGAGATAGTGTAGGGGTATAATTTAGTATTCTAACTCCAAAAAGGTGCTGCAGCAGGGAAAGTGAAGGATAGTGAGGGGTGTAATTTACTATTCTAACTCCAGGAAGGTGCAGCAGTAGGGAAAGTGAAGGATAGTGAGGGGTGTAAAATACTATTCTAACTTCATGAAGATGCAGCAGTAGGGAAAGTGAGGGATAGTGTAGGGTTTTGTAATTTACTAGTCTACGTCCAGAAAGGTTCAGCAGTAGGAAAAGTGTGTGATAGTGTAGTTTAAGATTAACATGTAAAAATTCACATAATAAATTCTTTTTTATATTTTGTTTAACAGATAATGTCAACTCAAGAAACTGCATCCTACATTAAATCTAAAAAGGGAAACCGCTTGTTAAAACATGCTGGAGATATATATATATATATATATATTGTAAAGAAAGGATAAGTGAACTACGTAGACATTGGAGGTGTGTGCAATATTACTCATCCCATTGCAGTGGCAGAGTGGTTACCGTTGGTGAAACAGTTATTAAAACAACAGATCATAACCACTCTGCCTATGCAATGGAGATTGAAGTAAGGGAAACAATGAATGAAATGAAAGAAATTGCATGCACCTCCAATGACACTACTGGATCTATTTTAAGAGAGGTTGCAAAGCATGTCCCCAGTCATGTTGCTAGTAGTATGCCTATTATTCCCAATTTGCGAAGAATTATTCAAAGACAAAAGAAGGCAAGTAATACAGATACTACAACTCCTCATACCTTTTCTGACATTCAATTCCTGATGAACTCACTATTTCTTTTTCTAATGAACCTTTCCTCCTGCATGACAACCAAAACCCTCAAACGTATTCTTATCTTTAGTACACCCCGCAATCTTGTTAAGTTAGAGAACAGTGAAATTTGGATGATGGATGGGACATTTAAAAGTACACCCCATCCTTTCACCCAAATTTACACTATTCACGCAGATTAACCACAATGTCATTCCCTAAGTATATAGTTTGCTGCCTGATAAGCAATCTGCAACCTACACTGAGCTTTTATCAGTGATTAAAAGGAAAACATCCAATAAAATTCCTAGGAAGATAATTGTTGATTTTGAATTGACTATGATCAATGTGATCACTAAATCGTACACGGATACTCAAATTCAGGGATGTTTATTTCATTTTTCCCAGGTATTCTGGCGTAAACTACAAAAAACATCCCTAGTTGCAGATTACTCAACTGATAGCAAACTACAGTTCGAATTAAAAAAACTAACAGCTCTTTGCTTTGTTCCTCCTGAAAGTGTAGACGAGTACTACACTGCAATTACAGAATCAGAATTTTATAACGAAAATGAAGATAAATTGGCAACCGTACTAAATTATTTTGAGGACACACAGATTGGGCATCTATGCAGATCGGGTTGCAGGAGGAAGCCACGTTTCCATGTGGAGTGATGGAACTGCTACACGAGCTGTTTAAAAGGAGAAGAAAAAACAAACAATGCTATAGAGGGATGGCATAACTCCTTCAACCATACAATTGGCAAACCACACCCTAACTTCTATTCATTTTTGGAAACTTTGAAGAAGGAGCAAAGTTTTCAAGAAATGAGAATCTCTCAAACATTAACTGGCAGCCTAAACCCACGCATTTCCAAAAAAGCAAAGGAAATGTCTGAGAGACTATTGGCTATTCTACAACAGTTTTCGTTGTGTGTGGCTTTAGACTACCTTGATAATTTTGCTAACATTCTACATTTCTAAATATAATTTACACCTTACTTTCCTGCTTTTACCTAAATTATATAAACGTTTCAATTCAGTTGGCATTAACAATTTTCTAAATTATTTTTAATCAATTAACGTTTGGTCAGCTTACCTGTAGTTGTCTTCTTTCTTTTTCTTCATCTTGTTTCCCCAAAATAAATCAATTTTGTGCCAAAATCCAATAACCCAAGCAATCCAAGGATGTTACATTTTTTTTCCTTTTTTCCAATTAGATCACCTTTTTTTAATTTCCTTATTTTAAATCCATTGTTTATAATTAAAAAAATGCATTAATTCAGTTTAAAAAAATATCTTCTTGAATCGGATACAAAATATTCCAAAAAAAAAAAGCCTTCTTTTTGAGTCCTCTCATTAATCTTCTTGTTTCAAAGTCAAAATCGAAACCCATGTGTAAATCAATGTCTTCAAAGGTATTATTTTTTCACAAAAATCCATCTTCCTATTTTCAACATTTGTATTCTTTAATCCAATGTCCAGGAAATCCTTTTACTTTCAAATTGCTTCCTAAAACTAATCCAAAGTCCACGAAATCCAAGATCTTTCCAACTCCATCCGGAAAGGTTTACAAAGTCCATATGCATCCTGAAAGTAATCCAAAGTCCCCGAAATCCTTGTTTTTTCCAAGTCCATCTGGAAAGGTTTCCAAAGTCCACGTGCATCCTGATAGTAATCCAAAGTCCACGAAATCCATATTCTTTCAAAATCAATCTGGAAACGTTTCCAAATTCCATGTGCATCCTGAAAGTAAAACAACGTGCACGAAATCCCAAAACTTTCTAAATCCATCCGGAAAATAATACTAAGGGGTCCATTACGATGCCGGGCGGTTTGCCTCCGCCAGGCTGGCGGTGGCCACCGCCGGCCTGGCGGAGGCAAACCGCCCGACATCGCAAGCCCAAATCCCCCGCCATATTAGTATGGCGGAGGGGAAGGTGGCGGTGCAAAATACCGCCCGCCTGTTTCCCGCCCCGGTCGCCTTGCGGCCGGGGTGGAAAACGAGTAACATGCAGGCGGTGTCTGTCAGACACCGTCCGCAATATTACAATGGGCTTTTTACAATGCCTTTCCGTGGCGGCATTGGCATGCGGTGTTCACTCTGGGGGCCCCTTGTGGGCCCCCAGAGTGAAGGCCAACGGGGGGTGGCACACTGGGGGGTACCTGTGGTGCCTGCCGCTTCGATTGTGCAAAGGCGTGCTTTTGTTTTTAACATTGTGGCGGGCAGAGTAGTGAGCACCGCCCGCCACAATGTTAAATTGAGGAATGCGCCCGCCACTGTGGCGGGCGCATCCTAATGGCAATGTCGGGACCCCAGCCCTTTAGGCGGGCGGTCCCGAGTTCCGCTAGGGTGGCGGGCGGGCAAAGCCCGCCCGCCATCCTAATGTGCCCCTTAGTCCTAGAAATCCATGTTCTTACTATGTCCATCTTGCAAGGTTTCAAAAGTTCCCGAAAGCCAATATTTTCAAAATTCAAAAACGCCATAAAAACCACAATTCAAGAAAACAAATATGTTTCCAACTAGATCACACAAATAATCCAAAATCCACAAAACCAGCTGTCTTTCAAACTCGATCTCTAAATTATTTCCAAAAACATGTATTCGATGTATTTTTTATCAATGCATTTTAAATGATAACTTTCCTTAAAGCAATAAATAGTCAGACATCCTAAAATAACATTACCATTCACCTTTCTTTAACAAAGTACATCCTTAAATAACATTAACCTATTATTTATAGCGCCCCGACAAAGGCATACTCTGCTAACATGATCGGCGACATGCTGAAATTACAACGTAAACATTACATTTATCATATGCAACCTCTCCTTATCCTTTCTTTACAATATATATATATTAATTGACATTCTAATGTTTATAAATAAAGTTTAAAGAGTTTCCTACCTGAGCGCAGATCAGCTTCCTCCATCGACGCTGTTGAAAATGGCCAATTGCATGGACGTTTACGCGTCAACGTCATCAGAAGCTACAAAGATGAAAAAAGGGCTATTTCTTATTTTTTTGTAATAAACGTATTAAAACATTTATTAATGTTACTTTACATTTAAAATTTTACAAAAATAATACAAAATTTAATAAAATTATTCATTTTCTAAAATAATTTTTTTAATAAAAAAACTACAAGTAAAACTATTGTGTCTTTGTTTTTTATAATGTAATTATTTTAAATTACAAATATTTATAGATTTTATATCATAGTTAATAATGATAAATAGTACTTACCTCTATGCTTATTCCATTTCCATCCAAAACTTCTCAATTCTACTTTTTAAGCAGCTTCCAAAGTAGTTCCGCTGTATTCATACCTTCAACTATGGAAATAAATAAAGGACAAAACTCTCCATTGAATTCAATACAAAAGCGTGGGAAAATGTCATTTTTTTATTTTTAAAAAAAACTTTTTTAAATCTTTTAAATTTCTTGACAATATAGATTTTTTTCATTTATTTGTTCATGTTCTAGAAATGTTTTTTTTTTCTTAAATGTATTTTTCCCAAAAAATAATATTATTTTCAAGTATCTATTAATTAATCAATATTCTATTAATAATTTAAATGTAATTTGAATATTAATATGTTAAATGTAATGATTCATTTAAAATTAGGTTTTTTTACAAACATTCCATTACTTAATAAATTATACTTTAATTATGTTATACTTACTAAATTTTTTTGTAATTGGATTTAATATTTTGAACATTTTTATTTTTTTATTTTTTGCTATATATTCTATAACTTAGTGATTAATAATAAAGCATTCATTTTTTTTCTTCATTTTAATTAAATAATCCAAAACATTTTAAAAAAAAATTATGTTATTACCACAGGATTGTTTAAATTTATATTATACTTCTATAATTTTTTTGATATATTTTAAATATATAAAATATAATAAAATAACTTTACTCATATTTCATTTATTTAAAATGTTACTTGAGTATTAATTGTATTAATAATTTTATTTAAAATTAATAAAATTAATGAATATATACCTTCAGTAATTTTTTATTACTTGCGTATTATACTTTAAATACATAAATATATTAAATCTAATCAAATAAATTTACTCATATTTCATTGTTGGAAATGTTACTTGAGTATTAATTGTATTAATAAATTTCATTAAAATTAATCAAATTATTTCATATATACCGTCAGTTTTTAATTTATACTTAAGTATTAATTATCTATTATTATTGAAACAGATTTTCAATTGTTTAAAATTGTTACTTTTTCATTTTTTTTAAATGTTACTTAAGTATTAATGGTATTAACATTTATATTTTTAATTAATCAAAATATTAAATACATTTTTTATTTGTTACTAAAGTATTCATGGGATATAAATCATTTAATAATGTAAATTAAAAAAAATATTAAATATTCCTTAATTATTTAAAAATTTTAAAATAGAAAGAAATATAAAAAAATACATAATATTTACGTTGTAAAGACTTGCGTTGTAATGACATCTGCGTTGTAACGGCATGCGTTGTAAAGTCATGCGTTGTAAAAGTTGCGTTGTAATGGTAGTGCGTTGTAAAAGTTGCGTTGTAAAGGATGTTCCCCGTGAGGAGGGTCAAGCTTCTATCCAGACTCATAAATGAAATCTTGTGGCAGTGGTAGAAAAAAGGTTACAAGACAGATGGCGCACTGGTAAATTGGCACATTTTAACTATGGGGAGGGTGTGGCAAGCTTCTAGCTTGGAAAATAAAAAGTGACCAGGTGAGAAGGTATATAAAGGAGATAAATTACGAGACAGCAGGTGGCCCAAGAAAAGTTGTGGATAGTACGGAGAACATAATATTAAAATATTTTAAACAAGTATATACAGAAGACTTGAGTACAACAGGGGCCGAGGTATTAGAATGGCTACACCAAGAGCTCCCACTTGAAATCAGAGTGTCAGAAGGAGGATATTAATGAGGAGTTAATGGAGGAAGAAATTGCGAAGGCCATTGAACTAGGGAAAGCGAATAAGGCGGCGGGCCCGGATGGTCTCCCTACGGAATTATATAAAAAAATAGAGAAAGTCGTAGCCCCAGTCCTAAAGAAACTGTTTTCTGCAATATTTGAAAGGGGGGAAAAAGCCCTCCCTCTTGGAATGAAGCCACTGTCACGCTCATACTAAAACCAGACAAACCACCAGACTGTTGCGACTCGTACAGGCCCATTTCGCTCTTAAATTCCGATTATAAGATCTACTCAAAAATATTAGCGGATAGGCTAAATGGGATGGTGGGAGCACTCCTACACGAGGATCCAAAAGTGTTTGTGAGAGGGAGAAATATTAAATATCTTACACATAACCTCATAGGTGCCATTGATCAAGCCGCGGTAGATAAAGTGCCTTTAGCAGTTATCACTGTTGATGCAACTAAGGCTTTTGATCGTGTGAATTGGCGATATTTGGAGGAAATTCTGAGGCTATCTAACTTAGGAGGAAAATTCTGTAATGCCATAATGCTACTGTATAAAGCCCCATCTGCAAAAATATTAATAAATTGAAGCTTATCAAAAAAGTTTAACATTTGTAGGGGACAAGACAAGAGTGCTCGTTATCCCCACTACTTTTTAATTTATACATTGAGCCCCTAGCGGAAAAGATTAGGAAGCATATTGAAATATTCCTTTTAAAGAAAGAAGTTGGGAAAAGAAAGTGGGCTTATACGCTGACAACCTGGTAGTGTATACATAGAACTTGGACTCAGCCTTACCAGTGGTGAGTGACCTTGCTGCCAGTATTGGCAAGATTCCAGGCTATGAAATAAACCAGTGTAAAACGGTTATTATGGTCTGGAATATGGATACACGGGTAGAATGTGTAAAAGAGGAAATGAGATACTTGGGTATAAAAATAGTGCAGAATATAGAGAAAATTCCTGAAACTCATTTCCAGAAGGTTAGTAAAGAAATTGGGAAATTGCAGCTGGGCTGGTCATATCTCCCACTATCAATTTATGGAAGAGTTAACATCATTAAAATGACTATCCTTCCAAAAATTACTTTTCTATTCCAACACATTCCGATGGCCTTCAAGGAAGAGTGGCTTAAAAAGGCTCAGTCCAAAATCTCCAGCTTCATATGGGCCTCCAAAGGCGTGCGTATCTCTGGAAGAAACTAAGAAGGCAATATGAGAAAGGAGGACTTAAGCTGACGGATCTCTTTTACTATGCATGGGTGTTTTTGTTAAATGGGAGAAGTCTGTTTAAAGCTCCAGAAGAGTCGGATATAGGCAGAATGTATAAAGCGATGTTAAAAAACGTAAATGGAGGAGACACTGACTTCATACATAAATACGGGGACCCTCGTTATTTCAAAAAGATTCGGTTAAAAACTCTGCAGGGTTTAGGTACAACCTGGTATAAAGTTAGGAGGGAATTAAAGATCCAGTATTATAGCTGTTGGGCGCCAATCTTCGACTCGCCAGGATCCCTGGAATGGACGAAAGACAGTCTGGCACAGCCACTAAAAGAAGCGGGAATCCTGCTCTGGGGTTCTGTGATGAAAAATTAGGCTCTAATCTCTTGGGAGGAGGCCCAAATACTAACAAATGGACGATTATCAAGATTTAAATATCTCCAAATGTTGAGTTGGAGTCGTACTGAGGGACTCGGGGTTGGACAGGATAATAAACTGGAAGAATCTCTGGCGGCTGGAGTAAACAAGAAAAAAGAGGTGTCACAAGGTTATTGGCTGTTGGTGGAGCTGAGTGATGGTGATTTTAATCTGCCGAAAGAACTGTGGGAGAAGAGCTTGCCTCGTGAGCAGCTGGAAGAATTATGGCAAGTATCTTGTACTACTTTATACTCCACAGTACGGCCCACAAATTTAAGGCGGAACCACCTCTTTTGTCTCCACAGGGTATATTGGACGCCATACAAATTATCCAAAATGGGGAATGGAGCAGTGCCAAAATGTCCTAAGTGTGGTAAAGTAAAAGGCGATGATATACACATGTTTTATGACTGCCCATTGATCAAGGATATTTGGTTGGAAGTGAGTAACACAATCTCTGTTACACTTGGAGAGACGCTCCAGGTAAGCATAACTTTGATCTTTTTTGGGATCCCTGTTAACTATACATCACAGATAACAAACACAAATAAATTGATTTTCCTCCTCATATTATTAGCTCGTAGGGAAATATGCAAAAATTGGGTGAAAGTGGCACCTCCCAGTAAAATAGAATGGTTGGCCTCTACACAACATACTAACGTTTTAGACAGATCTTCAATAAGTAAGAGAAATGGGTTGAATCTATAAAAGTCAGATGATTAGGCCTCTATTCCATATTGCCTAATATTCTGACGGTGGCACACAAGGGCGGTAAAGAATCAGCTACCGATGGGTGAATAAGGAGGGCACGGTGTGGAGTGATCCATCCCAATATACAGACGATGGGGTCGTTTCAGCCCTTTTTTGACTGGGACCTGAGACCCAAAACACTGGTATACTTGGGCAATGAGGACATAATTTTTTTTTTTTTTAAATGACGTGCACCAGCTTTCAATCCTTTCCCTATCCCCCGCCAGCCTTAATTCCCACAGCCCCTCTGCGTGTAGCGCGTTCCCACAATGCGCATTCTGCGGAAATAGGAGTCTGAAAATGTAAGACAGAAGGCAAGACTGCACACCACAGTGGTGTCTAAAAATAGGCAAGGGAGCCCCCTCCTGCCAGAACTCCGCGGTGTCAGTCCCTGCGTACGAAGTGCTCCCCACCCACCTTGCGCAGGGGAAGCACCTCCCCTTAGAACCTGCTCCTGCCGGGACTCAGCCCACCCGCTCGCCTCGTGAATATTTTCCCAGCTGCAAAACAGGGAGTCGGGACCTCGGCTTACCCTAGTCACTGAACTCTAGGACCCTGGATGCATTTCTTTAACACTGAGGCTCAGTTCGATTATCTACCAAATGTAGAAGCACTTAGAAATTAGGTAAACAGTGTTGTTAAACGCTAGGAATAACGAGCATTTACATGACTGCCCTGCAAAACCTTTAACCCGCTCGAGGAAAAAGGGAGGTAGTAAGATAGGACAAAGGAGAGGATGGGGAAATAATGATAGAAAGAAAACAGGTGGGGGGGAGAGGGTATTCAGCCATATGGAAGAGAAGGACCTGTAGGGAGCCGGGGTGAATCACAAAGATGAGACAAAGAGGAAATTGTGAGAGGAGGCAATGGATGGACATCCTCAAAACCAGTGCTTGGAGGTTCCCGAAACCAATAGCGCTGTAAGGCCGTTCTAATGGCATAAAGCGCTACATCAATATCTGCCATTAAAAAAATCAACGTATGAGAAATGAAATAATGTAGAAGGGAGAGGGTCAGACAAAGCTGGGGGTCGAAGGACGATGGAAAGTCGTGGAAAGAAGGTAATGGTTGACAGAGAAACAAATACAGCAGCTATGCATGCTTTTGCACCCAAAGCTGTGCCAATGGCATTAGGTCTCTCTCTTATGCAGCGCATGAGCGCTGCCTAGGTGAGACCCAAAATAACAAATAACCCATCCCATTGGGTAACTCTTACCAAGGGGCCACATCGAAACATAAATATATACATATCCCTGGTTCAAGTGAGTTTTCATACCCCCCCCCCCAACCCACGGGCAGATAGGTCTTCAAATAGGGCTGACCCGCCCCCGTGGGGGCGGACAGAAAACCGTGGGGTTTTCTGCCCCCCTCGTTCCCCAGGGGGGCAGAAAATACATAGACATTTTCCCCCCCTTGGATGCTACCCTTGCCTAAGGGGACGCTTCCATTCAAAAAAACAATCACTGGATTTAGGGACTGTGGCTGTTTTCTGTCCCCCTGGGGGCAAATTGGCCTAAAAAACAGGGCAAACTGCCCCCAGGGGAAGCAGAAAACAGCCATTCGTGCCCAAAACAAATGAGTTGCGATCCTTGCCCAAGGGATCGCCCCAATCCTAATATTAATAAATCTGTGGCTCCAGTGGGGTTTTCTGCCCCCAAACTACCCCGATGATCTGTCCCCAGGGAAGGGGGGGGCAGAAAAGTCTAAAAAGTGTTGTGCCCCTTTAGGAAGCGACCCTTGCCCAAGGGTTCGCTTCCATTTACAGAAAAAAAAAAATCCCTGGTGCCTAGTGGGGGCATACCTGCTGCATGATCGCGACACCATGTGCGATCGTGCAGCAGGAATGCCCTGCAAAGAGGCACCAGGGGAGAGAAAAAACTCTTTCCTCTCCCCAGGTGCCTCAATGCATGAAGATCTGCCCCCCCCCCCTCTGCCACCCCCTCACCCCCCCCCCCCCCCCCCATCCCATCGGAGCAAGGAAATGTGCCTGTTTCCGGCTGGATGCCTGGAAGCAAATGGCTTCCAGTGCGTCCGGCTGCTCCTGATGACTTTGGCGCACTGATGTCATGGGATTGCCCGGGGGGAGGTTGGTGGGGGATCGGGGTGGCAGCGCAAACACTTCGGGTTCTGTCATGAGCACACACTCACCGTGGCTCATGATGGAACCGTTCAGTCATGAGAAGGGGTTAAGTGAAAAACTTAATAACAGCACCAATCAGCTCAAAAACATTGTGCAGGGCCACACTAATAGAGTAAAATGGGCACATATAGGAACAGTGCTTAGAAGTATTGGCAAAGCCAACAAGTTTCTCCTTTGGGAATCATTACTTTGCCAATTGTTTTAGCAATTCTGTACAGTATCTCTGATGCTGTGCAGCATCGCTAAAAAGTAAATATTTAAAAAAACACTATGAAGCATTTGTACTTGAAGGCAACACACATGCATTAACCCCTTCCATGCTGGTGACGAACCCCAGCCGTCATGCACTACGGTGCTCGTGTGCTGATGACGGCTGGGGTTCGTCATGGCCCGCCCGTGTTCTGCCGGCGGCCGCACACGGGGAAAATCGCGACCGCACGGAAGGGGTTAAACTACAATATAACATGTACACATTTTTTCTTTTTATTTATATATCAAACCTTTATCAGTCTATAAAAAACAACAAGAATAGTTCATACATGTTTTTTTTAGGCATGGGTGAGGCAAGCAACATGGTGGGCAGAAACAACATAGAGGGTGGAAGCAGCACAGAGGGCGTGGGTGGGGGAAGTAATACCGGCAAGAGAGAAGAACATTTAGCGTGGAGGGAGAAAGAGAAGTACACAGCGCTCCAGGAGTTGCACTGGCTTCCGGTCAGGAGTAGGGTGGAATTCAGGGCTTTGGCCACATGCCACCGCATTCTGAGAGGAAAAGCCCCTGCCCCATTACAAAGTCTGGTCACCTGGTATGAGCCCACCAGGAGTTTGCGCTCGTCTTGCACAGGTCTTCTGAAAATCCCCAAAATAAAGAAAACACGAATGGGGGGTAGATCATTCAGATACCTGGCCGCTAAGCGGTGGAATGATCTGCCGATGGAACTACGCATGGAGTTTTCGGAAACCCTGTTCAGGCGAAAACTTAAGACCTATCTCTTCAGACGCTAACTACTGTTGGCTGCTCACGGACACCCTACCTACCACAGCGCGGGGACACGCCTTGGCGTAAACCAGGCGCTTTACAAAACTCCCTAATAATAATAATAATAATAATAGATGAATGGTGAACTATTGGCAGGGCCACTAGCATTATGCGGAGGAGGAGGGCCATATTATGCGGCAGGGTTGACTAAATTATGCAGTAATCAAAACCAAATTATGCAGCATAATATGGCACATTTTGTGATAGTATTACTTCATTATTTTGTCATTTTAAGTTCTCAGCCAGACACATCTTGCGCTGTCTCTTTGAGACATGCTGTATATACTTTCTGAGCTTACAGCCAGTCCATAGGCTTCCCATTTGCGGGCTCCGTCATAGTTCTCCTATTCTTTCTCGCCGTTTGTCCATGGCATGCATTTGTCATCCCTCTTGCTGTAGAGCAGTTACCGAGTCCTATATATGTACACTGGTCACCATTTTAACATGTGTTCAAGAACTCCTTTTTTCTTTCTTGAAAAGCAGTCCTGTTTTCACTTCTTCAGAGCTGCTCTGTTTCTGTTGCCAGGCTTGTAAATCTTGTTCTTATTTTTTTTCCTGTCACTAGTCTCCTGTGATAGTTTGGACTGCTGCTGACAGTGTGGCTGAACTCAGCCAACAGTTGTGAAGTAGGTGAGCCAGCCGACTGGGGCTCTTTGTTGCCGGACTGTCCGCCAAGCCTTCTTTCCCCATGTTTGTCCATTTCCTGACCAGGACTGCTTTGATTTTCGCTCCACGTTTGTGTAAAGCGATAAAAAGCCCCAGTACGACATCTGAAGGAGGTGGCTCTTGTTTTATTGCTGTATCCACTTTGCACGAGGTAAAAGCAGATTGTACTAGATTTCCTTTTTCACAGCACTTCACTCAAGGCAGCGTGTCTGATTGCAACCATTTACTATTTGGCAGCGGGCCCACACACACTCAGCGAACAGCGCCATTACGAGTGCTGGTCTAGCGCGGAACTACTACAACAAAGATGTTCCCTATTTAGTCAGTCATCAGTGCTTTAAATACAACACAAAGTGTATTCGGATTCATCCTCTATGTGAATCCAAGACAATATTCCGTTTTTTTAGTAGGTCTATGTTATGTTAGACACCAAAATAAGTCTGATGATGATAAAATTATATTTGTTTTGGCATGCGTGCTAACAAACGGATAAAACTAAGGAGACATTAAGAGAAAAAAATCCTTGTCGACTTCTATTGGGAATTTTAAAAAGGAGAAAGCAACCATAACATGATTTCTTGTAGGACAAAATCAGACGTTTCCCATCTAAATCAGGGAAGCAAGCAGGTTTGTGGAGGCCACATTGGCTCCTTAACATCCTGACTAAATGAACCCCCTGTAAGGGGAATTGGGAGCATTTTTGTCAGTCGGGTGGCTTCGAAATACCGGCAAGCAGCAGTTATAAACATTAGACGCCCTTGTCCTGTAGAGGGGTCACACATGTCAGACTTAATACATTGTCTTTCTTACTTTTTTTCATCTGCTTGCTCTTCTTACTCCACACAGAACTTTAATCAAGGTAAGTTGTTAGCTCGCATCATTGGTGTAACAAAAAATAATGCCCTACCCGCAGAATGCGAAGAGGGCCACCTGAGTATCCCATATCTCAGAGCTATTGAATGGCCTCAGACTGGATGGGGACCCCTACACCACAAGCCTGCAGGGGTTTGCGTTATGCCCTGGCTCCACCTGTGAGACGATAGTAAATACAGTGTGAGTGTTTCTAATGGTCCATGAATTGCAAAGGCAATTGAAGTGTTGGGTGAGGGACTGTAGGTACACAGGCAAAGGCTGACTCACTAAACACTGCAGAATTACAGAGGACTTAGCTGCTGCTGTAAGCCACGTCCCAAGTACTCACGCTAGGAGTGATGCCCCCTTGCAGTGTAATGGGTAAAGTGGCACAGCATATAAACCGTAACATTTTGAAATACATATTAGGCAGACAGTCATCTTGCTTGTCTGTGATCTGTGAGGTTATTGGTGATACAGTTTGTGCTGTCACCAATAATTTTTGCAATTTCAGCAGAAACGTCATCTTGAAAAGCAAAATTAACAATTGTCCCAGAAGGGTGTTAAAGTGTACAGGTTTGTAGGCCAGACACAGCTTGGTTTTAATAATGTCTCTTTGTAATATGTGAGACTTCACAAACCCTTCAAAGTTTGCAAGTTTTGTTTTGAATGTAGGATTTGAGGTGAAGGGTTCCTTAATTTTGAAATGTAGGGATGAGGAAATGTATTCTGCTGCAGTGGCCAGGGTGGTTTTTGGGCTGGGGGGGTTCCTTCAGGGTCACACACCGTGGACAATAATGGCTGTTGAAATTTAAAAACCGAGGTGATACTAAGGGCAGCAGTAAACAGTGGAGGGACAGGAGGCAGAGGAAGATGGCGGCGGGCTGACGCCGGCTGCGAGAGCTCCGTCCCTGATCGGAGATTCCAAGTTGTATCGGAGTGCTTATACCCTACTAAAAAGCCCAACATCGGCAATTAGGCGGTGAGAACACGAGGAAAATGTTTCTTTTCCTGTAAACATCTTTTGCACTAACATCGTATACGTTCTCCTCTCTTCTGCTCTCCACCGAGGCTAAACCGGCGTTTGTGGAGCACTAGGACCTAGAGGGGCTCATGGGCGTGGTCGCAAGGTCCGACACAGAACAGAACGGAGCTGGCGATCGAGGCGAAGTAAGAGGAGCCAGCGTTGCGAGCCACGCCAGGATATGGTTTAGGAGCCGGTCAGCAGCGGCTAGAGCCTACCCTGAACGCGGGACTAAGGGCGGTGAGAGGGTATCGTTCCTCAGTCAGAGAGGAGGGGGACTTGTCTTGTGTTTTTTATGCTTATGGTGCCAGTAGGGAGTCCTGTGAGTCCTGGGATACCGCGCAAAAAGATTGTGTAAGGGCACGGAATAGCCCGACTGCGCATATAGGACCCAAAGTAATGGACACTGAGTTTATACAGACCCCCCCACAACGCTGGAAGAGTCTTGTTCACAGCAGGAAAATCAGAGGGGGGGGGGGGAAGTGTTGGCAGAGAGGCAGAGGAGGTATCAGGAGTAGCCCCCCCAGTAACAAGGAGCAGGTATCTCCTCCGCTCCCTACCAGAGAGGGAATTACTGCATCCATCTTTAAATCGTGCTGACTGTCTGGTCCCCTTGACCCCGTTACAGAAAAAGAGAGAAAGGAGGGAGAGGAATAAAACCGGAGAGGTGAAAAAACAAAAAAAAAGTTCCAGAATATTAAAACCTGCTCCCTCTTTAAAATCTTACTTTAAAATAATGGAGAAAACAGTATCTAGCTTAGATGGGGTGAGCAAGCAGGCAGAATCACTGACCGCGACATAGAAGCTCCCTACTGCCCCGGTTGCCCACTCCAAGTCCCCAGTCATGCTCCAAAACAAGTACACTCCTTTGTCATCCGAGCCTGAGACAGACCTGGGAGACCCCACATCCGGTATTGAGTTACAGAAGAGTATGGGGGAGAGCCCTATCTCTCAGGCAGTAATAGTGCCTTTGTCGGAACCCATTTTTCAACCACCAGTCAGCCAAACTTGTGACTTTTCAGCTGACGTAGCTGATTCCTCAGTGGTAGGTGTACTGGGGACAGAACATTAACAGCAAAAGGAAAATGAAAATCAAAGCATGGAGAGTCTCCTTCGATCCCTACGTGAAGATCTTTTGGCGAAGCTATTACCCAAGTTTGAAATCTCTGAAGGAAATCAGAAAGATTACTGAGAAATGCACCAGCCTTGAGAGTAAATTCGAGGACATCTGTACAAGAACGGAGGTGCTAGAAGGCGAAGTTGCTCCTCTCCCCAGGGTCTCGCAAGCCTATTCAAAAACAATATCTGAGTTGAAAGCACAGAATAGGTCTCTGCAACTCGATATGGAACGCCTAGAGATCCATGCCAGAAGGAATAATTTGAAATTTCTAAAAATTCCTGGAGGGGCGGAAAATGGAGATGTGAAGTCCCTAGTCTGTAAGTTATTGAGAGAAGGAGTGTTAAAAGATAGACCTGATATCGATCTTGAGAGTGAGATCCAGCGAGCACATAGGGACCCCTTCCGACGTCACCCAGACAGGAGCGCCCCGAGGAAGATTTTGGTTAATTTCCACACGTATTCAGTAAAAGAGTTTATCTTAGGTAGGGCTCTTGTCGATCCATCACTCCAGATTGACTCCTCTAAGTATTTAATTCGCTCCGACGTAGGCAGAGTCACAGCACAAAGGCAGTGGGAGTTGGGATCCCGGATGCAGGATCTAAGAAGCTTAGGAGCACAGGTTATGATGAAATTCCCAGCATCATTACGGGTGGTATGGAGAAGCAAAACATATAATTTCGCATCAACTCAGGAGGTTGATAGCTTTCTTATAAGCCTGAAAAAAGCTCAACGTTAGACACCCCTCACACTAAATTTGTATGAGAGGAGTATGCATTGTACAATAAAGCATAACATTTGGATTCTAAAAGTACACGGGGTTAGTATGATTGGAACACTTAATATTATATTAGGGGGAAAAAAAATAAAAAAATAAAAAAAATATATATATATATATATATATATAAATAAAAAAAAAGAAGATGAAATAGGGTGCAAGTACACCACATAGTTGACATTTATTAGGCAGAATCCAGATTAGGGATAGGGCTTTCAAATGGCGATACGATCGCCAAGGTTCAAAAGGGGGGGTTCCTCAAGGGGGGGAGGAGGGAGGTGGAGGGGGGTGGGATTGGTAAAGAGAAAAATTTTTCCTCATGTATCTATAAAGTCCGAAATAGCTACGACACAAGTTTTAAACAGAGAAAACACAAGGGTTGGAGTTGAATTGCCCATTAGATATTCTTTCCCACCATTATGACCAATAATTCTAATACAATAAAAATAATAAGTTGGAACATAAACGGGTTGAGGGAGGATAGGAAGCTTAATAGAATCTGCAAATTTTTGAATAAATCAGAGGCCCATATTTTTCTCCTAGAAGAAACTCACCTTAAGAACCAAAAGTGGATTCAGGACCTCCCCTGCTCTAATGAATGTGGAAATACCAGAGGGGTGGCAATAATTATCCGAGTTAACAGCGGGATTAGAGTCGAGAAGTATGAGACTGCCTGCTCAGGCAGATGGTTGACTGCATCTTTAGTCATAAATAGTACACAGCTGACCTGTGCAACGTATTACGAGCCAAATCAAGATTCTCCAGAGGCCATGATAAGCTTTAAAACTATTTTTTCCGACCTGAATGCACCTATTATCCTAGGAGGCGACTTCAACTTAGTTTTTGATGTAAGTTTAGAGCGCACCTACAGGGTCGCTTCCACTCCATTACATAAATCAAAGAGAGAGCTTAAAAATATAATGGAAGACTTCAATTTATTAGATGTCTGGAGGATTAAAAATCGTAAAGATAGAGATTATTCATTCTATAGTCATAGACACAGACATCACTCACGTATCAATTTCTTCCTTATTGATCAAGGGCTACTCCCCGCGGCTGTGTGCATTTCCTATATTCCAGCCATATTATCTGATCATTCAATGGTAGAATTAACAGTTAAGCTATCGCAGGGTGCGCAATCCACACGGTGGAACCTAGCTAGATCTATACTCCTACAAGAGGAGGTAAAGGATGATCTGTCGAAGCAGATGGTTGAGTATTTTAGGTTTAATAGTGCTACTGCATCCGACCAAATTGTATGGGAAGCCTTCAAGTCCTATCTAAGGGGGTTGTTCACCACCATAATGATAAAGAGAAGTACGACTAAGAGGAAAGTAGAGGAAGATTCCTTATTTCGGATAAAACAAAAAGAGCAACAGCTACAGAAGGCCTCATTAGAACAGCAGGCTAACTTGGTTGCCATACAGAAAGAATTAGAGAGTTTAAAGGCCAAATATCAGGCCAACCTAGATAAAACCATTAAAGACAGGTGGGATGCAAGCAAACTACAGAATTTCTCCTATGGAGAAAAATGTGGACGTCTCCTTGCATACAAGGCTAGGTCTGATAGAGTAAGAAATCAAATCAGTGAATTAAAGGTGCAGAGTACTGGAGTTATATCTTATGACAATGACCAGATCTCTAAAGAAGCTAAATTATACATGCAGAATCTTTATACCGGGAATAATGATGATTAAACCAGAGGTGCAGTTAATTGGCTAGAGGGGCTCTGTTTTCCACAGACAACTGAGGCGGATAGTGCTTTTATGAGCCCAGCCATTAAAGAGGGGGAGGTCCACAATCAGTTGAAAAGAATGGCCAAAGGAAAGGCAGCTGGCCTAGATGGGCTCCCCGTAGAAGTATACTAAATAGGCTCTGATATAGTTGTCCCTGTTCTTACGTCCCTATTTAATAAAATACACCTGGCAGGTGAGCCCATCTCACAAACTTGGCTGGAGGCCACAGTTACTTTTGGTTTTGAAGCCCAATAAGGATCCCCTGATCGTCGAGTCCTATAGGCCAATCTCGCTGCTCAATACTGATTATAACATCTTTGCAGGGGTTCTAGCGGCGAAATTGGCTAAAGTAATTAAATCTGTATTACACGATGATCAGAGAGGTTTCATGCCGGGTAGGCAGTTGAACGAGCTGGCTTATCAGGTTATTGCTGCTATTGATTTTGCTACAGATAGGAAACTTCCTTTAACCATCGTAGCAATTGATGCCGCCAAGGCCTTCGACCAAGTCAATTGGTTGTACTTGTGGGAAGCACTATCTGGATTTGGTATTCCAATAAATTTTATAGCATCTATAAAAGTACTTTATCTTAATCCTAAAGCCAAGATTCTCGTTAATGGCTTGCTCACATATTGGGTCCAAATATTCCGCGGTACTAGGCAGGGGTGCCCCCTCTCCCCATTATTGTTCAATTTATATATTGAACCTTTAGCTATTCAGTTAAGATCTGATGTTTTGATCAAACCCTTTTCTATAAATGAATTAGATTTAAAATTTGCTTTATATGCGGACGATCTTTTAATGTTCACCTCCAATCCAGAAGTAGCAATCCCCCGACTTTTTGACCAAGCAGAAGCCTTTGGGGAGATTTCGGGGTATAAAATGAATAAAGGAAAAACGGAGATCATGCAGTGGAATCAGGAGGTGGTATTCCCTGAAGCGAAGCATTGGATGAGATACCTCGGAATGGTATACAACCGTTACAACGCATCTTTTACCACGCAATACCATTACCACGCATCTTTTACAACGTAAAGACTTTTACCACGCATACTTTTACAACGCATACTATTACAACGCAAGTACCTTTACAACGCATGTACCTTTACAACGCATTATATGTAAAAATATGTAAAATGTAAAATATTATCACTTTTGAATGATACTAAAGGTTTATAAAAATACTTTGCTATTTTTTGAAAAAATTAAGGAATTTATTATTTGTTTAAAAATTAATACTAGAGTATTATTTGTTATTATTATGTTTTTTGCTTAAATATTAATTTTAAAAATATGTGAAATGTTAAATAATAATACATTTTTATGATAGTAAAGTTTAGAAAAAAATACTTTGGTAATTTTTAAAAAAATAAAGGGATTTATTAAACTTTTGTATTTGGTAAAAAATTAATACTAGAACATTATTTGTTATAATTTTTTTGCTTACATATTAATACTAGAGTATTTTTTGTAGTAATTTTTAGTAAAAGTATTTATGTATTGAAGATCAATACATTTTTATAAATATGTAAATTATGTATAACTAGTAATATTTTAGAATTTTTTTTTCAAATAATTAATATTTCACAAAATAATTTATATTTCACTAATTAAACATAATCTTTATTATTTTTTAAAGGCAATGTGTAAAATAATTAAAGAGTTATTTAAAACAGTTTTTAAAGTAATTATATTTAAAGTAATTAATTATTATTAATAATTAATTTGTTTAAAGTAAAAAATGTATTTCAAACATTATTTAGGATTTAGTTTAAATTAACAAAATAGTTCGATAAATTCTTTTAAAAATTATACATATTTATGTACCTGGATCATATAAGTTTTTAAAAAATATAAACACATTTTTACAAAAACGAATGTTAAAGATAAAATTAATGAAAGATTTGGTTCCCACGTTTTATCATTAAATCCAATAGCAAACATTGTCCTTCTTTTATTTTCATGTTAGATGCTATGAGTCCCGCGGAACAGAAAAAAAATGTTGGAAAGAAGAAAGAAAGGAAAAGCTTGAAAACTCACCTGTTCTCCCTGTAACTCCATCTATGCACCTGACTTCTTTCCACAGCGCGGGGACACGCCGAGATGGCGTCACCAGGCGCTTTATAAACTCCTTTGTTGTTGTTGTTGAAAGAAGATAAAAAGAAGGGAAAAGGAAACAGAAAACAGGTAAGGAGACAAATATATAAATTTACAAAATATATAATAAGAATAAGAAGTAATGCATGTGAAATTGATTACTAAAAAATAAAGATAACATTGTTTGAAATTTTTTATTTTAAACACATTGAAAAATTGCTTGTATTATTATGAATTTATTACATATTTTTAATATAAGGGAAACATGAAATAATTCAAAAACAATGTATTAAATATTAATAAATAAAATAGTCCCTTTTTTATCGTAGCAGCATCCAATTACGTAGGGACGTAAACGTGAGCGTAAGCGGCCATTTTGAAGAGTATCCAAGGTGGAAGCAGCTGGAAGCTGATCTGCGTCCAGGTAGGAAACATTTTCAACTTTATTTTAAGTAGTTAATTTAAAAAAGGTATAGACATATTGTAAGGAAAGGATAAGGAGAGGTTGCTATATACGTAAATGATGTTATGTACGCAAAAATGCATGTCGCCGATCGTATAGCTAGAGTATGCCTATGTCGGGTCTGGGGAAAACAAAAATCAAATGTTTATCTTGTTTTGAAAAAGTTGTCTTTAGTTAAAAAAATGAGCTAAGATGTTTATGTTTTTCACTTTTTTTATCGGTACGGAAGAAATGTAAAAAGATGCATTTTTGAATTTATCTTTTTTTTGGCTTCACTTAACCCCTTAAGTGCTGCCTCGGTGCATTGGCCGACGGCAGCACTACCTCCCCAGTGCTGCGCACGACCATTGGACGTCCATTCAGCACTAGTTCCAATGGACAGCGCAGCACTGGGGAGGAATGTTTAATAGCATCTATGAGGTTAAGGAAGAGAAAAAAGAGGTTAGATAATTGTAGAAAAAAGCTTCGATGAAAGTAAACAGTTGTTTTCTAAAGTTTCTTGGGTACGGATAATTTTTCTGGAATTGTTGTCTTGTTGAAAAAAATTCTGACAGATCATGTGGTGTGAAAGGCATTTGTAGGTTTTTTCGACTTATGGTTTACCAAAAAAAGAGTTGGTATTTTGTTGGAAATATTTTGGAGAGTTATCCTTTTTGTCTTTTGATGAGAAAGTTAAAAACTAGTTTATATGGAGAAGAAATATTTTAAATGTATAAGCAGAGTTCAGAGTGAAATGTTAAAATTAGTCGTAATGTACAGAGTAGAAATTTATAGATGATTTAAATTATAGTACTGTTATAACTTTGTACTTTGCCAAATGAATAATTGAAGATAGAAGAACATTTTTGTTTACACATGGAGTGCATTTTGAAAAATAAAAACTTTACAAGTGGACAATTAAAATGGTATGTGGATTTTTGGGCATAAATTAAACCAACAAAAGATGGTTATTTCCGTTTTATAAATAACAAAATAGTAATGTCGTGGAGTGAAGAAAGATGCTTAAGGTATTGTGTTTTTTAATTAATATCTCTTCAAAATTGAGATGGATTTTTTCTCACTTTTTGATAAAATGTGGATGTTTTTGAAAAAATTTGCAGGAAAATGCAAATTGATTGTGATTTATTAGTAAACAAAAAAAAAAGGATCTCTTTTTTTTCCCAACATTTTTCAATACTAAATCATGTTGTGGGCTTCTAGAATATGCAAAAGGAGATGGGTGATTTAAAAAAAATCCAATCTGAAAAATGATGGATCACTTTTTTGCATTTGGAAATAAATTATTTTTGTTAAAGACATTTTCAATAAAGAAAATATTTTTGAAAGACATGCTTACTCATTTGAAGAAGCTTTTTTCCACAATTTAAAGAAAAGAGAAGAACAGAAGATTTTTACAATTTTTCAAAAATGCATTTCTTTATAAATCAAAATTTTGCAAAATTTAAAAAAGAAGAGTGGATTATTTATTAAAACACAGGGAAAGAAAAAACAACTTGGAATACTTGGATTTTTGGATTGATTTGCAACTAAGGGTTTTTTAAAGTTGCAAAAAGAAGAAAAAAGAAAAAAGAAGACAACTAAAGGTAAGGAGACCCGACTTCATTTTTTTAATTTATAAATTTAGAAAAATGTAATAGCCAATTAAATTTAGAGAGGATATACATTTTGAGCAAAGCAGGAAAGTAATGTGTAAAAGATCATTAAAAACTAAGAATGTTAGCTAGATTTTCCAGGTAATCTAGAGCCACACACAACGTAAACTGTTGTAAAAGTGCCAATAGTCTCTCGGACATTTCCTTTGCTTTTTGGGTTATTCGTGGGTTTAGACTACCTGTAAAAGTTTGGGAAATTCTCATTTCCTGAAAACTTTCCTCCTTCTTCAAAGTTTCCAAAAAAGAGTAGAAATTAGGGTGGGGTTTACCAATTGTATGGTTGAAGGAGTTATGCCATCCCTCAATGGTGTTATTTGTTTTTGCCTCTCCCTGTAAGCAACTCGAATAACAGTTCCACCACTCCACATGGAAATGTGGCTTCCTCCTGCGACCCGATCTGCTTAGGTGTCCAATCCATGTGTCTTCCATATAATTTAGAATGGGTGCCAATTTTTCCTCATTTGCTATGTAATAATCAGATTCTGTAATGGCAGTGTAGTACTCGTCTACACTTTCGGGAGGGACAAAACAAAGAGCAGTTAGTTTTTTTTACCTCTACCTGTAGTTTGCTGTCTGAGGAGTATTCTGTAGCCAGGGGTGTTTTTTGTAACTTACGCCAGAATGCCTGGAAAAAATGGAAAAAACACCCCTGAATTTGGGTATCCGTGTACGTTTTGGTGATCACATTGATCATGCTCAATTCGAAATCAATAATAATTTTCCTAGGACTTTGGTTTGTTGTTGATTTTATAACTGATAAAAGTTCAGTATAGGTTGCAGAAGTCTTATCAGGCAGCAAACTATATACTAGGGGGATCACATTATTGTTAATTTTTGCATGTATAGTATACATTTGGGTGAATGGATGGGGTGTACTTTTAAACGTCCCATCCATTATCCAAATTTAACTAGTTTCAAATTTAACAAGTTTGCGGGGTGTACTAAAAATTAATATACGTTTTTGAGGGTTTTCATTATCATGCAGAAGGAAAGGTTCATCAGCAAAAGAAATAGTGAGTTCGTGAGGAATAACTATGTCTGAAAAGGTATGAGGTGTATTTGTTTGTGTATTACTTGCCTGCTTTTGACATTGAATAATTCTTCTCAAATTATGTATGGTAGGCATATTACTAGCTACATGACTAGGGACATTCTGAGCAACCTCTCGTAAAATGGATCCTGTAGAATCATTGGAGGTGCTTGCAAGTTCCTTCATTTCATTTACAGTTTCTCTGACATCAACCTCCATTGCAGAGGCAGAGTGGTTATGGTCAGTTGGTTTTATAATGATATCATCAACCGTAACCGCTCTGCCGCTGCAAAGGGTTGAGAAGTATTGCACGCACCTCCAATGATTTCTAGGGAAACTTATCCTTTCCTTACAATATATGTAACCTGCATGATTTAAAAGTCTGTTTCCTTTTCGGGATTTGATGTACTTTGCTGTGGGTTGAGTAGACATTATCTGTAAGGATTTTTTTTTTATTTAAGTTTGTGTTTTTGTTTACTTTAAGTTTATAAAAAGAAACCAACACTTTCTCTAATGCTGCACCTCCCTGTAGTTAGATTACTAATTGATTCCCTTACACTATTTAACACTTTTCCTAATGCTGCACTTTCCTGGAGTTAGAATAGTGATTGATACACCTACACATCCAGGACTTTCCCTACTGCAGCACTTTCCTGGAGTTAGAATGGTAATTGATACCCCTACACTATCCAGCACTTTCCCTACTGCAGCACTTTCCTGGAGTTAGAATAGTAATTTATACCCCTACAGTATCCAGCACTTTCCCTACTGCAGCACATTCCTGGAGTTAGAATAGTAATTGATACCCCTACACTATCCAGCACTTTCCATACGGCTGCACCTTCTTGGAGTTAGAATAGTAATTGATCCCTCTACACTATCCAGCACTTTCCCTACTGCAGCACTTTCCTGGAGTTAGAATAGTAATTGATACCCCTACACTATCCAGCACTTTCCCTACTGCAGCACTTTCCCGGAGTTAGAATAGTAATTGATACCCCTACACTATCCAGCACTTTCCCTACTGCAGCACTTTCCTGGAGTTAGAATAGTAATTGATACCCCTACAGTATCCAGCACTTTCCCTACTGCAGCACTTTCCTTGAGTTACAATAGTAATTGATAACCCTACACTATCCAGCACTTTCCTGGAGTTAGAATAGTAATTGATCCCTCTACACTATCCAGCACTTTCCCTACTGCAAAACTTTCCTGGAGTTAGAATAGTAATTGATACCCCTACACTATCCAGCACTTTCTCTACTGCAGCACTTTCCTGGAGTTAGACTAGTAATTGATTCTCCTACACTATCCAGCACTTTCCCTACTGCTGCACTTTCTTGGAGTTAGAATAGTAATTCATCCCCCTACACCATCCAGCAGTTTCCCTACTGCAGCACTTTCCTGGAGTTAGAATAGTAATTGATACCCCTATACTATCCAGAAATTTCCCTACTGCAGCACTTTCCTGGAGTTACAATAGTAATTGATACCCCTACACTATCCAGCACTTTCCCTACTGCAGCACTTTCCTGGAGTTAGAATAGTAATTGATACCCCTACACTATCCAGCACTTTCTTTACTGCAGCACTTTCCTGGAGTTAGAATAGTAATTGATCCCCCTACACTATCCAGCACTTTCCCTACTGCAGCACTTTCCTGGAGTTAGAATAGTGATTGATACCCCTACAGTATCCAGCACTTTCCCTACTGCGGCACTTTCCTGGAGTTAGAATAGTAATTGATACCCCTACACTATCCAGCACTTTCCCTACTGCTGCACCTTCTTGGAGTTAGAATAGTAATTGATCCCTCTACACTATCCAGCACTTTCCCTACTGCAGCACTTTCCTGGAGTTAGAATAGTAATTGATACCCCTACACTATCCAGCACTTTCTCTACTGCTGCACATTCTTGGAGTTAGAATAGTAATTGATACCCCTACACTATCCTGCACTTTTATTACTGCAGCACCTTCTTGGAGTTAGAATAGTAATTGATACCCCTATACTATCCTGCATTTTCCTTACTGCTGCACCTTCTTGGAGTTAGAATAGAAATTCATACCCTTACACTCTCCTACATTTTCCATATGGCAGCATCTTCTTGAAGTTAGAATAGTAAGTGACATCCCTACAATATCTAGAACTTACCCTACTGATGCACCATCATTGAGTTACAATAGCAAGTGACACACCTACACTATCCAGTACTAACTTTACTGCAGCATCTTCTTGGAGTTTGGATAGTAATTTATGCTTCAAAAATATTCTACATATTACTTACTGTAACATCTTCCTAGTATAAGAATAGTTATGGATACCCATTAAGTAATTTAAACTTTATTACAGATGCTCTTTAGTTTTTTTAATACAAAATGTATCTACAACTGTATTTTATCTTTCGTGTTAGTATGTTTAGATGTACCAATGGGTATTTCAGAATACTTGCTTGTTGTTATGTTTAAAAATATGGTGTGTATTTTTCAAATACCTTTTGTTTGTGCTGTTCTTTGGTTCTCTTGGATTGCTGTTTTTTTAAATTATTTTATCTTGCTTGTTTTCGTTTGCTGATCTTCTTGTTTTTCTCTTTGGTTTGCGATTAGAACTGGATAATTTTGTAATTCTAGATAAAAAAACAAATGAAAATGAGCATTCTTTTTTCAACGACTTTTTGAAATAGAAAGAAAAATCCTATTGTGTTTTTTTGTGTGCAAATTATACAGTCACTCACACTTTACACACTGCAGCCTTTTCCTTGGAGTCAATATAGTAATTGTCACTTTTAAAATAACCTACATTTTCACTACTGCAGCACCATTCTGGAGTTAGAATGGTAATTTTAAACCCGTCAAACTTTTTCAGACTTTTCTCACTGCAGTATCTACTTGGAGTAAGAATAGTAATTGATACCTCTACACAATACCACACTTTCTTCATGGCAGTACATTATTGGATTTAGAATACTCATTGATGCTTTACACTATCCTACACTTACCCTACTGATGGTGTGTTTTTTTTTTTCAAATCAGGTATTTTTTTGAAATTTGTTCGTTTTGAAGTTTCCTGTTTTGGTTGTGAGATTTTAAAAGAGTTACCAAATATTCTGAAACAAAAGAAATGAAAATCAATGTAAGTTTCAGATACAATACCTTTACACTATTCAGCATTTAATCTACTGAAGCACCTTTCTGGATTTAGAACAGTAAGTTACACCCCTACAATATCCAGCACTTACCCTACTGACAAAGAATCTTGGCGTTTGAATAGTAAGTGACACCTTTACACTGTCCATCACTTACCTTACTAATGCAAATTTCTGGTGTTGGAATAGTAATTGATGCCCCTACTCTATCCTACACTTTCCCTACTGCCACACCTTCCAGGAGTCAGAATAGTAATTGATACCTTTACACTATCCTGCACTTACCCAACTGCTGTACCTTCATGGAGTGAGAATAGTAAGTTGCACACCTACACTATCCAGAATTTACCTTACTGATGCATCTTCTTGGAGTTAGAATAGCAAATGACACCCCTACACTATCCAGCACTTAGCTTACTGATGCACCTTCCTGGATTTAGAATAGTAAGTGACACCCCTAAAGTATCCAGCATTTACCCTACTAATGCATCTAATGGGGTTAGAATAGTAATTAACATCCATACATTTACTGCACATTTATTGAGTTTGAATAGTAATTTTTACTTTTACTGTGTCTTACAAAATTTGAAATTTTTTCGACACATTTCATTGATAAAAAATTGAAATTTTGCTATTTGTCTTGCAGACTAGTTAGGTATGCTATTTGGGGTCAACCTTACTTTCAATTACCTTTTAATGTTGTTGTATACTTCTTTGTCTGGATCCTGGACGTGTTTCTGGATTTTAGATGGCTTCTTTGTTGTCTGCTCTTTCTGGTTTTTCTTTTGGTCAGAGGGCTGCAGAAGATCACTTTGAGTATCTTAAATTTTTTTTAAAATAAGTAATGTCATTATTGATTTCAATGTTTGCGATGCAGAGAAAAGTGACAACATAAATCTGTTTTAGTTACATTTAATTTACTGTTCTGAAAATATCTCACCCTTTCCCTACTGCCTCATTTTACTGGATTAAGATTAGTAATTGCAACACCTATAATATCCATCGCTTGTTCTTCTGCTGCACCTTCCTGGAGTTGGACTAGTAATTGATATCTCTACACCATCCCACCCTTTTCCTTCAGCTGCACCTTCTTGGTGTTGGAATAATATTTGTTATTTGTACATCATCTCACACTTTTCCTACTGCTGCATAATGATGGAGTTAGTACAGTAATTGATTACCTTTACTATCCCTCACTTTCACTTATTATTTATATATTTATTTAATGAAAACAATATTTACCCTGTTTTTAACGAGACGTTTGTTTTTCAATATAGAACTTTTGTTTAATCGTCCTTTTTTTCTGTGGAAAAATAGGAATTAAAAGGTATGCATTATTAAATGTTTTGATGTGTAAAATTATAATAAATGATTTTTCAAAAAAAGTTTAAAATTACCTGTAAATAAAATGTTGTAGAGGAGTGTGGCTCTTTTAACAAAATGCTTTATTTTGCAAAGGTGGTTTTATCGACACACTTTGTAGGAGTTTTTCTTAAAAAAAAAATAATTCAGTTACTTTAAACGAAATTTACATTATAATTTTGTTTCGCATTTAATTTAACTGTTCAAATTTTTTCGTTTACATATTTAGTCGGGTTAAATTGTTGTTGGCATTTTTAGTGATATATGTAGGTATTTCGTATCTAAAAGCTTAACACTGTTTTATTGTAAATAAATAAGAAAGTTATAATTATTATTTTCAGCGTTTAAAAAGCTTTAAGCTAACATTTCTTTTATTCGTTTCACAAACTTACTTGTATTTCTGTGAAAAATAATTCAGAGTAGGCTATGGCTGTTATCACGTTAAAGGGGTCAGAGGGTCAGCTTTTGACGTCTGGTCACTCTGGGAGTTGATAATCAACTGATTAAAAAATGCTGTCTTGCTTGTATTTATAAGTTTTAGTCAGGCTCATCGTTTTTTGTAAAAAATACACAGTTGGTAATGTATTTAAATAATCTTTTAATTAATGTGGAAAGTAATATTTTAATTTCTCGTGTGAAAAAGTGTTGTTTAGTAATTTTCGTTCCGTTTTGGCATCCATTTTGAAAGTATTGTTGTGGTATGATTTCATGGAAAGAGTTGAAGGACAAATATTGAAACTACATAGTTTAAAATGGCGACTATGTATGTAAAATGTTTGTGTTTACGAAAATATATTGCTATATTTGTAAAATACTTTTCTAATATATTAATTTTATTAAATCGTCGACTTGGTAAAATATGTCATTTTTTAATAATATTAGTATTAATTTTAATACTCTAGTATAAATTAAAAAAAAAACTTAGCATTTCATCACATTACATTCAGTTTTTTACTACATTTTAATACACTTCCCCACCCAAAACCCCTAATTTCCCTGCATCCCGTGCCAGGTTTTATTTAACAAAAAAATAAAAAAAAATAGATATATTTGCGTTGTAATGGTATGCGTTTCAAAGGAAATTGTTGTAATGGTATTTGTTCATTAAAAACACTATATTGCGTTGTAATAGTATTCGTTGTAAAATAATGCGTTGTAATGGTATTTGCGTTGTAAAAGTATGCGTTGTCACGTCATACATCCCCTCGGAAAACATCTGGTCCAGGACATCACAGAGACATCTAAAGTAAATCTGGATAGAGTTTATAAGGATGTATGCGAGCTCCTGCAGCGTTGTTCCAGGCTGTCATTAAATATCTTCGGAAGAGTGAACTTAATAAAGATGGTTATTTTACCTAAAGTTACTTTTTTGTTTAATTCAATACCCCTAACTTTTAGTCCAAAAGGCATAGCTAAAATACAGGGGAAAATCGGATCTTTCATTTGGAACTCAAAATCGCCTAGAATCTCCTGGAGAGAATTGAGGAGAAAATTGAAAACAGGAGGACTTGCAATGCCGGACATACTTTACTATTGCCACTCTTTTCATTTTAACAATTTCAGACTAATGGCGGATAAAGCTGATACATCTTCTTTGGGCCGTTTATTTCAGGCATTATTACATGGCATCCCCCAAGGACATGAATCCTTCTTATTTAAATTTGGGGACCCCAGATTTTACAAGAAGGTAAGATTAAAAGTGTTAGGCACAGCCCTGAAAAATTGGATATTCATAAGAAAAAAGCTAGGAATCCTGAATTACGCTCCTCAGGCCCCGATATGGGACTCCTCGGGGACACCAGAATGCCTCAAGGACCAACTATCGATTCCCCTCAAAGTAGCTGGCATTATGCAGTGGAAGGACTTACAAGATAACACACAGCTCTTGGGGTGGGACTCCCTTTCTAGGCTGACAGGAGGAACTCTTACCAGGTTTAAATACTACCAGCTATCTGGCTGGTGGGCTACTACATCATGGGATTTCATATCTAGCCCTAAGTTTGACTTGGTAAATAGAAAGGGGAGATGGAAAAAAGAGATTTCCTTTTGGTATGAGGCCTTGATTGAGAAAGATGAAGTCACATAATTAGAACTCAATAAGCTGTGGGGGGGAGAATAAGGCCTAGATTGCAATAACTTAATGGTCCTGTGGGGGGCATTCCTTTAGTATGCTAAATACAGTAGTGAAGTCCGCTCCCCTAAAACAGAACCACCTATTCACTCTGTATAGAGCATATATATCTCCTAAAAAACTAGTAAAGATCACGAGCCTTGAATATTGCTGTCCACAGTGCAAATTTCCCGCCACCGATGATCTGCACATTTTTGTAGAGTGACCAAGACTTAAACTTTTTGGGTCTAAAATTGAATATTTTATAGTAGAAGTTTTGGGCATACTTTTTGTGATTACACCGAGGATGATCCTCTTTGGCCTAGACGTAGAGTATCATCTCAATGATACGAGGACCAAATTCTGTTTCTACGTAATGATCTTAGCTAGCCGTGAAATATGCAAGGGCTGGAAGTCTGAAAATGCCCCTACTTTCTCTGATTGCCTGAAATATATTATATACACTAGTGAGTCTGATATAGCTTGTGATAGCTCTAGCCAAGATAAGATCTGGGCGGCCCTTGTGGCCTGGCGGAATAGATGAGAGTATTCCGATGATTTCACCTGGGTACTGTTGGCGTTTAGTCTCCAACCTAATCAAGGGCTCTCCAGTTTAAAAGGTTTGGAGTGGATAAAGCGAACAGCTAAGACTAGAGGGGCTTTCCATCTCCTCTCTCCTTTGGTACCAAATGTTCGACGCTGGAACATCGTGACTTTGGAAGGAGAGGAGGAGGTTCCCTATCTAGAATACCCACTATTGGTATATGAGGAATAAAAAAAAAAGCAGTAAACAGTGGTGTCTGGGAAAGACTAACACTGGTGAAAAGTAAATAAATTGTAGGAATTGCACACAGCAAATGAAGCGCTCCAGCAATAAATAAAATGATACAGAGTTAGGAGGGCTATGTCCAGCAAATACTTTGAATTCCTCCTCCTTTATTTGTAAAAAGCAATAGATTCTAAAATTGCACTTGTGATAAAGTTCTGTTCCACTGGAGCGTGACCCTGACCAGGGTTTTTTAGGTATCATCCTCCTCCAGAAACTTTGAAGAACAGTGATCAATTTTTAAACCAATATCATTAAAAAAAAAAATTGGATAAAAAGCCAGGAGCATTAGAGACAGTTCAAAAGATTTGGATTTGCAACTTCGCTTTCACTTCGACATTCTACTCACTTTTAGGTCTTAGGTAGACAGCGCTTCACTTCCATTTTTAGGTCTTGGCTAGACAGCGCATGTGCTGTCTCGAAAACATGTGTTGTGTTCTATATGTGGGCTTATAGGCTGCCCATCTCTTACCACTGGTAAATTTCAGCGTCGCTCTCATTTTCTTTGAACACATTAGTCATGGCAAGCAGGTGTAGTGATCTCTTCTTGTGTTTGGCCCTCCATTTCGCATGAGCCAAGTACAAGTCTCCTTATACTGTTCCCAGTTTGCAGAGCTATTCTTTTGTTTGTTTTCAAGCACTCCGTGGGTGTGCTTAGGTGTGGCTCAACTGACCCTATGGGGATTACGGGACCTGAGGGACCCCACTTAGAGCATACTAAATCAGGCGAAGAGTTGGAAGAACTTTTGGCCAGTTTCAACCTCTCAGAACCCACAAATACGGAAGGGGAGTCTAGAACACCTACCTTTAAGGGGTCAGTCCCAGGTACTATAATCGATTATATATTTGTGACACCAGCTATTTTTAACAGGGCCATTTCTTATTGCAGTCCCCTCTCTCCTTAGCAACCACAATCCCGTTCTCCTGGAGGTCGCTTGGGGGGACTCCATGTGCCCGATGCCGGGGCAAGCCATTAAAGGGCCTGTTCTACGCACAATAGACCAGGGAAGAAGGCTCAAGTGGGAAAATGTGGTCCCTAACAATTTTTATGCCGACATTTTCCCGCAAATCGAGGATCAGGTCACAATCTGTCAGAACCCAGAATCCCAAGGGCATGAGATTATGGACGCCTTTCAAACCATTTGTAGTAAAATTTCTTCTAACCTCATGGTTAAATTGAGGAAGGGGGAAAATAAACGCTCCCCCCTACTATTCCCCATATATCTCTTCATCCGAACTATCTCCGTCAGTTTCTGGCAACAGATCACAGATGTCCCCTCTAAAAGTGTTCCAAGTCGCCCATATCTTATTCCATTTCCGCGGACATTTTCTGGAGGCATATACCGTACGTTCAGTAATCATGGTTAGGTCCATGTTCTTGCACCATGCAGACAGTGTTGGTGCCTCTGCTGCCGCCCTAATCTGTGCAATGTCTCTCTTGGCGATCATTAGCCCCAGTGTGACCCATATCAGTACATATCGTGTGAGGTCGTTAGGATCCCATATTTTTAGTAAGCATTTTCTTGGCTCTGGCAAGATGATATTTCTGTTGTCTGGGAGATAGTGCGTAGTACATGTCTCCAATAGTTAGCTATTATTGGGCAATCCCATATCGTGTGGAAAAAGGTTCCTTTGTCCCCGCATCCTCGTAGGCAAAATGGGTGTGTTGCCCTCTGTATTTTATGTAAGGTTGTCCTAGTATAATATATTCTATGCAAGATTTAGAGCTGCAACAACCTCAGCCGAGCCAAGATGCCCACTTCCTTGGGTGATGCTAGGGCCTCTCTCCACTCTGGGTCATCCATGTCTCCTATATCTGCTATCCACTTCTCTTTCAATGTCCATGTGGGGTCTGGAAGGTTATTAAGGAGTTTGATATGTGAAAGAAGTGGCACTCTGGGACATGTGGTCCGTTAGTAAACGGTCTTCTAACAGGAAAGCTTCAGGGTCCTCAGTGTCTGGTGGGAGTGCAGTCAGTAAAGCATGTCGTATTTGCATGTATCTACATTTTTCATTTTGTCCTAGGTTGTACTGCTGTTGTAGTTGTACAAAGGATATCACTGTTCCCTTGTCCCACAGGTCACCAAACCTGCAAATACCCATGTTGTCCCACTGTGCAAAACCCTTACACCGCCTCAGCTGCCCCAGTGCCTTGGTATCCCAGAGCGGGGTTAGTTTCGTTATCACCACTTTCCATCCCAGCCTTACTTGTGCTGCATACCATATCAGCGCTGTGTGTTTAGTGGGTCCCACTAGTTTCGTGACCTAGCCTCTGTTGTATAGAGCTGCAAGCATGCTATTTGTTCCCAATTGTGCCCTATACGCGCTGTAGGCCGGGTCGTCATGGGGTACATGTAACCATTGATTTATAACTTTGAGTTGGGCTGCCCAGTAGTACTGCTGGAGATTAGGGAGTGCTATACCTCTGTCGTACCAGCTGTTGTGCAGTTTTACCTGTGCTATACGGGCCGGGCGGTTGCCCCAGAGCAGGATGACCTGTGCCGCTACTTGTTGAAAGTACCAGGGCGGTATCAGATTGGGCGTGTTTTCCAGGCCGTACAGTAATCTAGGGAGGGCCATCATTTTGTATAGTGCTGCTCTGCCAGGAAGTGTGAGGGGCAGCGACGCCCAGTGTGCCACATCACGTTTTAGTCTCTCCAGCGGGGGAGTCAGGTTCATAGAGAAGAAATCTGCTGTGGATGCTGTGATGTGTATCCCCAAGTATTTGAACGAATCTTCTGTAGTCAGTAAAGGACACTCCTCCAACAGAGTTGGCTTCGGTCCTTTGAGGATATACATGACCGATTTAGATCAGTTTATTGTGTACCCTGAGAATTTACCCTGGGTATTGCAGATATTAAGTAGTTCTGGTATGCCTCTTTCTGGTTCTGTGAGATATACCAACATATCGCGAGCATACAGCGAGACCCGGTCCTCCCATCCCTCCTTCCAGGTAATCCCTTTTAGCAATGGGGTTTTTCTGATTTCTGATTAGCGTCGCCAGGGGTTCTAGTACTAGCGCGAATAATAGTGGCGATAGGGGACATCCCTGCCGCGTTCCCCGTGCCAGGACTATCTCCTCTGATATATGGCCATTGGCTGCCACTCGAGCCAGCGGTTTCTGATACAGGAGTCTCACCCATGCACAGAATTTAGGGCCAAATCCCATATGTGTCAGGACTTCAAACAAGTATTGCCACTCCACCATGTCAAACGCCATTTTCGCGTCCAGGGACAATATTACCGCTGGTTCTGCCAGGTCCGGGGCTCTTGCTATGACACCTTGCACTCGTCTAAAGTTGAGTGCTGTGTTTCTGTGGGGCATAAACCCTGACTGATCCGGGTGTATCAGCTGTGGTAAATGGGCAATTAACCTATTTGCTAATAATTTTGCTAAGATTTTGCTCTCTGCATTCAGTAGTGAAATTGGGCGATATGATGTACATTCTGTAGGCGGTTTGCCAGGCTTTGGGATCGCCACTATCGTCGCAATCCGTTAGTCCAATGGCAGTTCAGCCTTGTCCAAACTCTTCTCATACATAGCGAAGAGAGGCGGGCCCACCGTGTGCCATTAATTTATACCATTCTACAGGAATTCCGTTCGGGCCCAGTGCTTTCCCTGATTTTAATGAATGAATTGCGGATTGGAGTTCCTCAAGCGCCAAATCCGCTTCCAACTCCGCGCCCGCTTCCGGTGTTAGGGTGTTTGTGTCAATGTGTCTGAGAGCTTCTCGTATGTCCGTATCCTCTAGGCATCCCGTGGGAGTATATACATCTCTAAAGTATTCCGCTAAGATGTTTACTATGTCTCCTGGGTGTGATACTAGCGTCCCTTCCTTCGTCCGTATCTGCTGTATTCCTCTTACCCCTCCCCTTTTCTCTCGAGCCATGCCAACATTTTCCCAGCTTTGTCCCCTACGTCATATACCCTATCTCTGGTTGCTGTAATATTCTCAACAGTCCGTAGTTTCAGGTAGGCTCGATATTGTTGCTGGCACAACTTCAGGGTGTGGGCCGTGTCTTGGGTTGGGTCTGACGAGTGTGCTGTGTTGGCTGCTAGAAGTGCCACTTCCAGCTCTGTCAATTCCTTGTGTCGTTCCCGTCTGGACCCAGTGATAGTCGTTATTGCCTGCCCTCTAAAGACTGCTTAATAAGCCTCCCATAATATAGTTGCTGAGTTTACTGAGTTCGCGTTTTCTTCAAAGTATAGTTTTTGCTTTACGGAGTGACCTTTTTATAACCGGGACTGCGAGGTACCCTGGGTGTATGGGGTATAGTCGCCTACGGGTTGTTTCTCGACAGGAGAGTGTAAGTAACATCGGGGAGTGGTCCGATATGCCTCTGGGCTTTATATCTACATCCTCAATGTTTTGAAGTCTAGAGTCTAGCATGAGGAAATAGTCTATACGAGATAAACTGTTATGGACCGTGGAGTGGTGTGTATTGTTGCATCTCCGGATGTGTGTGCCTCCATATATCTATAAGGCCCAAGCTTCTTGAAACCCTCGGAAGCGTGAAGGCCCAGGTGTTTGTGTTCGGGCGGGGAATCTATCTAGTGTCGCATCTAGTGTGGTAATAAAATCCCCTCCTAAGATGAGATTCCCTTCCGGTGGGCCCAGTAGGAATTTACTGAGCGCCGGCAGCGCCACTGCGTGGAGTGCAGGTGGTATGTAAATAGATACTACATTCAGGAGCTTGCCCTCCCATTGACCCTGCACCGCTGCAAATCTTCTCTGATCGTCTATTTTAGTCTGTAGGATTATGAAGGATGACGTCTTCTTAATTAGGATGCCTGTGCCTCTAGAGCCCTTGGAGAATTCTGAGTGCGCCGCCATTTCATAGCCCCACCTATCCATCGCCTTACACGCCGTCCCTGTGAGGTGTGTTTCTTGTAGTAGTATTAGTATTGGGCTATGCCGCTTCAATGCCTGCAGGACTAACCCCCTCTTTATCTTGTCGCCCAGGCCTCTTACGTTCCAAGTTAGAATTTTAAGGGGGGGTGACTGCGGCCTCTTGTACCGTTATGTTGTCATCTCCTGGCGGTGGGTTGTGAGCCATAGATGTGGTATTTTAGCAATGGGGACACTAAGGATGCTTTAGTATGTGTATGTGTGTCATGGCTATCTGTTGTGGATCTGACTGAGCAGCGTCTATATCGTGCAGCGTATGCCTGAGCTATGAACCTAACTGGTGGTCTCCGATCTTCTCTGATTGCGTTGCCTTTAGCAGCTACTAACATTCTACCTAAACTGACCGTTGTTAACTATACCCTCCCCTTCCCTCCCCCCCCTCTCTGCCTCCCTGCTTAGCGGACTTTTAACTACCCGCCACCCCAACTCAGCAGAGTGCTTCTTCCCTCCCAACAACATAGTACTTGCTTGTCCCGGGTAAGAGGTCCAGTGGTGACCTTAGCCCTCCTTCTCCTCAGGGGCCCACCTCAGCCCGCCGGCACAGCCTTACAAGCGTTTCATATTGTTTATCTTTGTTGACCAGTCCGATGGCTTATGCGTCGAGTAATATTTGCCGGGCTCATCCAGCTACTCTTTCTCCTGGTTCGGGGTGTGTTCCGAATCTGAGTGCCTTGTCCCTTGCGATCCCGGGTCTTCCACTTCCTCACACCGTCAGCGCTGTCTGTTTCCATGATTTGGGTGTCCCACAGTCCGCCATCCTTCAATCCATTCTTGTACCGCGTCTGCTTGTAATACCGTAATACCGTTGTGCGTGCTTCGAAGGTCGGTATGAGTCTCGTTATTTCGCCCCTCTCTTGCTCGTGAGCGTCACGGATCCTTTGCCCCAACGGTCCTTCTGTACCTTGGCGGGTGCGAGTGTGATCAGCCCCTACCCCGGGCTTCTTCTTGTCAGTGCACCTTATCGATCATTGTAATGTTGAGGTTTGCCCCACTCACCCTGGATTGAAAGTATGAGGTGCTGGCACAGCCGTGTCACCAGGCCCAAAAGGTTGTGCTGCGGTCTGGTGGGTTACTAATGTTCTCACCTGCTACGCTCTCAGGACTGAGGTAGATGGAGTGCTATGCGGGTCTCGCGGCAGTCGCTTTTCATGAGGTGCCTACACGTCGCTGTTTCCTGGCACTTTCACCTGCAGTGGTTGCGACGGTATTGGGAGACCCCCGCTGGGGTTATTGCCCCGATGTTAACAATGTTATGTGGTGTTTTTGTACTCCGGGGCCTGCTTTGCTGTGTACGGGGCTTCGGGTCGCCCCTCAGGGTGTTGGGGAGTTCTTTGCTTCAGCCCCTTAAGCAACAGTCTCTTTCAATTGCGGCAGTCCCCTCCAGGCGCTTTCTCGGTCTTCCAGTTCCGTGGGTGCGGGGGGGGGGGGTGGAAGACCTGAGGATCGTTATCGCTGCCCCAGTTCACCTGCGGTCTGGCTTCTGTTGCCCCTCCTCACCGGCCCATAACTGCTTCGTTCTCGGCGCCCTCGAGTCCGCCACCAGCTCCACTGTTGCACTTTAGTCCCTGGCTTTCGTCTGCCATATAGGCCACTCTTGCGCAATTGATCGGATCTGCACTGCCCGGCTACTGCCCGGCCCGGCTGCTGCATGAGCGCCATTGCCAATATGAAGGCTACCATCGGTCAGCTCTGGATTTCGTTCAGCTGCTGCCGCCCGGCCACAGACCTCGGTCCCAGCCCCTTGAGGTCGATATGACGGATGAGTGCACGGATAGCTTAGAGGGCCGCGGTTTCACCGGAGCTCCTCAACTAGGCAGCCATAACGTTCGGCTGCTAGCCACGCCCCCCGTAAGATCTTATTTTTGGCCAGGAAATTTCAGATTTTTTGTTTAATTTTTTCTGAAACTGCTGGTAAGTCCTCTTGATCAGATTGTATTTGTACTGGAATACTTCTAGGATGGTAACCAGTGATGAAATAGAAGGGTGAACAACCGAGAGTGGAATGTTCATTGTTATTATAAGCAAATTCTGCTAAAGGCAAGGCTTTGTCCCATTGTGAAGTGAATGTTGCTAAAAGGCACCTCAAGGATTGTTCTAGACACTGGTTAACTTTTACTGTTTGCCCATCAGTCTGTGGGTGGAAAGCTGATGATAATGCTACTTCTATTTCTAATTTTTGGCACAAATGTTTTCAGAATTTTGAGACAAATTGTGGGCCTCCGTCTGAAATAATTTTTCTGAATCACTGAATTTCATAGCTGAAGGTAGTTTACATAGGGGAATAAAATGACCCATTTTAGATAATAAATCTACAACCACAAGGATAGTTGTGAAGCCGTTTGATACAGGCATATCTGTGATAAAATCGACACTAATCATGTGCCAAGTGACTGGTGAAATTGGTAGTGGTTAAAAATAACCAACTGGGGCTGTGTGTTGCGATTTATTACGAGCACAAATAGGACATTTTTTGACATAATCTTGGATGTCTTTCCTTAAGGTGTCCCACCAAAAGTTTTGTGAACACAATTCTACAGTCTTATGGATACCCGGATGACTTGAGAGACCGGAATCATGATGCCAAATCATTAGTTTTTGTCTTAACTCTTCTGTAGGCACATATAACCTTTTCTTAAAAAAATACATTCCGGGGGGAGGAGCTACGCGAGCATCCGATATGGCCGCGTGAGCACTGGGCTCCCGGGACCCTCGCCGCTCTTTGCAAAATATCCTGACGCTATCCTGATTTTTCAGACGGGTTATTGAAGATGAACCTCAGCTGATGCTTTTGCTCTTTGAAAAATTTGATTTGGACTTTGGGAACCGAAGTTACGTTGATCCGAAGTTGAGGCCCACCTTGCGGTAAGCCGGGGGCTTGGCAAGTTGGCACGCCGGGACGAAGTTGAACAACAACGGCTGAGGGGTCTTCCCCCAGTAGCCCTGCATCAACTTTCGGTTTCGCTTTTGGGTCCAGGCATTGTCAGATCGCAGGACTGTTCCGTTCTGTCGGAGATCCGGCCAAGCTCTGTCTCATCATCGTGTGCCTTCTATCCTCTACGCTTTTGTGTCGAACTGCGTTGTTACCTCGGCCACACGAGCCTACTTTTGTAGACTTTTGGTGACTTGCCTGCAGGCGGCCATTTTCACCAGGTCTCACGGCCCCCTCCGGGGCATATCTTCCAGTTTGGCGGCTAGGGCCGACAACGAGAAACGGAAAACCAAGACACCTATTCGCGGGGGATCGGTCCAAACCAATATCATGGACCGTTATACCCAATCTAAAGGATCCTCCGGTGGCGCCAGCCACACCCCGGAGGCCGCCAAGGAAGACCCAACTGCGCCTACTGAACTGTCTCTCCAAGACGTCATGAGCGCCATTGCCAATATGAAGGCTACCATCGGCCAGCAATATGAGGCTTTGGCTCATAAAATCGACACATTTGCCATTGATGTCACCTTGATCAGAGCCGACTTGTCTAAAACTAACGAGAAAGTGAAATCGTTGGATTTGAAGACTTCTAGCCTTACGGCCGATGTGTCGGAACTACAAACGGAAATCGGCAACCTGAAATCATCCAACGACCGCATGTCTCATCGACTGGAGGATTTTGAAAATAGGGCAAGACGCAACAACATCCGCGTCATAGGTGTCCCTGAAAACCCCGAAAATCCTTCAATGGACCTCCTGGTGGAGGACCTCGTTCTGAACCATCTTGCCCCTACAGGACTGAGCAAATTCTTTGCAGTGGAGCGTGCCCACCGTGTCCCCGGTGAAAAGCCGAGGCCGGGCGCCCCTCCGAGGCCTATCATTGCCAAGCTCTTTCATTTCAGAGACCGGGATGCTATCCTGCAGGCCTCGAGGGTGAGCGGCCCGGTAAAATTCCAAAACGCTACAGTCAACTTTTACCCAGACTTCACTCAGCTCGTCCAGAGGCAAAGGATGGGTTTTCAGGGTGTGAAGCGAAGACTCCGAGACTTGGGCCTGAAAAATGCTATGTTGTTTCCTACCAGACTTCGTGTTGAGTACGAGGACCGGACATTTTTCTTCGACCGGCCAGAGAATGTGAGTGACTGGCTGGATTCTCTGCCTGCCCGGAGCGATCGAAATGAGCACCCTGGTGGCGCCGAGGGTGGTGAGCCAGAACAGAAGTGACGATGCGGTCCCTGATTTCCGAACACTTGACTTTTCACAGCTGGGTTCGATTATTTTACCATTGTTGTATTTTATTGTCGTATACCCGAGGGTGGCGGGGATGGTGGGACTCTTTCCTCCTCCAGGGTTCTTTTTGTAGATTGGTGTAATGGTAGGGCGACAGGCACACTACAAGTTGGGGTGGCTAATGCAGGGGTGCAGGGTGGGGGGAGTTGTAACGGGATTTGGTTGGGGGGTGAGGGGGAGTGTTTGTGGGTTTGTTTTCTTTTCTCAAGGCAACATATTGCTCCTTTCTATGATCCGATGATTGTGCTCTTTTTGGGGTGGGTTCCACATTTCTTGTTGGGATGGGGGTAGTGGGTTAAGGCTAATATCTTGGAATGTCAACGGGTTGGGTGATAGAATAAAACGGGGAGTGGTGCTGCAATTCTTGCGTCGCCTGTCCCCCGATGTCGTTCTTTTACAGGAGACACATCTGGTGGGAAACACGTGTCATGCCATGAATAGGTGGGGTTACCGTCTTGTTGCACATTCTGGGTTCACCACTGGTTCTAGGGGCGTTGGCATTCTTGTCCGGTTCTCTCTCCCCCTGGAGATAGACGACGTAATCCTCGACGACAGGGGGCGCTATGCCGCCCTCACTGGTAGATGGGAGGGTAGGACTGGTTCGTTGCTCACTGTATATGTTCCGGCGGGTCTACAGACCTCCACTTTTTCAGACATTGGGCGAGTAATGCTGGGACTCCCTGATGGTACTCTGGTTATGGGTGGGGACTTTAATTCTGTTGTTTCTGGCAATGTAGATCGTCACCCCCCCAGAGATCTTCCTAAGTCCCAATCATGGCTGAGTGGGTTTTTGGAGACTTTTGGTTTGGTGGACTGCTGGAGGTTGATGCATCCAGCGGAGATACAATACACCTTTCATTCTGGGGCCCATGGAAGTCTTTCCAGACTTGATTACGTTCTCATGCCTGCGGCACAGTCCCCTTCTGTCAGAGAGATCAGACACCTTGCACAAGGCATTTCAGACCATTCCCCATTGTGGCTTTGTATGGATACTAGAGTGTGTTGTACAGGGCGAGTCGCTCCCATAAACCCCTGGTGTTTACATAATCCTAAGAATTGTGCTGGTTTGATAAAATCCCTGGATCAATATTTCCTTGAAAACGAGGGGTCTGTGTCCTCATCTGTGTCACTATGGGAAGCCTTCAAGACTGTCATTCGTGGGCAGGCCCTATCCTTAATTGCTGATGCTAAGAAAACTAAAAATCAAGAAATTGCTCGTCTTGAGACAGAAATAGTCGAGCTGGAGAGTGACTTGGAATCAGGCGTTACCCATGCCAAACTCCACACCCTTGGTTTGAAACAACTGGATTACAGGTCCCTTGTCACGGATGCTGCCAAAATAATGCACAGGGAGCAGCAGGGCAGATTGTACGATGTTGGGGACAAGGCGGGTAAATTGATTGCGTGGCTTGATAAGAAAGAAAGGGTGAATCGTGTGGTCCCCGTGATTCAGAATCTGAATGGAGAGTGTGTGACGGATCCGAGTGAGATAGTGGGGTGTTTTGCGGATTATTTTCGTACAGTGTATTCTCCGGTCTCTGATAGAGATGAGGAAGACTCATTTGTTGCTACGCGATATTGCGCTGCCACGCCTATCAGAGATTGACCGAGACCTAATGGATGCTCCATTGTCGGCAGATGAGATTTCAATCGCCATTCGCTCCGTTCGCTCTGGCAAGGCCATGGGCCCCAACGGTCTGTCCATCGAACTATACAAATTGCGCCCCGATAAAGTCGCACAGTATCTCCGAGATATGTTCCTGGAGCCGCGAGTCCTTGGCTCCCTCCCTTGTGATCAGCATTTAGCTACGATTGTGGTAATTCCTAAGGAGGGAAAGCCTCGGGATCGCTGCGCTTCGTACAGGCCCATCTCCCTCTTGAACGCCGAACCTAAAATCCTAGCTAAAGTTTTGGCTAATCGGCTGATCACGGTGATTGGTGACCTGATCCACCCAGACCAATCTGGTTTTATCCCGCATCGTAACACCGCACTCAACTTGCGGCGTTTGCATGGCGTCCTCGCGAGGGCGGGGTCTCTTCAAGAGCCAGCCATCTTGGCTTCCTTGGACGCCACAATGGCCTTTGACACTACAGAATGGCCGTATCTCTGGGCCGCCCTCGCAAAATTTGGTTTTGGTTCTGAGTTTATCGGGTGGGTGAAACTTCTATACGAGGAACCGCTGGCTCAGGTGGTCGTTAATGGCAGAGTATCTGATTCCTTTACTCTTGGGAGGGGTACGAGACAGGGTTGCCCGTTGTCTCCCCTACTTTTTGCGCTTGCCTTAGAGCCTCTTGCTGCTTGGCTCCGATGGAAGCCTTTGATAAAGGGTATTCAGTGGACTCTGGATTTTGAAGACCGGATCTCGCTTTATGCTGACGATATCCTGTTGTACCTTTTCTCCCCCCGAAAATCGCTTAATGTTTTGTTCGATGTTCTCACTTCGTTTGGCAAGAACTCAGGTCTAGTTATTATTTGGACTAAATCCTGTGTCTATGTAATTTCGGGTGGTCTTCCCCCCTTGCCTCGTAGATTTCCCATCCAGGTCTCGCAGACGGGATTCGAATATTTGGGGATTTTTATATCATTAGACCCCGCTGTTCTCTATGAACGCAATTTGCATCCCCCTCTCCAGAGGCTGAAACTTGACGTTGTTCGTTGGCGTAGATTACCACTGTCGCCGCTCGGTCGTGCGGCGCTTTTTAAAATGATGTCCCTGCCACGTTTTCTGTACGCACTCCAGAATTTATTCGATATTATCCCGGCGGGCTATTTCCGGGAGGTGGAGAGCTTGCAGAGGCGGCTTGTCTGGGACGGGCATGCAAGAATCGCCCTCGCTAAGCTAACCCTCCCCTGGTATGACGGGGGCATGGCGCTCCCAGACATCAGGCGGTATTATTGGGCCTCTCAGTTGAGCGCGATTAACCACGCTATGTATGCACCCAGCCCAAATCCAGCATTTGAGATGGACAAGTATCAGTTGCCGGGTGGGAATTACAACAGGGCGGTCTACTCTAAGGTGGCAGGGAGAAATTTAACAGGTCCCACTAAGATTGCTGTACGAGTCTGGTGTGATGCGAATGCGGCCCTGGGTTGGAAGGATCGACTGACACGCGCGACTCCTTTGTATGCGTCTGAGAGATTGGGATGCCTCTGGACAACGAAAGGTTTTGAGAAATGGGATAAGATTGGTATTAGCAGAGTGGGCGACCTCTGGGCTAAGGGTGCAGTTAAGACTTTTGAGACGTTGCAGAAGGAATATGAGTTGAGTGACAGGGGGTTCTTTAGATATGCACAGGTTCGTCATGCCTTGACCTCGGTCTTCGCTGCCGATGCCAATATCCCCGAGTCCTCCCCGCTGGAAGATCGTGTGCTTGATGGTCATGTGCCTGATAGTACGATTTCACTAATATACAAGAAATTGATCAATAACCGGGCGGATCTCCTTGTACGTCTCAGACAAGTCTGGACCGGGGATGGGCTGGAACTGGACGATGAAGACTGGCAGTCTGCATTATCTTCAACGAAGGAGGTGGCTATTCCCACCCATCTCCGCCTCATCCAACTTAAAATTCTCCACCGTGTGTATGTTACCGGTCCTTGTCTGGTTTCCATGGGTTTTTCTGCGCATGGGTTATGTAAGTGTGGTTGTGGAATGATTGCTACCTTCCTCCATATTATTTGGGAATGCCCGGAGGTGACCGCGTTTTGGAATCGTGTGCATGCAGTGATGGAGTGTGTTACCGGAGTCGTGTTGCTGCCTGAGGCCCGGCGATGTCTGTTGAATGTGTGGGAACCGAATGATTATAACGTCGCTCAGACCCGGTGTGCGACCCTTGGGAACATGATTGCCAAGAGAGACATTGCACAGTTGTGGGGTTCCCGGCAGCTGCCCACTGTGTCAGTATGGAAGGAGAATATGGATTGGTGCATGTTTAGAGAGAAGACTGTGTATTTGGCTAGGGGCAAGCCTAGGGCGTGGACCAAAATCTGGAGCCAGTGGAACGCCTACAGGGGGAACATATGTACGCCCCCGTTAGAGGTCAATCCGGACATCTCCCTCTCCCCCTGATCCGACATTCCATGTCTTGTTTAAATTTTGTACCTATTTTTGACTCCCCCACTGGCCCCCTTGGCCCCCTCCACTAACTATTAGTTTGCACAACTTTGCACTCGAAAGTCCCTCCCGTAAGAGCACAATTTCATGTACAATGTTCCATGCCTTGAGACTTGTTTGTTTTCTTTGTTTTCTTTTCCTTTTTTTGTAAAAAACAAAATAATACTTCATCATGGCTCTATCCTGTGTTGCTATGGATCTTATCCTGCCTCGCTGCCGGGCCTCAGGGATGTCGGCGAAGGAGCTGTGATATATACTGATTACTTTCACTTTTGCTAGCGGCTGGCCCCTGTGGTTGTAGGCCTGTGTGTGTAACCTTATTTAAATGCACAATAAAGTTTATATATATAAAAAAATACATTCCGTCAGATGTCGAATAGTTTGTTTTGTTTAACATTGACTCAGGGTTTATTCTTTTTGATTCATGTTTCACCTCTTGTAAAAAAGAATCAGATTGGGTAACTGCTAGAATTCAGTTGCTTGGAATAATATTTTGCACATTCTTTTTGGGATCTAGTGATTCTTTTTCATGTAAACGAGACAAGGTGTCAGACAACAACTGCTTTTGACCTGGTATATAGGTTATTAAGAAATCAAATTCACTGAAAAAATGCAACCACCTCATTTGCCGAGATGTTAGTGCTTTGATGGAAGTGAAGAACTGAAGATTTTTGTGATCAGTGTAGATTGTGACTGTATGTTTGGCTCCTTGAAGGTGATGCCTCCATTCTGAAAATACATCTTTTATGGCTAGTAACTCACGTGCGGCTATGGTATAGTTCTGTACTGCGGGTAGGAGTTTGTGAAAAATATGCCAAAGGATGGAGATAACCCATCTTTGGATCTTTTTGCATCAAAACACCTCCCACTGCTGTTTGGGAAGCATCAGCTTTGATTATAAAAGGTTTCTCAGGATCTGGATGCCGCAACACTGGAGCTGAGGTAAAAGGCCTTTTTAATTCCTGAAACGCTACATCTGCTTCTTAATTCCATAGAAAGGCCTGTCCTTTTTTTTACCAATTTTGTAATGGGTGAAACTATGGCTGAGAAGTGAGCCACACATTTTTGATAAAAGTTAGCAAATCCTAACACTTTTTGAACTTCCTTTACAGAAGTCGGAACTGGCCAAGAAGTTATAGCTTCTACTTTCTTTTGATCCATTTCAATCCCTCTGGGTGAAAGCACATAACCAAGAAAATCTACTTAATGGACATGAAATACACATTTTGCCAATTTTGCAAATAAAGAATATTCTCTCAATCTTTGAAGTACCAATCTCACATGTTCTACGTGTTCTTCTTCTGTTTTAGAAAAGATCAGAATATCGTCTATATAGACAATAACGCAAACGTCCAGAAGATCGTGAAATACCTCAATATTAAAATACTGAAATGCCGCTGGGGCGTTGCAAAGCCCAAACGGCATGACGGTATATTCGAATAATCCAAATTTTGTTCGAAATGCGTTTTTCCACTCATCACCCCCACGCATTCTTATAAGGTGATAAGCACCACTAAGATCTAACTTGGTATAAATAGTGGAGCCTTTTACCTCATCTAATAAGACAGGGTTCAATGGTAAAGGATATCAATTTTTAATAGTGGCTTTGTTGACAGCGCGATAATCAATACAAGCCCTCAAATCTCCTGTCTTCTTTGCCACAAAGAAAAAAAGGAGAAGAAACTGGAGAAGTGGAATGCCGAATAAAGCCTTTGTCTAATAAGTCATACAGATATTTTTTTAGATTTTGATTTTCAGGCTCGGGCATAGATACGACTACAAGGTAAGGGTATTCCCGGAATCAAATCGATCGGCAATCGTAAACCCTGTGAGGAGGAAGTCGAGTAGGCTGAACTGGATCAAAAACATCAGCATATTCCTTGTATCTCCTAGGTAAAGGAATCTCAGAAATGTTTGTAGAAACACAATGTAAAGGGAATATAGGATCTTTGGCTTCTTGATAACAGTGAGTTCTACAGAACGTGGAATCAAGACTCACTGTTCTCTTAACCCAATCAATCTTGGGGTTGTGTTTCTCTAGCCAAGGAATACCCAAAATAATCCAAAAAACCGGAGTGTCAATAAGGTCAAACATCAGTCGTTCAGTATGCCCATTTTCGCTAACTAGAGTTAGAGGCACTGTGTGAGACCGGATCAAACCTGATGATACAGCTGAGCCAGCCAAGGCTCTAACGGGTTCAGGTTCTTCAGGTTCTTCCTTGACAATATGTGAGATATTAAACTTTTTTGCCAAGGTAAGAACAAACAAGCATTTGCAATGCAATAGGTCTCGCATTAGGAAAGTTTGAGCTATTGGTATTGTAAATGACAAATTTTGTATTTATGTGTTGGTTCTGAAAATAGCAAAAATAAAAGCTTTGTCATTTACAATGCCAATAGTTCTAACTTTCGCAAATGTGACACCTATGGCATTTGTAATGCAATATGTGTTGTATTTACGTGAATTAGATGTATTGGCATTACAAATAAAAATGGCTTTTAATTTTTTTAATAATTAATACCTAAATAAAAGTTATTGTAATTTATAATGGCAATAGCTTTTGTAAATAACTTTTGTGAAGATTATGTTCGTTGTATTTTATTGTGACGAAAATCCAAGAACAGAAGTGAAATATTAACATCTTTTTGTGACATTTGTAATCAAGCTTGAAACATTGAGAGAACATATTTGAACCAGTTGTTGAATGGTTGCACAGATTGATGCTGTGGTGGCGCTGAGTGATGTTGTGGTGGCGACGAGTGATGCTGTGGCGTGCAGTGATGCTGTGGTAGCGCATAGTGATGTTGTGGTGCCGCTGAGTTATGCTGTGGTGGTGCTGAGTGATGCGATAGATAGATAGAGGGAGGGCGATAGATAGACAGATAGATAGAGTGAGGGCGATCGATAGATACGAGTGATGGCGATAGAGTGAGTGCGATAGACAAATAGAATGAGAGTGATAGATAGACAGATAGATAAAGTGTATTTATGTTGCACTGAGTAGAGTGTAAGTATGAGGTGTGTAAATATATGGCACTGAGTGGTATTATGTGGAGTGTATTTACATTGAGAAGAGTAATTATGTGGCGTGTAATTATGTGGCACTGAGTGGTATTTGGAGTGTATGTTGCATTGATTGCAGTGTATTTATGTAGCATATAATTAAATGGCACTGAGTGGTATTGTTTGGAGTGTATGTGGCATTGAGTGCAGTGTAATTATGTTGCATATAATTATGTGGCACTGAGTGGTATTATGGGGAGATTATGTTGTATTCAGTAGAGTTTAATTGTGTGGCGTGTAATTATGTGGCACTGAGTGGCATTATTTGGAGTCTATGTTGCATTGAGTGCAGTGTAATTATGTAGCATATAATTATGTTGCATGTAATTATGTGGCACTGAGTGGTATTATGAGGAGTGTGTGTTGCGTTCAGTAGAGTGTAATTATGTGGTGTGTAATTATGTGGCACTGAGTGGTATTTGGAGTGTATGTTGCATTGTGTGCAGTGTAATTATGTGGTGTGTAATTATGTGGCACTGAGTGGGATTTGGAGTGTATGTTGCATTGAGTGCAGTGTAATTATGTGGCGTGCAATTAAGTGGCACTGAGTGGGATTTGGAGTGTATGTATCATTGAGTGCAGTGTAATTATGTGGCATGTAATTATTTGGCACTAAGCAGTATTTGGAGTGTATGTTGCATTGAGTGCAGTGTAATTATGTGGCATGTAATTATGTGGCATCGAGTGGTATTTGGAGTGTATGTTGCGTTGAGCACAGTGTAATTATGTAGCATATAATTATGTGGCACTGAGTGGTATTGTGTGAAGTGTATGTTGTATTCAGTAGAGTGTAATTATGTGGCGTGTAATTATGTGGCACTGAGTGGTATTGTTTGGAGTGTATGTTGCATTGAGTAGAGTGTAATTATGTAGCATATAATTATGTGGCACTGAGTGGTATTCTGTGTAGTGTGTGTTGCATTCAGTAGAGTGTAATTATGTGGTGTGTAATTATGTGGCACTGAGTGGTATTTGGAGTGTATGTTGCATTGAGTGCAGTGTAATTATGTGGCATGTAATTATGTGGCACTGAGTGGTATTTTGAGTGTATGTTGCATTGAGTGCAGTGTCATTATGTGGCATGTAATTATTTGGCACAGAGTAGTATTTGGAGTGTATGTTGCATTGAGTGCAGTGTAATTATGTGGCATGTAATTATGTGGCACTGAGTAGTATTTGGAGTGTATGTTGTATTCAGTAGAGTGTAATTGTGTGGCGTGTAATTATATGGCACTGAGTGATATTGTTTGGAGTGTATGTTGCATTGAGTGCAGCGTAATTATGCAGCATATAATTATGTGGCACTGAGTGGTATTGTGTGGATTGTCTGTTGCATTCAGTAGAGTGTAATTATGTGGTGTGTAATTATGTGGCACTGAGTGGTATTTGGAGTGTATGTTGCATTGAGTGCAGTGTAATTATGTGGCGTATAATTATGTGGCACTGAGTGGTATTTGGAGTGTATGTTGCATTGAGTGCAGTGTAATTATGCGGCGTGTAATTATGTGGCACTGAGTGGTATTTGGAGTGTATGTTCCATTGCAGAGTGTGTGAGGGTGAAGAGTGTGAGGGTGCAGTGTGTGTGAGGGTGCAGTGTGTGGGTGAGGTGTGTGAGGGTGCAGGGTGTGAGGGTGCAGGGTGTGAGGGTACAGTGTGTGAGGGTGCAGCGTGTGAGGGTGCAGCGTGTGTGAGGGTGCAGTATGTGTGAGGGTGCAGTGTGTGTCAGGGTGCAGAGTGTGCGGGTGAAGAGTGTGAGGGTGAAGAGTGAGTGTGTGCGGTGTGTGTGGGTGCGGTGTGTGTGGTGTGTGTGGGTGCGGTGTGTGTGGGTGCAGTGTGTGCAGTGTGTGTGAGGGTGCAGTGTGTGATGGTGCAGTGTGTGAAGGTGCAGTGTGTGTGAGGGTGCAGTGTGTGAGGGTGCAGAGTGTGTGAAGGTGCAAAGTGTGTGTGGGTGCGGTGTGTGGGGTTGCGGTGTGTAAGGGTGCGGTGTGTGAGGGTGCGATGTGTGAGGGTGCGATGTGTGAGGGTGCAGTGTGTGTGAGGGTGCGGTGTGTGTGAGGGTGCGGTGTGTGTGATGGTGAAGAGTGTGAGGGTGCAAAGTATGAGGTTGCAGAGTGGGGGATGCATCCTGTGGACAGTGAGGGTGTGTATCCCGCGGACAGACAGCGAGGGGGTTGTATCCTGTGGCCAGTGAGGCGGCGTATCCTGTGGACAGACAGTGAGGGGGTGTATCCTGTGGACAGACAGTGAGGGGGTGTATCCTGTGGACAGACAGTGTGAGGGGCTTGAGGCTAATGAACAGGTAAGACCAGGCGCTCGCAGCCTGTGGGTGGTCTGCAAGTTTGTGGACATTGTCAGACCGCACAAGGCGTCTACACACATGGATTGCACTTCTGCACCGTGAGGAGCTAGACGCCCAAGAGCAGAGTGGATGAGGGGGGTGTATCCTGTGGACAGACAGCATGTGGGGTGTATCCTGTGGCCAGTAAGGGGGGGGTGTCCTGTGGACAGTGAGGGGCTATATCCTGTGCACAGTGAGGGCTGTATCCTGTGAACAGACAGTGTGGGGGTGTTTCCTGTGGCCAGTATGGGGGGTGTATCTTGTGGCCAGTATGGGCGGTGAATCCTATGGACAGTGAGAGGAGGTGTATCCTTTGGACAGTGTGGGGGCTGTATCCTGTGGACATACTGTGTGTGGGATGTATCCTGTGGACAGTGAGGGGGCTGTATCCTGTGCACAGTGAGGGGGTGTATCCTGTGGACAGTGAGGGGGTGTATCGTGTGGCCAGTGAGGGGGTGTATCCTGTGGACAGTGAGGGGGTGTATCCTGTGGACAGTGAGGGGAGATGTATAATGTATTCTGTGGGTGGACAGCGAGGGGGCTGTATCTTGTGACGAGTGAAGGGGTGTATCCTCTGGACAGTGAGGGGTGTATCCTGTGGACAGACAGTGTGGGGGGCTTGAGGCTATTGAACAGGTAAGACGAGGCGCTCGCGGCCTGTGGGTGGTCTGCAGGTTTGTGGGCATTGTCAGACCGCACAAGGCGCCTACCACATGGATAGTGCTTCTACGCCATGAGGAGCTAGACAAACAAGGCCAGAGTGGATGAGGGGGGGTGTATCCTGTGGACAGACAATGTGTGGGGCGTATCCTGTGGCCAGTGAGGGGGGTGTGTCCTGTGGACAGTGAGGGGCTATATCCTGTGCACAGTGAGGGCTGTATCCTGTGAACAGACAGTGTGGGGGTGTTTCCTGTGGCCAGTATGGGGAGTGTATCTTGTGGCCAGTATGGGCGGTGAATCCTATGGACTGTGAGAGGAGGTGTATCCTTTGGACAGTGTGGGGGCTGTATCCTGTGGACATACTGTGTGTGGGATGTATCCTGTGGACAGTGAGGGGGCTGTATCCTGTGCACAGTGAGGGGGTGTATCCTGTGGACTGTGAGGGGGTGTATCGTGTGGCCAGTGAGGGGGCGTATCCTGTGGACAGTGAGGGGGCTGTATCCTGTGCACAGTGAGGGGGTGTATCCTATGGACAGTGCGGGGGTGAACCTTGTTCACAGTGAGGAGGCTGTAGTCTGTGGAAAGTGAGGGGGATGTATCCTGTGCACAGTGTGGGGGGTGTATCCTGTGGACAGTGAGGGGATGTATCCTGTGCACAGTGAGGGGGTGTATCCTGTGGCCAGTGTGGGGGGTGTATCCTGTGGATAGTGTGGGGATGTATCCTGTGGCCAGTATGGGGGTGTATCCTGTGGACAGTGAGGGGAGGTGTATCCTTTGGACAGTGTTTGGGCTGTATCCTGTGGACAGTGATAGGTGTATCCTGTGGATAGTGAGAGGGTGTATCCTGTGGACAGACAGTGAGGGGGGCTTGAGGCTAATGAACAGGTAAGACTAGGTGCTCGCGGCCTGCGGAGAATCACAAGGCCAGAGTGGATGAGGTGGGTGTATCCTGAGGATAGACAATGTGTGGGGTGTATCCTGTGGCCAGTGAGGGGGGCGTATCCTGTGGACAGTGAGGGGGCTGTACCCTGTGCACAGTGAGGGGGTGTATCCTGTGGACAGTGCGGAATGAATCTTGTTCACAGTGAGGGGGCTGTATTTTGTGGACAGTGAGGGGGTGTTTCTGTGGACAGTGAGGGAGGTGTATCCTGTGGACAGTGAGGGAGGTGTATCCTGTGGACAGTGAGGGGGTGTATCCTGTGGCCAGTGAGGGGGGTGTATCCTGTGGACATTAAGAGGGGTGTATCCTGTGGACAGTAAGGGGCTGTATCTTGTGGACAGTGTTGGGCTGTATCCTGTGGACAGTGAGGGGTGTATCCGGTGGATAATGAAGGGGTGTATCCCGTGGCCAGTGTGGGCGGTGTATCCTGTGGACAGTGTGGGGATGTATCCTGTGCACAGTGAGGGGGTGTATCCTGTGGCCAGTGTGGGGGGTGTATCCTGTGGACAGTGTGGGGATGTATCCTGTGCACAGTGAGGGGGTGCATCCTGTGGCCAGTGAGGGGGTGTATCCTGTGGACAGTGTGGGGATGTATCCTGTGCACAGTGAGGGGGTGTATGCTGTGGCCAGTATGGGGGTGTATCCTGTGGACAGGTTTATTCTTTGGACAGTGTTTGGGCTGTATCCTGTGGACAGACAGTGAGGGGGGCTTGAGGCTTATGGACAGGTAAGACCAGGCGCTTGCAGCCTGCGGCTGGACATTGTCAGGCGGCACAAGGCGCCCACACACATGGATAGCGCTTCTATGCTGTGAGGAGCTAGACGCACAAGGCCAGAGTGGATGAGGGAGGAGGGCAGTGCACACAGACCAGACCCCATCGTTCCCTTTGCATTCTGGGATTCATAGTTCTGCGTTCATAACGGGAGAGACGTTGTTTGAATTTTGCTGAGATTCCTGCATCCGCGGTTGCTTTACGTTGAAAATCAACTTGTGATGACATTAAAACGTGCATGCTGATTGGCTGCAGCTGTGAGGGACGGGGGAGCTCGCCATGTGGTGGGCTGTTGAGGGGAGGGGCAGGCACCGGTAATGTCACACGGGGAGGGGCCCGGTCGCATACCCTGCTGCACAATACCACGACATACGGGGACAGACTACAGACAAGCCAGCACCACACATTCCCTCAGTGATAAGTCTGTGGGTCCCGGCTACAAGGTCTGTCTCGTATCACACACTGACCCAGCTTCGTTTGGATTCCCACTAATCCCTTACATTCTGAATTCTTTTACAACACAGAATACCTTTCGAAACCTTGATAACAGCGAAGCCCCTGTGAGGTGCCCAATCTTGCTGTGTTTATCAGAAAACCCGAATGCATTCACTGAAAGGCGCTTCTGTAATACTTTGGCACTTCAGGTGGAACTGAGCTTGTCAGTGACTATTCTAGGAGCTGTGTAAAAGCAGCCTGCCCAGTCCTTGCAAGCAGGCTAACATTCCTTGGTGTTGCATGGGAAAACCCATTAATACTTTAAATAGCCACGGACTTAATGCTTCAAAAAATATTTACTGTAATCTAGTCATGCAGGCCCCTAGCAACAAGGAGGTCTAAAGTAACCAATATCAGTGTAACGCAGAGATAATAAAACGATAATTCTTTCTCTGTGTGCTTTACAGATCAAGTTCATCGTTAGCGGAAACGAGGAAAGTATGGCTGACTTCTAATTATTGCTTAGACTAGAGCAAGCGAGAACAAGACGTCAGCGCTTTGCCGTTAAATGGATCCAAAAAAAATCCAGCGAGTGGTGCGCGCGTGTGCCACTGCGGGGCATATGTCTTAAATTATCGCGAACGTGTCTGGCTGCGATAATTGAAGACATATGGGCTTTGGTGTGCGTAACAGACACCAATAGGCCATAGGCGGAGCTATGCGACTGCATATGGCCTATTGTGTGTTCTGTTAAAAACAGCACGCATGCAAAGCCCAATAAAAATGGACCTTGGAAATGCACACGCACAAGCGGTGTGGAATTTCAAGGTCCATTTTAAAACCCCTACCAAAAGAGCTCTTTTCGCTTCGCGAGCCCTAAAAAGTTCCCTGTAGCGCCTGAATCAAGGAGAACTGGTAGAACTTGTCTTTGTTGTACAGTTATGATGACTGTCATAAGAACCATCATATGTCTAGTCACACTAGTCTTAGTATTAGGAATTTTTTTTAGAGATCTCTGGTTCAGTTTCCCTCCAAGAAATGATCTCTTCTTTCTTTGAGAGTTCTAGTTTCCCGATTCAGTCTGTTCTATCAGAGCCGCCTCTTTCTTCTTTTGGGGTCTAAAAGTACAGTCTCTGGCAAAGTGTCCTTTTTTGCCACAATATAAACATAGTTTTACTCTTCTGCGTCTTTCTTTTTCCTCTGAGGAAAGTGGCCCCCTGATTCCCCAATCTGCATTGGTTCTGGTTCGGTTGACTTTTCGTCCTTGCCTTTTTCTCTTTTTCATTTCTAAAAGTCACTGACCTAAAATCTGTTTTTACTCTAAAATCTGGTCTTGATCTTTCTCCCTTTCTCTCAATTAGACGATGATCCAATCGTACTACCAAATCAACAAACTCCCCATAATCGACTGGCAAATTAACTATATGGGCCAATCAATCAATCAGTGAATTTGTAAAGCGCTCAACATACCCGTGAGGGTCTCAAGGCCCTGGGGAAAGGGGGATGCCGCTACTGATCGAAGAGCCTGGTCTTGAGAAGTCTTCTGAAGGTCAGCAGGTCTTGGGTTTGCCGAAGGTTGGTGGGGAGGGTGTTCCAGGTCTTGGCGGCGAGGCTAGCTGAGCGGAGGCTGTGGGTGGGGGTGTAGAAGCAGAGTCGTCCGTTGAGGTATGCTGGTCCGGCGTAGTGTAGGGATTTGTGTGCGTGGATGAGGAGTTTGAAGGTGATCCTCTCATTGATGGAGATCCAGTGTAGGTCTCTAGGGTGGGGGGTGATGTGGCTGTGTCTGGGGATGTTGAGGACCAGTTGTGCCGAGGCGTTCTGGATGCGTTGCAGCCGTCTCAGGAGCTTGGTTGTTGTTCCTGCGTAGAGGGCGTTTCCGTAGTCCAGTCTGCTGGTGAAGAGGGCCTGGGTGACGGTTTTTCTCGTTTCAGAGGGGATTCTTACTTTTCTCAACTTACTGGTTGTTGTGCTCTTGAGGCGGAAGCCGGGAGCGAGTCACTGCTTTCAAAAATTGTGTCACGGAAATAATTTGTGTTTTTAAATACTCACTCTTTTGGGGAAATTAGTTGTCCTAAGCAGCCGAGTCATTGCTGTTGCGACACCGCTCTCCATAACACTCCTTGGTGCCATCGCGCTAAGACCGGAGGCCACGCCCCCTTCAGAGGCCACGCCCCTACAGGCCCTACCTGAAGCTGCATAAATTATGTGCATATTCCGGACGCGCAGCGGACGAGCGCAGCGGGCGCGACGTTTGCGCGCCGAAGGCGCGCCAAAGGCAAGCCCGTCTCGCCCGTCCGCACGAGGCCACCCCCCCTGCCCATTTATCGAGCCAAACCATCACCTACAGCTCACACTCCCTTCGGCAACTATACCAGCCTTCTGAGCCATCCTGTCTACACGCATGGGATCCGTCAATAAAACACCCTGCATGCAGTAACTGCGGCTTTCGTTTTTCCCCCCATCCCCCTATGAAACCAAAAACATTTACTATGCTTCTGCTCAACTGCCGTTCACTTCCTAAACATTCTATGGAAATGTACCTAATGCTAGAGGAAATTAACCCAGATATTCTCTTTGCCACAGAGACGTGGCTACAGGAACATTCAGAACCTGATCTGGTACAAGCTCTCCCGCCTGAATATCAAATATGTCGCCTTGACCGCAAAAAGGGAACTGGAGGTGGCCTAGCAGTAATCCATAAAGCAATTTATGAAGTTGCTAGCACCCCTGTGCACCTCCCAGACAGTGAATGTCTTTCTTTCTCTATAAAATTCAGCCCTATTCATACCTTCTCCGGTATACTTATATACCGCCCGCCAGGACCCCAGGGTCTATTTCTTTCAAACCTTGCACCGACAGCTGCAAACCTGGCACTCAGCTCTGCTAACTACACAATCTTGGGCTATATCAACATCCATCTGGATGATCTGACCGACCCCTCTGCCAGAGAACTTATATCGAGCTTACAAGCCCTGGATGTACATCAACTTGTCCTCGGGCCCACACATCAAAAAGGGCATCTCCTAGACCCCATTTTCAGTAACTGCCCCAACCTTCTTACCGAAAACCCCTCCCCACTGCCCTGGTCTGACCATTTTCTTATCCCATTCACATGGACTCCCCCCCCCGCCCCCCACATTTCCCTCCTCCAAAACCCCCGACGACTTTGCTGTCACGGAACTGGTAAAAAATCCCTTTACCCGAATGGCAAACCTTCTTACAATGTACAAAATCCTCTAACTCATCGAATCCCATCCAGGGGAACGATAACTACAATAGGTGGATCACCAATTCTTTAAACCTGGTACTCCCTATGAAAAGTCTTCGTCCCAAGCGGGGCAACCCAACAGCCCCATGGTACACAGACGACCTACGGAAAGCCAAACGCGCCTGCAAGCAAATGGAAAGAAAATGGTGCCTTGACTACTGCCCAGCAGACAAAGTCAGTTATAGAGCAGCTATTAAAAATTATAAAGCAGATATCCAACTAGCTCAGGCCACATTCTACGAACAAAAAATAGACAATGCTGTGTCCAAACCCAAGGAGATTTACAGTATAGCCAAATCTCTCCTGCGACTCCCTGAGACTCCTAAAGCCCACAATAACACCCAGATCCATTGCGAGAAAATAGCGGAATTTTTCCGTCATAAAATAGAATTGATCAATTCCTCCTTCCCCCATTCCGCCACCCCGCCCAGAGACTCCACCAACTCTGACCCTATGGCAGCTCCACTCAGTGTTCTCAACAACTTCCCAGCTCTTGACAAAACCAATCTGGAAAAGTACATGAGAATGGTCAAATCTGGATCTCCAACTGACCCAGCTCCTCCTAGGGTTCTCACTCAAATAACCAGCCAGATATCACCCACCATCCAAGACCTGCTCAATTCCTCCCTCGAAACTGGCATTTTCCCTCCCCTATGGAAGAGAGCTATGGTCAAAGCGCTATTACAGAAACCTACCCTCGACCAATCCAACCCTTCTAACTACCGACCCATCTCCCTTCTACCCTGGCTCAGTAAAATTCTGGAAAAACATGTCAACTCTGTTCTGACAGACTTTCTAGAATCCAACAACATACTGGACCCCACCCAGACTGGTTTTAGGCCCCGCCACGGAACTGAGACTGCCCTGATTGCAGTGACGGAGGAGGCAAGAAGGATCCTGGACGGTGGCGGCTCTACGGCCATCGTCCTACTTGACCTGAGTGCCGCCTTCGACACTGTAAATCACAGCATCCTACTCCATCGCCTTAGTATGATTGGAGTGTCAGGTATAGCACTCACCTGGATGGAATCATTCCTTACAGACAGATCCTTCCAGGTATTCGAAAAGGAGTTCACCTCCTCTAGTAAACCTCTTAACTGTGGAGTGCCTCAGGGCTCCTCTCTGAGTCCTACCCTTTTTAATGTTTACCTTAGCCCCCTAGCTGATGTCGTCCGCCCGTTTAGGGTGAAAATCGTCACCTACGCGGACGACACTCAGCTGGTGGTAGCACTGGACCCCCCTCTCAATTCTAACCACATCCTACACAATTGCCTGAAAGGTGTTGCGTCCTGGATGTCGGACTCCTATCTAAAACTTAACGGGGACAAAACAGAGGTAATGCTCCTTGGAAATAACAATTGGAAATCCATCAATACCATCTGGCCCTTCTGTTTAGGTAGCCCCCCTCAACCTAAGGATCAAATTAAGAGCCTTGGGATCTGGCTCGATCACAATCTCACCTTCAACTACCAAGCCACCAAACTAGCCACTATTTGCTTTGGGTTGATGAGATTGCTCTGCAAGATTCTCCCCCTTCTCCCGTTTCACTCTAGACGGATCATGGTCCAAGGACTAATCCTGTTGCGTCTCGACTGCGGTAACGCCCTATATCTTGGCGCCCCACAGTCCACACTCTCCAAACTACAAGTTATCCAAAACTGCGCGGCAAGAATCCTCTTGAACCTCCCTCGTCGATCCCCAGTCAAAGCCAGATTGAAGGACCTTCACTGGCTCCCTGTGAAAGCTAGAATAGAATTCAAGAGCATGTGCGTTGCGCACCGCTCCTACTGGGGAACAGGCCCCGCCATAAATCACCGCTTGGTGGAAGCCTACCATCCCTCTCGGGCCCTCAGATCCGCGACCTTCTACCTAACCTCTGTACCACGCATAAGAAGAGCCAGATGCGGAGGCCGCTCGCTTTCCTACAACCTGGCCAGGATCTGGAACTCTATTTTCCTCGCAATTAGGTCAGAACCCAACCTGCTTACCTTTCGAAAACTTTTAAAAACTTGGCTTTTTAATAAATCCCACACTTAACCTGTTCCTCAGCTTCCCGCACTCCCACCCCTTCAGCTCAACCCATCAGTTTTTCTACAGCGCTGGGACGCCTTTGGGTAGCCATCGCGCTTTACAAATCTTTATTCCATTTCATTCCATTCCATTCATTTGAAGATCCTGCGGAGCATTTGGAGGATGTTAAAGCAGGATGTGGTCTTGGAGTGGAAGGGTGGGAGGCGGACGCTCTGGGTTCTGCCGGAGAGGAAGGATGTGGTCCAGGCCAGGGCGTCCTCTTGGATTCCGGCGTCGTGGAGGCGTGCTGTTAGGGTGCGGTGGCAGACCGTGTCGAAGGCGGCTGAGAGGTCCAGGAGGATGAGGGCGGCTGTTTCTCCTTTGTCCATTAGGGTCCTGATGTCGTCGGTGGCGGCAATGAGGGCGGTTTCGGTTCTGTGGTTGCTGCGGAAGCCAGACTGGGATGGGTCCAGGATGTTGTAGTCTTCGAGGTATAGGGTCAGTTGTTTGTTGACAATTTTCTCAATGACTTTCGCCAGAAACGGGGCCAGGGAGATGGGTCAGAAATTCTTGAGGTCCTTGGGGTCTGCCTTGGGTTTCATCAGTAAGGCGTTGATCTTGGCGTGTTTCCAGCTTTCCGGGAAGGTTGCTGTCCTAAAGGAGATGTTGATCGTTTTCCGGAGATGGGGGGCAATGGCTGTGCTGGCTTTGTTGAAGATGTGGTGTGGGCATGGGTCAGACGGGGATCCGGAGTGGATAGAGTTCATGGTCTTGATGGTGTATTCGTCGCCGATGTTGGACCAGGTGATCAGGCGGCTAGTGCGCATGGTGGTCGCAGGCGTGGTGGTGGGCTCGGCGGTGGATGTGGGGGTCGTGGAGTTGAAGTTGTTGTGGATGTCGGTGATCTTGCGGTGGAAGAAGTTGGCCAGCGAGTCGCACAGATCCTGAGAGGGGGGAATGTTGTTAGTGTTGGAGCTGGGATTGAAGAGTTCCTTCACGATGTTGAAGAGCTCTTTGCTGTTGTGTGCATTGTCTAGGCGGTCCTTGAAGGCGGTCCTCTTGGTGGTCCTGATGAGTTGGTGGTGTCTGCGGATGGTGTTCTTGTGGGCCGTGTAGCTGTTTGGTGTTTGTTCGGGGAGCCAGTTCTTTTCCAGTTTTCTGCAAGTGCGCCTGGAGGTTTGGAGGTCTTCGGTGAACCTGGAAGCTTTCTTGCTGGAGTGGTTGGGGCGGGGGTCCTGAGCGGAGCGAGGGTGTCAGCGCAGTCGTTGATCCACTGCTGAGGTTGAGGGCGGCGGTGTTGGGGTCGGTGGGGTCAGAGGGTGGTTTCCGGGCGAGGGTGGTGGTTAGTTGGTCTTCGGTGACCTTGCCCCAGCAGCGGCGTGGCATCTGTTCGGTGCGGTGGTGCATGGTGGGTTTCCTGAAGGTGAAGTGGACGCATCTGTGGTCAGTCCAGTGGGGTTCGGTGGTGTGGTTGAAGGAGACGTGGGGACTTGCTGAGAAGATGGGGTCAAGCGTCTGTCCGGCGGCGTGGGTGGGAGTTGTTACGATCTGTCTGAGTCCGAGGTTGGCGATTAAGGTGGTGATGTTGGCGTCGTTGTTTTCCTCTAGGTGGAAGTTCAGGTCCTCGAGGAGGATGTAGTCTGTAGAGGCGAGGGCGTAGGTGCTGATGAGGTCGGCGATGTAATCGGTGCACTGTGGTCGGGGTCCGGGTGGTCTGTAGACGATGGTTCCTCTGAGGGTGGTGTTGGGGTCGGTGTGTGTCTGGAAGTGCATGTGCTCGGCAGTGTTGAGGATGTCGTTGGTGGTGGTCGAGACTCTGATGTTCTTGTGGACGATGGCGATTCCCCCTCCCACTCCGTTGGTACGGTCTCTGCGGGAGATCTTGTAGCCTTCTGGAATAGCGATGGCGATGGCTGGTGCTGAGGTGGTGTTCAGCCAGGTCTCCGTCAGGAAGGCGACGTCGGGGCGGTGGAGTCGAGGAGGTCCCAGAGTTCGATGGCGTGTTTGCGAGCGGAGCGGGTGTTGAGGAGGATGCACTGGAGGTGGTTGGGATCTTTTCTTGATGGTTTGGTGGGCTGGATGCTGGGGAGGCTGCAGTTCAGGCAGAAGGGTCCATGGGTGCGCTTTGGTGTGGCCTGGTAGCAGGCGTGTTCTTGTCTGGGGTTGAGTGCGTGGAGGGTGCTAGCGTTGAAGTGCAGTCGGGTTCGGGAGTGTCTTTGGGGTCCAGGGGTTCTGGCGCCGGGCGCGGTCCAGGCGCGGACGGGCGCAGACGGGCTTGCCTGTGGCACGCCTGCTGTGCGCGGCCGCCATAAGAAGGGGAGGTGGGAGGGAGGAGCAACTGAGTGGGGGAGAGGGCCAATGGGGGCGGAGAGCGGTGACGCAGCGGCAGGGAGCGGGCACGGAGGAGGAACAAGCACAGGCAAAGGCAGGGGACAAGGACAGAAGCAAATACAGGAAATACAGAACGCAGTACAATGAGGTCACAAAGCCAAAGGGGGAAAATACACGAGATACGAAGAGCAGTACAAGAGGTCACAAACCCAAAGGGGGTGGGGCCGCAGGGGACGCAGCGGTGGGGAGCGGGATCGGCGGGGAGCATGCACGGAGGGGGTACAAGCACAGGCAAAGGCAGGGGACAAGGGTAGAAGCAAATACAGGAAATACAGAGCAGTGCAATGAGGTCACAAAGCAGTAATATACAGTGCAGGAAACAGCGGTCACAGGCGGAAAAAACGAGCGGGCACAAGCAAACCTAAGGCCTACCACTGGCCACCAGGGATGAGGTGCAGGTGGTAGCCTGCGGGTGGAGGCAGGCCTCGAACACCCTCAGGAGCTGCGGCAGGTCACGGGAGCAAGGACGCAATCTGGTGGAGCTGTGCGGCGTGGGGGGCGACCTGCCTGGAGAACTGGGTCAAGGGTCGCTCTCACTGCCGCGCAGTGGCCGCCATAAGAAGGGGAGGTGGGAGGTTGGAGGAGCTGGGTGGGGGGAGAGGGCCAATTAGGGTGGGGGATGGGGACGCAGCGGCGGGGAGCGGGCACGGAGGGGGAACAAGTACAGGCAAGGGCAGGGGACAAGGGCAGAAGCAAATTCAGGAAATACAGAATGCAGTACAATGAGGTCACAAAGCAGTAATATACAGTGCAGGAAACAGCGGTCACAGGCGGAAAAAACGAGCGGGCACAAGCAAACCTAAGGCCTACCACTGGCCACCAGGGAGGAGGCGCAGGTGGTAGCCTGCGGGTGGAGGTGGGCCTCGAACACCCTCATGAGCAGCGGCAAGTAACAGGAGCAAGGGCGCATTCCTGTGGAGCTGCGAGGCGTGGGGTGGGACCTGCCTGGAGAACAGGGTCAAGGTCCAAAGAATCTTTCAATTCCTCTCTTAAGTCACAATGGAATAAAAAGGTACGGTTCTCCTCTGGCCAATGAGTTTCAGAGAGGAGTCTATTAAAGGTGGTAATATAGCTCAGTAATCCCTGGTTCCTTGGCGAAGGTTTAAAAGTTCATTATCACTTGACTGAACGAAAACATGACGAGCAAAAAGTTGTGTCATGGCATCTTTGAAAGTCGTAATTCTGCAGACTGATGGGACTGGTGTGGTGGTAACCACTGTCACTTGGACGTTAGAATCAGCTTTCTGTGCCATTGACTCTTCTGGTGAAAAAAGGTAGTACCAAATTTTGGTGGAGACAGAACCGGCCTTTTTTCGACCCCTTTAAGATCTCTCCATTGCGTAAAACCTGCTCTGATTTTTGACAATTCTTCCAGAAAGACATAATTCTCTTGTTTTAATTGCTGCATTACAGTCTGGAGTGTTCTCTGACTCCTGTGTCTTCTCTTATGAGATGAACAAGCCCAAATCTCTTTGAAAACCTACTGCACAATAGCGGTAAGTAGCTCTGCTATAACAAGAGGTCTCCAAAGGGAAAGGGGAATTGGGAGACAAAGAGACAAGAGAGAATTCTTGTTTGGCGTGTTGATTCGACCTCCCTGTCTGCCTGGGTTTCTTTCATTATCAGTCAGTACCTTCTAGCTGGCAGATTTGGTCAATCTAGAAAATAATTAAATAACAGAAATCTTTAGTAACAAATACACCTAGTACACCCAGTACAAACTGTGTTAGGCTTTTTATTGTTTGATATACCCAACAGGATTTTCTCTTCCTTATAGGCACAACCTCAAGGTTATCGTGTTCACCTTTATATTTAACTTAGGTAACATATGTCTCTTGTCCTGTGCGTAAAAAATAAACATTGATATAGGTACACTCAATACACATTTGTCCCTAGTCTGAATAGTTGTTTGAACAACTATTACCTTTGTGTTGTGGTAATTCTTCTTACCACTATTCGCTAATTATGAAGGTACTGATGAGTCTTTAAAGTCTCTTTGCATCATTGCCTTTGTAAATAAACAGTTCTTTTTCAAAATTGCAAAACAATTGTTATGTTCGTTCTCATGTATTAATTTTCCTTTGATTCCTGGTTAAATTCGCTATTTCCATGTAAGCACCAGAGTCAGGAATTAATTCTACATCAACGCGTTGTATTTTTTAAAATGCACTCACTTATCTGTTGTTTCCTTTGTTATTCAGGGTTACCAGGCAATGTGCGTCCTCCAGCGCGGAATGTCTCTGAGGAGTCCAGAAATGACGAGGAAAGGTCAGGGAGTCGGCGGAGTCCATAAAATGAGGAGGGAAGGTCAGGGAGTCACGAGAGCCGCCTCAGTGAAAAACACGATGCTGGGAGCAGATCCGGAAAAGACGCGATGGCAGGAGCGCAGGTAAGGAGTTCCGTTCCGACGAGACTAAGCGTTGTTTTCCTGGCATGAGCAGCTTAAATAGGCTTTCAGTAGCACGTGAGCCACGTGCGCCAGCAACCGATGAAAGGGCACGTGTAAATTGAAGTGCTTAGTTTATAGATGTGGATTACGAGCAGTATTGTACAAATGATTCAGTTAATTGCAAGATATGAACCGAACCTCCAACAGTACATTATTCAGAGCCCAAACATGTTTTATAAACGTCGCACTATATCATAGTCATAATTTTCCAGGTATTAAAGGCATTCATACAACTATGGACACTTTGGAATATTTCTGCTAGCTAGCTAAGAGTACATGATTACCAATTCTCATTTAACCAATATGTTTTGGGAACACACAGCATGATTAGAAATATGTGTAACCGTGACATTTATTGTACCGTTGTTCTTCTCATGTAAAAAAAGTACACTGCTACAACTGTAGTACAGTAGCAGAGATAGAGAACCAGCAGTACAGTGAATAAGAAGAAATGAATAAGAAGAAATAGAATTGTTCTACCATTTTGTAATAGTCACAAACACATACATGTATATGAAATGCATTTTATAAAATAAAGTGCGTACTCCTAAGATGCCTGTCTAGATGTTTCTAAGTGTACCTAGCATGTGAGTAGGTGCGTAATAGCCTAAGCCTAAGAGTCTAAATCTAAGAGCCAAGAATCTCACTAGGATTTAGTCAAATCCCCATGCCTGACAGGTGAGAGTGTAGGACTTTGTCCTGGACTTGAGATGGACACCCCGCAAGGGATAGTCAGACCACTGTCAGCTGGAGCGATGTCCTGTCGGAGCTGCAGCATCTCTGGTCAGTGTGTCGGTCTTGAAGTCTTGGTTCCCTCCTGCTTTCTGATAGCAAGAGGTGCTGTATGTATACAGTCTATATGCGTTTGTTCCCCATTGTTTAGTATGAGGATGGCATTGGGGATTAAACCTTGTGCGTCGATGAAAGAGGTGAAGTGGATCTCCAGTAGAGTGTACTCGTAAATTATTCATATGCACCAAGGATGACCTCTTACCAATATCGATTGGGAAAAACCCACCCTCGGCATGGAACTGGTGAAAGTTTTAGTCCATAAAAGGCTACAGTCCTTATAAGGCGTTATGTGCACACAAGGCAGTCTGTCCTTATTTGGATTTATGGCCTTATGAGGCTCGTTCATATGAAATGATGGGGAGACGATGTAGGGAAAGTGTAAGATGTTCCCTAGACCTATATTAGGGTACCAATATGAAATATAACAGTACTAGAGCGCTTGTTTGGTCCTCCATCATGGCATAGTACTAACACCACTCGACACACACAAATGATGGATGGAATGCAGAGCAAATCAAACATTCACCCCCAGTCAAACGATTTGGATTAAATTCATAGTTTGTTTGCTCACCACGCCACCCCAGTTTAGGCCCTACCATATCCAAATCAGTCTTGACCCTGTGCCTCATGGGAACAGTCAAGCCCGAACTGCCAAGCCAGGTCCTCCATGGACAGGAAACAAGCATCCTGGGACCGGTTTCAGGGCATCAACCCTCATCAGCCAGGTTAGCTTGAATCCAGTAACAAAGTGAGCCCGGGACCCACTTCTGGGTTATACCTGGCGTACTTAGGGCAAGAAAGCAAAAGACACACAGATGATGGACGAAATGCAGAGCAAATGAAACATTCACCCCCCAGTCAATAGATCTGGGTTATATCCATCAATTGTTCTTTTTTACATTTGTCACCCTGAGTGGTATGGGTATGCCCAGACGTGGGCCCCAAGCTCTCCATGCCACTGGAGTCAAGGTATCCTGGCTGATGAGCGGTGAAACCTCGAAAGCAGTCCTAGGATGTTTGTTTCCTGTCGAGGGAAGACCTGGCCTGGCAGCTCGGGATGGACTGTTCCCATTGGGCGCAGGATCAAGGATGATTTGCATTTGGCTGGATGCAAACTAAAATGGCATGGGGAGCAAAACAAAGATGGATTTAGGCCCGGATCTCTGTACTGGGTTGAACGTATGACATTGTTCTGCATTCTGTCCATCAATTGTTCTTTTTGCATTTGTCACCCTGAGTGGGACGGGTATGTCCAGACATGGGTCCTGTGCTCTCCATGCCACTGGAGTCAAGCTATCCTGGCTGATGAGGGGCGAAACTCCGAAACCAGTCCTAAGATGCTTGTTTCCAGTCTAGGGAGGACCTGGCCTGGCACTTAGGGCTGGAATGTTCCCACTGGGTGCAGGGTCAAGACTGATTTGAATATGGCCGGGTTCAAACTGGAATGGCATGGGAAGCACAAAAATGAAGGATGTGGGCTCAGATCACTGTACTGGGGTGAATGCATGCCATTGTTCTGCATTCAGTCCATATTTTTTTTTATTTTGCATTTGTCACAACGAGTGGGACGGGTATGCGCAGATGTGGGTCCTGTGTTCTCCATTCCACTGGAGTCAAGCTATCCTGGCTGATGAGGGGGAAACCCCAAAACCGGTCCTAGGATGCTTGTTTCCAGTCCAGGGAAGACCTGGCCTGGCAGTTCGGGCTGGAATGTTCCCATTGGGCACAAGTACAAGACTGATTTGCATATGGCTGAGTTCAAACTGGAATGGCTGGGGGCGTGGCCTGCATTGAAAGAAAATGGCTGCACACTAGGCGAGCTCCGTGAACCCGATCCCCTACCTCTTTTCATACATTACCAAAATCCTAAAATAAGGGTACAAGCCAGTATCTACCGACGTCTGGCAGCAGCGTCCTCATCAGCAGCGAAATTCTGACTGCCCCGGGGGAAAGGGGAGGTCTTGACTGCTCGCGGCCTCTGCTCCGTGCAAGGCGGGACCCACAGTGGCGAATCTGCTGGCGAGAGAGCGCTGGGGGTGGGGATCACGACAGGGGAACCTGCGTCTCCTGCTGGTACGTTCCCCCTGCCAGCAACTGTGGAGCGGTCCGAGACTCTCCCCCCGACGCTCGCAGGTGAGAGCAGTGCGGCCTGGCCTACCACGAAGACCAGAGTGTGACCTGCAGGCCGGTGACAAAGAAGCGGCAGTACGCTGCTGAGAAGTGGGCGAGATCGCCGTATGGCAAGTGGTGGAGCGATCCAGTCCGAGTAAAGGGAGGCGTTGAAAACCGAGTGAAATCAGTCAGGCAACAGGATTGTCCCACTGTGGGGGGAGACAACTAAAGAGTGGGAGAGTCGTGGAGAGGACTGAGCTTCACCCTCCCTTACATCACTGATGCAGCAAGTCTTAGGAGGTCCCCTCATACCAGTGAGCGCTACGCCAACACCTTCACAGCACTCCTTCACATGAAGGCAAAAGTCAATCCTTGACCAGGTCAACAATACCCTTCAAGAGGAGGCCGTGGACAACATCCTGACTGCGCCAAACCTCCTGACTCTCACTAATGCCCGCATCTCTGAAAACGGCCACGTAAACCAGGCTATAACTATGAGTTGTGGAACTACCCAGCTGTGGAAAAGCTGACAGGCCGCATGGTAACCCCCTGGTCAGGCAGTGGTGAGTAACCGGTGGGTCAATCCTCATCCCTAATATCCCACAAGTTAACTAATAAGCAGAAGCGCCATGTTGACCAGCAAAGGAGGGCAGGGAACACACCAAACTAAATTGGACAAGTTCACACTAAAAAAAAGGCAAGGGGAGGGTTCCAGTACGCAAGAGCCATCAGGGGAGAAAGAGTAACCAACTTTGAAAGACATCATGGCCTCCATCACCAAAGTTCACCAATCACTAGCAATCCGCATACACTCGATAGCTTTTGAAGTCTCACTGGTGTGAGCAGATCTAAGTTTGCTGATCGACCGAGTCTTGGAAGTGGAAGAGGCAACCCAAACACTGAAGTCAGACTCCTTGACCCTCCAACAACAAGTGAAAGTCCTGAGTAGCACGTCTGAAATACTGGAAGCTAAACTGGATGAGTATGAAGAGCAATCTAGGCGAAACAATATGCACATAATTGGCCTTCCCAAGTACGCTGAAGGCCCGGCCACTGATCTATTCGTGGAAGACCTCATATTGAAACACCTACAGCCTAGAGGTTTGTCCTGTTGCGTGCTTATCTAGGTTCCTGATCGATACTGTGACCTTATGCCCCTATTCGGCTATAAATCCATTTATTCCCTATATTGGCATAACCGTTCAAGTGCGATTTTCTGAAAAGTCATCTCTGGCCTCACACGAACAGAGCCACATTCCAGCATGACTCTCTGCTACTTCCTTTGCGACCAATTAGTGCAATGACAGAGCAGCAGTCACTATCTGATATTCCTAGATAACACTCCGAGTTCTTCAACAAGATAAAAACTTAGCAAACCTGGAAATCCCCGCTTGCTATGTTTTGATTAGTAATGGAACTCTAATGAGCAACTAACTGTCACTTCCTAGTGACATCTTTAATTGACGTCTTATGTCCAGCAAACTTGCGTCAAACCCGGCACCTGTCAGGTATAAATATTACCAACGTTGCCTTAAGCAATGTGAGCTGTGAGCTGTGAGCTGTGAGCTGTGAGCTGCAAGCTACTGTTGCTGATGCCAGCTGCCTGCATGACCCTGTGTTGGTAAAAACTAGCACTCTGTCGCTGCAGCCTGCTATCCTGTGGTGGTGAAGCTGCTGATTACCATTATCGCCGCTACAGCGCGAACTATGGTGCAGTACGCTTAAGGAGCTGTACAGCCGTCCTCTGCGAAGACATCCAGCAGATTCCAGCTGCCCGCGGACGCTGTCACCCCTCCTTCCTCGACGCGCTGAAGAGAAGCTGCTGCCTTTCTCGTGCAGAGAAATCCAGTCCCGGCGCTTCCAGTTTACCCTCACGGGTGACTGGGATATCGAGAGAGACCCCTGAAGGAGATACCAATCCTCCATCATTCTATTCAGAGGTATGGTGTTGACTAAACCCTTAGACGAGAATTCTTGAAACAAACCTTGGCAAAACCAACTTAACTTAAGCTACTTACTTACTCCCCTTCTCACGTGTTAGGCTTAGGTCAGGCACACTGGGGTAGGCTTAGTTAGAAGCACCAGTTGAGTATGTTAGCCTAATGTATATATGACTGTATATATGTTTTAGAAACCATATCAATGCTTTTACAGTTCTATTTCGCAATACTTATCTTACTGTACGTACTTTTTATAATAACAGTTATTGCAATTGTGGCAATACATTTCTCTTGTACGAGAAGAAAGACTGTTCAATAAATGTTAACCCTTTATTGATAAACGCCCGTCTCTCTATTCTCTACATACTGTGAAAGTAAACTGCACTAGACTGACTGAGTGAAATCTATGTCTATTGTTTCACACGACCCTAGAGATCGACTCTTGATCTGAGGAGCAAAGTTGTCATGTTGCACGGTTGTTGGAAAGCTGAATCCCTTCTTGTCTGTGCCAAGGAAGCTGATCACTTCCTATGCAGAGAAGAAAGTTTCCAGTGACCTCTGAGCTAGTTGGTAACACAACCCAATTAAGTTTAGCATAGTCAGTGGAGGCCTGGAATATCCGCAGTTCCACGTCGATACTACTGTTTATGTTATTCCAATGCGCAGGGCCTAGTGGGAAACTAGGAACTACACTACATGGCGCCCTAACGTTTGGTAAGGCGATAAACTAACGCAAGACTTGTAGAGTAACTCAGTCGTGCATATTTCACACCCCTTTCTCCTGTAAATACTCCAATAGACGTCTGGAGTGGGTGAAAGGTTAAAATCCGCCCAACCTTAGTAGGAAGAGATTCCTATGTAAAGCTCTGGTTTATTCAACGTTGAAGGATACAGTGTTCCAAAATATTGTGCATCTAATCTTTGTCTCCTTGGAGACCTACTCTGCAAACCTCGCATTTTTACAATGCCAGAAAACGGAACCTCTGGGGCCGCAGCAGATGCGACTCAGCAAGGTCCCGAATACACAGACCCGGGTGCTATTATCATCCCGGTCCAGTTAAGAAGATCTATAACTTTAAAACTTATAGAACACGGACTGACACCTCAAGGTGGTACAGTAATTTTCGTGATAGAGGCTCACGAGTATCGGCAGACAGAGGTATTCTATTCATGGATAAACTTTCCAGCGGTAAACGCTATAACACAAGAGTTTCACTATTACAAAATAGAGGAACCTCCGGATGAGTACGCCCCTTTCGAGGAGGTTGAAATTCCACTTAAATTTCAAGAGCACCTGCTCTGGTTTAATGGCGCCCTAAAACACAATGATCACATTACCAGGCTCGGTCCACTAGGTAGACCAGGAGCCACGTGGCCGGTTCTAGCCAGCTACACACCACATCCTGACATTATAAGAATGTCTAGAGAAGAGCTGTTAGTACAGCTAAACACATTAATAAAAATACATAGGCAATTAGTCCAATATGTAATACGGACTGCAACAGTCCAGCCAGCTGTTAATACACCACAGCTGACCCCTCATCAGGGGAACACAAATAAAATTACACCACAGAACATACAGTCATGTCTTGGTAAAACACCCGTAAAACGGGAACAAATTCCTTTCTGGTTAGCCCAGAAAATCACTCAAATAGAGGCAGTATTTCCTGATACTACCCCTATTGAGAAACACAGAATCTTGACCATCTGCCTTCCTATGGGAATCGCACCACACGTGGAGGACTGCGACACTTGGGGTACAGTCTTTGCTTCCATTTACACAAAAACACACGGTGTTCCGTCTATGGCGGTAATACCAGACGTGCTAAAACAGATTCAAAATGAATTCGGTCCAGAGCCCGCTTTAAATCTAGGTATGAAATTACTGAAAGACTTCAAGCAGGTCACGGCTATATTATTAGCCAACATAAAGGGAGAAGCAGCATCTGTGGCGATTCGCCAGAAGTTGAGGGAAACAGATATAAAAGATCCTGTTGAGCTTGCAAAAATCATAGAAAAGTGCTATGAAGAATTAGGTAGAGACAGCTTGGGTGGAAAACCAGTTAAGCCCCAACTGCTCGAAAATCCTGAAAAATAATTTATTAAAAATAATTTAAACACTCCTAAAAAGAGCTGGGATGGAAATAAACAATCCACTCCCAAGGAAAAAGTTTTCCAGTCCAGAGGAAGGTCTCCTCGACGGAGGGAGAGAACTCCGACTCGAGAACGCCAGTCTCCCCAACGGGAGCCCTCTGAGAAAAGATATAACCTTAGAAATAGGGATAATATAAAAAAACCTGATAGATATCAAAGTATTGATACACGTCCCTCTCGATCTTCTCCACAGAATTCGGAAAGAAGAGGACGGTCAGACCCAGGAGAGCACACCAAGTCCAAAGACAAGGAACCTGCTCAAAATAAGAAATCTCAATTTCAGAAAAAAGAAGGTAGCCAGTATTAGAGTAATCAACCATGCCGAGAATACTGAGGACACAGTTGAAAAACGGGGAGTGGGCATTGACAATGTTGGACAGTGCAGCAGAGATCAGTATAGCGCGCAAGATCTTGATGAGTCATCTGGAGACAGTGGACACGAATGAATTCATTCAGGTTGAAACTGCCGACGCCAGACTTAGCGAGCCCCATAAAATATACGAAATAACATTGCGTATAGAGGGTGATAAGACTAAGAAAATTAAGGGTATATTTTGGGATAAGCTCTCAAAAGGCTATGATATTCTGTTAGCTGAAAAAGATTGGCCCCCAGAGTTTGTCAGGGAGTGCCCTCGTGGCGAAGAAGTGATTATGCCTGCCTTCTCGAATCACATACCGATTCACAAAAAATATACATATGCAAGGAAATGGGCAGTGGCCCAGGCACCTGCATTATATAAAAATCATGTAGGATGGGATGAGGATTCACCGCCTCACAAAATCCAATTAAAAAGTGAACCAACTGCCCAACGGCAGTATCCCATAAAGCAAGAAGCTAAAAAACAAGTCAGGGAGATCTTAGATCAACTGGAGTACCAGGGGGTGATTGAAACATGCACCTCTCAAATGAACAATCCTTTGTTTCCTGTCTCCAAGCCAGACAATTCATATCGTCTAGTTTTGGACTACAGACATCTTAATACATGTTGCAAAACTTTTGCAGTACAAAACTCGCATAGTGCAGCCCTAATGAATAACATAGTTAGGAAAAAATATAAAACGACATTAGACATTTCTAATGGCTTCTTTTGTCAAAACATTGCACCAGAAAGCAGATATTTGACCGCTTTCTCCGCATTTGGGTCACAGAAAAAATTCTGTCGACTCCCACAGGGGTTCAAGAACAGCCCAGGACTATTCTCAGCTAGGGTAACAGAGTTACTACAAATCTATGATGATGAAGCATTATCTTACGTAGATGATATTTATCTCACAGACGACGACTTGGATACTCACTTGAAAAGAGTGAACACCATTATACTTGGGTTCGCAGCAGAGGGTTACAAATTCAACTTTAAAAAGTCCCGAATTGCCCATCTGACAGTACTGTTCTTAGGGTACGAATTATCAAGTGAAGGGAAAAGCCTAGCGGACAACTTCTTAGAGAAGTGCGCTGTACTCCAAGCTCCAAAAACGCTGAAGAATTTACAATCAATACTAGGTTTTCTGAATTTCGGAAGAACTTACATACTAAATTACGCAGAGAGGGTTAAACCTCTCTACGAACTAATTAAACCTGATTTTAAACAAATCAATTGGACTCAAAAACACACAGAAATTTTGAGATCGCTGCAAACAGACATGTTAGCAAAAACAAAATTAGATACACGTGACAACACGATCGATCTTGTAATCCGAGTCATCCCAGGAAGATGCGGATTCACGTACCTGACCTCTAATGAGGGAGAAAAGGTACCTATTTCAATTAAATCTCACTTGTACACACAAGCAGAAAAAACATTCAGTCGCACAGAAAGAACTGTGAACGCAGTGCAAATCGCATTAGCAAATGAACGAGAACTAGCACACAGCAAACGGATTAATATCCTTACAGCGGAATCCGCCTTCGAGGCGCTATTCAGCCCAGTAAACCTGCCTACAGTGTCACTGGATCCGAAATGGATACAGTGTATAGATTCTCTAGGAGCGGAAGATGTGAAATACTATTTCGCCCCGCAATTTGAAGAACTGAATGATTTAGAATATGAAGAAGAATATCCTCTGCCAATCGAAATTCTGCCTCTCCCACAATATGCCTGTATAATCTATACAGATAGCTTTGTACAGCATTTCAACGTAGAGAGAAAATCCTACGATGCAGCATGTGCGATTATTAAATGTCGTTGGCTGTGCGGTAAAATCAAACCGAAAATAACAAAAACTGAATCAGTAAAGTACTGTTCGGCTCAAAGAACTGAAATCAGATGTTTAAAGATGGCGCTCGAAAATGCAGAACGCGAATTCCCCACACTTATAGTGTGCGATTCTCATTTTTGCGTCAACTCTTACAATAACAAACTGCAGAGTTGGATCGAAAACGACTACAAAGATGACACAGGTGCCACAATAAAGCATAAAAAGCTCTGGAACGAGGTAGCTCTTTTACACAAAGAACTACAAAAGACTCACGTGATTCACGCACAGAGTCTTCGACGTGATGGCGTTCACGTTGCAGGGAATTCATTGGCTAATACAGCCAAAGCGGAAGCAACTAACCCGGCTTCCGTAGCCACAAAAAAGCGTACAGATAAATACATAGACGGGGAAACCATGCTGGCAGTAAAAACGACCGTAAAAGGCGACTGTGCAGCACTACCCGTAAACTATCCACTCAATTATGCATACATAATCGATGCAAACTCCGTTCCTTTTGCTCGAATCCCTGGAGTGGGGGACAGAGTAATTCCAAACAGGAGCAGGAGGGGCTTCCTCTTACTGGAAGCACACATGGGGTTGGGTCTGAGACACCAAACAATCAAAGCCTCTCTGAAAGAATTACAATCAGAGTACTGGTGGCCAGGAATGAGTATAGATATTCAATGTTTTGCTCAAAAATGTGAAAACTGCAACCGAGATCGCAGAAACGAACAGGCCAGTGTAGTTTCAGGATCCCTTCTAGACAGCATAAGGCGGTCTATCTGCGCAATCAAAGAAGAGAAGCGCGTCCCAGTGTACACCATTAAGACGAAAAGCACTTAAAAAATGAGGCCCCCAGCGCTCGGCTGACGCTAGAACGGTTATAAAAGATTTGCGAGTCTTTATCGGCACATACGCAATTACCACGTTCCATTCTGACCAGGGTCCTGCTTTCAGCTCTCGAGCTTATAGGGAGGCCATGGCTAGCATGGGAATTGGGTTGCGGTATTCTTGTCCGTCGCACAAGTGTGGTAGAAAGAAAAAACCGGGACATAAAGCAATCTATAACAGCGAAGGTATTAGGTTCAGGCGCTGGGTGGGTCAAACATTTAATAAGTGTCCAGACTAGTCTTAACAACATGCCAAGAAATTCTCTAAAAGGTTTCAGCCCATACGAACTATTGTTCGGAATTAGAATGAACGTTCAGGACCTCGATAGTCAGATGTCAGTGGTACAAGAAGAAAAAACGCACTTTGATGTAAAAGACCGTTTGGCTGTTTTACAGGAACTGAATGAAACAAGAAAATCATTAAGCAACATAAAGTTAAAGCAACAGCCAAGTACCACTGACGAGGCACCACCCGCAACAGCCCCAGCAAGGCCTGTCTGGATTCCAAAGATTGGGGATCTAGTCAGAGAAAAGATCGCGGTTAAGAAGGAATTTGGGCCTTCTTACAGAAAAGCAGTACCTGTCTTAGCAGTCACCGGAACAAGATCAGTTGTGCTACCGCCCCTTGCTGGTAAAAAGGAGAACAGAGTCGTGTCCATCGACCTGGTAAAACCACAAGCATGTGGCCTATAATCAACAGTAGGCCCAGTGGACTCCCAAGAAACAACAGAATACCCAAACTTGCAACAATGCAAGAGGTTCAAACTGAAAGACTAATCACATTCGATCAGCCTGCAATGCACAATGAAGGACTATGCAATAATGCCATGGAACTCGTGCCTCTTGAAACACAGATTGAAACAGTTCGTCAAGAAACAACACCAGTCTACAATGATGTGGCATCAGAAAGTGCTACCGAGAGACAGATTGAAAGAACAATCCCATCAATTGACAGAACTGCCTCTGGTTATTTCATCAACTTCGACAACTTCTCTGAAGATTTAAACGACCCCGAAGTTATGCCAGAAACAAAAAAGTCTTTTAAAGAAAAAGTAACGGAACTCTTTCAACAACTGAAGGAAATCTACCTTATTTCCCCTTGGCTAGAGTTCTGGTTCGGTCTAGGTGTATTTTTCCTCCTGCTTTGGCTCATCATGGTACTGTGTTTGGGAAAATTCATTGAAGGAAAATATATTACAATGGACACAGCAAGTCAGAACATCAACCTAGTCCTGAAACCACACAGATCATCCCACGTGAAGAAAAGAGAACTGTCAACAGTAAATGTCACAGCAATTCCAATACCTGGTGGGGTAGTATGGGAGAAAACAGACTATGAGATCTATGGTCCGGTCGAAATCCTGAAGTATCCTCATCAACTAAAGGTTTCCTTAAGTGACTTTGTGACACCAAGTACATTCTCTGATGATTGGGACTTTAACAGTATTAATGACATGATGTCTGATTTAGTAATGTCAGCTAGATTCACAGATCATGATTATTTACAAGGTTCATCTAGTTATGAGCAGTTATTCTGTTACACCCACTATGGGGATCATTACTTGCATAAATCTGCACAGCCTAGAAATGTTTTTATGTATAATCAATGGGAACATTGTGCTACACCACCTAAAAGCAGTTCTAAAGCATTTTTTGAGAAATTCAAATACTTCTCAGGGTTTAACACAAGTAATGCAGAAACGTTTTATTATAAACTGTTAGATAAAACAGGAATGAAAACAATGCTGACAAATTCTAAATTGATATATTCAGAAGCATTTTATGACAAAATGATGACATTTGGTTTTGATTATTGGAAAAATAATATTGAAACGAAAACAATTTGGGGTACAAAAGATTGGCAGGTGCAAGGCATAGAAGCACTGTTTAGAACCTGCATGATACCAGAACAAATGTTATTTTTAAATGACACTGTACACCAAACATCTTGTCTTGGCCTAGCCAAGAACAAAGAAATGAAAACACCGTCTATACCAAAGCCAATACTTGAAAATACAACAGCTGATATTGAGTTAGACGTGTCACACATTTTACATTTCAACAGAACACATCCTGATTGGAAAAAGTGGTTAATCTGGCCTACAGACACAAATAGCTGTCAAGATAGGTTCCTGAATAAAACACAGGGGTTAAAAATGACCAGATTAGACCCTAGATACTCCCAGAGACAACATCCAGGGATTATAACAACATACAGTGTAGGGAAACTCTGCCTAGAATGGCTAACTACATCCACACTGGCTGAAATTAAGCAACACTTGTCTTTACTAAAAGATGGTGCTGATTTGCGCGATTTCATTCTTGGACCACGCAAACAGCGTCAAAAGCGTTTCATAGCGACCAGTATCTATGCTGCTTACAACGAGGCTTGGAAAGTAAAGCAAATTGAAACTGCTGAAAAAATACGAGAAATTGATCGTATTCATTTGGAGAAATCACTTTCTGTGGTAGACAATGGGTTAATGACTCTGTCTTCCAGAATATATTCTTTGGACAATATTGTATCCTCTGCCTTTGATGTGATAGACAGAGATTTGCTAATGTTACAACATGGCCAATCTCAATTACGCTCTATTATAGAATTAGGCTGGACGCTGCAAAATCTTCGTTCAGGCTATGTGCCTTGGCGTTTAATCAACACAACGTCATTATTTTCCAGTTTTAACCTTACTGATAAACAGATCAGTTTGGCACAGAAAGGAGCAGACTATACAATCCTGAGCATCGAAAAACTCGAGAGATTATCATTGACAATGTCAGAGAGTCCTGTCATTGAATGGATAATACACGGAATTATCACAATTCCGATAACAACTTTCCGATTTAAAAAGTGCCTTGAGTACATACCTGCTGGCCAATATGAACAATTGGGTAAGGGATATGTAAAATCCGAATGGAAATTACCATACACTCATTCTTGCTATAGTGACAGTGACAGAAATGTATTTCTTAGTGGTGACAACTGTAAACACTCACTAAGCGGTATACTTTTGTGTCAGGGTATTAATTTACACGGAGCATGTGATGGAAATTCAAACAACCTTTCATGCCACCAGCTAGTCACACCTGCAACTCAGATAGAGCCCTTCTTTATGCAACTCGCAAACGGGAGTTACATTCTTAGAACGGATCACAGATGTTGTGGCCTGACGCCAGGGAAAAGTTATCTAATACAAGTAACGTCCATGGTCAAATGTTGTATGCAATCATTGTTCCCGAGCGGGCCTCCAGACATAGTGACTCCCCTCTGGCCTCGTCTGAATCTCTATTCTATACGAATTGATACATTAAGCAAAATGAAATCTGTACTTTTACAGACAACAGTGCCTATAACGTCATCTAAAGAGACGTATGATCTTCTAGTCGCAAGGACGGCTACTGAAGTTCATGACCTTTTATCAACAAATTGCCCCGTGCATTTCGTAGAAATGTTCAGCCAACTCCTTAACATGTCTAGTGCAACAAGCATCCCAGGCATATTTAAGACAGTCTTTACGGGACTGCTAACACCCTTCCAGGCAATTTTGGGAATCTTTCCTAATTTTGTGCACTCCATTTTTGGCGGCATTCCATTATTTTTGGGACTCGTTGCAGGGATTCTATTTTTGACCCTTCTGCTACGTTATGGCAAGCCTCGGCTCAGACATAGCTCCCATGGGAATGGAAGAGACAATCCTAGCAATGCGCTACAGGGACAGGATAACTAACGTCCTCGGATTGGCCAGGCTGAGAGATCTAAACATGACCTGGTTCCTTTCATTCAGACCGATATGGCAAAATTGCATTTTACCTGTGCTACGGTGTATGCTTTGCGGCGATGAATGCGTGTTGGACATCTGTCTTTCACTTCCATCAGCAGTACCAATGGACGTCGATACTTTGCTCAGTCCAATAACGGCTCACGCATTGTGTTGTCCCCAGCGGCTACCAATCCTGATGACGGCATTCGTGGAGACTCCTGTACTACAGCCAAGTGGTATCAGTGGAGCGAGTGACAAAAGCAACATCATCCAGGTACAACGTTCTGTGAGCATTGCTGGTCCCGACTATGATGACAGCAATCATTCTCACACCTGCCAAGTTACAGCGCTATCTAATTTGGTTGAACTATCACCTGAATTTGTAGACCAATTCTTTGAGAGCCTGTCTGATACGATGTTCTCACCCACAGAGAAACAATAACTTTTGAGAAGCTTTCCGACACACAGCGTTCCCATGAACTCTGAATTCGGCCTTCAGTTTTGATCAACAAAAACTGCCAGGAGCTTTGGAAATCTATTTTCTTTGAATTGGACAATTTTTTTTTAATATTGACCCTTTTTGGCACGAACAATTCTTTGCTTAACGTAAAAACTATTCTTAGAGAACAGAAGCTTCACACTTCTATTTCTAAACACATCTAGAGACATAACAACATAACACCAGCCTCTAGCACACATGTTATTACAATGCATTTTTATGTGATGATTTATCTCGCCTTTCTTCTGTCAGAGATACCTCATGTGTAATTCCTTTTGCATAATCGTTCATTGACTTCATATGCAATAATTTTTTGAATGATTAATATGCTTTAAAAAACGTACAGTACCTAAATTCCATGTATTACAAGTACGCCTATTTCGAATGCATTTATGTATTTTGGGGTGGGCAATGTTACACATGCATCTTATTGCTTAGTTTTAGTAATTTTGATGGACATGAAAACGTGGAGTGGGTGTTGCGTGCTTATCTAGGTTCCTGATCGATACTGTGACCTTATGCCCCTATTCGGCTATAAATCCATTTATTCCCTATATTGGCATAACCGTTCAAGTGCGATTTTCTGAAAAGTCATCTCTGGCCTCACACGAACAGAGCCACATTCCAGCATGACTCTCTGCTACTTCCTTTGCGACCAATTAGTGCAATGACAGAGCAGCAGTCACTATCTGATATTCCTAGATAACACTCCGAGTTCTTCAACAAGATAAAAACTTAGCAAACCTGGAAATCCCCGCTTGCTATGTTTTGATTAGTAATGGAACTCTAATGAGCAACTGATAACTGTCACTTCCTAGTGACATCTTTAATTGACGTCTTATGTCCAGCAAACTTGCGTCAAACCCGGCACCTGTCAGGTATAAATATTACCAACGTTGCCTTAAGCAATGTGAGCTGTGAGCTGTGAGCTGTGAGCTATGAGCTGTGAGCTGCAAGCTACTGTTGCTGATGCCAGCTGCCTGCATGACCCTGTGTTGGTAAAAACTAGCACTCTGTCGCTGCAGCCTGCTATCCTGTGGTGGTGAAGCTGCTGATTACCATTATCGCCGCTACAGCGCGAACTATGGTGCAGTACGCTTAAGGAGCTGTACAGCCGTCCTCTGCGAAGACATCCAGCAGATTCCAGCTGCCCGCGGACGCTGTCACCCCTCCTTCCTCGACGCGCTGAAGAGAAGCTGCTGCCTTTCTCGTGCAGAGAAATCCAGTCCCGGCGCTTCCAGTTTACCCTCACGGGTGACTGGGATATCGAGAGAGACCCCTGAAGGAGATACCAATCCTCCATCATTCTATTCAGAGGTATGGTGTTGACTAAACCCTTAGACGAGAATTCTTGAAACAAACCTTGGCAAAACCAACTTAACTTAAGCTACTTACTTACTCCCCTTCTCACGTGTTAGGCTTAGGTCAGGCACACTGGGGTAGGCTTAGTTAGAAGCACCAGTTGAGTATGTTAGCCTAATGTATATATGACTGTATATATGTTTTATTACTTTTAAACCATTGTATGGCTAAGAAACCATATCAATGCTTTTACAGTTCTATTTCGCAATACTTATCTTACTGTACGTACTTTTTATAATAACAGTTATTGCAATTGTGGCAATACATTTCTCTTGTACGAGAAGAAAGACTGTTCAATAAATGTTAACCCTTTATTGATAAACGCCCGTCTCTCTATTCTCTACATACTGTGAAAGTAAACTGCACTAGACTGACTGAGTGAAATCTATGTCTATTGTTTCACACGACCCTAGAGATCGACTCTTGATCTGAGGAGCAAAGTTGTCATGTTGCACGGTTGTTGGAAAGCTGAATCCCTTCTTGTCTGTGCCAAGGAAGCTGATCACTTCCTATGCAGAGAAGAAAGTTTCCAGTGACCTCTGAGCTAGTTGGTAACACAACCCAATTAAGTTTAGCATAGTCAGTGGAGGCCTGGAATATCCGCAGTTCCACGTCGATACTACTGTTTATGTTATTCCAATGCGCAGGGCCTAGTGGGAAACTAGGAACTACACTACAGTCCAACTACTTTTTGATCGAACCGTTATACTACAAAGAGCGCGCTCGGCTCCTCCAGTCCATATCGACAATAGCAACATTTAATTTTTTCATGATTTCATTCTAAATGTGCAAAGACAAAGGTGCAACTTCATTTAAGTAAAAAAAAACACTTAGAGAGAAGGAAATAAAATACTCAATGCTGTTTCCTGCAAAATTGAGGGTGGAAACTAAAGGAAAAACCTGTTGTTTTTTTCTCCAACCCTGAGGAAACCTGTCAGTGGCTAGAGAGATGGCATACGGTGGGACACTCAAACCCGACTGGAAAACAAACAAACCGTCTAGTGAAAACGCAAGTAAGCTCCGAAAAGAATGCAGGCAGAACTCAACATGAAGCATGACATTAGAATTAGGAGGCTACGAGAGATGGGAGTCAAGAACTCTGCCCAAACACTGCTCAAATCCTTTCTGAACAACTGAATCAATATGTTCAGATAGGGGACTCCTGCTCAGAACAGTTTACCTTGCCTTGCGGTGTGCCACAGGGCTCCTCCTTAAGCCCCACCCTGTTTAAACTTTATGCGACCCCACTGGCTAAGGTCATCAGGCAATTCGGCTTTACACTTTTATCCTATGCTGATGACACCCAAATAGTGGTGTCCATTTCCAGCAATCCAGTGGAAAGAGCGGAGCGTTTTAACCAGTGCATGGCCCACAATAACCACTGAATGGGGCACACTGTCTAAAGCTCAATGGAACAAAAACTGAGGTACTCTTATTAGGCTCTGGCAGTATGGGCGCTGTCCCCACTCCAGTTCATAAAGTGAGGAACCTGGGTGTTATCTTTGATGACAGACTGACCTTCCAACAACAGGTCAACAAAGTCGTCTCATCAGTGTTTCTCACTCTAAAATCAATCCATAAAGTGCACTCCTTCATCCTCCCCGAAGCGGTAAAAACGCTAGTGACAGTCCCTGCCTTGGATAAACTGGATTACAGAAATGCACTATACTTAGACCTTCAGACACAACATATGATTAAACTTCAGCGAGCACAAAACACTGCTGGCAGATTGCTGCTAGACGGTCCCAAATTCCAATCCATCTCCGAAGGTATGAAAAAACTCCACTGGCTTCCTATCAAGAAAGGGATAGACTGAAGGCCCTAAATCGAGTTCTGTTCACGGAAATGGACCAAAGTTCTGGAAACAACACCTCACCTGGTACCACCCATCAGGGAACCTACGCTAAGCACAGAGCAAACTCCTCCAAACACCAATGTTCAAGAAAGCAAGCTATGGGGGGAAGAAGCTTTGTCCTGGGTACTGTGAGGCTGTAGAACCCGCTTCCGCTAAATATCAAAAGCTGCCCAACACTGCTCAGTTTCAGAAAACTACTAAAGACATGGCTTTTTTCAAATTAATGCACCACCTCCAGCTATTTCCTTCGCAAAGTGCCTAGGCACTCCTGGGCAATCGTGGGCTATATAAATTCTAAAATCATATCAAATCAAATCAACGCATATCTAAGAATCCAGGCAAGAGTGACTAACATGACTCTAGAGCCATTTGTCTCTCCACCAAACAAAGTGGTTGCTTATTGAACTTGGGCAAGTAAGTCTCCTGAGAGCTGTTGGTCACTACCGGAAGTGATGCTATAGCGTATATCAACCCAATCACTTTGATAATGTTAAGAGGTGAGGGGGTGGGGGTGAGGTTTGCGGAATATGGAGTTCCTAGTCCCCCCTAGTTAATTGTTTTGAGGATCGATAGGCATGTTGGGGTGCCGGGTAGTTCCTAAACCGTCAGGCAGGGTAGCAGGGAGGGAATGCTTCACACAGTCACATTCAGTCAACCTACATGGTGATTCACATGCGGTCACGGCAGTAACTATGCCTTCCTCCACTGACGCCTATGGCCTGCCCAGTGGGCCCCTCGTACTTTGCAAAAATTATGCTTACACACCAAAACCTAGTGAAATGTGATGCCAGCCCTCCCTCCTTCAAATTGCTGTCCTGGACTGTAAATGGTCTGGGGATAAGCTGAAGCGAGGAATAGTCTTTCACTTTATTAAGCGACACATTCCAGATGTGGTATCCCCGCAGGAGACACACCTCATGCGGAATAAATGCAAGGCGTTAATTAGATGGGATTACACTCTAGTTGCCCATGCAGGCTTCACCACATGTTCCAGAGGGACAGGGATTTTCCCTTTATTCCGCGAAGAGCCTATATTGATTGGGTGGGTAAAATCGCAGCCATTACATGAACATGGGAGGGTTGATCACTTAATCTCCTGTCGGTTTATATCGCACCAACACTGAAGATGTCTATCCTCCCAGAATTAAGTAAATTAATACTAGATATGCCTGAAGGAGACCTGATACTAGGGGGATCTAAACATGGTGTTATGCAGTACATGAGATCTCAACTCCCCGAGACATAAACTTGGTGGGAGTTCCACCCTAGTGGAACACCTAGTGGCAAGCACTATCCCTGACAGACAGGTATAAAAAGGAGTGGTGTGGCTCACTGGTTAGAGGCGGCAGACCCGAGAGCAGAGGAAGGCCCGGGACCAGGGTTCAATTCCCGACGCGGCAAGGTCGTGGACCAGGGTCAGCGGACTCGATAATTCTCATCTTGGTGCCTACTCTAACCAGGGATCACACTCAGCAACTCTGGGCATTAGCTTGCCTCATCTCCACAACGGCCCCCCACATACGCCGGGGATGCCTGGTTTCACCTTGGAGATACCCAGTAGGGACCATCTCACAGGGAAAGCCAGGACGGGTTCCCCAGCGGTCTACTGCGCAGAGATACTCCTTCGGGAGTCGATTCTAGCGCATTACAAACCCACAATTAATACGGGGAGTAACCACACAACGAGAGAAAGAGATCTGGGAACTAGAAATACAACAAACAGATCTCGACTCGAAAGAGATTTGACACACTAGACCTCAAATGACAAGAGTACAAAAACTTGGTGACAGAGGAGGCAAAAAGTAGTCGTCTAGCATCATACCACAGACTATACGAGACAGGAGAAAAAGCATGGAAGCTACTGGTATGGTTGGACAGGCGGGAAAAAGCAGACAAGGGTGACATGTCTCAGAAACAAGAATAATGAGATTATTAAAGATCCACAAGGAATAACTAAATTATTCGCACAATACTACTCTAGACTATATACTCCCTCGTCCACCACAACATTCAATGATTCCACAGAGTTGCTGTAAGACATGCCTCTACTGTCTCTATCATCAGAAGAGGCCGCCACACTCGATAGTGACGTCACTGACAATGAAATTATAGGCGCAATCAACAGAAATCAATCAGGGAAAGCAACGGGACCCAGCGGCCTTCCAATAGAACTATTTAAACTGACAGCTTCAACGATTGCCCCCTACCTACATCAGGTGTATCAAGATAGTAAACGACAGGGGAGCGTCCCGAAGGATTAGAGACTAGCTACTATAGTAGTCATCCACAAACATGGTAAAACAGCCAAACTGTGCAGCTTGCATCATTCCATAGAGCTGCTCAACCGAGAGGGAAAGATATTGGCTAAAGTATTAGCTAACAGACTATTACAACTTATCATGAAATTAGTGCATCCAGACCGGTCTGGATTAATGCCCGGGGAGGAACACAGCATTAAACCTCCAACGCGTGCACTGCGTTTTAGGCAGAAGTGGGTTTATAAGAGAAGAGGCAGTGATACTATCACTGGACGAGCAGATGGTGTTTGACACCATCGAATGACCCTACCTCTACGCGGAAAAGAACATGTCGGTTTTGTTCCAAAATACATTGTGTTGATCAAACTACTTTATGCCAACCCTTTAGCACAGGTAATAGTGGATGGGCACACCTCATTCAACTTTTCCCTCAACAGACGAACTTGGCTGGGATGCCCCTTGTCACCTCTGATCTTCCCACTAATGCTTGAGCCAATGGCTGACTGGATAAGGAAGGATCCCTTGATCCGTGGACTCAAAGGAGTAGGAGGATAGAATTTCACTATACGTGGATGATATAATCAAGCAGGAGTTTGTAAGCGTGCTACTCAGCCGTGAGGGTCTCAAGGCCCTATGGGGGGTGCAGCTTTGAATCAGTCGAAAAGCCAGGTCTTGAGGCTCTGCTTCAAGGCGTGCAGGGTGGGGGAGTGCCTGATGTTGACTGGGTGCTCGTTCCAGGGCTTTGCGGCGACGTAGGAGAAGGCTCTTTCGCTTGCTCTGCTTCTGCGGATGCGTGGAGTCTCTGCCAGGGTGAGGTCGGCTGAGGGGAGGTTCCTTCTGGGTACGTGGAAGGAGACTCTCTCGTTGAGGTTTTGGTCCGATGTTGTGGAGGGTTTGTAGGCGTGGGTGAGTAGTTTGAAGGTAACTCTTCTCGACAGGGAGCCAGTGGAGGTTTGTAGGTGCAGGGTCATGTACTGTTGTCGTGGGGTTCCGAGGACGAGTCTGGCTGCGGTGTTCTGGATGGTTTGGAGCTTGTGTAGCAGGGCTCTGTTGATTACGGCATAGAGGGGGTTGCTGTAGTCCAGTCTACTGGTTATGAGTGCGTGGGTAACGGTCTGCCTGGATTCGGGGGATCCACATGAAGGTCTTGTGGAGGGAGTTGAAGCAGGTGGAGGCGACAGCGTTGGTCATGTTAAGGGGGGAGTCTAGGATGATGCTGAGGTTGCAGGCGTGATCCGATGGGGTGGGTGGGTTCCTGAGGGTGGAAGGCCACCAGGTTTGGTCCGGGTGGTGGAGGAGGGTCCGAGGATGAGGACCTTTGTCTTCTCTGAGTTGAGTTTTAGGCAGCTGTTGTTCATCCAGGCTGTGACATCCTTCATTCCTTCCTGGAAGCAGAGTCTGGTGTCGTCTGGATTCTTAGTGAGGGAGAGGATGAGCTGGGTGTTTGCGGCGTAGAATACTAAGCTGAGACCATGTTGTCTGACTTGGCAGCAAAGGGGGCCATGATGAAGAGAGTGGGGATGAGTGAGGATCCTTGAAGTACTCCGCAGTTTGTCTCTCTAGGCTCTCAGAGGAAGGGTGGGAGTTTGATCCTTTGGGTTCTCCCGAAGAGAAAGGAGCGATTCAGTCGAGGGTGGTTCCTTGTATACCGGCGTCGTGTAGTCTGCCTGTGAGAGTGCTGTGTGATACAGTGTCGAAGGCTGCGGAGAGGTCTAGCAGGATGAGGGCTGCAGTGTGGCCTTGGTCGAGTAGCATGTGAATATCGTCGGTGGCGTCGAGGAGGGCACTCTCCGTGCACGGTTGCTTTGAAATCCTGACTGGGAAGAGTCGAGGATGGCATTCTCTTCGATGAAGGTGGTTAGCTGGGTGTTGACGAGTCTCTTGGTGACTTTGGCTGAGAAGGGAAGGAGAGAAATGGGCCGGTAGTTCTTCAGGTCCGTCGGGTCGGCCGAGGTTTTCTTGAGGAGGGGCTTGACTTCTGCCCGCTTCCAGTTGTCAGAAAAGATGCTGGCTTCGAAGGAGGTGTTGATGATCAGGCTTAGTTTGGTTGCTATGGCGACAGCTGCGCTTTTTTACATGTGTGGCAGGCAGGGGTCTGTGGGGGCTCCCAGTGGGTGTTTTTCATGGTCGAGGCGGGGTCTTCGGTGGTGGTGGATTTCCAGGAGGTGATGGTGGGCTGATTGTTGGTGGTGGAGAGGGCTGTGGTGTCCGGGGTCTGTTCGCTGAAGTTATCGTAGAGGGCCTTGATCTTCATGTGGATGTAGGCACCTTTCCACAGAGGTCCTGGGATGGTGTGATGTTCGTGGCTTCGCTGGAGAGTTTGGTGAACTGCTGTATGACGTTGAAGAGTTCTTTTGTGTTGCTGACATTGGGCTGGATTTAGTTCTTGATGAAAGACCGCTTGGTGGCTCTTATACGTTGGTGGTATTCGGTCATGGCGTTCCTGTAGGTGTTCTGGCCTTCGGTGGTTTTCCGGGTCCTGCAGAGTTTCTCAAGGCATCTGCAGGAGCGTCTGGCTTCTTGGAGGTCGTGGTGAACCAGGCGGCTTTCAGGGAGCGTTCTCTGGTAGGGTGGCGGAGGGGTGCATGCCTGTCTGTGCAGCTGGAGATCCAGTGGTGTAGTTCTTTGGCTGCAGAGCTGGCGTCTGTCAAGACAGAGGGAGGGGGTCTATGAGGAGGGTAGTGAGGAGGTGTTCCTCTGATCTTGTTCCAGTTTCTTTGTGGCTGGCTTGGGGGGAGGGGGGGTTGGGTGTGGTGGTTGTGTTGAAGGTGAAATACATGCAGTGGTGGTCAGTCCAGATGGGCGTCATGGTGTGGCTGAAGTGTATGTTAGTTCCGTATGCGAAGAAGGGGTTGAGGGTGTGTCCGGCTCTGTGGGTGGGGGTGGTGACGAGCTGCTTCAGTCCAAGGTTGGTGAGGTTGTCAAGGATGGTAGAGGAGTTGGGGGTTGCTGAGGTGGAAATTCAGGTCCCCGATGAGAATGTAGTCCGTGGAGGCGATGGCGTGGGGTGCGATGAGGTCGGCAATGGTGGTGGCGGAGAGGGTGCGGGCCCGAGGGGTTGGATGATGAGGGTCCCCCGTAGCATGGTTCCAGGGGCTGATCTGGATCTGGAAGTGGAGGTGCTCTGTGTTAGAGAGGGGGTCGTTCCTGATGGAGGTGGAGAGTTGGAGGGAGCTTGTGTGTGCGATAGAGAGTTCTTCTCCTGGGCGGTCCTTTCTTTGCATCTTGTATCTGTCAGGGATGGAGGTGGCGATGTCAGGGGCGGAGGTGGTGTTGGTCCAAGTTTCCGTGAAGAAGGCAACATCTGGCGAGAGGGTGTCGAGTAAGTCCCAGATCTCTACGGCGTGTCTGTGTAGAGTGCGCACGTTTAGGAGGATGCCGGTCAGGGCGTTGGAGGTACAGGCATCCGGGGTGGGTTCAGCGATCATGAGGGGGCTGTTGATGATGAAGGATAATCGGCAGTGACGGCAGGAGAACTGGCCGTGGGTGTTGTTCGGTGCCGATCTCCGGCAGTTGCTGCTTCTTCCGGGGTTGAGTGTGAGGAAGGCATATTACTCTACATGGAATCACCTAGCGCTTCTTTTACATGGTCCTCCAAATTTTTAGTAATGTCCCTAAGTAACCAGGATATACTAGAAACTGCTCTAAATCAGTACTTAACATCCTTTATGGTACTCAACCCAAGCTACCCCCGTGATGTACTGTAACAATCGCAGAAGACAATTTCTGCTACCTAGGAATCAGCCTCTCTCGAGATCCCGTTCAGTTCCACACCCTGAACTTGCTAGACCCTCTGAGACGGTTACAGAAAGATGTCTACCACTGGAGGACACTGCTGCTGACTCTACTAGGACGAGCAGCTATCTTTAAGATGATGGCATTACCGAGATTCTTATATGTCCTGCAAAACACTCCCTATCCGGTCCCCGACACCTACTTTGCCAAGCTAGAAGCAGAAATCCGTAAGCTACTGTGGGATGGAAGACCCCAGGAATAGCCACTCACAAATTCGTCAGGGGGTGGTATGACGGCGGAATAGCTCCTCCAGATATCCGCAAGTACTACTGGGTTAGTCAGCTCGCCGTAATTAATCAGTGGATTTACAGCTCCCAATCTGACCTCGCATTCCACATGGATAAAATGCTCATTGGCCTTAGAGGCCAAAACCGGGCGCTGTATTCGAGCCCATCGAAAAAAACACTCACCAGCCGTACACACCAAAAGGTGACACTCTGGCACAAAGTCACAAGGAAGCTGGGGTGGCAGAACAAGATGACTCAATCCACACCACTATGGGATGCAGATAGTTTTGGTAGTCTAATCCGATGTCCCGGGTTTGACAAATAGGACATTATTGGCATCTCGAGGGTGGGTGACCTGTGGATAAAGGGCAATGTGAAATCATTTGCCAAATTATACAAGAGGACTTCAAGATGACGGACTCTGAGACATTCAGATATCTCCATATCGGTCTCTCTCTCAGATCCTCCGTGTCGCAGGGCACAGTCCTCCACAGGCAACACCATTGGAGGACAGACTCCTAAATGACTACATAGATAACAAGTCGGTCTCCCTGATGAACAAAAAACTACTCAATCACATGCCAGTCCCTTCTCAGACCTTATGTGAGAAATGGCAAAATAACATAGGAATATTGGAAGATGAGGACTGGCAGGAAGCGTTGGCATCCCCGCAGAAGGTAGACATAACCGCAAAACTAAGACTAATCCAACTGAAAATTCTCCACAGATCATACTTCTCATGAGTCACACTGGTGAAATTTTAAAAACAAGCAGACCCATGTTGCAACAGGCCGTGCAGACAGGAAGGAACATTCTATCATATAATATGGGAATGCCTGGTTATCCAGTAATACTGGCGAGCTGCGGCAAGACTATTACAAGCGGTCTGCGGGAGAGAACTCCAACATACACCACAACTATGTCTTTTGAATTTATGGAGACAAACAGACCTTAATAGGAAGCAACAAATATGGGTAACATTGGGCTTTGCTATAGCAAAACGAAACATAGCACGGAAATGGGGAAAAGGGGATGCACCCACCCTGGCGGAATGGGAAAGCGCATGGATTGGTCTATGATAGCTGAAAGAAATATTTATGAAAATAGAGGTTGCTCTCAAAAAAGGACACAAATCTGGGGTAACTGGGACACACACATTGACCATACCCGTACACTGTAAGTACCCAGACGTGGTGTGTTTGACAAGGGGCTCGTGGGGGGAGGTGTGAAGAGAGTCGGAGGGAAGACGTTTCTATACTCCTGCTGTGAGAGGCGAGCCGTGACTGTGTGAACAAATACAATCTAATGTGACATTGTTTCTATTGTTGGTGACATCTGACTCTATTCACGAATGAAAATAGTTTTTTTTTAAACTGTAATGGTATGGGGGTGCAAAACAACAATGGATTTAGGCCCAGATCTCTGTACTGTGGTGAATGTATGACATTGTTCTGCATTCTGTTTGCATAGTACTAACACCAGCCTATTGTATGGAGCGCTTTCAGTGCTCACCAGTTAGATTACACGATGACACATTCATTGTCATAGGCAGGGTATCAATAAGTGGTTTGCCCAGAATCAGAACTTTTTCAGCCGACTCTGAGATCCGAACCTGGGTCCGCCCGATTGAAGATTTATGCAGGACGTGCCATCCACCATCAGTGCTGTCTACCACTACCCTCACATGGGTGCCCAGCTGGGTCACCCTGTGAGTATTTTTCCTTCCCTATATAGACGGAGACACTCTTTTTCGCACCAGACAGTGCCAAGCATCCTGCAGGTGTCCCTACCATTGTAGGTCCTGAAGAGACCCTATATTGCACACAGGGTCGATACGCCGTCAACTATTAGAAAAGCGAACCAACACACAGCACTTCTCATTGTATAAAGTGTTGATTACAAAATGTATACCTGATAATGGTCGCTTTTGTGTTCTAAAGGAAACCATGTACATATGTCACGAAATACGTCACTTTTTTTATAGGTTCCTTAAAATGTCACTGGGAGACCTTTCACTAATGTGTTACGTATATTATTGTTGATTGTTAGATATACTAAACTGTAATGTCATGTTATTTCAGCTCATTATATAAACAAAATTGCTCACCCCAATTGACTTCTTAGGTGTGTTTGGCCACTCTCCGTTAGACATCAACCTTAACCCTTACCATTGCCATTGTGCAGTCCTTCCTATTATTATAAAGAAATTATTAGTCCAGAGGAGCCACTGCTCTTTAGTTAAATACCTCTACCTCAGAGCAGAGCTTTAAATGGGCCGGTACTGAGTCCTACCACATTTTAGGTGGAGCATCAGCGCGCATGCGCTGTCTGCAAGACCTGGGGTAATCACTCAAAAGAGTGCAATTTCACTCGATGCTTGCCATTGGTCAACTTGTTTGTGGCAGCCCCCCAAACCCTCCGTTTGGATATTGGTTTGTTGCATTCTCTTTCAGCCCTTGCGATAATCTGGTGAGAGGCGTCCAGCGGGTTTGTGCACTGCTGCCCACCTTCTTTAAACCCCTTGCAGGGCACTCAGTGCTTCTTCGAGTATCCTGAAGAAGCGCAGGGGGGTGGGGGGGGGGAGGGGAGAAGTCGCTAGTGGCCTCAGCTGACAGTGTCTCTTTGTCGCTCTCACACGTGTGGCCAGTGTTAAAAATTATGCTAGTGCTAGAATATCATTGGGGGAGCTCTAGAGACCCTTTTAGTAAAAGGGCGGACTGTCTGGTCACCAAGATATGGATCCATGTGAAGCCTTCATCTCGCACGTTGAGATCCAGCTCTTTACTCAGCCTTTCATCCTTCCCATCCTTCCGAGGTCAGTAATATAATTACTGTTTATTTAGGTACTAAAAGAACCCAGCAGTGGCAGAGAGCTCTACATAAGAGTGTCCACTGTTAATGTTCAGAAGTTTAAGCCTTTTTTACATCTCAAAAGAACTCTGAATAGACAGACACACATTAAATTCAAACAATCTGATTTTGCGTTCAAGTCATCATTTGTTTTCTAACAGGACTCAAACTGCAAGCCATATTTATTGTGTTTGCCAGTGCTTAGTATCCCTGACACATATCACTCCCTTCTCTTCCTGTGTGATGTTAAGGCACAGGCCAGTAATGCCATGTCTTCATTCATGCAATAGTTACTGTAATTCCTTAAGATGATCACAATGGAATGATATGTTCATTCCACACCTGCCTTCTTAGTTCGGATAACTCATACGCACTTTGTGTTTCTAGTATTTTCCACAAGTGTATCGATAACTGTGAGGTTAAAGGTGGCCTACAATCATACGTGGCCCAGTATTAATTGCATTCAGTGTCTACCAGCCAATGGTTTATCATCTGGTATAAATAGGTTTTCGATCAGGAAGACTGACGACTGACTTCTATGAGGCTTATCCTACCACATTGCATATTTGCAGACGTCGGAAGCAATGTCTCTTACCTTGTTTGAATTGAAAGCAAGCCAGGCACCATCTGTATACTCCTGTACACCTTGGACCACATGGGACAGAAGATAACCTGCATGAGAGCCTCATACTCTTTCTTTGTTTGTCTTTGCTCTTCTTTTTTCTTCTCTTACTACTTAAATTCTCTTCCCTGCCATTTGATTCTAGTCACATTTCCTCCTTCCCGTCTACTGTCACTTGTTCAAAGGCTTTCATGTCATCTTCTCCAATTTCAGGCCTTCCCATTTCATGATCTCATTTGCACTGTTCTCTCTCTCTTGCACCCTTCAGGGTTGCCCAGCATCCGTGTACTGTCTGTTGCTACTTCTTTTGTATTGTTCCGCCCTCATCTCTTCTCTCCTAGTCTTCTCTCTGCTGTCTTTCCTGCCCCGCCATTTCTTCCTTTCTTTTCTCCTGCTCAAGCTCCCCTTTCCCTTATTTTTGACCCCTGTTCTTTTTTCTCCCTAGTCCCCTTTTTGGTGCGTCTTGCTCTCCCACCCTCTTTAGCTCGCCCATCATCAACCCCTTGCCTATTTCTGCATCTTTCTCTCCCTGTGTGTTCTCTAACTGGTGTTCTTTGCCTGAAAGGTCAGGGCTGGAATTCTCTCACCTCCCCTCTGTTGACTCTTGTTCCTTTAAATGAGGGATGTCCTGGGCAGCTCCAGGAGGATTGAAACCATGTCAGACTTTAAACAAGCATTTGCAATGCAACATGTCTCGCATTTACGCGCGTTTAAGTTATTGGCATTGTAAATGGCAATGTTTTATATAGGTTTCAAAAACCAAAACATAAATAAAAGGCATTGTTTTTTACAATGCCAATAGCTGAAACGTGCGTGAATGCGAGACCTGTTGCATTGCAAAGGCTTGTTTATTTTGAGAGGGAGAGTACCTGCACTTCTCAAGAGTGACATAATATGTTTAGTAGGAGAGTACAGCACATCTTAGAAACAAGCAGGTACTCTGGTACAGAGAACCTGCACTTCTATTTTTTCATTTCAAGCTTTGCCTCAGACCGTCCATATCTTTGCCAGGGGTCGTCATATGGATTTTGGGGAGCCATGGAAAGATATATTTCAACTTTTTGAGAGAAACCTATTTCTGAAAGTTTGCTTGGTATCACAAGGGCTTCAATTATCAGAAAATGGGTAATAAAATTGCGCTGTCTGATAGACCTAAAAATGAAACTAAAAGTCCCGGAATGCCATACCTTCGGGGGAAAAGGGACAGCTGAAGAGACGCCCATCAAGTGAACATTTTGGCACCATCATAAATGCACTTCTCCAATAACCGGATAAAATTCCGAATTCCTACCCCTTCAAATTGAAATTCTTCGATCAACATGTATCCGACTCTCCCGCTAGCTGACACCTGGTCAAGAACGCAAGCGCAAGTATACAAAGCTCAACGCACATCCGGTGGCGTCGGAAGTTACGTACCCTTAAACGTTATGGTTAACATTTTGAAGCGCGAAGGTGAAGGAACAATTGAAGTTATGGTTAACATTTTGAAGCGCGAAGGTGAAGGAACAATTGAAGTGCCTTCGAAAGGAGGTAATCGTCACCTCTTCTGCTGCAGTTTATGTGTACTGGTTGTCCGAGAGATCCGCAAGGGAAAGTCTGAAAATTAGGTTGTATTTCACGCCACAGGCTCGTATTAGGTGGTAATTGTGTGGAATTTTAGGTTTGGGATTGGAACCGCTACTAAAAGCGAGAAAGTAATCCTTTTGGAGGAGAAAATGAAAGTACTTTTGAGGCAGATACGGAAACATGGGTTGTTCTAGTCTGAACTCCATTTTTGGAACTTCAAATGTTTGCATTCCTTTGTGGTCAAAATGTCTTCTTTAGGCTTTATTAAGCAGCAAGTAGTTACGTTTTCAGGTGATCCCTAGCACCTTTCGCGTTTTCAATATTTGTATTATAGCTGGAAATTATTCCGTTGTTGGAAACACGAGGTGGATGCTAATCTTCTTTGGGATCAACTCTCTCGGACATGACACAAAACCGTGTATTTTAATTCGGCTTGTGTTAGTTCGAGCGCTAGAAAAAAGCATATATTTTAGGCTGGGCACAACTCCTAAGCAAGCATTTGCAATGCAATAGGTCCCGCATTTGCGAGAGTTGAGTTATTGGCGTTGTAAATGTAAAAGTTTGTTATTAATGTGATTTGTAGTGGGGTGGATGTATGTGGTATGTTGTGCTGTGGAATTATGTGGATAGAAATATGTGGTATTTAGTGTATAGGAAGTATGTAGAGCGGGATTGTGTGTTATGGAGAGTAATTATGTAGTATCGTATTTTTTGTGGTGGAGTAGTAGCCTCAGGTTTAGTCACCATCCTTTCCATAGACGCCCAACTATAAACTCAATGAGGCACAAAGAAAGTAGTAGGGTACTAGCCAACCAAAGAGAAGCACTTCTGGATCTAGTCAAAGGTATAAGATGCTGCTCAAAATGTACTACAATACATTAAAATCCAAGTACTTTTGAAATGATTTAAACATTACCTAGACGTATCGGGAAATCTGCAAATATCTGCATACCTAAACTAACAGAGAGTGAGCATTTCTATAGTAACAGACTGGATTCATATGTTTGTAATGGATAAACAGTGGAAACTACTTTTGAGCCACTCAGAGCGTGTGCGTTTCTGAGGGCAGTGAATTAATAAACACCTGTTAAATGTAAAGAAATACAGCACTGGCTGCAAACTTACTGCTCCTTTTCTGAGCAGATAACATTCCAGAATGTGCTGCGCAGTGTGGCTGATATTTAAAAAGCACTATGACACACTAAGCTATGCATGCGCCATATCACTTATTTTTGTTTATTACGGAAGGAAGCCGATTATCAGTTAACAAGGAGATAGGGATGTGGAGTCGGGGCAATATGGACAACGGAGGGTGGATTGATGAATGGATGAAGAGGAGGTGGACGTGGAATGAATGAGAGAAGGACAGAGGAGATGGATGGATGGGAAAGGAGGTGGACATTGGCTGGATTAGAGATGGACAGGCATGATGTATGGATGGAGGATGTAATGAGCAGACAGAAGAAGATGGATAGATGGAGGGTGGATAGATGTATCAGATGGGTGGATGGTTCTGAGTAGATAGAGGTTGGATTGAAGTGGATGGATGGATGAGGAGAGAGAGGGGATGGATGGATAGTTTGTCATTGGATGGATGAGAGGAGAGACCAGGTGATGCATGAATGGAGAGGCGGAGGATATTTTATTGATGAAAAAAGGACAGAGGGAGGGAATGACGGGGAATTTGTCATTGGATAAATGAGAGGAGGAGATGGATGGAGATGAGGAGGATGTTGAATGGGTAAGAGAAGGGATAGATGGAGAGATGGATGATGAGGAGCTGGACGTTGGATGGATGAGGAAATGTCAGAGGGGATGGTAGATAAATGGATAGGTGGGAGTTGGTGGATTGGAGAAGGAGAGAGAGGTGATGCATGGATGGGGAGTTTGTGTTGAATAGATGAAAGGTGGGACAAGGTGATGGATGGATGGAGAGGAGGATGTTGGATGGATGGATGAATCCCAACTCACAGAACGGCTGCTCCTTATATTTCAATGCACCGGAGACTGTGGGGCCCTGTTTTTTTTAGAAACATCTCAGTAATCGCAGCCCCTGTGAGTACTGTTTACATTTGAATGCACTCAGGATTTCCAAATAAAGGAGTCTGTTTTTTAGAAACCGTTCGGTAATCCTTGCCCTTTTGGGGGCTGGTAAAATGCAAGGTTTGTGTGTGCCTTAAAATGGAGACATGTTGTAGAAACTACTGTGTAGTCAGAGCACCTGGCACGTGAGGTAACATCTGAAGCTCTGTGTTTTAGGAACTGCTTGTTAATCCCAGCACCTGGGGCGTGGGGTGACTAAAGTATACACAAAAGCTCAACCAAAAAGCAATTTTCCAAATAATGGCTAAGCCATGCTTTTAAAAAAGTATGTGTGCCTTGTCTTCTGCATGGTGGGTGAGTCACAGTTGTCCTGACACCAAATGGTTATATTTTACAACCAAAAATAAGTAGCATAATTTCATAAATCTGTTAAGGACAGTTATCTGGCAGAGTTGTCAGGGCGCATGCACCTTTTACCAAGTGATGACCCCCTGCGGAAGGTCAGAGGCTGGCAGGTGGCTAACTAGTCACGTAAAACAATCGGGGCTAATTGTACGTTTTTAGATCTTGCCTAGGCAGCGCGCATGCGCTGCTCTAGGAGGGCCTTTAGCCATCGGTCTTCACTTTTCAACCACTTTTCAAGCACTGCACTCGTGGCGGCATCCACCTTGCAGGAGCGAGCTGCCGCGAGGCCACGTTAATTACAAACATATGGCCTCTGCTCGCTCCCGCAAGGTGGATGTCGCCCCAAGCACGAGTACAGTGCTTGAAAAGTGAAGACCGCCAATCTCGATGCTGCTTGCAAAAGAGTGGACAGTTTTTTATTCAAACGTTTTCCGGGAACTAACAATGTTCTGACCAAATACATTTGAGACACAGCTCTAGGGAAGCCACTGAATTCAAAGCCTTAAAATTCTCAGTTTGAAACTGACGGTTGCTGCTTATCCGTTTATTGCACATGCAGCAACACTGCCATCTAGTGCTCACCAAGTCATCAGTTGTATTTTCTTTGAACACCTCTCGAAGGAAACCAGTACAAGTTTGAATATTCAAATTTGAGGATGTTCTTGGAAATACCACTTACTAGGCATTTGGATAAACAAATTGCCTGGCTATTGCCATTAGGGCAAACTTGTGGCCTGTCACCTGTACACTCCGATGCAGCTGTCGACCAATCACGAACTAGGTCAAGCATATGTCCTCCTTAAGTCATATTTTTAATGGTTTGTGTGGCACAATATAAGAACGTACACTTTATAACTGGGTGGCCAGTACATATTATACACTCTTTTGCAATCTCCGTCGGTCAAGTTTGTTCTGTATAAAACAATACGTAATTAACTTAGAAAATTAGAAAAGAAACAAGCATTAGCGGGGGCGTGGCTTGGACGCCGGAGAAGATGACTGCCTGAACCCTCTTCTCCTGTGGTGCCGAAACCTCCTGTAAAAGTTGTACGCTCCAACCATCACTCACGCACTCAATTGGTGAAGTGAGGCAGCGGAATTACCCACGGTACAAGCGGTTCTGTTTGGACCCCTGAAGAGCCTGCCCGTCCTCCGATATGAGAGCGTCTGTTCCGACCGCATGGCTATACTGGCGGCCTCCTACCCGGCTCTCTGAGCGGCCTGATGAAAGCAGCAGCCCCACACCACAATACGGGATCTAACGGTCGCTGCTTCACACCGCTCCATCCAGCGACTGTCAAGATCACACTCCGCAGGATCCCTATGCAGAAGAAATGCTCCACCTCCGGACCCCCCAAACACCCCGAATAGATATCACAGGGTATTCAGGAGATACGGTGAGGGAAAAAACCCCAAAAGGGGAAAAACCCAAAAGAAAAGATAGAAGGGAAAGGGTCAGCGGGGGAAAAGAAGCTGTAAATAGAAAACACACAAGCATTAATATATTTCTAAATGCTACTCTCATTCAATTCTCGCTAAAGGAAACATATCCTGATTCACCTGTGATTAACTCCTTCCTGCCTCTTCACACAGCTGTATTCATAAGCCCCTCCTGCCTGCATAACACAAATAGCATAAACAACATAAAGTACAAGCACCATCTCCTTCTAAATTACATACACTACTCTAGATACCTACCCACGCAGTAGAAAGTAACGCTTTAAGAATAACCTTGTCTTAAAGAAAGCTGAAACCTCAATAAGCAGTTCACCTTTAAGGATGTAGGGATTAATGAAAAAGTACTAGAAACCCCACTCAACAGGCAGTCACTGCGGCATGATGAAAGACAAACAAGTTCTTGTAACGTAGTCACCAGAAGGGACCTAACACAGTGTGTTGTAGTTTAAGACACTACTAACATCCGCTTAGGCATTTATAATCCTCTGTAAATACAAGCAATGCACGTTAGACCTAACACGGTATGTTGTAGTTTAAGACACTACCAACATCCGCTTAGGCATTTGTAATCCATATGGAATTAGCAATAAACAGTAAAGCTAACACGGTAAGTTGTAGTTCAAAGCACTACCAACATCCGCTTAGGCATTTGTACTCCTTCATATATTATGCCTTGAACACTTTCCTTCGTGCCGGTATTGCGGAGGACACACCCCCCCTGCAATCCGTCACAAGTCGATAAAGATATGACCCCCCTCCGGAGGTGACTTAACAAACAGTACTGTGCAGCAAAGAATGGAACACTCGGAGAAAACCCTTTGCAGCCGCAAAGGTACAAAGTCTAATCCGACAGCCAAGAAAAACGGAATCAGAGCACTTCAAACATTAGCGCATTTGCGCGAACACATTACCCGGCTGTGCAATCTTCCCTTCAGATTCCAAGGACTGGCGTGGCAAAGGCATCACGCAGAAACGAACGTCAGGAATATCAACAAGCTCCCTGTAACGCACACAAAATCACGAGCACTGTTTCCTGGTCCTGCCCCGCCTTATCCATGCGTCGCAAAGGATCATGGGACCAGTAGTTCTACTCCCTAAGTTCATGGGAAAGGTAGTTCTAGGTAGGCGCTTCACGTTCCAGATCCTGACAGCGACTGCGGGTTGTGCGTTAAGAAGTTTAAACGCTGCGTTATGTACATGAACACCATCTGTCAAAATCTAGGTACGGCGCGTAACGGTCAGAAAATGGCGGCCATCCGTCACCTTACCGGCCCGACCCCGCGCTTGTCATCCCGGGTGGCCTGGTAATTGCAGGAGCGTTCAGTTAGACGGATCTATGTCCCTGCCAATACTAGGACTGAAAAGGCTCTGTACTCACCGTCTGCATTGTGGATGTCTGCATGTTTGCCTGCTCGCCTGCCACACGCGCGTAATTAAGTACTTAACAACGAGTGGAAACTCTACCACCATCACATCTGGGAATGTACTGATTAGGTGCAGCGCTATTACTGTGACCCTTACTGGGCAATGCAATTGGCTTATTACTGATATTGTCGCCGAAGCCACCCTTATTTGTTTTTGCCTGACTCAAAAATGGCCGACACTTGCGACGTCCCCATTGGAAGTAATAGGATGTGCCTGAAAATGCATGAAACAATGCTGGGAATTGCTTGAAAGTGCTTGAAACTACCTGGATCTATCTACCTCTGGTGCTGAATCTGGATACCATGCTCTATGGTCACTCTGGCGTTTGGATGAACTGCCTTAACTCATGTTGCAACCATCTAGGTCACTCTTAGCCCACTACGCCGTAATCTGGCTCAGACCTCCGAATACCTACATTACAGCAATCCACATTATGACTGGCCTTATTCAGCGCCTTTCTACTCCTCCAGGCCTATAACTACTCCACAGGCCGCACAACCAGTACAGGCCTTTAAATAGCAGGTCCAGCCTTCCATTCAATTTCCAACATGGGAGAAAATGAGGCCAAGAATCTGAAACAATTGAAAGCTGAACCACCGAATCCAGTCTCACCTACCAAGGGTTCAAGGGATATTAACGTGATGCTGGATACGATTCTCCTCAAACTCGCGGAAGTCCATGAAATTACAAAATCCACGAGGGAAGAAATCAAGGCGGTGTGACAAGACATTAAAGACACTAATGCTAGGCTCTCGGAAAATGAATGTAGAATCAGCCAGCTCGAAGATTCAGAGGTGAAGGTAACTAATTCCCTTAAGGATCTCTCAATCTCTACAACATCCATGTCACGACGCATCTCTGAGTTGGAGGACAAATCGCAGAGGAAATTTACGAATTTTTGGTATTCCGGAGGGGGTGGAGGACAAAGATGGTTCATGTATACCCTTCTTGGAATCCTGGTTTCCGCAGGCCACCAACCTTTCCTTTGCTACTCCACTAGAATTCGACAGAACCCACAGGGTCCCGGCCCGTATCTTGCCTGGTCAGAGGGGCCCGAGAGCGATCGTATGCAAACCTCTTAGGTACCAACACGTGGAGCAAATTTTAACGTTCATGCGCAAGCACAACCATATACTATGGAAGGCCAATAAGGTGTACATATCTCAGGACTATTGCTAAGAAACCGTCACCCTGAGGAAGAACTTCCTAGCCCTCCGCCCGCGTCTTCAGTCGCTCAGCTACCAATATGGATTTGTGGGTCCGGCACGATTCCGGGTGACAATCCAAGGGGTGCCGCAAATATTTACTGATCCTTCGCGTCTGAAGAAGTTCCTGGATGGTCCCGACAAAGCAGCCATGGACACAGCTGCGCCGACTGCTCCTGGTGCCGGCAAATAACTAGTTGGACTTCTAATCGATGCCTGGTCAACAAAAATGCGACGCCAGACTATCCTCACTGTCTTGAACATTATCATCCGCCTCAGGTTAAAGATATGGTCAGCAGAGTGGTAGGACGCTATTTTCCTTCTTAAATGTCCTTCTTAAATGTCCAAAGGCGCTGTGATGATACCTAAACTGTACGTACACGAGGGACTTGGTAGCTGATCATTACCTGTACTGTTTCCAGTTGAATTTCACTTGTCTACCCGTGTCTATCCACTAAGAGGGGGTGGTCTGGTCTCTGTGCGGGTATCCATCACGGCTGATCAATATTTTTCCAATTGTTCCCACGGCAGTGGATGTTACTCTTGAGGCACTCATCCTGCCTCGGTGTAGCTGGTGCACGCATTGCGCTTGTTGTAATTTTAAAAGTTTATGTTCACAACACTCAATTGATTCATGTTGGCTATAATGCTCTCATAACGGCCACTGTTGTACTAAGTCGGCTTTAAGGCTCCTTTGGTTAATCTAAAACAAGTCCTACTAATCATCTTACACCGGAGTCAATTACGATTTGCAAATGCACACTAGTTATTTTTCAAAGCTTCTACGGTAGTGGTAACTAAATGTGTAGTACCGTTGTATTGTTATAACGACTGCGTTATTGTGTTCTTTTTAGCTGGCACAAACGCAACCAAATCGCTAGTTATGTATAGTTGCTTGGAATGATGTATCCAATCCATATTCTTGATGCTTTCATGTTTGCTCATATACCATGCTTCACTTCAAATTGGAAGCAAACAACGACACCATTAATGCCACGGGGGAGGAGATATGATGTGGCGGCTCCTCCTTGGTCGTCATGTCCTCAGTTTACTTTTAGGGTGAGGCGGTGGGTGGGTTGGGGGGGCTCTTGGTTTAACTGTTATTTATTATTTTCCCTGTGTTTCTGCTTCGAACACTTCGTCTTTCCAGGTACCTAAGCCGCAATTTTCTACATCTCAGAATCCATGAGAATGTCCAGTATGCACTCATTCTTAGTAGCTTGTCCAATCTAGGGTATTCTAGTCCTGCCTACGAGTCACGCATGATGGGCCGTACACTCTGCTCTATCAAAAGAGTAACACACTATCCCCTCCCTCCCAATGACCCTGACTAAGCAAGCCTTAAAGATAGTGTCGCTCAATGTGAAGGGTATTAATCACCCAATAAAAAAAAGGAACATTTTAGATTATCTACACAAACAAAAGGGTGACATTGTACTATTACAGGAGACTAAAATCGACTCGCCCCAATTTAACGCTATGAAAAACGAATGGTACATCGAGGCAATTGGGTCGGATGCTTTAGGAAACAAGCATTTGCAATGCAATAGGTCTCGCATTAGGAAAGTTTGAGCTATTGGTATTGTAAATGACACATTTTTTATTTGTGTTGGTTTTGAAAATAGCGAATTTAATAGCTTTGTCATTTACAATGCCAATAGTTTTAACTTTTGTAAATGTGACACCTATAGCATTTGTAACGCAATGTGTGTTTTATTTAGGTGACTTAGATGTATTGATATTACAAATAGCAATAGTTTTACAAACAATTTAATAATTAATACTTAAATAAAAGTTATTGTAATTTAGAATGACAGTAGCTTTTGTAAAAAACTTTTGTGAAGATTCTGTTCATTGTATTTTATTGTGACAAAAATCCAGGAACAGAAGTGAAATAATAACATCTTTTTGTGACATTTGTAATCAAGCTTGAAACATTGAGAGAACATTTGAACCAGTTGTTGAATGGTTGCTCAGATTGATGCTGTGGTGGCGCAGAGTGATGTTTTGGTGGCGATGAGTGATGCTGTGGTGGTGCTGAGTGATACTGTGGTGGTGCGATAGAGTGAGTGCGATAGATAGAGGGAGGAAGGTTGGGAGGGCGATAGTTAGGGCGATAGATAGACAGATAGAGTGTATTTATGTTGCATTGAGTAGAGTGTAAGTATGAGGTGTGTAATTATATGGCACGGAGTTGTATTATGTGGAGTGTATTTACGTTGCATTGAGAAGAGTGTAATTATGTGGCGTGTACTTATGTGGCACTGAGTGGTAATATGGGGAGTGTATGTTGTATTCCGTAGAGTGTAATTATGTGGCGTGTAATTATCTGGCACTGACTGGTATTTGAAGTGTATGTTGCATTGAGTGCAGTGTAATTATGTGGCGTGTAATTATGTGGCACTGAGTGGTATTAGGAGTGTATGTTGCATTGAGTGCAGTGTAATTATGTAGAATATAATTATGTGGCACTGAGTGGTATTGTGTGGAGTGTTTGTTGTATTCAGTAGAGTGTAATTGTGTGGCGTGTAATTATCTGGCACTGAGTGGTATTAGGAGTGTATGTTGCATTGAGTGCAGTGTAATTATTTAGCATGTAATTATGTGGCAATGAGTGGTATTTGGAGTGTATGTTGCATTGAGTGCAGTGTTATTATGTAGAATATAATTATGTGGCACTGAGTGGTATTGTGTGGAGTGTTTGTTGTATTCAATAGAGTGTAATTGTGTGGTGTGTAATTATGTGGCACTGAGTGGTATTAGGAGTGTATGTTGCATTGAGTGCAGTGTAATTATTTAGCGTGTAATTATGTGGCACTGAGTGGTATTTGGTGTGTATGTTGCATTGAGTGCAGTGTAATTATGTAGAATATAATTATGTGGCACTGAGTGGTATTGTGTGGAGTGTATGTTGTATTTATTAGAGTGTAATTGTGTGGTGTGTAATTATCTGGCACTGAGTGGTATTAGGAGTGTATGTTGCATTGAGTGCAGTGTAATTATTTAGCATGTAATTATGTGGCACTGAGTGGTATTTGGAGTGTATGTTGCATTTAGTGCAGTGTGATTATGTAGAATATAATTATGTGGCACTGAGTGGTATTGTGTGGAGTGTATGTTGTATTCAGTAGAGTGTAATTGTGTGGTGTGCAATTATCTGGCACTGATTGGTATTAGGAGTGTATGTTGCATTGAGTGCAGTGTAATTATTTAGCATGTAATTATGTGGCAATGAGTGGTATTTGGAGTGTATGTTGCATTGAGTGCAGTGTAATTATGTAGAATATAATTATGTGGCACTGAGTGGTATTGTGTGGAGTGTATGTTGTATTCAGTAGAGTGTAATTGTGTGGTGTGTAATTATGTGGCACTGAGTGGTATTAGGAGTGTATGTTGCATTGAGTGCAGTGTAATTATTTCGCGTGTAATTATGTGGCACTGAGTGGTATTTGGAGTGTATGTTGCATTGAGTGCAGTGTAATTATGTAGAATATATTTATGTAAATGTAAATGTATTGCGATTTATATAGCGCACGTATCTGGCACTGAGTGGTATTGTGTGGAGTGTATGTTGTATTTAGTAGAGTGTAATTGTGTGGTGTGTAATTATCTGGCACTGAGTGGTATTAGGAGTGTATGTTGCATTGAGTGCAGTGTAATTATTTAGCATGTAATATGTGGCACTGAGTGGTATTTGGAGTGTATGTTGCATTGAGTGCAGTGTAATTATGTAGAATATAATTATGTGGCACTGAGTGGTATTGTGTGGAGTGTATGTTGTATTCAGTAGAGTGTAATTGTGTGCTGTGTAATTATCTGGCACTGAGTGGTATTAGGAGTGCATGTTGCATTGAGTGCAGTGTAATTATTTAGCGTGTAATTATGTGGCACTGAGTGGTATTTGGAGAGTATGTTTCCTTGAGTGCAGTGTAAGTGTGTGGGTGGGGGTGGTATTTGTGTGAGGGGGGTGTGTGAAGGGGGTGTGTGAAGGGGGAGTGTGAGTGGGGGGGTGTGAGGGGGGAGTGTGAGTGGGGGGTGTGTGAGTGGGGGGGTGTGAGTGGGGGAGGGGAGGGGAGTGAGTGGGGGAGGGGAGTGTGTGGGGGGAGGGGAGTGTGTGTGGGGGGAGGGGAGTGTGTGTGGGGGGAGGGGAGTGTGTGTGGGGGGAGGGGAGTGTGTGTGTGGGGGGAGGGGAGTGTGTGTGGGGGGGGAGGGGAGTGTGTGTGGGGGGGAGGGGAATGTGTGTGTGGGGGGGAGGGGAGTGTGTGTGTGGGGGGAGGGGAGTGTGTGTGGGGGGGGAGGGACAGTGTGTGTGTGGGGGAGGGGAGTGTGTTTGTGGGGGGGACAGTGTGTGTGTGGGGGAGGGGAGTGTGTGTGTGTGTGGGGGGAGGGGAGTGTGTGGGGGGGAGGGGAGTGTGTGTGTGTGTGGGGGGGGAGGGGAGTGTGTGTGGGGGGGAGGGGAGTGTGTGTGGGGGGAGGGGAGTGTGTGTGTGGGGGGAGGGGAGTGTGTGTGTGGGGGGAGGGGAGTGTGTGTGCGGGGGGAGGGGAGTGTGTGTGTGGGGGGAGGGACAGTGTGTGTGTGGGGGAGGGGAGTGTGTGTGGGGGGGAGGGGAGGGGAGTGTGTGTGTGGGGGGGGAGGGACAGTGTGTGTGTGTGGGGGAGTGTGTGTGTGGGGGGGAGGGGAGTGTGTGTGTGTGGGGGAGGGGAGTGTGTGTGTGGGGGGGAGGGGAGTGTGTGTGTGGGGGGGAGGGGAGTGTGTGTGTGTGTGGGGGGGAGGGGAGTGTGTGTGTGGGGGGGAGGGGAGTGTGTGTGTGGGGGAGGGGAGTGTGTGTATGGGGGAGGGAGTGTGTGTGTGGGGGAGGGGAGTGTGTGTGTGGGGAGGGGAGTCTGTGTGGGGGAGAGGAGTCTGCGTGGGGGGAGGGGAGTCTCTGTGGGGGGGAGGGGAGTCTGTGTGTGGGGGGCAGTCAGCAAAGCAACTATAAGATTAAGTACACTAACTGTTAGCAATAAATCTTCCTTAACAGTGCGTAGGGCACGAAAAAAGAAAGGGTTAAATGCCAAAATCAGAAAGGAATAAAAAAGGTGACGTTTTTAAACTGTTGAGATAGCGGCGCTACAGCAGCATGACGCAAAAATGCATTCCAGATATGCAGTTGTAATTTTAATTAGTGAAAAGTACTGTAGAGACCCATCTAGTTCTGGAGTCATCCAAAGTCCCAAGACCTTAGTCCAACTTTGCATGGGCATCAGGTGGCTTTTTATCCCAGCAAGGAATCCTTTCCTCTTATGTTGTCTCACAATTCTAGGGTCTTCCCAGCTGTCTCTCCCTTATGCAGGGGTTTTAAGTTAGGGGTGGAAAGTTTTATGGGCCAGGCATCCCTGGCCGATCCTAAGATGCCACATCATCCATCCACCCATGAAATGAAAAGGTGCATTTGTGGAGCACAACACTTGACCACAAAAGAGCATCACAACGCTACGAAATTCCACTTTCAGACACCAGCACTAAAACAAACCGAAATTGGGATATAACAAAAGGAAATATTCCAGAGGAGAGAGAGACTAAAATTATGTGTAAAGCGCTAAAGTTTCAGCTGTTTCCGCAAAAGAGCATGATTAGAAGAGGCTTGCAGAGAAAGAGGCAAGTTGTTCCAAAGCTTGGCCCCTATAACCGCTGCTGAAGAACCGCCACGTTTCTTAAGACAAAACCTTGAAGCTTGTACCTCCCTGCCAAGTACCAGGCGTTAGACTAGCGCATTCTAGTGCATTGTCACGCATTACAGGTGCTTTGAGAATGTGTAAATATTAAATATAAGGTGCTGCAGGATTGAAGAATGAAAGCAGCACAGGTGTGCTGTTCTGCTGCTTTCTATGGAATGAATGTCATTACATCATGGACCCCATGATACCAAACGAACTGATAAACAAAAAATACGACTACAATAAAATAATCAGCAAAAGAGCGGGGGTGTGGCTCCAACACCACAAGAACTTCAAGCTCTGTCACGCGAATAAAGCGGTTAAGAGCCTTGCCTCTTACTTGAAATTCAAACTACAAAAGACGGCCATCAAAACCATAGTTGATAAACTAGGTACCCCACACTCGGACCCTGCCAAAATAGCAGACATACTTAAGGACTTCTACAGTTATATAGCAAAAACCTAAAGATCAATGGCTCTAAACTGCAGACATATTTAGACAATTGTAAGCTACCTTCTCTCTCAACGGAAGACCAGGTCGAGCTCAATAAGCCCATTTCCTCTGAAGACATTAACCATGTCATAAAATCTCTTAAAACCGGAAAAGCGCCCGGCCCTGACGGATTCAGCGCCTCGTTCTACAAGAACTTCTCCCCTTCATTGATAGAACCTCTCAAGGACTTGTATGAGCACTTTAGCTTCTGTGGTCAAGTCCAAGGCACGCCAGCTGAAGCAATCATTGAGGTTATCCCTAAAGAAGGGAAAGACCCGACATCCTGAAGAATTACAGGCCGATATCTTTATTCAACCTTGATTGTAAGATCTACGCCATGATTCTGGCAAAAAGAATCCAAAAGGTCCTACCGCAGCTCATACATCCATCTCAGGTAGGGTTCCTCAAAAACAGATTATCCAGTGATAACAGAAGAACATTAGCTCACATACTGGAAAAAGCAAAACTCACTTCATCCCCCACGGTGGCGGTGACATTAGACGCCGAGAAGGCCTTTGACAAGATCGACTGGTCTGATTTAGAAGCCACTTTGCAGTAATTTAACCTGGGGAACGAATATGTTCGTATGGTGATGGCCGTATACTCTAACCTGTCGGCGAGAGTGAGAGCGGGAGGGTGTCTGTCAGACCCGTTCGAATTAAAACAAGGGACGAGACAGGGTTGCCCCCTCTCTCCTTCCCTTTTTCTATTGGCAATTGAACCATTTCTTTACTCATTTCAAAATAACAAGCTAATTAGGGGTATCTGTTTTGGAGATCTCACGGTGAAGATTTCGGCTTCTGCAGATGATGTCTTGGTAGTCTCGGAAAACGCAGACCTTGCTATCCCGGCACTGATGTCCTCCATTGCGGAATTTGCTGAGATTTCAGGCTACAAACTTAATAAGGATAAGACAGAGGTTAAATTACTTAATAATATAGGAGATAAGAGCATGTTAGGGGACACAGGATTATGCTGGCAACCAAAGAGCTTTAAGTATCTAGGAATTGAATTCGAAAAGGACTTAATTAGCACCCTCAAACTAAATGAGCTTTCCCTCCACAAGAAAATCTCCTCCCTCCTGGATGGCTGGTCTCCAAAATTCCTGTCTTGGTGGGGGAGAGTGGAAAGCCTAAAAATGATGATCACGCCCTCATCAATTATTTGATAAGTATGCTACCTATGCTACTCTCTGATGAGTTCCTCAACAAGACATACAAGCTTTTTAATACCTTTTTGTGGCAGGGGAAGAAACCGAGAATCTCTCTACAGAAACTCCAGTTACCAAAAGACAAATGGGGATTGGACTTCCAAATTTCAGATGCTATCAGACAGCCTACTTGTGTAAGCAGGGGGCGAACTGGTTCCTACCATTACAAGACTACACCCCGATCTGGACCCAAGTTGAAAAGGCTATTCTTAATAATCTCCTGCTCTCTGCCAATATGTCTCTGTGTGCCACGGCATTTCCTCATTCCAAATATATCTTCCTTAACACTAAACGAGCACTCCTTAACCTAGACAGACATTGCAAAGTCAAAACCAAATTCTCAAAATCCACCCTAACCTCGTTCTGGTTCAACCCGTCCTTTAAAGAAGAAGGCACATACCTCTACTGGGAGGAATGGTCTAAGAAGGGGCTGAACTTGTTGGAGGATATCTATGACGGGCCTTCTCATCTAGCCTTTGTCGCCCTACAGACACGGTTTGAACTTCAACCACTTGACTTCCATAAATTTCTGCGTCTCAAATCCCTTGTCTTCCAGAGCCATCCTACCACACAAACCCACAATATGCAGCGGACTACGTAAATTTTCGTCCTTAGGCTATATGGTATCAAAAATGTATAAAATTCTCTCCCCATGCCTCAGAAAATCCACAAGAAGTGCGAACTAGATTGGGAGAACAAAATCAACTCTTCTACTATCCCGTTCGATTGGGACAAGATTCACCTCACTCCCTTTTCAAGTAAAATATCCCTGTTACTCTCCCAAACAACATTTATGCTGATCAATAGGACGTATTGGACACCCGAAAAACTTTTTAGACTGAAGCTCCGTGACAACCCTTTATGTTGGAACTGCAACTCTCACGATGGCAACCTGGCCCACATGTTTTTCTATTGCCCGATGCTCCGGCAGTTTTGGGATAACATCTTTAGCTACACCCAACGAATATTACAATTTAGACCGCCCAACGAATTTGCATATGTCGTATTGGGAGCAATTGACCCGAGGTTGCCATCTGAACACGATAGACTCCTATTAGATCTCATGCTTACACTTGCATGCAAGGTAGTTTTAAATAAATGGAAAAGCGCCTCTGAGGTATCGTTCAAAATGTGGCAAGATTGGCTAAACTCCCTGAGAGTGTGGATAATGATGTCCTATACTCGTCACCATGGCGGAAACCTCATACTAAACTATGGAGCTCGCTTAATTCAAGGGAGACATGCTACAACCCGCCTTAGGCCAGTATGTCAAGTCAAGTCAAGTCAGAGAATTTATATAGCGCACTACATACCCAGAGGGTCTCAAGGCGCTTAGGGAGGGGAGGATTACTTGTCAAATATCCACGTTTTAAGTTGCTTTCTGAATGCTAGGTGGTTCTGGGTAAGGCGAAGGTAAGTGGGGAGTGAGTTCCATGTTTTAGCTGCCAGGTATGAGAAGGATCTACCTCCCATGGTGGTCTTGTTGATGCGAGGTACAGTGGCGAGGGCTTGGCTGGAAGAACGTAGTTGGCGGGAGGGGGTGTAGAAGGACAGTCTGAGTTGAGGCATTCTGGTCCGATATCGTAGAGTGATTTGTGTGCGTGGGTTAGAAGTCGGAAAGTGATCCTCTTATTGACGGGTAGCCAGTGGAGGTTTTTCAGGTGACCAGAGATGTGTTCGTTACGCGGGATGTCTAATATGATCCTGGCTGAGGCGTTTTGGATTCGTTGGAGTTTTTTTCTGGAGTTTAGCGGTAGTACCTGCGTAGAGGGTGTTTCCGTAGTCCAGTCGGCTTGTGACCAGAGCATGGGTGACTGTTCTTCTGGTTTCGGTGGGGATCCAGCGAAATGTTTTTTTGAGCATGCGAAGAATGTTGAAGCAGGATGAGGAGACGGCGCTGACTTGTCTGTTCATTGAAAGTGAAGAATCCAGGATAACGCCTAGGTTCCGTGCGTGGTCTGTCGGGATGGGTGCTTTTCCAAGGGCTTCCGGCCACCAAGAGTCGTCCCATGCAGAGGGGGATGTACCTAAGACTTCTGTTTTATCTGAGTTCAGTTTCAGACGGCTGTGTTTCATCCATTCGGCAACTTCTTTCATTCCTTCGTGTAGGTTAGTTTTGGCGGTGCTGGGGTCATTGGTGAGAGAAAGGATCAGTTGAGTGTCATCCGCGTAAGAGATGATGTTGAGGTTGTGTTGGCGGGCGATGGCCGCGAGGGGGCTCATGTATACGTTGAAGAGGGTGGGACTGAGTGAGGATCCTTGTGGTACGCCACAGATGACTTCAGTGGCCTCGGACTTGAATGGTGGAAGGCGGACTCTCTGGGTTCTTCCGGTGAGGAACGAGGTGATCCATTCAAGTGCTTTTCCTTGTATTCCGATGTTTCTGAGGCGTTGTAAAAGGGTGCTGTGGCAGACTGTGTCGAAGGCTGCAGAGAGGTCGAGGAGGATGAGGGCGACTGTGTCTCCATTGTCCAGTAGAGTTCGAATGTCGTCTGTTGCTGCGATGAGGGCGGTCTCAGTGCTGTGTTTTGCTCGGAAGCCAGACTGTGAGGAGTCGAGGGATTTGTTGGCTTCGAGGAAGGCGGCGAGCTGGTTGTTGACAGCTTTCTCGATGACTTTGGCCGGGAAAGGAAGGAGCGAGATGGGGCGGTAATTTTTGAGTTCGGTGGGGTCCGCTGTGGGTTTTTTCAGAAGGGCGGTGAGTTCAGCGTGTTTCCAGCTTTCCGGGAAGGTGGCGGAATTGAAGGAGCAGTTGATGACGTCTCGGAGGTGCGGTGCTATGACGGAGTCTGCTTTGTTGAAGATGTGGTGAGGACATGGGTCTGTGGGGGATCCTGAGTGGATGGAGTTCATCAGGCGGATGGTGTCTTCGGTGGAGATTGGGTTCCAGTCGTAAAGGGTGTTCAAGGGGGGAGAATGTTCAGCGTATGGTTGGGTGGGTTGGTTTCCGGGTTGGTTGTCGAAGCTGTTGTGGATTTCTGCAATTTTGTTGTGGAAGAATAAAGCCAGGGAGTCGCAGAGGGCTTGAGAGGGGGTGATGTCGTTGGAGTTGGCCGAGGGATTGGTAAATTCCTTGACGATGTTGAAAAGTTCCTTGCTGTTGTGGGCGTTGTTGTCTAGTCGATCCTTGAATGCTGTTTTCTTGGCCTTTCTGATTAGTTGGTGGTGTGTGCGTGTGGCGTTTTTGAAGGCGTCCTTAGTGCTAGTGGTTGGGTCTCTTTTCCAGGCCTTTTCAAGGGAGCGGCAGAGTTTCTTGGACTTCTTAAGATCATCGTTGAACCATGAGGCCTTCTTGCTGCCAGGTTTGCTTTGACGTTTTTTCAGTGGTGCTAGGGTGTCGGCGCTGTTGGATAACCATAGGGTGAAGTTGGTGGCGGCTTGGTCTGGGTTAGAAGAGTGGGCTGGGGTGTTTAGAAGGAGCGATGAGGAGATCTGGTCGATGGTGATTTTGTTCCAGTTTCTTTGCAGAGTTGGTTGGGGGTGGTTGATGGGTTTCGGCTTGTTGTAGGTGAAGTGAACGCAGCTGTGGTCAGTCCAGAGGAGATCCGTAGTGTGGCTGAAGGAGACGTGATTGCTGGAGGTGAAGATAGGGTCGAGTGTGTGACCTGCGATGTGGGTGGGGGAAGTGACCAGTTGTTTAAGTCCGAGGTTGGCGAGGTTGTCCAAGAGGGTGGTGGTGTTGCGGTCGTTGTTCTTTTCAAGGTGAAAGTTGAGGTCTCCCAGAAGGATGTAATCTTTGGAGGGGAGCGCGTGTGGAGTGATGAAGTCAGTGATGTCTTCACTGAATTTTGCGCGGGGTCCTGGTGGTCTGTAGAGGAGGGTGCCTCTGAGTGTGGTCTTGGGGTCGATGTGGATCTAGAAGTGAAGGTGTTCAGAGTTGGCGAGATTGACGTCAGAGCTGGTTGAGATGTGGATTGATTTTTTATGGACGATGGCGATGCCTCCTCCTGTGTGGCCGGTACGGTCCTTGCGTGTGATCTTATATTCTTCAGGGATGGCAATGGTGATGTCTGGGGCGGAGGAAGCGTTCATCCATGTTTCTGTTAGGAAGGCGACGTCTGGAGAGATGGTGTCTAGTAGATTCCATAGGTCGATGGCGTGCTTGTGGACCGAGCGGGTGTTGAGAAGGATGCATTGAAGGTGGTTGGTGTCGGGAATCTGAGGTGTGATCGTAGCGGAGTTGGTGACGGTACCGATGAATTTGCAGGAGTAGCATGAGAAAGGACCATGGGTGTGTCCAGGAGCGGCTTGGACGCAGTTGGGGGAACGGCCGGGGTTAAGGGCTAGGAGGGTGGTGGCATCGTAGGTGATGCGGGAGGACTGGGCAGCGCGAGGGGCAGGGGGTCTGGCCCTGGGCGCGGTCCAGGCGCGGACGGGCGTAGACGGGCTTACCTTTGGCGCACCTTCGGCGTGGACGCTGCGCGTGGGACCATCTGACATAAATGGATAGTGGAGGGGGGGCGGAGGAAGGGAGGAGCAGCTGGGGAGGCGGGTGCGGGGCGGAGAGGAGGGGCTTGCTCCGAAGCACAAACAAACAAAATGGCAGGGGAAGAAAATACGATCTGGGCGAGCTTGGGGCCACAAAAGTATTAAGCAAAGGGGAGAAGGCACAGATGAACCAGCAGCAGTAAAAACGGTACCAGCTTAACAAAGCGAGCGCAGTGCGAGATGAGATATGCAAATGATACTACTTCAATGCGGGCGGTTACAAGGAGCATAAGCGCTGCGTTGCAGGTAATGAATGAATAGCAGTGCTAGAAGTGCTAGAAGCGCTACGATACCAGCCAGCAGTAATCAGTCAGGGATGTGAGGATGGCGCTGAGGGAACTCGGCAGAGCGCGAGTGAGCGGCCGCCTCTTACAGCGTAAGGGAGGTCACAGCGCTTTGATCTACGGGGCAGTGGTGGTCAATCTTGGAAGGGAGGAGCAGCTGGGGAGGCGGGTGCGGGGCGGAGAGGAGGGGCTTGCTCCAAAGCACAAACAAACAAAATGGCAGGGGAAGAAAATACGATCTGGGCGAGCTTGGGGCCACAAAAGTATTAAGCAAAGGGGAGAAGGCACAGATGAACCAGCAGCAGTAAAAACGGTACCAGCTTAACAAAGCGAGCGCAGTGCGAGATGAGATATGCAAATGATACTACTTCAATGCGGGCGGTTACAAGGAGCATAAGCGCTGCGTTGCAGGTAATGAATGAATAGCAGTGCTATAAGTGCTAGAAGCGCTACGATACCAGCCAGCAGTAATCAGTCAGGGATGTGAGGATGGCGCTGAGGGAACTCGGCAGAGCGCGAGTGAGCGGCCGCCTCTTACAGCGTAAGGGAGGTCACAGCGCTTTGATCTACGGGGCAGTGGTGGTCAATCTTGGAAGGGAGGAGCAGCTGGGGAGGCGGGTGCGGGGCGGAGAGGAGGGGCTTGCTCCAAAGCACAAACAAACAAAATGGCAGGGGAAGAAAATACGATCTGGGCGAGCTTGGGGCCACAAAAGTATTAAGCAAAGGGGAGAAGGCACAGATGAACCAGCAGCAGTAAAAACGGTACCAGCTTAACAAAGCGAGCGCAGTGCGAGATGAGATACTATCCACTGTCTCACACCTGTTTTGGTCTACTAATTGTATAGCAATGGATTGCATGACTTGGACAAAATAGACGCTATTATAGACAATTTTATGATATCCTGTTACGCTGCTGCTGTAACCTGTAGTCTTTAATTTTTTTCTTCTCCTGTCTCATCCTTTATCATCATATTCTTTCTCTCCCTAGCCTATTATTGTTTCTCTCGTCCTTTCGCTCCTCCCTACTTTCCTTTTTCTTTCTTCATCTTATACCACAGTGGTGTGTTAAGAGTATGGCTCCATGTAGGGATAATTTGACAGACCTGTATCTACTGTGTGTTTCTTCTTGGCATTTCATGACTTATTAATTATTCATGATCTTCTTTTTGCCCACATTTTGTGAAACAGACAGATTATCATTTTAATGCACCCTCTAGATCCATTCGTATATTGTTTTCTGTCTCTTCTCGTTTATTTTGTGTGCTCTTTAATCCTTAATAAAAACGATTTGAATAAAAAAAAAAGAAACAAGCATTGGCATAGCCAATAGGTCTTGGCTTTGGGGCCTTGTCAGTAAAAAAGTAAACTGAAGTATAAGACTTAAAATTTACATTTACTTTGTATTTAGGATGCAGTAAATGTTAATGGGAAGTCTTGCACTTCAGTTTTTTTTTTTTACTTACAAGGTCCCATAAGCGAGAACTATTGGCTATGCCAATGCTTGTTTACTTGGTTATTAGGTCTCGCCTAGGCAGCGCGCATGCGCTGCTCTAGGAGGGCCTTTAGCCATCGGTCTTCACTTTTCCAAGCACTGCACTCGTGCTTGTGGCGGCATCCACCTTGCGGGAGCGAGCAGCGACGCTGCCACGTTAATTACAAACATATGGCCGCTGCTCGCTCCCGCAAGGTGGATGCCACCACAAGCAAGAGTGCAATGCTTGAAAAGTGAAGCCCGCCGATCGCGATGCTGCTTGCGTGTGGCATCACTTGTTTTCCTTTGGGTGGGCTTGTTAAAGGAGGCATCTCTCTTCTGTGGCTGACACCTTGTTTGCTTACTGGATGAAATCACATAGTGAGTTTTTTCTCCTGGATCTGAAGGATGCATCACCTGCTGTTTCTTTGTGTTTATTTTACTTTTTTGAGCTTTCAGAGGCGGAAGTAATTGAATAGTATTTAAGGGAAATTAAACAGGCCCAAATGGTTTTTGTTTCAAAGTGCATTTTGAAAACCTCAGGACTTAAAGCATGTTTATCAGTGCACTTATATACTGGCGCGTGCGGAAGTGACATAACCATATCAGGTATTTTATTCATTTTTTAGTCCCAGGGAGAGAAACGAAATTAATGAATCCACTGGTATTCCTCCGGGACACCATCATCTTTATTAAGTACATCATTTAGTGTGCTGTATGACAAATCATAAATACTCGCCCTGGCATTACTTGTAATTTAAGTGGCAGATTCAGTCACCTAAAGCAATAACATCATGTAACTTTCTCTTTATGTATGCATAGACATAAAGCTTGAATAACGACAAGGTGATGCACAGTACAGCCATAGAAAGAGGGGCTGTTAAAGGAAAAGCATATCACAGCCATTGAGGTAGAAGAAAGACTAGCAAAACATGATCCTTAAATACGTACAACACTAGAATATACATTTGTTATACAGATTCCCTTTGAGAGTATATAAATATTCGAATTATGTGTTGTTCTGTATGTCATGCTGCTTTTGAGAACTAGTAGTATGTTGCTCTTCAGTCACAATATAGGAAGATAACATGTCATATTCATCTATTTAGCAGACACAACTTTAAATAGAAAACTAGCATGGCACACACCACAATTACAGAAATAGAAGCATAAGCATGTCCCCCCTCTTTGAAGGGTAAGAATCGTTAGGATGATGTGGTAGCTATACAAACCTATAGCCACAAACATGAAATAGATTGGCATTTCATGGTTTTACTGACTAGCCGTGGAACATAAATAAATATTCAGTGCATGTAATCACTAGGTTGGCCAACAACCAACAAAGTATGGCAAAATTGAACAATACCTAAAGTATGCCACACAATAGGATTCCACACTTGGCATGTTATGGATAGTAGAACATAAACATCAAAGACTTAAAGGGACCATCCAGTCTGTAAAAATACAGTTCCCTTTTCTCACCCTACATTGCTAACTGTCTCCAGCAATAAGCATTTCAGAATGCTCCTTTGTTGGATGATGTCAATCAAAGTCTTGAGGCCAACGCATCATCATTCAGCCCATGGTCCAGTAAACATGAGGCTCTCCATCAAATCCCACTTCAAAGCTCGAGTAGAGAGAAAAACATGCCATATAATGGGAAATGGGTGTTAAAGCAAGATCCCAGCAGGAGCTTTGACTGAAGAAATTAAATACTAATGTTTCATGTCCCTCTGTAAATCTACATCCTTAACAATTTAAAACAAGCATTGGCATAGCCAATAGGTCTCGCCTTTGGCACCTTATAAGTATTTAGCTATGCAACAGTTGATGTTGTTGCACCAAGGATATTGTGCTGTGTTGTAAATAGAATTAAGTAGGCAACAGGACACGTCTTCTGGTAGTTAGGTTGTATTTATTAAGTTATTAAGAATAAGTTAAGACACAGAGGAAGGACTAAGGAAGCTAAGAAGCAATGTAAGAATGTACAACATATCTTCCCCCCTACAAACAACAAATATGAAAACCCCAGACACGTAAGAAGATAAAGCATGGAAAACAGAAAAGAAAACGTATAACACTAAGGAGGTCAAAGACCTCAAGAACTTCCTGAACAAGGAGAGAAGAATCAGGATCAAGAAGTGAAATAAGATGAAGATCCCTATAACCACCTTCCCCCCTTCAGCAGACAAAAATGAAGAGTCAGACCACCCTCTACTTTCCATCAATGTGGCCACCAAAGACAGAAAAAGAAAGTTTACTTTCTCAAACAAAAATTGTCCAACGCAGATGTTCGCTGCATAGAAAATACAACAGTTCTGGAAGGATACCCCCGAAGAAAATATGGATCTTGACTTCTTTCAGACCAAAAAGTTGGTTCAGAACCAGGTGTGCAGGTTCTGGGTCTATCCTTCGGGTTAAGAGCCTCAGATTGTTTTTAGGCTTCCAAAATCCTTAAATTTCATTACACAGACTCTAGACTTTCATGAACCACGGTCATGAACCCTGCCGGAGTTGAACCTCACTTCATTCTCTCCTGGTACAGGTTGTGGGAGTCTTGTCCACCACCGGTCCTGGGACGACGTCTGTCCTCTCCCGGTACTCTCCAGTCCAGAGACTCTTCTGTCCCCACCCATCTCTTGGTTTAACGGGTCCTGGAATTTTATTTGTCCTCTACCAGTCTAGGGACATCTTCTTGTCCCCACCCAACTCTTGGTTTAGCGGGTCCTGGAATTTGCTTCACTCTCTACCAGTCTAGGGACATCTTCTTGTCCCCACCCAACTCTTGGTTTGGCGGGTCCTGGAATTTGCTTCACTCTCTACCAGTCTAGGGACATCTTCTTGTCCCCACCCAACTCTTGGTTTGGCGGGTCCTGGAATTTGCTTCACTCTCTACCAGTACAGGGACATTTCTCTGTCCCCACCTATTCCTAAGTTAAATGGGTCCTGGAAATCACTTTTTTCGTCTCTCCTTTGCTCTTTTTAGAACCTTCACATGGTTCAGCGGGTACTGAAAATCATTTTTCCTCTTTCAGTCCACTGTGTTTTAAAGAACAATTGCCTCCTTAGACAACACCTTGAATCCACAGTTTTTAATCTTCTTATCGAATTAGGACTGATTCTCTTTTTTTCCTTGTACACCTCAAGAACTTCCAGAACAGATAAGGCAGATAAGGTTATCACCACCTTTCCAGTTCATATGCAATTCAACACAAACATGTTATTGATCTTTTTCTATTGAGATTTTGCCATACAAATGTTGATGAACATCACCATTATCCATTTTGCTGTGAAGATACATAACCAAACCCTTCTCACTTTGGCACACAGTCCTTTAATTCAATTGAGAATTCCAAACAAAACCATATTTTGAAAACGAATTGTGGATTTATCAAAATGAGCCATCCAAATTACCACAAAAACCACAAGATGGCAGTGTTGTTAAAGTAATATCGTGTAACCGACACGATTGTGGAGCAATAATTCTGAATGGTTCTTTCGCGTTTTATAGAAAAGATAGACCTCAGGCAAAGCTAAAGCTTGAAGCGGAATGAAGGCGTAGGGTACTACCACACCAAAAGACTTCCGACACACATCTTCTTTAAAAAAGCACACAGAGCACTCCTTTTCTCACCGTCTGAACACCAGTCCGTCCCCGTAAGGATATCCTCTCCTTTACCTTAATCCTGCTAGCGCACATACAACTGCTTCGATGAGTTGAATTCCGGTAACCTTGGATACCAAAACAAAAAAAATGGCTGCTCACGTTGGTGCACTTGCGGAGTGACGCACTAAGATTCCTTCAGGGTTGGAGGTCGGAAGCAGACTCTGGGTGCCGAAGACTCTACTCCTCCACCAGAACCCACGGAGGTTCTATGATGTCACCATTGTAAGCGGAGGCAGCACCTCCAACGGATCACTTTATAAAGGCTAAGGAGAAATGTCTAATGGCACGAGACAGCACTCCAGGTATTTAAATCACACGTTTTTTTCAGCAAACTCGGAAAGTGAAATAAACAGTACTTGGCTTTAATCTCGCCTGTTAGATAAGCTTAGTATACCAAGAACAAATGAGGAATCATTCAAGGAAATATAAGAGGGTTGCCAGTTTCTTTTCTTGTAAGACGCTCGTTCTTGTCAGCAACTGTTCCGTTTTTCTATATCAAATACTTCAAAATAATTCTTACAAGTGGTACAATCTTTTTTTTTTTTCCAATTATGGAGTTACTTACAGTTGTTTTCACTAACAGTCCTTGAAAATCACTCGTTTTTTTTCTCCTTCCAGGAAACTGTATTCTCCCTGTAACCACTTGTTTCTTTTTACTCAGAGTTGCTTTAATAGATTATCAAGCGTTTCATAGGATTTACTTGCGGCTAGATTTGTAGACTTTCACGTCAAATTTCTGTATTACTCACAGTTGCCCTGAAGATCTTCTTGTAACTCGCGGTTTCTTTTTCCACAGGTTTCACAGTACTAACTTGCGACTTTTTGATAGATTCTTCCTTGTAAATTGCGTTTAGACTTTCTTTCTTGTTTCTTGTCGCAGTTAGGTGGGTTCTTTTTAGTGAGGCACTGCTCTGGTCTTCCTGGTCTTTTCCTTCAGTCTGCCTCTGGTCTGGTCAGCTTCAAGCGTCGCCAAATGTTGTAAATATTATGATAGGCAGCAGGACACGTCTTCTGGTAGTTAGGTTGTATTTATTAAGTTATTAAGAATAAGTTAAGACACAGAGGAAGGACTAAGGAAGCTAAGAAGCAATGTAAGAATGTACAACATGCTGCATAACTAAATACTTATAGGGTCCCAAAAGCGAGACCTATTGGCTATGCCAATGCTCGTTTTCTAGTAATTTGTGTCTGATTTCTAGTGGGACCCTATGGGTATTATTCCTAAATTCAGGAAGATTGGGAAATCCTAGATGATTAGTGGGAAGGATTATAGTGTCGATTTTCTTAAGGCAGCCTTGGAAGAGTGTGTATAAAAAGCAGTATGACCCAGCTGGACAGGATAAAACCCATTACAACGTGGAAAGTAGTTTATTTTAACGTGTCCACAGGCATCAACCTGCTTCCATGTTCACAAGCAAACCTGAGCATTCAACTTGAACTTTCTGCACCTCAAATTCCTTACCTAGCAAATACAGAGTGTACTTGAAAACAGTGGGACCTCCAATATTAAGAAATATGAAAAAAGGATTTTTACATTTCCATGTGCTGATATATTAGCGAAGACTTGTGTAGTAATCCATGTAATCCATGTTCTGCATTCTCTGTTAGAATTGTTATCTTACATTTCCACTGTAACATTCTATGCACTGATGAGCCATTCTCTACTGGGCTCCTGCTGAAGGTGGTTGTTCAAGCTGTCTGTCTCAATAAAGCTACAGACTTCTACTTGGCTTCTTGGGTCCATTTACTACATAAATTTGGCGACGAGGATGGGATCTTCAACCTAACATCAAATTCTTCAAAAAAAAATCTTCACCCAATTTTTTTTCTACTTCAAGAAAAGAACCCACATTCTCAAGAACTTTTCCAGTGAAGTCAAGGGACATTGACAGTGTTCACCTGCACAGCTCTAAGAAAATTAAGGTATTTCTTTTGTTTTTTATGTGTAAAGATTGCACCAGCGGCTGTGTTGGCTCTCTGTGCCTTGATTGCACCAGCGGCAGTTTGTGTTTATTCCCCTTATTTTCAACTCGCTCATACTGGCGATATGTACATGTATAAAATCTGCCCAGTGATTAATTGCCGGCTTAACGCGACTTTTATATCCCAAAGCGCCACGTTTCTAGAGTTTTTTCCTTTTTATTGACTGTTTGCTACATTTGTATTTATTCAAACTTACTTAACGAGCGCTTCTGTCCACACGAGCGCTTCTGTCCACACGAGCGCTTCCATTTACGCGAGCCTGCTTCCACACGAGCGCTTCAATCTACGCGAGCCTCCTTCTTCTCTTCCAGCGCTCCTGTTTCTGTTTCGTCATCTCCGCCTCATCATCACGCACGCATCACGCTTTCGCGTATGCGTTCCAGCAAGCATTTTGTTTTCTCGTTTCCATGGGAACCACCACGATCGTCTACAAACTGTGATTACGATCGTTTCTCCAATACTTCTCTATTATTACGCGCTCTTAAACCACGTTTTTAGATAAAAACAGACTATTTCCACAGCGTTTTCTTTTTATTTTCTCTATTTCAAGAAAAAGAGGGACACTTGGAAGAAAGACTTTTAAAACAACAAAACTCAAAATCGACTGGAACTGACATCATCGGACAACGGTGACTTCTTTTGTTATTTTCCATAATTAGTCATTTTACTTCTTTGGACTTTTCTCGTTTTTGTGAAATTAGTTTTGGAATTATTTACAATGTCTAACAACATTCCTTCCCCTGCACATTTCTTACCTACAGCAGGCGATCCTAAAGTGGAATGGGATCTTTGGTACCCTACATTTTTAGCTTACGTAGACGTTGTTGAAGAGGATGGTTGTTCTCCTAAAAGGAAGCTAGCATTGTTAAAGAATTGTCTGGGTGGTGCTGGTCTCAAAGAGTTACAAAGTTTACCTCCCATAGATAGTACTGGTGCTGGGGATTTAAATGTTTTTTATATTGTCATTAAACAACTAAGTACTAGGTTTGGAAGAAAAATTAACATCGTAATGGAAAGATTTAAATTTTATTCAAGAATACAAAAAGAAGATGAGTCAATTGAAAATTATGTAGCCGCTTTACGCACTCTGGCTGGGTCTTGTGCTTTTGAAACCATCAATTTCGAACAGATTTTGAGGGACCAAATTATGATGCGTACTAAAAGTAAAAAAATCCAAGAACGTCTTTGGATGGGTACCGATTCCTCCCTCAGTGCTGTACTGAACATTGCCAAAGGCATTGAACAGTCCGAACTTTTTGTGAACGAGATTAGAGGCCAGGATACCAAATCTAAAGTTGTCATTCCTGAAGTCTCTTTAGTCAAAAATTTTAATAATTTTAAGAAGAGTTCTTTTCCTCCCAGAAAAGATTTCTCTGGTAGAGAAAGTAAGTTCCCTGTTAAAAAATCCCAGATTATTTGCTATAGGTGTGGTGCTAATGATCACGTGGGTAATTACAGAGGTTGTCCAGCTTGGAACAAGATTTGCATAAAGTGTAAAAAATCTGGTCACTTTAGCAAAATGTGCAAGTCTCCTCAAAGAGTAAATTTTTTGTCTTATGAAGAATTCGATGATACTGAACAACCTTCTGAAATCAACACTCTGTTATGTGTAGGTGATTCAGAATGCAAAGGTTTTCCCACTGATATTATCACCATTAATGGTAAGGAAATTTCAATGTTGATTGACTCCTGCGCCTGGTACACCATTATTGGGAAAAATGTTTTCAGTCGACATTGGCATTCAACCAAGTTGTTACCACCAGACATAAATCCTGGTGGGTACACGGGTAAGAAAATTGACATTGAGGGTTACTTGTGGGCTGAGATCAAATTCAAGGACAGATCCATTAAAGGGAAGGTTTATGTATCTTCCAAAGGAGCTTCCATTTTATGTTGGCCTCATCAGTACGACCTAGGTATAAAACTTGACCCCAATGCCTCTCCTCCGGTATACGTAGTCCCTCCTGAAAATGAGTTCATTTCACAATTAAAAAACAAATTCTCATCCATCTTTTCAGATAATTTGGGGACCTTTGTGAACTTTAAACACCGCATCATTCTTAAGGACTCAGCCATACCCATTCGCCATAGAGTAAGGAACGTTCCCCTGGCTTATCGAGAAAAGTTGAAGGGTATTCTTTCTGACTTAGTAGATAAGAAAATTATTGAGCCTGTTGAGTCCTCCCCATGGGTTTCGCCAGTGGTTTTATCACTCAAGAGCAATGGCGAACTCCGTCTATGTGTTGACCTACGGAGTTTGAATAAGGAAATTTGGATTGACAGACATCCCCTACCCCACATCCACGAACTTATCTCCACTCTATCTGGAGCATCGGTATTCTCCACACTGGATCTCACTAGTGCATACCATCAGGTATTGTTACACGAAGAATCAAAATTCCTAACAACCTTCATCACGCCGGAAGGCATGTTTCAATATTGCCGCATGCCTTTCGGCTTAGCTAGTGCAGCCTCTGTGTTCCAAAGGCTGATGAGAACTGTGCTAGAGGGTTGTTTGGGTGCAATTGCATTTCAGGATGATATCCTCATTTATGGTAAGAATCATGAGGAGCACGATGCTAATCTAGAGAAAGTTCTTAAGTCTGTCCAAGAAAAAGGTTTAACGCTAAAATTTTCTAAATGCAAGTTCAGACAGAGCAAAGTAGAATATCTTGGTCATGAGATTTCTTCAGAGGGCATTAAACCTAAGTTCAACCATATACAGAGTATTTTAAAAGCCCCAGCACCGTCAAATAAGGAACAATTAGTCTCCTTCTTAGGTTTAACTGAATTCTATAGCAAGTTTGTTCAGAATTATGCCTCCAAAGTACACTCTTTAAGGTCTTTACTAAAGAAAGATGCAAAATTCAGCTGGTGCAAGGACCAGCAATTTGCTTTTGACACTATGAAACAAGAAGTAGCTAATGCTCCGTTCCTCAGACCTTTTAACCTGGGTAAAGAATGCATAGTATGTGTGGATGCAAGCAATATTGGCTTGGGTGCTGTTTTAATCCAGAAAAATGAAGGTGTAGAACATGTAGTTTCTTACGCTTCCAGGACACTGCGTGGTGCTGAATACAATTATTCCACCATAGAAAAGGAACTCCTGGCTTGTACCTTGGCTTGTGAGCATTTCAGGCAGTTCATTTGGGGTACCAGTTTTCGATTAAGAACCGACCACAAGCCTTTGATACACATGTTAGCAGCTGGTGGTGGAAGAACTTTAACCGCGCGTTTGGCCCGTTTGGCTGCCAAACTTCAAGAGTTCCAGTGCATTGTAGAATATATTCCTGGTCGCTTAAACGTACATGCCGACTGCATGTCCAGGTTACCCCTAGTCAATTCTATCTGGTCTCATTTTTCTGACTCTGATGTGGTTTTTAACATTGATGACGTCAATGAATGCAACAGTACAGGTTTATCTACTGGCATTTCTGAGGTTGCTTGGAGAGAAGCAATGTGTAACGACACCTGTTTATCCGGTGTTGTGGATTATTTACAGCATGGTTGGCCTCAAGAAAGGCACTTATCTGGTGACGTTCTATCTTTCTTTAAAGTTAAGGATGAACTTATGTTTAACCAGGGTTTTGTGTCTCGCAGCGACAAGATTGTCCCTCCTTCCTCCCTAAGAGAAAAAATTGTTTCAATGGCACATGAGGGTCATATGGGCATGTCTAGTACCAAAAGACGTATCCGTGAATTCTACTGGTGGCCTGGCATTGACCGGATGGTTGATAGGTGGGTAAGTTCCTGCCCTCCGTGTGCCAATAGCGACAAAACTGTAAAACCTTTGTCTACAGATATTTCTCCCATCGAATTTGTCAACTGTCCCTGGAAGAAACTAGGTATCGATATTGTTGGACCCCTTTCTTTGTCTCCGAACAAAGAAGTTTTTGCTTTGGTTCTTATCGATTACTTTTCCAAATGGCCTGAGCTCAAGATTGTAGACAAGATTGGCTCTACACAGGTTGTCCAGTTTCTAGACGAAGTCTTTTGTAGAGAAGGTATTCCAGCCGAAATTGTGTCTGATAATGGTCCGCAGTTCGTCAGTAAGGAGTTTGAGTCTTTTCTTGAGAGATGTGGCATAGTCCACAAAAGAGTGTCCAATTATAATCCCCAGGCCAATGGCCAGACAGAACGCTTTAACATGGTTATCAAGGAGTCTATCCAGTTGGCAGTTAAGAGTAACCTTGATTGGAAGAAAACCTTATGTGCTACTCTTTTATCTTATCGTACCTCCCCTAACTCTGTTACAGGTCTCTCTCCCTTTGAGATGCTTAGAGGTAGGAAACCTGGCTCAAAACTTCTTCCTTGGTGGATGAAAGTTAAATTTCCTGTTGGTTCTTCCTTTGACCGTGATGAAGTTAGGGATAGAGTGTTGAGATACCAAGAGAAAATGAAAGGCTGTGCCTCGTCTTCTAGCAATTGCAGTAAGAAAATCAGTGTGGGTGATTTTGTTCGTGTCAAGTTTGGCAGATCTGTTGGGAACAGGTGGAACAAATGGTCTGATCCTTGCAAAGTTATCGAAATCTTCTCCAAAGCTGTTCGCGTTGAAGGGGGGAAAGTGTGGAATTTCAGGAGAATTTCTCTGTGTAGGAACCCGAATCTCTTGTCCTCTCCTCCACCCATTAATCCTATTCTGGAGGATCCTGTACCTTATTCTCCCATGGTTGACACTTTCATGCCGGAGTGTCAGAATACAAGTGTGCCTGTTCCTGTGGGCAATATTTCCTCTCAGAGTGTTCCCTCTACATCTGTTCCTGTTACACCTGTCAATGAGAGTTATGTTCCTGCTTTTCCCATTGTAAGCAACGTTGACAATTCCTGCGTTCAAGCGAATGTACCTGTGCCTCCAGGTCCTGCTCCTCATGAGAATAGCCTTCCTGAACCTGGTCCCAGGAAAAGTTCTCGAGTCAAACAAATTCCTGTAAAGTTACTTGATTATTGTTGTTGAATTTTCTCTCCCCTTTTTCCCTCTTATTTCTTGTTTCATTTCCTTTTGTCCTCACTTTTTTTTTTAGTTTATTTTTTTTATTTTTTATTTTTTTTTTCTTTCAAAGGGGGAAGGTGTGTAGTAATCCATGTAATCCATGTTCTGCATTCTCTGTTAGAATTGTTATCTTACATTTCCACTGTAACATTCTATGCACTGATGAGCCATTCTCTACTGGGCTCCTGCTGAAGGTGGTTGTTCAAGCTGTCTGTCTCAATAAAGCTACAGACTTCTACTTGGCTTCTTGGGTCCATTTATTACAACTTGCTTGGGTTTGGAAGAAGCGTTCACGCCAATGGGAGTGCTGCAAAGCATCCCATGTGTCATCCTGCACTCACTGTTCTGGGCTGGCTGTACATCTTAGTCCTACAGAGAAGTTGCAGAAGGCGCGAACCAGTTAGCATGCCCAGTGCCAGCAGCAGGCATGGCTGCGCTGCGCACTGTGAGACTACTGACTGAGAGCAGATGGCTCACACGGCCGTGATGCAGGGCTTCTTGGGGGAAGGACGGGCCGCACGGACAGTCCGGTTGCGTGGCACCAGGCTCACTGCTTCGCACCTGAGTGGGCCTTCCTGACATTATGCCCCTCGGGGGCAGCAGGTGACCATCTTGGCTTATTGCTAAGCGTGCCAAAGCAGGCTCGTTCCTCACCCATCACCCAACACACGTCCTGGAGTGATTGGCTGCCTCAGCATGTTCTAACACAGCCTACACTCTCTGTACAGCTATGTGGATTAATGTGTTGGCTGCAGAGCTATGCTGTCCACCCGTTGTTCACAATTTCAAATTCTCTGCCTTTCGAGGTCTCTGCATTTTGTTTATAGTTCTATAAAATATGTACCATTAGGTCCCGCAATTTTAATACACCTCAAGAATATTATTGTATGTACATCAGAATTTGTGAAAGCTGTTGTCAAAAATGTATGCGGACAGTACCCAGATGAGGAGAGCTGCAGGAATTAAGATTCTGCTGCTTGCGTGACTGACTGTGATGGGTAAACATGGTAGGAAAATTAGACAAAGGCAGCTGGCAGAAGAGACAACTTTACCTGCCCTTGCTGCACGCTGGGCTTGGGCAGAGGCTGTCCCTGAAGGGTGCATTAAGGGCCTACGTGCACCATAGTTTTATCTGTCAGCATAGTTAACCCGCAACCCGTTATTCATAGTAGAGTCTTGTAAGCAGTGCTTTAAATGTAAATAGCCAAGTGCTGGCGACCATGATGCCAAAACTAGAGGCCTGATTGGCCAAGCCGTAAATCCCTTAAACACGGGGCTGCACAGGTGGCGCAATAGTGGAAAACCTGACCACCCTCCATTCCGAAACGCAGCAACAGTGGGGCTGAGACACAGGCAGGCCTGTGATGGCGGAGCCTCCTCGAGACCGTAATACCGCAGTGAGCAGGCATTGCTGAGCTCCCAACCCTGGGAGAACAGAAGATCTCAGGCATCTGACCACAGGCGTGTAAAAGGTGGGTGACATATCTCTCAAGCCACTGGCTGCCACAACCGGGACTGTACCTGGCTGATTTAATGTGCATTGTGTACTCTGAATCAAGGAAAGGGCGGAAAGTGGAAAAATACACCATACCCCTGACAAGATGTCAAACCCTAAGGTGCCAAAGCCTACGCATCAGACTAAACTGGAAGAATACGCCCACTCCAAAGCAAAAGTAACAGTGGGGAAGTCTGAGGCATACGCCCCGCCAAAACCAATGGATGAAGATGCCCGACCCTCCACGACATAATGGAGGCGATACAGGGTGTACGTTCGGTGCTTGAGATCAAGATTGACACAGTCACCACTGAGGTGACACTACTGCGCGCAGACCTACGTAATTTAGGGTACAGAGTTAAAGTCACAAAAGACTGTCTCCAGGCTGCAGAAAACCACCACTACACTTGAATTGGATGTAAAAAAAACTCCTAACAGCCGCAGCTGAATTGGAAGCAAAGCTGGAAGATTATGAAGGGGGTTCTTGAGAAGGCAGAATGCCCTGCTGCAGACTTATTTGTGGAGCATCTGGTCCAAAATCACTTACAGCCTCGTGCTCTCTCCCGATACTTCTTAGTGGAACATGCCCACAGGATGCCGGGCGGCCCACCGAAGCCAGGTGCGCCCCGTCGCCCTATCCTAGCAAGAATCCAACTTCAGAGATCGAGACGTAATTCTGCAGACAGCCCGATCTGCTCCTCCACTAAAGTTTGAAAACTCAACAATATCCTTCTTCCCAGACTTCACGATGAAGGCTCAAAAGATGCGACGCTCTTTTCTGTAGGTAAAAAGTGCACGCGGACAAGGACTTAAAATACGCTATGCTCTTCCTGGACAAACTCGGGGTGGTGGCGGATAGGAGGTCATGGTTTTATACATCTCCTGAGGAGGCCTGGGCGTGGCTGGAGGGCTGTAGAACTATTGGAGCCCACAGATCTGACCCTCATAGACATGCACAGGGACAAGATCGGCGCCAGGAGAACCGCAGGCAAGACATAGGTTTGGAGGCGGAGGAGAGGGGGTAACAGCACCGCTAAGTAGCTGAAGGACTCACAGGACTTTAGTAGTTGCAATAATACTTAAACAGGGCTGATCTACCTTGGACGTGTGGACAACACCTTTGTTAATGTCAAGTATATTAAGTAGAATGATATGGGTTCCCCCCAATGGGAGTGGGGAGTGCATAGTTTCATTCTAAGAAGCTATCGCGTATTCTGAATAGCCGACACGATTGCATGCCTACATGGTACAATGTACCAATTGGCTTACACAATGCAGATAGAAGGGGAGGAACTGTGATGTGTCAGGGACCAGCTAGTCCGTGTTCCCTAACATTGTGAAGAAGGGTATGGGTACACAGGCACTGTGCAAGGTTGGGGGTGGGCAGTTTCTAGTCCACTCTGCAGGGATGTTGGGAGGGTTTGGGAAGTTGCATAATGTCGATGGACAGGAGTTTTTCGGGTTGTTAAATTTGACAAGTGAAAAAAGTATACAGTACATGTGCTATATGAGGTTATGTGCAGGATGCACAGCAATAAAGCTAGGACCTGTGGTGGTACTGTTGGAAGGTACGTAAATTGGGATCCCAAGAATTCCAGCAAAAGGCACAGGTTTTTGCTCCCAGTTGCGAGAAACCCAAAAGCTGCTGGTCAGATCACTTGTTGGAGGCAGCTTGAGGTATGGCGAAGCGCATCACGGGGCCAGCAAGCATCAGAGCCTGACCTACCTGGATTTCAGACAGTCGCCACAGCCATATAAGTAACCATAACCTGGTCCTGATGATGGCCTAATACGTCTACAGGCTGAATCGCCGTCGACTTTTACAGCGGAACTCTCGGCGCTCCCCTTAAGGATACCCCACTTGATTATTTTTGTATTCATTACCATTTATTGTTCAGTTATCCTAACTATGTACATTTTACCTTCACTTGTTCTTTGTTGCGCCCTTCTCTATCGCTGTACATACTTCCTCACATGTTATTTGCGCCGTCACAATCCTTCACGAGCACTTGTGCCCGGTACCCCACAGGTTATATGTCATTCAATGTAACGAATTGCTACCCTTCGATATGTTTGATCATTTGAAGCTAAATATGTCAAATATGTATATTCACTAAAATTAAATTTGTTATAAAATAAATTTGTCTCCCTGGTTTTCTCCCCTTTTGATTCAACTCTCAGCAATTAATTGTGCCTTTTTAGCTGATTTAGGGGCACACATAATTAACCTACCGGAGGGGGAAATTCTTATAGGAGGAGACTGCAACGCAGCCATTAACGGAGAATGGGATAGGCAGCCGGCCAAACTAAGGGAAGCACCTGCAAAAGCACTCGAATATTTCTTGAGGGTTATGGGCATAGCCGGACATAAAAAAGAAAAACAGAAACAATTACTAGCAATAGAAGAGGAGATTAGCAAAATATAAGCTGAGCTTGTCTTACTGGATACCCCAGATACCAGACACAGGTTATTGGTTAAACAAAATGAGTACAAAGATATGGCTGAGGAAGCGGTAAAAATACAATATCGAGAAACCCAATACCGAATATATGAAGTAGGAGATAAGGCACGTAAATTGTTAGCGTGGTTGGACAAACGGAAAAAGGCTAACAGATGGGTGTTTGAGATTACATCAAATGACGGAACACCGTATAGAGATAGGAAAGACATAGCAGAGGCCTTCGCAACATATTTTAGTCAATTATACACACCAGCAGGGACGTCCACACAGACAGACCCGTAGAACAGCTGACCACTCTCAGGCTACCCCCTTAGATGAAGCAGAGAGGGAAAGCTTGGAGGTAGATTTAATTGAGAGAGAGGTGGTACAGGCAATCGGGGCATTACAGACAGGGAAGGCAATGGGACCGAGTTGTTTACCGATAGAATTGTACAAACTAACTGCATCTGCAATAGCTCCATATTTAGTGAAGATTTATGCGGGAAGCGTTAAGCCTGGTACCCTGCCTGATAGTCAGAGTCTCCCCAATATTGTCGTGATACACAAAAAAGTGGGAAACCCCCAGAAAACTGTGGATCATACCAGCCCATCTCTTTGCTAAATGCAGAAGTGAAGATTCTTGTCAATATCCTCACAACGCGTTTGACTCCCCTACTGCACAAGTTGATCCACCCGATCAATCTGGCTTTATGCCAGGTAGAAACACTGCGGCATCCTGCGTTGCCTCAATGAAGTATTAGGCAGGGCCCGAAATATTGACGAGGAAGCAGTAATAGTATCGCTGGATGCCCAAAAGGCGATTGATATGATTGAATGACCTTTTTTTTTCATAGTCTTGGAGAGATTTGGGTTTGGTCAGAAATATGTGTCATGGGTAAGACTTCTTTACACAGGACCCCTAGCACTGGTTACAGTGAATGGTTGAAGATCCACGAGCAGGTATGCCCACTCTCACCATTAATATTCGCACTGGTGCTAGTACCGTTAGCGACATGGGTCAGGGAACATCTGCTTCTTAGATTACTCAAATGGAGGGAAGAGTGGGAAGATCAAACCTCCTTGTATAGAGACGACATACTACTTTACTTGGCTAACCCATATTCCTCCATACACAGAATTCTGCATATATTTACCCTCTTCCAAAAATACTGGGTTAAGTCGCCAAGCATCTTATATATATGCATAGGATATACGTCCTAAGCGGCCCGGTCATCAAGCTTCCTAGGCTCTACCCTGCACAAAGAGTTACTGATGGGTATCGATACCTAGGGATTTATGTCACAACAGACCCAGCAGTCTTTCATGAGCTTAACTTAGCCCCCCATTGCGTCGGCTACAAGAAGATGTGTGGCACTGGAGGACACTACCTCTCACGTTACTTGGGAAAGCCGCCTTCTATAAAATGATGGTGCTCCCCCGATTAGCAATATGTTTTACAGAATGCTCCCTATCTGGTTCCACCAAAGTATTTTCAGGCAATCAATGCTGATATTCGTACACTCCTTTGGGATAGTGGTGTCCCTCGCATAGCACTGACTAAGCTTACGAAAAGTTGGTACAAGGGGATATAGCCCTCCCGGCAACCCAGTATTACTATTGGGCGGCTCAAATTGCAGTTACAAACCACTGGGTGGACTGGCCACAAACAGATCCAGCTCATAGGATGGACAGATGCAATATGCCATCCGGAAACTACCTAAGAAAGATATACAGTGGGCGAGGCAATGCTCCTCTACACATGCCAACATCAACAACAACTGCACTATGGCATACTGCAACAACCACACTGGGGTGGAAAAATAAGATGACTGGGACTGCTGGCTAAACAACTTGGGTTTGATAAATGGGACCTTCTTGGACTCTCTTAGGTTGGGGCGAAAGGGGAGACAGTTCCCTTTGGCAATCTCCAAAGGGAATATGAACTTGGCGTAGGGGAAGCTTTCCGATACTTACAGGTGCGTAGCACACTTCAAAAAGCAGTTCCTAGGGGTACTGAGCTCCCTGCCTCCTCCCACCTGGAGGATAGACTTTTAGATGACTAACCAAAAAAGCAATATCACTACCTTATAAGAAGATATTAAATAATATGGCAGATCACCTGGGAAAAATACGGGCTAGATGGGTGTCTCTGATTCCTCACTCTGCCCTTGGAACTGTGGTCAAATGGGAATTTTTTTACATCAGTGGTGGGATTGCCCATTTATTCAAAAGTACTGGGATCGACTAACTGGAAGAATGTTGGCACTTTGTGGTAAACAAGTAATGGGTTTGCCTCAATGGTGTCTCAATATCTGGGAGAACATTGACTTTACATCCAAAGAAAGAACCTGCATCGCCCTGGGGTGTAGGGTGGTGAAACGCAATATTGCAAAGAAGTGGAGAGCGGCGACTGGGCCTAGACTCCAAAAGTGGTAAGATGACATGGACTGGTGCATGCAGGCTGAAAGAGTGTTTTATGAGGGAAGAGGTTGTCCTCAAAAGTGGACCAAGATTTTGGGCACTTGGAATAAAAGCAGGGGAATGATATGCTTGCCGTTTGATGATTCACACTTACATGGGGAACAATGAGTGGTGAGAACTACAATACATGCTACCGATAACTTTGTATATATTGTATTTGACGTGTACCCTGCAATGTGAAAGAGTTGTATTTGTTAACAAGTACTGTAACAATGTATCATTAAAAATAGTTGCTTGCTTCCAATTTTCAATAAAAAGACTATACATTTTTTTTTTAAAACAATGGTTGGAACATTCAACACTGTCTGCAGTAAAACAACATTTTTTCCTCCTGTCCAAGGACATGAATTTATTGGATATTCTTTTGGGTCCTAAATCCCCATATTCTAAAAGATGTATAAATGCTACCTATAATTAAATTTGGAAATTATCCCCAGTGGAACCTGCTGCATGTTTAAGACAAGTTGCCCAAAATAATTTGGAAAAAGTGCTAGATGTTGGTAATAGTATTAATACGCTATCATCTCGTATTTACAACTTGAAAAGTATTGTGCTGTCTGTTATTGATACTGTGCAGAATGACATGTCAACGCTGTATCATGGGCAGAGTCAACTAAGATCTATTATGCAGTTTAGCTGGCTGCTTCAAACACTCGAAAATGGGAGCTCACCATGGCATTACTTGAATCGCAGTGATTTGTTTCTGCCTTTTAATTTAACATGAAAACAACAATGGATGGCCATGAAAAATGCTACCTATACGGTGCTACATTTAGAGAGATCAGAACAGCTCCTATTCACCATAGCTGAGTGGTGTCGTTAATAAACAGAGTTATTTCACTGCCTATTTCAACATTTCAATTCACAGCTTGCTTGAAACATTTTCCTGTAGGTAGATATGAACCCCTAGGTAGCAGTTTCATACATGAATTATGGTCACTTCCCTTTGCTTATTGTTGTGAACGTAGTGACAAGAATGTTTTTATCACTGGTGAAGCATGGGACTTTTCTGTCGGATATTCACTTGTTTGTAAACGCGATAAAATCCATGGCGCATGCAATACTTCAGCGCCCAATTTGGCTTTGTATTTAAAAGGAATCCCGGTTCCTGCAATTCTCCCTTTCATTACCGTACTCTGTAACAGGAGTAATCTCATACTTATTTATCAAGACTGTTGCAGAATGCTGGATGGTGTCCTATATATTTTGTCAGTTTCCCAGTTAGCCACTCGTTGCAAAAAAGTCTTGTTTCCCCCTCAGCATGGGATTGTAGATAGCTCATTCTGGCCTTCCATTCCAACTTTGAAAGCAGATTTTAGCCAGCTAAGCAGACTCACAGCATTATTGTTCCAACAAGAAGTAGCTCTTACATCTGCTCATGTGACCTTTGAATTTCAGGAGGCTAGAACTTCTAGTGAAATACAATCATTGTTAAATACTATCCTTCCCCTGCATTTTAGAGAATTAGTGCATCAAATCTTTAATGCCTCTAGTATGGCCGGCCTAGCCTGCTTTTTTGAAGTTGTAGGCTCAGGCCTCATTTAGTTCTTTTCAGACCATCTTTGGAGTAATACCAGCTTTTAACCACTCCATTTTCTCTAGTGTATGCGGAAGATTCCCGTTATTTCTGATTTGCGGCATTGTCGTCTTGTTCTTGCTTCTCCGCAATAGATGCTTCCTTCGTGGGCACTCTTGAACTAGCATTACTCCATCACTACTGGAAGCGTATGTTTGAATCTTTGTAATGCTTCTACTACAGGAACTAGATCTTGATTGGTCTCTGACATTCGGCCCTGCTTGGTTTACCTGCGTGGAACCTGCGTTCCACTGCATCTAGTTCCCCTTCGAACTGGCAATGGACATATCCTTGGCTTAACAAACACCCACTGCCTTGGACTTTGCACTGCTGATGAGTCCCCAAGTGGCCCATTTTCAGAACTGTCCTTGGGGCTTGCGACTTCTTCACAATGTGAGGTTTGAGCCTTTGGCCTACGAGGAACAGTGTGCATTTGATGGAGGCTCTATTAACATGATTGAGGTTGCCCGCTAACTGTCTCAGCATCAGACCGGAGAGCATGTTTGTTCTTTGGAGCTCGTGACTTGGGCATTTGACCAATCATCATATGCGGAGTTGGATTCCTTTATGGAATCTTTGGTTTATAAAATAGCAAGTTTCCTTATGAGTTCCTCCGAAGCGCTTTAATTGGTTTATTTTTTAAAATTACTATTGTATTCTAATTGTATCTTTCAGTCATTCACATTTCTAGGAACAGGGCTTTGAGTGTGCTTACTTTGTCATTACACTCATCATAACCAGTATCTTTCTAAGTGCATCCTCACCAAAGTGAGGGTGTTGTGTGTTTATTTACACTATTGTGCACTTTGTAGGCCTCATTTGCCTTTGCACATGTTACTATATAAACACAGTTGCTTTTGTGCTACATTGTATTTTGCAAGGAACCTGCATATGTTTTCACATTCTGTCCTTTTCCTGGGATTTAGTCTGCACACCATAGACAAGGTCAAACAACCATGTCCCTTGTTATTTTTCCAGCCAGGCACTTTCCCCTAGACATAACACAAGCACGAAGCTGTTGTTTATGTTCACACATGTCCTATCATATAGATGAGCACATGAACTAAAAACACACACATGGAATGAGAGTTCTGAGACAAGAGCATGTCGTCTGCTGAGAAGTAGAACTTCCTTCTGTGAATGCCATGGTAGGGGGTCTGCTAGTAATTTCAGAGATCATTTATATATAAATATTTAGCTTCACTATCAAGTGAGGGGGTGTGGGGTGTAGGTTCCTCTGTCCTATAAAATGGCAGGGATTTTTGTGGTCTGTGGATTATTATCCATGCTAACAGTTTTTTTTAGTATGCATTTGTTTTCTAATTGTGGCACATATACTGCATTTCAGAGCACAATAGTTTTAAATAAATATTCTAAACGTCCTTCATGCCGCCTGGTTATTTTATTGTGCACAAGTACAAGTGAGAGAGCAAAGGGTGTGTCCTGTTTCCAAGATCTCTGAGAGGATTGAGTGCTGTGTTCTGGTATGGTGGACCTACTCTATCAAAGGCCTACGGTACGAGTCTGCACCGGCAAACTGCTCTCTGACACTATCCGTGTACGGAGGGGTACCAGACAAGGCTGCCCCCTATCCCCCCTGCTGTTCTACTTGGCCATGGAGCCCCTGTACACAATTCTTCGGACACGAGGAAATGAGTGGGGAATCCCGATGGCCAATGGCATTCATACGATCTCACTGTATGCAGATGACCTGCTACTGTATGTCAAGGATTTGACCAACATCCCTGGATCTACAGCTGACATTTTCCGAACCTTCGAGAGCATGTCAGGACTGCGAGTCAACTGGTCCAAATCGGGAGTCTACTCCTTCCACCTGGACACGCCTGAAGGCGATATACGTCTTGGCGGTGAGAGGCTGCAATGGTACTCCACCACATTCCTCTATTTGGGAATCCACATATACCGGAACCCAATAGATGTCCTGGAGGGGAAACTGATGCGGGCGATAGCCTCTATTCGTGCCCAGATCGGCTTCTGGAAGACTCTACCCCTGAATGTCCCTAGCCGAGTGGCACTAGCCAAGATGATAGTCCTACCACGGCTATTGTACTATTTCGCTAACATTCCGGTGTATGCCCCCAACAAAGTGTTTCGGGACCTGGAGGCCCTACTTCGTGGTCTCGTCTGGAACGCGGGCCGATCTCGCATGGCACTGACAAAACTATATATGACCACTGAATCGGGCGGCCTGGCAGTCCCTAACATGGAATTGTATTACCTAGCGGCGTAGATGCAATGGGTATCGGGATGGCTTTGCGGCAAAAACCTAGGCGACACGGCCACGGACATCACCACCTGGACACAAACCCAGGTCTACGCATTGTTCCATCCTCTGACCCACTCCGCCTGTCCTTCTCAACTGCACCTAGCAGTAGCACGCAAGTGCTTTCTTCGATGTTTGCGGCTCACACGAGCAACAAAGCCATATGCTCCGATAATCCCTCTACTGGGCAATCCCAGGACAACAGGTGCACTGACAGAGGCCCTACTAGCCAACTGGACACAAGCGGGAGTGGAAACACTGGGAGACCTCTACTAGGAAGGGGCTCTGCTTTCCTTTGCAGATCTCACCACAGGCACAAATCTACCGACCGGGCAATTCTTATTACATGCGTCCCTCATACACACGCTGTCCACCACATGGGGCGATATAACTGGGGAGTTGCCAATGCATCACTTCATGCAGTATCTACATGTCATGGGCAACGGTTCCCACGTAGTACATTGGCTGGTGCAGGCCCTACTAATCCATACGCAACCCTCCACCTCGCAGCTACGAGAGAAGTGGGCTGCTGATAAAGGACGGGATTGCACCGACAAGGAGTGGGCGATAGTATTGGCTGGACCAACTAATATCCCCCGCTTCAAAATCATCTAATTTTACATCTTGCACCGAGCCTATCTCACACCCGACAAGATCAACAGATACTTCGCAATTGCTGACACCACCTGTCAGAGGTGTTCCCAGATAGGAGCAGATATCCTTCATATGCTTTGGCAATGTCCTAGTATCCAATCATACTGGGATGAGGTCACTGCTCACACAAAGTACTGACGAGCAAGTGCCGCGAACATGGGAGGTCTGCATCCTGGGACTCTACAAACGCACAAAATTGAATAAAGTACCAACACGGTTCTGGGATATGGGTCTGATCACAGCTAAACGCTTACTTACCAAACACTGGAAAGCCAGCACCCCCCCACATATCCGACACTGGTATACGTCCTTCACTAATTGGGCGCGAGCAGAGAGCACAGTGCTCCTCCGAGAGGAAACAGCAGGCCTCCGGAAGTTCCCCATTGTACAACTTTGGGACGATCTCCTTAAATCCTTCCAACAAGCCTGTCTGGTGCAGGGGATAACCTGAGCTGACTCACCCCAAAACTCCGCATTGACACATGACACTGAGAGACACCACCACTCTGACTATCTACTCCACCCCCCCACCTTCTACTGGACAAAGCCATACCCAAGCCACCACTGGTGCTCCTACCGTCCCGTGATGCTACACATGCTGGAATCACATTGCCCCCGCACTCACGTTATTAGCCCCATAGCCCACACCACATGCTTAGTTGCCAAGGGCAGACCGATTTCCCTCTCTCAGGCCTGTTACGCTTCAAGAGTGCAGAGCCCGGGACGTACGGCAGGATTACGATCATTGACCTGGATGCGCCCTGGAGAGGCTGACCATAGATCCCGGCTAAGACCCCCACACACTCAAGCCGCTGTCATGCCACACCCCAACTAGGACCCGCTGACCCCCGCGCCGCAGCTGCGACATCTCCCCTCCCCCCCCCCCCCCCCCCCCCCTCCGACCCACTGACTGACACTTACGCATTCCCTCTCTATCCCTGCTGCAGTCCCCCCACTGTTCTGGTTCATATATTTGTTACCCTACTGGTCGAGTTCCCAGACCAGGCCTTCTTTTGCTATAGACTACAACAGTCTACACTCTATCATTACACTGCTGGACACTAAGTCCCAACTGCCTTTACACAATCTCGCTGTAGCGACATAATGCAACCCCCACCACGCACTGTCTGCGGGACATGACTAAGATAGGCACCCTTTCGGACTTAAACGCCCGAACCGAGGCAATGCTTCTTGCCATCAATACCCATACCTATACAGCTGCTACTGGGGGACTCCACACACGGCAGATCACGAGACACACCGACTTTGGACAAGGCAGCCCCTGCTAGACACCGCCGACCCCATCTGATCACTTTCTTGCCATAGTGAGCTATACCATCAAATGCCTGTAACCACTATAACGATATCCCGGATGTGCAATTGTCAGTTCCCCTAACGCCAGTTCACACAGTGTCTGACAGAAGTAGCTCTTAACTGACCCATGCGATGGACATGGACTCCTACTCATATGGCACAGATACCGGAGACATCTACAACAGCACAATCAGATTAAAAAATAAAAAAACCCAAAGGCCTTCTTACTAGACATACTATTTACCACGAGAGGTCTGCATGCATATATTATACTACGCCGCCGGACCCAGGGTTGCTGGCCGAAAGGTCGTGTTATCTTAATCGCATTTCATCTGATTGCCACCCTATGCTGCCGGCCCTCATGGGTTGTAGGCTATACAAGCTGTGTAACTGAAATCTTGTGCAATAAAGGTCTTTAAATATAAAAAAAAAAAAAACCATCATGATCCTTGTCCCTTGTCCAGGATTTATAAAAATTAATGAGAATCGTTTTACGGGTAGGGGATACCACCCATTTCACAGCTAGGAGGTTAGGTAAAGCAACTTTAACCAATTTAAAGACACCCTTAAGTTTGAGGGAGAAAAGGAAGATAAGGCCTCCCTTTGCTCTGCCGGCAGAACTGGGGACAGCGGGTATACAAAAGCTAGTATAGCCATCCATCCAGTAACTAGGGGAAATATCCCATGATTCCTGGAATGCTATAATGTTGTGACTACTAATGAATTCAACCCATGCATCATCTGCCCTTTTGGCTCTGATTCCGGCTATATTCCAACTGATGATTTGGCAGTCTGCTACCCCATTTGTAGTGGGTGCCCTAGCTAAGGGGGATGACATAGGGGCTGGAAGTCAATCAATTTCCTCGATGTCTGACAAAGGGGAAAAACGGTTATTCAGGGCCAACCCACCACCCTCCTGAAGTCTGTGTACTAGTTGAGAGTAGGGTGCAGCCTGAGGTACTTGCTCTCTCCTTAGAGATTCCAAACGTGGGTTCCTACCTAAACTTTCCCTTCTCTTAGTTTGGCTTGTCCCTTGCCTTATCATAGGTAAATGGTGGTCACAGTAGTTCTTAAATGGGGGTGGGTAAAAAAAGCCCAAAGGGATCGGTCTCATTTGGGACGTTTCCAGTATTTCCGAGCCATCCCAGAACAAACTCTGTGCCAAATCACGACTGTCAACGTTTATAATCACGCAATCCCCCTGTACAGACTTCACTTGCTTACCAATCCAGCCCACCCGCCTAGCCATGATAATCCTGTTTGAAATATTAGCCCCGCCGCTACTGGCATCAGCACACCAGGATCTAGCCTTTGCTATTAGATCTAAGGTGGGTTCACATTCTCCCTCTTTGAGTGGGGGAATGCCAATAAAAATTGCTACTAAAGGGGCAGCTTCTGGAGGTAGATCTATTTTCGCGCGACACCCCACCGCCCCTTTGTTAGAGACTAGGCCGAGGGGATCAGCCGGCCTACCGGGCCTATCGTGTTTAGGGCGATTTGTCACTGAACTAATAGGGGCTGGGTGTAGGCCTCCTGGCCTAGCATTAGAAGCCTCTGCCCCACTACTTGGTGACACAGTAACAGTTGACCTAGCGTCCTTTTGGGAGCTATTCCCAGATGTAACTGTACATACTCCTTGATGTTCTGGGGAAACAGTATGTTCATTGACAAGTCTGTCAATAAGGGCACATTTCTGTAATAGGCCCCCAAGTGTTCATAGTGTCCACAATGTCTTTTGCTATCCCCAATGACAAGTGCTCAATTCTTGCGACGAATAGTTCCGCCAGCTGTTCGCCCAACAAGTCGTTATCCCTCAGGGATGCAGCTACAGTATCCTTCGTTTTTCCCCGATTTTCTATGTGTTTCTTTGGGGCGTGATCATTCAACTGGGCCTTCGTTGACAGGTGTAACACTTGAGTGGGACCCAGAAGAGGAGCAGTGTTAGGTTGTGTGGGTGTTACAATGGTCACCACGGGCTCTAATGGGATCTGGGCCACAGGGACGATATCCTGGGAGTCCTGGGGGTTGGGAGTGATTGTAGGAGGAGAGGGTACCAGGCCCAGCTCTTGCTCAGCAGTTTCGATTTCCTTGGTAAGGGCCCCCACAGCTGAAGCGAGATAAGAAATAATGGTCTCTGAATGTCTCGGGACCTTTGCCTTCTTCCCCCCCTCCTCTATATTGGTTGGTTTCTTACCCATAGTTCGGCCGATGTCAGAGGGTTAGCCCAGCCCTGCCTCCTCCTGCCCCGGATGGCCACAGAAGGCCCGCCCTTGTCCCAGGCTTAGCGGGGGCCGCAAAGAGTGAAGTAGCGGCAGCGGCGTGGGCGGGTCAGCACAGGTGTGCAGGCTGCAGCGTCTCTCGATGTCTCCTCGGGTCTGTAGTGCCCAAAGCAAAGATCTCCTACTCCTCCTGCCACGAGCGGCTTCCGCGAAGCCGGGGCCGCGAGGAGTGAAGTAGCGGCAGCGGCGTGGGCGGGTCAGCACAGGTGTGCAGGCTGCAGCGTCTCCCGAGGTCTCCTGGGGTCTTTAGTGCCCAAAGCAAAGATCTCCTACTCCTCCTGCCACGAGCGGCTCCCGCGAAGCGGGGGCAGCGAGGAGTGAAGTAGTGGCAGCGGCGTGGGCGGGTCAGCACAGGTGTGCAGGCTGCAGCGTCTCCGGATGTGTCCTGGGGTCTGTAGTGCCCAAAGCAAAGATCTCCTACTCCTCTTGCCACAAAGAAATTGTTCCTCTAAAGCACTGTTTGATAAACATGCAGCAACTTTATCCATGCAACTACAAGAGCGGCAATATCCGAAACATCTCGTTAAAAAAGCTTGGAAACGGGCATCCAATAATAATCGAGAGGCCCTGCTGGAGAAGCGGCCTGAGAAGGCTCCACTCGACATGCTTACCTTCGTAAGCACCTTCAGTGTTCTTTCTAGTAAAATACAAAAGACAGTGCGGAGGCACTGGGGCATCCTAAATATAGCAGATACGAACGTACCCCTTCCTTTGTTCTCTTTCATGAGAGCACCTAGCTTACATGACAGCCTGGTCCATACGAGACCTAGAGTACAACCATCAGACAATACTAATACACTTTGGAACCTCCCACCAGTAAAAGGGGCATTATCCTTGCGGTTCCTGTAGTGTTTGTCCACAGACCTACAAAACAGAGAGAGTGGACCTTGGAATGGGAAAACCCTGGCTGCTCAAAAAACATACTAATTGTAACACAGCGAGGGTTATTTATATGATAAACTGTCCCTGCTCACTCAGGTACATCGGACACACAACCGGTAAAATCAAACTTAGGATTAGTGAACATAAAAGCACTATCCGGTGTCATAAACAGTCCACTCGCCTGACCAATCACTTCTTGTCTTTGAAGCATACAGCCTAAGACATGAAGTGGGTGATTCATGAACACCCCTTCATTCCATCACACATAAGCAATGTGTCCAGATTCTTATTTGTGAAAGAACAGAAGTGTTTTTTTAAATTGAGAAGCGACAGTAAAGGCCTGATTGTGCCCCAACAGGACTCATAATGACAAATACCCCTAGGTTGTTCCTCGCTGACAAGGAGTTTTTGAAAAGCTGGGCCTTGATAGCCTGGAAATGTACTAGGGACTGGCTAATTTTAATCATTCAAACTTCTAAACGCATTGCTGATGCCATATTAATTGAGATCCAGGTCATGGAATCTAAAATCAAAACCACTCTCTCCTCGAAAGCCTTCCAAAAAAATCTGGACGACACTAATAAAAATAACAGAGAGTATAAGGAATACACATTAACAGTGAAAATAGAGAAAATCAGGAAAGATCTTGACAAGTTTAAATTTGACAAAGTATATCCTTACTCTAGTGACACCTATGCTCCCCCAGACTTTAATACAGCTGGTCGTAGAACAGGCTCAACATATGGCACATCAAGCTCCGACGATAACACCTCAGGCAGTGACACTAGCAATGAGTATTTTAACGCACGAGGTCGAGGACGAGGCAAGAAGAATATGAGATATAATTGGAGGGGACATCAGCCACAACAAAAGTGGTCACCCAATCCATGGCAATTTGGAGGAATGCCTCCCTTTTTTCCACCTCATCAATCAGGTCCGTTTCAACAACCTATGGGACCTAACATGCCCAACTTTCCAGCTAATTTTCCAGCAAATTTTCAAAGCAACTTTAACGGGCAGCCTTTTTTAGGGTTTGGCTGGGGCAGATCCTGCGGAAGAAGAAGAGGACAAACTCAACTTGAGTCCTTTACAGTCCTCCGTCCACGTCGACAGGGACGAGGAACCTGAGGAGCAATTCATCCAAGAACAAGGAAGCCGGACAGAGCAGTGCGGCTCCGGAATAGTAATGAACCTGAGCAAACACATCTTAACTCCAACTGAGGAAGAGGCTCTCAATAAAGGGCTCGGCTTCGTACTGACTCATCAAAATAACCACTTTGAGACCCGCTTGGAGCTTGCTAGGTTTCTAAGGAAGATAAGACTACATTTCTACTTTGCAGAGAAAGAAGCTCCCCTGCAAGATGAAAATAACACCAATACAGGGTTGAAGTGTAAGTCCACTTTCACACCACCAACTCATTTGATGCCACCACAGGTTCTGGCCTATGAGCAGGCCATCGAGAAAGAGATAGACAACTTATTCTCTGAAAACAATAGGGTCTTCTACAACCTACCGAAAGCACAACATCTAGCGTTGAAGTCCTTGACTGCAAATAAGGAACTTACCATCAAACCGGCCGACAAGGGCGGATCGATTGTCTTACTCGATACTGACGCCTATCGTACAGAGTGTTTAAGACAACTTGGCATGAGGAACGCATACCTTCTTCTGGATCACGACCCCACTGATGAATTAAAACGTACCATCAGGACGATGGTGGAAGAGGCATCCTCAGAGGGATGGGTGACACAAGCTGAAGCTTCTTACCTATGTACGGAGCATCCTAAAATGCCGTATTTCTATACCTTGCCCAAGGTTCACAAAGTACAACGGCCACCTCCAGGACGTCCAATAATTTCGGGCATAGGGTCGGCCCTGGAACCCTTATCCACATTCGTAGATCACTTCTTACGACCTATGGTGCAAGAAATGCCCACGTATCTTAAAGATACTACAGATCTACTACGGTTACTACCCGACATTGAGTTTAACATTAACACCGACCTGTTGGTCTCTTTCGATGTCGAGGCACTTTACACCTCCATCCCTCAGGACGAGACTTTAGAGGTCATTCATGAACTGCTAGGTTCCAGGGATCTGAACAGCATTACACCAGTCCAGTTTATATTGGCTTGCGCTACCTTGGCGATGAAACAAAACTTCTTTCAATTTGAAGATCAAATTTATTTACAAATATCTGGTACTAGCATGGGGAGCGTTTACGCCCCCAGTCTAGCTAATTTATATGTTCACTCCTTTGAACAAGAGCACATTTTCAATGACCTTAACCCCTATGTCGATAACCTGAGAACCTGGAAAAGGTATATCGATGACATTTTTGTAACATGGAGAGGCACTAAATAGAAATGTCTTAAATTCCTAGGATGGCTTAACACCAGAAATACCTATCTGAAGTTCACCATTGAGATAGGACAATATGAACTCGCCTTCCTTGACCTATTGATTGTAGCTAAACCTGATGGTCTGCATTCGGAGTTATACAGAAAACCTACTTCTAGAAACTCATTTTTATTATTCGACAGCCACCATCCGAAATCATTGAAGGAAAACCTTCCCTTTGGACAATTTTTGCGTGTTCAAAGGAACTGCTCCACAACTGCAGCCTACAAAAAACACTCCAGCATTTTGAGTAACCAATTGGTTGCCTGGAAGTACCCCCCTAGGCTTGTGAAACAGTCCATGAAACGAGCTATGAACAATAACCGGTTAGCTCTTTTGGAACCACTACCACCAAAGGCTCCTTTGGAACAACTTACATTTGTTCATACTTTTGGCACCCTATCCAACAGAATCCAAAGTATGGTTAGGAAGCACTGGCCAATCTTGAACTCGGGACGACTAACTCTTCCACGTCCTTTGTTCTCATTTAAAAGGGGTCCTAACCTAAAGGACAGACTGGTACACACCAGACCACTTGATGAGCAACCAAGAGCTGTCGGGTCACTGTGGAATCTTCCCCCGGCCACAGGACACCATCCCTGTGGTAACTGTCAAGCTTGTGCACAGACTACTAAATCCGTTGAGATTGACATTGGAACATCGAAACCTTGGAAACAAGTGAAATTCACCAATTGCAACAGTGATCGTCTTGTCTATTTGATCACGTGTCCTTGCGGATACAAGTATGTGGGAATGACCACACGTAAAGTCCGCATAAGAATATCGGAACATAAAAGCACTATTCGATGTGCGAGACAGGCTACTAAATTAACCACCCATTTTGTAGAAGCCAAACATCTGTCTACTGAGTTCCAATGGACTGTATTAGAACAACCTTTTATTCCTTCACATACAGCAGACGTTGCAAAATACCTATTGGTAAAAGAACAAAAATGGGTACTGAAGCTCAATACACATCGTGAGGGGCTAAATGATGACATTCCTTGGTCCACTTTGTAAGTGTCTTTACCCTTAAATAGTTTTGATTCTGTGTATTTATTCCACTAATTCAGAAAAACTATCCATGCTAAGCTGCTGAGCCTTGTCAATGATAGCGTGGCAAATCGATTTCTCAAATAGATAGATCTATTCATCACCCGGCTGAGTAAAATGCCCGTCTTGCTTAATTGGTCACTCTGCCCCTATATAGCGCCAGGGCCTCACTGTACAAATTAGCCCAATAGTTGACGAGTACATCTCTTTATAGCTGCAGATAGGTGGCAATGCGCTCAGGATATTGCCAAGCACTCTCTGACATCATTTGAAGCATCAGACATGGGCCTATGTAAACTCGGGAGCACCGCTGTTCTTTGTCAAATATATGCGGTGTTTTAGAGCACCGTTACTCCGTGTGGGTTGCGCTACATGTATTTACATGTAGATGTGAGTTACCACCTTGCTCTCACTCCCATGTTTTTTATCAACAAAACATGGACTTATACACAAAAACTACTGTAGCCTAGACAATACCAATAGGAAGCGCGGTCATACGGCCAGCGCGCAATAGACCAACGGCGTTACTGAAACTATAATTACCACGTGATCTGTCTGCCTATCAGAATTCGCTTGGGATACGAAGCCCAATGGGAAGGGCGGTAAGACGGTCAGCGCATAAGAAACCAATAGCACCGCTGAACCGCTAACACCACGTGACCCTCCGCCTATCGGATGGCGCTAGAAAACGAAGCCCGCTCCTGCCGTTCGGTACCTCCCCAGTCGGTTCAGACGCCGGCTACGGAGTACCGACGGACAGGTAAGAGGGGCTCCAGCAATTCGAGTCAGAAACGATTCATCCTCTGTTTCACCTTGCTCGCTGTTACAATCTTTTCCCGATGGGTCAGAGCACGATCCTCGCTTCTTTAGATTCAGTCTCTAAACGCAAATAACTGGGGTTGTTATTTATTTGAAAAAAATCCGCCTTTCTTCGGTCAACTTGAGAAGGAAATTGTATGGAAGTTGTATGCACACTATGTAAACATGTTGTGACTTTTACATGTTTTTTAGAGCGGTGCTTCACTCTTCCCCTGAGCCACTGCCAGGTGGGGTGAGGTTGTCCTACCTTACAGACTAAGGTAAGACCTTCTTAATGTTTGGATTGTAAGATGTATTTCCAAATATATTGTAACTGATTCTCTATCATAAATAGAGCGTATGTCAACACCAGTTAGGTGTGACAGAACTGTAGATCCATATATGATGGACTTATTTATCATAAGAGTTAAAATTGAGTAGATAGCCTTATCTGACACTCATTTCTCCTTTTTCTTTCTAAATTCTACAATGAACAACACTAGCTGTAATCGTATTTGGAACTTTCAGGTGACTTTTTGCACTTGTTTTACCCACACTTTCTGTTGTCACTTCTTCATTTTTTCACTATCGTGCAGTAGCACCGGTTTTGTTTATTTGGTCCTGATGAAAGCAAGGACGTAGGAGTCCTATATTGCTGAAACATGTCGACCTGGCTCTACCGTAGACAGTCTTCCTAACCTGACTGCCTTAGACAAAACAATTTTAATCTTGGTACAGTGAGCATCCATTGAATAAAGGTTGTTCTGTGCTCTCTTAACCAATTTTAGCACACTTTTGTTTATTGTTTTTCACTCACAGTTATTCGCACTGCACACCCCAGTCCCATGATTTTTTCCACTCATTAATATTGAGTGGCAGACCACACTGTTGTTGGTTCAGCAAAGGAGACTTTTCAACCACCAGGTCTCTCTTTGACTGTAATATAAACATTCTCAGACGGGTGGTCCGGATAAATCCCAAATGATGAAGGGCGGATCCGAGTGGTGACTGATGGGTATTTTCCTCATCCACTTGAGATGTTTTGTGCACACTACGCTGCCTTTTAGTCAGTTTAAGGGCTTTGGACTGTTGGGTGGGTGTCTATCACCTATGAACTCTTCTCTCTTCTCAAGACCCTCTGGTACTTTTGGTAATTGTTTGGCTTTTTGGGGACTGTATCCAGAGCTAGGTCTTTAAATTTCCCCGAGGTCCTCCCCCACCGTATTGTTTTTTGTTATTTATATGATAGCCTGTCCCTGCTCACTCAGGTACATCGGACACACAACCGGTAAAATCAAACTTAGGATTAGTGAACATAAAAGCACTATCCGGTGTCATAAACAGTCCACTCGCCTGACCAATCACTTCTTGTCTTTGAAGCATACAGCCTAAGAAATGAAGTGGGTGATTCATGAACACCCCTTCATTCCATCACACATAAGCGATGTGTCCAGATTCTTATTTGTGAAAGAACAGAAATGGATTTTTAAATTGAGAAGCGACAGTAAAGGCCTGAACGACAACATTCCGTGGATATCATTATAGCGGAATGCACAGATATACTGGCCCTAACTGAGTTTCCCAGTTTACACACAAAGACATGAGGGTTAATGTTTTGGATTGTGTTTGGGAATTTCTTACAGAATTCTCCAAAAAATACTACCAAAATCAGAATTTACACTACCTGTATCTCGATGTACTCATGTAATGGTGCCCACAGTAAAAAGCACCAACACACGAAAACCATGTCTCTCAAAAATATCGCTGTTCTGCTTTATAAATAGAGCTTTCTAACTTCAGGGGTTCTCTGTATAGCTTTTAAAATTTTTTAAAAACAAGTTATAGAGGTTACTTTTATGAGTGGCCATCATAAAGTAAATCTGGCAATGATGGCAAACAATCCACACACGTCGATCTATGTGACACTATTTTGCAACTGATCGAACCCTTTGACGCTGAGTCCCGGGTTTGTTATGATTCAGCACTGATCGACAAATAATTCTTAGTGGTGCAGTACATTTGGCGGCTATCGATACCATTAGCAGGCCAAAATAACCTACACACCTCTATTTCCGCTTACGCATGCGCCACTGATCAGATACTAACTCTGGTTGGCCATGCGTTATTTAAGGCTCAGTGTACTAATTTTGTCTGAGTGCGGCCGGACTTTGGTTTAATACGCATAGCACATGCGCTGGTTATCGAGGCCAGTATAGCGATACCGTGCATGTGCATAAAACACGAGACTTCTTCAGCTACTGCGCATACTCTATTGGCGCGACAGCTGCCACGCATGCGATGCAGGATTAGCGGCTTCTCTATCGTGCATTAGCACAGATAGACGGATTAATTAACTAGCGCGACAGCTATCACGCATGTGCCGCAGGATTAGCGGCCTCTTCATCACGCACTAGCGCTTCTGTGCAGAAAGACGGACTGACTAATTGGGCATGAAATTGATGCAATTAACCAATCATAGAGAGTATAAAAAGCGCGATGACGCGCACTACCGGTACCTCCACTTCCTCTCGGACGCCAGAGAGGGGTACCAACGGATAGGTAGGTCCAGGGCTTTTACCTGAAAAGCGCTTGTGCAAGAAGAACCTAGCCCTTCTTTTACCTGCTGGAGAGAAGGTTGCTCCAGTCTTGGACCTAGATAATACTAGATTTTACTTTTACGTTTCTTAGTTTAGCTCATTTTGAGTTAAGATCCAAATACCATAGGGGTTCTTTGACAATCTCTTTTTCATCTAGAGTGTAGTTATTTCTACACTTTTTGGCCAATCCCTGCATCCAGCCAGCCTTTTTGGTCATTGTTAGGGTGCCTTTTTCAGACAACTGGGCTACACAAATGTGAAGAAAAGTAGAGCGATTATGCTGGGCATAATAACAAATTGTATTGATTATGTCCATATTTCATTCTTTACATAATAGAGCGGGGCCTCATATTCCCGAGCGGTTGCAGGGTGAGGTGAGGTTATCTCCCACACAATGCTGGGTCAGTATATTATTCCACAAATTTATGTAAATCGACAAGATTAATGACAACAGGAGTTAATTACGCTTCTGTTTAGCGAAGAGTATTTCCGTCTTCGTTTGTGTGTTTTCTGTACTGTTTTCTTTATGATCACATGGATACATGTAAGCAACCATATTGTGTATTTGTGCATTGTCTCTTTTTCCTTTTTAGGAAAGGACAACATATTCATTATCACCAGAGTACATTGGGGATCCAAGTTCCTGGTAGGATAAAGTGAACTTTAATAAATGCACTATCACACAACTCTGTTTTCACTTCTGCAGTAGCTTTTCCACTCTTTTGGTCCTGAAGAAAGCCGGACAGTAGTTTCCGTTTTGGCTGAAACATGTTGACCTTTCTGCACTACGCCATTGTGTAGTTATAATTTCAAACTACTGGGCGTTGTTTTAATCATGACACTAGGACAATCCTGATTAAACTTTATTTTTTGCCTTAGTAGTCATTTTTAGATTTTCACTCACATCTTTTCACAGCACTGAACTTCATTAGCACCTCTTGAGACACACCTTGGCTAGAGTCAACCTACTGATATCCATCTCTGCACCATCAACTGATGGATTGGGCGAGGTTTGGATTTATCATCTAAATCCCACATGGTGATGCTCCGCCATGAGGGTGGGATGATGGGAATTTCTCAGCCGGGTGTTACCTCTTCTGGTTGCTGTATGATTATAAATGCATACATATGACAAAAGGTACATCTTCTTGCCACCTATCTTTCCTGCTACAATCTAAAGGTGATGGATATAGTGGAGAAGTGTGGCTCAAGTGGTTGGAGCGGCAGACCCTGATGCAGAGGTCTGGCCCGGACCAGGGTTCAATTCCCCGCCTCAGCGGGTCTTGGGCTCAAAATTTCCCCGGACCTGACAATTCTCGCCTCGGTGCCTATTCCAATCATGGAGTCCCACTCTGTAACTCTGGGCAATAGCCTGCTTAATCTCCACAACGGCCCCTCGCAGCGGGATGCCTGGCTTTCACCTTGGGGATGCCGCAGGGGAATACCAGGACGGGTTCCCTAAGCAAGCGCTGGGACGCTTTCGGGCAGCCATGCGCTCTACAAATCAAATTTCATTTCATTAAATTTCATTCACTAAATTATACAGTCACTCAATGTATATCAATACATAAGGAGTTGGATGTTCAAGTCGACGTTTCGGTCTATAATAGTATCAATCTTTTAGACCATCTTCAGAACAATATAAACAGCATTTTCGCAATGCCACCTAAAAGAACACAATACATCTTGTTACTGTAGTGTTAACCACCAACATTTCAATACAAAACTTTAAGATAACCTGTGTAAATTTAAAAAAGGAAGAGAAAGTTTATCAACATCCCTAACATATTCGATTGTTGTAATTCATTTTGTACATTCCTTTGCTTCAAAGTTAAAGAGAAAGAGACATCACAACTCAAAAATAATAGACATGGCCTAATACTCATTGTTTCCTTGCACCAAATATACACCAAACTACAACATTCAAATTAAAATCACATGATTTGTTTTGTCTTGCGCTACTTTTCACATTGCATTTACAGTATTCATTAGTTGAAAATATATTTCTTACTTCCAAAAACTGGTCAATCGTTTGGACCTGGGTAGTTTTATATCGACTTTTGACACTTCTTCTCTTGAACTAATTTTAAAGTTTAAATCCTTTTATTAGATTGCTACATCTATAAATTGTATTTAATCAGTAGACATTTGGATGACGTGATATTCACAAAAAACAGATTTTATTGGTTTTCAGAAGAATGGAATCTAATCCTTCACGTAGTTTCTGCTCAACGGCAAATCTGTCTGATGTTCAATCAATTTGCAGGAGGGACAATATTTTGCTTAATGCACATATGGTGCTTATCTGTATTTACATAACCTTGCCATTTAATCTGCTACAGAATCAATTTCAGCTCCTATATGGCTGAATTACTAGCATATTTCAAGTGCTTAAAAAGAGTCATGACACTGGTTCAATAGGAATAAAGTTCAAATAACTATATCACTTTGCACATTTATAACAATTTTTTAATAAGGGTGCAGGCCCACTCAAGATAGACTATCAGGGTTACATCATTGGTGTGGAGATATTGGCAGTGAGAACACCAATGCCACATGAAATACTGCACATGTATACAAGAAGGATATATTTACATCAACTTTTCGGAGACACAGATTTAATGTCAGATGCATTTTTGCGATTACTTATGGCATATGCATTTATATATGATATTCTTGAGCCGAATTAGTTAACTTACGGCAGCAAGAGACATAAATTTTGACCCGCTTAGTGAGTTCGAGACGTTCAATTCATTTAAATTACTCTAAGGGACCAGGAGCAATCGTCGCTGTTTATTTGGGCACTACCACATTTATTTCACATAGCTCTCGTTGTTTTACTCATAAATGAGTGATGCTTCATTTGTAGGAAAATACAGAGACGTGCCAATATACTTAGTTGCCTCCGTATCCAAATATAAGTTGTTCTAAAGACCCCGTTATAAATCGACGCTCAGTCCGGCAGCACTTACTTCTTTAGATTAAATGGAACGTAAACGGTAGCGATCCTCTCAGTGAAAGCTTCAGGAACGAAGTTTAACTACTGTGGGAGTCCTTCTTTTTAAATTCATTATTCCGGAAGTAAATGCATCCTGACCCGGAAATAAAATCGTTATATGCCGGCCTTCTGAGAACCCCCAAATTAAATGAAGGCAGTTTCTAACGTGGCATAACATTAAAACATATTGTCTTTATGAAGTTACTTGATTTGACTATCAATTTGCATTATTACCTCTACTATTTATGTGTTTGTACATTTGATATAACACGGAGATATTTATTCACGTAATTATAACGTGAATGCCTAATGTCGCGGCCATCTTAAAGTCTAATGGATGGCATCTAACTACTCTGTCAATCATCTTGGGTCTCCCTGATTTCTCTAAAGATGTTTATAATGAATATAAAGGTATTTATTCAATCTACTCCCTAAACATTTTCATTTATATTTAGATGTACACATTTAAGATGTAATCGCATAAGTCTTAATGACAAAGTCAGTGACTGATACATGACCTTAATACCTAATCACACTACCATATTTCAAGATGTAATAAAGTTATTCGTAAACTTAAAGGAAGCATAAAGGAAGCATTACCTGCTGTCTTACAGTAGTAAACTCACAAGAGGTCTTTACAATTCAGTAATATGTGCGACAACTCTATTTAACATATTATTTGTTAATGCATATAGACTTTTATCATATGCTGCTATGGACATAAACGCGCTCACATTCTTTGATGACGAAAATAAGTTGTTGGTCATTATACACATTGGAGAAGTATCCAGTTTAATGGACATATTTCAAACACCCATTTACATCACATATCATCTCTATTCAGCTTGAATTTAAAGTGAGGATGCTATATGTTCCATAATTATCTGGGTACCAGTTTTACAAAATACAGTTAGTACATGTCTAAACAGATCTTGGAATCTCACTATAATAAACAAGCCAGGGTTTGCCATTCAGTGGCTGTGTTTAGTTCTTGTTTGACACTATTGGCCAAACACATCCACCGGTTTTCTTTCAATGTTAGTTGTCTGTCTACATTACTTTGTCTTATGGTAGGTTTCACCACTTCAATAACCCACGAAGACATATCCTTCTCAGTATGTCCCAATTGGCTGAAATGTTCCACCAATGGTGCATTCTCAACCTTACAGCGAATTCTCGACTGATGTTGTAGAATGCGTTTCTTGATCATTTGTGTTGTTTTGCCTGTATAGATCCGACAACATGGACAACTAATACAGTACGCCACGTTGGCGGTATTACAGTTAGAAAAATGCTTAATGTTGTTTTTGCGGCCATTTAGTTCAAAAGATTTTATATTGCTTTTCGTTGAACATGCTGTACAGTTGTTACACTTGTAGTGTCCTGTTATAGGCACCAGCTGTCTCATGTTGTCCACTACAAGGTCCCTACAGATTTTATAACAGACTATATCAAAATTTCCTTGTGTGAAAATGTTTTCCTATGTGAAACAACGGCCATCGTTCAGGCAAGGAATACATTACCCAGCATCCCTGGGCAGCGCCGAGAGGTGACGCCAGCGTCTGCCCGGGATTCACCTCATTAGCGCTCCCGCCCCACGCAACGCGGGATGCGTGCGGGCGACGCCGGGAGAAGCCCGGGACAAGGGCGGGACTGTCTGTGGCCGTCAGGGGCCTGAAATGGCCGGGCCGGGCATCCCCCCTGACATCTACAATGGGTAAGAGAAAACAACCTTGCCTTGGGGATCATGAGGGGAAACAAGCTAAGTACCCCAGGAAATCAGAATCAATAATGTCGTACCTAACTTCTGCGGTGGGGGTTTTATCCAAAGAAATCGCAAACGCTGAGAAAGAACTTGGTCTGGGAGCCGTTCCCGTTGACCCGGCATTAGTATTAGATCACAGTTGGGCTATACCCCTGGAGCCGAATATCGTGATTACAACCTCCCCCCCCCCCCCCTGTAGTTGAGCCACAGTTAGCCTTATCTACCCCGTTGGATACACCTGGTCACCAGAAGGACATAACCCATTACGTTCCCTTACAGAAGTCCCACCACAAGAGCAAGCTACACAAAAAATCTTCTAGGGAGGAAAAAACCCTGGTCGAGGCTAACTCTATGGGCCAAGGTCTTAGGGACTATGTTGGAAAAATTGTTGAGGACCTGTTTACATCGCAACTGGAATCTGCACTTGTGGCTATTGCTAAAGACATTGTGGACACACTCAATACCTGTGTAGCAGGATTACTGACTAAATGTGAAAAAATTGACTTATTCATCAAACAACACACAGGGAACAAGCTTTGGAAATGCAATAGGTCTCGCATTAGGAAAGTTTGAGCAATTGTTATTGTAAATGACACTTTTTTTATTTATGTGTTGGTTTTGAAAATAGCAAAAGTAATAGGTTTGTCAGTTACAATGTCAATAGTTTTAACTTTCGCAAATGTGACACCTATAGCATTTGTAATGCAATGTGTGTTGTGTTTACGTGACTTAGATGTATTGATATTGCAAATAACAATTGCTTTTAATTTTGTAAATAATTCATACTTAAATACAATTTATTGTAATTTATAAATGGCAATAGCTTAAAAGTTTGTAATTTAATTTTGTGAAGATTATGTTCAGTGTATTTTATTGTGACGAAAATCCAAGAACATTGCATTTGCACCTGGTGGTGTATGTGGTGGTGGATGTGGTGGTGGTGGATGCGGTGGAAGTGGTGGTGGATGTGGTGGTGGTGGTGGATGTGGTGGTGGTTGTGGATGTGGTGGTGGTGGTGGATGTGGTGGTGGATGTGGTGGTGGTGGTGGTGGATGTGCGGAGAAATCTAAGGACTCAAACTTACAAATTGAATAAAATATTCGAGGGCCGATCCGACCTTGGGGTGAAGAGACCCCTTTGCCTCTCTAATAGAAGAACTCCCCAATTGCGCTCCCCACAAAAATAGAACGAAATGCGGGTCAAAGAGTGTCTTCTTTGTCTCTTTCCGCACATTTTCATTAAACGAAGTCTGTAAATACGGAGAAACATCCCCCGGGGGACCGCATGCTTTCCGTAACTGCATGGTTAATTTTGCTTAGGTTTTCTATCGCACACCATCCCAAGATGGCCACGTTTCACACCACCTTCACTTCATTCCCTCTTTCATTTCTACCACTCCGTCACCAGTTTGTTAATACTCCGCTCACACTACGCGAAGGTTGTTTACCGGAGCTTTATGCGTTTGAACTTTCTTCACACCAAGTAAGTCCCGCTCGTTTGTAAGTCACCGCGCAACTCCGTTTGCACTTTGCATGCTCCCGCGAGTCGCCTCTCAGCCCTTTGAACTTCATCTCGCATGAAACCTTACCCGTTCTACCTCGGGAACTACGCCGTTCTAGCGCCCACGTTCACCTTTCATTTTCAAGCCTCTGAACACCGTTCTCACCCGTTTATTATTCTTTTTAATTCACGGACGAATAAGTCTTTCTACATTCAACCCGATTTCTCCCACGATTAGGGTGCATGAGGTTTTCACGTACTCACATACTGAAGAGCAGTTACCTTGTTTGTTTATGATGCCAGGAAGACACCATATTTATGTGTTTTTTCGTATATTCTTTGTTGCAGTGCTCCTTGAAAAAGGACGTATGGTCCGAAATGCATTGGAGCTTCTCTTATGTGTAATGATGATATCAACACACGTTAACCAATTCATATGATGATAATATGAAGTATATCTATGGAAATTTGAATTAAAACTTTGGAAAACTTTCTAAGCTTTGGAACTTTAAATCTTTTGGAAGTCACTGTGTCGTAGCAACACACAGGTCCACACAAGTGTGCCCACCACAGGGATGCGCTTACACCCCAGTAGCGCACTCAACCCCACAAGCCTATCGGACGTACCTGAACAGTTGCGTTACCTGTAAGGAGCACCTTCAATTGTTTAACTTCGCTCAAGTTTATTACAAACCTTGAATCTCACCGATAGCAGTGCGCCGTGCTTAACTCCCTTTGCTTACCCTGTGCAGCAGGACATGTTTGTGGAGTTTAAACAACATACCACAGTTTAAAATAAATTCCACAATCATGTTATTTTTCTCTGCAAGGGACCACTTCTGGGAAAACGGGAGCACACAAATTAATTTAAAAAAAATGCAAAATGTAAAAAACACACCGCAAACCAGCTTGCGCATCTAAAACCACAACGCATCCCCCCCCCCCTAAAAAGAAACCCCTAACTGTTTGGCAAAGATAGATATTGTTATTATTTTGAATTATTCTGAAATCTCCGCCCGAGAAATACATGACCGTTTAAGCAAGGTCTGATGGGTGAGGCGTGGGGCTTGCCTAATGAGTATTTCTGCCTGAGTGCATGCCTAGGACAGAGGGGTTGTAAGCCTGTGATGTCCTTTCAAGTGAGGGATGTGTATGCGCGAGATGCTCTCCCGTGAGTGAGGAGCATGCGTGAGATTCCCTCTTTTGAGTGAAGGGTGTGGAGTCGGATGAGATGCCCTCCTTAGAGTGAGGTCTGTGGGTGAGTTCGTTGCCCTCCATTGAGTGAGGTGTATGCGTGAGATGCCCTCCCGTGAGTGAGGTATGAGGATCATATGCTCTCCCTTGAGTGAGGTGTATGCGTGGGATGCCCTCCCGTGAGTGAGGTGTGAGGATCATATGCTCTCCCTTGAGTGAGGTGTATGCGTGAGATGCCCTCCCGTGAGTGAGGTATGAGGATGATATGCTCTCCCTTGAGTGAGGTGTATGCGTGAGACGCCCTCCCTTGAGTGATGGACGAGGTGTTGGCACGGTGAGGGGCGAGGTGTGTAGCTGGGTCTAGGGCTGCGGATGAAAGATGTGAGCCAGGTGAGGTACGGGGTCTCCATGGCACGACGAGGCGAGTAGCCGTGCCGAGGGCTTCGGGTGAGATGCCTAGGTAAGGTGAGGGATGCGGTGAGGGTCGAGATGCGAGGAGGGTCGCGGGTGAGACGTGTGAGTCAGCCAGGTGAGGTATGAGACGCTGGCACGGCGGGAGCGAGGTGCATAGCCCGATAGAGGGGTGCGGGGGAGAGGTGAGCGCGTGGATGAGGGCAGGAGTGCGCGTGGGGTGCCAGCCCTTACCTCCAGAGCTGGCGGAGGCGCCTAGTTCATTGTTCTGCCATCTCGGGGAGCCCAGCCCGCTCCTCAAGGTGCTGCCTCCTTCCTCCCTCCAAGAGTGGCATCTCAAGCAGAGTACCCGCCGTGGTGCCAGGGCATATGGCTGGCACGTCACTGGCAACAGCTATCACATGAGAGGGCCTGATTGACATGCGCCCGCATGCCTGCAGCAGTGGCATGTGCATGGAGTACAACATGAGTCTCCTACAAGGGGCATGGTGGTGGAGTCGCGGAGGGGGTGGGTGGGGGCGGGGGGGTCGTTTCTGCACAGGATACGGCCAGGGAGATAGATGCCTGACCCTAATGAAAAGGAGGGTGAGTCTGTAGGGGTGTTTATGTGTGTGGGGGCGGGGGGGGCTCGTGGAAAGGGTGTGTACATGAAGGAGTGTGCTCTGCATGGAATACACCATGGGGCTTCTAGAAGGGGGCATGGTGGATGGGGGCTGAGCCTTCGGGGGAGAGGGGGGATACACGCGGGGAGAAGCCTCGGAACCTCATGCAAACGGCGGTGGAAAGGGAGCAGTGTCGGCACGAGTGGCATGTGCATGAGTACGCCTTCAGGCTCCTGCAAGGGGGGGCATCTAGAAGAGGTGGTCATTTGATAATAAAGCACTGACAGGGTCCGTAGCCACTTGAGGGGAGAGGTTGGGGCAGATAGCAGGAGGGGCCCGAACCTGGAAAAGAAACAGCTGTAGTGAGTGTTGAGGAGAAATGCGACACGGCGGGCAGGGGAGGGGGCGGAGCGGGTAAAAAAATAAATAAACAAGACGGAGGGAAGAGAGAGAAGGGGAGGGGGGAGGAGAAATGCGACACGGCAGGCAGGGGAGGAGAGTAGGAGGAGGAGGGGGGAGGAGAGTAGGGGAGGCACGGCCTAGCGGCCGTGCAATCAAGAAGTTAGGGGGCGGAGCTGGGGGAGGCTGTGACACAGAGTAGGCAAGGCAGGCGGCTGGGGGCATGTGCACGCGCTTTTAAGCTCAATGCGCATGCGCATTGAGCTTAAATTTCTCGTGCACTGCAAGGAATCGCCACGATTCCTTGCAAGTTGGTTCAAGAGTGGATAAGCCCCCATAGTCTCGCAAGCTCGATGCGCATGCGCATCGACAGGCGAGACCTAAAAAGGGGGGTTGTGTTCAGCCTCATGTATTAACTGTTAGTAGGTCTACGGCTGACGCTGTGAACATGGACCATGACGTTGTGAATATGGACCGTGAAGCCACTGGGGTTAGATGTCCTGTTAAGGTTAAAGACAATGTTGGGCATGCGCCTAAGAGGGATGGGCTGGGGAGTTTTACTCCTGGAGCTAGTATTAGGAGAAGTTCCGCAACAGAGGGTCTTAGGCAGGCTCCCACAATAGGGCAGGCAGGGCCACAACAGGGCAGATACCTGGAGTTGCCCCCGGAGGCTGCCCCTCTGGTGGCTGTCTTCACAGGGGTTCCCCCAGCTAGGGCAGGCTCTAACTAAACAACCCACAACCTTATGAAATTAGCTAGGCAGTGGTGCTTACAGTTTAGCAGTGAAGGAGATGACATAACAAACTCAGTTATTATGGCAAGGAGGGTGAGTTAGGTTGGGCGCTGTCCAAAAATCATCCAGGGGGATTGTGTGGTGGTTAATTTTAACAATCAGGCTAGTGCTGAAAGAGTATTCTGGGATGCCTCAGACTTGGATAATAAGGGTAGGCCAAATATAAACCATCTGTCATCCAACTGGGAACGACTCTCTCGTTCCGGCGCGCAGACAACACTTCATCTGGCTACTGTCAGTTGAGACCTGTACAGGGATTGTCATGGAGGGCGGAAAGGGCACCCACAACTATAACATCAGTTTCTCCGCCCGTTGTCAACTTAGGGCGGAGATAGGCCTCTCCAATCATTTCTCTCCTCTGTCCCAGATGGAGTCGAATGATTGACTACCCGCCAGACCTGTAAAGCAAGGGAATGCGGCAGGAATTAGTAGTCAGATACCCTCATGCAAATTTCTGAGCTGGAACGTGGCAATCAATCAATCAATCAACCGAATTTGTATAGCGCGCTACTCACCCGTTAGGGTCTCAAGGCGCTGAGGAGGGGAGGGGGAGGCTACTGCTCGAAAAGCCAGGTCTTGAGTTGTTTCCTGAAGGAGAGATGGTCCAGGGTCAGCCGTAGGTTAGTGGGGAGGGAGTTCCATGTCTTGGCAGGTATTAGATCCAAAAGTACAGACGCTATATGGTTGAAGTTTGTAAGGCAGTTCAACATCCTTGCCTTCCAGGAAACTTGGGATACCACGTCTAGTTTTATGTTGGATGGTTACCTTAGTTTTGCCATTCCTGCAGTCCCAGGAATTGCTGGCAGACCAAAGGGGGGCTTACATTTTCTTTTCTCGCTAAATCTTGCTGGCGTTTTTAAAAAACTTGATTTGGTTTCTGGTAATGTTTTAATAATTGAATGGACTGTTTCCGATCACCAGAAATATTTGCTAATAAATTTATATAACTCCAAGGAAGGCTCACAGCAGAAGGAGCATCTTAGCGCCTTGGATCAATATTTGTCAGTTTATAAGCTTAACCAGATTTTTGTACCAGATGTGTTACTTCTGGGAGATTTTAACATACACCCTTGTGCATGGGACTGTTACAGAGGTGAACACGGTGGGTTAATGAGCGGGGGGGTTCCTCATTTTGAGCATAGTAAACAGGGTGAAGCCCTTGAGGACCTCCTTTCCAATATGAACCTATTTGAACCTGGTATGGAAGAGGGGGAGGAGAGGGCCCCCACCTTTATAGGGCGGGGATCATTGACTACATCTTTGTATCTCCTGAGGTTTTGGCTAAGACTTTGGTATACAGAGTGGTGACATCAACCTTCAGTGACCACAATCCAGTTTTGCTGGAAGTTGACCTGGGGGTTCTGCCTGATCTTAATGAATCAAGGGGGCGGATTAAATGGGATAAAGTTGTCCCGGAAGCGTTCTTTGAGGACCTTGCCATCAAAGCCCAGGCTAACCTTGCTATCTGCCTCAATGGTACTGCCCTGGGTGCTGAAACCATAGAAGCTTTTGTAGTAGTATGTAAGCAGATTGCTATGAATTTACAGGCACATGCATCAAGCGATTTAGAAGTCGCAAAAATAGCGAATCGCAAAAAAAGAGCAATTGCGATCGCAATTTACAGTGATTCAATGCATCAACCTTATTTTTGCGAAAATGTGTTAATTAAATAAGGAATCGCTAAATTTTTCTGAGAAAACCATTGCGAAGGGACACAACCAGGTGGTAAAAATTAGTGTAAATCAGAAACAGCTGAAGAGCAACAGAAACTGATTTAAACACACCCACATTGAGGTTCCAGAATCCAAAATGGATAGGCTGTACCTGATGGCGAGGAGGATGAGGCTGCAAGCTGCTCGACAGAGAGGGAGGCAAATCAATGAGCGCATCTTCAGAGTCCGCATAACTTTGCTAGGACAGGAGGAGGACAAAATATATGATAAGTATAGGCTGAATGGCCAAATGATACATGATCTAATCAATGAATTGGACCCCATCCTGCAACGACAGACTCATAGGACCAATGCAATTCCAACGCATGTACAGATTTTATGTTGCCTACATCTACTGGCGTCAGGCACTTTTCAGGGAGTAATTGCAATAGCAGGAGGTGTGTCGCAAAGTGCATTGTCACAAATATTTGAAGCGTTCCTTGATGCCATGATGGTCCGGATACACACACACATAAGTTTCCCAACCACAGCCAATGAAATTGCAAAGACCAAGCAGGAGTTTTACCAAATTGCTGGCTTCCCCCAAGTACTGGGTTGTATTGATTGCACCCATGTGGCAATATGTCCCCCTGCAGCTCAGGATTATTTGTATATGAATAGGAAATGTTATCACTTCCTCAGCACTCAGGTTGTGCGTAATGCCAAAAACATCATTACGGACATTGTGTCACAATGTCCTGGCAGTGTACATGATTCATATATCTTCAGGCAAAGTGGCATTCAGACCTGTCTGGAAAAGGGAGAGTTTGGAGAGGGACATTTGCTAGGTAAATATGGGCAATACAACATCATTCCATTCCTTGTACAAATGTTAATGTCAAACAACTACTGACAGCCTTTCATACCTCTCATGTAGGTGACAGCGCATACGCCTTGTGAAATTACCTGATGACACCATATCTCAATCCTGCCACTGCCGCACAAAGGAGATACAATGCAGCACATATCTCAACAAGGAACGTGATAGAGCGAACATTTGGGCTGCTGAAGAGCCGATTTAGACGCCTTCATAAGACCGGAGGAGCAATGAAATACAATCCTGTCAATGCTGCAAAATAGTGGCAGCATGTGTCATGCTGCACAACATAGCGACAAAGGGAGGTTTGGAAATGGAGCTGTCTGACTGTGACTCGGAGGATGGGAACCAACAAGTGCAACACCACCCTGCCCTACAAGGATCAGGCGCAGCAGAAGGGCGCAGGCGCAGATTGGAGATTACACAGAATTACTTCTAAGGTGAGTAATGATGACACAAAAACAGTAAATGCTATGCAAAGTATACTTTATGTGAATGAATCGTGACCAGGGAACTGAAGCAAACTGCCAAAGTGACTAATGTCACAAGACTCTTGGCCAAAAACAATAAATCGAAATTTCAAAAGAAATGTACTTGTGAGTCAGTGAGTAGGTCACATCGTAGCAATGGTTATGTCACCATTTAAACCCAATTTTGAGGATGGGAGCCTAGCGTTTTTTCCCTCAAACACCCAGACGTCTTTCTGCGGCAGCATCTTCTTGCCTTACGTTGGTAGTGGATGGGGTGGCGCTGCGTGTATTGCGTCTCACTGCACTTGCAACAGGCATTGTAATACTGCTCAGGCTTGAGGCACACTCACTGCTTTCTTCCTGTGCAGTCATGTTAACTCTGCTGGTAGATGCATTCATCATCTCTACCGCATTCGTCACTTGATCTAGTGCTTTGGCAACATCTCCTCTCCAATGACACATTTCGGTCTGCATTGTCACAGATCTACGCGCCAGCAGTGTTGTGGCTGTGGCCAGCCTATTTTTGGACTTTCCTTGCTGTTTGAGCTGCTGCATCAGTTGCCGGTGCCGTCTATTGCGCGATGCATGCCCCTCCTGCATGACCTTTGTCAGTTCCTGGACACTACTGGCCAGTACCTCAATGTTGCCTGACATCTTAGCTATTTCCTCCTTCACTAATAGAGTGTTCTTGCCCTGCAGGTGATGTAAACGGAGCATCTGTCCCTCCTAGCCACCCCAGACCGGATTTGTCAACTCCACCTGCTGTGGTCTGCGTGCTCTACGTCTTCTCCGTTGCAATCTGCGGTTGCCTCTCCGGATCTGTGTTGGTGTGGGTGTGGCGCTAAATCTTTGACGTACACTGACCACAGGTGTAGCACTGACCTCATCATCAGACGCCATGGGACGCAGTGTTGGGGCAGGTAACCTACGGGAATGAGGCACACGTGACTGGGTAGTTGGCAGAGCTGGTGTGTCCTCATGTTCTGATGCGCTGCTGTGGTGCATTTCCAGACCATCACTGTCCCCGGCCTCATCACGTTCTACATCTGTGAGGTTAAACAGTGCAAAACAGCATCAATGTATGCTTGTGAGGTTATGTCACAGTTCACAATTAATACATTTGATGTTCTTTTGAACATCTGCTACACTATTTAAAACCGTTTTTTGCACGTGTATCTGTGTGTCATTGTAACTACTTGGACTGACTACAACTCCCATGATGCCCTTCCCTTAGTGATGGCCTTCTAGTACATGCTTTACAGTGTGCGCTTGCGCTGTGCTGAGCTGACATCCTGACTCCAATAATTGGGACAATATAAACATGCTTTCCTCTTACCTTCAGACATGTGTGCAGCTCCTGAGGTGTCCAGCTGCGTGACACCAACAACACCTTCTGGCTGGATTGTTGACTCCACCAATTCCTCCATGGGAGTGTTTCCAGTGTCTGGTGGTGTGCCCTCTCCTGTCTTATGTGCCTCCTTCAAACGGTCTGCAATGCGTGCCTTGGCACGACTGCGCAGGTCGTACCATCTCTTTTTCAATTCCTTTGTGGTACGGTGAGTCACCCCAATGGCATTTACTCGATTCTGAATCCTGATCCATATCTTCCTTTTCTCCTGCTCAGGTACCTTCACTGAAGCTTTTCCAAACAGCTTGTCAATGCTGTGCACTACACCCTCAATTAGATTTTCTATTTCTTTCTCTGAGAATTTCACTTTTCTTTTCCTAGCACTTTGGCTGTCCTCTGCTGGGTTTTCAGGCTCCATTTTTAAGTTCTTTTCAGGTGTAATCAGTCTCTCTCACTCTCACTCTCACGCTCCTCTGCTCCCAGAGCCAGCTCCCTCCTCCACCCTGAGCCTCAGCAATGAAAATTATGCTTGGACAGCAAACTTCCTGGTTCTGATGTCATCAACATGCATCAATGTGCGACTCCGTAAATTGCGAAATCGCAATTTGCGAATTCTCAATTTGCGAGTTCACAAAACCAAGAAATCGCTACAAATTCTGCGATTTTTACCGATTCCTTATTTTTTCGCAATTTTCATGATGCATCCCGTTTTGCGATTCCTTATTTGCGATTCCTTAAAAATCGCAAACTCATTTAATGATGCATGTACCTGTTAGAGCTAGACTCTAGAGCGCACACAAGGAAGGCCTATAAATGGTTTGACAGTAATTGTTCGAGGGCCCACGGGGCTCTTCTCAAGGCACTTAAGAAAAGGCCGAGGGATAGGGACCTTGTCGCTTCCCTCCGTAAGGAGTACAAATTTACCATTAGTATGCGGAAATGCAAAATTAAAGAAGAGGCGTGGGACAATCTTCAATCCATTGATGTGCTAAGGGACAGTAGGAAGTTTTGGTCTACCATAAACCAGCTGTTCTTCTCGGAAAAGGAGAACCTAGATATGGATTGTGTAATTCCTGATGATAGCTGGCTTCAACATTACAAGAACATCTATGATAAGGAGCAAAGGGAGTTACCGACAGTTAGCTCTGCTACTGCTCGGTTTGCTCATCCTGTTAATTTCGAGCTAACCGAGGTAGAAAGGGCCATTAGAGACACGTCCAAACATAAGGCTCCAGGCCCCAATGGGGTACCTGTCGTAAATATATAATTTACCGTCTTAATTTGTATGCAGGTAAGTACTTAATCAAGAATAACTCAATCGGAAAGAAAGAAACAGAGTCCGTGGTGTTAGAGTTCTTAGGGGTTTTATTCCTTAAAAAGGAATCGTTCCGGAACTGGATATCAGGTTCCTGGCACCACACAGGGTCCAGGAAGGGATAGAGCAATATTTTATTGACAATACATAGCTTATATACTTAATTTACACCATAGAAACCAATATAGAAGGCGTAACAGCTGAGAGAAGACAAGATAACAGCATCCACGTGTTACTAGTACGTAATCAGAAGGCGTGGACTAGGCGTGAACTAGAGGTGTGCGCTAGAAACGTCACAGGTAGGTGTCACAAGGGGGTGTCACTAAACAGAAATGTTGCAATGTCAGCAGAAATCGGAAGCTTGGATGCGCGCGCAGCTGCATGACGTGTGATTGACGTGAAACTGGAGGGTGCAGGGGGCTTGACATTTACACTGACGGAAAGAGACAGAAGTCTGGCATGTCAGATCAACTCGTACTTCTATCATATCTGATATCTGATGTTTGGGAACCATATTATCTGAACGGAAAAGGTCTCTGGGGCAGAAGCTATTCTATACTGACTATGAGTGCGTGTATAAGCGCCTGAGTGTCTGCATGAGAAGCGTGGGGGGCATGGGCCTTCCATGGGAGCATGGTAACAGAGGCTATGAATTACTTGCATGGAGACAGGCCGGCCCTTTGGCTCTGCAGCTGGGGGATGTTTACTTAAACTAGTAGGCAGGAATGTATTTTCGAGGAGCGGAACAGATAATTTGAAGGTTGTAGTCAGTCTTGGCAGGCAGCAGGCTGAGCTAAGCGCGGTGGGCCGCGCTGGAAGTAAGTCAGAGTTCACGGGTACAGAGGCAGCCTGGGCTGAGGCTTTCAGAGTCAGAAGCCAGAAAAAAGGCTCGATGGCAGAAATTCAGGGCCTACTTTGCCAGAGCTGAAAAACGTGTAAAGTACACTACAAAAAGACGTTGGCATAGCATAATTAGGAACGGACTATTCAACCCATTCAGGGTGGGTCTGAAAGAGGACATGTTAACGTTGGACGCAAATGTATTTGCGTCTTCATAGCTGGCACAGGAGGGAAGTTACATGCACTTTAAGCTGGTACATGGAGACGGTGGGGTACACGCTAGGGAACACAACTTGACCATAAAACTTTATATTTCCTCATTCCCTCCTTGTTCCCTACGGACCCTTCATGATATATCGATCCTCATGAATCGATCAGTTTGTTCTTGTAACATCATTTGCTCTTCTTTCTTTCTTTCACGTCTTGAAAGAAAACTGGAATGTTCAATGCATGAAGTGGCGCACAGTCCACAAATCGCTGGCCCACACTGCAAGCATAGGCAGCAACTGAATACTAGGACTAGGCCAATGCCTAGGAAGGATAGGATCTTCCATCCCCAAGCGGTTAACGTTGTCCAGAACCAACCGGACCAAGTCCAGGTGCCTGGATTCTGATGTATCAGATTAGCAATTTTATGAAGACGTGTAATAGCTTTGTATACAGATGGCGCGTTTTCTGGAATGAAAACACAGCAACTTGACCCGATGACCTTACAGGCTCCACCTCTATCTGCCAAGATGACGTCAATAACAAGACGATTCTGAAGGACAACAACCCGCATGGCGGACTGTTCTTCGGTTAAGTTACCTAGGGCGGAGGCAGTTTCATTCACTACTGCTTCAAGTGTTCTAGTTAATCTGCGTATTAGTTTACTATTTTGGACAGGGCCTAAAAAGAAAAAGAATCCTTTATTAAAATCGGTGTATTGTTCCCATGCCGTTTCTGTGTAGTCGACAAGCGGGATATCTCTTCTGAGTCTATTCTTTACTAGATTTGTATTTCTGTGATAATCAGGAGGAGCTAGAAAAACAGGTGGCAGAAGGAATGCAATATAACAGGTACCATCCCAATCTGGAGGTAAACGTATGTATGCGGTATGACCACAAACAAAATAAGAATGACGGGTAGCTTTAAAGGACGATTTACCATGATCACTGAATTCGACCACAGTAGTACATTTACTATGACCTAAGTGTACTGAACCTTTCTTCCTGACACATAATTCACCAGTGACTGGTAATACTGACATAGCGGGCAGAACTGGTGCAGCTTCGGATTCAACTGTAAGAATCATAAGGTTAATTGTGTAATTACTTAATCCATATACTTCATTTTCTAGATCAGTTCCTATTCTAATGGGGAGTCCCTCCTTATCAGGGTAACAGACGTCGAGCAGGACTAAGTTCAAGTTTCCCCAAACCCAGCTCCCGTCGAAAACAGCAATATCAGGATCTAAGGAATTAATTATTTTAAACCATGCACCACAGGAGCCGTTGTGAGTGAACGGATACGGAAAGAGGGGCAGAGCTCCCTTGTAATTCTGGTAGGGAGGGAGTCGGCCACATATCCAACAATTTGTAGCATTATTAGTCTGATGGGAATGATGTAGCATACTAATGAAAGTGTTGTTGCGCAGCGCAAGTCTGTAAGAGAGTTCATGTGGAGGTAACTCGCTAAAAGAATGTTCAGCAGAAACATTGTAAGCAGATTGTTCACGCTTGAAAATAGGGCAGTAGATAGGAAGTAATATACTTGCAACAATAATCAGAATACTTAGAAAAAACATTATTAACAATGTCACTATACAGTGACTACGCAGTGATTTGCAGTATGTACGTTTCTTGAATTGTCTCTCTCTCTCTCTATCTCGATCTAGGGGATACATGTCAGAAACTATTTAACCGATTCACCTAGGGGAGGACTTAAACAATTAAACTGTCTGACTTGCTAGATCGGAGCTTTAATCGGTACTCTTCTTGGGGAGTTTTCTCTCGGTCGGAAACTTTAAAGTCACTGGGCTCGATACAGTCTTTGGAAGGGGTGGACGAGCCTGGGTCTGGTTTCAGTTCATTGCATAGTTTGATATGGCTCGTGTGGATCCACCCCTTTCTGCCCTCCACTTTCACCGCTGTCCTCGTAGTAAGTAGAACGGTCTTCGGTGCTTTCCAGCGGGGCTCCAGCGGACTTTTCCTGTCAAAGTTCCTTATTAAAATCAGGTAGCCTGGACGGACATCATGCGGCTTTACATCAGTGTTGTCAGGGAAGGCTGCGGCAACCTGTGAACGACATGATTGGAGTGCAGACATCAAGGAGGCAAGGTAATCTGTCAACATATTGCAATCAACATCAGTAATTTTCTTAGGAATGGGCGTCCCCCACATATTCGGTGGTCTACCAAAGACCACTTCGTACGGGGATAGTCCTGATCTCGAGTGGGCAACCATTCTCATATAGAACAGTGCCACTGGCAGGGCGACTATCCAGTCGACCCCTTTCTCTTGACATATTTTTCCAAGGCGGGTCTTTAATGTCTGATTATGCCTCTCTACAAGGCCTGCGGCTTCGGGATGTCGGACACAATGGAATTTCCATTGATATCCTAGCAGCAAGGAAACTTGCTTCATTAATTCGGATGAGAATGGCTGACCGTTATCTGAGTACACGACACGAGGCATGCCGTACCGTGGGAAAAATTCACGAACCAGCTGCCTGGCAGTGGTCGGAGCAGTGTAATCTGGGACTGGATATGCTTCGGTCCAACGGGACAGTGCACAAACAATTACGAGGACATATTTGAATCCTCGACAACGGTCCATCTGGATATAATCCATCTGGAGGACTTCAAAAGGGTGATCGGGAGGATGAAATCCACCTTGCTCTACAGGGACGCTTTTACCTGGATTGAACTGACAACAGATCATGCAAGTACGCACTTTCTGTTTTGCTGCTGCTCGTAAGTGTTTATTGCTCCAAAGATTTTGTAAACTGTCTAACATCGCTTTCTCTCCTAGATGTGCTGGACTATGTGCTGTATTGATCATGACTTGAACCATAGAATCAGGGAGAAACCATGTAGATTTTCCCTTCGTCATCCAACCTTGATCTGTCTGGATCCCTCCTAGTTCAATCCATTTCTTTATTTCATCTGGGGTAGCATGTGTCTGAATATCGATAACATCTAGTGTGGGATCCCTGACTGTCATACAATTTGTCGGTCCTATTGTCTTTGTCATGTCAGTTGTCTGAGTGTGAGTCAATGCTGTATGTTTTGCTGTCTGATCTGCCAGGTCGTTACCCTGGGAAACAGAATCTGTAACTTTAGTATGTGCTTTACACTTCATGACGGATATGCCTGAAGGCAGATGTATTGCTTCTAACAGTGCTTGAATGAGGGGACCGTGTTGGATCTTGGCACCATGAGAGGTCAGAAAACCTCGTTCTTGCCATAACATTCCGAAGTCGTGTACAACTCCGAACGCATAACGGGAATCAGTGTATATGTTGACATTTCTGTTCTTGGCTAGTATACAGGCTCGGGTCAGAGCAATAAGCTCTGCCGCTTGAGCGGACAGTGTGTCAATACGATGTGTTTCTTTTATTTCGGTTTCAGTGGTCACTGCATATGCGGCCACTAATTCTCCTGTACTTGTTCTCATACATGAACCATCCACATAAAGTGTCAGGTCCGGATTTGTCAGTGGAACATCTGTTAAGTCTCGTCGGGGCTTTGTTACTGCATTAATGATCTCTATACAATCATGCGGGGCTGGATCTGTCATATTTGAAGGTAACAGCGTTGCGGGGTTCAGAATGCTGCAGCGTCTGATTTCTATGTGTGGCTGGAATAGCGTTAATTCGTAACCTGTCAGTCGTGCTATAGTCAAGTGCTGAGTCTGGGTTCTGTTTAAAAGAACCTCTACAGAATGTGGAACTTGTACTGTTAACTGATGGCCTAAAACAATTGAATCGCTCTGTCTGATTGCTAATGCTGTTGCTGCTACTGACTTTAAGCACGCAGGGAGTGCCTGGGCTACTGAATCCAATGTACTTGAAAAATAAGCACAAGGCTTATGTGAACCTGCTTGGTCTTGAGTGAGGACAGACAATGCTGTACCATCACGTTCTGTAACAAAAAGTGTAAACGGTTTGCTGTAACATGGTGTCGCTAAAACTGGTGCTCGGCATAATGCTTTCTTTAATTCCTCAAAGGCTTGTGTGTGTTCCTGAGTCCAAGGAAGGACAGTCGAAGTCGCTGCCTCCTGTGTCGTTAACTGGATGAGTGGTTTAGCTAGAAATGCATATTGAGGAATCCATTGTCTGCAGTACGAGGTGAGGCCTATAAAGGCCCGCACTTCCTTTTGTGTCTGGGGTTGTGGCATATTTACAATTAACTGAATGCGATCGGGAGTGAGCTGTCTCCCCACTTTGGACAGCAAGTGACCCAAGTACACAACTTGCTGAACACAGAATTGTAGCTTCGAAGGAGACACCTTGTGTCCCTTGTCTGCCAGGAAATGTAAAACTGCTTGTTCACATTCGGGCTCACTTCGTGCGGTGATCAGCAGATCATCGACGTATTGCAGTAAAGCGGTGTTAACTGGCATTTGAATACAATCTAGTTGTCTTTTCAGTGCTTGACTATAGATGCTGGGGCTTTCTGTGAATCCTTGAGGAGCGCGGGAAAATTTGAAACTTCGTCCATTTAAACTGAATCCGAAGAGATATTGGCTCTCTGGATCAATAGGTACACTGAAGAAAGCGTTCTTAAGGTCAATTACAGTGAAGAACGTTGCTTCTGAATCAATAGCAGTCAATAGGGAAGAGATATCAGGGACCACAGGGTACTGTGGTACAATGCATTTATTCAGCTCTCGCAGATCAATCACCAGCCGATATACTGGCGGTGCATTGGGATCAGTACGTTTAAGAATTGGAATGATGGGTGAATTACAGATATTGGAGTCGGTCTCTACGACCACTCCTTGGGCAATGAGCTCTTCAATGATTTCCAGTAAAGCCACTACAGCATCGGGTGGTAACTTGTATTGTCTGATTCGTGGTAAAACAACTCCTGCCTTGAGTGTAACACGGTATGGTGTGATATGCATACAGCCTACATCAGTTGGGCCCTTTGCCCACAAGTAATCTGGTACACTTTTCAATCTGACGTCAAACTCCCGTAAAACATAATGACCCTTGAAATCCCGCAGAAAGAGTCTAACTCCCTCCGGGGAACAGCAAATTATGGCTCCTAGAGCCTTCAATGTTTTTATTCCTAACAGATTTTCTGGACATGATTTCGTAAGTAACAAGTCTGTAACACGTGATAACGGACCCACAGCCAGGGGGACTGGTTCTGATACTTCATTTACAATGGGCTGTCCTGAAAAACCAAGGGAAACATTCTGTGAGCCTGAGAGGGGTGCCCCTGGGACTTCGTCATGGCTTATTGTGGTGCGGCTTGCCCCTGTGTCAATTAAAAACTTTCTGTCTTTTCCCAATACTTGACTGTGTACATAAGGACCTTCTTGATCTACAGGAATTTCAATAAGAGGCAAACCCATCTCCCTCTCTAGGCTGTTTCATGCGTATCGTTGGTAATCGGGGTAAGCAGCTTGGGCATACTGGTACATCTGTTGAGAAACTTGTTGAGTCGCGGCAATGGGCTGTGGCTGTGATACCGCTACTGTCTGTGCTGTATGAGATGAAGCATGCATAGGCTGCGTGTTCTGCATGGGCTGTACATTCTGTGAGGTCTGTTGCTGGGCCTGATCTTGTCTTGGTGGATGCGGTCTCTCTTTAGTTTTACCTGTTGATATGTTATGTTTCAGAACTGGACATTCATGCACGTAGTGACCTGGCTGCTTGCAATAATTGCATGTCCCTTTAACGGGAGCTGCGGCGTGACCTGCCGGGGTCGTACCCTTTCTGTGGCCGTCGGTTGGGACCGACTGGGCTACTAACATTTTCATTTTCGTGTCTTTCATACGTTTCTGTTCCTGATCCTGTTCTTCTCTAATTCTGTTCTGATGGTATTGTAACATTTGTAACATCTGTGATGGCGTATTTGCTTGCCATGTACTCTCAACCTTGTATACACGATTTTTGACTGCTAACAGGGAATTCTCAACTAACTTGGATACAAAAAGATGCGGGTACGACTCGCTACTTGGTTTAAGACCACTATTAATAATAAAACATTTCTCGAATCTTGAATAGAAGTCACTAGTATCTTCGTCGGGTTTCTGTTTACATGCTGAGATTGCATCCCAGTCTTCCTTTCTTGTTGTCAGCAATCTTGGCAGAACCTGTACTATCAAACCTGGTAATGCTTTAGTTTTCTCCCCAAGGCCTACCCCTGGGACACGTTTGTTCTCTTCGTCTTCTATTTCTGCCCATACAATCTTTTTCTCTCCCACCTCCCATTCTTTTTCCTTTAATTTCTCGTAGATGCCCGTGGGGAGCAGTACCTTTAACATTTTTGTGATATCTTCATATGTGTAATCCCCCATCAGTAACATGTCTTTAAGCTCTCTGTGAAAACCTGCGGGGTCTTTATCATGGCACGGGACTAGTTTCTTCATTTCTAACAGTTCTAACTTAGTCAGTGGCGTGTGTACATACACACGTTTCAAGTTATGATCCTCACCCATAACTGGATGCACTTCTCGTAAGGGGTTCTGACTTTCAATGCTATTCAGACGTTCCATATGATACATTTTTCTTTCTGGGGGCGGAGCGGGAACATATTCAGAGCTTATGAAAGTGTTATATCTATGTCGTTGTTCTAGAATTATTTGTATTAACTTGGTACTGAGACCTCTCCATCTATCCATGAGTAGTGCTTCTAATGTTTCGTGTAAGGGACCTGGATCAGAATGTTGGTTTCTGTATTTCGTGAGGAGGTGCTGAATCATGTATACACCTGCTAATTTCTGCTCGTCTGGGGAAAGGTTCAGGAATGTCTGCGCTACGGTGTCATCATTATATATATCGGGATTGTCAGTCCATAATATGGCTGACCGGGCTAGTTCTTGTTCATCCATAGAATTGAGTACATGGTACCCCATTCTCTCTCGGAGCCTTTTATCAGTCTCCTGGAACTGATGTTCAGAAGAATTCGGGTTTGTTAAGGCAGAGAGAAAAACTCTCTTGCTTTCTGGACGAGTGCCTTTCCTAAGGTAAGTTCCCTTACCTACATACGCTATAGTGTCTGTAGTCCTTTCTGGTTCTTCAGGTTCTTCTTCCTCCTCGGAGGAAGCCTTTTCTTTCTCTTCTTTGTGTATGTCTATCACTTCTTTTCTTATTTTCCTGTACATACTGGCTATGCAAGTCCCCTTGTCGTGTTTTCCTTCAGATATATTTTGACCCCACTTGTTCAGTGCATCTAATTCACTCTGATCTGTCCCAGGCCTGTCTCGTTCTCTTATTAGGCAATTTATGAAAAAACGTAGTATCTGTGCTTGAACGTCAACTTTCTGATGCTCCATGGCATCCTTAATACTGTCAGGGTCTTTCCCAGTCTGAACAAACTGATATATTCTATCTAGGCGCTCCTTCATTCCTGCAAATAACAGCAGGAAATCAGTAGCAGATCTTAACCGTAGTGATGCCATCATCATTCTATCGTCTTTGCCGGGTACTGGATCATATCTGCAAACTGAAAGGTTTTCTTTGAGTATGTCGAGGCGGGGTGATTTGAACGTGAAAGGACTCTGCATATCCCTAAGGTTTACTCTGTGTGTTAATGGCGGGGTCCTGAGACCCCCCATCGCACCTCCTGAGGCGGAAGCTTGGACATTATCTCTCTGTGGAGTCTGTATCTGAACTTGAATTTGTCTTTTAGTAGGGTCAGGTAGACGTGGTTTCGGTAGATCAATTTTAGGTGTGGGAAGTGGTGGAGGTGGTGGAACAGGGGGAATCTGTTGTGGTACTGGCGGAATATGATCTTGGGGCGGGTTACCACCCCCGTCCCTGTCGTTAGGCAGGGCGCGGACAGGCAGATTGGTGTAAGCGGGTGCTACATCCTCTAGATAGGAATTCAGGAATATGTCTTTAGTGGTCCTGTGGGTTACTTTAGTTGGAACCAATGGTGGCGGCAGATTCTTCGGTATTTCTGAAATGGCCTCAGGCGAACCCTCGGCCGCGAGATACATACCGTTTACGAGATTGTTTCGTGCACGGTCTACTTGCTCTGATTTTACTCGGATCCCTTCAGTAACTAATTCGTTTTCTTGGGCTTTATCTGATTCTCTAAGTCTGTCTTCTCTACGTAATTCTTTTTCAGCACGCTTATGTGATTCCTTACGCCAAAACTCTATGGCGTCTTTCTGAGATTGTCTGGCTTTCTTTTTCCATAGTGCTTCCTCTACCTTCATGATGCACTCGGCATCCCATGTTCCGGTAACAGGCCATCTGTGTCTTTCGTCTAGATGTTTAGTATACTCGGCCCATAAGTCTAGATATAATATGGCATCTATGCCATGCTTGTGGTACATAAAATTTCCAGGAGTGTCCCTAGGGGGGATAGGAATTTCTTCCTCTAGTATCCCTTTCCTAGTTCCTATCTGCTTTAACTTGTTGAAAAACGGCATCTTGTTTACTTAGTACTGAATGCTCAATCCTTGCTACTTAATACTGGATACAGCTAGTTATACAAGAACACAATAATACACATTAAAAACAGTCACACTCATACCACGACATTAATCACACGAAAAGACATTTGAGACATATATGACTACCCCCTACACCGGATGTGCTGCTAAACAGCACAGATACACTGCTAAAACAGTGCAGAAACTTGAAATAACGGATGTACTGCTAAACATTACAGATACACTGTCTAAAAACAGTGCAGACCGGACTTGTGTACCCAAACCCGTCTAGATACGTCCCAGCAATGGTACTCACCGGGAAGCACGGAAACAGAAGGCCTCGGAAAACTCGACTGGACTCGACTCGACACGTGGATACTTCGGAAAACTTCGGAAAACTGGTGGGCCTCTTGACACCTCGGACCTTGCTTCTTTCGGCTAGGCTCTGGTCGGGATCCTCCGCACTCCTCACCGCCTCGTCTGGGTACTGATCGCAGTCTTCGTCACCTCCGTGGGCCAGAGGGAGATACAGGAAATCCTGCCGGTACGCGTAGTTTCCTTCTAACTGATGGCAGGGGACAGAGCTTGCAACGCACCAACCGGCGCGTGAGGTGGGGGAGGGGTCCCTATTCGGGCGCCAAAATGTCGTAAATATATAATTTACCGTCTTAATTTGTATGCAGGTAAGTACTTAATCAAGAATAACTCAATCGGAAAGAAAGAAACAGAGTCCGTGGTGTTAGAGTTCTTAGGGGTTTTATTCCTTAAAAAGGAATCGTTCCGGAACTGGATATCAGGTTCCTGGCACCACACTGGGGCCAGGAAGGGATAGAGCAATATTTTATTGACAATACATAGCTTATATACTTAATTTACACCATAGAAACCAATATAGAAGGCGTAACAGCTGAGAGAAGACAAGATAACAGCATCCACGTGTTACTAGTACGTAATCAGAAGGCGTGGACTAGGCGTGAACTAGAGGTGTGCGCTAGAAACGTCACAGGTAGGTGTCACAAGGGGGTGTCACTAAACAGAAATGTTGCAATGTCAGCAGAAATCGGAAGCTTGGATGCGCGCGCAGCTGCATGACGTTGATTGACGTGAAACTGGAGGGTGCAGGGGGCTTGACATTTACACTGACGGAAAGAGACAGAAGTCTGGCATGTCAGATCAACTCGTACTTCTATCATATCTGATATCTGATGTTTGGGAACCATATTATCTGAACGGAAAAGGTCTCTGGGGCAGAAGCTATTCTATACTGACTATGAGTGCGTGTATAAGCGCCTGAGTGTCTGCATGAGAAGCGTGGGGGGCATGGGCCTTCCATGGGAGCATGGTAACAGAGGCTATGAATTACTTGCATGGAGACAGGCCGGCCCTTTGGCTCTGCAGCTGGGGGATGTTTACTTAAACTAGTAGGCAGGAATGTATTTTCGAGGAGCGGAACAGATAATTTGAAGGTTGTAGTCAGTCTTGGCAGGCAGCAGGCTGAGCTAAGCGCGGTGGGCCGTGCTGGAAGTAAGTCAGAGTTCACGGGTACAGAGGCAGCCTGGGCTGAGGCTTTCAGAGTCAGAAGCCAGAAAAAAGGCTCAATGGCAGAAATTCAGGGCCTACTTTGCCAGAGCTGAAAAACGTGTAAAGTACACTACAAAAAGACGTTGGCATAGCATAATTAGGAACGGACTATTCAACCCATTCAGGGTGGGTCTGAAAGAGGACATGTTAACGTTGGACGCAAATGTATTTGCGTCTTCATAGCTGGCACAGGAGGGAAGTTACATGCACTTTAAGCTGGTACATGGAGACGGTGGGGTACACGCTAGGGAACCCAACTTGACCATAAAATGTTATATTTCCTCATACCTGATGACCTATATATTCTGTATCCAAATTTTTGGGCAAAGATCTTGACTAATGTGGTTAATGCCTCTTCCTTAGCAGGTTTCCCACCGAAATGGGCAACCTCGGTCATAGTCCCTATTTTTAAAAAGGGGACTAGAGGGGACCCCTCCTGCTATAGGCCAATCTCCCTGTTGGACTCTGCTGTAAAAATCTTGGGCAGAGTCATTTTACAGAAACTAGGGGATTGGCTGCCGGGCAGGGGGGTGCTCTCTAACCTCCAGTATGGTTTTAGAGAATATAGGAGTACCATGGACCAATGCTTAAATCTGCACCTCCTCATTAGCAAATATACAATTAAAGGATGGTCATTTATACTTGGGGTTCATGGACTTATCATCAGCGTTCGATCTGGTTAATCGTTCTAAATTATGGAGAACCCTACGGGAAATAGGTATAGATGCATCCTTGGTTAACTTTCTAAGTGACCTTCACCAGGACCTCTCTGCTTCTGTCAGGGTTACGCAGGACCGCCGGTGTACAGGTCAATTTAGTTCTAGGAGGGGGGTCAGACAGGGTTGCATACTGGCCCCTCTCCTTTTTACTATCTATATTAATGCCCTCGAAAAAGCCCTGGGCGTGGCTACCCTAGAAACTCCGCGTATAAGGGGATCGGGGATTCCGGTCCTCCTGTACGCGGATGATTTGCAGGGCTCGACAAATCCACTCGACCGCTCGCATTTGCGAGGTAAATTTTATGAGGTTGAGCTATTTTTAGGTAATACTCGCCCTTTCTGGCGAGTAGGCAAACATACTAACTTTTGTCATCGTCTTTGAAAACGGAGAAAATGTGACAAGATAACAAGATTTAAAGGCCTTTTTATTGCTCACAAAGCAAATGAGCAATAAAGATGCTTTTAAATCTTACCTTGTCACATTTGCTCCGCTTTCAGAGATGGAGGTCAAGTAGGTTACTGTTAGGTCGAGGAGTTTTTTTAAAATACTAGACCTGCAGGACTAGTAAAATTTTTCAGATTTGTCGAGCCCTGATGTGGTTTTACTTGCTCGCACTGGACTGGGCCTACAGAGGTTGTGGCAGCTTCATGGAGTCCCTTAACCTAAAAGTCAATATTAAAAAATCACACGTAATGGTGGCCGGTGCCCGAAGGAAGAATAGCAAGGTTAAAACCTTCACTTGTATGGGTGCGGAATTAACGAGGGTTCCGGTCTTCACCTATTGGGAGTCCTCTTTGATGAGAAGGGCAACTGGGGACCTCAGCAGAAGCTGAAGAGCAATGTTGTTGCAAGATCAACAACAGCCCTTCTTAGCTTCTCTAAAAGGTTGGGAGCAAGTCCCGTGGAGGTTATGCTCAAGATATACAAATCCAAGTGTTTAGCAATTGCCTCTTATGGGGCAGCCATATGGGGTTACGCACCTGTGAGTAAAATACAAGTGGTAGAAAACAGGTTTCTTAGAACTCTCTTGTCAGAACCCCAGTCGACCCCGACATTTTCCCTACATACTGAACTAGGCTTAGGTTATATCTCAGACCACCTAAAAATGTCCCCACTGATTTGTTGAACGAAAACGTGGCTAAATGAGGAGATTACTCTTAATCACCTGATCCTAAAAGATTGTGTAGCCCTCGAGAAGGCAGATAGAATCCCATGGCTGACGTACTTTAGAGCGGCGTGCGCCAGACTAGGACGACCGGAAATATATACATCTCCGGAGGGCATAAAGAAAGAGGATTTAGGTTGGATTAAATACAACTTTCGGAATTTGTTGGAGGTGGGAAGGGAGGAGCAGGAGCTAAGAAAACCAAGTGTCAGAAGCAATGATGGCTTACTAACCTCCCCATCTATTGAACCGTATCTAAAGATTGTTACCAAGCCGTTCCACCGCTTTTTGTTAGTTAGATTTCGGATCAATTTAATTCATCTTACTCTGGGCATATTTCCCAATTGGGGGAAACCGGAAGATGCCGCACCATCCTCCTGTGATAGGTTTTCCATACAAGACACACTTCATCTTGCAATGTTCCTCAAGCATTTCTCAGAGGCGCGTAAACATTTTTTAAACCCCATATTACAAGAAGCTGTATTTGTACAAGTACGGCCTGTGCTTTTATATCTGCAATTGTTGAATAGTGTGCATGTTATAGATGGCAGACAAAGTGCATTCTCCCCCCACCACACTGCATGCTTTACAAGGACCCAATCCCACATCAAACTCTGGAGTCGTACTTGATTTTCTGCAGTGTGCTTGTTTATTAAAATTAAGTTCACAGGTCAATTACCTCATTGACCTACCAATCTCTTTATTTATTCGTACATATTCCAACACAGTATTTAAGAGTAAACTTGCACTTATATACAATATATACATTCACCGCCCATTCCCAATGGGCCTTTAATTTGAGTTCAGGGTTGCGCCAGCAGGCCACAATCCAGATCACCTGCTCCCTTAACGTTAACCCCGTTCTGGTCAACAGAGCCGCAGGTGAGGAAAGCGCCCACTTGGGCAACCATAGGCCTCCGGGGTAGGGCTGAAAAGCCAAGGCCACCAGCAGGTCGGCCCCAACTCTCCCGCCAGCCCAGAGTCCATAATGATTTAGCAAACCTGTTCAGAGTTAACTGTCTCTAGACAAGAAGTTCCCGTGGTATTCTTGTCCGGAACCCCGCTATTGCCCTAACTGAATCCTTATTAATAGGGATGGGTGGGTGGGTGTCTTCTCTTGGAGACGTCCGACTCCTGGGCGATCAGCGAACAAAGAGGGGGCCTCTAGGCTGGTCGCGGGCTTTTAAGCCTCGCGCCCTACTATCACTTCCGGGGCGTACCTCGACCCTTGTTCCCATTGGTCCTGGCGCCGCGCTCACTTCCGGGTCACATAACCCGGAAGCGATCCTACTCCGGGTCGGCCCTTTGGCTGCCACTAACGACGCCATTCCCCGAGGGGGTTGGCGCCTTCCATAGATGGCAGACAAAGTGCATTCTCCCCCCACCACACTGCATGCTTTACAAGGACCCAATCCCACATCAAACTCTGGAGTCGTACTTGATTTTCTGCAGTGTGCTTGTTTATTAAAATTAAGTTCACAGGTCAATTACCTCATTGACCTACCAATCTCTTTATTTATTCGTACATATTCCAACACAGTATTTAAGAGTAAACTTGCACTTATATACAATATATACATTCACCGCCCATTCCCAATGGGCCTTTAATTTGAGTTCAGGGTTGCGCCAGCAGGCCACAATCCAGATCACCTGCTCCCTTAACGTTAACCCCCTTCTGGTCAACAGAGCCGCAGGTGAGGAAAGCGCCCACTTGGGCAACCATAGGCCTCCGGGGTAGGGCTGAAAAGCCAAGGCCACCAGCAGGTCGGCCCCAACTCTCCCGCCAGCCCAGAGTCCATAATGATTTAGCAAACCTGTTCAGAGTTAACTGTCTCTAGACAAGAAGTTCCCGTGGTATTCTTGTCCGGAACCCCGCCACAGGACGAGGAGCTTACTGGCGGACTCGACCTCCCCCCCCTGCGCTCAAGAGCTTCGGAGACGGCCCCTAGGACTGTTTCTATGAAAATCTCCATACCCGCCTCCGACAGGTGAACTCCGTCCTCCGCGTATAGCTCCGGCCTGTCTGCCTGTATTAATTTGTGACGAATCGCTTTAATACTAGATTTCTGCAGGATTTCCGCCACCGACTGGTTCAGCCTTTTAACGGATCTGTTTATTGCTTTCATGGGTGCGCCCCGAGCCCACACGAGTCTAGGGATGACTTCCGACCATAGTACTATAGCTTCTGGGAAAATGTTTTTGATTGCTGCTAGAGTCGAGAACAGGGACTCCTTCACTTCTCTCCTTCCGCCCGGAATCATATTGTTGCCTCCGCAGTGCAACACGAATACGTCTGGCAAAGGCATGCCTCTGGCCAAGGCCGTTTTCACATCCCTCGGGACGTCCGCCAGGCGCTGCCCGCCTATCCCCACCCAATGATGGTCACAACCTCGCATCATGGTCACCCTGTCCCTGAGTGTCTTTTCGAAGTGAGCCCCGGCCCTGCGAATGAAGGAGTGGCCACACCAACAGATTTGGGTTCTCTTAGGGGAGGTACCTAGAGTAAATATGAAGAGTAAATGTGAAGAGATACAGTCAGCCGATTCTAACAACGGGGACGAAGGCTAAAGACATGTTAGACTAATTGCGGGCGAATATAACGTTCGTAACAAGCTGATTTCCAGCGACCCAACCTCTTGATTACCTGTTCGGGTAGGCCTAAGCCAGCAGCTGTTGTCGCTGCTCCAATTCTAAACGAATGTGATGTAAAATCGGCTGGATCAACTCCGATCCGTGCCAGGGTCATTTTAACTACTCGAGTGAACTGGAACCTGGTAAGGGGTAACCCACTCTCATGAATCAATAGTCTATCGTCCGCTCCCTGGGGCCTGGCTTGGAGGAATAGCCTCAGCAAGTTGACTGGACAGAAGGCCTCACCCTCTACTCTACCCAATTGTAACCAGGTACCTTTACCCAGTGGATCCGTCTTCGATCTCCGCACCCTAAGCCGCAGGACACCTTTTGACTCGATTATATCCGAGCACCTCAGACCCCCTTCCCTATCCGATTTGGACGCCGGAAGTAATTCTGAAATTCGCAGGGCCCCGCAAAAGGCTAGGGTATAGGCCACCCGGAACAGTTGCGTCTCATACTGGGAGAAACAAACGAACGGTAGAGCTTCTAAGATTTTAATCAATTTTTCTACGTCTATCGGCCTCCTAGAATCTTTCTCCCCGGGTGCCAGGCACTCCCAACCTCTCATTGCTCTTCTAACTCTCTGATCTTTTGTCGGATCAGACACCCCCCGTAGACCCGCATAAAATGCTAACGCCGACAACTGTCTTTTCATGAATGCTACCGACTTCTCTTGCTCTTTCTGCTGCACAATGAAGCCTAATACACTCTGGGGGGCAAAGATGTCCGCTACCCCCACACCCCTCAGGTATGCCATATACGACTCCCATGATCTCTGATACATACTCTTAGTCCTCGGGGCCAAGGATGCAGATATCAACTCGGCGGCTGTGGGGCACCAAACTTCCATAGCTCCGCTGGGAAGGCTGACATTGACGTCTCCGCCTGGGGCCAATGCTCCCGGAATTCTGTTAACTTAAAACGAGACAATGCATCAGCCGCTTTGTTTTCTACACCTGGAACATGCTTAGCAGAGAATTGGACATTATGGCTCAGGCATTGCAAAACCAGTTCTTTCAATAACCTGAGTACCCAAGTACAGGTAGCCCTCTGGCTATTAATCACCATGACTACAGACATGTTGTCCGACCAGAATACTATACTCCTGTTTGCCAGCAGATCTCCCCACAAGTGCAAAGCTACCACTATGGGGAAAAGTTCTAGAAAGGAAATGTTAGTAGTCAGGCCTCGCTCGATCCAGTCATCTGGCCAGCACTGCATACACCATTTTTGACCAAATATAGCTCCGAAGCCAATACTACCTGCAGCATCGGTGAAAAGCTCAAGATCCGTATTAGAAGAACAGGCTGCTCGCCACAACACCGTGCCATTGAAATCCCTCAAAAAACTTCTCCAAATCAGAAGGTCCTCTCTAACTTCGGCTGAAAGCCTCACCCTGTGGTGTTTGGCCCGCAGCCCAGACATTGCCCTCGCTATACTTCTGGAGAAGGCCCTGCCCATAGGAATGACACGCAGAGCAAAGTTCAGTTGACCCAAGAGGACTTGTAGCTGATGTAAGGTTACCTTCCTTGCCCCCAGGCAGTTATCGATAGCGGCCCTAAAGGCATCGACCTTGACTTTTGGCAGCCTGCACACTCCTGCCGTTGTATCAATCTCTATGCCCAGGAAGGTCAGACACGTGGTCGGGCCTTCGGTTTTCTCCGCCGCCAAAGGTACTCCGAGCGCCTCAGCCAAGCGCTGGAAGCCCAGCAGGGCCTTCCTGCACGACTGAGAACCCTCAGGACCCATGAACAGAAAATCGTCCAGGTAGTGGACTACTGAATGCGAGCTGTCCGAGGCCAGAAACTGCTCGACCGCCCTTTCCAGGAACCTTGCGAAAGTCTCGAAAACTGCACAGGCAATAGAACACCCCATGGGCATGCACAAATCCAAAAAATAGCTACCGTCAAATGTGAAGCCCAAGAACCTGGTATCGTCCGGGTGGACGGGAAGTAACCTAAAGGCTGATTCAATATCAGCTTTAGCCATTAAGGCTCCTTCCCCAAACGCCTGCAATTTCTCAATAGCCGTGTCAAATTTGGTATACTTCACCGAGCACAGATCTGGGTCTAACTTGTCGTTGACCGAAAGCCCTGGAGGACTTGAAAGATTATGGATCAGACGGAATTTACCTTCCTCTTTTTTCGGAACTAGACCCAATGGGGAGCAAACCAGATTATGGATAGGTGGTTCTGTAAACGGACCCCCGACCCGCCCCAATGCTACCTCCTTCATGATCTTCTCTCGAGCTGCCTCCATATTCCGCAACACTGAGCTTTGATTACGAGGTGGGACATTGGAAGGGGGGGCTGAAGACGGGATACGGAATCCAATTGTAAAACCATGCAGTAGGAATTGAGCCTCCTCAAGATTATCGTACTTACTGAGGAGGTGTGTCAGGACATGCCGTTTAATTGGAGTTGGAAGCTTTGTCGGGAGTCTTAGTTGGCTTTCCTTTTGGGGCACTGTGGCTGGGCTGCTCTTTGGGGTTACCAGTTTTCTTAAAACACCTAACCTCGGGATGAGAGGTACCCCCGCAGTAGGAACAGCAGTGTTTGAATTTACACGAGACCCCCCTGGTACACTCATTTCTATTAAACTGCCAGCAGGCCTGTTTTTTCTCACCAACCCCTTTGTCGGTCCGAAAGGACTGGCTCTGAGTTGAGGGGACCGGGGTAGGCGTGGAAGGGGTGGAATAGAAGACTGTATGCCATAAATTAATCTCCCGCTGGTCCCATGCTATACCCGGGTGAACTGCCTTCATCTGTCTGAACATTTTATCGTATTTCAGCCACCCCTGGCCTGGAAACTCTGTTGCCGCTCCATGTATCAGGGATATGTAGCTCATCATTTGTGGGCCTAAAACCGGATACTTCTCAAGCATAACAGCGGCATATATTGCGAATCCCGTGATCCAATTCTTCATGGACCATTCCACCCACGATTTCTTCTGATTGTAATCTCCCTCTTTCCCGCCCTTGGGTTTTCCGGCCGCCACCCCTGCATTGATAAGGTCGAACACTTCTACGTATTCGCCTCTGAGTATCCTGTCCTTCACATCTGCTGGCACATGCCAAGTGATCCCCGCGGATGGCGATAAGGTCATTGAGGACGAACCGAACATTAACGGGCTGAATGCTAGTAACGGGGAACCAGCTGGTTGCCCCCCCAACCCCCCATGCATCTGGCCATTAGAGGGACCCGCCACATCAACTACGGCGTTCGCCATTGAGCCCTGACTTGGACCCCCCAGGTTGGAGTAAGCAGTCATCGCTAAGGGGGACCCGTGAGCCGTGTAGGCAGGAAACATTGAGCTTACAGGGCTGCTACCTATCGCTTGACCATGCGACCCATATAATTGCATCCCTGGTAACTGAGCGACCCCCCCGGGCTGAACCCAAACTTGCGACACTCCGCTACCCGGCTGTGCCACTACTGGCGGTAACATACCGTGCGGACCGGACCCCCCCACAGAAGTGACGGGGAACCCTCCTATCTGCGTGGGCCTAGATGCATCATACTGCCCGTCGGTGTCATCTGGGTCATTATCTGGGCCTGAGTTCGAATCAATTGTCTCTGGCACCTCCTCCTCACCTGGTGATACTGGTCGTGAATCCGTCGGCCTAGACCGCTTGCCTCTTGCCGAGCTTCTAAGCTTTTCTGGGGTATGCTTCGCTCTTTTGCCTCTCCCCCTCTCCTCCTGAGAGTTCGCATCTGCTCTAGCCCCGTCTCTCATATTCTTTAGTACCCAATCCATGCCTTTTTCCCTTGTGAATTCCAGCAGTTCCGTAAAGGCAAGGTATTCCTCATTCTTGGCTGCGGGTTGTTTACCCTTCGGCACCTTCTTCGACGGCATCCTGCACTTAAAGAAAACAACGTTAAAACTTGTCGAGAAACCCCAAAGGACTTTTAGGCCCACCGCGCCGCGGATGGGCCCGGACCCCAGGGAATCGGATGATCGAGCGCCAGCGCTCGCCCTCCCCCTGGACATGAGGATTTACCACGGCAATCCCCCCCCCGCGATTAATATTTAAATCAAAAGAAATAAACACGAAAGTTGTAAAGAAATCCAGCACACACTGCAAGGCCCGCTAACCTACACCACGAGTCGGATTAACTCTCGCTGTATACTCCTACGCGATGTTCCCACGATGTCTTCTCTTGGAGACGTCCGACTCCTGGGCGATCAGCGAACAAAGAGGGGGCCTCTAGGCTGGTCGCGGGCTTTTAAGCCTCGCGCCCTACTATCACTTCCGGGGCGTACCTCGACCCTTGTTCCCATTGGTCCTGGCGCCGCGCTCACTTCCGGGTCACATAACCCGGAAGCGATCCTACTCCGGGTCGGCCCTTTGGCTGCCACTAACGACGCCATTCCCCGAGGGGGTTGGCGCCTTCCATTTTCAGCGTAGCTAGGTTTCTGGTGGCTGCGGCCAGGGAAAATAATAAAAGACTTATTTGTACGTAACTACATAGTAGGACCAACAGGGGACTTATGGTTTTAATTTCCAAAACCCAATGATGCACTTTAGATTGTAAATATCGTACCTTTGAATTGTTCTCAGTATTGGAAAAAGGACACTTTAAGTAACCGCCCTGTGATACATTCAATGTTTAACTTTTGTATTGTAAATTATGTATGTATGAACAATAACCAACAAATGCTTATTTATTTTTTTAACTATTTTAACAATTGGTGGATGTATGTACTGTTTCTTCTTTTATGATTTTAATTAATCGAAATAAAGATCTGTGACTGACTGACTGAATTCGGCTCAAGAATATCATATATAAATGCATATGCCATGAGTAATCTCAAAAATGCATCTGACATTCAATCTGTGTCTCCGAAAAGTTGATTTAAATATACCCTTTGTGTATACATGTGCAATCTTTCATGTGGCATTGGTGTTCTCACTGGCAATATCTCCACACCAATTATGTAACCCTGATAGACTATCTTGAGTGGGCCTGCACCCTTATTAAAAAATTGTTAAAAATGTGCAAAGTGATATAGTTATTTGAACTTTATTCCTATTGAACCAGTGTCACGACTCTTTTTAAGCACTTGAAATATGCTAGAAATTAAGCCATATAGGAGCTGAAATTGATTCTGTAGCAGATTAAATGGCAAGGTTGTGATTTATGTAAATACAGATAAGCACAATATGTGCATTAAGCAAAATATTGTTCCTCCTGCAGATTGATTGAACATCAGACAGCTTTGCCTTTGAGCAGAAAGTACGTGAAGGATTAGATTCCATTCTTCTGAAAACCAATAAAATCAGGTATTTTTTAATATCACGTCATCCAAATGTCTACTGATTAAATACAATTTATAGATGTAGCAATCTAATAAAAGGATTTCAATTTTAGAATTCGTTCAAGAGAAGCAGTGTCAAAAGTCTATATAAAACTACCCAGGTCCAAACGATTGACCAGTTTTTGGAAGTAAGAAATATATTTTCAACTGATGAATACTATAAATGCAATGTGAAAAGTAGTGCAAGACAAAACAAATCATGTGAGTTTAATTTAAATGTTGTAGTTTGGTGTATATTTGGTGCAAGGAAACAATGAGTATTAGGCCATGTCTATTATTTTTGAGTTGTGATGTCTCTTGATGAAGTAAGGAAAGTTGTTTCATCTAAATGAAATCCCTTGTAGGCATTTTTATTTGATATTGTTTATTCAGCCCAAGCCTCCAAGGGTATATTGAGTTTTCCTACATATTTTTGTCAATATGTTTTGGGCTCTTGCCTGTCTCGTCTACTTGGGCCTCCCAGACGAATGAGGCACCATTTTTATCGGAAGACTCGGGGGAGCCATGGGTGGTAGCAAATTTGTGTCAGCCCGGTGATGCCACAACTTTCTCACACAAAAATGTGAGAAAAAACAGTTTATTCAGCTAAAATTGAGGTTTGCAGAGGATTCTGGGTAAGAAAACTTTGGGGGATCGACGCAAGCCATAACTATCTGGCATCCTCTCGGTGTCTAGTTTTCAAAAATGTATAGGTTTGCTAGGTTTCCTTAGGTGTCGGCAGAGCTAGGGTTCCAAAACTACAGCTAGGCACTTTGCAAAAAATAATTTCACTGGGAAATGGTGGTGTGTCCACCTCGCGTTTTGGGCCGTTTCCTGTTGCAAACACTAGGCCTACCCACAGAAGTGAGGTACCAGTTCAGTTCAGTTTTTAACGTCTTTATTTCGATTTTTCATCATAAAAGACACATATATACACAAAAATTACATTGTCTACAATGGGTGCAACAAAGTCATAACGATATAAATATTTAAATACATGTAATAACCAAATCAGAAAAGAAGAACAAGACAAAATCATTAAAGGAAGACAAGTGAAGTTAAGATCTCAATTAAACATACATGTAAAGACGTCAAGAGAAATGGTAAAATCATTTGAGCGTATATAAAATTAGCAGATCATCAATACTATTAAATTCATAGACCAAAAAAGCAGTCGGATAACATGGTATACAAGTTATTTAGAACATGATTTATAAACTGATTGACTTAATCCTTATCAGCCAAGCCCACCCGAGGAATTTCGCCAATCCTATAGTTAGCCATTCAGATGTATTCGTTTTCAAGATGTACAGTGCTTCACTACTCACTCGGGTGTTTAGTCTAGTACATACAGGTTTCAGCCACTTATTACGAGGTTCGCAATAAGCAGTACAGACAAATAAAAAATGGCCTAGTGTTTCTTCACAGACGGCACAACAGGGACAGAAACTTGACTCCAGCCTCTGCCAGCCGCTAGTAAAGGCCCTCAAGGGCAACGTGCCTACACGGAACTGATGGTATAGTTTCCTGTCTAATGTTTTAAGGATAACATCCCAGTATACTTCTTTGTTAGGAACTGCTTTGTGGAGCAAGAACTGGCCTGTCAAGTTCACTTTCTCAGAAAGTGCCACGTGTTCCGTTTTTACCATGGACCAGAAAAGAAGTTTGAATTCATCCTTAGTAGGAAAGGTTTGGGAACCCGGCTCTGACCATAGCAAAGGTAGGCCCATTTCAATAAGAATGTTCTTAATTTGCTTTAGCCACGGTATGTCACCTGCCCCTTGTTGCAGTCTCACATCCTGAAGCTCACGGGCAAACATGGCCAGTTCCGGGGTGGACCATATGCGTCTCCATAGTACCACCATCCTATACTGGGCCTGATGTTTAATGGTGTGCATGCCCATGTCCAACAAAAGTGGAAGGACTGGTGTTGATGGGGGGAGACTAACTAAGTTACGAAGAAATTTATTCTGTATCCTATCCAGGACAGCCAGGTCCACACAACCCCAAATATCTGCCCCATACAATATGGCTGAGCTGATTTTAGCACTATAGATTTTGAGTGCGGGCAGTACTCTTTTAGTCAGGGAGCGCCGCTGCTCTTTTACTAGGCAACCAGTCAAGCGGGCAAATTTCAGACAAAGTGCCGCTACTTGATCTTTCCATTTTAACCTATAATCCAAGGTAACACCAAGATAAGTCATTACATCGACCTGTTCCAGTCTGGACCCATTCATTAAAACATGGCCCCTCAATGGCTTTTTCTTGGTCAGGACCATGAACTTGGTTTTATTAATATTAATCTCAAGATCGTTCATATTACAAAAATCCATGAATTTGTTTATTGCATCCTGTAAACCCTTCTGTGTTTTGGCCAATATGAGAGTATCATCTGCAAAAATTAAAAGAGGGAATTTTGTCCCACCCAGTGAAGGAGCATCAGTGGGGGTGTCTGAAAGGAACTTAACCACCTGATTAATGAAGAGCACAAATAGGGTGGGGGCCAGGACACAGCCCTGCCTCACACCACGGGTCACGGGGAAGGATTCGGTAACCTGGCCCTGACGACCCCATCTGACTCTTGCAAAATTACCCTCATGCATCCTAATGGTAAGTTCTAATAGTGCGGTAGGGACCCCCATCCTTCTCAATGCAGCCCACATCTTCCCTCTAGGGACCAGATCAAACGCTGATTTGAGGTCCACAAATGCAGCGAAGATCTTCCCGTCTCTCAGTAACACAGTTTTCCAATAGATCATGACAAATCTTAATATCTGATCAACTGTGCTAATGTGTGCCCTAAAACCAGCATGCATTGGAGACAGGATATCTACTTCTGACATCCACGTGTGAATTTTCCCCAACAACATTCTGGCTATTACTTTTTGAAGGGCGTCAATGAGGCTGATGGGGCGGTAGTTTCCCGCATCAGATCTATCCCCTTTTTTATGCACTGGCAAAATCTCAGCCCCTTTCCAGGAGTTTGGGATCCCAGTGCCCCTAGCTATAGCGTTTGCTAAGATTAATATATACGGGACCCAGTGCATTTGATCATATTTGAAGAGGTCCGCAGGGATGCAATCCATGCCGGGGGCTTTGCCATTCTGCACTTGTTTAAGAGCAGAAATAGCTTCGGTTTCGGTAAAAACAACGTGATCAAGTGAGGACAATTCAGGCTGCACACTGGCATCTTCCCTAATGGTAGTAAGGGAGATCCGTTCCGTGTGGCTGAACTGCGCCTCATAATGCTTGACCCATTGCTCTGCGGGGACGTGGTTTGCCGGAGTATGTAATTCCCCCGATTCTCCCCATTTCACAACCTCCCAAAATCTTTGTTGGTTAGATAAAGTGCTTGCCTGGTATAAGTCTAACCAACGCTGGTCATCCCATTTGATTTTTGCCTCTTTTAATGCTTTCTTATAATTCACCCTAGCTATCCTTATATCCGCACATGATTTGGATTTGATAGCACTTAACAGAGAGCTGTGGGCAATACTACAGGTCTTATCGTACCATTTCAGCCTAGGATGTGCTTGGGCTTTATTACTTCCTCCCTTAACAGTTTTGATAAAAAAAGACTTAATTTTATTAAAAAGAGACTCATGAATTGTCCCAATTTGGTCGAGTGGAGTACCAGCCTCAAGTATGGGTGCCATCTGTTTTGTGGCCGCTAAGACCTCCATGGCGATCCTGCTAATAGTAGCAGTGTTGTCTTGGAGCCCAGCCCATTTTACCCTTCTGCAGTCATTTGTAAGGCCAGCATCTGCAGTATCAATATTTGTAGCATGGTTCATGCGGAGACCCTCATATACTGATAGTGATATCACCAGGGGATTATGATCACTCTCAGATCTACTGACTACTTCCATGTCCACCAACATTTTCCAGAACTCTATCTTAAGCAGAAAATAATCAATACGACTTGAGTTTGTGGAGTTATCAAATGTAACTTTTCCCATCGGGTCTGATTTGGTCCTACCATTCACTGCACGTAAGTCCCATTCAAGACAAAGACCCAACCATTGCATAACTGCCTCCGTAACTTTTTTAATAGGGGGAACAGACAAAGGGGGAATATTCCAAAGCTGATCAATTTCCCCATATCCCCCACTATCAAGGTTGGGAAACGGTTCGAAACAACAGTTGAAATCACCTGCCACCATGACACAGCTGTCACTACTAATGTCATTCAATAGGGAGTCAAGTTCAGCTACCACTCCCGCAGGCTTCCCACCTGGTATCCCTCTAGCATATATATTAAACAGAAAAAAGTCCTGGTTATTGTTATCTGTTAATTTCAGCGCTAGAATATCATCATTACCCAAAGTAGGGAGTTCAGTGATGGTGATGGCTAAGGATTGTCTGATCCAAATGACTAAACCTCCTGAGGGGCGGCCCTTCGGTCCTTTGCTGGCTGGTTTATAGTAATTAAGATAGCCAACCCGATAGATAGCTTCTGTTGACCAACTTTCCTGCAGGATGATTACATCATGTAGATCCACAAAAGAGCCCCAAGCGGCCTCTGACATTTTCCCCTTTAATCCCGCTATATTCCAAGACAAGACTGCAAGGGTGTATATTGTTTTCTCTGCCATATTGGCAGTTGGGTTAACAATAGCCTTAGTAATTATCTGTCTGGGGTTACCTGACAAGAATGTTTCCCTTTTTTCCACCCTCTTAGGTTTTACGCTAGGTATGGAAACAGTCTCTACCCCTGAAACACACACATTTTTTGGAGAGCAAGTTACTACAGCGCTAGCACTCCCAGTATTCAATTGTTCTACATCAAGTCAATCCACGCCTTCTAGACCGGAAAGGGGAGCAAACCGGTTCGCAAGGTGAGGATAGAACATTGGATAGAGCGGGGTGTCGAAATGAAATCTCCCTCTGGGCCTGTCCCTTCTCGAGTGTTGAAACGGAGTGTGGGATCTATTAGCATATAAAGCTGGATAAAAATAATGCAATAGTAAGGTTTGTACGTCCCCAACTCTACCAAATCTTGGTTCCCTGCCGATGTATTCGGCAACCCAGGGCTCTCTGAAGCTGACCACCACACAATCCCCCTCAAGGTCTTTCTTACCATAACCTATCCAATCCACCCTCCTTACGTTAAGTATTTCAGGGTTTAGGTTAGGAGGGAGTGGCCGGTTTTTATTAAGCCAAAATGTAACCTTGTTATAAAGATCCTTGTGTGTTTCCCTCTTGCCATGTACAAGCGGAGCCACGCCAGTTAAAACGATTGTATAAGGCACTGACTCCGGTGGAAGGTTCACACACTGTTTCTTTGGGATGGGTTTGGCAATGGGCTGATGGGTAGTGTTTTGGCCCCTGGCTGGTGTTGGATTTTTCTGAACCTGCTGGTTTTTTGTGGGCTTAGGCCTTGCAGGGTTCTCTGTAGAGGGTACTTTCTTAAGAGCGGGTCCAGTTTTTTGCGGGGCCTTTGGTTTAGAAGCTCCTACTTGTGTGTTATTACCCCCCGCTTTATTATTTGTCACAATCATGGGCTTCGGATTGGACGGGACAGGAGGGGACAGACCAGCTCTTGCTAAGCTGGAGAGAAGTCTGTCAGAAGTCGCTATATTATCCTTCACTAGCAAATCTAAGGTGTCCATTTTTGTGTTTAACAACCTTGTCCTTTCAAAGAGGGGTAAAAGAAGAGATTTGAATAGCAACTCAATTTTAGCCAAAAATATCTCTTCTGTAATGCTAATCATAGTCATAGTCTCACCCCCCCCTTGTTGGGTAGTAGCGTTAGTATTAGGTGGCTGTAGGGGCGAAGCTGAGGCATTTACCACCCCCTCAGTTTGTTCCTCCAGATCTGGTGAGGCAACCCTCTTGCGTTTCCCAGGATTCTGAGTCGGTGTCTGTTCTAATAGGGAAGGAGAATCCATTAGATCATTACTAATGTTAAGTTTTGGAGAGTCTGAAAGACCAGAATTATCCCCGGACTGATCTAAACAAATGGTCCCACTATTAGGTAAGTTCTCATGTGCAGTATTAAAAACATTTTCCTGGTTAGAATTCGTTATCTCCCCAGTATGAATCTCAGAAACAGGTGCCAACATTACATCTACATTACTATCCGAGTTCAACGTGGAGAGTGGGACAGGGGAGACAGCCTCGCTTATTTTACCTAGTGAAGAACGCTTGCCAGTAATAATGTCAAGCGAAAGGCGTTTTTCAACTAAGGCGATCTCCTTCTCTAATATGGCAGTTGAACGTTTAAAAAATTGATCAATTGTACCAGTAAAGGTACCATTAGAGGTGGAGACCTGAACCTGCCTCTCCTTGCCAGATCTTAGGGTCATTTTTGTTATTCTTTTTAGGGTACAGCAGACAGGAATATTACCAACCTTAATACTCAGTTAGCAAAGCCACTCAGGACACAATGTTAATCTTTCCAAATAAGGGGACTTTAACGTCACTATGAACACAAAATATAACAGTATAAATATAACCAAGGTACAATTTAAGGAGAGTAGTAAGGAAGGAAAATGTTAATAATGGGGCCCAGCCCAGCCACCTCCGGCCCCGGACGGCCACAGACGGTCCCGCCCTTGTCCCGGGCTTCTCCCGGGACGCTCCCGCGTAGCGGGTAGTTACCTTCACTTAAGTAGGAAGTCCATAGGATTAAAGGCGGGGCGTGGTGATGGCCAGGGAGAGCGGCCAGCTGGTCAGAGGCGCGGTGTGCAGGGACTTCTGGGATTGGAAGTCCTGCCCCGCTCGCTCGCAGCCCTGGTCCTCCCACGCAGATGTGTCACAGATTACCCTCGACCTCTGGGGCGCAGCGGGACCCGCGAAGCGGGTTCCGCAAGTCGTGAAGGGCTGGCAGGGTCCAAAAAGAGTGTCCGTAGAAAGCAGCAACAGGCAGCAAACAACAAGGGTTTCCCACGTCGGAAAGTCAATTACCGCCCTTTAAAGGATTAAAGGCGGGGCGTGGTGATGGCCAGGGAGAGCGGCCAGCTGGTCAGAGGCGCGGTGTGCAGGGACTTCTGGGATTGGAAGTCCTGCCCCGCTCGCTCGCAGCCCTGGTCCTCCCACGCAGATGTGTCACAGATTACCCTCGACCTCTGGGGCGCAGCGGGACCCGCGAAGCGGGTTCCGCAAGTCGCGAAGGGCTGGCAGGGTCCAAAAAGAGTGTCCGTAGAAAGCAGCAACAGGCAGCAAACAACAAGGGTTTCCCACGTCGGAAAGTCAATTACCGCCCTTTAAAGGATTAAAGGCGGGGCGTGGTGATGGCCAGGGAGAGCGGCCAGCTGGTCAGAGGCGCGGTGTGCAGGGACTTCTGGGATTGGAAGTCCTGCCCCGCTCGCTCGCAGCCCTGGTCCTCCCACGCAGATGTGTCACAGATTACCCTCGACCTCTGGGGCGCAGCGGGACCCGCGAAGCGGGTTCCGCAAGTCGTGAAGGGCTGGCAGGGTCCAAAAAGAGTGTCCGTAGAAAGCAGCAACAGGCAGCAAACAACAAGGGTGGTACCATTTTTCTCGAAAGACTTTGGGGAACGCCAGGTGGGTGGAATTTTGTGACACCACGCAGATTCCAGAACTTTCCACAACAGAAATGTGATGAAAATGTGATTTTTTGGGCAAATGTTTTAGGTTTGCAAGGGATTTTGGGTAACAGAACTTGGTGAGGGCCAGTCAAGTGACCCATCCTTGATTTCCCTGGGTGTCTATATTAGAAATGTTTATAGGTTTGCTAGGTTTCCCTAGGTGCCGGCACAGCTAGCGTTCAAAAACTACAGCTAGGCACTTTGTAAAATAAGGCTCATTTTTTACAGTGAAAATGTGGTGTGTCCACCTTGCATTTTGGGCCGTTTCCTGTCGCGGGCACAAGGCCTACCCACACAAGTGAGGTACCAATTTTCTTGGAAGACTATGGAGAACGTGGGGTGGGTGGAATTTAGTGGATCCTTGCAGATTCCAGAACTTTTCACCACAGAAATTTGAGGAAAAGGTGTTTTTTTGGACAAATGTTTAGGTTTGCAAGGGATTCTGGGTAACAGAACCTGGTTTGACCCAGTCAAGTCACCCCATCCTGGATTCCCCTGGGTGTCTAGTTTTCAAAAATGTATAGGTTTGCTTGGTCTCCCTAGATGTTGGCAGAGCTAGTGTTCATTAACTACAGCTAGGCAGTTTGCAAAGAAAGGGTCAATTTTCTCTTTGAAAATGTGGTGTGTCCACGTTGCGTTTTAAGCCATTTCTTGTTGTGGGCACTAGGCCTACCCACACAAGTGAAGTACCATTTTTCATGGAAGACTTTGGGGAACGCGGGGTGGGTGGAATTTTGTGGATCCACGCAGATTCCAGAACTTTACGTAACAGAAATGTCAGGAAAATGTGTTTTGTTTGACAATTTTCTAGGTTTTCAAGGGATTTGGGGTAACAGAACCTGGTGAGAGCCAGTCAAGTCACCCCATCCTAGATTTCCCTGGGTGCCTAGTTTAAAAAAATGTGTAGGTATGCTAGGTTTTCCTAGGTGCAGGCAGCTCTAGGGTTCAAAAACTACAGCTAGGCACTTTGCAAAAAAAAGGTCACTTTTCATTGTAAAAATGTGGTTGTGTCCATGTTGTGTTTTGAGCCGTTTCCTGTCGTGATCAGAAGGCCTACCCACACAAGTGAGGTACCATTTCTATCGGGAGACTTGTGGTAACACAGATTGTAGAGCAAATGTTATTACCTATTGACTTTCGATGCATTTCTGCCTTCCAAATGAAAGACAATGTGTAAAAAAAGAAGTCATTTTGAAAAAGGACCTATAATTCTCATGCTAGTATGAGTACTCCCGATTTCGGAAATGTGCAAATATCTACTGTTTCTAAACTCTATATTTTTGTTCCCATTTCAGAAATACATAGGTGTCTTTCATACACATTTTTCTATGTATACATTTTCCCAAATTAATTGCTATATACCCAGTACATAATAAAAAAAACATTGCAAGACGCTGCTCAGTTATTGGCTCTGGGTTCGTCGGGTTCTTGGTGAACATACAATACCTTTATATCCCCACAACCAGAAAGGTCTAGCGACTGTAACAATATATTGCTTTCAAACAGTTGTCATAATTAGAAGAAGTTACAGGGGAAAACGTTGACCCAAATGGCTGTTTTTTTCAACTAATTTTCAATTTTTTCCTATATTTAACTGTTAGTTTCTATGAAGAAACCTTGAAGAATCTACACAATTGATCCCTTGCTGAATTCAGAATTGTGTCTACTTTTCTCAAATGTTTTGCTGTCCAGGGTCCATTATTGCTTTCATACCCATTTCTACCATTAACTGGCAGTAGGTTGAAAGCACATAAAATAGAAAAAAAGACTATGTCCCTGACAAATGCCAAAACAATGTAGAAAAATATATGTTTTCTGGCAAAAGTCTGCTTTTCCCTGAAAGCTGGGAAGATGGTGATTACAGCACCACAACACCTTTTTTGTTACCATTTGCAGGGAAAAAACAGACACTTTCATCTGTAGCTCTTTTTTCCCATTTACAATTTTTTTTAACAAATTTAGCTGTGTTTTGGCAAATTCCTGGGTCCCCTCCAGGAGAATCCACAAACCTTGGGTACCTTTAGAATCCCCATGATGTTTGAAAAAAAGGACGCACCTTTGACGTGGATAGCTCATGTGGTCAAAAAGTTACAGGGGCATAAGCATGAACTACCCCAAATAGCCAAAAAAAGGCTTAGCACAGTCAATCACTGCATTTATAAAGCGTTCTACATACCTGTGAGAGTCTCAAGGCGCTGGGGGAGGGGGAGGGGGGGCGCTACTGGTCGAAGAGCCAGGTCTTGAGAAGTCTTCTGAAGGCCAGCAGGTCCTGGGTCTGTCGTAGGCTGGTAGGAAGAGCGTTCCAGGTCTTGGCGGCGAGGTAGGAGAAGGATCTGCCGCCGGCGGTGGTTTTCCGGATGCGAGGAACTGAGGCGAGGGCGAGGCTGGCCCAGCGGAGGCTGCGGGTGGGTGTGTGGAAGCTGAGTCAGTCGTTGAGGTATGTGGGTCCGGTGTTGTGTAGCGCTTTGTGTGCGTGGATGAGGATTTTGAAGGTGATCCTCTTGTTGACGGGGAGCCAGTAAAGGCTTCTCAGATGGGGTGTGATGTGGCTGCGTCGGGGGGTGTCGAGGATAAGTCATGCAGAGGCGTTCTGGATTCGTTGTAGTCGTTTCAGGAGCTTGGTGGATGTTCCTGAGCAGAGGGTGTTCCCGTAGTCGAGTCTGCTGGTGAGGAGGGCCTGGGTGACGGTTTTCCTCGTGTCGTGGGGGATCCATTTGAAGATCCTGTGGAGCATTCGGAGGATGTTGAAGCAGGACGCGGAGACTGCGTTGACTTGCTTGGTCATGGAGAGGGCGGAGTCGCGGATGACCCCCAGGTTGCATGCGTGGTCGGTGGGTTCAGGGGCAGTGCCCAGCGACGTGGGCCACCAGGAGTCGTCCCAGGCTGATGGGTTGGGTCCGAGGATGAGGACCTCCGTTTTGTCCGAATTCAGCTTCAGTCTGCTGACCTTCATCCAGTCGGCGACGTCCTTCATTACTCTGTGGAGATAGGCTTTGGCAGTGTGGGGATCTTCGGTGAGGGAGATGATCAGCTGGGTGTCGTCGGCGTAGGAGATGATGTTGAGACTATGTTGTCGTGCGACGTGGGCGAGCGGTGCCATGTAGATATTGAACAGCGTTGGGCTGAGGGAGGATCCCTAAGGGACGCCGCAGATGATCTCAGTGGTTTTCGACTGGAAGGGTGGGAGGCGGACGCTCTGGGTTCTGCCGGCGAGGAAGGATGTGGTCCAGGCCAGTGCCTTCGTTTGGATTCTGGCGTCGTAGAGGCGTGCTGATAGGGTGCGGTGGCAGACCGTGTCGAAGGCTGCTGATAGGTCCAGGAGGATGTGGGCGACTGTTTCTCCCTTGTCCATCATGATCCTGATGTCGTCAGTGGCGGCGATGAGGGCGGTCTCGGTGCTGTGGTTGCTACGGAAACCGGATTGGGAGGGGTCCAGGGTGTTGTTGTCTTCGAGGTAGTGGGTTAGCTGTTTGTTGACAATCTTCTCTGTCACTTTAGCCGGGAACGGAAGCAGGGAGATGGGCCGGAAGTTCTTGAGGTCCTTCGGGTCCGCCTTGGGTTTTTTCAGTAGGGCGTTGAGCTCGGCGTGCTTCTAGCTTTCCGGGAAGGTTGCTGTTTCGAAGGAGATGTTGATTGCTTTCTGGAGGTGGGGCCCGATTGTCGTGCTGGCTTCGTGTAAAACGTGGTGAGGGCAGGGGTTGGAAGGGGATCCGGAGTGGATGGAGCTCTTGGTTTTGATGGTGTCTTCGTCGCTGACAGTGGCCCAGGTGGTCAAGCGGCTGGTGCGGGTGGAGGTCGCGGGGTGGGGGTCTCGGTGGTGGGTGCGGCGTTGAAGGAGTTGAAGCTGTCGTGGTTGTCGGTGATCTTGCGATGAAAGAAGGTGGCCAGGGAGTCGCACAGGTCCTGTGATTGTGAAATGTCATTGGTGTTGGAGAGTTCTTTCCCGATGCTGAAGAGCTCTTTGGTGTTGTGTGCGTTGTTGTCTAGGCGGTCCACGTGGCGGTCCTCTTGGCGGTCCTGATGAGTTGGTGGTGTCTGCGGGTGGCATTCTTGTGGGCTGTGTGGTTGTCAGGTGTTCAGTCGTGGAGCCATTTCTTCTCCAGCTTCCGGCAGGTGCGCTTCGATGTCCGTAGTTCTTCGGTGAACCAGGCGGCTTTCTTGTTGGTGTCGTTGGTTGTTGAGATCTTGAGAGGGGCGAGGGTGTTGGCGCAGTCGCTGATCCACTGTTTGAGGTCGGTCGCAGCGGTGTTGGGGTCGGCGGGTGGTTTCAGGGCGACGGTGGTAGTCAGTTGGTCCTTGGTGACCTTGCCTCAGCAGCGGCATGATAGCTGTTGGGTCTGTTGGGTGCGGTGGTGTGTGGCGGGTTTCCTAAAGGTGAAGTGGACGCATCTGTGGTCGGTCCAGTGGGATTCGGTGGTGTGGTTGAAGGAGACATGGGGCTAGCGGAGCAGATGGGGTTCAGCGTGTGTCCGGCGGCGTGGGTGGGGGTCGTTACGAGCTGATTGAGTCCGAGGTTGTCGATGAGGGCGGTGGAGTTGGCGTCGTCATTGTTCTCGATGTGGAAGTTCAGGTCCCAGAGGAGGATGTAGTCCCTGGAGGCGAGGGCGTGGGTGCTGATGAGGTCGGCGATGGTGTCGTTGAACTGCGGTTGTGGTCCGGGTGGTCTGTAGACGAGTGTTCCTCTGAGGGTCGTGTTGGGGTCGGTGTGGATCTGGAAGTGCATGTGTTCGGTGGTGGTGAGGGTGTCGTCAGTGTTGGTTGAGACTCTGAGGTCGTCTTTGTGGACAATGGCGATTCCCCCTCCAACTCTGTTGGCGCGGTCTCTGTGGGAGATCTTGTAGCCCTGTGGGATGGCTATGGCGATGGCCGGTGCTGAGGTGGCGTTCAGCCAGGTCTCGGTCAGGAAGGCGACGTCGGGGGCGGTGGAATCAAGGTGGTCCCAGAGTTCGATGGCATGCTTGCGGGTGTTGAGGAGGATGCATCTGAGGTGGTTGGGTTCTCTGGTAGGTGGTTTGGCGGGCTGGATTCCGGTGAAGCTGCAGGTCCGGCAGGTAAAGGGCCCTTGGGTGTGCAAGGGGTTGCCTGGCAGCAGGGGTGGTGTCGTCCGGCGTTGAGTGCGTGGAGGGTGCTTGAGTCGTAGCGCAGTATGGCGCTGTGGTGGGCGCGGGGTGCAGGGGTTCTGGCTCTGAGCGCGGTCCAGGCGTGGACGGGCGCAGACGGGCTTGCCTTTGACGCGCCTTCGGCGCGCCAGCTTCCGCGCGGCCTCCTCCATAAGAGGCAAAGTGGGAGGGAGGAGCAGGCGGGAGCGGGGCGGCCAATGGGCGAGGGCACAGGACCCAGAGGCAGAAGGAGGCGGGTCCGCAGGGGAGCAGCAGCGGAAAGCAGGGAGCGCGGGGGGGGGCTCAGAAAGATCGTTAAGAGCAAGAATAAAGAATAGAGCAAAAAATAAACAGGCACAGTTGGGAGATTGCAAAATAACAGATCAGGGGAGAAAGAATAACCAAATACAAGGGGCACACATGCGGCGGCAGCAGCGGCAAACCCTCGGCAGCGGCGGCAGGGGGAGAGTCACGGACACCTAGGAGGAGCCATGCGGCGTGGGAAGCGACCAGAGGTCAGGCACAGGGGTGGGGAAAGGCCTAGCATCGAAGGGGTTAGGAGCGTGGAATCATGCTGTGCATCCCGGAATCTTTATTTATTTAAAGAAAACCCTTACTGAGGTGCAGATCCAGGCTTTCTCACGTAGCTCCTTTATAATTGCCTCACACGTAAATAACTGGAAAGGATGTATAACCTTTTAACAGCCCCGGCATCAACGTGCACGCAGAGGAACGCGTGATGTCAGGAAAAGTATTCCTGAACTGACGTTCTAGTAGTTATAATGAAAACCCCGAAGGCTAGGACGACTCACTGTCTTCCCTTAACAAGTGTTTCGATGTGGGATGAAAACCTCACAGTGTCCTCTATGTATTCAAACACTGCCAGTTGTAAGAAAACATGTGTGAAAAAGCAGATACATTCATGTATCTTATAAATATAGGCATCATAATTGCTGGCTATTTACAGACTACAGGTGTGTTATTAACAATTCTTACTCTATAAAATAATGACATTTGATCCTTCAAAATTACTTTTGAAAAACAATACCTTCTAAAATATGTCATACAAATTGGTCTTATTTTACATGATCAGAATCAAGGAAAACTTAACCTCTTACCGTGACTCCGGAGAGGGATGTTGTCCTATCCCGTTTGAACACAACCATTTTGCTTCTTCAGCAGATGGGATTCCTTCTGAATGAGGAGAAGTATTGATTGACTCCTTCAGTCTATAGAGTTCATTGGGTTCCAGATAGATTCAGTGACAGCTCAATTAATATTGTCTTCTCACAAGATTAAAGAAGTCAGGAAGGAGCTGCGGTCCGTTCCGTCCCAGGAGTTCGTATCTCTGACAGGTGGGTCGGATCATGGGTTTATTCTCCACCTCCATTTAGGCCATTTTCCTGGGTACCTTTCGTTATCGGGGTCTACAACTGCTCAGGATTCACTGCCTCCAGAAGGGCCTGTCCTATTAGGACTTAATTCCTCTGTCCTAGGTCACCAGAATGGACATGTAATGGTGGTTGAGTCACATGGAGGTCTTGAATAGAAGCACAATTTTCAGTTCTCAAACAGACATGGTCATCAAGTCCAATGCGGGTAGGTGGGACCGGGAAGCCTATTGCTATTTGATCTACACATAGTGATTGGCAGTTGAAGGAGGAGCTGCAGTTCCATATCAATTGCCTATAACTTGAGGCTGGTTCTTTTTCCTCACATCACTTTTTTTTTTAAGTTTTCGGGTTGCATCCTTCCGAGGAATGGACAACATGCCAGTGGTTCGTTATGTTAACAGATTGGTAGGCGTCAGATCTCGCATATTGGTGGAGATTGCCAAGGATTTTTGGCATTTGTTCCTACAGCGCAAGATCTTGGTGATTGTATTGCATTAAATCAACTAGAACAAACATAATAGAACAAACATAACAGATCAATACACATTCTCCTTGTCGCAAGGTGCAGGAGCCCGCTCTGTGACATGGGAGAAACCAGGTGAATTGGAAATGTCTCTGGAGACAAGACTGGAGCCCAGCACCATGACCTCTTGAAGGTGTGACTGTTTTCTTTGTTGTGCCGGGATGTGGGAGGAGAAGTTATCCAGGAAATAGCCATGTTTTCATGTGTCTTTGGAAGTGTATATGCTCCTGGCTGCTTTTAATGTTGGGTGGTAGTCAATTTCCAGAACCTGGCGGCTTGTACTGAGAAAGATTGGTGCATATGAGATTGTTCTTTTAGTGAGATTTAATGCTCAAGCATAGCACTGCAAACGAACCAAAGGAAGCAAGAATGAGATTTGAGTTAGGGAGTGTGTACGATCAGGAGTTCATCTAACTGGCTCAGGCACTGTAGTTGAGCTGCGAGATAAAATAATTCTAAATAGTCCCACATAAACCTTCATTTATCTGTTTTCCTCGAAAGTTCCAACCTTTTAGACATTTCTCAGCATGGGTTTCAATCATCCCATAGCACTGAGTCGGCTCTCACGGTCGTGATTAATACAATCCGAGCTGGGTTGACAGGAGACACCCATCGCTGCTAGTGTTATTAGATCTCACAGCAGCGTTTGACACCTTGTCCCCGTCAATATTGATCTCTAGGCTCAGGGACATCGGAGTAGGGGGGCTCGGCCCTTAGTTTACTCTCTTCCTTTCTCCATCATAGGGAGCAAAGAGTTAAAATGGGCAGCATCCTCTCCGATTCTCAAGAAGTGCAATGTGGGGTTCCTCAGGGCTCTTCATTTAGTCCCTTACTATGTAACATCTACGTTACCCCACTTGCCAAGGTGATAAGATCCTTTGGTCTGGATGTGTTATCGTACGCAGATGACACCCAGATCCTGGTATCTATCACCCAGCCGGCCAGTGAGATTGCCCCTAAGTTTAGAGCCTGTATGGAAGCTGTCTCTACCTGGATGGTTCGTAATTTTTTAAATCTTAATGGCGATAAGACCGAAATCATGGTCTTTGGTGGAAGCAAGGATCTTTGGTCTAAGGATTGGTGGCCTCTGTCCCTGGGAGAATGTCCTCGTCCTACTCCTGTTGCTAGGAACCTGGGTGTTCTAATTGACCAGGCCTTATCTCTTGACTCTCAGGTAAACAGGACGGTGTCAACTTGTTGTGGCATCATCAGAATTCTCAGGAAGATTGCCCCCTACCTATCCCTGGCAGCTCGGAAACAAACCACAGCTGCCTTGGTTTTATCGAGGCTTGATTATTGCAATGCCCTCTATGGTGGCATTAGCAAAGCCTCCATTTATCGTCTCCAAATGGTACAGAATGCCGCGGCCAGAATGGTTTTAACTCTCCCTAGGAGATCTTCCTCTACTATGGCAAGAAAAGACCTTCATTGGCTTCCGATCCCTTCTAGGATTGCTTTTAAACTCCTCTGCTTAGCCCATCACGACGCAGGCTCAGAAGGTATCAGGGCCCTTCTGTGTGTGTATTACCCTAACAGAACCCTCCGGTCTTCCTCTAAGAATATGCTTGTGGTTCCCAAGTTCAGAAAGGCTAAGTGGGGAGGCAGAGCTTTTTCTGTCGTAGCTCCTAAACTCTGGAACTCTCTCCCTTAGGAGCTCACTAGCCAATCTTCCCTAGCGGTCTTCAAGAAACATCTGAAGACTTGGCTTTTCTCCCAGGCATATTAGGGCTGCGCCGTTTAGTGGCTTCCTGGTTCATCTATCTGGTAATGTGGACTCTCTGTTTGTTTGTTGGCGCCTTGATGCCCCTTGGGGCTAAGTTTTGCGCGGTATAAAAATGCTATTCATTCATTCATTCATTCAATGAGGAGTACCCACACCCTTCATATCTATTGGAAGGCAGAGCTTTTCGAAGACAGTTCTGTGCCTCCCTGTGTGCTGAATGAGGCCACCTAATAGTTTACCTGCAGTGCAGAGAACCTCAGAAGAGAGAGTAAGAGGTAAGATGGCAGAGAAATTTATTAGGCGGACAAAACCAACATTTTTGATAGTTCACATGATTCGACCAATCTCATCAATATTCTTAAAGTAGGTGGCAAATTGAAACTCACTATGATTGGCTACACTCACAGGCATGGTGATCTACAGTGGTCAGCAGACCACCATGTCTGTAAATTTCTTTAAAAAAAAAAGTCTTCTAGACTTTATACCCTAGTAGTGATTCAGAGAGTCCTGGGTATATGAAGCACAAGCGGGTCTGGGGAAGAGACAAAGGTGGTGAGATTGCTGCATGTAAACTAAATTGGTCTCTCCCAAACATAGGTATTCGCTAATGTGTTACAAATATTTATTCCAAGCATATTTCACCCTGGAGAGATAAGCTAGAATAGGCTGTAGCAGATGAAATAAATGCTCTTGATGTGGGATAGAATGTGACTATTTAAAAAAAATAAAAAAAATGACATGGTTATATGCACAGGTGTTGGAATACTGGGTACAGATATTTGATAGCATATATGCTTGACTAAAGTAACCCTTTAAGTGTGGGCGTCTTCCAATGGGCAATGACGTGCACTACTTGCCCAGCGTGTCTGACTGCCATTTGCCATCACTGGGTGGGTTGAAAAGAAGATTTCCTTTTTTATTTTTAGCCTCGGGTGCTGACGAAGAGCTTCAAACCAGGGCCATTTAGAGTCTCCCTGTTGACCCTGGTTTGTTGCTTGCCTGCCGCTGGCACTGGGCCCAGCCACACAAGTGGTGTAGCATTCTTATCAGGACTAGTGGGGGAACACTGGATGGCAGCAATATTTTGCTTCCTTGCATATTCCGGAATTTAACCTCACAGAAATACAAAGAAAATGCACAATTCTGATAGATACATCTGCCTGTGGATTCCTCACCTTGTGAATATCTCCTGCGCAGCAGCCAATCGGAAACTTTTGTAGCTCTCCACGCCGGCGAGGTCATGGATAACGTCACAGAGGGTACGACTCCGCTCGCGACCCCGCTGACGTCAATGGATCCATAATAGAGCCTCGTCGGCGTGATGATGTCAGTTCCCTTTTTTCCACGCCGTCGACGCCAACGGTTTTTTGGTACTCTCCGTAGTTACTTTGAAATTTCTGGTGTTCTCGTCTGTTCTTATCACTTCCTTTCTAAAATGTCAGGAAGAAAGTCCGGTTTCAAGCCCTGTAGAGAGTGCGGGAAGCAAATGTCTATCACTGACCCGCATCAGGACTGTGTTTGGTGCTTATCTTCCGATCACGACGTCGAAGAATGTGCGTGCTGTAGGAAGATTAACACGAAGGCATTGAAGGAAAGGGAGGCAAAATTGTTTATGGCCAAGATGAAGAAAAAAGAGAAGAAGGCGAGTAAAAGAAAATCAAGATCGAGGTCGAAGTCTCGATCCAAATCCAGGTCGGGTTAAAAGTCGGCTTCGGGGCATTCGAAGTCGAAGAGGCAGAAGAAGAAGAAGAAGCATTCTTCAAGGCGCCACTCTGATAAAGAATTGGCGCCGAAGTCATCTTCTCCTCGGCGTCGCAGAGATGACGTCGATCCTTTGCCTTCAAATCCGGCTTCAGCAGTGAAGGTTGTGACTCCCGAAGTCGAGGTCTCTCGATCTCCGACGCCGGCTCCCTAGTACAGACGGCGAGAAGGCCAAGCCCGTTTCATTTTTTGTAACAGTTCTGAGACCTGATAAGCCGCCCACCATTTGGATATTTTCTAAACAGAGACTAATTAAGAAGAAATAAATACTTTGAGCCATTCGTGCTCCTATTTTAAACATATCGTCTTTAGATAAAACACGTGGCTCCTCCAGAAGAAGGCGCTGGTCGCCGAAACGCGCTTCGAGAATTATTGTGCCACTTCTTATATATGAATTATTTTTATGATAAGTCAATAAATGTGTGTTGTATTTAGTTTTTTATGTATGGTGATTAATTGATCTGGTCATGATTTTTTTATGTATATGAAATTAATGTTCTTTTTAATATATATGTCAATAAATATTATAATCTGAATTCATTGGTAGCTCTCTTGCCTTTAATACTTCTTTTGTAATCTTAAGTTCTAGTCATGATTGCCTAGGTTGTTTTCTGTCGACTGTTTATCTATCCCTGACCTAGGAATCACAAACTCTATGTAATCAGGGGGTCCTTGATAATTATACATCTACATGTGATAGTGGACATTTGAGGAGCTGAGAAGCTCGGTGAGTGGTTCCATAAACAGGTTGAAGAGTGTCGGGGAGAGGGATGATCCCTGAGGTACTCCTAAAGTGACTGAAGTGGGCTCGGATAAAGATTGATTGATCTTGAATCTTTGTGATCTGTTCTGAAGGAAGGAAGTAAATCAGTTTAGGACCTATCCAGATAGTCCCATTTTGTGTTTCAGCAGGTCTAGTAGGTTGTCTTGTTTGATGGTGTTGAAGGCTGATGATATGTCAAGCAGGATTAGTAAACAGGCTTTGTTTTGGTCCAGGATTTTTAATGCGTCGTCTATTATGTGAGTCATGGCCAGTTCAGTACTGTGCCCGGCATGGAAACCTGATTGGAATTGGTAAAGCAGGTTGAAGTGATGTATGTGGTTACCAAGCTGCCTGTGAAAACATTTTTCTACAAGTTTGGCCAGTGTGGGGATGTTGGATATTAGGCAATAGTTATTTAAGTCTGAAGGGTGCACCAATGGTTTCTTTAAGATGGGGGACCTGCTTTAAGAATTTCTGGGATGGTTCCTTGCAAAAGAGAGATGTTTATAATCATCGCATTGGAATGTAGTCTTTTAAGTAGTATCTGGGAGAGGGTTTGTGAAGTGATTGGAGGGATGCAGGGCCTTGACCGTCTTTAGGACAGTATCTTTGCAGGAGTTGTTGAAGGACGCCCAGGAGGCATTGCTTTAAGGTCGAACTTTGCGGAACAAACAAGCGTGGTCACAAGCGGGACATTGAGGAGATCATGTGTGGGTTGGTGTGGGATAATCGATCGCTAAGCAGGTCTGATTTTATGTTTTCTGTCTTCGTTGTGAAAAAGGAAGGAAATTCTTCGCAATTGGGCAGTGTGTCTGGATTAACTTGGGGGGAGTGGGAAACACCCTTAGATTGATATTTGATTAGTTCGAATAGCCATTTGGGAGGATTCTTGGCTTGGTCCAGTTGTTTTCTGAAGAAGTCAGCTTTTGAGCGTCTAATCTTTCTGTAATAGGAGTTTCTCGTGTGTGGGTCTCTGATGAAGGGTTTTTAGTGGCTAGGGAAATGTTGGCGCTCTGCTAGTTTACGCAAGTGTAAGTAGGCACAAAAGTTGTATGGTGCTGCTAGGTGAGGGGATAAGCTCTGTTACCCCTCAATTTAGTGTAGGAAAAACCCTCACAATTACAAATTTCTGCCAAAACCTAGGCACACTTAAGAGTAAACAAACAGTGTGTATATGACTACAAGATCTTAATTAAAATAGAAACAATGATCCATATTCTTGTAGGTTTGGTGTTGCTTTGTCTTTAATTCAGTTTTCATTGAGCCAAAACAGAAACCAGCCGACACGTGTTTCGTCGCATGTGGAAATTAATTCCACGACTTCCTCAGGGCTGTATAATGGAATAGGAGTCTCTGTAACTGTTCAGCCAGTGATAATTCCAACCCGGCTGGTCTAAACAATTTCAAGAGTAATTACAGTTTCAAAAAACGCCGCTCTGCCAGTGATAATATTCACCCGGCTAGCCCAAACCGAAGTACTGGAGTGTTGGACAATAACGTTGAGTAACCGTGGTAATGGTTTTCTCAGCGTTGGAGGTGCTGTGAGAGAAATCCGTATGCTGGTGCGATCGTTTTTCAAGTGTGAGATCTCAAGCGTGTGTGCTAGAGTTCCTCACAGCCAATCACTGTGTTCTGGGTATGGAGTTTCTCGTGCTGTTAGTAACTTGAGGTGGCCAGAGGATGGTGCCGCTCTTCACTGTATTCAATTACTCTTAGTGATCTTCTGTCTTCATTTAGCCTGCCATCAAACCAGGGTTTTAAGTCTTTTGTGGCGACTCTTTTCAGTTGTAGGGGAGCTAGATTGTCTAATACCACATTCATAGAGTGGAAGTAATGATTAGATAGATCCTGTACCTCATCTAACCCTACCTGTTGGAGCATAAAGATAAGACTAGTGGTTTGCGAGTGCGATGAGACTGACGTTTCTCAGGTTTCTCTTCCAGATTTTCATTCTCTTGGATTGAACAGAGAGGCGTTTAACTGTTTCATTGATATGGAAAGTTATGATGTGATGGTCAGACCAGTCACAGGAGAGGATCGATTCAAGCTGGGTGGTGTCCGCTTTGGAGATTACTAGATCGAGGGTTGGCGTAATTCAAGGGAGCAGCAGTAGTCCTAAACACAAATGAGAGAATGTCCTCTCCTCTTATCTCTTGCTCCTTCACCAGTGTCCTATCCATGTGGGTGCCTATGTGCAGGGGATGTCAGTGCGTTTAGGACGGTGTGGTCCGCAAACCCGCCCACCAACCTTAACCCCTTCGCTGCGGCGGGAATTCGGCCGCAGCGCTAAGGGGGCGGGGGGCCCGAGCTGCGCTCGCATGCTCGTGACGAAGCCGCTCGGTCACGAGCCGCGGTTGAGTCATGACGGAGCGGTTCCGTCATGGCCCCGCCCGCTCACTGGAACGTCCAGCGCAGGCGCGGAATTCGCGCCGCGCAGGCGCGCCGAGCGGGCCATGACGGAACCGCTACGTCATGAGCACAGCTCAACCGAGGCTCATGACGGAGCGGCTCCGTCATGAGCATAGAAGGGGTTAAAAAGAACGTGCACTGAAAGCTTGACTCGGCCCACGACCCTCCAGGGACGTGGTGAGGGGAGATCCAGCCTCTGCTTCCCTTCTTGGAGTACTGGCCTCTAGAGCGTTGCTCCGGGAGCAGCCCCTGCTCCTGGGTCCTCCTCTTCTCCCAGCTGGATCTCCACGAACTCCGGTGTCTCTCCTCCTTGCAGCCTGCAGGTCTTGGTCTTCAGGTTCTCCTCCGGTTCGTTCCTCTTTCCTTGCTCCTCCTCTTCTTGTCTTTCCGACGACAATGCGCCGCCCATGGTCCTCCTTCTGCCTTCTTGTTCGTTTGCAGTTGCATTCACACTCCCACGACGTAACCGATCGACTAGGCCAGGTCCATCACTTCTGGTTTGGTTTGCAGCCGCTGCCCTTTTGGAGTTGCCGCGATACTCGTGGGCGTCACTGTTGTAACCCTCACAGGGATCCACATGAGGCACACCACCCTGGACTTTCCTGAGTGACTAACTCTCAGAAATGTCTGGCTTTGGTAGGTTTCCGAGCCCAGTCCTGAATACTTTCACTGTCCCCATTGCCAAATCAGGTAATTTTTTTTACAGTAAATGTTGATGTCTCCAGATTGCGTTTTAGGACTTTTTGTGTCACAGGCACTTGGTACCATTTTTCTCAGGACACTTGTGGAAATAGCATACCGTGCGCCAGTCTTGGCAAACGACAACCCTATCAACATTATCTTCATTTTCTTAGTATTTAGCTCAAGACAATTCATAAATGTATATTCTTCAAAAGAATCTATTTGTCGCTGTAGACCTATAGGGTCTGACTAAGAAGGATTGCATTGTTTGCTTATTGTAAATATTTTATATGACAATTTGCAAATTTAGGTGGATGGGCATTGATCTTATCCAAATGCTGATACAAATCTGCCATAAAAAGATTAAACAAATGAGAGCAAGTACACATCCGTGTTTTAACCCATTCGAAGTTGTAATTCACAGCCAGACTGAAACCATACCCTAACTTGACCTGGACCCATGTGTTTTGCATATTGTAGAATATTGTAGAATAAACTACTGGACACTTATTGTAGAATAAGTGTCCAGTAGTTTTCGAGGAATGCCCAATCCTAGTAATTTTTTCATAGTCTGGCTCGTGGGACATAGTCACATGCTGCTTTTAGATCAACAAAACAGACATAAACATTTTTTTTTTCGGGACTGCTCTCTCGGGCAGCAGGTTTAGGGTCAGTAGGTTAGTAACTGTAGATGGGCCTTACGAAATCCCGATTGGTTGGGAGTAGATGCTGACCACTGACCGTTCTTCCAGATCCTCCAATAATCGGGTGACACCGACATTTGCCTCAACATCTGTTAGAGTTATTAATCGATAATTGATCAGATTTGCAGATGGACTACTTGTGTAAATATGCTGCAGAATATTTCCTTGCAGTGTCTCAGGAAATGCATTCATTATGCGTCCACTGCAGGAACAGTTGGACAAACAATGGCGTTAGGTGACAGGCTCCTTCGACGACAGGATTGTTATCACTCCGGAAATGCGGAAAGCAAGCAGCTGGTGGTTGCTAAAAGACAATCTTTCAATAGGTTTACCATTCCAACTTCCGCCATCTCCCATGGTATTGACAACAGATGCTTCCATGAACTGAAGGTCAGGGGTCATTGGAGCCCAGTCCAAGTCAAGTTCCATATCAATCTACTGGAACTTATGGCCATTCATCTAGCCTTACAGGCTTTCCTTCTAAGGATCCGCAACCGTTCAGTGCTGGTTCGTACAGACAACACCACAGCCATGCACTACATAAACAAGCAAGGCGGAACCAGATCTTGCACCCTTTCGAAGGAAGCACAGAGGCTTTGGAATTGGGTGATCCAACACAACATCACCCTTTCAGCTGAACATCTGGCGGGAACACTCAATGCCACAGCGGACGCTTTGAGTCACCAAAAGACTATCAGCCACGAATGGGAACTGGATCAGACCATTCTAGAGGATCTGTTTGCACGTTGGGGGACCCCAACCATCGATCTGTTTGCAACTCCCCAAAACGCCAAATGCCAGTCCTACGCAAGCAGGGTTCACCATCTGGAATCCTTGGGGAATGCGCTTTTGATTGCCTGGTACGGCGCATTTGTTTACGCCTTTCCTCCTATTCCGCTGATCCCGAGACTGATCCGCAAGCTCAAGGCGGAACCGTGCAGAATGATTCTGATCGCACCAGCATGGCCCAGGCAGTTTTGGTACACAGAACTTCTTATCCTTTCCCAAGATCAACCAATTCTCCTGCATCCTGTTCCGTAACTGTTGACAATGGCTCACGGACAGGTTCTACATCCAGACCTGAAGTCACTACGATTGACAGCGTGGCTCCTGAGTTCAGAGAGTTCCAGGGTTTAAATCTTTCAGGAGAATGTAAAGACATTTTGGCCCAGGCCCGAGCGCCTAGTACGAACAAAACCTATCGTGCTAAGTGGAAGAGATTTTGCCTTTGGTGTCGGAGAGAAGGTCTACATCCATATACTTCTGCACCGCACCAACTCTTGCCTTACATCCTTTCTCTTGCGAAATCTAGATTGGCTCCTTCTTCTGTAAAGGTACATCTAGCGGCCATTTCTAGATTCAGACGATCATCATCAGGTCCTTCCCTTTGGTCTGCAAGGATCATTAAACAATTCCTGAAGGGTTTATTCAGAGTTTTTCCACCAGTCCGGCCTCCACCACCAGCCTGGCATCTTAATTTGGTCCTGTCACATCTAATAAAGGCCCCATTTGGACCTATTCATAGGGCCGACCTGAAGTTTCTCTCATGGAAACTGGCTCTTCTCCTGGCCCTGACATCGGTTAGAAGAGTTAGTGAGCTCCAGGCTTGCACAATTGAGGAATCTTTTCTACAATTCAAAAATGATGTTCTCATCCTAAGGACAAATCCTAAATGTATTCCGAAGGTACCCTCAGAATTTCATCTGAATGAGCCGGTGGTCTTGAAATCCTTCTTCCCGCGGCCCTCCACGCCAGCTGAAAGGGCTTTGCACTCTTTGGACATTCACAGATGTCTCAAATTCTACTTGGAGCGAACAAGACTTTTCAGAAAATCTTCCCAGCTTTTTGTTTCATTCAGTGCTCCTCGGAAAGGGTGTCCAGTTTCTAAACCCTGCATTTCCCGCTGGATATCCAGTGCAATACACTTTTGCCATCAAGCAGCGGGGAAACCACTTCAACGAGCAGTTTGTGCTCATTCTACAAGATCAATAGCTTAATCGGTGGCTCTATTCTCAGGTGTCCCGATCAAGGACATATGTAGAGCGGCGACATGGAGCAGTGTCCACACCTTCACTCGCCACTACTGCTTGGATTCTTCTGTGAAAGAGGATGCGGCAGTGGGCCAGGGGGTTTTGAGGAACCTTTTCCAATAAGTCAGTGAGCTTTCCTTACTATCCCGCCTTCCTGTTTGCATATTTTGTATTACTTGTTATTATTTTGCTTTGTGATGCGAATGTGTATCTGGTTTTCTTATCACAATTATGTATGACATTTACAGGTACACATATTACAAAATATGCTTTTCTCTTTACTGCTAGCTATTCTGATACAAAGCATGGGAATCTATGAAAGTTCCAACACTGGGGCAGGAAAACAAGTTACTTACCTGTAACTTTGGTTCCCCAGTATTGGTAACTTTCATAGATTCCCATGCGCCCACCCTCCTCCCCTGGGAAAGCTCAGCCTTATTGTCCTATGATGTTGCTGTTCACAACGGCTACGAAAATCTGAGGCTCTCTCAGGAAGGTTCTATGGGGTGAGGCTGTTCTGATTGGCTACTGCAAGAATTTGGTCTCTTTTGCAAAAAGCGGTGGATAAGCTACAAGATGAGATGAGGCCTAGGCCTATTTTTTCACTTTGTGCTTACTACTAAGGTATTTTCTATTTACTGAGGCTCCCATTCCGACGACGGGGAATGATACAAAGCATGGGAATCTATGAAAGTTACCAATACTGGGAAACCAAAGTTACAGGTAAGTAACTTGTTTTCTTAGTTCTTTCTTCAGTGTCCTTATTGTATGCGGCAGGTTTAAATTAGCTTCATTTTCCTTTTTTAGTTCATTCCCGTATTTAAGCTTTTTTGTTTTTGTTTGCCCTTGTGTTTTAGTCAACATCCCAGTCAGATTTTCCCATTGTTCAATTGCTGTTTTTGATGCAGTATCTAGCAGGCATTTTTCCAGGATCTTTTCCACTTGATCATTCATTACATCTTTGTTACCAATGTTCCAGATCAGTTTTTTTATAATTAATAGTACCAAAATGCCCTTGGACCTTCTGGTAAGTCTTTTTCATAGTTATTCCAATATCCATTAGTATTGACTGCTGGGCATGATCACTTTCGTTTACTTTCATTAGTTGATATGAGGTGATGTTATGGAACATATATAATGTTGTCATGGTGTAATCAATCCTGGATAGTGTGTGTGTGTGAGGCAGCGCAATGTGTGTGTGTGTGAGGCAGCGATGTGTGTGTGTGTGAGGCAGCGCAGTGTGTGTGTGTGTTTGTGAGGCGACGCAGCGCAGTGTGTGTGTGAGGCAGGGCAGTGTGTGTGTGTGAGGCAGGGAAGTGTGTGTGTGAGGCAGAGCAGTGTATGAGGCAGCAGAGTATGTGTGAGGCAGCGGAGTGTGTGTGAGGCAGCTCAGTGTGTAGCAGGGCAGTGTGTGTGTGATGCAGCGCAGTGTGTGTGTGTGTGTGTCTCACAGTGCAGTTTGTGTGTAACAGCCCAGTGTGTGTGATAGGACAGTGTGAGTGACACACAGCAGTGTGTGACTACGTAGTGTGTGTGTGAGGCAGCGCAGTGTGTGTGTGTGAGGCAGCGTAGTGTGTGTGTGAGGCAAATGCAAAATTGTGTAGTAAACCTCGAATCGCCGCGGAATCAATTCCACTGGCCCCGCCCAATGTTTACACAGTATTTATGCAAGGTAATAGAAAGAATTCATAATTTCACGCAACGCGGGCCTCTGAATATTTCAAAATTCAATTTGTAAGAGCACATCACTTTGGAAATGTTCTTCCCAGGAGGTAACGGTAGCGGTCCCAAAATACAATAAAAACACAGAGCGGGAACATGCTGCTATCGCCTGTCCTTTCCAAACCGGGCGAGCCGGGAGGGGGCACATTCGCTGCAGAAATAGCATTCGTCTGGCGGGAGGCGCTGTGCAGGGAGGGCCTGGCGGGTCAGGGGTGGGGTGATCAAGCTTTATTAGGGTGCCCCAGGGGAGTTCTAGACACTGCTGTCCCAATACTTTCTTTCTCGCAGCGCCTCAGGCGGACAAAGGAATCCGCCGTAGATCGCACGAGGCGGTCTCCTTGACCTCAACCTATGACGTGAGGCGCAAAAGCAAGCTTCCTCTGCCCCAAGAACCCACCTATACCAATAACTTTGATTGCTCAATCGCCTAACTACGGGTCACAATGAAGCGCTATATCAATGACCTTATAAAAAAAAGAAACCCATTGGTGCTCCGCATGGGTATGGGGTACCGTGAGGGGCTCTGATGCCTCCCGTTGCTGCTTGCGTTCTGCACAAGGCGTTCCCGCGCCCACCCCTACTATACCCGCAAAGCGCAGAGCCAGTGCCTGTGACTGAGTAGTCGATTTGTGACCGTCCACACTGACCCCCTCAATGTATCAATGCCAGCTGTTCAGGCAGTTTCGGATCCACATCAAGAAAACGTATAAGCCACACAGTCGTCGATATTTTTAGCACTACGAACTAATGCGCCGCTTGCAACCCCATCCCGGATGCGATCGTATTCTGTGGACTAACTGTGGCTGTAATGCGCCCCCACCCCGCGGTCCATTACTGTTAACCAAATAATGGCTTGTGCTCACCACGTGATTACCGTTTCAGCCCTATAGTAAACAGGGCAGGGGCGCCGCGATAATCATTCTTTGCCGCGTTGAGGCCTCCATAATACCAACCTGGATTCTCCTTGTTTGAGAGCTAGAGCCTCCTGGTAAATCTCATGCTCTAGCAACTCTTCCAGCGCACAAACAACTATACCCGGTACACCAAAGCATTAACCCATGGTTACCCTGTGCTCCCGTGACCTACGTTTTTAACCGGACCCTTGCTGTTGTGCTTACCTTCATCACATGATGTCCAGAGACATTTTCCTCAACCGTTTCGGGGGCAACTATGCCCACACCGACCTACAATGCAGCTGCTGGCCATCCTAAGGTAATGCCGCTATCTTCTACTGAGCACTGCCGTACTCGCTACAGGCGCTGATAATTTCCAAATCGTGAGATCCTGAGCCTTCCGTCCATCCATCCTCCCATATCACATGAAAGGACCATCCTTCAGGTTCCTCGCTGGCATGCATCTCTCCTGAGCTCGCCTCCATGCCGCTGCCCGCTCCTATTGTTGGCTCTCCTCCTGCCCGCTCTTGCATCCGGCTCAGTGGTGCTCTCCCCGCTGGTTCTTTTTCACCGCGACCAGGGCAGTGCATGCACGCACGCCACTACCCGCACCTCACAAACCACGAGAAAGTACAAAATGCAAGGGCAACGGAATACTATTAAAACAAGGGACGCCCACCACGTCGGACCTGCGCGCGACCTCACAGGAACACACACGCAGTCCTTACGCACTGCGGATGCGTGCGGCCAACTTTGTCTGGGGCATGGAGCTCGTGGCAGGGTCCGGGGCTCCCGTGAGCTGAGGGAGCCCGCGTGTTGTAGCCCGTGTGATGGAGGCATGGAGCCCTCTCGCAGAGAGCGTGTGCCAGGTGATGTGACGTAGCCTGTAGCGGAAAGAGCCCGGTGAGTGGGCGAAGGGGAGGGAGGGTGTGTGTGTGTGTGTGTGCGCGCGTGTGTCTGTGTGTGTGTCCTGATCCATTGTGAGTGTCAACAGCATGCCGGAATCGGAGCGCCTGTTCACGCGCGTGACCTGATCCGATTCCGGCATGCTGCGCGGCCCATCTCTTGTCTCCCTTTTAGCTCCTTGTAAGCTGAGCCGACAGCAATAGGTCTCGCTGCGACAGGGCTTTCGCCCTGTATCGCAGGTGCAAGACCTAAAAAGGATGAGTTAGATTCAGACTCCTGCTGCCAAGCTTGCTTTATCACGCCTCATTAACTGCCTGTCCTAAGAGGCTCAAGTTCAAGGCTTTGTGCATAATGCACAGACAAAGCTTTGCACCTGACTTGTACTTGTTTTCTAAAATCAAGTTTGCCGTTAAAGACCTTCCCGCTGCCCACTTCGCTCTGCTACTGCCAATATACTTATTGTGCTCAAAGGGAAGTGGTGCCCTCTTTGTGGTCTCTCTTTCTCTGCACGTTGGCATAGCTGTGGAATTCCCTGCCTATTCACTTACATCAAATTCATGTTTAGGAAATGACTTAAAACGTGGCTCTACACTCATCAATAAATCCTGCCCACTGTTCAGTTTTTTAGGTCTCGCGACCTATCGATGTGCGCAAGCGCATCGAGCGGAGCGAGAATTCAAGTGGCGAAAACATCGTCAAACTAAGGGCTTTCAGCCCCGCGGTTTTCATGAAGTTCACGTGACAAAGCACGCGCATTCAGGGCCAGCTCAGCACATCAAAGGGCTTCTCCTCCCCTAATTATTCATGGCCAGCCGCAGGCCGGCCGTACTCTGTTTCCCAAGCCCGCCCCTTCAGTTTCCCAAGCCCGCCCCCATCCTCCACGCATCTCCTTTCACCATACCTGCACTCTATACAGCCCAGCCTTGCACGCAGTGAGAGGAAACAACCCCCCAAGACCCACAGCTGGCCGTGTACAAGACGCCACCCTTTTCAGACATGCAATTTTGCACGGTGCCTTCCACCGCCTGCATTGTCTTCCTGACCCAAGTGATCTCCCATGTCTAGAAACCGCTATTCTTTTCCTTGGGCCACAGTTGACAACAAACCTTGTGTCGGTCCCCTGACTTTTCTCCAGCGCCTTGAAAATTACTAAGTGCAGCGGAGAGAGCACTAGCGCCGCCAGTGACCATGAAGGATGCTTTTCCTGGACACCGGAATGAGCCATGGCAAACAGTCTGAGGAAGACTCACGCCGCACTGTAGAGGAGGTATCGGTTATTGAACCATGGACTGCTGAAAAGTGCTTGCAATTCTGACCGCAGCAGCATAGGCCCCTCCCCAGCTCTGAGCACTTAATCACTCGAACGGATGGTGGCCGCTGAAGAAAGCAGCTTCATGAAAAGGAAAATAAAATCAGGCCATAATGCACTGAATTTAAAAAGATCAAACTACGCAACTACTTAAAAATGAGGACGATCAAATGTAGGGTGCTAGTAAAATCCGAATCACGGCCTTAAACGCGACTTTTAGTCTGCTCTCCGAATGAATTTCCACTGTTTAACTTCGTCATGGGGGGGGTTTTTAATATCGCCACATCAAAGGCATCAATCACCCTCCCACAGGCTTCCCCAGCGCTGCCCCGCCCCCTGCTTCACGGCCAGGCCATCTGTTCCCAGCAGCAGCATTTCTCCTGCGCCAGGCCACATCAAAGGCTCTGTGCCACTTTCACCCACACAGCACCACTTTCAGACACGCAACACCACTCACACCCACGCAAGCCCACTATCACCCACACAACACCACACTCACCCACGCAACGCCACTCACCCAAGCAACACCACTCACACACGCAACGCAACTCATCCACGCAACGCAACTCATCCACTCAACCCCACTCATCCACGCAACGCCACTCATCCACGCAACGCCACTCATCCACGCAACGCCACTCATCCACGCAACCCCACTCATCCACGCAACGCCACTCATCCACGCAACGCCACTCATCCACGCAACGCCACTCGCACATGCAACGCCACTCACCCACGCAACACCACTCACACATGCAACGCCACTCATCCACGCAACGCCACTCATCCACGCAACGCCACTCATCCACGCAACCCCACTCATCCACGCAACGCCACTCATCCACGCAACGCCACTCATCCACGCAACGCCACTCACACATGCAACACCACTCACACATGCAACGCCACTCATCCACGCAACGCCACTCATCCACGCAACGCCATTCACACATGCAACGCTACTCACACATGCAACGCCACTCACACATGCAACGCCACTCACACATGCAACGCCACTCACCCACGCAACGCCACTCACCCATGCAACGCCACTCATCCACGCAACGCCACTCATCCACGCAACACCACTCATCCACGCAACGCCACTCATCCACGCAACGCCACTCATCCACGCAACAGCACTCACACATGCAACGCCACTCACCCACGCAACACCACTCACACATGCAAACCCACTCACCCACGCAACGCCACTCACTCACTCACTCACGCAAAGCCACTCACACCCACGCAGTGCCACTTTCACCCACACAGCACCACTTTCAGACACGCAGCACCACTCACACCCACGCAAGCCCACTATCACCCACGCAACGCCACTCACACCCACGCAGTGCCACTTTCACCCACACTGTGCAGTGCACAATAGGTCTCGCAGTAGGAAAGTTGGAGCTATTGCTTTTGTAAATGACAAAGCCCTTTATGTTTTTAAAATGAAAACAAAAATAAAAGGCATTGGTATTTGCAATTGTAATAGCTCAAACTTTCCTACTGCGAGACCTATTGGCAACGGCAGTGCTTGTTTTAGTTGCTTCCTTTGAGATACTTTGTTTTTACTTTTTTGCTTGATGGCCAGGACACCCTCGGGAAACAGTTGCACTCTGTAAGTGGTAATATTAATAATTATACTGAGAGTTCATATGAGAGATCATTTGGTGCACTCGATTCTTTTTTGTGCCCATTATGATATACCCTGTGTAGTAACTGATTTATTACCATGATGTTTCTGTCCTGATTTCTAGAACCAGTGGGGTGTATTTTTCATTTTATTCCATTGAGAACACAGCAGACATTATGATTATGGTTTATACACCCTCCTTTTGTTCTTTATACCCCATTAACTCTGGACGGTTCTTCTAAACCTATACGTGTTTGGGGATAGGAAGTAATGGAAATTTGTATTTTGAGATGTGTGTTTATGAAAGTATTTCTCCTTTGTATTTGAAAAACGGCTTCTGACTAATTCAGGTTATATCACGCTTATTGTTTGTGTTGACTGCTTCAATAGAGATTTTGATACCTTTAAGTACCTGGCTTCAGTGCTTAATTTGTAAAATATGAAGTCCAGGTGCTCAAATATTTGTCGGAGACCACACACACTTTCCACTGGCTCCACCCACTAACTCTATTGGCTCAGCCCACATCTTCAACTGGCACTGATGAAAGTCAGATGAAATACCCGATCTGAATTTCAGCACGGGAGCCTTCCTCCAAGTAAGTTTTTCGTAGGATGTTCCCCTGCCCTGTGAACCTTTTGAAAAAGGTGAAATCAAAAGTGCAATTAAAGCACATTTCGGTATTTTGTGCAATCAATATTGTTGTTCGAAAATAAATATGAATAAACTGCTTGTGCAAACAAACTAGTGTAGGGTAATAAGAAAGACTTATAAATTTGTTTATGAGATCCTTCCGCTTCAGTGGAGAGATTTGGAAGTGGTTACACAAAGACGATAAAACTACTCTCTACTACAGAAATAAAAATAATTAGGAAATGATACCTTGAAAACGGTGCTGCTGAAAGAAAGAGAGAGAACACTTGTGCGTGCAGAATGCCAGTGTGCCAGTCGGTCTGCCTTAACTATATTGGTGATGGCCATTGTGTTCCTTGAATGAATTGATAGCAAGACGGTGCTAAAATAAGTAGATTATGTACTGACATTTAATGGAGGCAGGGACAATGTTGCCGGACACCAGTGAAGTAGCAAATGGAAGAAGGCATTGTGGAGTTGTCAGTTGTGTCTTTTATCTTTCAGCACTATTCTCATGTGTCAGTTAGCAAGTGTGCTTCTGAAGGCCCCGGTGCTTAAAAGTGTTCTTTACTGTTCTCTGTATTTTTAAGTGTTTGATGTGGCACAAATGGACTTACAGCCAGCTGAGGGGGGCTGTGCAGAGATCATTTTTATTTTAGAAAGGTAATCTCGACCAGGGAGTGTTGTACATAGAGGAGTGCGCTGGGGATGTTGGAAATCAGGGACGAGCGGGACGTCATTTGGCAGCACACTGGTTGCGTCACATGTATGTTACCAGAACGATTCTTTGAGCTGTGTCATATCAATACACACGGTGCGGTGCCCCGCCCAAAGCCGGTGGTATGATTGCTGCGGCCTCTGATTTGGTTAAGTGACCGTTACCAGACAGTAAAAGCAGCATTGCATTGCACACGGTGCCCCGCCCGAGCCGGTGGCATAATTGCTAGGGCCTCTGAGGCTCTGACTTGGTTCAGGTGACTGACGACATGCACCAGTCAAAGCAGCAATGGTTTTTATTTCTCATTGCTGTTAGTAATACCGAGAATAAAAAAACAGGCTTAGCAGACATTAAAACAAGCCCGCAAAAAACGGCCCTGCGACTGATCTGTGAGAGTGCAGGCAGTCAGCCCTTCAGCTACACCCTGTTTGCTCCAACCGCCAGTTTGACCCTGACCTCACAACACTAGTTGGCTGTGCTTGACGGTTTTAATTTGACGCGGTTGACAAGTGGCATCCGTCCCATGCGTGTCACCGGCATCCAATTGTTTTTAAGAGGACACATGACAGCATATTGCATTCTGGGTGTTGTAGTGCCTGAACATCCAAGCAACTTGCTATTAATTGTCCAAAACATGTGCCTCGTTGAGGATGTCACATATGACATCGCGCTACTTGGCAGCATTGTGTTAATGTTCACTGTGGGCATTTTAACAACCCCCACTACAAAGGCTGCAACCTTATCGCAAAATAAAATGTGTTGTTGCAATTGTGAATGGTTGCTGTAATTATTGCTTCCCGGTTTGGTAAACAAAATTTTTTGTGTTTTGTGTACGTAGGAAGCACACAAAACAGGGGATCCTGAACCACCAGTAACTGCTGTCTATGGACAGGAAGGCTGCACGGGCCCGAGCGTTACTGCTGGTGGCACTTCCCACACCGTGCAAATCACAGCATGATCATTTACATTTACAGAAAGATTCACACACCTTTATAATATGTATCCCACTTAGCATTTCATGGATTTGATTTCTTGTGCGCAGTGCAAGTAAAAGTAAGTAGGTCGGACACTTTAGAGTAGACAGGGGTTATAATAAATCAGTCAGTCAGTCAGTCAATCAGTCAAAATACTTTATTTCGATAAATCAATATCATAAAAAGACAATAGCACTATACAAAATTCACATGTTCTAAAATACATAGTTACTACAGGATGAAATCACGATTAATTTACACAATCAGAATATTTACAAATAGTATATAAAATATTGACCTTTCAAAATGTGTATAAAATACATTAAAAAAGAGGTCAGTTAAATAGGAATACAAGATATCATTCATTATACAATCCCACATATCAATTTCATTCAGTAAACATTCCCTGTAGTGTAAACAGTATACTTGCTTTCATCCACTATAAAACATCGTTATAGGGGTTATTGGTCATCTTCCTCTTCTTGATCCTGACCGCTCCCACTAGGAAATTAGCAACATGAAACATAATCCTAGGGATCTGCAATAACTGTAAAAACAGGAGAGCTGGGTTTACTTGAATAAACCCTGCCTCCTTTAGAATAGGGATCAAATATTTCGTCCTTACTGCCTTGTAGTGTCCACAAAACATCAAAAAGTGCATTGTATTCTGGGTGGAAAAATTGTCACAAGAACACAGCATTGCGTTATCAGGAGTACTCCAGGTTGGAAAATTACCAAGGTTCAGGTGAATCAAATTAAACCGAAATCGGGTTAAAAGAAACCGGTGATAAGCTTGATTCACAGTAGTTAGATACAATTCAGGGCCTACTTGAGTGCTCATAATAATGTTAGCCCTCACCGTTGTTTTTTTTAATTCCATTTGTTCCCTCTCCATGCTTAGCGTTTCTCCCATTGTTCCCTTAATCAAGGCAATGTCCTTTGTTGTTATGGACTCCGGGGAGGAAAAAAGCTCTGGTCTCCCTGGCTTAGCAAGACTGTCTTTGATGTATGCTAGCCACACGATTTTATTTGCTCTATCTAGCTGTAAGCAATCTTTTAGAATAACATGGTTAAGGGGGATTTCCTGGTTCAACCAGATCTTCAGCAATGCTAGAAGAGGGGCCATTTTTATCATGTCTGAAATATATCCTACTCCTAGTTCAGTATGGATTGTATATGATGGAGTGGACTGTGGCACAGAGAGGACAGCTCTTAAAAATTTATTCTCAGTAGTCTGTATACTGTCCGGAGAACAGTATCCCCAAATTGCACTACCATATGTAGCCACCGCAAGGCATTTTGCTTTATAGATTTTCATTAAGGTTGCTATTGGCCTTGCCCCCAATTTTTTCGAAAAGCCCTGTAGTGCAGAGGATGTTCTAGCGAGGGAAATGTTTCTGTTTTTTATCTGTGGACCCCAATTCCCTCTCTCATCAAAGGTGATCCCCAGATATGGGAAAGTGGCTACTCTACAAAGTTCTTCTTTGCCACATATAAAGTTTTTTAGGTTCTTATTCTTGCTACTCCTGCCCATTATCATGATTTGAGACTTCTTTACATTTATCTTGAGGTCCAAAGAACCCATAAAGTCTTCAAATACCTCCAAGAGGCGTTGTAAACTAACACCGGTCCGCGAAAGCAAGACGGCATCATCCGCGTATAGGAGAACTGGAATTCCAAGTTCTCCTATACGCGGGATGTCAAGGGATGCCTCCTTTAATGCTGGTTCCAGTGCATTTATATAAATAGTAAATAGGAGGGGTGCCAGAATGCACCCCTGCCCAACACCCCTTTCGGAGTTAAAGTGACTAGTGCAACGACCCTCCCAGGTAACCCTGACCGAGGCTAAAAGGCCGGAGGGTAGATCCGCCAGGAGATTTATTAAAGCCCTGTCCAGACCCATGTCAATTCGGATTTGCCACAATTTTGATCGATATACAAGGTCAAAGGCTGACGAGAGGTCCATGAACCCCAGGTACATGGACCCCTCCTTGGCCCTGGTATATTTATCCACTAATAGGTGCAAGTAAAGTCCTTGATCTATCGTGCTCCTTTTTGGTCTAAATCCGTACTAAACATTTGATAGGACCCCTTTCTCATTCACCCATTCATCCAATTTAAATAAAATGACCTGGCCCAATATTTTCACAAATGAGTCAATCAGTGAGATGGGTCTATAACAGGAGGGGTCTTGCCTGTTACCCTTTTTGTAGACCGGGATGATAATAGATTTTTTCCACGAGGCCGGGATGTTGTCATGTTTTAGAGCGTTAAAAACGTTACACAAGATTTTAGACCAAAATTTCGGGGCGCATTTAAAAACATCCGCCGGAACCCCATCAGGGCCTGGCGCTTTGTTTTTCAAAGTCAGATCTATTGCCCTTTCCACTTCTGCAGCCTGAAAAATTACAGCAGGGACCTCTATGTTATAAATAGTGCCATTGATTTGCAAATCGTTGCTAGTTTCTGAGTATATTTTACTGAAGTGTTGGATCCAACCCTCGTCAGCGATGTTTGCCTCAAGAGGGGTATTCTCCTCACCCGAAAATAATGGCTGATTTATAATTTTCCAAAATAAGCCACTATTTTTTAGGGTTTCTGGGTCGAGTAGTTGGGCCCAAGCTGCGTCTTTCAATTCCTTTTTTCTCTCTAGGATAACTTTTTTATATATACTTCTTAAGCTAGCTATATGTACACGGTTTTTAGGCATGGCTTTCAGGGCCTTAAGTAAATCTCCATGCGCTTTAGAGCATTTTTTGTCAAACCACCTTTTACCTTGAAGCGGCTTCTGACTTAGTCCTGCCTGTAGGCTATGGTTGATTTCTATACAAATGTTATCAAACGCGAAAATAACATCTTTATTTTGTGTCCGATTTGCTAGGCATATTGCCACTTCATCCTCTACCTTGATCAAAACATTTTGGAGGAATGTTTCAGGGACTATTTTTGTCCATTTTAACCTTCGCCTCTGATCTTTAACGGACACATTTAGTCCCCCTCTATGTGTCACTGTTTTTAATGAGAGTAGATCTGAATGCTTTGATTCCAATAAAACAAGATTATGATCACTAAAAACTGATACCTCTGTGTGATAATCTAAAACATTGCACAACAAAAAAGAAGACATAAAAATATCATCTATAATAGTGCCATCATCTTTACCCTTAAATGTAGGGGACCTACTTTTTTTTCCATCCCCGCAACCTGACTCATATAGATTCCATCTGGCAAGAAAGTTTTCTAAATACTCTCCCCGCCTAGTGTGTTCCAGATGGGTAGATGAAGAGAGGGGTGGGCTTTCATCATCCTGACTAATACTTGGTAGGGTGCAGGAGTGGATGTTAAAATCCCCTAAAAATAATATTTCAAAAGTATTTACATTTACACTGTAGGCTGACAAGAATTTGTCCAGTACTTCCAAGTTATGACCGGTACACTCATTTACATTAGAGTTATAAAAATTTACAAATAGGATCTTGGCCTTATCCTGGGTAGAGAGTTCAACAATCAAACAATTATCTCAACCTGAGTTACACTGTGTTATTTTGCCTTTTACATACAATTTAAATAAGTTTAGTAAGCCACCCTTGGCTCTACCTGCAGCACTACTAGTTGCGGGAATGCAAAAGTGACTGTAGCCGTCCAAAGAGAAGCTATTACATTGGTCCCATGTCTCTTGTAAAGCAATAATGTCAAAAGTTTTTAAAATGTTTAGCCAATCAACATTTCCAGCTTTGTTCTTAATACCAGCAATGTTCCAAGTAACAATTTTAAAAGAGGATGTGGGTAGCTGAGCTGTACTCCCTGGTTCGATAGGCAGTCAATCATTTTCCTCCAGTGAGGATAAAGGGGTATAACGATTTAATAGTGGTAAGGCCTGGTCAAATTGAGTATGTGTGCTAGCCAGCTGGTAACAATAAGGATCCCCGTTATTATGATGTTGATAAACATTTGGCACACAGCCAGCAACACCCCTTCTATACCCATTAGCTGGATGCTTATGCTGATGGGGTGGTGGACGTTGGGTGTTATCCAGATGATTGTAGAAAAACCCAAGAGGTCTAGCACATACAGAGTTATCCACTATGGGTAGGGAGGCTGCTCTAAGGAGGACTGTCGCAACATGTTGAGGGTGCTTAAAGTTTACAATAATGCAGTCCCCGCTCGAGTTCTTTCTAGCATTGCCAATCCAGCTGACTCTTCGGGTGGAAATTATGTCATTTGAAAAGGCGAATGGAAAACCACAATTCCTATTTAGCCATGCTAATGTTTTGTTTTTTAAAACGGCATGAGTCTCTAAACTGGAGTCAGAAAGACAGGAATCAACCTCAGGGACATTTGTTAATACCACTGTGTATGGGACACACTCAGGTGGAAGACTAACTGTATTTTTTCTCTTAAGCCTACTTCTCCCACCATTTTCTCCCCCACTGTAATGTTCTGGCTGCCAATGTTTGGTGGGGGTGGTTGTACTAATGGGGCTGCCACTGATGGTAGGTTGGGAGATGGGGCTTTCTGTGGTCGAGTGACTGGTGGATTTTGTGCGGTGACCATTGGCCCTTTACCCCCTGTGCTAGCAGAAGCCACAGCCCCTATTACGTTGTTACCAGTAGGAGGACTCGTGTGTGTGTTAATCCGAGTCATGTGAGAATCTAGGAGGCCCCCTAATCTAGAAACCTCTTGGGTGACCTGCTCTAACTTTACCACAAGAGGTCTAATCATGGCTTATAATTTTGACTCAATGATGCGTGCCAAGAGCTCGATGTGGGCAGGGTGCAAATTATTCAACTCAGTGTTATTTGTGGGTTCTGATGTACTTCCACTGCTAGTTGATGTAGTCCCCGTCTTTTTTGACTTCCGGCCCACCACCCACTTGATAGGTGCCTTCCTACATGCCCGCACAACTCTTCGAGCAGGCGATTGAACTGGTGAAGGCCTTGGGGAGGGCATCGGGGTCTGACTCGGGGTAGGGTCGGTTATAACTTCCCGCTCTTCCAGTGATACTACGATGGATACATCGTTAGTGTCAGTAGCAATAGGGTCTTCCAGGCAACTATCTGACTGGGGCAACGGAGTTGAGGGTTAAGTCAGCTTTGTAGGTGAGGCATTTGGGCTTACCCTATTTAATGAGAGTCGCCTTTCTTTATTAATCTTATTAACCACCTTCACAAGATAATTGTCCATTGTCCTTGTCTCGTTTACTGTTGAAGGTTTTGTTGATCTGAGCTTTGACATATTAATGGACCAAAGTTACTGAACACAGGTATGGTTAACCGATAATGTCTCACCCAAAGGGTATTAAAGTTCGAACAAAAAACGGATAAAATAAGTACAAGATAATATATCTTACAGTTTGTGTAGAATCTGAGGGAAAAGAGCAAAAGTCCGTGGCCCAGCCCAGCCTCTTCTGGCCTCTGACGGCCAGAGACGGCCCCGCCCTTGTCCCGGGCTTCTCCCGGGTGCGCCCGCGTGCGTCCCGCGGGACGCGGAACCAAGGGAGCCTTTATGCGCCTCCAGGCGCTTCCAGGTCGCGTCGGCGGCGTCCTTGCCGCGCTGGGGCTGCTGGGGATTGTAGTGCCCAGCGGCCCGGCAGAGCCAAGCCCGGCCAGACCACAAGCGGAGCTAAGCCCGGCCCACAAGCACCACACCGGAGGACAGGATATCGGCGGAGCCAAGCCCGGCCAGGGAAACACAGCGGAGCCAAGCCGGCCGTCAGCAGCACTCCAGGTCAGCAGTAAACACGGACAAGGGCCTGCCCTTCCGGCAGCCTTGGAGCATTTGCACTGCACACAGTGCCCTGCCCGAGCCGGTGGCATGATTGCTGGGGCCACTGAGGCTCTGACTCGGTTCAGGTGATCAGCATTGTTTTTTATTACTCACTGCGGGTATTGCTGGTGGCACTGCCTTATTAAGAGGCCTGCTGCAGGTTGAAAATGCCCGCTTCCATGTTGTGCTAACTGCTGTGCTAGTTACTCCTGAAGTGCGTGTGTCCTGGGATTTGGTCAACGGTCCCTAGTATGAAAAACAGTTACGCACGGCACGCTGTCCCAGCCCTCTACCCGGCTATAGTAGAGCCCAATACAGCCCAATCTTAGGCCCGCCCACTAACAACAATGAAAGCAAATTGATGTGTATACGCATCATGGAGATGGCCATATTATCATGCTCGCTCTCTAAGCACTGCACAGCAACACACTTCTTTACCTTGGGACTCTGGAGACTGTAAGAGAGTGAAGTGAACAACAACGCAGTAAGGCATCTATATTTTATATACTCGTTGATACATCAGACATGCAGACTGCACTGCAGTCGTCATGTTGATGAAAGTTGGCAGTGGCAGTGTAGACCCGGCCCTGATAAAAAGGTGCTTGTGCTAAGCACCGGAAAGCACCGGCACAAATTAAGCACTGCCTGGCTTCCAACCCAATGTAAACGTTTTTTTTTCCGCTTTCAGTAACTGTTTCAATTTTCAGATGGAAGTATGTCTTCTATATTGGGAGTACAGTGAGAGGTTTAAAACAGAATTTTGGATTACCATCATCCGTTGATACAAAATTATGAGGAAACACGCCTAAACATGAAGACATTTTCAATTTTTGTTTGAAATGTATTAAACCATAACAAGGGATGTAAATTGAGAACTTCTATAGAGGAATATGGGGCACTTCTACATCACCACCACTAAAAATCGTGACCATGGAAAATAACAGATCTCCTAATTTATATATTTATTTATTTTACTCATTTGTTAGGTGCACAATCATCCCCAAGGGGATCTCTCGACGCCCAGAGAAGAAGGCAGAAGGAGGAGAGGTGACTGTTCCCTCTTTAAAATAGCCAGGTCTTGAGCAGCTTTTTAAATTGTGCAAAATTAGGGCAGGCACGGAAAGATTTGAGAAGCTCATTCCAATGTTTGGGGGCCAGATAGGAAAATGCCCGGCCTCCCATTTTAACTTTCCTGATTCTCCTATCACAGAGCAGGCTGCGATTGCTGGATCTAAGTTGTCGCACAGGTTGGTAGCGTGTGATTTTGTTCGTCAGATAGACCGGGCCCAGCTCGTGTAGAGACTTAAAGACCATGCAAAGTAGTTTGAAGATAGCGCGCCTCCTAACAGGAAGCCAGAGTCAAAATGCACAGGAGAGTGAGCGAAGGGGTTCGTGCTGGTTTGTTAAGGGCTAGATGAGCTGCGGTATTCTGCACCACCTGCAGCTTAGATAGCAGGTCTTCCCTGATTCCTACCAACAAGGAATTGCCGTAGTCGAGGCGGCTCATAAGGAGCAACTGGATAAGGGTCCTTCTAGCGCTCAGTGGAATCCAGGGGAAGATCTTTCTGAGTAACCGCATGGTCCCAAAACAGATACCTGCAAGGATTTTAACCTGCTCTTCCATAGAAAGTTGATTATCAATTTTGACCGCTAAGTTCTTGGCCCAGCCCCTGGGGGCAGGGGCTTCTCCTAGTTCTGTCGGCCACCAATCGGCACTCCACAGTTCCTCTGCCTTGCCGAACAACAAAATCTCAGTTTTAGAGAAGTTAAGTTGCAAAAAGTTCTTTCTCATTCAGCTGGCTATATTCCTCATTCATGCAATAAACTTAGCCCTAGTGTCTGCGGGGTTTTTTCAATGTGTACTATCAACTGCATATCACCAGCGTAGGAGATGCTTCAAGCCCATACTCTCTGATGAAAGAGGCCAGGGGAGCCACATAAAGATTGAACAGTGTGGGGCTCAGTATAGAGCCCTGTGGGACCCCCTTGTCCACTGCAGTTGTAGGAGACACAAATGAGTCCAACTGGAAACATTGAGTTCTAGCTGACGGGTAACTCTGAAACCAGTCAAATGCCGGGCCTCTGACACTGATCTCCCTAAGCATGTTCAACAGGATATGGTGAGAGATGGTGTCAAAGGCCGCCGACAGGTCAAGCAGCACCAGCATGACTGGGAAGTCCCTGTCCAATGACATCCTTTAATTGCTGTTCTGGTTAATCATGGTGCCGCTATGACGTTATGTTAGTTGCTGGTATTTTGGTGTGATGATCTTTAGCGCCGGGACGCTCTTTGGAGCAGCTGAGCGCTCTACAAAACAAATAGTAACATAGTAGTGTATCCGTAACCTCTAAAAGAGCAGCCTCGGTGCTATAGGAGGCACAGAAGCCAGACTGCGATGGGTCTAGTATTTTGTTCTGTTCTAAATAACTAGAGAGATGTTGATTAATTATTGTTGCCAAGATTTTAGAACAGAACGGAAGGAGAGATATTGGCCTATAGTTCTGGAGGTCCATAGGGTCTGCTGTGGCCTTTTTTAGCAAAGGCTTAAGACTCAAATGCCCTATTATTGTTTTGGTTAGATGCATCTTTGGTAATCAGTGGTAAACAGTACCTACCAACAGTTTTGTAAAATGATTTTATGATTGTGCCTTGTACACTTCCCGTTATAGCTATCAATCATAGATGGTGACCAAGTGACTCAACTTGGTTTGATTTTTTACATTCCAGTGAATAGTCGATGCTGCATCAGTTTATTGTGCAAACAAGCTAAGGCTTCAGATTCTCCACCATGAGCAAAACAGAGTTTACTATGTGTTATTATTGAAGTTTGCTACGTGTGATTCGTACTCAAATCCGATGAAACAGGGCATTAACCTGCAATTTTTTGCCGCGGAATGTTTTGTATGATATAATTAATTGGATGACACCTTTTAAGATTTAGAAGTTTGTTTACGATTTAGCCAAATCAAGAAATCTCTGCTGCTGTGTTTGGCAGTCTTCATTGAAAATGCTGTTAAAGCGAGGAAGTTCTTTTGGTGAAAATGAAATGGTGAGCAGGCTACCATGTCATGGAGGCCCATTTGACGTTAGTTTTGTTTTTCAAAAGCAAAATGTGTTAGAAGATCAGAACAATGCTCTGCTCAGATGGTGTTTTTCAGCAAACTTCAGACAACCGTGTTCATTGTAATAAAGGTGAATTGTTACAATTGATTCTTTGTATAGATTAATAGATACAGATAGAGTTGCTGCTATATGCGTTAGCTTTTCCAAATTGGTAATAAGCACAACTTATTTTGTTTTGGGTTCCTTAAAGGTCTGTTCTACCTTTGCATCTGCTGCTTTTATGCATCGAATGGAAGAGTTAATTGGCCAACGACAGATGCCATTAGGGGCATGAGGAACTTTACTTTTTTATACATTACAAATGAAGCACTCCTTGAAGTGATGCGTTTTTAGCCGTTGTCAAGTGAGTGAGGGAAGACTGGAACCTCATCTATGGAGAAATACTATCCCAGCTTACAGGTGTATAGTTTGAAAACACTTATCTTGTGGCCTTTCCTTGGATTTAATTTTTGTGTTTGCCTTTTGAGATACAGTTTCCGGTTAGGTAGGGCTTTTGGTTGGGTGGTAATACGTTGTAGATTACACCTCATATGTTGAACATTCTGCAGATCTACAGGAGCAGCCTGAAGCGGTTCATCAGGCTAGGAGCGATGTGGTGGTACTCTTGTGCCTGGCCCAGTAGTGTAGGGATTAAGTCAGTGAGGGGCATTTCGATTAGAATATTGCCACTACCCAAACAGGAAAGGAGCAGAACTTGAAATGTAATGCCAAGTTCTCTTTATACTGTGCAGGAGGTATAACTGGTACCAAGCGGGTCTGAGCTTTCTGAGCAAGGTTGTTCTGAAAGAGAGATCGCTGTCAGTGTTGAATCTAGTTCATTTGATGTTTGTGGTGAATTGTATGTGAAACGGCCACGCTTCATCTAAAAATTTAGGTGATGTTGCACTATTTGGACTGAGGATGAATCGTGTTTTTGTGAGGTTGAGATTGAGATGGATCTTATCATCCTCGCCTTGATTAGGACAAGGCAGTGTTTGAACCAGTGAAAATGAAAGCCTTCTGATAGAATTAGAGTTAGTGTAATATGGTGTTTCCAGATCCCATACATGTTGACAGATATTGACCAGGGTTTCATGGTCTACGGTTTTGAATTTGGATGATAGACACCTGTGTGGAAGTATAAAAGGCCTTAATGTTATGGTTACAAAAAGGGGAAATCTCAGGGGAATGCTTATTTGTTTTTGTTATGTGGCTTGAAATTCTCTGTAAACATTTCCACTTCTTCCATACCTTGGCAGCAGAAAAAAACCCAACTAGGAACATGATGGTGCCAACTCCCCACCATCATGAAGTTGTCATTCATGGAAAGAGGTTTTGCCACCAATTGACTTAAAGTTACATACGCATTTTTAGAGTTTGCTCATATTTTGAAAGAAGCCAAAATACAGGGCGGTATGTTGCAAATCTAGTCCTGCATTCTTTTTTTTTTTTTTTACTTTATTTATCATGTTTTGTCATACATCAAAACAAACCATAACATTGGCTCGAATCAGACTTGTACAGTACCATAGGATATCAGGTACATATCAGTAAGCAAAGAATAGAAAAAACACCTCGTTCATAGGCTCATATGTCACAAACACATCAATGTACATTGTTGAGTTGGCTCCTTTATACCCCCAATACATAGTCCATTCAAGGCCCATGGGAACTTCAGCGAAAGAGAATGAAGTCCGGTGTCCCATATGCTTTACTCAGTCCAGTGAGGTAAAGAATTCACATAGTAGGGTGCTCATACAGTAAGTTGGTATATTACCCCTTGGGAGCTCCCTCCTGAATTGCCACCGTGGGGGGAACCCTCAATGCGTTAACTATGTGCAGTCCGGCATTCTTAAAAGTAAAGCCTCTTTCAAGTTTGAAGCACCTATGAATAAAAACTAATATTTGTTAGCTGGAAAAACCCATAATGCTTTGTATAACGACGTACCTGTTTTTCGACTGCCCCCATTTAAAGCCACTAGACTTAAATTATTTGAGTTTTGTGACTCTTATCTGATGTCATCCATGGCAAAATGTTGGAATTGACGATCGAAGATTGAGTAATGAAAAAGAACTTTTGAGACGGTGGTTCAAGTAAAAGAGCAACAGCATAAGTGATGAAGACAAGCTAGGTTGCTCCCCACAAGCGGTCCCTCCCCACGCTGCTCCCTGCTCAAAATTGTGGTATCGTAGCGCTATACTGCCAGACCGCTGAATTATTTGTGCCTGTTTAGACTACTATCGTAGCGCTATACTGCCAGACTGCCCAATTATTTGTGCCTGATTGTACAGTTTTCGTGGCGCTGGACTGCTAGACTGTTGTTTAATTGATATTGCATTGTGTGTTGCTCGCCTACCTACTTGCGTTGTTGGTGCCTGATTGTGCCGGTACCGCTTGTCCATTTCTTAGCGTTTGTTGAGGCTGTGCCCCAATCTCGTCCTGCTTCGCTTTTGGCTTGCTGCCATTTTGTTGTTTGTTATTGTGCCTCCCAGGCCGGCTCTCCACCCCGCTCCCGCCTCCCAGCTGCTCCTCCCTCGCTCCGCCCCCCTCCACTATCCACATATGACAGACGCATTTGCGCGCAGCGTTCACGCGCTGCGGGCGCGCCCCATGCGCGCCGAAGGTGCGCCAAAGGTAAGCCCGTCTACGCCCATCTGCGTCTGGACTGCGCCCAGCGCCAGACCCCCTAGCCCCCTCAAAATCCTCTCCACCCGCATAACGTACGACGCTGCAACCCTCTCAGCCCTTAACCCCGGCCGACCATCAAACTGCCACCAAGCCGCCCCAGGACACACCCATGGACCCTTCACCTGCCACTCCAGCACGTTCGACTGCATCAAGACCCACACCAAATCCACAAACTCCAAACAGAGCTCCGACACTAACCACCTCAAGTGCATCCTGCTCAACACCCGCTTGGTCCACAGACACGCCATTGACCTTTGGAACCTACTCGACACCACATCGCCGGACGTCGCCTTCCTTACAGAAACCTGGATGAACGCCTCATCAGCACCCGACATCGCCATAGCCATCCCGGACGGCTACAAGATCATCCGAAAGGACCGCACCAACCAAACAGGAGGAGGCATCGCCATCGTCCATAAGAACACCATCCGCATCACGACCAGTTCCGATGATAACCTCGCTACCGCCGAACACCTTCACTTCCAGATCCACACCGACCCTAAGACCACACTCAGAGGCACCCTCATCTACAGGCCACCAGGACCCCGCACACAATTCAGCGAAGACATCACTGACTTCATCAGCCCACACCCCCTCCCCTTCGAGGACTACATTCTACTGGGAGACCTCAACTTCCACCTGGAAAAAAACAACGACAGCAACACCACCACCCTCCTGGACAATCTCGCCAATCTCGGACTCAAACAACTTGTTAACACCCCCACCCACTATGCCGGACACACGCTCGACCCAATCTTCACCTCCAGCAAGCACATCTCCTTCAATCACACCACAGCTCTCCATTGGACGGACCACAGTTGCGTTCACTTCAACTACAAAAAGACTATGACCCACAACCACCCACAACGAATTCCCCGCCGAAACTGGAACAAAATTACCCTGACCAACTCTTCACATCGCTTCACCAAAACCCTCCTGCACCATCCTTGGACCCAAACCTTGCAGCCACCAACCTCACACAATGGATCACCCACAGTGCTGACGAATTAGCACCCTTGAAAAAACATCAAATCAAGCAAGGTAGCAAAAAAGCCCCCTGGTTCAACGATGATCTTAAGAAATCCAAGAAGTTCTGTCGCACCCTCGAGAAAGCCTGGAGAAAAAACCCAACCACTGACAACCTGGCCACCTTCAAGAACGCCACCCGCAAACACCACCAACTGATCCGATCCACCAAGAAGTCAGCATTCAAGGATCGACTTGACAACAACGCCCACAACAGCAAGGAACTATTCAACATCGTCAAAGAATTTACCAACCCCACCGCCGGCACCAACGACATCACTCCCTCCCAAGACCTCTGCGACTCCCTAGCCTCATTCTTCCACAACAAAATCGCTGACATACATAAGAGCTTTGAAAACCAGTCCGGAGACCAGTCCATTCCACCCACCTCCGAACTAAAACCCCCCTCTAACAACCTTTGCGCCTGGAACCCAATCACCACTGAAGACACCATCCGCCTGATGAACTCCATCCACCCAGGATCGCCAACCGACCCATGTCCCCACCACATTTTCAACAAAGCAGACTCCATTATCGCACCCCATCTCCGAGGCGTCATCAACTGCTCCCTCAACTCCGCTACCTTCCCGGAAAGCTGGAAACATGCCGAACTCAGCGCCCTTCTGAAGAAACCCACAGCAGACCCTACTGAACTTAAGAACTACCGCCCCATCTCGCTCCTCCCATTCCCTGCCAAAGTCATTGAGAAAGCCGTCAACTATCAGCTCGCCACCTTCCTTGAATCCAACAAATCCCTTGACCCCTCACAGTCCGGCTTCCGAGCCAAACACAGCACCGAGACCGCCCTCATTGCAGCAACAGACGACATTCGAACACTACTGGACAACGGAGAAACAGTTGCCCTCATCCTACTTGACCTCTCCGCAGCCTTCGACACAGTCTGTCATAGCACCCTCATACAACGCCTCAGCAACGTTGGAATACAAGGAAAAGCTTTGGACTGGATCATCTCGTTCCTCGCCGGAAGAACCCAGAGAGTCCACCTCCCCCCTTTTAGATCAGAGGCCACCGAAGTCATCTGCGGCGTACCACAGGGATCATCACTCAGTCCCACCCTATTATGAGGCTGGCAAAACTGAAGAAAACGTAATAAAACTACTCTCATGGAACATTGCAGGAGCAAAAAACATCATAAGCCAAAGCAGGAAAATAGCTACCTGGGATCAATATGACATCATAGCGCTGCAGGAAACTTGGTCAACTGAGCCAATTGATGTACCAGGAAGACTATGTTTTCATGAAAACGCGACACGCTTTCAGCGCTACGGCCGCGTAAGGGGAGGTTTATCTATCTATATTTCCACCTCATTAAAGATCAATGTCTCCCAAATGCCTGCCTCAGCAACGGATATGCAAATCATTAAGCTGGAGAGCATAATCAAACGCGTGGCAAGGACAATCGTCCTAATCAACATATACGCCCACCCGAAAAAACTGCAAAAAAAAGAACTGTTCCAACGTGTAGTTAATGTTGTAACTTCCATCCGTTTAGATCACCCGAGTTGGGAGATCATCGCTACGGGTAATTTTAACTCCAATCTTTTACATCAATCGGAGGAAGAGGACAATATCTCAGTGGCAAATGAAATGTGGAATGTCGAATCCCAGGAGATTATATCGCCCTTTAGGTCAGATCAAGTGGGTAAGCAACTGGTCTGGGACCTGGAACGACTCGGTCTACGGGTATTAAATGGAAGATCTGTGCACGATAAACCCCCAGCAGCCACTTACATAGGTCATAATACAAACTCAACTCTGTACTACACATTAATAACATTGCCCTTATTGAACCTAGTCAAAAAATTTCAAATAATCAGCACTCTAGACAGTGATCATTCCATGCAACATATTGAAATTAAATTAAACTCCCCTAGGTATACAATGACTCCAAAAATACCATGACAATTATCAACCTTCAACCTGAAGCGGCTTAAGTGGACAAGCAAAACACTATCCCAAATAGCGTTGGATGCCAAGAACCTATTACAAACGGTCATGGTTGACAATGATCTTTGTGCAGAAACCTGGGCTAACTTCCTGGAAGGATTGCCAAAATCAATCAGCAAGGCCAGGAGGCAGAGCAGTTCCATGACCAAAACCAAATTCTCAATAACTACTCTTGCTATGAAAAAACATCTTCAAAAGCTTACAAGACGGGTACAAGGTTCAAGAACAAAGCAAAGTACCTGGCAAGAAGTTCGGTTAATTAGAAAAGAGTACAAAAAGCTAGTATGGATGGAAAAAAGGAACAAACACGATGACTTCTGGGCCAAACTGATGCTTAATACTAAAAAAGCAGACTCCAGGGCGTTCTGGATGCAAATCAATGCAATCAATAGAACAGCACAACCCACAAGCATGACATGCGTCCCGGAAAACATCTGGGTCCAACACATAATTGACACATTTGCGGTAAAACCAGTGGAGCTCCAGGCCATGATGGGTACAACAGCACCTGAAATTACAAGAAGCAGGATCAAGGAATGCAAATTCTTTTCCAGTCCCAGTGTCATGCTCAACTGCATGGAGGGTTTGGACCAATCAACCTGGTCAGCTGACGTTCAACGAATATGTTCTATAATTAAGAAAGGCAAGCAAGAGAGTGCACGGGGGCCAAATGGCATCCCGCAGGCGATCTATAAAGAGGACCCTGAATTTTGGGCAAGCAAATTTAATCTTCTATTCCGGTCAATTAGCAACTCTGTCCGGGCCCCGGAAAGTTGGAGGGGTGCCATCATCAACCCCATCTATAAAGGCGGTGATCGCAAAAATCCAACAAATTACCGCTTAATTGCTCTGATTGATGCAGAGGCAAAATACTATGCATCCCTGGTGCTAGCCGATCTAATACAGTGGTCGGACAAGAACAGCAAGATCCCGTTAAATCAAACAGGGTTTCGTCGCGCAACTGGTACAATGGCTAATGCAATGGCGCTGAGCATGATTGGCGAAAGCAGTCTACTTAACCACCGGGAACTATACACCTGTTTTGTCGACTTTAAAGCGGCATTTGATCGTGTTAATAGGAATCTGCTATGGGCCAAATTGAAAAAGCAGGGTCTGCCGGAGTCAATCTAAATGCCAATCATCGACCTGTATAGTAACACCTGGATGCAGGTAAAAATCAATAATGGGCAAAGGCTAACCAGGAAGATACACACCTTTGATGGGTTGAAGCAAGGTTGTGTGTTGGCTCCCCACCTCTTCAATTTATTTATGGCCGACTTAACACCAAGGCTCGATCTGATCAATGCTCATCCTCCTCGGCTTGGCACGCTTCGTGTAACACACCTATCCTACGCCGATGATGTGGTCCTGTTAAGCCAGACTCAAATAGGCCTGCGTCGGCTATTACAGGAGCTGACCCGCTACACAAAACAGAACATGATAGAAATAAACAGCGTGAAAACAAAAACCATGGCCATAACCCGACGCCATAAACCACCACCAACCTTTACCATAGATAATGTCAAACTGGAAGCAGTTGGAAGTTACAAGTATCTCGGGATACTACTGGATAAGCGTCTCAATTTCCAGGCACAATTCAACAGCATGGAAAAGAAGGGCATGGCCCTAATGCACGCCTTTATGAGCGTAGCTACCGAACTCAAAGGTTTTTTGGTTTCGCCATTGTTAACAATTTATGAAAGCTAAACTTATACCAACGATAGCCTACAGGAGCATATTGCACCATGGCAAGAGTGCACAACTTTTGGATACAGTGCAAATGAAAATTTACAAACGAGTCTTTGTGCTACCAAGTAAAGCATCCCCGGCCCAGGTTAGACTGGAACTTGGCCTGAAATCTCAAGTGCTACTGAGCAAGTATGAGACCATAACATTCTGGTACAATGTCTGGATGCACCAAGAGATCATGATCTATCGTGCTATGTGGGAAACCATCATTAAATGTCCACACTCAAACCATGCCAAGTACCTTAAAATGTCAATGGAATCAACAAATCTGGCTGGACTATGGGAATCCAAGCTCCAAGTATCTCAATTCAAACAGGTGGTCAGGAAGGCAGCCATTAAACACTCATTGTTGGATGACAAAATAGCTTTCAGTCTCCGATCACATGCCTGGATGACTATTCAATCATACAAAAAACTAGTGCCGGCGCACTTCCTGGACCTTGCCTTTTCGCCTTATATCAAATGCAAATATCTTAATATAAGGTTGGGTTGTTTGCCAACCAATGCCGAGCATCCTAAGTGGAAGTCCCAAGAAAGTGAAGGGTGCGGGCTATGCGGTGCAGCAAGACAAGACTTTATTCACCTGATTTGCATCTGCCCGGCTCTCATACAGGAACGTCGGAACTGGTTGAAAGCCAAGTTCAAGCAGTTTGGAATACGTACCTGTAGGTCTGCGATTATACAAACAGTATGCACCGCAGACTCGCAATTCATTTGTAGATCAATCAAATTTATTGAGTATTTTGAGAAAAAGCAAAGAACATTGGCAAAACCTTGAACTTGGAATTGTTATTTTTTACTCCAGAAAGACACTTGCTTTTACCCCCAATTTTAACTTTTATCATTTCACATTAGTGTATATTCTCAGTGTGTTTTTAGCATATTATCATATTTGTATCTTTGTAATGGTTTTAATTAACTATACAATAAAGTACTCATTCACTCAGTCCCACCCTCTTCAACGTATACATGAGTCCCCTCGCATCCATCGCGCGCCAACACAACCTCAACATCATCTCCTACGCAGACGACACCCAGCTGATCCTCTCCCTCACCAAAGACCCAAACACCGCCAAAACCAACTTACACGAAGGAATGAAAGAAGTAGCCGAGTGGATGAAGAACAGCCGTTTAAAACTGAACTCGGACAAAACGGAAGTCCTCATCTTAGGTTCATCCCCCCCTGCCTGGGACGACTCATGGTGGCCACCGGCCCTGGGAACCGCACCCATACCTACGGACCACGCACGTAACCTGGGCTTCATCCTGGACTCCTCCCTCTCGATGACCAGATAAGTCAACGCCGTCTCATCATCATGCTTCAACATCCTACGCATACTCAAAAAAATCTTCAGTTGGATCCCCACCGAAACAAGAAAGACGGTCACCCACGCACTGGTCACAAGCCGAATGGACTACGGAAACACCCTTTACGCCGGAACCACAGCCAAACTCCAACGCATCCAAAACGCCTCAGCCAGACTCATACTAGACATCCCCCGCCAAGCTCACATTTCCGATCACCTTAAAAACCTCCACTGGCTCCCCGTCAACAAGAGAATAACGTTCCGTCTCCTCACCCATGCACACAAAGCCCTCTACGACCTAGGACCCGAATGCCTCAACACGCGCCTGTCCTTTTACATCCTCACCCGCAAACTACGATCGTCCAATCAAGCCCTCGCCGCAATTCCGTGCATCCATAGATCCACCATGGGGGAAGATCCTTCTCCTACTTAGCGGCCAAAACCTGGAATTCTCTCCCCACCCACCTCCGCCTTACACAGAACCACCTCTCCTTCAGAAAACAACTAAAAACTTGGATATTCGATAAGTAAGTACCCCCCTCCCTCAAGCGCCTTGAGACCCTCTGGGTGAGTAGTGCGCTATACATATGTTAAACTTGAACTTGAATTGATGTGATGCATGTGGTTACTGAAGACACACTGACAAATGGTTCTTTCTTTTCTTTTGGTCACTAACACATTACAAAAACATAAAATACATACTTTTTTCTTTTTATACATTTTGAACTGACTGCTGTTTATTGAAATGTTTGGCAAAATTGTACTTGTAACGTTTCTATTTTATTTAAATATGAACCTTTATCTGATCGTTTTACTTTGTAGCTATAACATTTTACAAATGGAAGATGGTTGTGGGAAGAACGAACCAGCATGCCATGCATTCAGAGGTTCTTCAGATACATTACTTTCAATTCAGTTATTGGAATTTAAAACAAGTTTATTAGAAGCAGTAGAAGAACTCCGCTTACGACGGGTGAGAGTATATTTCAATGATTTAAACGCATATAATTTGAGTGTTATTGAGACCTTTGCGAAAAGTTATTCATCAACATGTAAAATACCATTACAATACATCATCTACATATTTATACCAGGCTAATTCTTCCGTGAAAGAGGAGACTAGATACAAAGTTTACAGAAGAACTTTAATCCATATTCATGTTAGAACCCTTTATGATGTAAATGGTGCATAAATGCAGTAGTGGCTGGTGAACTTTGAAAGTGGTGAGGCGTAGGACCAAACCATGAATTTGCCTGACAAGTGCAGCAAGCTAGCATGGATATTCGGAGGGGAAGGCCTGGGTTGGTCTTACCCCATGCCTTTTTTTTAAATGGAGTAAAATAGGATATTTTCTGTAACACATTCTTTAGTAATTAAATTTAATAAAAAGAAAGATTTGTCAGGCATTTCAGAAGAAAAACTCTGAAATTATTTGAGCTAATTGCGAATTTGCCAAGTGCTCTTGACCTCTTTAGGGGTGCAGGCACCATGCAAAAGTGATTTAGGTTGGTGATTTTAGATTTTATGTGTAAATTTCGTAGTAATAGTTACTTTAATCAATTGTATTCTTTAAATATTACCCATTTTACTAATTATATTTCCTCTTATGCCATTGGCAGAAAAATATATCTTAAACATTGGAGAAGTGTGGAGAAGTGTGGAGAAGTGTGGCTCAATGATTAGAGCGGCAGACCCTGATGCAGAGGTCTAGCCCCGGACCAGGGTTCAATTCCCCGCCTCGGCGGGTCTTGGGCTCAAAATTCCACGGACCAGATAATTCTCGCCTCGGTGCCTATTCCAATCATGGAGTCCCACTCTGCAACTCTGGGCAATAGCTTGCTTAATCTCCACAACGGCCCCCACAACGCTAAAGGATGCCTGGCCTCCACCTTGGTGGTGCCCAGGAGTGGACGCTTCACAGGGAAAGCCAGGATGGGTTTCACAGCGGTATTCGTACAAGCGCCTTGAGACCCTTGTGGGTGAGTAGTGCGCTATACAAGTATCAATTTACAAACATTATTGCTATATAGGTAGCAGTTCATACCGCATTTGTACCATCTATTAGTTCTGTAAATTACTGAGGGCACTATTCTTCAATTTAACAAGACTCAATTTGTCGACATTATAGGGATGGGGTCTTGGTATACCTTGCTGGGATTCAAGCACTCGATCCTCCAATCACTGCAAATTTCAGCTGATATGCCAACTCTCTAAGGCATTAGGATGCACAATTGCACCCACTGCTCAAGTCATCGCTTTCTCAGCCTTGAACTGCCTAGAGGAAATTCAGTTCGTAATGCAGCTCCTTGCATATTGCCTTGCTAATTCACTCAGGAATCCTCTCCTTCAGCAAGGGGTGCAGTTACCTGCATTAAATAAATAATCGGGCCACACGTTGCTTCTCTGATACAAAATTGATTATTAATACTCTCTTTAGGCCTCAGTCAATCACAGTGCATTTTGGCCCCTATTGATTATGTTTCTAAAGGCACTTCCTGTCTGGATCTCTGGATTGTTGACTGGCTGTTACCTGATATTCTCTCTGGATCCATTCTATGGAAGCACATGATTAGTTAGAGAGACTCAATGCCTATTCGAGCCTCTTAAACTCTCTATAATAGACTTAAGCATGCACAAGAACATGTGTACACATGAAAGAAAACACAACATAACATATCCACACAACGCTACTAGAGGGATGTATTATTAGTGGAACTATAATTAGTGCATTGGTGCAGTGGGACCAGGGCCCAGGTGTGTGAGGTTCCCATTGAACACAATTATATCTGTATTATACTTTCAACCAGGAGCAATGGTGCTTTTTCCTTGCTTACATTGGAACCAAGCAGCGCCCTGTGCTCAAGGGTGGATGGTGCCACCCACCCAACCTTTGGGCAGACATGAAGAGTGTCTGTCAACTTGAGCAATGGTCAGGCTGACTCTCAATCTTCTTGTTCAGGTAGGCAGGTGCTATATGTGTGCTAAATGCGCAGGCAGCGGACAGCTTGAGCTGAACATGGCAGGCTAAAGGTGTCACTTCCCTTTGGGCATGACCTCCTCAGCCCGGCAAAGCGCCTGGAGGACCTCCCCAACATGACAAGGCAGAACGCTTCTGATTGCCTCGAACCTTGGTGCATCAGTAAACCCTGAAGGACTCTTGGCCGAGTGTCCATCATTGATGCCTTGTCAAGGAGTGGGGTGGGGCCAGCAGTCGAACTGAACCCCATCCCACTCTGTGACGAAGTCGGGACGACTGGTGCCACCCGCCATTGGCTGATCTAAGGACTGCCTATAAAAGAAGGTGGCTTTCCCAATTTTCCAGGAACTTCGGAGGGCAAGATCAGTGCGCAGCGGCAATTTTCTAAAAAAATGTTATGTGTGTGTGTGTGTGTGTGTGTGTGTATTTTATGAGTGTGCTGTATATGGGTAAGCAAGGAAATGTTTGTTAAAACCATACAAATTTAGCAAGAACATTTAAAACAATGGCGAGAGAATCGATAAAGTTACAATTGACCTGTTCAAAACATACAACTGTCAATGCAGTGCATCATGAAAGTGCTTATTCATGACATCTTTTCCAATAATCAGTAAAATCACGATGTATAAAATAAAATTTCAATAAAATAAAGCACTATTGGGCCAACTCAATCCTTTGGCAACACTTTGAAATACTTTGATGGGGTTTCTGCATCACAAAAGGAAGCAAGTAGTACCATGGAGCTGGTAGTACGATGATTTGGGCATTACACCAGAGATCACCTTTTGTAAGCCTTTGGTGAGAATGGCTTTAATCACTATACAACAAAACCTGACATCAGAATGGACAGTACAGTGAGTAACATGCATGCTATTTCCAAATAAGGTTATGAAGTGCATTTTAGAATGTCTGGGGTCTACAGAGCCTACGAGGTACTTGTCCAAGACCAAGGGTGTAAGGCGTGAGGGTGTATAATTTTTGCCCGCCAAACTGGAAGGGCAAAAGTGTAAACTAGTTAATAAAGTGTATTAGAAAATATTAATAGGCTTCAAAGACTAGTAGATTAAATCCAGGCTCATACAGTGCATTTTACAGTATCACAGGGCATACGAAGCCTAACTCGAACCTGATCTACCTGGGAAAACAAAAGTGCAAGCTAATAAATAAAGTGCACTAAGCAGTTTCATTAGGCTTCAAAAGCCAGGAGGATTCCAATCAAATTCACAAAGTGCATTTTACAATAACATAGGGCATACCATGCCTAACTCTCACAAGTCCTGACCAAGATGGAGCAACCAGGCTGTGGCTGGAGAATAAAGTGCACTTTGCAATTTCATTGGACTTCAAAAAAGCAGACCAGGTTCATAAAGTGCATTTTACAGTGTTGAAGAAGCCTACATGTCAAACTCGCACTTTTCCAGGCCAACCTGGAAGAACAAAAGTGTAAGCAGGTTAATAAAATGCACTAAAGCATCAGAAGCTTTGGAATCCAGGGGCATTCCAATCGAATTCGTAAAGTGCATTTTACACATCCGCTACGAATGGGTGTGTGCACGCTTTTGAATGTATGGGGTTGTGAGTGAGTGTATGTGTGTGCATGTCGTATGCCTTCCCCCTCCATTAGAGTAAAAAAATGAAAATGAAAAATTCTTTATTGTATAGTTAATTAAAACCATTGCAATGTTCCAAAACATAAAATACATTTCATTCATGTGCTATAATAAATTAGATATAAGCAATTGATACCATATTTAAATTTATTATTTCCTTTTTTTTTATACCGAGCAAGATTTGCTGAATTGTAACTTTAACCTATATTATCCTTTCAATAAATTCTCAAAATTTGTTACAAATTTGATTAATTGACAAATTAATTGTGGATCCTCTGAGTCCAGAGTTTTTAGTATTTCTGATCGACAGGTGCGAATGCCTCTTTCATTGAACTTCCTCCTAAGTAGATTCCGGCGACAACACTCTAACACCGGGCAGATGCATATCAGGTGTCTAAGATCCTGAACTGTTGCTCCACATAGGCTACAATCCTTTGGGCCAGGGGTCCTCCAGTCAGGTTGATCAGCATTTGTGGGCAATTTCCCCATGCGCAGCTCCAAGTACTTTGATTTTAAATGAGGGGGGGAGTGAGGCCTAGGTAAACCGCTGACTCAAGCCTTGTATACGATTGTAAAACCATCCATGCGTGCGCACGTCGTCTTAAGGTTGTTTTATCTTCAATTAGTAAGTGCAAGTTAGCCGATTTTGTTTCACGATCTGCAGGAGTGATGATAATGTTAGTTTCTTTTGCCACACATGTGCCATCTTGGTGATTTTCAGAGAGGTATTTGGGTAATTTTGCTTTGATGACTGCCAGGAGTAAACAAAGGGCCTTTTAGCTGTTTTGATATACTGCAGAATGCAAACAGTAAAGCCGTTCCCTTTTTTTCAATTGTTTCATAATGTGTAGCGGATGAAAACCTTCGATCCAGGTGTATCCCCAAATATTTGTAGCTATCGACTACTTCCAACTTGATGTAGTTGATTGTGAATTTCGGCTGTTTGGGGCGACAGTGTGTTATGATCATGACCTTTGTTTTTTTATGTTTATTTCCATCAGGTTTGTTTTGGCGAAATCAGCTAGCTCATGGATTAAACATTGTAGTCCTATTCTTGTCTGACTTAGAAGAACCACATCATCTGCATATGACAGGTGTGTTAGAGGCACTGTGCCCAGCCGTGGCAGGTGTGCATTGACCCCATTTAGCTTTGGTATCAAATCGGCCATGAATAGATTGAACAGGTGCGGGGCTAGGACATAGCCTTGTTTTAACCCTTCGTTAGTTGGAGTCTTCCTTGTGAGCCTTTGGCCATTACCAATCTTAACCTGCATCCAGGTATTGGTGTAAAGGTCCATGATTAGGTTTAAAATTGTGTCTGGTAAGCCCTGGAGTTTTAGTTTAGCCCATAGTGTGTGTCGGCTGACACGGTCTAAGGCCGCCTTGAAGTCCACGAAATATAGATGGAGTGCCTGTTGCTGTCGTAGAATTTTCTCTGCAATTAAGCCTATTGCTAATACGTTTGCAATTGTGCCCGTGCCATGCCGAAAGCCTGACTGGTTTGTGGGGATTTTTTTATTCTCATCGGACCAATTTACTAAGAAATACATTTGGATTGACATATAACATTTTAAACAATTTAGGTATAATATTTGTAAAAATGTTTACAAAATATTAAACAATATTGAACAAATACAAATGTACATGCTAAGTATAAATTACATATTTCAAGAACCATATAACTATATCAAATAGTACTAATTAATGTATACTAAACATGCTTTATAAAAATGTAAAAATACACTGTACTGTATATAACACTACTAGTATGAACAAATTATGTACCATTCGTGTATGTAAATATGTTTAAAAATATACCTATAAAAAGCTTGCTAAAGGTACAGTACATGTGATAGTATACCAAAAAGCTATATAAAGATGTTGTACCACTGTAACGTGAAAAAGATTTTACTTTAAGAAATTATGTATAAAAATAAAAAAGTTAATAAAATAAATTTAAAAAAAGGTAAAAATCTTTATGTATTGGCTAATGTTCTTTTGGGAAAAAAACCTCCATACAATACAAAAGCACAAAATACAAACCATTTTTGGGAAGGTGTTGGACACTAAAGGGGTAAGATTTACTTTTCCTATATAATGTACACAATACATTTTTTTACACTTCATGAATAGCAAAAATATAAAGTAAATGTTATTTACAATTATTACAATTTAGATAAATACCTAAAAAAACAACACAATGGAGAATAAAACATAACACATAATATAAACATTAAGAAAATTTAACATTTAAAATTGATAAATGATTAAAATTAGAATAACGTGAAATTAATAGAAACTGCATCATTTTATTTTCTGGAAAAACTTTACTAACATTATTTTTAAATTACTTTTTTTTAAATCTTCCTTGTGAGTCTTTGGCCATTATCAATCTTAACCTGCATCCAGGTATTGGTGTAAAGGTCCATGATTGGGTTTAAAATTGTATCTGGTAAGCCCTGGAGTTTTAGTTTAGCCCATAGTGTTTGTCGGCTGACACGGTCAAAGGCCGCCTTGAAGTCCACAAAACATAGATGGAGTGCCTATCGCTGTCGTAGACTTTTCTCTGCAATTAAGCCTATTGCTAACACATTTGCAATTGTGCCCGTGCCACGCCGAAACCCTGACTGGTTTGTGGGGATTTTTTTATTCTCATCGGACCAATTTACTAAGTCGGTTAGAATCAGCGATGCACAATATTTGTCCTCCGCATCTATCAACGCGATCAGGCGATAGTTTGCTGGATCTGTACGATCCCGTCCCTTGTGTATCGGATTAATTATCGCGCCTCTCCAACTCTCCGGAATGCGACTGGTGGTGCTGATCATCTGAAACAGACTACAGATCTTACTTGCCCAGTAGTTGGGATCTTGCTTGTAGATTGCCTGTGGGACACCATTCGGTCCTGGTGCGCTATCAAGCCGACTTTTCCTTATAATTTGCAAGATTTCTACTTCAGAGTGGATGAGAGTAGATTGAACTAAATCTTCATTTTTCTTTTCATACGGGGAAGTTGCAGCTGATATCCGCTGTTCCAAGTTGCTTATAAAAAATGTGGAGATTAGATGCTGCACCCATACATTCTCCAGAGCACAGGTCGTGTTTATGATGTTGGAGGTTATGTTCATAGAGTTCACCTGAGCCCAGAATGCTCTGGGGTCAGATTTTTTTGCATTATAAACTAATTTTGTCCAGAAGTTGTTCTCCTCGATTTTTTTGTAAATCCAAATTTGTTTCTTTTTTTTTTTTTAAAGAACATACCTCCTCCCATACTTTTGACTGTGGGCTATGCTGTTGAGCCTTCCTAAGGTTCCTTCTCAGGAGCCTTCTTAAGCTTTGAGATGCTGGACTGAGATAGCTGTTGTCATCTGCGTTATTTATCTTTTTGGTGGACGCTCCTGCATTGGGTAGCTTTGCCAAGAAGGTGGTCCATGTTTCTATAGTAATTAGGTTTTCTGACTCGAGGCTTAACATTACATTTTTAGCATTTTGAGCTATCTGCAGTTATGTGGTACATGTCCACTTAAGACATTTCAAATTGATTGTTGATGTATCCCCCTCTATTACTGGGGCTTATTGATGTTTGAACAATGTTATTTTTAGTTCGATATGCTGGGCTGAATGATCACTGCCGAGTGAGCTTTTAATTTGAAAACTCTTTATTAAGCCTAGAAGGGGGAGAATAACTATTGTCTAGTCCAAGATGGAACTTGAGCAGGGGCCAATATACGTGCAGGTGGCATGTTTATCCTGTTTTATACTCCCGTTTAATGAGCGCATACCTAGATGTTCGAGGTCCCTTATAAATTGCCGGTCCACTTTGTCTTTGCGAGTTACAACCGGAAACAGCTTAATTTCTACCGCAGAGATTTCGTTTGCTGTAACGATGTTGTCGTCCTCCTCTTGGGGGTGCAGTAGATTTGCTTTGAAATCTCTTGTAAGGATTATTTCCCAAGTAGCCTGTTCGAAGCGAAATTCCGCGATGACGTCAGTAACTTTTTTTAGAAGATCTTTTTTAATCTTAGATTTTGAGTGTGCCCATTTCCATTTTTATTATTTACATGGCTGAGGTTGTTGATGTTAGCTGTGATGACTTGATTTTCAGTGCTGTAGAGATGTAAACAGCAATGCCCCCCTTGGCTCTTCCGTATTGCTGAGTTCGTGTTGCATTTACGTGGTGGCCTATCCTACCTGGGACCTCAACTGGGGCTGTCAGCCAAGTTTCTTGGAGCACAATTATTTTGTGTCTATCCCTCCATTAGAGTAATGGTAGAGAAAAATGTCAGCTAAAGGAAAATTGAAAAAAACTATTTTCCTGTAGAAATGTTAAAAAAATATAAAATGTTAAACAATTTAGGTGTAATAATTGTAAAAATGTTTACAAAATATTAAACAATATTGAACAAATACAAATGTACATGCAAAGTATAAATTACATATTGCAAGAACCATATAAGAACCAGCTCCTCTTCACGTGGAACAAAACTGACTCCTCTCCATCTATTGCTAAAAACTGCCTTGCTGAAGTTTTTAAGTGGCTAGCAAATGCCCAATTGAAATGCAATGAGGAGAAGTCGGAGGTACTCACGTATGGCTCCTTCCCCCCGCATTTTAGGGAGGACATTTGGCCTGGGGGTTATCCTAAGCCCAGCTCCTCGGGGTGCCCGGTGAAAAACCTGGGTGTCTGGTTTGGTGAGGATTTTAAATTTTCCCCCCAGATTAATAAGCTGGCAGGTGTGTGCTTTGGCACTCTGAAACGTTTAAAGATGTTCCAGCCTCTTCTGCCTCAAATGGCCAAGGAGGTGGTGACTCGGGCTCTTATTTTGTCAAGGCTAGATTACGCCAATGCCTTGTACATTGGTCTCCCGGTTTACCAGCTAAAAAAGTTGCAGATTGTGCAGAACGTGACGGCGAGATCGTTGTTGGGTTTGCCTAGTAGATCTAGCACTAGCCAGAGCCTTCGCGATCTACATTGGCTCCCGGTTGAGCAGCGGGTTTTGTTTAAGGCTCTCACACTTGTTCATAGCGCCCTCTATAAGACAGGGCCCCACTATCTCAGGAGACGTTTTTCATTCTATGTTCCGCCTCGACAGCTGCGATCTACTGGCCAATGCCTTGCTGTTGTTCCTAGGTACCGCCTGTCTAGATTGGGAGGCAGTTCCCTGTCGGTTAAACCGGCCATGGCTTGGAATGCCTTGCCTTTTGGACTTCGGAACACCAAGAGTCTTAAGCTGTTTAAAAAAGCAGCTGAAAACCCTGCTATTTAAGTAATCATTCATCAGGCCTTCCTTCCTCTCCTTCTTTTTACCTTGTGACATCCGCGCCAGGACACTTCCGAGTAGCTGTGCGCGCTATAAAAGGATTCTAACATAACATATAACTATATTAAATAGTACTAATTAATGTATACTAAACATGCTTTACAAAAATTTAAAAATACACTGTACTTTATATAACACTACTAGTATGAAAAAAATATGTACCATTTGTGTGTGTAAATATGTTTAAAAATATACCTATAAAAAGCTTGCTAAAGGTACAGTACATGTGATAGTATACCAAAAAGCTATATAAAGATATTGTACCACTGTAACGTGAAAATGATTTTACTGTAAGAAATTATGTATACAAATAAAAAAGTAAATAAAATAATTTTTCTAAAAAGGTAAAAACCTTTATCTATTGGCAAATGTTCTTTGAAAAAAAAATCCATACTATACACAAGCACAAAATACAAACCATTTTTGGGAAGGTGTTGGACACTAAAGGGGTAAGATTTACTTTTCCTATATAATGTACATAATAAATTTTTTTACACTTCATGAATAGCAAAAATATAAAGTAAATATTATTTACAATTATTACAATTTAGATAAATACCTAAAAAACAACACAATAGAGAATAAAATATAACACATAATATGAACATTAAGAAAACTGAAAATTAAAATTGATAAATGATTAAAATTAGAATAACGTGAAATTATTAGAAACTGCATTATTTTATTTTCTGGAACAACTTTACTAACATTATTTTAAAATTACTTACATTTTTTTTTTTTTTAAATGCATACATTTTTCAAATTGCATTTTATGAAAATGGAACAGTGTATACATACAATAACTGCACAAGTTGATTATATTCAATGTACATAGGCAAATTATATTTGACACATTAAAAACTGGACGGGGTGTGGTCATAAGATCCGACATGGCGGACGTGTGCTAGTTGAGCTCCCATAGCCCTGATTGTTATCCGAACACTGTCCTACCTAATCCTTATCTGCGGATACAACACAACCGTATCGCCTTTTGAACATTACAAATACATGGCAGGAAGATGAACTTAAAGATGCTGTGCCCGAGATCCGACTGCCGAGACCGATGGCAGCTGGGAGGTGGCGGCCCGAGGTGAGAGACGTCCCGCGGCCTTCGGATTGAGACCTGTGTGGTGCGCCGTCCCTCCTGCGCCTTGGTGGGATACCCAGACTTGTGGACTCCTATGATGGGGTTGTCGAGCGGACCTGGTTGGCGACTTGGGCTCGGCCGGGGCCCACCGACGTTGAGATCGGCCTTCACCGAACACATACCCCCCCATTTCTCCCCGGGAGGCATTGGGCTGTCCTCCTCCACGATGGGGCGTAACGGAGCCCGAGATGCCTGTGTTTGCGAGGGAGGAGCACCAACGGCAAGGTGCCCAGGGCCTCGTAATATGTGGTTTGGTAGCGGGATGAGGAGGCAGAGCTAGGCCAGGGAGCACGTCTGGCTCATTCACCTGGGTCTTTTCAGCAGCATACTACGCAGCAGCAGTGGAGCCTGGGGAAACTAGACACGGCAGCCATGCCTGGTAATTACATAACCCCCTAGTCCCAGAATTGATCATCTCGAGCCGAGTAAAACAGCCACACCCACAAAAGACATGCTTATAGGCTACCCTGGGCAGCAGTGGTGAATGGTGGACTGCTGAGAGGACGCCTGATGAGGTACGAACGACGTGTGGGACAGTGACCCAGGGTCCCACCCATAGAAGTCTCTCCATACACAGGGACCAATCCGTGGACCTGGCCGCCCATCGCCGTGCTCGGTGCTCATAGGTGCTTTGACAGCTGGAGGGAGGTTGTACCTCCTGGGGCACCTCTGCGACGCCGGCCCCGCACTCCACCAGGGAGCAGGAAGAACACAACAGAAATAGGCCATTGAAGACCTCAACATCATTGACCCAATTGGGAGCTACCCATTAGTGGGGGTGGGGATATCCCTGCCTGCAGAGGCGGTCGGGCTAGGTTCTGATGCGGCTTGTGGGTGGCGGCAGTGCTTGATTTGTAAAAAAAAGAAGTGCAGGTGCTGAAAATGTTGCCAAGTGGGCCACAGCTCACTTCTTCCTCCGGTGAGCCCCACCTTCAACACTCTCACTGCCTCAGTCTCTATCTTCTAACATTGATCTGTTGTCTGGCCCCTACGTCTTTGCTCTAAGAGTCTATCTTCTAACCTCTCTAATTGTTTTCTATCATCTTTGTCTCACCTGGTGTGTTACCTTATTCCCTGCATTTCTAATTTTCCCTCTATTCATTCTACCCCTGCCGTTTTCCTCTTCACTTGTATCCATGCTCTGCTCTCTCTCCCCTTGATCTTGGCTCTTTACAATCACTCTTCTAGTGGTGATTAGCTGTGTCTCGGTTTTATCATTTGTCTGCTTTTTTTCCTCTGTCCTGTCCTCTACATCCTTTCATTCTATCTTCTCTCTTCTTAATGCTTGCTTCTTCACATCATGGCTGCTTTCTCTTTGTATCTGATTTGCTCTCTTTTTATTCTACTTAGCTCCATCTTATCTCTCTCCTCTCCTTTTGTTTCTTTCTCCTCTTTACTCCTGCTCTCTCTCTCATCTATAACACTGCTGCTGCCTGTGACCCCGTCGTCAGCCTGTACATGTCCCTACTATTTTGAACTCTGCATTTTCCTGCAGTGTTTCCTAAAGAAGAGGAAAATGACATGTGTTTTACTTTCTTACCTCCACGAGTGCAAAAACAAAATGTACACCAAATGAAAATTCTTTTTTGCATATATTAATCAGTGCAGTATAACTGGATTATTTGCAGAACAGGTAGCTGCTCGAGCACAGCAGGTGATGTCACTACTAGTGCTGCCTGTAATTAGAAGGTCCAGGGAAGGCGACGGCATTGGCATCCCCTGCTCAGCTTGCTGTGACCCTGCCTGCTACAGCACTGGCATTGTCCCGAGCCGTAATGCTGCCAATGCCGGTAAGTATGGCTGTGGTGCCTACTGGACTCACGCATGCTCAGCAATTACCATGCTGGGGTGCAGCGCACAGATTCTACAGGTGACACCATGGCGCAGAAAAGTTGTGTTGGGCCACAGCCACATCGAGCACGTTGAGGAAAGCAGCAGTGCAGAGCTGCAGGATATGCTACTCTGGCTACACAGCAAGTGGAAAGTCCACACTTACTTTCGTTTATTCTTCCTCAAGAGACCTCACTCCCAAGTTCCAAATGCGCTCTTGCAGCTTCCTTGCCTCAACTCCGTCTTGAGCCAGCCCCCACCTACAATTATCCAATGGGTTACTTAGGCTCAGACAGTGGCATGGTGCAGCAGACTCTGGGAATAGAATGCAAGACATAGTTTGTCGAAGACTTCTTGGATTTGTGATCAGCGAGATGACATCATCAGTAACTTGGTAATACCCAATCATGCCTGCCTGGACAGGCATATGCTGGCCTGTCTATGAACATATACCAGCCAGAAACCATGCAATGTATGTTATTCATTTTATTTTGAATTTGAACAAATAATATTGAGACCACCACCTGCAGGGTCAGAAATTGTAGCCCCGGCCCTGTGAAAGAAGTGCAGGTGCTGAGAACCTGAAAGCTCCTGCTCAAATTAAGCACTGGGTGGCGGGTCTCCACCCGACCTTGCTCTCTATAGATGGCCCAGGCAGCTGATCCGCCTAGAACACGACTGGGCCCTGCCAGACGCTGATCCTACAGAAGATGGGTAGATCTATCCGCTGGCCAACACACAGACTATCACCCAGGCCCCCATACTCCCTCACCGTGCAAGATCCAGACAGGGGAGCTCAGTCACACCCAGTATGACTCGAGACAAACCAGAAGGCAGTGGCATCAAAGCAGAGCACCATTGATTCCTATGTGGAGTCGGTCCCAGCTGCAGTGGCATGGAACACACCTCCCACCACACCAGACAACCCAAATTTATTGGCTGCCATTACTCAATCCTGGCCAAGATAGGCGCGGTGGAGTCAGAAGTCATGCTTCTGCGTCAGGATCTCAGAAAAGCAGTGGACAGACTCACCAAAACAGAAACGAGAGTCTCTAGCATTGAAGACACAGTGACTTCTCTCCAACAAAAAGATTCTACCCTTGAGACGTTGACAAAAGACCTCACAACACAAGCGGAAGACACTGAAGGAAGAGCACGCCGAAATAACCTTCTCTTCGTGGGCTTCTGCGAGTACGAAGACTCTGGGAAATTTCTTATTACCCACTGTAGGTCTGGCTCCTGGCGGACTCCCTCTCCCCCTGCTTCAATATTGAAAGAGCGTATAGGGCCCTCATCAGAAAACCTCCTCCCGGCGCCAAGCCCAGAACAATAATGGCAAGATTAGTGAACTTTCACGAGAGAGACACCATTTTACACCAGGCCAGGCTACAAGACTTTCCCAAGTTTGATACACAGCACTTAGGGCCCGATGTAGGTAGGCATTTACCGGTCGGTAATGGCCGAATTCGGCCGTTACCGACCGGTAAATGCCTTTACCTATGTAGGAGGCATTTATTTACAGATTCGGTATGTTTTTACCGATTCTGTATTTACCGAATCGGTAAAATTACCGATTCGGTAAATACAGACTCGGTAAAAATACCGAATCTGTAAATTCTAATGTAGGTAGCACTTTTGACAGTGCTAGAGGCCTCTAAGAATTCGTTATTTACCACCCAATACAATTGGGTGGTAAATAAGGAATTCCTGTGTACATGCACATCTGTGCCTGTACACCTGTGCCATGTGGCACACATACATGCCTTGAGGGCATGCATGTGTGTCACATTGCACATAGCCAAAAACAGGGGTGCTACAGGGTGTCAAAGTGACACCCTGTCCCCCCTGGCAGGATTCGGTATTTACTTTGGTAATTACCGAATCGGTATTTGCCATTGATTCCTATGGGCTTCAAGGGCCATAGGAATCAATGCCAAATACCGATTCGGTAATTACCGAATCGTTAAATACCGAATCTTGCCGATTCGGTAATTAATTAGGTAAAAATACCTACATCCCCATTGCCAGTTCTTAAATACCGAATCGGTATGATTCGGTATTTATGAAGTGGTAATCTGGGATTACCTACATCGGGCCCTTAATGATCTTTCCGGACTACAACAAACTGGTCCAGCAAAAACGTCAGTCATTCATGGTGGCGAAGGCTTGCCTCCGCTGCCTCAAAATTGCCTACGCCCTACTCTTCCAGGCCTGCCCATGGGTGATATACAAATCTCGGCCCTGTTCTTTGATAATCCCAAGGAGGTTTTCGCTTGGATGGATGAAAAAAATTCACGTGAAATCCCGCACCCCACCACCGCTCGAGTCTGATTCCTCCACCAGTGACAGCGTATGCCGACAACCCAAAGCCACAGGTCTGGATCCTCTTGGCAGTCACAAGCACACATCGAAGTTCAGACAATACCTCCTTGAACAAGCTGAACTAATTGTACAAATTGGTCGAGTGGCTCTGGCTCCATGGGTTACAGACCTTGATATTCTCGACATGTATTTTTGTTTTGTTTCCTTCTCTCGCAGGTTATGATTGGACATTATATTGAGGCTATGCCCCTAGTTGGGACATCACCTGAACATCAGGTAAACGTTATGTTTGTGGATTGGTTTCTGGGGATCCGTTGGCAGGGCACGGTCACCAACCCCCGTTGGAGTAGACCTGACCCGCCCGCAGCGATTGGTACTTCATTGTTCCTGAAGTATTGGGGTTGGGGGGAGCGATACAGGAAATGTTTCATAGTTCTGCATGCTATGCTCCATCCAATCATCATAATGGCTCATGTAGGGGCGACTATGTGCCACCTGTAATATCCCACACACATGGAAGATACATTACCTCCTCACAGGGCAAGCTTCATATCATCAGCTAGAATGTTGAAGGTATTATGGATAATGTGAAAAGGGGGGCGCTGTTCTGACTGGCTAAGCTCCTAGGTGCAGACGTCCTAATGCTCCAAGAAATGCATCTTTTGAGAACTAAGACCCCCTGCCTGCCCAAATTCGGCTATGACTTAGTTTATCACTCAGGCTTTGCTAGAGGTTCCAGAGGCACAGCGCTACTGATACATGGTAGAGCTTCCTTCAAATTTGCACACTTTTGGATAGACAAGGCAGATATGCTATTGTAGCAGGCACTAAATACAGTGAGGGGGTGGTCCTGGGAGGTGTATATGCCCCCACTTCCCTGGCCCGGTCCTTCATCGAACAACTAACAACTATTTGGCTGGATATACTGGAAGGATTAATGGTGATTGGAGGGGACTGGAATGATGTAATGTACACAGGATTTAGCGTCTCGTTGGAGCCGTCGTAGAGGTGGCAATAGATTTCTTTCGTACAGCAGAGTCTTGTCTGTGGAAACAAAGACTCCTAGATATTTGTAGCCGTCCTCCGCCACTGTTATGGGACAAGTGGCAGGGAGCCTCGGGGGGTCCCCGTGGAGTACGTAAAGGTGGGATTTGCTCCAGTTTATCCGAAATCCGGAGTTTCGTCCGAAGCTCGTGAAGATGTCAAGCGCCGCCATGATAGATCTACACGGTTTGGAGAGGTACAGAAGGATATCGTCGGCCTATAGGGAGATCTTGTCCGCCCATCCTTCCGTCCAGGCTATCCCTTTAAGGTAGACATCCTGCCTTATCCAGGCCGCGAGCGGTTCAAGGGAAAGCGCGAATAGGAGGGGAGAGAGAGGGCAGCCCTGTCTAGTCCCTCTCTCAAGGGTGAAGACCTCGGATGCCTTACCATTTACCACCACCTGGGCCAGCGGTTCAGTGTAAAGGAGACAGATCCATGATATAAAATTCGTCCCAAAGCCCAATTTACGAAGTACCGCGATCATGTAGGGCCACTCTAAGGTGTCAAATGCCATGGTGGCGTCAAGAGAGACCACCACCGCATCATCTTGCAACCTATGTCGTTGCCCGAGTACCCTGTTAAGGCGTCGAATGTTAAGTGCGGTGTTGCGGTGGGGCATGAACCCTGATTGATCCGGATGGACCAGGGTAGACAGGACCGATTGAAGTCGATTTGCCAGTGTTTTGGCCAAAATTTTGGGCTGCGTGTTAAGCAGCGAGATCGGTCTATATGAGGCACAGGTCTCTCTAGGTTTTCCCTCTTTAGGTATCGCCACTATTGTTGCTAGGCGTTGGTCCTGTGGCAACAGTCCCGCCTCTTTACTTTTTTCGAACATGTGTTTTAGGTATTTACTGAGGGCATCCGGTTTTAGCTTGTAGAGCTCTACTGGGAGGCCGTTGGGTCCTAGGGCTTTGCCCGGGCGGAGGTCGACAATTGCACGTTGTAGCTCAGTGACTTCGAGTGGGCTCTCAAGGGCTTCTCGGTCTTCCTCCGACAGGCAAGGCATTCGGATGTCTGTCAGGAGGGCTACCGAGTCCTCCTCTGGACGGTCAGACTCCCGGCTGTAAACCTGTTTATAGTGTTGTGCAAATTCGGCCACTATCTCCCGGGGTTCAGTTACAACAGTCCCTGAGGCCCTTTGGATTTCTGGCACTACTTTATTGGCCTGTTGTTTTTTATCGAGCCATGCTATAAGTTTCCCAGCTTTGTCGCCCTGGTCATATAGCCTTCCCATCTTATGTCTGGCTACTGTTTGAGCTTCCTTCGTAACTAGTTCCCTATATTCTATTGTTTTGAGCTGCAGCCTATTTTGTATGTCGGTTGCCCCAGTTTCACGCGCTTCCCTCTCTAGCACTGCCAGATCTGTTTCTACTGTGGCAACCTGCTTTTCTTTATCTTTTCGCTTACCTGCGATGGCCGATAACGCCTTCCCCCTGATCACGGTTTTAAAGGCCTCCCATAGGGTAACTGGGGAGTCCACTGACCTTACGTTATTGTCAAAGTATTGGGTAATTGACTTAGTTAGCTTCCTCCTAGTCTCCTCATTCTTTAAGTGTCAAGCGCTTATTGGTGCGATGCAGCCCTCATGCCTTGTCCTGAACGTTATATGTGTAAAAACCGGCGAGTGGTCAGATATGCCACGGGTAAGGTGCGTTGCTTCTTGTACTGTTATGTCATGTTGTAGTAGAGTGAGGATGTAGTCAAGGCGGGAGAATGAGCAATGTGGCCCGGAAAAGAAGGTGAAGTGAGTATCTGCTGGATGTAGCAGCCGCCAGACGTCTGTGAGCCCAAAGGCTTCTAAGAAGTCCGCCAGCCATTTCTGCCCTTGTGGTATGTCTCTGGGAGGATGCCTATCCAGGGTACCTGACACTACAGCATTATAATCTCCTCCCATTACCAATTCACCGTCAGTGAGGGAGAGTAGCAGTTTGCCCAGATCTGTGTATGCTTGATTTTGGAGGCCAGGTGGGATGTATACAGAGAGCAGGTTCAGGTGGTAACCTTCCCATCTGCCGGACACTACTGCAAAGCGGCCCTGAGGGTCTGACTCAGTATGGTCTATGTGAAGGGGCAGTGAGCGACGCAACAGGATCCCTACACCCCTGGAGCTTGAGGTGAAGCCGGAGTGAACTGCAAGGGTATACCCCCACCTGTTGAGGGCCTGACATGTGTTCCCCATGAGATGTGTTTCTTGTAACAGGACTGCGTCCGGCTGGTACCTTTTAATGAATTGCAGGACTATGGTGCGTTTGAGTCTGTCTCCTAGCCCGTTGACGTTCCAGCTCAGAACTTTAAGACTTTTTTCCCCATCTCCTAGCCATAACAGTTGCTGTGTGAAATGACTTGCACCTGCATTCTGGTGCCCGGGTCGATTCTGACATTGCGAACTACACATGACCGTAAAACCTTCCCAACTCCCCTACCCTCCCAGCTACCCCCCAACATTCATGTTTAATGCAAACATTGATCATTACAGCAGTTGTGGAACCTCTCTTTCCCTTCCCCCCAACTTCGTGTATTGTACCCTCCCTCCCCTGTAAAACAGTCCCCCCCACCCTGCTCATTGCTCTGTGGGTTCTCAAACTGCCCACCACCCCAATTAGCAGAGCGCTTGTCGCCCAACCCCACCCCGGAGAGAGAGAGGCAAGCCCCCTCCGAGGAACTTCGTGTGGGAAAACGTTGGCCGGCCCCCTCCTTGGCCGCCATTCCCGTGCTGCCCCATTACGTTTATTCCTCAGGTCTGAAGTACATTGAAATACTGGTAGGAAGTCTCAGAGTCTCAGGTCAGACACGTAATTTACCCAGTTACATCAGCCCCAACATTACAATGACTACGTTATACGTTACTGTTCGAAGAGTCATGGCACCAATGTTTGTGTCTTCATCTCGCTGTATTGTCCCGGGGCGAGTCCCAACGGGGACTGTTCGACCTGGAATGCCAGGAACGCTGGCTCTGTTCTTCTCCTTCCATTCTCCCCGTTGCTGAACCAGGGGAGGAAGCCCCGGTTTCTCTCCTGTTGTTGATGTCTCTCCCTGCCCGTGCATCCGGTGCCGCGGTGTCCAACCACTCCTGGACCGCTGCTGGCGAAGTGAAGAAGTGGGATTTACCTCCCGAAATTATTTTCAGCTTAGCTGGGAAGAACATCATGTATTTGAATCCTCGTTCACGAAGCGTCGCCTTGACCCCCTGGAAGGAGCGTCGTTCCTGTTGAACTTGCAATGTGAAGTCAGGGAAGAATCAGACTGTAGCCTCTTCGTATTGCAGGTCTCCCTGTTTTCTGGCGACCTGGAGGATCGCGTCGCGGTCCCTATAGTTAAGCACTTTAGCGATGATCGTTCTCGGTGGGGCCCCTGGTTTTGGCTTGGGGATCGGGGCTCGGTGGGCCCGTTCGATGGTGAAGATCTTTGATAGTCTCTTGGGCTTTAGGTGGCGAAGGATTAGGCCTTCCAGAAACAGCTCCGTGCTGTCTCCCTCTAGTCCCTCCGGTACACCTACCACGCAGATGCTACTCCTACGGGCCCTCCCTTCCTGATCCTCGAGCTTCATCGCCATTTGTCGATGTTGGTGAACGAGCTCGTTCACCCTGTCCTCCAGCCGTTTTTCAGAGGACTGAAGCGTCTTTATGTCCCCTTCGTTAGTCTTGGACCGCTCTGTGGTTTTCCCCAGGTCTTCGCGTAGCAAATTTACCTCGATGGAGATCTTATCAATTTTTGTCTCGAGGTTGGCGCCTAGGGTCTGGATTGCGGTCATGATGGAATTCAGGGATGGTTCCGTCTGATCCTTACTGTCCTTTGCCGCCCCAACGGATTGCTGCTGCGTTCTTGCCACTGCATATTGGTCCAGCTTGTTGGTTTGGGTCACCGTTCCCCCTTTGGGCCGCATGGCGGAGCAGGGCACTTTGGCGTTAAGCTTCCGCGCCAACCGCCGGGGATAATGGCTGTCTGCGGGCCCGTGCCGGCTCAGGATCCGGTCTGAAGGGTGGCCAGCGACTGCCTTTGCCATGCGTCTCTCACAGGGTATAGATCCGGGCCTTGGTCCACCCACTGATGTCTCGCCGTGCCCTGGTTTATATTTCACGCGGGTAGGTCATCCAATGTTCGGGAGGCCCGAGCCCCAGGCATCCAGTAGTGCCCACTAGTGTTTCGCATCCGCCCCGCGCCACCAGCGGACCCTCCGGGGTTCAGTGTGTCACTGCAGTTATGTTCCTAATGCCCAGCAGGACGCTTCGCCACACGGCACAGTGCTTATGGGGACCAGACAACCCAGGGGCGCAGTTACGCGTGGCCTGTCTGTACCTCAATGGCCACCTCGTGGGGATAGCGCCGGGTCTCGGCCCTTCACTCGGACCAGCAGGCTCCTTCACAGCTATATGCGCCCGTTTTGAGCACGTCGCCCCCTCCAGCCGAGGCCGCGATCTCAGCGCAGCACTTACTTTGCAGGCGCCACCTGCGCCGACGCCGCTGCACACCGGCCTCGCTCACGATACAGGCCGCAGACCTGGGCCTCGATTTTGGCGGCCGGCGGCGTTTGGGTGACAAACCTTAACCAGGGGCAGGCCGCTGAAGCTCCGGTCGCGGCGTTTCGCTCCTGGGGGGCTCCGCTCCAAAAGCAACTTTGCAGGTACTTGCCCGTGGAAGCTGGGGCGCCGATGGCAGTGCGCTCCAGCAAGGATAGAGGGGTCAGATTGTAAGGGACAGCCACGGTCCCGGCGGAGCTCGGAATTAGGCGGCCATTTCAGACGGCGCCTGGCCACGCCCCTAAACAAATGATTTTAATCTTTACGTATAGATTATTGAAATGTAAAAAAAGACTAATTAAAAAAAAAAAATATATATATATATATTTATATGTCTGCAAATGACGCTGGAAAAAAAATATATATATATATATTCTCTGCTCACTATTGCGGGTTGCTTTGCCAGAAATCACAGCACTCAGGAGGGTGAATCATCAGTCCACAAGTTTATTATCGAGAACCACACAAACGCGATTCGGCGTACTGCCTTCGTCAGTGTCAAAGACACTTAGTACTTGACATGTTTATAAAGTTTCTTGACATTGATGGACATAGACAAAGGACAAAAACCTCTCTGAAACACCATAGGCGCCATCTTATAGTGTGTATGAATGACATAACATTGCCAATACATTGTTGTTAAATTCCACCTACAGATAGGTTTTTTACTACCTGCAATCAGAGGGTACACATTATTTGCCATATTAGGATATCAAGTCATACAGCCGTGGATCGGCAAATGTCCTATGTCATGCAGTCCCCTTTATACATGTCACTTATCTTTCTTTTCTTTTTTTTTTTTTTTTAGCGCACAGCTGCCCCAGCAAAGGGGCGTCCTGGCGCTTTGACAGACACTATAACATAACACACAAAAAGAAAAGGGCAACTAATCAGACACGGGAAACAAGAAAGTTTTAATCGCCTGCCTGAAGGCGAGCAAGTCTTCAAGAGCTCGGATGTGTACCAGGAGCGAGTTCCATAAACCTGCCGCGAGCACCCTAAAGGAGCGGCCACCCATTCTGCTCAGTTTAAAACGTGGACAGACAGCCAGGTGGAGCCCCTCCGATCTCAAGGATCTCAGAGGAATATAGGGAGTGAGTAGGTTGGCAAGTGCCGGCGGCGAAGAAGATTTCAAAATTTTAAAGGCCAGGCACAGCGCTTTGAACTTGATTCGCTTATAAACCATCGACCGAGCTATAAGCAAAACATTTTAGTTCATCTGGTCCAGAAGAATTCAAAAGGCTCACAGATCAATGAAATGGATCAAAAACAGAACACAAAACAGAAAACAAAGCATAAAAGAATGTATCTCAGTTTCTATATCTATACTACATAACCATACAAGCACAGGTACAGATTACCAATTCTTTATGTATCTTTCCTCGAGCGGATACCTCCAGCATTCATCCCCCAAGCAATTCTTGTCCCAGATACTATCTATGTGCTTTATATCTACAACCTGTCACAACATGATTTATCAGTTCAATACAGTTAGATCAGGTATGTCATATTTCTTTTTACTAGATTACACACATAAGCATAAGGCTTCAATGAAAGTAGGACTCTTTTGGACTCCCCACGGCATCATTTCCCAAGGTGAACCGCCATCTCCTCCCCACTATTTAGACCCCCAGGGTACTTCGTGGAAAGATCTATGATGTACCTTGACTCAAGTCTTCGGAGCCGTCTCAGTCTATCTCCACCCCTGATGTTTAATGGAACTGTGTCCAGGCCAAAGTACTGCAGCTTGCTTCTGTCCCTATTGTGCACCTCAGAGAAATGCCGGGCTACCGGGTAAGCTGGATCTGCTTTATCAATGGCCCTAAGGTGTTCTAAAATCCTCATTTTGAGTTGATTGATTGTACTGCCAATGTAGCGTAGGCCACATGGACAGACCAGGCAATAAACTGCATATGGAGTACTGCAGGTGATAAATTTCTTGATATGCATCGTTCTCCCTGTGCCAGGTATCTCGTACACTAGGACTCTCCTGCTGCCTGCAGAGGCCTTACAGCGACCACAGGGAAAGAAGCCTTTCATTTCCCGTAATGTGTTGCTCTTGGGTGCGGGTCCTTCTAGATGGCTGGTTACAAGCTTATCCCCTAGCGACCTAGCTCTGCTAAAGGTCACCAAAGGGTATGCTGGCAAATCAGTCTGTAGTACACTGTCCGTTTGAAGGATATGCCAGTTTTTCTTCAGCATGGCTCTTAAATCATTTGCCCCCGTTGAGAAGGGGGTTATCATTCTGAATTTGCCTTTATTCATATCGTCCTCACTTTCAGGATGTCTCTTGGGAGATTTGGCACTGAGTAGTTCCCTCCTCGGAATCTTTCTCATCTTACTTGAGGCATTTTTCAGCAACGTCTCGCCATACCCTCTCACTGCGAAAGGTGCTAAGCACTCCGCAGCAGCCGCCTCGAAGTCCTTATCTCTTGAGCTATTCCTCCGGAGTCTCAATAACTCTCCATACAGAATGCTCTTCACTATCTGGGGTGGGTCACTGCTGCTTGCAAAGAGTATTGAATTGCCAGCAGTCTCCTTCCTGTATAGTGCAGTTTGCACCTGGCCATCCTCTATGAACACCCTCAGGTCTAGATACTCTACTGTCACCGGGCTAAAAGTCCCTGAGAAGTGCAGATTGTACTTGTTGTTATCCAGTACCCTGATATACTCTTCCGCTGTGTTTGCTGCCCCGTGCCATACAATGAATAAATCGTCGATGTAACGATGCCAGCATACTGCTTCTCCCCTATCATGTCCCACCATACAGCTCCTAGGCACCTGCTCCTCCCACCAGCCAATGAACAAGTTTGCATAGCTGGGAGCGAAGCAGGTGCCCATCGCCATCCCCGACCTTTGCATGTACATTTGATCCTCAAACAAAAATATATTATTGTTGAGACAAAACTTAACAAATTCCAGGATCATAATGTTGTGTTGTGCAAACCGTATAGGTCGTTGCTCCGCGAAATGCCGAACAGCCTCCAGGCCGTGACTATGTTCTAGACACGTATATTGGCTGGCAATGTCCAGCAAAAACAACTTTCAGAGGAGGGTCAAAGGGACTATATTTACCGACCATTCAAGTTAGTACCCCTACTGAACTATACTTAAACAACAAAAAACTTGAAGGTCTAGAAAGGGCTGAGTAATAAAGCCTACCACAGGTGAAATACAGAAAATCAACTACCACAATGTGGTGAGACACTATCAGGTACTTATATAAGTCCTATCAGCCCACCCATATGGCGGAGCCTCGTCATTTAGGACATCTTCAACTAGGTCTGTGTATCCAAGCCCTGATGTATTGGCTTTCTGTCACTAGGCCATAGTTCAGAGAATGGATGTGTCCTCACCACAAGTGGTGCTGATATAATGCAGTGCAAAAGAATTGAAAGTGTAGTGGTGATTTAAGATGACGGTCAAGGTAAAGAGAAAAGTTTAATGGTATTCACCTGGACGTCAGATTAAAAACAGTGTGAAAACAGTGTGAAAATATCACTGTACAGTATGCTTGGAAAATATTAAGGCCAACATGTTTCTGCCGTTAAGGTGGCGATTCACCGGCATTCTTCAGGGCCAAGCTGACAAAAATAGCTACTGCAAATTACACCGTTAGAGGTGTTGAAAATAAGGCGTGATGAAAACAAATAAAGTAAACCAAATTCTAACTCAGAATTATGGGTGTGGTCACATGGGACCACCCTACCGTGTCCTCGTTAATGGTATATGTGTCGAGGAGTCCTTCCCTGTAAAGATCAAAGAAAAAAGAAAAAACTGTATCATAACACGAGTAACGACTTATGTTCCTATGATAACATAAACTGTACATTCACTGTGATAGACAAAAGAACTCAGCATGCCAGTCATACTTCTGACGGCAACAATATTCTACAAGCGCTCTAATGGTTGCATACAGCTAATCTGTAAATGGTAAATGAATAACTTCAAATGCACTTACCCAGCTCTGTGTGGGAAGATAGCCTCACCTCACCCGGCAACAGCTCGGATTATGAGGCCCCGCTCTAGACATATGAATAAAGATAATTTCAGGGAGGTAATAATTATCATATTCAGTGTCTATATAGTATATGTCTTTAAAACTCGGTTATTAAATTCGCCCCAATGGCGTCCAACGCAATGAGGACCACAGTAGTGGCCACATTCAACGTCCAAGCCTCCGTTCCTCATCCTCCTTATGTTGTAAGAATGTTTATTTACAACTATGTGGCATAAGCAGTGTTTGCTAACCATGTGGCAAGTGTATTAGCCACCAATGGTTAATAGTTAACTGAACAGTTCTTAGTATATTTACAGTGACTATTGGTCCCTAAAGGGAGGTCTGTACAACAGCCCAGTTCTAACGCTTAAGCTTGGAGCACTTAGATGACAATATGAGAACAAAAATAGTGCTCCACACAGCCGCACCACTCAAAACGAACCAGCAAACCCAGCAAAGCTCTTACCTCTCCGTCGGTACCTCGCGGCGTGATCCTAAGCCGAAGGGGAGGCGCCGACGGAAGGAAGGGCAGGCCTTTTTATAGCGCCATTGATTGGTAGTTCAAATGGTAATCCTCAACACCTGTCGGGGGAATATATCCTCCGGACGGCGCTTCCAGGATTCGGTTATACGATAGTATTGCGCATGCGCGCTCTCAGCTCCACTTCCTCAACAACGAGGAAGACGGTTCACCCTCGCGCGTGCGCATTCAGTGTCAACCCGGTGTAGAGACGCTACTATCCTAGGCTGACAACGGGTGGTAAGTGCGCCTTTTATTTGCATATCCAATGCAAATGACGGCACAACAGTAAGCAGCAGTGGGATTATAAAGTATTGAATCCTGACCTTGTCAAACATCAACTTAATAACAGGTGCACACACACCGAGTTTATTAATATTAAGAATGGGTTTCTTAGGAGGATGAAAGATTGATTTTGCGAACAATCCTCCATTCCCCATGTTTGAATTAGACATGTAGTGTCTCTAGGTTGGTTCACACACTCTGCGCATACATGAGGTCGAAGCGACGTAGAATGAACTGATTTTACCAGACATGAGCTATCGACTAATGTCAATCAGGGCTAACACGGGTTGACGCGATGTTGTGCCGTCATTTGAATTGGATGTGCAAATATAAGGATTACCATTTGAACTACCAATCAATGGCGCTATAAAAAGGCCTGCCCTTCCTTCCGTCGGCGCCTCCCCTTCGGCTTAGGATCACGCCGCGAGGTACCGACGGATAGGTAAGAGCTTTGCTGGGTTTGCTGGTTCGTTTTGAGGGATGCGGCTGTGTGGAGCACTATTTTCGTTCTCATATTGTCATCTAAGTGCTCCAAGCTTAAGCGCTAGAACTGGGCTGTTGTACAGACCTCCCTTTAGGGACCAATAGTCACTGTAAACATACTAAGAACTGTTCAGTTAACTATTAACCATTGGTGGCTAATACACTTGCCACATAGTTAGCAAACACTGCCTATGCCACATAGTTGTAAATAAACATTCTTACAACATAAGGAGGATGAGGAACGGAGGCTTGGACGTTGAATGTGGCCACTACTGTGGTCCTCATTGCGTTGGACGCCATTGGGGCGAATTTAATAACCGAGTTTTAAAGACATATACTATATAGACACTGAATATGATAATTATTACCTCCCTGAAATTATCTTTATTCATATGTTTAGAGCGGGGCCTCATAATCCGAGCTGTTGCCAGGTGAGGTGAGGCTATCTTCCCACACAGAGCTGGGTAAGTGCATTTGAAGTTATTCATTTACCATTTACAGATTAGCTATATGCGACCATTAGAGCGCTTGTAGAATATTGTTGCCGTCAGAAGTATGACTGGCATGCTGAGTTCTTTTGTCTATCACAGTGAATGTACAGTTTATGTTATCATAGGAACATAAGTCGTTACTCGTGTTATACCGTTTTTTCTTTTTTCTTTGATCTTTACAGGGAAGGACTCCTCGACACATATACCATTGACGAGGACACGGTAGGGTGGTCACATGTGACCACACCCATAATTCTGATTTAGAATTTGGTTTACTTTATTTGTTTTCATCACTCCTTATTTTCAACACCTCTAACGGTGTAATTTGCAGTAGCTATTTTTGTCAGCTTGGCCCTGAAGAATGCCGGTGAATCGCCACCTTAACGGCAAAAACATGTTGGCCTTAATATTTTCCAAGCATACTGTACAGTGATATTTTCACACTGTTATCACACTGTTTTTAATCTGACGTCCAGGTGAATACCATTAAACTTTTCTCTTTACCTTGACCGTCATCTTAAATCACCACTACACTTTCAATTCTTTTGCACTGCATTATATCAGCACCACTTGTGGTGAGGACACATCCATTCTCTGAACTATGGCCTAGTGACAGAAAGCCAATACATCAGGGCTTGGATACACAGACCTAGTTCAAGATGTCCTAAATGACGAGGCTCCGCCATATGGGTGGGCTGATAGGACTTATATAAGTACCTGATAGTGTCTCACCATAATGTGGTAGTTGATTTTCTGTATTTCACCTGTGGTAAGCTTTATTACTCAGCCCTTTCTAGACCTTCAGGTTTTTTGTTGTTTTGGCAATGTCCAGCACCATCAACAGATAATTAGAGTCCCATCTCATATCCTGGATCTTATATATATATATATATATATATATATATATATATATATATATATATATATATATATATATATATATATATATATATATATATATATATACATACTCTTTCTCCGAATCTCGTAGAGTTGCATTGCCATAAATAAACACGCTTTTGAAAGCATTGGGCCGCAGTGTGGTGTTCATGCGGAGAAGAGGGAACAACGTGCTTTTCGGAGATATAGGGGCTCGCCACCCCACTGCGGACCGCCGTTGTGAAGCGGCTTGGGTCTAGTGCGAATAGGACTGTTGTTTTTTTTATATATATATTTATTGGCGTTGCCAATCAGATGGCCTTGTGGTCTTGGTAGTCGCCTGTCTTACTCCAGTGAGTAGCCTGTGACATTATCGAGGTGCTTGGGGGCAGGCTACTCGACTACCAAGACCACAAGGCCATCTGATTGGCAACGCCCACTGAGGCGGGAAGTATGTTGCTGCCTGATAAAAAATGCTTGCCTCCGAGTACAAGCCCAAGCCTCTGATGAAGTAAGGCTACGAAACGCGCCAAGCTGGACTTTCATGCTTGTTGCTGGAAATTTGCATCCATTTCACTGCTGCTTCCAACAGGAATAAAAATGCCGTAATTTCACCTTGCTTGTGGGCTCCTTCCTTTGCAGGCAAACTTGTTGTTTCATGTTTGAGCGGTGAGCCTGAGCCGCGGAAGGAGGTCCTGGGGCTTGCTGGCCCCCCATGGAGACGCCTAAAAACGCCACCGGTATGGAAGCAATGGGGCACTTGTTGGCAGACTATGGACAGCTTTGTATTGAGAAGCATAACAGCACACCCCACTCGGGGTTTTATTGTGACATTATCGAGGTGCTTGGGGGCAGGCTACTCACTGGAGTAAGACAGGCGACTACCAAGACCACAAGGCCATCTGATTGGCAACGCCCACTGAGGCGGGAAGGTATTATGTCTGGTTTTGTTCCATCAGCTTAGCGCACCACCTGTGACTACGGACCCAGGATCCCAACAGGAACTCGTTTTGGACTAAAAAATAAATAAAAAAATAAAATATATATATATATATATATATATATATATATATATATATATATATATATATATATATATATATATATATATATATATATATATATATATATATATATATATATATATATATATATATATATATATATATAACAACAAGTTTGCCTGCAAAGGAAGGAGCCCACAAGCAAGGTGAAATTACGGCATTTTTATTCCTGTTGGAAGCAGCAGTGAAATGGATGCAAATTTCCAGCAACAAGCATCAAAGTCCAGCCTGACGCGTTTCGTAGCCTTACTTCATCAGCGGCTTGGGCTTGTACTCGGAGGCAAGCATTTTTTATCAGGCAGCAACATACCACACGATGAAGTTCAATGAGGCGCACACTCAGGGGATATTAGCTTAGTGCAGATTTAATAAATGTGCACTAAGCTAATATGTCCTGAGTGTGCGCCTCATTGAACATTTTGTGTGGCTATATATATATATATATATATATTTTCATTGAAAAAAACATAGGTTCCAAGGACCTTATAGTTAGTTGAGCATTTGACTCATATAAAATCAGACAAATTCGCCTGTTATAGTTAGTTGAGCTAACTATAGGCCCAATGTAGGTAGCCCAATACCGGTCGGTAACGACTGGAATTACAGAATTTCGGCTGTTACCGACCGGTATTAGGCATTTGAGATGTAGGGACCTAATTTAAGGATTCGATCATTTACCGAATCGGTAATTTAAGGATTCAGTAAATTACTGAATTCTTAAATATCGATTCAGTAAATTACCGAATCCTTAATGTAGGGAGCACTCAAATAAGTGCATTTTTCATGTAAGGATTTGTTATTTACCACCAACTACAAGTTGGTGGTAAATATCGAAAAAATTTGAAAAAGCAAATTTGTGCTTTTCCAAAAGTGCCATGTGGCAGCCATACATGCCTTTAGGGCATGTATGTCTGCCACATGTGCACCCATACACTATTCAGGGGTACAACAGGATGTCAATGCGACACCCTGCCACCCTTGTAAGTCTTCCCCCTATTACCGATTCGGTATTAACCGAATCAGTAAATTCTCATTCATTCCTATGGGCCTCCAGGGCCATAGGAATGAATAGGGAATACCGAATCGGTAAATACCGAATCAGTATTTACCTAATTTTACCGATTCGGTTAAAATTACTGAATGAATACCTACATACCATTTACCGATTCTAAAATACTGAATTGGTAAAATTCGGTATTTTAGAATCGGTAAATGGTATTTACCTACATATGGCCCTTAAACTCACGTGCCCGCAATTCACTGGTGATGACGTCGCATATTACGTCACTCATGACATGGTCAGTGACATCACTGATGACATTTCAAATGACATCCCGAATGACATCCATCTTAAATTTGCATGCCTCTGCCATATATCCCAATAGTGTAAACTAGTGGAGAATGCCCTTACATATCTGTCTGCACATAACAGTACAAGACTGCTCTACTCGTATGTGGCGTCTTACCTATAGTGCATCAAAGCGGAGGAAGCGTCCCAATACTGATAACTCATAAATTGGTTAAATATTAAATGGACAGGAAAATAACAGCCTATAAAAGAGAATTAGAAAACAAGTGAGAATGAGGCCCTGGTGGGTATGTAACACTTACAACGCAACTTTTACGTCCTAATGCTGTTACAACGCAGCTATTACAACGCAGGATCCATTACATCGGATGCCATTACAACGCATGGCATTACATAGCAGATGCTATTACAACGCATACCATTACATCGTAAGTATTGGTAAGTATATAATTTTTATTTATTTTATTTAATATTATATAATTGATTTAATTATTATTAATTATAAATAAAAATATTTATTTATGTTTTTAAATATTATAAATTAAATATATTAATTTAAGTAATTTTGGGGTACATGGGTGTTTTTAGGTTTTAGGGCAGGGTTTGGGTTTTGGGGTACAGGGGTGTTTTTAGGTTTTAGGGTAGGGTTTTGGGGTACAGGGGTGTTTTTAGGTTTTAGGGCAGGGTTTGGGTTTTGGGGTACAGGGGTGTTTTTAGGTTTTAGGGCAGGGTTTGGGTTTTGGGGTACAGGGGTGTTTTTAGGTTTTAGGGCAGGGTTTGGGTTTTGGGGTACAGGGGTGTTTTTAGGTTTTATGGTAGGGTTTGGGTTTTGGGGTACAGGGGTGTTTTTAGGTTTTAGGGCAGGGTTTGGGTTTTGGGGTACAGGGGTGTTTTTAGGTTTTAGGGTAGGGTTTGGGTTTTGGGGTACAGGGGTGTTTTAGGTTTTAGGGCAGGGTTTGGGTTTTGGGGTACAGGGGTGTTTTTAGGTTTTAGGGTAGGGTTTGGGGTACAGGGGTGTTTTTAGGTTTTAGGGCAGGGTTTGGGTTTTGGGGTACAGGGGTGTTTTTAGGTTTTAGGGTTTGGGTTTTGGGGTACAGGGGTGTTTTTAGGTTTTAGGGCAGGGTTTGGGTTTTGGGGTACAGGGGTGTTTTTAGGTTTTAGGGTAGGGTTTGGGTTTTGGGGTACAGGGGTGTTTTTAGGTTTTAGGGCAGGGTTTGGGTTTTGGGGTACAGGGGTGTTTTTAGGTTTTAGGGTAGGGTTTGGGTTTTGGGGTACTGGGGTGTTTTTAGGTTTTAGGGCAGGGTTTTGGGTTTTGGGGTACATGGGTGTTTTTAGGTTTTAGGGCAGGGTTTGTGTTTTGGGGTACAGGGGTGTTTTTAGGTTTTAGGGCAGGGTTTGGGTTTTGGGGTACAGGGGTGTTTTTAGGTTTTAGGGCAGGGTTTGGGTTTTGGGGTACAGGGGTGTTTTTAGGTTTTAGGGCAGGGTTTGGGTTTTGGGGTACAGGGGTGTTTTTAGGTTTTAGGGCAGGGTTTGGGTTTTGGGGTACAGGGGCGTTTTTAGGTTTTAGGGCAGGGTTTGGGTTTTGGGGTACAGGGGCGTTTTTAGGTTTTAGGGTAGGGTTTGGGTTTTGGGGTACAGGGGTGTTTTTAGGTTTTAGGGCAGGGTTTGGGTTTTGGGGTACAGGGGTGTTTTTAGGTTTTAGGGTAGGGTTTGGGTTTTATGGTACAGGGGGGTTTTAGGTTTTAGGGCAGGGTTTGGGTTTTGGGGTACAGGGGTGTTTTTAGGTTTTAGGGTAGGGTTTGGGTTTTGGGGTACAGGGGTGTTTTTAGGTTTTAGGGCAGGGTTTGGGTTTTGGGGTACAGGGGTGTTTTTAGGTTTTAGGGTAGGGTTTGGGTTTTGGGGTACAGGGGTGTTTTTAGGTTTTAGGGCAGGGTTTTGGGTTTTGGGGTACAGGGGTGTTTTTAGGTTTTAGGGCAGGGTTTGTGTTTTGGGGTACAGGGGTGTTTTTAGGTTTTAGGGCAGGGTTTGGGTTTTGGGGTACAGGGGTATTGTAGGGTTCAGGGGTAGGTTTGTGTTTTGGGATAATTAAATTATATTTACCAGTTTTAAATTAATTAAAATATATTTAATAAATTAAATTAATTTTATTACATTAATTACATTTTTAAATTAAATTAATTAAATTAAATAAATTGTCAATTAATTTAATTTATTTTTAATTATAAAAATATGTACATTAAATTAATTTCATTATTTTAATTAAAATAAATTATTTCCATTTTTTATTAAAATTACATTTATTAAATAGATATTATTTTATTAAATTAAATTAATGGCTATTTTAAAATGTATTTTAAATAAATTAATTAAATTAAATTAATTAAATTAACTTAATAACATTTTTTTTAAAAAGGTATACTTACCTATACTTACGATGTAATGCCATGCGTTGTAATAGCATCTGCTATGTAATGCCATGCGTTGTAATGGCATCCGATGTAATGGATCCTGCGTTGTAAAAATTCCGTTGTAACGGAATGCGTTGTAAAAATCCGCGTTGTACTGACACCAATCCGCCCTGGTGGCATAACCTGCACCAAAAAAATCTGTTACATTCTACCCATTTATTTAATGCTAATATGAACAGGACCCTCTGTCCACAAGTCCAATTCACACCCCCCTCATGCAGCGTAAACCAGAACTCCACAAATTTAGTGCACCAGCCCCATCCATAGTACATAATAAATTCACAGTTTTTTGTTTGTCAAATCTGTTTATTGGCAAAATGTCTTCATTTTTAAAGAAACACTACAGGAAAGATAATCACAGTGCATTGGACTTTCTCGCTGGCGGCACAGCAATATGGGATATCGGGCACATTACAACAGGCTTTATAACTGATAATCAAAGGGCACAATTTTATATGCACAGTAAGGAGGGAGATTGCCTGCCCATCGCTGTCCAGGCGCACGCTGTCAGGGCCATCGCCCCAAAGTAAGTCCATAGTTGTCCACACGCTAAGTCTCTGTGCATCAGCGTACAAGATTGACTTTTGTATAACAGTTGTAACCAAACATTAAAAGGAAAATATAGGAAAACAATTGCAGCTACAGAAAAACCATCAACTTCTACTGGTCCCACCCCCAAGGACAGCCCCCCCCCGCACACGCTCTTTTCCCCCGATCACAATTTTATTACACACCAGGAGCCCACCTGCCCCACTTAAACAAGGATGCCAGGCAAGCAGATAAACAATCTGGAACCTATCCCACGGCACACCCCATTCTCCCGGCAACACCACTCATTCCTCCACCACTCCAACGCCCTCCCATCCCGCTGCAAGGCACCAAGCATACCCTCCCATCGGTCTGCCATGGGCTCCCTCCGGAGGCCCACCGTTTCCTCCCTGCGTATGGCCATCCACTCAGCCCGGGCCCACGCCTGAAGGGAAGAGATCCACGCCTGCGCACTTGGCGGATCATTCGCCTTCCAGCTCCTTGTGATGAGGCGTGTGACCACCACCAACCCCAGGTCCAAGAAGCGAGAGGATGCCTTATCTTTGGTTGATCTCTTAAATTGATGCAGTATGTACTCAGGTCACTCCAGGGCTATGGCAAGTCCAGTGCATTTATGGAGCAATTCGCCTATTGCGCCCCAGTAGGAGGCCAACCTGGGGCAGCTCCATAAGAGGTGGAGGAGCCCCGCATCTAGTTCCCCGCACCTGGGGCAGGACTCGTCCACTCGCGGAAATACTTATTTATGAGCGCAGGTGTAAAGTAGGCCCTGTGCACTACGTAGAGTTGTATTTGGCGGAAGCTCAGATTTTTAGGAATGCGGACTGGGCTTTGGAGGACTCTGCCCCAGTCCCTGTCGGACAATGCCCTCCCCAAGTCCTGCTCCCAGTTGGCCCTAAGGGCAGTCAGACTGACCCCAGTATGCACCTTCAATGACCCAGCGCACCAGGTGCCTGCCCCGCCCCATGACTTGCAGATATTGTATGGTTAAATGCGTCGCAGGCTCCTAAGTCATGTCTCCCCACTTGGCCGTCATTTTTGCCACTAGAGACCGGTGCAGCAGGAACCTCCCAGGAGCCCATCTTCCTCTACCAGCGTCTCATACGGTACCAGCGCGCCATCACGGAAGAGGTCTCCCAGAGTCAGTATGTCTGCCTCTTTCCAATGATCCAACATGGGACGCGCGAGGATTCCGGCACCCCCCAGGAAAGCCTCCAGTGGCACCGCAGGAGCATATGTGAGCACACTCCGGGTGATGTAGAGGGCTCTGCGAAAGCACTTGTAGGCTACCGCCAGCAGTAGCAGGGCAGGCCTGGCTGGCGCCGCCAACGGATGGAACAGCTGAGTGATCCGCTCTAGTGAATACTGCGACTCCACTGTGGCGGTGTCTTCCCTACCCCCGTCCGCCAGCCATCTAGCGATTCACTGGACCTGCGCCGCCAGGTAATAATGTTCGAAACAGGGAGCAGTTAGCCCGCCACTATTTGTCGGCAGGAACAGCTTCTCGAGCGCCAACCGGTGTCGGGACACTCCCCACAAGAAGTCTCGCAGCATTGTGTTGAGCGCTGAAGAGAAGGAAGGCGGCACATAAAGAGGTAGATTGACAAAATAGTACAGGAGTCTAGGGAGCATAACCATTTTGGCCAGGGCCACCCTGCCGGTCGTGGTCAGTGGAAGAGTAGTCCAAAAACTTATCTGTGACCTGAGCGCTGCCCCCTCCCTACCCAGATTGCCGTCAAACAGATTAGTCGCCTGCCTATAGACCTGTATCCCTAGGTACCAGAAGGTGTCTGCTTTCCATTGTACCCACGTGTCGCCAAGACGGTACCCCGGATCCTCCGTTGCCGCGTTGAAGGCATAGAGACAAGACTTGCCCGCGTTTACCTTAAGCCCTGAGACAACTGCGAACTGCTCCAGCACCTGGGTCAGCCTCCCCGGTATGTGCGCCACATCTCTAACGAACACCAGCAGGTCATCTGCATAGAGCGAGACCTGGTGTGTCGCATCTTCCAGTGAGATCCCCGCTCCCAATGTCTGCCGCAACATTTCCGCCAGCGGTTCCACCGCCAAAGCGAATAAGAGCGGGGACATGGGACAACCCTAATGGGTGCCTCAGCCAATCGCCACTGACTCAGAAATATAAGGTCCCAGCCGCACTCGAACTTGAGGGTTCATGTAGAGGAGCTGAACTGCCTGTAGGAAGCCCTCGCCCAGTTCATAGCGGGAGAGTACCGCTGCTAGGTACCTCCACTCCAGGTAGTCGAAGGCCTTCTCCAAGTCGATTACCAGGCACCCTGCCCTGGGCCAGTCCCTTGCTGCCCCCTCCGCCACCCGAAAGAACCTCCTGAGGTTCAGGGAAGTAGATCTTGCCGGCACAAACCCGTTCTGGTCAGGGTGCACTAGGTGTGGGACCACTACCGCAAGCCGCTCTGCAAGGATTTTCGCGAAGATTTTATAGTCCGCGTTCTGCATTGCCAGCGGCCTATACGAGCCCAATGCGGTGGGGTCTCTATCCGGCTTAGGTAAGGAGACTAGAAACGCTTCCCGCATGGACGGGGGGAACGAACCTTCGTCTATGGCCGTGTTAAACAGCTGAAGGAGCAGGGGCGCCAGAGTGTCCCTATTCGCCTTGTAATATTCCGCGGGCAGGCCATCCGGCCCAGGGGTCTTTCCAGTCGCCATGTCCCCGATTGCGTCTCCCACTTCTTCCAGAGTGAGCGGAGCGTTGAGCTCGCCCCTATGGTCCTCCGTCGCCGCAGGTAAGTTGAGGGCATCCAGTAATGCGTCCAGCGCGAGCCGTGGGCCTACGCCTCGAGACTAATAGAGCTGCTTATAATGATCGGTCAAGGATCTGTGGATTTCTCTCTGAGTGTACACCAGTACTCCCTCTGCAGTGCGCAGCACGCCTATAGGGGCTTGACGACTTTCGCTTTGCACCAACCAGGCCAGCAACCTACCGGCCCTATCTGCTTTGGCATTTGTCCTAGCCGTGTGCGCCGCGTATTTGTGACAGCGCAACTGCTCCAGGAGCGACGCATGCCGAGTACGCAGATCGCAGAGTGCACACGAATGCTCCCACGTCCCTTCGCCCTCCCTTTCGTAGCGTAGGAACTCCAACTCCAGTTTCGCCAGGGAAGTCAACAATTTTTTCCGTATGTTCCACGTGGCCCCAGGCAATGCCAACGAATGGCCACTTTGTGTGCCTCCCACTCCACCAGGGCGCTGCTTTTCCTCGAAATAGGCCAGGATAGCCGTACCCAGGGAAGACCGGAACTCAGCATCTTTAAGCGCAGCAGGCTGCAGCCGCCACATGGACACGGGGGGCTGTCGGCCTCCCAACTAATCTTAAACCAAAGGAGATTGTGATCTGAGTGTGTTCTCCCTAAGTATTCTGTCTCGGCAAGGAGTGGGAGCAAGGACTGAGTACCAAGTATTCTATCCAGGCGGACATGGAGGTCATAGACTGGGGAATAGAAGGAGTAGATTCTGTCTGTGGGGTGCTGCACGCGCCAGAGGTCACACACCCCCCAGTGCGCAAGCCAATCTCTAAACACCTGCGCGGTAGACGCCACTGCTGTGGCCCGAAGGGGAGGAAAGGACCTATCTAAGTGTGTGTCCAGTATCATGTTAAAGTCTCCCCCCAAGCAGCCAGGGGAGTCCAGCGTACGGGTGGAGGATATGATTCAGACTCTCCAGATAGGCAGGTTGCTCCGAGTTCGGGGCAGAGAGAGAGCCTAGTAGTAGTTCCTGGCCATTCAGTCGCACCCGCTCCAATGTGTACCTGCCCGCAGAGTCCACCCGCACGTCTGTACATGTGAAAGGGACCCCCGCCCGCACCCAGATCAGAGTGCCGCGTGTGTGTGCAGAGAAGGTTGTGCCAAATATCTGTCCCCTCCAACGCCTGCGCAACTTTTCTATCTCGATTAGTGTCATATGGGTCTCCTGGAGGAGTGCAATCCCCACCCCATGGCGCTGCAGGTAGGAAAACACTGAGTATCTGTGAGAGGGGATGTGCACACCTCGGATGTTCCAGGACATTATGTTAGTGTGTGTCATGTGTCAGTTCTATGTGCACGTGTACCAGAGCAAGGGAGCGCCCCCCAGGGGGTCCAGGAGCACCAGCAGGGGTAGGAAGACCAACGCGCTGCAATAAAAGAAACATGTAAATGGTCCCAAACGATAGAACAAGAAGGGTGAGCCCCCAGCGAGGCTTACGTCAAAACAGTATCAAGATCCACCTCACCATAGTGAGCTTAACTCAGCGTGTTCGCTGTTTGGGTTCGTGCGCTGCCAACAATCCCAATGTGCCACACCCCCAACCCTTATCACTTGGGATCCCAGAGGGCACCCCTGAGCGCCTAATACTCGTATTCTCACTCAAGCAGTGTGTGCCTCCTGCAGGAGAGCCCTCTACGCGCGTGAGCTGTCGGCGCTTGCTGGTCACAGCGCCTGAATGACACCCCTCCTACCCACAGCCCAGCAAGCATCCACGGCCCTGCAACTATACAGTGTGAAAGGCAAACAGGATCCTTTACCCGCACTCAGCAACATTGGGGGCAAAGAAACACCGCTAACAGTGAGCAGGCTAACAGCAAGATTCCCACTTCCCATTGCCCCAGAAGCACATCACATGAGGAAGTCCGATGTCTGCGGTGTCACCACTGGCATGGCTACATCATGAGAGAGTACAGTTGAAGGCGATGACGGGTTGCTAATGCCTGGGTCACTCCGCGTCTGCGAAGTCTGCCTGCTCGCGCCATGTATTACTCCCAGGTTCACAGCCGCTTCTAGGGCCTCTTGTCTCTCGAGCCGCTTTTCCTCCAGGATAGGAGCTGCTGGGCCGGTGTTCTGGCCGCGACGGGCACCCCGTTTCCTACGCCTCCTCGACTTTTGCACCTGCCATTCACTTTCCCTTTCCCCGGTCTCGGGCCACGCTCCCTTCCATTGCCCTGTCTTCTCCAGCCAGTCCCATACATCCGATGGCGCATCAAAGAAGCGGGCCCCATCCTTGGTGATCACCCTGAGCCGAGAGGGGAACAACAAGGAGTACGGAAGACCCAGCTCCGGTAGCTACTTCTTCACCCACAGGTAGGTGCTCCTCTGTCTCTGCACCGTCCCCGTGTAGTCGGGGAAGAACATCACGTGGCTGTTCCCACCGTCAGATCGTCCAGCTTCCTTGTCTCTCGCAGCACCACATCCCGGTCGCGGTAATTGAGCAGTTTAAAAAGGAATGAGCGAGGTCGGGCGCCAGGGCGAGGCCTCTGCGCCGGCACCTCATGCGCTCGCTCCACAACAAAGTGCGGGGACAACACCTCTGTGGGCAGGAGATCTTTCAACCAGGACTCAATGATTTCTCCGGGTCTTTCCCTTCTTCGCCTTCCGGGAGCCCAACCACGCGGACATTGTTGCGGCGGGAGCGGCCCTCCGCGTTCTCCATACGGTCCTCCAGCACGTGAACCCTGTCAAGGATGTCCTGAAGCGCCGAGGTATGTTGTTGCACCACCGGCTGCAACTCCTGGAACGACTGCTGTTGCTCAGTGACTGTATCCGCTAGTTTGCGATGGTCTGCGCGAAGTAAGGTGAAGTCCGACGTCACCTTATCCATTCGGGTCTCAAGTGACGTCTTTGTCTGCTTCAGCGTGGTGCAAATGCGTTCCACCGCCGCCAGGACGGAATCCATTTTGGCTGCAAGTGCCGCCGTCGGACCCAGACCATCACCCTGTGAGCCATGCGGGTGGCCCGGTCCATCCGCGGCTCGCTGTTTCTGCAGGGTTTTATCCCTGAGCCTGTCCATCGCAAGTTGCTGCGCAGACGGCATCCACTCTCCCTGGCAGCTGTCCAACCCCCTGTTCCAGGCCCCTGCGGAGAAAAGGCCTCTCTAGTCCAGTGTCCACCAAGGCCGCTCAAGGGATCTCCGAATCAGTCCGAGTGTCCCCAGAGGCGAGGCTCCAATGCCCAGCAGACCACACTCACCCCACGAGCGCCTCAAAGGGGGGAACCAACCGACACCGCACAGTCCGCCAGGTCACACCTCTCCAGTCCTAGAGGGGTCCCCACGCCAGCAGGCCCGTGCCAGTAAGCCGCCGCTATGACCCTTCCACAACTCCCGGGAGCACAGGGCCCAGTGTCGCAATGGCAAGATCCAGCTGCCCGCTCACAGACCTGTTTGCGCAAGGCCGTCCTCAGGCACTGCGCTGTTAGAATTGGGGGTCTCTGGTTGGCGCAGGTATGTACTTGCGACAAGCAGGGACCCTCTCCTCTAAGTCAGGGCCAAGGATTACTCTCCAGAACTAACCCCTGCTTACCCTCTAGGTAGGGTGGCGCCAGCAGTCAAGGCAAATCTCTAGAGTACATGTGGCTAAACATTTGCAATATCACACACAATCAATCAGTAACCCACTACACAATGACGCAAGACTGTAGTTTGTATGAAACTATATCTTTTATATATAAATCCTCAAGCAGGCTTTAGAAATACAGTCTTTAACGTGTAATCAGAGTTCCAGTTACTTGTTGAATTGTACCAATACTTTCAAAAGGGGTGCCACAGTTCTTGTTAAGCAGTTCTTAAAAGGCAAGGTTATGCGGTTGTAGGCAGTTCACTGGTGTTGGCGCGCTTCGTAGTGCTCTCGTACGCTCCGTACAGCTTCGAAGGAGGTGCCCTACTAAACCTCACGCATCTAGCATGAGCCGGCGTTCGGTGCGGTCACTGTGAGCTCAGCAGTACGAGGCGTACCCGGCTCCGGGAAGCAGCAAAACGTTGCGCACCAGTTCAAAGCACACTATGAGGCATACCAGCCTCCGGGAAGCAATAGTACGCTGCGCACAAGTTCCAAACACACTATGAGGCGTACCAGCCCCCGATGAGCAGGCGTACGTTGGTAACCAGATTCAAAGCGCACTATAAGGCGTACCAGTCTCCGATGAGCAGGCGTACGTTGCAAACAGGGGCCCAGCGCACAATACCTTCTTCCTTTATCGCGGGTTCGGTGCGGATGGCTCTAGGCTGTTGTCCGGCGTTGCGGGGCTGTCCTGGCGGGCGGGGTGAGGCGGAGGCCACGGGGTCGCTTCTCGTCAGGTTGGTGGTGCTCCGGGGGACACAGGCTCACAAGGACTGAGTCCTAGGGTTCTGGAGAGGGGTGCAGCAGATTTGGGGTGCTTACAGCAGGGCTTTTCACGGGAGGCGAGCCCACGCTTCACGTCCGTCCTTTCTTTACTTTCCACGGCGCAGGGGCAGCAGATTGCGGTGATCGGACCGAACGGGTCCTCTGCTTTGCGTTGTGAGCTTCGGCTCAGGGAGACAGTCACGGTGCTTGGGTCAGACAGCGCTGACCTTTGCTGTGCGAGCTGCGGCTCGGCGGGCAGGAGTTCACGGTGCTTGGCAGGACAGGGGTTAGCGCAGGCTCTTCAGAGGGCACAATGGTGACAAGGCGCACTCAGCTTTCCGGGGGCAGCGATGCAGGGACGACAATCCTCAGAAGCAGATCCTCTTCCAGGGGGGGGGGGGGTAGCGCCCACTGTTCCTGGGGCGCAGTTAAGGGGCCAAGTTCACAAGCAAGCCCTTGGAGATCTTTTGAAGTAGAAAGCACAAATTGGAAAATAAAGTAAAAGTCCCGGTAGTCTGTGTCCTTCTCTCCTTCTGCAGCAAGGCACCCACCACAGGCCAGTCTCTCAGGATTAGAGACAGTAGTCCTCCTTGTAGCTTTCCCAGGTCCTTCTCTTCGGGCAAAGTTTCTTCTTAGCGCAAACAGGATCTGATTTGTTAGGAGCAGGGCTCCTACTTTTATACCCAGTTTCTTTTGTTCTTTCAGGCCATGGGGGCCTTTGCATAGTTCACTTCAGCTCTGAAGCACTTTGTTTTGCCAAAACAGGTTTCTGCTTTCAGTGTGTGGGGCAGGGCAGCAGACGCTCCGCAGGAGGTGGAGCCAGCATTGTGAGGACAAGTACAGTCAGAAGCACCTTGTTGACAGTCTTCCCTCTTCCTGGTGTCGGGCAGAGTCATCAGTCGCTCCCCAGGGGGCGGAGCCAGCATTGTGGTGGCAGAGCACAGCCATATTCAGAGTCAAGGGGCACTCCCACCACCTACACTGGTGTAATCCCCCTATTCACCACCTGTCATCCCTACAGAGCTCTGAATCGTGCCAGGCGCAGGAGAGGTAAGATGGCGCTCGCACCTCCACCAAAATGGCGCCCAGCACTTGGAATGTCGATCCAAAGGCGCCAAACTCAGTCTGGCGCGGCCGCCCTGGTGTCACAGGCCACAGACAACCATCCTCACAGAAACACCATCCGGCCCAAAGGTCCGCACAGAGCAGGGATGCAGGAATCCCGGATTGCCCCAGGGGAACCGCCGCTGTCCTCCGCCGACCCTCCTGTATCCCCCAGCGACCACGCCTCCCAGTCAATGGCGGCTTAGCTTTCGGGGGCAACCCCGCTCCACACAAGTCTTGCTCCGCAGGAGCTGACCGAGCCGCCAGCATGGCTCAACACCTCACCTTCAGTCTGGGACAGCGCTGTTCTTGAAATGGCGCCCGGTGGGATGAGCACTCTTCTCCGGCCACGAGTCCCGGCGGCCCCCGCACCAGGGCCACCAAGCCCCGCGCCCGCTTTCAGGAATTTGGCGCCGGCTGCCCAAACAACACAACACTGCAGGACGTCTCACTGTGCGCTCCGAGTCCCACACTCCATTGATGGCAGGGCCCTGCCAGCGGTAGCTCCGACACAAGCCGAGTTCCAGCAGCAGGCCTCCAGGCGTCACCAGGCCACAATCCGCACAGACCACTGATGCCACCACGCACCTTTGTCGTTTAGTGCACGGCTCTCGCCGCTGCGGCAGCTGCACCGCCCGCCACGTTTCCAGGCAGCGCGGCTCCTCGGCGGGCTCCACAGCCCCCAAGGAACCCGAAGCAACGCTCAGCAGCCCGGAGCCACACTCCTCTCCTGAAATGGCCGCCGGTCACTCCGCATAGCCCTCCGCCACGGGCCGCCCCACTGCAGCGTACCGACCCAGTCGAGCACAAGTCAGCCCGGTAAGTTTCTGCCGCGGTCACACACCAGCACCGCGCGGTACAGGCTCTGGGGGCATCTCCGGTAGGGCAAATTCAGGATAATTAGGGGTTGTTCGAAGCGGAGCTCTACGCTGGCACGTCCGCCATGCTGGCTGGCTAGCCACGCCCCCTACATAACAAAAATACACAGTATGAGTATAAAGGGGGCCAGGGGTGGAAGACGGGAGGCTAGAATACATAAAATATGTAGTGCAAAAATCAGGGGAAAAAAGGCAGCTGGTCTGCAAAACGCAATGGAGTATAATCGGCAACTCCACAGTCTCAGTGCACCCTCCCCTTATCCATATCACATATTCAATTCGCATTGAGAATGTACTGAATACCGGAGGTTGAAAATGAGTAGGAAATTACATGCACAGGCTGACCATCCCTCCTACGCGCTGAAACAACACAAGTTGGCACCACAACACATACTATCTTATCTATATGGGGGAGCTGGCTGACGACGGTTTCAACCCGCAACAGGAATCACCCTACAGGTTTGGAATACTGCTGTGAACCGAACGGGCTGGGGGAAAAAACCCACGAGGCAGACACCGATATGGCACTGCATATGGCTAGCGGAACTACACAAGCTGAAGGGATACCAACATTGGGATGACATAGGTATATCTACCCTGGGGGATATTGTGGCCAAGTGGGAACTGAAAACATTTACAGTACTAAAATCAGAGTTCGGACTACATCCATCATAGCTTTACAAGTACACATGACTAAGACATGCCTGAGGGGCCCAAGATATTAGGACTGCTGAGCTGGTGGAGTTCGCCCCACTCGAGGGTAGACTACTGCAGGAACACGTTCAGCGAAAAGCGGTCTCCCTAACATATAAAACCCTCACGAATAACACGCTAGGTGATCTGTCCAAGCTCAGACGGCTGTGGGAAGCGGACGTGGGAGACATGGAGGACATTGACTGGGAATTAGTGTTAACGCATCCTAGAGAGGTGGCCGTTAAATCCCAACTCCGCCTAATCCAATTCAATATACTACACAGAACCTACTTTGATTGAGTGCAGCTCCAGAGGATTGGGAAGGTAGAAGATGCAAGGTGTCTCAGGTGCCAAGACCCCCGGGGGGACTTTTTCCATGTTCTCTGGACGTGCGGTAAAATACAGGGATACTGGACTGACATTTTTACGGAGCTGAGTGAGGTACTGGAGAGCCAAATTCACACTGACCCCAAGTTGGCCCTCTTGGGCATGACGAACGATGTAGATCTCCCACGTCCCCTGTTAACCTTCCTGGTGTTAGCCCTAGTGGTAGCCAAAAGGGACATAGCAAAACACTGGGGCGCACCGGATGTACCGACATTAGATGAATGGAGATGGGGATTAGATTTATACATGGCGGTTGAGAGAGTCACGTATAAAGCAAGGGGGTGCCCGAGGAAGTTTCGCAAGGTGTGGGGGAAATGGCGACAGCATCATGGCCTGGATGTGGGGTTGTAAGGGGAAAAGGACCGGGGAAATACAGTTGGCTACAATGGGATTGCAGCATGGATAAAATGTTTGAGGAACAGGGAAGTTTGGGTCTTGGAGTACTTTTCTGTTGAAAATTTGCCGAGTCATCCCGGGCAGTGAAACGGGGGAGGCAAGGAAGGGGGGTAAAGGAGTGTGCTATGCCATGGACATGATTGTACGGTTCAGTTGTAACTAAATGGAAATAAAAATAAAAAAATAAAAAGATGAGTAGGAAATATATATGGGCATGATATATCATGTTTCATCCAACATGAGACACAAAACTGGAATGTAGCACGCAATGGAGCGGGCAGATGAAGTATGCAGAGCAAGGCTCAGGGACTGGTCTGACCTACGGTCAGTTTGCCGAAATAAGACTGAAATGAGGCTATCGTCGACAGGCAGAGTGCCAGGAGACGTGGCAGCAACGGATAGACGAGCAAGAAACCGCAGACCTGTCAAGATGGGTTTAAATACTCACTGTAATCCATGGGAAACCATATCCCCTGCGTCACACAGACCTCAGTAAGTATAGAGGGGCTAAGACTGGTGAGGGGATAACAGGTTAGGTGCTGGTAGCTAGAAGGTTCCACTATCAGGTTCGCCCGTTTACATATTTCTAACTGTAATAAACCTGTATTATGATAACTATATTTCTCAAAATCGTGTTGCGTGCCTCCTCGCACACTCAGTGCGCAATTTGCCATGTGACCTTAAAAAAAAGCATTTGATTGCTTAATAACAGTTCCCATTGTAACAGTTGGACGACCTCACCCATTTTAGTCATTCTCTCTACAGCGTTTGATGAGAGACACCTCTTCTGCTTAAAGAGCTTTTTGCTGTATACACATATCTTATACTACACACAACATGCAACGATCATCTTGATCAATATTCATGGCCTGTACATTAGCCTTCCACCTGTGATGGCCATGCATCTCAAACGTTACATAAAAATAAAAGTGTGTTACACCCCTGGTGTGTGTGTGTGTGTGTGCACATTATTGTGCTGCCTTTCGACCTGGGTATTGGTGGCTCTAAGAAGTATCATCAGCCACGGGTAGAGTTCACATCGTAGATCACATGTGACAAACAGTAATGTGTAGATTTGTATTGCTGTACGCTCTGTTGTCAGGCTTTACCAATATAGTAGAGTGTTATATGTGAGACTTTCAGATTCACGTTTGACGTACATTGCTTGACTGTAATGAGCGTTATCACTGTGAATGACTACATCCTCACTGCTGATCCTCCCTCCTTCCGAGTACATTCACATGTGTACGCTTCGCAATAGCAAAACTTTCAATAATACCGCACACCATTGTAGTGTACTTCCTATATCCCTTAAAGGTTCTGCGCATTGGAATAACATACACAATAGGCTTGGCATAGGACTGAGGTCTGTATGCCCCTATTATGTATATTAAACTTAATTACTGTGTACCATCTAGCTCAGACGCCACTAGAAACTTCTTGAAAACAAGAAGGGAATAGCTTCTGGCAACCACATAACATAAAAGCCACATCCCTCAGGATCATGGAAACAATATACTACTTTTCATTCAGTCACTCATCTCAGAGAAGTGCATAGAAGAAACAGTCGGTGTGTTCACAAGAACATTTATAGCACAGTTGTTATTCTAGTACTGGTTATATGTGCTGCACAACTGTTGGACAGTAGCAGAGAATTATGGCCAGCAGTGCAGTTGAAAAAGGCTGTGTATTTTTCTACCATTTTGCAATAGTAATGAACAAATACATGAAATACAGAATGCATTAAGATAAAGCCTATACCCCTATGATGCCTAACTAGATGTACCTAAGTGTACCTAGCATGTGTGTAGGTCTTAAAGAGAGCCAAGAATACCCCTTGGAGTTAGTCTAACCCCTTTACCTTAGTGGGACTTCATCCTGATCTTGAGCTGGACACCCACTGATGGGTGATGGACCTCTGCCAGCTGGAGCTGTGGCATGACGCAGGTTGCAGTGCCTCGGGCAGAGTGTCGCCCTGGAAGTTTCTGTCTCCTCTGGTTTGCTTGGGCAAAGGGAGGTATACTTATACTGGAAAGGTGTCTTGGATTGACGTAATGTTGGTCAGAGGAAGATGTGTTCTTGGTCTGTTTCCAAGAATTTGTTGTGACGTAAGTTAGTCACTGTTGGACATGGAGATTACGTATTTAAGATGGACCGTCTTCTGGGCACAGAGCACACAGTGATCAGATAAGGGGACAGCCTCTCTGTTTGCTCGTTATTGTAAAGGGAGGGCTAATCTAGGTCAAAGGGCCTGCCTGTCTCTGTGAAAGGGCCTGCCTGTCTCTGTGATACAAAGGATTTGTGCCTCTGAGACAGAGTACCTGTTAGGGCCTCAATTTCATTTATAACACCATTGACATGAATGTCTGCGCATATCCACAACCTTGACAATGACATGTGATGTTCGCCATTCAATCTTTTCAAACAGCATTTCATTAGCGATAGTTGCCGCCCTCCCCATATATGCTACATTAATGTAAATTGTGCATTCTGCGACGTCAAAACTGCAAAAGAAACACACATAAGTACACTTCGGGGCCAGCTAGGAACTGAACAACGCCCAGATCCCCGGAATAATTAATCACACCCCTACGCTGGCCTGGCGTACACAAGCCCAGCCCACTTAAGGTACGTATAAATAGGATAACTGCAACGCCACATGTCCCAGTTCTTTCACACTGCCTCAGGTGATATTGCCGCATCCACCTCGCATATCACAATGCGCAATAAAAAAAAGGGATCCATGAGGTGTACACCCTCCTGGCAATCAACACTGGCTTTAAATTGTGAACCCTACTGTCCGTCCTGTTTCGAAAGGGATCCATGATGTGTACACCATCCTGCAATCAACACTGCAACTGAATTGTGAACACTGCTGCCCGTAGTGTTTTCACACACAACAATGACAGCAGGTGAGCAGTGGGGCTCCAATTGAGCGTGGTGCTGATTGAGGGGTATGCTGCATCAGCCTGAGTGCGCAGGTGCGAAGATGCAAAGTTGCCCTGTGTAATGATGTGATCTCTGACCTCATTCAGTCACATCTCGGTCTCATTTTAACGACCTGATGGACCGTACTGTAGGCCTGAGCCAGCAGGCAGCACTGCCCTACAGACACGTGGCATTGGCCTTTAGGGCACTATGGTGAGCTCATTACTAAGTGTACATGCACACAGGCTTCCGCCACTGCATTACACGTGCACATTATGCTTCTAGCATGCACTCTGTTCCTTTTTATGTGAACGTTGGTATAACATATTATTATTTAACCTTGTGTATCTTTGTGCACTCCAACTCCTCTTTGAACCACGATTACCACTAACAGTTGGTAGATCGTACTTCATAAACGAAGGATGCACTCAACTGATGTTTTCTATTAAGCTTGAAGTAAACATTCATTTACCTCCACACGTTTCCACCATTAAATTATTTCTCCCTTTTCAGACCCTGAATTAATTGACCCAAAATGGGCGGAGCGGGTGCTCACCCCGCAATGATGCCCTCATCATTCTGACACCTTCCATCGTGGTATCAAGACACCGTCCCCGACCGGAGACCTGCTCTCCCACCCTACAAAAGTACCCCAGACTCTGAGCTTGCACCAGCACGTCGTTGGACATACCGATGGTGGCAGGTGAGCAGTGAAGCCTCTGTGCGCAGGACTTACAATTGAGCACAGTGCAGCAGAAGGGGCTGGTGTGCAGCAGCCTGGGTGCACAGGTGCAGGCAAGCGATGTTCCCGTAGCTAATAATCTAATCCCTGGCCGTACTGCGGGAGGGGTTAGGTGCATCAGCCTGGTAGCACAGGTGCGAACAAGCGATGTGGCTGTCCATAATGATGTGATCTGTGACCTCATTCAGACACATCTCTGTCTCATTTTAACGACCTACTGGACCGCACTGTAGGCCTGAACCAGAAGCCTGCTCTACCCTGCTGACACGTGTTGAGCGTGGTGCTGCGGGAGGGGTGGGGTGCATCAGCCTGGGTGCGCAGGTGCGAACAAGCGAAGTTGCCATGCATAATGATGTGATCTCTGACCTGATTCAGTCTCATCTCTGTCTCATTTTAAGGACCTGCTGGACCGTACTGTAGGCCAGAGCCAGCGGGCAACGCTGCCCTACATACACGTGGCGTTGGCTTTTAGGGCACTGAAGTGAACTCATTACTAAGTTTACATGCACACAGGCATTACACGAGCACATTATGCTTCTAGCATGCGCTCTGTTCCTTTGTATGTAAACATTGGTATAACATATTATTTTACCTTGTGTACTCTTGTGCAATCCAACTCCTCTTTGAACCACAATTACCACTAACAGTTGGTAGATCGTACTTCAAAAACAAAGGATGCACTCAACTGGTCTTTTCTATTAAGCTTGAAATAAACCTTCATTTACCTCTAGACGTTTCCACCATTAAATTATTTCTCCCTTTTCAGACACTGAATTAATTGAGCCAAATGGGCGGAGCGGGTGCTCACCCCGTCATGATGCCCTCGGCATTCTGGTGCCTTCCATCATGGAATCAAGACACCATCCTCGACCAGAGACCTGCTCTCCCACCCTACAAAAGTACCGCGGACTCGGAGCTTGCACCGGCACATCTTTGGACACACCAATGGTAGCAGGTGAGTAGTGAAGCCTCGGTGCGCAGGACCTACAATTGAGCACAGTGTGGGGGAAGTGCTGGGGTGCCGCACCCTGGCTGCACAGGTGCAGGCAAGCAATGTTCCCGTAGCTAATAATGTAATCTCTAGCCTCATTCATATGTTTCATTTTAAGGACTGGCTGGACCACACTCTTTCTTGTGGACTCCAGTATCCTAGACAAAAGGTTGACGGGAGGTGAACAGTGAGGGCTGGGTGTAGTAAGCTGACGCTCTGTCTCCTCCTCCCTCTGTACTTTTGACTCTCCCTCCCCTTCTCCCTTCCACCCACTCCCTCTCCCTCCCATTCTCACTATCTTCCTTTCATTTGGACTACCTTTCTTTTCCTCTTCCACAAGGCACACATACTTATGTTTCATTTTTGTCTTGCAGGTTTTGTACGCTGCTTCTGGAGGAGTCCCACCCACGTATTTCATGTTATACTGTTGTTTGTACTAATAAACTTGCGTTTCCATTTATTTGTGTTGTTTTAATAAAGGTTATTTTTTTTCTCCAATAAATAAGTGAGGGTATAGGTCTTTTTTTCTGACAACACTTGTCTGTAGTTTATTGTGAAAATCGCCTGTTTATAGGAGGTTAGGAGGGAAAACATTTGTAATTTTGCAATGCACCGACCAAATATAAACCAACAGACTATTACATAAATGAACCCTGCGTAATTCTACAACTGCAATGGTTCTAGGCGTGAATCACTTTATATCACCATGAGTACTGCTGTGTGATTACAGAACCAATAAGGCACTGCCTAGGACCACCGAGGCTTCAGGAACTGCCGAGGCCCACCCTGCATATTTAAGTAAAACTCCGGAGGGTGGTGATCCCCTGACTTACAAACAGATAGCAAGGACTATTAAATTGGGATCACCCAAGGATCCAGGGATCCAGAGGGTGCTTAGAGGGAGTCTGGATACTCTAGAGCCCTTTATTAGACATCTCATCAGCCTGTCTTTTAGTTCAGGAATGGTGCCTAATAGATGAAAGGAGGCAGTGGTGCTTCCTCTGCAAAAAAAGCCCCATATCAATATGGAGCAACTAGATAACCTGCGACCCATCTCTTTACTTACCTATTTTGCCACGGTAGCCGAGAAGATTGTGAATACACAGCGGACAGAGCACATCGGCAGGATTGGCTTCCTTCACCCCTCGCAGTCCAGCTTCCGTGCCCTCCATTCCACCGAGTCGGCATTATTGCGTTCTACCGAGGTCATTCGGAAGCACGTGGACGACGGACAAACGGCGGCACTAATTTTGTTAGACCGAAGTGCTGCGTTTTATTCTGTTGCCCACCATACTCTGCTTTGATCTTTTAAGAGGGGTGGTGTTGTTGATGGGGCTCTGAAATGGCTGGAATCTTTTCTGACTGAGCACAGCTTCCAAGTTATGCAAGGGGCCCACTATTCGAGGAACATCAAGCTGATGCAGGGGGTGCCTCAGGGTTAAACCTTGAGTCCTACTTTGTTCAATCTTTATTTCGCCCCCCTGGCAAAAGTAGCGTATAAGTTTGGGATTAACGCCATGTCCTATGCCGATGACACTCAGCTAGTGGTCTCCCTGACTCAGGCCCGGACTTATGCGGCCGTCAACTTTGTTGTGCCTGCAAGAACTGGCCGAGTGGATGGCAAGCCACTGTCTGAAGCTCAACGGTACTAAGACCGAGGTACTGATAATAGGGAAGGCTCCATCAGTCAGGTCATCGGCATGGTTGCCTCAGACGTTGGGCCTACCCCGACACCGTGTGAACAAGCAAAAAACCTTGGTGTATGGGTGGATAACAAACTGTCCTTCGACTATCACACCAGGCGGGTGACAGGTGTGTGTTTTGGCATCCTACGAGGTCTTTGGAAGACCCTAGATACTCTCCCCATTGCATCCAGAAAGATCATGGTGCACTCCTTGGTGATCTCGCGCCTGTACTACTGCAATCTCCTGTATTTGGGCGCAACTGACAAGTGCATACGGAGATTGCATTTTATCCAGAATGCAGCAGCAAGACTTGCTCTTACCTAGGAGAGCGTCTGCTGAGAAAGCACTTGCCTCCCTTCACTAGCTTACTATTAGGGAGAGAGTGAAGTTCAAAGCTATGTGTGCGAGTCACCGGATCCTACAGAAAAAGGGTCCTGTGTATTTACACAACCTTCTTACTCCTGTGCTTCTACTCGACTGCTTAGATCAAGTGGGAGAGGGATGGTGCACATTCCTAAGATCAGGAGAGCTAGGATGGGTAGCCGCTCGTTTCGATATGCGGCAGCCCGGCTGTGGAACACCCTTCCTCAGAACCTCAGACTGGAGGAAACCGAATGCAATTTTTCGTAAAGGTCTGAAGACCTTTCTATTCCCAGTAGGTTAATCTAGTGTGTCATTTGGTCTTTTTGTTGTGGCTTTGGTGCTTGGCTGTTACCTTAGCGCGGGGACACACTGGGTCAGTGTAACCAGGCGCTCTATAAACTCAAATAACATAACATAACTTAATTTGGCCTCAAAGCCCATCAAACAATTTGTAAACAATACCCGGGATGGTGGCGATCCCAGAGGCTGCAAAATGTCTCTGTGCCCTCCCGTGCCTAATTTACATGTGATATTAAGATCCCCAGTCCTACAGAGACCCCGCAATATAATAATAGGGTTGGCCACGGATCATTACCCACCAGGGGCCTCATTTAAATGTACGGTTGAGACCCTGCTTCTTTTTTTTTTTTCTCCATTTTTACCATCCGGATCCGCTCTATTAAAGCAATACGAGGTTTTCCTCCTCACGCTTCAACTAGTCAAACAAGGATTTACTATCACAGGGTGGAAGCCATGCACCCTCCCTCTAATAGCAAACATAAATGTCCCGCGGATGCACACCCTGGTACATTGTATGAGCTGCGCCTGGGAGGTCGTACTCCCTAGGACCATGATGCATTGGTTAGTATAAACGCATACTAATACTACTTACACACGTGTAGTACAGTGACCAGAGTGTAGTGAAGAGGCAGAGGAAGAGCAAAATCTAAAAATATAAATCCTACCAGAGGTCGGATGATATAGTTCAATGAGCCAAAGACACTGGGATGAGTAGAAACAGCTACACGAAGAAAACGGGTCTTCAGCACAAAGCAAGCAACTTTAATATATTAGTGATTGCTGCCTTCTTTTTACCTTCTTTCGCTCGTCGCCAAATTTATGTAGTGAAGAGGCAGACAGCAGTGGATCCGATAAGTAGATTTATGGTAGGAAAACAAGACACCTTAAACACCTACCAACAGGAGCAGACTGCAAAACAACCGTCTTCTCCAGCACCGTGTACAAACTCCCCAAGGTTCCCCTCATGACAGCCCTACATTCTAATATTACATACTTACATTCTAGTAGAATCGAAATTTGCCTAGCAGTGTAACGGTAAGTTTCAATTCTATTAAGGACACGGAGGCGAGGATTATGCTTTTGTACCTTCTCCGCTGTTTTATTCACAAAAGTCACAGCAGCCTAAAATACACAAATAACAACATCCCTATCCCAGAACAAGGGTATGGGCAAACAAATGAGAAATTTTTGTCCATCAACTACAACTCCCATGAATATCATTAGACAGTCCACAACATAGTCCTTTCTCAGTATCCACTGCGGCTAAATAGGGCGTCCCCTTCATGACCACTTCCTCTTTCTTCGCGCGAGGCACGCTATGTTCTTATTGGTCCTGCTTGGCGCCATCATTACCTATAAAAGATATCACTGCGTCAGCAGTGAAAGGGAAAATCCAGCAATGTACCATAAGCATATAACGCACTATGCACAGCTGTCACAACCACAGATCTGGAAAACCTAAGTACTTACTGCCATACGGGTGGGAAACACTCCCCAGGAAGTCCGGGAGGGATAATCCTCGCCTCTGTGTCCTTAATAGAATTGAAACTTACCGTTACACTGCTATGCAAATTTTGATTCTATGTCAGGACCGGAGGCTTCAGAGTATGCTAGTTCAAAGCTTACTCACCACCAAATGAGCAATATCAATCACCGGTTTGAAGACCAATCTGCAGCTCGCATCAAATCCTCCAATCTGGCACCTAAAGAGAAAGCCTTCGAGGCCATGGCCCCTCTAGCTGAATGAGCACCGAACTGTTTTGTGTCAATGCCTGCTTCCTGCATTACCCACCGAACCCATCTGGCGATGGTGGGAGAAGAGACAGCCTTGTGCGGCTTGCGCAGCGCGATTAGCAGCTGTCGTTCGCCCGGAGGACGAAGTTCCAAAGTTAATTCCATATAAGCTTTCAAACACTGTACCACGCACAACTTGGGAGTGTCCACGAAGTATGGGTAGGAAATCGTCCTTGAAGCACACTTCGTGCGACGCCCCAATGTGAAAATCGCACCGTCCGGGGAAAAAACTCTCGCCGCGACGTCCAAGGCGCGCACATCCGATACTCGCCTGCATGAAACCAGACATAGAAGCATAGCCAACTTTGCCGAAAGCTCTTTCAAAGACAGATACTTATTCGGAGGCCATGACAAAAAAAGGTTTAGAACCAAGTTAACATCCCAAAGAACCGAATAACGCGGTTCTGGAGGCAGGGAAAGTCGAACTCCCCGCAGGAGGCGACACACAAAGGGATGCTCTCCCAATGGGACTCCCGCCACTGGTTGATGGCCCGCCGAAATCGCCGACCTCATCGCATTGATAGTGCGGTAGGCCAGACCAGCGGAAGCTGACTCCGCCAAGTAATTCAGCGCAGGAACGACGCCTGCGACCACGGGATCCAGGTCCCATCGAAGACATCAACGTGACCATTTAATCCAGGCTGAGCGATAACGCTTGATAGTGCTGCCTGCCCAGGCCTTCGAGAGGAAGCTCTCAGCTGGTCTCAAAAGGCCCGGGAGCGACCAGCGTCGCCAAAAGCCTCCACGCCATGAGGTGAAGCGAGCTCTGAGTGAGCAGATGATGGAGTTCCCCGTCCGCGCTGAGAAGAAGTCGCGGAAACCGGGGGAGTCGGATTGGAGAATCCCAAGAAAGTTCCAGAAGAACCGGAAACCAGACTTGCGACCTCCACCATGGAGTTATCAAAACTACGTCCGCTTGCTGGTGGCGAAGATGGGCCGCCGCCCTCAGGATCATTGAGAACGGGGGAAAACCGTAAGACCTCTCCCCGCTCCAATCTTGGAGAAAAGCGTCCGTGGCTTCCGCCATCGGATCCTGCCTCCAGCTGAAGAAACGAGGGAGCTGGAAGTCCAGGCTGGACGCAAAAAAGGCCACCGAGAACGGGCCCCAGGTGCTGCTCAGCCACCTGAACACTTGTGGGTCCAGTTTCCACTGGCTGGAGTCTCGCAGATGTCGAGAGTGCCAGTCCGCCACTTGGTTGTCTTGACCCCGTAAATACTCCGCCGTCACTGAAACCTGATGTTCCAGGCAGTAATTCCAAAAATCTTTCGCCAAATCCGAAAGGGCCTTGGAACGAGGACCTCCTAAATGGTTGACGTAACGTACAGCCGAGATATTGTCCATGCGAAGCAAAACGCAGGACCGAACCGTGTCCTTGGTCCAGCAGCGAACCGCGAAGGACCCGGCCAACAGCTCCAGGCAGTTTATATGAAGTTCCTGTTCCCCGGACGACCAGGCGCCGCCTGTGGAAAACTCTCCACAGCCGGTGCCCCAGCCAGCTCGGCTGGCGTCGGACTCTATCACCAGGTCGGGGACCGGACCGAAAATCGCTCGGCCATTCCAGGCTTCCATATGTGTCAGCCACCAATTCATCTCCTCCCTGACCTCTTCTGACAGGGGAACCACCTGATCGTAAGACAGAACGCGACGAAGGTGATGCGCCTTGAGGCGCTGCAGGGCGCGGTAATGTAGGGGCCCCGGAAAGATTGCCTGGATGGAGGAAGAGAGTAGACCTACCACACGGGCAATCTCACGGAGGGAGGTATGCGATCGAGAGATCGTCTGCCGTAGGATGTGACAAATCTTCCCTAGTTTCTTGGAGGGAAGGCTCAGGGTGCATGCACCGAATCCACGGTAAATCCGAGGAACACCACTGACTGAGATGGGACCAGTACAGATTTCCCGCTGTTGATGATAAACGCCAGATCCTGGAGTAGGGATACCGTCTGGCGAAGTTGAATGTCCAGGTAAGTGGACTGTGGCAGCGTCCCTACCGCTTTTAAACTTAAGCGCATTTGCGTGTAGCTCGCATGCTTTGCGGCGCGTGAGCGTTTTAATACTTTTAAATTCTGCACAATATTTTCTCCTCACCTGGCTGGGAAAGCTGCTTTGCACAGCGTGTTATCTGTGCCCTCCGCATTTTGCTCGGCTGAGCCTCGGTAGGCGGACAACGGAGTGCTGGACTCGCCCCTCCCTCCCGCCTCGGTCTGACGCCGGTGATTAGCGCCGTTTGAGCAGAGGGCGTGGAGGGTCCGAGCCAGGCACTTCCGGCAGGGAACAGCAGCGCTCTAGTTGTTGGGACGCTGGGGGGGATATAAGGCACTGGATACAGGAGCCTTGTGTGGTAAGTGGACTGTGGCAGCGTCCCTACCGCTTTTAAACTTAAGCGCATTTATTTATTTATTTATTTATTTATTTATGCGATTTCTAGAGCGCCTGGTGACCCTTAGGCATCCCCGCGCTGTAAATCTGTGCAGATCAGGAGAGGGGGAGAATTATTTAGGAAACAGAAGGGTTTTGAGTTTCTTACGGAACAGGGTGTGCGAGTGTTCCAGACGTAGGCTGCGAGGGAGTGCGTTCCAACCTTTGGAGGCTTTGACCGCAAAGCGACGGCCGCCGGTTCGAGCCTTCCTGAATTTTGGTACCGTGGCCAGATGTTCGGCGTCAGAGCGGAGGGGTCTGGAAGCTTTATAAGGGATAACCATGTGTCTTAGTGCGGCTGGGCCAACTCCATTGATAATCTTGTGGGTGGTGCACAGGGCTTTAAATTCTACTCTCTGGCGGACAGGGAGCCAGTGTAGGGCTTTGAGGGCAGGCTTGGCTGAAACTCTGGGGGAGAGGTTCATAATGAGCCTGGCCGCCGCATTTTGGGTGCGTTGGAGTTTGGCCAGGGTGTATTCCGGAGCCCCAAGATAGATGGCGTTGCTGTAGTCGAGCCGGGCTAAGACAAGTCCCTGGATCAGTAATTTCCTGGATAGCGGGGGGAGAAGGGGTAGGATCTTACGCACGGATCGCAGGAGACCAATGCACGTACCTGCAGTCTTGGTCGCCTGCGTCTTCATGGACAGGTCGGGTTCCAGCCATACTCCTAGAGTCTTGATCTCCTTTTTAGGTGAGGGGATTTCACCAAAGGTGTCAGGCCAAACTGAAGGTGGAATGGACGTCCATTTGTTGCCCAGAAGCATGATCTCGGTCTTTGCACCGTTCAGCTTCAAGGCCGAGTCACACATCCAGGTGTGGATGTCCTGGAGACAGTTCAGCAGGCTGTCAGGATGGTTAGCTAGGTGGGACAGGGAGACGACTAGTTGAGTGTCGTCTGCGTAGTTTATTATTTTTATACCATAGGGGGCCACGACGTCTTCCAGGGGGGCCATATAGACATTAAACAGGGTGGGGCTGAGCGACGACCCCTGGGGAACTCCGTTATTTGCGTGTAGCTCGCATGCTTTGCGGCGCGTGAGCGTTTTAATACTTTTAAATTCTGCACAATATTTTCTCCTCACCTGGCTGGGAAAGCTGCTTTGCACAGCGTGTTATCTGTGCCCTCCGCATTTTGCTCGGCTGAGCCTCGGTAGGCGGACAACGGAGTGCTGGACTCGCCCCTCCCTCCCGCCTCGGTCTGACGCCGGTGATTAGCGCCGTTTGAGCAGAGGGCGTGGAGGGTCCGAGCCAGGCACTTCCGGCAGGGAACAGCAGCGCTCTAGTTGTTGGGACGCTGGGGGGGATATAAGGCGGATGTGCTGTCGGCAGCGCAGCGGGCGCGACGAAGGCGCGCCGGAGTTGCGCCTGAGTTAAGCCCGTCTGCGCCCGTCCGCGGCCGACTGCGGCCCAGGGCCTGTCCCCCTGCCTCTTCCTCCTGCCAAGTCTGCTGGAGTCGTGATGATTTACTTCTCCTCCGCAGAGAGCTGCATGGGCTTTGCTCTCACAGCATTGAGGCAGGAAACAATGTGGGCTGCAGCCACTGTGATTACACCTTCGACACAGGTAAGACACTAACCGCAGGCCAGCATACTTTGGTATGTGGTCTATTAAACGTACGCTCCCTACGCAAACACTCCCTCGACATTCATGACCTTCTCACTGGAAAACAATGGGATCTGTTTTTCCTCACGGAAACATGGCTTGACCAAGACTCCATGCCGGAGATCATTGAGGCCATTCCAGAAGGCTACTGCCTGCAAAGGCTAGACAGAATACGGGGGAGAGGGGGCGGCATAGCCATTGTTGCTAGACAAGACTATCAATGTCAGCTAGATCGTACTGTGATTGACGACAGTGAGGCTGGTGCGTTTTCCATTTCTATCAATGGCTGTTTCACTCTGAAAGGCCTGTTAATGTACCGCCCTCCAGGCTCCACTGCAGCCTTTATTGAAAGGCTAGTGGAAGGCGTCACAGAAGCCGCTTTACGCTCGGACAAATACCTGGTCCTAGGGGACCTTAACTTACATCTGGATACCCCCACGGACAGGGTGGCGAGTGAGCTATGCCACACGATGGCCAGCTTGCAGTTCGAACAGAAGGTATTGCAACCCACCCATAAGCTGGGCCACCTTCTGGACCCAGTTTTCGCAAACTGGAACCAAGTGGACGCCCAAACCCCGATTCCCATCGCATGGTCCGACCATCTCCTCGTCCCCTTTACCATCGAAATACAGGGACCTCGCCCCAATGACCCCCCCGCTGATAAACACCCTAGGCGTAGATGGACAGCGTTCTCCCAGGCCAAATTCAATCTGGCACTCACCGAGAAAGGTCATCCTGGGGGCGATGGGGTAGATGAAATTAATTCCAACCTTGACCAACGCATTTTGGAAGCCCTGAATCAGGTGGCACCTTTGGGTATGGCGAAAATAGGGGGCCGAGTGCAACGATCGGCACCTTGGTACAATGAGGATCTGCGAACGGCCAAAGCAGCATGTAAACGCGCCGAAAGGCAATGGAGGATAGCCTATTCCACGCAGGCCAAAACAGTTTACATAGACTGCAGACGTACCTATCACACGCTGATTAGGAAGGCCAAATCATTGTACTACTGCAATAAGATAGAGGAAGCAAAGCAGTCCACCAAGGAGCTTTTCTCTATTTATAAATCTATTGCGATAGGAAAACCCGCCGCGGTGCCTAAGAAACTCTGCACCACGGAGGGCTGCAACCGAATTGCTGAATTCTTTGCAACCAAGGTCACCAACATTTACAACTCCTTCCCCCAGAGGACAGACAGTGGCCCTGCCCCCTCGGAATCCCCCAGAATGAAACATCGGCTAACCACTTTTGTTACTCCTTCCACTACGGAACTTCTCCGTATCTGTGGATCCATTAAATCCGGTTCCCCCAGACATCCGACCACTCCTAGTCGGCTAAAGGACAGCTTGCCAGTACTAGAGCCCTATGTGCGTCAGCTACTGGACATCTCCTTTGAGTCTCAGGTGGTCCCGAAGGCCTGGAAACAGGCAGTGGTACTTCCTCTGCAAAAGAAGACCAACGTTAGCTTCGAAAAGCTGGACAACCTCCGTCCTATTTCCCTCCTTCCCTATATGGCGAAGGTGGCAGAAAAAATAGCCAACACACAGCTTATGCAGTTCGTGGAGACGGCTTCGCTACTCCACGACTCGCAATTTGGCTTCCGCCCCCGTCACTCGACGGAGTCTGCTCTCCTCGTGGCGGTGGAAGCACTCAGACAGGGAGTAGACGAGGGCCAAACGATGGCATTGATCCTACTAGACTTAAGCGCAGCATTCGACACTGTAGCACATTCCACCATGCTACAGTGTCTGAATGGAGGAGGGGTGACAGGAGCTGCGCTTGGCTGGATCAAGTCCTTCCTTTCTGAGAGGTGCTTTCAAGTCAGATTGGGTGATTGCTACTCCAGGGAGATTGAGTTGGGCCAGGGCGTACCTCAGGGTTCGTCCCTGAGCCCAACTCTATTCAACATCTACGTCTCCCCCCTGGCGGCTATCGTGGAGGGGTATGGTCTCCGCCTGGTGTCCTACGCCGATGACACGCAGTTGGTCATCTCCCTATCGCGCGCGCCCGGACTTGCAGCGGACATCTTCAGGAATTGCATGAAAGACCTTGCTGCCTGGATGTCCGCAAACTGTTTAAAGTTGAACGGGAGCAAGACCGAGGTGCTCGTGGTGGGGGGTGCACCGTCTGCGTGGTCGTCGGCGTGGTGGCCACCCTGTCTGGGGGAAGTTCCTGCTCCCTGCCGCGAGGCCAGGAACCTTGGCGTGTGGCTGGATAAGGACCTCACCTTTGGCCCACAGGTCGGTCGGGTGGCAGGGATATGCTTCAGTGTTCTGAGAGCCCTTAGGAAAGTATTAGATCTGCTTCCCATTTCTGCTCGTAAGACGCTGGTGCATGCCCTGGTCACCTCCCGACTTGATTATGGGAACCTGCTCTATTTGGGGGCCACAGGCAGGGTCATGGGCCGCCTGCAGGTTCTTCAAAATGCGGCAGCGCGGCTGGTTCTCAGACTCCCTAGGAGGTCATCCGCCAAACCAGCTTTACGGGCCCTCCATTGGCTCCCCATTGAGAGGAGAGTGGAGTTTAAGGCCCTTGCCACTTGTCATCGTATCCTATCGTATAAAGCACCTCTTCCGCTCCAGAGCCTAGTATCCCACTATGAGCCTGCACGCAGTCTTCGGTCCTCGCAGACCGGGCTGTTAAAAGTCCCAAGAATATTCAAAGCTCGTATGGGAGGTAGATCCTTCAGATATCTTGCTCCCAAGCGCTGGAATAATCTTCCACTGGAACTTCGGCTTGAACCTTCCGAAGTCCAGTTCAGAAAAAAACTTAAAACGCACCTTTTCAGCAGATAGCTTGGGTGGGAGGAGGGGGGACAGCCACTCCACTTGTCATAGCGCGGGGACACGCTAGTGGCGTAACCAGGTGCTTAATAAATGTCCATTAATAATAATAATAATAATTGTACCACGCACTGCGCCATCAAAAGGATGTCGTCCAGATAGACTATCATCCGGATACCCTGGCTCCGCAAGAATTCCACCACCGGCCTGAGGAGCTTGGTGAAGCACAAAGGGGCCGAGGAAAGACCGAACGGAAGGGCGGTAAACTCGAACACTTGACCTCTCCACCGGAACTGAAGGAAACGCCGGTGTGGTGGGTGAATCAGGACCACCAAATAAGCGTCTTTGAGGTCCAACCGCACCATCCAATCGTTGGGAAGCAAAACATCTCGTAAAAGATGGATACCCTCCATCTTGAAGTGCCGGTAGATCAACCATCCGTTGAACTCTTTGAGATTGATTACCGGGCGCTTCCCCCCATCCGTTTTGTCCACTAGGAACAAGTTGCTCAGAAACCCAGCCGGGTGTTAAACTGAGCGGCAAATGGCGCCTTTGCGAAGCAGGTCTGAAACCTCTTCGTCGATCAAAAGGGCGTCCGCACAAGAGAAAACGATAGGAGGTGGCGGTTTGCCCTGGCTGGGCTGATCGTAAAACTCCACATGAAAACTCTTTATGGTTTGTAAAACCCATGCGTCTGCCGTGATAGCGGTCTAGGCATCTGGAAACAAGGCCAACCGTCCCCCCACCCGGACATGGTAAATTGATACTTGTATAGCGCAGTACTCACCCGCAAGGGTCTCAAGGCGCTTGTACGAATACCACTGTGGAACCCATCCTGGCTTTCCCTGTGAGGTGTCCACTCCTGGGCACCCCCAAGGTGGAGGCCAGGCATCCTTAGCGTTGTGGGGGCCGTTGTGGAGATTAAGCAAGCTATTGCCCAGAGGTGCAGAGTGGGACTCCATAATTGGAATAGGCACCGAGGCGAGAATTATCAGGTCCATGGAATTTTTGAGCCCAAGACCCGCCGAGGCGAGGAATTGAACCCTGGTCCCGGGCTAGGCCTCTGCATCAGGGTCTGCCCTCTAACCATTGAGCCACACTTCTCCACCTCCACTGGTCCGCAGGTATAACACTCACCGTTGGAGGCGTTGCCTGCAGCATTCTTGAAGCCACCTCGTCCACGGAAGCGTTGCCCTTTGGTGGGGTAGAAGGCGTTGTAGTTCTGTGATGAGGTATATTGTCCTCTTCCGGGGCCTTGATTTCTGTTGGCCGCTTGTTGACCACCACGGCCGGTCGCGCGGCCCCCTCCGCGGCCGCCCCCCCTGGAGAAACGCTGATGGAACACCTTCTTAATACTCGATTGGGCCCTATCCAGGGACGTAAATGTATTAACGAACTTCCCCAGTTCTTTTATAAAGGGCTCTCCAAAGAGACCGCCTTGGGTAACAGCCCCCGCCTCAGAAGAGGCCAGATCCCCCAGATTAGGATCTAATTTAATTAAGAGGGATCTCCTCCGCTCTGTCGACAGAGCGCAATTCGCATTTCCTAAGAACACCACTACTCTTTGCGCCCAGTTGGAGAGGACTTCAGGAGAGATGGCCGTCCCGGACTCCTTGGCCTCCTCCGCCATGTCCAAGATCTTGGTAATGGGACCTATGGCGTCCAAGAGCTTATCTTGGCATGAGCACCATGAGCGGTCAATGCCTTTGCGTGGGCCCTTGACAAATTTCGCCAAAAACGTGGCCCTCTTCGGATCTAACTCCCGGGTCTGGGCAACCTTCCCTTCCAACGTGGGCCTGGGGCATTCCCCGCGCAAGCAACTCCTCGCCTCCTTTTCCAGGGGCTTGCGGAGGCGGCCAGCGACAAACTTTGCCACCCTCTCCCCAGGGGTCCAGGCCGCGGACCGCGGATGCATTATCTCATCCGGGTTCAGCATACCCGAATCGTCCCGTGGAAGTTCGGCGGCAGAGGTCGAAGGTCGCCAAGAATGCTCCGACCCATCCTCATCATCATCTGTGTCCACCGGGGAGGTCGGTCCAGGAGACAAAGGAGCTGACTCTGCGGAGCCCGAAGGGCCCGGGGCCGGTGAGGACGCAGGGGCAGGATCCGTCGCCTTGGCCAGGAATGCGTCACGCAACCTCTCAAAGGCGTCCTTGTCCACGCCTCGCGTCCCACTCGACGCCCCCTCCTTACAGGGTCTCTTAGGGGATGGGGTGTAGTCCCCGTAGGTGTTGTTGGACCAGCAGAAGCCCCTAAGTGTGCCTGAGTCACCCTCTCGCACTCCAGGATAATGCGTGCCGAGAGGCGCTCCTCCATAGGCCCTACGATGCATCTGTAAATTGAGCTATCCACAGCCTGGTAGAACTCATCGTCGTTAAGATAGCCCTGCGATTCCTCTTCTTCGTAATACTCGTCCCCCATCTTCACCTGGCACCCAGTGCAAAATTCAACGTAGGAAATTCAAGGGGTCTCGAATCCACAGGGACGCTGGTTATAGCCAACGCAGACATTTTTGGGGCATAGCGAAACTGCCAGCATGTAGTGCCCAGTGTAACCGGGAATAATGGGGGGCACTCACCCCACTAGCGCGCAGGCCCTCCTAACAGGACCAGGCCTTCGTCACCTCCCCGCGCGCTAGGTCCAATGACTGGAAGCAATCGGCTCAGAGTACCCTCATACGCCCGCAGGCGGCAGCGAGGTCAGGCCGCAATACAGACCCCCACCGGGGCGTTTAAAACAATTGTGGGGCAATACAGACTCGAAATTCGAACGTCTGGGTGAGGCGACAGTGGAAAGGCTCTGCAGAAACGGTCTCCTCAGAGCAATTCCCTGACGGAAATCGCAGCGAGGAAAACGAGACGCGCCAGCACCCCCTAGCGGCCGGAGGCGGCCGAGTAACGGGCAAAGTCGCGTAGGAACATGAAAAAGTTTCCGCGACCAGAAAGGGCTCTGTAAAGGAACCGGAGCATCAAAGTAAACCCCACAATAATGAAGACATGAAAACCGACAACGTTAAATCCAACAAACCCCAACCAATGAAGGAAAATGAGGCGAGAGGAATAAAAATCACTTTACTGGCTGCGAAGCAGCGAAGAAAGAGGAAGTGGTCATGAAGGGGATGCCCTATCTAGCCGCAGTGGATACTGAGAAAGGACTATGTTGTGGACTGCCTAATGATATTCATGGGAGTTGTAGTTGATGGACAAAAAGTTCTCATTTTTTTGCCCATATCCTTGTTCTGGGATAGGGCTGTTGTTATTTGTGTATTTTTGGCTGCTGTGACTTTTGTGAATAAAACAACGGAGAAGGTACAAAAGCATAATCTGAAGCCTCCGGTCCTGACATAGAATTACATACTAACATTCTACTATGAGTAATGTTGGAATACTACACAGAGCACATGACCTTACAGTAATGAGCTAATGGTTTCCTCCAGGAGTCTTGAGACCGGTAGGGGTGAGTAGTTCGCTTCCCACTCCCTGTATTATATAACCACAAACTAACACTACTTTCACAGGTATACTACAGTGCCCAGAGCACATCACTTTACAGCAATGAGCTCACGATTTAGGCTCACGGTTTAAACCCCGAGTCTTCAGACCAGTAGGAGAAAGTAGTTCACTCCCTATATACTACAAACGCATACTAACACTACTTACACAGTTATACTAAAGCGGCTAGTATCCTACAGCTCCCGGAGCCCATCGCTTTACAGCAATCAGCTCGGTTTGATCCCCAAGTCTTAACACCGGTAGTCGTGAGTACTTCACTTCCCGCTTCTGGTATAGTATACGCACGGTAGGGGTCAGTAGTTCGCATCCCACTTCCTGTATGGTATAAACGCCTACTAACACTACTTGCACATGTACTCTACAGCGCCCAGACCCCATCCCTTTACAGCAATCCCCTCGGTTTGATCCCCAAGACTTCACACCGGTAGGCGTAAGTACTTCGCTTCCTGTATAGTATAAACGCACAATAGCGGTCAGTACTTCTCTTCTCACTCCCTGTATGGTATAAACGCCTACTAACACTACTTGCACACGTATTCTACAAAGACCAGAGCACATCACTTTACAGCAATGAGCTCACAGTTTAGGCTCTCGGTTTCATACCAGACTGCAGCAGCGTATCATCTCAGCACCATGTCACTATGAGCAACATCGCACTTTCAGACCAGCAGGAGTGACTACTTCGCTTCGCACACCCCCACAGAGGTTCCAGTGCTCCTACCCTCCTTTCCAACTTTTTTCACCCTGTTTTCCCCTTACTTGCTTCAACGGAATCCCCAAATGGCGGCCAACGCTTCCTAGTTGCAAGCGCTCGCAACGAATAAGCAGCAAGCTCGTGCTTGTAACGCCTCAGCCAATCAGATGGCAGAATTCCCAAATATTGATATCTGTAAATTTTTATATTTCTCCAAAACTAATGAACGATTTACACCAAACAAAGAAAAGCGTGCTTTCTAGACAAAGACCCTTCTCCCTGCCAAGTTTGGGGTAATTCCGTTCACCCGTTCGACCTGTAACCTTGTCTAAAGTTTCCTATGGAAATTAACAAAGAAAACACGTTTTGGGACCCCCCTTTTATCTCACCCCCTTAAACAATCACCCCCAAACTTTCTTCATAAGAGCTGATATAAACAACAAATTAGTTTCGAAAATTTCATGACGATTCATCAAACAACTCCAAAGTTATAAGCAAAACGAAAAAGGCTCCTCCTATGAAAACTTGATCCTAACTATAACTACCTACTGGGGACCGCCAGTAGGTAATATATTACCTACTGGCGGTCGCCAGTAGGTAGTTATAGTTAGGACCTAGTTTCCATAGGAAATCTACAACATTCTATTTGGAATAAGTTTGGCGCCGGTGGACAAATCTTCGTGAATTTCTCCAAGAAAATGGCCTGCACGGTTCCGCTCCTTCCCTGAAAGTTTGGGGGTGATTCGTCAAGTGGGAGCCAAGAAAAAAGGGGGGTCCCAAAACGTGTTTTCCCCATGCAATTTATTATAGGGAACTTTAGCCGGGGCTACAGCCCGAACGGCTGAACGGAATTACACTAAATTTGGCAGAGAGGTAGAGTTTTGTTCGCAGATTGTGCTTTTTGTTAAATGGTGTAAATCCGTTCAGTAGTTTCTGAGAAAATTGCAAGTAAAATCATAGCGATATCTAGAGATGGAGTCCAGCACGCGTACTGAAATCTGTTCAATTACGAGCACGAGCTGCATGCTGATTGGCTGTGAACTGTCTGTCAGCATTCAAAACCAGGAAGTGTTGGCGGCCATCTTGTGCCTCGCTAGAACCGAGTCACAAGAAAACAGTAAAACAAAGTTGAGAAATAAGGGAAGGGGGTAGGGTAGAGACATTCTGAACCTCTAGGCTTGCTCAGGGGGTCGTACATGGATGTTTAGGCTCTATTTTTTATTTTTTATTTTTTTAAAGAAAAATCACGGCGTACGCGTATGGAAGTACGTACAATTACGAGCAGGAGCTGCATGCTGATTGGCTGTCAATACTCTAAACCAGGAAGTGTTGGCAACCATTATGTTTGTCGGGAGAGCAGAGTCACAAGAAAACAGTACAACAAAGTTGAGAAATAAGGAAACAGGGCAGGGTAGAAACATTCTGAGCCTATAGTCTTGGTCAGGGGGTGGTACATGGTTCTTTAGGCTCAATTTTTATTTTTATTTTTAAATAAAAAAATGGCGGGGTACTCGTGCAGTACTTGTACGCGGTGGAAAAGTTGAAAAAAAAGTAGAAGTCCGTTTTATTCATTAGGTCCCGCGGGGGCAATTTTTCATAATGGGGGCCTGTAAGGTGCCCTCAGCACTGGGGAACAGCACTCCTCTGGTTTTATTTTGAAGTATGCGGGGTTTACGGTCCTACTCCCTGCAGTCTCGGTGAGCGGCACCCCTCGGGTCTTTTTAAAAAAAAAAATATGTTTTGAGCTCTCTCTCTCTCTCCCCGTATATGTCCCGGGGAACGCCATATTTCTGGGGCAGTGATATGTAAAATGACCTTCCAGCTCCGGGTACCTGCATTGTCTGGAGTTTTTTATTAATGTTGAGAGGGTGGGCTCCATAATACGTCCTTGTAAATTCCCATAGAAGCCTATGTTCTGGTGTTAACATGGGCTTCTATGGAAATAACAAGGCCGTATTATTAGGCCCATTATCGCCGTTTTATCGTCAGTTAAAAAAAGAGCAATGGGCCATATTATCAACAAAAGGCTATACATTATTGTCGCTTTTATTGGCAGGAAACTGCCGATAAAGCGGCGATAACAGGCTTGATAATATGCCCTTGTGAATAGCCATAGCAGCGCAGGTTAACATCAGAACTTGGGCTGCTATGGGAATTTACAAGGGCCTATGGTTTTTAATTAATGTTGGGAGGGTGGGCTTGATAATACATCCTTGTTAATTGCCATAGAAGCCTGTGTTCTGGTGTTAACATGGGCTTCTTTGGGAAATAACAAGACCGTATTATCATGGTCATTATCGCCGTTTTATCAGCAGTTTCTTGCAATAAAACGGCGATAATTGTAACACCGGTCTTTGATAATATGCACCTAAGTTTACTGGTCAAAAAAAGAGCAATGAGCCATATTATCAACAAAAGGCGATACATTTTCATCACTTTTATCAGCAGGAAGCTGCTGATAAAGCGGCGATAATGGGCTTGATAATATGCCCTTGTGAATAACCATAGGAGCCCAGGTTAACACCAGAACCTGGGCAGCTATGGGAAGTTACAAGGGCCTATTATCAAGCACATTATCTCCGCTTTATCAGCAGTTTCCTGTCGATCAAAGCGGCAATAATGCATCGCCTTTTGTTGATAATATGCTCCTTCATTTCTATGATAGTATGTAAAGCTTTCCTTATTTTTTTTGGTGTAGCAGTTGTACTCTCTTCGCATGCTCAGCGTTGTTTTGAAGCCCACGTTTTCTTTTTCTTCAAGTTCAACAAGCAAACCTTCCTTTATATCAGTTAGTAAATCTGTCGCTTTCTTTTCCCGGTTCGTGTGTGTCATCCGCTGCTGCACTTTTGTACAGTATTAATAGTCATATTTTTTATATATTTATTTGAAAGGTAGTGCCGAGGCGCCAAACGTTAATTACGTACTCCGTCCATCGCCATTTTAGTAGTTTCTCACTGTTGTTTTTATTATATCTGTTAGTTAGAACTCAGTAGTTTTCAATCTTAGTCTTGAATATCTACCTATAGTATTTCAACATTATTTTTATTGTGGTCCGCCATACCCCTCCCCCACAAAATAAAAGAAGTATGTAGTTTTTTTAAATTAACTTTTATTAAACAATAAATATAAATGAAACTCAATTATAACTATATTAGAACTGGAAAAATAACTTAAACAATGTTATAAACAAATTGTGAAATGGATTCCAAAAGGTGTCGGATTGGTAATCTGCAAAAGAAAATTAGAGTTTAGAATTATGTAGATGTGAGTAAATGAGCTGAAGCATCACGGGGCATGTTATCAAGAACGGCGATAAAATTATCGCCGTTTCAGCAGCAGGAAACTGCAGCTAAAGCGGCCATTATGGGCTTGATAATATGCAGTTGTGAATTCCCATAGCAGTCCTGGTTCTGGTGTTAACCTGGGCTACTATGGGAATTCACAAGGGCATATTATCAAGCCCATTATCGCAGCTTTAGCTGCAGTTTCCTGCCGCTAAAACGGCGATAATTTTATCGCCGTTCTTGATACTATGCCCCTACAAGTTTTGGTAAGTCTACGGTTTTACGTGTGCAGTGTGACTTGTACATTCCAGTTCTGTTATAGTGCCGTGTTCAAGTGGTGTTTCTATGGAAGTGCCTACTGCGTAACTGACGCCCGTTATGGCGACTTATTTCTAATGCATTCCTATGAAGGCTTTGTAGATCTAGGCCTCTGTGCTTACCGTTGTATAAACCTTGTGGGTAAACATTTCAGGCAATTGGTGTCACAACTTATTCTGAACGATTCTTCTACACGTCTACACGTCCAAGACAGCAGTGTCTAAGTTTAAGAGAGAAAGAGAAGTGATGTCACAGAGAGTGAGAGAGAGAAAGAGAGAGAAAACAACATTAAAACTGTGTTGCAGAGTCTGGAGTTGAGATTTTTTCTTGAAAAGTCAGATGTAGATTTACTAGCTCCTTGCATCACTTTACCTGTGTTAAAAGTGACTCAAAAGTGGCGTAATAAGGTTGTGGATCTGTTTGTCAGACTGTTGTAACCTATCTGTTGTCACTGCTCGGAGGTAATTATAGATTTTACAGAGAAGGTACTGTACACTACGCACTCTGGGTCATAATATCAAGCCTGGGCGACAAAATTATCGCCACTGTATCGGCAGGAAAGTGTCGCTAAAGTGTCGATAATGGGTTTCATAATATGCTCTATGGAATTCCAATCGAAGCTCATGTTAGATGTCCTTCACATCTAACAAGAGCTTCGATTGGAATTCAATAGAGCATATTATCAAACCCATTATCGCCACTTTAGCGTCACTTTCCTGCCGATAAAGTGGTGGTAATTTTGTCGCCCAGGCTTGATAATATGGCCCTCTCTCGTTTCACAAATAAAGCTAACACTACAGTTTTACGAGTGCAGTGTACCTGGTACATTTTACTTGTGATAGTGCTGCGTTCATGTGGTGTCTATATGGAAGTGCCTACTGCGTTACTAACGCCCGTTATGCCGAATTATTTCTAATGCATTCCTATGAAGGATTTGTAGATCTAGGCATCTGTGCTTACCGTTGTATAAACCTTGCGGCCAAACACATTCGGAAGTAGACTTCACAACTTCACTTCAACAAATTCTTCTACACGTCCAAGCAGACAGCAGTGTCTAAGTTTAAGAGAGAAATGATGTCACAGAGAGTGAGAGAGAGAGAAAACATTAAAACTGTATCGCAGAGTCTGGAGTTGAGATTCTTTCTTGAAAAGTCAGACGTAGATTTACTAGCTCCTTGCATCACTTTACCCATGTTAAAAGTAACTCAAAAGTGGCGTAACAAGTTTGTGGATCTGTTTGTCAGACTGTTGTAAGCTATCTGTTGTCACTGCTTGGAGGCAATTATAGATTTTAGAGAGAAGCTGCTGTACACTACGTACTCTGGGCCATAATATCAAGCCTGGGCGACAAAATTATGGCTACTTTATCGGAAGGAAAGGGTCGCTAAAGTGGCGATAATGGGTTTGATAATATGCTCTATGGAATTCCAATCGAAGCTCATGTCTGATGTCCTTCGCATGTACCATGAGCTTCGATTGGAATTCCATAGAGCATATTATCAAACCCATTATCGCCACTTTAGCGTCACTTTCCTGCCGATAAAGTGGTGGTAATTTTGTCGCCCAGGCTTGATAATATGGCCCTCTCTCGTTTCACAAATAAAGCTAACACTATAGTTTTACGAGTGCAGTGTACCTGGTATATTTCAGTTGTTATAGTTTCCCGTTCAAGTGGTGTCTATATGGAAGTGCCTACTGCGTTACTGACGCCCGTTATGGCGACTTATTTCTAATGCATTGCTATGAAGGCTTTGTAGATCTAGGCTGCTGTACCCCAAAAACCCCAAAACCCATACCGAGCCCTGAACCCTAAAAATACCCCTGTACCCCAAAACCCATACCGAGCCCTGAACCCTAAAAATACCCCTGTACCCCAAACCCCATACCTAGCCCTGAACCCTAAAAATACCCCTGTACCCCAAAACCCAAACCTAGCCCTGAACCCTAAAAATACCCCGGTACCCCAAAACCAACCCTATAATTTAAAAATAACATACTCTAAAAATACACCCCATAATCCAAACACACCCTTAAAATACCCCTAAACCCCTAAAACATATACCCCAACACCCCCAAAATAAAACCATATACTTACCTTAAACTTAAACATTAAACATACACTTTTACCATTCATGCTTTTACAACGAATTTCGTTGTAAAAGCATGCTTGGTAAAAGCAAAAAAGATATAATGGTATGCGTTATAAAAGCATTGCGGAGTAATGGTAGTTTAGTTGTAATTGTATGCAGAGTGAATGTATGCGGAAAAAAAGTTGGGTTATAAACGTGTTTTACCATTAGACACACGCGTATTCTAATCCAACGTTGTGTGTATATATAAACACGCGCTTATTCGAATTCAACGTTGTGTCAAATTTCAAATCATGTTTGTGCTTTTGATTAAAAACACGCGCGTATTCGACACATGCGTATTCGAATTCAACGTTGTGTCAAAATTTCAAATCAATCGGTGAAGAACTTTCGTAGATTTAACTTTTTTATAAAACGCACATTGACATTTTTATGTGTCTGTTTGTGCTTTTGATTAAAAACGCGCGTATACGACACACGCGTATTCGCATTCGTATTCGATTTGAGATTTTGAACAAATGAACAGTTACATTTTAATTTTTATATATATATATATATATATATATTTATTTATATATATATATATATATATATATATATATATATATATATATATATATATGTATGTATATGTATAAATGTATATATATATTACCTACTGGCAGTCGCCAATAGGTAGTTATAGTTAGGACCTATTTTCCGTACGTGACTTCTGAGCCCACTTCTGAGCCCACTTCCCCGATCTTGACTTCTAGCGCCGCTCGGGACGCCTGTATGCCGTCTCTTGAGGCTTGTATGGCTCCCATCAGGCGCACTGTGTCCGAGCGAGGGCCCGGGGGAGCAGTCCCCGCGGGGGTTTGGGTCGCGGCATAGCGGTCCAGTGTCTCTTGGCGTGGCGCCCTGGTGGCGGTGTCTTTTTTCCCCATTCTGCGCGCCCCTATCAGCCTGAATCTTGCGTCGGTTCCCGTAGTTGATTTTTCTATCTCTGCTGCCAAAGGGGCCCCACTCTCTATCTGCGGGTCTGGCTCTACTCTGTCCAGACTTCTGTGGCTCCTTTAGTGTAAGCTGCCTGCACGGCTATGTGGCTTCAAAATACAAGAAATACAAAGACGGGGGTTGGAGGGTCTAAGGGAATTCAAAGACCAGCCCAGGTAATTTCCCCTAATGCAATATCAAAATACAAGAAACCTGGGGGTCTATCATCAAGACAAAGGTGTGTCTAAAGCCATACATAGTGTCAAACAACTGAATAACTGTGCAGTAATTGAATGGTCTATGTGGCTTGTCAGTCCCCGGCGGATCTCTCTCCTCGTGGGCACCACCTGGCCGAGGGTGTTTTCACCCCGTCCCTCTGCTGGCCTCAGGCTCCAACCTCGTTCCACTGGTCTGAGACTTATCCCCGTTTCTAGGTGGGGGGAAGGGAGGGAGGGTTTTGGGGGGCTGAGGGACCCCTGCAGTGTCTCCCCGGTTGCCGCCTTCGGATCTGTGGGGAGTTCTCTCTGGCAGGCTGCCCGCCACCGTGGTGCTGTCCCGCTCGAAGGTGGCAGGCTCCTAGCTCCCCTGCTTACCTCTCGCCGTCTTGGTGCGGGTGTCGCCGTGTCGTCAGGGGGTCCCCCAGCTCGGGTGCCTGCTCTGTTTGCCACCGGTCTGGAGCGCCCCCAGGGGCGACACTGCTGCCTCCCGTGGTCCCGCTGCCAGGCCCCGCTGTGGTGTGCCCGCAGGGTGTGGGTCAAGGCCAGGGACGCTCACCTTCTCCTCCTTGTTGCACCGTCTCAGGGCCTCTGGGCCTGGCCTCAGAGTCTGGGCGTTCCCGGCCGTGCGGTGTCCCCGGGGCGCGTCGCCGGGCTCTGATTTTCCGCCTTTCTGTTCCTGCCAGGGCGCCGCCACGCAGCTGTGTCTGGTGTGCCCGCAGGATGTGGGCCAAGGCCGGGGACACCCACCCTCTCTTCCTTGTTGGACCGTCTCAGGGCCTCTAGGCCTGGCCTCAGGGTCTAGGTGTTCCTGGCCACGCGTTACCCCTGGAGCGCTCGCCTGGCTCTGATTTTTCGCCTACCTGCTCCTGCCGGGGCGCCGCTACCAGCCGTGTCTGGTGTGCCCGCGGGATGTGGGTCAAGGCCGGGGACACTCACGTTCTCTGCCTTGTTGCACCGTCTCAGGGCCTCTGGGCCTGGCCTCAGGGTCTGGATGTTCCCGGCCGCGATGCCCCCAGAGCGCGTCGCCAGGCCCGACTTTCCGCCTTTCTTTCCTTGCCTGGGCGCCGCCACGCTGCCGTTTCTGGTGTGTCCACAGGTTATGGGTCAGGGCCGGGGACGCTCACCTTCTCCTCCTTGTTACGCCGCCTCAGGGCCTCCGGGCCTTGCCTTAGGGTCTGGGTGTTCCCGGCCGCGCGGTGCCCCTGGGGCACGTCTCCGGGCTCTGTTTTTCCGATTTCCTTTCCCTGCCGGGGCACCGCCGCACAGCCGTTTCTGGGCGTTACGGCTGGGCTCCCGTGGTATACACCGCTCGGCTGTTCTTCTCGACCCGGGCTCTCTCTCTGCTTACTCGAGCCCCGCCGCCATCTTGGGCCCGTCTGCAGCGCTGGCGCTGAGCTTGGAGCGGCTGGAATCCCGGTTCCGATGCCAGGGAGCTCCGGTTTTGGTCCCCTGGTAGTGTCTGGACCTTCCGCAATCTTTCACTCGCAAAAATGGGACTTTTCGGGCAATTTTGGACGTCGGATTTAGATCAGCTCTCCGGAGCTGCTGAGGTGTGCGTCTTATCCGGCCATGCTGTTGGCCACGCCCCCCTGGAAAGTAATTCTCCCCGTACTTACCAGTAACTTGAATTTCCTTCCATAGGCTAACATTGATTAGGTTCAATTGGAAATTCTTTCAAGTGTGGAGTTTTGGAACTTTAAAAAATTCACCTAAAATCATCCGAACAACGAATTCCGATTAACTCACCTGTTATCAGGATAGAACCCAGTGCTGCATCTTTTAGCCCAGCACTGACCCTGAAAAGTAATTCTAACCGTAGTTACCAGTAACTTGTATTTCCTTCAATAGGAATCCATTGTCTGGTTTTCACCAGAAAAGTTTCTTAGTGTCTATTTTCACAAACTACAAATATTCCTTAAAAATCGCCTGTATGACTTAAACGCATTCTTTCAACTGTTTACAGGAGCTGCACCAGTGCTGGATCCAGGATCCACCACTGAGTAAGAAAAAGTAACGATAACACTACTTACCTGCTGAGTGAATTTCCTTCCATGGGCTAACATTGACTGGTTTCACTTTTTTGGAACTTTAAAATATTCCTATAAAATCAGGCGAACTACGAATTCCGATACATACTCACCTGTTATCAGGAGAGACCTCAGTGCTACATCTTTGAGCCCAGCACTGACCCTGAAAAGTAATTCTAAACGTACTTACCAGTAACTTGTATTTCCTTCCATAGGAATCCATTGTCTGGTTTTCACAAGAAAAATTTCTAAGTTTCTATTGTCACACACTACAAATATTCCTTAAAAATCGCCTGTATGACTTTAACGCATTCTTTCAACTATTTACAGGAGATGCACCAGTGCTGGATCCAGGATCCACCACTGAGTAAGAAAAAGTAACAATAACACTACTTACCTGCTAAGTGAATTTCCTCCCATAGGATAACATTGGCGAATCTATGTGAAAAAGATTCTGTCAACTTTTAACATACAATAATATTCCTTAAAAATCACTACTGTAACCAAAACACTTTTACTCAACTGTTTACAGGAGATGTCCCAGGACTGAATCTAGGATCCAGTCCTGTGGTTAGAAAAGTAATCCTTAAAGCACAGCTTTCCAAACTTTTCATGTTGGGGACACACTTTTTGTAGATGCATCATTTCGGGACACAGTAAGGCAGTGTAGCAAGCGAGTGTAGCGTAGCGAGCCCACACCACCTAGGGGGAGTTCGGGGGGGGGGGTTCTCACTTACTCTGTCTGTCTCCCTCTCTCTCTCTCCCTCTCTCTCTCCAAATGTCTCCCTCTCTCTGTCTCCCTCCCTCTCTCTCCCTCTGTCTCCCTCCCTACCTCTCTGTCTGTCTGTCTCCCTCTATCTGTCTACCTCCCTCTGTCTCTCTCTGTCTGTCTTGCTCCATCTGTCTCTCTCCCTCTGTCGCCCTCCTCCCTCTGTCTGTCTCCCGCCCTCTGCCTGTCGCCCTCTGTCTCCCACTCTCCATCTCCCGCTCTCTGTCTTCCTTTGTTTCTGTCCCTCTGTCTCTCTCACTCTGTCTCCGTTCTTCTGTTTCCCTCCCTCTATCTTCCTCCCTCCCTCTGTATCCCTCTCTGTCCCCCTCTCTGTCCCTCTCTCTGTCCCTCTCTCTGTCCCTCTCTCTGTCTCCCTCTCTCTGTCTCCCCCTCTCTCTCCCTCTCTCTCCAAATGTCTCCCTCTCTCTCCCTCCCTCTCTCTCCCTCTGTCTGTCTCCCTCTGTCCGTCTACCTCCCTCTGTCTCTCTCTGTATGTATCGCTCCATCTGTCTCTCTGCCTTTGTCGCCCTCCTCCCTCTGTCTGTCTCCCTTCCTCTGTCTGTCGCCCTCTGTCTCCCACTCTCCATCTCCCGCTCTCTGTCTTCCTTTGTTTCTGTCCCTCTGTCTCCCTCCCTCTCTCCCTCCCTCCCTCTGTATCCCTCTCTGTCCCTCTCTCTGTCCCTCTCTCTGTCTCCCTCTCTCTGTCTCCCTCTCTCTGTCTCCCTATCTCTGTCTCCCTCTCTTTCTGTCTCCTTCTCTTCTCTGTCCCTCTCTCTCTGTCTCCCTCTCTCTCTGTCTCCCTCCCTCTGTCAGTCCCCCTCTCCTTCCCTCTGTCTCCCTCTGCCTCCCTCCTTCTGTCTCCCTCTGTCTCCTTCTCGCTCTGTCTCCCTCCCTCTGTCACCCTCTGTCTCCCTCTCTCTCTCTCCCTGTCTCTCTCTCCGTCTCCCTCTCTGCCTCTCTGTCTTTCTCAGTCTCTGCCTCTGTCCGTCCCTGTCTCTGTCTGTCCCTGTCTCCCTCCCTCTGTCTCCCTCTCTGTCATTGTCTGTCTCTGCCTCTATCTGTCTCTGCCTCTATTTCTCTCTGTCTGTATTTCTCTCTGTCTGTCTCTGTCTCTGTCTCCCTCCTTCTCTCTGTCGCCCTCCCTCTCTCGCTGTCTTGCTCCCTCTCTCGCTGTCTCGCTCCCTCTCTCGCTGTCTTGCTCCCTCTCTCTATATCTCTCTACCTATCTCTCTCCCTCTCTCTCCCTCCCTCTGTCTCCCTGTCTCACTCCCTCTGTCTGTCTCCCTCCCTCTCTCTCTCTACCTCTCTTTGTCTCCCTCCCCCCTCTCTCTCTCTCTCTCTCTCTCTCTCTCTCTCTCTCTCTCTGTCTAACTCTCTCTGTCTCCCTCCCTCTCTCTTCCTCTTGTCTGTCTCCCTCCATCTGTCTCCCTCTGTGCTGGGACATAACACTGTCTTTACACTAAACGGACAGATTCATTTTCATTCGATCAAGAGGGTTGAATGGAGCTCCTGTTGCACTTCCTAGCAGGGCTATTGTGGTTTACTTTAGACAATATTGCTAATTGATTATCAGGCCTGCTCTGCCTTTAAGGGGGCATTACCTGCACTGCATAGCAGTGCTGCTGCACCTTCAGTGGGACAGTTTCCTCTATTCTCAGCAAAAACCTATGTGTTAATGAGATCGTTTTGGTTTGTGAAAGCAGCGCTGACATACCTTTAGTGAGGCATTGCCAGCACTCCTTTGATGTGCTGCAATAACATGAATGGGGAAAGTTTCTTATTAGGAGGGTTGACAACCCAACCACCCATCTCTCCCTCTCCACTTACCTTCACTTTATTTGATTTTGGACTACACTTTCTCGTCACCTCCAACTTACACCAACACAGTGTTATGTTAGTGTTTATATTACTAACAAGCAGGAGTGCAGAAAGTGTGACTTGTCTCACAGCTTGGCACCAGTTTGCAGTGACCACGCCACATTGACAAATTAGTTTCCATTAAATCTATGTTAATAACTATTGTTTGAAGGGCCGTGGCCATAACGGAGGCCCCCCCCCACCTGTATTAATTGATATATTTATTTTTTTTATACTGATTTACTACATTTTTTTAAACTATTTATTTTTAGATATTTTACTTTTAAATTACAATATAAATACATTATACATTACATTACAAAATATACATTCTCAGAATGAATTACTTTAGTTTAAATACGTTGCAAATAGGCAATAGACTTTTAAGTACAGTAGTTACAGTTGTTGCAATGGGCAACACAATTTCAAACACAATGCAACATTGAGCTGAATGTGAATTTCAAGTTAAATGCAATTAGTTACTTTAAGGCAGAGCTTTCCAAACTGTGTGTCCCGACACAGTGCTGTGTCGCCTGGGAATGGTGGGTGTGTCGCCGGCGCTTAGCTCATAATTGCTGCTAATTAAGAGGCATTCTTTGAAAGAGTGTCTCGGAGTCAGCCACAGCAGCTCGGACTCCGAGACACTCTGCTCTATGGGGGTCGGGCGATTCACACCAAAGCCCCATTAACAAGTAAAAAGAGTGGAAGGGGGGCTGTCGTGTATGTGGGTGAGCAGGATACCAGGCAGAGAGCAGCACTGAGAGTTGACAGATGACTTAAGCGAGTAAAGACAAGCTAGGCCAGGAAGCAGCGCCTCATAAGGCCCAAGAATGGGGTGAGGTATGGCAGGGGTCTTTGTTGCTTGGGCATCAGAGAATGGGATGCACTTGGGGAGTGTGCAATCGTACAAGTCTGCCTCTGCACCTATGACAACATACAGCACAGTAGTATTGCATTCTTTTTACATGCTACCTTATTTGAGTGATGCTGGTTGCATACAGGCCTAAAGATACAAAGGATGCAACCTTATTACTATGTAACTCATTTGGGAAAGACGGGGTCAAACGTTGGCTTTCATTTATCATTTAAATTAAGGTTTTTCGAACACAAAATTGTCATCCTTGGAGATTTACCTTACATTGTGGGTGTTTTAGCAGTTGCAAAATTACGGTCAAGTGTGTTGAAATGTACAAAGCACCCAACTGTGCAATCTATGAAAACACTCCCTGCATCTACCATGAATATAAGAGGGTCTCGGAGTCAGCCCCAGCAGCGCGGACTCCGAGACACTCTGCTCTATGGGGGTCGGGCGATTCACACCAAAGCCCCATTAACAAGTAAAAAGAGTGGAAGGGGGCTGGCGTGTATGTGGGCGAGCAGGATACCAGGCAGAGAGCAGCGTTGAGACCTGCAGACACCCGCTATCGGGCAGACAGAATTGCTTTTAAGTCCCTGTGACTTTACAGTGGCCTGCGAGGATTGCCCTTAATCACACTCAGTTTAAAACGTATGGTTGAGGGGGGCAGGTGGGGGGGGGCCTCCGTTATGGCCACGGCCCTTCAAACAATAGTTATTAACATAGATTTAATGGAAACTAATTTGTCAATGTGGCGTGGTCACTGCAAACTGGTGCCAAGCTGTGAGACAAGTCACACTTTCTGCACTCCTGCTTGTTAGTAATATAAACACTAACATAACACTGTGTTGGTGTAAGTTGGAGGTGACGAGAAAGTGTAGTCCAAAATCAAATAAAGTGAAGGTAAGTGGAGAGGGAGAGATGGGTGGTTGGGTTGTCAACCCTCCTAATAAGAAACTTTCCCCATTCATGTTATTGCAGCACATCAAAGGAGTGCTGGCAATGCCTCACTAAAGGTATGTCAGCGCTGCTTTCACAAACCAAAAAGATCTCATTAACACATAGGTTTTTGCTGAGAATAGAGGAAACTGTCCCACTGAAGGTGCAGCAGCACTGCTATGCAGTGCAGGTAATGCCCCCTTAAATGCAGAGCAGGCCTGATAATCAATTAGCAATATTGTCTAAAGTAAACCACAATAGCCCTGCTAGGAAGTGCAACAGGAGCTCCATTCAACCCTCTTGATCGAATGAAAATGAATCTGTCCGTTTAGTGTAAAGACAGTGTTATGTCCCAGCACAGAGGGAGACAGATGGAGGGAGACAGACAAGAGGAAGAGAGAGGGAGGGAGACAGAGAGAGTGGAGAAGCGTGGCTCAGTAGTTAGAGGCGGCAGACCCAGAAGCTGAGATCGGCCGTGGACCAGGGTTCGATTCCCCGCCTCGGCGGGTCTCGGGCTCAAAAATTCCACGGAGTCGACAATTCTCGCTCTGGTGCCTACTCGACTCACGGGGTCACACTCTGCGACTCTGGGCAATAGCTTGCTTAATCTCCACTACGGCCCCTCGCGGCGGGATGCCTGGCTTTCACTTTGTGGATACCTGGCCGGGGTATCTCACAGGGGAATACCAGGACGGGTTCCCTAAGCAAGCGCCTTGAGGCCCCTGGGTTAAAGTGCGCTATATAAATCGAAACACATTTACATTTACATTTACATTTGAAAATTGTAATTTGCAAAACCTTTGAAATTCACTGAAAAAAACATAGGTTTCAGACATGTTACAGTTAGGAATTAGCATTTCAAAAACCTTTGAAATTCACTGAAAAAATCATAGATTTAAGACATGTTATAGCTAGGAATTAACATTTAAAAAACCTTAGAAATTCACCCAAAAAAACATAGGTTTCAGGGGTGTTATAGTTAGCTCGACAATTCACTTGTATAAAATCATTGAAATTCGTCCGTTATAGTTAGTTTTCCTGCTGATAATGTCACATGTTACATCATTCATGACATGCTCAGTGACATCTCTGATGACATCACTGATGACATCTCAAATGACATTACTGATGACATCATCCAGTGAATGTGGTTTGGTTCGATATTTAAATATGTATTATATATATATAGCAATCTGCATTGAAGAATGAGTGGATGTATAAGTGTCTGGATGGAGGATTTAGTAGCACTGTGATTGACTGTCTAAGTAACTAATGTAAAGTGTCTCACTAAATATATGGAGGAATTTCAATGGTTTTGTATGGGTGATATGTACAGCTAACTATAACACCCCTTAAACCTATGTTTTTTCAGTGAATTTCTAAGGTTTTCTAAATGCTAATTCCTAACTTTTTTCAATGAATATATATATATATATATATATATATATATATATATATATATATATATATATATATATATATATATATATATATATATATATATATTCACTGAAAAAACCATAGGTTATAGACCATATATAGTTAGGAATTAGCATTTACAAAACCTTGAAAATTCACTGAAAAAACCATAGGTTATAGACCATATATAGTTAGGAATTAGCATTTACAAAACATTATTTTACTCACACAAAACCATTGAAATTCGCATATATAGTTAGTTGCAGTAACTATATATCGCGCACCCGCAATCCACTGCTGATGATGTCACATATTACATCATTCATGACATGGTCAGTGACATCACTGATGACATCACTGATGACATCATACAGTCACTGTATGTTTCTGTAAAGTTAAAATATGTCTTACATATTGAAGAATGAGTGGATCTATAAGTGTCTGGATGAAGGATTTAGTAGGTGCATGACTGACTGTATGAGAGAGTGATTAAATGTGTCTCACTGAGTGCATGGGTTAGTGACTAAACTGTCTTAATTTGTGCATCATTATATCTGTTGTTCTGTAAACTGCTGCATGTGTTGATCAGTAGCTATATGAGTAACTATATGGGTTATTGATTGGTTGCCAAAATATTTGTATGGCAGAGTGAGTGTGTGTGTGTGTGGGTGGCTGGGAGGTGTGTGACTCTGTGCATAGATGTGTGAACAGTTGATTCACTAGATGTATGGGTTCAAAACTGCATGTGGAAACAGCTGTATGGGTGGTTGACTGTGTGCATGAGTGTATTGGTGAGTGAATGGATATCTCAGTGCTACATGTCAAAGTAAGTACTTATGTAAAACACAGTACTTGTGAGAGTTGAAATATATAAATTACTGTGTATAAGAGCCAGTGAATGTGTAAGTGGCTGCATGGATCATTGAAAACTTGTATCAGTGATTGTATAAGTGAGTAAATATGTGTTAGAATATGTTTGAATAAGTAAGGTGTGTATAACTGTATAGTTGAGTAAATGGAGGTGTGATTGATTCTTTGCATGACTGACTAGGTGTATGAGTAACTCCATGGATGAGTGACAATCTGTGAGTGTCTGTTTACACTGAGTGTATCTAAGGTTATATTAGAGTCTGAAGAGGTTCATCGTATTATCACATGAATGATGTCATCAGTGATGTTGTCAGTGATGTCATTTGAGTTGTCAACAGTGATGTCATCAGTGATGTCACTGACCATGCCATGAATGATGTAATATGTGACATCATCAGCAGTGGATTGCGGGTGCGCGATATCTAGTTACTGCAACTAACTATATATGCGAATTTCAATGGTTTTGTGTGAGTAAAATAAGGTTTTGTAAATGCTAATTCCTAACTATATATGGTCTATGACCTATGGTTTTTTCAGTGAATTTTCAAGGTTTTGTAAATGCTAATTCCTAACTATATATGGTCTATAACCTATGGTTTTTTCAGTGAATTTCAATGGGTTTTTAATAGCAAATATCAAAAGCTGTAAAATGTATTCTTCTTTTAAAGGAAAAATATATTTTATATGTTTTTAATATAATTTTGTTATGTATATATTTTTTTTTTATTATTTTTTTTGTTTCGCGACCGGTCCGCGCACCGGGTAGCTTCCCGTTAAATCAATTTGGTTCCGCGACCCGGTCCGCGAACCGGTAAACGTTCCGTTAGCGCACCTGCCGCGCAAGAAAACAACATCGTGACGCGTCGCGTAAACGCGACGTATCGCGTTGCCGCGTAATGCGTCTTATGACGCGCCGCGTTAGCGCACCCGGAAGCGTTCTGGAACGCGAACCGAGGCGCGAAGCGCAGCTCCCCGGAAGTGCTCCGGGTGCGTAGCGGGAGGCGTAACGTAAGCATAACAGGTCATGTGACTTGTTCATAAAACTTTTCATTGGTTCATTTTACTTTTGGTTTCCTAATGATGTAAGGCTAGGTCATGTGACCTGAAAATAACACTTTTCATTGGTTTATTACATTTTTTTTCCACAAATGATGAAAACCCCACCTTTTATCCTCACTCTGACTTTCATTTTTATGAGAGAAAGACCTACTTTGAAAATTTTGAACAATGGCAAGTGTTGTAGCTGCAGCTGCTGGAGGCACTCCACCACCACCACCCCCACCAGAAAAGGATGGACCACCTCCTCAGGTCCTCCTTAATCCAAAGGAGGAAGAAGAGGAAGAAGAGCAAGAGGAGCAAGTGAGCAGGGTGTTTTTACCGGAAGTACCAAGGAGGTCCCATGTGAAAGTAAACTACATCTGGCAATTCTTCACATATCCCCAAGGACAAAAAAAAGTAAATGCCCGGTATGTCACATGTTTGATCTGTGACAAAGAACTATCCTGAGGAACAAATAAAAAATACAGCTATGGGAATTACACCATGCATCGCCACATGGAGAGGTGGCACCCTATTAATTACAGTGCTGCACAGGTACGTGACCTACAGGAAAACCCCCCTCCTGTGGCCAGTACATCAGCTGAACAGGCAGTGACGGGATCAGAGGCGAGGGAGACAGTCCCAAACATACAGATGAACTTTGGTGATATGAATCATACCTGTATTTTTTGCGGCAAATTGATTTCCTATGGGGAAAAAAGTATAACTCTCATCAACTTAGCTTATGAAAATCATAAATGTCCAAAACGGCCCAGAAAATAAATTATCTTTTTTTTTTTGTTGCTCCTGTTGAGCCCTTTATAATGACTGATTTTCGTTCCCCCCCCAAAAAAACAGAAAAAATATAAAACCGTTCATAAAATACAAAAAAAGTAAAAAAATGTTCATAAAAAAATATTTTAAAACAACAAAAACAATAAGTTCTTTTTAGAACTACCTCCCATTTATAAAAAATTGCTAGAATGTTTAGCACTCTGGCAACCTCTTTTTCTTTTGATTCGCTTCCCGGTTCGCGTACCGGGTAGCGCTTCTACCGCGAAAAATCGAAATGTTTTTATTTTTTGCCCCACGGGACCCTTTAATAGCCCCCACATCATTCCTAGGGGGTCAGAAGGGGTCTACCTTGCCCCCTTTCATTAATTTCCCCCTTCGTTTTTCGCCACCTCTTGTCTCTCGATCCTACCGAGAGACAAGATGGCGGCCGGTCCGGACTGTTTAGAATGTTGACAGACACCGGAGAGCCAATCAGCTTCGCTTCGCGAAGTTCCGTTACGCGTCAGGTACGCGATCCGGGGCGCTAACCGGAGCGCTGTCAAAAATATATCTGTTTTTTAAAACGTTAATTTCTCAAAATCCACTGGAGCACATATTTTGAGACATAGCAAAGGCACGTCGGGCAAAACATATCTACAATTTTGCCAAGTTTCGTGTAAATCCATTCAGCCGTTCGAGCTAAAATTGATTCCAACCGCCCTATGGATAAATGAATGGGAAAAACGTGTTTTGGGATCCCCCTTTTTTCTCGGCCCCCCCTTGACGAAACCCCCCCAAATTTTTTCAGGGGCTGCTCGGAAACAAAATGTGCCATTTTCCTGAAAATTTCAGCCAATTCCGTCCACAAACGCCAAAGTTATTTGACATAGAATTTTCAGAAATCCTATAGGAAAAAAATCCTAACTATATATTACCTACTGGCGGTCGCCAGTAGGTATATATAGTTAGGATTTTTTTGAATAAACAATGCTGGGATTGTGTAAAAGGGGGCAAGGGAGACATATCCTGACCCCCTAGGTTTTGTGAGGGTGGATGAGGAGGCCCATATATGCCCCCCCCCAAAAAAAAAAATCTAATTTTCGCGCGGTTTGCGCCCGGTGCGCGAACCGGGTAGCTGCTCCGGAAAGCGTAAATCGTGAAAATTTGTTTTAAAAAAGTTACATTTAAAATTTATTTAGAGTGATCATAGTTAGGGTAGCTCTGAAAAGAGCTTTTGGGTCTGTGGAAGATTTAGGTACTTATAAGTAGGTACCAATACACAGTCTTAAATTCTGGATGAAAACTCTGTTCCCCTCATCTGAGAAGTGCACACCATCTCCTCTGTAGATATCTTGCATGTAGTAACGCAAGTTATTGTTGTAGATGGAGCAAATTCCATGGTCTCTCATGTAAGCTGAAACAGACTTATTTACATGCTTTCTAGCTTTCTCAATTTGTGGACAAAATTGATTGGACCACCTCCATTTCTGTCTTTGGCATATATTTGAATATACCAAGGCAGTTTGAGGAAAAAGTGCCATCAATTGCTCAAAGGTGTCCTTTGAAAGCATTTCCAGACCTACCCCAGTCAAAGTGCCCAAATCATTTCCTCCACAGTGCACTATTATGAGGTCAGGGTTTGGCAAATGCAAAAAGGTTTTCACCAATGGTATCAATTGGTGACATCTCAATCCTCTCTGGCCAATCCAGTTGATTTCCACATTTTGTAAATTGAGGTTGTGTAATTTTCTGTTATCAGCATACCTTTGAGCCCAGTGGATGTAACTATGTCCAATAATCCAGACAGAAAACATGGTGAGAGGAGGTTCTGCTGCAGTCAGATGAAGTGTGGGAATGAAATGGCAGTTGAAACAGTAGGAGTTTGTAATGAAAAAAACTGGAGTTTCAGTGCTAATGATTCAGTAGCAGTGATTGGTGGATTTTGATTGCTGAAAACAGAAAGTTAGGGTGCATGGATGTGTTCTTTGAAAGATGTAATTAGAATGGTTAAGAAAAAATCAATTTAAGAAACATTGCACTGGATAAGCAGGTTTACTGAGAGTTCAGAGTTCATTTGAAACATTGTTGTGTGAACTTGTAAACATTAGAGGTCTGTCAGGAGGTAGTTGCTATGGAAAAAAGGCTGAAAGGGCAGAGGGGGGAAGGGTGTTGATTTGAAAAAAGTGAGGGAAGAGTTTTGATTGGGTGACATGAGAGATATGTGTGATGAATTACAGCATTTCTGTGCCATTGTTGGTTGCAGCCTCTGGAGTGCATACCCTTTGCTCTGCTAAAGAAAAATTGGTGTGTGTCTGAGACTGTTTTGAAATTCAAAAAGCATTTGCTAAGGTGAGAAAAGATTCATTTAATTTAGATAGAGACTAGTATGCTTTAGGGAGAAAATTAGGAAGAAAGTTGTGTATTTAAAATGTTGCTTTGTGTCAAGTGTTTTACAAAAAGATTTTGTTTGTTTGAGAAATTGTAATTGGAGATAATGTGAAGTATTAGTGCTGTGCTGTGTTTTCAAATTATGACTTGAAAATCGTTTTTAAGGAAAAGGAATGCTTTTTAAATTTATGAGAAGGAAAAAATGGTGTCTGCTTCTTTAAACAAATATTTCACTTGCCCCATGATTCAGGGAGAATAATTTGTTTACTTGATGGGTTTAAAAACGTTTCTTGAAGTCATTTAGGTTTCTTGATATGTACTGCTAGAGTTTCATAGCCAGCATGGGGCATATTTATAAGGACTTTGAGCCACTTTCACGTTATTTTCCCCATGTTAAAAGTGATGCAAAAGTGGTGCAAGGGCCTTGTAAATACGCCCTCATGTGTGTTAGGGCATTTTAAGTCACTTCTCCATGAATCTGGGAGAATAATTTGCTTACTTGATGTGTTTAAAAACGTTTCTTGAAGTCATTTAGGTTTCTTGATATGTACTGCTAGAGTTTCATAGCCAGCATGGGGCATATTTACAAGGCCTTTGAGTCACTTTCACGTCATTTTTCCCATGTTAATAGTGATGCAAAAGTGGTGCAAGGGCCCTGTAAATACGCCCCCATGTGTGTTAGGCCATTTTAAGTCACTTGTCCCATGAATCAGGGAGAATAATTTGCTTACTTGATGTGTTTAAAAACGTTTTTTGAAGTCATTTAGGTTTCTTGATATGTACTGCTAGAGTTTCATAGCCAGCGCACTGACAGGGTGTGCTTGTACATAGGAGCTGTGCTGTGTTTTCAAATTATGAATTGAAAATCGTTTTTAAGGAAAAGGAATGCTTTTTAAATGTATGAGAAGGAAAAAATGAGTCACTTTCACGTCATTTTCCCCATGTTAATAGAGACGCAAAAGTGGTGCAAGAGCCTTGTAAATACGCCCCCATGTGTGTTAGGGCATTTTAAGTCACTTCTCCATGAATTCAAATTATGACTTGAAAATCGTTTTTAAGGAAAAGGAATGTTTTTTAAATTTATGAGAAGGAAAAAATAGTGTCTGCTTCTTTAAACAAATATTTTACTTGCCCCATGAATCTGGGAGAATAATTTGCTTACTTGATGTGTTTAAAAACGTTTCTTGAAGTCATTTTGGTTTCTTGATATGTACTGCTAGAGTTTCATAGCCAGCATGGGGCATATTTACAAGGCCTTTGAGTCACTTTCACGTTATTTTCCCCATGTTAATAGAGACGCAAAAGTGGTGCAAGGGCCTTGTAAATACGCCCCCATGTGTGTTAGGGCATTTTAAGTCACTTCCCCATGAATATGGGAGAATAATGTGCTTACTTGATGTGTTTAAAAACGTTTCTTGAAGTCATTTAGCTTTCTTGATATGTACTGCTAGAGTTTCATAGCCAGCATGGGGCATATTTACAAGGCCTTTGAGTCACTTTCACGTCATTTTTCCTATGTTAATAGTGACGCAAAAGTGGTGCAAGGGCCTTGTAAATACGCCCCCATGTGTGTTAGGGCATTTTAAGTCACTTCCCCCATGAAGCTGGGAGAATAATTTACTTACTTGATGTGTTTTAAAAATATGTTTTTTGACTTAAAATGGCTCAAAGGCTTTCTAAATATGCCTCATACTGGTTATGAAACTCTAGCAGTACATATTCTGAAACCTAAGTGACTTCAAGAAACGATTTTAAACACATCCAGTAAGCAAATTATTGTAGAAGCATTCCATTCCATTGCTCCTATTTGTGGGTTTTACATTTGTCTACGCTGCTAAATTACCGTAGGTAGAATTGACAACTAGTGTGTTAATTGTTTGCTTACTGTTATTGGTTTTCTGTTTGGTAATAGTGGTTAATTACATTTTTTTTTTAATTTACCACAGATTCAACTCAAGATCTTTTGAAAAATTCAAACATGCCCTCAAGGCAAAGAAAAAGAAAAGAAGCAAAGCGACTTACACCCCACCTTGGTAAACCTTTGCAGCAGTCCTCTACAATAAAAACTTGTCAAGTCACCAAAAAAACTCCGGGTAAGACAACAAAATCTTTTTTAAGAAACATTTGCAGACGAAAAAGTATCACTACAGAACATGTTTTAGTCCAGAAGAAGAGAGCCAATTTAAATGGGAAGGAAAGGCCCCTCAAAAATGTTACTGCTAGAGCAGGAGATAACTCTGTGCATGGTAGTAGAAGGAAAAATCTGTTTAGAGACATTCGTAGACGAATGTTCCGCAACAGGATAATTGGCAATTTGTTAAAAAATATTAAGAAAGGTCAACAGAAAGTGGCTTTTTATAAGAGAAAGAAAAATGTAGAGAAAATTATTGATCAGGCTTTCGAAATCAAGCGAAAGTTATTTATTTTGATAATCAATAGAATTAGGAAACTAAACAAGGCAATTTATGATTTTAAATCAAATAGTAGATTGAAGAGAACAGTTAATCGTAGTAATTTTTGTGAAGTTTTTTCAGGAGAATGGATGCATAGTTCAAGTTCTGAGGCATTTTTTAATGAGGAGAGTTATTTCCGGGACAATGATTTGGTGCATGCAGTTGACACCAGTGGTCGAGCATATGAGGTGAAAGACGGCTGTCCGGTTGAAAAAGAAAAACTTGTGTCAACAGAGGCAGAAGAGGTGTTAGGCAATGAAGTTTTAGGAAGACGTCCTAAGGGACCAGTGTACACCTGGAAGTGTAATAGTATTTGCAGTATGCGACAGGATTCCATCAATTTGCTTTGTGATTTTGTACGGACATTTAATAAGAAAAGTTTAAAACAGAAAATGAAGTTGTTGCAAGAATTAGATCCTTGCAGAGTGAGAGAAGTGACAGGTTTGCATGGTCATTCACTGGCTTGTCTTTCCAGGAGAGTATGCCAGAGTGTTTTTCATCATTTCAGGATGCTAGCAGTGCATCATAATAAAGTGAGGAAATTAGTTAGAATGTTGTATTATGCTAAGAGTCCAGCAATTATGCTTAAACAATTAAGCACTGCTCTTTTGCATGGTTCTGAAGTAGATGTGAAGAATATTTGTGAAGAAATTGAGTTTTGTTACTTTGCTAGTAAAGAGAACAATGTTGAAATTGACCCAGTAGAAGAAGGTAATGTGGAAGAGAGTGTACAGATTTCCAGTACAGATAAGTTTCACAAGGAAATGTCCACGTTTACGGTGAAATCAAGTGAGAGGCCTAATTTCACTTGTGTGTGTTGTCGACGGACTTATTATAAGAATCAGACTAAGTTAGGGGATTTATATACAAAAAGTGAAATGGAAAAAAATAGTGAATGGAAGGATTTTGCAACATACTTGATGGTAGAAAATTATTTTGATTTGGGATCAGATCAACGTATGTGTACTTATTGTTTTAACAAATTAAATCAAAACCGGATGCCTGCTAGAGCGGTTCATAATAATCTGGAATTGGTTGACATTCCTTCTGAACTGAAGGATTTAAATACTTATGAATCTATTTTGATTCAAAGTGTCCATCCTTTTCAGGCTATTGTTCGAATGGAGCCTAAGACAGGGAAATTGCCTCCTTCAGATTTACAGAGAGGATTAAAGGGAAGAGTTGTTTATTTGCCTCTGGATTTGAAGAAAAATATTGATACAATTGGTGTAGACAAAGTGGAAGAGGAACCTCTGGTTATCCTAGTTAATGGGGTTCCGACAAAGAGTAAGAAAATCGGGCAAGATTTAGTGGATGTTAGGAAAGTCAAAAAGGCAACGTTGTATTTGATGAAAAACAATGAGTACTACAAGAATGTATGTGTTGCAGAAGACGAACTAAGTGAAGAAGAGGACAGCGATTTGTGTGCTGGACAAATAGAGAAAGTAGATGCCTCTAAAAATGAAGAAATATATGAACATTATAGTGTTCATCCTTTGCATTCTAAAGAAGTCATGGGGAATGCTATTGAGTTGTTTCAAATGAAACAAGCCAAAGGGAGTCCCATTAGTGTTTGGGAGGAAAGTTTGGACGCTCGGTGTTTCCCACAGTTATTTCCAACAGGTCGAGGAGGAAGATATGATGAGCGACCTGATCAAATTCCTGCTTCTGAATACCGGACTTTACGATTGTATGCAGAAGATCCTAGGTTTCGTCAATGCATTCCCTATTTGTTTCCTCTACTGTATGAAAGTGATCTGTCTGGACTGTCTTATGCAGTGAACCACATCCTGAAAAGTGGTGTACAGCTGCAAAATATCTCGGCAAGGGAGTTTATGGATAAAGTCAATGTGCAAGACAGTATTTTGGATTCTCACCTGATTAATCTCATGGCATGTCAGTGTGGTACTAATGAGTATTGGTACCGTCGTCATGGTGACTTAAAATGTATGCTGAGGAACTTAGGAACTCCCACATGGTTCCTCACTCTCAGCTGTGCCGAGTATGGCTGGGAAGACTTACTTGAATTTCTACGAGAGGCAAATGGAAACATTGAAAATATCGAATTCAAGACACCTGGAGAACTGTGCTCTTTGGATCCAGTCAATGTATGCCGGTGCTTCAATCATAGATTTGAAGATATGATGTCTTTCATTACGAACAAGAAAAATCCACCTCTTGGAGAGGTGTTGGATTTCTTCTGGAGAAAGGAGTATCAAGCAAGAGGTGCTCCTCATATACATATGCTGCTATGGATCAAAGATGCACCCAAATTTGGAACAGATCCGGATGACTCAGTGATGAGTTTCATAGAACAGTATTCTACATGTGCTGTTCCAAAGACAAAGGAAGACAATAGTTTAAGAGAACAAGTTTTACGCTTTCAAAACCATCGTTGTGGAAAGTACTGTCGTCGTAAATTCAGAAACAAGAACAAGTTCTATACAAAATGTCGTTTTGGGTTTCCACGATCAGTGATATCTGAAGGAAGAGTGAACAATTTGATGTCTTCGCTGCGACATAATGTGACGAGGAAATCACAGAAAAATACATACAATTTAAAAAGAAACTAAGAGTCCAAGTACATCAACGATTACAACCCAGTGATTTTGTCCATGTGGAATGCTAACATGGATATACAGTTTGTGGCTGACAACTGTATGGCTGTGGCTCGGTATGTGACGTCTTATATCACAAAGAAAGAAAAGACAGAACTGAAGGATATGTGGGATGACATTTCACATGAAAAGAGCCTCAGTAAGAAGTTGTACAGTTTCAGTCTAAAGATGTTGTCGCATCGAGAAATCGGAGCATACGAATGTTCTGATCGGTTATCTTCAGCAAGTCTCTATGCCAAATCTAGGAGTATAATTTGGGTGAGTCTTGGTCTTGCTACAACACGTAATCGAGTTCTGAAACCTGTACGGGAAATTGAGTATTTGGCGGAGAAGGAGCCAAACAGTACAGATATTTTGAAGACCAACATGTTGGATACATATTATCCAAATAGAAGCAGTCACCTCGAGAATGTTTGTCTGTATGAGGTTCTACAAAATTACATATTCAAGAGGAACATCAAAGAAGATATTGATAAAGGAGTCTATGCTGTAATTGGAAGTGAGGGATGTCTGGTCAAGCAAAGAAAATGCCAATTGGTAAATCATCAAAAATTGAGTTGCGAATCTCCTGAAAGAAAAGAGTTTTTCTATTTAGCTCTTTTGCAACTTTTCAAGCCTTGGCGTGCAGAAGAGGAACTGCTTGGAGATTTCCTCTGTTATGAAGATTCTTTCAATGCAGCCAAGGAGTCCATAGAATGCCCTGTTTTCCAAAATATCTAGAAATGTTGAATGCAGAAATCGAGCAGCAAGCAACAATTGCAGCTGAGATTGCTAGAGACAGTTCTCAGGACAGTCAGAGTTCCACTTCATTGAGTCAGGATCCACTAGGAGGACCAGTTATTGAAAATGAAGCTGCCACTGCCATGATTGAAGTGGAAAGAGCCATGGCACATGCTCAGGAAGATGCGGTTAACTTAAAAGATTTGGAAAGACAACTCAACGTTGAGCAGAGGAAAATATATGACGAAGTTATCAACCAAATTGATCATGGATTAAGTCATGAGAAGAAAGAGTGCTCATGTACGTCGTTGAAGCCTGTCCGACTGTACGTGAGTGGAGAAGCAGGAACTGGAAAAAGTTTCCTCATTAAAGCAATTTCATGTTATTTGCAGAAAAGGACTGAGTCATCGCTGTCTTGTGTTGTCACCGCTCCAACTGGTCTGGCAGCACATAACATTAAAGGTATTACTTTGCATCGTCTACTGATGCTGCCAGTGGAGCATGATAACAAATTACAATACCACAAGTTATCTGGAGATGCTTGTTGTGAAGTTTCAAGAGTCCTAAAGAAGATGAAACTTCTTATCATTGACGAAGTAAGCATGGTTTCCAATGTCATGCTTGCGTTTGTGCATTTGAGAATGCAAGAAGTTCTTAAAACAGAGTATGATGTGTTATTTGGTGGCAAACACATCATTGTTTTCGGTGATCTTCTGCAGCTGACACCAGTGAAAGGACAATCAGTGTTTAAACTACTTACGCATGAAGATACCAGGAAGTGCCTAGGGAGCATTGGCAACGTTAATATATGGTTAAATTTCAATTATGCTGAACTGCGTGAAAATATGCGTCAGGCGAAGGATGAAGATTATAAGAATATTCTACAAGATGTTAGAATTGGAAAAGTGACTGAGCATGGGAAGGAAGCTTTACATGCACGATTATTGTCAAATTTGTATCCAGATGAAGACGTTCTGCCAGAGAATATTTTTCAGAAAATTACTGAGAAGAAATCTGGGATATGTTTGATGCCAACTCTGCAAGAATGTTCCATCTTCAACAACAAAATGTTGAATTTAGAAAACCAAGACATAGTGAAACTGGAAGCTATTGACAGAATTGAGCATATGGGAGCAACAATTATTTTGTCTGAAAATTTGAAATCTAAATTGGATTCATTAGAGAAGACTATATCTAAAACTGCGGGTTTTGAAAAGACTCTGAATGTGTGCTTAAATTGCCGTATCATTTTGAGAAGGAATTTAAATGTTGAAAGAGGTCTGGTAAATGGATCAATGGGTAATGTTGTTGATTTTGAGAAATACAGAAATAGAGATGGAATTGAATTTATAAAAATTAAATTTGATGGCATTGAGGACGTACAGCAAATTGGTCGTTGCTCTGCTAGGTTTTTGCTTGTTAAAGACTTATATGTTCGCCGTAAGCAGTTTCCTGTTTGCTTGGCATATGCGGTGACAATCCATAAATCGCAAGGTTTAAGTGTAGACAGTGCTTTGGTGAATATTGGCAGTTCTGTGCTCAAGGAGGGTATGGCTTATGTGGCATTATCACGAGTCAGAACTTTATCTGGATTGTACTTGATTGAGTGTGATGAGACAAATATTTGTGCAGATCTAGATTGTGTTAAGGAATACAATAGGTTAAGAAGAGAGTATGCGCCACATTTGCCTCAATATCCTTTGTTTGAAAAACGTGTGGTAGGCAGGAAACGAAGAAATGTGACCAATAGTAGGGAGGTTGTAGCAAAAACACGAAAAGTCGATGAACCCGAAATTGTAAGCAGAAAGAAAATGGATGCTGCTCAAGAAGTTGTTGGTTTTCAATTTGAAAATAGTTCTGGTGTCAACTGCTATGCTAATGTAGTGGTTAATGTTGTGTTTTCTCTAGAAACATTAAAAGAACAGATTGTGGTCAATTCGGATCAAAGATTTTGCTGTTTGTTAAATTCTGTGTTAGAGAAATGTAGCACTGATAGAAGAAAAATAGAAAGTGTATCTGAAATTCGAAATCTCTTAGACAAATGTTCAGGTCAAACGCAATTCTCTCAAATTATTCAGCAGGATTGTCAGGAGTTTTTAATGTATATGCTTGATGTTTTGCAAGATGAAGGTGTAGATGTAGATTATCTGTTTGGCCTTTCTTATCAATGGCAGCATGACTGCGAGAAATGTAGGCTATCAAGTACTACTAGTGTAGACTCAGAAAGATTTATATATTTAACTTTGCCTGACAGTAAATCAGTATCCTTTAATAAGCTAGTAAAAGCAGCCGATCAAAACATGGAGTGTAGCCAATGTAAGTCTGCAATGCTGTCCACATTATTTATACGAAGTTATGGTCAGTATGTCATTTTAATGTTCAAACGATGTAGGTCTGATGGAACTAAATTGACAACTTTAATTAAAAATGTTGTGGCTTCGCAGTTGTCAATATCAGGAAGGACTTTTGTAACTGCAGCAATTATATATCATGACGGCCCTTCAACAACTTCAGGACATTACACAGCTTATTTAAAATCTGTAAACGGCTGGCCATTCTGCAATGATTCTGTTTTAACTTTCAAAAAACGTTTACCGTTTGACTTCTTACCTAGTGTTTTTACAACCAAAATTTTAGGGAAGGAAAGTGGCCTACGAAGATTGGAGCAGTTGATAAATTTTAGTCTGCTGTTTTAAATTGCTTTGTGAATTAGAGTGATCATAATAAATACAAATGCAAAGTAGTCATAGAGGTACATAACTGGCCTATAATGATTCAAAGAGTTGATATGATTTACTCTGTTGTTTTAAATTGCTTTGTTAGTAACTGAGATCAAGAGAATGAAAAAATTGGAAAAGGCATAGAGGTAGTGTAAGTGTGCCTCATAGTAAGTGGTATCAATGTTATAGAAAATGTGAAACATGAGTAAACTAGAAGGGGAGATATTATTAGTACAAGATTGTGAAAGTGATTTTGGACGTTTTCTTTCTGAAAGTCGGGGAAAAAGAAAATGACGGGTTTTGCTTTGAGAAATTCGAAGAGTTTAAAATGGCTCTTACACGATTTGGCCTTGAGGAGAAGTGTGGTAGAGAGCAAAAAGTCATTTATTGTTTCTAACATATTACTGAAAAAGAAAGAGCTTTTCTTTCAGAAAGTGGCGGGCACGGATTTTTTAGAGCACAACAGAGTATAAGCTGTTCAACGCATATCATTCGACGTCATGGAAAGTAAGTGTACTTTTGATGAGTTCTGATTTCTGATTTGTTATATTATATGGGTTTTTTAAACACAATCATTTTGATTGTGTTTTTTTCCCCGCTGTTATATGATGAATACCTTCAACTCACTGTTTTTAGTGGAATTTGATATATTCTGAGAACAGCAAAAATAAACCATTTAACATGTATAATTAATTCTATATTTTGTATTGTGATTTTTAATTTGTACTCATCTTGTCTCATGCTCACTTGTCTTTTACCACCTTATATCAATTCTCTTTACATACTCACATTGCCTTTTGTTTTATTTTTTTTCACCATTGTTCTCTAACTCCACTTATCTTTCAACCTTTGTTTCCTTATTCCAACTCTGCTTTTTTCTTTTCTCTCATGCACCATTTTCTAGCTTTTAGACGCTCTGCTTCACTTCTGTTTTCCATCTTTTCTCTCTTTTGTTTTGGAAATTAAATAATTTTGGGTTCTCCTTAATTGTTGCAATCAGTTAGTATAACTCACCTTCACTCATTTATCTTTCTTTGTTGCTTCACTCAGTCTGTATCTGACACTCTTTTCTTCATTTTCTCTGTCCCCTCTCTCCCTCACTCTCTTTTCCTTATTCGCCCTTTCCTTATTTAGTTTACGTTACTCACATTCTTTTAGTATCTTATACATCTTCAGTTTATTTTTCTCTTCTATCTTTCTTTTCTGTCACTGAATCTATCCTCCTTTTTATTCACTTAGTAATTTACTCTATTTCTATTTCTTTTTGCTCTGTCTGTCTTTCACCGTTACTTTATTTTCCTTTCTGAATGTTTATCTCTAACTTTTTTTCTTTGTAAAATTGTATGATTTTTAACCTTATGCCTTGTCTTTTCTATTTTTTAAATACATGTTTTAATATTTTTCAAATTTTTGTTCTTTCTTTCACAGATTGAAAGTAAAAAAATTATAAGAGATGGAGTTAACAACAACTATAAAGTAAGTATTTAGTACTTTTTCCCTTACATCTCTATCACATTCAACTTTTATTACTTCCACTGCTTTATTTCCTTAACCCCCAGTTTCCTTCCTTTGCTTTTTCCCTCATTCCTTTTCAATTACTTACTCACTCCACTCCTTCCACTCCTTTTGTCAGTCCCTCTGTTCTCACAGTTCCTCACTCCTTTTCACTCAGTCCGTCTCTCTTACTCTCACTGTCTCTGTCTCTTTACTCTTTTACTAGTGGTTCATTATGCTTTCTCTCTGTAGTTCAAGCACACTGTCTTATTTACATTTTTTTGCTGCTTCAATTATTGTTTTTCTATCACTTCTTCTTTTCTTCTTTCTGTTTTTTCTCTCTTTCATTCCACATGTTTTAACCTTATTCACTATCATCCACCTTGTTTTAATCCTATTTACTTTCACTCACTGTTTTTTTAACACCTTCCCTCAGGGTTGTTGTTTTAGTCCGGTTCGATCCCTACCTCAAACTGCACATCCTTTACTCTCTTTCTTTTTAATTTGAAGATTCATTCACATTCTCCAAGTAACTCTTGTTTATTATTCTTCTACACTCTTTTTTCTTTCACTTCCTTTTCTATTTTCTTTTTCTCAATTTTACCCTCTTACATCTTATCTTTGTATAATTATCTATTATGCAGTATCTCTGTGTTACTCCCTCTAGCTGTCTTTCTTTTAACATTCTTCTCTCTGTCTCCTTCCCTTATATTCACTCTTTTTTTTTTTTAATTCATTTTTTCTTTAGTTTGCTTCCGGTTCGCGTACCGGCGCGCGAACCAGGAAGCGAATCAAAAAAAAGAGAGATTGTCAGAGTGCTAAACATTTTAGCAATTTTTTATAAATGGGAGGTAGTTCTGAAAAGAACTTTTTTTTTATTGTTTTTGTTTTATAATTTTTTTATTATTTTTCTGAACTTTCTTTTTTTGTATTTTTTGAACAATTTTAAAAAAAATTGTTTTTTTTTGAGGGGAAACAACGAAAAACAGGCATTGGAAAGTGCTCAACAGGAGCAAAAAAAAAATTACTTTTTGGGGCGTTTGGAGCACTTGTGGTTTTCATATGCTCTGTTCATTAAATTCACACTCTTCTCCCCATAACAAAGTAGTCCCCCACAATGAATACACACTAGCTTTATGTGTGCAAAATTGCTCTGGATACTGGGGACTGTCTCCCTCGCCTCTGGTCCCGAAAGACTTTCCTGTGTTGAGGTGGTGGCCGCAGGAGTTGGTGGGTTTTCGCAGAGGTTACGCACCTCAGCCATGCTGTAATTAATTGGATGCCACCTTTGCATGTGGCGATGCATAGTATAGTTCCCGTAACTATATTTTTTATCTGTGCCTCGGGACAGAACTCCTTTACATATGAGGCATGTCACATGTCGGGCATTGACCTTTTTTTGGCCTTGAGGGAAAGAAAAAAATTGCCAAATGAAATTGTCGTTGTGGTGGGATTTCCGGGGCTGTTCAGGCAAGAATTGTCTCTCCTGTACTTCCTCTTCTTCCTCCTCTTCCTCAGGGTTGGGAATGAACTGGGTAGGTGGTCCTTCCTTCCTAGGAGGTGGTGGTGGGGGTCCACCAGCTGCAGCTACTACTGAAGCCATCACTTAATAATGAAAAACAGGTCTTCCTCTCACAAAGTTGAAAGTCAGAGTGAGAAAAAAGGTGGGGGCTTTCATCATTTGGGAAAAAAAAATGTTCTTAACCAATGAAAAGTGTTATTTTTAGGTCACGTGACCTGGCCTTACATCATAAGGAAACCAAAAGTGAAATGAACCAATAAAAAGTTTTATTTTCAGGTCACATGACCTGTTACGCTTACGTTACGCGACCCGCTTTGCACCCGGAGCGCTTCCGGGGTGCTGCGCTTCGCACCTCAGTTCGCGCTCCGGAGCACTTTCAGGTGCGCTAACGCGGCGCGTCATAAGACGCATTACGCGGCAACGCGATACGTCGCGCTTACGTGACGCGTCACGATGTTGTTTTCGAACGTTGCATTTGCGCTAACGGAACGTTTCCTGGTATGCGGACCGGGTCGCGGCACCAAATTGAGCTAACGGGAAGCTACCCGGTGCGCGGACCGGTAGCGAAACAAAAAAAATATATATACATAATTTTTTTTTAATTAAAAACATATAAAATATATTTTTCCATTAAAAGAAGAATACATTTTACAGCTTTTAATATTTGCTAATAAAAAACCATTGAAATTCACTGAAAAAATCATAGGTTATAGACCATATATAGTTAGGAATTAGCATTTACAAAACCTTGAAAATTCACTGAAAAAACCATAGGTTATAGACCCTATATAGTTAGGAATTAGCATTTACAAAACCTTATTTTACTCACACAAAACCATTGAAATTCGCATATATAGTTAGTTGCAGTAACTATATATCGCGCACCCGCAATCCACTGCTGATGATGTCACATATTACATCATTCATGACATGGTCAGTGACATCACTGATGACATCACTGTTGACAACTCAAATGACATCACTGACCACATCACTGATGACATCATTGATGTGATAATATGATGAACCTCTTCAGACTCTAATATAACCTTAGATACACTCAGTGTAAACAGACACTCACAGAGTGTCACTCATTCATGGAGTTACTCATACACCTAGTCAGTCATGCAAAGAATCAATCACACCTCCATTTCCTCAACTATACAGTTATACACACCTTACTTATTCAAACATATTCTAACACATATTTACTCTCTTATACAATCACTGATACAAGTTTTCAATGATCCATGCAGCCACTCACACATTCACTAGCTCTTGTACACAGACATTTATAAATGTCAATTCTCACATGTACTGTGTTTTACATATGTACTTACTTTGACATGTAGCACTGAGATATCCATTCACTCACCAATGCACTCATGCACACAGTCAACCACCCATACAGCTGTTTCCACATGCAGTTTTGAACCCATACATCTAGTGAATCAACTGTTCACACATCTATGCACAGAGTCACACACCTCCCAGCCACCCACACACACACACACTCACTCTCCCATACAAATACTTGGGCAACCAATCAATAACCCATATAGTTACTCATATAGCTACTGATCAACACATGCAGCAGTTTACAGAACAACAGATATAATGATGCCCAAATTAAGACAGTTTAGTCACTAACCCATACACTCAGTGAGACACATTTAATCACTCTCTCATACAGTCAGTCATGCACCTACTAAATCCTTCATTCAGACACTTATACATCCACTCATTCTTCAATATGTAAGACATATTTTAACTTTACAGAAACATACAGTCACTGGATGATGTCATCAGTGATGTCACTGACCATGTCATGAATGATGTAATATGTGACATCATCAGCAGTGGATTGCGGGTGCGCGATATATAGTTACTGCAACTAACTATATATGCGAATTTCAATGGTTTTGTGTGAGTAAAATAAGGTTTTGTAAATGCTAATTCCTAACTATATATGGTCTATAACCTATGGTTTTTTCAGTGAATTTTCAAGGTTTTGTAAATGCTAATTCCTAACTATATATGATTTATAACCTATGTTTTTTTCAGTGAATATATATATATATATATATATATATATATATATATATATATATATATATATACATATATATATATATATATACATATATCCACAGCGCGCCACTAATAAAGCTCATAACTGCAGTGCCGGCATATGCGTGTATTTCTCCTTCACCCAAGCCTCTGATGAAGACTTATCGAAACGCGTCAGGCAGTGGTGTCTGGGGCTGCTAACGGATGTGGCAAGCAGGCAGCTTCTAGATCACGGATTGGAACTGGGCTGCAGCTTGAGGCCCGTGACCGTGCACGCGTTCCTCCCGCCTGTTGGTGCAAGCAAGAGCGTTATATATATATATATATGTGACCAAGAGCACAAGTTGCTCGAAACGCGTAACCGGAGAGGTTTGAAATAAAATCTCCTTGCCTGCAACCATTGGGTCCGTGTCTTCATGTCCACTGGAGTGTGGTTTTTTCGAAGATTGGTTTGTTCATATATATATATCTATATATATCTATATATATATATATATATATATATATATATATACCCAATCCTGTGTTCAAATTTTCAAAAAGCAGGCACCGACTCCGTGGGAATTGTAATCAAGGGTCTTTATTGGCAAGAAAGACGATCAGACGCGTTTTGGCGGACAAGTCCGCCTTGCTCACTACATCTGATTTCACCAAGTGCATATGTCAAATATATAGTGGTATAAAGTAACCGATTGGTTCAAGAAAAAACGACAAAACTGACATGTGACACAGTAATAGACATAAAGGGTAAAGAACGGCATATATTTGACAGTTTCTGTACTTAAAATGTTAAACAAAGTGTGTAAATAATTCTATTCAAATTGCATTGGTTTACCCTCATGATTTCTTTACATCTTCTATTTTTAACCACATTAAAAGTACCTGGCTCGAGAATTTAAAGTGTGTCTAAAACTTGTCACTGCTGAGAATGTTGCTATGGACATGGAAAAAAGGTTTGCGCTTTGTTTAAAGCCTGTCAGCGCATGTCCATTCTGTACCTTTCCAGCAACAGCATCAGTCATTCCTCTTGTTTATGGCGGCGATGAGGAGAGGTGAGTCATGGCTAATCCCCGTCAGAAGTGATTTAAGGGTGCATGAAATAACAAGGGGCTATTAATGTCAGGGTTCCATCCTTTTCCACGCTTATCTCGAGTGATTAATGATTGCAGTAAGGGTTTGGGCGAAGAAAGTGAAAATGAAAAAGTGAAAAGCGGCAGGTGTGGAACAAATGCTAAAAACCAAAGTGCCGTTTGAGCAGAGACAGCAAGCCACTGGGCGAGAATAATCGGTATAGGGGTGAGGCATGGTGCCGGGCCCCATGTTAGAGTTACATGTTTAATATGTGGATGTTGATACCCATATTCTTCATTAAGTACCTATTGTGGTATGTGGCTGGCTATGAATGTCGTTTGAGCACATGTGGAGTGTCTAAAAAAGGAAAACGGAAAACGGAAATTGTGCCCAAGTGGGCAGCGTAACACCCAGGAAAAATTCAAGTTAACAATTCTCCTGAATATAGATGTATATAAAAAATGATATACATACATTTTGTTTGTTAATGAGCACATGCCTAATGTTGGTAGTGAATAATTTCATTCTGAGCGGAAATACAAAATGTGTATATATATATATAGTGAAAAGTTAAATAACTAAATGGCGTTCTAGTCAGAAATGGTAAGGGAAAAGAAAGGAAAAGAAGGGGGGGTGGTTGGGGGGCCAGATTAATAATGATGAAAAGCCAGGCACTGTGGTCGGTGATGGGGAGGCCTGTGTCATGTTAAGTCCTAATGTCGCTTGTGTGATAAAGTGACTAATAGTTAAAAAGGATTGATGTGAGTTACGTGGATTAAAAACTATGTTTAAAGATGGTGAAGCTAGATGTTAAGCAGTAACATGGGAATAATGTTGCGCACGAGGGAATGTTGGAGGGGTTCACATTATCATGTAGAGTGCATAGTTTAAAGGTGGACACTGAGTGCTTCGTCAGCGTTGTGGCCATTGGGTATCTTTGAGTTTAACTGAATGATGTATCTGGACTCTAAGCGTCTGAGCGCTTGTAATCTATTCCCGCCTCTTGGTTTTGGTGCCACACTATCAATGACAAAATACGTCAGGTCTTCTTTGTTCCCACTGTGGTGTGCATTTATGTGTCTTGCAAAGGGGTAAGTCGGATCATCATTACTGATGGCACGCAGGTGCTGCAAGATCCTGACATGGACTGGATGGATTGTACTTCCCACATATAATTTCTTACAGGTACAGCTGAGCACATATACTGCATGGTCAGTCTTACAGGTATAGTGTTCTCTGATTCTGTAGGGCATTTTCCTGAAAGGGAATTCTACTGTTTTAGTATTAACTCCATGTAGGCAGGCCTTACATTTTGAGCACTTAAAGAAACCTTTCTGGGCATGTAACCAGTTCATGTTCTTATTCATATTTTTGTTCACAGTAGGTGCATAATTAACCAGTTCTTGTTGCATTGAAACTACTCTGCGGAAAGTTAGCTGAGGTAATTTAGCACACTTATGTCCGATGGTGGGGTCCATTTTGATAAGTGGCCAATGTTTATACATGATTCTGCGAAGGCCTTTATGGTGTTTGCTATACCCTGTGATCATTCTAGGAGTGAAGGGTTTGCTATCACTGCAGTCAGCTACTACTTTTGGTTTCTCTTTGAGTAGTTCTTGTCGAGTTTGTTTTTCACTCTTTTGCTTGGCTTGGTCTAGTGTCTTTTCTTTGTATCCTCTTTCTCTTAGTCTAGAAAAAAGGCTTTCTGTGTTGTCACGTAAGTCAGTTTCCAGACTACAATTTCTTTTCATGCGGAGGCATTCCGCATATGGTATGCTCTCCTTCAGCTTGACAGGGTGGAAACTGGTGGCATGTAGGATAGTGTTACCCGCCGTCTCCTTCCTATATGTTCTGGATTCAATCCTTCCATCAACCTGAAAAACCTCTAAGTCTAGGAATGTGATTCTGGTGGGATCTGTGGTGCATGTAAACTTCAGGTTTAGGCTGTTATCATTGATCACTTTAACAAAATCATGTGCACTTTCTTCACTCCCCTTCCACACCATAAAGATGTCGTCTATGTACCTCTTATATAGAACAATGTGGTCGAGGTAAGTGTGGTTGTGTTGGGCCATGAGTACTTGCTCCTCCCACCAGCCCATATGCAAATTAGCATAACTGGGGGCGAAGCAAGTACCTATGGCCGTCCCTTGTGTCTGTTGGTAAAGGAGTTTGTTGTATGTGAAAGTGTTGTTCACCAAGCACCATTCCGCCATCTGTACCAACATCATGGTGTGTTGATGTAGTGTGATATTGCGACTACCCAAAAAGTATTTCATGGCATTTAGACCATCTATATGTCTGATACTGGTATAGAGGCTTTGAACGTCCAATGTTACAAACACAAAGTCAGGTTGCCATGCAAAGTCATAAATTTTACATAGAAAATCTCCAGAGTCTTTCAAGAAAGCTGGTAGAGCTTGTACCAGCGGCTGTAAAAAGTAATCTATGCATTTACTGGTATTCTCAAAGAGACTTCCTATGGCCGAGATGATAGGACTACCAGGGGGACAGTCAATTTTCTTATGGATCTTAGGTAGTATGTAGAGTTGGGGGGTTATTGGATGGTAATTTTTTAGGAAGGTAAATTCCGGCTTGGTCAAAAGGCCTTTACTTCTCCAATCGTATAAACTTCTGTGGTATCTCTCTTTGGTGTTAACAAGGTTGGAGCTATTGATTCTTATGTAGCATTGTCTATCTTGTAGTTGTTGCATCGCCTCATGATTGTACATGTCCAGCGGCCAAAGGACTATATTTCCTCCTTTGTCTGCACTGCGGATTACAATGTCTTGGCGTTGTTTTATTATATCCATCGCTTTTTCGTATTTCATTCTATAATCATTTGATTTTTTATTGAAAGTTGTACTACTCTCCAAAGCCAAGTTTTTGAGGTCTTGGATCACCCTTTCAGCAAAAACATCAATGTTGTCTTTTGGCATCGGTGGGTAGAAAACTGATTTGGGTCTGAAAGGGGAAGGTTCTGATGCATAGATTGACAGATTAGCTAATACTCCTGCTTGTGCATCGCTCAAAACTCCTTCCGCCAGGTCCAGTTCTACCTCAGTCATGTCTCTCAGGAAATCCATGTCCTCTACATTCAAACCAATTGTTGATGCAGGATTGATTGTTTTCTCTTGATGATCTAGAGTTTTTTCTTTTTGGTTTATAAAATACTTATTTAGTTTTAGTTTCCGAGTGAAATGGTAGAGGTACATCCTGGTGTCGGTGTAGTTAAAATTTGTCTCTTTGCAAAATGAGAGTCCCAGTTCTAAAGTTTTTAGTTCTTCACCATTCAAATCCATATTTGAAAGATTTAGAACTGTGTTTTGCACTGTAGGTGTGGGATTTACCTCCTCCTGTTGCGCCTGTATGTGGGTTTGTTTTTTTGGGCCATGTCGTCCCCACCTTCTGTTCTTCCTCCTCCTGTTCTTGGAGGGTTTTGTCTGTTCGTTGTCCGATCCTGTCTTTGTGTACTTGATCTTAGACTTTGTAGCCGTTCCATGCGTAAAAAAGCAAGTTCTACTACTGGAGTTGGTATATATATATATGTATATATATATATATATATGTCTATATATATATATATATATATTCACTGAAAAGACCATAGGTTTCAGGGATGTTATAGTTAGTTGGACATTTCACTTGTACAAAACCAGATCAGTGATGTCATCAGTGATGTCATTTGAGATGTCATCAGTGATTTCATGAGTGATGTCACTGACCATGTTTAGTGATTGAGCCCTTTTTATGGACAATTGGCTCGATTATGACCATTGCCCACTACCATCTCAGTATATTTTGTTCTAATATAGTGCTGTGCAGGCCCGCATAATATAGATTGGCTGTAAATAGGACTCGATAATGTTCTTTCTGTGTCTATATCTTGCTTAAAGGCAGGGCTTACCTATTGGCTTTGGCATACTCTAATGCCATCTTGCATACTAATTCGGGCTCTTTGCGGGAATAGTGGCCTATGCTTGAGCGACTCCATTTTCGATGCTGTCGCCATCTTCTAAGCCTTTCTGGGTGAGGAGTCAAGTTTTACTTCTCACTTGTTTTTCGCACTTCGTATACTAGTAGGAACCGGTTCTTGTCGGAGGAATGTGCTCACTCTGCCTCGAAGTCATAACAGACGCCTAGCTAGCTGGAGCTGTGAACTTGGGGCGGGGTGGTATGGAATCTGATGGGAACAGGGGGTGAGGCTTGCTAGAAGCTTCGACCAACGTTTCCACTTGTACTTAAGGGGGTGTTCGGGTCTCGACCACTGGTAGTTCATTACAGTTTCGATGTGTAGCTGTGACGGTGGAGCAGAGAATCCTAATTCGGCTGGAGAAACGGACTCCTCACTGGCGAAGTGGAAGCGGGATGTGTAGAAACTTGGTGAGGAGTTCCACTAACTCTTATTTCCTAACTGTTCTTATCTATCGTCTCCTATTTTCAGGTTATATGCTGATTTACATATGAGTTCTACATATGTGTATTCTAATTGCAATTGCTTAGGGATTGATATGAAGAAGGCCTATCGTGACATAGTAGTGATTTCTTTCTTTTATCCTTCTATCATTGTGTAATAAAGAAACCCCAGAATAAATACCATTATTCGTTTGTATTCCTTCGGATGGGAGGGTGGGTCCTTTCTGATCCAAATGCTGTAGCATCTGAAGGATGGTAAGTTTCCCTTCCTGCAGGTAATTGTCGAAGGGAATGTTCTGCTCTCATCCAGGGAAACCAAAACTAATCCACCCGAGGCATTGTTAGGAGGGGTATGCATTGTTTATACAGTCCCACTTGGGTGCGCTTTGTTGCGTTGTTTTACCGAGTGGCGTTGTTTGCGTTGTTTTTCCGGGTTTTTTGCGTTGTTGTCGCCACTGGTATTGTTCTTGCGTTGTTGTTGCTGTCTGCGAGCTCCTCAGCATTAGCCATATATTCTAGGTAACTATTAGTAGTATTCCTTTCTTGGGTAAGTATTGTGAAGTGTTGTATCCTTTTGGGTCCTGAGAGGCGATAGGGTCAGTATGCTCTGGTGATTGGCAGAATTATCAGGTCATTACATCTTGGCGTCGTGACTCACAGGATTGAAGAGGTGGATTATATGGGAAAAAGAGGAAATCATGTTTTCTAGGAAAACAAAGGTTGACTTGCACTTGTCAAAGGAAATTCCAGGATGGAAATCGACTCCGTATGGAGTACTGGCTCATGAATGGGCAAATTCTGCTGGTTTGAGTGAAAACTGGAATGCATGTTTGTTTGAAGCCTAACCGGCTCAGGTGGTTTCATGTTTGCAGAAAGTGCCGGTAACGAGAGGAGAAGAGCTTCCTATATTAGGACGGAGAGGATGGGTTTTGCTAAATGCTTACAGAATAGTACATGAGAAATATGTGAAGTTACAGCGTGAGTGTAAAGAATTGGAAGAACAGTATGTTGAAGTAAAGAATGCCACTACGTTGTTAACATGTCAAAATAAATTACTGTTGGACAAGATAGAGACTTATCAGACCGTAGCGGAAAGGGCTGCAGTGCGTATTGCAAAATACAAGTACAGGAATAAACGAGGGAGAGTCAGTAAAAGGAAGGTACACTTAGTCATCGCAAAAGCTGGGTTCGACTGGGATCCCGAGAAGTGGGATGGAAATATTTGGGATTCTTCAGAGTTTTCAGGTACAGGGGAGGAAGAGAATAAAAGAACAGAGCCTATTAAGACTGAGACCGTAAATAAATAAGAGGAGCGTAGAGAGGTGCATGCGCAGCAGATACATCGGAGAAAGTTGCAGGGTGGTCCACAACATCCTCAGGGAATAGTTTTAGATAGCTTGGAGGATTTTACGCAGCAAGAAATAAATGACATTTTGGACAGGTTTCGGCAGAGACCTGGTGAGAGTTTGCTTACATGGATGGTCCGCATTTATGATTTGGGTGCGGCAGGCGTAATGTTTTTTTTTTTTACGTTTTCAAAACTTTTATTAGCATTTGAAGTTGATTACACAGCTTATCGCCTACAACCAGATAATGACCAGCAGCTCCACATATGCAGTTTCTTTCAATTAGTGACCAATCGCAGAAATAGCGCAGGTTAACACAGCAGGCCGCCTACAACCTCGTTGGGCCGGCCGCGTTTCAAGTCGCTGATAATTATGTAAATGCAGTCTTTGGAGCGTTAGGCATTGCAGGTACATTTCAATGTGTAAAAGATAATTAGACATTAGAGGGTATATGCCAATTAAGAGTAACAAGTCCCTATATGCATGATGAGGAAGGCGTATTGTAGGTATTGCAGACTCATTTAGATAAGAACAACTCTAACAACATAGAACTCAAACCAAAAACAGCATAGGTTGCTATAATAAGAGCCAACATAATCAGATGCATCACCTTACAGCCCAACCAGGGGCATCCATCGAGCTGGCACATGCCTTCTGAATAGTTCCCTGTACTACATCATATTGTACAGCTAACTGTCTGTAGTGCGCGCTCGCGGTTGGGAGCGAACCTCGTGATGGCAGCAAGCATACATATGCCTCAAGTCGTCCCTCGTGGAATAGCGGTGAACCCCGGGATGGGGGTGGGTGGTTGAAAGGGAGGGGAAATAGAGGTGGAAAGGGGGGGCGACTACCTCTCCTATATAACATCTTTGGGTCGCCAGCTGATTGTTCATAGGTCGGTCGTTCCACTCTGTCCGTCTATTGCAATTCCCACCCCATCTGAAGCAGGAGAGGCCGCCCTGGCACAAGCCCATTGGAGAAATGGTTCCCAGATATCTCAGAGCCGGGACGCAGCAGGCATCAATTCCCAGTATGTTCCTAACTGTGTATGTCCGTATGTCACATCAGCTAACCAAGCACTGAAGGCAGGTAATTTCTTCCGCCCCCACCTAAGAGCAATCTGTCGTCTTGCGTACAGCAATAACAATGCATGCAGTTTTCTAACCTTGGGCTCTGTAGCAATAACCTTACCCAACAGGCCTAAATGTGGGAAAGGGTCATCCGACTATTTGGTTTACTGCCTCAAATATTTCTTGCCAATAGCCAGTGTTCGTGGACAGCTCCAGGTCATATGTAGAAAGGTAGCATTCTCACTACTGCATCTCCAGCATCCAGCGTCCTCACGCAGGTGCATACGGTAAAGACTCACCGGGGTTCGATAGTAGCGATGCAGGAATTTAAAATGTATGAGACGCAGCTTATAATTTGGGGATAGTTCTAACAGCTGTTTACAGCCAAACAACCATTGATCGTCGGATAAGGGAGGGTCGAGCTCCTCATTCCAGAGTAGCATAGACTTAGGCTTCACAATCGGGGCTTGTTCTTGCATCTCATTGTACAATCTTGTCACCAGCCTCTTTGGGGAGGCACGGGCCAACACATTTTGTAGGGCATTCAGCGTAGGATGGTCCTCTGGAAATCCCTCCCAAAGGGACCTGCAAGCCGCTGGGGCAAGGGGTGCCAGCGAGTCCTGTTCGACCGCCACATGTGGTTGGTACGGTGTGGGATACGTCCAGAAGTGCAGAAATTGGGCCTGCACGCATAAGGCGTACAACTGCATATCCGGAGCTGCCAGCCCGCTCCGTCTTAGTGGCAAGGTCAGCAGGGCCCAAGATATTTGAGCCTGTCCGCCCGACCAAACCAGAGATATCAAGTGGGAGCGAAGGCAATTAAAAAATTGCTTGGTTAGTGGAATTGGAATGTTTGCAAATAAATAAAGACATTTTGGCAAGACTACCATTTCGGACAGAGCCACCCTCCCGGCAACAGACGGGGGCAATTTAGACCATATCGCCACTTTACTCTCTAGCCAATCCACGCATGTCCAGAATTTAAAGTCCAAATGTCTTGGAGATTACGGCTTAGCCAGATCCCCAGGTATTTGACCTCATCAGCTGTCCAACGCAAAGGGAACTCCGACCGCACCTCAGGGGTACCGTCCGTTAATTGAAAAATCACAGATTTGGCCCAATTGATCGATATACCTGACAGTCCGCCGAATTTTATGAATTCCCTCAGCAAGGGGTCTAGATTAGCTGAGGGGTCCAAGACGTATAGGGTGATGTCATCCGCGTATATAGATATTAGCAAGCTGCGGGAACTGAACCCAATCCCCCTGGCAGTGTGATGTTGCATTACTCTTGCTGCAAGAGGTTCCATCGCAATAGCGAAGAGTAGTGGAGAGAGCGGGCAGCCTTGTCTCGTTCCCCTAGTCACCTCGAATGGTTCAGAGATTATATCGTTCATGCGCACTCGCGCCGTCGGGTTCGTGTAGAGTAGTCGAACTTGGGCTATAAATAACGGGCTAAAGCCCATGCGTTCCATTATCCTGAACATGTAGGGCCATTCAAGTGAATCAAACGCCTTTGTGGCGTCTAAGAATATGGCTACAGCGTGCACCGACGGATGGAGGTAGTGCAGCACCGAAAACAACGTCCTGAGGGTATGGGTCGGGGAACGACCGGGTATGAACCCTGATTGGTCCGGGAGGGCCACCATCGGAAGAAGAGGCTGGAGGCGTTCAGCAGCAATTTTAGCGTAGATGTGGACGTAGACATTTAATAAGGACAACGGCCAGTAAGAATCGAGAGAGTGTTCATCTTTGTCCGGCTTGAGCAATGTCATGATTAATGCCTCCCACATGGATGCAGATAGGATCCCCGTCTCCAAAGATTTGGCATATATTTCTTGTAATCTTGGTGCCAGTTCATCAGAGTAGGCTTTGTAGAAAGCTGTCGTCAGGCTGTCAGGCCCAGGGGCTTTGTTCAGGGGCAGGCCATTTATCACTTTTCTGATATCCTCTACTGTTACCGGAAGATCCATGTACTTACGATGGGTGTCATTACACTATACTAGCGCTATGGATTCTAGGAAGTCCTCTAAATGCTCTGGAGCCTCGGGTTGCGTGGTAGTGTACAGGTTGGAGTAAAAGTTTTTAAACTCTTGTAGTATCTTCTCTTGCCCTGTAACGGTATCCCCCTCTGAATTATGAATCGTGCGAATAAGGGGCGTAGTCCTAGTTTTCCTAATGAGTCCCGTCAGCGTTCGACTCGGCCTATCCCCTTCTCCGTACCTTCTAGCCTCCGCCTGTTTACCTAAGAATTTTAGTTCTTGCTGCACCTCCTCTGCAATTTCTAGTAATTTCTCTTTGATTGCGGCTGCAGTCTCGGGGTTAGGGGTGGTGCAAAAGGCACGCTCAAGGTCTTTAATTTGCCCCTCCAGTACACTCAGAGTGCCTCTGATGGCCTTGAGCACGCCTGCCTGTCTCGCTATACATTGCCCGCGGATCACTGCCTTAAATGCCTCCCAGAGTGCCGAATCCGTGGACACAGAGCCAGTGTTTAGAGTGAAGTATTCAGCAATGTCAGCTCTAATCTCCTCTTTAAAGGCAGCATCCAATAGGGCATGCGGGGGGAGCCGCCAGCTAAACGCCCGTTGGATTGCGCTTGGGTGCGTCAATTCCAGGAGGCATGGAGCGTGATCCGATAAGGACCGGGCAAGGTGACTAACTTCCGTGGCCCAAGTGGCAATATCAGGGGACATCAGCCAGAAGTCCAGTCTGGACCAGGCCGCGTGCTGGCTGGAAATGCTCTCGAGTAGCTGGGTGACGCACTCTCCATATATCAATGAGATTCCCTTCCAGCATTATGTCAGGGAGCGCGAGGCTTGCATGTGGGTGTAGCTGTCTAGATGTCCCCTTTCGATCAAGTGAATCGTTCAGTACCACATTAAAGTCTCCCCCCCAAATAATTGTGGAACATCCCACCGCCTCAACTCGAGCCCAAACCTCCCTGAAAAAATCCGGAGTGTCCGTATTTGGGCCATACACATTGACTAATTCCACTGATCTGCCACACAGCTGTCCGTGAGCCACGACATACCTCCCCTCTGGGTCCACATGTATGAAAAGTTCCCTCCAGTCCAGCCCGCTGCGCATCATAATGGCAACCCCCCTTGCGTAGTTGGAGTATATTGCGGAGTAGACTTCCCCCCACCTGCTGTGCTTCAACCTCACTGATGGTTTTGAATTTAGATGGGTTTCCTGTAGGAGGCAGACATCTATCTTGTGTCTCTGTAGATAGGCATGCATCAACCTTGCCTTTCTGCCATCATTCACTCCCCTTATGTTCCATGTAATTATCTTAATCACCTCTCTAGTCGCACCCATGGATTCTTTAACGTCAGCTCTCGTACTTCCCCTCGGGGACATTCAGACACATGAGTTCGTAGTTCTAATAGTAACCCAACAAGTAGCAACCTATGCCATAACAAACCCTCAATTAACCCCCCCTCCCACTCCAACTCCTCAATCAGGTTGTGTGATAATCCCCCCGCTAACACGCCATGTGTGTGTGTAACTAAACATTGGGATACACCCCAGGTGCTCGAGGATCCACAGACATACACCCCTGTTTGCACAGGGTTACCATGGAATGATTGTAGGCAGCTCCATTAGCCCCAGTCGGCGCCCTGTGCTATATCGTTCTGCCCAGCTCAGTCCACCTGGCTTCAGGATAGGATCTCACTTTGTCAGTTAAGTAGCATCAAAGAATATAATTACTCCCCGGGGCATACATAGACACCCACTCCCTCCCGACCAATCTTGGAACCAACCCCAACAGATTTCAGTATCATCACAACAATATTTCAGTCATTATCACTTAGGTGATCTTCTTCTGGACTCTACCTCGCATTTGGACTTTTCTTTTTTGTGCCGCATATGTGTTTAGCAAACTTAAGGGCGGACTTGGCGTCCGTGAAGAAATGTGCCGAACCTTCGTGCGTTACCTTCAGTTTGGCTGGGTATAGGAGCGCATAGGGTACCCGTGCTTGTAGTAGCAATCGTTTAGCAGGCAAAACTCCTTCCTCGCAGCTTGTACCATAGGTGTGAAATCCGGGTAAAATGAGACGTTATTGCCCTTGTGAGATATTTGGCCCTTCTCACATGCGAGCTTCAGTATGAGGTCCCTGTCTTGATAGTTGAGGATCTTTGCAAGACTGGGCCTCGGCGTACCGCCCACCGGCGGTTTCGGGCCCAGCGCCCTATGCGCCCGCTCCACCAAAAACACTGGGGACAAGTTCGGGTCAAAGAGGTCATGGAGCAAGTCAGTTACATACGCTTCCATCTTTCCTATGTTGGTCGTTTCTGGAATTCCCGTGATTCGGAGGTTGTTCCTTCGAGAACGTGCCTCCAAGTCATCGTTCTTTGCCTTGATGACCATAAGCAGCCCGTCCATGTGCAGGAGTTGTTCCTTCGTGTCGCGTAGAAACTCTACGCACTCAGTGTGACTATTTTCAAGCCCATCTAGTCTGGTTTCATGTGTAGAGACTTGTGTTTTGACCTGATCCATCTATGCGGTCAACGTTTCTAATTTCGCATCAATATTCCGTAGACTGGAGCGTACATCCAACATCACTGTACGAAGGTCCTCCTCCCGATCGACTCCGAGTTCTTCGCCCCCAGTTGCCCTGGTCTCCACCGTCGATATCTCCTTAGATTTCGTAGGTCGGGCATTGTCAAACGATATGTTTGCCTGTCTCGCGTCGTTTCTCCCCATGTTGGTCGCTGGGTAGGGTACTCTCTAGCTAGGCCACCAGCTGAATCTCTGGCAACTTCCTACAGCTTCAGCTCTATCAGCACAAACACCCTCCCAGCGCTAAAGCAAATGGCCAGAAGGAATCATCACCTCGCTTCGGATATCCAGACCTCGTTGGGAGCAGGGGTCGACTACGTCCCGCGTCGTCTCCTCCACCTCCCTAATGGCGGGGAAGCAGGGTATTAATGCGGCTCGCCGCTGGTAAGGCAGGGGGAAGGGGGACCTCCAGTACTGCTGGCTCTTCGTCCCCAAATCAGTAACCGCCCCTCCACCGCTACACTCAGCCCTTCTGCAAGGGGAACAGCTATAGGATGGCTCTTGTGTGTCCTCCTATGATCAGGTTGGCAAGATGGTGGCGCTAGTCCCAGCTGGTTGGCGCGGGGCCGTTTATCTAGATCTATGTGCGACCAAGTCTCCTTACTGCAATAATGCCGGCCACTCAGTCAAGCATGCGGACCGTCTGGTGCAATATTTAATTGGCACCCCAGCCACACAATGTTCACAGTGCTCCCGGGAGGAGCGCAACCTGCGGTTACTCGCAGCGCCCTCAGACAGCTTCACACGGGGGGGGGGGGGGACGAGTCGCGCCGCACCTCCAAGATCCCAGCACCGCATCTTCCTACCTTCGTCTGGCGTCTGTTCGCTGCGGCAGTCAGATCTCTGCCCCCAGCTCGTCCGACGTTTTTCCCGGGTCTGTGCTGCAATTCAAGATGGCGCCTCCGGTTGTCTCGGACAGCCAAAGTCCTTCGCCCCTGCAGTTCACTGCGCTGGCGGGTGTTCTATCGACCTGCTGATCCCACTCATGAGGGACACTGCCTTACTTCGTCCCTGTGGCCCTGCAACTCAATGGGACAGTTCTCGGGGTCGCACTCTGAAGTCGGCATAGGGCCAAGGCGACCGCGGGCTTTATTTTACGGCCTTACGGAGGAAGGGGGTTCTACACTCCGGCCGCCAGCAGGGGTTTCACTCCGGGGCTGTCTATTCGAGCCGAAATCTTCGCCGGAATGCACCGCCAGGAAGCCGTGAAACGCTCGCCTTACTCACCAGGCGAGCAGGTTGCACAGGCGCCGACTGTAGTCTCCGGAGCCGCCAATTTGCAGGATTGTTGAAGGATTTTCTTCCATGGCCGGCGGAGCTCGCTCAAATGGCGGCCATCTAGCAGTCCGGCTAGCCACGCCTCCGCGGCAGGCGTAATGGTAGACCAAGGAGACGGCTTAAAGTTTTGTACGATAAGCACAGACCCGACAGTTCAAGAACATTTCAGAAATTATTGGCTTAACAACAGATTAGCCTACTACAATTGGCTTTGGCCGGATGCAGTCATAAATACCCGACTGAATCAGATTGGCCAGTAAATGAAAAGCCAAGGTACACGTTGAGAGATGCGACACAGAGATTAAAGGAAGAGGTAATGAAAACCTCTATTTTCTTAGATACTGCACATAGACTAATGGAGGGACTACTTAACACTTCTGTAAGAAATAAGATCATTCGTACTGCTCCTCCTGCTTATAAACAGGTAATGATGACACTGTTAAGGAAACACATTAGCTCAAGTGATTGAAGCAGTCCCTGAGTTGGGAGCATGGATGAAAACAGAAAGACCATCTAGATCTGAGGTCCATACAGATAATAACAGGTTGACTAGACGAGACTTATTCACAGCCCTAATGAAGGACGGGGTGAGGAAAGAAGAAATAGACGGGGAACCTACTACGAAGTTATGGACTAAATATCGAAAAAGAGGATTGGATAGAAAAGACAGGAGTAGGAGAGTTAATAAACAAGATCATGAACAGAGACACCCCAGTCGGCGCCCTGTACTCTAACACTGTGCTATATCGTTCTGCCCAGCTCAGTCTGCCCGACTTCAGGATAGCATCTCACTTTATGTCAGTTAAGTAGCATCAAAGAATATAATTACTCCCCGAGGCATACATAGACACCCACACCCTCCCGACCAATCTTGGAACCAACCCCAACAGATTTCAGTATCATCACAACAATATTTCAGTCATTATCACTTAGCTGATCTTCTTCTGGAGTCTGCCTCGCATTTGGACTTTTCTTTTTTGTGCCGCATATGTGTTTACCAAACTTAAGGGCGGACTTGGCGTCCGTGAAGAAATGTGCCGAACCTTCGTGTGTTACCTTCCGTTTGGCTGGGTATAGGAGCGCATAGGGTACCCGTGCTTGTAGTAGCAATCGTTTAAAAGGCAAAAACTCCCTCCTCGCAGCTTGTACCATAGGTGTGAAATCTGGGTAAAATGAGACATTATTGCCCTTGTGAGATATTTGGCCCTTCTCACATGCGAGCTTCAGTATGAGGTCCCTGTCTTGATAGTTGAGGATCCTTGCAAGAATGGGCCTCGGCGTACGGCCCACCGGCGGTTTCGGGCCCAGCGCCCTATGTACCCGCACCACCACAAACACTGGGGACAAGTTCGGGTCAAAGAGGTCATGGAGCAAGTCAGTGACATACGCTTCCATCTTTCCTATGTTGGTCGTCTCTGGAATTCCCGTGATTCGGAGGTTGTTCCTTCGAGAACGTGCCTCCAAATCATCGTTCTTTACCGTGATGACCATAAGCAGCCTGTCCATGTGCAGGAGTTGTTCCTTCGTGTCGTGTAGAAACTCTACGCACTCAGTGTGACTATTTTCAAGCCCATCTAGTCTGGTTTCATGTGTAGAGACTTGTGTTTTGACCTGATCCATCTGGGCGGTCAACGTTTCTAATTTCGCTTCAATATTCCGTAGACTGAAGCGTACATCCAACATCAATGTACAAAGGTTCTCCTCCCGATCGACTCAGAGTTCTTCGCCCCCAGTAGCCCCGGTCTTCACCGTCGATATCTCCTTAGATTTCGTAGGTCGGGCATTGTCAAACGATATTTTTACCTGTCTCGTGTCGTTTCTCCCCATGTTGGTCGCTGGGTAGGGTACTCTCTAGCCGGACCACCAGCCGAATCTCGGGCAACTTCCTACAGGTAAACAACCTTTACAACACAACTTTTACCACGCAGTGCCTTTTCGATGCAACTTTTACAATGCAAACCATTACACAGACCCGACGGTTCAAGAACATTTCAGAAACTATTGGCTTAACAATCAGATTAGCCGACTACAATTGGCTGTGGCCGGATGCAGTCATAAATACCCGACTGAATCAGATTGGCCAGTAAATGAAAAGCCATGGTACACGTTGAGAGATGCGACACACAGATTAAAGGAAGAGGTAATGAAAACCTCTATTTTCTTAGATACTGCACATAGACTAATGGAGGGACTACTTAACACTTCTGTAAGAAATAAGATCATTCGTACTGCTCCTCCTGCTTATAAACGGGTAATGATGACAATGTTAATAAATCAAACAGGAAACACATTAGCTCAAGTGATTGAAGCAGTCCGTGAGTTGGGAGAATGGATGAAAACAGAAAGACCATCTAGATCTGAGGTCCATACAGATAATAACAGGTTGTCTAGACGAGACTTATTCACAGCCCTTTTGAAGGACGGGGTTAGGAAAGAAGAAATAGATGGGGAACCTACTACGAAGTTATGGACTATATATCGAAAAAGAGGATTGGATAGAAAAGACAGGAGTAGGAGAGTTAATAAGCAAGCTCATGAACAGAGACACTCAGAGGGAAGTGATGACGAGTTATATTGGGGAAGAAGGTAAGGATCCCCAGTATATAGAACACAATATGGGAGGGAAAAATCCTCAGAATGCAGGGCCAAAAACGAAAGAGGTAGATCTCCTGAACTGAGAATAAGACACGAAAGAGGCAAATCTCCAGAATGCAGAATGAGAAACGAGAGAGGTAGGTCTCCCGATCGAGGATCACAGAGTGGCAAGAATATGAGAAATTCATATTATGAAGAGATAGTGTACGAGGAAGACGTACTTCCTAAACGCTACGAAAATGTATATCCTGATTTGTCCTGGGCGCAGGACAGGAACAAAAACGACTAGGAAATAGTTCAAGCTCCGGTACAGAATTGGGCTCGTAAAGATCATAGACCCTACGTAGACATAGAGATTTTCTGGAGGCATTGAAACATGCAACAGGCCCGAGCCCTAGTAGATACAGGAGCGGAGGCCACTTTGATATACGGAATATCCCAAGAAATTTAGAGGACAGTATTTTGCAATTACAGGATTAGGTGGTAAAGAGACCCCAGCAGTACAAACTAATCTTCAATTAAAGATCGGACAAATACCAAGAAAAGAATACAGTGTATTAGTTGTGCCCCTTTCTGAATATATTATTGGAATTGACATTTTAAAAGGAATGACACTATGTTTAGACAATGGATATTACCACTTTGGAACGAAACGCTATATCTCAGCTAATGCTATGAGAGTAGGGCGCTTGAAAATTCCTCCTGTGAAGGTGCCTCGGGCGACTAAGGTAATCTCAATGAAACAGTATAGAATTCTAGGTGGGCATGATGAGATCAGTGCTACTATTCAAGATTTGATGGATGACGAGATTGTGGTTCCGATTACTTCTGCATGGAATAATCCAGTGTGGCAGGTGCGCAAAAGTGATAACTCATGGCGCATGACAGTTGATTACTGCGAATTGAACAAGCATACACCGCATTTGACTGTTGCTGTCCCTGACACTGTTACTTTAATTGAGAGAATTCAGAAACATTCAGAGGCTTGTTACGCGACTATTGATATTGCCAATGCTTTCTTTTCCATTCCTATAGCTCCTGAATGTCAGGAACAATTCAGTTTTTCATGGGATGGTAGACAAATGACATTTCAAAGTTTGCCACAAGGCTATTTGCACAGTCTGACAATATGTCACCGGCTGGTGGCAGAACATTTAGATGAGGTTCCGATAACTTCTGATGTGCAAATTTGTCATTACATTGATGATATATTGATGCAAGGTGAATCAAAGGAGCAAGTTCAGACACAATTAGACCAAATTGTAACTTATTTGCGAAGGATGGGAGATTAATCCAGATAAATTACAAGGTCCAGCACAGAGTATGAAATTCTTAGGTATTCAATGGCATCAGGGAAATCGAGAGGTAATCCCACAAGTGAGACAGAAAATTAAAGAATTTGCAGTTCCTCGAAACAGGAAAGAGACTCAGAGCTTTATTGGCTTGTTTAGGTTTTGGAGACACATTCCCTATTTAAGTCAGATTTTGGCCCCTTTGTACAAGATTACTAGGAAGAAAACGTGTTTGAGTGTGGTGTGTCACAGCACACTGCATTTGAGCTGGTGAAAGAGGCTATTCAGCATGCTTTGGATTTATGGTCAGTGCGTGATGGTGATGTCGATTTAAATGTGACAGTACAAGGTTTATATGCAAATTGGAGTTTATGGCAAAAACAAGGTAAGACAAAAGTACCCCTAGGATTTTGGACAAAGAAATTGCCAGACGCTGGTGAGTGTTATGCACCTTTTTAGAAACAGTTACTTGCATGTTATTGGGCTTTAGTAGACGCCGAACAATTGACTTTGGGACACAATGTTAACTTGACCTGAGATTCCGATCATTCAATGGGTTATGAGCTCCCCTAAAACTCATAGAATTGGACACGCACAGGAAGCTAGTGTGATTAAGTGGAAGTGGTACATACAGGACAGGGCTTCAGTGGGTCCTAAGGGCACTGCGATGGTGAATGAGCAGGTGGCGCAGCCGCCAATAGAGGAGACTGATATGGAGTACAACGTACCTATAGAACAGGAATCCCCTGTTAAATGGGGTAAGCCGTTTAGCGATCTCTCCATGGAGGAGAGGAAGCATGCATGGTTTACGGATGGTTCAGCCAGGTATGTTGGAGCAAAGAGACAATGGAAGACGGTATCCTATAACCCGGCTACCCAGAAATTATTGAATACAACTGGTGAAGGTAAGAGCTGTCAGTTTGCTGAACTTTATGCTGTCTATCAGGCTTTGAAATAGGAATTACCAGGAGTTTGCCATATTAACACTGACTCCTGGTGGACTGCTAACGGATTGGCGACTTGGCTTCCCACATGCCATGATGCCATGCTCACAATTGGTTTATAAATACCAAAGAATTATGGGGAAAAGAATTGTGGAAAGAAATGTGGGACATGCATCCTCAAAGTACTGTAACTGTTTTTCATGATGATGCACACTCTGTTGTTCATTCACTTGATAGATTGTTTAACCTCATTGCAGACGAGAATGCTAAGATCTCCGAGGCAGTGGTGGAAACGCAGGAATCTAACTTGGTTGGATTGGCGAGATAGGCTCATCAAAAGTGTGGACATTTCGGAGAAAATTTACTAGCAGGTGGGCAGCAGATAGAGGGATACATCTTTCTCACGATGTAATTAAAACAGTAATTTTGCAATGTCCTATATGCCAACATTCTCGACAACGTGAGGTACCACAGATAGTGAGAGGTCAGTTACATCAAGGTAAGTTACCAGCATAGATTTGGCAGATAGATTACATAGGTCCCTTGCCAACGTGCAGAGGTTGTCAATATGTATGTACAGTTGTAGATGCCTACTCTGGATATTTCGTCGCATCCCCTTATAAACGCGGTAAATACATTGAAACCTTTAGATCTGATTGCTCTTTATTATGGGGTGCCTTTACAATTTCAATCGGACAATGCCACACACTTTAAAGGGAGGATGGTGCAAGAAAATTGTGCTCAACGCAATATAGAGTGGGTCTTTCATATTCCTTATTACCCACAGGCCGTGGTCTGATTGAAAGGATGAACGGCCTTTTAAAAGATCAATTGAAAAGACTGTCTAATGGTTCTTTGCATAATTGGAGAATTCACCTAGTTGATGCCTTACAAATTCTTAACAATAGACCCATATGTAATTCTGAGACACCCATTATGCGAATGTTGTCCCCTTCTGTGAATGTTCAACCCCATACAGCAGTAGCTACCATTGTTTATTGGGAAATTACTCCTGAAGCTGCTGGTCTGGATTTGTATACTTTGAAATCTCATGTATTAAAGCAAAGAGATATTGTCCTTATCGAAACTGGAATTGGTGTCCAAATACCAGTAAGACACTTTGGTTTGATCGCTCAACGCTCTGAACTAGCTCTGAAAGGCATCCAGGTGCTGGGAGGTGTGATCGATTCTGACTATCAAGGTGAAATCTAAATTATACTACTGAACAGTGGTGATCTAGATTTGACAGTTCAACCTGGTGATCGAGTTGCCCAGTTGGTTATAATGCCAGTCCTTGGAGGGGTGGTGAGAAAAGGGACTGCCCCAACCATCCTCACTGTACGTGGAGAAGGAGGTTTTGGCTCAACTGATAAAAACCCAGGAGCCAAAGTGTGGGTACATACGCCTAATCGACCCCCTGAGCCGGCTGAAATAGTTTCCATGGGCAGTGACAACACAATATTAGTTATGAAACCTGGACAGGAAAAGTGGGACTACGTTCCTGCTGAAAAATGCTACCTTTGAGAATGAATAATGCCTGTTTTTGACTTGCTTTCTTTAGATCATTAGATGGATTGTCGATGCGTGATGTGTCGTCGTTGGACTCCTTTCGGCATGGTGCGTTTGGAGCCGAGATGGGCCGTGGAGGATCAACAGCGAGACGATCATCAGAGAGCGCAGGACAGATTCGATCCTTTTTGATACAACAAATATCTGGGAAAATCAGGCCCACAAACGCTTTCGCAGCTCCTATTTCTGCATTTCTAACAGGAGAAGCGTCCATGATATTTTGTCAACGTGCCTTGTTTCAGTTCTAACTACGACGGCAGTCTTAATTGAGGCTTTTAAAGTTAAGAATATTGATAGCAACGATGACATTGACACGGTGAAGAGTCGACTGTCAGTTTGACTATTGGGCCTCCTGCACAGTGTTACCTGATCTTGGCCCGCCACAGACTTTCACCATTACCACTTATAACATTACAGAGCGCGATGGTTGCTTTAAATTTACGTGCGATCCACGACTAATTGGCAAATGTATTCAATCTAAATTAGCAAATGTTTCCATGCTTCCCCCACATGTACAGATTTTGAGTTATAACCGTAAACCCCATATGTGCCTTTCGGTTCGTAACTCTATGTCCTGTAAAACGACTATTCTTTCAGTTAGTTACTATAAGCACGTTCTATTGCCAAATGGATGGTTATTTTCCTGCGGGAATATGTCTTGGTCCTTAATTCCTGCGAACATTTCCGGTGGACCATGTGCCTTAACCAGACTCAGCCTGGCTATGTTTCCTTCGCTACCCTCTATGCAAATGCGAACTGTTCCTGAGGCACCTCCATTGGATGAACATTGTGAATCTAATTTGCATTTACTCTCTAAAACTGAATGTTAGTCTAGCTGCTTCAATTGTGGGTATTCCAGGGCTCTCTATTTATAATTCTAGAGCTATTAATAAATTAGCATGTCTCATGGTTACATCTATCAATCACACTACAACTGCTTTGTCAGAAATTTTATTAGATGCACAAGCTATTTTGCAAAATAGAGCTGCCATTGATTATCTTCTTTTCAAGCATGACCATGGGGGTTCTCTGATTTTGAGGGCCTTTGTTGCTTTAACTTATCAGATCATTCGAAATCTATTCAGTCCCACATTAATGATCTGCATAATTTGTCCATGGAAGTTCGTCAAAATTTGAATCAAGGGTGGTTTAATTGGCTTTTTGGGTGGTTGCCTGATTTTAATTTTTTTCATACTATTTTTGGTGGTGCTCTCTTAGTAATTTCCTTTCTTATTGCTGTATGTTGCTGCATCCAATGTGTACCCAATCTTTTTCATATGTTTCGACCTGATACTTTATCGAGATCTGTTAGTTATGTTTCCTATTATTCTAGTAATGATTTACGTCCTGTTTAATGTTTATATACATTCCCTGGAATTGGACAATGGTCATGGGTGGAATGTAGTAATTGAGCCAGTTTTATGGATAATTGACTCGATTATGACCATTGCCCACTACCATCTCAGTATATTTTGTTCTAATATAGTGCTATGCAGGCCCGCATAATATAGATTGGCTGTAAATAGGACTCGATAATGTTCTTTCTGTGTCTGACTATATCTTGCTTGCTTAAAGGCAGGGCTTACTTATTGGCTTTGGCATACTCTAATGCCATCTTGCATACTAATTCGGGCTCTTTGCGGGAATAGTGGCCTACGCTTGAGCGACTCCATTTTCTAAGCTATGGCCATCTTCGAAGCCTTTCTGGGTGAGGAGTCATGTTTTACTTCTCACTTGTTTTTCGTACTTCGTACACTAGTAGGAACCGGTTCTTGTCGGAGGAATGTGCTCACTCTGCCTTGAACTCAAAACCAATGCCTAGCTAGCTGAAGCTGTGACCTTGGCGCTGGGTTGTACGGAATCTGATGGGAACAGGGGGTGAGGCTGGCTAGAAGCTTCGACCAACGTTTCCAATTGTACTTAAGGGGGTGTTCGGGTCTCGACCACTGGTAGTTCATCACAGTTCAGATGTGTAGCTGTGACGGTGGAGCAGAGAATCCTGATTCGGCTGGAGAAACGGACTCCCCTCTGGCGAAGTGGAAGCAGGATGTGTAGAAACTAGGTGAGGAGTTCCACTAACTCTTATTTCCTAACTGTTCTTATCTAACTATTGTCTCCTATTTTCAGGTTATATGCTGATTTACATATGAGTTCTACATATATGTATTCTAATTGCATTAGCAATTGCTTAGGGGTTGATGTGAAGAAGGCCTATCGTGACATAGTAGTGATTTCTTTCTTTTATCCTTCTATCATTGTGTAATAAAGAAACCCCAGAATAAATACCATTATTCGTTTGTATTCCTTCGGATGGGAGGTTGGGGCCTTTCTGATCCAAATGCTGTAGCATCGAAAGGATGGTAAGTTTCCCTTGTTGCAGGTAATTGTCGAAGGGAATGTTCTGCTCTCATCCAGGGAAACCAAAACTAATAAGTAATCCACTCCGAGGCATTGTTAGGAGGGGTATGCGTTGTTTATACAGACCCACCTGGGTGGGCTTTGTTGCGTTGTTTTACAGAGTGGCGTTGTTTGCGTTGTTTTCCCGGGTTGTTTGCGTTGTTGTCGCCACTGATATTGTTCTTGCGTTGTCATTGCTGTCTGCGAGCTCCTCGGCAATAGCCATATATTCTAGGTAATTATTAGTATTATTCCTTTCTTGGGTAAGTATTGTGAAGTGTTGTATCCTTTTGGGGCCCGAGATGGGATAGGGTCAGTATGTCTGGTGATAGGCTGAATTATCAGTTCATTACACCATGTCATGAATGATGTAATATGTGACGTTATCAGCAGTGCATTGCGGGGCGCTTTAAACGCGGCTTCTGGCGGACTGCTGCTCGGAGGAAGAAGTCCACTTTTGTCCTGAGGTCCTCAGGACACAAGAGGACCGCATCACCCCACCAGGAGTGCACCAGAAGCCGCGTTTGGAGAGTGGTGTTAAAAGGGGCTTGGCCTCAGACCACCTTTCTGCAACGCAGCTCTGTGGTGCTTACTGGAGGTACCTGGTGGGCTAGTTGGCCCCCAGGGACCCTCAGGATTGAAGGGGACTTAATCCCCCAATTTGCAACGCGCCAGGGGGCACATTTGCACACTTGTTATGTCAGGCCCCCCCCTCACTGTGCAAAGCGTGCATTGTAAGTTGGGGGATTAAGTCACCTTGAATCCTGAGGGACCCTCAGTATTCAAGGGGACTTAATCCCCCAACCTAGAACGCGCCAGGGGGGCACGTTTGCAGAGTGCTGCAGGGAGGAGGCGGGGCTCCAACGAGTTGCCGGTTTCTATTTTAATTTTATTTTCTGGGTGCCCCTCTTCCCAGGGCCACTATTGGCCCCAGGGACCCCATCACCTGTGTTTGGGCATTTAATTTTTTTTTCTTTAAAGAAACAGGAGGAGGCTGCGTGGCCTCCCTTCTCTGGACCACTTTTGGCCCCGGGACCCCATCCCCTGGGCCTGGCCTGATTCATGTTTTTTTATCATGTCCGGGTTAGGGGGCCGTGTGGCCCCCCTCCCCTGGGCCATTTCTGGCCCAGGGACCCCATCCCCTGGTGCCCGCCCATTTGTTTTTTAAATTAACGCGGATGGGACTGTGTGGCTACCTTCCCGGGCCACTCCTGGCCCCGGGGACCCCAACTCCCGGGGCTGGCCATTTGCGTTGGGGACCGTGGGGGTAGCCCCAATGCCCCTATGGTCCCGCCGGCTCTCCGCCTCTTGACGAAACCGGCATTGCCTTTGAGCAAGGGAAACTGCTAACATGCAGCTCCCCTTGCTCAAAAGCAATCTGCTTTGCCTCATTGAAACAAGAGCAGGTTTTCCGGCTCTCACTTCAATGAAGCAAAGCAGGGTTTGCTATGGAATGGCGGGAGCGCCTGGGACATTGCAGGAGCCTGCCGTGGGGGGTGGCAGTCCCCAGGGCGATCAAGGGCTCCTGGAGGGGGGCACGCAGCCCCACTCCCAATTCTTTAAAGCCCTAGGGAGGTGGTGGTCCCCGGGGCGTGTGGAGGGGCTCTTACCACCACACATCATTATAAATTTAAAACAGAGCCATGGGGAGGTGGCGGTATCTGCCTCCGCGGTTCATTTTCAAAGCCTCGGGGAGGAGCGATGGGGGGATTAGGACCCCCCCAGGCATATTTTCTATCAAGCCCTGGGGAGGTTGCCGGCCCCCACAAATTGTTTGGTGAGTGCCCCCGGGACTAATCCATCTAGAAAAAGTAGATGCTACTACTAGTCTGAAAGACTTCAAATACGAAGTCAATAATTAATCCACATCACATGGCACTTCATATTCCTTAACACATTTGTTTGCACATAATTTTAGTTGTTGCCAAAAAATTGGGTACACCACAACTTTTGAAGTCATTTTTGTTCTTCCAGTAAAATTAAAAACTATCCTCTATGGTGCCTAGTACATAGTAGATAAGTCTAAGGGCCAAACTCTACCACCAACTGCCCACCAGATTAGAGGTTTTCTCCTGTGCTAAGGCTCATATGTGATCCTTAGCAAGGCAGCGCCAAAGCCCGTTCCTGCACGGCATGTACTGTAAAGTCCATGTGCCCACCTGCATGCATCCCCAGGCCTTGAAGCAACAGAGCGCCCTGTACGGCCCCCTTTGTTTCCTCACTGCCACACTTTTCATGGCTGGCTCACCGCTATGAGAACTGTGGCGGTGAGGAAACTCATAATATGCTTGGTGGTGTTGCAGGGGAACTGCCAGCATGTTGTGAGCCTCTGACCCCCGCACCACCACCAAGAGATCACGGATCACCTGCGGTTGCAGCGGTCCAATGGCAGTCTGACCTCCATCTTGTAATGGGGCGGTCGAACCGGCAAACTCCTAATCAGACCCTAAAACTTTCCTAAAGCTTTCTCATCAGAAACTCTCCAAAAAAGGAAACAAAAACAAAATCACGCAACATCGCCAGTTTGAACTGCACTTACATCCCTCAACACAGAAAATCTGGCTTTAGATTGTCTCCGCAGTGAATACTCTTAATCAGTTCAAATGCCAACTCAACATTTCCCACAAACTCCTTTTTCTAATGAATGACCTGCAGAAATTGCTGATCTATAGGTATTTATTGACTGATTACTGAAAAAGACTCACTAAAAAATTCACTATCTGAACCACACAGGACTCTATTGAATCAAGACCCTGCTCCTAGAACCTTCTACTCCATGACTTTAGAGACGTGCCAGGTTTCCAAGCCTTTCTGACCAATTCTGAAGCCTCTCCTGAAAGGCCACTGACTCCCCAGGGATGCCTGAACTCATCCATGCCATCAAATGTAACTGCTGGGTTAATACTATGTTGGGAAACTCACCTTCAGTATTTCTTAAATATTAAAATATCAGTAGCACTATAGAAATCTGATTAGAGAACCCCATTACTATCAGGAACCATACCTGAGCTGGCCACCGCGGAGTGATCAACTCCAAATGTAATTGGTCTCTGTCTGTATAAACACTTTAAGCATGATTGAAAATGGAGGTAAAGCATATGCCCCCATTTTTGGCCAAACCTACAAAAACTCATCTGTTGCTTCTGTCTACGAATCGGTTCCCTAACTGAAGTACCCCAGGACTTGACTTGAAAGTATTGAAGCAAATACATCTGCTTTCCATGGATCCCACAGTTTCCTCACAGTTGAAAACACTTTCCTGTGCAACATTCATTTGCCTAAATCTGTCAGGAACCATGTGTTTCCATTTGCCTGTATGGGTAATCTTCCTGGATCATGTCCTGCCCTGACCAAAATCTGATGCTTTGAACAATAATGCCAACATTTGCTTGCCAACTCTGTCAGCATTCTTGGCCTCGTACCACACACATGTTTGACAATTTAGACCACTGACACACTCTCCATCCTTAATAGAATCAACCTCTTTGATTTCTTCACCAGACTCTTCACTGCAAAACACCCTAATAACAATTCTTTTCAACTGATATGCAAGGCTTGTTCCTATATAACCCATTTACCTCCTGTTTAGTGCTGGGCTGTCGTCGCTTCCTCAGCTCTTCGATTGGAAACTGAACTTATAAAAAATTCCAGTTTTCCCTGACATTCTCAAATTCCAAATTTCTCAGCCATCAGATGCTTTCTTCTTTCGCATCCATATTTAATTTCACCTGCATAATGCCAACCTCCCTTCCGAACATGTTCTCCCTTCAGTAGTTGTAGACCAGGATAATAAAAGGGACCCAGATGGGGTTGTTGTCTTCTACTATCACTTAAGCTATATCGTTCAAGAGGAATGTCTGTTTATTCAAAGTCTTCTTCAACTTCTTTTGACCGATTTAATTTTGTCTGCTGTAAGACTGAACTGGGATTGTTCTATATCTATTACAAAACTCAAAAACTCCAAAGCCTGCTACAGTTCCAAAACAGACTTTTCTCTGTTTGCAATATAACCAAGGACATTTGATGTTGTCCTATAATTAGGATGATGTCTAAATAAATAGAGATACCCTGCATTGCCTTAAATAGGCTACCGCAGAGTTTAATAATTTTGTAAAGCACCATGGCGCAGATGAAAGTCCAAAAGGTAAACAGACTATCAACATTTGTTCACCCATTTAAAATCAAATATCTTTGATCATCCTTGTGAACAGGGGGTGCTAAATAAGCAACTTTATAATCTAAAAGTAGCATCCAATCTCTGCACCCAAGTATACTCTCAGAAGATCTTGAAATAATGCTCTTCTACTCATTGATTGAGTTATTTTAAAAACTATGACTGTCTCATACCTGTTCTCTGTGTGCCTTTCTTTTTCTACTTTGCTCAAAATAGATTGCTTATGGACTCCACCTCATATCTACCAACCTCCTTTATTGTTCCCTTGGTCAACATTTCCCTCTCTCGCAAACTTTTTTCCTGACCTGAAAAATGAATTTGTTGTGGAAAACGAAATTGAATAACAGACCTTATCTGAAACATTTTACTGTTTCTAAAACCCATGGATCTTGTGTGATTCTTTGTCATGTGCATAAATGACATTAGTCACCCTTTCACTTTTGGATGGGAACAGCTGGAAATGGAAATAAATTCACCTGACAGACATGATCTGTCCTCTTCCCTAACCTCCACTCTCGTTACTACCTCTGCCTCTTTGTGAGTAAAAACTTGTTGAAGCTTGGTACCCTCCAGACATTTCTCTGCCTCTAAAGCATGATTCTCCTTGATGATATTAATGAACTCTGAATTGGCCATGACCCGCAAATCAAACTTGTTTTAGCCCATTCCTTCTACAAACACCACACCTCCTCCAAACATTTGTTTTATAATGGCGCCTTGTTCACGTAGCTTAATGTCGCTGCATACTTCTCCAATACCCCTGAGACAGAGACCTTGCTGCATACTTCCCAAATTCCCCAAACAAGAGATCTTACGCTTTCGGTCCCTCTTCTTTGAAGTCCATATCCACTAACTTTGGATCTATTCTTATCTAAAATTGGAGTATTTATTTTTCCAGTATACACATGTTGCACTCAATCCACACTGTCAACAGTTGAAATGTACACTAAGGGGCGCTTTGCCAAACAGTTGATTTCTCCCTCTCTTCACCAACTTTTCCACTCATTAATGCATCCCCAGTCAGAGACTCTTTGCTTCCCAGTTTGTCCTGCAGACACAGAGTGCATTCCTGATCAATCCTCTCAAGGCCGGGAACTCCTTACGCATTGCTTCAGACACTAACTGATGCTGGCCGCACAGGACTAGCTTAGTCGCCCCCGCCATCTTAAAGGCTGCCTCGGCCCTCTCCTCTGGTGACCTATGCCTTGCACCCCTCCTGATGTCTTGGCAAGGCAAGCCTTCCACCTAGCTGACTTTGATTCGCCTGTAAAAGGCATCAAGTGCCCCTGTGGCCTAATGGGCGGGAAGGACAAACACATGTTGAGACCTCTCAAACTATCCTTGAGAGTTTGACACTGCACTGGCCCTCGTTGCATGGAGTGGGGTATTCTAAAATCTTGTGAGGGACTAGCACTCAGGGTATCTGTCATCTCTCCTCAGCGTAGTATATGACTACGTTCCACCAGCATGGGTGGTTCCGAGGAAGAGGTACCAGCGATCGACTGATTCGGGGACATAGGCCCAATGGAGCACTGTTAGACTTGGGATCTTTTGGCGTGTTTCCCCTAAGTTTTTGCTTTTTGACCTCCTGGTTTTGACTTGGTTTTTGCTGGTGTGATGATTCTGAGCACTTTTCTCACGGCTGACCCATGGTAAAGTGCAAGTGCTCCTGTGGTGAAGCGTGTTATGGATTGGTGTTTCCATGATTGGCCTATTTGATTTATGTGTCAGTCCCTAGTAAAGTACACTGCGTGTGCTAGGGCCCATAAATCAAATGCTGTTGGTGGGCTGCAGCACTGGATTGTGCCACCCACTTAAACAGCTCGTAAAGTGTAACTCTGGCCTGCCATTGCAGAGCCTGTGTGCAGTCTGGGACTGCCATGTCGACTTGGCAAGTGCACCCACTTGCCAGTCGCTAAACCTTCCCTTTTCTATATGTTAGCCCCCCTAAGGTAGGCCCAAGGTCCCCCTGTGGGTATGGTGCATTGTATGTGAAAGGTAGGACATGCCCTAGTGTGTCGCATGTCCTGCTAGTGAATTATAGACAATTTAGTTTCTCACTATTGCAAGGCTACCTGTTCCCATAGGCCAGAATGGGCAGTTTGATAATAACATCCTATAATCCTAACGGACCCAGGGAACATGGTAGAAAACCTAATTTAGTATGCCTGAACTCAGAATGATAAAATACATCTTTTAGAGAAGTTGGTTTTAATATTCTGTGTTTGAAAATACCACTTTTAGAAAGTAGGTATTTTCTTGCCTAACCATCCAGTCTGCCTCTGCTAGGTTGTGTATTGCATATCAGGTTTGTGAGTGACAGGGGCTGGGGTGGCTCCAGGAGGCAGAGTGAGTCAGCACTAGGCTGAATAGAGCTATCAGCATTGAGAGTGGTGGGAGGAGTAGCACCTGGACCTGAATAGGGCTGTGCCTGCCTTCCACAATCCTGGCTCCACCTCCAGTGGTGCGTCTGATGACCCTGGCCTACTCTGACAAAGGAAGAAGTTGTGCACTGGCAGAATGCACCCAGAACTTGTTTGGACTAGGTACAGACACTCACTGTCTTCAGAGAACAAAGGATTTGGTGGTATAAATATTGGGGCCCAAACCCCAGAACTTTAAAACTCTTTGGGATCAGAAGACTGCCAAGAAGAAGAGCTAGAGAAGCTGTGAGGAGGAACTACCACTTTGCTGTGTGCTTTGCTGTGTTGGCCTGCAGTGGCTGCTTCTGTCTTCGGCAGTGAAAGGACTGGACTTAACTTTCTGCAATCTACTTTTGTCAGTTTCTCCAAGGGCTTAAGGTAGAGCTTGCCCCCTGTTCAAGAAGTCTCAGGAACAGCAAAGCCTTTAAGCTCTTCTGCTCCCAGCACTGGGGACTGTGTGTTTTGTGCTGCAACAGAAGAAAAGCAACTTGACGACGTCTACGATGCCGCTGCCAACGTCTTGTCCTGACGCACTGCGACACTGGTCTCACAACGACACCTGCAGACGCCGCCACCGAGCAGCTGCTTGCACCCTGGCCTATGGGCACCGCATTCCGCACTGCCTCGCTTCACGACAATGCCTTGGTATACCCGAGGATGATGCTCCACGGCGGAATCAACGCCGCTGCTCGCACTATGGTTAGAGGGCACCGCTCGTAAAGTTATACGACGCACCGCCCTCATCCCGCACTGCAGCTTTGGCTTACCGACACCTGTGCCATCGACTCCAGTTCATCAGCCGAGGACAGTGGACCTGCCAGCACCGCGACGAGCACCGCATTCACTTCACACTGGGACCCTGGTCTCAACGACGATGCCATCTGACAACACCACCGAGCCGCAGCTCAAACCGCGACCTGAGGGCACCACACCGCTGCACTTTGCACCCCAGCACCCGACGGCTTCCGACGCCAGCGCTCCTGACTTCGACAAAGAGGAGTTCGACCTACAACGCGTGGGACTTGGAGGTCCCCGACGACTGCATTTCTAAAAGGCACTGTTTGCAGGTCTTCCCGACACCATAGCTGGCCCGCAACGCCGCGGTCGGCCAGAACTGTTTGGATTTCTTTGCTCACGACATTAAGGAACTGTTTTTCAAGGTTATTTTGATAACTGAAGATTTTTAAGTACTGTATTGTGGATTTTTATCATATTGGTCTTGTTTTAAGTATATACAAATATTGGATACTTTTCTAAACTGGTGTAGTGTCCTTTTGTAGTGTTTACACTGTATTACTGTTAGTTATGTGCAAATGCTTTACACACTGCCTCTAAGATAAGACTGACTGCTCATGCCAAGCTCCCAAGGGGGTGAGCATGGGTTATTTTAGGAGTGTAACTCCCTTATTCTGACTAGGAAGAAGGGTCCCTATTTGGACAAAGGTGCAAGTCTTTGCCAACTAGAGACCCCCATTTCTAACAAGCACTCAACTGGAGATGGAAGGAGCACCTCAAAAACATCAGTTTTGTGAACCTTTGTGTCTCATGTGGGGGCCTTTCTCATCACCGCTCTTGCAATCAAGAGACCACACAGAGCAGTGCTTGAAGTGAGTAGCCCTGCTCCTATATCACATGTTAAGTGGCTCTGGGTCCTGGCAAGACTAATTGACTGCACATTGCTGCTGCCTTACAGCTAAAATAGTACGGAGACTTTGTACCGTCACTTAACCACCACAAGGCTGCCTCTTGACATAGGCCCTGAATTTCAGAGCCTTGAAGTGTTGCCTTCACTGCTCCTCCACAAAAAACGGGTCCTTTGCCCCTCCATCCATCTTGTTTCCCCCTTCTTGCCTTATATATGTCTCTCAAGGACCAGAAGTAGCTTTACTGACAACTGTATGCTCCTGGTCTCCTTTCATTTATCGACCCTGGGCCAGCACCAGCTGTGGGGCTCCACCCCCATTCTGGTCTGCTTCGTGAGCTGGCTACTTGACCATAGAGTGTTCTTCCTCCCTCCACCAACACTGGGGCGCATCCTGGCCTCCCTGGGCCTATTTGACGTGAGTGGCAGGTCATCTCTGAGTTTCGCTGGCGACTTCGACTAGCCTAAGACCTTCCCTTCAGCATGGTCATAGACAAAGCACACAGGGAGAGCTCTTTTGCTGACTTTCAAGGCCATTCGCCACCCTGCATCATACAGTAATATATGAACAGCTTTCTTGGCAAAATACACATGGGAACTGCCTCTATTAAAACTGAAGCTAGAGTAGGCGACTTGGAGCAATCAACGAATGCTCGCTCTGAGGACCAGGAAATACTATGGAACAGGATTCAGACTGTAGAAGAGCTGCTGAACTTTAAAAAAAAGCAGGAAAACCAGGAAAACAGTAGCAGTCACAACTACATTCAAACCCGGCTAATTTCCAAAGGTGCAGAAGATTAAGCTATTCTGACCTTCACTAGAGACCTGCTCCTCACCATCACAGATGCACCAGAGGCACTGCCTCTCGGTCTGCACCATGCTCATAGAACTATGGCTAACTCAAATTGTGTCAAGGACGCCACAGACATACTCACCGCCTTCATTCCTTGAGGACAAGAAAGCTAACATGCGCATCACCAGTAGTAACCCAGACTTGGTTTGTTTTTTATAAAGCGTCAACTATTGTTTTGCATTGTAATTGCATTTATATAGTGCTTACTACACCTGATGAGGTGTCAAAGTGCTTTTTCGCTAAGTAGCCCGCTACTCCGGAACCCATAAAGGTTTAGTGGTGAATTAGTATAGTGAAATATGAAACTAATTTTAGCTGTGGATATGTTAGTCCGTTATTTGGATTAAGAAAGATAGTGGAGGGATAGAAGAGGGAAAATGTTTTCATTTATTTAGCTCTTGCTACCCCTGATGAGGCGTTGAAGCGCTTTTTCGCAGGTAGCACGCTACTCCGGAATCCAAACAGGATTAGTGAGTAATTAGTAGAGGGAGATAGGAAATTAATTTGTATGGTGGACATGTTAGTCTGTTATTTGGATTGAAAATGAATAGTGGAGGGATAGAAGAGGAAAGGGTCTAGAAAGTTTTTTCTTTTTTGGTGTTAAAAGCAGTAGGTGGGGGTTTGGGTTGATAAAGGGAGAGGTTGAGAGGGAGGAGTCAGGGGGAAGGGTTTAGAAAGCCTTGTTTGGGAGATCTGAATAATAAAAGAGGTTTGAGATGATGCAAGGAGGGGTAGAGAAGGGAAGAGCCTAGAAAGGGGTATTTTGGGGATCAGAGTAGTGGTATGGGGTTGTGTGAATGAGAGTGGAGGGAGAGGATATATTGAGAGTGGTATAGGGTAGTGCATTGGATAGATTAGTAGAATGAGGTTTGCGATGAGTCAGAGTGGAGGTAGAGGATGTATTGCAAGAGATATAGGGTAGTGCATTTTATAGGCTGAATTAGAAGCAACATAATAAATATAAAGATACATAAGTACATGGAAGGTACATATATATGTGGATAAGGAATATATATGGATTTATGTAGATTAAAGTTGCATTTAATAAACTCAAACTTTCTATTGTTGCTGTATTTTAAATTCATTCATTTGTTTTTATTTTTTGTAATTCAATAGTGAGCAATTGTAGCTATAGTTATGATAAAAGATTTACTTATTTATGCAGTCACTTATATACATGTTAAACATAGAATAATGTAACTATATTATGTACATTTTTTAAGCAGAACTGACGAATATTTATATCTTTAAAAGCATAATTATACACGTTTATACAAAACAATACACATGTAGGTACACATCTAAAGTCCAAATGAATGCTTCTATATAGAGGGCTATGCTGTATATTTGTTTGAGTATGGTGGTTATGTGTGGAAGAGCCATTTCTTGAGTAGTCTTCTGAAGATAAGGTGGTTATCCATGGATCTTATGTTTGGGGGTAGAGTGTCTTTGGTTGCTTGAACAGAGAAGGATGTGCCACCCATGATTTTTTAGGTCTCGCCTGATCCAGCGCATGCGCTGATCTGACCAAGACATTTAGTAGTTGCTTTTAAAAGTGCTACCTTGCCGGCCACCAGCTTGCTATTACGTGCACAAGAGCGCGCTTGCGTGCGCGTAATAGCAAGCTGGTGGCCAGCAAGGTAGCACTTGCAGTGACGCGCGTGCGCGCACCACTCGTGTTCGTCAGCTGTTTATTTCCCTTTTACTTTCGCAGTACTAGCATTGCCTCATGTCTGGGTCTCCAAGAGCCTCTTACAGGACTCTCTGTAGCCCCCTCACACTCTCCACATGCAGGTTCAAGTCTCCTGGAAGCAAGCCGCTCCGCCACTATGCTGTGCCTCTCCTGAAGAAGTGACGGTGTTTCAGCCCTGAGCTGCTCCTGCCAAAGGCTTCTCTGGCGCTTAAGCAAGCACACGCAGCTCTGTCCCTGTTAGCCCTCCTCTGCAAGTATGTCGCTGTGACCCATGAGACATACTGAGACACAGATTTAACTGGCATCTCTTCTAGTACATTCACTACCCAGCTCTGCTCTGCCAGTGTGCATTTAGCCTGACCCGAGCACTGCCTGCCTCCGCCCAGCGCTGCAGAGCCCCTCAAGGTGCAGCCCTGGGACCCACGGACAGCGCGCCAGTTCACCTCCTCACTGACCTGAGTCTCCTCCGCTTCCGGGAGCCATGCGCAGGTCTGCATTGGATCTCGGGCAGCTCTGTCCCTACTTCTCAGCCCTGCCTTGCAGCAGAACTGGCAGTTCTGTGATTTCGACTCACAGATAAAGGTTCCTTTATCACCTTCTTCCCCCCTCCCACATGCTTTTCCAGTATTAAGAAAGGCCTGCGCGACCTCTTCCAGAACTACCTGCTGTGTCCAGTAATGAATACAGTTCTTCTAAAGTCACTCAAAAATTACCTCAAGCACACAGGCCTCTGCTCGTTCAGTAATGGGAGCAGCAAATACCTCTTCCCAGGGACATCTATCCTGCCCCGTCGCTGCTCTGCCAATACACCTCAGTCCTCTCCTGCGGGACCCTCTTTTATCCAGTACGTTGGCCCACCCCTAGAATTGCCACTGTACCTCAATGCAAGCAGCAGTGCCTACTCTTCCATCACTTTGACTCACGGAGATACATCAATGTATCTCAGTCTTGTCCTGTGTAATCCCTGCCATGTCAGTTCTGGGCTCCCCGCAGCTAGCCTGGAGTTTGAGATACAGCATCAGTACTGAGTCGTAGGTACAGCTTCTCTTATGTACCCCATCATGTTTAATCCCTGCCATGTCTGTTCTGGGCTCCACAGAGGACGCTTCCTCCTCTGTACTTCAGACTAGCCGCGAGTCTGAGATACAACATCAGTATTGAGTCGCAGGTACAGCTTCTCTGATGTACCTCAGTCTTGTCATGTGTAATCCCTGCCATTTTAGTTCTGGGCTCCATGGAGGACGCTTCTTCCCATACAGTAAACATACTGAAACCTAAGGTCTGCCCCTCTAATGTTCCTCATTCGTGATAATTATTGTTTTAACAATATATAATTTATAATTGTATCGTGATCTTGAAATGTAAGATAACGGTTCAGTTATGAAACAAAAGGAACTCTTTTTTTATTTCTTAGTGTTGAATAAACATTCTTTTACGTTTCTCATTTACAGTGACCTTTGAATTCCATCTCCCCTCCCCCCACACTCCACTATACATTGGCCCTTGTGTGAGCCTTGCTCAGCGATTTGTCTTGCATCAGTCGCTTCCCTCACACACTTCTATTATTAATAATACTTTTTAGAATCTCTTGTTACCACTGTTTTTTCGTTTGTGGCACTTCTGCTGGGCGGTTGCTCTGTTCATTCACCTTGTTTTTTTAATATTCACTTTTGGTAATGTCAATCAAATGAGCTGGCACGAACGTTCTTTCTATTCATTGAGTAACATTTTTGATTTGTTGGTCAAGAGGTGGCTGCCTATTCTTACATACCTAGACAAACCACATTATATTATATTTATACATGGTTAACCAAGGATGACCTTGAAGTATTGAAGGTGAATATCAGGGGTGGCCACGAAAAGAACATGTTAAGAAGGGAGACTTAGGGGGGCGCTTGAGAGGCCGATACAAAATGTCTGCATAATAGTGCTGCTCTGACGGCCGAAGTGGCGAATCGGCGAAAAATCGGCGGTAACACAAACCAACGAGGACGTATCGGACTGTGAAAATGGCACCGTGACCCAGCACTGAGCTGCAAGGACTCCTACCTGGACTGCAGCTGCATACGCGACACCAACCGCTTGCGAGTGTGTATCTGCGTGCTGTAGGGGAAGGCTGAGATGCATAATTCCCCAAGAAGGGCAGACGAGGCAGCAGGACGTCTGAAAGCATAACGGGGAGCGATGAAGCACCTTAGATGGCGGCCCCCACTGTGTTGCGTGTCTGACCTGCGCTGCGCTCCTCCGTTGCTGGATTGAAATTGCTGAGTTGCCGCTCTAGAGCCGGCGGCCTTCAAACGTGCAGTCATTCTGCACATGACTGCCAAGCTGCGTGCAGCGGAACGCGGGCGCTGATTGTGGAGTGATCTGTGCCTGAGTGAGGCTGGTGTGCCGGAGCTGCTACGCCCCAGATCGTAACATCGCCCAGTAGAGAGGGGGGAAAAAAAGAAAAAAAAGACAACCAACATAAACAAATACGTGCACCTGTGACAATTTAAACAATATAATAAATAAAAGGGGCAATCTAATGCTATGAGCGGAGTTGAATGGATGGACCTGAACAATTTTCAGAGCTTGGCTTACCTTCTGTAATGGCCCAAGAACTTAATGGTGATTGGATGGAGGTGCTGAAGATGTATTAGTGGACATGGAAGGAAGCTGGTGCAGTGGCTTGGTGCCTAATCACGTTCTACGCAATAAATGTTCAGTGAGTCCCCTACAGGCCCTCTCGCGCTTCCTGCATTTCTCAGCTTCAGCTCCCATCTGAAATAGCAACGTGAATCCTCTACATAGCGCGGACACTTGTCATTTACAACTGAGACGTGGGTGTCTAAGAAATGACAAGACTGATAGACAGCAAACTGTTGCTATTATTGTATGTATACCATCTGGACGCTTCTCCACAGGCCATGAAGGCCCGAATGCACCACAATACTATACATGTCTGATAACTCTGTGGCACTGAAGTTCATCACGTAGAATTTGTGCGGCCTGAACAACCCACGTAAAATTAGGCAGGTGTTTGCCTATCTTGACAGGCAGCACATAAGCATTGCTCTTCTCCAAGAAACGCACCTTGTTAAACAGAAAGCTGACATACTGGCGAAAAAATGGACGGAATTGGTGTCAGCTTCCTTATACTCGTCATTGCCCTAATCTGCAAGGGTACACACTTTATAAGGAAGCAAACGCTAACAGATGACCAAGGGCGCTATGTTATAGTTACAGGTATTCTCCGCGGCTCCAGAGTAGGAATCATAAATACCTATGGTCCAAATGCTGATGAACCTGCTTTTTTTGCTAGCTTATGGTACATCATCAGAACTATTCCAGCTATGGAGCTACTATGGGGCAGAGACTTAAATGTGGCCCTGAATGACACCTATGATAGATCACACCACACTACTGAGCAACATAAACGGGCTGTCACTACTATATTGAATGGGATGTCGGAATTTCACATGCAAGATATTTGGCGTCTGCACAACCCACTATTGCTAGAGAGCACTCACTCCTCAACGGTGCACAATAGCTGGGCTTGAATAGACTACTGGCTTATTACTGAGTCAGCCTGCGTGTGGACACAAAATATACAACACTTACCAAAAACCTTATCAGACCACAAACTTGAAGTCCTCATGCTCAACATACCGACGTATGTTCCGCCCCCATTCATATTGACATTCAATGCGACATCCCTCCTTGATCCTCTTTATAAAGAAACTGTGCATAACGCTATAGAAGACTTCTTCACCTTAAATGCTAACTCGTTGGATAGTGCTTGCACCATATGGGAAGCCTTTAAGGCGACCCTGAGAGGTGTCTGTATCAGTACAATAGTTGGTATATTGCGTGATATACGTACACAGTTGAGCAAGAGTGAAGCACATATAAAGCGGCTAGAAACAGAGTACGAGAACACCCTCAATGCAATGCTACTGGGGAAATCAGAGACGAAATAACAAAATTTAACAAACTTGCGGAGGATGAAATGAAATATATCTCCCATCGACACACTGCCCGCAGAATGGGTGAGGGGGGCAGACCGGGTCGCCATATAGTCCAAAAGATACGAATTGAACATAAACAACATGTGGTGTTAAAAATGCAGGATAAGACAGGCACATTGCATTACAGCAATGGAGGCATATTGAACGCCTTCGTAGAAACATATAGTGAACTGTATGCTGCAAGGCATACTGCCACTACGCAAGAAATAAATGACTATCTAGAAGACGTAGCACTAGTCTGGCTACTGATGGACAGTGCGAATTCCTTGCGCAACCCATTGCGTTGGAGGAGGTACAGGCTGCCATCAAGTCCCTACCTAACGGCAGAACCCCGGAACCAGACGGTTTTACCGTGGAACTTTATAAAACATATGCAGACTTACTCATTCCTCATCTTGTGGCCATGTAAGATGAATCCTATAATAACCAGACGCTTCCTCCGACACTACGAGAGGCTCTGATAGTGGCTATATTAAAGCCAGACAAACGACCAGACCGCGGGGAATCCTACAGACCACTATCTCTAATAAATACTGACATTAAGATTCTGGCCAGGATTATTGCCACAAGATTGCAGCCCTTGTTACAGGTCATGGTCCTCCCGGACCAATCTGGTTTTATTCCTAATCGCTCGACTTCACACACTTTAAGCACCATATTTGCGTTACTACACCAGCTGAACCCGGAGATGGAGGCGGCGGCAGTCCTATTGGACGCAGCCAAGGCCTTCGATTCCATTAAGTGGACATATCTCTTTACAAAGGATGGGACAACCACCTATGCTAATAAACTGGATCAAATTACTATATACCAAACCGACTGCAAGAATAAAGGTGAATGGTCACGTCTCGGAAGTCCTTAGTATCCAGAGAGGCAAAATGCAAGGATGCACATTATCACCTTTATTGTTCTCCATTATGATGGAGCCCTTGGCCTGTAAAATAAGACAATGTTATGCGCACACAGAGTTAAGATTCCATTTCCGCCCAATTAGCATCTCCATGTATGCAGACGACATGGTGCTGTATGTCCGTAACCCGAGTACAAATCTGAACCCTATGCTCAGAGAATACATTAAATTTGGTAGACACTCTGGCCTGCAAATAAACTGGGATAAATCTGCAATATTACCACTAACTGAGAAAACCCGCCCTCATCCATTGGACTTCCCCTTGGTGAGGCAGGCAGGTCCCATTAAATACCTGGGCATTTGGATTCATCACGAGCAAGAAATTGTACTAAGAACAAACTATGGTACTGCTGTCGATAGAATCGATACTCAAAAAAGAAGATGGATCACACTCCCTCTCATACTGGCTGATCGAGTATCCCTGATAAAAATGGTGATCCTCCCTAAATTATTATACCTGTTCACGAATATTCCAATACCCCCACCTACCCCAATATTTGACAAACTAAAGGCGCTTCTGACATCATTAATATGGGCAGGCAAACAAACACAAAAAAGTTTACACACACTGACGCTGCCATATGCTTCTGGCGGATTTGCAGTTCCCGACCTATTTTTGTATTATTTATGTGCGCAAGCCCAATACTCTCATTATTGGTACAATCCTATCAAATATAAGCCACATATAGCGGTAGAAGTTGGAGGTGCCAACCCTATTCAACTTGCTGCCATTCTAACGCCCAATAGACCACATTTGGCCAGGCAGGAGATAAATACAATTCGTACTACATCAAATGCGTGGCTAACACTTAGCCGACTGGCAAAGAAACTCCCCCTTTATGCCCCAAATATGCCGTTGGCACAACATCCCTCTATATCGGCCACTCAAGACAGAGGTAGCATGGACCTGCTTGAAAAGGTGGGCATTACCCTGATGGGTGACCTGTTTGTTAATGGGTCATTCATAACTCCTGCAGATCTCGCATATGTAAATAATCATCCATGCTATTTAAATTTACCTACCACAGATTACGGGAGGCGGTGAAGAAGTTGTACCACTCGTATCCAGCAGAACCCCCTGCACTCGATTCATTGCAATTACTCATTACTAGTCCAACTATACATCACATGGTGACTAAACTGTATCGAGCTATGCAAACAGAAATTGGGGGAGGTATGGTAAAAGCCTGTGAAAAATGGAACGCAATATTAGACACTCCACTTACTGAAGAAGACTGGAAGGGATGCTGTGCACTAACAGAATGATTGACACCCAACGGAAATTTACGCCTTATCCACTACACGTTCTTACATCTAACCTATCACACCCGAAAAAGTTGTAAAAATATGGTTTACGAGATAACGCAAATTGTAAACTATGCAAGCAAGACCAGGCTGATTTTAGTCATCTGGCCTGGGGATGGGTACAGGTACAAGCATACTGGGCTCAGGTAATAGATTTGCTGCGTGAAATGTTGAACTGTAAACTGCTAGCACACCACAGTTGTGCCCTTTAAGTTATGTGCTACCATTGAAATCTGTAAAGAAAAAGTGTGCGGTCATAGCACTGCTCCTTGCGAAACGCAGAGTGGCAAATCATTGGGACAGTAGACAATCCTCTACTCCAAAGCAATGGCTCATGGACTTTGTATACTGCAGAGACAATTCTCCATTATATGCAAAGGAGCTGCCCACCTCAGCAAAATCATGCAATTTTTGGGAACCTCTCATGATCTGTCTAAACAGCCATCCTGATCTGTTAGTAACTGATGTATAAACTGTACTCATGATCTCTCTATACAACATGGTCTTACGATATATAAGAAATATGATGGGAAATGTAACGTGATGTGCACTGTATCCTGTTTTTGAGGAATAATTGATATGCTGGTAATGTTTGTTGTTTATGTATCGCAGTATTTCATAAAAACACAATTAAAAAAAAAAAGAAGGGAGACTTGGATCTTTAATGTGTTTGCCACAATTTTATGATAATGGCAATTTGGTGTATGATGATATTTTATACAACTGGAGATTTCCAAAACAAATGCTGAAAGCGAACTGGCGCTTGTTTATAACTGCTGCTGCCTTTCAAATGGTCTGCCTTCTGGAAGGAATGAAGGTAGATTTCCAGCGCTTCACCTTGTCCAATATTGTATTGCAAGAACTGCACCGGTTATACTGATGTGTACATCAGTGTACTATCTGTCCCTCTAACATGCACCTGCCATTGAGTTACCTCCATGTCAGCTATGGGCATTCCATTTTAAAGTCTCTGGTTTACTAAGCTTTGAAGTAGCCCATAAATTTGAAAATATAAAACACTGTAAAATGTTATTAAAAAAGAAATTAAGGTTGCCCAACCTTCAAGGCACGCATTGCCAAAAAATACAAAAACAGCCTAGTACCATCTAGAACCTCAAATCCCTTCTTCCAGAAAGTGACTTCAAAACTGCTATTCAATCCCTCATAGTCTAACATATGGATGGTGGTAATGCCCTATTGCATTGCTCCGAGGCTCTACACTGGCACGATTGAGGAGCATCCGAAATGTTGCAGTACATGTCATCCTGGGCATGAAAAAAATATGATCACATCACCATCAAGTTTATAAACTTCATTCCGTACAACCTGCAATACTATGTTTTCTGTCTTCCTCTCCCATACACACACCTTTTTCTCTCTCTCTCTTTCCCCATCTCTCTCTCTGAACCACACATTGTCTCTTCTATCAAAAGGCTTTTATTTCTCTCCAAAACCCATCACACTTCCTTTAACCACCTTATGTTTTCATTACACAAAGCGCATGCTCTCTTACTCTATAAGGTAAACAAGCATTGGCATTGCCAATAGGTCTAGCTTTTGGGATCTTAGAAGTATTAAGTTATGCAGCACAATATCCTTGGTGCAACAACATCAACTGTTGCATGGCTAAACACTTATAAGATACAAGGTTTAGCAATGCAACAGCTGATGTTGATGCACCAAGGATATTGTGCTGCAAAACTAAATACTTATAAGGTCCCAAAAGCGAGACCTATTGGCTATGCAAATGCTTGTTTCTTGTGCTGTCGGATTTTGAGGCAAGGTGCTACTCTAGAGCTGGGGTTACTTTGTTGAATGTATTTTGTGATTTTATTCCTGAATAAGGGTGGCCCTGTTCCATATATCGCTTTGTGGGTGATACAAAGCAGCTTGAATGTGGATCTTCTGGCAACCGGTAACCAATGTAGGGCTTTCAAGGCAGGGGAGATGTGGGCTTGTAGCTTTACAACAAATCTGTTGTAGTCTTTTCATAGTTGTTAAAGGTGATCTGTGGTAGAGGCTGTTGGCATAAACTAGTTTGGACAGAACAAGGCCTGGACCTTGTGTAGAAATCCTAGATGGGGGAAGATGCCTCGCAGAGCTTTTATAGTAACAAAGCTTGATCTTGCTAGTTTGTCAACTTTGGCATTCATTGATAGCTTGGAGTCCATAGTAATTCCAAGTTTTCTTACTTCCTTTGATACTTTAGGCGGTGTGCCCAGATCATCAGGCCATGTGGCGAGTGGGTCGTAATTTTCCCTATCGCCACACAAGTATTTCCGTTTTGGAAGTATTCACTTTCAGATGGCTCCATGTCATCCATTGATCAACAGCTTTGAGACAACTGAAAATTGGTGAATTTTCAATGTTTTTGGGGCATTCTAGTTGAAGGAGTATTTGTCTGTCATCTGCATAGTTCTAGAACGTGAGGTTAAATTGATTGATCAGTGCCAGTAATGACTTCATGTAGATGTTGAAAAGCATAGGTGAGATGATAGTCTTGAGTGACCACTGCTTTTGTGAAGTATGGTTTGAAAGAGAAAGGTGGAGTATGGATGACATTAGTTCTGTTGTGAAGGTAGGATGTGATCCAGTCTAGAGTAGCCCCCTCTATGCCGTCTTCGTCAAGGCTTTTTATCAGAGGGTCATGGTCAACCAATTCAAAGGTAGCTGAGAGGTCCAAGAGCAGTAGTGCAGCAACCCCGTCAACTGTGTACTTAAAGTCATCCCAGACGGCAATGAGTGCAGATTCTGTGCCTCTTCCTGACGGAATCGATTTACAAAAGGGGGTGGTGATGAACAGAGTGTCTGAATTGAGCAGACCACTCTTACCCAGTCCAAAGATCAGGGCTTGATCCATCACCGTTATTTATCTCACTGCCCCATCCCAGCTCAGAACCTGGCTATATGCAAATCAGTCTGTCCCTGGCCCAGTGCATCATGGGAACAGGGCAGACTAAACTACCAAGCCAATTCTGACGGAATCCTGTTTGTAAGTCTAAAAGTATGGCATTTTCTTAAATCAATTGTGACATCTGGGTGAATGCTGCTCTCTATATCAGTTTGCCCATGAAAGTCCACTTGTAATCGTTCTGTAGTTGTCAGGGTTTGCAGGTCCAGTTTTGTTTTCTTTAGTATTTGGTGTATGTATGACTTTTTTTTAGTTCTTCTGAAAATAGTCCCCTAGTTAAGGAATTGCTGATTATTCTTCTTACTGGTTTGGCATCAGAGGTTGTTAGAAGAATACTCTTGAAGGTTTGTGGTGGACATGGGTCAGAAGGGCTGCTGGCAGGCCTGCTTGCTTTGGTCCATTAATTCCTTGTTTGATATTGTTGAAAGGAATGGAGAGGCGGGCTTAGAGTATTCTTGGATTGTTGTTTTGGAAAAGGGTCGGTGCTTGTGATTTTTCTTTGTTTTAAATATGAGTCCAACTTTATCTGCTGTGGTTGTGTAATGATTTGCCAGTTTGTGAAATATTGAGTAATGGGATGAGTTCCTTCTTGGCAATGTGGTTTACGAAATTCTGTGAGAATTTTATAGAATCTTTATTTGCACATTTAGCATTTTGAATTCTGTCTGAATAGTACCCTTTCTTAGCGTTTTTGATAGCTGACTTGTATAATCTGTTAAGTTTCTGTATGTAACTTTGTATTGATTGATGTTTATTTTGAGTCAGGCACTTTGCAACTTTCTAATTTGTTGTTTTACCTCTGTATTTATCCAAGGTGCCAGTTGTTTTCTGTTGTTCTGATGTGTAGTTTTTAGTGGTAATAGGATATCAAAAGCGTACTGTAGCTTCTTATATAGTTTTTGAACAGAATGTATTGTGTTGTGATCTGTACTGGATGTTAGCTGTGTTTGTAACTGTTCCAAATTGAGTTTGTTTCATGGTCAATAGGTGGATGCACATAAGGTGGTTTTAGGTGCATTGCTCTGTGTTTTATGTTGGAAAGCAAGCAAATGGGGGTCTGACCATGTGAGTGGAGTCATTGTTGGAAAGGTAACCAGTTCTATATGTGCAAAACTGACATCTAGGATGTGTCCAGCAATGTGTGTGGGTTTGTGGGTGATCAGATGTAGGTTCAGTGCATCTAGGCCAGTGATGGTTGTTTTTGCATGCAGCATTTTGGGTTAGCCAAACCAAATGATTTTTGTTTAAAAAAAAATCTGTTTATTAGATTTTAAACAACTTCAACATGAGACTCACATAATAGCACATACATCACAGTAGAATTTCACAGATAGTTAATCCTGCATAGTACAATTATCAGAGAAACATTATACGTTTTACATGATACTTGTGCCTCTTTCAGCTGCCCACTCCTAGTTTTTATATCGAACACGGCTCCTACAGAACTTTACTCAGCAGCATGGTACATTGACATTGTTACTCCCGCTCTAGTTGTACATTTAAGACCCAGATGGAGCAACTACCCTAACCCCATTCGCAGTATCTCCCCCAACAGCACTTCTACCCTCCACATAAGTTTTATACAGTGCCCAGAAATATTTCTGTCTATTGCGTGGTGGGAGCAGGTCATTATAGATTTCAGTTTGTGCACTACAATAAAGCATTTCTCTCAACCATTGGGCAAGTGCGGGAGGAGGGCCTCACATCCAGCATGTTGCCACACATAGTTTAGCTAACAGTAAACCTATATCAATTAATCTCCGTGTCCTCTTTGGTGTTGTCTTGGATTATCCGAGTAAGGCTAGCGCCGCCTCCGGCGTCAGCAACAAGTTTGTCATATGATTTAATTCGGTAAAGACTAGACCCCAAAAGTGTGCTATTCTCGGACAGGTCCAGGCCAAATGAAGAGAATCAGCAGCATGGCGATAACCATCTACACAGTCAGGTCTGTCAAACGGAGAATACAGGATAGTTCCAGCCTGGAGCTGTATTAGGCAATGCCTAGCGTGTGTGACTGTGTTAAGTGAGTCTATAATCCCTGTATGTCTATCAGGGGTGTAAATATCAAAGCCGGAAGCGGTGTGGGATCCGCTACAACAGATTCTATACAAATGTACGGTATGTCAAGTAGCTTATGAATCCAATGGTATGCCTGTGCGCTCTGAGCAGCTCTGTAATATAAATCTAAGTCAGGGGCACCAAGTCCTCCCCTGGAGTATGGAAGAGTAAGACTCTGCCAACTGGCACGTGCCTGCTTGCCCGCCCAATCTAGATGGATCACAAGAGATTTAAGTCGCTGGAAAAACACCTGTGGCAGCACCTTAGGAATATTTGTGAAAAGGAATAGGACACGTGGTGGGATAATCATTTCATAATGGACACCCTACCCATCAAGGACAATGGCAGCCGGTTCCATCTCTCTATGTCCTCCTCGAGTTTACTAGTCGCCACCACATAGTTTTTCCTGATTACCACTTCCGAGTCCGTGTGTAATTTTGTATCCAAATATCTCACCGCCTCCGTAGACCACTGTAACAGGTACTCAGGTTCAAAAGCCGTCGTGGCCGAGGTTAGGGGGAATATAATAGACTTATTCCAGTCAACACGCAAACACGACATGGCACCAAAGAGCACCACTTCTCTTGAAATTGGAGAAAGGTTTTTATCAGGATGACGGACATACAGTAACGTGTCATCCGCCTAGGTGGATACAATCAGTGCATATCCTGCGTATGCCTCTATGGCTATGCTATTCCCGTAGCACAAAGGAAAGGGATTGAGCCACTAGGGCATATAGTATAGGACAATAATAACAGAAAGGAAAAGGGGGGGGGCAAGGGAATTTAAAGACCAGGCAAAGACACGTTCCCTTAACTGGAATACAAAACACCAAAGTGTCAATGGGTCTGAAAGTGAGAGTCTATATGTGGCATATTAAACCTGTTTTGCCTATAACATCCTAACTAAGACTAAATCAAAAGCAGAAAATGCTAAAAGGCACCCTAATCTCGATGTGATATAAAGGGATACCCATCAGTCACCACACGGAACCGCCCTTCATCATTTGGGATTCGTTGTATACCAATCACTTGGAAAATTACCGGTAAGCATGGTCAGGTCTTATTACCTCCAAGGAACCTGGTAGTGACCAGTGTGGTCTCAGTATAGATGGTACTGTTTAGTAAATAAATGTGTGACTGATTTGCAGTGCATGTGAATAATAGTGAAGATAGAAATAAATTTGGGTGAGGGAGCAAAGATGAAATGTTATTCTTTGTTCTGCTCGCTCCACCAACGTTAAAAGAGCAGCAAAGGTAGTCTTAACAAATAACTACCTGGGTTGATAAAGTGGTCTACATGTTTCAGCAATAATATTGGACTAGTGTGTCCATTGCCTTCATCAGGACCTAGATATACATTACGCTACTGCAATACAATAGTGAAAAAATGAGAAGAATACAATAATGACCGCATGAATGTCATGCTATAACAAGGAAAAAGATAACCTGATTTCCTAGGTGTGGTCTTAACCTGTTGCGGTAATCCTTGTATGTCACTGGTAGGAAGATAAAAATACAGACCGACAAACAGGTAAATGGACACATAAACATAGACATCTTGAAATGTAAGTGATAGACATATTCGCCTTAAACATAAATGTTTATACAAAATTAGGTTTTGTTTATATTTTCTAACATGAAGGCACCCAGTTGTTATTCCTGCATGTAGCTAGAAAAACTCCATCTTACCCTAGTCAAAGGAGTTTGAAGCCTCGCCTCGCCTGGCAACGGCTCAGGGAACGAGGGAAGCTCCGCTCTGTATATAAAGGAGGCATAAACAAGAAAATCGTGATTGATTCCTGTCAAAAATGCGAGAGTATGCACACCAGTATAGCCATATCGTCCAAAATGGTTAGTGATTGAGTATATCTAATCATGATATGTCAGGACTGCAAAGAAACTTAGTTTTAAGCTATGCTGCACGTTGCTTTAAAAGATCGTGAAATGGCAAAGAATGGTATATCTAATCGTGATATGTCAGGGCTGCAAAGAAATTTAGCTTTAAGCTATGCTGCACGTTGCTTTAAAAGATCGTGAAATGGCAAAGAATGGTTTATCTAATCGTGATATGTCAGGGCTCCAAAGAAACTTAGCTTTAAGCTATGCTGCACGCTGCTTTAAAAGATCGTGAAATGGCAAAGAATGGTATACAGAGGAGATGCCAAATGTTGCATGTAGGCAAGCTCAATGAGATCTCAGGCTCGCACATTGCGAAGTCTTGTGCATTTAATTCGATTCAATTCAACCCGCTGAAAAGCGCCAAACAATGCGTCTAACATGAAACGCTATCGGCATATAGGAGAATGCCTGAAAAGCCCATCGCAAAGCACCCACCGTATGTCCTAGTTTAAGGAGTAGCACAAAGGTGTAAATATCGCTATCTGTAAGTTTCACCAGAGAAAAGGCGAACAGAATAGACTCACCTCTCCATCGGTACTTCTTGCCGGCTTCTGAGCCGGTTGGGGAGGTACCGGAACGGAGGGCGAGATGCAAAAGAGGTCATGTGCCTTCTAAAACCACCTGTTTGTTGACATCCGACGCGGAAGTCTAGTCTTGTTTAAAAGCCCACATACGATAGGTCAGGAGACGTTACGTAAAAGAACTGGGAGTGGTGAAACATGTTAATGTGTCAGGAGGCTATTATTAATCCTTTACAAAAGAATGAATATAAGGCATATATAGCGCAATCCGATTAAATGTATTAGCGCTAAATAGAAACTGCTCTGAAAGACAGGGATAAGGATACAATTGCCCATACTCACCCATCATGTGTCAATACTGTGTGTCTGTAAGCTGTTCTGGTTAATCCTCATGTAAATTGGTGGGAACACATCTTGTTTAGTAATAAGAACTGTAGAGGGACGCATATAGAGGAGTAAGGTACAAAGTCCTGAAAAGACCATACCCAGGGGGAACAAAAAGACTTAATTCTATCTGTTGTTTACCTATGTGGTAAAACTGCAGAAGGGAACTAGTGTGTTAACGTTGTACAGGTGGAATGACCAGCGTTGAAGTGGTCTCTCACAAGGTGGACCACGGTATCTCGTCATTTAATCCTCCTTTGTTTGTCCCCAATTTAAACACCCATTTCTGTTCTTTATGGAGTAAGAATCTAGAGTGATCTGTAATGTGGGGAGGAATGTACGGTTGTTGTAGAACCGTCCAGGTAAATGCATTGGCGGCATGTTGTTTGTCCAAAAAATGGTTGGTAAGTTTGGAAGCCTGCCTTTTGCACCTAATGGTGCTTTTGTGTTCGGAAATTCAGATTTTTATTTTCCGAGTGGTCATGCCTACATATCGAAGTCCACATGGACAAGTTATGAGATAGACCAATTTCTCACTGTTACAGTTGGTGAATTTGATTTGTCGCCATGGTCTGTTGGTTCCTATGTCAATTTCTGTAGATCTTTTCGTTTGTGGACAGGCTTGGCAGGTTCCACAGGGATGATGCCCTACTACAGGCGGAAGGTCCCAAATCGTGCCAAGGGCCCTTGGCATCTTGTTGCGCGGTCTAGTATGAACAATCCGATCCCTGAGATTTGGACCTCTTTTAAAAGAGAAGAGGGGAGCTTCAAAAGTCTTGTGTCCTGAGTTCAAAATAGGCCAATGTTTCTTTACTATTTTCTGGATTTTGTTTGACATGGTACCAAACATACTGACACAGGTGAGTCTTCCAGAAGGAGGTTTGGGAACAGATTGTTCTAGTAGGGCTTGTCGGTTGTTGTTCTTGGCACGTTTCAGTGATTTGCGCACCAGTTTTGGAGGATATTTCCTACTACAGAGCTGTTTTTGTAAAGCAGCTGAATGTTCCTTGTATCCTTCTGGTGTGGAGCAATTTCTCTGCAACCTCAGAAATTGCCCAAATGGTAAGTTCTGTCTGAGGGATTTCGGGTGATGACTATCGAAACAGAACAAAGAGTTTCTTGCCATGGGCTTCTTATAAAGTTCTGACTGGAGTCCCTCTGGGGTTACAAAAATCATGAGAACCAGGAAGGCAATTCTAGTTTTGTTGACTTCCACAGTGAAACGAAGAAAGTCGTTCCTGTTATTCAGCCAGCCATGAAATTTCAAGAGGTCCTCATGAGTTCCTCGCCATATTACCAGTATATCATCGATATACCTTTTCCCCATTTTTATGGAGGCGAGGTAAGGATTACAACTGGTGAAGACATGTTCCTGTTCAAAGTGATGAACGTAGAGGTTAGCCAGGCTGGGAGCGAAAACGCTCCCCATGTTGGTCCCAGATGTTTGGAGGTACACTGTGTCTTCGAACTTGAAGAAGTTATGCTTCATGGCTAAGGTGGCGCATTTCACGATGAAGCTGACTGGCGTAATGGTGTCTTAATCACGGGCCATCAATAGAGAAGAAATGACCTCTAGTGTTTCGTCTTGAGGTATGGATGTGTAAAGTGACTCCACGTCAAAAGAGACTAGGTAGTCACTCTCTGCATCAAACTCCATATCTGGGAGAAGGCGTAAAACATCCGTAGTATCCTTGTGATACGTAGGCATTCCCTGCACCATAGGGCACAGGAAATGGTCAACAAAGGTGGAAAGTTGTTTCCAGGATGGATCCAATTCCCGAAATGATGGGACGTCCTGGTGGGGGCCTCTGTTGTTTATGTACCTTCAGGAGACAGTAAAAGTAGGCCAACACCGGATGTTCTGTACATAGGAAGGCGGCTTCTTGACGAGTGACCAAACCTTCTGATGAGGCTTCCTCTACCATTTCTTGAATTGTATTTCGCATATTAGCGATAGGGGCGATATGCTCGTCTATCGTTCAACTGTCGTAAACATTCAGTCCGGTAGACTGCAGTGTCCATAAGGGCAATGGCGCCCCCTTTGTCTGCCGGTTTGATTGTAAGATCAATATTGGCTGCTAGAGACCTTAATGCTTCTTGTTCTCCTTTAGGAAAATTGCAGAATTTGTCCTGGTTGTTTGAAAAAGCAAATCGATATCTTTCTCTATCGCTTGTTCAAAAGCGAGAACTTGCACTGGCACCGTGTGAGATGGAGGGTTAAACATGAATTTCTTTTTTAGGCCTGTATTGATGTTCTCTGGTTCTGTGACAGCCTGATCTTGTTTGGTAAAGTAGAACTGTAGGCGAATTTTCCGGAAAAATGTGGCCTTCTCAATGTTTGTTTCGAAATGGTCATTTTTATGGGTTGGCACAAAGCCTAGGCCTCTGTTGAGGGCTTTCTCTTCAGTAGGAGTGACGGGAGGGAGAATAGGGAAAGAAGAAAGAACAGATCACAATTCGCCCAGTCAATGGAAACAGCAACAGTTCTCCCGTAAGATGGCATATATGGTAGCTCTTAGAGACTACCATAAACAATGTAAGACCGCAAGAGCTACTTATATCGCCAATACCATCTCACATGCCCAGAATTGCCCAGGCACATTATTTTCTGTGGTGAAAAAACTAACTGGAGCAGATTCCATCCCTGCCCCTTCAGCTTTGAAAGAGGAACAGTGTAACTCGATTGCTGAGTTTTTTATCACCATGGTAGAACGGATCTACGACTCGTTGGGTATTTGTCCTTTGAGCGCTGACTTACCCCCTCTACCCTTGTGTCAGTCCAAGACTGCCAACCTCCTATGACAACCAAACTCTCGGAAGGGTTGCCCTTTGACGATGTCTCCTTTGCCAGTTGTCTTACGAGCATTAAATCTGGCTCTCCCTGTGACCCTCTTCCGGCAAAAATCTTAAAACAGCTTGATTTAAACTCCCGTCGTGTACTGATGAAACTCTTGAACACTTCACTGACAGAATCATGTGTTCCACAGAAGTGGAAACACGCAATGGTAGTTCCCTTGCTGAAAAAAGCTGAGAATCTGAGACTGAAAAATATGTAGAGATGACTACTCGGAAAATAAAAATCAGAATTTCCGAACACAAAAGCACCATTACGTGCAAAAGGCAGGCTACCAAATTTACCAACAATTTTTTGGACAAACAACATGCCGCCACTGCATTTACCTGGACGGTTCTAGAACAACCGTACATTCCTCCCCACATTACAGATCACTCTAGATTCTTACTCCATAAAGAAGAGAAATGGGTGTTTAAATTGGGGACAAACAAAGGAGGATTAAATGACGAGATACCGTGGTCCACCTTGTGAGAGACCACTTCGGCGCTGGTCATTCCTCCTGTACAACGTTAACACACTAGTTCCCTTCTGTAGTTTTACCACAAAGGTAAACAACAGATAGAATTAAGTCTTTTTGTTCCTCCTGGGTATGGTCTTTTCAGGACTTTGTACCTTACTCCTCAGTATGTGTCCCTCTACAGTTCTTATTACTAAACAAGATGTGTTCTCGCCAATTTACATGAGGGTTAACCAGAACAGCTTACATACGCACAGTATTGACACACGATGCGTGAGCATGGGCAATTGTGTCCTTATCCCTGTTTTTCAGAGCAGATTTCTATTTAGCGCTAATACATTTAATAGGATTGCGCTATATATGCCTTATATTCATTCTTTTGTAAAGGATTAATAATACCCTCCTGACACATTAACATGTTTCACCACTCCCAGTTCTTTTACGTAACGTCTCCTGACCTATCGGATGTGGGCTTTTGAACAACACTAGACTTCCGCGTCTGATGTCAACAAACAGGCGGTTCTAGAAGGCACATGACCTCTTTTGCCCTACCAGAACACCGCTTTCATATGCGTCTCGCCCTCCGTTCGGGTACCTACCCAACTGGCTCAGAAGCCGGCAAGAAGTACAGACGGAGAGGTGAGTCTATTCTGTTCGCCTTTTCTCTGGTGAAACTTACAGATAGCGATATTTACACCTTTGCGCTACTCCTTAAACTATGACATACGGTGGGTGCTTTTCGAAGGGCTTTTCAGGCATTCTCCTATATGCCGATAGCGTTTCATGTTAGACGCATTGTTTGGCGCTTTTCAGCTGGTTGAATTGAATCGAATTAAATGCACAAGACTTCGCAATGTGCGAGCCTGAGATCTCATTGAGCTTGCCTACATGCAACATTTGGCATCTCCTCTATATACCATTCTTTGCCATTTCACGATCTTTTAAAGCAACGTGCAGCATAGCTTAAAGCTAAGTTTCTTTGCAGCCCTGACATATCACGATTAGATATACCATTCTTTGCCATTTCACGATCTTTTAAAGCAACGTGCAGCATAGCTTAAAGCTAAGTTGCCCCAGTATGGGAACTTTCATAGATTCCCATGCTTTGTATCATTCCCCGTCGTCGGACTGGGAGTCTCTGTAATAAAAAATATCATAGTAGTAGGTACAAAAGAGAAAGGAAAGCCTAGGCCTCATTCCCTTTTGTAACATATCAGCCTCTTTTTGTAAAAGAGACCTAACTCTAGGCGTCAGCCAATCAGAAGAGCCTCACCCTTAGAACCTTCCTGAAAGAACCTCATAGCCTCAGATTTTCTACTGCACGTTGTGCTAAGGAGTCTCCATTGAGCTCTGCTCTATTTCTACTCTTTAAAACTCATTTCTACAGATATTTCTTCAGGATTTTCTTCAGATTTCTTCAGGAAACTCTTTCTTCATCAAGATGTCTGAGGTTGAGAAGAAGAAAGCCCTTTTCAAGCCCTATTCCACCTGTGGGAAGAAAAGGCTGTTTGTGGAAGACAAACACAAGGATTGCATCTACTGCCTGTATCCAGATCACAAGGCAGAGGACTGTAAGATTTACCGCACTCTCTCCACCAAGACCTTGAGAGATCGTGCTGGAAGGCTTCTTACATGGTTGCAGAGGCAGAAGGAAAGGAAACATGGAGTTTCCAGTGATGAGGAGGAATCGGCATCCTGTGCTTCCTCTAGAAGGTCAGTGAAAAGGGGTAGAGGTTCCCCATCTTCCTCTATTGGGCGCCCCTCTAAGGCTTCAAAGAAGACCCCCAGGGAGTCTGATGGCCGGGGTTCAGGAGATTCCCCCCACCGCAGTGGGTCGGGCAAGGCAGAACTGGTTTCGCCTCCTAAGGGTGGGAAGACAGACCCAGCCTTCAAGAGACCCTCATCACACTCTTCAGAGAGGAGTTCCAAGTCCTCTACGACGAAGACTTCGTCGACGGTGGCTCCGTCGACGACGAAAATGAAGCTCAAGATCCAATTGGTCCCGTCGACGGGCTCATCGACGACGAAAGCTCCGTCGTCGTCGAAAAAGAGCTCGACGACTGGGGCGTCGACGGGAAGTATGCCGACGACATCGTCGACGAAGAAAACATCATCGTCGACGGCGGTGTCGACGACGGCAGTACCGACGACGACGGTGTCGACGACGGTCATGTCGTCGACGAGTGCTTCGACGACTACAACAATTTCTACATCGACGGCGGGCTCGTCGTCGGTGGCGTCGACGACGACATCTACTATTCCTATCTCGTCGACGAGGATTTCACCGGGGTCGACGGACCAACCAACGATACTGGCTGCGGAGAGAAGGGTAACAATTTCTCTCACAAGGATCAAGTCTGAAATGACATCCCCAAGGAGGGTGACCTCATTACCTCCCACTATGTTGCTAGACCAGGAGGACTCTGAGGGAGACGGTCAGGATGGTTTTGAGAATAGCCCATCTCAGCTTCTCATTAAAAGTCAAGAGACGGACTCAGAGGAGGCATATGAACAAGGTGGAGGTGACTATCCACAAACAGACCACTCCAGGGACTGTGAATCACAAGACATGGTTTCAGTCCCGACGTCCTTCCTGCATGACCTGCACAAGATGTTGCAAGACTACATGTCGAAAGCCGAGCGACCAGCGCCGAGGAGGTCTACTCCGTCAACACCAGTGAAGGACCACTCTTCAGTTGTCCCTCCTGTACACCGGGTACAGACTCCTCCTCAACCACAGCGGCCAGTGCCCCAGGCTGCGTCTGAAACAGCCGATGATCCGGATGGGGATCATGATAATGATACGGATGTGTCATCCGGTGATAATCAAGACTCGGATCAGGAAGGGGATGAATACAATGACTACATCATCCCGGATCAAGCTTCACCCCACCAAGACCTAGGTGATTCTCCTCCTGCTGACATCGGCAGTTTTCACCAACTGATGGAACGTGCAGCCGGCCGATTTAAGTTGGTATTGCCTGCGCAAACCACAGACTGTTTCTTGTACGATTTTAAAGACACTCACCGCAAGACTACGAGGTCCATTCCGATTGTGGAACATCTATGGGAGGAGGGTTTGAAGACCATGAAAAACCCAGCGACGGTGGTCCCTGTGCTACCGCGCCTTGACAAAAAGTATAAAGCGCCGGTGGATGGACCGGCAGCCCTGACAGGTCATCCCAAGCCGGACTCTGTAATCTCACAGGCAGCGCAGAGGAAGTCACGGAACCCTTCTGCTCCCTTGACGGCCCCTCCTGACAAGGGTGGACGACGGCTGGATAACACAGGCAAGAGATTTTCATCCAGTGCTAGCCTTCTGGTTCGCGCCGCCAATGCTTTGGCAATATTGGGACGATATGATCGCCAGTTATGGTGCGATATAGCTCCCTATTTGGATCAACTTCCACCAGAATCAGGGCTGAAAGCCAAGAAAACCTTGCAAGAATGTGAAGCGGTCTCCATGGAGATAATAGACTGTGCCATGGACATTGCCACAACATCCTTTAGGGCTTTGGCAGGAGCGGCAGTGTTAAGACGCCAAGGGTGGCTAAAAGCGACTTGGTTTAGGCCAGAAATCCAGAACAAGGTCCTTGATCTACCTTTTGACGGCGAGGCACTCTTTAGCAAATTGATCGACGACACACTTCAGGAGATCAAAAAGGACACGGAGACAGCTAGATCGCTGGGAACACTCCAGTACCGCAAAACTCCTTTTAGGGGCGCAAGAGGCAGAGGTGGCGCCAACAGAGGCGCATACCAACAACAGCGCTGTTCTTCGAACAGCTCTGGATACCAGCCGAACCGCCAGTCATACCAACAGAGACAGGGCCAGTCCTCTGGTTACTCACGGCCTTACAACAAAGGCAAGCAAGCTGCCCGTGGACGAGACTCGTCCAAACGCCAATAGCGGCCTTCTGGCTCTGCCTACTGCTCCCTCCTCCAAGAGATCATCAGTTGGAGGCAGGGTGTCAAAATTCCTTCTGAACTGGTCCCAAATTACATCGGACCGTTGGGTGCTCAACATCATCAGACGAGGACATACTTAGGAGTTTACGGAAGTCCCTCCACCCAGACCCCCATCAGCCATCCCATCAAAACATCTGCATCTCCTACGGCTAGAGGTACAACAAATGCTCCGCAAAGGAGCGATAGAGCCGGTCCCCTCCAATCAACAGGGCCACGGTTTCTATTCCAGGTTCTTCCTGGTGAGAAAAACGCAGGAGAAATGGCGTCCCATCCTGGACCTAAGGGAGCTAAATGCCTAGCTCATCTCCTTATCCTTCAGGATGGTATCCCTACAGGACGTTTTGAAGATGGTCAACCCGGGGGATTATATGGCCACACTCGATCTGGAGGATGCGTACTTTCATGTCCCAATTCACCCAGCGCACAGAAGGTTCCTACGCTTCACAGTAGCCAAGAGCCATTTTCAGTTCAGAGTCTTGCCGTTTGGCCTTCGCTCTGCTCCAAGGATTTTTACGAAGGTGCTGGCACCTGTAGCAGCATTTCTGCGGAAAAACCACTTCCAGGTCTTCCCTTACCTGGACGATTGGTTACTAAAGGCCCCGACCAGAGCATTAGCACAGGACGCGGTGCAGGCTTGCACCACTCTGTTCCAAAATCTGGGTCTCACCTTGAACATAGAGAAATCCACGCTGCTGCCATCACGGACAGCGCGGTTCCTGGGAGGAATGTTGGATTCGCAGCTCTCAAAGGCATTTCCTACTCGAGAAAGGGTACAGAAACTGCAAAGATTAGCAGGAAGCCTTCAAAGAAAAAAGTGTCCTTCTGTACGCAGCTACAAGTCGCTGTTGGGGGTGATGTCATCATGTATTCCCCTGATCCCGCACTGCAGGCTCCGGATGCGCCCCCTGCAGGAGCAACTGGACCTCCAGTGGCAGCAAGTGCACGGATCGTTCGACGAAAAAGTAATGGTCACTCGAGAGATGAAGGAGGCAGTGCTTTGGTGGTCGAATCAACCAAACTTATGCCAAGGTCTATCCTTCGCAAGCGTTCCATCATCTCACATACTGACGATGGATGCGTCATTGGAGGGATGGGGAGCAGTGATGCAGGACCTGCAGGTCAGCGGCCATTGGTCTCCAAGCGACCAAAAGCTACACATCAACCTGTTGGAGCTGAGAGCGATCAGGCTAGCCCTTCAAGCCTTTCTTCCGCGTCTCCAGGGTTCACAGGTGCTAGTCAGGACGGACAACACCACGGCTATGCATTATGTGAACAAGGAAGGAGGGACGAGGTCACTCCCCTTGTCGCGAGAGGCTCAACAGATTCTGGAATGGACAATTCTTCACGGAATTTCTCTAAAGGCGGAGCACTTACCAGGAGTGCTCAACGAGGGCGCCGACAGGCTGAGCAGGCTCGCCTCAGTCAGTCACGAGTGGGAGCTGAAACAACAGGTTCTAGATCTACTCTTTCAAAAATGGGGCACACCAGAGGTGGACCTTTTTGCGACGCCGACCAACAGAAAGTGCCGAGCCTACGCCAGCAGGTTCCATCATCAAGGCTCATTGGGCAATGCCCTATCGATAGCCTGGACGGGGAGGTTTCTCTATGCATTTCCACCGATTCCCCTGCTTCCTCGTCTCATCAGGAAAATGAGGACGGAACCATGCAAGCTCATCCTTATAGCCCCGGCATGGCCAAGACAATTCTGGTACACCGAGCTCCATCTGCTATCGCTAGTACCTCCGATAAAGCTGGAGGATGTTCCGGATCTCCTGGCAATGTCCGAAGAACAAGTTTGGCATCCAGACCCAAGATCGTTGCACCTGACTGCATGGCTCCTGACCAGCGAGAATACATGAATGTTCCTCTTTCCAATGAGGTCAAAGACATCCTCTCTCAGGCAAGGGCTCCGTCCACAAACAAAACATACAGACTGAAGTGGATAAGATTCTGTATTTGGTGTAAAAAAGAAAAGATTGATCCTTTCACGTCAAAACCTCATCAGCTCCTACCTTACCTACTCTCGCTAGCTAAGTCTAATCTGTCCCATTCTACTATCGGCGATTTCGAGATTCAGAAGATCTGATTCTGGTCCTTTGTTGTGGTCTGCAAGAATTGTCAAACAATTCCTCAAAGGCCTGTTCAGGGTCTATCCGCCAGTGCGATCTCCTCTTCCAACATGGCATCTAAACTTAGTCCTGGCTCAACTAATGAAAGGACCTTTTGAGCCGATTCACCGCTCAGACCTAGAATTCTTATCATGGAAGTTAGCTTTACTCTTGGCCCTCACATCAGCGAGGCGAGTGGGGGAGATGCAGGCCCTAACTATCCAAGAACCGTTTTTGCAGTTCAAAAAGAACACTGCCATCTTAAGGACGAACCCAAGGTTCATTCCCAAGGTCCCCACTGACTTTCACCTAAATGAGCCGGTCATACTGAAGACATTTTTTCCGAACCCAGTCACTCCAGCAGAAAAGACATTGCACACTCTGGATTTGCAACGCTGTCTAAAATTCTACATAGACCAAACCAAAGACTTTAGAAAATCTTCGCAATTGTTCATTGCTTTCGGCGGTCCAAACAAAGGTCTCCCTCTGTCCAACAGGGGATCTCGAGATGGATTTCAAGTGCCATTCTGCATTGCCACAAGTTAGCAGGGAAACCTCTAGTGGGCAAGATCCGTGCTCACTCGACGAGATCAGTGGCTTCTTCTACGGCCCTCTTTGCGGGGGTACATATCAAGGACATCTGCAGGGCTGCTACCTGGAGCAGCGTGCACACGTTCACTAAGCATTATTGCTTAGAGTCATTGCAGCAGGATGACGCAGCTGTGGGCCAGGCTGTCCTGAGAAACCTCTTCAAGTGATGGGTGAGCTTTCCTTTCTATCCCACCTTCCATGGGTAACACATTTTGTAATTTTCTTGCTAATGTTATGATATACTTCTTTACAAAATGTGTTTATGGTGTTTACTGCTTGCTATTCTGATACAAAGCATGGGAATCTATGAAAGTTCCAATACTGGGGCAAGAAAACAAGTTACTTACCTGTAACTTTGGTTCCCCAGTATTGGTAACTTTCATAGATTCCCATGCGCCCACCCACCTCCCCGGGGAAAGCTCAGCCTTCAGCAAGTATGGTGTCTAGCACACTATGGCTACGAAAATCTGAGGCTATGAGGTTCCTTCAGGAAGGTTCTAAGGGTGAGGCTCTTCTGATTGGCTGACGCCTAGAGTTTGGTCTCTTTTACAAAAAGAGGCTGATATGTTACAAAAGGGAATGAGGCCTAGGCCTTCCTTTCTCTTTTGTACCTACTACTATGATATTTTTTATTACCGAGACTCCCAGTCCGACGACGGGGAATGATACAAAGCATGGGAACCTATGAAAGTTACCAATACTGGGGAACCAAAGTTACAGGTAAGTAACTTGTTTTCTTCCTTTGCAGTCCTGACATATCACGATTAGATATACTCAATCACTAGGTGCCTTCATGTTAGAAAATGTAAACAAAACCTAATCTTGTATAAACATTAATGTTTAAGGCGAATATGTCTATCACTTACATTTCAAGATGTCTATGTTTGTGTCTATTTACCTGTTTGTCTGTCTGTATTTTTATCTTCCTACCAGTGACATACAAGGATTACCGCAACAGGTTAAGACCACACCTAGGAAATCAGGTGATCTTTTTCCTTGTTATAGCATGACATTCATGCGGTCATTATTTTATTCTTCTAATTTTTTCACTATTGTATTGCAGTAGCGTAATGTATATCTAGGTCCTGGTGAAGGCAATGGACACACTAGTCCAATATTATTGCTGAAACATGTCGACCACTTTATCAACCCAGGTAGTTATTTGTTAAGACTACCTTTGCTGCTCTTTTAACGTTGGTGGAGCGAGCAGAACACAGACTAAAATTTCATCTTTGCTCCCTCACCCAATTTTATTTCTATCTTCACTATTATTCACTATCTTTTTCACATGCACTGCAAATCAGTCACACATTTATTTACTAAACAGTACTATCTATACTGAGACCACACTGGTCACTACCAGGTTCCTTGTAGGTAATAAGACCTGACCTTCCATGCTTACCAGTAATTTTCCAAGTGATTGGTATACAAGGAATCCCAAAAGATGAAGAGCAGTTCTGTGTGGTGACCGATGGGTATCCCTTTATATCACATCGAGATTAGGGTGCCTTTTAGCATTTTCTGCTTTTGATTTAGTCTTAGTTAGGATGTTATAGGCAAAACAGGTTTAATGTGCCACATATAGACTCTCACTTTCAGACCCATTGACACTTTGGTGTTTTGCATATAGTATAGGAGACAGGGGGCATCCCTTTCTTGTACCTCTGGTAATTTGTATAGGGTTTGTAACCAGGTTGCCTATATTAATGTGGGCCGTGGGAGAATTATACAGCACCCCAAGCAACTGAAATAAAGATCGGTCCAACCCCTACCGAAGAAGTGCGTGAGGGCCATTCGACAGAGTTGAACGCCTTCTCCATGTCTAAAAATACCGCAATAGCAGGGATCTCTGACCTAGTATGCTGTAGGGCAGCAAACACCGTACATTGATTATACGTCAGGTTTCTGCCCCGTACAAAGCCTGCTTGTTCCGGCGCAACTAAGGTGGGCACCAGTGGGATCAAGCGGTTCCCAAGCAATTTTGCAAAGATTTTTGTATCCACGTTCATTAGGGATAGGGGCGTATACGATGCACAATCATCTGGCATTGATATTGACATCGCGACAACTGAATTCCTGGTGATCCGCACAGTTTCCACCTCTCCCCCCTGACCTGCTTTCTCACCTTCAGTCCCCCTCACAGTTTCTTCCCGATTTCTTGGAGGTCTTGGCCACCATCACAATCAACAACTCTTCCATTCTGCTCCTTGGCGATTTTAATTTCTGGCCCTCCGATTCCGCGGAGTGCCCATCCTCCAAGGAATTCTCCGAAACGCTTCACTCCCTCAACTTCACTCCCCACGTCTCCTCCCCCACTCACATCAAAGGTCATATACTCGATCAGATCTGGTCCCTGAACTGCCCTGTGGATTCACTCTCTATTACCCCTTGCTCCTGGTCGGACCACCACCTAATCTCATTCCTTCTTCCTATCCACCCTCCAGCTAAGCCCCCCCGGCCTAAAAACACCTGGGTCCGATCATGGGGTCGTGTTAACCTGGAGAATCTCTCTTCCCTCCTTACCTTGTCCCTCCCCCCCTTACAGGGTCTTCCCACTCTTTCCCAGGTCGACGCCATAGATCAGTGGCTCTCCAACGGACGCAACGCTTTTGCCCCGCTCAAGCGCATTACCTCCAAACGCGACAAGGACGCCAATCGGTGGTTCACCGAAGAGCTTAAGACCACTAAATTAACAGTTCGCCGCGCGGAGCGGGCATGGAGAAGGAATTACTGCCCCACCCTGAAACTGGTCTACACTAACATCCTGAGCCAGTATAAAAAAGACATCTTGGAGGCAAAAACATCTTACTTCTCCTCCAAAATCTTAGCCGCAGAAAACCAGTCCAAGGAGATATTCACCATCGTCCACAACCTAGCGTTCTCGGACAGAACTACTCTTAAGCCGGCCCCCTCCGAAGCACTCTGTTCTTCCCTCAACAACTATTTCATTCACAAAATCATCACCATCAAGGCTAACATCCCGCCACTCTCCTCCTCTTTTGTCGACCCCCAATGCCCCCCCCCCTAAGGGCGAGCTTTCCTCACTTCCCCCTATCACTAGGGAGAGCCTGATCACCTTGGTTCCCCTGGTCAAATCCGGCTCTCCTCTTGACCCTTGTCCCGCTCACATTCTCCGCCATATTTTTGTTTCCTGTCCTGACCCTCCCCTTCATCTTCTTAACAGCTCTCTCGCTCAAGGCATCGTCCCTAAACCCTTGAAATCCGCCGTAATTGTGCCCATTTTAAAAAAACCCGGGGCAGATCCCTCTGTCCCCGCCAATTTCCGGCCTATCTCCCTCCTACCATTCCTGGCCAAGGTGCTCGAGCGCCACGTCACCTGCGCTCTGAGCTCCTTTGTGGAGAATCATGGTGCCCTTGCCCCCCGTCAAGCCGGTTTCCGCCCCGCACACTCTACGGAGTCCGTTGTCCTGTCGGTCCTGGACACCCTCAGGGAGGGCATGGACACCAATCAGCACCAGGCCCTTGTGCTCCTCGATCTCTCAGCCGCCTTCGATACGGTGGATCATACCATCCTCCTCTCCCGTATCGGAGCGGCGGGGATCGGGGGGACCGCCCTGGTCTGGTTGTCCTCCTTCCTGAGCGACCGCACCCAGGCGGTTCGACTGGGTGACTTCACGGCGGACGTCCGGAAAGTTCAGTGCGGGGTTCCCCAAGGTTCCTCCCTCTCTCCTCTCTTGTTTAACCTGTACATTGCTCCCCTAATCTTCTCTCTTCAACAGATGGAGGTTGGCGTATTTAATTATGCGGACGACCTCCAGCTTGTCTTCAATCTGTCTTCTCCTTCCTCTATTCTTAACTTTCAATCTGTTATGCTTCACATCAGGGACTGGATGAACCACAACCACCTTAAACTCAACCCCGACAAAACCGAGTTGGTGTTGACGGGTGGTTCATCCAGCCCCTGGTCCCCTCTTTTCTGGCCCCCTTCTCTTGGCCCTCCTCCTACCCCTGCTTCCTCAGTTAAAACACTTGGCATAAAACTTAATTCTCAACTCACCCTTCACTCCCAGGTTAGCTCTGTGGTATCTTCTTCCTTTCTTTCACTACGCACTATACGTAGGGTGTCCCATTTCTTCACTTTCTCTGCTCTAAAGCTCATCATCTTGGCCATGGTGGTATCCCGCCTGGACTACGGCAACGCCCTGTATGCCGGCATCCCCGCCTACAGTCTGCGTCGCCTGCAACAGATCCAAAACCAGGCGGCCCGCCTGGTTTTTAAACTCCCCAAATTTCACCACTCTACCCCGCTCCTGAAATCACTTCACTGGCTCCCTGTGCGAGCCAGAATTGAATTCAAGCTTGCTTCCATCACCTTCCGGGCCCGACACGGACTCGCACCTGAATTCATCTCCTCCGAGATTGTCTCCTATGTCCCCACCAGGGAACTTCGCTCGTCCTCCCAGTCCCTCCTCACCATCCCACGCTACCGGAGAAAGAAGTGGGGAGGCTCTAAATTTGCCACCCTCGCCCCTACCCTCTGGAACTCCCTTCCCCTTGAACTCCGCACCATCTCTCTTTACCCACATTTCCGTAAACAACTTAAGACCTACCTATTCACGAAATCTTTCGAATAATAACTCTCCGGTTCCCCCAGCTTTTTAACTAGGATCCTGTCAGTAATAGCGCCAAGAAACCGCAGGTATACGAGCGCTCTATAAGAAATTTTAAATTCAAAATCTGGGGGATTACCCGGTTTGAGGATCACAACTGTAATCGCTTCTCTCATAGAAGGCGACATCGTCCCAGTAACACACATATGTTATGTTATGTTAAAATCACTTTTACCGCGCACGGTCACCAAATGGTTTCATGGCGCTCAATCCTCAAATAACATAGTCAAGTGCAGCAGTAGTAGTTCTAAGAATGCCTTGTAAACGCTACCGTCAGACCACCCCCTCCCGGTGCGCTCCCTGCTCTCATGCTTGATATCGCAAGCAGTATTTCCTCCCCCTCAATGGGTCGCTTTAGAAATTCCAGATGAGTATTAGTTAGCCATGGCAATTTGATATGGGCAAGTAGTCAAGCATGTGCTTGTCCGTGCTGCCACCTCTAGAGGCATATAAGTCTGAGTAGTATTGGCGGAATTGCTCCGCTACTTTCGAATCTGTCAGCTGGGTGTCACCGCCTGGAGTCGTGAGCTCAGTGACTACCGACTTGTCACTACAGTGCCAAAGCAGCTGTGCAAGTACTGCCCCCGGTGTCTCCCCCTCTCCGTATACTCGAGCAGTAGCATACGTGCCCAAATGTTTAACCTCCGCATCAGCTTCTTTGTAATACTCTGCCAGTGTCGTTTTCATCTCCTGCGCAAGCGTCCCATCAGGCCCAGCAAGCTGGGCCCTTTCCAAGGACTCAAGCTTCTGTTCCAGAACCGCAAGACGTGTGCCAATCGACCTCCGTGTGTTCAGACATAGTGTGAGAAAGTGCCATCTTTCTTTCCTTGGTATGCCCCCACTTTTTTCTGAACTGCTGATGTGCTTTGACTGAGTGTGCCCTGGGTTCCTGCCAAACAGGTACCCAGGGCCTGTGTTCCTTCCCTAAAACTGTGTTGAAACTTAAACTCAATTGGCATCTCTGGCCACCTATCAGCCCCTAGTAAATGGTACCCTAGGTACCCAGGGCATGGTGACCAGAGACGACCCCTGAGGACTGCAGCAATTATTGTGCCACCCTCAGGAGCCCTGTACCCTGACACCCACACACTGCCTTTGCAGGCTGAGTGTCTAAGTACAGAACTAAACCAAGAGCCAACATGGTACACATCCCTGTGGGCCATGCCCACAGAACCCACTGCCCTGGCATAATTCAGTCACCTCTCTAGCTGGGTGCCCTATGCCAGAGGTGTGGGCACAGGTGCATGAGCCCTGTGCCCCTACAGTACCCAGGGCCATTCCTGGGCACTGTAAGTGCAGTGATGCCATTAAAAGTATATGGTGCTGGGAGGTTGTCATTACGAACTCCACAGCACCATGGTAGCACTGAAGACTGACAAGTTTGGTACCAAACTTCTCAGCACATTAAACCTGCACTGATGCCAGTGTGGGATTTAATGTAAAATGCACCAGAGGGCATCTTAGAGATGCCCCCTAAAAACCTAACCTACAATCCACGTCTGGGCTGAGTGGCTGCAGAGGCTGCCACACAGCAGACATGTTGCTGGACCCCTGGGTGGAGAGCCCGCGCTCTCCTGGGCCTGCAAAAATGCACATCCTGGGCGAGGTGCTAGGTCTCCTCCCCCAGGATGGGCAGGGGGAAGCTTCAAAGGCATGCCGCCTCCGTGAGCTTCTCCAGACCATTTACTGTACCCAGCAACGGCCCCCCACCAGTTCTGACCCCCACTCTGGCGGGAAGACTGGCAGGAAAAACTACGTCAGGAAGGGGGGGGGGTGCCAGCCTATGCCAACCCCACCCCTCAGGTGGGGGAGACGAGGTGAAGCACGACACCGGGCTCCGGCCATCTTGAAGATGGGGGGCCCTGCCCAATCACACCTAGGCTCCTGCCCCCCTCCCACAGGAGAGGAGCAGGCTAGGGGGTGTGCCCACCCCAGGACAGGGACCTATTGGTCCCTACCCTTGCCCTACCTGTAACTCCCCTAAATTCAGTATTTAGGATCTCCCTGAACCTTCCTTCCTCAGATCCCGATACCACAAGAAAGAAGAAGATCAAGAAGAAGACCCACCGCGAAGCTGCTAACCACAGGACGACAACAACTGACTTGGCCTCAGCCCTACCAGCCTGACGATCCTGGAACCTTCTCCTGCCTAAATCCCGGCGACTCCTGCGGACAGCAACCTTTGGACACCCAGAGGACCTGCCTGCCTTGACCCTCTTAAAGACTGGGACTCCCATCAGCAAAGGCTCTGCTGCAACAATCCCCCTGGTGCCAGCCAGGAAGCTCCGGACCAGCCCACTCTGCACCCGCCAAGCCCGGTCCGTGCCCAAGTGATCCAAAACCACGAGGACGTCCCCCCGGCGACTGGGACCCGAAGTCCAGTGCCCAAAGACCCTCCTCGATGAACCAGATAACGCCTGCAGACTCAGAACCAGGGCCCCCCCCCCCCCCCCAACCGCGACCAGCTGAAGGTAAGCTTTTCCGACACCCAAAGACACCCCTGCACCCGGCGCCCTACAGACCCCTGTGTCTCCCTTTGGGGTACCTACCTGTGCTCCAAGATCCCAACTTACCTCTTGACGTCCTGGTCGCCTCTGGAGAGTCTCCGCCCCTGAACCTGCAGCCTTTGTTCCCTTTTGACCTTTTCCTTTGGATAACATTGAGCGCCCAACGGCTCAAAAGCACCCTGCACCCAACCGCCCGAGTACCGCTGGCTGTGCCATCTTTGTCCTATCCTGCTTCCCCCTTTGCCCTGAGCAAGTGACCAGGAACCCAGCTCCCACAGCCGCGTGGCTTGCTACCAGCAGCCACCAACCGGAGGCCCTCCGTCCCCCATTGGATAACATTGGGCCTAACTACCTCTGCACCCGGCCGCCCCTGCGCCACTGAGGGTGAACCAACTGTACCTACCTGACCCTGGGGGACCCCTACGTCTATGCCCAGAACCACAACTTCACCAGTCGAGTACTCACCAGGAAATCGGTAACTCACTTACCTGCCATTGAATAATATTGCCTGGTTTGACTCGAAACATCTTCGGTCTACTTTTCAAAACTTTAAATTTTCATATAAAATCATCCGAATTCCAAATTACGAAGTACTCATCTGTGATCAGGAGAGGAGCCAGTACTGTACCTTGTAGCCAGTGCTGAAACGCAAAAGTAATCCCTAGCGGGCTCACTAGAAACTTGTATTATCTCCATAGGAATCCATTGTCTGCTTTTCTATGAAGTGTCTACTTTTGAAAAGTAGAAATATTCTTAAAAAATCATACAAAATACTGAAACGTAATTACTTACCTGTTTTGAGTTAAGACCCCAGTGCTGGCCCCAGGAGACCAGTACTGAATTACAAAAGTAACGCGATCATACTTTACCTGCAACCTAATTTTTCTCCCATTGGATAACATTGCCAGATTTCTGTTGAAAAGTTTCTAAGTGTGAACTTTTAAAACAGCTTTTAATTCCTGAAAATCACTACAATACCTAAAACGTTTTTGCTCAATTGTTTTCAGCTTAAACCCCAGGACTGAACCTAGGAGCCAGTCCTGGAATTACCACAGTAATCTACAAAGTAATCACCTGTTTTTATATAAGGATATCCATTGAGCTCAATGCTAAATTGTGTGTACAATTGTGTTGCCTGCTACAACCCCTGTACCTATTGTCTTTTACAAAGTGTATTGCCTTTCTACAAAGTACTAATCTGAGACCTCTCATATTGAGAACAGTATATTTTTGATGCCTGTTGGTTCTAGAATTAAAACAACTATATCTTTTGACATAAAAACAATAGGCCTGGAGTTCAGTCTTTCAGTGTGTGAAACCTTTTGCTGATTGAGTGTGTACAACAAATGCTTTACACTGTCCTCTGGTACTGCCTTACTACTCGTCCAATCTACCACTTTAGAGAGTAAGGTCACACCTGGCTTTAACCTCTGTTATACCTCTGGGGTTTGTGGACTCTATAAACACTGGACCTTATTCTGGTACAGTATATATAGAGCCACTTTCTCACACATAGCTACTCCCCTTATGTATACCTTAAACGCTTCCCACACAGTTAAACGCTTCCCACACAGTCTCAAAGCAGTCAACCGACCCCCCCTTCTTAAAAAAAAGTAGTTCAATAGCTTCAGCAACTTCTTCCTTGAAGATTGCGTCTAACAGTGAGTAAGGGGGAAATCTCCAGGTAAAGGGAGGTATACCTGCCTTTGGAGAGTCAAGCACCAGCAATAGCGGGGAATGATCTGAGTAGGTACGGGGGAGAATCTTACACATCCAAATATTTGTAAGCAGTTGCCTAGTCACAAACCAGTAATCTATTCTGGTGTGGAGATCATGGTATGCAGAATAGTGCGTCCTCCCTTGCGTCAGATGTCGGTGGCGCGAAACATCGCACATATCAAATTGAACCAATGTGATATCCATAGCTTTAGCGGATGCCGATACACGTCTCTCGGGCCATCAGACCTGTCCAGTGCCAGGTCCCTAAACAAGGTTAAAATCACCACTCCACAGGAGTCGTCCACCCAAGTGGAGGCCTACAGTGTCAGTCAGCTTCCTGTAAAAGTCCTAGTTATCGTAATTCGGGCCGTACACTTTAACCAACAGGAATTCAATCCCCTTCCCTTTGCATCTTGTCACAACAAATCGGCCCTCCGTGTCTGTCTCCAAAGGCTCCAGCTTCAGTGCCTTCTAGGGTTCACTCACGTCAACGCCCCTCTTGCATGCGTGGTGAATCCAGCCGCGTGGGTATTGCCTTGCAGCCCTCTAAGACGCAGTATAGTGCTGTCCAGGGGGAAGTGCATCTCCTGCAACCGTACAATGTCAACGTCATGCCTGGTCAAATAACTCAAAATCTTACGTACCTTCCTGTGGTCATTAAGGCCGCACACGTTCCATGTGAGGGCGCTTACTGTGTTAAGGCCAGTGTTTCCAGAGGAACTATACGTACTTGTTGTCATGAACTATTACGTAAATGCAAAGGCAATACATATCCTCACAAAATGCATAACTGTCAGAAACTAGCAGTGTGAGTCTCAATACCGTCCCACCTACGCCAGGCGAATCCCAACTGCGCCTCAACGACAAGTCCCCACACGCCTTTCCCCAACAACCCTCAATAATAAACACAAGCAGTGTGATTCACACAAAGGCAGATGTTGCCCGCCAGGAAGTGCATGTGCTGCAGGTGTACATAGCGCTAACTCCAATTCCCCGCCCATAACAATCTCAATTCTGCAACAGTAGTAACCTCCACAATTAGATATCTAACTCCATGTAGCAGTGACCTCAGCTTTCCCCCGACAAATACCAATTAGACTGTATAACTTGTGGACCACTGCCCGGGACATTGTCAATATATAAACTGCCACCCATCAACGTGGCCTCCTAAAATCCAGACCCCCTCCCCATTCCCAATGCAAGGTGGTATACTATGCCATGAGTTTTGTTTACTGAGACCCCAACAGCATCAAACTCAGTCCTGTTTATCCAGGCTGCCACCAACAGCTCCCACCAGCTCTTCTCTCTCTGGACTAGGGCGCTTCTCTTTGGCCCACTCTTTCAAAGCATTTTGCAGAGTTTTCGGTTCTGTGAAAATCCGTGAGTGGCAATGCCTGTTAACACGCAGCCTGGCAGGGTATAGCATGACATAGTCTATATTCTGGTCTCTCATCTGTCAGTCCGCTTCTTGGACACAAGCTGTGAAGTCTGGGTACAAGGAGATGGTGGACCCCTCATACTGCAGTGTTTGCTTGTTCCTAGCAGCTGCCAACACTGAGTCTCTGTCACTATAATTCAGCAACTGTGCTATTATAGGTCGAGGAGATGCTCCAGGAGGAGGGCTGGGGCCCAACGATCGATGTGCTCTCTCCACCACAAATATAGCCGAGAACACTTCAGCGCCTAGTAGTGTGGTCAGCAAAGTCTCAACAAACTTCCCCATGTTGCCTGTTGGCATTGAATCACTGACCCCTGTGATCCGTAGGTTATTGCAGTGTGAGCGCGCCTCCAAATCTTCAGCCTTGTCTTGGAGGACTTGAAGGACCTTACCCATTTGTTTGTGGTCCGAGTCCATCGACGTCTCTGCCTCCTCCACTTCAGTGACCCTGCGCTCTGCCATGTCCAGGCGTTCCGCATGTTTGTCTAGTCTTTCGGACATCCTGTCCATACAGTAGGAGAGCGCGTCTCTCTTAGTGCCCAAACCTGCCAGGCTACCTTGAAGATTTTTTTCCATCATAACCAACATAGAGTGTATATTGTATTCCGTCTCTTTAGGCATCGGTGTTGCGTGGAATCACTCTCCTCAGTAGTATTATCCCGACCTTTCGACTTCCTGTGATCAAACGTGAGCTTGGGTTGAGTCCTGTCCACTCTGCCCATGTTGCGTCGTGTTGTGTGCTAAGGCACAGGCCGCAATATAGAGAACCAAGCCTTCCCACTCAGCAGACCAATAATAAAAAAAAAACAGCTCACAAGCGTCACACAGCAGCACCTCAATGATCCAGCGTACCAAGGCTCCCCACTGTATCTGGTCACTGCTACTTTCGCCAAGTAGAAATATGCAGGTAAACGAAGCAGCGTCCCTATCATTTCCAGTGCCAAAAACAGGCTTTTGAGAGTACCAAAGCGACAAGCGCACTCCTTGTTTCTTAAGGGGTATAGAACAACTGCCAGTTTGGGCTGGTCGCTCAGCTCACCTCACCTCTGCGCCTCCAGAGCAGTGTAGTCAGATCAAGCGTGCGCAGCCAGTCCGCATAAAAATCCGCTGCACCTCGCGGGAGTTTTACCCACAGTCCTGCGTCTCACTTCAGAGGGTCTTCCACCTCCCCCTGTATTCACACAAAATGGCCAGCTCCCGATATACAAGTGACCCAGGCTTCTACTTCGGGCGTGGCACTCACTTGTGAGTGGTGGAAGGACGGCGAGTCTGGGTCGGGGAGGCCATTCGGTAGCAGTTCACGCTGGTCCATTAGTAGGTGCAGCAGTGGGCACAACGTGAGTCACAGGGAAACTGCGCCTCCGATCGTCGCCAGCGTGGCCATAATGGGAGACCATGCAGCGTGGTTACCGTTCCCTATGGAACTGGGGACGGCGTAGGACCACAGGTAGTATCTCGTAGGGCCGGCTACCATTAACAGCCGTGGGCCGCTCATTGGTTATGGGACGCTGGGCAATTGGGGGAGTGCAGTAATCCAGGCGCGAGGAGTGCGGCTTTCCACACCCGCCTCTCCTCACCCCAGGCCGGTGCTTCCACTTCAGGCGAAGGCCGCAACAACACATCTCACACCGCTCGTCACTGCGATGGGGTAGAGGGCTCGGCTCTGAAGCTGCTCAATGCGTTACAGGTCCATACCGGTACAGCGCTGCGGTAATTCAGGGCTGGTATATCTCGCAGAACCAGGATAATTACAGGATAGTTTGGTGGCTGCACGGAGGCGAGCGCTCAAGCGGCCATCTTGCAGCTCACAAGCTCTGCCCCCCCTTGCCAAACCAAATGTTGAAGTCACCCAGGATTCATAGGTAGGAGTGTAGTGTTATCAGGATTGAAACTGTGTCTAGGTGTGTGTCTGGGAATGTTGCATTGCTAGGCGGAGGTCTGTAAAGATTCAGGAAGTTACAGGAGGAAGATGGTGTAGGATTTCATCTGTGAAAAGGGCCTCACAACCTTGAATGGAAATGTTGTCAGTTTTAGTGATATGTAATGTTTGCCTGAACACAACAGATAGGCTGCCTCCTGTTTGGCCTATTTGATTTTGTGTGATAGTTTGATAGCCTAGATGAATGACTTCATGCTGGACTCAAGCCATATCATTTCCCAACCATGCTTCCTTTATGAAGAGTATGTCAGGTTTTGTGTCAATGAGAAGGTCGTAGATGTGATGTTTGTTTTTAGAGAGCGATTGAGCATTTATTAGTTGACAGTTTAGAGAAAGTGCTTTGATAATAGCGTGACTGTTTTGTAGAAGGGTGAGCAGTATTTGTGAGCTTGTAGCAGGTGTGTCTTTCTTGTGGATATTAGCTGTATGGGGATATCAATCGTGTAACTGTTCTGTATCGTGTTCCTCGTCCAAAAGGCATTTTGATGAGTCTGAGTGTGTATGTGGTGGAGCTGGTGGTTGAGGGTGATTTGGTGAGCTGCGTTGTTTTTATAGAGTAGCCTTGTTATGCAGTAGACATGGAGATGTTGTAAAGAGTGCCATGTTGCTTATTTTTTTTTGCATCTGTTTTGGGTGGATAGTGTATGATTTAGGGGTGGTGGTGCAGCACGTGGGTCATGTAGTAAGGTTCTAAATGTCCAATGAATGAGAGGCGGTTAAAAGAGTTGCTGTGTTGCTGTATATTGTATTCGGTGTGGTGGAATAGAGAAAGCTTGGCACTGCAGTTTGTTTATGGTGTGTGTCAATTGTGTAGTTTGGAAGGTGGGTGTATGTTTGTAGTTTGTGATGGAAAGTATTATGAGGTGCTGTGCGTGAGATTTTGTTGTGCTGGTGTGTGTATTATGTTTTGTTTTGTTTTTGAGGAGTAGTGAAAGGAGGCGCTGATGTATTTGTTTTTTGAGAAGGATTTGTAAGTAAAGTATTGTTGGTGAGTGGAAGTTGTAAGGTAAAGGGGTGGTGATGTGTTTGTGTATAGAGTGTATGTTGTGTGTAACAGCGATGAACTAGAGTTAAGAGTGTTTGTGTCGAATTTGATTACTGAAAGAGATAATATGTGTGTTGCAGTGTAGTCTAAGTGTTGTGCGGTTGTGGTGTTGTGGTAGAAAGAAGAGGAAGGTGTTGGTGGCTGTAAAGATGGAAGGCTGAATACAAGTTTGTTAGTGACAAAAAGGTGTCTGTTAAGAGTAATTAGAGTATGGAGTGTGTGTTTGGATGGGATATAGATAAGTATATTTTGGAATTGGGTTGTGTTAGTGATGAGTGGATTGGTTAGTGTTGTAGGATAGAATTGTGCATTATTTGTAAGTGATGATGTAAATGTGTGGCAGCTGGGATAGAAAGGTGTATAGGTGTGATTTCTGGGGTTTAGTAGTGTATGCTGAGACACTGAAGGTTGTCTATAGTTTTGCTATAGAGATTGCTATACTTTGACCTATATTGACCGAAATCTTCAGTCAGTTCACAGTGACAAAGAAGGCTGCTATCGTAAGCTCAAGATTTAGAGGGCAGGGAACACTTTGACATCGCTAAATATAGGCCCAAAGCACTGTATAGGACTCTTAACACCCTGTTAAGGGAACTCCCGGGGGGACATAATGGTGGGGGGAGACTTTAAACTTGCATGGGACCCAGTTAGAGAATGGAACCAAAATACATATTACCGAACAGGTACAATGTCTTAAAAGTAGATCAACAATTTGAGCCTTGTTGATGCATGATGGCATATGCAACCGGATTTCCAGGACTACTCATTTTATTCCAATGTTCATGCGTCCTACTCTAGGATTAATGATCCATTCATCACTCACTTGCTTCTGCAGACACTCACTGCAGTTGATCTTTCTGATATTTCTATTTCGTGTCATGCTCATCTTAAACTCACTTGGTTAGGGGCGGGGGCCAGTGTTGCTGCGTAGTTCTACACGGTGGCGTCTTTAACCGCATATACTCAGGGGCTCAGTTAAAAGGTTGACTATCACATCAGCGATCCAGGAATACTTGAACATAACACACAATCTAAAGTATCCCTATACACCTGTAGGATGCCTTCAAAACCACTATTACCAGTGACTTAATTACAATTGTAATAGACAGGGCCATAGAAACCTCTTTTGCTTCTAAGTCAAAGAAGTTGTTCATTCTGAGGGGTCATCTAAAATCCCTAAGGATTAACCAGGCGTAGAGTTCCCTCTTCTCCCTGAAACAGCTGTTTTATGATAGGGGTGATAAGGTGGACACATTGTTGGCACGTAAAAACCATTCCCACATCCTTTTTCTCTTGGATCAGAACATATAAATACATTTCAGCAATAAAGGAGGCAGAGAAACAATAGATGTGACATGATTGCTACCAATCTCTTTATAAGCAGGGAAACAAAGGAGAACAGTTGTGTGTACATACCATCCTGTGAATGGACGCCTCTCCGTCTCCCCATAGGGAATTATTAGAAGCTCCTATAACTCCTGAAGAAGTTCATAATCTATGCCAGCGAGTAAAGCTCTAGGACCTGATGGCCTCCTGGTGGACTTCACTAGGGTATATTTGCCAGTCTTTAAAGGCCACCATACTGGTTTATTCAACACCTTCGATCGAGCCACACCCCATCAATGTATAAAGTTGAGATTGCTTTGATACATACAGCATGTAAAGATCCCTTTAACTGTGTATCCTGTCGCTGCATTGCACTTCTAAATAATGATGTCTACACCAAGATTCTAATGCGGTGGCTGGAGCCCTTTATACCGAGCCCGACGGATCAGATCAGATGGACTTCAGGCTGAACCGTCAAGGAGCTGAACTCAAAAATGCCTTGCAAACCTAGTTAAAAAAGCTTGCAGGTGTTGCAATCCATCTCTGCTCCTCTCTCTAGATGCAAAGAAGTTGTTTGATCAGGTTAGCTGTGTCTTCCTTAGGGCAGTTCTACAAAAAAAATTCAAATTAACTGTACGATAAACAAAATCATGGCTGGGCATTTCCGCGCCGGTGGCTAAGATGGTCGCTTAACTGTTAAGATCCAGGTCCCTTGATTTGCTGGAATTGGATTGACATTTTTATCTGCAGCCAGTGGACTAACAATATTAGGCATCCTACCTAGAGCGGCATGTTGTTTTCTCTGCGGGTGCAGGAACCCAAGAAATGTGTGAATTTTGGTGGCTGGATGGCGGTTCGGCCTACACCTCGGGCCCCGTGGCGACAGGTTACTGGTGAGCCTTAGGTTTGAGGATATCGACCCTCGCCGATCTGTTGGCACTGCTCATCGCACTGGACTGCCAATGGTACTCACTCAGTTGCGGAGGCCTGCTGTGGGGGAGATGCTGCGGGAGGCAACAGTATGTATGAGCCCGCATGGCAGCGTTTGAAGGCCGTGAGCCCCACTGCGCACACACAAACGGCCTGCACCTGGCAACTGCATTCTTTCCAGGCTCCCTCCTTCCACCTGCAGCGCCCTTTATCCTGGCTCCTGGGAAGAGGCCCAGGTGGCGATTTTACTAGTCGGACAGAAAGGCAGATCTGATCTGGTGACCTATGCATAGGAAGGTGCATTGACATATGTGGGCCACATCAATTTACATTCCTGAAGCAGGACGATGCATGGCCACACCACCCCTCCTCTCACTCCCACCCAGCCACTACTTATTCTTATATCATTACTCTACGTGGGTGTCCGACTGCTCAGCAGAGCCTGTGCAGCATACCTGGGGCCCACATATCTGGTGACATGCCAGAGGAGGATTAGACCGTACTAGTTGCTTGGCATATGGATGAGTCGGGAGCAGAATTACCTGCACGTTTGAGGCGTTTCCCCGGGGCTGGAGTTTGGCTCATAATGGCTCGTACACGCCCCATTGGCAATGAGTTGCATTTTCCTATTTGCTGTGCATGCACTATACGACATATGCAGGTCCCGCACTCTGAAAATTGCCTGCTCGTGTATTTGAATTTGAATTTAAAAGAATTTATAAAGCGCGCATTCACTATGCGGTTTCTTGGCGCTGGGGGATACTAGTGCCGGGAGTACAGAGAGCTAGGAAAAAAGGCTTGCTAGAACAGAAAGGTTTTAAGAGCCCTACGAAACTCCATGTAGGAGTCGGAAGATCTAATAGGGAGCGGAAGTGTGTTCCAGAAGGTGGGGGCGAGAACAGAAAATTTCAAACCACAGGATCTGCTTTTCTTGAAGCGGGGGATTGAAAGAAAGGATTTGGAGGAAGAGCGCAGGTCTCTAGTTCGGCAGTAGGCTTTAATAGCAGAAGAGATAAAAACAGGGGCCGTGCCTGCACGAGCCTGAAAAGTCAGGCGACCCAGCTTGAAAAGAGCCCGCTGTTTGATGGGTAACCAGTGTCATGATTTGAGTAGGGGGGAGGAGTGGTGGAATTTTGGAAGGCCGTATATCAGGCCGGGGGCCTGGTTCCGCACTAGCTGGAGGCGCTGGAGGGCGTAAGCGGGAACCCCGTTGTATATAATGTTCCCATAATCGATCCGAGACAGGACCATCGCCATTAAAATCAGCTTGAGTGCAGGAAGGGAAAAGAAACTGGAGATTTTCCGGACAATACGCAAAGTAAAAAAACTAGAAGAGACAACAGAACTAATGTGGGAGTGAAGTGTAAAATGTTGGTTTAGAGTGATCCCCAAGGTTTTGACTGAGTGTGAAGGAGAGGGAGATGGGCCTAGGGAGTGGGGCCAAAAGGAAGGGGACCAGGGGTTGCGACTGCCACCGGTCAGGACCAACTCTGTCTTGTCCGGGTTGAGTTTGAGGTGGTTGGAATTCATCCAATCCCGGATAAACAGCATGACCGGTTGGAAGCTGTGAATGCCTGCTGTGGAAGTGGACAAATTAAAAATTAGTTGGAGGTCATCGGCGTAGTTATACACCGTGACCTCCATCTGCTGCAGGGCAAAAACCAGAGGGAAAATATAAAGGTTAAACAATAAAGGGGAAAGGGAGAACCCCTGGGGGACGCCACACTGCTCCTTACGGGGGAGGGCAGAAAAGTCGGCCAAATGGACGGCCTGGGTACGGCCACTCAGGAAGGAGCTGAGCCAGGCCAATATTGGGCCCCCCATGCCCGCTGCCTTGACACGGGAAAGAAGAATAGAATGATCAACTGTGTCAAAGGCGGCGGACAAGTCAAGGAGGACAAGAGCCTGAGGAATGTTAGTGTCCAGCCCCTCCCTAAGCTGATCCATGACCGAAATGACCACTTTCTCGGTGGAATGTCGAGGGCGAAAGCCCGCCTGGCAAGGTGCAAGGTAACCGCTATCCTCCACAAAGGAGCTGAATACCTGAGTGATGTACGACTCAAGGACCTTTCCCAAAAAAGGAAGAAGGGAGATGGGACGTTAGTTTTCCAGGGAAGCGGGGTCAGCCCCGGGTTTTTTTAAGATGGGGATGATGGTGGCGGTTTTAAAGGGGACAGGGACAACACCCATAGTGAGGGAATCGTTCAAGAGGGTAAGGGGAGGGGAAGGACAATCTGAAAAAATCTGGCGCAAAATGTGAGCTGGGCAAATGTCAGCAGGGGAGCCAGATTTGACACGGCTGAGAAAAGGGAGAAAAGCTTCTCTGGTCAATAAAGGAATGTAAGTGAGAGCAGACCTATTGGATGGCGGTTGGGGGTCGCTGAAAGTGGGGGAAGGGGGGGGGGGGGAATATTGGCCTTGATGAGTGGGACTTTCTCAATGGAAAACCTCATTGAGAGAGTCGCAGAGGTCCTGGGAAGGTGGAATTTTTGACGATGTCCTATCAGATGAGGCCAGCTCACGAACAGTAGCAAAGATTTCTCTTGGCTGACTCTCAGCAGCCAGGATTCGCCCAGAGAAATATTCGGCCTTGGCGGCAAGAATATCTCTTTTGTATTCGCTAAGAGTAGAAGTATAGCGTTGCTTGCGAATGGGACAGTAGGCGAGCCTCCGGGCTCGCTCGGCTTGTTGCACCTCCAGTTTTTTGGCTTTGAGGCCAGAACTGAACCACTTGTTCGCATCATGAGCGCGTCTGACTGTGATGCGCTACATGGGGGCTACTTGATCGCAAGCCAGCGGTCGAGGGTGGCTACTTGGGATGACACAGCCAAGCCAGCTAAGTCCGGGCAAGAGGTTGTCAACGAACCACACAGGGAAGGGATATCTACTCTACACCAATTCCTTGCCCAGGTGTTTCTGGGAAAGGAGGGAGTTTTGGTAAGACTAAGGTCCAAAAAAAAAGAAATTAAGAAATGGTCAGACCACATGCAAGGCATAACAGTGGGGGGAGAGACTAGGATGTTTAAAGTCCAAATTTGGTCCAGGGTATGACCTCGAGAGTAGGTGGGGTGGGAACCTGTGAAACAAACTTAAGGCTAAGAAGAAGCTGGGTAAAATCTCTAGACATATTGTCTTCTGCGGGGTCATTGGGCCAAAAATTAAAATCTCCCAGAACTAAAACTGATGCATTGTTGACTACCAGAGTGGCTAGTAGGTCCTGGAAAGCGGGGATAAAACAGGGGCTAGGCTGGGGCGGTCTGTAAACTAAGACACACGTAATGGGGGCCAGGAAGGAAGCGGAACGCACAACCAGGCAATCCGCTGCCGGAATCGTGGGAGAAGGAAGCGTCTGAAAGTGGAGTCCTTTGCGAGCGATCAAGGCAACCCCGCCACCCAACTTCCCCTCCGGGCGGTCAGCGCGGAGTAAGAAGTAGGGGGCCGGTAGAGCCGCAAGGACCCTTGGCAGGGAATCTGAACGAAACCATGTTTCAGTCAGAAACAGGAGATCCGGTTTATTAGAGTCCAAAAAATTAAATAACTCAAGTTGGGGCTTGACTGCAGACCTAGTGTTCAAAAGGAAGGCCGAGATGGTGGAAGGGGAAGTGGAGGAAGGGGGGGAGGGGGAGGGAACCAAAGGAAGAGAGGACAGGGAGGGCAGGGAATCGGGGAGGGAGGACGAGGGCAAGGGTCGGGCTACGCCAAGCGCCTGGGTCTGTAGTAACGTCACGGTCTGGAGAAGCCAAGAACCCTGAAGGGAGCACAACTGTGAGGTAGAATAATTAAGAATGCGAGCATGATGATGTGCCCCTAGCCCCGGCCGGCCGCGGACTTCGGCCCGCCTTCGTCGCGCCCGCTGCGCCCGTCCGCTGCGCGTCCGGTTACCCATGTGCACTTTATGCGGAAGAGCCTCGGACAACTAGACTGCTAACTCTGGTCTCAATCGCCTTCAGGATCCCCCAAGATGGCGCCCGCTTTCCACCCGGCAGGCACAGAGAGCCGCGGGGGAAGAGCTGCCCTCCACGCAACGGCAGAGGAGCCGCGATGGACCGGGGCGAGTGCAGCCACACAGATGGTAAGCCCATAGCGTTCTAAGCATTAAAATACGACAGCAACTTAAAAAATACTGGGCGCCTGCATCTAATCATGCAGAGCGCCAGAAACTGCATGTACACCACACTAGATCATTTGAACATGGTGCGAGGAGACCCCAAACAGAGGAAGCTCCCTTTTGAACATCCCAAGGAGGTGGAATGGCAAAACACCACATGGGGAGATGAGGAAGGCAAGGCTGGCTGTACATACTCTGAACAGTTGACCTGGACAGGTGCCATCGGGGCAGAGCTCCACGTGGGTTTCGTTACGATAGATGCCTGGTTCGACTCACTGACCAGCAGGATTGACCTCATGGGAGTATACCTGGATCAAGAGAACGTTAGACTGGACAATGCAGAGGCACGTGCATCAGGCTTCAAAGATAGAGCAGCAACAACCGCCAAGCAGCAGGAAAAAGTTGAACGCCTCCTAAAAGCTGTGGCAGTCAGGACGAAGATTTGGAGGCAAGATCCGCCGCAATAATATCTGCATTATTGGCAGAGCGAAATCCACGGATATGGGCAGACCAGACCAGTTCATGGAACTACATCTTGCTGAACTGTTTGACTGGCAAATTTCACAACTATATTTGTCATCAAAAGAGCCCATTGATATCTTGCGTGATGCATGCCACTGGGCGCTATGCCAAGTCTCGTTATCGCTCGCCTACTGCACTTTTGCGACAGAGACATGGTTCTTTATCTGGTACGTGAAAACGGCCTTCTAGAATATCAAGTATCATCTATATCCTTTTTGCCAGACCACACAATTGTGGTGCAGGATTCCTTGCGTTAATGCGCAGATTCCAAAGCCCAACTACAGAAACGCGGATTAAAATATGGAATGTTATACCCGGCAAACCTGTGTGTCGAACTAAATGGGAAAGCCCTCTTCTTTGATAACCCCGCTGATGCCATGGCTTTCTGCACACAATATGGCAAGGAACACTCGTCCTGTTTCCGCAGCACTTCAGACCATACGTCACCGAACTTCACGCATCAACATGCACAGACCTTTTTCCGAATGACTGGTGTACTAGCCATGCTGTATGCCCTAGAAACAGCCCTCATTGGTCGCCAGACTGCCTGATCCTCTAGCGACATTTTTGAAATTTACCTGTTCCCGTCTGCTGGAACTGACCCCACATATACTGCCTTCATGTCCAATTCCTAGGTGACCCGTATTGATTTTATGTTTACACTGGGTGTCTGATTGCTGAAGTGTTGCCCACCTACCACAGTGTATACCGAATTGGAAATGGTTGGGGTATTTGCATTTGTTTTCTTTGCTCTTACATGTGGGATACACTGGGTGGTGATGACCCTAGTGTAGGTGGAGGGAGGAGGATGGTGGATGTTGATGGGTTTGATTATGTTCTTTGAGCTTGTTTGGCCAAGAAGAGCTTGTATCACTGACATGCATGTACACCTATACACTTCCACTATTAGGTGAGAGCATCATGAATTGGGTGGATCCTCGCTGCTAAACTCTCATTCCTGTCTTGGAATGTTAGGGGCCCTAATAACCATCACAAAGATGAGCAAATACTCTCTTACCTAGTCAGGCATGAAATAAAGAGTGCATTTCTTCAAGAAACGCACCTACTCCCAGGAGCTTCCTCCACATTTGCATCCTCCTGGGGCCCTAACAGATAGTTTTCCAGTTACAGTACCTCTTCTCATGGAGTATGCATGCTCATACATGAAGGCACACCCTTCCATTATACTGCTAGCATTGTAGATGAGGGAGAGAGATTTGTCATAGTGGCAGGCACCTTTACCAGCCACTGCATGCTCCTGGTTAATGTGTATGCCCTGTATTTCTTCCAGGATCTGTTGTCTGCACTGGGACGCATAGATGCTGATATCATTCTACTGGGAGGGTACCTCAACATGACAGCTGACCCCTGTGCTGGACTTTGGTGCAGGTGGCAAGCTGTTCTCTCTGCGGATCCTTTAGGATATCGCTGACACTTATCTTCTGAAGAACACATAGCATCTGAAGCACGCTAAAACCTCGTCTACTCCGCACCCCAAAATGCATTGTTGCACATTTATTACTGATTCATATCGGCCAATACCAGTCCATGACTGGTGGATGTAAAACAGCTCCCATGAACGCTGTTGGATAACTCACCAGTGCGATTGGTCCTGGAGGTACCATTCCTAAGGGGACTATAGCGCCCCAGGCGATTCCCGGGCACCGCCTTACACAACGAGGTGTTGTGCTCTGAGCTCCAGGCAGCTATAGTAGAATACTTTGAACTCAACAAAGGTACAGTAGCACAAGAGGCTACGGTATGGGACGCCTTCAAGCCCTATATACGTGGAGCCTTCATTTTCAAACACGCTGAGGTGCTACGGGACATGAATTGCATGATACAGACCATCCTGACCTGCAGTCTAGGCCTAGATAAAAAGGAAACATCATATCTGGGAAGATATGTGAGGCCCCGTCGGTATGGGAGGATGTATACTCGGGCCGGATGCTGGGGAGACTACTGTGCCTGCTCTTGGAGGTGGTTGCATACCGAAGATCTGGTTATGGGATGGGAATTGAGTGATGGACAACTACGATGTGGCCACTGAACTTCTCCGATACTAGTCACACCTATATACATTTTGGCCAGACAGGGACAACACTAACCAAACAGTATCTGTCTCAAGTGGTGACGGTCTGAGTCACTGACGCCAGAAACAATGCCTCACTGTACTTATCTCTAGTGAAGAGATTATACAGGCGATTGACACCCACAATAGGTCTAAGGCCCACGGCCTGGGTGGACTCATAGGGGTCTTCTACAAAACCTACAAACATCTCCTCGTGCTGCATCTGTTGGAAATTTATGCCAAAGCCTTGCAATCTGGTACCCTTCTTTGCAGGAAGCGGTGATCACCCTGTTACTGTAACGGGGTAAGGACCCATAACCCTGCCCATCATACCGCCCACTGTAATTACTAAATTTCGACAATAAAATACTTGCTAAACTCCTTGCGACTCGGTTGACATTACTGAGGGACCAGATTATTTCTCCAGCGCAATCTGACTTTGTCCCACATTGATAAGCGCATTTTTCTCGGTAATGAAAAGGATCTTGCCGAGTGTCCCTGCGGCTGTCACCATGTTGGACACTGAGAAGGCGTTTGATTAGTTGAAATGGTCCTTCCTACACGCAACACTACTTAAATAGGGGTTACCATGGGGGTTCATTGCACTCACTATGGTCTTATACTTACACCCAGTTGCCAGGCTGTGGATCAACGGCTCCCTTCTGGATGGGGGTACCAGGCAAGGGTGCCTCCTTTCGCCACTCCTATTTATCACAGCCATGGATTCTCTAGCCTGCCATTTACAAGAGAAACACCTGCATTGCAGCTTGCATTTCGTCCCTTGGCCCCTGATCATCTTCTGCAACATTTTGATGTTCATAAGGCATCTGAATGACAACCTAGCCCCTATTGTATGGGAGATTGGCCCGTACTTCGGGCTCTCTCTGGTCTTCAGATAAATCCGTCGAAATCTGAGCTGTTCCCCCACACTGATGCCACTACCCCAGTGATTTGTGAATATCTTCTCACCTGGTGCGACGAGCCGTAGAAAATTCTTGGCATTATCTTGCACCGTGATAAAGAGCAAGTGATCGGCTGAACTATGGTCTGGCTATAGATAGGTTGACCACACATTAACCGATGGCTTTGACTCCCTCTTTCCAGGATGGGCTGTATCTCTATCATTAAAATGGTTGTCCTCCCCAGATATCTGTACTATTTCCTGAACATACCAATCCTATTTACTAATAACTTCTTAACACCCTGAGTATCCCCATATTATGACTGATTTGGGCTGGCCACAGGCCCAGAATACAATAGTGTTTGTAGGTTCTTCCCTAAGTAGAGGAGGGTTTGGAGTGCCTGACCTCCAGCTGTATTATCTCACTGCTCAGTGCCAATTTGCTCATCATTGGTACCATACAAACGCACGTCTTCCCTACACCAGACCTGAGAAGGACCAGGCAGCACCAATTCTATTGCAATCCCTGCTCCCGAAAGGCAATAAACTGGATGCCGTGGAGATCTAAACCTTATCCACTTTTGTAATTTCACATTTTTATGTAAAAAAATAAATGTGTGGCCAAAATAAGACCCATTTAATCTAGATTTGTTTTCACCTCCATATTTTCTGTGAAGTTCAAAACGAAAAAGCTAAGAGGCTGATGCATGCACCATGAAAGTCTTCAAACACATAAGCGAGATATGGCATGTAGCATTGAAGGACACATCCAGTGAAAATACATACTGCAGTACGTTTAATAAACGCACCCCTTAGCTTAGACTGAAGGGACAGAGTTGTGTTTCTCCACTGTGTCCTTAGGGTACTCTTAACAGTTATTGACACTTATTCAAGATGCAGTTCATTAAGGTTTACCTCTGTAACATTTGGCCAGATCAGTACGTATGCAAGATCTGTATTTTATAGTTGAATTCAGCCTAATATGGTGTGTGCACTTGCCTTGAAGCAACGATATTTCACTGTCGGCTAACTTTTTAAGAATATATATTTCAAATGCTCTTGCAATCGCTCCTTTATCACCGACATCTATATTGCTCAATAAAAGAATACAATAAAAGCCATGCTTTATGATGGTGTTCTTATCTGGTGTGATGCTTGACTTGGCATTCTACTGGTGGCACTTGTCTTTTTTATGACATTATCAGTACTGCTTTCTGAGGACTCAGCCTGTAGTATTTCTGTAACCTGTCTGCATCCATCCATGCACTTTCTCTCCCATTCATTGCTTGCTCATTCAACCCATTCACACAAACATGCACCTTGATAAGCACTTACACTTATTCATCCATCCTCTCACTTATCCCTCTAACTGATAAGTCCTTCTCACATTCACCCACACAGCCAGCCGCACAAACACACACACGCTTGACAAATGGCGAAGAAGCTTCTTCATTTACAAAATAGCTCCACTAATTGGCGGGACCACTGCTTGATTAAAATTAGTATTTAGGATTCCAAAAAAAAGGATCCAACATAGAAATCGAAAATTGAACTAAAAATAGATATTTTGTTGGCTCTCATTCTAGCAGAGAAATTTTGTTATTGATAGTTAAAAGAGCATGAAATGCGTGTCAGAACTATTTGATAGGAAGCAGGATAAATTCGACCATGCAATTTCGTAGGAGTTGTAATATAACTTGAGAAAATAGTAACTGTAACCTGAAGTAGTTTTGTGTACGCTGTGCTCCTAAATCATTTCAGGGTCAGCATCGGGAGAACCTAACCGTTCGGCAGCCTACGCTTTAAAAACCACTGCCTGAAGCAAAGTCTTTAAAAAGCCATGACACTTTGTAAAGGTTAAAGTGAACAAATATGCCATCAAAATGCTCATCGTTTATTATTATGGTTGTGTTTTGTAAAACACTTATAGTCTTGTAGTCCTAAGGCTAATAATAAAAAGAGAAACATTTTACGACGGTGTACTGTGTGTTAGTTTATCCTTATTTCTAAAGAACGAATATTCTAAACCAACGTGCTTTCGAATCAAGTGAATAGTTGACGCTATTAGAAATATAATGAAGAAACCCACCGCCACACTCCTCAATCCTGCTTTTTTTTAGACAAAAGCGTTTGCAAACTCACCCATTTTAAACCAATAGTCAAGTATTTTATTTGCTTTGTGTTAGTGATTAAATGTTTTAGAAAATCTCAGTACAAAGATCTCCTTCTGTCTGTTGTTCACAGCATTATAATCAATACTGTTAGCTCTGGCACCATTGGTGCGGGTCTCCCTTCCATTTTCTTGCTGTGGCCTCCTGTGTTTTTGCTATGTTTTTGCTGGTCTAGATGCTTTGGGCACTTTGCCACTGCTATTCAGTGCCAAAGTGCAAGTGCTCCCTAAGGTTAAGTATTGTAATGGATTAGTGACTCCATGATTGGCCTTTTTGGTTTACCTGTCAGACCATAGTACAGTGCACCGCGTGTGCCCAGGGCTGTAAATCAAATGCTGCTGGTGGGCTTGCTGCACTGTTTGTGCCACCCACTGGAGCAGCTTGTAACCTATGGCTCAGGCCTGCCATTGCAGATACTGTGTGCAGCCTGGTGGAGAACCGGGCCTCATGGGCCTGGCGGCGCAGGGCACGCCTTAAATCCCTGAGTTCACCTGCCTTGTCGAACAGAGACACGAGACACTCTGCTGGGCGTAGAAAACCAGGTTTATTAGCTGCAGCCAAGCACAGTTACCCCAGAAGTTACATATAAGGTAGGTTCTGAGGAGACTGCCACTTCAATCCATGGCGCACAATCTTTTATAGCACACATATTTACAAAGTTTACTCCCGATACATACAAAGCAGGCCAATAGAAAAAGTTGTCCCAAATACGCCCCTTTCTCAAACCCCGTGTGTTACCCCTCCCAACAAATTAATCAGTGCTAGTACCGACAATCCAATTTGCAGGTGGCAGGACGTATTTGTGTGCCTCAAAGGATTGTTGTGTAACAAGAGAATACAAGGAGAGAATAGCGAAGGCCTGTTGGATAAGATAATGTAAGGAAAGAATAGGAGAAGCCAAATCTTCAGTTGAGACCGGGATCAATCAACCCAGACATGGATTAGCAAACTCGGCCAGACCCTGACATCGGTTTCGTAAACAAGGGCAGGGAGTTACTCTTTAACAGAAGTGACACGTAGCAGCTGAGAAAAGCGAAAACACTTCGTTCGCCGTGCTGCCTGAGTGAGTGCAACAGAAAATGGGGACGAGACACAAAATAGTGGCTAAATACGGGACGTAGTCAGAAACCGAAGAACCTCACTGGGGCTGCCATGTCGACTAGGCAAATGCACTGTATGTAAAAGGTAGGACATGCCATGATGTGTGTGGCATGTCCTGATAGTGAATTGCAACCAATTTCGTTTTTCACTACCTGTTCCCATTGGCCAGAATGGGCAGTTAGATTAAAACATGTTATAATCCTAACTGGCTCAGGGAATTAGGTAGAAGTGCGAGTTTAGTATGCCTGAACTCAGAATGATAAAATACATCTTTTAGTGAAGTTGTTTTTAGCATTCTGTGTTTGGTAATACCCCTTTTAGAAAGTAGGTATTTTGTTGCCTAACCATCCAAACCTGCCTCTGCTAGGTTGTGTATTCCATGTCTGGTTTGTGAGTGACAGGGGCTGGGATGGCTCCAGGAGGTATAGGGTGAGTCAACACAAGGCTGAATAGACCTATCTGCATGAGGAGTGGTGGTAGGAGTAGCACCTGGGCCTGAATAGGGCTGTGCCTACCTTCCACAATGCTGGCTCCACCTCCTGTGGTGTGTCTGATGACCCTGGCCCACACTGACAAAGGAATAAGTTGTGCACTGGCAGAATGCACCCAGAACTGGTTTGGACTAGGTATAGACACTCTCTACCTTCAGAGACAAAGGATTTACGAGTATAAAAAGGGGGACCCAGACCCCAGAATTTTATATCACTTCTGGGAATCAAGACAAACCTTTGCTGAGTGGAAGAACTAGGAAGCTGAGCCAAAGAAAGGAGAAGAGGACTGAGTGTGCTGTTCATAATCTTGTGGAAGATCTCCAAGGGCTTGAACTTTGAGCTTGCCTCCTGCCTGAAGTCTCAGGGATACAAAACTTCACCACCAGCTCCCCCCTGAATTCCCTTGCTGGGAATTGAAGTGCCTGCTGTTGTGCTGGGCCTTCTGAGAGACTGCGTGTTGCTGGAAGCGCGACTCAACGACAAGAAGTGTGTCGCCGCTGCAACAGTTGCCATCGCATCACCGAAGCACGCTGCATCACCGGAGAAGCGTGCTTCCGCCGCAGAGGTCGCCATCGCATCACCGGAGAAGCGTGTCGCAGAGCCTGTCGCCGCTCAGCCGATCACTGAGTCTCCACCGGGCGTGTACTCATACCTCTACGTTGTCGCATCGTAACCAAGATGCCATTTTGTCGCATCGCACCGGAGCGTCATCGTATTGTACCTGAGAGCAGTAAGAAACCAACGCATCACCTCCCCACACAGTAAGGGAGCGAGCATCAACCCCCCTGCGCAGCAGTAAGGAACCGACGCATCCACTCCCCTGAGTGTAAGGAACCGATGCATCACCTTCCCTGCGACCCTTTTGTTTTCTTTGCATTACTGTGAGAGTAAAGGTGTTGCATTTACATCTAAAGTGGACTAAGCTATTTCTACCATTTTAAAGGCTTATTTGGAGTACAGTATTGTGGATCTTTGTCGTTTGGTCTTGTGTTATGTCTAATAAAGATTACTTAATTTTCTAAACCTGTGTGCTGACCTTCGGTAGTGTTTTCTCTGTATTACTGTATGCGTTCACAAATGCTTTACACACTGCCTCTGAGATAAGCCTGTCTGCTTGGGCCAAGCTAACAAGGGGGTAAGCAGGGGTTATTTTAGTAGTGTAGCCTCTTACCCTGACTAGAAGCAAGGGTATCTATTTGGTCAAAGGTACTTACCTCTGCCAACTAGAGACCCCCATATCTAACATTGGTGGTCAGCGGTGGGGATTTGGACTTGCATTTTCGATTCATATACAGTGATTGGAAAACCTCAAGGCTCTGTACAAGACATTGAAAAAATCTCTTTGAAAGGCCTCACTGGGAAAGAGGAATACCAAAAGGTGCTGAGGGCCTGGGTAGAATCTGGGAATGCCAGTGAGCATCCTGAGGAGCCGTGGTGGAGGCAGAGAATTTCGATGGGCAGCTTGAGAGGCCAGTGTGCCCAACCAGGGAGAAAGTATCTTTCAGAGTGGGCAGCAGTGTTTCTTCCAAGGGCCTGTCCCCGGGAGAGCAGGAGGACAGGGAGAGGGAGAGAGTGCATAAGTTGAAGTTAGCCAAGCTCAAAATAGATGGTGTTAGAAATGGGGTCTCTGGTTGGCAGTGGCTTGCGCCAATGTCCAAATAGGGACCCTTCTTCCTAAGTCAGGGCGAGAGGGCTACCCTCTTTGATAACCCCTGCTCAACCCTGTGGTAACGTAGCACGAGCAGTTAGGCCTATCTCAGAGGCAGTGTGTGGAGCATTTATGACCATGCACAATAAGGGAGTAACAACACCACAAAAGGACAGAACTCAAGTAGGTATAGAAAAATAGTATCTTTATCTAAGGTTTAACTCAAGACTCTCAAATCGTTTCAACAAGCCACAATGCACGTAAATCAGTAGGGACTTAAGAATGCACTAACATATTCACCAGAACGTGGCACTGACTGAGTTCAAGGCCGGGGCATACGCAACCCGTTGCGCACCAGGTACCTGCCTTTGGAAGGGGACACAGCACGCAGCTTCTCGAAGAAGCAGAGACGGTGACAGGTGGACTCCCAGCAACCACAAGTCTCGGCTGCCGTGGGCCGTAGCGTGCACCCACAATGATTCGGGCACTCGAGGACAGGCAGGCTCTCAGCAGCAGCATGCAGCAGCAGCAAAGGGCTGCAGCGGCCCGGGCTGGTGGTGGCGATGACCCTCGGTAATCAGCTCCGTGGTGGGCTCACAGCAGCAGCAGCTCTCTCTTGGCTGTGGTGGCCCACGAGACAATAGCGAAAATCTTTGACAATGATGAACCAAATGCAGGCACACACACTGTGGCAACTCACCCTTAGCTGCGACGGTCCACAGAACAAATCACGATGAGGCAAAGTTTGCAAAGGTGCGGGCACTCAGTGGCAGCAGCTCTCTCTTAGCTGCAGAGGCCCACAGGACAAATCACGATGAGGCAAAATTGACAAAGGTGCGGGCACTTAACGGCAGCAGCTCTCTCTCTTAGCTGCGGCGGGCCACAGGACAAATCATGATGATGCACAATTGGTTAAGGTGCCGGCACTCAGCGGCAGCAGCTCTCTCTTAGCTGCGGCGGTCCGCAGGACAAATTACGGTGATGCAATGTTGGCAAGGGTGCGGGCACTCAGCAGCAGCAGCTATCTCTTAGTTGCGGCGGCCCACAGGACAAATCACGATGAGGCAAGTTGGCAAAGGTGCGGGCACTCAGCGGCAGCAGCTATCTCTTAGCTGCGTCGGCACACATGACAAATCATGAGGATGCAAGGTTGGCCAAGGTGCGGGCACTCAGCGGCAGCAGCTTTCTCTTAGCTGCGGCAGCCCACAGGCCAAAGGATGATCTCGACCAGGCTGGCACAACAGTGGGCACTCAGTGGCTACAAATCACGAGGATGCAAGGTTGGCCAAGGTACGGCCACTCAGCGGCAGCAGCTCTCTCTTAGCTTCGACGGCTCAAATGACAAATCATGAGGATGCAGAGTTGGCAAAGTTGCGGGCACTCAGCGGCAGCAGATCTCCCTTAGCTGTGACGGTCCACAGAACAAATCACAATGAGGCAAAGTTGGCAAAGGTGCGGGCACTCAGCGGCAGCAGCTCTCTCTTAGCTGCGGCGGCTCACATGACAAATTACGATGATGCAAAGTTGACAAAGGTGCATGCACTCAGCGGCAGCAGCTTTCTCTTAGCTGCGGCGGCCCACAGGACAAAGGATGATTTCGACCAGGCCGGCACAACAGTGGGCACTCAGCTGCTACCCACGCCAATGATGCCACTTCTAACAGATGGTCAGAGGGACATCGAGACCAAGAAAATAGAAATTGGTATGGAATTAGAAATGAAGAAGTTAGCCTTAGAGGATAGGAAAATGCATCTTGAACATGAGAGAGTATTGAGAGAATTGGAACTCTAAGCCAAATGTTTAGAGGTTCTCCCTCTGGTGGCAGCGCACCACCAGTGCCTGTAGAAGCAAGGCCCTACATCCCCAAAGAAGTAGTTAAGGATTTCCACAAAGATAAGGATATTGGCCAATGATTTAGGGCTTATGAAGCTGCAATGTTGGCCCACCGGGTCCCTGAAAAGGATTGGGGCCGCTTTGTTGGTAATGGGCGGGACACATTGTTAGATTTACCTACAGAGGAGCAGGTGTCCTATTCCCACATGAAGGGAGCCCTAATGTAGAGATATCGTTTGACCCCAGAGTTGTACAGACTAAGGTTTAGGACTTGCAAGAAACTGGAGTGTACCACCTGGGTGGATTATGTGTCTTTCTTTTGCAGAGCATTGGATGGTTGGGTGAAGGGTAGCAAAGTGGATAATTTGGAGGCGCTCTATGATTTGTTTGCATGGGAAAACTTGTCCAATTATTGTTTTCCAGAGCTACGCTAGCACCTGATTTATAGTAAGCTTAGGAAGCTTGATGAGGAGGCGGACCGCTATGTGAAACCCGGGTCCACAAAGGTGGGCAGTGTCCCCAGCGGAGGAGTGGGGGGACAAGGGTAAACTGAGGGAGTTTACCTGGATAAAATGCATTGGGGATTAACTTCTTTTCAGACACAAACTGACAGCTGTCACACTGGCTCCGGTGTCTCTAAGAGCCTCCACTCTATGGCCATTGATGGTCACCCACTGCCTGTACTTTTTAGTGTTATCAGGCAGCTGGGTCCTAGGGACCAACTCGATGTCTCCTAAAGAGGCAAGGGACATCTTTGCGGGACCACACCCACCTTGGGCACCTATCTCCTCACCCAGGACTACACTAGCCATCTGCCGGGGTGGTGCACTCTTGGGTGCGGTTTTCCCATATAGGGTACATCTAGCATCATAAGAACAGTGGCCGACTTGACCACACTTAAAACAGGTTATGGGCCCCCTGTGAAAAGGCTTATCTGTTGGGCCCCTGCCTTCTTCTCAGGGGGAGACTGAGAACCCTTTCCTTGGTGATTACTTTGGGCCCCTTTCTGGAACTCCCTCAGTTTACCCTTGTCCCCCCACTCTTCTGCTGGGGACCCTGCCCACCTTTGGCTGAGTCTCCTATGTGACCCTTGTGGACCCTGGTACTGACCCAGCGGTCCGCCTCCTCAGCAAGCTTCCTAGGGTTAGTCAGCTTGCTATCTATCAGATGCTGCTGCAGCTCTGGAAAACAATTATCAGACAAGTGCTCCCATGCAATCAAATCAAAGAGACCTTGAAAATCATTAACCTTGCTGCCTTTTACCCAACCATCCAATGCTCTGCAAAAGAAAGTGAAATATTCAACCCAAGTACTGTTATCTAAGTTTTTGCATTTCCTGAAATTGCCTATAGAGCTCAGGTGTCAAACCATATCTAGACATCAATGCATCTTTCATGTGGCTGTATGAATTGTGGACATCAGAAGGCAAGTCTAACAATGTATCCCGCCCCTCACTAAGGAACCTTCCCCTACAACCCCGCTCCCCAATCTCTCTCAGGGACCCGGTGGGAAGACATGGCTACCTCATAGGCTCTGAACCACTGACCAATATCATCATTTTTGTAAAACTCTTTCACCACATCCTTGGGAATATACACTCTACTTTCTGTATGTACTGACGGTATGCTGCCACCAGAGGGAGTAATTTCTAAACGTTTAGCTTTTAACTCCAACTCCCTCAAAACTTTTTCATGCTCAAACTGCATTTTCTTTTCTTCAAGATCTAACTTTCTATTTTCTAATTCCAACTGCCTATCCACCTTGAATCTGGTCATCTCCATTTCATGCCTTCTTGATCTTTCTCTGTCCTCTAAGTCCTCTGGTGACAGACTTTTGTTAGAGCCAATGCTACCTGCACTTCTTGTTGCACAATTGCATCATCATCCTCCTCAATCACAGGAGTTGTCCTTGCTTCTACCCAGGCCCTCAGCGCCTTGTAGAATTCTTCCTTCACTTTAAATCCAGAAGTGGAAACATTGAATTTTTGCAAAAGTACTTAATCTGCTTTACTGTGTAGCATTCCAGCCTCTCTTCTTCCCATTCGCAATTAAAGGAGGCTACAGATTCTGCTCTCTCTACTGAATTAGGCATTTCTCAAAAATAGGCAATCCAAAAATCAAAATCAAAAGGTTATGGTCTGCACTCACTAAGTAGTGTTCACCAGTCACTGTAAATGAGGCACAAATGCAAATCCAGAATCCCACCGCTCCCACCAATGTTAGATTTGGGGGTCTCTGGTTGGCACAGGTAGGTACTTGTGACAAACAGAGACCCTCTCCTCTAGTCAGGGAAAGGGGATTACACACCTAAAATAACCCCAGCTCACCCTCTAGGTTGCCTGGCGCGAGCAGTCAAGGCTTATTTCAGAGGCGTTGTAAGTTAAGAAGTTGTGACCACGCACAGTAACCCAGTGACAACACTACAAATGGACACCACACAGGTTTTATATAAAAAATAAGTAGACTTTATATAGATTTACCACAAGACCATAAACAACAAAAATACACACTATGTTTACTTTAAGATGGTAGATTTAAGCTTAGTTAATTTCTTAGATGCGACACTCTGCGTCAATGTACCTTAAGTTGCATTGCGCTTCCACGACAAGCAATGTCGCAGCGATGGCAAATGCGGCAAAGTTCAGATACAAAGAAGTAAAGAAGTGAAGATCTTCCAGATGCGGCACGCTTCTCGGGGATGCGAGAAGTTCTCGGTCTGATGCGTGGACTACAGCGGCGACATCCAAGATGCGACGGCAGCAGCTCCAGCAGCGACGCTCTTCTCCCATGATGCGTGAAGCTTCTGCTCGATGCAACAACTACATCGGCGACATCCAAGCAGCTCCGACGGCGGCGTGCTTCTCGGGGATGCGAGGTGCTCTTGGTCGATGCGGTGCAATGCGACAGTTCCAGTGGCGACACCCTCCTTCTCCGGAGTTGCGACGGCAGGCACAGCAACGGCGACAGGCTCCGACCTCGTTGCGAGATTCTTCTCCTGATGCGGTGCAGTGCGACAGCTCCAGCGGCAACACCCTCCTTCTTCGGAGTTGCGACGGCAGCAGCAGCGACAGCGACATGCTTCCTCTTCGTTGCAGCACGCTTCTCTCCGATGCGGTGCAGTGCGACAGTTCCAGCTGCGACACCCTCCTTTCTCCAGAGTTGAGACGGCAGGCACAGCGGCGGCGACAGGCTTCTTCTCGTTGAGTCGTGCTTTCAGCCCCTTGCGACACGCAGTTCCTCAGAAGGCCCAAAACAGCAGCAGGCACTTCCAAAAGAACTCTAGGGAGCTGGGGGTGAAGTCTGATGTCCCAGAGACTTCAGCAGGAGGCACGCTCTTTTCCAAGCCCTTGGAGATCCTTCACAAGTTGAAAGCAAAGTTACAAAATTCCATTTTCCTTCCTTTGGCAGTAAGGCAACCACTGCAGGCCAATCCCCCAAGCAGCACTTCAGCTTGGGAATAGTCTCTCCCTAGTTTCTTCAAGTTCCTCTCCTCGGTAAAGGTTTCTTCTTGTAGTCCAAAAGTGATCTAATTTCATGGGATCAGGGTCCCAATATTTATACCCAAAAATCCTTTGTTCTCTGAGGGGAGAGGGCCTTTGCCTAGTCCAAACCAGTTCCTGAGCACTTTGTTTACCAGACCTCTCCTTCCCTTTCACAGTGCAGGGCAGAGACATCAGACGCCCCACAGGAGGTGGAGCCCACATTGTGGAAGGCAGGCACAGCCCTATTCAGAGTTCAGGTGCACTCATCCCTCCCATCTTGATGCAGATCTCATTATTCACCACTGGGTGACTCAGCCTGTCTCCTGGAATTCCCCAGCCCTGTCACTCACAGAAACCAGACATTTGAATACACATCCTAGCAGAGGCAGGTTTGAATGGTTAGACTAGCAAATACCTACTTTCTAAAAGGGATATTTGCAAACACAGAATATTAAAATAAACTTTACTAAAAGATGTATTTTATTATTCTGAGTTCAGGCATACTAAACTCGAATTTCTACCATGTTCTCTGAGCCTGTTAGGATTATAAAATGTAACCATTCTAACAGCCCATTCTGGTCTGGAGAACAGGTAGCCTTGCAATAGCGAAAACCAAAAATGGCTGTAATTCACTATTAGGACATGCCACACACATCAGGGCTTGTCCTACCTTATACTTACAATGCACCCTGCCCATGGGCCTACCATAGGAGGTTACTGATATGAAGAAAAGGGAAGGTTTAGGGACTGGCAAGTGGGTGCACTTGCCAAGTCAGCGTGACAGTGCCAAACTGCACGCAGACTCTGCAATGGCAGACCTTAGACACATTTTACAAGGCTGCTTCTGTGGGTGGCACAACCAGTGCTGCAGGCCCACCAGCAGTATTTGGATTACACGCCCTGGTACACTCAGTGCACTAGACTAGTGTCTGACAAGTAAACCAAAATAGCCAAACATGGAATCACTAATCCATATATCAATTTACAATAGGGAACACTTGCACTGTGGCACTGAATAGCAGTGGCGCAGTGCCCAAAGCATCTAACACCAGCAAAAATACATGAGTCAACAGGAAAAATGGAAGGGAGACCCACGCCAATGGTGCCAGGTCTAACAGCCGTCATTAGTAAAGTGATATGCCTCTTTACATGGCTTTGGGAAGAGGGAAGAATAAGGAATGGACAAATAAAAAGAACGAAGAGCTTGGCCTACTTGAGATGTTGACTGGCCCCTGCTTGTGTTAGTGGCAAATAGGCCTCCTGCCTTCCCCCAAACAAACGGTTAAAAATCTGGGAGTATGGGAGTATGGGTTGACTCTGCATTGACCTTCCAGGCTCGAACTAAGGCGGTAGCTGGAGTCTGCTTTAGGCTCTTGCATGATCCTAAACCTCTGTTGGGTTTTTCCGATGCTAACACCTGTCAGGTTATTATTCAGGCCACTGTACTATCCAGGCTGGACTATGCAAGCTCTTTGTACCTAGGGGCCAACAGAGCAGAAATACGTCGCTTGCATAGGGCACAGAACGTTGCCTGCCGAGAACATGCTCTATTTCCTCAGCAAACTACACTAGCTTCAGGTGGAGAAACGTATCAATTTCGAAGCCCTTTGTATCTCCCATTGAATTCTGAACGCCCAATCCCCCGATATTTTAGTCAATCTCCTCACGCCCTACAAATCCAGCTGCGCTCTACTGGTCAGCATCTGGCGGCTGTTCCTTGGGTAAAGAAAGCAAGGGCAAGAGTGCGCTCTTTCCGTCTTCTTGCCCCTAAACTTTGGAATTCCCTCCTTGTGAGCATCAGAAGCATCAAAAAGCATGTCATTCCGAAAGGCAATTAAAACATATCTCTTTCCCAAGTAATCTACTTCCTTCTCATCTACCCTCTTTGCTCTTCAGTTTGTTTGAGATCAGCGCTGGGATGCCCCTTTGCTGGGGCAGCAATGTGATTTACAAAATCAATAACATAACATATCAGGCGTATTTGCAGCTCCGAGCATTTGGGCGAGGATGTAGTGTTTGGGGCAAGGACTTCGACCGCTCTGTGCTCGTCTGCCTCAGTTGCACAATAGTGGATTAGGATCTAACGGTATCTAAGTCTGCTGTGGAGGTGGGGGCAGAGGCTTCTGCGTCACCTGGTAGTGCACCCTAAAAATCATGCAGAATAGCATCTCAGTTACCTGCTATAGGGATTTTGTGAAGGCCTAAGGTATCTTCAATGCAAGTTGCCACACTTTCTGCCTCTGCCCACAGTAGCAGCAACTGTCTCCAGGCCATTGAGGTTGGAGGGTCAGGTGACTTCCATCATTTTGTGATCAGGCACTTGGCTGTCAGTTTACCCAGGTCTAGAAAGTGAGAGGTGACCTTCTGCCGTTTAACTCCCGGGTAGGGGTGTAATATATACTCCTCCCAGTTGTGTGATAGTGTACGGCAAAGGGAGTGCCGACCGAGCGTCAGTAAGTTGGCAAAGATGGGCAGGCCTGTAGCATGTGAAGGAAATCAGCATCAGTGGCCAGTCACCTAGGGCAGGCAGCATGTGCGCAGTGAAAACATCTGTTTATTTTGGCTGGGGTGAGGTATGCTCTTTGGCTTATGTAATGTTGGATGAGGTGGAAGCGAGCGTTGCGGGGAATATAGGTGGGACTGCTCAAAACCTCAGCCCATACCTTATTAGCTAAGGGGCGATGTCAGTCTGCTTCCCGGTGTTCCCTCAATGGTATTAGCACCACTCATGTGTGTTGGTGTATTGAGTCAGCACACCATTTGGTGAGATGCCTACTCCTCCCCATGACGTGCTAATACTGGATGGTCAGATGCGTAGTGTGTTCTGTGGCCTTGTCCCCTCCCATTTGTCACCCAGTGCAGAAATCAGGGAGCTTTACAGTAGAAACTGATTGGCAGGTAAGTCATTTCTTTGTGTTAGAATAGAGTGTCATTGGGAAGTGGGTTACCATCCTGCTATAAATCGCCTAGCATTTAATTCCCACCTCCAGTGAGGCCAACAGTTCTGCGGCGGATGTGATAACGCCGTCTCGCAACGTGATTTGAAGGGGCAGTGCTGATGCATAAGGCTCCGTTTATTGTGTGATGTAGACACTACTACCTAAGCATTGGTATGCAACCTCCCAAAAGTAGTGGCTCGGGTTATCTGCATTTGGTGCAGCGGTGGAATAGCCGGATTATGGACGCCATAGATTAGGGCTATGGGACAGTAGCAGTGCCATATAACTGAAGTTCCGTCAGCCATCTCCCTACCCATTGCAGCTGAGAGGCAAGATAGTGTTGCTCCATTTTGGGGACCGGCAGTCCCCCACTATCCATTGGTTGGTAAAGTTTGGTAAGGGCTACTCAGCAACAGGAGTTGTCCCATGTAAATTCGCTCATCCTCTGTTCAAACATACAAAAAAGGGAAGGTAAAATGTACAGAGGCAGGTTGGTGAAATAGTTTAGTAGCCTGGGTAGTGCCACCATTTTCAGTAGAGCTATCCGGCCCGTGACCGATTGGGAATGGGAGCCAAAAGGACAACTGTAACCAGAGTGCAATGATCGCCTTCCCCAGGTTACCGTCTAGAAGGTCCTCTTGCTGGTGATGTATTCTAACTCCTAGATAGGGTACGCTGTCCAGCTTCTACTGTATGTGACCTCCATTGAGAGTGAGAGCTGGTTCTGGGCACCCGGACGCAAAAGAGTAGACATAGGACTTGCTCCAATTTTTTTTTATACCGGAAGGAGCTGAGAAGGAGGATATTAAGGGTTTTGTATGTAAGCTGCTGAGGGAGGGGGTGTTGAAAGACCGACCAGTCATCAACTTAGAAGCCGAGATTCAGAGAGTGCATAGGGACCCCTTTAAGTTGCATCTCGATAGGAAAGCCCCCAGGAAAATCCTAGTGAATTTTCAGACCTACAGCGTAAAAGAGCTGATCCTGGGGAGGGCTCCGACAGGGTCGGCACTTCATGATTTGTGTATTGAAGAACCTTCGCACTCCTCGTGTATTTTTGTTTATTGATGGTCTTGGGATCAAGTTAAGTGGGTGCTATTCGGCAATTCCTCCTGAGTAAGAGGAAGAGAAATATGAACGAGTTGCATTATCCCTTACGTGAATAACGTCCCCAAATGCACTCAGAAAGAAATACTTCGTAAACCGTTTGTTGCAATATTTTTAATAAAGTTTTAATTTGAATTCCTCTGTTCAATTTCCTCGATGTTATATTCACATCATATGTATATTTTCAACATAGCCTGATGCATTTTAGGCACTGAGCCCTTCATCAGTGGCTTCCTTCCACTGTTGAGAAATGTACACAACGTTATAGTGTCTCCTGTTACAATTTGAATGGTACAAACACATATACCTGTATTAAACCAGTTCAGCTAGCTAGGGTCCTTATATCCCTGTGTAGTCCCAGTGGTGAAAGTGTCTTTATCTGAAAGTCAAGAAACTTATGAATGTTTACCAATGTGGTGTTTAAAGCAAAGTGAAATGTGATCCTCGTGAAAAAGTGTCTTAGATGATGCATGCACGAGTCGCAAGCGGATAGCAGGAATCAGAGAAAACAACCATAGTTTGAACATACTTAAACGTGGTTTATGAACATAAACGCACATATGAGAAATAACGTGCTGTATCTAAAACGACATGGATTTGATAAAAGATATGCTATAGGACTGAGTCCCAAAGTTCCCGGGTATAACAAAAACTCCAATAAGGCAAACACTTACAATCTGAAGTTCTTCTGCGTTTTCATTCGAGTACCGGCAAGTTTTACAACCACTTAGTCTAAAAAGACAACGGGTGTTCATTAGAGATAACCGATCATATGCCATGTTTAAACCGGCTAGTTTAACAACCACTTAGTCTAAAAAGACAACGGGTTTTCATTAGAGATAACCGATCATATGCCATGTTTAAACAAACCACATGTAAGCGGATAACAGTAGCGTTTCTTACCAGGATAATCTAAAATGTAACCTCTTCTCGGCACTCGTCAAGTCAGTTTCACTGAACGCGGAAGTGTGTGAAAGCGTATACCGCAGTAGTGAATGATGAATGGTGACGCCAGCCACCACGTGGGTGCTGGCATCCAATAGTGAAACCCCGATAAAGGATTGCGCAAGGCTTCCATGTAAGTAAAAAAAAAGGAAAAAATCCTGTGAAACGCACGATTAGAAAATCGTTTTGTTTCCAAAATTTATAAACGCATGCTAGTGAAAATTAGTGAAATAGCCACAACAACAATATGGTGACTAAAAAGCGAACCGTAACAAAATGTAAAAAAATACTGGGTGAAACCAAGCTACTGTCTCTGTTTGAGGCGGACCCTAGTCTAATTCGGGCATGACCCGTGTTTGTGATGCAACCACTATATTATATGTCAAAGAAGTATAGAAACAATGCTATGAAACTGTACATGAAATGAAATAAAAAATAACTGAAAAATAAATCGATGTTTTTAAACAATTTAGGTCATACATATCTATGTATCAGCAATTGTTCTGTGTCTCTGTATGGAAAAAAATTGTCGATGGTACAATATAATTCTAAGTAATTGAAATGCCGTCAATTTACAAGAAGCAATTCAAATCCACACGATCATTAAGGCCTTTTGGGTGAACTGTACCCAGAAAGTGTATCCAAAATACTTCACGACGTAAGAGGTGTTGTGTGTTGTCTCTTCCCGGTAGAACTTGGGGTTGCTCTAACACCAAGAATCGCAGTTGACTTGGAGTATGATTGTAAGAATTGAAGTGGAAGGCCAATGGTGATTTGGAACTCCTGGTACGGATGTTGCTCTTATGTTCGATTAATCTTGTTTTGATTTTGCGTTTAGTTTTTACAACGTAGGCCAAGCCACATGGACATTTAATCATATAAATGAGATTGCGACTGTCACACCTGGCCGTGATTCTTAATTGAATGGTTGTCCCTCGGTTAGGATGTTGAAATTCTTTACCTTTTATAATGGCGTTACAGTTTCCACAGTTGTGGCATGGTAAAGTACCTTTATATCCAAGTTGTTCTGGTTCTCTCTTGGAATTTAATAACTCTTTGATGTTTCTCGTGCGTTGATATGCAAATCTTGGTGGTCTGGAATATATACCATTGAATTCATCCTCCATAGTTAATAGCGGCCAATGTTTTAAAATGATTCTTTTGATTTGTTGACTCTCTGTGGAGTATTTTGAGATAATCACCATTCTTTGATCATCTTTGGGCCTAATTTGTGTTGTTAATAGGATCGCTCGATTGAGTTTTTGTGCTTTAGATACTGCTTCTTCAAGGATACCTTTTGGATAACCTCACTGCTCAAATTATAAGTAAAGTGCTTTGCATGCTTTCTTGAAATGTTTTCTCCGATGACGAAATCCTTTTTATTCTTAACAGCTGAGAATATGGTAAATGTTTTTGGAGTGCTTATTGGTGGGAACTTTGAAAATGCAACAGATTGTTTCTGTCCGTGCTTTTGGAATATACCCTCGTTTCCAGCTTCCCATTAAAGTTCTGTATCATGACATCCAAGAAATGTATTTGTTCTCTGTTTATAGTATGTGTGAATCCAATCCGATCATTAACTTGATTCAATTTAAGTATTGCTTGGGTCAATACCTGGTCATTTCCTTTCCATAGGAAGAAAATGTAATCAATGTATCTTTTGTACAAAAGAATGTTATTGGACCATTCGGGATTGTTTAAAATATTGTCCAGCTCAAATTGGTATATAAAGATATTAGCGTATGCGGTAGACGCGCAATTTCCCATCGATGCTCCCGATGATTGAATAAAAAATTCACTGTTCCATGTAAAATAGGTATGATACATTGTGAAGTGAAGTAAGTTCATGAGAAATACTTTGAAATCATCTTTCCAATCTGTTGTCATTAGTCGTGATGCCACTGCTTCCAATCCGAGGTCGTGAGGGATGGAAGTATATAAAGAATTTACATCAATTGTGCACATAATCATATCTTTAGTGTGGGTGTCGGCATGTTCCTCCAGAAAAGTAAGGAAACTGGTTGTATCTTTAATGTAGGTTGACATGGTTTTTACAATCGATTGTAAATGTTTGTCCAAATATTTCCCGACGGGCTCATGGATGGAGTTGACTGTAGACACTATGGGTCTACAAGGTGGTAAAGTAGGATGTATATGCACCTTTGGTATCATATAAATGTAGGGTATAGCCGGATTTTGTTTGATAAGGAATTCTTTCTCATTATTCCCAATTGTTCCATAACTTATTGCTTTATCAATGATGGTAACAAGGATCTTCATGGATTCCTTGTTATGGTCCTGGTCAATTTAGTAGTAAGTATGGATGTCATGCACATGTTCATTGACACGATTCATGAAAATTCTGTGTCTAAGATGACTAAGGCGCCACCTTTATCTGCCTGCCGTATGGTAAATTGAGGATTGTTTGCTAGATTTTTTAAAATCTGTTGTTCTTTAGATCTGAGATTTGTATGTTTAGATTTCGGTTGTTTGTAAATTCGTGGTCACCTTCTCAAAAGCATCCAAAACCTTATGACTGGTGGGTGGTATGAACTTACTCTTGTTGCGTTATCCCAAAAGGGTATCTTTTTTAGGCTCTGTGTTTTGGTAAAACATTAGAAACAAAGTATTTTAATCTGAGTGACCTCATGAAATTGTATACACACAACCTTGTGGGATCAAGCACTGACGGCTACGACCCCCTTAGTAGACCCTAACCCCTCGTCAGCTGAAATCCAACTTCATAACTGGATAAAAGACTCCCTCGACTCAGTCTTACCTTTTAAAACTCTCCCATCCAGTAGGAAATCGTCCAAACTGCCTTGGTTCACAGAGGAACTTCGTGAATTAAGAAGAAAGGGAAAAAAGCTCGAACGCCGTTGGAGGAAAAACTGGAATACAAACGATAAAAGTGACTATAGAACCCATATTAGACTATACAAAAACGCATTAAAAACTGCACAGGCCAATTTCTTTGAGGAGAAAATAGCTTCAGCCGCTAACTCCGCGAGAGAGACCTACAGAATTGTGAAACTCCTCACCAAAATACAAGACCCTCCATCCCCCCCTGATGTGGACGGTGCAAATTGCAACAAAATGGCAGAGTTCTTCTCAGCAAAAATTACAAAAATCCTAACCTCCCTTCCAACCCCAGTGACAATTCAAGCACTACCAGGCCCCTCCCCTCTCCAAGACACCCCGAGACTAACCTCTTTCTCCCAAATCTCCATCGAAACGTTCCTCAACGTCTTACAGAAAGTCAAAAGTGGCTCCCCATCAGACCCAGCCCCAATTAGTAAATTGAAGCTAGTTGCCTCCACTATTGCTCCCCTATTTACCAAATTGATCAATGTTTCCTTTGAAAATGGTATAGTTCCGGAGAACTGGAAAAAAGCCACGGTCAAGGCCCTCATAAAGAAACCACACTTGGATCCCTCAGACCCCTCCAATTTCAGACCAATCTCGTTGCTTCCAGCTATGAGTAAAATAGCCGAACGAGTAGCAAATCGGCAACTCTCGGATTTTTTAGAGTCCAACAATCTTCTTCGCATGTCCCAGACAGGCTTTAGACCAGGACAGGGGACTGACACCGCTTTGTTAGCCGTTGTCGAGGAAGCCAGAGGCATACTGGACGCAGGAGGATCAGTGGCAGTGATCCTCCTCGACCTGAGTGCCGCCTTCGACACGGTGGACCATGCAACCCTTGTCCATCGCCTTGGTCTAATGGGAGTGGCCGACTCCGCCCTGGCCTGGTTATCATCCTTCCTCAACAACAGGTCCTTCCAAGTAGCGGACGGGTACTCCATCTCCTCTGCTCAGCCTCTCGGGTGTGGTGTGCCGCAGGGATCTTCCCTGAGCCCCACACTCTTTAACGCTTACATGGCTCCCCTCGAGGATGTTGTAAAGCCGTACGGCATTAAATCAATAATGTATGCTGATGACACCCAGCTGATCGTCTCCCTTAATCAGGCGGACAATACCCTGTCCAACCTGAGCAGCTGTCTAGAGGGGGTGCATCAATGGATGTGCGAATCAAGGCTAAAATTAAATGGGGAAAAATCAGAAATTCTCCTTTTAGGGACCCCCAACAAAATTCCCACTTCCCTTCCTTGGCCTCCGTGCATGGGAATACCTCCCATCCCCAAATCCGAAGTCAAGAGCTTAGGGATCTGGCTTGATCAGGATCTAAGCTTCAAAACTCAGGCGAGAAAAACGGCGGGAACTTGCTTCGGCCTGATAAAGATGGCTCGGAAGATCTTACATTTACTGCCACTCCAGTCCAGGAAACTCTTGCTGCAAGGGCTTGTGAACTCCAGACTGGACTACGGAAACGTCCTGTATCTGGGAGCCCCAGCTTCGGTGACCCATAGACTTCAATGCGCTCAGAACGCAGCGGCGAGAATCCTCACAGGTACTTCAACGAGGAACTCAGCTAAACCAGCTCTCAGAAGTCTACACTGGCTGCCAGTGAAGGAGAGGGTCAATTTTAAGACCCTGTGCATCACCCACAGAATCCTGCACAATGAGGGCCCTCCCATACTCAGGACATTGGTGACTCAACAACAGTCGAGTCGCCATCTTAGGTCCAACTCTCTTTCCCTCGCCAATGTCCCCAGAATCAGGAAGGCCAGATCAGGCGGTCGCCTGTTCTCCTATAATGCTCCTAGATTGTGGAACGCCCTCCCCCTTTCCCTGAGGCAAGAACACAACTACCTCAGGTTTAGGAAACGCCTTAAAACTCTACTGTTCCCCTGAGTTCACCTCCTGACCCTTCCTTCCCTCAGCTCCGTAGTCTTCTCCAGCGCCGGGATGCCCTAGGGTAGCTGCGCGCTTAAGAAAACATAAAATCAAATCAAATCAAATCAAATCACACACATGCATGTCTAACGGCTTGGAATGGAACGTGGATACAAATGTGGTGGTCTAAATAGAAAAAGAGAGACTGAGCAAAAGAACAGAAGCAAAAATCTGTGTGTCAGAAACCATTGTGTGTATGAAAGGAAATGAATTCCATCAGCCCACCCATATTCCGGAGCCTCATCATCTGGGATTATGAAAGGTCAAAGTCTAGATAAGGAGATACACTTGATGGAATTGTGTACTCCAATTCTCTAAGACCTACAGTGATGCATCCGACCCAGAATGATGTATGTGGGTATAATGGTGTGAGAAAATTAAATTGCAGTGAGTAAAACGTGAACAAAAATATATAGAAGTGACTAGTTAAAATTGGCTACCATGATATAGGGAAAACTTTAATGGAAATAAGTCATGGTGTCAAGATTAAAAAGAAAATGTATGACAGTCTGAAAAAATGACTGTCCAACTAGAATGGTATAATGGTCAACATGTTTCTGCCATACAAGGGTGGATCCCCTGCCAGGCTTTCATAAGGACCTAGGGAAATACACTACTGCAATGACGTACACAAATTATAAATACATTTTGTTACAAAATAATGCCGGATACTGTACCGTCCGCGATATACTTTCTGCGTCGGTGTAACCAGAGTTATAAAGGATTCTTTCCTGAAAGTTCAAAGCACACAGATATCGCCATGTAATAACTATATCTGACACAATCTGATTATGCTTACTGTTCTGAAACATATCAATTAGCTTCTAAGTCTAGCTTCGAAAAAGATAGTACAAAAAGTTAATAAATGTTATTCTACTCACCCAAATGTTCCTGGGAGTAAACCTCACCTCTCCTGGCCACTGCTCAGGAAGTGGAGGCCCCGCTCTGAGATAATGGAAAATAATAGTTTACCAAAAATGTGGGTTATCCCATCAAAAGTTGAAACCCAAGCAGGTAAAAAATCCATTATATGTGCTCTAATCAGGATGCACGCAAATTAACTTGATGTTAAGTCACTTAAAAATGGAGAAAGCTTAGACCTCAGTGGGCTGTCATAGTACATAAGACAAGATGTAATATGTCAATAGCAAAAATGTTGTATGTCCAAATTGCAGCCATTGTTCACATTCCTATATATCAAAGATGTATGACCAAAGACAGCAATGACTTGAAAATGAGAAGGCTCACTACTTTGGAAAAATAGTTCTAACATTGTTCTCCTATAACATCGTATATGTTAAGGGCTTAGTCCTCTAGAGATCAGCTATCACTCCTCGTCATAACAAACAACAAGAACAAGCAGGGAAGATAGCAGCATAGCATGCACGAGGGCAGAGTAGCCGAGCGCCCTGCTACGCCTTACCTGTCCGTCGGTACCTCTGGCTTCGTCCTGAGCCAGGTGGGAGGTACCGGCGTGACAGTGCTGAGTTGTTAATAAATCGTGTTGTAGCCAATCCATACATCGCTGCCGAGCTTGTGTCCGGTGGACCTGTTTGGGACCTACTGTAGAAACAGCCGTTTCGTACAGAGACGCCAGATTGGTACAACGTACAAAAGCAAGCTGCTGATTGGCCCTTCCATGGCCAATGAGTGCCCTGTAAGCCGTCTTATAGGCAATCAAAACATCGCCGCCGAACATGCGGCCGGCGGACCTGTTTGGAACCAGCAGAATAAGCAGCCGTGTCGTCAGGTAAAATCAAGTTCGTGCAGCACATCGAAGGGAGCTATGATTGGACCCTCCATGTCCAATGGTTACCCTGCCTCCGGTCGTGTACAGTACCACACCGCGCAGAATTAATACGGGTTGCTGGTAGCCTTTTGTAGTTGTGCTATACGTTATTGGGGGTGTAGACTGGTGTTTGTGGTCTCTAAATATAATTTCTCCTAGGACCCTTCTTAACTCTTGGTGTTACAGATACAAATGTGGTGCCTTTTTGTAACACTTTCATTTCAAAATTGTTGATGTTGAGTTTAGAGAGATTGACTCCTCGTGTTTTTCACAACGGGATCTTCTGGAACTTTTCTTGCTCGTCCTGGTTCTTCTTTAAGAGCTTGATTTACCTCTAAAAAATAAGCATTAGAAATAACTGATGTTGCTCCTCCACTTGATGTGGAAGGTTGTTCACTGGTCTTACTTTGATCATGTTTTCAGAATGGAGGTTGTCTCCTATTTTGTGACTCATCAGAGGACGATGTTTCATCCGTTGATCTCCCGAAATTGGGTTTTTGTTGCCTTCGTCGGGCATATATATCGGCCCAATTATATACTTCACCCAATTTATAGTCAAGGGTATCCCTTTTAAATGTCCTTATTTTTCGTTCATGTATCTCTTTAGTGTAAGTTTCAAGTTGTTTGTTGATGTCTTTTAATGTGTCTTCCAATTCCTCTGGTGTTAGCATTTGACTTAATTCATGTTTGAGTTGTTGAGATTCTTTCATGAGATCCTCTGAGTTTAGCCAATTCCTCTATTATTAATAGAATGAGATCAAGCGAACAATTATTGAGTTTGCTTGCCATTTTTCGGTGAATTTTGTATTGTTCTTGCATAGTGTTGATTTGAGTGAGATACGTAATCCTCGGGGTATCCTTTGAACTCTGTGATATTTGATAAGTGTGCTGGCGTGTAACTGTTGATTTACTATTTTCTTTGACATATAAAGCATTTGTTTGATGTTGCCTTGTTTAGATCCTGTGTTTGTTGTCAAATTCTCAGTTTCCTCAATTAGTGAATATATCCGTTGTGTATCTTCCTCAAAGTATCTGAATGTATCAGCTCTTTGATCTGTGAGATTAGTGATTTCTTCAAATAGTTTCTGGTGGGTATATATTCACTGATTGAGGAAACTAAATGCACTCAAAAAACATTTACCATATTCTCAGATGTTAAGAATAAAAAGGATTTCGTCATCAGAGAAAACTTTTCAAGAAAGCATGCAAAGCACTTTACTTAAATTTGAGGAGCGAGGTTATATAAAAGGTATCCTTGAAGAAGCAGTATCTAAAGCACAAAAACTCAATCGAGCGATCCTATTAACAACACAAATTAGCCCCAAAGATGATCAAAGAATGGTGTTTTATCTCGAAATACTCCACAGAGAGTCAACAAATCAAAAGAATCATTTTAAAACATTGGCCGCTTTTACCTATGGAGGATGATTTCAATGGGATATATTCTAGACCACCAAGATTTGCATATCAACGCAGAAGAAACATCAAAGATTTATTAAATTCCAAGAGAGGACCAGAACAACTCAGATATAAAGGTACTTTACCATGCCACAACTGTGGAAACTGTAACGCCATTATAAAAGGTAAAGAATTTCAACATCCTAACCGAGGGACAACCATTCAATTAAGAGTCACGGCCACGTGTGACAGTCGCAATCTCATTTATATGATTAAATGCCCATGTGGCTTGGCCTACGTTGGAAAAACTGAACACAAAATCAAAACAAGATTAATCGAACAAAAGAGCAACATCCGTACCATGAGTTCCAAATCACCATTGGCCGTCCACTTCAATTCTTACAGTCATACTCCAAGTCAACTGCGATTCTTGGTGTTAGAGCAACCCCAAGTTCTACCGGGAAGAGACAATACACAACACCTCTTACGTCGTGAAGTATTTTGGATACACTTTCTGGGTACAGTTCACCCAAAAGGCCTTAATGATCGTGTGGATTTGATTTGTTTCTTGTAAATTGACTGCATTTTAATTACTTAGAATTGAATTGTTCCATCGACAATTTGTTTCCATACAGAGACACAGAACAATTGCTGATACATAGATATGTATGACCTAAATTGTTAAAAAACATCGATTTATTTTTCAGTTATTTTTTATTACATTTCATGTACAGTTTCATAGCATTGTTTCTATACTTCTTTGACATATACTATAGTGGTTGCATCACATACACAGGTCATGCCCGAATCAGACTAGGGTCCGCCTCACGCAGAGGCAGTAGTTTGGTTGTGTCACCCAGTATTTGTTTAAAGTTTTACATTTCGTTACGGTTCGCTTTTTAGTCACCATATTGTTGTTGTGGCTATTTCACCAATTTTTACTGGCATGCGTTTATAAATTTTGGAAACAAAACGATTTTCTAATTGTGCGTTTCACCGGATTTTTCCCATTTTTATTACGTACACGGAAGCCTTGCGCATTCCTTTATCGGGGTTTCACTATTGGATGCCAGCACCCAGGTGGTGGCTGGCGTCACCATTCATGATTCACTACCGCGGTATACGATTTCACACACTTCCGCGCTCGGTGAAACTGACCTGACGAGTGCTGAGAAGAGGTTACATTTTAGATTATCCTGGTAAGAAACGCTTCTGTGGTCCTCTTAAATGCGGTTTGTTTAAACATGGCATATTATCGGTTATCTCTAATGAAAACCCGTTGTCTTTTTAGACTAAGTGGTTGTTAAACTTGCCGGTACTCGAGCGAATACGCAGAAGAACTTCAGATTGTAAGTGTTTGCTTTATTGTAGTTTTTGTTATACCCGCAAACTTTATGAATCAGTCCTATAGCATATCTTTTATCAAATCCATGTCCTTTTAGATACAGTACGTAATTTCTCATATTGCGTTTATGTCCATAAACCAGGTTTAGGTATGTTCAAACTATGGTTGTTTTCTCTAATTTCTGCTATCCACTTGTGACTCGTGCATGTATCATCGAAGTCACTTTTTCACGAGGATCACATTTCACTTCGCTTTAAACACCACATTGGTAAACATTCATAAGTTTCATAACTTTCAGATAAAGACACTTTCACCACTAGCACTACACAGGGATATAAGAACCCTAGCTAGCTGAACTGGTTTAATACAGGTATATGTGTTTGTACCATTCAAATTGTAACAACAGGAGACACTATAACTTTGTGTACATTTCTAAACAGTGGAAGGAAGCGCCTGATGAAGGGCTCAGTGCCCGAAATGCATTGGGCTATGTTGAAAATATACATATGATGTGAATATAACATTGAGGACATTGAACAAAGTAATTCAAATTAAAACTTTATTGAAAGTATTGCAACACATGGTTTACGAAGTATTTCTTCATGAGTGCATTTGGGGACGTTGTTCACGTAAGAGATAACGCAACTGGTTCAGGGTCGGCACTTCACCATCAGGCTGGGCCCTATCAAATCTGTTCGGATATAGGGGGGAGAACAGCGCAAAGGCAGTGGGAGTTAGGCTCCAGAATGCCTGAATTGAGAAGTCTGGGAGCGCAGGTCCAAAGGAAGTTCCCTGCATTACTGAAAGTAATGTGGAAAAACAAAATGCATAATTTCAGTATACCCGAAGATGTAGATACTTTTTTGTCTCAGATGAGAGGTTAGTCAGAAGTCTAGCGGTTGTTCTGGGTTTGGTTTGGTATCGGGGTCGCAGTAAGGGATTTGGAAGAAAATCTGAAGGAAGAAAGAAAGATAGGGAAGGGAAAGGGGAAAAGAAAGAAAGAAAAAAGAAAGAGTAGGGGAGAGTAAAATATTGTGCCCCAACCAGAACATTCTCTACACTTAAGAATGTTATTAAGGAGTTCAATCTGCTTGACATCTGGAGATCAAAACATGGTAATACTAGAGAATTCTCTTGCTATAGAAAAAAATACAAACGATACTCGAGGATTAATTATTTTCTAGTTGATCAGTGCTTGCTCTCAGACTTTGGGTCTATTAGCTATATTCCAGCAATTATATCTGACCACTCTGCTGTTAAGCTGGTTCTTAATCTGAGGCTTAAGACGATTGAGAAAAGGTGGCCCTTAGACAGGACCTTGTTATTGGATGAGAGTGTGAAGGCGGAACTAGATGATAGAAAGGCAATTTTTTTTCGGCTTTAATATAGGTTCCTCTAGCAAACAAACAGTTTGGGAGACCCTTAAAGCGTACTTGAGGGGTCTTTTGAGTTCCCTTATGACCCACAAGAGAAAATCCAGAAAAAATATAGAAATAGAGGGCCTTAAGCATATTAAAGAAAAAGAATCAGAATTACAACAAGCAGCCTTGACTTCCCGGGAACTAATCCCTCGGTTAGAGAAGGAATTGGTGAGCTTACAAGCTGACTTTCAGGGCAGAATTCATAGGGTTATGAAGGATAAGTGGGATGCCAGTAAATTACAGCATTTCGCTTATGGTGAAAAATGTGGCTCCCTACTGGCGTGGAAATCAAGAACAGAAAGGGTTAGAAATAATATCAAGAGTTTGGTACAAAGGGGGTCAGGTACCTTGTTACAGGAGGATGACAAAATCAGAGAGGAGGCTAGGTCATTTATGCTGGGTTTATATCAAGAGGATATCATTTATAGACCTGAAGAAGTAAGGGCATGGTTAGACCTAAAGGATCTCCCTCATTTGTCCGAGTCTGACAGAGAATATTTAGCCACCAGTATCTCTGAGGGGGAAATTAGAGAACAGATTAGGAAAATGAGCCGGGGCAAAGCCGCAGGCCCGAATGGCCTACCAGTAGAAGTTTATCTGGGTCTCTTAGATAGGGTTGTGCTGGTATTAAAAGTTATTTTTAACAAAATATACCTGCAAGGGGAAGGCATTCCCCCACCTTGGTCGGAAGCAACAGTTTAATTGATTCTAAAATAGAACAAGGACCCCCAGAAAATCGAATTGTATAGACCGATTTCGTTGTTAAATTCTGATCTTAATTTTTTTTCGGGGATAATGGCTACTAGGATGGCTAGAATATTAAAACCATCATACAACCTGATCAGAGGGGGTTCATACCTGGGAGGCAGCTCAACGAGCTTACCTTTCAAGCTATTTCAGCTATAGACTTTGCAGGTGAGAAAAAGCTGCCACTTAATATTGCCACAATTGATGCCGCTAAGGCTTTTGATCAGGTGAACTGGGGGTATCTTTGGGAGACTATGAATAAGTTTGGTTTTCCAATTAATTTTTTCGAATCTGTTAAATCTCTTTATTTGAACCCCAGAGTAAAAGTTTTAGTTAATAGTGCCTTAACGGAATGGTTTCGCATTTTTAAAGGCACTAGGCAGGGCTGTCCACTGCACATTTATTATTTAATGTATATATTGAATCCTTTGTTTGTGCACTTAGAGCAGATCACATCATTAGGCCTTTCAGAATTGCAGACTTGGAACTTGAGACTGCATTATATGCGGATGACCTTCTGATGTACACCTCCAACCATGCTGATGCAATACCTTCGTTGTTCGAACTGGCTGAGGAATTCGTTAACATCTCAGGTTATAGGATCAACTGAGAGAAAACTGAAATAATGGGGTGGAATTGCTTGGATACTACACAGGGGGCAAAGACACAGATGAGATATCTGGGGAGCCATCTAGCCCAGAAACTGACGGATATTCCAAAGATCAGTTGGGAGAAGGTATCTAAGGAGGTTTGCAAGTTATTACTGAGATGGGGGAATCTGCCTTTGAATATATATGGGCGAGTAAATCTCGTAAAAATGATATTTTTGCCCAAAATAACCTTTTTGTTTAATACAATCCTTTGCCTTTTATTTTAAGGATCTTGCTACCCTCCAAGGTAAAATTGGCTCCTTTATGTGGGCTACCAAAACCCCTAGAATAGCATGGAAAAAATTAAGGAGAGGGTTGAAGTTAGGGGGTTTGGCTCTACCCGATTTACTTTCCTATTGTCATGCCTTCCATTTTAAGAACTTTAGAATACTAACCACCAAATTAGATTCTTCCTTGCAGGGTCTATTATTTCAGGCATTGTTACATGATGTACCGGAGGGACAGGATTTTGGGCCAGATGTAGGTAAGTATATTTTACCGATTCATAAATACCAAATTTTACCGATTCGGTATTTATGAATCGGTAAAATAGAAGGGGGAAGATGTAGGGAAAATCGGTAATTGAATTACCAATTCTGTAAAAATCGGTATTTACCGAATCGGTAAATACCGATTCGGTAATGCCCATTGATTCCTATGGGCATTGAAGCCCATCGGAATCAATGGGCATTACCGAATCGGTATTTACCGATTTGGTTAATACCGATTCCAGCAAGGGTGCAGGGGGTGTCACTTTGACACCCTGTAGCACCCCAAACACTGGCATGTCTGTCTGTCTGTCACATGGCATAGGTGTGCATGCACACCTGGATTCGGTATTTTAACACCCAATTGGATTGGGTGGTAAAATACCGAATCTGTAAGGCCATTGGGACTCAGAAGAGTCCCACCTTCATCAGGAACTTCCCGAATCGGTAAAAATACCGGTTCGGTATTTTACCGATTCAGTAAATTTACCGATTCGGTAAATTTACCGAATCTGTAAAATAGGGCCCCTACATCACAAATGACCATTTACCGGTCGGTAACGGCCGAAATCGGCTGTTACCGGTCGGTAAATGGCTATCTACATCTGGCAAGTTCTGAAAACAGAGGGTCATAGGGGCCAGATGTAGGTAAAAGTCATTTACCGATTAATACCGAATTTTGCCGATTCGGTATTCAAGAATCGGTAAATGAGATGTAGTGAAAAAATCTGTATTAAATACCGAATCGTTAAAATTCGGCATCGGACTTTCGGTAATTACCGAATCGGTATTTACCGAATCGGTAATTCCCATTCATCCCTATGGGCCAAAAGGCCCATAGGAATGCATTGGAAATACCGAATCGGTAAATATCGAATCGGTAAATACCGATTCGGTAAATTCCGAATCGGAAAGCAAGCAAAAGTGAAACTAATGAAAACAGCCAATCAGGTGCTACCACCCTCCCCCTACCTACCAGGAAGTGGCTACCCAGGCAGCTGCAACTCATTAGAAGGTTCTGGAGAGGCAGTCAGAGCTGAGCAGAGAGACAGAGCAGCAGGGAGAGTTTGTTTGGAGTTTACTACAAGAAAAATGGCAAGCAGCACTGAGAGCCAGAAGGCAGAGAGGAAAAGAAAAATAAAGTTCAGCAGCATGGAGGAGGAAGTTGTGAGAGTCCACAAGCAACTATTTTGCAGGCAGTCCCTCACTGTACCGGAGTCAGCTAAAAGGAAAATGTGGCTTGCTATAGGAGAAAAGGTCAATGCAGTGGGAGTCACAAGCAGGAACATTGAGGACCTGAAGAAACGCTATTATGATATCAGGAGCCTCACAAAAAAGAAGATGGCAGAAATTCATAAGCAGGCTGGTGTCACCGGTGGAGGCAGGAACCCAGCGCCCCCTCCTGACTGACCTGGAGGAATTGGTGGCCTCAACCATCGAGCCTGACAGTGTTGTGGGACTTGGAGAATTGGACAGCTCAGCCAGAGCTACAAGAAAAAGTAAGAGGCATGCGCAGCATGACACCCCATAGCAACCTGCTTCCCTTTAGCCTTTGTGTACAGGCCAACCCCAGTCCAGTACTGCTAGCACTATACAGGAGCAATGCATTATGGGAAATGTAGTCAGCTAATGTAGGACCATGTGTAAGTGCACAGACATCAGCAAGGCACTGAAAGTAAATCAGATAAATGAAAGTTAAATGTGCAAAGCATTTATTGTAGTGACTGTGACACAGTAGCCCTCAGTTGACATACGCTTCTTTATACCTAGGGGCAACATCAGGCAGTCGAGCCTCAGCATAAGCAGGGACTGCACCAGCGAGGGAGGAGAGTGTGGAGGCAGGGCCAAGCAATGTACAAGCCTCGCAGGAGGAAGAAGACTCCACTGCCATCTCCAATGAGGATGATACAGTACAGTCCCTCGAGTTTCCCCACTCCCACACCTTTCACAATCCCCTCCATTGGTTTTCTCACCAGAGAATTCCCCATCAATGTCCCTGTCTGCACCTGCAACCTTACCAGCCAGAAGGAGAATCGTGGCCCCACTGCCAGCAATGGAGGGAGCAAAGGGTGAGCCTCCAGCATCTGTACAAGTGACTCCTGCTGCACTGCAGTCCACCACTCAGTCAAGCACCTCGCGCAGACGCCAACGCAGACCCAGCAGTGCAGATGCACCTGGAGATGGCACTGTGTTCCGTGGCCTTGAGGGGAGCATGGTGCGCATACAGCGCATGCAGGGTAAATCCATACAGGCCTGCCACCGCCAATTCAGAGTCCTAAACCAACAAATTGGAGACATGGGGAAGGGCATCAGAGACATTGTAGACAGTAAAAGGGAGGTAGCAAAGACAAATGCAGACATTGAATTAGGAATGCAGCAAATGAGCAACTCCATCACCCAGCTCTGCGCAAAAATGGACAGCCTGGAATACACAAGGCGCAGGGATGCACATGTTCACAATAGGGCCATGAATCGTCTGGCCACTGCCACTTCCCAGCTATGCCGTAGAGGCGTCAATATGCAGGAGAGCCTCACACAGAACACGGCAGAGGTCACCAGGGGCATGGCCAGGATCACTAGTGCCCTGGAGGCGATGATAATATCACACACTGCAGTAAATCCTGCCCTGGATGTGGCAGAGGCAGTAGCCGCAGCAGCTTGGCAAACGCTGTAGTTGAGCCACGTCGGAGTACCAGGCGCTCAGCTGAGCCTGCAGGCCATGCGGAAAGCAGCGAGTAACATCCCAGTGGCTCTGGGAAGCGCAGCCGCAAATGACATTGCCGGTGTGGGTGAGGAAACACGGGACATACAGTCCCCACGTTTAATAAGTTTGTTTTGTTGCACATAAGTGCATGAACGTTGTGGCAACATTAAATTACGTTCTTCTCATTCACAACCTGTCTGTGTCTCATTACTCACTCAGAAATAGTTGTGTGTAATCTCCTCACATCTGTATCTGCCATCACTTGGTGTTGACACTCCAGCAGGTTGTGTTTCAGGCACAGCAATGTCGTTGTCATGATCCTCAAAGTCTGACAACTCCACCTCAATACCCTTCTTCACCGCAAGGTTGTGCAACATGGCACAGGCAGCAATAATCTTACAGCAGGTGATGGGGGTATATTGCCTTGCACCTCCACTCTTGTGCAAGCATCTGAATCTGCTTTTCCAGATGCCAAAGGTCCGTTCAACCACATTCCTTGTGCTTTTGTGGGCCCGGTTATTCCTCCTTTGGCTGGGTGTTGAGGGTTTGAGGTAGGGGGTGAGTATAAAAGAGCGGAGGGCATATGCACTGTCTCCTACAAGGAAAAGGGAATACATTACTCACATGCATACATGTACTTCTTACTGCAATAGGTATTATGGGGGTCAGACACTGTGTCTTACCTAGGAGGTATCCTTCACCAAATTCCCCTGCAGTCAGCCGTGCATAGATGCCGCTGTTTTGAAATATATAGGAGTCGTGGGTACTCCCAGGGAATTTTGCCACAAGGTCAGTGATGGCACACTTTGCATTGCAAATCAACTGCACATTGATGGTGTGCGTTGTCTTCCTATTGTGGTATATGTATTCGGTGGCAGCAGGGGGACACATGGGAATGTGCGTGCCATCAATGCAGCCAATGATATTGGGGAATCGTGCCATCTGATAGAAGTCTGATTTTGTTTGGACCAGTTCCGCATGGGTTGCAGGAAAAGAAATGTATTGGTCCATCCTCTGTAACATGGCGTCAAGGAATTTGGGAAAAACCTTGACAGGCTGCTCTGGGTCACCCCACCTACCGCAGCAACCACACTCTGGTAGCTGCCAGACGCAAGCAGGTGTAGGCTGCATAGCACCTGCACGTGTGGTGGGATAGTGTGTGCCCTTGGGGTGGTGTGCTCCAACAGTGGTTGGAGGTCCCTGATGAGGTCCAAGATGGTGTCTGAGTCCAACCTGTACCTCTGGAGGATCTCTGCCTCTGTGAGCATGAACAGGGTGATCCTCTCTCTGTAGATGTGCTCATCTATCTGCCATTCCCTCTCTCCTTCCTGCTGTAGCCGTAGCCGTCTTGCAATGACATAAAATGCCGCCATTGTGCAAGAAGAATTGCATTTTTGGTCCTTTTTAGGGCTCGGGCCTCCCCCACACGAAGTGGGGGGAGCTTGCGAGCTCTTTAGTATTTAGAAAAAAAAAATTCAGAAAGGGCTCCGGCTGGCACATTCCTTTGTTTTTTATGGCATCTGCCTAGTGATTCGTCTTCGCTGTGCTGTGTATTTAGTAGCGTTGACGTGATAGGCTGTATGCAATGTACGCGTGCCCGACTTGGCATTTTCTGTGCGCGAACGAGCACGGGAGAGTGATCAATCTTAATTAGGAGCTGTCAGAGTGCCCGTGTAATGCAATCCAGATGATGCGAGCGCGTTCACAGCGGTGAGCACGCTCAATGTAAAATGACGAGAGGCAGCAGGCGAGGCTCACAGAAGATGACTCATACATGCTCGTCCACACTGTAGTTCTTTTTTTTTTTCGTCTCTGAGCGTGGAATGCGGCCGGATTCAAATTACAAACCGAGCATTTCTCGTATGCAAAAGTCTTGCTGGAAATAGTGCTTAAACGTAACTGCTTCTTAAGGCTGAAAGGAGGAAGGGTTTTGGCACTTTGCAGCTTAATATTTTTCTGCATTACTCGACGAGGCCAATAAATATTATATAAAAGCGCACACACGTTACTGATAATGTTATGAATATTCTAACTAGCGGTAGCGTGCAGCGTGGGTACCCCCCAACATTTTACCCGTTTTTGACATGCCTGTATTTTACATGGCACATGTAGAGGCAGGGTGACGCAGAGCTCTACAATGAATACACACGGCAGGAGATTTGCATTGCTATACATGACACAGTGGTTAAATATCGCCTGAAAACGCTCTCACCTACAGCGCAGCACCAAGCCCAGCCTCAGGGGCACGCAGCTCAGTGGGTGGGAGACGGGGTGGCGGGATCGGGGGTCTTCTGGGAGGTGCAGGGCCAGCTCGGGTCACATGGGAGAGGGTGCATGCTTTTAGTGAGGCAAGACTGTTGCCTCCCCGGAGATGGCTCGCTCAGAAGGGCCCATGCCTGCAAGCCTGTCAATTCCAACGCTGAGTCACATGACCAGCACCTCCCTGCTAAGGATGAGGATAGCTTTCCATGTCAGCTTACGTCTTCCAATTTCTACTTTACGGGTCTGCTTCAAAGAGGTAGGTGCAGGTGCAGTGGAGAATCATGTTAAGCCTGGCTAATGCGCTGCGCCCGAGGTAGCCCCCCCGGTCTCACTGTGCACTTTTTGGCACTAAACTCTTTCCGTTTCTTTTCTCTTATCTTTCTCACGCCGTCTCTGAAAGCTAGGTCTTTGCTAGGTTGTCACTTGCTGGTAGGTGTCTTTTCCTAAGCCCTCCGCGAGAGCTGCCTTCCTAAGCTGTGAATGGCAGCTGCCCTCACTGACAGCGAAGTGTGTTCTTATGCTTTCACTATCAGCTGTCTCTTTCTCGTGTCCTCACAGAGAGCTGTCTCTTCCGCCATGCCCACATTGCCACTAAATAAAACACAAATTATCTGGGCGCCGGGTGTGGTTTCCTACTCGAAAGCAAAGTAAGTAACTGTTGGAAGTGAAAGGTAAAAGCGGGGTTTCGACCTGTCTGTTTGATTTCTGTTAACGTTCGTGAGTCGAGACAGGCATAAGTTTTAGAAGGAAGCGCTTAATAAATCACATTTTCGGGGACACAACCCACAGAGACGAAGTAGTGTTTCAGGCGTGTGTGGGTTTGCAACTGCACACGAGTTGTGCATGTTTAGATTCGTATTCGAGGAGTACACGCAGTCCTGAGGTGGCACACACACTCTTTGTATTTTATACACTCATTCGCCCACAGGCCACTGCTCCCAGAAATGTTGTGTGCCCCAACCAGTGGCAACGTTTGATACACCGCTCAAACCTTGCCCTCACCACCAAAATCCAGAAAAGGAACACGCACTCGATTTGTCCACCCTGTAGCTAGCTATTCGGTGTTGCAAATATGTGAAAACGTAACACCGGGCAACCCCCCAAATACAATGTAAACTTTGTATTCTGCACCGATCCTAAAAAACAACCTTTGTACCCATCCACGGAGACGAGTTCACATCGCTGGCTTTCTGTACAGAAGGGAGAAGTTAGCTCGGTTGGCTACTGTGCCTGCACCAGATCTCGGGGCCTGAGCTGCACGAAATAAATTCGTCCTCTTATGCTCCCTCCCCTCCCCCTGTTGACGGTGGCGACACCAGCACGTTTTAATCAAAGCAACTAAAGCCAACTGGTCGGTAGCGAATAGAAAACGAATACACTATGGACATTTCTAATAATTTTCAAGAAATCAGAACGCACCACCTACTGCCACGAGCCACTAAAGATCACGTGCGCACACCCAAGGCACCAGCAGCCATGAGGGATGCTGGGAATGGAGTTTATAGGACAGTCCCTATCCCTCCCTGCCACGTTTATACTAACTAAATCAGTGATCTGACTGTGACCCAGGCACTCTCCACCTTCGGAGAGACTGTGCCTCCCACTCTATCCTGTCTAGGAACATTAGCCCTTTTTTTTCCTAGTGAAGCCAATGCATATCTACAGGCTAGCGATGACAGTGCATATCTACAGGCTAGCGATGACAGAGCATATCTACAGGCTAGCGATGACAGTGCATATCTACAGGCTAGTGAAGCCAATGCATATCTACAGGCTAGTGAAGCCATAGCAATGACAGTGCATATCTACAGGCTAGCGATGACAGTGCATATCTACAGGCTAGCGATGACAGTGCATATCTACAGGCTAGTGAAGCCAATGCATATCTACAGGCTAGTGAAGCCAATGCATATCTACAGGCTAGCGATGACACTAGTGAAGCCAATGCATATCTACAGGATAGCAATGACAGCGCATATCTACAGGCTAGCGATGACGGAGCATATCTACAGGCTAGCGATGACAGTGCATATCTACAGGCTAGTGAAGCCAATGCATATCTACAGGCTAGCGATGACAGTGCATATCTACAGGCTAGTGATGACAGAGCATATCTACAGGCTAGTGATGACAGAGCATATCTACAGGCTAGCGATGACAGTGCATATCTACAGGCTAGCGATAACAGAGCATATCTACAGGCTAGCGGTGACAGTGCATATCTACAGGCTTGTGAAGCCAATGCATATCTACAGGCTAGCGATGACAGTGCATATCTACAGGCTAGTGAAGCCAATGCATATCTACAGGCTAGCGATGACAGTGCATATCTACAGGCTAGCGATGACAGAGCATATCTACAGGCTAGCGATGACAGAGCATATCTACAGGCTAGCGATGACAGTGCATATCTACAGGCTAGCGATGATAATGCATATCTACAGGCTAGCGATGACAGTGCATATCTACAGGCTAGTGAAGCCAATGCATATCTACAGGCTAGTGAAGCCAATGCATATCTACAGGCTAGCGATGACACTAGTGAAGCCAATGCATATCTACAGGATAGCAATGACAGCGCATATCTACAGGCTAGCGATGACGGAGCATATCTACAGGCTAGCGATGACAGTGCATATCTACAGGCTAGTGATGACAGAGCATATCTACAGGCTAGCGATGACAGTGCATATCTACAGGCTAGCGATAACAGAGCATATCTACAGGCTAGCGGTGACAGTGCATATCTACAGGCTTGTGAAGCCAATGCATATCTACAGGCTAGCGATGACAGTGCATATCTACAGGCTAGTGAAGCCAATGCATATCTACAGGCTAGCGATGACAGTGCATATCTACAGGCTAGCGATGACAGAGCATATCTACAGGCTAGCGATGACAGAGCATATCTACAGGCTAGCGATGACAGTGCATATCTACAGGCTAGCGATGATAATGCATATCTACAGGCTAGCGATGACAGTGCATATCTACAGGATAGCAATGACAGTGCATATCTACAGGATAGCAATGACAGCGCATATCTACAGGCTAGTGAAGCCAATGCATATCTACAGGCTAGCGATGACAGTGCATATCTACAGGCTAGTGAAGCCAATGCATATCTACAGGCTTGCGATGACAGTGCATATCTACAGGCTAGCGATGACCGAGCATATCTACAGGCTAGCAATGACAGTGCATATCTACAGGCTTGTGAAGCCAATGCATATCTACAGGCTAGCGATGACAGAGCATATCTACAGGCTAGCGATGACAGCGCATATCTACAGGCTAGCGATGACAGCGCATATCTACAGGCTAGCGATGACAGTGCATATCTACAGGCTAGCGATGACAGTGCATATCTACAGGCTAGCGATGACAGAGCATATCTACAGGCTAGCGATGACAGAGCATATCCACAGGCTAGCGATGACAGTGCATATCTACAGGCTAGCGATGATAATGCATATCTACAGGCTAGCGATGACAGTGCATATCTACAGGATAGCAATGACAGTGCATATCTACAGGATAGCAATGACAGCGCATATCTACAGGCTAGTGAAGCCAATGCATATCTACAGGCTAGCGATGACAGTGCATATCTACAGGCTAGTGAAGCCAATGCATATCTACAGGCTTGCGATGACCGAGCATATCTACAGGCTAGCAATGACAGTGCATATCTACAGGCTTGTGAAGCCAATGCATATCTACAGGCTAGCGATGACAGAGCATATCTACAGGCTAGCGATGACAGCGCATATCTACAGGCTAGCGATGACAGCGCATATCTACAGGCTAGCGATGACAGTGCATATCTACAGGCTAGCGATGACAGTGCATATCTACAGGCTAGCGATGACAGAGCATATCTACAGGCTAGCGATGACAGAGCATATCCACAGGCTAGCGATGACAGTGCATATCTACAGGCTAGCGATGATAATGCATATCTACAGGCTAGCGATGACAGTGCATATCTACAGGATAGCAATGACAGTGCATATCTACAGGATAGCAATGACAGCGCATATCTACAGGCTAGTGAAGCCAATGCATATCTACAGGCTAGCGATGACAGTGCATATCTACAGGCTAGTGAAGCCAATGCATATCTACAGGCTTGCGATGACAGTGCATATCTACAGGCTAGCGATGACCGAGCATATCTACAGGCTAGCAATGACAGTGCATATCTACAGGCTTGTGAAGCCAATGCATATCTACAGGCTAGCAATGACAGAGCATATCTACAGGCTAGCGATGACAGCGCATATCTACAGGCTAGCGATGACAGCGCATATCTACAGGCTAGCGATGACAGCGCATATCTACAGGCTAGCGATGACAGTGCATATCTACAGGCTAGCAATGATAATGCATATCTACAGGCTAGCGATGACAGCGCATATCTACAGGATAGCAATGACAGCGCATATCTACAGGCTAGTGAAGCCAATGCATATCTACAGGCTAGCGATGACAGTGCATATCTACAGGCTAGTGAAGCCAATGCATATCTACAGGCTTGCGATGACAGTGCATATCTACAGGCTAGCGATGACAGTGCATATCTACAGGCTAGCGATGACAGTGCATATCTACAGGCTAGCGATGATAATGCATATCTCCAGGCTAGCGACGACAGCGCATATCTACAGGATAGCAATGACAGCGCATATCTACAGGCTAGCGATGACAGAGCATATCTACAGGCTAGCGATGACAGTGCATATCTACAGGCTAGTGAAGCCAATGCATATCTACAGGCTAGCGATGACAGTGCATATCTACAGGCTAGCGATGACAGAGCATATCTACAGGCTAGCGATGACAGAGCATATCTACAGGCTAGCGATGACAGTGCATATCTATAGGCTAGCGATGATAATGCATATCTACAGGCTAGCGACGACAGCGCATATCTACAGGATAGCAATGACAGCGCATATCTACAGGCTAGCGATGACAGTGCATATCTACAGGCTAGCGATGACGGTGCATATCTACAGGCTAGTGAAGCCAATGCATATCTACAGGCTAGCGATGACAGTGCATATCTACAGGCTAGCGATGACAGTGCATACACTCACAAGGAGACCACAGCCAGCTGAGGTGCAATCTTCTCCCACTCACAAGAACAACATCACAGGCAGCAGCAGTGCAAGCTTCTTACACTCACAAGGAGACCACAGGCTGCAGAGGTGCAAGCTTCTCACACTCACAAGAAGGACATCACAGGCAAGTGGTGCAATATTCGCACACTCACAAGGAGATCACTGGCAGTACACACCACATGAACACACTCCATAACACATAGCAACAATACATTGGCATTTACAATGCCATTAGCTCAAACTCAAATAAATCCGAGCCCGATTGCATTTCTAATGCTTGTTTATGGGTTGCAGCTGGTTACCACCTGATTCCAATCCATGGTAAATACCGACTCTTAAATATCGAATTTGAGGCAAATTCGGTATTTCTGTGCTTACCTACATCTCAATACTCATTTTTACCACTTCTTATTTTCCAATTCGGTATTTTACCGATTCGGTAACTTTTCCGAATAGGTAAATATACCGATTCGGTATATTTACTGATTCAGTATTTTACCGAATCGGTAACTTTACCGATTCTGTAATTTTTCCGATTCGGTATTTTACCGATTCGGTAAATTTACCGATTCGGAGGGTTTTCGGACTCCTACATACCAATGGCTCAATATCGGTCGGTAACGGACGAAAATCGTTCCGGCCGGTATTGGCCTACCTACATCTGGCCCTTTATTCTTAACAAATTTGGTGACCCCAAATTTTATAAAAAGGTACGGCTCAAGATCCTGTTAGCTGCCCTTAAGAATTGGGGGTATATCAGGAGAGTGTTGAGAATATCGTACTATGCTCCACGGGCCCCGATCTGGGACTCCCCTGGTAACCCGGACTGTCTCCGGGATCAACTCTGTCAGCCGCTTAAACTTGCTGGTATCGCCGTGTGGGGTGATCTCTGTAAAGACTCACAACTTATGAGCTGGGAGTCCCTTTCCAGCTTAACTAATGGGACTTTAACAAGGTTTAAGTTTTACCAGCTCTCTGCATGTTGGGCAACACAGTTGTGGGGTAACGAGGAAGCTAGTATGTTTACCGATTCTGTCTCCAGGGTGAGTCTATGGAAACATGAGTTATCTTTCTGGTATAGGGCCATCATCGGAGCAGGAGACTGCTTTGATGTGGAATTGGGGAACCTATGGGGTAATGTTTTCTCAGGCTACAGAGAGGGGTTATGGAAAATCTGGTGTGATTCTTTTGTTATGTTACAGTCGATGATCAAACCAGCGACGCTTAGGAGGAACCATCTGTACACCACCTACAGAGCATATTGGACTGCGGGTAAACTATCTAAGGTGACAACAAGAATATATATCTGTCACAGATGTAAGTACCCAGCCGCAGATGATCAACATATGTTTGTGGAGTGCCCGAAGATTGGTTCATACTGGACTGAGGTATGTGGTTTCCTGGATGATGTGTTATTGAGGCGGATTGAAGTAAGCCCAAGACTAATCTTCTTTGGTCTAATGTCGGACTATGTTATGAGTACTCCTGCCTCAAAATTTGTATTCTGTGTAATAGTTATTGCCAGACGGGAAATTTGTAGAGCATGGAAATCAGAGGCTCCACCCTTATTTGCGGAATGTCTTAAAAATATCATTATGATCAGTCAGTCAGATATGGTCTGTGATAAATCAAGAACCAATAAGATCTGGGCAGCTCTAGAGTCCTGGAGGGAGAAGTAAGATCGGTCCGATGATTATGCCAGAGGATTGTTGTCCGGTCCTCCCTAGTAACAGGTGGTATGTCAAGTACGGTGAACGGGAGTGGGACCAGGAGACAACCTTACCTCTGGGCGAACTCTGTCTGCCCAGCCCAGGTCACCAGGGCGGCTATTGAATACACCTGTGTGGAAGGCAAAGAGGGATCCCATCTAGAGTTTATTTGTTCTGGTGGCATGTATGAGGACAAAAAAAAAAGAAAAAAAATATATATATTTTGATAGTCAAATTTATTGGTGTCGGAACATATAAGCAAATCAGCAAAAACACGGAGGACAATATATCTGTTGCATCTTTGAGAACAATGCATCCCACATTTCCACGCCCCATGAGATACACATCTGTAACATGGTAGGACTTTCTCCAATTAACATGCAAATGAACAACAGAGTGCCAATATGTGGTACTGAAAATTCTGGACCCGACTATGGTGTGGTGCTGAAGCTTTACACTCGTGTCAGAAAATATCATCATACCATGACGAATTTGGTATCGGCAGACCGGTAATGATAAGGACATTATACCTTTGCATTTGCGTCCTGATCGAGTGATGCAATCACCTTAAATCGTAGTTTCTGTCTTGAACCCTCGGGTTCCATTTTGTGAGCGGCATCCATCTTGTGGTTGCCCTTACATAGTCAATTGACCAAGGCCGAATTTGATCTGAAACGACACATACACCTTTGCTGACTCCTCTGTGACCTGGGCGAGCTGACTCCACTGCCTCAAGCCAAACCTGTTCGGGCAGTCCCCATCCCAATGGCCGAGCGAGATTAGCATCAAGGCACAACATGTCATAAACCGTTTACCGCTTACAAACCACGCTTTATCATACACACACCTGTCCCTGTTTCTTCTTTATGGCTTTATTACAAGGAGGAGGTGCCCAATTTTATTGGGGGTTCATCGATATCTGATGGAAGTTCTGGGCCTTGCCGGGTAATCTATCACGAACTGGACAAACTGAAATGTGGGATTGTCATCATGACTCTGCTTTTTCTTTGTAATAGAAATATTTATATGACCAAACTGTAAAACTAGGAATTCTTGCCTGGAGCTGATATTTTGTATAAAAGGAGAAAGCCGGTTCTGTAAAAACGAACAGTCTCCTGAGAATATACACACCGTGCTGTTGTACTTCTAGGACGCTTGTTACTTGGTTGCAGTCAATAAACTCGATCCTTGACATCACCTAGAAGACTCTGTGTTTCTGTGGTCCAAAACAGGAAGAACTCAAGAGGTCTCTGGGTGTTCCCCCCTGGCACCGCCGGGTTCCTAAAAACCCGGTACCTCAGTTGGCGCCCAACTCGGGGCGGTATCAAGCGGTATCGGTCTAAGCCAGATGTTCGTGAGGAGCTTCGTGTGAAAATTCCAGAGGACGGCCAGCCACTTCAGCGACCCCTGTATGTCGACGTGGTTCCGAAGGTCTTTGCTGCGAGGTTCCCCGTGTCCCGACAGCTATGAAGGACTGCTGCCCTGACTATCGCCCTGTTTTGGACCCATTGATGCTTGGTAGAGCGAAACGATAGACGAGTCTTCTAGTGACGTCATCGATCTTCAATACTTCAGTTAAGTATAAGTGGAGCGTCTCCCAGTCCTTAGTTTGGTTCTTAGTTTTGGTATCCTTGAGATACGCTTTGTTTGGAACTTGCAAGCGCCAAAACCAAGGGACTCGTGTATTCACGAGAATATCGTATTCGATAATCCTTTGAAGTTTGAAGCTAGACTAGTGAGCGAAGATGCCTGGTCTTAGCAGACTTGGAAACTTGTTTTGTCTTGGTTGTAGCAGGGACTCCCGATTAGAGGATTCGTGTCCGGTTCCTCCGATTGGAACTCCAACATATGAGCTCTATGTGAAGCACGGCGTAGGCCCTATTGCATATAATGAAGTGTGGATCCGATACACCAGAAACGATGGTGTTTTAAAATGGCCTCAATATGGTAGCTTTGATACAGAGATCTTAGATAATCTAGAGGTGAAACTTTTCAAGAAGAAAGCCCGGCCGGCGATGTTTGACTCCTTTCGCCTATGGCGCAAGGAAGCCAAACAGAAAGAAATAAAATTAGCAAAGAAGAATAAACGAGGTATGTCAATGGTACAAGCTGCCGTTGCATTCAGGGATAATGAGGAAGAACAAGAGAGTGAACAAACACTTAGAAGTAGGAAGTTAGCAGTAGATAAATGCTACCCAGTTTTGCCACGTAAAGGACAAGGATCAAAAGAGACAGTTGAGAAGGATCCTTTAATGTCCCATCTTCTGAGCTCACCACCCCCCTATGCACAAAATGCTACTGCACCCCCGCAACGCTTTGTTATACCGCGCCCGCCGCACAAACACCAGTTCCTCCACAAGCACCAGCACCTCTTCAGCTGGTTTCTACCTCTCCGGCGCAGCCCTCTCAAGGGCCGCCGCCTTTGCCACATACTTCATCTGCCTTTTCTACGACTTCGCCTACTGCTCCAACTGCTTATCCTAATACTCTTTCTGCTACTGCCTCGACTTCTACTTTACATCAGCCTGTCTTTTCCGGCGTTTCTGCCTTTCCACCAGCTTCTCCCTCTGTTCGACAGAGAGTGGCCAACCCTGTCACTGGTCTGTTCTCACCTTTCTTTGGGTCGCCTAAGACGACCCCTAACACAGAACGTAGACAGTTGCGGAGTCGACTGCCTGACTATCACGAGAGAGAAGTAATGAATGAGTTAGCACGTAAATGGGTTACTGATACTGCAAAGTATGACGTTCAGTCCGTTATGGAAGTCTTCCGTCAGTGGGAAGCATCTGCACAGAGATATGTATTTGAAGAAATGTGCATATATCTCTGTGATGATTTGAGGGGAAATGACCCGAGTACGACCTGCGCGAATTATTCCGTGTGCGGTTCAAATTTGCAGAAGGCATGATTGTGGGTGCCGATGTTGAACAAGCAATAGAAATGTTGTTGTCTTATAGGAGTAAGGGAAGCAATTCTGGACCACTTTTTGATCATGACAGGCCAGGTAGGAAAAAAGCGCGACAGTATCCCATGAGAGAGGTTCCTCCAGTTTGGAGGGAAGGTGATGCAAATGCGAATCCAGCAATTCTGCCGCATTTCCAGCGTGTATGGGTACATGTCCCTTTGTTTAAGATCTGAAGTTCTAGCGCTCAAGCAGACATTACCTGATCCCCGTAAAAATCCTGCAGGGTATTATAAGGAATTATCACAAACTGCCAGTTCCTGTATCATGAATTTAGCAGATGTAGACATGTTGTTTGGAAATGTTGTTCCACAGCCTTTATGGGGTAAGATTTGTCATGCAGACCATGATCAAGAGTTAGGTGATACATGGGTTAATATTGCTGCTGCTGATGCTAGACAAGTTGGTGGCTCTAAGCCCGAGCCCTTAGTAGCAGAACTTCCTGGTATAATTATCACATATATGAAGACTTTAATGCCCGAATTGCGTGTGAATTGGGACAAGTTGTCTGCGTGCAAACAGAAGACAGATGAGAATGTGTCTGACTTTTTCACGCGGTTTGAAGAGACTTTCGTCGATCATGGTGGTCAGGATATGGCTACTGAGGGTGGCCAAAGATTGTTTGTTGACAAATTTGTACATAATTTGCTTCCTGAGCTATGTAATAAGTTGAAGGATTCAGAGAGTGCTTGGGCCGTTTCCACGTCAGCGCAGATTTTAGCTACAGCCCAGTACTACGAGAATAGGCGCAAAGATGAGCTAGAGAAAGCAGACAAAAAGACTAAAGAATTGAAAACTAAAGTCCTTCTACAGCAAGCTTATCCACCTCGTACTGCTAGTCAGCACGATTATCAGCAACCACAGCAATATTCGAGAAACTCGCAAAGAAACGAGTCTTCTCAACAGCGTTTACCGTATGGTCCGAATCAGAGTGCGTACTGCAAGGAAGAGGGTCATTTCAAGAATAGTTGTCCGTCTTTGTTACGGCGTCTGAATGGTGTTTCTGGTTCAAGAGGTAGAGGTGTTCAGCAGGCACTTAGAGGTAGGGATCGTGGAAATTTCCCACAGAATGCTCATTCTTTCCCGCCTCAGAATTCCATGAACAGCTTTGACCAACAGAATAATGCGTCTTCTAGGACAGCACAGTACTATGCTGATGACTACTATGCAGAAAACGAGAATGAGGGTAATGATTGCTAGGACAGCCATGGACAAAGAGAGGGAGTTGTTTCAGTTCCAGTAGATCATAATGGACCTTATGTTGAGGTGACTACATCAGGTGTATCAGAGCCTTTTCTGCTGGATACTGGTGCTGCAAAGAGTTCGATCATGCACTCAAAACTTCCTGGCGCACCTTTGTCTGGCGAAATGAATGTTTCAGTAGGTTTTTCTGGCGCCCCTGTTAGGAACCCGATCTCTAGTCCTATGTCCCTTTCTGATGGGCCATGTGAATTAGAAGCACCCCTCATTCTTACAACAGGTTGTGGTGAAAACTTGTTAGGATTGGATCTGTTAAAGAGACTATATGCGGCTTTGTACTGTTCTCCTTCGGGAGTACAACTTACCCTAGGTAAGAAAGTGGTTTCCCCAATGTATTTGTCAAGGGAAAAGATTCCAACAGAATTATCTTCTCTTCCAGATATACTTTGGGCTACTGGTTCTAATGATGTGGGTCTTTTAGAGATAGCGCCATATGTTGTAACATCGAAAGCCAATGTTAGGTTGCCACGTATTTCCCAATACAAGATCTCTAGCGAAGGCGAAAAGGCGTTGTTAGCAATCATTTATGATCTGATTGAGAAAGATGTCATTGAAGAGACAACAGGGAACATTTGTAACAGTCCTGTTCTGCCGGTTTTAAAGCGTAATGATCCTTCCCAACCACCTGTCTATAGGTTCGTGATTGATCTTAGAGAAGTGAATAAGATTGTTGTGCCACAGTTTCCAGTTGTTCCCGATATCACTGCCCTATTGACTATGGTTCCAGCTTCAGTCATTTGGTTCACAGTGATTGACTTAAAGAACACTTTCTTCAGCATCCCTATTGCCGAGGAGAGCAGAGATATTTTTGGCTTCAATGTAGGAGGCCGAAGTTTCCGCTTTAAACGCGCTCCTCAGGGCTACTGTGAAAGTCCATCTATATTCAGTCAGGCTCTGAAATCACAGCTTGACACGATCGTTCTACCTGATGGCGCGACTCTTATTCTGTACGTTGACGATTTGCTGGTCGCTGCAGATACTGAGGAGATTTGCAAGCAAGCCACTTTGTCATTGTTGCGTCATTTATGTAATATGAAGCACAAAGTCTCTCTTTCGAAATTGCAATTTTGTCGACAAGAAGTGACCTACTTAGGTCACATCTTATCGAAGGAGGAAAGGAAGCTGACCCCAGAGAGAATTCAGGCAATCGCAAAATTGAGTGTCCCAAGGACACAGAGAGAAGTGCGTGCTTTCTTGGGCATTACATCATATTGCAGACAATGGATACCGAATTTCTCCTTGTTGGCCAAACCTTTGGTGGCATTAACTTGCAAGGATACACCGAAACCCATTCCGTGGTCTGAAGATTGTCAGAGAAGCTTTCACGAATTGCATGATGCATTGTGTTCGGCTCCTGTGTTGGGTACCCCCGACTACAGTAAGCCTTTTACGTTGTATGTCCACGAGAAGTAAGGTTGTGCATTATCAGTCCTGACACAGTCTTTTGGGGGCAAACAGCGTCCATGTGCATACTTTTCAGCAACTCTAGATCCGGTAGCTAAGGCATTGCCAAGTTGCTTGAGAGCCACTGCGGCAGCAGCTGTCTGTATTCGACAGTCTGCTGGGATAGTAATGAATAATGTACTGATTGTCATGGTCCCACATGCGGTAGACATTTTGCTGAACAGAACAAAGACACAGCACTTAACTAGTGCTCGATTGTCAAGTTATGAGCTGACACTATTAGCAAGCCATGTCCACATAAAGAGGTGTGACACACTAAACCCAGCCACGTTATTGCCCATTCCAGTAGAGACAGATGAGGTTGAACAACATGACTGCTGTTTTAGGACAGAAGAAGAGACAAAAGGGAGAGTAGACTTGCAGGACACTACTCTTCCTGAATGTAATGATACCTTATGGGTTGATGGTTCATGTTTCAAGTTGCCAAACGGTAATACGACTGCAGCATATGCTGTGACAACATTGCACACGATTGTTGAAGCTGCACGTATCCCACACAACTCTGCGCAAGCAGCAGAGTTGATTGCACTTACAAGAGCATGTGTGTTGGCGAAAGGAAAGCTAGTGAATGTGTACACAGACAGCCAATACGCCTTTGGCGTAGCTCACAGTTTTGGACGATTGTGGCGTGAACATGGGTTCCTGACATCGCATGGTACAAAGATCCAGCATGGTCAGTGAGTAAATGAGCTTCTCGAGTCACTGACCTTGCCACTACAAGTTGCGATTGTGAAATGCAGCGCACACAAAAAGATTCATGATGATGTTGGTCGTGGGAATGCATTTGCAGACGAAGTTGCAAAAGAAACTGCAAGGAACGTGATGAGTTGAATGTATGTTGCAGGCCCTGCGAGATGGATTGGTGATGTTGGTATGTGCGAAGATCTGATTGAGAGTGTGAAATCTATCCAATCTGAAGCCACAGAAAAAGAGGTGAATGAATGGAGAGAAAGTAAGGGTAGATTGGATGCGAATGGTTGTTGGGTCGAACTGTCAGAGCATCAGAGATGGCTGCTACCCGATGCGTATGTGCTTGCAGTGGTGGCAATGGCTCATGGAATGGCTCACATCAGTGTGAAAGGGATATGTAAGTTGTTGGCTCCAGTATGGCAGAATAGTGGAATACCTAAATGTGCAGAGAATGTGGTCAAGAACTGTATGGTGTGTCTGAAGTACAATCCTGGTAGGGGAACCCCAACTCCAGCTGGTCATTTTGCGCCTCCAACGTATCCGTTCGAGGTTTTGCAGCTAGATTTCATCCACATGGAAAGGTTGTTGTTTGTGCCTTTTCCAGGTGGGTGGAGGCGTATCCCCTAAAGGACAATACTGCCTTATCCACAGCGTGTTTTGGGAGAACAAGGGAACCCCATAAAGCGAACCTGGGGTAGGAACGTACTTTTTTTGAAAACAATGGTTCAAGGGTGGCCTAGTAAGGTCCTCAAAAAGAATAATATAGCGAACAATTAATTAACGCTAGGGAGCTTTGGGAGTAGGTTCACATGATATAGTTTTTATTTTCTTTCTTTCTTAGTATATACAATTTTTATAACGTTTTTCAGGTGCTCAAATAAGTGGTAGGGTGCAGAACGTGACATGAGTGAACATAGTGAAAAACGGACTCTCACACAACAACAAGGTTAAAAAAACACATGAATATATACAATGGAGTGGGGGTATTTCCTTGGGTAGGTCGACGTTTCGATCTGTATGAATTTCAGATCATCATCAGGACGAAAAGAGCTTCCTGAAACTGTAAGCATTTATTGAAATTAAAGGTAGCATATAGACCTACAAAACAATTAGTTGATTGATATTGGTGCTCCCAGTGGTAAAATTAATTCACATGAACATTTTGCTCAGAGAAGGATTTGGGCTCTCAGCAATATCACCAATTGTGTGCTGTGCATTATTAATTATTTAAGGCGAACGATTGGCATGTACAGTTGCATGCAATAGTTATTAAGATTTCGGGTGACTCACTTTAGTATATATGGATAATTCAATACGTCGGGAGAAAGTTGACTGAATTATTGAGGCGTTTTCTGTAAGAAAATATATGCCAAGGTCATATTGAGCATTGGACACAACAATTTATTATCCTCATGGCGTAATAATCTAGTCAGGGCCAGTAGTACTGTCACCAGTCATGATAATACAATGAAAAAGTTTTAATCCTGGGCAAGGCCAGGACAGCTTAGGTTAGATCATACTAACTTAGTTAAAGGTGAGTTAAGACACTCTAAGTGTATGGGAAAATATGCCAGAGTCTTTTCACAGGCGAAAACTAATCAGAAAATAACTTACATACTCTGTGGAAAACGAGTTAATTTCGAAGGTCCAAGTAGCGCTCAGTTTGGTAGCAATCATAGAGGGTCCTACATGAACCTAGGGGATAATGTATCATTTATATACAAGTCGATATTGGTAGCTTATGGAGCCTAATGAAGGGAAGAGAGACACACTTACTCGTCAATCTAAAAGCGTAGTTGTTTTATCAGTCCGAGTAGCGCTCTGCTATTTGGAAGAGGGTCCTACTGGTACCTATGGATTAACATTGTGATTAATTTAAACAAGAAACGCTAATGTTAGAATCATCGACATAGAGAAACCGCGTTATGAGCCAACTTACTCAGAGTATGACGAGCGGAACTAGTCTAATGAAGTCCGCGTAGAATCTGCAATTATTATGTAGACAGACAGATTTTTATAGGGGTCGCCTGGAGCTACAAGACAAAAATATGAAGGAGTGATTAATTATTCAGTTGCCGCTAGCGAGGTCATAACGTCCACGCTAGGGAGGGAAGAGACTTACTTAATCTCGGCGTTTCGGCTTCGCTGCGGTGGCGTCTGAGTGTCTCGCTGCTTGGCTGCTCGAATCCTGAGTGCCGAGCAGTGATTCTATTAATGGCGCTTCCTGGTTGCGCGCGAGACACTAGATAGATAAGTCCACATGGACATCTAATGCTGTAAACGACATACCTTGATCTGCAATTGGTAAACGCTTCATGTTTCCATCCTATGTTGTTGTGACTGAAGAATGTGCCCTCGACAGTTGTGCTACAGCAATGTATTGACAGCTCCACTGGTGAACCATTGGCGCTTAAACAACCACAATGAATCAGATGTTAAATGGACAGTGATCTCTAAAGTATAGAAAGATATAAGAGGAGGAGACTTAGATTGGAAACTGTCCAAACAAGAGGCAATGTTAATAGTCAAATTTAACTCAGCCACCCATGGATTGAACGAGCTTTCTGAAATATATAAACTGAGCTGAGAATTCACATATGTTCCCCTCTTAGGCCAACTAGACTTAGTAAATATGTGCAATCAGCAGTTCTTCTTCCTTTTTCTGAGAAATTGACAAAAACACCAAATATAAACCTATCAGGAATATACTCCATCATGGCTGACCCATTAGTCATTTTTTACATATAGAACGGAAAACGAAAGAATCACACAAATTACATTGAACCATTGGCGAAGTGGTTGTGTGATCGCCATAAAACGCGTTGAAATAACGCATTGGAATCATAGGTGGCATACAGTCTGTGCAAAAACTCGTTGCATTAGGTGAGAATATAAGGATCCAAAACGGCACTAGTACTACAGCTCCCAGGAACCTTTGCGGAACCGGAAGTATGGCGGCAATTGATTTCCGACGCTGAAACCGACAACAGCATAACGCTCCGAATCAGACGGGTAAGTCTGCCCAATTTGTGGAGAATCGCGGTAACGAGGATATTCGATCAGAATACAAGAGTGGGCGCATTAACCGCTCTGTTATCCTCTCACTTGCAGAGACCGGTCGTCCCCCCCAGCGGCCGTACAGATCACGGGACCAGCGCTGGCATTGAATACAGCACCGAAAAACCAAGCGGGGAAATCTGCAAATACGGTGCTATCAGGTAGGATCCTTGATATACAAACAAAGGAGACATCCACTCATTTGGCCAAGTTATCAGCAGTAATCAGACAGAACTAACTGGTTGCCCACCTCTCCTACTTCTAGGGACAACCTGCGTCTTGTGAACATCCCAAGGGAACTGCATATTTTGGGTACATCATACACTTGACCTCCACTATAGATAAAAGTAAGTGTGCATACAATAGTGTCCGTTTAGAAAAAGAATGACAGTTGCACAGATCGTTGATTGAGTGTCTTTTTCCACATAGATTGATGATTGTATTGGATAAGTGTCTTCGACGGGTGATTTTCTCAACCCCAGTCAACTCCAAAAAACTTAGAGGTAAGACAAGGTGGCTAGAGTAATGGAGTTTGCGAGCAAGGTTACCATCATTTCTTGATATGACCCTAAAGGAAGGTTTCTGTTCTCCTTTCTTCATAGTTATTTGTCCTGATGAGAACTCCGCGAATGGTGTGAGTTCGAAACGCGTAGACAACTTTTTGCCATCTAAAAAGGAGGAATAGTAAAACTTTCGTGAAAAAGTCTTATCATTTAAAAAAAAATTCTGTATATTGCTTACTGTGAATATTTTGATTCCAGGTTTTGTGTAAATACATGATGATATGCATGGATGTGAATGAGTGAGGGTATGAATGTTTATGAATAGTTTGTGTTAATTGTGACATTGTTGATATTGTACAAAAGAGTTTTGTGAATATTGTATATATATATATATATATATATATATGTTGAGGTCTTGTAATGTTTAACAAATTGGTAAAATAATAACCAATAATCCTTGAAAAAGAAAAATTCTAAATAAAATAAAAAGATTCATTCTTGACATCAGTATGGCATTTTACCATAGTGAAGAATTCCTATGGTTTTGTGATTTATAAGGGAGAATTGTGACGTGTATTGGCACTCTGTTGTTCATTGGTATTTCGTGGCTCAGCCTTACTGTTGGGGGCCCAGACCCAGTGGTGGTTTTTAATCCAATTAACATGCAGTTCGGAGAGGTCTGCTTAAGCTGTAGGTGTTTGGCCAAAGCGATTGGAATTGATCATGCATCTATAAGATATACCAGAATATCGTCCGCATATAGCGAGGGCTTATATTTCTTAACATAACTCAAAACTGCAGAGCGCTTGGTCCGGTCCAGGAGACCTCTTATATTCCAGGACAAGACCTTCAAGTTAGGGACAGACCTGGTAAATGAGGAAAGGCGCTGTAGGTCCTGCCAAGGGCGATGAATATCTGCCTAAGGTGTGGTCAAAGCAGAAAAAAATACATGAGAAGTCTTGGAAATATTCCCCATGAAAACCCCTAAAAAGAAAAAGACATGCTTAAAACAACAAATCCAGCCAAAGATGCCAATTGAAACTCCCCCGACTCCCCAACCGCACACACCTTCCCAGGAAGCATCTGTCGCTCTTAAACAAACTACATCTACAGCATACAAATTAGAGGAGGACCCATGTGTGGTATCTAGGCACCCAATAAGTAGGAGAATGTTTCTGATATTATACAGGTGAAAATCGAGGTAAGAAATAAACGTCTGGGCCAGGGCGACAAGAGCGGCATCAGGTCCTGACATGGGGCAACGAGAGATCTGCTGAAGAGCAAGCCCTAGGCAAGTGTACATTCCAGCAAATAAGTAGAAACAAGAAGAGCACACCCATGTGCCACTGCCAACAAGTGTAATGCAAGTGAAATATGAAACCGAGAAATACAATGGCAGTAATCAAGGAGGTGAGGGAGGTCGGGAAATGGAGATTGGGACATCATCAAAGGACCGAAAAATCAGTAGGGTGTCTGCCACATTGTCGTTCAGGGCCGAGGGCACCAGCAGCTTCCAGCAGCAGGTCCAGCGAGATGGCTGCCTCCCGCTGATCCGCATGTGACTTTCTAAAATAAGACCAACCTCCCCTATTCCGTCAGTGCATGAGTGTCTGGATGTGTCCCTGGGGGTCACCAATTTGATGTTCGTCAGGTGAAGATGGTCTCAGAGGCCGCTGTTCGTTCCCACTCCCATGCTTGCACTGGGGTAGCAAAGAAAAAGATATTCGACTGAAAGATGACCTCAGGCGGGCCAGGAAGAGAAGCATATAACAAAGATTGAGAGCGCAGAGCTTCTGTTTCACCTCTTCGAAAAGCGGCGATGCTGCTGCACCACCTTGGTGTAATCAGGGAAGATGAGGATCTTAGAATTGGAATGCCGGAGCTCTGGTTTGGAGCGGGCCTCATGCAGGAAGTATCCCAGTCTCTAAAGTTAATCATTCGCAGTATCAGAGGCTGAAGTGGGGACCTGGGAGCCAGCAAACTGTGTGCTCTTTCAATGACAAACAGCTGTGAAAGCTTGCCCTCTGGGACCTAGGAATGGAATCATTCCTCTGGCGTCTCAGCCAGGCCAGAGGACTCCAAAGACTTAGGAAGACCTACAAGTTACAAGGCGGTAAGGGCCGCCACCAAGGTGGATACTTAGATACTTGATGCTTGAGAGTAGCGAATTAGTCTAAAATCGTGGATAGCCTCTCTCTCTGCTACTTTGCATAGGTCTTGGCACAGCAGGTCATCAACTTTGCGCTCCATAGCCTCTCTCTCGACTCTTAGATGGCCTTAAGTATCATTCCTAAGTCTGCTTCAGTGGGTTACTCAGACGAGGTCTCAGAGCACCCCGCATTCTCCTTAGCATTGGTTAGGGGGACCATATACTCATACATTGTTATGTTATGTTATGTTATATTTGTTTTGTATAGCGCACGGCTACTCAGAGAGTGTCCCGGTGCTTTATTGCAGACCTGTGGAAAACATAACAAAGAAAAATAGCAGAGAATAAAAGACCATGAACAGAAACATTGTGGTCTGAGCAGGCGTCGGTAGGGGAGGCTTCCCGCGACCCATCATTTAAGTCAGTGGCCCAGCTGCACGCAGAAGTTTGTCCCAGGTGGGAAAGGCCCACTTACCATACAGGCAGAACGAGCAGCTGGCCCACAGCAGGCACCAAACGCCGGAAGGCATTGACCCACCCTGGATGCAGCAGCCACAGGTCTCCCCACAGGGCCCAGTAGTGATGTGAGGCAAGAGACCTGCCAGACAGGGGTCAGGAGCGGATATGACCTGGGTGTCACGCCACGTCGGTGTAGTTCATATTTGACAAGTCCCAAATAGCATGTTCGTCCCAGTAGATTTCAGAGCCCTGAAGTAACAGTGGTCACCTCCATAGAGAGAAGATCTCAGCCCAAACAACATCAGCATCTGGCCATCCGTGATAGAGTTCCCAGGTACAAGGAGGAAAGGGGGGGTTAGAAGTAAGGGGTGAGGGGGGCAACAACCACTCTTTTCCCCCCTGTCAACCACCGGTCCAGCCCCCAAGCATCAAGGGACAAATCAAGCACCACACGTCATCTGCAACGCTACCACCAGTGTATCCCACGGCATCCACACCTGGCCACAAGTCCAACAGTCCGCTGTGTCCCGGGACCGATAAACACATGAAGGTCTATGCGCCATCCCACGGCCAGAGGGGCTAGGCAGGTCCGAGTAAAGCCCCCAGCCAAGGTCCCGCAGCACTAACCAGCGGGAAAGGAAGGGGCAAGCTGCGACCTTCTGCCGCTGTCCACTCTGGGCCCGCAGCACAAGGCCGGCCAAAAGGTAAGGAGCAATGTATCCGCAGTGGGTGGTGCACCCCCCCTGCACCGGGCCCCAGGCGGATGCCAGAGGGTAGGGTGACCAACTGGGATGGGTGCAAATTCAGGACAGTGAGTGTAAAAATTCAAGGCAAAGGGTCAAAATTCAGGACAAAAATTCAGGACAGGAGGTCAGAATTCAGGACAAAAGGTAAGTTTTAAAAGACACATCAGAGAAGGTTGCGGAATAGTATATAAGTAAGTAAATAGACAACCACTAAAGTACAAGTGAAAATAAGTTTATATTAGGTTGAGACAATTGTGCACTTCATGGTTTGTCAGTATACACACAGCTTTAAGCAAACGTTCAGGCCTTTTTGTGGTAACAAAACCAACTCCACCTTTCCAGCTCCCAGAGAAAACGCTTGAGGCCAGTCTGGCCTTGATACCACCCTCCAATGGCGCCCCTCATCTTCACATAGACCCTCTCTCATGTGTATTTAATTTCTTTTATAGTGCTACTCATCCCAAGTATATGGGGCAGAGTGTTGGAGTGCGTTACAAGACACACATATTATATAGAGACAATCACTCATATGAATGTGAAAGTCAATGTGTAGGAAATGTTGCTTAAGATAACGGGGCTTACAATGTGTAATCATACTTTCATCCATCATTCAGTCTCACCATTGATTCTGTCCTTCCATCTGTTTGCCTATCCATGCCTATATTGATCCATTTACAAACCTATCCATCACTTATCCTTCCATCCATCATTTCACTCATCCATCCCTCAATCCACCCTTTTACTCATCGATCATCCAACCATCCACCCTTTCACCCTATCCCATCCGTACACTCATCCATCCACTCTTCCACCCATCCATCCATCCATTCACTCATCCATCCAGCCATTTACCTATCCAGCCATCCTTTCACTTACTCATTCATTCATCCAGTCACTCATCCTTGTTCAGTCATCCATTTACCCATCCCCCTTTCTCTTTCAATTCCCCTTTCACTTACCCATCCATCCTACCATCCACCAACCCATCCATCTACTCAGTCACTCATGAATCCATCCATTGAACCTATCATTCATCCATCCTTTCACTCATTCTTCCTTTCTCTCATCCATCCACCCTTTCACTCACCTATCCATCCTTTTGTCCATGTACCTGCCCTTCCACTCACTCTTCCAGCCTTACATCCACCCTTTCACTCATCCGTCCATCCATTTACCCTTTCACTATCAGTTCATCAATCCACCCTTTCACTTATCAATTCATCAAGCCATCCATCATTTCACTCATCCATCCACCCATTCACTCGCTCGTCATCCACCCTTTCACTCATCCATCCATACATCATTTCACTCCTCTATCCAGCTATCCATCCACCCATCCCTTCACTTACTTACTCACTCACCTTTTCACATTAATTATGAGACCCATCAAGAACTCCACCCTCACTTTAGTTCCTAAAACAAGGGGTGGAGTGGGGCAGTATTCACTATGCCCCTGCACATAGGCAAATCAGAAAAAGTGGAAGTAATGCATGATGCACAGTGCCTGGACGTGGGGCGACTGCGACATGGTGTAGTTTCCAGAGCTTTTAGTGGGATGTAAAAACTAGGGGGGTCTCTCCAAAAGGGTGTTTAATGTAATAAAATACGTGGCTTAAAACACCTAAGCTAAAAATCTGTGCTTAATATAATGTGCCGCCAAACTAGTATTTTTGTTGCTTCTGCCATTACACCCAGATATATAATACAATAAGTAACGTTACACTTAGAGCAAGTAACATTACACCTACAACAAGCCAGAAGTATTGGCTTTGTCAATGGTTGTTAGTTGCATAAAATAAAAGAGCAGCAACCATGGCTGCTATACTATAACTATAATACCTTCCTTTGAACTTCTTTCATCCCCTTCCTTTGGTTAACTGGATTCTCACCTAGCAGCAGCATGGGTGTTTTTGCACGTCCATGTGACAGAATGCACTGCCCTGGACTGAGGCTGGAGGAGGCCACCACATGCTGTGCCAGCCCAGACTGACCCATTGTCATTCTGTATGTGGCAGCAGCCCCACAAAGAATGACAATGGGCAAGTGGGGCTGCTCTTGCGCTCAGAGGAGTGCGAGGCGGCCCCGTCAGGGAGCTGAGGCCTGTCACAGGGGAACAGCTCTGTTCTCCTGCAATGCCTAAAATTACGGACAAAAGGCGTCCGAAAAAAGGATCCTCACGGACAACGGAAGTGAGTTCCAATTTACGGACTGTCCGTGAAATTTACGGATGGTGGGTCACCCTACCAGAGGGCTGTCAGCGGATGCCTGAGCCTTCCGCCACTAACCCTTACCCAGAGCGCAGCAACGCGTTCCTTGTCATCATTGCGGCCCGGCCCTCAGATATCCTGGGCCGTCACATGCCCAGTGAAGCTCCACAGAAGAGGGCCCTCCCTCAACACCATACCGGGACCTAACAGGCAATACCGTGCACTCCAAGTCCAGGCAGTCAACAGCAAATCTGCTCCATAAGGGTAAAGGTTGGGCCGGCCTACATCTGCACACCCGCCATCTCGTCAGCGGGTGGGCCCCAGCAAGGCAGTCGGCTTGGGAGCCAAGAGTGCCGGCTGCACCCGATGGCTGGCAGGAGAGTCAGGCCATCAGTCAGGAATCACAGTGGTTTAAGGTAGCTTTCAGGGCGGATGAATGAGGATTGGGCCCAGGCGAAGGGAGAGTCATGAAAGTTCGACAGCCATTTTGGCAGCCTTCCATTTCCTTCTTTTTAAATACCAATCACCCTTCCCAGGAGCTTTTAGGACCTCCCTTAGGGGTGAGTTATAAGTATTAAAAAGGAAAGTTTTGTCCTGGCAAAAGGTTTATTTTGCTTGGTTGAAATTGCAGTTTAACTCTGCACTACAGGCTGCAGTAGAAGGCATGAACATACTTTAAAGTGTTACTTTGGTGGGTGGCACAATAGGTGCTGCTGTCCCACTAGTAACCTTTAATTCGCGGGCCCTGGGTACATGGAGTTTCATTTACTTGGGACAGGATCTGCAAGTAAATTAAATGTGCCAAATGTCTATATAAAATTGTCACCATATTTTAGGGAGCGAGCACAAACATTTTACAGCTGGTTAGTCTAACAAAAATGAGGAAAAAAAGAGAAAACAGAAACCTGGAGGCGACCATGCCTACCGGGCTATGTCCAACACAAGGAAATGACAGAATTACCCAATGTAGAGACAGCCAGAGTTTACTCTGACAAGCAGGTCAGAAGCAGCCTCTCTAAACAGACTGCATGCCACGTATTTACTATTGTCTTATTTTGCTCGCATTTTTATTTTCATCTTCAGCATACTTGCAGGCTCTGTGTGTTTTCATTAATCTCCGTCTGAATTTGCGAGCCAACATTTATTAATGGATGGGTTAGTGCACACTGCGATTCTTCTCACTGACACTCACATCTTGTACTTAATAAAAAAAAGAAATCTTGAGCTCCTCGCAGGGGCGGCTCTAGGCTCATGGCGGCCCTGGGCAGGGAGCGTAGGTAGGTGCCATGGGGCCGCCACGCAAATATGTATCCATTCTCAGAGGATTATTATATTAAGGCTATATATTGGCGTGGCTGCCCCTGGGGTTTGACGGCCCTGTGCTCGTGCACAGCTTGCACATACCTAAGGCCTCCCCTGCTCCTCGTCTGACGCAGTTTGACGATTGAGTAGAGGGAGCTCAGAGTAGATTTTGCTGATTGTCATGACGCAGCTTTACTGCGATGGCCGCCATATTCTGAACGGCAGCGGTCTAGCTGATCACCTCACTATCGGCATAAAGCAAAAGCCTGGCGCTGACAGGCAGAGTGGGCATGCCATTGACGCACCAAAGGCTAGTCCATCTGCACCTGAACACTGGTAGGAACTTTGCACCTACCCTGCCAGTGGTGGCTCTTTCACCCCTTAAACATTACGATAGTAATAGTGTTTACATTCAGGAATTCTCTTAGGGTAGAAATCCTTGATTCTCTATTTACAGACTGAGCAGAAATAGTAACATTTAAAACAGAAATTCCTCATGGCGATACCTGGAAAGGAGCCCAAGTCTACCACCCTCCTGTCCCAAACAAAGAGTTTAGTCAAACACTAGCAGAACGATTAGCACCTTATGTACTTTCTAAATATAATTTTCTCCTGATTAGGGACTTCAACTATCACATTGACACAGCCACCGACACTCATGTTGGTATTCGACTTTGAAATGCTAAATCTCCACCTGACTATGACAGGTCCAACCCATTAAGCAGGACCTCATTTTTTCCACCTTCAGGTCTCCAAGTTGACATTCCACTTCCTCTAACTTGGACCAATTATTCTTTGATCAGTTTTCAGATCCCCCCTTTGGCTATGTCTGCAAAACCTACAGTTCAGAAGCTCATCAGATCGAGAACATGGACACTGTTAACTTTGGAAACTTTTCAATCCGTTTTACTTGCCCTAATTCTAGATAACTCACAGGATATGAACTCAGCTTTAGCTCAGTTTCATGACACCTTCTCCACACCCTTTACATTTTTTGCCCCTCATAAGCAACTTCCAGCCAAATTATGTAGACCTAATGCTCTGTGGTACACTGCTAAATTGAAAATCGACAAAGCAAGTTTCAAGAGAATAGAACATAAATAAAGAGTTTCAAAATTAAAGGCAAACAAATATATAAATGAGCACCACGTGCTTACCATTGTAAAATAATATCAGCCTGTATGTTTTTCATTGTCAACAAGATAGAGCAAGCAGGCAATCCCTTGAAGGAACTATTTAAAATTCTGATGACTGTTCCAAAAGCCTGCTTCTCGGTCATTTGTGCTTCACAATTACTCTGTGCAAAACAACAGTTGATGGACAGAATCCAGAACAATGTCATACATTGCAAATCAGCCTTGACCCTGTGCCTCATGGGAACAGTCCAGCCCGAACTGCCAAGCAATGTCTTTCCTGGACCGGAATCAAACATCCTAGGACCGGTTTCTGGCTATCAGCTGTCTTCAGCCAGGATAGCTTGACTCCAGTGGTGTCACATACCCATCCCACTCGGGGTGACAAAATGCAAAACAACAGTTGATGGACAGAATGCAGAACAATGTCATACATTCACCCCAGTATAGAGATCTGGGCCTAAATCCATCGTTTTTTTGCACTCCACACCACCCCAGTACAGACATGGCCATATGCAAATCAGCCTTGACCCTGTGCCTCATGGGAACAGTCCAGCCCGAACTGCCAAGCCATGTCTTTCCTGGACCAGAATCAAGCATCCTAGGACCGGTTTCTGGCTATCAGCCGTCTTCAGCCAGGATAGCTTGACTCCAGTGGTAGGGAGAACATGGGACTCACGTCTGAGCATACCCATCCCACTCGGGGTGACAAAATGCAAAACAACAGTTGATGGACAGAATGCAGAACAATGTCATACATTCACCCCAGTACAGAGATATGGGCCTACATCCATCGTTTTTTTGCACTCCACACCACCCCAGTTCAGACATGGCCATATGCAAATCAGCCTTGACCCTGTGCCTCATGAGAACAGTCCAGCCCGAACTGCCAAGCAATGTCTTTCCTGGACCGGAATAAAGCATCCTAGGACCGGTTTCTGGCTATCTGCCGTCTTCAGCCAGGATAGCTTGACTCCAGTGGTGTCACATACCCATCCCACTCGGGGTGACAAAATGGGGCAGCAATTCGTGCCTGGAAGAATGCTGACATCCCTCAAATGGCAAATATCTTGACATTATCCTCCCCTACTATAGGGTCCAATCCTGTTCCCTCAGCCTCTGGTTTCCAAGACTGGATCAGGAATGCTGCTGATCAGGTCGCTCCAGAAAAGTCCATCCAACCTAACAGAAGGTCGCCTTCGGCGGCATGGTATACAGAAGAGCTTAGATTGCACCGACAACATTGTCGGAATTTAGAAAGACATTGGAGGAAATCCTATTGCCCCATTGCTAAGCAATCTTACAAAGATGCCTTAACCATATATAAAAAGGCCATCACTACTCGGAAAATGACTTTTTTCTCGACCCAAATAAACAATGCCAGGAATTCGGCCAGAGAACTGTTCTCTGTGGTCAACTCCTTATCTACACCTCCATCGGGTCTCGGAGTAGAACCCTCCCAACTGCTCTGTAACGCACTGTCCACCTTCTTTACTACTAAAGTGGCAGATATCTATGCATCCTTTGGTGGAGATTCAGGGGCTAAATCCACTGCCAGCAATAAGGAATTTCCCCATAATAACCATGACCATCTTTCTTCTTTTGCTGATACCTCTGAAGATCAAATTAGCAGACTCATTTCCATCACCAAGTCTGGATCTCCTCTGGACCCATGCCCTCCTTCAGTGATGGCTAATTTAAGTGAGGTGATTTCCCACCCACTCATGGAAATCTGCAACACTGCCTTTCAAACCGGATGTTATCCAGCCCCGTGGAAGAAGGCAGTGATTAAGCCTCTTCTGAAGAAGCCCTCCCTGGATCCCTCCGCCCCGGTCAGCTATAGACCAATTGCCTGTCTTCCCTTCCCGGCCAAAATTTGCGAAGCTCTGATGAATATACAGCTCTCAGAGTTCGTCGACACGTACCAACTCTTAGACGAAACGCAGTTTGGCTTTAGGAAGGGACACGGGACAGAGACCGCTTTAATAAAAGCTTCTGATGAAATCAGAACCATCATGGATCAGGGAGGAACGGCCATCTTAATTCTTCTGGATCTATCCGCTGCATTTGACACGGTCGACCATGCTATCTTGGTCGACCGTGTCACAGCTCTGGGGATTGACGGTTCGGCTAGAGACCTTATTTCATCTTTTCTCGCCGACCGCACCCAGACAGTCAAGTTGGGTAATTTCTACTCTCCCGTCTCTGCACTACCATGTGGAGTACCACAGGGCTCCTCGCTAAGTCCCACGTTATTCAACATCTACGTAGCTGACTTAGCGAGGGTAATAAAGGCCTATGGGGTGCGATTAACTTCCTACGCAGACGATACCCAACTGGTACTGGCGATCCACAAGAACGGCACAGCAGTGGCAGCCAATTTTCAGGAAGCAATGATTGCTGTCAGTACGTGGATGTCCTCCAACTGCCTAAGGCTCAACTCGGATAAAACCGAGGTTATGACCTTTGGCAACCTCGCCCCAGAATGGTCTTCCATCTGGTGGCCCAAACAACTGGGCTCCCCACCTGTCCCAGTGGTAAAAGCAAGGAACTTGGGAGTCATCTTCGATAGCAAACTAACTTTCAACCTTCATGTTAACAAGGTTGTCTCCTCTGCCTTCTTCACGCTAAAGAAAATAAAGAAATTGCTGCCTTATCTCCCCTTCTCTGCTGGGAAGACTTTAGTTACCACTCTGGTATTCTCCAAAATGGATTATGGAAATGCCCTCTTCCTCAACACCCAGAAATCTGTGCTGTCAAAGTTACAGTCGGTACAGAATGCGGCTGCCAGAACTCTTTTAAACATCCCTCGCCGCCAGCCTACTTCCCTTGCCATCCGCCAGCTTCATTGGCTCAGAGTAGAGAGCCGTATTAAGTTCAAGGCCCTCTGCATTGCCTACAAGGCAGTGCATGGCACAGGACCCAAATTCCTGACTGAGGCACTCCAGCTGTACACCCCCAAAAGACTGTTGAGATCTGCCAACACTTGCCTTCTTCCTGTACCTCGCACTAGAACGGCAACTTGGGGAGACCGTCGCTTTTTAGTGGCCACACCAAAACTCTGGAACCTTCTTCCATTAAATATCAAAAATGCCCCCAACCTGATGAGCTTCCGGAGGCTCGTAAAGACATGGCTGTTTGACCAGTGAACTCTATTATTATGGTCCTGCTAGCTCACACATGCGCCGAGACACCCTAGGGTATTTGTTTGCGCAATAAAAATCTCAAAAATAAATAAATAAATAAAATAAATAAACAAAACAACAGTTGATGGACATAATGCAGAACAATGTCATACATTCACCCCAGTACAGAGATCTGGGCCTAAATCCATCGTTTTTTTTGCACTCCACACCACCCCAGTTCCGACATGGCCATATGCAAATCAGCCTTGACCCTGTGCCTCATGGGAACAGTCCAGCCCGAACTGCCAAGCCATGTCTTTCCTGGACCGGAATCAACCATCCTAGGACCGGTTTCTGGCTATCAGCCGTCTTCAGCCAGGATAGCTTGACTCCAGTGGTGTGGAGAGCATGGGACTCACGTCTGAGCATACCCATCCCACTCGGGGTGACAAAATGCAAAACAACAGTTTATGGACAGAATGCAGAACAATGTCATACATTCACCCCAGTACAGAGATCTGGGCCTAAGTCCATCGTTTTTTTGCACTCCACACCACCCCAGCTCAGACATGGCCATATGCAAATCAGCCTTGACCCTGTGCCTCATGGGAACAGTCCAGCCCGAACTGCCAAGCCATGTCTTTCCTGGACCGGAATCAAGCATCCTAGGACCGGTTTCTGGCTATCAGCCGTCTTCAGCCAGTTTTTGCATTTCACAATTACTCTGTGGAACTTTATCTAGCCACTTTGAACCCAAAATTAACATCTTCTCTAGTTTTCATTCTGTGGCTAATTCTTTGATTACCTCCAAACTACTGAATCACCTTGAAATGCTGCTCCTGTACTATTGGAAAGATTTATGCTTATCTGTCAATCTCAGATGCTTGACCTGCTGGCTAAAGACAAATCTGGAACTCCCTCTGATCTTTGTCATCCATATATCATTGCCACTCTCTTCTCTCTTCTTGCTCCAGTTATTAAGTCTTGTGCAACCCGTCTCTGACTCTAGCTTCTATTCCACTTCTTCGGAAAGCAGAACATGCCACACCAATCATTAAAAAAACGAAGGCATATCCGAGCCACCCAGCTAACTATCTTCCCCATATCTCTTCCCTTTGTTTGGCAACGTTCTGGAGATCTACATCAACAAACAACTCTCCTCTTCTCTGGAGACCGACAGTTTGATGGAGACTGCGGTTTTTGCAGTAGAAGATACTATCAGGCTATCCCTTGATGCTGGACATCCTGCTGTGCCGGTTTTTCTCGACCTGTCGGCTGCGTTTGATACCATTTCTCATTCCATTTTGATACAACGTCTCTATTATATAGGTATCCAGGACGCTGCCCTTAACTGGTTCAAGGACTTTCTTACAGACCGGGTTCAGACTATCTCAATTGGCACCTATCACTCTAAATCATACCTTGGGACCAGGGGGTCCCTCAGATCTCCCCTTGCACCCCATCCTTTTGAACATCAATGTGGCCCCCCTAGCCCTGTGGGTTCGAAATACTTTCCTATGAGACAACACCTAACGGGTTATCTCGTTTGGGATTGACATTGAGAACGTCAAACAGCGATGTATCGCATGCATGAGGAAAATTGCTATTTGGATGTCCCACAATTGCCATCAATTGAATGGGGGAAAAACAGATGCTTCTGTTTGGTAAAGCCCAACTCTATTGGTCGAATCACTGGTGGCCAGCCGAACTTGACTCTGCCCCTGTGCCCAGCAGAAGAGCCAGGAATCTTTGTATATGTCTGTACGACACTCTATCCATGAAGGACCAGATCATTTCCACCTGTGGCACTTGCTTTGACATACTGCGCCTTGTTTGGAAAGTCTTTCAGTGGTTTCCTTGGAGTTCTCGTAAGACACTTATCCAGTCACTAGTCACTAATCATCAACTGCTTTGATTACGGCAATGCCATGTTCCTTGCTATAAAGGAAACCCTTGTAGCCAAAATGCAGGAAGTTCAGAATTACGCAGCCCGATTGGTCAACAACCTGCCTCCACGGACACTGCCCGTTCCCACACTTAGAGACCTCCACTGGCTCCGCATTAAAAAGAGAGCACTATTTAAACTCCTTTCCCTCACTTAGAAATCTCTGTCAGGCATAGGTACAAAATATCTACAGGAGAGACTTACTCCATACCTCCCTGATAGCAATCTAATATCTAAATATCAACTTCTGCTACATCCTTGGTGCATTCGTACGTCAACATATGGTAAACAGTCATTTTTCTATCTCGCCCCACACCACAGGAATAGGCTCCCTCTATTTATTTGTGCATGTCCCAGTTTTTCTAGTTTTAAAACAAATCTTAAAACGTGGCTGTTTTAACTTGCTGCGTCACATCTCCTGCCTGTCAGAGTGCCAAGATTTCCCTACAGTGTTGAGTCATTGCGCTATACTAAGAGTCAATTAACACAACATAACAAGGCTATGGAAGACCAAAGAATGGCACAAACGAGTAACAACCACATTGTGAGAATTCTAAGATCACTGCAGACATTGCATTGTGCCTGGAAAAGTTGTGGTTGCATTGGCTCTCCCCTCGCCTTCAGTTTGTCCACTAAGCTTAATATCCAAACACTTTTATTGTGTTCTTACTTATTTGGTTCCCTTTCCATCCTATCCCTGCCCTCTTTGCATGTGGCTTTCCCTTTCTCTTATTGTCAGTATTTATTGGTCTGACTTAATTTGTTGTTACTGTGCAATGTTGCTCACTATTTAGCATCCTAGGGGTCAGTGCTTATATTCTGCTCGCTGTCTGGTCTCAACGTCATGCCATCTGTCTTGGAGCAGGGTACATTATTGGAGCAGGGTAGAATTATTTCCCATACTCCTCAAGGCTCTATTTTATTCCACTCGTGCTTGGTTCTGATGCTCCTATAATTACACTCCTTACCTAGAGCACACACCATCCTCCAGACAGCTATCATACCTCTCTGGAAGCTAACACCAATCCGGTCTCGAATTTACCAAAAGCGAATGCACCTCTTACCCGTTGTCAAGATGTTTCTCAGGGGTGGTTAAGTGCTCAGCTCCTCCACGGAGACGTGTGGGAAGGCTGGTATTTGTAGCAAGTCCTCAACTCAAAACTTGACAGCTGCTTAACCAGTGGTGCTCCCGGCAGCCATATGCTTTTCTTTTTTTAAATTTATTTATTTTATTGTTTTTCATATATTGTATACCGTCACAAAAATCCGTTGCGGGGTTGATAGCGCTGGTACAGATCATTGGAATGGTGCTGTTTCTGCGGTCACCCCCTTGCTGGTTAGATTTTGATAGAGAAATAGGTATAAGTAGAAGGGAAAGAGAAGTAGGAAATGAGAGAGAGAGAGGATAGCACAGGCAAATAGAGTAGCATAACACTCAACACTATTGTGAGGCGCACAACATGTATTCTGCCTTAACAAAAATATGAATCCATGTAATCAAATTTTTGCGTTCTATGCTGGATTAGGAAACTGCCTTTCTCCCTATTGTATGATTGCAGAAAATGTTACAAGTCAGAGTTTGCCTGAAAACCTGCGTGCACTGCTACTTGAGTGGAACATAACATAAAAATTGCTAGACACAATTATTCAACACTTTACCACAATCTATTACAAAAAAACAAGCATTTGCAATGCAATAGGTCTCGCATTTGCAAGAGTTTGAGCTATTGGCATTGTAAATGACAATGCCTTTTATGTATCTGTTTTGATAATTAACACATAAATAAAAGGCAGTGTCACTTACAATGCAAATAGCTCAAACTCTTGTAAATGTGTTACTGTAAACCCTCACAAAAAAAGACCATGCAGTATGATATAGGAGACCCTCATAGACAAACAGCATTCAGCGTGATACAGAACATTTGCACTCAGAAACAAAATACAGCATATTATAGGACAGAGTGATAGAGCAGACCCTCACACACAAACAGCACTCAACATGCTATAAGACACTCATACACAAAGAGATGGTACAGTAGATCCTCACTCGCAAACAGCATACTGCATGATATAGGAGACCCTCAAAGACAAATAGCATACAGCACATTACAGGACAGACTCACACGAACACTATACCGTATGGTACAGGACAGCCACATACACAAATAGCATAAAGTATGGTATGAACAACTCCAGAGGCAAACAGCATCCAGTGTAGTCCAAGAAGTTCTCACAGAGAAAAAAAAGATGGCAGCAAGCCCTCACACACAAACAGCATACAGCATGATAAGAGACCATCACAGACAAACAGCATGGTACAGAACATCCACATTCAGAAACAGCACATAGAATGTTACAGGACAGGGTGATACAGTAGAATCTCACACACAAACAGCACACAGCATGGTACAGAGACCCTCATAAATAAAGAGAATACTGTATGTTATAGTAAATATATACAGCAAACAAATGGCAACCTGTGATCAAGAGAATGATAAACAATACAGAAATATCTTTAAATGTTACCATGGACAAAGAAGTTAATATATAATATAGTGAGTCGCATAAAATGCGAAGGAAGATTTCAAATACACTAAAGATTGAATTGTTACAATCTCTACCGCACTCGTACCCTATAATTTCGTGCAATAAAGCATCCTGGAGTTAGATGCAACAAGAATCACCAAAACTACACAAAATGAAAAATTCCATAGACTAGTTCGATTCCGTGACAGAAACTAATTGCATCCTTAACTGGGTTAAAAACACAGCCAGAAGCCGCTGACACCATTTAATGTGACTCAAACTTGTTAACATACACTATGGCATTTAATAGACATCAACTGCACATTTAAGGAGACAATGGTTGCGTGCTGGTCATGGATACTGTAAAGAAGGTACTTGCATTTGATTGCAGGGTTATCTGAGAGGTAACAGTCATATTATAGGAAATCTCTGCACTTCGCGTCAGAGATAGCATCAAACAGTAACGGGACTTTTCAGCTGAGTTTCTGGCCACGAAAAGGACAGTACAGTGACTATTCAGCTGTGCTACTGCGCCTCTGAAGGGACAGTGACTTTTCAGCAGGGGTTCAAAACACATTGAAGTAGCGCAGGTGTTAATCAGTATGGCAATCATTGCCCAATATACACATGAATGAGCAGAACCGATAGTTTTTTTAACGTTTTGCCATCACGCCCCCATTTAAGTGTGTCATTTGGCAATTCTCCCCAAACCGTTTTGAGGAGCCAGTGTATGTGTCACAAACATAGGGAAACATTTGCACACGTTTTGGTATCTGTCTGCATTTCAGACTCTGGTGATGTGGCAGGTATATGGCAGAGACATGAACCAGACACAATGTTCTTAAGAGACGTTACAAAGTGCACATTGATGGAGGATAACGGCGTCCAGAGAGAGAGCAGCCATCTCCACCGCTGATCGAAGGAGTGTAGCTGTGACCGCAGGCAGGATTAAGCTGGGGACCCAAGAGTTAGGAGGTGTTTTAAACAAACTGAAGTGGCGGTACGAGGCTCCCTCCACCAGTGAACATGCAGAAAGGAGCTGTCTTTGTTTACCTGGCTCCGTTACTTCTCTCTTCGCCACTCCCCCTTCTTTCTTGACTTCTGTCTGGAGCGCGATGTGGAACTGTCAAGGAGAGGCGGGCAGCCAGAAGTTTTGTGAGAGGTCTGCTGCAACAATCGTGAATAGCGGCAAAGTCTACAGGTAGAGAAGTGGCTGTGTGGCATCAACCATGCCGACACTGTGGTGGTGCTTTTCAGGATCCCACTTCCCCTGTCGCCCCCAATGAACTGCCGACATTTCATTGTAGTGATAAGGATGGATGCTCCGTTTAAACGGCTAATAGTGCCAATATCGGTCCATACCCCGGACCGCTCCTCCTCCAACTTTCCCAAATAACAGACACAACACTATGTTTTGTTGGAAAAAGTTGGTGCAGCTTTATTAGCATGTACATTATGCCAACATGTTGGGTTATCTTACGGGCGATCCAAGAGCAGGCCGCCTCTTGCGACCCGCCCACCTGATGAGCCATAACCCGTGGTGTTAACCGCGGGGGCGTTGTCAGTTTTGGGGGAAGGTCTAACCCCTCCCCTCGGCGGACCTCTATTCCGCCCCTTACTCACGCCTCTCCCTCTCTGGGGGGGCGGAGCATTATTGGCGATCCCCGGTTGCTCAGATCTACAACCGCCCGAAAGGACTAACGGGGCACCGTCACTCCTCCAGGATCCATCCCAGCGTGGATCTCCCTGGGGATAATTTGCTCTCGCACCCTTCCGGTGCTCCTGTAGAGAGTACACTTCTGTACCTTCCTGCATTGGATCGCCCTGTAACTCCGCCATGGCTCTGGGTGTGGCCGCCGCCGCGCCAGAGTCCCCCCACATACTAGCTCCCGCATAGTTACAACCCGCTGCTACCATTGCTTTCTCTATATCAAGCAGAAAGCTCGCCATCCCTACTTTGGATAAATGAACATCGTCTTCATCAAAGCACCCAGTGCACATAGTATGTAGCACACCATGTCTTCTGAAACCAAATCCCCTTTGCTCCAAGCTACTCCAATGTATGTCAGGCGACACTATCCACCATATCCTTGTCACCCATAGATCAAGTGACCTATAGCCTGAGCATTCCCAGGCCTCCCTGGCTCAGCAAGGACATGCCCTCTCATCCACTGGACAGAGGTGCTGCCCAGCCCAAACTCCCTTATCAGTTCTGCCGCACCTCCAGGCTAAGAACTGTATCAGTACGTCCCTGAGCTTCTCAACTAACTGCAAACTGTGCTCTGGAGATGTCCTTCTTAGAGTTCCATCCCCCCCAGTCCTTTCCTACTATGGACAGCTGTGCTGACCAGCAACCAAAGCCCCTATCCGGTCAGCAGTCTACTGCCTGTGAAATAGTGTCCCCTGTCTGGCTTCTGCCCTCTCAACCCTTACTTAGACCCACCGGGGTTAAACCCCACCTATAAGGGGACAGCCAGCCGGCTCACTCCCACAAAGCCGACCCTACTGTTAACTGACCTCTCCTCGTCCTATATCCCTGGGCGAACTAAACAGAGCCACCGTTACCCCTGTGCGCAACCGCTGCAGCTAATGATGGTTCCCTACCGACCAGTGAAATAGATGCTGTACCATGCCTTTACTCATTGTGCAGCGTCCATTGACCCATACAGAACTTGACCACCCAGGAGCATGCCTGATCTGGATATCCCAGGTCCCTGCTGCGCCCGCCTTACCCTAAAGAGCTCTCTAAATCCGTATCCTTACCCAACAGAAATGACCCATCCAAATATAACTCGCGGTGTGTCCGAAGAAGATAACCCCGCCCCCATCAGGCTAAAAGGATGCCCTTGGCAGAAGGCTGTTGTCCACGCTCATCTGGACTTTGGGCGGGCCCTAGTCGCTCTTACCAAAGACCCGTGCCCCCCCTAATGATTACCAAACTAGTCTTCTATCCATCTACCCTTGTGGATCCCTATGCGCTGAGGCCAGTAGTTGCATAAGGTAATTGAGCATAACTGGGGCTGACTTGTATGGATGTCCTGGTAATTTGCGCAACCCCTGCCCATAACACTGCTTCTATTCTCTCCTACCAGAAGTCAGAACTTTGTTGTCAGCTTGCCCCCCAAGAGCACTTAACCAGGAGCAGCATTCAAATTCTGAGCCCAGCGAACGCCTTGGCGATTCCTGCTTCTCAAGGTGGTGTCCTGAATTAGAAAATTGTTACACTCCAATCCTGGACGTTCTGACCCAGGCCCCCACACACTGGCCCCAGTGTGTTCTTCCCCTGTATCAGCTCCAAATCCTGGCATGCCAGCCAGCTAGGCGTGGTCTGACCATTCTAGCGCGAAACCTGTGCGTTTCTGGAAGAAATAACAAATCCATGAAAACCGTCCACAAATAGCGTCCCTAGTAAGTCATTGCTCACTCGATTGCCAGGATCTGTGCCCCATAGTTGCGCACCCGTTGCTGGACTAACAAACACATTTCCTTATTGCACATGGGATGCATGATATGCCCAAATCAATCAGTTGCTTAAAAGAAAACACCTGTCCAATTAATTATCGCTGGAAATGCATGATTTGCCCCTGCTTCTGCTACTGCATCCAGAAAGAACACCCCAATTATTGCACAGTAAAACAACAAATTGTCCAGACTCAAAGTGAGAGAGAACATCCAAATACTGCGCAGGGGCTACCTAATATGTCCCGGGTCCCAGTTAATTACCAATGTATTACTTCCTTGAGTGAAACCAGCAGCGGCCCCCACCACGGAAAATAATGACAACTGGGGAGAACATGGGAATCCCAGACCCTAGCACCCGGCCCCCAGTGTGCTATGATCCTTATACCTGTTGAAAATTCAGGTGCCCCCCCATGTGGGATGAGCGGTTCACCAGCGTGGTGCCTGCATTTGAGACAGAAAACACTCATTAAAGTCCCCCCCCCTACCAATCGGCATTCTCTGCTATGAGACAGTGCCCTCAATGCCCCACACGCTGCACAGGCCAGGCATGTTATGAGTTACGAGACTAATGTCCGCATTACCTGCAGACTTCGGAATTAATAGTTGTCCTCTCTATTATCTGAAGGAAAATCATCAATAAAGAAATACTATTCTCTATGACTCAGGAAGGTCTTCCCAATGTGTTCTAGCGGCTCGAGAGTCTGCCATATATTGCAGTATTAGCCCTCTAACTAAGTTTGGTCCTGTTATGTAACATGCACCCGTCACCAATCTCTGGCAACACACAGTTTGCTACCTCTTACATTCTGTTTGGTTCCGGTACTTGCACGGGTGGCGTAGCGTTTGATTTTGTAATGAGACCACCTAGCGTACTATCGTGTATCAGTTCTGTCCCTCTGTGAAGCACTTTGACCCCATTGGGTAAAGTCTGCGCTATCTAAAGCCTGGAACATTGAACTGCAGAGACCTGCAAACAAGGTTCCTTTCACCACTGCATATTAACTAAACAGTGTAATCGGCGGCGGGCCTCTAGACTTGAAAGATTAGTTCAGTCGTTCATTGCTTACTGATAGGTTTTAATCTATGATCGCCCCCCAAGAGTTCCGTCCTCAAGTGGCTATGAGTTCTTGCACTAATATCCTCATGCCAAGCCAAATACATCCTCGTAGGCACGCACTGTTCCGGTTAAACTTTGATTCATTCATAGCATGGTTACCATGGCCCCAACACTTCATGACAGTAAAGATTGATGAAGTCCACTATTTCCGTCAACCCCAATAATACGCTTCTAAACTGATCAATGATAATAATAACCATCAGTTATTAACTGACTAATCCCTAAGTGAAGCTATAACACACCACTTACACAACGTTTGTGTGAACCTTAAACGCCATGAAGAACCTTTGCACTAAATTAATCGGAATTACCATGTCATGCACCACCATCAATTTACTACTTTGGACACCTCCCAAACCTCAACACGGGTCAATTCGGCGACCTGCCATCTAGTGACCCACAACGTCTTCCTCAGACCGATTGCCTGCATGGATATAAAGCAAAATTTTCAACCAAGCCCTGATCCTTCTCTTCCCCTTCAACAAAACAGGCCCTGGGGGAGGCTGTACGGGCTCAATAAAATTGCATCGGCTTAAACCCCCTGGTGTTGTGTTACCTTAGGTGTTGTGATCGTATAATTGACACATGACATCTCCCCACATGCATTGATTCCTAAGGGATGCCTAATGCCTAATCATTTCATATCATCACTAGAAATCGAGTAACAGTACTTAATGGTTTCCTTAAGAGTACCATACTAAGCCCAATGAGCAACAACCCCTGGATTAAATTAACATTGGGTACAGAAGCAGTATGTTGCCCGGTGTAAAGAGCTCTACCTATTAGCAGTAAACGCTGCCTCAATGTGAAAACACTACAACCTGTGGCATACACATGTAGAAAGGAATACTATTGCCCTCTCTCCTATGACACCAATAAAGACTGATTTTAAAATTGTACTTTGTCAGTCCACGTGGTTTCTCCATGCATTGTGCAGACATACTTATATCGCAGATTAAAATACATACAGAGGAGAGGGGGAGGGCTAATGGCAAAACCTGCTCGAATGGTTGTTAACTGCAACTAAATGTTACACTTGCTCACATTACCAAGAGAGCTCCCTGGGTATGTGTTGACCTTGGTTTGAGTGAAAAAACACAAAGGGAGCCTGGGGAAACAATAAGGAGAATAAAGTTGTTGAGTATAGTAGGCTGCACTGTCCACTGTATGAAAATAGCTCTCCATGCGTAAATATGTTATGTAAATTACCAACTCAACAGGAGAATAGATGTTAACATCAACTCCACCTAGTTGATATGCTCCCCAATTTACTCCTGACCTACTACCATCTGGTCCCCCAACACTAGACCGCTCATGGGTCTGTGCCATCCTCTGGCACTAAGGGTGGCCGCCCTCGTAGGTGGCCACCTTTGGTGGCCCGGGGCAGCCAGTCATAGATTGCAGCCAGAGCAGAACTGGAGAAAGGCATGTGGACCCGGAAGTGGGATTGCCAGTGAAATAGGAAGAGGGACACGAAAAGCAATGCTTACATAGGGTATCAAAGCACTACTTTGTGCGATATATGCGTTAACCCCAATCCTTTACACTATGCGGAATACTTGTTTTATGCTCACTTAATTAAGTTTACTGTTTTTACTTATAGAGAAATGCACACGTCCGCATACTCTTCCACATTGTGTCTGTTTTGCAAAACGCAACCTAATATTCCTAAGAAAAAAAAATAAAGAGGAAGCCTTGTGTAGAAACTAATGAAATGTTAAACAGGCTCTATTGTGCATTTCCTACTCCCAATGAACGATGTGGCGCTGTGGCTATACATAATGTGCAGCGCCCGTGTACGTCAAAGCTGTGAAGCTTCTGCTGTTGCTAACACGTTACCATTCAATAACTAAGTAGTCCTCAAAGGAACTGATAAGCAAGTAGAGTGCATGTAAACTGTACTTAGTCGGTGCTGCCTCAGAAGAAAACGGAAATGACGTATGGGAACGCCAACCAACCATCAGCCAGATAAGAACAGCAGTGCTAGAATTAACCTATGGCAAGCAGCAGGACAAATTACCCTCGATATTGTAATTACTTTAGGTCTTGCGACAGCGCATGCGCTGTCTAGGCTCGACCTAATCATGTATGTATATTTTTTCGAATAACATCAACAATCTTTCAAAAGTCAATTTTACATGGAGAACATCAATTTTACAGTTTTAACAACTTTCTGTTAATTATTATAAATGCACATTGCTTCATCTGTGAATTCCACATTGAGATTCGTCGTTGCCCTATGCAGTTCGGGACCCACTGCCCCTCCTTGAGAAGCCAATATGTTGAAGAAAAAATAAAAATAAACCAAATGATTCTCCAAATCATACTTAAACTTCAATAACAACTAAGTGGGTCAACGTAAAACACAACTCCCAAGAACAAACTGGAAATTTTCAAGTCATTTCTGCATCGGCCAGCTCTAACTCTTATTCGTCCCCTTATGGAGTTCCCCAGGACTCTATGTTGAGCCCTCTGCTATTTAATGTGTATGTCCGTTCTCTGGCGGATGTTGCTGAAGAGACTGGTCTGTCCCTTTTTACCTATGCCGACGACACTCTGATCATCTTTTCCCTTTTTTCATCTAAGGGGTTGGATCCTTCTATTCTTCAGTTAAATCTGAGTAAAATTGCATCCTGGATGCAAAACAACCTGCTCAAATTAAACGGAGACAAGATTGAAGTCATGATCCTAGGGAAAAACCATGACCTTTGGGGATCTCAACACTAGCTCCCTGAAAGCGGTGCCTTACCCTGTGCCTAACCAATGTCCCTGGCGAAGACTTGTATCAAACAGTAACTCCCCTGCCTATGCTTCTTGGTAGCCTTAGAGCTGGTTTGTGACTGAAAATATTTTTTGTTAAAATGATTTAATTTCTTTAGAAAAAATAAGTATTTATTAAGCCAGGCTTCCCACACTGTCGTATTGTTGAGAAAAAGGCATTTTATAAGGTAGATTTTTTTTCCCCACCCTTCCACAACATTTTCAGGACATCAACCATGTCACACTTAAATAGATTCTATTTTGATGTCTGTACAAGATGAGCACTTTTCCTAAACATCAGCAACTCGCGGAACTGGTACTATATGTCCAACGGCAGGCCACACTTTCTCTTTCATACCATCTGTACGAATGGCAGCAGTGCGTGCTTATGTCACACAAAAATGGCAAAGGACAGGCAGCAGCAGTTTAAGTGAGGCCTACAGGTTCTGATTTAAAATGTGAAGACTATATATTCTGGCAGAAGCTACTGCCCAACCTGCCCGATGGAGTTGGTCATTCATGATTTAGTGATTAGAGATGGGGTGACCATGCCTTACCTACACACATGACTGTATTTATTTGTGCATTTGATGTGACCAGGATGGGTAAGTTCTAGTCTATTTTAATGTGATAAGGCTACAAAATGTGCTTTAGTTGACTATTTGTGATACTTCTGCGATAGTGGCTTATTATATCAAACTTAAAAAATATACAGACAGTTTAATATTTTTTTTCTTTTTGTCTTTCCACTCACTTTGGTTATTAAACAAAAATCATTTGCCTGCCAATTGTCTATGTGCTAAATATAAAATATGTAGAAAAAGATTTATTTTCATAGAGGACAAGAATTTGCAATGCATTTTCTCTCTCTGTGGAAAATTACTGATGACCATGATACTGCTTTACTGATCATTTTTTTTTGTAAAATTTTTATTTTGCAAAACACAGAGAGAAAAAAAAACAGTGAACAAAAGGTACCACCTCGGGAGCACAGATGGTCCCACACAGTGGGAAAGCAGTAAATTAAGACGAGGCAATAATGCAATGCGAGAGAAGTGAGCAAATAATAGGCTCCAACATCCGCAAGATGGAGGCAGTCGTACACGTAGCCCCAAGGCGGGGTACTCTGTTAGTTCAGCCAGCAGAAAGTCCAGTGGCACAGAGCCGTCGAACTGAGCCTCGTCCCAGCAGCACAGAAGTCCTGATAGCAGTACACAAACTCAACTTCCCGTTTCCCACCCCCCCCCTCCCGTGACGTTGCCTCATTCATTCCCCACTCATCCATCACACAAACTTAGAGCTGAAATAGATGTAAGGCCCTCAAAGATGCTGGGCACACTGCCGAGGGTAAGCCAGTAGAGAGAAAGGACACCAGGGGGCCCCATATGTGTTTAAAGTGTTTGTAGTTGCCTAGGAAGATGTCCGCCATTCTCTCAAGACTCAGGAGCCTCCACAGTCTAGCGTGCCAAAGTGAGATCGCCGGCGCCTCCTTCCGCTTCCAGGCTGACGCCAGCGTGAGCTTGGCAGAGCCATAGAATCTTCTTGTCTGCGCGTGTCTGGTGCTCAAGGCCAGGATCTCTCAGGCCCAAGAGTACGAATGCCAAAGAGTTATCGATAGGATACTGCAAGATATCTTTAATATGGGATAGGATCTCGTCCCAGAAGGGTTTGATGATCGGACAATCCCACCAAATGTGGCGGAAGTCCTTCAGTAGGCCACAACCCCTCCAACATCTGTCCGAGACAGCCGGGTAGATACGGTGAAGCCGGGCCGGGACCATATACCACTGTGGAATAGTTTTTAAATGCGCCTCCCTCAGGAGTATTGAGTGGTTAAATTGCGTCATGTCCCTCCACAACGCTGACCATTCTCCATCAGTGATATCCCTCCCCACCATCTCCTCCCATTGCTCCATGTAGCGCGGTCTAGGGGAAAGGGCAGATCGAAGCAGCAGTTGGTACAGAAAGGAGATGGCCCCCTTCATGGAAGATGTTTTTAGCAGGAAGGCCTCAAATTCGGAGGGAGGCCTCGTGGCTGCCTCCCGTACTCCCGGTGACGTGGCCCAGTGAAGCAGTTGTAAATGCCTGTATTTTTCAGTTGGCTGCACTTGGTAGTCCCGCATGCAATTCTCAAATGTCAGGGGGTCAGTGCCGTGGAACAGATGGAGCAGCGCCCGACATCCTCCCTCTCTCCAAGTATCAAAGGGGCCCTCGGCGAGTGCCGGCGGGAACGCCGGGTTGAAATGCAATGGAGTGAACGGAGACGGGAAGGTCGTCCATCGCTCGTCCCCCGCCAAGGTATCCCATACTTTCAGGGTAGTTCCCGTGGGTGTACTGATGTACGCATTCACCGGGCGGTCACGCTTTGGTTTCCAGGCTAGATCCCAGACGGACCGGCCAGCCACGCTCCGGTCCATATGCAACCAGTGTTTTTCGGAAAATTGCTGTGACCATTCCACCATGACTCTTAGTTGGGCAGCTTTATAATAGAGATGTAGATCCGGGAGGCCGACCCCCCCGTCAGCTCGTAACCGTCGCAGGAGTGCAAACGAAAGTCGTGCCCGACCTCCCTGCCAAACAAATTTCAAAATCAATGTTTTGAGCTGGCTAAAAAAGGAAGTGCTCAGTGGAATCGGTAGGGCCTGAAAAAGATATAAGTACTTGGGGAGAAGGACCATTTTAATGGCATGCACCCGACCTAGCCAGGACAGGAATTTGGGCTTCCACTTCTCCAGTTCGGCCCGTGTCTTGGCCAGCAGGGGCGGGAAGTTGGCTGCAAATAAGCCACCCACCGTAGGAGTGAGGTGGACTCCTAAGTAAAGTATCGAGCCAGAGGCCCAGGCTAGCGGTGTTGTCGCTCTCACCTGAGTAACTTCGGCCTGTGATAAGGTTAAATTCAGGACATAAGACTTGCCGTAATTAACCTTGAAGCTGGCCACTCCCTCGAAGTCCAGCAAGATATCCCGAACGCATGGCAGAGAGTTAGCGGGATCGGCCACCGACAGCAGGACATCGTCCGCAAAGAGAGAAATTTGGTGCTGCTCTCCTGTGAATGGTATGCCCTTCACCCCCTCATGCTCCCAGGTCGCCATCGCCAAGGGCTCAATGCTGAGCGCGAACAGCAAGGGAGAGAGGGGGCACCCTTGTCTGGTGCCTCGCGAGTGCTGGAAGAAGGCCGATAGGTGGCCGTTCACCTCCACCCTCGAGCGTGGGCTACAGAAGTTTGCCCTCACCATGGTGATGAATCTGTCGGAGAAACCAAACGCCTGCAACGTGTGGAATAGAAAGCTCCAGTCCACGCGATCGAAGGCCTTCTCCGCATCCAGGCCCACCAATACCGCCGGAATGCGGAACCTGTCCGCCTTCTCAATGAGATGAATCACCCTACGTGTATTGTCGTGCGTCTGGCGGCCTTTGATGAAGCCGGACTGATCCGGATGAACAATCGCCGGTAGCAGGTCCTGGAGGCGGCTCGCTAGTATCGCCGAGTACAGCTTCGCGTCAATATTGAGTAAGGCTATGGGACGGAATGAAGTACAGTGCTCCGGATCCTTCCCCGGCTTCGGCAGGACCGAAATCACCGCCTCCGCTAGGGTCCCGGTATTCACTCCGGACGCAGCCATGTCATTAAAGAGGGCGACCAGGAAGTCGCACACCTCAGTCGCGTAGGTCTGATAGAAGACCGCAGTGTACCCGTCCGGGCCGGGGGCTTTATGTAATTTTAAGTTTTTAATGGCGGAGAGGACTTCCTCTCTCGAGATCGGGGCTTCTAACAGGTCGTTCCACGCACTAGAGACCTGCGGGAGCGGCAAGCGTTGCAGGAACTCCCGCTGCGCTGCAGCATCCAGCTCCTCGCCCGTATACAAAGCGGCATAGAAGCGGCCAAATATGTCCGCCTTCACCCCGTCACGATGGTGGAGCACTCCTGCGGGGTCTCTGATCCCCCCTATGTATTCTCGTTCCCTCTTGTCCCGCAGTTGCCGGGCTAAGTGTCTGCCAATCTTATTACCACTGGAGTATGAGTGCCGCCCCAGCCGCAGGAGAGTGAGCTCGGCCCTGTTTGCATAGTGTGCCTTCAGTCTGCCCCTAACCGCCGTCAGTGGACGCAGGGTGACCCTCGAGGGGTTGATCTTATGAGCCCTCTCGAGCTCAAGCACCTCGGCTTCCAGCGCATCCCGTTCCTTCCTACGCAGAGTGTTAAGTTGCGAATTGAGGCCCAAGCACGTCCCTCTGATCGTCGCCTTGAAGGCGTCCCACGTGGTCGTCAGAGAAGTGTCCGACGGGGGATTGCAATCGAAAAAATCACGGATGGCCAGGCGCAAGGCTCGGTTGGAAACTTCGTCTCTAACCACCGACGCCGGGAAGTACCACTTTCGGCTCGCGGTGTCGGGCGGCGACCAACGGAGAGTGAGCACCAAGAGGCTATGGTCCGACACCGAGATCGGAAGAATGGCGGCATCTAGAATGTTCCCTCTGAGGGATTGACTAAGGAAGATGTGATCCAAGCGAGAGTAGGAGTGGTGCACATGTGAAAAGAATGTGTAGTCTTTCACGGCGGGGTGAAAAAATCGCCATCCATCTACCAGACCCAACTCCCCCACCCCTTGCTGCGTGGAATCAGAAAAGACCCCTGTGTCCGCTCTGCGACCCCCCGAGCTGTCCAAATCCCTGTCCCACACCAAATTGAAATCACCTAACATGAAAAAGAGCCCCTCCGCAAAGTCCCCCATCTTCACCAGCAATTCCTGTAGATACTTGTTCTGACCGGCATTGGGCAGATATACCACCACAAACGTACACAACCTACCCTGAATGTGCCCCTTAACCATCAGCCAGCGACCCTCCCTGTCGTTGCGGACCTCCACTGGTTGAAAATGCAACGTAGCCCTGAACATAAGTGCCACCCCCCGGTGCTTCGTGACAGCAGAGGACCTGTAGATAATGGGGTACGCCCTATGGCGGAGCCTCAACTCATCCTTCCGTGCCAAGTGTGTTTCTTGCAATCCAACTACATCAAGGTGATGGTCCATCACATACTTCAGAACCCTCTGCCGCTTCTGAGGCGAATTCATGCCCTTAACATTCCACGTCCCTACGCTAAGCGGCATAGCCAATACAAAACCCAGAACCCGCTCTCAGCATGCCAAGTGTCATCCACCCCGCATCCAGCCCCGCCCCCAGGCAGTAGACAACTAGTTGCTTCCAGAACATTCGCAGCACGAAATCACCAACAGTAAAGTGCGCATTCAGCAGCAGGCACACAACAAACATCCCCTTTGGCCCTCCGTCACGGGTCCCCCCCCACTGTCCCCAACAACCCCCATCCCAACCCCACCCCAAAAGATATGCCAACCAAACAAAGTGCAAAGTCAAAAACAAAAGTGCAAAAATAATACTCATCAAGACCAGAAGGCCGAAGTCTGTAGGAAGCCTCCCATTCAAGAAGCAGGCCGGGGGAACAAAGACACTATTCCCCATGGCCATAGTCGAGGGCGTCTCCTCCAAGAGTACTTTCAGCTCCCTCAACCAGATGGCCCGGGCCCCTCCGGCGCCGATCCGCCATTCCCTGGGGATCACGCCGCCCCAGAGCTATGCTGTGTGTCGGTCAACGTGACCGACGCCACCGAAGCGACTGCTGCGTCCCGTTCTTGCAGGCTGGTAGAGAGATCCGGCCGTTGTCTGATGGGTGAACCCCCCACCCGATGCCATGAAGAAGAACGACGTCGCCTTCGGGACGGGGAAGCCGTCGCGGCCTGCGAAGGCGGTACATCCTCCATGCCCAGAAGTTCTTTTGCTGCCTGAAGCGTGCGGATTTGAGCGAGGCGATTCTGCCACCTGAAAATGATCCTGAAAGGGTGCCCCCAGGAGTAGGCGATGCCCCTCTCTTTCAGGAAAGCCGTCACCGGTCGAAACTCCCGCCGCTTCTGCAAGGTAGACGCCGCCAGGTCTTGGTATAGCTGAGGCCGATGCTCCCGGAACTGTAGCGACTCGATGGCCCTGGCCTTGCGTAGTATCCGTTCCTTAAGCTGGAAATCGTGCACGCACACTAGGATGTCGGGGGGGGCCCCCCCGCGCCGTGGCAGGCCTACCCTGTGTACTCTGTCCATCCGAATCTCCTTCGTGTCTTCCTCGTCCAGCACCTGGAGGAACAGCTCCTGGACATACCCCCGCAGGTCCCCAGCCTCACCGTCCCACGGCACCGCCCGTATTCTGATGTTATTTCTACGGGAGTGGTTTTCTAAGTCCTCCGTGTGCAATTGTAGGTCCAGATTTTGCTCGGTGAGGCGAATGATGTCTTGCTGCAGCAGGTGAACGTCGGTGGCTACGCTCAAATCTCGGTCTTCCAGGGTCGCCACCCTCTTTCCTATGCCGTCCACATCTCTCCGCATCTCCCTCAAGTCGGAGGCTAGCTGCGCCCTGAGTTCGGAGATGTCCTCCTTGATGGAGGCAAACAGCTCGGTCATAAAGGCTTTCGTCGCCGGGGCCTCATCGTCCGATTGTTTCGAGGACCCACTCGCTCCAGGGGAAGCCGGTTGCTGAGAAGATTTCGGGGCAATGTCTTTCCCTTGGCCCCGTTTGCGCGGCACAGTAGACATGGCGGCTCACAGCGCTCCGGCCCGGCGCCACGTGGCTCAGGATAGTGGCGGGCCCCTCAGGCAGTCCAAACGCACAACAAGGCGCGCTCTGTAGCTTCCAGCTGTGCCCAGCCCCACGTACACAGCTACTCGATCCGTGGGCCCCACCGGAGCCCAGGCAGGGCAAAGCCCAAGTGCCGGCGCCTGCTGTCCAACGCCCTCCGGGCCTTCGTGCGACGCAAGATGCGCCGGTATTCGCTGGCCAGTTCCGTGGCCTCACTCCACAGTAGACTCGGCGGCCCACAGTGCTCAGGCTCCGTGCCTCGTGGCCAAGTTCAATAGTGGGCCTCGCCGTTCAGTTCAAACGCTCACCATTACTTGCTCCGTAGACGCCGGCTGTGTCCAGCCTCACATGTGCGGTGGCGGGTGGTGCTGACCGCGGACGCCTCCGACTTCCGTGCGCCTCAGTCGGTGCTGGAAACCGGTGCAGCAATACCCCAAGGGCAAGGGGGGGTCGATCTGGGTCTGCCGCCAGGTCCACCTGTCGCCGGGATGCAGCTACTCTCCGCCTTCCGTCTGCTCCGACTTCCTCAGGGCAGCTCCAGGGCCCCGCCCATCAACCACGCCGGGCCTCGATGTCAGGAGAGCCCGGGGTCTCACAGGCCGTGGGGCGCGTTCGATCTCAGGGGCGAACGCGGGGTCACACCGCTTCGGCGACCACACCAAGGCCAACCGCTCCGTCAGGCGGACTTCCCCGCCGCTTTTGGGGCCGGTGAGCTCCCACAGAGTCGTGCTATTAGAAGCTTTGTAGGATCAGCGCCGGAGCGGCACGAAAAGGCGTCCTACTCCGCCGCCATCTTGGCCACGCCCCCTTTACTGATCATTTTAATGTTTGTAGTGCTCATGCTTTAGAACTAGCTTAGACATCTTTAGCTCCTTCTCCAGGCATATGTAGCCCAAACAATTAGTACACTACAATGCACCCTTTGCATAGAAAAAGGGGCTTGGGGTGGGGTGGGGTAATCCTGCATTTGATGTTGGTTAGTTTGCAAGTCGGCCACAAGTTGATGCAGACTAATAAAATAATAAATACGCTGGATATAGGTGATTATTATTTTTTTTAAAGTAAAATATGCCCTACAGTAAAAAAAAAAATCTGAAGGCCACCGTGACAGTCTCTGCAGTGTCCTCTATATTTAATGTATGTGTGGTGCGCGTATCCACCACCCGCCTTATTAAGGCAGTGCACGCAGTGCCAGAAACTGTCCAGAAGAGCCAATGATTGGTCTGACTCGCGCGTCGCAACCTACACTCTTACTGTCTTTGCCAGTCGCGGTGAGAGTTTAGGGCATGATGCGTGGTTCGGACCAATGATCTGCGCCCCCTACCCAAGTTCTCCCGGTGGCGCTGACTGCAGCATAGTACGCAACGCGGCCTCTTGTTAGTGAGGGACTGACACGCACTGGAGAAACAAGCTACATTATTCTGTGTAGGCCTGAAGCCTCCAGACTTTTAAGTGTGTTTTACAAAAGTATTTAAAAATAAAACACACTGGTCGTGTCCCTTTTATATTACAAAACAACATTTTAGAAAGGTGCACATTGAGCCAAAGTGCACTGAGCACGCACCGGCAGGAACAGCCATTAATTTATTTAACAACATTTTAGGCTCAACATTATTCAACAAATGGGCATGCACACCACACTACTGATATAGTACCGGGAGGGGCTGGCTTCACGTCTCTCTATGTTTGCAACTCAACAGGGCGTTTTACTTCCATTTTAGCACCTTGGAGGTGTCACTAAGATTGATTTTTGTCATTGTTGGGCAGTATTGGCAGTGCCGGTCCTAGGCCTTCTGAGGCCCTGGGCGAAAGGGAAGATGTGAGGCCCCTCCAAGTGACATCACAGAAAGCGACTTTGCAGGACTTTTGATCTTAGTTATTTGGCACCAGTGAAGCAAAGTAATGTGGATATCGGTAACATGGACAAAAAGTAGAGGGAATGGAAAACAGGCGAGCCATTTCATCAGGACTAGCATCTTTTGACTCGGTGTCTGAAACATTCTAAGTATTATATATTTGTCTCCCACCATAAAGCTCAAAGTGACTCTTTCAATTAAAGCCCTTACTGTCAGCCTACCAGCAATTACACTTGCAATTAACCAACCTCACACGTTAACATTTGTTTCAGTTACCAGCAGGCGCTCACCTTTAAAAAGAGACAGGGCCTGGACCAGTCAAGCTATAGCACCTAGGGCAGTTTGTTATTAGTCATCATATAGTTATTATACCTTAAGAAAACTCTTCCTGTACGTCTTCTTCTGACTGCCTCCTCTCACTCTTGCTACCAGATCCTCTGTAAATATCCAACATAGCGCTTCTCCTCCTTCTAAAAGTAGAGGGGAAAACGTGCAGCAGTAGGTGCTCCAAAAAACTGTTCACAGCTGCAGGCGCTTCCGTTTTCCTACACATGAATCTGCTTTTTTCACCTCCCTGTCCCCTCAAGTCTTGTTTCTCTTATTGCACAAAGGGGCTACAGTGATTGGCCAGGAGGTCTGGCGACTTACTCGAGACGGGCGGCTTATGAGTTTGAGAAAAGTTGTACTTGTACTTTAAATAAGATGTGAAGGATCCGCGTCTTTTAATACTTACTCTGGAGCCAGATTAACTTTCTCTTGTTCATAAAGAACTGCGTTTCTGTGTGGGAGGGTGGGGGTGCGCGCAGCCAGCAACGGGTTCTTCACAGTACAACAAATGCGTGCAAAAGGACAACATTTTATGTAGACTGACAGGAGAAGCGCGGAATTCGAAGGACATCTCATATGGAGTCTGAAGGACATGGTACGCAAGCACCCCACACATCCTCAAAATAACACACACCTCTAGCAGCAGCACTACTTAAAACAAACAAAATATCGCCAAGGCCCCCAGGGCCAAAGAAAAGATTAACACAAGCACACCAGCTAAATCCCAGTGCAGCGCTCTACCTTTTAAATATTTATTGTCATTGAACATGTTTCACAATCAACAAAAGAACAGTCACAGCACCATCGTCTTCGTAATACATAGACTGGTGCCCTCAGACACCCATCATGCGGCGGCCGGGGCCCCTCCTGAGAAACGCACACACTCTGCACACTCTCGATATATTGGACGGAAGCAGTGCGCAGCGCAGCGCTTTTCCCCAGGCCAATCAGGCCATCATCAATCATTTTATTATTATTCCCGCAACTGCGGGGCCGGCGGCGGGGCGCCGGGCCCCCCTGAGCGCGAGGCCCTGGGCAGCTGACCATACCGCCCATGGCTAGGACCGGTTTTGGGTAAAAACACCTTTTTAATTTTATTCCTGAAAGCGTTGAAAGCCTTTCATTAAAACTTGTAATGTCAAAATAAAGGCAGGGAGTTAACAAATATTTAATGTTGTCTTACACTAGGCATACAAGACCTGAGACGCAACAAATGTTACGAGTAGTATCATTACGATTACGGAATAATTTACTACTTGAAGCCATAGAGCTATATTATATACTGTGCACTGGGCTGGGAATATGATACTGCCCTCTGTTATATTTCAAAAATTGAGCCAACCGTCACATAATTTGTAATAAATGCATGGCTCAAAAAACTTTCTTACAAATGTCCAGCTGGAGCTGTTGAATGCCATGTGTGCCAAATACCACAGGCAAGCTAATCTTGATTTCACCGGATGAAGCTTTCTTTTGCCACCTACACTTCCTGTCTCTTTAGCTAACTCTTGAAGGAGATTTTTCCATCACCAGTTTCTCCCTTTGTCAATGGTTTCCTAGCTTCCTCTTTATTCTTGTTTCTCCATTTTCCCTTTTTTCTTGCTTTGGCCCAAAGTCTAACAATGGAAAATAAGCCCGGGTCTCCAAAACTGAGCCTTTGAGGCAAGCCATGTCTTAGCCCACCTATCACCTTTCTAATTAGTTTCTTGAATGCCTCCCCTCCCCAGCCTTTTCACAGCACTAACCGGTTAGGAAGAGGAAAGACTGAGGTAGCCTAGCTAGGAATCTAACTCGTGACCTGCAGATCTCCTCACTGATCTCTCCTGCCAGCAAGTGGGTGACCCTGACATACAAAAAAGCAACCCTTGCACTTTTTACTCGTTACAAACCAGGGTAGTGCTCAAGTGGCAGCTCCCAGCTGTCTACCACACAGCACCAGAACCGCAATGGGTAACACTACTGCGCCCCTCTCCAGGGACAGCTAGATACAGGCACAGCAGTCTCACTACATGTGTGCTTTGTACTTATGTTACTCCGCTTCGTGGAGGAGATACTCCTGCAAGCTACCAGGTTACCCAGGTAAGGCACCGCAATGGCCCTATCTTGGTGCTTAATCTCCATTTGGACCTTAGACTGGGGGGCACCCCCGGGACATAGGAGAGGCTTGCCCTAGGGGGAGTGGGGGTGGCAGTTCCCCGGGCCTTCTATGGCTCAAAGAGGGAAGCCCCCTCTAATCTTTACTTTGGCCCTGGGGAGATGGCAGTCCCCAAGGGTCTGCATGGGCCCCCTCCATTAAATTTTTAGAGCCCTGTAGACGTTGCGGTCCTTGGCGCTGTAGGGGGCATTTCTAAAACATAACTGCCCTGGGGAGGTGGCAGTCTCTGGGGCAGCAGGGGGGATGTACGGGCCTCCCCGCATTTTATTCTTTATTTAGAAATAAGCCCCGCGTAAATGGTGGTACCCAGGGCATTAGTAAGCCCCCCTCCTGTATTAGCATAACACCCCAAGGACCTGGCCCACCAAGGGTAGATAATCAAAGCACAGGAGCCCATGCTTAGTTTTCTTTTTTTTTTATTTTGGCGAAAAGTCTCAAGATGACAGGCAAGGCTTCCTGGCTGAAGTGTTGGCAGAAAATCTGATTTCAGTATGTAAACTTTTTTAACTTAAATATCTCTTAAACTACTGAACGGATTTACACCAAATTACTAAAGGCATGCTTTCTGGACCAAGATCTAGCTTTCTGCCACATTTGGTGTAATTCCGTTCAGCCGTTTGGACTGTAGTCGTGTTCAAAAAATAAAAAATGAAAAAAATCTCTATAGACATAACTTGGGGGAAACGCTTTGTGGGACCCCCCTTTATTCTCATCCCCCCTTGACGGACTATCCCGAAACTTTCCACACAGCAGTTGAACCAAACAGAGCAAGTTTTTTGAATATTTTGTGAAGATTCGTGCTAAAGTTATTGGAAAAACAAAAAACACTTTTCCTATGGATACTTTGGTCCTAACTATAACTACGTACTGGCTATCACCAGTAGGTAATATGTATTATAGATATCTATTACCCAGTGGCAGTAATAGTTCTAGTTAGGTCAGCTGTTCCATAGGAAGCACATTTTTCAAAATGTGTTTTACGTTTGCTAATATCTTTTTCCCCATTTGATGAATCGCCACACAACTTTTCAAAAATGTGCTACTTGTTGACTTGTTTATGCATGGAAAGTTTTGGGGTGATCCGTCAAGCGAGGCAGATTAAAAGTGGGTCCCAAGATGCAAAATCCCAAAGCATTTTCCATAGACTTGTTTGAGAATTTGCTGACCGGAATGACACCAAATGTGGCATGAAGCTAGATCTTAGTTTGCAGATTACACTCAGTTGATTTGGTGTAAATCTGTTCAGGTGTTTTTTAGAATTTAAGGGTAAAAAATATTTGTATATCTGGATGACTTGAGACTCTCGGGGGAGCAGCAATTTAAAAATAGAGCATTCTGATTGGCCCAGAGAGCTTTATTTCCCTAGGTACACCTTGTGGGGCTTACTGGAGGTAAAAGGTGGTAACAGTTGACCCCTAAGTACCCTAAGCAGTGAAGAGGACTTCCTTCCCCAAACGAGAGCATGCCAGGAGGTGAGTTTGCAGAGTGGTGGAGAAAGGGAGCGTGGCCTGCTATAAGAACTCAGCAATCCTGCTTGTTGGCTGCCATCAGATCGCAGGTGCGAGATCGGGAGAGCTTGTGGAACCTTGGCGTCCCTAGATATACAACTAGGAATTTCTTTAGATTTCTCAGCAACCACTAAACGGAAGTACACCATTTCAAAAAAAGGGTGCACTCTGGACCAAGAGCCACCTTTCTGCCAAATTTGGTTTAACTCTGTTCAGCAGTTCGGGCTGTAGCTGCGCCAACACTTTCCTATGGAAATTAACATGAAGTAAGCGTTTTGGTACCCTCCCTTTTTTCTTGGGCCCGCTTGACGGATCAACCTGAAATTTTCAAGACAGCAGCTAAAGTGAGTGGGCCACTAATGTTTGAAAATTTTGCAAAGATCCATCAAATAGCACCAAAGATATTGGCAAAAGAAAAACAGCTTTTGAATAGAAATGAGGTCCTAACTATACAACCTACTGCCAACCGTTAGTAGGTATTACTGTGTGTTTACATATAAATATATGTGTGTGTGTGTGTGTATGTATCTCTATTTCAACCCCCTTTAGCTCTTGGCTAACAATTGTGAAGCTGAATGTAATTTCAATAAACCTTATTTGGTCTAAATAGACCATACAAGTATGGAATGGTTATACAAATGAATGTGTCCTCACGTAATGCAACTGGTGCTATGTAAAGCGTTCTGCTACCCAATTCGGATCAAGTTCGCGCTATATAAAACTCTGTAAAAAGAAAATGGCTAAGCCGCAAGTGAAGGTATTCTGTATGTACTTTTTTCTGAAACCTTAAGTTCAATTGGTAAGCACTTATCTCTCCTTTCTTACTTAAGTAACTTTTGTAGCTGTAAAGCAAATATCTTTTAGGCACTGATTTGTTGCAGTTAAGGAAATTAAGATGCCAACATGTATTTTCAACAAGATAACATTACATTTTTTATGGTGCGTGCATGTCTATTTTTTCTATTGTTGCTTTTAAGTTGAGCATTTGCTATAACCCTTAAATGGCCACAGTTTGACATAAAAGTAAACATTTTTGTTAAGGTGCTTTCCACTGTGTTTTTAGTTAATTGCACTGCCTGAGGTATAATTTCATTTATTTTTGATGTGCTGCTTAAAAGGTTCATGTCTTAAAAATTAAATGGCAGCACGCTCAGTTGGCTTGTCACGTACAAGAACTGTAAATACTAATGTTTCTACATAAAAGCCACAGCAATTGCCTTCAGTTTCTTGGAAGTACCGATTATACATTTTTAGGTCTCGCCTGAGACAATGCGCTTGCGCATTGCTCCGGCGAGATTATAGTAAGCCGAAAAGAAAAGTCTACCACAGCGGCTGCGGATCGCATACAGTTTATGTGATCTATGCTTGTGCACACCATCACCAGCCACGTAACACACCACCATTTGTCTGTGCCTCGGCATCAGACTTCAAAGGCTGCCGTTCCCCCTTCCCGCGTGCACATCGCGCACCACCATTTGTCTGTACCTCGGCATCAGACTTCAAAGGAAGCCGCCCCCCATCAGACTTCAAAGGAATGTGCTCCCGAACTTACTGGCCTCGCTCTCGTGAGCCTTTATTTACTTGTTTTCACGGTCTGTTCTTCATCCAGCTCTCTCTCTCCTTACCTCTGTTTCTTCACCTCTCTCTCGCTTTCAACCTTGTTGTCTCATATTGTTTGCCCTGGCTCTTCTCTTCCATACAGGCTCACTTCTGTTGCTCGCTGCTTTTGCTCCTATGAATTTTGCCCTATCTCCAACCACCTCCCCCACTGATCTTGGATCTCGGCCCCCTCCTCCTCTTTCCTCTCTCCCTCGCCTCTCCCGCGCTTACTGTTCCTGTCTCCTATTCATTCATCTTCCTCATCCAATTTAGCACCCTCTCTTCATCTCGCAGACATACTTCCATTCTTGGCTAAGTAAATCATTGCAGTATTGATCTGTGCCTACCCGTCTCTCTTCATACCACATCCCATGCTTTATTAATCAATGTTATATACATAACAAGGGTTTTGTTTACAGGTTTATTAAGAGGATACTTCACTCGGGGACACCACCACATCACTCGGGGACACCACAACATCACTCAGGGACACCACCACATCACTCGGGAACACCACCACATCACTCAGGAACACCACCACATCACTCAGGAACACCACCACATCGCTCGGGGACACCACCACATCACTCGGTACCACCACCACATCACTCAGGGACACCACCACATCACTCAGGGACACCACCACATCCCTCGGGGACACCACCACATCACTCGGGGACACCACCACATCACTCGGGGACACCACCACATCACTCTGGGACACCACCATATCACTCTAATACACCACTACATCACTCAGCCCAACCACATCATCACTCAGCACCACAACAGCACTGTCTTTGCTTGCTAGCAACAAGCATTTCCATAGCCAATAGGACTCGCATTAGGAAAGTGTAAGCTATTTGGCTTTGTGAATAACAATGCTATTAACTTAGATATTTTCAAAGCCAACACATATTAAAAAAATGTGTCATTTACAATACCAATAGCTCACACTTTCCTAATGCGAGTCCTACTGCATTGCAAATGCTTGTTATAAATGTATTCCTATCTGCTTTACTTTTGGTCATGAGTTTATATCTTACAAGGTTAACTTAAGTGTTCCTTCTCTGTAGAGAACTACAAAAGTGTGTCTGCCCTCTTTGAGACAGTGCTTTACTCCCAAGTAGACCCCAGGCCTTATGCTATGTTAACTCTTTCCGTGTGTCGGCTGACGTCACTGTCGGTATGTGAGTAGGACGGCTCCCTGCTGTCCTAGCACCCACCACCGGGGGAAAGTGCTGATGCTCCCCCTGTGGGCCCCCTTCATGCTGCCCCCTCTGGGGAGGGAAGCGGAAGCCCTTTTGCTCCCCCCTGCCGCCCTTTGCGTCAGCGCGCACCGGTGATCCAGGATGCGCTGAAGCAGTTTACTTCCAGGGCGTCCAAGGAGGAGATGTGAGTTTCTCCTCTGGGAGGGAGGGGGGGTTTAAAAAAGAGGCATTGGAGGAAAGGAAAGGGTTTTTTCCTTTACTCTGATGTCTCATTTCATCACTCCTCCCGCACAATTGCGCATGGGGTGCAATTGTGCAGCAGAAATGCCCACTAGACCCAGGGATTTTATTTTTTCATTTTTTTAATGGATTGTGTTTTGGGGAGCAGCCCCTTGGGCAAGGGTTGCCCCCTTTGGGTAGCATTTATTTTGGCCCCTCTAGTGTTTTTTTTTTAGGCCCATCTTTCCCCAAGTGGGGCACAAGCCATTTGACACCAGGAATTGTTTTTGTGTTGGGGAGTGGCCCCTTGGGCAAGGGTTGCTCCCCTTTATCGGGGGGGTTATTGTGGCTGTTTCGATCGGCCATATGTTTTTAGGCCAATCTGTCCCCAAAGGGGGCAGAAGCCACTAGACACTAGGGTTTTTTAATTGTTGGTTTTGGGGAGTAGCCCCTTGGGCAAGGGTCGCTCCCCTTTTAAGGGGGTGAATATTTTGTCTGTTTCTGCCCTCCTTGGGAGCAGATCAGCCTTATACTTTTAGGCCCACCTAACCCCTCAGCTTGGCTGGTGGATTGGGTGTGGCCTGGTGCATTATTTGCATGTCATTGTAATGTTTTTTTTCTCTTTTTTGTTCTAGTGCAAAGCTTTTGATTTTTGTTTGCGGTTTCGGCGGAGGTTGATCTGTAGTTTTGCTTAGTTACATTTATTTCGGTAAGGACTTTTGGTGTGCGTTTACTCCAAATGAGTATTATTGTGATGCAAAAATAGTGTCATAATAGTACCATATTTAGTTGTGCTTTGAGCGTGAAATTCTTTGTGATGTGTTTGCATTGTCTTATGTATAGTTTTCTTTTCTTTTTGTTTTTTAGTGGGATATTGTTGGTCATTGCTGTGTCTGTGGAGAGTAGGTGCTGGTGAGTCTAGCTGCTTCTTGCAAGTGAGTGGTATAGTATTGGAGCATATAGGTCTTTGTGATAAAGAATTGTTTCTCTTTATTACTTATTTTACAAATTGTTTGTTATTGTTGACTTGTTTGGCAAGTTACCTTTGTTGGTAAGGAATATGGCTAGTCACAGAATTGCTGCTCAGCAGGTGGTTATATGCTTTTTGAATCGTCCTCTGACCATGATTATGAGCCAGACAGTGCATCTGAGGGAGAGGAGGAAGTGCAAGATTCTGACAGTGAGTTTTCTGTACACGAGGAATCATCTGATGATGAAGCTACTTTGTGTGGATGAAGTGCCTGTTATAGAGGAGGACACTGATGTGTTGATGATGCAGCAAGAGGTATCTGGATTGCAGCCTGGGGCTGCAAGGCTTCCTATTGGAAGTGCTGGACTCTGGGTTGATTCAAACATGGTAAGCCGGTGTTGCCTGCTTTTAGTGGTGATGCAGAGTGTAGAAAATATTTTGACTATACAGTTTTTTTATTGTTTATGGATGATGTATTTTTGGCTGAGATTGTTGAGCAGACTAATTTGTATGTTGAACAGTTTTGAGGGACAACAGTGCCAGACTTAAGCCCTGCTCTAGACCTACCCAGTGGACTCCCACAAATCTGGATGAAATGAGGTTTTTTGGGTTAATTTTTTTTATGGGTTTGATAAGGAAGCCGTCCCTGGCTTTATATTGGTCTAACAGTCCATTGATGGCAACAACCATATTTCCTGCAATTGAGCTGTGATTGGTATTTACTTTTGCTTCGGATTTTGCATTTTGTTGATAATGCTTCCACGAGATCATCCTGACTGTGACTGTCGTTTTAAGATTCGGCCTCTTCTTGATCACTTTGGAGATTGATTTTCAGAGATCTATACTCCAGAGAAAGAAATAGCTGTTGATGAGTCTTTGGTCCTTTTCAAGGTCCATTTGGTTTTTAGGCCGTACATTCCTAACAAGATGGCACATTATGGAATTAAGATGTATATCTTGTCTGAGAGTAGGGCAGGATATGTCTATAATTTTAGTTTTACACCGGTAGGGATTCCACTCTTGACCCCCCTCCAAACCTCCAGTTGTCCGCCCACTTTAGGAGTTTCAGAAAAAGTTGTGTGGGAACCTGCTAGAGGACTTTTTTAACAATTTGTGCCTAGATTAGTTCTACACTGCTGTGCAATTGTTTAAGGAGTTGTTCAAAGTGGGCCCTCTTGCTTGTGGTACAATCCGCTCCAACCTTTACCCAGAAGTGCTTGTTTGCAAAAAGCTTCATAGGGGACAGTGCAGTGCCTTGCGTAGTGATGAACTACTAGCTGTGAACTTTGTGGACAGGAGGGATGTGTACATGCTCACTACCATCCATGATGACAGTACTTCACCGAAGACTGTTTGAGGTCAGGTTGCTGACATGCGCAAACCTGTGTGCATTGTAGATTACAATGAGCACATGGATGGTGTTGATAGAGTAGATCTGATGTTAGAACCTTACACTGTTGTTCGTAAGGGTTACATTTGGTATAAGAAGTTGGCCACCCATCTTTTCAATTTAGCAACTTTTAATGCTTTTGTTGCGTTCAAGGAGTGATCTCCAGCTTCAAAGATGACTTTTGTTCAGTTTCAGGAGTCTGTGATAGGCAGCCATGTTGTAGTGAAAGAGGCAAGTGTTCCTAGAGTTAGCGGGATGGGCGATGTGGCTAGATTGAAAGATCGCCACTTTCCTGATTTAATTCCTCCTACGCCCAAAAAAAACAATCCCTGTAAGAGATGTAGAGTCTGTTTGTGAGGAGGTATGCGGAAGGAGAGTTGTATGCACTGTGCTGATTGTCCTTCTAATCCAGGGCTGTGTGCCCACATGTTTCAGATTGAATGAAACTCAAAAGGTTTTTTGGGAGCAACCGTGAGACAACTGCCTAGTCTGTATGGTTTTATATTGGTTGTTCAGTTTCACGGTTAGCATTAGAATGATATCTTTAGTTACCGTTGTGTTCGTAGTTATAGTTTTGTATCTAGTTCCAATTGGTTTTTGTTTTCCTTGTTAAAAAAATGTATGACAGTGTGCGTGGACTGGCGCTTGGCTGGTGGTGTGCCTGGGCTGGTGCTGTGGGTGTGCTGGCTGTGTGGGTGGATTTGTGTTTGGCTAGCAGTGTACTTGGACTGGTGCTTGACTGGCGATGTGCATGGGCTGGCATTTGTCTGACATTGTGTGAGTAGTGACTTGCTGCTGGTCATTACACACTCTACAAGCCAAGTGCCACTGCACACACTGTCAACCGCCAGTCGTTGTGATTGCTGTCTCAGTCATGTGGCCGTATGAAAGTGATGGGCCCTTGAATGGCGCTGTCTGTTGATGTGAATGTTGTAATGTGCTGGGCCCGCGGCTGGTGATGTGTTAATGGTCTTGTGTGTCACGTATGAAAGGTGTGTGAATGGCCTGTAAAGAGGTTGGCACCTTGCTGTGGCTTTACAGCTCATGAGCTGTGAGTCATTGGTTCAGGTTTTTAACTTTTTAATTATTAACAGTGCATTTCCTTTTTGTGAAATCTCTTGTTACTAAAATATTCCACTCTGAACCTTCACTCACCCTCTTGCCAAATCCAACCAGTATGTGTGTGTATGTAAGAAATAGTTTGTTTTGAAGTAATATTTGTCTTTTTTGTCTTTCTCTGCCAGGGTGTACATTGTCGCTACATTGTCTGTTGATGTGAGTGTTGTAGTGTGCTGGGGCCACAGCTGGTGGTATGAACGTTTGTGTCAAGTATGAAAGGTGTGTGAATGGCGTATAAAGAGGTTGATGCCTCTTTGTGGCTTTACAGCTCACTTGAGCTCACTCAGCTGAGTTATTGATTCAGGTTTTTAACTTTTAAATTAACAGTGCATTTCCTTTTTGTGAAATCTCTTGTTAATAAAATATAAATTTTAAACCTTTCACTCACCCTCTTGTCAAATCCAGCCATAATGTTTGTGTACTTGAGGAACAGATGGCTAAACAGTCTTATCTGCCTTTCTGTGCTAAGGTGCAGTTTGTCTCTAGGGAAAATTTACCAAATTTAGATATTTCTGTAAACCAAAAAAAATGGATAGTACTTGGTGGTGTGCCTCTCATGGTTCACAACAAGGGCCCCCATCGGAAAAAGGGACCGCCCGCCATAAGGGCGGCGGTTCCTTGGGGGTTATTAGGATGTACCCGCCACAGTGGCGGGCACATCCTGCATTATTATCATTGTGGCGGGCGGTGCTCTCAGCACACAGCTCTCAGCAGAAATGCCTCGGAGAAAACAGCGTAATTTTCTGATTCGGTTTCGTGGTTTTCTTTCTCTCCTCTTCCCATTGGCTGGAAGGTAAAATTCCAGTCAATGGGGAGAGGAGAGAAAGAAAACAAGAAAGAAGTGAAAAAAGACGCCCCCGAGTCGGAAAAAGACAGGGCTTGAACGGAGTGACGCCCCTCTCTTCCAATGGCTGGCCTCCGTTTAGGAAGCCAGCCAATGGAGAAGAGGGGCGTGTTCAAGCCCCCATACTAAGAATCATTAAATCTCGGACCGAGACTGCGCAAGCGCAGCCTACGGTCCTTGACCTAAAAAAGGTCCGTTTTCACTGGAAGAATTTGATGTGTCCATGTTGGGTTTTGGTCTGTTTCCTGTCGTGGACACTTTGCCTACCCACACATGTGAGGTAGCGTTTTTATCAGGAGACTTGGGGGATCACAGAATAGTAGAACAAGTGTTATTACCCATTGACTTTCTTTGCATTTCTGCCTTTTAAATGTAAGACAATTTGTAAGAAAAAGTAATTTTGAAAAATTACCACTGATTCACATGCTTGTATGTGTGCCCACAATTTTGGAAATGTGCAAAAAACGACTGCTTCGAAACTCTGTATTTTGTTGCCATTTCAGAAATATATTGGTTTCCTTGGTACCTATTTTTCACTCTTTATATTTTACCAATTGAATTGCGATATACCCGGTGCACAATGAAAATACATTGCATTGCGCACCTCTGTTATTGGCTCTTGGTGAACCTACAAATCCTATGTATCCTCCACAACCTGAAGGGTCCAGTGGATGTAATGGTATATTGTTTTCAAACATCTGTCATACTTGGAAGAAGTTACAAGCAAAAACCTGGGCACAAATGGCGGATTTTCATCTCAACTTCAATATTTTCTATTTTCCATTGTCAATTTCTAAAAAAAACCTAGAAAGATCTATACAAATGACCCTTGCTGAATTCAGAATTTTGTCTAGTTTTCAGAAATGTATAGCTTTCTGGGATCCATTATTGGTTTCACACCCATTTCTACCACTAAGTGGAAAGAGGTTGAAAGCACAAAATAATTGGAAAAATAGGTTATGTCCCAGTAAAATGACAAAACTGTATTGAAAATTTAGCTTTCTGACAAAAGTCTGCCTGTCCCTGAACGCTGAGAAGATGGTGATTTCAGCACTTCAAACCCTTTGATGCCATTTGCAGGGAACAAACCAGATGCTTTCTTCTGGCCCAATTTTTCCCGTTAAAGAAATTATAATATATAGCTGTATTTTGGCAAATTTCTGGGTCCCCTCCAGAAATCCACAAACCCTGGGTACCTTTAGAATCCTCGGGGGGGGGGGGGGGGGGGGGGGGGGGGGGGGGGGCACAAACTTGTAGTTGATTGCTTATGTGGACAAAAAGATACAGGGACCTAAGCTCGGACCACCCCCAAATAACCAAAAAAAAGTCTTAGCAAAGGGACGCCTGGCAGCGAAGGGTTTGAAGCAAGCGCCTTATTTAATTTCAGCTCAATGTCTGCTATAATTTTTGTATCTTTAATGTGTTGCTTTTAATAAACTTCTCCACATGTAAATACCAAAATGTGCAAGCAGCACTTTACCGATCGATGTATCACCCATGAAGTCTCGGTTCCCATTGATGTTGTGTTACCAGGCGACAGCTTCAGGCTCTGTCATGGGAAGACAGGCGTCTTAATTTTAGCTTATGCAATCGTTTTGGAACTTTTCTTATGCTGCTTTGTGTGCTATATTTTTTTTCATTTTCTTTTTTCTGTATACAAAAAAACATCTCTTGAAATGTAACTACTAGCATGTCTACACACAGCTGCTTCGACTACTTGAAAATAACCACGCGCATTATTTTCGCGCTTTTATGCAGTGCTGTGGCACTGGGCAGCTTTCCAAGGGCTGTGTTGTGGCAAGGCAGGCGCCCAAATTAGTTTCAGCTCATAATGTATGCTAGTGTTGCTGCTGACAATTTGTGCTATAATGCATTTCATTTCTTGTTTTAAGCCACCATCCCTTGCATTTTATTTTTTTCCTGCGAATTTCAACATCAGTCTATTTACCTGTGTGTTTGCATGCCATTTTCGATAAAACATTGCAAATAAATATTACAACTAACATTCTCTTATTTTGGGTAATGTTGAAGACATTAAAAAAACATGCGAAACACATTGTTAGGACCAGACTCCATTGGGTTTGCTAATGCTCGTTTAATTTGTGTTTTATAGCTCCAACATGCAACATTGGAAAAAATATGGTGGGCACGTTTGAAAAAATGCTAGCCAGTCTTTAATTGTGGGAATGAGCCACGTGATTTTTATAGTCCCCCCCCCCCCCCCCCCCCCCCCAAAAAATCTCCATGGCATGGAAGGAATATGTTTAAGTGGGCTAATGAAACATTCGCGGTTTTCACAGCAACCAAGAGCTTGCAGAACCATACAACTCAGCCACATCCTCACTCTTCCTACAGCTTGAACATTATTGCCGTTGAAAACATATTTTTATTGAATGAAACTTAGCAGCCGCCTGTACATTACTTTTTAGATAGATATTTTTTAATGAAAAACTTTCTGCTTTTCTTAAATAAGGATGCCCAAATTCAGTATGAAGAACATATAAGTCAGATTATGATGGAAAAACAAGAACTTGAGTGGAAAAATGTAAGTATTGCACTTGAACACAATGAACATATTTATACACTTAAAATATATAGATTTTGAATTTAGATTCTGTTTATTACAAGCTAAAAGATATGTCGAAAGAATGTGCCAATATTTTTAGGAGAAACAATGGTTTCAAACGTTCATATACCATTAAAAGTTCAATTTGGTTACCTGTGTCGCCTTCATATCAGAGGTACATTTTTCAAGCTCTATAGTCACTTTAGTAATCCTTTTCTAGAATACATGAAATGTAAAAATTATTCTTTGTCTAGCACAGTCTTTGCCCCATGCTCAACATACATACAACCGACTTGAGCGACAAGAGTTACTTAGTATCTCCCACTTCGACCTACCTCTTAGTTTACTCCTGATATCCTCATATCAAGAGCCACTAGAACCATGCAACAGGGGAAGCAGTGTAACTTAAACTAGGCAGAAAGAAAAGGTAATTTATGCAGAGTAATGTAACACATTTTGTGGTAGTACTTTGTCTTTATTTTTTTATTTTTAAGCAGGTTAACACTATCTGGGCACAGGTGTGACCTCATTAGTATCCATTTAACACCTGAATACAGCAATCAGCAACTGTAAGGTGGACATAGAACCTTTGCAAGGGTAACTGCACCACGTGGCAACTTGTGTGCCAACATTTTTAGTAACTTTGATCCGTTTGAGCTATAAACTGTTTCATTTGTTAAAATCGGCAAATTATGCAACAGAAGAAAGGATTATGTGACAAGTGTAGTAAGTCAATTTTGTGTAGAAGGATGCTACCACAGATTACCATAATTCCAGCGGCCTGCTCATACCAAGTAAAAGATCCTGACTGTGGCTTTTCAAAGCATTGCCCTTTGGTAATTAAGTTTGGTTTCAAGCCCTGGCGGCCCTCATCGTTTTACACAGGTGCAACACCAAGTCTGGGATGGCACAGCTCTCGGTGCGCGTGCACTCCAAACCTTTTCGTAGAGGTTGGCACTTGTCTTTCTTTCTGCCGTATAGTTACACTTTGACGAGGTTGCTCCAAATAACAATGGCCTACTGGGCAGAAGTTATCTCTTAGTATTCGGGGCACCAAAAAATCAACAAACAGCAGGACATTCAGGGTGCTGACTTGGAATAGTACCAAAACAAGAATGGTGCCAGAACCCGAATATTCACTAACTCATCCAACTATTCATTCACCTTAGTAACTGAAACTCCACCCCAGAGATCTGTTTAAAAAGTACATCTCTCATGCTTAACTGTATATATTCTGGAAGCAGTAAAAGCTAGTACTAGTCTTTCGTCCCGGATCTGTGCTCTGGGAAATGGAAGACTGCCTGTTTTGCCTTCTGTGTTGTTTTGTTGCTACCATATTGTCCCATTTCTGTGAAGAAGTCAAACTTGCACTGCTGCTGCCTGATTTGAACCGTTCCTGGATTGGAAAGGCATGTGCTAATGTTACACTAGTTGTACTTGTCCTAAAGTTGGGTAGCTTGCATTGTTTATTCCCAAGGTTTGCCTGTTCTATATAGAGGGGTGTTTCCGATGATGTTACTCCATCTTATAAAAATAGAAAAATATTTGGAATGCACTTGCATAACATGTCTAGGTCAGTCGGAGGCTTTTGTTGGAATGTGAGAATTCGCTAATGTGGGGTTACTCTCCCGGCAGAGCTCATTCTGATCGCCAGCCCGATTGGAGGGGTCCCTCGACGCAGTAATATCTGGAATGAAGATACATACAGAAGCAAAACGAGTGATTGTCTCTTTAAACAGGCTCCAGATCGTAGCCAATTGGCGATCGCCACAAGGAAGGAAAAGGAGGTCCTGACATCGGAAAAAGAGCGAAGCAGGGACCAGATTGTAGTATTTCAGGTGCAACCAGGGGGAAGTAACGTGGCCGCTGCTTGTGTAGGTGAAGAAGCAGCAATGGGAGGTGATGCCCTGAACCAGCGGAAGACTCCCTCCAGGCAGGCTGATGATGCCAAGTCGGGACCAGGCAAATGCTGGATGGCCCCGGAAAATGCAGACTAGCTGCTGCAACTCAGGAGAGTTGTGGCTGAGCGTGTGAGTACCTTGGGGCGAGTGTGCTGCTGGAGAGAGGGGAGAGGGTTGAGGGAGGAGGGTCACATTGGTGAAGGGACACCTGATTTTTTTTCTTTTTACCGGTGTTGGTGACGGATAGTTATAGACAAGACCTTCCAACCCATATTTACTGTTCACTTTCTCTTTATACCGAGAACATCCCGGGAGAAATTCAGCCACACATGACGTCCTGAAAAGAAAAGAAAAGAAAAAAAAGAAGAAAAACTCATCACTCGCTTTAATTTAAGTGGATTGCCATTTCCATCTATCATACTATCAAGCCTTCTTGAATAACAGGCATCATTGCAAAACCAGATTAGCCTCCTCACCCTTACCTCCAGCCCAGTCTCCTAAAAGTTCCAGAGGTGGTGTCAGAAGTGGGATCTGGAAGTATGGGTGCGATAATTAACTGAATGGCTGAGAGCCGTGAGAAGCTAAAGAGGGTGATGGAAAATTACTTGAGAACATGAGGCCATTCCCCCAAGGCACCACTCCCTATGACGAGATAAAATGAAACATTCTTGAGTGTCAGGGGGTTGATGATGAGACATCGAATAAAACTACAGCATATAAAAGAAGGAGCCCAAGAAACTCCCAGGGCTTTGTATTATAGGGTAAAAAACGAAATTGACCAATGGCAGACACAACTAACCGCTTCCAAAGAGGACACATGGAAAAGATATATTTGTAACAATACCTCACTTCCCGACATCCTACCATACAAAAGTGGGTTAGGCAACATACTCAGTTTCAGGGGCCTATAACAGGTCCCGGGAAGTACAGAAGAGAAAAGAAGCACTCAGTTGGAAAAGACCTGGTGCAGCACTTGCACGACATCCGCCTCCACTTGAAAAAGCCGAACTGGTGACTTTATTACTTGGTCAGACCGTAACACCTCCCATGCCTGCACCACAGGATTTTCAAGCAGAGCTTTTGGTCATATTGCACAATTCTGCCCTCAGAAGGAGGAACCAATGGAGAAAGGCATCACTTGAGATCTATATAACGGTGCAGCAGAGAAATATCTGCCGTATCACTGTGAGGTGTCAGTAAATGATGTGCCAATCCCTGCTTGGTAGACACTGGGTGTCTATACAGTGTAATGCAACCTCAAGTACTACCCAAAGCTGCTATTCAGACTCCAGAAACAGTGAACCTAGAATGCATACACAGGGATAGTAAAAGATACCCTGGGGTGGAAATATGCCTTTGAGTCTTCAAGTGAAGAATGAACCGGCTATCTTCATAGATAACCCTAAATTCAAAGAACATTTTAGCTTTGTTGCCAATAACTGCTCCAGACATTGGATGGTCTTGGAGGTAGAAACGGCGCTTGAGGAGGTTCAGAAACTTTTGAAGGAGATAGCTGACCTAAAAAAAGAAATTTTAGACGATAAGGCTTTAGGGAATGCCAAGGAGGCATTGGAACAGCTTGGGAAAACAATCAGGGAGTTTGAGACCACAACACAAAACAATTCGCTTTATGGACTACCCAGGGATATCAAGCATTATGGCAAATAGATGCCTTACCCATACCTACAGGAGGAATATTTACAAACAAGATACCCAGGGTAGATACACCACCAAATACACCATCAGAGGTGGTGGAGGATACAGGAGATCCACAACCTTTTCTGGTGTCTTGTGAGGGACAGGGATCCATTTCCGGGGCTTACCTGACGTCGCCTAGCCAGATGCCATAGTGTCAGGAATGCCGGAATGCGGACACCTGGAGGTTAACCCTTCCACCGAACAGGCTGCTCACGCCCGGCGGGAGGACCAATCACTGCTTTGGGATACCCCCCCCCCCCCCTCAAAAAAGCCCTCAGGAAGCACTGGAGGACCAGAAGGAGGAAGACACCAGAAGGGAATGCGGCAACAAGGTAGCTCAAGGAGAAGAGACGGAGTCCAGAACTGCTGGGGCCAGAAAGGAGGAACCGAACTCCGAAAAGGCAGAGGCGACCGGACTAGGTCCTGTGGAGCAACATCCCGAGGACGAAGATGCTGACGTATGGACAGAGGACTGGTGGACGCCCCAGGAAAGCCAAGAATCCCGCCGCAACTCTGGGGAGAGTTGCGGCTACTGCGGTGAGTGTCCAGAGGAGAACACAAAAACAGTACACTAACGCACAGGGTTGGCTCACTTTTTCTTTTTTTTTTTACCGCACCGTGCGGGGTGGATATTTATTTATTTATAACGTTTTATATAGCGCGAACAAGATCCCGAAGGATATCAACTCCATTAACGATATATGTTTATAGTATTCTCGTTTTGTTTATGTTCCTTTGATTCCCCCCCCCCCCATCCCAACGCGATAACTGAGTGAGGCATAGCTGTAGCAAAATTATGTCTGAGGCCACGAGAAATTTGTCTTGTTTGTCTGGTTCTACAAATCCATAAGGGCCTCTGTCACAGAAAAAGCTGAATAAAGCACAAGGTTTTAAAAGTGAGTAAACCGCCCTAGCTACCTGTAGAAGATAAGGAAGAGGAAAAAGGAGATGGGAAAGAATAAAAAAAGAGTGTTACATACTCACTGTCTGAGGATGTCCCTAATTTGAAACTCACTACAACGGACGGAAGCTATCTATCTAATCTTCTGTACTTCAAGATTCGGACATCCACTCTGGGTATGATGAAGGCTGTCCTGTCCCGTTTTGGTTCTTTTATTTTTTTTTAAGGAAATAAACCCCATAACTTACCTTATCTTTTAATTTCTCTCGAGTCACCTGGGGACGTCGATACTTCAGAGCAGACTTGTGAAGTAAGAAGAAGAAAGAAGGTATGAACATGGGGAAAACCAAGAATCAAGAATTATAAACCCCCTTCCCCGTTTTTTAGCCCATCTACAAGGAAAGAGAAAGCCACTCGCCCAATCCAATCATTTTTTTGTTTGTTTTGCCTGGCATTAAATAAAAGTGGACAAAATTGCGCATCATATCAGGCCTCCTCAATTTTGTTTCCGCCCATCCCTCCGACACTCCTCCTTTTCCAGTGGATCTGACAGTGACACAGCGAGACCCAGTACTAGCACAGGGGGTTTAGATCAGAACTACACCTATCAAGGGCAACAACAGGGTCCTTTTTGAGGGGACAGCCAATAGATCCCATTCAGAGGGCTAGGCCAACAAAGGACCAATGGCAGGGGAGAGATCAAGGATGGGGGAGGCCCAAAATTAGAGGGAAAAAGCAAGTAAGATTTGCCCAGGAAACACATGGAGAAATTCAGACACAAAGTCAACTGTACAGATGGTAGACCCTTTAGACCCCAACAGAACTATGCTGAATGCAAATAGGAGCCTCCCATGTTAGTTCCTGACACAGAATGAGAACTCAGGCCAGAAACCAGCCAAATCCAATTGTCAACCTTTCCAATTATACCTTGAGACAAAGTGAAGAACACATTTTAGCAAAGGCCTCTCTTTTGTACCCACAGCTTTTAATCTCAAGATAGTTACATCAATTTGTTGGGATATACAATTATATATATATACATGATTGGCCCACTATGTACCATATAACCGTATATGCGTATGAATAACCGCATAGTATTATACTATATATGTTAGCTTTATGATAGATTCATGTAGGCCCATTTATACCTATTTATATAGCTAGGGCCACTTTGTTTCGTTTCCCTTCGTTCATGTACTGTTTCCCAGAAGTCACATGGTTTAGCTCTTGGTACGAAACCATGCTGAATCACTCAGTCTGCTTCTCTGATCTTTTGTGTGTAGCTCAGGGAAACCCAAGGTCTCACCTGCCCCTCTTGTGGGTTGCGTGCATTCTAGCAGAACCCGTTCCTGTGATGGAGCAAGGATTCTCACTTTCTTGATCATCGACTATGAGCGGCTCTTTTCTCGGGGGAGGAATGGTAGGGGTTTGTACAATTGGAGTTATAATAGGAGTTCTTGGACTAGCCAGTCTATCCCCATAAAGAGGTATGGCTGGACCGATAGTTACTGGGATAGTCAGTGAATCCGGACTGGGATTTATCTGAGCTATGGTCTGAATCAATTCAATTTGCTGTTTGTTCAGGGCTTCCCTTTCTCGTTCACGCAAAACCCTTTCTGATGAATTGTCATGCATCACTTGGGGTACCAATGTAGGATAGATATTTGGGGCAGTCGGAAGGACCAAACTTGGTCGGTCTTCCCCAAAAGGGCGATAATTTGGAATCGCGGTACTAGGTCTGCAAAACCCATCACCATCACTGGCTTTACTTTCAGTGCCAGGTACGTCTGTTTCACTGGCCCTTCGATACCTGGGATACTTAGAGAACGGGTTCTGTGGACTCATAGACTCTGACTCTGCTACATAGGGAGGGGGGTTTTTCATCAACAAATCCTCTAGGTGTTCATCTTCTGAGTCCCCCACGGTCATTAGGTGGCGGGTTTTCTCAGTACATTTCCCTTTCTCTTGTTCGAGTACCCCCATCATTGGAAACAACCCTTCAACCATCATATTCTGTCTCCACTGTTTCATTTTCTGCTCTTTGGTTTCTTTTTGGACCCTTGGATACCATTTGCTTACTCCCTTGTCCATCCGGGGTCTGTCTCTTTCCAGAGCCTCAATTTCCCACTCTTCTAGTGCTTCGTACTGGGTTAATCTGGGTCTGGGATGTAATTCATTCATTCGGGTTCTTAAGTTAAACAGGATCCTACCATTAAAGGTGCAGTCAATAGGAAATGCTAGGACTCCGTCATCTGCAGTATACTTTACCGAGTTTTCTAACCATACACAGGTATGATACCCTTTCTCAAACATCATGAAGGAGGCAGGAGTATTTGGCGGGGGAATGATCACACCTTCCCTCGTTCTAATGGGCTTGTCTGTTTAAAAAAAATTCTTTATTTTATCGGCAAAAGACATCTTTCTTTTTACTCCGTACATTATGCGCGGTCTACCTCGTAGAATCTGTTCCTTATAGAAGCCTAAGTTCTGTGGATTAGGTAGGAACTCAGGATACCACATACACGTTTCCAAACCCCTCTCAAGCTCCTGTTGATTAATGTTGTTTTCTTTTGTGCTTCCAATGCTAATGCGACTTCTATCTTGCAGTAACCAATCAACACTGTGACTACAAAAATCCTTGTCCAATGGGTGCGCGGCCTTTCGTGAGACGAAGTCTCACGCTCTGGCACTCACCCCTCCCTTACAATTTCAGCTCAACTACACGCCCGCTGTCTCGAACAATACCAGCGCGGCACGGAGTGACGTCAGGGCAGTCTTCCGACTGACTCCCTCCTTCACAAGGTAACGGAAACTTTGAATTTTCCCTAAAGTGCGAGTGCAAATTTTAGTTAACAATATACAACGTTCGCCGCAGTGTCTGAGTGTTCTAAATAGAAAGAAAAATTTTCTCTCACTACAAGTAAACCACTTCTGTCTACTTTTTATTCACTCCGGATAGACTTCTCTGTCTAACCTCCCACACGAGCAATATAGAACCTGCTACTCCTCTGACTCATCCACTTCTTTCCGGGATATATACTAAGTCAGGCTTTCACCAGCGGACTACCTTGCTTACCAGTCAAGCCTCGGAGACCCTATTACTCCTTCCGCATGTGCCCCTTACTAGGTGATATCACAATGGAAGTTTTACTAAAGGACTCGTGGCTATCATTTATTCAGATACAAAAAGCCCCTAATTAGTGCTTCCGGTCCTTCCTAACCATGCACTTAATAACTCACGACTTGCGACCTCATCAGCTAACCGGATTCTGCTCACCGTTAGCTATAGACTTCCCCGGGGATTGGGACTACACTAAACGCTCACAGACAATTTTATTAATATTACATATAATACTTATAGCAGCAATACAACAATCATTTACATATATATATAAATCCTTTAAAACATTTGAAGCAATGCAATCAATATAAAAATTTTAGCAGCACATTTTATTTTCACGGTTTATTTATTTAACTATCTTGTCTACCTATCTTAACTAGTCCTAACCATCCTCTGCTACCATAAAATTACTGATAGAGCGCGCAGTTCACCCGAGTCACCTTTTTCCCAATTTCCACGCACTGGGCCCTGGCGTGCATACAAATGACAGTGTTTTGCGTGAACCGGGTGATTGTTCCACACGCTACTATGAGTAATTCGGGGGGTGACTCTCACACCACTTACTATTCATGTACCTGACTTACCACAGGCACATTACTCCTGATGGACCAGGAGCTAGCAGTGGACAGGCAACAAGATTCCTAAAAAGGGAGTAGAACCTTTATACACTTAGTACATTTATCCACACTTTATATTGTATAATGACCACAGACACCTGATGGGTTTTCAAAGTTTATAAATAATTTTTAGAATGAATATGCCAAGATAATGAGGCAGATACAAATCAGTACATCAATAATCAGAATTAAAGCCACAATGTAACTATGGATTAGGGCAAGTACCATTAGAGTATTTAGGGAACACTACAGAGTATGAGTATTAGGGAACATGCTATTCAGCACAGGCTTAAACTTAGACAAGGGACATGAGAAGGGCCTAACATGTGCACTAATATTCTTATTCTAAACTTTATGCTATTCTTACTAAGTTCACGGCAACCATGCTAAAGGGAAAGGAAAATGGAACACACTAACATAATATGATAATTTTAATAATATCCTACAGGTAGGGAGAGAAGTGGAACATCACTAATAAACAATTGCATATAAATCACTTAAAGGTGATAGGGCAATATCACAGGCAAGAGTGCTTTATTAAGAAGAGGAAAGGTGAGAGTATAGTCAGACGGACACCCACATAAAATATTTACCTAGGACGGGAATGAAGACTAACCCTGGCCACAGGTCAGTTGGGACAGGCTCGGGGACAAGGACCCTCAAGGATTCAGGAATACAAAAGGGTGAGCAGGTACAGCTCACTGGACAGTCAGGACAGGATACCCCTCAGGATTTGGGTCAGGACTGGGCTCACCATAGGGCACGACCAACACCTGCAGCCTCGGATGCAACGCCTGCGTTACCCCCTCTCTGCACGGAATCCGCCAATAACCCCGATTGGGTTTTCGAATCTCCCAGTAAAGTGCTTCGCCTGCACTTAGGACTATTTCCACCCCTTGGAGTTTGTGGAAAGTATGGACAGAGTGCTCCGCAGCGCTCTGTATCAATCACCTATAGAGTTCGTAGGGTCAGTGACAGGTCTGCTACTCGGACAAGTCAGACAATTTCTCTAAGCTAAACTAGACTAGTTATACTCTTTTGGGACCACTAGACCACCCACAAATGTTGCAAGTGACAAGTTCCCAACTTATGATTGGTCAGGAGAGGTGGTTATGTCATGGTTACCACCTATAATTCTGTGTTCCCACAATGAATATTTAATTTTTCATACCCGCCCCTTGCGTTCACGTTCCCAGGCATAGGAATATGGAAAACAATGAGAGTGTACAGCATATAGAAACATTGTATCATTAGCTAGGTAGATATCAGCATCTTCTCCCATGACCTAGGTAGGTTCCCAGGCGCATCTTTCTTCAGGAGCCAGCTGGCTGAGTTTTGCTTCTGCGCAGTTGGGTTTTTCCCTCATCACGTGTGCGGGGAGTTTACAGGCTTCAAAATGGATTCCATCTCCCGACCCCAGCCCATGGATGCGTAATACATGAAAAGTAATCGAAAACAAATTAGAAACACAGACAAAATGAATACACTGTATACCAGGTAATTCTTCACTGCACCCCTTACTTTATAATAACTATAGCATTAAGGTTAATGCGGAAAAGACAGATATGCAAAAAGCAGCAGGAGTGGGCAGAGAGCATGGTTAAATACAAGCGGCCATTTTAGCAACAATGCGCATGAGCAACAAAAATCCCTCCAAAATGCGAGTGCGTCACATCACATGGGTATGACCGACGCATGCGCAGACTGGATTTTCTGCGAAGCGGCCATTCAGTAGTGCAAGCTTTGTTATTACGGAAAAACACATAGGCAAGCCTCCTAAGGACACCCGCGTGTTGGGGAAAAAGGTGAAATAAATGACGGACAGGTTGAATTAATATTATTACAAGTTAGGCGAGGTTCTTGAGTAAGAGCAAGTCGCTTTACGTGCGAATCCTTGCTCCATCACCTGTACTCCCCGAGTTTTAGATTGAAGAGAGGGCGCCTCACTGACCTGCCCCCGGAATAGCTTCAGCTTAGCTACTAGCAATTAGTGGTGCCTTATATGGGTTTTCCTGCTGTCTTACTGACAACTTGTGTTTTTCCTTGTAGGGTGTTAACCTGAATGTGTGAAAACGTATATATGCTTTGTATCACTTGTATTTCGTCAGTCTCCTCTGCGCACCTCCATGGGTCGTGTAGACCGGGGCTCCCCTGGCAGGGCTTGTAAATGTAAATGTAAATGTAAATGTACATGTATTTATATAGCACAAACCACCCACATCGCAGGCATCTAAGCGCTTGCTTAGGGAACCCGTCCTGGTATTCCCCTGTGAGATAACCTCGGCAGGGTATCCACAAGGTGAAAGCCAGGCATCCCGCCGCGAGGGGCCGTTGTGGAGATTAAGCAAGCTATAAGTACAAATACAGTTATTTTTTTAATAATTATTTTTAATAATAATTATGAAAATACAAGCTATAACCTTGTATTTGGTTGAATAAACAATTCGACCTTCTCCGTTGCCGACTGCCTTATTTTTCCTTTATGTTATATATGGGCTATTGGTAAGTTTAGTCCGGCCTTGTAAAATTTTGGTTCCTTCAAATTCTTTCAGAAAGTACGTTTGAGACACTACTTCAATAAAATCCCGCCTAAACCACAATTCTCTAATACTAGATTGAGACCACCTCCTTCTCACCTCATGTCCCACAAAGTGCTTGCCTTTGAACAGGTAGTGACGTGGGACGTATTGGTCCTTACCCCCAAAAAGTAGTATGTGAATTATGGTGTTTCCAAAGTGGAATGAGAAACCCTAGACTCACTTAGAAAGAGTATGATGTTGTTAATAAATCAGCCTATTAGGGCAGGGCAGTAGTATAAAACTGAGATCCTCTCCCAGCTAGAGGTTGAGGCTAACTACAAAATACTGAAAGGTGACCCAACTTGAGAAATTTCAGAATTCATTAAGAAAGTAACTGGCCAAGGTCTTAAACAAGGTTTTCTCGCCGAGCTGGAATGAGTTTCTACACAAAAAGCAGCCCAGACTACCAACCATATACACTCTACCCAAGATCCGTAAAAATATGTAAACACCACCGGGAAGACTGATAGTATTCAGATGTGGTTCAATACTCGAACATCTGTGTAAATACATAGACCTTTTTCCTGAAACCCAGTGCTGAATCCACGGTGGCCTACTTACGGGACACCATGGAGACAATAACACTGGTAGACAATCTGTTTTTTAATCCATCAGAGCCGCGACTGGTGACTATGGATATAACTTCACTTTATACCAGCATCCCCCAAAAATCAGCTCTAGATGTAATAATAGAGTTATTGGATAGAAGACAAGACCTTTACAGGTCCCCGTTGACTTTATAATTAAGCTCCTCGGGGTCGCTATGACCCAAAACATTTTCTTCTTTCAAGGTAATTATTACATCCAGATGAAACGGGTGGCCATGGGAGTAGGATTTGCACCTGATCTGTCAATACTCTACATCGACCATTTTGAGAATATTCACGTATTGAATACCAGCAACCCATATACCAACAACATAGGGTTGTGGAGACCATACATTGATGTATTGATGATGTGGATAGACACTGAAGACACGTTAAAGAACTTCCATGTTTACGTAACACAATATCGATTTTTCCCTTGAATTCAGCAACAGAAACATACATTTCCTTGACATAATCATTAAAGTAAAAGATTATATAGAAAACATTGAGAGGAACACTTTGCTACAATACTCGAGTCACCACCTGAGGAGCCTGAGGGATAATCTGCCCTACGGACAATTCCTTAGACTCAGAAGGAACTGCTCATGAAAATCCGATTTCTTTGCTGAATCGAATGAACTAATAATCGATTAGCGGACAGAGGATCCCGCAAAAGCTTACTAGAGCGGTCACGCAAGAGGGCTTGGTGTTATCCCAGAGAAGTTCTCTTCGAGCCCAAACAAGGTACAGGGACAAAACATGACAGAATAATCTGCGTCACTACATTCTGCACACGCCGTAATGAGATCAAAAGAATAATAAATCAATATTGGTCATTGGTGGCGGTTGAGGTAGAAACCCTGGAGGTACACATGTATGCCTTCAAAAAAGGTAAAAGTATGAGAGGCAACATTGTGAGATATCTTCTAAGCAGACCTCAAAAGACTACTCTTTTGACCCAGTCTAATTTGCCCCAAATAAGAGGCCATTACAAATGCACATTGACAATAGAGACCAAATCATTCAAACATACCAACCATTCATACCAACTCAAAGATCATTTGACTTGCAATAGCACTGGTGTAGTATATGTTATCCGCTGCCCATGGGATTTTGTATGCGAAGGTCAGACAAGACAAAAAGTAAAAGCTCCTATACTACAGCATTTTATCAAAATCAACTGCAACGTCCAAGGAGCACCACTTGTGGAACATTTTATACTTTTGGACACCCTGCAGAAAGTTTGAAATGGTTGGTGATAGAAAAGGTTAGAGCCAACCCAAGAGGTGGAGATTGCGATATCATTCTAAGCCTACGAGAGTGCAAATGGATACATAATCTTGACACTGTTGCAAGGGGTCCGAACGAATATGAGGAAGTTTGGAGACAGGCCTCGACTCTATAACTCTTATGTTGCAGTATAATACAGGCTGGGTTCCTGTAACCCCTGCATCACCTCATGGCACCCCTCGCCATTTCACTGCTGTTCATTGTAATTTACTGTGATTCTTGTGGTATAAATTAGGGGTGGGCGGAATTTGCATAGTCGCACTACGCAAAGCTCCGCAAAACGGTAAAAAATCTCTGCGAGCACGCAAAAGTTCAGCTAAAACGGGTAATTGCTTGTTCGCAATGCTTTCTTCCTGTTCGCGAACGCAGTTTGCGTGCTCGGGGGAAATATTTTGCGAACACACATTTTGAGAGTGCGAACAAGCAAAAAATTCAGCGAAGCCGCCAATCATGGAATTGTTGGCAATTTCGCGTACTCCGCGGAACGCAAAATTACCCAAATTCCACAAATTCCGTGAGCTGAACGGAATTTACCGCCTAGGCCTAGTATAAATGTATAACACTCGCAGAGTCTGTATATACAGGCTGAGTTAATGTACACCTGTATCACCTCCGGGCATCTCCTGCCATTTCACCAATATTCATTGTGATTCTTGTTGTATCAATGTAGAATATTTGCAGAGTCTATATATACTTACACCATCCTATGCTATCGCTTGCCTATTCATTAATATTCACAATCCTGATTATACATTAGAGATTATTGAGATGTTTTATACTGATTTCCCTTTGAGCCATTTATTTGGGTGGGTATTTGTAATGCGTGATTTAACCTTTACTTCGAATTGTAATTTCTTTTTCCATTGATACCATTGTTGACTCAAAATTGTAATCTGGATGTATCTATTAGGGGTGCAGCTCTTTTTGAAATTCTATGCTCCTATCTTCCTTTATACCTATTTTTATTCATATCCATATGGTTTCACTTGAATCGTGATTACTAAAGTCAGTCTTTTGTTGAATTTCCATGTACCACTTAGTATTCTTTAGGCCAGATCCATTTCTAACCACTTGAGCCTTTAGCATTTAAGCCTCCATGACTAAAGTTTTGCCGATGTGCATGTTTTGACTGCACGCCGGCGCTCTTATGTCTCCAGTGAATACCACGCCCACTGCATTCCTACAGACTCTCAGAACCGAGAGACGAGCGGTGAGCGCCAGATAATGTTAGCTGCTCTGCATGTATTAACATTTTTGAAAGTTTTACTCAACCACCAGACCAGGATAGTTGTTTTACCCTGTTTCTCCATTTCTATCTCGGAAACTATTTACTCACCATTATGCCGGCACAGGTTCTCTGATTTTCACTTTTGAACGATAATTGAATAAAGAACCAGTGGGAGAGCAAACCATAAGGCAACACCCTGATTTTTTTTCACTTTCAAAGGCAGGCGTTTTGAGAGTTGTCGTTTTTAGGTCTCGCGCCTAGCGGTGCACTGCGCAGCAGTGCTCATGTAGCGCGAGACATTTAGTGATTGAAAAACGGGGTATTCAGGCTGACCTAGGAATCGCACACGCTTGTGCGTGTGCGATTCCTTTTGTGTTAGGCGATTGTCCTCAGCGTGCATCTTTTTATTAAAGACTGCACGCAATTGACCAGAGGCGGGCGCATTGCTCCTCCCATTGCCTATTGGTGTCTATTACGCGCTTGAGGCGCGTATTAGACACCAATAGGCCATGGCTCGCAGTGACGCACGCACGCGCACTACTCGCGGGCTTCTTTGTTTTTGAAGCGATCATCAAAGTGAAAGCGCTTTATGTAGAGATATTGGCGTACACGGAGTACCACACTAACTTTGCGCCTTCAAGGAGAATTAATCTCATCACTTCCGGGTTATGTACGCGCAATAACATTTAATACAAGCATGTTAAGGAGAGAGTCTTGGTCCATTGAAAATACTGCGTCTATTACTGGTGTAATTTGATTTAGGACTCGGTGTCACTGCGCTCACTCTGGTAAGAAAACACTCTGTCCTGCTGTGTTTGTTTATAATACTTAAATACTTGGCGACATTAGGGCTGCTTCTATAGCTAACAGCGGGTGTCTTCGTTTTTTGTTCAGGTTGTTCTCGCATTTTGACCAGTGATGGATGAGCTAGTTTTACCACTGTTGAATGGGTGGAGACGGATCTTGCAACCAGTTCCGTGGTGAGTTTTTATTTTGGCCATCGGTTTTATCATTTTTTCAGATTTTTTGCATATTCATTAATAGTAATGTTAGCTTCTTTTGTTGGCAGTGTGGAACGGTCACATCGGTATATTCGTTCTATTAGAGTCACAATAGAGCTTCTAGGTACACGTCTGGGACCGATTAGTTGTTTTTTTTATACATGTTACATGTATTCTTAAAGCAAGGTCACGTGGGATATCACTTGGGAACTTTGAGCACGTTTTCAATAGGAGCTGTAACCCATTTTATCTGTTTACTTCACATACCACCTACGTGCACCACAAGTCTTGTGAAGTTTTTCACATTTTGGATTCACCTTATGACTGACGAGGTGGAGGCTCTGATTTTCTTTACTTATTGTTTTTTTTTCATTCCTCTTTATTACATTTGTTGAATGTTAGCTTGAGGCCTGTAGTTTGTCTTTTGTCTTCTGGACACCATTTTTAACAAGTTTCATGCTTTTGCACTTGTGCTTTCTATAAATGTTTCTACTGATGTTGTATATTCTGACATATTAAATTATTTCTTGATATCATTACCAGACCTATCTATTTGTACAGTTTTGGGGATTTGGCTGCTCAAGGCTAAGCAATGGAATAGTAAAGATTAACACTTATTACATCTTCATTAGAATTATCTGAATATTGTTCCTTAATCCCATTGGCTACAGAAGGAAACGCTGCCTATATTTTGGCACTTCATTGGCCCTGATTACTAGTTGGTCGGTGTATTCTGACCTCTACATAGACCCCTATTTGTGCAGGGGTCGGAATTATGAGTTTGGTGGTATTTACAGCATTTGTTAATTACTGGGTAAGTTAAACATCTCACCCTTTGTTAATTTTCATTTATTAATTAATTGTGTTTAAGTCTAACAAATGGATGGATCCTTTTTACATGAAAGAAAGACCGAGATAAAGGAACCTCCTTTACCAGTCTTGTTGCTCCTCACGTGCTCATCCTTAGAAAACTCAATTTTCTGAATGTGGTAAACCTGTCCGATAAGCTTGCACGCATACTTACATGGTACCATTGCAGGTGGAGGATGGGATGTAATGTGTCCACTATGGTTCTTCAGGTCTGTATATAAAACAAACCATAGTAAATTATGAAACGTTTATAGGAACTGTCTTTTTTCCTATGAAAAACGATGTGAAATTGCAGGGGTTAGTGCTGGTGCTTTAGCTGCAAAAAGGTTCATGTTTATGTGTGATGTGCTACATATAAATGTTAATACCATACTACTGGGTCCAAAGAACACAAATGGATCTCCCACTTTTCCCTGATCCTCCAAAACTAAAGAACTTAACTTTTGCTCACTCTGTACATTGACTCTTAAAATGGCATTTGGATTTTTACAACTGTACCCCCACTCCAAAAATTGTTCCAGCTGACTTGCTCCATTCTAGAATCTTCTCCCAGACAATTTTCACTTTCATTATTCACTGGGAATGACATTTCAGATTAAAAAGAAGCCAATGTGATGAAAAGAGATTTACCCTACTTCCTTTGTATCAGCTAGGACAGTAGCATGATGAGCAGTCTGCACCCACTTTTTAGGTTTCGCCTAGGCATTGCTTGCGCTGTCTCTTCCAAACATGCTCTATTCAGGAAATGTTAAAGCTTGGATTGGCAACAGAAAGTATTCAAAATGCGAAAATGAAGTATTTTGCACAATTTTGCTGTCTCCGGATTGGTTCTACGAATGAATACGATTTGGACAATTTAAATTGAGCACTGTTTGGTTCACTATGGATTAAATATGGTCCAGTTTGAAAAAGTGGTTTACATGGAGCATTGTTCTAATTTAAGCAGTGCAGGAGCTGGGTGCGCAAAAACGCACCCTTGGCTAGCATCTTTTGATATGCTGTGAAAAGGGACGATATACAGCGCTGTCTGCAAGCATTCATTTGGCAGTTTCAGCTGAATAACCTAAATCTTTAAGAGGAGGTGTGCATTCGCCATTCATACATTTTGCTATCCAGGAAATCAGCATTCAACACGCCCAGCACATCTGGTTGGTTAGTTGGCCTGCCTTTCTAAATTTACTCTGGTTGATCAATACTATCCCCTGTCCCTCATTTGTGTGCTTGCCGCTTGGTTCCTTCCCAGCGGACATCACCTATTGTTTTTTTGGGTTGGCCATCTATTGCCTCCTAGATTGCACCCCCTCTCACCCATCATTACTGCCGTCCTGCCTGCTGCATGCTCCACCTCCCTGCACAACACTGCATTCACTTTTATAGCAATGGCGGCACATAGCCCTTTAGCTTTACATATCTAAAGCGTGCCACCATTTTTACAAAAGTCAATAAATAATACAAAAAAGGCAGGTGGACGTCGCATTTTTTTTACATTTGCAAAGCAATAGCTCGTTCTCCAATGCGGGTAGCTGTGGAATTTTGGCCTGGGCTGGGCCGCAACCCAGGGAAACCTACCATACCCAGAAACTTTTAAAAAATTTGACATCTGTGGGAGTGAATATATCTCACAAGGATTTGTATTTGTTTACCAAGAAGCCTTCGGTGGTGTTTTACCTTTTTTCCATGTTCATTAAAGTTAGTTTTTAAGTGACGATGTAGCAATAAGAATGTGGGTGGTTGCTGGGCCGGAATTTAGAGTGCTTTGAAAGGCAGTTGTAGTACATGTAAAGGGGGGTCCCCGTCTGAAAGAAAGGTTTTGTTACACAAACAACCAACAGTTTGTAATTCAAACCATTTTAGAAAGAAAGACTAAAATAGCATTCTTCACTTTTAGAAATATGTATTGTCATTAGTTCACAATACATTAATGAGTACTTCAAAAGAATTTCATACAGTTGTCACAAAATTGTGCCCCAATGGGAAAGAAGGAGGAGTGAGAGGGAGTGCTCGAGGGAAGGGTTAGTGGGGAATGAATAGACGCAGTTGTGGGTGATGAGTACACACAGTATAGGCAGGATCAAAACAGTTATACAAACAAAAGCCAAATAATTTATAAAGGCATACGATGATGGATAATTATCACAGCAAAACTTTCAACGGACAACAAGTCAGTGCTAGACTGTAGAGGGCAAGTGCCGGAAGTTGAGTGGGAGACACCGTCGACGTTTCGACCCCTGTAAGTAGGCTCGATTCAGTCCTTAAGTGGGGTCTTCATCAGGACTGGGAAGGTGGGGGGGAGTGTGGGGCAGTCCTGTTGAATAGAATAGTAGACCTGTAAATTAATTGAATTTGAAAAAAGTACAGCATAGTCAGTACATTCAGACTATGATGGAGGTGGGAATGTGAAGGAAAAATTACCATGGAATCGTGGCCGGGTTGGCTCGCGATGCGAAACAGCGATGGACTGTGGTGAATCACAGGTCACTCGCCAGGGGAGTCAATCTCACCATGAGCTACAGAGGAGCAAAAGAGAGGAGGGAAAACCAGTCAAATGGGACTTGGTCCTATACTTCTGTCACGTTGTTAAAAAGCCAAACAACATTGGGTGCGCATGGCGCCATATGCAGGACAGAACCTAAAGAAAACCCCTCAAAGGGAGTAGACGATAGAAAGTCTTGAAAATACAACTATGCAACTGGATGGAAATATTTACCAAACAGGCTAGCATGGTAAAAGTTTTGGGAGGGATGGATGTATCCTATATGTCTATGGAGGTACAATTATTAAAAGCATTCCTATGCACACAAGGTACAATAGGTTGATGGCCCACAATTTTTGATATTTAACGTCAAATGCAGACAGCGTCAAACATGTTAAGGATATATAAGCATACCTGTGCATGGTGAAAAAAGCCCACAGTTTAAGGTATTACTCATCAGCTGCAGACAGCGCTGCGTGTGGGATCAAGATTAGGTCGAGTCAGGGTTCTTAAAGGGAAACAGTAGAAAAACGTTGTTGCCCACAGTATATTAGAAAATATTCAAAAAGAATGGCTGCTACGGAAAGCAGGGGCCGCATTTCATACCTGTCTTGTGTTTCTCATAAGAGCAGCCGGTCCGTGTCAGGTACCCGGTGCACGCGTTCTGACTAAGACGCCCGAGGGGCTGGTTCGCCGGGACGCCGCACTTAATCAAAGGTCTGTAAATAAAGAAATGCAAGACCTCTTGAGGGGCTTGGAGGGGCTGATTAGGCTGCCCAAAGACTTAAAAAATCGAACGCCTTGTCTTCTGGTGGTCAACGTACCCTTTTGATTACCGTCAGATCCGAAACTCCGCAAGGAACTGCTACGCGGAGTTCGGGTGGGCGGGGCCTCGCTATATAGTGTATCGGGCCGATCATAGAAACAGGAGAGATACTCCGCAGTCAAGATGAACAAACAGAACGAGTCATGGCTTATACTTATAAATTGGGTCTGGTAACGCACATTAGATCTTATTACAATTATAAGCATCATAGTGGAAGGGTAATTATCAAAGGACATTGGCTCTATGTACATATTTAAGCATCTTAGTCAAATAGTTGAGTTGATTATAAGCATCATAGTGGAAAGGTGACATTGGCTCTATCTACATATTTAAGCATCTTAGTCAAATGGTTGGGAAAAATATAATAAAATAAGTAAATATCAAAGAACTGTTGTTCCTCACCACGCAACTCTCGCACATGCGGTTGGAGGCGGATTGATTGATCTACTAAAATAATATTATGTCTCAAGAAGTTAAACGTTAACCGTGCAACTCTCTGGCAAGAGGTTGAAGGCGGGTGCATTCATCTCAATAACTAATAGACACACATAAGTTCTAAATGAAGAGTAACAATACAGTTGTGTTCATGTGCTTAAAAAAGGTGCTTAAAAAAGGTGGAATACGCTCATTAAATACAGTAGATGGTATATGCCCTACAACTCTCAAACATGAGGTTGAAGAGGGAGTTGCATTAACACGCGCTCCACATATACATATGTTAAATTAGACCAGACTAAGTGAAACAATAGTATTATAAATTTTAGGTCAAAAGTGGTCGCTATGATTAACCCAGGGCTGCCAACTGAGCTAGACTGCTATCTTGTTCATTCAGGCCATGCTTGATAGAATCCAAAAGGGACATCCATTTGGATTCACGAGTGTTAAGCACCAATGGTAAATTCCCTCCTCTTCTTCCCAAGGTGACCTTTTCAATTACAAACCATCTTAGATCGGAGACACCGTGTCCTTTCTTTTGCCAATGGTCAACTAAAGGCGCACCAACTACATTGCAGCGTAGCCTGCTGGAGTGGGAAGAAATACGTGACTTGATCTTCTGTTGTGTTTGGCCCACATACAGTTGTCTGCAAGGGCATTGAATGATGTAAATTACGCAACTAGAGTTACAGTTGGTGTGATGTTTTAGTTTATAGGACCGTCCACCATAGTCAAAGGTCTTCAGCTGGATGGTGGTTTCACATGCGGTACAGTTGCCACATCTGTGGTGTCCTAAAACTGGTGGTAGATTCCAAAGGCTTGTGAGAGTAGGTTGGGTTACTGCTTCCAGGTATGAGTGTACCACCATGTCCCTGAGGTTTTTGGCTCTCTTGAAAGAGTGAAGAGGGGGCTGGGTCTGCATGATCTCATCTGATACAATCGACCAATTTTTGTTGATAATGCGTTTGATTTCATTGCTCCGTGTGGAGAAGGTGGTGACGCAAATAATCCGATCTATATCTGATTGATCCTTCTTATCTGGTTTTAGGAGAGACTCCCGTGGATTGTACCAAGCCCTTTTCTTAGCCCGTCTGACCATTCGAGGTGGGTATCCACGTGAAATGAGACGATCACTCAGGATTTCAGATTCTTTTAAATAATTCTCACGTGTGGAACAATTTCTTCTTATCCTGAGGAATTGGCCAATAGGAAGATTATCTTTGAGGCCTCGAGGGTGGTGACTCCCATATTGTAACAAGGAGTTACGTTCCGTGGGTTTCCTAAATAGGGTGGTCAAAAGGTGATCTTGCTCCACATAGATAGAAATATCCAAGAAAGGGATCTGGACATTGCTGGAGTCCATTGTAAATTGTATATTGGAATTTCTTGAGTTCAACCATGTGTGGAAATCTAGAAGAAGTGACTTGCTACCTTTCCAGATACACAGGACATCGTCTATGTATCTGATCCATAATGTCAGACTGTCATGGAAAGGGTTGTTTATAGAAAAAATGTGTTGCTGCTCAAAGTTATCCATATAGATGATCGCCAGATTCGGAGCAAAAGTAGCCCCCATGGCTACCCCTTTGGTCTGCAGGTAGAACTTATCTTGGAAAATAAAGAAGTTCTTACGCATGGCAATACTGAGCAGATCAATTATAAAATCAGTCAGAACCTGGACAGGTGCTGGTCGTTTCTCCAAAACAAGTCTCATCACTTCCAAGACATCGAGTTGTGGAATACTTGTATACAGCGAAACAATGTCGCATGTCACCAAAAGTTCGCTAGTTGGGTCGAATGGTCTATCATCAATAAGATTTATTGTTTGCGTTGTATCTCGAAGGTATGTTTGGGTACTTAAAGCAATTGGTTTAAGGAAAAAGTCAACATATTGACACAAAGGTTCTAACATGGAACCGCAGCCAGACACAATGGGACGGCCAGGAGGACTGGCTATGTACTAGGCAGGTTTAGTCTGACAAATTTCCGTTCATCCAAAACTTGATCGATTGCAGATGTCACTATTTCCTCAAAAGCCAGTATCTTATGGCTGATGGCGTACGTGGGTGGAAAAAAGGTTGAAGGTTCTTTAAGACCTGTAGTGGAACTCCGAGGTCGAATTATTTGGTTCCGAAAAAAATATTTGAGTCTGATTTTTCGGAAGAACCGATATAATTCAATTTTCAGAAGAAATTTGTTGGGTGGGGCAGTAGGGACATAAGAGAGGCCTCTGCTTAAAACATTAACTTCCTCAGCAGATAAAGTGTATTGGGAGATATTGATCACTGGATTCTGCGGTGTGCTGGTTAGATCTGCTAGCATAATTTGTTCTTGTGCCATGGGGTATTTTACCACCTGTACGTGTTTCGCCTGGTCGAGATTTCTCCATGAGGTTCCGTTCGGAATGTCACCTGTTTCTGTGGTTTGCCTCTGTTCCCTTGCCAAATGCCCGGCTGTAGTTGTTGGCCTCGCGTTTGGCCTCTTGTCCACTGGTTGCCACAGCCTCTGGGGGGTCGCCATTGCCCACGGCCTTGATCTAAAAAAGGCTGCTGGTATTGGGGAGGAAACTGCTGGTATCCGAATTCTTGTGGTGGATAATTGTAGGAGGTGCTGGGGCCTGCTTCCGCTTCACTTCCTGAACTATATGAGGAGTCTGAGAATGTGGTGAAATTGCGACGTCCTCTATAGCCACCGCGAGTGCGGTTGGTGAAACGGCCCTGATTGTCTTGCTTATAATAATCAGGTTGCAGGTACGGATACACAGTTTTTTTATCAAACAGTCGTAGGTCTCTGGCCAACTTTTCCAACTTCTTATTTTGGGTTGTTGTGTCAAATTCTTTGATGGTTGTCTGATGGATGGGGTCTTTGTGTACGGTGTTCTTCCATTTTGGCGACAATTGGAACAAGCATTTGCAATGCAATAGGTCTCGCATTACTGAAAGTTTGAGCTATTGGCGTTGCATTATTGTTTGCAACAGCAATAGCAACAGCAATAGCTCAAACTTTTAGTAATGCGAGACCTATTGCATTGCAAATGCTTGTTTCATTTGCACCCTATTTGACCTGTTTTTTTTCCTATTTATGGACACTTTACTTTGTGAACCTGATATAGACTAACCTGAATCTCTCGGATCAGCTTCCCACGAAGAGGTACGTTTCCCTGCATATTTCTCACACTACCTTAAAACTAGGCACTATACATGACTAATCTTACATTATCCATGTATCCCAGATTTTATTGACAGACTACTTGGATTCTGAGCCTTCGGCTGGAAAGGAGGTGTATCTAGGTTGAACACCCACATCTGTCAATGGTGCAGCTGCACCGCTTTAGGTTAGTGTGTTTCATATACATTCGGCGATGCAAGTGAACTTCTTTATTTAACTATACTTTCGGATTATTGATTAGTATATTTTTTTGTAGGTTGCCTTATCCTGTTTTTACTATCCTGAAGAAGACCCGTGTACAAGGGCTAAATTCACCTCATGCAGCAGTTGGGCCTAAACGTCGACAATAATTTTCTAAGGCTGGATTGAATATATTCATCCCCGTGAGGGGTGTGCTAGGATTCTACTACCACCCACTCGAAATAAGGATTACTGATATTTGATTGTTTTCAGGCAGGCTGCTGATTTTGGCTAATTTGAGTTGTCTGTAGCCATTGGTGAAAACAAATACATTTTTATGTGAATTACCATTATTTATTCATTTCTCTTTCTTTTCTGATCACTTTTCACACGAGCACTTCTATGAACACCTCTTCTTGCCCTCTTTGGAGCAACGTGATTAAGATAATCTTCATGTATATTGTATATGTTATAAATTACTTTGAAAATATATACATTTGTTTTCATGATTTGAAACAGTTCTAAGTGTGTTTTGTTTTGTTCTATGTATTTTTCGTACACAGTCATTGCAAAGTATTGTTGCATTTCCTGTCTAATTTATTGCTAGTATGACCACATTGTTACATGTAATACAACATAGAGACCTACCTGTTGTTCTCCTCAAAGTGGGTCTCATACCCCGATTATTTGAGTCTATGATCGTAGGCAGCTATTATCTACCTACATCACTTGGTGCAAGAAACATGGAAGGAGGGAGACGAATGCTGGAATAACGCTCCCTTTTCTCTAGTAGATAACCAAGAATGGTCGCCTGCTAAACCAAGAACAACTAAAGGACAACGAAGGGAAGAGAGAGGACGTTGTCCATCCAGTGAAAATCTTTTTGTATGCAGGTGAAAGGTTTTGCATGGGAGAATGACTGCGATTTCAGGGCAGCCCAAAAGGAAGATCGTTTTCTGTAGCCTGGTGTGTGGCTGCCGATCACGATGGCCTGACCAAAGTAGGTCTTCAGATTTTGTACATAATGGGTTACTATACAGAAAAGGAGGCCCTAAGGATCCTACCCAACTATTAATCCCCATCCCGTTTCGGAAAAACGTCTTGTTTTTGTCCCATAGTCTTCTTTTGGGAGGCACATTGGGAAAGAGAAAAGTGAGCGTGCTATATTGGATAAAGTCTACTGGCCAAGAGTTTTCCTACAGGTACAGAGCTTTTGTAAAGAATGCTCCATTTGTCAGAGGTTTAGCAGCTATAAACCACCCAGAGTGCCCTTAATGCCCTTACCCATAATATAAGTACCATTTTCCTGAGTCAGGATAGTCAATATAGGCCCTCTTTTGCCCTCCAGGACTGGATATCTGTATGTGTTATTTCTTGTTGATTATACCACACGCTTTCCTGAAACATTCGCCTTATGCACTCCTAACACTTTGAACGTGGCTAAAGCCATGATAGACATTTTTCCTAGGGTCGGTTTCCCAAAGAGATTTTGATGGCCCAAGGAACCCACTTTGTTTCTAAATTGATGAGGCAAGTTGGTGATATGTTTGGTGTTACCCATAACCGCATCTCAGCCTATCACCCCCAAAGTGATGGCCTGGTGGAAAAATACAATGCCACCTTGAAAAATACCTTTAAAACCTTTTGAACCTAGACTCAACACAGTGGGTTGGCATGCTAGCCTTATCCTTATTCGCCATAAGAAGCAAGGTTCAAAGAAGTTGGGTTACTCCCCGTGTGATCTACTGTAGGAGCGTCAACTGAGGTCTTTGTTGAATATGGTAAAAGAGAAATGGGAACATGAAGGTGACCATGCTAAACCTTTGCCGGAGTATGCAGCGCGGCTCCAGACCTACCTGGGTCAGATACTGAGCATCATGAAAGAGAACTTTGAGCAGACTCAACCCCAACAAAAGGGACAATATGATAAACAAATAAAAATAGAGGGAATTTGTTGTGAGTGACCATGTGTTGATTATGATGCCATCATTAGGGCTGGGTGGCATTGGGTTAGGCCTCTACGTGCAATTTTAGGAAAAAAATGTGTGGAAAGTGAGCGTATGTCCTGAGGGTCCGTATGCCCAAGACATGGGTCCCTCCCTGGCCTAACTGTGTTGAGAAGCAAGGACCGGCCCCAGGGCCTGGGTTTCGGTCAGGGCCTGGGGTGTGGGAGCTCCTGTCCTGCGGCCTGCCAAGTGTCCATCTGCCAGGGTCCCTGGTGCAGAGCCTTGGAGCCCTGCAAGGTCAGGCGGGAGCCCTACCGCTATGGCTCGGCGCGGGCGGGCAGATGGGAGTCCTTTTGATCCCGGCCATCTGGTCGCACCTTTCACCTCGGCCATCTAGTCGCACACAATGCTTTCCAATGGGGCAACCATATGGCCAGCCTGCCCTGAAAGTCCTGATGAGGGCTCATTCGCCTCCTAGATCCCAGCCAAGGCTCCAGGAGGGCGCGCTCAGGGTCCCCTGAGTATTGCGGTGCGCACAGGTTCCCAGAAAGAGGGGTGGCTTTCCTCCGGATTAGTAGGGGCAGGGTATGCCGGAACACCACCCTCTGGGCTGGCGGTCCTTTGCCGGGGACAAGATGGTCTATGCCCGGACACCACCTCCCCTCCATCCGGGGGGCTCCCTCCTCCGTCCCGGGACAGGCTCCATGGGTCCCGGGCAGTCCTCCCCCGGGCGTCAAGGCCCGAGAGCTCCGGTGGTCCTCCCTGTGCCTGAGGCCCAGTCAGGGTCCCTGAGCCGCCCTGTATGGGCAGGCGGGAGCCCTACCGCGAAGGCTTGGGAGGGCAGATGGGAGTCCTTTCGGTCCCGGCCATCTGGTCGCACCTTTCCACACGGCCATCTGGTCGCACACAATGCTTTCCAATGGGGGGGGCCAGATGGCGGGGTGCCCTGGAAGTTCCGATGGGGGCTCATTTGCCTCCCCGATCTAAGCCAGGGCTCCAGGAGGTCAGGCGCGTCGGCGCCTAGGGTCCCCTCAGTCTTGCGGTGCGCACAGGTTACCAGAAAGGGGGATGGCCCTCCTCCGGATTACTAGGGACAAGGTACTCTGGGTCTGTCCTGGGCCTGCCGCGTCGCAGGCAGCCCTGGATGAGGTCTTGCGGGCTTGGGGAGCCTCCCCCTGCAGGGGCCCAGGGGAGGGCGACCTCTCCACCCCAGGCTCCGTCCTCAGTCCTGCTATGTGGCAGGGTGCCCGAACGAGGTTCCGTACGCCCGGGGAGGCTTCCCCTTCACCTTTGGGCCCGGCAGCCCCGGCTGGGTCCAGGGGCCCGTCGGGCCCCGGCTTGGGTGCTCTAGCCCTAGGCCTGTCCTCCAGCCTGCTGCCCCGCCAAAGGCCTGGGACAGAATTCAATCGTGCCCAGGGAGCATCCCCTTGCTCGGCTGGGTTCAGGGGCTCCCTGCGGCCCGAGGAGGGTGGCCTCCCCACCCCAGGCTCCATCCTCAGTCCAGCCATGTGGCAGGGTGCCTGGGATGGTATCCGGCGGGCCTGGGGAGGCTTCGCCTGCGCCTCCAGGCCTGGGAGCCTCGACTGGGTCCAGGGGCCCCACCGGGCCCCGGTCAGGTGCTCTGGCCCTGAACCCCGTCCCCCGGCTTGCTGCTACACCATGGGCCCAGGACAGGGGTCCGTCGGTCCAGTGCAGGCCTTCCGTGCTTGTCAAAGTGTCCTTGGGCCCTGGGTTGGAGGGCCCTTCGGGTCCCCGTCGCAGCCTCCATGGCTCGGGCCCCCATGCCCCGGCACCTGCTCACTCTTTCGTTGGGGCACAGAGCGACCAGATGGCTTCCCTTTTGTGCCCGGCCACCTTTCCCCTCGGCCATCTGGTCGCACCTATCCCCCCGGCCATCTGGTCGCACGCAATGCTTTCCTATGGGGTGACCAGATGTCCGGGCTTCCATGGAAGTCCCAATGAGGGCTCATTTGCCTCCCTGATCCCTGATCCCAGCGAGGGTTCTAGGAGGTCTAGTACTTTCGCGCCTTTGGTCCCCTCTGTCACCTTGTGTGCACGGATTAGAAGAAAGGGGGTAATTTTCCTCCTGATAACTAGGGAGAGTGTCAGTCAGACCTTCATGAGGTCCAGCGAATCTGAAACAGGAGAAGGCAGAACCCGGGCCGCCGAGGCCCCCAGGGGCCAGGGTACGCACCTGCCTCTAAGCACCTTCCCCATGGTCCTTTTTCTCAGAGTTTGCTCAGTCGGACCTCCAGGAGGTCCGGCGATGCTGAGATGGGGGAATGTAGCATCCGGGGGGGCCGTCCACTGGGGCCCCCAGGGGCCCGGGTACACACCTGCCTCACCGACTCTGCTTTCCCCGGGAGCAGGCAGGGACTCTAAGCCAGCATACACCCTGCGTAGGGTGGCCTTCCAGGGGATGCCCAAGCCATACTCTGATCGAGTGGGCGCTCTCTGTTTAGGAATGCACAGCTTGGCCAGCTTCGGCTGTTATTTCAAGCAAAGAGGTTCCACCCCGTATGGACCGCCCGACTCGAGGGCCTGCCGCCGGGTGGGAGGACCTTCACCCTACCCAGCAGAGTGGCCCTGGCAGCTCATGCCCCCTAGTGGTCTGACCCGAGCAGAAGGGGTCGGGTGGTGCCAGGCACTTGGATGCTGCTGCAGAGCAGGTCCGAAGGCCACGCCATCACCCCTTTCTGCCCAGCACATTTCCACAGCAGCTCAGAACGACCGTTCCGAGGGGCACCCCTGCGTCTCGCTCAGGCTGCGCCTCCACCTGCCTCTCCCTCCCGGGGGAGACAGCTGGGCCTGCCAGTGCCCATGCGACCTCACCGCTCCACACCCCTCTAGTGAGCCTTCCCGCCCAGGCGGGTGGGCTCCTTCCCCTGGCAGGCTCCTGGGAGGGAGGGGTGCATGAAGGTTGCTGGTCAGGGAGATGGGCACTCGGTCCCACCCCGTCAGCAAATGCGGCTACCTGTTTGATCCTGCCAGTAGCATATGCTTGTCTCAAAGATTAAGCCATGCACCTGTAAGTACACACAGCATAAATCAGTTATGGTTCCTTTGATCGCTCCATCTGTTACTTGGAGAACTCTGGTAATTCTAGAGCTAATACATACAGATCTGACCTCCTGGGATTGGTGCATTTATCAGACCATGACCAATCCGGGCTCGTCCGACCGCTTTGGTGACTCTAGATAACCTCGGGACGATCGCACGTCCCCGTGACCGCGACAATACATTTGGATGTCTGCCCTATCAACTTTCGAAGGTACTTTCTGTGCCTACTATGGTGACCACGGGTAACGGGGAATCAGGGTTCGATTCCGGAGAGGAAGCCTGATAAACGGCTACCACACCTTAGGAAGGTAGCAGGCGCGCAAATTACCCACTCCCGACTCGGGGAGGTAGTGACGAAAAATAACAATACAGGACTCTTACGAGGCCTTGTAATTGGAATGAGTACACTTTAAATCCTTTAATGAGGATCCATTGGAGGGCAAGTCTGGTGCCAGCAGCCGCGGTAATTCCAGCCCCAATACCGTATATTAAAGTTGCTGCAGTTAAAAAGCTCGTAGTTGTATCTTGGAATCTAGCTGGCGGCCCGCCGCGAGGTGACCTACCCCCTGTCCCAGCCTCTGCCTCTCGGCACCCCCTTCATGCTCTTGACTGGGGGTCCGAAGCGATTACTTAAAAAAAATTAGAGTATTCAAAGCAGTCCGTTCGCCTGAATACTTCAGCTAGGTGTAATGGAATAGGACTCCAGTTCTATTTTGTTGGTTTTCAGAACTGGGGCCATGATTAAGAGGGACGGCCGGGGGCATTTGTATTGTGCCGCTAGAGGTGAAATTCTTGGACCGGCACAAGACAACCAAAGCGAAAGCATTTGCCAAGAATGTTTTCATTAATCAAGAACGAAAGTCGGAGGTTCGAAGACGATCAGATACCTTCGTAGTTCCTACCATATACTATGCCGACTAGCGATCTGGCGGCATTTTTAACATGACCCGCTGAGCAGCTTCCGGGAAACCAAAGTCTTTGGGTTCCCGGGGGGATTATGGTTGCAAAGCTGAAACTTAAAGGAATTGACGGAAGGTCACCCCCAGGAGTGGAGCCTGCGGCTTAATTTGACTTAACACAGGAAACCTCGCCCGGCCCGGACACGGAAAGGATTGACAGATTGATAGGTCTTTCTCGATTCTGTAGGTGGTGCATGGCCGTTCTTAGTTGGTGGAGCTATTTGTCTGGTTAATTCCGATAATGAACGAAACTCCTCCATGCTAACTAGTTGCGCGACCCCCAGCGGTCGGCGTCCAACTTCTTGGAGGGACAAGTGGCGTTCAGCCACAGGAGATCGAGCAATAACAGGTCTGTGATGCCCTTAGATGTCCGGAGCTGCATGCGCGCTACACTGAACGGATCAGCGTGTGTCTACCCTTCGCTGACAGGTGCGGGTAGCCCACTGAACCCCGTTTGCGACAGGGATTGGGGATTGCATTTCCCATGAATAAGGAATTCCCAGTAAGTGCGGGTCATAAGCTTGCGTTGATTAAGTCCCTGTCTTTGTACACACCGCCCGTCGCAACTACCGATTGGATGGTTTAGTGAGGTCCTCAGATCAGTCCTTTGGGGTCGGCAACGGCCCTGGTGGAGCGCCGAGAAGACTATCAAACTTGACTATCTAGAGGAAGTAAAAGTCATACCAAGGTTTCTGTAGGTGAACCTGCGGAAGGATCATTAATGGCAGAGCGGCCCGAGCCACCAACGGCGCCAGCCCGAAGCCCTCGGCCGCCTCCTGCAGGCACGCACCATAGACACAGGGCCCGGCCCTGCCCTGGTGCACCCCAGCCGGCGGAGCAGTCCGTAGCCCCATGAGGCCCTTGGGTGAGGGCCAGGACTTAGGCGGGCCTCTTCCCCCCTGGGGAAGGCCTGACCAATGCATGAGGGATGGGGATGGCCCCATCCCATGTTCCTCTCAGAGACGGAACCCAAGCTCACCTGGCACGACCCCCCCAGCGGTTAGGGGGAAACCGAATGGCAGTGCATCCCCGGGCTTGTACCAACCCTCCCTCGAAAAGGTCCTGGCGCCAGCAGGGCCCTTCCTTGTCCCGGCCCAACCGGGTTCCGGGTGACTGGGGAGCGGCCCTTCTCGCGTGGCAGGGCAGCCTGAAAGAGAAGGGTCCGAAGGCCTGCCAGGGGACCCCGCCTCCTCTCGGTGGGAGGCATGCGAGATGGAGAGCTGCCTGGCTCTTCCCTTCTGGCGCCTCCGACCCTGGCGGTGGTGGGCTGATCGGCAGCCCGCCGGCTCGGCCCGGGGCCGCATGGCGACGGACGGCTGACGTGCAGGTGGGGCGATCCTCCCTCATTGCTAGGTAACCGGTTTGACCCGGTGCCGGGCTGAGGGGTTTGAAGACTAGTGTGTTCCCTCCCGGGTTACCCCAAGAGGGACTTGCGGCTGCGGGGCTGCCTGCTCCCGTCGCTCCGGGAGCCCCCTCCCTCGCCCCCGAGTGGGGGTGAACTCCCAGGCTGAGCGCCTGGTAAAGTTTTTTTTCTCCCAACAGTGCAGTCTGACTTGCAAAGGGGAAGCCTTGAACAGGGTGCCCCGCGGCTGCTTAATGGCGTCGTCTTTCTCCTGCGCCCGCAGGTGGGCAAACGTTTTTGAAAAGGTGCCTGTGACTCATGGCGGTGGATCCCTTGGCTCGCGCCTCGATGAGGAATGCAGCTAGTTGCGAGAATTAGTGTGAATTTCAGGACACATTGATCATCGACATTTCGAACGCACCTTGCTGCCCCAGGTTCCTCCCCTGGCTATGCCTGTCTGAGGGTCACTCGATCGTCAATCGCCCCGGGGCTTCCCCGGGACGCCGCTGGGGCCATCACAGGTTTAGCTCTGCTTCCCCTTCGTCACCCCACAAGGTCCTACCCCCTGATCGCCCAGCGTTTTCTTCCCACTACGACCTTAGATCAGACGTGGCGACCCGCTGAATTTAAGAGTATTACTAAGCAGAGGAAAAGAAACTAACCATGATTCCCCCAGTAACCGCGAGTGAAGAGGGAAGAGCCCTGCGCCGAATCCCCGCCCAGCAGCGGGCGCTGAAATTGTGGCGTACAGAACACTGACTCCCCGGCATCGCTCAGGGGGCCTAAGTTCTGATCGAGGTTTACCCCGCAGATGGTGTAAGGCCGGTAGTGGCCCCCGGCGTGCTGGGATCGGGTCTTCTCGGAGTCGGGTTGCTTGGGAATGCCGCCCAAAGCGGGTGGTAAACTCCATTTAAGGCTAAATACGGGCACAAGATCGATAGCCAACAAGTACCGTTAGGGAAAGTTGGAAAGAACTTTTAAGAGAGAGTTCAAGAGGGCGTGAAACCGTCAAGAGGTAAACGGGTGGGATCCGTGCAGTCCGCCCGGAGGATTTAACACGGCGAGTAGGTCAGTCACCCAGGAGTTCCTGATCCCCTCTGCAGGACCGGCGCCCAGGCCCTACCCGACCCCCGCAGGGTGCATTTCCTCTGCGGTGGTGCGCTGCAACCGGCTCCGGGTCGGCTGGGAAGGCTTCGGGGTGGCAGGTGGCCCTCTGCTCTGGCAGAGGGTGTTACAGCCCCCCTGGCAGCAGATTTGCCGTGTCCGCAGGAGATTCGACCACCTCCGCGCTGTCTCCCGGGCACCTGTTCCCGGCCGCCCTTTGGGGCGCGCCAGGCCGGTTGAAGGGTGGACAGGGCCCCCTGCTCCCGGCGGGACTGACGACTGGGGTGGACTGTTCTCAGTGCACCCGACCACGTCGCGCCACTGGGCGGAGAGGCCCACTCCGGGCGCCAGGGGTCTGCAGCGATGTCGGTTACCCACCCGATCCGTCTTGAAACACGGACCAAGGAGTCTAACACATGCGCGAGTCGGAGGGCCGAGCAAAGTCCTATGGCACAATGAAGGTGAGGGCCGGCGCGCGCCGGCTGAGGTGGGATCCTGCCGTGCTTCCAGCGGCGGGCGCGCCACCGGCCCGCCTCGCCCGCTCCGTCGGGGTGGTGGAGCATGAGTGTGCATGATAGGATCCCACAATTGGTGAACTATGCCTGGGCAGGGCGAAGCCAGAGGAAACTCTGGTGGAGGTCCGTAGCGTTCCTGATGTGCAAATCGGTCGTCCAACCTGGGAATAGGGGCGAAAGTAGCTGTTTCCCTCCGAAGTTTCCCTCAGGATAGCTGGTGCTCGAAGCCCCCAGTTTTATCTGGTCAAGCTATTGATTAGAGGTCTTGTAGCCGAAACGATCTCAACCTATTCTCTAACTTTAAATGGGTATGAAGCCCTGCTCGCTGGCGTGGAGTGCCTAGTGGGCCACTTTTGGTAAGCAGAACTGGTGCTACGGGATGAACCAAACACTGGGTTAAGGCGCATGATTCCGATGGTCATCAGACCCCAGAAAAGGTGTTGGCTGATATAGACAGAAGGACGGTGACCGTGGAAGTCTGAATCCTCGAAGGAAGGTGTAGCAACTCACCTGCCAAATCAACTAGTCCTGAAAATGGATGGCGCTGGAGCATTGGACCCATACCCGGCTGGCGCTGAGAGCCGCAGGGGCTAAGCTGCGATGAGTAGGAGGGCCGCTGCGGTGCACACGGATGCCCGGGTTGAGGGCCCAGGTGCATCTTCCTCAGGTGCGGATCTTGGTGGTAGTAGCAAATATTCAAACGAGAACTTTATAGGCCGAAGTGGAGAAGGTTTCCATGTGATGAGCAGTTGAACATGGGTCAGTCGGTCCTAAGAGATGGGCGGGTGCCGTTCGGAAGGGACAGGCGATGGCCTCCGTTGCCCTCGGCCGATCCAAAGAGAGTCGGGTTCAGATCCCTGAACCCGGAGTGGCAGAGAAGGGTGCCCTCGCGGCGTTCAGTACGGTAACGCAAACGATCCCAGAGAAGCCAGCGAAGCCCCGGGTAGAGATCTCTTTTCTTTGTGAAGGGCAGGGCGTCCTGGAATGGGTTTGCCCCGAGAGAGGGGCCCGAGCCTTGGAAAGCGTTGCGGTTCCGGGCGGCGGCCAGTAAGCTCTCGCTGGTCCTTGAAAATCCGAGGGAGAAATCTAGCGCCGGGCCATACCCATATCTGCAGCAGGTCTCCGAGGTGAACGGCCTCTGGCATGTTGGAACAAGGTAGGTAACGAAAGTCGGCAAGTCAGATCCGTAACTTCGGGATACGAATTGGCTCTAAGGGCTGGGTCGGTCGGGCTGGGCGCAAAGCGAGGCTGGCCGGGTGCCGCGGCTGGACGAGGCACCTCTCTTCGGGGCGGCGGTGACTCTGGACGAGAGCCGGGCCCTTCCTGTAATTCGCCCCAGCTGTGGTGGATGCCTCTCCTCGTGCCCCCTCCCCTAGGTGCTTCAGCCGGCACCTAGCAGTTGACTTAGAACTGGTGCGGACCAGAGGAATCTGACTGTTTAATTAAAGCAAAGCATTGCGAAGGTCCGAGGCGGGTGTTGACGCAATGTGATTTCTGCCCAGTGCTCTGAATGCCAAAGTGAAGAAATTCAATGAAGTGCGGGTAAACGGCGGGAGTAACTATGACTCTCTTAACCTATTCTCGGTTGTAGTGGCCTTTACCTCCCATGTGGTCCCGCAGGTAACTGCCTCTGAAGTGCTAGACTCTGCGTAGAGAAGCATATAGAGACAGGCCAACAAAGGTTCTATCATGGCAGCGAGCGTGATAGTGAGAAATGGCGAAGCAATCAAACCCAATTCCAGATGGGGTAGTTCCTGGAGAATAAAAACCCCATTAAGATGGCGTAAGGAGGTGCTGTCTTTCCCAGAAATCATTAACCTCCTCACCGAATTTGACAAACCAGCACCCGCTACCAACAATTCAACAGTGAACGATTGAGATCACGATATAGGCCCTAGTTCACCCTCCATAGCAGATGAAGACACAACAATAGACCTCAGCAAATCCATCAAGTTTGTGGCCTTCTCAGCCAAGAATGACATTGATACAGCAAACTTTGAAAATGTACCCGATGTATACGAGGTCAGCGAAAATGTAATAACAAAAAAAAGTGATTACACAAAGAAAGTCACTTATTGGAACTACCCAAATGAAAAATATAAATGTGACTTATGTGGAGACATAATGGGAACTTTTAAAGAACTGAGAAAACATGTGTCCAACAAACATAAAGGCTTCTATCTTAAAACGTACTGTTCAAAATATGATAAAGAAGCCGAATACCACAATATTGCATGCCATTATGCCAAATGTAAAGGAAGAGCTCAAAAAGGAGAGCTGCTATTCCTGTGCAGCTTCTGTGACCTCAGATTTGGAATAAAAATTAGTGTTTCTCAACATGCTCGGCATGCACATCCAAAAGCGCAAAATGAGGCTAGATTAGCAGCTCTAGCAAGCAGCAAACCGTCAAAATTATGGTCACAGGAAGAAATACTGCTACTAGAAGAATTGGAAAAAGTATATGAAAATAAGAGGAATATTAATGCGCTGATGGTTCCACATTTTGACAATAAAAACAGAAAACAAATTGCAGAAAAAAGAAGAAATAGAAGAGATAAAAGCAAAAAATCTGCAAAAGATGTACTCCAAGCATCAAATGTTTCGGGAAATGACTCCTGCCATGAACCAGAGGTTACAATGGAAGTAACAACAGAAAAGCGCAAAGACTTTATCAACCGCAAACGTGCGCAAAAAATCAAGAACTGGAAGACAGAATCACAGAAATCGAGAAGTACACCCAAAACGTAAAGCAACACGATGCTGCTATGGATCTGATTGATGAGGTAGTGACTTATCACAGAAAACACCACTGATATAATCCCACACCAGCAAGTGTACCAACAAATGAACCAGCAAGAGAACTCAATAATGAGCCTATGAACCCTGCTCAAGATGAGCACCAGAATGCCTCAGTAGAGAACAAGATAACAAAAAAAATAAGAAAAACGGAAGGCTTAATCAGACGCACAAGAAAAATTATGCCAAAGAAAAGGGCAGCTATGAAGAATACCAGGCAATGTTTCAAAAGACAAAAAGAAAATTGCCAGGATTATCACTGATGGGGCAGAAGATGCCACTTGCCAAATCAGTGCTGATGAAATCTTTCAATATTACAAAAACATAATTGAGAAAGAAAACAAGAAAAATCCTAATTTCATGCCGATTGATCGGATACCAGAGGACTATGAAATTAGAAATCTATGTAAAGAAATAACACTGCTCGAAATAACTCATGCCTTTGAGAGCTCCAACTTAAAGAAAGCAGTGGGGCCTGATAAGATTGGTCTGAATGACTTGTATAAAGTACACAGCAAACAACCAAGACTGCTGCCCTGAATTTGTTTTGTTTAATGATGAGAAGAGTACCAGAAATTATCAAAAAGAACCGATCAATTTTGATACCCAAGAATGTACCGATTAGTGAACTTAATAAAATCAGTAACTGGTTTCTAATTACCATTGGTACTGCATTCATGAAGTTATTCACAAAATAATATTAACTAAAAGACTTTAATTTTTTGTTGAATTGAATACGAGACAAAAAGGCTTCATGAAGGTGAGAGGTTGTCTCGAGAATCTGACTCACTCATTGGCAGTTGTGTTCATTGATATATTGAAAGCCTTCGACTCCGTCAGCCATTGTCACATTATACAGAGTCTCGCAAGGCAAAGAGTTCCATCATACGTCAGAGACATAATAAAAAAACGTATTCACTGACTGAACAACATCTTTCAAAGGAAAGAACAACGAATCAACTGCTGAAATAACAATGAAATTTGGGGTCAAACAAGGTGACTCTTTATCCCCACTACTATTTAACATTGCCATGGATCCTCTGATCTGTGATCTTCAGATAAATGGAAAGGGCTTCACATTTGGATCAGATGGTCTGATTGAGCAAATCACCGCTCTCGCCTTTGCCGATGTCATCGCAGTACTCAGCAGTACCTGGGAAGGAATGAGTACAAATCTGAAAATCATTGAAAAATTCAGTAAAACCACAGAATTAAAACTTAATGTGAAAAAGACACATGGATTTTATATTAGTCACCATAAAGATAAAATCCTGGTTAACAACTGTAAACCATGGCAATTTGAAAAAGAAAATATTGAAAATATTTATCCAGGAGAAAGTGAGAGATACCTCAGTTTGAACTTTGATCCACACACTGGTCATACAAGCAACAACAAAATTAATGAGGTTCTTGTCAATTTTGCTCGAAAACTTGATAATCTACCACTTAAGCCCACGCAGAAAATAGAAATGTTGTGCCAGTACTTGGTACCTAAACTATCATTCAAATTGGAAATGACAGGAACAGAAGCAAAAACTTTAAATGTTCTGGATCAAACAATAAAAAAGTATGTCAAACACTTTCTACACCTTCCTGCATACACATGTGATGGTCTCCTATGTTCGAAAAGATCATTTGGGGGCCTCAGTATTCCACAACTATGTACACAAATTGGTCTCAATAAAGTCAATAGTTTATTGTATCTCAGGGCAGCTCCAGACCTGTACATAGCGCATTCATTCGTGTATGCAGGAGAAGATATGAATGAAAAAATTGATAACATCATCAAAACACACAAACTTACCATTTTAGACAGTAACTTTCTGAGCTATGATTTGAATTTGTTAGCAACATATGATTGGAAAAAAGAAGAGTTTGAGAAATGGGCAAATCTCCCTGTCCAAGGTGATGGTATAAAATACTTAGCAAGTAATCCAACCTCAAACTTCTGGATCAGCAGGTATAACAAAATGAAAGAAAACCAGTACATAGCTGCGCTGGTGCTAAGAGCAAATGTTTTATATACCAGAGAAACCATCACTAGGGGAAGAAATCGTGCATTTGCTACATGTAGGTATTGTAATGATGTTTGTGAAACAATTTCTCATATTTCATGCGCATGTCCTAAAACTAAGGACATTAGGATAAAAAGACATAACAAAATTCTGGAATTGCTCATTGATAGAGCAAAAAGGTGTGGTTGGATGGCATACAGGGAACCTCATGTTAAGAACAATCAAGGAGAACTATGAAAACCAGATGTAGTGTTTACCAAAAATGGTACAGCTGTAGTGATTGATGTTTCAATTTGTTATGAAAATTCTCAGAATTCCCTTGAATTAGCGTTGGAGAGTAAAGTGAAATACTATCAGGATCTGTCACAGCAAATCAAAGATCTCACAAAATGTAACACTGTTAAATTTCATGGCTTTATCGTTGGATGTCGTGGTATTTGGCCTCAATGAAATGATGTTGTTCTGGCTGATTTAGGTCTACAAATGGCATTTCCATTCAAGAAAAATGTTTGCCTGACTACTTTAATGTACACTCTTAAAATGTGCCAAGTATTCATGGACAATTGAGTATCAACCTTATAATGAGATGTACACTTTCTAGCAGTACACATGTCACCCTTATAAAGCATAATGTTTTAACATATAGGTTTATGGTTGACACAAGAGTTAGTATAGATGTACATTTTATAGATGTGAATTTTTCTAGATGTGCTTTTTCTATTTAGATGTGCAATTTATAGATGTGTATTTTGGTCTTATATATATGTGTGCTTATAACAATGTAGATATAGTGTGTACATCATACTTATTGAAATGTCTTGAATGATGTATAGGTCTCAAATAATCGCATACACATAATCATGACACATTGATTATTGATGTCCTGCTAATCATATTCTAATTTCTCAGGACTGTTCGTAGACAATCTTAACATTGTTGGAATAGTAATGCAAGGTGTACTATCTCTGGCCTATACGTGATCCCAGTTCCAGTGAGGACAGCATTTGTGGCTGTACTCCGGAGCGAAAGAATGTTGTATTGTTAGAAGCAAAACCGAATTGACGCTGATGGGCAGCATAATAACCCAGAATGAGCCACCGCGAGGTGGTACAGATTAGCCAAATGCCTCGTCACCTAATTAGTGACACGCATGAATAGATGAACTTGATTTCCACTGTCCCTACCTACTATCTAGCGAAACCACAGCCGAGGGAACGGGCGAGGCAGACACAGCGGGTGAAAAAACCCTATTGAGCTTGACCGCTCCGGGGTCAGTGGCAGGTGGGGAGTTTGACTGGGGCAGTACACCTGTCATACGATAACAAAGTTTACTAAGGCGAGCTCATGGAGGACAGAAACCTCCTGCGGAGCAGAAGGGCAAAAGCTCGCTTGATCTTGATTTTCAATATGAATACAGACCGTGAAAGCGGGGCCTCATGATCCTTCGGACTTTTTGGGTTTCAAGCAGGAGGTGTCAGAAAAGTTACCACAGAACCGTGGGAGAATAGTAAACCTGTTTCAGAAAATAGACCTACTCTACTCTTTAATGCCTTCGGAAAGAAAACAAGTGGTCTTTCCAGATAAATCTCAGTATACAATGGCAAATGTGGAATTCTGATCGAATGTGATACCTTCAATTATCCTAAAAGAGAAGGATACCCTCCAAAAAATGGATGTGGTTGAAATTCAGGAAAACACAACGTGCCAAAAAATCAAAAGGTAACAGATACTAAGACCACTTGTCATAACCATATTTTCCATAGCCCTGGAGTCCAAACGAATGCTCTCGAAGAATCATTATTCATCTCCATAAAAAATAGAGAGCAACGAATTCTGGATCTTATCCAAAATAATTCTATGTTTCAGCATCACGATCTCTCTTGGTCTTGGAAATCCAAAATCTTGAACAGCAACAAGCAGGCAAGGTAAACAAGCTACCCTTTTAGCAAACTTTAAGACTTGCGTCCTGGAACATGGCTGGGAACGATCCTGGAAAATTAGCTCTGATTCTGGAAAACTCCCCGTCGATCGTGACCTTACAAGAAACATGAGCATTTTCATCCTTCGATGAAAAAGATTATATAGTATATGATCGCCCGGTAGAGACCGTGAGAAGGGGTCATGCAAAAGGAGGTCTTGCAATCCTATTGAAGGAAGATATATTCTGGGACCAGGAAGTAGTTATTATGTATTTGCTTAATACCCAAGGTTTAAAGATCAAGTACAGGAAAGCGAATCCGGACTCCATTCACGATCTCCTCATCTTTAATGTTTACATCCCCTCAGGGCCTTCGGAAGATCAGTTAATGATCAAAGCATTTGCAAAAAATTGACTTGGTTTTAGAATCCACAAGATTTCCATCGATATTGATAATGGGGGATGTAACGGAAAAATCTCTTAACACTTTACTGACAGAATGGGGCACCAACATACGAGGAAATGCTGTAAGTGACAGCACCGCTATCCCCCACAAAGGCTAAAGCTGATAAAAATTAGAAAATGCTTGTTCCTCTGCGATGGTATCTAATTGGCTCATATTAAATGGAAGACTAGAAGGGGATATTGCTGCGGCTTATACCAGAAAGGGGACACTTAGTTCCTCCATCCTTGACTACAGAATATGCAGTTTCAACCTCTATAGTAAAATGCAGACCCTGGATGTTAAAAACACAAAAGAAAGTGGCCACGCAATTCTGTTTTTGGGAACCGAGATCTCTTTGCAATCCTCCGACGCTTGGTCCCTATCTCATCAAAATGGAACTGTAGAAAAATGGGCGGATAAAATGGAACTCCAAAGCAATTGCAAAAATACATTTTACTATCATCACTTCATTACTCACCAATGGAAGCTCAGTTGCTGACCCGATAACAGTTCACGGAGAGATGGTTTCGGAGATAGTGGTCTCTGACCAGCCATACAGCCAGGTGAGGTAAGTGTGGGGGACATACAGCCCTAAAACATTCAGACTGCATAACATCTAATTTAGACAACCTGATCAGACCGCAGTTTCTAAAATATTCCGGAGCCTGACAGCTTGGCAGTTCGAGCTGGACTGTTCCCATTAGGCACAGGGTCATACTGATTTGCATATGACCATGCCTGAACTGGGGTGGTGGAGTGAGCTAAAGAATGATGATGGATTAAACCCAGATCAATTGACTGGGGGTGAGTGTTTGATTTGCTCAAGCGCTCCGTCCATCACCTCCTTTGGTATTGCTCTGTTCGCCCTAAGTTGGCAGGGTATGCCCAGACGTGGGTTCCTTGCTTACTTTGCCACTGGATTCAAGATAGCCTGGCTGATGAGGGGTATGAGCCCGAAGCCAGTCCCAGGATGCTTGTTTCCCGTCCAGGGAAGACATGGCTTGGCAGTTCGGGCTGGACTGTCCCCATGAGGCACAGGGTCAGACTGATTTGCATATGGCCATGTCTGAACTGGGGTGGTGGAGTGAGCTAAAGATTGATGATGGATTAAACCCAGATCAGTTGACTGGGGTGAGTGTTTGCTGTGCTCAAGCGCTCCGTCCATCATCCCCTTTGGTATCGCTTCACTACAACTGGACATTAGGTGTTAAGCCCCTAGAGATTGTTAAGGAATATGTTTACCTGCAGAGAATTTTTGCACAGACCTTACAACATTTTTCCCATCTTGGGCACATAGTCCTAAAGGTTGATTCTCACTTCAGCGCAATATTGAGATTTTATTCTGCTTCAGGAAATAGACACTTGCATCCATGCTTGAGGTCTGTCGTTCGAAAATACCAACAATTTCAATATACGCATTAGAATATATCCTGATCAAGGCGTGTCACCCACTAAATGTAAAAGAAGGTATTTTATTACGTAAACTGCTAAGAGTCAATTAGTCAGTTCCTGTCCTAGCAATCCGCCTGGAGTTATCCATTGTCAGTGCGTACTCAAAAGCCATCATAAATATACTGCGTTGGTCATCTAATCTCCTAAATGCTGATTTAGGGTCTATAAGGTACATTTTAAAACTGGAGACTTTTAGAGAGGAGTCATCTCATCATACTTTTAATAAGATTTTGCGTAGTTAACTAACTGAGTCTGGTTGCACAACAGCACTTTTGAAATCTATCACTCCTTCACACCTGAAGTTTTATTCAAAGAACCTGACCCCGAGAATAAGCTATGTTTCGGATGTAGACCATTGTTCACAGCTAAAACATTTTGCAATTTTTTTTAGATAGTCTAGAACATAAAATACCGCAACAATATATACATTTTTCTTTAGAGCATAGGGTCCAGCGCACCATAATTTTAATGAGGCTGGGAATTCTTCCTTTGAAGATTTAGACTTTTAAATGGGATAAATCGGAAAGTTCCACAGAAATTTATTTTTATGCAATGGAGGAGTGCAAGACTTCTTACATGTGTTACTAGTCTGCCCAAATCCAACTTTGGTAGAGGCCCAGCACCGGCATATGAAGCCTATATGTTTTAGACATAATCTTTGCTCTACAAAAAAGTCTAATTGAGGTTTGTAAACTTTTTTTTTAATTGGTTTAGAGTTTGAATATTATAACTGTTTTATCACCTTTTAACCATGTATTTGTTGACCTCAGGCGAGGTCTAAATCAAATCCAATAAATCTTTAATCTTTGGTCCTCTGGTGTACCATAGAGCTGCCTGTACAGGGGCAGGAGCGTGTCCAACAGCATATTGTTCTCCTCAGCTGTGAAGGCAGAGCCCCTGCGCCCTATACAGCGAGACATAGTAGCTCCCAGAAGATGTGAACGACAGCGGAGAGAGGGGGAGGTCCTGGAATCATGCAGTTATTGCAGGCAAGTGAACTCTCTAGGGACCACCAGACTTGTATGTAAACCGAATAGTTGTTCTTCAGTCCATGCGGCCAAAGAGATTGGTCCGCGTCGGTCGCATTTTCTGAAACTGTCCAATGCATTCCATTGCTTACAGACGGCACGCCTATTGTGCAGTTCAAAAAATGTAATCAGACAGTGAGTGACTTTACCAATGGAAGTTTACTGTTTCGGTTTACACGCGATGTTGACTCAATACGAGATCCGAGACAACTAACAGCCTATGGCAGTGACCGATTTGGTTATGATGCACCTACCCCAACCTTTGGAAAATCGGTGCTCAGTGCCCACATGCCATGCATTACATGATCCTATTTTATGTACAAGTGAACCATATCATTGTTCTCACAAACATAAATCTAGGCTTCTTGGCTTGTGAGTTTTGGAGTATGTCCTGCTTGCATTAAATGGACAATCACATACATTAGTGAAGATTACTCTACTGCACTCTAATTGCTGTGTCACCAAACCTTTCAAACATGTTTAGCAATGACCTGTATGTTGTGATATGTATCTAAGGATGACATTGCTTATTGAAAAGTGTCTTTTTGTTGACATGGATTATTATGTGTGATTATTTTGTCTTTGCTATTGGTCTTAGTGCATATTGCTTGGTACATTGTGAACTAACACCAACTGTGTATACATTTTACACATAGGTATCACAGAAGAGGTGGCAGATAGCCTCCTGTGTACAGGGCCTTTCCAGACCTACAAACATTTAAAGAGCAAGACATCATCAAGAAATACCATCTCACAAGGGCAACAATTGATGAGTTGTGCCAGAAGTTGTCACCTCATTTGCGGCCGCAGCGCACTTATCCAGCAGCACTGACCCCCAAGGTGAAGGTGATGGCAGCACTGCATTTATTTGCCACAGAACATTCCAATACACAGTGGCAACATCGAGTGGAATGCCCGGCCCATGTCCAGTAATGTTTTTTGAAATGTGTTGCCGGCATTGACCCGTTACTTGGACCACTACATCATATTTCCTAAATCTGGAGAATTGTCTGACATCAAGGGTGATTTGTCTGCTTTAGGACGGATACCCCAAAAAATTGATGCCACCCATGTTGTGTTGATACCATCACAGGCAAATGAACAAGTGTATTCCAAAAGGAAACCTTTCCAATCCATCAATGTCCTGGTGGAGTGTTTGGCTGACATGCATCTCACACGTCTGTGTCCATTTCCCCTGTGTCTGCACATGACGCATATATCCTGTGTAACAGCATCATCCTGCATTTGACAAGCCAACTGCAACCTGACCTGACCTGACCGAACCCGGTAGGTAGGTTATGTTCTATATGAATGTTGTAGTGTGTGTTGGTTGTTTGTCAGATAGTGATATGTTGTTGGACAACTGAACTTTTTTGTGTGTCAATGTAGGAGACTCTGGATACCCCAACCAACCATGGTTACTGACACCACTGCGCATCCCAGTCACCCAGCAGAAGTGCGCTTTAATAAAGACCATGGAGGACCAGGCGGATAGTGGAGCAGACTTTTGTCCAGCTAAAGTCAAGATTATGAAGGTTTGCATAAGACGGCAGGATCCCTCCGGTATGCCCCAGGAAAGGTGTGCCAGAGAATCGTGGCTTGCTGTTTGCTACACAACGTAGCAATACGTAAAGACATTGTTCTAATAGTGGACAAAGGAGACCAACAGGCGCCACAGAGGGAGGATCCAAGACTGGGCCATGATGACGGTGGTGATGATGATGATGGAATGGTTTTGAAAAATCAGCTTATCCACAACATTTTCACATGACTAAGTATGCAATGAGAGGAGGTGACTAACCACCATTGCTTGTAGTTTTGTAGCTGATGGACAATGTGTATGTATGCTTCAGAGTGTATAAGTGTCCTGAAGTTTTTTTTGAAGACTGGCTTGAGAAAAGTTTAGATTTACATTGTCAGTGTTTCAGTGAAGCCTAGCTAGTGTTAAAAATGACATTGCTATGCTTGAGATATCATACTTCCTGGACTTGTGATACATAATTTCTGATTGCTAAACTCTGTTCCTAATACTTTTTTTCTACCAGGGTGCATTGGCATGTCATCTACAGAGTAGACTTGCAGAGTTGTGACCTCATCAGACATAAGATGCTGTGACACATACCAACATTTAAATTTTTAAACCTGATAGTCTGTTGATTTTGTTATTTGTGCCTTTCAGTACTGTGTGTCATAATCCGTTTTTGATTCTGCACCATGTTGTACCTGGCCAATAAAAATGTGTTCCACATTGAGGTCGGCCTTGTTGGATATCCTACATCCAAACAAGTTCAAATCAGAGTTTGACCATGATGAACTAGTTGGCTAACACTGATTGTTGACTGGGCTGCCAAATAGTGATAGCTGTATAGACAACTGACTTCCAGTTAATATGTACCATGTTCTACATTATGTCAGAAAACCTGGTTGTGCATATCTATTATGCTGTGCAAAAGTTCATTTACTCACTGGCACTTAGTTTACTACCTACAAGTAATTGATTATCTAGATTCTAGACACTTTCATCAATATGATTAGAGGGTGATTACAATATGTACATTTTGAAGTCAAATTCACAATATGAGCTAGTATTGCTGTGTAAAGTGGTTTATTTGGAAAACATAGTGTAACTTTGAAGCCACACAATGGTTGTCTGCTCATAACAAAAAATAAAATGCAGATTTAAGTTGAAAGCGTTTGCTGATGAAATCCAAAAGAGACAAGCCACAGGTTTTGAAGTCCAAAGTCCAACTTTGACTCTCCATCAGATGTGGGACAGTTAATTTGGACAGTCAACAAAGTGAACACTTGGCACACAATGGATGATATCAAGGGCACATTTTTCACTTCCCGGGAGTGGTGTATTGCCATCCGACTCTCACAGATTTCTCCTCAAATGCCCCACCCATGTTTGAGTGGAGGAACCACAGTTGCGGGCTCCTGGGGTACAGGGGACTCTCCGCCTGACTCAACGTCCCTCCCTGTGGACTGTGCAGATGTAGTAGGCACTCAGGGAGGGGTGCTTAGGTGAGTAGCTGTCTGGCAGAGGCTGGTACCAATATCCTGCAGCACCCCAGTAAGTTCATCCATTTGGTCGTTGTACTGGCCCATATGTTGGTTTTGTGCAGCTGTTCGATGTTTCAGAGGATTTGGATAACCTGGCCAATTTTTCCCTGGTACTCCTCATAGGCATTGATTATCCAGGAGAGATTTGGGTGGTCATCAGCACCACCAGCTGCTCTGTGGCGTTGATCCACGCGTCCCCTCTCACCACCCATACCCCAATGAGCATGCATAGTTGGTTGTGGCACAATCAACCCTGAACCTCCTTCCTCATTGACTGTGGTGGTGGTGGTATCGGTCAACTCCAGAGTGCTCTGTGTTGCTCTGCCGTTGTCATTTGCTGGGGCTGCTGTCTGTCAGGGTAGGGGTCAGCTGGCTGTCAGTAGCGGAGGCGGGAGTTGGTGCAGTGGATCCTGCTGAATCTGCTGGTGCTGTCTGCCGTTCCAAACCTGATGGGTCAGTTTGCTCCACGATGGTGAGCTCATTATCAGCTCGAGTCTGGGCCTGGCTGTCATCATTTGGAAAGGAAATGTTTCCAGCTCGACCTATGGGTACAGAAATGACACTGTTATTTATGTGAATGTCCAGTGCACATCAAATTGTACCCGTTACGTAAGAGACTGGACATATGAAGCTGTTTATGATGATAGATTGGCCTCCTTTATCCATGATGATCATCTATGTTTTGAATGAACAATGCAAGTTTGACAACATGTGGATTGGTAATCAGATCCACCTATGTGCAAAAATGGGCATGTTCAGTTTAGTTCTTATGTCATTGACTTGTATCTAACACTGTAGATGACACCAGTGGATTAGAGTGCTCCACATCTGTAGAATAACAATGACATACGTACTCTTTAGATCCTAATGTTTCAGTTTGTCAGGTCTGCATACTGGGCTTAGTCCATGTATCAGCAGTCACATAGGTGTGGCTGCCTACACACTCACTGTTGCTTTTCCTGGAGTTTTGTGATCATGGTGTGAGTGAGGTGCTTATAGTTCTCATCTCATGATCCTCAAGGAAATGTCTCTAAGGAGCCAAACGTGTGACAATCAAGCTATGGTGCATCCAATGGCATTGGTGTCCTTAGATTGGGGAGGGGTTACTGGCCTCAAAAGGGTAGTGGTGTCTTCTGCTATCCCTGTGCATCACAGCTTTCCAAACTTTTCATGTTGGTGATGCATCATTTCGGGTCACAGTAAGGTAGTGTAGTGATCGAGCATAGCGAGCGAGCCCGAACCACCTAAGGGGCATTCGGGGGGAGGGGTTCTCACTCACTCTGTCTGTCTCCCTCTCTCTCTAACTGTCTCCCTCTCACTGTCTCCCTCCCTCTGTCTCCCTCCATCTGTCTTCCTCCCTCTCTCTCCCTCCGTCTGTCTACCTCCCTCTGTCTCTCTCTGTCTATCTCCCTCCCTCTGTCTGCCTCACTCTGTCTCCCTCCATCTGCCTCACTCTGTCTCCCTCTGTCTGTCGCCCTTTGTCTCGAGCTCTCTGTCTCCCTCTGTTACAGTCCCTCTGTCTCCCTCCCTCTGACTCCCTCTCTCTTTGTCTCCCTCTGTCTCCCTCCCTTTGTCTGTCTCCCTCTCCTTCCCTCTGTCTCCCTCTGCCTCCTCCCTCTGCCTCCTCCCCTCTGTCTCCCTCTCTCTCACTGTCTCCCTCCCTCTCCCTCTCTGTCCCTCTCTGTCTCTGTCGGTCTCAATCTCTGCCTCTGTCTGTCTCTGTCTCTGTCTATCTCTCTCCAACTCTCTCTCTCGCTGTCTCCCTCTGTCTCACTCACTCTGTCGGTCTCTCTCTCTGTCTACCTCTCTCTCTCTCTCCCTCTCCCTCTCTCTCCCTCTCCCTCTGGCTCTCTCTCTCCCTCTCTCTCTGGCTCTCTCTCTCCCTCTCTCTCTGTCTCTCTCTCTCTTTCTTGTCTGTCTCCCTCTCGCCTGTCTCCCTCTTGTCTGTGTCCCTCTTGTATGTCTCCCTCCCTCTGTCTCCCTCCCTCCCTCTGTCTCCCTCCCTCCCTCTGTCTCCCTCCCTCCCTCTGTCTGTCTCCCTTCCTCTGTCTGTCTCCCTCCCTCTGTCTGTCTCCCGCTGTTTCCTTCCCTCCGTCTCCTTCCCTCTGTCTCGGTCCCTCTGTCTCAGTCCCTCTGTCTCCCTCCCTCTATCTCGGTCTGTCTCCCTCCCTCTGTCTGTCTCCCTCTCTGTCTCCCTCCCTCTGTCTCCCCTATCTGTCTCCCTCCGACGCTCTGTCTCCGTCCCCCTGTCTCCCTCTGTCTCCCTATCACTGTCTCCCTCTCTCTCTGTCTTCCTCCCTCCCTTTGTCTCCTTCCCTCTGCCTGTCACCCTCTGCCTGTCACCCTCTGTCTGTCACCCTCTGTCACCTCACCCCAGCTTCCCGGGCACACACACAGCCGCGCCCGAGTACTTTGCAGGTCTTTAAAAGACCATTTACTTGTAAATGAAGCTTTGTTATGAATCGCCCGGGCCCCATAGAGCAGAGTGTCTCAGAGTCTGCGCTGCTGCGGCTGACACCGAGAGACTCTTTCAAAGGAATGCCTCTTAATTAGCAGCAGTTATGTGCTAAGTGCCCTTGATACTGGTGTCATCACGCGACACACCCACCATTTGCAGGTGACACAGTACTGTGTCGGGACACACAGTTTGGAAAGCTCTGCTGTACAGTGTCTGCTTGGCAATGATTTGGAGTACTCCGCTCCCAGTAATAACTCAGGTACTCACAGTCAATTGTTCTGTGACATGCTTGCTTTTAGTTTCCAAGACAGTGATCAAACTTTTAGAAACTTTGACAACTCTAATATTTTAGATCATTCAAACCTAACTTCCAATACAGCTTTATTGTATGCTCCTCTCGAAGAATAACCACCTACATCCCATGAGATAGTTACGACATTACTCAATGTGCCTCTCTGAGGGCGGGACTAACTCGACTAGTGTGACTGGGCCTAGGAGGATCTTAATCGGGGTAAAGAAGTTTACCAAGAAGTAATGGTTTCCTTCTCTTTGTTCTAGGCCACATTTCCTCTGCCTACTTGTTATACCCAGGTTTCTCCTGCTACAACTAAAATGTGAACTATGTTGCTCTCATTTCTGTTTTGTGTTATACCATCTATCATTGCACTGATGATCCAGACATGCCAATTCACATCCTCTACCTGAACCAGTGGAAGGTAATCCTAGAATAGACAAGAAGTTCCTGAATTTTTCACAGCATTAAACTGGACAACTTCTATTCCCAGCTGCTCTATTGTTTAATTTTCACATACTCTATCTGGCACAGCTTATTACAGAGAAGGGCCTTTTTTAAGACTCAAGCCCTTCTCGATTTTTGTCCGGAGAGACCAATATTAGATACTATGGGTATGTATCTCCCACAATGCTGAGCAAATATAGGGGCTAAACTATGAGCCATTGTTGAAATCTGTAATCCTAAACTTAAAGAAATGGCATAAACTCCCAATTAGTATAATTGTAAGATGTAACATTATCAAAATGACAGTGCTACCCAAGTTTTTATACCTGTTCCCGGCTATCCCACTGAGCGTTTCCATTTAAAAAAAAAGAAACTATAAGGAGCAATAGGTAGCTTTATTTGGGGATATAAGCAAGCACATTCTGCTATATGATCTCTTAAATTCCCCTATAATCAAGGAGGGCTGCAACTTCCCTATTTCAAACTATACTATTGGGCGGCGTTTTCAGGCGGCCTACAAAGTCTTTTGCTAACTATGAACCAACACTTTTGCTTCCATCTTGCACTTAGATCAGATAGTAATATGTTTCTATATAAAACCAATGACCCAACTATTTCAATAGAGTTAAATTTAAAACGATCAGGGATATAATACATATATGGCGCAAAATCTTATGCTACTGCTCTGTCTCCTAACCACTTTAACTTTAACCTTTACCTCCCTTTGTGGGGTAACCCAATGCTCCCGGAAGTATTTAGCGAAGTAGCCGGCCGACGCTAGGCAGACTATGGAGTTGAGCAGCTTGGGCAGATGCATGATCTCAATGGATTTCGAACATTTGCTAATCTACAAACCTCGTATGAACTTCTGCAACAACTATTTTATAAATATTTACAGATTAGAGACTTTTTTAGTACAGCAAAGGAGTAAAATACCGGCGAGCCCTGTCTTATTGACATGCTAATACTACAACGTCTATGAAATCACAAATTAGTACAATGTATTTGCAGCTTTGTCAATACCCGACAGATGATAGCCAGCGGCTTGCCACTAAATAGAGTCAAACTTTAAGTGTAGATGTTGCTGCTATAGAGTTAACTTCTGCATTAGACACTCTGGATGGGGCAGTACACTCTATTAGTTTATAACTGCAGCAATTCCGCACTATTTTTATGTTATACTATACCTCAGATAAAATCGTTAAATGGGCCCCAATTGGACGAGGAGATGGGGGAGATAGGCATCTCTGCCCAACATGTGGACTGGGGGCAGGAAATATCTTAAATATGTTTAGAACCTGTCCTGAGCTTGAAATATTCTCGAGTGATGTCATGCAAATTGTTAACAGTCGCCTAGGGTTGGATTTCTCGCCCACAGGAAAAGAGATTATGTTAGGTTACAAGGTGGAAGCTAACACTGGCCTCAAGTCTTTCTTTTCAGTTATCTTAGTGGCTGCTTGACTTTGTATAGCAAGACCGTGGATCTCACCTAAGCCCCCTGTTGTAGCAGAATGGTGGGCAATCATGAAAGAGATTTGTGAGAGGGAAAGGGCATTGGGTAGAATTAGAGGAGCACGCTCACTACAGAAATGAGATCACATATGGAGTAGATTTGCTTGAACTACATGACTGGTTATGAGCTGGATGGCTCTTCCCGCTCTCTCTCTTTTCTCTTTCTACCCCTAGCCCCCTTCTACTTTCTTATAGAATATGTATTGATTCTTTCTATGTGCTACTTGGTATCTGATGGAAATACGTATCTGTTTCTTTACTTTGTGTACTCTGAAAAATTGTAAAAATCGTGAAAATTGTAAAAAGACTATAAGAATTGCTTACCTTTGATAACACAAAAATATTTTTTTTTAAATAAAAAGCACTGGGCATTCAGTTATTTACTGTTCAGTATCAGGTCACCTTACATCTCACTCTCTCCCACTCAACCCAAAGAAAGTCAAGTGCTAAAAGGGAGTGTTTGGAATGCAGAGATAGTGTGGCCCTTAGACAACAGTGGGGAGAGACTACAGCTATTACAATAGAGGCCCAGTAACACATGACTGATTTGGGTACCCCAAGTAAAGGCCTCAAAGTTCGGACCTTTTCTTGTCATCCAAGTCCTATAGGAAATCTCTGGTACCTCTTTTTTTTCTCTCTTGCTCATCAGCACAGATATTGCTACTCCTATGATGTTTGTGTGGTATTCCAAAAAGCTAGCAACCACACACGGAAAAATTGTTCCAGCACCCTAAACACCTGAAGATTGTCCCATCCTGCCAATAATAGTATGCACAATTGAATTTTTGTAGAGTCCTGTTCAAGAGAGTGTGTCATATCTAGTACTTTCAGAAAAAAAGACTTGCAATTGAATGTGTAATTAATGAAACACTAAGTAAAACATATTTAGCTTTCTAGACAGGATTGTTTGAATATATTTTTTTATTTTTTAATTCAACAGGATTCTCTAGAACAACAGTCGGAATCACTGAAGAAACAACACACCGAATCGGTAACAGCCTTAAAAAAACAGGTACCGAATTGGAGATAACTCTGTGTTTGAAATACGTACAGCACTTAGGCCTCGATTACAAGAGCCTCCATGAAGCTTGAGTTACTTACCATACCCAGTAAATGCCTTTAACACAGAGTGAGGATTTTACCAGATTTGGTAAACACCTCCTGTGTGTGGGAAAATGTGGATTTATATGTATGGTTCATATTTACTATACCGATTTTTAAATGTAACACCAATGAATTTTGTTTGTATGTAGTACTACAATTGTAGTTTTTCTGTTGTTTTAGCCCTGATGAAGTCGTAGGGAATACCCTAAAACGACGAAACACATGTTGGCTAAAGCATGAATGAAGTTTGAGAAGAAGTGGCAAAGTGGCCGAAAATAAATAATTAAATAAGAGAAAGACCATTTTGTTTTGTGACTCCATGTTGTACTATCATGTGGATTTTGTAGCATGTGCCTTAAAGTTATACATTTTTTTACCCAGGAGAGCAAACTATAGACCTTTGCTTCTCTAGTGTAAAATGTATTAGTGTGCTGTAGCTCTATTCAGTTATGAGGTTTCAACTTTACAGTCCAGTACAGTTCAGCTTGAATGCCAAACTAGTCCAATCAGTATATAACAGGATCCAGCACCATCAATACCCAGAAATGATCCAGTTACTTCTGTGAGTCACTCATGCAGACTGTGCCCTACATTTTAGATAAATTAATATACATTTGGACCTGTTTTTGAGTATTTCTCAGAGGTAATTTTGTAATTTTACTCGTGTGTTTCTTTCCATACACTTTAGAATCTTCAGTTGGAACTTTCTACTCCAGAATAAGACCCTCATCCTCCACCATTTTCCACCTGTCTTTCTGTCACCCGTTCCAGTGTCTAGACCAGTGGTCTTTACATCTAAGAACACACTGAATGCTGTCTTTTTAGTCCCTTTGTTACCTAAAAAGTTTAGGTGGTAACAGATTTGTAAACCGGAAGTAGTCCTTACCCTTTGTGAATCACTGAAGGAGCCTCAAAGGATTCCAGGCAACCACGGCCGGCTCTCACCTATAGTCCAAATCAGAAAACATTTTTATTTTTAAAGGCAGCACTGCTTTCTTTAAGGAACTCTTTTTGCTTTAATAAAAAAAATCTCCGTATTGGAATTCTATCACGGAGCATTGTGTGTTCCCTGCAGGCCGTCCTCCTTATAATTGTAGCCAGTCCAAAGGGGTTGCATTTTGTGATCTGCCTAATTAATAATACTTAGGTCACTCTGCGACCTCCTGCAATTCTTGTTTTTTAAGAAGCGACCTATTATTTCGTAGGTCAGTCCACAAAATAAAATACTGGTTGCAAAAAGTCAGTGCACAATTTGTGAACAGAAGATTAGTACATCTGGCCTTAAATTCCTTTACATTAAATCTAGTTCCATTTTCTCCTGAGCCACAACCTTCTGCCGATCTTAGCATTCTGCTCAGTGTGCATGAACCAACACTTCCTTGCCCATCTAAAAACAAAGGTCAGTTACAAGTTTTGATTCTAAAGTTTCTAATTCTAAACAGGAACTGTTACATTATACGAAACATTTCTGTTCACTTATCAAAAAGGCAACGTCATTAGACCCACTCATTTAAAGAAAGCATCTGCTCTTGGTCACTCGCTGGTTTATGTGGAGAATTTCCTTACAGGCCAGTCCATTGATGTGTGACGAAAGTTACATGAATGCGGAGCATAAAACAGCTAACGAGAATCAATCACTCATAATGAGGGAACGCATCCTGCACAGTGATCACTGTGGCCCTTGGAAAGGGGAAATGTCAGGCTCTACCTTCAGCATCTGTCTTCAGACAAATAAGCTAAGGCTTGTGAGAACCAGAGTACGAAGCCATAATTCCTCCCTTGCACTTCATCACATTACTGCAGGCTTTGTTGTGACAGCTTATACTTGGACACGTAGAAGAATCAAGGAAAAATGACAGAAATCATGATTGGGACACTACAGGGGAATTTTTGTTCTGGCTTTGGAATTGTAGGAAGACAGTCTGACAAATAAATATGCTATATATACAGTGTCATAAGCCAACAATTGCTTTGTCTGTCTGCTTATAGATGGTTTGGTTCACACATCTTCACTTCACAAGGAAAGAAAAAGACGGAGGACAAGTGGGTGCGAATCCAGCCAACAGAAAACATTAAAACCCTGTGCATAACCTTGCAGAAGGTGTAAAAAGGTGTTCACCTGGTGTTTGAAACAGCGGATTTGGTTGTGGGCAGCAGGGACTGTGCAGTTTTCACCGACACCGATGCCAATCTCAACTTTAAGACCTAAAGAATACTTGCTGCAAAGATGGATAGCCATAAGCATGTTGCCAGTTAAATTCACCTTGGAAAGAGGTGGTAGCAATAAAAAGGGTGACTGCATCTTGTGGTCACCGAGTTGCAGGCTTCAAATTTTTCACTTGTAATGTCAAGACTGGTGAGATAGAGCAGGTGCTGAACCAAGCACTGCGTGGGAGATGTAGTCTACACCTGTACACCTGGAGCAACCTAGTGGGTGTCAGGAGGTGCTCGCTTGCAGTGGCTTGTGTGGATCCAGACAGGGAGCCCTTGACTCTTCACTTAGGTGTTAGTGATCAGTAGGTTCTGGTAGGGTTCCTTCCAATAGATTGAAGATATACCCCCAACTCCCAGGCTTCAGGCTGTGACATACATTGTTTGGACATTCAGGCAGGGCTTCTTGGGCCTAAGAACGGAAACTTTTAGAGGCCCTGAATCAATTGTTTGCATTATTGTAGGCCATAGCAGGCTCAAAGAGGCAGGTGACACTGGTGAATTTGAAGGTGTGGTTCTGAAATTCTGGACCCTGCTGTGATACCGGTACCGAGGTCCAACACTCGTGTCACAAAATATCATCGTACCATGACGAATTTGGTATCGGCAGACCGGTAATGATTAGGACATTATCCCTATGCATTTGCGTCGTGATTGAGCAATGCTAACACCCTTAAATCATGGTTTCCGTTCTGAACCCTCGGACTCCATTTTGTGAACGGCATCCATCTTATGGCTTGCCCTCATATAAGTCAATCGATTAAGGCCGAGTTTGATCTGAAAGGACACGTCCACCTTAGCTGACTTCCCCATGACCTGGCCAAACTGACTCCACTGCCTCCAGCCAAACCTGTTTGGGCAGCTCCTCGCCCAGTGGCCGAATAAGATAGCATCAATGCATAACATGCCATAAACCATTCACTACATACAGACCATGTTTTCTACACTCATACACCTGTCCATGTTCCTTGTTTATGGCCAGTTTTACGACGAGGAGGTGCCCTGTTTTATTGGGGTTTCATCGATATCTGATGGGAGTTCTGGGCCTGGCTGGGTAATTTATCACAAACTGGACATCTAAAATATGGGTTGGCCGACATGACTGTGCTTTTCGCTCTATTGTGAAAATATGTCTATGACCGTATTGTAAACTAAAGAATTCTTGCCTGCAGCTGTTATTTCTGTATAAAAGGAGAAGGCTGGTTCTGTAAAAACGAACAGTCTCCTGAGAACTTACGACCCGTGCTGTTGTAATTCTAGGACGCTTGTTACTTGGTTGCAGCCAATAAAACTCGATCTCTGACTTCACCTAGAAGACTCTTGGTTTCTGTGGTCCGGAACAGGGAGAACTCAGAGGTCTTTGGGTGTTATCCCCTGGCACCACCGGGTTCCTAAAAACCCGGCACCTCAAAGGGAGCATCTTGGGACTGCAAATCACTGTTTCAAAGGGACTCAGTTTTGTTTTCTTGGCAGGAATGACTCTAACGAACTACAGTTCTAAGGACAGTTTCAAGTCATTTCATTTCAGTTTCTGAGCAAATGTTGGCTAGTTTATACTTAAATGTGAACTTTCCTGCTGCTCCTGAGTGGTAATAAGCTCAATTAAAGTGTTGATGGATCCCTAAAGCCTTGCATATTTCCTGACCTACAGAAGAAGTAAAGTGGGTACTATGTTCGCTGAAAAAGTGGAGGGTCATCCCTAAAGGGGGGATGAAATCACTCATCATCTTTTTCTGAGCATAGACAGTGTTGGCTTGCGCGCAGAGATAGGCCTTGCTCCAACCCGAGAACATACACACAATTTGAAAAACGTAGGCATATCAGCATTTGTCCTTGTTCAGATGTACTGAGAGCTGGTGCAGGAATCACGTGACAAAGATTGCTGAGTACCTATTTATTCATAACGTTTTATACAAGATCCCAAGGGATATCTGAGCGCTTAACAGTATAATGAGAGGAAGTACAAAAGCAATATTCATATCACGTAGGAGGGAGAATAAAAACCAGGATTGGTCACATATTACAGTACAATTGCCCCAGGACGGTACTGTAATAGACAGGTGTAGGCGAGCAGCAAGGGGGAGTCAAAATATGCAGTGAGGGTGGGCGAATCAGATGGAAGTACAATATTAGTAGGAGCAATGTCAACAGGCACTTTAGTCTATCCCTATTAGGGTAAGAATTTGTTCATTAGGAATCTTTTGGCTTCCACTTTGAACGCCGTAGATGAGGAAATTCTATGCACTTCCGGTGGAAGAAAGTTCCATATCTTAGGGGCAGCGCCGGAGAAGGCTCGGTGACAACTTCTCTTTTTGTTAAGGATGAGTGGTTTCAGGAAGAAGGTAGAGGCGCTTCTTGAGGCTCTTACAACACAGGATAGTTTAAGCTTTTGCACAATGTACGTAGGAGTGTTCAAGTGATGAGCTTTGTGTGTAAGAATAGCAATCTTTACGTGAATTCACGCTTCATAGGGCAGCCAATTGAGGGATTTTAGGACAGGGGATATATGCTTTTTTCATTGGTGTCTGTAACCAGTCTAGCCACAGCGTTCAGTGAAGCCCTAATGGAAGCCAGGGTGTATTTTAGAAGGCCATAGAAGGTAGCGCTGCCATAGTCTAGCATCAGCAAGACAAGCGCGTGGACCACCTGCTTGAAATCATTTGGAGGAAGGAAAGGTTTGATATTTCTGAGTGACCTCATAAAGTGGTTTGCTCCCTTGCATATATTGCTGATATGATTTTTCATGTTCAGGTGCTTGTCCATGGTGATACCGAGAGATTTGGCTGAATCTATGATGAGAGAAATGCAGTTGAAAGCATTGAGGTGGCTCAGCCAGAGGGCCCCAATATAGGGATGTGGTTCGGAGGGGAGAGGAGCAGGAATTCCGTTTTGGAAGTGTTGAGCAGGAGATGGTTCTCCGTTAACCAGTTTTGGGTAAACATTAGGGTAGTATTTAGTGAGATGATGTTATCCGGGGATAAGACTATCAGATATAGTTGCGTGTAGTCTGCATACGTGTGGAAGAGAATGTCCATGGAATTTAGAGAGTTTACAAGAGGTTCCAGGAAAAGAGGATAGGAGATAAAGCGGACCCTTGGGGGACCCCCATGAGTACAGGAGAGGGCTGGGAGAGAGATTAGTTTGCCTTGACTCTTTGTGTTCTGTGATGAAGGAAGGATGAAAACCATTGTAGCACCTGATCAGAAAACCTCATTCTGTTTTGCAGGATGGATAGGAGGTTGTCATGATTAACCATGTCAAATACGGAGGAAAGTTCAAGGAGGATCAGGAGGCAGAATTTGTTTTGGTCAAGCATTTTTAAAATGTCATCCATAACGTGATTGAGAGCTGATTCGGTGCTGTGCCGCTTCCTAAAGCCGGATCAATGCTGGTCTAAGCGTTGGTAATTCTCTAGGTAAGCACAAAGGTGGGATTGCACATATTTTTCTAGGAGTTTCGCTAAGGTAGGGATGTTAGAAATGGGGTGGAAGTTATTGAGATCAGATTTGTCAGCGTTAGGATTTTTTAGTATAGGTGTTACCTGAGCTGCTTGTAGGCAGTCTGGGATCACGCCTTGAGATAGAGAAGCATTTACAATCCTTGTCCAGGTGGGGATGAGTGCATTCTTGATTTCTTCGAAGATGGAGGGGGCAACGGGTCGCTGAAGTGGTTGGAAGGGTTGCAATTCTGAAGAATCTTGGTGATGTCATTTTCACTAAATAGGGTAAAGGTGCCCCATGATGCATTGTGCTTGGAGTTCGTAAAGGTCGATTTATGCTTCTCAGAGGAGACAATGGGTTGGGCAGGACTGGAAGAATGTAGTAGAGTCTTCTTAGCGGCGAGGTCAATAGAGATGAGACTTGCTTTCTCTGTGAAGAAAGCTGCAAGTTCATCACAAGAGGGTTGTAAGGGTGAGCGGGAAATCCGTTACGCTCGCGGATTTTGCAGATTTTTGGGAAATCCGCAATCCGCGAATTTTTCGGATTTCCCGCAAAATCCGCAAAAAAAATCCGCGAACGTAACGGGTTCAAAAGTTGAACCCCCACTCATGCAACTATTTTACAATTGCGCCAGCAAGCTGCCAGCGCCGTTGTAAAATAGTTACAAAGTTAGGTTGCACAGGAACCACTAGATAAAACGAAGCAGGTGCTGCTTTATTTTATCTAAGTGCTTTCTGTGCAAGCTAACTTTGTAACTATTTTACAACGGCACTGGCAGCTTGCTGGCGCCATTGTAAAATAGTTGCATGGCTGGGCACAGGTCTGCAGCTCACTCAAGGGACCCCTGCGCCCTTCGGGGCGATTGCATAGTAACACACACATGGTCGCTCGAACTAGTTGATGCTCAAATTCAGTGACTCATTCATTAGCCCAAAAACAATCGTGAGCGTCGTCGAGGCTGGACAGGTGTGCCTTCTTCCCAAATCTACTGTGGAAAATCATCTGTGATGCTGGATAGGCTTTGCATCCTTGACTTTCACAAGCGCAATACCCGTGCTGTTCCTGTGACCAGGAGCTTCTTTCTCTTCATCTGCTGAACTGATCTTTCTCTGACCTTTTATTCACACTAGAGGCACATACCCTACTGGGCACATTGTGTTCGCAAGGGTTTCTGCAAGTTCGCACGTGTTTTGTACAATTTCGCAATTTGCGAAATTGTACAAAACCCTCGCGAACTTGCAGAAACCCGTGCGAACATAAAAAAAAATCCGCGCGGATTCGCGGATTTTCGCAATCCGCAAATTCGCGGATTGCCAATCCGCAAAATCCGCTCATGGCTAGAGGGTTGGTTGCCACCAGGATCCAAGTGGTTAGGACCAACGACTGATTGTTGTTAGACCAATTCGAAAAGTTTCTTGGGGCTGTTTGCTGTTTGATCTAGTTTGTTGTCTGAAGTAGGCCTCCTTAGCATTCTTGATTTGTTTGTTGTAGAGGCTCCTGGTATCTCTAAGGAGTTTTAGTTGATTTGAGGAGGTGTTGGCTCGCCAGGAACGTTCAACTGCCCTAAGGTTGCGTTCCAAGTTTAAGTTTTCGTTATACCATGGTTTGGATATTTTTGTTGAAGCATTTTTTTGTTGGAGAAGAGCAATATTATCCATGATGTTGAAGATAGTTGAATTGTACACTTCGGTGAGTGATTGCACCTCAACCATGCCAACTTGGGAGGAGAGGGCAGATTTACAATGGGCAGCTAGTTCGTCAGTGTTTATAGCTCTTAGGTGCCTTTTCCATATCTTTGGTTGTGCCTTCTTCATCAACACTTCCCTGTTAATATAAAAGAGGATGCTGTGGTGGACGGACCAGTCACACAGGGTAATGGAATCTATGATGATGGTCTGCCCTTTAGAGATGATGAGGTCTAAGGTTTCACCTTTAATATGAGTTGTTTGGTCACAGTGCTGAGTCAGTTCTTGACCATTTATGAAAGATTTAATGCAAGATAAAGTGGGGTCGTTGGGGTTAGACACCGCTGAGTCAAGGTTTCTAGAAATTATTTCCATTAGCTGCTCAGTGAAAGGGAGATTATCTCCCGGGGGGTGGTAAAAGGTGTGAAGTTTACAAACCTTGGGTTCATACTTGATTTGCTGAGACAGAGGTATTCACAAGAGGAGGGCGTCAAGTGAGTGAGAAATCGACAGTGTGTTCCTGTGGATACAGGCTATGCCACCGCCCAACTTCAGAGCTCGGTCTAGCCTAATTATATCATGAGTGGAGGGTACCAGGAGGTCTAAGATAGGAGTGGAAGCCGGATTTTGCCAAGATTCAGTGAGGATGATAATGTCTAAATCATTGTGTTGGATGAGTTCGAAGTTATCAGCGGCATGTCTACTGGCTGATCTGCAATTAAGTAGTAGTACACATTTAAGTTGAGGTGGATTTGGGGGGGAGGGGTCTGGGTGACGTTCACATGGGTGAGGTTGTCAGAATTGCATCTAAGATTCCGAGGAAGTTCTCTGTTCGGATTAGAAAGGATGGAAAGTATTTGTCTCGGGGGTAGATGTTAGATTTGGACAAGGTAGAGCTAGAGTTGTGAGAGTCATGTGGGTCAACGGTCGCAGATTGGGACTCAAATCCTATGTGGCTGGCAGGGGCGTTGTGTACTGGAATGGATTTCAGGGTGGAGGGAGCTAAAGGCTGATCCATGTGATCAATATCCCTAGTGGACGCTCTAGGCCAATTCGTAGAGGTGAGGAGAGAGCTGATCATGGGGAAAAGATCATTTGAGAGGGCTTTCAGTTCATGTTGCTCGGAGGAGAGAAGGTGTTACTGTAGAGATATATCATCAAGGCGTGCAGCCAAGTCTGAGTGTTGGGCGAGGAGAGGAAGAAGTGAGGGAAAAGCGAGCTGCAACGGGGGGCCTTGGAGTAAGCATGTTGGAGCCTGTGAGGGGGATCGATGCCCAGTCTCTAATCTCGTATCTGGCAAAGTTAAAGGGATGGGGAAGGAGAGACCATCTGTTGCAGGAGAAGATTGTAAGATTTGAGGGAGACTCTCAGCTTGAAAGTCATCCTGTATCGGACTGACATTCGGTGAGGAGATTGAACCAATAGAACCGACAAGCAACTGAGAGGGTGTTCTAGTGAGTTGACGTATTCCGACTGGGGACAAGGTGGCTATGGGTCCAGCAGGAGGAGGTGTGGCCCAGTGAGGCAGAGTATTGTCTTCTTCCATGGCGTAGGGGTCTAAGGAAGCCAGATCATGACATGTACTTTATTCACATGACTAAAGTAACTACCAGGAGGTAGGTGGGCAGTGGGTGTGGTCTTAATCCCTTTCCCAAGGTCATGAGATTGGCTGATGACACAGGAAGGGCAACAATTCTGGGCAACAGAAGGGAAAAAAGGGAGCGCTCCCATGGATCAATTCAGCACAAATTATCCCGCCCTTTCCAACTTGGGTCATGCAATGATATGGTCTGAGAGCAAGTAGTTTGGGGTTACCACTCTCCTAGTGCTGTCCTGCTACACTCCACTGGGGTCCTTTTTAGAGTTCTGTTTGATTCAGGCTTGTTGCTCCACATTAGATGCATGTTCCTGGAATGTAGACAAATCTTTAAGAGTAGGTACAGGAAACACATCAGCTTTTTTAATGTATACATAGCATATTTGCTGCCAGAAGGCAATGCAGCTCTTTTAAAAGTCTGCTACCCCAACTTGTTTGTCAGGGATACTTCATTTGAGGTAGATTGACTCGCAACACACTTTATATTCATTATCTTCAGAAAGAGCATGAGAACATTCAGTAAGTTCTGCACACACATCCCGATCTGAATACGTGTCTTGAGGTGAGGAATGTCCTCTGAATCCACAGAAGCCGAAATCATGGGCATATCCAAACGCATTCTTGGAGACTGTGAATACTGTTACAATCTGTTTAGCTGCTAAAATGCATGCTTGAATCAAGGCAACACTTTTGGTCACCTGTGCAGAATGCACTTGAGGAAAATATCTGCTTTTGTCAATTTTGTGTAAGGTACATACAGTGTAACTGGTTATAGGTGTTCCACATTTGTTTCTGATGCATGTGACATCCTCAAATTAAATTAGATTGTTCTTGGGTATTGGTACTTCGGATAGGCCAATCGAAGCTTTAGTTAGATGCTCTGTAACACTAAGGTAGTCGTAAGGATAATCATCTTCTTCAAAGTGGGGGGGAGACATTGGGCTGGAGTAATATGAGATGTGTACAATAATAGGATTTCATAATGGGACAGTCATGCAGTTGGAGAGATGCTGTGCCTTAGTGGTAAGCAAAAGACAGAATGAGGGAAGGCAATAATGACGGTGGACCCACGCACAAGGGTTTCTGAGGTTTCTATGAGGTGGGCAGCCGCTGCAGAAGAACACAGGCCAGGAGGGAGATAAATGGCTACATGGTCAAAAGAAGAGGGACAATGGGCTTCTGCCGTTCCTCAAGGTACTACACACGTACTCCAACTATACACGTACTCCAAGAGGAAAAATGTTGCATTCAATTTTGGGTTCTGTGGAGGGTTTTGACGTGTACAGGAAGTGTGTCGCCTTAACTGGTAGCGGTGTGTGTTAGGTAAAAAACAACAATAATAAAGACGGTGCAGCAAGGTCAGAGGAGACCCCGAAACCTCTGCAGAGAGTGGCCAGGACCCACTCAGTAATAAGAGATGGGTCCTGTCTTCCTAAGGGGCTGGCAGCCAAAAGACTTTCTATCGTTTCCACTTTGTTCCATTTACTACCTATTGTGTTCCTTTGATTAAGCATGAAACATGTATGCACCTCGCTTAACATGTGCTCAGGATTCTTGTAATAATGTTGCATTCATTACAGTACAGTTTAAAGGGTTTGTCATAGTTGGTAAGCCTCAGTGCAGGTTCAGACGTGAATGTGTGCTTCACCTACACAAAAGACTGCATCTCATTTTCAGGGTTCAGGGGTAACTTGAATGAACGAATCATGGTAGCAAACCCTAAGTTCCACTGCCTTCAGTATCCTTCTTGCCCCAAGAAAGTGCATACCTGAGAAATAGTCACAGGACAAGACAACTTATGATAGATTCAATATCATCAGCAGATATATTGCGTCTCTGAAAAATCATACAGACGATTGAAAAGTTGTGTAATTTTTCACTGGATGCTTATGTCCCTTATTAGCTAATTCAGTAAACCGTTATAAGGAATCCAGTTTGTATTATTCTAAAGTGGCAGAGAAAGGCTAGCAAAAGGTTACTATCATGCTGAACCAATCTAGCTTTTCGAAGAAGACCAAGGTGTCCATATCCAGTTTCAGGGCTTGGAAAAAAAGGCAGGAGAACTCCATAAACTCTTATCATAGCTTACACCAAATTAAATGGCCTCTATCAGAATTGAAGGCAGAACGGTACTGACTTGCTTCATGTATTGAGATAGAATTCAAGGCAAAGCATAGGACCTCCACTGTAATCCATCGGCCAGTTGCTGGAATACAAGAAAGGATGGCAGCAGAGTTGAGCACCACAGAGAGGTTTAGGATTACTATGCTATTGTGCAAAATCCTTGCACAAAAAGGTACACATTGTTCTTCCCCACTTATTTTATGGAAACAATAGGTTTATTACAGATATGTAACAGTAGACAATTAAACCTGTTGTTTCTTCAAATTGGCAGTAATAGATTGTGTTCATTTAGTAGCTTCTGGATGTAATTGATATTGTGGACTGCGAGGCAACATTTGGATTCACTTTAATCTTAAACGAGTGTATAGAGGAAATACAACCAACATCATTAGTTTGGGTAGACCACAAAATAGTGGACTTTTGCTCAAATAAAATCTGCAGACTCTTGAGAATCATACACAGCATTTTGATTGTTTGACTCACATAGTACTGTTTATACTTTGGTCTAGTTGACTTGTGGAACATTCAAGAAGCCTCCATTGTCACTGTATTGTTGAGCTTGCACAAAAGGTCCGTACCAAACATGTTTGCAGATGAAGTAGAACTCAACTGAAAAGCTTGTTTATCAGTAATAGGGACAAACTAATTGGATCAGTAACTTAATGAAGATCTTTTTGGTTTGAGATGCAGACTGCATTTATTGATAAGACTGGGAGAAGTAACAGAGGAAACTCTGAACTCTTGAGGTTAGGTTAGCTGACGCTGGTATCAATCAGACGTGTTGCCGGTTTACCATTGATCAAACATTTAACATAGGGCACATTTTGATTGCCGGGATAAGAGTGTTGACGGGACAGTTGGTAATCCTGGTAATGAGGATTTTGGTTTTGAACAACTTTTGTAAATTCCAGATAGGGTAGTAATTCTTTCAGTGTCCCAACTGACCACAATTTAAGCATGATCCTGGTGCAAGAGTTTGCTTATTTCTTCCCCTTCCATGTGGTTGGCCTGTTTGCCATTTACCTTGGCCTCCTCTGAGTTACTTGCCATCCTTCCCTTCCCCTCTTTTATCATCTGCTGCATTTGTAAAGACTTTAATAAATGTGATTCTTTCTTTTCTGAATGGCTACACATTGATTGGCCACTGTGATGAGTTCAGGTAAGCCCTTAGGTGGCAATCCCTGTACAAAGGCTGCCCTAACAGCTTCCTATTCAGAGTCTATGGGACGGCCAATACCTGAGCAGCTTTTAAATACATCCATAAGCCTTTCTAAGTAATCCGGTGGTGATGCCCTTGTTTTGCTTACAGTTTGAGACCTTTGTCCGGTCTCTCTTGAGCGGAAACACTTTTTTCCCAGCCACAGCATTCAACAACACATCCCCCGGACCATGTTGTTGTCAATCATTTTATCCACCAGTCAGTCTCTTTCTTCACTCAGCACCGCCAATCTCAACAGCTAGTTCACATCAGCCCAGTTTGGCTTATACACTTCATAAACTATTTACAGTTCTACATTGTCATTTGCTCGGTTCTCACAAATGTTGCGTGGCCCTCAGAGGTTGAACGAAAATTGAATCGGAAGTAGGACGGAAGAGTGGTGGAATAGCCTCTCTCCATGTATGCTTCCCTGTGTCCTCTAATGCCTCATTCAGGATTGTTGGACTTGCTTTGCCTGCTAGTGCGTTGTATCACTTTGTTCCTCCATCTGAATCCTAGCGCTGTCTCATTTCCTGACACTGCAGGAGTTCTCCCAGCACCTATAGTAGTTCAGTAATCTTGAGAAATAAGTAGTGATGAGAAATAGCAGTGGAGTACAGGAAGGCCTAACCCTGCACTATAATTGCTAATTTGAGACTACAGATTTTCAGGAGTCTGCTTCATCCTGCTGGCCATTGTTCTGGAACCAATCTGATTTGTAGTGTATTTTGGTAATTTAAAAAAATGTTCAATAGCTCCAAATCAACTGTACCTGCCTCTGAAGGCCTTTCTTTCCCTTCCTCCTTAGTGAGGCTCACTCATGATTTCAAATAGCTGAACATGCTGTTTCTATATTAGTGATAAATAGCATGGGCACAAGTTCCCTTTGCTGGGAGTGCGCTGGGAGTTCTTCTCCTTCCTTAGACCCCCCCCCCCTCAGCCCCATTGCTATTCCACAGTCTGACCCTGTCTACAGGTTAGGTCGCCCCCATGCCGCTGCTGCCTGCTCTCCCTGGTGCCCGCTGCCAGCCTTGCTGATCGCTTCGCTTTCCCTGGTGACCGCTGCCAGCCTTGCTGATCGCTTCGCTTTCCCGCCGCTGCTCCCTGCGGCCCCGCCCCCCGGAACCCCCGGCATCCCCATTCGCTGCCCCGCTCCCGCCACCCAGCTGCTCCTCCCTCCCGTCAGCACACTTAAGGTGGCAACGGTGCAGCGCAGGGAGCGACCTCTGACCCTGTCTACAGGTTAGGTGGACCCCACGCCGCTGCTGCCTGCTGTCCCTGGTGCCCACTGCCAGCCTTGCTGATCGCTTCGCTTTCCCTGGTGCCTGCTGCCAGCCTTGCTGATCGCTTTGCTTTCCCGCCGCTGCTCCCTGCAGCCTCGCCCCCGGAACCCCCGGCATCCCCATTCGCCGCCCCACTCCCGCCACCCAGTTGCTTCTCCCTCCCATCAGCACACTTAAGGAGGCAACGGTGTGGCGCAGGGAGCGACCTCTGACACTGTCTACAGGTTAGGTTGCCCCCACGCCGCTGCTGCCTGCTCTCCCTGGTGCCCGCTGCCAGCCTTGCTGATCGCTTCGCTTTCCCTGGTGCCCCCTGCAAGCCTTGCTGATCGCTTCGCTTTTCCGCCGCTACTCCCCGCGGCCCGCCCCCCCCAGAAACCCCGGCATCCCCATTCGCCGCCCCGCTTCCGCCACCCAGCTGCTCCTCCCTCCCCTCAGCACACTTAAGGAGGCAACGGTGTGGCGCAGGCAGCGACCTCTGACCCTGTCTACAGGTTAGGTCGCCCCCATGCCGCTGCTGCCTGCTCTCTCCCTGGTGCCCTTGCCTGCCTTGCTGATCGCTTCGCTTTCCCTGGTGCCCGCTGCCAGCCTTGCTGATCACTTCGCTTTGCCACCGTTGCTCCCTGCGGCCCGCCCCCCCCCCCGGAATCCCCGGCATCCCCATTCGCCGCCCCGCTACTGCCACCCAGCTGCTCCTCCCTCCTGTCAGCACACTTATGCAGACCCCGCAGCGACCGCGCAGCGGACGCGCGCAGCAGGTGCGCCGCTGGCACGCCGAAGGCGCACCAAAGGCAAGCCCGTCTGTGCCCGTCCGCGCCTGGACCTCGCCCAGCACTAGAACCCCTGGTACTCGTCGATGCCAGCGCACCCGACAAACTTACGACGCCGCCACCCTCCACGCACTCCAGCCCGCCGGAACCCTGCCTGCTACCGAGCCACCCCGAAACGCACCCACGGACCCTTCACCTGCCAAGCCTGCCAATTCACCTGCCTCCGAACATGCACCGCACCCGCCAAGCCGAGCCCCAGCAACAACCACCTCAAGTGCATCCTGCTCAGCACCCGCTCCCTCCACAGGCACGCCGTCGAACTCTGGAACCTCCTGAAGTATTTCGGGGTTCCCAAGGCCTACACGCTCCAGAGATTACCCACTTACACAAGAACTGTTGGCACGGAAACTGTAAAATGCAAAGAACAAGTTTATTAAGACCCCATGGGGTGGTGGTACACTCAAACAGCACCCTTCGGTAATGCAAGAGGTATCACACCGAACACCGGTGTGACCTCGTTTATATACAGTTTTGGGGCAATAAAAGTTTAGGCGGCACAAGCTAAGACACAGTTTTAGAGACATATATGGTCATGTTTTGGAATACTGCCAGCTCATTGGAGAGTTTCAAACCCACTGGTCAGTTAGCGGCACATTCCTAAAGGTTTACGGGTCAGTGAGAACTGCGCATGTGTGGCTTGACCAGTACTAAAAATAGCCTGTTGCTGGGCAGATGAGAGTGGTCAGTGGAATGGACAAAGGACTAAAGGGCACGTCGGCCACGAGGCCGCTCATGGTCTAAGATGGCCGCTGCAACATTCAAAATGGCGTTTATCGTATATAGCCAAGTTAAGGAGGACAACGTATAGGTTCAGCTAATCGCTAATCCGAACGGGCCAATTACGACAGACGACCCTTTTAGCGTTTAGCTGAATCTACCTCATAATGAACATACTCTGGATGTTCGTCCTCGATGTCTATTAACATAATTTGTGTCACCTCTTTGTGTAGCATTATTTTGTCATGGGCAAGAGCTCGTCTCGATGGTAAGCAAGCTGATAGACACATTGAACATAAGGCAGGGCCACATTGGATACACAAGCATATAAAGAACATTGCTCCCACAAGTATGCAGAGAATTGTCAACAGTTTCCAGCCCCAAGTTGCAATCATGGACCAGAACCATCCAGAAAGTGTCCAAGTTCCATTGTCCGGGTGTATTTCGGCAGCTATCTTATGCAGCTTGGAAATCGCATCATACACAGATGGAGAATTATCAGGCACGTAAACACAACAGCTGCTTCCGATGATTCTACATGCCCCCCCACGATCGGCCAAAACAACATCCAGCACCATCCTGTTTTGGAGGGTGACAATTCTGGAAATCTGCAGTTCTTCGGTAATATTCCCCAGGGCAATAGCAGTGTCATTCGCAACAGCCTCGACAACGCGAGTCAGCCGTCTGATTTTCCGGCTGTTCAATGCAGCCCCCACAAAGGAGAATAGTCCCAGATTGAAATCCACATACTGTTGTAATGCAGTGTCCGTTTGATCAATGTCCTCTAGAGCAACAGTTCGCTTAACTCTGTTCAAAACAAAATCATGGTACAGAGTGTAGTCGTTGTGGTACATCGGTGGGGCAATGAATACAGGAGGTAGCACAAACGATACATAACATGTGCCCAACCACCCCACTGGAAGCTGATGGTACCCCTTCGTTCCACAGATGAAGTAGGTGTTTCGAGATGCAACAAATGAAATGCCATTCGGGCTATCAAACGTGAGAGTAATATTACATTCACTTTTCCCCACTGCAATCGTGCCCTTGTTTCTGATGCATAAATCGGCTTTGGTGGCAATGACATTTATGACATGAGCACTGGATACATTCACGTTTCGCTGATTGCTATATATTCGTGGGGCAGACACATTATCAGGCCTGTATTCTTCCCATTCAAAACGTGTACCCTCAGCCCGGGGAAACCCATCCTTGTCATGGGAACATACTTTATTCAAACGGAAAAGCACCCCCCCTTTGGTTGGCCATCTCAAAGTAAAGAGGAGGGTGTACCAGGCATTGCATGACCCATTGTGCGAAAACGGGAGTGGAATAAGTGGGGTGCCCCCTCTCTTCTGGTGCCCAGGCAACATTCCACACACCCAGCAGTTAGAGGTATTGGTCATATTATGCGTGTGGTGAAGAATCTGAATGAAGCTGTTATTTAAGTACGTTTGGCGATGGCGTTCTTCATGGAATGGCAATGTAAAATGGAAATGTTCAGACGGTGCCGGGGTAGTCGGCAGCAAATGTTCTCGTACAGGCACCACAAGTTCGACTACCCAGGCTATAACAGCTATCACCACAATGGTTAGAACAAAAAGAAAGGCACCCAATATTTTCTTGTCACGGGATGCCGTTGATGCCATAGTTCAAGAAAGTCTGTGCAAAGTCTCAAATGACACAAATTGTTCACAAGTTTTCACAAATAGTCTCAGATACACGTACGTGTATACCTAAAAAAAAAGAAAAATGCGGTGCTGAACTCCGAGGTAGCCGTTGTTTTCTTCTCCGGGCCAAGACGGGTGTCGCTACTCTGGCAGAACTGATCCCCCCCCCTTGGAATTCCCGGTTTCCGTTTCACAAACCTGGAGCGGTTACCAACCAGTCATAAAAAAAGGACAAAAATCTTCTTTATCGCGGTCGTAGATTGTAGCGCTCTCTTCCAGCAGCAGATTGGTCCGGGAAGGCTCCCTCTACTTCGGCCGACGTCACAGCTGGGCTCTTTTCTTTCTCCAAGATCTCTTTATAATCAGTCAGCACAGCAGGGTTCACCAGATCCGGAGAGACTCGGCGACAATGTGTCGAATGCACCCACCGCTTCCTGTTGGTCACTCGTACGGCGGTGCGGGTCGCCAGAAGGACCTGCTCGGGGCCCTTCCACCTGGGCTCCAGACTGCTTGCTCTTTCAAACGAACGGATCATCACATGATCCCCAGGACGAAGATCGTGGCCCTCTCCAGTAGAGTTGTCAGGGAGCGCTTCTCGAACCTGTTGATGAATGGAGAGCAAATCATTTGTTAATCGTGCCAAATAATCATTCATCATAACACAAGGCACGTCATGTATTAATCGTGGCTTGGGCACCCCCCAGATATTCATGGGGCGGCCAAACACCACCTCATAGGGCGTAAGGCCAGTTCGTGAGTGGGGTACTGATCTAAGAGAGAGCAGTGCTAGCGGCAATGCATCTGGCCACTTCAACGATGTAGACGCCACGATTTTGGCCAGCTTAAGCTTCAAGGTGGCATTGTACCGCTCGACCAAACCTGCTGACTGAGGGTGGAATACAGCGTGGAACTTTTGCTGAATCCCTAGCCCCTTCAGTACATATTCCACAATCTTTCCAACAAAATGGGGCCCATTATCGCTCCACAGAAATTTGCAAACTCCAAAGCGAGGAAAGAACTCCTTAAGCAACACCTTAGCTGTTGTCAAAGCTGTATTGTCTTTCGTGGGGTAGGCCTCAACCCATTTGCTAAAAGCACACACCACCACTAGGACGTACTTCAGGTTGTTGCAGCGCTCGAGTTGGATGTAATCCATTTGAAGCACTTCAAACGGTGCTGAAGGTGGAACGAACCCTCCTTTCGGAGTATGGGTCCCCTTCCCAGGATTGTGTTGCAAGCATACTAGGCAGGTCTGCACTACTCTCTTTGCAGTATTCGCAATCTCAGAATGTTCCCAAACTCGTGTTAAAAGCCGGGTGATTGCAAGAGCTCCGACATGGGCCAGTCCATGAGTCATCTGGACCATCGCCTGTAAATAAGCCGCAGGCAATTTCCACTTCTCCATGTCTTTGCTTCTCCAGCAACCTTCATCATCTAGCACCCCCTCTGCTGCCCAAGCCGCAAGCTCAGATTCTGTAGCTGATTTTTGAATATCCCGTATCTCTGCTCTAGCATCACTCCATCTCTCGGCCTGTGATTGTACCACATACATAGGGGAGCTAGTTCGGGACATAGCCGTCTGCCTTGCTATGCTGTCTGCAAAGGCATTTCCTTGACCCACTTTATCCGTGATCTTTTTATGGGCACTGCACTTCACTATCGCTACTTTCTTGGGGCAGAGCAACGCATTTAGGAGATCACGCACTAACTCTCCGTGCATAATGTGCTCTCCGTGTGATGTCAGAAACCCACGTTCCCTCCAGAGAAGTCCGAAGTCATGGGCCACTCCAAAGGCATATCGGCTGTCTGTGTATATGTTCACACATAGGCCAGCACTCAATTCGCAGGCTCTTGTTAAAGCTATCAGCTCCGCTGCCTGAGCCGATTTTTGTGGTATTCTAGCTGTTTCTACCACCGTCTTAAGAGTCGTGATCGCGTATGCTGCGGAAGTCGTTCCATCTGGCAGCCTCAAACACGATCCATCAACCCACAGTTCCCCATCCACATCTGGAAGTGGCACATCCTGTAAGTCAACACGACCCTTTGTCTGTTCCTCAGTCAGGAAAACACAATCATGATGTTTTTCTTCCTGACCCTCCTCGGCCGGATAGGGCAATAAAGTCGCGGGGTTCAAAGTAGCGCATCTTTTCAATGTTATGTGTGGCGCTAAAAGTGTCAGCTCATATCCTGTAAGTCGTGCACTCGTGAGGTATTGGGTTTTTGTTTGGTTTAACAGGGCATCAACTGCGTGAGGAACCAACACCAACAATTTGTGTGATAACACTATGCCCTCACTCTGTCGTATGGCTACTGCTGTTGCCGCTACTGCTCGAAAACACCCAGGCAGCCCTCGTGCTACAGGATCCAAAATGGCAGAGAAGTATGCACATGGTCTCTGCTTATCCCCGTGTAACTGCACTAACACTGACAACGCGCACCCATCATTCTCGTGCACGTACAATGTGAAAAGTTTCGTGTAGTCTGGTGTTCCTAACACGGGTGCAGAACAAAGGGCCTGTCTCAACTGTTCAAAGGCTTTCTGACATTCGTCTGTCCACTCAAGAGGCATCGGTGTAGTTTTGGACAATAATGCTAGCAGAGGTTTTATGATATGTGAGAAACCCATGATCCATTGCCTACAAAAAGATGTCAACCCTATAAAGGCACGCACATCTCTCTGCGTGCGGGGGACTGGTGTGTCTAAAATTGCTTGAATTCGATCAGATGTTAATGCCCTCCCCTCCTTAGACAACAGATGACCGAGGTAGGTCACCTGGGGTCTACAGTATTGAAGCTTTTTCTTGGAGACCTTGTGATTGTTTTGTGCCAAAAAGGACAGCAACGCAAGCGTGCTCTGTTCACATTGTATATAGGAGTCAGCGGCAAGCAAAAGGTCATCCACGTACTGGATGAGCGCAACGCCAGACTGCAATTCGAAGGAATCTAGCTGTCGTTTCAAAGCCTGGCTGTAGATGCTAGGGCTCTCAGTATAGCCTTGGGGAACACGACAAAATCTATACGATTTATTATTGAGCGTAAAACCAAACAGATATCTGCTATCTGGGTGAACAGGAATAGAAAAGAACGCATTCTTTAGATCGATAACGCTAAAAGTGGTGGCTGTCGGTGGAACCAAAGTAAGCAAAGTCGTGATATCAGACACCACTGGGTATTGGGGAATGACAATTTTATTTATTTCACGCAAATCAATAATAAATCGATAGATCTTGCCATCTGAGTCTCTCTTAAGAATTGGTAGAATAGGGCTGTTACAGACATTATAAGGGACCTCCTCCACTACCCCTGCAGAAATCAAATCCTGGACAATATGTGTTAGTGCAATTTCGCCTTCCTTCGAGATCTTATACTGTGGCACTCGTGGTAGAGGGGCCCCCTCCTTAACAGTGATATGTATTGGTGGAATACGCATCTCTCCCACATCCGTATCCGATGTCGCCCACAACGTGTGCGGCAGAGAGGCCAAAGCGGGAATATCTAAAATGACACAAAATCTGTCATGTTCAGGGCAATCATCAGGATCAGGGTAGTTGTCATTCAGAATAACCCGCACTCCTTCTGGAGCGCAGCGTATTGTTGCTCGAAAATATTTAAGCAAATCAATGCCCAAGATATTATCTGGGGTATGGGGCGATAACAAAAATTGGCCAAACCTAAAGTACTTGTCAATGCATAGTGCAAGGGGCTTGGACAATGGGCTGGGGGAGGGTGTGCCATCAAACCCTACACACGTAATCATTTCGCCAGACAGGGGAGCCCTCGGAACCAAGTTTTTCGACAGAGCGCTACGAGTAGCTCCTGTGTCGACTAGAAACTGATCAGTAGAACCCAAAATACCCGCTGTTACATATGGACCTTGCTGATCTACTGGCACTTCAACTGATTCCTTACCCCATCCTACGCAATCCTATGCATGCACATAATCCTGATGTTCTACATTCTCTTCTTCCAAAATCTGATATTGATTCCGTCTATCAAACGTATTTCGTTCGTCCTGGCCACGGCCCCTCTCCTCAACCTGTCTACGATCACCTCCTCCACCTCTCATTCCAGTATAACCTCCTCTTGACCTTCCACTACCTCGCCCACGCTGGCTACGCTGTTCACGAAGTATCGGACAATCGTCGGCCCAATGCCCAAACTCCTTACAATAAGCACACTGATCCTCCGCAATGTCCGTACGACCATACGATGCGGTACCTCCACCTCGTCTACCTCTCTCATTCCCTCTACCCTGTGTTCCCCGAACCTGCGCCAACATCACCTTCGTTTTCAATTCCTTCGTCTTTTTCTCTACACTTTCTTTAGCCTCCACCTCCTGCCGCTCATAATACTGAGCCATAGTTAACAAGGACGCAGGGGTCGCCGTGGCCCAGGAACTCTCACTCGACTTCAATCGCTTTGCAATCTCTGGCAGGAGATTAGCCACATACTTATCTACAAACAAATGCCGACCCGTATCGTCAGTTAAAGATTGACCACTGTAATCATGAAATGCCTCCTCGAAGCGTGTAAAGAAATCTGAGACTGTTTCATCTGGTTTCTGCTTGCACGACGTTAACATGGTCCAATCTATCTTTTTGGCAGGAACAAGCGTTTTCAATTTATGCAAAATAGCTGCCGGAAGATCTAGAATTAGCTGACAAGGCTTACATGCTGGTTCTCTATCTAAATCTGCAGCATTTATCTCTTTCCAGGTCCCCCCCAAAATCGTTTCGTCATTAGTTTTACGAATTTGCCTCCACATATCAGGTGGTAAAATTAGCCCAAAAAACAAATCTATATCTACAAGAGTCATCACACAAGACGATATAGCCCCCTCTACCCCCTCATAGAATGCCGCTGGGTTCTTTCGGAGATCAGGTAAAGAGTTTTTCAGTGCCATAACATCTGCCCTATTCCATGGCGTATATACCCAATTGTACACAAAATACCCTTTCGCATCCTTCGACAACTTATCATCATCTGTACCTTCCCCTTTTGGTGGAACATACAAAGGCGCCGCTTCACGCATAGGCATAACATGCAACGCAGAGCTCTTATCTGAACCACGAAGAGAACACTCCTTAACCGCCTCATCATTTCCCGGCACAGACTCCTTTTGCCTCCGTTTCCGTTCCTGTCGCAAATGGGTTGTCTCATCCCGCAGCGCGATCAAATGCTTGAACAGGTCATCAACATCTGTAAGATCAAAATCACCTTTAGCCAAATTCTCACGATACACCGACAACACTTTAGGCTCAAGCGTATCAGAAAGTTCACGATATGCGTTTACAACTTCATCCGCTAGGCTGGACAAAAAATACATTAATTCAAGATCCGACCACCCCGTTTTCTCTGATATCAATTGATCCTGAGTAACACTATGCTTATTCACTTTGCGAGCCCAACTACGTAAATGAGCGGACCTCTCCGCAGTAAACCTGAGAGCAGATACACCCTTTTGGTTCGACTTATCCTGTCCATCATCATCAGAATCCACAGCTGGAGCCGTCGGCGTAACGTACGGAGGCGGTGACCGATCTAACAAAGAAAAATCATCAATTTCATTATTAAGGACAGGATAAAGTGGTCGGCGAATAGGAAATTGACCAGTCGTTAGCAATTTACGCTCCCGTTCCTCCCTTTCTTTCGTCTCCTGAGCCTCCTTCTCCTCCAGCTGTAAAGCCTTATCCCGAGCAGCCTTGCGCTGCTCTTTGCCCGCCAAGGCAACCTCACGCTTCATTCGTTCACGCGCCGCTTTCTCCCACATTCGCACACAATCAAACATGTTTTGTCTAGACCTGCGTTGAAACATACATTGCTCTACAAATTGGATTTTACTCAAATCATACGACCCGTGTAGGGGCCATTGCAATTCGGGATCGGCCTTAGTGTACTTATGCCATAATTTACTGTACATAATAGGGGGAAGGCCAAACTTAATATACATCTCCCTATTTGGTGTTCCCTCTGGGGGAGCCGGCTGTGATTCCGCTAACCTAATTGAGGTACCATCTCCTAAACAACACATTCCCCGGAGTGTACTGAAAACAGGCATGTTCAAAGAGTATCACGAAAGCGCGACACCGGACCAAATGGCACTTACAGTTCTCCACACGATTGTGCCGCTCAAAGGAAAAAACAAAGTTAGAGAAACATCTCTACATGCCTGCCTATGTGAAGTGCACTACACATATAAGTTCAAAGATCACAAATTCAAAATGTTAGCTAACTCAAATCGAAGTTCATAGAATTCGGCAAGCGTCCTCACCGATCACAAAGCACAGATTTTCAGCAAGCGTCCGAAGACTACCTTACCGAACACAATTCATAGGACTTCAGTAAGCGTCCGAAGACTACCTTACCGAACACAAAGCTTACCAAATACTCAACTGTCCAGGTTCCAACTGCCAAGGTCTTGTAAGCCAAATCAGCCAAACGGCACTCTCTCAGTGATGCGGACACTTCGAAAACTCAGTCGGAGACCGGCGCCACCTGGAAGGTCAGATCGGAAGGAAAGGAAAAAACACCGTGGCAGCCAAGACTCGGGTCACTCGTGGCAGCGCGCGCCCATGGCGGATTTCCAAGCCTTCGTCACGACCTCTCCTTCGGGCATCCGAGTCGCCGATGAGTCCCTTCGTGGTCGCCAATTGAAGTATTTCGGGGTTCCCAAGGCCTACACGCTCCAGAGATTACCCACTTACACAAGAACTGTTGGCACGGAAACTGTAAAATGCAAAGAACAAGTTTATTAAGACCCCATGGGGTGGTGGTACACTCAAACAGCACCCTTCGGTAATGCAAGAGGTATCACACCGAACACCGGTGTGACCTCGTTTATATACAGTTTTGGGGCAATAAAAGTTTAGGCGGCACAAGCTAAGACACAGTTTTAGAGACATATATGGTCATGTTTTGGAATACTGCCAGCTCATTGGAGAGTTTCAAACCCACTGGTCAGTTAGCGGCACATTCCTAAAGGTTTACGGGTCAGTGAGAACTGCGCATGTGTGGCTTGACCAGTACTAAAAATAGCCTGTTGCTGGGCAGATGAGAGTGGTCAGTGGAATGGACAAAGGACTAAAGGGCACGTCGGCCACGAGGCCGCTCATGGTCTAAGATGGCCGCTGCAACATTCAAAATGGCGTTTATCGTATATAGCCAAGTTAAGGAGGACAACGTATAGGTTCAGCTAATCGCTAATCCGAACGGGCCAATTACGACACTCCTTGACTCAACATCACCAGACGTCGCCTTCCTCACAGAAACATGGATGAACGCCTTCTCAGCCTCCGACATCGCCATAGCCATCCCGGAGGGCTACAAGATCACTCGGATGGACCGTGTCAACCAAACCGGAGGAGGCATCGCCATCGTCCACTGAAACACCATCCGCATCTCCGACGACACCCTCACCGCCGCGGAGCACCTTCACTTCCAGATACACACCGACCCCAAGACCCCACTCAGAGGCACCCTCATCTACAGACCCCCGGGACCACGCACACAATTCAGCGAAGCCATTGCTGACTTCGTCAGTCCGCACGCCCTCACCTCCACAGACTACATCCTCCTAGGGGACCTCAACTTCCACCTGGAGAACAACAAGGACTGCAACACCGCCGCCCTGCTGGATAACCTCGCCAACCTCGGACTCAAGCAACTGGTGAACACCCCCACCCACTACGCCGGCCACACGCTCGACTCCTTCTTCTCCTCCAGGAAGCACATCTCCTTCAGTTACTCAACCGGACTACACTGGACAGACCACAGCTGCGTCCACTTCAACTTCAGGAGAACCACAACCCACCACCACCCTCTACAGGTTCCCCGCAGAAGCTGGAGTAAGATCACCGCCGACCAGCTCACCACCGCCCTCAGCCAGAACCCGCCCACCAACAAGACGGACCCCAACGAAGCAGCCTGCAACCTCACACAGTGGCTCATCAACTGCGCCGACGAACTAGCACCACTGAAGAATCCTCCCAGCAGACCCGGCAGCAGGAAAGCCTTGTGGTTTACCAACGAACTCAAAAACTCCAAGAAAACCTGCTGCACCCTCGAGAAAGCCTGGCGCCATGACCAGACAGCAGAACACATGACCGCCCTCAAGAACGCCACCCGCAAACACCACCAGCTGATCCACACCACCAAGAAGACAACATTCAAAGAACGACTGGACAACAACACCCACAACAGCAAGGAACTCTTCAGCATCGTTAAAGAGCTCTCCAACCCTAGCGCCTGCAACAACGACATCACACCCTCGCAAGACCTCTGTGACTCACTCGCCTCGTTCTTCCACCGCAAGATCGCCGACATACACAACAGCTTCGGCGCACTGACCATGGACCCAACCACCGAATTAGCGCCCCCCACCACCACCCTCTGCACCTGGACCCCAGTCGGCACCGAAGACACCACCCGCCTGATGAACACCATCCACTCCGGCTCCCCTACCGACCTCTGCCCACACCACATCTTCAATAAAGCCGACTCCATCATTGCACCCCAACTCCGGAACATCATCAACAGCTCCTTCGCATCCGCCACCTTCCCGGAGAGTTGGAAACATGCCGAGTTGAGCGCCCTCCTGAAGAAACCCACCGCGGACCCCACGGACCTCAAGAACTTCCGCCCCATCTCGCTCCTCCCCATTCCAGCCAAAGTCATCGAGAAGACTGTCAACAGACAACTCTCTGCCTTCCTCGAGACCAACGGATCCCTCGACCCCTCTCAGTCCAGGTTCCGAGCAAACCACAGCACCGAGACTGCCCTCATCGCAGCCACCTACGACATCAGGTCCCTGCTCGACAACGGGGAAACAGCTGCCCTCATCCTCCTGGACCTCTCAGCAGCCTTCGACACCGTATGCCACCTCACCCTGATAGAGCGCCTCAGCAACACCGGAATCCAAGGAGCGGCCCTGGAGTGGATCATCTCGTTCCTCTACGGAAGAACCCAGAGAGTCCGCCTCCCCCCGTTCCGATCCACGGCCACCAAAGTCATCTGCGGCCTACCGCAAGGTTCCTCACTCAACCACACCCTCTTCAACGTCTACATGAGCCCTCTCACAGCCATCACATGCCAAAACAACCTCAACATCATCTCCTACGCCGACGACACCCAGCTGATACTCTCCCTCACCAACGACCACGCCACCGCCAAGGTCAAGTCAAGTCAAGTCAGAGAATTTATATAGCGCACTACCTACCCAGAGGGTCTCAAGGCGCTTAGAAAGGGGAGGAGGATTACTTGTCAAATATCCACGTTTTAAGTAGCTTTCTGAATGCTAGGTGGTTCTGGGTGAGGCGAAGGTAAGCGGGGAGTGAGTTCCATGTTTTAGCAGCCAGGTATGAGAAGGATCTGCCTCCCATGGTGGTCTTGTTGATGCGAGGTACAGTGGCGAGGGCTTGGCTGGAAGAACGTAGTTGGCGGGAGGGGGTGTAGAAGGACAGTCGTGAGTTGAGGCATTCTGGTCCGATGTCGTAGAGTGATTTGTGTGCGTGGGTTAGCAGTCGGAAAGTGATTCTCTTATTGACGGGTAGCCAGTGGAGGTCTTTCAGGTGACCAGAGATGTGTTCGTTGCGCGGGGTGTCTAATATGATCCTGGCTGAGGCGTTTTGGATTCGTTGGAGTTTCTTCTGGAGTTTAGCGGTAGTACCTGCGTAGAGGGTGTTTCCGTAGTCCAGTCGGCTCGTGACTAGAGCATGGGTGACTGTTTTCCTTGTTTCGGTGGGGATCCAGCGAAATGTTTTCCTGAGCATGCGGAGAATGTTGAAGCAGGATGAGGATACGGCGCTGACTTGTCTGTTCATTGAAAGTGAGGAATCCAGGATCACGCCTAGGTTCCGTGCGTGGTCTGTCGGGATGGGTGCTTTACCAAGGGCTTCCGGCCACCAAGAGTCGTCCCATGCAGAGGGGGATGTACCTAAGATGAGGACTTCTGTTTTGTCTGAGTTCAGTTTCAGACGGCTTTGTTTCATCCATTCGGCAACCTCTTTCATTCCTTCGTGTAGGTTAGTTTTGGCAGTGCTGGGGTCATTGGTGAGAGAAAGGATTAGTTGAGTGTCATCCGCGTAAGAGATGATGTTGAGGTTGTGTTGGCGGGCGATGGCCGCGAGGGGGCTCATGTATACGTTGAAGAGGGTGGGGCTGAGTGAGGATCCTTGTGGTACGCCACAGATGACTTCAGTGGCCTCGGACTTGAATGGTGGGAGGCGGACTCTCTGGGTTCTTCCGGTGAGGAACGAGGTGATCCATTCAAGTGCTTTTCCTTGTATTCCGATGTTATTGAGGCGTTGTAGCAGGGTGCTGTGGCAGACTGTGTCGAAGGCTGCAGAGAGGTCGAGGAGGATGAGGGCGACTGTGTCTCCATTGTCCAGTAGAGTTCGAATGTCGTCTGTTGCTGCGATGAGGGCGGTCTCAGTGCTGTGTTTTGCTCGGAAGCCAGATTGTGAGGAGTCGAGGGATTTGTTGGCTTCGAGGAAAGCGGCGAGCTGGTTGTTGACGGCTTTCTCGATGACTTTGGCCGGGAATGGAAGGAGCGAAATGGGGCGGTAATTTTTGAGTTCGGTGGGGTCCGCTGTGGGTTTTTTCAGAAGGGCGGTGAGTTCAGCGTGTTTCCAGTCTTCCGGGAAGGTGGCAGAGTTGAAGGAGCAGTTGATGACGTCTCGGAGGTGCGGTGCTATGACGGAGTCTGCTTTGTTGAAGATGTGATGAGGACATGGGTCTGTGGGGGATCCTGAGTGGATGGAATTCATCAGGCGGATTGTGTCCTCAGTGGAGATTGGGTTCCAGTCGTTAAGGGTGTTCACGTGGGGAGAATGTTCAGCAAATGGTTGGGTGGGTTGGTCTCTGGGTTGGTTGTCGAAGCTGTTGTGGATGTCTGCAATCTTGTTGTGGAAGAATGAGGCTAGGGAGTCGCAGAGGGCTTGAGAGGGGGTGATGTCGTTGGAGTTGGCCGAGGGGTTGGAAAATTCCTTGACGATGTTGAAAAGTTCCTTGCTGTTGTGGGCGTTGTTGTCAAGTCGATCCTTGAATGCTGTTTTCTTGGCCTTTCGGATTAGTTGGTGGTGAGTGCGGGTGGCGTTTTTGAAGGCGTCCTTGGTGCTAGTGGTTGGGTCTTTTTTCCAGGCCTTTTCAAGGGAGCGGCAGAGTTTCTTGGACTTCTTAAGATCATCGTTGAACCATGAGGCCTTCTTGCTGCCAGGTTTGCTTTGACGTTTTTTCAGTGGTGCTAAGGTGTCGGCGGTGTTGGATAACCATAGGGTGAGGTTGGCTGCGGCTTCGTTAGCGTTAGAAGAGAGGGCTGGGGTGTTTTGAAGGAGCGATGCGGAGATCTGGTCGGTGGTGATTTTGTTCCAGTTTCTTTGCAGAGTTGGTTGAAGGTGGTTGGTGGGTTTTGGCTTGTTGTAGGTGAAGTGAACGCAGCTGTGGTCAGTCCAGAGGAGATCCGTAGTGTGGCTGAAGGAGACATGATTGCTGGAGGTGAAGATGGGGTCGAGTGTGTGACCTGCGATGTGGGTGGGGGAAGTGACTAGTTGTTTAAGTCCGAGGTTGGCGAGGTTGTCCAAGAGGGTGGTGGTGTTGCGGTCGTTGATCTTTTCGAGGTGAAAGTTGAGGTCTCCCAGAAGGATGTAATCTTTGGAGGGGAGCGCGTGTGGAGTGACGAAGTCCGTGATGTCTTCACTGAATTTTGCGCGGGGTCCTGGTGGTCTGTAGAGGAGGGTGCCTCTGAGTGTGGTCTTGGGGTCGATGTGTATTTGGAAGTGAAGGTGTTCGGAGTTGGCGAGGTTGGCGTCAGAGCTGGTTGAGATGCGGATAGATTTCTTATGGACGATAGCGATTCCTCCTCCTGTGTGGCCGGTGCGGTCCTTGCGTGTGATCTTATAGTCTTCAGGGATGGCAATGGTGATGTCTGGGGCGGAGGAAGCGTTCATCCATGTTTCAGTTAGGAAGGCGACGTCTGGAGAGATGGTGTCTAGTAGGTTCCATAGGTCAATGGCGTGTCTGTGGACCGAGCGGGTGTTGAGAAGGATGCATTGTAGGTGGTTGGGGTCGGGAATTTGAGGTGTGATCGTAGCGGAGATGCAGTTGGTGCCGCTGAATTTGCAGGAGTAGCAGGAGAAAGGTCCATGGGTGTGTCCAGGAGCGGCTTGGACGCAGTTGGGGGCGCGACCGGGGTTAAGGGCTAGGAGGGTGGCGGCATCGTAGGTGATGCGGGAGGGCAGCGCAGCGCGAGGGGTAGGGGGTGTGGCGCTGGGCGCGGTCCAGGCGCGGACGGGCGTAGACGGGCTTACCTTTGGCGCACCTTCGGCGTGTCCGTAGCGCGTGGACGCTGCGCGTGGGGACATTCGACATAAATGGAGAGTGGAGGGGGCGGAGCGAGGGAGGGGCTGCAGGGAGGTGTGATCGTGGTGGAGGGGCGGGCTGGCAGGCAGGAAGGAATGAAAAACGTTGCGGAATTGATGAAGATCAGCCGTCTGAAACTGAACTCAGACAAGACGGAAGTCCTCATCCTCGGACCATCTCCCTCCGCCTGGGACGACTCCTGGTGGCTCCCTGCCCTGGGCACCACACCCAAGCCAGCGGACCATGCACGCAACCTGCGCTTCATCCTGGACTCCTCCCTCACGATGACCAAGCAAGTCAACGCCGTCTCGTCATCCTGCTTCAACAACCTGTGAATGTTCCGAAAGATCTTCCGTTGGATCCCCACCGAAACCAGGAAAACGGTCACCCAGGCCCTCGTCCCCAGCCGTCTGGACTACGGGAACACCCTCTACGCTGGAACCACAGCCAAACTTCAGATAAGACTCCAGCGCATTCAGAACGCCTCAGCACGACTCATCCTGGACATCCCTCGCCACAGCCACATCTCTGCCCACCTGAAAGACCTGCACTGGCTCCCCGTCAACAAGACGATCATGTTCAGACTCCTCACCCACACACACAAGGCTCTCCATGACACGGGCCTGAAGTACCTCAACAGCCGCCCCACATTCTACACACCCACCCGCCAGCTCCGATCCGCCAGCCTCGTCCTCGCCTCCGTCCCACGAATCCGCAAATCCATAGTCGGAGGAAGATCCTTCTCCTACCTGGCAGCCAAGACATGGAACTCCCTCCCCACTCACCTACGGCTGACCCTGGACCATCTCTCCTTCAGGAAACAACTCAAGACCTGACTGTTCGAGCAGTAGCGACCCCCCCCCAAGCGCCTTGAGACCCTAACGGGTGAGTAGCGCACTATACAAATTCTGCTGATTGATTGATTGATTGATATAAAAACACAAGAAGATGTCTCCCAGGGAGGGAGGGAGGAAAAACAGAAAGACTGGTAAGGAGAGGAACCTCAGAGGATTCATCTAACTGATCTTGTGTTCTTCCCCCCCAAAATTAAATGACTTCCCAGCTTGTCTTCTGCAGTATGCTGATGACACGATTTTTTGAGCTACACTTATATTGGATTGCAGTATATTCTATTAGAATTGCAGTGATCTTCTGCGTGCAACCTGTTGCTGGTGGATGGTGGTCCTACTGAAGCTGAAGTGGACGCAGCTGTGGTCCGTCCAGTGGAGTCCGGTGGCGTGGCTGACGATGAAGTCCTTGCTGGATGAGAACACTGGGTCGAGTGTGTGTCCGGCGTAGTGGGTGGGGGTGGTCACCAGCTGCTTGAGACCGAGGTTGGCGAGGTTGTCCAGCAGGGCGGTGGTGTTGCGGTCGTTGTTGTTCTCCAGGTGGAAGTTGAGGTCCCCGAGGACGATGTAGTCAGCGGAGAGGAGGGCGTGCGGGCTGATGAAGTCGGCGATGTCTTCGCTGAATTGTGTGCGTGGTCCCGGGGGTCTGTAGATGAGGGTGCCTCTGAGGGTGGTCTTGGGGTTGATGTGGATCAGGAAGTGCAGGTGTTCGGCGGGTGCGAGGGTGTCGTTGGTGTTGGTTGTGATGCGGATGGTGTTCCTGTGGATGATGGCGATGCCTCCTCCTGTCTGGTTGACGCGGTCCCTCCGGATGATCTTGTAGCCGTCCGGGATGGCGATGGCGATGTCGGGCACTGAGGAGGCGTTCATCCAGGTTTCTGTGAGGAAGGCGACGTCTGGGGCTGTGGTGTCGAGCAGGTCCCAGAGCTCGACGGCGTGTCTGTGGATGGAGTGGGTGTTGAGCAGGATGCACTTGAGGTGGTTGCTGCTGCTGCTGCTCGGCTTGGTCGTTGCTGGTGTAGTGCAGGTCCGGGTGCAGGTGAACTTGCAGGAGTGGCAGCAGAAGGGTCCGTGGGTGCGTCTCGGGGTGGCTCAGTAGCATCCCGGGGTTCGACCGGCGTTGAGTGCGTAGAGTTCGGTGGCGTTGTAGGTCCGGCGGGTGGGCTGGGGTCTGCGGGAGCCAGGGGTCCTGGCACTGGGCGCGGTCCAGGCGCGGACGGGCGCAGACGGGCTTTCCTTTGGCGCACCTTCGGCGCTCAATTGGCGCTCCCGCTACGTGGTCGCTCTGGGGGCGTCATAAGTAGGGGGACGGGAGGGCAGGTCAGCTGGGTAGGCGGGAGCGGGCGTCCAATGGGCGGTGGTGGGCGGGGCCGCAGGGGGTCAGCGGCGGGAAAAAACTGGCGGCCGGGCGGCTCAGCTGTGGCTGGGTCGCTCGGGTGCTGGGAGGGCAGCGGCGGCAGGAGCAGGTGGGTGGGAGTCCTCGGCAGTCCTCTGCGGATCGTCTGGAAGCGGCGGGAGCAAGGGGGTGACCCGGCCTACTGAAAGGCGCAGTGGTCACTGATAGGAGTGCAAGGGGCAGGGCGTCCGGCCAAGACAGTCCTGTGTCAGCCTGGATCTTTGCCATTTTTAATTTCAGTGTTCCATTGCTGCGCTCAACCAAACCTGCTGACTGGGGGTGATTGGCAGCATGGAATTTCTGTCTGATCCCCATCCCTACACACAATTTCTTCATTATTTCCCCTGTAGAGTGGCTTCCGTTGTCAGTCCATATAATTCTGGGCATCCCAAACCTGGGAAAAAATTCCTTCAACAGTATTTTGGCAGTGATTATAGCAGTGTTATCCTTAAGGGGGTAGGCCTCGATCCACTTACTAAAGGCACACACAGCTACCAGGACATATTGGAGATTGTTGCATCTTTCCATCTGTATGTAATCTATTTGGAGGACTTTGAAGGGGTAAGATGGGGGTGCAAAATTCCCAGCAGGTGTTGGTGTGCCTTTTCCCGGGTTATGCATCAAACAAATCATGAAATTCCTGACTAACCTCTCAGCATATTTTGGGATGTGTTTGTTTTGCCACACCGAAGCTAGCAATTTGCAAATACCTTTTGCACTAATGTGAACTGGGCCATGAGCCATAGTGACCACTGGCAAAACATAGGCATTGTGTAACAACCATCGCTGTTGTTCTGACAGATCCGTCCAACAGCCATTCTCATTCAATAAGCCTGTTTGCTCTTCCCAGAGAGCCTTTTCCTCTCTAGTCACCTCTGTCTGTATTTCCTTCACATTCTCAATAGTATCCTCGTGCATCCCCTTCTCCGGTACCCAGTTTGAGGGGCCAGCTACATACATACGGGCAGAGACGTCTTTAGCTGTTGCCTTTGCAGTCTGGTCAGCAAATGCATTACCCCTTCCTATGTCATCAGTTACTTTCTTGTGGGCGCTACATTTGACCACAGCTATCTTTGAAGGAAGAGTCAATGCTTCTAACAGCCTGCTGACCAGATGACCATGCTGTATCTTAGTACCGTGAGAAATAAAATATCCCCTCTCAGCCCATAGTCGCCCAAAATTATGGGCCACTCCAAAGGCGTATTGGCTGTCAGTGTGGATGTTGAAGACCATCCCTGTAATCCGTTCACAGACTCTTATCAGCCTGGGCTGATTGGTAAGGTATTCTTTCACTCTCCACTACTGTCTGTAACGTGGTGATAGCATAGGCAGCAGTTGTGCTACCATCAGGACGTTTGAAGCAAGAACCATCCACATACCGGGTACCATCAGGGTCAGTTAGGGGTGTGTCAGTCAAATCCACACGGCCTTTAGTCTCTTCCTCCGTCCGGAGGACACAATCATGCGGATCTGAATTAGTGTCATCATCAACAAAGGGTAGCAATGTGGCTGGATTGAGCGTAGTGCAGCGCCGGATGGTGATATGACTGGCTAAGAGTCAATTCATATCCGGACAAACGTGCACTAGTAAGGTGTTGAGTTTTTGTCCTATTTAATAAAGTGTCAACTGCGTGAGGAACCATAACTGTAAGTGCAGTATCAAGGACTAGGCCAGCAGATTGGCAAATGGATATGGCAGCTGCAGCTTCTGCTCTCAAGCAACTGGGTAGGGCGCGGGCCACGGGATCTAGAACTGCAGAAAAATATGCACAGGGGCGTTGTCTGTCACCAAAGTGCTGTGTTAGCACTGACAATGCGCAACCATCATGTTCGTGTACAAAAAGAGTGAAGGGTTTCTGATAACTAGGGGTGCCTAGCACCGGGGCCGAACACAAGGCTGTTTTCAGTTCTTTAAATCCATGCAGGCACTAATTTGTCCAAGGGAGTGGGTGGAGAACACCTTTAAGTGTGAGGCTAAATAAAGGTTTAATGAGTAAAGAATAGTTGGGTATCCACTGGCGGCAGTAGGAGGTGATACCAATGAAAGCACGGACCTCTTTCTGCGTCTTTGGTGGGGGCATTTTACTGATTGTTTGTTTTCGTTCAGGGGTGAGGCGGCGTCCCTCCTTCAATAGGAGATGACCTAAGTAGGTCACCTTATGTCGACAATATTGGAGTTTAGAGAGAGAAACTCTGTGATTGAACTGTGCCAGATGCAGGAGCAATTTCATTGTAGCTTCTTTACATAACGCCTCGGTGTCTGCCGCTATAAGCAAATCATCAACGTACTGGAGTAGGGCTGTACCTTGAGGTAGGGACAGGGAATCAAGTTGGCCCTTGAGGGCCTGACTATAAATTTAAGGGCTCTCTGTATATCCTTGTGGAGCTCTGCAGAACCGAAAACATCGTCCTGCCAATGAGAATCCATAAAGGTCCCTACTCTGTTCATCAACGGGTATACTAAAGAAGGCGTTTTTAAAGTCAATGACAGGGAAGAAACATGCAGACGAGGGAACCATAGTCCGTAGAGTGGTGATATCTGAGACCACGGGAAACTGGGGTACTACTATTTTGTTTATCTCGTGCAAATCAATGACAAAACGATAAACAGGTGGCCAAACCAATGGAGGCAGTGATAAAGGTATACAACAGCAAGTGCATCCCAATTGCCATGTATGGGTCCGCCTTGTGGGGATATGTAAATCTGGATAAAATCCAGAGGGTGGAAAATGGGCTCATTAGACAATTTTTATCTGTCCCCAATTCCACCCCTACCTTCACGATTCATGAGGAAATGGGTTTGACCTATATTACTGATAAACTGAAATTAGCCCCACTCCTTTTTTGGGCTAAAACATGGTCGAACCCTGAGTTAACACTTAATCACGCTATTCTTAAAGATGTAACCTCAAGGGATCAGGCCATGAGAATACCCTGGTTGAAATATATTAGATCTGCATTTGCCACGCTTGGGAGACCAAAGCTTTTTACCGTACCAACTAACATTAGGAGGGACGAATTTCTGGAGAGGGCTTGCCTGGAGATAGAGGAGTTGGAACTGAGGAAACCCTCTGTAAGAGCTTACATGGTTTTAACCACTACCCCCTCTCTGGAACCATATTTAAAAATCGTTACTAACCCACTCCACAGATTCTTGTTACCAAAATTTAGGATGAACTTAATTCACTATTCACTTGGTAGTTTCCCTGTGTGGACAAAACCAGAAGACGGTCCACCCTGTGATTGTGACCAGTTTTCGAACCAGGATACCCTCCATTTTACATTCTTTTGTGGTCTGTATACCACTGATAGGGCAAAATATTTATTACCTGTCCTGAAGGCTGCTGGCTTTATTCAAGTAAGGCCAGCGCTAATTTTCCTCCAATCACTAGCGGACATTCATACCATTTTTAGTGTTGCATGCTTCCTAACAGCTGCCTTCAGATTAAGGAACAAAAGAATTCCCCGGAATGTTTTATTTTAATCTTATTTTTAAACGTGGTTTTATCTGTAATTAATTTTAATCATTTGTAAACATTAGGAAACAATGAGATTAATAATCTATTGTCATAATTCGTAATCAAATTCACTGATGTTTTTTAAAAATTGTTCTGTATAGTATCTTGCCTTTTATGATTTTAACAAAAATTGAATAAAGTGTATTTTGACTGACTGATAAACAGGGGGCTTGGAACGATCGGTGCGTTTTAGGACAGGCAAAATTGGGCTATTGCACATATTTCCTCTTGTCTCTTCAACCACACCCTTGTCAACAAGTTCAGAAATGATCTGGAGTAATGCCCTTTCCCCTTCTTTGGATATTTTGTATTGGGGAAGTCGGGAAGGGCGATCATTTTCCTTTAGTGTAACAGGAAAGGGGGGTATGGACAAAAGGCCGACATCAGTATCACCTTGGGCACAAAGAGCAGGAGGGACATTCGGAGGTTCCTGGGGAATGGGATCTGAGGAGGCTAAATATACTGGGTGTGTGGTAGGGGGACCCATAGTGATGTAAACCCCATCAGGAGAACAGTATATGGTTGCATGTAATCTTTTTAATAGATCTAAACTCAACACATTTTCACCACATGTGGAAGTCAAAACCAAAGGGGAATCAACTGTGTAGGGTCCTATTGTTAGTTCCAGTGGATGTGAAACAGGGCTAAATACTGGAGTGCCAGAAAACCCCACAGAAATGTTATTTGAGCCACACAAGGGGGCCCAAGGGACTTTAGACCTAGAAATAGAACTTTTGGTTGCACCAGTGTCAACCAAGAATTTTTCCATAGAGCCCAGTGTTGTAACATGGACATACGGTCCCTTTTGGTCAACAGGAATAGGCACGGGTCCCTTCTCTTGTCCTTGGCAATCCTAGTGGGACAAAACCCCTGTCCCTTCTTCAGGCTCAGAATCCTCAGTAAAATAATTGTGGTCCTCATAATTAGCAGAATCAAATCTATTCTCTTGCATAAGGGGGCGCCTGTCCTGTAACTGCGTTCTAGGTCTGCCTCTCCTTCGTCCTCTCCTGGGACGTTGTCCTGTGAAGCGGTCAGTGGGGGCAAAGTTGTTCAGGGCCAACAAGGGACACTCGTCGCGCCAATGACCGCCCTGGCAACAATAAGCACACTGACTGGGTCCCAGCGGTGGGCGAGGAGTCACAGGGGCAGGTCTCTGAGCTATTCGTTGAAACTTAGGGGCACCTCTGTTTTGGATCTGGGTCGGGTATGCTTGTTGGAGTAATACTTTTATCTTTAAGTCTTTAGTCTTTTTATCCGTTTTATCTCGCTCTTCATTCTCCCTATTCTCATAGTACTGGGTCAGTGTCAAAATACCAGACGGGGTGAAGATGGGCCATGCACTTTCTGACATTTTTAGCTTAGTCCCAAGCTCTGGTAACAGATTGGACACACATTTATCCACAAACAGTCGCTCTCCCCCTTCTAAAGTCATGTCCTGTCTACTATAGTCGGTGAATGTGCTTTCGAATTGTGTGAAAAAGTCAGAGACACTTTCATCTTTCTTTTGCTTGCAAGCAGCTAATCTGTTCCAATTGATATGGTGAGGTGTCAACATCTTTTTCATGGCAGTAAGTATCTGGCCGGAAGGGCTAAGATCATGTCATCGGGTTTCTCACCATCAGTTTGAGCTCTGTCAGCTTCCTCAAATTCCTTCCACGTATGGCCAAATTCTGTCTGATCATTATGGCGTATTTTGGACCATACTTCAGTTGGTACTACCTGTCCCATTAACACATCTATATCTGATAAAGTCATCAAGCAAGATTGGAGTGTCTGAGTCATTTCCTTATAATGACCTGCTGGATTTGTATGTGGGTCAGGCAATTGGCTTTTAAGTTGGAGGACGTCAGACCTTTTCCAAGGGACATGGACCCACATTTGTCTAAAACCTGCTGGTGTGTCAGGGTTGCCATCTATGCCAACAACGCGGTCTCTCCAAACAGGCTGTACCTCCATCATTGGAAAACCCTTATTTAACGTAACACCATATAAGGAGTCTCTGTAGGCTACCAGCGTGATTAGATCGCATAATAGTGCTGGGCCCTGTATGTCCCCTTTTTCAACCTTATGGCGAAGGTCAGACAGACCTGGGGGTCGACCTGATTCTACAAAATCCTCCCACATTTGCATCAGTATGTCACACATTTCACAAAAAATGTCAATCTGTTGAATGCATGTCCACTGATCCATTGTCATCCATATATCCTGAGCGGTGTACATAGTGTTATTTTCCATCCACATACAAGCTTGTTGACTCATAGCAAGTTGTTCCTGTGTACTACCTATCAGTCTGCGCAAGGTGCGTCGTCTGGGAGTTGGTGGTCTATCCAGAGTTACATAAGGGATATAATCACTGACCAGGCATTCGCTAATAGCCCTGCACTGGGGGAAGGTGTTGGATGACTTTCAACAAGAAATGGGTTGGTTGCAACGGGAATTGAAGGCATATTAGGTTGGACAGGTACAGGACAAGTGGAAGGTGCAACAAGAGGAAAGGAAGGGTGGACTTGGATTGGTACAGTGGCGTTGGGAACAAGTGGCTGAGGAATCGGACAAACCAGGGCATGGGCAGGGGCAACAACTGTAGCAGTAGCGGGGGTCAATTGGCGGGATCAAGGGCCGGATACATGGCGGGAGTATAGGGTGGAGGGGTGTTCAACATGGAGGTCATGAGAGGGTCATCCTCCTTGTCCCGGGCCTTTTCGGGGACCTTTTTTGTAATGTAACGCCCATCTACCTACATTCGATTTAATCTATCCTGTATTACTATACCCTCTTCTATTCTCTGATTATCATGATTCTGGGCTTTCTGAATCATACTCATACGCATTATTTTAGCTTCGTTCTTTTTGAGTTTGATTTCTTTCTGTTTGGACTCCTTGCGCCAAACCCGAAAAGAATCAAACATTGGAGGTCTAGCTTTTCTATAAATCAACTTTTCCTCTAAATGATCTAATACAGGAGGTTCAAAACTACCATACATTGGTCATTGTAATTCAGCACTACCCTTTGTATATTTGTGCCAAAGTGAAGAAAACATAATCAGGCCAACACCATGTTTAGCATAGACTTCATAATTAGGGGTCCCCAAAGGAGGAATCGGACAAGATTACTCCAATGCCGAGTCCTGTGTACAATAACAACAACACCATTTCCGAAACTTACTAAATCCAGGCATCTCTAGACGTGTATCCTGGTTCCAAACATCAAAGGGTAAAATCTACTATTTACAGCATATAACTGTACTTACCCTCTGGCTTTGGCTTTTGCAAAATTCTAACAATACCCGAAACCAAAATACAATTCACCAAAGAAGTGGGCCACTCCCACTGTTACCTGACCGTTAATCTTCCATCACACGGCAAGTGTCACAAAGGTCTCGATCTCCAAAAACTAGGAACCAGAACTGGGGCGTCAGTCGGGCCGCAGTCGGGTAGCCCACTGGACGGAGGAATCGTGCAATCGGAGATCTCGGGCCCACAAAGACAATTTCCAGCCAATGTAGTGGCGCGCCTCCCTTGGAATTCGATCACGGACCCTTCACGACCCCCAGGCTCGATGACGACCACCGAAGACGCCCTACGTTGGGCGCCAAATTTTAGAATCAGCTTTTTGGAGACCCCTCTCCCACTAGGAGAGTCAAAGCCAGCAGTGCAGGGGACACCTAGAATCTACGGGTTCTTCTTGCTTAAATCATATGTTACCAAAGAGACCAGGACAACCAGCCGTGGAGGGAAGTAAGTTATGTATTAGCTCGAGCTAAGGACAGGGTCCCAGATTGGTACAAAGACAATTATACGGAGACTGCTGCTTCGATCCACAGCGCACACATACTTATAGCGCTAGCCAAGCCCATTTGCACAATACGTAGTTCCACATTTTGATAAGTTCCTCATCTGACAAGTACTACGTCAGTCTTGTGGTGCAATCGTGGCCAGGGGACATCTGTCTTTGATTGCACAATGTACACAGCCTCTTGCTTGCTCAATTGTTTGGTCACGTCTCGTGCTTCCTTGATCAGATGGTGTGGTCACGGGGCACAGCCTCGTGCTTCCTTGACCAGATGGTGTGGTCATTTATTTTTATTTTTTTATTTTTTATTTATATCATTTGTAGAGCGTGCTGTAACCCTGCGGGCATCCTGGCGCTGAGTACAGGGCACAGGAGTTGGTCGTGACAGGCTGAATTACCAACAATGGACAGGATGTGGCTAAGTCTCTGACACAACTGGGGGGGTGAGGCACACAGGCAGCTTCTCAGAATCGGCTCGACCACAAGGAGCGGGGGGGTTGAGCAAGCTTCAGCAGGGACGTGAAAAGCAATTCTTCATCAGGCTGCCGAGAGCATGGCAACACAAAATGGAGTCTCGTGGGTCATTTTAATTACAGTTCAACATAAAGATGCCAAGGTACCGAAAACCCTGGGACACTACTGGAATGTTATATCCTTGAGGACTTTGCGGAGGGTCACCCCAGAGAGAATACATCTGGGATTTGGACCAGTTTATCTGGTAACCAGAGTGTGCCCCAGATACATGGAAAATATGGAGAACGCGGTGGAGTGAGCACGCTGGTTAGGCGAGATAGAGCATATCATCCGCATATAGTGATATGCGGTCTTCGTGTTGGTAGGTCCACTTAATGCCTCTTATACCTGGGTCCCCCTTTATCCAAACCGCAAAAGGTTCAAGGACCAAGGCAAAAAGGAGCAGCGATAATGGGCATCCTTGTCTCGTACCACGACAAAGGGGTAAAGAACTGGAGCAATGATTGTTCACTGAGACGTGAGCCATGGGGAGCGTATATAAAAGTCTGATCCACCCAAGCAACTTGGGTCCGAACCCTATGCGGGTCAGAACCGCAAACAGATATTCCAATGCCACGGTGTTGAATGCCATTTTTGCGTCAAGCGCAAGCAAGATCCCTTCTTCCTCTAGCGTATCCACACGGCCCAGTGCGCCATGGACTTGACGCAGGTTTTGTGCCGCATTCCGACCCGGCATGAATCCCGACTGGTCCCCGTGGACCAAGTGGGTCAGATATGAAAGCAGACGGTTAGCCAGCAGTTTGGCCAGAATTTGGCCTCCACATTTATCAGCGATATGGGTCGGTACGATGTGCACTCATCTACCGGTTTACCAGGTTTGTGAATAACCACGATGGTGGCTGCGTGGATATCGGCCGGGAGGAGGCCAATCTCATAGCTTTCATTATATAGATTTAGCAAGTGGGGGGCTAGCTTCATAGACATGGGTTTGAGCAGTTCGATCGGAAGCCCATTAGGGCCCATCGCCTTACCCGCGCAAATGTCCTGAATGGCTTTTTGAATTTCATCAACCGAGATAGCAACGCCTAAAGCCTCTCTGCTTTTACATCGATAGTATCAAGGAGATCAGCCACCAACGGTGCTTGTGAGTGTTGTGGAATTACGTACACTTGCTCGTCGTGGTTTGCAAAAGTCTCAGAAATGCCCTGGGGGTCAGTGATCAGAACGTCATCAGGCCCCTTAATTGCACACACCCATCTCGCTGTCTGTTCCTTAAGTTCCAGCCATGCCAATAGTTTTCCAGTTCGTATATTCTATGACGGTTGGTCAGGGCACACCTATTGGCTTCCTTAGGAGCAGTTGCCTATAATCCTGTCTCTTAATATTAAGACTGTGTTGAGTATCCAGATCAGGTCCCTGAGAGGTGGCGCGCTCTAGTCTTAAGATCTCTTTTTCCAATTCGCTCACTCTCCGTTTACGCTCGGCCCTATGACCCGCCATCATAGACAGTGCTCTCCCTTTTATCACTGCACTGTATGCACCCCAGAGTGTAATTGCTGACTTCACAGACCCTATGTTCTCCTCAAAATAATAGTCAGTATCTTTCCGTAAGTTTTCCCTGATGTGCAGGATCTTTAATGCCCATGTAGCACGTTGAGCTTCGAAGACCGCCAGGACCAGGGAATGATCCGACACTCCCTGCGCGAGGCACGCGGAATCAGTGAAGTCATGTATGTGTTGTGCATGGGTACACAGGTAGTCAATTTGTGATTGACTGCCATGTACACTGGATTGAAACGTGAAGAGTGTGTAATAGGGATGCGACCATCTCCAGGGCATTAGTAAAATCACGTAGTTGTGAGCTGTGTGTCGAGTCACGTCTGGGAAGGGATTGGTCAAGTAGGCGATCCATTGTCAGGTTAAAGTCACCTCCCATAACCAGGGTACCCACAGGTAAGTTCAATAATAGCGCCTCTACATCTGTTAATGTCAAGCGTTGCAGACCCGGTGGGGCGTAGACCGAGATAACATTAAGGACTATGCCCTCCCAAATACCAGTACAAGCAGTATATCTACCCTGCGGATCAGTCCAAGTATTTTGTATCACATAAGGGCAGCCTTTACGAAGGAGGACCCCCACACCCACTGGACCCCGTGGTGAAGCCCGAGTGTGCTACCATTCGATATCCCTTCCTATTAAGGGACATACAAGAATTACCTATTAGAAAGATTTCTTGAAACAACACTATATCAAGCCCCTGACGGTGGACATATTGCAGCACAATGCCTCGCTTAATTTTGTCCCCTAACCCGTTGACATTCTATGTAATGCGTTTAAGTCCCTGACCTCTTGCCATTTGTCTCTAATAGTTATACAATGGAATACATGAAGTGTCTATGGCGTATAAAACCTCAACAGCGTCTTTCCGAGCGGCTCCAAGTTTTTTACAGCGCAATATAATGCATCAAAATTTAAAATCAGTGATCTGGTTATTGGTCCCAGCGAAGATGCAAAAATACAAGATGCCATTTTGTCCTGCTGCAAAGAAACAATTACAAATACCCCCCCCCCAACAAAACAAGCCCAAACTGACCCATATTTTCAGGAAATGACCCCCCTCCCTACCTCCCTGCTTAACGGGACTAGAACCGCCCACCACCCCCAACGTGCAGAGTGCCTGTCGCCCACCCATGAACAACTCGAGGGAACGTGAGCTACCCCACTCCCAGTAGGTCCACATACAGTCAGTGGGTTCCTAGTCCCCCGGCCCGACCCCACCCCGAACACAATGTACAGCACCAAGGTCCAATCCGCTTCTCGACTATCATCTTACGGTGTCTCAGATCGAGGACCCATGCAGCAGCGGCCCCCTTATAGGAAATAACCACCAGCAGCTAAACATGAGGAAAGAGTATACTAATTACAATTTTAAGTAGGCATTTGAGCGCTGGGTAATTTTCTTAAAACAGCAACAAGTTATGGTACACAGCAAGCAAGGGTATTCTCCCCTCCCTCCCGACTTGAACCGTAGACAGTGTTCCCACAGTTAAGAGGTTGGGATTCCGAGTCCACGCCAAGAAGCACTCTAGAGAGCCTTCGGGACCAGGATTAATACCTATATGTGTTGTATTTACGTGACTTAGATGTATTGCTATTACAAATAACAATGGCTTTTAATTTTTTTAAATAATTAATACTTAAATAAAAGTTATTGTAATTTATAATAGAAATAGCTTAAACTTTTGTAAATAACTTTTGTGAAGATTGTGTTAAGTGTATTTTATTGTGACGAAAATCCAAGAACAGAAGTGAAATATTAACATCTTTTTGTGACATTTGTAATACAGTTTGAGACATTGAGAGAACATATTTGAACCAGTTGTTGTTGAATGGTTGCACAGATTGATGCTGTGGTGCCCGTGAGTGGTGGTGCTGAGTTAGTGCAATAGATAGAGTGAGTGCGATAGATAGATAGATAGAGTGAGGGCGATAGATAGATAGAGTGAGGGTGATAGATAGAGTGAGGGCAATAGATAGATAGATAGATAGATAGATAGATAGATAGATAGATAGATAGATAGATAGAAAGTGCCTATAAATAAACCCATCAAAAACATAAACACCTCATAAACAAAAATGCCTGATTATTGAAAAGGAATAGACCAAGATATTAGATTTGTGCAAATACAATAAACAGAAGCAAGACAGTGAAGGGGCAGGAGAGAGTGAGACGCAAACTGAGGAAGAGTGGAGAGGCCAAGACAGTGAAGGGGCAGGAGAGAGTGAGACAGAAATAAAGGACGAGTGGAGAGGCCAAGACAGTGAAGGGGCAGGAGAGACTGAGACAGAAATAGAGGAAGAGTGGAGAGGCCAAGACAGTGACGGGGCAGGAGAGAGTGAGACGGAAACTGAGGAAGAGTGGAGAGGCCAAGACAGTGAAGGGGCAGGAGAGAGTGAGGCGGAAACGGAGGAAGAGTGGAGAGGCCAATACAGTGAAGGGGCAGGAGAGAGTGAAACAGAAATAGAGGAAGAGTGGAGAGGCCAAGACAGTGAAGGGGCAGGAGAGAGTGAGACGGAAACAGAGGAAGAATGGATAGGCCAAGACAGGGAAGGGCCAGGAGAGAGTGAGACGGAAACTGAGGAAGAGTGGAGAGGCCAAGACAGTGAAGGGGCAGGAAAGAGTGAGGAGGAAACTGAGGAAGAGTGGAGAGGCCAAGACAGTGAAGGGGCAGGAGAGAGTGAAACAGAAATAGAGGAAGAGTGGATCGGCCAAGACAGTGAAGGGTCAGGAGAGAGTGAGATGGAAACAGAGGAAGAGTGGAGAGGCCAAGACAGGGAAGGGGCAGGAGAGAGTGAGACAGAAATAGAGGAAGAGTGGAGAGGCCAAGACAGTGAAGGGGCAGAGGAGAGTGAGGCGGAAACTGAGGAAGAGTGGAGAGGCCAAGACAGGGAAGGGGCAGGAGAGAGTGAGGCAGAAACTGAGAAAGAGTGGAGAGGCCAAGACAGTGAAGGGGCAGGAGAGAGTGAGGCGGAAACTGAGGAAGAGTGGAGAGGCCAAGACAGTGAAGGGGCAGGAGAGAGTGAAACAGAAATAGAGAAAGAGTGGAGAGGCCAAGACAGTGAAGGGGCAGGAGAGAGTGAGAAGGAAACAGAGGAAGAGTGGAGAGGCCAAGACAGGGAAGGGGCCGGAGAGAGTGAGACAGAAACATAGGAAGAGTGGAGAGGCCAAGACAGTGAAGGGGCAGGAGAGAGTGAGACAGAAATAGAGGAAGAGTGGAGAGGCCAAGACAGTGAAGGGGCAGGAGAGAGTGGGACGGAAACAAAGGAAGAGTGGAGAGGCCACGGCAGGGAAGGGGCAGGAGAGAGTGAGACAGAAATAGAGGAAGAGTGGAGAGGCCAAGAAAGTGAAGGGGCAGGAGAGAGTGAGACAGAAATAGAGGAAGAGTGGAGAGGCCAAGACAGTGAAGGGGCAGGAGAGAATGAGGCGGAAACTGAGGAAGAGTGGAGAGGCCAAGACAGTGAAGGGGCAGGAGAGAGTGAAACAGAAATAGAGGAAGAGTGGAGAGGCCAAGACAGTGAAGGGGCAGGAGAGAGTGAGAAGGAAACAGAGGAAGAGTGGAGAGGCCAAGACAGGGAAGGGGCCGGAGAGAGTGAGACAGAAACATAGGAAGAGTGGAGAGGCCAAGACAGTGAAGGGGCAGGAGAGAGTGAGACAGAAATAGAGGAAGAGTGGAGAGGCCAAGACAGTGAAGGGGCAGGAGAGAGTGAGACGGAAACAAAGGAAGAGTGGAGAGGCCAAGACAGGGAAGGGGCAGGAGAGAGTGAGACAGAAATAGAGGAAGAGTGGAGAGGCCAAGAAAGTGAAGGGGCAGGAGAGAGTGAGACAGAAATAGAGGAAGAGTGGAGAGGCCAAGACAGTGAAGGGGTAGGAGAGAGTGAGACAGAAACGAAAGGTGCATGGCGAATTCCGAACAAATGTGAACATTAACAATGCAAAAATACAACAAAGCAAGGCAAAGTTGTGGTGCGCATGGACCTACACAGCACGCAGCTCTGCCACACCCAGTAATACCCTCGCCCAAAGAACAAACTGCAGGAAGAAGCTGCCTCAGCCATGTCAGGACGATGTAAGAAGGGGTCGACAGAAGGCCATTCCTGGCGAGGCAGCCATTGTTCCAGTGTCGTCCCCTTTACATGGTCAGTAGGAGCAAGTGGGAGTAGGGAGTGGGAAAGGGGTGTGAGATAGATCAAAGCCTTCACTGTGATCAGTGGCCGCAGGCTGCTAGTGGGTGGGAATGAGCATATTGCGAACGGTGGGGGAGTCTGGTGCGAGGCGTGGGGGCGGGGGAGGGGGAGCAGGCATATGGGGTGTGAGTGAGGCCAAGCGCGCGCCTGGGGAAGCTTTTACGCTCCAGTACACAACATGCATTGTAGGAAATCCGGCTTTTTCAAGAGAGTTTGGTCACATGTAATAGGTTTCGAGCCATACATTGCTCGACCTAAAAAGGGGGATACTCTGGTAGCTGAGTGTTTGGAATTATTATATACAAATTCCACTACGGGTAATGCTTTATCCCATTCGGTAGTCCAAGTAGACATTAAACAACTTAAGGTTTGTTCCATGGTTTGGTTCAATCGTTCCGTCTGCCCATCGGTTTGTGGATGATATGCAGAGTATAAACGACAATCAATTTTTAGAGATGAACAAAAGGTTTGCCAAAACTTAGAAACAAATTGAGGGCCCCTATCTGAAATTATGATGGTTGGAAGGCCGTGTGCTCTCACAATGTGCTGGACGAATAATGTGGTTAGTTCTTTGGCTGATGGTAATTTCTTTAAGGGAAGGAAATGAGCCAATTTGGTTAAATAATCTATTACTGCCGAAATTACAGAATTCCCATTTGATGTTGGTAAATCAGTGATAAAGTCCATACCTATTGTATGCCAAGGCATGGATGGTATAGGCATGGGTTGTAATAAACCAGCAGGGTCAACATGTGATGATTTGGCTTGGATACAGGTGGGACAGGATTGCACGTATTTTTCTACATCCCTTGATAGTGTTGGCCACCAAAATGTTCTTTCACATAGTTCTAAGGTCTTTTTGTAACCTAAATGACCAGCTAGAGAAGAATCATGGTTCCAGTGTAGCACAGTTTGTCATAATGGTTCTGTGGGAGCAAATATCTTATCCTTAAAATATACCAAGTCTCCCTTTTTACAGTTATCAGAGGGAATCGTGCAGAATTCAGTGCCTGTCGTAGGGGGACTAAGAAATGCTTGGAGTCGCATAAAGCAACAACCTTATGATCTGGAATAATTGGGTCAGCAGTAACAGTCTGTTTACCTACATCAGGATAACTTAATCGTGACAGAGTGTCTGCTTTTTGTTGTTCTTTTCCAGGTCTATAAGTGATAATGAAATCGAATTCATTAAAGAACGACAGCATATTAATTGTCGTGGTGTTAAAGCCGTTACTTTTTGACAAAACTGGAGGTTGTGATGAGCAGAATAAATTGTGATTGTATGACGAGCCCCTAACAAGTAGTGCTGCCATTCCTGAAAGGCTAGTTTGATTGCCAACAGTTCCCGCTCGGCAACAGCATTGTTCTGTTCAGCAGCCAAAAGCTTTTTGGAGAAAAAGGCTACTGGATGAAGGTGACCAGAGTCAGGATCCCTTTGAGAAAGAACTCCTCCAACAGCCACCTGAGAAGCATCAGCTTCCACAAAAAGCGGTTGGGAGGGATCTGGATGATGTAAGATTGGTGCTTCAGTAAAAGCTCTTTTAAGAACCTGAAAGGCCTGTTCTGCTTCTGGAGACCATGTAAATTTAACTCCTTTCTTTAGCAGAAAAGTGATGGGAGACACTATTGAAGAGAACTGGGGAATGAAACGTTGATAGAAGTTAGCAAACCCTAGGAATCGTGGACGTCTTTTACAGAACTTGGGGCGTTCCAATCCAATATTGGTTGAACTTTGGAAGTGTCCATAGCAATACCCTTAGGAGAAATGACATAACCCAAGAATTCAATATTGGTAGCATGAAAGACACATTTTTCAAGTTTGGCAAATAAATGATGTTCACGCATTCTTTGCAGGACAGCCCTGACATGACCAATGTGTTCCCCAGTAGAAGAAGAATAAATGAGGATGTTGTCTATGTAACAGATGACAAAAACATCCAAAAAGTCTTGCAAAACCTCCTTAATAAAGAATTGAAACACTGCAGGAGCGTTACACAGCCCAAAGGGCATGACTGTGTATTCAAATAAACCAAATTTAGTCCAGAAGGCGCTCTTCCACTCATCTCCGGCAGGTGATAAGCACCTCTTAAGTCTAATTTTGTAAAGATGGTTGATTTCTGAACCTGATCTAATAGGAGTGGGATCAAAGGTAGAGGATACCTGTTTTTCACAGTAACCTTGTTAATTGCACGGTAGTCGATGCAATCGCGCAATTCTTTATTCTTCTTAGGGATGAAGAAGAGGGGAGAACTCACCGGAGAAGTGGAATGCCGTATAAATCCCTTTAATTGTAAATCATCGAGATATTCTCTCAAATACAGGGTTTCTGGTTCGGAAAGAAAATAAACTCGACTGCAGGGCAAGGGGGCCCCTGGGATCAGGTCTATACGACAGTCATAAGACCAGTGGGGAGGCAATTGAGTGGCCTGTGATTCAGAAAACACGTCTTGGAAGTCATTGTATTGAACTGGTATAAAGACTGATGGTGAGGATCTAGTTGACTCTGTTGTGGAGGCACAATGTAAGGGCATTACAGGTTGAAGTCTTTTTTCATAACAATGATTCCAACAATGAGTTGAATCTAAGGTGATAGTGCGCTTAACTCAATCAATCTTTGGGTTATGTGTCTGTAGCCACGGAATACCTAAAATTGCTCCAAACACAGGCGTGTCAATTAAGTCGAATTGGAATTGTTCCGAATGAACATCTGCACAGATCATAGTCAAGGGAGCAGTTTCATGGCGAATGAGGCCAGAGGACAGTTCTGATCCATCTACAGCTCTCATTGGCTCAGGGGTGTCTTTTTAACTGTAGGAATATTCAAAGTGTTAGCCAACCTAATGTCTAGGAAATTTCCAGTAGCCCCTGAATCTAGTAAGATTGGTATTACTTTCCGAAACTGATTTGAAAAAAGTAAGATCACAATGAAAGTCATATGACGTGGAGTAGTTGTTATAACGTCTGCAAGGTATGAGACCGTATTGCCCAAAGTGGCTCATAAGGAGGTCTCAGACCTTATCGGGCTAGGAAGTTTTCCTACTGAGAACCTTTTAGAGGATTCTGTGGGTTATCAGTGAGACCAATTGCTTTACGAGTAGTATTTATGACTGAACTCTCTTTAGCGAAGTGTCCAGCCCGACCACAGTATAAACACAGGTGAAGACGACGCCGTCGATCCTTCTCTTCCGACAAGGATCCTCTAATTCCTCCAATTTGCATTGGGTCAGAGGATTCGGACAAGACAAAATCTTTCTTTTAGTTTTTCGTAACCACTACTCGAGGTAGGTCGCCCCGATTTTTTCTCCTCGTCGTTCACCTAAACGGTGATCAAGAGGAACCACCAAATCAATGAATTCTGAACAGTCTGTAGGAGGATCAACTATTTTGGCTATGACGGCCTTTAATTCGTCTTGTAGACCTCGATAGAATAATGTAGTCCTCTTTTCTTATGGCCATTCCGTTTCGGCGAGAAGTCGATTAAAGGAGGTTATATAGGACAGTAGATCTTGTTTTCCCTGGTTTAAATTTAGCAATTCGTTATCGCTTGCCTGAACAAAGCGATGTCTAGCAAAGAGTTTCTGTATAGTATCCTTAAAACGCTGAAAATTATTAAGGATTGGATCGTCTCGATCCACATAAGGAATAGACCAAGTAGCTGCAGTACCCCCCAAATAAGGAAGAATAAATGCAATTTGGGTAGTATCATCGGGAAATGCAGATGGGCGACACAAATTGCAACTGGCAATGATTCATAAATATATGGAACTTGGCCTGATCTCCGAAAAAGCGTTCGGGTGGGGCTAAAGGAACCGGGGTTGGAGTAGTGACGGAGACAGTTACTGGTTGACTACTGGAAGTGGATGTGTGTGAACTAGTGGGTGTAAACTGAAAAAGTGGTGCCTGAATAACCTGCTTGGGACAACCTGAACCATCATCCAAGGTGATTCGCTTGGTTTTATAACGCTGTAAGGCCTCAAAAGCCGTAGCTAATTCTTGAACAGAAGGGATCTCAATAGCAGGGACATCTATCGCCCAGGCAAATAGTAATTTTGTGGCTTGGCTTTATGTCAGATGAGACTCCAGCCACTCACCTGAATATCCAGGAGAATTTGGAGAGGCGACGCTGATTCTCCAAACCTCTTGAAACAATTCTCAAGACTACTAATGAGACAGCAGCCTTGACAATTATTCCAAAAGGGAAGGGGATCGGGATGACAAGAGAGAAAAGAGAAGACACTGCAACATCCGCCAACTGGACCAGCCAGTATCCGAGTTCTTGTAAGCAGGTGTTGTGCTGTATCTTCTATCTGTGAATAATAAAATTGAGTGAGATTTCAAGCTAGTTCAACATGAATCACTTCCAAGGAAGAAGGAAATTACTCTAGAAGTACCTTAAACAGTTAGTTGTTCAACTGCGTTCTCTCTGTTTAATTACTGACTGTGTAAAGAATCTGAAATGACTAAGTACTTCTAAAGGAAACACAAAAACATAATGAGAATATGCATTGACTTCACCACATTTGTTAGATTGAACTCCCTAAATTGAACCCACTGAATACAATAGAAATATACATAAAAACTCAATATAGATCATAGAGTTGAAGATTCACCCAAGTATATAAAACGAAATTGCACATGACATCTTCTGAGTCTGCTTCTGTCAGCAACCAAACACAGTTAAAATTCACTGCCAAGGTTCGTTTGCTGTGTTCTGAAATACCAGTCTTTTAATTAGGTCCTGAATACTTGTTTCTTCACCTTGATTTGTGTGCTATTAGGCTGTGCAGCCTTCGGTGTGTCTGGCAATTGGACTCCCGTTTTAAAACACAAGAATAAACTGTGAAGCATAAGAATACACTGTGAAATCCCTTAAAACCCTGAAGCGCACCTTGCTTTGTTCTAAAGTCGTTTTAAGTCACGAGCGCCTCTAAATATAAAATGTCACAAGCGCCTCTAAAAATAAAATGTCCTTCAGCAAATGTGCGCTGCGTTAAACGTGCCTTGAGATCTCACGCGCCTTTGAGTGTTGCTTTCCTCTTTCCGCAACAGCACGTTATGTCAGAGGCAATTTTTAAAAAACACACAAGAAAAATGTGCAAAGTTTTTAACAGCGCGTTATCTCCATGCGCTTCAAAATAAACTAAACGGGTCCCAACAGTGCACTTAGCTGACACTTGAAGAAAGACTCTTGCTCTCTGATGACTCGGATGGGTCAGGAAATTCCTCAGGGATGCCCTCTTTGTCCTCACTTGAACGCCGATCTTCCTCCTCACTTGACAGTAAACGAAAAGCCAAACACTGCAACTCTTTGAGTGTGGCTATTTATAGATGAACTAGGGTGTGGTTTCTCCTTTCATCACGTGTTCAAAACATGATACCGAGTTTCCTGACAATGATGTTTAACAGTTTAAGCAGAGTACTATCAAACCAACAAGTATTGTCAAGAACAAAAGTTCGAACACAAAGTGAATATGTTGTACTACAACAAGACACATAAATCACCAAACATGATTAACATAAACGCTAGAAGGATGTTGACAAACAATACAGGAAAGATGATAATTCCTAACACCAAGCTTATCGCCCCCCTGTGTGTCCCTGGGAGTCAGAGTCCGAATGTGAAGGAGAGCGTCTCTGCTGGCGCCAATCCTTTGCCTCATCAGCAGCCAAGAATCCTTTCTTCACCTTCTTTTGGACCATGTGCCAACCCTCCAGTCAGTCCCAAGCATCCTCCCGACGAGTGAAAAACCACGATTTCCCATTGGCTTCCACTTTCAACTTGGCGGGGAACATCATTGCATATTTAACCTTTTGGTCTTGGAGAGCCCGTTTCACCTCCAGGAAGCTGCGTCTCTGTTTCTGCACTCTCAATGTGAAGTCGGGAAAGAACATGACTGCTCTTGCGGTTTGAAGAATGATATCACGGTCTCGGAAGTTGAACACTCGAGCAAGGAGCGGCCTAGGTGGCGCCCCCGGCTTGGGTCGACCTCCCGGCACACGGTGGGCTCTTTCAATCGAAAAACATTTAGAGTGTCCTCGGGCTGTAGATGCTTAAGGACCAATTCCTCAACAGAAAGGTCTGCTGCTTGCCCCTCTGCGCGCTCCGGAACACCTAGAATGTGGACGTTGTTTCGCCACATTCTACCTTCATAATCGTCTAACTGTAGGGCCATCGCTTTGTGGGAGGAGCGCAGTTCAGTGACTTGTCACTTGAGAAGGTTAGTGTTGTTACTCAGTTCCTTGGTTGTGCTCTCTACTGTGCCCACACGCTCCACAATTTTCCTCATGTCCTTCCGGATCAGCCCCACATCTGTGGCCACTGTGTCTATCCTCACCTCGAGGGATGTTCTAATCGCCGTAATTGCCTCGAGGAGATCCTTTGCGTGGGTTCCGTCGTGCCGTCCAGGGCCGCCGCCTCTCCTCGGTCACCGCTCTGTAGCTTTTGGCAAGCAAATTTCTCCAGCTTGGTCTGGGCAGTTGTCCTGATGTTGCGTCCGGATGCCATGGACCCAGTCCCAGTGGCACCACCCGATGTCGGGGAGCGGCCGCTACTCCCCGCTGCCTGCAGTGGAATCTTCCACCCGGCCTGTCGGATTTTGCAGAGAGCACCCCAACCAGAGGGGTATTCAACAGGATATACAGCGCTAATATAGTTCCAATGGCGCCCACCCACACTCGCACCGCAGCAATAGAGGACCGGTGGAGGGTTGCGCCTCCACCCTCACAGCACTCAAGACGTCCTCTCCGCCACAGCTCTCTCTTCTCCACCCGTTGATCTGACCAATACGTGGCGGGAATTTGGAGTCCCGGGTAACAACTAACTATATCGCCCACGCAAGTGCATAGATTACCGCAATGATCAAGTACCGTCTCTGACCTAACAGGACCCTGGCGTAACACTCTCCTGTCATGCTAGGGTTCAAGCGTTCTCTAGGCCACCAGTTTCAGCTTCAGGACTTTGCATTATTTACACTGGGCATGTAGTGGGTTGTGAGGTCGCCAAAGAACACTGTTGTGAATCAGCCTGCGACAAGCCCCCTCAGGCACAATATTAGAGGCCACGGGCCGCTGCCAGTCCTACTCACGCGGGCAGTTCTTGGCTTGGTCGTTTTTCCCCTGCAGAGGTCATCACAGCAAGCACTCTGCCCCGTCTCCCTTGGGGCCATGGAGAGGATCTCTGCCGCAATCGCCGATCCTCGGGTGGAGTGCCATTAATTCCTCCCCGTCACTCATCCCGGTCTCCGGAGGGGTAGGCTGTAGCCGCGGCCTCGCGTAGCACAGCCCTCCTACTCTGGTGCACCCCTTCCGGCGAGGCCGCCGGCAAGGACGCGGTCCACGGAGCTCCTCGTGGGTGCAGTCGCCAATCAGCCCAAAACTCGGCCGAAATGTCGCAGGACACCACCGGACATCAGAGAGGGCATCGGGGTGCCAGCCAGGCCAGCGGGACACAGGAATAACAGGATAATTTGGGAGTGAGGCTCCAGAGCAAAGCTACCGAGCGGCCATTCCCGTCGGCGTTTAGCCGTACCCCCCCCAAGCATTCATTTAAAATGTTTCCAAAAATGTAAAAATTTCATTTAAAAACAGTTTAAATGTTCTTTGTGAAAGTATGGCATTTGTAGTAAAGTTCTGCAAATCACAGTTCTAAATGAGTCCGATCACACAAGTTGAAATACTGCAAGCGTACTTAGAAGGCCATGCTTTGGTAATGAAAGTGCCAATTTGAAAAAAGTTCTCTTGAGTAAAAGAAGGGGAAAGAAAAACTGAATTTGTTCCCAGCACCCGATGAGCTAGATTCTGATTACATGTCCTGGCTGGGAGACATAACATTGCCATTGCTTGCAGTCGTAGAGGACAAACGTTGTAGTACCTCGCATAGCACGACAAGTGTGCATAGTTGAAACTCGTCAGTGCTGCCAACAGTTGTTGGTGAGGCAGCCGATGCTGTATTTGGTACCTTTGGTGCCAAGGGTGGAGCTGAAATCCAACTCGGTCAAGGGCATCTGCGGATCCTCTAGGAATGCATGCGTTATGATGGGAATATGCTGAGGACAGAGTCGTGCATGGGCCCGCAGTGGTTCCAGCCTAGAGTCTAAGTCTGCTGGCGTCGCCGTTAGAGGTGTCAGACAGATGTCTAACTCGTATTCTTCTCTGTAAAACAGGTACGATGCAGTCTTCGAAGACTGGTCTGAATGACAGGAACAAAGACAAACTTATTTCTCAAGGGGGGGCGCACCCAGCTGTTGTACCATGCGCTCACTGTAATATCTTTGCAGGAGAGCTTTTGCAATCTTGCTGGCGGATGGCCCGTCCATTGCGAAGCAGGTAAATGACAATCATGATTTCAGCAGTAGCTAGCAGGATCAGAGTTAGACCCCCAAAATGCTTCCAAATACTGAGTGTATAAAGTTAGGAATAACTCCAAGGATGGTCTGGAAGGTGTTAAGGGATCCTACCCTATGGTTTTAAATAGGTGTACAACACTGCTCATATCTGAAATATTTACAACATGACCCTCTATTTCTGCGAAATGTCGGGGAAGTTTGTAGGAAGTAACGCCTGTATCTCTGTCAAGGTCCTTGCAACTTGAAGTTCAAAGCTTTCTTGTGCAGAGGTCAATGGCACGGTTTGCTGTAAAAGCATGGCTTTCATTCTGCTTAAAGCATCAAACTGTATAAAAGAAATATTCAGTGAAAGCCATACTGGCGCCTCCCTGACTGTATTTGTCGGAGGAAACAATTCTTGCATACAGCAAGTAACCCTGGTGTTCACGGTGACCAGATAGGCAATGCCCAGGAGCATCCCACAACAACCTTGATCGTTCAGCATCAAGTAACTCCCATTTCAAAGTAACTCTAACAATGGCGTGATCACGGCAGCTGGAGTTCCTTTCATGTGGCAAGACAGATTCGAAATACTACTACAGGCCCCGTGCAAAACGATATCTCGGCACATGAGGAGAAAACTGCTTAGCTCTCTTGCAGTTAGTACCTCTAAGAAACTCTTCTTGATCACAACTCCGGCATCGAAATCTATATGGTAAGTGCCAGGATTTCTTACTGTATTCTTTACCCAATTTTTCATATTTGCCTGCTTACCTTTGTTTGAGGCAATAGTGAAACTAAAAGGTAGTGACCGGGAGAGTGATTTGGCCGTGGATTAGCCACTCTGTGGATGGGGATTCAGCCACTGTGAATGGAAGCCTGTCCAGTTTTTCAATTTACAGCATTGTATATTTAGCTCCCCTTTGTGCCATTTATATCTGTTTATCAGTCAGAGTGTATTCTGAAAACAAACATACTGTTTATAAAACGCCAAGGCACAAAGCCTGCATGCAAAGATTGTAGCGTCCAGCTCAATAACATAATAGAACGTAATTGTGATTGGCCGTATTGTAATATGGCTAAATCCTGTTCCAGTATGTCAATAGCATAAGATACAATGATGCCCAATGAATAAACTCTGGAGGTCAAAGTAGTTAACCAATTATCCACCACAGCTAAAGCTTTTTCTACGTTTATACGGTCTATTTACCGTATTCTCTCTTTAGCTTCTTTTTGGGAAATCTTCCTGAGTTCATTATAGGCAGCATAAATGCCAGCATAAATGAAAATATTTTTGACGTTGCTTCCTAGGTCCTAGTAAAAAGTCCCTAAGATCCATGTCTTGTGTGAGTAAAGATAAGTGTTGTTTCACTTCGGCAAGTGTTGAGGTTTCTAGCCATTCTAGGCACAACTTCCCAACACTACAGGATGTCACTACCCCTGGATGTTTTCTCTGTACATACCGTGGATCTGGCCTATGCATACTGAGTCCCTTGGTGATGTGTAGGAACAGTTTATGACATGTGTTTGTGTCAAAGGGCCAAACCACCCACTCATTCCAATTTGGGTCTGATCTATTGTACATTAGTACATCATCAATTGTTGCCCCTTCCTTTGAAGAAGAATTCTGCCCCTGTGATGGTGTAGGAAACTTTGGAGTGTTCAGGTCCTTTATCTTGGCTGTTCCAAGATAGGATGTCTGTTGCACAGTATCATTTAAAAAGATCATCTGCTGAGTAATGAGGTATGCTCTAAATAGTGCCTCTGTACCCTGGACTTGCCAGTTCCTTCAACCCCAAATCGGTTTTGAATCAATTTCGTCTTTCCATAGGTTGAAACCCTGTTCAGACAATTGAGCCATAAAGGAAGCAGAGTAAATCTGTTTAGTGTTTGTGAACATAATTTTCAGTGCTGATTTTGGTACAACCTTAAAGTAAAATAAGGCTGGGTCTGTGGTGTTGAACCCTGAAAAGTGTGCAAACATATGTGAACTACTTTTTGGTGGTGTTGGGCAATGTTCCCACTGATGGTACTCAAACACACTCCTAGGTAAAATGGATTTGTGCAGGAAATGATGATCAACATGTTGGTAACAGTACAATTTGTCATAGTCTGATGAACCCAGTTTTCTCTAAATCAGACAACATGTTATTTACTGTTTCAGTGTCACAATCATCAGAAAATGTACTGGAGTTAATGCAACCATTTAATGAGATTTTAAATACATGATTCTTTTTTTTAAGTTCGGTCAGTCTGAATATGTTGAAATCAACCTTGTCCCATACTATACCATCAGGTAATGGGAACAGCTGTAATGTTCACTGATGACAAGGCTCTTTGTTCACGATGTGATGGTGGATGTGGCTTCAGTAGCATGTTGACCTTTTGGGCTGTGGAACCTTGTTGAAGAAAGTGTCCATTGATAAGCATACTAAAAGTCAATACTAAGCCTAACCAAAAAAGAAAAACAATATCCCAGAAATTACCCAGAGTTCAATCCAAGGTGATATCAGGTTTTGATAAAGAGAAAACAGTTCTTTAATTCTTGCTTGAATGGTGTTTTGGCTGGCATTGTTTCCGGCTCACTTGGATCCAGAAAAAACGTATCAAAGTTAATGAAATAGCAAAAAACTGTTCGATTAATTGTAGGAATTGCTTCAGGATTAGTTGAAATGTTATTTTCCTCTCGACAAGGCATGTTGATGTAGACGTCTGTATTTGGTCTAATTGCAACTTGTGAATTATTCAGATTTTCATTTTGAATTTGAATGTCTTGTTCAAGTGGAACACGTTCCATAGCATTGTTGCTTAGTCCTTCATTCCCTACAGGTGGTCTTCAAACGTGATGAGTCTTTCTGTTTGAACTTCTTGGATTGTACCTAGAGGAGAGCGTCTGCTACAGCGGAGTCCACTAGCCTACTGTTTAGTATCGGCCACTAGTGTGGTTTGATTAAGTCAATTGAGACAAATCTTTTCTCCTTTTTTCTGGCAAGAGGCGGGAGCAGCACAGTTCTTGTTCCATGTACTGCAAGGACTGGTACAGGTTTTCTGTAAGAGGGTCCAAATTCCTTTTTGTATGCAATTTTCTCTCTGACCAGATCCCCGAATTTTGGATTTCAGCCAGGTCTTGCTGTGACAACCTTGACTTCCTCAGTGGCGGTCTGCTTTAGATGGACATTGCTTTGTTTTGTCCTGGATTCATTTAGATCCTGTAAAACAGTCAAACATGCTTTGTTTTGTCCCGGATCAGTGTGGAGAATTCTCGAGCCGTATTAACACATAAGTGCTTTTAATTCTATCAACTGAGCCGTGCAGTCTCCTAGAGATTGTGTTTTTGTGCAACTAGGACAGAACTTCCCAACATGCATGCAACCCTTAACGATAGCACACACCGAAAAATATTGCTGCTTACTTCCAATAGCCGGTTGCGCAGATCTGACAGTATAAATTATATATTCATACTGATCTAGAGGCAAGATTTCATTTGGTAGAGGATATTCTTGTTCATATTGCAAGAATGTTTGTGCAGGAATGTTTGTGTTTTTAAACTTGGATCAAATCTGTTTTCAACGTCTGTTGCAGTAAGAGAATTTGCCCATTGTATTAATCTTGGATGTAACGCTTTCACATTTGGGATGCTGGCCTTTGTAAAACCTTCTAAAGTCGGTACCGGAGTTACAACAATAATGCATTTCCCCTAAGCCAGTGCTCTTACTCTTGCTACACATGGCTTGGTAGTTCGGGCTGTTCCCATGAGGCACAGGGTCAAGGCTGATTTGCATATAGCCATTGTCTGACCTAGTGTGGTGTGGAGTGCAACAAAAACGATGGATTTAGGCCCAGATCTTTGTACTGGGGTGAATGTAAGACATTGTTCTGCTTTCTGTCCATTTAATGTGTTTTTTGCAACTCTCACCCCGAGTGGGCTGGGTATGCCTAGACGTGAGTCCCAGGCTCAAAACATCACTGGAGTCAAGCTATCCAGGCTGAAGAAGGCTGATAGCCAGAAACCGGTCCTTGGATGCTTGATTCCGGTCTAGGAAAGACATGGCTTGGTAGTTCGGGCTGGACTGTTCCCATGAGGCACAGGGTCAAGGCTGATTTGCATATAGCCATTGTCTGACCTAGGGTGGTGTGGAGTGCAAAAAAACAATGGATTTAGGCCCAGATCTTTGTACTGGGGTGAATGTAAGACATTGTTCTGTATTCTGTCCATCAACTGTGTTTTTTGCAGTTTTCACCCCGAGTGGGCTGGGTATGCTCAGACGTGAGTCCCAGGCTCTCGACATCACTTGAGGCAAGCTATCCAGGCTGAAGAAGGCTGATAGCCAGAAACCGGTCCTTGGATGCTTGATTCCGGTCTAGGAAAGACATGGCTTGGTAGTTCGGACTGGACTATTCCCATGAAGCACAGGGTCAAGGCTGATTTGCATATAGCCATTGTCTGACCTAGGGTGGTGTGGAGTGCAAAAAAACGATGGATTTAGGCCCAGATCTTTGTACTGGGGTGAATGTAGGACATTGTTCTGCATTCTGTCCCTCAGCTGTGTTTTTTGCAATTTTCACCCCGAGTGGGCTGTGTATGCTCAGAGGTGAGTCCCAGGCTCTCCACATCACTGGAGTCAAGCTATCCAGGCAGAAGAAGGCTGATAGCCAGAAACCGGTCCTTGGATGCTTGATTCCGGTCTAGGAAAGACATGGCTTGGTAGTTCGGGCTGGACTGTTCCCATGAGGCACAGGGTCAAGGCTGATTTGCATATAGCCATTGTCTGACCTAAGGTGGTGTGGAGTGGAAAAAAACGGTGGATTTAGGCCCAGATCTTTGTACTGGGGTGAATGTAAGACATTGTTCTGCATTCTGTCCATCAACTGTGTTTTTGCAATTTTCACCCCGAGTGGGCTGGGTATGCTCAGACGTGAGTCCCAGGCTCTCCACATCACTGGAGTCAAGCTTTCCAGGCTGAAGAAGGCTGATAGCCAGAAACCGGTCCTTGGATGGTTGATTCTGGTCTAGGAAAGACATGGCTTGGTAGTTCGGGCTGGACTGTTCCCATGAGGCACAGGGTCAAGGCTGATTTGCATATAGCCATTGTCTGACCTAGGGTGGTGTGGAGTGCAAACAAAACAATGGATTTAGGCCCAGATCTTTGTACTGGGGTGAATGTAAGACATTGTTCTGCATTCTGTCCATCAACTGTGTTTTTTGCAATTTTCACCCCGAGTGGGCTGGGTATGCTCAGACATGAGTCCCAGACTCTCCATATCACTGGAGTCAAGCTATCCAGGCTGAAGAAGGCTGATAGCCAGAAACCGGTCCTTGGATGCTTGATTCCGGTCTAGGAAAGACACAGCTTGGTAGTTCGGGCTGGACTGTTCCCATGAGGCACAGGGTCAAGGCTGATTTGCATATAGCCATTGTCTGACCTAGGGTGGTGTGGAGTGCAAAAAAACGATGGATTTAATTTAGGCCCAGATCTTTGTACTGGGGTGAATGTAAGACATTGTTCTGCATTCTGTCCATCAACTGTGTTTTTTGCAATTTTCACCCCGAAGGGCTGGGTATGCTCAGACGTGAGTCCCAGGCTCTCCATATCACTGGAGTCAAGCTATCCAGGCTGAAGAAGGCTGATAGCCAGAAACCGGTCCTTGGATGCTTGATTCCGGTCTAGGAAAGACATGGCTTGGTAGTTCGGGCTGGACTGTTCCCATGAGGCACAGGGCCAAGGCTGATTTGCATATAGCCATTGTCTGACCTAGGGTGGTGTGGAGTGCACAAAAACGATGGATTTAGGCCCAGACCTTTGTACTGGGGTGAATGTAAGACATTGTTCTGCATTCTGTCCATCAACTGTGTTTTTTGCAATTTTCACCCCGAGTGGGCTGGGTATGCTCAGACGTGAGTCCCAGGCTCTCCACATCACTGGAGTCAAGCTATCCAGGCAGAAGAAGGCTGATAGCCAGAAACCGGTCCTTGGATGCTTGATTCCGGTCTAGGAAAGACATGGCTTGGTAGTTCGGGCTGGACTGTTCCCATGAGGCACAGGGTCAAGGCTGATTTGCATATAGCCATTGTCTGACCTAAGGTGGTGTGGAGTGGAAAAAAAACGGTGGATTTAGGCCCAGATCTTTGTACTGGGGTGAATGTAAGACATTGTTCTGCATTCTGTCCATCAACTGTGTTTTTTGCAATTTTCACCCCGAGTGGGCTGGGTATGCTCAGACGTGAGTCCCAGGCTCTCCACATCACTGGAGTCAAGCTATCCAGGCTGAAGAAGGCTGATAGCCAGAAACCGGTCCGTGGATACTTGATTCCGGTCTAGGAAAGACATGGCTTGGTACTTCAGGCTGGACTGTTCCCATGAGGCACAGGGTCAAGGCTGATTTGCATATAGCCATTGTCTGACCTAGGGTGGTGTGGAGTGCAAACAAAACGATGGATTTAGGCCCAGATCTTTGTACTGGGGTGAATGTAAGACATTGTTCTGCATTCTGTCCATCAACTGTGTTTTTTGCAATTTTCACCCCGAGTGGGCTGGGTATGCTCAGACATGAGTCCCAGACTCTCCATATCACTGGAGTCAAGCTATCCAGGCTGAAGAAGGCTGATAGCCAGAAACCGGTCCTTGGATGCTTGATTCCGGTCTAGGAAAGACACAGCTTGGTAGTTCGGGCTGGACTGTTCCCATGAGGCATAGGGTCAAGGCTGATTTGCATATAGCCATTGTCTGACCTAGGGTGGTGTGGAGTGCAAAAAAACGATGGATTTAATTTAGGCCCAGATCTTTGTACTGGGGTGAATGTAAGACATTGTTCTGCATTCTGTCCATCAACTGTGTTTTTTGCAATTTTCACCCCGAAGGGCTGGGTATGCTCAGACGTGAGTCCCAGGCTCTCCATATCACTGGAGTCAAGCTATCCAGGCTGAAGAAGGCTGATAGCCAGAAACCGGTCCTTGGATGCTTGATTCCGGTCTAGGAAAGACATGGCTTGGTAGTTCGGGCTGGACTGTTCCCATGAGGCACAGGGCCAAGGCTGATTTGCATATAGCCATTGTCTGACCTAGGGTGGTGTGGAGTGCACAAAAACGATGGATTTAGGCCCAGATCTTTGTACTGGGGTGAATGTAAGACATTGTTCTGCATTCTGTCCATCAACTGTGTTTTTTGCAATTTTCACCCCGAGTGGGCTGGGTATGCTCAGACGTGAGTCCCAGTCTCTCCACATCACTGGAGTCAAGCTATCCAGGCTGAAAAAGGCTGATAGCCAGAAACCGGTCCTTGGATGCTTGATTCCGGTCTAGGAAAGACATGGCTTGGTAGTTCGGGCGGGACTATTCCCATGAGGCACAGGGTCAAGGCTGATTTGCATATAGCCATTGTCTGACCTAGGGTGGTGTGGAGTCCAAAAAAACGATGGATTTAGGCCCAGATCTTTGTACTGGGGTGAATGTAAGGCATTCTTCTGCATTCTGTCCATCAACTGTGTTTTTTGCAATTTTCACCCCGAGTGGGCTGGGTATGCTCAGACGTGAGTCCCAGGCTCTCCACATCACTGGAGTCAAGCTATCCAGGCTGAAGAAGGCTGATAGCCAGAAACCGGTCCTTGGATGCTTGATTCCGGTCTAGGAAAGACATGGCTTGGTAGTTCGGGCTGGACTGTTCCCATGAGGCACAGGGTCAAGGCTGATTTGCATATAGCCATTGTCTGACCTAGGGTGGTGTGGAGTGCAAAGAAACTATGGATTTAGGCCCAGATATTTGTACTGGGGTGAATGTAAGACATTGTTCTGCATTCTGTCCATCAACTGTGTTTTTTGCAATTTTCACCCCGAGTGGGCTGTGTATGCTCAGACGTGAGTCCCAGGCTCTCCACATCACTGGAGTCAAGCTATCCAGGCTGAAGAAGGCTGATAACCAGAAACCGGTCCTTTGATGCTTGATTCCGGTCTAGGAAAGACATGGCTTGGTAGTTCGGGCTGGACTGTTCCCATGAGGCACAGGGTCAAGGCTGATTTGCATATAGCCATTGTCTGACCTAGGGTGGTGTGGAGTGCACAAAAACGATGGATTTAGGCCCAGATCTTTGTACTGGGGTGAATGTAAGACATTGTTCTGCATTCTGTCCATCAACTGTGTTTTTTGCAATTTTCACCCTGAGTGGGCTGGGTATGCTCAGACGTGAGTCCCAGGCTCTCCACATCACTGGAGTCAAGCTATCCAGGCTGAAAAAGGCTGATAGCCAGAAACCGGTTCTTGGATGCTTGATTCCGGTCTAGGAAAGACATGGCTTGGTAGTTCAGGCTGGACTGTTCCCATGAGGCACAGGGTCAAGGCTGATTTGCATATAGCCATTGTCTGACCTAGGGTGGTGTGGAGTCCAAAAAAACGATGGATTTAGGCCCATATCTTTGTACTTGGGTGAATGTAAGACATTCTTCTGCATTCTGTCCATCAACTGTGTTTTTGCAATTTTCACCCCGAGTGGGCTGGGTATGCTCAGACGTGAGTCCCAGGCTCTCGACATCACTTGAGTCAAGCTATCCAGGCTGAAGAAGGCTGATAGCCAGAAACCGGTCCTTGGATGCTTGATTCCGGTCTAGGAAAGACATGGCTTGGTAGTTCGGGCTGGACTATTCCCATGAGGCACAGGGTCAAGGCGGATTTGCATATAGCCATTGTTTGACCTAGGGTGGTGTGGAGTACAAAAAAACGATGAATTTAGGCCCGGATCTTTGTACTGGGGTGAATGTAAGACATTGTTCTGCATTCTGTCCCTCAACTGTGTTTTTTGCAATTTTCACCCCGAGTGGGCTGTGTATGCTCAGACGTGAGTCCCAGGCTCTCCACATCACTGGAGTCAAGCTATCCAGGCTGAAGAAGGCTGATAGCCAGAAACCGGTCCTTTGATGCTTGATTCCGGTCTAGGAAAGACATGGCTTGGTAGTTCGGGCTGGACTGTTCCCATGAGGCACAGGGTCAAGGCTGATTTGCATAGTCATTGTCTGACCTAGGGTGGTGTGAGTGCAAAAAAATGATGGATTTAGGCCCAAATCTTGATACTGGGGTGATTGTAAGACATTGTTCTGCATTCTGTCCATCAACTGTGTTTTTTGCAATTTTCAACCCGAGTGGGCTGGGTATGCTCAGACGTGAGTCCCAGGCTCTCCACATCACTGGAGTCAAGCTTTCCAGGCTGAAGAAGGCTGAGAGCCAGAAACCGGTCCTTGGATGGTTGATCCCGGTCTAGGAAAGACATGGCTTGGTAGTTCGGGCTGGACTGTTCCCATGAGGCACAGGGTCAAGGCTGATTTGCATATAGCCATTGTCTGACCTAGGGTGGTGTGGAGTGCAAAAAAACAATGGATTTAGGCCCAGATCTTTGTGCTGGGGTGAATGTAAGACATTGTTCTGCATTCTGTCCATCAACTGTGTTTTTTGCAATTTTCACACTGAGTGGGCTGGGTATGCTGAGACATGAGTCCCAGACTCTCCACATCACTGGAGTCAAGCTATCCAGGCTGAAGAAGGCTGATAGCCAGAAACCGGTCCGTGGATACTTGATTCCGGTCTAGGAAAGACATGGCTTGGTAGTTCAGGCTGGACTGTTCCCATGAGGCACAGGGTCCAGGCTGATTTGCATATAGCCATTGTCTGACCTAGGGTGGTGTGGAGTGCAAACAAAACGAAGGATTTAGGCCCAGATGTTTGTACTGGGGTGAATGTAAGACATTGTTCTGCATTCTGTCCATCAACTGTGTTTTTTGCAATTTTCACCCCAAGTGGGCTGGGTATGCTCAGACATGAGTCCCAGGCTCTCCATATCACTGGAGTCAAGCTATCCAGGCTGAAGAAGGCTGATAGCCAGAAACCGGTCCTTGGATGCTTGATTCCGGTCTAGGAAAGACATGGCTTGGTAGTTCCGGCTGGACTATTCCCATGAGGCGCAGGGTCAAGGCGGATTTGCATATAGTCATTGTTTGACGTAGGGTGGTGTGGAGTGCAAAAAAACGATGGATTTAGGCCCAGATCATTGTACTGGGGTGAATGTAAGACATTGTTCTGCATTCTGTCATCAACTGTGTTTTTTGCAATTTTCACCCCGAAGGGCTGGGTATGCTCAGACGTGAGTCCCAGGCTCTCCACATCACTGGAGTCAAGCTATCCAGGCTGAAGAAGGCTGATAGCCAGAAACCGGTCCTTGGATGCTTGATTCCGGTCTAGGAAAGACATGGCTTGGTAGTTCGGGCTGGACTGTTCCCATGAGGCACAGGGTCAAGGCTGATTTGCATTTAGCCGTTGTCTGGCCTAGGGTGGTGTGGAGTGCAAAAAAACGATGGATTTAGGCCCAGATCTTTGTACTGGGGTGAATGTAAGACATTGTTCTGCATTCTGTCCATCAACTGTGTTTTTTGCAATTTTCACCCCGAGTGGGCTGGGTATGCTCAGACATGAGTCCCAGACTCTCCATATCACTGGAGTCAAGCTATCCAGGCTGAAGAAGGCTGATAGCCAGAAACCGGTCCTTGGATGCTTGATTCCGGTCTAGGAAAGACACAGCTTGGTAGTTCGGGCTGGACTGTTCCCATGAGGCACAGGGTCAAGGCTGATTTGCATATAGCCATTGTCTGACCTAGGGTGGTGTGGAGTGCAAAAAAACGATGGATTTAATTTAGGCCCAGATCTTTGTACTGGGGTGAATGTAAGACATTGTTCTGCATTCTGTCCATCAACTGTGTTTTTTGCAATTTTCACCCCGAAGGGCTGGGTATGCTCAGACGTGAGTCCCAGGCTCTCCATATCACTGGAGTCAAGCTATCCAGGCTGAAGAAGGCTGATAGCCAGAAACCGGTCCTTGGATGCTTGATTCCGGTCTAGGAAAGACATGGCTTGGTAGTTCGGGCTGGACTGTTCCCATGAGGCACAGGGCCAAGGCTGATTTGCATATTGCCATTGTCTGACCTAGGGTGGTGTGGAGTGCACAAAAACGATGGATTTAGGCCCAGATCTTTGTACTGGGGTGAATGTAAGACATTGTTCTGCATTCTGTCCATCAACTGTGTTTTTTGCAATTTTCACCCCGAGTGGGCTGGGTATGCTCAGACGTGAGTCCCAGGCTCTCCACATCACTGGAGTCAAGCTATCCATGCTGAAAAAGGCTGATAGCCAGAAACCGGTCCTTGGATGCTTGATTCCGGTCTAGGAAAGACATGGCTTGGTAGTTCGGGCGGGACTATTCCCATGAGGCACAGGGTCAAGGCTGATTTGCATATAGCCATTGTCTGACCTAGGGTGGTGTGGAGTCCAAAAAAACGATGGATTTAGGCCCAGATCTTTGTACTGGGGTGAATGTAAGGCATTCTTCTGCATTCTGTCCATCAACTGTGTTTTTTGCAATTTTCACCCCGAGTGGGCTGGGTATGCTCAGACGTGAGTCCCAGGCTCTCCACATCACTGGAGTCAAGCTATCCAGGCTGAAGAAGGCTGATAGCCAGAAACCGGTCCTTGGATGCTTGATTCCGGTCTAGGAAAGACATGGCTTGGTAGTTCGGGCTGGACTGTTCCCATGAGGCACAGGGTCAAGGCTGATTTGCATATAGCCATTGTCTGACCTAGGGTGGTGTGGAGTGCAAAGAAACTATGGATTTAGGCCCAGATATTTGTACTGGGGTGAATGTAAGACATTGTTCTGCATTCTGTCCATCAACTGTGTTTTTTGCAATTTTCACCCCGAGTGGGCTGTGTATGCTCAGACGTGAGTCCCAGGCTCTCCACATCACTGGAGTCAAGCTATCCAGGCTGAAGAAGGCTGATAACCAGAAACCGGTCCTTTGATGCTTGATTCCGGTCTAGGAAAGACATGGCTTGGTAGTTCGGGCTGGACTGTTCCCATGAGGCACAGGGTCAAGGCTGATTTGCATATAGCCATTGTCTCACCTAGGGTGGTGTGGAGTGCACAAAAACGATGGATTTAGGCCCAGATCTTTGTACTGGGGTGAATGTAAGACATTGTTCTGCATTCTGTCCATCAACTGTGTTTTTTGCAATTATCACCCTGAGTGGGCTGTGTATGCTCAGACGTGAGTCCCAGGCTCTCCACATCACTGGAGTCAAGCTATCCAGGCTGAAAAAGGCTGATAGCCAGAAACCGGTTCTTGGATGCTTGATTCCGGTCTAGGAAAGACATGGCTTGGTAGTTCAGGCTGGACTGTTCCCATGAGGCACAGGGTCAAGGCTGATTTGCATATAGCCATTGTCTGACCTAGGGTGGTGTGGAGTCCAAAAAAACGATGGATTTAGGCCCAGATCTTTGTACTTGGGTGAATGTAAGACATTCTTCTGCATTCTGTCCATCAACTGTGTTTTTGCAATTTTTCACCCCGAGTGGGCTGGGTATGCTCAGACGTGAGTCCCAGGCTCTCGACATCACTTGAGTCAAGCTATCCAGGCTGAAGAAGGCTGATAGCCAGAAACCGGTCCTTGGATGCTTGATTCCGGTCTAGGAAAGACATGGCTTGGTAGTTCGGGCTGGACTATTCCCATGAGGCACAGGGTCAAGGCGGATTTGCATATAGCCATTGTCTGACCTAGGGTGGTGTGGAGTGCACAAAAACGATGGATTTAGGCCCAGATCTTTGTACTGGGGTGAATGTAAGACATTGTTCTGCATTCTGTCCATCAACTGTGTTTTTTGCAATTTTCACCCCGAGTGGGCTGGGTATGCTCAGACGTGAGTCCCAGGCTCTCCACATCACTGGAGTCAAGCTATCCAGGCTGAAAAAGGCTGATAGCCAGAAACCGGTCCTTGGATGCTTGATTCCGGTCTAGGAAAGACATGGCTTGGTAGTTCGGGCGGGACTATTCCCATGAGGCACAGGGTCAAGGCTGATTTGCATATAGCCATTGTCTGACCTAGGGTGGTGTGGAGTCCAAAAAAACGATGGATTTAGGCCCAGATATTTGTACTGGGGTGAATGTAAGACATTGTTCTGCATTCTGTCCATCAACTGTGTTTTTTGCAACTTTTACCCCGAGTGGGCTGTGTATGCTCAGACGTGAGTCCCAGGCTCTCCACATCACTGGAGTCAAGCTATCCAGGCTGAAGAAGGCTGATAACCAGAAACCGGTCCTTTGATGCTTGATTCCGGTCTAGGAAAGACATGGCTTGGTAGTTCGGGCTGGACTGTTCCCATGAGGCACAGGGTCAAGGCTGATTTGCATATAGCCATTGTCTGACCTAGGGTGGTGTGGAGTGCACAAAAACGATGGATTTAGGCCCAGATCTTTGTACTGGGGTGAATGTAAGACATTGTTCTGCATTCTGTCCATCAACTGTGTTTTTTGCAATTATCACCCTGAGTGGGCTGTGTATGCTCAGACGTGAGTCCCAGGCTCTCCACATCACTGGAGTCAAGCTATCCAGGCTGAAAAAGGCTGATAGCCAGAAACCGGTTCTTGGATGCTTGATTCCGGTCTAGGAAAGACATGGCTTGGTAGTTCAGGCTGGACTGTTCCCATGAGGCACAGGGTCAAGGCTGATTTGCATATAGCCATTGTCTGACCTAGGGTGGTGTGGAGTCCAAAAAAACGATGGATTTAGGCCCAGATCTTTGTACTTGGGTGAATGTAAGACATTCTTCTGCATTCTGTCCATCAACTGTGTTTTTGCAATTTTTCACCCCGAGTGGGCTGGGTATGCTCAGACGTGAGTCCCAGGCTCTCGACATCACTTGAGTCAAGCTATCCAGGCTGAAGAAGGCTGATAGCCAGAAACCGGTCCTTGGATGCTTGATTCCGGTCTAGGAAAGACATGGCTTGGTAGTTCGGGCTGGACTATTCCCATGAGGCACAGGGTCAAGGCGGATTTGCATATAGCCATTGTTTGACCTAGGGTGGTGTGGAGTACAAAAAAACGATGAATTTAGGCCCAGATCTTTGTACTGGGGTGAATGTAAGACATTGTTCTGCATTCTGTCCCTCAACTGTGTTTTTTGCAATTTTCACCCCGAGTGGGCTGTGTATGCTCAGACGTGAGTCCCAGGCTCTCCACATCACTGGAGTCAAGCTATCCAGGCTGAAGAAGGCTGATAGCCAGAAACCGGTCCTTTGATGCTTGATTCCGGTCTAGGAAAGACATGGCTTGGTAGTTCGGGCTGGACTGTTCCCATGAGGCACAGGGTCAAGGCTGATTTGCATAGTCATTGTCTGACCTAGGGTGGTGTGAGTGCAAAGAAATTATGGATTTAGGCCCAAATCTTGATACTGGGGTGATTGTAAGACATTGTTCTGCATTCTGTCCATCAACTGTGTTTTTTGCAATTTTCAACCCGAGTGGGCTGGGTATGCTCAGACGTGAGTCCCAGGCTCTCCACATCACTGGAGTCAAGCTTTCCAGGCTGAAGAAGGCTGATAGCCAGAAACCGGTCCTTGGATGGTTGATCCCGGTCTAGGAAAGACATGGCTTGGTAGTTCGGGCTGGACTGTTCCCATGAGGCACAGGGTCAAGGCTGATTTGCATATAGCCATTGTCTGACCTAGGGTGGTGTGGAGTGCAAAAAAACAATGGATTTAGGCCCAGATCTTTGTGCTGGGGTGAATGTAAGACATTGTTCTGCATTCTGTCCATCAACTGTGTTTTTTGCAATTTTCACCCTGAGTGGGCTGGGTATGCTGAGACATGAGTCCCAGACTCTCCACATCACTGGAGTCAAGCTATCCAGGCTGAAGAAGGCTGATAGCCAGAAACCGGTCCGTGGATACTTGATTCCGGTCTAGGAAAGACATGGCTTGGTAGTTCAGGCTGGACTGTTCCCATGAGGCACAGGGTCCAGGCTGATTTGCATATAGCCATTGTCTGACCTAGGGTGGTGTGGAGTGCAAACACAACGATGGATTTAGGCCCAGATGTTTGTACTGGGGTGAATGTAAGACATTGTTCTGCATTCTGTCCATCAACTGTGTTTTTTGCAATTTTCACCCCGAGTGGGCTGGGTATGCTCAGACATGAGTCCCAGGCTCTCCATATCACTGGAGTCAAGCTATCCAGGCTGAAGAAGGCTGATAGCCAGAAACCGGTCCTTGGATGCTTGATTCCGGTCTAGGAAAGACATGGCTTGGTAGTTCGGGCTGGACTATTCCCATGAGGCGCAGGGTCAAGGCGGATTTGCATATAGCCATTGTTTGACGTAGGGTGGTGTGGAGTGCAAAAAAACGATGGATTTAGGCCCAGATCTTTGTACTGGGGTGAATGTAAGACATTGTTCTGCATTCTGTCATCAACTGTGTTTTTTGCAATTTTCACCCCGAAGGGCTGGGTATGCTCAGACGTGAGTCCCAGGCTCTCCACATCACTGGAGTCAAGCTATCCAGGCTGAAGAAGGCTGATAGCCAGAAACCGGTCCTTGGATGCTTGATTCCGGTCTAGGAAAGACATGGCTTGGTAGTTCGGGCTGGACTGTTCCCATGAGGCACAGGGTCAAGGCTGATTTGCATTTAGCCGTTGTCTGGCCTAGGGTGGTGTGGAGTGCAAAAAAACGATGGATTTAGGCCCAGATCTTTGTACTGGGGTGAATGTAAGACATTGTTCTGCATTCTGTCCATCAACTGCGTTTTTATGCAATTTTCACCCCGAGTTGGCTGGGTATGCTCAGACGTGAGTCCCAGGCTCTCCACATCACTGGAGTCAAGCTACCCAGGCTGAAGAAGGCTTATAGCCAGAAACCGGTCCTTGGATGCTTGATTCGGGTCTAGGAAAGACATGGCTTGGTAGTTCGGGCTGGACTGTTCCCATGAGGCACAGGGTCAAGGCTGATTTGCATATAGCCATTGTCTGACCTAGGGTGGTGTGGAGTGCACAAAAACGATGGATTTAGGCCCAGATCTTTGTACTGGGGTGAATGTAAGACATTGTTCTGCATTCTGTCCATCAACTGTGTTTTTTGCAATTTTCACCCTGAGTGGGCTGGGTATGCTCAGACGTGAGTCCCAGGCTCTCCACATCACTGGAGTCAAGCTATCCAGGCTGAAAAAGGTTGATAGCCAGAAACCGGTTCTTGGATGCTTGATTCCGGTCTAGGAAAGACATGGCTTGGTAGGTCAGGCTGGACTGTTCCCATGAGGCACAGGGTCAAGGCTGATTTGCATATAGCCATTGTCTGACCTAGGGTGGTGTGGAGTCCAAAAAAACGATGGATTTAGGCCCAGATCTTTGTACTTGGGTGAATGTAAGACATTCTTCTGCATTCTGTCCATCAACTGTGTTTTTGCAATTTTCACCCCGAGTGGGCTGGGTATGCTCAGACGTGAGTCCCAGGCTCTCGACATCACTTGAGTCAAGCTATCCAGGCTGAAGAAGGCTGATAGCCAGAAACCGGTCCTTGGATGCTTGATTCCGGTCTAGGAAAGACATGGCTTGGTAGTTCGGGCTGGACTATTCCCATGAGGCACAGGGTCAAGGCGGATTTGCATATAGCCATTGTTTGACCTAGGGTGGTGTGGAGTACAAAAAAACGATGAATTTAGGCCCAGATCTTTGTACTGGGGTGAATGTAAGACATTGTTCTGCATTCTGTCCATCAACTGTGTTTTTTGCAATTTTCACCCTGAGTGGGCTGGGTATGCTCAGACGTGAGTCCCAGGCTCCCCACATCACTGGAGTCAAGCTATGCAGGCTGAAGAAGGCTGATAGCCAGAAACCGATCCTTGGATGCTTGATTCCGGTCTAGGAAAGACATGGCTTGGTAGTTCCGGCTGGACTGTTCCCATGAGGCACAGGGTCAAGGCTGATTTGCATATAGCCATTGTCTGACCTAGGGTGGTGTGGAGTCCAAAAAAACGATGGATTTAGGCCCAGATCTTTGTACTTGGGTGAATGTAAGACATTCTTCTGCATTCTGTCCATCAACTGTGTTTTTGCAATTTTCACCCCGAGTGGGCTGGGTATGCTCAGACGTGAGTCCCAGGCTCTCGACATCACTTGAGTCAAGCTATCCAGGCTGAAGAAGGCTGATAGCCAGAAACCGGTCCTTGGATGCTTGATTCCGGTCTAGGAAAGACATGGCTTGGTAGTTCGGGCTGGACTATTCCCATGAGGCACAGGGTCAAGGCGGATTTGCATATAGCCATTGTTTGACCTAGGGTGGTGTGGAGTACAAAAAAACGATGAATTTAGGCCCAGATCTTTGTACTGGGGTGAATGTAAGACATTGTTCTGCATTCTGTCCATCAACTGTGTTTTTTGCAATTTTCACCCTGAGTGGGCTGGGTATGCTCAGACGTGAGTCCCAGGCTCTCCACATCACTGGAGTCAAGCTATGCAGGCTGAAGAAGGCTGATAGCCAGAAACCGATCCTTGGATGCTTGATTCCGGTCTAGGAAAGACATGGCTTGGTAGTTCCGGCTGGACTGTTCCCATGAGGCACAGGGTCAAGGCTGATTTGCATAGTCATTGTCTGACCTAGGGTGGTGTGGAGTGCAAAAAAATGATGGATTTAGGCCCAAATCTTTGTACTGGGGTGAATGTAAGACATTGTTCTGCATTCTGTCCATCAACTGTGTTTTTTGCAATTTTCAACCCGAGTGGGCTGGGTATGCTCAGACGTGAGTCCCAGGCTCTCCACATCACTGGAGTCAAGCTATCCAGGCTGAAAAAGGCTGATAGCCAGAAACCGGTTCTTGGATGCTTGATTCCGGTCTAGGAAAGACATGGCTTGGTAGTTCAGGCTGGACTGTTCCCATGAGGCACAGGGTCAAGGCTGATTTGCATATAGCCATTGTCTGACCTAGGGTGGTGTGGAGTCCAGAAAACGATGGATTTAGGCCCAGATATTTGTACTTGGGTGAATGTAAGACATTCTTCTGCATTCTGTCCATCAACTGTGTTTTTGCAATTTTCACCCCGAGTGGGCTGCGTATGCTCAGACGTGAGTCCCAGGCTCTCGACATCACTTGAGTCAAGCTATCCAGGCTGAAGAAGGCTGATAGCCAGAAACCGGTCCTTGGATGCTTGATTCCGGTCTAGGAAAGACATGGCTTGGTAGTTCGGGCTGGACTGTTCCCATGAGGCACAGGGTCAAGGCTGATTTGCATAGTCATTGTCTGACCTAGGGTGGTGTGGAGTGCAAAAAAATGATGGATTTAGGCCCAAATCTTGATACTGGGGTGATTGTAAGACATTGTTCTGCATTCTGTCCATCAACTGTGTTTTTTGCAATTTTCAACCCGAGTGGGCTGGGTATGCTCAGACGTGAGTCCCAGGCTCTCCACATCACTGGAGTCAAGCTTTCCAGGCTGAAGAAGGCTGATAGCCAGAAACCGGTCCTTGGATGGTTGATCCCGGTCTAGGAAAGACATGGCTTGGTAGTTCGGGCTGGACTGTTCCCATGAGGCACAGGGTCAAGGCTGATTTGCATATAGCCATTGTCTGACCTAGGGTGGTGTGGAGTGCAAAAAAACAATGGATTTAGGCCCAGATCTTTGTGCTGGGGTGAATGTAAGACATTGTTCTGCATTCTGTCCATCAACTGTGTTTTTTGCAATTTTCACCCTGAGTGGGCTGGGTATGCTGAGACATGAGTCCCAGACTCTCCACATCACTGAAGTCAAGCTATCCAGGCTGAAGAAGGCTGATAGCCAGAAACCGGTCCGTGGATACTTGATTCCGGTCTAGGAAAGACATGGCTTGGTAGTTCAGGCTGGACTGTTCCCATGAGGCACAGGGTCCAGGCTGATTTGCATATAGCCATTGTCTGACCTAGGGTGGTGTGGAGTGCAAACAAAACGATGGATTTAGGCCCAGATGTTTGTACTGGGGTGAATGTAAGACATTGTTCTGCATTCTGTCCATCAACTGTGTTTTTTGCAATTTTCACCCCGAGTGGGCTGGGTATGCTCAGACATGAGTCCCAGGCTCTCCATATCACTGGAGTCAAGCTATCCAGGCTGAAGAAGGCTGATAGCCAGAAACCGGTCCTTGGATGCTTGATTCCGGTCTAGGAAAGACATGGCTTGGTAGTTCGGGCTCGACTATTCCCATGAGGCGCAGGGTCAAGGCGGATTTGCATATAGCCATTGTTTGACGTAGGGTGGTGTGGAGTGCAAAAAAACGATGGATTTAGGCCCAGATCTTTGTACTGGGGTGAATGTAAGACATTGTTCTGCATTCTGTCATCAACTGTGTTTTTTGCAATTTTCACCCCGAAGGGCTGGGTATGCTCAGACGTGAGTCCCAGGCTCTACACATCACTGGAGTCAAGCTATCCAGGCTGAAGAAGGCTGATAGCCAGAAACCGGTCCTTGGATGCTTGATTCCGGTCTAGGAAAGACATGGCTTGGTAGTTCGGGCTGGACTGTTTCCATGAGGCACAGGGTCAAGGCTGATTTGCATTTAGCCGTTATCTGGCCTAGGGTGGTGTGGAGTGCAAAAAAACGATGGATTTAGGCCCAGATCTTTGTACTGGGGTGAATGTAAGACATTGTTCTGCATTCTGTCCATCAACTGCGTTTTTTGCAATTTTCACCCCGAGTTGGCTGGGTATGCTCAGACGTGAGTCCCAGGCTCTCCACATCACTGGAGTCAAGCTACCCAGGCTGAAGAAGGCTTATAGCCAGAAACCGGTCCTTGGATGCTTGCTTCGGGTCTAGGAAAGACATGGCTTGGTAGTTCGGGCTGGACTGTTCCCATGAGGCACAGGGTCAAGGCTGATTTGCATATATCCATTGTCTGACCTAGGGTGGTGTGGAGTGCAAAAAAACTATGGATTTAGGCCCAGATATTTGTACTGGGGTGAATGTAAGACATTGTTCTGCCCATCAACTGTGTTTTTTGCAATTTTCACCCCGAGTGGGCTGGGTATTCTCAGACGTGAGTCCCACGCTCTCCACATCACTGGAGTCAAGCTATGCAGGCTGAAGAAGGCTGATAGCCAGAAACCGATCCTTGGATGCTTGATTCCGGTCTAGGAAAGACATGGCTTGGTAGTTCCGGCTGGACTGTTCCCATGAGGCACAGGGTCAAGGCTGATTTGCATAGTCATTGTCTGACCTAGGGTGGTGTGGAGTGCAAAAAAAGATGGATTTAGGCCCAAATCTTTGTACTGGGGTGAATGTAAGACATTGTTCTGCATTCTGTCCATCAACTGTGTTTTTTGCAATTTTCAACCCGAGTGGGCTGGGTATGCTCAGACGTGAGTCCCAGGCTCTCCACATCACTGGAGTCAAGCTATCCAGGCTGAAAAAGGCTGATAGCCAGAAACCGGTTCTTGGATGCTTGATTCCGGTCTAGGAAAGACATGGCTTGGTAGTTCAGGCTGGACTGTTCCCATGAGGCACAGGGTCAAGGCTGATTTGCATATAGCCATTGTCTGACCTAGGGTGGTGTGGAGTCCAAAAAAACGATGGATTTAGGCCCAGATCTTTGTACTTGGGTGAATGTAAGACATTCTTCTGCATTCTGTCCATCAACTGTGTTTTTGCAATTTTCACCCCGAGTGGGCTGGGTATGCTCAGACGTGAGTCCCAGGCTCTCGACATCACTTGAGTCAAGCTATCCAGGCTGAAGAAGGCTGATAGCCAGAAACCGGTCCTTGGATGCTTGATTCCGGTCTAGGAAAGACATGGCTTGGTAGTTCGGGCTGGACTATTCCCATGAGGCACAGGGTCAAGGCGGATTTGCATATAGCCATTGTTTGACCTAGGGTGGTGTGGAGTACAAAAAAACGATGAATTTAGGCCCAGATCTTTGTACTGGGGTGAATGTAAGACATTGTTCTGCATTCTGTCCCTCAACTGTGTTTTTTGCAATTTTCACCCCGAGTGGGCTGTGTATGCTCAGACGTGAGTCCCAGGCTCTCCACATCACTGGAGTCAAGCTATCCAGGCTGAAGAAGGCTGATAGCCAGAAACCGGTCCTTTGATGCTTGATTCCGGTCTAGGAAAGACATGGCTTGGTAGTTCGGGCTGGACTGTTCCCATGAGGCACAGGGTCAAGGCTGATTTGCATATATCCATTGTCTGACCTAGGGTGGTGTGGAGTGCAAAAAAACTATGGATTTAGGCCCAGATATTTGTACTGGGGTGAATGTAAGACATTGTTCTGCCCATCAATTGTGTTTTTTGCAATTTTCACCCCGAGTGGGCTGGGTATTCTCAGACGTGAGTCCCACGCTCTCCACATCACTGGAGTCAAGCTATGCAGGCTGAAGAAGGCTGATAGCCAGAAACCGATCCTTGGATGCTTGATTCCGGTCTAGGAAAGACATGGCTTGGTAGTTCCGGCTGGACTGTTCCCATGAGGCACAGGGTCAAGGCTGATTTGCATATAGCCATTGTCTGACCTAGTGTGGTGTGGAGTGCAAAAAAACGATGGATTTTGGCCTAGATCTTTGTGCTGGGGTGAAAGTAAGACATTGTTCTGCATTCTGTCCATCAACTGTGTTTTTTGCAATTTTCACCCCAAGTGGGCTGGGTATGCTCAGACGTGAGTCCCAGGCTCTCCACATCACTGGAGTCATGCTATCCAGGCTGAAGAAGGCTGATAGCCAGAAACTGGTCCTTGGATGCTTGATTCCGGTCTTGGAAAGACATGGTTTGGTAGTTTGGGCTGCACTGTTCCCATGAGGCACAGGGTCAAGGCTGATTTGCATATAGCCATTGTCTGACCTAGGGTGTTGTGGAGTACAAAGAAACGATGGATTTAGGCCCAGATCTTTGTACTGTGGGGAATGTAAGACATTGTTCTGCATTCTGTCCATCAACTGTGTTTTTTTTCAATTTTCACCCCAAGTGGGCTGGGTATGCTCAGACGTGAGTCCCAGGCTCTCCACATCACTGGAGTCAAGCTATCCAGGCTGAAGAAGGCTGATAGCCAGAATCCGGTCCTTGGATGCTTGATTCCGGTCTAGGAAAGACATGGCTTGGTAGTTCGGGCTGGACTGTTTCCATGATGCACAGGGTCAAGGCTGATTTGCTAATAGCCATTGTCTGACCTAGGGTGGTGTGGAGTGCAAAAAAACGATGGATTTAGGCCCAGATCTTTGTACTGGGGTGAATGTAAGACATTGTTCTGCATTCTGTCCATCAACTGTGTTTTTTGCAATTTTCACCCGAGTGGGCTGGGTATGCTCAGACGTGAGTCCCAGGCTCTCCACATCACTGGAGTCAAACTTTCCAGGCTGATGAAGGCTGATAGCCAGAAACCGGTCCTTGGATGGTTGATTCCGCTCTAGGAAAGACATGGCTTGGTAGTTCGGGCTGGACTGTTCCCATGAGGCACAGGGTCAAGGCTGATTTGCATATTGCCATTGTCTGACCTAGGGTGGTGTGGAGTGCAAAAGAACAATGGATTAAAATATATCAGTCATATTCACAGAAGATGTTGAGTATAGAAAGGGATTTAGCTGCATAAACACCAAATGTAGCAGAGACCTAATGGTCCACACGATAGAGACAACTCAAACGCTCTGTGCTAAAGAACTTCAAGAAATAGAAGAGCTATCACAAGCAATTAAAAACAGCGAGGTGATAACGGATGCAAAAGCAGTGCTTGAAAAGATAGAGAAGGAAATCCTTTCTTTTAAAGACATTACAATCACAAGTAAAACTGCACATTACGAGAGGGACTCAAAATTGTTTTCACTCGAGAAGGCATACCCTTTTTTGAAGGACGAATTTTACACACAAGCTGACTCAAGGGGTGCTCCATACAACTACCAAGGCAGATCTAAAAATAGATTTAAGACATTTTCAGAGACGTCATCGTCCGATTCATCTGGATCAGTAACTGACTCTTGGGGTAATTCCAATAAAAAACAGGTCTCTTTTTTAGAGAAAGGACAGCAACCAAAAGCAAGATTCAAGACTCCGTGGGAAATGAGGACACGGAAAAACTTTTACAAATCGTAAAAGTTCCCTCAACTATAGTTAATCTGTCATCCAGAGAATTAACGAGAGAGGAGGAGTCTGTCCTGAATCTTGGACTAAAATTTGTCTCAAGCCAACAAACAGATTTTACTAAAATTAAGCTTGAAACTATTGAGTTTTGTCGCAAAATAAGACTTAAGGTCTTTTTTGCCAATCAATCGCCTAGCATAGGGATTGAAACCACTGGTTTGCGAAATCGATCAACCTTTGTACCAAATCAAAATATACCCAAACAGGTACTTGCTTTTGAGCAAACCATGCTGTCCTCAATAAATAAACTAGAAAAAAGCAGAAAATACATTCAACAAAGCATCACGAAGGGTCAAAGAACTGCATTAAAAAATCTAAAAGATGATACCTCGATCGTGCTAAAGCAGGCCGACATGGGCGGAGCGGTAGTCATCTGGCCAAGGGATAAATATCTAGCTGAAGCTTTTTCACAAATAAACAACCGAATGTGGTATAGGCAGCTAAATGAAGATCCCACAAAAGAGATACAAGGCATTATAGCGCCAATCATTCAAAAAGGTATAGAAAGTGGTTTTGTAGGACTAAAGGAGGGTGAGTACTTGGTGAAGAAATTCCAGAGGACGCCCCTCCTTTATATCCTCCCAAAAATTCATAAAAACTTACATGAGCCCCCGGGGCGTCCAATCGTCACCGGATGTGACTCATGTTTAGAACCACTAGCTAAATATGTAGATTTCTTTTTAAAATCCTTCACAAATCAGGTAAAGTCATATTTGAGAGATACCGTAGATTTTTTAAATAAGGTGGAAGGAACCTCGTTTGATTCAGAAAAACAACTGATGGTAACCATGGACGTAATGTCCTTATATACTCAGATTCCCCAGGAGGAAGCGCTAGAAGTGATGGAGCTCTATTTAGATGCTCGAGAAAGACCGCATAGAGTCCCCAGTCAATTTATCATTAAGTTAGCTGAAATCGCCCTGAAAAGAAACTATTTTAAATTTGCTGACAAGTTCTTTATGCAGACAAAAGGTACAGCCATGGGATGTCCTTATGCCCCAGAAATGGCCGTATTATTCATGGCCGAATATGAAAAGAAGTTTGTGGATAACAATAATCCACACATGGGACATATAATTCAGTGGCTGCGCTATATCGACGACGTGTGGCTCCTGTGGCAGGGGAGCCACACTGAGTTGATGCAGTTTCATAAATGGCTCAACTCGAGGCACCCAGACATAAAATTCTCTGTAGAGTTAAGTGGTACAAGAATTACCTTTTTGGATGTACAAATGGTTTGTGTCGACGGTTGCCTGCAATCGTCACTATATAAGAAGAAAACTGACAAAAATACGATACTACATCATCAGAGTGCTCACCCCAGGAGCCTGAAGGCTAACCTGCCTTATGGTCAGCTACTCCGAATCAGGAGGAATTGTACGCAAATTGGAGAGTATGACCATTATGCAGAAACATTCTGTGAGGAAATGCAGAACAGAGGCTATCCACGCAAAATGTTAAAACATTCCTATAAAAGGGCTTGCTGTACACCACGCGAATGCCTGTTGGAAGTTAAAGAAAAATGAGAACTGAATCGACTAGTCTGTGTGACTACGTTTGGTCCCACACTCATAAGATCAGACAAATGGTTTTAAAAAATTGGCATCTCCTAGAGAACTTGGAATGCCCCTTCCCTCGCCCACTGTTTGCATATAAAAAAACCAGAAGCATTGGCCAAACTGTAGTCTGTGCTGAAATCGCTTTAGCTAAACCTAAAAGCGACCTTTTATCTAAATGGGGGTTGAAACCTATTGCAAGGCACCACAAGTGTGGAAATTGCATGTCCTGTGCTAACACGATCGAGGGGAAGGAATTCGAACATAATAACATCAAATGGAAACATGATGGTTTTTCCAATTGTCGAACAAAAAATGTTGTGTACGTAGTCATATGTCCCTGTCCAAAAATGTACATAGGGAAGAGTAGTCAACAAATAAATGTGAGAATAACACAGCACAGGTCACGCATTAAAAACAAGGTGATATCAGCCCCTATGGTTGAACACTTTATTGATAAGCAGCATGGGGAGACAGATTTTAAATGGTCGGTCTTGTACACTGTAAATCAGTTAAAATGCCTCATTGACTCAGAAAAGCTACTTCTGCATAAAGAAGCCTATCTGATTTTGAAATTTAACAGCGCTTTAACCGGGCTGAATACATTGTCTGAGGTTTCGCGATTATAATGAATGACTGACCCCCAAACTAATCTGATAAATCAACTTCTGTAGACTGCCATATGTACATTGAAAAGTATGGGGTATTACTGGAATACTGAATAATAAAAAGTGGGTACAGCACTACAACACACTAGCAAACTTGGAAATTAGTCGGTTCCAAGATGGCCCCCATCAAACTTGGAAACTAGTCCGTTCCAAGATGGCCCCCATCCATTGTAGGCATGCACATAAATAACACGTTACAAGATGGCCGCGAGGTCAATGGACACAGCAGATTTATATTCGGCATACACAACAAAGAGGTAAGATGCGCGATACATTTATGCGAATAGATACTGAGTTACATGCATCAGACACTTAATTTGTGTTTCCGTGTAATCACAGGAGACCAGCGATGGAGGGGAACACTGCAATTGCGAAGTAAAACAAGATGTTTTTTTAAATACAACGCGGGACCGCGCATCTAAAGAAAGCAGGTATGCCTAACCGATTTAGAAGCAATGCGGAAACACTTATATAAAATGAGTGCACACGGGTGATAGAACTCTCCCCCGTTTGTCTTTGAATAATTTGTAGGAACACGAGGACCGCTCCTTCCATTGTATAAAATAAATCCGAGACGTGCAGCACTCCGCGCATGAAGGCGCTGAAGCAAAAAAAAAGGTATGCCTTTAAAATCGCCTTTATGGGAGAACTAGCAGACAAACAAACCCAATGGAAAAACTTATATTAAATTAAATGTTTCCATCTCTTCACAGTAAACATTAATATTACGAAAAAAATCGATAAGGGTGCAAACACAAAGACAAAGATCATAAAAGGTAGGCTGTGTAGCAATGCTTTTGCATACGAACTCCCGAGCTCTCAAAAAAATAAAAATCCTGATAATGATACTTTACATTATAGATAAAGAAACACACGATCTAGAAAGTGAATACTAGAGCATACGACCAGCAACGATTCAGGTACTGGTTTCGTCATTCCGCGAATGGTAGTGAGGTGATTGACAAGAATTCTATCCAAATACTAAAATAGAATCTCATTTTTTCTTTTTTACATATATCCTGTAGATAAATAAAAGAGACAGAGCCCTGATGAGAACCCATAAAGTGACAGGAATGGGTTCGAAACGCGTCGGCTTTTGAATCAGGAATGCATTAATTTGCAGTACATTTAATGACTTTGACAAATTTAATATGCAATAATTTGCTACTTGTTGAATAATAGTATCTAAATGTTCACTTTGTCCTTTGTTTAGTTAGATATCATTTATGTGAGTCTAATTGTTGATCAAAATGAATATGATGTCTATATATGTAATGTAATTTATGTGGTGTTTATATATGCAATGTGGAATGTAATTTGCTTTGAAAATTTATGTTGGAACTGTTGAATGTATTTAAGTGCCTTTTTTGTACCTAAATGTTTTTGAATATAATGAAATAAAAGCAAAAAGGTATTAAGTAAATATATCAAACAGACCATATAGTTTGGTTTGTTTTCCTCAATTGGGAGGTGTCAAGTAAGGTGAAGTTGGCAAATTTTTTTGTACACATTTAATTGATGGTCCAGCTGACTTCATGGTTAAGGACCTAACTCCTTAGTGTCAAATTTCTTAAAATAGTGTCCTTTTCGAGACCATTTTTATGATCACGCGCATTGGACGCGATCACGTGGTTCTCACGGCAACATAGCGGGAACTTTGGGACACTGCCGGTACTCGCATTTTGGAGTCCGGCGTGATGAAACAAGTCAGCGGATCGGCAACTCATGTGTCCAAGTCCTGCAGGTAATGACGCCCGGTTTTTAGTTTTCTATAATCACCGCTGCAGAGCGCGGACTTAAGGGTTTATAAACACTCGGTAGGGGAGGGTGTTATTCGCCTTTAAGCCCACAGTATTCTAAAACCAGTCAGTTTTTTGGTTTACTTCTTTTCGCCAGATTTGGGAACTCTAATTAGAGGGTTTTAAGAAAAATATCAAAGACTTGCCCAGCAGTCCGTATCAGGACTTTTTCTCACGCCACAGGAGGAGTGTGGCTTAGAAGTATCGCCGCACGCAAAGTATGTATTAACCACATGGACGCTGATGACGAGCTCAGCTCGTCATGAGGCTTACCTGCCGTGTGCTGATGACGAGCTGAGCCCGTCATGAACTCAGGTATTTTCAAAAACGCCGAACACAGCGGGAAATGCACCGCAGCGATGTGGTTAATGATGTGATTTTGGGTGCTTGATTTATTGTATCTACCGTTCATTTGGATTCCGGCTGAGAGGAGACTAGAGATTAATACACATATTTGTATTTTTCTTTTTGCTTTTCCTATGTTATCTCTACAGACTGCAATATAGTGCTTTGTTTCAGGTTGGTGGTCTATGAATTACTTTATTAGACACAACTGGGGTACTTGGCATGGACTCAGTACATAGTATAAGTTGGTGTTTCTAGTCTGTTTTTCACTGGGTGACACAATGAGAACTCTGCAGATAATAACAGATGCAACGAAAAAACATATAGAAAATATTTACCGCACATAGCCCATCACTATCACCGTCACTTGTTTTGTGGTAAACTTACGAAATGTATGTGGATCTTTGCTGTTCTACAGAATATGATGCGCCGCATTTTAACTGAAATATCACTTTTCACACCATACGCAGGAAAATGCACCTGATTTTGAGGTCTAAATTATTTTTGTTTGTCACATGTTCACTTGGTTTAGCCCGGGGAGCACATTTGTGATTTATTTGTAACAAATGTACGGAATTCCTGAATAATGTGAAACATGGTACTGTTTTTTTACCTAGCCGTGAACAAGTCATATGTACAACTTTACTGAGACAACAAAACGCGTGTTGGCATTAACTGAAAACTTGAAGATTGAATAAGAAAAAAGAAAAAGAAAGAAACACAGAGAACATAAACAGATTGATTCGTTGTGCTTTATGTGTGACTTACATTGGAATTTACCATTTTGATTTTACGTGTGCTAGGGGATATATTATATAATGTCTTGTTGCTTTTGCCACAGAAACTAGAGAGGCAGTTGGTTCTCTCTACCCTTTTGAGCACCATAGTTACTTAGGATCTTTTCAAAGAATATTTAGTGGAATTACCTACACACGGCTTGACCCTATTAACTTATACCACCAAAAATACCCGTTTACAGTCATCCATGTATTCCAGTCCTTTGGCAAGATCGATGGCCTTCTTAAGGTCTGATCATGTGCTCTAGCAAGTTTTCCTGTATACGTGGATTGATAGCACAGTGTACTAGATGGTTACTTATCAACAAGTTCCAAATTCACCTGTTGGGTTACCCGTGTAGAGCTATGTAACTTGCCATCTTCTTTCTTGCCTTGAATCCTGCCAAAAAGTGTCTTTGTCTCTCTCTCTAATACACATTAATATTTGTTCTAAAATGTTCTAGTTTCTTACGTATTGTCTGGAAGAGACTGAGCTGAGATTTACCCCTTTCACCACTCTTCCTCTAAAACAGGATGGGTTTCATCGACGTTCATGCCTTCAATACAAACATATTGAAGCATACATGTTGTTTCCTGAGAGGCGTACATGTTTTCTCTTCCTTTGAGGTCAGGGACAATTTGAATAATTTAATCCATCTGTTCCAAATCAATAGAGGGTCTCCAGCTTCATTGAGAAATGGTGAAGGCTGTGATAGGCTTGTTACACCTACGTTTACCAGTAAGGTGTGACTAATTGGTAAGTAGAAAGAGAGTGTAATTTGTAACAATAAGGTCAAGAGCAGTGAGGAATCAAACAACGAGTATAAGCTGGAGAGTAGTACTGAAATGCCACTAGACCGAGATGAAGTATTTATATATATGGACAATAGAAGACAAAAATGTGAGAAATTATTAATCCCTAATTAATGTGAATTTCCTGTAACGTTATTAAAAGGAAGAGGAGGATCCTTTGTCAGTACAGCCCCAACAGTACAAGAACATTAGGCAGGGTATCCATAACAAGCAGCAGAGGTGCAATAAGGGATAGCGTCCACCAAAATGGAAAATGCTCCCCTCAATGCCTGACAAATCGAGAAATCTCCTCTGGTTTGTGCTGGTTTCTGCGCAGGGATGCAGTTTCAAGTCCTTCTGCGGGCAGATGAGGTGAAGCTTTCTTGTGGTATTGGGTTTTCCAGGCCTACATACTCCGTAGAATACCCTCTACACCATAACAGATGTTGGCACGGAAACTGGAAAATGCAAAGGACAAGTTTATTAAGACCCCATGGGGTGGTGGTACATTCCTACAGCACCCTCCGGTAATGCAAGAAGTATCACACCGAACATCGGTGCAAGACCTCTTTTATACATTTATACAGTAATAAAAATGTAGGTGGAACAGCCAACTCATGGGAGGGGTTACAACACCACTGGTCAGTTTGGAGGGACATTCCTAAGTGATGACTATCAAACGGCCCGAAAGGGCTCAACTGCGCATGTGCGGGCTTGACCAGTACTAAAAATAGCCTGTTGCTGGGCAAACTCGTGTGGTCAGTGGTACAAAGGAAGGACAAAAGGGCATGCCGGCCACGAGGCGACGCATTCTATGAAATGGCCGCCGTTACATTGAAAATGGCTTCCGACAACCATAGTCAAGATAAGGGAAATACGTGTAGCAAAGCTTAACGCTAATCCGATCACCGTCAAATTACGACAGACGACCCTTTTAGTATTCAGCTGAAGCTACCTCATAATGGACATAATCAGGGTATTCATCCTCGATATCAATAGACATTATTTTCATTACTTCTCTATGACTCATTTGTTCATTTTTAACAATAGCTCGTTTGGACGGGATACAGGCAGTGAGGCACATAGAACATAGCACTGGGCCACACTGGATACAGAGGCATAAGAAGAATAATATCCCAATTATTACACATAGAATCGTCAACAACTTCCAACCCCATGTACTAAGTAATGTCCAAAACCACCCCGAAAATGTCCGAGTACCATTATCAGGATGTATTTCAGCTGCTATCTTATGTAACTTAGATATTGCATCATATACGGAAGGTGAATTATCTGGCACGTATACACAACAACTACTTCCGATAATACGGCATGCTCCTCCACGATCAGCTAATACTACATCTAACACCATACGGTTTTGGAGCATTACAATTCTAGTAATCTGAAGTTCCTCTGTTAAGTTTCCTAAAGCAAAAGCTGTCTCATTAGCAACAGCTTCTACAACACGTGTCAACCGTCTAATTTTTCGACTGTTCAAAGCAGCTCCAACAAATAAAAAGAGGCCTAAATTAAAATCAACATATTGCTGTAACGCAGTGTCGGTCTGGTCAATATCTTCAAGAACTAGTGCTCTCTTCACTCTATTCAAGATAAAATCATGATACAAAACGTAATTATTATGATACATAGGTGGGGCAATAAACACAGGGGGTAATACAAAAGATATATAACATGTTCCTAACCATCCTATGGGGAGACGGTGATAACCTTTATTTCCGCATATGAAGTACGTATTTCGTGAGGCCACAAATGTAATGCCATTTGGTGTGTCAAAGGTAAGAGTGGTGTTACATTCACTTCTTCCTACTGGGATTGTACCTTTATTACGAACGCAAAGATCAGCTTTTGTATCAATAACGGTAATCACATGTAAACTTGACATGTTTATAGTTCTCTGGTTGCTATAAATTCGTGGTGCAGACACATTGTCTGGGCGGTACTCTTCCCATTCGAACTTAGTTCCTTCAGCTTGCGGATAACCATCTCGATCATTGAAGCAGATTTTATTGAGTCGAAAAAGCAGTCCACCTTTCGTTGGCCATCGCAAAGTGAACAAGAGGGTATACCAGGCATTACAAGAACCATTATGGGAAAACGGGAGTGGGATAAGTGGTGTGCCTCCTTTATTCTGATGTCCAGGCAACATCCCACATACCCAGCAGTTCGAAGTATTGGTCATATTGTGGGTATGATGCAAAATCTGAATGAAGCTGTTATTCAGATAAGTCTGTCTGTGTCGTTCTTCATGATAAGGCAAAGTAAAATGAAAATGTTCAGACGGAACTGGGGTGGTTGGCAATAAATGTTCTCTTGCCGGCACCAGAAGTTCTACCACCCAAGCTATCACAGCTATCACCACAATTGTTACAACAAATAGTACTGCACCAAGAATTCTCTTGTTTCGCATTGCAGAAGATGCCATAGTTCAAAAGTTCAAAAATGTCTCAAGAATAACTAAAAAATAAAAATATGAGTGCTGAGCTCCGAGGTAGCCGTTGGTTTCTTCTCCGAGATTCAAGACGGGTGTCGCTACACTTGGCAGAACAGATCCCCCCCCTTGATATTCTCGGCTTCCGTTTCATAAACCTGGAGCGGTAACTCAACCAGTCTCGCACAAAACAACTGCTTGTCGTGGTCGTAGGTTGTATCTCTCTCTTCCAGAAACAGTGTGGTCCGGGAAGGCTCCCTCCGATTCAGTAGACGTTACAGCTGGGCTCTTCTCCTCGTCCAAGATGTCTCGATAATCAGACAGCACAGTCGGGTTCACCAGATCCGGAGAGACACGGCGGCAGTGAGTGGAGTGCACCCACCGCTTCCTGTTGGTGAGTCGCACAGCCGTACGAGTTGCAAGAAGCACTTGCTCGGGGCCACGCCACCTCGGCTCCAAGCTGCTTGTTCTCTCGAAGGACCTGACCATCACGTGGGCACCAGGACGAAGATTGTGAGCCTCTCCAATGGAATTGTCGGGGAGCGCTTCTCGAACCTGTTGATGAATAGAAAGTAAATCATTTGTTAATCGTGCCAAATAATCGTTCATCAATATACAAGGCACATCTTGTAACAATCGAGGCTTAGGAACTCCCCATATATTCATAGGCCTTCCAAACACCACTTCATAGGGTGTGAGGCCGGCTCGGGAATGGGGCACTGATCTAATAGATAGCAATGCCAGAGGCAGAGCATCCGGCCATTTCAAAGACGTAGATGCGACAATCTTTGCTTGCTTTAATTTCAGAGTAGCGTTGTATCTTTCAACAAGACCTGCTGACTGTGGATGAAATACAGCATGAAATTTTTGCTGAATTCCCAATCCCTTCATCACGTATTCTACAATTTTCCCAACAAAATGGGGACCATTATCCCTCCACAAAAATGTACAAACACCGTAGCGAGGGAAGTACTCTTTGAGCAGAACCTTAGCTGTTGTCAACGCTGTATTATCCTTCGTGGGGAAGACCTCAATCCATTTACTGAAAGCGCTTACCACCACTAAGACATACTTAAGGTTATTGCAACGCTCAAGCTGGATGTAATCCATTTGCAGTACTTCAAATGGTGCAGTAGGTGGAACGAACCCTCCTTTCGGAGTATGCGTCCCTTTTGCAGGATTGTGCTGTAAGCATATCAGACAGGTCTGCACTACTCTTTTGGCCGTATTGGCAATCTCAGGATGCTCCCAAACTCGCGTTAACAATCGAGTGATTGCAAGAGCTCCAACATGTGCCAATCCATGTGTCATTTGGACCATCGCTTGCAAGTAAGCTGCAGGCAATTTCCATCTTTCCATATCTTTGCTTCGACAACAACCCTCATCGTCCAACACTCCCTCTACTGCCCAAGTTGCAAGTTCTGTTTCAGACGCTGATTTCTAAATATCTAATATCTCCTTTCTAGCATCATGCCATCGCTCAGCCTGTGATTTCACTACATACATTGGCGAGGCATTTCGTAACATAGCAGTTTCTCTCGCTACGCTATCTGCAAAAGCATTTCCTTGTCCCACTTTGTCACTGACCTTTTTATGTGTACTGCATTTTATTATCGCCACTTTCTTTGGACAAAGTAACGCATTCAAAAGATCACGCACTAGTTCTCCGTGCATGATATGTACTCCATGCGAAGTCAAAAACCCACGCTCTCTCCAGAGTAGGCCAAAATCATGCGCTACTCCGAAGGCATACCGGCTATCAGTGTAGATGTTTACACATAAGCCAGCACTCAATTCGCAGGCTCTTGTTAAGGCTATTAGTTCCACTGCTTGGGCCGATTTCTGTAGTATTCGTGCTGCTTCTACCACCGTTTTAAGTGTCGTGATCGCATATGCTGCAGAAGTTGTGCCATCTGGCAGCCTTAAGCACGATCCATCAACCCACAGTTCCCCATCCACATCTGGAAGTAGCGTATCCTGTAAGTTGACACGACCCTTTGTTTGTTCTTCAGTCAGGAAAACACAATCATGGTGTTCTTCCTCCTGGCCCTCAGCAACTGGATACGGCAATAAAGTAGCAGGGTTCAGGGTAGCACATCTCTTTAGTGTGATATGTGGCGCCAACAGTGTAAGCTCATATCCTGTTAAACGTGCACTCGTGCGATACTGGGTCTTTGTTTGATTTAGTAGAGCATCTACAGCATGAGGAACTAACACCAGCAATTTGTGTGACAAAACTATTCCCTCACTCTGTCGTATGGCCACTGCTGTTGCTGCAACTGCTCTAAAACACCCAGGTAATCCTCGTGCTACAGGATCAAGTGTTGTGGAAAAATACGCACAAGGCCTCTGCTTATCTCCGTGAGTCTGCACCAAAACTGACAATGCACACCCATCTTTCTCGTGTACGTACAACGTGAAAATCTTCGTGTAGTCTGGTGTGCCTAACGCTGGTGCAGAGCAAAGAGCTTGTCTCAATTGTTCAAAAGCATTCTGGCATTCATCTGTCCATTCAAGGGGCATTGGTGTAGTTTTGGACAATAACGCTACCAAAGGTTTTATAATGTGTGAAAACCCCATTATCCACTGCCTACAAAAGGACGTCAAACCTATGAAAGCATGCACATCTCTCTGAGTACGGGGGACTGGTGTATCTAAAATTGCTTGAATTCGATCAGATGTTAATGCACGTCCCCCCTTAGACAAAAGATGACCGAGGTAGGTCACCTTTGGTCTACAGTATTGCAGTTTTTTCCTAGACACTTTGTGATTATTCTGAGCAAGGAAAGAGAGCAAAGCAAGAGTACTCTCCTCACACTGTGCATACGTGTCTGCAGCAAGTAAAATATCATCGACATACTGGATGAGAGCTACTCCAGACTGCAAATCAAAAGTATCAAGCTGTCTTTTTAAAGCCTGGCTATAGATGCTAGGACTTTCTGTATAGCCTTGAGGAACTCGACAAAACCTATACAATTTATTATTTAATGTGAAACCAAATAGATATCTACTATCGGAATGTATGGGAATGGAAAAGAAGGCATTTATGAGATCTATTACAGAAAACGTGGTGGCAGTGGGTGGAATCAAAGTAAGTAAGGTGGTGATATCAGACACCACCGGGTACTGGGGTACTACAATTTTGTTTATTTCCCTCAAATCAATAATAAATCGATAGACTTTGTCATCAGTGTCTTTCTTTAAGATCGGAAGAATCGGACTGTTACAGACATTGTAGGGAACCTCCTCCACTACTCCTGCAATAATCAAATCCTGAACAATGTGAGTCAGGGCAATTTCACCTTCCCTAGAGATTTTGTATTGTGGTACACGTGGCAAAGATGCACCCTCCTTAACAGTTATTCGAATAGGTGGAATGAGCATCTGTCCCACATCCGTGTCCGATGTAGCCCATAACGTATGTGGGAGAGAAGCTAACGCTTCAATTTCTTGCATAGTGCATAGTCTCTCTACCTCTGGGTAATTATCGTTCAAGATAACCCGCACTCCTTCAGGAGCGCAGCGAATCGTTGCTCGGAAGTATTTAAGCAAATCTATGCCCATAATATTGTCTGGAGTATTCGGCGACAATAAAAATGGGCACGGGCCAAAGAATCTGTCAATGTAAAACGTAAGAGGTTGTGACAATGGGCTAAGAGAGGGTGTTCCATCAAACCCTATGGATGTAATCGTTTCGCCAGACAGGGGAGCCCTTGGAACCAAGTTTTTAGACAGAGCACTACGAGTAGCTCCTGTATCAACCAGGAACTGATCAGTAGAACCCAAAACGCCCGCTGATACATATGGACCTCTTTGATCTACTGGTATTTCAACCGATTCCACACCCCATCCTACGCACTCCTATGCATGAACATAATCCTGAGATTCCACATTCTCACCCTCAGATATCTGGTACTGATTCCGTCGATCAAAAGTATTACGATCATCCTGACCACGACCCCTCGCTTCAAACCTACCACGATCACTTGCTCCACCCCTCGCTCCCGAATAACTATTCCGTGTCCTTCCACCTCCTCGACCACGCTGATTACGTTGTTCACAAAGCACCGGACAATCTGAAGCCCAATGCCCAAACTCTTTACAGTATGCCCATTGATCCTCAGCAATGTCGGTACGACCAGAAGACGTACCATACCCTCCTCGCCTGCCTCTATCATTCCCCCTCGGCTGTGTCGCACGAACCTGAGCCAACATCACTTTCGTCTTCAATTCCTTCGCTTTCTTATCAGTACTTTCCCTAGCCTCCAGTTCCTGACGCTCATAATATTGAGCCATAGTTAATAAAGAAGCAGGGGTCGCCGTGGTCCAAGAACTCTCACTAGTCTTCAAACGTTTGGCAATCTCCGGTAGGAGATTAGCCACATACTTATCGACGAACACATGCCTACCCGTGTCATCTGTTAATAATTGCCCACTGTAATCATGAAATGCTTCCTCGAAACGAGAGAAGAAATCAGACACCGATTTATCCACTTTCTGCTTACAGGAAGCTAACATAGTCCAATCAATCTTTTTAGGAGGTACGAGCGTTTTTAATTTATTCAAGATAGCTTGGAAGATCTAATATTAATTGACACGGCTTACATGCAGGCTCCCTATCTAAATCAGCTTGAGCTAAAACTTTCCAATCCGCCCCCAAAATCGATTTATCATCGAACTTACGAATCGCTCTCCACATATCAGGGGGCAATATTAACCCAAAGAAAAGATCAATATCAACTAACGTCATAACGCATGAGGAAATGGCCCCTTCCACTCCTTCATAGAAAGCTGCTGGATTTTTACGCGGATCAGGTAAAGCGTTTTTCAGTGCCATAACATCTGCTCTATTCCCAGGTGTATAAACCCAATTATATACAAAAAAACCCTTGGCATCCCCGGACAATTTATCATCACTTGTACCTTGCCCTTTAGGAGGGACATACAAAGGTGCGGCTTCACGCATAGGCATAACATGAACTGAAGAACTCTTATCTGTTCCAAAGATAGAATACTCTTTGGATTGCTCCGTCGACCCCGGCGCAGGCACATCTGATGCTTTTCGTGCTTCCCGTAATCTGGACGCCTCATCCCGTAGCTGGACCAACCGTCGGAAAAATTCATCCGCATCTGCAATAACAAATAAGCCTTTACTCATATTCTCACGATGAACTGATATATCCTTAGGCTCTAAATCAGTTGAATGTTTCCTAAATCGTTCTACAACTTCATCTCCAAAAGTGCTTAAGAAATACAACTGTTCTCGCTCCGACCACTTACTCATTTCATCTTTAATCTCTGATATAGTTATTTTGTTCAAATTAAGTTTACGAGCAAAACTGCGCAATTCCGCAGTTACACTAGCAGACAACCTCATACTCTTGCTCCCTCGACCATCGTCGTCCGAGTCCTGATCTGGAGCCGTAGGTAAAACGGACGGAGGCGGGCACCGATCTAATAATGAAAAATCATCAACTTCATTAGTAAGGACAGGATAAAGCGGACGCCGAATAGGAAATTGACCACTCGTTTGTAAGTTACGTTCCCATGCCTCCCTCTCTTTCTTCTCCTGCAGCTCTTTCTCCTCCAGCTGTAAAGCTGAAGTATTTCGGGGTTCCCAAGGCCTACACGCTCCAGAGATTACCCACTTACACACAAGAACTGTTGGCACGGAAACTGTAAAATGCAAAGAACAAGTTTATTAAGACCCCATGGGGTGGTGGTACACTCAAACAGCACCCTTCGGTAATGCAAGAGGTATCACACCGAACACCGGTGTGACCCCGTTTATATACAATTTTGGGGTAATAAAAGATAGGCGGCACAAGTAAAGACACAGTTTAAGGACATATATGGTCATGTTTTGGAATACTGCCAGCTCATTGGAGGGTTTCAAACCCACTGGTCAGTTAGCGGCACATTCCTGAAGGTTTACGGGTCAGTGGGAACTGCGCATGTGTGGCTTGACCAGAGCTAAAAATAGCCTGTTGCTGGGCAGACAAGAGTGGTCAGTGGAACGGACAAAGGACTAAAGGGCACAGCGGCCACGAGGCCGCTCATGGTCTAAGATGGCCGCTGCAACATTCAAAATGGCGTTTATCGTATATTGCCAAGTTAAGGAGGACAACGTGTAGGTTCAGCTAATCGCTAATCCGAACGGGCCAATTACGACAAAGCCTTATCGCGGGCAGCCTTTCGCTGTTCTTTGTCTGCCAAGGCTATTTCACGCTTCATTCGTTCACGCACTGCTTTCTCCCACATTCACACACAATCAAACATATCCTGTCTTGACCTAAGCTGAAACAAACATTGCTCCACATACTGAACTTTTCGTAAATCAAACGACCCATGTATTTATTTATTTTATTTATTTTATAACACTTATAAGGCGCGCAGCTACCCACAAAGGGTTTCCCGGCGCCGGCAATAGCAAAGCACATGACACAACTAGAGAGAAAGCAATCAGCAGGCAATTATTTGTCGAACAACCAAGTTTTTACGCTTTTCCTGAATCTCATATGGTTTTCTTCCTTGCGTATATGGACGGGCAGTGTGTTCCAGAGAGTTGGACCCAGATATGAGAAGGATCTCCCGCCCATTCTAGCCCTTTTGTACCTAGGCACCGCGAAGTTCGCTGCTGTACATGAACGGAGGCTGTGATTTGGGAGATAAGGCTTAGCAAGATCTTGTAGGTACCTGGGGGCAGTACCAGCTTTGATTTTAAACAGATAGTTCAGGGTTTTAAAGCGAATCCGATTTTCTACCCTGAGCCAATGCAGGTCCCTAAGATGTTCTGTGATCCTAGCGGATCTAGGAATTCTGCAAAGCAATCTGGCAGCAGCGTTTTGCACGAGTTGCAAGCGTCTTATTAGTGCTTTGTTTGAACCCAGGTACAGGATGTTACCGTAGTCAAGCCGAGATGTAACTAAGGCATTGACTACGGTCTTCTGGGTGGTGGGTGGTAACATCCAGACAATTTTGCGTAGCCATCTAGGAAAGGTGAAGCACATGCCTGCCACTTTGTTGGCTTGCTGTGTCATAGATAAACTGTCATCTATGATGACCCCGAGATTTCGAACCTGAGAAGCTGGTGGCGGGAGCTTACCTAATGACGCCGGCCATTGGGGATCACTCCAAAGATCTTTAATAGTCCCTAGGAGGAGGATCTCGGTTTTCTCCCCATTTAGTTTAAGTTGGTTAGCCGACATCCAACTAAACACTTCGTGCAGGCCTATTTTTAGTGCAGATGGAGCAGACGGGTCAGATTTAGAGAGTGAAAACAGAATTTGAGAATTTGAGAATTTGTAGTGGCCATTGCAACTCGGGATCAGATCTGGTGTACTTATTCCATAATTTACTGTATAATATAGGGGGAAGACCAAATTTAACATACATCTCCCGATTGGGAGTCCCCTCTGGGGGAGCCGGCTGAGATTCATTTAATCGATAAGTGGTACCATTTCCAAGACAGCACATTCCTCGGAGTGTGCTTAAAACAGGCATGTCAAAATATCACGGAAACGTGATACCACAAAAATGGCACTTAATATATTCCACACAAATGTGCCATTCAAACAAAAACAAGTTCAGAGAAATATCTCTACATGCCTGCCTATGTGAAGTGCACTGCACATATAGTTCAAATCATAGAGTCAAATGTTAGCTAACTCAAAACATATTCAAAAGAGCCACAGTAAGCGTCCGTAGACTATCTTACCAATCACAAGCTTACCAAATTCTCAGATATCCAGGTTCCAACTGCCAAGGTCTTTGATCAAATCAGTCAAACCGGCACTGTACGACAACTCGAACGAACAGGATCTCAGTCGAGGACCGGCGCCACCTGGAAGGTCAGATCAGAAGGAAAGGAAGAAAACACCGTGGGTGCCAAGACTCGGGTCACTCAGTGGCAGCGTACGCGTCCATGGCGAGTTTCCAATCCTTCGTCACAACCTCTCCTTCGGGCATCCGAGTCGCCGATGAGTCCCTTCGTGGTCGCCAATTTGTGGTATTGGGTTCTCCAGGCCTACATACTCCGTAGAATACCCTCTACACCATAACAGATGTTGGCACGGAAACTGGAAAATGCAAAAGACAAGTTTATTAAGACCCCATGGGGTGGTGGTACATTCCTACAGCACCCTTCGGGAATGCAAGAAGTATCACACCGAACATCCGTGCAAGACCTCTTTTATACATTTTTACAGTAATAAAAATGTAGGCGGAACACATTTACAGAGCTTTAGGTACATATATGGTCATTTTTGGAACACAGCCAACTCATGGGAGGGGTTACAACACCACTGGTCAGTTTGGAGGGACATTCCTAAGTGATGACTATCCAACGGCCCGAAAGGGCTCAACTGCGCATGTGCGGGCTTGACCAGTACTAAAAATAGCCTGTTGCTGGGCAAACTCGAGTGGTCAGTGGTACAAAGGAAGGACAAAAGGGCATGCTGGCCACGAGGCGACGCATTCTATGAAATGGCCGCCGTTACATTCAAAATGGCTTCCGACAACCATAGTCAAGATAAGGGAAATACGTGTAGCAAAGCTTAACGCTAACCCGATCACCGTCAAATTACGACATTCTTGCTAGAGGAAAACTCTTCACGATGGTGTAGAGGGCTGTCACTGCAAAGCTTACTTCTTCAGGTTGGCTGTGGCAGTATAAATCGCGGAGGAGATCAGAAAGAAGTGCTGCGTTGGCCATCCCCAGATGACAACTAAAGGATACCAGAGGGAGCTCTCAACAGTCAACTTCCAAGAAGACCAGGCAGAACCTCTGCATCTGTTAATCTCAAATGAGAACTGCAGGATTCCACCACTTCCCATAGCCAAATTGCAGAGGGAGCTCTAAGCAGCGGTAACTTCTTAGGTCCGTTGGATCCTCAGATGAGGACTCAGTGAGGACCCTCAGAACATTTCCTAGTGGGGATTGTGGAGTATTTCCAAAACATTGTTTTTGGAGTCAGAGGCTGTAGGTTGCCTACAAAGATAGTTGACATAAAGTGCTAGAATTGCAGAATTTATTGTGAGGCTTTTTGGGTATAGTACAAGTATGTTGTAGGGATGGGTCAGGAGGCTTTAAAAAGGCCAGGCAGTAGCAGCACGGGCAAAGAAGTATTATAAACAATCTGAACGCTATGACCAGAGCAACCTCACTGCTCAGTAGAGCGCTACAGTTTAAATGAGTCTCTTTGACTGGAATAGAATGTGGAACCAGGGAGAAGGTTATTGGTCAAGACCAGTGACATGGGACTGTGGAGAGGGAAAGAGCTGAGCAAACAAAATAGATAAAGTGGATAATTTAGTTGAGAACTGAATGACAACACATAGCAAATGTTGGCAAATAGTTATTCACTCAGTACATTTTCTAAATAAAACAAATGCCTAAGGAAAGCCTTTGGATCAATTCTTAATCAAAAAGCTGCCAACAAGTGGATCAGAAAGGAGAAGTCTAGATGTTCACAGTGGACGTGCGAAATTCATGTACTCACAATACCATTGCAAGAATTCACAGGATGTTTCTGAGGTTCCTTGTAGCAAAGTTGATTTATTCACAAAGGTACTCTCTTTTAGCCTCAGGTCAAATCCTTGCACTTTCTCCGAGTACATGCTGTAGTGAATTTGTTCCTTTTGGGCATCATGTTATGTGTGTTCATCCTCCCGAGTGCAAGAATGCATATAACAGCTCTACATCAGTGCTTTGAGGATCATTGAAGCAACTAGTAAGAAATATTTCTGCTGTTTCAAGTGGCAAGACAATTTCTTCTCTGGTATTGACTTCGGGGCAATCTCTTGCAGAGAGTCCCTTTTCGAAAAGCACTTCCCTGACATGTATTTTCTTTTTTTAGGTCTCGGCCTTATCCAGCGCATGCGCTGATCTGGCCGAGACCATTTAGTAGCTGCTTTGAGAAGTGCTACTTTCCCGGCGACCAAGACCATTTAGTAGCTGCTTTGAGTAGTGCTACTTTTCCGGTGACCAGCTTACTATCACGTGCACAAGAGCTCGCGCATGCGCGTAATAGCAAGCTGGTGCCCGGCAAGGTAGCACTTGCTAGTTTAGGTGTTTTTAATCCATGCCCTTAATTACAATGGCGACGCACCTTTGAGAGACCCACCCCCCCCAGTTTATCATCCCACTTAAAAGCTGTAGTGCTCCCTCACCACATTCTACAGAGGGTGGTATGCCTTTACATTACGCTGTCATGTCCATCACTTGTCCATGAGCTGTACATGAGAGGTTGCTGAGGGGTTAATGGCAGGACCTCCGGTGAAGCTAGCAGTGCACCACCCCTCCCTTCTTGTTACCCTGTGACGTCAGTCAGCTCAATAGGCCTTCACCTCCTCGTATCCTGACGTGCAGCGTCAGCCTTAGAGACGGGCAGTGCGGCCGCAGCTCCGGCCTGCAGCGTCAGCTCTCCACAAGCGCTATCCAGCAGCGAGGCCTCCGCCGGCTCTTCATTGAAAAATGCAGCCCTAAACAGCTTTCAGACACGGGCCCAGCGGGGAACAAACATCAAAGGCTTCTTTTTATAAAACATGAATCCGAAAAGCTGAAAGACGCATGAGAGCCACGGCTAGCGGCGGGGCAGGTGTTGCACGCCCCCCAGACGCGGTGAACTCCAGCTCTGGCTCCCTGGAGCTCTGCGCCGGCTGTGAATTCCTGCAGGCTTTTGTGATGAAAAAATGTGGGCTGGAAGCTGTGCTTTGCAGAGCAAAAAATACGACATACAGCTCAGTTTGGGCTGTAGTGGCCTCTCTGTGAATGATTGACGCTCTTAGTTGCTCCACACAGAATGAGTCGTCAGAATTCCAACAGCCCTGTGTCTTGACGTATCTAGGGGCTGTATTTGGCCCAACCATCATCTACATGATGTCAATTCAACAACAAGCATTGGCATAGCTAATAGGTCTCGCCTTTGGGACCTTATAAGTGTTTAGCCATGCAACACGTGATGTTGTTGCACCAAGGATATTGTGCTGGATAACTAAACACTTATCAGGTCCCAAAGGCAAGACCTATTGGCTATACCAATGCTTGTTTGTTATGGTTTACTGCTTCTACCTTTTATGGACAGGCACATTTTGATAAAGTTGCACTTTAACTCCAACTAAATTGGAAACTAGGATGAAGTGCAAGAATGTTGCCACAGTTGTAACTTGTAAACTGCTCAGTGATGGCCACCTGCTAATCAGTGCCGAGATAATGTAGAAGGATGAACAAAATTTAACCACGAATTCACACAATATACTACTTCAACCTCTCACACAATACAAATGTGAAGTTACTGGAGAGGATGCACAATGTGGCACCGAATCATGATTTGCTACACGACATGCTATCCAAAATGTCCCTTCTTTAGCCCACACTTAGCCAGTCCTCGACCTAATACACAACTGCATTTTTAATGCAACTCCAACTGTAGTGACGGAAAGTATGTTGGAAGAACTCTACCACCTGACAGTAAATCTTGCTTCAGAAAGAATGAAAACCAGCAGCCTGTAATCAAAGGCTTTGCTGCATTGTAATTGGTGGGGGGAAGCCTGAGTGTGCTTTAATGGTTCCTGCGGAGCAGAGGGACAATGACGAGGGACGACAAGGTGCAGCGAGGAGGTAAGGTATGTTGTAATCTCATGGATTCCCTTAGGTGATACACTCCGTCCTCCCCCTCTCCTGCCCTGTCCTTTAGAACCTTCCCTGGGGAGTTCCAGATAGAATGTTGGAATCTCTGACTGTGTTGATGAGGAGAATGAATGATCGGATTTAAGGTTCCTGTTCTTACCTGCTCTGAAGTCTATGTGTTTTTTGGACTTCAACACTGGCGACGACCTGCGAAGGGGGCAGCTGATCATCCCCCCTTTGTTTATTCTCTCCTCGTGATGTTCTGGCATAGAAAGAAACTGTCCATCTCTAGTTCCAGCTGGTCCTCGATGCTGTCCGAGTCTGAGGGAGTGCCACCTTTGCTGCTCTATCTCTGGCATTTAAGTCATAGTTTGGCCAAATCAGAGTATCGGTTCACAGGGCACACATTGATCTCTGCCATTTGCTCCGCAGATCTCTTCCAAGGGTTGCGAAGACTTTACTGCCACCTGGCCGGAAGTCTGCAGGGAGCTGTGGTGAACTTTCAGAAAGATCCTCTGTCGGCTAGAGCCATCGTACTTTTCCTGTGCATTATTGGCCGCCTGGCTTCCTGACTCACCGTGTCTTTAGACGGCTACCCGGTGTCTCAAGATTTCCTGAAGTTCGTTATTAGCCTCACTCAGGCGGTTACCACGCAGCCCTGCTGACACCCTGCATCGGTATATCGTCTGTCCGAGGATCAGCTTTACAGACTCTCCCTCCACCTTCTTCCTGAACCAGGATTCTTTCGTGAGACTCGCCCCTGTGCCCTTAGCAGGGCGAAACGTTCTTCTTTTCTGGACCAGCCTGGGTGCGCCAATGTCGTGTACCGTGTCATTACCTCAGGCAGCGGCATTTTTGTGATGTTTCATCAGTCTATTTGGACCGCTGCTCCTGCCGTGCAGCCTTTCTTGTGGGACCTGTGTGTTACCTGTCACGACCAGCGTCGCGTCAACAAGCAAGGGGGGCGGCTTTCCTCTGGGGGCTCGACGTGTTATATGCGGGAGGCAGTCCTTCCATCGGAGGCTCCGGAGCACCAACAGCTAGAGGGCCGGTTCTTCCTCTTTGTTTCCTTCGACGCCCCAGACTATGTTGTCCTGCTTCCTGGTTGCAAGTTTAGTGTCTTCGTTCGGAGCGCACTTTCCCTTACAGCGCTTCCCCTGCTAAGGATCACGACCCATATACGGTAGACCCCACTTGTTTCCCTTCGCTCAATTGTTCAGTACCAGGACTTTGGAAGCGCCTTCCACTTCCAAGTAAGGTCTTACATTCTGGGGCCCGTGGGTCATTTTCAGTGCCATTCCCTGTGACACGCGCGCACCCTGTGTACCACCCGTGCTTTCTTTTACCAAATATCTGTTGCACAGGGCCAGGACCTTTGGGATGACATACACCTTCCGTAAGGGTATTGCAGAGTACTGTGTGGGGACCTGTACCGCTTTTTTTTATTTCTTAATGCACTTCCAGTGACATGCTCACATCCTGGTTACCGACCTGTGTTTCAACCAGTATATCGGATTTGCTTCTTTAAATTCCTCTCAGGATCAACTGTATTGTGTTACCACCTGTGACACACACACTCCTGTCTACCAGTTTCCTCCAGTCTTAGCTCTGACATCGCCCAGTATAGCTGCAAGTAATATTCCTTGTATCTGCCTTCATCTATTATTTTCCCTGAGTGTTCCTTTTTCCCCCCACGCTATCCTCTCAAACTTGCCATTATGGGCACTCCAGGTATCTGTCAACCACCATCCTTTCTGAATGAATGTGGTGACCCCGAGATCCACTGGAAGGACTGGACCAAGTTATTTTAATCGTACCTGATCGCAATGGGGGGTGAAAAATTCTCAGTGTTACGGAAACAACATATACTGCTACATAACTTGAGTATTCATGGGCGTAAAGTGTATGATACTCTACCTGAACCCGAAGTGGATGACGATGATGATTTTGATGTGTATGATATCACACTTATGAAGCTAGAGACACACTTTGGGAACAAGGTCAATGTGGTACTCGAACGCCACAAATATTTTAGCAGAGTACAAGGGAAGAATGAATCTATAAATAATTACATTGCAGCTTTGAGAGGTCTTACCCAGTTATGTGAGTTTGGGGATCTCAATGACTCCCTCATAAGAGACCAACTCGTCAGATGCATGAACAACAGCAGGGTTCAAGAGAAACTACTTGCAAAAAACCCCACACTTACAGATGCTATCTCTATTGCGCAATCGATTGAACATATGGCGAAGTGTGTAAAAGAAATGAAAGCTAGAGAAGAAATAGTGGCTCCTGTGCAAGTTGAGGCCACTAGCAGTGAAGTACCTAAAATATGTAATAAAGGGGGCACTAAAAAAATACCATCCACTAAACCCTAAAGAGGGCCACAGATTAAAATGTTTTAGATGTGGCAGCAGCAACCATCTGGCCAACAGCCTCTTTTGTACTGCACAAAACGTTCCATGTAAAAAAAATTAATAGGAGTGGGCACCTAGTCAGAGTGTGTAGAGATGGTGTGAGTAATATTGTCAATATAGTCAATTCTAACAAAGAACCACAGGAAGAACCACCGGCCAAATTTGTGTTTCAATTAAAAGACTGTGATTCTAGCGCAAAACCTAATGACCCCAAGTGTACAATACTCCTTGACAACAAACCATTAGAAGTATAGGCTGATTCCTGTTCACCGTTCACTTTGGTAAATCTTAAGGACTTTGAGAGTTTGCTGGACCGTAACAAGGCAACCTTAAATCCTCCAGATATTTCACCCCAAGGATACACCAGAGACCCTATTCCTCTTTTGGGCATGGTAAACAGCCACATAGACTGTAAAGGTAGATCCACAATAGGCATGGTTTACATAGATGAGTGTGGAGCGAACCTCCGAAGATGGCAACACCAGAAGGAGTTGGGTATCATTCTGGACCCCAATGACAAAAATCAAGTCATCCTAGTTGACTTTCCCAACAATAACAAGCCCTTGCAGGAAACTTTTCCCAATCTGTTTACGGATAAACTTAGTAAATTAATAGACTTCCAACATAAAATCAAAGTTAGTCAAGGTGCCAAGCACGTGGTGCACAAGACACGTCCAGTACCACTACACCTTAGGGAAACGCTTAAAATGGAATTGGATAAAATGTGCGAAATGGGTGTCATCCAACCCATAGAAGCGTCTGAATGGCTAGCACCATTGGTTCTTACATCCAAGGCCAATGGACAAGGTATTCGGCTTTGCGTGGACCTTTGCTGTCTCAACGAGAACATATGGGTAGAGAGATTTCCTCTCCCCAACATGAACGAGATGTTAAGTACCGTGGGCAAAGCATGTTATTTTTTAGTCATCGACTTATCTATGGCCTATCATCAGGTTGAACTTCACCCTGAATCAAGATCGCTGACAGCATTTACTTCACCTTTTGGGGCCTATATGTTTGTAAGAATGCCGTTCGACCTTGCCTCAGCGGCTTCCATTTTTCAAAAAGTGATGCAACAAATTCTTAAAGGTGTCAGTACACCCTCTGTTTCCAAGATGACATACTAATGTACGGAGCTACAGAGTAGGAGCATGATGCAACCCTAAACGTGGTATGCCATAAACTCTCGGATGCAGGATTGACTGTGAAACTGGAAAAATGGAAGATCAAGGTCACATCAGTTGACTATCTGGGGCATACCATTTCCAATGATGGTTTCAGGCCCAAACACAGCTTAATCCAAGCAGTCAAAGATGCTCCATATCCATCGAGTAAAGATGAACTCAAATCTTTTCTTGGACTAGTACAATATATGTCCAAATTCGGGAGGAACTTTGCTGATCTATGTGATTGATTACGCGATCTCCTCAAGAAAAACACAGCGTTTGAATGGGAAGAGAAACACAATGAAATGGTTAAAAGGATAAAACAACGCATTTTGGAATCGCCTGCTTTAAGTACATTTGACCCTAAAAAGAAAACTATACTAACTACGGACGCGTCAGGTAAAGGGTTAGGAGCCATGCTCTCTCAAAAAGGGGATCGTGAAGAAACTATCATAGCATTTGCATCCTGGTCCCTTAGCTCAGCAGAACGAAACTACTCAGTCATTGAGAGGGAGGCATTGGCATGCTTTTGGGCAGTGCACCATTTTAAATTGTTTTTGTGTGGTATAAAATTTGTAATACACACTGATCACAAGCCTTTAACTTTCATGTTTGCGTCCAAACATACCCAAAATGTGTCCCCACTGATAAACAAATGGGTTCTGGGCCTTGAAAACTTCTGCTTTAAAGTAGAATACTTACCAGGTCACCGGTCGTCGCCTTACTCACAAAAACCTGGATGAACGCCTCCTCAGCCCCCGACATCGCCATAGCAATCCCGGATGGTACAAGATCACCCGGAGGGACCGCGTCAACCAAACCGGAGGAGGCATCGCCATCGTCCACAGAAACACCATCCGCATCACGACCAACTCCGACACCCTCACCGCCGCCGAGCACCTTCACTTCCAGATACACACCGACCCCAAGACCACCCTCAGAGGTACTCTCATCTATAGACCCCCAGGACCACGCACACAATTCAGCAAAGCCATCGCCGACTTCATCAGCCCGCTTGCCCTCACATCCTCAGACTACATCCTTCTAGGGGACCTCAACTTCCACCTGGAAAACAACAATGACAACAACACCACCACCCTGCTGGACAACTTAGCCAACCTCGGACTCAAGCAACTGGTGAACTACGCTAGATACACTCTTGACCCCGTCTTCTCCTCCAGCAACCACATCTCCTTCAGCCACTCCACCGGACTATACTGGACAGACCACAGCTGGGTCCACTTCAACTTCATGAAAACCACGACCCACCACCACCCGCAACAGGCTCCCCGAAGATGCTGGAGCAAGATCACCACCGACCAGCTCACCACTTCCCTGAGCCAAAACCCTCCCACCAACACTAAAGACTCCAAGGAAGCAGCCCGCAACCTCACACAGTGGATCACCAACTGCGCCGATGCCCTCGCACCACTGAAGAATCCTCCCAGCAGACCCGGCAGCAAGAAAGCCTCGTGGTTCACCAACGACCTCACAGACTCCAAGAAACCCTGCCGTACCCTCGAGAAAGCCTGACACCACGACTAGTCACCAGAGAAAATGGCAGCCCTCAAGAACGCCATCCGCAAACACCACCAGCTGATCCGCACCACCAAAAGGACAGCATTCAAAACACGACTAGACAACAACACCCACAAAAGCAAGGAACTCTTCAGCATCGTTAAAGAGCTCTCCAACCCCAGCAACAGCAACATCCCGCCCTCGCAAGACCTCTGCAACGCACTCGCCTCGTTCTTCCACCACAAGATGGCCAACATACACAACAGCTTCGGCGCCCAGACCATGCACCCAACCACCGAACCTACACCCCCCACCACCACCCTCTGCGCCTGGACCCCCGTCAGCACTGAAGACACCACCCACGTGATGAACACCATCCACTCCGGCTCCCTATCCGACCCCTGTCCACACCACATCTTTAACAAAGCCGCCTCCATCATCGCACCCCAACTCCGGAACATCATTAACAACTCCTTTGCATCCGCCACCTTTCCGGAGAGCTGGAAGCATACGGAGATCAGCGCCCTCCTGAAGAAACCCACCGCGGACCCCACGGACCTCAAGAACTTCCGCCCCATCTCGCTCCTCCCTTTCTCCGCTAAAGTCATCGAGAAGACCGTCAACAAACAGCTAATCGCCTTCCTCGAGACAAACGGCTCCCTCATCCCGTCACAGTCCGGATTCCGGGCAAACCACAGCACCGAGACCTCCCTCATCGCAGCCACCGACGACATCAGGTCCCTGCTCGACAACGGAGGAACTGCTGCCCTCATCCTCCTCGACCTATCGGCCGCATTCGACACAGTCTGCCACCGCACCCTAACAAACCCCCTCCACCGCGCCGGGATCCAAGGAAAGGCCCTTGAATGGATCACCTCCTTCCTCTCCGATAGAACTCAGAGAGTCCGCCTCCCTCCCTTCCGCTCAGAGGCCACCAATATCATCTGCGGCGTACCCCAAGGCTCCTCACTCAGCCCCACCCTCTTCAACGTCTACATGAGCCCTCTCGCAGCCACCGCACACCAACACAACCTAAATATCATCTCCTACGCTGACGACACCTAGCTGATCCTCTCCCTCACCAACGACCCCACCACCGCCAGAGCCAGCCTCCAGGAAGGAATGAAAGACGTAGCGGAATGGATGAAGCTCAGCCGTCTGAAACTCAACTCAGACAAGACGGAAGTCCTCATCCTCGGACCATCCCCCTAAGTCTGGGACGACTCCTGGTGGCCCCCTGCACTGGGAACCGCCCCAAGCCACGGTCCACGCACGCAACCTGGGTTTCATCCTGGACTCCTCCCTCACAATCACCAAGCAAGTGAACCCCGTCTCGTCATCGTGTTTCAACACCCTGCGCATGCTCCCAAAGATCTTCAGGTGGATCCCCCCCAAAACCAGAAAGACGGTCACCCAGGCACTCGTCACCAGCCGACTGGACAACAGGAACGCCCTCTATGCTGGTACCACAGCCAAACTACAGGAAAGACTCCAGCGCATACAGAACGCTTCTGCACGACTCATCCTGGACATCCCCCGACACAGCCTCATCTCTGCCCACCTGAGAAAGCTGCACTGGCTCCCCGTCAGCAAAAGGATCACGTTCAGGCTCCTCACCCATGCTCACCAGGCCCTCCACGACATGGGTCCCAAATACCTCAACAACCGCCTCACGTTCTACACACCCACCCGACAACTTCAATCCGCCAGCTTTGCCCTCGCCACCTTCATCGAATTCACAGAACCACCACCGGAGGAAGATCTTTCTCCTACCTGGCGGCCAAGATGTGAAACTCCCTCCCCACCCACCTTCGACTGACCCAGGACCATCTCTCATTCAGGAAGCAACTCAAGACCTGGCTCTTCGAGCAGTAGCAGTACGCCCCCCCCGCGCCTTGGGACCCTTGCGGGTGAGTAGCACGCTTTATAAATATGTTGTTTGATTGATTGACCAGGTCCTGAGAATGTAGTTGCGGACTATTTATCTAGATCACCTCCCATTAGCAATCACTGCGAGGAACCGTTAGATGTTCCCATTCTTTCAATGCATCTTCCCTCACTAACAGAAGAAGAATGGGATGAGAAGATGAAGAAAGACAAAGTCATGGAGGTACTCAAAGACTTCATCATCAACGGTTGGCCAAAAAACCTTTCTGAAGTTCCTGATATTGTTAAAGATTATTGGGAAGTGAGACTTGAACTAATCCTCATGTCAGGTCGGATACAGCGGGTGATAAGGTCATTTCACCCATGGACTTGAGGAAAAAAATAATCGATCTGCCCCTTGAGGGACAATTAGGCAGGAGCCTCACAAAAAACAGAGTTAGAAGTTGCTTTTGGTTTCCTAAAATTGATTCAATGATTGAACTCAATGTCAAAGAAGGCTCCAGCTGTGCTAAAAGCGACAAGAACAAAGTCCTTCACAAAGCCCCTCTCTCCCCTGTGGATGTCCCCATGGTAACATTGGACCAAATTAACTATAGACATAATTGGCCCAATGGAGGCCTTGGGTCCCAAGAAAAAGTTTATGTTTGTTCTCGTCGACTACACCTCTGATTGGGTAAATTTCAAGTTTACGTTATCCACCACAATGATCAATCTCATCTCTTTTCTAAATACATTTTTTGTCTATGAAGGTATTCCAGCAACCCTCGTAACGCACAATGGAGTGCAATTTGTGCCTGAGACAATGAGAGAATTCTTGGATGAACTAAATATAAAACACGAGAAGACTGCCCTCTATTGTCTGAAAGCAAACTGTATGGTAGAGAGGGCGAATCGCATGGTGAAAGAACACATTCAATTGACAATCACCAATGGGTTCAATGTTGAAGATTCCCTTAGAGAGTGTATATGGGCATACCACACCACACCCAACAGCGTCATGGGAGTGTCTCCCTTTGTCTTCCTGAGAGGGAGGGAACCTAGCACAAAAATGAACCCCAGGTGGTTGGAGGGCGGGAAAAGTACTTCTCCTGATCTAGACCAAAGCAAAGAGAAAGTCCACCTACATCAACAAAAATACAAGTTGTGGGATGACAAAAAACATGGGGTCAAGAATCTTGATTTCAAAGCAGATACACCAGTGGTTGTCAAGAAACCCACTCATGTGCAACCCGGGTCGAGCAAGTACTATGATCCCCTACGAGTGGACAAAGCAGGCAAGAATGTAGTTCGCCTAGAGAATGGGCAAACACGGTCCTGTGCAGGGGAACTAGTGGACATCTGCCACCAGGAACGTCTCAGCTTTTCCAAACCTGTGCACACAAAGAACACTCCTGTGCTCATGCACCAATACACACAAAGAGGCAGTCGTGAAAGAAAAAGTAGTGCTTCAAATCTGTTCAATGCTTATCATACAGTGCCCACTTACCTTACTTAGAAAGAGACCCACACCTAAATGTTACTGGGCATAAACTGTATGAATTAGTTCTAAAATTAATCAAAAATAGACATCATTCAAAGTGAAGTTTACGCCTTAAGGTGAACTACCACAGGCGAATTTTGAGTAGTCATGCACTCACACCAGATCTAGAGTATAAGTGAGAAGTGTGCCATCAACTGTGCCCCTCCAGCAATGCGTTGGTTAGTCGGTTGCACTGGGCATTGATGGAGTTGCCTCTACCGACATACCAGGAAAGCTGAGTATCTGCACAGCCTCACATGGGGTTTCCAGTGTGGCAAAATGTAACTAAATAAATCTATCCATCTATCTATATCTCATACAGACCACTACCATGACAATTTAGTGGTAGCTGGTTTTGTGGATTTGGTACATTTGTGGATTTATATAAAACCGTGATACTGTTGATGAACAAACCCCAAAGATCGTAAGGATGAAAAAAACACACAACTTTACTCTTGGACAAACATAAGCAAACCTCACTGCACAGAAATGTAGAGGACATCTCTGCCTACACAATCTCTCACAACCATCAATTTTTTAAATCCTCCAAAAGGACTTCCTAACACAGTTGTTTAACAGATACAGACCATACTATGAGAGGACCGTACAAGCATGCACACTAAATGGACTACTAGAAAGCATAAATATCTGTGTAACGGATGCTGCAAGTAAGAACAATGTTCCCAGAACAAAGTTTTCATTTTAGAAAGTGACGCAAACTTGTTTGCTTATTTGTTCATCTGTTTCTGAGTGAGACTGGGGATGCCCATGACAAATGCTAAATAAGAGATGTGGCACCTGGTCATTAATTTAGGGAGGTGGTGAGCACCGCCACTTATTTTTGAGGTCTGTGAGTTATTTTCCATCATCAGACTTTGGCCCAGAGCAAGAGAGGAAGGCAGAATAGATTTAAAAAAACGAGGAAGAGAAAGAACAAGCATTGGCATAGCCAATAGGTCTTGCTTTTGGGACTTTCTAAGTATTTAGTTATGCAGCACAATATCCTTGGTGCAACAAAATCAACTGTTGCGTGGCTAAACACTTATAAGGTCCCAAAGGCAAGAGCTATTGGCTATGCCAATGCTTGTTTTTAAATCGTTTTATTAGCATTTCAACTGTAGGTATTGCACATCCTGAACAATACGTACATTACATGTTATGAGACACATTTCCTGAGTCAGCATTATAGAAAATAGCGTGTGCTGGACCAAGAATATCAATCCTCTAGCATCCTATACCTGCGTTCAGTCGCAGCATCTACATCTGTAGCGTTATACTTCAGCTAATTGGGCTTAGCAGAACTTGAACAGTAACCAATAACCTCCCCCCTACCTCCCCCTCCTTCGTACCAATACCAGTCCGTTTTGTTGTGATTATCAATGTTCGAACATGAAGTTTCTTTAAACAGGTGTCGGGTGTGCCTGTCCAGGTTTCCGCCAGATTTATCCCTTTGAATGTCAGCCCTGTCATGAATATGCTGAGTAGGGTCCTCATCCTGCAGATCTGTTATCATGGACGCTCAAGCCAGCCTATCGTCCTCTGCTTTTTTGTCTGTCCTTACGAATCGCATCCGGACCAACTCTATCGCCCATTCATTTATATTTTGTAGCCAGTCTAAATGTTTTTTGGATCCTCGTTTCATCCAGGCAATTACTATTCATCTTTTGGCGAGCACCAGCCCCAGATTTACAAAGCGTCTGCTCAATTTTTTGTTTTTAGGAGCTGGCAGTAGTCCCGGTAGCACCGTCTTAATATCCCATGTAATAGTCCAGTCTGTGGCCCTCCCAAATCTTTCTAGGACTCTCTCCCAGTAAAACTACAATGTGGGGTAAGTCCAAATCATGTGAATGAAATCCACCCCTTGTGTGGGACATCTAGGGCAGCAGTCCTCCCGGGCGGGGTATATTATACGTAATGTGCGTGGGGTTAAATATACCTGATGTATGACGTTGTAATGGAGTAATTCAAAGAAAGCATTCGTGCTTACTTTGTGTACCCCACCATGTATCTTTCGCCACTCCGCCTCCGTTAGGGGCTCTTCCGGACATCGTCCCATTTCTGCTGAAGACTTAGTGGCTCTCTTGGGAGATCATCTCTTAAACCCCTATACAAGCGGGAAACTAGTTGCTTTCCCTGTAGCATTTCTATCATAGTTTTGAGAATGTTAGTAACGGGTGGCTCGTCCGGAAAAGTCTGCCATAGCTCTTGTGCGACCCTCGATATTTTGGCATTTTGTGAAACTTGGTCCGGGCCCAGGTCAAATACAATTTGTGCCTCTTTACAGATTGGAAAGTGACGATTATTGTACAGGTCCCCCATCAGTAGACAGCCACCCTCCCTCCAGCGACCAACGGACATAGAGTCTGAAATTGCTGCAAATGGACGGACCGCTCATAAAGGCATGTCTGGTGCATACGGGCTTGTTGAACTACCCTACGTAATGCCTGCTCCCAGACAGTTGCCACATGTCGTATTATAGAGGGATAGATATCAGGGATCGAAGATGCCATCATTAATATGCGATCAGCAATTCTCTCCCATACCTTCTTCCCTGACATGTATAGTACATCACTGCATGCTTACTCTTGAAGGAACCGTGCATGCGAGCAGAAGTGGCCAGTGCAGTGCTTGTTGCAGCTTGCTCGTCCAGCTGCTTTGTCTCTCATATTTTCCTTTCCTCTCTTTGGTCCTTTGGTGAGCCTGCATAACCTTGCACAACCTCATATGGTCTCCAGTGTCACAACATACCCCATTTGTATTGTGTGATGCTCTATGCCTGAAACCTGTGCTGATAGAAATATAAAAACATACAGGAAATGGGCACAGAAAGTGCTGGAGAGCATTGACATGCATTGGCTCAGGTCAGCCTGTAGGACCACACCTGTGGAGCTGAAAGGAAGGTGGTGAATAGTGAGTGGGCTATGAGGAGAGAGAAAAGGCAGTAAAACAACCTTCCTGGTCCCTAGAGGAAGCATCAAGTTTTTAAATTTTCTTTTGCATTGGGATGCAACAGGACAGTAACAGGCTTGCATTAGGTCAATAAAATTAAAACAGAAGGTCAACAGAATTGATGTGTTGAACTGGGTATATCACTACCTACCTACTGTGCTACCAACCCACTTTCCCCTAACCAATCCTAGTGAGTTTCATGCTTGTTGGAGATTATAAATTGAGTTGTCCCAATCCTCCAAATGTATCTCCAAACTAACTTGAAACTACCTTGATCATGCCAATAAACTCAGCCCTCTATTGGGGCCAAGAGACAGATGGATGTAAGGTGTCCACCAACCACCAGGAGGAAAAGTTAGAGGTGGTGGGTGCTGGCTATGAAAACTGGCCCCACTTCATGACCTGTCACTTGTGTCCAAAGTTTGACACACAGTCAGATTACTAACCTATTTACTGGGGTAGCAAAAGAGCTCCCAGTGAAAGGCCTGTGCCCAGGGTTCTCGGTGGTTGTCCCACAAGCCCTTTAACTGCCATGGTATCTAGTCACATGTGTATAAATCTAGTACCTTAAAGACAAGTCACATTAGTTGGTCACATCCATGCTGACGTAACCCAACATAGGCCTCCTGGAAGTTAGGCAAGCCCAAGTCTGGAAAAGAAGGGACAACTGCTGGCTTACCTTTTCAGGGTGCTGTCTACTCCTTTACAAGTATTGTTACAGAAGAGTGAGCTCTGAAGGAGGAAGCTCAAGCAAAACAAGTTAGACGACCAGGATGATCAGCTACCTTTGGCAACATAGGCAATGTGAATGATAAAAGGCCTTTAAAATGGACCATGGAAAGATCTTGGAGTCACAAAAGAAACACATAGACTAGAGAGCAATCCAGTAAAAGAGAGTGACACAGCCCCGTCGGAGACAACTCCAAATGCGCGAGGACCATATAACTCACTTTAACAACAGTAGTACCCTCAGTTAAACATGACAAGCAGCAGGCCATTGTAGTTAATGATGAGAGCTTAGGGCCAACTTCAAGCAATTGACCTAATAGGACAACGACCAGAGCCTCCATATCTGAATGGAGCCCTGCCGGAGCCCTGATGTCACTGACAAAAGGTACAGAATTGGAGAACTAGAAGAGTTGTAAGTATTTTAACAGATTAGACACCCATTGGCAATCTGTTAGCTATAATAGTGCACAGAGCCACCTCACAGGGTGCTTCTAAAAAGTGACTACAGAACAGATAAGAATTTTAGAAGTAGCAAACAAGAACCTCAGCCCATATACATCCAGACCTGTCTCCAAACAGACGATCCCTGTGATTAAATCCTTTCAGCCACAGTTGAAAATATTGAAATGAACACAGATGCTGGGAAGGATTCAAGCGTCAAGCAGACTACTGTAGACATATTCCCAAACTGCATCAACTATCCCACTGAATTTTCTGAATGTTGACCTAAGGGACATTTCTAGTCTGCCTTTTGGAGGTTGCCAAGTTAGCTTGTTTGAGCCTACAAACATTTACAGGTGTCAGAATATTGATCCCAGTGGGTTAACCCATGTGATTTCGGGAAATGTAACTGTTAGGTTTGATTCCTAATGCATCTTCTTTTCTTTCTGATGTTGAATAAGTCTTTGTGAATTCGTTGACGGTATTACCGCCCTTTAACTACTCTGCCATTAATATGCAATATTCTAAATCAAAATTAAATCTTTGTTACTAGCACCCCGCATTGAACAGTTCTCACACAAGTTGACATAGCTACTGCTGTGTAGTTCCTACGATTCCGTAGGATCTGCACATTGTTTGGACAACATAAACTAGGGGCTTGGTGTTAAGACTGATTCCTGACGCCCCCACAGGATATGTTGGCCAATAGACCAGCTAGCTCACAGTGCCATTGTAAGCCCCCCTAATCTATCAGGGAGCAAATGGTTTCTGGCAACCAATGAACATGACAACCCTGACCCGTCCAGGATTGTAGAAACAGTAAAGAACTTTTCGCTCTGTCACTCATGCTTACTTATTCTCCAGGAAAAATACAGAAAATACACAGTGGGACATTTTCAATAATATATATTGAACCAACGTGCTGCAATGATTAGCAGACAGAAGCAGATAAACATGATTACAAGCACCAACAGCGTAAATAGTAGATATAGTTCTACCATTGTGCTAAAATGATGTATATATGCAGGCATATAAAATAAGGCAGTAATCCAGCGTACTCCTATGATGAAACCCTATTCTAAGTGTACTTAAGTGTGGGTAGGTCTAAAGCCAAGAATCCCCCAAGGGACGATCCAACCCCATTACCTTATGGGATAGAGTGAAGGACCCCGTCTTAATCACAAACCGGACACCCCTCATGAGATGTCAGACTACTGCGATGAGATTTCTCAGCATGCAAGGACCCTCTGTGTTAGCGAAAGTGCCTCCTCTGGTAATCTATTGGGAAGGTAATCTTTTATAATAGAAAGCACTCTTGCGATGTGGTATAGATTAGTGATGTTATGGATATGTAGATAGCCATGTCGCCCCGTGGATGAAGATAGTGATGACATTTGTATATAGTGCGAAAAGAGACCTTGTACATGAGGTTCAGGGCGTATGTTAATGTTGCGTGAAGCTAGATGTGAAAATAAGTTTACCTTCAGAGAAACCAATCCAACATTGTCGTTCATGCAAATATGTGCAAAAGGTCACAGCTGAAAATGTTATTTCTGAGGACAAAGTAAGTAATAAGCTGCTTGCCTACACTGATCTAACTGGGGAATATAACACTACATATATGCAGGAAGCCACCAGGTCTAAAATACTGGCAAAAAGGTAAATGCCTTGAAATAACTTTGCAGCAAAGTGTGTACTAGAATGCAAAGGATAGAAGTATTCCTTCAAGCTACGAACACATATGTGTGGCTAAATGGGCAATGTCCTAAAACTAAATCGAGGCACCCCTTAATCGCATATGTTAAAATAACAACAACCACGCTTTCTTTTTTGTTTTATTTTTTTTATTACCATTGTTGGGTCATTTGACAAAACAAATAATACATTCACAACATTAAAAAAAATAGACATTCAATATCTTCTTTTACAATATTATTTGATGATAACGGGTAGGTGGGTAGGGTAGGTTCCCAATAAAAAATATAATAAGAATAAAAAAATAAAAACATTATTCCTCTAAATACTCTTTAAGTACTCCCCAAGTCAGTATACCTAATCGTTTTTTCCTAACACCCTTTAGCGCATACAAATTCCATTCTAATTCATATATATTAAACAATTTCCTTCTCCAAAATCCAAACATCGGTGCTTCAGGTTGTAGCCATTCTGTAGCAATACATAGCCGAGCTATAGTCATAGCCACAAATAAAAAATTCTTAAATTTACATATATTCTCATTTTCATTAACACTTTGCCCTCCCCCTACTAACATAAGTGCAGGGGATATTTTAAGCGGATGGTGAATGACTAAGGATATAAACCTTTCTTTACTGGATATGAAAGACGATAATTTCGAGCAGTTGTCAAAAACATGGACAATATCTGCATCTTCCCCTCCACACCGAAAACATTTTCCATCGTACGTAGGCCCCCATGTTGCCAAACGCTTGGTAGTATAGTATAATCTGAATATTGTCTTATATACCTGAGCTTTCAAATTGGCCGACAAACATATATCCTTAGCGATCAAAATATAATCCACAATATTTAGATCAGTTTCCTCCAATTGATTCTGCCAATATACATTATATTTGTTGAAATCATCTGGTTTGTAATCCATCAGCAATCGATATATCATACCTATCCTTTTGTTTGATTGAATTGCCTCTATTATTTCATTGGGGCTGGGTCTATTTAATTTCTTTGAACAAAAGTCTCTAATTTGGAGATATTTAAAAAAAGAAGACTGAGGTAAATGGAATTTGCTACTCATATTAGAAAAAGATTTAAGTATTCCATCCGTATCATATAGATCTCCGATTCTGCCCACCCTTTTCTTGCTCCATTCCTTTGCTACATTATCCCAGAATATTGATGGAAGTATTTTTTCCGCAGAAAGGGGAGTATAATACACAATTCTCTCTAGCTTCATTATCCTTGCAACCCTTCTCCAAACTTTATATGCAGACTCGACCACCTTAAACCAGGTGTGTTTGTAGTAATTCCCCTCCAACTCTTTTAACAAACATCCCTTCGCATGTTCCCCTAACAATAGATAGAATATCGATGGGGATTCTGCTGGATCCTCAATTTGTTCTCCCGTCAACAATTTTCTCATTCTTTGTAGAAAACAAACATAATAATAAAACACAAAATCCGGGATCCCACGCCTTCCTCTCTCTATAGGCAAGGTCAGCCATTTCATTACCACGCTTTCAGTTCTATTCTGAAGCCCTAGCGCAAAGTATGACATTCACTAAAATATAAATGCTTTTTTAAAATCCTGCTGGAACTATATGCATTATACATTGTTACAAATTTCTCCAAAATTCCTTTTAGTAGAATGACTATAGTCTTTATAAATGTTGTTCATAAATGCCTATGCTAATTATAGCGATTTCCCGGGATTGGATGTGAAAAGCTTAACCTTGAATGGGGCACAGGAGACACACCTGGCAGACAATATGGTTACCAGTTTGCCATTCTAAAACTGGAACAAGTAATGAACAGAGTAGCATTTTCACTGTGCAATGCTTTTGCATTGGAAGCTATTATACACTGTATCAGAGTATTGCTGCTCTTGACTGACCCAGGCTTAAGTTGACAGCAGAATAAGGTTTTACAAGCATTTGTACTGCCAATCTGCACTCATTTGAAGAGGCAGTAAACAGTGAAGCAGTGCCTACACTAGGGCAGTGTGAGTGTACTGCACCTGCATAGACACCTTTCCAGCGAGAAAAAAATAAACAAATTATGCATTAAAGCAAATTCTACATCTATCTTACAGTGCATTTTGAAAATATGATCATAGTGGTGTTTGCTTTAAGCGGAAGAGATATGTATGCCTTTGGTTAGGCATAAATTATATGTATGGCCTTCACAATGTTCAGCTATCTCTACGTCTGCCCACAGGTCAGGCCTCAGACACCTCTGCTATACTTCATGCTCCATCACCAAGAACAAGAGCCACAACTAAAAATGTCTGTCCAATTTCTTCTAAAGTTGCCCTGTGTTTAGGACTTCAGGGCACCCTTTAAATATTTTGACAACCTACACATGCAAAAAATGGGTTGTTACTTATAAAGTGAAATGAACGTCCTAATGCATCTTGGCGCTGAACTGACTAACATCAGAAAAGTTATGAAGATAATCAATAAAACATATTTATTTTAAGAGCGTTTCTCTATTTTGCACAGGCCGAAAGAGAGTACATTCTGAAACAAGCATTTACAATGCAATGGTCTCGGCATTATTAAAGGTAGAGCTATTGGCATTGTTCATGACATTTTTTGTGTTTTTTTTTAAATCATAAATAGCATTGTCATTTACATTACCAATAGCTTAATTGTTAAATAAATGGCATTGTCATTTACAATGCCAATAGCTTAATCGGTCGCATATGCATGACCTATTGCATTTACACCCACACAGAGCCACACACATACACAGCCACCCACACAGTCATTCACATAGAGCCAACCACACACACAGAGCCACCCTCACACAGACAGAGCCACCCACACATAGAGCCACCTACAAAAAAAGCTATCCACACAGAGCCACACACACACAGAGACACACACAGAGCCACACACACACACACACACACACAGAGCCACACACAGAGCCCCCCCCACACACAGAGCCCCCCCCACACACAAAGCCCCCCCCACACACACAGATCCCCCCCACACACACTGAGCCCCCACTCACACAGAGCCCCCCACTCACACAGAGCCCCCCACTCACAGCGAGAGCCGGGGGAGGAGGGTGGAGGGAAGGGAGAGAACTCAAGAGGAGAGCCAACGCGAAGAGGGAGAGCAAGCAGAGGTGGAGGAAAGCAGCACCAGCGAAGGGAAAGAGCACTGCAAGAAGAAGGGGAGGCAGTTCATGTCTAGGGAGGGCAGACAAGTGACGGAGGAGAAGGAACAGACAGGCGGAAGGAGGGTGATTCTAGAGGCGACAGAGAGGGATTGGAAAGAACTGAGACGTGAGAGACGAGACAAAGACGAGCAGAGGCGACCAGACCAGTCGGAGAAAGAATAGAGAAAGATGGCTTATCTGTAAAATTGCCATTCATTTTAGAATCGTCGTTAATTATTATGCAAACTTGTAAATGATGTCGATTTTTATGATAAACTGAGAATAAATGCTTTTTATGTTTTATCGTGTTTAATAAACCGATGATAAACTATTATTTTGATAAACAGTAGATCAGCGGGAGCAAGCAAGAGCCGAGAACTGCTGGGGTAGAGAGCCGGAAGTGGGTTCTAGGTCAAGGAATGGAGAGATAGCAGAGGTGTGGAGAACAAGAAGAGAGAGAGAGAGAGAGAAAAAAAGAAGTAGGCGAAAGAGGAAGCAGGCAAAGTGCAAAAGCGGGGGGGTGGGGGCAGTGAGCAGAGGGGGAGAGGGACAGGTCTGACCGGAAAAGAGAGGGCAGACAGAGACAGAAGAGGGTAGAGCTGAGGGCAGCAGCGAAGAGGGGAGGGGGAAGGGAAGGCTTGAGGGATGGGTACAGGGCAGACGGAGGGACATGAGAAAGCGAAGGGGAGATGGAAGAGGCGAGGGTACAGACAGAGCAGAATATATAGAGGGGGTGGAGGTGAGTTTAGGAGAAAGAACGGAGATAGGACTAAAGAGAGGGAAAGAACAGAGGGGTGCGAGGGAGAAGAAACAGCAGCGACACCAGGAGAGAGGAATACATCCAGGGGAGCAGGGAGAGGATAAGAGTGTGGAGAAGCGAGATCAGAGGGAAGGAAGATGGGGGAGAGGGCTGGGGACAAGTAGAGAACAGGGGAACTCCAGAAACCGGAGGTGAGGAGGGATGCGTGCACTCTGAGGAGAGAGGGCAGAGGGAGCACGTGGAGGCGAAAGGAGAAATCTGAAAGAGGGTGAAAGAGCGGGCGCTGTGATGAGATATGAGGGGTGGAGGTGAGGGTGGGTGGGGGTCAGAGAGGAGCGGATGAGGAGATAAAGTACCGGTCTGAGTTCATGAATGAGAGCTGGGCTGGTGGGGAACTGGAGGTGTGCCTTGTAGAAAATACATTGATTCATATCCTGGATAGAAATGAATAACTAGGAAAAAGTTCAGGAGAAAAAACAGACTCATGGGCAAACAACAGGCAGCTGTACCCTACCATCTCAGACACTCTTGACCCTGCTTGAAATACCTGGAATTCGTCGAAGAGAAATTGCACTTTACTTCCGGAAGTTTGTGTCGCATCACAAACACACAGTAGTACCTAGCAGTTACGGAAACGTGTGCTTTAAGACACACCGTTTCTAAAAGCAGTTTAAATGGAGTTAAGGACATCCAAAAAGTGCCGTCCAAAGTTAACCGATGTATAAATCTTTTTTAACATAGTAGTATTAAATTAGGGTTCAGATCTACAAAATTAAAAACCATGATGCATAGCAAGATGCACAGCAAGATGCACAATTCCCCCCAATACTGTAAGCACAAAACAGAAGGCACAAAAGGAGAGTATTAGAGAGTGTTTTCGAAGTCACAGGACACGCCATCACTGAGTCAACCAAATTGTGAAAGGGTAGAGGGTACACCAAGGCCATCACATGACCTTACCTGTAATCCTCGCCATCGACCAGAGGTAAGGACTTCAAGGGAAGAAGCTGACCAGGACCTGCTAGACTGCCACTACTCCCTTCCAAAGAAGTTGAACCGCCTATTCCTGAAATGCCTTCAGCGATGATGGACTGCGGCAAACCGGCCACCGAGTGCTCCATGAGACGCCTTGCATATGGGATCTGATTTGCCACTGACTGGATGAGCGAGGGCGCAAAGATTTGAGCAGAACTTAGAGGTATCTGGTGTGGCATGTGCTGAGACACCGGTACACTGGCAGGATAGTGAGCAACACCCTGAGCCCTGTTGTGTACAGTTGGGGGCTGGGACATGACAGAAGCTGTCAAGCTGATCTGGCTAACAGCGGCTGAGGCAGGGGGAATTGGGCTGACAGCCGGGATCTGCTGATTACTCATTCCTTGAAGCACAGGTTCCAATCCTTGAGCCTGGGGTTTTGCGGGAATGGGGGCCTTCTGCCCTGCCATGTCCAGTTGCTGAGGAAGGCTCCGCGGGCCCATCGGCACCCCATGGGGCTGAAGCGGCTGCAGGAGAGGTGCGGTTAGAGTGGGGGCACTCTGCTGCATGACGGAGGGCATTCCTTCGTTAATAGCTGCTGGTGCTCGCTGTGCCGTGGAGGGCAGATTCAAGTGCTGACCCACTGCCATATTATGACTGGACTGCGACACAGTGGGCAGATTTAAGGATTAACCCACGCTGTGACTGACAGGCGTTGCAAGGGGGAGATTTATTTGCTGGGGCACATACTGACTGGTGGCCACTGACGTGGGCATCATCGTGGGTGCATGTGCAGCAGTCATAGCAGAGGCCGTGGATTGTGCTTGTGCGGCTGTGGATTGCATGTGTGCCGAAAGATTATGCCCGGGGGCCGGGAGCCCTGGCTGTCCTGGCGCTACCAAGGTCCGCAGCTTATGGGGGTGCTGCAAGTAATCGGCCACGCTCCCTGTAACAGTAGTCTGAGCAGCCGCCAGCCGGCATGGCGATGAGGGCGGAGCGAATCTGCTGCTGGGCTGCATAGTGGAGCTGCTGGGGCAGAGTCTGTACAGGCTGTGAATAGGGGGGGGGGGTGTTGGTGCACTGAAGGCACGGCCCCCATACTATGACCAGCCAAAGGGTTCAATGGAGGTTGGTAGCCCGGCTTTTGCTGTCCATAGCCGCCTTCAGGCGGGTGCGATTGTGCTGGCAAGGTGGCACTCTGAGCCCCGGGCTCCGAGTACCCCTGCTGCAGACCGGGGCCTGCGCACTCCGTATAGTGGCTCAGAGTGCTGCTGGCGGAGCTCTCGCTGGTGCTTTCCCTCTCCTCGGCCGCCTGCCTGACACTCTCCACCACCCTGTGAGGGGCCTCCACAGGCTGCTCCCGCTTGTAGTACTTGGTGCAAGTCCAGCGGCCCTTGCGGAAGGGCTAAGAGCTAGAGTCCACTTTCACCACCCGGAACCATGATGTGGCCGCCGCCGTGGCGGGAGCTGCGGGGGGAGGGGGCTGAGTTTGCGGCTGCCCCACGGCCGACCCCAGCGCGGCGGCCGCCACCGCCGCCTGCGCCACCTGTGCGAAGGAGCCCCCGGAGGCCGGATGGGGGGCTATGTGCACAGCTCCAGGGAGGTTGTTCATCATGTTTTTTTTTTGTTTTTTTTTAAAGGTTTTTGTAGAGCGCGTAGTAACCCGTGAGCATCCCAGCGCTAGAACCTAGAAAGTCAGGAGGGAGCAACAGCGGAAGAGACAGGAAGATCAGGGGAAGAGGAGAGTTTTCAGTGCTTTTCTAAAATGGAGGAGGTTTGGTTCTGTTCTCAGTTTCCGGGGGAGACTATTCCAGTGGTTTGCTGTGTTTACCGAAAAGCGGCGGCCTCCAGACCGGGCTTTTTTCACTCTATGAACGGTGATGAAGTTCTCGTGGTTTGACCGGAGTGACCTGGTAGCTTTGTAAGGAATGATGAAGTTTTTAAGAATGGATGGACCTTTGTTGTGAAGGAGTTTATGTGCCAGGCAGAGGGCCTTGAAAACCACCCTCTCTCTGACTGGGAGCCAGTGAAGTTGCTTCAAAGCTGGCATTGCTGATGATCTGGCCGGGGTGTTAGTAAGAAGTCGGGCAGCAACGTTCTGGATTCTTTGTAAGGTGTTGAATGTGGCTTCCGGGGCTCCCAAGTAGATTGCATTGCTGTAGTCCAGTCTAGACTAAATAAGGCCCTGGATCAGCAGTTTCCGGGAAGTGGGGGGGAGCAGGGGAAGCACCTTCCTGCATGCCCTGAGAAGTCCAAAGCTGGGTTCTGAAGGTCAGATCTTTCTCAAGCCATTCATCCAGGCTCTTAACCTCGTCTTTGGGAGCAGGGGGATCACCTAAGCAGGCGGGCCAGATGTTGGGCGGCAGGGAGGGCCCTTTTTGTCCATGCAGCAAGATTTCGGTCTTGGACCCGTTAAGTTTCAGTGCTGAGGTGTTCATCCAACCATGGATTTCAGTAAGACAGCTGTGGAGGTTGAAGGGTTCTTGGTTGGGGTGTGAGATGGTCACCACCAGCTGGGTGTCGTCGGCGTAATTGATAATCGTCACTCCAAACGGGGTGACCAACTCCTCCAGCGGGGACATGTAAACGTTGAATAACGTCGGGCTAAGTGATGAACCCTGCGGTACTCCACAGCGAAGGGGGACCGCAGGGGAGTGGCTGTCATTCTCCCAAACTTGGAAGGAACGGCCGTTGAGGAATGACGCGAGCCACTTCAGGGCCGTGCCCTTCACTCCAATGTCTCTCAGACGCTGGAATAAAACCTGGTGATTGACAGTGTCGAAGGCCGCACTGAGGTCCAGGAGGATCACTGCCACTGATCCTCTTGTATCTAGAATGCTTCTGGCCTTCTCCACTGCCGCCAGAAGGGCGGTGTCAGTGCCCTGGCCTGGACGGAAGCCTGTCTGAGAGCTCCTAAGCAGGTTGTTAGTTTCTAGGAATAGTGATAGCTTTTTGTTCACTAGTTTCTCCGTGATTTTGCTATTTCCTGGGAGGTGGGAGATTGGCCTATAGTTGGCTAAGTCCTGAGGGTCCAATGAGGGTTTTTTTTAGAAGACCTTTGACCACAGCTGCTTTCCAGATAGGAGGGACTTCTCCCTGCAGTAGAGAAGCATTGATGAGAGCCGTGAGCGGAGGGATAACAGTGGGGGCCACTTTTTTGAGGAAGCGCAAGGGGACCGGGTCGCTGGGAGAGCCACTTTTGATTGTGGCAAACGTCGCGGCTACCTCTTCTGTGGTTACTGGACCGAAGGTATCAAGATAGGGTGCAGGGGTGTCAGGGGACAGACTGTGGCAAGGGAGAGGGCTGTGGCTGTCACCGCCTGTGCAACTGATGTCGATAGATGGTAGGGAAGCGAAAATTTTTTGGATTTTCTCATCGAAGAATGTTGCCAATTTGATACATTTATTTTCCGCGGATTTAGAGTCCAGGGGTTTTGCAGGGGGATCTGGGACATGGAGAAGTTCTTTTAGAATGGTAAAAGTTTCCTGAGCGGAGCAGGATGAGTTTTTAATTCTTTCCTCGTAAAATGAGCTCTTGGTTTTATGAAGCGCAAGTTTGTAGTTTCTTAAGGAAGACCGGAACATGTCTTTCTTATCTGCTGACTTATCTTTCCTCCATGCGCGTTCCGTCCTCTTGCATTCCTTCCATAGAACATTCAGTTCAGGGGTGTACCAGGGGCAAGGGTTGACTCTCTTGGCTCGTTTAAGGGTGCTAGATCGAGGTAGGAGGCAGTCCAATGATTGGGTAAGCCAGGCATTAAATTCAATATCGGCAGTTATGGGGTTATGAGTGGGGGAAGGGGTAGATTCCCTGAGTTTGGATGCCCATTCTTCTGGTACAAGTTTGTGCCAACGCCTGATGAGGGATCTGATTTTAGGCAGTTGGAGTGGGGAAGTATCAAGGTGCCATTCAATGGGGATCAGGAAGTGGTCTGTCCAAGGAAGAGGGAGGGGCCCGCGGGTTTTAAGGTCATGAATGTTTGTGAAAATCGGATCCAGTAGCTGGCCTTTGTCGTGGGTGGCCTGTGAATTCATTAAGCAAAGGCCAATGGAAGAGAGGTCCAGCAGCAGTTCGGCTGCGGGGGTGTCAGTTGGGTCCAAAAAGTGGAGATTGAAGTCTCCTAATAAAAGGAAGTTAAAAGAAGTCGTAGCCTTAAGGGTGACATGCTCAATGAGCCTGCTGGGGAACTCGGCAAGTGGGCCTGGGGGGCGGTATACAAGCAACCCAGACAGAGAAGTTTCTGGCGAGATTTGTACGGTGAAATGGCAGCTTTCGCAATCTTTAATGTTACCATCATCGATTCTGCAAATAAGGTGATCTTTGTATATTATAGCTACTCCACCTCCTCTGCCACACGGTCTATTCAATGAGCAGATTTGGTAGCCGGGGGGAGGGCATTAACAATATCAGAGCCGTTGTTAGGAGTAAGCCATGTTTCTGTAAGAAACAGAATGTCAATGGCGTGATCTAAAATAAGGAGGTTTAACTCGTGGGCGTGTTTGACGAGCGACCTGCAGTTGAGGAGGCCGAGTTGTGGGCCACGGCGTTCTGTCTCCGCGCGGGGCCGGTTGCAGAGACTACAGCAGGTGAAGGAGTTATCTCCAGTATAGATGTAGTTACAGGTAGAGTGTTTATGCGGATTCAGTGCCAGAAGCATGTCTCGGGAATAGGTAAGGCAGCGCCTAGGAGAAATGGACATGGTGGCCGTCCGGGCCCGCCTTAGGCGCGCCTTCGGCGCGCAGACGGCGCGCCCGCTGCGCCCGTCCGCTGCGCGTCCGGTGTAAACACATTATTTTATAGGGAGAATGGGGGAGTGGTCTCTGAAGCAGGGGCGTGTCCTGTACCTGGTTTCCCTCTCCCGCGTCAGCACTGACCTCGGCTGCGCGGGGGGTCTAAGGTCAAGGGAGTGCCTGGCGAGCGTCGCTCGAAGTACACAGAGGTAAAATCAACAATGACAACATTTTACACGTTTTTAAAAAGCCAAACAGTTAGCGTCTCCCGGCTGTGCCTCAGGAGTTAGATTAGGTTCTGAACGCCGCTCGTATTCAGCGCGTTTATCTAGGCAGAGGGGGCGTGGCTAAAAGTGGGTGTGGTTTCCCGTGGGCGGAGATTGGCGCCTGCACCTGGTTTCCCTCTCCCGCGTCAGCGCTGACCTCGGCTGCGCGGGGGGGTCTAAGGTCAAGGGAGTGCCTGGCGAGCGTCGCTCGAAGTACACAGAGGTAAAATCAACAATGACAAAATTTTACACGTTTTTAAAAAGCCAAACAGTTAGCGTCTCCCGGCTGTGCCTCAGGAGTTAGATTAGGTTCTGAACGCCGCTCATATTCAGCGCGTTATCTAGGCAGAGGGGGCGTGGCTAAAAGTGGGCGTGGTTTCCCGTGGGCGGAGATTGGCGCCTGCACCTGGTTTCCCTCTCCCGCGTCAGCACTGACCTCGGCTGCGCGGGGGGGGGTCTATGGTCAAGAGAGTGCCTGGCGAGCGTCGCTTGAAGTACACAGAGGTAAAATAAACAATGACAACATTTTACAAGTTTTTAAAAAGCCAAACAGTTAGCGTCTCCCGGCTGTGCCTCAGGAGTTAGATTAGGTTCTGAACGCTGCTTGTATTCAGCGCGTTTATCTAGGCAGAGGGGGCGTGGCTAAAAGTGGGCGTGGTTTCCCGTGGGCGGAGATTGGCGCCTGCACCTGGTTTCCCTCTCCCGCGTCAGCGCTGACCTCGGCTGCGCGGGGGGGGTCTAAGGTCAAGGGAGTGCCTGGCGAGCGTCGCTCGAAGTACTCGAAGAAGCTCGAAGATGTTCCCTGCAGCCATGCCCCTGGGCAGGCCAGCGGCAGGAGGTTGCAGGGGCTCGGGGTGCAGGGGCCCGGCGATGCCATTTATGAGCAGCGGATGAGGCTGAGGAGGGGGCAGGTCGGGCAGGCGCGGCTGATTTGGGGGACAGCGCCCCACAAGTGCTACAGCTGCTCCTCGTCGCCGAGCTCGTCACCGGACAACTCCGGCGCCGCTTTCTGTTGGGAATCCTCGCTGCACGGCTGAGGGAATCCCGCCTGCTCCTCGTCAGCTCGATCCTCCAGCTGCTGTTGAGCGGCACTCAGGAAATGCTGCGGCAACCGAATGCCTGAAGAAGGCGCTGCAGCCTGGATTACGCCGTGCACCTTCCATGATTGCCGCAGAGGATTGGGCTCGCGCACACCAGGAAGTGAACGCGGACGCCTTGGTGCGGTCTGCTCTGTCGGTGGCCGGTTGCTAAAGGTTTCCTGGCGCTACAGCCTGATGTCAAAAACGGGCAGCGTAAGAGCCTGGGGAACAGAAACTAAAAAAACACTGAAATATTAACTTGGGACTGCTGCCCGAACAGAGCAGCCATACAAAGAAGAAGTATTTGTCCGTCACAAAATGCAACGTGACATTGCAGGCGGTGGGGCTTATGAGTCGGAAGCCCGTGGCGCAGTTCATTTTTCTCGCAGGTGGCAGCAGTTGGAGGAGAGCAGAGGAAGCGGCAGCTGTTCGTATCAGCAGAGGAAACTTTGACAAGAGAGGAGCCCTCCACACGACCACGTTTCTCCGAGGCGAGGCAGAAATGCCTCGGAGAAACCACTGCCATTTTCGTGATTGGGGGGCGTGTTTTCGTTCTCTCCTCTTCCCGTTGGCTGGAAGGAAAAATTCCAGCCAATGGGAAGAGGAGAGGGCGGGACTTAAAAAAATACCCAGAAACGCCCCCGAATCGCATCAAGGCGGGCCCTGAACTGAGTGACGCTCCTCTCCTCCAATGGCTGGCCAGCATTTACGAGGCCAGCCAATGGAGAAGAGGGGCGTGTTCAGGACCCCATACTACACACATAAGATTTCGGCTCCGCCCACTGCTTACGCAGTGCGACGGTAGCCGGAACCTAAAAAGGAAGCAACAAAAGAGTCCCCTCCGAGCATTTCTAAATCTGAGGAATGATAGCAGGAGGAAACAGCCACATTGAAGAAATTTTAGACTGAAAGCAAACAAATACATAGCATGGAGATTATTTCATAATAGGCCCTATGGGTAAGACTGAGAGCCTTATAATGGATCCTATGTGCCTGTATTGATCTCATTATAATAGATATCACAATGGATGGAAAATATTTTTTTACAATGTAACGTGGGAAAAACCGAGGTAATACTCTTTGGAGAGTCCCCTCTCCTATGGACCCCTAATTGGTGGCCATCGGATTTGGGCCCTAATCTAGTCCCCAAACATGTAGTTAAAAATCTGGGCATCCGCCTAGATCGGGCCCTTAGCCTGAAAGAGCATGTTACTCAGACAGCTGGATCTTGCTTCCATGTAATAGGCCTACTCCGTCGAGTCTTCCCGCTTCTTCCTGACTCCACCCCTAAAACTTTGGTTGAGGCCTTGGTGTTAAGTCGTCTGGACTATTATAATGGTCTGCTGATTTCGGCCAATGCCACCTTACTCAGCAGACTGCAATTAGTCCAAAATACAGCTGCACGGCTGGTCCTGAATGCGCCATCCAGGACACCTTTCCGTCCCCTGCTTGTAAAACTCCACTGGCTTCCCATCCGCCAACGGATCAAGTTTAAAAAGTTTTGCGCCATCCATAAAGCCCTCCAGAACATGGGCCCTTCCTGTCTTGCGGAGAAATGTATACCCTATGCACCCTTGCAATCGCTCCGCTCCAGCGGTAAAGATCTTTGCGAAGTATCCAGTATAAGAAGGGCTAGATTAGGAGGGAAGGCTCTCTCCTATCTTGGCCCGTGTTTCTGGAACGAGCTCCCCCTTTCTCTCAGACAGTGCTCAAAACATCTAATATTCAGGAAACTGCTTAAAACCTTCTTGTTCGATACTTGCTAAGCCTGCCAGGAACCACTGCCTCCTTTCATAGTCTGCTTAAGCGCAGAGATACCCATCCGGGGGTCGATTCTATCGCTATATAAATAAATAAATAAATAAAAGCACAAAGACAGATTTGGAGACTAAGATCACGATTTTAAGTTATTTAATATTTGTGTTATAATTAGAGCACATGGTAATTACCGATAACCTAGTGTGCAATATTTAATGGGTAACATAATCAACTTCTCTTGAGTTACGATGACCCATTTCTGCATGTTTCACATTTGTCCTAGCATTGGATTCTGACAGAGTTCCTCAGAATTGTTTTGGGGAAATCTTTCAGGGAAAAATTGCAGAACCTGGAAGGCAGGTGCACAACTCAGAATTCTGACCATTGTGTCAACATTTATCTGTTTCTGGATCAAAATGTAAAACAAAACTTTGAATAAAGGTGTAAGTAAAATGTTTATAAAAAGTCGTGATAGATTAAGTCAATAGTAATTTACCTAACTCTGTATTGTCCTTATTAGGGACACGCAGTGCTGTATGGTTAGGGTACGTTGTACTGTAGTTGTACTTATACAGCATTTCGCACCCTAATGAGGCTCCAAAGTGCATTTGTGGACTGATAACACGCTACTCTGTGGAGCCGTGCATGTTTGTCACGTGGCCCATGTGGGGAAATTTGTAATGTCCTGTATCCGATCCAGAGTTACGCTCTTAATTAGGGTTGTTTCTATGACTCTGCATGGTTTTGAGGAAAAAATTAGTGAGCGATAGGTTACAGTGATTTTACTTGCAGGGTTTTCCCGACAGTAATATGTGGTTAGTCAATCCTGCTGTCAGTAAATTCCGAAGAAGGAACATTGAATTTCTTAATTGTGCATAATGTAATTCCACACAGTAATTTCTATCTGCATTGTTCGCAATGGGGCCCATGAGGACCTTGCAAAGGGCGTGAGTAGACAGAGAGAACATGACACCATGAGGCATGAGAAGCATTGGAAAACAAATATGCCTCCTCTACCTGTAAAGTTGGCATACTTAGGGAAAAAAAGTCTTACCGGGACAGGACTTCATAATTGTGAAAGCTGGGGTCTTTGGAGGGAGCACACCCATCAAGTTGCAAACAGCAAAATGAGAAACAAGCATTTGCAATGCAATAGGTCTCGCAGCATTCAAGTTTGAGTTATTGGCATTGTATATGACAATGTGTTGCATGAATTTTTTTGCACCCGTATCCACAAGACCTGAATTTTGCATGTCTCTGATATATGACTGAAACGTGTCTCTGCCATGAATCATCCTTCTGTTTGGCCTAGAATATATCTATTGTCAGTCTTTCACTCCTGCGTGCTTGTCACTTGTGCATGTCTGAGGGCCCTACATGTGACATGTTTCTACTACCAGGATAATGACAGCTTTGAACAATGTTTGTCCTTAGAATGATAAGGGAGTTGGTTGAATCTCTGAATCATGGCGATCTCTTGTGCATCAATCCTTTAGGTGCACGTGCCCTGAAGCATGCATATCTTTAGTCCATAAATCATGCGTGCCTACGGGCCTGAGTCTTGCATGTCCCTACAGTCGGTGAATCATGGATGTCTGCAACCCCAGGATAGGCTTCAAAGGGGAGGGGGCGGGGGGGTTTGGGGCAGGTAGTCTTCAACATCGTGCACTTCAACTTCAAATGCGTCCGTAGTTTGGCATGGGAGGAGGCAGTTCTTTGCTATACCCCTTCACGCATTTCCTCTCTCCAAGACTGATCTTTTGACAACCATCACCCCTCTCATGTTGGATAATGGGTACAGACAGTTTGCACTTTTTTAATCCAAAATTGCGGAAGCATTTTCTAGTTTCAGAACTGCTCCATTCTAGGAAGCTACAACGACTTAACTGCATCGTTAGACATCTTTTTTTCAAGTACTGCAGTACATTTTTATGGTAGACTATTATCGTTTTCTCACTTTATTACATCGAATAGAATGTTCAGCGGCAATAGAGCCCCAGACCACCCAGAGCGCCCTCTGGGATCTCTTGCGTGAGTCAAACCAGCACTGCGCATGCTGGAGTATGGAATCGCACACCTGTGATGGGTAAAGGGAATCTGCTCGTCATTGATTCACCCCGTCCTCTGTCACATGATACATCATCGCTCACTGCTAGCGTTTACGTCAGGGATGTGGCATCTGCTGCATGGGGGCCACCAAGGCCGTGGCGAGGCACACACAGTTATACCGGCAGCTATCGCCGAGTGGCCAGAAGCGGACACCCCGCCCTTTATTTGTACCGTCGGGGCGCGCCCGGCCCTCTGAGCCATACAAAGTATAATAGAGGCCGGGTGGCACTCTACAAGGGACACGATGCTGACCTATTGCTGTTGCTGTATCACGTGGCAGACAACAGGGGGTGATCCAACGACAGCCATGGCAAGTTGAAGCCAGGACTCGGATGTTGAACTAGTCAGAATGCATTAAGTATTTCTATAGGTGTCACACTTCACATATGTCACCTGCACCGTCGGAAACGCCATCACTAAAAGGTCCTGAACGAGAACAGTTAGTTTTGATAATCCATGGTACCAGTTAAGCCCCCACCTTTCCCCGTGCCTCCAAACTGCAAGGAATTCCTTCACCCGCACAGACGAAATGAAAAACACAAGACAGAAAAGCAGGGAGTTATGTGTAAATGTGTGACATTTATGTGTCAAGTTTCACAGAGCTGTGCACTTAGTGACACAGTGAGCTCCTGTGTGAGCAGACGTCAGGCGCGAGGCCTGGGAACATCCGTTGGCATCTCTTCCCTCTTTCATTTACGAAGGTTCTGGATGACTCTGTTTCGACTGCTCTCTTGACCCAATCTAGTATATAAAAAAATGACACGTTCCCATTTTATATAAAAGCGTCACCTTATGTTGTGTACTTGAAAGATTTGCTGCGAGGGAAAATATTCGTTTCTAAAAAAATCTCAAAGGAGTAGGAAGGCTATTGATTTTTTTCTGAGCCATGTCCACCCAACCGTGAGGAGAATGACAGAGTGAGACAAGCTTGGTGCAGGGCAAATTTAAAGCAGCAGCATCCTAAATGCCCCCGGAAGCCCGCCGCGGCCGCCCCGGAAGTCAGGCACGGTCGCCTGTGACGGGGCGGGGCCACGTCCAGACCGGAAGAGGAGGCAGGTGGAGTCGATGCGTCTCGCGGCCCGGGGCTCCTGTGAGCGGTGTAGAGCCCCGGGGCCGCGCCAGCAGGAGGTTGGGCGCCGCGTGCTGAGAGCTGAGTCCCTGACATTGGCCAGGTAAGTTCCAAAAGGCTGGGGGGGCTTGGTGCACTTGTGTGTGTGTATGCTCGTGTGTGTGTATGTATGTGTGCGACGATGACGGCGGGGGAGGGGGCCTCGGTGCACTTGTGTGTGTGTGCGCGCGTGTGTGTATGTGTGAGGGGGGGTGTCTCTGTATGTATGTATGTGCGTGCGTGCATGGGCGCTTGTGTGTGTGTATGCGCATGCGTGTGTGGTGTTGCTGCTTCCCAGGAGACAGCAGCTGAGCGCGTGGCCAGCGGAAATCACCTCCTTGAAGAGGCAATGCGCGTGGCCGAGGCTGTCTCCTGGGAAGCACAGTCCGTGACAAAAGATCTCGGCGAGTACAGCGCTGAAGCGCTGTATCGCTACGAGACCTAAAAAGGAGAATAGCACCCGATAAAGATACATTTTGAGTTGTGGACTGCATTACAGACACTATCAGATTTGCAATCACCGACACAGATGGAGAAAGTGGGGCATTGCAGGGGACTGTTGGATGTGAGAAGCCTACTGCTGGAAAGGAAAGGAAGCCGTATGCTCTAAAGACGGCAAATAAATCTTACAGTGAGGATGGAACAATTGCTGATGAAGTTGCAAGAAGATGAAGCCTTCTCGAAGATGGTTATGATAGAAATAGCACATAGATAGTTTCCAGATGTACAGTGTCACCCATTACATTTTAGGCTGATAAACTTTCGAGAGGAGATTGAGACACAATCTTAAGACTCGCAAGGGAAAAGGGTGATTTACAGCATGAAAGTGGTAGAACCTTCATTTACCTTAACTTCCGGTTGGTGCAGGAATCAGGATGGTAAGAAAAAGTTGTGGGAATTCAAGGAACTGCTGAGAAAACAGGTATTTCTGCATGCTATTCCATACCCAACTAGAATCCATTTAACGATGAATGGGAAGGTCAGTATTTTCAGCCTGCTAAAGTACTGAAATTCCTCAAGTGTCACTCTACCTGCAATCACTAGAAAGTCAAATTGTGAGAACTGATCAGATATGCTGATAGTGGACGTTGTTGTATTATGTTTATCTCCATTGTGACTTGTTTCGGGAACGTTTTAAAACTATGCTATACAGGTTGTAGGTTGAGCCTGGATTCTCATTCATGATGTATATCGGCACACGTTGCTGTTAATGGGCATATTTTATGGTATGCTAGAAGTGCATTGGGAGGAGATTCGGTGTGGGTTGGGGAAGGAGCAGGGTACTTGGAGTTAATAGATTGTGCTTATTGGTGCAAAAAATGCAGGGCAGTATAGAATGATTGATACATGGCTGTTGGACTTCATCCTCTCTGCAGGGTCAACCCCAAACCTTGCCGTCTTGCCTCTTGTTTTCTGAATTTCGTTTAGTGGCATTAGGACTCTGAGCACTTTACCACTTCTAACCAGTGCTAAAATGCTTGGGCTCCTTCCTTTAAACATGGTAAACTTAGCTTACATCCAATTAGCTCATTTAATTTACTTATAAGTTCGTAGTAAAGTGATACAACATGTACCCAGGACCTGTAAATTAAATGCTACTCGTTGACATAAAGCACTTATTATGCCACACACTTAAGTAGCCCTTTAAAGCAGCTCAGGGCTGCCATTGCAAAACTTTTGAAAGACCTAAACCTCCCTTTTTAGTACAGGATAGTCACCCCTAATGTAGGCCCTAAATAGTCTATAGGACAGGATGTAATTCATTTGAAATGTTGGACATTTACTTTAAGGTTTTACATGTCTTGGTAGTGAAAAGCTCCCAAATTAGTTTTTGACTGCTGTGAGGCCTACCTCTTCCACTGGATAACATCGGGTTACCTTATTACATTTAATAAGTGATGACTTTTATTTGGGAACAGTTATAAAGTGATGTTTGGTCTCAAAGGAATTGTAATTTAAAATCCTATTTAATGGTAAAAAAAGGGGTCAGGCCCATTTAGACAGGACCCAGGTAGAGCCTATTTATGAGTACAACAAGGGAAAAGCAACCTGGTATCCTACTTAATTATAATTTATTTGAGACAACCACACTTTATTCTTTTAGTGATCGGGTTATTTATTTACCCAGTTTTCTCAATTCTTATTTCATGTGAAATGAATTTATGTACTTCTCTCGAAACATATAAATAGTAACATATACATATTACATACACGACAATTCACATAACATTTATCACAATGTAACACACAAATTATACGTAATTACAATTTAACCTCTAGACATTACATTAACCAATGCACCATATGCACTCCACAATGACACTATGAGATTTCATTCAACATTCTGATAATTCAGTCTAAACTATTTTCCTGAATTAATTCAATTTCTTTTTTGTATATCCACTTTTTGCCAACTGAATAGCGATTGTAGTTGGCAAAAAGTGGATACAGAAAAAAGAAATTGAAATTGAATCCCTGCAAGCTTCTACCCTGAATGTTGTGAGCCAGTGACAAGCCTTGCTTCCGCTGTTGCTGGGGCCTTGGTGTTGTTTTCCATAAGCACGTTAGAGCGGAAACAATACATTTTTTCCAAATATTTGGTTCCGATAATCAAGTTACACCTTCCCATTGTGTAAGGTCAAAGTGAGTTTACTGATACATGTTTTCTTCAAGGTTCGAGAACCTTCCAGATGGCCATGTGCCCCACGTGATCTAGTTACATCTTTGAGCCTTTGCAAGGGTATATAAACTCTGCCCAATTCCGAGTCATGGCTTAGCCTCGCTCCTTGCAGAACAAGCTTCAACCCTCACACTCACCTGAAGAATCCAGCCGGAACCGAGAAGCTCTCCTATCCCCTTCAATTCCAAGTGAACAAGTGATTACCATGGCTCCAGGTCCCTTGACATCTACCTCCTCTCTCCCTCCTGCCCAGCTACTCTGGACCCCCGAAAAGCCCTGAGTCTAAGCCTCGAGATCTCCTTCGAACTTCAGTCAAGTGGAATAACTAGGCTAAGTATTTTATATCAGGTTAGTGCGCACTAATCTTCCTATAGTAATAAGCACCATCGAGTATCAGCGTCTTGAGAGCCTACAGACTTTTCCTCCATGCCCTCTCTGTGATTTACTCCAGCGCTTCTTGTTTGTTTATACTCCGGACCCTTCCCTCAACCTCAGCAATAGAACTGTGACTGGGTAAGGATTAAAGACTTTAGCTTTGTGTTTCCCTGATGAACAGTAGTGCCAGTGATGGCACTTCAGAGGGTTTGATATATGTACAAACCTTTTTATTTATTTTTTTACCGGTTACAGTATCAAGTAACTATAACTCATACCCTTAAGTAACCATAACTCAGACACCCACCATGCACAATGTTGTCATAAATGATGTAATTTCATATGTTGCTGTGATGTAATCAATGATGTAGAAGATGTCGTGAGTGAGGGTGAATGTTATAGTCATTTAAGGCATGCGTTACAGTTTCTTTTTTTTAAATGGATTTATTAACCTTTTAAATAGCACATGTTACATACATGCCTTATTTGTACAATATCAAGAAATTGTGCATCAACAACCCATCAACTCAACCCCTTCCTGTATTAAAGGACAGTAATAATCAGGTATATTATCGCACCATTCTTCCGCACCCAGTTCCGCATCCCAGAACATGTTCCCTTTAATAGCCCCACCATTATTATGTTACCGCAATTGAGACCTCCCAAGCACCCAGCTACAGTTCATCTTGTTCACTCCGAGCCACCAAGTATTCTCGCAGTGGAACCCAAATGTCTTTAGTCCGTGAGGCCTTCGGTAATTCTTCCACATACAGTTCCAACTGGTCCCGACAATAGACCATATCTGTAATCCATTTGGTGGTGCTCAGGCGTTGACGACTGTCCCACATAAACAACACCCTCCTCCTCGCCAACAGTAGTGCAATGTGTACAAAACGCCCTACGGTATATTTTAAACCAGACACATATCCAAGCATACATGTCAGTGAAGTACAATCAATCCGAAGGCCCGTCATTGTATTTATAAGTGCTACAGCCTCCTCCCAGTATTGATGTACAAACCTACAATTCCATGCAAGATGAAGGCGGTCGGCATCTCGGCCCACACCGCTTGCAACTGCTGATATCTCTGAGCCCCATCTTATGTAAATTCTGAGGTGTATGATAGACCTGGTGTAGGAACCTCAGGTGTATAATACGCAAATTACTGTTAGCCGTCAGTCTCCCCGTTAACAAGCATATCTTTTCCCATATGTCCACAGCGATCGGGGGAACGAGCATAGCATTCCAACGTTCTAGACTTTTGTCACCCTGGCAGACTGTCTCCTCCTGCACCAGCTTATACAGTCTAGTTAGCAATTTTGTCTTTGACTTAACCCCAATTACCAACTGCAGCGCCTTCGACACCATTGGCTCATCCGGGACACTAGTATAATGATCCCGCACTGCCCTACGAAGTCTATAGCAAGTATACTTAAAGAGTAACGTGGCATTTTGTACGTAGGCTAGGTCTGCGCCTGATACATACCTCCCATCCACATACAGATCACCGATAAGCGACAACCCTGCCTCTCTCAGAACTGCAACTGAACCTCGATCCACAGCCACAGAGAAGGCAGCATGTCCAACAATAGGTAGCTCAGGGGCATAGAGGGGCAGTCTATTGGAACGCCTCCCAATTGCCTGCCATGCAAGAATGGTAGTGTCAATCGTGTTGATCTCTGACTTTGGAGTCTGTCTGTGGATGTGGGTGAGAATGCTGTTCAATGGTACAGGATACGCATCACCTTCTTCAACAGCCAAGTGTGGAATAAAACCATGCAGATGGAACCAAAAATTTGCATGCTATGCCTGTCCGCACAAGTAATACCCATAAAAATCTGGAGCATTAAATCCTCCCTTATCGAACGGCAGAGTCAATGTGGCCCAACTTATCCACGGTTGCTTCAACCCCACACAAATCTGAGCAGTTGAGACTGCACTGTCTTAAAGAAATGTTTTGTCAGGGGAACCGGAATATTACAAAACAAATAGTCCGCTAACGACAGTGGCAAACCCACCCAACGATCTAACTGCTTTACCAACTCGGTGTAAGCCCTACCGTAGTTTTCCCTAATAACAATTTCAGTGTCACGGTGTACCCATACACCCAAATATTTAACCTGATCTTCCGACCAAACCAGAGGATACTCGACCTGCGGCAACACTGTGGCAGGCGTAAGAGGAATGAGAACCGACTACTCCCAGTTGATTTGCAGCCTTGATAAGAGGCCAAACCTAATTTATTCTCGAATGATCGGGTAAAGAAAGGTCTGTGGTTCACGGACGTAAACAACCACATTTCGGCATATAGAGAAACTCCAATGGGGCCATTATTAAAATTCAAAGGCAGCCGCCCTATGGGATTGCCGGATCTTACACGCCAAAGGTTCTAACACAATGGCAAAAAGAAACGGGGACAATGGGCATCCTTGTCCGGTGCCCCGCTCAATGCTGAACGGCTCTGATGTGATCCCGCCCACCCTGACTCTTGCAGAAACGTCCGTGTACAGTACTTGGATCCAGCGCATAAAGACAGCAGGGAAACCAATGCGCCCCAGAATGTATAGCATATATTTCCATTCTATAGAGTCAAAGGCCTTGGCCGCGTCCAACAACATGGCCACGGCGGGCGACTCCGGGTTTGGCACATGGAGCATAGCAAAAGTTGTGCGCAGGTTTAGGGACGTAGATCGCTCCGGGATAGAGCCGGACTGATTCGGCAAAACGAGCAATGGCATCAATGGCTGCAATTTTGTGGCTAAGATCTTCGCCAAAATGTTTGCATCAATTTTATTCAAGGAGAGTAGGCGAAACAGCTAGCACCTATCTGGGGGCTTATCCTTTTTTAACAGGGTGATAATCAGGGCCTGTCGAAGGGACCGTGGGAGGTAGCCCACATCATGTGCCTCCTCATACATAGCCAGAAGGTGTGGCGTAAGGATATCAACATATTGTTTATAAAATTCGGACGTCAGACCATCTGGCCCAGGTACCTTTTTGTTAGGCAGTGAAAGGATGGCCTCCCTGACATCATCCTCCTCTATGGGAAGCGCTGAGGTACTTTGGGGGCGGAGCTAGCTCGCAACCAAGATGGCGCTTGAGCCGAGAGCTCCTCCGTCTCACACATTATCCTCCAGATATCCTGCGTGATTGCCCATTCTCAGCTACACAGAAACGACGGTCCGTGACCCAAAAACCCTCTAGCGCCTGGACGAGGGGGATTTGGGTCCCGGCTCCCTCTGCCTACCTTGGTGCGAGCCACGCGGGCCTGACAATCCGGCCGCGGTGGCGTTTGTGAGGCGGAGGCCCTCTGCAGGGGGTGGTGATGCTGAGGGGGCCGCTGCTTCGGCGGTTTTACGAGATAGAAGCCCGTTTCCGCGATCGACCGAGACCAGGAGGGGTTCTGCCTCCCCAACACTTCCAGGCGGGCTCCTGTCCAGACGAGTGACGTGTGGAGCTCCGGGTGACGGCGGCGCTGAGTGGAGCGTTGGGAGCACCCAGCCGAGGCCTGCGGTGAGGCCGGCAGTGACGGCCTAGCCACGCGACGTGGGTGTCTCCACTGCGGTGGCGGCGGAGCTGGGCAGCGGCGGAGACCAGTCTTGAGGCTAGTGGGGCAGGTACAAGCCATGCGCCTTCCCCCCACACCTCCTGCCGTGGAGGTCCGCAATGCAGCCCCGGTGATGTGTAGCCCTGAGGCTTGGTTTGGATGACGGCGGCATCGGAGCAGCGGTGAGCGCACCCCATTGGATCGTAAGGCAGCCCCCGGCACGGACTGAGACCGGGAGTAGCGGGTGAGGTATTGCGGCTGCGGGGGGCAGAACGTGACGCGGTGAGTGCCCCCTGCGGTGGACAGCGCTCTCCCAGGAGGGGGGGGGGCATTTGCCTGATCGTCTGCGCTGGAGCCTGGTTGCAGAGACAGCTGCTGGTGAGGAGGCGTGGCGAGGGGAGGCTGCCATAGCGCTCACTGATGGTGGAAAGGCCCACAGTTACTGTATGAGGAGTCTGGCTTGCGAAGATACGAGGAAACCCCCCTCTGCGACATGACTAGCTCCCCTTGCCTATAAAGTAACAAAGAAGAAGAGCTATCTGCAGGGTGGAGATGCGCAGAGGTGCGGAAGCTGGAGCTCCACGGCACGAGAGAAGGGCTGACTCACCTTGTGGGAGATGCGGAACGCAGGGGCCCCTACACTGATGCCCTTTAGAGGGTATTAGCGGAGTCTGTGGCGGGCCTGGATTGAGGCTACCAACAAAGGCGCAATTGTGGTGCTCACAGCTTGGGCCACTGATTCAGTGAAACGCACAATCAATGGTCAATTGGACAGACAAAGCCACCAGTGGGCCCGTTCACATTGGCGTACGAATCATAATCGTTGGGTTGAGGAGGCTGCGACCTCCGGCACCAGATCATTAGACCCTGACTTCATTCCCTTGGCTAAGGGGATGCATAGAGTCGCTGCGGTGGGGCGAACGGACAAGAACCAGCCCAGGCTAACATTTGACCCGAAAAGACCCAAGGCTGGTGAGTCCGCATCGGGGGGAGGTTATGGAGAGTCTGAGACTATCCAAGAGCCTCCGCAGCAAGATATCCGTAGCCTTCTACTTGCCATGGAGAAGGGCCTGCAGGGGGGGATCGCTTCCCTGGGCTCCAAGATGGACGCCCTTACCTATCGGATGGACCGCATGGCTCGACAAACAGGCGGAACGAATTGACATGTCTGAACGCCGCCTAACGGAGGTAGAGGAGATGCAAACGTCCCTAGACTAGGAGCAACCAGCTAGGTAGAGTGATTCAGATATTACAGAACAATACGGAGGACTTAGAGGCCCGCTCTCGAAGATGCAATCTCCGTATCACGGGTCTTCCGGAAACCACACAGACCGGGAATATGGAGGTGTTTGTGGAGAACCTTCTGAAGAAACTCCTGGGGGATACGGCCTTCTCTCTAATGTTCGTGGTCGAGAGAGCCCACCGATCTCTGGGCCCAAGACCGAAACCAGGGGCGCCTCCGAGGCCTATAATTGCTAAACTGTTAAATTACAGGGACCGCAATGTGGCATTGAAGCTCGCTAGGGAGAAGCAGCTGTTACAGTACGAAGGATCGGTGCTCTCTTTATTCCCGGATTTCACAGCTAAAGTCCAGGAGGCACGGAGGCAGTTTGTGTCGATGAAGGGTCAGCTTCGTGAGATGGGCACGGACTATGCGATGGTATACCCCCCGAAGCTGCAGGTCAACAGGCAGGGGAAGTCTATGATTTTTACTGATCCAAAGGCACTCCAGAAGGCCATCAGAGACTGGCGTAGGGGCGCACGGTCCTCCCCGAACAGAGAGCAATGGGCAGAATCAGTGGGAAGCCCCCTGGACGACCAGGATTGACTAATTCACGTAGCAATGGTTCACTGAGTCTTGGCCCTGCCTGTTGGGAGTTCTGCGAGGGTGTTCCAAACATTGGGTGGCATGCTATGGTCCTCGTTTGTCATTTTTGTTCTTTTTCTTAGAGATCACTCTTAATAGGCCTAGGGGCGCGAGTCAGAGAGGGCGGGGGCTAGGGGTGGAGCCATTTGGTTAGATTGGACATATACAGATGTACCAGCTGTCAGAAACAGGATGCTCAGTTGCGCGGCGCATAGACGCTGAGCTAAAGTGAGCTAAAGTAAACTTCCTGGGGGCCCTGTTACTGAAAACGTTGCTACTACTGCAGAATGTGGGGCCTGACGGAAGCGTGCACTCAGTGCTGACAAGATTGCAGGGTACATGTGAGCTGGTTGTGGTCACACTCTGAATGTACTTGTTCTGAGACGGGGGATGTGTGGGCAGGCACCCGACATAGCACTGTATTGTGATCTATCTGCTGGCTACCTACGTCCCCGTGTGAATACCACTTTTCCCGAAGGTTATTCTGCCTTCTTTTTGGGTTTGAGGTTTAGAGGGATGAGGCGAGGAGAGTGTGGGGGTGTGCAGGGGTGGGGGTTGTTCGCTGTCTAGTTGGGGTAGGGCAAGCGTGGCAGGGAGCTGGGTGGGGGGAGGAGCGTCTTCGATAGGGGGGATACTTTGTTGTTTTTTGATGGTTTGAGTTGGTTGCTTAGCACAGAAGTGACAAGGCTCGACAAGACGGCATACGTACAGGACACATTGCTGGGACCCATACACCGACCGCTACTGTCCAGATAACACTTCCCGAGGTATCGTTAGACACTCTGACACTGATGACCTGGAATGTCTGCGGTCTCAATGACCACCGAAAGGTTAGGAAGATTCTGCAATATCTATCCAGACACAGTGTTGACGTAGCGCTCTTACAAGAGACACATCTTCACCCAGACAGTCATATACTGTGATCCAGGGGCCTCATGGGTAATGTGCACGCGGCGGGATTTACATCTCATGCCAGGGGGGTCCTTACGTGGATTAACCCTGAGATATTGCTGAAGTTGACCCCAACAGAGACGGACAGGGAGGGACGGTGCACAATTACGAAATGCTGTGGGAAGGGCATGGAGCGTTGTATAGTGAATACCTACGGCCCTAATTATGACCACCCAGCCTTTTATACAGATTTGACGGTTAAGGTCCAGGAGCATTCCGGGGGCGGGGTACTTTGGGGGGGAGATCTGAATATGACAAGACAACCCAACCTAGACAGATCGGACGGCCCTGAACGATGCCCCTCGGCTTCTGCTAAGGAACTAGAGGCAGCCATGACACGACTGGACTTACAAGATGTGTGGAGACATCGATACCCGACATTGGGAGGCTACACACACTATTCAGCACCACATAACATCCACACTAGGATTTATTATTGTCAGCCTCCACTCACTTAACTCGCAACGTGCAGGCTTGCACGATACTGCCGCGCACATATGCGGACCATTCGCCCCTGTTACTGAAGGTGCTACCCCGGCAAAGCGCACTCCACCATTTGCTTGGCGCTTCCCTACTTATTCTTTGCTGGATGACTTCTTTAAGGAGGAACTAGCTGCGTCCATCGAGACGTTCTTTGACACCAATGTGGGAACGGTTGCCTTGTTCCAGACAGTCTGGGAGGCCTTTAAGGCGTACGTTCGAGGGATCGCCATTTCCAAGCATGCAGGGGTGCTTAAGTCGATCAGGACCTTGGAGAAAACACTCGAGAGCTGGAGACCCGACGCCTACGGGACTGCAGTGAGGCCCTCACGCAAGAACTTGCCCAAGCGTTACGTGAATATCACGAGGAGGCTGACGCAGAGGTAAAACACCTGGGAAAGTACGCCACTGCTCGATCATACGGTGAGGGGGAGTGCCCTGGATCCGTCTTGGCGCAGTTAGTTAAACAACGTAGGAACAGGGTAGGGATACCAGATATGAGGCCCTCCCCTATGGAGGAGCCACTCTCTGAAGGACAGGTTACGGAAAGGTTTCGCAAATAGTACGCCGTCGTGTATGCATCCTGACTGCCCGCCACGGAGGAATGCATATTAGACTACCTTTCCCACATTGAAATGCCCTGGTTGACTAATACACACCGCGAATTCCTGGTCCGGCCGATTGAGCATAAGGAAATCGTATGGGCGTTGTCTACTATGAGGGCCGGGAGTGCGCAGTGTAGTGACGGCCTTACCGTTGCCTTTTAAAAGCCATCTGCTGACCTTCAGATACCTCGATTGCTCACTCTATTCGAGGACATAGTGCACTCTGGAACAATGCCGCCCATTATGCGGAAAGAGATATTGATTGCTATTCTTAAACCGGGAAAACCTCCGGGGGATTGCGCTTCGTACAGACCACTGTTGTTATTGAATGTTGATGCGAAGATATTCGCCAAGTTGATCGCAAATCATCTTAGGCCCATGGTTGCTTCAACGGTCGCCCCGGAACAGGCAGGATTTGTGCCCAGTCATAACCTCACTTATAATCTCCGGACGGTGTTCGCAGCGTTTCAACACACGCGACTGGAGGTTCCTGCGGTTGCGGTCTTTTTAGATATGGAAAAGGCCTTCGACTCTGTGGAATGGCCTTTTCTGAGACAGGTTTTAAGCCGAATGGGAGTGGGCGGCTGTTCCTTCAGCTTTTGGCGGCACTGTACAACTCCCCTACAGCCCGCATACGGATTAGCACGCTGACCATGGACCCCATACAAATTACCCGGGGCACAAGGCAAGGATGCCCCCTAAGCCCCATTCTATATGCTCTCACGGGCGAGCTACTGGCATGTGCCCTGCGTGAATACCACGGGCACAGGGGCATACGATTCCCCACGTATAACTTGATAGTTTCCACGTACGCGGATGATACTCTTTTATACATTTGTGACCCGGAGGTGCATCTGTCGACAGTGCTGCGCGCGGTGATCTTGTTTAGTTCCCTTTCAGGTATTCATGTGAATTGGAACAAATCTATCTTGTTCCCACTAACACTGGCTATGAGGAGGATTGATCCAGAATACCCCCTTCAGTGGACTACGGAGGCGGTACGATATCTAGGGATCCGTCTACATACTGACTCGGACGTGGTCCTAAGAGAAAACTATGGTGTGGCCATCTCCGAACTGGAGGAAGATATCGAAAAGTGGATCGTCCTGCCATTGTAACTGATGGTGCGAGTCTCTCTTATGAAAATGATTGTATTACCTTGTTTTTTATTCCTGTTTCGTAATATACCTATGGTGCTATCCAATGCATTCTTCCAGCAATTACACTCATTAATGATATCGTCTGGCATGGGCCGGTAAACAGCCAAGGGTGGCGTGGAAAATTCTTATTCGTCCGTATGCGGTGGGTGGCTTGAATGCCCCAGACTTGGAACTCTATTATCGGGCTGTTCAAAGTGCGCATGCCTATCATTGGATACATGGCCCAATGGACATTCCGCATATACGCATAGAACAAATTGTTGCAGCCCCTGGCCCCCTCCCTGTGTTGTTGTCTCGAGCTCGGGATGGTCGGACAGGTTTTTTGGATTCGCTGAATTTGGTCACTCATGCCTGGCATCGTATGATGGATGTCCAAGCTGGCAATCTGTTGTACGCTCCGAATGCCCCACTTGCTTGGTGTTCATGGCTGGCCCCATGTAGGGACAAGGGGGTGCTGGGCGCGATGGGTACATTGAATATACACACAATGGGAGACTTATTTGTGGGAGGTATTGCACACACCTGGGGAGATATCGAGACGGAGGGTGTTCCTCATCCGCTGTTACCACACTTTCAGTTCCATAGGTTGAGACATGCTTCTAGGGGAGGACATGGCGGAACCTCCGGTGGTCGCGGCATTCGCTTACATTACTAACACCAAGTCCCCCACTAAACTGGTAACCAATTTGTAGCCTATTGCCCTGTCAGAAAGGACAGCCGATTATACTAAACCTTACTTGGCCTGGCAGGCAGACTTGGCCATTGATCTGCCAGACGAGAGGTGGCAATATTGCTGCTCTAGTACAAAGAGAATATCACTTAACGGTCGACGCAGGTTGATTCACTTTAAATTCCTGAACAGGGTTTATTATACCCCGGAAAGGCTCCATAGATACGGTCTACGGGAGAGTCCTTACTGTGAGAGATGCAGGGCGCAGATGGCTGATTTCTTACATGTGGCGTGGTCTTGCCCGGGGATCTCATTCTTCTGGCGCAAGGTCTATGAGGAAGTGAATAGGGTCACAACATTAACCCTATCTCCCGATCCCTTACTAGCTATTCTGGGTTACTCAAAACCTCCCTGGAAGGAATATCCAAGGTTGGTTTACATGGCCTTCCTTCTTGCCAGGAGATGTGTGGCACTTTCTTGGATGCGAGGCCCGGTACTGACACTGTCTCAATGGACTAACAAGATGATATATTGTTGCACGCAAACTGAACTGTAAAGCGATCTGTTGCCTCCACGTTATAGACCGAAAAACTTCTGGTCAATGTTTCTGGACATAAGGTATACACAGGACACTTCGGACGAGGAGGGTGTGGACACACATACGCGGGAGGGGGGTCCGGCTGGAGACACTTAAGTTCGTAGGCAGAGCTACCGTTTTCAGTGCTCTATAGGTCAGGTGGACAGATGGTCCTTGTAGAGGCTGCCTGTACAGGCCCCGGGTGGGGACAAAAGACTGGGATACACTGACCTTGGCGGGTCTCTTACTTGCCGTGCTGTGTGGAACTACAATATTACTTTGTTCTTGTAGTGGATGCTTGCTATCGGCAGTTTGTTTTGATCTCTAAATGATGTATGTATTATTCAATGTCGAAATCTAATCCCTATGTCTTCTGTGCTTGTTTATTTTCTAAAATGGCAATAAACACATAAAAAAAAAGGCTGAGGTACTTTCTATGAGCGTCCATCAGCCAAGCACAGGCTGTATCCTCTAGATAATAGTCCATGGCAGCTGCAGGCATACCTCCCAGAGACATATATAACCCTTTATAAAAGGAACGAAATTGTTCCACAATACTGTGTTGTGAGTAATGGTCAACACCAACGTCATCTACAATGTGATCAATCGGGGGGCTGTCCACTCTGTCCCTCAGCCTACCAGCTAAGACTCTACCCGGCCTGCCGCCTTCACCATATGCTCTGGCAACATGTCGTTTGGATAGATATTTAATTTCTGTGTGTGCCAGTGAGTTATATTCCTCAACATACTCGTTGATACTCACCATTATATCCGATGAAGGTGCTAAGGCATATTGGGACTCCAGGATCCCTAAGTGTTCCTCCACTCACCGCAGTTGCCCCCTCAAATCCCGTAAGATTCCTGTAGAGGTGCTTATGCACACCCCCCTTATCGTCACCTTAAAGGCATCCCATAGAATTGCCTGGCTGTCAACTGAGCCTGTATTCAAAGTATTGTATGATAGCATTTCTAATAGTGTCATCAAAGATCGGGTAAGAGACAATGTAAACTATGGGGCATTTCCACTGTAAGAACAACAGGATTATGATCCGACAGGGCTCTTGGCAGCTTATGGATCTTCTCCACCCAACCATTGGCTTCCCCACTAAGGATCCAATAATCAAGCCGGGACCAACTATTGAAAGCAGGAATAATGTGCGTGCCCTCAATCACCCTCTCATTGCGCAACCGCCAAGCATCCACCAACTCCATCTCTTCCATAAAATCCTGTATACATTGTGCCACCTTGACCGTACGCACCCCAGCAGGATTGGATTTGTTGACTTGTGGGTTAAGGTGTGTATTAAGATCACCCCCACAGAACAACGCAGCCTCCGGCCATGTGCGCAATACATTAAACAGCTTCATAGAAGAGGACGTGTCATCCAACCCCGGTCAATACATATTCACTACAGTCACCAACACCCCACCCAATTTCCCATGCACCACAGCCCATCGACCTTCAGCATCGACACATGACTTAATAGGCTTAAATGGGACACCTCTCTTAATAAGAATGAGGACCCCCCTTGCATATGTGGAGTAGGAGGAAGCCAGGCGCTACGACGCCCACCTGCCCGCCACTGAACCTTCTGTGCTTTTACTCAAGTGGGTCTCCTGTAGGAGAGCAATGTGAACATTATATCTATTGAGAAGAGCTAGAACCTGGCTTGTCTTCTTGGTTGTATTTAGACCCCAGACATTCCACGTAATATAAGTATAGCGTTCACCCGTCAGTTATGTTCCACTAGGGAACTGTACATACAGCATCTCACTCTACCATGCGAACACATGAGTGCGGACCAAATTAACCTATCACCATAAAGCCAGACATCACACCCCAAATACAGGAAGTAAAAACAGCCCATCCCACCCACCTCCCACTTCGGCCACCCCAAAATTGCAAAAGACAAAAACCAACCCAATAATAGCATTAGAAACCCTTTCAATTGGTGGGTACTGCCCATCGGGGGACGTAGCAGCTCAGTCCACTCCCTGTTTATAGAGGGAGGGGGCCACCGAGCAGTGTCGATTTTAGCCCACTACTGGAGCCAACCACGGAATAAAGTAGTAACCTCGATATGCGGACCATCAAGTGGATAGCCGCCATTCCACAATTCAAACAATAGAAGCAAAGATAACCACCCAGCTTCTACACATACCAAGTACATGATACTGTTGAACCAGCAAAGTAGGCTACAGCAGGTAATAAATCTAAACGTTCAAGTAAACTACAGAACAATATACACAACAAGTGGAAAGAATGCACTTTGCCAGTCCTGTACATCCGTTTGTCGGAAGTACACATGTAACCCACAGTCCGCACTCTCCTTACTGTTCAGTCATCAAGATCCGACAGAGGAGCTGAAGATTTACGCCGACGCTGTAGGGTTCTGGCATGTTCAATAGCTTGCTTGGGATTTGAGAACATCTTCCCACTTGCTGCTTCCCCAATGCGCAGTTTCGCAGGATAGAGCGTGGCATAGGGAATTTACTCTTTGATTAGCACCTTCTTTACATTCTGAGACTCCTTCCTAGCCGCCTGCACCTGAGCCACGAAATCCGAAGAAAAAGAGAGAACATTATTCTGATACGTGACCGTGCCTTTTTGGCGAGTGATCCTTAAGACAGCATCACAATCCCTGAAATTGAGTAAGCGTGCAATTATGGGGCACGGTGCAGCTCCGGTAGGAGGGCGCGCCGCCAGGGACTGATGCGCCCGCTCCACCACAAACATGGGCGACAGTTTATCAGCACCACATACCTCCCAAAGCATCGTCTCCATAAAATCTTCGAGGTGGCCCAAGTTTGTACATTCTGGAAGGCCTAAGACGCGAATATTATTGCGCCTCGAGCGCGCCTCCATGTCCTCATTCTTCGCCTGTATGACTGCGAGCAGTTTCGTGATATCCAACGTTTTCGCTGCCACTTGCTGTAACCCGTCCTCCACGTTTGTTATCCGTTCTTCGGCTTCGCCAAACCGAGCCGCTTGTTTGTCAAGTTTAGCTAAAAAACTGTCCATCCTCCCATTGAGTGCTTCTATTTTGCCATCAATTGCTTGAAGACTGGCCTGGATGGCAGCCAGCGACTTCTCAAACGCAGAGGAACCCTGAGAGCTCGATTCCAGCTCTGAGTCGGAGGCCGCGTTCTGATTAGGTTTGCCGCCTTTACGTAATTCGAATGTGAGGCGAGGCTGATTCCTCTCTGGTTTCCCCATAGTCACTTACTCTGCAGCAGGTGTCACCAGCAGAGATCCCAGCAGTGCTATTCTCTAAAATAAGCGGGGACTTCCCCCAGGGCCCGTCCAGAGGCAACACCACCTTCAATAAAGCAGGCACCAGTGCCCGGTACCTCCGCTCGCGCCCCGCACTTCCAGGGAAAACGCCAAAGCACAAGCCGAAGAGTATGGACAGATCCCACAGATTCCTTGTGCAGGTCAGATCGATTGTCCAGTGCTAAATCCCACAGGTGGCAAGTATATACAGCACTAAGCTCCTCAGGGCCTACTAGATCTGTCCCAATGGAGGCACACTCCCTCTCACTGCAGCTGCTGATCACTTTACCAAGCAGTCATTCCCAGGGAGGGAGATCAGCGATCTGGAATCACAATGAGGTGCTACTGCACCCGCACCTCAGCGCCGTAATCACAAAGTCGCTGTCATGACCCCATTGCCTAGTCCCACTTTCTGCAAGGTCAAGAAACGGAATTGCAAGAACCAGAGATCATTCAATAAATATCCACACTGGTTACGTCAAGGACCTACCTGGAAGACCACTCTGAAATCCATTCTCAGGGTTTTGAGTCTGTCTTCAGTTGCTCCAGCTATGCCACTGCGAGAAGACAAAGGTTCTCGCTTTAGTCTTCCGGAGCGCGAGATCAGTAACATCGATTTGGCGCATGCGCGCCCAGGTAACTGCGCACTTCAACTGAAAAGACCGACGGAGAGAGCAGCGTTTCCTCAGCGCGCCTGAGTTTTAGTGCGCTTCTTCAGAGTTTCAGAGCAGTTTTGTCCAGGAAAGTATTCAGAACTATTTCTAGAGTAACACTCGAGTTTTGTGGTAATTTGTTTCTTTCACGAATTCATCTTCAGAGTCCATTGGCCGTCAGAGAACTATTATTGTCAAGTACAGGAGATAGTGAGAAGTCGAGGATATGAAAGAAGCGTAATTATTTGGAGGAACGCCTTCTGTGAAGAGAAGGTTTCCATTCTTCAGAACCAAGTAAGATATTCAGTTTTTAATTGAATTCTGCGTCACCTCAGCAACCTGTGAGGAGTACAGTGACTGAATTACAATTGTTAAGTGACTATTCAAAAACTCTTGCTTCATGGAATTGAGTGCTCAGAAGCACGTATAGACTTGGAGTTCAATTCAAGACTGCTCAAGCTTTCGTGAGAATCAAACTTTATAATTTCAACCTTTCCTATCACGAAAGCGAGAAAGAATATTATTCCTTATTCCATTCTTCAGTTCTTGAGCGGGAGCTGAAGCTCTTACAACTGATCAAAGAAAAGCTCAGGCAAACATAGAGTGGGGCAAAGTCAATGGTGAAAAAGGTAATGAGAGTAATATCTAAAGAATAATTAGAGTCTGAATTTAATAGTTTTAGAATAGAGTTACATTATTGTCATTGTTACAGGTATTGCCAGAAGAAAATAACCGAAGAAAGACGAGTTCTGGTCGGTACCATCACCATTGAAGTCTCTCTTGTTTGTCTTCCACTTCCCCTTTCCCTTCTGGTTGAATTCAGGAGATTAGTGTTTCAATCACCGTCTCCTGTGTTTGGTCAGGGGGTGTTGGGGGTCTAGCGTCTGTTCCTGGGGAGGTCGCATTTGGTGTTCTGACAGATTGAAGTGCCCAGAGGCCTCTTTCTGAGGTGCACAGACCTCTCCCCGAGCAGACATGGCTGAAGGTTTAGATGTCAAGGCTTTGGCCACAGTCCTTGATAGTATGCAAAAACAATTAAATAACTCATTGGAAGACAATAAAAATCTCAGGGCAGAGATAGAAAGAACTAGTCAAGAAAATTTACAAATAAAATTGAGATTAGATGAGTTGTTAGATGCAGGTCCAAGTTTCAAGTCTTCGACAAGTCAAATTAGTAGTTCATCACCCTCTGATATCTCTACTCAAGTAATTCATGCAGTCTCGCCCATCATCCCATTAGCCTCTCCTGAGAGATTTAGTGGGGACCCTCAGAAAGCTCAAATCTTTCTCACACAATGCTCCTTACATTTTTGTGTAGGCCCGTAATATTTGCTAAGGATCAATCAAAGGTGGCTTTCATTCTGTCGTATCTGACTGGTGACGCAGCTGCGTGGTCCATGTCTCTAGTTACTAAGGACGACCCCATTTTGTACACGTTTGAGGAATTTAAAGTGGAGTTTCTGAGAATCTTTGATAGACGTTCAGCGTCACAAGCTACAGACAACGAATTACTGGATCTAAAACAAGGCAATAGAGACTTGGTGGCATATTTAGCCCAATTCAATAAATTGATTGTGGAGACTCAATGGCCGGAAGCGAAGAGAGCTGCCATCTTTTATCGAGGGTTAAAAGATGAACTCAAGGACGCTTTAGCGCAGATTCCAAAAAGACCCACAGAAGTTTCCGAGCTTATAGATTTGGTTTTACAAATGGATCATAGGCTCAACGAACGGAAGAGTGAAAAGAGAAGAGATTTTCGTCTTCCTCCACCTCGATTCGATCGTATGAAAACTGAGAGTCAAAAGGTCAAAGAAAGTTCTCAGTCAGAGGAGCCCATGCAAATTGGATCTATCAGGGGGCCTTTATCCAAAGAAGAAAAGGAAAGAAGAAGAGCGGGGCAATTGTGTTTATATTGTGGATTATCGGGCCACTATGTCAAAGACTGTCCAAAAAGACCAAAGATGTCTCAGCAGGTAAAAGATCGGCTTCACCTGTAGTCGGAGCTGCACAGGTGGAAGCAGAACCAAAGTCAGCTTCAAATTCCCAGCAGATTGTTAATACTCTTCAATCCTCTGCTCCTCATTTAGTAGTTTCATTTACTATCGAGTTTCGGAATTCCAAGATTAGTGAAGTCACCGTGATGATTGACTCGGGAGCAACGGGCAATTTTTGTGACATTAAGTATGCTCAACGGATTGGGATTCAATTCATACGGAAGAAAGTTGTAGAGCCGGTGAGAGCAGTGGACGGAACAAATTTATCATCTGGCCCAATCACTCATGAAACTGAGAAGATTCAATTAACTGGGTTGAAGGGTCACACTGAAACTTTAATTTTTAACCTTATCGATGCTCCACAATTCCAGCTTATATTAGGTCTTCCGTGGTTAACTGAGCACAATCCACGCATTGATTGGGAGAAGAGAACAGTAGATATGGACTCAATTTTTTGTAAGGAGAATTGTTTTTCTGGCTCCCCTTCGGTAGAAGAAGACTGTCCAGCGCGAAAGTTGGCCGATCATCCAGCTCTGATTTGTTCGATTGAAACCCAAGAGATTCCAGCGGAATACCGAGATTTATCTGCAGTTTTTGATAAGAGAAAGGCGGAGAAACTTCCTCCTCATCGCCCGTACGATTGCAAGATAGAAATTGAACCGGGAGCCGTGCTTCCGTGTAGTCGCATCTACGCATTGACAGAAGATGAGAACAAGTATTTAAAGACATATCTGGAGCAATATTTAGAGAATGGATTCATTCGACCATCCAAGTCGCCTGTCTCTTCATCCTTATTTTTCATTCCAAAGAAGAATGGTGAATTGAGAACCTGTATTGATTATAGAGCGCTCAATCAGGTGACAGTTAAAAATAGATATCCCCTCCCACTTATTTCAGTGCTCCTGGACCAAGTAAAAGATGCCAAAATCTACACCAAATTAGACTTGCGTGGAGCATATCATTTGATCAGAGTTGCTGCTGGGGATGAATGGAAAACGTCTTTTCGGACTCGACATGGATTATTTGAGTATCAGGTTATGCCATACGGTTTATGTAATGCCCCAGGAGCTTTTTCAACATTTTGTGAATGACATCCTACGAGAATTTCTGGACAGAATAGCTGTGGTCTACATAGACGACATATTAATCTTTTCCAAAAATGTTCATGAACACATTTCCCATGTCAGATCAATTCTTATTCGATTACTTGAAAATCATCTCTTTGTAAAACTGGAGAAATGTGCCTTCCAGGAAGAAGTGGAGTTTCTTGGATTCGTATTATCTCCTAAAGGAGTCAGCATGGATATTTCCAAGGTCAAGGCAGTGCAACACTGGCCTTCCCCTTCGAGTGTGAAAGAAATTCAGAGTTTCATTGGTTTCTCCAATTTTTATCGGAGATTCATTCCAGACTTTTCTCATAAGGTTAGTCCCATTACACGCTTATTGAGAAAAGGAGTCAAGTTTGAGTGGGACGAGAAAGCGGAAACAGCCTTCCAATTTTTAAAAAGATCTTTCACTCAGGCTCCCATTCTATTACATCCCAGACCTGAAGAACCATTTTTTGTGGAGGCTGACGCCTCAGATGTCGCCATAGGAGGGATTTTATCTCAACGCCATCCGACTACAGGTCAGTTGCACCCAGTGGCTTATTACTCTCGGAAATTGACTCCTCCTGAATGCAACTATTCCATCTCGGACAAAGAATTGTTAGCCGTCAAGGCGGCCTTTCTTGAATGGAGACATTATTTACTTGGCGCAGCTCACAAGGTTACTGTCTATACTGATCACCGTAATCTGCAATTTTTAAAGTCAGCAAAGACGTTGACAGCACGTCAGCTTCGTTGGTCTCTGTTCTTCGCGGATTACAATTTTGTTATCACTTTCAGACCAGGCACCAGTAATGTTAAAGCAGATGCGCTTTCCAGAATCGATTCTAATTCCAGAGATGTCAATCCAAAAGATCAATCGATAATTCCAGAGGAGAAAATTGTTGCCATTTCCATTACAACTGATTTCACTGAAGAGATACAGAAGGCGTTATCTTCAGATGAAATGAAGGTGTGGTCCAAAGAAGACTCTAATAGAGATATTCGAAAGGGATTGCCTTATCATCAGAATAGCCTATACCTTCCTACAAAGGAGTTACAGGAGAAGGCTTTGAAGTTTTGCCATGATGGAGCCTTAGCTGGTCACAAGGGAATCCAGAAAACTACAGAGTTAATTGAGAGAAATTTTTGGTGGCCGGAGATGAGATCACAGATACGACAGTATGTTACCACCTGCGAGCGATGCTTGAGAGGCAAATCTGATCGAAGGGCTCCTTTGGGACAGTTAATGCCCTTGCCTACCCCCCCTCATCATTGGCATACGGTTTCCATGGGCCTTATTGTAGATCTCCCAGTTAGTCAAGGGTTGAATACAATATTAGTGATGGTGGACACTTTTTCTAAAATGGCCCATTTTGTAGCCTTAAAAGGTATCCCTTCAGCTCCTCAGTTGGCTCAAATATTTACTCAGCATATTGTCAGACTGCATGGCATTCCACAAGTCATAGTCACAGATCGAGGGTCACAATTTGTTTCCCACTTTTGGAAGGCCTTCACCAAAAGATTGGGAATAGACGCTCGTTTCTCAACCAGTTTCCACCCGGAAACTGATGGACAAACCGAGAGAGTCAATCAAGAGCTAGAACAATATTTACGACTTTATTTGATGAATCAGGAGGGGGGATGGTCAGATCTAGTTTGGTCAGCTGAATTTGCCTACAATAATGCTCAACACTCCTCCACAGGTTTTTCCCCCTTTTACTTGAACTATGGTAGACATCCTAGTTCAATTCTAAGTAGGGAGGAGGCTCCAGTTCCAGCAGTTGAGGGTTTTGTAGAAAAAATGCAAGATTCCCTAAGTCAAGCCAAAGAAAATCTCGAAAAAGCTAAGAACAGTTATAAGGCACAAGCAGATAAGAAGAGAAGAAAAAATTCTCCCTTCAGAGCAGGAGACAAGGTTTGGCTATCCACCAAACACCTTAGGTTAAAAGAAAACCGCAAGTTTCAACCCAGATTTATCGGACCTTTTAAGGTAGATAAAATGATCAACCCAGTCTCAGTTAAAATACACTTGCCATCATATTTGAAAGTTCACCCAGTCTTTCATGTATCTTTGATAAAGAAAAGCCCACAACACTTAAGAATGCAATCCACACCTAAACCTATAGAAGTAGATTCTGTAGATGAGTTTGAGGTACATAAAATTCTAGATTCTCAAATCAGAAAAGGTAAATTGCATTATTTGATCAGTTGGAAGGGTTTTGGCTCTGAAGAGAACTCTTGGGAGCCGTTTGACAATGCTCATGCTCCTAGACTTGTGCGAGAGTTTCATCAGTCAAATCCAAACAAGCCAAGAATGAAGGGACGCCTTTTGGTGGGGAGTACTGTCATGACCCCATTGCCTAGTCCCACTTTCTGCAAGGTCAAGAAACGAAATTGCAAGAACCAGAGATCATTCAATAAATATCCACACTGGTTACGTCAAGGACCTACCTGGAAGACCACTCTGAAATCCATTCTCAGGGTTTTGAGTCTGTCTTCAGTTGCTCCAGCTATGCCACTGCGAGAAGACAAAGGTTCTCGCTCTAGTCTTCCGGAGCGCGAGATCAGTAACATCGATTTGGCGCATGCGCGCCCAGGTAACTGCGCACTTCAACTGAAAAGATCGACGGAGAGAGCAGCGTTTCCTCAGCGCGCCTGAGTTTTAGTGCGCTTCTTCAGAGTTTCAGAGCAGTTTTGTCCAGGAAAGTATTCAGAACTATTTCTAGAGTAACACTCGAGTTTTGTGGTAATTTGTTTCTTTCACGAATTCATCTTCAGAGTCCATTGGCCGTCAGAGAACTATTATTGTCAAGTACAGGAGATAGTGAGAAGTCGAGGATATGAAAGAAGCGTAATTCTTTGGAGGAACGCCTTCTGTGAAGAGAAGGTTTCCATTCTTCAGAACCAAGTAAGATATTCAGTTTTTAATTGAATTCTGCGTCACCTCAGCAACCTGTGAGGAGTACAGTGACTGAATTACAATTGTTAAGTGACTATTCAAAAACTATTGCTTCATGGAATTGAGTGCTCAGAAGCACGTATAGACTTGGAGTTCAATTCAAGACTGCTCAAGCTTTCGTGAGAATCGAACTTTATAATTTCAACCTTTCCTATCACGAAAGCGAGAAAGAACATTATTCCTTATTCCATTCTTCAGTTCTTGAGCGGGAGCTGAAGCTCTTACAACTGATCAAAGAAAAGCTCAGGCAAACATAGAGTGGGGCAAAGTCAATGGTGAAAAAGGTAATGAGAGTAATATCTAAAGAATAATTAGAGTCTGAATTTAATAGTTTTAGAATAGAGTTACATTATTGTCATTGTTACAGGTATTGCCAGAAGAAAATAACCGAAGAAAGACGAGTTCTGGTCGGTACCATCACCATTGAAGTCTCTCTTGTTTGTCTTCCACTTCCCCTTTCCCTTCTGGTTGAATTCAGGAGATTAGTATTTCAATCACCGTCTCCTGTGTTTGGTCAGGGGGTGTTGGGGGTCTAGCGTCTGTTCCTGGGGAGGTCGCATTTGGTGTTCTGACAGATTGAAGTGCCCAGAGGCCTCTTTCTGAGGTGCACAGACCTCTCCCCGAGCAAACATGGCTGAAGGTTTAGATGTCAAGGCTTTGGCCACAGTCCTTGATAGTATGCAAAAACAATTAAATAACTCATTGGAAGACAATAAAAATCTCAGGGCAGAGATAGAAAGAACTAGTCAAGAAAATTTACAAATAAAATTGAGATTAGATGAGTTGTTAGATGCAGGTCCAAGTTTCAAGTCTTCGACAAGTCAAATTAGTAGTTCATCACCCTCTGATATCTCTACTCAAGTAATTCATGCAGTCTCGCCCATCATCCCATTAGCCTCTCCTGAGAGATTTAGTGGGGACCCTCAGAAAGCTCAAATCTTTCTCACACAATGCTCCTTACATTTTTGTGTAGGCCCGTAATATTTGCTAAGGATCAATCAAAGGTGGCTTTCATTCTGTCGTATCTGACTGGTGACTCAGCTGCGTGGTCCATGTCTCTAGTTACTAAGGACGACCCCATTTTGTACAAGTTTGAGGAATTTAAAGTGGAGTTTCTGAGAATCTTTGATAGACGTTCAGCGTCACAAGCTACAGACAACGAATTACTGGATCTAAAACAAGGCAATAGAGACTTGGTGGCATATTTAGCCCAATTCAATAAATTGATTGTGGAGACTCAATGGCCGGAAGTGAAGAGAGCTGCCATCTTTTATCGAGGGTTAAAAGATGAACTCAAGGACGCTTTAGCGCAGATTCCAAAAAGACCCACAGAAGTTTCCGAGCTTATAGATTTGGTTTTACAAATGGATCATAGGCTCAACGAACGGAAGAGTGAAAAGAGAAGAGATTTTCGTCTTCCTCCACCTCGATTCGATCGTATGAAAACTGAGAGTCAAAAGGTCAAAGAAAGTTCTCAGTCAGAGGAGCCCATGCAAATTGGATCTATCAGGGGGCCTTTATCCAAAGAAGAAAAGGAAAGAAGAAGAGCGGGGCAATTGTGTTTATATTGTGGATTATCGGGCCACTATGTCAAAGACTGTCCAAAAAGGCCAAAGATGTCTCAGCAGGTAAAAGATCGGCTTCACCTGTAGTCGGAGCTGCACAGGTGGAAGCAGAACCAAAGTCAGCTTCAAATTCCCAGCAGATTGTTAATACTCTTCAATCCTCTGCTCCTCATTTAGTAGTTTCATTTACTATCGAGTTTCGGAATTCCAAGATTAGTGAAGTCACCGTGATGATTGACTCGGGAGCAACGGGCAATTTTTGTGACATTAAGTATGCTCAACGGATTGGGATTCAATTCATACGGAAGAAAGTTGTAGAGCCGGTGAGAGCAGTGGACGGAACAAATTTATCATCTGGCCCAATCACTCATGAAACTGAGAAGATTCAATTAACTGGGTTGAAGGATCACACTGAAACTTTAATTTTTAACCTTATTGATGCTCCACAATTCCAGCTTATATTAGGTCTTCCGTGGTTAACTGAGCACAATCCACGCATTGATTGGGAGAAGAGAACAGTAGATATGGACTCAATTTTTTGTAAGGAGAATTGTTTTTCTGGCTCCCCTTCGGTAGAAGAAGACTCTCCAGCGCGAAAGTTGGCCGATCATCCAGCTCTGATTTGTTCGATTGAAACCCAAGAGATTCCAGCGGAATACCGAGATTTATCTGCAGTTTTTGATAAGAGAGAGGCGGAGAAACTTCCTCCTCATCGCCCGTACGATTGCAAGATAGAAATTGAACCGGGAGCCGTGCTTCCGTGTAGTCGCATCTACGCATTGACAGAAGATGAGAACAAGTATTTAAAGACATATCTGGAGCAATATTTAGAGAATGGATTCATTCGACCATCCAAGTCGCCTGTCTCTTCATCCTTATTTTTCATTCCAAAGAAGAATGGTGAATTGAGAACCTGTATTGATTATAGAGCGCTCAATCAGGTGACAGTTAAAAATAGATATCCCCTCCCACTTATTTCAGTGCTCCTGGACCAAGTAAAAGATGCCAAAATCTACACCAAATTAGACTTGCGTGGAGCATATCATTTGATCAGAGTTGCTGCTGGGGATGAATGGAAAACGTCTTTTCGGACTCGACATGGATTATTTGAGTATCAGGTTATGCCATACGGTTTATGTAATGCCCCAGCAGCTTTTCAACATTTTGTGAATGACATCCTACGAGAATTTCTGGACAGAATAGCTGTGGTCTACATAGACGACATATTAATCTTTTCCAAAAATGTTCATGAACACATTTCCCATGTCAGATCAATTCTTATTCGATTACTTGAAAATCATCTCTTTGTAAAACTGGAGAAATGTGCCTTCCATGTGGAAGAAGTGGAGTTTCTTGGATTCGTATTATCTCCTAAAGGAGTCAGCATGGATATTTCCAAGGTCAAGGCAGTGCAAGACTGGCCTTCCCCTTCGAGTGTGAAAGAAATTCAGAGTTTCATTGGTTTCTCCAATTTTTATCGGAGATTCATTCCAGACTTTTCTCATAAGGTTAGTCCCATTACACGCTTATTGAGAAAAGGAGTCAAGTTTGAGTGGGACGAGAAAGCGGAAACAGCCTTCCAATTTTTAAAAAGATCTTTCACTCAGGCTCCCATTCTATTACATCCCAGACCTGAAGAACCATTTTTTGTGGAGGCTGACGCCTCAGATGTCGCCATAGGAGGGATTTTATCTCAACGCCATCCGACTACAGGTCAGTTGCACCCAGTGGCTTATTACTCTCGGAAATTGACTCCTCCTGAATGCAACTATTCCATCTCGGACAAAGAATTGTTAGCCGTCAAGGCGGCCTTTCTTGAATGGAGACATTATTTACTTGGCGCAGCTCACAAGGTTACTGTCTATACTGATCACCGTAATCTGCAATTTTTAAAGTCAGCAAAGACGTTGACAGCACGTCAGCTTCGTTGGTCTCTGTTCTTCGCGGATTACAATTTTGTTATCACTTTCAGACCAGGCACCAGTAATGTTAAAGCAGATGCGCTTTCCAGAATCGATTCTAATTCCAGAGATGTCAATCCAAAAGATCAATCGATAATTCCAGAGGAGAAAATTGTTGCCATTTCCATTACAACTGATTTCACTGAAGAGATACAGAAGGCGTTATCTTCAGATGAAATGAAGGTGTGGTCCAAAGAAGACTCTAATAGAGATATTCGAAAGGGATTGCCTTATCATCAGAATAGCCTATACCATCCTACAAAGGAGTTACAGGAGAAGGCTTTGAAGTTTTGCCATGATGGAGCCTTAGCTGGTCACAAGGGAATCCAGAAAACTACAGAGTTAATTGAGAGAAATTTTTGGTGGCCGGAGATGAGATCACAGATACGACAGTATGTTACCACCTGCGAGCGATGCTTGAGAGGCAAATCTGATCGAAGGGCTCCTTTGGGACAGTTAATGCCCTTGCCTACCCCCCCTCATCCTTGGCATACGGTTTCCATGGGCCTTATTGTAGATCTCCCAGTTAGTCAAGGGTTGAATACAATATTAGTGATGGTGGACACTTTTTCTAAAATGGCCCATTTTGTAGCCTTAAAAGGTATCCCTTCAGCTCCTCAGTTGGCTCAAATATTTACTCAGCATATTGTCAGACTGCATGGCATTCCACAAGTCATAGTCACAGATCGAGGGTCACAATTTGTTTCCCACTTTTGGAAGGCCTTCACCAAAAGATTGGGAATAGACGCTCGTTTCTCAACCAGTTTCCACCCGGAAACTGATGGACAAACCGAGAGAGTCAATCAAGAGCTAGAACAATATTTACGACTTTATTTGATGAATCAGGAGGGGGGATGGTCAGATCTAGTTTGGTCAGCTGAATTTGCCTACAATAATGCTCAACACTCCTCCACAGGTTTTTCCCCCTTTTACTTGAACTATGGTAGACATCCTAGTTTAATTCTAAGTAGGGAGGAGGCTCCAGTTCCAGCAGTTGAGGGTTTTGTAGAAAAAATGCAAGATTCCCTAAGTCAAGCCAAAGAAAATCTCGAAAAAGCTAAGAACAGTTATAAGGCACAAGCAGATAAGAAGAGAAGAAAAAATTCTCCCTTCAGAGCAGGAGACAAGGTTTGGCTATCCACCAAACACCTTAGGTTAAAAGAAAACCGCAAGTTTCAACCCAGATTTATCGGACCTTTTAAGGTAGATAAAATGATCAACCCAGTCTCAGTTAAAATACACTTGCCATCATATTTGAAAGTTCACCCAGTCTTTCATGTATCTTTGATAAAGAAAAGCCCACAACACTTAAGAATGCAATCCACACCTAAACCTATTGAAGTAGATTCTGTAGATGAGTTTGAGGTACATAAAATTCTAGATTCTCAAATCAGAAAAGGTAAATTGCATTATTTGATCAGTTGGAAGGGTTTTGGCTCTGAAGAGAACTCTTGGGAGCCGTTTGACAATGCTCATGCTCCTAGACTTGTGCGAGAGTTTCATCAGTCAAATCCAAACAAGCCAAGAATGAAGGGACGCCTTTTGGTGGGGAGTACCGTCATGACCCCATTGCCTAGTCCCACTTTCTGCAAGGTCAAGAAACGAAATTGCAAGAACCAGAGATCATTCAATAAATATCCACACTGGTTACGTCAAGGACCTACCTGGAAGACCACTCTGAAATCCATTCTCAGGGTTTTGAGTCTGTCTTCAGTTGCTCCAGCTATGCCACTGCGAGAAGACAAAGGTTCTCGCTCTAGTCTTCCGGAGCGCGAGATCAGTAACATCGATTTGGCGCATGCGCGCCCAGGTAACTGCGCACTTCAACTGAAAAGATCGACGGAGAGAGCAGCGTTTCCTCAGCGCGCCTGAGTTTTAGTGCGCTTCTTCAGAGTTTCAGAGCAGTTTTGTCCAGGAAAGTATTCAGAACTATTTCTAGAGTAACACTCGAGTTTTGTGGTAATTTGTTTCTTTCACGAATTCATCTTCAGAGTCCATTGGCCGTCAGAGAACTATTATTGTCAAGTACAGGAGATAGTGAGAAGTCGAGGATATGAAAGAAGCGTAATTATTTGGAGGAACGCCTTCTGTGAAGAGAAGGTTTCCATTCTTCAGAACCAAGTAAGATATTCAGTTTTTAATTGAATTCTGCGTCACCTCAGCAACCTGTGAGGAGTACAGTGACTGAATTACAATTGTTAAGTGACTATTCAAAAACTCTTGCTTCATGGAATTGAGTGCTCAGAAGCACGTATAGACTTGGAGTTCAATTCAAGACTGCTCAAGCTTTCGTGAGAATCGAACTTTATAATTTCAACCTTTCCTATCACGAAAGCGAGAAAGAACATTATTCCTTATTCCATTCTTCAGTTCTTGAGCGGGAGCTGAAGCTCTTACAACTGATCAAAGAAAAGCTCAGGCAAACATAGAGTGGGGCAAAGTCAATGGTGAAAAAGGTAATGAGAGTAATATCTAAAGAATAATTAGAGTCTGAATTTAATAGTTTTAGAATAGAGTTACATTATTGTCATTGTTACAGGTATTGCCAGAAGAAAATAACCGAAGAAAGACGAGTTCTGGTCGGTACCATCACCATTGAAGTCTCTCTTGTTTGTCTTCCACTTCCCCTTTCCCTTCTGGTTGAATTCAGGAGATTAGTATTTCAATCACCGTCTCCTGTGTTTGGTCAGGGGGTGTTGGGGGTCTAGCGTCTGTTCCTGGGGAGGTCGCATTTGGTGTTCTGACAGATTGAAGTGCCCAGAGGCCTCTTTCTGAGGTGCACAGACCTCTCCCCGAGCAGACATGGCTGAAGGTTTAGATGTCAAGGCTTTGGCCACAGTCCTTGATAGTATGCAAAAACAATTAAATAACTCATTGGAAGACAATAAAAATCTCAGGGCAGACAGATAGAAAGAACTAGTCAAGAAAATTTACAAATAAAATTGAGATTAGATGAGTTGTTAGATGCAGGTCCAAGTTTCAAGTCTTCGACAAGTCAAATTAGTAGTTCATCACCCTCTGATATCTCTACTCAAGTAATTCATGCAGTCTAGCCCATCATCCCATTAGCCTCTCCTGAGAGATTTAGTGGGGACCCTCAGAAAGCTCAAATCTTTCTCACACAATGCTCCTTACATTTTTGTGTAGGCCCGTAATATTTGCTAAGGATCAATCAAAGGTGGCTTTCATTCTGTCGTATCTGACTGGTGACGCAGCTGCGTGGTCCATGTCTCTAGTTACTAAGGACGACCCCATTTTGTACAAGTTTGAGTAATTTAAAGTGGAGTTTCTGAGAATCTTTGATAGACGTTCAGCGTCACAAGCTACAGACAACGAATTACTGGATCTAAAACAAGGCAATAGAGACTTGGTGGCATATTTAGCCCAATTCAATAAATTGATTGTGGAGACTCAATGGCCGGAAGCGAAGAGAGCTGCCATCTTTTATCGAGGGTTAAAAGATGAACTCAAGGACGCTTTAGCGCAGATTCCAAAAAGACCCACAGAAGTTTCCGAGCTTATAGATTTGGTTTTACAAATGGATCATAGGCTCAACGAACGGAAGAGTGAAAAGAGAAGAGATTTTCGTCTTCCTCCACCTCGATTCGATCGTATGAAAACTGAGAGTCAAAAGGTCAAAGAAAGTTCTCAGTCAGAGGAGCCCATGCAAATTGGATCTATCAGGGGGCCTTTATCCAAAGAAGAAAAGGAAAGAAGAAGAGCGGGGCAATTGTGTTTATATTGTGGATTATCGGGCCACTATGTCAAAGACTGTCCAAAAAGGCCAAAGATGTCTCAGCAGGTAAAAGATCGGCTTCACCTGTAGTCGGAGCTGCACAGGTGGAAGCAGAACCAAAGTCAGCTTCAAATTCCCAGCAGATTGTTAATACTCTTCAATCCTCTGCTCCTCATTTAGTAGTTTCATTTACTATCGAGTTTCGGAATTCCAAGATTAGTGAAGTCACCGTGATGATTGACTCGGGAGCAACGGGCAATTTTTGTGACATTAAGTATGCTCAACGGATTGGGATTCAATTCATACGGAAGAAAGTTGTAGAGCCGGTGAGAGCAGTGGACGGAACAAATTTATCATCTGGCCCAATCACTCATGAAACTGAGAAGATTCAATTAACTGGGTTGAAGGATCACACTGAAACTTTAATTTTTAACCTTATCGATGCTCCACAATTCCAGCTTATATTAGGTCTTCCGTGGTTAACTGAGCACAATCCACGCATTGATTGGGAGAAGAGAACAGTAGATATGGACTCAATTTTTTGTAAGGAGAATTGTTTTTCTGGCTCCCCTTCGGTAGAAGAAGACTCTCCAGCGCGAAAGTTGGCCGATCATCCAGCTCTGATTTGTTAGATTGAAACCCAAGAGATTCCAGCGGAATACCGAGATTTATCTGCAGTTTTTGATAAGAGAGAGGCGGAGAAACTTCCTCCTCATCGCCCGTACGATTGCAAGATAGAAATTGAACCGGGAGCCGTGCTTCCGTGTAGTCGCATCTACGCATTGACAGAAGATGAGAACAAGTATTTAAAGACATATCTGGAGCAATATTTAGAGAATGGATTCATTCGACCATCCAAGTCGCCTGTCTCTTCATCCTTATTTTTCATTCCAAAGAAGAATGGTGAATTGAGAACCTGTATTGATTATAGAGCGCTCAATCAGGTGACAGTTAAAAATAGATATCCCCTCCCACTTATTTCAGTGCTCCTGGACCAAGTAAAAGATGCCAAAATCTACACCAAATTAGACTTGCGTGGAGCATATCATTTGATCAGAGTTGCTGCTGGGGATGAATGGAAAACGTCTTTTCGGACTCGACATGGATTATTTGAGTATCAGGTTATGCCATACGGTTTATGTAATGCCCCAGCAGCTTTTCAACATTTTGTGAATGACATCCTACGAGAATTTCTGGACAGAATAGCTGTGGTCTACATAGACGACATATTAATCTTTTCCAAAAATGTTCATGAACACATTTCCCATGTCAGATCAATTCTTATTCGATTACTTGAAAATCATCTCTTTGTAAAACTGGAGAAATGTGCCTTCCATGTGGAAGAAGTGGAGTTTCTTGGATTCGTATTATCTCCTAAAGGAGTCAGCATGGATATTTCCAAGGTCAAGGCAGTGCAAGACTGGCCTTCCCCTTCGAGTGTGAAAGAAATTCAGAGTTTCATTGGTTTCTCCAATTTTTATCGGAGATTCATTCCAGACTTTTCTCATAAGGTTAGTCCCATTACACTCTTATTGAGAAAAGGAGTCAAGTTTGAGTGGGACGAGAAAGCGGAAACAGCCTTCCAATTTTTAAAAAGATCTTTCACTCAGGCTCCCATTCTATTACATCCCAGACCTGAAGAACCATTTTTTGTGGAGGCTGACGCCTCAGATGTCGCCATAGGAGGGATTTTATCTCAACGCCATCCGACTACAGGTCAGTTGCACCCAGTGGCTTATTACTCTCGGAAATTGACTCCTCCTGAATGCAACTATTCCATCTCGGACAAAGAATTGTTAGCCGTCAAGGCGGCCTTTCTTGAATGGAGACATTATTTACTTGGCGCAGCTCACAAGGTTACTGTCTATACTGATCACCGTAATCTGCAATTTTTAAAGTCAGCAAAGACGTTGACAGCACGTCAGCTTCGTTGGTCTCTGTTCTTCGCGGATTACAATTTTGTTATCACTTTCAGACCAGGCACCAGTAAAAGCAGATGCGCTTTCCAGAATCGATTCTAATTCCAGAGATGTCAATCCAAAAGATCAATCGATAATTCCAGAGGAGAAAATTGTTGCCATTTCCATTACAACTGATTTCACTGAAGAGATACAGAAGGCGTTATCTTCAGATGAAATGAAGGTGTGGTCCAAAGAAGACTCTAATAGAGATATTCGAAAGGGATTGCCTTATCATCAGAATAGCCTATACCTTCCTACAAAGGAGTTACAGGAGAAGGCTTTGAAGTTTTGCCATGATGGAGCCTTAGCTGGTCACAAGGGAATCCAGAAAACTACAGAGTTAATTGAGAGAAATTTTTGGTGGCCGGAGATGAGATCACAGATACGACAGTATGTTACCACCTGCGAGCGATGCTTGAGAGGCAAATCTGATCGAAGGGCTCCTTTGGGACAGTTAATGCCCTTGCCTACCCCCCCTCATCCTTGGCATACGGTTTCCATGGACCTTATTGTAGATCTCCCAGTTAGTCAAGGGTTGAATACAATATTAGTGATGGTGGACACTTTTTCTAAAATGGCCCATTTTGTAGCCTTAAAAGGTATCCCTTCAGCTCCTCAGTTGGCTCAAATATTTACTCAGCATATTGTCAGACTGCATGGCATTCCACAAGTCATAGTCACAGATCGAGGGTCACAATTTGTTTCCCACTTTTGGAAGGCCTTCACCAAAAGATTGGGAATAGACGCTCGTTTCTCAACCAGTTTCCACCCGGAAACTGATGGACAAACCGAGAGAGTCAATCAAGAGCTAGAACAATATTTACGACTTTATTTGATGAATCAGGAGGGGGGATGGTCAGATCTAGTTTGGTCAGCTGAATTTGCCTACAATAATGCTCAACACTCCTCCACAGGTTTTTCCCCCTTTTACTTGAACTATGGTAGACATCCTAGTTTAATTCTAAGTAGGGAGGAGGCTCCAGTTCCAGCAGTTGAGGGTTTTGTAGAAAAAATGCAAGATTCCCTAAGTCAAGCCAAAGAAAATCTCGAAAAAGCTAAGAACAGTTATAAGGCACAAGCAGATAAGAAGAGAAGAAAAAATTCTCCCTTCAGAGCAGGAGACAAGGTTTGGCTATCCACCAAACACCTTAGGTTAAAAGAAAACCGCAAGTTTCAACCCAGATTTATCGGACCTTTTAAGGTAGATAAAATGATCAACCCAGTCTCAGTTAAAATACACTTGCCATCATATTTGAAAGTTCACCCAGTCTTTCATGTATCTTTGATAAAGAAAAGCCCACAACACTTAAGAATGCAATCCACACCTAAACCTATAGAAGTAGATTCTGTAGATGAGTTTGAGGTACATAAAATTCTAGATTCTCAAATCAGAAAAGGTAAATTGCATTATTTGATCAGTTGGAAGGGTTTTGGCTCTGAAGAGAACTCTTGGGAGCCGTTTGACAATGTTCATACTCCTAGACTTGTGCGAGAGTTTCATCAGTCAAATCCAAACAAGCCAAGAATGAAGGGACGCCTTTTGGTGGGGAGTACTGTCATGACCCCATTGCCTAGTCCCACTTTCTGCAAGGTCAAGAAACGAAATTGCAAGAACCAGAGATCATTCAATAAATATCCACACTGGTTACGTCAAGGACCTACCTGGAAGACCACTCTGAAATCCATTCTCAGGGTTTTGGGTCTGTCTTCAGTTGCTCCAGCTATGCCACTGCGAGAAGACAAAGGTTCTCGCTCTAGTCTTCCGGAGCGCGAGATCAGTAACATCGATTTGGCGCATGCGCGCCCAGGTAACTGCACACTTCAACTGAAAAGATCGACGGAGAGAGCAGCGTTTCCTCAGCGCGCCTGAGTTTTAGTGCGCTTCTTCAGAGTTTCAGAGCAGTTTTGTCCAGGAAAGTATTCAGAACTATTTCTAGAGTAACACTCGAGTTTTGTGGTAATTTGTTTCTTTCACGAATTCATCTTCAGAGTCCATTGGCCGTCAGAGAACTATTATTGTCAAGTACAGGAGATAGTGAGAAGTCGAGGATATGAAAGAAGCGTAATTATTTGGAGGAACGCCTTCTGTGAAGAGAAGGTTTCCATTCTTCAGAACCAAGTAAGATATTCAGTTTTTAATTGAATTCTGCGTCACCTCAGCAACCTGTGAGGAGTACAGTGACTGAATTACAATTGTTAAGTGACTATTCAAAAACTCTTGCTTCATGGAATTGAGTGCTCAGAAGCACGTATAGACTTGGAGTTCAATTCAAGACTGCTCAAGCTTTCGTGAGAATCGAACTTTATAATTTCAACCTTTCCTATCACGAAAGCGAGAAAGAACATTATTCCTTATTCCATTCTTCAGTTCTTGAGCGGGAGCTGAAGCTCTTACAACTGATCAAAGAAAAGCTCAGGCAAACATAGAGTGGGGCAAAGTCAATGGTGAAAAAGGTAATGAGAGTAATATCTAAAGAATAATTAGAGTCTGAATTTAATAGTTTTAGAATAGAGTTACATTATTGTGATTGTTACAGGTATTGCCAGAAGAAAATAACCAAAGAAAGACGAGTTCTGGTCGGTACCATCACCATTGAAGTCTCTCTTGTTTGTCTTCCACTTCCCCTTTCCCTTCTGGTTGAATTCAGGAGATTAGTGTTTCAATCACCGTCTCCTGTGTTTGGTCAGGGGGTGTTGGGGGTCTAGCGTCTGTTCCTGGGGAGGTCGCATTTGGTGTTCTGACAGTCGCATGAAAGGCGCAAAGGCGAGGAGAGCGCAAAAGTCACAGCAGGTCCGTAAATAGGAGCCCCCACCACGCGCCTAGTATGATGTACCACAAGGGGGTAGCACTCCGGGTATGTCCGAGGCAGGCAATGAAAACAAAAAAAAAGGCGTAAAGCTCCCCCAGATCAGCAACAGCACCTGCGACGTCGTGATGGGATTCGGCAGTGTCCCGCAGCGGCGAGCAGCAGCTTCCCCACAACCGAATAACTCGAGGCCTATGCGCGGCCCATCCCGCGAGCCGGCGCCAGCCACTCGCGTAGCTCTGTATCCCAGTGCACCCAGCAGGGCCACGGCCCGACACACTCCAGGCCTTACAGCCACCGTGCAGCGCCACTTATCTGCAGATGAGGCCCCGCTGTGCTCCACTCGTTCACCCCCCAACTGCCGGCCGTCCACCGCACCTCCGACATGCAAGGTATGGCATAGGAGTCACCCAGCAGCCGGGACACAGACCTTCAGTCTGCTATCACCACCATGAGGTCAGCGCTCTCCACTCGCCGCAAGGAGTACTTCTGGGTTCCCGCTGCTCCCAAAACTCACCACAGCCGGTCACCGCCACAACAGCTACGCAGTCCCACCGAGTATATCTGTGGATGGCGTGGTATGGGCAGGATAAATGCCGGATAGGTATCAGCGGCCAACAGAGCTACACTACAGTGCAGCCATCTTGCCGATTGCCAGGCCACGCCCCCATGTACAAACCTTGTACATAAACCTGTGTTCCAAATTTATCCCTAGGAGTGCGCACACTCCAATTTAGGATTTTGGTTATTCTGCTCTGATGTCGTGAAGCTGATGAAACCTGTAAATGTATGTTACTAAAGTCAGTGTATGGTCATTATATATAAGGAGGCCAGTTATGGTGCTGATGGTAACTGCCTCTTCTTGCTATTTCCAGTGTATTTGCATCATTACAAAACCAGAGGTTCTGGTCCTGTACGTATCTATCTCACAGACAAAGGTCTTAGGAGTGACAAATCCTGTTATACAGTATCGCACAGCAGCTGAGCAGCGCCAGTACTGCAAGTCTCTCTTTTCTTATTTTAACCCCCCTCCACCCCTCCATGCTCCCTTGGGGACAGTGTGCGATCCAAGTATTCAGTACTTTGATATGTGCCGGCCTCAGGAGGGATTGGAGGTCCAGCAAATGCTCCAGTATCGGCTCCACGGTTGGGACAATATGGGTGCATGACGGAAGAAGGCCAAGCCTTGCATTTTTCCACTGCTTGGACAGTGTGGATGACCAGATATTCGTTCAGGACTTGGCCTAGGCCCTGTCCGAAGATACCCAAGTGTTTTATATTTAGCAACGGCTTTAGAGGATGAACAGCATGAAGTTCAGTCCTTGCAACTGGAAAATCAGTTTCTTAAGGACAAACTGGTCTGATGTCACCCTTCCCACTCCCTATGGTTACCTGAGGGGGGTCTGGGGCGGTTCCCAAAAGTACATTTCTGGAACCTTCACACTTTTATGATTTGGCCAATCAAATACGCGCTTCCACTACCAGAAGTGCTAATCCCGTTCATGACACAGTTACCACTCCAGCTCCAGTGGGTTTAGCCCCATCTAAATGATTTTTGGTGGATAGCCACAAATGTTATGCATTCCGGAGTCAGTACAAATTGCAGTTTCTATGTAAACCCCAGATACTTTCCCTCTGATACAACTAGGGTTGTCTTTATCATATCCTATCTCAGGGGGATAGCTGCTAATTGGGCTATTCCACAAATGTATTTATTTATTTATTTATTATTTATTTCGGAGTTTGATATCGCGCCAGACCCAAAGGTATCGGAGCGCTTTACAACACTTGGTAAAGGGGAGATTACATATTATAGCAGTATTAAACAGACAGGTATTATAGCAGTAGTCGTACAAGAAGCCACAAGGTGCAGAAGGAGTTTGCCCGTTGTAGGATGCTAGAGACCGGGAAGTTGCATAGTCTCGTAATAGAGAGCATAGTATTTCAAGCCACGCATCCTTCCGAACGAGGGGGGTGGTGGGAAGGAGTCGGGCTCGGTTTGAGGTAGAGGTCCAAGTTTAAAAGTGTCATACTGCCAAAGTGTGCACGCTCTTGAGTTTTAGTGGCACTCTATCCATTTGGAAGAGTGCTCTTGAGGAAGAGGTCTTTGAGCTCCCTTTTGAATTTTGGAAAGGAGGGGATGGTTCTGATATGAACTGGGATGGAGTTCCTGATTGTGGGCGCATTTGCAGAGAAGGATTGAGCTGGGGTTTTTTGTTTATGGGTAGAGGAGTAGAGTGTGTTTGGAGGCCAGGTATGTCCCTGTGTGAAGGGCTTTGTGTGTGAGGCAGGCAGTTCTGAAATTGGCACGCATTGCAATTGGGAGCCATTTCAACTCTTTGAGTGTGAGCGAGATGTGGTCATATTTTTTTAACCCAGTGACCATTCTTGCAGCTGCATTAAGGGTTGATCAGAGGGGAGCTATGTGTGATTTTGCTGTGCCTGTGAGGATTGCATTTCTGTAATCCAATCTGGAAAGTACCAAGGATTGTGTCGCTTGTTTGAGGTCGTTGGTCGGGATGAAGGGTTTTATCTTACTTAGTAGTTTCAGGTTGAAGGAGGCACTCTATGCTGTGTTCTTGATGTGTTTGACCATGCTTAGTTTAGAGTCCAAGGTGATCCCCAGCGATTTGACGGAGTCGACCAGGGAGAGATTGTCGTTGAGAGCAACAATTGCTTTTAGCCATTCTGTGACTTGAGGGTTTTCCATTTTGTTGGAAATGAGGAGTATTTTGTCTTGATTCAATTTCAAATGGTTTAATGAGAGCCAGTGTTGGACTTCTCTAAGAGTGTTGTTTAGTCTCTGGATGTCGTCAATAGAGGAGGTTTCGAGATAGATCTGGGTGTCGTCCGCATAGAGGAGGAAGGGAATGTTGGATTTTTTTTAGAATCGTGGTGAGGGGTTCCATGTACATGTTGAATACTTGCGGGGAGAGGACTGATCCTTGAGGTACGCCTCTGCTGACAGGGTGAAGGTCTGACATGAAGTTGTTGATTTTGAATCTTTAGGTACGATCTTGGAGAAAGGGGCCGAACCAGTGTAAAACGACCTCTTCAGCCCCTAACTTTTCTTAAAATAAGTAGTTGGTGGTCAACCGTACCGAAGGCTGCTAATAGGTCCAGAGGATGAGTAGGGAGCATTGGGCTGAATCGAGGGACTTGTCTAGATCATCCATGATATTAAGAATGGCTGTGTCTGTGCTGCACCCTTTTTGAAGCCCAATTGGTGGGGGTCCAGGAGGTTTATGCTGTCCATGTGTTGTGTCAGTTGGAGGAGAACATACTTTTCCAAAGTTTTGGTCAGGAGAGGAAGATTGGAGACGGGTCTGTAGTTTTTCAAATCATTGGTGTCCAAGTCTGTTTTTTTCAGTAGTGGCGTGACTTGGCCAACTTTGAGGCAGTCTGAAATGACTCCCAAGCTCAGGGATCTGTTTATGCTCCTGATCCAGAGCAGTGCTAGGGAGAGTATTTACCTTTTTGGCCAGTTGGGTTGGCAAAGGGTTCAAGGCGTGTGAGAAGGGTTTTGAGGTGGAGATCAGTTTGACTATCTCTAATTCCGAGACGGGGTTGAATGATTTCCATTGGTTAGGAGGGTGATTGGGTGTGTTACCATCAGCTCCTGGGGCCCACAGAGGAGGTTACAATTGACGTCCAGGGAGAGCTAAATCTTGGAGATTTTGTTGTTGAAGAAGTTGGCAAAGTTTTCACACAGGTCATTGGAGGCCTAGGTTGTAGATACGGGGGCTTGGAAGTGTGTTGCCTGATGAGGATGAAGAGCTCATTTGATCTATTTTTAGCATTTTCAAGGGCATTGCGAAAGAAGGACATTTTTTTGCGCTTGATGTGGTTTTTGTACTTTATACGTGTTGCTTTGAATTGGTCCAGTAGGATTGGGGATGGATTGTTCTACCAAAGTCTTTCTGCTGCTCTGAGTTGTCTTCTTTCTGTGTTTATGTCTGTGATAAACCAGGATCTGGAAGGAGTCGCTCTAGCTCCTTTTTGTTTTAAGGGTGCTATTTGGTCCAGAATGTTGATTATAGTTGAGTTGTAGTGAGAAAATAATTACCTGGTTTTACATGATTTTGGAAGGTTTAAAGAGTCGATGCACCATCTCTTTGCAAAGCCCACTTTTGTCCAGGCCATCAATAATGAGTTACTGACCTACGTCCGGGCAATAAGTATCTTCTTACCTATATTGTTTTCTTTGGTAAACTAATTATGGACACCCAGTGGCCAGAGAAAACAAGAACCTTCCTCTTTTATAGGGTGTTAAGGGATGACTTAAAGGATTCCCTGGTGCACATTGTAGAATTACCATCAGATTGTTCCCTGTTCATTGACGTAGTTGTCAGGGTTGACCATAGTTTCAACTAATCAAAAGGGAGAACGCCCCCAAAGGGGAACCCAAACGGCTAGTTGTGCGGTGTTAGTGGAAAGAAAAAGAGTCTAAGAATCAGGATACTACAGAACCCATACAGATTGGGGTCTTGCGCTGTCCTCTTCCCGCAGAAGAAAAAGAACCTAGAAAGAAATTAAACCTGTGTTTGTATTGTGGTAAAGCAGGGCCGTTTGCATTAGAATACTCTGCCAAGCTGAAGGGAATTTGGAAGACTAGCGCCTTGACATCTGACACAGTGCACGAAAACTAAAGAGCCCGACTGACATAGGGGTCAATTAGTCAGTGTGGTCCTGAAAATTACCCCCCATTACTTGGCTAACACTTCAGATAAGGTTCCACAACATTTAACAATGCCAGTCACCGTTTGTAATTTAACCCCATCAGAGGCAAGCTCCACCAAATGCTCATTGATTCCGGGGTTACCGGAAACTTTTAAGATCTAGCCTTGGCCAGTTCTTTACCTATCCCATGAGTTAGGAAAGATGAGCCAGAGCATGTTAGAGCCATAGATGGCTCCGGGCGCTCTTCTGAGATGATTGTATATCAAACAATTCCATTTTCTTTAGTATGTGTGAATCGGCCTTCTGAGACCTTGACCTTTGATCTCATAGACACACCTACCTTTTGCGCTATTTTAGGGATCCCTTGACTTCAACTGCATAACTCTGATATTGACTGGTCACTCCAACTTGGGCTCCCCTTACTTTAGAACTCATTGCTATAATAACACACAGCTAGCTCCGTCTCCCTTGACTTGTACAGCCTTAAAACCAGGCCCTTTGAACCAGCTTCCAGTAAAATACCAGGGCTTTCAAGATGTCTTTGACAAACAGAGGGCTACACAACTACATTGGATATATGTACATTCCGTACCCAGTTTGTTGAGTTCCTAGAATACATCTTGCCCCAGAGGGTGTAACTATGGATAGGAAATAGGTCCAGGCAATCGTAGACTGGCCAGAACCTGGTGGTACAGAACTACATGGGTTTTTCAAACTTTTCCTGACGATTTAAAACCCATTTTTCTGACATTGTAAGCCTCATTACTAGACTCTTATGAAAGAAGGTATCTTCTGAGTGATCCCAGGAGGCCAATGATGCCTTTAACTTACTCAAGGTGAAATTTACAATTACCACAGTACTCAGACAATCAAACTCCACGCAACCTTACTTTGTGGAGGAGGATGCTTCCCAGGTGGTTGTGGCAGGTATTTTATTACAACAATACAACTCAACAGGACATATGCACTCAGTTGCCTTTTTCCACAAACTTATTGCCAGTGGAACAGAACTACGCAATCGCTGAACGAGAATTATTGGCAATTAAAGTATACTTTCAAGAATGGCAACCCCCTACCTATTAGTGGCCCAGCATATTGTCACATTATACACGTCTTTGAAATCCTTGACCCCTAGACAAGTATGGTGGTTGTTATTTTTCAGTGCATTTAATTTCGTTATCACCTATTGGTCCAGCACGCAACAGATTAAGGCCAATCTACTATCTAGATGGGGTTAAAAATATCAAAATGCTCAGAGGCATACCACAGAACATTGTACACTCTGAACACATCATAGGCCTCTCATTCAGGAATGTTTTTTTGGACAAAGGCAGGCGGAGTGTGAGTAGGGAAGAAAGACCACTGCCTTGAGAACATCCTGCTTATTGCAGTCTTTGTCTTTGGTCATTCCAATTACATTGTTAATCTGTAGTAGAGTACCCCAGATTTGTTATGAATGTGAATTTTTTCTGGGTTTGTGTGAGTATGGTTTGAATGGTGTGTTGTGAATTTGATTTGTATTTCTCTACCAGGGCTTATTTGATTTATTTGTATTTATTGTCTTCTTACTTTGTGATTACTGATGAATTTATAATCAATGTTGATGGAAATGGAAAAAAGCATATAAAAACATGTACAATAATGAAAATATTCTTGATAAAAGAAATGAAATAAATAAAAGAATATAATTGTTGGAGTATTTGTCTAGTGGGTAAAGAAGTTGGTTTGGGTGCTCACATTATGTATTTGGATGAATTCATGTGTAGAATAATTTAGGTCTAAAGGGAGATAATTTTCTTGTTTTGAGTAGAGAAGAAATAAATGCTTGGATGACTGGAAAAGATAATTTTATATACAGTGATCTTCCTTTAAAAAAAAAAACTTTTATTGGTTTTCAATTGATAACAGGGACACGCACAGTACAACGCATTGATATCCCCTGAAATTGGGACAAACTGCATTTATGGGACGCAAAGAGGAGGATACAGAGGTGAAGTAGACAGAATCATATTACAGTTCACTACAGAGTCAGATTACAGATTAGGTCCTCAGAGTACACATTAAATAGGGTTTGCATATTGCACAGGAGCACATTTGCTGCCCTCCCAGGCTGCCCACCTGCCTGACCCACACACGCACTGTCAGTACTAATGATTTAGCACCTATTCAGGGATCTGCCCAGTCACAATCAAGTATATAAACCCACTAGTGCCATCGCACCGCAATCTGACTAAGCACAGCACCAGTCTGTTTATATACATCCAGTGATGGACCCATCTTCTAAATCCGGTTCATCCTCATCAGCATTGCGAATGTTTAGTAATTCCACCATTATTGCGTCCCAGCTTGTGGCAATGGGGAGTCTGCAAATGCCCAACGTGTCCTTCCGATGCAGCGCAACGCTCTCCACTTTAGCCCATATCAGCAGGGAGTGTCGCCAAGCTAGAGCATGTGGGGGCTTGAAGGCTCTCCATCTCTTAGTAATCAATCTCTGAGCATCTGGCAGGCCTAGGTCTAGAAAATGTGTCGTCACTTTTTGCCTCTAATTTCTGCTATAAAGTTGTAAGATGTAGGTCTCCTATTTGAAAGGGATGTCGCGCTCTGAGCACTGGGAGAGGGCATCCACTATTGTGCTCTAGTATCCCCGGAGGGAGGGGCATTCCACAGCATGTGTAAAAGGTCCACGTCAACTAGGTGACACTGAGGGCAGGCAGCATCAGGGCGATGGAAATATCTATTGATTTTTGCTGGGGTGAGTTGTGCTCTGGGCGTAATATAATGCTGAATCTAACGGAATCGCTGGTTGCGTGGGACATGTGAAGGGTTCTCTAGTACTGCCGCTCATTCAGGGTCAGTGAGCAGGCGGTCTAAATCCTCCTCTGAACAGAGTCTCAGTGGTTCCAACGTAATTGCGGTGTGCTGTCTAAAGGAGGCGGCAAATCATTGTTACATGTCTACCGTTCCCCATTACATGCAACGATTGAATTGTTAAGTGTGTGGGAGGCTCATTGGTATGTCTCCCCATCGAGTTGTGAGGGCTGCCAGGAGTAAACTGTGAAGTAATAAACAGCCAGTGTGTAACCCATCTTCCTCAACTACCTGGGCATATGGTATCAGGACACCGGCACGATAAAGGTCTCCTATGTGATGGATGCCTGCCTCACCCCAGTTGTGTAGTTCATTTGCTGTAGTGACAATATGACCCCTGGATGTTCCTTGAAGTGGTATGGCAGGTGCGTATGGCATTGTGCTGTGGGTAAAGCAAAAGCATCTGCGGTAGTGTCTATATGCCACTCTGAGAAGCAAAGATTCAAGTACAATGGGTTTCATGCAAGAGTGGAATAGGTGGAGTAGGAAGGCAAGCGAGAGGGGTGGGTGCGAAGTTGCTGTGTCACTAAGTTGGCAGGAGGCCAGCCATCATGCTACCCACTGTGGCTGTGGCGTGATATTGTAATACTCCATATTAGGTGCTGCGAGGCCACGACAGCTTGCAGGCAGGTTAATTATTTTAATGGCCAGGCAGTGGCGAGAATTGCTCTAGATAAAATCCCTGAGTATCTTCTCGAGTGTGTTAAAAAAGCGAGGGGAGATGTAGAGGGACAGCCTTGAAAAGTAATATAAGACATGTGGAAGGATTACTATTTTAGAGAGGGCAATCTGACCAGTGACAGACAATGGAAGTGTACTCCAAAAAGAGATTTCGGAATGGATGGCAGTCAACGCTCTACCTATGTTGCCATCGAACAGGTCCGGCTTCTTTCGGTAAATGTGGATGCCAAGGTAGTGGAAAGTGTCAGCGTTCCATAGTACACGGTCCCTATTGAGGACATATATGGGGTCCTGACAGGAATTGCTGAAGGGAAATAGGTAGATATTTGCTGTGTTAACCCTTAACCCCGATATATCAGCAAATTCCCTTAAGATATGTGCCATTGAGGAGGGGACAGAAAGAATGTCTCTCACATACATCAGGATTATCATCCGCATACAGTGAGATTGTGTGCTTTCCGTCCCCTAGGGGGATTCCAACACCTAACTGAGTGTGAATGACCTCTGCTAAGGGCTCCATAGCTGGGGCAAAGAGAAGTGGAGATAATGGGCAACTCTGTCTGGTTCTCCTGTGCACTGAAATAGGCTCAGAGATGTATGGGCCTGTATTCACTCAGGTGTTTGTAAAGTAATTTAATCATACCGTTAAATGTGGCACCAAGGCCATATTTGGCCAATGTAGCAAACAGATACACCCACTCAAAGGACTTTGACTCAAAGGGAGTCAAAGGCTTTCTCGAGGTCTAAAATTAAGAATCCCAAGTGCAGCCATTGAATGTGTACAGTTAGCTTCCTTACCATGGAGACCACCGTAAATGTCCTCATGAAAGAATTAAGGCAGGAGGCTATAACCTTGTGTCCTGACACTCCATTAGCTGGTCATCCAGGAATCCAAAAGACCTTAGCAAACTGTCAGCGATGGTTTTGTTGGCCCACATTGTCCATGGATGTGCATGACTATGTTTTAAAAACAAGGCATCTCATTCCACCCACCAGGCTATTTACGAACCTTTCCAGTACCCCCATATCCTTGGATATATCAAAAGCATTGAGTTTATTGCTGATCTCCCTGACTCCAATGAGTATACAAGAATTTGGGTGGTAGTACACCCTTTTTTTCAAGATGGTCCATGTTATTGTCCTAAAAGAAATATAAACTGCCAAGACCCTAACCATGCTGTTTGTTCAACATATGCAGTTGCGCTGACTCCTTTTGGTCATCATTTCTGATAGGGGCCTGCAATTCGTTTCACGATTTTGGCGCAGTCTTTGCACATCATTGGACATTGATTCTGGTCTCTTAGCTGCTTATCACCCACAAACTGATGGGCAGACGGAGCGGGTAAACCAGGTTTTGGAACAGATGCTGCAATGTATATTGACATCTACTCCTAAGCATTGGGAGCCTTGTTACCTTTTGGTGAATTTGCCTACACTAACTCACAGCATGTAGCCACTAGGGTTTTGTTTAACGTGAACGCATCCTCATATATGGCACAAAAATATAGTAATGCACTCTGAAAATCTACCTGGGATGCAAGACTTTGTAAAACTTCTAGCTAATTCAGAACAGGTGTTATCTCATTTTCATCAGGATAAATTGAGTATGGAAAAATATGCTAACAGACATCGACAACAACAGCCAGACTATAAAGTTGGGGATCAAGTTTGGCTGTCCACTAAACACTGGCAATTACAGGGGCCACATAAGCTACAACCCAGATATGTGGGTCCCTTTTATATAGAACAAATTATTAACCCAGTAGCTGTGAAATGAAATGGGCCAGAAGATTTACTCATTCATGCAGTGTTTCGTGTGCCACTGTTAAAGCCCTATTTTGCCCAAACCCGTCATGCTCCCCCTCATTCATCTATAATTCTGAAAGCTCATTTGGAATTCAAGGCACAGAGAATTCTTAAATCTAAGCATTTGAATAGGCACCTGTTTTACTTAATTGCTAGGAAAAAGTATAGTCCTGAAGAACAGTCTTATGAATCATCAAGCAATGGTCATACCCTCATCTGGTTCGTTCCTTCCTCGCGAGTCACGAGACAAACTATGCCCTGTAGGTCGTTTTTTGCGGGGGAAATTATCACAACCCCTTCCTCCACCCTGTCTGCCACAGCCCCTTCTGCGCCCCTTGCGTAGTGGTATAACGCTCACGGCTCATGTTGTATCATCTCTGTGACGCATTATGGTATGCTATGATACCATGACTGATTTTCCCAAAGACCTGTAATTCCATTGTGCTTGAATTCCTGCAAACATCCCCCCAGAACCAGTGAACTAATAGATTATCTGCACCCGCTGTTACTAGAGCCTTGGTGTGGTTTCCCATTGAATCCCAACAAGGTTCTTCCTAGAATCCTGTGAGCCAATGACAAGCCTTGCTCTCGCTTTTACTGGGGCCTTGATTCGAGCTTAAAATGATACATTTGTTTCCTGTTATTTGGTTCAGATCATTAAGTTGCTCCTTCCATTCTGTAAGGTCAAAGGGGATTTACTACCATGTGTTTTCTTCAAGGTTCGAGAACCTTCCAAATGGCCATGTGCCCTACGTACCAGAGGTAATATAGTTGCTTCCTTTGAGCCTTCAAGGAGGTATATAAACCCCGCTCAGTTCGATTCGTGGCTTAGCCTTGCTCCCTGCAGAATAAGCTTCACCCTTCCCACTATTCTGAAGAATCTAGCCAGAATCGAGAAGCACTCCAGTGTCCTTCAAGTCCAAGTGTACCAGTGGATCCCTTGGCTCCAGATCCCTTTACGTCTTCCTCCTCTCTTCCTTCTGCACAGCTACTCCTGGCCACCCCTGACGACTCCCTGAGTCAAAACCTCGAGATCTGCTTTGAAATTCAGTGAAGTGGAAGAAGTACTTGATATCGGATTAGTGAGCAGTATTCCTCCTTTATTATAAGCAAGTCTGGGAATCAGTGTCTTGAAAGACTATATACTTTACCTCCATACTCTTTCTGTGATTTACTCCAGCTCTTGTGTGTTTATACTCTGGACCCTTCCAGCAACCTTGATGCTAGAATCGTGATTGCACAATGATTAAAGACTTTAGCTCCGTGTTTCTTTGATAAACAGCAGTGCGACGAGATAGCACTTCAGAGTCTTCGATATATGTATGAACCTTGTACCTAAACCTGTATTCTGAGTTTATCCATAGGAGAGCACACACTCCAATCTGTGATTTGAGGTATTTTGCTCTCATGTCATGCTGCTGATGAAACCTGTGTAAGTGTATATCACTGAAGTCAATGTATGGTCATTGTATATGTGTAAAGAGAAGCTTGTTTGGATACTGATGGTAACTGACTCCTCTTGTTATTTCCAGTATATGTGCATCATCGCAATAACAAGAGGTTCTGGTTCTGTGCTTATCAACCTCGCAGACACAGAAAGTCTCTGGAGCTAAAAATCTTGTTATGCAGTATCGTACAGCGCCTGAGCAGATCCAGTTTTGCAAGTCTCGTTCCTTATTTTATCCCAGCCTCCTTTCTACCCGAGGGACAGTGTATGATCTAAGGTTTCGGTTCCTTGACATGTGCTGTCCTCTGGAGGGATAGGAGGTCCATCTTCGGCTGTATTATCGTCTCCGTGGTTAGGACCACATAAGTGCATGACAGGTAGAAAGGAAATTCCAGAACCAGATGTTGGGGGAAAGTCTAGAAGTTTCTCCTACTTCAAAGGCTGCCACCAGGTAGAACATTTTGACCCTCAAACCAACTCTTCTTTTCACTGGACTTGTGGAGGAACAGCAGAAGGACTGCATTGTACTTCAGAGGGCTGCCCTGCTCCTTGAGGCCTGCTTTGTACTTCAGGTAACTGCCCTACTACTACCAGAGGAATTCCCTGCTGCTTGAAGCTTGCCTTGTACCCTCAGAGGACTGTCTTGCTGCTTAAGCCCAGTACTTCCAGAGCGACTCTAAGGGTTCAGTGACTGATCTCCTGTTCTGAGCTACAGGGACACAACCAGCTCCAGACCCCTCCCTGCGACTGCCCAGCTGACCTGCTGCACTGCACTGGCAACTGGACCTGCCTGAGCCCTGCTGACCTCTGCTGGAGAAACGTCCTGATCCCCAAAGGAGCCTCCCCAGGTCCTGGACCCTTGGCTGGCAGCAGTGGAGCTCCTTATGTGAAGAAAAGGAGAAATCCTGATGTTTTGGGCTCTTCGCGGCTGCGTACAGTTCTGTTCCCGCACAGATCTTGTCACCTGTGACCGCTGACAATACCAAGCTCCAATGAATCGACCCTTCTTGTTACAGTAATCGATAGTGATGACCAACAAATTGTGATCTGCACTTCGTGCTACAGTGACGACAATCTGAGTTGACCGCCAACGTGAAGCTCCATCAACGACCGTCTGTGATGCCCGAGAGGATCTTCTTGCTATAGCAATGACCATCCGTGACGCTCTCCTTGAGGTCTCCTTACCCCATGAACTGGACTCTTCCTGCTGGACTTTGAGACAGTAACTTTTTCAGCAGGACTAACCTGGTTCCTGTATCTAGCCATCTCTCCATTGTGGTCAGAATGAACTGGTGACATTGCCCCGTTCTAGCATGACTAATGACCGTGGGTGGCGATTCGTGCTTTTGGCTATACTTCTCTAAATTTTTTAAATTGTATGTCTCCAGTTCTACTGATTAGACTTTTTTGCTCTCAAATTATGTATTAAAGTGTTCTATTTTTTTTCTAAATTGGTATGGAATTTTTCTTGCGTTTTGTTTTCCTCTTATTACTGTTTGTGTGTTGCATAAAGACTTAACACATTCCCTCTAAGTTAAACATGCCTGCTTTTGTGGCAAGCTACCAGCGGGTTAAGCACAGGGTGATTTACTGACTGTTAAGGTTCGCACTGACAGTAATTGTAGTTGTTGCTTGAAAAGGGTATTCAACCCCCTCAATCAATATCCCATTTTCCTGCATTGGTGCTCAGTGGTGGGATTCAGTACTTGTATTTGTTCAGTGCCACTCAGTGATAACGGGTAACACAAACATCTAAAAAATAATCTGACATCAAATCCGGTAGTAACTTAATTGTCTTTATTCGATCTTCCAAAGGTAGATCATAAAAGATACACAAGCGAGGTCATACAATAAAAACATTAAAATTAGAATTCCTTCAATAAAAACTTTTGGCAACATTCATATAAAAGAATAAAAAAATACATAAAACTTAATTCAGAAATCTCAATTATGAAGGTGGCAACATTTTTGTGCAGAAATACCTGCACCCCCCAGTAGCAGCCTTAGGGAATTTAAAGTGCATATGGCCAACTGCAGCATCATAATAAAAATAAAACCAGCAATTCATTATACAGGAGGGTATATAGATTATTGTTAAAAATTCATGCTACTTCTTTGTGCTAGAATGCACTTCAGAAAACTAGTAACTGAAAAACGTGTCACAATCATTGAGTTGCTGTAAAAAGAATAGAGCGTCGTTACACTTCGAAAATGTATACCTACGCAACAACGGTAATAAAAACCTCCTTGTATAAGGCTGATAATATTTGCAGAAAATATAAAATGTAATAAAGTTTGACTAGATTGCTCGTCACATGGGCAATTGCTAATGCAAGTAGAGGAGTATTTGAAAGCATATAAGCCAGCGGATGGAACCTAACCTAAATCTGGCTAATAAGGTTCTCTCATACACGTTTGTCACATATAAAAGATATGGGGCAATCTTTGGTGCCATCTGGATAATGCAATAATCCCTAACCAGGCATTGTCCACTTCTGTTAACTCCCTTGTGGAATGTCTATGCTTGACAAAACTATCCTGTATCCAGTATTCATCCTTTTTCAAAATAGTCTCAGGGTGCTCAAGCAGATGTAATCAACCAATGGCCAGTAAGCAGTCTTTCATGTATATTAGCCAAGAGATTGCCAAACCACGGACACAAAGTGGGCAATCTCTAATAACTGCCCAGTTGAGATCAGCTATCTTGCTTGCCCATATTGCACACCAGAGGGCCAAAGGAGCGGCATTAATAGTATCCTGCACATAATACATGCCTATCTCCTGGTGCAGGGAAAAGTGCAGGGTCGAGGGGGAACGCCCAGTAACCGAGGGCAGAATCAATTTTGCTCCTTCTGCATAACCCCCACATCCGTGCATCCCAAATACCGATCCCATAGGTTAAGATTGGCAGACATTTCAGATTATATATCTCTAGAATTGGTGCAATAAGTTTTTTGCCAATAATAATAGCGAGCAAAGAGGTAGTGCTTACTGCTCGTGTGTAGCAAGTTATCCTATTTTTGATGCAAGTTGACCAGGTGCACCTGTCTTTCTTTCATGCACCTGTCATCAAACCACATACCAATGTTTTAGCAATGCTAGTCTCCAAATCCAGATCTCTCATAAAACCTAACATAGCTTAAAATCAGGCTCTTAAGGACAGGAGAACCTCATCGTCTGTATATAAAAGCACGGGCAAGGGATTTTGCCCGACACAAGGAGCATCCATCCCAACGGAAGCCATTGACCTGTCCAGCCTGTTTGTGTATAACTGTTTAACAGAAAGAGAATCGTGGCATGAACACATTCCTGATGCACCCCACACTCAACTATGAAGGAATCTGTGCATTCACCAGCATTACTGAATCTTACTACTCCTTTAAGATCATAGTGTAGGAGACTTCAGAATGCAACCGGTGCTCAGACATAATATCGAGTCCAAAATATAGATTGAACAAAATATCGACAGGACAGAATATAGATATTCAAAATATCGTTTTTAAGGTAAGTGATGTAATATCGACTGTTAAAAATATAGAAAGTTAAAATATCGAAGTATATAATATATATAGTTAAAAATATCGATTTTTTAATAATATCTAATTTTTTATAGTGTTTTTTATGTTATAATATGTGTGAAAAGTGTGTATTTATGTTATAATTAATTTTAATTAATGATTTTTGTTTTTATAATTATTGCATAATTTAACTCTGTAGCGGGTTGTGGGTTTATAGGGGAATAGGGTGGGAAGTAATTTAATTATAATTAATTAAATATGTAAATTTATTTATTGGTAGTAATTTTTAATTAATTGTTAATTAATTTATATTTGTTAATTAATTACATTTTAATTGGTAATTCATTTTAAATAATTGATTAATTGGTAATTATGTACATTTTACTAATTTATTTTCTGTAGCGGGTTGTGAGTTTATAGGGGAATTGGGTGGGAAGTAATTAAATTATAATTATTAAATATGTAAAATTATTTATTGGTATTTATTTAGAATTAATTATTAATTACGTTTTTATGGGTAATTATTAACATTTTATTTGCCAATTAATTTAATTTAATTGATTAATTGCTAATTATGTTAATTTTAATAATTTATTTTCTGTAGCGGGTTGTGGGTTTATAGGGGAATAGGGTGGGAAGTAATTTATTAATAATTAATTAAATAATAAAATGTATTTAATTGTATTTAATTCGAAATAATTGTTAATTAATTTTTAATTATTAAATAATTAATTATTAATTTGTAATTAATTTGTATTAATAGGTAACTAATTGAAATAATTAATGTTAATTAGTCATTTTAATATATTAATTATTATATTATAATAAATTGTTAATTATTTTTAAATAATTTTTTATAGATATTAATTTATAATTTGTTTAATAATATATGAAGTATTTACTTTCCCTAATGTTGTATTCTCTGGAGTGGGAATAGTAATTTTAACCCTTACGCTATCCAAAGCTTTCCCTACTGTTGCACCCATTGGAGTGGGAATAGTCTATTTTACCTCTACGCTATCCAACGCTTTCCCTACTGTTCCACCCACTGGAGTGGGAATCGTAATTTTAACCCCTACGCTATCCAACCCTTTCCCTACTGTTGCACCCACTGGAGTGGGAATAGTAAATTTTACCTCTACGCTATCCAACACTTTCCCTACTGTTGCACCCACTGGAGTGGAAATAGTAATTTTAACCCCTACGCTATCCAACCCTTTCCCTACTGTTGCCCTCTTTGGAGTGGGAATAGTAATTTTTACCCTTACGCTGTCCAACGCTTTCCCTACTGTTGCACCCACTGGAGTGGGAATAGTAATTTTAACCCCTACGCTATGCAACGCTTTCCCTACTGTTGCACTCTTTGGAGTGGGAATAGTAATTTTTACCCTTACGCTATCCAACGCTTTCCCTACTGTTGCACCCACTGGAGTGGGAATGGTAAATTTTACCTCTACGCTATCCAACGTTTTCCCCTACTGTTGCACCCACTGGAGTGGGAATAGTAAATTGTACTTCTACGTTATCCATCGCTTTCCCTACTGTTGCACCCACTGGAGTGGGAATAGTAATTTTAACCCCTACGCTATCCAACGCTTTCCCTACTGTTGCACTCTTTGGAGTGGGAATAGTAATTTTTACCCTTACGCTATCCAACACTTTCCCTACTGTTGCACCCACTGGAGTGGGAATATTCATTTTTACCCCTGCGCTATCCAACGCTTTCCCTACTGTTGCACCAACTGGAGTGGGAATAGTAATTTTAACCCCTACGCTATCCAACGCTTTCCCTACGATTGCACTCTTTGGAGTGGGAACAGTAATTTTTACACTTTTATTATTGTACGTTAATAATATTGGATATTATTTAATTATATTTTGTTACTATATATATATATGTTTTAACAAATATGAATTACATTTTTTTTATAACTTTCATTAATTATTTAATTATTATAAGTTAATTTAAGTATTTTTAAATGTATTTTAGTAATTAATTTTTAATATTAATTTAATTTAACATTGTTTTTAGTAAAGTCGATATTTTTATAAACTCTATTTTAGTAAATGATATTTTTAACTCGATATTTTAGTACTTACCTGTTTGTAGATAGAAACTCGATATTCTGTCTGTCGATATCTTTTCAACGATATTTTTGATGGTCGATATTCTGTCCCTCTATATTATGTCAGTGATACAATGCAACCAGCCCCCATCAACACCTATACTCTCTAAAATAGACCATAGCTTGGATCTGCATACATAATCAAAAGCACTCAACAGATCCATAAACGCCAGGTGTGTAGAGATACCCTTGGGGTATTTATATTTTGCCACGATTAGATGGAGAGTGAGGCACTGTTTGATGGTCCCGAGCCCCTTTCTGAACCCATATAGGGCTTGGGAGAGGATATTGTTTTTATTTATCCAAAGTAAAAGCGATCAAATTCAGTTTTTTAAAATTTCTCCTTGATTGGCATGAGGTATGCTCCCATGAAGGCCAATTTACTCACGAAGGTTGGGCTGACCCCTGAAAAATATCGCATCAGGTTCAGGGACAGGCAGAAGTTGTCAAACCTGTCTTGGGTGGATTTCGTAGACAAGCGCCAAGATGCTCCTTCCGGAGCGAAAGTTTGCGCTTTACAAATACCCACAAATATCAAATATCAGTATTTCACCAAGGTATTGAGAGGTTGAGCAAAAGGCCTTAAAGTAGGTGATTACAAGAGGCTGTATGACCTAAATCTGAGACAGCACATGCTCAGTACTTGCTTTACAGAGTTGCACCAATACCTGATTGAAAGCTTGCTCACTTCACCTAGGGAGCTTGCACAGGAAGTAGACGTCTGGGTCAGCATCAGATTGTCCAAGAAGGTATCCAGGAGTGATCCCAAAAAGGGTGATTCAGGTTACCCCCAGCATAGTGAGGGGGAGGTTAAAAGTGACACAAACCAGTGCCAGAATCAGATCCGATGAAAGGGTTCCCATGCACCTTCTGAGAATCCTGGAAGAGATTCTGGCTGGCAGTACTGTAGTTGGGAGATACCCTCAGAGAGTGAGCTTGTGATCCCTGAAGGTAGGAGGTTGTCACTTCCACCATGTCACGGTAAATGGGAACTCTGTCACTCCTTTAAGGAATATTGATGCTGGTAACCCTGGAATGTAGTGGGGAGGTGACCCAAAGGAGGGTTGTAGTCAGTCCTCAGATGCCCATTGATTGCATGCTGGGGAATTAACTACCACCGGTATTGGAGGGGCTCCTGCCCAGGGTGCCCTAAAAGCTCAGGTTTCTCAGGATACCAGTTTCAAACAGAGGGTACAGAAGCCCAGGTGGAAGGGTAAGGGGGGGGGTCCTCTGTCCAGCCTCAGGTTGGGGACAGACGTCTGATCCAGGTGGTGGAACGGGCCACAATACTTGTTTGGCCACCTTGGTACTGTCTGTCTACTGCTGAAATTAGCATTAAAAACTTCACAGATGGGGGTCCACAGGGGAGGTGAAGTGTTCACCGTGGGTCAGTCCAGTGGCTCAGGAGTGTGTTGACAGAGGGACCAACTGTTCTTAGAAGGGCATAAAACAGACAAGGGTCTCTGCAGTATAGCGCCATTGTCCATGTTCTATCACCTAAGCACATGGCACTTTAAAAAATGCAAAAAAGTGAATTGTTCAGAGAAATTGCAAATTACCACCAACTTGAAGTTGGTGGTAATTTCGATTCCTTAAGGCCTAATTGCACTTTTTCTGTGCTTCCTACATTGCATTTAAGGAATAGCAATTTTCGATTCCTTAAGTGCAATCACCAAATAAGGAATCACAGATTTTGCGATTCCTTCTTTTGCGAGGCAGTTTTTCTTTTATACATATCACTGAGCCGAATTGCGATCGCAAACGCTGAAATTCTGTGAATTTCAGCATTTGCGATGGCAATTTGGAATGATACATATGGCCCTCGATAGTTATTTTCAAGCATTATTCGCTAATATTCAGTCCTGGGTATCTGGATTCGAATTTCAATTGCAAATTAAAATGCAAACGCCTCTATTGCGATCAACTCTGTCATTACAAATATCGTTTCTTCAAAATTATAAATGACAATGATCGATCAATCCGCATCAACTTTAAAAGATTTGCTTGGGTCAATATATTCTCTGATATAAACGGTAAGTTTAGTAAAACGCAATACGGGTCACAAAATAAACAAATCCCCAGCATTAAATGCACATTAAGAATCCATTAAGAATTATGTTTGTAAAAAGCATGTATTTTGGATATGACATAGTGGTGTTAACAGGGAAGTGGATGCAAATATAATTTAAACTAAACAGAAAACCCAAACCAAAAATCCTAAACCAACAAGAGCTAACTTGCACAGGAGCATTCTATATCCATCTCGTCTCCAAGCAGTATATACCCTAGCAAATGCATAACAAAGATTGCACAACACAGCCTACTTTGCCAGGATTAAGGGTTGAGTTCAGTGCCGTTGAGCTGAAACTGCAAGTGCTCGCTTTCAGGGGCCCAGCATCCACTCCAGATTATAATGACAAACAGGCCCTACATAGAAAATCTGGATTTTTTTGAATGGGTATTAAATTTATGAAGGCAGATTATGGAGTGGAATTTGAAACTTAAAACTACACCCTTATCTGGACAGCTCACTACAGACAGAGGGTCAGCTTTCCATGGTCTCAAGAGCAAAATTTGAGATCGTGAAAATTTTGAAAATTGACGATGTCTGAAAGCAGAATAAATTGAGTAGGTTCATACTTGCCCATATGATGGGCAAGTATGAACCTACTCAATTTATTTCATTTCCCATGATACCCGAAACCAGATAATTTGTTGATGTCTTCATCTCAACTGGAATAGGTTGAGGAAGAACAGTACTTGTCATACATACTATTACACCACTATGCAATGATGGTGACTAGACTACTGCTTCAAAGGGAATTGAGAGCGTTTTGGTGATTTTCCTAAGGTGCTCTCCAATGTTCAGTATTCAAACGAGATATTGAAAGATCCAAAACACTATTTTGAGACTAAACTCAGGATTAGTGACTGGATGAACCACAATCTGGGATGAGTTTAAGGCTTCATCTGGAGGATGTGTGTCTGTAGGCAAACTGGGATAGTCAAATTTATCTGTAGAAGATTAGATAGGTCAGAGATTAAACTCAGGTTTAGAGGATCAATTTTGTAACAAAAGTGAGAATTCAACACTAGCTGAAATGATATACTTATGGTGAGGTGCAACTGAAAGACTAATGGCTAGCCCTTAAAGATCCAATACAGCTATCTGGGATTTACTCAGCTAAAGATTGGCTGACTTCTGGGAAGGCACCTGGCTACGACAGCCTAATTGCTGAAGTTATTTTGTAAGGCATATAAGACTTTGTTGGGTCCATAACTGTTGGCGCTGTAAGAGAAATACTTGAAAGTGTGGTGATCCCTGCCCCCCACCAAAAAGGCATCTGTCATAGTGCTCTTGAAAACTGAGAACAATAAATTGCCATGCCAATCTAGCCTATGCCTGCTATTAATTAACCCAGATAGTAACGTTTTAGTATTTGGCCAACACATTGTAACCATTTTTGAGGCAGATGGTGATGCATGTACAATTCAGATTTATACTTTTAATATCGTCATACAATGTCTGGGGCCTTTTCCCTGTGATGCACCAAATAAAGCCAAATATATCAGCACCCTCAATATTTGTGGATATAGAGAGGTCATTTGAGTATTTTGCAGAGGCCTTTTCGTAGAATGGTTAAGAGAATTGCAGTGGGTGCCGCCTTTTTACTCCTTATCAATCTGTTATATGCCAAACTCACTGCTAAAATAAGGATCAATGGTTATTTACTCTCCCCAGTAGCAGCTGGTAAGATATGCCAATTATTCTTGCTCCTTATTTCCAAACAATTGAGCCATTAGAATGCAAGGTTCATTAACTCTATTCCCACCCACAGGGGTATAACATTCTTCACTCATTGCCTGTTAATTTCTATGTACACAGTTGACATTATGCCAGTCGCTAAACAACCTCCCTCACTAATTTGAGATATAAAAGTTGTAATTTATTCTAGAATTTGTATCAACTTGGGCAAATATCCCCAGTGACTGAAGCTAAAAAAAAACAGTAAACACTCAATATCAACTAAGATAGTGCACTGGCTCTGTTAAGTAACTCGGGGTGAACATCCACAGATTGCTAGAACTGGTTGCTGCTGATATTTTTGGGCTGGTAATGGAAAAACTATGCAAATTGATAGATGGATAGAGCTTCCACTATCGATAGTGAACAGGATGTCTATTATAAAAAGATATTTGGCAAGGATGTTTATTACTAGAATCATCCCATTCACAAGTAGGTTTTTTGCTGCACTTAGTTCGCAGATGATTAGATTGTTGTAGGGTTCCCATTTGGTGGGGGTATTTACTGTCCAGGTGTTAGAACGATATCTTTATGTAGCGCGACCCTCTTTGTAATCTTTTGTTGTCACCCTGTACCAGGAACACCGTATATCGTGGGAACATGGTAGAATGGAAAGTAGAATTCTGCAGACGATATTGGCTACCCAAACACCTCTCAAAAGGAGATTTAGAGACCACTGGGATCTAGGAATTGGGCTTAGTACAAATTCACCAGACTGTACATGCAACCCTTCTGCATCTGGGTAGTACTCCAATAATTCCACTTACTTTTGTGGTGCTATTTGAAAGTTCACTACTAAAATTAGAGTTTATACATATAGGGCAATTGCATCAGCAGGGTGCCTCTATAAGTTTAAACCCATTTAAAGAGGAGGGAGGTTCCAATCCTCTAGACTTAGTCAGATATCCCTCGGGATCTGGTTCGCTGTATAAAACTCAATAAAATAAAAATTAAAAATAAAATATAGTTCTGTACATACAACACATTACCCACTTGCTGTTCTCCCTCAGATGATCAGATACTAGACTCAAGGCTCTTAGTGACCAAATTGGATAAAATGACTATCACTCCATGGACAGACATAGCGATGAGAGACCAGAAACAATGGAAACCAACCTTAGCATAGTTGCCAACTGTCTTGTTTTTGCCGGGACAGTCCCGGCAGGTTGGCTAACGACCCGGATAATTCACTATCCTGGGACAGTCTTGGCAATTGCATTTCCAGCCCTGCCAATTGTCTTGCAGGGAATTGCGATGTGAATTTCAGACTTTAGGCCAAAGTAGCCAAGTTGGAAAAAGTCTCCAATGCAGCTTAATGGGAGAATTTTTCCAGCTCAGCTACTATGACCTTAGGTTAGAAATTCCTGTCTCTATTCCCTGCAATTCTCTATTTATTGAGTAGACAATATAATCTGCACTATGATAAGTAGTAACTTTTTCGAGTGCCTGGAGACCAAGTGAGGCAACACTTTGGGGCAAAACTCACCGGCAGAAGGTCCAACAGCAGCCCGTCTCCCTCCCGCCGCAGCCATTCAAACGCGGCCGCAGTGCGGAGGGGGACTACATTACCCAGCTTCCCTTGCGGCAGAAGAGGAAGCCGCCTGCCGCATTCTCGCGCCAGGAGGCGCTATAAAAGACCCAGAGACCCGGTGGAGCGGGGGAACTTTTTCGAGAGCCTGGAGACCAAGTGAGGCAACACTTTGGGGCAAAACTCACCGGCAGAAGGTCCAACAGCAGCCTGTCTCCCTCCCACCGCCGCCATTCAAACGCAGCCGCAGTGCGGAGGGGGACTACATTACCCAGCCCTTGCGGCGGAAGAGGAAGCCGCCTGCCGCATTCTCGCGCCTGGAGGCGCTATAAAAGACCCAGAGACCCGGTGGAGCGGGGGAACTTTTTCGAGTTTCTGGAGACCAAGTGAGGAAACACTTTGGGGCAAAACTCACCGGCAGAAGGTCCAACAGCAGCCCGCCTCCCTCCCGCCGCCGCCATTCAAACGCGGCCGCAGTGCGTAGGGGGACTACATTACCCAGCGTCACTTGCGACGGAAGAGGAAGCCGCCTGCCGCATTCTCGCGCCTGGAGGTGCTATAAAAGACCCAGAGACCCCGCGTCGCGGGACGCGCCCGGGCGAAGCCCGGGCCAAGGGCGGGCCCTTTTGAGCCCGTTAGAGGCCGTTTGTGACAGGACCGGGCTTCCCACCCCCCTTGGGGTTGACCTATGCACCCCTTTGCCAAAAGGAAAGACAGTTGGTCCCTGTATGGTGCTGTCCTACCTGGGCATTGAGTTGGATTATGTGGCATGGAAGCCCAGTTACTGTTGAAAGGGAAGCTAACAAGGTAGTGATATCGGACACCATGTCGGCTAAACACAAGGTTCTGGCAAAGAGGGGCAAACTTTCTGGGACATTATACATTTCAAAAGAAAGTTCTATTTCATATGGATGAAATAGCAGTGGGGCCGGTCGCCATGCTGGTTACACACAAGTTTCTGTCAAAGACGGACAAAGTTTCTGAGACGGCTAAATTTCACAAGAAAGTTTTATTTCACATTATTAACATAGCGGTGTGGTAGTTGGAATCAACAGTCTATAACGTATGTGCAGGAGCTGAAATTATTGCGGGTTTGGTGTGAAGATTTTGACATTTGAGGGCATGTTAAGAGAACGGCATGTGGCGGGGAGGACAAGAACATCACAGATGCTTTCTCTTGTTCACAGTGGGTGATGTTCTATAGGAAGCCCACTGTTACAGAGGATACAGGGGAGGTCCTGCCTAGTAGGGAGCAAAGGAGCCAAAAGGCCGGATGAAGGATTGAAAATGGGAACAGTAAAGTAACCCCCGACGAGACCAATGAGGATTTGGACTTAGGAAGCATAGAGACCCACACCACAGAGGGGGATACACGTAATTGCTGCGAAGCAACTAGTAATTTGTTAGCAAAAATTGGGGAACTCTTTAGATTTTACATTTCCCCAATAGAGACTAGACTCTCAAATATAGAGAAACAATTGGCTGGGTTGAATGCTCCGTCCAAAAATATTCCTAAGACCGCCACGAACACATCTAACCCTGGGCCCACTCCAACGGGCGGGAATAAGATTAGAAATAACAACACTGTAGACCCAGGTGCTAAGAAGATGATAGCACAAGTGTTGAACACTACCGCAACAACAAAGACACCAGCAGCCCAAGCAAACAAAAACTCAATTAAACCGACAAACGACTCTGCACCTCCCCAACCCACTAAACAAACAGTAAGCCAACCCAAGACAACTCCAACGCTCCCCGATAAAGATCAGAAGAGGGGAGAAAAAGAGCATAGATGCACGGTTAATCTCCCTCCAGAGGCAAGTTCACTGGTAGTAGTCATGACTGGGGTTCCAGAGGTGGCAGATCATATTGTCGAAACTAGTTGGTCCCTGAAAAATAAAGTACAACACTGGCTCAATGTCAACCGCCCCTTACCATTACACTGTACAAGTAGGATTCTAACAGTGCGCAGAGTACCCTGGATAGGAAAAGAGCGTAAAACTATCCAGGGTGACTGTGTCATAATCAATTTCGAGGACCCCGGTACTGTAGACTATATATGCTCCTGGAACACACAAGGCTCCTACAAACATATAGAAACAAAACAACTCTCTTTTTTTCTATCCCCCCAGGAGTCGTGTCTGGCCAAGTCATGACAGGAACTGGAGTAGACCGGGCTATCAAGATTGGGGTGAAGAATGGGGAAGTTGGGGAGGGAACATGGGAAGCTGGGGAGGAAACATGGGAAGAGATGTAGGTCTCATGGACAATTTCATGGTGGTTCTGACCTATAATAGATACAGCTGTCTAGAGATAGGCGATTGACTGTCATCAGCCATCAATCCTCATAAAGAACAGGGAGGCTCTAGTAATCACGATAGGGGAAATAATTATCTGTTTAATGGCCACCAGCCGTCCAATCCGACTGTAAAGGAAACAGATGGAATAGTATCCCCAATAAAGGGACTGCCGTCCCCTACACGGATATATAACAGACGGGAGACGATAGTACCAACTATAAGTAGTTGAGAGGGTACAGATAGCCCGCTACCCGCAAGGAAAATCTCCTTTGAGGGGACTGCAACCATTGAAAGTACTATAAACGCCAGATCTAACATACTTAATGCACCAACTAAATTTAATTCTGACCTTGCGATCCTCAGCTGGAATGTGGCTGGACTGGAGCCAAGATTATCCGATCCAAACTGGTTAAAAAATTTCTCCGACATAGATATAATCATGTTCCAGGAAACATGGGCCACCATCAACTTGCACATTGAAGGTTTCCACTGCAATAGTATAACTGCAGTCAAACCTGATTTTGGCAGACCGATGGGTGGACTGCTAATTGGCATCAGGATCACTGCAGGTGGTAGTATTAGGGTAATTCCCACTAAAAGCCCAAATATCCAGATCATCGAATACAGAAGAAAGGTTCCCTTTTATGTAATTAACTTTTATAATAACGACTTCTATTCAATCCCAAACAAAAATTTGACCGAACTTTCCAAAATTCTGAGCGATATAATTGAACCCCCAGAAAACAATACAAGCAAAAGGATTATCTTAGCTGGGGATTTTAACGCAAAAATTTCCAATTCGGATCAACCAGGGTTAATCACCCGAAGCGACCGTGCAGAAAAAAGGGGACAAGAATTGGACTTGCTTATCCGTGAACATATGTTAACTAACATCATGGATGCAAGCCCCACCCCCAATGATAATTATGTTCCTACATTCAGAGGTAGAGAATATTCCTCAACCGTAGATTACATTTTTATGTCACCCGAACTCATTGACAGTCTCACGGTGGCTAAGGTTATTGAGACTGCATTTGGGGATCACAATGCACTGGTTGCAAACATCAAATTAGGGCCCATGCCAGTATTTAAAAGCACTGTGGGGGCCAGAGATATAACCCCTGCCACAAATAATTTAAGATTGAAATGGAGGAGGGTGGACAGTGTTAGCATAACTAATCAGCTCACAACCGAACATCAAAATTTAATAGATTCATGTACACTAGTTGATGGGAATCACCAAAGGGTGATCTCAGATTTTACTAATCTGTGCAATGTTGTAAAAACACTTTTAACAGTTCCTAATCGCAAATCCAACACGGACCCTAAGTGGTTCGATAACAATTGTTCAGTTGCAAACAGGGCTCTACGTAAGGCACTGAATGCTAAGCCTAGATGCCAAATTAAGAACAGGGAGGCAAGAAAGAGGTATAAATCCGTAATAGGGAAACGTAAGGCAATTATTTTGTCTGAACGCTGGGAGGAGTTATCAGACTCAGCTTCAGGGAAAAAAGGTATACCTTTTTGGGCTGCAGTAAAAAATATGCGTAACATGGAAACACAAATGTCAGTAATAAGCTGTACCATCTCCAGCCGCCAGTGGGAAGACCATTTTTCCAAAGTGTATGCAACACCATCAAATGTCAATAACAACTTTGCCCCAGGCGATTTGCGCCCTTTGGAGATCAGCCTAGGAGAGGTTAGCGCGGGCATTAAACAAAGCCTCGGTAAAAAAGCCCCTGGGCCAGATGGCCTCCCAATAGATATTATTAAATGGAAGCCTGAACTTTGGGCACCCATTCTGACAAACGTATTTAACAGCCTACCTCTAGTGCCAATACCCGATACATGGTCCACAAGCATAATAGTGCCCATATATATAAAAGGAGAGAGAACAGACCCAATAAACTACAGACCCATCTCGCTGCTGGATAATACCCTCAAAATTCTGGGACGAGTATTATATAACAGAATCAATGAGTGGGTAGACGATACAGAGATCTTAGATTCCTGCCAAATGGGGTTCAGGAGCAAGGTTGGAACAATCGAGCAGTGTTTAAATTTAAATTTAGTAATCGGCAAATACACCATTGCTCGGTCTGCACCACCCTACCTAGCATTTATGGACTTATCGTCCGCATTTGACCTAGTAAATAGGTCTAAATTCTGGACAATCCTCCTGGAATATGGTTTAGACAAACCACTTGTACACTTTCTTGCGTATTTGCACACTGACACAAGGGCACAAGTAAGGATCGGGATGGGGGGAAGTGTCAGATCCAATAAAGGTAGAAAGAGGAGTCAGGCAGGGGTGCGTTTTAGCACCCCTGTTATTTATTATCCATATAAATGGATTAAACAAATCTTTGAAATTGGCAACGACAGACGTCCCGAAAATAAGGGGGGGATTGCTACCGACTCTGCTTTATGCAGATGACGCGGTGCTTATGGGCCTAACCCCGAACGCTTTGCGCAGCTTGGTAAAAGACTTTGCCCAATATATGGAAAAGCTTGATCTTAAAGTAAATAAAAAAAAATCTTTTATTTTGTCTTGTGGCCCGGGTAAGAGACAACTAAGTGTTATTTCAGTGGGTTCTGATAAACTCTATTGCACTAACACTTTTCCCTACCTAGGAATAGTTTTTGCTGCGAGCGGCTCGTGGAGTGGACATTTGGTCCACGCCACGAGCAAGTTCTCAAAATCCATTAATTCTATTCTTAGCCTTCCACGGCCTAAGAAAGTAGATGCCACAAAAGCTATTAAAATTTTTTTTTATCACAATGTGTGCCAGTAGCTACTTATGGGGCAGAGATCTGGGGTCTGGGAAAAACACTGAGCATTCAGACTGAGGAAAACCGCTTCTGCAGAAATATTCTCGGAGCACCTATTTCCTCCTCAGAATACATTTGCCATTGCGAACTGAATCTCCACTACATATCAGATTTTATTGCCTTTAGGCCGGCAATGTTCTGGCTCGCTAGATGGAAGAATAACATGGCTGGACTAACTCAGGACATTATAAGAGACTGCCCTTACTGCGAAAAAGGGATGTTAATCCCCTGGCTTTCTGGAGTTTTTAAAAAATTGAGTAGCTTAGGCAAAGGACACCTTTTCCTTGACCCTTGTAAAATCGGACCTAAAGACAAAATTAATTTTAAATCTGCACTGTACGCACTTTATAGTGAAGAAAGACTGGCAAAGGAATTAATCGAACCAACAATCCAGGCATATGCGAACAAAGATCTGCACACACAGTCAATCCCATTGTACCTTACGCTGCCAATGACAAATTGGAAAAGCTCCCTACTTTTTCGCCTTAGGGCAGGGACTGTTAGATTTCTATTATGTTTTCCATTAGGTTACTCATCCCTAAAATCTGGAAATAATTTGTGCCCATGTGAAGACATGAGCTCGCAAACTGACTTACACTTCTTTTTCTTTTGTAAATTCTATCAAAAATATTTTAAATGGTGTTTAGCACTGTATTTTAAAAAGCACAGACCACTTTCTTTGGAGGAATCGAATTTGATGTTGTTAACTATGAATAATGAAGAGCTGATATTCCGCATTAGCACTTTTCTAAGAGTTATTACCCATGTCCGAAAAACAATGGAGCACACTTAGCAAATTTGCGAATTTTTACTGATAATTGATTTTATCCAATGATGTGTTGCTTTTAAATGATTGTAATCATGTTAATTTGACTTGGGATTGTTTGAATTGCTTTTATGAATTTGCAAAAATTCAAATAAAGGTTTTGAATTGAATTAAAATTGATAAGTAGGCAGACTTAAATTATGCTAATTATGTGTGTTGGGAAGAGATTTTGGGCAGTGGTTTTGTACATTTTCAAGTAAGTAATTGATAGCTGTGCTGCAAAATGTCCCTGGAAATTCTTTCAAATTGTCGCGACACATAGGATGTCACAACGTGGACTACGAAGGAGTGTTTAGATGAAGATGATCAGCAGGAGGTGCAGAATGGGTGGGGTGGGGGGGAAATCTCAACATTTTGTTCATGACATTTTTCTGGGTACTACAGTCGGCAGTCGGCAACAGGAAGGGCAGTGGCTCAGGACAGCCGTGGAGGGCCCGACAGGAGGAGAACAAGGGGGCCAAATGGTGGGCTACAGAATGGACACCGGTTCTAGCACCAGGTAAAAAGAGCAGCTACATTATCAAGGTGGCATCAATGGTGTCAATGGGTATGGATGCTAGGGAATAGCACGCTGGGGTTTGCGAAGCGGCTGTGTAGGGGATGGCAGGTATCAGACATAATAGATGACAAGGACAAGTCGGGCTTAGTTGAGGAAGGAGCCTCGGTGCCAGAGAGCAAGATTGGGTTAAGGTACAAGGTAAGGAGAGTGCTGAAACAGGAAGAGGTTAATGGCGGTGCATGCGGGAGCTTTAATACCGGAGGCTGCACCAGGGAATTTTGTGGGTAGGCATGCAGGTTTAAAGGCCCCAGAAGTACATCATCCTTACCAATTTTTACAGCAGAAGCCACCAGCCTAGTCTTACAACTGGGTAGCTGCAACAGCAGCAGGTGTCTGCAGGAACACAGCAGCACCAGCAGGCGTATGGGCTAGAGGGGGAGGCGGAAGGGAGAGGATTTGGAGCAAAAATTCATACGCCTTAGTAACCTTAACCTTCAAATAATTTGGAGTGTTGATGTCTAATAACAAAGATGACGTCTACTACTGAGGAAAGAGGTATACGTGGTTTCTGGCTAGGGTACAAAGTACGAACATAAGGAGATGGAGCTGAGGATATGAAAGCAGTTAGTGCAGCAGACCATTTGGTTAAGAGAAACAGCGTGGGATTCCCAAGAAAAGAAAAGGTCATTATTGGTTTCACCTCCAATTGTATTGAGCAGGGGTTAGCTCGCTTAACAGCGTCGTACTGGAGGAAGAGGCCTTCTTTGCTTATTCTTCAGTGTAAGTTTTAAAGAGGACAGGGCATTTGGAGGTGACACGCTAACTTGGAGAAATTTTCGTTGGAGGGCAGCCAGTTTCTGCGGAATGCCAGAGGAGGCTGGATAGTTTAGGGCACTCATGGGGGAATTTGGGTGCACTCGTGGCATCAGAGCAGACATCCAGTTTCTGCGGAATGCCAGAGGAGGCTGGAAAGTTTAGAGCACTCATGTGGCATTTGGGTGTACCTTTGGCAACAAAGCAGATAGCTGGACCCATCAAAGGGGCGGTCATTCTAGGACAGTGAGATTGATTCTGTTGCCATTTAGGCCTGGTTACCATAGTGATATAGAAAACCCGAATGGGGATCATAGGTGATTTGGTGTACTGTGGGCACCAGAACAGACCGCTGGACCCAGGTCGGGGGCTGTCAATCCACGGCAGTGTGAATGATCCTGTAACCATTGCGGACTGGTTACCAATGGTGATAAAGCAAATACGCATAGTTCCAAGGGCTGCCAGAGGATGATGGGCATTTACGAGGAGCACTAGGTTGACCTTGGGTAGCTCCGGCAACATAGAAGACATTTTACCCAGAACGGCACTGGCACCCTTGGGGATCATCATTGATCCTTTGGCCATGGAGGCACGGTTTACTGATGGTGATTAGAGCTGACAAGCCCATTACTCGGACTGCCAGAGGATGCTGGGCAGCATAGAAGACAGCTTGATTAGCATGGCACTGTCATTCCTGGGGATTGCCATTGATTTTGTGACCATGGAGGCCCTGTTTATGGATGAGGATTTAAGCTGACAACCCGGTTCCATAGACTGCCAAAGGAGGCTAGACAGTTCTGGGAGCTCAGGGGTGAACTGAGAGTACCTTTGGCAACAAAGAAGGCAGCTGGACCCTGCACGGTGCTGCCACTCCTGGGCATTGTGATTGATTCTGTGGCCAAGGAGGCCTAGTTACCGATGAGATAAATCTAACAAGCCCATTTCCATGGACTGCCAGAGGGTGCTGGACAATTGTTGGTAGCTCGGGGTTGACCTATGTACCCCTTTGCCAAAAGGAAAGACAGTTGGTCCCTGTATGGTGCTGTCCTACCTGGGCATTGAGTTGGATTATGTGGCATGGAAGCCCAGTTACTGTTGAAAGGGAAGCTAACAAGGCAGTGATATGGGACACCATGTCGGCTAAACACAAGGTTCTGGCAAAGAGGGGCAAACTTTCTGGGACATTATACATTTCAAAAGAAAGTTCTATTTCATATGGATGAAATAGCAGTGGGGCCGGTCGCCATGCTGGTTACACACAAGTTTCTGTCAAAGACGGACAAAGTTTCTGAGACGGCTAAATTTCACAAGAAAGTTTTATTTCACATTATTAACATAGCGGTGTGGTAGTTGGAATCAACAGTCTATAACGTATGTGCAGGAGCTGAAATTATTGCGGGTTTGGTGTGAAGATTTTAAAATTTGAGGGCATGTTAAGAGAACGGAATGTGGCGGGAGGACAAGAACATCACAGATGCTTTCTCTTGTTCACAGTGGGTGAGGTTCTATGGGAAGCCCACTGTTACAGAGGATACAGGGGAGGTCCTGCCTAGTAGGGAGCAAAGGAGACAAAAGGATTGAAGATGTGGTACAATTTACTTTGCAGCTGATTGAACAGGGTCAGTCTAGGCTTTAGAGAAGATATGCCCTAATGGCAGACAAGTGTTGTCCAGGAATTTGGGGGATTGAGTTAGGGAATCTAAGAGTGGGATCCCCACTCTGACGTCTGACTCTGGGGGGCTAATTTCAGAGGTTATTAGACATGTATCCGTGATATGCTCTAGAGAGCAAGGAAATGTGCTGTTCTTGACCCTCACGACTGGGATGTTTTGGGGACAATTTTTAGGATGTGAATTATTGGGTGTAAAAGGATAGTTTGGGGGAAGTCTGTCCGGAGCAGCAGATATACAGATTTGGTTGCGCAAGTCTAGGACAGATCAGAGGGGTCTTGGCCGTACTGTTTTGCATAGGTACCCAGTTTCAAATGTTGCCGTGTAAAGTGAGCCACTTCTTTGGGAGAAGAGTTGCACAGCGCAGGGGTCTGTTGTTATGTCACAGTTGTGGGACACAAGGGACAGCTTTTTTACTGTTGGTGGTAGTTCTGGGGAGCTGCTGACACACAAGGTCTTGGGAGGCATGCCTGTTGTATAGACAGGACCCCGGAAGAAGGGAAATGGGGACGAAGCATGGCGGACATGAGGGGCTTTGGGGAGAGGGGCATGAAAATGCTTTTAGCGATATGCGTAGGTCAGGGTGGAGGCTTGCTAAGATATTTTTTTTTCTAAAATGTTATTGTCGTTTTTCAGTTTCAGCTCTAAGTTTGTGTCTGTTTGGATAATTGAGTATTCATTAGTACAAAGGGATGGACAACAGACAAATAGGAGCAGACTCTGGGTCACTTTGGGTTCAACCCCTTAATTCTTTCACCTCTGATCGTATAGTTAAAGGGGGCCTGGATAGCAAGCACCTGCAACACTCTTGGAATAGGTTATTAGTGGGGGGTGAGGGAGTAGATGTCAGTAATTCACTATTATACCAAAGTGCCAATTATATAGCGGGGAAAAGAGGGTATTTTGCTCAGAGCAATGTACGAGGACTTGCAGGGGAGTTACGCCAATGGTCAAGCGCCTGGCTAGATGGACTGAGTTTATTCCCTGGAGGAAGTACCATGGGGCTGTGAAGATTGTGGCAATAGGATAGCAGGGATTGGTCAATGGAGACAGGAAGTTTTTTTGAAGAGTCAATGGATCTGGCTTTAAAATGTGACACAGTGGAATCTTTAGGGGGTTGGCTTCTTTTTTGCCACATGGAGTCATATTTGTGTCAATTTCAGGTTCCCCTTGCAAAGGCTCTGAAGATGCCTTAGGTTTTGGGAGGGGGCAGAAAAAGTTGTAGTTACCCCTTTTTCTGAGTGGCGGTTGGTAGTCAAAGTGGCATGTTTAAGCCAATGTTATTTGTTGTTGACAGAGGCAATCCAGGCTAAAAGGGAACTGGTAGACATGTACACGAGGTAGGATCTTTAAGGTGCATTAGGAAGTTAGGTTAGTTGCAGGTTAATAGTCATAAAGGTTAAAGTTCAAAGGTGAAACGGTAAAATTCAAAGGTGAACAGTCAAAGGTTAAAGTTCAAAGGTGAAAGGGTAAAAGGTCAGAGTAGGAGGTACTGAATTGCAGGTTCAAAAGGTTGTATGGGAAGCCTTAGGGGTGAGGGTAGTTTAACATAGGTAACATCTTGTATAGTGAGGTTGCAGTTTTGTAAGGCATCAGGCCAAGGGCTGTTAATTGTGATGTGCACCTGTTTCAATAAAAGCTGCCTTTTTCACACTATTCTGGTGTCAGTGGTTTGTGCTGCGCCCCATATTCCCCAATAGTCACCAGTCGGCAGTCTCCTCCTTCAGAGGGATGCTGAACACCTCAATCGCTCTGGAGCAGCTAATCGTTGTAGGGCTAAATTCCCTGCTTCATCGGGCCATGTATATTGCCCGTAGGGACAGAATGATGCAGGATAAGGCGATCGGGAGTTGGAGCTCCCTAAATGTGCGTCCTGGCCATGCCCCCCAGGTTTTCGTATTAATGATTTATACTTACTATGTGGTATGCTTTTGTGTATTGGCAAAATGTTGGCATGATATGACTATTACAGGACTTTAGAAACTGACCTTTAATGTTGGGTTATATCATGGACCCGTGGACTTTTGATCATACTAACTGCTGATATATTACATAGATCTCAAAGTAACCATAAACATAGCATGGCCAATAGCTGTACAGAAGTTGTGTGTGTGATTTTCTTGTAACATCGTATTTCTAAATTGTACTTGTTTTCACAATCTAAAATAAAGTTGTAAAAATGTCATATAATAATAAATCTCCTACAACATATGAGGATTAGTTACTTCCTTGTAATTCTACATCTGTGTTGTTGGAAACATTCTGTTGCCACTAGCATCCCAACCTGAATTTGGCCATAGGATGGTAAAATAAAGTATCAGAGTAGTCAAAAAAATTGGGACTCTAGAGCAAATGTCAGTACAAGACATAATGGGGATGTGTAAACTGCTGCTTCTATAAAGGAGCAGTGCCAGATTTCAGTTTTCCACAGTTGTGTGCTTGGCCACATTTACTTAATTTCCTACATATGTTGTCTTTTCATTTAGGTGGGAAAGTTAGGGTAATGCTATAACGGTGTAAGCATTATTTTAATGTTTAATTAGGCATATTTTTGTGAAGTAACGCGTACATATTAAGGAATAGTTTTCCTTAGATCTTCTTATGTGTTTCTTGTTGAAAATTAAAATGCCAGTTTGTTTCCATTTAAATGTAGTTTTATATACTGTCCCCACATGTGTGGCTCATTCTTGAGTTTGATTTCAATGAACGTTTCTACACTGCAGATCTAGGATTGCAAGCAAGTTTTCCATCCACTCAAATCCATATAAATCGTATAAGAAATACATATGGAAATAAATACAAGGAAAACATGGAAAATACGAACTCATTAAAATCAATAATGTAACTGAAAAATATGTAATTTTTGATGTCTAATTAACCAACTAACAACATTTTTGTATTTCTCTCAACTTTATTTTCTGTGTGCAATCAAGTTACAGGCAAAGATATGTGCAATGGAAGAAGAAAAGGTAGATCAATTTAATAGATCAAATTTATTACAAATTAACATAGTTCATCACATAAATCTTACTGTAACATGTAATGTGATAGAAAGATATGAAAGCTTTAGTTTCAGGCTTTGATATGCAACGAAAATATGAACAATATGTGTTTAAATGGAATTCCATTATGTATACTTTTTACTAATATTTACGATATCATTAAAGAAAAATTTGACGAGTGGGGTTATATAAATCCAATATTTGATTTTATCTTTAGGATTCAGAATAGAAAAGTTAAATACATGAAATGTCAACAAGCCAGTTCAACAACAAGGCATTCCAAAAGTTGAAAGTATATCTATTTGAAAGTTAGTAGAGTTTGCTCGGCTCGGGCTAATGAAATGTGCAGTCTCCCTGTCTCGTTTAGACTTGGGGAACAAACAGATTTCCTATAGCTCTGTCACAGGAAAGTCTTTACCAATACTCCGTCCACTACATGACTGTTGGCTCCAGTATGTCAGAAGGCCCACCCATTTTACAGCAGGCCTTACAACTCTGCCTTTTTAGGTCTGGCTTGATATCAGAGTTGTTGCCAGACATGGCTCTTAGAAGCACTACCAGGATAGGGCTTCGGCTCTGCTCACACTAGGAGTACGTTTTGGTTGAGCAGAACTTGTGTGCTTTCATAAAAAAGTGCTTGCCCTTCATGCACCTCTGATCATTTTGTTTATTTATCCAGCTGCCTGAGGTTGAACTTTCAGGGAAACACACATGAAATTGTAATACTTTTAACGTGTTTTAGATAAATAGATAATTCATGTTGTTCATTTTTTTCTGGTAGCATCACAGATGGGGGGTGACTGTCATTATCATTAGACTTCAGTTTTTTGTTTGAGAGCCAAGTGCTACATTCATCTACATGAATGTTTAGTTGTAGCTTGACAGTGCAACTGTCCATCTGAAAAAAGACTTTTCAGCAAGAGTCTACTGAGAGAGATGCTCCACCATATGTCAGTTGTCATGAGTACAGGATTTGATTGGGTCTAATTTATCTGCTTCCACTTTAAAGACTACTTGCATTGCACTTTTTGGCTTGTTTCCAAGTATATTCTCAACACAGTAGGACAGAGTTGGTTGTGAGGGAAAGCTAATGGTCATGGCAATAGGCCTGATATGTTTATTATGAAATGCCATGCTATAGGTACTGTGCCTGACATAGTTAATGTAAAAAGCATATGTTGTAGTCAGTAGACATTTAAGGATGGATTATTATTACACAATATTTACGCCTACATATAGATATTTTGGTTACATGGAATCTAACAGATTACCATAGCAGGTATCATGTTTGCTGTTGTGCACCTGTTTGACAAACTATAGATATAGAAGATTTGTTTTTGAGATTCCTGTGGTGATAGCCTATATATCTGTTTGAAAACGTTATGTACGATACCACAGGTCTGGTCTACATATTATAAATTATTATGACAAAGGCAGCTGGTCTAGCTTATTAATTGTTAAAAGCATATCTTAAAGTCAGTAAACCTTTAAATGTTATGTGTTATTCCATTGTGATACAGGCTATTGATAGGTATTTTGTTACATTTAATCTCACAGATTACTGTAGTAGGCAAGGGTTTAGTTTGCTTCCTACTCTGACAAATCCTCTGCGGTTTCCCTGTGATGATACTTGTTAGTCCCTTTTGAGAGAGGCTGTATATTATTTTAGCTATATTTGTCTACATATTTGTAATGTTGTCACTGTATGCATAATGGTTACTAGTTTATGCACTTAAATAGGCAGATGTTGGGTAGTTTGTAGCCAGTACTAATAGTCAATTGGGTAAAGCCGTGCCAGATTTAATAAGGTTGATCTGTTTCTTATGAAATGTTATGACAAAGCCATTAGGCCTGAGCTACTTATTGTGAAAAACGTGTTAAAAACAATAGGCTTCTAAGGATGGATTTTTATTACACTGTGCTAAAGCTTGTAGGCAGGTATTATGTTATACGGAACTCCCCAAATTACTGTAGTAGACAAAGGTTTCGGGGTTCCTGTTCTCCCGAACAAACCGTAGGGATGAAAGGTATGTCCTACAATAATCCTTGTTAGGCTGTTTCGGGAGAGATAGTATTTTTCTTGCCAAAAGTAATATTGCATGTCTGTACTTTTATGACTATAAGCCGGATGGTTGCCTATGAAAAGTTATAATAAAAGCAGTAAGCCTGAGATATTGATTCTGAAAAGCATTTTTTTTGGTGTTTTTTATATTGTGATCTAGACCCGATACATCGGGTATCAGAGCGCTTTACATGAACATCACTTTCGTTATAGATGGACACATTCATTTTTGTTAGGCACAGTGAAATTAAGTGATTTGCCAGAATCACAGGATGTTGAGGATCGTTGCCAAGACTTGAACCCGTTCCCCAGCTTTGAGGTCGATCGCTGTATCCATAAGTCTACATCCTCTCTCCTGTCCTATGTTATCAATAGGCATTTAAGGCCGGATTGTTATTCTCAATTGAAGCCTACAGATTGTTTTTTTGTTACATGGAGTATCATACAGTAACTTAGTCCTCAAGAGTTTTTCTTGTTAGTTACCCCACTAACAATCCATAGATATAGACGTTTTGCACTGTGAGAATCGTTATTAAGCCCTGTTAGGAGAGAAATAGTATTTTGCTTTATGACTACATACATGATGTTTGCCTTGTGCAAAGCTTAGGCTCAGTAAAATAGGTCTGAACTGGTTATGGTGACAAGCTAATGATCAAAGATGTAGGCTTTACTGGTGTCCAGGTACTTTCTATGCCTGGATTTATAGGTCTGGCTTGTTTGTTATGAACTTATTACAAAGGCAGTAGGCCTGGCTTATGTATTGTGAAAAAGCCATAGGCCTCTGACAGTGCATTGTTATTGCATTATGTTACAGGCCGTAGAAGGGCTTTTCGGTTACACGTAATTTGACAGACCCTTGGAGTTCAGACACAGCACAAAAAGGGGGAAAGTGACCAGACCATACAAGTATCACTCCCAAAACTTGAAGAAGCTCAGTGCCTGAGAGTAGCCTGTGATGATTGTTGTTATGCTCTTTTGAGAGGAGTTGTATGTTGTTTTGTAACTGTTAGTGCATATTTGTAATTTTATAAATGTATGCCTGATTGTTGCCAGTTTAAGAGAGCTTTACTATACCTGGATTGTATATTGTGTCAAGCCATTGGTAAAGACTAGATGCCTCATCGGTTTACTCAGAAAAGTCTGATTCCTTAGGTGTGATATATTTATAATGAAACGTTACGACAGAGCAAGTAATCCTTATTTATTGTGATGCATGTGTTAAAGACAACACCACTATAGTATTACCTTTATTCACTGTCTACACTCTGTAGTAAAAGACTCACTACAGTGACGGTCCAAGTATGTTTATATTATCTATCCATAACTGGACCCACGGCCCGCACAGGTAACTGGCCAGCTCAGTTAGTCCTACCCTGATCAGGCCAGCATCACTATCCACTCTGACCTCCTCTTCCATCTATCCATAATCATATCATAGGCACTCATCCAGCCACTTACACAACACACACATCTCCATATTCTCCTACAAGTTAGCAAATAATTCAGTGTAACAAACTTAACATGCATACCTATTTAACAACACATCCACATTCCCTTTGTGGCTTTCACCAACATGTCACCATGGCAGCACCCAGCATTAACCTTTATGAGGTTTGCATCGCATAGCAAGTTGATCAGTTATGTATCTCTGTGCGACTAATACCCGCAGCTACGTTTGAGCGTCTTCTTATTACTGACTTTCCTTAGGATTATTTCAGATGTCTTGTGCTTCTACTAAACTGCATTGTTTACCACAGATCTTCGACTGAAATACCATGACCTGTGCTTTTGCCAAAGGCAAATTATACTAATGTTGCTCTAAGAATAATTCACTTCTAACACCATCTACATGCCACGTGTTTGCCTAGTTAACATAATGATTATATCATACTGTGTCTATGGTATTGTCATTTTATATTTGGCGATTACATTCAGTTTTTTTTATTATGCTGCCTTAGCAGAGAGACCTTTCCTTTCTCCATTGATTTTTGGGTTCCAACCATAAGTCCAGTGTATGTAATGGAGAACCTTAGTGTCTCCCATGGGGAAGAGTGGAGGGGGATATAAGAGAGGGAAAGGTGAACTCTATGTGGCTTCCTATTTTCTTCAAATAATATCCACTTAATCCGACACAATATTACATTACTTAAGCTATCCTTCCCCTACCCCTCATCGCATGTCCTTCTCAAGGCAAACACTATATCTGTATGGCAGGTGCCGCCTACCACTTGTGTTTTGCTGCAATGCCTCAAGGTAGTAGAAAATCATATTCCCTGGTTGACTTCTAAACTGCTCAAGTATCCACAGTAGATCAAAGATAAACTTCAGAGGTCACATAGATCAATAGGCCTCTTCATAAAATATACATACACACTCCCACCACATATATAAATACCCTTAATCCTTATTGACAAATGACAAATGTTATCAACATTGTTTCCTTAGACATAAAAGGTCTCAATCGCTCTTTAAAAAATGACGTTATTAGACTATTATGCAAAACTGAAAGCCGACTTAGCCTTTCTTCACTAATCCAAAATTAAATATCATGAGGCTTGGCTATGAGGACAGATTGGGTAAGCGATATATATGTGTCTCTGACGCCAAGAGTAAAAGAAATGAGGTGTTTACATTAATTTCCAAGAGCTCCATATAAACTATCTTCTCTTCAGAGAGTGACGAAGGAGGGAGATGATAAATTACAATACAAAATATAGTTTTTCATAATTGTTTATGCTCTGAAAGCCGAGTGTCCGCAAGTGTCCGCAATCCAATTCAAAACTCTGGCTATCTAGATCACACACAAACAGATGCACAACTTATGATCATCATATAAATGTAGTGATGTCTGGAGATGTCGCAACCATACCTGCAGTGAATCTACCTTCTTTTTAGTCCCACATTATGCATTAATTATCTTTTTGTTGCCCCCAGACAACTAAATGTTGTAACAGAGACAACAATTACAAAGTAAAGAGGAGCACTCAAATTTATAACAATTTAGCAAAATGAACTAAGGGTGCAAACTGCTAGACTATGTTGGCTACATAGTACCAAAACAGTGACTGGAAATGCAAGCAGAGCCTACACGCAGGATGCACTGTTCCTGGGAGAAAATTATTCTCACAAAGTAAACATATATACTAATGAATCAAAAGATCTATACCTGGATATTACCAACATAAATTTTATTTTTCACGGTGATTATTCAGTAATAATACTGTGTTTTCAACTCATCTTGCTGATCATGCAATGAAGTCTTTACATGAATCTATGTGGTTCATAACAAGAGCCAAATACAAATATATGTGTGACTTTATAAGCCACTATGCTTCAAGTTAATCCATTTGAAGAAATAACATTAAATGTAGTTTCTTGTTGTCGCCCGATGCATTTCGGGAAGCCCTGTTCCCTTCTTCAGGGGCGAATACCTAGAGCAAATATAATACAAAGAAATGTATGTATCAAAAACAATTCAACTTTATGTTGGTAATATCCAGGTATAGATCTTTTGATTCATTAGTATATATGTTTACTTTGTGAGAATAATTTTCTCCCAGGAACAGTGCATCCTGCGTGTAGGCTCTGCTTGCATTTCCAGTAACAGAGACAACAGCAGAACCCATTCTAATCACAGATGATCATACATGTGTCACCCTGTTCATCCAAAATACACAGAACAATCCACGTAAGAGTTCATGGTGTATGAACCCAGAATTGCTAGAGGATGAATCCATCACCATGAATATAAAATATGAAATACACACGTTCATCAGAAATAATAAAGACTTGGTCTCCTCCCCTGCAATAATCGGGGGTATCCTAAAATAATATACAAAAGGTCTAATAAAAATCCTCATAGCACAGAAAAACAGAGATCAAATCCAAATTAGTTAAACTTGCCAAAGATGTAAGTGACAGAACAGAAACATTGGCATTCCAAAAACAAAACCCACCTAGACACGTTCAAAATATTTTTTTTAAATAAAAATATTTTTTTTATTCGCATTTTGTTTATTGTACAAGTTACGTCAGGATGATCATCTCACATACAATAACCATTTGAATTACATGTATTGTACGCAATAAAATGTTAAATAGGGAGAGCAGAGGAAAGAAAAAACTGACATCTTCTAATACCTGCAAATGAATGCACTGCTGACACTGTCAAAAATGTTAAATATTAATAGAATAAGATTGTCAGAAATATAGCCCATTTATGGACACAAGCTCAAAAATAAGAAAAAAGTATGCCAATTCAGTGGAGCTGGAAACACCCTTGCAGCCTATGTAAAAATAAGAATCAAAATCCAATCTAGAATTTTGTGGCTAAAGATACAAACGTAATAAAGGTAAGGCCAATAGCCTCATAATTAAAAAAGAAAGCCAGGAGTTTCTAAGCAAGATCAAACCTTTAGAATCTGAATAAACCCTTTGATAAAAGTAAATATTAGACTCTGTCAAAGCTATTCCCTCAGGTAAAGTGCTAGGGCCTGACAGCTTCTCAATAAGTTTCTAGAGGACACAATCATTTACCATTTACCCTTTAGAAGCCACCCTCACACACTTTGCATTTTAGGGTAAAATCTCAGGCACAGCAGCTGAAGTGACCATCATAGTCATACCAAAAGAGTATAAGGACTACCAAGATCCCTGAAAATTAAGCCTATATCCCTAATCAATATTGCAGGATGAACCACAAAAAGTCACTAAATTAACCTGCACCTAACCCGGGGTGGATTGGCACAAAAACCAGTCATGCTTAAATTAGAGGCGATGTGTAAATCTTTTACGCAGTACTCAAGCAGTAATACGTGAAAACACAACACAAGAAAAATCCCAACCAATTAAAAAAAATAGAGTACATTGTAATATATTATTTGAAACCAAAATTACAAACATTTATTCAGTAGAACTGGAGTTATGAATTTTTAAAGTCTTTAGTAAAAACGAGTGTATAAAAGATTAAAACGCCAACCACAGACATCTGGTTACGCGAGACCGAGTCAAGGAAGGCTCCGGACAGCAAAGCTGTTATTCCAGGTACAGTAACAGTCTGACAGAGTGCACAGCAGCAGGCAGCTCTAGTAGTGAAATGAAGAGTGGGTCTGAAGGCCCTATTTTTATAGCCTGGTGCCCTTCTTCTGGAAGGTCGGAGAAGCTTCTTGGAAGGTTCTTTGAAGTGAACGGAATTTCCAAGCTGGCTGCAGTGGCAATACAGGGTTATTAGACCTTTTGTGTTAAGGCAGAGCATAGGCTATTCAGGTGTAAGTGTGAGAGTGCTCAGCTCCTCCCCCCATTCTGCCAGCAGATGGCCCATTGAGGCACACCTAATCTTCTGTTTTGTGACTGCCTGGGAGGAATTCACAAAGTCTGTCAGCTACACGCAGGCATGTGACCCAAGACAGGCAAAAATGGCTAGGGGGGCCGGAGCATGACAACTTTCTAAAACTGGCATTTTCAAAATTGTAATGAAAAATCTGACTTTACCATTAAAGAGGGGTTATCATTCCAATTTCATAGGTACCATACATGATATATCCACCTGCTCTCAATTTGGAATTACAGCTTATTAAATATAATAGGGAATCCTCACGTTAGGGGGAGGCCTCACAGTGGTTAAAAACGAATTTAGTTATTTTTCTAATTCAAGGACATGTCAAACTTAAACGTACATGTCCAACCTTTTAATTACACAGCACCTTACCCTCTAGGCTACCTTAGGGGTGGCTTATATGTAATAAAAGGGGTGCTTTAGACTTAGCATGGGGTTTTAAATGCAAATTAGACATGGCAATTTGAAACTGCACTCAGGTTGCCATTGCTGTACTGGGGCATGCTTTAGGGTTCTACGCAAGTGGATGTCACAATAAGTGCTGCAAACTCACTGGTAGCATTTAATTTACAGCGTATATGATATACCACCGTACAAGGGACTAATAAGTAAATTATAAGTGTCAATTAGGTATATGCCGATCAAACAATGTCTAAGGGAGGGATCACAAACACTTTAGCTATGGTTAGGTGCATGGAGTTCTAAGGCCAAGAATGAAGAATTTCAGCAAAAATTTAAGGTAAGTAGGAAAAACGTTTGGGGGAAGACCACCATAAGACAGACAGGTCTAGCAAATATGGGCACAAAAGTATACAGAAAAAGTCTTAGCAAGAAGCCTAGAGAAAATAATTACCAAACTCATCCATATAAGTACGTGGAAGGTATACAGATGCACAAAGGAAGGTATTATATGTAGATTAAAGATGCATTAAATAAACTCCCCCTCTCAAGTGTTGTTGTACTTTAAATTACTTTCATTTATTTGTTTGTAATTCAGTGGTGGAGAAGTTGTAGATAAATAGTTATGATAAACAACTTACTTATTTATGCAGTCGCTTACATACATGTTAAAAACATAGAATACTGTAACTATCAGTAATATGTTAATTTGCTAAGCAGGACCAATAGATATGTTTATATATTTTTTGTACACAATTATTCTACACATTTATACAGAGCAATACACATATATAGGTACATATCTATAGTACAAATAAATGCTTATATACAGAGGGTTATGCAGTATATTTTTGTTTGCGTATGGTGGTTATGTGGGGAAGAGCAAATTCTTGAGTAGTTTTCTGATGATAAGGTAGTTAACCGTGGATCTTATGTTGGGGGGTAAATAGTTCCATTGTTTGGGTTTTTGAACAGAGAAGGATGTGTCTCCCATGGTTTTTTTCTTGTTTGTTGGGATGTTGAGGCAAGGTGCCACTCTAGAGCGGAGGTTCCTTTGTTGAATGTGTTTGGGGATTTTATTCCTGATAAAGAGGGGTCCTGTTCCATGTATCAATTTGTGAGTGTTACAGATCTGCTTGAATGTGGAATTCTGGTAGCCAGTAACCAATTCAGTGCTTTCAAGGCAGGGAAGATGTGTTCTTGCGGTTTTATATGTAAGCGTAGTCTGGCAGCCGAGTTCTGAATCTGTTGTAGACTTTTCATGGTCGTTAAAAATGATCTATGGTAAAGGCTATTGGCGTAAACGAGTTTGGACAGAACAAGGGAGATGATAGCCTGGACCTTGTGGGGAAATCCCAAATGGGGGAAGGTTTGTCGCTGAGTTTTTATATTAACAAAGATTGATCTTGCTAGTTTGTTCACTTGGGCATTCATTGATAGCTTGGAGTCCATGGTCATTCTGAGGTTTCTTACTTCCTTTGATACTTTAGGCTGTGTTCCCCGAACATCAGTCCACAAGGTGAGCGGGTCATAATGTTTCCAATCGGCACACATGAGTATTTCCATTTTGGAAGTATTCAATTTGAGATTGCTCCACGTCATCCATTGAGCCACAGCTCTGAGACAACTGAAAATTGGCAAGTTTTCAATGTCTTTCGGGCATTCCAGTTGAAGGAGTATTTGTGTGTAATCTGCATAGTATAGCACGTGGTGTGAAATTGATTGATCATTGCCGGTAATGACTTCATGTAGATGTCAAAAAGCATGGGCCAGATGATAGAGCCTTGAGGGACCACTGCTTTTGTAAAGTGCGATTTGGAAGAGAAAGGGGGATATGAATGACATTAGTTCTGTTGTGAAGATAAGATGTGATCTAGTCTACAGCAATCCCCTTTATGCCGGCTTCGTAGAGTTTGTGTATCAGAGTGTGAATGGTCAACCGAGAAGTCCAAGAGAAGTTGCGCAGCAACCCCGTTGCGGTCAGCTGTGTTCTTCAGGTAATCCCAGATGGCAAGGAGGGCAGATTCTGTGCCTCTTCATGGACGGAATCCCGTTTGGAAGTCTGAAAGTATGGAATTATTTTCAATGAATTGTTACATCTGGGCGAATGCTGCTCTTTTTATCATTTTGCCCAAGAAAGGTCCATTTGTAATCGGTCTGTAGTTGTCAGGTTTCAGCGGGTTTTCTTCAGTAAGGGGCGTATTTATGACTTTTTGAGTTTTTCTGGTAATATTGCGGTAGTTAAGGAGTTGTTGATGATTCTTCTTACTGGAGTGGCAGCAGAGGTTGTCTTAAAGGTTTGCGGTGGACATGGGTCAGAAGGGCTGCCAGCCTGCTTGCTTTGACCAGGTCCATAAATTCATCATGCAACATATGTTGGAAGGAATGGAGAGGCTGGGTTAAAGTATTCTTGGACTGTTGTATTGGAAAAGGGTCAGCACTGGTGCTTTGTATTTGTTTTAAGTATGAGTCCTACGTGTCTGCTTTGGCTGCGTAAGGATTTGCCAGTTCGTCTGTAAAATCTTGAGTAGTTGATGAGCTTCTTCTAGGCAATTTAGTTTACAAAATTCATTGAGGATTTTTCAGAATTCTTTATTTGCACATTTAGCATTTTTAATTCTGTCTGATTAGTATTTTATATTAGCTTTTTGATAGCTGACTAGTATAATCTGTTAATTTTCTGTAGGCAAAGTTTGTCTTGATTGGTGTTTGTTTTGAGTCAGCATGTTGCAATTTTCTAATTTGATGGTTTATCTCTTGTTCTGTTGTGTGTTTTTTAGTGAAAGTTTCCTGCAGCCACTCAAATAGTTTTTGAACAGAATTTGTGTCTATATCTGTACAGGACGTTAGTTGTGTTTATAAGTGTTCAAAATTGAGTTTGTTCCATGTTCCATAGGTAGATGCACGTCAGGTGGTTTTAGGTGCATCAGTTAGTGTTGTTTCGTGTTTGAAAGCAAGCAAATGGTGATCTGACCATGTGACAGGAGTCATTGTTTGAAAGGTAACTAGTTTTGTATTTGCAAAAATTACATCTAGGATGTGTCCAACTTTTGTTTGTGGCCGATCTGATGCAGGTTCGGTGCATCTAGGCCAGCGATTATTGCTTTCGGGTGGGGCATATTGGGTTTGTCAAACCAAATGTTGAGGTCACCCAGAACACATAGGTTTAAGTGTTGTGTTACCAGGTTTAGAAAAAAGAATATTGAGCAGAGAAAGTCACAGAAAATAAAGTACTGCATTATGATCAGAACCAACGAGATGTTATACATTAACTTGAAGACTGGAAACTAATCATACAAAACGAAGAGGAGAGACAAAAGGGAGGGGAGATAATCCAATTAATACATTTTTCTATGATTTAACAGTGGACACTGCATTGTGAATATGATTTTACACTTTAAAATAGATTCTATATTATAAGGTGAAGGTGTGCTAAAGTGCTATTGCAAGAAGATGAGAGAATAAATACATTATTAGGTGAATACTTTATTTTTCCTTGTTGAATTGAGTTGAAAGGATTGCATGAGTTATCCTACGTTATCATTGGATTTTGAAAGTTATGAATAGTAAAATTACTTTTATTAGTATTAAGCGGAACTACACTAAAGTGTTATGGATTTATGTTTGCCCCCGCACTCCCCCTCGCCTCCTCCTTAGTTTCCTTCTCCCTCCCTTCCCCCCCTCCACTTCTCTTTGCCTTTTATCCCTTGCATAGGAATTTATTTCGATGGGCTTGAGTTAAAGTCATCTTTCTATTATAGCGAAGTCCTGAGGCAAATATAAAGTGCAGTGCTTGTCTCTTGAGGACCGGTATAGAAACCTTGTAAAATAGTCTATTCCTGGTGCTGAAAGCCCTTTATCTAAAGCATAATTGAAGACTTTTCTTTTTCTTTTCAAGAATAAGATTCATGATAAGCTTAACCTTTTACATAAAGTCTACAAACATACTTAAGAAATATCATTGTGACAATAAAAGGGGTGGGGGAATGTTATATCCTGTTTTCTTTTTTACCCCCCGTTGTTGTTTTCTCCCCTACAAGCTGTTATAAATTGATCTGAGTCGACCAGCAGCCCAGAAGTAGTTGCTCACACCCTTCCCTGCTGAGTGCCAGTATTGCCAAATGTTGTTACACGTTGTTAAACGTATTTAAAGCCCCTATGCGTTTGGCATAGGCCTCTTCGAAATTCATAGTGTGGAACATTTAATTCCTCCATGCAGCTAACAATTTTTTGTTTCCAGATATCCAAATGTAAAGAATAAGGGGGTGAGCGATGGATAGAGCTACTGAAACAAAATATTATTGGGCTTGTGTTAATAATTGACTGGCTTTAGAAGCACCAAATAAAACTAACATGTCTTCGGGCAGAATAGGTGTGCACAAGTAAAAAACGTATGAAGCCAACCACCTTTGCCTGCTTGAAATCAGCTATTTGGTACCATGGAATACATTTTATGGAAATTCCCCAGTGTATAGTAGGATAGCCATCTAGAAAGGAATGCGATTCTTTTATAGTTAGCCGCCCAAATTGATTTATTTCCTAGCTCCGAAATTACTTGCCAGTCACTTACTGAGACCTACATTCAATTTTTTCAAATACCCTCGATAGACAAGCAGGTACATCCGGCTCCGCAGCAAGATTCTGGAGAAACCTGTATTAAATGCCAAATCCAAATAATGGGATTATTACAAGTACTCTACTTATCGATTGAGTCGCTGGATTTACATCATTGCATTAAACCTGGAGAAAATGTGTGATCTTAATAAAGCTTAAAAAATTTTGTACACATTGTGGGCCGGCCTGTGCTTGTAGTTCCTTCCATGAAATAATTTTTGCTTGTCTAAAGATGTCAGCGAACGTTTTGAAACCTACGGAGTTACAATATCTAATGTCCTTCTCTTCGAGGGGCAGACCCATATCTATACTGTCCTGAAGCTGGACTAGGAAACATTAAAAGGAGTTTCATAGACTTTTCCCAGTGCATGCATGCGCCCACAGATATCTCGAAGAACTTTGAGTCTAGTATCATTCTCTCTAAAAAATACTTGTGTGCCAGGTGGCCTGATTTAAATTGGATGAAAGTACATCAAATAGTGCTGCCTGATAATAAATATGAATATTGGGGCACGCCAATCCACCTTGTGATTTATCAAGTTGTAAGACCGATAGCCTAAACCTCAGCAATTTTTTATTCCATATAGAGCTCTTCATTACTGAATCTAGTGCCTGAAAAGCTGTTAGGAATTTTTATCGGAACATTAGAGAATAACAAAATTTATAACGGAAGAATCAAAATTTTGAGCATTGATATACGCCCTATTATAGCCAAGGGGAGAAGAGCCCATTTATCAAGCAAGCCCTTGATTTGATATAATATTTTAATGTAATTCAACTGAAAAAGTCTAGAGAAGTTATTCGTAACGGATATGCCAAGGTATCTGATTGGGAGCCTTGCCTTAGGGCGAGACTGTAGTGATGGAGGTAGAGCATCCAATGCAACGTTAAATAGCAAAAGTTCTGTATCTGAAAGAAACACGTAGTGATAGATTCCTTACCTTAGAATTACCCCCATGCGTTGTTATAAACAAAATTGAGGCCTTAACATAGGTACTGTCTCAGAGGCACAAATCCTTTGTGTCACAGAGACAAGCAGGCCCTTTCACAGAGACAGGCAGGCCCTTTGACCTAGATTAGCCCTCATTTCACAATAACGAGCAACAGAGAGGCTATCCCCTTATCTGATCACTGTGTGCTCTGTGCACAGAAGTCGGTCCATCCTAAATACGTACTCTCCATGTCCAACAGGGACTAACCTACATCACAACAAATTCTTGGAAACAGACCAAGACACATCTTCCTCTGACTAACATTACCTCAATCCAAGACACCTTTCCAGTATAAGTATACCTCCCTTTGCCCAAGCAAACCAGAGAAGACAGAGACTTCCAGGGCGACACTCTGCCCGAGGCACTGCAACCTGCGTCATGCCACAGCTCCAGTTGGCAGAGGTCCATCACCCATCTGTGGGTGTCCAGCTCAAGATCAGGATGAAGTCCCACTAAGGTAAAGGGGTTAGACTAACTCCTAGGGGGATTCTTTGCTCTCTAAGACCTACACACATGCTAGGTACACTTAGGTACATCTAGTTAGGCATCATAGGGGTATAGGCTTTATCTTAATGCATTCTGTATTTCATGTATTTGTTCATTACTATTGCAAAATGGTAGAACTATACAAAGCCTTTTTATTTAACTGCACTGCTGGCCATAATTCTCTGCTACTGTCCAACAGTTGTGCAGCACATATAACCAGTACTAGAATAACAACTGTGCAATACATTTTATTGTAAACACACCAACTGTTTCTTCTATGTACTTCTCTGAGATGAGTGACTGAATGAAAAGTAATATATTGTTTCCATGATCCTGAGGGATGTGGGTTTTATGTTATGTGGTTGCCAGAAGCTATTCCCTTCTTGTCTTCAAGTAGTTTCTAGTGGCCTCTGAGCTAGCTGGTACACAGTAATTAAGTTTAATATACATAATGGGGGCATACAGACCTCAGTCCTATGCCAAGCATATCGTGTATGTTATTCCAATGCGCAGAACCTATAAGGGAAATAGGAACTACACTACAGCGTCAGGCTGGATCCGGAATGTTTTCATCCACAGTCTCCGTGCGCATCGGTAGGTGGCGTTGTGCGGCTCTGTGTCTGTCGTTGGTGTTGTGGTCGCCGAGATGACGTCGCGGCAACCTACTTAGACACCGTCCTCGCGCGCTGACGTCACTTCTTTCTTTTTCCACACCAGCAAGCGCAGATCCGGAGGGAGCGGTACGGTACCCCTAAGTTACTTTTTGACTGAGTTTTTTCAAGGCTTTTTGTCTCTTTTTTTTGAGTCAATCGAATCCTGGTGCAGCAGGGATGCCTAGCTTCAAGTCCTGCGGGACTGTCATCGAATGATGTCGGTGAAGTACCCGCACCGCGTCTGTCTTTACTGCCTGGAGTTCGACCACGACCCCAAGTCGTGCTCCGACTGCTGGGCGATGGCGCCGAAGACTTTGCGGGAGCGGTCCCAAAAGTTGCTGGAAGTCCGGCAGTCGACCTCCCATGCAGCTCAAGGTCCTGGTCCTGTGGGAGGTCGAGGGACTAGTTGTGGAGCCGCCACCACCGTTCGTTGAGTTCGAAGTCTTCGTACTCGGGGTCAGGTAAGACAAAGCATTCCAAGAAGTCCAAGAAGCGCCATCGCTCTCCGACTTCTCCTCGCTAGTTGCGCAACACGGCTGATTGTGCGGGTGATGTCTCATCCGCAGCTCCGGCGGAGCCTACGCAGTTGCTGCCAGCCTACCCGCCCTTCAGCGGGTAGGCCGGCAGCAACTCCCGCCATCAGCGACTCCCGCCCAGCTGCAGGAATTTCTGGCAGCCATGGCTCGCCTGTTTGGGCCTTCGGCCCCGCCGGTGCGCCTTCGGGCCTCGTGGGCCCGACTGGTGGTCCTGGCTCTTTACTGCCAGCGGCTCCGGCATCACCGTCGGCTCCGGCTCTGGCGCCGCCGAATCCCCATGGATCTAGGCTCGGATCCTGGTCGATGCCGGTTGACCTTGTGAATCCTCCATCAACGTCAACCCCACTGGTACCACCTCCGTCGTTACCCAGCCCTCCAGAGGAGGTCGACCCCGGTTTCAGCCCCCACCGGCGTCCCTCAATGCCGATTCCGATGCTGATTCCGATGCCGACGGGGGATTTCCTTCCCTATGTCTAGCCTTCTTATTTTCTGCCTGTTCATTAGCCTTCGGAGTAAGGGGAGGACTGGGAGGGGTCTGAGGACCCTCTCATAGCACAATGTGAGCTTGACCCGGACTGGGTAGAGGAGTGGGGGGATGCCAGTTGTCTTGCTACCTCTCCTGACCTTGGCATACTAACTCCACCTATGGAGGAGGTTACAAGTTATGCAGTGGTGTTGCATAGGGCGGCCGAGGCCCTGCGCCTTGGGCTCCCTACAGTGGCCGTCAGGACTATCCTCCTGACAGAAATGATTCAGCCGGCAGCTAACTTTATGGAGCCACTACTGCCTTTTAACGAAGCGCTTTCAGAAGTTCTTTTGTGCACTTGGTCAAGGCCCAACACTTGGGCTCCTGTGGCTAGGAACACCCCACTCCTGAGAGCTTGGTTGTCCAAGCCTCTACGTCCCAGAGCGCATTCCCTACCGCACCTCCGGACAGGGAATCCAAGAAACTGCAGCAGTTCGGTAAAAAAAAAATTTCTTCCGCCAGTTCAGGGCTGCGTGCGGTGAACACATCATGCCTTTTGGGCATTTATTCCCACTCTATGTGGGATACAGTGGCACATGTGCTGCCTCAATGTCCGGAAGAGGTCCCGACAGTGCTCTCTCAAGCTATTGCTGAAGAGAGGGATGCAGCCAAGTTCACTATCCGTTTATTTATTTTATTTATTTAATTTGTATAGCGCTACAGCTACCCACCAAGGGGTTTCCCGGCGCTAGTAGTTCAGAAATGCGTATTTTGCCAGTCAATATCAGATGTTAAAAAGCCACGTTTTTAATGCTTTCCTAAACTTCACATGGCTGACTTCCGAACGTAAGGAATGAGGCATCTTGTTCCAGAGGGATGGGCCTAAGAAGGCAAAGGATCTTCCCCCCATCCGTGATAATTTGATTTTGGGAATAATGAAATTGTTAGCGGTTGCTGATCTAAGGACTCTCGAAGGTAAGTAAGGATGCACAAGGTTCCGCAGATATTTAGGAGCAGTTCCAGTTGAAATTTTGTGCATAAAGCATAAGGATTAGAACCTAATCCTTATTTTCAATTTTCAACCAATGGAGGTCACGGATGTATTTAGTAGTGGGGCAGGACATAGGGATTTTGAAAAGAAGTCTCGCCGCTGCATTTTGTACTAATTGCAGCCTTCTGATTGTAGCTTTCTTTGCCCCTAGGTACAGCACATTACTATAATCTAGCCTTGAAGTAATCAAGGCATTGATGACAGTTTTTTTGGTGCCATCAAGGAGCATCCAGCAGATCTTCTTTAGCCATTTTAAGACTGCAAAACATGTAGCAGAAGTCTTAACGGCTTGCTGGTGCATATCTAAAGATTCGTCAATGATGACTCCCAAGTTACGTGCCTGTGAAACAGGTATAGGAAGAGGGCCCATTTCAGGTGGCCAGTGTTGTGGTCCCCAGGCCTCTCTATTTTTTCCAAGAATAATTAGCTCCGTTTTCTCGCCGTTAAGCTTAAGAAAATTATCCTGCATCCATCCAGCGATCTTACCTAACCCTAATTTTAGCATGGAAGGATGGTTACTTTCGGCTGAAGAAAGAGAGAAAAGGAGCTGTGAGTCGTCAGCATATGAAAACATATTCAAACCTGTCTCCTCAACTAATCTCGCAAGAGGACTCATATACAAATTAAAAAGCAGTGGACTTAAAATTGAGCCCTGTGGTACTCCATGTTTAAGAAGTAAAGTCTCAGAGCAGGCAGACTGAGAAAAAACTTGAAACGTACGATTGCTTAACAGTGACTCAATCCAATTTATGGCTGCGCCATGAATACCTATGGAGGAGAGTGTTCGTAACAGCACCACATGTGAAACAGTGTCGAACGCGGCACTCAGGTCTAATAATATGAGTGCCACAGTTTCTCCTCTATCTATCATGGAGCGGATGTTTTCTGTCACTCCAAGCAACGTCATTTCCGTAGAAAAACCTACACGGAATCCAGATTGTTGTAAAGGAAGGAGATCGTGTGTTTTTATGAATTCCGACAGCACCTGATGCACGTGCTTTTCCAAGATTTTTGAAAAGATAGGCAGAAGGGATATTGGTCTAAAGTTGGAGGGCATATTTGGATCTGCTCCAGCCTTCTTCAACAATGGGTGGACCATAGCATGCTTCCATTCTGCTGGAACGTATGCTTCCTGAAGAGAGGCATTAAGTAGATCTGTAATGGACGTCAATACATTTCTATTCAATTGTTTTAGGACAGAGCAGGGTAAGGGGTCCTTCGGTGAGCCGGATTTGATCGTATTTAGTAAATTGACAACCATGTCAGCATTTAGCGGTGGCCAACATTCTAAGGTTGCATGTCTTTTGTCAATGGCACAAGAGTCCAACTCTTTGGAAGCATCGCCAACTTCCATAATTGGATCACCAGGAATGATCGTATTAAGCTGGTGTTGATCTTTTTGTGCGAGCTCTATGCCCTTATGAATTTTGTCCACTTTGTTGACAAAGAAGGAAGCTAACTGATCACACTGTTTTTTGTTTAAATCGGGTGGTTTTTGAACAGTGTTAGATCCTGCAAGCTCTTTTACAACATTAAACAATGTTTTTGATTTGTTTAACGCCTCCGTAATTGTCATACAGACATAGTCTGTTTTTGCTCTTCTACATAACATCTGATAGTGCGTCAATTTAGATTTATAAGTTTGTTTGGCTTCCAGGGAATAGGTTTTCCGCCAATTGCGCTCCGCACTTTTGCATTTAGTTTTTTCTTCCTTTAGAGTGTCATTAAACCAAGGGGCAGGAGGATGACGGGTATGGCCTCTTAATTTTGTTTTAGGTAGGCAAGAATCAATGGCTGTCATGAGCCAATTCTGTACTGAAAGAGAAAGGCTTTTAATGTCTGATTTTGTACATGGGCCATTAGTTTCAAGAAAGGCATTTAAAGTATTAATGTCCAGCTTTTTTCACTTCCTAATATATTGAGCAATAGTTGATATATTTTCGTTTTTACCTAAATTAGTTTGAATGGAAAATTTTACTAGGAAGTGATCAGACCATGGGATGGGAAGGGCAGGGAATGTAATCATATCCAGGATATTGGAGAAAATGGGATCCAATAAGTGCCCTGCACGATGCGTGGGTCCAGTATTTTTCAAGATTAAATTGAGGGAGGCAAAATCAGAGATAAAGTCAGTTGCGATTGTACAGTTGGCATTAAAATAAATGCAAGGAGCTGGGGAGGTATGCTGAGTGCTAACAGTGTGGAAATAACAATTTAGACAAGTTTTAAAAGTTTTCAAAATCGGCAATTAAAATGCAATTTTAAACGATGGTAATTCCTAGTATCAGCTAAAGTAAGCAGCGTTTCTAAGGGAGCGAGTAGAATACTGTGCAATGCTGGCAAAACGCTTTCTAAATCACGAGCCTGCTTCCTAGGGGCTCCTTAAGTAGTGGAGAGCTAGAGCCTAGACATCACCGACTCGCTGGGCTGAGCGATTTCCACGACAGTGGCGCTCCGTCGCTACTCCTGGCTGCGGACAACTGGTTTTTCTGGGGATGTCCAAAACTCTCTGATGGACATGCACTTTGATGGCATTCGCAACAAAGCAGATAGTGTGTTGTAGCGCTTTAAGGACTCGCGGGCTATGCCCAAGTCCTTGGGCCTTTCCGCCACACGCCCTCCACTGCCTTCTACTTTTCTCTCCTTTTGTGGCCATGGAAGGGGCGGCCAACACTATCCCTTCAGAGCCACAGGCCTGCCCAACAACAGTGTCAGCGTGGCCTCGGAAGTGAGACCAGCTGGGTCAGGGGGCCAGCGGATGGGTCAGTCCACATCCACCCCGGCCACCACTGCCTCCAAACCTTCCTAGTCAAAAACAGCAGTTGATGGACAGAACGCAGAACAATGTTATACATTCACCCCAGTACAGAGATCTGGGCTTAAATCGATCTTTTTTTTCCTCACCATGCCATTCCTGTTTGAACCCAGCCATATGCAAATCAGTCTTGACCCTGTGCCCTATATGGAAAAGGGGCTTACCAACCACCCTGAATTGAAGGTGTGCGGTCGGAGGCCCGTTCAATCAGGAAGCGGCCGCAATCCTTGGTCCCTTGAAGTCCCACAACTATACCGCGCTCCCAATTGGAGCCTACCCCTCACCCTCCGCAAAATTCCAGATCGCCGCCACCTTGATGCACAATCTACCTTCTAATTGAACGGGCCTCCGACCGCACACCTTCAATTCAGGGTGGTTGGTAAGCCCCTTTTCCATTGTGCTCCCTTGGTCCAACCTTAATCCAACCATCCCTATTCTCATACATGGTTGTCCCTACACAGGTCCACGCCTCAGCCAACTGTGGCAGCTAGCTGTGAATCAGCCCTCCCCGACCAACCGGACACAGCGCAGCAGACCTGCCATTCTCGCGCTGATGTAATTATTTCCCCATCAATTCCTCAACGGAATACTCCCTTACCACTCACCAGGCTTTATTTCAGGCAGACAATAGTTGTCCTGATGATGATCCACTACCTCTGACTGGATCGAAACGCCGTCGACATGATATGTGGGCTTAATACTAGTTCACTATTATGTGCCTTAATTTGTTTTGTTCCCCACATATGTGAAGCAAGTGCATTGTAGAGTTTCTCCTTCTTGCTCCACTTTTTTACATGCCTGAAACACCCTATATGTTTGTATTGTTTTAATGTATGTATAGCATTGTGGATACAGGATTGTGTCCCACTGTTTTACTGTTTTCTTCATATTAATATACTTAACTATTGAATAAATTATAAGTCCGGCTGGACTTTTCTGTGGTCATTATAGTGCACAGTGTTGCCTATAATTATTGTAACCGTCAATTTCTATGTCAAGGACCATTGTCTTCTTTGCTATAGGAACAGTCCAGCCCGAACTGCCAAGCCAGGTCCTCCCTGGACTGGAAACAAGCATCCTAGGATTGGTTTCGGGCTTTCCCATGAGGCACAGGGTCAGACTGATTTGCATATGGCCATGTCTGACCTGGGGTGGCGGAGTGAGCTAAAGAATGATGATGGCTTAAACTCAGATCAGTTGACTGGGGGTGAGTGCTTGCAATGTTCAACACTCTGTCCATTATCCCCTTTGGTTTTGCTTTGTTTGCCCTAAGTTGGCAGGGTATGCCCAGACGTGGGTCCCTTGCTCACTTTGCCACTGGATTCAAGCTAGCCTGACTGATGATGGCTGATTAGCCAGAAACCGGTCCCAGGATGCGTGTTTCGGGTCCAGGGAGGGCAAGGCTTGGCAGTTCGGGCTGGACTGTTCCCATGAGACACAGGGTCAGACTGATTTGCATATGGCTATTTCTGAACTTGGGTGGCAGAGTGAGCTAAAGAATGATGATGGATTAAACCCAGATCAGTTGACTGGGGGTGAGTGCTTGCAATGTTCAACACTTCTTCCATCATCCCCTTTGGTTTTGCTTTGTTTGCCCTAAGTTGGCAGGGTATGTCCAGACTTGGGTCCCTTGCTCACTTTGCCACTGGATTCAAGCTAGCCTGGCTGATGACTGCTGATTAGCCAGAAACCGCTCCCAGGATGCTAGTTCCGGTCCAGGGAAGACATGGTTTGGCAGTTCCGGCTGGAGTGCTCCCATGCGGCACAGGGTCAGACTGATTTGCATATGGCCATGTCTGAACAGGGGTGACGGAGTGAGCTAAAGAATGATGATGGATTAAACCCAGATCAGTTGAATGGGGGTGAGTGCTTGCAATGTTCAACATTCCATCCATCATCCCCTTTCGTTTTGCTTTCCAAACATTCGTAGTCTGTTTTTTCAGGCCCATCAAATGCCAGTGGGTGGCAAGATTCGCCATCACCTCCCCCACTGGCTCACCTTCACTTTGGACAGGTTGGTTGTACAAATAGTCCAAAGGGGGTACTCCATCCCCTTCGAGACAACCCCTCTAGCCATGCTACCCCAGTACCACCGCATGCCAGGGATCACTTGGCTTTTCTTAAACAGGAAGTCGCTGCCCTCTTGGCCAAGGGGGCCCTCGAGCGCGCTCCTGCGCCAGAAGTGGGACGTGGTTGTTACTCCTACTACTTTCTAGTGCCACAGAAGGACAAGGGCCTGTGTCCTATCTTGGACCGCAGGGACGTCAATCGCTTCCTCTGGAAGAAGAATTTCAAGAAGTTAATTCTGGCTCAGGTCTTGTCTGCCCTCAACCCTGGAGACTGGATGGTAGTGCATATTTTCACAATCCCGTCCTACCGGCCCACCGGAGTTACCTGTGGTTTATGGTAGGCCACAAGCACTTTGTTTACCTTGCTCCCCTATGGCCTAAGCAGTGCCCCTCGGGTGTTCACGAAAGTGATGGCCGTGGTCGCAGCTCATCTGTGCAGATCATGGGTTCTAGTCTTCCCCTATCTCGACGACTGGCTGTTGAAGGCAGGCTCGCCCCGGACAGTCGTCTCCCACCTCCAGACTACGGCCAACCTCCTGCATTTGCTGGGGTTCTCCATCAATGTGCCAAAGTCACACCTGATTCCCTCTCAGAAGCTCCTTTTCATAGGAGCGGTTCTGGACACGGCGCAGTTTCTGGTCTATCCTCCTAAACAGCGAGTCCGGCACATCCGAGCTATGATTCCGATCTTTCAGCCCTTGTCCTGGGTTTCGGTCAGAATGACCCTGAGGCTGCTGGGCCTCATGGCCTCCTTCATACTGTTGATCAATCATGCCAGTTGGCATATGCAGGCTCTTCAGTGGAACCTGAAGTTCCAGTGGGCGCAGCATCAAGGGAACCTGTCAGATTACACCCAGATCTTGCAGGGCACTGCACAACAATTGCAGTGGTAGCTCACGAACCGGCATTGGGTCAATGGCAGATCCCTCTCCCTTCCTCAACCGGAGCACACAGTGGTGACGGATGCATCCCTCGTGGGATGGGGAGGCCACATGGGAGAGGCGGAGATCAGAGACCTCCCTATGTTAGGCGGCTCTGCACCTCTGGACATGTCTGGACAATAAGGGCATTTTCCTGGTGGTTTATCACCTGGCAGGTTCACTGAACGCCAGAGCGGACAAACTCAGCTGCCGGTGCATGATGGATCACGAATGGCGTCTTCACTCGGAGGTGGCGCAAGGTCTCTGTCAACGGTGGGAAGAGCGTTTGTTAGATCTATTCGCCGCCGAAAAGAACGTGCACTGTCAGCAGTTCTGCGCGCTGGAATTTCCAAGGCGCCAGCCGCTATGCAGCAGTTTTCGTCGCGAGTGGAGTCGCGGTCTGTTGTACGTCTTTCCGCCTATGCCTCTTTTGCCCGGAGTGCTGAAGAAGATCAAGCTCGACGGGGCCCAAGCTATTCTTATGGCTCCAGACTGGGCACAGAGAGTTTGGTATCCCGAGCTACTCAGTATGACCATGATTCCCACGATCCGTCTGCCTCTTCAGGAGAATCTTCTGTCGCAGCAGCAGGGGACGGTCCTCCACCTGAACCTCTCCAGTCTCCACCTCTTTGCATGGAGATTGAGTGCCGAAAGTTGATTCCTTTCAACTTGCCTCCTGAAGTCTGTGATGCCATTCTGGCAGCTAGGCGTCCCTCCACTAAGTTGGTATACGCCTGCAGGTGGAACAACTTTGTGGCATGGTGCACAGCAAAGGCTGTGGATCCCCTTTCTGCCTCTTTCAGAATTCCTTTTGTTCCTTCTTTCTCTGGCCCGCCAGTGTTCTGCTCTGGGCACTATCAAGGGCTACCTTTCTGCTATTTCAGCCTTTCTTAGGCTTCCTGATCAGCCCTCTCTTTTCAAGTCCCCTGTTGTAAATAGATTCCTCAAAGCATTACTCATCCTTTTCCGCCTATTCCCTTCGTAATGCCTCAGTGGGATTTGAACCTGGTTCTCACATATTTAACGTGCGTTCCCTTTGAGCCTCTTCACAACTGTCCTTTTCGTCTGTTAACTTTGAAGACTACTTTCCTGGTTGCCATCACCTCTGCCAGGAGAGTGAGTGAGCTCAAACCTCTTTCTTGTAAACCTCCTTTTCTGTCAGTTTTTTTGCCCTCCCCAGCATTGAAGCTTTTAAATTTGCCCGAATGCGAATTTGTATTGCAAGTGGTTCTATAAAAAAAATAATAAAAGCGGGGAAAAGGGGGCACCCATGACGTGTGCCTCTTTTGATCTTAATTAGACCTGCTACCCTGGAATTAACCACCAGCTTTGCTTGGGTGCCGTTATATTAGTTGGTTAGCATTGAAATCACCGGGGAGACCGAATTTTCCTAAGCAGAAAAAAAGGTTGACCCAATTTACCAGATTGAATGCCTTCTCTGCATCGATCATCATCATTACCTGATTTACTAAAAAATAATCTGTGGCCTGGATCAGAAACTTAGTATTGGAAGACCTTAAACGCCCTACAACAAATCCAGTCTGATGTGGATGTAATATTTGTTGTGCTGCTGGAGAAACACGGATCGCACAAAACTTCATTTGTAATTTATAGTCTGTATTAAGCAGGCTAATTGGCTTGTAGGAATGCAGAGATTTTGGGTTCTTATACTTTTTAAGAAATGATACTATAATTGCTTCTGAAAAGGTCGAGTGGATCTTGCCCCCACTTTTAATAAAATGAAATAGAGCAACTAAAAATGGAAGAAGTTCATTTGAAAATGTTTAGAAAAATTATGTAGGTAGCCCATCATTACTGCAAGCTTTTGCATTGAAGATTCAACAAGCTTTAAATTGAATGCCCTAGAGAGTTATTGGCTGCAACATCGCCTAATGATTCGATTCACATAGAAGAGGCAAAGTCAATGAGGTGTAGTACTGACTGATAAGGCTCTCAGGTACTGTATATTGACTGGTAAATTTTAGAATAATGTTGAATTTTTTTTTATTTCATCCTGGTCTGTAATGTTCTGGCCTGTGATTGGGTGTTCTAAAGAAATTACTAATTCCTTCTCTTTGTTTAGTCAGTTGACCAGGTAAGAAAATTGCTGATGTGTTGATTCTCCTCAAATATTTTTTGTTGGTGAATGCTTGACTTTTTGATTTCTTCAAGAGTAAAGAAGCCCCAAAGATTTTGTTTTGCAGTGGCAATTGATCCTGGCTCTATCTCGTGCCCATTATTTTTTTTCCCTTATTCTAACTGCATTTTCCAGAGTGGCCTGCTATCTGCTTAATACGTTCCTTATGTTTTCTTGATTATATTGTCATGATCCTTCCCCTTAAGGTTGCTTTAAAATGCCTCCCAAGTAGAGAATAACCGAGCTGTATGGAATTGAGGGTAAAAAAACTCTAAAATAACCAGCTTTGTCTCCTCCACCCAGTCAGGATCTGACAGCAAGGATCTATCAAATTGCCATCTAGATCCATCACTATCTTTTGGGCGAATTTCAACCTCTAAAGAAACAAGGGACTGACCTGAAAATGCATTGGATAGGATCTCTGTTTAGTCCCTGTTTAATGATTTCAATATCAGAAAAAAATCAATTTGTGACCCAGTTTTAACTCCTTGGACACTCATGACGAGCTCAGCTCGTCATGATGTATACCTCCGTACACTCATGACGAGCTGAGCTCGTCATGAACAATGGTAATCCTGAGAAGTCAGCACAGCAGGAAAATAACGCTAGCATTGATGTGGTTAAATTTGAACAAAGAACATGTAAACTGTCTACCTTCTGGGTAATCCTCTCTCCAGGGTTCATTCAGCTGGAAGCTGGCCTTTAATACTTCTAATATATTTTTGCTTTTGGTCTTGAGCTGCTTTTTGTTTTTGTTGGAGGTGGCTTTAACAAGATGTTGTATAAAATGTAAGTCTCCCCAGCAAATCAAAGGACCTACAGCTCCGAGAGCAAGATTGAAAATCCTGACAAGGGTATCTGTTTTGTCACTAATAGGACCATAGTAGTTTATAAAATTAACATTTTGCCCGTTAATTAATACTTTGAGCTATAGCCACCTCCCATGTATGTCTCAAATGTCTTTTCTCACCTACCAGTCGACTTTTCTACTTAAATATATGGTGACTCCCCAAACTGCAGAACTTGCTGACACAAAAATGCATGTGAGCACAAATGTGGGATTCGCAATTTTGGTGTATTACTCTTTAAATGGGTCTCTTGAAAATAGATAACAGCAGGTGTAAGGGAAGCTAGCCCGCTCATCACACTAGCATATTTTCACTTATTGGCTATCCCATTAATATTGCATGACAAAATCCGAATAGTACTTTCTAAAGATAGGCACATTTAAAAAGAAAGACTTTTTTTCCTTGCACTTCGCTTCGTCACCCTTCTTCTTCACTTCACTTATGTTTTGTTTTATAAAATCCAGTAATTGTTTTCTGATTTCCTTCCATCTGCTCATTTTACCACCTAAAAAGTGCTCCCCCCACCACCCTGGTTGTGTCCCCTGAAAACCCAGAGTGCACCCCAAATATGGAGGGGAGAGCCCGTCTCGCTCCCCTCCCTGTGATGTTAAAGCTGTCGGGCCTTGGTTTGGCACTTGTGTCATCACATCAATAGTGACCACCATAACTTGATTCGCCGTCAACAAAAAAAAAATCAACTTACATTTTACATCCTCATCCCAGCCTCACCCCCCGCCTCCCCAATTACTATTTCAGTTTTTTTGTTGGAGAGTCTCTTTCACCTGTTCCACTGAATTTGAAGAATTTGAAACTGTCCTTTGACACGTATTTGGGATCACTGAAATAATATTGAGGGACAGAATATCGACCATCAAGAATATCGTTGAAAAAATATCGACAGTCAAAATATCGAGTTTCTATCTACAAACAAGTAAGTACAAAAATATCAAGTTAAAAATATCGTTTACTGAAATATATTTTTGAAAAATATCGACTTTACTAAAAACAATGTTAAATTAAATTAATATTAAAAATGTATTACTAATATATACTTAAAAATACTTAAATTAACTTATAATAATTAAATAATTAATGAAAGTAAAACATTTTTTATTTCATATTTGTTAAAACATATATATATAGTAACAAAACATAATTAAATAATAGCCAATATTATTAACGTACAATAACAAAAGTGTACCAATTACTATTCCCACTCCAAAGAGTGCAAGCATAGGGAAAGCGTTGGATAGCGTAGGGGTTAAAATTACTATTCCCACTCCAGTGGGTGCAACACTAGGGAAAACGTTGGATAGCGTAGAGGTAAAATTTACTATTCCCACTCCAGTGGGTGCAACAGTAGGGAAAGCGTTGGATAGCGTAAGGGTAAAAATTACTATTCCCACTCCAAAGAGTGCAACAGTAGGGAAAGTGTTGGAGAGCGTAAGGGTAAAAATTACTATTTCCACTCCAAATAGTGCAACAGTAGGGAAAGCATTGGATAGCGTAGGGGTAAAAATTACTATTCCCACTCCAGTGGGTGCAACAGTAGGGAAAGCGTTGGATAGCGTAGGGGTTAAAATTACTATTCCAACTCCAAAGCGTGCTACAATAGGGAAAGCGTAGGATAGCGTAGGGGTTAAAATTACTATTCCCACTCCAGTGGGTGCAACAGTAGGGAAAGCGTTGGATAGCGTAGGGGTTAAAATTACTATTCCCACTCCAGCGGGTGCAACAGTAGGGAAAACGTTGGATACCGTAGAGGTAAAATTTACTATTCCCACTCCAGTGGGTGCAACAGTAGGGAAAGCGTTGGATAGCGTAAGGGTAAAAATTACTATTCCCACTCCAAAGAGTGCAACAGTAGGGAAAGCGTTGGATAGCGTAAGGGTAAAAATTACTATTCCCCGTCCAAAGAGTGCAACAGTAGGGAAAGCATTGGATAGCGTAGGGGTAAAAATTACTATTCCCACTTCAGTGGGTGCAACAGTAGGGAAAGCGTTGGATAGCGTAGGGGCTAAAATTACTATTCCCACTCCAAAGAGTGCAACAATAGGGAAAGCGTTGGATAGCGTAGGGGTTAAAATTACTATTCCCACTCCAGTGGGTGCAACAGTAGGGAAAGCGTTGGATAGCGTAGGGGTTAAAATTACTATTCCCACTCCAAAGAGTGCAACAGTAGGGAAAGCGTTGGATAGCCTAGGGGTTAAAATTACTATTCCCACTCCAGTGGGTGCAACAGTAGGGAAAGCGTTGGATAGCGTAGGGGTTAAAATTACTATTCCCACTCCAAAGAGTGCAACAGTAGGGAAAGCGTTGGATAGCGTAGGGGTTAAAATTACTATTCCCACTCAAAGAGTGCAACAGTAGGGAAAGCGTTGGATAGCGTAGGGGTTAAAATTACTATTTCCACTCCAGTGGGTGCAACAGTAGGGAAAACGTTGGATAGCGTAAGGGTTAAATTACTATTCCCACTCCAGAGAATACAACATTAGGGAAAGTAAATACTTCATATATTATTTAATAATTTAAAAATGAATGTCTATTAATAATTAATTAAAAATAAATAACAAATTTATATATTATAATAATTAATATATTACAATTAATAATTAACAATAATTTTTTCAATTGATCACCTATTAATACAAATTAATTCAAAATTAACAATTAATTATTTAATAATTAAAAATTATTTAACAAATATTTCCAATTAAATAAATTTAAATAAATTAAATTATTTAATTAATTATTAATAAATTACTTCCCACCCTATTCCCCTATAAACCCACAACCCGCTACAGAAAATAAATTAGTAAAATTTACATCATTACCAATTAATCAATTAATTAAAATTAATTACCAATTAAAATTTAATTAATTAACAGATATAAATTCATTAAAAATTACTATCAATAAATAAATTTACATAGGTAATTAATTATAATTAAATTACTTCCCACCCTATTCCCCTATAAACCCACAACTCGCTACAGAATTAAATTACGCAATAATTATAAAAACAAAATTCATTAATTAAAATTAATTATAACATAAATACACACTTTTCACACATATTATAACATAAAAATACACTATAAAAAATTAGATATTATAAAAAAATCGATATTTTTAACTATCTATATTATATACTTCGATATTTTAACTTTCTATATTTTTATCAGTCGATATTAAATCACTTACCTTAAAAACGATATTTTGGTTATCAATATTCTGTCCTGTCGATATTTTGTCCAGTCTATATTTACTATTCGATATTATGTCCAAACGATATTTTGGAGTCGATATTATGTCTGTGCATCACGTATTTGGACTACAGATGCCTGGGATAATTGATTCTTTAATTCATTCAGCTTTGTTCTGAAATCACGTCATCGTCTTTCAGCTGCAGCGGACATGTCGGAATAGATGTTAAACCTAAATGTATCTTCTGTTTGAAATCCCTTCATTTTGTTGTCGGCAGCTAGAATGGACTCCTTTATACAATAGTCGCCAAAATTGACAAGGAATGTGCGTGGATATTTGGTGTTAGGCTGTTGATGGACTGGGACACAATGAGCTCTCATGATCAAGTGAAAGTCACTACTGGACTGTTCACCTGGGATCTCATACTTTTGAATGAGATCTGAAACAAATTCAATGGGCTCTTGCCCAGTTTTCTGTCCATGCGGGATACCCACAAAACTAAATTTTGGCCTCCTTGATCTGTTCTCAAACTCTTTGAACTTAATCTGGATTTCCTCGAGCTCACTATAATGTTTTGATTGACCAAGGTTCAAGTTTTTTCTGGACGTCCTCGAGATCAGAGATTCACTGCTGTGCAAGGGCTAGTTTCTCCTTTAGCTGCGAGATATTTTCATTGATCTTTTCTAGCTAGCCCTTGACTTCTTTGTGGGCTTTTTTCTGTGCATTCCTTAATTGCCTTATTTCCTGCAAAATTTCGCTCAGTGTTACTTGTGATTGGAGGTTATCTATGACTTCTTTTGTCAGGCATTCCTTATTTCTCCCTCACTCCAATTGTACATTTTCTTTGCCTTGTACTCTTGGGTTAGAAATTTATTTTCGAGATTATGGATGCCCCTTAGAAATGTCCTGTGCATTGGTTCCAAACATGGAGACATTGCTTGCCTTGGGCAATGGACTCGATGGAAGAAATTTAGCTAGCAGTTGTACATCTTGGACCTCTGCCGGAGGTTCAGCCACTACCTGTGCTGCTATCTATACCACTTTCTGCCCAAACAGCGGATATGAGGGTTTGGATCCGAAGTTATTGGTTAGTAGTATCACTGGTGCCTCTGGAGAGCAACTATTAACTCAAGCTACAACCTCCTGCAAAGAAGGTCTTTCTAGAAATTTGAGAGCTCCTTGTCTTGACTCGGCGAGCAGCCTGCCTCTCCCGACTGAGGTGAGGCCAGGAGTCTGTAGCGCGAGACGCTGAGATTAGGACTCTTGTTACTCTTCCCTGTATTGGCTTCCAGATTCTCTGGGCCTAATGGGCTTAATGTTTCCATCTGTTTTTAGTCACCCTGTTTTTTCGGTGCTTTGTTAGTCTTGGGATTCTTGGCTGGCCCACCACGTGCAGTCAGCCGCTTCATAATGCCTGCACATGACTAGGTTGAAACTTGTATCAGACTGCTGCTCTAAAGCACTAGAGGGTAACAGAGAGGGGCTGTGAGCAGAGGGGTAGCAAACTGCACTCAAAACCTACGAGGGGCTACCTCCGCTACTAATCTGGCTCGCTGCCCACACTAAGAACTGGAGATATATAGTGCTTTCAAGCCAGCTTCCAGCAGATCTCCCCCAAAAATGCACCAAAAAATAAACCACCTCCTACCTCACCGTCTGAACTGCTAAGTCCAGTCCCAGGCAGATTGTAACTCGAAGCAGCTTCTGAGGTCATAGTAGCAGGACTGTATGACATCTGTAGCAGGAGCCTAGATCTGAATGGATTTTCTCCTCTCCACAAGTGCTCCATAGCCCCGGGTGAAAAAATATGTGGAGGCAGCCAGCACTCTTGAGGCTTAATAGCAAGAACTAAGTGGATGTTGCGCCGCAGTAGGGAATGCCAGAAGTGGCGGCATGAAATAGTGAGAGTACGAGCCCACCTCAGCCCGACTCTGTCTCTATCCATACTCTATCAATACACAGCGAAAAATGAGACTGCTTCCTGTAATTCCTATGACCTCGACAGCACCCGCAGCTTCGTATCTGCAGCCTGATGAGGGATTCCACTGCTCCACTTCGAGCAAACGCGGCGGTCAGCACCGGATGTGGCATGACCACTAGCCAAAGAGCGTGGCAGATCGCTCTTTCCGGTTTGAAACCTTATCTAGAAGTGTGTCTGGGAATGTTGCATTGCTAGGTGGAGGTCTGTAAAGGAGCAGGAATTACCAGGAGGAAGATGATGTAGGATTGCATCTGGTGAAAAGGTCCTCACAATCTTTAATGAAGATGTCGTCTACTTTAGTGATGTGTAATATTTGTCTGAACACAACAGCTAGGCCACCTCCTTTTTTGCCCATACAATTTTTGGTGAATGTTTGATAGCCCATAGTGGAACAGCTTTATGCAGGACTGGAGACAAATATCCCAGCCATGATTCAGTTATGAAGAGTAGACAGTTTAGAGAATATACTTTGGCGATACCGTGACTTTGATTTGTAGAAGAGTGAGCAGTATTTTGTGGCCTTGCAGCAGGAGTGTCCCTAGTGTTACTATTAGCTGTATGAGGATAGCAATTGTGTAGCTTGTCTGTATCGTGTTCGTCGTCCAGCAGGCTAAGAAGGCATTTTGATGGGTCTGCCTGTGTAGATGGTGGAGACAGTGGTTGAGAGTGAGTTGGCGTGCTGTTGTTTTTGTAGTGTATCCTTGTTGTGCAGTAGACATGGAGAAGTGAAGTTGGGAGGTGTGGCACATTGCTTATTTGGTTTGTGTCTGTTTAGGGTTAAAGGTGTATGAGTTAGAGGTTATGGTGCAGCATATGGATCATGTAGTACGGTTCTAAATTGTCCAATTGATGAGAGGCTGTTAAAAGAGAATTGCTGTGTTGCTGTATATGTGTTAGGTGGGGTAGACGAGAGAAAGCTTGGCATGGTGTATTGCTTTTTAAAATCTACCATTGTTAGAAGTTACAGGTGAAAATGTCAGCACAAATTGCTGTTTTTTTCCAACTCAGTTTCAATATTTTTTATTTCAACTGTTACTTTATATAGTAACACCTTAAAGGATCTACACCAATGACCCCTTGCTGAGTTCAGAATTGTGTCTACTTGCATAGCTTTGAGGAATCTACCATCGGTTTCACACCCATTGCTACCACTAACTTGAATCTGGTTGGAAGCATAGAAAATAGGAAAATGTTGAAAAATTAGGTTATTTTACAAAGGTCTGCCTGTTCCTGGAAGCTGGGAAGATGGTGATTGCAGCACCACAAACCCTTGGTGTATACCATTTGCAGGGGGGAGGGGGGAACGACACATCCTGCGACAGCACCCTTTTCCGATTTTCCCCCCAAAACCCACATTATAGAAAATGGACTATCACCAAGAGTTGGTACGGTCATATTCGTGATAGAGGCACATGAGTATCGGCAGACAGAGGTGTTCTACACATGGATACATTTTCCAGCAGCACACGCTGTGACAAAAGATTTCCACTATTACAAAATAGAGGAACCTCCGGATATATACACACCTTTCGAGGACTTTGAAATCCCACTAACTTACCAAGAGCACCTGCTCTGGTTTAATGGCGCCCTAAAACATCAAAATTACATCTACCATCGGTTTCACACCCATTGCTACCACTAACTTGAATCTGGTTGGAAGCATAGAAAATAGGAAAATGTTGAAAAATTAGGTTATTTTACAAAGGTCTGCCTGTTCCTGGAAGCTGGGAAGATGGTGATTGCAGCACCACAAACCCTTGGTGTATACCATTTGCAGGGGGGAGGGGGGAACGACACATCCTGCGACAGCACCCTTTTCCGATTTTCCCCCCAAAACCCACATTATAGAAAATGGACTATCACCAAGAGTTGGTACGGTCATATTCGTGATAGAGGCACATGAGTATCGGCAGACAGAGGTGTTCTACACATGGATACATTTTCCAGCAGCACACGCTGTGACAAAAGATTTCCACTATTACAAAATAGAGGAACCTCCGGATATATACACACCTTTCGAGGACTTTGAAATCCCACTAACTTACCAAGAGCACCTGCTCTGGTTTAATGGCGCCCTAAAACATCAAAATTACATCACCAGGCACGGTCCACTAGGTAGACCAGGAGCCACGTTGCCGGTTCTAGCCAGCTACACAGCACACCCAGACATTGAAACAATGTCAAGCAAAGAACTCTTAGTTAAAATAAAAGAATTAACAAAAGCATATAGAGATTTAGTTCAAATCACACTTGACAGTACAAACTACAGATTAGAACAACTAATTGAAAACCCTGAAAAAACGTTTATCAAAAAAAATCTCAATTCTCAAAAAAAGAAATGGGAGGGTAATAAACAAACTACTCCCAGAGAAAAAACAATTTCAGTCCAGAGGAAGGTCTCCCCAAAGGAGAAATAAATCTCCAGGAGGAGGGGACAAGTCTCCCCAAAGGGAGCCCTCTGAAAAAAGATATAACCTTAGAGATAGGGATAAATTGAGAAAACCTGATAGATATCAAGATATTGATACACGTCCTTCTCGATCTTTTCAGACTTCCTCACAGAAATCGGAAAGAAGAGGACGGCCAGAACACAAGGAAGAGCACGTCAAGTCCAAAGAAAAAGAACCTGCTCATCAAAGTAAAAAATCACAATTTCCCAGGGCGCTAGAGGGCGCACTAGCAGCATGGCCGCACTAATGTGAGGCTCCTGGAGCCTGGAGACCTTATCCGTCATTAATCCTACTTTACCACCATCTGTGCTTACTTTGTCCGTGAATCCTGCTAGAGGCTGGCCTGATACGCCTTCGGTTCAACTTTCATCCATTTTCGACGTTCCTGGCCGAAGTTACAGCCGGTAGAAGATCTGACCGGGCGGTGACCTGGAGACGCCTGCTGCTGCTGGCCGGGCTGCCGATCTACTTGAGACCGCGGCGCACCACGAGGCTCGGTGCTGCCCTGGGCGCTTATCGCCGGAGCGAGTGGACGACTGACAAGGATCCTTCCTCTGCGTTTGGTGAGACGCTGTTCTGCAGTGCAGTGACTATTGCCTATAGAGCCGCGTCGCTGCATGTGGCTCCGGCGGCCGTGTGGAGCGGCGGCCATTGTGTGAGTCAGGTGAGGCGGGGTATTTTACCTGCTCGTGCCCCTGGTTGCTGTGGGCTTTCACCGCTCCCCCTGTTTGCTGGCTGGCCCGCGACTGCCGGCATTGGTTTCCTTGACATTTGATGCGGCGCTGAGTTTGTGTGCAGTCCCTGTACGGGCCTGCTTTACCCTGGTGCACCTATCCTTGTGGTCTGCGTGGGACCGAGGACGTTCAACTTGGAGGGTGCTGTCCTCGGCCTCAATTGCCGGAGCTAACGGGGGGCACTGCTGGCATATGGTGGAGAGATCATTCTGCTATATTTTTATTTTCTCCCAACTCGGGGGTGATGCAACAGCGCTGCGAGGCATTTTTCCGCCTGTTGTGCCTGCTGAACGAAATGCTGTTGATTGTGCTATACATCCAATAACTCTGGGATTTACATTCCTGCCACCTGGAGAGTGGGCTGCGGCGGGGGATTGGCAGGCTCGGTGCACATCTAATTAGCTACAGTGCTGGTGGTCTGCTTCTGAGGTTGGGGGTGTGCGCACGGAGGAGACTGCTGCTGTTGATTGCGACCCCCCTCCTTTGCTGCCCTTGGACTGAACTGTGGATTGGGTGCTCCGTCTATGGTGTTGGTGTCACATGCGTGCTGCGATATCCCTTAAGCCTCCTACGGACAGTGAGTGCTAAGCAGACGAGGGGGAGTCTTTGGCCTGCGTTGCCCTGTGACTGCTGGCCGCTTTGTGTACCGTCAGTGTCCCAGTGCTTGCTTTGGGCGGTCGTAGGCAATTGGGCATGGGTAAACTGGACAATAAACAGCCAAAGCTGTCCTTTGACTCATTGGCGGCCAAGAGAGGATCGCGAAATGCGCAGGACGCGGGGGGCTCCCGCTCCCCCCCCTGCTGTATCCGACGCTGTCCCCCAACATGTTGCCCCTGACTTTCAGCAAATGATGCAGGAAATGAGGCAGAGGTTTGCCACTATAGTGGACAAGGTGGATAAACTGTCATCACGGATGGATGCTGTGGTGCAAAAAAATGGACGTTCATGAGGAGCGTATTACAGCGGCAGAGCAGCGTATTTCTGACCATGATGACACGACGGCTACCCACACAACACAACTGGCGCGTATGGACAATGTGCTCCGGGTCATAGCTGCAAAGAATGAGGAGTTGGAGGCCAGAAGTCGTCGCAATAATATACGCGTGGTAGGTGTGCCGGAGACGACCAATGTGGGTAGGATGGAGACTTATGTGGAAAAGATTCTGCTTGAAGCAATCGGCTCGGAGGCCTTCTCTAAGCAATTTATCGTGGAGAGGGAGCACCGTTCCCTTGGGCCGCGACCTGCTACCGGAACCCCGCCGCGGCCGATTATCGCCCGTCTCCTGAACTATCGGGATCGAGACACGGCTCTTCGTGCGGCTCGCACCACCCGCACACTCTCTTGTGACGGGGTAAACTTTTCCATCTATCCGGACTTCACGCCTGTGGTACAGGAACAGAGCCGTAAGTTCCTGGATGTCAAGAAGAAGCTTAGAGAGCTGCAGGTGGACTATGCTCTATTGTACCCTGCAAAATTAAGAGTGACGCACCAGGCGAAGCAACACTTCTTTACAAACCCGCAACAGGCGGAGGACTTTGTGAAGCAGCTTAAGAGGGAGCGTTCAGCGGGTCGACGAAATGGGGATGATGGGTAGGAGGGGTTCCACTCGGCCAACGAAGATGAGTGATGCTGAACACTGACTGGTCGGTGTCTGTAAATTGACCTTCTGTGGTTCCGCCATAATACCCGCTTTTCCCTCTCCTTTTTGTTGTCTGATCCCGCTGCGGAGGACTGCGGGATGGCTTTATCGCGTACTGCCAGAGGACACTGGAAGAGCGCTGGACTACGGTGGTAATGTACTCCAGCGCCGCCCCCCACACTACCTGGGCCGTGCCTACTGTGACGTGAGGGTCAAAGGCGAGGTGTGGGGGGTGGTTATATGCGCCTCTAGATTACACCCTGAAGGCTATTCCCCATTGAACTTGGCGTTTCTGATGCAAATGTTGGGTTGGAGGGGTTTTGCTGCGGGAGGGAGGGGGGACAAGGGGTCCTGGCAGGTTGGGGTTGCTCAGGTGGGTGGTGGGAGGATGCACTTGTACTGAAGTGCGATGGTCCCTTGGGACTGTTTTTTATTGTTTTACTGTTTTCTACACTGCTATGATCATGACTGCCCCTCTGGACCGGGGGCTTCGACATACTTGTACCATGACAGTCCTCTCTTGTTATGTCATGCTGTGGGATGGTCTTGTGCCTTGCACTCGGATCCGACCCTGCTACCAGTGGGTGGTAGGATGCTGCTGGGTGATTGCTAGGTGGTGTGTTGTGGGTACTTGCCTTAGGCACCCTACATTGCTTGCACTGTTCTTGTTTATGGCCTTGTCTTCTGCGGTAGTGTGTAGCTGGTGTGTGCTGGTTGGGGGTTATCGAGTTGAGGGGGGGATCATGAGGTGTGTTTGTGGTGCAGATTGGGTGCGGATGCGATTGCATAATGTTTCTTTGCTAAGTTGTTCTTCGCCTCGGAGCCGACTTTGGCGCATGAGTGGGTCTGTGTTGATGGTCTGCTACATGGATAATGGCTGACGGCGCGCTGGATAAATTATCAATCATGTAGGCATGGGCGGAAAATCCGTTCCGCTCGCGGATTTTGCGGATTTTCGGGAAATCCGCAATCCGCGAGATTTGCGAATTTCCTGAAAAATCCGCAAATCCGCGAGCAGCGGATTTTGCTCGCACTGCTCGCACTGTTCGCGTGAGTTCGCGCCCCGCGAATAAGTGCGAAATTGCAGAAATATGATCTAAGCAAAACTGAAAGTAACTACTTACCAGGTTCAAAAGTTCAGGCACATCATTAGTAGCCATTTCCTGTAGTGCTTCCTGAGGGGCCCCTCCAGAGTTCAGTTGCCAGTTGCAACTATTATGTGACCCTGCTCTGAACCTCAGAATAGTTACACATATGCCACAAAGGTCCTGAATTACAGCTAAGGGAGACAAGCAGGAGCCAGGCTGGAAGTTAAAATCCATTAATCAGCCCCTAATTCATTATTGTCAGTTGGGGCAGGGCAGGTGTTGTAACTAATTTTGCAACAATGAAAGCACTTAGCAAGTGCAAAAGATCACTAATCAGGGCGCACTAAGGAAGCAGGTGCCAGCTAAAAAAATATTCTGTGACACATTAATCAGCCCCAAATTAATTCAGGTCACTTGAGGCAGGGAAGGTGTGCTTTGCTTTGCCGAAAATAATGTACACTGGACAACCAGAGGGTGTGGTGATGAAACAGAGGGTGGCATGGGTGGGCCAGAGGGTGGCATGAGTAGTCAGAGAGTGGCAGTGGTGACAGAGAGTGGCAGTGATGAAGAAGAGTGTCCCAAACAGGTTGGACACGTAGAAACAACAAGTTCGCAAAACTTGCGACCCGACAGGTAAGTTCGCAAATTGCGAAATTGTAAAAACCCTCGCGAACTGGCAGAAACACGGGCGAACACAAAAAAAAAAAAAATCCGCAAATTCGCGGGAATTCGCGGATTTTGCGGATTGCGAGTTTGCAAATCCGCAAATTCGCGGATTGCCAATCCGCAAAATCCGCTCATGCCTACAATCATGTCCTGGAACGTGCGGGGTCTTAACGATGCCAGAAAGTGTAGGAATGTGTTGGCGTACTTGGATAGACATCAGGTGCAGATCGCTTTCTTACAAGAAACACATCTCCGCCCAGGGATTGACCCTAAATTTGCTAGTCATTGGGCCCTCATTCGGAAATTTTCATCATATTCGTCCTATGCTCGAGGGACTGCTGTGTTGATTAAAAAAATGCTTAATTTCCAGGAGCTGGGGGTGCGGTTGGATCCTGGTGGGCGATATGTGATATTGTGGGGTAGACTTGGTTCAGATACTGTTGTGCTTGTGAACTGTTATGCCCCCAACGTTGACTCTCCTGACTTCTTTATTACCCTCTGGGGCCACGTCGTTGCCATAGATGCCACACATATTATATGGAGCGGTGATTTTAACATAGCGCTTAGGCCTGTGGCGGATAGGTCTGACGGGAGCAACCAATATAACACTCAAGCGAGGGACGTTTTACGGGGCATACTAGAGGAGGCTGGGTTGGAGGATAGTTGGAGGTTTACACATCCTGACAGCAGGGAGGGCACGCACTTCACAACACACGCACGCACTTGGGCGCGATTGGACTATTGTTTTCTGTCACGGGGGCTTAGCGTGGGAATACACAAGGTGGAGCACCTCTCCAGAACTTACTCAGATCACTGCCCAGTTAGGGTTGTTGTGACGATGCCGGGTCTCACTAGACCGCGACCCCCCTGGAGGTTGTTCCCCTCAGTACTGTTAGATCCCATTTTCAAGGCAGAGCTTGGGGAGGAGATAGAGGCGTTCTTTCCCAGGAATAAGGGGTCAGTGGATAGTGTGGAAATGATTTGGGAGGCATTTAAAGTGACAAGTCGGGGGTTAAGATCTTTAAAAGCTGTGGGATACTCAGAGATATTGTTAAGACCATAACGAAATTGGAAGCAGACTTAAAAGCCCTAGAGAACAGGATGATCAGTGATTCGGACCCGGAGCTCAGTCATACGTTTAGAGGCAAGCTATCGGACTTTGAAGAAGAGGCTGCTAGGGAAGTGAAATATAGAGGGAAGTATTGGACTGCTAGGAAATACTGTGAAGGTGAAAGACCGGGTAAAGTGCTCGCTGCCCTCACAAGACACCCACGTTTTAGCACTGGGGTCCTAGAACTAGCACTGAAAGATGGCACCCGGTGTTAGGATGCGATAGGGATCCAGAAGGCCTTCATGCACCACTATGAACAGCTGTACTCTACACAACAGACGGGGGAGGTCAGATATGGGGGCTTCCTTGACGATCTTGCATTGTGTTGACTTTCTGATGGCCATAGGGCCTTTCTCGGAGGGCCCCTGGAAGTGGAGGAAATAAGGGACGCCATAATGTCTCTGAGTAATGGAAAGGCGACAGGTTTGGATGGACTCCCTGCCGAGTTCTATAAATGTTATGTTGATGTTATGGCCCCGGTGCTTAAGGAGGTCTTTGAGGAGTCTCTGGAGGTAGGGATTCTGCCGGGATCGAGGAGGGAAGTGGCAATTACGTCCCTACTAAAACCTGGCAAGGCCCTCTGGACACAGATTCCTACCGTCCCCTGTCGCTGCTTAATTGCGACGCAAAAATTTTAGCGAAAGTACTAGCGTCGCGGCTGTCTTTGCTTATGCCCACTATAGTGCTTCCGGATCAGTCCGGCTTCGTGCCGGGGCGTGCGACCACCCATAATCTTCGTACTCTCTTCTCTTTACTTCCGACTATAGATCCTGAGCTCCCTGTTGCCGCAGTTTTTCTGGATTTTCAGTGGAGAAGCGTGGCTCAGTGGTTAGAGGCGGCAGACCCGGAAGCTGAGTCGGCCGTGGACCAGGGTTCGATTCCCCGCCTCGGCGGGTCTCGGGCTCAAAAATTCCACGGAGTCGACAATTCTCGCTCCGGTGCCTACTCGACTCACGGGGTCACACTCTGCGACTCTGGGCAATAGCTTGCTTAATCTCCACTACGGCCCCTCGCGGCGGGATGCCTGGCTTTCACCTTGTGGATACCCGGCTGGGATATCTCACAGGGGAATACCAGGACGGGTTCCCTAAGCAAGCGCCTTGGGACCCCTGGGTTAAAGTGCGCTATATAAATCGAAAGACATTTACATTTACATTTACATGCTACGAAAGCATTCGATTCGGTGGAATGGAATTACCTCGTCGATATATTGTGTAGAATGGGCTTTCCTAAAATATTTATTGCATGGGTGAAATTACTGTACACCCAACCTGTGGCCAGAGTGATAGTTAACGGAACTCTATCCCCTCAATTGCCTATAACGAGAGGTACTAGACAGGGCTGTCCTCTTTCCCCACTTTTATTTGCCATCGCCATAGAGCCACTAGCGTGTCGAATCAGGCAATTGCATAAACACAGTGCGTTTAATTGCTTTCAATGCCAAATAGGTGTGTCACTTTATGCGGACGACATCACCTTGTATGTGAAGGACCCGCAGGTGAATCTAAATCCGATACTGAGGGAGCTTCTTGTTTTTGGCAGAATATCCGGTGTGCACATGAACTGGAAAAAATCACAATTCTTCCCGCTTACGGCGGCTGTTGAGAGATTCCAGCTGGATTACCCCCTAGAGTGGTGCGATACCGATCTCCGCTATTTAGGTATAGTGATCTCACTTGATAGAGAAGAGACGATTAGGCTCAATTACGTAGTCGCTATCACTAAGTTGGCTGACAATGTCACGTGGCGGATGTCCTTGCCGCTCTCTATGGCGGGCAGAGCTTCACTGGTGAAAATGGTGGTACTCCCACGCTTCTTGTATCTGTTTCAGAATGTCCCATATCACCCCGGCGCCTATTTTTTTAAAAGCCTTTGGTCGGAACTCCTTAGATTGTTCTGGGGGGGCAAGCAACTGAGGTTGAAGTGGTCCACTTTAACATTGCCGTATGACAAAGGGGGGTTTGATGTACCGGATTTTGAGGTATATTATCTGAGCGCTCAGGCGCACTATGCCTATCACTGGATGCGGCCCACGCCCTTTATGCCGCAGATAGCAGCTGAGGAATGGATTGTGCATCCCCTCTCACTTGGTGGTATGGTACTGGGGAGAGTCAGTGATGTGGAAACGCAGTCCACCACGGTGACGTGCACAATAGATGCATGGACTCGTATTGCAAAGGCTCTGGGAACCATGTTGCTTTACTCACCGGCGTTGCCACTTGCGTATCACCCTAAATTGTCACTGCTGCAGGAAACGGGGTTTCAAACTATGTGCAAACTGAACAAGATATCCACGTGGGGTGACCTATTTCTCGAAGGTACTCTTCGTACGAGAGATCAATTCTTCCGTGAGGAACGGCCCTCCCCCTTAGACGTTTTTTATTACGTACGGCTTCCGCAGGGGCTCCGTGCTTTGCTGCCACAGTTTCCTGATGAGCCTGGGGTAGCCTTGCCACTGCATGCTCAGCTGGTGTCTGATGGTCGACATCTGGTCTCGAAGTTGTACAACACCATTAGGACGCAGCGAGAGACTCCGACTAGTCATGCGCGTGAACAGTGGACTCTTGAATTGGGCGTCGATATCACTGATGAGCAATGGGTCTATTGTTGTGGCGTCACTGCCAATATTTCATTTAGCTGCCGGCTAAAGATAATACACTATAAATTTGTTCCGAGATTTTACTACACTCCAGCTAGGAAATTCAGATTTTGCCTGGCAGAGGATGATAGATGCGCTCGGTGCCGGGCGGAGGGGGCTGGCTTTCTTCATTTGGCATGGGAGTGCAATGCGATACGTGACTATTGGGTCCAGGTTCACGATGCACTGCAAATCATGACTGAGGAGGCTATGACATTTGATCCCCTGGTTATGCTGTTGGGATACACGAAGGAAGTTCCGGTGCCTTACCGCAGGTTTGCAGATGTGGCTTTATTACTAGCGAAAAGAAGGATAGCCTGTAGGTGGGGAAGAGGCAGGGCTCCGAAATTTAAGGACTGGCTGGATGATATGGTGTATTGTCAGGATCAATATAATGTATATGCTGACTTGATGCCTGTGCGGTGTAGGCCTAAGGACTTCTGGAGCCCACTGCAGGTTTACTGGCTGACAAAAGCTGCACAAAGTGCGGACTCGGATAGTGATAACCAGGGTGGCGTGCTGTGAGGGTTGTCCTCTTTGCTGAATCTGCACTGCCGTGATTGAATGGCATGATCTATTAATATGCGCATTATCTACACCGGAATGCCGTGATGGATGTGTGGCGGCTGCTGACTTCTGATACCTGAAGAGGTGCTGGCTGCTGTTGTCCGCTGTGTTACTAATAACATGTGCCTTCCTAGGATTCTTGCTGACTGATAGGGGTTGTCGATATTTACTGTTGCTGTACATTATGTGGTACACTATGCTGGGATCCTATCGGCTGTACTATTCCCCCCTTTTCTGTACCTTGGTCCTGCTGTACAGTGCTAATTGCCTTATATGTTGACCCGTACTCCCAATTGTAATATGTACTGCCCAATGTGAAGAACGTTCTCCTTTATTTTTTGACTCTAACATTGTGCCTTCTATTCTTGTACCCAATCTGTATGTGCACTACTGTATGGTTTTTGCTCTAATAAAGGTTTAAAAAAAAAAAATCACAATTTCTCAGAAAGAAGGTAGCAAGTATTAAAATTAAACATGCTGAGGATTCTGAGGACACAACTGAAAAACGGAGAGTGGGCCCAGACAATGCTAGACAGTGCAGCAGAAGTGACCATAGCTCGCAAGATCCTGATGAATCTTCTGGAGACAGTGGACACAAATGAATACATTCAGTTGGAAACTGCAGACACACGAGTTAGTGTGCCCCATAAACTATATGAAATAACACTACGTATAGAGGGAGATAAAACTAGGAAAATAAAAGGTCTCTTTTTGGAGAAACTTTCTAAAGGCTATGACATCCTGTTAGCTGAAAAAGACTGGCCACCAGAGCTTGTCAGGAAGTGCCCTCATGGCGAAGAAATGATTATGCCTGCCTTCTCAAATCATATTCCAATTCATAAAAAATACACATATGCAAGAATTAGGGCAGTGACCCAAGCTCCTGCTTTATATAAGAATCATGTAGGATGGGATGAGGAGTCTCCTCCACACAAAATCCAGTTAAAAAGTCAACCCACTGCAGTACCCAGTTAAACAAGAAGCTAAAAAGCAAGTCAGGGAGATCTTAGATCAACTTGAATATCAAGGGGTGATTGAAACATGCACCTCACAAATGAACAATCCTTTGTTTCCTGTCTCCAAGCCAGAAGATTCATATCGCCTAGTTTTGGACTACATACATTTAAACTCCTGCTGCAGAACTTTTGCAGTACAAAACTCCCACAGTGCAGCACTAATGAATAACATTGTGCGCAAAAAATATAAAACAACATTAGATATCTCTAATAGATTCTTCTGTCAAAACATTGCACCTGAAAGCAGGTATTTGACCGCTTTCTCAATAATGGGGTCGCAAAAACAATGTTGCCGACTCCCACAGGGATTCAAGAATAGCCCAGGATTATTCTCAGCAAGGGTAATAGAGTTACTACAAATATATGATGATGAGGCATTATCATATGTCGATGACATCTATCTTACAGACGATGACCTGGAGACTCACTAAAAAAGAGTGAACACCATAATACTTAGCTTCGCATCAGAGGGTTACAAATTCAACTTTAAAAAGTCAAGAATTGCCCATCTAACAGACCTATTTTTAAGATATGAATTATCAGGTGAAGTCAAAAGCCTGGCAGACAACTTCCTAGAGAAGTGTGCAGTACTCCAAGCACCAAAAACGCTGAAAAATTTACAACCAATACTAGGCTTCCTGAATTTCGGTAGAACATACATTCTAAATTATGCAGAGAGGGTTAAACCTCTCTATGAATTAATAAAACTTAATTTCAATCCAATAAATTGGACTCAGAAACACACAGAAATCTTAAGATCACTACAAACAGACATGTTAGCTAAAACAAAATTGCAAACTCGCGACAACGTACGCAACCTTGTAATCCGAGTCATCCCAGGAAGATGCGGATTCACATACCTGACCTCTAGTGAGGGAGAAACGGTACCTATAGCTTACAAATCACACGTGTACACTCAAGCTGAAATTAAATTCAGTTCTACAGAAAAAATTCTGACTGCGGTTCAAAATGCTGTAGCAAAAGAAAGAGCCCTAGCCCAAGGCAAGAGAATAACTGTTTATACAGCAGAATCAGCCCATGAGGCATTAACAAGTCCACGCAATCTGAATACAGTGGCATTAGATCCAAAATGGATACAATGGGAAAATTCTCTTGCTACAGAAGACGTGAAATACTATTTTGACCCGAAATTGAAAAAACTAGATGATCTAGAATATGAACAAGAATATCCTCTGCCAATTGAAATTCTTCCTCTCGAACAATATACCTGCGTAATCTATATGGACAGATTCGCACAACACTACGATGTAGATAAAAAATCCTTCAATGCAGCGTGCGCGATTGTTAAAGGTCGCTGGCGCTCTGGTGAATTCAGACCTATGATTACCAAAACTGAATCACTCAGAAACTGTTCAGCTGAACGAGCTGAAAACAGATCTTTGAAGATGGCGCTTGAAAATGCCGATCGCGAATTCCCCACACTAATAGTGTGCGATTCGCATTACTGCGTCAAGTCATACAACAGTGACATGCAGACATGGAGCAAAAACTGTTACAAAGATGACACAGGTGCCACAATAAAGCATAAAACGCTTTGGAAACAAGTAGTTATTTTACAGAAAGAACTACAAAAGACTCACGTGATACATACACTGAGTCATCAACGTGATGGCGTTCACGTTGCAGGGAATTCATTGGCTAACAGAGCCGCAGCAGAAGCGGTTCAACTGGCTTCCGTAGCCACAAAAAAGCGTTCTAAAAAACACATCGATGGAGAAACCATGCTGGCGGTAAAAGCCTCATTAAAAGGCGATTATGCAGCATTACCTCTCAACTATCCACTCAGTAATACATACATAATTGATGCAAACTTCGTTCCTTTTGCTCAAATCCCTGGAGTGGGGGATAGAGTAATTCCAAACACAAACCGGAGAGTTTTCTTGATTGAAGACGCACACATGGGACTGGGTCCGAGGCACCAAGAGATCTTGAAATCTCTAATAGAATGACAATCAGAATACTGGTGGCCGGGGATGAGCTTGCAAATTTACAAATTTGCAATGGATTGTCCAGACTGCAACAGAGATCACAGTTGTGAACCGGACCAGACTATTGCCAGGATACCTTTATTAGAAAGCATCAGGCGATCTATACGCAGAAATCCAGCCGGAGAAATGCGTCCCCATAATTATGAAGACAAAATTCACTTGAAAATGTAGACCCCAGCGCTCGGCTGACGCCAGAACTGTTATAAAAGATTTGCGAGTCTTTATCGGCACATACGCAATTGGCATGCTACATTCTGACCAGGGTCCTGCTTTGCTCTCGAGCTTACAAAGAGGCCATGACCAGCATGGGCATTGCATTGCGGTACTCTTCTTTTTTCCATCCTGAGGGAAATGCGGTAGTGGAAAGAAAAAACTGTGACATAAAGCAATCTATAACGGCGAGGGTATTAGGTTCGGGTGATGGGTGGGTCAAACATTTAATAAGTGTCCAACGTAGTCTTAATAACAGGCCAAGAAATTCTCTAGGAGGTATAAGTCCGTATGAACTTTTGTTTGGTACTAGAATGATTATCCAGGATCTGGATCGTCAAATTTCAGTGGTGGAAGAAAAAACCTTTGATATCAAAGATCGTTTGGCTGTTTTACAGGACTTGAATGAAACAAGAAAGAGTCTAAGATACACCAATCTACAACGATGTAGCATCAGAATGTACAAATGTAACAAAAGAAAATGCAAAGATCAATGGAAATCCGAAAGCAATCCCACCAATTGACAGAACAGCATCTGGCTATTTTATCAACTTTGATGAATTTTCCGATGATCCAAGTGAACATGGGGACAAGCCAGCAACAAAAACTTTCAAAGAAAAAATAACTGAACTTTTTCACCAACTAAAAGAAACATATCTGATTTCACCATGGATTGAATTTTGGACTGTGTTAGGTGTACTTTTCCTCCTGCTTTTGGCTCATCATAGTTTTATACTTGGGTAGATTCATTGATGGAAAATATAGTACAATGGACACTGCAAGTCAGAACATCAACTTGGTCCTAAAGTCTCACAGATCCTCTCACATCGAGAAAAGAGAACTATCATCAGTGAACATCACAGCCAACCCAAAACCTGGAGGTATAGCATGGGACAAAACTGACTATGATATGTATGGCCTGATTGAGCTCTTAAAGTATCCACACCAGTTTAAGGTTTCCTTAAGTGACTTTGTGATACCAAGTAGTTTCTCTGATAATTGGGACTTTGAAAATATTAATAATATGATGGCAGATTTAGTAATGTCAGCTAAATTCACAGAACATGATTATTTACAGGGTTCATCAAATTATGAAGAATTATACTGTTACAATCACTATGGTCATCACTATTTGCATAAATCTTCTCTACCTAGAAATGTTTTTAATTATAATCAATGGGAACATTTTCCAACTCCGCCAAAAGGCAGCTCGAAGACATTCTATGAGAAATTTCCATACTTCTCAGGGTTTAACAATAGTGATCCAGAAACGTTTTATTTTAAAATGTTAAACAAAACAGGAATGAAAACAATGTTGACAAATACTAAATTGATTTATTCTGAAAAATTTTATGACAAAATGTCTACATTTGGTTTTGAGTTCTGGAAAAATAACATTGAAACAAAAACCATCTGGGGTACAAAAGATTGGCAGGTACAAGTTCTAGAATCATTATCAACAAACTACTTGTCTTGGCTTAGCTAAGATAAAAGACTTAAACAAACCGTCTATTCCGAAGCCCATACCTGATAGTAATAGCACTACGGATGTGGAAATAGACGTATCCCATATTTTTCACCAAAATAGAACAAATCCTGATTAGAAAAAAAGGTTGATCTGGCCCACAGACACAAATTACTGTCAAGATAGATTACTGAACAAAAAACAGGGGTTCAAACTGACCAGGCCAGACCCAAGATACTCCCAGAGACAACATCCAGGGATAGTTACAACATACAGTTTAGGGAAATTATGACTACAGAAATCCACACTGGCTGAAATTAAGCAACACTTGACTTTACTTAAAGAAGGTGCTGACTTGCGAGATTTCATAATGGGACCTTGCAAACAGCGTCAAAAACGTTTCATAGCGGCCGGTATATACGCTGCATACAACGAAGCTTGGAAAGTAATGCAAATTGAAACAGCAGAAAAAATACGAGAAATTGATTGTATAAATTTGGAAAAATATTTTTCTGTAGTGGACAATGGGTTAACGACTCTGTCTTCCAGAATATATTCACTGGACAGTATTGTATATTCTGCCTTTGATATAATAGAGCAAGACTTGCTGATGTTACAACATGGTCAGTCCCAATTGCGTTCTATTGTACAGCTAGGCTGGACGTTGCAAAACCTACATTCAGGCTACGTGCCATGGCATCTAATCAACATTACGTCATTATTTTCTATCTTTAACCTTACTGATAAACAAATCAGTTTGGCACAAAAAGGAGCAGATTATATGATTCTGAGCATTGAAAAACTTGAGAGATTACCATTGACAATGTCAGAGAGACCTGTCATTGAATGGATAATACATGGAACAATTACAATTCCGATAACAACTTTCCAGTTTAAATATTGCCAAGAATATATACCAGCTGGCCAGTATGAAAGGTTGGGTAAAGGATACATCAAATCAACCTGGGATTTACCTTACACACACAAATGTTATAGTGAAGGGAAAAATGAGGTATTCCTTAGTGGCAATAATTGTAAAAAATCACTAAGCGGTACACTTCTGTGTCAAGATATTAACTTGCATTGAGCTTGCGAAGGGTCTTCAAATAACCTTTCATGTCACCTGCAAGGCACTCCTGCAACAGAGATAGAAACATTCTTCAGACAGCTTTCCAACGGGAGCTACGTTTTAATAAATGACCACAGCTGTTGTGGAATGGTGCCAGGAGAATGCTATCTCGTAACTGTTACTTCCAGGGTTGTTTGCTGTATGCAAGTATTGTATCCAAACAGCAATCCAGACATGGAGGCGGCAATATGGCCTTATGTGAATATCTCTTCTATTTGAATTGATACTTTAAGCAGAATGAAGTCTATTCTTTTACAGACTACAGTACCTCTGACCTCGTCCAAAGAAACGTATGATCTGCAAATTGCAAAGACAGCAGCAGAGATAAATACCCTTTTATCGATAAATTGCCCAGTGCATTTCGTAGAAATGTTAAGTCAAATCTTAAACATGTCTGATACCAGTGGCATCGCACATGTATTTAAGACAGTTTTTTCGGGACTGTTAGCACCCTTTGAAACAGTTCTAGGCATCTCCCGAATTTTGTCCATTCTGTCTTTGGCGGCCTACCTTTAATTTTGGGACTCGTAGCAGGAAGTTTATTTTTGTTCCTTCTGCTCCGGTATGGCAAGCCAGTCCACAGACAAGACTCCAGCAACAATGGAAGAAATGATCCTAGCAATACGATACCGAGACCGTATCACTAAGGTCCTCGGATTGGACCGGCTAAGAGATCTGAGTACAACCTGGTTTCTTTCATTCAGACCAATCTGGCAGGATTGCATTTTACCTGTGCTTCGATGTCTGCTATGCGGAGAAGACTGCGTGTAGGACGTCTGTCTTACACTACCATCAGCAGTACCAACAGATATCGACGCTTTGCTTTGTCCAGTAACGATTCATGCAACGTGTTGTCCCCAGCGGCTACCTATTCTGATGACGGCATTCGTTGATACTTCACCATTACGAGTAAGTGGCGGTGAAGTACGAGAAGAAAGCAGCACCAAACAGGTACAACCTTCTGTGAGCATTGCTGATCCAAACATCGATGATAGCAATCACGCACAGAACTGCACAGTTACAGTATTTTCAAACTTGGTCGAACTTTCACCTGATGTTGTAGACCAATTTTTTGCGAGTCTGTCTGATATGATGTTCTCTCCTAACAACGAGAATAACCTTTAAAAACAATGAGCACACAGCGTTCCCTGAACTCTGAATTCGGCCTTCAGTTTTGATAAACAACGCTACTGAAAACATTTGGAACAAATTTTTCCCCAGAAAGCAAAATCATTTTTCCACTCCAAAATATTTACTTTTTTTGGCACATGGTACTCTGCTTAAAGTAGAACTATTCTTAGAGAACAGAGCTTCTATTTTTAGAGACGTTAGAGACAATATTTACCTCAGCCTCTAGCACATGTACAATATCGTATAAATATGTGATGAAATAGTCTCGACCTTTGTTTTTGTATGTAGAGCCATTTCATGTGTAATTTTCGCAATTAATTCAGCTGATATATATATGCATTTAACTGAATGATAACCCTCCTTGAAAAGCGTACAGTACCAATACTCATTTACGTGTATAAACCATACACCAGTTCAAATGCAATTTATGTATTTTGGAGTGTGTTGGAAAACACACATGCATTGTTATATGTTTATATTGCTTATTATTTAGTAATGATGGACATTAATACGTGGAGTGGGTGTTGTTTTTCTATCTAGGACCCTAATTCGATATTCCCGATTCATGCCCTTATGTGGTTTTAACAAATAATATCCTTATAAAGGCATAAGAATCATATCCATATTTAGTAATCGCCCATGCAGTCCAAAACATGGCAAGGCTACTTCCATAGACTCCTAGAAAGCAAAACGCGTTCTTTAAACAAACCAAGCCTCCAGCAGCCCGGGAAAACCCCCTGCTTTTGTTTTGATTTGCACAAGAACTCCTGAAGTCCAGAAAGAACTGTTAGTTCTTAGTGACGTCTTATGTCCAACCTTACGTCAAACCCGGCACCTTTCAGGTATAAATATACCAACGTTGCCTTAAGCAAACACACGGTGGTTGGGAGCAGAACGACGTTCTACTTGCCCGGAAGCCCAGCTGTTATGAGAGCCGAAGGAAACCGCCCCTCCCCTTGACGCACTGAGAGAGACGCTGTCTTTTTCTCCAGCCGAGAAAATCCAGCTCCGGTGTTCCCAAGTCACCCTCGCGGGTTGCTGGGAGATCGAGTCCTGAGAAGCGAGATACAAGACCTCCTTCATTCTATAACCAAGGTACGGAGCTGATTAAAACCTTAGAGAGAATTCTTGATTCCGATACTTGGCAAAAACTTAACTTAAAACTGCAAATTTACTTACTCCTTCCCACGTATTAGGCTTAGGTCAGGTACACCGGGGTAGGCGTATTTAGAAGCACCAGTTGAGTTCGTTAGTGAATGTTTTTATGTATGTATATATTTTATCCATTTTAAAGTATCATAAGGCTAAGAAACCATATCAATGCTTTTACAGTATTATTTCATAATACTACTTTTACTGTACGCACTTTACTTTATAATAAGTATTGCAATTGTGGCAATTCATTTCTCTTGCATGAGAAGAAGACTGCTCAATAAAATGACACCTTTTTATTGAAAACCCCCATCTCTCTATTTCTCTGCACTCTGGTGGAACTAAGCATGCACGATTGACTGAGTGAAATAGCTGTCTATTGTTTTCACACGACTCTAGAGATACACTCTTTATTCTGGGGGAGCAAAGTTGTCATGTTTTTGCGGTTGTCAGAAACTAATCCCTTCTTGTCTAAATCAGGACGGTTAACCCTTTCCTGAACATACGAGAAAGTTTCTAGTGACCTCTGAGCTAGGTGGCAAAACTAATTAAGTCTAACATAGTCAGTAGAGACCTAGATGACCTCAGTCCTACGTCTACACTGCTGTTTATGTTATTCTAATGCGCAGAGCCTATTGGGAATATAGGAACCACACTACACAACGAACTCCCGGTCAAACCTATGGAAGTCCAACCTCCGGAGCTTTCCAGTGGTACTAGCTAGGGATGCAGGCTGGCACACAGTTGATGGTGGGTGGCTTGGCTCTCATGGTTGGCCCCGGTGACCTTTTCTAAGTTCGGAATTAGAAATGCTTGCAGAGCTTTTTCTTGCTGGGTCCCTCAATGCTTTTCACTAGGCTGGATTTGGTGTTGGTTTGCCAGCTTGGGTTTCCGCCTATGCCCAATCAAACTCTGGAAGTCGGACCCCTGGAGCTTTTCAGCCGGAGGAACCTGGACAGCAGGCCAACTCATGGTTATTGGTTGTCGGCTTGGATGGCCAGAGTGAGTCGGTCCACTTATGGAGCTTTTTACCAAAGTTGCTCCAAACTTCTCCAAACCTCGGGAACTTCTTCCTGAAGTTTTCCAAAGGGTCTCAAAGTGTCCATAAATTACTCCAAAGGTCTGGAACCTCCAAGATGGTCCTTGAAATGGACTTCAGTTACCACAATCCACTTGGACAAACCCTTTCAAATTCACTGGTAGTTCTCCAGGCTGGGTATTGTTGGTGGTCCAGGTGTGCTCTGTTAACCTTCAGCTTGCAGGGAGTCCACTGTTTAGTTCTTTTGAAGCAAGGTAGTCCATAGAACTGTAATTCCAGATTGTACAACAGGCACAATCTTCAGTCCAGGGCCTGGTTGGTTCAAATCAAATTCCTCAGCAGGGACCCTTCTTCTCCCAAGTTTGAAGCAGCATAATCTGAGAGGTTTGTCCCTTTCAGATACTTATTCCAAGTTCTCTGGGTCAAGAAGGAAGACACTCCTGTCCAATGAGGTGCAGGGCAATGCTCCAGGGTATGACTACATCCTCTAAAGTGTGGCATTATTTTCCCAAAGAGAGCTCAATTTCTCCAAAATTCATCATGGCTGACTTTCCAGCAGAGGGAGCAGAACGAACTAAACCAGCCTACAGGATGGCTTCATCTACCTAGGTCTACTCCCCTTACATCTGGGAATTCCTCCTTAATCCCCCAATCCGGCTGTGGGAGAGGTGTAAATGAAAGTGATTTTACCAGCTTGTCTCCTTCTCTAGAAGAGCATTGTTTACTACCCCTCCTCCTGGCTCTGGCATTCCTATGCCCAGCAACCTCTACTCCCAGACAGGCCTCCTAACTCCAGGGATATTTACAACAAGGGGTGGTGAGGGACAGAGTCTCTGAATTAAACAGAATACTCTCACCCCGTCAAGAGATCAGGGCTAGATCCAACACCGTTTTTTAGCTCACTGCACCATCCCAGTTTCAGAACCTGGCTGTATGCAAATTAGTCTGTTCCTGTCCCAGTGCATGATGGGAACAGGGCAAAACAAACTACAAAAGCCAATTCTTACACTGGGAAGGAAACAAGCTACCGGGGACCGGTTTCTGGCATTTCAGCCTCTTCGGCCCGGCTTGCTTGAATCCTGATGGTGCAATGAGCAAGGGACTCACATCTGAGTATACCCTTCCACGCTTAGGGTGGATAAAAATATTTACAACAAGGGGTGGTGAGGGACAGAGTCTCTGAATTAAACAGAATACTCTCACCCCGTCAAGAGATCAGGGCTAGATCCAACACCGTTTTTTAGCTCACTGCACCATCCCAGTTTCAGAACCTGGCTGTATGCAAATTAGTCTGTTCCTGTCCCAGTGCATGATGGGAACAGGGCAAACCAAACTACAAAAGCCAATTCTTACACTGGGAAGGAAACAAGCTACCGGGGACCGGTTTCTGGCATTTCAGCCTCTTCGGCCCGGCTTGCTTGAATCCTGATGGTGCAATGAGCAAGGGACTCACATCTGAGTATACCCTTCCACGCTTAGGGTGGACAAAAATATTTACAACAAGGGGTGGTGAGGGACAGAGTCTCTGAATTAAACAGAATACTCTCACCCCGTCAAGAGATCAGGGCTAGATCCAACACCGTTTTTTAGCTCACTGCACCATCCCAGTTTCAGAACCTGGCTGTATGCAAATTAGTCTGTTCCTGTCCCAGTGCATGATGGGAACAGGTGATGGATCAAGCCCTGATCTTTGGACTGGGTAAGAGTGGTCTGCTCAATTCAGACACTCTGTTCATCACCACCCCCTTTTGTAAATCGATTTTGGCCACTATAGGTGTGGCAGGGTATACTCAGACATGAGTCCCTTTCTCACTGCTCCATCAGGATTCAAGCAAGCCGGGCCGAAGAGGCTGAAATGCCAGAAACCGGTCCCCGGTAGCTTGTCTCCTTTCTGGTAAAGAATTGGCTTGGTAGTTTAGTCTGCCCTGTTCCCATGATGCACTGGGCCAGGGACAGACTGATTTGCATATAGCCAGGTTCTGAGCTGGGATGGGGCAGTGAGATAAATAACGGTGATGGATCAAGCCCTGATCTTTGGACTGGGTAAGAGTGGTCTGCTCAATTCAGACACTCTGTTCATCACCACCCCCTTTTGTAAATCGATTTTGGCCACTATAGGTGTGGCAGGGTATACTCAGACATGAGTCCCTTTCTCACTGCTCCATCAGGATTCAAGCAAGCCGGGCCGAAGAGGCTGAAATGCCAGAAACCGGTCCCCGGTAGCTTGTCTCCTTTCTGGTAAAGAATTGGCTTGGTAGTTTAGTCTGCCCTGTTCCCATGATGCACTGGGCCAGGGACAGACTGATTTGCATATAGCCAGGTTCTGAGCTGGGATGGGGCAGTGAGATAAATAACGGTGATGGATCAAGCCCTGATCTTTGGACTGGGTAAGAGTGGTCTGCTCAATTCAGACACTCTGTTCATCACCACCCCCTTTTGTAAATCGATTTTGGCCACTATAGGTGTGGCAGGGTATACTCAGACATGAGTCCCTTTCTCACTGCTCCATCAGGATTCAAGCAAGCCGGGCCGAAGAGGCTGAAATGCCAGAAACCAGTCCCCGGTAGCTTGTCTCCTTTCTGGTAAAGAATTGGCTTGGTAGTTTAGTCTGCCCTGTTCCCATGATGCACTGGGCCAGGGACAGACTGATTTGCATATAGCCAGGTTCTGAGCTGGGATGGGGCAGTGAGATAAATAACGGTGATGGATCAAGCCCTGATCTTTGGACTGGGTAAGAGTGGTCTGCTCAATTCAGACACTCTGTTCATCACCACCCCCTTTTGTAAATCCTAACTCCAGGGGTCATTTATCACCTCTTCAAACAGCCAGTCCAATCCACTTACCTCTGACAAATCAAGGCAGGGCACTAGAGGGCTGAATTGTGGCTTGCAGACAAGAAAGTCGTATAACTTCTTGTCTGTACATTTTAGAATAAATTCAACAATACCACATTGTTGCATTTATAATTAACATTCTTCTGAGTCCTTTAATCCTAGTTGTATGGCTTTCGTTTCTCCAGTTAATAATTAATAACCTCTTGCAATGTTAACCTATGGGCTAGGGGTCTGCAATGGAAAAAATACCTGGCCAATTTCTCCAATAACAGGGCCTACATAAGGATCCTCCTTATACCTACAGGACCCCCCACCCCTAGGATACATAGGACAGACTTTAGGGTTTCTGATTACATCAAAATATTGCAGATCCTCACTTCACAGTGCTCCTAGCACAAAAGCCAATTTTGAGAAGCACTATACTAAAATGTAGGCGGTGAAATGTGCAATTTCACTAAACCCAGGGCATGTAACACTCATTTTAAAAGGGTCCTCCTTGTAGATGCCTGACCTCTAACCCCTGGGACACCTAGGGGAATCCCTGGGGATACCTAATGTGGCCCAACATTGTAGTTGATCAATTTGTAAGTGCCCTAAACCCAAAAGTCAAGATCGGGCACAATTTGCATTTTAAAAGCAGTCCTCCAACACAGGCCTGCTTTTACACTGACCTCAGGCTACAACAGTGCACACATGCAAGTGCAGGAAGGGCTGCTGGCCTCTAAACCACTATGCCCTAATATATACTAGGGACTTAGTTTCAATCCCCATGCCCTATTATGTACTAGGGCCGTATAGGAGAGGTCATGTCAATCATGGAGGTGCCCTAACCCATGGTGCACCCTAGTGTATGTAGGTATTGTTACTGTATTTGTAAGTGTCTCTTTCAACATAACACTGGCCCTGGGCCTGGTTAGTCAGAGGCCAGGGTAGGTCAGAGTCAGGTACCACCAGTACCAGTCAGCAAAAAGTTGGAGAGTGCCCAGGGCACAGATGGCTTTGCAACACTAGAGAAGCACAAACCCAGAATTTAAAACATAACACCATGGTTGGGGGTTCTCTTTAATAATCAGAATTGATTTCCATCCTAATGAGTCCATTTCCCAACCTTAGGAAAATGAAAGACTTGGTAAAAATCATAAGGTTCTAATCTATACCTTGCAGTTTTCATGCGGCTCTTTGACGACGGTTAATAGCTCACTGTTCAATGTTAGGATTTTTACTTATAAACTGCAAATAGCAAAAGAATCTCAGACAAAAGCAGCAACTCATTGACCTATTCTCATTATATGCATTTTGTGATCTGAGTGGTACACGTTCTTTGCAACAGGCATACCTTACCATGAGTCAAAACCTCCAGTAGCCAGACCCCTGATCTCTCTCAATAAAGATCATTAATCACCAAAGTTACCGTCACATTTTTATTGTTGCCTGAAAATTGCTGGAGACCAGGAATGCAGCAGCAGGTACTTTTCAAACCATAATGCACTTACAAACATGACACCCTCACCCGAAGTCAGCGACCTTTTTTGCTTGGTGCATGAAGATGCAAGATTCATATACATGTTTTTTTACATTTGGTCTGATTACTATGTGAATGTAAATAACAATAAAGCATACATGCAACTGTGACTACATGCCTGCTTTTCTTAATATTTCACCTCAAAACTATGCGACTGTATTTGTTTAACGGGCGGTGATTTGTATAGGTACAAAGCTTTATTTCGATATAAAATATCTTAAAAAGCACTTTTGCAGTTAAAAATACAATTCATTTTTTTAAAAAACATTAAGGGAGCACTTAAACAGGAATACAACAATAAAAAATCATTAAACCAATTACAGCTTTGAACAAGGTTAAAAAATGGTCGCCTTATAAGATTAACGTAAGTCTTTCAGTCTGATCACCCACGCCCAGCTAAGGAATTTAGCCACCCCACAAGCTAGGGTGGTGTTAGGATCTGTCTGCAAAATTCTAAGGGCAGAAGAGTGATTCTTGGTCTCAAGCTGGCGGCAAACAGGTTTTAACCATTTTGACCTAGATTTATTATAAGCACGACATACAAAGAAAAAGTGTGGGATAGTTTCAGGTTCATCGGTACAGAACGGGCAATCGACAGATTTTGGTTGGGCGCTTTCCACTAACAAGTGCGTTCATGAACCGGAAGAGTTCCCAGTCTGAACTGGATGTAAAGTGCCCTGTCTCTGGGTTTCCTAATGAAATCCAGGTAGGGTTCAAGACGATGTACTGTCTTGTGTAAGCGGAACTCATCTGTCAGTCTGCCCAGGTTGGTATCTCTATAATCTTGGGCATCAACCCATCTCCAATAAGCTCTCTTAATTTCCAGTTTTGACACCGATACACCTGACCCCCATGCAATATTAAAACCGATAGCCAATAAAAGCTTCTTTACCCTAGTAAGCCAAACAATTTTATGGGACCCCTGCATATTCATGACTTCTCTTAGTCCATCTGTATAGCTAGATAGCTCGGATGTGCGCCACAATAGGCCCAGTAGAGAAGTGGGTGCAAAGTAATAAGATCTTTAATTGATCGGCGTCCCATATCGCACTGGAGAGGCTTGGTTGGAGTACCCCTAGGTAATGAAACGAGCTCTCTAAAAAACTTATTTTCAGCTGTAACAAGGGGATCAACATTGTTGAAACTCCAGAGCTCAGCTCCATACAATGCACTACCTACTGCTTTTGCAGCATAAATCTCCAATGCAGGTGCTATGGGTCTAGATAATGAGGCTCTGTGATCCCTCCCAATGACTCCCAGAACACGCTTGTGATTTAAGGCCATTTTCTCAATGTATGGGTGCCATTTCAATTGATCTGATATCCTTATCCCTAGATAGTCAAATATTTTAACACGCTCTAGGGGCACCTCATCAAGTATAAGCGTAGATTTGGCTTTCCTACTAGGGTTAAAATAAAGGAGCTTGGTTTTAGTTGTATTAATTACCAAGCCCCTTAGGTTACAAAAAGTACAGAAACGATTTAAGAGCTTCTGGAGCCCCATTGGTGTTTTAGATACCAATAACGTATCGTCCGCAAAGAGCATGGCAGGGACTTTGACACCAGCCAGAGTGGGCGCGTCAGCGTCGATTTCAGATAAAAATGAAACAACCCCATTAACACACAACGAAAAGAGGGTCGGCGCCAGGACGCATCCCTGGCGGACACCTCTGTTTACTGGGATTTTATCCGTTTTCTGCTCCTGTGTACCCCACCAGATGCATGCATAATTTCTACGGGTGGGCGGGAAGCTACGCTCCGTGCACGGAGTGTGCGTAGTGCCGGCTTCTACGCATTTTGCGTAGCAGGCATAGAATTCTGCACTACGCACTCTCCTCAGACGGAGCGTAGCTGGCCGCTACCCGCCTCCCTCCCGCCCTCCCTAAATACTTTAAATTAAACATGTAAAAGAATTAAAAAGGCACTTACCTTGCCCGCCGCTGCCCGCCGCGTCCCCGGGGCTCGCTCTCTTCATTGCTGCCGTCTTGTGTACTAATGCGCATGCGCGGGCGGCCGCGCATGCGCATTTTTTGTGAGAAATGCGCATGCGCGGCCGCCCGCGCATGCGCATTAGTACACAAGACGGCGGCGATGAAGAGAGGGTGCCCCGGAGACGCGGCGGGCAGCGGCGGGCAAGGTAAGTGCCTTTTAATTCTTTTACACGTTTAATTTAAAGTATTTAGGGAGGGCGGGAGGGAGGCCTGCGGTGCGTAGTGGGGCTACGCGGAGTGCGGAGGTGGGCGTAGTTTCTCGCCCACTTCACGTAGCTCCGCGAAGCCCCACTACGCCCACTACGCCCAGGGTTAATAATTTCCATCATGCATACGGGCCAACAGATTCAAAATGGACAAGGGGAACCCCATCTCCCGCAAAACTGTCCACAGGTGCTCTCTGGGAACCAGGTCAAACGCGGTCTTTAAGTCTATAAAGGCCAAATACAGACCGCCCTTGCCAATCGTTACTATCTTCCAGTGCAACAAAACCAGCCTAAATGCCTGGTTGGCAGTGCTTGTGCACGCCCTGAAGCCTGCCTGGAATTGGGAGATGATGTTGTTCTCTCTCCCCCATGAAAGGATCCTCTCCAAAAGAACCCCGTCAACCACCTTCTGACCGGCATCAATTAGGCTGATTGGACCATAGTTGGCAGGGTCTCCCCTTGATCCCTTCTTATAAATTGGGATCACCTCGGACCCTTTCCAAGAACTCGGAACCGGAGACCCCTGAAGAAGGGCATTAATCATAAGGGAGAAGAACTTAGCCCATTGATCGATATTGGCACGGAATAGATCGCCTGGAATGCCGTCCTGGCCCGGTGCCTTCCCAGATACAATTTTATTAATGGCTGCCTCAACCTCTTTTTGCCCTACAGGGTCAATGAAGGATGAAATGTTTGTCATGGGTGAAGGGTCATATTCAAAGAGCCCACTTTTATCTACTACCCCAGCCCCTTCCTACAGTCTCCTGAAGTGGTCAAACCATTCCCCATCAGTAATATGATTGGGTATTGGATCAGTGTCGCCACCTTTTGAACTTCTGACCATAGCCCAAAACCGCTCACCATTCTTAGACTGACTAGCCAACTTCAACTCCTCCAAGTGAGTGTCATCCCAAGCCCTCTTTGCCACCAATAATACTCGCCTATACTGGAATCGGGCTAAGCGAACCTCAACGGCATCGCGAGTTTTAATGGCTGATATTAATTTTGATTTTGCCCCCCTGCAATCCTGATTGTACCACTTGGCTGCAGGTTTCCTGCTCCTGGGTTGGCTTGTAACCAGTGCTGCGTCGCGGGGGCCCCGGCCCGGAGGCCCGGCACTAGCACCGCTGGTGCCCCGGGGTAGGGGTCCCGCCGCGCGTTGCTGCATGTTGCTGGCCCGTCCCTCACGTCCTGTTTCTGCTCCTGCGCATCCTGCCCCGGAGAGGGAACCTCTCCGTGGGGATCGCTAGGCCTGCGGCCGAATGGAACCTGGCGGAACGGACTCAATGTGGCCCTTCCTTGCGGATGGTAATGGCGGAAGCTGCGGCGCTTCATGCGATGGTGAGGGCCCAGGTCAATCATTGGCTGTCGGCAACAGATGGAATCATAAGACCGGGAACGAGCCCTGACTTGCTCTTTGAGACCCGGCAGCCGACTTGCCCCCTGTTGGAAGCCCTACTGGTGTGTTTGGACCCAGTGCTGGAAGCTGTGCCTGCCCCCGAAGAAACGGAATTCATCGTGTGTGCTGAGATTGGTGACTCTCTTAAGTTCTCGGAAACATCGGTCCTACAGTTATCGGAGCATTTCACTGCTTCCCCCATCCTGGACACTTTTGGCCCACACTTTGATCTGTGTCGGAACGAGTCGCACCCCCTCCCCAATCGGTCTCCCAATATGGCGGATGGAACGATGCTTGGCTTCGGGGACGGGGAGGGACATCGTTGGTGCAAGCTGTGTGCTTTGGGACCTGCTATTCCTCTCCTAATTGCTGACTCAAGCTCCGGCTGCTTCTGTGTGAACTTTGACTTTCCGGGGATGTGGCTTTTCTTATCCGAGGGACACGGCAACTTTGTTAGACGGGGCCAAGGCTGAGATTGTGGGTTGAATCGTTTACGATGGATCTATTGGTAACGGGACTGCTTCATCAACAGACGGATTCCGGGGCGGGGGGTTTGTGGTTCCCCCCGGGGTATTTTTGTATGGTGGACAACTCTACTTATGTTGGCTTTGGGGGGCCCTTTGATAGGGCGGGGGGGAGAGACCGGGAGCGCATATGTAATGTAATGTAATGTAATATAAAAATGTAATGTAAAAAGGATTTGTAGAGCGCTGCGTTCACCGGACGGTTTCTTGGCGCTGATCACTAACCCAGGGGGAGGCAGAGGGGGGACAAAGAGGAACCTTATGTATAAGCACCGCGGAAAAGGTGAGTTTTTAGGAGGGACCTAAAGTGAGGGTAGGAAGAGGAGAGTCTGAGGTCCAAGGTAGAGAGTTCCAGAGTGAGGGGGCCAGAAAGGAGAATCTAAGGCCTCCGTGCTTTTTACGCCTAAACCTTGGTGTCTTGAGGAGAGCGTGATGGTAGGAACGGAGGAGTCTGGGGGGGGCGTACGGGTGGAGAAGAGAGGAGATGAAAGAGGGGCCGATGCCGGCCAGGGATTTATGGGTAAGGCAGCCAAGTTTAAACTTGCAGCGTTCCGACACAGGGAGCCAATGAAGGGCTTTGAGGAGGGGACGGACGTGGTGATGTTTTGGTTGACGATAGATTAGGTGGGCGGCCTGATTCTGAATTAACTGAAGTCTCCTAATTTGGTATTGCGGAATGCCTGCGTATAGGGCGTTGGCGTAGTCGATCCGGGAGATGACTAACGCCAACAACGCCAGGGTGAGAGCTTCAGTGGTCAGGAAGTGAGCTATTTTTCGGATTTTTCTGAGCTGATGGAAGCAGGAGGATACTGTGGCGCTGACCTGATGATTCATGGAAAGATCCTGTGAGATATAGACCCCCAGGCTTTTTACTTTATCAGCGGGACTAGGGGGGGGGCCAAGGGAAAGGGGCCAGAAGGTAGAGTTCCAGGGATTGGCTGGGCCTCCGACAAGAACGAGCTCCGTCTTGTCGGGGTTAAGCTTGAGGTGGTGAGCGCCCATCCAGTCGCTGATATGACAAAGGGTGGACTGGAAATCCTGGGCCGCTTCCTGCGAGTCAAGGTTGAAGACAAGCTGAATGTCATCTGCATAGTTAAATGCAGTGACATTCCTTCCCCGGAGGGAGCGGATCAGGGGGGTAAGGTACAAATTAAAAAGGAGAGGAGACAAAGACGTGCCCTGCGGGACTCCGCAGGTGAGTTTCATCCTATCTGCCGAGAACTGGGAGATTCGAACAGATTGGTGGCGGTTCGTCAGGAAGGAACGAACCCAGTCAAGGGCTGTCCCTCCAGTACCAGCCTCCTTGACACGATCGACCAAGATGGATGTGGTCGACCGTGTCAAAGGCTGCCGACAAGTCCAAGAGGATTAAGGCTTGGCTGGTGTTAGAGTCAGCGCCTCTGCGGAGTTCCTCCATTACAGAGAGAATGACCGCCTCGGTTGAGTGGGCTGGTCTAAACCCAGCCTGTTGAGGGTCCAGGAAGTTGGAGTCCTCAATAAAGGAGCTGAGGATGCTGGTGACATATGACTCAAGTACTTTGCTAAGGTAGGGAAGGAGGGAGATGGGACGGAAGTTGGCCATGATTGTAGGGTCGGCGCTGGGTTTCTTCAGGATAGGTACTACTTCCGCATTCTTAAACTGACTGGGAACCTCACCGAGCAGAAGGGAGTTGTTCAGGAGGGCCAGTGGAAGGGTGGGGCAGGCTGAAAAGGCAGCCCGGAGAATCGCGGGGGGGGCAGCAGTCTGTGGGGGAACCAGAGGAGACTTTATTAAGTAGAGTGATGAAGACTTCTTCTGATATGGGGGGAACTGAGTCAGGAGATGAGGGTTAATAGAAGGTGCCGCCTCAATGAGGGGTATAGCCGGGGGAGTGGAGGAAATGCTATTTTTGATTTTGATAATTTGTTCTATAAAAAAACAGTTGAGGGAGTCGCAGAGTGCTTGAGACGGAAGAGGTTTGAGGGTTACCCTGTCCGGGTGTGAGAGCTCATCTACGATTGCAAAGATATCTTTAGATTTCTGCGCAGAGTTGAGGATTTTGGTGGAAAAGTAGGCGGTTTTAGCGGCTGATATTGCTAATTTGTACTCTCCCAGTAGTTTTAGAAAAAGTGGTTTCTTTGAGGGATCGTAGCTTCTGCGCCAGCGGCGCTCGGCCTGGCGGAGACCAAGTTTTAAGGTTTTGAGACTGTCGGAAAACCAACGATGTGCGTCGTGGGGGCGCTTAGATCTAATTAATTTAAGGGGGGCAACCTTGTCGCTGGCATGTTCTGGCCATTCGACGAGTGCAGCTTCTTGGGAGTCAATGGGGCCAAGACTGGCCGATACCGAAGATGTTAAAGAGGTGATGAATAGATCAAGGTCTGCTTTGTTCCAGTTGCGAGCATGGAGGCTGGGGCCTCGGCTGCGAGGGGGGGGGGGGAGGGACCAGAAGGAAAAAAGAAATTAAGTGGTGGTCGGACCAGTGGCAGGGTGAGATCGTGAGCGACTTAATTTCGAGGTTATAGGTCCACACCTGATCAAGGATATGGCCCTTAGAGTGAGTGGGTAGATGAACGTGTTGGATACCATTAAGCCCAGTTAGTAGATCAGTGAAAGCCAGGGATTGGGGGCTTTCATGGGTATCTGACAGCCAATAATTAAAGTCTCCCAGGACTAGGAGTTTAGAATTGTTGATGGTAAGTTGAGAGAGCAGGTCACCAAAATTCGAATAGAAATTAGGCATGGATTGAGGGGGACGGTATACCAGAACACAGGTAAGGGGGGAGACAGAAGATTCGAGTCTAATTCCCAGACAGTCCACCTGAGGGATGGTGAGGAGGGAAAGGGAAGTGAACCTGAGGGAGAGATTGATAATGGCAGCTACGCCGCCTCCTAGTTTGCCAGCAGGCCTATTGGCATGGAGTATGTAGTACCCCGTAGGGATGGCTGCTAGAATGTCGGGGGAGGAATCATCATTCAGCCAAGTCTCAGTTAAGAGAAGAACGTCGGGTTGGTCTGAGTCTAGGAGGTGGAAGATGTCAAGTTGGTGTCTGACAAGTGAGCGAGTATTAAGGTAGATAACTGCTAATTCCATATTAGCGGGTACCTGAGCGAGTGGGGGTTTAGGAGGAGGAGGAAAAACTGAGGGTTCAGAAGTGAGAAAGGACGGGAGGGACTGTAGCTCAGGAAAGGTACTGCGAGCTTGATAAATACCTAGTTGTTGCAGGCGTGTGGAACTGGTGGTGTCCAGTGACCGAAGTGAGTGCAGTGCAATCAGGTCCCTGGGAGTGAAGGTGGTAGTTTGGGCAGAGTGACATGGCCCGGGCCCCGTCCGGCCGCGGACGGGCGCAGACGGGCTTGTCTTAGGCGCGCCCGCTGCGCACGTCCGCTGCGCTTCCGGTATGGACACATCTATATGGAAGTGAGAGGGAGGTTGGAAAGGTGCGTGGCCTAAATAAGTGGGCGTGGCCTGATCACGCGAGAGAGGCGGCAATTATGATCAAGGCTGGCCTCGCCCGCCCGCTGCAGCGCTGAATCGGCTGTTTAGGGGGTCTGGGAGTGGCCAAGATGAGTCCTTCGTTTTAAGCAGGCAGGTAAACAGTGTATTCAAATCACACAAGCAACAGTTTTAAAAAGAACAAAGTAACGTGGCTCCCGGCTGTGCCTCAGGAGTGAAAGTGAATCAAGCGAGCGCTAGTTCTCAGCGCTTAAATGCGCTTGCGAAAGGGGCGTGGCCTAAATAAGTGGGCGTGGCCTGATCACGCGAGAGAGGCGGCAATTATGATCAAGGCTGGCCTCGCCCGCCCGCTGCAGCGCTGAATCGGCTGTTTAGGGGGTCTGGGAATGGCCAAGATGACCCCTCCTCCGCTTCCCCGTTAGGTGGGGTTTCCTTTCTTTCTCTTTTTTCTCTTCTTCTTCTATATTTCGGGTTTGGTTCTCGGGCGACAGGCACACTGCTGGGGGGGGCGCCGTAGTCATCTGCAGGGGTGCAGGGTGGAGGGTTGGGGGAGGGGATCTTTCGTTTTTTAATGTTTGCTTCTATCGCCTTTTTTCTCTTCTCTTATCTTTCTTTGTCTTTTTCTTTTCTGGGTCAGTGCAGTGGGTTTCCTTTGGTATCAATCCCTGCTTTTTCATCTGTGCCTCAATTTTCGTGGTGTTTTTTGGGTCTTAGGGCAGGTAACTGCAGGCGCGAATTGACCGTAATATTTTTTCGCATCCTGACCTCTTGTTTCAGCGCCATTGATTTGATCGATTACTGTTTATTGTCGATACGTTTACTATTCTGCCTGCCATTTTCGCTGCGGGGAAATTGTTCGGCACCTGATCCTCCATCTTATATTATAAAATGAAAACCTCATATATACTGTTTTTCTAATTGTGCTGTTCAGTGGCCAAGAGTACGCTAGCATGGAGATTCTGCTCCCCGAGGTGCTGCATGTGATTAAAATTGCTCCCTGTTAATCTAACTGCTTAGCGGCCGGCCCCCGGGGTTGTAGGCCCATACTTGTATTTGGTTTAAATGTCAATAAAAGAACAGAAGTGAAAACATTTAACATCTTTTTATGACATTTGTAATAAAGCTTGAAACATTGACAGAAAATATTTGAACCAGTTGTTGTTGAATGGTTGCACAGATTGATGCTGTGGTGGCGCTGAGTGATGTTGTTTTGGGGACAAGTGATGCTGTGGCGTTCAGTGATGCTGTTGTAGTGCATAGCGATGTTGTGGTGCCCCTGAGTGATGCTGTAGTGGTGCTGAGTGGTGCTGTGGTGGTGCTGAGTGGTGCTGTGGTGGAAGTGTGCGCTGCCGGCTGGTGGTGTGTGTGCCTGGTGGAAGCGTGCACTGACAGCTGGTGGTGTGTGTGCCTGGTGAAAGCGTGCACTGACGCTGGTCGTGTGTGCCTGGTGAAAGCGTGCACCGACGGCTGGTGGTGTGTGTGTGACTGGTGAAAGCGTGCACTGATGGCTGGTGGTGTGTGTGTGCCTGGTGGAAGTGTGCACTGACAGCTGGTGGTGTTTGTGCCCGCCGAAAGCGTGCACTGATGGCTGGTGGTGTGTGTGTGGCTGGTGAAAGCGTGCACTGATGGCTGGTGGTGTGTGTGTGTGGCTGGTGAAAGCGTGCACTGATGGCTGGTGGTGGTGTGTGTGCCTGGTGAAAGCGTGCACTGACGACTGGTGGTGTGTGCCTGGTGAAAGCGTGCACTGACAGCTGGTGTTGGTTGTGCCCAGTGAAAGTGTGCACTGACAGCTGGTGGTGTTTGTGCCCGGTGAAAGCATGCACTGACGACTGATGGTGTGAAACTGTGTACTGACGGTGTGGTTGTGGGTGTGGTTGCATGTGTGGTTGTGCTTGTGTGTGTGGTTGTGTGTGGTTGTGTGTATGGTTGTGTGTGTGGTTGGGAGTGTGGTTGTGGGTGTAGCTGTGCTTGTAGTTGTGCATGTGGTTGTGTGTGTGGTTGTGTGTGTGTGGTTGTGTGTGTTGTGCTTGTGGTTGTGTGTGTGTGCTTGTGTGTGTGTGGTTGGGGGTGTGGTTGTGTGTGTTTGTATGGTTGTGTATGTGTGTGTGGTTGTGTATGTGGTTGTGTGTGTGGTTGTGTGTGTGTGTGGTTGTGTGTGTGGTTGTGTGTGTGTTTATAAAGACGTTTTAGCTTTCAGAAGTAAGCAGCTCCAAGGCAGAACGCCTTTCTGTATAACAACTGTATCACATGTTGGATATTGAACAGCGCAGGGTGTCACATATCTAATATCAACAAGCATGCCTTTGATCGCATTAATTAATGTATTTAATGCAAGGCACAGGCAGTCACAGAGTTCTATATTAACGTCAACACAACACGGCTGTCCGATAGCAAGGTCCGAGGAAATGTGTTCAAACTAGTGGATGTGGAGACAAACAGGGAATGATGCGTGTTATCACCAATTTAAATGGCACTTACCTGTGGAAGGCACCTCGCGAATGGTGTAATCACTGTGAGTGCTGTGGGTCTTGCGTATCAAAGTGTACAAGATATCTATCTAAGTCTTCAGCTACAAAAGCAAACTAGAATAGGAAACCCGTAAAAAATGGTAAATTGCTGTCCCATTAGCTAGCATTCTTTTGTTTTCTGTAATGAGGAATAACGAGAGCACAAGATGACTATATATACAAGCTACTTTCACCCGATGTTAAAGATCGGGGCCTTTGAGAGTCAGCATTTTTAATGATCGGTATGCTATGATAACAGTTAAGGCAGTGGTAGGATGCACCAAAATCGATTCGCCAACGCCACAATTGTAAGGTAATTTAAAAATCCAAAAAGACAGTAAAGCTATTATACAATTATGCTTACATTTACCATGTGTTTTCCATTTCTTGACATCAATGCATGTGTTGCGGTGTGCAGCAGCGGTCCTGTAGAATGTATTGTTTGCATGTATTTGCTGTTGGCCATATTAAGTGTGTCGTAAGTCACTCGGGTGCCTTTGTGTTACCAGAAGCCATTACGATCTACGACCTACGATCGCTGGGTGTGGTGGGCACTGGCAATTTCCTTGGCTCACCTTTGGGTCGTATTACCACCCATCGCTGATGCTCAGTGGTGTGAGTAGGTGTGTGCGCTGGGAAGACGAGGCAGGGACGCGCTTCTGGCACATTGCTGCACAAGAGAAACTAGGGTTTGCACCATTAAAGCGCTGTGAAGATATACCCCGGAAGTCCACTCCCGCCCTGACATTAGGACTGGCTGAGTGGGCGGCTGTCAAAACGATAACGTAAAGAACACTGTCTGTGGAGCAGGGGGCGGCGCCCCAGCATAATGCGTGGAATGTTTACATCGATAAACTGCAGGCTAAAACACACGAGAGACCCCCTGAGAGCTAGCTTGGTGACAGTATGGAGTGCTGGCAGAAGTGAACAGCACAAGCAATATGGCCGCATACAATGCAGCGATCGTAGTGCGTAGCGTATGCCACTCTTGTGTACATGACGGAGCAACAGGTCAGCAGTTTCAGTGGGTGATGGGTAAAGCACTCACTTGGATATAGCCTTTCTCTTTACGTAATGTGACTTTGAGCGAGTTAAACTAACAGTACTTAGTAGCAGAATTAGGGTGGCAGAATAAGCCTGTTTAGAAAGTCTTAAGGGCATTCTTGTTTAAAGCAAGGTCATTGAGTAACATTCCGTCAAACAAGACATGCATGGGAAGTGGGGGGCGGCCGGGAAACTGAAAGTACGGCCGGCCGGCCGGCCATGAATAATCTTGGGAGGAGAAGCCGCAGAGCACGGCCGGCCGGCCGGCCGGCCATGAGTACTTAGGGGAGGAGAAGCCGCAGAGCGCACGCTGGGAGAAGCCCTTTGATGTGGAACAAATGCAAGAATAGAGAACAAATGGGAGGGGTGGGGGGGGGGAGCAGGAGGTGAGCCTGAGAGTGGCTGAAGCAACATTGGAGGGCAGAAGTAAATGTTTACCAGAAGCTAGAGAACAATATAGATGGTGCAGGGAGAGCAAACATGCAATAGCAAGGTGGAGCTTGAGAAGGACGCAGACATAAAGCAGCGTGGGTTGGGGGAGCACACTAGGGAGAGCGCATCATGGAAGGGCGCAGGGGAGAGCCACACGGGCGAGACAAGGCAGGGAGGAAGAGAAGCCTTACTAGGTAGGCAGATGAAGTAAACCTGCGCTTTGGCGAGCTAAAACAAACAGAAACATGCACTGGAATTTTGTGCAAAGCATCGCAGACTGTCAAAAAATAACCACTGTGCACATTATGTGGTGGGGCAAGCTCGTATGTGGTGTGCGAGGCGGGCAGAAAGGACGGCCGTGGGAGGTGGGAGGGGGAAAGATGCTGATGTCAGATTAGCTGCGGAGCGGATCTCTTTCAAGTAGCTCATGGCGTTGAGGCCGTGAAAGTTAAAGCAATTAGGGGGGAGGTGGGAGGGAGGCTGATAGGCAGAAGGCTCGGGCAAGCTCGTGCAAGAGGACGTCCACTTCTCGAAAACCGCTTGTTGGGAACCTTTAAACCGCAGAGCGCACGCTGGGAGAAGCCCTTTGATGTGGTGTCACAGCCTGGCGGCGGTGAACAAATGCAAGAATAGAGAACAAATGGGAGGGGTGGGCGGGGTGCACGCGCATTTTGAGAGGGGGAGCAGGAGGTGAGCCTGAGAGTGGCTGAAGCAACATTGGAGGGCAGAAGTAAATGGGTACCAGAAGATAGAAAACAATATAGATGGTGCAGGGAAAGCAAACATGCAATCGCAAGGTGGAGCTTGAGAAGGACGCAGACATGAAAGCAGCGTGGGTTGGGGGAGAACACTAGGGAGAGCGCATCATGGAAGGGCACAGGGGAGAGCCAAACGGGCGAGACAAGGCAGGGAGGAAGAGAAGCATTACTAGGTAGGCAGATAAAGAAAACGTGCGCTTTGGCGAGCTAAAACAAACAGAAACATGCACTGGAATACGGTGCACATTATGTGGTGGGGCAAGCTCATATGTGGTGTGCGAGCCGGGCAGAAAGGACGGCCGTGGGAGGTGGGAGGGGCAGAGATGCTGATGTCAGATTAGCTGCGGAGCGGATCTCTAGCTAAAACAAACAGAAACATGCACTGGAATATTGTGCAAAGCATCGCACACTGTCAAAAAATAACCACGGTGCACATTATGTGGTGGGGCAAGCTTGTATGTGGTGTGCGAGGCAGGCAGAAAGGACGGCCGTTGGAGGTGGGAGGGGGAGAGATGCTGAAGTCAGATTAGCTGCGGAGCGGATCTCTTTCAAGTAGCTCACGGCCTCGAGGCTGTGAAAGTTAAAGCAATTAGGGGGAGGTGGGAGGGAGGCTGATAGGCAGAAGGCTCGGGCAAGCTCGTGCACGAGGACGTGCACTTCTCGAAATCCGCTTTTTGGGAGCCTTTTGAGAGCCTTGGGGTTAAGTAGTGGTTTAGCTGCATTGGACTCGCATACTCATTCCTGCGGAGTGGAGTAGGCGAGACCTAAAAAGAAATAAGTGCGTACTGACATTTATGTTGTGCAGATCTGTAGAGCACACTATCACCAGGGAGGGTAGCCTAACGCTAAACAGCTGCATGGCAACCAAAACTAATAAGATACACGTGCACCACGAGGGTTGTAATAAGCAATTGATGTGTGATGCTTAAAAATGGGATGCTACTGGTGCAAATGTCTACTTTATTTTCAATTGTTTGCTGTTCTATGTAGCGTAAACTCAGCCCAGGGGCATTGGAACAGTTTACAAGACAACCCAGTAACATTAAACTTAAACAATGCCAGAATTTTTTTGGGGGGGGTGAATTAAGTGATTTGCCCACAATCGAACCTGATTACTCAGTTGCAAAGTCTGCAACTCCAGTCTCACCACCACATCCTCTCCCCAGTTGACATCTGACAAAATGTATACAGCATTGCAATATATATATATATATATATATATATATATATATATATATATATATATATATATATATATATATATATATATATATATCTATTGGTACTAGTACTTCAAGGCCTCAGACAAGTGCAGCGTACAGATGTCCACACAGGAGACTTTTCTTTTTCCTCACCCCTCACAGTGTGGAGAGTTATCACCAAAGTCACGTTAATGTTTCTAAACGGAAAGTCACTTAAGTGAAAATTGACTTGTTCTTTTCTAACCTACGTTTTTTACCCTACCTCTAGGTCGCCTAAATAGAGCAGGACCCCTTGGCCCTCTTTTTCATCGACCCAGAGAGGTTGTATTTGCCTTCTTCAAAGTGAATGAGCATGTGTTATTGTGTAGTACTTTGTTGAGGTCCTGACGAATCGCCGGTTGGCGAGAAACATGTTGACCACATCAGGGGGTTGAGTTAGTCTGCTGTATATTTATACGGTCTTTAGCTCCCCTCTCACCCCTTTTAACCAGGGAATCAGCCACGTTAATAAAAGTCAGTGTGGACTGATTACCCTTTTTAACTTCCATCCACACTTGCACAGACTACACTTCTTTCATCCTCACACACACCCACTGTCGGCAAGGAACAAAAGAACCCCGCCAAAAGAGTGCCTCCGGGTGCTCCGACAGACATTGCAGCGCCGGTCTGTCGAGGGGCAGTGAGTCGATGATGACACTGGACACCCTCCAGTTAGGGTGTGTTTCACACCTAATACTCTGGGTGTGTGAGGCTCTCTAAGTTCCGACAAGGGATCCCTTCCAGTCACCTCACTTTTGATACCAACTCCTCCCTCCTTGTTGTCACACTTTTCCTGGGGAACTTTGTACTCTACTGTTTGCACACAGGAGACTACAATGCAGATGAAAGCTTGTTGGAATGTATTACAAACAGTTGTGAGGATACAAGGGTGCTTGAATGATGAAGTTGCAGTCTACTTAAAATAGAGGGCCTCATACTAAAACAATGGAGACGGAAAGCTGCAGTTGCACTTTCCCAACAGATGTCACCACGGAAGAGTGCAATGGGGTAATATCCCTTCCTGAGTGCATCCTTACACTTCGGCAGCACAAGTTATGCAAACGAGAGCATTGGAATCTTGAAAAAACTCACACAACACTGCTTTGCACCTAGGTCCAAGTTTTCCTCAATAAGTGCAATAAACAAACATTAACTTCTGCAAGATCACATTTGCCATGATTAACTTCCACTATCAAACTTTTTTAGGCATTCGGATGATCACCACAATGGAGAATGCCAATTACACAACTATTACAGAATGACTAACATCCTGGAATTTTTGCACCCAGTGAATACATACAACTGCAACACACGTGTATAGGAAAGCGAAAGGGCTGAAAAGCTACTGTGGTTCCTCAAACTGGGACATGGGTCTCTCTCAACTCAGAAGCAATTGCTTGAAATGGCAATCAATGCATACAGGGTGTGGCTGTAACCTAGGCATCTGCATATGTGGAGTGGAGAAGTGTGGCTCACTGGTTAGAAGCGGCAGACCCTGATGCAGAGGTCTGACCCGGGACCAGAGTTCAATTCCCGACGCGCCAGGGTCTTGGGCTCAATATCCACGGACTTGATGATTCTCGCCTCGGTGCCTACTCTAATCATGGGTCCCACTCTGCAACTCTGGGCAATAGCTTGCCTAATCTCCACAACGGCCCCGAAAGCGCTGAGATGCCTGGCTTCACCTTAGGGGTGCCCAGTAGAGGGCATCTCACAGGGAAAGCCAGGAAGGGTTCCAAAGCGGTATACAGCGCCGGGATGCCTGAAAGGTGATAGTGCGCTTTACAAGTATACATACATTTACATTTACATATGCACTCTTACTACTCGAATGCATTGCACTCGTTATCCAAAAGGATAAACACACCAAAGCTGGTTGATCCTGACGAGTCAACATTGCAACTTATAATGTATGTTATGTGCTATGGAAATAGTTGATGACACCTGACTATAGATAGGGACTAGCAGTTACTGGGAAGTACAAGTGCCTAAAAAGTTCTATTTTTGGGAAACTTTTTTTTGGTGTATGTACAAATGTGCAGCAGGAAAAACGCAGTCCCTCAAACAGAAGGCATTTAAAAGACTGAAGTTGGCTTGCCCACTGACCTATAAATTGTGATGTGCTGGGAGTGAGCATTATTTGAGTGACATGAGCAGATAAGTGACAAACGTGTGTTGCTTGAGAGCCTCTCTACATGTATGTACTTTTGTATGTTTTTTGGGGGGCGTACATGAGGCTGGAAAGACACACAAAGCAGTCTTTAGGCCAGATTTTATTTTTATTATAATCTGTGTCAAAGACGTGGTTGGTTGCAAGCAATCTAACACCCCCTCCTCCCCCACAAGCACTTCAGTCCTGGTGCTAGGCCTGGTGGAAAACCAAGTGTATCAAAGGTATGTTATTTTTGGCTCGAATGCCTCTTTAGTACCAAGCATGTCAAATCTACAGATGATCTAAAAGGTCATTAAGAAATGTAGAAATTGTAGGTTTTATCATTGGTTCATGGCAAAGACTCGTCTACGCATTATGTAACGTTTAGCAAGTACATTATAGGGATACGACATTGCCTCGTATCATTTGAGCCATGTTAAAATGGGCCCCGCCATTACAATAATGAGAGATATCCTGCAATCGCAGCTTCCGCACTTCTGCATGAAGTGCTTCTTTGTTTGACCAAGGTACCAGACAAAAAGACCGAACCCTCCAAACCACAGCACATTTCAGCACCAAATACTTCTCAATAGAAAAGTAATGAGAATATGGTTGGAATTGTGGGCATCTGGCATTAAGTGGTGTGGTGATGTTGCAAACCTTTTTTAAAAATATTGACGATTATTCAGTTTGAAAAAATTAAACGTGTAAGATATACTCCGATTCATAATATTTGCGTTTAACACATTTGTGAATGCAAATCATACGCAAACTTAGTTGACCACCTTCTCTACTGAGTAATAATTAAAATGTGTTATTCGCGAGACAACCAGGAAGATTCTCTTCAACATTTGTCTATCACATGGACAGGTATTTGATTACACTTTCACTAACGCCATATAATCAACATATTCTTTCCTCATTTGGAACCCAGCTACCATGCTCTGCCAGCAGTGGAGATTTGCCTAAACGAGCCTTCACGGTTACTTTTCTGTGGTAAGGAGACATAAAAAATGACAAATGTTGTTAAGACCCTACGGGTCTCCATGGTTACAATGTTTTGCTGTCATTAGAGAAATGACAATGTTAAGTTAATTATCAAAATCCAGAATGTAATCAATGACGCCTTCAAGAAATATAACAGTCCAGCTGGTTATTTTAACAACAGGGTCAAAGTAATTTACAAACCCCACGACGAGAGACAGAGAAAGAGTGATGTGTAACGCCAATAGACTAATGTGATACACCGCTCTGTTTTGGCTAGAACAAAGTACAACACTGTCTATCGAGAATACCAAGTTACTTTCAACAGGGAGAAAAGGACAACGGAATTTCAAAGGTTATCATAAGTTAAAGTTCCTTTCATACATTTAAATGACAGAATCATGGGTACTGTAAAATCAAAGGCACCGTTTTTTATAGGTGCAACTGCTTTCGAAAAGAGTCACAAGGGATCTGTCATGCGCGCTGCCTAAGGGGGGCTCCGCGGCTTCTTTCTGCCCCCAGGGGCTGCCCTGCCGCTGCTCTGCAGGGTGTGCTAGGGTCAGGCGAGCGCCGGTCTGTGTTACTCTGCCGTGCAGGTGCTGCTCCTGGGCCTCAGCCACCACCTCTATGATCCTCCGCTGCGGCGCCAGTAACAACATGGCGTCAACAACAACGCCAGCGCTCATTCAAAACGCCGGCACGCCCAGCTGGGATGGTGGTGACGTCAACGCGGCGGTGAAAAGACATTTGGTATGATGGGCCATGCAGTACCTGCACCTTGAGCTGCTGGTGCGTCTAGTGTGTTTAAAAGAGAAGAAGAACTTCATGTCCCAGAGCTCAGTAGAACGGTTTTGAATTCCGTGACCCCGTGAACAGAAAGAGTGTTGGGTGAGTCCTGGCCTGCAGTTTTTCCGGGGCACAAACAGGCATCCACTTCCTTCATTACAGCTGATCGCAGCAAAAAAACAGAAGTGGATGCCTGCTTGTGCCCCGGGGGGACTGACATAAAAAAATAAGCGCAAGTCCCTCGCGCTGGCAGCAGGGGGGAGGAAGAGAGGAGGGGGCCTGCGCCTGATTCCCTTGCGAGAGCGAGCCAGGGGCACCATATGTTTGAAAGTTAATTGCAAGCATATGGTGTCCAAAGCTCGCTCCCGCAAGGAAATCGCCACACATGCATGCGTTGCCATTGAAGGCAATGAGACGCGTGCATGTTTTGGCATGAAAAGGCGCATCGATGACATTAGGTCTCTCTCCTATGCAGCGCATGAGCGCTGCATAGGCAAAACCTAAAAACCAAGAATCACTCTCAAAAAATTACGACTCCCCAAAGAAACTTGGGGGCCTAAATCTCCCAGTCTACCATAGATTTCAAACGGCTTACCTAGAGAGACAAGGCCTCTCTTTACCATTGAGAAGAACCTCGCCCTACCACTCTTGCTCATCTATTTTATTACCAACAAGAAGACAGTGACGGAACGCTACTCAATCTTTCTTTCCAGCACAGCACAGGTCCTTTGGAAAACTGACAACAAGCTAATTAATACAAATAAAATACTCTACCTTAGCCTCGCTATGGTATAACAATAACTTCAAATTGTAAGGCAGGAGGCTGTTCCTTGAGAAATGAGCCCAAAAATGCATCCTCTTTGTAGGGGACCTGGGCATACACTCAGACCTTATACTATTATCGCACCTCAAACTCAAATTAGAAAAGACAGATTTAGACCACCTTCTAAGGATCAAATCCATTATCGCTGAGCATAAACCCCCGAGAATACCAGACCTCCCAGACTCACTGAGGAATCTAGCTAGAGGGAGACATATTGCTTCCAAACTTTATTTCACTCTGATAATGACACCTACCATCCTCACAAAATCAATTCAAAGAAAATGGGAAACTGTTCTGGGCAAAATAAATTCCTCACATGAAAAGGCCCTAAACTGGCCCTCTGATTGATCTAACCTGACAACTAATAAAACAGCAACGTCCCTAGTGCAATTCAGACTATGCACGGCATCCACACTTTTCAAACTTTGTCTTTGAGACTCAGACAACTGCTGGAGTTGGGGAAAAAATAAATAAGATCTACAACACATGCTCCTCGCATGCACATTCTCTAATACATTTTGGTCTGAGCTTGGTGTAAGCATCTTACAGATCCTGCACACAAGCTGGACTGCTGATCTCGCCTCAAAAGCACTGGGTGCACTTCTCATGGAAATAACCCACCATCTAGATCATGGGTACTCACAAACTTTCTCTCGGGGGCCAAATTTACAGTGTGGTTTGTGTCCGAGGGCCGCACCGGTGGTGGCGGGGGCAGTGGAGGAGGGGGGGGCTAGAGCAACCAAAAAAAAACCTGTGACCATGAGGTTGATCATAGGTCCCTTCAGCGGACGCCTTCGTCCACTGAGCCACCAGACCCGGCATACACACATCTCTCTCGCTCTCTCTCTCTCTCTCTGTCTCCCTCCCTCCCTCTCTCTCTCCCCCTCTCTGTCTCCATCTTTCTCACTCACACTGACTGTCTCACTCCCTCTCACTCCCTCTCTCCCTCTGTCTCGCTCACTCTGACTGTCTCATTCCCTCTCTCCCTCTGCCTCACTCCCTCTGACTGTCTCACTCTCTCTCTCTGTTTCCTTCTCCCTCACTCTGTTTCCCTCTCCCTCACTCTGTTTCTCTCTCTCTCTCCTTCCCTCCCTCTTTCCCTCCCTCTCCCTCACTCTGAGGTCTCCCTCCCTCTGTCTCCTTCCCTCTGTCTCCCTCTCTCTCCCTCTGTCTCCTTTCCTCTGTCTCCCTCACTCTGAGGTCTCCCTCACTGTCCTTCCCTCTACCTCCCTCTGAGGTCTCCCTCACTCTCCTTCCCTCTGTCTCCCTCACTCTGAGGTCTCCCTCTCCCTCCTTCCCTTTCCCTCACTCTGAGGTTTCCCTCTCTCTCCTTCCCTCTCCCTCACTCTGAGCGATGAAGAGGAATGTATTCTGTGGGACATATCAGTTTAAATCTTACAATCATCTTGTCGTAATGAAAAGACCTTTCCAAATTATTGTCTCATACTTTGCGAATTAGTCCAGTTTAGAAGGGTGGTGGATAACTCATTAAACTCCTACTTGCAAACCTCACTGAAGACTAGGATCGTACATTTCTAACCACTTACCACCATAGATCTCAACCCCGCACCAAAGCACATGCTTAACAGGCCTCCTTCCCACCCCCTATATAAGAAATACACACCATACTAAAATCCCTTTCAGACACCTCTGATGCTCTGCACATGAAGACCAAAACTGACTAAATCAGGGATCCCTCTTCACTTAACTTGGCATACTGTAGCAAACCATTGCTTGGGAAATAGTATGAACTAGAAAAAGTATTTACTGCCACCGTTGATCTGGTCAAAGCTGTCAATAACTCGTTGCAAATGCATATATCGAGTGGATAGTGGGTTTAGAATTGGAAATGGCTTTATCAAAATGGACGAACATTAACCAACGTTAAATCAAATAACTATTAAGGGTATCAGATATGGCAACGAAGTAAAAGTATTTTTCTTATATGCCAAGAATGCATTTGATGTCAAAAGGGGAATAGATCTTTAAATGGACAACATAGGTTAATTCTCAGGTTTTTGTTGAAACCATCAGGAAATTTATAATGCAAGTGAATTCATCAGGAATGAAGTAATATTTCAGCTATTCAAGCCTCATAAATGTTTGATATTTATTTTGTATCACATAACCAGCTGGGGAAATCAAACTAGCAACACAGCAATCGGACAACACTACAAATGTATGAAATACATACTTGCTCACTGATGAAAGTAAAAAACTCCCAAGTCCTCAGCCCTTTTCTTCACAGGGCATGGAGCGCCATTCTCCTTAGCGGAAGTGTCAGAAGCATGTGCCACAGCACAATTATGAGGCAAAAGTGCATCGGTAGCCATGCACAACCTACTGGATATGATCACACCAGCTAATAATCAGTGATTATCTGCCATATTCCGACATAAATGTTTGATGGTCCAGCCGCGAATGGCACCATGCTTTTACATGAATGGGGCTTTGATAGAAAGTAACCAAGTTAGCAAAGTCAAGATGGTAGGCAGGCCAGTAACTCGCTAATCTTCTGGTAACCACCCCTTGCTTGCCCTCACTCTTTAACATTCACATTTACTAAGGCACTAACAACTATCAAGAACATATTTTAGAACACGTTTTTTCTGTTGGATATTCTATCTAACCTCAAGTTAATCACAAAACATATACTCCCTTCCAAAGCTGGATTTCTGAAGCTTTCCCAAACTTAAAGCTAGGATATCCAAACATGGTCCTCTAAAATACCCAAACATGTTATCCTTAATAAGGAGGGTAAATACCTCAGGTCGTGTGATATCCAAAATGTACAAAGCTATCAACATGAGTGGTACCAAATCACCTACCCTTCTGTAGAGGAAATTGAGACTCTGGCATTGTGCCCTCGGGTAGACCCACTCCCTCAGTCAATCTGTGGGATAAATTATGTGAGGAAGCACTGACAAACTCATGCCCTCCCATTCTCAAGCAAAATTATTGGCAATAAAAAATGTATTACATTTTTAGATGCGATTGCAATATCAGTAAGGGAGGTGCTGAGCACATGTTCGTTAGCTGCAGGCTTATTAGACCATACTAGGAGCAAATCTCGATATGCCTCAATAACATCTTCAAATCTCATATAATGCTAGACTTCCCAACCATAATACTAAGTCCGCTGGCACCAGCTCGACCTATTTCTTTCAACTCAGATGACCTATCCTACTTGATCTACTATTACCAATTGCAATCAAACGTATTCCTTGCTAATGGAAATAAGCCAAAAACATTTTAATCCGTATTTGGTGGGCATGGGTAACCCACTTATGAAGAATACACAAAAACTCACATGAACCATATAGAGTACCTACATTATTCACCAAATGTATGGAGCTGACTAGATGGCCTCTTAACAACCACCACACCAAGTAGTTTCTAGTCCACGAGGTAATACTAACACAGTCTGAAATGCTTCCGGGAAATGTAGCACAACACGCATACTTTGTCATGATGCTCTTCCTCTCCCTTTCCTCCTGGTTCTAACTCTGTGTTACTCTCCTTCAAGATATTTTTAACACCAAGACAACGCTTTACATCGCTACATGGTATACAAAATCAGTTCACATTACCGATAACTGTTGAAATAATGCCACAGTGTCTAATCTACCTGAGTATGACTATTGGACAGCTGACAAGCTTGAATCACCACTGTTGATTATCTACATTATACTCTCTTATTAACAATCTGGATATTACTGATATTACCATTTATCGTCACCCCACAGCCATGTATCTTGTATTTTCTCTTCGATCTGTTTGCTTTCAAAATGCATATGTCTGTGTTTTTTTGGTGGTTGTGTCTGAGGGTGAATGCAGGAATGAGTCAACGGATGGATGAGTGAAAGACATGAATGACGACTTATTAGCTCCCTAAACCAATCAATTATACAAAAGGCAGTTTTATTCGTATGCCACACCCACTCGCATTGCCAATGCTTGTTTCGTATCAGCGACCGCCATAACCGGATTGGCAATCGTGCACAGGAAAACAAAATAATGAGCATCCGGGCTATTGATTTTTTTGTTTTGCAAAAAGAAACAAACTGCTTATCAAAATAGTCCCAGCAGATACGGCAGGGATCTCTATCACGACAGAGAAGGCTATCTGTCTTCTGCAAGTAGCTCAAATTCACCACCTCAGTGAATTACGCCCTTCATAAACGACCCTGTGATAAATGTTTTTTCTATTTGTATTTACAATGCAACTTCTTCTAGCTCATTCAGATCCATAGTCTTGGTAGCACCCACGCTCTGCTTTTAATAGCACACTTACTCGAAAATATGCTTTTGATAATGAAGTCTGCAGCAAATACATTATTAAAAGACCTGTAGCTCCACTGGAATCTCTTGCTAAGATCTAAAATCATTAAAAGGTCCACTTCTGGTAACATACAGACTTCCTCATGCACTTGTTTTTGGTATGACACAACTCAAGTGCAGCTCCTTTTCTGATAATACATAAACGCACACATTGCTCTTTTTCTTGTAATACCGACTCACTCATAGTTCTGCTCCTCATAACAGACAGAATCATTCAGAGTGCTGCACCTGATCATAAGTATTCTTACTCCAAGATTGTACTTTGATAATACCTTGTGGCCCCCAAATGGAATCTGACATGGACGAACAAATTAAATGGTTTATATCTTTCAAGTACCTGATGGAGTATACGGCTGAAAGATAACCTGTTCCAACATGATACCAATGTAATGGTTCATACAAAATCACTGCTCTGCAAAAGTAAGCATGTTCTTCACCACGAAAACATTCACCAGAGTCATGGAAAACGAGTCTGATTGTACCACTCTACACAAAGGGCAAGATATCCACAAGAGAGTCTTATAGACTAACAAATGTGATCAACATTGAAGAAAAGTATTCACCAAAATTATAATGAAATACTTGGACAAATGGACGTAAGAAAACTCCACCTTGACCCCAGTACAATGCGGCTTCAGGTGCAGCCTCTCTGCTATATACATAATAGTCATCCTGCAACACATAGTCTGTGAATTCTCAACTTAAAATAGAATGCCACTATTTGCTTCTCTGGTCTTCTAACAGGCCTTTTACCTGGTAAATAGACAGTTACTCTGGAGCATATTGATAATCATGGTCCTTCCATTGGTCTTTCTAAGAATGATCAAAGTCTGTACACAGGCACCAAATCCCATTTCCTGGCAATACTAAATGAAGAGAAACAGACCCACCAGTGACAACAAAGGGGTCAAGAATGGCTTCAAGAATGCTTCACAATCTTCACTCAAGTAAGCCTGCCTACGAGTCTTGAAAATACGAGCTGATGACTTCGCTAAGAACAGCCATCGTATCTCTGCCTGTATATCTGACTGACCCTAACATGGAGGCTGATCGTGATCCCTAGAAGCGCGGCCCTACGTGGAAAGCCAGCCACTTCAGCTAAAACTAAAGATCACTGCAATCTGCTATTAAATAGGCTTAATTGGATCTGATTTATAACTGCTAACCACTGATTTCGGCCAATGTATACCTGCCTGACTGCCTTCCTGACCCCGGCAGCCGATCGAGAGAGAAACAGCGACCAAAGCTCCGTTCTCAGTCAGCACCAGATTCTCACGTCTAACATGGGATGGAGCCCAGCATGACCTCGGGATCGACCCGGGGATCCAGCATGCTGCTTCCTCCACGACCATCCGGCCGTCTACCCCTATGGACATCCCTTCAGACCCAAGTCCACCAACCTTGAGTGCAACTCCACCTGAACACCTGGCTGAACGATGGAAAACATTTCCTGCTCTGTAAATATGTAATATATATTTGTCTAAGCCTCATTGCTGAGTGAATTTGTGATTTGTATATATATATATATATATATATAGGTATATATATATATATATATAACTCAAACCACTGTTATATGTAGTAGACCTTTGTACTAACTACCAGTACTTTGTGATTTCAGAGTTTATCTGTTTGTATCTCTTCCTTGAGTGACTTTACAACTTGTACATTTGCAATTTTTTTCTGTTTATTTCTCTTATGTAACTCATGTAATCCAAAGTCCTTATGTAATACAACTGGTTCTTTTGTAAAGCGCTCTGACACCTTCGGGTAATGTTCGCGCTTTATAAATTCGTATTAAATAAATAAATAAAAGGCTGCATCCTGGCCCCACTCCTATTCAATCACCACACAAATGATACATCCAAAGCAGTTCTGGATGTCTTCACAGAAACCCCGGGAATTCATAACATCTAGACTCCATTGCTTCTGCACGCCTAGCATGCACCCAAAATCCATGGTAATGATTTGGGGACCCAAATCAAAGCAAACAAATCTTAGTAAGCCTCTTCCCATGAGAAACCAGCCTATCAAAGTTATGAACACCTTCAACCAGCTTGACCTGACAGTGTCCAGCCAGATCTCCTGGAGAAAATGCCTGGATGACACACTAGCAAGAACATAAGATTAGTGGTGGTTGACTTTTAAAGGTGGTGGGCGTAATCCTTGGTGGGAATTCCAAATATCTTTTTCTTGAAGGGTTCTCTCACACTTTCTTGCACCAAGTTTACTGTCTCACTCTGACTCACTCAGTCTCACTAGTTCACACAGTCTCACTCATTCTACTCTTACCCACTCTCTCATTCTACTCTTACCCACTCTGTCTCTCTTAGTCTCACTCATTCTAAATTACTCAGTCTTACTGTGGCTCAGTTTCAAACACAGTAAAATTCTGTTACATTCACTGTCATTCTCATTCATTTACTTTCATTCTCACTCACTCTGACTCATTCCTTCTCTGACTCCCTCTCACTTTAACTTACACACAGAGTCACACAGACATGCTCACAGTGCTGGAATGGCGCAGGCACCCTCATACACCTGTGTCAGCAATAAAACAATGTCACTAGCTGCCTCGGTTTGTTGCTGGACCCGAAGCGGGTGTGCATTTTATTTTTATTATGTCAAGAATTTATAAATATTCACTCTTGATATAATAAAAATGGACCACGAAACAAGGAGAGTGTAGTTGAGCTGTGGAGCCCATCAAGGAGAGCCGCCACTGGTCCAGAAACACCTATCCATCAACCCAATCAATACACTCAGTCATCTATCGTTTCACTTATCCATACCCCTTACACCCATTCATCCATCCATCCATCCTTTTGCTCTCATCCATCCACCCTTTCACTCCATCTATCCATCCTTTCACTCCATCCACTCATCATCCTCCCTTTATCTTATCCATCTATCCACCCTTTCACTCAGCCATCCAGCCTTACACCCATCCATTCACCCTTCGTCCCATTCATTCATACATTCCCCATTTACCCTTTCACTCACTCATCCATCTGTCATCCATCAATTCATCATATCGCTCATCCATCCATCTATCCTGCCTTTAACTCATCCATCCATTGTTTTACTCAGCCATCTTTACATCGTTCCTTTCCTCATCCATCCTTTCACTCCATCCATCCACCCACTAATCCATCAATTTACCCTTCAACTCATCCATCCTTTCTACCATCCACCCATCCTTTCTTTCATCATCAGTCAACCCATCTTTTCACTCCATCCACCCTTCCTTTCACTCATACACCCTCTCTGCCTTTCACTCTTCTATTCTTACATCCATCCTTTCACTCATTCATCAATGCATCTATCCATCTTCGATTACATCCATACACCTATCCTTCCTCCCTTTCACTCACTCACTCAACCTCCCAGGTGAATTATGAACCTTTGCCTGCTGAATTTCAGACAGAAGAGACCCATCAAGAACCATACCCCCGTAGCTGCTAAAGTGTGTGGGGTAGATGCAAGCTCTGATGCACGCAGAAGCTTAACTGCACACTTACCTCTAAGTCCCCAAGTGCAATTGTTGTCTGCAGTGGGTTACTTCACTCTCTTGGGCTTCTATGATTAAAGTTAGGAGCACTCTGTTGTGCTCAGCTCCATGATGTTTTTTTTCAAAATAAAAGCAAATGCAGTTTTAATCACGTGTTACTGACAAGAGAGCAGCCCTCTGCAACCCTCCCATAGCCTGCCCCTCTGTGATGACCAACAAATTGTTGCCACCCCCTCCCAGCCTGCCGCACTCCAGCCATAGAAGTGGATGGAGTTTTGTAACTCCTCCTAGGGCCACTATTTAAGCGCCACAAAAGCAATTCGATCACTTGCTTTCTAATTCAACAGCGCCTCTCCTGTGATGTCACTGCTGTAGCTTGTGCCTGCAGGTTGAAGAAAACCTTGCATGGCTGATACTTGTGCAGTAGGACATCTGCAAAGTTCACTGGAGTTTACCCCAAGAGTTTCAGCACAGTGTCTCAAAGCAGTGATTTATTTTCAGCTGCGCTGTGTTTAGTGCCCTATTCTTGCCTCTCCCCGAGGGTGACACGCCAACGGCCCTTTTGGCCATGAACACCAGTCCCCATTGCAAAGATAGGGCTAAAAGCTTAGTCAACTCTTAGAAATAAAAGGGTAACAACCACAGTCATACTGAAAAAAGACCCGGGATATGATATGCATCCATCGAAGCGAGATCTGTAAGCCTCCCAGCGCACTATGACATCACTCAATCATGGTTTTGTAAAGTGCATTACTCACCTTTGAGAGTCTCAAGGCACTGAGGGTGGGTGTGGGCAGCTCCGTTGGGGTTATTCGAAAAGCCAGGTCATGAGGTACTTCCTGAATTGGTGCAGTGTCGTGCTAGGTCAGAGGTAAAGGGGGAGTGCGTTCCAGAACTTGAACGTGAGGTAGAAGGATCTTACACCTGCTCTGGTCCTGTAAACATGTGGGACAGTGGCTAGGGAGAGGTCGGCTGAGCTGAGGTTTCTCTTGGGGGCGTGGAAAGAAATTTCCGTTGTTGAGTTATTCGGGTCCGTTGTGTGAAGGGCCTTGTATATGTGTGTGAGCAGCTTGAAAGTTATTCTTCTTTTGACGGGAGCCAGTGGAGGAAGCGCAGGTGTTGGGTGATGTGGTTGTGCCGTGGGATATCTAGGATAAGTCTGGCTGCAGCGTTTTGGTCTGTCTGGAGTTTGGGGAGGAGTTTTTAGTTGCCATAGTCCAGTCTGTTGGTGATGAGTCCTTGAGTGTCAGTTTTCCAGGAGTCAGAGGTGATCCACTTGAACATCTTGCGGAGTATGCGGAGGGTGTTGACTCATGCTGAGGAAACAGTGTTTATCTGGCGATTCATGGTGAGTTATGAGTCGAGTATGATGCCGAGGTTACGTGCATGGTCCATTGGGGTGGTTGGGTTTCCGAGGGCAGTTGGCCACCAGGTTTCATCCCATGTAGAAGGGGTGGAACCAAGGATGAGGACTTCTGTTTTCTCTGAGTTGAGCTTTAGGCAGCTGTTTCTCATCCAGGTCGCTCCGGCTTTCATCCTTTCTTGGAAGCTGTGCATAGTGATGTCAGGTTCCTTGCTGAGGGAGAGGAAGAGCTGGGTGTCATCGGCATAGGAGACGATGTTGAGCCTGTGGTTTCTGACGATGGTTGCGAGGGGGCCATGTAGACTTTGAAGTGTGCGAGGCTGATGGAGGATCATTGGAGTACTCCGCATCTGATCTCTGTTTGTTCAGAGAGGAAGGGCTGGAGTCTTATTCTCTGTTCTGCCTGATAGAAATGAAGGTATCCAGTCTAAGGCCTGGATGCCAACCTCGTGGAGCCTGATGGCTAGTGTGCGGTGGGAGATGGTGTTGAAGGCTGCTGAAAGGTCCAGGAGGATGAAGTCTGCCATATGGCCTTGGTCAAGGAGGGCTCGGATGTTGTTGGTGGCGGCAAGGAGGATGATCTCGGTGCTGTGGTTGATGCGGAATATGGATTGAGAGGTGTCTAAGATGTTGTTGGTTTCTATGAAGTGTGCTAGCTGGGTGTTGGCAGCCTTTTCAATGACTTTGGCTGCAAAAGGAAGCAGTGAGATTGGCCTGAAGTTCTTGCGGTCCGTTGGGTCTGTGGTTGGCTTCTTTAGGAGGGGTTGACTTCAGCGCACTTCCAGTTGTCGGGGAATGTGACTGGCTCAAGAGAGCAGTTGATAGTTTGACGTAGCTCGGGTGCGATGGCACTGGTGGTCCAGTGGAAGATGTGCAGCGGGCAGGGTCAGAAGGTGCCCCGCAGTTCATGCTCTTCCTTGTCTTTAAGGTGTCTTCTGTGGTGAGAAGGGTCTGTTGGGTGGCGTCATTGGGGGCGGGGGTTAGGGTGGTGCAGTGGTCTTGGTCGTCGAAGCTGTTATAGAGTGTCTTGATCTTGAGGTGAAAGAAGGAGCTGAGTTTGTTGCAGAGGTCTTGGGAGGAAGGCACAGTGCTTGTTTCGCTGTTGAGTTTGGCAAATTTCTTTATGATGTAGAAGAGTTCCTTGGAGTTGAGGGTGTTGGAGAGCATTCTGTCTTGGATGACGTTTTTCTTTGTTGATTTGATGAGTTGGTGGTGTGCTGTGATGGCTGTTTTGTAGGTGGAGCATCTTTCCGGGGTTTTACTCCACGTCTACAAGTCTTCTCTAGTCGTCGGCAGGAGAGCTTAGATTCTTGGAGATCCGTGGTGAACCAACCTGCCGTTGTGTTGGTGTATGTCATAGTTGGAAGTGGAGTGCCGGTTAGGGCGGAGGTGAGGTGTTCTTTGGAGACTTGGTTCCAGCTTCTGCGGGGGAGGCTGTGCAGGTGCTTGTGTACAGTGGGTTTCATAAAGGAGAAATGGATGCAGGGGTAGTCTGTCCAGAGCAGTTCTGTGGTGTGGCTGAAGCAAATGTTGTTTCCTCTGGCGAAGATGGGGTCGAGTGCGTGTCCTGCTGTGTAAGTGGGGGTGGAGACAAGTTGCTTCGGTCCTATATTGGTTAGGTTCTCTAGGAGGACGGCGGTGTTGGAGTCGCTATGGTTGCCCAGGTGGAGTTTAGGTCTTCAAGTATCAAGTAGTCTTTAGAGGCAAGGGGGTGGGGTGCAATGAGGTCGGCGATGACGTTGGTGAAGGGGGTGTGGGGTCCAGGAGGTCTGTAGGCGAGTGTTAGGCGGAGCTTCGTTCTGGGGTAGGGCTGGATCTGAAAGTGGATGTGTTCCATGGGGGGGGAGGTGTCGTCCGAGTTGGTGGTTATCAACCGAGGGAGCTTTTGTGGACGATGGCAAGGCCTTCTCCTGGGCTTTTGGGGCACTCTTTTCTCAGGATCTTGTATCCGTCTGGGATGGCGGTTGCGATGTTTGGTGCAGAGCTGGCGTTGGTCCAGGTCTCTGTCAGGAAGGCAACGTCGGGCCTGTGTGTGTTGAGGAGGTCCCAGATTTCTACAGAATGTCTGTGCAGGGGGCGTACATTAAGGAGGATGCAGCTCAGTGGTTTGTCTGCAGTGGCATCCCCTGGGTTGGGGGTTGCTGCCAGGGTCCAGAGGTGGGTGAAGGTGCGGCGGCAGGAGATCAGGCCTGGGGTGTTGCTCGTAGACATCAAAAGAAAGTTGAGCTTGAGAGACAACACTTGGAGAGAAGCACTCAAATCTAAGAATACCACCATTCTTCAGGTGTCCAAGTCACTGACAAGCTTCAACAAGGACCAAGTACTTGACTATTCACTCACCACCAATTTTTTTCAATCAAGTGCAAAAAAGCACCATCTGTTCCCCTGTAAAAACTCTGGTCTTTGGATACAATGCAGGGCAATGATCCGTGTTCTGATTGAGACATCCTAGGAAATCAATCCCCTTATAGGCCACTTCCTGGAGTAGGCATTGCATCTAAGAGAGAAATAACTGAAAGCACCTCAGAATGTCTAAAGACTCTTAAATATCTACAACTCATATTCCAACCCAACGACAACATTTCACTTTGGGGACGCAATTTTACAGCCAACACCATGCCATCACACAGAAAGCTGCATGTGGAACAAACCACCCAATTCTCATCATCACCTCTCTCACGACCCCTCTGGAACACAGTTCTCTCTGAAAGAGAGGCGAACTATGTAAGATATGAAAAACCCCTAACCAAAACTTCTTCACAATCAGACCATGCAGCAGGTCCAGAATGGTGGAGAAAACCCCTAACCACTGCAGTCACACAGATCAGCCATGTTGCAAACTAAGCATGTGAACACTCACTTACTGAGCTTCCACTGTCTCTACTAACCGGTTATACCACCAAAAGTCTTATCCACCACAGGTAAGAAAATGGCTAAATAAAATAAAAACACCCAACTAGTTTTCCTCACAAACATTATCCAAATAACCCAATCAGCTAATTTATCATCTTCAATATGCCTTTGTAAAATAACTCACTACCAAACTTACATAATACTCAAAACACTGCTCTCTTCTCTTGCAATACTGTTGATACCTACTCTTCCATACTGTATGTACTGTACTTTTGATGAACTACTAACCTTGTCTATTTCTCTAATATGCTTTACATTTTTGTACAGGAAAGGCCAGAGGCCGACAGTGTTAAATGAAACGTAAATACGCACCACCAATATCAAACACAACCTATAGCACCATATTCAATACCAACATTAATGCTGCCAGTAGTACCTGTAGGATGGCCTGTAATGCCTCTAAACACCAGCAGTAGCACTACAAATACAGCAGCACCAGCATCACCAGTACAGATACCGCACCTAACAATCCCACACCACCACACCAGCACTACTTTCCCGCCTCCAATACTGCACCTCCACCAATATCACACCTCCACCTGTACCACAAATAACACACCCACCAGCAAGAACACCACCTCCAATATCACCAATGGGCACCAAGATGCCACCGACAAGACCAATACTATTACAATACCAATCCAGCACTGCTACTACATCACCACAATACCGCACTAAGAGCAGCACTTTCATTACCACCCCCATGGGTAAAACAACCAACTCTAACACCACTATTACCTCTAAAATGTTCTCAGGCAATTTCACACTGCCATCACTAGAACTATCAATACTCAGGGACATAGCCTCAGGGGTGCTGTTTGAGGTTTTACACCCCCCCTAATAAATGTATTTTTGGATAGCTCGGTACAGGTGCTTTCAGTCTGGTATGGTGAGATGTCTGTTGGATTTCACTGGGAATTTTTACACACAAACGCAAACACTTCCTCTCTGTTTTGAAAGTCCTCAGAAATATTCGTTATTTGCAAAATATTGTGTTGTCTCTCTTAGTACTCATGCCAGGCTAAGGTCCTCTCCTTTCCTTCTGCCCTAGGCCCCTCTCATGCACCCTACTTGTCTTTTAATGTATTTAAACATTATATACCAGTTTGATTGTCAGGGGTGGCTCCTCGACTAAGGTGGAAGAGCGTCGTCCCACTGGTTAAAATCCCCCCAGTGAAAAATAAAATTGTAATAAACATTATTACATTTTATATTTCATTGGCTCTGCAAACCCAGATCCAGAGCCGGATCTCAGGACCGGTGCGGGCCAGATCTGAGAGGAGTGAATGGGCTGCGCAGTTTAAAGTGCGCATGTCCCTTTGGCCGCCGTCTTGCGACGGCCAGCCAGACATGCACACTTTAAACTTCTCAAGATGGCTGGGTTGAGACTGAGCGAAAGCCTCCAGTGCTTTTTGGAGTGATGAGAGAGTCTGCTTCATCCAATCCTGGTACTGCTCTCATACATCATGAAAGCAGTGTCAGGATTAGTTAGGAGACTAGGCTGGGGCTCACTGGAGGAGAACGAACACCAAAGCAAGGACGGAGGTGAACTACTTTTATTGCCTGTTTTTTAATGTATATTATGTCTTCATGTATCCCTGAATCGCCGACATGCATTACATTGCCGTTTTAAAGTTAAACATTTTAGCTTCATTATGATAATGTAATGCATGTCGGCATGAAATTAATCTATTTAACTGCTTTGCCCAGCCCAGCACTCTCCATTGCAGACAGCCTCCACTGCTGATTGTCAGAAAATCTGAAGCGCACTCCCACCCCAATCTTACTGACCAAGCTACACCCCTGAAAATACTACCACACCACCAATACCACCACTAATACTAACAGCACCCCTACCACAATGCCACTACCACTTGTCATTGCGAGGGCCAATAAGTCTGGTCTAATTGTGCTGTTGGATGGAATTATATGTTAACATGCCCGTGTTTCCGTCCATTGTCACATTAAGCCATACCAATAGACTTTTGCCGCTGTTTATTTCAAAGTCCTAATTAGAAAGGGGGGAGCTATTATGGTAACGAGTTTCGAAAATGCCTGTTTCTCTTGAAGACCACAGCACGCAAACTACATACTGTGTCTCTTCTCAAGAATATTATAACTTTCTGTGCATATATTTTTCAAGGGTCAATACAAGCTCGCTGCAGAAACGAAAGAAAAGGAAATTACTGGTCTCAAGGATGATCTAAAAGCTTTGCAGGTAAAAGAGCTTTATTGAACGTCGTATTTAATGTTAATTATTCTGTACAATTTAAGAGTACATACAGACAACCATTTTCTAGCCTAAGATTGTTTTTACATTAGTGATACCTTGTTCAAGATTTCTGCCATTGTTAGGCAAAGTATCCCAAAATACTCTTCACGGGTTTTACTTTTATAATTTCTTCATATTATCACTCTAATCCAGAAGGAGCATTTAGTGTTTCAAAAATTACTATCACAATTCAATATAAAAGTCCAAAAGAAGATCTTCGAGATGTATGATGTCAAGTTCCTTTCTTTATTCAGTCAAATCATCAATATCAGCCAACTTGAAAAACAGTTAATACTTTTGACAGCCAACGCGTTTGGTCCGCATCTGGGACATCATCAGGGCTGTAAAGTAAAGAGTTCAAAATCCGACCATAGACATCCATATTGTACATCACAGTTTATAAACAAATAAACAAATGCAGATGGTATCGACTGGGGCATGTGACTCCTACTCTGTCAATGTAATATTTAAATAAATATCCACTTTTTATATTATTATCGTACATCTATCCATTCTAAAAGCCAATCCAAAGTGATTTTCATCCCCACTCATTGGTACATCTTAAATATGCCCGTGACGCATGTAAGCAACATAAGCGATATGATTCCATAACAGGAACAGAGTTTCGTTTTTTAGTGATGAAGGGTCCAGTGACTTCGCTCAAAACGAATAATATAAATTGTGGGTTTTAAAATATTACCTTGACTTGAGGTGTTGCAGTTAGAATAGAGGAGATAGACACGGGCGGACCAGAGAGGGAACGTTCAGAATTAGACCTTGTTTGTTGATTGGAGGATGGAAGTTTCAGGGCAGCATGCACACTCATTGGACCAGGCAGCGAAGGTTTAGGAATGTAATTAGCAGACATGAGAGGAAAAATCTCGGCCCTTAATAGACGAACTGCGGCAATTGGAGGGTTGTGATTTAATACTTAGTGTTTGTGGTTTCTGATTGGTCACTTGGGGATTTAAAACCAAGCTTGGCGGGCTCTAGGACTCATTCCGGATTTATCGAGCCGGCAGGGGGACGCCTGAAGATATTTTGGGCCTGAATGGAAAGAGGTATGGTTGTTCTAAGGCATCACAGGCTTCATTTTATTAACAAGACGTGTTTTCTGAACTAGGGGGAAAGGTTGATCTGTAATATTTTCTTGGTATTATTGTTGGTTTTGATATACAGGAATCTTTTGAAGAATCTGGGAACTCAGAAACATGACTTATGGCATGAGAAGTGTAAACTAGCATATGAAAGAGGTGAGCATAGATGCATCCTGATATATTTATTTTGTATATATAGAGAAACAAGGGTTTTCATCTTAATGACAATTATTCTTCTGGTATGCAGATTAATTTAGAAATATGCTGAAGATTGAGAGCAGTATTTTGTGCTCACAAGGAATTCGATCATCTGGGTAATGGTTTTAGTTTTGGAATTCGAATAAAAATGGACTAAAAGGTGAGGTGATGGGGAATGGAGTTGTATATATTTTGTGTCTAGCTGCCTAATAAAGAAACAAGCGTTTTCATCATACAGATAATTACTCCTCTTGTATGTAGTTGGATTTACGTATACGTTGAAGATCGAGAGTTGAATTTTGTGCAAAGAGGGAATTCGATCATCTGGGATACGGCAGGGGCGGCTGGTGACATTTAAAAGTGGTGCGCCGTAAAATGATAATCATACTGCACCGTAGCGAGCGAGCGAGCCTGAACCCCCTAAAGAGGGTTCGGCGGGATTTCCCCCAAGAACATTTTTTTAAAAGCGTGGACAAATGGTGCATTTTGAAGCAAATTTGAGAAAGCAGGAAGGTTAATAAAGCAATTGTGAAAGTGCCTTTTGGTACATTAATAGATGTCATAACATAGGTAGCTGCTTATTCAGTATAACCACAGAGCTTCATACATTCCGTCCTATTACGCTGAATTCAGAAATCACTATTACCCAATTCAGCGTACTAATTTTATCATGTTTGGAAAGATGAAATGCTAAGCCGTGCCAACCGTATTTGAACCTGTGACCTTCAGACTATACTTAGATCCCTGCAGCATTATAGTAACACACTGAGATACTTTAATTTTAAATAAAATATTTGGGAGTATTAATTAGGGGTGGGCAGAAAACTACGCTCTGACAGGGTAGTGAATGAAGCCAGCCACACCTGCTCCCTGGGCCCGGTCCAAGCTTCCGTAACCCTAGCCAGGCCGGGGAGAGCCTCCGCGGGCCTCAATGGAGCCCTGTCCCCAGCGCCCGGACCCTCTGATGGCTTGCAGGACGGGGGGGCTCACGCACCCCGGGGCCGGACGGACGGAGCTCAAGCCCCGGGCCCGGTCCCAGCTTCCGAACCCTAGCCAGGCCGGGAAGAGCCTCCCTGGGCCCCGGTGGAGCCCCGTCCCCAGCGCACGGGCCCTCTGATGGCTTGCAGGATGGGGGGCTCGGCACCCCATGGCCGGCCGGACGGAGCTCAAGCCACGGGCCCGGTCCCAGCTATCGAACCCTAGCCAGGCCGGGGAGAGCCTCCCCGGGCCCCGGTGGAGCCCCGTCCCACGCGTTCGGAACCTCTGATGGCCTGCAGGACGGGGGCTCACGCACCCCAGGCCCGGCCGGACGGAGCTCAAGCCCCGGGCCAGGTCCCACCTTCCGAACCCTAGCCAGGCCGGGGAGAGCCTCCCTGGAAGCCCCGTCCCCAGCGCACGGACCCTTGGCCGGACCCAAGGAGGGTTAAGCCCAGGCCACGTCCACTCCCCGACTGCCTGCCCAGGGAGCCCATTTTTCTCGACTATTAAGCCCCCACGTAGTGGGGCTTACAGAACTCTGGGGAGGCACAAAAGTTGGAGTTAGCCCGGCCGCCAGCCCGCAGGGCCATCTGGTCACCCAGCCCGCAGGGCCATCTGGTCACCCAGCCCACAGGGCCATCTGGTCACCCTGCCCACAGGGCCATCAGGTCCCGCAGCCAGGTGACCAGATGGCCCGGGACGACCGGGAGGCTGTCGTACCCAGTCGCCCTTGCAGTCCGGCGAGGGTGGCCAGGCGTACCAAAGCAGGTGCTCTGGAGCTTCCTTTCCCCGGGTGGCTGCTGCTCACCTCCCTGCCCGGGAGCAGCGGGCCATCTGGTCACCCTGCTGACCCGCAAGGGATGGTGGCCCCCATCCCCGCACCCCGGTGGGGCAGGGACAGGAGGGGGAGGACCCCGTGCCGAAGGGCACGTGGTGGAGACAGGAGGCGGGCGGGCCCCGGGGCTGCCTTCCCCCTCTCAGCATGGCCAGACCTCACGGAGGTCTGCCTGAGCAAACTTGGAGAAAAAGGACCATCAGCAAGGGGCTGAGAGGCAGGAGTGTCCCCGGGCCCCTGGGGGCCCCGGCGGGCTGCCCCGGTCCTGCCTTCCCCTGATTTAGAATCGCCAGACCTCACGGAGGTCTGACTGACCCTCTCCCTAGTAATCCGGAGGAAAATTACCCCCCTTTCTTATAATCCGTGCACACGAGGGGACAGAGGGGACCTAAGGCGCGCAAGTACCCGACCTCCTGGAGCCCTCGCTGGGATCCGGGAGGCAAATGGCACCTCATCGGGACTTCCAGGGAAGTCCAGCCATCTGGTCGCCCCATAGGAAAGCATTGCGGGCGACCACATGGCCGAGGGGATCTGGGCGACCAGATGGCCGGGCACGAAAGGGAAGCCGTCTGGACACCCTGTGCCCCAACCAAGGAGTGAGCGGGTGCCGGGGCATGGCGGACCTGAGGCCCAAGGCCCCAGCTGGGCCCCAGCCATGGAGGCTGCCAGGGGGCCCCCACAGGCCCTCCAACCTGGGGCCCCCGGACACCTTGATGAGCAGGGGAGGCCTGCCCGGGCGCAACAGAACCCCAACCCCTTGGCAGTGCAGGGGGACAGGGCCCAGGGCCAAGGCCCGAGCACCCGACCCGGGGCCCGGCGGGGCTCTTGGACCCAGCCGGGGCTCCCAGGCCCAGAGGCGCAGGGGAAGCCTACCCCGGGCCCTCCGGACCCCGTCCCAGGCACCCTGCTTCCGCGGCAGGACCCAGGACGGAGCCCCAGGTTGGGAGGCCACCCTCCCCGGGGCCCCTCAGGGGCCCCTGGACGGAGCTCCTGAACCCAGCCAAGTAAGGGGAGGCTCCCCGGGCACAATGGATCCCCGTCTTGGGCTTCGGCAGTACGGCAGGCCGGGGGACAGGGCCCGGAGCCGGGGCACCCGACCCGGGGCCCGGCCGGGCCCCTGGCCCCAGCCGGGGCTCCCAGGCCCGGAAGCCGCCTGGACCCTCCAGACCCCGTCCCGGGCACCCTGCCGCGTGGCAGGACCCAGGACGGACCCCTAGGTCAGGAGGCCACCCTCCCAGGGGCCCTCAGGGGCCCCAGACGGAGCTCCTGAACCCAGCCAAGCGCGGGGAGGCTCCCCGGGCACTACTGAACCCCGTCCCGGGCCTTTGGCAGTGCAGCAGGCTGAGGGACAGGGCCCTAGGCCAGGGGACAGGGCCCTGGGCTGGAGCACTCCACCTGGGGCCCAATGGGGCCCCTGGACCCCGCCAGGGTTCCCAGGCCCTGAGGCGCAGGAGAAGCCTCCCCGGGCCCTCCGGACCCCGTCACGGGCACCCTGCCACGCGGCAGGACCCAGGACGGAGCCCCGGCCGGAGCTCCTGAACCCAGCTAGGCTCCCCGGGCACAACGGAACCCCCGCCGTCCCGGGCATTGCGGCAGGCCAGGGGGACGGGGACCCCAGGTGCGGGCCCTCCCGGACCCTATCCAGGGCATCCTGCCACGCGGCAGACCCAAGTACGGACCCGGGGCTGGGGCGGCATCCTGGCCCGTCCAGCTGCCGGCTGAGGACCGCTAAGCCGAGAGGGGTCCCAGAGTACCTTGTCCCTAGTAATCCGGAGGAAGGCTATCCCTCTTTCTGGAAACAAGTGCACACCATGAGACTCAGGGGACCCTAGGTGCGTACGTGCCTGACCTCCTGGAGCCCTGGCTGTGATCCGGGAGGCGAGTGGCACCTCATCAGGACTTCCAGGGAAGCCCGGCCATCTGGTCGCCCCATAGTAAAGCATTGTGGGCGACCAGATGGCCGAGCGGAGAGGGGCGACCAGATGGCCGGGACCGAAAGGGCTCCCCATCTGCCCATCCCGAGGCCTTCGTGGTAGGGCTCCAGCCTGCCCACGCACCGGGGCTGCAGGGCTCCGGGGCTGCAAGGCTCCGGGGCTGCAGGGCTCCGGGGCTGCAGGGCTGCAGGGCTTCAGGGACTGCAGGGCTCCGAGCTGCAGGGCTCCGGGCTGCAGGGCTCCGGGGCTGCATGGCTCTGGAGCTGCAGGGCTCTGGGGGATGCAGGGCTGCGGGGCTCGGGGCTCCGGGGTTGCAGGGCCCGGGACCCATGGAGCCCGACCCGAGTACTTTGCCACGCTGCAGGCCGGAGGAGGGAGCCCCGGACGCCTGGGAGGTGTTGCCCAGGAACATAGCCCATCTGGTCCCCGGCAGGGAACCACCAGCCCCGGGAGGGTGTCTGGGCATACCCGTGCCCCTAGTAATCCAGAGGAAAATGACCCCCCTTTCTTGTAATCCGTGAACTCGAGGTGACAGAGGGGACCCAGGGCGCAAACGTGCCCGACCTCCTGGAGCCCTGCCTGGTATCCGGGAGGTGAATGACACCTCATCGGGAATTCCAGGGAAGCCCGGCAATCTGGTCGCCCCATAGGAAGGCATTGGGCGCGACCAGATGGCCGAGGCGAGAGGGGCGATTAGATGGCCGGGACTAAAATGACACCATTCTGCCTTCCCTGAGCCTCCGCGGGAGGGCTCCCGCCTGCCCTTGCTGGTTTCGGGGGCTCCGGGTCTCGGGGACTGCAGGGCTCCGGGGCTGCAGAGCTGAAGGGCTCCGGGGATGCAGGGCTCCCGGGCTGCGGGGCTGCAGGGCCCTGGGGCTCCGGGGATGCAGGGCTCCCGGGCTGCGGGGCTGCAAGGCCCAGGGGCTCCGGGGCTCCGGGGCTCCAGTGTTCCAGGGCTGCAGGGCTCCGGGGCTGCAGGGCTCCGGGGCTCGGGGACTGCAGGGCTCCGGGGATCCAGGGCTGCAGGGCTCCCGGGCTGCAGGGCTCCCGGGCTGCAGGGCTCCAGGGCTGCAGGGCTCGGGGGCTGCAGGGCTCCGGGGCTCCAGGGCTCATGGGCCCCAGGGCTCACAGGCTCCAGGGCTCCTGGGCCGCAGGGCTCCAGGGCCCTGGGGCTCCAGGGCTCCGGGGCCGCAGGGCTAAGGGGGGCTCTGAAACCCCACGCTGGGCCTCAGGCACGGGGAGGACGGCCTGGGACCCATGGAGCCTGTCCCGGGTACTATGCCATGCCGCAGGCTGGAGGAGGGAGCCCCGGACGCCTGGGAGGTGTTGCCCGGTCATCGTCCATCTGGTCCCCGGCAGGGAACCGCCAGCCCTAGAAGGGTGTCCTGGCATACCCTTGCCCCTAGTAATCCGGAGGAAGGCTACCCCTCTTTCTGGGAACCCATGCGTGCCGAGTGACAGAAGGGACCCAGGGCGCCAATGTGCCCGACCTCCTGGAGCCCTGGCTGGGATCCGGGAGGCGAATGTCACCTCATCGGAACTTCCAGGGAAGCCCGGCCCTCTGGTCGCCCCATTGGGAAGCATTGGGTGCGACCAGATGTTCGAGTGGAAAGATGCGACCAGATGGCCGGGACCGACATGACGCCAACCTGCCTGCCCCGAGCCTCCGCGGGAGGGCTCCTGCCTGCCCTTCCAGGGCTCCGGGGCCGCAGGGCTCCAGGGCTCCAGTGCTCCAGGGCTCCAGGGCTCCGGGGCTCCAGCACTCCAGGGCTCCAGGGCTCCGGGGCTGCAGGGCTCCGGGGCTTCAGGGCTCCGGGACTCCAGGGCTCCAGGGCTGCGGGGCTCCATGGCTGCAGGGCTCCGGGGCTGCAGGGCACCGGGGCTACCGGGCTGCAGGGCTCCGGGGCTGCAGGGCTCAGGGACTGCAGGGCTCCGGGGCTCCAGGGCTCGGGGACTGCAGGGCTCGGGGACTGCGGGGCTGCGGGGCTCTGGGGTTGCAGGGCCCGGGACCCATGGAGCCCGTCCCGGGTACTTTGCCATGCCGCGGGCCGCAGGAGGGAGCCCCGGATGCCTGGGAGGTGTTGCCTGGGAACACAGCCCATCTGGTCCCAGCAGGGTACCGCCCGCCCGGGAGGGTGTCTGGGCATACCCTTGCCCCTAGTAATCCGGAGGAAAATTACCCCCCTTTCTTGTAATCCTTGCACTCAAGGTGACAGAGGGGACCCAGGGCGCAAACGTGCCCGACCTCCTGGAGCCCTGCCTGGGATCCGGGAGGCGAATGGCACCTCATCGGGACTTCCAGGGAAGCCCGGCCATTTGGTCGCCCCATAGGAAAGCATTGGGCGCGACCAGATGGCCGAGGCGAGAGGGGCGACCAGATGGCCGGGACCGAAATGGCGCCAATTTGCTTGCCCCGAGCCTCCGCGGGAGGGCTCCTGCCTGTCCTTGCAGGGCTCCGGGGCTGCAGTGCTCCGGGGCTACAGCGCTCCGGGGCTCGGGTACGCAGGGCTCCGGGGCTGCAGGGCTCTGGGGGCTCCAGGGCTCGGGGACTGCAGGGCTCTAGGGCTGCAGGGCTCCGGGGGCTCCAGGGCTCCGGGTGCTGCAGGGCTCCGCAGCTCCAGGGCTCGGGGACTGCAGGGCTCCGGGGCTGCAGGGCTGCAGGGCTCCAGGGCTCGAGGACTGCAGGGCTCCGGGGCTGCAGGGCTCCGGGGCTCAGGACTGCAGTGTTCCGGGGCTGCAGGGCTCCGGGGCTGCAGGGCTCCCGGGCTCCAACCGGCCCGGGGAGATCAGGGAGTCTGCCCAGGCACAAGGGACCCCTGTCCCGGGCACACGGACCCTCAGGACGTGCCTCCGTTTCCACTTTTTTTTTCTCAAATTCTGCGTAGTGTGCGTAGTGGCACTAGGCCCAGCCCTAGTATTAATACAGCTTTCCCAGATGATCAATGCATATACCGCAATGGAAATAAACAAAAAAGGTCAAAGAAATCGTTATACAGGCAGTTGTAACACAGGTGAATGCTCAAAAATCGAAAGAAATTCTGAACAAGAAAGAGAAGGGATCTGTCTGTTTATAGCAAAACCTTCGCACACCGCAAGGTTTCTCCCTTCTAACAGCTGTCCTGCTAGTGGCCGCAGTGCGCCTTGAAAGATACTTCAGTGCGCTGTGCAGCACAGTGAGTGAAGTGAATGTATTTATCATAGTTTGAACAGAATGACTCAGAGGCCAGAATGTTTCAGTCTCACAGTGAGCTGAAATACACAGGAGGCTGATAGAGCACCCAAGGCCCAAGCTGAATGCACTCAACAACTGGCCCCAGGGATCTCGAACCCCTCCAATGTGCCCCTCAAACTAGGATTCAAGGCGCTACACGTCCTCCAGGGCTCGACAAATCTACTCGCCCGGTCGCATTTACGAGGGATAATGGATGAGGACGAGCTATTTTTGGGTCCTACTCGCCCTTTCCGGCAACTAGGAAGACAAACTAACTTTTGTCCTCTGTCTTTGAAAACGGAGCAAAAGTGACAAGATAACAAGATTTAAAGGCATTTTTTATTGCTCACAAAGGGACTGAGCAATAAAGAGGCCTTTAAATCTTGTTAACTTGTCACTTTTGCTGCGTTTTCAGAGACAGAGGTCAAGTAGGTTGCGGTTGAGTCGAGGGGATTTTCCAAGTTACTAGACCTGCAGGACTAGTACAATTTTTCAGATTTGTCAAGCCCTGTCCTCATTCCAAGTCAACAATTCCCCCCCTTGGCTCCAGTACATAAGCAGCCTGGACTGGGGACACTCAGCTCTTTGACGCATTGTATTCCCAATCTGAACTAAAATCATGTTAGGTCAAACTGAAAAGAAGGCTACCTATGCAGCCTACAGTCGAGTCAGACACCTTGCTGTTCAATTATGCATTTTTATATAGCGCGCTGCGCGGACTTTACCCGATGGTGTCAGAGTGCTTCACAACAATAGGAACAGTAATGATACTACATATGAGGAGAAAATTACAAGTGAACAAACAACGTACAACAGCAAACGTTAAGTTACATGAGGCGAAAAGTGATAAATGTGAGCAAACAAAATACAAGAGGTAGAAAACGGTACAATTATAGGAGGAAAAAAGTGACGTCTGTGCAGGTTCGTTACAAAGGTATAATACAAAGTACTTGAACTTCACACTACAGCAGTAGTACTTCTAAAAAATGCTGGGCCTGTGTCCAGTTCTGCCAGGCAGGGAACGAACCGAGACTGAGAGTTAGTGTCTGTCTGCAGGCAGCCACGTGGTCAGTCGAACTGCGCAGCACACGAGCCCTAACAACACCATGACACTGGGCCTGTCCCAGCCAGCAGCAGCGGGCAATGGCACGGTACAAACACTCACCTTTTTCAGCCAGGCCGGGACACCCCCTGATCGCGCACAAATCAGCTTCTGCCTGGTGGTATCTATTCCCCCCCAGCTGCCTTTCCATCCAGCCCCCGGCCCCTCTCCGGGATCCTCCTGTCCCTTAGCCATCATGGTAACAAACATTGGTAAACTAAAGCCTCGGAGTTGGCCTCCATTCGATTCATGCCTCCCCCGCCCCGCCCAAATTGAAAAGATAAGAAGGCTACCTATGCTGCCTACCAGCCACAGAGTCGAGTCAGAGACACCTGTTCACTTGAACTTCTAGCTGCTGTGTACAGTACAGTACTTCCAAAAAACGCTGTCCGACCAATTCTGCCAGGGAACGAACGGAGAGACAGACAGAGTTATGTCTGCAGCCACGTGGTGAGTCGGACAGTCGGACTGCGCAGCACACGACACAAGCCCTAGTAACGACGAAACACCACTGGCTACACACACTCAGCAGCCAGCCAGCCAGCAGTGCGCGCATCCCCAAATGGCCAATCACTGCATGGTTTCACATGAAGTCACTCAGTGATTGGCCATTAAGTGCGGTTGAGGCAGTGTGTGTGCTACCACCCATGCGCGGCATCCAATGATGGGTTGCCTGCACTTCTGCGCGGTGGAACAGCCAATCCTGGCGCGCCAGGATTGGCTTTGTTGGGGCACAGTCACTACTCGCCCTTTGAGACCCCGGGGGCTGCGGCAGGCAGCGGCACGGCTGCTGTAAGAAACAGCACCCCCTTGGGGCAACTCTAAAGCTGAACCGCGCATGCTCAGGCTAGTTACAGACCAAATTTTCACCTGCGCAGACTGAGTGTGGACTGGACTGTCACTCAAGCTGCAGCAGCCCAGCCTAGCCCCACTCCCTGATCACTCCTGAATGCTCCGGGTGTGTCCCGATTCCCGGAGATACAGTAGCGCTGCTCCGCTATTTCTTAGTGTGCACTACAGTGCTTGACGACGGTGCGTCCCAGGCTTAGTGGGACTACGCCCCTACGCCCCAATGGACGCACCATGACTTGGATACGGTCTAGTTTTTGGAAAGCGAATAACTAGGGGTTAAAAGGTGAGCCGAGGTTTATTCAGGTATATGTGTTTGTAGTGGTGTTAAAGTAATAGAGATGTATATATTTGCAGTTTATTAAGCTAATTTAGGACATGATATATATTTTTTTGACAGATAAATTACTTTTTGAACTAAACAGTTGTAGTAAAACTCAAGATATACGGTGCAAGATTAGATAATGACCAAGTGGATTCAAATTGGTTGAAGGTGAGATTTCTTAGCTTTAGTTTTTAGTATAGTATCCTTCCACCCAGGAGAATGCCTTCTTTGCATACACTTTCAATAGTTATGAGGTTTAGAATAGGCCTAGGCAATAAATGCCGTTCCGCTCGTGGAATGTGGGTAATGTCGCGTTCCGCGGAGAATGCAAAATTGCCCAAAATTCTGCGTTCCGCGGCTTTGCAAAATGTTTGCATGTTCGCGTTCTCAAAATGCGTGTTTGCAACATATCCCCCCCCAGCACGCAAACAGAGATTGGGAACAGTAAAAAAGCATTGCAAACAAGCAATCCCACGTGTTTGCGGAATTTCTGCTTGTTCGCGGAGATTTTTTACCGTTTCGCAGAGATTTGCGTAACGCGATTACTCAAATTCCGCCCACCCCTAGTTTAGAAATAAAGGGAAGTGCTCAGAATTACAGAATATAGGGGAGTTGATAGCAAGGGATATACTAAGACAGATATCTAATGGTTGAAACCTAATATCTGCAATAATAAATGGTTTTTTTGCTATGTTTTGTTTCTTTCCATTGTACAAATGTAGCTTTGTTATGTTGTCTAGATCAACTAAAAGTTCTAAGATTGTTATATGGGCAGAGTAGGAGTTAAATGCTCCAGTGGATACCATCCGCATTTGTTTATTTGTTTATAAGCTGTAATGTACATTATGGATGTCTATGGTCGGATTTTGATTTTGTACTCTTTACTTTACAGCCCTGATGATGTCCCGGATGGCGACGAAACGCGTTGGCTGTCAAAAGTATTAACTGTTTTTCAAGTTAGCTGATATTGATGATTTGACTGAATAAAGAAAGGAACTTGACATCATACATCTCAAAGATCTTCTTTTGGACTTTTATATTGAACTGTGATAGTAATTTTTTGAAACACTAAATGCTCCTTCTTGATTGGAGTGATTGTAGCGATTAGTGGTTGGTGACGGTGAACCCCAAGAAGTTCAGCGTACCCATGGCAAATGAATAGGTTGTAGATAATCAAAAAATAGCTTTCCAGTGCACACAGGGTTTGACCCCCATCGTCTTGCTTAGCTTTGAACTCTCCGGACTTCGCAGGCCACCCCCCTGAATTTATTGCCCCTGAATCTACTGCTAACATCAAACGGTACTCATCAGTACAATTAAAAGAACTTAATATTGGTGCCAAGGAGGCGCACTGTCTCCCTCTGTCGTTGCCTACTAGGTTGTCTCCTGGCTCAGCACAATGTCCCACATGCACTTTTACTCTTCCCACCCCTCGCCCTGCTGCCTACTGTGCCCCATCCACTCATCGGACCCACTTTTTCGTGCGGCACTCAGTAATGTTCGATCTCTCCCTAAACACAATCTGGATATTATGGAACTCATTACCAGCCAAGATCTAGATATCCTGTTCATCACAGAGACTTGGGGCGATGCCTCCTCCGGTCCTGATTTTTGTTCGGCTACTCCGGAGGGCTACTGTGTGACCAGACAGGATAGACCTACGGGGAAGGGTGGCGGGCTAGCTGTCATCTACAAAGCCCTCTACTCTACAAAAATAGGACCTTTCCACCTCCCAGATTGTGAGGCAGCTAGTTACTCCATCTCACTCAACAACAATCAAGTGTTCGGAGGTACTCTCTATTGCCCTCCTGGCTCTCGCAAACGCTTTCTTGCAGCCTTAGAGGCACTTATTGAGCCTCTTGTGGAAACTCGGCATTACACCATATTAGGAGATTTTAATTTCTATCTCGAATCCCCCAGAGATAAAGACACCATTCAAATCATCACCGACCTGCAAGCGGTGGGACTCCATCAGTTAGTCTCCTCCCCCACCCATCAAGTAGGCCATACTCTTGATGGTCTGTTGACCAATGACCCTGACATTACCCTGCATGCGGTCCTCCCCTTGACATGGTCGGACCATGCTGTAGTGATGTTTGCTATTAAGGCCCACATTCCCAACCCACCCCAGTTCAAGGCCCATACCCCTAAGATTACCCGAGCATGGAACAACGCGGACATACCTGCTACTCACCCAGACTCTCTCAAACTCCCTTTATAAGGGCACCTCCAATCCGGTCACAGCATCCAACCTGTACCAGGATTGGATTCAGGATGCCTGTAACTTGGTAGTACCGATCAAAACGACTTTTCCTAATCGCTCCACCCCGTTTGCCCCATGGTTTACAGAGACAGTATTGCAGAAATCTTGAGAGACACTGGCATAAGCAATACAACCCTCAATACAAACATACTTACAAGGACGCACTGTCCATATATAAGCGTTCTATTGCTACACAAAAAGGTATTTTTTATTCATCTCAAATTGAGTCTGCCCAGAATTCCACTAAGAAACTGTTTCAGGTAGTTAACACCCTTTCCACTCCGAAAACATGTGATGTTATAGAGGCATCCCAAGATCTCTGTAATTCTCTTGCTGATTTTTTCGCCACCAAGGTCACGAAAATATATGCTGCTTTCACCTCCTATCTTCACCCTAATGTTGCCATCTCCAGCCCCCCCCTATGCCCCCCCACTCTTTCCCATTTTCATAATGTTTCCTCTGAACAGATCAGTCAACTAATTGCGTCCATTAGGTCAGGCTTTCTCTTAGACCCCTGCCCACCGGCCATACTTAAACGTATGCCGGAGGTCATTAGGCCTCCTCTCACGTAAATCTGTAACTCCACATTCCTCACAGGTTTTTACCCCCCTGCGTAGAAAAAAGCTATCATTAAACCTCTTCTCAAAAAACCTTCCCTTGATCCTATGGCATCAATCAACTACAGACCCATAGCTTGTCTTCCGTTTCCCGCCAAGATCTTGGAAAATCTTATGAATAGACAGCTATCTGAGTATATCAATCAAAACCATCTCCTAGACGATACCCAATTTGGATTTAGACAAGGTCATGGCACAGAAACGACCTTGATAAAAGCCACGGATGAAATCAGTGCAATTCTGGACCAAGGTGGGGCTGCGGTTCTCATGCTTCTAGATCTTTCCGCCGCCTTTGACACGGTCGATCATTCCACCTTGATCGACTGTGTCTCAACCTTGGGGATCAACCATTTGGCAAAGGATCTCCTTGCCTCATTTCTCTCCGACCGCACTCAAACCGTGAAGCTGGGCTCTTTCTATTCGCCCATCTTCACTCTCCTGTGCGGGGTGCCCCAAGGATTCTCGCTGAGTCCAACGTTATTCAATATATACGTCTCGGACTTGGCGAGGGTGATTAAATCATATGGGCTGAGCCTAACCACCTATGCCGATGACACCCAGCTAGTACTAGCTGTGCATAACGATGGAGCAGCAGTCACGTCTAAACTCCAGGAGGGTATGCTAGCCATAAGCTCTTGGATGTCAAATAACTGTTTAAAATTAAATTCAGAGAAGACGGAGGTCATGACCTTCGGCACCCTTTCTCCTGGGTGGTCAGCCATCTGGTGGCCCAATGAAATGAGCTCCCCCCCCAGAACCTGTTGCCAAGGTCAGAAACCTTGGAGTAATGTTTGATGATAAACTGTTATTCCATCATCATGTAAACAACGTCTACATCCTAAAAAAAATTAATAAGCGAATGCCTTACCTCCCTGCTTGGGCAGGAAAAACCCTCATTACCACTCTCATCTTCTCTAAGATGGATTACTGTAACGCCCTCCTTCTCAATGCTCAAGAGAAGGTCCTGAACAAACTCCAGTCTGTTCAGAATGTGGCGGCCAGGGTCCTGCTCGGCATCCCCAAACACAATTCCACCACTACGGCCATACGACATCTTCATTGGCTGCGTGCCAGAAGCCGGATTAAGTTTAAGGCGCTTTGCATCGCTTACAAAGCCATCCACAATTCAGTTCCTCAGTTCCTCAAGAACACCTTTCTTATTTATGCCCCCACTAGATCCCTTCGCTCTTCCACTGCCTGTCGCCTAACCAGTCCCACGTACAAAAACGTCCTCTTGGGGAGACAGGCGCTTTCTAGTTGCCACCACCAGACTCTGAAATACCCTTCCTCTCTCCATCAAAACCAGTCCCACCCTCACAATCTTTAGGAAACAACTGAAAACCTGGCTCTTTAATCAATGATTCCTCTCTAGCGCTTCCTTGTCTGGAACTACAGTCCCATGCGCCGAGACACCCTAGGGTATTTGCGCGCAATACAAATTACCTAAACATAAACATAAACTTAGTTTCTTTATATTGTTTGGATAGACTTATAGATGTTATGATTAGGGTCCAGTTGGGATCATGCTTAGCCTGGGCACTCCCAAAAAGGTGGCTCACATCCCCAGGTCATTGCATTTCATGAAACAACATTTGGTTGGCCTCCATTTGACGCATTGTTACAGAAATGTTTAGAAGTTAAGCATTTTAAAGATTATAGCCAAACCGATTGGTGAAAAGTATGATAAACACTGCATTTTGGGCGGGTGAGGTGAAATAAAATGGACCTAGAGCCACAACATTTCTTCTGGCTAGGGTGGCCTTTTCTCCAGGGGCAGAGGAGTGTCGCCTGACTGAATCAGTCAGTGAAAAATAAAATTATACTATAACAATATTATCAATTTTTTCAGCTAACTGACTGGTCCTGGGAGTCTTGGGCGGGCTTGTCAGGAAGGAGGAGTGGTATTGTGCACTGTAAAGTGCGCATGATGGTTTGGCCAGCTGTCTTAGACTGGCAAAACCGTCATACGCACTTAGGTTTCTCCAACCCAGGTGTGTTGCACAGCCAGATTGGAGAAACAGCACAGACTCGCAGGTACTGTCTGAGCGGCAAACCAAGCCGCTCAGACTAATCCTAGCGCAGCTACCATGCTATCGGGAGCAGGGCTGGTATTGGGTGGGGAGCCTGTGCTGATGTGCTAGGGATTGCTGGGACACCATAAGGAGAGAAGAGGAGCACCGACGCGTCCGCTGCAGGACAGGTAAGTCTTTTTTTTATAAACTATATCTGCTCCCCTTACTCTCCTCCCCCTCACACACACACAGCCACTGCTCTTGTCAGCTTATTTTACCAGCCTAAGTGATATTTTTATGTCCTGGTCGGTATGAAAATTAGGAAAATCACCAAAAGCTGTTCCTTTCACCAGTATCTACTTTAAACAGTAAATGGTAAAAGCACTTTATAATGTGTTCTAAAGCTAACTTCATTGTCGTGACTTATAGCTAAACTAAACAAATGCAGGTAAGCCATGTTAAAAAGGAACACAGGTGTTTTTAAGTAAATAGTTGTTTTTTATTATTTTGTTCCATCCTTCGCAGAAAACATGGACAAATAGACTGTATTATTTTTTATTGCAGCTTTAAATAGCTTTAACACAGCCCAAGAGCGTTGGAGCGATTTACGGGAACACCAGTTTGCATTTCAGAAGATCAAATTCATTTTTATTTTAGGCACGGGAAGATTGATTGCCCAGAATCACAACATGCTGAAAGGAAGCCGGGACTCAAACTTAGTTCCCAAGTTTCAAGGTCAGCAGGTCTGACCCCAACATCTCATCATCGGTATTTTTAGGGGCGCGCCTGCGGGAGTATATGCTAGTGCATGCATCTTCTTTAGACCAAACACAGTCCGATTCCATCTAATCAGTGCACATGCACTGCTTCTGAAATAATTCATGTACTACTTCTTCCTCTCCCTTTGCCTGCTTTTCTTTCTCATTTATTCCTATTAAACTTGTCATTTCTGTTAATTCAGAATCACTTGATATGCTGACATTACTGTTAGATCTGGGGGTCTCTAGTTGGCAATGGTATTCACCTTTGTCCAAATAGGGACCCTTACTTCTAAGTCAGGATAAGGGGATTACACTCCTTACTAACCCCTGGTCACCCCCTTGGTAGCTTGGCATGAGCAGACAGGGTTATCTCAGAGGCAGTGTATTAAGCATTTGTGATTATACAAAGTAATACAGTGAGAACATTACAGATGGACACAGCACAGGTTTTATAAAAAATAAGTATTCTTTATATAGACTTAACACAAGACCACAAACGAGAAAATTCCACAATACTACACTTAAGATTGCTTAAAGATGATAAACGTTGCTTAGTTCAAGTTGATGATAAATGTGCCAAAGTTCTCAACAACGTGCCTGGATGCGTAACGCAAAGTAAACAAAAGGCTTGAAAAAGGGGAGATCCTTCGGTTTCGTGATCCGGGGAGATGATGTGTCATGCCTCAATGCTTGTGCAGAGTAGGGGATGCGTCGTAATACTTACCGGTGCGGAGGTGATGTGTAGATTCTCGGCCTGTGGACCCGTTGCGGTGCGCATGATGGTGCCTTGATGCGATGCGATGATTCGGTTGCAATGCGAGAAGATGGCGCCTTTGACGCGGCGAAGCGATGACAATGCGTAGACGCCCTGACAGTCTTGCGATAACTCTGTACTTTGGAGCCGTGACAGGCCCTGTGACACGCTACTCCGGTGATGCAATGGTGACTCTCTCGATGGCGTCACGCTTCTCCGGTGATGCGACAGCACGCAGTTTCGATGAACACACGCTTCCAGTGAAATGCGGTGAAGGCTTGCTTCTCCAGCGATGCGACGATTGCGGCTGAGGCGGTGAAACGCTTCTCCTCGATGCGCTGCACTTCCAGCTCCCGCCGACACGCAAATGCCTGGAATCAGAATTTACAGCGAGGAAATTCGGAGAGAGCTGGAGATTAAGTCTTTTGTCCCTGAGACCTCCGGAGGAGGCAAGCACAGTTCAATCCCTTGGACAATATTCTGTAAATGATGAAAATCCTTAAAAAGTTCCTATTCTTTCCTTGGCAATGAAGCAACCAATGCAGGCCAACCCAGCAGACAGCACACTGGCAGAGGGGCAGTAAAACTCCTGCAGCTTCCTTGGTTCTTCTCCTTGGCAAATGGTTTCTTGTTCCAGAAGTGATCTAATTTCTTGGGATCAGGGTCCCAATATATACCCCAAAATTCTTTGTTCTCTGAAGGCAGAGAGACCTCTGCCTAGTCCAAACCAGTTCCTGAGCACTTTGTTTACATGACTTTCTTCTTCCTTTCACTGTGCAGGGCAGAGACATCACCGCCCCACAGGAGGTGGATCCAGCACAGGGGAGGGAAGATACAGCTCTGGAGCACTTTGTTGACAAGATTCCTTCTCTCCTTTCACAGTGCAGGGCAGAGACATCAGACAAGCCAAAGGAGGTGGAGCCAGCATTGTAAATGGAAGGCCGAGCCCTATTCAGGTCCCAGGTGCAACTCCTCCCTCCTATCTAGATGCAGATCTCTCTATTCACCACTGGGCTGCCGCAGCCTGTCTCCTGGAATCCCCCAGCCCTGTCACTCACAAACCCAGACACGGAATATACAACCTAGCAGAGGCAGGCCTGGACAGTTAGGAAAGAAAATACTTACTTTCTAAAGGTGGTATTTTCAAACACAGAATATCAAAACCAACTTTACTAAAAGATGTATTTTATCATTCTGAGTTCAGGCACGCTAAATTCGAATTTCTACCATGTTCTCTGAGTCAGTTAGGATTATAAGAATGTAATAATCTAACTGCCCATTCTAGCCTATGGAGAACAGGTAGCCTTCAACATTGAAAAACGAAAATGGCTGTAATTCACTACTAGGACATGCTACACACATCAGAGTATGTCCTACCTTATACTTACAATGCACCCTACCCTGGGGCCGGGTGTCTAATATGAAGCAAAGGGAAGGGTTAGGGACTGGCAAGTGGGTGCACTTGGCCAAGTCGACATGGCAGTGCTAGACCGCACACAGGCCTTGCAATGGCAGGCCTGGGACCCACTTTACAAGCTCCTTCCATGGGTGGCACAACCAGTGCTGCAACCCCACCAGCAGCATTTGATTTACAAGCCCTGGGCACACATGGTGCAATGTACTAGGGGCTGACAGATAAATCAAATAACCCAATCATGGAATAACCGAATAGTACATTAATTTAACATAGGGAGCACTTGTGGGGAGAACTACCCTTCCCCTTGGGAGTTCTCTTCACTAAGGCGGAAAAATCTGGACAGACCATCAGCATTGGCGTGTTCTTTACCTGGGCGGTGTTCCACTGTAAAGTCCATACCCTGTAGGGAAATGGACCACCTCAACAATTTTGAGTTCTCACCCCTCATCTGCATTACCCATCTGAGGGGCCTGTGGTCAGTCTGAACCAGGAAGTGAGTCCCAAGCAAGTACGGTCTCAACTTCTTCAGTGCCCAGACCACAGCAAATGCCTCATGCTCAATTGCACTCCACCTCTGTTCCTGTGGAAGTATCCTCCTACTGACGAAGGCTAGAGATTGGTCTAGGCCCTCTTCATTAATCTGTGATAGAACAGCCCCCACACCATACTCTTAAGCGTCTCTCCGTACAATGAATTCTTTTGAGAAGTTGGGCGCCTGAAGCATGGGTGCTGTGCACATGGCAGTCGTCAGGGCGTCAAAAACCTTCTGACAGGTGACAGACCAGTTCACTTTCTTGGGTTGCTTCCTGGAAGTCAGCTCAGTCAAGGGTGCAACAATGTTGCCATACCCCTTGACAAAACTCTTGTAGTACCCCGTGAGTCCTAAAAAGGCTATCACCTGTTTCTGAGTCGTTGGGGGTTCCAATGCCAGGATGGTATCAATCTTGGGTTTTAGGGGCGCCACCTGGCCACTTCCTACCTGGTGACCCAAGTAAACCACAGAACCCTGCCCGTTTTGGCACTTACTCGCCCTGATCGTGAGGTCTGCCTTTCGCAGTGCCCTCAACACTTCCCAGAAGTGGTGCAGATGTTCTTCCCAACTTGAGGAAATATAAATTTTATGGTCAAGAAATGTTCCCTAACGTGTACCCCACCGTCTCCATGTACGAGCTTAAAGTGCATGTAACTTCCCTCCTGTGTCAGCTATGAAGACGCAAATACATTTGCGTCCAACGTTAACATGTCCTCTTTCAGATCCACCCTGAACGGGTTGAATATTCCGTTCCTAAGTATGCCATGCCAACGTCTTTTTGTGGTGTACTTTACACGTTTTTCAGCTCTGGCGAAGTAGGCCCTGAATTCTGCCATCGAGCCTTTTCCTGCCTTCTGACTCTGAACGCCTCAGCCTGGGCTGCCTCTGTACCCGTGACCTCTGCCTTACTCCCTGCGCGGCTAACGGCGCTTAGCTCAGCCTGCTGCCTGCCAAGACTGTATTCAACCTTCGAATTATCTGCTCCGCTCCTCAAACATACATTCCTGCCTACTAGTTCAAGTAAACATCCTTCCAGCTGCAGAGCAAAGGGCCCGGCCTCACTGTCTCCGTGCAAGTAATTCATAGCTTCTGTTACCATGGTAGGCCCATGCCCCCTCGCATCTCATGCAGACACGTAGACGCTTATACACGCACTCACAGTCAGTATAGAATAGCCTCTGCCCAAGAGACCTTTCCCTCTAGATAATATGGTTCCCAAACATCAGATATCAGATATGATATAGGTACGAGTTGATCTGACATGCCAGACTTCTGTCTCTTTCCGCTAGTGTAAATGTCAAGTCCCCTGCACCCTCCAGCTCTACGTCAATCACACGTCATGCAGCTGCGCGCGCATCCAGACCTCAGATTTCTGCTGACATTGCAAGATTCTGCTATGTACCCACCTACTTGTGACGCTTACATGTGACGTTTCTTGTTCACGCCTAGTTCACGCCTTTTTGATTACGTATTGCTAACACGTGTGTGTTGTTATCTTGTTTCTCTCAGCTGTTACGCCTACTGTATTGGTATTCATTATATGGTTTAAGTATAAAAGTTATGTCTTGTCAATAAAGTATGCTCTATCCCTTCCTGCACCCCAGTGGTGTCAGGAACCCGATATCCGGTACCAGAACCATTCCTTTTTAAGGAATAAAACCCCTAAGAACTCTAACACCACGGACTCTGCGTCTTTCTTTCCGATTGAGTTATTTTTGTTTAAGTACTTACCTGCATAGAAATTAGGACGGTAAATCAAATATTTACCACATTATTTTGGCGCCCGAACAGGGACCCCTCTCCCACCTTACGCGCCGGTTGGTGCGTTGCAACCTTTGCCCCCTGCCATAAGTCAAGACGGACAATTACGCGTACCCGCAGGATTTCCTGTATCTCCCTCTGGCCCACGGAGGTGACGGAGACTGCGATCAGCACCCAGACGAGGCGGTGAGGAGTGCGGAGGATCCTTACCAGAGCCTAGCCGAAAGAAGCAAGGTCCGAGGTTTCAAGAGGCCCACCAGTTTCCGAAGTATCCACGTGTCGAGTCGAGTCGAGTCCAGTCCGGTCCAGTCCAGTCGAGTTTTCCTGAGGCCTTCTGTTCCGTGCTTCCAGGTGAGTACCATTGCTGGGACGTATCTAGACGGGTGCATTATTATGTATCCGGTAAAGACGGGTTTGGGTACACAAACGCGGTCTGCACTGTTTTAGACAGTGTATCTGTACTGTTTAGCAGTATATCAAGCATACAAGTTCTTGCACTGTCCTCAACAGTGTATCTGTGCTGTTTAGCAGTACATCTAGTATCAAGGGTAGTGATATATGTTCAAAATGTTTTCATGTGATTAATGTCGTGGTATGAGTGACTGTTTGATGTACATTATTGTGTTTTTGTGTAACTAGCTGTGTTCAGAGTAAGTAACAAGTATCGAGTATCCAGTACTAAGCAACAAGATGCCGTTCTTCAATAAACTAAGACAGATAGGAACTAGGAAAGGGATGCTAGAGGAAGAAATTCCTATCCCCCCTAGGGACACTCCTGGAAATTTTATGTACCATAAGCATGGCTTAGATGCCATATTGTATCTAGATTTATGGGCCGATTATACTAAGCACCTAGACGAGAGACACAGATGGCCCGTTACAGGAACGTGGGATGCCGAGTGCATCGTGAAGGTAGAAGAAGCGCTATGGAAAAAGAAAGCCAGACAATCTCAGAAAGACGCCATAGAATTTTGGCGTAAAGAATCACATAAACGTGCTGGAAGAGCACTCCGTAGAGAAGACAGACATAGAGAAGAGTCGGATAGAGTCCGAGAAAACGAATTAGTTAATGAAGGGATCCGAGTAAAAGCAGAACAAGTAGACCGCATGCGAAACAATCTTGTAAATGGTATGTACTTAGTGGCCGAGGGTTTGCCTGAAGCCACTTCAGAAATACCGAAAGATCTGCCGCCACCATTGGTTCCGACTAAAGTAAATCACAGGACCACCAAAGACATATTCCTTGCTTCCTATCTAGACGATGTAGCACCCGCTTATACCAATCCACGTGCCCGCGTCCCGCCTACTGACGGTGACGGGGACGGAGGTGGCAACCCGCCTCAAGACCATATCCCGCCATTGCCGCAACAAGGTTCCCCCGTTCGACAGCCTGCTCCACTCGTTCCTCCACCTCCACCACTTCCCGCACCTAAAATTAATATACCGAATCCGATTGCGCCTGATCCCAGTAAGAGACAAGTTCAGGTACACATACAGACTCCACAGAGAAATAATGCTCAAGCCTCTGGTTCAGGAGGTGCGACAGGGGGTCTCCAGACCCCGCCAGCAACACACAGATTCAACTTAAGGGACCTGCTGAAGCAACATACACCCCAATCACCCCGTCTCGACATACTCAAAGAACCCCTTCCAATTTGCAGATACGATCCAGTACCCGGTAAAGACGATAGAATGTTGATAGCATCACTACGCTTGCAACAAGCTACAGATTACCTAGTGTTATTCCCAGGGATGGCTGATCATCTAGATAGAATATATCATTTTGTCCAGACTGGGGAAAATCCCGAAAGTATTAAGGAGGCCCTGGCACACCAGAAAGTTGACACTCAAGCATATGTATTACGTTTTTTCATAAATTGCTTAATAAGAGACCGAGACAGGCCTGGGGTAGACCAGGAAGAAATGGAAGCACTAAACAAGTGGGGTCAAAATATAGCCGACGGAAAGCATGATAAAGTGAATTGTATATCGAGCATGTACAAGAGAATCAGAAAGGCAGTAATAGAAATACACGAAAAAGAAAAAGAAAGTGACAGGAATGACTCCTCCGAGGAGGAAGGACCTGAAGAACCAGATACGACTAAAGAAATGATAGCGTATGTAGGTAAGGGAAATTACCTTAGGAAAGGCATTCGTCCAGAGAGCAAGAGAGTTTTTCTCTCTGCCATATCAAAACCAAGTTCTCCTGAACATCTGTTTCAAGTTACCGATAAAATGCTTCAAGAACAAATGGGGTACCATATACTCAATTCTATGGATGAACAAGAACTAGCCCGGTCAGCAGTACTATGGGCTGACAATACTAACACGTACAATGATGATACAGTAGCACAGACATTTCTGAACCTTTCCCCAGACGAGCAGAAATTAGCTGGTATATACATGATTCAGCATCTCATCACGTTATACAGACAACAACATTCTGATCCAGGTCCCTTACCGGATACATTAGAAGCACTACTTATGAATAGATGGAGAGGCCTATGTACCAGATTAATTCAAATAATTCTAGAACAACGACGTAAATATAACGCTTTCTTAGGCCCACAATATGTTTCAGCTCAGCCACCAGAAAGAAAAATGTGTCACTTTGAGCATTTCGACAGACAGAATCCCTTACGAGAAGTACACCCAGTTATGGGTACTAATAACACCTTGGAACGTGTGTTTGTGTACACACCTTTAACAAAGTTAGAATTGTTAGAAATGAAGAAACTAGTACCCTGTCATGATAAAGACCCTGCAGGTTTTCACAGAGAACTTAAAGACATGTTACTCATGGGAGATTACACGTATACAGACATTATGAAATTGTTAAAAGTGCTGCTGCCTACTGGCATCTACGAGAAACTCAAGGAAAAAGAATGGGAGGTGGGAGATAAAAAGATTATATGGACTGAAATAGAAGACGAGGAAAAAGGTCGTACCCCAGGGGTAGGCCTTGGGGACAAAGCTAAAGCCTTACCAGGTCTAATAGTACAGGTCTTGCCAAGATTATTGACAACTAAAAAGGAAGACGGACGCAATCTCAGCCTGTAAACAGAAACACGATGAAGATACCAGTGACTTCTATTCAAGATTCGAGAAATGTTTCATTATTAATAGTGGCCTAAAACCAGGTAGCGAGTCGTACCCGCATCTTTTTGTAACAAAGTTAGTCGAGAATTCCCTGACATCAGTTAAGAACCGTGTATATAAAGTTGAAAGTACATGGCAAGCAAATACGCCATCCCAGATGTTACAAATGTTACAATACCACCAGAACAGAATTAGAGAAGAACAGGATCACGAACAGAGACGTATGAAAGACACAAAAATGAAAATGTTAGTGGCCCAGTCGGTTCCAGCCGACGGCCAGAGAAAGGGTACGACCCAGACAGGTAATTCAGCAGCTCCCGTTAAAGGGACATGCAACTATTGCAAACAGCCAGGTCACTACGTACATGAATGTCCAGTCCTGAAACACAATATAGCAACAGGTAAAACTAAAGAAAGACCGCATCCGCCTAGACAAGACCAGGTCCAGCAACAGACTTCACAGAATTCCCAACCTATGCATGCTTCACCACATACAGCACAGACCGCAGCGGTATCACAGCCACAGCCACAGCCCATTGCCGCGACACAGCAAGTTTCACGACAGATGAACCAGTATGCCCAATCTGATTATCCCGATTATCAGCGATACACATGAAACAGCCTAGAGAGGGAGGTTGGCTTGCCTCTTATTGAGATTCCTGTAAATCAAGAGGGTCCTTACGTACACAGTCAAGTATTGGGAAAAGACAGAAAGTTTTTAATTGACACAGGGGCAAGCCGCACAACAATCAGCCATAATGAAGTCCCAGGGGCACCCCTCTCAGGCTCACAGAATGTTTCCCTTGGCTTTTCAGGACAGCCTATTGTAAATGAGGTATCGAAACCAGTCCCCCTGGCTGTGGGTCCATTATCACGCATTACAGACTTGTTACTCACGAAATCATGTCCAGAAAACCTGTTAGGTATCAAAACATTGAAGGCTCTAGGAGCTGTGATATGTTGTTCTCCGGAAGGAGTTAGACTTTTTCTGCGTGACTTTAAGGGTCACTATGTATTACGAGAGTTTGATGTCAGATTGAAAAATGTACCGAAGCACCTGTGGGCACAAGGCCCGACCGATGTAGGTTGCATGCACATCACACCATACCGTGTTACACTCAAACCAGGAATTGTTTTGCCGCGAATCAGACAATACAAGTTACCACCCGATGCTGTAGTGGCTTTACTGGAAATCATTGAAGAGCTCATTGCCCAAGGAGTGGTCGTAGAAACCGACTCCAATATCTGTAATTCCCCTATCATTCCGATTCTTAAACGTACTGATCCCAATGCACCGCCAGTGTATCGGCTGGTGATTGATTTACGAGAACTGAATAAATGCATTGTTCCACAGTACCCTGTGGTTCCCGACATCTCATCCCTATTGACCGCTATTGATTCAGAAGCAGCGTTCTTTACTGTAATTGACCTCAAGAACGCCTTCTTCAGTGTCCCAATTTGATCCAGAGAGCCAATACCTCTTCGGATTCAGTTTAAATGGACGAAGTTTCAAATTTTCACGCGCACCTCAAGGATTCACAGAAAGCCCCAGCATCTATAGTCAAGCACTGAAAAGACAACTTGATTGTATCCAAATGCCAGTTAACACCGCCTTACTACAATACGTCGATGATCTGCTGATCACCGCACGAAGTGAACCCGAATGTGAACAAGCATCACTGACTGTTTTACATTTTCTGGCCGACAAGGGACACAAGGTGTCTCCTTCGAAGCTACAATTCTGTGTTCAGCAAGTTGTGTACTTGGGTCACTTGCTGTCCAAAGTGGGGAGACAGCTCACACCTGACCGCATCCAGTTAATTATAAATATGCCACAACCCCAGACACAAAAGGAAGTGCGGGCCTTTATAGGCCTCACCTCGTACTGCAGACAATGGATTCCTCAATATGCATTTCTAGCTAAACCACTCATTCAGTTGACAACACAGGAGGCAGCGACTTCGACTGCCCTCCCTTGGACTCAGGAACATACACAGGCCTTTGAGGAATTAAAGAAAGCTTTATGTCAAGCACCAGTTTTAGCGACACCATGTTACAGCAAACCTTTTACACTTTTTGTTACAGAACGTGATGGTACAGCGTTGTCTGTCCTCACTCAAGATCAAGCAGGTTCACATAAGCCTTGTGCTTATTTTTCAAGTACATTGGATTCAGTAGCCCAGGCGCTCCCTGCATGCTTAAAGTCAGTTGCAGCGACAGCCTTAGCAATCAGACAGAGCGACTCAATCGTATTAGGACATCCATTAACAGTACAAGTTCCACATTCTGTAGAGGTTCTTTTAAACCGAACCCAGACTCAACACTTGACTATAGCACGACTGACAGGTTATGAATTGACGCTATTCCAGCCACATATAGAAATCAGACGCTGTAACATTCTGAATCCTGCAACATTGTTACCCTCGATTATGACAAATTCAGCCCCGCATGATTGTATAGAGATCATTAATGCAGTAACAAAGCCCCGACGAGACTTAACAGATGTTCCACTGACAAATCCAGACCTGACACTTTACGTGGATGGTTCATGTATGAGAACAAACACAGGAGAATTAGTGGCCGCGTATGCAGTGACCACTGAAACTGAAGTCAAAGAAACATATCGTATTGATACACTGTCCGCTCAAGCAGCAGAGCTCATCGCTCTGACCCGAGCCTGTATACTAGCCAAGAACAGAAATGTTAACATATACACAGATTCACGTTATGCTTTCGGAGTCGTACACGACTTCGGAGTGTTATGGCAAGAACGAGGTTTCCTGACCTCTCACGGTGCCAAGATCCAACACGGTCCCCTCATTCAAGCACTATTAGAAGCAATACATCTGCCTTCAGGCATATCCATCATGAAGTGTAAAGCACATACTAAAGTTACAGATTCCATTTCCCAGGGTAACGACCTGGCAGACCAAACAGCAAAACATACAGCATTGACTCACACCCAGACAACTGATGTGACAAAGACAATAGTGCCGACACATTGTATGACAGTTAGGGATCCCACACTAGACATAATAGATATTCAGACACATGCTACTCCAGATGAAATCAAGAAATGGACTGAACTAGGAGGGATCCAGACAGATCAAGGATGGATGACGAAGGGAAAATCTACATGGTTTCTCCCCGACTCTATGGTTCAAGTCATAATAAATACAGCACATAGTCCAGCACACCTAGGAGAAAAAGCTATGTTAGACAGTTTACAGAATCTATGGTACAACAAACATTTACGAGCAGCCGCAAAACAGAAAGTGCGTACTTGCATGATCTGTTGTCAGTTCAATCCAGGTAAAAGCGTCCCTGTAGAGCAAGGTGGATTTCATCCTCCTGATCACCCTTTTGAAGTCCTCCAGATGGATTATATCCAGATGGACCGTTGTCGAGGATTCAAGTATGTCCTCGTAGTTGTTTGTGCACTTTCACGTTGGACCGAAGCATATCCAGTCCCAGATTACACTGCCCCGACCACTGCCAGGCAGCTGGTTCGAGAATTCTTCCCACGGTACGGCTTGCCTCGTATCGTGTACTCAGATAACGGACAGCCATTCTCATCCGAGCTCATGAAGCAGGTTTCACTTCTGCTAGGATATCAGTGGAAATTCCATTGTGTCCGACACCCCGAGGCAGCTGGCCTTGTAGAAAGACATAACCAGACACTGAAAACACGCCTTGCTAAAATATGTAAAGAGAAAGGGGTCGACTGGATAGTCGTCCTGCCAGTTGCACTGTTCTATATGAGAATGGTTCCCCATTCGAGATCAGGACTATCCCCGTATGAGGTGGTCTTTGGCCGACCACCAAATATGTGGGGGACGCCCATGCCTAAGAAAATTACCGATGTTGATTGTAATATGCTGACAGATTACCTTGCCTCCTTGATGTCTGCACTCCAATCATGTCGTTCACAGGTTGCCGCAGCCTTTCCCGACAACACTGATGTAAAGCCACACGACGTCCGTCCCGGTGACACTGTGTTGATTCGCAACTTCGACAGAAAAAGCCCGCTGGAGCCCCGCTGGAAGGAGTCGAAGATCGTCCTTCTGACCACGAGGACGGCAATTAAAGTGGAGTGCCGAAAAGGGTGGATCCACATGAGTCATATTAAAAAATGTAATGAACTGTTGCCAGAGACTGACTCGTCCACCCCCTCAAAGGGCTGCCTCGATACTAGTGACTTTAAAGTTCCCAAGAGAGAGAATACTCCCCAAGAGGAGTATAAAAAGAAACTACGGTCTAGCAAGTCAGACAGTTTAATTGTTTAAGTCCTCCCCTAGGTGAATCGGTTAAATTAGTTTCTGACATGTATCCCCTAGACCGAGATAGAGAGAGAGAGAGACAACTCAAGAAACGTGCATATTGTAAATCACTCCGTAGTCACTGTATAGTGACATTATTGGTTATGTTTTTTCTAAGTCTTGTGATTATTGTTACCAGTATATTGCTGCCTATATATTACCCTATCTTCAAGCGTGAACAATCTGCTTACAATGTCACTGCCGAACATTCTTTTAGCGAATTACCCCCTCATGAATTATCTTACAGACTTGCGCTGCGCAACAACACATTCATTAGTATGTTACATCACTCCCATCAGACTAATAATGCTACAAACTGTTGGATATGTGGCCGACTCCCTCCCTATCAGAAATACAAGGGAGTTCTGCCCCTCTTTCCGTACCCGTTCACACACAATGGCTCATGTGGAGCATGGTTTAGAATAATTAATTCCTTAGATCCTGATATTGATGTTTTCGAAGGAAATTGGGTTTGGGGAAACCTGAACTTAGTTCTGCTTAACGCCTGTTATCCCGACAAAAAGGGACTTCCTACTAGAATAGGAACTGATCTAGAAAATGAAGTATATGGATTAGGTAATTATACAATTAACCTTATGATTCTTACTGTTGAATCCGAAGCTGCACCAGTTCTCCCTGCTATGTCAGTACTACCAGTCACAGGTGACTTATGTGTTAGAAAGAAGGGTTCAGTTCACTTAGGTCATAGTAAATGTACTACTGTGGTCGAATTCAGTGATCAAGGCAAGTCTTCCTTTAGAGCTACTCATCATTCCTACTTTGTTTGTGGCCATACCGCATACATACGCTTACCTCCAGATTGGGATGGTACCTGTTACATTGCATTCCTTCTGCCACCTGTTTTTCTAGCCCCTCCTGATTACCACAGAAATACAAATCTAGTAAAGAATAGACTCCGAAGAGATCTCCCGATTGTCGACTATACCGAAACGGCATGGGAGCAATATACAGACTTCAATAAAGGTTTCTTCCCCTACTTAGGTACCGTCTTTAATAGTAAACTGATACGAAGATTAACTAGAACACTCGAAGCAGTAGTGAATGAAACTACCTCCGCTCTAGGCAACTTAACAGAGGAGCAATCTGCCATGCGGGTTGTGGTTCTCCAAAATCGTCTTGTTATTGAAGTCATCCTAGCAGATAGGGGCGGAGCTTGTAAGGTCATCGGGTCAAGTTGCTGTGTTTTCATTCCAGAAAACGCGCCAACAGTATATAAAGCTATCACACGTCTTCATAAAATTGCAAGTTTGATACATCAGAATCCAGGCACCTGGACTTGGTCCGGTTGGTTCTGGACAACATTGACCGCTTGGGGATGGAAGATCCTATCCTTCCTAGGCATTGCCCTTGTCATAGTATTCAGTTGCTGCCTGTGCCTACAGTGTGGGCCAGCGATTTGTGGTCTGTGCGCCACTTCATGTATTCCACATTCCAGTTTTCACTCAAAACGCGAAAAGAAGAAAGAAGAGCAAATGATGTTACAAGAACAGACTGATCGATTTATGAGGATCGATATATCATGAAGGGTCCGTAGGGAACAAGGAGGGAATGAGGAAATATAAATTTTATGGTCAAGAAATGTTCCCTAACGTGTACCCCACCGTCTCCATGTACGAGCTTAAAGTGCATGTAACTTCCCTCCTGTGTCAGCTATGAAGACGCAAATACATTTGCGTCCAACGTTAACATGTCCTCTTTCAGATCCACCCTGAACGGGTTGAATATTCTGTTCCTAAGTATGCCATGCCAACGTCTTTTTGTGGTGTACTTTACACGTTTTTCAGCTCTGGCGAAGTAGGCCCTGAATTCTGCCATCGAGCCTTTTCCTGCCTTCTGACTCTGAACGCCTCAGCCTGGGCTGCCTCTGTACCCGGGACCTCTGCCTTACTCCCTGCGCGGCTAACGGCGCTTAGCTTAGCCTGCTGCCTGCCAAGACTGTATTCAACCTTCGAATTATCTGCTCCGCTCCTCAAACATACATTCCTGCCTACTAGTTCAAGTAAACATCCTTCCAGCTGCAGAGCAAAGGGCCCAGCCTCACTGTCTCCGTGCAAGTAATTCATAGCTTCTGTTACCATGGTAGGCCCATGCCCCCTCGCATCTCATGCAGACACGTAGACGCTTATACACGCACTCACAGTCAGTATAGAATAGCCTCTGCCCAAGAGACCTTTCCCTCTAGATAATATGGTTCCCAAACATCAGATATCAGATATGATATAGGTACGAGTTGATCTGACATGCCAGACTTCTGTCTCTTTCCGCTAGTGTAAATGTCAAGTCCCCTGCACCCTCCAGCTCCACGTCAATCACACGTCATGCAGCTGCGCGCGCATCCAGACCTCAGATTTCTGCTGACATTGCAAGATTCTGCTATGTACCCACCTACTTGTGACGCTTACATGTGACGTTTCTTGTTCACGCCTAGTTCACGCCTTTTTGATTACGTATTGCTAACACGTGTGTGTTGTTATCTTGTTTCTCTCAGCTGTTACGCCTACTGTATTGGTATTCATTATATGGTTTAAGTATAAAAGTTATGTCTTGTCAATAAAGTATGCTCTATCCTTTCCTGCACCCCAGTGGTGTCAGGAACCCGATATCCGGTACCAGAACCATTCCTTTTTAAGGAATAAAACCCCTAAGAACTCTAACACCACGGACTCTGCGTCTTTCTTTCCGATTGAGTTATTTTTGTTTAAGTACTTACCTGCATAGAAATTAGGACGGTAAATCAAATATTTACCACAAACTGGAGCTGAACACTGCAATGTCATCCAGGTAGGCGGCACTAAAATCCTCTAGTCCAGCCAACACCTGGTTGACCAACCTCTGAAAGGTGGCAGGGGCATTCTTCATCCCAAAGGGCATAACCCGGGATTGGTAGTGCCCATCTGGTGTGGAGAATGCGGACCTCTCCTTAGCCCCATCAGTCAAGGCGATCTGCCAGTACACAGACGTCAAATCAAACGTGCTGAGGTACCGTGCAGCCCCTAACCGATCAATGAGCTCCTCAGCTCTGGGGATGGGGTATGCGTCAGTCCTGGTAACTGAATTGAGCCCTCTGTAGTCCACACAGAACCGGAGTACAGGTGTGGCACCAGGCGTGGCAGTCTTTGGGACCAAGATCACCGGGCTGGCCCAAGGACTGTTTGAGGACTCAATGACCCCTAAAGCAAACATTTTAGAGATTTCCTCCTTAATGTAAGCCCTGACTTTGTCAGTCACTCTGTAAGCCTTGAGCTTCACAGGAGGACTGTCTCCAGTGTCCACATCATGGACGCACCACTCTGTGACACCAGGAACCAAGGAAAATAGATCAGAGAATTGCCCCAACAGCTGGCGACAATCTTGCTGCCTATCAGGGGTCAGTGTGGCAGAGAGCCTGACACAATCCACTGACCCATCTTTCTCTGTTGCAGACAGGTGGTCAGGAAGAGGCTCGGTCTCCTCCTCCATTCCATCATCCGTTGCTAGGAGCATGCCCACTTTGGACATTTCGAAATGGGGCTTAAGGTGGTTAACATGCAGGACCCTCAAGGGGTTCCTGGGAGACTGCAAGTTCACCAGATGAGTGACATCACTCTTGCGCTCCACCACCTCATATGAACCGGTCAACCTGTCATGGCCACAGGGGCCATGACCCAAACTTTCTGTCCAGGTTGAAGCTCAATCAGAGTGGCATTCTGATCGTACCACCGCTTCATTTCCTCCTGACTGGCTTCCAGATTCTATCAAAAGAGAAGAGCCGCTTCATCCGCAGGTCAGCGGGTTGCACAGCCGTATACACATATTGTATCAAAAAATGATGCAATTTAATCCAAATTAATCAATTTTCATCCGTATTTATTTCTCTTGTTTTCACTTTTCTTGTAATTTGTTCCATTCTTAATAATTACGTCAAAAGCAGAACTTTTTTCACAGTTTTTTTGGATGTAAGTAATTCAATGTATTGCCCATCCAATGCATTTCGGTTCTCTAAAAACCTTCATCAGGAGTGTCTGTAAAATTTATAGAAATATACACATTAAGTTTCATTTGCATCCCTCAACTGCTGTCTCATAATCCCCCACTTCGTTATGCTGATTATATTAAACATTTTATGTCACCCATGTTTGTGCTAAACCCCTATGTCCACCCACGCTGTGAGTGCCTTCCCTAGTCAGAACCAAATAACACCACCGCCCGAAAACATCCTCATTCTGTAACTTATATGGTGATTAGAACGAACCCGTCCCCTTTACAAACGTACCGCTTCTCTATCCTATCATCAGTTCGCCACCTAGTCCTACCCCTTGCATACCTGATTTGTACATTGCAGCGTTTTAACCTCCTCTACCGTCCTCGTAATCGCTACTAATGAGCATGCAGTTCGTCCCAGATTCAAATAGTTGTAATCCTCCCCACCTCTACAGTCATAGGTGCAAAACTGCCCACTTGTCCTGTTCCACCTCCCGTTCTCACTCTGTGGTTCCTTTGCCTTCACCAAACTCGGTTCCCCACAATCCTACATTAATCTTGTAGAAACGCCCAAATCAATCTCCCCTGACAAATAGTGCATTGTTATAACATAAAATCCACAACAATTCAACATCTAAAATATAAATCCGTGCATCCTCCGTGAAATACAAGTGAACTGTCCTTATTGACATATATCTCTACAACAAGTTGAAACGGCTGCTTTTGACGTACTCCACGTTGTTAATGTTTACAAGTTCAATTTTATCATTTCCTGACGGGGTGCTGCCGGAAAGTGAAACAGTATTTATGACAACACTATGAAAAGTCATCCGAAGCACACCCTCACTGCTATTTGATTCCAAATGTTTCAGTGATCCTTTTAATCGTTTTGGCGTGCATGCACCCGTGAACGTGCGCCGTTTCTTTTCGCACCTAGGCATCATACTATCAAAAGAGAAGACCCGCTTCATCCGCAGGTCAGCGGGTTGCACAGTCGTATACACATATTGTATCCAAAAATGATGCAATTTAATCCAAATTAATCCATTTTCATCCGTATTTATTTCTCTTGTTTTCACTTTTCTTGTCATTTGTTCCATTCTTAATAATTACGTCAAAAGCAGAACTTTTATCACAGTTTTTTGGGATTTAAGTAATTCAATGTATTGCCCATCCAGGCCTATACTAGAACATTTTACTGAGTTCGTTTCCACTTTAAAACCAGATCTTCAATCTCAATGCATTTCCGTTCTCTAAAAACCTTCATCAGGAGTGTCTGTAAAATTTATAGAAATATACACATTAAGTTTCATTTGCATCCCTCAACTGGTGTCTCATAATCCCCCTACTTCATAATGCTGATTATAATAAACATTTTATGTCACCCATGTTTGTGCTAAACCCCTATGTCCACCCACGCTGTGAGTGCCTTCCCTAGTCAGAACCAAATAACACCACCCCCCGAAAACATCCTCATGCTGACACTTATATGGTGATTAGAACGAACCCGTCCCCTTTACTAACGTACCACTTCTCTATCCTATCATCAGTTCGCCACCTAGTCCTACGAAGTGGGGGATTATGAGACACCAGTTGAGGGATGCAAATGAAACTTAATGTGTATATTTCTATAAATTTTACAGACACTCCTGATGAAGGTTTTTAGAGAACCAAAATGCATTGAGATTGAAGATCTGGTTTTAAAGTGGAAACGAACTCAGTAAAATGTTCAAGTATAGGCCTGGATGGGCAATACATTGAATTGCTTACATCCCAAAAAACTGTGATAAAAGTTCTGCTTTTGACGTAATTATTAAGAATGCAACAAATGACAAGAAAAGTGAAAACAAGAGAAATAAATACGGCTGAAAATGGATTAATTTGGATTAAATTGCATAATTTTTAGATACAATATGTGTATACGGCTGTGCAACCCGCTGACCTGCGGATGAAGCGGGTCTTCTCTTTTGATAGTATGATGCCTAGGTGCGAAAAGGAACGGCACACGTTCACTGGTGCATGCACGCCAAAACGATTGAAAGGATCACTAAAACATTTGGAATCAAATAGCACTGAGGGTGTGCTTCGGATGACTTTTCATAGTGCTGGCTTCCAGATTCGCCTGAGCTAGATCTCTGAATCGCCGAGTCTGGTTCCTGAAGGCCAGCATGTAGCTATATACATCCTGGGGAGGTTTCCGGGGAGATTGCTCCCAGCCTTCCTTGACCAGACTCAAAGGTCCTCTTACCGGGTGACCATACAAAAGCTCAAAGGGGCTGAACCCTAGGGACTTTTGTGGAACCTGACGGTAGCAAACAGAACGTATGGCAAGAGGACATCACACTTACGCCTCATTGGTTCCTCAAGACCCATGATCATGCCTTTGAGGGTCCTGTTGAATCTTTCAACCAGCTCATTTCCTTGTGGGTGGTAAGGAGCGATGAACTTGTAGGTAACACCACACTCCTTCCACAGAGACTTCATATAATTAGAAATGAAGTTGGTACCTCGGTCAAACACTACCTCTCTGGGGATCCCCACATGGGAGAAGATCTCCATCAGTGCACGTCCCACCACGGGGACCGTGACTGTCCTGAGCGGAATGGCTTCCTGGTACCGGGTAGCATGGTCCACCAAGATCAGGAAAAACCTGTTGCCCATGGCTGTCTTGGGGTCCAGTGACCCCACAATGTCAATGCCCATCCATTCAAAGGGGGCACTGACTACAGGGAAAGGTTGGAGAGGGCCTTGTGCCTCCTTCCACTTTTCCCACTTGCCTGGCAAATTTGACAGGTCCTACAATGAGTATCTGAACTCTTCCGCATCTGGGGCCAATAAAAGTGGGAGGCAAGCCTTTCAAAGGCCTTGTTCTGCCCCAGATGACCAGCTAAAGGAACATCATGAGCCAAACACAGTAGGAAGGCTCTGAAGCACTGGGGTACCACCATCACACGGCTGACCCAGGCTCAGCAACCTTAGGCTCGCTATACAGGAGACCGTTCTCCCAGTAGATCTAATGTGATCCAGACTGATCACCTGCTGCCTGGTTTGTGGCCTGTTGCCTCAAACCCACAAGAGAAGGGCACTTTTGCTGCTCTTTGCAAAATTCCTCCCTGGAGGGACCCGCTTCTTGCTGCCAATGGGTCAGCTCAGGTAGGTTCGCCAGTTCAGAAACTTGCTCCCCTGTAGGTTCCAGAGCATCCCCCTCAAGGTCTGCCTGCTCCTGGACCATGGGAACAATGGGGGCTGGTTTTCCCTCGCCCCCTACCTCTTCTCTTTAAGGCAGGTCTCTGGGCCATACTTTCAGGCTCCATGGTCTCTTGAACAACCTTAGCTGCCATAGACCGAGTGGTCACACATGCCCACTCAGGCAGACCCAACATCTCTAAATGCGCCTTCTTCTCCACCTTAGCCCAGGGGGAGCTTTCCAAATCATGGCCTAACAGACAATCAACAGGCATGGATGGCCTCACAGCTACTTGAAGAGTACCAGAGACGCCCCCCACTCAAAGGGAACTTGAGCCACCTTGCAATGGCTCTCTGTGTTGTCAGCAGCAACAACTGGGAAGAATGCATTGGGGACCACCTGCTCTTTAGACACAAAGTGACACTTGACAGCTGTCACACTTGCTCCTGTGTCTCTCAGAGCCTCCACTCTATGGCCATTTATGGGCACCCACTGCCTGTATTACTTAGTGTTATCAGCTGAGTTCTAGGGACCATCTTAAAGTCTCCTAATGAGACACAGGACATTTCTGCAGGACCCCACCCACCTTGGGCACCCATCTCCTCCCCACCCAGGGCTACACTGGCCATATGACGGGGTGGTGCACGGGGTGGCACATACTGACCCTTTTGGGGACACTGGGGATCATACCAACGGTGCCCCACCTGCTTACACTGAAAGCAGGTAACAGGCCCCCTATGAACAGGTTTACCTGTCGGGGGTCCTGACGTCTTCTCATGGGTAGGCTGCAAACCCTTACCTTGATTCCTTTGGGAATTACTTTGGGGAACTTTCTGGAACTCCCTCTGTTTACCCTTGTCCTCCCGACTCTTCTGCTCGGGACCCTGCCCACCTTTGGCGGAGTCTCCCACAAGACCCTTGTGGACCCTGGTACTGACCCAGCGGTCCGCCTCTTCAGCAGGCATTCTAGGGTTAGTCAACTTGCTATCAATAAGGTACTGGTGTAGCTCTGGAGAACAATTAGCAGACAAGTGCTCCCTAGCAATAAAATCATAGAGCGCTTGAAAATTATCCACATTGCTACCCCTCACCCAACCATCCATAGCTCTGCAAAAGAAAGACACATATTCTACCCAAGTGGTTCCCTCCAACTTCTTACAATTCCTGAACCTCTGTCTATAGAGTTCTGGAGTTAAATCATACCTTGTTATCAGTGCTTCTTTCATGTGGGCATAATACATCCTATGATCACTGGGCAAGTCTAACAAAGTATCCCTACCTTCAGTTAAAAAGCAGCCCCACAACCCCGCTCCCCAATCCTTCTCAGGGACCCGGTGGGCCAACATTGCTATCTCATAGGCTGCAAACCACTGCTCAATATCTTCACTTTTGTGGAAATCTTTGATGACATCCTTGGGAATATGTATCCTACCTTCTGAAGGCACAGATGGTGTGCTGCCCCCAGAGGGATTGATTTCTAAGCCCTTGGCCTTGATCTCTAGCTTACTCAACATCCTCTCATGTTCCATTCTCATTCTCTGTCTTTCCAAAGACAACTTGTTATTCTCTGTTTCAATCTGACTCTCCATTTTAAGCTTAGCCAACTCCAGCTTCAGGGCCCTATTTCTCTCCCTGTCTTCCAACTCTCTGGGGGACAGGCCTTTGGAAGCGATACTGCTTCCAGGTGGAGAGAGTCCCCCTCCCCTAGCTGAAAACACTGGCCTCTCAATAGGCCAATCTGCATCCACAATTGGCTCCACCACAAGATCAGGGGCATTTCTTGCTTCTACCCAGGCCCTCAGCGCCTTTTGGTAGTCATCCTTTTCTAGAAATGCCTAGTGTAGGAACTTTCATTTCCTGCACAGATGTTTGAGCTGTTTCATAGTGTAGGTATTTAACCTCTCTTCCTCAAATTCAAGATCCATATATGCAACAGATGCTGGTTTACTCATGGTAGTAAAAAATTTGGAATTTTCAGGAAAAACTAACAGTCCAAGGAAAAAGATTCCTAAAAAAAAGTATGTGGTCGTGTTTGTTCTGCACTCACTAGTAGTGTACACCAATCACTGTATATGAGACACAAATGCAAAGTCCAAATCCTCACCGCTGACCACCAATGTTGGATCTGGGGGTCTCTAGTTGGCAATGGTATTCACCTTTGTCCAATTAGGAACCCTTACTTCTAAGTCAGGATAAGGGGATTACACTGCTTAATAACCCCTGCTCACCCTCTTGGTAGCTTGGCACGAGCAGACCGGCTTATCTCAGAGGCAGTGTGTTAAGCATTTGTGATTATACACAGTAATACAGTGAAAACACTGCAGATGGACGCAACACAGGTTTTATAAAATAAGTATTCTTTATATATACTTAACACAAGACCACAAACGAGAAACATCCACAATACTACACTTAATATTGTTTAGTTCAAGTTGATGATAAATGCGACAAAGTTCTCAACAAAGTACCTGGATGCGTAACGCAAAGTAAAGAAAAGGCTCGCAAAAGGGGAGATGCGTCGGTTCCGTGATCCGGGAGAGATGATGCGTCGTGCCTCAATCCTTGCGCAGAATAGGGGATGCGTCGTAATACTTGCCAATGCGGAGGTGATGCTTAGATTCTCAGCCTGCGGGCCCGTTGCGGTTAGCAAGACGGCACCTTGATGCGATGTGATGATCCTAATGCGATGCAAGAAGATGGCGCCCTTGACGCGGCGATGCGATAACGATGCGTAGACGCCCTGGCAGCCTTGCGACGACTCTGTACTTTGGAGCCGTGACAGGCCCTGCGACACGCTTCTCCGGTGATGCAATGGCGACTCTCTTGATGGCGTCATGCTTCTCCGGTGATGCGACAGCAGGCAACTTCGATGAACCACGCTTCCAGGGAGATGTGGCGAAGGCTCGCTACTCCGGCGATGCGACGATCTCGGCTCGCTTCTTCTCGATGCGTCGCACTTCCAGCTCCCAGGCGACACGCAAATGCCTGGAGTCAGAATTCCTAGCAAGGAAATTGAGAGGAGAGCTGGAGATGAAGTCTGTTGACCCTGAGACTTCCGCAGAAGTCAAGCACAGTTCAAGCCCTTGGAGAATATTCTGTAAATGATGAAAGTCCTTAAAAAGTTCCTTCTCCTTTCCTTGGCAATGAAGCAACCAACCACTGCAGGCCAACCCAGCAAACAGCACACTGGCAGAGGGGTAGTAAAAACTCTTGCAACTTCCTTGGTTCTTCTCCTTGGCAAAAGGTTTTTTGTTCCAGAAGTGACCTAATTTCTTGGGATCAGGGTCCCAATATTTATACCCCAAAATCCTTTGTTCTCTGAAGGCAGATAGTCCAAACCAGTTCCTGAGCACTTTGTTTACATGACTTTCTTTCACTGTGCAGGGCAGAGGCATCAGCCGCCCCACAGGAGGTGGAGCCAGCACAGGGAGGGAAGATACAGCTCTGTAGCACTTTGTTGACAATATTCCTTTTCTCATTTCACAGTGCAGGGCAGAGACATCAGACAAGCCACAGCAGGTGACGCCAGCATTGTAGAGGGAAGGCCCAGCCCTATTCAGGTCCCAGTAGCAACTCCTACCTCCCATCTAGATGCAGATCTCTCTATTCACCACTGGGCTGCCCCAGCCTGTATCCTGGAATCCCCCAGCCCTGTCACTCACTAACCCAGACAAGGAATACACAACCTAGCAGAGGCGGGCCTGGACAGTTAGGCAAGAAAATACCTACTTTCTAAAAGTGGTATTTTCAAACACAGAATATTAAAACCAACTTTACTAAAAGATGTATTTTATCATTCTGAGTTCAGGCATACTAAATACGAATTTCTACTATGTTCCCTGAGTCAGTTAGGATTATAAGAACGTAATAATCTAACTGCCCATTCTAGCCTATAGAGAACAGGTAGCCTTCAATAGTGAAAAGCGGAAATGGCTGTAATTCACTACTAGGACATGCTACACACAACAGAGTATGTCCTACCTTGTACTTACAACACACCCTCCCCTGGGCGTACCATAGGGGTGTCTAACATGAAGCAAAGGGAAGGTTTAGGGACTGACAAGTGGGTGCACTTGGCCAAGTCGACATGGCAGTGCTAGACTGCACACAGGCCTTGCATTGGCAGGCCTGAGACACACTTTACAAGCTGCTTCTGTGGGTGGCACAACCAGTGCTGCAAGCCCACCATCAGCATTTGATTTACAAGCCCTGGGCACACCTGGTGCACTGTACTAGGGGCTGACAGATATAGCAAATAACCCAATCATGGAATAACCAATTATTACATTCATTTAACATAGGGAGCACTTGCACTGTGGCACTGATGTGGCACAGTGCCCGAAGCATAAAACCAGCAAACACATATCAAAACAGAGGAGGCAATCCATCAAAAATGCAACAGAGACTCACGCCAATAATGCCAGGTCTAACTATTACTAAAACCATTTTTAGTTTGAGCCTATGGCGGCAGTGCACATTCGCTGCGAGCTCTGCGAGACATGCAGTAATGGAGTAGGCAGTGGAAGCTCCGCCCACACTCCGCCTATGTTTTTAATTGGTTTGTGTCATTGTCTTATGTAAATACTGCCTTCTGATTGATTATGAGGCTTGTTAGTCCCTCCTTATTATGGCCATGTTGTCATTTGTATCCTTCCATGGATGCTGGCCCCTTTACTTCGAGTGTTGCACTGTATGTGTAATTTAGATTGTGAGCACTATTTTCTTTAATAAGGTTCTCTTACTGCCGGTGCCTTCCCCACTACCGCAGTCTGTGCCTTCTTGCCCCCCCTTGCCCACACTCTGGTGTTCGTGCCTTCTCGCCCCCGCCCGCACTCCCGTTTGCAATGCAATAGGTCTCCTGTAAATACGAGTCCTCTTGCATTGCAAATGTTTGTTTTAAATTACCTTCTCATATATGAGATTGATTGTGATTGGTGTGCTCTTTGTCTGAGCAGCTAAAGTGTTAACAGAAGGTTTAGTTGACTCAAATGGTTTACCTTTCGAGCATGAGGCCAGGTGCTACCCTGACGTTAAAGCACTGTGTAGAAAATTGAGTTGCCACTGGTATTTGTGTTTTTTCACTCCGGTGTGGGCGCTTGTTTTCGGCATACATTTTTATGAATGCCAGTTCTGCCTTTACGAAGGGTTTGAAATGCATAATTTCCAGTGATTGCCTTGGCCCTCACAACATGTTACCTCCCAAGACGTCAACGCGCATGTTTGAGATATTTCTGAATTGTGGCCTCCAGCAATGGGTTCATGAGTTGCAAATTATGAAAGATTTAAGTCTAGTTATCAGACTCTTTGTGATAGTCAGGAGCAGCGCTGAGAGCTTCCTCCATCATCATGAGGCTTCCATATCCTCAAAGCAAGACAGAGTGTTCAAAAAATGCCTTGCCTTGAACTGCCCATCTTTGAAGAAATATTGCTTTGATGGAGACAGGACCATAAGAAATATTTGGTTCACAAACTCTGAATTTTAGTCTTAGCATATCTAAATAAAAGTCCCAGATCTTACTGGGCCCTAAGCCATAGGTAAAGAATTCATTAGAAGCTGCAAATCTCAAGCAATTTATATTTCATTAATTTCAATAAATCTTTTTAGGAATCAATGATGAGATTCTGGTGTGATGTTTAAGAATTTTATTAAAGTCTTTTAGTATATCTTCTTAATTAACTCAGCAATTCAACAATAGTATAATACAGAACATAATGCATAAAGCGCATTCCAATTAATAAAAATCTCTATTTTAAATCTCAAGGCAAGGAAAGTATCTTTGAACCCTTAAAGAGTTCGAAATCAAGAGATGAAGGCATAAAGCTTTTATGCAGTCTGTCATTCAGTTATGTACTTCCTGTAAAGAGATTCAAGCTGCAGTTCGGTCTGGACTGTTCCCATGAGGCACATGGTCTAGACTGATTTGCATATGGCTGGGTCCAAACTGGGGTGGCATGGTGAGCAAAAGAACACTGGATTTAACCCAGGTCTCTTGACTGGAGGTGAATGTTTGGTTTGCTCTGCATTCTGTCCATCATCTGTGTGTCTTTTGCTATAAACTAAAGCAAGTAATATGCTGCATGAAATTGCATAAGACGAAAGGAAGTGATAGTATTTCACCTCCTCCTCAGCCAATGTGCACACACATAACAATCCCTGGCATTCAAAGCATATGTATGCCCCTGTACTAACCAAGAGTAAACATTAGTTGAAGAATCTTCTTTCAAGTAGGCTACAAATTATGTTTTCAACTCCTCTACATCATGTGACAGTGTCATGTTAGTAAATGAAAGTACAGATTTGTCTTCCTCGGGTGTAAAATGCATAACCAATAATAATGCTATGGCTATTAATACCATTAGTAAAAATGTAATTCCTACAATAATCCTGCACCTAGTATTGGTTAGAATATATGTGTTTATCCAAAGTCCATACAATTCAGTAACTTTCTTGCAATTATATTTACATTTCTTCTACAAATGTTATCCCTACTCTTCTACTGCAGCCTAGGTAATCTTCTTTTCTTCTTAGCAACTTTTCAACTTTTATTTTAGTCTATTTGCACAGTTCATTCAATGAGTTGGTCAACAAGGGGTTTTTCTTTCTTTTCAAAGTTTTTTTATGATCTTAAGAAAGAAATAGTTTAATTCGAGTTCAGGCAATTCTCTGAACCATTCCAGTAAGTCTGAAATTGGAACATTTGTCATTTGGCTCACATAATAAGTCCATTCAGATGCAAAATACCTTCAATTAGTCATTCTTTTGGATCACCTCAGCATTTGATCTCTTTCTGTGTCACTTATACCACTTGACTGTTTCTTTGGTGATTGTAGGTGATGTTTGATCCAATTGACACACTTGATCTTAGCTTCTTTTGCTCATAGACTCTTGGCCATTCAGCATTAAAAGTTATTTCTTGTCTTGATATAGCGCTGGTGCCTTCTCATGGATCTTGCAACTTCTGTTCAACTTGTAATGCTGCACAAAACATCTTGAGGATCTCATTATTAAAATGAGTTCCTCGATCTAAGTCAAGAAAAACCGGTATTCTGTATTGGGGACCAGTTCTCCATGTTGAGTAGGCTTCCACCGAACGGGCAAAGATACTCATTATAATCAGGACATACCTCAGCCCATTACAAACAGGCATCTGGATAACATCCATTTGCATCCTCCTAAAAGGACTGCCCAGACTCCATATGCTACTAAGTGTAACTGATGTTCTTTTTCCTGCATTTATCTGTATGCATGCTATACAATGGTGACATAGACCCTCTGCAAGCATCCTAATTCTAAAGTTAACTATGAAAGTGTTGTGTCGTGTGTGGCAACACGCTGTCTGGTAACAATGGTCTCCCATCTGCTAAAATCCAATTGTCATTTGTATTTTGTCCACATCCTGCACTGATTTAAGCCTGTTGTGACATTTTCTTGCAAACTCTTGAGTTTTTTCCATGTATCAGCTACAGACATCAACAAGGAAAAGACAGCATCTTCTTGAGATTCGTCTGTGAATATTCCATTAAATATGCAAGCCACTATAGCACAATAACGTGCTACTTTGGTAGCATATCTGTTGCCAACTATGACAAAGTTATTGCCACTTTGGTGAGCTGCACAATTAACTACAGCAAGTTCGATGGGGAGTTGCAATACATCCAGTAACCTCTTGACGTGGTCACCATTCCATATTGTTGAGCCCTCTGTGTCATGAATCTTGTTTGTGGCCATTACTGCCCAAAGTCATGGACAACACCAAAGCCATACTGACTATCTGTAATATAGTCACTCTCATTTGGGCGGTTAAATTACAGGCTCTGCTAAGTGCAATTAATTCTGCCACTTGTACCTTGAAGCCAGGAAGCTTCAAATGTCTCTTGGATTGTACCGACAGCATAAGCTGCTCTCAGGAAACTATCATTGGTTCTCAAGCATGAGTCATCCACAAACTTATTTTTTATGTTGGGCCTTGGCTTAGTGCATACCTCCGTGACATCTTTTCAGGAAGGGGCATCGAACTGGCATCAAAGTACTGGGATTTAAAATAGGATACCTTCTCAATTGTACATTATCTGAAACCAGAATCTGTTGTTTATATCTGATTAATTTGTTCTCACTATACTTTTACACCTCTCAAGTCTGAGACTCATTGCAACTGATTTCAGACAATCAGGGAGCCCTGTGGCTACGGGATCAAAGGTAATTGAGAAATAGGCCACAGGCCTTCTTGCTTCACGGTACATCTGTGTAAGCACTGAGAGAGTGCAGCCCTCCCTCTTATTGCAAAACAAAGTAAACCTCTTGGTATAATCTGGCATTCAAAGTGCCGGGACATGACAGAAACGTTCTATCAGCTCTAAGAAAGCTTTCACACCTTTGCATGGAAGTGAATCAGGCACATCTCTTTGCGTCAGCCTTAGCAAAAGCTTTGCCACCAGGGAAAAGTTTGCTATTGTTATGTGGTTACGTAGGCCTCAGACAAGGTACACCACCATTTTACATGTTCATGTTTAAAGTTGACATCTTTCTTAAATGACAACTCTTGACACACATTTGCTTGCACGACCAAATGTGATAGTATTCTCTGAAATGAAATTATGTCCACTGCACAAAATGTTGACGTTTGTTGTTTTCCGCTCAGCGACAGCTCTGCAATGGTTGAATCAATAAGGACGGTCTAACTAGAGCTCTGGCATGGTAACATGGGTGAAGTTTATTATATAAAGAACACCAGTCCTTTGTTTAGACAGAGGACCATTTTGCTGTCTCTGTCAAGGTTGGTCCATGTCGGAATTTCATCCAAGCTGAATTCTGTTCACCTTGCTGAGAAGAACGTTGGCCTGCTCTGCACAAGAACGGGCTCCCAGATAAAACATACCCACGGGTAACTGGGGAGTTAAATTACCTTAAGGTATTCTGGCAGATTCCCACCCCCTCATGCCACTAGGTAAGGAAGCACTAGGTAGGAGCATAGACATAATTATATGTAAGCATATAATCTCTGTAACAGTAAAATTGTTGAATTGTTCATTTTCTTTGCAATTCTTGTAATGCTGATTACTTTGTATTGTTTTCTTCTATTAATCATTGCAGCACATTTATTTTACACAAAAATCCTATTGCGTCAATAAATTCTTTAAATGCTACTTTGAGTATTTCTTGTGCCTCCCTTTGGGCATGCATGAGTTCCTAATGAAAGGGACTGATCTTTTTCCATGATTTCCTTGGGGAGTCATAGTTGTTATGTTCTGAGGTGGTACATACCATCTGGTACCTTGTAGGTTTATCGGTCCAAATGGTGCACTGTGAGCTAACCAGGACTAAGGCCAACATATCCTGATGGTGGACTAGTCTCGCACAGTTTTGACGTTTATGTTGTCCAAATGCACAGTCTTATTGAAATAGTATGAACCATATGCCATGGCACCACCAATGTTCTAGCTTGGGCACTTATTTAATGGATCTCCTGAGTAGATTTATTTTGTGTGTCCAAAGACCCTACTCACCAATTAACCGGGGAGGTCCATGGTGTTAGGGAAAAATCATCCTCAGTTAAGTAAGGAACCCCTATTTCTGCCTGTAGGTTGTTCAAGCTTAAACCTTTAAAAGGATTACCCCACAAAAGTTACCCTCTCTGAATTTCATATATTCAAATGGCTAATCCAGCATAGGTGGTTTTACCACTAAATTGCAGACATGCAATAACACAAACTTCATTACAACATGGGCTCATTCTTTTTGGTGGGTATGTTACATTTGTGGTGGAGGCCCACGAAGCATACAGAACAGAGGTATTCTTTTCATGGGTCATATTCCCAGTAGCAAATGCCAACACAAGGAATTTTCACATACACGCTGAAACTGCAGTACCAAACAAGTATGAGCATATGTGGATTTAGAAATCCTATTGACATATCAGGAACATGTGAATTGGTTCCCAGGTGCCCTCCCATATACAGTAGACAATGTTAAACTGGGTCCATTCAGACATGAGGGAGCAAAATGGTCAGTCTTAGCTGATTGCACATCTAATCCAGCTATAGGAAACCTTGCAGCCCCAGGGCTTTGCATACTATACACAGATATAGGTACACTATATAAAGGACCAATGCAATTTGTTATGCGAACCATAAAAGCAATCCCAGCAAGGGCTGATCAAGCTGCACAACCACAATTGGTGGTGCCTGGAATTAGTCCAATTACTATTAATGCAATTATGGGTAAAGTTCCTGCCAGACAGGATGATATTCCATTCTGAATTGCACAAAAAACATATCAGCTTGAAGCAGTGTTCCCCATACAGTACCCGAAGAAAATCATAGCATTCTCACAATATGCCTGCCATTAGGGATGGTTATCCAGTGGCCCAGTCTTTGATGAAGTCTATACCATAATGGATGGCACCCCATCATTATCTGTTTTGCCAGAGCTGCTTAAACAGATTCAAAATGAATATGGGGCAGCCCCTGCCCTTGATTTGTGAATGAAATTAATGGTCAGTTTTGCACAGTATCGTCAATGATTTTAAGTATTATAAAAGGGGAAGCAGCAGAGTTGTCAGTACGCCAGCAGCTCCTTTAGGTTGCTCCTATAGCCCAGGAGTGCAAACTTCCTAAAATTATTGCAAAAACCCATATATCAATAGGTAGAGATAATTTGGGAGCTAGACCTAACATGCCACAACTTAAGATCAATTATTAAAAGGATAGCTTGATAAAGGCACTCGAGTCTTTTAACAAAAACTACTGGGATAATAAGAAAAATAAAGACAACCCTAAAACACAGAGTGGATGTCCTCAATAGGAATCCTCTGGGAAATCCTTTAACTTGTGTGACCATGATACAATTAAACAGCCTGATAGCTATCAGGATACTGATACACGCCCTTCTCATTTCTTTCAGGAATCACCTGAAAAACACTTGGAGCGGAGGAGGATGATCAGGGTACAGATCATCGGAGTATGTGAAACTGAAGACGGACTGTTTTAAAGAGATGATTTGCTTCTTGATAGAGGATGTATTCAGACGTTACTAACACATCTCAGCTTGAAGGTCACAGATATTAATGAATGTTAAGCCTAAAATAACTGATCTGGTCTGTGTCCTAATAATTGCGGACACAACTGCTGCCAGGGCACACCTGCACAGTGGTAAAAAACTGATATGCTTTGAAAAATCGTATGTCGGAGTACATGCACAACTTTGCACTTTTACCAGGAAGTGTGATTCTCCCCCAGTCGATTTCTGTCACTGCTGATGGTCGAAAGCAACGTTTATTTAAGATGGTCATTTAAGTAGGATTACACAGTAGTATGTGGGCAAGATAAAAACTAGGCAACCTTAAAATATGGACAGATGTACAGATGTTTGCGAGATGACAAGTAGGTGTATCTTACAGGGGAATCTTGTGATTCGACAATTGGTCATTCCCTTGTCTGCAAAAACATACAGTTACATGGGGCTTATAGTGTTACTGCCCCGAATCTTGCATGGGTTTTCAAAGGTATTACAGTACCAGCTATTAAACCCACTTTCACTTCGCTTGCTAACTGTAGCTATCTTCTTTTAAATAACGAAGAATGTTGTGGTTTGCTGACTGGCATCCTATATATTGTACCAAAGTAATGGAGAGTTGCACAGCTCTAGTGTGTTAGAAGTTCTATACGAGTGATCCCAGAAATTCCAAGACAAGTGGTATGCTATATTGAATAAGTGCTACATTGATCTTATACTGTTGATAATAGAAGAACTTTCAAGCATCCTGATTGAACTTAACAAAGAGATGGAAGAAATCTCGGAAGAGTTATCATCCATGATGACAACGGAAGAACTTGAAATCATGCTGAAAGATGTTAAAGATCAGATCGACAGGCACACACAAGACATTAACGAGAGGAAGATTTGTAAGTTCAAGCGAGATACGCTTGACTACAAACTAGGGGAGGTGTACACATGGGCAGATGTGTACGCACAAAGACGCAGAAATCGCCCCTATAGACCTTACACAGATACCTCTTCTTCAGGGAGCGACATGTTCAATAAACCTCCTTACAGCAGAACTCAACCAACTAAGAAGGGACTTATTACCACCACAGAAGAACAACACAAAGAAGGAGCAACATCCACTTCTACCACTACAAGCTCATCGGAAGTGCCTTTTTTAGAACAAGGCCCTACAGGAGTCGAAGACTCAGGAGTGGAAAAAGAACTCCCATTCCCAAGAAGCGTGACCAGCAAGGTCAAGGAAAAGGAGAAAAAGAAACAGACAAACAAGAACAACTAGTCATTAACATTTCTGATTACAGGTTGAAGGACGAAGAACTGAAATTACTTCAAAAAGGGACGTCTTTTGTTCCAACTACACAAACCAATTCTTTAGAATTGGAGGTCAGTTTTTTTAAACTGATGCGTAAATTAAGGCTACGTCACTTTTTTGATAATATATCACAAAAACCCACGACGCAAGAACCTGACCAACTCAGAGGTTTACGACCCAAGAGCACTTTCGTGGCCCCCATGAGCCTCAAGACGTTGGATCTTTTCGAGACATTGGTCAAACAGGATCTTCTCAAAATTAATTGTCAGAAAAAATGCCACAGCAACATCACTAATAAGGATTTAGCTATTTTGAAGAATTTATCAAAGAATAAAAATATTGTTTGCATTAAAGCTGAGAAAGGCGGAGGCCTTGTTATCATGAATGCTACTATGTACAACCAGAAAATTCAAGAACATATTAATGATACCAATACCTATGCACCTCTACAACATAATCCAACTAACGAATATCTTGCAAAACTCATGGGGCTAATCAACAAAGCCAAGGATGACGGTGTAATCAATGACAGAACTAGCAAATTTTTGACCACATTGTATCCAAAAAGCCTGTAATTTTATATGATGCCAAATGTTCATAAGAATTTGTTTGACCCACCTCTACGTCCCATAGTTTCAACAAAAAACAGTCTACACGAGCCAATAGGCCAATTTATTGACCGACTGATGCAACCCACAGTTTAACGGATGGCAACATACATTCGAGACACGACTGACTTTTTGTCTAAACTGGATTCCTTGGTACTTGACAATGATGAACAACTTATACTCTGCACCGCAGATGTAAGGTCACTGTACATTTCAATCCCGCATGGGTCAGGCATTGAAGCTATGGAAGAAGCCATACTTACAACTGACTATGAGCCACAACTACAAACTTTTCTGATGGAGCTCATTATTTTGACTTTGTACCATAGCTACTTTAAGCACAATGACACCTGGTACCAGCAACTCATCGGGACTAGCATGAGCAATTGCGCAGCCCCAGTGTACGCAAATCTTTTCATGAGATCCTATGAAACACAAAATATACTGACAGATCCACGATGGACGGACAATTGCGATTCTCCTATTAACATGACCAGAGAATCTGGATTTCATTAAAGACACGGAGGCTAACATTATACATTATGCATTAATCCTTTTAATGCAGCTCACACAGCCTCTTACATCACAAAGACTAGAATAAGAACAAAGTGACATCATAGTATCCATAAAAGGCGTGTGCCAGGGAAGATCAGCCTCTTTTAAATGCCTTGAACGACAGGTCAAACGAAGAATACATCTTAAAACTTGAAGGAAGTATTGTCGAAACTTGGAAAATCCTTGGAGATTCAACAATTCGAATTGTCTGGAAGAAAATAAAGGAAATCAGGAAAGGCACAAAGTAACCTTAAGAAGAAGCAATAAGAAAAGCATAACATAAGGTTAAAAGGCATGAAACATTGAAAACATTGTAATCCAAATCAATCCTCAATATCCCTCCAGGGAGGTACGGGAGGGATAATGTTAGCCTCCGTGTCTTTAATGAAATCCAGATTCTCTGGTCATGTTAATAGGAGAATCGAAATTTCATTACAAGACAGGAGGCTACATTATGCATGTTGGTAGCCTTGAATCACAACGTCAGAAACATGTTCAATTGGTTTACAATAATGATGGGCAAAGGTAGAGGCATTAGACCAATCAGCAGCCTTAAGGATAGTATCCAACTTACCACCCTACCAGTATGACTTGCTGGCCATTGCGCTTCTTAGTGAGTGAGCTTGAAATTTTGAAAGGTCAATACCAGCGTTGTTCATAGCCAATTTAACCCACCTTGCGATAGAGCAGGATGAGATGGGTTTAAAGGGTTTGACATAGGAAACAAGAAGTTGATTTGCATCAGGGGGTCGAAAATTAGACATCCTGGAGTCGTATTCCTTCATACAATCAACCACACAGAGTTTTTTTGCAAAAATCAAAATGTGGATAGAAGATAAAATCAGACATGGTTTTAGTTCTCCTAAAAATTTCAAATTTAACACCAAACATGTCATAACATCTATTAGAGATGTCCAGAGCTTTAACATCTGAAACTCTGCGACAGGAGATTAAACAAAGAAGAGAGGCAAGTTTAATTGAAAGACATTTTCTGTTAAGAAGGGAGTTATCAGGCCAGGAGCAAAAAAGGTCAAGCAATAGTTTAACATCCCAAACAGATTGATATTTAGGCCTAGGGGGCCTTTTAATTCTGATACTTTTAAGGACTCTACAAATAATAACGTTCTTACCTACCGTCTTACCGTTGACAATAGAGTGACCTGCGGAAATGGCAGACCTATAACAGTTAATGGATCTATAGGAGAGACCACTGTCAAAAAGTTCCACTAGGAAATTGACTATATTAACGATAGGAGCTTCCACGGGATCCAAGTCCCTTTCCAAGCACCAACTAGACCATTTTTTCCAGATGTTATTATATCTGTAGTGCGTTCCAGGTGCCCAAGATTCTCCGAGGAGTGTAAAAGCAGATGACGAAAGTCCAGACAATTGATTAGATTGCCTGACACTTTCCAAGCAAGAAGGTTCAGGTTCCCTGAAAGAACCAGGTGGTGATCTTCTCCGTTTGCGTTTAGGAGGAGTCCTTGAGAAGCCGGGATTAGGAGGGGAATGTCGCAAGAAAGTTCTAGAGCTGTGGGTAACCAAGCTTGAGACGGCCAGAAAGGGGTTATCAGGACTAGGGAGCACTGTTCCTGTCTCACTTTCTGCAGAACCCTTTGGATCATAGCAAAGGGGGGAAAGGCGTAGGGGCGGAGGGGAGCCCAGTGTTGGAGGAAAGCGTTAACAGCGAGAGCACCCGGGTCTGGCATCCAGCTGAAATATTGTGGCAGTTGGAAGGACAAACGGCTTGCGAAAAGGTCCACATCGAAAGGACCTAAATAGTGAGCCAGAGAATTGAAAACGGTCGGATTGAGTTTCCAGTCGCTGAAGTCTACTAGGAATCTCGAGTTCCAATCCGCTGAGAGATTGGATTACCCGGGGAGGTACTCTGCCCTTAGGGAGATCTTGTGTTCCAGACAGAACATCCAGAGTTTCTTGGCCAGATCTGATAGGTCGGCAGATCTCGTACCGCCAAGACGGTTGATATACGAGACTGCGGAGACGTTGTCCATTTTCAGGAGAACGGATCTGCCCTGAAGAGATTGTCTGAAACTCATCAATGCATAGAGGCCGGCCGTCATTTCTAAGAAATTTATATGGTGAGAAGACTGTGAAGGGGTCCAAACACCACCAGTGTCTTGGTTGAGGAAGCGAGCACCCCAACCATGAAGGCTGGCGTCTGACTCCAGAACGAAGTCTGGAGCTGAACCAAAGATAGCTCTTCCATTCCAGGCGTCCAAATTGTCCAGCCACCAAGAAAGTTCTAGCCTGGCTTCGTCGTCCAGAGAAACTTGGTCTCCGTACCAAAGATCGGATCTGAGAGCTTTGGCTTTCACTCTCTGAAGAGCACGGTAGTTCAGGGGACCAGGGAAAATAGCTTGGATCGAGGAAGAAAGAAGACCGAGAAGTCTGGCCAACTCTCTGAGGGATAGAGACTGATGTTTGAGGACAAATCTGATCTCCTTCCGAATTTTTGCAATTTTATTTTTGGGGAGTAGGAGGAGACAACTGGACGTGTCCACAGTGAAGCCTAGGAACTCCAGAGATTTGGAGGGTAAAGGGATGGATTTTTCCCTGTTTATAATGAACCCAAGGCTCTCTATGAGGTTCATGGAGGTTTGCAGGTCTTCTAGAGTCTGTGAGTGAGATTGGGACATTATCAAGATATCGTCTAAATAGATGATAAGGCGAATACCCCTGGCTCTTAGGATGGAGACTATCGTTCTCATGATCTTGGTGAAACACCAAGGGGCGGATGAAAGACTGAAAGGGAGGGCCTGAAATTGAAAAAGGCGATTGTCCCAGATAAATTGAAGAAAGGGTTGATGTTCTATTGCCATGGGTATGGTAAAATTGGCATCTTTTAAGTCCAGTTTGACCAGCCAATCTCCTTCGAGTAGAAGGTCCCTGAGTAGATGGATGCCTTCCATCTTGAAATGACGGTAGACGAGGTACTTGTTTACCTCCCAAAGGTTTATTACTGGATGCCAACCCTTGTCTTACTTTTCGACTAGAAAAAGGGTGCTTACAAAATTCTTTTGAGACCAAGGAACTTCTATTATTGCGCCCTTCTTTAACATAGAAGAAACCTCTTCTTTGACGATCTCTAGATGTTCTGAAGAAAGAACCAGAGGATTGGGAGTGACAGATTGGAAAGGAACCCGTGACAATCTCAAGTTGTTCGCACGCTACATAGATGATATCTTTATCCTATGGAGAAATTCAAGTGAAATACTAGAACAAGCATTGATGGCCCTAAATAAAAAAGATGATAGAATCCAGTTCACCTGGGAAATGTCGACGGAGTCCATTACCTTCTTAGATGTACGGGTAAACTTACAAGATGGTAAAATTGAGACTGAAATGTATCGGAAGAACACAGACAGGAATAACACCCTTCATTATCATAGTTTTCATCAAGAACCTTTGAAACGACACTTGCTGCTATCACAAATGATGCAGGTCAAAAGGATCACATCAAATCCAGAAAAAGCTAAGATGAAAATTGCTGAAATGGGAAAAAGGTTCCGCGAAAGAGGCTATCCAGATATCCTGATTAAAGAGGCAGAAAACAAGGTACACAACTTACAAAGAACAGACCTGCTTACAATCAGACACCGATTTTTGCCTTCTCGAGGAATAAAAATCTCGGTGAACTGCTAAAAAGCACTACAGATGCCACCAAAAGATATCGTGGAACCCGTCCTTGTTTGCAATGTGGTAATTGTAATAACACAATCAGAGGCGATCACATAACCCATCCAATGAAGGGCCATAAAATCAAACTAAAGGTTAATGCGACCTGCGACTCGACTAACCTAATTTATATGTTAAAATGCCCATGTGGCAAGGTGTATGTCGGAAAGACGGAATGAAAAATCAAAATAAGGCTGAATGAACACAAGTCGAACATTAGAACTGGAAATGTGAAATCATCAGTAGCCGCACATTTTGCCGAAGCTCACCACAATGTTTCTCAACTGCAATACATGGCACTTGAAATCGTGTAAAAACAAGAAGGCAGAGATAACAACCGCTTCTTATTACAAAGAGAGAATCATTGGATTTACTTATTGAATTCTGGCAAGCCCAATGGTCTCAATGACCGCACTGAATTTATGTGTTACCTATAGCTTATTAAAACTGAACAGGCCCTCTTGGCCCCCCATGGCCTTGCTTCCAGTTTGGGTATGCTGGAGGCCGGTCTGACTATTGAATCTCACCACCACACAGTTTCAGCTTTTTTTAGTGACACCTTTATTGTTTTAACAAAATATCTCTTGTCACATATTTTTTTCTTGTCATTACCTCTTATTACATTCGTTTTGATATTCTTTTGTTTTTTAAATGTGATAACTTTATTTACATCTTGTCAAACTGACATCTATGATAAGCGTCATCAACCACACACAGCAGCTCTTAATAAGCTGTGATTGGCCGATTTACGATCACATGATCGGGACTCTAACCAATCACGCTACCCGATACAAAGCACACTACCGCAAATGTTTCCAATATCTGTCGCGATTAGCCGCCAATCCAGGCTGCTTCGCGTCACACGCGGATTCATTCACGGAAGAGATAAACCACAAGAGACGCCGAGCGTCCATCAAGTAAGTTTAGAGCATTTAGATCAGCTTTTTCCTCCATACAACTCAACATAATACATCAGTGGATTAATACATTGTGCTTTTCTTAGTTTTGACTAGCGATCCGACAAGCCAGTTAGAAAGAACAACATGTGAGTGAGGACGTCTTTTTATGTTTTTCACCATGTACACTTGGGGTTTACACACGGGTTTTGTCACAAATTTTCACTTTTGATTGTACACGAATCGTATATTACAATGCATGTTATGTTGTTTACAGACATTTGAATGGATTATTTTGTCTTGCTTCTAGCTTCTGGTCCCAGATGAAGGGCGATTCAGTCCGAAATGCATTGAACTGAAAAATATGTTGTTTTGAACATTACAAATTATGGAATTGAATTATATGGCATGATACATGAACTTATGAATATAAATAAGACTATTCCTACATAAAGACTCTCATGAACTTTTGTTTACATTAACTGATCTGGATTATTCCAGTTACATAAGAGTGGAGCGCCAGGGGATGCTTCCGACATCTGTTGGAATCACTTTCTTGATATCCTATATATTGTAACAGTTTCACAGCACGTAGTTTGTTGTAAAAATTTGCTTTTCCCGCCCCCGGAGGGGAAGCTGGAAGTCTCGATTTGGCCTTTCATCCCGACTTTGAAAACAGACTTCAATAAGTTGAGCAGAATAAAAGCGCTATTATTTCAGCAAGAAATCCCGCTCACTTCTGCACGTGAAACATTAGTTTTGCAGATAGCGAGCACTCATTCTAAAATTCAAACCCTTTTAAATACCAATCTCCCACTCCATTTAGGTGAATTAATTCACAGGATCTTCAATGCGTCTGATACACACGGCCTGGTTCATTTTTTTTTAAGTAATGGGCTCTGGCCTTGTGACCTCTTTTCAGACTATATTTGGTGTGATACCAGCCTTTATTCATTCCTTTTTTTCCAGCTTCTTTGGAGGTTTACCTCTGTTGGTTACCATAGCCTCTGGTGTCCTGCTATTGATTTGCCTACTATGCAATGGCTGCTCCTCTTGTGGTCCTACACAACCCAGATTGGTTGCAAATGCTTCATGACTGTATGCTTGACTGCTATTGTACACTGCCGCTGGCGACACTCATTGTATCTTATCACTGGCGTAGCTGGTGAGGGCGGTCCGCCCCAGGTGGCTCAATTTTTGGGGATGCTGGCAGCAGCTGCGTGGCACTTGTGGCCAGCCCAGGATTTATTTAGGCACATAGTCACTGAATGTGATGTACACCGACCACCCCTGTAGTGTAGTTCCTATATTCCCAATAGGCTCTGCGCATTGGTATAACATATACTATAGTTTAGACGTAGGACTGAGGTCGACTAGGGCTCTATCGAATATATTAGACTTAATTGTGAGTGCCAGCTAGCTCAGAGGTCACTAGAAGCTTTCTCGAAATCACAAGAAGGGATTCGTTTCTGACAACCGCATAAACATGACAACTTTGTTTCCCAAGAATAAGAAATCAATCTCTAGAGTCGCGGAAACAATAGATAGTTATTTCACTCAGTCAATCAGTGCATGCTTCGTTTCACCAGAGGTGCTGAGAAATAGAGAGATAGGCATTTTCAATCAAAAGTATTTATTTAACAGTCTTCTTTCTCAAGCATAAGAAGTGAACTGCTACAACCGTAATACTAGTTATAAAGTATAATGCGTACAGTATGAAGAGTATTATAAAGTAATTTTGTAAAAGCATGATATGGTTTCTAAGCCATATAAAATAACCTAAAATACATACATTAATAAATAAAGACTAAAAGTACTCAACTGGTACTTCTAAAATACGCCTACCCCGGTGTACCTAACCTAGGTCTAGTACAAGGGAAGAAGTAAGTGAGGTGTAGCTTAAGTTTTAGTATTCTTTTGCCAAGAATCTATTCCAAGAATTCTCTAAGGGTCTAATCAGCTCCGTACCTTGGTTTAGAATGAAGGAGGTCTTGTATCTCTCTCTCAGGACTCGATTTCCCAGTAACCCGCAAGGGTAGTCTGGAAACACTGGAGCTGGATTTCTCGGCAGGAGAAAAGACAGCGTCTCTTTAAGTGCGTCAGCTGGAGGGTCGGCTTCCTTTGGCACTTACAGTAGCAGGGCGTCGGGCAAGTAGATAGTCGAACTGCTCCAAGCCACCATGTGTTTGCCTGGGCAAATGTGGGCATATTTATACTTTGACTGTGCAGAGTTTGACGTAAGGTTGGACATAATAACGTCATCAAAGACTTAGTTCTTTGAAAACTCCATGAGTTCTTGGATAAATCAATATTCAAGCAAGGGGACGTCACTGACTGCTAAAGGCGGGTTTTTCCAAGAAATCGTTGTGGATTCTCGGAACTAGTGGAAGTAGCCATGCCGTATTTGGGCTGCATAGGCTAAGTCTAAATATGGTTATGATTTCTATGCCTATGTAAGGATAGGGTGATGTATACTTATATATGAGCATGAATCGGGAAACTTACACTAGGGTCCTAGATTCATATACAACACCCACTCCACTTTAATATGTTCAACATTACTAATTTATAAGCATCTAAACATATCTAAAGCATGTGTGTACAATCCCAACCAAAATACATGAAAATGCATTCGAAATGGTTGTACATGAAAAAATGAGTAAGTCTATAGTAAAAGAGTTAAAGGAAATGATGTCATTCTAAACATAAATATGATATCGGTAATGCAAACTGAATGAATCATGTGATTACATTTATGAAAAATGGCTCTTGAATACAGAAGGAAAGGTTGAGACCATTCCATAGCAGAATATATAAACTGTTTTGGTTTTGAGGACAAGGCCAAATTATGTCTCTAGGAAGTGTTTCGAAAAGGATTTCTTGTTCTCTAAGAATAGTTCTATTTTAAGCAGATTACTCTGTGCCAAAAGGAAAAAAGTTCAAATTAAATCGTAGAAAAATATAGTTCCCAATTTAGAATGTTTGTTTTGAAAAAGCAAAGGCCGGATTTCAGAGTTCATGGAACGCTGTGTTCAAGATTTTAAAGTTATTCACGGTGTCAGGAGAAAACATCAGATCTTCTAGGCTGGCAAAGAAACCGTCTACCATAGTAGGCGAAAGTGGAACTTCTTCATCAAGTAGATCAAATATGCACAAATGAGAAGCATCGCTGTCAGCGTTATCCGCATAAGCAATGTTCGCAGTAGTTGGTACCTGTGTGCCTGTTGTTCCACGTATCTCACCCTCAGTTAGACTTGCCGGTGAGACCTCAATGAATGCGTCATCATGATTGGTAGCCGTTGAGTAGTTACCGGATCTAGCAAGGCGTCAACCTCCGATGGCAGTACTGATGGAAGTGTAAGACAGATGTCCAACTCGCATTCTTCTCCGCAAAGCAAGCATCGTAGAACAGGTAAGATGCAATCTTGCCAGATTGGTCTGAATGAAAGGAACCAGGTGGTATTCAGATCTCTTAAACAAGCCAAGCCAATCATCTGTGTAATCCTTTCACGATACCGCATGGCTAGGAGGGCTTGTTTCATTGTAGTCTGGCTATCGTTGGTGACTGGACTTGCCATATCGGAGCAGAAGGAATAAAAATAAAATCCCTGCTACAAGTCCCAAAATGAGAGGCAGGCCGCCGAACACAGAGTGCACGAAATTTGGAAAAATGCCGAGGACTGCTTCAAACGGTGCTAACAGTTCCGAAAAAATTGTCTTAAATACATGTGCGATGCCGCTGGTATCAGACATGTTTAAGATTTGACCTAACATTTCTGCTAAATGTACTGGGCAGTTTGTTGATAATAATGCATGTATCTCTGCAGAAGTCCTTGCAACTTGCAGATCATACATTTCTCTGGAGGAGGTCAGTGGCACAGTTTTTTGCAAAAGAAGGGCTTTCATTCTGCTTAAAGTATCATTTCGTATAGAAGAGATATTCAGTAAAGGCCATAACACCGACTCCCTGCCTGTCTTGCTTTTTCGAAACAATACTTGCATACAACAAGTGACCCTGGCTGACACACTAACTAGATACGCTTTTCCTGGCAACAAGCCACAACAGCTGTGATCATTGAGCATAACGTAGCTGCCATTGGAAAGCTGCCTGAAAATTGGTTCTTTCATGGCTGCTGGAGAACCGTGCAGATGGCAAGAAAGGTTATTTGAAGAACCTACGCAGGCTCCGTGTAAATTAATACCTTGGCACAAAAGTGTACCGCTTAGTGAGTTCTTACAATTTTTACCACTAAGAAATACCTCCTTTCCCCCACTCCAAAATTTGTGTGTGTATGGTAAATTCCAGGTCGACTTGATGTATTCTTTACCCAACCTTTCATACAGGCCCGCTGGTATGTGTCTTAAGCAATACTGAAACTGGAACATCGTCACTGGTATTGTGATGGTGCCATGTATTATCCATTCTACGACTGGTTTCTCAGAAACAGTTAATGGTAATCTTTCCAGTTTTTCAATGCTCAGCACCATATAGTCTGCTCCTCTTTGTGCCAAAGAGATTTGTTTATCTGTAAGGTTAAATACAGCAAACAATGACGTGGTGTTGATTAGACGCCATGGCACGTAGCCTGAACGGAGATTTTGTAACATCCAGCCTAGATGCATTATAGAACGTAATTGAGACTGGCCATGTTGTAACATTAGCAAGTCCTGCTCTATTATGTCAATGCAGAGGATACAATGCTGTCCAAAGAATAAATTCTGGAGGACAGAGTCGTTAACCCATTGTCGACTACAGAGAGAGCCTTCTCTAAATTGATACAAGCAATTTCTTGTATTCTTTCTGCAGTTTCAATTTGCGTGTTTGTCCATGCTTCTTTGTAAGCAGAATATATACCGGCGTACATGAAAAGTTTTTGACTTGGCCTACGAGGTCCAAGTAAGAAGTCTCGTAAATCAACGCCATCTTTAAGTAAAGATAAGTGTTGTTTAATTACTGGAAGTGTGTATTCTCTGTAGCCACTCAAGGCTTGGTTTTCCTACACTGTATGTTGTTACTATCCCTGGATGTTGTCTCTAGAAATATCTTGGATCTGGCCTATTCACTGTGAACCCTTGTGATTTGTTCAGGAATCTATCTTGACAGTTATTCGTGTCTGTGGGACAGATTAACCATTTTTTCCAATCAGGAATAGTTCAGTTTGTTGTAAAATCTGTTTTACGTCTACCTCCTCGTCTGCAGTGTTATTACTGTCAGGCGTGGGTTTGGGTATGGACGGTTTATTTAAATCCTTTATCTTAGCTAAGCCAAGACAAGATGTTTGTTGAACAGTGTCGTTTAAAAACATTATTTGTTCTGGGATAATGCAGGCTCTGAATAAGGCTTCCAAACCTTGCACCTGCCAGTCTTTTGTGCCCCAGACAGTTTTTGTCTCAATGTTGTTTTTCCAAAAGTTGAAACCTAATGTAGACAGCTGAGCATAAAAGTTCGCAGAATAAATGTGTTTATTGTTGGTAAACATTCCTGTCTTATTCACATTTTTGAAATAAAACATTTCTGGATTTGTGACATTAAAACCTGAGAAGTATGGAAACTTTTCATAAAATGTTTTTGAGCTGCCCTTTGGTGGTGTTGGACAATGTTCCCATTGATTATAAGTAAAAACATTTCGAGGGTTTGCAGATTTATGCAAATAATGGTGACCATAATGATTAAAACAATACATTTGTTCATAATCTGATGAGCCTTCTAAGTATTCATGTTTTGTAAATTTAGCTGACATTTCTAATTCTGTCATCATATTATTAACAGTTTCAAAGTCCCAATCATCAGAAAATATGCCGGGTGAGACAAAGTCACTCAAAGAAACCTCAAACTGGTGTGGAAACTTCAACAGCTCCACCGGGCCATAAATGTCATAATCAGTTGTGTCCCATGCTATACCACCAGGAATAGGAACGGCTGTGATGTTCAATGATGACAGGTCTCTTCGTTCACGATGAGATGATTTGTGAGGTTTCAGGAGAAAGTTGATGTTCTTACTTGCTGTGTCCATTGTACTGTATTTTCCATCTATAATTTTTCCCAAGCTAAAAAAACAAGAATGAGCCAGAGTAGGAGAAAAAGTACACCTAACAGAATCCAAAATTCAACCCATGGTGAAACCAGATATGCATTTTCAAGTTGATGAAAGAGTTCTGTTATTTTCTCTTTGAAAGTTTTATTAGCTGGCATATTTTCAGGTTCACTGGGATCCTCAGAAAATGTATCAAAGTTTATGAAATAGCCAGAGGCAGTTCTGTCAATTGTTGGAATTGCATCAGGATTGTTTGGAATCGTTGGAGCTGCTTCTTCCTTTGTCATATTTGTATAGTCAGAGGCTATATCATTGCAGACAGGTGATTCTTGACAAACTGTTATTTGGGTCTCAACAGGTACAAGTTCCATGGATTTGTTGCATAGTCCTTCTTTTCTCACTGCAGGTTTATCAAAGGTGATGAGTCTTTCAGTTTGAACCTCTTGGATTGTAGCAAGATTTGGTCGTCTGCTACATCTTGGGAGTCCACTCGGCCTACTACTTATTATTGGCAACATGATGTGGTTTGACCAGGTCGATGGGCACAACTCTGTTCTCCCTTTTACCAGCAAGGGGCGGTAGTAACACTGATCTTTTTTTCTGTGGATTGCTAAGACAGGTACTGATTTTCTGTAAGAAGGTCCAAATTCCTTCTTCACCGCGATCTTTTCCCTGACTAAATCCCCAATCTTTGGAATCCAGACAGGTCTTGCTGGGACAGGTGTTTTTTCTTCAGTGGTCGTTGGCTTCTGTATCGTGTTACTCAGACTTCTTCTTGTTTCATTTAAGTCCTGTAAAACAGCCTAACGATCTTTGACATCAAAGGGTTTTTGTTCCACCACTGAAGTTTGACAATCAAGGTCTTCGATTATCATTCTAGTACCAAACAGTAGTTCATATGGAGTGATTCCACCCAGAGAATTTCTTGGCAGATTGTTAAGACTACGTTGGACACTTATTAGATGTTTGACCCACCCATCACCTGAACCTAATACCCTAGCTGTTATAGATTGCTTTATTTCACGGTTTTTTCTTTCCACTACCACATTTCCCTCAGGATGGAATGGACTTGAATACCGCAATGCAACGCCCAAGCTGACAAAGGCCTCCTTGGAAGCCCAAGAGCTAAACGCAGGACCCTGGTCAGAATGTAGCTTGCTGATTGTGTATGTGCAGATAAAGACTCGTAAATATTTTATAACAGTTCTGGCGTCAGAGGAGTGCTGGGGCCACATCCAAATGAATCTTGTGCAGGAACCCACTGCGACCATGATATATTTATAGTTGCCATCCCTTTGTAAGGGACCCCAGTGGTCCAGGTAAACACACGCTAATGGTTTATCAGAAATCAGAAGGGGCGTCTGTACAGGTCGTTTTACTGTAGAAACTTTCATTTTTTGGCAGATTTCACATACTAGAACATAGTTTATAGTTTGTTTCCTCATGCGTGACCACCAATATCTCTGTTTTAATAGTTGCCTGTGCAGATGCGAGTCCTTCCTGCGCTGCTAAGATCAGTCCTAACCTATGTTCCATGTTTGGAATTGCCCGAACCCCCTCTCCAGGGATTCGGGCAAATTGAACATTATTTGCATCAGTTATATATGAGTACTTTACTGGAAAGCCTTTTTGGAGTGTTTTACCACTGTCTTTTACTGAAGCAGTGAAAGCCTGTAATATTTTGCTGTCTATTTTCGTTTTTGAACGAGTGATTGCAGCTACGGAAGCCTTTTGCACAGCTGCCTTTGCGGCCTCATCAGCCAATGAGTTCCCTTCAACGTGAACGCCATCACGCTGATGACTCCGTGTATGAATCACGTGAGTCTTTTGTAGTTCTTTCTGTAATTTAACTACTTGTTCCCAAAGCTTTTTATACTTGATTGTGCAACCTTCTGTATTTTTGAAACCATTTTGAGCCCAGTTCTGCAGATTATCGTTATAATTCCTGACGCAGTTATACGAATCGCACACCATGAGTGTGGGGAATTCGCAATTGGTATTTTCAAGCGCCATCTTGAAAGCCTGTAGTTCAGCTCGCTGAGCTGTACAGTCTCCGAGTGATTGAGTTTTAGTGACCATTGGTCTGAATTTATGTTTGTGCCAACGACCTTTAGCAATCCCGCACATATAGGCTTGTTTACCCCCAATTGCGGGCTGTGCTGATCCGTCTGTATAAATTATAAAGCTGTAATGTTCTAGAGGCTGAATTTGGTTCGGCAGAGGACATTCGTGTTCATGTTGTAGGAATTCTGTGTTTTCAAGTACGGGTAAAAAACGTATTCAACGTCTGTTGCAGCAAGAGAATTAACCCATTGTATCCATCTCGGATGTAAAGCCTTAGCATTCGGAATGCTTGCTTTCGTTACTGCCTCTAAGGCATGTACAGGTGTAACTATCATTATGTGTTTTCCCTGCGCGAGAGCTCTCTCTTTTGCTACTGCAGTTTGAACCCCATGCAGAATTTTTTCTGTCGAAGTGAATTTCATTTCAGCTTGTGTGTACACGTGTGATTTATATGCTATTGGTACCTTTTCACCTTCATTAAAGGTCAGGTATGTGAATCCGTATCTCCCTGGGATGATTCGGATCATAAGGTTGCGTACGTTGTTGCGTGTCTGTAACTGTGTTTTTGTTAACATGTCTGTTTGCACTGAACGCAAAATATCTGTTTGTTTTTGATTCCAATTAGTTGGTTTGAAATCAGGTTTGATTAGTTTGTAGAGAGGTTTAATCCTTTCTGCGTAATTCAGAACGTAAGTTCTTCCAAAATTCAGGAAACCTAGAATTGACTGTAAGTTTTTCAGCGTTTTTGGAGGTTGGAGCAGCGCACATTTCTCTAGAAAGTTAGCTGCCAAGCTTTTGCCTCTACTTGAAAGTTCATATCCTAAGAATAGGATGTTATGGTGGGCAATTCGTTGTTTCTTAAAATTGAATTTGTACCCTTCAGGAGCCAACCCAAGTATTATGGTGTTCACTCTTTTCAAGTGCACATTCAAATAATCGTCTGTAAGATAGATGTCATCGACATAAGATAATGCCTCATCATCATATGTTTGTAGTAACTCTGTTACTCTTGCTGAATATAAACCTGGACTATTCTTGAATCCCGGGGGGAGACGGCAAAATTGTCGCTGTGTCCCCATAATTGAGAAAGCGGTCAAGTACCTGCTTTCTGGTTCAATGTTTCGACAGAAAAACCCATTTGAAATATCTAATATGGTTTTATATTTTTTGAGCACGATGTTATTCATCAGTGCTGCACTGTGGGCATTTTGTACTGCAAAGGTTTTGCAAAATGAGTTTAAGTGTCTGTAGTCCAAAACTAGACGATTTGTAACAGGAAACAAAGGATTGTTCATCGATGAGGTGCATGTTTCAATCACCCCTTGGTATTCAAGTTGATCTAAGATCTCTATGACTTGTTTTTTTAGCTTCTTGCTTAACTGGATACTGCCTTTGTGCAGTAGGCTGATTTTTTTAAACTGGATTTTATGGTGAGGAGAGTCCTCATCCCATTCTACGTGATTTTTGTATAGTGCTGGAACCTGGGCCACAGCCCATTTTCTTGCAGAGGTGTATTTTTTATGAATTGGAATGTGATTAGAGAAGGCTGGCATAATTATCTCATCGCCATGTGGGCACTCCCTGACAAATTCAGGTGGCCAGTCTTGTACAGCTAGAAGAATGTCATAACCCTTAGATAGCTTCTCCCAAAAGAGTGCTTTTATTTTTCTAGGTATGTCCCCCTCCATCCAGAGTGTTACCTCATATAACTTGTGGGGTACATTAACCCTGGGGTTGGCAGTTTCAACTTGAATGCATTCGATCAAGTCCACTGTCTCCAGATGATCCTTCAAGATCTTGCAAGCTATGGTGACTTCTGCTGCGCTGTCTAGCATTGTCTAGGCCCACTCCCCGTTCTTAAGTTGTGTCCTCAAGATCCTCGGCATGTCTGATCTTTACGCTTGCTACCTTCTTTTTTGTAAATTGAGTTTTCTTATTTTTTGGAACGTGCTGTTAGACTTTGGACTTCACGTGTTCTTCTTTTTGTTCTGATTGTCCTCCTTTCTCGGATTTCTGCAAGAAAGTCTAAAAGGTACGAGAGGAATGTGTATCACTATCTTGATATCTATCAGGTTTTCTCAAATTATCCCTATTCCTGAGGTTATTATACCTCTTTTCAGAGAGCTCCTGTTGAGGAGACCTTCCTCTGGACTGAGAACGCTTCTTTTTAGGAAGTGTATGTTCAGTGTTTTCCAACTTCTTTTTAGGAGTAGTGAGATTATTTTTAATAAAAGCTTTTTCAGGATTTTCTGTTAGTTGGGGTTTTAATGGTTTCCCACCCAAACTATCTCTTCCTAATTCTTCATATGATTTTTCAATAATTCTTGCAAGTTCATATGGTTGCTCTGTTATATCTGTTTCTTTTAGTTTTTGGCGGATGGCCACGGATACTGCTTCACCTTTAATGTTGGCTAATAGTATAGCCGAGACCTGTTTGAAATCTTTTAGTAATTTCATACCAAGATTTATGGCAGGTTCTGGTCCGTATTCATTTTAAATCTGTCTTAGGACATTCTGTATTACTGCCATAGATGGAACACCATGTGTTTTTGTGTAGATTGAAGCAAAGACTTTACCCCAAGTGTCACAGTCCTCCACATGTGGTGCTATTACTTGGAATAGACAAAAGATTTGAAACAGTTCAAACAGCTGTTTCTCAGTTATGTGCTGTTTGCACATGTAGGCTTTCACAACACAGAACATAGTTGGATGGACAGTGTTAGGAAACTTAACTTCCCACCAAAAAGCTAACTGACCAACACAAGGAACATGTAACTCTCATTCATCTAGAGGTAAAGCAACTGCTGTTTGCATGAGGAATGTTTGTATCCTGTGCATTTGAGGACAGCTTCCAGGAAGTCAATTCATACCTCTGCCAAACACCACTGGATTGATTCTGATCTTTGACTTTAACATGATTTTGGTCCCATCTTCTAGGGAAGGCTTTGCTCACAGCTTGTCTACTATTTGGGTACATATATGGAAAAAGTTACTTACCTTTAATCTGTGAACTGTAATGGATATTTGCTTTGCATCCATAAACGTCCCACCACAGTCCCCACAGACCAATAGCGTAATAGGGAAATGTAGGTATGTCATATCTTTTAACTGGTTCATCTTCAAAAACAAACTTCCTGGATGGGTTGAGCCTGCAGAAGAGCAAGATTAAAGCTTACCTCTGAAGCTTCAAATGATGAGCCCAATGTTTGATCTGTGACTTCAGATTAAGGTATGCATGCTGGACTGTTCCCACTGAAACAGGATCAAGACTAAATTGCATATGGCTGGGTCCCTACTGAGGTGGCATGATGTGCAAATTAAAAATGGACTGGGTTGTGGCCAGTAATTAGCAGTGGCTGAGATTAATTCAAGCATTCCCTCCAACACCTTTTTGTTTACTTAAGTGTGTCGCCATAAGTGGGACCTTTATGACCAGACGTGGGTTCTGTATACACCGTGTCAGTGGTACCAAGCTATACCTGGCTGATGAGCCCTAACTAAAGCAAAACTGGTCCTGGATTTCTTGTGTTCTGGATCAGGGAGGACCTGGCCTGACAGTTTGGGCTGCAAGGTTCCCATTGGTGCAGGGTGAAGACTGATTTGCATATGGCAGAGACCAATCTGAGGTGGCATGCTGTATAAAAAAAACTGATTGATGTGGCCCCCGAGTACTTGCTAGAAGCTGAGCTTAATTCAAGCATTCCATCGATCACGTTTTTGTATCTTTAGTGTGCTATTACTTGGAAACACCATTCTCCTAAAAAAATAAGTAGGCGTGGCTAGCTTTAAAACCATTCCTGCCCAAAATGGCTCCCTTTTTGTCAGTTTCACAGTCCAAGATGGTACCTACCTGTTTTCCTTTGAAGTAATTTCTTACCAGAGGACTTGGATAAAGAATAATGTGTTGCAATGCATCGCATCCCCATTTTTCATCACATTATCGCTACATCAGTTGCTTTTCGTTCCTGATTTTTTGCCCTCTTTTGCTCCCACAGTATTCCTTAGTGGATTCTTTCACCTGCTAGACAATATGCAGGGTTCTTTCTCAATCCTGTCTTAGAGTAGTGTAGGTGCTTTGCTGATTCACTCTTGTACCATTTATGACCTGCAATCAAGAAATACCAGCATTACCAATAAGATTTGTCTGCCCTTCGTAGCTTTTTTCTATTAACTATTTTCGTCTTAAGCAGACAATTAACAGATTTCACCTGTATATGGAGTACAGGGTGGCACCATGGCTAAAATGAAGAGATGTCCTTACTTTGGACAATCAAGAAGGACACTAGAGAGACCTTCAGCGTATCCAGTCTTGGAGACTCACAATTACAAAGGTATATGCCATTTCGCTTGTGAAGGCGGTACATTCAGATGGAGATGGATTCAAAGTGGTCACCATACTCTTGCCTGATGATGCTGACTTTTAGAAGGGAAAACAATGGGAATTTATGATCTATACTACTTGATACTGCCTTATCACAATCTTTTTAAATCAAAAAGGGAATACAAAAAGTATTCGCTCCTACATAGACGTTTTCCCTATGTTAATTTGTTTTCAAATGAAAAAATATAATGTAAAGTATTTTTCTCAAGAATTCTGTATGTGTGGGGAGGTGTTACAGATTTAGAGAACATTTTTCTCAATGTTTATGGGGGCGCACCAAACAGAAGTCCAAAGAGAGTTTTGTTCAAGTATATAGAAAAGTTCTTTATTTATTTTTGTCCATTCTTAAAATACAAATCACCAGATATTTTACAAAGAGGTCAGCCCTATCATTTCTAGAACCATCTGGTTTCTATGTAACAGGTCGGCCCCTTCTCTGTCCAGATAGAATTCGCTGGCCTTTAGGCCGATGCCATGTTGAATAGACGTATAGAGACTTGTGACATCTAGAGTAACAAAGTATAAGTCATTCGACCAGTCAAAGTCCTGCAATTTGTTCAAGATGTCCTTACTATCTTGGATAAAGGATGGTAGGTTTTTAACATGTTTGTTGAGTTTGAGGTCAATATACTCTGATAGCCTCTCAGTTGGTGATCCTATTCCCGAAATTATTGGTCGGCCGGGTGGGAAGGCCCCCCCCCTTGTGTACTTTTGGGAGGATATAGATACAAGGGGATTTGGGATTAGAGACTAACAGGTATTGATATTCTTGATCACTGAGTAGTCCCATAGCTGCCCTTAAGAGATTAAGAGAAGACCCCAATATAGTGATTAAGGAGTCTGATAAGGGGGGAAACATCGTTATTATGAACATAAAGGACTACACAAGTGAGATTGAGAGACAACTGGGGGATAAGGAGTGTTACGAGCGGATAACACACAACCCGATAGGTCCCTTGACCATAGAAATCAATTCCAAATTATTGGATTGGAGGGATATGGGACTACTCAGTGATCAAGAATATCAATACCTGTTAGTCTCTAATCCCAAATCCCCTTGCATCCATATCCTCCCAAAAGTACACAAGGGGGGGCCTTCCCGCCCGGCCGACCAATAATTTCGGGAATTGCACGACTTTGACTGGTCAAATGACTTATACTTTGTTACTCTAGATGTCACAAGTCTCTATACGTCTATTCAACATGACATCGGCCTAAAGGCCAGCGAATTCTATCTGGACAGAGAAGGGGCCGACCTGTTACATAGAAACCAGATGGTTCTAGAAATGATGGGGCTGACCTCTTTGTAAAATATCTGGTGATTTGTATTTTAAAAATGGACAAAAATAAATAAAGAACTTTTCTATATACTTGAACAAAACTCTCTTTGGACTTCTGTTTGGTGCGCCCCCATAAACATTGAGAAAAATATCTATTTGATCTTGAAAGCACAGCAACGTCAAACAGCAGCTGACGTTGGGGTTGGCAGCACAAAGTGTTAAAGAGGACTTATTTTGGAACTGGATTTTAGGTGCGGCGTTGTAGGGTCTGCTGCTGCTTCTTTTGTAGATTTAGAGAACATATCTATTATGGAGAACGAAGGTAGAAAGTAAATATCTGTATGGTTCGTATAGCCACAAGTGTTCAGGATTTTTTCCCACCCCCATTTCTACTTGTTGGATGAATGCGGGGATCTATCACATCACTGACGTCCATGTACTATACGAGCAGCCCATAAGACAAGTAAAGTTAAAAAACTTTTTTTAACCAAACGTAATCCCTCACTTTCACACAAACCTTTGATCTAGTCCTTTATCTTTAAAAAGCCAATCAACGACAAACGTTTTGGCAGGCACAGTGGTGAGGCACTGCAAGCCATGACAAGTGATTTTGAGATGGCCAGATCCTTAGTTCATGCAATGACTTTGCTCCTATTCCAGCTATTGGAGGCCGTCATTTGTCTACAGCGGGACATTTCTAAATCAAAGTGGGAAATTTCACTGTTTTCATCATTTAAACATATTAAAGGGTGCGTCGAAACTGGAAAACTTCTTTTCACTCCGAGGTGTAGACAAGTGCACCTGACCCCTCTGCTGCATGTGCCCATGGCTTAAACCTGCTGGATGAAGGGCTAGATTCAAAGACATCTACCAGATGGTAAGAACATAATTAAAAACAAATAGGGTACTCGACGTCTGTTTCGGACTTATACTGGATTTCAAGCTAAAGGGTCCAGGAGTTCACTAAAATAAAAACTGAATCAAACCGGTGAGGTGTTCTGGCAGAAAAGCTGATATTTGGCAATGTCATGCAATTCCCTCCAGACAAAGACATTTATTTGTGCGGTATCACCAGCCGTCCATGTGAATCAACAAATTGTTTTGCCAACTTCAGCAGCCGAAAGAACTGATTTTCTTGGATATTAACAATTGTCTTTAGTTCTCGCTTGAGCATACTTACCAATTTAAACAGTTGGAATCGCTGTTTGTGGCATTTGGTAATGCCAACAAAGGTCAAGCTTTATCCAAACAGATACTGGACATATGGGTTAGTGGCTTGCATCACCATGTCATTGAAGTCCAACAGACCTTTGCATGGCCTGTTGCAGCTCTCTCCACCAAAAGCATGGACTCAATCTTTCCTGTAGGTCTACTGTTTACATGTGCATGCCAGATTGGAAACAGCTGTGGAATGCATGAAGCTGCGTAACGTTTGCCTAAAGAGAGACTCCTTTGGGCCTTCTCAATTTATGGTTGTACTGCTTTGTTATATCTTAATTCGAACATGCAAAACTATGAAAGGTCCAATGCTGAAGAAGAAACCCTTAGCTGTAACTACAGCTCTCTAGGTTTTATATCTTTTTTAGGTGTACATGTAATCTTCCCTCCCTCCTTTTCTTATAAGGCTATACTGGACTCTCTATCAAATTCTGTGGTGTGGATGTCTTGGGGAGAGTGGGTCTCTGAGACTCTCCACCATGTTGGCCAGTGTTTTGGTGACACAATGAGGTGCAATGTTTAAATAGTGTTTTTAGATACTGCTGTTTTAACATTTATCATGAGGATTCTGGGCCTGATGATGGGGAATAATCCAGGCATGTGAATCTATAAAAAACAAACGAATCTAAAGAGTCACCGTTAGAGGTTCTTAACTTTTGTTTTGTAGGTCAGAAGCTGGATAGATTTTCTGGGTAGAATCCTTTTATCCTGAAGGGTGGCTTGCTGTGGGAGGTTGGAGGTGACATGGAAACTTGTGATATGGCATCTCTGGGCAGGATGGTGGATGAGTGGCTGAGATGGAGAGGAGAATATTCTTAAATAACTGCAGAGCGCATGGATCTGCTCGAGAGTCTGTGCTGCTGCTGGCCATTTTGAGATCCATGAAATTGTTTGAAGATAAGTTGTTGGAGGAGAGCAGTCCTATTTGCTGACTTAAGTACGAAGTCTTGACCTATAGTGAAATAGAAGCTAGATCTCCTTTGTGTTTTCAGATAGAGGTAGCTTTCGATGTTCTGGCTTTAGAGAGGATGTGGGTTGGCTCACATTGTGCTTGACAGTGAATGCCACAGAAGATGGAAGGAGGTGCAATCCAGATTCCAGAATTTAGCAGTTATTTTATGCCACTCCTGTGATAAGCATATTATTTCTGAGATGTGGAGCAGGCTGTGGAGCTTCATCTTCCTCATAGCAGCTTTGTGTATTCTGGGGTAGCATTGAGTATGAAGCCTGCCATTACTGTTGTTGTCTTTCACGTCAACGTCCAGGGTTCTGTTTTCTGTTGTCTTTGTCATTACGTCTCAGTTCAACCAACCAGCTTTCTGTTGATCTTGAAGACGAGATAAAATGTATAGAGAGATCAAAGTCTCAAAACAGTAGATACCCCTGCGTACTAATGAACACCAACAATTCATCACATAATTACTTTGTATCATATTTCGAGGGATAGTGGATGTATAACATACACTAATTGAACTATAAATATTTTATAAAATGTGTGTTCTAGGACTTCCTTGAAATAAAGTGCCTATACAACAACCCTAGGAAGTAACTAATACTCAAATAAAATAAAAACAAGCATTTGCAATGCAATAGGTCTCGCATTAGGAAAGTTTGAGCTATTGGTCTTGTAAATGACAATTTTTTTATGTATGTGTTGGTTTTGAAAATAGCGAAATTAATAGCTTTGTCATTTACAATGCCAAAACTTTTAACTTTTGCAAATGTGACACCTATACCATTTGTAATGCAACGTGTTTTGTATTTACGTGACTTAGATCTATTGATATTACGAATAACTATGGATTTTAATTTCTTTCAATAAACATTTTTTAAATAAAAGTTATTGTAATTTATAATGGCAATAGCTTAAACTTTTGTAAATAACTTTTGTGAAGATTATGTTCAGTGTATTTTATTGTGACGAAAATCAAAGACCAGAAGTGAAATATTAACATTTTTTGTGACATTTGTAATAAATCTTGAAACATTGAGAGAACATATTTGAACCAGTTGTTGTTGAATGGTTGCACAGATTTATACTGTGGTGGCGCTGAGTGATGTTGTGGTGGCGACGAGTGATGCTGTGGTGGTGCGATAGATAGATAGAGTGAGGGCGATAGATAGCTAGAGAGAGGACGAAAGATGGATAGAGTGAGGGCGAAAGATGGATAGAGGGTGATAGATAGATGTGTGTGGTTGTCTATGTGGTTGTGTGTGTGTGTGGTTGTGTGTGTGATTGGGTGTGTGGTTGTGTGGCTGTGTGTAGTTGTGTGTGTGGGTGTGTGTGTGTTTGGGTGTGTGGTTGGGTGTGGTTGTGTGTGGTTGTGTGTGGCTGTGTGTGTGGTGTTGTATGTGTGGCTGCGTGTGTGGTTGTTGTTCTGTGTGTAGTTCTGTGTGTAGTTGTGTGTGTGGTTGGGTGTGTGGTTGGGTGTGTGTGGTTGGGTGTGTGTGGTTGGGTGTGTGTGGTTGGGTGTGTGTGTGTGGGTGTGTGTGGATGTGTGTGGATGTGTGTGTGGATGTGTGTGTGGATGTGTGTGTGGATGTGTGTGTGGATGTGTGTGTGGATGTGTGTGGTTGGGTGTGTGGATGTGTGTGGTTGGGTGTGTGGATGTGTGTGGTTGGGTGTGTGGTGGTTGGATGTGATTGTGTGTGTGTGGTTGTGTGTGAGATTGTATGTGTGGTGTGTGTGTGGTTGTATGTGTGCGTGGTTGTATGTGTGCGTGGTTGTATGTATGTGTGTGTGCAGCTAGAGAAGGATGTATGTGGAAGAGAGCAGCAGATCAGCACAGCAGAAGAGAACAGGGAGTTAAAGAAGGAGGCGGTGGAAGAGGGCAGCAGATCAGCACAGGAGAAGAGAAGAGAACAGGGAGTTAAAGAAGGAGGTGGGGTGGAAGAGAGCAGCAGATCAGAACAGGAGAAGAGAACAGGGAGTTAAAGAAGGAAGCGGGTGGAAGAGAACAGCAGATTGGCACAGGAGAAGAGAACAGGGAGTTTGAGAAAGAGGCTGGTAGAAGAGAACAGCAGATTAGCACAGGAGAAGAGAAAAGGGAGTTTGAGAAGGATGCGGGGTGAAAGAGAACAGCAGATCAGCATGGGAGAAGAGAACATGGAGTTAAAAAAAGGAGGCGGTGGAAGAGAGCAGCAGATTAGCACAGGTGAAGAGAACATGGAGTTAGAGAAGGAGGCGGGTGAAAGAGAAGAGCAGATCAGCACAGGCGAAGAGAACAGGGAGTTAAAGAAGGGGGTGGAAGAGAGCAGCAGAACAGCACAGGAGAAGAGAACAGGGAGGCAGAGAAGGAGGCGGGCTGAAGAGAGCAGCAGATCAGCTCTGGAGAAGAGAAGTGAACAGGGAGTTTGAGAAGGAGGTGGGTGGAAGAGAGCAGCATAACAGCACAGCAGAAGAGAACATGGAGTTAAAGAAGGAGGCGGGTGGAAGAGAGCAGCAGATCAGCACAGGCGGAGAGAAGAGAACAGGGAGTTAGAGAAGGAGGCAGGGTGGAAGAGAGCAGCAGAGGGCATGAGAGTGGTAGAGTGAGTGCGGTATAGTGAGGGTGGTAGAGTGAGGGCGGTAGAGTGGTAGAGTGAGGGCGGTAGAGTGTGGGCGGTAGAGTGGTAGAGAGTGTGTGTGGGTGGTAGAGTGGTAAAGTGAGGGCGGTAGAGTGGTAGAGAGGGCGTGAGGGCAGTCGAGTGAGGGCGGTAGAGTGGTAGAGTGAGGGCGGTATAGTGAGGGCAGAATGAGGGCGGTAGAGTGGTAGTGAGGGTGGTAGAGTGAGGGCGGTAGAGTGAGGATGGTAGAGTAAGGTCAGTAGAGTGGTAGAGGGAGGGCAGTAGAGTGAGGGCAGTAGAGGAGTAGAGTGAGGGCGGTAGAGTGAGGGTGGTAGAGTGAGGTCAGTAGAGTGGTAGAGTGAGGGCAGTAGAGTGAGGGCGGTAGAGTGAGGGTGGTAGAGTGGTAGAGTGAGGGCGGTATAGTGAGGGCAGAATGAGGACGGTAGAGTGGTAGTGAGGGTGGTAGAGTGAGGGCGGTAGAGTGAGGGTGGTAGCGTAAGGTCAGTAGAGTGGTAGAGGGAGGGCAGTAGAGTGAGGGCAGTAGAGGAGTAGAGTGAGGGCGGTAGAATGAGGGTGGTAGAGTGAGGTCAGTAGAGTGGTAGAGTGAGGGCAGTAGAGTGAGGGCGGTAGAGTGAGGGCGGTAGAGTGGTAGAGGGAGGGCGGTAGTGTGAGGGCGGTAGAGTGGTAGAGTGAGGGCGGTTGAGTGAGAGTGGTAGAGTGAGGGTGGTAGAGTGAAGGCGGTAGAGTGAGGGCAGTAGAGTGGTAGAGTGAGGGCGGTAGAGTGGTAGAGTGAGGGCGGTTGAGTGAGGGCGGTAGAGTGAGGGGGGTAGAGTGGTAGAGTGAGGGCGGTTGAGTGGTAGGGTGAGGGCAGTAGAGTGGTAGAGTGAGGGCGGTAGAGTGGTAGAGTGAGGGCGGTAGAGTGAGGGCGGTAGAGTGGTAGAATGAGGGCGGTAGAGTGGTAGAGTGAGGGCGGTAGAGTGGTAGAGTGAGGGCGGTAGAGTGAGGGCGGTAGAGTGGTAGAGTGAGGGCGGTAGAGTGGTAGAGTGAGGGCGGTAGAGTGAGGGCAGTAGAGTGAGGTTGTGAGAGTGGTAGAGTGAGGATGGTAGAGTGGTAGAGTGAGGGCAGTAGAGTGGTAGAGTGAGGGCAGTAGAGTGGTAGAGTGAAAGCGGTGGAGTGATGCGAGGGCGGTAGGGCAGTAGAGTGAGGGCGGTAGAGTGAGGGCGGTAGAGTGGTAGAGTGAGGGCAGTAGAGTGGTAGAGTGAGGGCGGTAGAGTGAGGGCCGTAGAGTGGTAGAGTGAGGGCGGTAGAGTGGTAGAGTGAGGGCGGTAGAGTGAGGTTGTGAGAGTGGTAAAGTGAGGGTGGTAGAGTGGTAGAGTGAGGGCAGTAGAGTGGTAGAGTGAGGGCGGTAGATTGGTAGAGTCAGAGGTGTTGGTAGGGGTACGTGTCAGACAGTGCTTTATGAGTTGAATGTGCGCTGCGATTGTTTCCTGAGGTGGGAAAGCTGGTATGTGTAAAGCAGTGTCCCCAGAGGTGGTAATGGGGCACGTGCGAAGCAAAGCTTCCAGAGTGACATTTGTGATTAAGTTGTCCCCTTCTTCACATTACATAGTGCTTCGCTTACATTTTTGTCTCTTGTGGTACAGGATGAATTCATGAAAAGAAATCGTGAATTGGAGCACCTCATCGTAGCAAAATGTCAAAAATAAAACTCAGGAGATTAACAACTTCCACGAAACCAACAGAGTCCTGAGAGGTTGAAGAAGTGTTTGAAAATAAATGAAATGTGAATAAACAAGGGAGGGTCAGTAGTGTGTCGACGATGGAAAAGAGAAGTGGGGGCAGATCGTGGAGTAGGGCTAGCAGCAGTGCGAGGAGGAAGGGGAGCAGTAGCACATGGAGGAAAGGGGAAAAGCATTGCCACTAGGTGTTGGAGAGCAACAAAGGAGACGGTGGGGGGGAACAATGGTTAGTCGGCGGGTAAGGGAGCAACGGAGGTGCTGGAGACTGACCAGCTGCACGAAGAGGAAGAAAGTATTGGCAGAACTTTAAAAACCGAAACATACTCCTTGGAAAATGCATTTACAGTGAAGAAATTTGTGAGCGTGTTTGGGTTAAGTTTTAAGTGAATTTTGCGTTACCCTACGGTGAAGTTACTGACCTTCTAGAATATAAGACAGCCAGACTGCAGAAAGAAATAAAACAAACAAGTGGGGGGCTGATGGTGGAGCACTCATGGAGTGCTTAAACAACAACAAAAAGTGCTTGGCGCGGCGCAGCGCAGCCTGCAGTGGCCCGGAGAGGACAAGTAGTTCACGCAATCTGAACACATACAATATTAAATGTACAAAAGCAGCATGTGTCAGTGTTCATACAGCGTGCTCGGCTGGCTACTGCATGCAAATGAGATATGTGTCACTGTTTCCCTTATCAGATCAAGAACATCGCCGAAAGAAAAAACAAGAAAGGCCAGAGCTAATAATACATGTAAACGATTCATGTTCAACAGCAAAGCCAGGAATCCGGCACATGTTCTGCCGGTACTTGGAGAAAGCGCAGCACAAACAGGGGCATAGAGGCCAGATTCTTTGCGCAAAATAATGGTTTCATTGTTTCATCCCACCGCTGCCCCTCAAAAACATCAATGTTGGTCTGCAGTCAGAGCGAGGAAGCTCCTCAGCAGAGCCCTTGAGCCCCGAGCTGCTCCCAGCATGGGCACAGAGACAGCTTACTACTTTTTCTTTTTGCCCAAGACTTCTTTCCAAAATGAAAAAAAAAATCACCTAAGCTACATACACACAGGTCAATAAACGCTGGTAAGACAGCTCCGTTGGTTAATACATGAAATGAGGAAATCAAAGAGCAGAATTCGGATCGGTGGCCTCGGCTTTTCTGCCTTCAGAGGTTGATTAAAAAGAAAAGTGTACTGCGTCTGATGGGTAAAATCACTCTTCTGAATCAATAAAGCGCCTGCCAAGAAAACTGCATCAAAAAGATATTTGGTAGCGCTCACTGTCATGAACGAAACTGTTAACTCGTATATATGTTATAAAGAAAATATAGAAATACACTTAATTTGTGTAACCAAGCCCTATCTAAGCATTTACGTTCATGAATAACTAGCCATGTACAGATAAACTTACCAATGACCAAAATGTCGGTGGGGACGCACTTTTAAACATACTGGACATATTAAAGTGTAACGTATGGGAACTCGGTACTCAATCACGTGCTCACTCAGCTCGTGTTGATGTTCTTTACAGAGGAGCGGGCGTGCACGCCTGTCACACTCTCCAGCACACCCCATGCACAGCTTATGCAGCAGGGCCCCTCCCTGCAGAGGGAAGGCCGCCCGTCCAGCAGGGTGGCACCTGGGCCACTGTGCACTACGCGTGCACCTGCTATGTGGATGGCATGCTGCTCTCCTGCGCGCGCCCAGCCCAGGAAGCATCTGCCACCGCAATAAAGATATCAATGGGCACCCGCAGTCCACAGCAGCATCTCTCGGCCCCCATCAGCCGCGGGAGTGGACGCCCTGGCTCAGCCCACGGCTGGTCCCCCGTAGTAGTAAACAGAAGAGAAGCATCTACCCCCAACCCCTCTCTAGCCCTAAATACTTGCCCTCCTCGCCTTAATCGGGATGCGTCCGCTCTGATAACCTCCACCTTCCTGAGCTCGTCGCTCAGCTGCTCTCCGCCCCGCCCGGCTAGGATGCAGCTCAGAGCCCCAGGAACGCCCTTTACCTTGTGAACAGATGATGCCCGGGAGCTCGAGCGGTCCACCTGCCCTGGCGCCGGCCCTAGGCTAGGGGTGCGGGATGGGACCCGATGCGGGCGGACGGCCGGGTCTCCGTGCGATGCATGCCAGCCCTGCTCCGATCACAGAGGGCCAGGGATGAGATAGGCCTGCAGAAGGCATCGCCGAAAAGCTGCCTCCTAGGCTGGCCATGACATCCGATCTGTAACCTTCAAGAGCCAAAATGGATTCAGTAAACATCGCAGCATGTGTCTGCCTTTAGAGATGCACGCCTCCCCTGCCGCTCCTCAAAACAGTCACCAAAGGTGGGGCCACACAAACGGCGCTGTACAGATACATCCATTAGTAATATTTAAAATACTGAGTGAACAACACTAAGTGCAAAAAAAGTCCTAAAAAATGCCGCTCTAATTATCACCAGCTGTGCAACTTTAATTCCTAATGAACGCGTGGCGCCTGTAAGACGCCTGCTCACGATCACAACAAAGGAAATGTAAATAGCATAGCAATTATCACAGCATGCCGCCAGGCCCCGAAGCACTCTCCCCGAGAGGTTGCTCACCAGTGTTCTGGACAGGAGCACTCAGCCATAATTGACGCCCAGCAGGACTTCCGGCGAGGACCAATCAACTGCAATTGAACGCGGAAAAGCTGTCCTTGGGAGGCGCGTTCCCATCTTAGAATCGGCTCGTGGAAGCGCGTCCACAGAGCCGATTCTGCTTGTGCACTTATCTGTCTCCTCCCCCCTTCACGCTGGTCCTACTTTTATTTCACACCTGGGTTGTGTTTAGGTAAATTAATATTAACATCTACAGATAAGGGGAACTTGAACTTAAAATGTTATTGTAAGGTTTAGAGAATTAAATATTTATAGAATAATAGCTGGCATCCACATTTACTAAAATAATGACGGGGAGAGCGCCGGAAGCCGACGATCTTATCACGCGAGAACTGTTGGCAATCAGCTTCTGCGCAGGACGGCAAAGGTTGCACGGAAGTTTGGCGCCACCATCTCCGAGGCACTGCAGTGCCTGAGGGTCGGGAGAAAATCTGTGTCCGTGCTGCGTGCTTTTAGTGCACAACCAGGGGTGAGCAAAGCGCCGGGTCCAGCGTTTCAAGTTATGTTGGCAAACATCGTCTAATTAATGGAGACCTCTTTTGACCGGCTTTTTATTTAGTTTGTGACCCATCCCCCCCCACTCCCTTTGGCGCCCTTTCTGTCTCCCACCCCTTTTACACTTTCTTGTGTCCTGCCACCCCCAGTCCTAGTTGTAAAATAGGTTAGGTAGGCCAAGTAAGAATATACATGTCACAAGCCTCCCCACACCGACCTAGATGGTTCCTATTTCATCAGGAGTAACATAATATGCATATGTCTTGGCTTGTCTCTGGAGCGGTGCAGGTGTTTGTGTGTATGCCTGCGTGTGCTTCCGTGAGTGTGGCTGTGTGTGCGCGTGAATGGGAGAGGCTGAAGCTGTGAATGTGCAACAAGAGATGTGCTGAGGTAAGGGGGAGGAGGTGTGTGTGTGCGTGCGCCAGCGTGTGTGTGTGTGTGTGTGCTTCCGTGAGTGTGGCTGTGTGCGCGCGTGATTGTGAGAGGCTGCCGCTGTGAATGTGGAATGTGGAGCAAAAGATGTGCACGGCTGGGGGGGCGGGGCGGGGCTGGGCATGCGCGTCCACGAGTTGTAATCGGCGCTCGTGGCCAGATCTAAGTCGCTTGACAAGGAACTCGGCAACAATAGGTCTAGCGAGACCTAAAAAGTGCGTATACTATGAGCCAAAAACTAAGTATGTACCTCACCCTCAAAAAAGGACTGTGTTTTCTCTCCCATATCATTCTAACAACTAAAGAATGTGCCTTTTTACCCATTAACGTTTTTTCGCAGGTTCACTTCCCAAAAACAGAATGCTATGCCCCGCCCCTCCCCTCCCCCACCACCATTTGAAAATACGTTACTGTCACATGATTCCAGTGGGGAATGTCCGCCATTTTCGATTTGTCAGTACCGCACCCTGAAAGAAATTAGGCCTCATCTCGAGACTGGGTAAAGGAGTTGCCTGTGCATTGTAGAACAACAAGAGTTTACAGTGAAGCGTGACACAATCATAGGCAAGATGCATACATTTACAAAAAACTTGTAATGATCATTTGAAGGTAAGATTGGAAATGCATAGTGCAAAACCCATAAGTTTAAAGACTGAACTGGGAGGGTTAGATATTTGACAGTATTTTCCATCTGAAGAGTCAACATGACAAAGTTGGTTGTAAGTTAACGCATGAAAGCATACGGCAGGCACTGAGTATGCATTGCTTTTCCCTTTTCAGTTCATTTTTAAGGAAGGGAGGGTTAGGAGTACATTTCAATTTGGAACTTGCTCGCTACCTAAGCTTCATTTGCACAGTGCGTGAGAAGTACATGACAATTTCCCCCCCCAGTCATTCTACTTAATAGTTTTCGATGAAGCTGAATGCATCTTCTAAACCAAATCTGTGGGAGTGGTAAAAATGACGAACCAATTCCTGTGGCTGAAATAATGAATTATACATGTTGTGCCCAGCTACTGACAGTTGGACAAAAAAGTAATTATTACACCTGAAGATATCCTTTTACTTTCACCAGACTTTTCAGAAAACGTGTGTTAGATTCTGACCCAGTTACATCCTTTTACGATATGTAAGGCCACGTCAAAGTTAGTGTTAATGTCTATTCAAAGTTTGACACACATATACAATAATTCATCCCTGTAATACAATCAATAATAACATTTTACAAATTCAGTTATAATTAAGTTGACAGTAATGATCAAAAGCGTTTAGTGCTTCAAAGACAACATTCATGAACTTCGCAATTCTGTCCATCATCATTATGCGTTTACCACTCAGAACGAAAGTTATAGCTTAATTTGTTATATTAAATGTAATAAACATTTGATGTTGCCACTGTTTCCTATGTTAGGAATTTTGAAAAAATGCAGGTAGTGTTTCTTTTGTCTCCTTGCATAATCTGCACATATCCTTCTGCATTGCCCTCATTACCCAGCCGGATCATACTTCGTAAATAAGAATAAGATAACATTTGAGCCTGTATTAGGTAGCGCATGAGTTAAGAGGTGGGGCAGGACCGAACTTTCCTGGCTTGTTTTTAAGAAACTTTACATATTTCTTAGCACCAAACTACCTCCTATTCATCTCTCAAGAGGTGATGCGTTCGGAGGCCTCAAACTGTTGTTTTCATGGTCAAATAGGAGCTCTCCTATGTCCATTGAACTTTCGTTTGAATAGATGACAAGCATAATTAAGAAAATAACCAACAAATATTGGAAGGCTCCAAATGGCTCGTAATTTCCATTCGGTTTACTACTGTTACTTTATCTATCTCCCTCTATATATACATTTTAACTGGGGGAAAAAAAAACAGTTAAAGTAACGTTATAGTTTCGTATATTTGTCAGTGACAACATTATAGTTTTGAACTTAAAAACCACAGAAACTCAAAAGTTATAGTTAGCAAATAACTATAACTTGCGCCGCGCCATACACTGCTTATGATCTCACATATGACATTGCTCATGACATGTTCTATGACATCATTTATGACATCTCTGGTGACATCCCAAATGACATAATTGATGACATCATCCAATGATTGTGCTAGTTTGTTTTAGTGGCAAATAGCTACCATATTACCTTTCTATATAATTTTGCACAGCTTCGGTCCAGATAATTTGTATGTGTTTACAAAACGGATGTGCTCCTAATGCACCATTGCTGTGTAGAGGCGTTAAATATGTTATAAATGCTTGCATTCCAAAGTAACTCAGTGTGCAAGTGACAGTTGACTTGTGGAGTGGAGTGGAGTGGTGTGGCTCACTGGTTAGAGGTGGCAGACCCGGAAGCAGAGGACGGCCCGGGACCAGGGATCAATTCCCGACGCGGCAGGGTCGTGAACCAGGGTCAGCGGACTCGATAATTCTCACCTCGGTGCCTACTCTAACCAGTAATCACACTCGGCAACTCTGGGCATTAGCTTGCCTCATCTCCACAACGCCCCCCCACAAACGCCGGGGATGCCTGGTTTCACCTTGGATATACCCAGGAGGGAACATCTCACAGGGAAAGCCAGGACGGGTTCCCCAGTGGTCTATGGCGCCAGGACGCCTCCGGGCAGCAGTGCGCTTTACAAGACACACACATTTACATTTACATATTCATTATGCTCTACCCAACTTGTTGGTTCTGCCGGAAAAGTTTCTAGAAGGAGAAAGATTCTACTGAGTAGATACTAAATTTGCAAGCCATCTTGAGTTAGTAGAGAGAATCGTGTCAGCATGATAATTTATACTTAACATAGAAGAGTGTGTGCACAACATACTAACCTATGTAAATGTGCTTGTTTTGATTCCGAAGATGGCTATCTGTAAAGTTTTCAACACAGTATGAAGGGTGCAAGTAGTATGGTCTTTAGCACCTTCAGATCTTGGTTATTGTTTAGCAAATAGTGTCTTTTTTTTACCACTTTTGCATAGAATGTGCACTGTTTTCAGTAGATTCTTTTGAATACTCTGTGGTGTATTTCCCATAAGAGTTAAAGTGTTTGCAAACGGTGTGGAATAGAAGGAACTCTTCTCCATCAATTAAACACTGTTTACAGCACTCAGTTATCTATTTAAATCCACTTAATTTCTTGATGTAGATTTGGTGTGTGCTAGGAGTTTGACACAGATAAAATCTGTCCATAGTAGGGCATTTGTTTTGGACTTGGCTTTCAATATTTTTGCTTTCTCGGATCTGTTCTATACAGATTGAACACCACACTCAGTGAGGGTTTCCCATATATCTGTGATCGACCGTTAATGTGAACTATGCTACCTGTAAAGTGTATATTATAGGGTCAATGTTGCACATAATGCTTGTTTTTAACACTTAGGGGAGTTATTTTTGTGTTGGTAGTAATGATGCCTGATCTACCCCTAAGCTATTTCGTAGTTAGTGTTAGACCTCTAAAGCCTTAGTAATTTATACTCAATATGCAGGAAAACAAAGCTTGGATGATGTAATCAGTGATGTAATTTGAGATGTCATCAGTGATGCAATAAATGATGTCATAGAACATGTCATGAGTGATGTCATATGTGAGGTCATAAGCAGTGCATGGCGGGGTGCAAGTTATGGTTAACGCTGCTAACTAAAATGTCTGTGTTTTTTTAGTTCAAACATTAATGTTGTCACTGACATATCCACCTAACTATAACATTACTTTAACCTTAGTCTTTTTCAGTGAATTTCTAGGTTTAAAAAAAAATGTAAAGTATTATTTTATTACCATGTGTAAAGCCAGCCCCTCGCAGGCTTCAGCCGCGTGTGGCGGGGGTTTCTCCGCAGGGCCTGGCCTGCGGCAAACCATCTATATGCAGCCAACCCTATGTTATGCACGGTCTTATATTGCACGCGGGCAAATGTTTGTAAAATAATGCAGGGGCCCGTGTGCCCCTCCCCCCATAGACCTGGGGACTGCAACCTCCCAAGGGCATTTCAAAATATGTGTGCTTGGACAAATTATAGTAAAATAATGCAGGGGTCCTGTGTCCCAGGGCATGCCCCCCCTGGGCTACTTACAAATATGTATGCGGGTGGACCCACAGGGACCCCCAACAGCCCTGGAGACTGCCACCTCCAGGAGCTAAACATAAAAATAATGCAGGGGCACACGCGGTCCCTCATATCTCTAGGGACTGCCACCTCCCTAGGCTAAGTTTTACGATGGAGGGGGCTGGCTCTTGCTACCACCAATGTGCCCACCCTCGGGAGATAGCTGTTTGCTTGTGCTTGGTTGGAGATGAGAGCTCCCACCAAGTAAAAGCAAACATAACTCCGCTTTCTGCAAAACAGCCCCGGCTTGCACAAAGTGGAGTTTTTAGGTCGAGGCTACCGTCCCACTGCGAAGCAGTGGGGGGGGCGGAGCCGAAGATTTAATGACTTCAACAGTGTGGGGCTTTATCCCGCCTCTCTCTTCCATTGGCTAGCTTCATAAATGGAGGCTAGCCATTGGAAGAGATGTGTGTCAATTACTATTTTCCCCGCCTTGATGCGATCCATGGGTGTTTCTGTCTCTTTTTTTAAGTTCCGCCCCCCACACCCTCCCTCTCGCCGAGTTCCCATACTCTTTTCCCCGGCTTGATGTGATCCATGGGCGTTGCGTCTGTGTCTGTGCCTGTCTCTCGTCTTCAGCTCTTTCTGGAGCTGCTCGCCTCCGCTCGCCCCCCCCTTCCCTCTGGCCGCAGCCCTCCTCCGTCCTGCTCTCGCGCCCTCTGCCCACAGCCCTCCTCCGTCCTGCTCTCGCCCTCTCTGCCCGCAGCCCTCCTTCGTCCTGCTCTCGCCCCCCCTTCCCTCTACCCGCAGCCCTCCTCCGTCCTGCTCTCGCTCCCCCTTCCCTCTGCCCGCAGCCCTCCTCTGTCCTTCTCTCGCCCCCCCTTCCCTCTGCCCGCAGCCCTCCTCCGTCCCGCTCTCGCATTTTTTTTGGATTCACTCTTTTTTGGCAAAAAGCTTGCCTCTGACCCAGTGGTGCGCGCGCGGTGCTGGCCACGAGTGGGTGGAGGACAGAGGTATTTCAGCCTTTCGAGAATTAACAAACCAAGTCATTAGTATGCGGATGGCAGAGGGGGTGTGTGCCGGGAAAGGTTGGTGCACTCGCCTCATGGGCTCGGTCTAATCAGAGCCGCTTTCATTCGCACCCTCCTGCTGCCCCCCCCCCCCCCCCCCCCCAGCAGATGGGGCTCAGTGCAGCTGCTGGCTTGTTTGGTTTAAGGATGCGGCTGCTGTGTCGCGGCTGGTTGGATTGGAAACCGGCGCGTGCCTATTCAGGTCCACTCCTTCAGCAGCCGCTTTGGTAAATTCCTTGCCACTTGATATGGTAGTACTCTGCCGTGAAGGCTTTATACCTTCTCCCTGCTTGTGGCTGCCGAGCTGCCGCTGTTCACTAGTTGCAGATAACCTGCTTGTTTAATATAGCGCCTAGACTCTGAGGGAGCTCAATAAGACATAACAGATGCTACTGGTACCAAACTTAATGTGCCGACTTAATAGCCCCTGAGCAGCGGTCGAATCAGTCCACTCGGGTATCAAACTAGCAACCTACAACTTACATCTCTGCAGCAGGAGCCTTGATCCACTGAGCTGTCTCTCCAGGTAATATATTAAAACATTATCGCTGCGTCACAAATCAAGGGATTGCAAGGTGATCGCAACCACTGAGTCTTAATTGAATGATGCATCCGTAAAAGGTAAGACATTCGCCTTCTTATGTCATGTTAGCGGATTGTATAGCGCTCTATTGCCGTTACTCTGGCTTCGCAGCGCTCTCTTGAGTGAGTACATTCATGCCCTGGGCTTGTGGATTCCAGTGACCGTGGAATGTGTGCTGATCTGCGGAACCCAGAGAATACAATGGAAACCACCATGCCATGTCACGTGTCGTGTTGCGCGTGACCGAAGCTGCTCAGACGCAGACAGGCCTACTGACATCATGGGGTGCTGCAGGTGGATACTGGAGATATGAAACCGACCACAAATGAAGGGGTGTTGTGGGTGAGGACTTATGAGTGCCAGCAAAGTACTGAAGGGGCCCAGTACATGAACATGAAGTAGTGCTGCGAGGTAGGCTTGAGGTGCACGAGCAGCACTATGTAGGGTCCTACTACATTATCCTTCAAACATTGGCAACATTTCACACTTAATTGAGGCTGAAGAGCTGGGTTTTAATCTCGAGGACCCAGATAGGTCTCCAAAAACAGCTACGACGAATGGAAAATATACCTCTGAAAACGGTTTACTTATTAATTACACTAAAACAAATATAATGACATTTGGTAAAATAAGGTCAAGATCCACCTGGATAAGGAGATGGAACACGTCGTACATATATACACACGCATACATACAAAACTCACATGGTCGCTACATATGGAACGGATCAAGAATAGATTGAAAACTACTGCCAGAGACGCAGTGCATTTTGCATATCTATTGGGGGCGTTTAGGGGGGGGGTCTGCAATGGGTTAGATGCTAACAATCTATCAAATAATTTTATATGGGGGAAATATAATTAATAAACTCACAATGGAGGTCCTAAATATAACTGTGATGCTAACTATACAACACATTTATTTTACAGACTAACTCCACATGCTATGATCATACTAGAATTTGGTCTTACTGAATTAGTGTTTTAAATAACAGTTTATTTATGTGACTGTCAGAATGCATCTTTGCATAATCCAGGAATTAATCAGACAGGATCTAGAAATATACCCAGCCGATCGAGTGATTGCAATGGATTTGGTGCTAAAACTTCTACTATGAAATTGTCAGCTTCCTATGATAAAAACTCTAGCGACAATCCCTAAGATGACCATAAAGTGCTAATCAAAAAGAAAATGAAGTCGGTATCAAATGAAAGTAATTTATTTGTTGTAACTAAACAAAATCTTTTTCATTACACACATGAAACTTTTATAAATAAGAGACAACCCTATTTAGATTCCAATTTAAATAAGTGGGTAAAAAAACTTTTCTAGGTTTTAGACTAATATATTGAAGTTTGAGGAGTCTTGTAACAAGACTGGGAATAACAATATGCAATGCTGCGTGTGTAATCTATTTCCTGAAAAAGTAGAACATGTCCTTTGCTTATGTCTTTAAACAGGATTTGAGAAATACATTTCTGAACCCCCTGTTGCAGCAGGCAGGTACAAGGACAGTGAATGACACGTCTCAGTTCTGTTTTGTCGGGAGCTCTAACAAATGTATTGAGTATCTTACTAAATCTATTTTATTGGGAGAGCTGCACCTGAAGGCCCAGTCTAAATAAACTTTATTTGGGGCAATGTACATAATTTTAAGAATTTGGATTTTAATTGATGCTGGATTGCAAGTATCAGGTTGGTTTAATATTCAAGACCGTGTATTGTATTGATTTTTAATATTAATGACACAATAACGGTTTACCTACTACATGAACAGAAAGTAGTGCTAAGGGGCAGAATGGGGCTCATTGGCACAGCTGGGATCGTGTTCCAGGGCAGAAATGGCAGATGTAGATGAGGACCGATGGTACAAGATTAGTTGTGGTATTTCAGATCAAGATTGAGGTGCACTTGCAAAGTAACAAGTTCATGTACAGGTATCAGTTATTCGTGCAGGTCCGGGCTGAGGTATGGGTCCTGGGTCGAGTTATTGAACTTTTCAGAGCTATGGAGAGGTCTTGGATGTGGTTCTTCCATCGCATGGCTTGGGGCCTGAAGAGGAAGGAATTTTGTGTCGGCCTGCATTTCTGCCATGAAACCTAGCAGCGCCCTTTTATGGTTTTTAAAAACAGCTCCATTTTAAAACGTAGTACAGCTGCCTCTGCCCTTTATCCAAATTCTGCTTGCCCTCAAAGTAAAAATTCAGGAACATTTAAGTAGCTTAGCCTAGGGGGTCATGTGTGACCTCTTCAGCCAGTAAGTTCAGTAGTCCTTGTAAAAAACACACACCCAAAAAAACGTAGGAATCCCAAAATGCAACATGCTGTTCATCAGAAAAGCCACAACTGGCTGGTGATGTCACGCAAGACGGGCTTCATTTCTGTAGCTATGCGAGGCAGCAGGTCTCCTGCCTTATATGACTTACTGCGCTTGCACATGCAGCAGCCATCAATCGTCACAGAAGGAATCAACACTTCATAGTACAAGTGAAACATAGGTTACACCTTCACTGGAATATGATACATTGCAGTTTACACATCCACAGGATTGTCAATAACAGTTAATTTAATAAGAAAACATTTTAAATTCCTTTGGTCTGAGAATGGGGTAGTACAGCTTTCCTTTCCAATGCTTGTTTATAAACAACGCAGTGTTTGTGAGCGGGTCGAGGCTGTTGTTGGCCTAAGGCATGACTGCCATGCGGACGTCTTTTTAGGTCGAGGCTACCGTCGGACTGCGAAGCAGTGGGGGGCGGAGCCGAAGATTTCATGACTTCAACATTGTGGGGCTTTAACACACCTCTCTCTTCCATTGGCTAGCTTCGTAAATGGAGGCTAGCCATTGGAAGAGATGTGTGTCAATTACTATTTTCCCCGGCTTGATGCGATCCGTGGGCGTTTCTGTCTCTTTTTTTAAGTCCCTCCCCCCACACCCTCCCTCTCGCCGAGGTCCCAGTTTATTCCTCCTGTAATGTACCTTTTGCTACCAAAAACCTTTTTTTAAATTTTCACCCATGCGCATGTTTTCCCAACACAAGGAGACTTTGAATGTTTTTGTAATGAAGTTTTACAGAAACAATGCTGCTGCTACACGAGTGGGGAGACTGCACACCTTCTGGCGGCCCCTGCGCGGCTGCACCCATGCTACTGGCCGGTCTCTCCGCTTGCGCGGCGGCGCTGCTGGCCCTGCACCTCGTGCTGCGGCTCTTTTTTCCCTACTTCTGGCTGGACCTGGGCTACTTGCTGAAGGTGCTCCACAGCGGGTTGCGGGTGGAGCTCTACAAGCGCAGAGGTCGCGTGGAGTCGGTCCTGGACTGCTTTCTGGCCGTGGCAGAGAGCGTGCCCGACAAGACTTTTCTGATTTTCGAAGGGCAAAGCCACACCTATTGGCAAGTGGACTGCAGGAGCAGCCGGGTGGCCCAGGTCTTTCTCCGCCATGCATCGTTCATGAAAAGGGACACGGTGGACCTGCTCATGAGCAATGAGCCCGACTTTGTGCACGTCTGGCTGGGGCTGGCCAAACTGGGCTGCCGGGTGGCCTTCCTCAATGTAAACGTTCGCTCCAGGTCACTGCTGCATTGTTTCAACAGCTGTGGTGCCTCGGCGCTTGTGCCGGGGGCAGGTATGTATGATGTAACTTCCGCAAGTGACTTCAAAGCGATAAAGCTAGTTTAAGAAATCGGAGGTTTCTTTATACAAAGTAATAGAGATGTTAAGTAACTTTAATGCCATGTGAAACCGTCAGTTAGCCCAGACGCTTTGCCAACGCACTTCGCAACCCCCCTTCCCTCCGCCCGCAGCTCTCCTTCGTCTCGCACCCCCCTTCCCTCCGCCCGCAGCTCTCCTTCGTCTGTCTTCGTCCCAACAAAACCACATCTGTAAACACTGCCTTTCCTCTGATGCACCACGTGAAACTAGGCAACAACGACCACTCACCCCCAACTTTCGGGGCATAGTCTACTTGGTTTTATTGTCCCCTAAAAATGTTCATCTGACCTGTACTTTCCTCTCAGCTAACTGTTTCACATCTCCCCCTTGGCACCTTACTTGCCCCCATCCTCACCGGTACCTCCCACCCCTCAGCTTTCGCTCCCCCTGGCTTCATTCCCTCTCCATGGCTCACTCGACGGATGCACATCTCTCCGCGAGCGGACCCGGCAAAACAACATCAGGAAAGCACGGCCGAGCTCGGCAGGAACTGGGGCTCACACAGTGTGGGACCCCGGGCCTCGTGCCAACCAACACCAGTCACCTGGGTGGGACGGGAGGGGAGCAGGGCGGGAATGACAAGGGAACCACGGAGCCTGTGCCAGGCACCGTCACACCTCAGGACAGGCAGCCTCGCGTCTCACGCGAGATGCATGCGAGTTGGTAGGACCATTGCCGATAGCCATACTGAGGCGCTCCAGAGGGCTGTGCTTGCTCCCCTGCCCCCTGGCTGTGTTTGCTCCCCTGCTCCCTGGCTGTGCTTGCTCCCCTGCCCCCTGGCTGTGTTTGCTCCCCTGCCCCCTGGCTGTGTTTGCTCCCCTCCCCCCTGGCTGTGCTTGCTCCCCTGCCCCCTGGCTGTGTTTGCTCCCCTGCCCCCTGGCTGTGTTTGCTCCCCTGTCCCCTGGCTGTGCTTGCTCCCCTGCCGCCTGGCTGTGCTTGCTTCCCTGCCCCCTGGCTGTGTTTGCTTCCCTGCCCCCTGGCTGTGCTTGCTTCCCTGCCCCCTGGCTGTGCTTGCTTCCCTGCCCCCTCGCTGTTCTTGCTTCCCTGTCCCCTCGCTGTGCTTGCTCTCCTGTGTGTGTATGTGGCTCTGGGTGTGTGTGTGTGGCTCTGGGTGTGTGTGTGGGGCTCTGGGTGTGTGTGTGGGGCTCTGGGTGTGTGGCTCTGTGTGTGTGTGTGTGGCTCTGGGTGTGTGTGTGGGGCTCTGGGTGTGTGTGTGGGGCTCTGGGTGTGTGTGTGGGGCTCTGGGTGTGTGTGTGTGGGGCTCTGGGTGTGTGTGTGTGGGGCTCTGGTTGTGTGTGAGCGGGGCTCTGTGTGTGTGTGTGCGTGGCTCTGGGTGTGTGTGTATGTGTGGCTCTGGGTGTGTGTGTGTGTGTGGCTCTGGGTGTTTGTGTGGCTCTGGGTGTGTGTGGCTCTGGGTGTGTGTGTGTGTGGCTCTGGGTGTGTGTGTGTGTGTGTGGCTCCGGGTGTGTGTGTGGGGCTCTGTGTGTGTGTGGCTCTGTGCTTGTGTGTGTGTGTGGCTCTGTGTGTGTGTGTGGCTCTGTGTGTGTGTGTGTGTGGCTCTGTGTGGGTGGCTCTGTATGTGTGTGGGTGGCTTTGTGTGTGTGACTCTGTGTGGGTGTAAATGCAATAGGTCATGCATTTGCGAGATGTTAAGCTATTGGCATTTTAAATGGCAATGCCATTTATTTAACGATTTAGCTATTGGCAATGTAAATGACAATGCCATTTATTTATGATTTAAAAAAAAATGTCATGAGCAATGCCAATAGCTCTACCTTTAATAACGCAGAGACCATTGCATTGTAAATGCTTGTTAATTGTTTCTGTGCACCCAAACTTGTGTGCAGGGAAACAGATAAAAACTGTGTTCCTGCAAGCAGGCTCAGAGAGTGGGGCAGCCGGCCCCCTTCCCCTTAGGAAATGAGGCCCTGGGGCATGGGCTACAGGGCTTATATACTGACTCGGGGGGGCATGCACACCCTCATTAATTAAACAATATTGTAATTGCATTTATATAGTGTTTACTACCCCTGACGGGGCTTTGAAGCGCTTTTTGGCAAGTAGCACACTACTCTGTAACCATGGGAATATATGGAATTGATTTGAGCGGTGGACATGTGTGAGAAAGTGGCTGTATATATACTGGACCAGAATAAGGGACAGTGTGTATAGAGCCCACAAACCCCAGAGGTATAACAGAGGTTAAAGCCAGGTGCGACTTTACTCTCTAAAGTGCTAGCTTGGTCGAGCAGTAAGGAAGTACCAGAGGACAGTGTAAAGCATTTGTTGTACACACTCAGTCAGCAAAAGGTTTCACACACTCAAAGACTGAACTCCAGGCCAATTGTTTTTATATCAAAAGATATAGTTGTTTGTTTTTAGAACCAACGGGTATCAAAATACACTGTTCTCAATATGAGAGATCTCAGATGAGTACTTTGCAGAAAGGCAATAAACTTTGTAAATACAATAGGTACAGGGGTTGCAGTCGGCAACACAATTCTACACACAATTTAGCATTGAGCTCAATGGATTTCCTTATATAAACACAGTTGATTACTTTGGTAATTCCAGAACTGACTCCTAGGTTCAGTCCTGGCGTCTAAGCTGAAAACAGTTTAGCAAAAAAGATTTAGGTATTGTAGTGATTTTTCAGGAATATTGCCCAGCTATTGCCCAGAGTTGCAGTGTGGGACCCCATGGTTAGAGTGGCACCAAGGCGAGATTAATCGGGCCCGCTGACATTGGTCCTGCACCCAGCCGCGTCTGGAATTGAACACTGGTCCCGGGCCGACCTCTGCCTCCGGGTCTGCCGCCTCTAACCGTTGAGCCACACTTCTCCACAGGTGTCGTCTGGTTCATCGAGGAGGGTCTTTGGGCACTGGACTTTTGGTCCGAGTCGCCGGGGGGACGTCCTCGTGGTCTGCTGATCGGAGTCCCAGGCTTTAAGAGGGTAAAGGCAGGCAGGTCCTCTGGGTGTCCCAAGATTGCTGTCCACTGGAGTCGCCGGGCTTTAGGCAGGAGCAGGTTCCAGGATCGACAGGCCGGTAGGGCTGGGGCCAAGTCAGTTCTTGTCGTCCTATTGTTAGCCGCTGCACGGCGGGTCGTCTTCCTCTTAGTCTTCTTCCTTCTTTTCTTTTCGGGATCTGAGGAAGGAAGGTTCAGAGAGCCCCTAAATACTGAATTTAGGGGCGTTACAGGTAGGGCGAGGGCAGGGACCAATAGGTCCCTGTCCTGTGGTGGGTACACACCCTAAGTAAGAAAGTTCCCTTGAGGCAGAACTAAGCACAGGTTTGCAATACCAAACCTTACAATGTCACAAGTGCATAGAACAAAAGCATATTGAAAGTTAAAAATTCATTTATTTTGAATACATTTAAAGACACAGTAATAGGGCTGACTGATCTAGATCCCTAGTCTAAAACACAATTAAAACAGTACACTCAATTGCGACCTGCACAATTGAGAACAGACAGAACAGGTACAACATAAAATTGTTGAGTACGAGTTGTATATTCTGGCTCCGTTGTGATAACACCAGTGTTGTATCGCTACGACATCAGCATATCAATTATGGTGTTGGAGGCTTGAATTATACAGTTGTTGCGTTGACGGGTTTCGGTGGGTTCACACCCTAGCCTGCTCCTCTCCTGTGGAAGGGAGGCAGGAGCCTAGCTGTGATTGGGCAAGGCTCCCCATCTTCAAGAGGGCCGGAGCCTAGGGTCGTGCTTCACCTCGTCTCCCCCACCTGAGGGGTGGGGTTGGCACAGGCTGGCACACCCCCCTTCCTGACATAGTTTTTCCCGCCAGTCTTTCCGCCAGAGTGGGGGTCAGAACTAGTGGGGGCCAGTTGCTGGGTACAGCAAATGGTCCGGAGAAGCTCACAGAGGCGGTATGGCTTTGAAGCTTCCCCCTGCCCATCCCAGGGGAGGAGACCTAGCACCTCACCCAGGATGTGCATTGTTGCAGGCCCAGGAGAGTTGGGGGCTCTCCACACAGGGGTCCAGCAACATATCTGCAGTGTGGCAGCCTCAGCAGCCAATCAGCCCAGACGTGGATTGTAGGTTAGGTTTTCAGGGGCATCTCTAAGATGCCCTCTGGTGCATTTTACATTAAATCCCACACTGGCATCAGTGCAGGTTTAATGTGCTGAGAAGTGTGGTACCAAACTTGTCAGTCTTCAGTGTAGCCATTATGGTGCTGTGGAGTTCGTAATGACAACCTCCCAGCACCATGTACACTTATTGGCATCACTGCACTTACAGTGCCCGGGAATGACCCTGGGTACTGTAGTGGCACAGGGCTCATGCACCTGTGCCCACACCTCTGGCATAGGGCACCCAGCTAGAGGGGTGGCTGAAGTATGCCAGGGCAGTGGGTTCTATGGACTTGGCACACAGGGATGTGTGCCATGTCGAATCTTCAATTATTTTTTGTACTTAGACACTCAGCCTGCAAAGGCAGTGTGTGGGTGTCAGGGTACAGGGCCCTGAAGGTGGCACAATAAGTGCTGCAGTCCTCAGGGGTTTTCTCTGGTCACCATGCCCTGGGTATCTAGGGTGCCATTTACTAGGGGCTGATAGGGGGCCAGAGATGCCAATTGGGTTTTAAGGGAAGGAACACAGGCCCTGGGTACCTGGTTGGCAGGAACCCAGGGCACACTCAGTCAAAGTACATCTGCAGTTCAGAAAAAAGTGGGGGCATACCAGTGCAAGAAAGATGGCACTTTCTCACACAACCCCCCCCCCCCCCCCACCCAAACGAAAGGTGATGAGACTAACCTTGCCCTAGGGAGTCTTCCTTGACTAATTGGAATAACCTGGAAAGTCCATCTGCATTGGCACAGGCAGTCCCTGGTCGGTGTTCCACTTCAAAGTTAATACCCTGTAGGGAGATGGACCATCTCAATAGTTTTGAAATTTCCCCCTTCATCTGCATTAGCCATCTGAGAGGTCTGTGGTCAGTTTGAACCAGGAAGTGAGTTCCAAACAAGTAGGGCCTCGGCTTCTTCAGGGACAAACCACAGCAAAGGCCTCCCTCTCAAAGGCACTCCAACGCTGCTCTCTGGGGAGTAGCCTCCTGCTTATAAAAGCAACAGGTTGGTCTTGGCCTTCCTCATTGATCTGGGAGAGGACTGCTCCTATCCCCAGTTCTGAGGCATCAGTCTGCACTATGAACTGCTTGGAGTAGTATGGTGCTTTTAGAATGGGTGCTGAGCACATTGCTTCTTTCAGGGTGTCAAAAGCCTTTTGGCAGCTAACAGTTCAGTTTACTTTCTTGGGCATTTTATTGGATGTGAGTTCTGTTCGGGGAGCCACAATGGACCCATATCCCTTCACAAACTTCCTGTAATATCCAGTCAAGCTAAGGAATGCCCTGGCTTGGGTCTGGGTGGTTGGAGCTGCCCAGTCCATGATGCTCTGGATCTTGGGCTGTAAGGGTTGGACCTGGCCTCCACCAACAAGGTGGCCCAAGTACACCACAGTGCCCTGCTCTATTTGGCATTTGGATGCCTTGATAGTCAGTCCTGCAGATTGCAGGGCTTGTAGAACCTTCCCAAGGAGGATCGGGTGATCCTGCCAGGTGGAGCGAAAGACAGCAATACCATTAAGATAAGCTGCACTAAAGGACTCCAATCCAGTTAGGACTTGGTTCATAAACCTCTGGAAGGTGGCAGGGGCATTCTTTAACCCAAAAGGCATTACAGTGAACTGATAGTGCCCATCAGGGGTGGAAAATGCTGTCTTTACTTTGGCTCCTGGGGCCATGCCAATCTGCCAGTACCCTGCAGTTAAGTCAAAGGTACTGAGGAATTTGGCTGCCCCTAGCTTGTCTATCAACTCATCTGCTCTTGGAATGGGGTGAGCATCTGTCTTGGTGACAGAGATGAGCCCTCTATAGTCCACACAGAACCTCATATCTCTCTTTCAACCCTGTTGATGAGGTTTGGGGACCAGAACCACTGAGCTAGCCCAGGGGCTCTCAGAGGGTTCAATCACCCCTAGCTCCAGCATTTTGCTGATTTCAGCTTTGATGCTTTCCTTGACTTGGTCTGATTGTCGATAAATGTTGTTTTGTACCCAGATGTGGACACTGTCACCAGTGTCCACATCATAGGTACACCAGCTGGTCAGACCAGGGGTCAAGGAAAAGATGCTAGCAAACTGTTGCAAGACTTGCTTGCAGTCATCTGCTGTTGGGGAGAGAGGGTGTCTGAAAACACCACTCCATTCACTGACCCATCTTTTGGGCTGGAAGAGAGGGGATCTGGGAGAGGTTCACTCTCTGCTTCCTGTTCCTCATCAGTCACCATCAGCATGGTGAGGTCAGCCCTGTCATTGTAGAGTTTAAGGTGGTTCACATGGATAAACCTTTTGGGTGTCCTGCTGGTGCCTAGGTCCACTAAGTAAGTGACCTCACTCTTTTTCTCCGGATAGGGTAAGGGCCACTCCATCTGTCATGGAGAGCCGTTGGTGCCACTGGCTCCAAAACCCACACCTGTTGTCAAGGTTGATATTCAACCATGGCAGCTTTTTGGTCATACCAGTGCTCCTGCAGCTCCTGGCTGACCTCAAGATTCTTGGATGCCTTGTCCATGTACTCAGCCATTCTGGACCTTAGGCCAAGCACATAGTCCACAATGTCTTGCTTGGGTTCTTGGAGAGGCCTCCCCCAACCCTCCTTCACCCGACAAAGTGGTCCCCTTACAGTATGACCAAACATAAGTTCAAAGGGTGAAAACCCCACTCCCTTCTGTGGCACTTCCCTATAAGGGAAAAGCAGGCATGGCAACAGGACATCCCATCTCCTTTTGAGTTTTTCAGGGAGTCCCATGATCATACCTTTCAATGTCTTGTTGAACCTTTCCACAAGACCATTGATTTGTGGGTGGTATGGGATAGTAAATTTGTACTGCACACCACACGAATGTCTGACATAATATCGACAGACAGAATATCGACATGCAAAAATATCGGAGCAAAAATATCGACAGCAAAAATAACGGAATCCTATCTTCATTAAGGTAAGTACAAAAATATCGAAAAAATAATATCGTAGTACAAAAATATCGGAATCAAAAATATCGTTTTTTTAAATGTATTAATAATAATGTAAAAATAATATTTAAATACATATAATTTTACAACTATTAAATAAAAATATTAAAACAAAATTAAAACTAATACTTATACATTTACAATAAATAAAACACTTAAAAATGTAAAGTAATTTTAATTTTTTTCATCTAATTTATTTGATTTAATGTAATATTTTTTTGTTTTTACCCTGTACGCCTGTACCCCAAAAACCCAAAACTGACCCTGAACCCTAAAAATATCCCTGTACCCCAAAAACCCAAAACTGACCCAGAACCCTAAAAATACCCCTTTACCCAAATACTGAAAACTGACCCTGAACCCTAAAAATACCCCTTTACCCAAAAACTGAAAACTGACCCTGAACCCTAAAAATACCCCTTTACCCAAAAACTGAAAACTGACCCTAAACCCTAAAAATACCCCTTTACCCATGAACTGAAAACTGACCCAGAACCCTAAAAATACCCCTTTACCCAAAAACTGAAAACTGACCCAGAACCCTAAAAATACCCCTTTACCCAAAAACTGAAAACTGACCCTGAACCCTAAAAATACCCCTTTACCCATGAACTGAAAACTGACCTTGAACCTTAAAAATACCCCTTTACCCAAAAACTGAAAACTGACCCAGAACCCTAAAAATACCCCTTTACCCAAAAACTGAAAACTGACCCTGAACCCTAAAAATACCCCTTTACCCAAAAACTGAAAACTGACCCTGAACCCTAAAAATACCCCTTTACCCATGAACTGAAAACTGACCCTGAACCCTAAAAATACCCCTGTACCCAAAATTAATTAATATTATTTAATTACCAATTAATTATTAATTAACAATAACAATAAAGTAAATATATTAGCACATTTGCTGTAATAAATTTAATTTAATAATTAATATTATTTGCCCAATTAATTAATTAAGAATAACAATAAATTTTATATAAAAAAATTACTCTAATTAATGTAATTAAATAATTAATATTAATTAATTACCAACTAATTAATAATTATAAATATGTAAAAAATTATATTAATTAATTAACTAATTAATAGAAATTAATTACCAATTAATTATTAATTAAAATATGTACAAACATATATCAATTAATTAATTATTATTAAATTACTTCCCACCCTATTCCCCTATAAACCCATAACCCGCTACAGAACATATTTATCAATTAATCAATTAATTAGAAATAATTAAAAATTAATTCTCAATTAATTAATTAATAATTCCTACTAATTAATAATTAATTTAACATAATTAAATTACTTCCCACCCTATTCCCCTATAAACCCACAACCCGCTACAGTAGTAAAATACAATATTTAATTAAATTACATTAAAAATAAATATTAAAACATAATAAATACAATATAATATACACTAAATTTATTAAAAAATTGATATTAGTAACATCAAAGTTATTAATTTCGATATTATTGACATCGATATTTACAACTTCGATATTACTGATATCATACCAATATCGATATTTAGACTGTCGATATTACTTACCTTCGATATTTTTGTATATCGATATTTAAACTTCGATATTTTTGTATATCGATATTTAAAAATCGATATTTTGTCTGTGTACCACACCACACTCCTTCCACATGTGTTTCAGGTAAGCAGACATGAAGTTGGTACCTCTGTCTGAAACCACCTCCTTAGGAAACCCTACCCTGGTGAAGACACCCAGGAGGGCCTTGGCTACTGCAAGAGCTGTAGTAACCCTAAGGGGAATTGCTTCAGGGTAACTAGTAGCATGATCCACTACTACTATGTTGGGTCTTACCTTTCTGCCCTTCATGCCTTGTTGGTTCTTGGAATGTTCCCTGCGTGGTACACAGTTCTGATTCTCTTCTCGGCAGTTGCTGCCGGGAAGTTGCTGAAGCTGGACGTATAATAAACTCCTTACTTCCAACGTCGTGTGTGGACCCTTCTTCTCTTCAGTGGCGACGATTGTTCCAGGATCCAGCCTCCCCAACTCCGTGAAGGATCTTCCTTTGAGTCCTGCTTTGTGGCGAAAATTCGAAGAAGTCCTGATTTCTTCGTGTGAAGTCGAATTCAGCTTTGTCTTTCTTTCCACAATTTCCGACGTCGTCCTGTTGATGTCGATCCTTCGTTTCCTCTTCCCCTGAAGATTAAGGTACTGTTTTGTTTTCTTACCGCGATCGAGCTCTTGTGGTGCTCTCGCGCTCCTACGCTGTTGTGCCTGACCTGCCTGACCAAGCGGATGTGACATCTTATGTTATGTGTGGTGGCCATTTTTTTTGCCCTCGCGTAACCTAGCAACTTCACTACAAATCTGCCGCTTTTCCGCTGATGCGCACAGCACTACATTGCCGTTTTCAGCGCACAGCTGTTTCATGTAAATTACCGCTGATGCGCACAGCTTGTCTCCTGTTCGTCATCGTCTTGTACAACATAATCCTTACTCTGTGAACAGATGCAAATTTACTTTTAAACGCAATTTAACCATCTGGCACAATGTATTTTGAAATGCTGTTTTAAAAAGGCTCTTTTAATTTCCAAGTACAAGTTACTTTGCAATTATTTTTTTTTTACATCTTTGTGTGTACTGAGGCAGCAACTCACCCACGCAATGGATCGTATCCTGGCCCCTCCTCCTTTCTTGCAAACTGCTGGCACTCCGCCAGTACCGTGGGAACAGTGGAAAGACACGTTTGAAGCGTATTTAGAAGCTATAGAAGGTGATACTTTCACTAGTAAAAAGAAAAAGGCTCTTCTAGTTTAAAATCTCGGCAATGAAGGAAGGAACATTCTAAAGACTTTGACATTAGAGGTTGTGAACACCACTGTGAGTGGTGGTGATAACGGAGATGCTCTTCTTGTTGATGATTATGCTTCTTTAATCAAAACTCTTGATAAAAGATTCTCTCCTAAAAGGAACGTTGTACTAGAACGCCATAAGTTTTTACAACGTGCTCAATCACCTGGAGAATCTATCGATGATTTTGTGGCTGCGCTTCGCATTCTAGCCATTAACTGTAACTATAGGGAATTTATGGATGAGATCATACGAGATCAACTTATTGAAAGAACTTGCAACAAGAAAATTCAAGAGAAGCTATTAGCTTCAGGTGATCCTGACTTGGAAACCGCCCTCACTCTTGCAAAAAGTATTGAACATTCCCAATTTTGTGTAAGAGAAATGAGCCTTTCTTCATCATCCTCACCATCCACGTCTTCAACAGAAGTGAAACTCTTAAATTCCAAACCCCTACCTAAGCCCAGAGCTAGTGCTTTGCCTAATGTCATTCGTCCTTCTCCTTCCAATGTTTCTTTGCCAAGCAAGTCTGCACAAAATGATTTGTTATGTTTTCGATGTGGTAGCAGGTCTCATTTAGGTTCCGCCAAGTTTTGTTTTGCTCTCAATCAAACCTGCTGCAAATGTGGAAACAAAGGTCATTATTCACGTATGTGCAAAGTTGTAGTTACTAACAAAGCCAATCGCTCTGTAAAAAACATCTCTGGGGAATCTGATGAAGAAAGTTATGAACTATTAATGCTATCTTCTACTTCTCAAGAAGCTGGTGTGGTTGAACTGTCTGCTTTATCTGGGCTTCGCAAGAGGAAGTCTCCTTCATGTCTTATAACTGTGAATGGTGTTGTCTGCAAGTTTCTTGCCGATTCAGGCTCTCCTTTCACCCTATTGAATTCTTCAGATTTTTGCAAATTATCTGACTTACCAATGGTACCTTTCTAGTATAAATTTTTTTGCTTATAACAGCAAAAGAGTCGAAGTTTTAGGTAAATGTTCTGCCAAACTAGAATTTCACTCAAATCACACCATTGGAGTAGTATATATAGTCAAGGAAGGCACCAACCTTTTGGGGTGGGATGAACAGGGTGACTTGAACATGGTTCTGGATCCTAACCATCCTGATATGGTGATATCTCGTAAAGAACTATGTGAGTTTTATGCTTCAACTTCTTCACCTTCTAAAACGATTACTGTGTCTCTAGTAAACAACTCCAAGTGAGCACTTATGTTTCCAGAGGTATTCAGTGGGAAGCTTGGAAAACTCAAGGGTTTTCAGCATCGTATCATTTTAAAGGAGAGTGCTGTGCCTGTAGCGCATAAAGTGCAGAAAGTGCCTTTAAGCTTGCGAGAGGAGTTGAAAAAGGAATTGGAGCGGTTGTGTGTTGCTGGTGTGATCGAGCCAATTGAGGGTTCCGAGTGGCTCGCCCCCATAGTTTTGGCCAGGAAATCCGACAAATGTTTGAGGATGTGTGTCGATCTACGCGATCTCAATGGCAACATTTGGATTGACCGACAACCCCTACCCAACATAAATGAGATGTTAGCTACCCTCGGGGGTGCCAAATTTTTCACATCCCTCAATATCTCATCTGCTTATCATCAAATTGAATTGTGTCCCAATTCTAGACATCTTACCTCATTTGTAACCCCAGAGGGAGCTTATCGCTACATCCGCATGCCTTTTGGCTTGGCTTCAGCTTCGGCCGTGTTTCAGAGACTAATGAACAATTTATTCAAGGACATTCCTGGAGTTGTGTTTTTCCAGGATGATATATTGGTCCATGGCAAGCCTGAACTTGAGCATGATGAGCGTGTTAAACTTGTCCTGAGCATCCTTAATTCCAGTGGCCTTACCTTGAGAGAAGATAAATGCAAATTTCTTCAAGATGGTGTAGACTACCTTGGTCACCACATTTCCCAGAATGGGGTTGAACCAAAAGTTAAAATAATTGATGCTATCCAAAATGCTCGTGTTCCCGAAAACAAGGATCAATTACGCTCATACCTTGGTCTGGTGGAGTATTATTCCAAATTCGTGAAAAACTTTTCTTCCAAAACCGCTGCCATGCGTAATCTCTTGAAAAAGAATGTTAAGTTTGTTTGGGATGATGCTTGTAAACTGAATTTTAATGATATCAAGCAAGAGATTATTAGTGCCCGTCCTTTGAAATTGTTTAACATCAATGACTTATGTATCCTTTCCACTGATGCCAGCAATGTGGGTTTGGGAGCTGTTCTTATGCAGAAGAGGAGCGATGGTCGCAAGGAAACCATTGCTTTTGCCTCCAGGACTCTAAGGGGTGCCGAGGGAACGTATTCGACCATTGAAAAAGAGGCTTTGGCAATGTGGTGGGGTGCGATGCATTTCAAAAATTTTCTTTGGGGCAATTGATTCATCTTGAGGACTGATCACAAGCCCCTGGTTGATTTGTTCACTACTAGAGGGGGTGGAAGGGCAACTCCACGAATTTCTAAGTGGCAGTTCAGGTTGCAGGAATTTCAGTATCAACTCGAGTATGTGGCTGGGGCAAAGAATTTGATTGCTGATTGTTTATCCAGGCTACCTCTTTCTGATTGTGACGACTGTTTTGCAAATGACGATTTGGAGGTGGTTTCTGCGATTGGTTCTCTGAGTGACTCTGTTGGTTGTGCTCTTTCTGAGTGTGAGTGGATGGAGGGGATTGCTTCTGATGGAGATATGCAAGTCGTTATTGATCTTCTCTCCAAATCTTGGCCGTGCGAAAAGAACTGTCCCTCTGAAATTGTTCCTTACTTAAGGGTTAGGGATGAATTATCTCTTGTGGATGGCATTTTGAGAAGAGGTGGTTTGCTCGTTGTTCCTTTTTCCATCCGAGGGAAAATTCTTCGTCTCGCTCACGAAGGCCATCCCGGCATTCGTTCAATGAAGCGAAGAGTTAGACAGGATTTTTGGTGGCCGTGTGTAGACAAGGATGTGGAGCATTTTGTTCGTGAGTGTTGTGAGTGTGTGGTGAGTGATAAATCTCAAGTCACGCATCCTCTACCTGTTGAACCTGTCATTGTGAAGAGTCCTCCTTGGTCCAAGCTGGCCTTGGACATTGCTGGTCCCTATGGTCTTGTGGGCTCATCTCCTAAGTTCGTTTTGGTGTTGATTGATTACATGACCAAATGGCCTGAAGTTAGGTTTATTGATTCCGTCAGTTCTTCTGTGGTGATTGCCTTTTTGCGTGATGTTTTTTCAAGGGAAGGTTTTCCAGAGGAAATTGTTTCTGACAATGGCACACAATTGGTTTCTGCCGAGATGACAACCTTCCTCAAGGAGGCTGGTATTAAACACATTTGCACCTCGCTCTATCATCCCCGTAGCAATGGCTTAGTTGAGCGTTTTAACCGAGTAGTCAAGGAGCATCTTCAACTGGCCTTGGTGAATGGTTTGCATTGGCGTCAGGGTGTTGGGGACATGTTATGTGCTGTGAGGACTACTCCGCATGTGTCTACTGGTGTTGCTCCTTTTACTTTGTTACGCGGTAGGGTTGCAGGAACTAAGTTGAACAAAGAATGGATGTCTAGGAAGGCTGTTGATGCCGGTTGTTTAGCTGTTGTCAGGGCCTCTGTCCAGGAAAAGTATGCTACGCGATCTGGTGTTTCGGCTTCCAAGGTGAAGGTTGGTGACTGGGTAAGAGTAAAGAAGCCCGGGTTTATTCGCAAAGGTGAGTCATGTTTTTCTTCTCCCAAGAGAGTGTCTGCGGTGAAGGATTGTGTGGTCGTGTTGGAGGATGGAAGGATTTGGAACAAGTCTTTTGTTTCTATTGTGCCTGATTCTATGGTTGAACGTGTTTGTGTGCGTTTGGGTGATGGTGCTTTCCCCGTTTCCCCCAGGGTGGGTGGTGTTGTTGGTTCACCCATTCCTCCTCATGGTTCACCTATTCCTACCCCTGTTCCTGACAGAGCTTCTTCTACCAGGGTCAGGTCTGTTCCGGTGAAGTTCCAAGATTTTATTTTGGGGTGATTATGATCTTGTTCTGTTTTCTCCTTGTTTTCTCCATGGTTGTTCCTCTTCTCACTTTTTCCTGTTTCACTTGTTATCTTCTTATCTTTTTCTGTTCAACGTGTTTACTTCACTCTTTTCTGTTCTATGTGTTTACTTCATGCTTTGCTGTCCTTTTGGCGTTAATTCTGTTTTGTCTTCCTTGTTCCTCTTCTTTCTTTTTTTTGTGAAGAAAGGGAGGTGTGTTGGGTCTTACCTTTCTGCCCTGCATGCCTTGTTGGTTCTTGGAATGTTCCCTGCGTGGAACACAGTTCTGATTCTCTTCTCGGCAGTTGCTGCCGGGGGAGTTGCTGAAGCTGGACGTATAATAAACTCCTTACTTCCAACGTCGTGTGTGGACCCTTCTTCTCTTCATACTAGAATGAATGTGTTCCCTGAGGCTGTGGGAGGCTCCAGTGGACCCACAATGTCCACACCTACCCTTTCAAAGGGTACCCCCACCACTGGCAGCGGTATCAGGGGGCCCTTGGTTTGTCACCTGTCTTGTCACTGGCCTGACAGGTAACACAGGAGCTCAGAAACCCCTTCACCTTTTGGTTCATCTGGGGCCAGTAGAAGTGGCGAACTAGCCTTTCCCAAGTTTTGGTCTGCTCCAGATGTCCAGCTAGGGGGATGTCATGAGCTAAAGTTAGGAGGAACTCCCTGTACTTCTGTGGCACTACAACCCTCCTGGTAGCTCCAGGATTGAGTTTTCTTGCCTCAGCATACAGTAATCCCTCTTCCCAATAAGCTCTGTGGGTACCACTGACATCTCCCTGTGCATCTGAAACAGCTTGCTGCCTCAGGCAAGAGTGGGGCAGTCTCGCTGACCCTGGCACAGCTCTTCCCTAGCTGGTCCCCCTGGGCCCAGGAGTCCAACCTGGTAAGGTTCAAGCTCCATGGGCTCAGTTCCCTCTAGGATTTCCAAGTCCTCTCCCTGAGGAGAGGGGTCCTGAGAGGCTTGCTGTGTAGAAGCTGGTTCCCCAGTCTTCTTGCTTTTTCTCTTGGTTGGTTGGGCCATACGTTCAGGCTCCAAACCTACTTGTTCACCCTTCTTTTTGCTCTGTGCTCTGGTTTGCACACACACAGGTCTAGGGATACCCAGCATGGCTGCATGGGTTACTTGTATTCAGGTCATTCCCAAGCAGACTGTCAGCTGACAATTATGGAGAGACCACTACTAGTTTCAGGCCAGTAACCTCCCCCAACCTAATGTCACCATAGCCAGAGGGCGTTGGGTGGTAATGCTGTCAGCATTGGTGACTGGGTAAGTTTTCCCAACCAAGTATTGCTCTGGGGAACCAGTATTCTTTTACCATAGTTATGCTGGCACCTGTATCCCTCAGGGGGGCTTCTACTCTAGTTCTATTAATGGAGGGGTATTGCAGATACTTGTTACAGTTGTGTGACCAACCAGCTGCATTGGCAACCTCCATTTCCCCCAAGGAGACTAGACTAGCTTGAGTGTATTCCCAGATATGCTCTGGGCACTCCTCTGATCCCATCTGTAGTTTACTGTCCCTGGAGTAGCTGTATTGGGTGCCTTAGGGGCTTTATTGTAGGGGCAGTTTTTGTCCACAGTTAAGTGTCCCAACTTTTTACAGTTGTTACAAAAGGCCTTGTTAGGATCAAAGTTCTTCCCCCTATAGGGCTGAGGCACTTAGGGAGTAGTTTGGGACCCACAAACCTGGACAGGTTTTTTGGGCCATTTGGAAGACTCAGACTTTTTATCTTGGGAATGCTCATCCACCTCTCCCCTGAGGAGGTTTTGTAACCACCTTAGGTTGGCCACCCCCAGTGGCTGTCCTTGTCACCCTAGTCTTGACCCAATGGTCTGCTTTCTTTCCCAATTCTTGGGGAGAAATTAGACCTAGGTCTACAAAATGCTGATGCAACTCTTCATTTGTGCAATTACTCAAGATGTGTTCCTTCATAAACAAATGATAAAGTCCAGTAAAATCATGCACATTGTGTCCAATTAACCAACCATCCAGTGTCTTTACTGAGTAGTCTACAAAATCTATCCAGGATTGGGTCTGGGTTTTGTGAGCCTCCCTGAACCTAATTCTGTACTCCTCTGTAGTGAGTTCAAATCCCTCAATCAGAGTTTTCTTCATGAGGTCATATGACCCTGCATTTGGCCCAGAGAGGGTCAGAAGCCTGTCTCTGCAGTTACCAGAGAACAGTTCCCACAGGAGTGCCCCCCAGAGAGGTTTCTTTAGTCTTCTGATATCACAAGCCCTCTCAAAGGCTGTGAACCACTTGGTGATATCATAACCTTCCTCAAATTTAGGAACAATCCCTTTGGGGATTTTAGGATCATAAGATTGCTATTTATCTTTATTATTGGTATTGCTTCCACCAGAGATGGGGGCTAAGCCCATCTCGTTCCTTTCTTTCTCTAAAGCCAGGAGTCTGGACTCTAGGTCTAATCTCTTTGCTAAAAAGTTGGCCTCTTCATTGGACTCTCTGGGGCCTAGTCCACCTGGGTGGTTCCCAGGCTCCCAGAAGCTGACTCTTGGAGTAAAGGGTGTAGAGACCCTTACTTCCCTAGAGATGGTGGGGATTGGTATTATCCTCCTCCTTCTCCTCTTCTTCCTCTGACCTGTTGTCACCCTGTTCAGAGGGGTGGCCTTTTGCATACTCAGCCAGGAGCTCCCGGAGCCCTTGTTTGGTTCGATGCAGGCCCATGACTATACTTTTAAGTTTGCATAGGGACCTCAATTCCTTGAAATTCAAGTGCAAGTAAGGTGTGAGGTCGAGCTCCTCAACCAGGTCAATGTTATCTTCACTAACAGCTGGGTTCTGTTGAGACATTCTAACCTGGCAGTTCTAACCCTCTACCCTAACTATAGGGACTTTTTATTTTTCTGGAATTTTAATGGGACTCAAGCAAGGCCCTAACAGTTTCTTGGTATTTCGGAAAAACCCAATCTCAGAATTCTAAAGGCAATTTAGGAGGTCTGTTGTGTGATCAGAGGGTAACCAAGTAGTCCAACAAATGCAAGTTTGTATCCCACCGCTGATCTACCAATGTGGGAAAGTGGCTCTATATATACTGGACCCGAATAAGGTACAGTGTGTATAGAGTTCACAAACCCCAGAGGTATAACAGAGGTTAAAGCCAGGTGTGACCTTACTCTCTAAAGTGCTAGCTTGGTCGAGCAATAAGGCAGTACTAGAAGACAGAGTAAAGCATTTGTTGTACACACTCAGTCAGCAAAAGGTTTCACACACTCAAAGACTGAACTCCAGGCCAATTGTTTTTATATCAAAAGATATAGTTGTTTTATTTCTAGACCCAAGAGGTATCAAAATATACTGTTCTCAATATGAGAGATCTCAGATTAATACTTTTCAGAAAGGCAATAAACTTTGTAAATACAATAGGTACAGGGGTTGCAGTAGGCAACACAATTCTACACACAATTTAGCATTGAGCTCAATGGATTTCCTTATATTGAGCTCAATGGATTTCCTTATATAAACACAGTTGACAGGGTGACAACAGGTCAGAGGAAGAAGAGGAGAAGGAGGAGGATAACACAGTTGACTACTTTGGTAATTCCAGGTCTGGCTCCTAGGTTCAGTCCTCGGGTCTAAGCTGAAAACAGTTTAGCAAAAACGTTTTAGGTATTGTAGTGATTTTTAGGGAATAAAAAGCTATTTTAAAAGTTCACACTTAGAAACTTTTCAACAGAAATCTGGCAATGTTATCCAATGGGAGAAAATTCAGGTTGCAGGTAAAGTACAATCTTGTTACTTTTGTAATCCAGTACTGGGCTCCTGGGGCCAGCACTGGGGTCTCAACTTAAAACAGGTAAGTAATTATGTTTCAGTATTTCGTAGGATTTTTAAAGAATATTTCTAGTTTTCAAAAGTAGACAGAAGAAATTTAATAGAAAAGCAGACAATGGATTCCTATGGAGAAAATACAAGTTACTAGTAAACCCGCTAGGGATTACTTTTGCGGTTCAGTACTGGGCTACAGGGTACAGTACTGGCTCCTCTCCTGATCACAGGTGAGTATTTCTGAACTCGGAATTCGGATGATTTTATATGAATATTTTACGTTTTCAAAAGTAGACACGTAGAAGATTTTTCGAGTCAAACCAGTCAATGTTTTCCAATGGCAGGTAAGTGAGTTACCGGTTTCCTGGTGAGTACTCGATTGGTGAAGTTGTGGTACTGGGCATAGACTCATGGGCCCCCCCAGTGTCAGGTAGGTACAGTTGGTTCACCCTCAGTGGCACAGGGGCGACCGGGTGCAGAGGTAGTTAGGCCTAATGTTATCAAACGATGGACAGGAGGCCTTCAGTTGGTGGCTGCTGGCTAGCAGGCCACCCAGCTGTGGGAGCTGGGCTCCTGGTCACTTGCTTAGGACAAAGGGGGAAGCATGATAGGACAAAGGTGGCACAGGACAAAGGTGGCACAGCCAGAGGTACTCGGGCGCTGGATGCAGGGTGCTTTTGAACCGTCGGGTGCTCAATGTTATAGAATGGAAAAGGTAAAAAGGGAACAGAGGCTGCAGGCTCAGGGGCGGAGACTCTCCAGGGGCGACCAGCACATCGAGAGGTATGTTGGGATCTTGGAGCACAGGTAGATACCCTAAAGGGAGGCACAGGGGGCTGTAGGGCGCCGGGTGCAGGGGTGTCTTTGGGTGTCGGAAAAGCTTACCCTCAGCTAGTTGCGGTTGGGGGGTCCCTGATTCTTAGTCTGCAGTCGTTGTCTGGTTCGTCGAGGAGGGTCTTTGGGCACTGGACTTTGGGTCCCAGTCGCCAGGGGGACGTTCTTGTGGTCTTGGATCACTTGGGCACCGGCCGGGCTCGACGGGTGCAGAGTGGGCTGATCCGGAGCTTCCTGGCTGGCACCAGGGGGGTTGTTGCAGCAGAGCCTCTGCTGATGGGAGTCCCAGACTTTAAAAGGGTAAAGGCAGGCAGGCCCTCTGGGTGTCCCAAGATCGCTGTCCACTTGAGTCGCCGGGCTTTAGGCAGGAGCAGGTTCCAAGATCGACCGGCCGGTAGGGCTGGGGCCAAGTCATTTGTTGTCGTCCTGTTGTTAGCAGCTGCACGGCGGGTCCTCTTCCTCTTAGTCTTCTTTCTTCTTTTCTTTTTGGGATCTAAGGAAGGAAGGTTCAGGGAGCCCCAAAATACATAATTTAGATGCGTTACAGGAAGGACGAGGCCAGGGACCAATAGGTCCCTGTCCTGGGGTGGGTACACCCCCTAGCCTGCTCCTCTGCTGTGGGAGGGGGGCAGGAGCCTAGCTGTGATTGGGCAGGGCTCCCCATCTTCAAGATGGCCGGAGCCCGGGGTCGTGCTTCACCTCGTCTCCCCCACCTGAGGGGTGGGGTTGGCACAGGCTGGCAGCCCCCCCTTCCTGACGTAGTTTTTCCCACCAGTCTTCCCACCAGAGTGGAGGTCAGAACTGGTGGGGGCCAGTTGCTGGGTGCAGCAAATGGTCTGGAGAAGCTCACAGAGGCGGCATGCCTTTGAAGCTTCCCCATGCCCATCCCAGGGGAGGAGACCTAGCACCTCGCCCAGGATGTGCATTGTTGCAGGCCCAGGAGAGCGGGGGCTCTCCACCCAGGGGTCCAGCAACATGTCTGCTGTGTGGCAGCCCTTGCAGCCACTCAACCCAGGCTGTAGGTTAGATTTTCAGGGGGCATCTCTAAGATGCCCTATGGTGCATTTTACATTAAATCCCACACTGGCATCAGTGCGGGTTTAATGTGCTGAGAAGTTTGGTACCAAACTTGTCAGTCTTCAGTGTAGCCTTTATGGTGCTGTGGAGTTCGTAATGACAACCTCCCAGCACCATATACTCTTAATGGCAACACTGCACTTATAGTGCCCAGGAATGGCCCTGGGTACTGTAGGGGCACAGGGCTCATACACCTGTGCCCACACCTCTGGCATAGGGCACCCAGCTAGAGGGATGACTGAAGTATGCCAGGGCAGTGGGTTCTGTGGGCATGGGAAGACACTCAGCCTGCAAAGGCAGTGTGTGGTTGTCCGGGTACAGGGCCCCTGAGGGTGACACAATAAGTGCTGCAGTCCTCAGGGGTCTTCTCTGGTCACCATGCCCTGGGTACCTAGGGTACCATTTACTAGGGGCTGATAGGGGGCCAGATATGCCAATTGGGTTTTAGATTCAACACAGTTTTTAGGGAAGGAACACAGCCCCTGGGTACCTGGTTGGCAGGAACCCAGGTCACACTCAGTCAAAGTACGTCAGCAGTTCAGAAAAAAAGTGGGGGCACACCAGTGCAAGAAAGATGGCATTGTCTCACAACATGTGAGTTTGTTATTTGGATGAAAAAGGATAGTGGAGGGATAGAAGAGGGCAAGCTTTGCATTTATACATCACTTGCTACTCCTGATGAGGTGCTGTGAGAATCTCCTTTCAGGACAATTAATCTCCCAAGAGGACTTCAAAGAGAGAAGACATTTTGGCACAGAAGGTGTGGGAACCTACTCGACTATCTCTCGCCCGACATCGCCTTCTTCACAGAGACCTGGACCAAAGCATTTTCCACTCCCGACATCAGCACTGCCATCCCAGATGGATACAAGATTGAGAGGAAAGACTGCCCCACCACCCAGGAGGGGGCCTCGCCATCACCCACAAGAGCACCCTCCGCCTCACCACCTCCAGTGAAACCTTCCCCTCTGCCGAACACCTGCATTTCTAGATTCAAACCACCCCCATAGCCAGACTCCAAGGAACCCTCGTCTACAAACCCCACGGCCCCCGAAAACCTTTTGCCACCACCATCACCGACTTCATCTTACCCCACGCCATCGCCTCAAAAAACGACATACTCATTGGAGATCTGAACTTCCACCTTGACAACCCCAGCGACCCCAACTCTACTATCATTCATGACAACTTCGCCAGCATCTGACTTAAACAACTCGTCAACACACCGACCCATAGAGCAGGACACACCCTTGACCCCAACTTCGCGGCAGGAAACAGCGTCCAATTCAGCCACACAACGCAGCTGCCATGGACTGACCACCACTGCATACACTTTGCCGTCAACAAGCCCAAGGCACCCAAACCAGCCCCACGCCCACCATGAGGGAACTGGAGCAAGGTTACCGATGAGCAACTTAACTCCCCCCTCACCCAAGACAACCACACCTGGGCACCCGACACAAACATTGCAGCCAGAGAACTCCACACCTGGATCTCCAACTGCACAGACGAGCTCGCGCCTCTACGCAACCCCGACAGCCAATGCCCCAGGAAAGCTGCCTGGTTCACCACCGCTCTCCAAGACACTTGGAGAAGAACTGGAGAAACACCAAGACAACCGAAAACCACACCACCTACAAGGACGCTATGACGGACTACCACAACCAGATCAGAGCCACCCAGAGGAACTTCATCTACAACAAAGTCCTGGTCAACTCCAAGGAATTTTTCAGTGTCATTCAAGAATTCACCAACCCACGCAGCGGAGCCACAGATATCACCCCATCCCAAGACCTCTGCGACAAGCTTGGAACCTATTTCCACCTCAAGATCAAAAACTTTTCCGACAACTCCGACGACCATCCACCAGGTGCCACCGATACCCCCGCTCCCCATAAACACCAGCCAGCCCACCATCTCCAACTGGACATCGATCACGGCCAAAGACACCGGCTCGACCATGAAAAGCATCCACTCGGGGTTCCCCACTGACCCCTGCCCCCTCACATCTACCACAGAGCCGCGACTGCCATCGCACACAAACTACAATGCACCATCAACACCACCTTCAAAACAGGCACCTTCTCAGACAACTGGAAGCACGCAGAAGTCAGACCCCTGCTCAAGAAGCCCACAGCTGACCCCACCGACCTCAAAAACTATCGGCCCATCTCGCTCCTCTGCTTCACAGCTAAAGTTGCAGAGAAAACAGTCAACAGGAAAATGACATCATTCATTGAAGAGAACGCCATCCTCGACCCTTCCCAATCTGGATTCCGAAGCAACCACAACACTGAGACCGCGCTACTCGATGCCAAAGAAAAGATCCACACCCTCCTAGAACAAGGCCACTCCACAGCCCTCATCCTACTTGACCTATCAGCGGCCTTCGACACCGTCTCCCACCGCACACTAGTCGCAAGATTACATGACGCAGGCATACAAGGGAGAGCCCTAGACTGGATCTGATCATTCCTCACTGGAAGAAGCCAAAGGATCAGACTCCCACCCTTCCTCTCCCACCCCACGAAAATCACCTGCGGAGTCCCACAGGTTCATCCCTGAGCCCCACCCTCTTCAACATCTACATGGTCGCCCTCGCAGCCATCAGCCGACAACATGGCCTCAACATCGTATCCTACGCTGACGACACTCAGCTCATCCTCTCCCTCACCAAAGACCCCACCACCGCCAAACTCAACATCCAGAAAGGAATGCAAGACGTCGCAGTCTGGATGACCAACAGCTGCCTGAAGCTCAAAGCTGAGAAGACAGAACTCGTCCTCAGTACCACCCCTTCTGCATGGGACAGCACCTGGTGGCAGACCGCCCTCAGAAACCCACCTACCCCCTCAGACCACGCCATGAACCTCGGCATCGTACTCGACTCATCATTCACCATGAAGCGACAGGTCAACGCTGTCACCTTCAGCTTCTTCAACAACCTCTGCATCCTCCGCAAGACCTTCAAGTGGATCCCCTCTGAATCAAGGAAGACAGACACCCACGCACTCATCACCAGCAGACTGGACAATGGAAACACACTCCCCACCGGCATCAACAAGTCCCTACTCCGCAAAGTCCAGACAATACAGAACACTGCCGCCAGACTCGTCCTCGGCATCCCCCGACACGAAAACATCAGCCAACACCTACGAAGTCTCCACTAGCTCCCCGTGGAGAAAAGAGTCTCTTTCAAAATCCTAACTCATGCCTACAAATGGCTATACAACAATGGACCCAAATACCTCAACGACAGAATCAACTTCCATGTATCCAAAAGAAACCTCCGATCTTCCAACCTCGCACTGGCCGAAACCCCGGGCATCCAGAGCTAGAGCAGGCGGAAGACCCTTCTGTCACATTGCAGACAAGACCTGGAATGAGCTACCAGCAGACATCAGATGCGCCACCTCCCTGAACACCTTTAGGAAGACTCTGCTCTTCGGCTACACAGATCTGTGGATCGCCCCACCCCCATTCCCCCTCAGTACCTTGAGACCCTCATGGGTGAGTAGCACGCTTAAAATTCCCTGATTGATTGGAAAGGATCTCAATCATCACCAGAAAGCAGAGAAAAAGTGCCACCTAAACAAAGCATAATGGGAAGGTTGTCATTTTATGAAATTCTTAGGTATATCTTAAATTGGCGCAGGAATTCACAATCTATTAGGAGCTACAGAGGATGCATTTTCTCCAGTTTAGTTTTTGCTTTGGAAAATGATTCAAAGCAGTGGTTTTTATAGAAATTTCAACCATATTTTGCATTACTTTCTCTATAAAAATGTTCATAAGGTGTTCCACAGATCCTGCATCTGCATGGAGAACAAGTAACTTAGCTTCAGCAACAGTCTTTTTGGTGGATGCTACATATGCCGACCTCTCATTTTGTAAATACCTCCAGGTGCCAGACTGGATTCTGAGCTTTTTTTCTCTTTGTAATTCCCTCATACGTTGGTAGGTGGAGCCATGCAACTCGCCGTCCAGTCCATTCCGCATCAGATGGAGCATTAGGGCCCCCACACAGCCGCAAACTCTGCACGCTGATGTCACTTTCCCTCTAATCTCTAATCTGTCCATTCATCAAATGAAGAGCCCTTCAGGTCAGATTGTACCAGTGTGCAAATCTATATATTTACCCCCTTATTACTATGAAAAGATGATCCCATTCTTCAGAAAGGAAGGACGGTGTGTCAGTGAGGAATCTGCAATTACATATAATATCCACCAGAAAGATAGTTACAGAAGGTAAGTAACTTGTTCTTCTAATGGATGCTCCTAAACTTGACTGCTCATCTTGTGAATAGTAATCAAAGCAATACCTCCCTAAGTAGGGGGTCAATGAAAAGCTAAGCTAGGCTAGATCGGGCAAAATGGCCTTCCCGCCAGAGCAGGCTAGTAGTGCTGCATGAACTGATGCCCACATAGCAGCCTGGCAGATGTCCAAGAGTGATGCACCATGCACCAGCGTAGTGATGGCAGCCGCTGCTCTAGTTGAATGCACCTGTAGCCTTCCAGTGTCTGTTCTTTGGCCATCCCATAACAGATCTTGATTTACAGGACAATCAATCTAGAGGTGGTTCCTTTTTTGTGCCTCTTCCCTTTTTTCGCCCCAGATAAACCCAGAGAGCTGATCATCCCCTATGTTCCCTGGTGCAATCGATATAAAACCTTTGGGCTCTTTTTTTGATCAAGGTGATGGAGACTCTTTTTCTCTTTGGAGAGATGAGGAGGGGGTGATAAAGAAAACTGGAAGTGCATCACAACCTCAGGAAGTAAGGAAGCTTTTGTTCCACGACCATCTTGTTCAGAAAAACGTTGTATGTGGCTGCAGGACAGAGCTTGTAATACGCTAATTTGGCGCTCGGAAGTGATAACTATGAGGAATGTAGTTTTCAGTGTCAGAAGATGCATCGAACAGCTGTGCATTGCTTCAAATGGGGCACACATAAGGAAAGTGAGAACCAAGCTAACTCCGGCATCAGTAATTGAGTTGGTGAACATATGAATCAGCCCTTTCAAAAACTGCATCATAGAGGGCAATTTAAAGAGACATGGCTGATAGGGTATTTGCAAGAGGGCTGAAAGGTCCTATAGTAACCTTTAACTGTTGCCACAGCACAGCCTGCTGGGCTAAAGAAAGACAGAATGTTAGCTAACTAACTGTTGAGGTTGTATGTTACAGGGAGAACCAAACATAAACTTCATCCAACAGCCCGTGTGCACCGTTTTGTTTTTTTAAGAACACATTTTATTGTGCCAGCAGCCAAATACAATTCAGATCGACCAAAATTGTGAGGCAATCTCAATACATTATACCATATATCCTTGATTTTGAAATGAAATGTATCTACCCAACATAAAGAAATTACATAGGACAATACATCATGAACATTTTGAAACATAACCAAGTGTGCTGCACCTGTTTTACTGTTGCTCGCATTCGTATGGCATAGCCTCAGTACCTTAGGTATTTATAAATCACTTATCTCCACTATTGTCTGTCTTCCCACAGTCCCAGCCATTTTGTATCTATTCTTATCGGGGCAATGGGCTCTATATAGAGGCCCTGGTAATCCGCTCTTCTCAACCAAATTTTGGGGTGCTTTTGTGGGAATTCCCTGGCCTTACACACCGGTTGTTTCATGCCCATGCAGTGATCTAGCCCCTTCTTCCAGACAGTCAGTGATGGCGGGGAAGTGGCCTTCCACAAGCTTGCGATATCCCTTTTAGCCAGAGTGAGACCTTAGAACAGTAAGTGGTGCTTGTAGCTGTTACTTCCGATCCCTCTGTGAAATGTAAAATTGCCAAGCATGGTGACATTGGAATGTCCCACCCAACACCTCTGAGAGAATTTAGTGTCGTACAGTGCCATACAATATGCAGAAGGATGCCGTTTGCATGTCCACACAGCAGACACACAGAGGATGCCACTAGACCTACCCTCCACAATCTCTGCCTAGTGTAGTATACCCGGTGTAGGTATTTAAACTGGATAAGGCGTAGTCGGAAGGCTATCGACCCGATGCGTGGGGATGCCAAAGCCTCCGTCCAATCATCTCCATCAATCTGGCCTAGATCGTCTGTCCACGCTTCTGTTAGTGCGTCTAGTGCACTGGAGCTGTTAAATACAAGGGACTGATCATGAACATCTTGGCTTCAATTGGATTGAATTCAGGTAGGGCTTCAATATGTGAAATGTATGGGGAGATGGCATGTCGAAATTGAAGGTATTTATAGAACTGTGTGCGTGGTATATTATATTCTATTTGAAGATCTTTAAATGATTTTAATGCCTGTCCCCACTTTACCACCCCTAGTGTAGAGATACCTATGTTATCCCAGCCCGAAAACCAGAGAGGGAATCCAACTGGGATATAAAACTATTGTTCCATAAGGGGGTCTCCCCGGTCAATCTACCCCACCCCCAGATTTCACGTAGGGACTGCTTCCATATGTTAAATACCACTCCTGTCGCCGATGGCAGGGTCTGGAGTAGCAGTCCTGAGAATAGGAAGGTGTGGAGAGTTGTGCCCCCCACCAGCCAGGGCCCCACGGCATAGGCCGGGTCTCATCTGTCACTGTACCACAGTTAATTTAGCACCAGAAAGGGAGAGGCGACATAATAAGAGTGAATGTCTGCAGTGGCCATCCCCCCCCAGTAAGCAGATTGGAAGCAGGTTCGCAGGGCTACCAGGGTGGATCCCCCCCATCCCACCCCCCCCTAGAAACTGCCCTAATGCAGCGTTTACATAACAAAACCACACATTCAAGATTGGATATGGGTGATTCTGTGGATGATCATACACCTGTGCCCACACCTCTGGCATAGGGCACCCAGCTAGAGGGATGACTGAAGTATGCCAGGGCAGTGGGTTCTGTGGGCATGGGAAGACACTCAGCCTGCAAAGGCAGTGTGTGGTTGTCCGGGTACAGGGCCCCTGAGGGTGACACAATAAGTGCTGCAGTCCTCAGGGGTCTTCTCTGGTCACCATGCCCTGGGTACCTAGGGTACCATTTACTAGGGGCTGATAGGGGGCCAGATATGCCAATTGGGTTTTAGATTCAACACAGTTTTTAGGGAAGGAACACAGCCCCTGGGTACCTGGTTGGCAGGAACCCAGGTCACACTCAGTCAAAGTACGTCAGCAGTTCAGAAAAAAAGTGGGGGCACACCAGTGCAAGAAAGATGGCATTGTCTCACAACATGTGAGTTTGTTATTTGGATGAAAAAGGATAGTGGAGGGATAGAAGAGGGCATGCTTTGCATTTATACATCACTTGCTACTCCTGATGAGGTGCTGTGTGAATCTCCTTTCAGGACAATTAATCTCCCAAGAGGACTTCAAAGAGAGAAGATATTTTGGCACAGAAGGTGTGGGAACCTACTCGACTATCTCTCGCCCGACATCGCCTTCTTCACAGAGACCTGGACCAAAGCATTTTCCACTCCCGACATCAGCACTGCCATCCCAGATGGATACAAGATTGAGAGGAAAGACTGCCCCACCACCCAGGAGGGGGCCTCGCCATCACCCACAAGAGCACCCTCCGCCTCACCACCTCCAGTGAAACCTTCCCCTCTGCCGAACACCTGCATTTCTAGATTCAAACCACCCCCATAGCCAGACTCCAAGGAACCCTCGTCTACAAACCCCACGGCCCCCGAAAACCCTTTGCCACCACCATCACCGACTTCATCTTACCCCACGCCATCGCCTCAAAAAACGACATACTCATTGGAGATCTGAACTTCCACCTTGACAACCCCAGCGACCCCAACTCTACTATCATTCATGACAACTTCGCCAGCATCTGACTTAAACAACTCGTCAACACACCGACCCATAGAGCAGGACACACCCTTGACCCCAACTTCGCGGCAGGAAACAGCGTCCAATTCAGCCACACAACGCAGCTGCCATGGACTGACCACCACTGCATACACTTTGCCGTCAACAAGCCCAAGGCACCCAAACCAGCCCCACGCCCACCATGAGGGAACTGGAGCAAGGTTACCGATGAGCAACTTAACTCCCCCCTCACCCAAGACAACCACACCTGGGCACCCGACACAAACATTGCAGCCAGAGAACTCCACACCTGGATCTCCAACTGCACAGACGAGCTCGCGCCTCTACGCAACCCCGACAGCCAATGCCCCAGGAAAGCTGCCTGGTTCACCACCGCTCTCCAAGACACTTGGAGAAGAACTGGAGAAACACCAAGACAACCGAAAACCACACCACCTACAAGGACGCTATGACGGACTACCACAACCAGATCAGAGCCACCCAGAGGAACTTCATCTACAACAAAGTCCTGGTCAACTCCAAGGAATTTTTCAGTGTCATTCAAGAATTCACCAACCCACGCAGCGGAGCCACAGATATCACCCCATCCCAAGACCTCTGCGACAAGCTTGGAACCTATTTCCACCTCAAGATCAAAAACTTTTCCGACAACTCCGACGACCATCCACCAGGTGCCACCGATACCCCCGCTCCCCATAAACACCAGCCAGCCCACCATCTCCAACTGGACATCGATCACGGCCAAAGACACCGGCTCGACCATGAAAAGCATCCACTCGGGGTTCCCCACTGACCCCTGCCCCCTCACATCTACCACAGAGCCGCGACTGCCATCGCACACAAACTACAATGCACCATCAACACCACCTTCAAAACAGGCACCTTCTCAGACAACTGGAAGCACGCAGAAGTCAGACCCCTGCTCAAGAAGCCCACAGCTGACCCCACCGACCTCAAAAACTATCGGCCCATCTCGCTCCTCTGCTTCACAGCTAAAGTTGCAGAGAAAACAGTCAACAGGAAAATGACATCATTCATTGAAGAGAACGCCATCCTCGACCCTTCCCAATCTGGATTCCGAAGCAACCACAACACTGAGACCGCGCTACTCGATGCCAAAGAAAAGATCCACACCCTCCTAGAACAAGGCCACTCCACAGCCCTCATCCTACTTGACCTATCAGCGGCCTTCGACACCGTCTCCCACCGCACACTAGTCGCAAGATTACATGACGCAGGCATACAAGGGAGAGCCCTAGACTGGATCTGATCATTCCTCACTGGAAGAAGCCAAAGGATCAGACTCCCACCCTTCCTCTCCCACCCCACGAAAATCACCTGCGGAGTCCCACAGGTTCATCCCTGAGCCCCACCCTCTTCAACATCTACATGGCCGCCCTCGCAGCCATCAGCCGACAACATGGCCTCAACATCGTATCCTACGCTGACGACACTCAGCTCATCCTCTCCCTCACCAAAGACCCCACCACCGCCAAACTCAACATCCAGAAAGGAATGCAAGACGTCGCAGTCTGGATGACCAACAGCTGCCTGAAGCTCAAAGCTGAGAAGACAGAACTCGTCCTCAGTACCACCCCTTCTGCATGGGACAGCACCTGGTGGCAGACCGCCCTCAGAAACCCACCTACCCCCTCAGACCACGCCATGAACCTCGGCATCGTACTCGACTCATCATTCACCATGAAGCGACAGGTCAACGCTGTCACCTTCAGCTTCTTCAACAACCTCTGCATCCTCCGCAAGACCTTCAAGTGGATCCCCTCTGAATCAAGGAAGACAGACACCCACGCACTCATCACCAGCAGACTGGACAATGGAAACACACTCCCCACCGGCATCAACAAGTCCCTACTCCGCAAAGTCCAGACAATACAGAACACTGCCGCCAGACTCGTCCTCGGCATCCCCCGACACGAAAACATCAGCCAACACCTACGAAGTCTCCACTAGCTCCCCGTGGAGAAAAGAGTCTCTTTCAAAATCCTAACTCATGCCTACAAATGGCTATACAACAATGGACCCAAATACCTCAACGACAGAATCAACTTCCATGTATCCAAAAGAAACCTCCGATCTTCCAACCTCGCACTGGCCGAAACCCCGGGCATCCAGAGCTAGAGCAGGCGGAAGACCCTTCTGTCACATTGCAGACAAGACCTGGAATGAGCTACCAGCAGACATCAGATGCGCCACCTCCCTGAACACCTTTAGGAAGACTCTGCTCTTCGGCTACACAGATCTGTGGATCGCCCCACCCCCATTCCCCCTCAGTACCTTGAGACCCTCATGGGTGAGTAGCACGCTTAAAATTCCCTGATTGATTGGAAAGGATCTCAATCATCACCAGAAAGCAGAGAAAAAGTGCCACCTAAACAAAGCATAATGGGAAGGTTGTCATTTTATGAAATTCTTAGGTATATCTTAAATTGGCGCAGGAATTCACAATCTATTAGGAGCTACAGAGGATGCATTTTCTCCAGTTTAGTTTTTGCTTTGGAAAATGATTCAAAGCAGTGGTTTTTATAGAAATTTCAACCATATTTTGCATTACTTTCTCTATAAAAATGTTCATAAGGTGTTCCACAGATCCTGCATCTGCATGGAGAACAAGTAACTTAGCTTCAGCAACAGTCTTTTTGGTGGATGCTACATATGCCGACCTCTCATTTTGTAAATACCTCCAGGTGCCAGACTGGATTCTGAGCTTTTTTTCTCTTTGTAATTCCCTCATACGTTGGTAGGTGGAGCCATGCAACTCGCCGTCCAGTCCATTCCGCATCAGATGGAGCATTAGGGCCCCCACACAGCCGCAAACTCTGCACGCTGATGTCACTTTCCCTCTAATCTCTAATCTGTCCATTCATCAAATGAAGAGCCCTTCAGGTCAGATTGTACCAGTGTGCAAATCTATATATTTACCCCCTTATTACTATGAAAAGATGATCCCATTCTTCAGAAAGGAAGGACGGTGTGTCAGTGAGGAATCTGCAATTACATATAATATCCACCAGAAAGATAGTTACAGAAGGTAAGTAACTTGTTCTTCTAATGGATGCTCCTAAACTTGACTGCTCATCTTGTGAATAGTAATCAAAGCAATACCTCCCTAAGTAGGGGGTCAATGAAAAGCTAAGCTAGGCTAGATCGGGCAAAATGGCCTTCCCGCCAGAGCAGGCTAGTAGTGCTGCATGAACTGATGCCCACATAGCAGCCTGGCAGATGTCCAAGAGTGATGCACCATGCACCAGCGTAGTGATGGCAGCCGCTGCTCTAGTTGAATGCACCTGTAGCCTTCCAGTGTCTGTTCTTTGGCCATCCCATAACAGATCTTGATTTACAGGACAATCAATCTAGAGGTGGTTCCTTTTTTGTGCCTCTTCCCTTTTTTCGCCCCAGATAAACCCAGAGAGCTGATCATCCCCTATGTTCCCTGGTGCAATCGATATAAAACCTTTGGGCTCTTTTTTTGATCAAGGTGATGGAGACTCTTTTTCTCTTTGGAGAGATGAGGAGGGGGTGATAAAGAAAACTGGAAGTGCATCACAACCTCAGGAAGTAAGGAAGCTTTTGTTCCACGACCATCTTGTTCAGAAAAACTTTGTATGTGGCTGCAGGACAGAGCTTGTAATACGCTAATTTGGCGCTCGGAAGTGATAACTATGAGGAATGTAGTTTTCAGTGTCAGAAGATGCATCGAACAGCTGTGCATTGCTTCAAATGGGGCACACATAAGGAAAGTGAGAACCAAGCTAACTCCGGCATCAGTAATTGAGTTGGTGAACATATGAATCAGCCCTTTCAAAAACTGCATCATAGAGGACAATTTAAAGAGACATGGCTGATAGGGTATTTGCAAGAGGGCTGAAAGGTCCTATAGTAACCTTTAACTGTTGCCACAGCACAGCCTTGCTGGGCTAAAGAAAGACAGAATGTTAGCTAACTAACTGTTGAGGTTGTATGTTACAGGGAGAACCAAACATAAACTTCATCCAACAGCCCGTGTGCACCGTTTTGTCTTTTTAAGAACACATTTTATTGTGCCAGCAGCCAAATACAATTCAGATCGACCAAAATTGTGAGGCAATCTCAATACATTATACCATATATCCTTGATTTTGAAATGAAATGTATCTACCCAACATAAAGAAATTACATAGGACAATACATCATGAACATTTTGAAACATAACCAAGTGTGCTGCACCTGTTTTACTGTTGCTCGCATTCGTATGGCATAGCCTCAGTACCTTAGGTATTTATAAATCACTTATCTCCACTATTGTCTGTCTTCCCACAGTCCCAGCCATTTTGTATCTATTCTTATCGGGGCAATGGGCTCTATATAGAGGCCCTGGTAATCCGCTCTTCTCAACCAAATTTTGGGGTGCTTTTGTGGGAATTCCCTGGCCTTACACACCGGTTGTTTCATGCCCATGCAGTGATCTAGCCCCTTCTTCCAGACAGTCAGTGATGGCGGGGAAGTGGCCTTCCACAAGCTTGCGATATCCCTTTTAGCCAGAGTGAGACCTTAGAACAGTAAGTGGTGCTTGTAGCTGTTACTTCCGATCCCTCTGTGAAATGTAAAATTGCCAAGCATGGTGACATTGGAATGTCCCACCCAACACCTCTGAGAGAATTTAGTGTTGTACAGTACCATACAATATGCAGAAGGATGCCGTTTGCATGTCCACACAGCAGACACACAGAGGATGCCACTAGACCTACCCTCCACAATCTCTGCCTAGTGTAGTATACCCGGTGTCGGTATTTAAACTGGATAAGGCGTAGTCGGAAGGCTATCGACCCGATGCGTGGGGATGCCAAAGCCTCCGTCCAATCATCTCCATCAATCTGGCCTAGATCGTCTGTCCACGCTTCTGTTAGTGCGTCTAGTGCACTGGAGCTGTTAAATACAAGGGACTGATCATGAACATCTTGGCTTCAATTGGATTGAATTCAGGTAGGGCTTCAATATGTGAAATGTATGGGGAGATGGCATGTCGAAATTGAAGGTATTTATAGAACTGTGTGCGTGGTATATTATATTCTATTTGAAGATCTTTAAATGATTTTAATGCCTGTCCCCACTTTACCACCCCTAGTGTAGAGATACCTATGTTATCCCAGCCCGAAAACCAGAGAGGGAATCCAACTGGGATATAAAACTATTGTTCCATAAGGGGGTCTCCCCGGTCAATCTACCCCACCCCCAGATTTCACGTAGGAACTGCTTCCATATGTTAAATACCACTCCTGTCGCCGATGGCAGGGTCTGGAGTAGCAGTCCTGAGAATAGGAAGGTGTGGAGAGTTGTGTCCCCCACCAGCCAGGGCCCCACGGCATAGACCGGGTCTCATCTGTCACTGTACCACAGTTAATTTAGCACCAGAAAGGGAGAGGCGACATAATAAGAGTGAATGTCTGCAGTGGCCATCCCCCCCCAGTAAGCAGATTGGAAGCAGGTTCGCAGGGCTACCAGGGTGGATCCCCCCCATCCCACCCCCCCCTAGAAACTGCCCTAATGCAGCGTTTACATAACAAAACCACACATTCAAGATTGGATATGGGTGATTCTGTGGATGATAGAACAGACAAGGAAGAAATACCATCTTAAAGAAGGCTGATCTCCCAATTACAGATAGGGGCAAGTGTGACCAAGAATGCATCTCCTCTTTAACCTGTGTCCATGTTGGGGTAAAATTCTTATTCTAGGACGTGTGCTGGGTGGCCAATAAGAAGATGCCCACGTATTTCATGCCATCTGTGGTGACTGTGGCTTTTGCCCATGGGCCCAGTTCGCCACCCCCCTTCAGTGACCATAGGATTGACTTACGGGGATCCATGTGTAGGCCAGATGTCTCGCCAAAAATCTGCATGATACGGAGCAGTTGCGGGGCCATCCTATTGGATTGTGTGAGAAAAAGCAGAAGATCGTCCGGGTAGAGAGCTATACAATTGGAGTCCCCACTCGACCATTCAAAACCCTGCACTTGTGCATCGATTCTGACCCAAACCGCCAGCAGCTCCATCGCTAAAGCGAATAAGTATGGGGAGAGAGGGTAGCCCTGATGGGTGCCTCTCCCAATAAGGAATGTGTGTGAGACTGATCCCACCACCCGCACTGAAGCCCTGAGGCCAGTATACAGCAGACGTATGTATTGTAGAAAGTAAGGTCCCATATTAAGACGGCGCAGACGTGCCAATAGATAGGACCAGCTAAGTGAATCAAAAGCTTTATCAATATCTGGTAGTAGCTATGCAGCTGGCCCCTCGTAGCTTTCAATTGCCACTATGGTATTGTGGACAAGGCGAATATTGTGACGATGTGCCAACTCTGTGATTTTCGGTGGTAAGCGATTGGTGAGCGCTTTAGCCAGTATTTGGGCTTCAACATTTAGCAAAGATATGGGGCGGTATGAGGTGTGTTATTCTGGGGTCGACCTGGTTTGGGAAACGTAGTTCCACAACATCCAGAATACCGGAATTAGAAACCTAAGCATAGGAAGATCTTGGATTCCACTGTACATATGTGAAAAACCCTTTTTCCAGAAAGAGAAATTCTTTACCCTCACCTACCGGGGTTACCCCTAGGTGGTATGCTTCATCATTGGGGTCCTCTCAATCCGCTGCAAATTGAGGTGTGCTATTTTATTCCTGCTCTTAGTCGGTATGTTTTAAAATCTGGGGTTAATACTAGGGATAGGCCTAACTGTAATGTGTATGGTGTCCCTAGTACTGGGTCGACATGTTCCTGTGAATAGGAAACAATGGGGTGCACACCTAATGTGTTTTTCACACATGGACGGTGGAATCCCTAATTTTCCCAAGGTTAGGTTTCTAATTCCGATATTCCGGATGTTGTGGACCTGCATTCAGTAAGGAGGGTGAACCTAACCTTAACCTCAACCTCCCCCCTTTTTTTGAATGCAGGTTTGAGAAACACCACTACTTCGGCGTGTCTCCAATCCATTGGGAGCTGTCCTAATTCCACTGCTGCGTTTCCCACCTACAGATTGGGAAAAATAGGCCTTAAAGAACTTGCACGGGAAACCATTGGGCCCGGTGACTTGCCCATGTGTAGCCCTCCCAACGCAGCTCCCATCTCAAGGGCCGTGAGGGGGGTATCAACTTCAGCTCTTGCTGCAACTGAGAGAGCAACCAGTAAATCATCTTTAAAGTGTTGTATCATTTCCTCCGGTAGAGGCTCCGTGAAGTAAGTTGCAAAGCTAGAGGCGATCAGAGAGGGTTCATGGAGCACCACTCCATCTGAGCCCAGAATGCCTGAGATTCTAGAAGGTTGAAACGCCTGTTGACATAGACGGTGTAGCAGTTTACTAGATGTATCCCCCCCACTGGTAAATCCTACTACGAGAAACAAGCCACTCTTCCTATCCTCGTCCAGAAATTCGCCTGCATGGATCTGTTGCATGAGGAGCAGCTGGCGACGTGCCTCACCTCCACCATCCCCACGGCCGTGCCGATACAATTTTATGAGTTGGGCCTCTGACCACAGTAGGGATTCCCGATGCCACTTGTGCAATGCTGCACAAAAGGAAATATCTACGCCGCAAGGCACCTGCTTCATAGCCTCCCACAGAGTCTCTGCTAATGCCACCGATCCCACATTACGAGCCAGGTAGTTCTCAATCGCCAGGTGCATATGTGTCTGATATTTTTCATCCTGTAGTCTCCATGGTGACAGGTGCCACTGGAAGGCTGGTCGTCCCGGGCCCATCTGGAGCCCAAGTGTTTCCGGGGAGTGATCAGATAATCTCCTAGGTAGGATCTCTGCGTTCCTCACCCAATGGGAATAACTGGACTGCGCAAATATGTAAGGTAAGCGAGAGCAGGAGTCATGCACCCCAGATTATTAAGTGAACCCTTGATCTGTCGGATGAAGTCTCCTCCAAGTGTCTGTCCAACCCAATCCCTCCACCAGGGAGCCTAGTCATGAAATCCGCGCAGTATATGGGCCACTCATCTCTCACCACGTATCTTTGGTCAGGTCTATCACATTGTTCCAATCCCCACCTATGACCGCCAGTCCGTCAGGCAGCTCAGTCCAGAGCATCATCAGGCACTCTATGATGTTCCAAGTAAGGGTTTGTGGGGCATATACACTGCCCAGGGCAATTTGTGCCCCGTATAATGTGCCTGTTATCAGTATGTTTCTACCCTGTGTATCTGGCCAAGATCTTTTATGTTCAAATTGATCTCTATGGTGTATTAGGATGGCCACTCCCCGTGAACCCCTAATCCAGAGTAGAAGACCTGGGTGTATCTAAATCTAATGAGGCATTGTATTTTCATGCCCAAAAGTTGGGTCTCCTGGAGCAGCAGGACATGGCACGGTAAAGTTTGGCCTGACAGAGAATTTTGCCCCTTTTTGTTTTATCCAGGACTCCCCTTACATTCCAGCTCACTACTGGAGTCCACTCCCCAGGGCGGTCGTTTTATCTGTGGGCATACTGTTGGATGGCAATACGGAATACGGTACATGGCCCCAGCCAAAGGGATACCCATAACATGGTGAGTAGGTGCAGCACAAAAATAAACCAAAACACTCCCCACTCCCCCCCATTCTAGCCCACTACCACAAAACAGTTGTAGTATCTGTTGCGGTGTGAATGTCAAGCCAACCCCAACCGATGGATCCCTAATACCAGCCCATGGTCTTATGGCGTTCCCTAGAGTCAGTAAATGTTCTCCAGAGAGAATTAGCCCTCACTAAACTTTTCCCCACTGCATCTGCTAGTAGTCCTAGTAGCCCTTATGTAGCATATCTAAGATGCTGTCATTTTGAGCTGGGAACCCTGAAATCCTTTATTCAATTCACTGCGGGACGCGGAGCATCTTTGTGATGCGGATCGTCTGTTTCCCTTTAGGTTTTGGCTGTCTGTGGGCAAAGTCGCTGGAGGTTGAACCTGAATCAATACGAGGTGGTGTGTGGGGCTGGAGTTTCACTGTCTCGTCTGCCCAGGCGAAGACTTCTTCGGGAGACTCAAAGAAGAGTGTACATGATTGAAATATTACTCTCAGCCTTGCCTGGAACTGCAGCGCATATGGAAGTTTTAGGTCGCGCAGGCGGGCCTTGGCCTCCATGAAGGATTGTCGTCTCTGTTGGACTAGTCTACTGTAGTCCGGAAAGATCAGGATATGTTGGGAGGCATACGAAAGTGAATACTTCAGTCTGGACTGTTTTAGTATCTCATCTCTATCATGATAATTTAGGATCCGGGCAATGAGAAGTGATAGTTTGCGGCCTGACCCCCGGAGGCGGTTTTTGTAGCAGTACTCTTAAGTGCCCGCTCTATTATGAATCATTATGACAGAGAGTCAGTGGAGAGCCAGTCTGTAAGCCAAGTGGTTAGGAATTTCTCCACATCGCTACCCTCGCAACCCTCCAGAGAGCCCACAAAGCGGAGATTTTTTCTTCAGGCTCTTCCTTTTGCATCCTCCACACCGGACACCAGCCCTTTAGTGAGGGACTCCAGGGTGTTCACCTTCTTTTGTAACTGTGTCTTTGACTCGCGACAGCCTAGTCTCAGTCTCCGTAATCCTATCCACCGCATTGCGTAGATCTTGTCGGATGAGCATGATATGGAAACCAAATGCCCCGATTTCGGAATCCAACATGTCCCTGGATTGTGAGATGGTGGCTATCAATGCCCCATTATCCGGCATAGCAACAGACGACCCACTAGGGTCCGACGCCTGGGTTCCCGTGCCGGTGTAGCAGTCCATTCTGCTCTGTTTGGTGGGGGCCCCTGGTGCCTTATCTTTCATCATCGTGAGGCCCTGATTTAGTCAATGGGCACGGACCCCTGCAGCCGTTGATGTGCCTCAGGTGCACTCCACGCACAAGCCACCTGTTCCGCGCCACACTTGTATGTCAGAAATATGTGGAGGGGCATTTGCCACATCACACCCGGATCCTAGGCAGGTATCTTCTTGAGTGGCCTGGGCCTGGGATGAGGGCCCCACCCGCAAGCCGCATCGGGCCTAGCCCAGCCACCTCCACAGGTAGATGCACCCTCAACCCCACTCAGTGGGTGCTCGCACACCCACCAGATGCAAGACGTGTGTTGTACACCCAAATTGGGCCTCAGGCATCCAGCTCAGCTGCCCACCACTCCTTATTCTGCCGGGGCGGCCTCCATCTCCAGGACCCTTCGTAATATCAGGGGGCTTTGATGGACCGGCATGTTGTACTCCATCTGGGGGCCCAGGACCCTTCACCACTGCGGCACGCCTCCAGCCATGCGGCCCAACTGGTCAGCATGGTGACTGAGCGTCGTTGGCCACCCAGGGACAACTAATTGTGGTGTACAGAAGCCCCATGTGCATGCCTCGGGGAACAGGCCTCCAGCCGAGCCCGGTGACGACCAGGCCCCAGCCAAAGCTGGCCAATATCTATCCCCTTGGTCACCAAATCAGGCAGGCCTCCTCTTCTCTGTCCAAGTTTGGGCTTGCTGAGCCAATTCAGTGATGCCTGTGTGTGCGGCTCAATCTAGTTGTCAAGCCGTACGGAGATGTCTTCGAGCACGGCCCGATCCTGCCCCCGATATCTGGAGACACCCCTTAGGGCGCCTCACCTCCGGGTAGCCGCAGGAATAGTCTTCCCCAGCGATGATGCGGGCTCTGGCCCTGCTGCTGCAACATCCTGCTGGGGGATGACTGCCTGCACGTCTTCAAACTCAGCATCACATTAAGGCCACACCACACAAGCCACCTTCGCTCTGGCCCTGCACCACCTCAGTTCTGTCTCGCGGCGTGCCACAGCCCCCACAGACACCATCAATTCAATTAGGAAGTCCCAGTGGGGGGCACTGAGTGTCTTTGGGAGGCCGATGGAGAAGGGTATATGACGGATATGAAGTGGGGCTTCGGGAGTTCGCCTAAAGCGCGTCCGCCATGTTGGACAGCTAGGCCACATCACCCACGTGCACTGTTTTGATGGAGGGATGTCCGTCTGGCAAGATGACCCCAACTACTTCCAGAGGGAGATTGAAAGCCATTAACTGTACTGCTCAATCTCCATGCATGGAAGTGCCAGTTGTGCAGGTTTGCGTGCAGGACTCTGTTCTGCTGCTTTAACAGGAGATCCTCCTGAACAGGTAGTCAGATCGGGGACATATACTCCTGACCAGAAGTTCCGGGTACCTTACTCTTCTTGGCCAATCTGGAGCCACTAGGATGACAAGGGACTGGTTACTCATGATCTTCAGAACGTTGGGTAGGTGATGCAGGAAGGCGTGTAGGACTTATCCTGAACTTCTGCTTCTGGAGGAAAGAGTTCAGAGGGTGGAAATAGAGGATAGGACTGAGGCCTCCATACTTCTTTGGCATCAAAAAGTAATGGGAATAGCTACCAGTCTGATGCTGGCACCCTCCCAATGGCTCCCTTAGCCAAGAGAACTTCTGTGTCCTGGACGCGAATGGTTGGAACCCCCACCTCTATTTTGAAAAGCTTAGAAGGCCTGCTGCTGTGAAGGCAATATCCAACACTCCTTTTGCTTGAACCCCAGGCCGCCATTTTGATTAGGTTTGTTTTTGCCGCAACCCTGCGGCCAAAATTGGTTGTTTTTGTTTGCATTTTGGTCCCAGGAAGCTCCTCTAGGACCCCCCTCCATGAGGGCTAGGGGGGCAGGGTGTACCTACCCTGCCCCCTTATGTTAATATTTTTTTTCTAAGTCCCCGAATCCTATATTGGTTGCCAGCAACATTTTTCTCATGTTGATGGCGGCTATTCAGAGGTTGCACGACGGTACAACGCTGGTAAATACATTGCATGGCTTTGCCTCAAGATTTTTTTGCACACGATTATGCATTTACATCGAATTCCAATACCACTCATTGTTTTTCTATATAAAAGCAATGTATTTGTGGGGGGAGATCGCCACCCCCCAACTTACCTTAAATTTGTGGTATTAGTATGCACTGTAAATGCATAATCGCTGTAAAGAAATGTGTGCTAAAAAAGTGAGGCAAATCCATGCAATGTATTTCCCTCGTTGTAAAGGCTGTTTCCCCTATTCAGAGTGTTTGCTCCCAAGGGACTCTAACTCCCTGGGGAGCAAGAGGCCCCAAGGGAAAAGCAGCCCCTTGGGGCAAGCAGAGCATTCTGTTTTTAAAGTGGCACTCCCATGAGACACTCGAAGGGGCTCTTGCGGACCCAACCACCAAATATACAAAAATATTTGAACTTCATTTCTCAAAAACTACTGAACAGATTTACACCAAATCAAAAACACACAATCTATGTACCAAGATCTAGCTTACTGCCACATTTGGTGTTATTCCGTTTAGCAGTTTTTGCTATAGCCCTATTTATAGAAGCCTATGGAAAATGCATGGTGATTTTGTGTTTTGGGACTCCCCTTTTTTCTAGTCTCCCGCTTGACTGATCATCCTGAAACTTTCCATGCTCAAAAAGTAGTAGCACCCTTTTGGAAAGTTGTGTGGTGATTCATATAACTGGCCCATTGTTATTAGCAACACAAAAATACGATTTTCCTATCGAACAGCTGACCTAACTATAACTTCGCAGGGGCGAATATATATATATATATATATACATGCTCTTGCTTCAATGAAGCAAAGCAGAATTGCTTTTCCTAAGGGGAGATGCATGTCAGCAGCTCCCCATGTGGAAAAGCAATGCCGGCTCCTGCAGGATGCGGGGAGCCGGAGGGACCGTGGGGGCTTTGGAGCTCCCCCACTGTCCCCAACGGATAGGGCCTGCCCCGGGGGATGGGGTCCCGGGGCAAAAATAAAAAAATACATAAAAAAAAATAAAGACCGGCCGGGGGCATGGGGACCCCGGGGCCAATAGAGGCCTCAGGAGGGGGCCACGCAGCCCCCTCCATAAAAAAACAAAAACAAATGTGTCGATATCCTGGGGGATGGGGTCCCCAGGGTCAGAATTGACCCCTGGAGGGGGGCACAGGTGGCTCCCTTCCCGTATATATATATATATATATATATATATATATATATATATATATATATATATATATATATATATATATATATCCAAAAAATCAAGCTTGCGAAATTCTTTGCTGAAAGAAAAAACAAACCAAAAATATTGAAAATTCAGCCCAAACCCACATCCACACTTTTAGCAAAGGAATCAGAGGCATACCTAACTGTGCTAAACTTAAATGCACAAGAGGACCAGGAAATCAATCTGAAGACGGCCATACCACAACTGGGAGCCGGAACCAGCGGCTTAAAAGCAAAATCCAAGTTTTATCCCCAGCTGGCACCTGGAAATAAAATAGACATGTTTCAGGAGGCAGTCATTCATGACTTATATAAAATCAATATGAAAAACCATGTCAGAGACAATATATCCAGAAGTGAAAGGGAAGCCTTAAACTCACTACGAAACAACGACACCTTTGAGATCAAAGCGGCCGACAAGGGCGGAAACATAGTGCTATGGAATCGAAAACTATACATTGCTGAAGCTATGGAACAACTGAGCAATCCGCACTATTACGAAAAAATTGAAAAAAACCCTATGGATCAAATAAAGAGAGAACTGGACAGAAAAATAGAACAATGGGAAAGGGATGAACTTTTGGACTTCGACGAGAAAAAATATCTTACAGTAGACTTCCCAAAGACAGCGACAATCTATTTCCTGCCCAAGATCCACAAGAACGACACGAAACCGCCAGGGAGACCGATCGTGTCAGCCAACGGTTCCTTACTAGAACCTCTGTCAAACTTCATAGACTTCTACCTGAGTCCACATGTGAAACTCCTAAAATCGTACATAAAAGACACCACAGATTTCTTGTGTAACCTGAAACAAATAAAGTGGCAACCAGATTACATCCTGATCACCATGGATGTGATCGCCTTGTATACAAATATAGACAACGATATGGGCCTTGAGGCATGCCAATGTGTTTTCCAGGAACGGAATATTCACTACCAACACCACAACATCATGCTACTTGATATGATCAAATATTTGCTTAACAACAACATATTCATGTTTGGGGAAACCATGTATAAACAAAAGAATGGAGCCGCCATGGGCTTTTCCTTTAGCCCCAACTATGCTTGCACCGCCATGGGTTGGTGGGAGGAAACAAAGGCATGGGACAAGAATCTGCAAACGTTCACGCAGCATATCAAAGTCTGAAAAAGATTCATAGACGATTTGTTTATTGTGTGGGACGGAGGAAAAGAAAAAATCTTGCAATACTTTCAAATAATAAATAACAGCACACCTGGCATAAAATTTACCCAAAGCATCAGTCAAGATACAGCAGTTTTCCTGGACACAGAGGTGTACATTAAAAATAATCAAATTGAAACGACTCTGTATCGCAAAAGCACTGCTACAAACGCCACATTGGAAGCAACCAGCTTCCACCAGCAGTCTCTCATATCAAGTATCCCGTACGGGGAATTCTTACGTCTGAGGAGAATTTGCAGTGAAGAACAAGAATGGCAAAAACAAAGTAACACTGCCAAACAGCGCTTTAGCAAGAGACGATACAATCAACGAGCCACACAACTTTGTTGGGAAAGGGCTAATCAGAAAGCAAGGGAAGATTGCCTAAAGTCGAAAGAAATCCCAACCTCAACACAAGAAGAACCAATTAGGTTCATTACAGATTACAGTCAGGAAACCAAGCAGGTAAATCAAATATTAAAAAGGAATTGGAAGCTTTTACAGTTGGATCCAGTGATAGGAGAAAAAATGGGCAACCACCCCATACTGACATACAGGAGAGCGAAAAACCTCCAGGACCAATTGGTTCACAGTCACTTCCAAACCTCCAGTAAGAAGTCATGGTTGCAAACTAAAGGCTTTGTGAAATGCTATAACTGTAAGATCTGCGAAATAGCAAAACAAACCACGGAAATACTTATGCCGAACAACAAAACCTGGAAGATCAAAGAATGCATCACATGCAATAGCAAAAATACGGTATACATGATTGAGTGCCCATGCAAGCTAAGATATATAGGCAACACGATCTGCGAATTAAAAAAACGTATACTTGAGCACGTAAGGGCTACTGTACACAAGGACAGAAGCAACGCAGTTGCTAAACACATGGAACGGAACCATGAAGGAGACTGGAAAAAATTACGCTTCTGGGGCATTGAGACCATGAGTATTTCAGCAAGGGGTGGACACAATGAGAAAGAACTCCGACGAAAGGAATCGAAACACATTTTGAGCTTCAGGACTATGACACCTTTCGGGCTCAATCAGTCGGAGGAACTATATATACACCTTTAACCAAATTGAACTCTTGAACCTTCTGCAACATCCCGCCAACCATGAACAATTTTAACATGATTTCTCCCTTATTTAATTTTTCACTACCTCACCCATTATTGTCATTTGATTTAAAGCTCACGTGTGAAACTGGCTGCTTTTCCACTGTACACTAACCAGCCCACCAGAGGGCAGTACTCTCGATAAATAGAAGGGGGAATTGGCCACACCAAACCCGAGTAATAGGGATAAATGTACCCCACTTATATACTGTATTGTTGCTAGCTTAACGTAAACCATAGGAAATGCTATAACTTACCAACACTGTACAAATCACTAAGGACACAGTGTAGGTTTCATGAGGAACGTAGTTCAAATGTAAACTCTTGGGAACTACTAGTTCCATCAAGCACCACACAGTATATTCGCCACCATAGCCCACTGGAGGGCGGGATTTCGGCACAAACGGGTTCCCGATGGCCTTTCCCAAAACGGATCGACAATTGCAATGAAATTGCTAAATTTATATTTAAATGAACAAATGTGGACAGCATGCCATAATAGAATGATGAAAGGGAATGCATCCCCATGTGCTCGCTGATGAAAATGTTTAAAATGTTTACCCAATGCAATGCATGTAAATCACGAACTACTAGTCCCAGAACACCTAGAACTAAGGGGCGGGCCCCAGAGACCGAGGGGGTGTAACCTTAATGTTTTGCTTGTTTCATAAAACTGTGAGCCTCACAAACCAAACTAACCGTGATCAAGACAGCGGACGCTGTCGAAATGCGTTGGTTGCTTTTTGTTGTTTGAATCCCCCACATGGATTGATGAAAATAAATCTTGAATCCTCACTGAGATAAGCGTGTCAGAGCCGTCTTTTCTGCGACTCCATTCCTCCCCGGGACCGGGGAAAACCTGTTGTAAAAAAAAATAAAAAAAATAAATATATATATATATATATATATATATATATATATATATATATATATATATATATATATATATATATATATATGAAATCCTGTATCGCTTGATGCCAACGGCATCACAATTCCACTGCTCCGGAAAAACGAACAAGTCAGACCCAAGATCTCGTGCAAAATTAAGTGTTCTTTATTTTCGTCAAATAACACCCAAGCTGTCCTGCATGACGCGTTTCGCCTCTAGCCAGAGGCTTGATCACATGATACGCTAGTAGAGCTCAAAGAGGGTATTTAAGGCATTTCTGAACCAATGAAAGGCGGAGTTCTGTATATATAAAACCGCCCAAATTAACTCATTGTGGTCTTAGTTTCTATACATATACACACAGTGGTATTTTGTTCATTGTTAACACATATAAATGGCGTAGTGCCATAATTATCTATGCATATTGAGTTCTCAATGGCACTGATGTACATTCTACTGAAAATTCTGTAGAAAAATATCAAATGTACACAAATCTGAAATTACATTATTTAGGGCAAATATATATATACAGTTTCATAAATAATTAAAATTCATGATATATACATACTATTTACAATAAAAGACTTAGTGTCTGTAATGCAAATCCTATATGTAATTCATATTTATATAAATTTCAAATTGTGCAAATTCAAGCAGGTAAAGTGCAACGTACTGTGTACCTTTTTAACCTGTATTACCAAAGTACCATTAGTATTTTACGAGCTTGTTCATACGACTTAGTTGTGCACACGAAAAAATAATGACCACTGTTAAGTTCTAAAAGACGAACAAAAAACCAAATCTATAATCTAGTTTCAACGAAACTCTTGGTTCTTATGTGCCACAGTACTATAACCTCTCATGACCCCAGGAAAAAGAAGACGCCAGTGCAAATATTGTATAACTGTGAAAAATAATGATGTGATTAATTTCTTTTCCTTTTAGTGTTTTTTTTATCCTTTTTATGTTTTCATTTGTGTGAAAAAATGACATATAGTTCATTTTCACATTCATGGAGTGGGAGGTGAAAGAATATGTTTTTTACTCATATTGGATGTTATTTCTTTCTTATTCATGGCAGCCTATGCGCACCACCTCCAAGATGTAAGTTCATCACTAATCCCACAACCACCGACCTATTCAGTTAATTATCAGATCTAAGATCACCCTATAGGATATACATTTCTCTGAGATGTCACACTGATTGTTTAGGAGCTTATACGATGTATTATTGGGTGCTTATAAACAAGTGTACAAATCTTCACCTGCATTCAGGCCCCTAGGGGCCTTACTGTCAAGTTCGATAATGTACCTTGTTTCAAGAAGGCGTAGTTTGGCATCCCTGTCTCCTCCTCTTTTTAAGGGCAAAACACAATCTATAGCATAGTATAAAAGGCCCTTCGGATCACTATTGTGGACCTTTTCAAAGTGGTGTGCCACCGGGTAAGTTTGGTCTTTACCCACTATTGCTCTGATGTGTTGCAATACCCGTCTGTGCACCGGCAAGCGAGTGCTGCCTATATATCGAAGCTCACACGGGCACTGCAGCACATATACGGCAAAGTCAGTTTTACAGGACATGCGTTTTTTTATTTGTACTGGTTTGGTCAAAAACGGTATTGTGTACTGAGTTTTGCTACACCCGTTTTTACATGCTTTGCATACAGCACATCTTTTAAAACCGCCTCCCAATGCTCCCCAAGTGTCAGAGATAGGTTTTTCCAGGAAGTTCTTAACTAGTCTGTCTGACATTGAAACGGACTTTCTGAAGGTAATGTCAGGTTTTTTGACCACATGTTTGCCAATAACGGGATCCCCCGTTATCAGATTCCAGTTTTTATAAAAGATTCGTCTGATCTCTTTATGTTGTCTACAAAAAGTGACAATGACTCTGGGTGCGATCAATTTGCTTTTGTCAGTAACCCCTTCTTTTGATCTCTCTTTTCTAAGTAGAGCTTCATCTCTAGATATTGTATGAGATCTGTTTATAGCACGTTGAACTGTTCTAACAGAGTATCCACGAGCCAAAAAGCGTTCTTTGCTTTCATGTTGTAATTTGTGGCACTCCGTTTCTGAACTGCAAATCCGCCTGATTCGCAGCATTTCCCCGAAGGGAATGCTGTCAATCAGGTGGCGGGGGTGCTGACTAGACGCATGTAGGATTGTGTTCCCCGCCGTGGGCTTTCTGTGCATTCTAGTTGCCAATCTGTCACCTGAAACATATACTTCTGTGTCTAGGAAAACTACTGCTTTTTCATTTATGCAGGAAGTAAATTCCAGATTTACGTCGTTCTTGTTAAGTTCTGAAATAAAAATCTGCGCTGCTGTTTTAGAACCCAGCCAAATTAAGAACACATCGTCTATGTACCGTAAATACAGTGGTACATGTTGCCGCATGGTGTCTAACAAGGGACCGCCCAGCACACACTCCTCCCAGAGTCCCATGTGAAGACATGCTAGACTCGGGGAGAAGCACGACCCCATGGCGACCCCTCGAACCTGCTGATATAATTGGTTGTTAAATAAAAAGAAGTTTTGTTCAAGGCAGATTCTTATCATGGTTAATAGCATTTTGTTATGCGCAGAGAAATTCATGGGCCGTTTGTTTAAATAGAACTCCACAGCCCGAACCCCATCAGCATGTTTAATCGAAGTATACAACGATGTAACATCAAGTGTTATAAGCAAACACTCACTGTCCCACATTATATTGTTCACCTTTCTGATAAAATCAGACGTATCCTGTACATAGGAATTTAGGCCCTTTACCCAGTCCTGGAGAAAAAAGTCTATATACCGGGAAATATTTTCCGTTGAACTATTTATCGCCAATATTATTGGGCGACCCGGTGGTGTGGTGACGTCCTTATGTATTTTAGGTATTAAATAAAATGATGGAATTACCGGATGGTCTTTCTTTAGGAACTTATACTCATCATCGGTCAACAGTTTAGCACTTCTCCATGCTACAAGTTTAGAGCTTTGTTCTTGCCAAGATGCTTTGAGTATTGGCATATTGCTTTTTCTGTAACATGTGGTATCAAGTAGCTGTTTCTCAGCTTCCGCTACCTACAGATCTCTAGGCCACAGAACTATATTTCCGCCTTTATCGGCCTGGCGGACGATTACATTTTTGTCTGTTTCCAATTTTTTTATTAGATTGTAGTAACATTGATTCTTTTTGTTTACCACCTTGCCCTGTTCGTTAGTCTTAATATACAGTTGTTTGAGCTCCTTAATCACCAAATCGTGATACACATCAATATTGTCATTAATTAGAATGGGTTGAAAGATGGATTTAGGTTTAAAAGGAGTACAACTTATTGCTTGATCCTCTCTTGATGTCATCAAGGGTAAATCTTCGACAGTGTCTCCTTCTTGTTGTAAATCCCAAATTTGGTCAAACATTGATCGATCAGCCGACTCCAGTAGGGATGGACTTGTTTGTAATTCCGTTTGTTTTTTTCTTTTTGGTTGTAGAAGAAAGTGTTTGCTTAGTTTTAGCTTGCGAATAAATTGATATGAATCCATCCTTGTATCGGCATAGTTGAAGTTGGATGGGGGACAGTAAGTTAGGCCAAGACTTAAAATCATCTCATCATTTGCCGATAGCGGGATTTTTGAAAGATTGATGATTGAATTGTCATATTTTAGTTCGCCACTACTTTTTTCTTTGATTTGTTCCAGCGACCTTTTGCTGTTTGCTTTTTGTTGCTTGATTTTGTTGTTCCGGCATTTTCTTCTAGCCCGTCTTTTTTGGTTGTCCCGGAGCCGCTTGTTAGTGTTCTCCCTTCTATCCTTGGTCGTAGGGTATCGCTGCGATCCTGGCATAGACAGCTGACTTCCTGGGCTAATGTGAGCTTTTCTGATCCCACCGTGGAGGATCCCGCAGCCTCGTTTTCCGTCTCACTTCCTGATGTGATACTTCTATCAGTAGAAGAAATCAATACCGTTTTGTTTGCAGAGTTGACTTGTCTGGTTTTTCTTGCACGTGCCTTTACATTTTCATATTTTTTCGCATATGTAAAGATTTGCCCATTTTGATAATCAAGGCGGTCGCGTTCAAAATTGTAGGCTTTTCTTTTCTTAATCACCTCTTCATCCTTTTTGACCCTCTGTACCATTTCTGTGCCCAGTTTGTTCATTTGCTCACTGGGTCCCAAATCGGTTAATTCATTTTCGATTTGCTCGATTTCAGCTTGAATTTTCAGTCTATCACTTTCCGCATATTCCACCAATAGATTCATCAGTTTGGCGGAGCATTCCAAATTCGTTTCAGCCCATCTAGTAAGCATTGTCGGGTCTGGTGCCTCATAACTTGGAGCCAAAGTAATTCTGAGCCCCCTGGGCACCCTTCCGACTTCCAAGTATCGGGATAAGGACTTATTTTCCCGCCACTTAGACTGTTCCTTCTTCATTAGTTTCTCCAATTTCCTGAAAGTGTCTTTAAGTGTGGGATTAGTTGCGGTGGCGCTGCCGGACGATGATGGTCCCTGTATGCTTGTGCCTCCAGCCGGAGATTTGTCAAACATACTGTCCGCCGCCTCCTCCCTGCTGCGTAGCGTATCTGCAGACATTTTTGCTTACGACTCAACCAGTCGCTATGTTTAGGGCGATTGTTATCGTGTAAGAACACTTAGACTTTAGGCGGCGGTTTCTCCTCGGTTCCCCAAGTTAGCTGACGCGCTAATAAGTCTGCACTACTCCCCACTGGCCTTTCCAGTTCGTCCTACCTTGAGTTGGGCTGTCTTCAGATGTGGCCGGTTTTTCACCGCTACCGACGATTCTCGACTCCCATTTTCAAGCAGGAAATCCTCATGGACGCCAGGGGCTGTAAGCGGTTTGCTCCTCGCCGGAGCCGTGTAGAGTTGTGGTTCCGGGTTAGGGAACCGTTCTGCTTCCTGCCGCCAAGCCGATCAAAGGGGGAGGGGTCCAACTTACACCGTAGAAGTCAGAAAACGGTGTTTGTTATGAAATCCTGTATCGCTTGATGCCAACGGCATCACAATTCCACTGCTCCGGAAAAACGAACAAGTCAGACCCAAGATCTCGTGCAAAATTAAGTGTTCTTTATTTTCGTCAAATAACACCCAAGCTGTCCTGCATGACGCGTTTCGCCTCTAGCCAGAGGCTTGATCACATGATACGCTAGTAGAGCTCAAAGAGGGTATTTAAGGCATTTCTGAACCAATGAAAGGCGGAGTTCTGTATATATAAAACCGCCCAAATTAACTCATTGTGGTCTTAGTTTCTATACATATATACACAGTGGTATTTTGTTCATTGTTAACACATATAAATGGTGTAGTGCCATAATTATCTATGCATATTGAGTTCTCAATGGCACTAATGTACATTCTACTGAAAATTCTGTAGAAAAATATCAAATGTACACAAATCTGAAATTACATTATTTAGGGCAAATATATATATACAGTTTCATAAATAATTAAAATTCATGATATATACATACTATTTACAATAAAAGACTTAGTGTCTGTAATGCAAATCCTATATGTAATTCATATTTATATAAATATCAAATTGTGCAAATTCAAGCAGGTAAAGTGCAACGTACTGTGTACCTTTTTAACCTGTATTACCAAAGTACCATTAGTATTTTAAGAACTTGTTCATACGACTTAGTTGTGCACACGAAAAAATAATGACCACTGTTAAGTTCTAAAAGGCGAACAAAAAACCAAATTTATAATCTAGTTTCAACGAAACTCTTGATATATATATATCAATCTCTTGATATATATATATTACACAACAATCGCTAACTCAGAGTGCGTTGTGAATAAACACAAGATGTTTTGAACAGAGCTGTTGGCCTGGACGTCGTTCTTTTGGAGACTGAGTGAACGATTGTTGTGGAATACGGGGGAGTGGCGATCCCGTCCCGGCCCGCCGCTGCCAGCGGCCATTCTTGCTTCTTCGCCGACTTTTTGGTGGATATATATATATATGTCTATATATATATATATATATATATATATATATATATATATATATATATTTTTTTTTTCCCAAGATGTCTTTTCCAGCTGAAAGAAACAGGCAGCACACGGGGCTCGTGGAACATCAACCTTTTATTCTCTGTTCAGACCATGGGCATGACGCGTTTCGGGGGTTTTTCCTTTATCAAATGCCCCCCTGGTAGACTTGTGTCTCTGTTGCCTGCAGTTCAAAGTTAATTTCAAATGTCCGTCCCACCTTCTGAAGTAGTGTGGGTTGCCTGACAAACACGGCATGGAGTCGCCTCTGCCTTTGATAGTAAACTGCATTTCCCAGCATGCAGCAGTGTAAGCATGCCGGCGGCGATACCAATTACCGGCTCGATTTTCTTGGTGGGTCAACAGCCGGTGTGCCATGTCGTCCGGCGGGAGCTGTGGCAATTGTTCTGGGCTCAGGTGATGATTTTTATATATATGAACAACAAAAGATGGTTTCAGCACTCTAAGAACAGTAAGAAAAATATAATTCCAGTATTGCAATCAAAGTTTTTTTTTAACTATTGACAATAAGCACATGAGGTAGGCAGAGATCCAAAATGAGTCGATGTATTTTCTTGTTTCAAGTTTTTTTCTCTTTATTGTTCATGAAACAAACACTTATTCCAAAGGTAAAATCATCAAAGATATAGCCAACGCGTTTTGTCTCACTAGGAGACTTCTTCAGGGCTTCAAATCAATAATGTATGTAATCCTCAAATCACGCAATTGAAAGAAATTCTCAATAGTAGTTCCACTGAAGTATTCATTCAGTAAATTCTTATCATCGTAAGCAGTGGCATGGTAAACACGCGATCTTCCATATGTTCGGAGGTAGCGTATATATATATATATATATATATATATATATATATATCCTTCTCACTGCGCTCGATACCGCTCACACAGCATCAACAGTCGAATCCAGACTGTCAGGTAAAACGAATAAGGCAGACCCAAAAACAATTCCAGTGCAGTGATTTAATTCAGTTTAAAGTTTGTAACCCAGCAAGCCCGCATGACGCGTTTCGCCTCCAGCCGGAGGCTTGATCACATGATACAAGATATATGTGTATATATATATATATATATATATATATATATATATATATATATATATATATATATATATATATATATATTACCTACTGGCTATCGCCAGTAGGTATATATAGTTAGGATTAATTCCCTATGGGATTTTTGAAAATTCTATGTCTAATAACTTTGGCGTTTGAGGACGGAATCGGCTGAAATTTTCAGGAAAATGGCACATTTTGTTTCTGAGCAGCCCCTGAAAATTTGGTGGAGTTTCGTCAAGGGGGGGCTGAGAAAAAAGGGGGGTCCCAAAATGCGTTTTTCCCATTCATTTTTCCATAGGGCGGTTGGTCTCACTTTTAGCTCGAACAGCTGAATGGATTTGCACGAAACTTGGCAAAATTGTAGGGACTGTTAGCCCGATGTGCCTTTGCTAGGTCTCAATATATGTGCTCCAGTAGTTTTTGAGAAATTAACGTTCAAAACAAGATATATATCTGTAACAGCGCTCCGGGCAGCGATCCGGTCCGCTTACTTTTCGCGAAACGGAACTTTGCGCGCAGAAAGCTGATTGGCTCTCCGGTGTCTGTCAACATTCTAAACAGTCCGGAGCGGCAGCCATCTTATCTCTCGGTAGGATCGAGAGAGAAGAGGTGAAAAACGAAGGGGGAATTTATTGAAAGGGTGCAAGGTATACCCCTCTTGACCCCCTAGGATTGTTGTTGGGGTTATTAAAGGGTCCCGTGGGGAAAATAAAAAAAAATTATTTTTCTCGGTAGAAGCGTTTCCCGGGCCGCGAACTGGGCCGCAAACTGGTAGCGAAACGGGAATTCGCCATTTTGTGCTTTGTTTTAATTGTTTAGAGACAAAAATGATCGCCGCACATCGGCCACAATGCATGAATATCGTTGAAAAGTCAGCGATATTCATGCATTATCCAGCAAATGCTCTTAGCCATGTTATCCACCTTCCATTGGATAACAGAAAGCTGATTGGCTCTCCGGTGTCTGTCAACATTCTAAACAGTCCGGAGCGGCCGCCATCTTATCTCTCGGTAGGATCGAGAGAGAAGAAGAGGTGAAAAACGAAGGGGGAATTTATTGAAAGGGGGCAAGGTATACCCCTCTTGACCCCCTAGGAATGTTGTTGGGGTTATTAAAGGGTCCCGTGGGGAAAATAAAAAATAAATGATTTTTCACGGTAGAAGCGCTTCACGGGCCGCGAACTGGGCCGCAAACTGGTAGCGAAACGGGAATTCGCCATTTTTTGCTTCGTTTTAATTGTTTAGAGACAAAAATTATCGCCGCACATCGGCCACAATGCATGAATATCGTTGAAAAGTCAGCGATATTCATGCATTATCCAGCAAATGCTCTTAGCCATGTTATCCACGTTCCATTGGATAACATGGCTAAAAACTGCTCTGTGCGTGAGCTTTTTTTTTTTTTTTTTTTGCTGCGTGACGTTTGTTAACGTTCGATTCGATGGAAATCAGGAAGTGTTGAACACCATTTTGTCACTGCGAGTAAATATTTTGTTATAAATGAATCCTTATTGATAAACATTGTCTGCGCCATCTTGCGTTTTTGTCCAATGCCACAATTTTGTCGTGCACGGCAGCCATTTTAGATGCCTTGACCAGGGCGACTCTCTGCACGCCGCCGATTCTCAGCATGGCTCCCCACCCTCGCACGCATCTCCCCCACGCAATGGTCACCCCCGCTCTCTCTCTCATGCATGGGCCATATACTTCCCCCATCTGCTCTGCTCTTCTCTGAGAATCACACCCTGTGCCCGCTCGACACCTCCCTTTCACCCTATTCACTACCGCACCCTCTGACACTCCTCTTCCTCTGTGTCCGATTGTCCAGGCCGGACCTAGGCTATCACCTAGCCCTGCGGATGTAGTTTATGGCCCCAGCTGTAGAGTATCCAGACATGCCAACCCTCCCGATTCAGGTGTGAGACTACTGATTTCAGTGCTAGTCTTTCGCTTCCCGATTCCTGCAAGGAAAAACCCGGGGGCATATTTCCAACAACTAGCGGTAATTTTTGTCTCTAACTTGTTTAGAGACAATAATTATCGCCGCACTTCGGCGAATTTTATCGCACATAAACCTTGCTATTAGCAAGGTTTATCGCAAATGCGATAAAAAACGGCCGCAATGCATGAATATCGCTGAAAAGTCAGCAAATGCTCTTAGCCATGTTATCCACTTCCCATTGAACAAGCGCATGGTCTTTTAAAGATTTGTGAAGTACTCGGGGCGGCGGTGTGTGTGTGCCCTCTTTCAGGAGCGGGCGGGGGGGCACTGCCAGCAATTTGCAGGCCAGGCAGTGTTCAACACGTGCATCACCCTTTCTCTGTCTGCTATTGCGCTCCATGCTTCGGAAAGGTAAGAAAAAGAACGTGCATTTGAGTTTGAAATGTCCGATCTTGTAGCAGTACACTTGCAAAGCCCACACATGACAATAACCCGATTCAAGGCCCCATTCACCCGATTTTTTAAAAAAATATAGTACTCCAAGACAGTTACATTTTAAAACTTTATTAATATTTAAATATAACGAACGCAACAAAAACTGTAAATATATTTAACCATTTTTTGAAATTAACCAGAACTATAACGATAACAACAACAACAACAATAATATAACTTTTATGCCTAAATTACGCAAACATTTAGCTAATCTGCTAAAGGGGGGAGTCGCCATTTCTTTACAATAATCAATAATGAAAAATCCACATCAATAGGGTTGCCCGTTTTCTCGATGCAGCACTATAGTGCAATATACACAGCACCTGGGGTGTCAAGAGTGAACAGGTCTTTCTTTGTTCCTTAAGATGTTATCTCCGAGAATGCTGATGCATTGGTGTCTGTACACTTCTTTGTCAATTCTGTCAAGATGATAACTGCTTTATAAACAGACGATATTTTTGTTTAGTCATTAGTGTTAAGTGTGTCTGAAACTACAGTGCCCTTCTGGTTTTTTTTCTTCAGGCTCTACAGAGTTTTGTGTGTTGTTCTTTTGAGCGACAATTATTCCAGAGGTTTCAGGTTCACTTGTTTTGTTCTGCAGTGAGTTAACAGCTTTAGAGAGTTCATGTTTATTTGCTATGTCCTGCTGTTCGTCAACTGCTTCAGAGACGTCAGCCTCATTTTTTATGTTTCAGTAGATCCTGGACCTGCCCGGCCGCGCCCAAAATGGCGCCGGTGTAAATGGGACTCGTAACTGCTTGTTCTGTACTGGTTGCCCAACCTTGATATCACGAGATACATATGCAGTTTTGAAGCACATGGCGGAGGCTTGTCTGCTGTAGTGGGGCGCCCCTTTATCGTTTCAGTCGCCATTCCGCCCGCTTTTGATACACTGTGCCTTTTCCGCCATTCAGCTGTTTAGCGCCCGCTCTTACGGCTACAGCGTCTCGCTCACCATGTAGTTGAGTTGCTCCCACTCTTGCGGTGCAGCGGTAGGCGGCTGCCACAGGACTCTTAAAATGGCGGCCGGCTCTTCGGATTTGGGCCTGGTCCAGTAAAATGGCCCTGGGACACCTTGGAACTCGGACGCTTGTCTGCCAGGGCTTGGGTTCCATTCTCGAAAGCGTCCCCTCAGCCTTGAAGATTGTACAAAAGTCTTGGGGGCCCTCGACTCCCGCAGGCTTCCGGTGGGGAGCGGCTGCCATGATTGCTTGCGGAATGGCCACGACGGAGCTACGAGATGGTGGTGCTCTCATGGTGACGCCAGCTTCAGTCTGAAACATCCAGAAACAAGGTGGGGCTTTCATCGTTTGGGAAAAAAAATGTTTTAATCCAATGAAAAGTGTTATTTTTAGGTCACATGACCTAGTCTTACATAATTAGGAAAAGAAAAGTAAAATGAACCAATGAAAAGTTTTATTAACAAGTCACATGACTTGTTATGCTTACGTTACGCGCTGCGCGGCGCGCTCTGGATCGTTTCCGGGAAGCTGCGCCTTGCGCACCGGAGCACTTCCGGGTGCGCTAACGCGTTGCGTCATATGACGCATTACGCGACAATGCAGGTGCAGAATATAGTCAAAATGTCTCCACCAACCAGCGGTCGGAATTCCACCGCTTTCAGCAGTCCAAAAAGTTCGGTCAAATCTTAAGAGCGGGAGCAACTCAACTACATGGTGAGCGAGACGTTGTAGTCGCAAGAGCGAGCGGTAAACAGCTGAATGGCGGAAGAGGCACAGAGTACCAAAAGCGGGCGGAATGGCAACTAAAACGGTAAAGGGGCGCACTACGACAGCGTGTCTTCAGGTGAAACGGATTGTGGGACAAGGTCCAGAATGAAAGATTCTTCAAAAGGGAAAAAATTCCGCCGGACCCCGGGAGCCGGCCGCCTATGCCGGGGGCGATCTCAGGCCTCACCAGGGCAACACGACTTGGGGAGGGGGCAGGAGCCAAGCGCCCCCTCTCAGTCCGCGCCATCTCACCGCCCCTCGGGGGCCTCCGTCAAGCGGTTTAGGGAGGCACCGTATCACATTGTTTTCCAATGCAGTCAGGTCCACAAATGGACCCCACTTACTTTGAATAGTGAAGCTGCAGCAGGTGCAAATAAGGTTTAAACAGTGTTACAAGAGCTGCTTAGAACTCTGAAGTATGGCACTCAACAACCAGGACTTATGCCATTTATGTAAGGCAGTGACATGGAAGCAACTCAGGGACAAAAAGCATGAACGAACATTCACGTATGAAAATCTTATTTGGAGAAGGGGTAGAATCCAAACGCCCCCTGCCAGTTCGCGCCACTACACCGTATGTGGAAAATCTGAAGCCATCATTCTACAAACTCTCAACGCTTGTTATCAGTGCATGACTTTCATGCTCGATCGATTGAGCTAGCCGGATCGGGCAATAAAAAGTATAAAATAGTTATGTAAATAGTTATTTAATAAAATGTTTTACTCTGTTTCTTTGGTGGTGTGTTGTGTATATTTATAATATTTGCATAGGGTTTGCCGTTATTTTGGGCGGTGTGGGTGGCGGAGTCGAGCTGTTTTGCAGCCCTCATGGTGTGGAGCTCAATTCATTTCACTATTTTCGTATTTCTCATGAAGGGTTATTCCTAATGTTTGTATTTTACCGAGGTTAAAAAGAGATCGAATTAGTGGTCTACTGATTTTGCTCGATTACTTTTATTTTTTTACACGATTTTTCACTATCTGCAAAGACTAAACAGAGTATTGCGACTTTGTGCTTGTTTGTAAATAGAGAATGATCCAAAGAGAACCAATTGTAAAACAGTAAATGCTTGGATAATAATTAATCAAATGGAGAGACAAGCAGGTACGACGGATTACAACAGGGGTAAAGGTCTGAGTTAACTACCGTTCACTATCTGCAAAGAGAGAGTACTACTAAGAGAAAAGAGGGGAGTGGGGGGGGGCAGCGTTCAAAGCACATCAGCGTGCATAAACACGAAAACGTTTTTACCTATCACGTACTTGACATTTGACAGCTTTTGATATTTGCTATTAAAAAACCATTGAAATTCACAGAAAAAACCATAGGTTATACTCCATATATAGTTAGGAATTTGCATTTACAAAACCTTGAAAATTCAATGAAAAAACCATTGGTTTTAGGCCATATATAGTTAGGGATTTGCATTTAGAAAACCTTATTTTACTTGCATAAAACCATTGAAATTCCATATATAGTTATAAGCGCTAACTATATATCGCGCACCCGCAATCCACTGCTGATGATGTCACATATTACATCATTCATGACATGGTTAGTGACATCACTGATGACATCACTGATGACATCTCAAATGACATCACTGATGACATCACTGATAACATCTCATTTGACATGACTGATCACATCACTGATGATATCATTCATGTGATAATACCATGAACCTCTTCAGACTCTAATATAACCTTAGATACAATCAGTGTAAACAGACAGTCACAGACTGTCACTCATCCATGGAGTTACTCACACACCTAGTCAGTTATGCCAAAAATCAATCACACCTCCATTTTCTCAACTATACAGTTATACACACCTTACTTCAAACATATACTAACACATATTTACTTTACTCTCTTATACAATCTCTGATACATGTTCACAATGATCCATACAGCCACTCACACATTCACTGGCTCTTATGCACAGTTATTTATAGATGTCAACTCTCACATGTACTGTGTTTTACATATGTACTTAATTTGACATGTAGCACTGAGATATCCATTCACTCACTAATACACTCATGCACAGTCAACCGCCCATACAGCTGTTTGCACATGCACTTTTGAATCTATACATATAGTGAATCAACTACTCACACATCTATGTACAGAGTCACACACCTCCCAGCCACCCATACACACACACTCAGTTTCCCATACAAATACTTGAACAACCAATCAATAACCCATACAGTTACTCATATAGCTACTGATCAACATATGCAGCAGTTTGTAGAACAACAGATATAATGATGCACAAATTAAAACAGTTTAGTCACTAACCCATGCACTCAGTGAGACACATTTAATCACTCACTCAATCAGTCAGTCATGCACCTAGTAAATCCTTCATCCAGACACTTATATATCCACTCATTCTTCAATATGTAAAACATATTTTAACTTTACAGAAACATACAGTCACTGGATGTTGTAATCAGTGATGTCATCAGTGATGTCATTTGAGATGTCATCAGTGATGTCATCAGTGATGTCACTAACCATGTCATGAATGATGTAATATGTGACATCATCAGCAGTGGATTGCGGGTGCGCGATATATAGTTAGCGCTTATAACTATATATGGAATTTCAATGGTTTTATGCGAGTAAAATAAGGTTTTCTAAATGCAAATCCCTAACTATATATGGCCTAAAACCAATGGTTTTTTCATTGAATATATATATATATATATATATATATATATATATATATATATATATATATATATATATATATATATATATATATATCTATCCAAAGAACCCTCCTTCAAAGAAAAAGGCAGAGGCCTCAGTAGGGGAACAAAGTGAAGCTTCTTTATTGTAGATTTAAGGCAGGCAGGCGGGCGTATGCATTTCGGCCGTGTGGCCTCTTCAGCGCCCAGTGTGTGATGGAGGATGAGTTCAAGTGCTTCCAAAGGTTACTGCCCCAGTTAAAACAGTTCGTATAGGCTCCACCCTTGACAGGAGATTAATATCACCTGCTGTAGCTGTTGGCTGGTGGAGCAAACTGCAAGTCCCAACATGCAATAGTTTGGCATAGTCGGCCACAAAGTTGCAGAAACTGCGGATCCTTCGAGCGGCTCTCACCCATCGATTCTCACTGCCCTCCACAACAGCGCAGCTCCTCGCGTCCCCAAACTACACACCCACCGCAATCAGGTATAATGTCCACGGCGGCAAGTGCAACAGTGTGCCGAGCCCAGTGCGGAGTTCCATGACTCCGACCCCGCTTCTCTTCTTCCTGCATGGAGTGGTGAGCCTGGTCCTTCCGTTACCACGGAACAAAGGAATGCTTCTGCCGAGGCAGAAACTGCACCAACAATGACCAGGCCAGCTTGAGTGTAGGGGCCTCTGTAAGCACGCTGCTAGCTTGCAGTGCAAAAATGTCCAAAGAACCCTCCTTCAAAGAAAAAGGCAGAGGCCTCAGTAGGGGAACAAGGTGAAGCTTCTTTATTGTAGATTTAAGGCAGGCAGGCGGGCGTATGCATTTCGGCTGTGTGGCCTCTTCAGCGCCCAGTGTGTGACGGAGGATGACTTCAAGTGCTGCCAAAGGTTACTGCCCCAGTTAAAACAGTTTGTATAGGCTCCACCCTTGACAGGAGATTAATATCACCTGCTGTAGCTGTTGGCTGTTGGAGCAAACTGCAAGTCCCAACATGCAATAGTTTGGCATAGTTGGCCACAAAGTTGCGGAAACTGCGGATCCTTCGAGCGGCTCTCACCCATCGATTCTCACTGCCCTCCACAACAGCGCAGCTCCTCGCGTCCCCAAACTACACACCCACCGCAATCAGGTATAATGTCCACGGCGGCAAGTGCAACAGTGTGCCGAGCCCAGTGCGGAGTTCCATGACTCCGACCCCGCTTCTCTTCTTCCTGCATGGAGTGGTGAGCCTGGTCCTTCCGTTACCACGGAACAAAGGAATGCTTCTGCCGAGGCAGAAACTGCGCCAACAATGACCAGGCCAGCTTGAGTGTAGGGGCCTCTGTAAGCACGCTGCTAGCTTGCAGTGCAAAAATGTCCAAAGAACCCTCCTTCAAAGAAAAAGGCAGAGGCCTCAGTAGGGGAACAAAGTGAAGCTTCTTTATTGTAGATTTAAGGCAGGCAGGCGGGCGTATGCATTTCGGCCGTGTGGCCTCTTCAGCGCCCAGTGTCTGACGGAGGATGAGTTCAAGTGCTGCCAAAGGTTACTGCCCCAGTTAAAACAGTTCGTATAGGCTCCACCCTTGACAGGAGATTAATATCACCTGCTGTAGCTGTTGGCTGGTGGAGCAAACTGCAAATCCCAACATGCAATAGTTTGGCATAGTCGGCCACAAAGTTGCGGAAACTGCAGATCCTTCGAGCGTCTCTCACCCATCGATTCTCACTGCCCTCCACAACAGCGCAGCTCCTCGCGTCCCCAAACTACACACCCACCGCAATCAGGTATAATGTCCACGGCGGCAAGTGCAACAGTGTGCCGAGCCCAGTGCGGAGTTCCATGACTCCGACCCCGCTTCTCTTCTTCCTGCATGGAGTGGTGAGCCTGGTCCTTCCGTTACCACGGAACAAAGGAATGCTTCTGCCGAGGCAGAAACTGCGCCAACAATGACCAGGCCAGCTTGAGTGTGGGGGCCTCTGTAAGCACGCTGCTAGCTTGCAGTGCAAAAATGTCCAAAGAACCCTCCTTCGAAGAAAAAGGCAGAAGCCTCAGTAGGGGAACAAAGTGAAGCTTCTTTATTGTAGATTTAAGGCAGGCAGGCGGGCGTATGCATTTTGGCCGTGTGGCCTCTTCAGCGCCCAGTGTGTGACGGAGGATGAGTTCAAGTGCTGCCAAAGGTTACTGCCCCAGTTAAAACAGTTCATATAGGCTCCACCCTTGACAGGAGATTAATATCACCTGCTGTAGCTGTTGGCTGGTGGAGCAAACTGCAAGTCCCAACATGCAATATTTTGGCATAGTCGGCCACAAAGTTGCGGAAACTGCGGATCCTTCGAGCGGCTCTCAACCATCGATTCTCACTGCCCTCCACAACAGTGCAGCTCCTCGCGTCCCCAAACTACACACCCACTGCAATCAGGTATAATGTCCACGGCGGCAAGTGCAACAGTGTGCCGAGCCCAGTGCGGAGTTCCATGACTCCGACCCCGCTTCTCTTCTTCCTGCATGGAGTGGTGAGCCTGGTCCTTCCGTTACCACGGAACAAAGAATGTTTTGAACAGAGCTGTTGGCCTGGACATCGTTCTTTTGGAGACTGACTGAACGATTGTTGTGGAATACGGGGGAGTGGCGATCCCGTCCCGGCCCGCCGCTGCCAGCGGCCATTCTTGCTTCTTCGCCGACTTTTTGGTGGATATATATATATATATATATATATATATATATATATATATATATATATGAACAACAAAAGATGGTTTCAGCACTCTAAGAACAGTAAGAAAAATATAATTCCAGTATTGCATTCAAAGTTGTTTTTTTAACTATTGACAATAAGCACATGAGGTAGGCAGAGATCCAAAATGAGTTGATGTATTTTCTTGTTTCAAGTTTTTTTCTCTTTATTGTTCATGAAACAAACACTTATTCCAAAGTTAAAATCATCAAAGATATAGCCAACGCGTTTTGTCTCACTAGGAGACTTCTTCAGGGCTTCAAATCAATAATGTATGTAATCCTCAAATCACGCAATTGAAAGAAATTCTCAATAGTAGTTCCACTGAAGTATTCATTCAGTAAATTCTTTTCATCGTAAGCAGTGGCATGGTAAACACGCGATCTTTCATATGTTCGGAGGTAGCGTATATATATATATATATATATATATATATATATATATATATATATATTACCTACTGGCGGTCGCCAGTAGGTATATATAGTTAGGATTTTTTCCCTATGGGATTTCTGAAAATTCTATGTCTAATAACTTTGGCGTTTGTGGACGGAATCGGCTGAAATTTTCTGGAAAATGGCACATTTTGTTTCTGAGCAGCCCCCGAAAATTTGGGGGGTGTTCGGCAAGGGGGGGCTGAGATAAAAGGGGGGTCCCAAAACACGTTTTTCCCATGTTAATTTCCATAGGGCGGTTGGACTCACTTTTAGCTCGAACGGCTGAATGGATTTTCACGAAACTTGGCAAAATTGTAGGGACTGTTAGCCCGATGTGCCTTTGCTAGGTCTCAATATATGTGCTTCAGTGGATTTTGAGAAATTAACGTTCAAAGTAAGATATATATCTGTAACAGCGCTCCGGGCAGCGATCCGGTTCGCGTACTTATCGCGTATCGGAACTTTGCGATGCGAAGCTGATTGGTTCTCCGGTGTCTGTCAACATTCTAAACAGTCCGGAGCGGCCGCCATCTTGTCTCTCGGTAGGATCGAGAGACAAGAGGAGGCCAAAACAAAGGGGGAAATTACCATAAGGGGGCATAGTAGATCCTCGTTGACCCCCTAGGTTTTATGTGGAGGTTTTAAAAGGGCCCAGCAGGGTCAAAAAAATTTTTTTTTTTTTTTTTTGCGCGATGAGCGCCTAGTACGCGAACCGGAAAGCGTTCTGGGCAGCGTACTATAAGGATAATAGAATGATACACTTTTCAAAGACTGTATGTTAATTGTTTGTTGTTTTTGTTGTTTTTTTTGTTTTCTTTATTTTTAAAGTTTTTTTTTATTTTGATTGTTTTTCATAATTTATTAAACTTTCTAACATTTCAGTGTCTGAAATGTCATTATTTTCTTGAAATATTGTTTGCAATCTGTGAGGTTGTAAAATGTCCTCATTTTCAAGGAGGGCATCTACTGCTTGGACACATTGCAGCAGTTCATTATCCAAGCTTTCATCCATAAATTCCATGTCAATTTGTTCAATCAATTCTTGGCTGCTCTCTTGCAGGTCCATTTCAAAAGAAACTTGGTTTTCGCCTTCCATTTTGCCTGAAATGTGGATTAAAAAAATATATATTAGTAGAGATAGGGCACTGTTGGGATTAATTTTAGATAGGCAGTTTTTATCAGTGAATTTATCTTTTGGCAGTGTATAGTATCAGAGTGGAAATAGGACTATAAAAAAGTGTATGTGATTTAACCAAGACAAGCCTAACTCCATTCATAACTATAACAGAGAAGTCTATCTAAATACATTACTACTACAGAGGGATAGTGTATATCTATCAGAAAAAGTCTACTATATTAAGTTATAGTGCACAATATATTTCATTTTTAAAAATTATAACTTACCTTCACAAAGAAGTTGAAGTTTTTGGAAGCTATTGAAATGTGATGTACAACAAGAAGTAGTAGTCAAAATGGCTGTGTTTTCTTCTCTTCCTTTATATATATTCAGGTATATAACCAATCAAATGTCAGGTAATAAAAGTAGAAAATGAAAGTAACATTTTCATTGGTTGTCAATTCCAACACTTCAGAGGTGTTTTGTGAAGTAATTTACCTCACGGTACTTGGAGAGGTCTACAGGCTAAATGGCTAAATGAAATTTCAATCAAATTTGTGAGAATGAAAGGGATTGTTATGTAGTATGAGCTAATCTATATTTGGTGAGAGTGTCTCTAGTCGTTTTTCTGTAAATTACTTTCCCACCTTTTTTTTGGACCGCTTCCCGGAAAGCGGTCCGGTCCGCGAACTAGGAGCGTAACGGGAGTCCACCATTTTGTGTTTCGGTCGAATCAAGGTATAAAATGGAGGGTAAATAATGTTCTGAATGGGTGGAAGGGGGCATGGTACAAGTATTTTGCCCCCCTACGTTTTCTGAGGGTGGCTGAGGAGGACTATATGTGCGAAGAAAAAACTTTTTTTTTGAAATTTTGCGCGGTTAGCTTCCAGTTCGCGTACCGGATAGCGCTCTTTGAGCGTAGTTTGTTGAAAATTACAGAAAAAAGTTAGAAAAAAAATAATAAAAGTGTGTGATCAGATGAAGGGTAGCTCTGAGAAGAGCTTTTGGGTTTATGGTACATTTAGGTACTTATAAGTAGGTACCAATGCACAGTCTTAAATTCAGAATGAAAATTCTGTTGCCCTCATCTGAGAAGTGAACTCCATCTCCTCTGTAGATATCTTGCATGTAGTAACGCAAGTTATTGTTGTACAGAGAGCCCATTCCATGGTCTCTCATGAAAGCTGAAACAGATTTGTTTACATGCTTCCTCGCTTTCTCAATTTGTGGAGAAAATTGGTTGGACCACCTCCATTTCTGTCTTTGGCATATATTGGAATATACCAAGGCAGTTTGAGGAAAAAGTGCCATTAATTGCTCAAAGGTGTCCTTTAAAAGCATTTCCAGACCTACCCCTGTCAAAGTGCCCAAATCATTACCTCCACAGTGCACTATTAACAGGTCAGGTTTTGGCAAATGCATAAAGGTTTTCACCAATGGTATCAATTGGTGACATTTTAATCCTCTTTGGCCCAACCACTTAATTTCCACATCTTGTAAATTGAGGTTAGGTAAATTTCTGTTCTCAGCATACCTTTGAGCCCAGTGGACGCAAAACGTCATTCTAACGTAACAGTTACGCTAAAAGAACGTTTACCGGTTCGCGGACTGGGAGCGGAACAAAAAAATATTTTTAAAAAAAAATTATCAAAAACATGTAAAATATATTTTAAGATTTAAAAAAGAATACATTTTACAGCTACAGATATTAGCTTTCAAAAAACCATTGAAATTCAATGAAAAAACCATAGGTTATAGAGAATATATAGTTAGGAATTAGCATTTACAAAACCTTAAAAATTCACTGAAAAAACCATAGGTTATAAACCATATATAGTTAGGGAATAGCATTTTCAAAACCTTATTTTACTCGCATAAAACCATTGAAATTCCATATATAGTTAGATGCGCTAACTATATATCGCGCACCCGCAATCCACTGCTGATGATGTCACATATTACATCAGTCATGACATGGTCAGTGACATCACTGATGACATCACTGATGACAACTCAAATGACATCACTGACAACATCACAGATGACATCATTCATGTGTTAATACGATGAACCTCTACAGACTCTGATATAACCTTAGATACACTCAGTGAAAACAGACACTCACAGATTGTCACTCATCCATGGAGTTACTCATACACCTAGACAGTCATGCTAAGAATCAATCACACCTCCAATTCCTCAACTATACAGTTATACACACCTTACTTATTGAAACATATTCTAACACATATTTACTCTCTTATACAATCACTGATACAAGTTTTCAATGATCCATGCAGCCACTCACACATTCACTGGCTCTTAAACACAGTAATTTATATATATCAACTCTCGCATGTACTGTGTTTTACATATGTACTTACTTTGACATGTAGCATTGAGATATCCAATCACTCACCAATACACTCATGCACACAGTCAACCACCCATACAGCTGTTTCCACATGCAGTTTTGAACCCATACATCTAGTGAATCAGCTGTTCACACATCTATGCACAGAGTCACACACCTCCTAGCCACTCACACACATACTCAGTCTCCCATACAAATACTTGGGCAACCAATCAATAATCCATATAGTTACTCATATAGCTACTGATCAACACATGCAGCAATTTACAGAACAACAGACATAATGATGCACAAATTAGGACAGTTTAGTCACTAACCCATGCTCTCAGTGAGACACATTTAATCACTCTCTCATACAGTCAGTCATGCACCTACTAAATCCTTCATCCAGACACTTATACATCCACTCATTCTTCAATATGTAAGACATATTTAAACTCTACAGAAGCGTACATTCACTGGATGATGTCATCAGTGATGTCATCAGTGATGTCACTGACCATGTCATGAATGATGTAATATGTGACATCATCAGCAGTGGATTGCGGGTGCGCGATATATAGTTAGCGCATCTAACTATATATGGAATTTCAATGGTTTTATGCGAGTAAAATAAGGTTTTGAAAATGCTATTCCCTAACTATATATGGTTTATAACCTATGGTTTTTTCAGTGAATTTTTAAGGTTTTGTAAATGCTAATTCCTAACTATATATTCTCTATAACCTATGTTTTTTTCATTGAATATATATATATATATATATATATATATATATATATATATATATATATATATATATATATATATATATATATATATATATATAAATATTACCTACTGGTGTCGCCAGTAGGTAGTTATAGTTAGGATTTTTTTCAATGTTAAATCTCAAAATTCTATTTGGAATAACTTTGGCGCCGGTTGACGAATCTGCCTGAAAATTTCCTCAAAATGGCGTCGTCGAGCTCCGGTCCTTCCCTGAAAGTTTGGGGGGATATGTCAAGCGGGGGCCGAGATAAAAGGGGGGTCCCAAAACGCGTTTTCCCCATGTTAATTTCCATAGGGCGGTCGACCTCACTTTTAGCCCGAACGGCTGAATGGATTTACACCAAACTTGGCAAAATTGTAGGGACTGGTAGCCCGATGTGCCTTTGCTATGTCTCAAGATATGTGCTCCAGTGGATTTTGAGTAATTTAGGTTAAAAAAAATATATATATCTATGAGCGCCCCGGTACGCGCACCGGGGAGCGCACCGGGCTCGCCACGCGACTTGCGCACGGAAAGCTGATTGGCTCTTGGGTGTCTGTAAACATTCTAAACAGTCCGGAGCGGCCGCCATCTTGTGTCTCGGTAGGATCGAGACAAGAGAGGTGGCCAAAACAAAGGGGTAAATGACCATAAGGGGGCAGAGTAGACCCTCCCTGACCCCCTAGGTTTGATATGGGGGCTTTAAAAGGGACCCGCGGGGCCAAAAAAAAAGTAATTTTTTTCGATTTTTTGCGGGGGGAGCTCCCGGTATGCGCACCGGGAAGCGGACCGGTGAGCGTACTATGGGGAAAAAAGAATGATAGACTTTTCAAATATTGTATGTTTATTAATTGTTCTTTTTTTTATTTTTTATTTAAGTACCAACATGTAGGTACCAATGCAGAGTCTAAAATGTAATATACACTGTCTCCTTTGTAGATATCTTGCATGTTGTTACAGAAGTTATTGTGGTACATGGAATTCATACCATAGTCTGTCAGGAAAGCAGAAACAATATGGAGGCAGGAGATGATAAAGAGATGTTAAATACACATTGGAGATAATATAGTGGGAGAAAGGAAGTAACTATGAGCAAACTTACTATGTAATACAAAAAAGTTGCACAGTATATTTTAAGTCTGACTTTACATTATAATCAATTTGGTACTAGTTTAAGAAATACATATAAAAATGAATAATGTCTCAAACAATTTTTGAATTATTAAATACAAATTTATTTTTCAGATTCCTTTTCCAAATTTAACAGAACTTCTAATATTTGATTGTCGGAAATGTCCTCATTTTGAATCATGAAATCTACTGATTGTACACATTGAAGTAGTTCATAGTCCCGTGATTCATCCATGAATTCTGAGTCATTAGGTTCAATAACTTTTTCATTGTTGCTCTCCGGAACAATTTCAATGGAAATTTTTTGCTCTCCTTCCATTTTTGTGCTGTAATTTGCATTTAAAAAAAATATATCAGTAAAGATAGGGCACTGTTGGGTTTAAGTTCAGACAGGTACTTTGGTTTTTTTAACAGTGATTTTATTTTTGGGCAGTGTATGGTATCAGACTGGAAGTAGAAATATAAAAAGGTGTATGTGATAAAGCCTAAGTAAATTCATAATTATACAAGACAAGCCTAACTCCATCCATAACTATAACAGAGAAGTCTATCTCATTCTATAACTATTACAGAGGGATAGTATATAACTATCAGAAAATGTTTTCCAAATTAACTTAAAGTGCACAACATACTTCAGTTTTTAAAATAACATCTTACCTTTCAAAAAGAAGTTTAAGTTGTCAGTGAAAATGCTCTTGAAATGTACTTCAGGAAGTAGTAGTCAAAATGGTTGTGTTTCTCTCTCTTTCTTTATATATATATTCAGGTACATAACCAATCAAATGTCATGAAATAATAGTAGAAAATGAAAGTAACATTTTAATTGGTTGTCAATTCTAACACTTCATATGTGTTTTTGTCATGTAATTTACCTCAGGATATTTAGTCAGGCCTACAGCATAAATGTCTCAATGGAATTCCATCAAATTTGGGTAAATGGTAGGGACTGCTATGTAGTAGGGCCTATTCTATATTTGATCAAAGTGTCTCCAGTGGTTTTTCTGTAAATTACTTTCCCACCTTTTTTTAGGGAGCGCTTACCGGTGCGCACCCCGGTACGCGCACCGGCAGCATTACGGGAGTCCTCCATTTTGTGTTTCGGTAGAATCGAGACACAAGATGGAGGACAAACAACGTTGGGAATGGGTAGAAGGGGGCACGGTAGACACTTCCTGACCCTCTAGGTTTTCTGAGGGGGCTTAGGACGCTAATATAGGTCCCCCCCCAAAAATTTTTTTACAAAAATTCGCGGGGGGAGCGCCCGGTACGAGCACCAGGAGCGCTCCTGAGTGAAATATAAAAAAAAAGAATATACTTTTTTTAAAATAAAATATATTAATATACAATATAGGATTCATTTTTAAAAAAACATACCTTTCTAAGCTATAGATATTTGCGAAAAAATAACCTTAGAAATTCACAAAAAAACACATAGGTATGAGTCCATATAAAAAGTTAGGAATTAGCAGTTAAAAAAACCTATGAAATTCACTGAAAAAACCATAGGTTTCACACCAGTTATAGTTAGGAATTAGCATTTAAAAAACCTATGAAATTCACTGAAAAAACCATAGGTTTCATACCAGTTATAGTTAGGAATTAGCATTTAAAAAACCTATTAAATTCACTGAAAAAACCATAGGTTTCACACCAGTTATAGTTAGGTGGAAATTTTACTGACATAAAACCAATAAAATTCCCACGTTATAGTTAGTTGGACTCACTATAACTTGCGCGTGTAATGCACTGCTGATGACATCACATATTACATCACTCATGACATGGTCAGTGACATCACTCATGACATCACTTTCTAGTAATGCCTGCACACCTGAATACGGTATTTTACCACATAATAGGATTGTGTGGTAAAATACAGACTCTTAAGGGCCTGTGGCACTGTAAACTGTGCCACCTACATTTGTGATTACAGAATCGGTATATTTACCGATTCGGTAATTTAACGAATCGGTAATTTTACCGAATCGGTAAATGTACCGATTCTGTATTTTTCAGCCCACTACATCTGAAAACCCTAATACCGGTCAGAAACGGACGAAATCGGCCGTTTCCGACCGGTATTAGGGCTCCTACATTTGGCCCTTAGATAGCTATCTCAAAAACTACTGAATGGATTTACACCAAATCACAAAAAGCTTTCTCGACCAACATATAGCTTTCCTGCCAAATTTGGTGTAATTCCATTCAGCAGTTCGAGCTGCGGTCGTGTTAAAAAAATGAAAAAATCTGCATAGACTTCACATGGGAAAACGCTCTTTGGGCCCCCCTTTTTTCCCGGTTCCCGCGTGACAGATGGCCCCGATACTTCCAACACAGCAGCTGAACCGAAAAGGGGACGTTTTGTGAACATTTTGTGGAGATTTGTCAAGAGACGTCAAAGTTATTTACAAAAAAAAACGCTTTTCATATGGAAACATTGGTCCTAACTAGCTTATATATATTTAAATATAATGAAAAGTAAAGGCGTTCATGGTGTAAACATTCCCAGCGTAAAGGTACTAGATTTACTGTGATGGAATGACGCCCGATGTAAAGCCATGCAAAGTAACAACCAAAATACTTCCAGCCATATTGATTCTTTGATTAACCCCTTTGGAGCAGTCTTCAATCAAAAGCAGACTAAAAAAATGCTGTATTACACAGTAACAGTACAAAAGTTAATTGATGTGAGCTTGGCTAAAGGTTGGTGATAAACTGAACAAAGATCGAACTAAAGAACAATTGCCAAATTAAACCATGTAGGCAGCTTGCTAGGAAAGGGAGGTTGGTCCTATAACCACAAAGAGTGACCTAGACTGAAATCACAGACTCTATATATGGTTTAGGGTTGGAGGTTCCAGTCAAGAATGTAAACATTTGAGTGAATAAAGTAATGAGTTACATTTTAATTGCATTGTGTTCAGATGAGCCTGGTGGCTCCCTTTTTGCTCTACCAGCAGGCCAAGATAGTCCTACTTTTTAACTAGGTTGTCCACTTTCCTACCACTTTTGTTTACAGTAAGCAGATCCAAAGACTTACACTGCTAACTTTTCTGCAGTAACAACTAAGATATCCTTTTGATCTATTAATGCGCGCTGTTAAACTATGGTGTAAGCCGTCCGGGGTGCAATCTAGCTAAGTAGTATGATCTGCCTAATGTGTCATACTTAGTAGACACAAATATTTTTTTGGGGGGGAGAGATTGGGCTGCAGAGATTGCTAAACCCATGTCCACAATATAGTGGCTAAATAACAGTGACACAGACATGCACCCCTATTTCATTCATCTGCTAGTAAAGATTTGGTGTGGTGGACTGGGAGTAATTTTGCCCCAAATTTAGCCTCATTCAAGTTTCTGAATATAATGCTTCCTGAAGTGAGGTGGGAATACCGCAGTGTTACACTTTATTTCAAATTCTTTCCATTCTCATGCCGTCAAATGAAGCAATAATAATGATTGGGCTTTCTTTGCTTATCCCATGGTGAATCATCACTATACAAGTAAGAATATTATCCGTTGTTTCACATTTTGCGCAACAAACAGTTTGATAATTTGGAACAAAATCTTTCTGGATTGAGAAGGTCTCCAAATCTGCTAGTACTAGCAGATGAACCCCTTTGCCTTTATATCTAACCTACAATAGGTCAAAGAGTGTTCTGCAACACCTTTCTTAAAAAGTCCCCCTAATAGGCTTCAAAAGGAAATGTTCATCTGAAATGGAAGTGTGATGGTCACTGATCAACATTTCTGAGTTGCTTTGACTATTTACTTGTTTGTGGAAATATATGCCCAAGAGGTGTTACTTGGGTAATGTTCCCTATGTTTACTAACAGACCCTTGTTAATTTTGTTTTTTCTCCGAATCGGAGTGCCCACTGGTTCCATATCTAAAGGCTATTCACGAGGGATAGGCCAAAAATTCTGCTTCGCCAGCAGAGTTTGTGGAGTTTTTCCCGCTCAGGGCTCAGTTTGTAGTGCACAGTTCCGGCAAAACTCCGCCAACTGCTGCATGGCAGATTTTTTGTTCACATGAGGCAAGTCAATGTTTTTTTTTTTTTTTAAACTTTATTTTTGTTGCAGACAATGATAGCATATAGCATTTGCGCCAACAGTCCTAAGTGAGCAACAACATTAGCAAAGATCACACGTCTGTATACACGGCCCATCAGCCCACAACCCGAAGGCCGGGCGGCGGTAGCTGGTAGCATGCAAGCCAGGCCATGAGCCTAGCCCTGTGACTGCACGGCAGGATATTCTGGTCCGCTTTTTCGTTTTTCTTTAATACAGGTTACCCCCCAACTCCCCATAGGAACCCCACCCCCCAAAACACGGCATTCATGACTAAAGCATGTGTACACAGGTCGTTCACCTCATTATGGCACTCCTATCGGCGGGTATAGCAGCGGTCATCACGCAAATTAGGAATGACGCCTTGAGATACAAAACACAATACCTCCCAGTTGTAACCTACAGGTGCGTGTGCGGTCAGGCACTCCCCCAACTCACCATTCTCCCCCACCCACCCCAGCGCCCTCACCGCCCTCCTCCCCAGACTCCGTATCCCCAGGGGTGAACAACTCCGCACTCGTGCCATCCGAATCTTCATCTGCCTCACCCAACACTCGCATCATTCTCCATGCAAGCAGGTCGTCCTGCAATTTGACATCCCTACGCACGTTTTGCATAAAGGTTTCCTCCGCCAGGGACCATTCCCCCACATCTCTAAGCCAAAGTGTCATCTCCGGGGCCCTCTGTCCCATCCACGTGATGGCCACCCTCCTCCTCGCCAGTACTAGTAGTAGCTGTAACATCTTGTAGGGCAGAGTACACTTCCTGGGCTTGGGGACTAAGGCTAACAAGCAGTGAAGGGGGGTCAGTTCCATCCGGAGTCCAGTAACTCTACAAATGTGCGCCACCACCGACTGCCAGAAGGCGTAAACCAGCGGGCAGTCCCAAGCTAGATGAAGAAAGGAGGCCCCCGGCGCGCCGCACCTAGGGCAGTTATCGCGCTTGTCCGGGGCAATACGCTTCAAGGCAACTGGAGTCACATATGTACGGTGTAAGAAATTGAAGTGTGTCAATTTGAACCGTGCGTTGCACGACACCTTCCGGGTGAGGGTACCAATGCGTTTGCGCTGGGCTGGGTCTAAAGCAACCCCCAGGTCAGTCTCCCAGGCCGCCCACGCCGGAGGAACCGGAGGGGTGGAGTCCTGCCGCATGGCTGAGTACAACAGTGTTATCAGCCTCCTGCCCCTACCACAGGAAAGGATAATATTGAGGGTATGGGACACAGGGGGCGCATCAGGGAATTGCGGCCAAGTATCTCGTGCCATTGCGTGGAGGCCCCTATAGTGTAGGAACTGTCCCTCCCCAAGTCCGAACGTCTCCGTCGCCCGTTCGAGAGATAGGAACGTGTCGTCCGGGTAGAGATCTGCCAACAACTCGCACCCACCCGCTCTCCAGTCATGGAAAGGCATGTGTACCTCCATGTCCACCACTGGGGCCATGATCCATATCGGCAGCTCCCTGTGAAACGGGGCCCTTCGCAGGATTTTTTCCACCACACGCTGCCAAATGGCTGCGGTGTGGCGCACTATGTACGGCAGCGCCGCATCCGCGCCCCTGCCGCGCATCAGGGCCATCTGAGCCGCCCTTTCATCCGCACTCCCTGCAAGGAGCCGTAGTTCCCAGGTGTCCGCATCTGCGAACCACCTGGCGGCCGGCAACAGCTGAGCTGCGTAGTAGTAGAGGTCGAATCTCGGTGCCTCCAACCCCCCCTCCTCCCAGCTGCGGACCACCGTGTGCAAGGCAACTCTACTACGCCTGCCCGCCCAGAGTAAAGACGTAAGGAGAGTGTTAAGAGCGCGGAACATCCGCGGGGGAAGCGGGCACAGCGAATTCTGTAAGACATACAGTACCCGCGGCAGCATCACCATTTTTGCCACCGCAAGACGTCCCATCAGGGAGAGAGGCAATGTGTTCCAGAACGCCACTGATTGTTGCAGGGAGTGCACCACCCTATCCGCGTTGCGGGCCAGCAATTGTTCGTCCGACGACGCCACCTGTATCCCCAGATAGCGGAAGGCCTCCAGTTCCCACCGCAGACCCAGGTGTGGCAAGTCCCCGCGCGCGTCCGCATTACATCCCGCAAGGGGGAAGATCAGGGACTTCCCTGCATTGATACGCAGGCCCGAAGCTGCGCCAAAACGGTCCAGCAGCCGCAGCAAGACCGGTAACGCGTCTTGCGGAGACGTGAAATAAAACAGAGCGTCATCCGCATACAGGGACACCGTGTGGACATTGCTCCCCACTTTGATTCCCCATTGGTCCATTGTGGCACGGACTTCCACCGCCAATGGCTCAATTGCCAGGGCGAACAGGAGCGGCGAGAGGGGGCAACCCTGCCGGGTGCCTCTCTCCAACGCCCAGTCCTCCGAGCGTGCGGCCCCAAGTCTGACTCTGGCCGAGGCGCCCGATACAGTATCTGGATCCACTTGCGAAACACGGGCCCCAATCCCACCTGTTGAAGCACCTCTGACAGGTATCCCCAGCTAACCGTATCAAAGGCTTTGGCCAAGTCTATCGAGACCAGGACCTGGGGATCCTCTCTACCGCGCACCTCATGCATAACATGGGTTAATCGCCGCAGATTCATCGCGGTGTTGCGTCCGGGAATAAACCCACACTGGTCCTGGTGAACCAACTGGGCCATGTGCGGCGCCAACCGAGCGGCTAAGAGTTTGGTCAGGATCTTGACATCCGTATTGATTATTGTAATAGGGCGGTATGCCGCGGGGTCACAGTCATCACCACCCGGCTTTAGAAGCATGCAGATCTCGCCCTGGTACATCGTGGGTGGGAGAGCTCCATCCTCCAGCGCTGTACGGAAGACCTGGAGGAGGAGGGGGCCAAGGACGTCCCCGAATGCGTGGTAGAACTCGGAAGGAAACCCGTCTCCCCCCGGGGACTTCGCCGTCGGTAGGCTGGCCATGGCCACCCGCACTTCGCGGAGGGTCAAAGCCCCATCCAATTCCTCCGCTGCCTCGCTCGGAATGGCCGGAAGGGTCACTCCACGGAGGTAAGGCTGGTAGGATGCTTCCGTGACCAGCGGGTCTGCCGTATACACCTGCTGTAGGTGGGCTTTGAGAACCCGTAGTATACCGGACTCCGAATGCACCATGGTCCCGTCAGGGCCCCTCAGGGCTAGTATCCGAACCGGAGCCGATTCTTTCCTCAAAATCCAGGCCAATAATCGGCCGGATTTGTCCCCCTCCCTGTGGAGACGCTGCCTAAATTGACCCAGCGTATATCTGTCGAGGCGCGTAAGTATATCGTGGACTTGCTCCTGGGCTTCCCGCTCCAGGGCTAGTTCCGGTTCCCCCGGATTCGGTGAGGCCTGGCGAGTCCGCAGGGTGTCTTCAGCCTCCCTCAGTTCGCGGGTCAGCTGTCGGCGCACCCCATAAGTAAGAGCCATACATTCCCCTCGCACCACTGCCTTCAGAGCGTCCCATTTCGTTGACAGAGGCACGTCGGCCCCCTCCCAGTTCAGGTCGACGTAGTTAGTGAGCGTAGTCTGCACATGATCTCTACCCAATGGGTCCTGCAGTAAGTCCGCAGGCATCCGCCACGTACGGGGGCGGCAGGGCTGTTCGATGTCCTGTGTAGCGCACAACACCGGGGAGTGGTCAGACAGAAAGCGGGCCAGATGAGTGACCTTTAGGGAATACGACGCGTCTATATTCGCGGCGAGAACCCTATCAAGTCTGCTATGGGTGTCGTGTGTAGGAGTGTAACAGGTGTACAGTTTCTGCGACGGATGACCCTGACGCCACACATCCACCGCTCCCAAGTTCGCCATGACCTCGCGCAGTCTCGCCGTCATGCGAGGTTTCGTCCCCGCTCGGGAAGGATGTCTGTCTAGGACCGGGTCCAAGACACAATTAAAGTCCCCGAACCACAGGAGATGGCTGTCCACGTCCGACACTAAAACGTCTTGCATTTGTGGGTAGAAGGGAGGCAAGTCAATGTTAAGTTGGCGAGCGCGAGCGAGAATTTGCGCCCATAGTGCCGTTCTCCAGCGCTGATATGCCTCCCGGCGAGGTTCTCAACATGAGCAGTTCCGAAACGTCGCTACCGTTCATATTCAGAAAGCTGCTGTAGAAAATGTCCTCAAGCGGCAGTAAGAAGCATGAGCAGTTCTGGCCCATTGCTACCGTTCAGATTCAGGACGCTGCTATAGAAAATGTCCTCAAGCAGCAGAAAGAAGCAGCGCCCACTGGCGTGCCACGTGATGCCATTTGTGCTGGTTTTCACAGAGCAGAACAAGCTCCCGGAGCTAAAAATCAGCATGAGCAGCAGGAGGTGTCAAAAATCTGCTACTGGCAAAACTCCGTGGAATCTTGTGGAGTTTTTAGGTAACTCAGCAGAATTCCACAGAGCAAAAAACTGAAAGGTCCACCTACCCCTAGTATTCACTTGGAAATGCAGTCAGGATGTAGGACGGCATGAATATAAAACCAAAATAGCCACCAATAAGGACGTCTGGAATAAGTAACACACACTGTAGCAAAAGTAAACTTATCATTTGCATCATTTGTATCCTTACAACACATACTGTGAGCATGTGGATAATGTTTCCATTGTAATAAAAAAATGCAAGACTATATTAAATCCTGATAATATTTCTACAATATGAAACAATGATGGTTCGAGTTTATATACTGTCCTAGTCTTGATAAACGTTTCCTCTGCAAAAGCAAAATTCTGTGCACGGGATGCTCGCCTTTGATTATTTGCTTTGGTTTCAGCACAACATTTTGCACACACAACAAATACCTTTTTTTGCATGCCTTAGATGCCTCCAGAATTGTTGTCCAATGCTGTACTATTACTCCCTCAATATGCTTCCAGTCCCAGTCATTTAAATGTGTCAATTCTTGCATGGGCAATAAAGTCTGACCTCGGAGTTGACGGGAGAAACATGGCGGCAGCTGGCTGAGCTGCTGCGGCGTCCCGCAAACTGAACACCCGCCTCGAACAGCCCCGACTTCACATTTTGGCCCTTTCTTTATGAGAAAATCGGTAACGGAGTGAGGAGTAAGGAGAGAGAGGCCGTGTGAGATGCTTTGTTTAGTGTTTTCATTTTAGCGCCAATGTTTTTCCGGGTCCGCAGTAGGAGCGGAGCGTAGCTTAGTGTCTCTCGCCTATCCAGCCTATTCAGCCTGCAAGCATTCGTGAGCCGGCGTAGTCTTTTCTCGGTCTCCATGCTCATCAAGCCCTCCCTGTTTGCAGTCGGTTTTGGAGGGCCGTTGCAGCACTTTCTAATACGGGACCCAGCGCCGGTGACTTCAAAGCTACTCTCAGGTCAGCGCTCCTTTCCCTGGGGATTGTGGTTGTGGACGGCGGCCACGCTGGAGCTGAGGAGAGGGAGAAGGGCACGGTGTCTCATGCAAGACGCCTGTAGCACATCAGGCTCGGCTATACGAGTGGCATCTACCTTGACCCGGAGCCATACAAAGGAAATCGAGGCAGCCCAGGCCCAGGCACCACCGATTGTGACAGTGGAGGGGGTAGAGGGTTTGGAGGATTTGGAGGATAGCCTGCTAGAGACCAGCAAGGGAGTGGGGACTGCTTCTCATTACGCAGCATCTGAGGCATCTGAGGCAACTTTTTCTGCATTAGTAACATCTGCCCCCTCTCAGCTTTCCATCTCCCAAAGTAAAAATAAAAACAACAAAAAAACGTGGACGAAAAAAGAAAGTGGCGGCTGGGAAGACAGCCCTTTCAGAGCCTAGTCCAGAAGTGTCTGAAGATCCCTCTGTAAAGAAGAGACTTTTATCCTATCTGTCTGCAGAAGTAAAATCTAAACAAACAAGGTCCTCAAAGGCTGCAAAAAATCTGAAAGCTGTACTTAGTCTTGGCTCCAAAATTACCCCATCGCTGCGCTCCTATTTTAAAGCAATTCCACAGGTGTTGGATCTGTCGGTGGATTGCGTAATGTCCTCTGTAGACCCATTAGTCTCTGCCTTGTTGCCGGTCTCTCTGAATTCTGCGCCAAATCTTGCTGTTGACCCAGTATCGCCATCATCAAGCGTTTCTGTGTCTATTGTGACCCCCTGCTGCCCTGAACTGGCTTCCTGTGTCTCCTCTGAACTAGTAATTGGATCACCTAAGGAGCTGGTGTTATTACCTGCTAGCGTACCTCTGCATCGAATATCTATTGGGGTCATGGAATCCGTCAGAGATTTCCCCACCATAAAGGAGCACTAGCTGACGCAGAGATCTCTGCAGTTGCTGTCGTAGGGGGGATGTTAAGTTCAGGAGTAATGGAGTTGGAAGCTCAAGGGGAGTCTCAAGAAGGCATCTCTAGCATTCCCTCTAAATCTATTTTGGATGTTAGTGCTTCTGCAAGTGCTTTCTGGCATGGATTCTGGAATTTCTGCCGCTTCCTTGTTTGCTATGTTCTCCTCTTTATCAATGGATATAAAGAAGGGCTTCAGCGAGTCCTCTGCAATTCAGGCCGAGATAAGAGATTATTGCGAATCCTTGGCTAACAAAATTGATGGCCTCACGTCATGAACAGGGGCCTTGGAGAAAACAGTGGCTGTTCTTTCGATCCACTTGGACCAGGCGCAAGAGGATATTATTAAATTGAGACAAGATGACTTAGCCTTGAGCGAAAGGATGGAAACCTTGGAAAATAACGCCAGACGTAGTAATATCCGCATCCTTAATGTTCCTGAAGGCTTAGAGGAGTCAGATATTAAACAATATATCACCGCATTATTGAAGGATTCTCTATGTTTAGATCACTCTTTGGAGGAGTTGGCAAATGACATCCAAGAGGTTCATAGAGATCTTTTTTGACCAAATCCCCAACGGTCCAAACCCCGCAAGATTCTCATAAACTTCCACACGTACTCCATCAAAGAGCAGATCCTTAACCTGGCTTTAAAACAAAAGTCCCTGGCTGGGAAGGGCTTTAATTTTCTTATCAGATCAGATCTCTCCAGAGTTACCTTGGAGAAGCAGTGGGAGTTTGGGAGGCGGCTAGAAGCATTCAGGAAATTAGGGGTGACAACCCAACTAATGTTTCCCGCTGCCTTAAAAATCATGCACAATCACAGAATGTTTAACATTAGGTCTGTGCAGGCAGCTGATGATTTATTATTAGATTTGGGCGGCAAAGGTGATAAGGGCAACAAGGGCGGTGTTGAATAGGACACTACTTAACAGGTCTCTTCTTTTCTAGTTTTCTCACCTTTCTCTTCTTCTCCTCTGCTAATATAATTTTTTCTGATACTATTTAAAAAAAAAACATAACAAAAATGGGGGTAAAAAAAAAAAATAATAATAATAATAAAAGGAAAAAAAGGGTTGATATCCAGAAAAAAAAAAAATATATATATATATATATATATATATATATATTTATAACACATTTTTCCTTGCATACTAGCAGGTATGATGCATCTCTTACCCTCTCTTGAACACATGGCCAACCATAGTAATTATGTTTTGATATGGGGCGCTTCGGGGGTGGGGGGGGTTGAGGGTGCACGGGGGTAGGTGGGGGGTTGGCTTTTGGGAGAAAATCTAAAATGTCCTCAATGTCCTCATTTTTCAATTGATTCTTTTGGGGTTTAGTATTAAATGGATTATCTTTAGTGACCTTTGGTTTAGGTATGCCAGCATATTGGCACTTTTTTTCCTTTTTTTGGGGGAGTTGAGCTGTGTTTGGGACAATGAACATGGCTAGTATAAATTATATCTCGTGGAATATTAATGACCTCCGCACAAAACCTAGGGCGGATAAAATTATGCAGTATCTGAGAGATTCTGATGCAAAGGTCAATATACTCCAGGAGACTCATTTAATCCAGACCGAGATGCTAGCTCTAGTCAAGAAGAACAGGTGGATAGATTTTGCGATCTCAACCTCTCAAACTATGAATATTAGAGGAGTGTCCCTTATCTTTAAGAAACAACTGAAAGCCAGGTTGGCTTCTCAAATGGTTGACCCTGGTGGCAGATGGGCCTTAGCCTCGGTCATCATAGCAGGAGCTCAGCTCACAATTGTAGGTTACTACGGGCCAAATCAAGATGACCCCTTATCTCTCAAGACTATTTTTCACACTTACTTTCTTTTCCTGAACCAGTTATTTTGGCAGGAGACTTTAATATAGTACTGGATTCTGTCTTAGATAAATCTCCAAACAGCCGTCCCCAAGTCCATTCTAAAACTAGGACCTTTTTGTGTAGCTCAATGAAGCAATATGGCTATGTTGATATTTGGAGAGTAAGGTCAGGTGTGCAACAGGGTATCTCCTTCCAGAACTATAAATATCACCACCAGTCCAGAATTGATTATGTATTAATCAGTCAAAGATTGGTAGATTCTGTAAAGAGTATTATATATCTTCCCCTACACCTATCTGACCATTCAGCGGTCTGCATGGAACTTGTGGGGCCTATTAAAACTACCCCAAGGAGCTGGTCCTTTGATCGTTCCTTACTCTCTGACCCAGATGACATCCTGTTTCTTAAAACAAAAACATACAACTTCATGAGGGTTAACATTGGCTCGGCTGCTCCTGGAGTGGTTTGGGATTCCTTCAAGGCCGTCTTGAGGGGGCTTATTATGGGCAAGGTAACATATCGAAGGAAACAACATAAGGAGGAAGTCATCTCTATCCAGGCAGACCTAATAAGACTACAAACAAATATTGATGCTAATTATTCTGCATCTGACTCTGTGTTGAAACCACTCCTTAACCAACTCTCCATTTTGAAGGGATAGTTGGGTTCAGTTCTGAATCTTAGAATTCAGCAGAAGTGGGAGGCTAGCAAGTTAGCTCACTTCCAGTATGGTGAGGGGGCAGGAAAATTATTGGCCTAGAAGACCAAAGCTGATCAGGTGGGTAATAACATAGACGAAATTAATGTTAATGATACTACACTCTCTTCAGATGAAGATATTAGACGGGCCTTTTGCGGGTTTTTCCAATCAATCTATCATGAGGATAATGAGATCGATCCAGAGCTTATTGAGGGTTGGTTGAGTGGTATTCGACTCCCGGCACTCTCTGCTGAACAGCAATTATTTTTTGATAGTGATATCTCCGAAGAAGAGGTGAAAAGGGCCATTCAAAATAGTAAGAAGGGGAAGGCAGCAGGTCCCGATGGGCTCCCTGCAGAAATCTATAGAGCTTTGGAAAATGAGATTGTGTCCTTCCTCACTATCCTGTTCAATCATATATTGGTGGCTGGCCAGCGTCCGCCTTCATCTTGGGATAGTGCCTCTATAACCCTAATTTTGAAACCGGGGACACCGCCTACAGCTTGCGGGTCTTGCAGACCAATCTCCATCCTAAACGTAGATTACAAAATCTTTACTACGGTTCTCGCAAAAAGACTGGCATTGGTTGCACCAGATGTTTTACATCACGATCAAAAGGGGTTCGTAAAGGGCCGCCAATTATATGAACTTACATATGATCTAATAAGGGCAATTGACATGGCATCAGCCGAGGCACTTCCTCTTGCTGTCCTCACGTTGGATGCAACTAAGGCCTTCGACAGAGTCAACTGGTTGTACCTGTCGAGGGCCTTGGCCAAGTTCGGAGTTGGTCAGGGGTTTCGGCGAGCTGTCAGTCTTTTATATCAAAACCCCACGGCGCCTGTTTTGGTTAACGGAGACCTATCAGACTCCTTTAACATCTCAAGGGGGACACGGCAGGGCTCCCCACTCTCCCCTCTCCTATTCGATTTGTATATTGAACCCTTCGCCCAACGGCTGAGGGGGGATATTTATATTAAACCTTTTAGATATAGGTGATGGGAGAGGAAAGTGGCCCTATACCCTGATGACATTTTGATCTTTCCATCCGACGTTCATACTGCACTACCGGCAGTTCTTAAAGCTGCTCTGGAATTTGGGGGAGTCTCAGGCTATGAGATTAATGCATCAAAAACCGAGATGATTGTTTGGAATGATGATGAGGGGGTTAGTAACTTTCAATCTAGTTCCAGTATGTGCTATCTCGGTCTCAATATTGTGGAAGATATTGATCAAATTGCTTCAATAAATTTCTCAACGGTTGCAAGAGACTGCCGTAAACTTATGAATGCTTGGTCTCATCTTCCTCTCTCTTTAATAGGGAGAGTTAATTTGATTAAAATGTCTATTTTACCTAAGGTCTCTTTTTTATTTAACACTATTCCGTTATATTTTGAGCCATCTTGGTTAATAAAACTACAGGCAGATATTACATCTTTTATTTGGAACAAGCATCTTCCAAGGATCGCCTGTAAAAAACTTAGGCGACGTAGGGAGAAGATCGGGCTGGCAGCTCCGGATCTGCAATTGTACGCATGGGCATTCCAGATGTCGCATGCCCGCATGTTGTTAAAGGTGCCCTCGGAATATGGGATAGGGACATTATATTCTGCCTTGCTCATGGGGGAAGGAGTTAACCAATCAAGCTTCCTGTTTAAATTTGGAAACCCCAAGTTTTTCAAGAAGATTAAATTAAAGGTCCTAAAGGGGATGGCTAAAACTTGGTCGGCATTAACAAGAGCTATTAAGGTGGGGTACTTCAACAGTAGAACACCCCTCTGGGACCTTCCTGAAAGCCCTGTTTGGTTGGTAGATAGCTTGACAATCCCATTAAAGGAGGCAGGGTTGGAGGTTTGGGGTGATATTTTTATGGAGGGAGAGTTACTTTCATGGGACTACCTCAAGAATAAGATCAGCGCAAATTTTGCCAGATTCAAATATTTGCAAATTGCAAGCTGGTCCCATGCATATAGCTCTTCGCACCCTAGACAGAATAAATTTCCTCTTGGTGGCCATAGTCTGTTAATAACTCGCCTAATAGATAATCCTGTCGCGAAGAAGGAGATTTCCTTGTGGTACAATCTTATCTTGGATGAAGTGGATGGTGAATTTCAGCTACCTGACCAGTTGTGGGGTTCTCTCAACGTCAATTGCAATACACAAGACCTCTGGACCTCTTCATGTAAACTGTTATGGGATATTGTCAAACCTGTATGGCTCCGCAGGAACCATCTTTTTACCCTACATAGAGCGTACTATTCTCCTCTTAGGCTTTCAAAATTTTCCGAAGGGAAGTCTGTAGCTTGTGCTAAATGTGGCCTGGTAGCAGCTTCAGATGCCCATATGTTCTTTGAATGTCCCCACCTGGCCTCATTTTGGAATGCGATTAGCAACATTCTCACTAAATCTTTGGGCCTTCAAATAACCTTGGATCTTCCATCAGTGATCTTTGGAATTTCGGAAGGAGTCCAAAATCCAGCAAAAAGTTTAATCTTCTATTCCACGTTATTGGTCAGGAGGGAGATCTGCAAAAAATGGAAAGATTCTCTACCCCTTACTCTTAACGACTGGTACGCTTCAGCCTTGCAGGTCTCTAAGTTAGATTTGGCTAGGGCAGGCACTCAAAGCAAAAAGGCATTCTGGCACCTTTTGATTTGGGACCATTGAATCCGTTTCCCCCCCCCCCCCCCCCCCGAGTCTAATGATTACGCTACTACGGCGCATGTTATGCCTGTAGCCGCTCTCCGGTACCAAGCCCGGTTCCTATCGGCTGTAGTCTCCACCTATTTTTCCATTCTTTTACGGTTTCTCTGGTGAGGTCTGGCACTATGGGGTGGTCGTCATTGCTGAGGGATGAAGGTTTTTCATCATACCTATTCCCTACCAGTGCATAACTGAGACAGCATGCCGTATCCCCAAAGGTAACGATTCAGAAAAGGGGGTGGTGATGAACAGAGTGTCTAAATTAAGCAGACCACTCTTACCCAGTCCAAAGATCAGGGCTTGATCCATCACCGTTATTTCGCTCACTGCACCATCCCAGCTCAGAACCTGGCTTTATGCAAATCAGTCTGTACCTGGTCCAGTGCATCATGGGAACAGGGCAGACTAAACTACCATGCCAATTCTTCACCAGAAAGGAGACAAGCTTCCGGGGACCGGTTTCTGGCATTTCTGCCGTCGTCGGCCCGGCTTGCTTGAATCCTGATGGTGCAGTGAGCAAGGGACTCATTTCTGAGTATACCCTGCCACACCTATAGTGGCCAAAAACGATTCAGAAAAGGGGGTGGTGATAAACAGAGTGTCTGAATTAAGCAGACCACTCTTACCCAGTCCAAAGATCAGGGCTTGATCCATCACCATTATTTAGCTCACTGCACCATCCCAGCTCAGAACCTGGCTATATGCAAATCAGTCTGTCCCTGGCCCAGTGCATCATGGGAACAGGGCAGACTAAACTACCAAGCCAATTCTTCACCAGAAAGGAGACACGCTTCCGGGGACCGGTTTCTGGCATTTCAGCCGTCGTCGGCCCGGCTTGCTTGAATCCTGGTGGTGCAGTGAGCAAGGGACTCATGTCTGAGTATACCCTGCCACACCTATAGTGGCCAAAAACGATTCAGAAAAGGGGGTGGTGATGAACAGAGTGTCTAAATTAAGCAGACCACTCTTACCCAGTCCAAAGATCAGGGCTTGATCCATCACCGTTATTTAGCTCACTCCCATCATGCACTGGGACAGGAACAGACTAATTTGCATGTAGCCAGGTTCTGAGCTGGGATGGTGCAGTGAGCTAAAAAACGGTGATGGATCAAGCCCTGATCTTTGGACTGGGTAAGAGTGGTCTGCTTAATTCAGACACTCTGTTCATCACCTCCCCCTTTTCTGAATCGTATCCCCAAAGGTAGGCTTAACTGAAACCATGGTGGTACATGAGGACAAAAAATAAAAAAATAAAAAATAAATAAAGTCTGACCCCAAGAATGGACCCCTTGGTATGTAGATCATTTAACATGCAGAAGAAGAGCGTCACATGTAGGTGGGATGTTCCCAATAGTTCTTTTGCCACTTGCAAACATGAATTGGCGAGCACTATTTATTTCAAGCAATGGGCAAGTGCAGCTATACATTAATATAATGACATTTCCGAAGTGAACAAGATCAACAGAACTTGGATGATCTGACCGAAATTTAAATGTGGGAGTAGCAGATGCTAATACCATCCAAGTGTCATAAGCTGCATTCTTCCTTCTCCCATGAAAAGCCAAAACAGCTTTTCATTACAAAAAGGGCAGTGATTGTAACAGCATGGAAAAAAGGGCAGCAATTCAAATATATCAACACCTAATCTTGCTGCAATATTGTGAGCTGGTATTTAGTGGAACTTATTTCCTGTACCATATGCTAACCACAATTCTTGACATTCAGTGTTTTCCAAATTTCAGTTGTAAGAATGACTACATTAGTATCTACTTTAGGAATCATTATTTTGGAATAGCCTTCAGCTGCATGGAAAGAATAAAGCATTACACGTGTGTCTACTTCCTCATGATTGCAAGGCAATATCATTTGCAATGTGTCTTTAGTGTGGAACTCACAACTTTATCCTGACAAGTGACTATTACTTGCTTTCCTTTGATGTTAATAAGTTTCAGACGCATACTCAGTAAACCAAACAACTCTGTCTTGTTTTCGTCTCGTCTAAGGAAACTAGGCCAATCTTTGGGTACAGGAGTGTTCGATTCAACTTGCTTGCGAAAACCCTCACCTCTTTTTTTCTTTAATGCTTTGGTTGATGCTTCCAGTAATATACATATGCTACACAAGATCCAATCATTTCACGTTTCTGGCTTGAGGATCTATGTTGGGCATAAAAACTGAGAGCGGAGTACTCATCCGCTGCAGAGCCAGCATGCCTGAGATTTCTTGCTGCACATTGTGTGTTAGGGAGTCTCCCTGAGCTCTGTTCCGTCACAGTGTAGCTCTCTAATCTGTATGACCATTGTATCATCTATTAACATCTGATGTATCATTGGAGTGTGTGTTTTGCTATATTCACTCATAATGTCAAAGTCGAAAAAAGGGCTGCTTAGGCCCTGCAAGACCTGTGGAAAAAGCAGACTTTTCTCTAGGGATCATCAAAAGGAGTGTTTATATTGTCTCTATCCTGACCAATAACCCAGACAATGTAAGTACTGTTGGACGATTTCTGCTAAAACTCTTAATCACAGAGAGGGTAGGTTGCTTCTATGGCTCCAGAGAAAAAAAGTCAGCCTCGGACTCAGGCCCTTAGCGGGATGAGATGGCTCGTTCCTCCTCCAAAAAATGGAAAGAGGGAGAATCGTCCTCTACCCAGAGACACCAAAAGATCTAAGTCTCATGGTAAGGATACTTCTTAGGAGAAAACATCTAAGGGATGCCAGCCTAACACTTTTATCCTCTTCCTAGGTCTGGCTCAGCGCCTCTGTCTGCTCCTCACACCCCCTTCAAAAAGAACCGTCCTCACTGACAGACTGATGGTCAACAGCACCATTGTCGAAGACTTTGATATCAGGCGCACGGTCTACAGTCTTGTTTCCGGCGTCCAAAACGTCGATAATCAAAATGTTGACAGCATCGTCAACCGAAGATGTGACCTTGACTCCGTCGTTGAATGCGATAAGACCATCTCCGATGATGAAGATTACCTTGTAAACCATCTCACCGTCATCGGCTGTGTCCATGACTGTGCCATCAACGAAGGCTCCTCAGGATGTGTCATTGGTGTTACTGTCTGACAGGTTGTCGGCTGCATCATCGGCGGCCCATCAACGGAAGAAAAAACGATTTTGATGCCACTATCGAACCCAGTACTCAGGATTTTGCTAAATCTCTTCTTTGCCTCCAGCTCTCCTCCTGGATTTTCAGGACTCTGAGGAGGAAGGCTTATTTGGCCCTGAATACAGTCCTTCCCAATTGAAAGTCAAATGCCAAGAATCAAAGGAGGAAGATGATGGGCATGATAATCCATCTGTTTACTAACAGGTTGACTACTCCTTTACTGATAGAGATCCATCCTGTCCTCAGTGTGTGGTCTTCTTTCAGTAGCATTATCCTTATGAGGAGCAAGAGGAAGAACAACATGCTTTTTCAGCCCTGACGAAGTTTGTATGAGAACGAAACGCGTTGGCTGAGGCCTTTTTAAAGATTGAAAATAATAAAGGATTTTTTCAAAATACGACAGCCTACCTGGACTGCTAATTCTGGTGCACCATCCTTTCCTATAGAATTTGGTATCTGTCCTGACAGTGGAGCTTTTTGTGGCCAGCTCCGGATGTTCTTGTGCACAGTGTCATATTGACTATCCGACATTGAAATTTAAGTGCGAAACCTTGGTCAGCCACAGATGTGTTGTTAACCACTTGGACGCTAAGGGAATTAGTGCCATATAATGAGATTTCCATTGAAATGAATGGGCAGTGCATGACGAGTTACGCTTGTCATTAGCATTGAAGAGGTTAACATTGGATTTCTGGACTGTTTTGCACTTGTTTCCCGGGTTAATTGGTACCATACTTTTTTTGATCAATTGATATTTGATATTGATAATGCCTAAATTTCAGGATGGACGGGAGGAATTGGCCCAAGATTTGTTTTGTGGCCGATAGTTCAAAAGTAATGCCAAAAAAAGCCGCTACCACCACATTAACACTTAAAGGAATGTTCCTCAAGTTAGAACGCCTTCGAAAACAGGAACTGAGCTGGTGGTGGGACGGTGTTACACTGGAACAATACATGAAAAATGGAAAGATACTGCAAGGTTTGCGAATCTTGATTTTTCCTACGTTTGAGGACCTAAGTAGTGACCATCTAAAAGAGTGGGAGTGTAATTTAGAGGGTGCATCAGTTACGATGATGAAAATTTTGGTAAGACACGCAGCTGAATAAAGGGAAAAACTAGAATCTGATATCGAAATTTTAGAAAAAGAAATCAAAGATATGCCTGAAAAGGATCTAATTGAGAAAAAATATGCCATATTAAAAGATGTGATGGAAAAACACCAGATTTATCTCAAGAATAAAAAACTAACAAAAATTAAAAGAGATGACAGAGATTATAAAGATGGTAGGGTGTACACCTTTGCCCAAAAATTTGATGGCATACAGGTCGCAGATGATACCAACAAAAAAAGAATGAGGGATAGTAGAGAAGAGAGTGAAGACACAGGCTCTAATAGTAATCTCTCGGTATCATCACAGAGTAGTCTGGCCTCCAATACCACTGTCCCGGATGTCCCTTTAGAAGACGGTGCCAGTTCCTTTCAAAAGGAATTGGAAAAACTCAGAATGAGCAACCGCCTACAACAAAAAAAAAGAAATAACAAAAAAACAAGGCAGGCGGGAGGAGAGCCAAAAATAGATACAGAAGGGGAACCAGGGAACAATCCAAATGTGGGAATGAAACCAAAGAAGTAAATGTTGTGAACACTTGTGTTAATGTTGATACAATATTGCTGCCTGATGTCAGTAATGATCTAAAAATTGTAAATCTTTCAAATAAAATTTTGGATGTTGAGGAAGTAAAGATCTTGAGTAAAGGCCTCAATTTCTGTCCAACACAGGAGGGTGACTTTGCAAACACGCATATTGACCTTTTCAAATTTGTTAGGGTACTGAAGTTAAAAGATTACTTTGCTAACAGGCCGCAAGACTCAGGGGAAACTGTAGATCGATCCAACACAGACACTCACACAATAGGTGAGGTACGTGGGGTACATTGTCTTATGACCTTGACTGAAGAGGAAAATATGGATATTCCCATGCTACTCAGGGATATGAATGTACTACAGACAACTAGTACTAATACCGGCCTTCGTCCACAATCAAAATTCACCCCTACACATTCCTATCATCATAACATTGACATCAAATTACCAAGGAACTTTATGATTTGGAGAAACCAAGAAGGTTTACTCCTAAGACACTGTATAACATCACAGTGACAGAGAAACAAGCCCTCAAGAGATTAACCGATGATAAGACTATCGTAATTAGGGAGGCCGATAAGGGTGGTAACATCGTCATAATGAACCACAGTGACTACATGGGGGAGATAGCAAGACAACTTAACAACAAACTATACTACAGGGAAATGCCCAATAACCCAATTGCTGACAGTGTTCAATTGATTAACACCCACTTAAGTGATTGAGAGAAACAGGACTTCTCTCTGAAGAAGAATTCAGGTTCCTACGAGTTGCATTTATGTACTTCCTAAAGTACATAAAGCTGGACAATTTCCGCCTGGTAGGCCCATAATATCGGGAGTGGGATCACCTACAGAAAAACTATCCCAATTTGTTGATGTTAAACTCCAGAGTTATGTTCCCAATTTGCCTTCATACGTGAGGGATAGTAAATATATTCTGAGCAAACTGAAAGATTTTGAATGGGCTGATGTCCTGTTGTTTGTAACTCTCGATGTGGAGAGTCTTTATACCTGCATTGATAAAGACCACGGTATTATGGCTATTCGTTCCTTCCTTGACAGAGGTGACGCCACATTGTATGACTATAATGAGATGATTGTCTCTATGATCATGATCATCTTGACCAACAATTACTTTTTGTTTGACAAACGTTGGTTCCACCAACTATGTGGAACTGCAATGGGCTCCAAGTTTGCTCCCTCGTACGCCTGCCTCTTCATGGGGTGGTTCGAGAGGGAGCATGCTTGGAGCAGAGGTGCCTCCCCCTGGACCAATAACATTGTGTACTGGGGGAGGTACATAGATGATGTGATATGTTTATGGTCAGGAACAGAAAGAACAACTCGATCAATATGTCACTTTCCTCAATAATAACATCAACAATGTTAAATTTACTATGACATACCACCAGGATCATATCAATTTTCTTGACATTCAATTTTACATTAAGTTGGGCAAAATAGAAAGCACACGTTTCAGAAAGGATACTGCATGTAACGCGGTACTACACGCCACAAGTGCACACCCTAAATCTGTGATAAACAACATACCTTTTGGGGAAATGACCAGAATCAGACGCAATTGCAGTGAGGAGTTGACGTTTCGCACTCACATTAAGGACACTGTTGAAAGGTTTTCTAGACGGGGTTATGAGCGTGCGACCCTGGAAAAGGCGGAAAAGAGAATTTATAATATCATCAGGGAAGTGACGCTCCAAGATAAACCCAAAAGAAATAGTGGGAACCCAAAGGCCAGGTTTATCACTCAATATAACAGACACAGTAGAGATATCTTTAATGCCTTCTGCAAACATTGGCATTTGTTGACCGAAATACCTGGTCTAAAGGAATCCGTTGACAACAAACCTTCCATAACATATAGGAAGGGCAAGATATTGAGGAACACACTGTGTCTGAGTTATGTGACAACTCCCAAGAGTGAAGGCAACTGGTTACCATCGAAACCAAAGGGCTTCTATACTTGTGGGTCATGCAATATCTGTCCAATAGGCAAGAACAAAATGCGCAATTTCAGCTATAATATGGGCAAAATATACAATATTGATCATTACATGAACTGCAACACAACACACGTAGTAGGCTGTAAGTGTGGGATTATCTACGTTGGTAGCACGATCCGCAGTCTCAAAATCAGAATGCAGGAACACAGACGTGCGAATAAAACCAAAGATACTAGATACCCAATCACTGAGCACTACATTAAGGAACACCCAGATGATCTATCTTTCTGGTTTCATGCAATTGATCACGTCCCAACACCCATAAGAGTTGGAAATAGGGATCTCCTATTGAGACAAAAAGAATCTAGGTGGATATGTAATCTGAGGGCGATTGAGCTAGGACATAATACAGATGGGGAGATGCATTTCTTTCTATGTTAGAAAATGGAGGATTATTCATGGATAATGTCTATTTTAAACCCTGACCCCTTATGTAGCTCTTACAGACTCCTATCAGATTTCTACCAAAACCCTTGCCTGACCGTATATATATTTTTCCCTTTACCATGTTTTCTGTTCTTGTAAACTATGGAGTAACGGGGACAATTAATGTGCTGGACTCAGCACCAACTTGTCCTTGTTTCCCCTGAAAAATGAAAGAATGTCTAGCCAAATAAAATTAAGATGTATAGCTTGTATATATTTCTGTTAGGGTAAACCTGAGACACCGAGGCTCTTTGATGTATTTAAATTTGTACATTTTTGAATCCTTATTTCTTCTCCCTCTGTGTTTTTTTTGTTTCCCTTTTCCTTCGTTCTCTATGTGTTTTTCTTTTCCTTTCTCCTTTTTCCCCCCTTTCTTTTCCTATGTCTCTTACCACACCTAGATTACTCGTCTTGTGGTTATTTATTATTTATATATTATTTTCTGTTTTTTTAGGGGCACTCATTATATTATTACTATTATTCATTAGGGTGGGCTTTTCTATTTTAGTTACCTTGTGACTTTTGTGATAGCCCCTCCTTTTATTTGTTGTAGCGTGTGGTACCCGATATATTTACATTTATATATATTTTTTTTTTTTCGAGTGTTTCGTTTTTTCTGTTGCACGGTTTTTCCTAAAAAATATATATATAGGGGAGCTGTGTGATGGTTTCAACATCGTATATTGCCTGCCATTTGTGCCTTCCTATATCTCTATTGTTATTTCGTACCAGTATGTCTTCTGATATCCATTCAAATATGGCGCTTGTGTGTTTTTTATTGTATTACTTTCGGCTCATAACATCCACGTGACTCTCTGGGTGACTTATGGGTAAGTTTGTCCTATTTCTACCCACGTGATGGTAATGGCAGGTTGTTTGAAACAGCGGGCTTGGAGACATGGACTCGGGACCTACGGGTAAGAGGACAAACGTTGTATTATCTTATGTAGGCTCTATTTGAATAGGGTAGGTGACATTTGAGTAGGGTAGGCGATACGTGTGGTTATAATTTGTTTTTTCGTCCGTTTTTCCTCAAAATGAATTCTGAACTAGGTGGGCGGCAGGGGGTACATTTTCACTTATTTAATGTATGATGGCTTTTCAATGGGGATGAACTACTGGTGTGGATGGGCGTTGGTTTAATAAAACATTGCCCCGCATTTACTATGAACCTTTGAGGAATTATTTTTTGACACAGATTCGCAATTGGCATAATACAAATGAGGTTCATGTACTATTTAATTTATGGGGGACATCTGATTTCCCATTTGTTTTTTCAAGATATAGTGTACTCTCTTAAAAATGATGTAAACAGTATATATTCGAAGTTTAGACTGCAGAATATAGTTGTTTTTACCGTGATGTACTATACATAGAATATGCCGGTTTATGTTTGGACTACTTCAGACTTTGTTTGCTTCTTGTTCTTCTTTGCATACAGAGAATACGAACTCTTTTTAGGGAGATCATTACTGGTGGTTCAGGTTTATATATGCCCTATCCCGCGGTCATTGCACTTATTTGCAGGTAATATTGCCCTTCTATATTCTTTTTGGACCGCTTTTTAGCATATGAATGTATTGTATCTTTGTAATAATACACTAATGAGTTCTCATTTTTCCCACCAGTTTCTACCCCCATTTCCTACGTATATTTGGTTTTCAGTACTCTATGGGCCATATCTAATTTGTTGAGAGGTGGCCATCGATTTCAACTAGGTGTGTTTATACCCCCTTTTTCTTTAATACATGTTTCTGTGATACCGTATTGAATTCTTACACTACAGGCATCATGGTTATGGAATTTGTTTTCCACTTGTCTTTTGTTTTTAATGCTTTCTTTTATGACAGTTCTGAGATTATCTAATGGTCTAGCATCCTACATACCAAGGAATTGTGGTTCAGTTTCTTGTTTATACTGGTTAGCATGCTTTTGCTACAACAGTTTTTATTGGATTATGTGGTAGGTTATGTGCCCTTCCCTTTATGTCACTTTTTTGTTTAATGACTTATCGAAGCAATCACGTGGTGGTCGTTATTGACTTTTCTTGTCTTTTGCTTTAAGAATATTGTGTTTATCGTGCCTAATAGGTATTTAATTTTTGGGTGAGTCTAGGTATGAAATATATCAATGTATATATATTTTTCACATAGACATTCAATCGCGTTGTGGTTCTCTCACGTCTGGACCATGAAGACTCCTGCCGATGACGCTTATTGGCGTTAGAAACTCCTTTAATACGTCTCATCTATCTATTCCAAGGTGAGACGTTTAATGTTTTGTTCGGTGTTGGAAGCCATGTGGCTAGGAATCTATTACTGATCTCTGGTTTTGATTTGTGTCAGTGGACCCTTTGTTTATCACATGTGCTGTCATGTGTACTCACTTAACACTACTGAACAGATTTCTTGTACACTCTCTTATGCAGAATTTGACCTATTGACGACGTGGAGGTTTTGATTTACAAATTATGCCTTATGTGTCACCAGGTTTTTCTCTAGGTGAGTTTACAGTCTTGATCTGTTCAATTTCTCTTTCTCCTTTTTAGGTCTCGCAGAAGACCTATTAAGGTGATACCAGAAAGCTAAACCAAAAGCGGATTTCCAGAAGTGCACGTCCTCGTGCACGAGCTTGCCCTCCCCTTACCATTTGCTCCTGCCTCCGAGAGCTTCAAAGGGATCTGCTTCCCCGCCCACAGCTTCACACTTCACGGCCGCCAGCCCGTGACTCGTTTCATTTTGTGGCCGCTTTGCCTCCCACTCGCTGGCATCCCGCCCCCCCACCAGGCTCATGCTTCTCCAGCCTTCCTGCTTTGGCTTTCTCTGGGCTGAGCTCTTGTGGTTTCAGAAGAGCTTCATCCTCTACGCATATCAGAACGTTTTTTAAAAATCAAATCATGATGAGTTTAAGGCGTTACGTCTTTCCCTTGACACAAGTTTTGCTTGTTTACTGACAAAGCCTTTTATTGCTTTTGCCTGCTGTAGTTCTTTTTTTTTAACTTGTTAAACCATGCCACTTATTTCAGCCTGGCGCCCGATTTCGTATACATATGTAATGCTAGGCAGCAGTGGCTCTCCATCTGCGCGGCGCACAAGAGAAAGGGAGAATCCTTTAGCTGCATTGGATTTGATTTAATGTTGCAGGGCACGGCTCGCCCACCTCCAATTTTTTATCAAATAACTTTAAACAAACACAGTGCTTCCTGCTTCAAAGCTCCATCTCCCGGGTTCTCTCCCTCCCACCACCACAAACTAGCTGCCTGTTTAATTCTCCGCCTACCCCAGCTGCCTGTAAAGCTTAGGGTTCATCATCGGTGTCTGACGTCATGTGTCCCTACACACTCCGTGTCCCCACCCCGTCATGTCTCCCTATTTGCTTGTTGTGGATTATCATTACAGCCCCTTTCCCCGCAAAGAAGTTGTCAGTTGCTTGTAAACTGATTAAAGATAAAGTAAAGTTGACACATTCCGCTTACCTAATCAGCATGGATTTCGCCGAATCTGCATCCCTCCTGTCTCAGTCTCGAGCTTCTTCCTCCTTTTAGCCAGACGTGCCATGGTTTCCATTAAAATGCTAGTTACTGACTTGCATTTATATACCGCAATGCCATTTAATGGCCTCTTAATATAAATGTGTTTTACTGGTCTGAACACCAGTACCTCCTAAATTATTCCAGTAACAACTCATCAGTTTAACAGTTAAATATTGGCTTCGGTCGTGTCAGCCAGGAGCTCTTTTGGAACACTAGTGGCAAGGATGAGAAGTCAGCAAGAACATACTTGCCAGTAGTTGAGTTGCTTCCTAAAACCGACCTAGAAGCCCAATGTATGCACCTCTTATTCTGGTAGGAATGTCACCCTCCCACATTTTAAGTCCGGTATCGTCATTGTTAGATGTTATTTAAACATGCTTGGGAAAGCCACCACCAGTCGATGCTTACATATTCTAAGAAGTGTGCAAGAAAAACACTGCATTGTAAACATATGCTCCCTACCCTAAGGGTTTTTGTCAATGACACACAAGACTCTGGTTTATTTAGCATCTTCTTGTGAGATTTTTCATGCAGTGTAGGATATGTTGGAGTCACAACCTTGAGTCATGCACGATTTCCAAGAACCCTGGAGGGGGATGACTGTCGCTTGTTTCTCATCGGCCGATCCTAGTTTTTTAGGTATCATCTGTCCCACTACACCACTCAGCGCACAGCATCCCTCAATGCCACAGCATCACTCAACGCGACAGCATCACTCAGCGCCACCCCAGCATCACTCAGCACCACCACAGCACCACTCAGCACCACCACAGCACCACTCAGCACCACCACAGCACCACTCAGCACCATCACAGCACCGCTCAGCACCACCACAGCACCACTCAGCACCACCAAAGCACCACCACAGCATCACTCAGCACCACCACATCACTCAGCACCACAGCAGTATCACTCAGCACGACCACAGCACCACCCAGCACCACCACATTATCACTCAGCACTACCACATTATCACTCAGCACCACCACATTATCACTCAGCACAACCACAGCACCACTCAGCACCACTGCAGTACCACTCAGCACCACTGCAGCACCACTTAGCACCACAACGGCACCAATCAGCACCATCACAGCACCACTCAGCACCACCACAGCACCACTCAGCACCACCACAGCACAACTCCGCACCACCACAGCACCACTCAGCACCACCACAGCACCACTCAGCACCACCACAGCACCACTCAGCACCACCACAGCACCACTCAGCATCACCACAGCACCACTCAGCACCACCCCAGCATCACTCAGCACCACCCCAGCATCACTCAGCGCCACCCCAGCATCACTCAGCGCCACCACATCACTCAGCGCCACCACAACATCACTCTGCGCCACCACAACATCACTCTGCGCCACCACAACATCACTCTGCGCCACCACAACATCACTCTGCGCCACCACAACATCACTCAGCGCCACCACAGCATCAATCTGTGCAACCATTTAACAACAACTGGTTCAAATATGTTCTCTTAATGTTTCAAGCTTTATTACAAATGTCACAAAAAACATGTTAATATTTCACTTCTGTTCTTGGATTTTTGTCACAATAAAATACACTAAACATAGTTGTCACAAAAGTTATTTATAAAAGTTTAAGCTATTGCCATTATAAATTACAATAACTTTTATTTAAGTATTAATTATTAAACAAATAATAAAAGCCATTTTTATTTGTAATATCAATACATCTTAGTCACGTAAATAATACACATATTGCATTACAAATGCGATAGGTGTCACATTTGCGAAAGTTAAAACTATTGTCATTGTAAATTACAAAGCTATTAATTTAGCTATTTTCAATACCAACACATAAATAAAAAATGTGTCATTTACAATACCAATAGCTCAAACTTTCCTAATGCGAGACCTATTGCATTGCAAATGCTTGTTTTCTTAGCTACACCTTTTTATATATAAAAATATTTTTTCTGTTTTTCCTCTTTTTGCATTAATTGATGCAATTTAGAGATTATGATAAGAGGTAGATATTATACACCTCTTTCTATCATGGCCGGGCTGACTATATAGGCAGGTCGGTGTCTATATTATCCTGTATAACTTTGATCAATATGAGTGGCAGGTATTCTTGCCCCTTTGAGAGATAACAACTGATTTTCCGTTTCTTTCCCTTTCTATGAGAGATCTTGTGTAGTACACATGTTTTCTATGTTACGTTTTTTGATGCCTTGAGCCCTCTTTTTTCAATCTGTTTTGTATATGGTGAAAATGTGAACAAAATTTGGCAACTAAATAATACTTCTCAGTGCATCTATCCATACATTGGGTCATATAAATGTATTTCATGTAGTAGGAAGGATCCAAATAGAGGAGAAGACAACTCTTCGAGTTTTTCTCCCACGTTTTCTCTTTCCTCTGGTTTCTTTCTGTTTTTTCACTTATTTCTTCATCCTTTCCTTTTATCAATTCTTTTCCACCGTCTGTTTTTGAGGTATCATAATGTGACTGACCCTTTTGAATCTTGATCTTTGTGCGATTTTATGGATTCTCTCGTTATATAATGTGTATTAATTGTTATTCAGTTTTGTATGTTTCTTTTGCATATTTCTTTTGTACATATTTGTGTATATATTATTGTGACTTGTAATATGTTATGTATGTCTATGTACTTAGTGGTTTTATTTGTGCTTTTTCAGCCCTGACGAAGTTCGTATGAGAACGAAAAGCGTTGGCTGAGGCCTTTTTAAAGATTGAAAATAATAAAGGATTTTTTCAAAATACAACAGCCTACCTGGACTGCTAATTCTGGTGCACCATCCTTTCCTATAGAATTCGGTATCTGTCCTGACAGTGGAGCTTTTTGTGGCCAGCTCCGGATGTTCTTGTGCACAGTGTCATATTGACTATCCGACATTGAAATTTAAGGGCGAAATCTTGGTCAGCCACAGTTGTGTTGTTCACATACTACTTTAACTGCTTTTCCAGGATGTCAACTCTGCTCAGCAACCTTCACAAGAGGTTCCTTTCATTAGCCCAGCTACTCGGAGTACTCCAAGACGTCTTAAAGAGAAACTAATACCACCGGCTATTTCCATCCAAAAGATCTCCAAGACAGTGATGATCAGCAGATGGAGGAGGATGAGCTGCATGCAGCTCATGATGTTCCAGAATAATAGGACAATTATGTTTCCCCAATGCCACCATCTCTTACCCCACCAGTTGCTGATTGCCACCTGAAGATATTAGAGGTTTGCACGATCAGGCCTCGAAGCACTTCAACCTCTCTAGGCCAGCCAAGCAAACTGAGTGCTGGCTTTATGATTTTAAATTTGGCACATAGCGCACCACTAGAGCTATCCCCATTTTGGATTTCTTGTGGCAGGAGACCCTCAAATTAATGAAAACACCAGCATCCATTTCTGCCGTCATTCCGAAGCTCGACAAAAAATATATGGCCCCTGAAAACTCACCCTCGTGTCTACTTGGTCATCCTTGGGCGGATTCGGTCATCATGCAGGCCGCACAGAGAAGGGCCAGGATCCATCATCTCCATGTACATCCCCAGCAGAATGGAAGGGCGCCGCCTCAATAATGGAAAAATATTTTCTGCCTTGGCGGTCCCTTCCATTAGATCCTCCAATACCATGGCCTTCCTAGGGTGATACCACTATCAGAGGTGGGATGACATCAAGTCTCTGTTGGTATATCTCCATGAGGACAAAAAGAAGAAGGCAAGTGATATTCTTGCAGAAGGTGAAAAAGCTTCTTCTGAGCTGATTGATATTGCCATGAACATTTCGTCCACAGCCTGCAGACAGATGGCTGGAACGGCAATGTTACATCGCCAGGGATGGCTAAAAGTGCAGGCTAAAGTGTTGTATATGCCGTTCGATGGAAAATGTCTTTCCGGGCAGCACCTCGACTATGCCCTCCAAACCTTCAAGCCTGACACCGACACAGCCAAATCACTTGGTAGCCTACAGTAGTGGAGATTTCAGAGCTTTTGAGGCAGGGGTAGAGGTCACATCACAGTTCCAGCAGATGTTCCAGCCATATTTCCAACAGACATATCAGCCATCCTATTTGGGCCACGCCTACCACTCGTATATGATACCATCTTATTCGAGGGCATCAGGGAGCAGACGTCCACCATCAGCCAGAAAGTCTTAAGATTCCAACAGGAGACAATGCGAAGCCACAGGCCCCTGTCCCATTTCAATTCGGTCCCACCTTGTTCAAATTCTTCAATCAGTAGAAATTCCTATCTTCCGACAAACAGGTCTTAGACGATTTCCAGCATAGTCACACTCTGGAATTTATTTAGCAACCTGCAAATTTTCCGACACGGAAGACAAATCATCATCTTTCAATTCTCAGAAAAGAAATATGATCACTCTTCTCCAACCACGCAATAGAAGAGTAACCACATGATCAGTGTAATCTGGGATTCTACTCCCAATTCTTCCTCATCAAGAAGAAAACAGTGAAATGGAGGAAAAAATTGGACCTCAAGTTCTTGAACAAGTTGATCAAAAATCAACTATTCAGGATGCTTTCTCTGCGGGAGAATCCTACTTCTCATGGATGCATCCTCCTTTCTCGATCATGGAGGATGCATATTTCCACATCCCCATACACCCCAAAACACAGCAGATGTCAGGTTTGAGATGGCAGGTTGTCATTATCAATTTAATATGCCACCCTTCAGATTGAAGTCAGCACTCAGAATCTTCAGCAAGTGCATGGCCCCTGTGGTAGTTTTCCTATGACGTTCTGGTCGCCAGGCATTCCTCTACCTGAACAATTTCTTAATCAAAGCTCCATCCTTTTAAGCAGCCAAGAAAACCATGCAAGCCTGACGGCAACTTTTCAGTCTCCAGGTCTCGACTTCAACTAGGAAAAATCATCTCTCACCCCATCCAGGTCGCTGGTTCCTATAGGGACGAGCCTCAACACGGAGCTTTCAAAGGCCTTACGCAAAGAAGAAAGGATTTCACATCTCCAAACAATAACACGTCTACTGTCTTAAAGAAAGTCTGTTTCTGTAAGGACATAAAAATGTATGCTAGGGATGATATCAACCTGCATCCAGTTGATCCCCTATTACAGCCATTACATGAGGGCCTGGCAGAAGCAGCTTGATGCGCAGTGGACTAAATCTTGGGGACTGTTCAACAACATCATTTCCATGCTCTCAATAATGACCTCGGCAATGCCAATTTCAAGGACAACATCTCTCAGTTTCTCCTTCCTCCAGACAACACAAAAGATGGGGATGACTTTGGTTACTTCCATGGATGGTTGGCTGCCCACCTTCAGGGTCTAGAGATTTATGGCAAATGGTCCAAGCAGGACGCTGTGTACCACACAAATCTTCTTGAGCTGAAGGCGATGCTTCTGGGCCTCCAAGCCTTCCTCCTAAGGATGCAGGGATCTTTGGTTCTAGTCAGGACGGACAGCACCTTTAATCTATCGAACATGGTGGAACAACGTCTCATGTTTTCTCAGCCCAGGTGCAGCAGATATAGGAGCGGCTGATAGCCAACAGCATATCATTAAAGGTGGAACATGTCCCAGGAGCATTAAAAAAATGGTCCAACTCCCTCAGCAGGTAGATCAAGTAGTGTCACACGTGGGAGCTCAATGACACGTGACTGCGAAGTATCTTCCAATCTTGGGGATTTCCGACCTTAATTCGGTTTGCTACATCCCTCAACAAAAAAAACAAATCTCTTCACCTGCAGATTTCCCCTGCCAGGATCTTGGGGAGATGCCTTCTTCTTCTCTTAGGTAGGGATGTTTGCTTATGGTTTTCTCCTGTTCCCTCTCATCCCAATGATTCTCTAAAAAATGAAACGGGAGCCGTGCTGTGTCATTATCATTGCCCCGGCATGGGTGAGAATATACTGGTACACTGAGCTGCATCACCTATCAGTGTGCTCTTCCATTCACTTTCGGCCTCCGGGATCTCCTCTTCATTTACCAGGGCCAAGTGGTACATCCACAGATTCATACTCTTCATTTATCAGCTAGGCCCCTCAACATGCTGAGTTCGGAGCTCTAACAATCTCTGAGGAGTTCAAGTCAATAATTCACAAAGCTCAAGCTCCTTCTACCCTTAAGTACTACAATGCAAAGTGGAAGAGGTTCTGTGCATGGTGTGCTTCACAATCGTATGATCCTTTTTCTTGCACACTGGAACAGCTGTTACCTTATCTCCTGCATCTTGCCAAATCAGGCCTTTCCCATTCATCCATAAAGGTACACTTGGCTTCCATTTCCAGATACAGACGGCTTTGTGGCCACCTGTCTTTGTTGTCCAACAGGCTCATCAAAGAATTTATGAAGGTTCTCTTCTGGGCCAACCCACCTATTAAGCCTCCTCCAATACTTTGGCAGCTAAACAGTGCATTATCACAACTCCTGAGGTCTCCATTCTAGCCTATTCACAAATGCAATCTGAAATTTGTTTCTTGAAAGGCTGCTTTTCTTATAGCCTTCACATCTGTGAGACGTATTAGCAAAATTCAGGCTTTCACCATAACGGAGCCTTACCTCTAATTCCTGGAGGACAGAGTAGTCCTGCGCACTAATCCTTCATTTATACCCAAGATACCTTTAACGTTTCACCTCAATGAACCAGTGATTCTGCCTTCATTCTTTCCCAATCCTCCAACAGCAGCAAGAGCTCTGCACTCACTGGACATTAAAGGGCTCATCATGATGTTGGGTGGATCACCACTGAAAAAGGTATGTTTCTGACTGCCTTTACGATGCTCGGAACATAATAAGGCAGGTGGAGCCACCGACTACAATTTGGGTGGTTTCCATCCCAATACGAAGGCGGTCGAGTGCTCGTCCGACCACCATCGTAATGAGGGCCATTGTGTTGTTTGAAGTTCTATTTGGAAAGTGCTAAAACTTTCTGTAAATCAACTCAGTTGCTCATCTCTTTCTCTGCCCCTAAAAAAAGACAAGCCTTAACGCGGGCTAGTATTGCTTGCTGGGTCTCCTGAGCTATACTCTTCTGCCATGAAAAGTCACAACGTTCACTGCCTGCAAAGGTGACGGCTCATTCCACTTGGACAGTTGCAACCTCCTCCGCCCTCTTTGCAGGAGTATCTCCACCGCACATATGGGTGAATGCCCACACCTTTATAAAGCACTAGCGTACCCGTTGCGCGCGTTGCTGCGATCTCAGAAGAACGGAAATTCAAGGAAACTCGTTATGATAACATTAAATTTACATTGTGTTATTGTTATTGAAACGTATTCATTTTTATTTTTGAAAACATTTGTAAGTGTGGCTTGAGCAGTGCGTCCCTAATTGGCTTCCAATCTTGATTCTGGTTGCTTGTTAGTTTAAGAAGAATGGGCTTGAGCAGTGCGTACTTGATCGGCTTCCAATCTTGATTCTCCTTGCTCGTTCGTTTGAGAATTACGGGCTTGAGCAGTTTGTATTCGAACAGCTTCTAATCTTGCTTCCCGTTGCTCGTCTGTTTCTGAAGCTTGTAATGCCTTTTTCTTTCGTACTTCTGATGTAGATTGACCAATTGATTTCCATTTGGGGGTCATAACTGTCGACGATGCTCGCAAATTAGCTGTCTATGTCAGTATTTGAAAGATTATGAGGGCCCTGGGGGGCCAATTTAAAAAAAATTTTTTTGACAGAAACCTTCGCGGGAGTGTACTCAACAACTTCTCAAAGTTTCATGGCGATCGGATGAATGTTGTAGTAATGCATAAAGGACAAACAGACAGACAGACATACTTTCGTTTTTATATATATAAATTACTGCCTTGATGGCTGGAGTAAAGCAGATGTATCAGTCAGTCAGGCTCCTCTACGGTGACTCTTTGCATAAGGTATGCTACTTTTCTGCTCTTAGCTGTTTTTTTCTTTTATACTATTTAACTAATAATTTGATATGCTGAATATATGGCTCTGGTTGTGTATTATGGTTCCCCATCCTGCCGTCATTAGTGTTCTATACTTCTTACTAGTCTGATTGAAGCACATGAATCCATAAAAGATACAATACTGGAGAAAAAAAACACATTACTTACCTGTACACTGTGGTTCTCTAGTATAGGTATTTTTTATAGATTTACATGTGACCCTCCATCTTCTCTGGTCAGGCTCTGTTGTTGTTAGTTGATACCCATGCTCGAAATCTAAAGGTATAGTGGCTCTGCAGGGGATGAGTACTCATGGGTCTCAGCGCCGATTGGCTGGAGTTTGGATGTGCCAAAACAATGCAAATGGGTTACAAATTACTATTGTTTTTCAATGGAGTCAATGCTAATGCTTTAACACTACTATTATTACTGTTACCATGGGACTCGCACCATGACCACAGAGACGGTTCAAGCATTTGGATCTATGCAAGATATCAATACTGGAGAACCACAGTGTACTCGTAAATAACTTATTTTTACCCTCTCTAATTGAACAATTAAATTCGAGTGCAAGTATATGTGTGTTACATGTTCCTGGTGTTCTTATTGATGGCCATTTTGGATTTATATTGATGACGGTACAGTATAGACCCAGCTTGGGCATGCACATGACGTGTAATACATGTATTCATGAGGTTTTGTGCCAAATTTGATGCAAATTGGAAGATTTTAAATGATTTTTTGATATTGGTCGGCCATATTGTACTTTGATTAGAGTATACGACATCATAGCCAAGATCCACTTGGGGTCTTATACTTATATGATTGCTATTACAGAACGAATGTCTGCATCAACTTTCAGCTTTTTATCACAAGATGAATGATATTCATTAGAAAACAGGCCTAACAGCTGTACCATGCCCTATTTTATTAAGTCTTCCAGGGTCAGGCTTTTGGGAGACAGAAACTTTCTAGAAGTTACTTTTCCTAAATACTTAATAAAAATCCACCATCAAAATTGAATTGCGCTTCAAATAAATATTATGAAGAGTGGTTGAATACTTTTTAAGCTGGTCCCAAACCCAAGATACAGAATTAAAATGTTATTCTGTACACTCTGATTTTCTCACAGAACAGTAAGGGCCTTCCACAGTGAAAATAACTCTTGGGGACTTGTCACTACAGGGACACAGTGGCATTAAATTACTAGATGTGACATTTTTAAATACTATGCACTCTGCCTTGTGGGCTACAAGGCCAATACAGGGGTGACTTAGTAGTTAATATTTAAAAGGCAGGTTGTTTACTCTGTCAAAAGTGTTATTTTGGCAGGTTTGCTGCAGATTTAAACTGCATTATTCAGGCTACACTGGTAGGCCTGTACTCATGTTTTTCCTGGTCTCACTAGTGGTTGACACAATACGTGTTGCAGTCCATGGGTGATATTTAACTTTCTATGCAATGGGGCATTAGCCAATTTTTACATGTTTAGTGGTCAGATCAAATAAACTGGTCATTGAGCAGCAGTGATCCTGTGTCCAGATCCTAAAAAACTCAGCTGTAAAATGCAGCAAATATATGGGGGATGGCCATGCAAAAGAGACATATTCTAACATTGTCTGTCTTGAAAATGTTTTGTTAAGAGTAAGTTTTGGTTTCTTCTGCTCATAACATATACTTAAAACCCCCATGAAATTTGACAATAATGGTTAGCTAAACAAACCACTTGTCACAATCTCAAACATTGTGATAGATTACATCAAAAATTACATTGATGACATCAATCATTCCATTGTATATCACCTATGACGTTAAGTATTACATATATATGTACATAACAAGTTATAATGTTAAACTTCATTTAATTCACACGTATTTTTCTATTTATAATGAATTAAATTAGTCTAATAAATGAAATTTACCCCAGCTAACTAAAGTAAAGTGCCTGTGCTCCTGCTTTAAACATGGTTAAATTGAAGCAACCCTGATTTACACGTTAAACGAGCAGACCAAATAAAGTGCCTACTGAGCCTGCTGGACGCGGAATACGATATAGAAAAACAACTGTATTGAGACCCTCATACAGTTAATACCAGCACAAATGGCACACCTGGTACAAGTTCACAAAATACTGCTCACTCTTCTAGACAACAAATTCACACCGCCACCAAAATAAAATCTTTAAACTGCTTACTAATAAATGCTCAATCACCCTCTAAAAACAAGCATCACATCTATAATCTACTCACTGACACACAGCCTGACTTACTCTTATAACTGAATCATGGTTGGAAGATGACATGGCTCCAGTGTTGCATTAAGCTGTTCCTCCAAACTACCACACACAATCGTATAGGCAAAAGAGAATGTGGATTAGCTGTTATATTCAAGTAAACAATAAATGTCATCAACTCTGATGACATTCCCATACAAGGTTGTGAGGCCTTCATCGTCAGATTAGCCCTACACCAACTTTCTCCTGTTACTTCCTCCTCCTCTACAGACTACCACCTAGCAATACAATATTCCCAAATACATTTCTAGACACAGTTTCAAACCTTATAACACTGCACTCTAACCTATTAGTTTTTAGTGATTTAAACATTTGGTTTGATAACCACAATATGCCCCTATCATCAATGGCCTAGTCACACTGAACCTAAATCAGATTGTATACAAACCCATACACATTGCTAAACACATCCTTGATGTCATTTTTGCAAATCCAGAACTAGTTGCCTTTAATACGATTATTCCAATCACATGGTCAGACCACCATTTGGTAGCTTTCCAACATAAAACACCACAAATCAACACAACTAAGGCAACCTTACATGCATCTACTTATCAACTATGTACAAACTCAATTTTGAATACTTAGAAGCACAACTAATATCTAGTACAGATCTATCCACAATAAATTCTGTTCAACATCTTTGAGTAGCTACAGGAAGCTTTTGATATCTTAGTGCCACTAAGAACAACAAAACAGGACAAAAAAAAAACAAGCACCTTCGAGAAATACAGAACGAACAAAGATTAAACAACAAATTAGAAAGCTGGATGTAATCAAGTCGAACTTCAGCCATGCAACCTTCACAGAATATATTATTAATAATAAAGCAATTCATAGAGTGCCTGGTTACCCCATCAAGAGTGCTAAGAAGACAATCTTATTGCAGATCCCAACAAGACTTGCTTAACAGACTCCAGATTTACCCAAAGAACCATGAGTTTCTTGCGAGAAGCTGGTTCTGACCTTTCCTGTCTCAGATCTAGAGGCCTAGTATTCCAGAATTTGGGAGCCAAAAAGCTGACAGAGTGCCCTCCTGTCAGAGCTTTTTTAACTCGAGGGATAACAGTAAGCAAGTTCCCTGCGGACCTAAGACTTCTCAAGGTTGGCACAGCTTCACAAACTAATGTAAGTAACAAGGTCCTTTCTCATTTACAACTTTATGACAGAGACACATAGCTTTGAAGGAAACTTTCTTTCTCATAGGAAACCAGTGCAGTTTGGCGAGAGCAGGCCCCATAGCCAACCGCCTCAGGATATTAAGCAGCATCTGTGCTGGCGCATTTTGCACTCTCTGAAGTTTGACCAGTCTATGTTGAGGAACTCACAGGTAGAACACATTACAATAGTCCATCTTGGATATAATCAAAGATTGGACTACTGATCTGCTGGCTACCTCTGGAGTAAGCCAAATGTTTGCTTAGGCTGTTCAGGAATCCGAAGAACGTACCCTTCAGGAAAGAGATCTGTCTGACAAATGATATATTAGCTTCAAACCAGATGTCAAGGTTTTTCACTTTTGGCTCAGGAATCAGTACTGAGCCAAGTAGTTTTTTCAGCATTTAATCTGAGGCCTCTATGGTCCATCCACTCTGCTAAGTTAGCCAAGCAAGATCTAAGCCGAGCTGCGGAGGCCCCCTCATCCTGAGACAAGGTTAATATAAGCTGTGTGTCATCGGCGTACAACACAGTGTTGAAACTGTGACACTCAATGACATCAACAAGGGGGTGCAAATAAAGATTGAATGGTGGAGGGCTCAAAGCAGAGCAATGAGGCACCCCTTATGGCAGTGAAACAGCCCCAGACAAGAATGGTTGTTGAGCCACCTGAAATGAGCAATTCTGAAGGAAGGTGACTAGCAAATGCAAAGCCAACCCCCCAGCACCACAATTCCTAAGCCGTTCCAACAGAAGGCCATGGGATATGCTGTTGAAGACTACGCTTAGATCCAGCATAATCAACACAGCAGTTTTACCCTCATCAGCTATTAGTCTAAGGGAATCGGACAGTAGCAATAGCGCCAACTCCGTGCTGAACTGCAGACGGACACCTGATTTGGACTCCTGCAGTAAAACCTCAGCCTAAACGAAACTCATCAAGTGTTCATTTAAATTTTTCTCCATGACCTTAGCAAAAAATGGGAGCAGAGAAAAAGTCCTGAATTTTTTCGGCTTTGCAGGGTCCAAAGGAGGTTTTTTCAATAAGGCCACAAAAATAGCCAGATTCCAACTTAAAGGGACAAATAATTTATTGAGCGATTCCAATAGTCCAGGTAAAATTGCCTCCCTCCCTCTACCCAAGATCAAAGGCATTTGAGAAGCCTGATTAGACCCTATCCACCACATCTATGGCCAGGCACTTAAAACAGGAAAGACCTCCCTTAACATCCAATGGTTCAAACCCGATTTCCAAACAAGGTCATCTCTGACATCCTTCGGGAAGGAAGCATTTCATGTTAGAAACCTTACCCCAGAAGAAATAGGTGCTTGAGTTCAAATCCTCCACAGATGGAACAGCAACCACAGATTCCTGGTTCAGAGAAGAAAATTATTTTACAATGCAGAATAGCTCCTGTGAGGAGTTCTAGGCTTGCTCGATTTTGTCAGCATAAAAGCGGTTCTGTGTAACTTTAATCTGTTTATGCTACTCCTTCAATGCCTTACGATAATTAGCTCCCTCCATGACACTGAAGTTACAACACCGCAGCCCCTCAAAGCTTTTACATATCTTTTTTTGCATCCAAAGCTCATCATTCACCATTTGGCTGAGGGTTTGAGACGTTTAGACATACCACTCGTTGTAGGTGCAATGTAATCAAGGGCATTCTAATTCAGTTCTCCAATTGCAGATTAGCTGCCTTCGTGCAGTCACTTTGAATTGGACGATTAGCAGCCAAAGCCTCCTTAAAGGAGGCAGTAGTCTCTTAATCCACTTCCGTGACCTCTTCTGTCAACCTTCACTTGAGATGGCCATGGGCGTAGTCAAAAGTATCTGAAAAGGTATGGCACAATGGTCAAGTATATGCAAAATACAAGTCAGCAATCAAAAAGTTAGTATTCAGGCAATTCAAAATGCTAAATGTTCAAATTAAGAATTTTATAAAATTCTCACCGAATTTCGTAAACCAAAATGCGCAGGAGGAACTGACCCCATTACTCAAGAATTCCCTGGCAAATCAGTACACAACCAAAGCAGACATGTTGGTCACTTTAAAGCAAAGAAAAACACCACCAGCACTAGCCCCTTTCCAAAAATCCCCTCTAAAAGTAGGCTAACCCAGCATCTGCATTCCTATAAACAAAAATCACAAAGTGAGTTTACGTTTCTGATCAAGGCAAGCAGGCCAGCTAGCTGCCCTACTGGCCCTTATCTACAACAAATCTTCAAGAACATTATTTTAACTATCTCTGCTGCTACACCAGTATGAAGAATACTCAATAATTCTTTAGCTATAGGAACCTTTCAAGAAGACAAAAAAAGGCATACATACACCATAAATAAATAGGCATAAAGAAAACTAACCTGAACCTGCGAGACCCCGACAACTACAAACCACCTACTAATGCATCTTTCCTAGGCAAACTGATAGAAAGAGCCGACAATGGAGAAACCGCTGTCCTCATCCTCCTGGACCTGTCAGCCACCTTCGACACGGTCTGCCACCGCACACTTCGAACATGCCTCCACGATGCCGGGATCCAAGAGAAGGCCCTGGACTGGACTACCTCCTTCTTCTCTGGCAGAACAAAGAGCGTCTGCCTCCTCCCCTTCCGCTCCGAAGCCACCAAGATCATCTGCGGTGTACCCCAGGGTTCATCCCTCAGCCCAACGCTGTTCAACATCCACATGGCACCGCTCGCCCACGCCGCTCGACTATAAGACCTCAACATCATTTCCTACACCGATGACACCCAACTGATCCTCTCCCTCACTGAGGACCCCTACAAAGCCAAAACCAACCTCCACAAAGGAATGAAGGTCGTCGCCGAATGGATGAGGAACAGCCGACTGAAGCGGAACTTGGACAAGATGGATGTCCTATTCATGGGATCCACCCCTTCGGCCTGGGACGACTCCTGGTGGCCGACCATCTTTGCTTCCTGAACGGACCGGCGGAGCAAAAGTGCTTTCCACAAACCAAACAATGGTTTGGAACACCACTGGGTGTTTGAAGATGCCGATCACTGTATCTGCATTTTGCAGTGGAGGACACGGAAACTCCGACATGGACCGTCACAGGATTTTTTGAGTCAGAAACCGAGGAGGTTGGGCCAATGCGATGCTCCAATCCGTGAGGAGCTATTAAGACCACATTTAAAGAACCTCCACGTGTAACATTAGTAAAGTGAAGCGGGCACTGAAGAAAGCTGCAATACTGAAACGGGTCTGCCCATGCGTTTCGCTATTCCAGCAGTATGGGAGCCCCCTTCGCAATAAAGTTACCTTTGGCCACCGAGCATGTGTTGGACTCGTTCCTATGGAGTGGGATTGGTTTCTATATTTGACGGTATGCAAAGGCCGTATTTCCGAAACGCTTTTCAGTTTGGAGTGACGCGCAAGGTTTGCGAAGAGTGGTGTGGTGTTTGAAAGACACAGCGTGTCACCTCCCTGATGTTTTGATGGACTCACTGGAGCTTGTGACTATTGGGGGAGAGAGCAGGCAGCTGTCAGTAGTGGTCTGCTGCTTGGAAGTGGCCAGAATTGAAACAAACATCTTTGCCTCCTGAACGGACCGCCGGAGCAAAAGTGCTTTCCACAGCCAAACAACAGAATGGAACTCTACTGGGTGTTTGAAGATGCCGATCACTGCATTTCGCAGTGGAGGACACGGAAACTCCGACATGGACCGTCACAGGATTGTGTGAGGCAGAAACCAAGGAGGTTGGGCCAGTGTAATGCTCCAATCAGTGAGGAGCTATTAAGACCGCATTTCAAGAACCTCCAGGTGTAACATCAGTAAAGTGAAGCGGGCACTGAAGAATGCTGCAAGGCTGAAACACGTCTGCCTATGTGTTTCACTATTCCAGCAGTAGGGGAGCCCCCATTGCAATGGAGTGGGATTGGTTTCCATGTTTGACGGTATGCAAATGCCGTATTTCCGACACGCCTTTCGGTTTGGAGTGACGCTCAAGGTTTGCAAAGAGTGGCGTGGTGTTTGGAAGACACAGTGCATCACCCCCTCTGATGGTTTGATGGACTCACTGGAGCTTGTGACTATTGGGGAAGAGAGCAGTCAGCTGTCAGTAGTGGTCTGCTGCTTGGAAGCGGACAGAGTTGAAACTGACATCTTTGCCTCCTGAACGGACTGCCGGAGCAAAACTGCTTTCCACAGCTAAAGAACAGTTTGGAACACCACTGGGTGTTTGAAGATGCAGATCACTGTATCTGCATTTAGCAGTGGAGGACACGGAAACTCCGACATGGACCATCACAGGATTGTGTGAGGCAGAAACCAAAGAGGTTGGGCCAGTGAGATGCATCCACTGCTTATGTCCATCGGGCGGAACATAAAACCTGTGCAGCTGCGCGGAGGACATTGTTTCTGCTTCCCAAAGATGCCTGTACCAGTGATAAAGGGAGGCGAACTCTCGAAACGCGTATGGTTTTGAAGGCTCAGAAGTTCGTTGTTTCATGCACGGAGCTGTAACCTTGTGAAAATCACCAATAAATGGCAGTGAAGCACGAAGTGTGAGGCGCCTCAATGTTGGAAGCAGCTTTACTTGTGGGTTTATTACGGTCCGCTCCGACCACGAGGTGCCCTGCGGCGGAGGAGCCGATCCGCAGAGTAAAGTAATGAGAGACGCCGCTGGAACTTCATGTCCAGTAGAAGATTTTAAATTTCAAGGCTGCAAGTGAGGTGCCTGAACAACTGCCCACTGTGGATTTTATTTTGGCAGGGAAATTGACGGGGAAATCACTATGATTTTATTAATGTAGAACTCGGTCTACCAGCATGCATCTGTTGCTTACGCCCATCGGGGTGGAACACAAAACCTGCGCAGCTGCGCGAGAACATTGTTGCTGCTTCCTAAAGATGCCTGGACCAGTGATAAACGGGAGGCGAACTCCCGAAATGCGTATGGTTTTGAAGGCTCAGAAGTTCGTTGTTTCATGCACGGAGCTGTAACCGTGTGAAAATCACCAATAAATGGTAGTAAAGCACGAAGTGTGAGGCGCCTCAATGCTGGGAGCAGCTTTTCTTGTGGATTTATTATGGCCGGCTCCGACTGCTAGGTGCCCTGGTGCGGAAGAGCCGATCCGCAGCGTGAAGTAATGAGAGACGCTGCTGGAACTTCGTGTCCAGTTGGAGATTTGAAATTTCAAGGCTACAATTGAGGTGCCTGAACAACTGCCCACTGTGGATTTTATTTTGGCAGGGAAATTGGCGGGGAAATCACTATGATTTTATTAATGTAGAACTCGGTCTACCAGCATGCATCTGTTGCTTACGCCCATCGGGGCGGAACATAAAACCTGCGCAGCTGCGGGTAGAACATTGTTGCTGCTTCCCAAAGATGCTTGTACCAGTGATAAAGGGAGACGAACCCCCGAACCGGGTATGGTTTTGAAGGCTCAGAAGTTCTTTGTTTCATGCACGGAGCTGTAACCTTGTGAAAATCACCAATAAATTGTAGTGAAGCACGAAGTGTGAGGCGCCTCAATGCTGGGAGCAGCTTTTCTTGTGGATATTTATATATATATATGTGTATATATATATATACACTCACACACACACACCCACACACGCACAGGTCTGTCCCACTTGTTCTCGGACAAACTCCAACACTCCACAGGATAGCTTACAGAAAGGCCGCACATCAGGATTTGCGAACTGCGATAAATGTAGTCAAGGACAAGTTATCTCAATGAAAACGCAAAGGGTCGATTACAAAAGATGAATTTGACTTTCTCAACATCGAATACACGGTAACACCAAAAAATGTATTTCATCCCAAAGGTGCACAAAGGGATGATCCCTGTACCAGGGTGACCTGTAATTTCAGTGAGAAATGGGTTCTTCGAGAAAATCTCGTAGTATGTGGATTATTACTTACAGAGTTTTGTAGTAAATTTTCCCTCGTATATCAAAGATACAAGGAATTTTCTTTAAAAAATACACAATTCGGTTTTAGAAAGAGGACAATCTATTTATTGCAATGGACATTACTTCATTATACACAAGTAGAAATATGAGGGTGGCATGAAGGCGGTAGAGCACTTTCTGAGTAAGAGGTTTATTGGTTTTTATGATCATAATCAAATGTTAATTGAAATGATTAACTTATGTCTAACTAATAACTAATTTCTTGTTGACAAGGATACATTTCATCATATGAGGGGAGTAGCTATGGGAGCCTGCTTCTCCCCCAGTAACACATGTTTACACGTGGGCCTGTGGGAGGAGCAGGTTCTCAAGGTAGATTATGATGAGCAACCATGTAATAAGTTGGTGGCGGTTCATTGATGATATTTTTATCATTAAGGAGAGGAGGCAACCAGGAAAAGATTTTACGGCAGTTGGAATCTAGGTTTATTTTTTTGCTTGATACGAAGATACCAAATGGACTTAATATGAGTGAGGACCTTCATAACTTTTTAGGACCATAACCAATTGTGAACGTACTTTAATATGTGATGTTCTGGTAAGAATGTACTTTTAGAATGATTTTTTTTATAGAAATGTGCAATAGAGTATTAAATGAATTTCCCAGTTGAGGGGTTCCTAACATGAGATTGGATCTGAATGAGCATGTCACTTTATCTATGGATTTATTAGTATGAAACAAATGCATGTCACTTTATTCATGCATTTATCAATATGATATATGCAATATACATTGAACTCGATTGTTGGGTGATAACTCATTTTGAACCATCATCATTGCTCGGAGGCTGGCTGTGTAACCTCATACAATGTTGGAGTATGCGTTATTCCGCCTGAACAGAATTCTGTATGTGCAAGCAACTGATGGATTAGGTAACACCATTATAAATTTGCGATGTTAAGATTGATGCTGCTATTAGGCTTCAAAAAATGTAAAAATGGAGACAGCATTCTAATTAACACTGTAGTTTGTAAAGAGCACTTTATTAGCACATTGCACTTTATTATAAGTGGCAGGACAGTAGGACACAGAGTATGTTCATTTATTGTTTTAGCTTCATGATTTTATTTGGATCCATGGATATATAATCGCAGCTAGATAATATGGTACAAATTTAAAGTCTGTTTAGATAGTGTAGCAGATGCATTTTGATTCACCATATGTGTTGAAAGAAATATACACCCCTTAAGTCCAGAAGGAACTCATTTGTATACTAGCATTAGCCTGGGAACCATTGTGTCAGTCTATGCACAGTGTAATAATACAGGGGTACAAGATCAATGAATGCACAATGGGATATCAAATGCAACAATAATATACTGATGGAATATATCTCTAGACACAGATGTAATTAATTGTGGTTTGTTATTGGATGTCATCATATAGCTATTAAGATTTGTAAATGTATATACAAATTATTTTGTCTATGCCAGTGTGGGAATGTATGCACGTGATGGTGTTGGGTTTTTTAAAAGGCTGAGTTATGGCACAATGTGGTCATTTGATCAACACCGCTGACTAGTTGGTGAAACGCATCATGAACGATGGCATGTAGCCTATAATAGAGACAGAACATTAATAAAATTATATAATTCGCACTGTATTGGAGTCTGTACCTGATTTGCCTGATGGAATTTCGTTGATTTAAGGATTTTGATTTTCAGACACACACATATATATATATATATATATATATATATATATATATATATATATATATATATATATATATATATATATATATATATATATATTATATATATATATATATATGCACAAAACTCCACACACCACTTCCGAGTCAGACCAGGGGTCAGGTCGGCGCAGGAACAGAGGAGACGGACCAGCTGATGCGCTACACAGGTTCTTTATTTGCCTTACAGTCGGTAGCAAGAGGGCACTACGCGTTTCGGGCTTCAAGGAGCCCTTGTTCACATATATATACAAAGCTTCAAGTACCGCAACACTTGAAAGTCTGAGTTTGTACAATACTTATAGGAAATGTATATATATTATTCTATGCTTTTTGTGTGTGGCGTTTTATATAGTGTGAACTAGACCCGAAGTTATCAGAGCGCTTTACATGAGCACCAGTTATGTTACATATGGACACATTAATATTTGTTAGGAACAGGCGATTAAGTGATTTGCCCAGAATCACAGAATGTTGAGTGTCCCTGCCGAGACTCGAACCTGGTTCTCCAGCTCCAAGGTAGACCGCCCTAGCCAGTCACTACATAGTTCTCATATGTACGTTATTTGATTAGATGCTTATGGGTTCCTGTTTTTATTCATCTATCACAATATGTAAATATTATCATAGCTATTTTAACAACAATCGCTTCACTTTTGAAATATAAAGCAAAGGATAACATTGAAAAAATGTTTTTTAATTATATAAATTAACTTCAAGTACAGCTACACTTGAAAGTCTGAATTTGTACAATACAACTTTAAATCTCAATATATTACATTCCTTATGCATATATCTACTTTGTTCGTAGATCTGTATCTATATCTTTTTTACTTTTACTCCTTCTGTAGAAGAAGAAAAATATTAAATAAATACATAAATAAAAGATTATGCATGTATACCCTTTCTATGTAGGTATATATCTATAAATGTATTACGTTACTTCCTCATGTATCCCAAACCTTATTTTACTACTATGATTTCCCTAATCCCTTTCTAGAAATGTGTCCCCCTTCCATCACTCCTTTTACTTATCCCAAGCCTCACCTTACTACTATGATCCACCAAATAACACTTTCTAGACTCTTCTCTCTTCTATCCCACCATTATCCTGTTCAATCCAACAAACAGACTCCTATGTCCATCGCTCAAATTAACGCATATTTTCCAATACTTACCCACCACTAATCCTCTTTGGTTCCGATGCAACATGCTACCCACTGTAAAACATTTTAACGGCTCGTCAGGGGTCTTACTACTATGATCTCCCAAATAACACCTTCTAGACTCTTCCCTCATCTATCCCTCCATTATCTTATTCAATCTAACCAACAGACTCGCATGCCCACTGCTCACCTTAACACATATTTCCCTGTACTAACCCATCACTAATCCTGTTTGGGTTCTGGAGTAGCCTGATGCTCGCCAAAAAGCCCTTCGATGCCTCCCCATGAGTAGCAAACGCTATATAAATACAAGTACAATTACAATGCATACAGTATAATATGTTTTTTGGGATATGTGTCATTTAATACTGTTGTGTTGGTAGATTTGGGTATAAATGTTCTGAAGTCATTAGCCCACCTTCAGCAAAACCTTTCCCTCTCCCACCTGGTGTTTAAGCTCTCATGCAGAGAATGGCCTTTTGACCTTTGGTCAACCCCCACTCTGCACAGCTTTTGGCCAGGCCCTACAGCTAACCTCCCACACAGCTGCAGAAGCCTGACCCTGTGGTTGAGCTGATTTTTATGGTTTTGCAGACCCTAGGTCTGGTTTGCAAAACAAGGGATACACAAGCCCTGGGATTCGTAAACATAAACTGGGCTCCACGTACCACCTTGTCAAAATACACTTTTAAATTGCTAGCACTAGAGGATCCCTTTGCCTCTCATTATGGCAACAGGGCACGGGATGTGGTCCTTAGCTCTAATTCCTTCTTTAATAAACAGGATTCACTTATTTTTCCAAAATTCGGGCATGCAGCTAGTTCTTGAACTCAGGTTTGTGGACTGACAGCATGTTAACAGTTCTGATGATACAAAATGTAACTGTTGGCCCTCCAGGTCCCCCTGCAAGTGCAAATGGGTCCCTATCCTGTGATACTAGTTTTACAAAACATTTTTGGGACATGGGGATGAAGTCCCTGAGACTTTTAATGGTGACTGCAAAGTTGTCTTCTGGGGTGCGTACAGCCAATCAGATTGCTGGGTACCACAGAAACAGTCCCAGTCATTCGGAACCGAAATTGCTGTTGTTAGGAAAAGATCTCTTGGCCATACTCTATTAACTGGGTAGTTATAGTTAGTGTTCCCTCTAAGGTGCGTGTGTGGACCATAACTTCTCTGAGCGCGCAATCTTGATTGTGAAGAGCACACACTTCACGCAATACTCGAAAGACTGTTTGCAGTTCCTGTGTTTAAAATGCAAACAGTGCAAACAAGCGGTCACTTGTGTGTTATACAAGCACAGGGAGCAGGGGCGGCTCCTCCTGTAGCAGGGATTCTGCTCCTACACAGAACTGTGCATAGAGACTTAGGACCTCAGTGAATTAGGGTGTATCAAAACCCACCTTAGTACCCAAACCCCCTACCAGACTAGCAATCAGTGACTCATTGGTTCTTCGTCCTATAGCAAAACACCAATGATTAGTCAACCCAGAACATGCGACTTAGGTTACCTCAGGTAAGGTGGCTAACAAGAGCACTCTTTCATTATAGTCTTATACCAGTCCAAAACAAGGAGTAAATTGAGACACGTGCAAGTTTGAAATGTTTATTTCTAACGCCGTGTTCTCATGCGCAGTACCTTAGGTAATACAAGCAAACATATTATCAGAAACAAGGTTGTCAGCATTGTTACTATTCCATAAAATACAAAGGGAGAAAGCATCTTATATTGCTAATGGGAAACAGGTTTAAAATATACCTATATTTCACCCTCCCTAGTTAGTGAGTTAGTTTATAACTTATGAAGGTCTCATAGGATTACATTGGCGGCCCCATACCTCTGATACTCAGCAGTAGTGGATCACATCGAGTTCTGCACAAGCTGTCAGGATACGAAAGTTCTCCAAGTGTGTATGATCATGCCTGCAAAGTGCATTATTAAACGCGCCAGTATCAGAGGTGGCCACAGCTGCATATGTGTTATGACTAGAACGTGCGAGGATCATTCCGAATAACAGACACAGTGTCCAAGATAACCTTGACGGTCTCGGCTCTCCATGTACAGACTAAACTAGCGAGGCAGTTTAGAAATGTAGCATAACAAGCTATTCTCATGAGAAGCAAAATACTCAACCTTCTCTAAACAATATCATAAGGGCGAGTCGTGTGCAAAGCAGAGCAGGAAAGCAAAAATGGCGTTTAAGCTTCCAATAAACCCATGCTAACTTAACACTGTGTGAATGTAAGGCACGCCCCCAATACACTCCGTAATGGCAGAGGAGTGTTGCCTCACTGGTCAGCCAGTCAGCAAAACATAAAATGATAATAAAACAATATTATAATTTTATTTTCCCGCTGACTGACTGTGCCAGGGAGTCTTGTGTGGGGCTGGGCCATGACATGGAAATGTGGAGGGCACTGTAAAGTGTGCATATCGGTTTGGCCAGCCAAATATACATGGGCACTTAGGTTTCTTCAACCCAACTGTGTTGACAGCAGGGTTGTAGCCGCAGGGTCCCTGTGCATGAGTGAGCACCAGACCAGTCTGCTCATGTGAATCCCCATGCTGTTCTCATGCTTTAAAGAAGCATATGTGTTTGATGGAGAGCCTGTGCTTTGTACCTCAGTGACTGCCGTGAGGTGAGAAGCACTGAGGCGGCCGGCAGCATTGGCGGCAGGACAGGTACGTTCATATTTTTAATTGTTATTATTATTCCCCTAATCCCCCTTTCCCGCCCCCCCCCCCCCCTTTTGGATTTGGGGTGGCTGCCACTGATAGGGAGCAGTGGTGGCGATTGCATATGGAGGAGCAGACCACCTTTTTGCTCTTGGGGCTACAAACATATGCTGCGTCCTCTAATGCCACAGCTATGTGTAAGGTTTTAGGGTGGTGGCAGTCTGCTGCCCATTTCTTATGGTGTCAAAGTCGGTCATCCTCATTTTGCAGTGCTATCAACTATTATATTACAAATCAATTGAAATGCAACTGTTAGAGAAATAACCTGCTTTTAATTATAAAGTGTCTTTGTCACATGTTTTGCATGCCACTTACTGTATCATTTCATGTGGGATCTTCTAAAGGATCTGATCTGGCTTAGCCCTCCCAATGAATTTCCTAGCTTGCAAAGCTCTACCACTCAGACAGTATATATGCCAGGTGAAAGGTGCATCACAGAAGGTGTAACACACAATGCACATTTATGAATCTGTTTAGTGTAACAAATGATGTTAAAGAAACAAGTAAACATATGGCTGTTTGGCCTAAAATGGTATCCCAGGTAAATATTGCATGAACTGTCAGTTTTCTTGGTGCACAAAGCCTTGTCTGCAGTGCACAAGAACTTGCAATGCCATGCATAGAGCAAATAAATCAAAGGGCATGTTGGTTATAGTTTGGATAGTGTTTCCATACGAAATGCATTTTTTGGTTTGCTTATGTCTTTGGTGCCATTTGACAAATCTTCACAAAATTTTCTACCAACATTCTTTTTATCCCTGCTTCCAATTGAATGAAATGAATGAAATGAAATTTGATTTGTAGAGCGCATGGCTGCCCGAGAGCGTCCCAGCGCTTGCTTAGGGAACCCGTCCTGGTATTCCCCTGCGAGATAACCCATTACTGTGTCGTAATTTGACGATGGCTGGGTTAGCGCTTAGCTTTGCTACACGTTATTATCCTTATCTTGGCCTTACTTGAAAACGCCATTTTGAATGTTACGGCGGCCATTTTAGAGAATGAGCCGCCTCGTGGCCTGTGTGCCCTTTAGTCCTTTGTCCGTGCCACTGACCACTCGAGTTTGCCCAGCAACAGGCTATTTTTAGTAACGGTCAAGCCCGCACATGCTCAGTTCCGATTGACCAGTCACCCCTTAGGAATGTTCCGCCAAACTGACCAGTGGTGTTGTAACCCCTCCCATGAGTTGGCTGTGTTCCAAAAATGACCATATATGTACCGAAAACTCTGTAACCATGTACCGCCTACCTTTCTTATGTTTGAAAATTGTATAAAAGAAGGACTCGCACCGATGTTCGGTGTGATACTTCTTGCATTGCCGAAGGGTGCTGTAGGAATGTACCACCACCCCATGGGGTCTCAATAAACTTGTCTTTTGCATTTTCTAGTTTCTGTGCCAACAGTTCTTACGGTGTAGTGGGTATTCTGTGGAGTATGTAGGCCTGAAGAACCCAATACCACAAATTGGCGACCACGAAGGGACTCATCGGCGACTCGGATGCCCGAAGGAGAGGTCGTGACGAAGGATTGGAAACTCGCCATGGACGCGTACGCTGCCACTGAGTGACCCGAGTCTTGGCACCCACAGTGTTTTCTTCCCTTCCTTCTGATCTGACCTTCCAGGTGGCGCCGGTCTCCGACTGAGATCCTGCTCGTCTGCATTGCTGTACAGTGCCTGTTTGGCTGATTCGAACAAAGACCTTGGCAGTTGGAATCTGGATATTTGAGATTTGGGTAAGATTTTTGATCGGTAAGGTAGTCTGTGGACGCTTACTGAAGTTCTATGAATGTGACTATGATTTGAGTTAGCTAACATTTTGACTTTGTGAATTTGAACACATATGTGCAGTGCACTTCACATAGGCAGGCATGTAGAGATGTTTCTCTAACATTGTTTGTACTCTGAGCGGCACATTTGTGTGAAGTATCGTAAGTGCCATTTTTTATGGTATCACGTTTTCGTGGTACTTTTTGAACATGCCTGTTTTAAGTACACTCCGAGGGATGTGCTGTCTTGGAAATGGTACCACATATAGGTTAAACGAATCTCAGCCGGCTCCCCCAGAGGGGACCCCTAATCACGATATGTATGTGAAATTTGGCCTTCCCCCTATACTGTACAGTAAATTATGGAACAAATATACCAAATCTGATCCCGAGTTGCAATGGCCACTACATGGGTCGTTTGATTTACGAAAGGTTCAGTTTGTGGAGCAGTGTTTGTTTCAGCGTAGGTCTAGACAGGATATGTTTGATTGTGTGCGAATGTGGGAGAAAGCAGTGCGTGAACGAATGAAGCGTGAGATTGCCTTGGCGGAAAAAGAGCAGCGCAAGGCTGCTCGAGATAAAGCTTTACAGCTGGAGGAGAAGGAGGCGCAGGAGAAGAAAGAGAGGGAGGCACGGGAACGTAATTTGCAAACGACCGGTCAATTTCCTATTCGACGTCCGCTTTATCCTGTCCTTACTAACGAAACTGATGATTTTTCATTACTAGATCGATCTCCGCCTCCGTATGTTCAGCCTACGGCCCCGTCCGAGGATTCCGGTGATGACAGTCAGGATAAGACGAGTAAGAGGTTAACTGCGCAGAGAGCTTCAGACTTGCGAGGGTTTGCTAGGAAATTGAATTTGAATAGAATTACTTTGTCAGAACTTAATGCTGAAAGAAAAATGTGGTCGGAACGAGAACAGATGTGTTTTTTAAGTACTTTTGCGGATGAAGTTATTGAGCGGTTTCGTAAGAATTCAGAGGAGTTAGAACCTAAGGATGTATCAGTTTTTCATGAGCAAATGCGTAAAGGTTTATTTGATATTTCAGATGCGGATAACTTTTCCCAACGATTGGTCCAGCTACGGGATGAGGCGTCCAGATTGCGGGAAGCACAAAAAAAGGCCGAGGAGGAGTTGCCAGGGCCGACGGGATCCACCAAAGAGTGTTCTATCTTTGGAGCAGATAAGAGTTCTAAAGTGCATGTTATGCCTATGCGTGAAGCTGCACCTTTGTATGTTCCCCCTAAGGGGCAAGGTACAGACGATGATAAAACGTCCGCAAATGCGAAAGGGTATTTTATATATAATTGGGTGTATACGCCTTGGAACAGAGCGGATGTTATGGCATTGAAAAATGCTTTACCCGATCCCCGTAAAAATCCAGCAGCTTTTTATGAAGTGGTGGAGGGGGCTATTTCCTCTTGTGTTATGACTCTTGTTGATATAGATCTTTTCTTTGGATTAATTCTTCCCCCTGATATGTGGAGAGCGATTCGTAAGTTTGATGATCAAGCAATGTTTGGGGCAACGTGGAGAGATATAGGCCAGGCTGATTTAGACAGGGAGCCTGCATGCAAACCATGCCGGTTGATTTTAGATCTTCCAACAGCTATTTTGAATAAATTAAAAACTCTTGTTCCCCCTAAAAAGATTGATTGGACTATGCTTGCTTCGTGCAAACAGAAGCAAGATGAATCGGTATCTGACTTCTTCACACGTTTTGAAGAAGCGTTTCATGATTACAGTGGGCAATCGTTAACAGATGATACGGGTAGGCATCTGTTTGTAGATAAGTACGTGGCTAATCTCCTACCGGAGATTGCAAAAAGATTGAAAACAAGTGAAAGTTCCTGGACCACAGCGACCCCTGCGTCTTTGTTAACTATGGCTCAGTATTACGAGCGGCAGGAAATAGAGGCTAAAGAAAGTGTTGATAAGAAAACGAAGGAATTGAAAACGAAGGTGATGTTGGCACAGGTTCGTGGTGCGGAATCTAGAGGGAATGATAGAGGCAGGCGAGGAGGGGGTAATGCGTCGTATGGTCGTACTGACATTGCTGAGGACCAATGCGCTTACTGTAAAGAGTTTGGACATTGGGCTGATGATTGCCCGGTGCTTTGTGAGCAGCGTTGTCAGTGTGGTCGAGGAAGTGGAAGGTCGCGGAATAGTTATTCGGGAGCAAGAGGTGGCGGTGGTGATCGTGGTAGGTTTGAAGCGAGGGGTCGTGGTCAGGATGAACGAAACACCTTTGATCGACGGAATCAGTATCAGATATCGGAAGGTGAAAATGTGGAGACTCAGGATTATGTGCATGCATAGGATTGCGTAGGATGGGGTGTGGAATCGGTTGAAGTGCCAGTAGATCAAAGAGGTCCATATGTATCAGCGGGCATTTTGAGTTCTACTGATCAGTTTTTAGTTGACACAGGAGCTACTCGTAGTGCTTTGTCTAAAAACTTGGTTCCAAGGGCTCCCCTGTCTGGCGAAACGATAACATGTATAGGGTTCGATGGCACACCCTCTCCAAGCCCATTATCACAACCTCTTGCATTTTGTATTGACAAATTTTTTAGTTTTTGTCCATTTTTGTTGTCTCCCCACACTCCAGATAACATTATGGGCATTGATTTGCTCAAATATTTTCGAGCAACGATACGCTGCGCTCCTGAAGGAGTGCGCGTTATTTTGAATGATAATTACCCAGATTCAGGCAGATTTTGTACCATGAAGGAAATTAAAGCATTAGCCTCTCTCCCACACACGTTATGGGCGACCTCGGATACGGATGTGGGACAGATGCTCATCCCGCCTATTCTAATTACTGTCAAGGAGGGAGTACTTTTGCCACGTGTACCGCAGTACAAGATATCTAGGGAAGGTGAAATTGCCCTGACGCACATCGTTCAGGATTAGATTACTGCAGGATTAGTGGAGGAAGTTCCTTACAATGTCTGCAACAGCCCTATTCTTCCGATCCTTAAAAAAGACACTGACGACAAAGTCTATCGATTTATTATTGATTTGAGAGAAATTAACAAAATTGTCATTCCCCGGTACCCGGTGGTGTCTGATATCACGACATTACTTACCTTGGTCCCCCCAACTGCAACGACCTTCTCTGTTATTGACCTTAAAAATGCGTTCTTTTCCATTCCCATCCATCCTGACAGCAGATACCTATTTGGCTTCACGTTAAATAATAAATCGTATAGATTTTGTCGTGTTCCTCAAGGTTACACAGAGAGTCCTAGCATTTATAGCCAGGCTTTGAAAAGACAGCTCGATTCATTTGAATTGCGATCTGGAGTAGCTCTTATTCAATACGTTGATGACCTCCTATTGGCTGCAGACACCTATGCACAATGTGAGGAGAGTACACCTGCCTTGCTCTCCTTTTTGGCTCAGCATAATCATAAAGTTTCTAAGAAGAAGATACAATACTGTAGACCAAAGGTGACCTACCTCGGTCATCTTTTGTCTAAGGAGGGGCGTGCATTAACATCTGATCGAATTCAAGCGATTTTAGATACACCAGTCCCCCGCACTCAGAGAGATGTACGCGCCTTCATAGGATTAACGTCCTTTTGTATACAGTGGATCATGGGGTTTTCGCACATTATCAAACCTTTGTTAGCGTTATTGTCCAAAACTACACCAATGCCTCTTGAATGGACAGATGAATGTGAGACTGCTTTTGATCAATTGAGACAAGCCCTTTGCTCTGCACCCGTGTTAGGTACACCAGATTACACAAAGATTTTCACGTTGTACGTGCACGAGAAAGATGGGTGCGCGTTATCAGTGTTAGTGCAGACACACGGGGATAAGCAGAGGCCATGTGCGTATTTCTCAGCCATTCTTGATCCTGTAGCGCGAGGGTTACCTGGGTGTTTCCGAGCGGTTGCAGCAACAGCAGTAGCTATACAGCAGAGTGAGGGAATAGTTTTGTCGCACAAACTGTTGGTGCTAGTTCCCCATGCAGTGGATGCCCTGCTAAATCAAACGAAAACACAGTATCTCACGAGCGCACGTTTAACAGGATATGAGCTCACACTTCTGGCGCCACATATCACACTTGAAAGATGCGCTACCCTGAACCCTGCCACTTTATTGCCATATCCGGTTGATGAGGGCCAAGAGGAAAAGCACCATGATTGTGTTTTCCTGACCGAAGAACAAACAAAGGGTTGTGTCGACTTACAGGATATGCCACTTCCAGATGTGGATGGGGAACTGTGGGTTGATGGATCGAGTTTGAGGCTGCCAGATGGCACAACTTCTGCAGCATATGCGATCACGACACTTAAGACGGTGGTAGAAACAGCACGAATACCACAGAAATCGGCCCAAGCAGCGGAGCTGATAGCTTTGACAAGAGCCTGCGAATTGAGTGCTGGCTTATGTGTGAACATCTACACAGACAGCCGGTACGCCTTCGGAGTAGCGCATGTCTTTGGCCTACTCTGGAGAGAGCGTGGGTTTTTGACTTCGCATGGAGTACACATTATGCACGGAGAGCTAGTGCGTGATCTCCTAAACGCGTTACTTTGTCCAAAGAAAGTGGCGATAATCAAATGCAGTGCACATAAAAAGATTACCGACAAAGTGGGACAAGGCAATGCTTTTGCAGACAGTATAGCAAGACAAACAGCTATGTCACGAAACGACTCCCCCATGTATGTAGTGAAGTCGCAGGCCGAGCGATGGCATGATGCTAGAGCAGAGATATTAGACATTCAGAAATCAGCGACTGAAGCAGAACTTGTAACATGGGCAGCAGAGGGGGTGCTGGATGATGAGGGTTGTTGGAGAAGCAAGGATATGGAACAATGGAAATTGCCTGCAGTTTACTTGCAAGCGATGGTCCAGATGACACATGGGTTGGCACATGTTGGAGCTCTTGCGATTACTCGATTGTTAACACGAGTTTGGGAGCATCCTGAGATTGCCAACGCGGCTAAGAGAGTAGTGCAGACCTGTTTGATATGTTTACAGCACAATCCTGCAAAAGGGAAGCATACTCCGAAAGGAGGGTACGTTCCACCTTCTGCACCATTCGAGGTACTACAAATGGATTACATCCAGCTTGAGCGTTGCAATAACCTTAAGTATGTCTTAGTGGTGGTATGTGCTTTTAGCAAATGGGTTGAGGCCTTCCCCACGAAAGATAATACAGCTTTGACAACGGCTAAGGTTTTGCTCAAAGAGTACTTCCCTCGATATGGAGTTTGCAAATTTTTGTGGAGCGATAATGGTCCTCATTTTGTTGGGAAAATTGTGGAATATGTGTTGAAAGGATTGGGGATTCAGCAAAAGTTCCATGCTGTGTTCCACCCTCAGTCAGCAGGTCTTGTCGAACGGTACAATGCCACTTTGAAACTAAAGTTGGCTAAGATTGTGGCATCCACGTCTTTGAAGTGGCCGGATGCCTTGCCGTTAGCGTTACTCTCTATTAGATCAGTGCCCCACTCTCGAACTGGCCTCACACCTTATGAAGTGGTGTTTGGAAGGCCAATGAATATATGGGGAGTTCCTAAGCCGCGATTATTACATGATGTGCCTTGTATAATGATGAACGATTATTTGGCACGATTAACAAATGATTTACTTTCCATTCACCAACAGGTTCGAGAGGCGCTCCCTGACAATTCCATTGGAGAAGCTCACAATCTTCGTCCTGGTGATTTTGTGATGGTCAAATCCTTCGAGAGAGCGAACAGCTTGGAACCGAGGTGGCGTGGCCCCGAGCAAGTCCTGCTTGCAACTCGAACGGCTGTGCGAGTGACCAACAGGAAGCGGTGGATGCATTCAACTCAATGTCGTCGTGTCTCTCCGGACCTGGTGAATCCTACTGTGCTATCGGACTACAGAGATATCTTGGACGAGGAAAAGAGCCCAGCTGTGACGTCGGCCGAATCGGAGGGAGCCTTCCCGGACCACACTGTTTCTGGACGACAACGATACAATCTGCGGCCACGATAGGAGGAAGATTTTTTTTTGGTGCGAGACTGGTTGAGTTACCGCTCTGGAGTTTGTGAAACGGAAGCCGGGAATCTCAAGGGGGGGGGATCAGTTCTGCCAAGAGTAGCAACACCCGTCTTGACCCCGGAGAAGAAAACAACGGCTACCTCGGAGCTCAGCACTCACATTTTTATTTTTTAGTTGTATATTTGAGACATTGTGAACTCTTTTGAACTATGGCGTCTTCTGCATCACGAGATAAAAGAATTCTTGGTGCTATATTGTTTGTATTGACAATTGTGGTGATAGCAGTGATAGCCTGGGTAGTAGAACTTGTGGTACCTGTACGAGAACATTTGCTGCCGACTACCCCGGCTCCATCTGAACATTTTCATTTCACCTTACCCTATCATGAAGAACGGCACCGACAAACTTACTTGAACAATAGCTTCATTCAAATTTTGCATCATACTCACAATATGACGAACACTTCTAACTGTTGGGTATGTGGGATGTTGCCTGGACATCAGAAGAAAGGAGGCACACCGCTTATCCCGCTCCCTTTTTCCCACAATGGTTCTTGTAATGCCTGGTATACTCTTCTGTTCACTTTGCGATGGCCAACAAAAGGGGGGGTGCTTTTCCGTTTAAATAAAATATGTTATCATGATCGGGATGGTTATCCACAAGCTGAGGGTACTCGATTCGAATGGGAGGAGTACCGCCCTGATAACGTGTCTACACCTCGAATTTACAGTAACCAACGGAACATTAACATGTCTAACTCTCACGCTATTAATGTTATAGATACTAAGGCTGATCTCTGTATACGAAATAAAGGCACAATCCCGGTTGGCAAAAGTGAATGTAACACCACACTTACCTTTGACAGTCCGAATGGCATCTCGTTTGTAGCATCCCGAAATACATACTTCATCTGTGGTAATAAAGGTTATCGTCGTCTCCCGTTAGGATGGTTAGGCACGTGCTATATCTCTTTTGTATTGCCCCCTGTATTTATCGCCCCACCAATGTACCATAATGATTACGTCTTATACCATGATTTTGTGCTGAACAGAGTTAAAAGAGCTGTAGTCCTTGAAGACATTGACCAAACCGATACTGCACTGCAACAATATGTGGATTTTAATTTGAGTTTGTTTTCCTTTGTGGGAGCTGCTCTAAACAGTCGAAAGATACGACGATTGACCCGTGTTGTTGAGGCTGTTGCTAATGATACTGCTTTTGCATTGGGAAATATATCTGAAGAACTTCAAATATCTAGAATTGTAACGCTCCAGAACCGGATGGTTCTAGGTGTAGTTCTAGCTGATCGAGGGGGGGCATGCCGAATTATCGGAAGTAGCTGCTGTGTTTACGTGCCAGACAATTCACCATCTGTATATGATGCCATATCTAAATTGCATAAAATTGCTGCGAGATACATCCGGACAATGGTACATGGACCTTTTCGGGGTGGTTCTGGTCAATGCTTAGTACATGGGGCTGGAAGCTACTGACAATTTTATGTATCATAGTTGGGATATTATTCTTCTTATGTTTATGTATACAATGTGGCCCTGCATTATGTTCTATGTGTTTATCAGCTTGTATTCCATCCAGACGAGCTTTTGCCCGAATTGAATCAATGCTTCATAAAGAAGTGGCCCAGATTATGTCGATCGATATAGAAGATGAGTATCCTGACTATGTCCATTATGAGGTAGCTTCAGCTAAACGCTAAAAGGGTCGTCTGTCGTAATTTGACGATGGCTGGGTTAGCGCTTAGCTTTGCTACACGTTATTATCCTTATCTTGGCCTTACTTGAAAACGCCATTTTGAATGTTACGGCGGCCATTTTAGAGAATGAGCCGCCTCGTGGCCTGTGTGCCCTTTAGTCCTTTGTCCGTGCCACTGACCACTTGAGTTTGCCCAGCAACAGGCTATTTTTAGTAACGGTCAAGCCCGCACATGCGCAGTTCCGATTGACCAGTCACCCCTTAGGAATGTTCCGCCAAACTGACCAGTGGTGTTGTAACCCCTCCCATGAGTTGGCTGTGTTCCAAAAATGACCATATATGTACCGAAAACTCTGTAACCATGTACCGCCTACCTTTCTTATGTTTGAAAATTGTATAAAAGAAGGACTCGCACCGATGTTCGGTGTGATACTTCTTGCATTGCCGAAGGGTGCTGTAGGAATGTACCACCACCCCATGGGGTCTTAATAAACTTGTCTTTTGCATTGTCTACTTTCCGTGCCAACAGTTCTTACGGTGTAGTGGGTATTCTGTGGAGTATGTAGGCCTGAAGAACCCAATACCACAACTGGGCATCCCCAAGGTGAAAGCCAGGCATCTCGCTGCGAGGGGCCGTTGTGGAGATTAAGCAAGCTATTGCCCAGAGTTACAGAGTGGGACTCTATGATTGGAATAGGCACCGAGGCGAGAATTGTCAGGTCCTGGGAAATTTGAGCCCAAGACCCACCGAGGCGGGGAATTGAACCCTGGTCCGGGCGAGACCTCTGCATCAGGGTCTGCCGCTCCTACCACTTGAGCCACACTTCTCTTGGAAAGCTTGGGGGGGGGTATTCATCAAGAGATGGCTGAGATAAAGGGGGTCCCAAAACACATGTTCCCCATTCATTTTTCCATAAGAACTTTAGACAAAGCCACAGCCCAAAACACTGAACTAAGGGCCAGATGTATCAAGGCTTTTGCGACTCGCAAAGGCCGAAATTTGCAGAATTTTGACCTTTGCGACTCGCAAACGGCCTTTTTGCATTTTTTCATATGTATGAAAAAAATCGCAATTTAAGGAATCGCAATAATGTGCGATTCCTTATTTTGCTATAGCATTTAAGGAATCGCAAATTTTGCGATTCCTTAAATGATATGTATGTAACATTTTGAAATTGCGATTTTGTGTTAAGAATTCGCAAATTACCACCAACTTGTAGTTAATGGTAATTTGCGATTTCTTTTAAAAAGGCCCTATTTGGCATTTCTAAGGGTGGCATGTGAGGCACATACATGCCCATAGGCATGTATGTGCGCCACATGCACACACATGTAAATTTAAGGGGTACAGCAGGGTGTCTTTGAGACACCCCTGCACCCTTGAAATAATTCTCAAATTGCGATTAGCTAATTGCGAATTCGCAATTTGAGAATTATTACACTATCATTCCTTTGGGCCTCCTGGCCCATAGGAATTCATTGGAAATTATTCTTTATTTGCGAATTCGCAAAATGCGAATTCGCAAATAAAGAATAATAAGGAATCGCTAAAAATAGCGATTTTGTACATACACTCCATTTTGCGAATTCTAAATAGCGATTCGCAAAAAATCGCTATTTAGAAATCGCAAATCGGATTCTTGATACATCTGGCCCTAGATATCCAATGAAAGAAAACAGATGAAAATGACAGTGACAATGAAACATTTGAAAGTAAAAAACACTGATATAGTTATCTCTAGTAACTTGATCCCTAAGGTAATTACAGCTCCTGCACATATTACATCACTCATGACATGTTCTGTAACATTATTGATAACATCACTGCAACATTTGAAATGACATCATTGATGAGGCAATACTATTCATGGCGGTTCACAAGTTATAGTAACATTAGGGTGCAAGTTTTAATTACTAGAAATAACTAACTGGTGAATTTCAGTGGATTGTTTTTAGTTTAAAACATTACATTGTAATTTTCATGTAATTATTATCATGCTTTAAGCTTTGTTTTTTCGGTTAATAGATATATATTCAAAGAGATGCTCCTTCTTTGTTTAAAAAAAAGAGATGTTCTGGCACTCCAGAACTTCTGTTTTGCGATTAGCAGATCCAACTTTAGCACTACAAACCCAAAATGCATGAATTAATTGAGAAAAAAGCTTTCTTGTCCATTGGGTATAATTTATTTTAAATTTCGCTCCATAGCTTTAACTGAAGTTTGTAATGCTAATTTCTCGAAACCTACTGAAGAAATATACACCTATTCAAAAAACGGCACTTACCTGAGTAAAGTTTAAATTTCAATTCAAGTTTAGAGCCATTGCATTCAGGGTATTTTCCTGTAGCAAAGAGCAAAGATTCTCATGCAAATTGAAATGGGAAGCACTGCTTTTTAGGTCTCGGCTAGCGTAGGCTGCGCACATGCGCAGTCTCGCTGGTTAGGTCTCGGCTAGCGTAGGCTGCGCACATGCGCAGTCTCGCTGGTGAGATTTAATGTCTCTGAGTAGCGAGGCTAAGCCCCGCCCCTCTTCTCCATTGGCTCGCCTCCTAAACGGCGGCCAGCCATTGGAGAAGAGGTCCCAGTGACGTTCTTCTTTGCCTCTAAGTCCCGTCTTTTTCGGATTGGGGGGGCGTGTTTTTGACTTTCTTTCTACCTAGTGACGTTCTCAGTCAAAAACACGCCCCTCAGTCTGAAAAGGACGGGGCTTAGAGACAAATGGCGAGCGCTTGTTTCAATTTTCTTGCGTTGTGAATAATGTTTTTTTTCACGCTTTTGATTTGCTGCGCGTAATTTTTGTTACCGCCCTTGCAGTTTTTGCAGCCCGCCCATCGAGACAAGCACGGCATCTTGATTTCATCACACTGCCTGCATGCCCAAGTCGGCTCTCTGATTCGTTGACAACTACCAAATAAACAATACCATTGGTGTTGCTTATTAACCAATCAGAGGCCCGACTGGCGCGTGCAGGCAGCTTAAGCAAGACAATCTGTAGACTCGCTGTGACTCACCCTGCCCGGGTACGCACTATGCAGCCCGGTGAGCCTGGGAAAGGTGCCTGCCGCTTCATCTCTACACTGCTGGGCGTGCTTTGAGGAGCCATGCCATTGCCGCCGTCTCTGCTGGGAGACCCGTGAGCTGCTCCCCCCTCTCGCAGCATGAGGGCCCCCGCACTGCCCCGTGGACCTTTCTGCACCTTATATTAACAGAACTGGGATCGCACTCTTCAGCCTGGTGAACCTGGGAAAGGCGCCCGCCGCCTCATCTCCACACTGATGGGCGTCAAGTCGGCTCTCTGATTCGTTGACAACTACCAAATAAGCACTACCATTGGTGGTCCTTATCAACCAATCGGAGAGCCAACTGGCGCCTGCAGGCAGTGTGAGCAGACACACTGTAGACTCACTGTGTTCCACCCTGCCCCGGTTCGCACTCTGCCTCCTCTCCACACTGCTGGGCGTGCGGTGAGGAGCCACACCATTGATGCCGTCTCTGCTGGAAGGAGACCCGTGAGCTGCCCCTCTCCTCGCAGCCTAAGGGCCCCCTCTCTGCCCGGTTACATTCTGCACCTTTTTCTAACAGAACTAGGAAACTGCAAACTTTGTGCAAAGCGCTTTACAAAAATCAAAGTACTATTATCATTATAGTGTTTGATGTTCAGCTCGTGAAAACGACTTTACGCCATACAAAAAAAAACTTCTACAAATTCAGGAACCATTTACAATACCTGCAATTTGCCGTGTCCATGGAATGTCTCCATGGTCGGTCCGTACTCGTGCACTGCCGTGGCTGGGACACAGGAAAAGAAATAAGTGGGGGCGGGGTAGTGCCAGAATGCCTTTATGGTGAGCCCAGCTGGGCGTGAATTTTGCAAAACTCCCTGTGCCATCGACAAACAGATCAGGGAATCGGATTAAAGCAATGAAAACGATACATCCAAAAACATTTAGCGAAACATAACATCTCCGTAAGGGATACGAGGTCACCCTCTCCTCAGGAGAATGGCAGTGCTGCCAGCGCGTCATCTGTTGCAGGTTCCATGAGTCGAGAACCCGATTCGTCGGTCTCGGCTCTGATAGAAGCCACGTACGTTCTGGGAGCGCTGCAGGCGGCGGCACTCCCAGAACTTAGTCATTCTGCTGAATCTAGTTCTGCTGATCAATGTTGGAAGAATGCTCTGTGCGAAGGCCTGATTCCAGGAGAAGGACACTTGGAGCCGTGACAAATAAATATGCAGGGAAGTGAAAAGCCCGTTGCTGTCCTGCTCCGTGCAAAGCACGCAGGTTAACGCCCAGGACATATGAACTGTTCTCAATTTGTTGCAGAAGGCACCAGTATCTGTATCTGTGCGAAGGGCCCTGTTCTTGCTCTCTTACAGGCGCGCGCAGCGAACCAGGTGACGGCTTCAGAGGTTTTAATTCTGTTCCGAGCGATCGTAATGGAAATGTAGATCGCATTAGACTTACTGCATGTCACCCCATTTTCCGGGCAGTCAGCAGTACCTGTCATGCTCTCGTGCCCTGCTGGGATTCACGTATTGTAGGTGGCCGAGATCAGCACGTGCGGGAAACTCAGATAATGATTGAAAAACAGAGAAGTGAAACTAACACCCCTAAACGCGCATACCACACTATTCCTTTTAGCTAATACCTTATATTAAAATGTTTTAAATACCTACTAAGTCAGGTACACATATTAAAATGAACTAACATATCTGGTAATTCCACGTTTGAATAGCGCTACAGAAGGTAGGGTGGACAGTGGATAACACGAAGAAACCACTAACAGATGAAGCATTTACATTTCTTTTTTTCTTATTAAGGGAAAGCAGAGACTGTCTTGCTTCAAAATAAATTATTAGTTACAGGCTTGGACAGAATAACCTGTGTGCTTGGTTGGTCATTCCGGGTCTTGCTATGTGGACAGCTTGAAAGACGAGAGGACAGAGAATATATGGACCCCTCCAAGGTTAATGCTTCTAATCTGGGCTTGAGCTCATCACAAATATTGTGATCTCAGAAACGGATCACTGAAATATTAACAACGGACAATATATCGACTTGCCAAAATATTGTTGACAAATTATCGACAACAATAATATCGAGTTCCTATACTTATTTAACAAACTACTAAAATATCGACTTTTAAATATCGATTATACAAAATATCATATTCACTAATATAGACAACCAATATATCAACAACTAATATATCGTTTTTTACCAAAATAAACGTAACACTACAAAAATATCGTCAGCTAAAATATTGAGCACAAAAATATCGTCTTTTGATGAATATCGACTTACAATTATAAACATTCTATATGTTAAATACAATAAAAATCTTCTTGTAAAATACATTAGACAATCCTAAATAAAGATAACATATAAAATAACATTTTTTTGATACATTTATATGTGGTAAAAAATTTTCAACATATCATGACAACATTGCAATTAAAAAATAAATATTTCTAAAACATTCAACATATATTATGACATTATTATTTCTTTTATTTCAATTACATTATATAACTAACGAGCTTTAATGCAGAACACTTCACAGATCACCATTCCCACATCAACAAACAAACCAATTAAATGTAAAAAAATTCAAACTAGCCAATAAAATGCTCCCTTTCTTAAAACATCCAATAAAATGAAAGATCACAAAAAATTAACACTATAAAAGGAGTACATACCTACTACCATTTGTTGCTCCTAACTCTATAGAAAGAAGAAGGCAACACTTTGACGAATTGGTTCCTGATTAATCTACATAACTAATCCTGATTGCTACCAAATTAATAAAGTAAGTTAATCTTTGTTTTTATTATACACAAGTACTATACTAAAAATGTTACTATATCTCCTAAATGTTGAAATAACTTTAATTTCTGTCATGCAACATTTCTCATATAGACATCTCCTAAACACATCCAAAAACCTGCGCCTATTTCTTCACCACTAATTACTGATTGTAAGTATGTGTAAATGTTCTCTAATACACCAACTGCTGTTGTTAGAAACTATTTTCTAATAGCCATTCTTTATTTACTCTATCTTCTTAACAGATAATCAGAAAACATCCTATTTCTACTCTACTAGATTGAAAGGCTACACAAGTTAAACAAGTAAGTATATGTGTACTTTTCCTAAAAGGCCCTAAAATAGTAAAACAATTTTGTAAGCACTATTTCTTGCATATTCTATCTTCCTTACAGATATTCTAAAGACATCCTACATCTACTATACCAAAGGCAAAGAATACACATTTTAAAAATGTAAGTATATTTTTAAAATTCCTACAAAGCCCTAAAATGCTAAAGCTATCTTCTAAACAGCATTTTATTTTTATTCTATCTTCTCTACAGATATTCTGATTACATCGTACATCTACTCTACCTACAGCAAACACTACACAATTTAAACAAGTAAGTATATGTATTTTCTTCCGTAAAGTCTCTAAAATTATAAATCTATTTACTAATAAACTGTTATTGTTTATTGTATCTTCTATACAGATATTCACATTTCATCCTTCATCTACTCCAACAAAGACAAACACTCAACAATTTAAACAAGTAAGTATATCTAATAATGTACTAAAAAACCCTAAAAAGCAAATTTGAATACAGCTTAGTCCTAAAAAAACTATAATCCTTTTTCAAAAATTGCTTATCATGTTTTACTTTTCCTACCAACAGGAAAACAAGAAGAACATACAAAAAATAAATTGAAAACACAGTTTCTGCATTTTTCATAACTAGATTTACCAACTGTAAGTATAAATAATGAAATATAAATGTGTAAAACACAAACATAAATATTTTAGATTTAAATCTGTTTCTTTCTACTCTTTCCTAGAACAAGTAATACAAAATGACTGAAGGTGCAGAATTTGTAATGTCACAGAAGAATAAATTATTGTTATGTTATATGGGGTATGTTTATAATCAGGAAAGACAAAGTGGAAGAAAAGTATTCTGGAAATGTACCAAATACTACTCAAACAAATGCTTTGGGAGGGCTACTACAGAAGAGACAAATGTATTATCTACCAGGGAACACAATCACCCCCCAAATGTCACAGAGATAGAGATAAGGGATGCTTTGGAAAGCATAAAAACTGCTAGCACACAGAGTGACAAACCTACCACACAAATCCTAAAAGAAGAACTGTTAAAAATTCCAGCCCATGCTTCAGGTCAGCTACCCTCAATTGACTCCCTTAAACGCACTATAGCACGCACTAAAAGACTAACTACCACAATACAACCTAACCCTACTACCTTTGAAGAAATTGTTATTTCCCCAGAAATGAGCGTTACACACAGTAATGAAAAATGTATTTTTTTTTACAATGAAAGCACCACCAACAGAATAATTATGTTTCCAACAGCAACAAATAAAAAAAAAATACAATGCGACCAATGGATGATGGATGGGACTTTTAAACCATGTCCCAAACCTTTTTATCAGCTATATTCCATACATGGATTATACGATCACTACAATATCCCTTTTATTTACTGTTTGTTACCTAACAAACAGCAAAATACATATATTGAAATATTAAATGTTATCAAAAATGAAATCAATAATTATTTTCCCCAAAAAATAATTATTGATTTTGAGCTAGCTATGATAAATAGCATTTTGAAAACATTTCCCCACACAGCAATCCAAGGTTGCTACTATCACTTCAATCAAAGTATATGGAGACATCTCCAGAAATCCACCTTAAGCATTCAATACTCAACTGATAGTAGCTTTGCATGGTGCACAGACAAAATATCGACTCCAAAATATCGACTGGACATAATATCGAGTTTTAAATATAGACTGGACAAAATATCGACTGGACATAATATCGACTACAAAAATATCGTTTTTCAGGTAAGTGAAGTAATATCGACTGTGTAAAATATAGATAGCAAAAATATCGAATTTTTAATAATATATAATATTTTATAGTGTATTTTAATGTAATAATATGTGTGAAAAGTGTGTATTAATGTTATAAAATATTTTATTACATGAATTTTGTTTTTTTAATAATTGCGTAATGTAATTCTGTAGCGGGTTGTGGGTTTATAGGGGAATAGGGTGGGAAGTAATTTAATAATAATTAATTAATTAATATATGTTTGTAAATATTTATAAATAATAATTAATTGATAATTAATTAATAATAATTAGTTAATTAATTTATATAATTTTGTACATATTTTGTATTAGTAATTAATTGGTAATTAATTAATTATAATTAGTTAATTACATTAATTAGAGTACATTTTAATATATATTATTTTTTGTTATTGTTAAGTAATTAATTGGGAAAAAATAATATTAATTATTAAAATAATTACAGCTAATGTGCTAATATATTTACTTTATTATTATCGTTAATTAATAATTATTTGGTAATTAAATAATATTGATACATTTTGGGTAAAGGAGTATTTTTAGGGTTCAGGGTCAGTTTTCAGTTTTTGGGTAAAGGGACATTTTTAGGGTTCAGGGTCAGTTTTCAGTTTTTGGGTAAAGGGGCATTTTTAGGGTTCAGGGTCAGTTTTCAGTTTTTGGGTAAAGGGGCATTTTTAGGGTTCAGGGTCAGTTTTCAGTTTTTGGGTAAAGGGACATTTTTAGGGTTCAGGGTCAGTTTTCAGTGTTTGGGTAAAGGGGCATTTTTAGGGTTCAGGGTCAGTTTTCAGTTTTTGGGTAAAGGGACATTTTTAGGGTTCAGGGTCAGTTTTCAGTTTTTGGGTAAAGGGACATTTTTAGGGTTCAGGGTCAGTTTTCAGTTTTTGGGTAAATGGGCATTTTTAGGGTTCAGTGTCAGTTTTTAGTTTTTGGGTAAAGGGGCATTTTTAGGGTTCAGGGTCAGTTTTCAGTTTTTGGGTAAAGGGGCATTTTTAGGGTTCAGGGTCAGTTTTTAGTTTTTGGCTAAAGGGGTATTTTTAGGGTTCAGGGTCAGTTTTGGGTTTTTGGGTAAAGGGGTATATTTTAGGGTTCAGGGTCAACAAATAAGATTGTAAAAAATTATTTTTATTATTTTCATTTATTATTTAATTATTATAATTTAATTTAAGTATTTTTAAGTATATTTTAGTAATTAAAATTTAATATTAATTTAATTTAACACTGTTTTTAATAAAGTCGATATTTTTTACATCTATATTATTGTTAACGATATTTTGTACTCGATATTTTTGTACTTACCTGTTTGTAGATACAAACTCGATATTTTGACTGTCGATATTTTGTCCACGATATTTTGGCAAGTCGATATTTTGTCCCTCGATATTATTTCAGTGATCCGCTTGGCATACCAAATAAAGAAATTGATAGCACTAGCCTATGTTCCAGTTACTGATGTAGTGGAAAACTATAACTTACTTATTGACAGCACATACTACAAAAAGTATGAAGAAAAACTGGCCCCACTATTAGACTATTTTGAAGATACTTGGGTGGGAAGGTTACATAGATCTGGGCACCGACGCCAACCCAAATTCCACATACCTTGGTGGAATGTATTTCTAAGCACATTAAACCAAGAGGCAAAAACTAATAACAGTGTTGAAGGGTGGCACAATGCATTCCAAGCTACCACTAGCAGAGCCAAACCCACCTTCAATAACCTAATAGAAGCTTTACAAAAAGAACAAAGCTACCAGGAGCTAAGGATAGAACAATCTGTTACAAAAATAGGACCTAAACTCACAAAACAAACCAAACAAATGTTCAGACTCCTGCAAAGCCAAGTGACACTATACCCTTCAACCAGAGGACTAGAGTACCTATCACTAATAGCTAAAAGCCTACTATAAAGTTTCAGACCAAAAATAGCAGTATCTTATGATAATCATTTAAAATGTTAAAATAATTACCATTTGGTTTTGAAAATAAATAATACATATTTGTTTAACATATGAATATCCTTTTTTAAATCATTTGGTTGACAAATATGCAATATTTATTATAACATCAAACGTGGCAATGACAAAAAATTCGACATTTCACACCCAAATAAAATTATGTAAAAATACTTACAATTTATGTAGCAGAAGAAGACATAATCCAGCCACATATAATCCATAGAAGCCCTTACAATCCAGTGCAAATGCAATGTTAGAAACCCTCAAAAACCCGAAAATCATTAACATGGGTAAAAAACGCTCCAGGAAATCCCGATAAAACAAGTGTGGACACTTTTACATTTAAAGTGATATACACACACCTTAGTAAAAATCTGTTACGCATATAATTCTCCCAATCCAATGCACACCCTACAAAAACCGGCAAAGTAGTAAAATATTACTATTTTCGCTCCAAGAAACGCGTACTAAACAAAGTGTATTGAATTCATTTAAAATATGAACATACACATACGTAGTTTTAAAAAAATAAGACTATGTTCTCCTAATGCATTCCAAACGAACAACCATAAAAACCCGAAAAATAGTAAAAAAAATTCAAAATCGCTCCAGGGAATCACAAAAAAAGGAGAGAAATGTTACTAAATTACATTTCTGAGTAATACACTTGTTTTCTCCAAAATACAAAATGCATCCTTCCATGGAATTATACTGCGAAGTTCCGGAACCTGTAAAAAAGCATACATAACGAAACCCACCCACAGAAACCCCAAACATTTCAAAATACACATTAAAATTAATGTAAAACTTTAAAAACACATATACTAAGCATTAAATAACACTAGGTCTGAAACATACACAACGCCTCCATAACAACGAAATTTCACCTAATACATACCAAAACCACGACTACATACACACAATAACACTACACACTTCGATTATACCCTCAAGCACTACTACTCTGTAAGAAATATTAGTTTTAAATCACCTTACCTTTCTCTACGCGAAGCAGCTTCCAACCGTGAACTTTTCCAGTCCGGAATGAAGCAAAATAACCTTACGCAGTAAAAAAGTAGTCCCCTTAAACCATATTAGTAACGTAAACATAGTAAATACAATGTTCTAATAAGAAACACAATACATACCCATACTTATAATGTATAATTAAATTATGTAAGACAAATTTACAATTTAATTAGCTTAAATATCCGTTCTTTATTAATATTAAATAATTATTTTATAATATTATTTATTAATAATACTTTTTAAAATTGTAAACATTGTAATAAGTATAAAGTAATTATTAAATGTTTATTTATATTTATTATAATTATTTTTATCTTTTTTTAAGTTAATATAGATAATTATAGCATTTGTAAATTAATAATATTAATAAATAATAAATATTATTTATTTTTATTAATATAATATAAAAATGTCAATAGTAAATAAATACTATTACAACTATTACATTGAGTTAGTATTTGCAGAATGTATATTTCTTTGTTTGAAATAAATGTTATAATTAGTTAACATTGTACATTAATTTTAATAATATAAATGATTCATTATTATTATTAATTATTATAACCATGTATGTAAAAAATAAAAATTTATTCAGAAACATGATATCCAACTAAGTCATTATTTAACAATTAGATTTTTTATTAGGAATTATGTTTGTTTCCAAAACAATTGTAAACATATCACAATAATGAATGTATATGTATTCTTTATTAATAACATTGTATTTAATATCTATCACTGTATTTTACAGTTTTTTTTGTATTAAATCTGTAAAACATTTATTTACTTTCTTGTGAATTTATATAAATGTATATATCAAACATGTATATTTAATAATATTAATATATAATATATTAACATTATTAAATATACATTTAACAAACTGATTTTTAATAAATATTACTATTTGTTAGCCAAATATAATCTATGAAAATGTTTATTTTTTTTTGTAGAAATACTGTAAAAAGTATTATTTTGAAAATGTACAACATTTATAAATGTAAATAAATATAATTTAATACTTCCTAGTTTCCAATGTACTTATATTAAATGTTATATTTTTCTAATATTGTACTGTACATCTTATAAATACGAATTGGCAATAAACATTTAAAAAACATCTATGTGTACTTATTTTTCGAAGATTATAACACAGTTATGTTTACATTTCTGGGAAGGTGCTGAACACTGACCAATTATAATTTACTATTCCTACTCCAGTCAAGCAAATATCAGGGAAGGTGCTGGACACTGACCAATTATAATTTTCTATTTTAACTCCAGTCAGGCAAATATCAGGGAAGGTGCTGGACACTGACCAATTATAATTTACTATTCCAACTCATCAGGCAAATATCAGGGAAAGTGCTGGATACTGACCAATTATAATTTCATATTCCAACTCCAGTCAGGCAAATCTCTGGGAAGGTGCTGGACACTGACCAATTATAATTTACTATTCCAACTCCAGTCAAGCAAATACGAGGGAAGGTGCTGGACACTGACCAATTATTATTTTCTATTCCAACTCCTGTCAAGCAAATATCTGGGAAGGTGCTGGACACTAATCAATTATAATTTACTATTCCAACTCTAGTCAGGCAAATATCAGGGAAGGTGCTGGACACTGACCAAATATAATTTACTATTCCAACTCCAGTCAAGCAAATATCAGGGAAGGTGCTGGACACTGACCAATTATAATTTACTATTCCAACTCCAGTCAAGCAAATATCAGGGAAGGTGCTGGACACTGACCAATTATAATTTTCTATTCCAACTCCAGTCAGGCAAATATCAGGGAAGGTGCTGGACACTAACCAATTAATATTCTGTATTCCAACTCCAGTCAGGCATATATCAAGGTATGTGGTGGACAGTGATCTAATATGAATGTTCCCACATAAAATGTTGTGTAAGCTTTTAAAAAATTCATTTTTATTTTTCTAATTTTTATATAAATGTCTTTATTTATTAATACTTTTTAATATATATGTTTTTTATTACATATAAATGTTTTTAATACATTCTCAATAATGTAAATCTTGTATTAAAACTTTATAAATATTAAATTTTTGAAAACTAATATTCTAAGCTTTTATTTATAATGATATATATATTTATTAATTATTTATAATAATATTTTGTTCATTTTTTATTAATTATTATTATTATTTTTTTGTGAATTATTGTATTATTTTATATTAGAAATTGTAAAATTAATGTACATATTTGCGATATTTCCGTAAATATCTTTTAGAATTTTTTTTAGTTTTTTAATTTTTTTTAAAAAAAAATTATTTTAATAAAAAAATGTTTATATATATATTTATTTTATGATTTATAAGTTTTTTTCAAATTATGTAAATATTATCTAATTTTTTTCGATAATATTTATATATTTTATTATTTGTTTTTATTTTAGTTATTTCCTAATGTAAATATTTATTTTAATCGACATTTTTGTAATTATTTTTCGAAATTTATTTGAAATTTAAATTTTTCTAAATTGTATAATTATTTTTTTAAATGGTTGTAATTTTAGTAATTTATTATAACTTTTTACAATATTTTATATATATTTAAAAAATTATATAATTTTATTATAAAATTATTAATTATTTTTTATAATATTGTTATAACTTTTTATTATTTTTTTGTACAATTTAATAATACATTTTTATTTGTATTTTTTTCACATTTGTAGTATTTTTTTATAATAATTATTATAATTAGCTACATTTTCTAAATGTGTTATTTTTTTATTTTTAAATATCTAGTTATAATCTAAATATTTTATATTTGAATTTCTATTTTTTAAATTACTCCCCACCCTTATCCCCTATTAACCCAACATCCCGCTTCCAAACATTAACATAAATTAAAATATTGATATTATGTTAACATTTTTAATTTATTATTAAAATATAGAATTATTAACTAAATTTTATATTATTTTATATCATATTTTTAAATTACTCCCCACCCTTATCCCCTATTAACCCAACATCCCGCTCCTAAACATTAACAATTATTTCTATTTTTATATACATTTTTTTATTATTATTTACTTTTTATCTCTACATTTTCGATATTTATTCCTATTACTAATAATCGATATTAATGCTACTCGATATTCTTGACACAATATTTTTGTACTAGATATTTTTTTATCATTATATAGTGCGATATTTTCTACCTCGATATTCTTACTGTAGATATTTACTATACTCGATATTTTTTACACAATATTTTGTCCATTCGATATTTTGGTTTCGATATTATGACTAGTTACCCTCAGAAACTAACCACCAGTCCCATGCTTGCTTGCTAAACTACTGAATGCTACGGTAACACTGTGACCACAGCGCTTACATTTAATAGGTACTAGTTCGTTGTTGATTTTAGCTCATGTGAGTGAGTAAAAGGTAACCTTTGGCCCCAGGGCACTGTAGGGGGGCAAAGGTCGATTGCCTGTTCCCTGGCACTGTAAACAGGCCGAAGGTGTGTGTGTGGTGACCGGAAGTGGTGTCCGGTTTCGGCCCCCTCCCACCTCTCATGGCTCAGGGTCCATGTGCCCACTGTCCCGGGCACAACATCTCCCCCTTTGTTGCAAAACAAACATAGTTGTGACACTACTTGTTGTCACTAAGAGATAGAGAGAGAGAGAGAGAGAGAGAGAGAGAGAGAGAGAGAGAGAGATGTGGAGATGTGGAGATGAACCTCTTCACATCACATCTCCTTGATCAGTCTCTTTGTCCTCCTGCATTCCCTTCTCTGCTGTGTCTCTCCTTTGTCCATTTGTGCACCTTCGTCCTGTCTGGTGTCCCCCAGCGTAGGTGTCTGCTCGTCTTCTTCTTTGACCTTCAATTCCTTGAAGTGTGAGCTCTTTCTTGAGATGTGGTAATGCCCTGCTGATGTTTTTATCATGGGCCCTTTCACTTCAGTCACCGTCACTTTGTCTCCTTGTTTTAGTTCCGCCGGAGTGGCGTGCCTCCTTACTTTGGCGTATACCTTAATTTTTGCCTTTGCTTATTTGTATTTGGTGGCAATGCTGCTTTGCTCTTTCTTTCCTACCTCCTCCATCTGCGGTATCCTCTTCCTGCTCATACGGCCTAGCACTAGCTCAGCGGGGCACCGTCCTGTGGAGTCCTGAGGAGTGTTTCTGTAGTCTCTTAGTATTTGGCACAGCCTTTTTTATCGTTCCCATGAACCTTTCTGCCATGCCATTTGCCTGTGGCTACAACAGCATTATTTTCCAGTGGCGGATCCCTAGGTAGTCCATGAATTTTTTGAACTCCTCCCCAGAGAAGGGCGGACCCTTGTCAGTCTTTAGAGTTTGTGGGTAGCCCCACGCTGCGAAAACGTCGTCCATAACTGGCAGCGTCGCATTTGCGGATATTGACACCACTTGCCGCGCAATGGGAAATCTGGAAAACTCATCAATTATCACTAGCAGGTAGTTTCCTGTCTCCATAGAAATCGGCAGCCAGTTCGGTCCACACTGCCTTCAGCAGTTCGGACATCTGTAGTGGTTCCGGCTTTGTCGGCTGTCCTGTCACTTAACAGACATGGCAGTGTGCGATTACTGCTTCTACCATGTTGTCCAGTCCCGGGAACCACACCTTTACCCGTAGCATTTTCTTTGTTGCTACCATGCCTCTGTGTGATTCATGTGCCAGGTCCACCGTCTGTCTTCTCAGTGCTCCTGGCATTACTATTCTCGTTCCTCTCATCATTATTCCATTTTTGGTCTCTGAGAGCTCTTCATGGATCTTTTTGAATGGCAACATTTCTTCTTTGATCACGCCTTTTTCCATGATGCTGTTGTTGTTGACATGCCTCCACCTCTGTTGTCTTGTCACCGTCTTGATCGCTTGCATCGTTGGATCCCGTTTCGTTTCTTGTTTTAATTCTTCCATCTTTATTGATGCCGGAGTGTTGTGTTTTAGTACAAAGTTCATGTACTCTTCTGCCATTGATGTTGCCTCAAGTGCGTGCGGCAGAGGGTGCCTTGACATGTAGTCCGCCGGGTTGTGCTCTTTTCCTGGTTTGTGTATGATCTTGAAGTTGTAGCCAATTAGTCTGATACCCCACCTCTCTATTCGGGCTATATTTTTGCATTAGGGTTTCCATAGATCGTTACCAGTGCCTGGTGATCTGTTATTATTGTGATTGGTTTCCCATATATGAACATGTGATAGTGCTCACATGCCCATACTACTGCCAGACTCTCTTTCTCCATCTGAGAGTATGCCCTCTCGATGTCGGACAGGCTCTTGCTTCCGTAGGCTACTATGCACCTTGGCGAATCTTTTCCTGGTCTGTGTTGTGCCAGTATCGCTCCCAACCCTACCGGGCTGGCGTCCACCGTCAATTCTGTGAAAAGCAGAGGATCAAAGTATGCCTGGTGGTCTACTGCTATCACTGCTTGTCTGATCTCTTCAAATGCTTTGCTGCACTCTTTTGTCCACACGAAAGTCTGGCCTTGTTTGGCCAGTTCCCTCTGTGGTGTGCTCACTGTGGCAAAGTCTTTTATGTATCTTGCGCAGTATCTAGCAAGGCTGAGGAATGACACGACTTCTGCAACGTCGCTTGGATGTTTTGCTTTTTCAAGCGTGCCCACTTCGCTGCGATCAGGTTGCATCCCTTTTTTATTGAAAATGTGTCAAAAGAACACCAATTTTTCTCGCCTAATTTCGCACTTGTCCTCATTTAGCTTCAGCCCTGCTTGTTCTAGCTAGGAGCATATATCCTGTAGTGCTTTGTCGTGTTCATCATCTGATTTGCCGAACACCAGAATGTCGACACTATACTTCAGACTGTTCTTTACAGGCCTTATTACTTGCCGTATTGTCTCTTGGAATATTTCAGCAGCCGATGATATTCCAAAACTCAGACGCTTGTATCTGAAGAGACCCATGTGCGTGGAAAATGTTGTGATGTATCTGGACTGAGGGTCAAGTTCTAGCTGATGATATCCTTTGCACAGGTTCATCTTTGAGAAACGTTGTGTGCCTGTCAGGCAGCTGATCATGTCGTCGAGGTGTGGTCCAGGGTGTCTTTCACATTCAATTGCCGTGTTCGGTATTCTTATGTCGACACAGATGCAAATTTTTTATGTGTTCTTCTTGGGCACTGCCACTAGTGGCGACACCCATGGCGTCGGTCCCTCTGCTGGCTCTATGATGTCCTGACTTAGCAACGCTTCAGTTTCTTCCTCTACTTGAGGTTGGAGGTGTATTGGTACTCGCCTGTGATGTTGAGCCACTGGCTTTACGGCTTCATTGATGTGCAGTGTCATTTGTCATCCTTTTAGCTTCCCTAGTCCCTGGAGGAGTCCAGGATACTCTTGCAGGATGCTTTTCTTCTCAGACATGTGGTATGTCATTTCGAGGAGGCCCATTACCTGCGCTGTGACATTGCTCAGTAGGCACGGTGCCGTAATGTCACCTTTCAGCACATGTATGTCTACTTTTATTGTTTGTTCTTTATATGTCAAGTTCTCTGTGAACTTTCCCATGTTCATCACTGGTTTTCTTGATCCCCACGTGAATACATCAACTCTGGATGGCATCAACACAGGCTTTATTTCTATCTTCTCATATTCGGATACACACATGATGTTGCATGTTGCTCCGCTGTCTAGTACGATCTGTGTTTTGTGTGGCTCCTCGTCTATGGTCACGGTCTCTGTTTTCTTTACTTCATTTTTGTTCACCAGGTGGATGCTTTCGTGTCTTCTTCAATGGGTATGGTAACAGCATCGGACATGAGGTATAGGCGTTCCACCTTTTGTTCTTCCTCATCTTCCCCTGAATCAGCCGATGAGCTTCTGTTTGTTGTTTCCACATGCCTGGCATGCCTGCTCGTCGTCGTCCTCGGTCTTCCCGGTCTTCCTCTTTCACTTCTTAACTGCAGTCCCAGGCATGCCCTGGCAAAGAGATTGCTCCTATTGCATTTCCTGCATGTCTGGCCCATTGCCGGGCACGCGCCTTTGTGTGGGAATTCAAGTCTGCATCTGTAGCAGGTCATTTCAGGTTGCTTCTTTGCCGCCTGTTCATTGTGCCATTTCTTCCAATTGCAGTTGTTCTCCACCATGCGGTGTGCTTGTTCTATTCGCCGTTCCTTGCCCCGCTCCATCTGCTTCGCTTGCACCGTTGCCCTTGCCTCGGCCCTTGCCAATGACAAGATTTTCTCCAGCGAGGTTAGTTCCTTCATAATCCTTGCGCGGAAGTCCGTGTCACGACATCCTTCAATGATGCAAACGCGAATCGCTTGTTCATTGTAGAACTTGTCGAATTCACAGTGTCTCACTAGCTTGCGCAGTCATGTCGCAAAATCATCCAGCGATTCATCCGTGTGCTGAATCGCCATTGTGAAAGTGTATCTCTCAAAGTCAATATTTCTCTGTGGATCGAATTTGCTTGAGAGACACTTTATTAGCCCTTTGTATGTCAACGTCTCTTCTTCTGGTAGCGTTACTAGTAGGCTGTCTACTTCATCGCCTACCAGATTTAGAAACAAATCCAGTTGTTTGCCTCTGTTACATCCATGGCGCGCATGTACCGCTCGAATTTTCTAATCCATCGCTCCCATCTGATCCCTACTTCTGGTTCTGATAAGTAGAATGGGAGAGGTCTGCGGTATTGGGCGCTCTGTTTCTCACTCTTTTGTTCAGTCATCTTTGGGCCTGCAACTCCTCTTTGATGCTTCTTGATTTGTTTCCTCTTTCTTTTCCTTCTTTTAATTTCTTTCTGCTTTTCTTTGCTTGTTTTCTTTCTTCTGTACTCTTATTGGCACTGGGACTTGTTTTCTTTTTCCTTTGTATTTGCTTCCCTTTTTGTTAGGTCAGTACTTTAGCTCTTGGACCTCTTATCTTTCTTTCTTTTAATTCCTCCTGCCTTTCTTGTGCATTTGCTTGTGTTTGTTTTCTTCCTTCTGTGCTCTTATTGGCACTTCCAAACAATTTTCGTCGTTTTCCTGGCTCTAAGATGGCTGCCGGCCTCTCCAGCTCCCTTATTGGTTAAGTTTCCTGACTTTAAAATGGCTGCCAAAATCTCGCACGATTTCGGGGCCAATCCGGGCGTTGCCTGATCTCAAAATGGCTGCCCGTGTTTCTGCGGCGCTCATTGGCTAATCACCCTGACTCCAAGGTAGCCTCACTCGAGAGAGCTCGCACGATATTTCCAGTTCCTCGCGCTCGACGTGCTCACTCGGGGCTCGAAGGTTTCTTACCGGCGTCTCGATGCTGCTGGGCGATTTTCTTTGTTTCGCGCTTTACTGCTCCAGTTGCGGCCGGGGTGGGCTCTCGCGCTGTGACTTCTTCTACTCACGTGAACCAGGGTGGGCTCCTGGCTTCGTTTTCAGCTGTACCGGGCACCGGACACACGTGTTCTTCAGTAGCACCTTCGTCGCCAGTTGTCGTGTCGTCGTTCCTCAATCACAACAGAAAACCAATGATTATATTCAAGTATGGCTTTATTTATTCTTATAGCTCACTCGTTCCACGTCCTGCACCTTGGTCATTTCCTGTGTGTGTAGTGACCGGAAGTGGTGTCCGGTTTCGGCCCCCTCCCACCACTCATGGCTCAGGGTCCTAGTGCCCACTGTCCAGGGTACGACATATTCCAAAATACATAATTTTTTGTTTTTTTAAAGCATCTTTAAGAAACCGGAGTTGCTTCTTAAAAAAGATGAAGGAAAAAAAGGTTTCTGTATTTAATTGCATTATGATATGGATGATGTTCCTTGTTAAACGTGACCCATTAGTGAACTAAGAAGGCAAGTGAGCTGTCATGTAAACCTGCACGTGGTGCTCAAAATAACATAAGTCAACATTGTTGTCTATTAAATAAAATACAATATGAATTGCACGACTTCGATACACGATGGGTGATGTTCGTGTGCTTGACATGTTGACGCTAAAGCGACGTGCAGCACGAAGGCCGGCCGAGTGAGTGATGGATGCTGGACTCTGATTTTTCTCCTGAGCACTTTGACCGTTCCTTGGCCCTCGCTGCCCTGGCTCTGGCTTTGCCCTTTGACCTCCTGGCTCCCGTGGCACCAAGGCCTTCTGGCATCAAGGCGCTTTGTCTGTGATCTGGGGGAGGGGAGCTAGTGAACTGTCACGTGCTGCTGAGCAGGGAGCAGGGGGCGCCGACTATCTTCAGTTACATGAATTGCTATCTTCAGTTACATAAATTGCTATGGAAACTGCAGTTGAAGCCGGTCCTGCAGACTACTGTCCTAGGTAGGTGCTGGCAGGCTGCAGCACAGCTGCCAAGGTTTCATATTGCTATGTGTGATATTTTCATAATTCTGGTGTAATTATGAGTGACATTCAACGACTGAGTGGCATTTTCTCGCAAGCAAAATGAAACCTATAAATATCAGAAGAAGCATTCAATTTTGTTTACAGTCCTCTTTAGCACCAGAACGGGCCTTTGCAGACTGTTAAAACAGCAACAAATAGCGTTTTTCTCTTGGGAAGGTTGCAGCCCTACTGGCAGATTTGCACTTATAAGGGTGCACCCATGCCAGTCCAGATCCACTGTACATTGTGCGAGGTGAGGGCAGGCTTACTCGAGGCGCTATTTGATGCTGCACCGTCTGGCTCAGCAGTGGAGAGTTTTATGAAGCTGAATTTTGAAAGTGACCGGTCTGATACTCAGGGGCAGGTCTTAAGTCTCTTTGCGAAAACCCTGAGACCTTTTATCTTGACCCCAGCCTGAAGGCTGGGGTCAAGATAAAATCTGGGGCTGAAATCCCAGCCCCAAATTGCATAATTCCCATGGTAAACGTTGTTGAGACTGATGGCGAGGTACAAGTTATGTTGGAGGATTTTACTTTGCCAGATATAGACTTATCTGTTAAGAACTTGCTGAGGGAGATTTGTCTGAAATCATCTGCAAAAAAACAATTGATGGACAGAATGCTGAACAGTGTCAAACATTCACACCAGTACAGATATCTGGGCCTAAATCAATCGTTTTTTTCCTCCCCACGCCAACACAGTTTAGACCCAGCTATACGCAAACGCGTTTTGACCCTGCTTCCCATGGCAACAGTCCTGCTTGACCTGCCACGGCCGGTGCTCCCTTGAGCCGAAACAAGCATCCTGGGACTGGGTTCAGGATATCACCACTCATAAGCCAGGATAGCTCGACTCTAGTGGCATGGAGAACAAGGGACACACAGATGGGCATACCCGCCCCACTCGGGGTGACAAATGCAAAACAAGCATTTGCAATGCAATAGGTCTCACATTTGAGAGAGTTTAAGCTATTGGCATTGTAAATGACGCCTTTTATTTATCTGTTTTAAAAACCAACACATAAATAAAATGCATTGCCATTTACAATGCCAATAGCTCAAACTCTTGCAAATGTGAGACCTATTGCATTGCAAATGCTTGTGTTACTTGTAGTTATAAGTTAAAATTGTAATATAGAACAGTGAATTATTAATTGTCATCTAAGAAGTGCATGCACTCTGCAAAGTATAGATTAATGTAGCAAAAAGGGTTCATTTGGGTAGAAATCGATTCTTGTTATTATAGAGAATTCCCAACTATGGTAGTCCGTTTTGAATTTTGAGTTACTGCTTCTCCAGACCAGGCACTCAAACTATACTGTCTATCAGCATGGATGACATGCGACTCCTACACCTTGCAGTCCTCTGTCTAGCGTAACATCCCATAAATTGATTTACACACGTATGATCGATTGTTTCTGTGTAATGTATGTGTGATGCAAAGTGCTCTGACAACCTACACTACATTAGTGGCGCTATATAACTAATTAAATGCATCTGAGAGAGAGTGGTTATGCAGACTTGAGGGGCACAGCTAAAGGGTGGTGATGAGGGAATCCATGGTGGTGGTGGTCATGGGGACGCCAGCAAACATTGTTGCACCTGGCCCTATCAGCGCTCAAGCCGCACGCTAGGTATATGGGAGGTAAGTATGGAAGCTTAAATATGGTTAGTAAGGAAAAAAGAGAAGGTTATGTATGGTAGGTATTATGTAAGACTAATGAGTGTTTAAAATGCCATGGAATACAGATAACAACTGAATGTATCCTTTTTTCTAAGTCTTTCCAAAAAAAACAAATTTACAGAAACTAAAATGGTTATTTTCATCCTCCTTCGTAATTTGCATTGAAGGACATGATGCTTATGAATTACAGCAGTTTTTATTAAATAAGCTGTGGAATAACCATATAAGACTAAATACATCTTTTGCATTGTATTTTCCCAGCTTAGTTCTTTAATGCAGTACTGTTGCTTTTTAGGTCTCAGCTAGCGTAGGCTGCGCACATGCGCAGTATCGCTGGCGAGATTTAATGACTCTGAGTAGCGAGGGTAAACCCCGCCCCTCTTCTCCATTGGCTGTCCTCCTAAACGTCGGGCAGCCATTGGAGAACAGGTCTCAGTGACGTCATTCTCTCGCTCTAAGCCCCGTCATTTTCGGATTGGGGGCGTGTTTTTTTCGTTTCTTTCTCTCCTCTTCTCCTTTGGCTGGAATGTAAACAACAAGTCAAAAACACACCCGTTGTTTATATTCCAGCCAATGGAGTAGAGGGGAGAAAGAAAAACATGCCCCCGTCTGAAAAAGACGGGGCTTAGTTACTTCGTGTTTATCTATTTCTAGCCTCTTCCTAACCCTCTTTCGTATTCCACCTCATCCTTGTCGCCTCCTCTCCCACCCCTCTTCTCACCTCTCTCCTCCTCTCCTTTCTCCTGGGCTCTCCCCCTCCAGTCCCGGCCAGTGCGCTCCCTGGCTGCCGCTGCTGCTGGGCTCTGTGTGTGACGTTGCTTCCTTCCAACATGGCTAGTGCAGGTCGCTGCTGATGGTAGAGCCAGCCATTTCCGTGTACCATTAATGTCCCGTGTAGCCCGGGCAGCAGAGGCTTTGACCCTGGTGTGCGCTCAGTCAGGCATGGCCCAGGGTAGGCGGTTAGGGTAGCGAGCGCCCACCTTTTCGGGGTGCGAGTGGAGCCGCCGCAGAGCGAGGGCAAGGCGCCGGAGGAAGAGGAGGCCGGGGCTGCGGGAGGCAGGAGCCCAGCAACCGCAGCCCCGCCGCGCCCATGCATGAGGGCAAAAAGACCAAGAACATGTTCCTGACCCGCGCCCCGGAGAAGATCCTTGCAGACAAGGAGGTGAAGACGGTGCACCACTCACAGCTACGGAAAGCCTGCGAGGTGGCACTAGGTAAGAGAAAGAGAGAGGGGCTGTGGGACTTCACTCATACCCGGAAGAGGATTGCAGTCCAGTACTGTCACCACTGGATGCCCCTTCAACACTTCCTCTTGTCAGCAGCCCCTTCAACCCTCACCTCTGTCTGTCCTCTCCACACACACACCCCACATGTGTCCTTGCCGACCTGTCACGTGTACAACCTTAACATTTCTATCCTGAAGGAGCCCCATCCACTGTCACCACTTCTTCCATTCCACACTTTAGATTCTCACCTGTTCATGCCTTCTTTATTTCGTGTTTTTTTTACAACGTGCCCGCCCTCACCACCTGCCTGCCCCTCACCCGTCTCTTGTGTGCAATACCACACAATTGGTTACTCAGTTACGTCTACTGTCACCTGTTACCACTCACCTGCTACTGTTGTCTCCTCCCTAGCTGATTCTCGCCTGTCATGTGTGCACTCTCACCCATCATCTCTGTACCCTCACCCAGGTTTCCTGTCTGTCCTTACAGATGTCAACTTTTTGCTTTCACCACTAGCAACTATATGTGCAGTCCTCACTGTTGCCCACCTCTCCTGTCAGTGGAATCCTGCTCAGCACTCGATACTTCACACATCTCTATCTTGACCTAACTCACAACGTTTGTCAACCTCTAGCTACTTCCGGACTTAGTACTTCCTCTGCCTCCTGTTCTTTCCCCCTGTTACCCAATGGCTTGTGCCATCTTTTCAACGTAATAGTCATACTCTGCAATATTCCTACCACTGTCCTCATAACCACACTCCCTTTTGATGCCTCCCTTGCTATCCACACTGTGTTTTTCCCAACCGCAGTGAATGAAGCTCTGGCTCTTTTACCTATTTATGCCTTTTACATTTTCTTCCTCACCTGTGACACCAACCCTGGCCTTTTTTAATCCTTCCGGGACTGTAGTGTGTGCTCTCTTTGTGCCCTTTGACACCCTATTGCTCTTACCCAGTGTACCTCCTTCTACTGCGTTTCCGTACACCTGGTGAACTTGCCATTAGCCCATCTGATGCCCCATTTATTAGACACCTCCACCGTTGTTATGATCTGAGCCTATGCTTAGTGTACCACCTTCTCCGTCACACCACATGAAGGGGCACTGTCTGTCGTTGTCCTTCCATACTGTCCTTCCATACTGTGTGTGTGGGGCTGTGTCTGTGTGTGGGGTTGTGTCTGTGTGTGGGGCTATGTGTCTGTGTGTGGGCCTCTGTGTGTTTGGGTGTGGGTCTGTGTGTTTGGGTGGGGCATTTGCGAGAGATTAAGCTATTGGCTTAGTAAATGACAATGCCATTTATTTATCTGTTTTCAAAAGCAACACATAAATAAAAATGTTGTCATTTACAATGCCAATAGCTCTAACTTTTGCAAAGGCGAGACTGTTGCATTTTAAATGCTTGTTTATCCTATTAGGTAGTACACCTCCTTGATGACTTTTCATGATTCTCACAATATCAAGTATAAGGTAAACATGATAAGTGCACCAAAACTCCACCAACATTTTTATCAAATAATGTTATAACCATTAACTTTGCCCCTCACCCCTTGTTGGATATGGACGAACCCTGAGATTCGTGGATTGGCATTTGTGAACTAAAAGCCTGCCAAATTTCATGCAGATTCATTAAAGGTCACAGAATTTCATAGCATACGAAAATATTTCCTCCTTCCCTTTTAACTTTGTCCCCCCTTGATATATCTACACAATCATATCCGTACCCACAGACCACTAAATATGCTAAATATCTTTCATATAGATTTGCCAAACTATGCCACAATGATTCGCAAATGTTCACTTTGTCATTCCTTTTTTAGGTCTCGCCTACGCAGTGCGCATGCACTGAATAGGAGACCTTCAGCCTTTGTTCAGCTCTTTTTAGACGCACATACTTGTGTTTGTGGCGGCATACAGCTTGCGGGAGTGCGCAGCGGGGCGCCACAAGCACGAGTATGTGCCTCTAAAAATAAGCAGAGCGACGGCACACACGTTCACGCACAAAAGGATTGGTGGCTTGCAAAAGGAGAGATCATGCTATTGAGACGTGCACTGTACAGTTATACAGTTTTCTTTCTTTGCTTCTGCTCTCATGATCTCTCCCTTTGCAAGCCACCAATCCTTTTGTGCGTGTGCGTGTGTGTGCGTGTAACTTCACCCACTGATGACTGTGCTCCAAGTTTGTTGCACATTCCATACCGCCCTGTGTGCGAAGAAGCAGTAAATTTGTCTGCCTCTGCAGTACTTGCTCCGTGAGAGGAATTTTCACAGATGCGGGCACGTCAGCGAAACTAGCGTCTTTGCTGCCGACCATGCACGTGCGCATTGTTAATAAAGACAATTTACATTGTTAGCGCTTATTATTAATTAGAGTCCACCTTCAAAGGAAATCTAATGTGTTTAGCGCAAAGAGAAGTGCAGATTAATTATAGAACGCATTTATGAGTCTATCACGTATTCACGCTCAGCCCCTGGAAAAATGTTGCCTCCGTACTGCCCGCGCCTCGAGGCCATCTTCAAGCGCAGTTCTTTGTTCTGTGCCCTGCGCGTGCACGCATGCACGCCCCACTCCCGAGCCAGCACTATCCTCGCTGCGCATTTGTGAAAATTCCCGCTAACTTTTATTTCTGTGCATTTTAGTTAGATGAAAACGCAAGCGGCCATGGCCTACAACGTTATGTGGCAATTCCTGTACTGTTTTGAAGTGCCTGCGATTTCATAATTGTTTTTAATTGATGTCTTATATTAGCCATTGCCTTCCGTAAAATAAATAACACTCAGTTCAACGATGACAACTGCACGGAGTCCGTTCATTTACGTCCTCTTTCTATGTATTCCTTACCAGTATTTGTTTAACATTTCTGTCTGTTTTGAGGCATTTTAATTTTTTTCTCATCTAATTAGTATTTATGTGTATTTTGTGATGTTTGAAAACTGTTGCAGCTAGCACATATCCACATTTTATACTGACAAATGTGCACTTATAACTGGTTGCCTTTAGGGTTTAGCAGCTGTATATAAAATAAATACAATCCTGCAAACATAAGCATTGTAATGCAAATACTGGGCACATGAACAGTATTTTACGTAAATCTGGCTTCTTTTTATCTCCTGTACTTTCAATCTGTGTAGATATTACCTTGGCAGTCACTCAAAAGAAGACCTGTTTTTGTATAATTCAGTTTTTTAAAACTATTGTTTTCATTATTCGTCCCCACAAGGTTTCACAGCTTAATCCTAAAATCTCACCTCACGACTTAGTAGGTGGCATTCAATACATTCACAGCCCTTGGGGAAAAGGAAAGAAAAATAACCCAGTTTCTGCATTATTACTATTTTTAGCCGTCACGGAGGTCCCTGGAGTTGGGAAGCACATTGTTTTTCGTCTGTATTTCTTTGAAAGAAACCAGTAAAAACTGGGAGGCCTACTTGTGACTCAATATCTTCGAGCAATTTATAAGTTTGCAAGTATTCATTATTTTATCATGGTATTTTGTGAACTATGTGTAATCAGCTTCGCAATAGGTGGATGTCAGTTAGCTGTCACATCATTGTTTTGTCTGGATCATGCTGAAAAAAGGTACTCTGTCTTTTGTTTCTTTTCTACGCAGAGCGAGACAGATTTGAACATAAACATTTTTCTACCTCTCTACCTCTCTCTCTCTACCTCTCTCTCTCTACCTCTCTCTCTCTCTACCTCTCTCTCTCTCTACCTCTCTACCACTCTCTCGACCTCTCTACCTCTCTCTCTATCTCTCTACCTCTCTATCTCTACCTCTCTACCGCTCTCTCTACCTCTCTATCTCTCTCTCTACCTCTATCTACCACTCTCTTTACCTCTCTCTCTATCTCTCAAGATCTCGCTCTCTACCTCTCTCTCTACCTTTCTCTCTCTATCTCTCTCTCTCTCTCTCTCTCTAACTCTCTGCCTCTCTCTCTACCTCTCTACCTCTTTCTACCTCTCTACCCCTCTGTCTCTACCTCTCTACTTCTTTCTACCTCTCTACCGCCTTTGGGACCTTATAAGTGTTTAGCCATGCAACAGTTGATGTTGTTGCACCAATGATATTGTGCTGCATAACTAAATACTTATATGGTCCCTAAGGCGAGACCTATTGGCTATGCCAATGCTTGTTTTTTTAGGTTGAGCCTATGGAGCACGCATGCGCTGTCTGCAAGACCAACTGTATTCGATAAAGGACTTTGCTCCCGCCTGCTCCCTTCAATTCAGTGCAGGATCACTAATGCATTGAAAAGGGAAAATTCCAGTGTTTTCTGTCCTCCGACCGCCCAGACACCTATAACTTTTCAGTTGCTAATCGCACCACAGAAAACAGTGGCAAATGACCACTCACAACCGTGTCTCGGCACACACGGATAAATGGAATTCGGTAAAAGCCTGAAGCACTCTCTGTCAATAAAAGTTGAGGCCTGTGCAGCTCATATCCGAAGTCACTGCTTTCAACTTAGCTCGGTGTGCTGCTGCTGCTGCTGCTTAAGTCTGTTGACAGTTCGGTCGTGACACCAGGCGAAAGCAACATCACTCAGCGTTTAAAATGTCATAAAAACCCAGAAATTACCTGTTTGGTTTTGAGTTTGACGTGAAGATGTACTCAGGGGCGGCTAGTGACATTTGAAAGTGGTGAGGCGTAATCTAATTTGCATATTGCACCGCAGCGAGCGAGCGCAGCAAGCGAGCCGGAACCACCTTGCATCCATCCATACATCATTCATGCATGCATCCACCCATCCATCATCCATCCTGCATCCATTCATGCATCCACCCATCCATCCATCCATCCTGCATCCATCATTCATTCATGCATCCACCCATCCATCCACCCATCCATCATCCATCCTGCATCCATTCATGCATCCACCCATCCATCCATCCATCCTGCATCCATCATTCATTCATGCATCCACCCATCCATCCACCCACCCATCCATCCTGCATCCATCCTGCATTCATCATTCATTCATGCATCCACCCACCCATCCATCCTGCATCCATCTTTCATTCATGCATCCACCCACCCATCCATCCTGCATCCATCATTCATTCATGCATTCACCCATCCATCCATCCATCCATCCTGCATCCATCATTCATTCATGCATCCACCCATCCATCCAACCACCCATCCATCCTGCATCCATCATTCATTCATGCATCCACCCATCCATCCTGCATCAATCCTGCATCCATCATTCATTCATGCATCCACCCACCCATCCATCCTGCATCCATCCTGCATCCATCCTGCATCCATCATTCATTCATGCATCCACCCATCCATCCACCCATCCATCCACCAATTCTGCATCCATCCTGCATCCGTCGATTCTGGCGCTATATAAGAAATATAATAATAATAATAATAATAATAATAATAATTCATGCATCCACCCATCCATCCATCCTGCATCCATCATTCATTCATGCATCCACCCATCCATCCATCCACCCATCCATCCTGCATCCATCATTCATTCATGCACCCATCCATCCATCCATCCACCCATCCATCCTGCATCCATCCTGCATCCATCATTCATTCATGCATCCACCCATCCATCCATCCATCCACTCATCCATCCTGCATCCATCCTGCGTCCATCATTCATAAAGGGGTGGGGATCGTGGGGAATAAACATTGCATGTAACACTGATAAACACAAATGTTGCAGAAGGGCAGCAAAACGAGTGTAAATGAGGGCAGCAAAACGAGTCTAATTCACGGCAGAAGGGCAGCAAAACGAGTTGCAGAAGGGAAACAAAACGAGTGTAAATGAGGGCAGAAGGGCAGCAAAACGAGTTGCAGAAGGGCAGCAAAACGAGTGTAAATGGGGGCAGAAGGGCCAGCAAAACGAGTCTAAATAAGGGCAGCAAAACGAGTCATTAGCAGTTAGATGGCCGACAAAGCTACACTCATTTGTAGCAGCGCGCCAAAAACCGCCATTCCAAGCGCGTGCATAACTACGTTACTTCCTATAGTGTTTCTTTAATGAGTTAATCAGGTATTTACTTTTCTATCACCACATTTCATAAGCAAACCTGTGCTGCCTAACTGGCGATTGCTACTGCGGCATAATTTCATAAATAAAAATCACTCGGCATCTATATTTCTCAAGGTCGGATTTCACTTTCAATGTACACTACACTACTACAGTGAACCCGTTTAGTAAACAATGTTCCTTCATAGCACTCTGATCATACCTGAGCTGGTGTGAACGCCGGGTCTCCCTGGCCGAGCGGTTCCTTCGGGACTTGACTGTCGCAGTGTCGCCCTCTCAAGTATTCCTTCCTGGGTCTGGTCAGGTCAGGTCTGCGGTCAAGCCTTCCATCAAATGAACCCATAAACAAACAGAGGCTGCAGTACGAGGGAGGGAGAGAGCTCTGGCCCCCCAGACAGGGGGTTATGTACCCGGGCTAGGTATTGACCAGCCAATCCTGGCGCTGTATGGTGCCCCCCCAGCCAGGATTGGCTGGGGGGGCACCATAACTGCTCGCCCAGTCGCCCTGTACAACCCCGGGGGCTGCCGCCCGCCCCCATGTCCTCTCTCTAAAGGGAAAATCAGGGGGGAAACAATCTGCGCATGCGCGGGCATGTTTGTGCCCAAAAGTCGACATGCGCAGCTTTAGCAGGCCCATCAGGCCCCCACCCCTCCTGCGCACTCCGGGAAAGTCGGGTGTCTCCCGGATTCCCGGCCGGCAGGTAGCGCGATTTTTAAAAAAATTTGTATGTGGTTTAGTGGCGACGCGGTGGGTCCATGGGGCTTAGTGGGGCTACGCCCCTACGCCCCAATGGACGCACCGCGCCTGGATGTACTAGGTGTTGGTTATGCCATGTACATTAGCTGTGATAGAGCCAATACATGCGACCTTCTGAGCAGGAATGTCCTCAAGGTTTCTGCACAGGCCCAAACATTCTCATTTCTTGAAATAATTTTCTGACTCATTCCAGCACTGCAAATTTTTAGTGATATATTTTTTATTGAGGGCATGAGTAAATCCCTTTCTGAGAAGGGAATAGAATTGGATAATTCCCAAAATTGGTTGGCAACTATAGTAAGGAGTTTTCCAACTGAGAAAAAAAGGGGGGAAAAACTGAAAATGTAATTGCACATTTGAGAAGGAATTTTCCTCTGTACAACAATACACTATTTGAAATTATTGATGTGGAAATGCCTCTATATTTTGGTATATTGAAATTGCCAACAGACAGACTTTTATCTGGGTATCTGCAAGTCTGCATCTGACAATGAGGTTTCAAGAGTACCTTGCGGAACCCTTGTAAAATTAAAACATTTTTACACAAATGTAAAAACATAATTGGAAATATACTACTGTTTCTGCTCAAACTGGTACTAAAATTGGGGACGTCTGTGTAGGCCAAGGGTGTACATAACACATTATTACACGGAGAGAGGATGTGGCCTTGAAGCTGATGGGACTTGGTTCGAGCCTCTGCAGGTAGGCCATTCTTGTGATTCTGGGCAAATCACTCCCTGTGCCTAGCGAAAACTATACATTAGGTCTCGCATTTGTTCAAGTTAGAGCTGCTGTTGGCCTTGAAAATGACAATATTTTTTTACTTTTGATTATGTATACCAGTGTCAATAGCGCTCTGCAAATATAATAACTCCACCGCAAAAAAAAATACAAAACATTGTCATTTTCAACACAAACGTCTCTAACTTTAACAAATGCGACACATATTGCAAATGCTTTTCCTCTTTCTTGCTGTTTCTTTCCTGATCCCAACCTACCATTGAAAATGAGCGGCTCGTATTCTGCATGCCCCTGGCTCTTTCTAACAGCGAGTATTGTCGAGGCAGGACTAAGTTTTACGTGGCCTTGACAGTTTTAATGCTGCCCATTTCCTGAGTGACCGTTCAGTAGCTGCTCAAGGAGGGGGTGAAAAAGTTTCCCGACAGTGCCGCCCTGTATCTCGAGGCAGATTAGCTCTGTTGGTTGGAGCGTGGTGCAGCGCTGATTACACACCTACGTCGTGGAATCGATCCCCGTACTGGTCAATGTTTTAAGGGAATTTTGCCTCGCCCCTATGCAGCAGCAGTAATACTGTCCTGCCTCAATTTGGAAAACTGGGTAAAGTTAAACTCGAAGCCATCATGCCAAATTGCTTGAACTGTGAAGCTGCAAAGAACTCAATTCACACCTTCAAACTCGCCTATTGACCACACTGGGTAAGGTTCACATGCCGGATCCGGAAGATAAGGAGGCGGCGGCCGCCAAGTCACTTTGAACTGACTGATTGCAACACACTATCTGTTGTGCCAACAACGCCACACCACACCCGAAAAAGAAAGTGAAACCATTACCAGCATAGGGATCGGCTGCGCGCCTTGTTTGAACAAGTAGTCAGCAAGCGGCTGGGCCTGGGCTGGGCGGGTACTGGTAGGCTAGGACAGCAGGACCTAGTAGTTAGTTTTATCTTCTTAACCCCGCAGCCTCACCGTTTGTCAATATTTCCTTGCAAAGTTGCAGAGGCCGCCGCATCCACCCGCAGGGTGGGGGAGGCTCAAGGGCCGGCGCCATAACCCACGCGGTGCCAACAGGGGGATGGAACTGGTCCTGGGCGCCCCGAAGCGGACAGGACCAGCGGAAACGGGGTGCGCACCAGCCACCCCGACAGGAAATGACCTTGTGACCTGGGCGCCCATGGGGGGCGACCAATGGCCAACCTTGCTACCTTTGAACCCCCCAATCAAAGGGGGTTCACCTGAAGCCCTTAGGGGGCTCAAGGGGATTTAAGCACCGCCGCTCCCCACCAGAAGCACAACGTCTTCGAAGGAGCTGGGAGAGCGGCGCGACAACGACATCGTTTGAAGAGGACCGACTGCGGCAGGAGGCGGCGAAGGACGGCCAAAGCAGAAGGACGACCCCACAGAGCGGCGCGCCGGTCAAGTTCTCCACCCAGCTCCCCGGGAACCCGAGGCCGAGTGATCCGAAGCGACGGAGAAAGACGACGAGCTCGGCGGCCTTGCCAAGCTCCAGCGCGGTAAGCAATAGTCCAGTTCGGAGCGCGCATTGAGCCGCTTCATCAGACGAACAACACACACGTGCAAGGAAGTTCAAAGGCGGGTCCGGAATTCCTTCCGACCCAGCGGCGCAGACCAGCCCTCAGAAACCAGACCTAGGCCCTAGGGACAACATGGCAGAAGATCAGCCAGGAGACATGGCGGAAGTGTTGAAGAAAATCCGCGAGATATCGGCGGTACACGGCGACGAATGGCTCCAGCCCCATTTGGCCAAAGGAAAGGAGAATAGGCCGGACGGCCAGGCGGAGGAGGAAGCAGGCCCGTCAGCACCCAAGAAGCCTAAGACCACGCCGAGAAAGAAGACCTCCAAGAGGAATCCCCCAAAGAAGGTGCGCCAGAAGCTCCCGCCGCCGAGGTCAGACGACAGCAAGCAGGGTGAGACGAACGGCAGAGCAGTTAATGGTGAGCATATTAGTACCATTGTGAAAGAATGCTTGAAATCGCTCGCTCCGACGTTCCTGAACGGCGCGGGGCAGGGGGCGGCGGGGCCCAGGGAACAACGCACTGACGAGACAGGGGGTTTAACGTGGCATATGATTGATCCAGGGTGGGCCCGGCAGTCAAGGGTGCAGGAGCAGGTGGGCTTGTCCCCGCAGGGTGATCAGGTTTCCCCATTACCCGGGTGGGGGTACAATACTGGGTCCGGGAGCCCGGGGTCGGGGGGGCTAGGCAGTGACCTGTACGCCAGACCATCCCCCGGCCCTGCCTCCTTGACGACGAAAGCCACGGGGCTCGCGTGCCTTATTCCTCTCGCAGTAAAAGAGAGGATATGGCGCAAGGAGTTCATAGATATATTCTCGCTCCTAGAAATACAGCTGGAGGGCCTCGACCTGACCACATGCGACAGGAGAGAGGACGAAAAAAGGGAGAGGCGCGGGGCTAGAAAGGAGCGGAACTTCGAGAATTGGCTAGACGCGTTCAGGATCATGGCGTGTATCATAGTAGAGAGGTTCCCCCATTGCGCAGCTGACCTATGGTTGTATGAGGCTAACATACACTCAGCGCAGAGGCAATTCCCCGGGGACGCATGGTTGGAATACGATAAGGGTTTCAGATTGAAGATGCAGAGGCACCCAGAGATGGAGTGGAATGAGGAAGACGTTTCAGGTTTTATTCATAAAATGCTCGCGGCCAAAGAAGTGAGAGCCTGGACGGGGAAATACGACCAGTCCTTTCGGAGCTCGTCCCATAAGGGGAAGAACAAAAGTTACCAGAAACATTCCTCTGGGCGGTCCAACTCTCCCCCGCGACCAAGGCAATATGCTGGAGATACGATGCGGGGGACTGTTCATGGGGCTCCTCGTGCAAATTCCAACATGCATGCTCAAGCTGCGGGGGGAGACACGCTGCAGCGGCGTGCAAAGGCTCCAAGCGGGAATCAAAGAGCGAAAAGAAAGAGAAACACAAGAAGCTCTAGCCCGAAGGCTAGTGGGGGCGGGACACTAGTAGACATTCAGCAGTGCCAGCTGGCTAGGTCCCCCATTAATACACAACAGCTGTGCATTTTAGCAAACAGGTATCCAAACAAAACAGACGCTAGGACGCTGGTTGAAGGTTTTGAAGAAGGCTTCACTATCCCGTTTCGAGGCCCGCTGCCATTAACGGGAGCAAATAACTTACAGTCAGCGAGGCAGCATCCCCGGGTGGTGAGCGCGAAGATAGAAAAGGAGAAGAGCCTGGGTAGAATCGAGGGCCCCCTCCCTCAGGAACTGCGTGAAGGAATAGTCATCTCCCCACTAGGAGTGGTTCCAAAAAAGGAAAAGGGCCAATTCAGGCTAATACACCACTTGTCATACCCCGAGGGGGGGTCCGTAAACGATGGCATCGACCCGGAAGCATGCTCTGTGGGTTACGCGTCAGTGGATGACGCGATCGCACTAGTCAAAGCGTCAGGAAAGGGGGCCCTCATGGCCAAGGCAGACATCGAATCTGCCTTTCGCTTATTACCGGTGCATCCGACCAGCTTCCACCTGCTGGGCTTCCAATGGGAAGGGGACATGTACGTCGACAAAGCCATGCCCATGGGATGTGCCATATCTTGTGCCTATTTTGAGCAATTCGCTACCTTTCTGGAATGGGCCCTCCACGACAGGCACCAGGGGGGCAGGAAGCTGCACTACCTGGACGATTTCCTGTTCACAGGACCAGCGGGATCTACGACGTGCGCCAGTACATTGGCGGCGTTCGAGGACCTGACCGAAACACTCGGTGTCCCCCTAGCGAAAGAGAAGACGACAGGCACAACGACAAGACTGACGTTCTTGGGCATTGAGCTTGACTCCACGGCGGGGACCGCCAGGCTCCCCCCGGAGAAAGTGCAGGAATTCAGGGAGGAAATAGCCAAACTACGGGGCCGGCGCAAAGCCACCCTCAGGGATATCCAAGGGGTGGTAGGCAGGCTGAACTTTGCGGCGAGGGTCATCCCGCCCGCCAGGGTCTTTTCCAGGCGCCTCACCGCGCTAACGGCTGGCGTTACCCACAAACACCACCACATCCGGCTGAGCACGGGTGTAAGGCAGGATCTACAGGTATGGGACGACTTCCTGCAGGATTTCAATGGTGTGCTGATCTGGAAAAAGGGTTGGGTGACAGCGGATCAGCTATCCCTATACACAGACGCAGCCGGGAGCCTGGGATTTGGGGCGGTCCTGGGGAACAGATGGTGTGCCAGCCAGTGGCCAGACAGGTGGCATGCGCAGGGGCTCACAAAAAACATCACGTTCCTCGAACTATTCCCAATAGTAGTGGCTCTGACTGTATGGAAAGAAGAGATAAGGAACCTGAAGCTCACCTTATGGTCGGATAACATGGGGGTAGTGCAGGCCATTAACAGAGGCGCAGCAAGATGCCCGGGCATGTTGAGGCTAATGCGAGAGTTGGTTAAATTGCAGCTCGAGGGGAACCTGGAGCTGAAGGCTCGACACGTGCCGGGACAGAGAACACGGTCGCAGATGCGCTATCCCGGTCCCAGATGACACGGTTCAAACAACTTCTACCCGGTGCGGACGAGGTGATGACCCCCTTTCCACCATACCTGTGGGACCTGGGGGGGTTGACTTGTCCAGATTAATAGGGCACTCGCTCACCTCTGAGGCACACAGGAGATACAAGAAATACGCGGCCACAGTAATGAGAATTGGGGGCATAGAGTTGCTGGAGGACAAAGCAAAGGTGCGCACAGCGGTGGAGAAATTCGTGCAATGGGCATTCGACGCTAAGAAAACAAGGTCTTGGGCACAGGCGCACCTGGCCGCCATTGCCTACTTTGCCAGGCTCCACACAGGTGAGGACCCCACGGCAACTGTCTACCTGAAAGCAGCCCTGAAAGGCTGGCGAAAAATTAAGGGGACCAAGAAGGACGCCAGGCGCCCCATTGATTACGACAAGCTGGGTCAGTTACTTAGCGCCCTAACCAGCATCATTGCGGACAGGTATGAGCGGCTACTCTTCGGGGCCGCGTTCACCACGGCTTTCTTTGGGGCATTTCGGGTAAGCGAAATAGTGGCCCCCAACAGGTCAGGCCCGGCGCAGCGTTGCTTGCAGGCAAGGGACATCAAGCCGATGGTAAAAGCTGTGGAGCTCATGCTTAGGCAATCCAAAACTGATAGGGCCCGAGAAGGGACGACGATACGCCTGCATTGTATTCCAGAGGTGGGGCGCTGCGCAGTGTGCTGGCTGTTTCAATACATGGCGGCTCGCCCGGCGGGGGAGGGCCCCCTCTTCGTACATCAAGATGGAAGGAACTTGAGCAGGTTCCAGTTCACGGCCGCAATGCGCCAGGGCCTCAGTAAGGCGGGGCTCCAGGCAACATCATTTGCCCCGCACTCCTTCAGGATCGGGGCGGCGGCCTCGGCATCGCAGTATGGCATGCCAGAGGACAGGATCCAGGCCGTGGGCAGATGGCGCTCCAGGGCCTACAAGTCTTACATACGCCCGCATCTCATATAAAAAAAAAAAAAAAAAAAAAAAACAGAAGGGGGAGAGGGGTAGTGAGGGGGGGGGGGGGAGCAGCCGCCTTGGGATGCCGCACGGCAGGGTTTCTTGCCCTCCCTCGTCCACACCCGGTGCGCAGAAAGCCACCTTAATGGAGCATTTTCTCTCGACAGGGGGACGCCCACAGCTGGTCTGGGTCGTGGGGCATTCATTCGTATCCAGAATGGAGTCCTGGTGGAGGCGAGTGGGCCACAAGGAAAGCAGACCCAAGGCGACATACATCCGCTGGATCGGACGGCCCGGCATGAGATGGGAGCAGTTGCTACCGACCCTGGACGGCCTCATGGCAGACTCGGCGTGGCTGCCAGATGTGCTGATCATACATCTAGGAGGGAACGACCTAACGCGGTTGGGCCGCAAGGCTGTGGGCCAAGCCATCCAGAAGGACATCACCAAAGCGGCGGCATGGCTGGGGACCACGGCAGTGGTTTGGTCGGAGATGATCAGCAGGAGGCACTGGAGGGGTGCCGACTCCAACAAAGCGGTGGATAACGCAAGGCGCAAGTTAAATATCGCCATGCACAAGTTTTGCTCAACCAACGGCCTGGAATCAATCCGGCACGGCCTCATACACCCAGGCCGCCCAGAGCTATATGGACAAGATGGGGTGCATCTGTCCGACAAGGGAATGGAGGTGTTCTGGGGCAACTTGTGGGGCGCAATGACGCTCGCGGGTTGTCGTTAAAAAGGAGGAAGAAAGGGGGGAATGTAGGTAGCCACGAACCAAGGGGCAAAAGGGGGGAGCCGCAGAAAGACGTAAGCCTCCCTGCGGCGTGGCGGAAATCCTACAATCGTTGGCTAACCAAACACACCGGTGGGCGGTGTGTAGGAGGAGGGCCACTCACTTTTCAATGCCGCACGGCAGGGTGACGTGGCCGCACAAAGGAGGGGAGGAAAAGACGGAGACGGCACTCGCGGCCCAGACCCGGCCGGACGGCAGGGCGCAAATGGTAGCGAGCTGGGGACCTAACTCCAGGCAAAGAAGCTCCCCTCCATGTCACCCAAAAGGGGTGTGGCCAACCAACTACTGGAACACCAATAAACTGATTATGAACTGGTTGTACACAAGTGCCATTTACGAACTGATGGGTGCACGAGAGACAGACACCTGTACCAGAGGAAGGTGTCATAAACTGTAATGTGATGTGCATGATTGATGGTTAGAGTTCGCAAATGAAGATTGTACAACCAGTATGTGATTAATATTGTTATTAATAATCATTATTGATATTAATAAATCTGCGGCCAACAATGACCACCACTAAGAGCTGAGATTGTTGGCTGACATTATTTACTAGGATTGATGGAGAATATGGAGAATGTATGCAGTATGCCGACCAGCAAGTAAGTATAGACGGGTGACCCACTGAGTAGGCACATGCGAGGGTTATTGCAATGATTTAATATGGTGTGTCCAGGGGAATAGTTCTGCGGCGGAGATGTGATGAGGGGACCCTGCTGCTCTCGGCACCAACCTTGTGTGCACTGTCTTTGCATTAAGCAGTGGCTTCAGGGGGTATTTCATGCCAGACTGCGTTGAGAAATTATTATTTTTTTCTTTTAAAGCACGAGTGAGGCACTCTTCCTACCCCCCTATCAGAACAGTCAGATTCATTCAGAGCCGACCCAAATCTAGCCGCCCCTGGCGCCCCAATAAATCAGTGGGATGCGCACGGCACACGCACAGTCAACTGTGTGCAGTGCACGCACGGTCCACTGAGCCCACCCCACTCACTGTGTGAATAAGACGGATTCAAGTAACCAACCACGCTGCGGCCACTTCCGTTATGATCACAAGCACGAGCCACGCCACCATCAATGATTTATTCTCTCTCTCGTTGACGGCACCGTGCGCGACAGGCAGCAGTCTAATTAAGAAGAAAAGTGTAGTAGAAGTGTGTGTTAGTCGATGATCACACACAGCCGCAACCAGTACTGTCATTAACCGTGATTGAACACGCTGAGATAGAGTAAACAGAGTACTTATGGTAATAAAAAAAAAAACATCAATGACGCACGTGCGAAATGTGTAGACCAGGCCCTGCCAATTAAGTGCTGCTGCTAAGCACCGCAAGCACCGGCACAAATTAAGCACTGTCCAGATAAAAGCTGTTTGACAGGTCAAGTGGCTCTGGCGTATTGGTGGTGATTACCGTAAGCTGGGGTGTCATTTATGCTGAAGATGCACTGTTTGTGCATTAATGCACATAGAAAGTGCTCTCATACATTTGTCTGTTGCAGTTTATGCAATCCGGGTCTAGGGTTTTAAACGTGATTTCCTGCGCCAACACCATTGTGTGATCCTGGGCAAATCGCGTTTATTTCTCTCTGTCTTGATTCTATGAACTTCCACTGGGGAGCAGGTATTAGATAGGTAATATCGGGCGCTAAAAACGCAAGGAGTGCATTGCATAGCTCATTTCTTTGATGACTAATTGACTTAATGATGCATATTTTTGAATTTTAAGCAATTCTTTGAAATTAGAATTAATGTGTTAAATATAGCTATATCTTTTTGTTTAATCGTTTAATTGAAGGGAAAAACGCAAAATAATATGTGAAGCATGCATATTAAAAAGTAGTTAGTTAACATAAGAAGTACACAGAGGTGCTATTTAGTACCTTACGTGGCCGACAAAGACTTGTTTGTTGCTTTGAAAAACACTGGTGTTAAATGGTGAGTGATCACTTCAAGTTCATGATTTAATTTTACCGTCCCCTTTGCAACATTTGTATATAGAATTCCTCGTGTTGCCTATTTTTATTACCGTTACATTGAATTATTAACATGGGATAAATGTCTTATTACTTACCGGTAATCTTCATTACCCCGATTAGGGTCCTCCCCGTCCAAGTCCTAACAACGTGAGGCAGTCCTGCCTCCACCCAGCCAATCACAACGCCAGTATTCAAAAGTTACATAAGCCCCTCCCACCTACCGCCATGCCTGTTATCAACAAGACTCTGACACAAACACAGCGGGAGGGCGGGAGGGTACAGGACTGGGACGGGGAGGACCCTAATCGGGGTAAAGAAGATTACCGGTAAGTAATAAGACATTACCCCCTCATGGGTCCTCCCCGTCCCAGTCCTAACAACGTGAGGAACTCACAAGCAGAGAACCAACAAAAAATGCAGGACACCAGGGATCCAAGCAGAGTACAAATCAGTAAAGATCAATGAACAGCAACGTCCAAGACGCCAACAGAAAAACAGCCAGCAGAGGCATGCAAAACAACAAGCCAAGAAGGTAGCACAAATACGAGACGGGACAGCAGGTGGCCGCCCAACAAATTCCCGGATAGAAAACTCCTGCCGCCCCAGCCCAGGAAGCAGGCACAGAACGTGTCTAACGACCCAGCACCAGAGACGGAGGAGGCAGACCCAAAGGACCGAAAAGGCAGGCAGACCGCCAAACGCACCCACTGACCAACCCCAGAACCGGAAAACCATATCCCCCAAGCCACACCTCCACAGGAGACAAACAGGGCAGGAGAAAATGGAAAAACACCAGGGAACGAAGGTGGGAAAAACCGGAGAGTCCAGCGAACCACCAAGGAAGGGGGAACAAGGGACCCCCCCAGCAGGTAAAACAGGAAAAACACCTCCAGCTGCCAAAGGAAACGGGAAGAACCCCCAGGCAGAAAGACCGGAACAAGCCACAAACCAACCCAATCCGGCAGGAACTCCCAACAGGAAAAAGAAACGAGCAGAGCACCCAAAGCACCCACCCGACGAGCAGAGGTGATGGCCAGCAAAAAAGCCACAGTAGCTGACAACCAGAACAAGACAGCCACCAGCAAGAGCTCAAAAGGGGGCAACAGCAGACCCCCCCAAACAGCAGGCAAAAACCCAAGAGGCACGAGTACAGGAGAGACCGGCCGACGAAGCCGAAAGCCTAGAAGAAACCGACTCACCAAAGGGGCAAAAACCACCAAGGAGGCTCCAGGACCCCGACAAGCACGAACCGCCGCCCACTGAGAAGACAAAGCGGAAGGGGCAAGGCCCTGTAAAAAAAACAGTCCTGAGAAAATCCAACACAGAGGTAGGATCCCCCAGTACAGGAACGACCCAATGGGAAGAACACAAAGAGAAAAAAGAACCCCAAAGACGACCACAGCACGCAAGGGCCGAAGGCCGACGTGACAACGGGATGCCACGAGCCACCACAGAGGAACAGCCCAAAGACGCCAACCACAGCCGCACAAGAGCCAGGCCGTCAGAAGCAAGTGACATCAGGGCAAAAACCAGCCGAGGACCAAACAGCGGAGCCGGAGCCAATGAAGTCCGGCCAAACCCGACCCCCGCCAGCAGCAGCAGTAACAGAAATCAAAGACAGAGAGGCTAACGATACAGACACCTACACACACCCCCTTACATCCCCAGACTATGCAGGAGGAGAAATAGGAGGGAAGGCACACAGAAAGCCCGAAGGCCAAGGAAATGTGCAGGGGCCATGCAAATCCACACCAAATTGAACCAAACAAAGAAAATGCGCCGCTGAAGCGAGCACAGAGGGCACAAAACAGAGGACAGGAGGAAACGGCCCAAGCAGCGTCTACAAATAAAAATGCAGACAGTCCTGAACACAAACTCAAACCCCACAGAGGAGACACGGCCCAGAGAGAGCTACGGGAGCCCGAACCCCCAGAGGCACAAGACACACCAATGAGCCATAGTGTCGTGGGAACAACACATGGAAGCCAGCAGGAACAGAGACATGCAACTGGTCCCCCCAAGAAGGCCCAAGCAGCAAATAGCCACGGGAAGGCCAGCACGAATCAAAAAACATGGCCGCCACCAAGGACCCCAACGTGGCGCCCAACCCCAAGGACAGGCGTCCAAGGACAACAAGAGGAGAGAAGGGAGCTGAAAACGCACCCCAAACACCAGGTCGGAGAGCAAAGCCACCAGGCCAAAGTAGGAACCAGAACAGGGGAGAGAGGAACCAGAGCCATGTAACCTGCACAGAAAAGGACCCAAAGAGCCAATCAGAAGAAACACCAAGGACAGGAGGAACAGGCAAACCCAAGGAACCACAGCCGTGGAGGCAGCCACCACCTCCTGGAACCGCAACCAACCCCAAAGGGCAGAAGGGCGACCCAGCAGGACCCACAAAAGAGCCAACAGGGAAGAGAACCGAGCCGGAGGGTGAAAACAACCCCCTGCAAAGTGACGAACAGGTCCCGAGAAACCGAAGGCCCCGAACAGGAACCAGAAGAAAAATGGCCAGAACCACAACGAACCCCAGTAACCGGAGCAAGGCCACAACGCCACCATCGCCAGAACAGTCACAAGGAGGGTGGAAGCAGAAACCGGACAAAAGCCACATAGGGAAAAGCCAACAGCACCCCCCAGGCGGTCACCCACCCAGGTATGGACCAGACCTAACCCTGCAGTACAAAGAACAACAGGTGCAAGCAGAGCAGAACCGCCAACCAGCAAAAAACCTGCAGAGCAGGAGCCAGTACCGCGGAAAAAACCTGGGGAACAGGAGAGAGGCCGAAAGGCAACACCCGAAACAGAGAAATGAACCCATCCACAGCAAACCGCAGGAACCGCGGACCAGCCAGACGGATGGAACGTGAAAAACAGACAATACCCAAATCCAGGGAAGCCCAAAAAAAATACAAAATAAAAAACACCCACCAGGAAGAGGGGAATGACAGACCGCAAGGGGAACAAACGACCAGCGGCACCAAATAGCATAAAGCCCCGGGACACAGAACCGTGCAGAAAGGAACCAACGGGCGCCAGGACCAAAGAACAAAGAGGAAGAGGAACCTTGGCCCGCTTCACCACCGGAACCAGCACAACAGCGCCCAGAGATAAAAAGAGACCGACGCCAAAAGAAGAAGGTAAATGCAACACGGGTCAAAGGACAACGGAGCAACCGTGAAAACAGCCCAAAAAGGGGGACAGCCCGGAAAGGAATCCGGAAACCAAAAGCGAAGACCGACAGGACCCACCAGTCGGAAAGCAGACCGGACCAACAAGCCAGGAACAACGGATCCGAGCCCCCAAAACCGTAACAAAAACAGCAACGGAGACAGGGAACCCACTGCCAGATGAACACCAGGAGTGGGACACAGACCCAAAGAAAAAGAGACGCAACCGCAACCACCAGGTCACAGAGACCCCCCTCCCAGGGCACAACAATACCCAAAACCCTGGACGACCAACACCCAGGGGCAGCCGTAGGCGCCACAGAGGCCGGGAACCAAACGGAACACAGCCTCCCCCACCCCCGACCACGAAAGGGCCGAGAGGAAGACAGAGCACCACAACACAGACTGTCAGTAGAGGGAGCCAAAAAGCCAAGGAGCCACAGAAAAACAGACAGTGGACCAAGACGCCAGGACCAGGTCAGCCGAGGAGAAGACTCAACCCATCAAGCCAAGACAGGAAGGAAGGCCCGCAACCAGCCAAACTCCACACAACCCATGAGAAGGAACAGTGAAGCACAGGCCGAACAAGAGCCAGCACGCACCCCAAAAGAAGAAGCAACACATGGAAATGCAGGAAAGTGAGAGACAAAGTCCGCCAGGCGAAACCACCATCCCAGAAAACGAGGAAAACCCTGCGTATCTGCCGCAAGCCATGCATCAGACAGGATATCCAACAGGACAACATGGAAGGAAAAGGTCAACCACCACAGAGTAAACAAACTGTGCGGAAAACCCCACAGCATCCAGGGATCTAGGGCCACAACCCAGCATCACCCTAATAAAGACCTATCCCTAGGACAACGCAAAGTAGGCCCTGGCAGCGCATACTGGGCAGCCAATACCAACAACTGTGGAAAAGCACAGATTGAAACTATATCAACCTAGGTAATTGGACAGCATAGGCAGGAAGATCTCGTGAACACCAGTAGCCCTTCACAGTATTCAGCGCAGCCCCAGAATCTGCAAAAATGTAATCCACCTGCAGAACCTGAAAACTATGCCGCATGGAAACAGCCCAGGCAGGCACAGGTGAAGACGACCCTTCACACATGGTGAGTGAACCCGAGTAATCGAACCAAACAGGAACGCACCACACAACAAAGGAAGTGCCCAGCAACCTCCAAGCAACACTGCCCCCAATCACCAAATCACACAACGTAAGACCGGTGAAAATTACAATGGGCAGCCCTGTAGTGTCCACCCACAGCCCCATGTCAAAAGACCATGACCGCGGGGGCCGGACGCTGCACTAGAACCACAGCGCCGGAACGACCCGGGGCCAGGACACCACAAAAACTCCCCGCCCCAGCCCAGCACATGAACGGGGAGAGTCCCTGACCCCAGAACAGGAGCGCAGCTGACCGGGGGACCAGAGCAGCCGCGCAGAGAGAAAAACCCACAGGAAACAATGCAGAAGTAAAAAACTGCAAATGAAATACTCCTGTGAAATTCACACAGTAAATAACGCAAAAGCATAAAACTGCAAATGAAACACTCACAGCACCGTCCTGAAGAAAGCCAGAAACAGGAACCGGGAGCACCAGCGTTCCGACAGCCGTCGGAGCAGAAAAAAAACAGGCATGGCGGTAGGTGGGAGGGGCTTATGTAACTTTTGAATACTGGCGTTGTGATTGGCTGGGTGGAGGCAGGACTGCCTCACGTTGTTAGGACTGGGACGGGGAGGACCCATGAGGGGGTAATGGCTTTATTATTTTTTTTTTACATATTGTATTTTACTCTGATTCGGTTTCTGTATGTATGCATTAATCTGTATTATGGTTTTATGTGATTTTATTAACTATTGCTGATACATATATAACTTTTATGATTATTATATCTGAGAACCGAATAACGTTTCTTTGAACTTGAACTTGAACTTGAGTGATCACTTATAAAGTGTTTTCTCTTAAATGGTTCTTTGCACCACATCTCAGAAAAGGCTGATTTCAAGACTCGAGTGTCAGAAGTACTTGACTATTAAGTATGTATATATCCACTGATAATATTTATGATGTGATACTTACTAATCATTAAATCGTGGACAGAGCTAATGAAGTTTGGCGTCATGTTTTTACTGCCTATGTATTATATGTGTATGTCTGTGTGCGTGTAGGCAATAGACCATTTCTGCAAAAATGATGTGTCTTGATAGATGTGGTAGATGTGCTTGTAGAGAGTTCTTAAAAGACTTCCTGGTTTAACCTCAACCCATTTACAACTGTTTCGAAAACCGTTTTACTTCTACAAGAACATCTCTTCATCATAGTCTCTATCATTCAAAATAATCTAATTTAATAACACATTAAAACCCATTAAACCACTTGTCTGAATCAAGCATTTTGTGTTTTTAGATCTCCAAATACACCTTGCAGAAGAAGTTGAATGAAATGGTAAATATGTTGATAAAATCTATTATTTTACGAGTCCATTATAATGAGTTTTTAATGGTATCACTCATCTGTGACAAACACCACAATGATGGCCTATAATGCTCTTCTTCATCATGAAATCTTCATTGGTAGTAATAACTATTAGAACTGTCAAACCCATATTCAAGTTACTTAAACAGTTTTTATAAAATAAATGTCTGTACTTGGTATTTTTAAACACAATGCCACATTCTATATAAGGCTAAGACTGCTGATTTTCGTTTTTTTTTTTTCTGTTTAAAGAATGCCAATCAAAACTTAAAAGTGCTCTAAAGTAAAACAGTGTAAAATTATCTTTGCTAGCCCTTAAGTATCGGAAACTGTATAGTACATGGATACAGATAAGTAGTAGACTTGGTGCGCTGACATTTGACAGTGCTGCTTTGAGGACAACAGCACATCCCATCTAATATTTTACTGGCAGTTGCTTCAGTGTGTTTTGATGACGAACAAGGTTCCCTGCTTTGTACCTTTTGGCGCCCTATAGCCGCAGCAGGGGAGGATCTGGAGGAGTTTATGATTTCAATGAAGATACCAAAGATCAGAGAACTAGAATTATAAGTAAGTATTTTTTCCATCTCCATCAAGTGATATTCATGATAGAAATAAGCACTTGAATGGAATAGCAGGCTTATCCTTCTTTAGAAAGCGTCAGGAAAAGTAGCACATTATAAAAAATAGTAAGGTAGAAAAAATGTATCCAACATTCCAAGATCCATCACATTAGCAGTATTATTCATTAAGGCCCCAATTAAGATTTCCACGTTTGAAAGCTAGGATTTTTAACTAAGGAATGATTTCTTCTGATTGATCTACAAATTACTTCAGGTGACAAAATGGATCTGTAAGCTTTCTTTTTTGAACCAGTACGCATTCACTGGTGTCAGATCTGCAAAAATCCGTGTATGGTAAGTGCTTGCGATGAAAATTCCATCCATTTTTGCAACAACAATCTGAAAATGGCAAAGGGAAAGTGAAGAAAGAAGGAAAGTACATTTTTAAAATGTAGGTACCCAGACAGCCTCAGTTAGGGAAGGTGTTGGATAATATGGAATCTTTGTGAATATTACCAAAGGTAAGTAAACTCTTACAAACATCTTGGACCCGTCCCAGTCCGGGTTCAGACGAAACCACAGCACCGAGACAGCCCTCATCGCCCCCACAGACAACATCAGCCGCCAACTAGACAATGGCGAAACATCAGCCCTCATCCTCCTGGACCTGTCAGCCGCCTCTGACACGGTCTGCCTTCGCACTCTAATGACACGCCTCCTAGAAGCTGGAATCCAAGAGAAGGCCCTTGACTGGACCACATCCTTCCTTTGCGGCAAAACCCAGAGCGTCTGCCTCCCGCCCTTCCGATCCGAGGCCACCTACATCATCTGCGGCGTCTCCCAGGGCTCATCCCTCAGCCCGATGCTGTTCAACATCTTCATGGCCCCCCTCTCACAAGTGGCCCGCCAACACAACCTCAACATCACCTCCTACACCGACGACACCCAGCTCACCCTCTCCCTCACCAAGGACCCGTACACCACCAAAACCAACCTCCACGAGGGAATGAAGGCCGTCGCCGACTGGATAAGGAACAGCCGTCTGAAGCTGAACTCGGACAAGACGGAGGTACTCATCCTTGGACCCACCCCCTCAGCCTGGGACGACTCCTGGTGGCCGACCACACTGGGAACAGCACCAACACCCACCGACCATGCACGCAACCTAGGATTCATCCTCGACTCCTCCCTATCCATGTCCAAATAGGTCAACGCCGTCACCTCCTCCTGCTACAACACCCTCCGTATGCTCCGCAGGATCTATAAGTGGATCCCGACCGAAACAAGAAGATTGGTGACACAGGCCCTCGTCAGCAGCAGACTGGACTACGGCAACGCACTCTAAGCAGGAATCCCAGCCAAACACACTTACGACGACTACAACGCATCCAAAATGCCTCTGCCCAACTGATCGTCAACGTCCCCTGCCACAGCCACATCACCCCCCACCTGAGAGACCTACACTGGCTCTTTGTCGACAAGAGGATCACCTTCAAGCTCCTCACCCACGCACACAAAGCCCTCCACAACGCCGGACCAGCCTACCTGAACAGCAGACTCAGCTTCTACACCCCCACCCGCCAGCTCTGCTCCGCCAGCTTCGCCCTCGCCGCTGTCCCCCACATCCAACGAACAACCTCCGGCGGCAAATCCTTCTCCTACCTCGCCGCCAAGACCTGAAACACCCTCCCTACCCACCTATGGCAGACCCAAGACCTACTTGCCTTCAGAAGACTCCTCAAGACCTGGCTCTTCGAGCAGTAGCGGCACCCCCTCCCCTCAGCGACTTGAGACCCTCACGGGTAAGTAGCGCGCTTTACAAGTACTCTGATTGATTGATTGATTGATTAAACATACCCTTTCTTGCGGATTTCTTATGTGAATCCATCTCAAAGCAGTCTCTGTAAGGATACTGGTTTTGCTACAATTGCTGATTAATTTATAGCAAGAAAATCAGTAGCACCATCTTATCGAACTGTATTCTGCCATAAGCATCTAGTCCGAACTGCATTCGGCCATAATCATCTAGACCGAACTGCATTCTACCATGAGCATTTAGACAATAGTACTTTGGACTCCACTAAACAGGGCTAAACATTCAGGAGTTTGATTAGTCCCCTTGTTAGTTCATGATATTTCTTTACTCAAATAACTTGAATAGCCATCTGTTTTTCACTGTATGATCCCCATGTAAAAAATGTTGAATAATCTTTTTGATGCATCACATCTGATCAATGGGTGCTCAAACTTGTGGAACACTGTTACTCCCTATTCTTCCTGTCACATCCCACAGGTATGCCACAAACACCAGAACACCTCTCTGAGGACCACTTTACCATACTGAGAGGAGAAATCTAAGCTCTCTTGGCTAAAGGAGCTATTTAGAGGATGCCAGCATCAGAGATTAGGACTATCTGTTAATCCTGTTATTTCCTGGTACCGCAAAAGGGCAGAGATCTTCACCCTCTGAACTTCTTCCTTTAGAAGGAAAAGTTCAAAATGAATAAACACCTATTTCCACATACCCGTCCTCCCACAGGCATTACCTGTGGGTTCAGGTAGGCCAAGAGAACTTTCAGTTCTTTGTACTCTCCTTTGGCCTTACCAGTACACCTCAGGTGTTCACATAGGCAATGGTGGTGGTTGCAGAAATTGGGGATATCAGCCTTCTCATACTTCAGTGACTGGTTGCTGAAGGTAGGTTTGCCTTAAACAGTCATAAACGACCTCCAGACAATAGATGAGTTGTTGACATCATTGGGCTTTTCCATAAACATGCAAAAGTCACACCTGATTTCTACACAATGGCTCCACTTCATCAGATCCATGCTGGATACAGTGCTCTTCCGATACTTCCCCGTGCCTCAATAAGTCCAGTAACTAAATAACGAAAAGAAATGCCAGTACTGATGCTCAATTCTAGAAAAATATTTGAAACCAGAGTACAGACGACAGTTTAATACTCAGGACTGCTATTAAATAGCTGTTTATTCAAAAATATTTTAGCAATGCACGAATTTGAATTAGTGCTCAAGTTCAAAACACATTTATTAAACAATACAGGACATCAGGACACGAAAAAAGTGAAGATAAAACCTCATCCATACTCTCATTCGTTAGTCATCAAGCATATCACATCCAACCTACTCCCATTCAAACATTCAAGCTCAGTACCTCACACAATCTGGGGGAAAAATAAACCAGTTGGTGAAGTGATAAGTCTGCTACAGAATCTAAAGCATTCTATAATGTTCTAAATCATACACTATTGATAATGCGGTTAAATCAGAAGCATTTTCATCATAATTTACAACATTAAGTCTAAACACAAATCACGGTGCAAAACTAATAAGCACCAAGATGAAAATAGCAGACCCAAAGGCCTACGTATTTCGAATCCCTTAGAATGGCAGGATTCTCTTCAGGGCCAAACGTCTCTGAAAAAAGAAAACAGAAGAAACCATGTATCTAATATCTAAAACCAAGGGTACTTCAGAGCACTACTACACCTAAGCAACACTCCAGCTTACCGGTCTTTATTTCACCAGTGAAAAGTATTCCAAAGAGTGGCCTCCTATAGAAGTGAGGAAAAAGAAGAAAAAGAAAAGAAAGAAGAACGTTTTTTTGTACGAGCAGAGTGTTCTCACAGCGAGCGGCGTTTAAGAAGTGAAAACCTCTAGGCAAGGTTACCTTTGCCAGTTGACGCCGTGTCCTCAGCTTGCTTGTACCATTAATTCAGCTCGCTGGAGGTTAATTGGAGGGTCTAATGCAAAAAACAAACAAGGGGAGCGAGCTGTAATCGACCGCAAGTAAGGGGGAGTTGTAGAAAGCCAGTGTACCCAGCGAGTTCTTACCGTGCAAATCCTTGTAGCACAACACGGAAGAAGATTGTTTGTGGTGTTGGGCGTGGGCAGGTGAGTCAATCCGGGGCACCACACTAAGGGGAAAACAACAAGGTGGAGTTTAGCCGTGTGACTGGTCTAGACTTGAATCGGAGACGGATGTAAGAAGGTCCAGGACATCCAGGCTATGATACTGTTGTTACAACCGTTGACCTGGGTCTCATTGAAAGTAGGTCTGAGAATTCTTGGCCTCCTGCATTCTGCTTGTGGACCACACCAGTTGGCACATGCAGGTTCTGCAGTGAGATCTGAACTCTGTGGACTCAGCCACAGGGGGCCTTTTTGGGTTCCATCCATTTGTCAGAGGAGACTGTGAAAGACCTGCAGTGGTGGCTACTTGACCACAATTGGATCGGCGGGAGATGCCTCTCCCTACCCACCCAGAACTAACGGTTATGATGGATGCAAGTTTGCTGTGTTGGGGAGGCCAAGATCAGAGGACTCTGGTCTCCAGCAGAGACCTGAAGGTGTTCCTTCCGACCATCAGGGGGAAACAGGTACAGGTTCTCACAGGCAAGGAGACCGCCATGTGGTACTAAAGCAAACTGGGCGGCGTGGGTCAAAGGTACTGTGCTAGAAGGCTCAACATCTAAGGAAGTGGCTGAATGCTCCGGGCATCGCACTGATATGCCAGGAGCTTTCAGAATCTTTAAACAACAGTTTGGATGAAATCATACGATGTTGCTTAGCAGATCACAAATGACAATTGGACTTGGAGGTGGCTTGTGTATCTTCCAACAATGGGAAGAACCTTGGTTCGATCTATTCAGTGCTGCAGAGAGCACACAGAGTCCAAACTTTTGTACATTAGAGTTTTGAAGGTGGTTCTCCCTCGAAGTCTCCTTCCAACTTAGCTGGGGTTCGGGCCTCCGCTACTTCTTTCTGCCTCCACTACTTCTTTCTGCCTCTACCACTAGGCCCCAGAATATTGGGGAAGACTGGGCCTAAGTAATTGTAGTAGCTCTGGACTGAGGGAGGAGAGTGTAATGGCTTCTGGCCATGAGCATATATCCTCCAATTAGGCTGCCCCTTTTGGAGGATCTTCTCTTGCAGCAGCAGGGCCGGGTTGTGCACCCAAGCTTGCACAACCTACACCTTCATATGTGGAGATTGAACAGTGACAGTTACTGGATTTTGATCTTCCTTCCAAAGTAGTTGGTGTTATCCTGGCCGCTAGGTGTCCTTCTACCAAAGCAGTAAATGCAGGAAATTGAGAGAAATTTGTTGTCTGGTTTTTCTACTATGGCATTCAGTCATTAAGGCAAAGATGTCTGCCATTTTATTGTTTTGTCTCTCACTAAAACAGCAAGTCTGTGCCCTGGCGTCAGTTAAGGGTTATCTTTTGGGTCTTTTTGCCTTCTACAGTTGCCTGATCGGCCATTCCTTTTCAATTCACCTGTTGTAATGCATTTCTTGAAGAGGGTGATCTACATGTTTAGGCCAACACCTTTGGAAATGCTGCAGTGGGACCTCAATTTGCTACTGACCTACTTGATACGAACCAATGCCCAGCTGCTGTCTACACCTGCTTTCATTAAAGCAGTGATCCTCATTGTGAACACCTATGCTGGGAAAATGAGCTAGCTCCAGGCCTTGTGCATCTAGCAGCCATACACACCTTTCTTCCCAGACAAATTGGTACTTCCATATAGGGAAATCCATCTCCCTGGTATCTTTCTCGCTCCACCTCCTCCCTCAAAGGAAGAGGAGCAGCTCCACAATCTTGATCTTAGAGGGTCCTCGGTTATTACATCAATCGGACCAGATAAGGTTTATTGGACATTCAACTTTTTGCAGCCTTCTCTGAAGGGAAAAAGCAGTACAAAAGAGAACAGCCTCCTGATTGATTGTCTTATGGATAAAGCTCTGCTATGGGCTAGCCAAGAAACCACACAAAAGGGCTCATCAGCTGATTCCACCAGAGTGAATTCTGCTACGACGGTGCTGGTGTGCAGCGTGCCAGTCTTGAACATCTGCCAAAATGTAACTAGGGCACGGTCACTGAAAAGCCTGGTCTGAATCCTTCCACAGACTCACCACCCAACGAGGTACTGCTTTGGTATCCACAAGGTGATAGATCTGTGGTTAAAAGTCTCTATCAGAAGAACAAGTTGCATACCTTCAGTATGCCTTTTCTGTTAGAGACTCTATCTAACTAGATTCCTCACCAACCCATTCTCTATGCTGCTCTGTGGAATGAACTCTTACATACATGGAATGGTTTGCTTGAGAACACGGCTATTCCTAGCAGCTAGCAATAACCAATAACACTGGATTAACCACTATTTCCGGATCAGAGTAATGCTTGGGGTAAAGCACTTCAACGCCTTTCCAGGGGTACTAAGTGTTATATAATTGTAACAACAATACAACTGTAGTAAGTGAAGTAGTCGTAATAATCAATGTTGCCAGACAGTTTGCTACTGCACATTGCCAGTGTTTTATATCCCTTCTCCTCGACTGACCCGGACGAGTCCCCACTATGGGCCCGGTTACGATGTCGGACGGATCTGAATCCGCCCGACATTGTTTGGGAACTGGGATAGACCGACCTCCTGTCGTCGGTCCCAACCCAGCAAGTAGGATGCGACTGAACACTGTTCGGTCGCAATTCTATTCTTTACAATGGGAGCATGCATTACAACCAGAATACATGCTCTCATTGTAAAGTGCTGAGGTGCAGTTCATCCCTGCACCCTGTGGCAGGCACCTCAAGGTGCCTGCCATCAGGTCCTGGGATCAACAGGGGGATGGCTTTGCACCCATGGGGGCCCTGCTGGGCCCCCCAAGTCGGATTCCCACAGCCTTTCTGTGTCCGTAAGGCTGGCACAGAAAGGCTGTAGGAATCTGCCATCATAATCCCTGGGGGCGGAAAGAGCCCGTCATAAGTCATTTTAAATCCTGCTTGGATTAATTTCCGACCGACTACATCAAAATGGATCATTCTGAAATGAATCCAAACAGGAGATTACGATGCCGTAGGAACGGCTCCGCCTGTGGGGCGGAGCCATTTCCTACGGCATTGTAATTGGACCTTAAAATGGGTCCTACTGTGGCTGGTGCAGTGCTATGGATCTGTCTGGCTCTGCAAGCATAGCCATTTGCTATGCTGTTCTTTATTCTCCACTGACCTTATCTCCATGTTATCTACGATACTACGTATCTACGTGAGCAGTTTCCAATTACTCCTACTGCCTAGTGTGTTTGGTCACTTGACAGGTTATGTTCTTGAAGTGTTTGCATCAATATTCACTCCAATAAATTGCAGTCCCTGAGTTGGGATCAAATATGACATCTTGACTTTGTTTTTATTAGCCAGTGGTTTTTAACCGGGGGTCCACAAACCTACTTGGAGAACTATAAAAATTAAATATAAGTTGAATAACAATAAAAAGTGTGTTTCTTCATATATGTATATGTATGTGTATATATGTATGTATATATATATATATATATATATATATATATACTTATATATTCCAAAGAACGCTGTACTCCGCAGCTCCCCTCTAACGATCGGTGCCAGCTCACGGTGACAGCAGCCGTTGAATTTATCCAAACAGCACCCAAACTCCAAGCCCCCAAATCGATAATGGCTATATGCTGAAACGCATCACATTTGTGAACAATAAAGATATTGTGCAGTCTCCTGATGTGCCGCTTCCTTACTTTCCTCATTTGGTGGCTTGGAGTTTGGCTATTGTTCGGATATACACATATATACATGTATATGTTGGTTTTTTTTTTCACTAAAAAACAAAAAGTTACAGAGACGTTATAGTTAGGCTCAGGTTTCACTCATACAAAACCAGAGTAACTCAGCAATTATATTTAGCTGAGCTAACTATTACTCGTGCCCCCGCAATGTACTGCTTATAGCCTCACATATTACATCACTCGTGACATTGTCAGTGACATCACTGATGACATCTCAAATGACATCACTAATGACATCATCCAGTAAGTGTGAGTGTGTTGAAGAATTTTATGAGTGTTAAATAAATATACCAAGGTGTATTGGTGAATCAGAGTGCCGGTATGGATGATTCAGTGGGTGCGTGACTGACTGTATAAGTGAGTGAATAGGTGTCTCAGTGAATGTATGGATGAATGACTGGTTGTGGTATCTGTGTGTCAGTTAGTGTCTAAGTGGCTATATGGATGTGTGAGTGGGTGCGTGAGTGGCATATATGGGTGTGATTGGTTTCTGAGTACCTGTATGGGTGGTTGAGTCAGTGAGTCCGTGGCTCTATGGGTTAGTGAGTGCATGTGTGAAGGGCCGTATGGGTGAGCAAGTGTTTGCATGGATGTGTCAGTGGTATATGGGTGAGTAACTGTGTATTTGAAGGGCAGCATAGGTGAGTGTTGGGGTTTATGAGGGACTATGGGCAAGTGAGTGACTGAGAGTGGCTATATGGGTGAGTGTGTGCTTGTGCCAGTAACTGTTTAGGTGAGTGAGTAAGTTAGTACCAATATGAGTAAGTGAGTGGGTGTGAGTGTAAGTGTATGGGTTAGTAAGTGGCTGTGTGATTGACTGTATGGGTGAGTGAGTAGGTATGTGAGTAGCTCTATGGCTGACTTACTTATTGTGTGAGTGGCTGTACAGGTAAATGAGTGGATATATCAGTGGCTGCATTAGTGAGTTAGTTGGTGTATGAGAGGCTTTATCAGTGAGGGGGTGAATGTGTGTGTATTCCTAAGGACCAGGAAGTGGCCGTGTAAGTACTGGTATGGATGTGTGAATGGGTTTGAGATTTTTTGTGTGGAATTTGGAGTGGGTGTATGAAAGGGTTTTTTTGTGGTGTGAGTGGGTGCATCAGAGATTCCGTGGATGATTCCATCAGTGATGTCATTTGAGATGTCATCACTGATGTCACTGACCATATCATGAGTAATGTAATATGTGAGGTTATAAGCAGTGCATTGCAGGGATGCTAGTTATAGTCAGCGCAGCTAACTATAACTGCTGAATTATTCTGGTTTTGTACGAGTCAAACCTGAGCCTAACTATAACATCTCTGTATTCTTTGTTTTTTTCAGTGAATTTACAATTTTTTTAAAATACATTTCCTACCTACACCTACCTGTAACCTTTTTTTCCAGTGATTTTCTATGCTTTTTTAAATACTAATTCCTAACTATAACGTCCATGTAACCTTTGGTTTTTTTCAGTGAATTTCTATGTTTTTTAAGTAGTATATCCTAGATTTCCTAAAGAGACGAGAGATAAGCAAATGAAAAGATGGAGAGAGTCCATGTTAGTGGAGGGATTGTATCTTGTATTGACCCTAGAAGAACCATCAGGAAGCAAAAGAACACAGAAAACGAAAAATGTAATGACTAGTGGTGATTCGAATGATGATTATTTAGATGATTTGTTAATGAAAAATCAGAAACCTCATCAGGAAGATGCTAATAGAGCTATTCCTAGTGCTCCATTTTTACAACCACCTTTGGTTCCATAGATTATACATGAAACCTCATTAGAAAAGGTATTACAAGAAAGAGAAAAGGAAGCATTAAACAAACGGCGAAGTGAGTTAATACAGAAAACCGCTCAATTAAATACAAGTCCTGGAGCCCTTACAATACCAGTAAGTATAGGTCCTGTAGTTCCTTTATATGGAGATAAGCAACCCAGTCCTAAAACTCCAGTTCTAACTACAACCATAGTACAGCCCAGGAAAGAAAACCTAATAGTTGATGACCAAGCAAGTGAATGCGAGTTCAGTAATTTCTTTATTAGATTTACCCATACGAGAACCAGTGAATGACTCAATCAGAAAAATTACTTCCAGATGCTCAAAAGAAGTACAGATCGAAACACCTACAGGAATGAGAAATGCAACTGTAGTAAGCCCTGATAACCTAGAAAGATGGACCCGAGATATAGAAAAGCCAAAATCACAACCAAAAGTATTGGATGTATTCAAATTAAGAGTAGAATTGGAAGAAATGGCAGCAGGAAATGTAGGATTGGAAAGATGAAATTCCTTTAATGAAGATGAATTGTTGTTTATATGCAGAAGTATTACTCGAAATACGAAAATATACCATGAAAAATTAATGAATTTGGCTTCTGAGATGGGAATTGACATTGGCAGGTTAAAGGTATTACAGAAACCATATAGAGCTGAATTTTCTGACAAGGATTTGAAAAACATGAATGTGTCAGGACGTAAATTGCAGATAAAGGAATTGTTGTTGTTGCAAAAATAGGGAGATTTATACAAATGGAAAAGTAGATGGACAAAGAAAAAAGAAGAGGCACGGGCAAATAAAACGACATCTGAGTATTTACTAAAAGAAACAGAAAAAGTTGAAAGATTGTGTCCTATGAGAGAAGTGCCAGGAGGAGGTTAGATGTACATGTCCCGTGGTCCTGACAGGATATTTTATCATTTACTAATAATTTCCCAAAGGTTTGAGAAAACCAGTAGAATGGTCCCGGCAGGTTGAAAGATTTGTGAAAGTGCCGAGAGTACTGTTAAAGGATTTAGATGGGTTGTTTGACATTGTTGTTCCAGCTCATTTGTGGACTGAATGTAAAATTACAGAAGATTGGCCAAATGATGAATGCCCTAGAGATTCTAAAACAGGGGCCCGCCCCGTCAGAAGACGTAATGAAAAAGTATAATCAGGTAATAACCTATTTAAAGGGAAAGATTCCCCCAAAGGAAACAGATTGGACAAAAATAGACAGAACCACCCAAAATGAAGATGAATCTGTACATGCATATTATGAACGCCGATTCTAGGTATTTAAACAGTACAGTGGTTTAGAAAATATTGATAATAAGGACAACACATTTTATATATCGTTTTGTATCTGGACTAAAACCCCAAATCTCCCAAACGATTAAAGAACATAAACTGTGTTGGCAAGGGTAAGTAAGTAAGTAATATTTATTTGTATACAATTAATTAAAATCTTTACAAAAATATAAAACACCAATAGAGGCATTAAAACCAATTTGTAGTTAGGATTAAAAAGAACAAATTTTTCAGTGGTCAGATTAAGGTTATCCTCAGGTGCTAATGGAGAACTTCAAATGATATCAAGTCTTTTTCTTATTGAGTCAAAGAACTTCACGACCTGGCAGTTAAATTTTGTATTACTAGAGGTAAAACATAATTTGACTGCCTGTCTGCAGCTCCGAACAGCATATGACTTAAAAGATGGAAGCAGAAGATTGCGCCTCAAGTCCCTCAGTCTAGGGCATATACAAATCACGTGGACAATGTCCTCTATGCCAGACTTACACAGGAAACACTGTTGCGAGGCGGGTGTTCTCTCCCAAGGGGGCAGGTGCGGCAGTATCGGGATTACGCCAAGGCGTAATTTTAGAAACTTTTCTTTGACTTGTATTTTCATCCCGATGTTAAGGTATGCTTGAATGAATGAATTCCGATTTGTAGAGCGCACGTAGCTGCCCTGAGGCGTCCAAGCGCTAAGCATACCGTCTGAGGTTTGGGTTAGAGGAGGCAGGTTCAGCTCCATCATTAAGTAGTGAATAGGAGCGTTTTCAGCTGTTTGCGAAAGGAGAGAATATTAGAATTAGATCTGAGATGCTGGGGCAGAGCGTTCCACCTCTTAGCTACATTGTAGGAGAAGGAGCGGCCTCCTGACCTTGATTTCTTTATTGGCGGCACAATGGCTAGATTTGCAGAGGTGGAGCGCAACTGTCTTGTGGGGAGGTAGGGTGTAATGAGAGGGAGATTGATTGCCGGTCCTGTAGACCAGAAGGTCTCGTGGGCAATACAGAGTGCTTTAAAGTTTACTCTTTCCTTTATAGGGAGCCAGTGCAGTGTCCTCAGTCCGGGTTTTGCTGATGATCTGCGGGGGAGTTGTAAGAGTGTTCTAGCTGCGCAATTCTGTATTAATTGCAGTTTGCGCAGGGTGAAGTCAGGGGCTCCGAGATACAAGGCATTTCCGTAGTCCAGTCGCGACTGAATCAGGCCCAGAACCACGGTTTTTCTTGCTTCAAAGGGGAGAAGAGGCAGGATCTTCCTGATAACTCTCAGGATGAAGAAGCAAGTGGCAGAACGTTTTGTTGCCTGTTGATCGAACGACAGGGATCTGTCAAGCCAGACACCCAAACTCTTGATGGCGTCTTTGGGAATAGGGGCAGGGCCCAAGCTGGGAGGCCAGAGAGTGTCTATGGTAGATGGTACGGTATGACCCAGGAGCATGAGCTCAGTCTTGTCTCCGTTAAGTTTGAGACACGACTTGGTCATCCAGCTCTTGACCATCTCCATGCAGCCAGCGAGATCTACATTGGCTGAGGGTCCGCCTGCCTGTGCCAAGGAGACCACCAGCTGGGTATCGTCTGCATAGGTAACGATCTTAATACCAAATGGGCGGACGATCTCAGCCAGTGGCCTCATGTAGACGTTAAATAACGTTGGGCTTAACGATGATCCCTGCGGGACTCCACACCTCAGAGGCTTGCTGGAGGAGGTGACATTCCCTTCATACACCTGGAAAGATCTGTTACTCAGGTAAGACCTGAACCACTCCAGGGCTTTGTCAGATATTCCGGTGTCCAGGAGGCGCTGCAGAAGGATGCCGTGGTTCACGGTATCAAATGCCGCGCTCAGATCGAGGAGGATGATTGCCACCGATCCTCCCCGATCTAAGATTCTCCTGGACTCCTCTGTGACTGCCAGCAGTGCCGTCTCGGTCCCATGCTTGGGACGAAAGCCAGTCTGGGAGGTATCGTGCAGATGGTGTTGCTCTAGAAAAGTTGTTAATATGCTGTTTATGTGTTTCTCCAAGATTTTGGCTGCCCAAGGCAACAAGGAGATCGGGCGGAAGTTGTTTAGGTTCTTGGTGTCAAGGTTGGGTTTTTTAACCAGAGCCCTTACCATGGCCTGCTTCCACATTCCTGGTACTGTGCTGGTAGAGATCGAGGTATTAAGTACTCTGAGCAGTGTGGGAAGAATGGTTTGAGTGGCGGAGACCAGGACATGTGGGGGTGCTGGGTCTCTGGGGGAACCCGACTTCACTTGGTGCATGAGGGAGGTGAGGAGATCCACCTGTAACTTGGGGAATTCCGCCAGCACCGGAGGGTGGTTAGATGTATGTTCTGGAGGGGGACATGGCGCTGCTTTAGTCAGGGCAGTCTGTTCTTGTGGCTGTATTTTACCATAATCACCCAGCGTTGTCCATCCGTGCGCTCTGTTTGCTAAGTCTTTCTTATCTTCGATCGCTGAGATAATGCGTGCTGATTTTTTTGCCAAATTTGTAAAGGACTGGAGATCTATAGACGTTTCCCAGGTGTCAGACAAACCTAGTACTTCAATTGATTCAAAAAGATAAACTCTAGGCAACGAGGTACGATGCCGTATTAACTCTTTCCATACGTTGGCATTTAGGGAGTGGGCCTCTGCATTGCGCATCTAGCGCCAGCTTGCTACGTACTCACTCCGCCTTTCTAAAGTTTGTTTGACAATGCCGAATTCCAAACGAATCTGGGCAGGGGAGACGTATGTAGGAAGGTTAAAGATAGCCCTATAAGAGTTGGCTATGACTGTGTCCAGCAGTACGGCATCTTTCCAGTGAAGTGATTCACTCCCATACGTGAGTGTTGGCTGTAGTTTCGCACGCAGGATTTCAAGGAATGGTTTAAATGTAAGATCGGGGAGTTTTGCCTTTAATGATTTTAATGCTAGATAAGTCATTGTGGCTTTCCCTCGGATGGAGTTTGTCGTCCTAATTGGCCTCGAGAGGTGTGTGCCTGCCCCAAGCTTGATTTTGATCCAGATATTGGAGTGGAGCAGTATTAGGACGTCTAGGAGGCGCTTCGGAATACCCCAATTGTATAGTTTCTGCCAAAGTTTGTTGCGATCCACATGATCGAAGGCAGCAGTATTATCAATGAACGTAAGGAATAAGGGTGACTTGGTTGCTTTTGCTGCACCCATCAGGAGGGACAGGGTCATGATGTTAGTTGTGGTCCCTTGGCCTTTACAGAAACCTGTTTGGTTAAGAGGAATGTTGGCATTTTCGGAGGCCCATGATGATAATTCGTCCAGGATAAGACCTGCAAAGTATTTTGTTTCTACGTCTAGCAAAGCAATAAGACGGTAACTATTTGGATGACTCTTGTTCCCATGTTTATAGATCAGACTTATGACAGACCCATGCCATGAATCCGGAAGCGTCAGAGTTAAACTTGTGTTGTTGAATATTGGTGCCAGAGTTGCACTCCAGAAATCTGCTTCTGATTTGTACAGCATAGATGGTATTCCATTCGGCCCTGGCGCTCCATTGGGTCTCCCTTTTATTATTTTCCGTCTGATGTCTGCTGGGGTAATTTTCGTTGGCCCTTGCTCGACGTCTTTTGCAGCTTTTTCTTCCTTTTTAGGATGGTCAGGTTTTGTTGGCCTTATTCCTTCACACTCCCATGTTTCTTGTATGCTTACAACCATGTGATGATTGAGTTGTTCCTCGTTTCCAGGCCTTGAGGTTTTTGTGCCAGGAGACATTATTACCTTGTCACCTGTGATGACATCATCATTGAAGTGGGATAATAGGTATTTTGACCATACTTCCTCTGATATATGTGAGTTTTGCCCTAAATGGTCAGGGTTCTGTAACCTTTTTACCATTTGCCAGAACCTGGAGCTGTTTTTCTGCTTCCCCTCGTGGACAAGTTTAACCCAAAAATCGTCATTTCTTTGCTTTTGGCTTTCCCATTTCATCCGTTTGAGCTGTTTTTTCGCTTCCAGCAGAACTGTTTGCAAGCTGCGGTTTGCCTGGTCCTTTCGCATAAGTCTCAAGGTTTGGTTTATTATTCTTTTTTGTATTTTCATGTCCGGGGGTAAATGTTTCCAAACTGAAGTCCCCTTTGTTTGGCCAGAGTTTTTGGACACCGTACATCTCATTGTCGCCATCATGGCATCGATGAAGTTTGGATTCACAGATTGTCCTCCAACAGCAAGGGCTTAAACGAAGATATACCCTGGGCAAGCCTCTGAAATGACCATTAGAGTGAATACACCACCTACACTATTATGGTCTAACCATATACTGCTCCCTTAAGAATTGAGATAAAAGTCTTGGCACTAAAAGACTAGGCAACCCCAATCACACCCCTACCTATCCTAAAGATATCCACTTCAATAGGAGATCTAGGATGACAATTAGTTTGAAACCATTCCAAAATGGCCGACATTTTATAAATATCTTTTTCATTACACATATGAGCATTTACTGCAAACTCAATAACATTATACCATCTGTACCAGAGAGATATCATGATCCTTTCTGTCTGGTCAACATGCGAGCACGAGGTAGTGGACATAAACGATTAACTCCCCTGACTGCAGTTTGATATTATGGCAATACTAACAGATAAATCTTGGCACTGCTCCGAACTTACACGTAATAGTTAATTATTATATTAACGAGAGGTTTTATGTCCAACATAGTTGGTTCCCTTTCAATATGCACACAGATACTTAATTGTAAAGGCACTTAGTAGTTTTTTGTGTATATGCATATAGTAACCATCATCCACTACAAGATGGCTGCCATTACCGCCAATCAATGGGGTCCATGTACACTTCCTTTAAAAACAATCCCAAACCCTCCCACTGCCTCCACCCGGTTCCAGCGGCGATGGGTAGGTGCTTGATACGAAGCTCAGGCATTCACCAAGTAAGTGACATGGAATGCGATATACAATATAACCACACAGTGATAATTCGCCGTGATTCTAGATCACACGCCGTGTTGTTTAAACATATGCGCGTTATAAGATCGTGCCCGCCGACCTCCTTGCTAACATGGCATAGAGCAAAACCTTGCGAGAGAGGCTAGCGGCGTGTATACACACGCGGTCCTACCCGAGCAGTACAATAGTATTGAAATGCACGGATACGATCTGAACGGGTAGAAGGCATTAATAGCGTCCGCGTGTATAATTTACACGGGCGGGTGTTTGTTTATAGAGGAGCTCGAGCGGGACAGTGCACCCAACATAAATCAAGCATACAACAGTTTCCGCCGACTTCTGCGTGTATAATTTACACGGGCGGGTGTTTGTTTGTTTATTTATAGAGGAGTTCGAGCGGGACAGTGCACCCGATTTTAAGCAATCATACAACGGATTGCGGGGTTGTATTTTAAACATTACTGCACCCGATAATGAATACACTCCCTCGCACAAGCGGGACACGGTTGACACCCCTTTGCGATCACAGAATGTTCACATGGCCACCAGGGAACATACGCTAAACATTACGTTTGGGGCATTTATATTAGACACACACAGAGACACTGCCCCTAGGTTGGAAACCTCAATAGACAGACCCTTATTTTAACTATGAGAACAAATACTCTGTCTGTTCCATAACCATGCATTATCAATCTACCTAATGGAGTTACCTACCACCCTCCTGCAACCTAGATACTTAAAACAAAACATTGAAACAGTATCACAGATACATTAAGTATAGGTTTATATATTTTTTGACCTATAAACTCAGCCCTCAAAACACTCTTAGTCTAGAACTCATTTCCTAGTGTTGAATATGTCCAAGCACAGCAATACACAAACTTTGAATACTACTGCAAAATAAGCCTGTATGTATTTATGTATTTTACTGACCATAGATTGTGAACATCACTAGGTCACTATTATCATTGTAAATACTACTGAGATCTTTCCCCCCTATATATAGCATTGTGGTGGAAGATCTCCTGAAGCTTTACCCGCTGGACACTGTTGTTGTCTGATTGTTTTTAACCTTAGGTGAGTCATGAATAACTGCGTGCAACAAATACCAACTTGGTATTTTCTTTTTAACACAAGATTTTATCTTCACATGTCACTCCCACTGAATTCCCACTGTTGAGAGTGCTTGACACACTTGTGTAACAATGCTTCGCCACGCATGAATCACAGCATGCGTGACACACAAGTATCACAGTCTGTAATGCAATGTGTTATAATTTGTTTGCGATATGTTTCTTTACCCCTCCTTTTTGCCTCCAACAGGTATTAACAATCGCAACCTGAAGAAGGGTAATATAGTAATACTCACCCCCCCTTTTTTTCACCCACTAGGATGGTAGCCATATGAGCTTACATACACCATACCATGTGGCAATAGTGTAGACAGTTACATATACTCCTAGATTCTTGCTAAATTAGTCCCCCTGGTCCTGAAGAATCGCTCAATAAATTTTAGAGTAGCGAGAAACATGTCGACCGGACTCTAACACATTCCAGAAGAGAGTGGGAAACATCACTTTCCACTTCTCTCCTCTAGGATATCATTTTTAACTAAAGCAGTGGCCCTCCTGAATAAAGTGTCTCTGGTACCACTAGCTTTATTTTATCTCACTTAGCTATGTCTACCCTGAATCCTGGCCCCATACCCGCACTTCATCTACACGGCAGTTGGAAAAAGATCTCCGCCAAAGAGCCCCTCTATGAGGTGTTGCCCGTTGGGTATTGCACCGCCGACCCAACGAGGAGCAGGCCCAAATGATGAAGCATGACACCTGAAAGGGTGTGTGAGGGCATTAAATCCAACAAAATGGATTCCCAGGGTGACCACCAGGCTACCCTGTTCTAATCCACTTGCACTACAGACTGTACTGACACCTTTCTCTGTCATTAGGAACAACGCGACAATCTTTGCATTTTGTGTAATTTGGGCACGTCGTGTATGGACCTTCTGCTCCGATAAAAGCAGTAAAAGCCCAAGACTCCTCTCTTTTGATACTAATCGATGAAGTTTTGCCAGACATCCGACAGCTTGGTTGAAGACCCAGAGACTTGGGGAAAAAAGGGTTTTTGCAGTGAGGCTGATGGAATCAATGTTACTGGAGTTATACCGTAGTCGCTTTAAATTTGAACTGACTTCTGTGTCTGGGCCAGTAAGGGGCTCAATTTCCAGTTTCGAGTTGGATCTTATTTCGGCCACTAGAGGCAAGTGATCACTGAGGTCGCTCGCTTCTATTTTGAATGAAGAAACCCAACAAAACATATTCAGAGATACAAACATGTAGTCGAGGTGCAGGTTTGTGAGTTAGTGTGGAAGGTGGCTACTGGGGGGTCGTCTTCTGCGTAGCGGCCGTTTAAAGCCCTTAGATTGAGTTGTTGTAGGTGAATTAAGAATTTTTTCGAGTGTTTCGTTTGGTTGTTATTTTTTAGGGCACCTTATGGCGGCACACCCCACACTGTATTCAGTTCTTGAATAAGGTCGCTGTCTTGATCTTTGCTGATGAGAAGCGTGTTTAAGTCACCAGCCAGGATGAATCGGTCAGACACTCTTGCTTCCCTTATTTTTTCTAGAACTTTCGCCAGCTCTTCTACCGCCTCATGTTTCTGTTTGGGGTGAATATATACGTGTTGATTATAATTGCTTCCTGGGGCTGCATTTTTAGCCCAAGTGAGAGCTTTACCACCTGGATGACACTTGGTGGAGATATATGAAAATCCATTGTCTCGATTTTGCCTATTGTCGACAAAGGCGAGGACCATCAACCCTCCTGATCTACGTCCAAAGATTGAATTTTTGTTTGCCGGGATAAAGCAAGACGTGAACCCCTGGAGGACGAATGCTTTGTCTTCCCAGGTTTCTTGTAGTAATAGGAGGTCAAAAGTGACTAGATATTGTATAAATTCAGGGTCATTCCTTTTGCTTTGTAGACCCTTGATATTCCAGGAACAAATTCCTATGTCCCTGCGCCTCGCTGAGGGATTGGAGAGAGTTTGCTCTTTTTGTCAGTTGTCTGTAGTCGCAGTAATGATTGTGCGCTGAATTGACTTCCAATTAAGGTCAGTTGTAAGCAAGAGTTGACTGCCTTGGTTCTTATTTTGTCCAAGTCGGGGGCTTTTTGTGTTTCTGATGAGAATCCCAGGTGAACTGCTCCTGGCTCCATTTAGTATTGAGCTGGTGTTTTTTTGAGACTGTGGCCAAGTAGGGGGTAGAAGAGGAGTCGGGTAGCGGGGTTGCTTTTCGAGCTTCAGGGCAATCCCCCATTGCTGGAACATTGCTTCTTCTTTCATTATTTTGTGCGCTATCTCCGAAGCGTTCCAAGTTGTCTTTGTTATGCCTGGGCATTGAGGGGCGGTGTTGGACTGAAACCCTACTTGCAAAAGGTCGGTGGAGCTGGTTTTTACAAGGTTTGTTAATGAGTGCATGAGTTTTAATATGTTGCCCCTGTTCAGTATATCGTCCCTGCCTCTGGATCTATATTCAGGAATGAAAAGGATTGTGGTTAGGGTGCTCGAGTGCTTCGTTATTGCTGAGACAACTGCCGGACTCTTGTTCTCCAGTTGCCCTCGTTCAGGCAGGGAACTTGGGGGTGCTGAATCTGGGGCAGGGGAGATCCCGCTTTGGTCGTTGTCTAACCTCGTAGACCCCGATGTACTGTTTGATATTAGTTTAGACTGTTGGGGTGTCTCTGTGACGGTGGCCGTGAGGGTGTCGTTATTAAGGCCTAATCGGCTGGGTTAGATTTTATAGTGGCAGTGTTTAGGCCTAGTTGTGTTGTTTTAAATTGTAAAAGTTTCTGTTTGTATTTTTTAGGTGTCAATTTCTTTGTAGATTTGTGTCCTGATTTTACACTCTGTGATGGAGACACTGAAGGGGTACTACGTGCAGGGGAAGTGGCTGGACATTGGTTGTCAGACTCCCGGTATCAGAGACTGATGAGGGAGAGGAGCTCGAATGTTCTTCTATGTTATGTATTGCGCCTGTTAGTGTCCGGTTCCTACCTTTCCTTTTGTTCTTTCTCCGGGACTTAGCATTGGAGTGTGAAGGGGGTTCAGCTGTGGTCCGAGTGGTAGTCGTTGACTCTGATTTAAGTGGTCCAGGGGATAATACTTGAACTGAGGGTAAGATGATAGCAGGACTCAGATCACCAGGCGGCTTGGTCACTGGTCATGTTGGCATCGCTGGGGGTGCTGGGATTGCTTCAGGGGTTTGTGACTTTAGGGTTTGGAGGGCTGTTGATTTTAAGTCACTTATCAAGTCCCCTAGCATCGATGGGAGGGATGAGAGCTTATCTAGGTGAGGGTCATAAGGTGACAGTTTTGACGGGGATGGTTGAGCTGCAAAGACGGCGTCTTGGCCCCGCCTTATGAGGCAGTTCAATTCCGAGATTTTCCAATCAATCCTAGAGATGGAGTCAGCCATTGATTGCAAGACAGAAAGTTGTAGGTCCATTTTTTGTGACTGGAAGTCCAGAGCGGTGGCCGAGTATTGCAGGGTATTTAGGATTGTTATCCATGGAGTATCGAGGGCTGGTTTACCTAAGCTGGTGTGCCCTTCTGTTTTAGGCGAGGCAACGGTAGTCAGTTTCCCTTCAGGAGAGTTGCGTTTATATGTGGCAACTAATTCCTCCCATTCCTGGATTGCTATTGAGGACATATCATCGTTGATAGAGTTGTTTGAGGGTTGGGAATCGTTGAACAGCAATAAAGTGCGGCGTTGAGATGCCGTTGGTACTACTGGCCTAATGTTTGGAGTTATTTGTTCACTGATGCTGCTCAGGTTCGGGTGAGGTGTTTTAGTCGGAGTCAGAGAAGATCCCGACGGGTGGGGGAGAGAAGGCCCACCTCCTTGTACTTTGGCTTCCGTTTGAGAGGCCGTGAGTACATCTCGGGTAACCTTCACTGCGATTGGAGAACTACTGACAGGCTAGAGATTGGGCGCATCATCTCTTGCCTCCTCTCTATGTATCATGGACTCAATTGCCGTTGATGCATTTTTGCTTTCTAGGGACAGTGGACTGAGATTTCTGCATTGGGTCTCCCTCTGCTTGCCCAAATATCGATTGGTTACTGGTTCAAGGAGTTCGGCATTCATTGATGGGCTCCAATCTCTTGAGGAGGTTTTACTGTCAGAATCCATTCCCAAGGGGCTGAGGGTGGCAGGATCATGGTCAGTTAGAGTGGAGGGAGCTGCGGTTTTTCTTAGATCAGGTGATGTTGGTGTGTGTATACCCGCGGCGGCCCCGTTCTTGAATGGAAAGAAGACGTTGGCTAGTTGGGGTGGACCATCATGTCTCTTCACCGCGTGGCTACAGAAAGGATCGACTTGTAGGAGCGAAGTTTGAAGGCCTCGTATGTTCCCTGTTTTAGAGTAGATAGCTGTCCCTGCGTCTTTAAGGAAGAAAAATTTGGTGTAAATCTTGGGTTGAAAAGTGCATGTCCTTTTCTTTGCTGGGAGGCCGTCAATGGTTATAAGATCGTCCGGGGTTGTTGGTGAGGTCTTTGAAACTGAGGATGATACAATTTGTGCAGAACTGTTTGAGTGCTGGGGTGCCAAAGTTGGGCAGAATGATCTCAGGAGGGTATTTGCCTGGTCATTTTTATTTGTTGTCTGAATTGAAATTGGAACTGGAGTTAGGATTTGATTTGAGGGTGGTGTTTCCATAGCATACACAGTTGGATCCTCCTGGGTGTTTTTATTGTGTTTGTATAGATTAACGGCCTGAGAGTTATTTAGATTTAGTTGGGACGTTGGTTCTAGATTTCCAAGTTTCCTTTTCTGTTCTTTATGCTTGTCATTTGATTTAGGCTTTAGTTGTAACCTGACTCTACCTGATCTCATTGTTCTAGTTGTTTGTCGCCTCTCAGTTTTATCCTTATCTGCTTATGCTTTTATGCGACCCTAACAGGAGTTATGGTTGTAGTTGTAGTTTTGCGCCGATGGTGTGACTGCGCCCTCTGTTGAGTCCTACTGGATCCGGCTGATCGGTTAGCTGTGGTTTCCTGGATTAATCACAGATGTAGTTGGTAGTTGCTAGCCGCTAGGTGCAGCTGGCTGCTGGTAGTTGATGGCTCGCACGAAGAGTAGCAGGTATTTTCTGGGTGGTGGCTGTCTTGTGGCTGCAGGCTGTCTGATCGATCTAAGGCGTGCTGGCGCACTAAAGGGGCAAAGAGAAGTCGCTGTTGTTTGCGAGCGGTGCACATGGGGAGGACCACAGGTCAGCACGACCTGGTCGAGCTGCCTTCCGGCCACCCCCCAGGCTCTTACTCAGCGGCCGCCTCTATTGGCAGCCGCGCTCGCATATGCAAAAATGCCCTTATGGAGCCTTGTGACGTGTTGGCAAGGGGGGGCGTAGCCAACCAGGCAACATGGCGGACACACCTAGATAGTGCTCCGTACCTTTATCCCCCCGTTATCCTGCACATATCTCCTGGAAGTGCCGAATACGAAACTGACACCGGAGCCTGGATGCCGGTGGGGGCACTGAGTCAGGGGACAGCCGCATCGCGCAGTTTGGCCAGCTGGGTGAGGAGTGCTGTTTCTGACCAGCGCGCGGCCCTGCTGGCAAACGGGCCGCGCGCTGACATTTTGTGGACGGGACTGGCACCATGCTGTGTGCTGTTGGTCCCGAAATGGTGGCAGAGCCTCTACGCTGGTGAGCCCTGACGTAAGGGAAACTGCCTTGCTCTCGCATACTGGTGCCTGCTGCGGAGCCCTCGGCCCCCAAAACAGGTGAAGGGGAAGGACTGTGTACGGTAGGGCACCCGCTCATGATGGAGGGAGCCCCCCTCTCACTGGAGCCGGTGCGCTCTTGACCAGAGCCCACAGCCGGGAGCATCCCTGTCATTGGAGCCAGTGCGCCATTAACCAGAACCTACCAGGGAGCACCCCCCTTTTTACTGGAGCTGGTGTGCTCCTGAGCACAGCCTGGAGCACCCCTTTCACTGGAGCCGGTGCGCCCCTGACCAGAGCTCGCAGCCGGGAGCACCCCATTCACTGGAGTGCCCCAAACCAGAGCCCACACCAGGGGCAGTGGATGGGCGATTGAGCACTGCAGAGGAGGCAGCGGGCTCCTGCCCGCCCGCCGCGATAACAGATGTGGGCTGTAAGTGCGCCGCCCGCGCATCCAGGAGCTGAGAGCTGTGTGGGGCCAGCGGCGACATGGTGTAGTCGATGAGTGGACATTGGGTGCAGCTGTGGGAAAAGTGTTGGTGACCCCCGGGGTTCTACACGAAGTGATGAGGTGAGGCCTCAAGAGTAGTGAAGGCCTGTGAGACCCAGGTGGGTGCTGGAATAGCCTACAGGCAAGGGGGACCTTTCCCCCCTGACCATTGGAGATTTGGTGCCCCACTGTGGGGTTCCCTGTGCTCCCCACTGGTGTGTGAAGGCGGGGGGCTGAGAAGAGACGGAATGCGCTGGGATGCTGAAAGTGGAGCCTGGTTTTGAAGTGCGACGCGCCCAGGAATACGGGTGCAGAGGCTGTGGAGCTTCACTTTTGTTTGCGCATATCTCCTGCGGGTGACAGACACCGCTGTGGACCTGGGTGTGGTGGCGGAGTGCAGCAGGTGGCGGTGCAGCGAGAAGATTGCCCAGGACTGAGGCAGCTGTCGAGAGGGAGAGACTTGGAGTTGCTTGGGGGCCCTGCAGGGTGGTGAGGAACTTGACAGGTGCCGCCACACGGCCATTGTGAGCTGATTGATCTGAGGACTACTCTGAAGACCATCTTCTGACAGGTTATAGACAACCTCGTGGAAGCCTGAGGGGGCACTCAGGAGCGCAGACGAGGGTCAAGTGGAACAGTTAGACTCGGTGGGACCACGTGAGGAGCCGCTGACCATAGAGCAGCGTGGCAGCGCGACAGGAGAAATTAAGGTGGGTCTCGCTTGGACCTTAGGGCCGCTGGTGCAGCCCCGGACTGAGCTTGCAGTAGGCCTGATATTGGTTAAATCTCTCTGAGCTGCAGCGCGAACACCACTGGCACTAGGTGCACCACTACTACTGACAGGCGGGACCTCTTCGTCCGCTGGTGACATACACCTGCAAGAGTGATACGCGGGCCACAGGGTATAGTGCTTCACGACACACCGGGGGAGCGGAAAGTAGCCAGCGAATGCCCACAGCGCAGCAACTGGTGGTGGGCTGGATGCGGGCCAAGACTCAGCAAGAACACTCGAGGGCTGCCAGCCTTGACCCAGGGCGGGGTAATGTGGAGGAGATGATGGCCCTGGCGTCTGCGGCCCTAGCGGCCAAAATGGACTCTGTCCTCGCAGCGGTGGAGCGTATTGGTGCAGCGCTGGACCACACTAGGACCTCCCTGGAGACCAGAATCGACAAAGTCACCTCGGACTTCACGTTGCTTCATGCAGTCATGCAGATCACCGAAAGCTGACTGATAGAGTGGCCACACATGACCAAACCCTGAAGGAGCTTCAGCCCGTGACTCAAAATCACCCGGCCGCGCTGCGGGACTGGATAGACCGTGTGCACGTACTGGAAGATCAGGCAGAGGATGCGGAAGGACGCTCCCCCCGCAGCAATATTTGTGTGGTGGGATTGCCGGAAGGCGAGGAAGGTAGGAGCCCAGAGCAATTCACGGAACGCTGGCTGGAGGACTGCTGCCCCAGGGAACCTTGTCTCAACAGTTCGTGTTGGCGCGGGCTCACGGTATCCCGGCGCAGAAACCACAGCCTGGAGTCAGGCCGTGTCCCTTCATATTCAAACTGCTCAACTACAGGGACAGGGATGCGGTGCTTAGGGAAACTCGGAAAATGGACCCTCTTCAGGTGACTGGCAGTACAGTTATGTTTTTCCCAGACTACACTGCTCTTGTGCAGCGGCATATGAACAACTACACGGCGGTGAAACGTCAGCTTCGTACCCTGGAACTTCCTATTCGCTACAGTTCCCGGCCCGGCTACAGGTGGTCGCAAAGGATGGGGTCCGCTTCTTTGACTCACCTGAGGAGGCATGGGACTGGCTGGAGGAGTCAGGATTGTGGTCCGGCGTGCGACCTTTGGGCCCGGATGGCGACAACTTGCCGAGCAGGAGACCACGGCGACGGATGGGGCACCTGAAGACGTCCAACCCAGGGGCCTCGGCTCCTACACTAGATAACATGAGGAAGGAACGGCGAGACGTGCTGGAGGCGATTGTGACCCTTGGATCCCTGCAACCTCGTGAACGGACTGACTGCTACAGGTAAGCTATGTTGGTGTCCAGCGGTTCTTTGTCACCGTCCACAGTAATGTCAGAAGAGCTCGGTCTTCCAGTGATCACCCACAAACGGCTGACTGCATCATTGGATGAAATGAGAGACTGCTGTACTTTAATACCGACTATTCACGCAAGTAGAACGCTATTCACTGCACTGCATAATTTGGCTGACTGGTACAAGGGAGGAGATAGGCTCAGTTGGGTTGCACGTCACGCGTCCCTCACATTGGGTTGACACCTTGTTGGGATACCTGTCACTGAGCAACGGTGGCTCTACTAAAGTTCCCACATATAAATGTCTGGGTTCACAGACTAAAGGGCTGCTGGCCCCCCCAAGCCATTTCTGTAGCTTAGATAGTTGGCACACTAAACGCATTCGTAGTAAAGGGAAAAGTTAAAATATACTATCACTAACAGACAACTCCCATAGGTAACACATTGCCTTAGTTCAGGACTTGTCCTTGTTTCAACACTTTGGACGTCCATTGCGAAATGACTGCCCCAGATGTTCAGTGGTGTATGGTTAGTTTTCTGTTGTTATATCTGATGCAGCAGTTCGACACACTCATACAGTCCCTGAGCCCACATGCCCCGCAAGATGCCCCCCCTGATGCCTCACCCCTGGTATCCCTATCGATCATTACAAGTAGGAATGGCGCGGGCTGATATAATCACGTGGAATATACGTGGTATGTACACACCTGGGCACCGTTACTCCATATTTGCTTATTTTCAGCAACACTCTGCCCCAATTGCACTGCTACAAGAAACACACATGACTCAGCTAGAACTCGATAGGCGCCGTAGGCGTTGGAGAGGGCACATTTATGGCACAACATACTCGTCCCATGCGAGCGGCACGCTCATTTGGGTGAGGGCAGGTACCCCCTTTGTTTGCGAAGACACTGTGACAGACCCTGATGGCCGATATACCTTAGTGAAGGGGACACTCAATGGGCAGCGGGTACTTTTAGGCTCTATATATGCCCCAAACACAGACCATCCCTCGTTCGTAGTGTGACGCTGGCACCCTACGCTGGGCTACCCTGGCTGTTGGGAGGGGACTTCAATGCGGTCCTCGATGTCCACATGGACAAATCCTTTGCGCCCCTTCGGTTAACGGCTGCAACCTCCAATGCACAGGCGCTTGCGGACTGGTTGGCATATTGGGTAGTACGGGATATATGGCGCACATTGCATCATACAGACCGCATATACTCCTATTTTTCTGCAGCTCATGGTTTACAGGTGAGATGGATCGGGTGGTGGGTTCACAGGCTTTGGTCCCCTTGGTAGAGGTACCTGGATAGAACGCACTCCGATCATAATCCCTTACGGCTTTGTCTGAATTGGGATCCCAGTCGCCCACCCATACCCACCTGGTGTCTCCAGCCTGCTGCACTGGAGGACCCAGAATTCTGTGCGTCACTGGATCAGCTGCCCTGGAAAATTTTGAGTACAACAACATTACGGCGAGCTCAGCACTAGTGGAGTGGGACGCTCACAAAATAGCCATTAGGGGGCACTGTCTTGGGGTCACATGGAATCTGCGTAAGAAATTATCCCTGGCGCTCGCAAAATTAGAAATGCAGCTGCTCCAATACGAACGGGATGGAGAGGGTGGGGGTGGACAGTCAGGGCGATTGGAAGACCTCAAGGCACAGCATGCGGACCTTATGGAGAAACTGCTCTGCTATAATTATGAGGCTCACACAGCTTGCACACATGCCAAAGCAGACCGGGCAGGCCATCTTCCGGCCTGGCTGTTGAAGCAGAAGAGTACACATGCAGCTATCGGGGCACTACGTACACCATAGGGCTCTCTAGTCTACACACAAAGGGAGATACACAGGGTGTTGATGGAACATTACACACAACTGTACCAATCCAGGGGGCGATGCTCCGAATCTGATCTGGAAAGATTTTTCGCTCCGATTCAGCTGCCAACTACATCAGGAGGTTCTTAATGTTCCCCTTACGTCGGAGGCAATAGGGGAGTCAATTGGGTCCATGGCGTCCGGGAAGACCCCAGGTCTGGATGGCCTGCCCGCTGAGTACTACAAAGCTTATCCGGACACTCTGATGCAGCGTCTGCACACTATCTACTCCACGGCATTGACGGGCAACGGGTTGCCATCATCAATGCGGGAGGCTTATCTGGTGTCTCATCTCAAACCGGGCAGAGATCCCGAAAACCTGGGGTCCTACAGGCCCTTGGCGCTCCTAAATGCGGATTACAAAATGTTTGCTAAGCTACTGGCGGAGCGCCTGGCACCACTGGTCCCTGAGGTGGTCCACACTGACCAAAATGGGTTTGTGCCCAAGCGCAGTACGTCCTTGAACCTGCGGAGGTTCTTTCCAGTTGCGACGGACAGCGGGGGGAAATGGCCAAGGGCAGGGTGCCTGGTGTTAGACCTTTAAAAGGCATTTGACTGCTTAGAGTGGAGCTATCTTGCGGCGGTGCTGTCACGCTATGATTTAGGCTGGGGGTTTCGCCTGTTATACCACAACCCCACAATCTGGGTGCGGTTAGGACCATACATTTCAGACAGCATCCCGATATGTAGGGTAACTAGGCAGCAGTGCCCACTATCGCCCCTCCTGTTCGTGCTGGCAATCGAGCCATTGGCAGTGACTCTGCGAACAACATTAGGTGTGGGAATACCTCTAGGAGATGCAACACATCAGGTCTCGCTAAATGCGGATGACCTTCTGGTCTTTGTGAGGGATGTGGGGACTATTCCGGCCCGATTAGAGGAAATCTTACGTGACATTTCCGCTCCCTCCGGACTCTGGTTGAACGCCATTAAATCCTGTTTATATGCGTTCGGAGGCGACATCCCGGACCCGGGTTATGTCCTGGCTGGTGCGCGAGTGCAGTTAAAGGCTGACACGTTCCGCTACCTGGTGATACAGATCTACCGTCAACCGGCTGAACTCTTTGATGGCAATCTTGGTCGTGCGGTGATGGCCCTCAAGTCACAGATGAACGCCTGGAAGACGCTCCCGCTCACAGTCACAGGCAGGGTGGCGTTATCTAAAATGGTGATACTTCCATGCCTCCTATAATACTTCGTCAACCTCCCACTGTATGTCCCGGCGGCCTTTTTTAACAAGCTCGCTATCCTCCTCAGAGACTTCCTTTGGGGTAACACGTGCCATAGGATAGCGCTAGCAATGTTATTCTTGCCCACAGATCAAGGGGGCCTAGCTGCACCTTGCTTTGAGCACTACAATTTAGCTGCTCAACTGCAGTGGATAGCCCGATGGCTCGCGGACAGAGGCCAAGAAGACACAGCGACCACAGCCCCTCCCCTCTCTTTGGATTATATATGGGGACTTTTTCACCCGGCTGTCAAGTTACCCACACCGGCTCCCCTCCTCCTAGAGGTGGCCTACAAATGCTTCCGCCGCTGCCTCTACGTTACTAGAGATCTAGTTCCTTATGCGCCGGCCATACCACTGGTGGGGTCTTCCAGCGGGCCTGGGGTGCTCACGACCTTGGAGCTTCTAGAGTGGCATGTAGTAGATATACCGACTCTGGGAGATTTGTATCGGGATGGCACGCTGTTGCCATTTGAATCGCTTACCGAAGAGCAGGGGCTACCACAGGGACATTTCTTAAGTCACCGCTCTAGAGGTCACCACACTGACCTCTAGATGGGGAAACATGTCGGAGGAGCTGAGTCAACACCTCACCATACAATATCTACATGTAATGGGTTGGGCCGACACTTAATCCGGTGGTTCGTGGCATCCCTTCATACGCATGCAGAGATAAAATTAGACTCACTTAGACAAGGGTGGGAAGAAGACCTGGGGAGGCAGCTGGAGGATAGGGAATGGGAAAAGTTATTGAAGAGCCCTAAGAGAATCCCTGGAAATTTGCGATTCCGTCAAATCCAATTATTCAAAGTTCACAGAGCATACCTCACTCCTGAAATGAATAATAGGTACTTTCACTGTGTGGCTGCAGCCTGTCCCCACTGTGCGGAGGTATGGGCAGGCCTAGTTCATATGCTATGGGGTTGTCACACACTTTACATCTACTGGTGTGCTATTAGTGAGACATTGAGCGCATGTGCAGGCTGTAGTATACCGTTTGAGTGGCCTACCTACTTACTACACCAATTCAGTAGGATTCCGACCGCAAAAGTCACTTCTCACTTCTTCGACCTGGGGCTCATCGTTGCCAAGCGCCTCTTAACGAAGAGATGGAAGTCGCAATCCCCACCACACATTAGGGTGTGAAGGTCTTCCCTCACAGCATGGGCTAAGGCAGAAGGAATTGCCATCATGCAGGAGGAAACGCTGGGCTTACGTAAGATGCCTATAGCAGCGCAATGGGAAGGTTTGTTCCAGAGCCTTGTGCACATGGAGGGGGATAACTTAGAGCAGCGGCCGCAAGTTGGGGGAGCCCCTCTGCAACTTGAGTAGGGCAATTTGGCGGGGGCACCCTCATTCTATCCCACTGGTACATTATATTATCTAAAGGTGACGCAATTGTGTGCTGGCTGATGCAACGGCTTTGCGGAGGGGTGTGAGACTGGGAGTGAGCGATGGGGCGGAGAGGGGGCGCCAGATGTAGTTACAATGAGGAGAGGGTGAGGGGACTTAAGGCGAAGTTATAATGGGTAATTAATAGTCGATCTTAGCTGCTGTGGTTGGTTTCTGTGGTTACTGTTTGTTTATATATAACATTTGTGCATTCAAACAGGGAGTATGCTTTGTAACATTCTGCATAATATGGCACCGGACCCACATTATGACAGCATTGTGGACTTTACATCTACAGAAGTGACGCATACATTGCAATCCTTTCTGGAACTATGGCTGAAGGGTCATTGGAATACAATACTCTGGGAATCATACCGCTACCTGAAGAGCGTGTTTTTTAAAATTGCACTAAGAATTGTTGTTTTTAAAAATTGGATTAACTAAATGTATTAGGGGGTACTTGTTTTTACTGAAATACCTGATACCGACGTGTTGCTCTCACGGTGCAGAGCTCCTTAGTACTCTCTACATAACCCTCAGCTCCAGCCAATCACGAAGGGCGTGGGAGGAGACAGAGGCAGGGAATCTGTTTAAATGGCCACCTTGTCGCGGGAGCGCACCGGGCGCACCGGCGGCGGACCGAATGCGCGCCAAAGGCAAGTCCGTCTGCACCCGTCCGCGCCTGGACGGGTCCAGGGGCCAAGAACTATGCACAATTTACCAGCTACTCTGTTGAGGAACTTAGGTCCATGCGTCAATCTGTCACTCCTCTTGCTCATGTAACAATTGCGTGTCTGAGGTCACTAGGGATCTGCAGATCTCAGATGGACCACAATGAGGCACCGAAGCACCCCACATATCCGTATAAGCAATCTAACCCCCCTCAAAACAAAACAACCAACCAAATGTTCAGGATACTCAATTTAAATACAAGATCATTAGTAAAACACCAATTAGATATTTTCTCGTTACTGTCAGGGGATAAACCAGACATCTGTTTTTAACCGAAACATGGCTGAAATCTGATTCCACGCCTGATATTTTAGCTGCATTACCCAATGATTACTTTATACTTCATGTAGACCGTCCTTGCAAGACGGGAGGAGGAGTTGCAGCAATCATTCAGCACGACCACAAATTTACGACAATGACTTCTCTTGATCTCCCGGATGTAGATAATCTGGTGATCAAGCTAGAATCTAAATCCGGTCCACTAATCTGCGTCCTGATTTACAGGCCTCCACAGCATATGCCACATTTTCCTGTACAGTTGACTGAGCAAATGGCCAATATCGCAACTAATTACACTAACATTTTGCTAGTAGGTGACTTAAATTATTGGTCAAATGACCCGCGAGAAGGATCGCTCTCACTCCATAGAACTCACTGAACTTCTCACTAATTTGAATTTCTGTCAGCATGTGACCTCAGCTACACATAACAAAGGTCACATTCTGGACCAGGTCTGGTCAATTAATATTACTGTATCTTCTCTCAGGATCTTACCCTGTCTATGGTCGGACCATCATTTACTTCAGTTTTTAGTAACTATGGCCACAGACCACAAGGCCCCCCTGGCTGAAGGAGGCATGATTAGGGCATGGGGATCCTTAAACAAACAATAATTTTTTAACACCTTGACCGATCTTTCAGTCTCATTAACCTCAGATCTGGACCTTCTAGATGCCAATATCTCGAGCTGGATATCGGTAGCTAGTAACTTACTTGTCCTACAAAAAAAACTAAAACAGGCCCACCGATCGGAGGCACACAAATGGTTCTCTATAGAACTAAGAGAGCAGAAACTAGCACTCCGCCAAAAAGAACGCAGGTGGCTACAAAATTATTCCAGCGAATCCAGACAGATATTTTCCTTAGCACAGAAGGAATACAAGAAAGCTATTAGTATAGCCAAGGCCTCGCACTATTCATCTAGAATTCTCAATTCATCTAATAGGTCAAGGGATATCTTTGCTATCGTTAATGAACTAGCCAACGCAGACAGAATTTCACCTTCCCCCACGCTCACCAAAGACCTTTGTAATTCCCTAAATAATTTCTTTTTGGATAAAATCGCTGCTATTAAAGCAGGCATCCCTATTTCAAATACTAAGGAGACCTCTGTTAATCTATCCATAAATCACCTTACCTTAGATGCCTTCCCGGCCATTAGTAATCAAGGTTTTTTGGACTTACTGTCTAAAATGAAATCTGTCTCCCCCCTGGATTGCTGTCCATCCTATGTATTTAAGGACATATTCTCTTCTTTACCAACTGCTGCTTTAACCCTTCTCAATGAGTCTCTACTCCAGGGATATGTCCCTAATGTGTTTAAAAATGCGATTGTGGTTCCTCTCTTAAAAAAGCCTGGAGCCGACCCTCTCAACTTATCTAATTACCATCCAATTTCCTTGCTCCCCTACTTGGCGAAAGTGCTGGAAGCACATGTGGCAAAATGCCTGTCTAATTTCATGGAACTGTCTGGTTATTTAGACTCTCACCAGGTGGGTTTCCGCCCTGCACATTCAACGGAATCCATGATACTGGCAATATTGGATGACTTACATAAGAAGGCGGATGAAGGTATACCCCAGGCCCTGGTATTATTAGCTCTATCAGCCGCGTTTGACACGGTCGACCATGCTATTTTGGTGGAGCGTGTCAGACAGGCTGGCATCCAGGGACTGGCTTTAAAATGGATCAGTTCTTTTCTCAAAGACCGTACTCAATCTGTACGTTTGGCCTCATTTACAGCCCCTAAGTTATCCATATCATGTGGGGTTCTACAAGGTTCCTCGCTTTCACCCCATTTATTTAATTTATACCTCCTTCCTCTGATTCGCAAACTGAAGAAAATGAATGTAACAACTTTCAATTATGCTGATGACCTTCAGCTTACCTTCACTATTGACATCTCACCTAAGTCAGTGGCTGTATTCCAGACCACCATGCTATTCATCCGTCAATGGATGGATCAAAATCATCTAAAGCTTAACCCTAGTAAGACGGAGTTACTTCTGACAGGCAAAAGTAAGATTTTTGGGGCCCACAGTACTGGCTGACGGACCTAGGCCCCTCACCAGTACCCTCTACTTCAGTAAAGAGCCTTGGGGTCATTATAGATAATGACTTATCATTAAAAAATCAAGTAGGCTCAGTGGTCGCCAAGTGCTTTCTTCAACTACGAAAGATCAGGAAAATCAGCCGCATGCTTACCCATGCGGCGTTAGTTCAGGTGACGTTGGCTCTGGTATTATCGCACCTGGACTTTGCAAATTCAATCTACTTAGGGCTGCCTCTATTTCTTATCAAGAGGCTTCGGATGGTCCAGAATCAGGCGGCCAGGCTGATTCATCATCAGCCTAGATGGCAATCGGCCAGACCACTACTGAAAAAACTACACTGGCTCCCGATACCCCAAAGGACGGAATTCAAGACGGGATGTCTAGTTCTCAAATCACTGTACGGCAAGAGTCCCATTTTTATTAATACCCTTCTAAACAGGTGCACTCCTTCCCGCGGCCTTCGCTCAATGCGTCTCCAGTTACTGAGCACTCCTGCCTGTAATCGGAAGTGACAAGGTGGACGATGGTTTGCATACTTGGCCTCTAGACTCTGGAACTCATTTCCCCTAGAGGTTCGCTCCTGTACAGATTTACTTAGATTCAGGAAATCACTTAAAACCCAGTTGTTCACAAGCGTGCACATTTAGCCTCCCTCTGATTTTGGTATGTTTCCAGTAGCGCCATGAAACCCCTGGGTGTACGTGCGCTTTATAAGCAACTTGTAACATAACATAACATACAAGGTGGCCATTTCAAGATTGTTTGTGAGTACTGTGTGTCACTGTCTGAAGACTCTAATTGTGGTGGTACTGACATGCTGGATGTTGTTTTGCAAGCACTTGTAAATGTTGTGGAAAAAATAATGAAACAGATTTAAACAAAAAAAAGAAACTGTGTTGGCAAGCAAAGTCTGTCAACAAGATTCTCAAGTTTGCAAAATACTGTGAGGATGAAATTGATAATAAGGGAAAGAAATTAGAAGAAAAGGTAATGTGGGCTCAAGTAAAAATGGCAGAACAGCAGGAACTCTAGTTAAGTCAGCAAGCAAATAATCAGAAAAAGGGGGAAGGGCAAAGTGAAGGAAGTGGAGATAAACCAAGAGGGAAAATGAGTAAAGAAGAGGCAAAGAAAAAGTTTTCTTGTCATGGGTGCTGAAAATTGGGGTATTGGAGAAACAAATGTAAGTTAATACAGAATAATAATGTCCAAAATCAAAATTTGAATCCATAGACTCAGAATGAGGTGTCAATGAGACAGCCGCAACAGGTAATACAGAATTAGTTACCTCAAGCCCCTATGCCAGATTTTGTGAGTCAACCCAAATACAGTGTGGACACCGGATTCAGGAGGGAAGTGGTAAAAGAAATACAGTAACACCACAGTTTCTTTTGCAGGATAAGTTTTTCGAATCAGAAGACTACTGACAGTGCCTAAGAGGGGGTAAGAGGAATGCATACTTAGCGCATCCTTACCGGTAGATCAGTCAGGTCCTTACATTGAGGGAACAGTGGAGGGAAATGATGTTAACTTTTTGTTGGACACTGGTGCTACACGTTCTACTGTGAGAACAGCAGACATTCCAAATCTACCCCTCTCGGGAGAAGCGATCCAAGTACTGGGCGTTTCTAATAAACAAATTAGGACCCCTGTCACAGAACCAATGGAAGTCTATATCGGTAATTTCAAAGAAATGCACAAATTCGTAGTGTGTGATTCTAGCCCTTTAAACTTGCTAGGAAGGGATCTACTGTGCAAAATGAATTGCACAATCTTTTGCACACCAAATGGTGTTGAAATTCAGACTCCAGATGAAGATGCAGTGTACAAAATTATGCTAGCCAGAAATGAAACAGAAGTTAAAAAGATGTGCCTAGAAGACTTACCAAGAGAACTAAAAACCTTTTGTGAATCCTGATGTGTGGGATTTTTCTGGAAAAGAAGTAGGGTTAATGGCAGATGTAGATCCCATAAAAGTGACAGTGAAAGAAGGTGCAGTTTACCCAAATATTCGACAGTACAAAATGAGTCCTGACATAAAGGCAGGAGTTGCAAAAGAAATAGAGCGTTTGGTTGAACAAGGCATTCTAGAAGAAATAATGAGCAGTCCTTACAATTCACCTATCTATACTAATATAATAAAGAGAGAGCCCAAACATTTGAGGCGGGTAATCTCAGGAACCACAGCACCAATCACAACACCCAATACAGCGTTGGAAAGGGCAGTTGCAGCAGAAGGACATAGGCTATGCAGACGCCCACTATATACATTTAAAAGGTAAAAGAACCGTGCCAGCAAAGTAGTCCCTTGTGGGCGTGTCTGTGTTGTGCTGTGGGCGTGTGCTGGGGGCATGACAAACACTGGGGGCTTGTGGTACGTTTCGCCCTTCATGCCATGTCTCATATTGTGTGCTAATCCTACCCTGCGCCCTTTAAATACCCCTGCACCCCATAATCATAACCCGCCCTTACTCCTTAAAATACCCCAACACCCTTAAACACTAACCCATCTTAACCCTATAATTATACCCTGTACCCCAAAACCCAAACCTATCCCTACACCCTAAAAATACCCCTGTACCCCAAAACCCAAACCTAGCCCTGAACCCTATAAGTACCCCTGTACCTCAAAACCCAAACCTACCCCTGAACCCTAAAAATATCCCTGTACCCCAAAACCCAAACCTAGCCCTGAACCCTAAAAATACCACTGTAACCCAAAACCCAAACCAACCCTAATACCCCTGCACCCCAAAACCTAGCCCTGAACCCCTAAAATACCCCTGTACCCCAAAACCCAAACCTACCCCTGAACCCTAAAAATGCCACTGTACTCCAAAACCCAAACCTAGCCCTGAACCCTGAAAATAACCCTGTACCCCAAAACCCAAACCTACCCCTGAACCCTAAAATACCCCTGTACCCCAAAATCCAAACCTAGCCCTGAACCCTAAAAATACCCCTGTACCCCAAAACCCATGCCTTACCCTAAAACAACCCCTGTACCCCATAACCCAAAACTATATCTGAACCCTTAAAATACCCAAACACCCCAAAACATATACCTCAGTACCCCAAAACATATACCCCTATACCCATACTTACCTTATCCAAACATTAAAAAAACATGCTTTTACCATTCATGCACTTACAACAAATTTCGCTGTGAATGTATGCGTGTTAAAAGCATATAAAATGTAATGCCATGCGTTATTATGGCATTGTGAGATAGGGAGAGGTGTGGCGCCGCGGCCAGGGCGACTGACACTGGACTCTTGAGATCATGGTTTGATTCCCAGAGCCGATTGCAGATGAGCCCAGCACCATGTGACTCTGGGCAATAGCTTGCTTAATCTTCCTGACGGCCCCTAGCGCCTAGAGACCCTTACGGGTGATTGTTCGTGCTTTACAGATGTGGATTATTATTGCGGAGTCATGGTACTTTCATAATGAAAGTATGCAGAGTGATTGTATGCGGAAAGAAGGTTGCGGAATAATAGGTGTTTACCCTCCCCGGTAAGTACATTGGTGGCACAACGGCCCACATCTCCAGCAACATACTCATATTTTTTCACCACCCATTTGAAAAATGCACATGTCTCTCTCATTGATGGCCAGCACCGACATACACTTTTAGACACAACTCCCGCCACAAGTTCTAGAATTGCAAACTTTAGAGCTGGGGAGCTACGTTTGAATCTCGGCATCAGCTCAACATCCTGTAATTCCAGGCAAATCGCTTTGTCTCTCCGTGCCTACCACAAATGAATGTGTTCTTCTGTAATGTAAATTGTGCTCATGCCATGTTGTCGAGTTCGTGCTATATAATATTGCAAGGAAAAATAAAGTAGGAAACTCGAGTTCACACACTACTGAACGCGCACTCTTAAGTGCATCAGCAGTGCACTGTTAATCGGAGCGTTTCACAGGCCTGTCACAGATAAGAAATGCTATCAAAATGAAATCCTACAAAACAATATACTACTGGCCGGCAGCAATTCATACCCAGACAACGTTGGGACGGGCTGCTAGTAATTGACATAAAGAAACCAAAAGGGAAGTACAGAGTGGTCCAAGACCTCCGTAAAATTAATGAGATTGTCGTCCCATGTTGCCCAGTAGTACCGAATCCAGCAGTAATTCTGTGTCAAATACCATGGGGTACAAAAGGGGGTGATGATGGACGGAGCATCTGAATCAATCAAACACTCACACCCAGTCAAAAGATCTGGGTTTAATCCCTCACCGTTCTTTAGCCCACTCTGCCACCCCAGTTCAGACATGGCTATATGCAAATCAGTCTGACTCTGTGCCTCATGGGAACAGTCCAGCCCGAACTGCCATGCCATGTCTTCCCTGGACCGGAAACAAGCTTCCGAGGACCGGTTTCTGTCATTCCAGCCGTCTTCAGCCCGGTTTGCTTGAATCCAGTGGCAAAGTGAGCAAGGGACTCACGTCTGAGCATACCCTGCCACACTTATGGCGGCCAAAAGCGGTACGAAAGGGGGTGGTGATGGACGGAGCCTCTGAATCAATCAAACACTCACACCCAGTCAAAAGATCTGGGTTTAATCCATCACCGTTCTTTAGCCCACTCTGCCACCCCAGTTCAGACACGGCTATATGCAAATCAGTCTGACCCTGTGCCTCATGCGAACAGTCCAGCCCGAACTGCCAAGCCATGTCTTCCCTGGACCGGAAACAAGCTTCCAAGGACCGGTTTCTGGCATTTCAGCCGTCTTCAGCCCGGCTTGCTTGAATCCAGTGGCAAAGTGAGCAAGGGACTCACGTCTGAGCATACCCTGCCACACTTATGGCGGCCAAAAGCGGTACAAAAGGGGGTGGTGATGGACGGAGCATCTGAATCAATCCAACACTCACACCCAGTCAAAATACCATGGGGAGCAGGATGGTTTACTGTAATTGATGTATGCCATGCCTTCTTTTCCATTCCACTGCATCCAGATAGCAAGTTTTTATTTTCGTTCATATTTGACGAGCATGTTTATGTCTGGAATCGTGTTCCACAAGGGTACACGGAAAGTCCATCAATTTTTAATCAAATGCTGAAAAAAGTGCCTGGAATCACTGGTGCTGCCCGGACAATCTGTTCTGGTGCAGTATATTGATAACCTATTATTGGCATTGAGAACCCGAAATTATTGCATGATTGATTCCATTGCATTATTGAACCATTTAGCAAAAGCTGGACATAAGGTGTCCCCATAGAAATTGCAATACTGTACAACTTCAGTCAAGTATCTGGGACACCAGATAGAAAGAGGGGTCAGAAGAGTGACATCTGAAAGAATCAAAATATTTTCAAAACATGAAACTACCTCAAACTCAGAAAGAAATCAGAATGTTCCTTGGAGTTGTAGGTTACTGCAGGCAGTGGATTGTGGGATTCTGCAGTACTAGCAAAACCATTGATTCAGATGACAAAGAAACGAGCGAAAGACCCAATCGAATGGGATGATGAGAGCATAACTGCCTTCTTAAAATTACGTAACAGTCTGTGTGAAGCTCCAGCATTAGGGATGCCTACTTATTCAAAAGAGTTTGCACTATTTTGTGACATAAGAGACAATTGTGCTCTCTCAGTTCTTACCCAGACCCATGGGTTAATGCGACAACCTGTGGCATATTTTTCCGCCTCATTGGACCCAGTGTCATCAGCACTGCCAGGTTGTCTAAAAGCGGTAGCTTCAACTTGTATGAGTCTTGAGCAAAGTGAATCCATTATCATGGGACACCCTGTAACAGTGTATGTCCCACATTCAGTCGTGATTCTGTTAACCAGAACACGTACTCCGCATTTAACTCCTAGTCGGATGACTAAATATAAAAAAATTATAATTGGTTCGGAGAACGTGACAATGTTGAGGTGCACTATTCTAAATCCAGCAACCTTATTGCCAGATTCTCACTTTGAGGAAGTAAGAGAAGAATTCGAACATGATTGTATCGACCTCACTGAATTCAGTACTAAACCTCGTGCAGACATAAGTGCAGAACCTTTAAAAGACCCGTAACATGAGCTATTTGTAGATTGCTCGTGTATGCCCCATGAGGAAGGAGGACTTAGTGCTGCTTATGCTGTGTGCACATTATCTGGTATAGTCGAAGCATCCTATATACCAGGAGTCAAGTCTGCACAAGTAGCCAAATTGATTGCTTTAATTAAAGCATGCAAAATTGGGAAAAATTGGAGAGTAACCATTTACACTGATAGCCAATATGGTTACGGGGTTGTGCATGACTTTGGCCAACCATGGAAGCAAAGGAAGTTCATGACTTCTTCAGGAACCCCTAAAAAAAATGGACAATTTGTAAAGGAATTACTTGAAGCAATTCAATTGCCTAAAGAATTAACCGTGGTCAAGTGTGCTGCTCACCAATCTGGAAATGACAAAGTAACAGCTGATAATCGATATGCTGGCCAAGTGGCCCAACATTGTGCCAGATATAAAATGACAGTAAACAAGAAAATCGAAGCATGTGGAACCATTTGTCAACTTATGCTGTTGAGAGAAATGAATACATGGGAGGAAGTAAAAGATTTACAAAATGAAACAGAGCCAAAAGAAAATGAAGACTGGCAGAAAATAGGGTGTCAGATGAGACCTGAAGATGGGGTGATAGTTTACCTAGATGGGAGACCAGTGTTATCTGATTGTATGCTTGCACCAATGGCTAAAATGTACCATGGGGACACACACTTAGGTAGAGATGCCATGATTAGGTTGTTCAGACAGGATTGGTTTAATGCGAAGTTCAGGAACATAGCAGAGAGTCTTTGCCAGAGATGCTTAACATGTCAACGAATGAACCCTGGTAAGAAAACTGTGGTTTGTCCTGGGAATATTGAGAAGGCCGAAGGCCCATTTATCAGACTACAAATTGACTTCATTCAGTTACCTGCATGTCGAGGACTAAAATATGTTTTAGTCATTGTTTGTTTATTTTCCAAATGGGTAGAAGCATACCCTACCCGGAGGAATGACAGCTTAACTGTGGCCAAGCTCTTTTTAAGAGAGTTCATTCCTCGGTTAGGGTTTCCAGTAACAATTGAATCAGACCGAGGGAAACATTTTAATAATGAAATAATTAAACTAATTTGTAAAGCATTGAAAATTGAGCAAAAGCTGCACTGTGCATACCGCCCAGAGGCTTCTGGAGTGGTAGAACAACTGAATGGCACAATCAAAGCAAGATTGGGAAAGATGTGTGAATCTACCCGATTGGAATGGCCTGATGCTTTACCTCTTGTCCTAATGGCACTCAGAAGCATTCCAGACAAGAAAACAGGCTTGAGTCCCCATGAAATACCCATGGGAAGAGCAATGAGGCAGGCATGTGTAACAGGACATCAGCTGTTAACTATACCTGATGATTTAGTGTTGGAGTACTGCAAAGAGTTGGCTGACCAAGTGCGTTCTATCTCTCACCATGTTGGGGAACACGCAGAAGCCAGACATTCAACTCCAGCGCATGATTTGAACCCTGGAGATTGGGTAGTGATAAAAAATCACACTTGTGAATCTTGCCTACCACCAAGGTGGAAAGCCACATCAAGTGATACTGGTTACCACCACAGTTGTAAAGTTCAAGGGAATTCCAAACTGGATCCACGCCAGTCATACAAAAAGGGTAACAGAACCTGACGAAGTTGAGGCTGCAGGTTGCGCAGCTGAAGGGTCTCAAGAAGTTGATCCTGAAAAAGTTGACCAAGAACAACCGAGCACCAGTCAGGATGAATGGATTACAGTAATCCACATACCTGAAATAAGAATAAGAACAAGAAGCCAAACATATGTAGATAGTCAGACTGGTAGTGAGGACGAGACCGAAATAGAAGAACGTACTCAGATTACAGAAATTAAAGCTAATGGTAATCATGAGGAGGACCCCATAAGGAAAGAGCAATGTATTCAGACCAACAAAACACCCCAGAACTCCTGTGTCTGAGGAGGGATAGATAGGTACTTGAAGAAATGCACAGGCCGAAGACGATCAAGAAACTGCAAGACCTGTGCAGGACCAGACAGTATTAGCCAAATAGGGTTCAGGATGAAGATAACATTTCAGGTCCAACAAAGCAATGTCCTGAACCAGTTCCCACAAGTGTAGAAGAATCCATCCAGGTAGAAACGTCAACAATAATAAGCCCTGGACAAGGTCACATAGCGAGATACCTGAAGTTGATGAAAATCAAATTGTGCAACAACTCAAAGAAAACAAAAGAACATCTGAAGAAACTGAAAGCACAGTGCCAGCTAAAAGACTCAGAAAAGGCAATTAGTGGCCTGGTGTTGTTAAGAGACTGAAATTTTGCCTAGTTACAATAATTGAAGAACCTGAACAAGTAGACGAAGTGAAAAGTCTAACTGAACCATCAACAAGCATTCAAAGAAGAAGAAGTCCACGGTTGAAAAGACTGCACAATAAATTCAAAGGTCCTGATTGGACTTACGTCGTCCCTGAAGATTTAGAGAAACTGGAAATCAGTGATGAAAGTGATGAAGAATTAATTACTGATCAGTCTTTCTAAGAAGTGAGACCAACTTGAAATAAAATTCACTGTGATATTCTGTGTAAAAGTTTACAAAGAGGGGATAAGTCTCCTTAGCCAAAAATGGCTGATGCTAGAGTTACTGGAAACTCGAAAAGACATTGTATAAAGACATGCTGTAGAATATGTATATGTAGTGTACTGATAGTGCTCATAGCTTGGTTAGGACTGACAATAGCAATACCTTATTTGATGGCTGCTAAACAGAATGACACTACGGTACACGGAAAGGTAGCACATCACAAACAAGTGGTATGCAACGCTTACAACGCGCGCGTTACCACGACCTACCATTACAACGCGGTCGTAACAACGAAAGTTGTTACCACGCATTGCGCTGGGGGGCGCTCAAGGATAGGAAATGATTTAATGTACTATCCCAACACCTTCCCTATTATCCACGGGGACTGGTGTTGGAATAGTAAATTAAATTGTTTAATTTTACGCCCCCCCAGCGCAATGCGTGGTAACAACTTTCGTTGTTACGACCGCGTTGTAATAGTAGGTCGTGGTAACGCGCGCGTTCTAACGTCATACATCCCAAACAAGTTAGAGTAGACTTAGAAGCACCAGATGAGATAGAATTACATCACAATAGAAATAGAAATGAAACAGAAATGAATGTATTTGCTAATCTATTAGTACATTATGTAGAGACAATGCAAATTAGTGATTGTTATGTCTATATGAAATTACCGACATCAGTAGCTGAAGGAGTTACTTACCAACATTTACCATTGACCTATGGTATTTCATGTAGTATATTAACTAGTTTGTTTTATAGAACTGGAAGGTTACAGTATTTCTATTCTAACTTAGATGTAATTTTTCCTGAAATTCCTATACGTAGAAAAATTAATCCCGTCCGTAGCAGTAGAGATGCACAGTTCATGGGTGAATATTTTCTATCAATGAAAACAATAGATATAGCTGAAGCACATAAAGACAACTTAACCTGTAGATTACATGAAGAGAAGATATTTCTAAATTTAGTAGAGAAAAGGAGACAGGATTTCCATAGAAAGGCCACTGAAACGAAACCCCAGATACCCAAATGGGCTGATAAGGAAGAATGTATGGATACTGGCAAGACTCATGCTGCAATGTCTCTGGACTTTGAAAAGAAGGGAAACATCTGTCTCCATAGAGAGAAAACTGAGTATAACAATGTATTCTTTGGTTCCCGTGAATGTGAACACAATTTCCTCATAATTGGGGGTTGAGGACTAAAAGGGGGAACTGATCCAGTATTTCTTGGAGTCTATTATATTTGTGGGAACAAAGCTTACTTTAAGCTGCCTGATCATTGGTTTGGGAGTTGCTGTTTTGGAATAGTATTCCCAAAGGTATAACATGTAAAAAGAATCACTGGAAAAAATGAACACGAGAATGAACTAACACGGTATAAAAGAGGTAGTTTTGCAGAAATTGTAGGTGATGTATTTAGTGCATTGATACCTTCAGTGGGAGTAGTTCTGAATACTCAAAGAATTTGTAAATTGTCTACAGTGGTGGATTGCTTATCGACTGACACTGCTGGAGGATTCTTATTGATCAATACCAAATTGGTTGCGATCAGATCAATGGTTTTACAAAATCGACTTGCTCTTGACATATTATTGGCAAAAGAGAGCGGAGCCTGTAGAATGCTGAAAGCGTAACATTGTTGCACTTACATACCTGATAAAAGTGTTGAAATTAGAAGGAATGTAAGAAATATTACTAATTTGGAAGATGAATTAAAACCACTGATGCATGGAAGAGACTAACTGATGGTTTCTCCTCTGTTGGTAACATGATTTCTAATGTAGATAGAAGTATTGTAGGTAAAGTACTGATGCCAATAATGGGAATATCACTAATAATATTGGTGATAATAATTTGGTGCAAATGCTGCAGAAACAGAAAAGGATATACAGTGAATGAGAAAAAGAAGAAACGAAAGATAGATGAAATTCAAATGGAAAAGTTGAAGGGGATATTTACAAAAGAATGAAAGTCTACCAGAATAAAAGTGAAAAAAGAACTCCTAAAGTAATTGAAGAAAATGAACTGGGAGAGTGCTAAAGTTGGCATCTGGTTCTGTAATTAGTGATGATATAAAATATCATCAATGAGGGGATTGAAGCAAGGTTTCATATGTACAGAAACTTGCTTGGACTCAGTCCTCTCGAATTAACCTCTAATTTATGAATCAACATGTTTTGACTATTTATATTTGCAGTATACGACATATTTAGTATCTAGGGGAAGCTTACCTATGTGCTTTTACTAACCATAACCCGAATGTCTTAAAATGGCCACCAAAAACGCGGGAACTCTTCTCCGCATGCGTCTGCCACATCTACGTGGTGTGACATATCTGTGCTTTTGGTGGGAATTTCTTGCTTCTGCGCACTAGTGCCAAGATGGCTGCTTCATGCTTACTCATACTAATGCATATGCTGCTGCTTGTACGAAACTTTGTTTATTCTGCTAAACTATTAATGCTATAGTATAAACAAAGTAATGGGGCTAGAGTAGAAATAAGTGGTATACAGTGCATTCATTTATTTTTGTAATCTAATGTGTTGCTCTTTGACTGTATTATCAGCTTATGTCTGGGCCTTAAAGCGACACAAAACTCCATATTGAAAAAGCTGCGCCTGCGCAGGGTATCCCTGAAAATCATGAAGCCACTGTCATTGAACAGCTGCCAACACTCTTCTTGCCCACGATGTTCCCGGGAACCTGCACATTTGACCTCAAGAGAGGAAGCAAACAAACTCTATCAAATAAAATGTATTCAAATTGTGTACCAATATTGATGGGTGGAATAAAATCGTGAGAAAATAAATCATGGGCGGGAGCTTCAATCAATACAAGTAAATGAAGAATCATGACAATTTTCAGAAGCACAAGCCAAATGACATATAAATTGACAATACACAAAAATATACAGATTGATCTACAAGTTATTATGCTCGTCTTGTGTCTTTAATTCGTTTCACTTGATCAAAGTCTAGTGGTGAACTTAATGTTCATATCACTATGATTTAGATATTCTATGAAATCATTAAGTAACTGTGTGGGTCCCGTCCATATCATCAGACAATCATCGATGAAGCATCCCCAATAGAGGATATGTTCATTCCATATTTTTGCTGCTGTTCCCCAAATCATATCTTCCTTTACACACCCCATAAAAATATTAGCGTATGCAGGAGAGAATTTAGAACCCAATTTTAGTATGTTTTCTTAATAGTCAAGTCTATCATTAACCACTCTAAGATGCCGCTGCATCAGGAGATGGAGTAGTCTCCCCCTCTATTTCCATGATTATACACTTATTTTCTATCGATATTGCTTTTATAAAACCTTTCTTGTAATTTTGGTATAAGGTCGTAATGGTTAACACTTAGAGAATAAGGAGTTTGTATATTGATGCAAATACATGATATCCAATTACCAATGGGACATTCACGTAACGAACCTTGTCAGGCAACATATATGTTGTATAACAGTAGATAGGAACACAAATTAGAAGTATCCATATTGAGATAATTGGTTGGAGCGAATTACTCTTCACATATTTGTTATTTATTCTTTTGGCATCACATACCATTTAATAATAATAGTCGAGTATATCGTTAACCACTCCAAGATGGCGCTGTCTCAGGTAATGGAGTAGTCACCCTCTCTATTTTGATGACTTTACACATATCTGTTCACACACACGAGACCGCAGCGTCTTCGGATTTCACTAGACGCCGAGCAAGGATACTCGCAGGTATGTGGGGTCTATATAGTAAGGGGGCCCAAATATGACCCGGATTGACATTTAATACTAGTTAGACGAGTAAGAATGCCTCGTATGTTTCACAGGTTGTCCGTACTGCAGGGACCAGAGGTTTGAAACGGAAGGATTGGTTCCGCACTTTTCATCATTGCTTTGATATTTGGATTGAATAGGAGCGAAGCAAATGTAAGTCTAGTTTGTTTTTATCTATTGTGGAGAAAAAAACGCGTGGTGACTGTACCGGGCAGGGACAAACACAAGATAGAAATCGTGCATATACTTATTTCAGGTGCAAGACGAACAATTGAATTTTGGGAGACCGCCTGGAATAACATTTTAAGTGGACGGTTGATTTATTCGGCGGATTCTTATGTAAGTAGACATAAGCTGTGTAGTGCCTATATTCGAGAGTAGAGTGAACCACTAGACAACTAATACATGGATTATCTTGTAGGGTCATACATTGGACATTGTGAGAAGCATTTTAAATAGGAAAGGGACTTTTACCCTGGAATATCAACTTACCGCCTGCAATTGCGAAGGGCAGGTAAGACACTGTCTCTTGCATATTGGTTGTTATAATATTAATTACGACAATAAATATGATCTTGTGCCTCCGTGGTTTCAATTCCTAAAAGAGTTTTGTTATTGACTTATTTTCTACAGTAATCTGGAGTGTACAGGATACATAAGGTACTAGTGCTCTTTCTCAGTATGAATTTCATTTAAGTTAATTTTCACGGGAGGTTCATTAGTAGTAATTGTGCACTGATGAACCGATACGCAAAATCACTTACTCACATGGTGTGTTACAAAGACTTTTGACTGAATCAACATAACTGAGTTTGCATAAATTCATGATGTATATACAAAATAACTGATTCAATGTACATAGTACTATTTAATGATGATGCACTTGTATGAGTACTCCCCTTAATGCACATAGAGGGTGTTTTGTCTGGTCTTGGTAATTGATGTTATCAACATATATAAATACAAATGATGGATTCTATGTATTACTTCCAGCCCTGAGAAAGTCGTGGGTACACACCCAATGACGACGAAACGCATTGGAATAAGGGAGTGGAAGACTTTGATCAAGTGAAACGAAATAAAGACACAAGACAAGCATAATAACTTGTAGATCAATCTGTATGTTTTTGTTTATTGTCAATTTATATGTCATTTGGCTTGTGCTTTGGAAAATTGTCAAAATTTGTGTTAAATCTTTTGATTGATTAATAACTTGTAGATCAATCTGTATATTTTTGTGTATTGTCAATTTATATGTCATTTGGCTTGTGCTTCTGAAAATTGTCAAAATTTGTGTTCAATCTTTTGATTAATTCATTAGGAGGGATTGGGTGTACACTCTCCATTTCTGTAAGCACAGCAATACGTAGTGAATGTCAGAAAATTGTAAGTGCTCAAAAAAATTATGTGTAATTGTACATGAGCGCCCCGAATCTCTTTAGACACCCAACCTGTAGTTAACCCCTTCGCTGCTAGGCCTTTTCCCCTCCTGTGCTAAGCCCTTTTTTGGCGATTTGGGGTAGTGCGCGCTTAGGCCCTTGTAACTTTTTGACCACATAAGGTATCCACGCCAAATTTGCGTCCTTTTCTTCCAACATCATGTGGATTCTAAAGGCGCCCAGGGTTTGTGGATTCCCTTGGAGGGGTCCCGGAAATTAACCAAAATATAGTGTTTTTTTGTTTTTTTCAGAAAAATGGGGAAAACGGGCTGAAATTGAAAGCCTCTGGGTTTTTCCCTGAAAATGTTATCAAAAAAGGGTTTGTGGGGCTGAAATCTCCATTTTCTCAGATTTTAGGAAATGACAGTCTTTTGTCAGAGAACCGACCTTTTTCACACAGTTTTGGCATTTTTCTGGGACATAGCCTATTTTTGCTATTTTTAGAGCTTTCCACCTCCTTCCATTTAATGGTAGAAATGAGTTTGAAAGCAATAATGGATCCTAGAAAGCTGTACATTTTCGAAAAGTAGACAAAATTCTAAATTCAGAAAGGGGTCATTTGTCTAAATCCATGAAGGTTTCTTTATAGAAACTAACAGTTAAATATTGGAATAATTGAAAATTTGTTGAAGAAAATAGCCTTTTGTCTCAACGTTTTCACCTATAACTTTTTCTAATTTTGACAGCTCTTGGAAAGCAATATACCGTTACATCCGATAGACCTTCCTGGTTGTGGGGATATATAGGACTTGTAGTTTTACCAAGAACCCGACGAACCCAGATCCAAAAACTGAGCAGCAACTTGCAATGGTATTTTTTCATTTACTGGGTATAGAGCACTTTGTCTTGGAAAATGTATACATGGAGAAATCTGTATGAAAGACACCTATGTATTTCTGAATTGGGTACAAATTATAGAGTTCAGAAACAGTATATAATTGCTAATTTTCAAAATTGGGAATACTCATACTAGCATGAGAATTATTGGTCATTTTTCACATTTTTTTTTTTTTACACAATGTCTTTCATTGAAAGGGAGAAATGCGCGAAAGCTCAATTGGTAATAACAGTTGATTTACAAATCTGAATTACCCCAAGTCTCCCAATAAAAACGGTACCTCACTTGTGTGGGTCGGCCTTGTGCCTGCGACAGGACACGGCGCAAACTGCAACGTGGTGACACCTAAATTTTGCAGTTACAAATTGACCCTTTTTTAGCAAAGTGCCTACCTGTAGTTTTTGCACCCTAGCTCTGCCGGAACCTAGGGAAACCTAGCAAACCTATACATTTTTGAAAAGTAGACACCCAGGGAAATTCAGGATGGGGTGACTCGACTGCCTACCACCAGGTCTTGTTGCCCAGAATCCCTTGCAAAGCTAAGAATTTGACAAAAAAAACACATTTTCCTCACATTTCTGTGGAGGAAAGTTCTGGAATCTGCGTGGATCAACAAATTTCCACCCACCCAGTGTTTCCCCAGGTCTCCCGAAAAAAATGGTACCTCACTTGCCTGGGTAGGCATAGTGGCTGCGACACGAAACAGCACAAAACGCAACGTGGTTGCACCTCAATTTCCCAGTGAAATCTGGCGCTCTTTGGACAAAGAGACTACCTTTTGTTTTTGTGCCCTAGCTCTGCCAGCACCTAGGGAAACCTAGCAAACCTATACATTTTTAAAACTAGACACACAGGGGAATGAATTCAGGATGGGGTGACTCGTCTGCCTACCCCCAGGTTTTGTTACCCAGAATCCCTTGCAAAGCTAAGATTGTGACAAAAAAAACACATTTTCCTCACATTTCTGTGGAGGAAAGTTCTGGAATCTGCGTGGATCAACAAATTTCCACCCACCCAGTGTTTCCCCAGGTCTCCCGAAAAAAATGGTACCTCACTTGCCTGGGTAGGCATAGTGGCTGCGACACGAAACAGCGCAAAACACAACGTGGTTGCACCTCAATTTCCCAGTGAAATCTTGCGCTCTTTGGACAAAGAGACTACCTTTTGTTTATGTGCCCTAGCTCTGCCAGCACCTAAGGAAACCTAGCAAACCTATACATTTTTGAAAACTAGACACACAGGGGAATTCAGGATGGGGTGACTCGTCTGCCTACCCCCAGGTTTTGTTACCCAGAATCCCTTGCAAAGCTAAGATTTTGACATAAAAAACACATTTTCCTCACATTTCTGTGGAGGAAAGTTCTGGAATCTGCGTGGATCAACAAATTTCCACCCACCCAGTGTTTCCCCAGGTCTCCCGAAAAAAATGGTATCTCACTTGCCTGGGTAGGCATAGTGGCTGCGACACGAAACAGCGCAAAACGCAACGTGGTTGCACCTCAATTTCCCAGTGAAATCTTGCGCTCTTTGGACAAAAAAACTACCTTTTGTTTTTGCGCCCTACATCTGCCAGCACCTAGGGACACCTAGCAAACCTATACATTTTTGAAAACTAGACACACAGGGCAATTCAGGATGGGGTGACTCGTCTGCCTACCCCCAGGTTTTGTTACCCAGAATCCCTTGCAAAGCTAAGATTTTGACAAAAAAACACATTTTCCTAACATTTCTGTGGTGGAAAGTTCTGGAATCTGCGTGGATCAACAAATTTCCACCCACCCAGCGTTCCCCCAGGTCTCCCGATAAAAATGGTACCACACGTGCGTGGGTAGGCATAGTGGCTGCGACATGAAACATCGCAAAACGCAACATGGTCGCACCTCAATTTCCCAGTAAAATTTTGCACTTTTTGGACAAAAAGACTACCTTTTGTTTTTGCGCCCTAGCTCTGCCAGCACCTAAGGAAACCTAGCAAACCTATACCTTTTTGAAAAGTAGACACCCAGGGGAATTTATGATGGGGTGACACCTCTGCCTACCCTCAGGTTTTGTTACCCAGAATCCCTTGCAAAGCTAAGATTTTAACAAAAAAAACACATTTTCCTAACATTTCTGTGGAGGAAAGTTCTGGAATCTGCGTGGATCAACAAATTTCCACCCACCCAGTATTTCCCCAGGTCTCCCGAAAAAAATGGTACCTCACTTGCCTGGGTAGGCATAGTGGCTGCGACACGAAACAGCACAAAACGCAACGTGGTTGCACCTCAATTTCCCAGTGAAATCTGGCGCTCTTTGGACAAAGGGACTACCTTTTGTTTTTGTGCCCTAGCTCTGCCAGCACCTAGGGAAACCTAGCAAACCTATACATTTTTGAAAACTAGACACACAGGGGAATTCAGGATGGGTGACTCGTCTGCCTACCCCCAGGTTTTGTTACCCAGAATCCCTTGCAAAGCTAAGATTGTGACAAAAAAACACATTTTCCTCACATTTCTGTGGAGGAAAGTTCTGGAATCTGCGTGGATCAACAAATTTCCACCCACCCAGTGTTTCCCCAGGTCTCCCGAAAAAAATGGTACCTCACTTGCCTGGGTAGGCATAGTGGCTGCGACACGAAACAGCGCAAAACGCAACGTGGTTGCACCTCAATTTCCCAGTGAAATCTTGCGCTCTTTGGACAAAGAGACTACCTTTTGTTTTTGTGCCCTAGCTCTGCCAGCACCTAGGGAAACCTAGCAAACCTATACATTTTTGGAAACTAGACACACAGGGGAATTCAGGATGGGGTGACTCGTCTGCCTACCCCCAGGTTTTGTTACCCAGAATCCCTTGCAAAGCTAAGATTTTGACATAAAAAACACATTTTCCTCACATTTCTGTGGAGGAAAGTTCTGGAATCTGCGTGGATCAACAAATTTCCACCCACCCAGTGTTTCCCCAAGTCTCCCGAAAAAATGGTACCTCACTTGCCTGGGTAGGCATAGTGGCTGCGACACGAAACAGCGCAAAACGCAACGTGGTTGCACCTCAATTTCCCAGTGAAATCTTGTGCTCTTTGGACAAAAAAACTACCTTTTGTTTTTGCGCCCTACCTCTGCCAGCACCTAGGGACACCTAGCAAACCTATACATTTTTAAAAACTAGACACACAGGGGAATTCAGGATGGGGTGACTCGTCTGCCTACCCCCAGGTTTTGTTACCCAGAATCCCTTGCAAAGCTAAGATTTTGACAAAAAAAGCACATTTTCCTAACATTTCTGTGGTGGAAAGTTCTGGAATCTGCGTGGATCAACAAATTTCCACCCACCCAGCGTTCCCCCAGGTCTCCCGAAAAAAATGGTACCACACTTGCGTAGGTAGGCATAGTGGCTGCGACATGAAACAGCGCAAAACGCAACATGGTCGCACCTCAATTTCCCAGTAAAATTTTGCACTTTTTGGACAAAAAGACTACCTTTTGTTTTTGCGCCCTTGCACTGCCAGCACCTAAGGAAACCTAGCAAAGCTATACCTTTTTGAAAAGTAGACACCCAGGGGAATTCATGATGGGGTGACTCCTCTGCCTACCCTCAGGTTTTGTTACCCAGAATCCCTTGCAAAGCTAAGATTTTAACAAAAAAAAACACATTTTCCTAACATTTCTGTGGTGGAAAGTTCTGGAATCTGCGTGGATCAACAAATTTCCACCCACCCAGCGTTCCCCCAGGTCTCCTGGAAAAAATGGTACCTCACTTGCGTGGGTAGGCATAGTGGCTGCGACATGAAACAGCGCAAAACACAACATGGTCGCACCTCAATTTCCCAGTAAAATTTTGCACTTTTTGGACAAAAAGGCTACCTTTTGTTTTTGCGCCCTAGCTCTGCCAGCACCTAAGGAAACCTAGCACACCTATACATTTTTGAAAAGTAGACATCCAGGGGAATTCAGGATGGGGTGACTCCTCTGCCTACCCTCAGGTTTTGTTACCCAGAATCCCTTGCAAAGCTAAGATTTTGACAAAAAAAACACATTTTCCTAACATTTCTGTGGTGGAAAGTTCTGGAATCTGCGTGAATCAACAAATTTCCACCCACCCAGCGTTACCCCAGGTCTCCCGAAAAAAATGGTACCTCACTTGCGTGGGTAGGCATAGTGACTGCGACATGAAACAGCGCAAAACGCAACATGGTCGCACCTCAATTTCCCAGTAAAATTTTGCACTTTTTGGACAAAAAGACTACCTTTTGTTTTTGCGCCCTAGCTCTGCCAGCACCTAAGGAAACCTAGCAAACCTATACATTTTTGAAAAGTAGACACCAAGGGGAATTCAGGATGGGGTGACTCCTCTGCCTACCCTCAGGTTTTGTTACCCAGAATCCCTTGCAAAGCTAAGATTTTAACAAAAAAACACATTTTCCTAACATTTCTGTGGTGGAAAGTTCTGGAATCTGCGTGGATCAACAAATTTCCACCCACCCAGCGTTACCCCAGGTCTCCCGGAAAAAATGGTACCTCACTTGCATGGGTAGGCATAGTGGCTGCAACATGAAACAGCGCAAAACACAACATGGTCGCACCTCAATTTCCCAGTAAAATTTTGCACTTTTTGGACAAAAAGACTACCTTTTGTTTTTGCGCCCTAGCTCTGCCAGCACCTAAGGAAACCTAGCAAACCTATACATTTTTGAAAAGTAGACACCCAGGGGAATTCAGGATGGGGTGACTCCTCTGCCTACCCTCAGGTTTTGTTACCCAGAATCCCTTGCAAAGCTAAGATTTTAACAAAAAAAACACACTTTCCTAACATTTCTGTGGTGGAAAGTTCTGGAATCTGCGTGGATCAACAAATTTCCACCCACCCAGCGTTCCCCCAGGTCTCCCGGAAAAAATGGTACCTCACTTGCGTGGGTAGGCATAGTGTCTGCGACATGAAACAGCGCAAAACGCAACATGGTCGCACCTCAATTTCCCAGTAAAATTTTTCACTTTTTGGACAAAAAGACTACCTTTTGTTTTTGCGCCCTAGCTCTGCCAGCGCCTAAGGAAACCTAGCAAACCCATACATTTTTGAAAAGTAGACACCCAGGGGAATTCAGGATGGGGTGACTCCTCTGCCTACCCTCAGGTTTTGTTACCCAGAATCCCTAGCAAAGCTAAGATTTTAACAAAAAAAACACATTTCCCTAACATTTCTGTGGTGGAAAGTTCTGGAATCTGCGTGGATCAACAAATTTCCACCCACCCAGCGTTCCCCTAGGTCTCCCAAAAAAAATGGTACCTCACTTGCGTGGGTAGGCATAGTGGCTGCGACATGAAACAGCGCAAAACGCAACATGGTCGCACCTCGATTTCCCAGTAAAATTTTGCACTTTTTGGACAAAAAGACTACCTTTTGTTTTTGCGCCCTAGCTCTGCCAGCACCTAAGGAAACCTAGCAAACCTATACATTTTTGAAAAGTAGACACCCTGGGAAATTCAGGATGGGGTAACTCCTCTGCCTACCCTCAAGTTTTGTTACCCAGAATCCCTTGCAAAGCTAAGATTCTGACAAAAAAAACACATTTCCCTAACATTTCTGTCGTGGAAAGTTCCGGAATCTGCGTGGATGAACAAATTTCCACCCACCCAGCGTTCCCCCAGGTCTCCCAGAAAAAATGGTACCTCACTTGCGTGGGTAGGCATAGTGGCTGCGACATGAAACAGCGCAAAACACAACATGGTCGCACCTCAATTTCCCAGTAAAATTTTGCACTTTTTGGACAAAAAGACTACCTTTTGTTTTTGCGCCCTAGCTCTGCCAGCACCTGAGGAAACCTAGTAAACCTATACATTTTTGAAAAGTAGACACCCAGGGGAATTCAGGATGGGGTGACTCCTCTGCCTACCCTCAGGTTTTGTTACCCAGAATCCCTTGCAAAGCTAAGATTTTGACAAAAAAAACACATTTCCCTAACATTTCTGTGGTGGAAAGTTCTGGAATCTGCGTGGATCAACAAATTTCCAGCCACCCAGCGTTCCCCCTGGTCTCCCGAAAAAAATGGTACCTCACTTGCGTGGGTAGGCATAGTGGCTGCGACATGAAACAGCGCAAAACGCAACATGGTCGCAACTCAATTTCCCAGTAAAATTTTTCACTTTTTGGACAAAAAGACTACCTTTTGTTTTTGCGCCCTAGCTCTGCCAGCACCTAAGGAAACCTAGCAAACCTATACATTTTTGAAAAGTAGACACCCAGGGGAATTCGGGATGGGGTGACTCCTCTGCCTACCCTCAGGTTTTGTTACCCAGAATCCCTAGCAAAGCTAAGATTTTAACAAAAAAAACACATTTCCCTAACATTTCTGTGGTGGAAAGTTCTGGAATCTGCGTGGATCAACAAATTTCCACCCACCCAGCGTTACCCCAGGTCTCCCAAAAAAAAAGGTACCTCACTTGCGTGGGTAGGCATAGTGGCTGCGACATGAAACAGCGCAAAACGCAACATGGTCGCACCTCGATTTCCCAGTAAAATTTTTCACTTTTTGGACAAAAAGACTACCTTTTGTTTTTGCGCCCTAGCTCTGCCAGCACCTAAGGAAACCTAGCAAACCTATACATTTTTGAAAAGTAGACACCCAGGGAAATTCAGGATGGGGTAACTCCTCTGCCTACCCTCAAGTTTTGTTACCCAGAATCCCTTGCAAAGCTAAGATTCTGACAAAAAAAACACATTTCCCTAACATTTCTGTGGTGGAAAGTTCCGGAATCTGCGTGGATGAACAAATTTCCACCCACCCAGCGTTCCCCCAGGTCTCCCAGAAAAAATGGTACCTCACTTGCGTGGGTAGGCATAGTGGCTGCGACATGAAACAGCGCAAAACACAACATGGTCGCACCTCAATTTCCCAGTAAAATTTTGCACTTTTTGGACAAAAAGACTACCTTTTGTTTTTGCGCCCTAGCTCTGCCAGCACCTAAGGAAACCTAGCAAACCTATACATTTTTGAAAAGTAGACACCCAGGGGAATTTAGGATGGGGTGACTCCTCTGCCTACCCTCAGGTTTTGTTACCCAGAATCCCTTGCAAAGCTAAGATTTTGACAAAAAAACACATTTCCCTAACATTTCTGTGGTGGAAAGTTCTGGAATCTGCGTGGATCAACAAATTTCCACCCACCCAGCGTTCCCCCTGGTCTCCCGAAAAAAATGGTACCTCACTTGCGTGGGTAGGCATAGTGGCTGCGACATAAAACAGCGCAAAACGCAACATGGTCGCACCTCAATTTCCCAGTAAAATTTTTCACTTTTTGGACAAAAAGACTACCTTTTGTTTTTGCGCCCTAGCTCTGCCAGCGCCTAAGGAAACCTAGCAAACCTATACATTTTTGAAAAGTAGACACCCAGGGGAATTCAGGATGGGGTGACTCCTCTGCCTACCCTCAGGTTTTGTTACCCAGAATCCCTAGCAAAGCTAAGATTTTAACAAAAAAAACACATTTCCCCAACATTTCTGTGGTGGAAAGTTCTGGAATCTGCGTGGATCAACAAATTTCCACCCACCCAGCGTTCCCCCAGGTCTCCCAAAAAAAATGGTACCTCACTTGCGTGGGTAGGCATAGTGGCTGCGACATGAAACAGCGCAAAACGCAACATGGTCGCACCTCGATTTCCCAGTAAAATTTTTCACTTTTTGGACAAAAAGACTACCTTTTGTTTTTGCGCCCTAGCTCTGCCAGCACCTAAGGAAACCTAGCAAACCTATACATTTTTGAAAAGTAGAAACTCAGGGGAATTCAGGATGGGGTGACTCCTCTGCCTACCCTCAGGTTTTGTTACCCAGAATCCCTTGCAAAGCTAAGATTTTGACAAAAAAACACATTTCCCTAACATTTCTGTGGTGGAAAGTTCTGGAATCTGCGGGGCCCAAAACCCAGGTAACCCCTCTTGCAAAAACTGGCGGTATTGACATTCAATACAACCAGCTTTTGCAAGAGGGGTTACCTGGGTTTTTGGCCCCGTGCTAGACGGCCATCTAGGGGAACCTACCAAACCCATACATTTCTGAAAAGTAGACACCCGGGGGCTTCCAAGGAGGTATGGCTTGCGTGGATCCTCAAACGTTCCTTTACCCAGAATCCCTTGCAAACCTCAATTTGAGCTAAAAAGAATCATTTTTTTCACACTTTTTTGCATGGTGAGGTATCCTTTTACTCGGGAGAACAAGGGGAACGCTGGGTGGTAGGACATTTTTGCCGGCACGGAGATCCCACGCAAAAAAGTTTGGAAAAGTGATATTTTTACCTAATTTTAAGGTTTGCAAGGAGTTCTGGGTAGGAAAACATTGGGGGACCTACGCATGCCATACCTCCCTGGACTCCCCCTGGTGTCTACTTTTCAGAACTGTTTGGGTTTGGTAGTTTCCAAAGAATACCACCGAGCCCCGGGCCAAAGACTCAGGTGCCCCCCACCAAAAATCAAGGTTGTTTTGCATTTGGGTATTGTAATTTCTCCACCGTACGATTTGGACCGTTTCCTGTTGCAGCCACTATGCCTACCCACGCAAGTGAGGTACCATTTTTATCGGGAGACCTGGGGGAACGCTGGGTGGGAGGAAATTGGTGTGAGCCCAGTGACGCCACGCTTTCCCACGCATAAAAAGTGTGAAAAAACTGATTTTTCCAGCAAAAATTGAGGTTTGCAAGGGATTCTGGGTAAAGGAACGTTGGAGGATCCACGCAAGCCATACGTCCTTGGAAGCCCCCGGGTGTCTACTTTTCAGAAATGTATGGGTTTGGTAGGTTTCCCTAGATGGCCGTCTTGCACGGGGCCAAAAACCCAGGTAACCCCTCTTGCAAAAGCTGGCGGTATTGACATTCAATACCACCAGCTTTTGCAAGAGGGGTTACCTGGGTTTTTTGCCCCGTGCTAGACGGCCATCTAGGGAAACCTACCAAACCCACACATTTCTGAAAAGTAGACACCCGGGGGCTTCCAAGGAGGTATGGCTTGCGTGGATACTCCAACGTTCCTTTACCCAGAATCCCTTGCAAACCTCAATTTGAGCTAAAAAAAATCAGTTTTTTCACACTTTTTTGCATGGGAAAGCGTGGCATCACTGGGCTCACACAAATTTCCTTCCACCCAGCGTTCCCCCAGGTCTCCCGATAAAAATGGTACCTCACTTGCGTGGGTAGGCATAGTGGCTGCAACAGGAAAAGGTCCAAATCGTACAGTGGAGAATTAAGTTTTCAATTTGAGAGCGTGTGATTCAAGGAAATTGTGACAGACAATTTCAAGTTTGCAGGAGATTCTGGATAAAAATCAACAATAGAATTCACCAGAAAGACATGACCATATACTTCCATGGTTTAACAATAATAACTAAATTTAGTAAGTTATTTATGGCTATAATGTACACCGTAACAGTTACTCAAAAGTCAAACATTCAAGGCACGGCTAACTATTCCTCAAAGACACACACATACAGGTTGGATTTGGCAGGAGAGCGAGTGATGGTTCAGTACATAAAATTTTATTAACAAGATATTTCAAAAAATGAAACGCTCTGTCAATAAATAAATGCATAAAAACCGAACCAGTGACTCGCAACTCGTGAGCTGTAAAGCCACGACAAGGCACCAACCGTTTTACAGGCCATTCACGCGCCTTTCATACCTGATACAAACCAGACCATTGACACCGTCCGGAAAGAACAGCAACACATTACAACAATCACAATAAGGGACAAGGTACACCCTACTTCAGAAAGAGATAAAAGACAAACATTACTGCACAGCCATCAAATCCGCAAGCACACACACATTCTGGTTGGATTTGGCACGAGGGTGAGTGATGATTCTGTACATACAATTGTATTCGCAAGTAATTTCAAAAAAATGAAATACACTACGTATAATTGAAAGTATGATAAACTGAACCACTGACTCACAGCTCGTGAGCTGTAAAGCCACGTCAAGGCACCAACCTCTTTACAGGCCATTCATACACCTTTCGTACGTGTGACACATACAAAACATTCACACCGCCAGCCGCGGACCCATCACATTTCAACACTCACACCAGCAGACAGCGCCATTCAAGGGCCCATCACTTTCACACGCCCACATTTCTGACATTTCAACAACACGAAATGATGGACTGCGTGGAGTGTCACTCACCTAGCAGTGTGTGTAGTGACCAAAGTAACTACTCACACACCGCCAGCCGAGCGCCAGTCCACCGACACCACCACCCAAGCACCAGACCATGCACACCACTAGCCAAACACCACTCAGCGCACACCAACAGCCAAGTACCACTCCACACACACCACCAGCCAAGCAACACTCCACGCGCACCACCATCCAAGCACCGGACCATGCACACCGCCAGCCAAACACCACTCAGCGCACACCGACAGGCAAGTACCACTCCACACACACCACCAGCCAAGCACCAGTCCACAGACACCGCCAGACAAGCACCAGTCCACAGACACCGGCAGCCAAGCGCCAAACCATGCACACCGTCAGACAATGGACACTACACGCAAACCAACATCATACTTTAGTTTTTTTTTAAACTAAAAGAAAAACAAAAACAAATTGCAAATTGATACAAATCTACTAACTCAACAACTACACTAAAAAGACTACACAAATGCAAACTTTGAAACTGAACAATAAGACCAACCAGTTCACTTTACCACTCATTGATACTCCCAAAAATTCTTTTGCGTGTGGTACAATCTATAACAAGCAGGTACACACAGCCCGGGGTTTGAAGGGCAGTCAGGGCAGTACATACGAACCTCCTTCCGCAAACCTCTTCGCCAACAGACTCTACATCTCCGACTGGGAAAGTCTTTTGAGGTTGTAGGAGGAATTTGACCAGGAAAATGGCGATCTTTCAATCTGGCAATATCCTCCACCACTCCAACTCTAGGAACACTTGCCTGTTCAACTAAAACAAGGCTGCCTATTACAGACTCCTGAAACTTTTCAAAAGTAATCTTTGACTGGTGACAAGATTTCTGGAACACAACAGAAGCATTAAAGGTTGCCAAGTGGAAAAGATGGATAGCCAACTTCTTGTACCAAACGTAAGCCTTACGAAGAGCAGCATACGGTTCCAACCTCTGATCTACTCTGTCAACACCACCCATGTACATATTGTAGTGCATTATGCACACAGGTTTGCGCACTTCTGCAACCTGACCCCAAACAGTCACCGGTTCAGTGCTTTCATCATGTATTGTAGTCAACATGTAGACATCTCTCCTTCACAGCTAGAAGCTCCTCACAACGCAATGCACTACACTGTCCCCGAGCAAGCTTCTGACACACAAGTTCTTTTGGGAAACCTTTACGGTTTGAGCGGATTGTGCCACAAGCAACAGTGTCCACTTTGCCCAATTCCCTGAACAACCGCACACCAGTGTAAAAGTTATCGACATACAAATGATGGCCTTTGTTAAACAATCCACGACCAAGTTCCCACACAATTTTCTCAGTCACTCCAAAAGTCGACGGACAACCAGGGGGGTTAATCCTGGATTCCTTACCAGTGTACACCCTGAAATTAGAGACATATCCAGTCTCACTGTCACACAGCATATACAGTTTGATTCCATAGCGTGCCCTCTTACTAGGAATGTATTGCCGAAATACCAAGCGGCCTTTGAACAACAGCAAAGACTCGTCCACTGCAATTTCTTTCCCAGGATAAAAGATCTCAGAAAATCGATCAACGAAATGATCAATGACAGGCCGAATCTTGAAAAGACGGTCACAATCAGGGTGATCTTGTGGCAAAGCAAGACTATTGTCAACAAAATGCATCATCCGAAGCAGAAGCAAATACCGATCACGACTCATGACTGCCGGAAATATAGCTGTTGCCATCAAGGGACTAGTAGACCAATATGAAGCCATTGATGGTTTCCTAAGCAAGCCCATCAAAAAAGTTAAACCCAAAAACTTTTTCATCTCCTCCAAATTTGTGGGAGTCCACCGGGTAGCTCTAGCGTGGGGCTTAAGGCTGGCACTGTTCACCCTCAAAAAAATTTCAGCATACAAATTAGTCTGCTCTACAATCTCTGCCACAAACACATCATCCATAAACAACTTGAAAAAATCAATAGGCAAAAAGTTTTCTGTGTTCACCCTACACCCTGGAACACCAGTAAATTCAGGCAATGCCGGCTGCACCATGCCTGGTGCAACCCAGAGGTCAGAACTTTCATCGTCAATTCTTGCAGCCGCAGGCCGCCGCCCAGCTAACCCTTGTCTCACAACACCAACTGGAAGTCTAGCAGCCCCAGGCTGCAGCCCAGATGTCTCTTGCCGCACAATTGGCACATCACTGTCCTCCGCAACCACAGGCACAAGCATGTCCTCCAAAACCGTAAACACAGCAATGTCCTCCCCAACCACAGGCACATCATCCACACCAAAAGTAGCTTCATCAGCACTCAAAGTGTCTTCATCATCAGATGAAGCCATGCGTAGAGAAAACTCACTACCTGAATCTTCACCTCCCACCTCTGGCTCAGAATCAGAGTCAGACTCTGGACCATGGTCAGAGGAAGAATCAAAAAGCATTCCAACAACTTGCTGAGCAGTAATCCGGCGGCTAGCCATTATCCTTACAAATAAAGGAGTCTGCACAAACAACTCAACAACCCCAATACTGCGCAAAGTAAGATAAAAATGTAAGACTTTTTCACCAAAAAATAGATTTAGAAAAAATATACAATTCACTTACAAGACACAACTACACTCACCAGCACCTACTCTGCAAAGACACAGCAAATAGGCAACGATATCCCAATAGAAAGAAGAAGAAAAAAAACTTACATCTACAGAAGGACACATCAAAAACAAATGCAAAACATGTTTTACAATCACAACAAACAGCAACAACACATACTCGTATTACTACATACTTTGCAAAATAAACAATTACATTACAATTGAACAAAAAAAAGGTCTCTTACCAAACACATGCAACTACAGAAACAGCAGCACAACAGAACCACCAGTAACAGAACCGCACACTGCAACAATCTAAAGAGAAAAAAAAACAAAACACATTAGAAGAAACAAAAACAACACACATTACAACATACTATGTCACATGGGAATGTCACAAATGGGGTGTCTGTCCCCAAGGGGGGGAAGATTATAAATCATTATAAACGTGGGCCCCCTGGAAGCAACCGCACGGAGGGCAGAGAGGCCAAATAAAGACACGGCAGAACATACTGAAAACAAATGGGCCCAAGGAAGCAACCCTTGGCCAAGGGGTCGCTCCCTATAAAAAACAAAAACCTGGAGTACAGTGGGCTTTTCTATCCCCCCCCCCCTGGGACCAGAAACTGTAAAAAAAAACAGCCACTCCGCCCCCAGGAGGGGGGGGGGCAGAATAGTCTACAATATTTATAATGCCCCCTGGAAGCGACCCTTGCCCAAGGGGCCGCTTCCTTTATAAATATACTAAAATCCCTGGTGTCTAGTGGGCTTTTCTACCCCCCCTGGGTCCAGATGTGGCCCAAAAAATGGGTGATCTGCCCCCAGGGGGGGCAGACAAGTCTAAAAAAAATTATGGGCCACTAGGAAGCGACCCTTCCCCAAGGGGTCGCTTGCTTTACAATTATAAATAAATCCCTGGTGTCTAGTGGGCTTTTCTGCCCCCCCTGGGTCCAGATCACGCGCTAACATGGGCGATCTGCCCCCAGGGGGGGCAGAAAAGTCTGCATTGAAAAATGATGGCCCTAGGAAGCGCCCCTCCCCCAAGGGGTCGCTTCCTTTACAATTATAAATAAATCCCTGGTGTCTAGTGGGCTTTTCTGCCCCCCCTGGGTCGAGATCGCTCGCTAAAACGAGCGATGTCGACCCAGGGGGGGCAGAAAAGTCTGATTTATAAAAAATGTGCCCCTGGAAGCGACCCTTGCCCAAGGGGTTGCTTCCTTTATAAATATACTAAAATCCCTGGTGTCTAGTGGGCTTTTCTGCCCCCCCTGGGTCGAGATCGCACGCTAAAGCAACCGATGTCGACCCAGGGGGGGGCAGAAAAGTCTGCATTGAAAAATGATGGCCCTAGGAAGCAACCCTTCCCCAAGGGGTCGCTTCCTTCACAATTATAAATAAATCCCTGGTGTCTAGTGGGCTTTTCTGCCCCCCCCCCTGGGTCAAGATCGCTCGCTAAAACGAGCGATGTCGACCCAGGGGGGGCCGAAAAGTCTGAATTATAAACAATGTGCCCCTGGAAGCGATCCTTGCCCAAGGGGTCGCTTCCTTTTCAAAGAAAAACAATCCCTGGTGTCTAGTGGGCTTTTCTGCCCCCCCTGGGTCGAGATCGCTCGCTAAAGCGACCGATACCGACCCAGGGGGGGCAGAAAAGTCTGAAATCATAAAATGTGCCCCTGGAAGCGACCCTTGCCCAAGGGGTCGCTTCCTTTCCAAACAAAAACATCCCTGGTGTCTAGTGGGGGCATTACTGGTGCAGGATCGCGACGCTGTGCGCGATCCTGAACCAGTAATGCCCTGCATTGGGACATCAGGGGAGAGGAAACAGTGTTTCCTCCCCCCCGATGCCTCAAGGCACCGAGAAATGCCCCCCCCGCCCCACTGGAGACCAAAAAACATACCTTACGTCACCAGGAAGTGCGGGGGGCCGGGGGGAGCAGCGCGAAGTCTTCCGCTGCCACCCCCCCCTAAAACAACCACGATCGGACCTCCAGGGGGGGAGCGACAGCGCTCCCCCCGAGGGCTGTACTGATGACGGAGCGGTTCCGTAATCAGCACAGCCCAACCGATGCTGATGACGGAACCGCTCCGTCATCAGCATCGAAGGGGTTAAATGAAGAATCATCTCATCTTGGTATGGTGTGATGACCTCTCCTCGTCTTCCTGATTAATCAATAAAGGGGAACACATAGATTTGCAACATTTAGGGGTGGTATATTGCCCTGGAAATGGTATAACTGAGGTAGGTTGCGATAGAGAAATTGTTCGACTTGTCCGAGTAGCTGACCTGTCACTGACCCAACTTATGCTATAGGAGATCAAGAGCAGGGATGCTGGCGGAGTACTCTGTCAGAAGAATCGAGGGGTTGGTGGGAAATTATCGATTACCCAGACGGGGTACCCAAATTTTGCTAGAGAGGGGTGTGACACTAGTGTTACACTTAGCGGAGGTCACCTGTCCTGAACTAGATCTGTCTTATCCCGTGGGCACCTGCTTATTCGGGAGCCTTGTCTTTTGCCCCAGCCTGTGGCCAGGATTGGTCCTTGCACCATTCTAGGTAAATATAATCCATGTGGTATGTCCTTGTGCTATTTCCCTTTCTCAATCTTCCCAGGTACCAATGTCTAAAGGTGTTACTGTGATTTCTTTCAAACTTTATATCTTATTAATCATATTTTTACTTATGAAATTTATGGTCTCTGTAATTTGGATGAAGACTCACCTAAACCTGCATAGATAAAGCATTTAAAACTTTTCCCGAGTCTGTGGTTATTACAGGAAAGGTAAAATTGTTTAAATACTGCTTATTATTCTAACAGCATTTTCGATCCCTAGAACTTATAGCAAAGGTGACAAGGATTGGTAAGTAATGGTTTACAGATATAGGTCCTAAAAGGACTCAAAGTACTAATAGGCGATTAGTAGTAAAAAGCAGGACTACTGGTTCAAAGTGTGAATGTTTTATGGGCCCAGGTGAGTATGGTAAATTGAGCTAGTGGTCCCGCGCGCTATCACTGTAACAGCTGTTATATGCCATCCATCATGCCACAAGGATTAAAATGAAACCCTCCTTCACCAAAAGACATAATTCCGGAAGCCCCTTCTGTGTCTATATGCCGACATTCCAGTCTTTGGTCTGTGTAATTCTTCTGCCTAAGGCTTCCAAAAAATGTACGCCGGCACATGCCACCAATAGTCTTCAAGAAGTCCTGGTCCTTTTCTAAACCTTACAAGGAGAGATGGGGCTGGGGGTGTTTATTAATAAATCCACATTTGAAGGTGATGTGGTGATATGATGTGTTGGGTTTCAGTGTTTTATTGCATGTTACGTAAAGAGTCGTCACATTAAGATACCTCTGTGACCTCTTCGGGCTGAATCATTTCATGTTAGTTTAAATAAAGCTAATTTGAAGTACACCGCCCCCCACACACTAGGAAACTACAACTCAAACTTTTGGGGACTCCGGGGGAGGTGTGAGGTTTGGCACCCCAGGCCTTGGGAGACAAAGATCTTTGGACGGCTAGAAGAGAGATCTTTCAAGGCCATTCTGGGGGAGATGAAGAGACAGGGACAGAACATCACAAGCATTTACAATGCAATAGGTCTCGCATTAACACGAGACCTATTGCATTGTAAATGGTTGGCATCACGGACAACGGGAAACAGGGTAGTGGACGGGCAGAGGTTAAAAGGCACAGACAACAGGAGGGAGAGAGGGTGGGCAAATTTTGAAGGCATGGACAATGGGAGGAAAGGTGGGGGGAGAAGGCACAGACAACGGGAAGGAAGGAGGGTGGACAGGACGAAGAATGCTTTGACAACAGGAGGGAGGGCGGGGGGGGGGGCTTAAAGAAAGCACCAAAGGATGTTGTGCCTGAGGAGGAGAACCTCCATAAAGAAAATAGTGCTGACAGTCTAAAATATCATGTATCGTGTAACAAATGAAGTAAAGGGCCCTGTCACCATGGGAGGTGACAAATGAAGAGGAGGCGTACTAAGGAGGGACTATCAAGTCTATTTACCAATCAGAAGTCAGCATTTTGTACAGACAATGACACCAGCCAATGGCAAATATGGGCGGAGAGTTGGCGGGGCTCTTATTAGTTACTCCACCACAACAAGTCTCGCAGATCAGCGCATGCTCAATAGGTCTAGACTCAACTTAGAAAATGAATGTGACCTTATGTAAAGCTCTCTAATACCGCCTGGTTCGTCTATATTAAACAACAAAAATAAAAGATCCATAACGAGGGATATAATTATATGATGAAAGCCTCTGTGCTATAACTCCATGAGTGCCACCGCTCGATTTTAGAGTGGAGGTGATCCGTTGACCAAATTGCCCCTTGTTGTACTGGGAAGTTTGTGCTGCAGTGAGGGATTCCCCAATTGTCCAAAGAGTGTGCCTCTAGGTAAAGGACGTTGTTCCTCTCTATCTACCTCCTTCCCCTTAACAGCGATGGCTGTGCTAAACAAAATCAGAGGGAAGAGGCCAGTATTCAGTGTGACATATCTTAAAAAAACCTCTTTGATATGAAAGAGGTTGGTTAAAACGAAAATTGTTTAAGTGAAAGCTATGTTTGAAGGTAGGCAGGGTCGGCCTATAGGGGTAGGAAGGGGACCTGAAAAATTGCTGCCTCAAACATACAACAGGTCTGATGCGTAGGGTGTATATGGCTATTCAGAAAAGTTGGGAGGGGCCTTCCCATCTCCACCGCTCTCTGGCATCTCATTCTGCAGACCTTCCACTGAACGCTTACCAACAGCCGAGTAGCAGATTGACAACACCTCTATTTCTGTCTTTTTAAAGTTGGATTTTTTTTTATTTAAAGGAAAAGTCACTGCAGAGGCGCTAGGGCCAAGGCCTAAAATAATAATAGGCTGCTGTACTTTTTGCCATCAAAATTCAAAAAGGCATCTGACGAGTAGTAGTGCAGCATTTCCATGGAATTAAAAGAGAGGCAGACGAGCTAACAAATTACCAGGGAGAGAGAAGTCAATAGCCTGGCTTGTCAAGTGTTTAGCACTCCTGCAGAGCATGGACCAAGTACTTGTGCCCTTCACTGCTCCTGTTTTAGGAACTACTTTTTTATTTGTGTTTGAGCACTCTACACAAGTACTTGTACTTCAATACTCCGTTTGCCGCCTCCTTAATGCAGGACTAACTCTACACTGGTCAAGAAATTAAACAGGGCCTCCAGACAACGGCAAAGCGGTTACCATCTTGGCATGGATTATTTTATGGCTGATGACCGGTGGAGCTGCTTGACTGCTAATGAGGAGATTGGCCCTGGTTTCCCCCTTGACCGCCACCTACCCAGCCGCACATTGGGCATAGTTCCTCCTCGTCTCCCCGCTATTACTCCCTCCTCCCCTCCCTCCTTCGATTTATTGAAACATTATTTATGTGCACTGTACCATACTATGCTCTTGTATCTGATGTAACTTATAACGCATCAATCCTAAATGTAAAGCGCTCTGATACCCTCTTGGGTCAAGTTCGCGCTATATAGAAAACTTAATAAATAAATAAGCTGAACCATAAATATATTTGCCATGTAAATCATTCAGTAAGCATCATGTAACAATAAGTGTATTTCTTATGACGTGAAAAAAGTTCACCTTAGTATGTCAAATTATATTGCTTCACTCTGTGGCTTTTAATAGAATGGATAGGTTTTAAACATGAAATTAGAGCGATAGTGTTTTAATTTGTTGTAAAGGACATTGTAAGTTACTGAACAATCACTGCATTTGTAAGTAAAGACTTTAAAGTATTCACAACAAAATCATTGAATTTACTTCTTTGACAAACTGCTAATAAGCATTCGCAAAGCCAATAGGCCTTGCTTAACATTGGCCACTATTCTCGTGTGCTGCTGAACTGATTACTCTTGCCGTTTATAGTAATTCAGTGGCACGCTTAGAAAAGAATTACCTGTTTCTTTTCTTGTTGTTCCCGAACTTCGTATAAATTGTTATGACTTTTACAAATGGTAGTATTAATGTGCACAGCATTTAAACTTCCTGCAACCTTATATTATCCCAGTATCTAAATTAAGTCACTGGATTGTTTTGTGTCTGCTGAAAAAAAATTAAAGCCTGTAGATGCTGCACATATCTAGGCATGGAAATCATATGTTCCACATGTAAAAATAACAACACTTTTTTGAAGTTTGCAGAAACATTTCATACTTTATGTGATGTGTGTTGTATGATTTACGTAGCAGTTATTATCTGATAGAGATATCTAGCCGCAGATTGCTTACTTTTGAACTCACAGGCATCAGACTGAATCAGGAATATTTTTCTTAGCAGTACCCCTGCGTGTCGGTAGATGACATTAGTCAATTCCACGTGACGTCGTTGGTGTTATGTTCGTCGTAACATCTGCTTCGTCAATATATCTGCCACTCTGGCCTGCTGACGTACGTTATTTTCTTCCTGCACTAGCCATCGCAAATCCGTTGAAGAAAGCTTACCCCTGTAATTTTTTACAGTTGTTTTTTGACTTTTTGTCGACTATTTTTGGTGTGCTATGGATGTCTAGCAAGAAGACCTTGGGGTTCAAGCCATGCGGCGCCTGTCACTGTGCCATGTCGGTCATGGACCCTCATCTGGTATGTCTCTGGTGCCTTGAGCGCGATCACAATACAAAGTTGTGCTCTGATTGCCAGGCCATGGTGCGGAAAGCTTTAAGGGAATGGTCCATAAAGTTAATTGCAGCTTGGCATCTCAGAGGTCGCCCCGTCAATCTCAATCATGGTCCCCCTCTCGGTCGTGAGGAAGGTCCGATCACCGCTCCGGAGGATCGAAGTCCTCTTCCTCCAAGTCAGGTAAGGGGCACCACAAGAAGTCGAAGTGTGCTTCAACTTCGCCCTGTCTGTCGTGTGACGAGACAGAGGAACCTCGTCATTCGAGGCCCCACTCTGTGGAGCGGGTGCCTGGGTATGCCCTACCTTTCCCTCCCTTTCCATGGCCGGGAGCGTACCCTGTCCAATTTAGAGTTTTATGATGCCATATTTGGGTGACTTGACTATGCCGATGTGCCGTCGGGCTCCACAGGCTCGGATGAAGGAGTCCCCGTGGGTTCCACACCTTCGGCTCCTGTCCCAGTGACACAACCTCTTCCTGGACCCCTTCCTGGGTCTAGACCGGTGCTGGTCGCACCTTCACAGTGACCTTCCCCGGAGCCAGGTCTGACGACGAGATCCTCGAGTCGCCCACTGGTGGCGCCTTCCCAATTGTCATTCCGGATGACATAGAGCTGGTCTGGCATCCGTCAAGAGCTGCGCTGATGGAGCCGTATGGCTCCATGTCGTTCAGCCTGTCCTATTCAAAAGGGTTAGGAATGGATGAGGAGGATTTGGAGGGGGAGCAGGATCCCTTAGAAATCACGCAACCTCAAGACATGGAGTGGTATGAGGAACTAGGCAGTGTCAGTGACCTTAACACCTCCCTTCTGATTTTGGCATGCTGTCTCTCCCTAACCTGGCTACGGAGGAGGCTGTATCATTTGCAATGGAGGTGCATAGTGCTGCGTAAGTCTTGAACCTGCAGCTTCCTATGGTCGCAGTCAAGACTAACGTCTTGACAAAGGTCCTGCAGCCTGGTGTCTCCTCCTCAGAACCCTTGCTACCTTTCAATAAGGCCTTGATAGAAGTTCTTCTGGGCATTTGGTTCAAGCCCAGCACATGGGCTCTTGTGAAAGAACAATTGCCCGCCGTCATTGCCCTACACCGGGCGACCCAGCTTTCATTACCGCCCACCCCAACCCAAAAAGCTTGGTGGATCAAGCTTCCACTCTTTGGCGCGCATTCCCTTACGCACCTCCTGAAAGGGCCTCCAAAAGACTGGAAAGCTTTGGGAACAAAATCTTGTCTTCCGCCAGTCTAGCATTATGGTAAGTGAACACTGCATGCCTTTTGGGCCATTTTTCCCATTCGATATGGGGCACAGTTGTGCGGGTGCTGCTCAGAGTCTCGTAGGAGGACCAGATTCTGCTCCCCCAAACAATTTCAGATGGGAGAGATGCAGCGAAGATCGCTTTCCGCTGTTTCTTGGACACAACAGACTCACAAGACAGGGTGATTTCCACAACAGTGGCAATACGTCACCATGTCTGGCTAAGGACCTCTGGTTTTTCAGGGGATGTCCAGGCTAATCTTTTAGACATGCCCTTTGATGGCTACCGTCTCTTCGGAGACAAAGCAGACACAGGTCTTGAGCGTTTTAAGGACTCCCTGGCTACTGCCAAGTCCTTGGGCCTTACCACAACATCCCAACCTACGTCTGCTTTTTGCTCCGTTCGTGGTTATGGAATGGGCTACCAACCGCGTTAACACCATTCCAGCAAGGGGGGCCTGCAAGTTCAGCAACCATGCGGGCCATAGATGCTGTTCACCCAGACTCGCAGGATCAGGGGATCAGAAGTCAATCCAAGCCACAATACCCTCCTCCACCGCAAAACTCTCCTAGTTCGATCCCCCAGGATCATTCACGTCCAGTTGGTGGTAGATATATGCCATCATCTCCACCACTGGAGGGACATCACCTCAGGCAGGTGGGTGTTGCAAATAGTCCTAAGGGGCTTCTCCCTCCCCTTCAAGACTACCCTTCCACCCATGCCTCCAGTTTACGATCGGTGAACAGAGGATCACCTACTCCAAATGGAAATCACAATACTCTTGCCCAAGGGAGCTATAGAGAGGGCTCCCAGGCCAGAAATAGGCTGTGGCTGTTGTTCCTCGTATTTTCTGGTTCCAAAGAAGGACCAAGGCTTTTGTCCCATCCTTGACCTCAGTGCCCTCAACTACTTCCTCATAAAGGAGAAGTTCAAGATGCTCACCTTTGCTCCAGTCCTGTCTGCTCTGGACCCAGGAGACTAGATGGAAGCTTTGAACTTGCAGGACACCTATTTCCGTATCCACGTTCTGCCTACCAATCTTCGCTACCTGCGGTTTATAGTGAGCCACAAACACTTTGTTTGCTGTGTACCCCTTTGGCCTCACCAATGCCCCTCAGGTGTTCACCAAGGTGATGGCAGTGGTCGCAGCCCATCTGCGGAGATCTGGGGTTCCAGGCATCCCCTATCTCGACGACTGGTTGTAGAAGGCGGGCTCATCCCAAGTAGTCATCTCCCACTTCCCGACTATGGCAAATCTTTTGCATTCTCTGTGGTTCACTATCAACTTGCCGAAATTACACCTGACTCCCTCTAAGGTGCTCCCTTCCTTCAGAGCGGTTCTGGTCCAGTTTCAGGCCTATCCTCATGAACGGCGAGTCCAGGATATTCAGGATATGATATCGATGTTTCAGCCTCTATTCTGGATTTCAGTGAGAATTACTTATGGCCTCCTGAATCCTGCTTGTGGACCGTGCCAGATGGCACATGTGGGTTCTACAGTTTCAACTGAAGTTCCAATGGGCACAGCATCGGGGAAACCTCACCGACCTGGTCCAGATATAGGAGGGCACTGCGAAAGACCTGCAGTGGTGGCAAACAAACCGTCATTGGGTCAGAGGCAGATCCCTCTCCAATCCCCCCCAAATCTCACAGTAGTGATGGATATTTCTCTTCTGGGATGGGGCAGCCATCTGGGGGAGGTGGAGATCATAGGGCTCTGGTCTCCAGCGGAAGCCAGGCTCCATATCAACCTGTAGGAGCATCGGGCAATCCAATTGGCACTGAAAGACTTTTTACTGTCCATCTGAAGTATTTCGGGGTTCCCAAGGCCTACACGCTCCAGAAATTACCCACTTACACACAAGAACTGTTGGCACGGAAACTGTAAAATGCAAAGAACAAGTTTATTAAAACCCCATGGGGTGGTGGTACACTCAAACAGCACCCTTCGGTAATGCAAGAGGTATCACACCGAACACCGGTGTGACCCCGTTTATATACATTTTTGGGGCAATAAAAGATAGGCGGCACAAGTTAGGACACAGTTTTAGAGACATATATGGTCATGTTTTGGGATACTGCCAGCTCATTGGAGAGTTTCAAACCCACTGGTCAGTTGGCGGCACATTCCTGAAGGTTTACGGGTCAGTGAGAACTGCGCATGTGTGGCTTGACCAGTACTAAAAATAGCCTGTTGCTGGGCAGATGAGAGTGGTCAGTGGAACGGACAAAGGACTAAAGGGCACGTCGGCCACGAGGCCGCTCATGGTCTAAGATGGCCGTTGCGACATTCAAAATGGCGTTTATCGTATATAGCCAAGTTAAGGAGGACAACGTGTAGGTACAGCTAATCGCTAATCCAAAAGGGCCAATTACGACAGACGACCCTTTTAGCGTTTAGCTGAATCTACCTCATAATGAACATACTCTGGATGTTCGTCCTCGATGTCTATTAACATAATTTGTGTCACCTCTTTGTGTAGCATCATTTTGTCATGGGCAAGACCTCGCCTCGATGGTAAGCAAGCTGATAGACACATTGAACATAAGGCAGGGCCACATTGGATACACAAGCATATAAAGAACATTGCTCCCACAAGTATACAAAGAATTGTCAACAGTTTCCAGCCCCAAGTTGCAATCATGGACCAGAACCATCCTGACAGTGTCCAAGTTCCATTGTCCGGGTGTATTTCGGCAGCTATTTTATGCAGCTTGGAAATAGCATCATACACAGATGGAGAATTGTCAGGCACGTAAACACAACAGCTGCTTCCGATAATTCTACATGCCCCCCCACGATCAGCTAAAACAACGTCCAACACCATCCGGTTTTGGAGGGTGACAATTCTAGAAATCTGTAATTCTTCGGTAATATTCCCCAGGGCAATAGCTGTGTCATTCGCAACAGCCTCGACAACGCGTGTCAGCCGTCTGATTTTCCGGCTGTTCAATGCAGCCCCCACAAAGGAGAATAGTCCCAGATTGAAATCCACATACTGTTGTAATGCAGTGTCCGTTTGATCAATGTCCTCTAGGGCAACAGTTCGCTTAACTCTGTTCAAAACGAAATCATGGTACAGAGTGTAGTCATTGTGATACATCGGAGGGGCAATGAATACAGGAGGTAGCACAAACGATACATAGCATGTGCCCAACCACCCCACTGGAAGCTGATGGTACCCCTTCGTTCCACAGATGAAGTAGGTGTTTCGAGATGCAACAAATGAAATGCCATTCGGGCTATCAAACGTGAGAGTAATATTACATTCGCTTTTCCCCACTGCAATCGTGCCCTTGTTTCTAATGCATAAATCAGCTTTTGTGGCAATAACATTTATAACATGAGCACTGGACACATTCACATTTCGCTGATTGCTATATATGCGTGGAGCAGATACATTATCAGGCCTATATTCTTCCCATTCGAAACGTGTACCCTCAGCCCGGGGAAACCCATCCTTGTCATGGGAACATACTTTATTCAAACGGAAAAGCACCCCCCCTTTGGTTGGCCATCTCAAAGTAAAGAGGAGGGTGTACCAGGCATTGCATGACCCATTGTGCGAAAATGGGAGCGGAATAAGTGGGGTGCCCCCTCTCTTCTGGTGCCCAGGCAACATTCCACACACCCAGCAGTTAGAGGTATTGGTCATATTATGCGTGTGGTGAAGAATCTGAATGAAACTGTTATTTAAGTACGTTTGGCGATGGCGTTCTTCATGGAATGGCAATGTAAAATGGAAATGTTCAGACGGCGCCGGGGTAGTCGGCAGCAAATGTTCTCGTACAGGCACCACAAGTTCGACTACCCAGGCTATAACAGCTATCACCACAATGGTTAGAACAAAGAGAAAGGCACCCAATATTTTCTTGTCACGAGATGCCGTTGATGCCATAGTTCAAGAAAGTTTGTGCAGAGTCTCAAGTGGCACAAATTGTTCACAAATTGTTCGCAAATTGTCCCAGATACACGTGCGTGTATACCTAAAAAAAAAGAAAAATGCGGTGCTGAACTCCGAGGTAGCCGTTGTTTTGTTCTCCGGGCCAAGACGGGTGTCGCTACTCTGGCAGAACTGATCCCCCCCCCTTGGAATTCCCGGTTTCCGTTTCACAAACCTGGAGCGGTAACCAACCAGTCATAAAAAAAAAGGAACAAAAATCTTCTTATCGCGGGCGTAGATTGTAGCGCTCTCTTCCGGTAGCAGATTGGTCCGGGAAGGCTCCCTCCACTTCGGCCGTCGTCACAGCTGGGCTCTTTTCTTTCTCCAAGATCTCCTTATAGTCAGTCAGCACAGCAGGAGTCACCAGATCCGGAGAGACACGGCGACAATGTGTCGAATGCACCCACCGCTTCCTGTTCGTCACTCGTACTGCGGTGCGGGTCGCCAAGAGGACCTGCTCGGGGCCTTTCCACCTGGGCTCCAAACTGCTTGCTCTCTCAAACGAGCGGATCATCACGTGGTCCCCAGGACGAAGATCGTGGCCCTCTCCAGTGGAGTTATCAGGGAGCGCTTCTCGAACCTGTTGATGAATAGAGAGCAAATCATTTGTTAATCGTGCCAAATAATCATTCATCATAACACAAGGCACATCATGTATTAGTCGCGGCTTGGGCACCCCCCAGATATTCATAGGGCGGCCAAACACCACCTCATAGGGCGTAAGGCCAGTTCGTGAGTGGGGTACTGATCTAAGAGAGAGCAGTGCTAGCGGCAACGCATCTGGCCACTTCAACGATGTAGACGCCACAATCTTGGCCAGCTTAAGTTTCAACGTTGCATTGTACCGCTCGACCAACCCTGCTGACTGAGGGTGGAATACAGCGTGGAACTTTTGCTGAATCCCCAACCCCTTCAGTACATATTCCACAATCTTTCCAACAAAATGGGGCCCATTATCGCTCCACAGAAATTTGCAAACTCCAAAGCGAGGAAAGAACTCCTTAAGCAACACCTTAGCTGTTGTCAAAGCCGTATTGTCTTTCGTGGGGTAGGCCTCAACCCATTTGCTAAAAGCACACACCACCACTAGGACGTACTTCAGGTTATTGCAGCGCTCGAGTTGGATGTAATCCATTTGAAGCACTTCAAATGGTGCTGAAGGTGGAACGAACCCTCCTTTCGGAGTATGGGTCCCCTTTCCAGGATTGTGTTGTAAGCATACCAGGCAGGTCTGCACTACTCTCTTTGCAGTATTCGCAATCTCAGAATGTTCCCAAACTCGTGTTAAAAGCCGAGTGATTGCAAGAGCTCCGACATGGGCCAGTCCATGTGTCATCTGGACCATCGCCTGTAAGTAAGCCGCAGGCAATTTCCACTTCTCCATGTCTTTGCTTCTCCAACAACCTTCGTCATCTAGTACCCCATCTACTGCCCAAGCCGCAAGTTCAGATTCTGTAGCTGATTTTTGAATATCCCGTATCTCTGCTCTAGCATCACTCCATCTCTCAGCCTGTGATTGTACCACGTACATAGGGGAGCTAGTTCGGGACATAGCCGTCTGCCTTGCTATGCTATCTGCAAAGGCATTTCCTTGACCCACTTTATCCGTGATCTTTTTATGGGCACTGCACTTCACTATCGCTACTTTCTTGGGGCAAAGCAACGCGTTTAGGAGATCACGCACTAACTCTCCGTGCATAATGTGCTCCCCGTGTGACGTCAGAAACCCACGTTCCCTCCAGAGGAGCCCAAAGTCATGGGCCACTCCAAAGGCATACCGGCTGTCTGTGTATATGTTCACACATAGGCCAGCACTCAATTCGCAGGCTCTTGTTAAAGCTATCAGCTCTGCTGCCTGAGCCGATTTTTGTGGTATTCTAGCTGTTTCTACCACTGTCTTAAGAGTCGTGATCGCATATGCTGCGGAAGTCGTACCATCTGGTAGCCTCAAACACGATCCATCAACCCACAGTTCCCCATCCACATCAGGAAGTGGCACATCCTGTAAGTCAACACGACCCTTTGTCTGTTCCTCAGTCAGGAAAACACAGTCGTGATGTTTTTCTTCCTGACCCTTCTCGGCCGGATAGGGCAATAAAGTGGCGGGGTTCAAAGTAGCGCATCTTTTCAATGTTATGTGTGGCGCTAAGAGTGTCAGCTCGTATCCTGTAAGTCGTGCACTCGTGAGGTATTGGGTCTTTGTTTGGTTTAACAGGGCATCTACCGCATGTGGAACTAACACCAACAATTTGTGTGATAACACTATGCCCTCACTCTGTCGTATGGCTACTGCTGTTGCCGCTACTGCTCGAAAACACCCAGGCAGCCCTCGCGCTACAGGGTCCAAAATGGCAGAGAAGTATGCACATGGTCTCTGCTTATCCCCGTGTAACTGCACTAACACTGACAACGCACACCTATCATTCTCGTGCACGTATAATGTGAAAAGTTTCGTGTAGTCTGGTGTACCTAACACGGGTGCAGAACAAAGGGCCTGTCTCAACTGCTCAAAGGCTTTCTGACATTCGTCTGTCCACTCAAGAGGCATCGGTGTAGTTTTGGACAATAATGCTAGCAAAGGTTTTATGATATGTGAAAAACCCATGATCCATTGTCTACAAAAAGATGTCAACCCTATGAAGGCACGCACATCTCTCTGCGTGCGGGGGACTGGTGTGTCTAAAATTGCCTGAATTCGATCAGATGTTAATGCCCGCCCCTCCTTAGACAACAGATGACCGAGGTAGGTCACCTGGGGTCTACAGTATTGAAGCTTTTTCTTGGAAACCTTGTTATTATGTTGTGCCAAAAAGGAAAGTAATGCAAGCGTACTCTGTTCACATTGTGCATAGGAGTCGGCGGCAAGCAAAAGGTCATCCACATACTGGATGAGCGCAACGCCAGACTGCAATTAAAAAGAATCTAGTTGTCGTTTCAAAGCCTGACTGTAAATGCTAGGGCTTTCAGTATATCCTTGGGGAACACGGCAAAATCTATACGATTTATTATTGAGCGTAAAACCAAACAGATATCTGCTATCTGGGTGCACAGGGATGGAAAAGAACGCATTCTTCAAGTCAATAACACTAAAAGTGGTGGCCGTCGGTGGAATCAAGGTAAGCAGAGTCGTGATATCGGACACCACTGGGTATTGGGGAATGACAATTTTGTTTATTTCACGCAAATCAATAATAAATCGGTAGATCTTGCCATCTGAGTCTCTCTTAAGAATCGGTAGAATAGGGCTGTTACAGACATTATAAGGGACCTCCTCCACTACCCCTGCAGAAATCAAATCCTGGACAATGTGTGTTAGTGCAATTTCACCTTCCTTCGAGATCTTATACTGTGGCACTCGTGGTAGAGGGGCCCCCTCCTTAACAGTAATGTGAATTGGTGGAATGCGCATCTCTCCCACATCCGTATCTGATGTCGCCCACAACGTGTGCGGCAGAGAGGCCAAAGCAGGGATGTCCAGAATGGCATAAAATCTGTCAGGGTCAGGGCAATCTTCAGGGTCAGGGTAGTTGTCATTCAGAATAACCCGCACTCCCTCTGGAGCGCAGCGTATTGTTGCTCGAAAATATTTAAGCAAGTCAATGCCCAAGATATTATCTGGGGTATGGGGCGATAACAAAAATTGGCCAAAACTAAAGTATTTGTCAATGCATAGTGCAAGGGGCTTGGACAATGGGCTGGGGGAGGGTGTGCCATCAAACCCTACACACGTAATCATTTCGCCAGACAGGGGAGCCCTCGGAACCAAGTTTTTCGACAGAGCGCTACGAGTAGCTCCAGTGTCGACAAGAAATTGATCAGTAGAACCCAAAATACCCGCTGTTACATATGGACCTTGCTGATCTACTGGCACTTCAACTGATTCCTTACCCCATCCTACGCAATCCTATGCATGCACATAATCCTGATGTTCCACATTCTCTCCTTCCAAAATCTGGTATTGGTTCCGTCTATCAAACGTATTTCGTTCGTCCTGGCCACGGCCCCTCTCCTCAACCTGTCTACGATCACCTCCGCCACCTCTTGTTCCCGTATAACCTCCTCTTGACCTTCCACTGCCCCTACCACGCTGACTACGCTGTTCACGAAGTACCGGACAATCTTCGGCCCAATGCCCAAACTCCTTACAATAAGCACACTGATCCTCCGCAATGTCCGTACGACCATACGATGCGTTACCTCCACCTCGTCTACCTCTCTCATTCCCTCTACCCTGTGTTCCCCGAACCTGCGCCAACATCACCTTCGTTTTCAATTCCTTCGTCTTTTTCTCTACACTTTCTTTAGCCTCCACTTCCTGCCGCTCATAATACTGAGCCATAGTTAACAAGGACGCAGGGGTCGCCGTGGCCCAGGAACTCTCACTTGACTTCAATCGCTTTGCAATCTCTGGTAGGAGATTAGCCACATACTTATCTACAAACAAATGCCGACCCGTATCGTCAGTTAAAGATTGACCACTGTAATCATGAAACGCCTCCTCGAAGCGTGTAAAGAAATCTGAGACCGTTTCATCGGGTTTCTGCTTGCACGACGTTAACATGGTCCAATCAATCTTTTTGGAGGGAACAAGCGTTTTTAATTTATGTAAGATAGCTGCCGGGAGATCTAGGATTAGCTGACAAGGCTTACATGCTGGTTCTCTATTTAAATCTGCAGCATTTATTTCTTTCCATGTCCCCCCCAAAATCGTTTCATCATTAGTTTTACGAATTTGCCTCCACATATCAGGTGGTAAAATTAGCCCAAAAAACAAATCTATATCTACAAGAGCCATCACACAAGACGATATAGCCCCCTCCACCCCTTCATAAAATGCCGCCGGATTCTTTCGAAGATCAGGTAAAGAATTTTTCAAGGCCATCACATCTGCTCTATTCCATGGCGTATATACCCAATTATACACAAAATACCCTTTCGCATCCTTCGACAACTTATCGTCATCCGTACCTTCCCCTTTTGGCGGAACATACAAAGGCGCAGCTTCACGCATAGGCATAACATGCAACGCAGAACTCTTATCTGAACCACGGAGAGAACACCCTCTGGCCTGCCCATCATGCTCCGATTCAGACTCCTTTAGTTTCCTTTTCCGCTCCTCCCGCAATCGAGTTGTCTCATCCCGCAGCTTGATCAATTGCGCAAACAGGTCATCCACATCTGAAAGATCAAAATCACCTTTAGTCAAATTTTCACAATATACTGACAACGCTTTAGGCTCTAACGTATCAGAAAGGTCACGATATGCGCTCACAACCTCATCAGCCAAGGAAGACAAAAAATACATCAATTCAAGATCCGTCCACCCTGTTTTTTCTGATACCAATTGATCCTGAGTAACAGTACGCTTATTCACTTTGCGAGCCCAACTACGTAGATGAGCGGACCTCTCCGCAGTAAACCTGAGAGCGGATACACCCTTCTTGCCCGACTTATCCTGTCCGTCATCATCAGAATCCACAGCTGGAGCCGTCGGCGTAACGTACGGAGGCGGTGACCGATCTAACAAAGAAAAATCATCAATTTCATTATTAAGGACAGGATAAAGTGGTCGACGAATAGGAAACTGACCAGTAGTTTGCAAATTATGTTCCCGTTCCTCCCTTTCTTTCTTCTCCTGAGCCTCCTTTTCTTCAAGCTGTAAAGCCTTATCCCGAGCAGCCTTGCGCTGCTCTTTGTCCGCCAAGGCAACCTCACGCTTCATTCGCTCACGCGCCGCTTTCTCCCACATTCGCACACAATCAAACATGTTTTGTCTAGACCTGCGTTGAAACATACATTGCTCTACAAATTGGATTTTACTCAAATCGTACGACCCGTGTAGGGGCCATTGCAATTCGGGATCGGCCTTGGTGTATTTATGCCATAATTTACTGTACATAATAGGGGGGAGGCCAAACTTGATATACATTTCCCTATTTGGAGTCCCCTCTGGGGGAGCCGGCTGTGATTCCGCTAACCTAATTGAGGTATCTCCTCCAAGACAACACATTCCTCGAAGTGTGCTAAAAACAGGCATGTTCGAAAAGTATCACGAAAGCGTGACACCAGACCAAATGGCACTTACAGTTCTCCACACGATTGTGCCGCTCAAAGGAAAAAAACAAAGTTAGAGAAACATCTCTACATGCCTGCCTATGTGAAGTGCACTACACATATAAGTTCAAAGTTCACAAATTCACAATGTTAGCTAACTCAAATCAAAGTTCATAGAATTCGGCAAGCGTCCTCACCGATCACAAAGCACAGATTTTCAGTAAGCGTCCGAAGACTACCTTACCGAACACAAAGCTTACCAAACTCCCAAAGGTCCAGGTTCCAACTGCCAAGGTCTTGTAAGCCAAATCAGCCAAACGGCACTTTCTCAGCGATGCGGACACTTCGAAAACTCAGTCGGAGACCGGCGCCACCTGGAAGGTCAGATCGGAAGGAAAGGAAAAAACACCGTGGCAGCCAAGACTCGGGTCACTTGTGGCAGCGCGCGCCCATGGCGGATTTCCAAGCCTTCGTCACGACCTCTCCTTCAGGCATCCGAGTCGCCGATGAGTCCCTTCGTGGTCGCCAATTGAAGTATTTCGGGGTTCCCAAGGCCTACACGCTCCAGAAATTACCCACTTACACACAAGAACTGTTGGCACGGAAACTGTAAAATGCAAAGAACAAGTTTATTAAAACCCCATGGGGTGGTGGTACACTCAAACAGCACCCTTCGGTAATGCAAGAGGTATCACACCAAACACCGGTGTGACCCCGTTTATATACATTTTTGGGGCAATAAAAGATAGGCGGCACAAGTTAGGACACAGTTTTAGAGACATATATGGTCATGTTTTGGGATACTGCCAGCTCATTGGAGAGTTTCAAACCCACTGGTCAGTTGGCGGCACATTCCTGAAGGTTTACGGGTCAGTGAGAACTGCGCATGTGTGGCTTGACCAGTACTAAAAATAGCCTGTTGCTGGGCAGATGAGAGTGGTCAGTGGAACGGACAAAGGACTAAAGGGCACGTCGGCCACGAGGCCGCTCATGGTCTAAGATGGCCGTTGCGACATTCAAAATGGCGTTTATCGTATATAGCCAAGTTAAGGAGGACAACGTGTAGGTACAGCTAATCGCTAATCCAAAAGGGCCAATTACGACACATCAAGGGACAGGGTTCAGGTGTTCATGGACAACACTACCGCCATATGGTACTGCAGCAAACATGGCGTTGTGGGGTCGTGGACTCTCTGTCAAGATGCCTTGAGAAGGAAGGTAGGATCTAACTGCATGGTTACCACCACTTTTGCCTGGTGTTTTTCTGGTTTTTGACTAGTCTGACTGTAATCCTGCTAATCAGGACCCCAGTCTATCTGCTTTCTTCCTAAAATGTTATGCCATGTACTTAGGTACATTCCAGATTGGATACTGGGGTACCCTTGTCAGTCCCTAGTATATAGTACCCATGTAACCAGGGCATAGGTACCCCAGAGGCCTCCCATGGCCTGAAACATGTATTATGCCACCCATGAGAGACCATGCAAAATGGAACTACAGGCCTGCCAGTGCAGCCTGTGTAAGATGGTGCATGCACCACTTATTTTAGATATAGGTTTACTATATCTATAGGTCACTACACGTAAAACCTATTAGTCACCCCTCTAGAGACCTTGACAATCCTAAAGGCAGGGTGCTGGGTTTTACGTGAGAGGGTGCCCCTGCATGAGCAGAGCACCCCTGCACCCTTCAGAGACCATTCTCCCGGGATCGTCAGTGACGCAGCCAGACACATAAGTAGAGGTGCATTATATGCTCACTTAAAATGCTATCTCGAAAACGGCTGCAACAAAACATGTTGTGTTTGGTATTAAACACCTTGGAATCATTCGTGGAGGTATGATTCCGCCCTTCTGAAGCGAGCTTCGTGGGGTCCCTGGTCTTATCGGTACCAGCCTTCTCGACCTAGGCAACACAAAGTTGTTGCTGCCGACCAGAGACACATTTCAACCCTCCTGCTGCTGAGCCAAACTCGAGCAGGGGAAGGCAGGACGCCAGGCATCCTGTCACAGGAAGGTGTGACCACCTTCCAGACAGGATTTAGTGTATTGAGGCTGGGTGGGTCACTTCCAAAGTGCCTGAAAGTCTGCACGAGGGGCACACTTTGTGTCCCTGTGCATAGTCCAGTTCAAACCAGTCCTGAGAGCCATTGGCTCCTGCTCTGGCACAAAACTGGACAAAGGATAGGGGAGTATCCTCCTCATTGTCCTAACCCTCCCCTGGGAGGGTCCCCTGAATCTGTCCAACCCTCTGTCATTGGTACTTAAGGGCTTACCTGGCTGTAGGACCCTAGATTCGACGTGGACAAGATTCTGAACAAGAAACTACTGACATTCGACTGTCTGGACACTCTGGATTTTACTGGATTTCGACTGGGCCCGACTTTGTCTCCATCTCCGTCCAAAGCATCGTCTGTGCCTGTGAACTGTACAGGCTCTGTGCAGGACCTGTGGAGCATCAAGGACAACTGAAGTTATCTCCCTTAGGATGAAGGAGTCACTCCCCTGCATTTGCAGGCACCACAATGCGACTGACCAGTCTGCTGATCCTAAGCTCCTGTGGACTCCGAAGGCTCCTGCAATACATGAGGTGGATTCCTACTTTCCTTGAGGTTGAGCCGCCCACTCACTGAGTTTAAGGTCAGTATCCCTCGTGGGGACCGCATAACCTGAACTCCTGTGCACCGCATACTTTTGCAAGTGCATATGCTTGTTGGTGTTCCCCAACTACATGCTTTGGACTATCGATAGCCCCAACTTCTGCACACATTTCATATAAACGTCTTTGGCCTCCTTGCACTCTGTGCTCTGGAAGCTGTTACTTTGTGAAACCACTAAGAGGTCCCCTCCCGACTTATGTGCCTTCAGCCTATGGGTCCATTTGAGGGACACCACTGCTTTACTTGGGCTCCCCTGGTTGCTCCAGGCCTGCCCTGACTCCCCTTGCTCTGGTGAGTCTCCTGGTCCTTGCTGGGCCAGACTGTAACCTTCTTTGACCCTCTTCGTGGGTTGCCGCTGCCAAGACTTGTTGGTGCTCCTGCTGGACATCGACCCCTAAGCACTCGACATCCTTTGTGGGACAGCTCGTATCCGGCTCCTGGTCAACCTCGACATCTCCTGTTCTCTGCGGCTGTAGAGTCAAGGTCTCCATCGTCCAACCTGAAGCACCTGCCATCGGTGGGCATTCGTCTATCGAGCCCTTGGCCACTCCTGAGTTACCCAGACTCTGTCCCCTCTGCTTTTAGGGTCGTTTAATCAAGAATCCATCTGTGGGTTACACCGGACACATTTCTCCTTTCCATCAATAGCATTTCTTTGAAGACTCCCATTGAGAACGACAGCGGTTTCCAACGCCACTTCAGCTCGATGCACCCAGCTTCCCTGGGATAGATAACTCTGGTACTTCGGTATCCACGCGTAGGGTGGCTCTCCAGCCTTCTAAGTTCCAAAGGGTTTCTTCGTAATCCACTGGGATGGGGCCTTAAACTGTAAAACTGCATTGAATTGTACGTAGCACGCTGTCACATTTGCACAATGCACCGGTCCTCCGTGGGGTCCCTCCTTACTCACCTTGGGTGGTTCTCTGGGGTCCCTGCAATTCTACAACCTCCGGACACTGTCTTTACTCGAGTTGTGGTTCTTATACGACTATTTTTAGTGCATGGTTCTTTAGAGGGTGGTACAAGGTCTCTTTCAAGGGTGGGGACAGCCTTGGTTAGATCTGTTCGCCTCTGAAGAGAACATGAAATGTCAGCAGTTTTACGCATTGAAGTTTCCAAGGCGACTCTCGCTCGGTGACCCTTTTCGCCATGAGTGGAGCTCAGGCCTCCTGTACGCATTCCCGCCAATACCACTCCTGCCTAGAGCTCTCAAGAAGATCAGGAGCGACAGGGCACAAGTCATTCATGTGGCTCCAGAGTGGGCATGGAGAGTCTGGTATGCCAAGCTTCTGGCAGTGAGCATCGATCCTCTGATCAGGCTGCCCCTTCGGGAGGATCTTCTGTCGCAGCAGTAGGGGAGGGTCCTGCACCTGAACCTGTCCACTCCCCGCCTCCTTGCGTGGAGATTTAGCGACGACAACTGACAGCTTTTGCCCTTCCTCCCGTAGTCTGCGAAGTTATTCTGGCAGCCAGGTGTCCCTCCATAAAATCGGTTTACACCTGTCGATGGAACACATTTTGTAAATATTTTACAGAAAGGTATATTGACCCCTCATTTACCTCTCTGTCAGATGTTTTTCTGTTTATCCTTTCCTTGGCCCAGGAGAGCTCTTCTCTGGTCACTTTGAAGGGCTACCTTTCGGTCCTCTCAGCTTTTCTATGGCTGCCAGATAAGCCTTCACTTTTTAAATCCCCTCTTGTTCAGAGATTTTTGAAGATGTTAACCCACCTGTTTCCCCCTTCTCTTTTTCTTATGCCACAGTGGGACCTTAATTTGGTGCTTAGCTTCTTGATGTGTGCACCGTTTGAGCCATTGCACAACTGCCCTCTATGGTTGCTCACTATCAAAACATCCTTTATGGTGGCAACCACCTCTACCAGGAGGGTGAACGAACTGCAGGCACTGTCATCACAGCCTCCTTACCTGACTGTCTTTCCGGACATAGTGGTACCTCAGACTAGGGCATCTTTTCTGCTTACGGTGGTAACACCCTTCCATCTGGGAAAGTCTTTTACTCTGGCCACTTTCTGTGCACCTCTGAACCCTTCTAAAGAATAGGAGCGTGTACACCATCTGGACTCAAAAAGAGGGTTTTCATTCTACCTTGATCGCACCAAAGAGTTCCAGGTGGATGACCAACTCTTTAAAGGATATGTGGGGACAAAGAAGGGGCGTGCTGTTCAAAAGAGGACAATTTCACACTGGGTTATACTCTGTATTAAAATATGTTATGTTCTGGCTAAGAAACAGCCACCTGAAGGAAAGCCTAAGGGCCCATTCAACTAGGGCGAAGTCAGACACCTCGGCACTCCATTGTGGTGTTCCTATTGTTAAGATATGCCAGGCAGACACATGGGCATCGCTGTGAACGTTCACCTGTCACTATTGCCTGGATTCTCAGGTTCGCAGGAAAGGCCTGTTCCACCACTCTGTCTTGCAGGACTTTCTGGTCTACGCTTTTCCGCAGTCCAACCTCCAGGGAAGTTATCGCGTGGGTATCTGTTCAAAGGTAAGGAATCTACGGCTAGATGTCCCTCTCAGATTCACCAGTTACTCACCTTTCGTAACGCCTTATCTGGTAAAGGCATGATCTAGCCGCAGATTCCTTACTGACCCGCCCATCCTCTCCTCACAGCAGAATAGTTTTAAGCGTCAGGGCTGTTCCCTATCAGGGCCCTAGTTTTCTATTTAACACGCCATGGTCAGTCACTTCATGACTCTGCGCTTCTGGCATGGAAAGTCATGAAAAGTACTAACGTCTGCGCTCTGGAGTGGCAGTTATATTGATAACACAGAAGTCATGATGACAGTGAACACGACATCGATGGCGCCACGCGGAGTCAACCAACTCCATCTACTGGCATGCAGGGGTACTGCTAAGAAAAATCTTCCGGATCCAGCCAGACGCCTGGGAGTTCAAAGGTAAGGAATCTGCGGCTAGATCATGTCTCTACCAGATAAGGCGTTAGCAAAGGTAAGTAACTTGTCCTTATGCGCTCAACTGGTGCTCGGATTCTAAGATCTCAATTGCCCTGCACACCCTTCCGTGTTGTGTTTCTTGATTTGCCCTCCCCCCATTATTTTGCTTGATTTTCTTCCCCCCACTGCCCTGCATCCATACTGTGTTGTGCAGCTTGGCTAACCCCTTGTTGTGTTGCTTGACCCGCCTCTCCACCCCCATTGTGTTGCGTGTGGCTTGTTTTCAGTGGGTGTGGGGATAACCTTTACAGGTCTCGCCAACCAGACATGTTTTATATAGAAGAGTCACTTCTGCAGCATATCAAAAACTAGCTTACACACTTAAATTGTGTGCTCTTACCTAAAAGACATTAACATTGACAAAGCCAATAGCTCTAGCATTGCCAAGACCTATTGGCTTTGCCAGTGCTTGGTTAATATAATGCACCTCTACCATTTACTCAGCCCATTAGCTCTTGAATGTATGTGTAGGGTTGAGCTTTGCTATGTGGGGTTGTTGAGGAAGTACCTCACCAAACATAATGTATGTGCTGTTTTGGATGCTGTTTCTCTTTGCGATTGTGATCCAAGGTGGTTGGTCTAGCAACCTGCCATCCGAGCCCATGGAAGGTTGAAGAGTTTAAAGTATTATCTCTGCAGGGTGGATCACAGTGGTTGTGCAGTTTTTTGACCATGCACTGAAGCTAGCCAAGTTGAATAATGGACTTCGAAGTCTCTGGGTTTGTAATAAATTGACAAATAATGGCCAGATGCACATAAGGCTTGTCACTTGTGCTTGCGTTTCGTGCTTCCCATGATCAAGGCCCCCTGTATCTGAGGAAGAGATTTACCAGCTATGTTCCTGCACGCCCCCTCAGATCCTCCACCTTGCACAAACTGTATCTTCCCTGCTTCAAACGAGCAAGACTTGGTGGCCAATCGATCTCCCGGGCCTGGAATGCTCTCCCTCTCCAGCTACGATCTATGTCCTCAGTGGCTGTTTTTAAAAAGCATTTGAAAACTCATCTGTTCAAGAGTGTAAGTTAAGTTTTTCTTGTATGTCTGACTGTCTACCTCTCCTCTACCCGCGCCAGGATACTCTCCAGTAACGGAGCGCGCTATAAAATAATTTATACATACATACATACATACATACTTGTTAAACAATTGCCTTTTTTGTGCATTGTAAATAAGAATTTCCAATGAGTCTGCAGTGCACGCATAGTGAAGAAATCTGACACAAAAGGAGGTGGTAAAGGGCGTTTCTTTCCACTTGAGACTAGCAATGAAATGCACAAATGCTTTTTAACTGCTGAGCCTCTAAAAATACTTGTGAAGACAGTTAGACCCGATCCTGATGCAGCGTGACCCCCCTGCTCATTGAGGCCGACCTCTCCTCTCCCTAGGTGCTATGCCTCTCCGGTGCCAACCACAAGATGACCGCCCAGGGTTCCGAATCTGAACCTGATAACGAAAGCTTCACCGGTGAGAGGCAAACTCTCCCCATATATGTGACCTCAATGCTGATCACTGCTTGGCCTTGAGAATCAGGTGTAAGGCTACCCTAAGATGGCCGCCCAAGGCTCATAACTTACACCATCTAACTCCCCACACAAGCGAATATCTAACTTTTTGCACATAGTGGTGATCTCAGCAATCTCCACCGCCCTCACCTCAATCTGCCAGCACCCCGAGTCTGCTTTCAACAACTAGCCCTAGAATAACAGCACAAATCTCTGTATTACTCCAATACTACCCTCTAAGGACGGCTCTGGACCGCTTTCTCACCTTTCCTAAAGGGAGCTTGCCCCGTCCTACCTAGACACAATGCCTTCTGCCACGTTAGCCCACACCATCCCCTTTTCTGCAAACCACTTAAAACTGCATGGCCCAAACTCCTTTCCGATCAGTTTCCCGCCTAACCTCTCACCCAAAGTGAAAAAAAACTTTACGCAAAAACTGATCAGACAACATCCTGAATCACTATTCGCGGACATCTACCACTGCTCCTCCAGAGGACAGGTAAAAATGGATATAATTTTCCACACCGAAAGACCCAAAATATGGAACTCCATCCTCAGATTGCAGCTCAATATTTCCAAAACAACTAACACTTCACACAGCTGAAACTGACATTATCAGCTCCAAACCACACTAGGCGTACTAGAAACATCACTGTGACCATCTACTCCAACGGCACAGTCCTGATACAAGCCAACAACGACAATCTAGAGTCCTCTGACGCCCTCTTCTCATGCCCCCGGATTGCCCCCTCTCATGCACTCCTCCCCTTCCTGCCCCTACTCCTCCCCCCAAAGAATCGGACCTGCCAGCAGAACTCCCCCACCATTCCGGTGCTCCCTAGTTACTACACCTGCTCTTTGCCACGCGACCTCACCCTCACCACTACCAGGGAGAACAAGACCCTACGACTTCCCCCCTCCTGCATTCACCCACCACCTGCCTTCCATCCCCCAACCTGCCTCGAACGACTTCAACACACAATCTCTGATTCCCAACCACCTCCCCAAACCCACATGCAATAAAACACTGACACCCCACACGGACACCACACCCACAAAAAGGAACCCAACAAAAAACATGAGACTCTCCCCCCCAGGTCTAACACACCCGCCCAGAACACCCTCACCAACTTAGAGACTGGGCAGGAACACCCCCTGCTTGAAACCAAGATAGCAACTATAATCCAGGGTTTTAACAAAATCCTATCCAACCTCGTCGCGCCCCATCAGACTATGTGTATCCCCTCCTTCCCCACCCATACACAACAAAGCCCTTCCAAGGCTCCTCACCAGAGATGGATCTCTACCCCTCTCCAATAAGAGACAGAGACCCAAAAGAACTAGAGATACAATGTCTGAGAGTGAAGTGCAGGCCTCGCCTACTCGTACGACAACTCTAATACAGTCACCCTCCAATCCAAAATCCAGGTGATCACTGGACTAGGAAGAGACCAGGCCCTTCCGAAATCCCCCAGGCCCCCGGCCACCCGCACTATCATCCCCACGACCCCCTGGGCGAAGAAATTCAAAACAGAGGCGACCCCCACCAATTGCATGCTCATAAACTGCAGATCAGCCACCAAGCATGCCACTTAGCTAGCGGAATTCATCCTCACGACACGACATTGCCCTTCTATCACCGAAACTTGGCTATAAGACAACTCCTTACCTTCCTGGATACTCTTGTCCCCTCAGGCTTTGCAATCACCAACAAAGATGGAAAAGACCAAAGAGGAGGAGGCATGGCAATCATCCACAAAAACAATATTTCCGTGACGGAAACAGACTCCTTCAACTACAACACCTTTGAATGTCTAACCGTCAACATTAACACTGGCAACAACAAAACACTAATCTGCCACCTTATCTACCAACCCCCAGGCAACACCACCACATTCACTGAACACATGTCTGACCTGATTGCCCACTGCTCTCTCCGAGATGCGAACAATTTCATTCTGGGCGACCTCAACCTACACTGGAATGAAGAAAACAAACTGCTAATCCAGAACCTGAATGAACTGTTACACAACAACAACCTTACCCAGCTAAACATCCAGTGTTTTGAAGGTCTAACCTTATCAACAAATGCCAGTTCCAAAATTATCATTGCGTGGTCCGAGAAACCATTATGGAGCATCGTTTGCCTAAGGAATTTTATTTGACGTGAAATGAGAAAAAAATCAATCCGAGAAGAGGATTTATACCTGCCAGACCAGCAGGTGAATTCTTTTTTAGAAGGATTCTGAGTACGCCAGGGGTCAACGAGATCAAATAAAGACATATTATTATTAATTGATCTCAAGGATTTAGGTTTGAATTGTTTCTTCAAGTGACTAGAGGAGTCCAATTTTGCATTCATGGTTACACTGGATGTTTAACAAAAAATACTTGAGCGACGATACATGGGTGGTAGGTATTAAAAATGAGATCTCGGAGTTCATCATTCGTAATATGGGAACTGCTCCTCTTAACTGTGTGTGGGATTCTCTTAAGGCCTATATTCGGGGATTAGTGATTGGAAGAGACGCTGCAGACTCTTTAGCAGCCAAAAATAAGAATAAATCTCTGCAGCAAAAAATTCAGGCCTTGACTGTTCTTAGGCAACAAAACTCAGCTAGTATTATTCAGGAACAATTAAATAAGGCAAAAAGAGAACTTTGCCAACATTTCTATTCCCTTAGTGAAGAGATATTTTTTAAGAGTTCGCAAAAGATATACGAGGAGAGTAATTTTACCGGCAAATTCCTGGCGTGGCAGGCCAGAGAGCAAACCGCTTCTAATCTCATTCATTCCTTAAAGTCTCCGGGTACCCTAATAGATACATCTGTTCCTGAAGAAATCGGAGAGATAATGGTTGCACACTATAGTAAGATCTATAATACTCAATCCACTATAGATCGGCAAAAGTTATTAAATTATCTGGCTAAAATTTCCCTGCCTGTTCTTTCTCCTTTAGAACAATTTACTATGGTTAATCCATTTACAAGAGAAGAAGTAGAGCGTGTTGTGCAAGATCTACCAATAGGTAAGGCATGTGGGCCTGATGGGCTTCCAACAGAATTTTTAAAGATTTTTTTCAGCTCCTTTGCTGAACTCTTTGTACAGTTAGTAAACTTTATGTTGGATGGTGGCTCAGTCCCTGATTCTTTCCGGGAAGGAACCGTAGTTAGCTTTCTAAAAAAGGGCAAGCCGCCTAATGATCCAAATTCATACAGACCTATTACGTTATTGAACACAGATTATAAAATCATCACTAAATTATTATCTATTCGTTTCAATTCCCTTTCTTCAGATTTGATTCATACAGATCAAAACGGCTTTATTGCCGTCCGACAATTATTATCTAACACTCACTTTTTAATTGAGGCTTTAGATTATTTTGAAACACGACGGGTTCCTGCGTTAGTTTTACTATTTGACGCTGAAAAAGCTTTTGATTTGGTGGTTTGGGAAACACTTTTTATTATTTTAGATCACTTTGGGATTCCAGTAGCTATTATAAATTTGATTCAGAACCTTTACTCAAAGGCTCAAGCCAATATTATTATTAATGCAGAGTCAGTGGGCCTGGTGCCGGTTAAACGCGGTACCAGACAAGGATGCCCGCTCTCTCCCGTTTTATTTGCATTTTTTATTGAACCCTTAGCAACTGCAATTAGGAAATCTGCTTATATTCTTCCCCCTATTACCTCGATGCCTAAAATTAAATTATACGCAGACGATATAATTTTGTTAATTAAACCTGAATTGCAATGCCAAACTTATGCTCTGCAAATATTTGAAGAGTTTGAAGCTTTTGGCGGATATCGTATCAATAAAAAAAAAACTGAAATCCTGGTTTGTGGTGGTTCCGATCCTGAACTCCATCCTGATCTAAGACTTTGTATTAATAATAAACCGAAAAGATATTTAGGGGTTCTTTTCTCTTCTTCTGTCTCAGACCTTTACAGGCTAAATTTTGTGCCCCTTCTTCATAGAGTACGTTCAATGTTGGAAAGATGGAACCCTCTACCATTATCTATTTTAGGACGGGTGGCACTAATTAAAATGTCAGTTCTTCCTTTATTTAATTTTCTGTTCGCAACCATTTCCTGCTTTTTACCCGGATCGTTTTTCGCTAAAACAGAATCTTTGTTCTCATCTTTTATTTGGGCCAAAAAGACCCCACGAATAGCTTTAAATACATTATATGAGGATAAGGAGCAAGGAGGGCTTGCTCTTCCAAATCTGAAAGATTATTACAATGCGTATTTAGCCCAATTCCTAGTGAGATTTAAAGACAGTAACCAGAAACTCTTTATCAACTTTTTTTTTAATTTAATTAGCCGAGAGACCCAGATTCCCTCTCCTCTTCAAATATTTAAATCACCCAAACTGGTTCGTTACAAGGTCTTAAACTGGTTTTTCAAGAAGCGTTCTGCAATGCTTAAAAGATATTCCCTCCCTTTTCTTAATCTAACTTCCTCTTTATATAGCGCATTTTCTTTTTTAGGGACGGATATAAGTTTGGAAATAGTAGAAAATTGGTATAAGACAGGGTTTACAATGTTAAAAAACTTTATGAAAGACGGAGCCTGGATTACCCCTTCAGATATGGCTCCTCTGGTTCAAGGCAACTTTTTAATGTTGGGTTCATATAAACTGATTTACAGTGTATTGCGTCAACTGGATCCTACACTTCTTTCTCCTCCTGTCCAGCTATTTAGTGAACTGTTTATTTCTATACATGAGAAGAAACCAGGGGAGTGGAAACGCTCTTTAACACAGAATAAGGCCCCGGATCTTTATCTTAAAGCAGTTCATAAATGGCAAGGGCAGGAAAATTTAGCATTAACTTCTACTGCGTGGCAGAAAATTAATAGACTGAACTTCTCTGTACTAAGAGGCGCTAATTGGCGCAGAATGCTGTTTTTTAGTAAGTGGCTCCTGTATTATACCCCGGCGATTGTATCTAAAATGTATCCCAATAGCTCATCTAACTGCTTCCGATGTTTGAATTATAATCCCGCCAATTGGTCTCATGTTATTGCTTTCTGTCCCAAAATAGCATCCTTTTGGGAGGATATCTTTGCATTTCTTCAAAATCAACAGAAAATTATGATTTCACAGAATGTTAAATTGATTTTGTTTGGCTTTGATTTAGAGCTGATGTTAACTGGGCAACTAGTCAAACTATTGTATATAGCTATGGCCGTGGCTAGATCATTATTACTTCAGAACTGGCGTTCACATTATTGCCCTACGGTACAAGAATGGCGCCATAAAATGGAGAGAGTTAGAAAATGTGAACAAAGTTATGCTCAAAGAATTGGGGTGGTTCGGAAATTTGAGAAAATCTGGGAATCGTATTTTGTTTAACGAATATTGGGAATGTTACGGAATGTATTTTTATTTATATTCTCTATCGAATACATTTGGTTCCGAACTCATTCGGCATATGTTAGTATATTTCTGTGTTGTGGTGCATCCAAGACTTCAATAAAAAAAAAATAAAAAAAAAAAAAAAACCTTACCCAGCACTGCACAGAGGAAAATCACAACAAAGGAGCAATCCTAGATGCCATTATCGACAAACGCAACACAGTCACGATAAATCACACCCTGCCTGTTGATTGGTCAGATCACCACTTAATCCTCTTCCACCTCACTCAACCGATCACATTCCAACCCCCCACCCAAGACCCTCCCAAATAGACCAGAAACCTCACTCAGATCAACATGACTGACCTTGAGGAAAGGGTTAACTCCCTCCTCACTACCTCCGCGGATGATCTATCCACTACAGAACTCACTGCCCATTAAAACACAACCTTGATATTTATTCTAGACCAAGTTGCCCCCCTAAAAACAAAAAAAAACAGGAACATTCCATCTAGATCCTGGTTCAACATGGACATTAATAACGAAAGGAGACAACTTAGAGCTACAGAAAGACTATGGAGGAGCAATCCCTCCACAAGCCTACTCGAACAACTCAAAGCAGCCCGAAGGAAGTACAAAAAACACATCAGCAGCGGAAAATCCACCTAAAAACAGGCCCAACAGACTGTTTAAAATCATCCAGCAACAAACCTCCAAGCCCCTAGAATCCTCTAAGCAAGCCTCCAAGGAATTGTGTGAAAACTTCGCCAACTTCTTCGAAGAAAAAATTACAAAGATTGAGCTCTCACTAGACATCAACGTCAACCCCGCCTGCAAAAGCTTGCCCCCAGTGACAATACACAGCACGTGCATGCACCCCAAAAAACATGGAAGTCCTTCAACCCCATCCCAGTAGCCGAGATCCTCAAGCTGATCTCCACCTCCAAACCCACATCTCACATCCTTGATCCTATATTCACCCAATTGACCAAAAACTGAAACTCTCCATAGCCCCTTTCTGGTGCAGAATCATAAACAGCTCCCTGAGAACCGGCATCATACCTGAATGCCTCAAAGTTGACCAAGTCACAACACTACTAAAAAAAACAGGCCTTGACTCCAAGGACCTGAATAACTTCAGACCTGTATCCAATCTCCCCCTCCTATCCAAAATCCTCGAAAAATGCATCCTCTTACAACTGACTCAGCACATGGACAACATCAACCTTCTTGATACCCACCAATCGGGGTTAAGAAAAGGCTATAGCACCGAGACTGCCATCCTCAACATCCCAGACGATATCCACAAATCCCTCGATACCGATCAATGTTGCCTACTCATTCTCCTGGACCTATCGGCAGCCTTTGACACGGTTGATCACCAACTACTCATCAAGGCTCTACAAGAAAGGGTAGGTGCTGATGAGGTGGTCCTACGCTGGTTTACCTCCTTCTTGTACAACTGGTCGCAAAGGATAAAAATCAAAAACTTTACTTCTGACCTACACCCCGTCAGCAGAGGCGTCCCCCAAGGTTCAGTGCTCTCACCACAACTGTTCAACATATACATGGACCCCCTCACCACCATACCTAAAAATGCCAACATCTCTTTCCCTCTTTATGCGGATGACACCCAGATAAGACCACTCTCCTGAGGCGGAAAGCCGGGAGCACGTTCATGTATTGATTTTAAAACTGTGAGTGTATTGCTTTTAAAAAACCTTCTTGATCTCCTTTCTGTACCTCGTTCGGGGCCCTCTCACGCTCCTGTCTTGCACCGTGCAGCGTATTTAACGCTGCCACGGGATCACTATTGAAAACAAACACCCCGCCGCCATCACCGGCGAACCCGCAGGCCACGCCCATCTTCGAGGCCACGCCCCCCGCCCACACTATTTAGATGATGCTGACTACTAGCGCCGGCAAAGACCACTCTCCTGAGGCGGAAAGCCGGGAGCATGTTCATGTATTGATTTTAAAACTGTGAGTGTATTGCTTTTAAAAAACCTACTTGATCTCCTTTCTGTACCTCGTTCGGGGCCCTCCCACGCTCCTGTCTTGCACCGTGCAGCGGATTTAACGCTGCCACGGGATCACTATTGAAAACAAACACCCCGCCGCCATCACCGGCGAACCCGCAGGCCACGCCCCTCTTCGAGGCCACGCCCCCCGCCCATACTATTTAGACGACGCTGACTACTAGCGCCGGCAAAGACCACTCTCCTGAGGAGGAAAGCCGGGAGCACGTTCATGTATTGATTTTAAAACTGTGAGTGTATTGCTTTTAAAAAACCTACTTGATCTCCTTTCTGTACCTCGTTCGGGGCCCTCCCACGCTCCTGTCTTGCACCGTGCAGCGGATTTAACGCTGCCACGGGATCACTATTGAAAACAAAAACCCCGCCGCCATCACCGGCGAACCCGCAGGCCACGCCCCCTGCCGTCCCCCCTCACATATACAAATGTGTATCTTCAGGATGCGCAGCGGACGAGCGCAGCGGGCACGACGTTTGCGTGCCGAAGGCGCGCCTAATGCAAGCCCGTCTGCGCCCGTCCGCGACGGGCTGGGACCAGGGGCCATGCCCCCTGATACTTCATCTCTTTATTCCTCTATTACGTACTCTAGAGATGTTCTCCTTAGCCTCAGACCAGCACACTGTTTTCACAGTTTGCCCCTGAACTGTCATCTGGCCCCCACCACCTGCTCTAAATGCAACCTTTCCCTTTCCTCCCTTCCCTCTTTAACAAATATAGCGACCTGTAACTTCCCTCCCTTCCAACTTCGGCCTACACACACAAAGCCCCCACAAGTGTTTTCGTTTATTAGCCTAAACTGTAGGTCTCTAGTAAAACACAATAGAGATATCTTTGATCTTCTCATCTCTCTGCAGCCAGTGGCTTTATTTCTTACTGAAACATGGCTCAAAGATTACTCTGGCCCAGATATTGCACCTATACAGGAAAAACAGAGGGGGGAAAGAAGGTGGCGGCATCGCCATAATCTTCAACAGACTATATTCCTGTAAATGGGAGGACTTTGACATACCGAACAGTGAAGCAGGATACTTTAAACTTCTGCTATCCCCTAATTTTACCTTTTCTGGGATGCTCATCTATAGCTCGCCTGGCTCTGCTAGCTCGTGGACTACTGCCCTTCCTGAGCTTATTGCCCCTCTACTTCAGGACTCCACGAATTTCACGATTATTGGTGACCTAAATTTGCATTTTAGTGACCCATCCTGCTCGATTACCTCCAATCTTCTTCAGGACCTAGCAGCTCTTAATATTATTTTACACAATTCTGGCCCCACCCATAGAGCTGGGAACCTCCTTGATCCCATCCTCTCCAACCTTGAGTCCATTGTGTGCAGCCCATCACTACCCATCCTATGGTCAGACCACTATTTGGTGCCTTTTTCTGTCACTATTAGCTGTATGTCCAACTTTCCCTTGACCCCCACTGAACTTAGACCTTTCAGAATATGGAATAATCTGGACCCTATAAAACTTAACTCTTATCTCGAGAATACCATGCCCCTCACTGAAGTCACCAACATTAAAGCAGAGGCTTTAGTTAACAGCTGGCTAACTGAAGCTGTTAACGTATGTCTTCCCCAGCAAAATAAAAAGCACAACCAGCATCACCCCGCGCCCTGGTTCACAGACGTATTGAAAACAGAAAAAACCTTATGCAAAAACCTTGAGCGCAAGTGGCGCATACACTACGACACAGGCTCTAAGCAAATAACAAGACAGCCTTAAATAACTACCATATACTCTGCAAAACTGCCAAAAGAGAATATGTCAATACCACCATACTCGAGGCACAAAATCGCCCCAAGGCACTCTTTAAGGTTGTACAAGAATTATCGGGAGCAGCATGTCAGCCCAAAGCGCCCTGTCTAGACGCCTCTCAATGCAACTCCCTGGCTGAATTTTTTATCTCCAAAATTGACGCCATCTATGCTGATCTTGATAAGCCGACTTTCCCCTCCTCTTCCCCAAAACTACCTGAATCCGGCTACCCTTGTGTCCCTGAGGCCCCTGCGGACAAGCTCTCTACATTTCTGCAACAGAATAACCCTCCTAACAGGCCTGATTCTGTGATCTCTCCTGAACCCGAAAACTCAGAGGAAATCCATACTCCACCCGCTCAGCAAATTAGTACCTGGGACTCTCTCAACAGCTCTACACTCATCAACATCATCAATAACATCAAATCTGGCTCTCCACTGGATCCACTTCCCCCTCAAATGTTAAAAATTCTGGACACCCCCTCTCTTAATCTTATTCTGGAACTACTTAATTCCTCCCTCAGAGAAGCCAAGGTTCCCTCCACTTGGAAACACGCCATGATCAAGCCATTATTAAAAAAGGCTAATGCTGACCCCAATAACCCATCCAATTTCCGCCCCATTTCTCTCCTCCCTATCTTCTCAAAAATACTGGAAAAACACGTTGTCACACAACTCACCCGGCATGTTGAATCCAATAAGATCCTCCACCCATCTCAGTCTGGCTTCAGATCCGGTTTCTCAACAGAATCCACCCTGTTGGGGGTCTCAGAAACTATTTGTCGCTGAGTGGATGAGGGGGAGACCGTGGCACTCATTTTACTCGACTTGAGTGCAGCTTTTGACACGGTCTCCCACCCCATCCTCATCAATGCCCTTAGATCATCTGGCATCACCGGCCCAGCCCTCAACTGGCTCATTAGTTTTCTTTCTGACCGTACTTTCCAAGTCTTCTCCCCTTCCTCTGTTTCTCAAACCTATAAATCGGCACATGGTGTTCCCCAAAGCTCTATCCTAAGCCCCTTACTTTTCAATCTGTATGTCAGCTCTCTGGCCAACATTGCGGAACAAGCAGGACTAACCAACTACTCATACGCCGATGATACACAGATTATTTACTCTCTCTCAACTGGTTCCCATTTCACCCCTTCTTCCCTCTGTGTTGGCCTCAGTAACATCGCCAAGTGGATGCACGAAAACAAACTTAAGCTGAACGGGGGGAAAAACAGAGCTTCTCTTATTTGGTAAGAACACTACTCTGTGGGGCCCCCAACACTGGCCCACACAAATGGGTAAGCTCCCCGTTCCATCAAAAACAGATCTTAATCTGGGCATCACTTTTGATGATCAACTTTCCATGAAACATCATGTGGTAAAAATCTCCTCCACCTGCATTACCATCATCAAGTGGCTCCGTAAGATCATCTGGATGCTCCCTCAGGAGACCCAGAAAACCGTAGTCCAGGCCTTAATCACTTTTAGACTGGACTACGGCAATATTCTTCTCATGGGGGCGTGCAAAGAGGTAACCCGTAAACTACAGACAGTCCAAAACATGGCGGCTCGGCTGCTCTGTAAACTACCCAACATATCCCCCACTTCCAACTCACTTCATAAATTGCACTGGTTACGCATCGAAAGCCGCACGAAATTTAAGGACCTCTGCTACATGCACAGGATAAACACAGGCCAGGCCCCATCCTATCTTAGTACTTTAGTGCATCGATACAACCCTGCCTGCACCCTTCGATCTTCTAATCAGCACAGGTTTCAAGTTCCTAGAGTTAGGAGAGCCAGGATGGGTGGTCGCTCTTTCTCCGTCCTGGCCCCCTCCCTCTGGAACTCTCTTCCTTTATATCTCCGCACAGAACCCTGTTATCTTAAATTACGTAAAGAAGTCAAGACTTGGTTATTTAACCAATAACGCCGCTTCAGCTTTCAATCTGCTCTCCCCCTCATTTCTGGTCCTTAGCGCCGGGAAACCTCCAGGTAGCTGTGCGCTTTATAAGCTTAAATATAATAATAATAATAATAATAATGTATCTAGAAACCTCCCCTTAGAAGACATCCACAGACTAAATGACACTCTAAATGAAATCCAACATTGGCTGTCTCTAAATCACTTAACACTCTTAAAACTCAATCAAGACAAAACTGAGATCCTCCTCATCTCCAACAAAGAAAAGAGGCCTCAAATTGCAGAGTGGCTAAAAGCTATGGATTCTCTCAACAGTAATCTCACTCTGGCAAACTCGGTAAAATCACTAAGAATCACCCTAAACCCAAAACTCGACATGGCCAAACACATTAAAAACTCCGCAAAGAGTGCCTTCCTCAATCTGAAGCTACTCAACAAAATAAAACCATTCATCCCTACCAAAGATCTCAAACAAACCACCCAATCACTGGTGCTTTCCAGACTTGACTATGGGAATGCAGCCCTCACAGTTACAACAAAATCCCACCTAGCTCCCCTCAAAACAACGCAGCAGCCAGAATTTTCACTGGACTTTGGAAATACGATCGCATTTCACCAGCACTCAGAGAACTAAAATGGCTCCCAGTCGAACTGCCTGCCTCATGCACAAAGCCCTACACACAGGAAAATCTGACTACCTGGCCGTCAAACTCAAGAGGGCTGGTCAGACAAGAAACCTCAGGAGCTCCAATACCCTACTTTTCATCCCTTTGAAAACACGCAAACAAAAAAACGCTCCACGGTCCTTAGACGGAAACGCGCACAAAATCTGGAACTGAATCCCAGCAGATATCAGAAATATCTCGCCCTTCACAAAATTAAAAAAACACCTAAAAGTCCTCTCCCTCAACCGCTCCCTCCCGAATGAATAGCCGGTGCCTTAACGCAAATCCCTACTGCTGTTGCTCCCTGACATTGTATCACAAAGACCTACCTCCTCCCTGCTCTTTGACCACCTCCTGTTCCACCCCTCTCCCCCGCAAAGAGGTTCAACCCAAGACAACATGCACTAATCAAGGTTATTTCAGGACTCCCGTACTACCTCAATACTGCACAGCACAATTGGACTTCCGAACCAATATGTATAACATTGCTCTATTATATGACTCTTGGGAAAAACTGTTGTAAAGCACTCTGATACCCCCCACCCCCGGTCCGGCCAACACTATATAAAACTCCTTAAATAAATAAATGCAGTGGCAAATCATAGTGTGGTGGTCATCAAATACCGACAGCAGGCAGTTGCCATTCACAAAGTATAAGCTCTACGTGTCAGGAGCACCAGACTCTAGTCCCACGGACACTGCAAGTTCTTCCCAATGTCCAGTTTACAGTCTGCTATTTTTCATAGTATTATCAGCCATGTCGCTCTAAGGGATATTGGCCGTTGTGCCACACATTGTAAATGCAAATGCTTGGAGGAAAGACCGTCTCTGGTTTCGCTGTTGTTTGCAAAGAGGTGCCAAAACGAATCTTGCCCTATTTGAGAATCGTTTGCCGATAAAATAAGTATCCTGCTTAAAGGGTAATGCAACGCTTTACGTTGCAGAAACCCCCTTAGTGCATCAGGCTGTACATATTTTGTGCATTCAAATTTTATGAATGAGTAAATTGTTATATCCGGAATCAAGACAATCCTTTGAATTCCTTCTGTGTTATTAGACCAAAATATTTGCGATAAAATTTGAAACAGCAGCATGATCTAATTGTACTGGATTCATTCAGACTGAATAACCGTTCAGTTTTGAGTTCAGCTGTATTCTGTCAGTCGAGATATCACACATAACTCTTCAGAGAGATTCCTAGGCTTCATTGAATAAAGACATTGGTAATTCTGCTCGTGCTCTGCTGGGAAGTGTAAAGATAATATTGTGAGACCATTATTAACTTGATTTTAATTAAGAGACTCGAACGATATGGTCCAGTTTAGGTTTAAGTACCATGACATTTGTTCGGAAAGCCATCTTCAACGCTACAGTGCTTTTACAGAAAATAGGGCGAAATTGAATTATGTGTCCCTTGACCTGAGAGATGGGGCATACAAGCAAAGATCAAGTGCAGCATAAATCAAGATTGTTTTCTGTTTCTTCTTTGTTCTCTGCTGTGTAACATCTGTAATTTAAAAATTCTTGGAAAACAAAATGTAAGTCGCCTCTTAATAAGGGTACAGCTACATGGCATCTCGGAGGCGACGAAAACTAATTATGATGCTGTATCTAGTCACAATGCTGTTTTGCGAGTCATCTGTAAAAATTTAACTGAACACTAATCAGTACATTATCAGTTCATATATCAACATTCTGCGTTTGTATATCTCTATATAAATGAAATATGCATTTTAAGTGCCCGTTTTGAATCTTCCTTCCTTTCCTACGTTCTCGGTCTTTGTTTAAGTGTTTAATAGAAAGCCAGGTGTTGTATCTTTGACGAGGACCATTTAATTCAACAGGGTCACCGCGAAGGAAGACATTGCCGAGGAACGCTACAGAACAATGCATGTTTATCCACAAAGCATGGCCAGGATAAAACAAGAAGCTATAAAGACACCTAGATCTATTTATCGGGGCCCTCCTTCCTCTGGTCGTAATGCCTAAGAATAGTAGAGATGTATAGCTCATTGGAAAACCATGGTATCATAGCCTAGCCCTAGACCATGGCAAAAGGGATAAGGAAATCCTGACCAAATGGTGGTTTTGGCAAGAATTGATTTAAATGTGGGAAACGGCAGTGGATTCAAAATATCCTCACTCCTTTTCAACAAAATCCCAACAACAGTTCTTTAGGGTAAATGTAATCTTTGGAGCAAAATTGGGCCACAAGAACCCCAATACGCATTATATTTAATGGCGCTTCTCAGCAGTGCAGTAGAGGTGGATGGAGCCCAACATGGCTGGTGATGTCACTTCAATGGATGGTGGTCAAGGGCAGTGGGTCATAACTACAGCAGTGCCGAGGACCCCTCCTCTTTAGTGATAATCATAGGCAAACCCGCCCCAGCTCTCGCCCTATAATTTTGATGGTTGGTAATGTTTTGGGTGCATGCATGTTATGCAATGTTTTATAGTCTAGTTTTGCAGGCGGCGTTACGGGGCTGTCCAAAGGATTAAGGCGCACCACCATGAATGATCCTGCAGGGGTGCGTCAAGCCAGTTCCCGGGGAGTCAGGACGGCAGGACGCCGGGATGAAATTGAAGGTGTTCTGTTAGTCCGACCGGAAGTGGCAACCCTGAGCAACAGGGGGCTTGACTGGTAATCTTCTGCTTTAGAGTGGTTTTTGGATTCATGGACTATTCTATCCAGATGTGAAGATAAGCCCACAAGGAGTAGAACCTGGTGAAGTGTAGTTGTGCTGTTCTTTTGCTAATCAGGTGGGTAGCTACCAGAGGGTTTCTCATTGCAGGACGACTCTCAGTAAGTAAACCCTCTACCTTGGCTACTTATAATAAACTTGCAGTACACTTTCTCTAACACAAGCTGGTGTGGTGTAATTTTGTTGGCTTGCTGTATTTGCTTCTTGTACATCCATCCATTATCGTTATCGGCCTGCGGGTAAGGCAATGGTATATCGGCGTCATGTACTCTGAGAGACTCATTCGAGAACAAAAATGACAATGCATTTCACCACAAAATGTATTTTAATTTCTGTTTTCAATGTTGCGAAGTGAGGACTTCTAAGTCTCCATATTCCTGCTCGCCCCTTTGTCTTTCCACTCCTTTCAAAGCCAGCACTCCCGCATGGCTCAGTTCTTTCTCTGCAATCACTTCTGCCCCTCTTTCTGTTCACTCTCTTGTTTTATCGGGCTCGCTCGATGCAGCTCCTCTTACTGGCATACACAATGTATCACTGCTCCTACAGTTATCAATACATTCACAACGATCACGAGATAAGCATGACTTAATTTATTTAATTAGGTGCATTTATAAAGCGCAAACCTAAACCTAGTAGGCAGCGGATGGCTGTCCATAGCAATAGAAAACATAACCATTATCTGAGGACGCAGGGTAGTAAATGATTACAAAACAAAGAGACAGCATCACAGGGAGGCAGGCGTGTGAAGGAAGGGATCTAGTCTAGGATGGGAGTAAGATTGTGAAGAGGTGGGTTTCAGACCTTGCCTGAATTGCACACTGAAAGAGCAAATCTGGGATGCAAAGAGAGGTCACTCTAGAGTCTTCGTCTAAATGTAAAAAAGCCACTTGGCATATATTTTCTTTTCAATTCTTGATTTCCAGGCTGGCCATGGAGGTGCTTCTAACAGCGCTTGTTTAACAAGACCCACTGCATTTAGAAATAAGGGAGTCAGATCTGGTCAAGTGGAATACCTTATAGATTAATTTTGAAGTTAATTCTAAAAAGACTCAACATCTATCAGGCTTGAAGACCTTGTTCTGTCCTGGCGAAACGCTGCAGAGCAATGTCATGGAAAGCCCAGGTGGCGCCTCACCTCGCCTCGGGTGTGTGCAAAACTCCACTTACTATCCACATTTTACTCTGATGTAGCAAGCAGATGTGAGAGATGGGGCACTGATTGTCGCTATCACCAGAATAACAGCCAAGGTGTAGAAATTGGGTTGCTATTTGAGGGTGTAACTACCCACCTTATGTAATAATTACAGTCCTTGTCAGGGTGAGCTCTCAAAGTCACGAAATTAACTCCTAGTAGCTATGGCACAGAGCAAATACATTTTAATAAATAAAATGACACCAAAATGACAGTGATGTCATAAGGGCAACTAGAAATATGATTTTTTTTAAATATTTAAATAATAATATCACCAACTGTGGTGAACTGGTTGCGGTAGACCAGGACTTAGGTGCGATTTGTGGCCAACTGCGATGGAGTATGGGTTGGAACAGAAAGCAGGTTTGACTTGGTCAGATGTTTTACTTTGGAGCTTAGTGTAAAAAAATGGAAGTAAAAAATCTTTAGCGGGGCAAGCAGCAGGCTGTTGCAGAGGAGTCTTCCAAGTGATTGGATAGCTGTTTGACACGGTCCCCATAAAGCCATTTGTTTTAGTGGAAAAAGCTTCAAGCGGGATAAGCCCTTATCTTCAGCTGAGTTGGCAGGACACCTTGGGCGGATTGGCTTTGCAGATTTGTCCCTGTCCTCTGGAGATCTTAAAGTTCAAAAAAGTTAAAAGTCCCAGGTGTGGTAGGAGAAGTCCAGCCAGACAAAGCCATAGGTTTCAAGACCTCAGGAAGAACACCTGAGGATCAGGATACACTCCAGCAGAGGCCCATAGAAGCATTCAGGATAGTCCAGTTGCAACTGGTCAGCTGTGCATTTGCAGAAAAAGACTTCTTGTAGTGTGAACAGGAGTTCAGTCTTCTGACCCTTCAGTTGCACTTCTTTAGTCTGTGTACAACAGGGAGCAGTGCAAAGCCTTCAGGGCTCCTCTCAGGTCACAGACAACAGGTCCAGTCCTCTTCTTTTCTTTTGCAAGTCCAGTATTGTTCTGAGGAGGGAGTCAAATCATGCCACATTTATATGAGGCACTAGCTTGTGGGTAGGGGTGACTTATTTTTATGTTAACAGTAAGCGTGCTTATTAAGTAGCATTTAGCCTCGGTTGTAGCAAAGTTTATTTTGGGGTGCTGTTCAACTTTGAGGATGGTAAGGCTGTCTGAGGATTCAGGTCTATGTCATGCCTTTTCAAAATACAAATAGTTGTATTGCACAATTACGTAAAATCATTTCAATTCTTACAAAAGGATGTTAAATTTTCCGTTCTCTGTTAAAAAAGAGTTTGTGTCTGGAATGGCTAAAATTCGTAGTGATCATCTACAGGTAAAACATATTTGATTTCAGACATGAAGTTTAATCAAACGGGCAGCTATCTGAGCAGAGTCACTCTTCATGCACTCCTCTAGGCCCATAGGCATGTCCTCACATTGAGGATGCGCCAGATTGGACGTAGCCCAAAAATTCGCAAGGGGCGCAGGGTCTTACAAATGCATAAAACGTGGAATAAAGTGTCTTCTATACATGTTTTTTCAAGTTTATAGGTATTTCTATTGTTTGCCTTCATATTTTGATATTTCTAGCTGCAGAAGTGTTAATATTTTCTATTTTCATTGTGGGTAGAAGTGTATAAGGGTCAGACATTGTAGTTGAAAGGAGTGAGATTAGTTTTTGGATGGGAATATCTAATAGGGAATAAGAAAATATGTTGGAAAGAAATATGAATACCCAGAAAAGTATTTAGGAAGGCTGATTGCCAAAATTCAAAGGCATCCTTTATTAATCTCCTACCCTTATAATACAGGAGGCAGTAATTTAACGGTCTACCTGAATTTCTGTTTCACCACCCCTTTGCTTGTAGTTTGGGGTTCCTGTTTAGCCTTGTTGTTTACTTTAATAACTTTCTTTTATTTTTCACGATCGTTGTAGTTAGTGAGAATCATGCCAATGTGTTTCTATGTGGTGGCCATTTATATTTTATATAATCTATGTGATTTTCAAGTGGAATACAATTTTATGGCAAGCCCAGAGGCTCTGATTATGCTTCTCCATCTTTACTGCTCCAAAACACAACAGCCAATGAAATAAATCATCAATAAACTTCATTTCACATAAACACTTTCAACATAAAGAAGGTCTCCAACCACTAGGCTTTCCTTAGCACTATAAGATCAAGAGACCCCCATAGTCCTTCCCCTTGCTTTGCTGCTCAGCAACAGAGCTAAATACCTTTATTATTGGTGCTTTGATTACTGTGAATTATCAGCCTCCCACTACAATCAATTTTCCTATGCAATCGTTGGGAGCAGGGACGCATGTACTTCATTAGCTTTGACTTAGTTTCTTTGAATGTTTAATTAAGTGTTTATTTGAATGTTTCTTGGTATTTGTAGGGTGTCTTAAAACACCCAATGCGGTACTACTATTCTGGTTGGAGTGTAGCGGGAGACTGGGGACTGAGGTGTATGCCCAGGCAGTTTAAGCTGATGCACACAGTCCACTTTGTTACCGCAAGCACGCACGCATGCTTGTTCTCATTTTTGTTTTTAAATATCTTTATAAAAAAAATTCAGTTCCTCGATACGAACAAATCAATGCATGGGTATATATTGCACCCATATACAAAATCAATACCACTGTGACATTACATATATAATTCCAGGTATTATCACTTGGTGAGCACAGCGTAATTTACCTCTAGCTCGCAAAATATGATGTGTATTGACAGTTTGATATAAGTATACAATACCTACATATACTGTTACCTCTAATGGAGTGGTAGGACATGTCTATCATATGGGCGTTCTTCCTACCATAATTGGTCAGATGTGAACATACCTAGCAGCCCAATGTCCTACATCTTGTGTGCAATACAATCGTTTAATAACAATAGGCAATAAGGCACAGGTGTTAGGAAATGAACAGTTACACTGATTGCAAGATATCTTCGTCTTTCAACTATTGAACCATAGCTAGGAAACTCAAAAGAAATGCTAAAAAAAAGAGAAGAAGATATTTGGTACATAAAGAAACACATATCTAGTGTGGTATATGTCTTTCGGGTGAGGTCATGTCGAGGGTCGCGCGCAGTGTAGCTGATTTGGGTCGCCGTACCTAGTCTGTACATAATTGTGCTGGTGCCAAGGCATCATACATGTAGGACCACGCACATGTAGTTATATAACGGTCAATGCGCAACCCGACGGCCATGCCCAGGGATGTCCCATGTACACGGCCCATCCGCTCCACCTAGGCCTCACTTCAGGCGTCATCTCCCAGTTGCTATGGGAAGGGGGGGGGGGGGGGGGAGCGCAATGCTGTGCTAGTTTGTACAAAATATTTCAGGATCATCCCAGGCCTGTGCGATAGGAAACTTACGCAGCCCAGCTGTTTCTTCTCTATGAAGAACAGCGCTAACGCATGCTTGTTCTCATGCAGTGTTTTCGAAGTATTGAGCTTCCAAGTAGACGCAGTTGAACTTTTCTCATTTAAACCCCTCTTTGATGCCATGTTCCGTTCTTCATCTGGTCTCAGCCTGTACTCAGATGCCTAGCTACCCACAAATGCCCTGACTGCTTGGAGTGGGGGGTTGTAAAATTCATGGGTGCCGCTCGCTTAGAGGTTCCTGTTGTTTCCAGCATTTCCAGCGTTACTTCCAGCCCTACCTGACCTCGCTACAGGAGTAGCTGTCTGCCAACAAGAACTCTGTGTCCCTGAGGGAGGAGACGTGTGGCCGCAGAGGAGGTGAGAGGCGCGGCCCCGGGACTGCGAGGCACAGCGTTACCAACACCAGCTGTTTCCTCTTCCCGCGTGAGCCGCGCCCCCTCCCAGTGCCCCGCCCCCTGCAAGGCGTACTTAACCTCTCGCGGCCCCCGCTTCGCGGGTGCCGCTCGCTTAGAGGTTCCTGTTGTTTCCAGCATTTCCAGCGTTACTTCCAGCCCTACCTGACCTCGCTACAGGAGTAGCTGTCTGCCAACAAGAACTCTGTGTCCCTGAGGGAGGAGACGTGTGGCCGCAGAGGAGGTGAGAGGCGCGGCCCCGGGACTGCGAGGCACAGCGTTACCAACACCAGCTGTTTCCTCTTCCCGCGTGAGCCGCGCCCCCTCCCAGTGCCCCGCCCCCTGCAAGGCGTACTTAACCTCTCGCGGCCCCCGCTTCGCGGGTGCCGCTCGCTTAGAGGTTCCTGTTGTTTCCAGCATTTCCAGCGTTACTTCCAGCCCTACCTGACCTCGCTACAGGAGTAGCTGTCTGCCAACAAGAACTCTGTGTCCCTGAGGGAGGAGACGTGTGGCCGCAGAGGAGGTGAGAGGCGCGGCCCCGGGACTGCGAGGCACAGCGTTACCAACACCAGCTGTTTCCTCTTCCCGCGTGAGCCGCGCCCCCTCCCAGTGCCCCGCCCCCTGCAAGGCGTACTTAACCTCTCGCGGCCCCCGCTTCGCGGGTGCCGCTCGCTTAGAGGTTCCTGTTGTTTCCAGCATTTCCAGCGTTACTTCCAGCCCTACCTGACCTCGCTACAGGAGTAGCTGTCTGCCAACAAGAACTCTGTGTCCCTGAGGGAGGAGACGTGTGGCCGTAGAGGAGGTGAGAGGCGCGGCCCCGGGACTGCGAGGCACAGCGTTACCAACACCAGCTGTTTCCTCTTCCCGCGTGAGCCGCGCCCCCTCCCAGTGCCCCGCCCCTTCCTTACATCTCACTACAATTATATAAACAGGGTTAACCACGCGCATCGCGGGACGCGCGCGGGTCGACGCCCGGGCGAAGCCCGGGCCAAGGGCGGGCCCGTTTAAGCCCGTTCAAGCCAGGGCAAGTCTGGTCTGGGCCACCCCTTTTTCAACCGTACCTCCCCGCCTTGTACATTACCATCCGCATTGGGAGCCATTCACCATTATTGTTTTAGCTTTACACCCTAAGGGTGTCTTTCTGCTAACATGACTACCAGGGCTATGAGGAACAAAACGGCCCATGGAGTGGGCGAAGTAATTGGCCCAATTGACCAATTTATTACCAAAGCTAACGATGCTATCAATCAGGGGATTGTTTTGCTTGAAAGACGTGTCTCCCAGGACCTTGCTGCAGCACGGAGGTCTTCTATGGGCCTCCTCGCTCTAGCCAAAACACCCATCCACCAGGAAAGCAACGCTCCTTTATTACAAGAAATTCGTGCTGAACTTCACACCATCCCAATGAGCGTCGACTTATCAGTCACTCATCTCTCACTAGGGGAAGCCTCTATGGATGACCTGGAGAAAACTCCTACCTTGGTGATCAGCCCCACTCAAACCGTCCCGTCAACTTTGATAGAGTCACAACCTCAGCCTTCACCCTCAGCTGTAGCCTCATCCCCGAAACCCGAGAAGGTGTCCAAGGAGGGAGCCATTCCCAAACAAACCAGTGTAAGGTCAATACCCAAGTCTAAGTCGTACTGTCCACCGAAGCGTACTAGGTCTAAAAAACCTCCACGTACTAACCTTCCCAAGATCTCTAGACAGTCATTGCCTGACAACGTGGATGACTCTTCTCTTTTGGCTGCCTCGATGGAGGAGACTCACAGGGGTCATGACACTGTTAAATCTAATCATCTAGAACTTACTGCACAAGTTTTTGACTCAATTAAGGATTTTATAAAATTGCAACTACTCCCAATCGAGCGAACGCTAAACAATATTGAGAAGCAGCTCGCTAGACTAACAAACCAGGTTAACCATCTCAAACCTTCTGTTACCACCGTAGAGCCACTAGCCTCTACGACCACCAAACATCTTCAGGCTGTTACCATACAGAAATCAGCGCCCCAACCTACAACGCATAAAGCTCCCCCACCTATAGAAAAAAAACCAAAAACTCCAACTACTAACCAAACTACTTCTACAGACACTAAGTTTTCCACTAAACAAGTACAGGGAAAACCAGCAACAAGTGCAGATCCCACCAGTAAGAACTCTAAGCCCCCATCACCTAAACCCTCGGCCACCCAACAGGCTGCTGAAGCACCCATTAAACCAGTTGGCCCAAAGAGACCAGTCCATCTTCCCCCAGAAGCAAGCCCCTACACCGTGATCCTTACAGGGGTACCAGAACTGGAAGAAAATATGAGTGAATCCACCTGGTCATTAAAAAACAAAGTCATGCAGTGGCTCCAGATTAACAGACCCCTTCCTTCACACTGCAAAAGCAGACTGTCCATGGTACGAAGAGTCCCGTGGATAGGGGATACAAGGAAAAGAATAAAAGGGGATTGTATCATCATCAATTTTGATAACCCAGAGACAGTGAGTTACATATGTTCCTGGTCAACCCTGGAGAGAAAGGGAAGCATAGACACTAACCGTCTGTCCTTCTTTTACCCACCGAGGTTTCCACGTGAACAAGATTTCCCCCAAAATTGGGGCCAATCCCCAGGCTGGAGTTGGTCTCAAGTCGAAACACGTAACAGGAGGAGGGACTGGGATTACCTGCCCTGGAACCCAAGAAGAGATCATCCATACGAAGAGGGGTGGAGAGGGGCTCCAACAAGTAACTATTTTTCAACCTTAGAAATGGTCGACTGACCATTAAAAAACTACTTACCGTTTAACAACAAGCCAAGGTCCCCCAGGTCTCCTGCTAGCCCAGGGATGACCCCAAGCAAACATGGAAACCTTGCCCCTCCCCAACCCACTGAGGACTCCCTTAACCTGGCTCTGTCATACGGCCCTTCTGAGCCGGAAAGTTTACAAACCAATGACTCCCAGATTTCTTTCTCACCCCCAACTTCTGACCTGAATTACCCAAACTGCACCCCAACACATTCCATTGAGGACAAATATCTTTCTATCTTATCTTGGAATATAGCCGGGCTTTCAAATAAAATAAATGACCCTACCTTCCTGAACTACATACACACTTTTGACATCTTAGCATTCCAGGAATGTTGGGATCTGACGCCCGTAAATCTGGATGGTTATAGCACACATTTCACTTCTTCTATTCAGTCCCATAGAGGTAGACCCTCAGGAGGTCTTTGCTTGTACGTTTCAAATAGATTAAACGCATCATTAGAACGCGTTGACCTCCTGCAAACTGATCATAGCCCAAAGTCCTTTGGCCGCCTACTCCAGGCCTTCAAAATATCTGGGAAAGAGGTTGTCAACTCTCTCATAATTAATCTATACAATGGTGCACAGAGAGATGATCAAATAAAATTCATGGAGTTTCTTTCTACAGTAATAGAGAAGGGTATGGGAGGGTCCTCCTCAGACCAGCGCTTGATCATTCTAGGTGATTTCAACTGTCACTTATGCCCATATAGTGGAACCAGGGTTTGTGATCAAACAGCCCCAAATGGAGAACACACCACCCATTTTGAACATTCAACCACGGGCACCCAACTGAACAACTTACTACACGAGTTGGATCTGGGTTTCTTCAATGATTTAACTGTGCCCCCGACTGAATTTTTACCCACATTCCACGGAAGGGGATCGCTCACGACAATAGATTTTTTCCTCTTGTCCCACAGTCATCAAGGAGACGCTTTAGAATTTAACAGAGAGGAGTTGGTTCTGAGCGATCACTACCCCATCAGCGTTAAAATATATTCCCCCTCCTGTGGTACTAATTCTAGGAGCAACGTGGAAAACCTTTTTTCACATACCATTTCACTTTCGTCAAGAAACGGATACACAATAAAATGGGCTAAAATTGACACCTCGAAATTTCTTGAAAACCTGATCAAAACGGCTCCTGACCTTTTCCGGACCTGTATAGAACTCCCCCCCAACCCTCTGGATATTATTTCTGCTTTCGATCAAATCGCTTCACAAATTAGAAAAAACTTGAGCAGAAACAACAACAAAACCAACGCTCCTAAGAGCCAAGGTTGGTTCGATCACGAGTGTTCTAACACTCGCGATATCTTGAGGGCCAGCCTCAACAAAACTCCAATAAACCAGGTGGAAATCAGATCCGCCCGTGCCGCTTACAAACAGGCAATCAAGAACAGAAAAAAGGAACTGAAAAACGCGGCCTGGGAAGCTCTGTTGAAAGCCAGTACTTTAAGGGACAACACGGCCTTCTGGAGGGAGGTGAACGCCCCTTTCTTTTGCGACAGGACAACCGACTGCATAGAAATTGCCATCACCGAAGATGTCTGGATAAACCACTTCACCGATCTCTATAAACTAGATGACCGAATTGAACCAATGGAGAGCAATGAATCGCTAATCAATAACCTAGAGCCGTTTCCACTTTCCATCTATTTTAATTACTCGGAAGTGGAACTGGCTATTCTTGAAAGTTCAAATGCCAAAGCGCCCGGCCCAGATGGAATCCCCATAGACTTATTCAAAGACAACATCCAATTATGGGCACCTATTCTTACCAACGTCCTTAATTCCTATGCCTGTAAAGGATTCCCCACAACATGGCAAGAAGCGATCATAATACCCATTTTCAAAAAAGGAGAAAGAACGGACCCAAAATGTTATAGACCTATCTCCTTATTGGACTCCATGATGAAGGTGGCCGGGAGAGTCCTTTTGAATCAACTACAATCATGGTCACAGGAGAATAACATTTTATCTAAATTTCAATATGGGTTCGTTTCTGGTCTCGGGACAGTGGAACAATGTTTAAATCTAGCTCTGATTATTGACAAACATGTGCTGGCAAAAAGAGGCAACCTATATATGACTTTTGTGGACTTAAGCTCTGCTTTTGATTGCCTCAACCATACCTTACTCTGGTCCACCCTTAACAACATGGGCGTTGATTCAAACATCTTATCATTCATAAAAGAACTCTATCGTGGAGCTGGGGCCAAGGTTCGATGTGGGAAGGACGGAGCATGCACCAACAAGTTCCCTATTAGAAAGGGGGTCAGGCAGGGCTGTATCCTTGCCCCCTTTCTTTTTAATCTGTACATCAACAGCGTCGCCGACTGCCTGGCCAAATTAGATGTGGATCACCCAAAAATAAACGGCCTTGCGGTTCCAATTCTTTTATACGCGGACGACGCCGTGATTATGTCCAGGACCCAATTAGGGCTACAAAAAGCGCTGACCACCTTTTCTACCTTTATGGACATGAGAGGCCTCAAGATCAATGTAAGCAAAACTTTTACAATGTGTTGCAGCAACAAAAAGAACATCACTTGCAATACGTACATTGATGCTAATAAGATCAGTCTCACAAAAACCTTCACCTATTTAGGTATACTTTTTAGCAGGACAGGCACTTGGAAGAACGCTGTACACACCCGAAACCTGGCCTTTATCAGACAAATCGGAGCCTTAAAGAAATTTGCGACCAAATTAGGTGGGAAACCAGTTAGAATCTTGCTGGATATATATGCTGCCAAATGCGTCTCTACCGCAACATACGGAGCAGGCATCTGGGGCATGGCGGATTGCGGAGAGATCCAAACCAGTGAGAACGCGTTTTTAAGATTTCTGTTGGCTGTTCCCCGATCTACTTCAACCACAGTCTGCCACAATGAGTTAGCACGAGTATATATCTCCGACATAATTAAAACTGCTCCAATCCTGCTATGGCACAAAGTCTGGTCCTCGGATAAAACGTTGTTAAACCAGGATATAATTAAGGACTGTATGGCCTTAACCAACTCAAGAAAAATACCCTGGCTCGCCTATGTACAGAAATTTTTAACCTCCCTGGATCTAGCTGATATGTTTACTAACCCCACAACGTGCCAAACGATTTCCAAAAAAGACCTTAAAGCTCGCTGTTTAGGCTTACTCACAGACAGACGTTCCTATCTTGAAGGTAATAAACAATCGATTGCTAACCACAACCTCTTACTACATGATGACGGCATCCCATCCTATCTTTCTCCCTTCATCACCCCCTATACGAGAATGCTGCTGACAAGGATGAGGATAGACTGCTTCTTCCGCCTACTAACATTTCCCACTGTAAACGATTGGTCGGTTACACCGGCGGTCTGTCCTTGTGACAATGTCTCCAAACAATCCAACATTCACGTTATTTTATTCTGTAAATTCTATGACTGGGGTAGAAGGAAACATCTTCTTCCGCTCCTCAAATTGTGAGGCTTAAGACAGTGCCGGCCAGCCTTACTTAAGCTATATATGCTTGAAGATGAACTTACAATCAATGCAGCTAGTAGCTTTTTGAAATTTGCAGTAAGGTGCAGAGCATCAATGAATTAACTGTCTTGTGTTCCCCACCAGTCAAAAAACTTTACATGATTCTATATAAACCTAAAACTTTTAACTTGTTTTTAATACGTAGCATGTCTCTCGATCGTATTTCATAGTCATTTTATATTGTATTATATGTGCTTTTATGGTTTTCTCTGTAAAAATCGAATAAAGCTTTATTTGACTTAAAATTCATGGAGTAAGGGCCTTGCCCTAATAGCCCAGACCACTCCCTCCATATCTAAGAAAACAACGCTGCCAAGTATCCAGCCTGATTCGGGTTACCCCCTCCAGTACCCTCTGAAGAATTGTTTATTGCAACTAATAGAACATATAATGGCTGAATTCCAAGCCTTTGACAATGAGGAGCATGCATGCTACTACGAAGAACACACTGGGGCCAACTTTGAGCAACATTTGGTGGTGGCACTGGACAACTTGGTTCAGGAGTCCATAAATAGAGGGCTTGATCTCGCTAAAGTACAAATCTCTGATGGCATTAGATCTGGCAAGGCTCACTCCGAGGCTATGAAGATTTCCAATAGTATTCTGTTGGATCATGGGTATCAGACTTAGGAAGTTCCTGGATATTCGAACTCTGGATCTCCCTCCTCCCAGGGATACAAGGGTGACTCTGATCATTCCCATTCTAAAGTCAGAGAAAGTCAGAGAAAGTAAAGGAGAAAAGCAAGCCCCAAGGCAAGGGCTCAAACTCTATGTCATGCTGGTACAGTGGATTGCTAGATTTCGACCCTGAAGACCTTGTCCATTCCGTATCAGTGGAATTGTTGTCCACCACAGATGTTGCAAACCATCTGTAATCCCACCTTCCTGGGCCGAATGTCCACAACGTTCTCTTCTAGGTAAAGATACTAGAAGTAGGCCCTAACGTGATTGTTTTCATGTGAAAATTCATAAATGACAATAAAGGTATAGACAGCACATGGCTCTGGTGTCAATACAAGCTCTTGGACACATCTGCCCCACTAACAAATATGCTGTAACTAGCTTACCAGACCAAAGAGCTGGCAGCCGTCATGTATCCTGACTTTCTGATTGGTGGGGCCCAACATGATATCTATCAGTTGGGGAATGCCAACTGTGCTCTGCCTTCAGAGATGAACTATTCAGTCCTCATGCGAATCAACCACAAACTCACAGATCTAGCATCTGGAGAAGCAGGCCCTAGGGCGAGCATCCTTCTTTTTGGGGACGCCTTTGTCATGGACATAGGCAAATTTGTCACCCCTCTTCTATTCTGTCCTTGTCCTGCTGAATCACTTCCTGTCCCTTCCAAACCCTCTGAGAGGCTCTGTTCTTCTAATAATGTCTGTATACCTATATACTAACATTGCTCTTGTGTCACAAAATAAAATACATTTTGTCAACATTTTACTGCCTTGGGCATGGCACATTTTCTCTACAGAAAGTCTTCTAGGCTTTTTGCCAGGGACATCCAGAATGAAAGGAGGTTGATGGCATTAGAGAGGAGGTCACAGAGGTGGCTCTTCAGGAGCAGTGTTTTCAAACTGCAGGTGAGCATTATCCCTCTACACACTGGTATTTTGGGGCAGAATGCAACATTTCTACCAAAAGTGGCTGGCTCTGATGCAAGATGTCTGGGTTTTAGTAACCGTAATGCGTTATAACCTGGAATTGAAATTTTCCTAGCTAACGTAACAGTAAGTTTCAATTCTATTAAGGACACGGAGGCGAGGATTATGCTTTTCTTCCTTCGCTATTTATTATTATTACACAATACAGCAGCCTTAGAAAAGCTTCAAACCATACTTATATGTAGAAAACAAAGAAGCTTCTAGATCAACACAACAAATGTCAACAGACAAAACCACAACTCCTATGAGTCCGCAGTAATAGTCCATAATGAAGTCCTTCCACTATGTCCATAAAGGGTAGATAATCAGTCCCTCTTCACTCTTCCTCCTCGTTCTTCGCGCAGATTACGCATTCTTGTTCATTGGTCCTGTTTGGATCCGTCATTCCCTAGCAGGAAACAACGACAGCGTAAGCGTTGTAAAATAACCTTGCTTACAACCATTAAACAGAGGATCAGCAGTAAATTGGCATGACAGATGTAAAATCGTAAACCTGAGTACTTAATACCATACGGGTGGGTTCCCCGTCAGCGAACTACTGGGTTGGATAATCCTTGCTTCCGTGTCCTTAATAGAATTGAAACTTACCATTACGTTAGCTAGGCAAATTTCGTTTCTTTGGCAGGACCGGAGGCTCGGATTATGCTAGTTTAAAGCTTACTCACCACTAACTGAGCGACGTCCAACACTGGTTTAAAGTACAAACTCTTGAACGTGGAATCTGAAGGACCAATCGGCCGCTCACATTAAATCCTCCAAACGAGCTCCTACAGAGAAAGCCTTAGAAGCCATGGCTCCCCTGGCAGAGTGAGCTCCAAAACGCTTAGTGTCAATGCCTGCTTCTTGCATGACCCATCGCACCCACCCGGCAATGGTGGGGGGAAGAGACTGCTTTGTGTGGTTTTCTCAAGGCAATCAGTAATGGTCGCTCGCCCGGGGGGCGAAGCTCTAGCGTTATATCCTCATAAGCCTTCAAGCACTGTACAACACACAATTTAGGAACGTCCACAAAAGCCGGGTACGAGATAACTCGTGACATGGATTTTGTGCGGCACCCCACTGTAAAAGTAACCCCCTCCGGGGAAAAACTTGTGCTGAAACATCCAAGGCACGAACATCCGAGACCCTCCGGCAAGACACCAGGCACAAAAGCACAGCAAGTTTTGCTGAAAGTTCCTTTAAGGACAAATACCTGTTCGGTTGCCAGGACAGAAAAAGGTTCAAAACCACATTCACGTCCCAAAGACTGAATATCGAGGTTCCGGGGGCAACGAAAGATGAATACCCCTCAGGAGCCTACAAACAAATGGATGTTCCCCCACAGGTGATCCATCCACCGGATGACGGCCTGCTGAAATAGCTGAACACATAGCGTTAATTGTTCTGTACGCGAGGCCCTTGGATGCTAACTTGGCGAGAAAATTCAAGATGGGAACGACTCCCGCGACCAGGGGATCCAAATCCCTTCGAAGACACCAACGCATCCACTTAGTCCAAGCGGATTTGTAGCGCTTTGCCGTACTGATTGCCCAGGCTTTTGACAGCAAGCCCTCAGCCGACTTCGAAAGGCCCGGGAGTGACCAGCGGCGCCAGAAAGCCTCCATGCCATGAGGTGGAGAGAACCGCGAGTGATGAGAGGATGTGGCTCTCGATCTGGATTGAGCAGGAGATGAGGAAGCTGGGGGAGTAGGATTGGAGAATCCCAAGAAAGTTCCAGAAGAACTGGAAACCAGACTTGAGACCTCCATAGCGGTGTGATCAACACCAACTCCAGTTCCTGACGGCGAACCTGGGCCGCAGGCCGCACAACCATCGAGAAACGAGGAAACGCAAAGGGTCTCTCTTGACTCCAGTCTTGTAGAAAGGCGTCTGTGGCTTCCGCTAGAGGGTCCGGCCTCCAGCTGAAAAACCGTGGAAGCTGGTGATCCAACCGGGACGCAAACAGGTCCACGGAGAACGGCCCCCACCGATCGTTCAGCCACTGGAAAACCTGATCGTCCAACTTCCATTGGCTGGAATCTCTGAGGTATCTGGAGTGCCAATCCACCACCTGATTGGCTTGACCCGGTAAGTATTCTGCCGTTACGGAGATGTGGTGCGCAAGGCAGTAGTCCCAGAACTCCTTCGCCAAATTCGCCAGAGCCCGGGAACGTGGACCTCCCAGATGGTTGACGTACCGAACCGCTGAGACATTGTCCATTTTCAACAACACACAGGACTTCGCTAAATCCTTGGTCCAGCAGCGTACTGCGAAAGACCCGGCCAGAAGCTCCAAACAGTTGATGTGCAACTGCTGTTCTTCTGTAGACCACATGCCGCCTGTGGAGAAGTCCCCGCACCGGGCACCCCAACCCGACCTGCTGGTGTCAGACTCTATCACCAGGTTCGGGACCGACCCGAAGATCACCCGACCATTCCACGCTTCCATGTGTGACAGCCACCATGACATCTCCTCTTTCACTTCCGTCGAGAGAGGAACCATCTGATCTAGGACATACCCTTCCGAAGATGCTGGGCCTTGAGCCGCTGGAGCGCTCTGTAATGTAACAGCCCTGGGAAGATTGCCTGGATGGAGGATGACAGAAGCCCTACCACCCTGGTCACCTGCAGCAGAGAGGTCCAGTCTTTTGCAATCGTCTGGCGCAACGTGTGCTGTATCTTGGCCATCTTCCCCAAGGTCAAGCTGAGCGAAGCCTCGACGGAATCTATGACAAACCCAAGAAAGGTAACCTTCTGACAGGGAACCAGAACCGATTTGGAATTGTTGATGATGAACCCCAGAGCTTGGAAAAGCGAGACCGCCAGCTGTAGCTGAGAGGCCAAGATCACAGGACACTGGGCCATCAGGAGAATGTCGTCCAAGTAGACAATCATCTGAATGCCCTGACCACGCAGGTACTCCACTGCCGGATGCAACATCTTCGTGAAGCACCACGGGGCCAAAGAGAGCCCGAAAGGAAGAGCGGTGAACTCTCGAACACTCTGTCCCTCCAGCAAAACTGCAGGAAACGACGGTGAGGGGGGTGTACGGGGACCACCAGATGGGCATCCTTGAAGTCCAACTGCACTATTCAATCCCGAGGGAGGAGCACGTCCCGCAGGAGGTGAATGCCTTCCATTTTGAAATGCCGGTAAACCAACCACCCGTTGAACTCCTTGAGGTTGATTACCGGGCGCTTGCCCCCATCCATCTTGTCTACCAGGAAAACATTGCTGAGAAAACCAGCGGGGTGACGCGTTGATTGACGAATGGCTCCCTTGCGCAGCAACTCGGAGACCTCCTCGTCTATCAATTGCGTGTCGGTATCGGAGAAAACTATAGGACGGGGAAAACCCACCTGGATGGGCAGATCGTAGAACTCCATATGGAACCCCCGCACCGTCTGTAAGACCCAAGCGTCTGCAGTAAGCGACGCCCATGCCTCGTAAAAGGTTGCTAGCCGGCCGCCAATAAGCACTTGGTCTGCAGGGATGACACTTACTGTTGGAATTGGTGGGTCCAGCGTTCTTCTTGTAGCCCCGACCGCCAAAGCGTTGTCCCCGAGTGGGGTAAAAGTTGTTGAAGTTGGCTGAGGTATGATACTGGCCTCTACCAGAGCCTTGCCCTCTATTAGTGGCATTCTCTCTGCCACGGCCGGTCGAGCGCCCCCTACCACGACCGGCCCCTTGGGAGAAACGTTACTGAAAGACATGCTTAATGTTGGACTGGGCTTTGTCCAGGGATGTAAATGTGGGCACAAATTTTCCCAGCTCCTTTATAAATGGTTTGCCAAAGAGACCACCTTGGGCCACAGCGCCCGCTTCAGAGGAAGCCAAATCCCCCAGCTTGGGGTCCAACTTAATGAATAATGAACGCCAGCGTTCCGTCGACAGTGCACAGTTGGCGTTTCCTAAAAAGATTATGACACGCTGTGCCCAGTTTGACAAAACTTCGGGCGAGATGATCACACCCGTGGCCTTCGCCTCTTCCGCCATGTCGAGGATCTTTGTGGCGGGCCCAACCGCGTCTAAAAGTTCGTCTTGGCATGACCGCCAGGAGCAATGAATGCCCTTGCGCAGGTCTTTCATAAACTTCGCCAGGAAGGTGGCCATCTTAGCAGCTTACCCTCCAGCGTGGGCCTGGGACACTCCCCTCGCAAGCACCCCCTAGCTTCCTTCTCTAAAGGCTTGCGCAGGCGACTCGCCACGCACTTAGCCACTGTGTCGCCCGGCGCTCAGGCTGCAGATCGCGGATGCATGATCTCGTCCTGATCTTGCATGCCTGAACTGTCCCTGGGCAACTCCGTGGCCGAACCCGAAGGGCGCCAAGAGCGCACCGGCTCGTCATCGTCATCCGTGTCAGGAGTGTCCTCTCCCGGAGATGGAGGAGCGGTCCCTGAGGCCGCTGAGGGCTCAGGCGCTGAAAGTGGTACGGGGGCAGAAGTCGCCTTAGCCAAAAAAGCATCCCTAAGACGCTCAAAGGCGCCTCTATCCACCCACTGGGAAACATCCTTAACAACGCGGTCAGTACACCGCAATGCTGTTACATCGCGGTTGTTACAACGACTGCGATGTAACCACGCTATGCCATTACAACGCAAGTCTTTACATCGACTTGCGCTAGATGGCGTGCTAACATTAAAAATAGTGTAGTTTACTATCCCAACACCTTCCCTACTGATAAGTGGGCTGGAGTTGGAATAGTAAATTACACTTTTTTAATGTTAGCATGCCACCTAGCGCAAGTCGATGTAAAGACTTTCGTTGTAAAGGCATAGCGTGGGAACATCGCAGTCGTTGTAACGAGTGCGATGTAACAGCACGCATTGTAATAGCACGCGTTGTAACATCATACAACCCCACCCACTGTCTCCCTTCCGGCGCACTCCCCCTACAGGGCTTCTTTGGGGCAGGAGGGCCCTCACCTGAGGGGCCCGGGACACCAATGGGTACCCCAGCCTGGACTTGCGCGATTTTTGCACACTCCTCAACAATACGCGCCAAAAGGTGGTCCTCCATGGGTCCCACTATGTCGGTGACACAACGATAGATGGAACTATCCACCGCCTGATAAAATTCGTCATCAGTTATATAGGAGTGGTGACCTTCCTCATAGTACTCCTCCTGGTCCATTATCTAAAGGAGGAAGGCACTGTAGTGTAGTTCCTATTTTCCCTATAGGCCCTGCACATTGGAATAACATAAACAGCAGTGTAGACATAGGACTGAGGTCTTCTAGGTCTCTACTGACTATGTTAGACTTAATTTAGGTTTGCGCCAGCTAGCTCAGAGGTCACTGGAAACTTTCTTGACTGAATAGGAAGTGATCAGCTTCCCTGGCTCAGACAAGAAGGGATTCAGCTTCCGACAACCGCATAAACATGACAACTTTGCTCCCTCAGAATAAGAGTCAATCTCTAGAGTCGTGTGAAACAATAGACAGCTATTTCACTCAGTCAGATGTGCATTCTTAGTTGGAGAATAGAGAGATGGGCGTTTTCAATAAAAGGTATTTTACCTTTTATTGAAAACGCCCATTTATTGAGCAGTCTTCCTTCTCATGCAAGAGAAATGAATTGCCACAATTGCAATACTTAATGTAAAGTAAAGTACGTACAGTAAAAGGAGTATTATGAAATAATACTGTAAAAGCATTGATATGGTTTCTTAGCCATAAGACACTTTAAAATGGATAAAACATATATACATATATATATTGGCTAACGTGCTCAACTGGTGCTTCTACAATATGCCTACCCCGGTGTACCTGACCTAAGCCTAATACGTGGGAAGGAGTAAGTAAGTAGCAGTTTAAGTTAAGTGAGTTTTTGCCAAGAATCTGTTCAAGAATTCTCTCTAAGGGTTTAGTCAGCACTGTACCTTGGGAATAGAATGTAGGAGGTTTGGTATCTCTCTCTCAGGTCTCGATATCCCAGTCACCCGCAAGGGTAGGCTGGAAACGCCGGAGCTGGATTTTCTCGGCAGAAGAAAAGACAGCATTTTTCTCAGCGCGTCAAAGAGGAGGGGCAGCGTCCATGGGCTCTCTGCGTCTGCTGGGCTCTCGGCAAGTAGATTAGCTGCTCTGCTCCGAAACCACCACCGTGTGTTTGCTTAGAGCAACGTTGGTATATTTATACCTGAACGGTGCCGAGTTTGACGTAAGGTTTGGACATAAGACGTCAATAAAGATGTCACTAAGAACTGGCAGTTCTTACAGTGCTCGCAGGAGTTCTATTACAAATCAAAACAAAGCAAGTGGGGATTTCCTAGGTTGCTGGAGGTTTGGTATGTCGAAAGAACTCGGTGTGCTCTCTAGGAATCCAAGGAAGTAGCTTTTGCTGTGCCTTGGACTGCAAGGGCGATTTACTGAAATATGGATCTGATTCTTATGCCATTTATAGGGATAATATTGATTATAGCCGTACAGGGGCATAAGGTCACAATATTGGATCAGGTTCCTAGATAAAACACATCAGCACAAGTACACCTTTGAAAACACAACCCACAAAGGAGGGTGTCACAATATATGGGCAGACTAATAGACTGCAATCAACTTGTGGGCCAATGTCACTGGCAATTAGGGCAGCACCAAACCCCACAACGCGCTGACCCTCCTGGCAGGACCGGGTCTTACCACCCCACCGCGCGTTGACCACACAGAAAACGTACAGTGCCACACCTGCCTGCCGGCGGATTCATGCGGTCAAAACCGCAGTACAGACCCCAAAAGGCGTCAAGAAGGAATTTATTGGGCAATACAGACCCGGTAACCGGGCGTTCAGTGGGGCGATGTAGGGCAAGGCTCCGTGTCGCTTGGTACCTCAGCGAGGCTCCTCAGAGTGAGGAGAGTGCGCCGAGGAACCAATGAGACGTGCCTGTGCCCTCTAGCGGCCGATAAAGCACCGCAAAGACAATTGGCCAAAAGTCGCGTAAGGAGCGGAAAAACTCTCCCGCAACTACAGGACTCTGAAAAAGAAAAACACAACAGAAACAGAGCTCCTGTTCCTCCCCGTACCCTTAAACATACGGCGAGGACAACACATTAACCATTAATCAAGAAAAACTAACAAATGCACTTAACTGGCTGCGGGAGCAGCGAAGAAAGAGGAGGAAAAGTGAAGAGGGACTGATTATCTACCCTTTATGGACATAGTGGAAGGAGTTTATTATGGACTATTACTGCGGACTCATGACAGTTGTAGTTTTGTCTGTTGACCTTCGTTGTGTTGATCTAGAAGCTTCTTTGTTTTCTACATATAAGCATGGTTTGAAGCTTTTCTAAGGCTGCTGTATTGTGTAATAATAATAAATAGCGAAGGGAGAAAAGCATAATCCGAGCCTCCGGTCCTGCATTAGAAATCTGTGCGACTTACTTTTAACCCTCCGGCAATTATGTTTTTCCCTAAGAGAACAATCCTATACCGTCTCTGCAACTCAAGAGCTCATAGCCAAAGATGTTATTTCAACTATCATCCTAAATGCTTTACCAGTACTACCTTTCTAGTGGACAAGAAAGAAAAAGGATTTATGTTAGTCCTGAACCACTGCGAAATAGTAATCGGATAATTTACAGCTGTCTCAAGATGGAGGGCATTCATCTCTAGAGAGACCTTCTTCAGGAACAAGATTGGTTTGTTCACCTCGTTCTCAAGAATACCTATCTCACAATACCAGCTTACTCCTCTCACATCCACTTCTTCAATTCCAATAGCAAATGCATTGATCTGAGTTCAAGGTATTCCCATTTGGGCTGTCATCCTCTCCAAACTGATAAGATCTGTGATGAAAGTGAAACAAATGAAAGGGGGAGACGCATTGGATATATCAACAACTTGATTCTTATGGCCCAAGACCAAAACACGTTGATAATGCACCTTTCTTGGATAATTGAGTTTCTCCAAGACCTTGGTTCATTATAGATGTTTCAGAATCAGTCATGACTACTGTCAGTGCACAGAATGTCTGGGGTACCAGGTAGAATCTGTGAAAGCGCAGTTTCGGCTTCCTTTTCAGAAAGTAAAATCCATCAAGAAAAAATTGAATGTGTCCTTATGCTTCCTATCCCAGACCATAGGGCTTCTAGCATTATAGGGCCCTTCAACAGCTGAAAATCTTGCATCTCAGAAAGGTACTGTACTATTCAGAACGGATTACCTTGTCAACAGAGGCCAAGATGTTTGGTGACTTTATCATAAGGAGGTATAGACTGGCTGAATCAGACATGGTTATGGAGTCAGACGCCAGTAGGTGGGGCTGGGGTCCGAGGTGTGGCTTGATTTTCATGGGCGGTCGATGGTCTCAAAGGGAGCATCATCTTCACAAACAACTACCTAGAACTCCAGCAAGGAAAATTTACGATTCAAACTTTGTCCCTGCAGGGGGTGATTGCTGTATTCGGCTGCTGTTGGACAATGTCTTCACAAACCAGTATATCAATCGATTAGGAGGGCCAAAATCTCCTCTACTAGCATTGTCAATGATCTTTCTATGAGCAGAATCAGATATCAGTGATTGCGGAATACATTCCAGGGCAGGAAATGTGATTGGCAATTGGAACTCAAGGTATAGAGCGATTGGATGCTGCATCCTCGAATTTTCCAACCGCTGAATCAGATGTGGGGGTCTATGTGCCATGAACCTTTGTGTCCCGACTGGAAAAATTCCTGATATTCTTCAGGTCGGACCATAACCTTTTGTGAAGGCTACTGATGCCTTTCTGGAGGATTGGGGCGGTGAAACTCTATTGTATGCCTTTTCTTTTTTTGTGATGATGCAGAGAGTATTGAGTCAAGTGAGACAGCATTCTACAGTGTTGATACTATTAACTCCCAGATAGAAAGCCCAACCATGGTTTCTAGTAAATGTGGAACTGTGGTGGGATTGCCTGATGAAATTACCAGTTTACCAGTAACTTCTGATGGTCTGAGTGGGACAGTTCCACCCTCTGATATTTACAGGAGAATTTTCAGTTGTGACCTGGCAAGTTTTGGTAAACATTTGAAATTGCCAGGGCTTTTGCTCCAAGCTGATTACTACATCCAGCAAGCTTGGCCTTCCAATACCCACTAGAGATATTCTTTGGCCTGGCAAAGATGGATTGGCTGGTGCGAAAACAGAGTATGGATTCCTTGGATGCACAACTACATTTCATAGTGAATTTTTTAGAACAACTAGCCGAAGTGGCCTAGCTTATAGGTCAATTACCAATTTTTGGTCTGCTATTTCTACAGGCCACCTCCCACTGGAAGGCAAACATATTGCTAAGATGCGGTAATGTGTAAATTGATGAGAGGCAGTAGAATTTCATAACAGCCTACACCTAGATAGACTTGTGGTGTGGCTTGTCAGTGTGGTTTTAAGGTTTTTGGAATGGTGGTCTTATAATGAAGACTTGTCCAAAAAGCAAATATGGACCACATTGGCAATGCTGTTACACCTTATTTCACGTAGACTGGTATTGAATGTACTAGCCCTCGTCCTAACAGATAGTGTATTCTCTTGTATTGGGGTTTCCTTTAAAATTTCGAAAATAACTTAAACAAATTCCCACAATTTCTCGTGTCCTGCCTTTCCTTATAGGCATAGATTGTGTGTTGTACAATGTTTGAAGGCTTATGAAGCATGCACTAGAAAATTAGATCAGTATTCATCAGGGCAATTGCTCGTTGCTCTTCAGAAGCTGTTCAGATCAGTTTCTATGGCTACGCCAGCCAGATGGGTAGGATTGATCCTGGAAGAGGCAGATATAAATGTGTCTTGATTTTGAACTCATTCAACTAGAGGAGCGATGTCCTCCAAAACCTACTTGTTGGGATCTTGTTGGGATCTCAGCTGGAGAATATCATGGACAGCAGCTGGTCTTCTGAGGCTACCTTTACGATGTTGTACCTTAAATCGATTTATGGATATTGCTTCGGTGGTGTTGAGACAACTTCAAAGAAGCAATATCAGAGCCTTCTGTCCTGACATAGAATAACATTTTTTCTAGTATTGTGTCAAAAATGTTCAATTTTATTAAGAGCACAGAGATTAAGATTATCCTACCCTAAATGATGTGCAGTTTAGAACTTGCATGCTATACGTACATTTTTGCAAAGGAATTATTCTGGTTTTTTTTTTTTTTTTTTTTTTGGTGTAAGACATTTATTATGATAAAAGGGACAAACGGTCACACTGCGTCACGCCAACAACCCGGAGGCAGGCCGCTATTAGGTGTGCACATCATCTAAGTCAGGAAAACAGTCGACAGTAATACAACTTTTGTGGAGCTCCGAGCTCTCAGCAGGGTGTCCAACATTGCAATGTATCATACGTGAGCAACACAACCGTAGCACAGTTAGTGATCTTACATTTTTTCAGTGCAGTAGATAGATGACCATAACAGGAGCTGTGGAAGCTGTCTCGGGGCAATCCGCAGGCCCCAACTCTAGAAACAGCAAGTGGGAAGCACACATCTAGTAGCACCGTTTTCGCCCAACCGTCCCCAACAAAATAGAAAAGAAAAGAAAGGAAACATAAACAACGCAACAGTGGTGCAAACATAGCAATTCAACCACGCAGTTCCCCTCGCTTTGGCGGGGCCGCGTGTGTCCGTCGGCTGGTAGCGATCCGTGGCAGTAGTGGAGGTGAGGCAGGCAGCAAGCATACATGGCGGAGGTAGAGAGAAGGGGGGGGTGACGCGGGGGGGGAAGGGAGATATCTTAGCAGGGCAAGGGGTCGGGACGAGTGGTCTAAGGGAAGGCAAAAAGGGGAACAGGACGCGCTGCTAGTACAAAGTGAAGGAGGGACAGCAGGGCAAGCGTGGTACATAGCCAGGGCGTGACAGTGCCAGAAGGGAACATCAGTGCCAAGTCAGTTCAGATACGCACAGCAACCACTCAGCCCATATCATCCGAAACACCCACATCAGGCGATCCTCCAGATACTTCCGATCCCGCCCGCTCTCTTGTCCACTGCAGAAAGGGCTCCCAAATGTCATTCGGCCTAGAGGCAGTGGGCATGGTCTCCCAGTAGTGAGTGAGTTGCGCGTGCCCATAGGTGACATCCCCGACCCACCCAGTGAACAATGGCAACGCCCTCCTGCCCCAGTGTAGTGCAACCTGTCGTTTAGCATAGAGGAGGAGGAGTGCATGTAGTTTTCTGTCACAAGGTTCAGTGTCCTTGACGTAGCCCAGCAGGCCCAGGAGCGGCGACGGCATGTCGTTCCTACTTAAGATTTGGTTGATAGCTGCAAAGACATCTGTCCAGAAGTCTGTTAGTTTGGGGCAGCTCCACGCCACATGTATGAAGGACGCTTCTGCCCTCCCGCACTTCCAACAGGACGCATCCGTACGGATGCCCATGCGATGAAGTAGCATCGGTGTCCGGTAGTATCGGTGTAAAAATTTAAAGTGAATGAGCCGCAGCCGGTAGTTCGGGGACAGTGCAGTCAGTTGTTCACAGCAGTACTTCCATATGTCATCTGTGAGGGGGACGTCCAGGTCCGCAGCCCAAGCATCTTTGGCGGTAGCCACAGTGATTGGGGCCTGCTCCTGCATGCAGTTGTAGAGCCTTGATACCAATTTTTTGGGAGAGGGTTTCGACAGCAGGTTCTGTAGGGCATCCAGTGCCTGCGGCTCCTCCGGGAAGTGGGGTCCCAACTGTTTGCATGATTCCCTAAGGGAGTGGTACAGCAGCGTGTCCGCAAAAGATTCAGGGTGGTCCCCAACAACCGTGTGCAACTCGACAAAGGTGCCTTCAGGGTACAAGTCGGCGAATGTGTGCAGCCTTTGCCCCCGGAGCGTGAGAACATCGCCTCTGGCAGCTAAGCAGGGCAGCAGTGGGTTCCCCCGCAGTGGGATCGCAGGTGCATACAGGGAGGAGAGGCCAGCTCTTCTCTGCAGTTCTCGCCAGGTCCAGCGTACCATTTCTACGGTGTCGATCTCCGCTGAAGGGCGCGTAACCTTCCCATATAGGGCCACGCGCAGGGGCAACGGGGCCAGCGCAGCCATTTCCACCGCTACGTGCGGTTGGTAGGGAGTGGGGAAGGCCCAAAAATGCAGAAACTGCGCCTGTGCACACAGAGAGTATAGCTTCAAGTCGGGAGCTCCGAGGCCCCCCTGCCTAAGTGGGAGTGTGAGCAGGTCCCAGGAGATCCTCGCCTGGCCTCCAGCCCAAACCAGTTTCAACATCAACGAGCGCACCCGCGCATGGAAGTGTGATGTCATGGGCAGCGGGATGTTCACAAACAGATACAGGAATTTGGGAAGAATCACCATTTTTGCCAACGCTATTCGTGCAACTAGGGACAAAGGTAGCTTGTTCCAAACCTCAATCTTCCCTTCCATCCAATCTACTGCCTTTCCAAAGTTCAGAGACCATAGTTCTTGCACATCCCGGCTAAACCAAATCCCCAGGTACTTAACAGCCTCAGCTTCCCAACGTATAGGGTAGTCTGCAGATGGCTGGCTCGTCTCATCGGTCAGTGGGAAAGCTACGGACTTTGACCAATTGATGGATATTCCCGCCAGGCCCTCAAATCTCACAAACTCTCGGAGCAGCGGGTTCATGTTGTCTTTGGGGTTGACAATATACAAGGTCACATCGTCAGCATATAACGAGATCAAAAGGCTCCGAGAGCTAAACCTGATGCCCCTCGCAGTGTGGTGTTGTCGTATCCGAGCCGCAAGTGGCTCCATCGCGATGGCGAAGAGGAGGGGGGATAGTGGGCACCCTTGCCTGGTTCCTCTAGTGATATTAAAGGATCCGGACACCAGGCCATTTACACTTACTCTGGCTCTGGGTCCAGTATACAGCAATTTGACCAGGGTCATGAAATTGCGACTGAAGCCCATTCTTTCCAGCACCTTGAATAAATACGGCCATTCCAAAGAGTCGAACGCTTTGGTCGCGTCCAAAAACACCACCGCCGCCTGCACAGATGGATGTAGGTAATGAAGGACCGAGAAAATGGTCCTGAGGTTATGGGACGTGGCTCTACCGGGGATGAATCCGGACTGGTCAGGCAAAGCTATAATCGGCAACATCGGTTGCAGCTTGTCCGCGATTATTTTAGCGTATATTTTGGCATCTACATTAATGAGGGAGAGGGGCCTATAGGAGTCCAGGAGCATCTCATCTTTGTCAGGTTTTAGAAGAGTGATTATTAAGGCCTCGTGCATGGAGTCAGGCAGGGAGTTCAATTCAAGGGCCTCCACAAACACGGAGTGTAGTTTCGGCGCCAGTTCATTAACATAGGTTTTGTAAAAGGACGTTGTCCGGCCGTCAGGGCCAGGGGTCTTGTTAGCCGGCATGCTTTTTATCACCTGAGCGATGTCCTGGACGGTAACAGGCAAGTCCATGTACTGTCTGTGGTTGCTATTGAACCAAACTAATGCAATGGAGTCAAGGAAACTAGTTAAGGAGGCCGGGGCGGTGGGTTGTTTAGAGGCGTATAGAGACGCATAAAAGTCAGTAAAGGCGCGCAATACAGCCTCTTGGCCTACGGCTAAAGTCCCCTCTTTGTCATAGATAGTGTGGATGTAGTGTGACTGTGCCCGAGAGTCTATCAACCTGGCGAGTGTTCTGCTGGGCCTATCTCCCTCTCCGTATCTGCGGGCCTCAGCACGTTTCCCCAGAAAACGCACCTCTCTCTCCGCTTCCTCTCGAAAGGCAAGCAGTTTCGTTTTGATTTCACCTGCTGTTCCTAATGTCGGGGCCAAGCTAAAGGCCGCGTCCAGCCCTCGCAACTCTCCCTCCAGTTTAGCCAGGGTGTCTCGAATCGATCGTAGCACTCCCGCCTGCCTCGCTATGCACTGGCCCCTTATTACTGCCTTAAAGGCGTCCCATTCAACAGCCTCTGAGGCGACGGAACCTGCATTTTCAGCAAAGTATTTAACAATGTCGTCTCTTATCTCCTCAACGAACACCTGGTCCGTGAGTGCGTGTGGGGGCAATCGCCACGTGAATGCTCTGTTAATGGTATCAGGAAGGCGTAGCTCAAGCTCACAGGGGGAATGGTCCGATAGGGACCTAGCCTGTATTTCGACCCTTGTCACCCATGTTGCAACCTCAGGAGACACCATCCAGAAATCCAATCTGGACCAAGCCGCTTTATGGCACGTGTAACAGGACCCCATTCTCACATCAGGGTGACGAACCCTCCACACATCCGACAACAATCCCTCACTCATCACGTCAAGGATAGCCTGGTGCGCACGGGCATGCATAGGTCTACTCACACCACGTCTGTCCATATCATCATCCAGCACAACATTAAAATCTCCCCCCAACACCACCGACGAACAGTCAAGCAAAGCAATCTGTGCCCACACGTCCCTAAAAAAGTCCGGGTCATCTACGTTAGGACCGTAAACAGCTGCCAGCACAACAGGCCGCCCCTGCAGGGAGCCATACAAGATCACGTATCTGCCATTCACGTCATACACGTGAGCATGTTCCCGCCAGTCTAACCCCCTGCGCACAAGTATAGCAACCCCTCTGGCATAGTTGGAGTAAACAGAAGAATATACCTGAGACCACCTAGAGTTCTTCAACCTGGGCGAGGGAGTAGTATTAATATGTGTTTCCTGCAGGAAGCAGACGTCAACATTATGCCTGGCCAACGTGCCATGCATCAATCGGGCCTTTCTGTAGTCCCCGAGGCCTCTAATATTCCAGGTCCAAAGTTTAATCCCACCCATATTTGAAGTCTTCCAGTGTTGGGACCATACACGTCCCAGCCCACCCCCCACACCCACAACGGACCCCATAACTCCTTGCCACGAATCGCGTACCTGAAAATGAAAACAGAGCGGCCAGTTCTGTGCACCATGTCGGAACAAGAAATAACAAAACAACAAACCCCCCCCATTGCCCCCCACCCTCAGCAACCTCCCAATCAGGTCGTGAAATACCCCATAGTAAGGCACACAAGGTGTAACCTAGAACCAACAGCAAAAACAGCGGGAGGCACCCCATGGGGCGTGGTGTGCCCAGCAAACAGCCCCGTGTGAACGGGGTGGCTACAATTAGGGATAAGGTTCCATGAGTTCTGCGAGTCCCCCTCCACGGGATCTAGCAGTCGCACCGCCTCCAGGATGACTGTACTCAGTAGGGCACAATAAAACACACCCAGGAGTCCCGGGACAGGACCCAGCTCCACCCATTGCGCTCCCAGGGAGCATGTACCAGCAACGAACCCAGTGAATCCGCGCCAACTCACATGAAGTTTGAGGTGGCGAACTTACGACATCCTAGTACCCCCACTAGACCACCAGTTAGTCATTGTCACTTAGCTGTTCGGACGTATCTTCATGTCTGGGCGATCTTCTCCTGGACCCCGCCCCGCCGATGTGTTTGGCGAACTTGAGCGCCGACTTTGCGTCCGTGAAAAAGTGGGTGGTGTTGTCATGCAGTACCTTCAACCTTGCAGGGTACAGCAGAGAGTACGGCACGCCTGCCTGCAGCAGTAGTTTCTTCGCCGGAAGGAACTCCTTGCGAGCCGCTTGCACCAGGGGGGTGAAGTCCGGATAAAAGGAAATGTTATTACCTTTATGGGTGATTTTGCCCTTCTCCCTCGCCAGGCGCAAGATCAAGTCTCTGTCCTGGTAGTTGATCAGTTTTGCGAGGATTGGCCGAGGTGTAGCACCTGGCGGTGGTTTCTTCCCTAGCGATCGATGCGCTCTCTCGACCGTGAAGACTGGGGATAGGTGCGGGTTGAAGAGTTCATGCAAAAGGTCCGCCACATAGGTCTCCATTTTGTCGATATTTGTAGTTTCCGGAATTCCCGTTATGCGTATATTGGATCTTCGGGAGCGTGCTTCCAAATCATCCGACTTGGCTCGCAATACATCTAACTCTCGTTCCAGAGAAGTAATATGCTTCTTGGCTTGCTGTTGGAATTCACAGCATTCAGTCTGCCTGTTTTCTAAGCAGTCAAGCCGAGTCTCATGTACGTCCACCTTGGTCTTCACGGATTCCAATTGCGCAGACATGGTGTCGAGTTTAGTATCGATACTTTTCAGGCTGGATCTCACCTCCATGATTAGCGCCCCAAAGTCAATATCGGCCGGCAGCCCTTGAGACGACGCCATGTCGCCACTCGATTCTGCAGCAGGGTTCCTCGGAGTGCGCTTGTTATCAAAGCTAATCTTGGATTGTTTGGCTTCGTTCTTCCCCATCGTGGCTGCCGGTCATTAACAAAGGGCGGTTCAGAAACGCAGGGATCCCCTGTGCAGTGTAGAGGCGTCAACCCGTGTGAGGCAGGGGTTGCGTAGGTAGTCCCGGGGAGCTCGGATCCACAGCCTGGAGTCCAGGTCCTAGTGGCGTGAGTGCTCTCCGCACGCGATGCCAGTAGCGTGCCAGGCAGGCCCAAGATGGCGGGCTGAGTGCTTGGGGTATGGTAATGGCGCCGAGACCCAAAATGCGGCAGGGCAGGTGACCAAGTTATATTCTCAGGGCTGGAGCCCCACAGTCTTGTGGCTGGACTGGCAGCACGCCTATGGTCTCAGCAGTTAGTATGCACCTCTTCCAGGTGGAGCAGGTAGGGCATCGAGGACGCCAGCAGGGGCCCCTCCGCGCGTAGCGCTTCTCGCTGCACCCCGACCGCCACCGCCAGCGGACACAGCAGGGTAGGAACAGGCGCTCACCAGGATTCCGCAGGTCTGGTCGCCCCACGTCTTCTCCACTAAGGCGGCAGGTCCGGGCTCCGCTTCGCAGGCGAATTCGCCGCCAGGCAAGGGATCTAGCCCCCGATCGCCTCCAATCCGCCCACAGTTCACCCGATCGGTTCAGGGCTCAGCAGGGGTCCGCTAGGGGACGTCTGAAGTCGCGGCGCCGCCGCCGATAAGTTTTCGCGCCCACGACCTCCGGTCTGCTAGGGGCCTCCAAAGCCTCGGGCTGCAGTGCGTCGCGCCGCCCAGGGATGTGCACTTCCGCCCAGTGCCAGGATGGGCTGTCCAGCCGGCGGAGTTTTGAAGGGCTCCGGTTTCGGGATCGCTGCTGCAGTGCGTCTCAGATTCACACTCCGGAGTTATGGAGGTGTCCTCTGCCAAACCCCGAGGGAGCGGGGGCCCGCAGGCGCCAGGAGCAGGATTACAAAAGGATTAATTGGTGTAGCCGGCGGAGCTCACTCAACGAGCGGCCATCTCGCAGCTCGGCTTAGCCACGCCCCCAAGGAATTATTCTGTTTACTATTTTTTTAATATTACAATTTTATTCAACATTATCAATAGAAAGCAATACAGAAATGCAGCAAAAAATAAGCGTTAGAAATAAAAAAAACATAGTGGTGTTTTGCACGATACGTGAGAAGGCAAGAAAACCAATTGTTGTTCAAATACATAACAGTTCGAAAGCATTAATGACCAATTCCACGAAATTGATTGGTGGTACAAAATCAGACAATGATTGGTGGTAGAAAATCAGACAATAGAGTATGGAAGATTAATGGGTTATATATTGAAACTGTGAGATTCTATAAATACTTGGGTATTACATTTGATGACAGATTGTCTTTTAAACAACATTTTATTAATCAAAAAGCAAAAGCTACAGCTGTGTCCTTTGCTTTTATAAAGTTGAGAGATATGTTGGCATGTCCAAACCATAAACATTCACTTAAGGTAATGAAAGCAAAGGTGATTCCCTCTCTTGCTTTTGGTTCAGTGATTTTTCGAGGTAAAGACTCGAAAACTCTTGATAACCTACTAATAAAAGTTTTAAAATCTGTTTTTAGGGTTCCAAAGTATTTCGGGCACGCCAATGTCAGATTGAAATTTGGTCTGAAAAGACAAACTCTGATAAGACAATCTGCTTTTTAAAAATAGTTATATATTTTTTTCTGTTCAGACCAGGGCACTCTTGCGTACCAATGTTGGCAGGCAGGAGATAATGAGGTATGAGCACACTAAGGGCTGGAGAGCCTATTTAATGTAGAGCTTAAACAATTTTTGAAGATGTACCTAGGAACAGAGTGGTGTTTAAACAGACAATAAATCGATCAGCTAATTTTCTACCTATTCTTCTGGACAAGAACGAGTTCTCAAAAAAGAGTCACTCCTAATCAGTTATTAACTCATTCACTAAATTAGAACCTCAATCGTATCTCATAACCTTTTTAAAACCATCTTTAAGAGACAGATTATGTTGCTACGATTTAGGAGATACCCCACAAAGGATGGAATCCCTACATGGGAACTTAAATTGGCCTACAAACAGCTATAGGTTATGTGGTTTTTATAATGAATCTTTTAAGCATATTGTATCTGCCTGTCCTCAACTGTTAGAAGAGAGGAAAGTTTTATTAAAATCCATTTTTAACGAATTAGGAGTGAGACATGACGACAAGCTATCGTAACTTGTCTCTCTGGGAACACGCCCCGCCTGATTTCACAGTTTGAAAAGTTCATCCTTATCACAGAAAAAAAGCTTTTCTCAAAGTGTGATACCTGACATTAGATGCATGCCTAGATAATTAATGATTGGTTTTACTGGATAATGCTGTTAGTCTTAAAAATGCTAAATGAAAATTGTAATCCCATAAATTGTTCTTGAAGTTTTGTGTATGGCTCTTAAACCAAAGTTTTAAAAGATTTCTATTACTCGCAGTAATTGGGTAAAATCCCAATACCAAATCAATTATTCGCTTAGTGTGGGCCTGTTTTGACAAGGAGAAATTATTCTTTCAAATTAATTTTTTAGAATGCTGCTAGATGTACGACATTGCACAAGTGCACTTTAACTAATGCTGCTAGATAAAAGACATTGTACAAGAGCAATTTAACTAGTGCTGCTAGATGTAAGACATTGCACAGGAACACTTTAACTATTGCACTTTAATTATGGTACTTTTAAGTATGAATTTTAAATTTGGGGGTAGTGTAGGTAGTTCCTTTGAGGACATTCTACCATCCATTTGGAGTGATGTCTTTTGTGACTGGTGTGAAATATGGAACCGATTTATAATGTACCTTGATATTATTCTCAACACAATGTATCATATGTGTTTTGTCATTTAAAGATGCTACATAAAACAGATTGAATTGGTATAATCAAGTGCACTTTCACTATTGCTGCTAGATGCAGGACACTGGACATGTGTACTTTACTTATTGCACCTCAACTATGGTATTTTTAAGTATGAATTTTAAAATTTGGGGTAGTGCAGGTCGTTTCATTGAGAACATTTCATCATCAATTGGAAGTCTTCTGTGACTGATGTGAAATACAGAATCGAATCTCAATGTACCTTGATATTATTCTCAACTCAATGTATTTTATGTGTTTTGTGCATTAAAGATGTGTTATAAGCACTGTTCCCTGTAACCTGCGCGTGTGTCTGCCGCGCACCTATTTGAATCAGAGCGCACAGAGTCTTCTTTGCAACTAACACACACCATGAGAGGCAAGTGTTCATGTTAATCGCAATTTTCCCCCCTCCACGCTATGTTAAGAAAAGTCATGCAGCAAGCCTGAAATCACGACGTTTGTGAAAGCACACATTGTGCTGTTGGACTTGCTGCATGTTTTTTCTTAACATAGCGCAGCAGTTTGTGCGATGGCTGTATGAAATAATTTTATCAAAATCTTTCCTGCTTATTTCCTCAGTCCCCTGCAGCTTCTCAGACAGGTTAATTTTGCTGAATCTTGTTCAGTTGTTGACTGAATAATCATTTACCACATGCCGCGTTTCAATCGTGTGACACAGTTTTTGAAAGTTTTCATGTTAAATGCAGCCCTGTCAGGCCCTGCAATTGACTTAAAAACTTTCAAAAAGGCATGCAATCTGCCACGGTTCATTAACAAAAGGCAGGCAACAAGCCAAACAGCACATCGTGTGCTTTCACAATCACTAATAGGTATTAGTGATTGTGAAAGCGCACGTCGTGCTGTTGGGCTTTCTGTGTGCTTTTTCTTACCAGAGCGCAGCAGTTTGTGTGCCTTTTTGAAAGTTTTCATGTTAAATGCAGCCCAGAGTATAAAGCATGTCGGGCCTTGCAATTAACATGAAAACTTTCAAAAAGGCATGCAATCTGCCGCGCTCTATTAACAAAAGGCAGGCAACAAGCCACAGCACAACATGTGCTTTCACAATCCCCAAACTGTATTAGGGATTGTGAAAGCACACTTCGTGCTGAAAGGTTTGCAGCGTGCCTTTCGATGATAGATAGAGTGACCAGAATTTTAAAGCCAAAAACAGGGACATTTCACACAAACAGAAAAGGGACTATACATAGCTGCCAAAGTTTCAGATTGCTATGTGTGACATTTTAAACATTTCTGTGCAATTATGAGTGTATTTCAATGACTATGAGTGACACTTTCTTAAGAGCAAAAGCAGCCTTGCTCTACCCGGTACACTACAACATTCCCAATATGAACCAACCTGCCCCACCCAGTGCATTCACACACCACACAGCCAATAAAACTAAATCCATTCATATCCGCCAGAACCAACCTACTCCTTTGCAGTCCATCTTAACCACATTCACATCCACAGTGTTTAGCTCACCTGTGCCAAGCATAACTCGGGCCAGGTTGAGATGCTTTGCTGATTTATTGCAGGAGAGAGGCCGGGCCTGGCCTGGCCTGGCCTTTCAGTACTGGCCTCAGACCAAAGGCTGCATGTGATACCCATAACGGAGCACCATACAATCTGTGTCAGTAGAGAGGGGCTGCTGCCTGTGTGTCCTAGGGGATGCACTGAGTCTGAGTCCTAACATAAACTGCACTGGGTAGCTCTAAGTCTCAGCTCGCTGCCACCCAGGCCGTGATGGTGACCCTGGTGCCAGTACACTGTAACTGTGTCACGCGATTGAAACGGGGCATGTGGTGAACGGTTGTTCAGTCAACAACTGAACAGATTTCAGCCAAATGAACCTGTCTGAGGGCTGCAGGGGACTGAAGAAATGAGCAGGTAAGATTTTAATTAAATTATTTCATAGAGCCATCCTGGGCTGCGCCACACTTTCTCAGTTTCCAACACAGTCTACCAAGGGCCTGCAAGTCACTGGCATGCCAGGCTATACAGAAAAAAAGCATTCAGACGTGAGCTTTGTTTATTTAAATACCACATTGCTGGGATAGTTTTAGCACGGTCCTCAGTGTGCACAGCCTGAGTTACGGCCGACATCCTTTTAGGCTGCTTGAAAACCTTGTCTGGTATGCATATGGGTGGGCAGGGTTTACTATCAACATACCGTACTCAAGGCAAGTGGCACTGCGGGGTCTCACCTGTGACTTTTGAAGATGCCAGCAACCGCCACACCAATTCCCCTGCGCAGGCCAAGCTGCTGGCAGATGCCACAGTCCAGGACGCAACAACTTGTGCAGGCTGTCTGCCAAACATGAAGTAGCACCACTCCTGCGGTGGCCGCAGTCTGGGTCGGGTTGCGGGCGGCTGTAGGTATATTAGGGCCGCACAGGTCGGCACAACAATGCCAAATGTAAACTGACTGTCGTGCCACACGCCCGCACAGTAGGCAGCAGGGCGCCTATAGTTAGGTGCGTAATTGGTCTCAGTCTATTGGACATTGGGCGCAGGGTAAATCAAGCAGACACTGATTCGCTCGCATTGACACGTGAGGTCAGTGAAGCCGAATGCTGTGCCAGCCCACAATGGGTGAAGTTGTTACACGGTAGACCCTAAAGCTAGCCCAAATCTATGTGAGCCAACCCCTAAGACAGCGCAATTAGCGCTGACCATGCTGGGCCAGCTTTCTGTAAGTGGTGTCAATTACCAGCTGGTACAGGGCTTGACATCGGAGGAGGATTTATAAATGTGTGACTTTGCATTTCAGTGCGGTGATGATGACCACCACACTAAAATGCATTAGTCTAAGTCTGAAGCGTGGTACTTGGAGGGCTGCAAAAGGCATGCAAGAAATGCAGCAGGAGATAAAACTCATAGAAGGAATGTTCTGTGGTTGGCTAAGAACAGGACACAACAATGCATTTTCTCAGATTCCACTGTGAAATGTGTTGCCTGCTTTTAACCACTGCAGTGTGTGGCTCACATTCCCATTCACCATCTTCTAAAGGTAAAACAATGATCACCAAGCAATTGCCATAGACCACGGCCCTCCTGGGCAATGTCGGTGGGAGTCAGAGCATCCATCTCCTCTCCGGCACAGCTGGACCCGGTCGTGTTGCTCCCAGAGGGGTTCTCCTTTTCCGCAGCTCTGGTGTCTTCTAGTTGGCTCATTGTTCCGGACGATAGCGGTGACTCAGGTGTATTCTACTGGTGCGTCTCATCTTCAGTGTTCTCTGCCTTATTGTCGTCAGCGCCTCCCTCCTCTGTCTCCTTGTTCCAGCTCTCTCCTTTGGTGTCCTCGTTTCGCGTACAAACATCTTTTGTGCCGTCTCCTACAACTCCGTCCCTTAAATGCTGGTATTAATCCTGCAATGACCTCCCAAGACCATCCCAGGCTTCTAGTGTGGGATACCAATTTCCTGTGTAGAAGTTTGTGGCTGCCATATAGGGTGTATCAGGATCCATCCTGGTCTTATCACATTGCCCCTTTAACAAGAATGGATGCAAGGGCCATTCAGTTACAAGATAACAAGATAAGGAATCCACATTGGACTGTAGTTTACCTGGGACATGGATGGTTTGGAACGAAAAAGGCTGTAAAGCAAGACACCAATGAAGAATTTTGGGGTTTGAATCTTTATGGAAAGCAATCCAAGTAAGAGGAGCATGATCAGTGAGTGAAATAAACGCGTGCCTTAGGAGATAATACTGTAAGGCTTCTGCAGCCCAATTGATTGAGAGACATTCCTTCTCAATAGTGGCATCGTTCAGTTCTCTAGGATATAACTTCCTACTGAGGAACATAATAGGGCCTAAGTCACCATTGTGGTCCGGTTGAGAGAGGATGGCACCCAGACCACAAACTTCTTTGAGGCAAGAGGTGGATCACTTGTTCTGGTATTTTTTTATGGCATTGTGAGTGTGCCCCTGAAGGCTTTTATACAATCTAGAAGCTTGGTCTTCTTGAGATGTGTGTAAGGTTAGTTTTCTTAGAATGCTTGGGAGTTGTGGGTTCATGAAGATTTTGTTGTGATTAATCGCAACTTTAAAGTTTAAAGCAATTGTAAAATTCCTTGTCAGGAATATCAGAGCACGTTTGTAAGTTTGAGAAGGGGTTTCAGATTGGCCCTGTTCACAACATCCTTAATGTAAAGATGTTATGTGATGTCCAGATTTGCCAGTAGAGAATTTTACTGTCCATTTTTATTAGTGGGTTGTGCCACAAAGAGGCATTGGAGGAGTGCTTGATTTGGACTATACATGTGTTATCTAAATGTCCAACAGCCAATATTGTGTCTCTGATTATATTTAAGGAGTGTAGGGGTTTGAAGTGTTTCATGGAGATGGCAGCTAAGAGTGAGAAAGGTAAGAAGATTCCTCTCTTGAACAATGTTCAGACAGGAGGTTGGAGCAACAGATTCAAATATAGCCAATGAATAAATTGTTTGAGGATGAGTGCCAGTTGGAGTTTGCTGAAGTTGGGGAATCTGACCTCACTTTTGTCTAGTAATAAAACTTTGGTGTAGATTCTGGGCCTTTTACCACACTAAATAAATTGTATGATAGTCTTGTTGAGCAGTTTAAAACAGGTAGTGAGAGGTGTAGTGGGAACATGCTTATGGTGGAGTTTACCTGTTTTACAATCCGCAATTTGGTGCAGTTCAGTCTGCCCCACCAAGTCATGTGTTTGGCTGACCATGACCGAATGAGGTTATGTATTTGTTTTAAGGAGAGTTTTAGGTATTTGAGCTGATTTTGCCATTTGAGGTTATGTGTATCCATGGACTTTCAGATATGCAGGGATCAGGTTAAAAACTTTAGGTATGGCTGTTGTCTGCATCTTCAGAGAAGACATTATGTGGTTTTGAATTCCATGGAATACCTTTTATGATGGTGTTATGACGTAATTCAGTTAGGAAGGGCTCGATGGATAGGACAAAAGTAATGGGGATAGGGGGCAGTCTTGCCTGGTTCCTTGGGATAATTTAAATCTATCGGATAGAGATCCATTTACCCTAACTCTGGCCGATGGATTGTCTTAAAGTACGAAGACAATCCTCTCGAAGGTTGATTCTAGGTTGAATTTGTAGATCACCGATCTTATGAAGCACCAGGACACTTTGTCGAAAGCCATTTCGCGTCTAAAGCCATGGCCATTGCTGGGGAATGAAGCAACTGAGCCTTTTTTAATATGTGACCAAAGAGCCTGATGTTGTTGAATACCAGTCTTCCCTTTATGAAACCAGTTTGAGAGGAATGTTTTAACAAGGGAATTATTTCTTCCAATCTTGTAGTTAGTAGTTTCGCATAGATTTTACGCTTTACAGTAAGTAAGGATATGGACCTATGGTTTGTGGTATCTAGTGGTTCTTTATTTTCCTTGTGGATGACTGTTAATATGGCCCTTGAGAAGTTCAGACCTTTTTTTGCCCTTGGAGGAATAATAGTCGAATAGGGGTTGTAAATGTGGTGTAAGTTCTGGATTGAAGGTTTTGTATGTGTTGTGTTGGCTTGCTGTTTTTTGCCTGGGAGTGAGAGGACTGGTCTTTACTCTCTACATCCTGCATCTCTAAAGGTTCTCCAAGGACTTGTTTGGGCTTGCCTCCTGCAACTGAGGTCTCAGGGATATCAAAGATGTTACCTGGATCTTGCTACCAGCACCTGGGCTCTTCTGCTTTGAGTCCTGCTCTGCCATGTCGTGCCAAATCCAATCCTGGGACCTTGGAAGTGAGTGTTTGGTGCTGCAACCCAAGAAACCAGTGCATCGACACTGAAGCGTCGTTTGGATCCGGTGACTTCCCTGCAAATTGAATCATTGCCGTTGCCTGCACCAAAGCCATGGACGCCGTTTGCTGAGTGCGTGATGCAATGACTTCAAATTGCAACACTGAACCGACTTTACGGACGCAAGGCTCCCAAATCACTGTTGCTGCCTGAGTCTTGAACAATGCATTGAAGAGCCAGCGCTTCCATATCCCCGATTCCAACACATTGCCAAACTGGCGTGGCTTTTAACCAATGCATTGCCTTCAGCCCAGTGGTTCGACATCAATGTCTTGGAAGTGATGCACAGCGCTCTTGATATCGACGCATCAAGGCTTTTCTCAACTCCAGAACCGATACAACCTCTACAACAGCGACTCATCGTCTCAGTATTATTTTTTTTTGCTGGTACAGATGGCGCATACAGTGAGGGGACATTGGCTCTCTTCTGAAGCATATTCCACTCCCATCGCAAGGTGCCCGCCATGACTACATCTTCCCGGGGGCGTTGTGACGTCTGATACAAGGCCACCCCAATTGGCACAGGGGCCACTGCATCAATCTCAACCGCCACATGAGGCTGATATGGCGTCTGATGCACCCAGAAGTGGAGAAACTGTGCCTGGGCACACAGAGCATTTAATTGCATATCTGGAGCGCCCAGACCACCTTGTCCTAATGGAAGAGTCAATAGGTCCCAGGAAACCCTGTCCTGCCCTCCAGCCCAAATCAGAGACAGCAGCTGTGACCACAAGTGTGCGAAAAAATGTTGTGTAAGGGGAACTGGCACGTTGACGAACAAGTATAAGAATTTTAGTAATATTACCATTTTCGTCATCGCTATCTTACCAGCTATTGATAGGGTCAATTTGGACCAGAGTGCCACCTTTCCCTCCAGTCACGTGTATGCCCTGCCAAAATTTAAATTCCAAATTTCCTGCAAGCTTCTGCTGATCCACACCCCTAGGTACTTGACGGCCTCAGCCTCCCACCTTAGGGGAAACTCGGATGTCACCATGGGAGGACCGTCCATCAGTGGGAACATCACAGATTTCCTCTAATTAATGGAGACACCTGCCAGCCCTCCAAATCTAATACATTTCCTAAGAACCGGGCTAGATTTTCTCATGGTTTAAGAATGTACAAGGTCACATCATCCGCGTATAGTGAAATAAGAAGGCTGCGCATGCTGAAACTGATGCCCCACGCCGAGTGGTGTTGCCGAATTCTGGCCGCCAAGGGTTCCATGGCAATGGCAAAGAGCAGGGGTCAGAGTGGGCACCCCTGACGTGTGCCACGCGTGATGTGGAATTGATCGGACAGCAAGCCATTCACCCTGATTTGTGCTACCGGCATAGTATACAATAATTTAATACGATTTATAAACAGGGGGCTAAACCCATTCGAGTTAGGATTGTAAACAGATATGGCCTCTCCAGCGTATCAAATGCTTTAGTAGCATCTAAAAAAATGGCAGTGGCCTGCACATCTGGGTGGAGGTAGTGCAGCACTGCAAACAATGTACGCAGGTTGTGTGCCGTCGACTGTCCAGGAGTAAATCCTGATTGGTCCGAGAGTGCAATCATTTTCAGGAGCGGTTGTAATCTGTTTGCCAATAGCTTAGCATACATTTTTATGTCTACATTAATCAGTGACAGTGGCCTGTAGGAGTCTAGCTCCGCCTCTGCCTTTTCAGGCTTTAGCAGTGTTATAATTACAGCTTCTCTCATTGAAGCCGGCAAGACACCCACCTCCAGTGCCTCCTCATACACTGCAAGCAGCCTGGGGGCCAGCTCCTCAACATAGGCCTTATAAAAGGCAGTGGTCAAGCCATCCGGCCCAGGGGCTTTATCGAGCGGCAAACTTTTGATGACCTGAGCCACATCTTGCACCGTTATGGGGAGGTCCATATATGTTATATGCATGTTATTAAACCATACTATAGCAATAGAGTCCAGAAAATCCTGTAGACACTCTGGGCTAGGGGCTTGAGTGATCGTATACAGGGATGAATAAAAATTAGAGAACTCAGTCAGGATCACTGTTTGGCCCCTTACAATTCCCCCACCGGCTGTGTTTAATTCATGTGTGAATGTTGTGGACCTAGATGGACATATCATGGCTGCCAGTGTGCGACCTGGTCTATCTCCCTCGCCATACCGCCTCGCCTCAGCATATTTGCCCCAAAATTTGAGCTCTTGCTGCGATTCCTCAGCAAAATCAAGAAGTTTCGCCTTTAGGAGTGCAGCTGTATTGGAGTCGTTTGATGAATAGAATTTACCCTCCAGTTCCCTTATCTGATTGAATCCCCTCTTTGAATGCCTCGTCTAAGAGCGCGTGGGGGGGCAAACGCCACGTAAAAGCTTGCGGGGCACACCAGGCAGGCACAGCTTGAGCAAGCAGAGGGCATGGTCCGATAACGAGCGCGCCAGGTGTGTCACCTCCAGCGTCCAGGTAGCAACCTCCCCCGAAATCAATCAGTAGTCCAAGCGGGACCAGGCGCTATGGTGGCTAGAGATGCGTGTCCCCTCACGGACCCCCGGGAGTCTAGACCGCCAAATATCCATCAAATCGCCATCTGATATGATATCTTGCAGTGCTGAGCTAGCTTGTGGATGCAAGGTGCAGGTCGAACCCTGCATATCAATGATGTCATTCAGCACTGCATTAAAGTCACCACCCCAGATCGACGCACAGCAGCCAGTTGCCCGAATACGCGACCTGACTTACAGGAAGAATTCCGGAGAGACAACATTTGGACCATATATGGCCGTCAGCACCACTGGAGTGCCACCCAGCCTCCCCAGTAATATTATGTACCTCCCCTCCGGATTGACATATGCCTTATCCTCTCGCCAATCTACACCTTTGCGAATTAGCACAGCAACTCCCCGTGCGTAACTAGAGTAAATTGCCCAGTGCGTAGTCCCCCATCTGCTGTGGCACAACCTCTGTAAGGGCTTTACATTTAAGTGTGTTTCCTGCAGGAAGCATATGTCGATGTTGTGCCTAACTAAATATGCATACACAAGTCTGGCCTTCCTACCATTGTTTAACCCCCTGATGTTCCATGTGAAGACATTTAGTGTATTAGCGTGTGGTTAATCCTGAAGTACGAATTCCTAGCCATGGCTACCCTGCCGTGCAGCCATCCACCGACCCATCGTAACACTCCAGGTGTACTCATAGCTGTGTGCTGGCATACATAAAAAAAAAAAAAACTTGACCCCAACTCCCACCCTCCACCCACACCAACCCCCCAATTAGGTTGTAGCGTAACCATCCAAATTCTAACCTCTGAAAACACCAAATAGAAAAAAAAGGGAGAACACCATGAGGGCTAGCAATAACCGTTGTACTTCCCTGCCTGCACAGGGTCGGCGGGAGTAATGCGGGAAGGCCTACAGCGGCATACAGCATATATAAAAGAAAACCAAAAAATAGACATTTACCCGCCCTGGGGCCACCACACCCCAACCTCTAGTCCCGCACAATCAGCAGGGCACATAGCACAGCAAAGGATATTCTTCATCCAACATGTATAGTAACTGCACACCACACCACCCTCTGTAACTGGTGAAACCGAGCAGGGTCTGTGCACTAAATCAGTCATTTTCACTGAGCCTGTCTCCTGCGCGTTCCCTAGTGCTACCAGTGGATTTGGAACTCTTCCCACCAACATGTTTGGCGAACTTGAGGGCAGATTTTGCATCTGTGAAATAATGTGCCATGCCATTGTGCGACACCTTGAGTTTAGCAGGGTATAGCAGGGAGTAGGGTATCTGCACCTGCATAAGAATGAGCTTGGCCGGGAGGAATTCCCTGTGCGCCGCTTGCACCGCTGGAGTAAAGTCTGGGTAGAAGGAGATGGTATTGCCCTTATGAAGGATTTGGCCTTTTTCTCTCGCCAGTCGCAAAATGAGGTCTCTGTCTTGGTAGTTCAATAATTTAGCCAGGATTGGCCTTGGCGTCCCACCAACAGGCAGTTTCAGCCCCAGGGACCTGTGTGCTCTCTCTCAATCACAAACACTGATGACAGGTGAGGATCAAACAGCTCATGCAAAAGATCCAACACAAAGACCTCCATTTTGGAAATAGCAGTTGACTCTGGAATTCCAGTAATGCGGAGATTGTTCCTTCTAGACCTCGCCTCCAAATCATCGTTCTTGGCCCTAATAATACCCAGCAGTTTATCCATATTTAACAATTGCTCTCCAGTTTCCACCTGGAATTCATGGAATTCTGTGTGTCTATTCTCCAGACTATCTAATCTGGTCTCATGGGTATTAACTTGCTTCTTCACGGAATCCAACTGCTCAGTCTGGGTATCTAGCTTTGTGTCGATATTCCCTAAGCTGGAGCGCATTTCTAGCATCAATGTTCGCAGATCTTCACCACGGTCCTCAGCTTGGGAGCCATGCTGTCAATCACTCTGGGCATCTGGATCTGGTTCCGTGTTTCTCATTGACCTTTTGTTGTCAAAATTCAGCTTTGGCTGTTTGGTGTCAGGCTTACCCATGTTGGCGGTAATCAATAGGCGATGCAGGGCACACAAGTCAGCTCTCGCATGTCCCTTTGCCTCAAAGATTGCTGAGGAACAACAGGTCCAGCCAAGCTATAGATTACCGGGCACTACCGTGTCAGCAGCGTTCTGTATCAATCCCAATCGTACACCATTGACCAAGAAAGGGCAGCGTGGGCCCCACCGGCGCAATCTCCATGCACCTGAGCTGTTTTGTGCCAAATGGTCTCACAGATTACACCACCTGCCTCTGCTGCTTTCCCTGCTAGGCATCAACCTTGGATCCTCACGAAAATGGTGGCTGGTGGGCCTCCCAAGGTTCGCCCTATTCTGTCTCCCGCATGTGCCTCTATTCTGCAGTGGCGTCACTGTGCCCCGTTTACCTTCGGGGCACCCCATACCGACAGCCGCCACCTCTGCTCACTCCCACGAGCTCCTCCTGTGGCGTATTAGACTTTGGGCATCCGCAGCCGCCAAAGACCTCCTCACAAGCGGGCCCGGGCTGCTGTGCACAAAATGTCTGTCGCGGCCCCATGAGGCCCAACCCACCGGGTCACTGCAGTGGACAGCTGCTACGCACCGGCACCTCGGTGTCCGCTATAGCTGCAGGGATCAGGGTATTGCTCTCCGCCACTGCCAATCCGCCGCTCCGCCTCCCGCCGACCTGCGAGACGTCTCCGGCGCCACGGGCCTCCGCAGCCGCGGGCTCGATTGTCAGCACAGCCCGGCTGCCTCAGGTGTCAAGCTCCAAGGGGCTCCCCACTTCAAACTCCGGTGTCAAGCTGCGCCTCCAATTCAAGCGCCCCGCAGACCGCAAAGGTGTCGGTGTGGGCGCCGGAGCCTCGGCATCCCCAGGGGGCAAGTATTGTGCTGTTTCAGCCTTCCGGGTTCAGGATTATGGAAAGGATTTGTTCCCAGCCGGCGGAGCTCGCTTACAAAGCGGCCATTCCGCGTCTCGGCTAGCCACGCCCCCCATCGTCTCATTATTTCAATGCATCGTACCCGAGCATCGATGCATCCTAGGTGCTGTCAGGGGGTCTGCGTGACTCCTGTATCCGGCCCGCGCTCCATCTCGTTCGGACTGAACTTTTGGATTTGCCCCTGTCAAGAGCGACCAGGTAGCCCTAGTTGGAGCTATTGACTTCTAAGCACTGCATTTTGATTTGATCTTGCAAAATTCATATCTTTACTTGTGTATGTTGGCCTTTTGTAGCTTTAGTCTTGTTGTGTTCAGATAAATAACGACTATTTTTCTAAACTGGTGTGGAGTACGTTTGTGATGTTTTCACTGTGTCTGATTGCACGAATACGTTACACATTACCTCTTTAGTTTTTGCTAGACTTCTCTGGGCAAAGCTACCATAGGATGATCACAGGTAAACTTTTAGTGTGTACTACACTTAACCTGACTAGGATTGTTGTTCCTGCTTGGTCAGGGTGCATACCTCTGCCACCCAGAAACCCAATTTCTAACATAGTATAATCTTAGAATGTTACAATCTAAGAAGCCTGAAGATGAAGGGGCAGAACATTTTGGCCCCTAGAGTAGGTCTAGTTGGCACTCTGTGAGCTCTTTTGATTTCAAATAGTCTCTGAAATGTGTAGGTTTGTGGTATCCATTGTTATAGGAACGAAATACATGTTGCGGCTTGATTTTCCATGGCTTTAGGTTGGTCAAAGATTCTGAGGTTTCCCCTTCTATTCCTATTCTCTAAGTCTGTTATGCTTCTGGTGAGGATGTGTGCTAGTTTACCTGTGGCATGTGAGTTCTTTTTGTCTTTGAAAATCTCATTGTCTAGAGAGCTGATTCTGTATTTGGCTTCCCCTATTCTTATGGAGAGGGATTTGAAATCATTGTGCAAGCCAGAGATCTCTATTTGTAGTTGGTCTGTATTCACTTTGGTGCTTTAAGCCAGTTTTGACAGTAATGAGAAGTTGTGCAGGATTAAGTCAATTTTGTCATTAGTATCCAGGGATTGTTTTGATTTTACAGGTGACTCAATTGCAGATGGGTAGCTCTTTTGAGTGATGCCTTCTGCTCCTTACTGTCTTTGTGGTCCTTTGAGTCTTTGGGGTCTTTCATGTTTGCCATTGTGTACTAGAGTACCATGACTAAGTAGATCTACGTTATAGTACTGATTTGTGGTGTCAACACCAAAATCATTTGTGTTGTAGTGGCACTATAATCAGGTGGGGTTATGTTCTGTAGAGGTAGTCTTGGTACTGGAGGTTGCTCACCTGCTACATTGGTTAGAAGTGCTGCAGTGGGATCTACTGGTTAAGGTTACTGATCGAAGAGCAGGACTGTGGCACTGTGCTATTGCAGATGATGCGTACAGTGGTTACCGTGGTACCCACCTTGAGTAAACTGGAGCCTCAGTTCTTAGCTCTAGACAGTATTAGTTTGGGAGGGCTGTTATGCAAAGCGGAAGGATGTGCCTCAAATTGTTATGGGGTGTAAGTCAGTAGGGGTGTGATGATTCAATCAGCTCACCCCTCATGGCGCCTGAGCAACATTCTCAGGACCTCGTTGAGGGAATATCGAGGTTGTAGTTTGCTTAGCTCTCTTATGCATAGCAGTGCAATAGTGTACTAGTTTACTGCTGATTATTGATGATTAAAATGTGCTATGGGATTCAGGCACAATGGATCTATGAGCGTTGCAAGCCGTGCCATTTTATAGAAATATTTATGTGAGGTATCCCATAAGAACATATGTATTGAGCATGGGGTTCAAGGGGTTCACCTCACGTTGGGAGTAGCAAAGGAGATGCAAAGGAGGGGTGTTAAACAGTACTTATTGCTATCCTGTTCAGCATTTTAATTGGACAGCTGCATCGGCATTTAATGTTCCCATCTAATTAAAAGGTACTTCAATGTGCTCAAGGCCTCGCCTCGCTTCAGGAAGAGCCCTCCCAGCTGTTCTCCCTTGGTGCACATTTGCTTTAGGTGCTTGGATTGATGGGGAATATAAGGGCTTACTTTGCAGGATTGCTTCTGATCGCTGAATTTGCAGGTTTCTTTCCGTGAAGGGTTTCTCTGTTCCCGCGGACTCTATGAGGCAAATCACCAATGGGCCATCTTTCTGATCTATGTCGCAGTACGCCCCAGACCCAGTATCAGTGTGCACTCTCACTATGGGTGTACACTTTCAATGGCGCAGAAAGATGGAGGCTACAGTATGCCCTTACTTTGTATAATTTATTCTGATTATGAAGTCTTTTGCTTGATACAAGCTTATTGAGATCTTAATTTAGGACAACATGTCAAAGCAGTGACTAATTTGTGAATGAATTAAGTGCTAGGGCACAAAGGTTTGCTCAGAAGCCCACAGTTAGTTCTTTCAGAGGTTGGAGTGCTAAAACCCAAAGCTCTGTAGTCTTGATTCCATCTTCATACCTCTTTAATCCCTCATCAGACACTTTATCCCACTCTTGCAGGTTCTTTTTCGTTCCTACTTTCACCATTCACTGTTTTTCCATTTTTCTCTTCCCTCTTCCTTCCCCTTTGGTCTTGTTTTTTCTCTCTTGCTATGTATCAAAATCTGCTGATATAAATAAGTGCTGGAACCCAAACATGAGTGCCAGTGGGCCCCACCTGCGACCTCCGGCACAAGTTAAGCATTACACAGGTCCAACCCACAATAATACCTATACTTCAGCTCTGATCTTCTTATCCTTGCAGATGATCTTACATTGTACGCTTAGTCCATTAAACTGGATCGGAATCTGGACTCCCTTCTTCCACACCAAGTGCCTCATTCACTCCAGAACTTTTATAATTTCCTATTGTCAAAAAAAATGTGTGAAGGGTAAGATTCTGACCTTTAAAACTGGAACACAGTAGGCTATGTGTCAAGCAAATTATCTGAAGTGTTTGCCCCCCTGCAATATTACCATTTCTTACAACACCGATTAACCAGTTTGGTGAATGTTCGTGAAGCATAGAGCCAAGCATTTGTCCCAACCTGACACTGCTTGGTAGGTGGTTCTATAGGGTATTGGTGCAATACGCAGGGAAGTATACTCTAGTACTGAGTGAGGCTTCCGGTGCATAAGTGTAGGGTGAGCCACCCTCCTCCCCAACGTGTGGCTATCCACTGGTAAAACAGAATAACAGTAACAGCCCCCTGCACACGCTAACAGTGTATCAATTATATCTATAGCAGTGTGACAAAAGCTTGAGTCTGTGCTGGAACATGCCCTTCAGTTTATTCCCAACAGCCATAGCCAACACGTGTTTCCTCGCGCTTATGGTATGTACAGCGGTGTTGAGAGGTACGGCATGCTTGTTCCTTGCGAGTCCAGTTGTGACATATGAACCTAAACAGGCAACAGTGACTTTGCTAAGGTGAATTTAACATAAAGACAACCCCTTAATGTTGCCTGGTACCCGAAGGTATGTCATAAAAAAGAAAATACCTATACTCAATGCGTGAAGATCCTAGGGGAAAAGAGCTTGGGTAAAAAAGAAAGAAAATTGATGCTAAGTATACAAGCCCTGTAAAAGTACGTTTATCATGCTACTGTGACCAAATCTGACCGGGAAACCAACCCTAAATCCTGTTGTATTTCCGTCCCGAATGGGATTCAATAGGGTCCAATGTTAGCCACAAAGTTAAGACGGCACATACCTTGTGTCAAGAAATAATCCCTCCTATTCACAGTATATGTATCCAGGTTGTCTTTCCCAATGAGGAGTCCCTGAGGATGGGTAAAAGAAGGAAAACGGACTAATTGCATATAAGAATACACCCAAAGAAAAAATGGCAGGGGGCATATTCTATATACTTTGAGAACGTGTGTAATATTTAGTTTTTGTTTTTCTGAACTTGGTAATAAAAATGAATACATTACACATATTTTTTACAGTAAGGCACCATGCTAAAAATATTGTGTAGGTACTGTACATTTAAGACGTTCCTATCCCTTTTTAGCTAGCAATACAAGCATGGTGTCTACAATGGGGTTTGGCATATCTAAAACACTAGGGGCCCCATTAGGATGGTGGGCTGACTCAGTCCGCCCGCCACCTTAACGGAGATCGGGACCGCCCGCCAAAAGGGCGGGGGTCCCGACATTGGGATTAGGATGCGCCCGCCACAGTGGCAGGCGCATTCCTCAAGTTTACATTGTGGAGGGCGGTACTCACTGCACCGCCCGCCACAATGCGAAATACAAATGCACGCATTTGCATAATCGAAGCGGCAGGCACCGCGCGGTGCCTGCCGCTGTGATTATGCAAATGCAGGGGGGTACCACAGGTACCCCCCTGTGTGCCACCCCCCATGGCCGTCACTCTGGGGGCCCACAGGGGGCCCCCGCAGCAATCACCGCCTGCCTTTCCGTGGCGGCATTGCCGCCGCGGAAAGGCCCCTACATTAAGCCATCGTAATATGGCTGGCGGTGTCCATTGGACACTGCCACCATATTACTCTATTACCGCCGCGGTCGCAAGGCAATCACGGCGGTAAAGCAGCGGACGGTCTTTCCATCCGCCATTGTCCCCTCCGCCATCCTAATCAGGCCGAGGTGAAAACAAGAGTGGTTGTCGGGCGAATTGCCTCCGTCTGGGTGGCGGTGGCCACCGCCACCCTGGTGGAGGCAATCCGCCCGATATCCTAATGGAGCCCTAAGCATTTTGTTTGGCTTTCCATGCGGGATACCAATAAAAGAAAGGTTTCTGTTAAAGTTTTCTGGCACGTTAAACTAATTAATACATGGTCTAAATTTAGCACTTTGAGTGCAATATGGCTATCATTTATTACAAAGTAAAAAATATTCTAATTGTATACAGGTTAGATTCTGATTAAGATGAATTGTAAAAAATTTCTGAGATGCAGCAAATGAGTGTTATGCCCATTTGTGTCAAGTTTCCTGTGCAGCAGATGACAGGAAGTAAGCGATTTGGCAATCCAAGTCTCTGTATCCTTCCTGGTTACAGATTTCTAATGGTGAGGTCATACAACGCTAAAGACCATCGATAGGTACTGCTCATAGGACAATTGGATCCAGCCATCTTGATCAGTGTCATACCGCCTGAATGCATCAGTTAGTCTCTGCAAAACAATGCAGCACTGAATGAAGTCATCAAAGGCAACTTGTGTTCTTCCTTGCCTATCAAATTTCCGAATTAAGATATCATAAAACTGATCTGATAATCGGTATCCAAAACCTGTAAGTGCTTGTGTCAGTTTGTTCTTATCAATCGCTCCTGAGCCATCTCGGTCTTATGTTCGGAACACGCCTTGCCAGTCTGTGATGTATTTCCACACTCCGGCGAATTCGCTGAAGTTTATGCCTCTCTTGTTCTCTCTGTCAAACATGGCTATGATGGATCTGACTGTTGATGGATTAAATGGTGTCCACGTTCCATTAGACAGCGCCTGCTGGAGTTCATTTTCTTCTATCACTCCACCTCGGTCTTTATCAACCCTCTGGAAGACGTTCCACATGAATCTCTGGTCAGCGGCTGCGGGCTGGGGTCGATTTGATAATGTGGTCCCACATACCTTAAACGAGGATTTAGTAATAGTGCAAGTTTATTCAGGCACGAATAAATAAAATCTGTGGTGCATTGCACCCACTCGATGCCGGTTGTGTTAAACAAAATAACCGGCAGCGATATCCTTGACGGTATTAATACAGTAGGTTTGCCTAATAAAAAGCATCAAAGGAAAGTGTATCAGAACATGCAGGTAGACAAACCCTGAGTATTTAAAAGATGTCCCCAAACTCAGATGCTTGTATCTAACATAATTAGCACTGTACCGCTAATTGAAGGAGAACATTCAGTTAGGTATTTGCGCTTACCTCTGTGATGAACAGAGCTCCTTCGGGCGTGTACGGTGGAGACCTAATGGCCTGCAGGAGATCACACGCTTATATATGCCTGGGAGCGGAAATAGCTGTAGGACTGTACCCGCTCCAAAGACGTTGGCCATCTTGGAACTGTAAATTTAGTACCCCGCTTATCAATCGAGGTTAAAAGTGGGCAATTCATCAGCCCCCGAGCTGTGTTGATGTAGAGCTCAAGGGTCATGGGGTATTGATCAGCATTATGCTCAATGAGCTAATGCATAGTAATATTGTATATAAATTACCTGAAACAATAAGTTATATAATATTTGAATCTAAGAAAAAAGGAGGTCTCTAGTAGTAGAGTTATAAGGCAACATCAAAGGAGAGTCAAGGGAAAGGCATTCCTGAGTTCAGTGTGTGCTGCAACCGTCTAAGTAGAACGGTACAGAATAATAGTTATCATAACTCTTAATAACACATATTGTATGCCCACAATATCTACATACACAATCCTGTGGGTCACCTTAAGATAAGTAAACATACAAAGTAAGTACATTGGTGCCAGAGTACGCATATCGGTTCCAGAATAAAGAAGAGAGGTTGTGACTGTAGAATCCTAAATCCGAGGGAATAGGAGAACAGGTATAAGGAGCATGCTAGATGGTAAGTGAACACATGAGCTCCCCAAGTGACAGCCTATAGAGCGGAGGAAATCAAAACCATGTTAGGACGTGTAGTCCTAGGTAAGTTTGCTCATAAGCGTATGCAAGCAGACTTCAAAACGTCAGTTCGAACTCAACAGTAGTAGTAAGATCGAGATCACATCACAAAAAAGTCAGAAGACCACATTGAGATTGTGGTACTGAGTAAAAAGAAAGTGTTTCAACTTGGTAACATTGCGTCTCCTGTGGGGACCATGAACGCTTGTCCCCCAAAAAGTAGTGTAATTTGTGGTCTGTATTTAGGCCCATTTCCACACTTATTAACAGCATGATCCAAGTCGCCTCCCTTCTCCTCAACGTTAATTCCCTATTGCCACCTCTCACGTCTCTGAGTAAGGTGTCAAAGTCGTACAAGGAGAAGTTTTTGTGGCTACTCTGAGCAGGACATTCCAATATGTGCATGGCTACGGGATACCTGGTGTCAGCCTGTTTAATCGCCCTGATGTGTTCTAAGATGCGGTCTTTCAGAGATCTGATTGTGCTGCCAATGTAGACCATAGTTGTTCTGACAGTTGATGTTAGTATTTATCTTGTAAGATCGGCCATTCGGGTCAGAAAATGTCTTCTTGTTGTCATTGCCCCATCTGCACGCAGTGCACCATCTACATTTGAAAAAAACAAAGTCAGTGAGTCGAGAACCAATGTACCTGGTTGCCCATCCTAGGATAACTAGGGCTAAGTACGTTTCTAAGGCTCTTCCCCTTGCGGAAAGTCGTTTCTGGTCTGGAAGAAATTAAAGGTTCTAACGTCTTATCAGCATGTAGTAAGTGCCATTGTTTCCTCATGCTTTCTGTGAGTGTCAGCCTAAGCACATTGTAGTCCATGACAAGCTTAGTGTTAGGGTCCTCGTGCTTGCTTTCATTCTGAAGTGTCTGTTGTCTCTCTACTTTTGAGATCCTGTTCAGTGCATTGTTCACTGTTCTCTGACTGTAACCCCTGCACTTGAATCTGTCGCCCATGCTGTAGAGGCAACTCACAAACTCGCCTTCAATACTGCTGTTGCGTCATGCGCGTACAAATTCCCCGTAGGGGATAGCATTAATCTGATGTCTCTGGTGCGCGCTGGTGACATGTAATATACTATTGCACGCCATAGCCATACTGTAAAGCCTGCTTTCAATTCTGTTATTTGAAACAAAGAGTGCCACATCTAAGAAAGTATTTGAGCTCTTATTTATTTTTGAAATTTATACAGCGCACTGTTCCCCGTAGGTGTCCTGGCGCTAAGTAATGCTCCAAAACCAGACCAAATAGAGATTAGAGAGTAAACAGCCAGGTCTTAAGGCCTCTCCTAAAGGCCAACAAATCCATCACTTTTCTGAGAGCCAGGGGCAAGGCGTTCCAGGCTTTGGCTGCTCCCAGCACAAAGCTTCTGCCCCCCACCATGCTTTCCTAATTTGCGGTCCCGCAATCAGCCCTGCATCAGAGGATCTAAGGTGTCTTGCAGGATGATACCAACGAAAGTACCGCTGGAGAAAAGGCGGGCCTAGATCTCGCAAGGCCTTAAATACCAGGCAAAGAGCTTTAAACGAGATCCGTTTTCGCACCGGGAGCCAATGAAGTTTAGCTAGCTCCTGGGTAACAGAGGCGTACTTAGGAATCCCAGTAATAAGGCGTGCTGCGGCATTTTGCAGAACCTGCATTTTGTTCAAAATGCCCTGTTGTGCATTAAGGAACAAGCTGTTACAATCGTCCAGACTCAATAGAACCAGCGTAGTGACAACTGTTTTCTTACAGCTTTCTGGAAGGAAGGGGAGGATCCTACGGATTGTCTTGAGCAGGAAAAAGATGGAGGAGGACAGCGCATTGACCTGGGGTCCAAAGGTGAGCTGGTCATCAATCAATACCCCTAGGTTCTTAACCTTGGTCACAGGTTTAGGGACATTACCCATGCCTTCAGGCCACCAGTTAGGACTACAGAAGTTAACGTTTGAACCAAACACTATAACTTCCGTTTTTGCTGAGTTCAATTTAAGGCAGTTTCCAGCCATCCAGTTTCCCACTGCCAACATACAGTCCTGAAATTTTTTGGCTACTCCATCTTCTTTGCCTGGTAACAGGGACACCACTATCTGGGTGTCATCGGCGTAAGAAGTAAGTTCAAAGCCAAATGCTCGAATTACTGGGGCTAGTGAGGTAACATATATATTGAACAGAGTGGGGCTCAGGGACGAACCCTGAGGCACCCCACACGGTAAAACGAAAGGTTTAGACTCGTGTTCACCGAGTGCCACACTCTGGACTATGTTGGCAAGGAAAGCTTTTAGGATGTTAAGTGCTTTCCCTTGTACCCCACATGCCTCCAAACGGTCCAACAATATCACATGGTGGACCGTATTGAAGGCCGCAGAGAGGTCCAAAAGGACCAGCGCTGCACTGCCACCGGCATTGGTTACTGCTCTGATTCCCTCAGTGGCTTTAATTAGCGCTGATTCAGTGCTATGGCTGGCTCTGAATCCGTGTTGTGATGGATCTAGCGCCTGGGTGGCCGTTAAGAACGTGCTAAGTTGGACATTCATCAACTTTTCTATGATTTTACCTGGGAGGGGGAGTCTTGCTATGGGGTGGTAGTTGTTGGGGTCCATGGTATCCAGATTTGTTATTTTTAATAGAGGCAGGATTGAAGCTCGTTTCCAGCAAGACGGAAACTCTTCAGTCGCAAACATGTTATTGAACAAGACTGCCAAAAAGTGGCTATCGGGTTAAGGGCCAACGTAATCACAGCTGCCGGGCATGGATCTAGAGGGGACCCTGATTTTGTCGCTTGAAGCAATCCCTTTATCTCCTCAACATTCACTGGAGCGAAACACTACAAATTTGCCCCCAGGGGATGCTCGGCCGTGTTTTCCACTCTGGTCCACGGATGGTTCAACATGTCCAGACCAGAGAAGGCCTTAAAGATGATCTCTACCTTATCCGAAAAAATTCGCTTACTCCTCACACAGCTCAAGGCTAGGGGGTGTAGTTGCGAGTTTGGGGGAAGCCAGACAGGAAACCGTTTTAAACAGTTCTTCTGCTGAATTTTTAGATAAGTTGATGCGACTAGTGAAGAAACCTTGTATTGCCACTGTCACCATTTTTTTTTTATAAACTAGCAGGCCTTCTTTAAATAGCCTTTTGTCAGTTTCCTTGTACTCTTTGCGCCATACCCTTTCCAGTCTTTTACAGCCAAGTTTATGCTTTCTGAGTTCATCCGAAAACCAAGGAACTCAAGTCAAGTCAAGTCAAATCATTTATATAGCGCGCTACATACCCAGAGGGTCTCAAGGCGCTTGAGGAAGGGTGGGGAATTACTTGTCGAATATCCAGGTTTTAAGTTGCTTTCTGAATGTGAGGTGGTTCTGAGTGAGGCGAAGGTGAGTGGGAAGTGAGTTCCAGGTTTTAGCTGCCAGGTAGGAGAAGGATCTGCCTCCCATGGTGGTTTTGTTGATGCGAGGTACAGTTGCAAGGGCTTGGTTGGAGGATCGTAGGTGGCGGGAGGGGGTGTTGAAGGAAAGTCGTGAGTTGAGGCATTCGGGTCCAAGTTCGTAGAGAGCTTTGTGTGTGTGGGTTAGGAGGAGGAAAGTAATCCTCTTGTTAACGGGGAGCCAGTGGAGGTTTTACGGGTGTCCGGAGATGTGGTCTTTACGCGGGATGTCTAGTATGAGTCTTGCTGAGGCGTTCTGGATGCGTTGAAGTTTTTTCTGGAGTTTTGCGGTGGTACCGGCGTATAGGGTGTTTCCGTAGTCCAGGCGGCTCGTGACCAGTGCGTGGGTGACCGTTTTTCTAGTTTCGGTGGGGATCCAGCGAAATGTTTTTTTGAGCATGCGAAGAATATTGAAGCAAGAAGATGAGACGGCGTTGACTTGTCTGTTCATAGAGAGTGAGGAGTCCAGGATGACACCTAAGTTCCGTGCGTGGTCCGTCGGGATGGGTGCTTTTCCAAGGGCCTCTGGCCACCAAGAGTCATCCCAGGCGGAGGGGGAGGTACCAAGGATGAGGACTTCAGTTTTATCAGAGTTCAGTTTTAGACGGCTGTGCTTCACCCACTCGGCTACTTCTTTCATTCCTTCATGAAGGTTGGTTTTGGCGGTGTTGGGGTCTTTGGTGAGTGAGAGGATCAGTTGAGTGTCATCGGCGTAGGAGATGATGTTGAGGTTGTGTTGACGTGCGAGAGCCGCGAGGGGGCTCATGTATACGTTGAAGAGGGTGGGACTGAGTGAAGATCCTTGTGGCACACCGCAGATGACTTCGGTAGCTTCTGATTTGAATGGTGGAAGGCCTCTCTGAGTTCTTCCGGCAAGGAACGAGGTGATCCATTCCAGTGCTTTTCCTTGGATTCCGATGTTTCTGAGGCGTTCTATTAAGGTGCTATGACAAACTGTATCAAAGGCTGCGGAGAGGTCGAGGAGGATGAGGGCGACTGTGTCTCCATTGTCTAGCAGATTTCGAATGTCGTCTGTTGCTGCGATGAGTGCGGTCTCAGTGCTGTATTTGGCTCGGAAGCCGGACTGTGAAGAGTGGAGGGATTTGTTGGTTTCGAGGAAGGCGGCGAGCTGGTTGTTGACAGCTTTCTCGATGACTTTGGCCGGGAATGGAAGGAGCGAGATGGGGCGGTAGTTTTTGAGTTCGGCGGGGTCAGCTGTGGGTTTCTTCAGCAGGGCGCTCAGTTCGGCATGTTTCCAACTTTCCGGGAAGGTGGCGGAGTTGAGGGAGCAGTTGATGACGTCTCGGAGGTGCGGTGCTATAATGGAGTCTGCTTTGTTAAAGATGTGGTGAGGGCATGGGTCTGTGGGGGATCCTGAGTGGATAGAGTTCATCAGGCGGATGGTGTCCTCAGTGGAGATTGGGTTCCAGTCATTGAGGATGTTCAAGGGGTGTGGGGGTCCAGCAGAGGGTTGGGTGGGTTAGTCTTCGGGTCGGTTGTCGAAGCTGTTGTGGATGTCTGCAATCTTGTTGTGGAAGAATGAGGCTAGGGAGTCGCAGAGGGCTTGAGAGGGGGTGATGTCGTTGGAGTTGGCTGAGGGGTTGGTAAATTCCTTGACGATGTTGAATAATTCCTTGCTGTTGTGGGCGTTGCTATCTAATCGGTCCTTGAAAGCGGCTTTCTTGGCATTCCTTATCAGTTGGTGGTGTATACGGGTGGCGTTTTTGAAGGCGTCCTTGGTGCTGGTGTTTGGGTCTTTTTTCCAGGCCTTCTCAAGGGATCGACAAAGTTTCTTAGATTTCTTAAGATCATCGTTGAACCAGGAGGCCTTCTTGCTGCCTAGTTTGATTTGACGTTTTTTCAATGGTGCTAGGATGTCGGCGCTGTTGGATAGCCATTGGGTGAGGTTAATGGCTGCTTGGTCGGCGTTTGAGCAGTGGGCAGGGGGGTTTTGAAGAAGCGATGAGGAGATCTGGTCGATGGTGATTTTGTTCCAGTTTCTTCGCAGAGTGGGTTGAGGATGGTTGTTGGTTGGGGTCTTGTTGTAGGTAAAGTGAACGCAGCTGTGGTCCGTCCAATGGAGAGTTGTGGTGTGGCTGAAGGAGACATGTTTGCTGGAGGTGAAGATAGGGTCGAGTGTGTGACCTGCGATGTGGGTGGGGGTAGTGACAAGTTGTTTGAGTCCGAGGTTGGCGAGATTGTCCAGAAGGGTGGTGGCGTTGCGGTCGTTATTCTTTTCAAGGTGAAAGTTGAGGTCTCCCAAAAGAATGTAATCCTCGGAGGGGAGGGCGTGTGGGGTGATGAAGTCCGTGATGTCCTCACTGAATTGTGCACGGGGTCCTGGTGGCCTGTAGAAGAGGGTGCCTCTGAGTGTGGTCTTGGGGTCGGTGTGGATCTGAAAGTGAAGGTGTTCAGTGTTGGCGAGATTGACGTCTGAGCTGGTTGAGATGCGGATGGATTTCTTATGGACGATAGCGATGCCTCCTCCTGTTTGGTCGGTACGGTCCTTACGGATGATCTTATAGCCTTCCGGGATGGCAATGGTGATGTCTGGGGCAGAAGAGGTGTTCATCCATGTTTCAGTTAGGAAGGCGACATCTGGAGAGATGGTGTCTAGTAGATTCCAGAGGTCGATGGCGTGTCTGTGGACTGAGCGGGTGTTGAGCAGGATGCATTTTAGCTGGTTGGTGTCAGGTATCTGTTTTGTGTTCGTGGCTGAGAAGTCGTTCTTGGTGCCGTCGAACTTGCAGGAGTAGCAGGAGAAAGGTCCATGGATGTGTCCGGGAGCGGCTTGGACGCAGTTGTGGAGTCGGCCGGGGTTTAGGGCTAAGAGGGTGGAGGCGTCGTATGTAATGCGGGAGGAGTGGGTGATGCGGGGACCAGGGGGACTGGCGCTGGGCGCGGTCAAGGCGCGGACGGGCGTAGACGGGCTTACCTTTGGCGCACCTTCGGCGCACATGGGGCGCGACCGCTGCGCGTGGACGCTGCACGCAAATACTCCTGTCGTATATGGTGGTGTGGGGGGGAGGGGCGAGGGCGGGTCAGCTGGGAAGGCGGGAGCGGGGTGGAGACTAGGGCAGTGCGACCAACAACAACAACAACAAAATGGCCGGCGGCCTTACAGGATCGATCAGCTGCCCTGTAACTGCAGAAATCGAAGGTATCCTGAGTGACACACAGCGCAAAGTGGCAGATAAAATGTGATGCCAGGCAGGCAGCGGTGGCCAGGGCAAGCAGCGGAGCAGCGCTGAATGATTAAATGAAAGCCAATCAATGATAATAATAAATAACAATAATAATAGCGCGATGCAGTCAAGTCAAGGCAGTGTCAATCAGCAATACAGTGGCAGCCAGAGCAAGCAGTGGAGCTGCGTAACGATACCAACAGAGAGGCGAGGCGGGTCAGGGAGCAGCGTGGGGAGCGGCCGTGTCTGCAGGGAGCAGGACGGTCACAGCGCGTTAGGGTCAGAGTGCGGAGGTAGTGCTTAGTGGGAGGGCGGGTCAGCTGGGAAGGCGGGAGCGGGGTGGAGACTAGGGCAGTGCGACCAACAACAACAACAACAAAATGGCCGGCGGCCTTACAGGATCGATCAGCTGCCCTGTAACTGCAGAAATCTAAGGTATCCTGAGTGACACACAGCGCAAAGCGGCAGATAAAATGTGATGCCAGGCAGGCAGCGGTGGCCAGGGCAAGCAGCGGAGCAGCGCTGAATGATTAAATGAAAGCCAATCAATGATAATAATAAATAACAATAATAATAGCGCGATGCAGTCAAGTCAAGGCAGTGTCAATCAGCAATGCAGTGACAGCCAGAGCAAGCAGCGGAGCTGCGTAACGATACTGAGGGCTGCGACCTGGTGGGAAGGCAGAGTTTGGGAGGGGCAAGAGTGGCACAGGCCTTTTCAATCCATTTTGTATAGACCAGGGCCGCCACCTCCACCTCCAGAGGGAGTACCTTTATAGATGAAGTCAGAAGGTCATCCACAACTGTCCCATCTATTTTATCCCAGGCCCTAAGGGTCTTGGCAGATTTAGGCATTCGATCAGGCCTCTGCGGCATTGCCACCAACATGGTAAACAGTACGGCGGCATGGTCTGACCAAGTAACTGGTATTGTGTTTGTAAATTCTAAGGCTGGATGATTAGAGAAGATCCCATCTAAGGTTTGGCCTGCCTTGTGAGAAGGTCCCTTCACCAATTGCTTTAAGTCAGCACCATCCACATCAGATCGATTAGTACTCTAGTATCCGTGTCCATAAGGTTTTCCAAATGGAAATTAAAATCCCCTAACACTGTGAAGGCCTTGGCACACAAACTCTCCTCCAATATGCTTCCCACTGAGCTCAGAAAAGTATTTTTAGGACCCGGAGGTCTATATACTAAGCATCCTCTGAAGGAATGACGATTAAAAAGAGTAAAATTAAAAGCCAGCACTTCACACGTCTCCATGACTAATGGTTAAAAATTGACATTTAGGGAGTTGTGGTATATTACTGCCAAACCCCCCCCTTTCTTCTGAGGCCTCTCTAATGTAAAAGTGAGATAACCTGGCGGGGTGGCTTTAACTAAATCGGGACCAGAGGCCGCATCAGTCCATGATTCAGTGACAAAAGCAATTGTAATGTCTCCATCCTGCATTAGCTCAGCACAATCCAGGCTGTGTTTCACCAGAGATCTGGCGTTCAGAAAGAGGCAGTTAAGATTTTGCATTATTTCCCCAACTCCCTCTTCATTGGCTTTAAGCAAAGCATGGATGGGTGCATTAGGATTGCGGGAATGGGCCTCTTGCAGGCTGGGCAAGTAAAAAGACTTGTCATTGAGCCCTTATCCAGTTCCAAACAGATGCAGTTTCTTTCCCTCCCAGCATCGTTAAGCCTTTTAAGTGTATGCATCATAGATGATATTAGAAGGCCTCCACGAGAGCCACGACCAGGGGCCCTGGCGTTAGGCGGGGCCAGGCACGGACCGGCGCAGACTGGCTTGCCTTAGGCACGCCTTTGGAGCGCCAGTGGCGCGCCCGCTGCACGCTCGTGCCAGGCCTGTTTTTAACTAGTTCTGGGGTGGAGGTCTAGAGCGCTGACCCTGGACCACCTCAAGATGGCGTCCGTCCGGGTAAATACACACCCGAGGTCCTTCACCCTTCAAGCCTCAGGAGCAAAGTGAGACCGGCTTAATAGCGCACAGCTCAAGTATATTTTAAAAACATATTATGCTTAATTAAAACAAAATATAAATTCTAAGATCCGGAGATGTCATGAAATGTGCAAATTTTAAATCGATTAAATCAGCTGTTAGAAGCTAACCTCTCCTGGCTCAAGCCTCAGGAGCATATGGTGGTAGGCAAATCTAATATTAGCGTCATTACTGTTAAGGTATGTTACAAATTCTGTTAGCCTCTCAATGTTGCCTGTCCAAATTAGGAGGCTGTCGTAAATGTATCTGCCCCAGAAAAGAATGGAGTTGCTCCAATGACTGCCTTTAGAGCCCCAAATCCAGCTCTCCTCCTACCACCCCATTAAAAGATTGGGGTATGAAGAGGAAGATTTAGAGCCCATAGCTACTCCACGTATCTGTTTATACCATGCCCCTTTGAAGATAAACACATTGTTCTTAAGAATCATTTGTGTCATGTCTATTAATATTTCCGTATGTTCCCAGAGGCTAGCCGGGCGAGAGTTAAGTGTGCACCTAAATGCCAGTAGGCCCCGGTCATGTTGGATGCTTGTATACAGGGCAGTGACATCCAGAGTAACTAGTCATAGTATTCTCCCAAGTAATATCTGCCGGCGTACTGAGTATGTGTTTCATGTCTCTGATGTAAGAGGATAGGTTAGCTATCAACGGCTGGAGAAATAAATCGACATACTCAGATAGTTTCTCTGTGGGTCCACCAATTCCAGACACAATGGGTCTGCCTTGTGGGAAAGGGAGATTTGTATGCACTTTAGATTGTGTATACAGGCATGGGTGTCAAAGGTGTTATACTTTGAGGGAAGTGTACTCATTAAAGTCTTAAGAGACATAGATTGTGCCAACCTTTAAGTTTCTGATTGATGAGACTAGTCAGTGTCCAGATGGGGATCGAGGCTAGTTTCTCATAGCAATCTGTATCATTGAAAAATCCTAATTTTAAGACTTTCGGTATTCACAAAAGGCAATTAGGATTCCTAAAGTAAGGAATCCTAACTTTACTACTCCTAAACGGAGAAAAACCCTAACTTTAAGACTTTTAGTATTCACAGAAGGAATTTAGGAGTCCTAAAGTTAGGAATCCTAACTTCTGTGAATACCGAAATGAGTAAATGCCTTGTGTGAATACCAAAATGAGTAAGTGCCTTCTGTGAATACCAAAATGGTAGTAAGTTTAGGATTTTGTTCTAAGTTAGTTCTGTGAATCGGGCCCCTAATGTCTATGACACCAATCAATCAAGCTTGAAACCAGACCGAGTTTTAGTATTGAATCTTTATTTATTGCAGTCCTTAATGCGATATAATTTTGTCTTGACAAAGGAGACTTCGCTATTTTGAGCGTTCTGACCTGCCTGCTGCTTTCAACATGGTCTCCCACCACATTCTCATGCAAAGGCTGGAGAATGTGGGTTTAGAAGGCCATGCCGTAGATTGTTTCGATCCTTCCATTCCAAGCAGTTCCTTTCGCCCGACTCAGATTTAAAAAACCTTCCAGATGATGTCTGTCAAGGCTCTATATTGAGCTGCACCCTTTTCATTAAACTTTATGTGGCCCCTTTTGCTGCAATAATCTACTCATTTGTAGTCACATTCTTTGTTTACGCGGGTAAAACTCAGCTTATCATCAAGCTGGAAGGTGATCTCTCAGCACTCAAGCCAGTTTTAGAAATAGAATGACTGAAATCGCTAAATAGATGCCAGGTAACTCTTTGACCACAAGCTCATCCAAAACACAAGGTTGTTTTTTTGGAGATGAATCAGTTTGGGACATGGACTGATGACCTACCCTCTTTGGCCACCCACTGCACCCTTTCCACAGCTTCATGGAATTTTGCCATCATTTTCAACACAAGCTTATCTTTCCAGGAGCATATTTCTACATTAGTTTCTTCCTACATGATCCTACTTAGATTTCTTGGGAAAGTTCTTGCTTTCATACCTAAAGACTTACTATAATCCAAACTGTGATCTTATCAAGACACTATACCTGCAAATTGGTCTTCCTAGGATGCACACATGGCAAGTTATTAAAAATACAGCAGGGGGGGCGTGGCCAAGATGGCAACCTGATCAGACATCTCTCTGTCAGCTCCCCGGCCCGACCTTGTATTCCCCCCTTTTATAGCAGTATACCCCCCCTGAATTGGCTGATTCCTGCATTGCTGACCCTGGTGAACTGGCGAGGTGTGCTGGTCCGACTCGCAGCAGAGAGGGTGACTGCTGGAACCACTTTCGGAGCCTCCGTGGTAGCGGCTGTCATGGCGGCGGCGGCTTGAAGAGATCCGACGTATCGGAGCCTTGCCCTGCCCCCGACCGGAGTGTGGAAAAGAGCCGCGGGGAGCTCCGGGGCGGAGATCGAGACTCGACATCAGCGATTGGGCCCTGAGGCCTGGGAGCCCGCCGGACGCAGTGACTGGTGGCGGCCCGACCTTCACGGGTGTACTCGGCCTTGGAGCACGACGCTGGTCCCGGGATTGGCCCGGCCACGTGATCCGCCCTGCTGTCCGCCGCCTCCCTTGGGTACGGGCTCCCACAGAGTGCCCGCATGAATGACCGGACTGCGGGGGCACTGGAACTAGACGCTCGGAGGTGACCGGAGTGGAAGCGTCCAGCGTACGAAGGAGGTGAGGAGCGGGACGCCGCGAAAATTGAGCCCCCGGCTTTGGGCCTACCCCTATGCCCATAGGAGTCGCAATTACTGCACGGGCCCAGTGGTCGGACCCCGGGGGGCAGCGAGGGTCACTGTTGTTTGAGGCAGTTCCCCGCTGGTGTGTGCGGCCCCGGGGAGCGGCTGTGAGTGGAGGGGCCTTTGCAGGCTGCCCAGGGGACACTTGAAATCCAGGCCCCGGCTTGGGGCCTAGTGCAACGTCGACAGAGGCGGGCCCTCGACCACCACAGCTAGTAACGAGACTTTCCTTGTGGACCCTTGGACACCTGCGCGCCCTGCTCCCGGAGACCCGGTTGTTGTGGGGCAAGAGAACTTGCTGAGACCCTTGCCTCCCCCTAGAACGCCTCGACCCAGCCCTGTGGAGAGTGCCCCTCCCCCAAATTCTCTACATATTCCGAGCACTACCACTATCACCGCCGGCGGGCTGGATTCAGCAAACGCAGGCAGACCTCTCACGCTTTATCTGGCAGACTGAAGAGGACAGTGTCTACACTGGCTCTGGAGGCCGGGGGGTTGGGGGGTTGGGGATACCAGACCTGCGCAAATATTTTGTAGAAGCACAACTACGCTATCTAGTTTAATGGAGCAAATGGGAGTCGGACAAGCACCGGCTCTTTCAGAACCAGGGGGTGGCAGGGCTCCCGCTCCAGGAAATTCCCTTTCTACGCAAGGCTCACCGGCCAGCCAACCTGTAGGCTTCCTTTGTTACAAGGGTACCACTGAAGGCTTGGGATGCCACCAATGCTGCACATGAGCTCACCACTTATCCCTCATTACCCCCAGGCCCCTACGTCCTCGACACCTTCCATACAAATGAGATGTTTACTATCTCTGACAGAAAAAAGAAAAAGAAGGAATGCTGGACCTACCCTCCCCCTCCCGCCGGGAGTACATAAGGGTACATGTCCCAGCATTCCCTCTGTTTCTTTTTTCTGTCATTCTGACAGGGATTGCTGTGGCGCGTGGAGCTTGGAATCGGCTCCTGCGCCGAACTTACCTCCGCTGGGGCTTCGTTGTCCTCGGCGGCTTGGATGGCCTCTCCCTCCCTGCCGGGCTTGGGGGGAGTGGCGCGGGCTGCTTCTGACGCTCCTCTGGGCCGCGCGTGGATGTTGGACCGCGTGGGCCTCGCGTCTGCCCGATGGCCGCCCCTCCTGCCTGCCGGGCTTGTTAAGGGGCGCGGCCGCCTTCGTGTCTTGGGTTGGCTGGTTTGGGGATGCCTTCCTGTGATGACGCTGCCTGACTTCCGGTTGGGACATGGTCAGGCGCTTCTGCCCGGTCGTTTTTTTCCCGGATATAAAACGGGGGCAGCTGGTGAGTACCGCGTAGCGGTGTTTCTTTCCTGTGCTGTTTGCTGGTTGCTACTGCCTCCTGTGTTGTTCCTTGCTGTACAGGATGGGGAAAAGTTCGAGGAAGAGGCGTCACAGGGAGAGGTCCTCCTCTTCTTCTTCTTCTTCCAGTGTCTCACGTTCTCCTTCTCCTGCCCGGTCCAGACGCCGTGGTGGGGGTGGGGATGCGCGCTTGAAGCGCTTGATCAGGGAGACCCTTTCAGAAATGGGTTCTGTTGGTGCCGGACGCAAGGTGCCTGCTGCGGCTTCGGGTGCTTCTGCTTCTTCTGGTGACGAGTCGACTGGGGCTGGGGACTCTGAGCTGAAGGGGAAGTATATTGAAAAGGACGCTCTTCCTGGTATCCTGATGCACGTGAAGCAGAATATGGGCTTTGCTGATGACGCTGTTCCCAGTACTTCGGGGGGTTCTTTGCTCCGCCAATTCCAGAGTTCTGCCGCGGTGGATGTTCCTGTTCATCCCTTTATTAAGGATGTCCTGAAGAGGGAGTGGGCTGATCCGGATCGCATTATGGTTCCACGTTTTATGGCCCGTCTTTACCCCCTCCGGGATATGGCTACGGATCTTCCTGATTCGATCCCCATTGACTCCTTTGTTGCGAGTTTGGTGGGTCGCACTTCTTTATCTGAGGACGCTGTGCTGAAGGACCCTGTGGATAAGAAGGCTGACGGGGCTCTGAGGAAGGTTTATTCTGGCTCTCATCTGGCCTTGAGGGCCGGTGTTTATGGTACTTATTTGTCGCAGTCTCTGCTGTCGGACATTAAGTCGCTATACCAGTCAATGGACGATGCCACAGACTGTTCAGGTCTTCTTGAACACATTGAGCGGCAGGTTGAACTTCTGTCCGATGTGTCTTTTGATGTGGTGCGAGCTGCTGCTCTTTCTGGTGGGGCCTGTGTGGCGGCTCGTCGCAGTCTTGTTCTTAAGGACTGGAAGACAGACTCTGCGCAGAAGGCTTGTGCCTTGCGTTTGCCCTTTCAGGGTTCTATGCTGTTTGGGGGGGAGTTGGAGACCAAACTGCACAAGCTGTTTAAGGAAAAGAAACATTCTTCTTCTTTTAAGGGTTCTGCTTCTGCTCCTGCTTCTTCTGCCCCCTCTAAGTCTAAATCTTTCTTTCGGCCTTCCTTTCGTGGGAAGTTTGGGAAGGGCCGTGGGAGGTTTTCTTCTGGCGGGGGTCGGGACCGTAAGGCTAGGTCTCCTCCTCCCCCGAAACCTCGCTCCTGACTCTTGGGCTGTGGTTCCCGGGTTGTTGGTAGGAGGGAGGCTGCGCTTCTTCCTAGATGCCTGGGTTCAGTCATGTTCAGACGCTTGGGTGTTGGATGTTCTGCGGGAGGGTTACGAGGTAAAGTTTTCTGTTCCCCCTCCAGATTCCGGCCTCCGCCCGACTCCCTGGCCTGCTTGCCGGTCCAGGAGGGCCCACCTGGTTCAAGGGGTGGAGGATCTTCTTCGGAAGGGCGCTATTCAGGCAGTTCCTCCTTCGGAGGTGGGGTCGGGCTTCTATTCCCTGATTTTTCTGGTGCCCAAGAATACCGGGGGTTTCCGCCTGGTCCTGGATTTGAGGGTCATGAACCGGTGGGTGTTGCGGATTCCCTTCCGCATGGAGACCTTGCAGCGGATCGTTCCTTTGGTACTGCCGGGTCACTTCATGTGTACCCTGGATCTGCAGGACGCCTATTACCATGTTCCGGTGCATCCCAGGTCCCGTCGGTTCCTGAGATTTTGTGTTCAGGGGTGCCACTTTCAGTTCCAGGTTTTGCCCTTCGGCCTTCGCTCTGCCCCGAGGGTTTTTACGAAGGTTGTCGCCCCCTTGGTTGCCTGGCTTCATCTCCGGGGGGTGATGGTGTATCCCTATTTAGACGATTGGTTAATCCATGCTCCCTCTCGGGACCTGTTGTTGGAGGCGAGAGAGTTGGTGTTCTCGGGGTTGCGGCGGCACGGGTTTCTGCTCAATCTGCCGAAGTGCCGACTGACTCCTTTGCAGGATCTGGTGTTCATTGGGGCTCGGTTTCGCACGGACCTCAACCGTGTGTTCCTGCCGGATCCTCGGGTTGTGACCCTGTTGTCCCTTGCTCGAAGATTCCGGGCGGGGGGTTCCTTTCGAGTACGCCTCTGGTTGCGTCTTATGGGTCTGATGGCGGCGACTGCCTTTACGGTGGCTTGGGCTCGGTTTCACCTCCGCCCCTTGTGGTGCTACCTTCTGTCTCTCTGGGATCCGTTGTCCCGCGATTGGGACTGTCTGGTGCCCGTGTCTCCTGTAGTTCTGCCTGCTCTGCTTTGGTGGTCGGATCCGGTCCATCTGTCTCAGGGGCTCCCCTTGCAGCCATCTCCGTCGCTGGTCTTGACGACGGATGCCAGCGCTTTGGGGTGGGGGGCGACCTTGGGTTCTCAGTCCCTTCAGGGTCGCTGGTCCCGGCTGGAGAGTCGCAGGTCTTCCAACTGGAGGGAGTTGACTGCTGTGTCCCGTGCCGTGATGGGTTTTCGGGTGTGTTTGCTGGGCAAGAACGTCCTGGTGAGGTCGGACAATATGGTGTCGGTGGTCTATCTCAACCATCAAGGGGGGATTCATTCGGCTTCCTTGAATGCAGTGGTGGTTCCTTTGTTTTGTTGGGCGGAGGGTCATCTGCTGTCTCTGACTGCGATTCATATCAAGGGAGTGGACAACTGTGCGGCGGATGTCCTGAGTCGCTGCTTTCCGGCTCCTCTGGAGTTGTCTCTCACCCGGGTTGCGTTTCGGCTTGTGTGCGGGAAGTTTGGGCGTCCCTTTCTGGACCTCTTTGCCTCCCGGCTGAATGCGCAGCTTCCACGCTTCTGCTCCAGGTTTCGGCAGGAGGGTTGTTGGGGGGTGGATGCCCTGTCGGTTCCCTGGCCGTCCCGCCTGCTCTATGCCTTTCCCCCCCTGGCGCTGATTCCCAGGTTTCTGTCCCGTCTGTGTCTGGAGGATCGGGAGGTGGTTGTGGTTCTGCCCTTTTGGCCTCGGAGGTCTTGGTTTCCGACGGTTCGTCTTCTGGCTGTGCGGGGCCCTTGGTTCCTCCCTCTGTCCCCGTCTCCCCTGCGGTCCTCCCCGCCCCTGTCTCTTCTCCGCTTGCGGCTTTTGGTGTGGAGGTTGAGAGGCAGGGGTGGCGGCGGCGCGGGTTCCCGGAGCATTTAGCTGCTGCCATCCAGGGTTCCCGTAGGCCTTCTACTCTCCTGTCGTATGATCGCCACTGGGGTAACTTCAGTCGTTGGCGTTCGGCCTTGGACCTTTCCCCTTTGCACTGTTCTTTACAGGCGGTGCTTCAGTTTTTGTGGGAGGGTTTTGAGAAGGGTTGGGCTGTGCCCAGTGGGCGGCTGTCCGGGCTTTTCGTTCCCCGTGGGGTAATCTTTCTGATGATGAGGACTTGGTCTCCAGGCTGCTCCGCGGTTTTTCTCTTTCTCGTCCGGTTTCCCGGCCTTCCTTTCCCCTGTGGGATTTGCCCTTGGTCCTTCGGGCCTTGATTGGTCCTCCATTTGAACCTTTGTCGGAGGTGGATTTGAAGTTTGTGACCTTGAAGGTTGTGTTCTTGGTGGCCATCACGTCTGCCCGGCGCCTTGGCGAGTTGGGGGCCTTCATGTCTCGGGAGCCTTTCCTGTCCTTTTCGGAGGGCGGGGTGGTGCTCCGCCTTGATTCCTCCTTCGTGCCTAAGGTCGCTTCTCAATTTCACCGGTCCCAGGAGTTGGTCTTGCCTGAGTTGGGTTCTGTTCTGGATTCCCCGGGTGGTCCCTGTTGGTCCTTGTTGGATGTGTGCGTGTTTATCTTGAGCGCACGGCGGCTATTAGGTTGACTGACTCTCTGTTTGTCTCTTTTGGGGCTGCTTGCCGTGGGCGTAAGGCTTCGTCTGTGTCCATTGGTCGCTGGCTGAAGCAGGTCATTTCCTTGGCCTATTCTCTTTCTGGGTCCCCTCCTCCTGTGGGTGTTCAGGGTCGATCTACGAGGGGGGTGGCGGCCTCCTGGGCTGAGATCCGGGGTGTCCCTCTTTCCGAGATTTGTAGGGCGGCCACTTGGGCCTCTTCCAATACTTTCATCAGGCATTACCGTCTCCTCAATTTGCTGGGTGATGAGGGCGGTTTTGCTTCGGGGGTGTTGGGTTGTGTTTGCCCGTGATTTCTGTTCTGTGCTCAATAAATGCCTGTTTTTTTGCTGTACAGGTTGTTTGTTGTGTTTTGTGGGATGAATGCCGGAGTTTGCTTTGGTATGTCTCATTTGTATGGAAGGTGTCGAGGACGTAGGGACCTGGGGGTAATGTCCTATTACTTCGGGTAATCTTCATTACTCCGGGTCCCGTAGTCCTCAACACCTTCATGACTTCCCTCCCTCCCGCCCTGTTTGCCGGCCTTCATCCTTTGGCTTGGTATTTCAGAGGGAATGCTGGGACATGTACCCTTATGTACTCCCGGCGGGAGGGGGAGGGTAGGTCCAGCATTCCTTCTTTTTCTTTTTTCTGTCAGAGATAGTAAACATCTCATTTGTATGGAAGGTGTCGAGGACTACGGGACCCGGAGTAATGAAGATTACCCGAAGTAATAGGACATCACTTACTCCCCTGGTCGGTAACCCGGATTTCACCCCGGGGCTAGAACAGGAGGCTTTTACACATTGGCGACCAGCGGGGTGTCCTGTTCTCTACCATATATATGGTCCAGATGGCGTCCTTCCCTTCTCACTCTTTAAACAAGAATACTCAATGCCAGAGACGGAACGGCTGCGCTACATGCAGGTCCGCCATTGGGCATTACACCCACAAGTGCGAGAAACAGCGGACTTGTCCCACACTTCGGACGCCAAGTTGATATCTGATCTTTACAAATTCTTGCAACCACCACCCACACACCTTCATAACCCAGGCAGGGAACGCTGGGAACGGGAACTGGGTAGGACACTGAGCTGTAAGGATTGGGATCAAATCTCATATAGAGCCCGACACTCAGCATACCACACGGGGCTCACGTAGACATTTACCAAGGTATCTACCTACTGGTACTATACCCCAGAACAGATACAAGAAATGGACCGCAGCAGACCCAACACTTGTTGGCAGGAATGTGGGCACATAGGCACACTATCAAACATTTTATGGGACTGCCCGCTTTTACACTCCTACTGGAAACAGGTGCTGGATGACATTGACACTCACTTTCGGACTGAACTACCTCGCTTCCCTGCCTATGTTCTACTGGGGCTTCCCAACCGTCTAATGTACCCCCTGCGCTCACGTAGGGCACAGCAGATCGCTATAGCCCTGGGCTCAGCGGTGCAGAACATCCTTATACACTGACGCACTACTACTGTCCCTTCCCTTATTGGGTGGTTGCATAGACTGTGGCACGTGCTGGGAATGGAGAAGTTGTCCCTTACCCTCGCTGGAGATATAGACCAGTTTGATGAACTTTGGCAGCCGTTCCACTCTTTGTTAGCCACTGAATTTAGAGAAATCACCTGCCCGAAATATCTCTGCCTATTACGGCTTACTACATCCGATGGGAAAGACCCCGGAACGGATCCGAAGTAGGTGGTTCCTCCTTGACGGGGAAAAGGTGAACAGGAGTGAGATTAACCTGAGCACTGGACGGAGGGAGGGGGGACGGGAGGGGTTGGGGATTGGGAAGTTTACAGGGAGGGGAGTTTCTAGAGGGAGTTGTTTTCCTTTTTGCAGCACTGCCTATACCAGCTTCATATTATGGATTGGATTGCTATTGGACTGTCATCAGGAGGGCCTCTGCGCCGCACAAGGGCCTCGGCCCTTTGCAAATCCATCTCAACTATGCAATGTATGTTTTGACTCTTTGTACTGCTTCCATAATAATGATTTAATCCTAAAAATACAGCAGTTTGTCTGCTGGTAGGAATCAAGAAATCAACCTCACATCTCTTACCAGAAGTCCAAGATACATTTTCACAACCTTGTGCTTTTGGTTTCGGGTTCTGATAAATCAGGGTACATCCTATCTTCAAAGATGTACCCGAAATATATGACACTGTTGTCTTTGAGATCTGCTTCACCCAATCTCCTTTTTGTCCCCATGTCAGGAGAGCAAAAGCCGGCAAACATTCTTTCCAAATTCTCAATCTGGAAAGGTTCCCTTTCTCAAATCAATATCCCATTACTTGCCATTCAGAAAGCACTTGAAGGTGTAGCTGTTTTCTCTCTAACGTTTCTGCCCTGCAGACCATCTGGTGTTTCCCCAGTTCCCAGCACCAGGACACTTCTGGGGATCAGAATGCTCTAAATCAATCATTAGTTCCATCATGAAATTATGGGGCATACATATGAGGAAGTGGCGGAGTGAGGCGTTAGCCACTTCAGAAACGCAAGACTGCACCATATTTACAATGATATAATGCAGCCTTGCGTATCCCCCTGCACTGGCGCTACACTTAGCAGTGTAGCCACAATGCAGGCACCGAGTGTCTATGTGCAGGGAAGGATTGTTTATGGAAAAAGCAAAAACGAAGAGAAATAATGCATTTCTCCCTGTTTAGGCAGCTTAAGACCAGGTTTTCTCTGGTCTTAATTGTGGTGCAGCGTCCTATCTAAGCTACCCTTGTACATAGGGGGCAGCGTCAAAATCAATGGGTGTTGCGGTGCCCATCGCAACACCCACTGCCCACCCCTTTCACGCTAACCATAGCGTGAAAGGGGGCCTTATTTACAAGGCAGCGTTAAGCCACACTGCCTTGTAAATAAGGCAATGCCCCTATCACCACCACAACATCGGAAAAAGTGACGTTATAGTGGCGAGATGGGCTTGTACATGAGCTTACAATAAGACAAATCTTTTGGGGCACATTTACAAGCCCCTTGCGTCACTTTTACGCCGCCGTTGCGTCACTTTTGTGAAGCAGCGGCGGCATAAACAATGCGCCACTAATCAACATATTTACAATGTGACGCATCTAGTGAGATAAAGCCCTGCGCTACATTATACCTGCGTCAGGTATAATGTATGCAGGCTGGGCGTTCTGTCGCAAGGAAACCCGGTAAAGTGACGCAGTGAAATCTACAAGATTTCACTGAGTCACTTTTACGACCCTGCTCCGTCAAAACCCTGCGCCTGCTTGTAGCAGGAGTAAGGAGTGACGCAGCATAGCAAGTATAGGGTGCCACTGAGCAGTGCAGGAGTTGCGTCGCGCTTGTGACACAACTCCAGCACTGCGTCATCTTTAAGCATTGTGCGCTATACAAGTATCAATTTACATTTAAATGCTGTCTATCCATAGTAGCACAAGGGTAGTTTTGCGTGACGCATTTTTCTTGGCACATCGCTACTAATTTGCAGGGATGCCCCAGAAGTTATACATTTGCCCCTTAGTGTACATATGTATAGCAGTTAACACTAAGTTATATTATGTGATGTAATGTTAGAAAGTTCTTGAGCCGTTGGAAGCCTTAGAGGGAATAATGGGCCATATATAGCACTGCCACCACAAACTAGGCCTTTTGCACATCAAATGGTGTGCGAATGGGAATACAAATTGCAGTGCAACCAGCATACTAATAGATCACATTGCAAAGTGTCCATTGGCAGGAGGTTGCAAATTTGCTTTCCTAGATTGCAAACAATGTTTTTAAATGTAGCCAATCCATTTAAGGGACAGATTGTGAGTTTTGTTTGTTTAGAAATAAATGACCCACTCCCCCGATGCTTCTCACGCAGTTGCCAAAGGGGAAGCTGTTCCCAGGAGATAGATTCCACTTTGCGAATCAGTTACAAGACCAACTCGATAGTTGGAAAATGTTCAGTGGTTACAAATGCACTTATGATCACAAACTGTTGATACCTTTGTTCCTGAATCAGAAAGTTGAAGGGGATGATCCATGTGAGAAAACTCATTTTGCCACGGCCCCCCATATGGGCTGTCTTTTTTTGCTGGCTTTAAGACTGCAATGTACCACTGCTTTATGATAGTAAAACACTTGCATCCAACGTGCAGCAAATGCAAAATGTGCTGTAGACTGGAAGTCTCTGTTTGACCTATTATCTTCTCAACAAGTCCATTGTTAACTGTGCGTAAAATGCACCTGTAGCAGAATCATATGTGGACTGTAGTTTGTAATTACATTACCACATACATGACAAAAGCATATTTGTCAGGAGCACCACCTTGCTCTGACTGGTCTGCAGTTTAAATGCCCTGCAAAATCTCTCAGCTAAGAAAAATGCCTTTTCCATGTAGCAAAATATTTTTTGTATATATTCACGTCACCTCTAAAGTGTGCCTTGTAAGCACAAGGGGCAGTATGCTAATAGGGCAAAAATTGTCCTCTCACAGTGAATCTTCATCCGACTTGGCCTAGAAGGGATTTAACTCTTTATTTCCCTTATGCTTCTGGTAAAATTCTATAAAAAGGGTTCAAAATTATATTTTACTCACATTTCCAATTGTGGAATCTGAGTTTTTGATAACTTAAATGAAAAGTAAAAAAAATACTTTGTGCTGCCTATGCTAGCCCAGAATTGGACTACACATAGTTTTGCCACTCCAGAGTTGGAATATGCATCCTTAATTGGGAGAGTTCGGGAGACAAGAGCCTGCTCGTAAGCGCTGGAAAACCAGAGGGGTGTTAACTATTGACCGTTTAGCAGGGAATAGCTATAGCTATCTGGGAGTAAACAGGAAAAGCTGGCTTGAAAAATGGCAACTTTAGCAATACCTCTTGTGATATGGAGACGCCAAAGAGAATTTCTCCGTGTCAATCCTTCTTAGACAGCCAGGTTCCAGTCACATAGGGGAAAAACTGTTTAGACTGGTCAATTGGGAAGGAAAATCATCTAAATAGAAGTGTGGCTAACGGCATAAGAGATGCCTTCCAGGTGGCAGAAAGGTTTTGCCAATCGAAATAAGAGGTCCTGAATAGTTTTACAGTTGGGCAAAGAGGAAGTGGATGCAAAAGAAGGCGGGGGACTGTCAGCAAATAGTTCAGATTGGGTGACCAAATTTCTCCAGTTGCTGGCTAGTGCACAGGATAATTCTGTCACCTGAAGCAATAACTTCTCAGAACATTCCGGGGCCTCCCAAGATTCCTCCTGAAGAGTAAAGCCCTGCTGAAAAGAAGAATATGGACTTCTGCTGAAAGATGCCTCACTCAAGGGTTCAAGGACTTCTGAATCCTACTGACACCCAGGGACTAGAAATACTGTCCAATGGTAAAGGGTTGGCCTCCTATGTGTCTGCTTCAGGGACAATAAAAGCAGAAAGAATCCTGACTCCAATATAGTCGAGCTGACCTCAGAGGACTGGACCTCCCCTCCGGAGACCTAACTTGAGAGAGAGGTGAAGTCTGCCTTGAAATGCCAGGGGCTGTACGACTAGCCAGAAGGAACTTCCCCAGTAGTTGGATGAAAATTGGGGCTTAGTAGTTTTTTAAACCTGTGAAGGACCAGGAAAGGGTGTTGAGGCCTTTTTTCCTGTAGAAGTGTGGGAGGGGGGCAAGGGGAGAGAACAGCTACTAGATCAAGGAGGCTTGCACTGTGGCTTACCATCGACATACAGGAGTTCCAGGCAGCCTGAAAGAAAAGAAAGCCAATGGGGTTAGGACGACATAAAAATAGAGGAAGGGTCATACAGGAGAAGCATGAACAAAGACAAAAGACTATGGGGGGAAAAGACAACCAAAGGAATACCTACAAAACAGGCTAAAGACTAATTGATTTACATGAGGAAAAGGAAGTAAACAGCAGTTGTTGAAGGATTGATGAGGACGACGACATGGGAAAGGAGGTATACAGTACAGGGAGCCAAGGGATTCCCACAGCTGGCAAGACCTCACACAGAAGAAGGACAGACAGGGAAAATCCTGTCAAGAGAGGACTGGTGGTGACTACCCACCCACCGGTGAAGCACAATGTCCCGCCAATGTCTGGAGAAGAAATGTTGCCACAACAGGTGGGTGTCTAGTTGCATGGAATGAATGGGGAAATGTACAAGGAAGGTAGTGCATCAAAACGAGGAGGACACAGAACGAATACTTAGGGATAGGAATTTTATATCAATCCACAATTCATGCTATTTCCATTAAAGGAGGATTATAACTTTTTGGAAATGGTTACCTGGTAGTTATGTGTTTTATTCTGGGCAAAGTATTTTTGGGAAATGAAAAACAGGTCTCAGTGTATAGAAATTGGGCATTTTGTATATTTACAGCTGTCCCTACTTAAGCATTAATCCGTTCCTGACTCTGACCTATCGTTATTGGGTAATGGGGCTCAGCCCAGGCCATTTTTCACAAGTCACGAAAAATCCAAGATGAACTTTGACCGAGAAGAGGAGACAACTACTTGAAAGAAACAGGGGAATTAGAAACCAACAGAAGAATAACATATGAAGAGTACGACTAGGAATAAAACAGGAGAAGGAAATATAAAGAGAGAGCGAGACTAATGTTTTTTCTTCATTATTTTCAGTTTGTTCTAACACGTTTTGCTTTTCTGTGAGATGCCCACCAGGAGGAAGATGGGTGGCATGTACCAATAGGACTTCTCATACCTGCAACCAAAAACAAAACGTTTTTTGAGACATGTGTTTTCTGTTAATTTGAGAAAAAAATATATATAATTTGGGGAAAAATAAACCTGTTTAAACGTATTTTGGTATATCTGTTTGTGTTGTGCTTAATTTCACCCTCTCCGTAACAGACCTGGTCTGAGCTACTTACCTTTTTGAAAAAATGGGTTTAGTGGGACTTTACGGTGAAGGTATATGCCTTGCGAAGCTGTGCCTGGACTAACGATTCCAGCCTTGCCCCACTGTATAATTTTGGCTTCCAAAATAGTGACTAAGTCTGAAGGCAAAACCTTGGATTGGGGCAACATGGCATATTAATCTGACCAACAAAGTGACCTTGTGGCTAGGAAATCAGGGTTTGGGCTGCTTGGAGCACTTAGTGCCAAAACCAAAACCTTCAGCACAGACTTGATAACAATACAGCTGACCCTTGCTAGCCATGATCTTGACTCCACCCTCTGGAAGAGTTTCACTTTCATTTCAGGGGCTCAGTTCATAGTTAAAAATTAAGACCTGGATTACCTGCTTAGTGTATCTGACCAATGCTGTATAATTGTTGGCCTCTAATTGTGCAAAGGTTCCAATCAACAATGATCAGTGACTTTTGATTTATGCTTTACTGTTTCTTGTCGCTTTTTGACTAAAAAATGTAAAACATCTTATCTTGGTTCCCCATAATCTATTTTACTTATCTTGTTTTTTTGTGAGGTGAAGTTTGTATTACACTACCACATATATCTGACAAGTATATTTCTCCTAAGAGCACCACTGTGCTCTAACTGGGGTGCAATTTAAATGCCCTAAAAAACACAACAAGAAAAAATCTTTTTTTAATTGTGCCCTATGAACACAAAGGACAGGATGCTAATGTATAACAATAGGGTGCACTTCATAATGAGTTAAGTGTGCTCTCACAGTGAAACCTTTCTCCTGAACAGGCTTAGGTGGGATTACAATCTTTATTGCCTATCTGATCCTGGGAAATGCAATACAAATGCTTCAAAGTATTCCTAAATTGATTTTCAAAATCTGATTTAATGGTAAAATCAGGTATTTGACTAGATTTTACTAAAATATATATTTATACAATACTTTGTTTTTTTACTGCATCTTTTTTATATAAAGCGATTAGCGCCAGGAAAAGTATGTGTTTTTAAATTAAACTTCTGTACATTTTAAATATTTATTCCATCCCCCTCTGGATATTCTGCAATATGTGTATTTTGTTTTTCTTTGATCGATAGTATATTTATATGTATATTATGTTTGCCTCTAAGAAATTGTATGAATTGTCTGTATTATTTGTGCTTTTATGGACATGTTTCTTAAATGTTCCGAATAAAGCTTTATGAAATGAAATACAATACTTCTAGGAGCTTTCAGCCATCACTATTGGTCTGCTATTGTCATTCAAATATTTCTTATACCCACTGTAGTATATAACTTAAGTCATTGGGTCAGCCTACTTCACTGTAAGTGACAGTGTCCTGCCCTTTCCATGGAAGCACATACACACATAGAGTAGTTTGCATTAGTCTATACAGAAAAAGTGGTGACAGTGGTCAGATAAAACAGCTCGCACATCACAAATTTTGGGTACGTACAAGGCCACAATCATTAAGTAACGTGTGCTCAAATGGACATACAACATTATGTCAACCATCTAGCGTTTAACAAATATAAGAAAAGACTTTCGAATATTCAAAACATAACAAAAATTTCCAGAGCACGACATAAATAAAGTGTCATGGTCCGTCAATTCAACAGTACCAAAAGTAACCCTAAAAAAAACACAGAGTTGATAGTGCATTCCTTAGAGTCCAAATGTAAAGACACCATGTAGATCTGTAGTTTCAAAAGCTTTTACTTCTTAAATGTTCTGGATTTTTTTTATTTAGCTTGCATTAGTGCCTAGGCCACTATGGTAGTGTGTGATTTTTAGACTAGGAGATATTTTTGCTTTAGGCCAATTTATTAGATTTAGATTGCTGAGGAACCGACTACTTACTCAACAATAAAGTTTTGCAAACTCCATGAAAAAACAAAGCAACTGTTGATAAAGCCAAAAGACTGTCAGTCCAACATATGGGCTTTGCCATTCTTTGTCCTAAACTGGTTTGGGATTTTTTTGTGTTTTTTACTTTAAAATTGTTAGTACTGCTTGAACTTAATATGCTCTTCTCTGGTGATTTCCTGCTGCTTGTGCTATAACTACCTTGGGTTAAGCAGGGATTCTTTCAGAACTGTGCTTTGAACTAACCAATGTGGATTTATTAACTTGGTAGGGTTACATACCTCTCAATGAATACCCCATTCCTGACACTCCTTTCACATACCCATCTATTTGCAATACGGAAAAGATTGCAAAGGCCCTCTTGCTAGTCAGAATCTTCTGATTAATAAAAGGACCTTTTATATTTTAAAAGGCCCTTTTGTGGTCACACACCCAGTGATTTTGTGAATCGCAGGGTTTGCAGCTGGAAAAGTTCTTTGCACATTTACCCCAATATTCTTTGGAGGATGTGTATAGCCCACTGCAAGTGCTACATGAGTGGTTTGGACTTGCTACCTCTAACCTAGCTCAGGTGAGAGTCATCTGCATGATGACAGATAACCCTGTGGAGAGGGCTCTGTAATATAGGTTGGGTGCTGTAACATTACACCTAGCATGCCTATGTTTTATGTGTGCTTTCTGTATGCTAGAGTGGTGTGCCAAAAATTGTTTTGCCATTCTTGGTATGCAAGGAGCAAACCTGTCTGACCTGTAGGGTAGGGGGGCGTTTGCCTTCTGCCTTTTTAGTAGAGATTTTCCCTGCTAGGTTGAAAATCATCCCATCTTATACTTCCTATTTACTGGTTTTCACCAAGTAGCTGTGGCCTTCTTTTTGACTCTGTCTTGGGTGAATCCACAACACCTTGCTTAGTTCTGGATCATATGATTGAACTCTGTGAGAATGTACCTCTTTTGGCATGGTAACTCCCATTTTTTGTGGACTGTGCACCGGGACACTGCTAACCAGCATGTGCTTTCACCTCTAAAACATGTTGACATTGGTGTACTCCTAATTGGCCTACTTAATTTTCTTATAAAACCATAGGATATGCTGTCCCAGTACACACCCATTGCAGGGACATTTAATTGTCATCTGTGGACTACAGCACTACTGTGCCATCCACTGGTGTAACAACACAAACATGACTCCAGCCCTACCAATGTAGCCTGGCTGCTGCCCTTTGACATATGCAGCTGAAGTGCTGATGTACACCACAGTAGAGGTCACGAACTGAAAACACAATGTTGAGGTGAAAAAGAAGGGTAGTTTAGTCCATGACATATAGCTCCAGCCACTGCACACTCAGCTGTTCCACTAAACTGTCATTTCCATCCCTTTGCTCAACAGTCTACAGCAGCTCTTTCCAACAGTGAACACAGGAGAAGGGTGGAAAGGAGCATACCATTCTGGAATAAATAATTGAAGAATACCACAACAGCCTGACCTGTCAAAATTGCAGTTTTGACAAGAAAAAACTTCCCTTTGAAATATTCTGAAGTCACACCTATGTAGGCATTGTAGGCCACACGGAATCATGCCTGCTATCTTAAAGTAAGTCATGTAGAAACTTAAAGTTAACATGTCCCTACAGTGACTATCACCCAATAGCAAGTTTCATTGTAGAAAGGCTGGTAGACCCATATAGTAACATTAAGAAACAATATCAAATATGAATTCTGCTATCTCATGCTAGAGACTTTCAAGAAAAATTATCAAACAACTATTTCTTAAATTTACTAAAGCCACACCTAATGGTGAAGTCACATTTTTTATACATATTAAGGAAAGGGGACTTTTATAAAGTTACCTTGTTCCCATGTAAAGCTTCTGCGGGCTAATTTGAATCAGCTGCCAACTGTCACCCATCAGATGAGGATGTGTAAATGCTCCCAGAGCAGAGACTGTGGCCTGGGGAGGTGTCTTTGTATTCCAGGTAGAAGACTAGTTGGGCAGTGAACAGTAACTTAATGTATTTCAAAGGGTCCTCCTCTGACACAACCATATGACTTCTGAACAGGCCCCTTCTTTTGCCCTTCAAGTGAGGCAGGCACCAATCGCAGTTGGGGAAAGCTCCCTCCAGAACTGCATTAGAGTGGACACAGAGGAGGAGTTCGCTCATTTCCCTGACACACCTTTGGGTGGGAACACAGGCTCTGAACAAGGGTTTGTCCATCTTTGATGTATTCATTGAGGGGCAATGTAGGATTATTTCCAGTAGGGCATACAGGATTGGGTAGGGTTACCACTGGAAATGTTTACCCCATTGGTTTTGGAGGGAACAGGAGTCGGTCCCACTGGCAAAAGTAGCGCTAGGCATAAATGTGTCACCCCAAGACACCTTCTTCAGAACACTCCGGACCTGTGACAGAACAGGAGAAAGGCTGGACCTACTGTCTTTAACCTGAGAGGAACCCTGAAATATTTGCACTGCCTGGAGTGTTGGGGGGGAGTTGGGTTAGCTAAAAATGATTAGGTTTCTCATACAGCAAATTAGAAAGACAAATTGATACATTTGCACTCTTAAAAGTGGTACTTCAGGACTGCAAATCAGCAGCCACTTTATCCTCTCTATTGAGGTTAAGTGATTGAGCACTTGTACTAAGCATGGGCGAATTTTGCGAATCTCGCGTTCGCGAATTTTGCGGATTTGCGAACTCGCAATCCGCAAAATCCGCGAATTCCCGCGAATTTGCGGATTTTTTTTTGTGTTCGCGCGTGTTTCTGCCAGTTCGCGAGGGTTTTTACAATTTCGCAATTTGCGAACTTACCTGTCGGGTCGCAAGTTTTGCGAACTTGTTGTTTCTACGTGTCCAGCCTGTTTGGGACACTCTTCTTCATCACTGCCACTCTCTGTCACCACTGCCACTCTCTGACTACTCATGCCACCCTCTGGCCCACCCATGCCACCCTCTGTTTCATCACCACACCCTCTGGTTGTCCAGTGTACATTATATTCGGCAAAGCAAAGCACACCTTCCCTGCCTCAAGTGACCTGAATTAATTTGGGGCTGATTAATGTGTCACAGAATATTTTTTTAGCTGGCACCTGCTTCCTTAGTGCTTCCTGATTAGTGATCTTTTGCACTTGCTAAGTGCTTTCATTGTTGCAAAATTAGTTACAACACCTGCCCTGCCCCAACTGACAATAATGAATTAGGGGCTGATTAATGGATTTTAACTTCCAGCCTGGCTCCTGCTTGTCTCCCTTAGCTGTAATTCAGGACCTTTGTGGCATATGTGTAACTATTCTGAGGTTCAGAGCAGGGTCACATAATAGTTGCAACTGGCAACTGAACTCTGGAGGGGCCCCTCAGGAAGCACTACAGGAAATGGCTACTAATGATGAGCCTGAACTTTTGAACCTGGTAAGTAGTTTCAGTTTTGCTAAGATCGTATTTCTGCAATTTAGCACTTACTCGCGGGGTGCGAAGTTGTACTGGCAAGCCGCGAACTCACGCGAACAGTGCGAGCAAGCCATAAAATCCGCTGCTCGCGGATTTGCAGATTTTGCGGGAGATTCGCGGATCTCGCGGATTGCGAATTTACCGAAAATCCGCAAAATCCGCGAGCGAAACGGATTTTCCGCCCATGCTTAACTTGTACTCTGTTTTTGTTATGCGGTTGCAGAATTCTCAGAGAGAGGTCTGAGCCACAACATCCCAAAGCACTCATCTTCAGAAAATTCGTATTAGAAATGAGTCTGGAAACTTGCACAACTCTTTTTCTCTCTATTGCTATGTTAATTTATTTGTCTGTAAAACGGTCAGTTGTCCTTTGGTTATGCCCTGAGTTGTATTGAAAAAACTCAGCCAGAGGCACAGATATAAAAGACAGAGAAATAGGGACCCCAAAGGCAGAGAAATGGGGACATAGGTGTGAGGAGGAAAGAGAGTCAAAGTTAGAAACAAAGGTCGGTCATAGAGGGAAGACTAGCCATATGCACCAAAATGGGGGACTATAGGGAGAAAAGAGAGTCAAAGTGAAAAACAAATCTGACAAAGGAAGAGACAAAGGTCGGTCATAAAGGGAAGACTAGTCATATGCACCAAAATGAGAGACTATAGAAAGACATAGAACCCAAATGCAGAAAAGGTAGAGAGATATCAAAGAGATGTAAAAACGTGTGATAGATAAACATGGGGTCATATAGGAGAGCTTGAGAGAGCGTGAGAGATAACAGAAGAGAGATTGAGATGCGAAGGGAAAATGAGACGCAGATGAGAGCAATATAGTATGGAACACGGGTACTAACTAAACTAATAACTTATTTTTGATATAGTACTTCATACCACACTGTCCGTTTCTAAGGATATTATATGCAAAAATATAATATCCAAAGTATCGACTACTGTTATATCATCCACGTAAGTACTTGTGGAGTTGAGAATAAAACATCTATACTAACCTTGGTAGCATAGTCAGTTGATATTGTAGATGCAGTTTTTAGCATGTCAATCTTTAAAACACAAAATTGTGACATAAAACGGGTTATGAGTCCTGTATATAACAAGAATTATTGTTACATACTGCAATTGGAACAGGGGGCGGTGGTAATGATTCCTCAAGAGAGCAGGGAAAACATACTATGTACAAAAATTGTCATGCCCACACACATGCACACGTTATTTACTATGATTTATTATATATTATACACCGAATGCTTAAAGTTTAGATCCTTCATAGGAGGAGATTTTATAAAATCACATGTTAATTTCATAAAAGTGACTTAGTAGTTTAGTAGATTTTCAATACAGGTTTAGTAAACCTGATGTCATTGGTAGCGCTTTCCACATATTTGCACTAACTATTCCAAAGCATTAGTTGCTTGTGCTATTGTTATGTATAACCTTGTAGTTAACATAAAAATTGGAACTATAGTACTGAGTTTATATTAATCTCTAGGGGGCTGATAGCAACAAAAGTATGCTGGTCGCTTGCTTCTACTGCCTCCGTATGGCCCACTTAGGACTATTTTTAACATTTGTTTTATTGAGTGAATAAGTAATGCAACATATAGAAATTAATGGAAGAACATCTATATCTCTAAGTTTAACCATTGAAGAAGGTATTTCTGAATAATAAATAATGACTGCCTAACATCATTAACATTTTGCGTTAAAAAAGAATACACTGCACTTTACAAAATCATATTTTCCTGTGCTTGGCTTAACTAGGCTCAAACTAGCCCTGTTTAATCCTAACACAAACATGATGTGTGTGTTTACATTTCTCCTTGTATGGCATGTTGCAAAATATGCAATAATGAAATACTCCGTGTTAATATGCTGTTGTTATGCTGTTCTTGAAGAACACCAATGGAAACTTTCCTTACCATTGTAACTGCTCAGTGTCTTATCCTGCCTGTGTCACTGCAAGCCACTTCATGCAAAATCTTGTAATTGTTTGGTGTACTAGATTTGTATTGTCATGGGGACAAATAGGGGTTGTTTATTATTTTAATTAGTTTAATAGTGTTGCACATTGCTGTATTATGATTGGTTGCACCATAAAACATTTATATGAGACTGTTTCTGTGCGTATGGGCCACCAGCCAGGACTCTCCAGCAATCTCTGTCTTGGGCTTTTCTTGCAAGCTGACTCCAGGTGTAACCCATCTCTAAGGCTGAATGCACGGAGATGGGTTATACCAGGATTCAGATTGAAAGGCCAAGGACAGAGATGGCGGGAGATTCCTAGTTGATAACCTATGCCCCAGGAGGGGTAGTAGGCATAAGCAAGTATGTTTCTGTGCATTTTGCTATAAAAGACTCCAACATTTGAGGTGAGTGTGGTGTCTTGGTGTAGAAAATAAACTAGGAAGACACAGCATGTAGGTTCTTTGGATTTATTGTATGCCAAACGAACCACCGCTCCTCTCACTTCGCCTGAGAGGTACCAACTGCCTTTCAGTAGAACCCGAACTCCACCAGCCCCATGACAACAGAAAAGATTCTAGAAGATATGCTTCTAACAAGCATATCTAAATACATTACCTCTTTTTCTTTAAACAAAATAATACAATACAGAACATAAAAAAACAAAAGAAAATAAAACGCAGAAACAATACAGAATTAAAATAACACTGTGAAAATTAAAAAAAAAGTAGCTTCCAGATACAGTATAAAATAGAAATAACAATGTGAAGATTGTTCAACGTAGCTTCCAAGGAAGGCGGGTCACACGTGCAGATCTTCTTATTACAGAATTGTTCATCTCACGTGCAGAAAAATCATTATGTAGAACATTCCCATTAGAAACAACATCATGTAAAATTTGAAGAACCTCTAACTTGAGCACTATTTGAAATTGCATTCTTCAAACCTGAAAGATTAGCATTTTCTCCTTTTATCTTGACAATTTTCCGAACATTCCACCAATGTCCACCTTTGACCATAACCGCACCACCACAAACTTTCTCAACACATTCCGCCTCACCAAATGTGTTGCAACCTTTCTTAACAGATCTAGAATTTTTGATGCGAATCATATCACCAGGCGAAACATCAATTTCTTTTGCAGATTATTTTGAATTGTATCTAACAGCCATTTTATCCTGGGTATCTTTCACACGTGTTTCTAAAGCTGAATTATCTACACTACATGAAATTTTTTTTTGAAACCGTTCTCAACAACCAAGCAGGGTAGAGTGTGGAAGTAGGTAACCTACCTTTGAGGGAAACAAACGGTGCGATTTTAGTATGAGAATGTGGGGTTGTACGATAAAACCACAACATTGATCTTACTGCATTTTCTACATAAAAATTGTTGTTTTTACCCCATTTAATGCACTCCACAATCACACGGTTCATTCTCTTAACCAGACCATTTGTTTGAGGATGTCCAACTGAACTCCTCAAATGTTTCACCCCTGATTCGGACAAGAAAATGCTCATCTCCTGATGAACAAATTGAACACCATTATCCGAAACTAAAGCTTCAGGAAACCCTTCCCGCATAAAAATTTCTCTAAGAAATAAAATGGCACTGTTGGCTGTAGGATTCGGACAAAACTTTACTTCTGGCCAATTGCTGTGAAAATCCATTAAAACAAAAGCAAAACGAAGATGATGTGGAAGAAAATTGAAAGGTCCTACTAAATCTATACCCACTTTCAGCCAGGGTTTAGAAGGAAAAGATATAGGTTGAAGAGGAGGAGTAATGATTTTCAAACCCTTTTCTGCTCCACTGCAAACAACACACTCCTTGACTCTTTCATCTACATCCCTATCCATGGATGGCCACCAATAATGTAGTCTCAGTCTCTTCTTTGTCATGGTAACTCCAAGATGACCATCATGCGCACAATCTATTAATTTAATACGTAACTTGATTGGAGGAATACACCTGCCTTCTCTCATGACGAACACCATCTTCAATAGATAATTCTTCTGCAACCTTCAAAGTTTGAATATTGAATGGCACACTCCTCTTTTTAGGCCAACCACCCACAATGTATTCTTTGACTTTGATAAGAGTAGAATCCTCATTCACAGCTTCTTCCCACTCAATCTCACTGCATGCCACATTCTCAACAGCATCAATTACAGCTTTATCCTCATCCACATCCAATGGTTCATTTTCTTCCAATGGAAGCCTGGAAAGCATATCAGCCGTAAAATTCTCTTTTCCAGGAATATGTTTAGTTACAAAGTCATATTGAAAAAGTTTGGTAGTGAGGCGCTCAATACGAGGGGTAGCATACTTAAGTTGATCACCACCTAAAATATAAACCAAAGGTTTGTGATCCGTCTGAATAACAAACTTTCTTCCCCAGATATAGGTCCTGAACTTCTCACATGCCCAATAACAGGCTAATAATTCCTTTTCAATGACCGAATAGTTAAATTCAGGATCTCTTAACACCGTAGAAGCATAACTGATAGTGACTTCTTTCTCGCCAGATTTCTGGGTAAGCACCGCCCCTAACCCATAATTATTTGCATCTAAAGTGATAGTACAACTTACATTGGGATTATAAACCTTTAAGGTTTTAGCATTGATCATTTCAGACTTAACTAAATCAAATGTCTGCTAACAATTCTCATCCCACACAAAAGTGACATTGGATCTGAGCATGTTTGAAAGAACCTTCATTTTGCTAGCATAATCAAGAATGAATCGTGAATAAAATTCACATAAGCCCAAAAACGAACGTAGCTCATCTTTATTCTTGGGAGAGGACATTCCACTGCAGCTTTTATTAGGCCAGGTCTGGGGCATACACCATCTCCTGAAACCAAGTGTCCTAAAATCTCAATCTCTCTTTTCCAAAACTCACATTTGTTCTTCTTGACTACAATCCCTTTCTCCTCAAACATCTTAAGAACCAACTTGAGAGTAATATCACGTTGCTCTAAATACTTATTAAAAATCAGCACATCATCTTGAAAGATGACCACTCCCTTAATATTCTTAAGAACATACTGCATAACCCTTTGAAAAACCGAGGCTGCCGAAGCAAGCCCGAAAGGCATTCTGCAAAATTGAAATGTCCCAAAGGGTGAATTGAAGGCAGTGTAGTGTCTTGACTCATCATCCAATAGGTATGCTGAAGCTAAATCAATCTTCGAAAACCACTGAGCATCTCTCAATTCTTCAAGTAAGTCCCCTATTTTAGGAAGCGGTTGAGCATCCACCCAAATTTCTTTATTAAGACTCCTGAGATCAATGCATAAGGGAATCTCGCCATTCCTTTTTCGTGCGACCACTAAGGGACTAAGCCACAAACTTGACTCCACAGGTTCAATAATTCAATTTTTCTCCAATTCTGCCTTGAGATCTGCCCTTAAACTAAAAGGAACTGACCTAACCTTGTGTTTCACCGGCACAGCATTAGTCTTGACTTCGATCCTATGTTTAAACCCAGCAATTTTACCCAGAGAATCAGAAAAAACTCCAGGAAACTCCTTCTCCAGACACAATGGATCAGGCATATCCTGTACCACTAAAAATTGTTCACTAGCCCCTGGTCTCAAGACCATGTCAAAAAGCCCCTGAGGGTAGAAACCTAATATGTTCAGACCACGTACTGCTACATAAATTTTGCCATGTATTTTACTTCCCTTAAATTCCAAAACGTCATCTTTGTAAACTTCTAAATCAATTTTGCGTCCTTCATTGGAAACAGGTGCTCTATCCGGAGGCAGAACAATTTTCTTTCTTCCCAAGATTCCTTGAATAAGTCATAGGTAATCATAGTTATCCTAGCTCCTGAATCCACTATAAGCTTTAAACACCCATCACCTACTAAAACATTCACATAAGGATCTATACACTCTGAAGGATCCCCAGAAACAACACCATCATCAGTAATGGTGACTATCATGTCCTTAAAAGTTTGAACAATATCATTTTCACGAACTTGTTCCTCTTTCACAACACAATTAACATTTTCAGCTCTATTTAAGTTTGATTGATAAACTTTCGCCAAGTGGCCTATTTTGCCACACTTGTGACATTTGGCATTCTTCCCTGAGCAAAACCTATTCTCTTTACCTTGTGGAGAATATCCACATCTGCATATGTTAGGTTTTCTAAAAATACCTTTTTCATTTATCTTATCTTTCCTAGAATTACAACTGCTAGACAAAGGAGAGACTACAGCATTAACATTTTCCTTGTTAGAGCAACTCACACTTAATTCTTTAATCTAACTCTGAGTTATTTCAAGACTCTTTGCCACTTTTATAATCTCTTCAAGCGTGGGATTACCGATATTGAGTAATTTGTGCTGTATATGTTTGTCTCTACAGTGTGCTATAAATTGATCTCTAACCAACTGATCACGGAATTCTCCAGATTGACACTCAGCACACAATTTGCGTAAAGCACTTAAGTACGAATCAACATCCTCACTTTGTAGTTGTGCTCTCTTAAAAAATGTGTGCCTCAGCACAACCAAACTAGGTTGAACATCAAACTTGATAACAAGTTTTTTAACAGTTTCTTGATATTCATCAATTATTTCACCCTCATTCAGAACCAAATCAGGTAAATGTTTATACACTTCTCTTCCTTCAAACCCCAAACAATTTAAAAGAAGATATTTTTTCCTTTCAGCCCTATATTGTGACGCACCAATGGCACCGATACATGTCTCAAAAGCATCAATCCATTTTCTCCATTGTATTTGTGGCGTACCTGGTCTTTCCAGAAAAGGTGGAGGTTGATTTACAGATTGCATAATAGTTCACAACTAAATGACTACCCAATGTGTAAAAGATAGTATAATACTACTTTCCGAAATGTTACTCACACGTATACAAATTAAAAGTACATGAAAATAAATAAATCATCAAAAGTTTCACACCTTTTACACATATAGCAACAAATAGAAGGATGAGAAATGAACAATGCGCTAAATATCACAACAACCTAGACTAACATGTCAAAGTTAGAATCAACAATACCTACACATTACATATGCAGGCACCGAACATCTATAAAATGTGTAGATAAACAGTGCTCGCAAACACTGGCCCACATCCATCAAACGATTTTGGAGTCGCAAACGCTGCGAATCGCAAAATTCGTCCGTTTGCGATTCCAAAATCACTTTTTGGGATGCGTTAAACAATTTTTTAGAAATCGCAATTTTTTGCGATTTCTAAAAAAGCGATTGCATTTAAGGAATCGCATTTTTGCGATTCCTTAAATGCAATGCATGAATGTCTAAAAAAATGCGAATTCGCAAAAAGGGGGAGCAAATTAACCCAAGGGTGAACCTCGTGTTAATTTGCGAATTCTTTCAAATATGCTCAAAAAAGCATTTTTGAAAGTGTCATGTTACACACACACATGTCCTTTGGGCATGTGTGTGTGACACTTGCACTTAAAATAACATTTCAAGGGTGCAGGTGGGGTCCTTTGGAGATTCCTTCTTCTTTTTCACGAATTTCTTTTTGAAAACTCGCTTCGTTGCAGCAGCTCGTTTCTTGTAGACACCTCGTCGCCAAAATTATGTGGTGTCTTCTTGTAGAAAATAAACTAGGAAGACACAGCATGTAGGTTCTTTGGATTTATTGTATGCCAAACGAGCCACGGCTCCTCTCACGCCTGAGAGGTACCAACTGCCTTTTAGTAGAACCCGAACTCCACCAGCCCCATGACAACAGAAAAGATTCTAGAAGATATGCTTCCAACAAGCATATCTAAATATAACAGTGAGCCAGTCTGGTTAGCCCCGACTCTTTGAGAGTACACCTCATCAGTCTGTCTATTGCTTAAGACTCAGAATAATTTATTCTGAGACTTTATTTTGTTATACTCTGCTGCATATGTCTTTAAAGCAAGGTCAGAGGTTACCCACCACCATATCACTGGCATCATAAAACTGCATCAGCCAGTTCGTTACCTGCGCTTTAGCAACTTCAACCTGTGCACTGTTCCTAGGATCAATCAAACTCACATGGGAGGTCGTTCCTTTGCATACAGCTCAGCCCTAACTCTGGAATGCTTTATTGGAACACTTGAGATTCTGCACTTCGTTGACCACCTTCTGCAGACAGCTAAAAATGTGACTATTCTGAAGTAGCTGGTCCTGGAAGAACTTTAGCTGTTGCTAAGAGCACCAGGACACCACAAAGGGGTAGCTAACGCCCTATAGAAGTATCTTAACATTACATAACATTTGATTGAGCCTTATTCTAATTCCATTATTTAACATGCATGCATTTTTGACTAACCAATATTTTTGCCATCTGCACTGCACCTTAAATATATATTTTTTAAAACATCCATGGTTTCTAACTTTCACTAGTTTATAGAAGGCTTATTTAATTGGCTGAGCTGATTGATTTACAACATCGTCTCCAGTCCTGCGGAGGCGCTTTATAATAGATTATCCAGTTAGATTGCTTCAACGTTATGCATCCTCCAGCTAGTAGAAATCTTCCCATTCAATACTTGATTTGTTGAAGTAAATTCTGCAATTATTCTCATTTGAGTAAACCACTTCTCACCTGATAAAAGTGGAACATTAGAAACATTAGGATGGTTGAGAAAATAGCACAAGCAATGGAAAGGAACTATAACTAGCTCATGTTCTAAACAGGTGCGGTGCTAACTATCCCCATCTCCTTAGCCAAATACAACTGCAACTTTAATTATGACCTACATATTAAAACAATTACATTAAGAATAAAGGGCTCCCCAAGAGCTATCATATGGGTCCCACTCTCCATGGAAAGTCTGTTAGATAGCTTTTGGACTCCTCACAAATCTCTTGCAAAGTTTCAGACTAAAAAGGATACGCTCGGTGGATTCCGATGCTACTATCCAAATCTCTGCCCGTTAACAGTGACACAGTTCTGACTGTATGGAACTTAGGCCTAGATGTAGATAATTTTATTTTACCACTTCTTAAATACTGAATATTACCGATTCTGTATTTAAGAAGTGGTAAAATAGAGGGGGGGGGGTGTAGGTATTACAGAATCGGTAAATACTGAATCGTTAAGATTCGGTATTTACCGATTCTGTAAATACCGATTCGGTAATGCCCATTGATTTCTATGGGCATTGAAGCCCATAGGAATCAATGGGCATCACCGAATCGGTATTTACCGATTCAGTAAATACCGATTCCAGCAAGGGTGCAGGGGGTGTCACTTTGACACCCTCTAGCACCCCAAATACAGGCATGTGTGCCATGTGGCACACAGACATGCCCTAAGGGCATAGGTGTGCATGCACACATGTGCATGCACACCTGGATTCGGTATTTTACCCCCCAATTGGATTGGGTGGTAAAATACCGAATCTGAAAGGCCTGTGGCACTGTAAACTGTGCCACGGACATTTGTAATTACAGAATCAGTATATTTACCGATTCGGTAATTTACCGATTCGGTAATTTTACAGAATCGGTAAATATACCGATTCTGTATTTTTCAACCCCCTACATCAGAAAACCCTAATACCGGTCGGCAACGGCCGAATTCGGCCGTCACCGACCGGTATTAGGGCTCCTACATCTGGCCCTTAGTGCACATGCTGTCTTTTGGGAAAAATTAAGCTAAGGATTAGAGAAACACTGGCAGTATCTTTGGTAGTTTGATACCAGTTTCATATATATTGGTGGTTCTTCAGACACACATGCACTTGTACATGTTCTACCAGTACCATCTAGATAAAAGGACAAAGGAGATTGTGATACCACCTCCAGCCACAATCACAACTCCAGTCCTGGACTTACCAGGCTCTACTTAAGGACATGACAGTAACGGACTATGAATACCTATAAACCTCTGGCAAACAGGAGGAACTGGGACTCTGAAACAGATTGGTCAAGAGGACATAGCGAGGAAACCAAAGGAATATTACGGGAGGGAGCCTGCCAGCCAGGTGCGCTCAGAGCATAACTGGTAAGGCTGGAGTACAGGAGGAGGAAAAAAGAAAGAGAAGGGAGAAAACAATAAAAGTGCCAAAAGGGAACACATGGTGAACGTTTATTATGAGTCAGAGAACCATACAAACAAGCATTTGCAATGCAATAGGTCTCGCATTAGGAAAGTGTGAGCTATTGGTATTGTAAATATCACATTTTTTAAATATGTGTTGGCTTTGAAGATATATAAATTGATGGCATTGTTATTCACAAAGGCAATAGCTTACACTTTCCTAATGCGAGTCCTTTTGGCTATGGCAATGCTTGTTGGTAGCAAGCAAGGACAGTGCTGTTGTGGTGCTGAGTGATGTGGTGGTGCCCCTGAGTGATGTGGTGGTGCCCCTCAGAGATGTGGTGGTGTCCTCAAGTGATGTGGTGGTGTCCCTGAGTGATGTGGTGGTGTTCCCAAGTGATGTGGTGTTGTCCCCAAGTGATGTGGTGGTGTCCCCGAGTGATGTAGGGTGGAGTAGGAGGGTGGAGTTGGAGGGTGGAGTTGGAGTTGGAGGGGGGAGTTGGAGTTGGAGGGTGGAGTTTGAGTTGGAAGGTGGAGTTTGAGTCGGAGGGTGGAGTTGAAGTTAGAGGGTGGAGTTGGAGATTGGAGTTGGAGGGTGGAGTTGTTGTTGGAGGGTGGAGTTGAAGGGTGGACTTGGAGGGTGGAGGCTGGAGTTGGAGGGTGGAGTTGTTGTTGGAGGGTGAAGTTGGAGGTTGAGTTGGAGGGTGGAGGGTGGAGTTGGAATTAGAGGGTGGAGTTGGAGTTAGAGGGCGGAGTTGGAGTTAGAGGGTGGAGTTGGAGTTGGAGGGTGGAGTTGGAGTTGGAGGGTGGAGTTTGGAGTTGGAGTTGGAGGTTGGACTTCAAGTTGTTTTGTGTGTGCTTTTGTCCTGGGCTGGACTCCATGTTTACATCAGAACCCTCTGTCATTAAATAAATAATACGTTTGTATTTTCTTGCACTTCTCATAGATCAATGAGTAAAATGTTCACAGTAGGAGCAAATTGGAAAACCGAGAGAAAAATATATGGAGTAATGAGTTTGTAAATGGGAAGCAGTGTTTGCGCTCTTAATTTCATTTGATTAGTAAGACATAATTCAGCCTAGTAGGAAGATTGCTTTTGGGTGGCTCTGCTGGGAGATAGCCGGTGAAGCGTGTAACTCAATGGAGTCCAACTATGAGGTGATTCGATGTCCATCACACTCGAGATCCAAAATTAGTGTTCACATTCGAGTTAGTCTTTGAAATGCTGAAATTGCGCAAGCTGGTCACGAGTGTAGGGAAAGCCTCTCATGGAGGTAGGGTGAGGTGCTGGTTTATTTATGCAGGCAAGGTGAAAGTAGGGAGTGGAATATTTAGTTTCCCTTCTCCTTTAAATCTTTCACTTTTCCACTAAAAAAGGATTGCAAAGGATGTTTTTTACTTTTTGCCCATTTCAACCTAATGATTAAAAAAAACATTTCTTATGTGGCCATACACCTAGAATGAAACGGTATCTGATGAAACATTTACTTTAATGACTATATTTCAATAAGCCACTGTAGTGATTCGTGCAACAACAGTTTAAGCGTAAACTGTAACAGTGAAGCAATGGCTCTCTTTTTTATTTTTTTTTATTCTTAAAACCTTTATTTTGAATAAGTGCACACAGCTATTCAGCCTGACATCCCGGAGGCAAGGCAGCAGAATCGAACAGGAGAACAATAGTGCAAAAATCAATGTCACAGCACAATGAAGGTTGATTTTATTGTTTTGTAGAGTCATAAAGAAACATAAAGAAAGAAGAAAAAAGAGACGCCAGAAGGCGCAGATAGAGTGGCAATGGAATAGAAGAAACCAGCGAAGCGTTGTTGTATGGGCAGGGGGGGAACATAGGGACCACAAGCATGGAAACAGGAGAATAGATCAGGAAATAGGAAGGGGGAGAGGAGAAAACAGGATAAATGCATAACGTGGTACAGTTGGTGTCACAGGCTATGGCGACAAGTGTTCCTCCAAGGAGACAGGTTCCGGGGGCACACAAATGTCTCCCCTGTACGCATTCCAGGCCCCCCACACACTCAGCCACTTTTTGGGTTTACCCCTGGCAACATAGACCGTCTTCTCCCTGAACATGCACCAGTCCATGTTAGCTTTCCATTGCACCACCATGGGAGCTACCGAGGCCCCCCACTTCTGAGCGATATCACGTTTAGCCACCATGTTGCCAAGGGTCACCCACTGTGTCTGAGCCACATTGTGGTCCGTCGGTCCCCAAATATTGAGGAGGCATCTCCTAGCTTCCGCATTCACCATCACTCCAGTCACCTCATCCATAATCAGGTGCACTCGTCTCCAGTAGGAGGCTATGGCGGGGCATTCCCAGAGGATGTGCATAAAAGTGGCAAGGGCACCACAGCCGTGGCGACAGAGCCCATCGACCGAGTAGCCCATATGCACAAGCCTGGGGCCAGTCACGTACACCCTATGCAGGATCTTAAGCTGTACCAGCCGGAGACGGGAAGAGATGGCGACCTCCTTAGGGGAGGAAACCGCACTCTGCCAGTCCTCATCATCTATTTCCAACCCGTCACGTACCCACTGATCACGCACGCCCAGGAGGAGGTCAGTGCGAACATTAATAAACTTCTTATAAGACAGCGAAATGGCGCTGTCAGGCATATGGCCATCCAGCACCCTGTCTTCCAACGGGGAGCTTTCCGGGATCGCCCCCTCCTCAGGCTTAGCAGAAAGCAATGCGTGTCGCAACTGGGCATACCGGAAAAATTCAGAGGAACCCAGCTGGTAGTCAGTCTGCAGTTGGGAGAAAGTCTTAAACTCGCCTCTCGACAACATGTCATCAACCCTGGAGATACCTATGAGGTCCCACTTATCAAAACCTTTGGTGTGCCACAACTTGCACAGGATGTCCGAGTCGTATAATGGGGTGAATCTAGTCAGCCTGCCCTGCCAGCCCTGCGCCTTGGTGATTGCCCTCCAAATGTGAACTGCCGTTTTCGTTGGGCCCGACATCCGTCTGTCCAGAGACCTTGAGTAGAGCGCATTGTAGTAATTACCGCCACTCAAGAGCCACTTATCCATTGCGTATCCAGGGTTATTTTCCGGACCATAGAAACCATGATTAATGGCCGCCAATTGGGAGGCCCAGTAATATCTACGCACGTCCGGTAGCGCTATACCCCCATCGTACCACGGGAGCGTGAGCTTCGTGATAGCGATGCGGGGCCGGCCATCCCAAAGCAGGGCACGTTGAAGGCCTTCGATCTCCCGGAAATATCGGGCAGGAACCGGATCTTGGGTATTCTGCAGGGCGTACAAGAACCTAGGCAAGGACATCATCTTAAATAATGCCGCGCGCCCGAGTAAAGAAAGCGGTAGCTTGCGCCAACCCTCCACATCCCGCCGGAGGCGGAGAAGAGGGGGAAGCAGGTTGTGTTCATAGCGTGCCTTCGCATTACAAGAGATATAGATCCCCAAGTATTTAAAGCCCTGGCTGGCCACCTGAATGCCACAGCCTCTAGGGAGGCGCGGTGTGTCCCCTTTCAGTACATACAGAGAAGATTTGGCCCAGTTAATAACAAGGCCAGAGTAACGACCAAAAAGTCTCAGTACATCTGTTAGACGGACCGGGAGGGTCGGCTGAGGACAAGGGGAGAGGTCTCCGGGGAGAGCCGTCTCCAGCGATCGTACAGACGAGTAACTTCCCCCCCACAGATGTACACCACACAAAGATAAGGTTTAACGTTCTTTATAAGCAATCTTTAGGTACGATAGAATGGTACAAGGAGGTCAGGACTCAGGGGTCCCCTCGATTCTAGTCTCTTGGCTGGGAAAGGGGGTAGCGGGACAGTCTTGTTACCAATCTGGTAGATGCGATGATATGATGGATAGCTCACAATCCTCGAGCTCGGCGTTCTAGGTGGACGGGCCGCGGCAGCGCCGGCAGGTCCCGAGATGATCGTAGGTAGCGACGGTCCGCGGCGGCGCCAGCAGGTCCCGGTGAAGGTGGTAGTTACAACGGTCCGCGGCAGCGCCAGCAGGTCCCGACGAGGATGAAGGATGCAGAAGGTTGCGGCAGCGCCAGCAGGCAGGACGATAGTTCACAAGGCAGGGCTACGGCAGCGCCAGTAGTCCGTCAAGGATGAGTTCTTCACGGTGTCTCTCGACTCCAGGATACAACTGCCTTCCTGCTCTGGAGCTGCCCCAGTTATAGGTCTGGCGCCCTTTGATGTCCGGACCCTCGCACTTGGAGGTCGGGAGGTCCGGGATGAGGGAGTCCAGACACCCAGCAGGGGGGTGGAGCCAGCGCCCGGGGGAGCTGGGGGCGATCGGCACCTGGCGGGTGAGAGCCATCGACACTTCTTTCTCCCATTGACCTGCCAAGTGGTCCGTTCACCTCCTGGGTGGATGGTGGTGCCGGGATGTCGGGGCCTGGCCAGGCCCAGGGTTAGGGTCGAGCTGAGGCCACGCGGCCTCGTGGTGCAGTGTCCAAGATGGCGGCCGGGCCGGGCGAGGGAGCCGGTAGTGGTTCGGCCCCATGATACAGAGATGTCCGGGGGCAGGCGTCCTGTAGGAGACGGGGTGCGGGTTGCTTCTGTGGGTAACACCTGGAGGGCCGGGGCTCGGGCCCTGTCATGCGGGGAGGGAGCAAGCCCTTCATGTGGCCTGTCCAACATGCGTCCCCCCCAGCTGAAGGCGGGGAGAGTCACCCATCCTCTTGGGGACTCTCCTCGTCGAGGCGGAAAAAGCGTGACAGGCCATCCGCGTTGGCGTGGTCTTGGCCAGGTCTGTGTTCCACAGTGAAGTCCATCCCCTGCAGGGAGATGGACCAACGCAATAGTTTGGGATTTTCCCCCCGCATCTGCATTAGCCACTGCAGGGGCCGATGATCTGTTTGCACCCGGAAGTGGGTACCGAAGAGATAGGGCCGGAGCTTCTTGAGGGCCCACACTACTGCAAAGGCCTCCCTCTCGATGGTGCTCCAGCGCTGTTCTCGGGCCAGGAGGCGTCTGCTGAGGAAGGCCACTGGTTGGTCAAGTCCTTCGGGGTTCAACTGGGAGAGGACCGCCCCGATGCCATGGTCGGAGGCATCCGTTTGTACGATGAATTCCCGGCTGTAGTCGGGGGCCTGGAGCACAGGGGCAGTGCACATGGCGGCCTTCAGTTTCTCGAAGGCCGCTTGACAGTCTGGGGTCCAGTTGACCTTCTTCGGGTGGTTTTTGGATGTGAGTTCCGTGAGGGGCCCCACAATGCTGCCATAGTCCCTCACGAACCGCCGGTAGTAGCCGGTGAGCCCCAAGAAGGCTCGGACCTCGGTCTGTGTGACTGGAGGCTGCCAGGACTGGATGGCAGCGATCTTGAGTTGAAGAGGGGCCACCAGACCGCTTCCCACTTGGTGTCCGAGATAGGTCACGGACCCCTGACCAATTTGGCACTTGCTGGCCTTGATTGTGAGGCCGGCCCGTTGGAGGGCCTGCAGGACCTCTCGGAGGTGGTGGAGGTGGTCGGACCAGTGGCGGCTGTACACAGCGATATCGTCCAGGTAGGCGGCGCTGAACTCCTCAAGTCCCGCCAATACCTGGTTCACCAGTCGCTGAAAAGTAGCTGGAGCGTTCTTCATGCCGAATGGCATGACCTTGAAGTGGTAGTGGCCATCCGGGGTGGAAAAGGCGGATCGTTCTTGAGCCCGGGGTGTGAGACCGATCTGCCAGTAGCCCGCTGTTAGGTCGAAGATGCTAAGGTAGCGGGCAGCCCCCATGCGGTCGATCAGTTCATCTGCTCGGGGGATGGGATGAGCGTCGGTTCTGGTGACAGCGTTCAGGCCCCGATAGTCGACGCAGAATCGGAGCTCAGGAGTGGTGCCGGGGGTAGCAGCTTTGGGGACCAGCACGACCGGGCTGGCCCAGGGGCTGTCCGAGGGCTCGATGACCCCGAGCGTGAGCATCTTTGACACTTCTTCTTGGATGCAGGCCCGTACCCGATCTGGTACGTGGTACGCCCGATGTCTGATAGGGGGACTGTCCCCAGTGTCCACGTCGTGCAAGCACCAGGGGGTGACCCCTGGGGTGAGGGAAAACAGGGTCGCAAACTGCAGCAGGAGGTCCCGGCAGCCTTGGCGCTGTTCCGGGGTGAGGGCATCTGAGAGTCGAACCCCGTCTACGGAACCATCTTTCTCACGGGTCTTTAGGAGATCAGGGAGAGGCTCGGAGTCTTCTTCCGCTCCACTGTCTGTAGCCATCAGGAGGCTGAGCTCCGAGCGCACAAAGTGGGGTTTGAGTCTGTTGGCAAGGAGGACCTGGAGGGGGTTCCGGGGAGATTCCATATCGATGAGATAGGTGACAGGGCTCTTGCGCTCGACCACTTTGAAGGGCCCCGTCCACTTGTCCTGCAAGGCACACGGTTCGGTGGGGGACATCACCCACACTTGTTGGCCAGGTTCGAATTCGATGGAGGAGGCATTTTGATCGTACCATTTTTTCATGTCCTCCTGACTGGCCTCAAGATTCGCTTTTGCCATTTCTCTGAATCGTCTGGTCTGATTGCGTAGGGTCAGGAGGTACTTGAAGACGTCTGGAGGGGTCTTCAGGGGGGCCATCTCCCAACCTTCTTTGACTAGGCTGAGGGGCCCTCGCACAGGGTGTCCGTACAAGAGTTCGAAAGGGCTGAAGCCGAGGGACTTCTGGGGGACTTCTCGATATGCGAAGAGGAGGCACGGAAGTAGCACATCCCACTGGCGACGGAGGGGCTCTTCCAACCCCCGATCATTCCCTTGAGCGTGCGGTTGAACCGCTCGACTAGTCCGTTTCCTTGAGGATGATAGGGGGTCGTGAATCGGTAGGTGACCCCGCACTGTTGCCAGAGGGATTTCATATATTTGGAAATAAAGTTTGTGCCTTTGTCGCTGACGACTTCTCGGGGGAAGCCCACCCGGGAGAAGATCCCCGTTAAGGCCCGGCCGACCACCGGGGCTGTTACAGTTCGCAGGGGAACAGCCTCGGGGTAGCGGGTGGCGTGGTCCACCAGTACCAGGATGAACCGATGTCCTTGTGCTGTTCGGGGGTCCAGGGGCCCCACAATGTCTATTCCCACCCTCTCGAACGGGGTGGTGACAACTGGGAAGGGTTGCAGAGGTGCTTTAAGTTTGCGGCCGCTCTTCCCGCTGGCCTGGCACGTGGGGCAGGACCGGCAGTGGTTGAGGACGTCGTTTCTCATCTTTGGCCAGAAAAAGTGGGTCACCAGGCGACTGTAGGTTTTGTCCTGACCCAGGTGTCCAGCCAGGGGGACATCGTGGGCCAAATTTAACAAGAAGTCTCTAAAACGGAGGGGCACCACCAACACTCGACTGGCCCCTAACTCCGCGATTCTCTGTTCACTATACAACAGGTAGTTGTCCCAATAGATCCAAAGGGGCTCCGGTGGTGTCCCCTGCCCTCTGGGCGAGGGCTTGCTGGCGGAGTCCCTAGAGGGAGGGACAGGTCTTCTGCTCTTGACGGAACTGTTCCTGGGTGGGCCCCCCTTCTTGACGCCACTGAGCCAGGTCGGGAAGGTCCTGGGGCTGAGCGAGCCCTTCGGGGGTTTGCTCTGGGGGGTCGGTATGGTCGGTGTCCTCTACTGGAGCGATCGGGGGAGGAGGTGCTGGCCATTCTGGTTCTTCTGGTCGGGGGATGGCACGGGCGGCCATGGACCAGGTGGTTACGCACGCCCAGTCCGGGAGGCCCAACATCCCCAGGTGCTCTCTTCTTTCTACGGCGGCCCACGGGGAACTCTCAAGATCATTCCCCAGGAGACAGTCCACGGGGGCATCATCTCGGACCGTCACCTTCAACATGCCGGAGACTCCTCCCCATTCGAAGGGGACGCAGGCCATCCGACACAGACTCTCCGAATTGTCGGCTGAACAGACGGGGCAGAGAATGTTCGGCAGGATCTGTTCTGGGGTCACCAGGTGACAGCGGACGGCCGTCACACTGGCCCCCGTGTCACGTAGTGCTTCGGCCCTGCGCCCATTAATGTTCACCCACTGACTATATTTTCTGGTGTTGGCGGGTAGGGGAGCCCGCGGGACCATGTCTCTTCCCCCTAGGCACGCTAGAACCATGGCGGCAGGTTCCCACTCTTGTTGTTCTTGTTCGCATTCTTCCTGTTCTTCGGAGATTTGTTCTCCCCCCAGGGCGGCGGCAGCTACCTGGCGGGGCCTCGGAGTTTGGTTCTGTGGACAGTTCGGGTCATTGGCGTAGTGGCCGACTCGCTGGCATCGGTGACATGTGACATTGGCTCGGAACCCCGGGCGCATCGGGGGGTTGCCCCGGCTGGCCGGGGGCGGGGTGCTGGCAGCGGGAGCGGCCGGGACGGTGTCTCTTCCTCGTCCCTGGCCTCCTCCTCCTCCTCGGGGACGGTGCTGACCTTGGTTGTTCCGGTTCTGTTCGTGCGGCCCACTCCGGCCTACTCGGGTGCTCTCCCATCGGTCAGCCTCGGCTGCGAGCTGCCGTGGGTCAGTCAATTTACTGTCGAGGAGGTACTGCCTGAGCTCGACGAAGCAGTTGTTAGAGAGGTGCTCCCACACCATGAGATTAAAAAGTTGCTCGTAGGTCGTTACGTGGCTTCCCTTGATCCAACCCTCAAAGGCTCGGCTGAAATAGTTTACATATTCCACCCAAGTTGTACCCGGGATCCGGGTGCAGTCTCGGAACCTCTGGCGGTACATTTCGGGTGTGAGCCCATATCGGGTGAGGAGGGCAGCCTTCATGTGGTCATAGGATGTCATCAGATGGTCTGGGAGCTGTAACAGGGCATCGCGGCCTTCATTGACGAACCTCCCCCATAGACCGGCTCCCCAGTCACTTCGGTCGATCCGGTGGGAGGTCATGGCGATCTCGTAGGCCTTGAACCACTGTTGTATGTCGTCATCTCGGAAATACTCTCGGACGACATCCTTGGGGATGTGGACCTTTTTTTCTGTCGCTCCTGGGGTGCGCGGTTGCTCGGGCACCCCCAGTTCTTTGTTTTGCTTCCGTAGGTCTATTTCTGCCAGTTTGCGCTCGTGTTCGTACGCTAATCTCTTTTCTTCGAGCTCTCTCTGCCTCTGTTTTTCTTCCCGTTCTTCTCGGAGCCGCAGATGTTCTAGGTTCAGTTTTTGTTCGGCTAATTTTAGTTCACCGTCCATTTTGAGCCGTGCCATTTCTAACTCATGCAGTCTGCTTTTTTCTCTCTCTTGGATCTCTTCCTGCGAGAGACCCGTTCTTCGCTCCTCGGGAGCCGTGGTGCTCCTCTCTGATGCTGCAATGTTTTGGTCCGGGGGTCTGGCGGCCCCGGTTTCTGCCCACGACTCAATGGCGTGCTTGAAATCGTCTTTAGTGCTCAGACCGGTGGTAGCAATGCCTAGTTCAATGCAGAATTGTTTCAACTCACGATGGTTGTGCTCTTCCAATTTCTCCATCTGGAATTTCTCGGTGGATCCGCTCTCTTTGGTTGTCATTGTGGTTTCGTCGTGGGGTGAGCTACTCTCTGTACGATTACGCGTTGATTCGGATCGCGCCGCTGGCCACCAATGTTAGACGGACCGGGAGGGTCGGCCGAGGACAAGGGGAGAGGTCTCCGGGGAGAGCCGTCTCCAGCGATCGTACAGACGAGTAACTTCCCCCCCACAGATGTACACCACACAAAGATAAGGTTTAACGTTCTTTATAAGCAATCTTTAGGTACGATAGAATGGTACAAGGAAGTCAGGACTCAGGGGTCCCCTCGATTCTAGTCTCTTGGTTGGGAAAGGGGGTAGCGGGACAGTCTTGTTACCAATCTGGTAGATGCGATGATATGATGGATAGCTCACAATCCTCGAGCTCGGCGTTCTAGGTGGACGGGCCGCGGCAGCGCCGGCAGGTCCCGAGATGATCGTAGGTAGCGACGGTCCGCGGCGGCGCCAGCAGGTCCCGGTGAAGGTGGTAGTTACAACGGTCCGCGGCAGCGCCAGCAGGTCCCGACGAGGATGAAGGATGCAGAAGGTTGCGGCAGCGCCAGCAGGCAGGACGATAGTTCACAAGGCAGGGCTACGGCAGCGCCAGTAGTCCGTCAAGGATGAGTTCTTCACGGTGTCTCTCGACTCCAGGATACAACTGCCTTCCTGCTCTGGAGCTGCCCCAGTTATAGGTCTGGCGCCCTTTGATGTCCGGACCCTCGCACTTGGAGGTCGGGAGGTCCGGGATGAGGGAGTCCAGACACCCAGCAGGGGGGTGGAGCCAGCGCCCGGGGGAGCTGGGGGCGATCGGCACCTGGCGGGGGAGAGCCATCGACACTTCTTTCTCCCATTGACCTGCCAAGTGGTCCGTTCACCTCCTGGGTGGATGGTGGTGCCGGGATGTCGGGGCCTGGCCAGGCCCAGGGTTAGGGTCGAGCTGAGGCCACGCGGCCTCGTGGTGCAGTGTCCAAGATGGCGGCCGGGCCGGGCGAGGGAGCCGGTAGTGGTTCGGCCCCATGATACAGAGATGTCCGGGGGCAGGCGTCCCGTAGGAGACGGGGTGCGGGTTGCTTCTGTGGGTAACACCTGGAGGGCCGGGGCTCGGGCCCTGTCATGTGGGGAGGGAGCAAGCCCTTCATGTGGCCTGTCCAACAACATCGCATGCCACAATAAGTGACGCGCAGGGGGAAATGAGGTAAAGCAGAATATCATACGCGTAAAGGGAGACTCTGTCCTCGAAGCCAGGGGCCCCGCTGATGCCATGTAGATCCGGGTGAGTCCGTAACAAGGCCGCGAGCGGCTCGAGTGCGAGCGCAAACAAAAGAGGTGACAAGGGGCAACCTTGCCTGGTGCCCCTGTGAAGAGCGAAGGTCGCCGAGACATGGCCATTGACGGCAACGTTAGCCAGCGGGTCAGCGTACAAGAGCTTCACCCATCCCACAAACACCGGGCCAAAACGGAGCTTCGCCAACACCGCCCAAAGGTAACTCCATTCGAGAGAGTCAAAAGCCATCGTGGCGTCTAGGGACGCAAGAACAGCCGGCTCCTCAAGGGTGTGGGCCCTGGCCAGGGCGCCGTGGAGTCTACGCAAGTAAGGGCAGTGTTGGGTGTGAAAGCAATGGCTCTCTTAAGGCGCAGTTAAGTATTGCCTGTGGTATCTGTGTTAAAGTTAGAGAGAGACATTTTTGGTTTCTAAATTATTCTTTCCAAAGACACCGAGAGTGAGATTGTAATTGAAACTGAGACATATTACGTGACTATGCATGTAATAGTCCATGGCTGAAATATAGACAAGACCAGTTCACCATGGTAGGGAGCCCTGAACTTTCCAATAACCCACCTTCTCTCACATATACCCCTCCCCCCCCCACAACACACACACAGATAGGCAGATCCAAATAAACATCATATGTAGAAATAGTTACAGAAGACAGGGAACAGATATAGCCACGCTAGCAGCCCACCACGCAAACAGAAGCGCCTGGTGGAGCCAGGGAGGCCCCCCTCTGGCTATAACCATGGCATAGAGGCTGCAGCTGTTTATGAAGCCTTAATTCGCTGACCCTCCTCTGCAGCAGGCTCAGGCCTGCCTGTGGTCCTAGCTGTCTGATTATCTCTCTGCATCTCCACCCAAAGAGGCCTTGGGCAGAGCCTGGCTGCAGGAGACGGGGTTGCAGCAGCCTCGCCTGGTGAGCACTGTGGGGGAAGAGAGGACAGGATGGAAGAGAGGCAGGGAGAGGGAAAGGAAACAAGAAGGCAGAAGGAGAGGGAGAAAGAAGGCTCAAAGAGTGAGAGTGAAAGAGGGAGCGACAGAACAAGACGCAGAAAGAGGGAATGAAAGAGGAAGGGGAATAATAGAACAAGAAAGAGCAAATGAAAGTACCAGCAAAGAGGGAAGGCTCGAGTGAAACAGAATGAAAACCAAAGAGGGAATGGAAGAAAGACACAATAGGAGGGAATGATTGAGCGAGACCCGGGCAGGGAATGATGACAAAAGGGCCAGTAGAAAGGGATAAAGAAAAAAATGAGCACATAGAAAGAGAAGAGAACACCAGTTCATTGCGGCTTTTAAATAAAATGACTTTTATGAACGCTCTAGGAAAGCAGGCAGAAGCGAGCGGTAGCCTTTGAAGTCTGAGATGTAACAGAAGAAAGACACAATAAGAGGGAATGTTTGAGCGAGACTCGGGCAGGGAATAATGTGAGTCAGATCAAGAGTGATACAGAGCACGAGGTAGAAGGAATACAATTATAAGGGGAAAGAGTGATCGAAGGGCAAAAGATAACAAGCTCTCTGCATTGCGTGGTGGGGCGGGGGAGCAGGGGAGCATATGGGGAGTGAGCAATAACAAAAGTAAGAGGGGGAGCAGGAAGTGATGCATGGCGGGGGGCGGGGGAGCAGAGGAGCGGCATAAAAATGAAATGGCACAGAGATTTATATGACAAAAGGGCCAGTAGAAAGGGATAAAAAACAATTAGCACATAGAAAGAGAAGAGAACACCAATTCATTGTGGCTTTTAAGTAAAATGACTTTTATGAACGGTCTAGGAAAGCAGGCGAGATAAGCGCGAGCGGTAGCCTTTGAAGTCTGATGCAATGATGGGAGGCACAGACATGACGTGGATGGTGTGACTGGGGGGTGGGGGAGCAGGAGGCAATCCTTTGAAGTCTGATGCCGAGCAGGAAGTTAGGCCGAGCGCGCTGGCGAAGCTTTGCGCTTGAATGCCTCACATGGATTGGGCAGAATCCGCACTCAAAAACATCTTGGTAGGATTTCCTGGTGGCCCTCTATATGTCTCGCCAGCAATGCGCAAGCACATTGGCAGGCCGAGACCTAAAAAGCAGTTGTGAGGCAACTCAACACTGTTTCTGATAGGTCTTAAATTTTCTTCGAATTGCCCGCCTTTTCTTGAGGCTTCGCTCTGATTGGTCTTTTACTGGCCTTTACCTGGAAGGCTCGCCTTATACCTTTGTGCCCTGAACGCCTGTGACGAGCCATCCAAATCATCCAATCTTGCTTCTGGCTATTCTATCCCTCTCGTTTGTCTCCTGCTCTTGTTGATCTCATGCCTGCGATTACCCCTGATACTGACAGTACCCTCTTTATTAGCTGAAGACTTCTGCAAGATTTTTGCAGGAAACTGCTGTACTAGTTGAGGTGGATACAAAAATGACTTTGGTTCTTATGATCTGTCTGCTGCTTCATTCCCTTCGAGGCAATCAGCTACTTTAATGCACAATGTATATATCAAAAGTCTTAAATAGTCTATACCTCAAACTCGGGATGATCTTCTGCACATATTACAGAAGGCAGCATAGTTCTTACATACTCATTGATTCTCTTAACCCTGGGGATATGGACCGCATGGTGAATCTTACAGCTATAAGGTCGTTTCAGTCTTGCTGCTTCATTTCCTGCCAAACCTTCCAATGTGAAAGAACAATAAAAGAAGGAGAAAACTTGAAATGTGTGCCAGGGATGACTAAATAAGTTTGCGACAACCACACTAAATCACCTATCTTGTACAATGGAGCAGGAACTGTTTGTCTGTCAGAGAATGTCTAATAGGTGGTCTGGCCCATACAAGTTTTTGTACAGCTGTCTTTTAGGCCTTGACTAAACCTTGAAAATGGTTCTGAACTGAAACCATATTTACAGCACCAAAGCCAATAGAGGAGACTTGTGTGTTTATACCCATATATGCAAAAATAGATGGTTACCCCAAAAAACTATGCAGTGAATTGTATTTATGCAAATTCTGCCCGGGAAAGCTACTAAATCATACGTTATGATGGTCAGTTAAAAAACAACACAGTGTTCTGTCCTATGATTTAGTCTTTCAGTCTAACCATTGACTTGGGGATGGTAACTTGTGAGCATATAATTTATAGTTTCCATCAGCTGCAGTATTGTATTACAAAAACATTATGCAAACTGTACCTCTCTGTCTGTAATTATTATTTTACACAGTCCATGTACTCTGTGTTCTGTCACGTTCTGTTACTGTGAGCAGTCTTTCACAGAGAAATCAGAACCTTCCAGGTTATGGCACAATTGAGAAAAGATTTCTTTTGTAGCCAGTTGTTCTATATAGAATGAATCTCTTTCGCTACTGATAATGATCAGTAATATTAGTTCACTGAATGGATGTCCCCAGAATCTTCTTGGAACAGAATGGCTCACATTGTGAATGCTGAAGTAGAATTAGAGCTGAAATAAACTTCTCTTAATTTTTTCATATCTTGTTCACAGTCCCACAAGAAAGGTTGTCTGAGTGGTGATCGTTTTTTTTTGGGAATGGTTTTCAATTAGTTGCTTGTAGAAGCTGGGGACACCCAGAAACATTTCCATTTGCTTCATATGGGTGAATACTTGCCAATCTAGTACAGCCTTCACTTTACTGCAGCGCATCTCAATACCTTTGTCTGAAAAAATGAATCCAAGAAAAGCTAACTGCTTGACATCAGAAATACAGTTTTCAGACTTTGCTTCTTATCCATATCTCCGTAACCGAGACAGTAGCTTAGAAAAAATCAATGTCATCTAAATAGATCACTATGTCTAATTAATCTCAAAATACTTAATTGAGAACGTGCTTAAAAGCTGCAGAAGGGTTGCATAATCTAAATAACATTGACATTCACTTTTACTGATCTTACCTGGAGTTAAATGTGGATTTCCATGTATTGCCTTCCTTAATTCTGACCACTCTCTAAGGTCTAGCTTTAAGAATATATTGATTTCTTTGACCTAACCTAACAAGACAGAAATGTGAGTTAAAAGATGTCTGTTTTTGGTGGCGATTTGATTGAGTTTGCAATAATCTATACATGGGTGATCATCTCCATACAGCTTGAGAATGAGGAAGATAGTGGCTTCTGCTGGTGTTATTAAGTGAGGCATGAATCCTTTTGCTAGATATTGGTGTCAGAAGAGAAAATGCCTTGATGAATCTTGGCTTGAGGTCTATAGCAGAAACATTGAGGAAGTTCATGTGCAGTCTTTACTAAAAACATCCTCAAATTCTTTTTTATTTTTTTTATTTTACAGTTCATCAGTATAACACCAACCATCAACATATAGCTTGCTGACATTGCCTGTCCGTCCCCACCCCAGCAAATACAGATAGATTACTTTCTTAAACTGTGACATAACTGCTTACTCGTTCAAGCTCCAGGTTTCCCCATCCAATACAGAATTGTCTCTCGTTCTTAAGTACTCCATAAGCGGCCCCCATATATCTCTAGGCCGAAAAGCTTTTGGCAGCTCCTCTGCATATATCTCCAAGTTCTCCTTGCAGTAACCCAAATGCTTTATCCACTGTTCTAGCTTGGGTGCCGCCGTACCTCCCCAATGCATTGCCACCCTCCTCTTGGCCAATAACAAACCTATTATTGTGAATTTACACACTCTGCCTTTCAAGTGTTGAGTCAAACCTAACAGACAAACTTTTGGGCTGCAATGCAAAGTGGTTGCTGTCATAATCCGTATTTGTTGAACCACCATATCCCAGAATTTGCGTATACGTTGACACTCCCATCCAAGGTACATTAAATTCACTCCCTGCATCCCTGCATCCTGCAAAAAAATCCTCTAATTCTTTACATACTGGAGCAATTACATTTTCTTCTTTGGTCATCCACGTCGGAAACAGATTATGGTTTGCCTGGTTTGATTCATATGTTGAAGCCAATGATTTTCCTTATGAAACCTGGAATTCATCTCAATGTATCCTCTTTGCCAATATATGAAAGGACTGTGTCATTGCAGCTGATAGTTTCAAGGACTATGAGATACATAGGTAAAGCAAATATAGCGACAATTATTGACTCAATGTGTCCAATCTTGAAAGTCATTAGTACAGGATTTCTTCCCAGTTACAGTTCCCCTGATAAGAGGCTGCACATCAATTCCCCAAATGGATTCCAAGACATGTTTGGCCACCATATGAAATGTGTATTTCTTGCAAATGTCCTGATCAACAAAGCAGCCAGGTATGCTAAAATCGATCGTAGCCTCCTGTTTAATAGGTCATTTTGGCGTGGTAATCACTATTTGAATGTAGAAATGAGCTCTATCGGTGGCAAACACTTAAGATGATGGAGCGCTGTGTCGGCCGGTCAAGGATGAGCAGACAAATTAATTCCAAATATAGTTGGACTAATTAACAAATCAGAGTAAATGGTCGGATTGGAAAGTGATGAAAGCCTGTCTGCGTCTGAATTAGAACGTGTGCTACTAGGTGGGTGTTTACTTTCTGAATTCGAGTTCATTGATCTTATTTAATAAAAAGGCTCTAAATTTAATAAAAATTCTCCTTTAGCAATTTCCGAACCCTCGTGAACCTTAGAAATGGCTTGTATAAGTGTCTGGATGGGATTAGGATCAGAATGTTTCTTTTGGACCTCACAAACTGTGAGATTCTAAATTGTAAAGGATACTTTTGGTGTCTTTTGATGCTAATTAGATAGCCAATGAAGGAGTGAGCAAGACAGGCAAGGTGTGCACCATAAGGGGGTGGAAACAAGGAAGGGAAGGGAGAATACAACAATGTTGAAGACAGGAAGAAAACATTGGGCGATAACTACCAGTCAGAGAGTCATATAACAAAGCAGGTATAAGGCGACTGACAGTGTGCCTGAGCCATCATTGACCAGCTCTGAAATTCTCTAATCTCGCTATTTTCTCCATACTCTCTTTGTCTCCTGCTCTTGTGGGATTCATGCATCCGAATATGGTTTGCCACAATTCCTTTTATTGAGGTTTGTGGTAGAGTCGAGGAGAGGCACATTCTCCTGGGAATATGCCTCCTTACATCGCATGACTTTTCTCAGCATGCAATTACAACTCAATCATTACAACAACCGTGTTGTAACCACGCATACCATCACCCTGAAAGTCGTAACAACAACTTGCTCTAGGGGGGTGCTGGATGTTAGAATAGTATAATTTACTATTCCAACTCTAGTAGGTGCAACAGTAGGGAAGGTGTTGAATTTTAAATCCAACACCTTCTGCCCCTCTGTAAGTGATTGTTACAACTTGCGGACTAATGGTATGCATGGTTATAACGCGGTCATTGTAACGACCACGTTGTAATTACATGTGTTGAAAAGGATTTGTGGTAAGCGCTATTTACCTTCTCCGAATATTCCTACTTACAACGCATGCTTTTTCTCTGCATGCAATTACAACGTGGTCGTTACAACATGAACAACTGACACTGCCGCCAAACATTGACTATATATTGTGGCCCTGAATGTTGTTGATAGCAAATGTAATATAGGGCATTGAGCTACAATGAATGAGTGCCTAATTTGGTATTTCGCAAACTGACAGTGTTTGACAAAATTCTGATAAAAACACAAATTGTGATTCATTCAAAACTGATGTGCAGTCTGGAAATACATACTAAATGCACTCCTCCTAACCCTACAACCTTGTGGTTTATGTCTGCAACCTATAAAGGTGAAGAGAATACATTGAGCAAAAGCCTATTATAGACTAGTGTGCCAATGTAACAAAATAGTGGTCAATTTTCAATGTCCTATTTAAAGGCATAATCACCTTCTCTCTCTAATCTCTAGTTGTTGCAGACGCTCTCAAACTTGCCATCAGCACCCATTCATTAGGAAAATATATACAGAGTTGTAGATATTAGCTAGCTATCAGACTATCTTCAACCTTACCTTCCTCAGTAATGTCATAGAAGGGAAAACGTAAGTCAATTTCATAATCATTAATCAGCATTCATACCTACGAGGGTCACTGAGTCAGCATTAGCCATTAGAAAAGAGGAGCCCCACTCCATGAGTGAGGATTAAAAAAAAACCACACATTTGCACTGACCGTTCCGCTGTCCTCAAACCCTGCCTCCAATCAAAACTGAGGAGCCTGGTTTGAATCTGAACACTTGTTTACTCCTCCATTTAACATGGTCAATAAGGATATCAATCTCCAGTTCTGCATATTCCACTACCTCTTCTCCAAACTGATCACTGGGTAGATCTGACAACAGCTGTGGTGATAACAGACTGGACCACTGCAACATGATTAACACTGGTCTACAGAACCAGGCAGCCAGAATGTGCCTAAACCTTTGTAAGCACTACCACATCAAAATTGCCTAGATAGCTCTGCACTTGGATCAAATGTAAGGATTCCAGCAGAAAATAACACCACACTATGCATCTGCAGAAACGTCTCATTAGGATCTTCCTGTTCCATCAACCAATGCATCTTCAAAAAACGAAAATTAAAGTCAAGTCATCGGGTGTCCAAGGCCCAGGAATCTGGTACACCCTCAACCTGAAGCTGAGCAGAATCCCAATTAGTTCAACTGAACCACTGCACCGGACAGTGTTCACTTCTACTGTCAGACGTTAAACTCCCCTTAATAAAAAAATAAGGCAAGTCCTATTAACCTACTGTTTACAAAAAGGCATGCCTGAAATGTAAGCGCAGTAAAATATGACTTTAATTGATCCAAACGTTTTAATTGAGACGATTAGACTATCGTTACAAGGCGTGCCTAAGGAGTAAATGGAACTTTGTACCATTCAGTGAAATGTTTAAATTATGAGAAGTAACTTGAAGTTAATATAGTGCAAAAAAAGGGAACGCCATGGGAATATTATAAAATTCAGCCAAGCATCACTAGTAACAGGAAGCTAAAGTGAAATGGGATTTCATCTCAGTGAGTCCACACCAAAGCATTGGTCTGAGGGTTAGCTAGTAATAATTAGTATGGCTTTTTTTACAGTCTACTGATGGTTATAAGGTAGACATCCTATTGAAAATATTTATTGTTCCACTTTCACTGAGCACTTATTATTATTTCTGATTTGTTTATGTTCATTTCTTGAATAACTATATAATCTATTTATCATGATGAATGCTAATTGTTGTTTTTCTTTTGTTGTAGACTGTGTCATTATTGAACTGAGGAGCAATTATAAAATATTTGCCACATTTAATTTTCCTGATACCTTAAAATTCTCCATGGATGTTATCCAGTGCTTTACATTGAAACATAGACGTGCATGTACTCACTCTTTAGAGTACCTGTTTGCTTCTGGGAAGTGTTGGTACTCTCCCAATAGATGAATTGCAGACCTGCTGAGAAGTGCAGGTACTCCCTCCCTTCACATTAAAGAAGTGCAGATATTCCGTACTGAACGATACCTGCCCAATTAAAGCACTACTGTTACCTCATTCAAACAGTCTTGCATGAAATATCCATCCAATCAAAGCAGTTCCTCCCAAACCCATACCACTATAAAGAAAGGACAAAGCACACACCTCAATGCTGTACCCCTTAACGCACCAACAGTTCACAGACACTCATAGAACATCTGCACAATTATCTACTAGGATCCAGCAGTGGTTTGCGGAACAGCCAAAACTGTGTGAAAGCAAACCTACCAAACAGCCCACAGCAACAGCAACGTGGATAATTGCAATACAAATGCTGTTAACATAGCATACCATAAGATGTGCATCTTATCCAAGGTTCACACAACTAACACTCTTTAATGATTTCAATACACTTGGAACCTGTTCAGCAATCTAAAATATTGTATTATTTATGAACAAGAATCTTTAATTCTATTACGGTAACGGAGGCGGAGACTATTCCATCTCCTCTTTGCTTTATTTTAAACAGCAGCCATGTAAACAAACATATTAATCACCAAGATGTAGAAGACAATACAAATCCCATAAATACAATAACTACATTTAACATAGCAAAATGTCCAGTAACCAATCAGCAGCCATATCAGTCTATAAACCAGTTGAACATTGTAAACTTCGCTTTTCTGCTGCAAGAGATTCTTTCTTGAGTATGTAGCAGTATCAGTTCACTCCTGCTTTTGATCTGAATCCAAAAACAAAAAGACCTAAACAACTGCAGTATAACTTGGGTGGGATCTAGAATATTTACATAGTTTGAAGATAGCATGTACAAGCATCAGCATAGACAGGACAATAATTGTTGAGAAAGACAATACTTGGTGAGATAATCTTCACCTCTGTGTCCCTAATAGAACCAAAAATTCTTGTTCATGAATGCTATAACATTTTCAATTCTGTGTCAGGACCGGAGGCTTCAGATTATGCAAGTTTAAAGCTTATCAACTAGCATAGAAAAAAAGATTACTTACTGGCTTATGATAGAAATCTTTAAACATGGAATCTGAAGTCCATTCCTGTCGAGCTTCAACTGGGAAAGATTTTGAAGCAATGGCCCCTGGCCAAATGAGCTAAAAAAATTAGAAGTGTTTATTCATGCTTCTGAAAGAAGCCATTTGTTCCAACATTCTAAAGTAGGACAGGACACTGGGACAGCAAGTCGTTCCAAAGAAATTAATAATAGACCAGAGAGGATATTTCGGAAAATAGCTATAACCTTCTCATGTTCTTTTAAACACTGAAAAACACAGAGTCTCTAATCAGACATGAGAGCTGGAAATAACCACCTGTCTAGTTGCTGATTTGGTATGTCTTGAAATCAAGAAGGTAACACCTCCAGGGGTAAAGAATCTACTCGCAAGTTCAAGGGCTCGAACATCAGCATCTCGCTTACAAGATACAAGACAGAGTAAGAGCGTCAATTTTGAAGAAAGTTGTTCTCTGAACAGAAGGGAATTGTCAGGCCACGATTTAGAAACTTAAGGACTAATGACACGTCACAGAGACAAGAATACTTTGGTTGAGGTGGAACGGAAATCGACCGCTCTACGATGTTTAGAAACCAGCAGATGCTCACTGAGAACGGAAAGGTGTCCCGATGAAAGTGCTGATCTCTAAGAATTTATGCTACATTAGAAAAGGCCCTCGGAAACCAAGGAGGCCAAAAACTTTCACAGGATCCAAACCCCATTCCTAGCACCGGTCAGGCCATTGATTCCATGCTGTTCAATAGCATTTATATGTGGTATCTGGCCAGACCTTTTTGATGAGGTTAAGAGCATTTTACGAAAGTCCTGGTACTTGCCAGCGTCTCCAGAAAGACCACATGCTATTAACCCTAATTGCTCAGTCGGGACTAAAGGATGTTGACAGCCAACAGGGTCCAGGAAGTGAGTCGGGAGCTAAGGGAGCAGGACAAGACAGGGCAAGAAAGCTCCAGTAAGGTTAAAAACCAATTCTGGGTCCTCCAGAAGGGCGAGGTCAGGATTAACTCACTGTCTGACATCTGACCTGAAGGGCAACTCTCAAAAGCATGAGAGTGGTAAATGGTATAATCCAGTCCAATCCAATTTTGCACTGAAGAATCTGTTGCCCAGGCTTACCGATCCAGTCGCCAACTGAAGAGTAATGGTTACTGGAACATCAGACGTGAGGCAAATAGGTTCATCTGGCAATGGCCCCACTTCTGCATGATCTTGGACAAGAGGTTTGGATCTAGTTTTCAGTTGCTGGTATCCTTCAGGTGATATGAATTCCAATCCGCCACAGCATTCTGAGTGGCCACAAGGTGAAGGGCTATGACAGAAATCTGAATTTGGGGGCAGTAGTGCCAGATGACTTGAGGAGTTTGGCTTAATGGTTAGAGCGGCAGACCCTGATGCAGAGTTCTGGCCAGGGACCAGGGTTCGATTCCCGCCTCGGCGGGGTCTCGGGCTTAATTTCCTCGGACCTGTTAATTCTCGCCTCGGTGCCTATTCTAATCACGGGCCCCACGCCGCAACTCTGGGCAATAGCTTGCTTAGCCTCCACACTGGCCCCAACAGCGCTAAGGATGCCTGGCTTCACCCTGGGGGTGCCCAGGAGTGGACACTTCACAGGGAAAGTCACGAGGGGTTCCACAGCGGTATGAGTATCAGCGCCAGGAAGCCGAATAGGCGACACCGCGAAGTGACCGTTTGGTGAAGTGCGCTCTATAAGTACCATGACATTTACATTGGACTTTTGAAATTTCTGCAAGGAGATGCGATTGTGTGCCTCCCTAGAGATTGATATATTGGACTGCCAACTCCCTGTCCATCTTTGACAAAATACAACAATGAGTTTATTGGGGGGGGGAGAAATCAGATCACAAAGAAACCGGCTAACAGCCCTAGACAGTTGATGTGCAAGGAGAATTCTGCTCTGGACCAACAACCACCTGTTGTTATGTCTCTTCATTGAGCACCCCCACCCTAACGTCAGGCATTGGATTCTATCACTATGTGCAGAACGAGACTAAAAATAGCCTTCCCATTTCAGGCATCCATATGGTCGAGCCACCATTGCAGTTCATGATATACCAATTGGCTTTGGCGAATCTGATCTTATTAAGAGAGGGCTCTGCATAAATGAGCGAACTTCAGATTCTGCAAAGCACAATAGTTAAAGGGCCCGGAAATATGGCCTGAATAGATGATGCTAATAGACCGACCAACTCGCTAACCAATAAATGGTGTTTTTTGTTTGTTCAATAGTCTTACAGATCTATGCTTATTGCCTTGATCTTTTGGGTCAGAACAACTAAAGTGGCTAAGGCTGAATCGATCGTAAACCCTAGAAAGATCATCTGTTATGTATGAAGAAGATCAGACTTTTCATGGTTTATGACAAACCCTAGAGATTCTAACAGGGTCATCATGAGGTCCAATTGGTTCTGGAGCAGACTGCCACATCAAGATTAAGCCGTCAAAGTATACAATCAATCGGATCCCCCTCGCTCTCAAGAAATCCACCACCAGTTTGAAAAGTTTGCTAAAGCACCAGGGAGCTGAAGACAGCCCAACGGGTATTGCCAAAAACTAGTGGGTAAAAATCCTCCATTGAAACTGCAAGCAGCGACAATGTGAAGAAAAAATGGTGACTGCCAAATAGGAGTCCTTCAGATCCAAATGGACTATGTAGTCACTCTCCTGCAGCAGATCTTGTAACAAATAATTCTTTCCATTTTAAAATGGTGGGAAAGGCTCCAAGATACCTTGAGGGATGAAGACAGCAAGAAGAAATGGCCTGTTTCAGTAGGAGGTAAGACATTTCCTGATCTATAAAGTGAATTTGGTGGGCTTGAAAGTGAAGTTGATGGGGACTGGCCATCTGAATTGGAATCACATACAATTTCGGTTGAAACCCTTGATCTGTCTGAAGGACCCATGCATTGTGGGTTATAGAACACCAGTTGTGTAGGAAAAAACAGATCCTGCCCCATAACCCTGTTTGGGAAGAAAGGACAAGACTCACCTTGGTAAGAGGGGCTGGAAGGCGCACCCTGGGCATTTCCATAGTTGAAGTGTCCACTTGAGCCAATAGTGCGGGAAGGGTAGAAAGGAGTTCCTCTTTGAGTGTCGTTCCATCCTGAGAATCTCCTATTGTTTTGTCCTCTAACGGAGCCTTAAGGTTGAAATCAGCTTGTGGAGCTGCCCGACCTCGACCTGCCTGGGGAAAAAGGTGTAGTTGTTCACAAATGTTGCTACCTCCTTTACGAAAGGGTCCCAAAACAGAAGGCTATCAGCAGAAGCACTGACTGAGTTTGGGGCCGATTCTAAAAAGGATTGAGCAGTGTTGCTCAGCTGACAAAGCGCAATTAGTGTTGCTAATAGACAAACTGCCCAACCACCAGTATGTCAGAATCAATAGTGGTACCTTGATGATCAACCAAGAAGGCCATGTCCAAACGTTTTGCTGAGGGGCCAGAAGTATCTAAGAGGTTTTCCTGGCAAGCTTTCAAGGACTGATCAATACCCTGTTTTTGGGTCCCTGACAAATTTGCTAAGGAATGTGAAGAGTTTTAGGTCAATGTCTGTGGTCAAAGCCACCTTGCCTTCGAAGGAAGTCTGAGACATTCCGATTGAAGGCAGCTTCTAACCTATTTGGGGTATGATTTATGACGTCTGCTTTGAATGCAAGATGCTTTCTTGGGGGATGGAGTCCATTCTTTAAAACATGGATACACAATGTCTTCAGGTCGGAAGGTATCATGTAATAATGGGGTCTGAGTGGAACCAGAAGGGCCTTTGCCTGAGTCAGATTTATCTAAACATCTCTTCTCAGGGGCAGGTAACCAAAATCTAGTAACATCCTCCTCAGATACGTCTGTATCAACATCAGGGTGCTCTAAATCCTGACTAGAGATGACACTGTCTTGTCTTGGAGATCCTCCTCAGGAAATGAGGACATGGAATATAGATAGGTTGATTTTAATTACTCTAAGGCATCCTTCTTTGATGCTTTCTTGTGTGCAGTAGGTTTTTGCCTCTGGGAGACAGGGGCACCCTGAGGCCACGAGCAAGGGATCCTTTTGAAGAAGATTTTGATGTTTTTCAGCTAACGTACCCAAATATTTAATAATAGTTCTGTGAACATAATTCTGCATGGCTTTGGACACAGGCTCTTTTTCGGTACCCAAAACATAATATTTTCATTTTTTTCTGTGTGAGATTCAAAGGTAATTCAGTAGGATTGGACTGAGATATGATGTGACACAATCAGCAGACTCAATTGAAGTACCCACTAATCACTCGCCCTGCAAATGTACTAGGCAACCTCACTTCTGCTGCAGGCAAGCCTGATTATAACCGATAGTAGACCCAGGCGAGGTGACAACAATTCTTGTTCCAGAAGTTGATCAATATATAGACAATAAATGGGTGCACAGGCACTAATAATCCAAATATGTGGCTATATAATCGTATAACAAGATGGCTGGATTGAGCACTAAGTGAAATAGGGGTGGGGCAATGATTACCCACAGGCTAACGCCTACCTTCAAAACACACAAGATGATGGACGGAATGTTGCACAATGGCAAAACATTCACCCCCAGTCACAGATCTGGGTTTAATCCATCGTTATTTTGCTCACCAAGCCACCCCAGTTCACACATGACCATATGCAAATCAGTTTTGACCCTGTGCCTCATGGGAACAGTCCAGCCCGAACTGCCAAGCCATGTCTTCCCTGGACCGGAATCAAGCCTCCTAGGACTGGTTTCTGGCTATCAGCCGTCTTCAGCCAGAATAGCTTAACTCCAGTGGCTTAGTGAGCACGGGACCCACGTATGGGAATACCATTCCTTCATAGGGTGAACAGCAAAACACACAAGATGATGTATGTAATGTTGCACAATGGCAAAACATTCACCTCCAGTCACAAATCTGGGTTTAATCCATTGTTATTTTGCTCACCAAGCTACCCCAGTTCAGACATGGCCATATGCAAATCAGTCTTGACCCTGTGCCTCATGGGAACAGTCCAGCCCGAACTGCCAAGCCATGTCTTCCCTGGACCGGAATCAAGCATCCTAGGACCGGTTTCTGGCTATCAGCTGTCTTCAGCCAGGATAACTTGACTCCAGTAGCTTAGTGAGCACGGGACCCACATCTGGGCATACCCTTCCCACATAGGGTGAACAGCAAAACACACAAGATGATGGACGGAATGTTGCACAATGGCAAAACATTCACCCCTAATTTTTGTTAAATCAGAAATGTTATCAAATACAGAATATGATTTCAGCCTGCAGAAGCTTCAGATCAAATAAATACGTTTCATACCACATTTAGGGACAGATGTAGGTGTCAAAATACCGGTCGGACTATATAGGGGCACTGAAAACATACAGATTCGGTAATTTTACCAAATCGGTAATTTTACCAAATCGGTAAAATTACTGATTCTGTAAAATTACAGAATCAGTAAATTTTACCGATTCGGTGAATTTACCGATCGGTAAAATTACCAAATCTGTTTTTTCCTATGTAGGTAGCACTTCTAACAGTGCTACAGGGCCTTTAGAATTCGTTATTTACCATGTAATACAATTGCATGGTAAATAACAAATTCTTGGGTACCTGCACATCTGTGCATGTACACCTGTGCCATGTGGCACACAGACATGCCCTAAGGGCATGTCTGTGTGCCACATGGTGCACAAGCCAGTTACAGGGGTGTCCCCCTTTGCAATTCGGTATTTTTACCGATTCGGTAAATACCGAATCGATATTTGCTATTGAATCCTATGGGCTTCAAGGCCATAGGATTCAATAGCAAGACCAATTCGGTATTTACCGAATCGGTAAATACCGATTTTTACGGATTCGGTAAAAAATACCGAATTATTACCCACATCAGATTTACCGATTCTAAAATACAGAATCAGTAAAATTCGGTATTTTAGAATCGGTAAATCTAAATTACTAACATCTAGCCTTTAGCAAGCTATCATAACCTTCTCATTGTTTAGCTGTTGTGATTAATATACAGCACAAAATTTGACCACATCAGTTTCTTACACTGAGCCAACTTCTAACAATAATCGTACATGTATATATTGAGATCAGTAGTTGGAGGGATAACGTTGTACTCTACTATTGTTCAAAAACGTATTCCGTGTGGGAAAAATGACCATATATATTTAGTAAATTAACTTACTTACTATGCTAGAATTTCATTTTGGAACACGTATATGCTGGTGATATGCTCGTTTTAGAGATTAAGTTACAAGTAAAAACGTGTATGCACTTTGCTAGATTATTAATAAGTAAACTGAAAACATATTGCACTATATCTAATGTAGAAGTGAAATATGTCTTTCGATAAATTTGTGTTTTGCAACATTTTGCACCAAGCAACTACACTTTAGCCTTTACAGTGAGTAGTCCTTTCAACCTTTCTTTATTGTAAGCATTCTGTGCAACTGCCTAACATTGATGTAATCTTTAGAAATGTGCTGACTCTGGTATCATGTTCATTTAGTTCTTCATAAAACAGTTAAACACAGCATGTTGTCTTTCTTTCATTGCTGGTAAAAAACACTTTCACAATGACAATGCTGCTCTCAGAGCATTAATCAGAACACCTGACAAGCTCACTTTTGCAGAATGTACTTTGATGCAGATATCTACAAATGAATCTTTCCCACTGTGAAAGAAAATCATTGAAACACTGAACACATTGCACTTTATATTATTTCTTATATATGTCTTGCTAAATCTGATATATAATGTCAATGCACTTCAAGAGAAAAGCACATTTTAGAATGCTTGTGTTAGAGCATTATCTCCAACTAAACCTCAAACTTCACATTGACATACACATCTGAAATCTCAGGCAAGCAATGAATAGTAAATAGATGATGTGCATATGCTCTAAATCTTTTTAAGGAGTACGATCAAGGCATAAAATCAATAATAAATCACATAAAATATCAAAAAAAATAAATGACAAGTACTGTGTAATATGGTCCTATATAGCCATCTCAGGGTTCAGGTAACATTTCTAAACCACTTTGCCTTTGGCCTTGTGATTTATAAATGTCACCAGAATCCCTCATTTGCATCACAGGCCCACATTACAGAGTTATGCACAATTAATTTGTTTTTTCTCAACACAGTCAGTGAGATTGAATTTTGAATTTTGAATTTTAAAACATTTGTAAAGCACTATGCAGTTTCTTGGCGCTAGAGGGTTCCTGGGCTGGGGAGGACACAGGGGACTATAGGCTGAAAGCTTGTTGGAACAAGAAAGTCTTGAGGACTTTGCGGAACTCGATGTAGGAGGGGGAGAGTCTGACCGGGGCGGGAGAGAGTTCCAGAAGGTGGGTGCAAGAACCGAGAATTTCTGGCCTCCCGATCTTTTTTTCTTGAAGCGGGGGATAACTAATAAAGATTTGGAGGAGGAGCGTAACGCTCTAGGGGGGCAGTAATTGGTGATGGTAGAGTTGATGAAAGCAGGGGCAGTGCCCACCCGAGCTTGAAAAGTGAGGCAGCCAAGTTTGAAAAGGGCACGTTGTTTGATGGGGAGCCAGTGAAGGGCAATAAGAAGGGGTGAAGAGTGATGATATTTAGATAGGCCATGTACCAGGCGAGCAGCCTGGTTCTGCACCAGCTGGAGGCGCTGAAGTGCATAGGCAGGAGCACCATTGTAAATAATGTTCCCGTAATCGATCTTAGATAAGACCATGGCCATTACAATCAGTTTCAGTGCAGAGGGGGAAAAAAAACGGGATACTTTCCTAATAATGCGCAATGTGAAGAAACAAGAAGAAACAACAGAACTAATGTGTGAATGGAGTGTCAAATGCTGATTAGGAGTGATACCAAGGGTTTTAACTGAAAAAGAGGGGGTGGGAGGTGAACCAAGGGAAGGGGGCCAAAATGAAGGAGACCAGGGGTTGCTACTGCCTCTAGTCAAGATCAGTTCTGTTTTATCCGGGTTGAGTTTAAGATGGTTTGCATCAATCCAATCCCGGATAAACAGCATGACGGACTGGAAGCTAGCGGCACCAGATAGGGGGGAAGAGAAATTAAAAATAAGTTGGAGGTCATCAGCATAGTTGTAGACTGTGACCTCCAATTGTTGCAGTGCAAAAATAAGGGGGAAAATGTAAAGGTTGAATAAAAGGGGAGAGAGGGAAGAACCCTGAGGGACGCCACAATTCACCATGCGGGGCGGGGCGGAGAATTCAGCAAGGTGGACTGATGATTTACTACCTAAAACATCTCTAAAATAAAAAGCTATACAAGAGAATTTAAATTCCCATCTTCAGTTTGCACTGTAAGTAACATCACTTCCTGCCCTCTCTCTAGTTTAGTCAACTCTTTAGGGTATTGCCTATGTGTCCAGAGCAAAGGACAGACAAGGGCACAGAGTGTTAGGTCCAGGAAGGACATTGTGGCAGAATCCCATTCCTACTGAAATACACAAGATAAGATATAATCATGTGTCTCACCCAGCACCCCCTACTGCCAGTCTCCACAATCACATCCCACGCAGATAACAATTGCACAGCACATAAACCCAACTATGTTATCATTCCACTACCTACATCCTCGACCTTGTCTTCTCAACATCATTATACTCCAATCCAATCGTAATCACTCATACTCCTGGACTGGACCAACCACTTTTGCCATCCTGTCTCCATGCTCAGCATCCTACAAACAAAGTAAGGTCAACCCAAAAGAGGAAGTCAAACCTTCAGATACTTTAAAGACTTCTCTTTAGACAACCTCATTTCTGATGGAGACTTTTATACAACAGATTCCTCATCTTGTGAATGCCTCAGGCATGAGACTGGATCTGGATAATTTTAATAGCAAATTCCTTGCATGTTGGTAGGAGGTATCCAGGTAGGATCTGTCCCACCCAGGATGTGATGTCGGGAAAACTAGATCTGCACTTCCTCGACTCACTGACATCAGTTCTTTCCTTTCTGCATCTTCCAACAGGCATCCAGAGCTCCATTGAATTGTGTCAGTTTGACAGCTTTCTTTCCCTCAAGCTTATCCAGTGTACAAGGTTCATGTCCTTTCCAAAAAACACAGGGTTTAAATCCTACAAGGACTACAACCTTCAGATGTCAGTAACAGACATCCATGATGTCTGTATGTGGTGTCTCTACTGAGAAATGCGAATTCTGCATGAAGGTACATAAAAAGGCCATCTGCAACTGCTAAGCCAAACTTCCCATTGCAGAACTTCTGAAGAAGTCAAAGAAGGGCTGGTCTCGGTTGAGGTCAAAGGCGCAGATGCGCTCTAGTTCCTGGGGTCGATATTACAACTCTTCACCTTCGATGTCCAGGAATTCTGGTAAGTTCAAGAAATCAAAAAAGTGCAAGAAGTCAAAGCACGGGTCTCTTTTGACCTGCAATTCTCTCTGTTCAAAGTCACACGATGCCCTGGGTACCTTCAGGTCACGGAATCATTCCCCCTTCTCTGAACCGATTCTGTGTATGTGGCTAATTTACCAGGGCCATCAGCAATTCCTTAACAGCTCAATGACTTTAACTTGGCTTTGAGCTAAATTTTTGGCACCCACCAGATCCATCTGGAGCGCCTTTGGGCCCTAGGGATCTGAGATGACGGACAGCCAGATTATCACTGGTGGGTCCATCCCCAACACTGACTGCGACTCTCAACCTCATTTCGAAGCCCAAGGTTGCAAAGAACACGTTTATATTCCTATTCGGACTCAGAAACATCCTATCTTCTTACTGCTAATGATGATGATGCACCGTATGTTGATGAAAACCTATTCTTGTATTTATACTATGCTAGTGGAATGGACAATTCAGGAGGAGACGCAAGATGGCGGCCGCTTGAGGTGGTCGCTCAGCAGCCCTTGGATCGGCAGTAAAAAACGAAGATGGAATAACTCACCTAGTGTCAGAACCCCATTAATGTTGGGAAAAATTGGAAGAAAGCCAGCACGAATGTCCAAGGTTGGGTGTAAAAGAATGACAGGCACCCTAATAAAAGGAGTAAGAAATCCCAAGATGGTAACTAGAAAGCTACAAACACCTTGGCATTTTAGTGTTGCTTTCATGAAGGCAGGTTTAGAATGTGAAGGGCACGCTGCCTATGAGCTGTGCACTTCACCGAACAATTTAGTTTAGTCAGACATCTCTCTGTGAAAGATTTAGTCAGGGTAGAGGCATTGCATGATTACTCGACGTTTTAGTTAGTGGCTAAGAACATTTCCAAACTAATTGTTTAAATGAAATATTTCGGTCAGCTCCAACTACAGAGCTGATTCCAATTATCAGGTGAGGTTGAAAAGGTCAATTGAATTCCAGGAACTTAAGCCTTTCTCTCAAGGCTGTTGGAGCTGGTTTTATAATTATTTTCAGCTTCCGAGTTCCAATTGGCTGTTTAGACAGAATGGCCTGAGAGTAAGGGGGCTGCAGTGTTCTACAAGGGTCTGAAAGATGAATTGAAAGATGCCCATCCTCAAGTACCAAATAGACCTACCGAAAGTTCTGCATTAATTGATTTGGTGTTAGAAATTGAATTTCGTTTAAATGAAAGGGAAGGAAAAAGACGACAAAAAATTCGTCCCAGTGTGCCAAGGTTTGATCAAGCCAAGGTTGAGAATTCCAAATCGGTGGAAGGAAGACATCATGGAGTATAACCAATGCAAATTGGAATGGTGAGAGGACCTTTGTCAAAAGAAGAAAAGGAGAGGAGAAGACAAAATACGCAATGGCTCTACAGTGGTACAGGTGGGCATTTTGTGAGAAACGGTCTGAAGAAACCAAAATTGCCAGCCAAGGAAAATTTTCAGCACCATCAATAGGAGGAGTTGGGTTGATGGATGCAGATACAAAAACAACTCCCAAATATCATCAACTGGCCAACACATTACAGTCCTCCTCACCACATTTGACATTGTCTATGACACTGGGTTTCAGAGAAATGAAATTGGAAGATGTCGCAGTGATTATAGATTTTGATGCAACAGGAAATGTTTGCGATCTAAAATTTGCTAAAGAAATTGGCTTGAGGACAATTCGGAAGAACAAGAGTAAACCAGTTAGAGCTGTGGACGGAACAAATCTGTCATCTGGTCCCATAGTAAGTCATACAGAAGCCATTCAACCTAACGTCTTCAGAAGGACATCATGAAATCATACAATTCAACTTAATGGACGACCCCCAGTTTTAATTGATGCTGGATCTGCCATGGCTCACAGAGCATAATCCCACAATTGACTGAAGTACAAGATCAATTGCAATGGATTCGGATTGTCGCAAAGAACATTGCTTTAAAAGAAAAGAAGCCAGTCATGAGACCACTCTAGCAACTATGCTTTGCAACAGTGAATTAACAGTTTTTGTAATCCAAACCACCGTTATTGCTCAATAGTATGCAAGTTTTTCAGGATGTTTTCAATGAGGGAGAAGCGGAAACATTACCTCCTCACAGAAGTTTTGATTGCAAGATTGAGTTAGAACCAGGTTTCAACTTACCCTGCAGTAGAATATATGCTTTAACCGAAAAGGAAGATCAGCATTTAACAGAATATATTCGGAAATATTTGGAAACTTGATTTAGCCGTCCTTCACAATCTCCACGGTCATTGCCTCTATTTTTTGTCCCTGAGAAGGAAGTTGAGATACGGGTGTGTATCGATTTCCAAGCAATCAATCAGGTCAAAATTAAGAATAGATATCCACTCCCGTTGAAAGGAGCACAAGTTTACAAAAAACGGGATTGGAGAGGAGCTCATCATTTAATTAGAATAAAAGAAGGAGACGAGTGGAAAACTGCCTTCCTGACAAAATATTGGCTCTTGAGTATCAGGTTAAGCCCTATGGGCTATGCAATGCCCCAGCAGCCTTTCAACATGTTATTAATGATGTCATGAAGGAGTTCATTGATCATTAAGCCATAGTATACATTGATGACATCCTGATATACTCAACTTCGGAACAGGAACACCAAGAACATGTTAGAGGAGTTCTGCAAAAATTTGGTGAGAGTAGTTTATTTGTGAAGTTGGAGAAGTGTGCTATTAATGTGAGGTCCGAGGAATTCCTAGGATTTGTATTCTCTCCAGAAGAAGTAACCATGGATAAAAAGAAAATCATTGCAGCCACCGAATGGAAGTCTCCAAGAACCGTGAAGGAAGTCCAGCATTTCATCGGATTTGCTAACTTTTATTGGAGGTATATACATGATATTTTCCAAACATGAGTCCCCTTACACGCCTTTTGAAGAAAGGAATTCCATTTGAGTGGTCAAATGATGCTGAAAAAGGCAATCTCGACTTTAAAAGGGCATTTCCCCTCTGCTCCCTACTGCTCCATGCCGACCCATCTGAACCATTCTATGTAGAAACTGGCACATCAGACTTGGCTTTAGTGGGAGTTCTGTCTCAGAGCCACAAGATGACCGGACAGCTGCACTCTGTAGCTTAACGATCACTGAAAATAAAGCCACCAGAAGTGAACTATGTGATCACTGAGAAGGAATTGCTGGCAATTAAGGATGTCTATATGGAATGGAGACACTACCTTATTGGAGCCAGACATACTGTGACCGTATACACTGACCATCGAGACTTGAAATTCTTAAAATCGCCAAGAACCTTGACGCCAAGACAGCTTTGATGATCCTTGTATTTTGACGATTTTTACTTCGTCATAACCTATCATCCTGGCTCAAGAAATGGAAAAGCGGATGCTTTGTGAAGGGCGGGCACAGACAATTTGCAGAAGGTGATTGAGAACCAAAACATCCTTCCAGAGAAAAGTGTCTTAGGAGCAATATTGCAAGGAACAACTGAAGAAGGCGTTCATAATTCTATGACAGAGGATGAGATCTAAGAATGGTCTAGTCAAGATCCTGTGAGAGAGGTCCGAGAAAATGTACCTTTGCTTGATAGAGCTCTGTGTTTACAAACTCAAGAACTATGAGAAAAGGCCTTATATGAATGCCATGACAACCTGCTGGCTGGACACAAGGGGGCGCAAAAGGCTGTAGAATTATTAAAACGATTTTGGTGTCCCAACATGACTAGGGACATTCACCAATATGTGGACACTTTTGGGGTCTGTGTTCAGGGAAAGTCTGAAAGGCGACCACCCAAGGAAATCTTGCAACTTTTACCCAATCCTCCCTATCCCTGGCATACTATGACACTAATTTTGATAGTAGACTTACCTTTGAGTCAGGGTTTCGAGACTATTTTGTTTTCTGTGGACGCCTTCACCAAAATGGCATATTTTATTCCTTTAAAAAGGGTCCCCACTGCTAAAGGATTAGCTCTAGCTTTCAGTCAGAACATAGTTAAGGCACACAGTATTCCTAGAATATTCGTTTCGGATCAAGAATCACAATTCCAGCCTCACTTTTGGAAGGTCCTTACTGCCTTTGTATAGACACAAGGTATTCCACTAGTTATCACCCCGAGACAGATGCACAGACTGAAAGGACGAACCAAGAACTAGAACAATACCTGAGATTATTCCTGCTAGATGTAGAAGAAGATTGACCAGAGTTTTTATGGGCAGCAAAGTTTGCACACAACATTGCAAAAAATATATCCACTGGTTATACTCCTTTTTAACTGAATTATGATTGATATCCAAATTTCTCAATGACCTTTCAGAAGGTGGCCGTTCTTGCAGTACAAAATATAGCTCAGCATTTGGCCTCCATATATCGTTCAGCATCAGAATTTAACCAAGGCAAAAAAAATGACAAGTTCTATGCAGATAAAAAAGACAAAAATAACCTGATTTGAAAGTAGGGGAACAAGTCTGGCTCAACTCCAAGGACCTTAGATTGAAAGGGAATAGAAAATTCCAACCAAGATTTGTGGTTCCTCACTCAATTATCGAAAAGATAAACTCAGTGACTTATAAGTTGAAGCTACCACAACACATGAAGATACATCCAGTATTTCATGTCTCTTTGGTAAAGAAAGTTTCTAATGGGTTAAGAAAAACACTGCCGCCTAAGCTGTAAAGGAGTTTGAAATCAAAAAAATACTAGATTAAAAAAACAGGGAAAAGTTTACTATTTAGTCAACTGGAAAGGATATTGTCCTGAGGAAAGGTCTTGGAAATTACACTCAGATGTACATGCCCCTCGTTTGATCAAGACCTTTTATACAAAATTTCCAAACAAACAAATTGGAAGAAAGCCAGCACGAATGTCCAAGGTTGGGTGTAAAAGAATGACAGGCAACCTAATGAAAGGAGTACAAAATTCCAAGATGGCAGCTAGAAAGCTACAAACACCTTGGCATTTTAGGATTGACCAGCTTTGATGAAGTCAGATTTAGAATGTGGAGTGCGTACTGCCTATGACCTGTGCACTTCATGGAAGAATTCAGTTCAGTCAGACATACATTCCTGGGCTCTGTGAAAGATTTTCTCAGGGTAGAGGCCTCACTTGATTACTTGACGTTTTAGTTCGTCAAGTTGTCTTGATAATATTCTTGCTATAAGAACATTTCCGAACTAAGGGCCTCATAGGATGGCGGACGGACCTGCGTCCGTCCACCACCCCCGAGGTGGAGGGACCATCCGCAGGGGCAGCGGCGGTCCCTCCGTGCAAATTAGGATATCCCGTATCTGTAACCTTGCGGCGGGTGCTGCTTGAAGCAGCGCCCGCTGCAAGGTTAAAATTGCATGCTTTGCATATGCATGCACAAAGCGGCAGGCACCGCGCTGTGCCTGCCGCTTTGTGCATGCATATGCAGGGGGGTACAATAGGTACCCCCATGTGCACCCCCTACCCCACACCACCCTGGGGAGCCGCAACGGGCCCCCAGAAGCTTTGGTCCACATGCTTTTCCACGGCGGAAAATCCGCAGCGGAAAAGCATGTTTCTTCACCCTTCGTAATTTGGCTGGCGGTGTCTTGCAGACACCGCCACCAAATTGTGGACAACATCCCGCGGATCAGCGGTGGACGGAAGTATCCATCCGCCGCTGATCCCGCCGCTATCCTAATGTGGCTGGTGGTGTTTTGGAGGTCCGCAGCGGTGAATCCGCATCCTGGGATTCACCGCCGTCCTAATCGACCCCTAATTGTTTACATTAAAATTTTTGGTCAGACCGAACTACAGAGCTGTTTCCAGTCATCAGGTGAGGTTGAAAAGGTCAATTAAACTCCAGGAACGTAAGTCTTTCTTTAGAGGCTGTTGGAGCTGGTTTTATAATTCTTTTTAGCTTCCGAGTTCCAGAGTTGCAATCTGTCAGCTGTTTTTGGAAAGACATAAACATCGCGCTCTGAGCAGAAAAGTAAACCATTTAACTTCCGAAAACCAGAGCTGAATTCTGTAAATTGAGAAAGAGACCTTAATTGTTACTGAGTCAGGGAGAAAAGCTTAATGTTTAAAAGCAACACATTTCGCTTTGTTTAAACTTTGAAAAGCAACTTTAGCCTAACACATCAAATAAATAGATTAACTATCAGCACTGAAATAAAAAATATTTAGCTAAATAGGTGAGTCACCTCTTCTTGGAAAAACATGTCAGCAGGCTAATTAAACCAATGAAGCAACTACATAAATGACCAGCACAAAAGAAAGTGAAGGAAATAAAAGAAGCACTTACCGGAAGAGAAAGCTGTCTGGTACCAGAATAACCTTAAAGTACCGTGTTAAGGGAACAATTTATTTTAATTATTAAGTTAAGTAAAACATTGGCATGAAATAGAGTTTTAAGAACATTTAGAAAGAAGTGACAAGCATACTTTTCAGAAGGAAAAAATAACTTTCTTTTAGAATGAAAACTACGAAGAAAGAGAAGAGTGGTTTTAGAAACCAGAAAAATAAAAATAGAAGAGGGGCAATAGTCCATATTTAATTGGGTGAGCACTGTTGGGTTGTGACTAGCTTTACAAGGGCAGAGTAGTGTGGATGACCAATTAAGTTGTTGTACCATCTTCTATTCGTGCAGGTTCCCTCGTGAGAAAATAGCAGAACCGAAAGAACACAGAAGGAAGAAGCTAGACGGGAGGTGCAGGGACGAATCCAATCATTCTGAGCTGTCTCTTCTCTATCCCGCCCCTTTCCCCCGTGGGGCCAATCTGTCAGTTGAGACTAAATTGACTGATGGGAGGTCCTGGGAAGGGCATTGGGACGAGCGTCATACTGCTCCTGTAACAGGTTGGTGAGAGCATTCCTGATATCTAGGCACCCGATTATGCTCCTCTGCACCTCAGTCGCGGGCTAACGGCTGCTCCAGGGCTTTACTGATCCAGGATTTGCTGATTGCCTTTGGTCGCTTAGTATTGGCGGTCCTGGACCACATTGACTGAGGCGAGTGCTGCAATTGTATGTTTCCTGGAGCCGAGGCCACTGGTGCTGGTGCAGCGTTGGCGCTGCGGCAGCCTGGGAGACGTTTATTGACAGCATCTAGGAAGGAGACTGCCCCGGAAAGGAGCAGTCTGGCCAGCTCTGTAGTTTTGGAACTGCTACAAAGCTCAACAGACTGGCGATTGTACACAGCACAAGGCCCCCGATAACGAAGCAGCTCAGCAATTCCCAGAGACAGCCATCATGCTTCAGGGGGATGAGACCTCAGCATAGACCAGGACAAAAGTCCCTCAGGATGGAGGTATGTCAAACTTGGTTTCTTATCCTCCAGTTGAAATGTGCTGGTTTGCCCATTTCAACTGAGGCCAAGCCCGATAATGAGGAGAGTGCTGAGAGCATCGAGAGTGCAGGGGAGGACTGTAGTGAAAAGGGGAACCTGGCTCAACAGGGTCGATTAAAGTGCAGAAGATTAGCCCTCAGATTAGGGTTATTGATGACATAACAATTCCTGCTAGTAGCCTAATCCGGCTAGATCCCCCAGACCTACCCCTCTCCAACAGCACTTCCCGAATAAAAGGACTCCAACAATCAGTAATTCGACACCTGGGATCGGAAACTGGGAACTACGACCTGGATATGGAGGCTAATGATTGTTTCTTTTTTACTCTGATGGAACAGAATGGTCAGTGAACGGATCTGGTTCACTCAAAGGGTCTAGCAACAATGATAGTGCCCCAGACAGGCGGAGGCGCTTCTACCATGACAGCTCATAATAAGACAGTTAAGAAAGCAAGTCGACAAACTTTAGGTGGCAACGATTTAAAATGGAACTACTACCCAACAGAACAGCTAGTCAGTAGCACTCTGATTGCACCTTCACAAGACATCTCTTGTTCAGACCCCGAAACTTTGGATATCTTCTTACAATGTATATTGACACATTGAGAAGAAACGCGACAAGAAGTTCGCAAACCTCAAGCAGCTACAAGAAAAGTACAGGGTGCCGCCTGAAAGCTGGCTAAGATATGTAGCTCCATAGGGGAACATTTAACTGACCTAGAAACAAGAACTGAGGCAATAGAAATAGACCTGTGCGCAGACAGAGGCACAAGAATCACAGCTTATTGATATCCAAAGGAAGCTTGAGGTCCAAGATAACTGTCAATGACGCAATAATTTGCGGGTATTAGAAGTGCCAGAGGGCAAAGAAGGAACAGATATCCTGGCATATATGGTGGAACTACTATGCACTGCTTTTCCTAGAGGATGGAACTGGTCCCAGGAGATGCAACAAGTTCATAGGGTACCCTTTGTTGTGAAACAATCAGCCTGTGAAGACTCAAACCTGTGAACAATTCTGGTATATTTTAGGTTTGAAATCTATTTGAATGATTTTATAAAAACATGCTACACAACAATCCTCCTACACCCAGTGGCTGGCGGAATTTCTGTATACGCTAGTACGCATGTATCATTTAACCACAAAAGGAACGAAACACAGAAAAAGACAGAAAGAGGATTGGGGTTCGGTGTGTGACGGGGCTAGTGAGGAGGTGCTATGGTTATCCAATGCCCCTCAATGGCATTCTGTAGCTAATTGGGCCGCAGCCGTAGCCTGCTCCGTTAAGCGCAGTATCTGCAAATACTGGGGCAGGAAAGCTCCTTCGAATTCCTATGGCAAGTATTGCATGCAGAGTTGCCACATCTTGTCAAAGTGTGGCAGGTGCTGTGTAGCTGTGGCATTTAGCTTCTCCATATCCACTATGTCCCAGACCCTATGCAGCCAATCTAAGTGTGACTGGATGGTTTCCGTGCCCCACGTAGCCAATAGGAGTTGTTTTGCCAGCCCCAACAGTAGGGTGATCACTTCACCCTTACATGACCGCAGTGGATATGTGAGGCAATTGGGCATGGCCAAGAGTATATAGCTGGGAAATTTGGGTATATCTGTCTGATACATGGTGTTGACCGCATCCAAAACTTTGGACCAATAGGTGTCCAGCTTCGGACACTACCATAGTATATGTGTAAGTGTACCTTGTTGCCTCCAGTGGCACCAACATTTCCATTACCCAGTGTCATTCCTAGCAGCCACCCTGGCCGGGTTATGATACCAGTAATGGGCAATCTTTAGCAGAATTTCCTTACTAGTCGTGTTAAGTGCTGAAGTACGTGTCCAGTGTAGAATGCCACTCCACTTCTTACCCTTTGCACTCTCTCTCCCACCTAGCCTGGGCCAGTGATACAGGGAGGCGGGCTGGCATTATCAAGAATGAAGAGATATCTGATAGCAGCTTTTTATCACTTGTCCCTGTAAGGATCCACTTCTCGAAGGTTGTCAACACTCTACCGGCATGAGTGTGGATCCAGGGCTGTGTGACTCAATGAGCCACCATTATGTACTGCCAGTGCGCTGTTTCCGGCAAGACAAAGTTAATTTGCAGTGTACGGAAGTCCACCAGCCCATCTAGCAGTTCTCCCACCCTCTTGCAGTTTGCCTCTTGCCATAGACCGAACGCTTTCCTGTTGCCGCAGGTGGAAAGTCTGGGTTTCCTATCAAGGGGGTCTGTGGTGAGATAGGGGTAGAGAGACCGTTCCGCAGTTGTACCCTATGTCATACACCCACTGTGGCCCGCACCACCAAATGTCTTTTGCCACAATAGCCTGGTCAGTGAAACACCAGTGCCTTTCGGTAAGTGGACGGGACAATTCTACCATATATCCGAGCTGTGCGGCCTGGTAGTTGCACCGCAGGTTCGAGACACCCAGGGCCCCCACAGACAGAGGGAGATTGACTCCCACCCTAGCCATCCTCAAACAATTTATAGAACTTAGCCCCATACCCATCGGGTCCCGGGGCTTTGTTAGGTTGCAGTCTATGTATTGCTAGAAGGACCCCTTGCACAGTAATATCCTTGTCCAATATTGCAAAAGTGGTCCCTCTCGACATAGGCCTCAACGTCTGCATCTCCGATTTATAGAGATTCATATAGCAGTCTCAAAACTCAGAAGCTATAGCTACATCTGAAGCACACACAGTGCCATCCACCCTCTGTATCTTGTAGACCTTATGCTCTGTTGCCTAATTCTGGTATATTTTGGGAATTGTCTGCTAAAACAGTTGATTTTTGAGAAGGCCAGATCTGAGGCTAAGTGGGTTAGCGGTGATGTTTCATTGTTTGTCAGACCTGACTTCTGTCATATAACTGTGGAGAGAAGGTGGCGTTTGCAGCAATTAATTAAGCCCTTCCAAGAAAAAGGGCCGCAGGCTTCCCTAGTGAACCCAGCACCACTGAAGGTGATCTGGGGAAGTCAGACATGATTTTTTTGCTTTGAACTTAAGGCAAAGGAATTCCTAACGGAGCTAAGATAAAGATGGGTTTGTTAGTGATATTGGAGGTTAAGCATCTACTTATGCTCTACGCTTTGGTTTTATACTTTTTCAGTTTTTCTTTTTATAAGCAGCAATGTATTGGATAGTGGGTGGGTGATGAAAAGCTAATGCAACTATCACTGTGGGTGGAAGAGGCTGCCCTTATCTCTACACAGACCGATGAGTGGTCTGTACTCTTCTCAGGGTTGGGGGAAGGGAAAGAGGGGAGAAGAGGGGGTTATCGGGGTTAGGGATTAGGGAAGGACGGTGTAGAAGGGAGAATGGGGATGGGGTAGTGGGAGTGGAGGTGGAGGGAAGCAGGGGTGGAAAATATAACAAAAACCAGAGAAGGAATAAAAAGGGATTGGCAGAATTTTGTCAAAATATGACTGAGAGAATAAATATAATGTTCATCTTTTTTATATTGGATGGGTAAAATAACTACATGCTCTGTCAATGTGGGAAGGCTAAATTATAAGATTAAAAGCTTATGGGTCACTGAGATTTTAAGATCAGGAGCCCCGGATATAATATGCCAACAGGAGACATATCCCATGGAGCAGGAGGGAAATGCTGTCAATCAAAGGATATACTCTATTGGCTTGTTCCACTCAAAGCTCTAATATCAGAGGGGTGGTTATTCTGGCTAGGAATAGAATAGGGCTAATAATGCGTAAACTGGTGAATAAATATGGTAAATGGGCATTGGTGGAGTTGAATATGGGATTAACAGTATATACTATCTTTGGTTCAAACCAGGATGATTCTAAAGTGCTGGAAGATCTGGGAGTTGAATTAGCATCCTGGTAAGATTTACAAATAATTTGTGGGGGCTTGAATATACATCGTCAGTGGATAGGTTTCAACTGAGTAATTATCAGGGAAAAAAGCCACAAGTTTACAGGGCATTGACTTTACTTATGACTAGTCATGGCTTTTGTAATTTCTGGAATGCTAAACATCCCTCCGACTCAGCCTATACATATTTTTCTTGCCCATTCAAAAAAAATGTCTGGCTGGACTATTTTTTGGTTTCTGGTAAAATGTTGAAAAAAGTAGGGATTGTGAAACTTCCAAAGCTTATTTCAGATCACAATCCCTTAGTTTTAGAAGTTGTGGTCCGAGGAAATCATAACGGTCAGTGTGTATGGATATTTGATAGAACATTATTGGTAAATGCAGCATTTATAGAGTATATGAGAAGTTGGGTCACTTGGCTCTTTGACAACAACAGATATAGTGCCCCACAGGCTATGGTTTGGGATACTTTTAAAGCTGGCTGAGGAGAGAAGTAATTAGCCTTGTGGCATGTAGCAGGAAGCACCAAGAGGTTGAGAGTAGGAGCTTGTCAGAAAAGTTAGGCGAACTGGAAAAAGAAAATGTGGTAAAGAAAAGTCAGGGGTTTAATACAGTACAAACCCAGATTGAAATCAACATTTTAAAAGCAGAAATAAATAGCTATTATACCCAGAAAAGTTCAGAAAGATACCAGTCTCATAGGAACGATAGGTATGAATATGTTGAATCAGTTGGGAAACTCATAGCACTAAGTACCAGACAGAAAACAGCAAAGAATAATAGTGCGTCGATTAAAAGAAAGGATGGATCAGTCGTAACCTATGCTAGTGATATTTTATTTGTATTTGAAGAATTTAATCAAAACTTATATAATGGCAAGAGCCTTGCGGCTGGGCTTCGGACAGCCCCGGGGCCGGACTTGGGTGGAAAGGTAGATCAGGCCACCAGGCAGGAACTGGAAGCTGACATTTTACTCTCAGAAGTATTAAATGCATTCGATCAGCGGGCCTCAGGTAAAGCGGTGGGCCCTGACAAAATACAGCTGGAGCTATATAAGGTAGTTCAAACTGGACTAGATTTGTTCCTAGGAGTACAACACAGTGAGCTCCCTCCTGAATCTTGGAAAGGCACGGATATCGCTATTTTACCTAGAAAGGGTAAAACCCCCTGACAATCCCACCTCATATCGGCCAATATCTCTTATCAGTTCAGATGCCAAATTGTGTTCTAAGATCTTGGCAGTACGCTTAGGGAGGGTTATAGCACACCTGGTCACACCATGGCAACATGATTTTCTACCAGGTAAGGGGACAACTGATCACGTAAGGCGTGCCATATCGACATTGCCGAAGTAACCAGGAATGAAATGGCTATGATCCTTCTCGATGCAGAAAAATTATTTGATCGCATAGAAGTACTTATGGGGTGTACTAGAGGTAAAGGGATTGGATTCCAGAATGATCACTGCTATTACGGCAATGTTACAGATCCGTATGCCTGACTTAAATTAATGGGTGAACAATCAGGAAGATTAGAGGTGGCCAGAGGGATAAGACAGGGGTGCCCCTGCTCTCCAAATATATTTGCCCTCTATAATAATCCATTTATCGAACACATTTTCCAGAATCAGGGAATAAAACCGGTTATCAAAAATGGTTATGAAACTAAAGTACTGGCATATGCAGATGACATTGCCATAGTTATCGATCCAGAGAGCACTATGAAGGAGTTTGAAGCCATGCCTGGGGAGTGCAACCTAGCCTCAGGGTACCTATTAAACAAGGAAAAGATGCAGAGAATCTGTACAGAGGATTTCCACTACTCTGGTTCTCTGATTCTTGATGAGTGGGTACTGCCCTATATCGTGGGGTCAGAATTAACCATAAGGTGGATATAATTAGTCAAATTAACTTTAACCCCTTTATCAGTAAAATATCTACCGACCTGAGGCGGATGAATAGGTTACACCTGTCAATAATTGGTCAGAGGAAATTTCTTAATCTGATAATGCTACCAAAGATATTATATCTGTTAAGGTCTGTCCCCCTAGAGATTGAAAGATCTATATTAAAGAAATTAGATTCTATTTTTATCAATTTTATTTGGCAATATGGTAAAGTTAGACGCTTTTTGAAATTTCCTACGCTTCCACAGGAACGTGATGGCTGGGCAACCGCTATCCTATTGATATACTATTGGTCAACTCTCCTACAGCAGATGAGGATATTCTTCATAGTAGAGAATAGAGGATGGGGAAAATTAGGAATGCTTAATGGCTCTTCCACCCATCTATGAGCTAGCAGTTGGGAGAGCGGTGCTAGGTACGCTGCTCCGACAACTGGAGCCAAGCCATTTTAAGAAAGTAAGACTCAAATGTATAATTAATGCCTAGAAAGTTTAAAGTAAAGTTTGAAAATTAACGAAGATACCAAACTATAACAAATAAACACTTTTGTGGTAATCCTCGCTCTTTCCGACTCTCTTTTATGATGTGATTAGAAGGCAATGCGGCCTTATCAGGATTAGGGATATGTTTTCATCAGGGCAATTGCGTCCATTTCTTGATTTACAGCATGATCTTGGTATACCTGAAGTTCATACTTTAAGCAACTACAAGTTAATAAACAGGGCGGATCTTTCATTAGAGAATATCCCTCTCCTAGAGGAAATTAACTGCACCGATAGCAAGATAAGACATGTCTACAGTATCTTAATGGATATTATGCTGGATGATGTTGAGAAGACCGAAACAACCTGGGCCAGGAAATTAGAGGAGACAAACAATGCTCCAGATATGTCACTTGCACTAGTTCCAAAGATCCTCCTCTCAGCCAACCTGAAGGCAAAACACTACAAGACAATATTTAACCTATACTTTACTCCAGCCAAGCTCGTCGGGTGGGAATGAAGGGAGGAAAAAAAATGTCCTTGGTGTGGATAAGGGTCAGCCGAACTGGTTCATATGTTTTACAGCTGTGATAAGCTATCATCCTTGAAAAGCAACATTTGAGATATTCTGGGAAAATTCTTTGGGAGGAAAATCTGCCTTAGCACATTGATGATGTTGCTTGGGTATGATAATAACAGTAGATCAGGCATGACTCAAATTAATTTCGTTTTTTATCAGTCGCTGTTGCCAGGCTTTTGGTCGCTACTAGATGGAAAGATCCAGAACTTCCTTTGTTTCAGGCTTGGCTTGGTTGCCTGATGATTATATACAATCAAGAAAGAGCTGTATATAATTGTAAGTGTAGACAGGATAGGAATTGGGGACAAAATGTCTGGTCCCCTTTGTCGGACTGGTTGAGTGGCGACTTCAGATGCAGAGATTGGCTTGCTTCTGGCCCACGCTAGTTTTAAAAAAAATTATCTTAATGCTTAACTATTTCAGAGGGGAGATTTGCCCCTATTTCTCTTCTATTTTTAACTCTTGTAAGCTGCCACACTACATAATAAATATTGGGCCATTATATATGAACATATGTGTATACCTATGCTGACCTTTTATATACAATATCTTTTAGCATTAAACCGTATATAACATTTGTGGATAATATAACATATATAATCTCCAGGATATGTATTTAAATCTTTAAGTGTTTGTGAATACAGTGTACTTGATTATATGCTCTTTTCCCTGAAAAAAAAAGAATTCCAATCCAATCCAATCCAAAAATTCTTTATTTCGGCCATATAGACCATAAAAGATGCAGTGCAAACATTACATACATTAAAATACATTTTTTAAGATACATTAAATAAAATCCACTCTCCCAGCGAGGAAGGATTTATAATTACATTAGAAAGTTCAGGGGGCTTCAGAGGATCTTTTCTTTCTGATCAACCATATAGCCATAAGAAATTTGGAAACAGCGAACACAATGTAGCCCAGGGTGCTGGTTTTCATAATCCTGTATGCCTGTGCATACTCTCTAAACCCCAGGTTCTTACATAGCAGCGCTATCCAATATTTCCTGGGCCTTTGATATGCGGGGCACACAAACAAGATGTGGAGGTCATCTTCCACATGGTTGTTACAGCAGGGACATGTTTTATCGCCCCCATTTGTCCACTTGCAGGTGTATGAATTAATGGGGAGTGTGCCAAGCCTCCATTGAACGAACAGTTTCCTCGCCAGGATGGGAAAAATAAAATCCATAAAAGGTTCAAAAACATATGAATTTTTGGATACTAAAAATCTAAAAATCGCAAGGTTAGGGTGCCGCTATTTTGAGCGTCCATCAAGTGAGCATGGGACCTGTCTTTGTAGATTTGTAGATTTGTGACAGGGCTTTGCGCGAGATTGTTTGGTAGCCTCGCGCGGGGTCCTCCCACAGGTCACGGAGATTCATGGCAGACAGTTCATTTTTCACAAAGGCGAGCCAGGGGATTTTGCCACTGCAGTTTAAACTCATGACATGGGTAAGATCCTCCCTATAATGGTGAAGTTCGTCCGTGGACCAGAGCCTGTGCCAGAACTTCACTGGCTTGGACACAAGCTCCTCTGCAATAGGGGGGAGACCCATGTCCATTCTCAGAGGCTGAAGTGCCGTAGCACGTGGGAGAGCTAAAAGGCGCCTTAGAAAACTATTTTCAACTGTTGATAAGTCCTTCACCGCTTTATACCCCCATAACTCACTGCCATACATGGCCGCTGCCTTGGCCTGGGTCCTGTAAATTTCAAGGGCCGGACTTATGGGCTTGAATGAAGAAGAATTGGCCACTTTCAGGATTGCGCCCGACAGTTGGGACAGTTTGGCCCTAGATCGTACTATCTGGCGGTCCCATGATAAATTTTCCTGCAATGTTACCCCCAGATATATGAAAGTAGACACCCTCTCAAGGCTGGCAGTCCCCAGGGTAGGATTGGGCCTAGTTTTAGTTGGTGGGTTGAAGATCATAAACTTGGTCTTTTCTGTGTTCACCTCCAACCCGTGCTGACGACAGAAAAGACCGAATCCATCCAGGATCCTCTGGATCCCCATGGGGGATTTGGAAAGGAGGAGGGTGTCATCGGCAAACATGATTGCCGGTACCTTCCTACCTGCCAAACAAGGGGCGTCGTTGTCCTTGACGTTTTCCAGGTGTGAGATGACGTTATTGATGAATAAACAAAGCAGGGTCGGTGCCAAGACACAACCCTGCCTCACGCCTCGACGGACAGGAAACCTGGATGAGAGTTTGCCATCTCTCCCACACCTGACCTGCGCATAGTTGTTCTCATGCAGCCTGGCTAGGATGCTAAGTAGCTGGGGGGGAACTCCTAACTTTTCCAGCACCTCCCACAGTTTCCTGCGCGGCACTAGGTCAAAGGCTGACCTCAGATCCACGAAGACCATGTACAATCTTCCCCCCTCGATCCTCACCGTCTTCCAGTAGAGGAGAACGAGGCGAAAGATCTGGTCCATGGTCGACGTGTTTTTCCTGAAGCCAGCCTGCAGGGGACTCATGATGTCATTATCCTCTACCCAGACTAATATATGGTTCAAAATGAGACGCGCAAAAAGCTTTTGGGGGACAAAAAAAGAATTGGACAACTCTCCAGATGTTGGTCTTTCCTCTCCTAAACTGTCTATGGCAACAGAGTGTTGATCGGGTTTGAATTCCTTAGATAAAACAGAAGACAAGAGGTGTTTGGGAATAGAGGAACAGTGGGTTTAATGAAACAGTTTGGCAGTGAGAACAGTTACAAGCAGCGGCCTGTGGACTCTCTCCATTTACATTGGGTTTGCATGCGTCTTAAATACACCATTACAACAAGTACTATAAGTTTCCAGCTTACCATATATGGTGAGGAATGTTGATTGTTGCTTCAGAGTCATAAATAATGGTTTATTGGTTACTGCAGGTGGGTCTCGACCTTGCGTGGACACAGTGTGGCCACTGGTGAATGCGTCCAGAGTCCGGCATGGGGAGTGCGTGATCACTACTTTTGCAAGGTCCTGTTTGGCTATGTGTTCCAAACTCAGGTGGCATCTGAAGTTATGGTGTTTTCAGAAGCATGTGTATCCCCCTCTAGCCATGTGTGCTCTATTGCGGGAAACCTTCCCTGACAATTGTAATGTCGCTGTGCGTATCTGTGGGATTAACCCAGAGTTTACTGCCCATGTGTTTGCCTGCCAGCTATGCACCCTCCCATCTGCGGCCCATCAATCAGTAATCCTGGGCGTTGATCGCAGGGCCTACCTGACTACATACTTGGGTGTCGAGGTAGATGTGGAGTTCTGGACAAGTGATTCTGTTAATAAGGATGGCAGTTCATTTTTTAGCGCATCAATATCCATATTAACATTCTTCTGCCTAGTTGATTCTTCACCTACACTAGCTAACTCACACATTTGTACCATTACTTTCCTAGGGTCCTGCTGCTCCCTTTGCTTGCATTGACTCGACAACCTTTCTGGTTATTTGCATTCTACCTAATTTGAGGACTACGTTTGTACAGCAGGTGATCCCCAACCTGGAGCACAACATTTAACTTGCAACAGTGATTTACACAGGCTGGATACCCATTGTGAGAGCCAAGAGAACCAATTAAAAAATCTGCACCTGCTCAAGTGCACCTCCTTCTTCATGCATACTAGATTATGCAGTGCTTGGATGGCAAGTGTTAATCTTCCATTGTCCAAATCATTCCCTGGGATGAAAGTGCAGCAGGAAGCATCGATCTTGGTGCAGACCCCTACCTCCATTGCAGTCATTAAGTCCAGCACATATCGATGCTGCAGTACCATGAGGCAGATGGCTCACATTTTTTCCTTGATTGAATTGAGACTGAGATCAGTGCTGTTAATAAATTTGATCATTTCCCACCGGTTAATTTGAAGCCAGCGGGTATTATCTTTTGTCTGCAGGGTGAAGAAGGGTATTGATCTCCTTGCTCCCAGCTAGGCTTCTGTGAACAGTCTAAACTCTGCTGGGATGTCCTTGAACTGACCCCAGACAAAATCGTCTGCGGCTCTCTTTTCATGAACTTGGTGCAGCAAGGTGGTCATTTTTTTTAGTAGGTGCTGGTACAAGTCTGTTAGCTCTTTTCCACTAATGACCAGTGTCGGGTGTGCAACGCCACCAGGGAGCACACACCTTCCATCCAAAAACCAACTGAGTATAGGCATGCTTGCCTCACTGCCATTAAAAATTCATAAGCGTGGAGGTGTCCCATTGAATAGTTGGGATGTTCTCAGTTTAGGACTCCTAAACTGAGAAAAATCCTAACTTTAAGACTTTCTTTATTCACAGAAGGCATTTAGGAGTCCTAAAGTTAGGAGTCCTAACTTTCCTACTCCTAAACTGAAATAAATCCTAGCTTTAAGACTTTTGGTAATCACAGAAGACATTTAGGAGTCCTAAAGTTAGGACTCCTAACTTCTGTGAATACCGAAATGAGTAAGTGCCTTCTGTGAATACCAAAATGAGTAAGGGCCTTCTGTCAATACCAAAATGGTAGTAAGTTTAGGATTTTGTCTTAACCCCTTCGATGCTGATGACGAGCTCAGCTCGTCATCAGCCACGGGTGGCGTGTGCTGATGACGAGCTGAGCTAGTCATGTAACTCGGAAAAATGAAAAAAGCCGCGTAGCGCAAAAATCGCCGCAGCAGCGATGCGGTTAAGTTAGTTCTGTGAATCGGGCTTTAACTTTTGGGACAGGTAAAGCCTATATCAGCCTACCGTATGTGGGATTAGCGAGCAGACATGTTATGTTATGTTATGTTAAAAACATATCTACCGCGCACGGTCACCAAAAGGTTTCATGGCGCTCAAGACAAATGCGGGAGAGAGAGTGATGTTAGGGGGTCAATAAGCTAGTTTGTAAAAGTGGGTTTTAAGTAATTTACGAAAGCAATCATACTGAGGACATAGTCTGAGGCAGGAGGGAAGGAGGTTCCACAAGGTGGGGGCCTAAAAGGATTGTCAAAAGGTTGTGGGAAGTAGATCGGAGGGCTCTAGAAGGAGTGTAACGCTGGAGGCTGGAGATAATGAAAGCAGGTGCTTGGCCGATGAGGGCTTTGAACACCAGACAACCAAATTTGAACTGACAGCGGTAGGCCACCGGGAGCCAATGCAGACTGTTCAACAGGGGTGTAACGTGTTGGTGTTTCGGGAGATGGAATACCAGTCTAGCCGCCTGATTTTGCACCAGCTGTAGCCGGTGAAGATGATAGGCCGGAATACCTACGTAGAGGGAGTTGGCATAATCAATGCGTGAGGTCACCAAGGCCATGATCACCAAAATAAGGGCTTCAGTGGTAAGGAACCTGCGAATTTTGCAGATCCTGCGAAGATGGAAAAAGCAGGATGATATTACCGCATTGATTTGAGGTCTCATAGACAGATCATTTGAAATGATGACCCCAAGGCTCTTAACCGACTTGACAGGGCAAGGTGGAGGCCCAAGGGAGGGGGGCCAGAAGCTAGAATTCCAAGGATTGGCTGGCCCACCCATCAATACCAACTCCGTCTTATTAGGGTTAAGCTTCAACTGGCTATACTGCATCCACTCTGAGATCTCCAGCATGGTTGATTGAAAGTTGGAACAAGAAGAAGGGGAAGAATCCACGGGCAAGATCAGTTGAAGATTGTCCGCGTAGTTCAGAATAGTGACAGGGGCGTGACGGAGGGAAACCAAGAGGGGTTGCATGTAAAGATTAAATAAAAGAGGGGACAAAGCAGAACCCTGGGGGACACCACAAACTAAGGGAGTGAGGGGGGCAGAAAAGTTGGACAAGTGAACTGCCTGAGAGCGCTGATGAAGAAAAGATCTAATCCAGGCAATGGCCAAACCCTGGATGCCGGCATTATTGACACGGTCGATCAAGATAGCATGGTCGACCGTGTCAAATGCGGCCGACAGATCCAGTAAAACAAGGGCCTGGGCAATGTTCTTATCGGCACCCTGTCTCAGCACATCCATCACCGCTACGATGACAGTTTTGGTGGAGTGAGCTGGACGAAAGCCAGCTTGATGCCCCTCCAAAAAGGAGGAGCTCTTGATGAATGAGCTGAGACAGCGGGTGACGTAGGCCTCCAGGATTTTCCCCAAATAGGGGAGGAGAGAGATAGGTCGAAAATTACTCATGACAGACGGGTCAGCCCCTGGCTTTTTTAGAATGGGGACAACCACCGCCTGTTTGAAGGATTCAGGGACCAGGCCGGTAGCAAGCGATTTGCTAAGTAACGACAGCGGAGGGTCAGGACACGCCAGGAAAATATCTCTAAGGATTTGGGGGGGACAGGGATCATTGGGAGATCCAGAACTCACCGAATGTAACAAAGAGATAAAATCCGTCCGAGAGATGGGAGGGAGAGCCTCTAATCGACAGGGTTCATAGGAGGCAGGGGTGGGGGAGTGGGTGATGATGGTAACAATTTTATCCAGAAAGTATGAGTTTAAAGAATCGCACAAACCCTGAGAGGGTAAGGGTTGTGCGGTGACACGGTCTGGCAGGGTAAGTTCCTCAACTATGGAAAAAATTACCTTGGACTTGGACGCAGAATCAAGAATTTTTTGGGAAAAATAGGAGGATTTTGCCGAGAGGATAGATTTTTTATAATGTTTCAATAGATCCACATATTCAGACTTGGCTTGAGGGTCGTAGTTACGCCGCCAGCGGCGCTCAGCTTGGCGAAGGGACAGCTTGTCAAATTTAAGTTGGTCAGTAAACCAGCGCTGAGCGTCGTGAGGACGTTTACTTTTGATGATTTTATGAGGGGCTACTATATCACTTGCGGATGTCAGCCAATGATCAAGGGAACTAACCTGGTCGGTCAGCAAGCTCTGTTCCCCAAGGGCAGTGGAAGTCAGAATAGTATGGAACTCCGTAAGGTCAGCATGCTTCCAGTTACGGGCGGTGAAATTGGAAATGGGGGTCGGGCGGGTAACCAAAGCGAGATTGACAGAAAAAGAAATAAAAAAGTGGTCAGACCAAGAACAGGGATACACTGAGGGGGGAGATATCTCGAGGTTGGCTGTCCAGACTTGGACAAAAATGTGACCTTTACAGTGAGTGGCAGTCGTGATATGCTGGCTGCAATTTAAACTCACTAAAAGGTCAGTAAAGTCAACAGAAGAGCTGCTCTCCCGGGAATTGGAGGGCCAGTAATTAAAGTCGCCAACGATAAGAATTTTGGCGGAGTTAGGAACAAGACCTGATACCAAGTCACCGAACTGATGAGAAAAGAGAGGCATACAGTCAGGGGGTCGATAGACCAAAATACACACAAAGGAAAACCTGGGGAAGAGAATTTAAACGCAAGACAATAAGTGTTGGGGAGGGAAGACGTTTCTAAAGTAGTAAACTTATGCTGGGAGTGAATGATAGCTGCGACTCCTCCACCAGCTCTCCCATTGGCCCTGTTTGACTGTAAAATGTAATACCCAGAAGGGATAGCTGCCAAGAAATCTGGAGCAGAGTCTTCCGTCAACCAAGTTTCGGAAAGAAGTAGCACATCAATTCTGCCGCCGTCTAGCAATTGAAATATCTCGAGCTGATGTTTCGCCAGAGAACGGGTGTTCAGGTATACTACCATCAAAGATTGTGGACTGAAGGACCCCACGACAGGTGCAGTGGTCGAGGGGGTGTTGTGGCAAAGCCATGGACTTGAGGTAGGGGTAGCTGGGATGGGGCCAGGCGAGATGTAAATGCCACATTTCATAGCCGCATTCATTGCGCAAGCGTTCAGTGGTCCAGGAAGCTGGAAGGATAGCAGATCCATACGAGAATAAGTAATTGAAGGGGCATTGGGTATGGTCCCTGGCCGCAACAGGCCGCGGACGGGCGCAGACGGGCTTAACTTAGGCGCAACTTCGGCGCAAAGTCGGCGCTCCCGCTACGCTCGTCCGCTGCGCTTCCGCCAGATCGCCATTTATACCATTAGAGGGAGGACCACTAGACCGCTAACCTGCAGGGTGTCGATGCAGGGCGGAAGTGGTAGAAGGCAAGGAAGTGAGGCTTGAGCCAGCGACCCTCCGCACAATCGGCACACAGCCGGGGCGGACCGGGGTCCAGAGCCAGGTAAGGAAAGTGAAAACAGCCCGAGTCCAGTGCCGGCAAAAATACAAAAGACATAACATGACCCGGCTGGTGGTTGAGAATCAACTGTGGTCATTTGTTGATACCAGGTGTTATGTAAATGGGTACAGTGCACAGGGGATGCTAGAGTTCTGTTTAGTGTCATTATAGGTGTCATACAAGAGGTCCCGGTACAAGCGCTGTAGTGCCCCATTAGTGACCCTCTTTTGACTCAGCAGTTCCTCAGTAGTAGTGTTACCCATAGTAGATAGATTGTAGCCAACCATACTAGTATACATAAGTTGTGCCATGATGTTGCAATTCGAGGTGTTAATCCCTTCGGAGCCGCCTGTGCGCTTACGGTGGCTGTTTCTTCTGACCGTTTTGAAAATGTTTGCAGTATTTAGTTCATGTATATCATCACCATGGAAAGGCTAGACTGCATGAAGGGACAGGGGACTCATTAAGCAGGCTATTGTTTTTTTCTCCTTTCATGGCGTAAATTCAAAAATTGTCCCTTTTCCCTTTTTTGTTAGTGGAAGTTGACAACACATAGCGTTGGTGCACCTTTGTTGCCTTCTCCTTTACCTCATTTGGAAGAATTTTGTTGATTGTTAACTCAGAAACATTCACATTCTCTGTAATTAATGGTTTACGAGTCCTTTTATTTTTACTCTAGGGGTATGATCTCCATACTCCACTAGTTGCGATCTAGTGAGGCCCCGGTAGGTAACCCCTGTTGGGTACGTTTTAGTAATTTTGGCGACTAAGGGTGATTATTTACTTATGTAGACAGATCTTATCTTCTTTATAAGCCATTGAGCCCCCCTCCAATCCTAACTGGATGCTTAGATTGGTGCTAAGCATGTTTGTTGGGTGGTCTCATCAGCACAGGGAGGGATGGAATTGTGGCTTTTAGCAGGAGTCCTATAGCGATGCTAGTCTTTTTTATATGCGCTTCGCCCAGTGGCTAAGTGCCTGATTGCTGTGTGGCCCCTTCCAGTAGTTATTTTCCCAGCTGCGGGCTCCCTCTTTTGATACTACCCTCAGTGGCGCTTATAATCCCCTGTTTGGCCTAGTACCTCTGTAAGTGAGTAGAACACATAGTAAGAAGGGGTCTATTGCCATTGGTGTTGCTAATGTCTGCCATGAGCATGTTGTGGTGTGTTTGTACCTCCTTTTTACCGGCACATGGTGTGTAACGTGGCATGGACTCCCTTGTGGCTTTCCGGGACCCAGCTTTAGCTGATCTTGACCCCGCCTTTGTATCTGGAATCTTCATTTTGGGCTAACTTTGGGCAGTTGGTCTTAGTTTTGGGTGTTTTTCTCAGTTCGGCCTCAAGCGGGGGAGATTGTCTGAGGCTGCTTAGTGGCCACTCATTCTACCACCTATGCCGCATTGTGGATTTTAAAGTCAGGGCCAACTTCTTTCCCTGGATGATGCCTGCACGGTAGGAGCACCGTTACTCACTGTGCTTGGTCTAGAGGTGAGCGCACCCAATGCCCTATGTTTGTCTGGAGCCGGAGTGGAGATTTAGAATCCCCCTTCTCATGCACCCCCTCTCCCTCGGCTTACACCCGCTTCCTGTCAGCGTACTGGTCGGCCTGCTGTCCCTTAGATTGTGGCTAGGATCTCTATGGCATGCGTTGCCTAATGTACTGGTGCATTTCTTGTTGATTTTTGGAAGGGGGTGGCAGGGTCACTAACTTTTGGAATACCAACAAAATGGGACAATTCACAAAAAGCACAGTAGAAGGCTAGTTAAACTAGTATTTGCCCTGTAACATCAAAAAACCTGACTATATCGAAAACCCAGGACTTTACCTAAAACAAATTGCAAAAGTCTGCTGGGTGGTGATGAAAAACTGGGGCTGCCTTTGAAAATCTGGGACACCTGGTCCCCCTGGGGAACCATTCTACTAGAACCTTGGAGTCGTCATTATGCTATGGCCTCATAACCTATTCTCAGGCACAGGACGAGAGATGGTTACTCGTCCATGAGAGGCCTCCATTTGATTTAGAGGCTTCAAGCTTTTTGGGGGTGGGTGGGTGCTGTTAGGACTACATACCATGAAGGAAACAGTGATCCCTGATGTGGTGCCTGAAAAGGGGGACCCTTTGACTTGGTGATTGGAATGCGTCCCTTTTGACTTTGGCCGCGTGACCTGGGTGCCTCTTTGAAACATTCTCTGTCACACCCACTCGTCAGACTTCCCTGCTCCTGGGATGTGGCCAGCCAACCCGCCCTGATGGAACAGCAGCAGAGTGAGGCCCCTTGATCTTTCCCCCTTGACGACTAACTTGGTGAGGGCCCCTGATTGACACAGCTCTCATCCTTTCTGAATTTGTGGACTCAAGTAAAACATTTAACCAGCATCTCTCTGCCAGGTGACCAGACCTATGGCAATAGTAGCACCCCCTAGGGTCTGGTTGCTGCCAACCTCCCTGGTCTCTACTACCAAAGCCTGTTTGGAACCCTCTGGAGTTTTGAGACTGGTGCCATCTGTTCGGTTGCGGCCATCGCTGCTCCCTCGAAAGCAGTCTTTTTCAACTTGTGTTGAACCAGTTTTTCTGTGTCTCTTTAGGTCTGCTTCTGCTGTTTTCTATCTTTTTCTTGGTAGTGGGGTATATGAGCTTGTATTTCCCACCAGGGTTTGATATCTAGAACAACTACGTTGTGCATCCCACTCTGTATCTGGTAGGTAACCTCTTTTTAAGAATACTGATGAAAAATTTGACTTGGGGGCATAGCCAAGCAACATGGCCAACAGCAATTGAGCCCCTGAGCTCCCGACCAGCTCACCATTAATCCTGCATAATCCTGAACAATACTGTCCGAAAGAACTGCAAAGCATAAAGCATTTCAGACGACAGGGGCAGCTGGAAGCAGATATACAAATATTCTGCTATTCCGAACGGAAATAATCTGGAGCCGACTGAATGGAGGCGGCGGGCCTGCGACTAATGCCATGATGCGTGACTGACGTAATTGAGACCGGGGGTGAGACTTACCTGGCAGTAGGAGAGCAGGGGGCAGGAGGACACCGGGATCTCATCCCGGACTTGCGGCTGAGCTGGTGGCTGCCAAAGGGTGGTGTCACCTGTGTGGTGCTGTATAGTGCCAGCGACCAAATAGGGAAGTGATTGCAGAGCAGAGCTCGAGCCTGTGAGAGACGCAGCACACAGGCCTGAGTGGACGGCGAGTGCACTGGATGCTGTTGTCTTCAGTGACCTCAGTGAGGAGTGCCCTTTGTGTGGCCTCATCGTTCTTTAGGCCGGCGACCCCTGACGTGTCGAGTCTCACATAGCGGAGGAGGAGTGAGCGGGGAAGAGAGTGATTGAGGCCCAGGGGAAGCCCCCACAAGGATCTGTGTCAGCACATGAAAAGGGTGGACCTGACGGTGGAGAGGGGGACAAGAAGCTTGGGCCCTCAGGCATGGCCCATAGCGGTGAGCGGTGGACCCTGCGGGTAACAGAGACTCTGTGGCCAGCGTGCCCCTCGGAGACAGTCGGTACGTGTAATTGACGACTGGAGAGAGGAGTGCCGCTTGTGTGTCCAACCCCTTAGCTGCCCTTGGACAGTGCTGCAGGGGAGGCATAGCTGGGTGTGAGACCAGCGGAAGCCCAGGGGAAAGCCTCAACAGAATTTGTGTCGGCCCGGAGGGCGGATGGGCCGCACTGCAGAGTCTGAACAAAGGGGAATATAGAGCCAGGGATTGATCTGGCATAGACTCTGTGGGGGTACTGGTATCACTCCACGGTCCTGGAGAGGGGCGTGAAGCACAGAAGTGCACCTGATTAGTGGGAAAGGGTAGGCCGCGAAATAGTGAACTCCACTGAACTACCACATGCGAGTTCGAGGGTGCCCCCTAAGTTGCATATAACAGCAACAAGTCAGCACAACAGACAGAGCCTGTTCTAAGAGGAGGCTGGCAAAAAGAACTTGTCCCTCTAAGGAGAGACCCAGTTAAGAGGTGTAAAGCACGGACCTTTAGGCGGGCCCTAGGGAGCAGGTGAGAAGCACTACATAGTACATCCACTGAGTGCCAACAAGATTACTCAATATACTACACCTCGACAGCCAACTCAAAACTTACAAGGCAAACAGGCCCCAGTGAAGATGAAGAAATGCAGGGGCTGGACAAGCCCTCTAGGGGGGAATTACTAGCAGAAATCCAAGGATCAAAGGCTGCACTCAATCGCTTCTGGCATGACCCGCCGGTGGGGGTTGGTGGTAGTCGCGCGGGTAGGGGGGTTTATTAAAAAAAATGTAACTTACCTTCGCCTCCAGTCCCATGTTGCATCTCCTCTCTCACCGCCTTACAGGAAGCAGGCAGCCTCCCTCTCTTCCCCTAAGCCAATCACAATGCTGCAGTGGCAGCATTGGGATTGGCTAGGACGCCGACCCCTAGGCGTCTATGGGGAGGCCATTTTCTCTAAGTAGGCTGCTTGCAGCCTACAGAAAGAAAATGCAGCGTGTGCATGATTGGTTTGGTCGGCCCTGTGGACGACCAAACAGTCAGCACCCACAACAGTGGGCAAGCCACTCCTTCCCTGCCTGGAGCAGGAACTCCCACCCGCCCGCCCCCAACCAAAACCTGCCTTCTGCTATCTCGCAGTGTGAAAAGCAGAAACATAAAATGGTATTTAAAATACCATTTTCTATTTCTGCTTCTCACACTGCGAGAAAGCAGTGGGGCAATGCTCCTCCGCCCACATGGAGGAGCCGCCCCTGGCTGCACTCGAAAAAAGAATTCAAACAGTGTCTGTGGATGTGAACTTGTGGAGGGCAGACCTAAGTAAAGTGACAGCCAAAGGAAATATAACAGATCTTCAGGGACAAGTGTCCACTCTCAAACGTCAGATGGCGCAGATGACCACGATTACGAAATCGTTTAAACCTACGAGCAGAGGATGCAGAGGGCAGGTCGAAAAAGAACAATATCTTCGTGTTGGGATTCCCGGAAAGGGTGTAAAAAGGATTGGCAGAACAGATCCTGGAGTTCTGGATATGCACTGAACTATGCTCTAGGGGACTGTCTGATTTCTTCGTAGTGGAGAGGGCTCACAGAGCTCTGGTGCCGCCGCCTCCTCCGGGCGTGCCACCAAGGGCCCTAATAGCAAAAATTATTAACTACAGGTATAGAGATGCTATCCTCAGAGCAGCCCGCAAATATCCTGGCCTGAACTATGACAACACCAAAATCACTATATTCCCCGATTATACAAAACAAGTACAGGACAAGAGGAAATCATTTGTAGGGGTAAAACAGAAGCTGAGGACACTTCAGTTGCAGTACATACTTTTATATGCCGCAAAGTTGAAGGGTCCGGTACAGTGAAAGGTGCATTTTTTTGAGACGGCTGAGGAAGCCTGAGAGTGGTTGGAAATTAGGAGAGAGTCGCTCCCCCTCCATGAGCCGTGTGACCGGCGACAGCGATGGGGCTCTAGATCAAGCAGGCAACAAACCCCTACAATAACTAGAGACCCTGGAGCCATCTCAGAAGGGGAGCAAAAAGTAACAGTAGGAGAGGATGGCACTATAAGGTTCGGAGTAGATGAGGAGGGTGAGGCGGAAAGGGGAGATTATCTGACTACAGACATTCCGGATTTGGGCATGTTGACCCAGCCTGCCTCCTTGACCTGTGTGCTGGAAACAATACTGAATCTGCAGCGAGGGGGCATGAGGACTGAATGACTATTTGGGAAGGCATAGGGCCAATAGAGAATACAAACACAGGGAGCCAGAACACTTTAGTGAAAGGGGTCAGTCAAGAAAATGTATAGCCAGGAAACTGAGTTATAATGTATGTGGAATAGGATGACTCAAGGATGCAAGCATGACAGGAAATAAGATGAAGGAAGCAAATGGTGGTATGTTACAATATACATAGATAAGTGCAAGGGGATTGGAGTTTTGAGTTTGAAAACAGTTAGACTGTCCCCGCTGAACTGCATGGGAAGCTGTGTACATCCTGACACCAGCAATAGGTGGGCAATAATGGCTAACTAGTTATGCTTTATATGCCGGGGGTGGGAGGGGTGGTTTGTAGTTTCAAAGGTATAAAGCAGTTATGCAATCAGGCTGGGAATGAATGGGGTGGGGGACGGAGGGGAGTTGGATCCGACCACTACCAAAAGTAATCAATTAGGATGCCAAAGGATCCCAGAGCAGTGACATGGAATGTCAGAGGGTTGGAGACATATCTTAAAAGATATAGGGTTGTATCCTTTTTAAAGAGACATAAACTCTCTAGAATATCTGTACAGGAACCCCACCTTGATGACACAGGTGCCGCTAGATTAGCTGGTAAATGTCACGGACAAGTATATCACTCCTCCTACATACATACACAAGAGGGACATTAACATGGGTAGCACCCGGAGTACCATTCACCCCTACATACACAGAGGCTGATATTGAGGGGGGATATGTATACATACAAGGGGAACTGGAAGGATGTGATTTAGTCATACTAAATACATACGCACCAAACACAGTTGACCCCCTGTTTTACGATAACCTACGGGATCTGCTGATACATAATCCCTAACGCGCAATAAAAATAGGCCAAAAGTTACACAATATAGAAAAATTTCCACCCACAGAACAGCTCAATTAAATGTCATTATTTATTTTTCATTATTCAGTATTTTGTAAGGCTCTTTTTTTTAAAATTAGAAAAGACATAAAATACAGTACATATATAAATTCATGTGATAAAAATACAAAGAACACTTCACAATAGTCTGATCTAATCTGAATGACACTTAAAAAGTCCATACAATATATGACAAAAGACAAACGAACAGCCCATCGATTGCAAAACCCAAAATTTCAACAGTTAAAGGTTCACACTATATTACTGCAACACCCAAAACACAATTGCAAAGAAGACAGACAAATAATCCAAAATACATAAGCAATTAGAAAAACATCAGACATCACAAATGACAAGAAACTAGACAATTCACAACTAAAGCATACAAAAGAGAAAAGCGCCGACGCTAGAGTTGTGGACAAGCTACAGAAATCTGTGGTATTCAGGAATAAATTGCCGCTGTCATTAATGGGTAAATTGGCAATCTCTAAAATGGTAGTACTGCCTAGATGCCTCTATAAAAAACTTGTTAAACAAAAAGAGGACTAGCTGTTCTTTTGTGATTCATGCAACCATGCTAAGACTCTCCCCTGTATGTTTGTTTGTCATATGTGTTGTATGTCCAGTAATGCTTGGAGAGGGAATCCCCCTCCCACATTTATAGCACCTTAGCGTGTGCTTCTCATTTTTCGATCACATTCTCACTTAAAGTATAGATCGCACTTTCACATATTTAACGGTCCTGAGGAAAGCCAATTTTACAGAAAAGGCCTGACTGAAACATGTAGACCACACCTTGGATGTAGGAGTTCCTAATAATCACTCCACCAGCATCCACTTGCCTTGTTTTTAACGCTAACAGAGGCCCAGACGTTAAAATTAAATTATCCCTTCAGGAACTGGGATCACTGTATAGCTTTTAAATTTCACTTTCACGTCACTCACACTGCACACTCAGCAGCACACCAGCTCCGCTGTAATCCAGGCGTAGAAGCACACCCGGGACACACTTGGTGTCACTGGGTGGGCCCGATGATAAGGCATGACACAAACTAGGTTGGTGGGTGAGGGCTTCATAAAGAAACCTAATGGTCTCCCTCTTTTCATACAGTCCTGAGTCCTGTATTATTCACAAATAGGCTAGTCCTCTTTTTGAGTAACATATAAAACCTGGGGATATGGACTAGCTACCTAGTCCTCTCTCTCCTTCATAATTAAATCTATACAAAACTTACCCTGGCCAATACCTAATTCTTACTTCACTCAACTGCGATCAGCGCTAACCTCACTGCTATAGGTTGGCTGATGTAGCAGATGGCCCTAAGTACAGTGGCCATGAGATATAAAGAAGGAGGAATGGCAGTGCCCCGAATGGAGTTATACTATTATGTCGCACATTTGCAGCATGCAGTCAGGTGGTTCCACGCAGGGGAGAACTGGGAGCTGTGACAACTCATGAGGACAATGACTGCAGACACATTGCCAACGAGACTGATGAAGGGCTCAGGGGTAAGCAGAGAACCTCCATACATAGGGCCCGATTCACAGAATGAACTTAAGACTCAATCCTAAACGTACTACTATTTAGGTATTCACAGAATGCATTTACTACTTTTGGCATTCACAGAATGCACTTACTACTTTTGGTATTCACAGAATCAACTTACTACTTTTGGTATTCACAGAAGTTAGGATTTTGTCTTAAGTCTGTCTTAAGTCTGTCTTAAGTTTGTCTTAAGTGTGTCTTAAGTTTGTCTTAAGACAAACTTAAGACAAAATCCTAACTTCTGTGAATACCAATAGTAGTAAGTTCATTCTGTGAATGCCAAAAGTAGTAAGTGCATTCTGTGAATGCCAAAAATAGTAAGTGCATTCTGTGAATACCAAAATAGTAGTAAATTTAGGATTGAGTCTTAAGTTCATTCTGTGAATCGGGCCCACTGTAACATACGGCAAATATCTGGCAGCAGCATGTAGAAAACGTAGTGAAACATGCCCCATTTCACAGGGAGCTACCCCTATGGATATTGGCTCCTGATGAAATGATGAAGCACATGTCATTCCATGAGTGGCAAGCAGGATGCGGCGTGCAATTGGGAGACCTTTACCCCAGTGACTTCTATCTTACCTATGAACAGGCCTGTGATACATTTGAGCTAGGATAGGGTCAATACATACATTATACGGGACGGGGTTGGCTAAATCGCGAAAACAATATGGCCATCCTCAGGGATCCTCATTGAGTCCTACTCTCTTTAATACTCTATGTAGCCCTGCTCGCCCCTGTGGTTAGGTCTTTTGGTTTAGAAGTCCTATCCTACGCTGATGACACTCAGATTCTGATTTCCATCACAGAGAGTGTCTCAGCCTCAGCAGCAAATTTTTATAATTGCATGCAAGCAGTGGCTGCATGGATGGTGGAGAATTACCTCAGACTCAATGGGGACAAAACTGAGGTTTTAATTTTTGGAGACAAGCTGGATATTTGGTCAGAGGCCTGGTGGCCTGTTTCTCTAGAAGCCTGCCCTGTCCCCTGTCTTAGTGCCAAGAATCTAGGCATTACTGTAGACTCCGCTTTGTCATTAAAGTCACAAATAAATAGAACCGTTTCAACATGCTTTGGGATGATACAGACTCTTAGGAAGATCTTCCATTTTCTCTCCCTTTCAGCTCGGAAACAGTCAGTGGACGCCCTTGAGGTATCCAGGTTGGATTACTGCAATGCCCTTTATTGAGGGATAAATAAGGGACTCCTGCATCGACTCCAACTGGTGCAGAATGCAGCTGCTAGGCTGGTGATGGGTCTCTCTAAATTTCACGCTGTCTCATCCACCATTAGGAGCCTTCACTGGCTCCCACTTGGGAGGAGAATTGTGTTCAAAGCCCTTTGTCTGGTACACAAGGCTTTTCACAACAGGGGTTCTCAAGGCATTAATAAACTGTTTCACAGATATATCTCTAGCAAGAACTTGAGATCTGCTAGTAGGAATTGGGTAACAGTTTCTAGGTTTAGGAAAGTCAGATGGGGGGAGGGCGTTCTCGCTGTTAGGCGCCAACTTGTGGAATCTGCTTCCTCTCTCAATCTCCACTTTGGAATTACATTCTTCCTTTAGGAAATTTTTGAAGACCTGGCTTTTCTCTTGCTCCAGCTGTCAACTCCCTTAATCCTTTAGTTTTAGTTATCTGTGAACTTTGATACATTGATCCTGTCTGCAGCGCCTTGATGCCTTTGGGCTAAGTTCGCGCTATAAAAGTTTTATATTCATTCATTCATCCTTTCCTGTAATTCCACAAGCCATGGAAACACTAGATGTAATATTGACATATGGGGCGGGACAACACTTAATAACAGACCTTTTTAGGGCAATGAGACAAGACTCAACCGACCCCACACCTAGGGCATGGACAGCGTGGACCATGGATATTGGGACTCCACCGATGGATAGTGAATGGACAAATGTAGCAGGGCTCACACGCACAGTTTCGGGCAATGCTCAGTTCAAATTGATCTATTACAACTTTCTGCATGGGAATTGTATAACCCCCAGAATGCTTCTTAAAAAAATCCTCCTAAACCTGAGGACTGCCCTAGATGTGGGGCCCCCAGAACGGACTTTATACCCTAAGCTTAGCGTTCCACAGCAGTGCATAGCTACTGGACACATGTGGTGACAAAGATCAATAGAATCCCATGCATTGGAATAGACGAAACCGCACTGGCATGCTTCCTGGGCAATATTAGAGGATCCCAAAAAGAGAAAGATGGCATATAAATTCACACAATTGGCGCTGGTCCTGGCTCAGCAAAGGGTCGCCTTTAGATTTCTGGGAAAGCATGACCCCATAATTGAGAAATGGCAGAGAGATGTATTGGAGTGGGCGCTTGCTGAAGAAGTGGCAGAAGACTTGAGTGTATGGAGAAAACTCAGTAATTCTGCTACGTGACTGGTGGGAACTTCAGACATATCGGATACAACTGACATGGACATTAGTGAGGGCGAGAGTGAGAATGAATGAAGGAGAGGGGAACTAGTAAGGAATAAGGCCTATCAGGCGGGATATTGGAAACGGGGGGACAAAAAAAGGCAGTATATGGCTGAATGCCAGGTCGATACTAGGTATTAGAAGTATTGGTAGAAATAATGTGAATTTTGACTCCTCCTTATTATGTCCACTGCTCCATATCGGTATAATGCAGCCTGTTGTTTTTGTGAAAATTACAAATTAGTTTATAATAAAATAAATTTAAAAATGTGACTTGTGGGCCCCTATTGGTCCACAGTGGTCATTTTCCTTGTCCCTATCATTCCTTCATTCTATTCAGAAATGTACTTATACTTTCCCCTGGCTTCATGGTCACTGATATTGGCACTCCTACATCGGGTTACGTCACATCCGACCAATGGGTGCTCCAGATTTTGGAGCACAGCAACTCTCTACTCTTCCTGTCACATCCACCTGATATGCCAGCCACACAACAACATCTCCCGGAGGACCACTCTGAGGAAAGGTTCAAGCTCTCAGCCAAGAGAGCCAAGACAGTGCTGGCACCAGAGATCAGTACTGTTGTTACTCATATTATTTCCTGGTGCTTAGGAAGGATGGAGGCCTTTGTCCCATCCCAGATCCTTGCACTCTGAACTTCTTCCTCCATAAGGACAAGTCCAAAATGTTTGCCCTGGATACAGCTGACTGGATGGTGGCATTGGATTTGCGGGATACATTTTTTCACATTTCTGTCCTACAGTAACACAGATGCTGCCTGCGGTTTCAGGTATGCCAAGAGCACTTTCACTTCTCTTTGCTCCTCTTTGGCTTTACCAGTGCATCTCGGGTGTTCACGAAGGTGATGATGGTGGTTACATCCCATCTTCGAAGGTTGGGAATACCAGTCTTCCCATTTCTCAACGACTGCCTACTGAAGAGAAACTTCCCTCAAGGAGTTGCAAGCTACCTCCTGACAATGGGGTTTTCCATCAATGTGCCGAAGTTACACCTGACTCTTTTACAATGGAGCTATCCTGGATACGGTTCTCTTCTGAGCCTTCCATCCACTTCAGCTAGTTCAGGTCATTTGGACTATGATACCAATGTTTTAACCCTTGATCTGGGTCTATAGGAGTGAAGGTCTGAGGCTTCTTGACCTGCATCCTGTGCAAGTGGCACATGCAGGCTGTGCATTGGGATCTAAAGTCTCAGTGTGCTCTGCACCAAGAAGACCTGTCAGAGTTTATCCACGTGTTGAAGGAAACTGTGAAAGGCCTGTAGTGGTGGCTGCTTGACTGCAATTGGGCTGGCGGCAGACCCACTCTCTGTACCCCATCCAGGACTGTCAGTTGCAACTCTCTCTGCTGGGGTGGAGAAGTCATCTGGGAGAGGTGGTAATCAGAGGACTTTTGTCTCCAGCAGAGACTTGCCTCTACATAAACATGCTGGAGTTGTGAGCGATTCACTTGTCACTAAAGGCGTTCTGCCTGACCATCAAGAGGGAGCCAGCACAGATTGTGACGGACATTACAACACCAGGTGGTATTGTCACAAAATAGATTGGAGTGGGGCAGTGGGCCCTGCGACAGGAAACTCTATTAGAAGAACAGGTCCCTTACCTTCAGTAATGCCTTCTCCAGTAGAAACTCTGTCCAAATGCAGATTCCTTCCCGATTCTCTGTCCCTTCCATTTTGTGGAATGAACTCATACAGTGTGTTAATAAGATCGCAATCTAGAGATCTGCACTCTGAACTATACTATTTTATTTGGGTTCCGCGTCCGACGACACAGACGGAGATCAGAAAGAAATGGACATCAGCACGCAGAGGTGACACAGACGAAGTGGGCCCGAAGTCACATCTGTGGCGGGCCAGAGCTGCATGACGCCATCTACTGACACAAATGTGAATTGCTATCAGAATTCTCAGGATCTAGTATGGCACCTGGAGTAATTCACAAGGTGAGGAATCTGTGATTAGATAACGTTTCTACCAGAAAAGGTGTTATCAAAGCTAAGTAACTTGTTCTTTTGAGCTAATCTCTCATCCTTTTAACTCAACCTCACCAACACACTTTGAAAAACTTCAGCCCTTTTTTTAGAAAACGATGTGGACACATGCTCCAATTAAAACATTTGACTGCAGGTGAACACCTTCAGCACCCTGATACACTAAAGACCAATCAGCAGAAGGTAAAACAATTGAAGAAAAATAGAACTACTGAAGACCTCATGATACTCCCTCCGTACAACATGCAGACGGCTCATTAGATCAGCTAAAACATAGTAGTACACCAACACGATCAATGAAGATACCAACAGAAGCAGAACTCTTTTACAGGGAATTGAGCACAGCAGCAACCCCTTGCAGGACCAACCTATTCCTCCCTCCACAATAACATACTCTGCCAGCAAATTCTTCTTCAGTGAAAAAATGCAGGAAATCCAACAGCACATCGACAACACCAAGCCTACTTAATTTTCCACACCCACCCCTTCCTGTAGAAATTCATAACGGTAATTCTTCAAAGCCATATCTTTTGCAAATTTTGCATACATACTCAACTCTCTCAAAGACACTTCTCATGAAGATGATGTCCTAACCCTCATTCCTCATCTAAGCTCTCTCTGCGGTTGCTCTTCCCCCACAACACCCTTGCGAATGTGTACCTCAATCAAGGCATTTTCTGTGACACTTTCAAGGTGGGCTAGATCCCCCCACTTCTAAAGAAACCAATACTAGACCATGATGACCTCGCCAACTACAGGCCCATCACTCACCTATCATTCATCAATCAAGTCCAACTGCTCAACTTTGCTCGCTTCAGATCACCAATTTTACCCTCAAGAAACACATTGCCAAAAAACATAAAGGAAGCCTGGTATCAGCTCTTTCACCAAAGAAAGTCTAAATGTTTCTTCCAGAAATCAAATTCAGAATTGTTGTTCAAACTTTCATAGTATTGCATCGTGATAGTGGTAATGTCCTACTTCATGGTCTCGCAGACTCAACACTGGCACCTTTTAGGAGCATCCTAAATATCGCATCCAAAACGTCACGTCACCCAAACCCTGACAGAACTTCATTAGCTCCTGTTGCCGTCCTGCACCATCTTCAAAATCAGCTGCATCATTTACAAAGCCATCACGTCAGCTCCCTGCTTATCTCTCAGACAAACTTACCATCTCTGGTGGTTCTCAGCACACCCACAACCAGGACAGAATCAAACTCCAGATTATGAATAGTAAAAAAGAAAAAAATAAGGCACCAGATCTTTTCTATCTATGCATCCAGGATCTGAAACAACATCCCCGTATCCTTCAGGACCGCCCAAGCTACTCCAATTTCGGAAAGAGTTGACGAAGCCCCTCTTTAAAGAACATTACATCACAATGCATTAACCGTACACAACCCAGTTTACTCTCTTATACCTATTGACTTTTTGCTTGACTTTGATTATGTACAGTGTTCTGCTGCCTTTTGGTGGAGGCTGAGCACCCATTTTCTCATGCATCCCTTGGATCTGTGGAGACCAAAGAAATAATAATAATAATAATAAAACATTTATAGAGCGCCTGGCTACACATAGAACAGTGTGTCCCCGCGCTAATCACTGATAAAATTCAACAGAGGACCTGAGAGAACGGGATTATGAAGTGGGGAAGAGGAATGTTTTTAATTTCCTCCGGAATCCTGTTTCAGATGGCTCCATCCTCAAATTCAGTGGTAGAGCATTCCAGTATTTGGGGGCCAAGCTTCTAAATGAGCGTCCGCCCATTCTGGCCCTACGAATACGAGGAGTTTTAAACAACATCGCACCAGAAGATCTTAAATTACGAGTGGGGCGATGTATGGTCAGGAGGTTATTGAGATAGTCCGGACCTTTGTTCTGGGCTATGCGGTGTGCATAGCAAAGGGCTTTAAATTTAATACGCTCCCTGACGGGGAGCCAGTGGAGTTTAGCCAATGCAGACTTTCCTGATGCTCTGCGCGGGAGACCAAGCACTAAACGTGCAGCAGCATTTTGCACGCATTGAAGTTGATGAAGTGCTTTTTGGCTTAGCCCTAACAGCATGGCGTTGCCGTAATCAAGGTGAGGAGTCACTAAGGCGTGAACAATGGTTTTTCTGGCTACTGCAGGTAGGAGGTCTAAGACCTTACGCAGAACCTTGAGTAGACCAAAACATCTCCCTGTGACTTTATTAACATGGGTCTTATACGAGAGGTCGGTGTCTAACATAACACCAAGGTTACGTGGTAGAAGGCTTATGAGACCACCAGCCACCGTTCTACCTCTTTGTTTGGGTCTCTGAACACTTATTCGAGATGGGGGAACCTAGAGATTTCTCTGGGAATGTAATATGTTATGTTATTAGTTCTTTTAGAGTGCATGGCTACCCAGAAACGGAATTTTGAGCGCTAAGAGGAGCTGTGAGAGAAAATACGCTACTAATACGAACAGATGAGTCTTTAGCTGTCTTCTGAAACTTAGCAAGTTACTGTTGGAACTTAGTTGAATAGGGAATTTCCAGAGCTTAGATGCTAGATAGGCAAAGTGTCGCCCACCGCTTTTGGCCCTGTTGATTCTTGAGGTAGCCAGAAGAAAGTGATAGTACAACCTTAGATCTTGTGCGTTTTTGTACGGGATGATGAGATGACCAATGATATTTGGGCTCTGAGCATGATTTACTTTGTGTACAATGCAGAGTGTTTTATATTCTATCCTTTTCTTTACTGATAGCCAATGGAGGGTAACCAAGGCTGAGCGTGCAGACTGTGATCTTGGAATGCTCAGCAGGGCTCCGGATGCAGCATTCTGAATAATCTGCAGCTTCCTGGTCACATACCCAGGACTGCTGAGATTTAGTGAATTGCGACAGAATGAGACCTTGTATCACTATTCTATGGGTTTCTGCAGGGAGCCATCTGATCATCTTCTTGAGGGCTCTTAGAAGGCCGAAGCAGGTACCTACTACCTTCTTGGCCAGGGAGACCCTTCTTTAGGTCTTTATCTGAAAGAACTCACAGGCTCTTAACTTACACTTTTGGGGCACGGCAGTCCCACAGGCATGAGTGCCGGCAAAGATGGCCGCAGAGAGATGGGTTGTTCCCAACTACCATAACCGTGGAAAAGTAAGTTATGTTTTTCCACTGTTGTTAGCCCAAAGCATTGAATAGCCAGATTCAGGATCTAGTATTGACATTACCACATAACAAAGATCACGGGCTGAAGCAGGGATAGAAGCCTCGTCTCGATTTTTGCAAGTCCGCACCCTAAGCACTAGGCCACTTGTCGTCCCGATAATACACTGCACGTGTATCTTTTCCTATAAGCTTACCTCTGTCTGAATTAAAATCTTCTGTAAATTATACAATAATGTATAGATTGCATTTTGTGTTTGCTTTATCCACAAGCGACACATATGCTTTTAATTTATACCAATTGGTTCCCTCTGGGCATGGGCCAGTTGCTCTATTTGTTTTTGAAAATATGCCTTTCCCAAACAAACAACTCATTATATGCTGTTTGATGAAAGATAAATCTCCTTTTCCATGTTTTAAATTTGAAGTGTGTTGTACAAGGTTACATCTGGCCTTTAGATTAAAAGTGTTAGTTGTCATGTTTCTATTGCTTCTACATTTGACACCACTTCCAGAAGACATCGACACTAATTAGAGAATTTCTGTTTCGTTTTAACTGCACTCTGTTGTGCTATGAGTTTACTTTGCAACTACTGTCTGTCGAGATTAAAACAATCCAAAACACTTTACTCTGTCTCTCAGATATTTACCGATACACATACACAAAACACATTCGTTTACTTTGAATAACTTATAGGTACCTTTAAGTATGCATTACATTAAAAAACTAATTACCATGGTAATATGATTTTTGTGAGCAGTGTATTTCCATTTTTACAGTATCATTAAGGATTTTGAGATGAGAACAGACATACATGAAAAATTCATAGACTAAAGAGGTGAAATAGATTTTTAAAATTGTTGTAGTTTCTTTACCAGACCATTTATGAATCTCCGTTTTATTGTATCATGTTTAATTTCATACCTTATAAAACCTGAAGAATGAATTCTGTATATCTATATTGTGCGAAACTTATGTTGATAATTACTTCTGATTACTGTCACCCTCTATTATATTTTTATGTTCGGCCATTTATAGCACTTACATGTCTGGAAATTAGGAGCTCAAGCCGAATCGAATAGAATTTCTTTAATGGTAATTTAATAGACAGTAGAACAGTCTGAATTCGAGGCATTCAACCAAAGATTATTAAAAATGAAAACGCACTGTATGTTTACAAGATTGGAAAGTATGGTTTTATCAAACCGTGTACCTGACTTCATGTACTGGAAAATGTGTTTTGAAAAGGTCTTATTAGTTTACATTTTTTGATAAACTACATTTATCTGCCACATCTCCAAGGACTCCAGTACTTTATTGGTATATCTTGCTTTATGAAATAATACACTGTACGCCCCCCTCTAAGCACATCCATGCTTTTGAAGCTAAAGCCAACGCAGCATCAGGGACGTAATCTACGGAGGTTCTAATAGAAGTTTCTTCTAAGCAGCCACTAGGGCGACTCGTCAGTCTTTCTTTAAGTATTAGGCTTGTTAACACTGGGACTGATGCTTAGAATTTGTTGACAAATGTCACAACCCTTACAAGTGGCATAGCTACTAGCTAGACCTTTGCCCCATGTGGCGTTCCCTGCGCTTGGCACCCTGTGGCAGCCGCAGGTAAGGGCTGGGGGAGTGGGGAAATCGCCAACCTCAAACTTGTGCCTCCCGGAGTGGAACTCCCCCCTTCTCCTTGCTACACCACTGACCCTTACACTTTCTGCACTTCACTCCCCAAGGCACTTAGGAAAAAGTCTGGGCAGTGAACTCCGCTCCGCTCCGCTTGCTGAGTTTGCAGAGATTTCCGCACCCTGCGTTACATAGAGCTCGCGGAGTTGAGAAATACTCCGGAGGTTTCTCCCTCGCTCGCATTCGTCACATACAAGTTGGCAAGTGCGAGTGAGGAAAATCCACCTCCCGGCAAGATTTTTTCCTCATTCATGAACGTCCAAATCAAGTTGGCAAGAGTGGAAAATGAATCTCCCGGCGAGTTTTCTCAACAAAGACGGTCAGATTTCTCATTGCGAGTGATCGCATATGCTCGCGCTGAGACACTATCCGTTTGCATTGAGAAAGCTTACGTTCAAGTAAAAATCTACTGGAGAGGCAGAAAGGAAGCAGCACCTGCTTGCACTGTGCATGGTGCCGTTCGCCTTGATTGCACAGTGCAGACAAGCACCTGTCACTGAAAATCACAGCGAACAGCATTTATCCAAATCACGCCGCCACTTGCAGGGCTCTGCGTAGCGCGTCAGAGGTTTTCATGCAGTTCGCGGATTACCACATAGCAGAACTCGGCAAACTCCATGCAGGCTTACATAGGACTCCACACATATTGTTCTTAGGAGTGACACAGGTCTACGAACCCCATTCTTTTAAGTGACCACTTATCATTGGTAGAAACTGACTAATTTGCCCTCCTAGAGTTTGCTGCCCTAATGTTGAATCTGATGTTTTCACACTTTGATTTTATAATCTTTCATTTCCAGTTTGGAATGTTGTATGTCATTTAGAAATGTACTGTCTCTTCGAACTGCCTCCAAGGAATGATTCTTCTGAGGCTTTTATTGAAGATGGCTGGAGTTGCGGGTTGCTCCCTCTGCTCCCTATTGACTTTGACCTTTCCGAATAAATTAAGGACATCTCATCTACGTGTCGCATCCTTCTTGCCTACCCTCAGACCACCCAACATCTAATCGTAGAATTCGGCTCTTGCTTATTAGTGTAGCAAATACCCAAAATAAGCGGACATAATGATAAAATCCTTGACCCTTGACCCTGCGTCCAGGCAGGTTGCTCCCCACGCCACTGCGCTGCCCGTGTCAGTGTCTGCCCATCCTCTACTGCTGCATTGTGCCTGGTTGTATTGTGTATTGTGTATTGTGATCTGTTGTTGTGCCTGTCTGCTGCGCTGTGCTTTCTCCATTGACTCTCTTCTTCCCCCTTGTTTTCTCTTATTTCCTCTGCTGATGCATTGTGTCTAGTTGTGTGAATTGTGAACTGTTGCTGTTTCCATTGACTGTGCGAATTGTGATCTGTTGCTGTGCTTCTTCCATTGACTTTTTCTTCCCCCTTGGTATTTCTTGTTCCACCGTGCCCTGTGCCCTGTCTCTGCCTCCCGTTTTCCCCCGCTGCCATCACGCAATGGTCCCGCCGATTTTTCCCCGCTGCTGCATCCTTGCCCCCCGCCGCCGCTGCTGCCCGGTTGACGCCCTGCTCCCGCCTCCCAGATGCCCCTCCATCCCACCTCCCCTTATATGGAGGGCGCGCCTAAGGTAAGCCCATCTGCGCCCGTCTGCGCCTGGACCACGCCCAGCATCAGGACCCCTGGCCCCCGCGAACTCCAAGACGCCCGCCTCTGCTACAACTCCAACACCCGCCACGCACTCAACGCCGGACGATCACGCACCTGCTGCCTGGCCGCCCTGAAGCGCACCCAAGGACCCTTCTCCTGCTGGAACTGCAGCTTCATCAGCATCCGGCCCACCTACCGAAGAACCCAACTTCCTCAGAAGCATCCTGCTCAACACCTGCTCCGCACACAAACATGCCGTCGAACTCTGGGACCTACTAGACACTGACGCCCCAGACGTCGTCTTCCTGACAGAGACCTGGCTAAACCCCTCCTCTGCACCCGACAACGCCATAGCCATTCCAGAAAGCTACAAGATCACCCGCAAGGACCGCACCAACAGAGTAGGAGGAGGAATTGCCATCATCCACAAAAACACTCTCAAAGTCTCGACAGACACCAATGACACTCTCAGCACTGCTGAACACCTGCACTTCCAGATCCACACCGACCCCAACACCACCCTCAGAGGCACCCTTGTCTACAGACCCCCCGGACTCCGACCGCGGTTCAGCAACTCCATCGCCGACTTCATCAGCACACACGCCCTCGCCTCCACGAACTACATCCTCCTCGGGGACCTGAACTTCCACCTCTAACACAACAACGACTCTAACTCATCCACCCTGATCGACAACCTTGCCAACCTCTGACTCAGACAACTCGTCACAACACGCACCCACTCCGCCGGCCACACGCTTGACCCCATCTTCTCAGCAAGCCCTCAAGTCCTTTTCAACCACACCACCGAACTCCACTGGACCAACCACCACTCCATCCACTTCACCTTCCGGAAACCCATCACACACCACTGCACCCAGCAGATGCCTCGCCGCCGCTGGAGTAAGGTCACTGAGGACCAGCTAACCACCGCCCTCGCCCAGAGCCCACCCGCAGACCCGACCAACGCCGCAGCCCGCAGCCTCAGACAATGGATCGACGACTGCGCCAACACCCTCACCCTGCTCAAGAAGCCCTCTAACACCCACACCAGCAAGAGAGCCAGCTGGTTTACAGAGGACCTCCAGGCCTCCAAGCAAACCTGCCGAAAACAAAAAAACTGGATCCGTGAATGAACACCGGAAAGCTACACAGCCTACAAGAATGCCACCCACAGACACCACCACCTCACCAGAACCGCCAAAAGGACCTCCTTCAAAGACCGCCTAGACAACAACGCGAACAACAGCAAAGAGCTCTTCAACATTGTGAAGGAACTCTACAACCCCAGCTCCAACACCAACCACATCCCACCGTCACAAAACCTGTGCGACTCGCTGGCCACCTTCTTCCAGCGCAAGATCGCAGACATCCACGACAGCTTCTACGCCGTCAGCAACCCGGCAACCACCAAGAGCCCAGCTCCCATGACCAACACCTGCACCAACCACCTGCTCTCCTGGACCAACATCAACCACAACAACACCATCAAGATAATGAAGACCATCCACTCTGGATCCCCGGAAGAGCCCTGCCCACACCACATCTTCAACAAAGCCAGCAGCACCATCGCACCCCATCTCCGGAAAACCATCAACATCTCCTTCGAGACAGCGACCTTCCCAGAGAGCTGGAAGCACGCAGAGATTAACGCCTTACTCAAGAAACCCAAGGCAGACCCCAAGTACCTCAAGAACGTCCGACCCGTTCCCGGCGAATGTCATGGAAAAGGCCATCAACAAACAACTGACCAGCTTCCTTGAGGAGAACAGCATCCTGGACCCGTCCCAGTCTGGGTTCCGCAACAACCACAGCACCGAAACTGCCCTCATAGCCGCCACAGATGACATCAGGACCCTGCTTGACAACGGAGAAACCGCGGCCCTCATCCTCCTGGACCTGTCAGCCCCCTTCGACACAGTCTGCCACTGCACACTACGATCATGCCTCCCCAACGCCGCAATTCAAGAAAAGGCCCTGGACTGGACCACCTCCTTCCTCTCCAGTAGAACACAGAGCGTCCGCCTCCCCCTTCCACTCCGAAGCCACCGAGATCATCTGCGGCGCACCCCAAGGCTCATCCCTCGGCCCAACGCTGTTCAACGTCTACATGGCACCACGGGCCCACGTCGCACGACAGCATAACCTCAACATTATCTCCTACACCGACAACACCCAGCTGACCCTCTCCCTCACCAAAGACCCCCAGACCGCCAAAACCAACCTCCACAAAGGAATGAAGGCTGTCACCGACTGGATAAGATACAGCCGACTAAAGTTGAACTCGGACAAGACGGAGGTCCTCATCCTCAGACCCACCCCCTTGGCCTGGGACGACTCCTGGTGGCCGACTGCACTAGGAGCACCCCCTACACCTACCTACCACCCACGTAACCTAGGGGTAATCTTCGACTCCACCCTTTCCATGACAGAGCAGGTCAACGCCTTCTCCTCCTCCTGCTTCAACACCCTCCGCATGCTTCGCAGGATCTTCAAGTGGATCCCCACCGGAACTAGAAGGACGGTCACCCAGGCCCTCTTCAGCAGTAGACTGGACTACGGCTACGCGCTCTACGCAGGAGCCCCGGCCAAACTCCTGAAGCGGCTCTAACGCATCTAGAGCGCTTCCGCACGCCTGATCTTCAACATTCCTCGCCGCAGCCACATCACACCCCACCTGAGAGACCTAAACTGGCTCCCCATCAACAAGAGGATAACCTTCAAACTCCTCACCCACGCACACAAGGCACTCCACAACACTGGACCAGCGTACCTCAACAGCCGACTCAGCCTCTAAATCCCCAAACGCCAGCTCTGCTCCACAGACCGCGCCCTCGTCATCGTCCCCCGCATCCGAAGTGTGACTGCCGGCAGCAGATAATTCTCCCACCTCGCCGCCAAGACATGGAACACCCTCCCCATCCAACTACGGCAGAGCGAAGACCTCCTAACCTTCAGGAGACTCCTCAAGACCTGGCTCTTCGAACAGTAGCAGCGTCCTGCCAGCAACTTGAGACCCTCATGGGTATTTAGTGCGCTTTAGAAATGCTATGATTGATTGATTGATAGATAAAACCCAACAAGCAGTAATAGTTAAAACAGGTACCTGGACAGTTGTTTGGCAGATAGAAGCCAGGGTCATTTCCTTGGAAACACTCAAAGTTATCATGATACCCCAATGTTTGGCAATTTATATAGTTAGGGATGTGGGTTATATAACAGACCAAGACAACATGGCGGCTTCTTGAATTGAAGCCAATGGGAAGAGACCTAGTTAAGATGGAAGCAGATAAAAAGGAAGGTGTATTAGCCCTAGTAAAAATTAAGGAACAAGGAAGAAAAAAATCTACTTCCTATCAATGTCTATGGTATCAAGTTCATCTCAACACTGTCCTGGCTTTAATAAGTGATTTTTTATTTGCACACTGTTGATGTTTGATTTATTACTTGCATCGTGTTCAGGTTTGTATCCAGTGATGTTCAGGTTTTCTTAGGCTCATTTTATAATGTCGTCAACATCTTTCTCTAGTGATGGTCATGTCTTTTCCAGAATAGATGCCAGTTTACGTGAATCTGGGCCAGCCCTGTGTTGAACACTATGCTGGTTATCTTTGTTGTGTCTTTTGTTCTGATTTATTTGTTCCCGTAATCATTTCTAAGTTTCCGTTGGTGGTGGGAAAGTCTTTCTAGACTGTCCTGCTTCAAAAGCTTTTTCTATTTGAGGCGTGAGTGGTCATGTCATTTTGGGAATGCGACTGTGCTAAATTCAACATCCTTCCACGTCCTTGGACTGTCAGGCTAGTCCATCCGACATCGATTGGGTACTGGGACCGACCAACCCAGCAATTAGGATGCAATTGAACACTGTATGGTCGCAGTCCTATTATTCACAATGAGAGCAAGCATTCTGATCAAAAAACCTACTCTCATTGTAAAGGGAAGAGGTGCAGGGATCAACAGGGGGGCACCATCGGTTCCCCCTCGACTGCCATCCAGAGGCCTTGCACGCATAGGGGCCCTGCTGGGGCCCCCGAAAGTCGCCTTCCAACAGCCTTTCTGTGTCAGAAAGGCCAGCACAGAAAGGCTGTTAGAATCCGACATTGTAATTCCTTGGGCGGAATGAGCGGCTCTTGGTATTACAGGAGGATTTCCAAATGGCAGACGGGCTCATAGAGCCCGTTTTAAACCATTCGGAAATCCAGTTTGGATTCATTTCCGACCGACTCCATCGGAAGTGAATCCAAACTGCTAATCACAATGAGTTTCCTATGGCATCGTAATCGGCTCCAAAGTCTGAGCCTTGGGTTCGTCCCTTGCTCATGACTGGATAACTTTGTTGTCTGTCTCCATTCTCTGCTCTTAATTTGATGGCTTTCCTCCCTGTTCTTATGTTTGTCCCACCTGGGGGCATTTATGCCTCACAGTATTTTTATTAGATGATTTCCTCTGCATTCTTAAAGAGGCTCCTTTTTTATTTTACTATGAGCACTTCAGTGACTGCCATTTGTTTCCTTTCTCTCTCTTCCTGCTTTATTTTAAAAGAAACATCCTTTTATTGTTGAAATCAAGCAGAACAGTAGCATAACAGTACCATTTATACAGTCTTCGGCATTACTTAGTTACACAGTATTATTGGTTATAATGTTTTACATATATTTTGTTATATAGTGTTCTATATCTTTTCTTTTCCCTAGTGCCCCTCCCTATTGGAGAAGTTGAGCCCAGGCCAGGTTGTCTCTTCCAAGGGGGACATGCAGGGGTACCCTCTGTACGTATTCCATTTGTCCTAAACTTTCCCCCATTTCTTCAAACAACACCTGCTAATATAAACTGCTTTCTCAGCTATCATACACCAGTTCATATCTCACTTCCATTCACTTCGATTTGGTAGTTCACCTGATCCCAATTTGTGGACTAAATTTCGTTTCGTTACCATCAGTCCCAGCGTGACCCAGGTCCGATCTGCTTGTCCCAGAGTCTCCCCATGCATTTAAAATATACCACTTCGGAGCTAAAGTTAGTTCCACTCCTACATCCCTTGTCATGCAGGTTATTATAGCTTCCCAGTATTGTTTGTTTCTTTGGCACGCCCACAGGATATGAAAGAATGATCCCTCATCTCTGTATTCTCTATGACAGAGAGTATCTGATTTTCTACCCATTTGTTTAAGTGTGTTGCAATAAATAATTGCTCTTTGAAGACGTTTTAGTTGGTCTGAAGCAGGCCCGAATGGCCACTTCTTAGGAGGATGCCAGGGCTTCCAGCTAGTCCTCCTCTTGTAGATCTGTAATATCCAGTACCCATTGGTCCCTTAGGGTCACCAAAGTATCATGCATGTTATTTACGAGCTTCTGATATGTCCTGGATATCGCTTTTCGGGTGAGGTGCTCCTCTAGGAGACGACACTCCAGCGGCGAGGAGCCCGATATTGACTCTCCCGGGGCACCACCGCTCTTATGACGTGTCTGATCTGCAAGTAACGGAAAAACTCCTTGGGGTCTAGCTTATTTGATTGTTGTAGTTGCTCAAACGATTTCATATGTGTACCTGTGTGAAGGTCTCCCACCTTCGAGATTCCAATCAGGTCCCACTTGTCAAACCCGCTTTAATCCTCATTGTGCCTAATTTGTGTGAACCCCACAGTGGGGTTGCTTTGGAAATTGTATGTTTCCACCCCAGTTTAGCAAGGGTTGTATGCCAGACTTTAACTGTCAATGCTGTTGGGCCCTCCAGGGGATGAATCATAGGGTTAGTGTATAGCGCTCAGAGGTATCCTCTTGGCTGGAGATTTAAACGGTCTATTCTATAGGCTGGTTCCGAGTGTGGCTGGTGGACACATTGGTTTGTAGTCACCCATTGGGCTGCACTGTAGTAGGATTCTATGTGAGGCAGAGCGTTTCCTCCTTCCTCCTTCCTACGGGTCAGCTTTACAAGCGCAATTCTGGGGTCTATCCCATCCCAGAGGAGCGTTCGGACTGCCCCATCTAATAACTTAAAGTATGATTCCTGACCCAATACGGGGTGTTTTATAACATATACAGAAATCTCGGCAGCGCCATCATTTTGAATAGTGCTGTCCTTCCTAGTAGAGACAGCAAGAGAGACCGCCAGTGTTGGACGTCATTTTGAAGTCTAGTCAGGGGGCCAAGCAGGTTCTTATCATAGAATCGGTTGGGGTCTGGCGTTAGAAATATCCCAAGGTATCGGAATACCACCAACATGACTAGAGCCTCACATTCCGATGGGAGGTTAGGCCTTTGACCACTAAGGACAAATACTACTGATTTTGCCTAATTAATTGTATATCCCGAATATTTACTAAAGGAGTTGAAAATATTGAGAATTCTGGCAATCAATGCCATGGGAGAGGCCACGTATAACAATATATCGTCTGCATACAGCGATATTCTATCCTACCAGTCCTCCGTCCAGTGGAGTCCTCTTATTATAGGATCAACCCTTATCCATGTTGCTACTGGCTCTAACATCAATGCAAATATTAGTGGAGACAAGGGGCATCCCTGCCTCGTTCACCTACGCGGGGAGAACGGTCTCGAGGTTCTCCCATTGACCACTACCTGAGCCCGGGACCTCTCATAAAGTAGCTTTATCCAGGACAAAAACTGCGGTCCGAATCCCATACGGCTCAGGACCACAAACATGTATGGCCATTCAATTGTGTTGAAAGCCATCGGTGCATCACGGGAAAGGATCGCTGCGTCTTCCTGAATTCTCTGGGCCCTCCCCAAAACTCCATGTAGGTGTCTAAGATTTAGTGCAGTGGAGCAAGCTGGGCATAAAGCCTGACTGATCTGGATGGACCAGGATCGACAATAGTGGCAAGAACCTCATGGCCAATAATTTGTCTAAAATGTTAACCTCTGAATTAAGGAGCTAAATTGGTTGATAAGAGGAGCAGTTATCTCTGGATTTTCAGGAGATATGGCACCATTTTGGAAGCCGTGAGCTTACAGAGTTCTATAGGGATTCCATTTGGACCCCTCCACCTTAACCGACTTAAGGGCACAGAGCGCTTGTGTTACTTCTTCCTCTGTGATGTCAGCCTCTAGGAGTTGTTTTTCCCCTGCCGGCACTACTGGGAGAGGAATATCTACTAAGAATTCTGAGGCATCTTGTGTTTTTGCCTTTTTGAACCTGAAGTATAGATCTGTGAGTAGTAGTCTGCGAAGGCCCCAGCAATCTCCTGTGGGTCTCGCAGAACTTCCCCCATGTCTAGTGTAATTTGTGGCACCCACCGGTTTGTCCGCACCCTCTGGTTGAGGCATGCCAATAGCTTTCCAGTTTTATCTCCCACTTCATAGACACGGTGTTGCGTCGCTGTGATTTTGTTTCTGGACTCCTCCGTCACCCAATCTGAGTAATCCTGTTTTATTGCCAATCTATGTTGTAAGCTCTCCACCATTTACTATTTGGCGTTCAAGGTCTAGGATTTCCTGCTTGATTTCTACCACCTGCGCTCTCTTCTCTCGTTTATGTCCCGCAATTAACGCGACGGCCTGCCCCTGAGCCACCGTCTTATATTCTTTCCAAAGTGTCTGGGCTGACTCAACTGAGTGTACGTTTTCTTGAAAGTAGTATTTAGTGGCTGCAGTGATCCCCTTCCTGATTGTAGGTATTTTCAGGTACCAGGGTTAATTGGAATGAGCCCTTATCGCATGGGGTTCTGACCCTATATCTAATCCAAAGATAAAATTCCCTGGCCAACATGTGGAACATCAGTGAAATGTACTAGTTCCGAAGCTGAGGTGATTAAGTAGTCGATACGTGATCGACTCCCAGGAGCCCCGGAATAGAAAGTATATTCCTGCTTGTTTGGGTTCAGGGTTCTCCAAACATCAAGAAGGCCCAAAACCTCGAGGAACCTCACAACCATGTTGGATTGGAGGTTTGGGCCCTTGCGGGCCAACGGTCTAGGCCTTAACATCCCGTCATATTAAACCCCCCCCATGAAAAGTCGGCCAGTGGGAAGCGTTAACATCAAGGCACCTAGATCTTTCAATGTTGATTCTTTCAGCATTGGGGGGACATATATTGAGAGTATGTTTACCACTTCTCCCACCTGTGGCCCAGATAACACTGCATATCTCCCTAGTCTATCAGACAAGTCTTATCAATTATCAAGGGGAGGCTCTTCTTTAAAAGGATACCTGTGCTCCTGGATCCCGACGTATATCCTGGGTATTCCTTCATTTCATATTCCCCGCAATTGAGTGCTCAACAAGTGTTTCCGATTAGATGGGTCTCTTGCAATAGCATCACATAAGGGGAATGTCTCTTAATGTATGGCACCCACGTTTTATCTTATGACACAACCCGTTCACATTCCAAGTCATCACTGTAAGTTCCGCTGGTGCCTCCTCTACCATATCTCTGATTGTAGTGCTGTCATTCTGAAGCTATTTTTGTCCCCGTCGGAACTATGCCCTCACTAATCCCCCTGGAGGCATGTAAACCTTGTACTGTATTTAAATTCTGCACATTTGTATTCTCTGCTTGCCCTGCCCAATATGTGAAAAACAATAGCCAACACACTATAACCTGTGAAAGTCTTCCTTTCTCTCCATCCCTTTGAACTCTCCCACCCTGTATCCCTGCTTAATCTCTCCCTGCTTTTTGCTCTTCTGCCTTATTTGCTTTCATTCCCCCCTTCCTCGCTCCCTTAAGATCCCTATCCATCTGTCCGTCCCACTTCCCATCCTGCAACTCATGATTTATTTATATATAAACATTTATTTCATAAGGCCCTCACAACTGCAAAGTGCTGCTGGACCCCTCGATCTGTTTGTTATATATGTTCCTTCATCCATGATTTTTTTTTTTTTACGAGGGCTGCAAAGTGCTGGTGGGCAAGTCAGTCCAATTGTTTGCACTTTGCGCACACTTAAAAAAGGAAAATCAACTTTTTAGTTCAAATGAAAAATGGCCTTTGTGACCTGACATGTGCAAGCATTCAACACAACGCATGCATTTCAATATGACTCAAAACATGCCTGAGCACCAGCAGATATCTTGGAATTTGTATTCTTTAATAGAACTCCCAATCCAACATTGCCTGCCATGCAACACCTGTTTGCTTTGGCAGTGCTTCTTTTTATTTCTATTCCAGTTGTTTACATTTCATTCACCTCACTAGAAAGATGGAGTGTCAATTGAAAAGGAGTAAACAAGTGAATAGGATCTCAATTTTGTGATCAATTTCAAGAAATACTAACCTCTCACCATTCCTAACCTAATCAATTTGAATGCGGTTCTGGGGTTGAGCCTTGTACAGGCAGGCATGGTGTATCTCTTTTTCTGCATCACACACATCCCACCTCTCATTTTACTGATAAAGAAGACCGCCACCTATGAGCTGGCAAACACTATTCACCTTCCCTGGAAACTTCATTGGGTTTTAAACCTTTCCTGTGCTGTGGTTCAAACGTGCAACCAGGACATGTTAATCCACAATGTTCCGTGAGCCTGGGGAGTTTGAGAGGTCCTTTCCTTGTTAGTACTGAGGTGGTTTCTTTCCTTGTTGGTGGAGAGAGTAGGATTTTCAGGTGGATCTCAACCTATGGGCCGCCACTGGTTGTCCTATGTCTAACTAAATGAGGGCATGAACTTTTCCTCTTGTTCTGAAGAGCAGTAAAAAAGATGTATTCTTAGCTGGACCGCTGCTTCCACCGGGATCTTAAAGCAGAGATTCAGGTCAAGTGCATAAGCAAACAGTACTTCTACTTGATAAAGTGTGTTTATAAATGTGGTGCTTCTGAGATTTGAAGCAATTCATCATTTTCTGGTAATCTGGTATTCTGATGCCTATAAATCTAAATAAGCGATATGCTAGGAATATGAAAGAACCAACGTGAAAAAACCAACGTGGCATATGTTTTCTAGGTCTGGCTTAAATCTATGCGATGAACTGAAAAAGAGCGTTAAAATCCACTACTGAGAGCTGAGAGAGGGGCGTTGGCTCTACTCACATGTTAATGTTCCTTCGTAGTGGACTTAATTGAGTAGTTGTGTTCTTTTGATAAAAATGTGATATTATTGCACTGTTATATTTTAGTATGGTAGGCCTCCATTGGTTATGTGGCAAAGCCAATGATCAAGGCACTAGGCCTGATTGGTTTATTGGTAAGATTTATGTCAGATCGTCATCTGCGCCTTTATATATATTTATATATATATATATATATATATATATATATATATATATATATATATATATATATTAACTACTGGCGGTCGCCAGTAGGTAGTTATAGTTAGGACCACGTTTCCATAGGAATAGTAATTTTTATCTCTTTGCAATCCAACCCTTTGCCTACTGTTTAACTGACTGTAGTGAGAATATTACATTTTATTCCTCTGCTCTTTAATACTTTCCTTGGTGTTGTATGGCTGAAATGGGTGCTGTAAATAGTTTCTATGTGTAATTTATCACTTTTACTACTGTTGCATTCAGGGTTAATATTTATGTGTTGTGTTAAATGGGAGTGGTAAACTGTTTTTATATATATTTTAATAGTTTGTGTAGTTTTGTTTGAATTTTTGTGGGAATTGTAAGTGTATAAAATGTCATAATTATTTTGCATTGTTATAATTTAAATTAATTATAATTTAAATCATGTTTTGTTTATTTGAAATTATAATATTTGTAATTATTATTATTTGTTAATTGGAAAATCAGTTTTACTAAGTTTAAAGATTTTTAAATAGTTTACGGTTTTAATTTAATTAGAATGTTTTTATTAGATTTTATGGTATTGGTATATATATTTATTTGTTATATTGTTTTATAATTTGAAAATGATAAAATACCATAAAATTATTAGTTTAATAATTGTTTTAAAGTAAATATACACACATATATACGTTCTTTCCGGGAGAGAATGCGCAAGCAACCAGTTCGTGGGAGTAGAGTGGTGTGGATATATATATATATATATCTATATATATATACCTATATCTATATATATATATCTATCTATATATATATATATATAAATATATATATATATATATATATATATATATATATACATTTTAGCAAATTAAACAAATTTAACAAATAAACTCAATTTAAAAAGTTAAACACACATATATAATAATTAATATATATATATATATATACATATATATATATATATATATGAACAAATACCTCTCGTCTGGAAAGGAAGGTGAGCCGCACACAATTTTGTCTGTTTAAAACCATTTATTTCAATGCTGCAGCGTAGCCAGGTTCCTATGCATTTCGGTCGACACTTCGACCTTCGTCAGGGAAAGGGGCTTGGCATCTTGCAGGCTTGTCAGGACACTCTTCAGCTCGGCTCCTTTAAGGTTCTATCGCCATCTAGTGACCACCCCCCTAGCACACCACTTTTAGGTTGCTAAGGGCCAACCAAAGTCCGGTCCTTGGCGGCTGCCACACGCCCTGTGTTCTTGCGCGGAATCAAGGTGTGTGTCCTGATGTCGGGCAGTATCGGCGCTCTTGATGGCGGTGCGTGGCTCGAGGGAGGACGACCTCTGAACATGAACAAATACCTCTCGTCTGGAAAGGAAGGTGAGCCGCACACGATTTTGTCCATTTAAAACCATTTATTTCAATGCTGCAGCGTAGCCAGGTTCCTTTGCATTTCGGTCGACACTTCGACCTTCGTCAGGGAAAGGGGCTTGGCATCTTGCAGTGGGAAGCAAACTACTCACCCCTACGGGTCTCAAGACTTGTGGATGAAACCATGAGCTCATTGCTGTAAAGTCACGTGCTCTGTGTAGTATTCCAATGTAAGTCATAGTAGAATGTTAGTATGTAATGCTACTAGAATGTAAGTATGTAATGTTAGAATGTAGTGCTGTCCTGAGGGGAATCTTGGAGAGCTTGTACACAGTGCTGGAGAAGACGGTTGACTTGCTGTCTACTCCTGTTGGTGGCTGTTTAAGCTGACTTGTTTTCCTGCAATAAATCTACTTATCGGATCCACGGCTGTCTGCCTCTTCACTACATAAATTTAGCGACGAGTGGGAGAAGGTAAAAAGAAGGCTGCACTCACCAATATTTCGAGCTTCCTTGCGTTCTGCTGAAGACTCTTTTTCTTCGCAAAGCTGTTTCTACTCATCCCAGTATTGTCTGCTCATTGAACTATGTCATCCGACCTCTGGTAGTATTTATATTTTTTGATTTTGGGTTTCCTCTGCCTATTTACTATACTCTGGTCGCTGTACTACACGTGTGCAAGTAGTGTTAGTATGCGGTTTATACTAATTTTGTAGTTATGCAGTAATCAATGCATCATGGCCCTATGGAGCGCCACCTCCCAGGCGCAGCTCATACAATGTCCCGGGCTGTGCATCTGCAGGACATTTATGCTTGCTATTACAGGGCGGGAGCATGGCTTCCACCCTGTGATAGCAAATCCTTGTTTGCCTTGTTGAAGCAAGAGGAGGAAAACCTCGTATCACTTCAATAAAGCAGATCCGGATGGAACAAAATAAAATAAATGAAGCGGGATCTGACCTGTTCATTTAAATGAGCCCCCTGGTGGGTATTGTTCCGGGGCCAATCCTATTATTATATTGCAGGGTCTCTGCAGCACTCGGGAACTTAATCTCACATGTAAATTAGACGCGGGAGGGCACAGAGACGTTTCCCAGCCTAGGGGATCACCACGTCCCCGGGTATTGTTTACAAATTGTTCAGGGGGCTTCGAGGCCAACTCAAGTCCAGGGATCGCCACCCTCCGGGGCTTTATTTAAATATGCAGGGTGGGCCTCGCCAGTCTCTGAAGCCTCAGTGGCCCTAGGCAGTGCCCTATTGGTTCTATAATCACACAGGCAGTACTCATGATGTTATAAAGTGATACATTCATAGAACCCTTGCAGTTGTAGACTTACCCAGGCATTTATATAATAGTCTAGTGGTTTATATTTGATAGAAAAATTACAAATGTTTTCCCTCATAACTTCCTATCAACCGCCAATTTTCACAATAAACTACAGACAAGTGTTGTCAGAAAAAGAAAACGCATACACTAACTTATTTATTGGTAAAAAAAATTAACTTTATTAAAAGAACACAAATAAATGGAAACGCAGTTTTATTCGAACAAACAACAGAATAACATGAAATAAATGGGTGAGACTCCTGCAGAAGCAGCGTACAAAATCTGCAAGACAAAAAAGAAACATAAGTATGTGTGCCATGTCCAAGAGAAAAAGAAAGGTAGTCAGAATTAAAGGAAGAAAGTGAGAATGGGACACAGAGCGAGTGGGTGGAAGGGAGAAGAGGAGGGAGAATCAAAAGAAGAGAGGAAGGAGGAGACAGAGCGTCGGCCTACTGCACCCAGCCCTCCCTGTTCACCTCCCGTCACCCGTGTGTCTGGGATGCCGGGGTCCGCGAGAACGAGTGCGGTCCAGTAAGTCCTTAAAATGAAACAGAGATATGAATGAGGCCAGAGATTACTTTATTATCTCCGGCAACATCGCTTGCCTGCACCTGTGCACCCAAGCTGTTGCACCCCAGCCCCTTCCCCCGCACTGTGCTCAATTGCAGCTCCACCGCACCGAGGCTTCACTGCTCACCTGCCACAACCGGTGTGTCCAACGATGTGCCAGTGTGATCTCCGACTCTCAGGGTGGCACAGAAGGTCTCCTGTCCGGGATGGTGTCTTGATACCACGCTGGAAGGCCTCAGAATGCCCAGGGCATAATCACGGGCTGAGCATCCGCTCCGTCCATTTTGGCGCAACCTACTCAGTCTCTGAAAAGGGAGAAATAATATATAGCTGGAAACGTCTTGAGGTAAATGAAGGATTATTTCAAGCTTAATAAAGAACACCAGTGCAGTGCATCATTCCTTCTTGAAGTACGATCTACCAACTGTTAGTGGTAATTGTGGTTCAAAGAGGAGTTGGAGTGCACGAGAATACACAAGGTTAAATAATAATATGTTATGCCAACGTTCACATACAAAGGAACGGAGCACATGCTAGAAGTGTAATGCAGTGACGCAACCCTGTGTGCATGTACACTTAGTAATCAGCTCACTACAGTGCCCCAAAAGCCAACGCCACGTCTCTGTAGGGCATCGCTGCCCGCTGGCCCAGGCCTACAGTACGGTCCAGCAGGTCCTTAAAATTAGACAGAGATGTGACTGAATGAGGTCAGAGATCATATCATTACGCATGGCAACATCGCTTCTTCGCACCTATTGCACCAAGGCTGATGCACCCCACCCCTCCCGCCGCACCGCGTTCAATTGCAGCCCCTGTGCACCCAGGCCAGACTGCTCCGCCACTGTCATTGTTGTGTGTCCAAACACAACGGCCAGCAGTGTTCACAATTCAAATTGAGTTTTGATTGCCAGGATGGTGTACACCTCATGGATCCCTTTTTTTATTGTGCATTGTGATACGCGAGGAAAAACTGGGACATGTGGCGTTGTCGTTATCCTATTTTTACATACGCAAAGTGGGCTGGGGTTGCGTACGCCAGCATAGGGGTGTAAATAATTATTCCGGGGACCTGGGCGTTATTCAGTTCCTGCCTGGCCAGGAAGTGTACTTATGTGTGTGTCCCTGTTGCAGTTTTGACGTCGCACAATCCGCAATTTAAATTAATGTAGCATGTACAGGGAGGGCGGCAACTATCGCTAATAAGATGCTGTCCGAAAACATTGAATGGCCAACATCACATGTCGTTGTCAAGCTTGTGTATATGCGCAGACATGCATGTCAATGGTGTGCGGTATTATGGAAAGTGTTGCTATCGCGAAGCGCACACATGTGAATGTGATCGGATGGAGGGAGGGTCAGCAGTAAGGCTACATCATACACAGTGATAATGCTCATTACAGTCAAGCAATGCATGTCAAAAGTGAACCTGAAAGTCTCACATATGACACACTACTATACTGGTAAGGCCTGACAGCAGAGCATACCGCAACACAAATCTACACATTACTCTTTACTGTTTGTTACATGTGATCTAGGATGTGCACTCTGCCCGTGGCTGATGATACCCCTTCGAGCCACCAATACCCAGGACAAAAGCCTGCACAATAATGCACGCACACACACACTAGGGGCATTGTGTAACACACATTTGGTTTTTTTATGTAACGTTTCCGATGCATGGCCATCACAAGTGGAAGGCTACTGGTCAGACCATGAATATTGATCAAGATGATCATTGCATATTGTGTGTAGTATAAGATATGTGAAGACAGCAAAAAACTTTTCAAAAAAGCTCTCTAAACAGAAGAGTTGTCTCTCATCTAACGCTGTAGAGAGAATGACTAAAATGGGTGGGGTCCTCCAACTGTTACAATGGGAAATGTTATGAACCAATCAAATGCTTTTTTTTAAGGTCACATGGCAATCGCGCACCGAGTGCGCAAGGAGGCCGCACCCAACACGATTTTGAGAAAATATATTTACCATATTATAAATTTATTACAGTTAGAAATATATAAATGTTTGAAATATTTAAAATTATCTCTTGCTCTCATATACACTTGAAACGTATTTAGATATAGTTTTGAAACATAAAAAAAATGAGGGAATGGCGTACCCTGCACGACACCATACATCTAGACATAACACAGGGCCTGGCAGCGTACACTCATCGCATACGCAACGCGCAGCGGGCGTGACCCCATACGTACATGACGTAACACGTAACTTGGAACTGCATACCCATTGCATACCAAAGTAGCAGCTGGCGCAACCTCATACGTATATGATGTTATGTGGGAAGATACGAAATGCGCATCACTTATGAGTTTAGCAATATGGCGGACAGGATTCGCGTACTGATGGAGCTTGGTACACTACAGGTACGGGACTCCAGTTTTCTCCCCCAAAAAAAAGATATACATATTTTTTGTGTAGATATGAAACATTACATCATTTTTAAAGTTAAAAAAAAGGATTATAGAGTTCCAAAAATCTTACAAAAAATAGAAAAAATATATGTTTTATAAATATTAAAATATGAAATTAACATTTCAAAAAACTTTCGAAATTCACTGAAAACACCATAGGTTTTACAGACGTTATAGTTAGAAATTAGCATTTAAAAAACCTTTGAAATTCACTAAAAACCATAGGTTTCAGGGAAGTTATAGTTAGTTGAACTTTTGACTCATATAAAACCAGACAAATTCGCCCGTTATAGTTAGTTGACCTAACCATAACTCGCGTGCCCGCAATGCACTGCTGATGATGTCACATATTACATGACTCATTACATGGTCAGTGACATCACTGATGCCATCACTGATTTGAGCGAATCAATTATGATTTAATAATTTGATGTGTTTTTTTAATCTTTCTTTGCACTTATACTGTTGTTTTGTTGTTATGTTTCCTATTGCTTGTGACCATTTGCACTTTAAAGTGAACCAGACTATTTGGTACTTGTTCAATGAATTAGTTCCTTCATGTATTCCACTGAATAGGGCACTTGCCCTTTATATCTATAAATATCTAAGTATTTATAAGTTCTGTGGTTGACAGTTGCAGATCTATAATTGTGGTAAACAAACAGATCCTTTTGGCTGCTTTTATGTTTACTGTTTTTATTGGCTGCTGGTCATTTTATATTTGGAGCCTGCTATCGTTTTGTACCTGTAGTCTGTTGTTGCTTTTTATGATCCATTGGGAGGAGCATTTTGAATTCTCAAAGGAATAAAATCATGTATTGGTCTTTAGCATGTCATGTGATCAAGACCGGGTTAACCCGGTCGAAACGCATCATGCTGCTGTCCTACCGAGTGGTCTGTACCTGATTTCGCGACACCAGTGTGTATCAGGATTGTGGAATATATATATATATATATATATATATATATATATATATATATATATATATATATATATATATATATATATATATATATATATATATATATATATATATATGTATATATATATATATATATATATATATATATATATATATATATTCACTGAAAAAACCATAGGTTATAGGCCATATATAGTTAGGAATTTGCATTTACAAAACCTTGAAAATTCACTGAAAAAACCATTGGTTATAGACCATATATAGTTAGGGATTAGCCTTTTCAAAACCTTATTTTACTCACACAAAACCATTGAAATTTCATATATAGTTAGTTTCACTAACTATATATCGCGCACCCGCAATCCACTGCTGATGATGTCACATATTACATCATTCATGACATGGTTAGTGACATCACTGATGACATCACTGATGACATCTCAAATGACATCACTGATGACATCTCAAATGACATCACTGATGACAACATCCAGTGACTGTATGTTTCTGTAAAGTTAAAATATGTCTTACATATTGAAATTTATTTGTAACGCGCAGCTATGCCCAGTGGGCGTCAAGGCGCCTACACCAAAATATAAAGCTGTTAGCAGACAGAAACAGAGCCTACTGGTATGCCTTAATAAAGAGCCAAGTTTTCAATGACTTCCTAAAGAGGTCAAGGGAGGGAAGTCGTTTGATTTCAAGGGGGAGTGAATTCCACATCAGAGGTGCCAGTATGGAAAAAGCTTTGGACCCCCATCTGGCCTTCTTGGCTCTGGGGATTACCAGTTGGTGTTGCTCGCTGGATCGTAAACATCTGCTCGGAACATATCTGGTAAGTAATGAACCAAGGGCATCAGCCGAGCCTGCAGTTAGAGCCTTATATGTGAGGCAAAGAAGTTTGAAAGTGATCCTTGACGGAATGGGGAGCCAGTGGAGGTTCTTCCTCGCTAAGGTCATAGATGACAACCAGGGCAAAGCGAGAGCAAACCGCGCTGCAGCGTTCTGTATGACCTGTAGACGCTGGAGCAAGCCCTTGTTGGCCCCGGCGTACACTGAGTTACAGTAATCGAGCCTTGAGCCAACAAGGGCAATCACCACCTGTTTCCGCGCCTGTGGGGACAGATAGTGCACAATCCTTTTCAGGGTCTTGATGACACCCCAACAGGTCGCCACCGTTCTATTCACCTGTAGCTCCATGGAGAGCTGGGTGTCAAAGATGACACCTAGGTTTCTAGCAGATTTGGTAGGTATGGGGCAGCTGCCTAAAGAAGGGGGCCACCAGTCATCTGACCATATGTCCTGGTCCTTGCCAAAGACCAGGACCTCTGTCTTGTCCCCGTTCAACTTTAGGGAGTTGGAGACCATCCACTCTGCAACAAGTTGCATGCAGGCCCTAAAGTTAGAAGCAGTTTCACTGACAGAGTGGGTCAGGGATACCATAATCTGCGTGTCGTCCGCATACGACACTACCTCCATCCCCTGAGATCTTACAAGTCTTGCAAGGGGGGCCACGTAGATGTTGAACAGGGTCGGACTCAATGCCGACCCCTGTGGCACCCCACATTGCAAAGACTTGGCAGGGGAGAGGTATTCACCTAGCATGACACGTTGCTCTCGATGTTGTAAAAAGGAGCTCAGGAGACTGAGCGCTGGTCCGACTACCCCTGCCTCCCTTAACCTAGATGTTAAAGTCAGGGGAGACAGGGTGTCGAAAGCTGCTGAAAGATCAAGCAGCACCAGTACGGTGGAGAGACCCAAATCTACTTTTCTGCGGATGTTATCCATGACTTTTGTCAAGGCAGACTCCGTGCTATGTAGCTTTCTAAAGCCATGTTGGGACCCATCCAAGAAGCCGGAGGCGTCGAGGAAGTTCGAGAGATGGAAATTCAGGTGGGTCTCCAACATCTTAGCAGGGGCCGGCAGCAGAGAGATGGGTCTAAAATTTTTCAGCACTCCAGGGTCTAAGGTGGTCTTTTTCAGAAGCGGCTTTACGATGGCTCTCTTCCAAAGTGATGGAAAAATGCCCTGTTCCAAGGCTCCATTCATTACCTCAAGCATCGGGGGAAGAATGATCTCTCTGCAGTTTTTAAGTACCTTGAGGGGCAGTGGGTCAAGGGGAGATGAAGATTTGGTTTTATCCAGCAGGCTATTGAGATCTTCTAGCGTAAGAGCCGGGAAGTGTTCGAGGGACTGAGGGGAGTCTACATTCCAAGCCTCCAGACGTGTGATTTGTACGGAATCCTCCGAACTGAGTAAATTCCTCTGCGTCTTTAGGGCTATGTAAATATCGTCTATCTTTTTATAGAAAAAGTTCGATATGTCATCACATAGCTCCTGGGAAGCAACTACTGGATCAGGAACCTGAAGAGAGCAAAGGGAGTCTACAATTTTAAAAAGCTCTCTGGAGGATGTTAACGAACAGGTTAAATTGGAAAAATAGTCCTGTTTTTCCTTAATGATTCGCTTTCTATACTCCCGTAGTAGACTCTTGTAACCTTCTCTATCTTTTAAATCCCAAGATTTACGCCAACCACGTTCCTTCTGTCTACATTTTTGTCTGAGCAACCTCAGATCGGCAGAGAACCAAGGGGCGGATGGCTTCTGTCTAGCTGCAGATTTCAAGGAGGGGGGAGCTAGCTCATCAGCAGCTTTGATAATGGCATCAGTTAAATCTTGAGCCGAGTCATCAACCTTCTGTTTAGTTGAAATACTGATGTTGCAGATAAAAGGTGCAAGTGCCTCCTTAGTGAAATTTTTGAAGCTCCTTTTAAATTGTTTTTTACCAGTATCGGCCGTAACATCAGGACAGGGAATGTCTAGGGACAGCGGGACTGCTAGATGGTCAGACCATGTAATTGGTACCGGTAGACCGACTTCTAGTCTGGAATCGTTGGAGAAAATCCCGTCAAGGATGTGCCCCGCCTGGTGGGTCGGGTGAAGAACAAGTTGGACAAAATCACATGCCTCCAAGGAATTAAGCAGAGAGGAGGTGTCTTTTGATGCAGAATCCTCTAAATGGAAATTGATGTCGCCCAAAATGGTAAAATGAGACCTACCAAAGTAAGGTTCTAAAATTCTAAAAAGTTCTGGGCAGAAGTTAACTCTAGACCCAGGGGGTCTATAGAGTAATATGCCGGAAAAGGAGCTCACCGGAGTGTGCGTAATACAAAAATAGAGCGCTTCGAAAGGATCTGTAGACACTGATAAAGGTTTTATTGTGCAGGAGAAAGTAGATTTAAAAAGAATGGCTATTCCACCTCCTCTACAACGTTCTCTGTCTAACCTTAGAAAGGTATATCCTTCAGGTATAGCCAGGAGCAAATCATGACCAGCGGACTCAGAAGCCCAAGTTTCTGTGACAAAGACCCAGTCTGGATTCCTCAAACTGACGAAGTCATGAAATTCGATCCCATGTTTAATCAGAGAACGAGCATTGACCAAAAAACCCTGTTTGGGTTGAGAGATATGGCTGGTGGACTGAAGAGGGGTAGCACGAGTACCGGATTGAATAGGACGAGTAAAAGAGCTGTTGCAAGAGGGACATAGACGGGCCCGGCTCAGAACTTCCGGTCTAAGCCGGTGATGGCAGCAGAGTGCACGAGGTCTCAGGGAAAGAAGAGTACCGTAAAGGTTCTCTAGGGGGGGGGGAGGATGAGCGTCGGAGAGCCCAGGGTCCAGCCCGTCCTGCAGCGCGTCCTCAGCGCGGACGGGCGCAGACGGGCTGAACTCTGGCGTAACTCCGGCGTCAGTCTGGCGTCCCCGCAGCGCGTATCCGCTGCGCGTCTGCATGATTCTCTTAAGTATCCGCCTAGCGTCCTCCTGGCGACTAGAGCGCGATACCAGCCAATCAGCGTTAGTGTTAAGCCATCCCCATCCAAGATGGCGCTAAAAAACGGACCTGCGCCGGGAAGCGGACCCGCCAAACAGCGGTGAGTGTCCCAAGTTAAATGCAAGTAAGGGCCAGGTGCAGCGAGCGCTGGTTAAAAGCAGGGAATAATAAATGAAGATTTTAAAATAAATGACAAAACGAGGCAATATTAAAAACGAGCAGCAGCTCGGTTTCTGCAGTGCATTAGGAGCATGCACAGATCAACTGTCAGCTATAGAGAGAGAGCAGGAGATTTACCTCTCTTAAGTATCCGCCTAGCGTCCTCCTGGCGACTAGAGCGCGATACCAGCCAATCAGCGTTAGTGTTAGGAGAATGAGTGGATGTATAAGTGTCTGGATGAAGGATTTAGTAGGTGCATGACTGACTGTATGAGTGAGTGAATAAATGTGTCTCACTGAGTGCATGGGTTAGTGACTAAACTGTTTTAATTTGTGCATCATTATATCTGTTGTTCTACAAACTGCTACATATGTTGATCAGTAGCTATATGAGTAACTGTATGGGTTATTCATTGGTTGTCCAAGTATTTGTATGGGAAACTGAGTGTGTGTGTATGGGTGGCTGGGAGGTGTGTGACTCTGTACATAGATGTGTGAGTAGTTGATTCACTATATGTATGGTTTCAAAAGTGCATGTGCAAACAAATGTATGGGCGGTTGACTGTGCATGAGTGTATTAGTGAGTGAATGGATATCTCAGTACTACATGTCAAAGTAAGTACATAAGTAAAACACAGTACATGTGAGAGTTGACATATATAAATAACTGTGCATAAGAGCCAGTGAATGTGTGAGTGGCTGTATGGATCATTGTGAACATGTATCAGGGATTGTATAAGAGAGTAAAGTAAATGTGTTAGTATATGTTTGAATAAGTAAGGTGTGTATAACTGTATAGTTGAGAAAATGGAGGTGTGATTGATTTTTTGCATAACTGACTAGGTGTGTGAGTAACTCCATGGATGAGTGACAGTCTGTGACTGTCTATTTACACTGATTGTATCTAAGGTTATATTAGAGTCTGAAGAGGTTCATGGTATTATCACATGAATGATATCATCAGTGATGTGATCAGTCATGTCAAATGAGATGTTATCAGTGATTTTATCAGTGATGTCATTTGAGAAGTCATCAGTGATGTCATTTGAGATGTCATCAGTGATGTCATTTGAGATGTCATCAGTGATGTCATCAGTGATGTCACTAACCATGTCATGAATGATGTAATATGTGACATCATCAGCAGTGGATTGCGGGTGCGCGATATATAGTTAGTGGAACTAACTATATATGAAATTTCAATGGTTTTGTGTGAGTAAAATAAGGTTTTGAAAAGGCTAATCCCTAACTATATATGGTCTATAACCAATGGTTTTTTCAGTGAATTTTCAAGGTTTTGTAAATGCAAATTCCTAACTATATATGGCCTATAACCTATGGTTTTTTCAGTGAATTTCATTGGTTTTTTAATAGCAAATATCAAAAGCTGTAAAATGTCAAGTACGTGATAGGTAAAAACTTTTTCGTGTTTATGCACGCTGATGTGCTTTGAACGCTGCCCCCCTCCCCTCTTTTCTCTTAGTAGTACTCTCTCTTTGCAGATAGTGAAGAGTAGTTAACGCAGGCCTTTACCCCCGTTGTAATCCGTCCTGCCTGCTTGTCTCTCCATTTGATTGATTATTATCCAAGCATTTACTGTTTTACAATTGATTCTCTTTGGTTCATTCTCTATTTACAAACAAGCACAAAGTCGCAATACTCTGTTTAGTCTTTGCAGATCGTGAAAAATCGTGTAAAAAAATAAAAGTAATCGAGCAAAATCAGTAGGCCACTAATTGGATCTCTTTTTGACCTCGCTAAAATAGAAATATTATGAACAACCCTTCATGAGAAATACGAAAATAGTGAGATGAACTGAGCTCCACACCATGAGGGCTGCAAGACAGCTCGGCTCCGTCACCCATCCCGCCCAAAATACCGACAAACCCTATGCAAATATTAAAAATATAGACAACACACCAGCAAAGAAACAGGGTAAAACATTTTATTAAATAACTATTTACATAACTATTTTATACTTTTTATTGCCCGATCCGGCTAGCTCAATCGATCGAGCATGAAACTCATGCACTCTGATAGCAAGCGTTGCTACTGATGCTATGCAGACCAAAACTGGTTTTCAGTTTGTACATTTTTCTAGATTTTTCCATACAAGGTTGGTTGACTTTGTAGAACGATGGCTTCAGATTTTCAACATACGGTGTGGTGGCGCGGACTGGGAGGGGGCGCTTCGCTCCTGCCCCCTCCCCAAGTAAGATTTTCATACGTGAAATTACGTTAATGGTTTTGGTCCCTGAGTTGCTTCAATGTCACTGCCATTCTCAAATGGCATAAGTTCTGGATGTTGGGTGCCATAGTTCAGAGTTCTGAGCAGCGCTTGTAACACTGTCTGAAGCTTATTTCCACCTACTGCAGCTTCACTATTCTCAAAGTAAGTGAGTGTCGTTTGTGGACCTCACTGCATTTGAAAACAATGTGATATGTTACCTTCCTAAACCGCTTGACGGAGGCCCCCGAGGGGCGGTGTAATGGCCATGGACTCGGAGAAGACGCTTGGCTCCGACCCCCTCCCCAAGTCTTATAGCACCGGTGTAGCCTGAGATCGCCCCCGACATAGGCGGCCGGCTCCCGGGGTCCGGCGGAACTTTTTGCCTTTTGATGACTCTTCTATTCTGGACCTTGTCCCACAATCCGTTTGACCTGAAGACACGCTGTAGTGGGGCGCCCCTTTACCGTTTTAGTTGCCATTCCGCCCGCTTTTGCTACACTGTCCCTCTTCCACCATTCAGCTGTTTACCGGCCGCTCTTGCGACTACAACGTCTCGCTCACCATGTAGTTGAGTTGCTCCCGCTCTTGCGATGCAACGATAGGCGACTGCCACAGGACTCTCAAAATGGCGGCCGGCTCTTCAGATTTGGGCGTGGTCCACTAAAATGGCCCTGGGACACCTTGGAACTCGGACGCTTCCCTGATAGGGCTTGGGTCCCATTCTCGAAAGCGTCCCCTCAGCCGTGAAGATTCTACAAAAGTCTTGGGGGCCCCCGACTCCCGCAGGCTTCTGGTGGGGAGCGGCTGCCATGTTTGCTCGTGGAATGGCCACGACGGACCTACGAGATGGTAGTGCTCTCATGCTGACGCCAGCTTTAGTCTGAAACATCCAGAAACACTGTAGACTACCAATTCGATCAGTTCCGGTAGCGCCCCAACATGACCCGGTAGAGAAGAACTTGCCCTCCCCTCTTTGACTGATGGTTCTTGTTGCCTGTCCCCTCTGTTGTCATTTTACAGAACTTTTTGGACTGCTGAAAGGGGTTGTGTTCCGAACGCTGGTTGGTGGAGACATTTTGACTATATCCTTGACCTACGTTGTCGCGTAATGCGTTATATGACACGCCGCGTTAGCGCACCCGGAAGTAATCCGAGGCGCAGCGCGCAACGTAAGCATAACAGATCATGTGACTTGTTAATAAAACTTTTTATTGGTTCATTTTACTTTTGTTATTTTAATAATGAAAAGCTTGGTCATATGACCTAAAAAATACGCTTTTTATTGATTTCGAACTTTTTTTTAAAAACATATATGTTATAATATTCCAGGCTAATGTACTTTCCCGGAAAATTTACAACTGTCCTGCAAGTAAAATATATTCCTTTTTCGAGAAAAAGGGCGTTTCTTCATTCCATGACGGAGCCGTTGAGTAAAAGAGACTCGGCCTGCTGTCTTAGTCGCCGATACGTCTGATTATCAGATTCTTATCGATCACTTTATGTTGCAGAAGTGGAAAACACAACTGCCCTTGACCATTTATCTTTACTGCGTTCCTACGTACTATACCTTTTATCCGTCATGTAATTGGACTGCTTTATTTCACTTGCCTTTAACTGATTCGAAAACAGTGACTAAAAGTAAAAACGTTACCAATGTAAATACTACTACCATGTTTTGTTTTAAAAACCTTTATTGTGAAAATGTCAGTATACAAATACGGGCCTATAACCACGAGGGCCGGCCACGGAGCAAACTGGAATCGTATATGATGAGGAGACATTTACATTATAGAGGAACGTAACGAACGAGCCATTAGGTTGCAAGAACTAAGGTGTCTAACAGTTGCGGAATCGGTGGACGTACATTTTGTAATTAAAATACGACAGGGCCACTTACAAAAAAGTTATCTCGATATACATTTGCGTGCAAGTACCATGGGTGACTTTAATTCGAACTTTCAATAGTACAGTAATCAATAACACATCAGAACTCAATATCAATAGAGATGTCGAAATATTCAATCAATTCTCGTCCCCGCCCGCCATGAGCATCAAAACTGCATTCATATCTCGTGGTTGTTCAACCAGTACACAACAATGAGTTACGAGTCCCATTTATACCGGCGCCATTTTGGGCGAGGCCGGGCAGGTCCGAGATATAGTCAAAATGTCTCCACCAACCATCGACCAGACCAGAACCCCTTTCGGCCCTTTATGCTACAAGATGGTGTGTTCCATTCAGAAAATATTGTTCGCAGCATTTTGAAAGGAAACATAAACAGCCGTTCTCCTAGTGAGTCTCACATTGTTACATTTAGGAAGAATGTTGAAGAGTAGTATGTGGAAAATCTGAAGCCATTTTTCTACAAACTCTCAATCAGCCTTGGATGGAAAAAAAAATCCAGAAGAATGTACAAACTGAAAACCAATTTTTGTCTGTATAGCATCAACAGCAACGCTTGAGTCAGCTTTGTGTCAAGCCGCCATTTTCATTCAATAAATAGCGTCCCCCTGCACACATTCAGGGACCTGGTCGTGTCTTCAGATGAAACGGATTGTAGGACAAGAAGCAGAAAAGAAAAGGAAAAAAGATCCGCCGGACCTCGGGAGCCGGCCGCCTATGTCATGTGCGACCTTTGGCCACACCAGGGCAATAGTGAAGCTGCAGCAGGTGCAAATAAGCTTCAGACAGTCTTACAAGCACTGCTCAGAACTCTCAACTATGGCACTCAACATCCAGGACTTGCCATTCGGATCTTGGCGCCTTGTGCTGGTTCCGACCTATTCACACATCGGTCCACTACTGACATCACCTCATAAGCCAACGGGGCACCCCACGCCGACTTTCGGCGCAGCATTGTAGGATGGCCACACCAGTGCGGCAACTTGCTGGACACCACCTCGGTGCCATCCGGATCTCGGCGCGTTCGAGTCACTGTACCGCAAGAGTGACCGGAACTCAGCTGGTCACGCCGTCTTTCGGCGCAGCATTGTAGGATGGCCATACCAGTGCGGCAACTTGCTGGACACCACCTCGGTGCCATCCGGATCTCGGCGCATTTGAGTCACTGTACCGCAAGAGTGACCGGAACTCAGCTGAACACGCCGTCTTTCGGCGCAGCATTGTAGGATAGCCACACCAGTGCAGCAATTTGCTGGACACCACCTCGGGCAATAGTGAAGCTGCAGCAGGTGCAAATAAGCTTCAGATAGTCTTACAAGCACTGCTCAGAACTCTCAACTATGGCACTCAACATCCAGGACTTGCCATTCGGATCTTGGCGCCTTGTGCTGGTTCCGACCTATTCACACATCGGTCCACTACTGACATCACCTCATAAGCCAACGGGGCACCCCACGCCGACTTTTGGCACAGCATTGTAGGACGGCCACACCAGTGCGGTGTCATGACACTGTGATTCCCAAGTCCATGGTAAGCTTAGAACACCCTTCCAGGAAACCCACCCCTGTCCCGTGCATCCAGCACTCCTGTACCTAGAAAGAAAAGAAGGGATTAGTAAGTCAAAGAAACCAAGAAATATAATGATGGTTGTTTTATTGAACTGAAGATCTCATGTTTTATAATCAGTTCTGAAACTGTTGTGTGGTTCTTATGTTTGGTGATCGGTTAGAACTGTTTAAATGGTATTTTGTGTAGGCAATAGAAAACAGAAAGAAAAGACGCGCTTTTAAATCTGCACGCATCTTTTTGGTGCAAAAGAAAAAAAGACGCGCTTTGAAATCAGCACGCATCTTTTTGGTGCGCAGTTAAGGATTATGCATGCTCCGTTCTCGGAGCGCTCGCCGGATTTGGGTGTGGCACGCAACTGATATCCGACGTCCCAGGGTGTGGCTAGGTTATAAAAGCCGCGCCCAGGCTTCCAGAAGGCGCTTGGTCTTCGGAGCATCCTGGAAGCAGCCCCTTCATCGAAGAGCTCGCGTACTTCGCCAAGGCCCACGGACTGAGTCAGCCTTCTGCTATTTGTCATCGGACAGAGTCAGCCATCTGTTATTTGTCATCGGACAACCCAAAGCTAAGTACAATTTCTCATTTCTCGTCAAGGCGCCCATCGCTAGCATCTTCAAGACTTTTCTTGGACATTTTGGTTAAAAGACATTCGATGGGAATTTCTGGTTAACCCTTGTGAACCCTTGTAAACCAAGTCAAAGACTAATTCAGACATGAGTGATTTTAATGTTTTGAAATATTTTGTAATATTTTTACTTTAATGTATAGAAAGTGTTTAGTCTTCACAGAATTTTCTAAAGTTTCAGCCGGGATAACAAAGCTTTAGTAGTGAACTGAAAACTGCTAAACCTTACTGGAGAAGTCGTGATTTAATCTACAAGCTGGGAAAAGAAGTGAGTAGGATTAATTCAAGGTTATTTTACAGGGAAAAATGTTTTAAAGAAAAGTGCAAATAAGAGTGTTGTTTCTTCCATAGAATCTTTAAAACCAAGTCTGGGGGCGGACAAGTCAACCACCTTCAACTGCAAACATCTCAACCCTTGAACACACATCACGACAACGACTTCCTGGACGCGAAGACCTATCAAGTAGTTCGCAGGTAGGAGACTGCTTACGTAAAGTCTAGAAAGAGTTAGAGAAGTGGGATAGGAGGTTAGAAGAAATAGGACATCTGTTAAAAACAACTTTTTGGTATATTTTCAGGTCGACTACTAAATCAACAAGTAGCGTCAGATCCGGCCTCTCTCCCTGACTGCTACCCAACATCCTAGTGTATTGTTAAGGATCACTGGCTGAAAAGGTAGGGTTTTGGGGGATTGGTTCATAGCGTCTCTGCAAAACCGACCAAGCACCTTACAGGTAAGGCTGGAGCTCAGCTCAGGTAAGAGTGCTTGATCATATCTGACAGAAGACCAAGCCCACGGTGAAGTTTTGCCCAGACGCTATGGATGAATTCCACCAATTCACGTTGCAGGATTTAGCTGCAGTACTATTAGAAATGAGGGCAGAAAACGCAGAATTAAGGAAGGATTTAACTGCAGTTCAGAATAGGTTACAAGCACCGAGTCCTCAGACCTGGACTTTTACTTCAGATAAAAAGTCTTTTTTAAAACCACCAACCTTTCAACCCACTATGCATACGCTGTATAGTGGAGATACTACTTCTGCTACGTCAGGTAGTTCCCAAATTCAGGTGGTTACTCCTGTGTCAGTACCTTTAGCACCACCCGAGAGGTTTTATGGGGATTGCAACAAGTTCACTATCTTTTTAAATCAGTGTCAATTGCATTTTGTAGCAAAACCCACAGCATTTCCCGATGACTCTTCTAAAGTGGCATTTGTCTTGTCATATCTGGGTGGAGATGCTGCCTTATGGTCTGTACCCTATGTAGAAAGGAATGACCCAATGTTAACTGATTTTAGGAGATTCAAAAGGGCAATGAAGAAATTGTTTGCCAAACATGTTTTTGTGCAATCTGCGGATCATGAGTTGCTAAACTTAAAGCAAGGGTCTTCAGATCTTCTGCATTATATTTCAATCTTTAACCGGCTGGTTATTGAAGCAGAGTGGCCTGAGGAGAAACGTGTATCATTGTTTTATCGTGGTTTGCGCGATGATCTAAAAGATATGGTAACACAAATTTTAGATCCACCTACAGATTGTGAGGAGTTCATAGACCTGGTTGTAAAATTAAATCACAGAATTTCTGAAAGAAAGGGTGAGAGGGGGAAATCAGATTTTAGGATGATGGTCTTCAAAGAAAAAGGGAATGTAAGAACCGAATCTTCTCCTTCTAAACTCGATCCAGTAGAGCCAATGCAGATAGGCACGATTAGAGGACCTCTCACTAAAGATGAGAGAGAGAAGCGCCGAAAACTGAACCAATGTATGTACTGTGGGAAAACCGGGCATTTCATAAAAGATTGTCCAACACGTCCTGTAAGGCCTAAAACCAGGAATTCTGAGGTTGCTACTATGCAACAGTCGGAAAACTAGCTCTCTCGGTAGATACTGAGGTCGATCTATCGAGTTCACCCATCACTTTGGCCTCCTTAACTCCAACTGCTTCTCATTGCCATCTCAGTATGCGTATTCTTCTTCAGTCTCAATTGAATAAAGAACGATCCTGGTCCATAGATGCCTTAATTGATTCCGGGGCAACTGGAAATTTTATTGACACAAAATTATTTCAGAAGTTAGGTCTAGAACAAATAGTCAAGGACTCACCAGAAGTAGTCAGGGCAGTGGACGGAAAGGAACTCACTTCAGGGCTTATACAGTACCATACCGAAATTCTAAAAATGACTTGTGCAGAGAAACACATAGAAGAAATAACTTTCGACATAATTGATGCTCCTCAATTTGGTTTGATTTTGGGGATACCCTGGTTAGTTTTACACAACCCATATATAGATTGGACAAACAGGAGCATTTTATTTAAATCTGATTACTGTCATGCTAAGTGTTTCAAACAATTCCCAGGTTCAGAATTGTTAATCCAAGGATATGACTTTCCTAAAAAATCCAAAAGTGTTCTAATGGTTGCAGGGGTCCCAGAAGAATATCAGGATTTGGTGGATGTTTTTGACAAAAAAAAGGCAGAAACTTTACCTCCGCACAGAGACTTTGATTGTCAGATAGATCTAGTCCCCGGGGCTTCCTTGCCCTGTAGTCGAATTTACGCTTTAACTGAAAAAGAGAATGAACATCTACGCAATTATCTGGATGAATACTTGGCAAATGGGTTCATCCGACATTCTAAGTCTCCGGTCTCTTCTCCTCTCTTCTTTATCCCGAAGAAGGGAGGAGAATTGCGAACCTGCATCGACTATCGTGCCATTAACAATGTTACAGTTAAGAATCGATATCCCTTACCTTTGATTCCGACTTTACTCGATCAGATCAAAGATGCCACCATTTATACTAAACTGGATCTACGAGGAGCATACCATTTGGTGCGAGTTCGAGAGGGCGACGAATGGAAAACGGCCTTTAGAACTAAATTCGGTTTATATGAATACCAGGTAATGCCCTTCGGACTCTGCAATGCTCCAGCAGCATTCCAGTTTTTTATAAATGAGGTCTTGAGAGATTTTTTGGATATTTGTTGTATTGTATACATTGACGACATCCTAATTTACTCAAGAAATCATTCTGAGCATGTAAAGCAAGTACGAGCCATTCTTCAACAGCTTTTACAAAATTCCTTGTTTGTCAAACTTGAAAAAAGTCTGTTCCATGTGACCACAGTGGACTTCCTGGGGTACATTCTTAGTCCGGCTGGAATAGAAATGGATCCAAAAAAGGTTACTGCAATAATCGAATGGCCTAGTCCCTCTTCTGTAAAGCAGATACAGAGTTTTCTTGGTTTTGCGAATTTTTATAGGCGTTTTATTAAGGACTTTTCCCTAAAAGTTACGCCTATCACAAAATTACTACGCAAGAATACAAAATTTGAATGGACCTCAGAAAGTGAACAAGCTTTCCAGGATTTAAAAGAACAGTTTGTGACAGCCCCAGTTCTAAAACATCCTGACCCTTCCCAGCCATTTATAGTAGAAGCTGATGCTTCACAATTTGCAATAGGAGGGATCCTGTCTCAGAGAAGTACAAAGACTGGGCAGTTACATCCCATTGCATACTATTCCAGAAAATTAACCCCTCCTGAACAGAACTATGCAATTGCAGACCGAGAACTATTGGCCATAAAAGCTGTGTTCAAAGAATGGCGACACTACTTGCTAGGGGCTCGACATCCGGTAACCATATATACGGATCACAGGAACCTACAGACACTTAGATCCGCTAAAGCCTTGACTCCTCGCCAGCTACGTTGGACATTGTTTTTTAATGATTATGATTTCATTATAACTTATCGACCAGGTAAAGACAATAACAAGGCTGATGCCTTGTCTAGAATAGGTGTAAGTGATGATCTAAACATACAAAAAGAAAAGTTACATCCAATAATTTCTGAGGATAGGTTTCTGATTGGTCTTGTCAACTCTGATGTTCTGCCTGACATTGAGAAAGCTTTACAAACTCACACTAAAGAAGAATGGAATAAGCTTTACCCTTTGTTGCAATGGAAAAATAATATGCTATTTATGAATGACCAAGTGTTTGTTCCCAATGAAATATTACAGGAAAAAGTAATGCAGAATTATCATGATTCTATGTTAACAATCCACCCAGGGGTTACTAAGATGTATCAGCTCATAAAAAGACACTTTTGGTGGCAGAACATGTTAGTGGACATTCAGAAATTTGTGCAAACATGCGCAATTTGTAGTAGGAACAAAGCGGTTCATAAATCTCCATCTGGATTACTTATGCCTTTGCCAGTTCCTCCCCAGCCTTGGCATACTGTGTCGTTAGATTTCATTGTAGAATTGCCTCGCACCACTTCCGGGTTTACCACCATTCTCACAGTAGTAGATCACTTCTCTAGATATGCTCATTTCATCCCATTAAAGAGGCTTCCTACTGCTTGGGAATTAGCACACATTTTTGTCACAAATATTGTAAGGTTACATGGAATTCCATCTGTGGTGTTATCTGATAGAGGTTCACAGTTTGTGTCACATTTTTGGCAAGGCCTGGGGAAATCTCTGAAAATGGAAATACGCATGTCATCCAGTTACCATCCGCAAACTGATGGTCTAACTGAACGCACAAATCAGACAGTGGAACAGTTCCTGCGGTGTTTACTAACCACTCATGATCAAGAATGGTCAGATATCATTTGGGCCGCTGAATTCGCTTATAACAATTCAAACCATTCTTCAACCGGTATGTCACCCTTTTTCTGTGCTCATGGTTTCCACCCAAAAGATATGCTAGGCATAGATAGAAAGATCTCTGATACACCAGCAGTCACTGATTTTGTAGATAATCTGGTTTCTATCCAACAAGAAGCTCAGCAGCAACTGGTACATGCAAAAGAAGTTCAGAAGAAATTTGCTGATAAACATCGGACTAAACAGCCTGAATATTCAGTGGGTGACAGTGTTTGGTTAGCCACAAAGAATCTAAGACTAAAAGATCATAAGACATTCCGTCCTCGATTCATTGGTCCTTTCCCAATAGAAAAAATTGTCAATCCAGTTAGTATGAAGTTGAAACTACCTGGTTCATATCGTATCCATCCAGTCTTTCATGTTTCATTACTGAAACCTTGTGATCCTGACACTCGAAATCTTGTCCATCCTCCTGCTATTGAGGTAGAGGGTGATTTGGAATACGAGGTGAAAGCAGTTTTAGACTCCAAAAGGAGAAAAGGCAAATTGTATTACTTGGTGGACTGGAAGGGCTACGGTCCTGAAGAGCGCTCTTGGGAGCCCTTAGAAAACTTAAAAAACTCTCCCAAAATCTTGAAAACATTTCACAATCGATTCCCAGGCAAACCAAAGCCAATTCCAATGGTTTTAGGGGGGATTCTACGGGGAGGGTACTGTCATGACACTGTGATTCCCAAGTCCATGGTAAGCTTAGAACACCCTTCCAGGAAACCCACCCCTGTCCCGTGCATCCAGCACTCCTGTACCTAGAAAGAAAAGAAGGGATTAGTAAGTCAAAGAAACCAAGAAATATAATGATGGTTGTTTTATTGAACTGAAGATCTCATGTTTTATAATCAGTTCTGAAACTGTTGTGTGGTTCTTATGTTTGGTGATCGGTTAGAACTGTTTAAATGGTATTTTGTGTAGGCAATTGAAAACAGAAAGAAAAGACGCGCTTTTAAATCTGCACGCATCTTTTTGGTGCAAAAGAAAAAAAGACGCGCTTTGAAATCAGCACGCATCTTTTTGGTGCGCAGTTAAGGATTATGCATGCTCCGTTCTCGGAGCGCTCGCCGGATTTGGGTGTGGCACGCAACTGATATCCGACGTCCCAGGGTGTGGCTAGGTTATAAAAGCCGCGCCCAGGCTTCCAGAAGGCGCTTGGTCTTCGGAGCATCCTGGAAGCAGCACCTTCATCGAAGAGCTCGCGTACTTCGCCAAGGCCCACGGACTGAGTCAGCCTTCTGCTATTTGTCATCGGACAGAGTCAGCCATCTGTTATTTGTCATCGGACAACCCAAAGCTAAGTACAATTTCTCATTTCTCGTCAAGGCGCCCATCGCTAGCATCTTCAAGACTTTTCTTGGACATTTTGGTTAAAAGACATTCGATGGGAATTTCTGGTTAACCCTTGTGAACCCTTGTAAACCAAGTCAAAGACTAATTCAGACATGAGTGATTTTAATGTTTTGAAATATTTTGTAATATTTTTACTTTAATGTATAGAAAGTGTTTAGTCTTCACAGAATTTTCTAAAGTTTCAGCCGGGATAACAAAGCTTTAGTAGTGAACTGAAAACTGCTAAACCTTACTGGAGAAGTCGTGATTTAATCTACAAGCTGGGAAAAGAAGTGAGTAGGATTAATTCAAGGTTATTTTACAGGGAAAAATGTTTTAAAGAAAAGTGCAAATAAGAGTGTTGTTTCTTCCATAGAATCTTTAAAACCAAGTCTGGGGGCGGACAAGTCAACCACCTTCAACTGCAAACATCTCAACCCTTGAACACACATCACGACAACGACTTCCTGGACGCGAAGACCTATCAAGTAGTTCGCAGGTAGGAGACTGCTTACGTAAAGTCTAGAAAGAGTTAGAGAAGTGGGATAGGAGGTTAGAAGAAATAGGACATCTGTTAAAAACAACTCTTTGGTATATTTTCAGGTCGACTACTAAATCAACAAGTAGCGTCAGATCCGGCCTCTCTCCCTGACTGCTACCCAACATCCTAGTGTATTGTTAAGGATCACTGGCTGAAAAGGTAGGGTTTTGGGGGATTGGTTCATAGCGTCTCTGCAAAACCGACCAAGCACCTTACAGGTAAGGCTGGAGCTCAGCTCAGGTAAGAGTGCTTGATCATATCTGACATGCGGCAACTTGCTGGACACAACCTCGGTGCCATCCGGATCTCGGCGCGTTCGAGTCACTGTACCGCAAGAGTGACCGGAACTCAGCTGGACACGCCGTCTTTCGGCGCAGCATTGTAGGATGGCTACACCAGTGCGGCAATTTGCTGGACACCACCTCGGTGCCATCCGGATCTCGGCGCGTTGTGCTGCCTTCGGCCTATTCGCACATCGGTCCGCTACTGACGCCGCCTCACGTGCCAACGGATTTTCTACGCTTTTTGTAGCCCTATGCCGCATAACAGGTCATGTGACTTGTTTATAAAACTTTTCATTGGTTCATTTTACTTTTGGTTTCCTAAAGATGGAAGGCTTGGTCATATGACCTAAAAATAACACTTTTCATTGGTTTAGAACATTTTTTTTTCCCAAACGATGAAAGCCCCACCTTGTTTCTGGATGATTCAGACTGAAGCTGGCGTCAGCATGAGAGCACCACCATCTCGTGGCTCCGTCGTGGTCATTCCGCGAGCAATCATGGCAGCCGCTCCCCACCGGAAGCCTGCAGGAGTCGAGGGCCCCCAAGACTTTTGTAGAATCTTCACGGCTGAGGGGACGCTTTCGAGAATGGAGCCCAAGCCCTAGCAGGCAAGCGTCCGAGTTCCAAGGTGTCCCAGGGCCATTTTAGTGGACCAGGCCCAAAACCGAAGAGCCGTCCGCCATTTTAAGAGTCATGTGGCAGCCGCCTATCGCTGCACTGCAAGAGTGGGAGCAACTCAACAACATGGTGAGCGAAACGCTGTAGCCGCAAGAGCGGGCGCAACTCAGCTGGATGGCCGCCACCTGGGGAGGCCCGTTCACGCCGCCTCCCCCACGCCCCCCCCCCCGGGCCGCCCCACGCCAATTTTCGGAGCAGCATTGTAGGATACCAAAACCAGTGCGGCAGTTTACTGGACATCACCTGGGTGCCATCAACATCTCAGCGCGTTCTGCTGCCTTGGGACTATTCGCACAACAGACCGCTACTGACGAGGCCTCCCTCCGCAACACCCTGGACGCCCCACGCTGTTTTTCTTTGCTGCATTGTAGGATCCCAAAAACCAGTGCGGCACCCAGGTGACATCACCTGGGTGCCGTCCAGAACTCAGCACGTTGTGCTGCCTTGGGACTATTCGCACAAAAGACAGCTTCTGACCATTGTTGCTTTTTTTTGTGAAAAATGTTTAAATGTTTTTACAGTTTTTGTTCCGTTCGTTATATTTAAAAGTTAATAAAGTTTTATAATCCTACTTTGTTGGAGTGTTATATATTTTTTTTAAAACGGGTGAATGGGGCCTTGAATCGGGTTATTGTCATGTGTGGGCTTTGCAAGTGTACTGCTACAGGATCGGACATTTCAAACTCAAATGCACGTTCTTTTTCTTACCTTTCCGAAGCATGGAGCGCAATAGCAGGCAGAGAAAGGGTGATGCAACTGTTGAACACTGCCTGGCCTGGAAGTTGCTGGCAGTGCCCCCCCCCCCGGCCCGCTCCTGAAAGAGGACACACACACACCGCCGCCCGAGTACTTCACAGATCTTTAAAAGACCATGCGCTTGTTCATGAGGCTTAAATGGTTTATCACCCCTTCTAGAACCCCTGCATCGACCCTCTGACGTTTCCTGGAAGAATTACCACGTAACACAATACCAAGCCTTGTCAGCTGAAACCCCCGAGGAATCGTGGGGCATATTATCAAGGGGGTTTATCTCCGCTTTTTTGCTTTAAAAGCCAAGAAAGCGGAGATAAAATTATCTCCCTATTACCAAGCTGTCGCTAACACCAGTTAGTGACAGCTAAAAGGAGATAGCGACCATCTTGGGCCCCGCTTTGCATGTCAGTGATATTTATCACTAATGACATGCAAAGTGGGCGTGCCAAGATGTTAGCGACTGGAAACAGTCCCTAACATCGCTATCTCCTATTACCAACTTTTGGAGATATTCGCGCTAAGCGCGAATATCTCCAAAAGCTAACACCTGACCTGAGCAGTTCTTAGCCATGTTATCCAATGGGAGGTGGATAACATGGCTAAGAGCATTTGCTCGATAATACATGAATATCGCTGACTTTTCTGCGATATTCATGCATTGCGGCCGTTTTTTATCGCATTTGCGATAAACCTTGCTAATAGCAAGGTTTATCTGCGATAAAAATCGCCGATGTGTGGCGATAATTTTTGTCTCTAAACAAGTTAGAGACAAAAATTATCGCTAGTTGTTGGTAATATGCCCCCGGGTTTTTGCTTGCAGAAATCGGGAGGCGGGAGACTAGCACTGAAATCAGTAGTCTCACGCCTGAATCGGGAGGGTTGGCATGTCTGGATTCTCTACAGCTGGGGCCATAAACTACATCCGCAGGGCTAGGTGATAGCCTGGGACCAGCCTGGCATCTAAAATGGCTGCCGTGCACGACAAAATTGTGGCATTGGAAAAAAGGCAAGATGGCGCAGACAATGTTTATCAAAAAGGATTCATTTATAACAAAATATTTTATCGCACTGACAAATTGGCGGTCAACACTTCCTGATTTCCATCGAATCGAACGTTAACAGACGTCACGCAGCAAAAAAAAAAAAAAGCTCACGCACAGCCGCTGGAAGAGATGTATCAACATATATGAGCCTCCTCAGCCACCCTCAGAAAACATAGGGGATTAGGATACGTCTCCCGCACCCTCTTATACCTAGTAATTTAATTAAAACGAAGCACAAAATGGCGAATTCCCGTTTCGCTACCAGTTTGCGGCCCAGTTCGCGGCCCGTGAAGCGCTTCTACCGTGAAAAATCATTTTTTTAAAATTTTCCCCATGGGACCCTTTAATAACCCCAACAAAATTCCTAGGGGGTCAAGAGGGGTATACCTTGCCCCCTTTCATTAAATTCCCCCTTCGTTTTTCACCTCTTCTTCTCTCTCGATCCTACCGAGAGATAAGATGGCGGCCGCTCCGGACTGTTCAGAATGTTGACAGACACCGGGGAGCCAATCAGCTCCGCATCGCAAAGTTCCGTTTCGCGAAAAGTAAGCGGACCGGAGCGCAGCCCGGAGCGCTGTTACAGATATATATCTTGTTTTGAACGTTAATTTCTCAAAATCCACTGGAGCACATATATTGAGACCTAGCAAAGGCACATCGGGCTAACAGTCCCTATAATTTTGCCAAGTTTCGTGCAAATCCATTCAGCCGTTCGAGCTAAAAGTGAGGCCAAAGGCCCTATGGAAATTAACATGGGAAAAACGTGTTTTGGGACCCCCCTTTTTTCTCGGCCCCCCCTTGACGAAACCCCCCCAAATTTTCAGGGGCTGCTCAGAAACAAAATGTGCCATTTTCCTGAAAATTTCAGCCGATTCCATCCACAAACGCCAAAGTTATTAGACATAGAATTTTCAAAAGTTCCATAGACAAATAATCCTAACTATATATACCTACTGGCTATCGCCAGTAGGTAATATATATATATATATATACATATATATATATATATATATATTTCACAATCCTGATACAGGTAGGAACCGCCAGTAGGTAATATATATATTACCTACTGGCGGTCGCCAGTAGGTAGTTATAGTTAGGATTTTTTTCAATGTTAAATCTCAAAATTCTATTTGGAAAAACTTTGGCGCCGGTTGATGAATCTGACTGAAAATTTCCTCAAAATGGCCTTGCGGCGTTCCGGTCCTTCCCTGAAAGTTTGGGGGGGATTCGTCAAGCGGGGGCCGAGATAAAAGGGGGTCCCAAAACGCGTTTTCCCCATGTTAATTTCCATAGGGCGGTCGATTTCACTTTTAGCCCGAACGGCTGAATGGATTTCCACCAAATATGGCAAAATTGTAGGGACTGGTAGCCCGATGTGCCTTTGCTATGTCTCGAGATATGTGCTCCAGTGGATTTTGAGTAATTTAGGTTCAAAAAAAGATATATATCTATGGCAGCGCCCCGGTACGCGCCCCGGGTAGCGCTCCGGGCACGCCACACGAGGTGCGCACGGAAAGCTGATTGGCTCTCGGGTGTCTGTAAACATTCGAAACAGTCTGGAGCGGCCACCATCTTGTGTCTCGGTAAAATCGAGACACAAGAGGTGGCTAAAACAAAGGGGGAAATGACCATAAGGCGTCAGGGATAGACCCCCTCTGACCCCCTAGGTTTGATGTGGGGGCTATAAAAGGGCCCGCGGGGCATTTAAAATATATATATATATTTTTTTCGTTTTGCGCGGAGGGAACGCCAGGTACGCGCACCGGGGAGCGGACCGGGGAGCGTACTATGAGGAAAAAAGAATGACAGAGTTTTTAAAAAATGAAGCCTTTTTTTAGAAATTGAAGGTAGTTCTTAAAAGAACTTTTTTTTTCTTCTTTTTGTTGTTTTATATTTTTTTTGTGTTTTTTGAACATTTTGTACTTTTTTTGGCTTTTCAAAACAGTTTTATATTTTTTTTGTATTTTTTGGGGGGAGAAACAAAAAAAAGGGAATTGAAACTGGCTCAACTGGAGCAAAAAAACAAAAAAAAAACAAAATTACTTTTTTTTGGGGCACTTGTGATTGTCACCTGCAAGGACGATGAGCTTTACGTTCTTTTCACCATAGGCGATAAGCTTGCCACATGCAGAACAAGTGATTTTAAAATCAGCAAATCGTGGCTGAATACAAGGCATCATCTCTGATGTTTCTGGTCCCAATGAAGTGGGTTCGTTTCTTTGGGAGGTGGTCCTTGAAGACTGGGGGAGGTTACTGGCCAGTTCCCTGAGCTCTGCACGAGAATAGTTGTTAGGGTGCTTACGGGTCATATGTCGAATCATGGTATTGTTACCAAAGGAATATTTTTTGTTTGGGTTGCCCCTTGAGAGTTCTTCATTACAGATTAGGCAAGTTACCTTGGCAATTCACTTTTTTCTTGCCCTCTGGGAGTGAAAAAAACTCCCATACAATGTGTGGCTTGGGCTTGTATGGGGTATTTTGTTCAGGCAGCCATCTTCTCCTCCCCTCCTCCTCTTCCTCTTCCTCCTCCTCCTCTTGTTGACCACCAATGTAATCTTGAGCTGGTCCTCTTGGTTGTTGTGGTGGTGGTGGTGGGGCAGATGCACCAGCTGCTGCTGCTACTGAAGCCATTATAAAGATCCAAAAGGTACAGAGAGGTACAAACAGGTCTTCCTCAGTCAAAGGACAAAGTCAGAATAAGGAAAAAAGGTGGGGTCTTTCATCATTTGGAAAAAAAAATGTCCTGAACCAATGAGAAGTGTTATTTTCAGGTCACAAGACCAGTGGCTTTATCATTATGAAACCAAAACTGTTATGAACCAATGAAAAGTGTTATTTTCAGGTCACATGACCCGACGCGCTTACGCTACGCGACCCCGGGCACGCCCCGGGTCGCGTCGCGTAAGCGTGTCGGATGTTTACATTGCGCGATCGTATTCGGTCGAGTACTTCCGGGTGCGCTTACGCCGTGCGTATCACGCGGACGCGGCTACGCGATTCGTCACAATCATGTTTTTGTTCGCGATATTGGCGCTCACGGGACGCTCCCCGGAGCGCGCCCCGGGGCGCTTTATAGAAGTACGCTTTTCGGGGCGCTCCCCGGGGCGCGCACCGGGAGCGCTCCAAAAATAAAAAAATTTTAAAAAATGGGAAAATTGTAGGGACAAGTAGCCCTATTGTTAAGTGGTTTTTACGAAAATTAACTTTGGAAAAATATGTATTGTGCTACATTGGGCTTTATATATGTTAGAGCCAAAATGTAGCCCAAATGTAGCCCAATGTAGGCCAATGTAGCCCAAAGATGGCCACCAGAGACAAAATAAAATATAGCTCAAATATAGCCCAACTGTAGCCCAATGACAGAATGTATCAGAGTATCCTAAACAACTAGAGTGCTAACAGTCTTACTTATAAAGTGAGACTTATAGTTAGGAATTAGCATTAAAAAAAAACTATGAAATTCACTGAAAAAACCATAGGTTTCAGACCAGTTATAGTTAGGAATTAGCATTTAAAAAACCAATGAAATTCACTGAAAAAACCATAGGTTTCACACCAGTTATAGTTAGGAATTAGCATTTAAAAAACCTATTAAGTTCACTAAAAAAACCATAGGTTTCACATCAGTTATAGTGATGTCATGAGTGATGTCACTGACCATGTCATGAGTGATGTAATATGTGACGTCATCAGCAGTGCATTACACGTGCAAGTTATAGTGAGTCCAACTAACTATAACGTGGAATTTCAATGGTTTTATGTCAGTAAAATTTCCAGCTAACTATAACTGATGTGAAACCTATGTTTTTTTTAGTGAATTTAATAGGTTTTTAAATGCTAATTCCTAACTATAACTGGTGTGAAACCTATGGTTTTTTCTGTGAATATATATATAGATATATATATATATATATATATATATATATATATATATATATATATATATATATATATATATATGTGTGTGTGTGTGTGTGTGTGTGTGTGTGTGTGTGTGTGTGTGTGTGTGTGTGTGTGTGTGTCGCTCCAGTTGCAACAAACTCACGCACTCGTACATGGGTGCTGCATGCGGGGGGGTGCTACCGCAATATATCACGCTCCTTGTCTACTTCTAGTTCCAAAAGAGACCCAGCACTCACGGGGGGAAAGTCATAGGGCCCGATTCACAGAATGAACTTAAGACTCAATACTAAACTTACTATTATTTTGGTATTCACAGAATGCACTTACTACTTTTGGCATTCACAGAAGTTAGGATTTTGTCTTAAGTTTGTCTTAAGACAGACTTAAGACAAACTTAAGACAGACTAAAGACAGACTTGAGACAAAATCCTAACTTCTGTGAATACCAAAAGTAGTAAGTGCATTCTATGAACGCGAAAAGTAGTAAGTGCATTCTGCGAATACCAAGTTTAGGATTGAGTCTTAAGTTCATTCTGTGAATCGGGCCCATATATATTTATTAGACTTTCAAATGCACCAGACGCGTTTCGGCATACGCCTTCCTCTGTGGTACAATTATTTTATCTCAATGACCCCGTGATCACTTTTCAAAATAATAAACATCAACAAAGGACCAATGCATCAGTGTATGAGCAAATGTAAATATAGGCACCATTTTGTAACATTGTGTAATACATATCTAAGGCAGCGCTTTTTGATTCTACTGTTATATAATTTATTGTATTCGCACTTGTGTGTCAATACATGCTAAGAGTCCATTATTTCATCTCGCCCTGCATGGGCTAACTCCGGCGCATTTACTTATTCATAAGGCCCTGTATGGGCTAACCTTTGCATTTGTCCCCACCAAATAATAAATAAAATGTATACTAATAAACGTGCATTTCCCAATACATATTAACTCATCGTTCCATTATTTACATTTTCTCTCTTGAGATTTCACTCATGGGCGTGCCTATGAAATGGGCGAAGTCCTAACTTTTGCGAAAAGATATGATGCCCCAATTCAAGCTTTGGTAAACAAAATGGGCAAAACTCAAGGCAGTGAACAAGGAGATACGACAGAATCAGAACTGTCTGAAACAGAACAGGCAAGAAGAAAAGCGAGCACCTCTGGGGCACCAGGCATGCATACACTTCCTTTTCACGAGGAGTTTGAAATATTGAGACAGTCAAGACAAAAAGGGGGAAGAGGCAAACCCCTGGATCAACAAAGAAACGACCAACGCGGAGGGGGGGCGAGTGGCGCAAAAAGCAACTTCTTGCCATAAAATAATGACCGCGTTTGGCACGCCTTCGTACCACAGAGAAAGGTGTATGCCGAAACTCGTCTGGTGCGTTTGAAAGTCTAATAAATATCTATGACTTTCCCCCCACGAGTGCTGTGTCTCTTTTGGAACTAGAAGTAGACAAGGAGCGTAATCTATACTAATATAATGAAGAGAGAGCCCAAACCTTTGAGGTGGGTAATCTCAGGAACCACAGCACCAATCACAACACCCAATACAGCGTTGGAAAGGGCAGTTGCAGCCGAAGGACATAGGCTATGCAGACGCCCACTATATACATTTAAAAGGTAAAAGAACCGTGCCAGCAAAGTAGTCCCCAAACGCTGGGGGCGTGTGGTACGTTCCGCCCTTCATGCCATGTCTCATATTCTGTGCTAATCCCACCCTGCCCCCTTTAAATCCCCCTGCACCCCAAAATCATAACCCACCCTTACTCTTTAAAATACCACAACATCCTTAAACACTAACCCATCTTAACCCTATAAATCTACCCTGTACCCCAAAACCCAAACCTATTCCTACACCCTAAAAATACCCCTGTACCCCAAAACCCAAACCTAGCCCTGAACCCTAAAAATACCCCTGTATCCCAAAACCCAAACCTAGCCCTGAACCCTAAAAATACCACTGTACCCCAAATCCCAAACCAACCCCTGAACCCGAATACCCCTGTACCCCAAAACCTAGCCCTGAACCCTTAAAATACCCCTGTACCCCAAAACCCAAACCTACCCCTGAACCCTAAAAATACCACTGTACCCCAAAACCCAAACCTAGCCCAGAACCCTAAAAATAAACCTGTACCCCAAAACCCAAACCTACCCCTGAACCCTAAAATACCCCTATACCCCAAAACCCAAACCTAGCCCTGAACCCTAAAAATACCCCTGTACCCCAAAACCTATACCTAACTCTAAAACTACCCCTGTACCCCATAACCCAAAACTATATCTGAACCCTTAAAATACCCAAACACCCCAAAACATATACCTCAGTACCCCAAAACATATACCCCTATACCCATACTTACCTTATCAAAATATAAAACAAACATGCTTTTACCATTCATGCACTTACAACGAATTTCGTTGTAAATGTATGCATGGTAAAAGCATATAAAATGTAATGCCATGCGTTATAATGGCATTGTGAGATAGGGAGAGGTGTGGTGCCGCGGCCAGGGCGACTGACGCTGGTCTCTTGGGATCACGGTTCGATCCCCAGCGCCGGCGGCAGATGAGCCCAGCACCATGTTACTCTGGGCAATAACTTGCTTAATCTTCCTGACGGCCCCTAGCGCCTAAAGACCCTTACGGGTGATTGTTTGCGCTTTACAAATGTGGATTATTATTGCGGAGTCATGGTACTTTCGTAATGAAAGTATGCGGAGTGATGGTATGCGGAAAAAAAGTTGCGGAATATTAGGCGTTTACCCTCCCCGGTAAGCACATTGGTGGCACAACGGCCCACATCTCCAGCAACATACTCATATTTTTTCACCACCCATTTGAAAAATGCACAGGTTTCCCTCATTGATGGCCAGCACCGACATACACTGTTAGACACACCTCCCGCCACAAGTTCTAGAATTGCGAACTTTAGAGCTGGGGAGCTACGTTTGAATCTCTGCATCAGCTCAACATCCTGTAATTCCAGGCAAATCGCTTTGTCTCCGCGTCCTACCACAAATGAATGTGTTCTTCTGTAATGTAAATTGTGCTCATGCCATGTTGTCGAGTTCGCGCTATATAATATTGCAAGGAAAAATAAAGTAGGAAACTTGAGTTCACACACTACTGAACGCGCACTCTTAAGTGCATCAGCAGTGCACTGTGAATCGGAGCCTGTGCAAAGGCGGTATTCGCAAGTGGTGATATGGTCGTTACATTTGTGTTTACCATGATTATTTGCCTCTTCGATGCTTGACATTATTGATACATCTCTGATCTCCGAGTATATATTCAGATAGTATCAATTCAGCATCTTGTTCTGTTTTGTCAGACATATATAACTTGTTGTGGTTTACAGTAGGGTGTTACTACATCTTCTTTGTATTAACAATACAACTTGTTTTAGAAATACCCGTTACAAAATGGCGGTACTTTCTAGTGATGAAATGTTCTGTTTACAATGTGTAGTCACCTTTTCCATGTTTACTTTTTTGAGCATAACAAGCCACACTGGCCAGGGTGGTTCACGTGTGATCAAGACACATAGTGTGTCGAAACGCGTAGCGTGGTAACTGAAAATAAAACTTTCATGCTGAAATCGGGTTCCTGAGTGCGCAAATTTCTTGCTTTGAAGCATACCTTTGGATTTACATATATATATATATATATATATATATATATATATATATATATATATATATATATATATATCGCAGGCAAAACTCCAACCACTTCCACCAAAGCCACGGCGGCGAAGAAGGAGAAGCGAACCACTTCTTTGTTAGGCATGATGTTATTTTATTCCGACCTTCAGCAGCAAACAACAGATGACGCGTTTCGGGCTCAGGCGCCCTTGATCACATACAGGCTGTAACAGGTTGAAGCCATTTAAATGATATGCCCTTCCCACTCAGGTCACATGATCGGCAAGTTAGTAATGGACATAACAAACAGACTAGATGCCTTTCTCCTGTGGGTGTGATTTTTCTAATGTTGCATATTCACATTGACATTAGAAGTATTACCCTTAAAAAGATATAGATCCCATTTATTAAATTAATTTAAACGGAAACTTTGATTATTATTAAATATCGTGAAGAAAAATATTTTGAAAAAATATATTTCTTGATTGTTTCATTATATACAGTCTATTTCATAGAGAGTCTGTTTGGCAAATCTAAATTCCTGGATAAATCCATATACACACTATTCTGTGCAATAACATTGTTAACCATGACTGCATAAATGCAAATAGTTACTAACTAATTCGTGACTCTGATTAAAAAGAATGTGCAAAAAGAATATAGAGCATAGCAGCAATACTTATTTTTCCCTTGGTCTCCCATGTGCAAAAAATTATTTTGTGCAGAATAAAATGATTACAAAATAAAGATGCATTTTGTAACCCTAAACTAGGCCAAGACACAAAAGACACGATAGGCAATGACATCAGATATTGGAGTCAGTCATGAATCCTTGAACCATGTCCAAGGTTACCACTTTTCCCACACAGATAGTGCCCAGCCCCTTATCTAGTATCCTGGCCATAGTGTGAGTTGGTGAGATAAGAAATTGACAGCCGTCATAAAACATATGTCTGAAGCTACCGAATCTTCTTACCTACACCCCAAATTTAAAAAACCTACTCAATGTAGGATATCTGCACTCAGATCAACAATACATTCTGTGGTAAATGGTATACCTGACCCAGCTAGATAGAACAATCAGAATAATCAATTTAAAGACACGTATACATATCTTCGGTATTATTCAGTCCATTTGGGCATTTACTGTCGAAGTTAAGAATAAACTTGGTTTCTAATCTTCTAAGTAAAGCCTCTCTGTTCCCTCCTCTACGTGGTTTTGGGACGGAGGATACCACATAATACTGTAAACAAGATAAGTTGTTTCCATGTACCTGTTTAAAGTGGCGTGCCACAGGATAATTAGGGTCACTATGCAGAATTGCACGCAAATGCTGCAGGATTCTCTCATGTACCTGGAGCTTGGTGCTGCCGATGTAATTAAGGCCACAGGTACATGTGAGAACGTAAATTGCGAATTCGGTCTTACAGTTGTAATTACCCATTATCTTATGTGGTTTGGAACAGAAGGGAGTTTGATATTCTGTTTTGTTCACCCCAAATTTGCACGCATGGCATGTGGAACATTTGTAAAAAACCAGCTTTGGGTTTTAGCCAGTTAGGTTTAGTTCTTATTTCAGGGCTTGTTGGATCTAACACAGCTCCCATGTTCCTCGCTCTGCTGAATGTAATAGTGGGGCTAGGTGGTAAGTTCATCCTTAGAACGGGATCAGTTAGTACTATTGCCCAATTCTTGTTGATAATGGATCTGATCTTACGTTCATTTTCGCTGTAAGCTGTGATCAGTCTAGGACGCTGATCACAATCATCTGTCCCAGAGGTTGCTGGTGAATCAGATGAATCATGGGGGACAGACTGTTCATCTCTAGAAGCTGGTAGTAGACTGGCTCTTGATCTAAAGGCTGTTTTGGCTAGGGCTGTTGTCAGCATCTTATCAGAGTAGCCTCTTGCCGTCATGCGCAGTATGGATTCTGCAGCACAAGTGTTGTATTCAATATCTGTGCTGCATATCCTTTTGAGGAGTAACAATTCCCCATACGGAATACTGGCAATCAGGTGCCTAGGATGGGCACTAGAGGCGTGGAGCGTGACGTTACCTGCAGTAGACTTTCTAAACAAGGTACTTTCTATGGAGTCTGGACACAAGTTCACCATTTTCCACTCTGATTTCCGTATCCAGAAACTCAACACATACAGGACTGATATTGTAGGTCAAGTGGATGTTGTAATTGTTATTGTTGAGTTTCTCGATGAATCGAATGGCTTCCTCCTCTGTGCCCTGCCAGATGAGGAACAGATAGTCAATGTATCTGATCCAAGTTGTTACCTGTGCTAGTTCCATCCTGAGGGTGACATCGCTCCTAATTTCCTCCTCCCATTTTCCTAGGAACAGGTTCGCGAAGCTCAGGGCAAATGCTGAACCCATGGCCGCGCCACGTATTTGTTTATACATGACGCCGTCAAACATAAAGATATTGTTTCTGAGGCATATTTTCATCATTTCGATGAGCATGCAAGTGTGGTCAAGGAAACATATATCCCTGTTTTTGAGGAAGTGGAGACTTGCTTCCATGCCCTGTACATGAGCAATGATTGTGTACAGGGCATTCACATCCATAGTAATCAGTAGAGAGCCCTCTACCCATTGTATGTTGTTTATTTTATTCAAAAAGTCTGTGGTATCTCTAATATATGCAGGAAGTCCACAGACAAATTCTCTTAAGAAATGGTCGATATATTGGGACAGATTTTCATTGACGCTGCCTATAGAGGAAATGATAGGCCTACCTGGGGGGACCCTGGCATCTTTGTGGACCTTAGGTAACAGGTAAAGAATGGGCAATTTAGGATAATCTTTTTTTAGGAAACAGAATTCTTGCCATGACAACAGACCCTCATTGCGCCACTCATTCAATTTCTCCCAGGTTTCAAGTACAGTATCACTGTAGTTAGTCATAGTATATTTCATGTAAAAGTTACTGGTTTCTAATTGTCTTAGTGCCTCTTTTATATACATATCTTTCCCCCACAAGACAATATTTCCACCTTTATCTGATGGTCTCAAAACAAGGTTTTTATCCTCAGCAAGTTCAAAAAGGAATTTCCTCTGTGCACTAGTGAGGTTCATGTCTTTATTACACCATAGATTTTTAGTGTGTTTAAGTTTGGTTAGTTCCTTGGTAACCACATCATGGAATGTATCAATTGCATCATGAGGCATGATAGGGCAGAACACAGATTTTGGTTTGAATGATGTGCCTGCTGCCCTGTCTGTTCTCAGTTCTTCGTAATTATCCTCATTGTTTGTTGTGACCAGGTCATTTTCTTCAATCAATTCAAATATATTCTCCACATCCTCATTGATGTTAGAACTTCTATTTTCTTTTAAAAAATGCAATTTTTTCAATTTGTTCCCTGTGCAATGGCGGTATTCGCAAGTGGTGATATGGTCGTTACATTTGTGTTTACAATGATTATTTGCCTCTTCGATGCTTGACATTATTGATACATCTCTGATCTCCGAGTATATGTTCAGATAGTAGAAGATAGTAGAAGATGCATCTTGCTCTGTTTTGTCAGACATATATAACTTGTTGTGGTTTACAGTAGGGTGTTACTACATCTTCTTTGTATAAACAATACAACTTGTTTTAGAAATACCCCGTTACAAAATGGCGGTACTTTCTAGTGATGAAATGTTCTGTTTACAATGTGTAGTCACCTTTTCCATGTTTACTTTTTTGAGCATAACAAGCCACACTGGCCAGGGTGGTTCACGTGTGATCAAGACACATAGTGTGTCGAAACGCGTAGCATGGTAACTGAAAATAAAACTTTCATGCTGAAATCGGGTTCCTGAGTGCGCAAATTTCTTGCTTTGAAGCATACCTTTGGATTTACATATATATATATATATATATGTATATATGTGTATATTCAGCTAAAATGCGCTCCTTCCGGACTGCTGGGACCCAAGGAGAATGGCGCACACACCAGTGGAGCACACCGGTAATTCAATTCCCAAAGTCTAGCGTACATCCGCGCGCTCTCAGTAACACACAACTCCTTCAGATTACCAAACCACAGTTTATTCCACAACGTGTTTCGATTCCGTAGAACCTTGATCACGTGAAACATACACCAAATCAGAGAGACTCTAATAGTTGGTCGTGCAGAAAGCGAGGAAGGATCAATGAACAATCCATGGCAGACATGTTGTAATGGCACATCAGTCAAAATAAATGTACAATACATTTTAAATGCAATAAATAAATACCTCTTGAATAAATCACATATTGAATTGCATATGCAACAATCCTCACTCATGGGAGAGCACAGGCCGACTTGCCAACATGTACCATGCGCATACGGGTCCCGCATGCTGGTACTGCATGTGTCAACATGAAACCGAAACTTTGTTGCGGACAAAAGACAAAATGAGTGAGACTTAAAGTACCTACATTCAGGTCATGCTCAGCCGCTATACATTCCATACGCAAAGAGCCCACAATTGGAGGACCTCACGCAGAATGCATTTATTTACAATCCGAAAGGCAATACAGAAATGCAATTTGTAGATGCCGCAAGTTGTTCAGACTTTAAGTCCAAACATGTTTCTGGCGTACATGCACCCTCGTTCACAGGTTTGGCATTCTGGGAGATGCAGCAGACAGGTGACTTGTTTAAATCTTGGTAGTCCCTCCCAGGGGGCGTTTCGTTGGCGCATAGCCCTTTGGTATCTGTAGTCCTTTGTTACCCCTAATGTAATAACCTCTGCTTATTTTCCTCACTTCAATTAAAAAACCGCAATGGGTTGCTTCACCTTACTAAGATTGCTTCTATATTTTTCTTGTCCTGACGAGATCACACGCTGCTCTTGGTGCGTTGATGAAGTATTGTTGTATTTCTATCTAGGACCCTAATTCGATATTCCCGATTCATGCCCTTATGTGGTTATAACTAATAATATCCTTATAAAGGCATAAGAATCATATCCATATTCAGTAATAGCCCATGCTGTCCAAAACACAGCACGTCTACTCCCATAGACTCCTAGAAAGCACAACGTGTTCTTTAAACAAACCAAGCCTCCAGCAGCCCGGGAATTCCCCCCTGCTTCTGTTTTGATTTGCACAAGAACTCCTAGAGTCCAGAAAGAACTGTTAGTTCTTGGTGACGTCTTATGTCCAACCTTATGTCAAACCCGGCACCTTTCAGGTATAAATATACCAACGTTGCCTTAAGCAAACACATGGTGGTTGGGAGCAGAGCGACATTCTACTTGCCCGGGAGCCCAGCTGTTATGAGAGCCGACCGAGACCGCCCCTCCCCTTGACGCACTGAGAGAGAGACGCTGTCTTTTTCTCCAGCCGAGAAAATCCAGCTCCAGTGTTCCCAAGTCACCCTCGCGGGTTGCTGGGAGATCGAGTCCTGAGAAGCGAGATACAAGACCTTCTTCATTCTATGACCAAGGTACGGAACTGATTACAACCTTAGAGAGAATTCTTGATTCCGATACTTGGCAAAACTTAACTTAACTTAAAACTGCAACTTACTTACTCCTTCCCACGTATTAGGCTTAGGTCAGGTACACTGGGGTAGGCGTATCTTAGAAGTACCCGTTGAGTTCGTTAGTCAATGTTTTTATGTATGTATATGTTTTATCCATTTTAAAGTATCATATGGCTAAGAAACCATATCAATGCTTTTACAGTATTATTTCATAATGCTACTTTTACTGTATGCACTTTACTTTACAATAAGTATTGCAATTGTGGCAATTCATTTCTCTTGCATGAGAAATAAGACTGCTCAATAAAATAACACCTTTTATTGAATTCGCCCACCTCTCTATTTCTCTGCAATCTGGTGGAACTAAGCATGCACGATTAACTGAGTGAAATAGTTGTCTATTGTTTCACATGACTCTGAAGATACACTCTTTATTCTGGGGGAGCAAATTGTCATGTTTATGCGGTTGTCAGAAGCTAATCCCTTCTTGTCTAAATCAGGACGGGTAACCCTTTCCTGAACATTCGAGAAAGTTTCTAGTGACCTCTGAGCTAGCTGGCAAAACTAATTAAGTCTAACATAGTCAGTACAGACCTAGATGACCTCAGTCCTACGTCTACACTGCTGTTTATGTTAATCCAATGCGCAGAGCCTATTGGGAATATAGGAACTACACTACAGTATCAGCGCTCGACCCGCACATCTGCGGGAGTGTTCCTCCGCGACCTGGCTTGGCCGCTATACATTCCATATGCAAAGAGCCCACAATTGGAGGACCTCACGCAGCGTGCATTTATTTACAATCCACCAGGCAATACAGCAATGCAATTCGTAGATACTGCAAGTTGTTCAGCCTTTAAGTCCAAACATGTTTCTGGCACACATGCGCCCTTGATCACGGGTTTGGCATTCTGGGAGATGCAGCAGACAGGTGACTTGTTTGAATCTTGATAGTCCCGCCCAGGGGTCGTTTCATCAGCGCATATCCCTCTGGTATCTGTAGTCCTTTGTTACACCTAAAGTAGGAGCCTCTGCTTGTTCTCCTCACCCCAATTAACAAACCGCAGTGGGTTGCTTCACCTTGCTAAGATTGCTGCCATATTTTTCTTGTCCTGACGAGATCACACGCTGCTCTTGGTGCGTTGATGAAGTATCAGCGCTCGACCCACACATCCGTGGGGGGGTTCCTCCGCGACCTGGTTTGGCCGCTATATATTCCATACGCAAAGAGCCCACAATTGGAGGACCTCACGCAGCGTGCATTTATTTACAATCCGCCAGGCAATACAGCAATGCAATTGGTAGATGCCGCAAGTTGTTCAGCCATTAAGTTCCAACATGTTTCTGGCGCACATGCGCCCTTGATAACGGGTTTGACATTCTGGCAGATGCAGCAGACAGGTGACTTGTTTAAATCTTGATAGTCCCGTACAGGGGGCGTTTCATCTGCGCATAGCCCTTTGGTATCTGTAGTCCTTTGTTACACCTAATGTAGGAGCTGCTGCTTATTCTGCTCACTTCAATTAAAAAACCACAGTGGGTTGCTTCACCTTACTAAGATTGCCGCCATATTTTTCTTGTCCTGACGAGATCACACGCTGCTCTTGGTGCGTTGATGAAATATCAGCGCTCGACCCGCACCTCCGAGGGGGCGTTGCTCCACGACCTTGCTCGGCCGCTATACATTCCATACGCAAAGAGCCCACAATTGGAGGACCTCACGCAGCGTGCATTTATTTACAATCCACCAGGCAATACAGCAATGCAATTCGTAGATGCCGCAAGTTGTTCAGCCTTTAAGCCCCAACATGTTTGTGGCGCACATGCGCCCTTGATCACGGGTTTGACATTCTGGGAGATGCAGCAGACAGGTGACTTGTTTGAATCTTGATAGTCCCGCCCAGGGGGCGTTTCATCTGCGCATAGCCCTTTGGTATCTGTAGTCCTTTGTTACACCTAATGTAGGAGCCGCTGCTTATTCTCCTCACTTCAATTAAAAACCTGCAGTGGGTTGCTTCACCTTACTAAGATTGCCGCCACATTTTTCTTGTCCTGGAGAGATCAAACGCTGCTCCTGGTGCGTTGATGAAGTATCAGCGCTCGACCCGCACATCCGCGGGGTGGTTCCGCCGCGACCTGGCTTGGCCGCTATACATTCCTTACGCAAAGAGCCCACAATTGGAGGACCTCACACAGCGTGCATTTCTTTACATTCCGCCAGGCAATACAGCAATGTAATTCGTAGATGCTGCAAGTTGTTCAGCCTTTAAGTCTAAACATGTTTCTGGCACACATGCGCCCTTGATCACGGGTTTGGCATTCTGGGACATGCAGCAGACAGGTGACTTGTTTGAATCTTGATAGTCCCGCCCAGGGGGCGTTTCGTCAGCGGATATCCCTCTGGTATCTGTAGTCCTTTGTTACACCTAATGTAGGAGCCGCTGCTTATTCTCCTCACTTCAATTACCAAACCGCAGTGGGTTCCTTCACCTTACTAAGATTGCTGCCATATTTTTCTTGTCCTGACGAGATCACACGCTGCTCTTGGTGCGTTGATGAAGTATCAGCGCTCGACCCACACATCCGTGTTGGGGTTCCTCCGCGACCTGGTTTGGCCGCTATACATTCCATACGCAAAGAGCCCACAATTGGAGGACCTCACACAGCGTGCATTTATTTAAAATCTGCCAGGCAATACAGCAATACAATTCGTAGATGCCTCAAGTTGTTCAGCCTTTAGGTCCCAACATGTTTCTGGCGCACATGCGCCCTTGATCATGGGTTTGGCATTCTGGGAGATGCAGCAGACAGGTGACTTGTTTAAATCTTGATAGTCCCGCCCAGGGGGCGTTTCATCGGCGCATAGCCCTTTGGTATCTTAAGTCCTTTGTTACCCCTAATGTAGGAGCCGCTGCTTAATATATATATATATATATATATATATATATATATATATATATATATATATATATATATACATATTACCTACTGGCGGTCGCCAGTAGGTAGTTATAGTTAGGACCTAGTTTCAATAGGAAATCCGCAACATTATATTTGGAATATCTTTTGGCGCCGGTTGACGAATCTTTGTGAAATTCTCCAAGAAGATGGGGCGCTCCGCTCCTGTCCTGAGAGTTTCGGGGTGATTTGTCAAGCGGGGGCCAAAAGAAAAGGGGGGACCCAAAACATGTTTTACCCATGCAATTTTCCATAGGGACCTTTAAGCGTGGCTACATCCCGAACTGCTTTACACCAAATTTGGCAAAAAGGTAGAGTTTGGTTCACAGATCATGCTTTTTGTTAAATGGTGTACATCCGTGCAGTAGTTTCTGAGAAAATCAAAAGTAAATTCATAGATGTATCTATGGGCGCGTAGGGTACGCATATCTTCACGAGCATGAGCTTCATGCTTATTGGCTGTCAACACTCCAAACCAGGAAGTATTGGCAGCCATCTTGTGTCTCGGTAGAACTGAGGCACAAGAAACCTAAAATAAAACCTTGCAAAACGCGAGAAGGGGACGGGGTAGAAACACCCTGACCCCCGAGGCCTGCTCAGGGGGTCCCACAAGGACCCCCAAGGCCAAACTTCTTTGTTTTGCTTTTCTATAAGAAACATGGCTCTATAGACATCCTAAACTTCATCTCTGTCTTGCTTAACTTTCCAGCTACAGGGTGGCACATTTGCTGAAAGCTATCAAAATAATCTGGAACGTAATGCTCTAAAACCCCTCATTTTAATGACAACTGAACCTCTCTCAGAGATATCTGTTTCTCCTCCACTTATAATTAAAGCTCTATTAGTGTTTCTCCTCCCATGGGTATACAAACTTCACAATGCACATTTAAGATATGATAACCCCATTAACAATGAGTGCAAGTAACCTATTATAACTAGGACTTAAATGTCCACATGGACTCCCCTTGCAGTAATGTTGTTCGCACCCTTATCAAAGGCTGTACTAAACTTTATCTTACACAACTAGGACAGGGCTCCACCTGTATGAAAGGGCACATGCTTGATTTAATCTTCTTCTCTCCCAATCTAGTTATTCTTGATTCCTGCCACAAATTGAAGTGGACAGACCAGTGTGTGATCACCTTCATGCCCTTTGGAAGGCTCATCCGGTCATCCTCTATTACTTGCCAGCTGCCCTACCTAATTTAACCCTGCCACAAAGTATCTACCAACATAGGGCCTGATTAGGATGGCAGGCGGCACCCTAAAGGAGATGGGGACTAAGCATGGGCGAATTTAGCGAATTCGCGATCCGCGAATTTGCGGATTTGAGAATTCGCAATCCGCAAAATTCGCGAATTCGTGGGAATTTGCGGATTTTTTTATTTTTGCTTGTTCGCACATGTTCGCGGGGCGCTTTGCGTGTTTGCGGGGCGCTTTGCGTGTTCGCTGTTTTTTTTTTTGCCTGGTTAATGACTGCCATCCTCTCGTTTTTTATGCCCTTTTGCCCTCTGTACCACTCGTTTTCTGTGCCCTTCTGCCCTCTGCCCCACTCATTTTTTGTTACCTTCTGCCCTCTGTCCCACTTTTGTGCCCTTCTGCCCTCAGCCCCACTTAGAATGGCGCCGGCAAGCTGCCAGCGCCATTCTAAAATAGCTACAAAGAGCTTCAACAGGAAGCTCTAATAGATAAAGTAAAGCAGGTGCTCGAGTTGAAGGTCAAATTAAGTTACACAATCATTAATCACCCCAAGTTTGGGGTGATTAATGATTGTGTAACTGAATTTGAGCTTCAACTTGAGCACCTGCTTTACTTTATCTATTAGAGCTTCCTGTTGAAGCTGACATTTGTAACTATTTTAGAATGGCTCAGGCAGCTTGCCGGCGCCATTCTAAAAGAGTTACAAAAGTCAGCTTGAACTTTTGACCCAATCCGTTCCGCTCGCGGATTTTGCGGGAAATTCGCGAATCTCGCGGATTGCGAATTTACTGAAAATCCACAAAATCCGTGAGCGGAACGGATTTTCCGCCCATGCTTAATGGCGACCTCCTGACATAGTATCGGGAGTTCTACATGCCAATTACAATGCGACCGCCACTGTGGCGATCACATTCTACATGTTTTCCATTGTGGTGAGTGCCGCTGGCTGCAGCACCTGCCGCAATGGAAAAAAATCAGTTTTGCATTTCCCTGCACTACGTGGCAGGCACCTTGCGGTGCTTGCCACATGGTGCAGGGTAATGTAGGTAAAACCTCGCCCGGACACGGAAAAAATTGACAGATTGATAGCTCTTTCTTGATTCTGTGGGTGGTGGTGCATGGCCGTTCTTAGTTGGTGGAGCGATTTGTCTGGCTAATTCTGATAATGAACGAGACTCCTCCATGCTAACTAGTTACGCGACCCCCAGCATATTTATCCTCCTTCAATATCTGAATGAAAACATCCTCGGGCTCCCCGATCACTATGATGGGGTTGTAGCCCTTGGGTCACGAGAGTGACTTCAAGAGGAGATCCATATGATGAAGCATGTCACTGAGGTGGTGAGTGATGGGAATCCGGAAATTTATTGAATATTTCCTACCTTTGAGGCGCCTTTACATTGTGGTGCTCGTTTTCCAGAACATAGAGAGTTAAGAACTTTATTGTTGACTCCTGGACACTCTAGGTGTGTGTACCTTGCGGTGCTTACCACATGGTGCAGGGTAATGTAGGGGGCACCATAGGTGACCTGAAAGCGCATATCCAAAATGTGCCCCTGGTCAATGGGGGCCCGCAACCGGACCCCAAAGTACATCCCGCCAGTCTTTCAATGGCAATTGAACCGCCATAGACAGTCTGGCGGGGATGCAGCATCTTAATCTGGTAGACAGTGGCTGCTGGGCACTGCCACCATATTGAGGATGCGGGTGGATCTGACAGGCAATCATAACGATTGCCTCTGTCGGACCTGTGGCAAACAGGCTTTCCGCCCGCCAGGCACATTGCCCGCCATCCTTATCTGGTAGGCATTAATAGGCCGCATGATGGAGGTGAATCCGCCTCCGGCAGCCTGCCTGTGGCGGGTTTACCGGCATCATAATGACCCCCATAGTTACTACGGGCCTAGTCTCCACTCCCTACCCAAATACTTGAGCGATCTTAACAATAATATCAAAGCCTTTAACTCCTGGGTCTTATCTGTGCTTGCTAAATTCAATACTGAAAATATTTGTTACACAAAGGTGCAACACGCCTTCAGAACCGTGGAATGTGCTCACTCTAAGAGAGTTTAAACAACACTGTAAGCTCCTTGAACTAAAATGGAGGCATGAAAAAAGATAAATAATACATCTTAAGGCCCATTTTGAATATAAAAAGTTGCACTATAGTTCTAGAATACATTTTTATGGAAACCTCATTTTACATGTCTTGCATCAAATAGGTCTTTGACACTATTTATCTTTTTGAAAACTGCAGATGCCATATGCCTATGCACCCTCAAAGTAACTTTGTGATGATCCTCACAATTTTACTGAATGTAATATCATGGAAAGTGCTCTACTACGCACAAGTGTAGCTATTGTTTCCTTCTATTGAGTGTCACCCCACTCCTCCTACCTTGTCTTATTTTCCACCCATAAATGAAAACATTGTGTAGTGAAGAGTGAAGAGGGTTCAGTTAAGATTTATTGTACACCAGAAATAGAACACTGAGCATAGAACTCCATCATAAGGCTGTAACACAAACTAAGGTAAAGGAGAGGATACAACATATCCTCCTTTCTCAATATACAAAATAAAAAAATCAAAAAAAGTAAAAGGAATAAGACGAGAAAATATAAAAACATCATGAACAATGGTATTGCTGCAAAATAAGAGAGAACATAGCAAAGAAACAATTCACAATGGATACCTGTTAGGAACAACTCTTGATCTTGTGCTTCTCCTCAGAGAAACCTCAGAGGGTCCAGTAACACCCAGACCAGGAGATAAATGATGTAATTGGAATGACATTGTTAACTTTTCCAACTTTACAAACATTTCACCACTTTCCCCCTTCAACTTGAACAGCATTCCTTCCCACATTGGTGACAGAAATGGGTGGACCAAACTTGCTCTCACCCTTCTTTACATGGAAAAGAGACTTAATGCGTACCAGGTCTCCTACCCCAACAGGGACCATTTTTACACTTCTTTTTGTGTCAAACCATGACTTTTGGTTGTGTTGATAACAGGAGACATTTTCTCTTGCCACTTCAATAAGATAGTCACTATCAGGAACAGATTTAATCCACCTGTTCATCCACGCATAAAATTAGTGTTCGCCTTCCTTCCCCTAAAAAGTTCAAAAGGGTAAACTTTTGTTGTGAAATGCTGAATGGTCCTGTAGAACCATATTATGCTCTCTAGAGAATTGAGGATGTCACAATTTCTGGATTTGGCCCACCTAATGCAGTCTCCCGCGACCCTATTTATTCGCTTTGGATTGGGGGTGGTAAAGGGCACTCCTTCCATGTTTGATGTTCCATTACTGTAGAAAAGCTTGAAAATTGGCACTGGTAAATTGTACCATTGTCTGTCACCATGGCTTCTGGAAGCCCCTCCCTCAAGAAAACATCCTTGAGAAAGGAAATGATGTTACCAGTGGAGGCTTCCTTGACAAGTTTTACCTCAGGCCACTTCGAGGCATATTAAATAAGAACCAAGAAAAAACGACACCCACCAGGTAGGATTTCAAGAGGCCCCATCATGTCCAACCCCACTTTGGACCAGGGCCCAGGAGGGCATTCGATGGGAAGGAGCGGCGGGGTGACTACTTTTAATCCTTTGTCAGCCGACCTGCAAATAGGGCACATATCAACTATTTCATTGATTTCACTGTCCATGGAGGGCCAGCAGAAACATTCTCGGATTTGTCTCCTAGTGAGTGTAGACCCTAAGTGACCATCATGGGCACTAGTAATAATACCACTCCTAAGGCTCTATGGGGGAATGAGTTTGTCAGTGTGGTGTGTAGCAAAACACCACCCTCTAGGGAAATCTCAGATTAAACCTTCCAGAAAGGTTGCAAACCTTGAGAAAGAACACGCTCTCTGGGCCATCCCGAACTGACAAACCCACGCACTTGTTGCAGAACGTCATCATCAGCAAGAGCCTACACCCACTCATCTTCTGTGCTAATTCCATGCTCAAGTGAATCGGTTGAGGCTACTAGACAATCATCAGAACCTTCCTCCCCACTATCAGCAAGGTCAGAATCCCATTTATTATCATCCATGGGGAACCGGGACAAAAAGTCAGCCCTGACGTTCCTAGCAATAGAGACATGGACAACATCGAACTGGTACTGCATTAGACAAGACACCATAGGGAGAATTCTAGGGGAACTGCATTTACTGGTGCCAGCACCAAGAATACTGATTAGGGCTTGTGGTCGGTCTTCAACAAGAAACGCCTTCCCCAGACATAGGGACAGAACTTTTTGATGGCCCACAAGCAAGACAAGAGTTCCTTCTCGATAACCGAGTACCGTTATTCAAGAGAGCAAGTTCGGGTCATAAGGCTTGAGTGCAGCAGTATTTTTGAGACAATCTTTCACACAGGGCAAAGCAGACCCACATTCATCCCCCAAGCAAAAACTAATCCCCTTCTGAGGAGAGAACTGAGGGGACGTACGAGGGTGGCATAATTGGGGATGAACTTCGAATAATACTCCAAGAGTCCAAGCAGAGAATTGACTCCCATCGTATCAACTGGAGCAGTCGCATGAGTGATGGTATCTAAAAGTCCCTGCTAGGTCTGATTCCTTCCCCAGAAATAAGGTGACCTAAGTACTCAATTTCATCAGTGAGGAATTTGCACTTTTCAGATTTAACTACAACAAGAAGATTTCAAGAACGCTCCTTGGCAAAATTTCATGTGATGGAATTTATTTTGAGAGAATCAACACGTCGTCTTGAAAGACTAGGACTTCGTCAATACCACCCAATATGTTCTGCATGACGCGGTGAAAAACGGAAGCCGCGGAGGCGAGCCCAAAGGGCATCCGTGTGTACTGGAAAGTGCCCAATAGTGACACAAATGCCATGGGGGCGTGATTCTGGATCCAGCTCTATCGATGATATGCGCTGGCTAGATCCAGCTTGAAAAAGAAGCGCGACCCCCTGACACTTGCAAACAGGTCACAAATCTTTGGCAATAGGTGAGAGTCGACCCAGATCTCTCTATTGAGGGACCTCAAGTCCACGCTAATACGCAACTTACCACATTTCTTGCGCGCAACGACCAAGGGTGAAAGCCAGAGTGAGAACTCTGTAGGTTCAATTATCAATTGATCGCACAAGGACTTGAGTTCAGACTCTAGGTCATCTCTCACACTGAAGGGTACACCCCTCAACTTATGTTTGATCAAAGAACTCCATCTTTTACAATAATATTATGTTTGAACCCTCTGATGGTTCCGAGACCCCCACAAAAATCAGATGGAAAACGTTCCTTCCAGTCCATTGATCTTCCGAAACAACAAGGTCTTTTTCAGATGTACCTGGTTTGAGGATCATTCCGAATAATCCCTGATTGTACCAGCCCAAAATGTGCAACCCTTTGACAGCAACATAGATTTTTCCACTAATTTTCCTGCCCTTGAATATTAGTTCATCCTCAAAGTACCCTAAAAGATCAATTTTTCATCCTTCATACGATACAGGAGAGCGATCAGGAGGTTGAAGAGCCTTATCTCCCCATGTCTGGCAGAACAGCTTGTGTTTAACATGGTGATTCTGGCACCTGAGTCAACAAGTAGATTTAGTGGCTTACCTATACACAAATCTCAACAATAGGGTCAACACAATCAGGAGAATCATGTACATTTGAGACAAAATCATGAGAATGACCAACCACTGAAATTACTTCGGAATCAGATTCTTGATCTGATTCTAATACACAGGCAACAGTTCTTTGGTTCTTCTTTTTCAAGAAAACCTTTGCGAAGTGCCCTATTTTTGTACAATAACTGCAGACCACATTGGTCCCAGGACACTTCGCTCCCTTTTGATGAGGTGGATTCCCACAGTGGTAGCACATATGCTTTACATCATGAAAGTCTGATGCGAAAACTGATGCACCTTTACCCATAGTTGGGTTCTGGGAAGTGTTGTTTTTGGAAGAAAATTGTTGAGGGGCAAATTGTTTGCTCTTAGTGTTGCCAGTGACAACCGTGACAGAATCAACGGGCTTAACTTCTAGCTCCTTCAGCGAAACTTGAGATGTCTCAATGCTTTTTGCAATTTTAGTCGTTTCTGCAAGCGTGGGATTAGCTAGAGACAATAATTTTTTGTTGAATCTGTTTGTCTCTACAGTGGCACATGAATTGATCCCTGATCAGTTGATCTGTGAACAAGTCAAATTGACAAACAGATGGTAGCATATGTAGGGCAGAAATGTAGGAGTTGACATCCTCGTCTTCACACTGTTGTCTCTTGAGAAATTTGTGACAGAGAACCATCAAGCTAGATTGTTTATCTAACCTTATTTTAAGTTTTGTGATGGTGTCTTGGTAGACATCAGCATCATCATCAGGAAGAGGATTAATTTCAGGAAGGTGCTTGAAAATCGATCTCCCCTCAAAACCCAGGGAATGAAGCAGGAGATATTTCTTATGTTCGCTATTGAAACTGGAAGCACCAATAGCACCAAGGTAAGTCTAAAAGGCATCAAGCTATATCTCCCATCGAACAGGAGGTTTTCCTGGAGATTCTAGAAAAGATGGAGGAGAAGCCACAGACTGCATGGCGTGCAGAAAAAGAAGAAAAAGAAGGTAAAACAGTGAAAAGAGAGAGAGACACAGGAGCAAGATACGTACAATGAACAGAAAAAGAAAATAAAATAAAATTTATAGTCACAAATAGTGATAGTACAATTAAAAATACCAGATGAATACAAATAAGAGGTTTAACAAAGACTGGTGTGTGAATCACCGTATAAGCATCAGCACAAGACAGGTGTGCGAATCACAGTGTAGACATGTGTATGATGAGGAGCACAGGTGTGCGAATCACCGTGTAGGCGTACGTACGATGAAGAGAACAGCTGACCAAATAGCTTGTAAGCGTTGAAAACACAGAATACTCACCAAAGTTTAGTTTAGTTGAGCAGGAGTGGGGATCACAGTCAAGTGAAGCACAATGAAATGATGAAAAGTGTCAAAAGTACAATCCGTTTTATTATGAATAAACAAAAGACGTGCCGATCGTCGTGATCGGCTGAAAACAGTAATGTGAGACTTTATTGCCAAACAGCTTTAAAGACGTGCCAATTGTCGTGATAGGCTGAAAATAGAGATGTGAGCCTTTGTTGCCAAACAGCTTAAAGACGTGCCGATAGTTGTGATCAGCCAAAAACAGTAATGAGAACCTTTGTTGCCAAACAGCTTGTGTGGTTGCTATGAGATCAAGAAGGCTGTGACGAAGTCGGCGTAGCGTGATGCTTGCACTGTCAGGCAGGTCAGGCAAGATGAGGCCTACTGTTGTTGCGCATGCATGCATTACACCAGGCCAGAGACGTTGGGGCTTTACGTTGGCACCTACACGATGTGACGCAGGTCGGAACAATATGCAGGTTCGAAGCGCTACTCTTACTGAAGACGCCCGAGATGCGCTTTGAAAAATAAGCAGCCGGTAACAGGTAAGGTGATGATATATATGATCTCTGGGTATGCCCTTAGTAGAAAGTTGATGCTGGTGGAGTGCAATGTTATTGTTATTGTTATTGTTACTTTAGTTTGTATAGCGCCAACTCACCAGCAGGTCTCAAGACACTTTCAGACCAAGAAAACACAACAATTTCCAGCTGGAAAAGGAATAGAATACCATGTGATTAAAAGGGGCCAAGGTCTTCCCTGAATAAAGTTGTTTGCAACTGCTTTCCAAACTGTAGAAGATTGGCCTCTTTACGAAGCATGTCTGGCAGCTTGTTCCACAACTGTGGAATTAGTGTGGAAAAGGATATTCCGCCCTTTGTTGACAGTTTGAAGTGAGGGCAAACCAACAGCTGAGCATTCGAAGATCTAAGGGATCGTTTAGGATTATAAGGCATCAAACGATCCTTTATGTAGACCGGTGCTTGTCCATATATTGCCTTATGTGCTACACAAAAGCTCTTAAACTCCACCCTCTGCTTCACGGGGAGCCAGTGAAGCCTGAGCAATAGGGGGGAGGCATGAGCTTTTCTGGGGAACTTAAAGATTAAACGTGCCGCATCGTTCATGAGCACCTGCAGTCTCTTGATCAGACTGTTTGGCAGGCCTAAATAAAGGACATTGCCATAGTCCAATCGTGATATAATTGTGGTTGAAACTACCGTGTGCAGCATCGATTAAGAGAGAAGAGGAAGTAGCTTACGCAATTGCCTGATTAGACCAGTGCATACGCCAACTACCGTAGAAATCTGGGCAGACATTGACAGATCGCTGGCAATTTTTATGCCAAGGCTTTTTACATTTGCTACTGGTGTTGGAGTAGGACCAAGTTCTTGCGGCCAATACAAATCACCCCAAGGTGATGTACCAGTGGATACCACCAAGACTTCCGTCTTTTCGGGATTAATTTTCAGTAGGTTGACCGTCATCCAACTAACTGTGTATCTAAGAACTTCTAACACATGCGCCTGAGCCATAGTAGAGTTCTCAATGCTAAAGAGCAACTGAGTGTCGTCGGCGTAATTAAACACTCGACAACCCATGTGCACTAAAGACTCATTCAGAGGTTGTAGGTACAGATTAAAAAGTAGTGGCGATAGTGCTGAGCCCTGCGGGACTCCGCACTCCACCATACCTACATCGGAGAGATCATCTCCCTGTTGAATCCTCTGTTGCCTCCCCGTTAGGAAGGATTCTAGCCACTTATAAGCTGCGCCCCTTATTCCCGAGCTGGCCACTCTTTTCAGAAGCAGGTCATGGCTGACAGTATCAAACGCCGCTGACAGATCTAAAAGTATCAGGGCGCTTGGTTTCCTACTGTCAGCCATGCCTCTAAGCTCGTCCAGCACCGAGAGCATCACTAACTTGGTGCTATGGTGTGCACGAAATCCTTCCTGACGCCCATGAAGGAGGTTGGGAGACTCCAAAAAAGAAGAGAGGTCTTGTAGCACGTGTTGTTGTAGAATTTTTGATATAAATGGTAATTGGGAGATCGGTTGATAATTTTTTAGATTAGCCGAATCCGCTCCCGGTTGTTTTATCAAAGGTCTAACCCGAGCCTCCTTAAGACTAGGTGGAAGATATCCCTTCAACAATGACATATTGAGAAAGGAAACAATATGATTTCCCAGAATGGGGCGCGCCACCTGGAAGACCCTAGGGGGACAGGGGTCAGCTGGCGAACCTGATTTAATACTGTTCATCAATTGTTCAAGCTTTGTAGAGTTAATTTCAGGAAAGCTTGAAAGGGTACAGTCTTGAGGAACTTCAGTATACTCCAATGGAATAAATCCACTTACTGTATTATTTTTAATCTCAGAGAGAATAGTTTGCACTTTCTCTGAGAAATACTGTTGGAAGGTGTTACTGTCAATCTTTGTATCAGCTTTGACCGGTATCTTTGTCAATTCTCTCAGGATATTAAACGTTTCCTTCTGAACATTTCGCGCCTGCTTTATACGCGTGTCAAAGTATTCTTTAACTGTCAGAATCAATGTCTTATAGGCGTTTAATTTGACTTTATAATGTTCACGATCAGTTTCCTCCTTTGTCTTCCTCCAATTCCTTTCCGCACAATGAAGCTCTTTCTTATGTTCTCACAAGAGAGAGGTGAACCACGGCGCACCTTTCCCCAGCCCTCTAGCTTTTTGTAGCCTCTCTGGGGCAATTTGATCGATCGCCTGAGTTAAATTCTGAGTTAAAATCATATAATCCTGGTCTAGATTGCCTCTAAGGGGATTAATACAGACTGGAAGAGTGTCTGTCAAGGTTTGCAAATCAACCTTCTTCCATTGGCGAACTTTCTTCATTTCTACGGCTTTGGTTTCGGAATTTCCATTAATGGGAATAACATAATTAATCAGGTAGTGGTCCGACCAAACGCAGGGTAGGATGTCTTGAATCGTCACTTCAGGATCCAAGGCCCAGACAAGGTCAAGCGTGTGTCCCCTGTCATGCGTGGGACCATCTACCAGTTGCTTCAGGCCAATTGAGGACATAGAGAACTCCAATTGTCGAGATATAGAATCTTTAGGCGTTTTTTCCCAGTGTAGATTAAAATCACCGGTTACCACTACCTTTTGGTATCTAGTGCAGATATCTGATAGAATAGGGGCGAAGAGGTCATTAAATGCTAAAGTAGTGTTAGGGGGCCGATAAATTGTAAGAAGCGCAAAACATGAGTTGTTAAAAGTCACCTTTATTCCAAGTAGGTCTGCCAGATCAACCGATTCCGCAATGAGATTTTCAACTCTCAAATACTTTTTAAATAGAATTGCAACTCCTCCGCCACGTGAGCTATTAGCCCGATTGTGCCAAACCGCATCATACTCTTCCGGAAGGGCTGCTATGATGTCCGGTATTGCATTATCATCTATGTTATGTTATGTTATTAAAAATTTATAAAGCGCGCGTACGCCCAGGGGCTTCTTGGCGCTGGTAAGATAAAAAACATAACAAGAGGTGAGTCTGCCGGAAGAGTTATTCTAACCATGTTGCAGTTAAGGTTAGGATATCTATATTTCCCTCTTGCAGAAGGGTAAATATTTCCAGGTGGTGCTTACGGAGAGATTGTGTATTCAAACTCCCAACCTTCAAAACAAGATGATCTAGATTGGAACTTGCTTTGATGGGTTTCAAAATATGCATATCTTTTAGCGTGCTGATAGTATTTGGACTCAACCTCACCTTATTAGAGTGTAAGCCATGAAGAGTTTCCGATGAATACCTTACCCCTGGGCCCGTTAGCGCACAGACGGGCACAGACGGGCTAGACTCTGGCGTGACTCCGGCGTGCTCACGCTGCGCGCGAACGCTGCACGCTGCCATGGCCGTTTTAAATACCTTGCAGTATTCACGCCGCCTAGCACGCTGCCCTGGGTGTCACTGCTGAGAAGAAGTTACCCCTAAGATGGCGCTGCCTAATACAAGCCGAGGGAAGAACGACCCGCGAAATGCGGTGATTTAACTATTATTGTGCAAGTGAATGGCGCTAAAAACAGGGTCAAACTAACATAGCACAACTAAAATACAAAAACGGGTTATTTAAAAATTATTCTAAATTCAAGGCTGGTGATTAGAAATGCGCTGCTGATCTAAGCGCTGCGCTAGAATTATGGGTCTTGCCTGGTCAAAGGTCCGGTTCCCAGTTCCAGCCCACCTTAAATACCTTGCAGTATTCACGCCGCCTAGCACGCTGCTCTGGGTGTCAGTGCTGAGAAGAAGTTACCCTCAAGATGGCGCTGCCTAATACAAGCCGAGGGAAGAAGGACCCGTGAAATGCGGTGATTTAACTATTATTGTGCAAGTGAATGGCGCTAAAAACAGGGTCAAACTAACATAGCACAACTAAAATACAAAAACGGGTTATTTAAAAATTATTCTAAATTCAAGGCTGGTGATTAGAAATGCGCTGCTGATCTAAGCGCTGCGCTAGAATTATGGGTCTTGCCTGGTCAAAGGTCCGGTTCCCAGTTCCAGCCCACCTTAAATACCTTGCAGTATTCACGCCGCCTAGCACGCTGCTCTGGGTGTCAGTGCTGAGAAGAAGTTACCCTCAAGATGGCGCTGCCTAATACAAGCCGAGGGAAGAAGGACCCGCGAATTGCGGTGATTTAACTATTATTGTGCAAGTGAATGGCGCTAAAAACAGGGTCAAACTAACATAGCACAAATAAAATACAAAAACGGGTTATTTAAAAATTATTTTAAATTCAAGGCTGGTGATTAGAAATGCGCTGCTGATCTAAGCGCTGCACTAGAATTATGAGTCTTGCCTGGTCAAAGGCTGTGTGTGTTAAAACGAGGTGCGGACACAATAACACAGCCTTACCGCAGGATTGAGAAGGCCTTACGTCTTGTATTTGAAAGTATGAGGAAGAGATGCACGCAGGGTCCAGCGTGTGGCTGTGTAGCTATATCGTCGCCACAAATTGTAGTGAAGACGTTTTGACACTGAAGAGGGTTCAGTTAAGATTTATTGTAGAATAGCTACACAGCAGACGAGACAGCAAGGCAGTTTCACATCTGTATCCAACAGCTTCTCAAAACCCTCTTTCAAATACAAAGAACCCAGTGACCAGGCAACTAAGCAACACTTGAACATTCTACAAGGTGACACCAGGAATAGAACACTGAGCATAGAACTCCGGCATAAGGCTGTAACAAAAACTAAGGTAGAGGAGAGGATACAACACATTGTTATAGAATCCATTACCTCTGGGTCACCCTTGGACCCATGCACTGGGAAATATCTGAAACTATGGTGTATACCACAATGATTTAACAGTTTTCGTAATTTGTTATGCAAAAATAGAATATCAAACCCTCAAATTTAGGGGCGAGCCAGAGCTTTCCTGAATGTAACTACTGCTCGTTTTTCTTTTGATTTTGCTGCCCATTTGGAACTTAGAATATTTTTGGATTTTGCTCTTCCCTGTAATGCTTTATTTACTGAGCGTGACATTTATTTTATAGTCCATCTTTTGAGTTTTTACCTTTTTGGCGTGTGCAACTCGCCCACTCCTGCCAGCTTCTTGAGACCGGAACTGCGATACCAGTCCTCTCTGCCCCCAGTTCAAGACCACAGTTGGAGGTCCGCTGGGCTGGGCATTCCTTCAGTTGCATTCCCGCTTTACCCAGCTTTCTTTTTATTTGAATGGTTTCTGGTTTGGACTGCCAATTGCTTCATCTACCTGTTTGGGGATTCCAATTTGTCCACAGCCTTCCTGTTTCCCATCTACTCCCGCTGTTTTTCGTCCCACGCCTGAGGTGGTTCCCGCTCCCATCCTCCTGCCCCCGCAGTCCCTCCCATGACTATTTATGGAGGCTGATGTGCAACCGTGCCAGTGGCGCAACAAAGAGGTGCCAAAGGTGTGCTTATTTGCATCTGTCCATGCCTGGACCATGACCAGCACCAGTACCCCAGGCCCATCTACCATGCACCACTGCAGAGGAGCTCCTAGCTCTGGACGCAGGAGACTGGAACAACAGTTGCTTCATGGCCTCCCCGAGATTAACCCAAGGATCCTTCATCTGCCGCCACTGCTGCTTCTCTTGCCACATGGGACCCCTTGCCAGTACTGGACTCCCCATCGATCCCGCTCGAAACACTAGGAACAACCCAGCACTACTCCAATGCATCCTACTCCCTCTTTAAACAAAACAGGACTCACACCCTCCTCGAACTCGAACATCGCCACTGCCACACCTGACTGCTACACAATAATACACTGAGACTGCTCCGACAAACCCGGCCTCGCATTGCCAACATCTTCAAGGAAACCATCCAATGCACTGTCACCCATGACAACTCAACACCTCTTATGTAACACCTCAAATTCTGACTACAAACCGATGCTAAGACCATTATGAGAGGCACCCTCGCCTAAAGACCAGCGGGCCAGTGACCACCCTTCTGCAACCATTAAATCAATGGGGTTCACCCACAGAATCAAAGGACCTGGGTATGAATAATATAAAAAATGGTGGTCCTTGACTATGATTTAAACAAAAACTTATACAAATATCGTTTGTTTTTTAGTCATGCGATTAAATCTGCATATATTGATTCAAGCAAAACAATGGGAGAGATATATTCAAAAGTGGACAATACCCAAATGTTTAACAAATTTAGTTTATGGAAAAAACAATAGATTATAACCACAGTGTGGATGCTTGTTGTATCAAAATTCACATGTTTATTTACAGTTTAATAAAACAGTTTTAAACGGCGCAAAAAACTATCAAGAGTATAGTCAGTGAGGTACCGCAGGACAGCTTCTACCGGTGTTTAATCGGTAAGGAGTGCCGCGTTCGAGCTAGACTGATACTTCCGTGTTTGGATGTCACGTGCGTTCGTGTCGGCCAATCAGAAGGGGTTAGGTCCAATAATGGACATTGTAGAAGGACTTCCACGGAAATCAACGGGGGATAAATTATTTCTCCCGTATCTAAGTGATTTACCTACTTCATAGTTAAATTGTTTTAAAAAAAAAAGGGTGAGGTGTAGTAATGCTGAGCAGTCACTTCCGTGCTTGGACGTCACGTACGCTTGTGACTGACACTCCCCCGTTGATTTCCGTGGAAGTTTAAAGAGACTAGTCCTTCTACAATGTCCATTATTGGGCCTAACCCCTTCTGATTGGCCTACACGAACGCACGTGACATCCAAACACGGAAGTATCAGTCTTGCTCGAACGCGGCACTCCTTACCGATTAAACACCGGTAGAAGCTGTCCTGCGGTACCCGGCCCGACCTAGAATTCTCAGAGGTAAGAACTGAACACCATCAACCTTCGTGGTAGAGGGTCTTGTGTTAAACCCTCATGCGAGCAGTTTACTTGTAACTCACCCACTCGGACATATGGAGTATTTTATAACTCCTTCCTCCCTTCTTTCCTATAACAGGTAACTCGAGTACCTGATAGCAATCCTTACGGAAATTGAAGGGCAACCTCATTAAATCAAACTATAGAGGCTACGCTGGTATCTTAGAATACCACCACCACCGGAATGCCCGAGGGGGCACCGGTAGGATCCCGCTACCGTTCAGCATCAGCGGTAAGTCCCCCTTGCACTTATCAAACAGACCAAGTTATCTCTATATATAGATGGGGTTTTGATTACCTTTCCATCCCTCACAGGCCCCATTGAGAATATGAGCCTGACTGAAAGTTAAATTGCATCATCTGACCACCGACAAGACACTAGGTGAGTCCAGTTACATGTACATTTATGAATAATCTGGAGTCAGTTGCCCTTGGGAGATGGGCTCTGACCCAGTACTCTTTCTCTACCGAATAGGTGACCCACCCCCTAGAAGCACGGACGGAGGTCCAAACTTGAACAGCATCACTGGTAATGTACCTGATACCCATTATTAACCACACTCTTATATACCGTTTTGACTTAGTTTCTAACACCTACCTCATTCTTGTACTATAGGTGTTTAATCCAGACCAATTGTTGGATCACGGCCAAGGTTTCCTTACCCTGCTCGCCCCCTTTCCATCACCATTGTCCTGAAGAAGACCCGCAGCCGAGGTCCTAAATATCCCAAGAGCACTAGGGTCGAAACGTCGACGCTCACCAATTTGTATGCCTGTACCCATCTCAGTTTAATTTTGTTCCCCCCTAATTGTTTACAGGGGACAGGCCCATATGATAGCGGAGGCTTTCCTGCTTTGTGTTATGTAAATATTATAATAGCATACTACAATTGTCGATTTTCCTTTTTTTCCTCTGAATCACTAGAGCACCCCGTTTTTCCTTCCTCACTGACTATACTCTTGATAATCTTTTGCGCCGTTTAAAACTGTTTTATTAAACTGTAAATAAACATGTGAATTTTGATACAACAAGCATCCACAGTGTGGTTATAATCTATTGTTTTTTCCATAAGCTAAATTTGTTAAACTTTTGGGTATTGCCCACTTTTGAATATATCTCTCCCATTGTTTTGCTTGAATCAATGTATGCAGATTTAATCGCATGACTAAAAAACAAACGATATTCGTATAAGTTTTTGTTTAAATCATAGTCAAGAACCACCATTTTTATATCACCCTTCTGCAACGCCATCTCCAACCTCATCAACCATCCGCCACATCCTGCTTGGCAACCTCAACTTTTAAGTCAATGACCCCATCTATGCCAACTCCACCGCCCTCCTGAAGAAGCTCAACAACATTGGCCTTAACCAATTGGCCACTAAACCCGCGCACAAAGCCGGACCCACACTCAACACCATCTTTACTGCCTTCGACAGAATCAAACTCACCCACATCACACAACTTACCTGGATTGACCACACCATCGTCCACTTTACTATTTCCAGCGTCCATCACCTCACAGCCAAGTGCCACAGCGCCTCCCACTGCAGCTGGGGCAAAGTAACCGAGGAGCTCTGGACACAAGCCTTAAGCACCACACAACCCGAAACCGCAGCGGACCTTGACCACGCTGCCCAGAACTTCTCCGCCTATATTAATAAATACACTGACAAAGTTGCCCTGATAAAACCCGCGGACACCAACAAAACCTCGAAACAAACCAACTGGTAAACCCCAGAGCTCAGATCCACCAAGCACAACTACTACCAACTCGAGAAACGCTGACACACCACCTAGGACCCCTCGGACAGAGCCACCCACAATGCAGCCTTCAGCAACTACCACCTGCGCATCAAATGAGCCACACAAGTGAACTCTTCTATATGCTGATGACATTATATTACTTAGCCAGACAAAAATAAGCCTGCAGACACTTATAGATCGACTCTGTATACTCCGCATCAAATGGGATGACGGTTAACCAAAAGAACATTTTGGACTATGGAAGTGAGCAAAAAAATGTTTTTTAGGAAAAAAACTATCGGAGAAAATAACAACAACAGTATATAGATACTTGGGAGTACTTTTTGATGACTGGGCTACTTTTAAACAACATAAGAAGAACCTGAGGAGGAATGCTATCTCCCTAACCTAGGCGTTCAGGATCCTTTAAAGTAGTCTCAGCTATACAGCACTACTGAAAGTGATTTCAGCCAGATTCATACCAACCATCACATGCGGTATTGAAGTTCTTTGTGTAGGTGCGCTGTTCTCTTAAATTGAATGACCTTCAAAGTATTTAGATCTCTGTTCCACCAACCCTTGAAAATATTACAAGCCCAGATAAGATTGGAGTTTTGACTTATAAATCAAATAATAGCAATGAAGGGGACATAAGTGAAAACCTGGAACAGAATAAGAAACGCCTCGGAAAATAACCTAGGCCAAGCTTTGTGGCAGGAGATGCAGAGGAACGAAAAAACTCCTGCCCATATCCATTTAAATGCAGCAAAAAAAGAACTGGGGATTCAATCATTCTGGGCAAATTCCCTGCAGCCTACCGTTTAAAAAAAATGATCAATAAGACAGTAAAGGCAGTATCTGTTTTAAATGATGAAGAGAAATTTACCAGCAGAGCCCATGCCTGGTCTGTGATCAATGAATACAAAACTCAAACATATTTAGAAGCTGGCTGGTCAAGAAAATTGAACATTTTGGCAGAATTGCAGGTGAAGAAAATTAGTTCAATACAATATCTATAAAAACACTCTGTAGAGTGTGTAACAAAGGGAAGGAGAACATTATACACATCATACATTATACACATTACATTACTGACAAACGAAAAAAGAAAAATGCTGAAATCATTTTTTAATGAGCAGTAAATCCGCACTTGTAGGCAGGCTGTCATTGCAAGTCTAAGATCTATAGAGCCAATGATCAACTGTCGCCATATGAAAAAACGAATTAATACAGCTGAACTTTGGCCTGCACATGAGTTTGTATAAAATAAGTGAAGTTTATTCTGTAATATTTTGATTCGTCAAAACCTCATGTCTTATTTCCATTGCTAATATCATTGCACTTTTAAAACAGCACATATGCACTTTAGGGATACAAAATACCGCCAGGGATCAGGAACAGCCAGAAATCAATCAATCAAAGACATTTGTAGAGCGCACTACTTACCCGGAGGGTCTCAAGGCGCTTGGGGGGGGGGGGAGGGGGGGGAGGGGGCTGCTACTGCTCGAACAGCCAGGTCTTGAGCTTCTTCCTGAAGGAGAGGTGGTCTTGGGTCAGGCGAAGGTCGGTCTGGAGGGAGTTCCAGGTCTTGGCGGCCAGGTAGGAGAAGGACCTTCCTCCTGTTGTCGTTCTTCGGATGCAGGGGACGGCGGCGAGGGCGTGGTGACTGGCTGATCGGAGATGGCGTTTGGGAGCGTAGAAGTTGATGCGGTTGTTGAGGTAGCTCGGGCCTTGATCGTGTAGGGCTTTGTGTGCGTGGGTGAGGAGACGGAAGGTGATTCTTTTGTTGACGGGGAGCCAATGCAGGTCTCTCAGATGTCCGGAGATGTGGCTGTGTCGTGGGATGTCGAGGATGAGTCTGGCTGAGGGGTTCTGGATCCGCTGGAGTCTCTTCTGGAGCTTGGCGGTGGTTCCGGCGTAGAGGGCGTTGCCGTAGTCCAGTCGGCTGGTGACGAGGGCCTGAGTGACCGTCTTCCTGGTCTTGGTGGGGATCCACCGGAAGATCTTCCGTAGCATGCGCAGGATGTTGAAGCACGACGAGGAGACGGCGTTGACTTGTCTGGTCATGGAGAGGGAGGAGTCCAGGATGAAGCCCAGGTTGCGTGCGTGGTCTGTCGGTTTGGGTGCGGTGCCCAGGGCCGGGGCCACCAGGAGTCGTCCCAGGCGGAGGGCGAGGAGCCCAGGATGAGGACTTCCGTCTTGTCTGAGTTCAGTTTCAGGCGGCTGGTCGTCATCCACTCGGCTACGTCTTTCATCCCTTCGTGAAGGTCGGCTCTGGCGGCGGCGGGGTCGTTGGTCAGGGAGAGGATCAGGTGGGTGTCGTCAGCGTAGGAGATGATGTTGAGGTTGTGTTGGTGTGCGATGGCCGCGAGGGGGCTCATGTAGACGTTGAAGAGGGTGGGGCTCAGCGAGGATCCTTGAGGGACGCCGCAGATGACTTTGGTGGCCTCTGACTTGTACGGTGGTAGACGGACTCTCTGTGTTCTTCCGTCAAGGAAGGAGATGATCCATTCCAGTGCCTTCTCCTGGATTCCGACGTTGCTGAGGCGCTGCACTAGGGTGCGGTGGCAGACAGTGTTGAATGCCGCGGAGAGGTCTAGGAGGATGAGGGCCGCTGTTTCTCCGTTGTCCATCAGGGCTCGGATGCCATCGGTGGCAGCGATGAGGGCGGTCTCGGTGCTGTGGTTGGCTCGGAAGCCAGACTGTGAGGGGTCGAGGGATCCATTCGTCTCAAGGAAGGCGGCCAGCTGTTTGTTGACGGTCTTCTCAATGACTTTGGCTGGAAAAGGGAGGAGCGAGATGGGGCGGTAATTCTTGAGTTCGGTGGGGTCCGCTGTAGGTTTCTTGAGTAGGGCGCTGAGTTCGGCGTGCTTCCAGCTCTCCAGGAAGGTGGCGGTGTCGAAGGAGGTGTTGATGATGTCCCGCAGGTGGGGTGCGATGACAGCGTCGGCCTTGTTGAAGACGTGGTGAGGGCAGGGGTCGGTTGGAGATCCGGAGTGGATGGAGTTCATCATGCGGACGGTGTCTTCGGTGCTGATCGGAGTCCAGGCTCGGAGGGTGGTGGTGGGGGGCGGTGGTTCGGTCGTGGCGTGCGTTGGTTGAGTGCTGAAGCTGTTGTGTATGTCCGCGATCTTGTTGTGGAAGTAGGAGGCGAGGGAGTTGCAGAGGTCTTGCGATGGGGTGATGTCATAGTTTCCGGCGTTGGGGTTGGAGAGCTCTTTCACGATGTTGAAGAGTTCCTTGCAGTTGTGTGCGTTGTTGTCCAGCCGGTCCTTGAATGCAGTTTTCTTGGTGGCGCAGATCAGTTGGTGGTGCTTCCGGGTGGCAAGCTTGAGGGTGGTCATGTTGTCCGGTGTTGGTTCCCTTCTCCAGGCTTTCTCGAGGAAAGAAAGATCTCATCTCTGATATGTAATGCTGTTCATGTTTTACAAACAGTATATACTTTTATAAATGCCTCCTTCTTTTTATCATTTAAAAAACATTTTTAATGAAATATGTTTGATGTATAATCTTTTTTAATTCATTGATGTACCATAACATAACATAAAGTGTATTTGTAAAGCGCACAATTACCCGTAGGTGTCTTGGCGCTGAATAACAGATGTTTATTGTTACCCAACTCAATGGTGCTTATTTTATCGACCTCAGATGGATGAAAGGCTGAGTAGACCCACTGGGATTTGAACCTGTGACCATGAGGTCGAACACAGGCCCCTGAAGTGGCTGCTTTAGTACACTGAGCCACCAGATGCAGCAGTGTATGCTATGGTTTAAAATAACAATGCATAAATAAATAAACTGAAACACACAAGGGAATTCCTCCAAATTGTCAAGGGATACTCCAACCCAACAGTCACAGAGAACACCATCCGCCCCTCCCAAGTACTTTGAGACATCCTCTCATATTACTTCCACAGCAAGATTGCCACTATCTACAACAACTTTGCACACAACCTCCCTTGATCGGCCACAACAACCTCAAGCAACCATTGAACACCAGCTGAAATATAACCACCTGGTCCTCGCTCAACACCCAGACCACCACAGCCATCATGTCGTCTATTCACTCCAGGGCTCCCAGCGACCCCTGCCTGCACCGTCTCTTCAACCTCAGAGCCAACCCATTCAGCTCTGACCCTCAACACTTGCATCTCCACAGCAACCTTCCCAGACAAATTGAAACACACATAGGTCTGACCCCTCCTGAAAAAGCCCTCAGTCAACACCAGCGACCTCAAAAACGACAGACCTCTCACCCTGCTCCCCTACTTGCCCAAAGTACTTGAGAAAGCCATCAACCGACAGCTCACTGAATACCTGGAACGAAATCACTTACTCAACGCCTCACAATCCGAATTCCGCGCCAACCACCGCACTGAGACCACACTAATCACTGCCACAGACAAGATCAGAACTCTCCTCGACAGCAGAGAAACTGTGGCTCTAAAGTTATTTTGACACTGTCTCGCACCACACCTGCATTGACAGACTCCACATCTTTGGCATACAGCAGAATACCCTAAAGTGGATCGCTTCCTTCATCTCAGGACGCTCATAGAGTATTGGTCTACCTCACTTCACCTCCGCACCCAGGAACATCATCTGCAACATACCCCATGGTTCATCCCTCAGCCCCCACCTTATGCAACATCTACATGACCCCCTCGCAGACATCGTCATATCCCACAGATTCAACATAATCTCCTACACTGATGACACTCAACTAATCTTCTCATTTACTGAGGACACCTCCAACGCCGGAAGAGACACCTCCATATGGGACCAACACCCACAGCAACAGACCATGCACACAACCTCAGCATAATACTCGACAGTCAACTAACAATGAAACAACAAATCTGCGCAGTCGCCTCCTCCTGCTTTCACACTGTCTGCATGCTCTGCCAACTCTTCAGATGGATCCTCATCAACATCAAAAGGACCATCATGCAGATCCTCTTCGACAGTCCCCTCGACTATAGCAACTCTCTCCATGCTGGAATCTGCTTCCAGTTCCCCAAAAGACTCCAGACCGTACAAAACACTGCAGCCAGACTCATCCTGGACCTCCCCTAATGGACTGCATCACCCCTCACCTCAGAAACCTCCACATCCTCATTCAGAAGAGATGTCAATTCAAGATCCTCACGCACGCATACAGAGCCCTATATGATCCAGGACCATCATACCTCAGCCATCGTCTGAACTTCCACCTGTGCTCCACCTCACTTGCCCTCACATCCCCCCCCATATCGGTTGTCGCAGTGGCCGCTCCTTCTCCTTCATCGTGGCCAGTTATTGAGTGGCCCCTTTACCTACTTGACTGTATTCCTGATATTTAGATGTGTTAGGAAGTGTTTTACCTCTGGGAAACATTGCCTCATAAAGTTGAGGTTTAGCACTGTCTTTGATTTATCAATCCTTGAGCGTTTTATTGAGGTAAATTTCTGGGTGTATAGAAATTTCTAGGGACTCCGTGCCCATAGTACAAAAGCGAGCAGGTTCTGTCCTTCAGAGCTGCTCTCAGGTCATAGACAGCAGATCCAGTCTCCTTATGTTCTTCCTCAGCAGTGTTGTGAAATGAGTGACTGGAGATGTCAAATGTATGCCTGGTACGTGCTAGTGGGTTGGAATGATTCCTGGGCACACCCTACCCAATGGGGTAAATGTTCTCTGGCCCAACCCTACCCATTTTGGGCACTTCCAAGATGGCAAAAGTCTTCAGCCACACTAAAATTGTTCTCTGAGGGCTAGGGTTGTGTGTGTAGGGAGTGCACTGTGGTTATTCTTCTGTCCTCCCGCATCAAACACTAATATTCAGTTTGAAACAGCCACTGTAACCCCAATAAACCCAGAGACAGATGTCTGCTGGTGAAAAAGCAGGGGTTTTCAGGTTACCAGACAGTGGATATAAAATAACTGCTTTGGCATCCGGTTTCTCCTTTCCATTGAGCCCCCAATGCCATATATAAAACCCAGAGACAGAAGTCTGGTAGGGCAAAAGCATGGATTTCGGGCAAACAGCAGTGGATACACAAGAATTGTCTTGGCATTCTCTAACCTTTCAAGTGTGCCCAAGTGTTCAATGTAAGCCCAGCATATGGATTTGACACTTTAGTATCTGTCAGGATCGCATCCCACCTCACTTACCTCGTCCGAATCCCGGAAGCCCGAGACGCTCTGAAGATGCCGGGACAGTCGCTCTCCTTCACCCGCACCTTTCGACCGGCAGAGCGCGGAGCGTCATCACAGTGCGTCGGACTTCATTTCCCAGCAGGCCAGGCGCGGAGCATGCGAAGGCCGGTCCGGGTTTAAAGGGCAGATGTAAACCAGGAACAGAGTCGGATATTGCCAAACGCTAACAGTGCTAGTCTACCCCTGGGAGAAGCGCGAGGCTGGCGCTTGTCTCCCTTACGCCTAGGACAACATTGTGCTTTATCAGAGGTTCTCGAAACCCGGAGAGGAAGCGGAGCCTTCGTTCATGCCGAGTGGAACCTCGGAACCTGTCAGTTGCATGGGGGAGTCTATGGAAGAGTGACATAACCAAGCAACCACCATAGACCCGTTTTTAGGAGTATTAGCAATGAATTACCGCGTGTGTTGTTACTCAGCAGATAGACATCCCTGCCTCAGCAAGCGGAACTCGAGCAGCATTGTCTGCCACTGATTTGCACAGTGCCCTCCGTTGGTGGGCATACCAGGACGGGTGCTCTTGTGGAGGACGGTGGGTCCCAAAGTTCGCTCGGCATTGTCGGCCGAGGGGGTTCCGCAAGGAATTGCTTGATGGTGAAGGGTATCGTTGACTTTCAGTTCTTTATGTCTTCTTGTGAAAGTAACCTTTATTTCTTTATGCATTAAACAGCTTAACTCTAGCTTGTTGTTGACTGCATTACTCCTTGCTGTACCACGTTGTTCAAGGATGGGCGAACAATCCCTTTACTTAGTCTCGCTCTAACAGGGACCCCCCATAGGCAATATTGGTCTTAGGGCACTGTCGTTCTCCTTTCGGGCCAGGTCTTACTGTGGCAAGCCAATCCCAAATACCTAGAACTTAACAGTATAAAAAAGGATGCCCTCAGTCCCCACCATACAAATTCGGTGTAGTCCAGAGGAGCCATCTCTGCCCATTTAGGTTCGCCTATTTTTTGCATTTCACTCCTAATCAAGGCTAATTTGTATTTGGGGCCCTGCAGAGGCTTATGTTAGTTAGATTTCTGACAGTTAGGGCAGGTAAAGAGTTACTTTCCATAAGTAACTTTTTCTTAACATTCATTACAACTTCGATTTCACCTTTCCCGAGAAATAGTACTAGTATTTAAACTGTAATCTGGTGTTCTACATAGGACAGCTAGGCATGTCACATTGAAGATTTTCTGGGAACTCGTCACTGTAAGGACATGTTAACATTACATTTCTACATGTCTGACTTTTAAATACTATGCACACTGCCTTTTGGGCTACAATGCCTACATAGGCATGACTTACTACATTTTAAATGTACATTTTTAACTTGCAAAAAGGGTTTATTTTAACAGGCCTCAGTGCATGTTCTTCACTGTTACAGTCAGGCCATAGTGATAGTGCTGAAACCATGTTTGTACTGCCACACTAGCAGATGCTGCTCCACTACTGGCATTTAAAATCTAGGCCGCTGGTACACCTTGTACCATAGATTAGGGATTTGTAGGTGAATTAAATATATCAGTTCGGAATATGCCAATTCGGCTATGTTAGAAGGGGATGCACAGGCACTTTAGTACTGGAAAGCAGAGGTAAAGGGCACACATTTCTAAAGGCAGCAAAAATATAGGGCCAGCAAAAGATGAAAATTCTGGGGTGGCCACGCAGAAATGGCAGATTTTGTACAGTAAGTATTATTTTTATACCAGTCGGTTATTCATTGAACATGTCTTCATAACTACTGTAAATTGTTTCTTTCTCCTGAAGCCACTGTAAAATGTACTTCCCTTCATACCAGCAGTTCATAGGAAAACTATTGTCCAAGCCACTGTTGTTGCTTGACTGGACTACGGAAAATTGATCTCTCATGGCCTCCCAAAAAAGCAAATCCCTTGGGTACAGATGATTTAAAGTGCTGCAGCCCACCTCCTTCTCTGAATCAAAAGTATGACCCAATTTTATTTACATTGGCTTCCTTTAGAAAAACTATTTTTTTCAAACCTTTGCACTTCTGCCAGCAATCCGGCAACCACCTATTTGCAAGAAATCTTTAAGTAATATAACCTGATTCACAGACTCGACTCTGCCTCTGCACATTTTCTCTATATTCCTCCTGCAAAGTAATCCATGTTCAGTGGCCGCTCTTTTGGCATTCTTGCGGACATAGTCTGGAATTCACTCCAGTTTTCCTTGTGTTCTGTCATGTACCACTCAGAATTTATGAAATACCTGTTCAATCTCTAATTTCTCTGGTCCTTATATAACACTGCGGCTACAATCTTAGCGCCAGGACACTCAGAAGGTAACAGGGCTTGTTACAAAAATGGCAATCAAACAATCAATTCAAAAGTTATATCAAAGGTAATAGGCTTTAATTATTGCAAGTAGTAAAGTGTTTTACTTTGTGGACTCTGACAAATGCAATGAAAAGTGTTTTCGATTGTGAACATTCTGATCAATGCAATAGGAAGGAGTTTTACATTATAAACTCCAAGTCAAACACCGTAGGCAGAGGCTTTATATTGCACGGTGTCACGGAAAGCGGGCGTTTTCGGAAGGGCGTCCTCCACGGAAGAGTTGTGTTCTCGGGGTACCCTCCTGCCGGACACCAGTTCGGGTTCGTAATTTACATGAACTCGTGAATGTGTTCCAGAATCCTTGGGATCAGCCTCAACACGTAACGAGAAGGGCACGGATCTAAACTGACCGGCTCATATCTCCGGGCCCATTAAACCGAATTACGGTAGGGCCAGAAGTGAAATAAAAGGCGACATTCCTGACGAAGACCGGGGTGACCGTTTCGGCACAATCAATCGGTCGAAACATGTTGACCACAGCAGTATCTGGAGGGAAATCTTGAAAGATCTTTAATTCTCAAACAAGATATCTCCCATCCTGTTTTCTTACCTTTTAATCCTGATGTGGGTACCAATTAATGTTAAATAAAGTATATTTTCTTGTTTGCACCCTAATTCAGTTTTAAGCACTTCCCATTAACTGCACTTTTGTCGCACTACTTGTTTCAGTCACTGGGTGATTTGCCCAGTCTTCACCACATTATATGTTACGTGTTCGTCTGTGTTTTATGGTCATACGTTGTGTTGTGCGGAATTTATTATTTTTCCCCTCCCTTATGCTCCGCCCTGAGTGTGGCTACACCAGGGCATATTGTAAGCAGGCCCTATGATGAAGCATGTCACATACTTCGGTATGTGAGTGGGGGCAGTTTTTTCCAATTGATGGATTTGCCTAAGTTCGTCTTGTGGTTTTTATTTTGTACTCTGCACCCCTTGCGTGTCCTTTATATTGTGAACCTACTAACAAATGGAACAAGAACTTCTTTCACATTGGGAATTTGGCTAAATGCAATAGGAAGTAGTTTTACATTGTGAACTCCATGACAGCCACAGTAGGAAGAGGCTTTATATTTTGAAATGTTTGACATACACAATAAGAATGGGTTTTACATGATCAACCTTAAGGCATATGCAATAGGAATGGATTTAGGTCCGGCCACAGTCAATGCTTGAGGTCTGAGAAATGGAGTTAATGATCATGTGATGTATACTTTGGGGCTACCTAAATTGTTTAACGGGTCACTCTATGCGGACATGACATGGCCATGATTATGTTCAAGTTATAGCTTGTATTATTGAATATCAAATGCAGTAACAAAAAGCAGCAAGCCTCTCATTTTACAATGAGAACGACTTGGCAAAGTATGCAGATTTAAATTAATTTTCTTATAGGCCCATGTAGGTCCATTTTAGATTTTTTTTGATGAAAGCCTCCTGGTATACAAATTGTCACAAATTGCCTCAGAGGGAAAAGGAGCGGGCTACATTTACAGGTTTAAGTGCCCTCTGTGATATTGCTTTAGGGTTCATGATCTGCACCCAAGTTAATCTGCAAGGCGCCTACTGGAGGGGTTCCAATTTAAAATCCCACTTGAAATCTAACAAACATTTTGATTATAGTATTTAGTTTTAAGTACAATGACGTCTTTCTCCTTTTTAAAGACAAAGTTTTGATTGGACATTCATTTATTGTGTGCTATTTTTGTGTGTTGCTTAATTTCGACTTTCTAGTTCACATCTGGTCCACGAGTCAGCCCTGGACTGCTCTGCGTTAATAGCCTGAGAGTCAGGTTTTATATTGTGAATACTCTAGAAAGTAGGTTTACATTGTGAACTCTCTGAGAAATACAGATTTGAATATAATATTGGAGGAGGCAGGAGATACTCATTTGTTTCTCTGTGTTATTTAAAACAGGAACAGAAGGTGCAGTTGAACATGTCAGCGAAAGAGGACAATCTAAAGCAGCTGAGTGAGGTTGAAAAATGCTATGCAACCTTTACAAGGCAATTTGGAATGGTGGAAGCAGTTCAAGAGAAGTTAGAACAGAATGGTAATGTGTAGTTGTGTGTAATGTGTAAAAGTCAGAACATAGCCTGCCCTTTTCGGTTACCATCGACGCAGCAGTAAAATATTAGTTCTTGAATTTCAAGTTTTAATACATTTGTCGAATGGTTTGTCGTGCGTGTGCTAATAATAAGAATGGGATTGAAACAGGTTATGAAGGCAATACTATTTGGTAGGCCAATCGCTGTTGATGTAGCACAGAGGAGAGATGAGACAAACATACTGAGACAAAATAGCAGTTGGCTCCTCAGCACCGCAGACCACCTCCATAATATGAAATGTGTGCCTGGTTAGGTATAAGCTACTGTTGATGCATAGATCTTCAGTCAAGTCTTAGGCAGCAGCACAGAAGGACAGAGAAGGGTTGGGATAAATCAAAGAAACGCTTGAACCTCACTACTCTGTGTCACTTGCATAGCACTTATGGAATGTTTTGCCTGCTACTGTTGTAGCAAGACTGTCTTAGACAGTCTTAACAAAAGAAGAGAAGGAGGGCAGTAATTAATCTTTTGACTCCAAACAGAGGTCTGCTCCTCAACGCTCCTACCCTGTCCTGGTATTTCAAACGTGATAATGTTTCATTTGCTATTGTTAGCAAGTTGGTAAAAGGAGTCATATTAGACCAAAAAGTTGCCAGCTCCTTGACACTCCTGGGCCATCTTAACAAATTCCTAACACATTGCTGTCTTGAATGTACCTGATGAACACAAAGTAGACTGTTTTTGAGCAGGAAAGACAGCAGGAGTATACAATACAATACTTTGTTGAATCAATTTTGCACATCATGTTTTAAATGCACCCCTATGTCTTTTCGGTTTACCGGATATATCAGGGGCCTGCTTAATTTTCTAATTGAATAGAGGCATTATGCTGAATGATAGTATATCTGGGAACCTGCAAGTTTTGTACAGACTTCCTAATTTATGAAGACAATTTATTCTGAAATACTGGGTCCGGTATTCAGACAGAATATTGAGTTGGAAATGTTGACTTACACAAATATCGAGTTGGAAATATAGTGATATAGTGACACAGAAATATCGACAGCAAGAATATCGTGGTCAAGAATATCGAATTTAAGGTAAGAAATATAGGGGCCCATTAGCATGGCGGTCGGAAAACCACCCCGCCGCCATGGTAGCGGAAAACAACCGCCCGCCGGTACCGCAGCAACACCGGCGGTATAATTAGGATCATCTGCCAAAAAAATGACCGCGGCGGAACAAGGCAAAGAAAAAATGCCCTTAGAGGGCGGAGAAAGAAAAAAATGTCTGCGGTGGTCGGATTCGCAACGGAAAATCACCAAACCGCCGCCAGGACAGCAGAGACACGGCACGGAAAATTAAGATATTCCCGATGTGACCGCGGTACGTTCCGCTGTTTCTGAGCGCTGCGGTTGCAAACAGTGATGAATGGGAGAGCCGGCAGAAGAACTGCATCATAGTCACCGCTGCAGACGCTCCGTGACAAATATGGCAGTCGACAGAAAAAACTCACAACGAGGCCACAAAGTGCACACAGCAAACTAGCCATGCACTCAAAAACACATAACACACCCCAATGACACAACCTCATGGCAACTACAGAAATACAAATCCCAGGACAACCCACACTACACACCTGACAGCAATACCCCATTTGGACACACCCACATTGCTGAGTATAAAAGGGCCCAACCCTTGAGGACAAAGGACAGGCAAATCAACACACCATCACTACTCACACCACACACAGCACCACCACCACTTCCACACCTGCACCTCTAACCCATTTGAACATCACACACCATACACATCACCCCCACCCCCACCACTTACTCCCCTGCACCTATAACCCCTTTGCACATCACACACCATGGCAACACAGAAAATGCCCAAATTCACAGAGAATTAATTTACAGTCATGGTAGATGAGATAATCAGAGTAGAACCACAACTGTTTGGGAACCTGGACCAAAAGACACGATTTGCCACAAGAGCACAAATGTGGGCAAGGATAGTCAACAAGGTCAATGCAGAAGGGACCACCCCGAGCAATAGACAGGAAATCATGAAGCAGTGGCATGACCTGAAGAGTGTTGTCAAAAAGAAGAGGAACAAGAACCGCGAGCTGGCTCAGATGACTCGCAGTGGCCCTCCCATTCCACAAAGAACATTCACTGCATGGGAGGAGAAGGTGCTTGCCATACTGCATCCAGAGAGTTTCACTGGAATTGCTGGGGGAGTGCAGGCTGGTAAGTACAAACAAATGTAGACCATTACAAAGCTATGTACTGTTCAGCACAACTACAAAGCTACATCTCAGAGGCCCAGGTATATCCATATGCACCACAATATCCAACACATGTTCCACAGATGTAGCATTCACTCCATCTGAATCACCCCAAAGGTAGCCAACTTTTTCAGGGTTGTATTTGTCCAGGCAAACAGCACTACAACTCCCACCATGCCCACAGTCCCACCCCTGAGCAGGATGGATCACTCCACACCAACCCAGAAGCAGTTGGCAGCCAATGTGCGGTTCACCCTCACTTAACAGGTAGGTAGCCATCTTAACAATGAGGGCTGTTTGAGGGTGGGAGGCCTGCACAATAACTGCCAGGCCCCCTGTCCCACCCCGAGGAGGATGTAGCACTCCCTCCCCACCGAGAAGCATGTTGCAGCCATTACATTAACCTCATCAAACTAACAGATAGGTAGCCATCTTCACAGGGAGGGCTGTTTGTGGGTATGAAGACTGCATTACAACTCCTACCAGGCCCCCTGTCCAACCCCTAAGATGGATGGAACACTCCACACTCAGAAGCAGTTGGAAGCCATTGTTTCACTACAAACAAACTAACAGTTAGGTAGCCATCTTCAAAGGGAGGGGTGTATGTGGGTGGGAAAACTGCACTACAACTCCCACCATGCCTCCTTGTTCCCCAGCTCATCAAGATGGAGCACTCCCTCCCACCCAGATGCATGTGGCAGCCATTGCATTGTTCACTTCAAACTAAGAGGTAGGTAGCCATTTACCAATGTTATTCTGTTTGTGGGTGGGAGGCCTGCATTACTTCTCCCACCATGCACCCTTGTTCCCCAGCTCATCAAGATGGAGCACTCCCTCCCACCCAGATGCATGTGGCAGCCATTACATTGTACAGTTACAAATAACAGGTAGGTAGCCATCTCAACAGTGAGGGCGGTTTGAGGGTGGGAGGCCTGCACAATAACTCCCACCAGGCCCCATGTCCCAAACCTGAGCAGGATGGAGCACTCCCCCCCAAAAGCAGTTGGAAGTCATTGTATAACTACAAAAAAACTAATGGCTAGGTAGCCATCTTCACAGGGAGGGGTATATGTGGGTGGGAAGACTGCACTACAATTCCCACCAGACCCCTGTCACACACTTGAGCAGGATGGAGCACCCCCCCCAGAAGCAGTTGGAAGCCATTGTATAACTACAAACAAACACGTAGGTAGGCATATTCACAGGGAGGGGTGTATGTGGGTGGGAAGACTGCACTACTACTCCCACCATGCCCCCTTCTTCCCCAGCTCATCAAGATAGAGCACTCCCTCCCAGATGCGTTACATTGTACAGTTACAAATAAAAAGTAGATAGCTATCTCAATAGGGAGCCTTTTTGAGGGTGGGAGGCCTGCAAAACAACTCCCACCAGGCCCCCTGTCCCACCCCGACCAGGCTATAGCACTCCCTCCCCACCCAAAACATGTGGCAGCCATTACATTACCCTCATCAAACTAACAGGTAGGTAGACATATTACGCCCTCTTATCCCACCCCTGATCAGTATAGAAGCCTCCACCACACACACACACAGAGATTTGCCACAAATCCAACCCAAATGTGAAAACAGAACAGGTTCACCTCATTGCACTCCCTCTGCCACCCCATCCACCCCCAGCGCGACCTGCCCTGTTAGCCACTCGCAAGCCATGCTAGCCACCACAACTCTGTAGTGAAGTTTTGCATGAACATCTTCCTTTACCTCCAAATATGCAAGCAGCTGACAAACTGTGATTGTTTTAGTAACATTACCGTAACTTTTAGGTCGAGCCCCATTGCTTTCTCTTCTGCCCCGGCTCTCCCTAAGTCCGTGTCTGTCTCCACCATGTTGCTTTTAAGTTACACACACCCTCCCTCCTAAAAAAACAAACAGTAATTGCGCGTTATTGATCCACATCAGATCGGTAGCTACAAAGGAAAAACAAGACGCTTGCGTCATTTTACAGATCGTTTATTTTGTATTTTTAGGTCTCACCAGCAGGCAGTATACATGCGCTGTCAATATGGCGATGATCTTTTGTGTCTAAAAAAATACTCTAAAAAGGGGCGTTTATCCAACTCACTGCTTCAATTCATTGGCATCCTTATCACTCTTCTCTGCTGCCTTCTAATTCAGCAGAATATGCTAGCCATTACGAGGGCATGAACCAAGTACAGATTAATTAATGGTAATTAATGTCCATCCGCCGCTTGTGCTGTGATATAAGTACTATTTCTTCTTTTTTGTTCAATTTTTCATTGCGCGAACCCGACCCAAATGTATCAGCACTTAACATGAGCACCAGTTACATTCTGCAACTTCGCATGCTTCATATTTTTTAGGAAAGTGACAAGAAGTGATTTGCCTTAATCACAGGATGTTGAGAGACTCGAACCGGGTTCTGCAGTTCTGAGACCCACAGCTCTGCTCATAGCATCACATCCTTCCTCTCCCTCCTATCCAGTATCCTGCCTCCCTCGTTGCTTTGAACCATGCTGCGTAGCAGCTGAACTGCTTAACAACAAGGCGAAAGTAAAGGTGGACCAATCCAATCGATCTCTAATAGGAAAGACCTATTGGCTTTGTCAATGCTTGTTTCTGTTGGTTCTCTCTGTAGGTGAGATTCAATCAGAGGAACAAACTTTTATAGTGAGACTCATGGCTTATAAGAGCAGCTGCTGCTTCCTAACCCTCAGTCTATATCTATATCAGCCGACAGGCTAAAGTATTGGAGACCATGCAGAATAAGGGTCCAGTTGCTATAAAATCAGCATCGGACTTGAGGTCAGCTCTGGGAAACGAATTGGAGCCAGAAACAAACCAAGAAAGAGTCAGTCAATTTAAACTCAAATTATCCTTAGCAGAGGAACTTGATTTTTTATGACAGGACAGAAGAAAAAGCCCATGCCAGAGAAACAGTAAAACCAGCAGAGGGGTAATAAAAGACAGTGGAAAAGGAGAAAATCCAGCCGAAAATGTAAAAAGCAAGAAAATGACGAGTGTACGTTGGAGACGCAAATAGCTCAGATTCAACCAGATGCCAACACAATAACAAATTTGGCTCAAGTCGACTTAAATAAAGCAGAATTAAAACTTCTATCATTGGGACTGTCATTCTGCCCTGAAAGCAATTTCAACTACGCACAGACCAGAACTGACGTTTACAAATTCATACGTAAACTGAAGCTGAGAAAACATAATTTACTATAGGAAACACAACAACTGGGCAGGAAGGTAACATATATAATGATCGGGGACTTGCCGCTTGTTAGAATTGGGGGTCTCTGATTGGCGCAGGTAGGTACTTGTGCCAAGCAGGGACCCTCTCCTCTAGTCAGGGCAAGGGAATTACCCTCTTAAAGTAACCCATGCTCACCCTCTAGGCGGCGTGGCACGAGCAGTCAAGGCTAGTTCAGAGGCGATGTCAGTTAAGCATTTGTGACTACATACAGTAACCCAGTGACAACACTACAAATGGACACCACACAAGGTTTTGTATAAAAAAAGTGATACTTTATATAGAGTTACCACAAGACCAATAAACCACAAAAAGAATCCACAGTACTATCAAATTTCAAGAGTTTTGGTTAAAACTGTGTAAATCAAAGTTCTGTGAGAGTCGGTAGCCTTGTCCGGCTACAGCGTGCTGAAAGAACACAGTCTAACAAACCCAGCGGACCGCGGCAGTCCGGGCCCACTCAAATGTCGACAGACTGAAACACAGTACTTTTTCCTTGGGGCGGCCGGCACGGATGTGCGAGCCGGTTCCGGTGATCGTCGCGGTGCAGGAAAAGAAAGCATTGCAGGTCACGGTGTCCCTTCTGTCGCGGTGCAGGCTACGGCTAGTTGAAGGCGTCAGTGAGCTCAGAGCTTGCATTGTTCGGGGTGGATGTTGCTCATTGCGGTGCTTCCAGTTTTACGCTGCGTTGTTCGAGCCGGAGTTCAGGAGCTGGCATCAGTCAGTCCGGACAGCGGTGCGAGTCGGGCGGTGCATCGCGTAGTGTGCGAGGCGGTGTCTAACTCTGGTGCGGCGACAGGACTCGAAGTCAGCATGGGGATGGGGTGCGCGTCGGTCTTCGTGACCGAATTGAGCCCTTGGTAGTCCACACAGAACCGGAGTTCGAGTGTGTTTGGGTGTGGCACCCGGCACTGCAGCCTTCGGGACCAAGACCACTGGGCTGGCCCAAGGACTGCTGGAGGACTCAATCACCCCTTTTATCTTTGAGACCTCCTCTTTGATGCAAGCCCTTACCCTGTCAGTTACCTCGTAAGACTTGTGCTTCACAGGTAAGCTGTCTCCTGTATCCACATCATGGACGCACCAATCTGTGATACTAGGAACCAGGGAGAACAGATCAGAAAACTGTTCCAGCAACTGGCGGCAGTCATTCTGTTGCTCATGGGTCAGGGTGGAAGAGAGGTTAACACCATCCACTGACCCATTTCGCTCTGAGGCTGACAGGAGGTCAGGAAGACGCTCAGTCTCCTCTTCCATTCCAGCATCTGTCGCTAAGAGCATGCCCACTTCAGACCTCTCTAAGTGGGGCTTAAGGTGGTTGACATGCAGGACCCTCAAGGGGTTCCTGGGAGACCGCAAGTCCACCAAGTAGGTAACTGGACTATTGCGCTCCACAACCTCAAATGGTCCGGTCCACTTATCTTGGAGCACGCAGGGCTCCACTGGGGCCATGACCCACACTTTCTGGCCAGGTGGAAGCTCCACCAGAGTGGCATTCTGGTCGTACCACCGTTTCATCTCCTCCTGACTGGCTTCCAGTTTTGCCTCAGCGAATTGCCTGAAACACCTAGTCTGGTTCCTGAAGGCCAGCATGTAGCTATATACATCCTGAGGAGGTTTCCTGGGAGATTGCTCCCAGCCTTCCTTGACCAGACTCAGAGGTCCTCTGACTGGGTGTCCATAGAGAAGCTCAAAGGGACTGAACCCTAGCGATTTCTGTGGCACCTCCCGGTATGCAAACAACAGACATAATAGAGGACGTCCCACTTATGCCTCATGGATTCCTCATGACCCATAATCATGCCCTTCAGGGTTCAGTTGAACCTTTCAACCAACCCATTTCTTTGGGGGTGATAAGGAGTGGTGAACTTGTAGATTACCCCATACTCCTGCCACAGGGACTTCATATACTTAGAAATGAAGTTGGTGCCCCGGTCAGAAACAACCCCTCGAGGGAATCCTACTCGCGAGAAAATTCCCATCAGTGCTCGTCCATCACGGGGGCCGTCACTGTCCTCAGAGTTATGGCTTCCGGGTACCAGTGTCATGGTCCACGAAGACCAGGATGTACCTGTTGCCCATGGCTGTCTTGAGGTCCAGTGGCCCCACAATGTCAATCCCCACCCGCTCAAATGGGTTACTGACCACAGGGAATGGCTGGAGAGGAGCCTTCTGCTTCCTCTCACTCTTTCCACTTGCCTGGCCAGTCTGACAGGTCCTGCAATGAGTGTCTGAACTCTTGCGCATTTGGGGCCAATGAAAGTGGGTGACAAGCCTCTCAAAGGTCTTGTCCTGACCCAAATGTCCTGCCAATGGCACATCATGAGCCAGCTCCAGTAGGAAGGCTCTGAAGCGCTGGGGTACCACCAGCACACGGGCTGATCCAGGCTCAGCAACCTTAGGCTTGCTATACAATTGACCTTTCTCCCAGTAGATCCAATGTGACCCAGACTGATCACCTGCTGCCTGGCTTACAGCCTGTTGCTGCAAGCCCTCAAGAGAAGGGCATTCTCTCTGCTCCCTGCCGAATTTGTCCCTGGAGGGGCCTCCTTCTTGCTGCCAATGGGTCAGCTCAGGCAGTTCTCCCAGTTCAGCTACTTGTTCCCCAGTAGGCTCCAGGGCATCCCCCTCGCCTCCTGGGTTGTGGGAACTTCAAGGGCCGGTTTCCTGCACCCACTGCCACTTCTCTCCAAGGCAGGTTCCTGGGTCTCCCTCTCAGACTCCAGGTCCTCTTGAGCACCCCTACTGGCTGCCATTTGGGGATCTCTGGTTGGCGCAGGTAGGCACTTGTGCCAAGCAGGGACCCTCTCCTCTAGTCAGGGCAAGGGAATCACCCCCTTAAAATAACCCATGCTCACCCTCTAGGCAGCGTGGCACGAGCAGTCAAGGCTAGTACAGAGGCGATGTAAGTTAAGCATTTGTGACTACGTACAGTAACCCAGTGACAACACTACAAATGGACACCACACAAGGTTTTGTATCAAATAATGTTATACTTTATATAGAGTTACCACAAGACCAATAAACGACAAAAAGAATTTACAGTACTATCAAATTTCAAGAGTTCTGTTTAAAACGGTGTAAATCAAAGTTCTGTGCCAGTCGGTAGCCTTGTCCGGCTACAGCGTGCTGAAAGAAAACAGAGTCTAACAAATCCAGTGGACCGCGGCAGTCCGGGCCCACTCAAATGACGACAGAGTACCTTTTCCTTGGGGTGGCCGGCACGGATGTGCGAGCCGGTTCCGGTGATCGTCGCGGTGCACATAAAGCATCGCAGATCACGGTGTCCCTTCTGTCGCAGTGCAGGCTACGGCTCGTTGACAGCGTCGGTGAGCTCACAGCTTGCATTGTTCGGGGCGGACGTTGCTCTTTGCGGTGCTACCAGCTTTAGGGTGCGGCGTTCGAGCTGAAGTTCGGGAGGTGGCGTTGGTCAGTCCGGACAGCAGTGCGAGTCGGGCGGTGCGTCAAGAAGTGTGCGAGGTACTGCCTAACTCTGGTGCGGTCACAGGACTCGAAGTCAGCAGCATTGACCCTGTCAGTCAGAACAGTTCGATTCGGTGTAGTGAGGCGTTGCACGTTGCAGTGTACTACCCGTCGCGGTGCACGCTCATTGACGGCGTAGAGATGGAGTTGGTGAGCGCAGAGCTTGCATTGTTCGAGGCAGACTTTGCTCAGTACACCGGCCGGTCGTGAGAGTCGGTCACAGCTCCCTGCCACTGGCATAGTAGCAATTCACAAAGGCTGATGAAGTCCACTGGTCCTGGGACTTCGGTCAGGGGGCAAGCTCTCTTCCAAGCCCTTGGAGATCTTTTTAGCACAAGTTGAAAAGCAAAGTTAAAATCCACAAAGTCCTTTCTCCTTTCTAGGCAGCCAGGCAACACCTGCAGGCCAATCCCTCAAGCAGCACTTCAGCTTGGCAATAGTCTCTCCTCAGTTTCTTCAGTTCTTTCTCCTCAGCAGAGGTTTCTTCTTGTCAGTTCCAGGAGTGATCTAATTTCATGGGCTCAGGGTCCAAATTCGTATACCCCAAAATCCTTTGTTCTCTGAGGGGAGAAGGGCCTGTGCCCAGTTCAAGCCAGTTCTGAAGCACTATGTTTAGCAGACTTCTCCTTTCCTTACACAGCACAGGCAGGCACATCAGACGCCCCACAGAATGGGGGAGCCAGCATTGTGGAAGGCAAGTACAGGCCAGGAGCACTTTGTTGACAGTCTTCCTTCTCTTCTTTCAGTGTGCAGGGCAGAGACATCAGACACACCACAGGGGGTGGAGCCAGCATTGTAGAGGGAAGGCACAGCCCTATTCAGGTCCCAGGTGCAACTCCTCCCTCTCATCTTGGGTGCAGATCTCCCTATTCAGCACCGGGCAGCCCCAGCCTGTTTCCTGGAATTCCCCAGTCCTGTCACTCACAAACCCAGACAAGGAATAAACAACCTAGCAGAGGCAGGCCTGGACAGTTAGGCAAAAAAATACCTACTTTCTAAAAGTGGTATTTTCAAACACAGAATATTAAAACCAACTTTACTAAAAGATGTATATTATTATTCTGAGTTCAGGCATACTAAACTTGAGTTTTTACCATGTTCCCTGAGTCAGTTAGGATTATAAGAATGTAATAATCTAACTGCCCATTCTAGCCTATGGAGAACAGGTAGCCTTGCAATAGTGAAAAACGAAAATTCTGTAGTTCACTATTAGGACATGCTACACACACCAGAGCATGTTCTACCTTATTCTTACAATGCACCCTGACCTTGGGCCTACTATAGGGGTGTCTAATGTGAAGCAAAGGGAAGGTTTAGGGACTTACAAGTGGGTGCACTTGCCAAGTCGACATGGCAGTACTGGAATGCACACAGGCCTTGCAATGGCAGGCCTGAGACACACTTTACAAGCTGCTTCTGTGGGTGGCACAACCAGTGCTGCAAGCCCACCAGCAGCATTTGATTTACAAGCCCTGGGCACACATGGTGCACTGCACTAGGGGCTGACAGGTAAATCAAATAACCCAATCATGGAATCACCAATTATTACATCAATTTAACATAGGGAACACTTGCACTGTGGCACTGAATAGAAGTGGCACGGTTCCCAAAGCATATAACCAGCAAAATCATATCAAAACGGAGGAGGCAATCAGTCAAAATGGAAGGGAGACTCACGCCAATGATGCCAGGTCTAACACGTGTCCCCTCCAGCTGAAATGTGGGGAGAACTACCCTTCCCCTTGGGAGTTTTCTTCACTAAGGTGGAAAAATCTGGAGGGACCATCAGCGTTGGCGTGTTCTGTACCAGGGTGGTGTTTCATCGTAAAGTCCATACCCTGCAGGGAAATGGACCACCTCAACAACTTTGGGTTCTCACCCCTCATCTGCATCAGCCATCTGAGGGGCCTGTGGTTGGTCTGAAACAGGCAGTGAGTCCCAAACAAGTATGGTCTCAACTTCTTCAGTGCCCAGACCACTGCAAATTCCTCACGCTCAATTGCATTCCACCTCTGTTCCTGTGGAAGTAACCTCCTACTGATGAAGGGTACAGGTTGGTCAAGGCCCTCTTCATTAATCTGTGATAGAACAGCCCCCACACCATGCTCTGAAGCGTCTGCCTGAACAATGAATTATTTTGAGAAGTTGGGTGCTGTGCACATGGCAGTCTTCAGGGCGTCAAAAGCCTTCTGACAGGTGTCAGTCCAGTTCACTTTCTTAAGGCTGCTTCCTGGAAGTCAGCTCAGTCAAGGGTGCAACAATGTTGCCATACCCCTTGACAAACCTCCTGTAGTATCCCGTGAGTTCTAAAAAGGCTCTCATCTGTGTCTGAGTCTTTGGGGTCATGCCAGGATGGTATAAATCTTGGGTTGCAGGGGTGCCACCTGGCCGCTCCCTACCTAGTGACCCAAGTACACCACGGAACCCTGTCCGATCTGGAACTGTTAGGGTTTGTGCACAGCAAAGAGCATGTCCCCTCTCATTGCACTAGTGGTCTCTGTAATAGCTCTCTTTAAACATACTACTGAAAGCCTTTCTTGTTATCTCAGCCCCTCCCTAAGACTTCTGTGTATGTTGCTCAATGTTTCCACAAGTTTGGACATTGCTGTCTTGTTTGCACATTGGACCTTGCTTTTACCAAGGCTTATTTAGAAAACATTGTACCTTGCTTTTATCAAGGCTTATTTAGAATACTCCTCCTTAGTCCATGTGTTACTTCAACTCATTAGCATAATAACTAAAGATCCTCACACCTGCTTCTGAGAACCACACCCAGTTCTTCGAACCACACCCAGCCCTGTCTATAAAAGGCAGCGCCTGAGCTTCACCCAGTGCTTGTGCTCGTCTACCTCCCACTTACCTGAGAACAGATCCTTCGGCGCTGGCACTCCTGCTCTCTCAAGACCTTCATTGACCTCAACGGGCGCGGTTTCTGGCTCTTTCTTCTTCTGGTTTCCGGCTACGTCTTGCCTCAGCCCCTCTTCTGTCCACTGCAATCAACCTGCAAAAGAGAAAGAGGTCAAGGTTAGACTGATCAGTATCCCTTTTCAGCAACAAGTAAGTGCAAAACCTTTTATCACCTGAAAGAACTTTATCGGCGATTTCTGGATTCATGTAAAGACAATTTGGAACAAGATAGCTCCCACGAAATTTGTGGTTCAAATCCTTTGTTACAAGAATACTTTGTGGAACTTTGTGAAATAACCATTGTTTTACGTGGAACTTTGTTAAGAATCGAACAGAGGAAACCATTGACAGCAAGGCAAACAGTAAATCAAGGACTTGCACAAATTACCTGCTGTATTTTGATGTAAAGGTACAGTTTTTGTTTTATAAAACGTCTGGAAATGTGTGAAAAGTGAGTTTGCTATTAAGAATTTAGGCTTTAGTTATATTAAGGTGAATGTTAGACGTTGGTAATTCTGATAATGATATTTGTTTGATTTTACAGAAGTTTTACAGTAATAGAAAGCACATCCGAGAACAGTAACACATTCCAAACCTGGAAGCTTGAGACCAGGATCCAAGAGGTTCTTTTAGAAGAGAATCTCTAATTAGATTAAGGTTTAGTCAGGAACACATTTAGGGATAGGTTGCACTTATCTGTTCTTTGTTTATGTTTCATTAGGCACCAGTTTCTACAAAGTCAGAGAGGGCCGCAGATTTTAGCAGCTCTTCTACAGTGGAAATGCAAGAACGGTGTTGTCCCTCTTTTTTTATTTTATCCACTACCCCCCATCCCTTGAGCTTCTGGTTCTTAGTGCACTGTTTTAAAACTAGTGTGCTGGAACAAGCAGTTTCAGGGTGGGGTCGGACTGTTTTCAACCTCCATCAGAACTGAACAGAAACTCAGGTCAGCTGGGCTTTGACAGAAGCACAAGCCTTTAAAATATTCAGTTCACGCCGCCGTCTTGATAACCAATGCGCATAAGGGGCCATCCGCGCATGCGCATTTCTCGCGAGAAATGCGCTTGCATGGGCGGCCACGCATGCGCACTGGTTATCAAGACGACGAAATGAACGAGCAGAGGGAGCCCCGGGATGCAGCGGACAAGGTAAGTGCCTTTTATTTATTTTTCTTTGCCCATTTACTAAAATTAGGTATGTAGGGGAGGGGGGCATGCGGCGCGTAGTGAGGCTACGCTAAGTGCATAGGTGGGCGCCCACTTTGCAGACTTCGCGTAGCCCCACTACGCATACTACGCCCAGGGTTAAACACAACCCTATGCATATCGGTACAATTGCCCCTTCTTCAGGGGTTTTCTATGAAAACAAAACATAAAAATGAACAATTACATTTGCAGCACAGAGGGCATACATTAGAAATGTTAGTACACGCAAACTGTTGTCTCCCTATGTTGGTGCCACCATCACCAGAGTGAAAAAAACGTTGAGAAAATACACATATGCAACCACGGACTTACTTAGTTTCTAAGTAGATACTGCTGCCGGGTGTTTGGACACAAGAAAAAACACGCTTTCCATGCTTCAGAACCCAAAAGAAAAACTCAAGAATATAGCTAAAAGAATTGATCACATACCTTAGTCCAAAAAGTTCTTAAGTACCAAGGTAACTTCAACATGTTTTGAATCAAATGAGGACAATGATCTAAAAAAAAAACGAAGGATACAGAGTCAAGACCCAAACCAGCTCTGATGTTTTTTTTTAAATTTTTTTTTAGTCCTCATTTCACCATTGGCATCTGCAAATGAACACTTAAAACCCGATTCCATCCTGGGCGCCAAGGGCTGATGTTCTTGCTTTCACCTGGAGCCGGCCCGGCCTGCCCCTTTGTCCGAGGCATGGTGTAATCATAGGACCTTTTGGGGCCTTATACCAGCCTCATTTCTCTACCCCATATTATCAGTGGTTCCCAAACCGTGCTATTTACATTATGTGCCATACCAGATTCTAAATGTGCAATACCCAATGCTGCTCGCAGCCAGTTTTCATAGAGAGGCGGGCGAGCATCCTTCTATAACTTGGAGATCAGGCGATAAGAATTGAACTAAAAAATAAAGCCACTTGTGTCACCCTTAACCCACTTATAAGATCAGTAGCTAAACCAAACACAACTCTAACTATATTCACTTAGTTTAGCTTTAAAAATACTCTGCATAGTCTTCTCTACATTAGCCCAAAAAGGACCCAAGATAGGACAATCATAGAAGATGTGGATGTCATCAGCCTCAACTAGTCCACATCTAGGGCACAATGGGGAGGGGCTCACGAACTTCGCAATTTTTTTTGGCGTATAATAGAGCCTATTAATAACATAGAAGTGATTTTTCTTAAGAGAGGCAAACCTAACAAATGTATACAAAATTTGGAGAGATGTATCGTAAAGAGTAACTGAGGCATCCTCCAGCCTAGAGGAATTCTAGACTTGATGTAATGGGGGGGCCAGTAGTACCACCGCCTCGAACATATTTCTATACCAGAATCCTGCTTCTCTCTTCCTAGAGCCAGGGGATTGGAGAGCAAACTCCATGTCCCAATTACCGCCGATGTTCTCCTTCTCAGCTGAAAACCAGGAACAGAGTTAAATATATTTGAATCTGGAGAAAGAGTCCCCAATCTTTGATCTCAGCACCTCCCAGGGGAGGACCCCCTCTGATGTCATTAGGTCCGACCATACTGTTATACCTGCTCTCCTAATGGGAAGAGAAAGACTATCCCTAAGGCATATCGGTAGGCCCGGAGACTCCAAAATTGGAGCAAAGTAGGAGTAGTATTTTATACCCCATCTTCCTTTGACTCTATTCCATACTAAGAGAGCGAGTTTTAATACCTTGAGACGTACCTTTTTGTAGAATTGTGGCGCCCTAAACTTATACAGAAAGCCAGTACCACCCCCCTCTTGGTCAACCATTATATTTAAAATCTGCCCCCAGTTGGAATCGTCGGGGATGGTGAGGAGGCATCAGATATTTTTCAGCTAAAAGGAAAATGCATACCAAAGGACATCTGGAAGCGCATGTCTCCTCTTTAACAATTTTCTTTTTAGCTTTTTCCAGGATGAAACTGCCTATTTTACCCTGGATTTTCCCCAAGATTTTATCAGGAACAATCAGAGGTATCGCACTAAATAAGTATGTCAACTTAGGCGAAATTACCATCTTGACACAGTTGACGCGGCCATATATTGTCAGAGGGAGGTTCTGCCATCGCGAAAAAAAAGATGAGCAATGTCCTTAACTACCTTCTTTATGTTAGTCTGCGCTATACTATTAAGATCTTGTGTTATTATTATCCAAAGATACCTAAACTGACTGCTTCAAACTCCCTCCCAGTTATCAACCCACCAGCACATTACTTCGGTTTTGGAATTGTTGATCAGATAGCCAGAATACAAGCCAAAATCAGTCATTACCTCCTCCACTCTAGGGAACACCTCGGCCGGATTACTGGTGTAAACCAGCAAATCATCAGCATATAAGGCCAACTTACAGCTGTAGTCCTTAACTCTAAAGGGTGTGATCAGATCGTCGATCCTCAGCGCCTGCGCCAAAGGCTCGATATAAAGATCGAACAGGAGGGGCGAAATAGGGCACCCTTGCCTAGTTCCCCTTTTTATGTTAAAATGCGGTGTCAGGGAACCATTTAATAGTATCGCAGCAGATGCGCCCTCATAACACCCTCTCAAAGTTTGGATAAAAGTTGTGCTAAAACCCATAGTTCTTAGTACTTCCCATAGAAAGCCCCAGTTGACACAGTCGAAGGCCTTCGCAGCGTCATACGCAGCCACTGCCAAGGGCTCCGAGCGTGCCACCGCTAAATCCATGCTACCAATCAATTGGAGAGTAATCTCTTGAATATATCTTCCAGATACAAAGCCTTTCTGGTCCGAATGAATGAGTTGTGGAGCCAGCTTAGCCAATCTCCCTGCCAAAACTCTGGTAAAGGTCTTATAATCCACGTTTAGCAGGGAGATACCACAAGAACTAGCCAGAATAATTGAAAAATCCTATGAAGAATTAGGCAGAGACAGTTTGGGTGGGAAACCAGTTAAACCCCAACTGTCTGAAAGTCCTGGAAAGGTCTTTACTAAAAACACTCCTACTCCTTCTAAAAAGCGTTCTCAATCCAGAGGTAGGTCTCCTCAAAATTAAAAGGAGCCCTCTGAAAGGAGGTACAACCTCAGGAATAGGGATAATTTGAGATAACCTGATAGATATCAAGACACTGTTACACGATCCTCTCGTACCTTTCGAAAGAAGAGGACGATCAGAAAACAAGGAAGAACTCATGAAGTCCAAAGACGATCAACACGTTCAGAAAAACAAGAAACCTCAATTCAACAGAAAGAAGGTAGCAGGTATAAAAATCAGACATGCCGAGGATCTCGAGGACACAATTCAAGAACGGAGAATGGGCTTAGACAATGTTGGACAGCGCAGCAGAAGTCACAATAGCTCGCCAGAACCTGAAGGGTCTTCTGGAAACAGTCAATCAATCAAACAGTTTTGGTAGCAGTCGGGCTAGTCTGTTCACTAGTACCTTTGCATACAATTTACCATCTGTGCTGAGGAGTGACAGTGGCCTGTAGGAGGCACAATTGTCTGGCTGTTTCACAGGTTTAAGGATTGTAATTATTGTGGCTACTCTCATCGTTGGTGGCATACTGCCATCCTTTCCCATTGCCTCAAACAGGTTCATCAGATGCAAGATAAGTCTGTCCTGGTATGTTTTATAAAAGACCACCATCAGGCCATCTGATCCTGATGCTTTATCATTTGGCATGTCTTTTAATGCAGCTATAATTTGAGTCGGGCATAGCGGTTCCATTAATCTCTTCATGTCTACATTTTCAAGCCATTTCATCAGGATATGGGCAAGATATTCCTCATCTGGCTAGTGTATGCACACTACAACTATCTGGGACGTCCCATGCACAAGGTTAAATTCCTCTGTACGTATGTGTGTAATCTAATTTTCTCTTCTGGGAGGTCGTGTGACTTTAGTAAGGTTTGCACTGGGCCTTTCCCCTTCTGCGTATATTTGTGCTTTGGCGTATTTTCCGAGGTGCTTGACCTCTGCAGCCGCTAGCTCATTATACTAATTTATCTGCTCTTGTATTTGTGCTAATGTATTGGGGACCCCTCCCTCTTGAAGCTTCTTATCCAGCTCCTGAAAAGTCTTTTCTACCTTACACAATGGTGTCCGGATTGCCTTAAGGACTCTGGCGTGCTTGTCTATGGTCATGCCTCTGATATATAATTTGAATGTCTCCCAGATGGTGCACATCTTGGGCACACTCCCCAGATTTGTGACAAAAAATGTGTCTATTGCATCTCCCAACTCCTTGCGAAGCATTGGGTCAAACAGGGACTATTGTGGATATCGCCAGAAGCTCTCTCTCCTCTGTAAGTTGTCAATGGCCATGCCAAGCATGACTGGCGAGTGGTCTGAGAAAGTATGTGCTAAATGTGAGTTCTTGATAACGCTAGCCATAACCACACGCGATACAAACCAATAACCTATTCTGGTGTGGGTGTCGTGCACTAAGGTGTAGTGAGTATGATCCCTGCCCGTGGGTGCTTTGGTTTTACAGACATCAACTACATTTTCTGCTTCGGCTATTGCCACTATTGTTCTGGCTGCTTTAGGGAGCCGTCTAAAGGGCCCCTTGGATCTCCCTATGACCTACCTCGCCCATCTAGACACACATTCCAGTTACTACAACAACTTCATACAGGCGCGTAACAACAGCACATGTGTTTCTTCTGGATCTATCATCTCCTGCCTTCTACAGTGTCATACCATCCATTGCATATTTGTTGTATTACTGTTCAGTAAAGTGTATCATTTTCTAGCTACCCTCCTACTTGTGGGATAGTCTTTTACAATTCGGCAAAGTCTATTCCTGAGGCTTGACATTTTTACTGCCCATCTATTCCGAGTCCCCTTGCATTTCTGTCACGTTTCTGCCGTCCCCTGCTCTGTTTTCTTCAGCTGCTCTTTACCATGCTTTTTAAGATCCTGTTGCAGTTTCTGCATGTATGTATTTTAGCCTTACCATCCATTTTGACGCGCAGTCTGGCGGAGTATTTTTTTTTTTGAAAATCTGTTTATTAGCATAGTATGTGAAGCAGTTACATACATTTCCAAGTCTAGTACATCAAAGTAAACCATGCATGTGTCTGCTTAAAACAAATATTTTGCCTTGCCATTTTGATTTTACATTTTGTGGCGATCGGAACTGTCGCAATTAAACAAACCCTTGTCGTTACAAACCCTCCCACCACCCTCGAACAACCCACCCGACACTCTCTTTGCAGTTATCTAATTAAGCGAATAGAACGAACATTTATCTGGGTCACCCTTAGTATTATAACATGTAGCCTCTTCTATCAGTACACTTAGACGGTGCGAGGCAGCAAGCCAGTGATTGGGTGTTCCCCAACCCATAATCATGCATCACAGCCGGTGACAGTGTATGAAATTTTGGCTCCGGACATTTTCATTCCACATTCGGTGCGTCACTGTTATCCCCTTCTTCCCCATCATCTCCCGTTTCAAACTCCCCCAACGTGACAAACCAGTCCAGTGAGATCGGCCTTTTCCGTAGGCCTCTGTATTCTTTGCGCTGCAGTGCTTCTCCCTCTGCCCTACCCCAGCGCACTACCTCTGCCTTCCATAATTCAGGGTTGAATGGTTTAGGTGACTTCCACCTCATCGTAATAGCTCGCTTCGCTAATAATAGGGCCAGATCTGCAAAGCGCGACGCCACTGTCCTGTTGCGCTGGGAGGGCCCCAGCCCCAACAACGTACCTTCTAGTGTAGGAGATCGGGACAGGGCCCCTGCGCTCTCAAGCGATGCATGGACCGTGGTCCAGTAGTATCCTAACTTGGGGCATTGCCACATCATATGTATCAGTGATGCGTCTTCAGTGTCGCAGCGGGGGCAATTGCTTTTCGCATCAGGAAACATCGTATGTATGCGGTGCGGGGTCAGGTAGGCTCTATGTAGCAGCATTAATTGAATGAATTTGAACTTGGGGTTCCTGGCTACCTTTCTGGGAAATTGCAGTATTCGGTCCCATTCTTTGTCCCTCAGCGGCCTACCAACATCCTCCTCCCATGTCTCCCTGAGAAGCGAGAGAGGGAATGTTCTCCCTTCTCTGATGCCAGCAGTAAGCCATCTTGTCAGATGTGCACCCGATCCCATTAGATAGTGCATCTTAGTGAGGGGGTTTGTGTCAGGTTCCTGGCCCTCAGGTGACCATTTATGTGTGATATAATTGCGAAGCATCACCATCTTCGATATCGCTACTCTGCCGGGTGTGGAAAGTGGAAGTGTCAACCAGAATTGTATCTGTGACTTCAGTGCTCTGATGGCCCTCCCAAGGTTTCCGTCAATCATCAGGTCAGACTCCCTATAGATTTGCATCCCCAGGTATCTAAAGGTGGTTTCCGCCATCTGGAATGCGTGAGGGGCGAAGGGTAAGGGAGTAGTCAGGCCTGTGGCCGCAAATGTGTAACCATAGGACTTGGATTTGCTTATGGTTAGACCAGAGATCGCCCTAAAGTCCTCAAAGACCTGGGAAACAGAGCTCAGGTCTCCCCTCAGGTCTCGGAGATACAATATAATATCATCTGCGTAAGCAGATACAATATGTGCAGTCCCGTGTCTACGTATGCCATAGCGGGGAGCCATCGACCGAAGCCGACAGAGCATAGGCTCAAGGGCAAGGACAAACAGGAGGGGGGATAGCGGGCAGCCCTGCCTGGTGCCCCTTGCTATGGCTATAGGAGCCAATATAAGTCCGGAGGTGCGCACTCTAGCCGTGGGGACGGTATACAGCAATCTGACCCAGTCAAGGAATTCAGAGGGTATCCCGAATTTGGACAGGGTGGCGAACATAAAGTCCCACCTAAGGGAGTCAAACGCTTGTTTCAAGTCCAGAGATATGCAGCCCTCGGAGTGCACGTCCCTTCCGCCTCCGAGCATTAGTTGTGCTAAACGCCTAAGGTTCATGGCCGTGTTACGACCCGGAATAAAACCACATTGATCCGGGTGGATCAGTTGCGGTACGTATTGCACAAGCCTCGCTGCCAGCACCTTGCTCAATATCTTGGAGTCAGTATTGAGGAGGGAGAGTGGCCTATAATCTGCCATTTGTAGCCCCTCCTTGGCAGGCTTTAATAGGGATGTGATCAATGCCTGCATTGATGACTGTGGAAGGGACGACGTCCGTAGGGCCTCAATATAAATAGTGTGCAAGCGCGGTGCCAGGAGGTCTATGAATGTCGCATAAAAGTCGGCCGGTAGGCCATCCGTACCAGGGGTTTTGCCCTTTGGGAGAGCTCTTATCGCCTGCCTAATTTCAGCTATCGTAATGGTGCGCTTCAGGTCGTTGGCCTGTTTCTCAGTGAGTTGAGGTAGAGTCAGGTCCCTCATGAAGGTCTCGAATGCATCTTCGGATAGGGGCTGCGGGGGGCTGTAAAGTGTTATGTAGTAGTCCCTGAACGCCGTATTAATCCCGATTTGGGTGTTAGTTGGGTTGCCCGCCTGATCCAGAATATTCAGGATGGGATGGTGAATTGGGGAGTCACGTAGAAGGCGAGCTAGTAGGGGGCCGGCCCTATCCACCTGTGTATGTTGCCTGTTCGTGTATTCTTTGTAGTCTAGGAGCCTCAGGTCTTCCAGTAGTTCCGCGTGCCTAATGTGAGCCTCCTGTAGTGGTGTGAAGGGTGCATTGGTGCCGGCTGCCTCATTCTCTAAGGGCGCAAGTGAGTTCTCCACTTCCTTCAATTGGGCAATTACCTCACGTTTCCTACCCATCCCAGTAGCCATTGCCACCCCCCTCAGGCAAGCTTTAAAGGCGTCCCACTCTACTAGTCGGGAGCTGGCTGTGTTAGTGTTTGTGGAGAAGTAGGTAACTATAGTGTCAGACAGGGAGGCCCGAAATACAGAGTCTTCAAGGAGATCCGGAGATAGTCTCCAAGTTGGAATGGGGGTCAGATGTCTACCCCACTGCCAGACGAGTTCTACAGGGCTGTGATCAGACAGAGTTTTCCCCATGTGTTGGGTCTGGACTATGGAAGCCGCTAGGGAACGGGAACAGAAAATGTGGTCAATTCTGGTGTGGATCTGTTGGGGCGGTGAAAAAAAAGTATATTCCCTGTCTCGTGGATGTGCGCTACGCCACACATCTGCCAGATCCCAGCCCTCGGACCATCTCGCAAGAGCCTCCGCCTGTTTCTTACTCTCAGCTGCCTGCAAAGGGGGATGTGACCTATCCAAAGCAACATCAAGTACAGCATTAAAATCCCCCCCAATCAACAAGTGTTGATCCGCCCAATCTGCAAGTACCCCGTTCACTGTCAACAAGAACTCCGCCTGATTCGAGTTCGGCGAGTACACACACCCAAATACAATAGCATCCCCGTCCAGCAGCCCCCGTACAAATACATATCGCCCCTCATTATCGATTCTTTGCTCCAGCATCTGGAAGGGAACAGAGCCGCGGAACCAGATCGCCGCCCCCCTGGAGAACGCAGAATAGGAGGTAGCAAAGAGCTGTCCCCTCCATTTCTTGCGGAGTTTCATATTCTCAGCAGCATTCAAATGTGTCTCTTGTAGGCAAGCAATCTGTGTCCCCCTGCGGTTAAGCTGGGCTAATATCCTATGGTGTTTATGAACTGCCCCCATGCCACGCACGTTCCAAGTGCACATTTGGTATTTATTAAGCGGCCCCATTTCCATCTATGTGATGCAGCCAGGTGAAAAACCCGGGTACCCATGGTAGTTCGATTCCACGAAAGGATGAGAGTGTCTTGTAACCCTGAATTCCCTGAACAAAAGGGTCCCCAGGCAAACGTGCCCGGGATCCAAACCATGGTGCCCAACGTGGGCACAAGTCAGTTAAGTTTGTATGCATTCCGGGGGTGACAGGCCTCTGTCAGTAGTCTCTTAACAGCCTGCATTAGTTCAATAGCCCACCCTTGAATAGGCCCCCCATGCAACCCACCACATACCATATAAGTGGGGGGAAACATTCATACGTTACCACCCGGAGGGGAGCATACTTGTAGCAGTTCAGAACTCCTCCGCCATCTGGGCTGTGACCTTCGGGAAGAGCGGCAAGCTGTCAACCGATCCAGACACCTCAGTGTGGGTGTCAGTGGTGATGGTGTGCCTGTCTTCAGCTGCTTCCGCGTCATGTGCGGCCAGGGCCTCCTCCGTTAGCCGTTGTCGCTGTGATGAAGACAGGTGTTCGTCTGTGCGGGCACTAGAAGGGAGCGGCTGCGCTGATACACCATGGGAAGAGTGTTGTCCTGGGCTGGGGTCGTTGTCCTGTTGATCCGGAGGGTTCCCGCGGTTTCCGCCATGGCGATCTTCAAACGGGTCCTGTGAGGTCGGCGGTGTTAGGGTGACTTCCATCCATTCTTCTGCCTCTTCTGGCGAATCAAAGAAGTGGGATCTGTTGTCGTGTAGAATTTTGAGCCGTGCAGGGAACAGGAGTGCATATTTCATGTTTCTGTCTCTTAGTTTGCGTTTTACACTCATGAATGTGGACCTGGCACGCTGCACAGTAGGAGTGAAATCAGGGTAGACTGAGATGTTCTTGTCTTCAAAACGTATCGGTGCCTTCTCCCTGGCTGCCCGCAGTACAGTGTCACGATCCTTGTAGTGAAGGAGACGTGCGATCAGAGGACGAGGAGGTGCTCCAGGTTTGGGGGGCCGCGGCGGCATCCTATGTGCCCGCTCCACACTATAGAGGGCAGTGAGGTCTTCCTGGCCCACTAACTGTCGTAGCCAGTCCTCCACAAACTGGGTAGGGTTCCTCCCCTCGCTTCTTTCCGGAATGCCTAGGATGCGGACGTTGTTGCGGCGGGCCCGCCCTTCGGCATCGTCCACTCTATCCCACAGTTGTTTAAGTTGTTTCTCCACACCCTCCAACTTTGTGGAATGTTCCGTCTGCTGTGGCACAAGGTCATTCAGTGTGATCTTCTGTTCCGCTACACGTTCTGCCAGCTTGTTATGGTCAGCCCTCAATAGTGATAGTCCCGTCGCCATGCTGTCTATTCGTGATTCCAGGGCTTTGCGCGTCGCGCGTATTTCATTTAGGATGAGGTCCAATTTTGCGTCTTGGGAGCCCCTTCCGGTCGGTGGGATGATGTCCACATTGGAGGAGGCCAGTGGGTCCTCAGAGCCCGTGGACTGCATGTCCATTGCGGCTCCCTGGTCATGGGTCCTACCCCTGTGCTTGCCCATGGATCTCGTGTGCAGGGTGGCGCTGTAATGGGCACCTTCGGGTGCCACTGCCTACTCCAGTGACCAACCAGAACGTAGTACCACGACCACCGGGGATACAGGGTGTAGTGGTCAAAGAGGGCAGAGATTATATAGGGTCTATGCGCGCTGCACTGCAGTTGGGGAACCTGTATGTCCACTGGGGCCCAGCAGGCAGTTGTGACCCCTGCCTCCAGGGAGTAGATGAATAGAGACTGTGCGTCCCCAGGTATTGTCAGTCGCAACGCGGAATCCTGATCAGGAGCGCGATGGGCGTCTATGCTGGGATTATACGGCCAGGCGGCAATGCACGCGTCGTACTCCTGCGCAGTGGGCCGGCGTAGTTCTCCGGGCTCTTGGGGGTATGTCCCCCACTGCAAATTGTCTGGTCTAAGGGAAGAGACACCTCGATCAAAGGCCCCGTTTCACACTCAGGGCGCCACAGTCCCGGACCTGAGGGCAATGCACTGCCCGGCTGTGCTGGCAAAATGGCGCCGGTGAGAGATAATACACCCCAGATCCGGTGTATTCAGAAAAGTCCGGTCGGAGTCGGGCTCCCTGGTCCGATGGTTAATGTGCGGTAGCGCTTTACCTGTAGTCCCAATCAGTGCTGCCGAGGGCAGACGCCGCAGTGCAGAAGGGTGAGCAGGCAATCCGATCCGGGAAGGTTCCCGCGTGTTTCGCGGACCCCACAGCAGGGCAGCCGGACAGGGCTCAGTGTTGGTAGGCAGTCAGCAGGGCCACGGATATGCGAGGGTGTTTGTACGTGCTCCGGTGCCTCCGCAGGAGTCCACAAATACTTCCGTTCGGGGCCCCGTTTGGACCGCGCTGATGGTGCAGTGCAAGCCGGGCAGGCCACCTAATTGAGCCCGGGGCTTCGCTCCGTCCCGAAGGCCGCTGCAAGGTCCGGTGGCGCAGCGCTCATGTGCTGCTGGCCGAGTGGATAGACACCGCTCCGCTGCTTCCAGCACCCCCCTGGGGCTTCCGGTGTAAAAATCAGGTGGGTTGCTGTCTGGGGCTGCAGGATAAATTGCTAGTGTTTTCGGGCTATGGACGGAGCTCTAGAACTACACGTCCACCATCTTCGGCTCCAGGCCACGCCCCCAGTCTGGCGGAGTATAACATGGAGCATTCTATGTTCAGCTCCCGGAGTTTTTTTTTCATGGGTGCAAAACTGCCTTCTCGCCTCTTAGACCAGTGGCTTAAAGTGAGGAAACAAGGCTAGCTCAGAGCCTTCATATATCAGGACACGCAGCTCCTTTGCCTTCCGGAGGGCAGCATCTCTGTCTCTGTAGTTCAACAGCCTCGCCACTATTGGGCTCGTGGGGCTCCAGGGGCCGGCCTGGGAGTCAAGGAACGATGCATGCGCTCCACAACAAATACTGGTGAAAATGTTTCACTGCCCAACATAGTCACTAGCACCTGTTCTATGATTAACTTCATGTTCCCTGTCACTTTTGTTTCAGGCAGGCCCAAAATGTGTACATTATTGCACCTGGAGCGTTCTTCTGAGTCTTCGGCCTCATCCCTCAGTGCTGTGATCGCCTTCCCCATCTGGGTCTGCGTGGTCTCAGCTTTCGTTTGCAGGTCCTTCGCTTCTGACACTCTGCGCTCCACCATATCCAATCTCTCAGCATGCTTATCCACTCACTCTGACATGCGGTCTATCCGGTATGCCAGCACATGTATTTTCCATCTATGGAGGTCAGACTTTGTTGCATAGTTGCCAGTATTTTCTTAACATCCTCACCTGATTCAGTGGCTGCATTCTCTAGATCCAACCCAGTAGGGTCCGTATCATCTTCTCGCATACTGGCTGTGCCCTCACCTATGCCCCTCTCGCACTTCGTCTCCTCAGTGAAAGGGCGGCGTGCGCATCCCCGTAATGCTGACTGCAACATTTGTATGTTAGGCATTATATTTCAGAGTGGGGTGCCACAACAGGATCTGTACAGCACTTACCACTCCATAACACGGCACCGATACGTTCTCCTCCATGTGTTTTAGGCATTTTTCTATCAAGGCTGGCCAGCACCTTGTCTCTCAGGGTCAGTGTACTCCCGCTCTGGGGCTCCTTCCCTCGCGCCGTCCCAGTTCTTTATCCAGTAGATCGTGGAGCCTACATTGTCTGGGAACCCTCAATGCGCCCCAGGTTGTGTCTCCCCTTTAGTCTCTGAGTGCTGTGATGGGTCACAGCTCATCTGCAGGCCACACCCCATGGCCACTCCAGGCCGCGAACGCCCACTGGCCGTTTATAGGTCTTCACTGGCTCGATCTCGGTAGGGACACCTTTTTAGAATCGCACAATCATCTGCATCTCTTAGGTTGAGGTTTAAGCAGTTTTGAACAGGGAATTAAGCAGAGTCCTTTTGAATTGGGCGGTTGTCGGAGCAAATCAAAGGCTACTAAAAATGTGGCATCATGTGTTTGTAGGCAGTGGAAAGTCTTTAACAACTGTTAACTGGTCATCTTTCAGTTATTTCTACATTTGGTTGTTAAACTCGTAGTAATGAGGTAAAATCTGTGATGTGTAAAAATGAAAAAACAATGAAGCAGTACAATCAAAAACATTTGCCTTTTCTTCCGCTCAATTAAGTCAACCATGCTGCATAATCTGGTGCTCCCTTGTAGAACATCCAGATTTGTATTTATGCGTTTTTATGTAGCAAACACGACCAGAACGTATTGGAGCACTTTACCTGAGCATCAGACTGGAACATGTTTTCCCAGTCTCAAAGTCAGCAGTTCTAGCTTCGTACTGACACAGTTCTGATCCCAAAATGGTGTGCAGAGCCCATATAGGTTCCACTCCCACACACTGGCCTCAGTTTCTTTCTTTCCGTGCCACCAGATGGGGATCCAGAGCTACCTCTAGTCTGGTCTTATAAAATTCTCCACAAAATACGAGCTACAGCAGGAGCTCCTATAGAGGCATTTTAACTACAGTCTACAATAATTTCTCCTTGCTTTTCTCTCATTTTCACTGCTTTCCCCTAGCTTATACCCTGTCTTTTTTGCAGGCGCAACACGCAGTTCTGGGCCACCTCCTCATTTCCAGAATTCCGAAGGGCCCTCAATACCTGGCTGTTCGAATGAGCCTTCGGGAGCTACAAGCGCTGGATACCTTGTCGGCTGATTAGCTGCGCTTTACAAATCCTGATTGATTGATTGATATTCAAAGGTAAGGAATCTGTGGCTAGATAGAGACCAGATAAGGCGTGACCGAAGGTAATTAGCTCATTCATCATTACACATGCAGATGCCTACAGAATGATGTGGGTGCCATTTTTTATTGACAAATCTAAGATTGTGCACACAACTTATGTCAGATAAAAAAGAAACAGTAAGTGTGTAAAAGCAATTTGTTGCTTGGCCCGCCCAAAAGATATATTTAAAAAATATTTTTCAACAAAAAGACGGCAAAGGTGGAGGGGCGATGGAGGAGCGGGTTTGGGTAACGGTAAGATGGTGTGGGCCTGAGGGAGAGAGCAAAACAGGGGGCTGGAAGAGAAGAGCAACACAGAGCACATGGAGTGCGGTGGGAGAAATACATGGGGGAGCAAGCAAGCAGCCATGAGAAAGAGAGCAAAACAGCAAAATGGCGGCAGGTACTGGGAGTGGAAGAAATGTGTGATGGACAGAACTGGAACACGCATGCTTTCTAATGGAGTGCTTAACCAAAAAGAAAAGTGTTTCCTAAAAGTGAGCAGTAGAAGACCTCAAGTCAGCCAGTCAAGAGGGTGGTACAGAGGCTATGCTACATGGGGGGGGCAAACATAAGGTAGTCAAGAAAGCCTACAAATACATGAGTCATAATTAAGCCAAACAATGGTAAGCAATGGGCAGACTTTAAAGCCTTCTAAGTTCTTGGTAAGACTTTGATAGGTCTTTTGCAACAAGACATCTTACACTGTGTGGTAGGCTTGACCTAAAAAGCAATGGTGACATAATGCGGAAATTAATCACAGCCACTGGTAATTACTCTGGCTTATATTCCACTTCAGATACCTTATTCTAGGTCTTTTATTGTGTTATCTTCTAACCTGCATTAATTTTTGTTTCAGCTGGCAGTAGCACCTGGTATAAGGAGAGAGCTGCAGGCCCTGTTGAGACCAGCCAAGGGGTGTCAAAACTAGTGTATGAGATGGACAGCTGGTGTTTACAGCTCTCTGTCTCCTGCGGATACTGAGCATTTATAGACAGTAGGCAGAGGACCTAGGAGTGAGGCCAGTATTGGACAGGCACTTGAGAAGCAGCTTGTAACGCCCTGACGTTCCCGGGATCAGGGACAGCCCGCAAATACTTTGACAACAGACAGCCAATGAAAGCTTTACCGATTTAATGTTCAAAGGTAAAGAGCAATGCTTATTATAGTTACACACAATATAGTTAGTATCAAAGAGTGTCATTGATACCCAATCACAGCTCCGTGTGGATCTCACCGTCCTTCGCATGAACACCAGTCCCAGTGTCCTGCCAACGAAGGACACTGTGCTAAGTAGCGGCCGACAATGCCGTTCGACAGCTGTGATGGGTTCGATAGGCTGAGCCCAGGTCCTGATCTTCGGAAGGGCTCAGATGAAATTACCCAACAAGGGAAATGCCCAGCCGGGCCTTCTACCTTCCGTTTGAGTAATGGCAGGGAACAGCGGCTCCACCTGTACCACTTCGAGAGCCCTATCCTACTGTTTCTCAGGAAGCCCAAACAGTACGGCTCAGGCAGAGAGCAGCCGCTCGATCTTGCCTGATTTCGGAACAAGGGGTTTTTGTTCTGATACACTGAGACGCGGAAAACACCTCCGTGGTGTGCGTCTCAGAGACGAGGATGTCTCAGACGTGGCAAACACCTCCGTGGTGTCCGTCCAAGACACAAGCTATAAGTCGAGATCAAGATCAACCAGAGAGCGTCCGCTCCTTCTGGTTTCGGCGTCCTAAGGTGCGTACCTACTTGGACACTCGGGAGGGAATCCTACGACGCCAACAACCGTACGAATATCTGACGCAGCGTCCTCGCATCTGCCGGCTTAGGTAGGCGTGTTCGTTCTGCTCTGCCTCCCGCTATGCATGCTGGTAATCGTAGTTCCCGCGGCTCCGCTCCGTACCTCGCTGTAGTTCGTGGGTCGAGGCGATCGTGACATAGCTAAAGCAAAGAGATAGCAGACAATGATATTAGTGGCAAGAGCAGACATGTTGTAGGCAGCAGGAATATGTCTCTGGTTTCATAATGGTGCCCCTGGTATTTCATGTTGTACCATTTTATTTGTGCATTTGAGGAATGTAGTTTACATTGTGCACATGTATGGAGTACATTGTGTTTAAGGTATTGGTTTTTATTCCGGATTGAATATGGAACATTATGGGATTCACAATGAACTCACGTTGAGTCTCAGTGATGACTCAGCATACATTCCATCTGCCACATTCAGAGAAACCCACCCGGCATTATCAGACACGTGTTAACTGTTAGAAACGTGTACATGTGTATCAAGGAACAAGCGGAGTGAGAGGATATTTAAACCGCACCCGTTTAACAAGAGATCGCTTAGCCTCCTTGGTGTTCCTGGCTCTTACCTGACTCCAGCTGAGCTTGTTCCACCAGTGCCACCATCGATATCTCTTGGCGCGCGCGGGGGGTGGCTGGCGCGTTGCTTTGGTGCCCGTGCCCCCTGACTGGCCCCTGTGTGATGTCCGTGAATTAACCTGAATTAAATAAATACTAATACTGCAGCTGCCACCAGAGCCACACAGTCTTGTTGTCCCGTCCAGTCCCGACTCCTAGCCCTCTCCTTTTACTGTCTCCGACTCCAGCACCACGAGCCTGCAAACAGCACAGTTGTGGTGGTCGTGGGGATGTACGTGACTTGAGCAGTGCACAAGTGAGTCCGCGCAGTCAGCGAAGGCCGCTGGCTGCGAAAATAAATATAAATATATTTTTCAGATGGATCGGATGCAATCTAAATGTAATAATGTTGTTTACTCAGGCCTGCTAATGTTAAATGAAAATGAGGCGGCGGCCTGTGAGTGAATCATTAACTCCGAGACTCCGAGCTCGTCCTCACGTCACAGCCGGACTGGCGAAAAACACTGAGTGAGAGCTGGGTAGCAGAACTGTGAGGGTTGAGGCGACGGGTGTCTGAGTGAGGGTTGGATGGTGGCGTGGGCGGGGCGGGTCTGTTTGTTGCCAGGTGCAGCAGGCCAGGCAGGCTGGCTATGGTTCTCTTGAAGAAATGTTTTGGAGCACCTGTTGCGAGTGTTAATTTTTAAGTACGAGACTGTGTCACTGGTCAAAATGATCCTTATTAGATATAACCTTATGTGTACAGAGGGTTCTGTTTGTGAGATTAGGGAACGTGAATGCCAAATGTACTTTGTAAAAGTTTCAAAAAGTTACATTAGTCAACATTTGGGAGAAGGGTGACAGAACAATTAAATACCTAACCTGATTTCATGGTGCGCGCTTTTGTTTTTTTTGAGTTTTTTCCCAGAACACGGGCCATTCAGCTATGATTTTAGAAATGTTGCCTGAACTGTTGAGCTATGAAACATGCTGCACTGCACGCATATCAACGGACCCCAAATTTCAAACTTGGGGTTTCCCAATATTTAAATTCTGTTGTCCAAGGGAGGCAGCCAGGGGGAGATGTGGCTAAAGATCATAAGATGGCGGTGGGCGGTGGCGGCCCCATGTTGTCCAGGCCTCCCTCCGGCCTGTGACTGAGGTGAGGTGATGGAATCTCCCTGCATGTGAGGAATAGTTGCCAAGGTTTCAGATTGGATGCTATGTATGACATTTTCTTGAATTCATTGTAATTATGAGTGACATTTCAACGAATATGAGCGACACTTTTTCACGAGCAAAGTCTAGCAATGAAAACAAGAAAAATATATAAATTACAGAAATGACACCCCTTCAAATATCATGAACAGTGCTTATTTAGTTATTTAATGTTTGATGTATTTTATTGTTTAATGTTGAATACAAGTTATTTTATATCTAATGCATTTATTCTTCTAGCCTGGATGACGGGGGAGAGAGTTGGAGTTCTGGACTTTTTGGTTCCGTCCAGAGGTGTCAGGGAACAACACCCAAAGACCCCGGAGTTCCACCTGCCTTGGTGCGCAAATGAACAGAAACACGGGCTTCTCGATGGTGGCGTCAAAGACCAAAGATTTATTACTGCAGGGACACAGAAGTCACAGAAACCACGCATGGGCAGTGTCTAGGAGCCTGTTCAATTTGTACAAAGAGGGTTGCTCCTTATATACTAAATTTTAAGCTGGGGGCGAATTCTTTACATGTAATACATTCTCAAAACCTTTGTGTCTAAAACAATAAATATTTGGCGTTACACAGGAACCGTCGATAAAATCTGATACCAAACATCTACGAAGAGGGGTTCCCACTAGTTCATCACCATCCCTTGTCAATATTGCATTCAAGAGCCGGACCGCCTCATCGTAAATTTCGTTACCTCCCCCTAATAAAGATTCAGAAAGAAAGGAACGGAGCCAGGTGTGGAAGATAGGAAAGCGGGATAAGAGATGTTTGTGGGTTGTAAATGGGCAAGGCTACCGGCTTCGGCCGCCTAATCGTGATCAGGACAATGGACACGAAGACCAGTTTAGCAGGACTGGCCTCGGGCAGAGGAGGCAGCCTTTGTCGAGTCATGCAGCTACAGCGTGATCTGGTTTAAGGTGCACGTGTCATGAAAGAGGTGAATCTCCGGCTAAGGCTATGTGTCCTTAATCGAAATGAAGTGATCAGAGGTTATTGCGTATGTGAGGGCAAGAAACACAAAATGGCTGCCATGATCTAAGATGGATGCCGTGGGTAGATCAGAAATGTGTTCATAACAGGAGTGCTCTTGCTCGTAGCATGGCGAAAACACCAGGATATGCTAAATGGATCATTTGCGGTTCGCTGATACCAATATTATGTATTTCCGACAATATTGAAAACACGGGTTCAAATCGTCACGGAACCTCAGACCCTCCTTTTGCCCTTACATAGGCAATTACTCAGTCTATGTCAGAATCTAATTCTATGCTCATCAGGTCAGTGACATGCTGTTGTATCATCATCCTTTCTCGTGCCTTTTCTCCAAACGCAGGTGGTTTCCTAAAACAAGTTGCAGCACAAAGACTACACAGAGCAGGACCACACTGGATAATCAGGCAGCATGAGAATAGGAATACTAAGATGACACCAATGACCATTAGAACCTTCCATCCCCACGCTGAGATCAGAGTCCAAAACCATTCCATGAAGGACCAGTTTCCCTTGTCTACGTGTATAGAGTCGGAAATCTTGTGTAGCTTAGAGATCGCCTCATAGACTGTTGGAGCATTATTAGGAATAAAGACACAGCAGCTCGATTGGATCATTCTGCATACCCCACCTCGATCTGCAAGTATAATGTCTAGAACCATACGGTTCTGCAACGTCATGAGTCTATCCGCCTGAAGCTCAGCTGTCAAATTGCTAAGGGCACCAGCAGTTTCGGTAATAGTAGATTCAACTACCCGTGTTAGCTGACGTATGTTTCTACTATTGGCCATAGGCCCCCAGAACGGAAGGAAACCTTTAAAGAAGTCTCCAGCTTCCTGACCAGCAGTATCTTCCTTGCTGAAGACACCTCTCGCTACTCTGGTTTTGTGGTAGTCAGATGAAGCAGTGTATGTCGGAGGTAACAATCGAGCAATATAACATGAACCTGAAAAGTCGGCAGGCAACCATGTATAAGCTCGGTCTCGACAGATGAAGTAGGTACCCCTAGCAGTAAGAAAGGCAGGGGAAGAGTTAGCCGGAAACACATAAGTCTCTACGCACTCACTCCTCCCTAGCTGAGCTCTCGGATTTCTCCCATTACCTTGCAAACAGACCTGACCTCGGTGAGGTACGACCCAGATTGGAGTTGAGGTTTTACGCTTGCTTTCTCCCAAACTAAGGCGATACTCTGAAGAATTCCAACTTAAATATACTCGCAATTCGTCTCTAGGGTAAGATGGAGTATTATTGACGTCCTTGATCATGTCAATAATTCCCTGGACTAAAGCTTTGTTGGCAGAGTTATACTTAGTGGAACGTGGTGGACGTGGAGGATAGGTTTCAAGGGCATAAGCAAAGATGGTTTGAAGGGCCTGAAATGATCCATTGTAGCTGAAAGGCAAAACCAGATAGGGAATACCTTTATCCATAGTGTGGGGTATCAAGCCACACACCCAGCAGTCTGTAGTGTTAACTACCAGTTGGTGTTGATGCAAGAGCTGTACAAAAGTGTTATTAATGAATTCTGAGCGTCGAGCTTGCTCATGTTCAGGAAACGAATGAAAAGAGTGTATAGAAGAAACAGTAGAAGTAACAGGATCAAGGGGAGGTACTGTAGTTACTGGCACAAAAATCAAATTCATACCGAAAACGATTCCACCCACCAACGTTATCAAAACAATCAAAAATGTAATGGCACATTGTATCAAAAAGCATTTGCTGTGAAGAATTCTGTAAAGTCTGTTTCTGCGAACATAAATCACATTTTCTCGTTGCAGCGCAGGAAGCTCCATCTTCTACAATCCGCTCGCGACCACTGATGATGTGTACGTAGATGAAAATGCCTCTATCAGCCCTGGGAGTTCCCAGAACCAACAGAAAGATCGACCTTGTGTCAGACCCCCGCAGATTCAACTAGGCACACAGCCACGACCCTACGGCTACCCAGACGGCAAGGCAATTTTAAAAACAATAAACAATAGCAAACTTCCTGGCTGAAGGCAAAAGTTCAAAATTTCAAAATATCACAATGGGCAGTTGCCTGCTTTATTTGTCCATATTACGAGGTCGTAAATTGTATCTTTGCTTTGCAGGTACTGTTTGATCGGCAAATAGTGTATCACTGGTAGCTGTTGCAGTGTTCAAGTTCGCAGATGACAGAGTTCTTTCTGATGCAGGGGACAAATGTTCAGAGTTCAAAGGAGTCTTTTCAGGAGGAGAGTCAGAGTTTGGAGTGTCAGTGATCAATTCGGCATCGCTAAAAGGGATGAACTTTGGCGTGCATTCAAATTCGGAGGTACCAATTCCCTTCTTCACCCAGTCGTCGTAAGGAAGTGGCAAAGGTACACGCTTGACATGAGATGCGTGCACCCAATGCTTGCGACCAGCTACACGAACTGCGGTTCTTGTCACAAGCAGGACCTGGAAGGGGCCGATGTATCTGGGCTGAAGGTTCTTCGTCCTCGCGAAGTTTCTTATTACAACTTGATCGCCGGGTTTCAGCTGATGCCCTGGACTCTCCGGAGGCTTTGGCAATGCATCGAAAACCTGTTGGTGAATAAGACTCAATTTAGCAGTCAAGTCGTAAAGGTAGTCTATCAACATAGGATATTCTAGAGAACAAAACTCCTTAGGCCTCGGCACACCCCAAATATTTGCCGGGCGGCCAAAGACAATCTCATAGGGGCTAAGCCCCACTCTAGAATGTACAGTTGCTCTCGTTGATAGCAAAGCCAAAGGAAGTGCGTCTGGCCAGGGTAAGCCTGTGGATGCTTGAATTTTGGCTAGTTTCAGCTTGAGGGTGCCATTGTAACCCTCCACTAAACCAGCAGACTGGGGATGGTTCGCACTGTGGAACTTCTGTTTTATGCCTAGGCCGGCACACACACTCTGCATAACTTTCCCTATAAACTCACTTCCGTTATCTGACTATACAATCCGTGGCATACCATATCTAGGGAAATATTCTTTGAGAAGAATTTTGGCAGTTGATAGGGCAGTATTGTCCTTTAGTGGGTATGCTTCGATCCACCTGGAAAAGGCACAAACTACCACCAGGACGTATTTCAGATTATTACAGCGATCCATGTGAATGAAGTCTAACTGAATCACTTCAAAGGGGCAGGAAGGAGGAGCGAAATGACCAGCAGGAGTTGGAGTTCCCTTGCCAGGATTATGCATCAGGCATACCATACACTTACTGATCCCATCATTCTTCCAGACTGGAGCCAACATCTTACAGATTCCTTTAGAACTTATATGCGCTACTCCATGCGCCATTGTCACCACTGCAAGCACATACGCATCAGGCAACATCCAACGCTGCTGTTCTGTCAAATCAATCCAACACCCATTCGAATCCAACTTGCCCCTACTTTCTCTCCATACACGTTTTTCCTCCTCAGTTGCCTCTTTCTGAATCTCTTTCACACTTTCCATTGTATCCTCACACATTCCAGATTCAGCAATCCATCTTGCAGACGTAGCAACATACATTCTGCTCATCATGTCTCTAGCTGTCTGTTTAGCGGTTTCATCAGCAAAAGCATTCCCACGACCAACATCATCCGTGATTGCTTTATGAGCACTGCAGTTTACAATCGCAACTTCAGTCGGCAAGGTTAGAGATTCCAACAAGTCGTTAACTAGCTGACCATGTTGAATCTTAGTCCCATGGGACGTAATGAAACCTCTTTCTCTCCACAAACGGCCAAAACTATGGGCCACGCCAAATGCGTACTGACTATCTGTAAAAACATTCACTCTCTTTCCCTTAGCTAAAACACACGCTCTTGTTAAAGCTATTAATTCTGCAGCTTGGGCAGAATTCTGACTCACTCTTGCAGTCTCCACAATCGTCTTCAAAGTCGTTACTGCGTAAGCAGCAGTCACATCACCATTCTCCAATTTAAAACATGACCCGTCCACATACAACGTGCCATCTGGATCTGATAATGGAGTGTCCTTTAAGTCAATACGTCCTTTTGTCTCTTCCTCTGTTCTAAAACAACAATCATGTGGCTCGGAATCACTCGACTCTTGATTAGCCGGCAACAGCGTTGCTGGATTCAATACATTACATCTTTTGATCTGAATATGACTCGCTAGTAATGTCAGCTCGTAACCAGATAGTCTCGCACTGGTAAGGTGTTGTGTCTTGGTTCGGTTCATGAGTGTATCCACCGCATGAGGAACCATGACCACTAGCATATTGTTCATCACCAAACCAGCAGATTGTCGAATGGAAGCCGCAGCTGCCGCTGTAGCTCTCAAACAACTAGGTAACGCTCTAGCTACCGGATCTAATGTTGATGAAAAATACGCACAAGGGCGTTGTTTATCACCAAACTTCTGTGTCAGAACACTCAACGCGCAACCTTCTCTCTCGTGAACGTAGAGCGTGAATGGCTTACTGTAATCAGGTGTACCCAATACAGGAGCTGAACACAATGCTTTTCGTAATTCAGTAAAACTCTCCTGACATTCATCAGACCATGGCACCGGACTCGGAACATTTTTCCCAGTCAAAGCTACCAACGGTTTTGCTAAAAGAGAAAAATTTGGGATCCACTGCCTACAGTAAGAGGTAATACCTAGAAAGGCACGTACTTCTCTCTGTGTGCGAGGAACACTCATCTGCGTAATTGCTTTTATTCTCTCTGGGGTCAACTTCCTTCCCTCCTTTGACAAGAGATGACCTAGGTAGGTCACTTCTTGGCAGCAGTATTGCATTTTCGAAGGTGATACCTTGTGATTCAAATTAGACAAATGATGTAATAACGAAATCGTAGCTGCTTTGCAAGTTTCCTTGTCATCGGCAGCCACTAGAAGATCATCTACATACTGTACTAGAGCAGAACCTGGAGGAAGGACAAAGGAATCTAACTGGCTTTTTAATGCTTGACTGTAAATAGATGGGCTCTCACAATAGCCTTGTGGAGCGCGTTTAAATCTGAAACTTCGACCTCCTAGACAGAAACCAAAAATATCTCTGCTTTCCTCGGCTATCGGAATGCTGAAAAAGGCATTCTTCAAGTCAATGACTGAAAACCAAGTAGCTGTAGCAGGAATCAATGTTAACAAGGCAGTAATGTCTGGAACCACAGGAAACTGCGGGACCACAATCTTATTAACTTCTCTGAGGTCGATGACAAACCTATATACTGGAGGCTTTGTAGGGTCAGTTCGTTTCAAAATCGGTAATACAGGACTGTTACAAACATTTCCTCTAGTTTCTTCAACCACACCTTTCTTAATCAAATCTTGCACAATCAATAAAAGTGCACGCTCACCTTCACTAGATATTTTGTATTGAGGAATTCTTGGAAATTTTACATTTGCTTTCAAAGTGACTACATAGGGTGGTATTTCTAAAAGGCCTACATCATTAGGACCAGTCGCCCAAAGAGAATCAGGGAGTGAACGCAGCTCTGGCGGGAGTGCATCCATTGACAAGTACATCGGAGAGGTTATTCTTTTACCTAATGTAAGCTGTACTCTTTCCGGAGAACAGTACAATGTCGCATATAGTCGTTTTAACAAGTCTAAACCAAGCAGATTTTCATTACAACCTGTCGTCAAAATCAGGGGTGCTTTCAATTGACACGGTCCAACAGAAATAGACAAAGGACCAGATATGGGGTTGTAAACAGGGGCGCCTGAAAAACCTACAGAAACATTTGTTGAGCCGGACAAAGGTGCGCCAGGGAGTTTCGCATGAATGATAGAACTTTTTGCGGCACCAGTATCCAACAGAAACGGTTCGACTACACCTGATGTTGCTACTGCGACATAAGGCCCACTCTGATCCACTGGAACTGATACTACTCCCTCTCTCTGTCCATGGCTGTCCTAGTACCCATTTTGCTGAAATCCCTCATCCACTTCACAATAGTCTTCAACAAGATATTGTTGAGATCTATTTTGCTGAGTAGACTGTCCATTTCGTTGATCAAAGTGATTGGAAGGACGATCGTTCGTTTGTGGAGGCATAACACCTCGCCCTCGACCTCTAGAATTCTGCACAAAACCACCACGACCTCTCTGAGCTGCTGCTGCATTATTTTGCGCTAAGATCGGACACTCATTCTTGTAGTGACCCTCTTTCTTACAGTACGCACACTGGTTCCACTGATATTGAGGTCTCGGTGAACTATAATCTGTTCTTTGATACGAGCTCTGTTGCGTATTAGTCTGATTCATGCGAGGCGGATATGCCTGTTGCAAAAGAACTTTAGTTTTTAAATCTTTCGTTTTCTTGTCTGATTTCTCTTTTTCCTCTTTATCCCTATTTTCATAATACTGTGCAGTTGCAAGTATTTGTGCAGTTGTAGAAACAGCCCACGCACTCTCTGAATCCTTTAATTTATTGCATAACTCAGGTAACAAATTATGCACAAATTTATCGACAAACAGTCTCTGTCCTCCTTCTGTGCTCATATCCTGACCACTATGATCGACAAAAGTCTCTTCGAACCTGGTGAAAAAGTCGGAGACACTTTCGTCTTTCTTCTGCCTGCATGCGGACAACTTGTCCCAATTAACACGCAATGCGGGCATCAGAGTCTTCATTAAGTCTATTATTCTACCTGGAAGATTAGCAATTAGGGGTTCGGGTTTCGCACCACCTGTTTGCTGACCATCCGCTGCAACAATAGCTGCCCAATCACCACCTAGGGCAACTGGATGATTCTCTCTACGAATTTTAGCCCAAATTGGTTGCGGAACTACATTACCAAATAACATATCGATGTCTGCTAAGTTCATTATACAAGCCTCAACTGTCTGTGTTAATTCCTTATAGTATCCAGCAGGATTCTTACGCGGGTCTGGCAAGGCCTGCTTCACTGCTAGCACTTCGGCTCGCTTCCACGGAATGTGTATCCACACTCTTTGGAATTGCGCCGGAGCAGCTACAATACCATTAACATTATCAGCTTGTACAGCTTCGCGCCAAATTGGAGGAACCTCCCTCATTGGATATTGGCGACTTAACTTCATCTTGCTTTTCTCTAAATCTCTTGGTGAACGAAGTGATGGATCATTCCTATAACTTAAAATCAGTTCCATCGCTTCTTCTATATCTTGGCCTACTATCATTCCTGCAGCAAACTCTTTCTGAACCTTAATTAGGTCTTCTAAATTTGATTCAACATCATCTTCTTCTATCTCCTCACGTAACAGCGAGCACATCTCATCAAAGACATACCGTTGTGTTGGTTCCTTCCACTGCATAAATGTATCTAGCACATCTCTCGTACTATATCTCCTACTCTTCGAAATCCATCTGAGAGCCGTGGAATCTAAAATTCCCCGTTCTTCAGTACTCGGAAGCTGACTACGTCTCTGAACAGAGTCAGAAGTAGGAGTCTTGATTAAAGTTTTATAGAAAGGAGACAGAATGTTAGAAACAGAATCAGTGATTCTTCGACGAACAGAAAGTGGAGTCAACACACTCGCAGACGTAGAGAACACAGTAGAGGTAGGAACAGATAGCGGAACAGTAGGAGTATCGAGGAAGATAGTTTGTGGAACAGTAGGTGTAAGCGAGACAGATACAGGTATAGAAGTCGGCAACCCAGGAGGAGGAGGAGCCGTAGGAACATTCATATTAACCACAGGAGGTACAGGAACTTGATTCTGAGGCGCAGGAGCAGGAATACCAGGTTGTCCAGCAACCGGCAATTGAACATTCGGTACAAGTGGAGCCGTAGCACCTTGTGCATACGGTGGAGGTGACCGTAACAGATAAGACAACAGAGGATCGTTTTCGGAATCCTCTAGTATCTTAGCTGTTTTCGATGGCAAGGCAGGGTAGCACTTGTCAATCGCTAAATTATGCTCTCTAATGGCCACCTCTATGGCCTTCTCTGACTCGTTAACTTGCAGCTGCTTAGCCGCTTGCTCCAGAGTCAACTCTTCTTGCTCTTTCTGTTCTTTCTTTAACCTTTTCATTTCTCTCTGTTTGGATTCTTTTCGCCAGTAACGGAAAGAATCAAACATTGCCGGCCGGGCTTTCTTCCTAAACAATTTCGCTTCTAAATTGTCAAGAATTTCGGGTTCAAAACTACCATGCAATGGCCAACTAAGGACACCATCTTTCTCAGTGTATCGGACCCACACCTCATTATAAGATATAGGACCCACACCATGTTTACAGTACAAGTCATATAGGGGAGTCCCAATCGGAGGAACCAGACATGAGTCCTCCAATCGTGAGTCACTGTTGCAACCAAAACAAGACAACATACAGTTTTTCCGACTTACCATTTTTCAGTCCGGAACACAGAACAAACAAAACAAGAAACAAAATATGTGCACCTGAACCAAGAACTTAGGCCTACCAAAACGAACTGATGTATCGATACCCAAACTAAACCAAATAGATTATCGTAACCAGAACAACCAGTGATAATCTTACGAAACCAAACCAAACCAAGAACCAAAAAGGATTTTAACAACCCTCACGAAGTAACCAGCTAGCAACCACTAAATACTTAACTGAGGCACTGAAGACGTCACCAAGGAGAAACCCGTCACGTTTCGCTGTACTAAGGACTGCACCTCGGGTCCAAGACAGGGCGACGGTCAAGGCAACGGCCCACTGCAGCCGTCCTGAACGGGAACCCTCGTGGAAGAGAACTTCGGGCCACTTTTGCGATATGCCGGGATCGATGAAGTGGGGCGCCTCCCTCAGGAATCTTCACACGAAGCTTCTCGAACTCTTCAGGCTTTTGGACCGGTACCGAATGACGTCGCCCCACGTTGGGCGCCAATTGGAGTTCTGGACTTTTTGGTTCCGTCCAGAGGTGTCAGGGAACAACACCCAAAGACCCCGGAGTTCCACCTGCCTTGGTGCGCAAATGAACAGAAACACGGGCTTCTCAATGGTGGCGTCAAAGACCAAAGATTTATTACTGCAGGGACACAGAAGTCACAGAAACCACGCATGGGCAGTGTCTAGGAGCCTGTTCAATTTGTACAAAGAGGGTTGCTCCTTATATACTAAATTTTAAGCTGGGGGCGAATTCTTTACATGTAATACATTCTCAAAACCTTTGTGTCTAAAACAATAAATATTTGGCGTTACACAGGAACCGTCGATAAAATCTGATACCAAACATCTACGAAGAGGGGTTCCCACTAGTTCATCACCATCCCTTGTCAATATTGCATTCAAGAGCCGGACCGCCTCATCGTAAATTTCGTTACCTCCCCCTAATAAAGATTCAGAAAGAAAGGAACGGAGCCAGGTGTGGAAGATAGGAAAGCGGGATAAGAGATGTTTGTGGGTTGTAAATGGGCAAGGCTACCGGCTTCGGCCGCCTAATCGTGATCAGGACAATGGACACGAAGACCAGTTTAGCAGGACTGGCCTCGGGCAGAGGAGGCAGCCTTTGTCGAGTCATGCAGCTACAGCGTGATCTGGTTTAAGGTGCACGTGTCATGAAAGAGGTGAATCTCCGGCTAAGGCTACGTGTCCTTAATCGAAATGAAGTGATCAGAGGTTATTGCGTATGTGAGGGCAAGAAACACAAAATGGCTGCCATGATCTAAGATGGATGCCGTGGGTAGATCAGAAATGTGTTCATAACAGGAGTGCTCTTGCTCGTAGCATGGCGAAAACACCAGGATATGCTAAATGGATCATTTGCGGTTCGCTGATACCAATATTATGTATTTCCGACAATATTGAAAACACGGGTTCAAACCGTCACGGAACCTCAGAGTGATGGTAGAAAAAGGGAGGGGGCGGCATTTTTCAATTCTCGCCTAGGGCGGCAAAACACCTAGAAACGGCCCTGTGCATTACGAACTTGGCAAGATCATGTTTAGACTGTGCTCATCCTTTACAAGCGGATACGTTTAGAAAACAAAGACTGCAAAGAGAACTATTAATGCACAATGCATTTTAACGATTTGTAAACCGACACTTTTCGTTGGTGCAGTTAGGAGTAAGGAGCAAACAGACATTGTTTACTGATGAGCATTATTTTATGTTTAATTGTTGGAAAACAACTGTCAGGTATGTCAATGATTTCGTGTTAAAAAGCAGTTAACAGTGCCTAAACTGTTACCTTTGTGTTGTACATATACATTGCTGGAGAAGCTTGGTACTAACATTTATTATTGATGGTCATCAAGCAAAGAAAGATTGCATATTTCTGATGAACCTGGTAGGATATCAATAAGTGAAACAAATTATAGAAAACCTAGTGGGTGATAACATTTAGTGATTGAGTATGTTTTCTTAGTGAACAGTCATATTATCAGAAAAAAAATGTTGAATTGACAAAATATCGAGTTTTTTTATATAGAATGGACAGAATATCGAATTGCCAAAATATAGTGGTGTAGAATATCGAAATTCAGGTAAGAAATATCTATTTCCATAATATTGAAGTTAGTAATATCGACAGTCATAATATAGTTGTTAAAAATATCGATTTTTTTATAGTGTTTTAAATGTTAGTATATGTATTAAAAGTATGTAATATGTTTGTAATGTGATTTAGATTTTTTTAAAGTAATTAATTTGATGTTATTTAATTTTTGCGTAATTCATTTCCATAGCGAGTTGTGGGTTTATAGGGGAATAGAGTGGGCAGTAATTTAATTATAGTAAATGAAATCTACATTTTTAGGAATCATTAATTATTTTTAATTTAATTTTGCATGTTAGTTCTGTAGGGGGTTGTGGGTTTGGGGAGTAGGGTGGGAAGTATTTTAATTTTTATTAAGTAATTATTTATTTTTATTTATTGGTATAGATAATTACTTTTTGTTAATTAATTATTAATTGGTAATTCATTTTTAATAATTAGTAATTATTTTTTACTAACTGGTAAATAATGTTTATTATTGATTAATTGATAATTATATTAATTGTATTCATTTATTATTCGTAGCGGGTTGTGGGTTTATAGGAGAATAGGGTGGAAAGTAATTTAATTGTAATTAAGTAATTATTTAAATTATTTTTGTGTATTGATAATTTACTGTTAATTAATTATTAATTGGTATTTTTTTATTACTTATTTATTTTTGGTATTGTAAAGTAATTGTTTGTTAATTGATTATTAATAGGTAATTCATCATCATCATCATAAAATCTTTATTTCGGTAATTATATCACCATAAAAGATATACATAGTTCATTTCAAAAAGTATTAAAACAATAGAATAATAAAACATCACAGTCCATCCAGGTACATAAAATTTACTATGTACAAAGTTTCTGGGTTTGTTCTACAGTCAATAAATGATCAGTGACCAGCCTTAAGATATTTGCTTCTCAAGTACCACATTGCTCCTAGGTATTTGGCGACAGCAAAGACAATGTGGTCAGTCAGATCTGATTTAAGAACTCTAAATGCGGCCAGGCACTCCGTGAAGCCCAGGCTTCTACATATGGGAATGATCCATTTCTTGCGGGAGGCGTGGTAAGCTGGACAGAAAAAGACTATGTGGAGTTCCGATTCATTGTCCACCCCGCAAGCCGGGCATTGGCTAGCTGATGATTTACTCCACTTGCTAGTTAGAGCTCTGATAGGAAGAGTCCCATGCCTCCATTGTAAGTATAATTTCCTGAGAAGTGGAGGATATATTTTGTCCAAGGCTGGCTCAAATCTGTAGCTGTCCTTAATAGATAAAAATGACTCCGTATGTGTGCCCAGAGTTTCCTGTCGACAGAGTACCGCTAATTTACTGTCATGGTATGCCTTTACGAGACTCTTTTTGGAAATTAGTGGGCATGCAGATAGGGGATCAGACCAGAGTGTCGGTAGGCCCAATCCATCCAACTCAATTCTAATGTATTTAAGCCACTTAATTTTCCCAGCGTTGGGCATAGCTAGAACTTCCTGCAGACCCTGCCTATAACTGCTCAGTTCTGGAACTGCCCACAGCCTGCGCCAGTAAACAAGGGGACGCAGTGCCAGTTCATCGCTTAGAGGTCACAGCCCTAGATCTAACCTTAGTGGCACAAGAGGCGTGCTAGGCGGGAGTTGTACCACCTGCCTTATAAACTTATTCTCCTCTTTCAACAATTCTGAGGAAGATACGCGCCCCCAGAGCTCACAACCATACATGGCGGCCCCCCTTGCCTGTGCCTTGTAAATCTGGAGTGGTGGGCCGACGGGTTTGATAGATGACCTATTGTTTCCCATGAGCCTCAAAACCCCTCCCGAGTACTGGGCCAGTTTCAGTAGTGCTTTCTGTTGGTGTGTGCACCAGGTCATATTCTCATTTAACAGGAGCCCAAGATACTCAAAAGTACACACCCTTTCTAGTCTGGTCTGGCCGAGGGTAGGGGCAGTTCGTAGTCTTTGTGGGGCATTAAAGACCATAAATTTGGTCTTTGAAGTGTTAAATTCTAGGCCGTGTTCCCCACAAAATTCCACAAAGCCATTTAGGACACGCTGTGTCCCCATTGGGGATTTTGAGAGGAGCAGGGTGTCGTCGGCGAACATTATCGCCGGTACCCTGCTGCCTGCCAACTTGGGGGCGTCCAAATTGGCAATCCCACCAAGGTGGGCGATTACCCCGTTGACATAGAGGCAAAACAGGGCTGGCGCAAGCACACAACCCTGCCTAACCCCCTGTCAACGGGGAATCGATTTGACAACGCCCCCACCTTACCACACCTCACCTGGGCAAAATTGGCGGTATGGAGACGAATAATCATCTCCAGCAAACCCCCGGGGACCCCCAGTTTGGTCAGCACCTCCCAGAGTTTTCTGCGGGGGACCAGGTCGAAGGCCGCCCTCAGGTCCACGAATACAGTGTAGAGGCTGCCACCCTCCAACTGTACCGTTTTCCAATATATGAGGGCAAGCCGGAAGACGTGGTCTATGGTGGAGATCTTCTTTCTAAATCCCGCCTGGAATGGACTCAGAATATCGTGATCCGACATCCATTCCAGTAGACGATCCAATAATAGCCTAGTGAAGAGTTTCTGAGAAACATCTATCAGGCTTATTGGCCTGTAATTGGCTGGGAGCAGAGGCGAACCCTTCTTAAATATAGGGACTATCTCTGCCCCCAGCCAAGTCGGGGGGATCGCCATGCCGTTCAGGATTGCATTGAACAGCTCCCTCAAATAGGGAGCCCAGATCTTGACCTCCTGCTTGTAGAGGTCACCTGGAAGTTTATCCAGACCAGGCGCCTAGGTAATTAATTGTTTATAAATATTATTTATAATTAATTAATTAATTATTAAATATGCAGCAATTGGTAATTAATTGTAATAAATTTTTTGTTGGTATTGATAATTAATTTTTGTGTATTTAAATATTAAATCATTACTTTCCCTACTGTTGCACTCACTGGAGCTTGAATATTAATTTTTACCCTACGCTATCCAACGCGTTCCCTACTGTTGCACTCACTGGAATGGGAATAGTAATTTTTTAGGCATGGGCGGATTTTGCTGATTGGCAATCCGCAAATTTGCGGATTTGCGAATTTGCGGATTGCGAAAATCCGCAAAATCCGCGAATCCTCGCGGATTTTTTTTTTTGTGTTCGCACGGGATTCTGCAAGTTCGCGAGGGTTTTGTACAATTTCGCAAATTGCGAAATTGTACAAAACGCTCGCGAACTTGCAGAAACCCGTGCGAACACAATGTGCCTACTCATGTATGTGCCTCTTGTGTGTATAAAAGGTCAGAGAAAGATCAGTTCAGCAGATGAAGAGAAAGAAGCTCCTGGTCACAGGAACAGCACGGGTATTGCGCTCGTGAAAGTCAAGGATGCAAAGTCTATCCAGCATCACAGCTGATTTTCCACGGTAGATTTGGGAAGAAGGCACACCTGAATTTGAGCATCAACTAGTTCGAGCAACCATGTGTGTGTTACTATGCAATCGCCCCGAAGGGCGCAGGGGTCCCTTGAGTGAGCTGTAACTATTTTACAATGGCGCCAGCAAGCTGCCAGCGCCGTTGTAAAATAGTTACAAAGTTAGCTTGCACAGGAAGCACTTCGATAAAATAAAGCAGCACCTGCTTCGTTTTATCTAGTGGTTCATGTGTAAGCTAACTTTGTAACTATTTTACAATGGCGCTGGCAGCTTGCTGGCGCCATTGTAAAATAGTTACATGAGTGGGGGTTCAACTTTTGAACCCGTTACGTCCGCAGATTTTTTTTTGCGGATTTTGCGGGAATTCCGCAAAATTTGCGGATTGCGGATTTCCCAAAAATCTGCAAAATCCGCGGGTGTAACGGATTTCCCGCTCATCCCTAATTTTTATCCCTATGCTATCCAACGCTTTCCCTACTGTTGCACTCTCTGGAGTGGGAATAGTAATTTTTACCCTCCCACTGTCCAACTCTTTCCCTACTGTTGCACTCACTGGAGTGGGAATAGTAATTTGTACCCCTACGCTATCCATCGCTTTCCCTACTGTTGCACTCTCTGGAGTGGGAATAGTATTTTTTACCCTCCCAATATCCAACGCATTCCCTACTGTTGCCCTCACTGGAGTGGGAATTGTAATTTTTACCCCTACGCTATCCAACGCTTCCTCTACTGTTGCACTCTCTGGAGTGGGAATAGTAATTTTTACCCATACGCTATTCAACGCTTTCCTTACTGTTACACTCTCTGGAGTGGGAATAGTAATTTTTACACCTACGCTATCCAACGCTTTCCCTACTGTTGCACTCACTGGAGTGGGAATAATACATTTTACCCTCCTGCTTTCCAACAGTTTCCCTACTGTTGCACTCACTGGAGTGGGAATAGTAATTTCCCACTCCACTCCCGCTATCCAAGTCTTTCCCTACTGTTGCTCTCACTGGATTGGGAATAGTAATTTTTTCCCTCCCGCTATCCAACGCTTTCCCTATTGTTGCACTCACTGGAGTGGGAATAGTACATTTTACCCTCCCGCTATCCTACGCTAAAAGTATTGAATATTTTTTATTAATATTACGTTAATATATTTATATATATGTATTAAAAAATAAAAATGCATGTTTATTTTTTATACTAACATTAATTATTTATTAATATTAAGGTTATTTAAGTATTTTAAAGTATGTTTTAGTTAATTATATTTATTATTTCATTAATTTTACATTACTTTTAAGACATTTAAAAAATTCAATATTTTGACTAACTATATTTTTTTACAACAATATTTTGGATTCAATATTTTTGTACTCACCTGTTTGTAGATAGGAATTCGATATTCTGGCATTTTATATTTTTTCCTCAATATTTTGGCAGGTCGATATTTTGCTCCTCGATATTCTGTCATTGATCCTGTTTTCTTTTTAGCTGATATTCACCAATTACAAGTTCGGAGTATTCCTGAAAAGGTCCACCACGTTCATTACCAAATATTCCTGAGAGACAAAGTACCCTGACACCAGAAGAGTTGGGCAGAATCCAGTTTTTCTATCTCTCTTGTCTCTCAATCCAAGGGGAGAGGAGTTGGCCTAACGGCTAGGGCCGTCGACCTCGTAATCTCAGAAACTGGGTTTGAGTCCTTGGGCCAATCACTTAATCTCCCTGTACCTAACAAAAATGAATGTGTCCTCATGTCACGCAACTGGTGCTATGTAAAGTGCTCTGATACCTGATACCTTTGTGTCAAGTTTGCGCTATATAAAACTCTGTAAAAAAAAGAAAATTCCCCCTTCCCCTGGAAGTTTTTGGTTTCGGCAACTGTATCTACTTGCTGCTTCATTTAGCTTTCAGAGGAATTGGGGAACAGTCACCATCAAGGGAAGAACAACCTGGAGTTCAGGTGAGTAGCTAGGCATGACAAGACATGCATAGAGTGTGAAAACTGCCTCACTCTCTTTCCAAGCACCAATCTCTTGTTCTGATTGTCTGGCCCCAGGTCATCAAAAGAGAGGACAAAGGAGCTTCTGGACAGCAGGCCACAACACAAGTCATGTATCAGGGCAGCACTTGCCTGCCATCACTGCTACCTCGCAGGCATAGGCTGCATGTGTATCCTGTGCATGCCAGGTTTGAGCTATAATAAAGTCACCCATCTCTCATACCAACTGGATGTCTCTAGACTTCTATTCTGGAACTGCCCGATTCAATAGTGTGAGAGACCAGGCTATCATTATCCCCATGAAAGAGCCCTGGGCCTTGAAACATAATCTTTTAGTCAAATCATCAAAGATTTTCTCCCATTGGGGGCGTGGCCTGCCGCTGAGGAAGATGGCCGCTATCTAGAGCGGTTCCGTCAGACCATCCCCAAGAAACCCCATATATTCGGCCAAAAGATCCATACCGGCACTGAACGGCGTATGCCCATGGAACGCTCTGCCTGGGTGCCAACGGTACCACTCTGAGCCATAATGGGCTCGGTTGCGGAGTGAGTCCCGGAAAGGCCTGTGGAGCAAATGGATCCCAACTTGAGTGGCGTGGCACTGAACCTTTTCTGTGAGATTGAGGGGCGGAGCTCTCCTTATCCACCGGGAAGGGGCTTATCAAGCACCTATCTGGTGGAGAGAACAGGAGCTGTAGGTCCGATGCTGATACCTGCCTCTCTCCCACAGGCACAGTGAGTGATGCGAGTCAGGTGAGGCCAGTGTCCAGTTGGGCGAACCCGAAGCCCGACGGTGACCAGGCAGTACGGGATATCGAACAAAGGGAGAGAGACCCCGGCTCTGACTGCTAAGGTGGCCTGGGGACAGCAGAGGCGCAGAATGGGGTCGCAGCTGGGGGAGGAACATCCCAAACTGGAATCGATGCCAGGCCATATGACAGCATTGACAGCAGTGAGGCAGGAGCAGACCCCCCTGAAGACAAAGGAGACATGCTACAGCTGTCTTGTCCCCCCCTCTACTATATTTGCCATTACAACATGGGCCCCAGAGAGGCAAACTGTTCACCTGTGGACCTCAGGCAATAGCACAGGCCTGGCGAGGGGAGCAGCGGCATGGGTCTGGGCTCAACCCCAGGGGATTTGTCTCCCTGAGGAACTGAAAACCCAGCTGATGCCCTAAAGAAGAATTAATTTACTGGAGGGACTGAGAAACACTCATCCCGTGGTCTGGTGGCGGGGAACCCGACAGGCCGCCAGGCGCACCTAAACCCGCCTGGGTAGGCAGAGGCGCGTACTGCTCCCGGGGCTCCCCATTTTGCCCACATAAGTCCACATTTGGGACGCATACCCCTGACCCTGACAAACCAGAGGGACCAGCAGAATGACCGGTAGGAAGGGCCCAGGCAGTACACAACAGACAAATTGGATAAATGTACTCTCTGAAATTGAAAACCTACCACCACAGAGGCAATGGAGATGGCACTGGTTTCTGGGACCTCATCCTACCCACTGCTTCTGAGCCTACATTGCAGGATGTTATGGCAGCCCTCCAGGGAATGAAGACGCACTTAGCAGCCAGGATAGACTTGGTGACCATGGAGGTCTTGCCACTGAGGGCAGGCCTATGAAATATGGTCACCCAAATGAAGGAGGTGGCAGGTTCACGAATTGCTTGGCGACAGATATAAAATCTCTTTAAAATCAGGTCCACAAACTGATTGCCGCAACTAAGACACTCAAGGCCAAGCTGAAAGATCAGGAAGGCCGCTCCTGGCATAGCAATGTCTGCATTATTGGGGTGCCGGAAAAAGCAGACGGACCGGTTGTGGATCTATTTGTGAAGGTTCTCATAACAAATATGCTCCAGCATCAGGATATCTAACTATTTTTAAGTGCAACAGGTTCATTGTGTCCTGGGGATCCTCCATGCCCCATAACCATGTGAATATTCAACTACCCCGATCGAGATGTAATCCTCCACCACTCAAATATGAAAATGCTACAATCACTTTCTTTCCAGATTTTACCTTGAAGGTACAACAGAAGCAACGCAGCTTTCTTGAGGTAAAAAAGACCCTGAGGAAAAGGAAACCAAGTACTCAATGCTCTTTCCTGCAACACTTCGGATTGCAGCAGACAGTAAGGTCTGACCCTTCTCCAGCCTAGAAGAGGTGAGCGAGGGACTGAATGAACGGCTGGAGGACAGTAGGACGTTCTCTACAAAAAATACTTAAAGCAATGAGACATCAGAGACCAAGGAGGCGGGACAAGGTTTAGACTGTGCAGAGGTATTTTTACAAAACTCAGACTCCGGCGGGGGCGACCCGTTCGCCATCCTAATGGGGCCCTATGACTGCAGTATGAAGTTCTGGAACAGGAAATCATTTAGCTTGAAACAAAAACAAAGGAGAACGATGCCCCAGGCATGCAGGTTAGACGTTGAATCAGGATCAGACAAGAGATGAGGGATATAGCGGAGGATAAACCCAGGACACAGACCCGGGCAACTCAGAGAAGCCTTTATGGTGTTTGTGATGAGGCCAACACATTTATGGGCTGGTTGGAGAAAAGAGACAGGGAAAGGAACTGGGATCTAAAGATCAGCACCCCCCAGGGGGCAAGTCATAGAACAGGGAGGGGATCGCAGCTGCATTTGCTGACCACTATGAGGAACTATATATGGGCACCTCGGGTAGGGCAGGGACAGATTGTGCCGAGCTCTTGAAGGACATTAACCTCCTCACACTCTTGTTAAACGATCGCGAAGAGTTGAAAAAATATTTTACGGTCAAGGACGTAGTACGACTGGGATGAGAGAATCTCGTTGTACGGCGACAATGTGCTGTTATATGCCACAAACCCCCGATCCACTGTTGATCGGATGCTTCCTATATTCCAGCTGTTTGACAACTACTCTGAGTACCAGATTTATTGAGACAAGTCCCTCCTCTTCCTGTTGGCGGGAAAAGTCCCACCTCTTCTGCCCAACAGATGGACCCTATTAATCCAAAATAAGTTAAGGTACCTGGGCATAATGATGTCGAGGATGGACACTGAGTTTTTAGAAGAAAATCTATTCCCCCAATTGGCCAGGCTGCTCAAAATGTCTGGAATGGGAAGGCAGACTGACGGAAAGGACTCCTCTGTGGGTAGTAACCTATTGCAGGAGGTAGGTGGGTTAAAGGGCTTCCATAAATGAGGACTCCTGGGTATTGATCACCTAGGAGACGTCTGGAGGGGACAAACATTTATTACTTTTGAATACATGCAGGCAGAGTATCAGACGCCCAACACAGAACAGTTCCGTCACTTGCAACTAGGACATGCACTGATCGCTCATGTCCCTGAGGGTGAGCAAATACCAGAGTATTCACCCCTAGTGGACCTGCTACTGCTAGACCCATTGCTGGGTAAACCCACAACCCTGATATATAAAAAGATTATGAATAACACTGGGTGCCCTACGAGAGGCATTGGAGGCTGAGGTGGGTGTACTGGAGGATGCCGATTGGGTGGAGGCAATACAGAGTCCCAGGGAAGTGGCTGTAAGTGCCTGCTTTCGCCTTTTACAACTTTGCATTCTGCAGAGATCATACACCACCATGGCCCTCATGCATTGAATTGGCCGCAGCAACACGGCCCATTGGTAAAAGTGCCAGGATGTGGGCGCTTTCTTTCACACACTGTGGTCCTGCCCCAAAATTCAGCAGTACCAAAGAGAGGTAACACAAGTAATGTCAGAGGTGGTGGGCCAAGATATCCCATTAGAAGCTGGATGGCACATATTGTGTGTGACAGTGGCAGAATGATGGCTGAAATACTCAAAGATCTTAATAATGATAGCAAATATATTTGCGAATAGGAATATTACCAAATCCTGGGGAATGGATTGACCTCCCAGGGTTGCGGAGTGGAAGGCGGATCTCGATTGGTGCTGTTCAGCTAAAAAAGTAGTGTATCAGAGTCTGGGATGCCCACGGAAATGGTAGAAGGTCTGGGGTCACTGGGTGGAGTATAGGGGTTATTGAGGTTCTAACGGGCTTGGTTGGGATAGAGAGGGAGGGGCAGTGCCAGGGGGAAATAATAATGCTATGGAGTGACATTGATGTCGCATTTAAGTACACTGTTTGTAATTGCAATAACGATACTGGGTGTGTGTGAGGACGCTGGAACCCTTATACTGAATATCAGAAAATTTCAGTGCCAGCAAAGTGTGTTGCTAAGCTTTTATTTAAAAAAAATAACTTAAAAAATAGAAAAAGATTTTCCCCCATTGGTCTGATGGACCTTAATTAACTGACATAAAGTATTAAAAGGGAGTTTTTCTTAACAATACATTTCTAACTTGTGAAGCCAGGGTGACTCCACAATAAGGACCAGGAATCACTAAATATGATTAAAAGGGTTTATTTTGGATTACCAATCATTCCAGTAAATAAATGCAGACCAGAAATAGGTTCAGTAAATGCAGGAATACAAAAGATAAACTGAAGTATTTCAGTAGGTTAAGACACAGAATAATATATCAAATTACAATAATCACAATTGTATGAACACAGATACAAGCAAACAGGTTTTCCATAAAGAAACTTTGAAAAGGAAGTTTCTTTCTCCCAACTTAGACCTAAGGTCATCTAGTAAGACTCTCTAAATCGGAAGCTTAGGAAAAGAAAGGGGAGAAAAGTGTTTGCATGATCACACATCAGTAGAAGTCTAAAAGAAAAGAAATCAGGGTTTAGCATAAAGTTTCACACTTGCAAGAATAGTGCACACACTAGAACTAAGAGAAGCAGTAGTGGTGCTGAGATGTACAGGGTTTTGTACAATTTCGCAAATTGCGAAATTGTACAAAACGCTCGCGAACTTGCAGAAACCCGTGCGAACACAATGTGCCTACTCATGTATGTGCCTCTTGTGTGTATAAAAGGTCAGAGAAAGATCAGTTCAGCAGATGAAGAGAAAGAAGCTCCTGGTCACAGGAACAGCACGGGTATTGCGCTCGTGAAAGTCAAGGATGCAAAGTCTATCCAGCATCACAGCTGATTTTCCACGGTAGATTTGGGAAGAAGGCACACCTGAATTTGAGCATCAACTAGTTCGAGCAACCATGTGTGTGTTACTATGCAATCGCCCCGAAGGGCGCAGGGGTCCCTTGAGTGAGCTGTAACTATTTTACAATGGCGCCAGCAAGCTGCCAGCGCCGTTGTAAAATAGTTACAAAGTTAGCTTGCACAGGAAGCACTTCGATAAAATAAAGCAGCACCTGCTTCGTTTTATCTAGTGGTTCATGTGTAAGCTAACTTTGTAACTATTTTACAATGGCGCTGGCAGCTTGCTGGCGCCATTGTAAAATAGTTACATGAGTGGGGGTTCAACTTTTGAACCCGTTACGTCCGCGGATTTTTTTTTGCGGATTTTGCGGGAATTCCGCAAAATTTGCGGATTGCGGATTTCCCAAAAATCTGCAAAATCCGCGGGCGTACCGGATTTCCCGCTCATCCCTAATTTTTATCCCTATGCTATCCAACGCTTTCCCTACTGTTGCACTCTCTGGAGTGGGAATAGTAATTTTTACCCTCCCACTGTCCAACTCTTTCCCTACTGTTGCACTCACTGGAGTGGGAATAGTAATTTGTACCCCTACGCTATCCATCGCTTTCCCTACTGTTGCACTCTCTGGAGTGGGAATAGTATTTTTTACCCTCCCAATATCCAACGCATTCCCTACTGTTGCCCTCACTGGAGTGGGAATTGTAATTTTTACCCCTACGCTATCCAACGCTTCCTCTACTGTTGCACTCTCTGGAGTGGGAATAGTAATTTTTACCCATACGCTATTCAACGCTTTCCTTACTGTTACACTCTCTGGAGTGGGAATAGTAATTTTTACACCTACGCTATCCAACGCTTTCCCTACTGTTGCACTCACTGGAGTGGGAATAATACATTTTACCCTCCTGCTTTCCAACAGTTTCCCTACTGTTGCACTCACTGGAGTGGGAATAGTAATTTCCCACTCCACTCCCGCTATCCAAGTCTTTCCCTACTGTTGCTCTCACTGGATTGGGAATAGTAATTTTTTCCCTCCCGCTATCCAACGCTTTCCCTACTGTTGCACTCACTGGAGTGGGAATAGTACATTTTACCCTCCCGCTATCCTACGCTAAAAGTATTGAATATTTTTTATTAATATTACGTTAATATATTTATATATATGTATTAAAAAATAAAAATGCATGTTTATTTTTTATACTAACATTAATTATTTATTAATATTAAGGTTATTTAAGTATTTTAAAGTATGTTTTAGTTAATTATATTTATTATTTCATTAATTTTACATTACTTTTAAGACATTTAAAAAATTCAATATTTTGACTAACTATATTTTTTTACAACAATATTTTGGATTCAATATTTTTGTACTCACCTGTTTGTAGATAGGAATTCGATATTCTGGCATTTTATATTTTTTCCTCAATATTTTGGCAGGTCGATATTTTGCTCCTCGATATTCTGTCATTGATCCTGTTTTCTTTTTAGCTGATATTCACCAATTACAAGTTCGGAGTATTCCTGAAAAGGTCCACCACGTTCAGTACCAAATATTCCTGAGAGACAAAGTACCCTGACACCAGAAGAGTTGGGCAGAATCCAGTTTTTCTATCTCTCTTGTCTCTCAATCCAAGGGGAGAGGAGTTGGCCTAACGGCTAGGGCCGTCGACCTCGTAATCTCAGAAACTGGGTTTGAGTCCTTGGGCCAATCACTTAATCTCCCTGTACCTAACAAAAATGAATGTGTCCTCATGTCACGCAACTGGTGCTATGTAAAGTGCTCTGATACCTGATACCTTTGTGTCAAGTTTGCGCTATATAAAACTCTGTAAAAAAAAGAAAATTCCCCCTTCCCCTGGAAGTTTTTGGTTTCGGCAACTGTATCTACTTGCTGCTTCATTTAGCTTTCAGAGGAATTGGGGAACAGTCACCATCAAGGGAAGAACAACCTGGAGTTCAGGTGAGTAGCTAGGCATGACAAGACATGCATAGAGTGTGAAAACTGCCTCACTCTCTTTCCAAGCACCAATCTCTTGTTCTGATTGTCTGGCCCCAGGTCATCAAAAGAGAGGACAAAGGAGCTTCTGGACAGCAGGCCACAACACAAGTCATGTATCAGGGCAGCACTTGCCTGCCATCACTGCTACCTCGCAGGCATAGGCTGCATGTGTATCCTGTGCATGCCAGGTTTGAGCTATAATAAAGTCACCCATCTCTCATACCAACTGGATGTCTCTAGACTTCTATTCTGGAACTGCCCGATTCAATAGTGTGAGAGACCAGGCTATCATTATCCCCATGAAAGAGCCCTGGGCCTTGAAACATAATCTTTTAGTCAAATCATCAAAGATTTTCTCCCATTGGGGGCGTGGCCTGCCGCTGAGGAAGATGGCCGCTATCTAGAGCGGTTCCGTCAGACCATCCCCAAGAAACCCCATATATTCGGCCAAAAGATCCATACCGGCACTGAACGGCGTATGCCCATGGAACGCTCTGCCTGGGTGCCAACGGTACCACTCTGAGCCATAATGGGCTCGGTTGCGGAGTGAGTCCCGGAAAGGCCTGTGGAGCAAATGGATCCCAACTTGAGTGGCGTGGCACTGAACCTTTTCTGTGAGATTGAGGGGCGGAGCTCTCCTTATCCACCGGGAAGGGGCTTATCAAGCACCTATCTGGTGGAGAGAACAGGAGCTGTAGGTCCGATGCTGATACCTGCCTCTCTCCCACAGGCACAGTGAGTGATGCGAGTCAGGTGAGGCCAGTGTCCAGTTGGGCGAACCCGAAGCCCGACGGTGACCAGGCAGTACGGGATATCGAACAAAGGGAGAGAGACCCCGGCTCTGACTGCTAAGGTGGCCTGGGGACAGCAGAGGCGCAGAATGGGGTCGCAGCTGGGGGAGGAACATCCCAAACTGGAATCGATGCCAGGCCATATGACAGCATTGACAGCAGTGAGGCAGGAGCAGACCCCCCTGAAGACAAAGGAGACATGCTACAGCTGTCTTGTCCCCCCCTCTACTATATTTGCCATTACAACATGGGCCCCAGAGAGGCAAACTGTTCACCTGTGGACCTCAGGCAATAGCACAGGCCTGGCGAGGGGAGCAGCGGCATGGGTCTGGGCTCAACCCCAGGGGATTTGTCTCCCTGAGGAACTGAAAACCCAGCTGATGCCCTAAAGAAGAATTAATTTACTGGAGGGACTGAGAAACACTCATCCCGTGGTCTGGTGGCGGGGAACCCGACAGGCCGCCAGGCGCACCTAAACCCGCCTGGGTAGGCAGAGGCGCGTACTGCTCCCGGGGCTCCCCATTTTGCCCACATAAGTCCACATTTGGGACGCATACCCCTGACCCTGACAAACCAGAGGGACCAGCAGAATGACCGGTAGGAAGGGCCCAGGCAGTACACAACAGACAAATTGGATAAATGTACTCTCTGAAATTGAAAACCTACCACCACAGAGGCAATGGAGATGGCACTGGTTTCTGGGACCTCATCCTACCCACTGCTTCTGAGCCTACATTGCAGGATGTTATGGCAGCCCTCCAGGGAATGAAGACGCACTTAGCAGCCAGGATAGACTTGGTGACCATGGAGGTCTTGCCACTGAGGGCAGGCCTATGAAATATGGTCACCCAAATGAAGGAGGTGGCAGGTTCACGAATTGCTTGGCGACAGATATAAAATCTCTTTAAAATCAGGTCCACAAACTGATTGCCGCAACTAAGACACTCAAGGCCAAGCTGAAAGATCAGGAAGGCCGCTCCTGGCATAGCAATGTCTGCATTATTGGGGTGCCGGAAAAAGCAGACGGACCGGTTGTGGATCTATTTGTGAAGGTTCTCATAACAAATATGCTCCAGCATCAGGATATCTAACTATTTTTAAGTGCAACAGGTTCATTGTGTCCTGGGGATCCTCCATGCCCCATAACCATGTGAATATTCAACTACCCCGATCGAGATGTAATCCTCCACCACTCAAATATGAAAATGCTACAATCACTTTCTTTCCAGATTTTACCTTGAAGGTACAACAGAAGCAACGCAGCTTTCTTGAGGTAAAAAAGACCCTGAGGCAAAGGAAACCAAGTACTCAATGCTCTTTCCTGCAACACTTCGGATTGCAGCAGACAGTAAGGTCTGACCCTTCTCCAGCCTAGAAGAGGTGAGCGAGGGACTGAATGAACGGCTGGAGGACAGTAGGACGTTCTCTACAAAAAATACTTAAAGCAATGAGACATCAGAGACCAAGGAGGCGGGACAAGGTTTAGACTGTGCAGAGGTATTTTTACAAAACTCAGACTCCGGCGGGGGCGACCCGTTCGCCATCCTAATGGGGCCCTATGACTGCAGTATGAAGTTCTGGAACAGGAAATCATTTAGCTTGAAACAAAAACAAAGGAGAACGATGCCCCAGGCATGCAGGTTAGACGTTGAATCAGGATCAGACAAGAGATGAGGGATATAGCGGAGGATAAACCCAGGACACAGACCCGGGCAACTCAGAGAAGCCTTTATGGTGTTTGTGATGAGGCCAACACATTTATGGGCTGGTTGGAGAAAAGAGACAGGGAAAGGAACTGGGATCTAAAGATCAGCACCCCCCAGGGGGCAAGTCATAGAACAGGGAGGGGATCGCAGCTGCATTTGCTGACCACTATGAGGAACTATATATGGGCACCTCGGGTAGGGCAGGGACAGATTGTGCCGAGCTCTTGAAGGACATTAACCTCCTCACACTCTTGTTAAACGATCGCGAAGAGTTGAAAAAATATTTTACGGTCAAGGACGTAGTACGACTGGGATGAGAGAATCTCGTTGTACGGCGACAATGTGCTGTTATATGCCACAAACCCCCGATCCACTGTTGATCGGATGCTTCCTATATTCCAGCTGTTTGACAACTACTCTGAGTACCAGATTTATTGAGACAAGTCCCTCCTCTTCCTGTTGGCGGGAAAAGTCCCACCTCTTCTGCCCAACAGATGGACCCTATTAATCCAAAATAAGTTAAGGTACCTGGGCATAATGATGTCGAGGATGGACACTGAGTTTTTAGAAGAAAATCTATTCCCCCAATTGGCCAGGCTGCTCAAAATGTCTGGAATGGGAAGGCAGACTGACGGAAAGGACTCCTCTGTGGGTAGTAACCTATTGCAGGAGGTAGGTGGGTTAAAGGGCTTCCATAAATGAGGACTCCTGGGTATTGATCACCTAGGAGACGTCTGGAGGGGACAAACATTTATTACTTTTGAATACATGCAGGCAGAGTATCAGACGCCCAACACAGAACAGTTCCGTCACTTGCAACTAGGACATGCACTGATCGCTCATGTCCCTGAGGGTGAGCAAATACCAGAGTATTCACCCCTAGTGGACCTGCTACTGCTAGACCCATTGCTGGGTAAACCCACAACCCTGATATATAAAAAGATTATGAATAACACTGGGTGCCCTACGAGAGGCATTGGAGGCTGAGGTGGGTGTACTGGAGGATGCCGATTGGGTGGAGGCAATACAGAGTCCCAGGGAAGTGGCTGTAAGTGCCTGCTTTCGCCTTTTACAACTTTGCATTCTGCAGAGATCATACACCACCATGGCCCTCATGCATTGAATTGGCCGCAGCAACACGGCCCATTGGTAAAAGTGCCAGGATGTGGGCGCTTTCTTTCACACACTGTGGTCCTGCCCCAAAATTCAGCAGTACCAAAGAGAGGTAACACAAGTAATGTCAGAGGTGGTGGGCCAAGATATCCCATTAGAAGCTGGATGGCACATATTGTGTGTGACAGTGGCAGAATGATGGCTGAAATACTCAAAGATCTTAATAATGATAGCAAATATATTTGCGAATAGGAATATTACCAAATCCTGGGGAATGGATTGACCTCCCAGGGTTGCGGAGTGGAAGGCGGATCTCGATTGGTGCTGTTCAGCTAAAAAAGTAGTGTATCAGAGTCTGGGATGCCCACGGAAATGGTAGAAGGTCTGGGGTCACTGGGTGGAGTATAGGGGTTATTGAGGTTCTAACGGGCTTGGTTGGGATAGAGAGGGAGGGGCAGTGCCAGGGGGAAATAATAATGCTATGGAGTGACATTGATGTCGCATTTAAGTACACTGTTTGTAATTGCAATAACGATACTGGGTGTGTGTGAGGACGCTGGAACCCTTATACTGAATATCAGAAAATTTCAGTGCCAGCAAAGTGTGTTGCTAAGCTTTTATTTAAAAAAAATAACTTAAAAAATAGAAAAAGATTTTCCCCCATTGGTCTGATGGACCTTAATTAACTGACATAAAGTATTAAAAGGGAGTTTTTCTTAACAATACATTTCTAACTTGTGAAGCCAGGGTGACTCCACAATAAGGACCAGGAATCACTAAATATGATTAAAAGGGTTTATTTTGGATTACCAATCATTCCAGTAAATAAATGCAGACCAGAAATAGGTTCAGTAAATGCAGGAATACAAAAGATAAACTGAAGTATTTCAGTAGGTTAAGACACAGAATAATATATCAAATTACAATAATCACAATTGTATGAACACAGATACAAGCAAACAGGTTTTCCATAAAGAAACTTTGAAAAGGAAGTTTCTTTCTCCCAACTTAGACCTAAGGTCATCTAGTAAGACTCTCTAAATCGGAAGCTTAGGAAAAGAAAGGGGAGAAAAGTGTTTGCATGATCACACATCAGTAGAAGTCTAAAAGAAAAGAAATCAGGGTTTAGCATAAAGTTTCACACTTGCAAGAATAGTGCAAGCTGAGAGGTCTGCATCTCTCCAAATCTAATGAACACCAATTGAAATGTAACAAGAGATTCAGAAGATTCTTATCTCTCTCACACCATGAGGGACCAATCCAGTCACTCCTTGAATGCATGTGCAACATCATTTTCGGTTCACATGGTATCAAGCTCAGCCACGGCCCGTGCAAGTCAGAGCGGTGGGCTGGTGGGGGGGATTTCGACAGACGACGAGGGAAAACTAATTATTCATTTAATTCTCCCTCGTGGCCATGGCTGATCAAACTGCAAGTTAAGTTCTCAACCTTGAACATCTTGCCATCCTGGTACATGATGAACAGAAGACTTCTTTTGACCATTGTCTCTCCACATTCACTGGCAAGTTTCCTCTCAGGCCTCTCTATCAGTCACCTATTAAAGACAATAAGCCTTTCTCTAGCTAACGCACATCATGATAATAAACCTGAAAGGGGAAAAGAAATCCTGCTGGCAAAGAAAAATGCATTTCAACTAGGCCTGCAGTCATGCTAGCTTTAGTTAAGCATCTTAATGTGCACTTTGAATGCATGATTATACATGAACGTGTGACTCTAGGAATAAATGCAAAATGTGAGTAAATGAATACACGTTTATGTATGCAAATGCCACTTTCAAAATAATGCAAGATAACTTGAAACGTAAGTGTAAAATGTAAATGAGTATTTCGTCTCTTCATGTTTAAACTGAACATTAGTGCACACATATATAAATTTGTAGTTACTATACGGGGAACAGCGTTTGCAACGCAACTTTTACCACGTACTACCTTTACCACGCAACTTTTGAAACGCAAGCCGTAACAACGACTTGCGCTGGGGGGGCGCTGTTGGATAGGGAATGGTTTAATTTACTATCCAAAACCTTTCCTACTATCCACGGGGACTGGAGCTGGAATAGTAAATTAAACTATTCACTATCCACCACCCCCCAACGCAAGTCGTTGTAATGACTTGCGTTGTAAAAGTTGCGTGGTAAAGGCATGCATTGTAAAAGCATGCGTAGTAACGACATACATCCTACTACAGTGAATACATTTCAGTAACTTCGCTCAAAAGGTTATAATCACAAGAGGTTTCAAAATAGAGCCTAGTATTCCACTTCCAAGACTCCCAAACCAATAGTCTATTGCAGCAAATCCATTCCCAATTGCATCTTATGCACCTCTAGCTTCCAACTCCTAGAAGTCTTCCTTTATGTTTGTGAGGATTTTAATGTACTTCTTCACCTCTTCACTCTTGTCAGGTATATAGGTTCAACATTGTTTAACCTTCAACATTTTGCACACTCACTCCACTTTTGCGAGAGGGATGTCTAACACAAGATGATTTTGAATCACCATAGGTCTTATAGCTATCATTTCAGTGTACACAGCTAACAATAAACTAACATTATTATAGGATACCCTATCAACTATAGTGAACAGCTTCCTAAAATCATTCAAAACTACTCCTACAGAAGGAATCAATGCACTAAATATGTCTCCTAATATCTCAGCACCACTACTGCTTCTCTTAGTTCTAGTGTGTGAACTCCATATTGGATCATCTAAATGCTCCATAGTTTCAATATACTCATAAAGCAACTTAAAATAAGCAAGAAGAGTAATCTCCTCTAGATGAACCTACATGTGGTGTCTTATAATCAAATGTATGCAAGCTATTGTCAATAGGCATTAGGGTTCCAGGTGTGGTTCCAGATCAAATGCCCACAGAATTTGGAAATGTGGGTGAGTATAACCCCAAAATAAAAAAGAATCAATTCTATTGTAACAACTATTAATACAACGGCTAGTATAAGCGTATGTCTGTTGTGGTTATCAGTTTCCATGACTTCACAAGAATCAGACTGTTGAGCAACATTTGCAGCAAGCATATTTCTTCAGTGTGCTTCTACTTATGCAGATTACAATACAAAGTCCATACACTGTATGATGAAATTATTTACAAAGGCTTTGTCAGTCTTCCTTAACCCTACTCTGACTTCTTCTAAACTGACAGCTTTGCGCTCCTTCAGCAGCCTTCGGCTTAGGGAATCTTCTTATTTCTTTTAAACAAAGTCTGCTCAAATGTCTATTAAAATCGCATATTAAAATTCAGACTAGAAATCGGGCCAATGATAAATCGTGTCATTCTATTCAGTGGCAAGGTAAATTCAAAGTAAGGGTGGGCGCAATAGTCGGGAAATCGCTGCAAAATCCGTGAATCCGCGAGCGGCACAAATTTTGTTCAGGAAGCACTTACAGGGTTACAGCAGGTGCCCAAGTTGAAGCTAATTACTTTGTAACCATTTACAAAAGGGTTACAAAGAAATTAACTTCAACTTGGGCACCTGCTGTAACCCTGTGAGTGCTTCCTGAGCGGCGCCTCGTTGCCTACTTGCAACTATTCTCTGACCCTGCTCTGACGCTCGAAGCAGGGTCAGAGAATAGTTACAATTAGGCAACAAGGCTCCTGTCACAAAAATTAAACCTCAGCAGGAAGCACTTACAGATATAAATAAAGCAGATGCCCAAGTTGAAGCTCAAATTCAGTAACGCATTATTAATCAGCCCAAGAATCTAGTGAGCAAGGTCGATGCTAGGCAGGTATGCTTTCTCCCCAAATCTACCGTCTACAAATAGCTGTAATCTGTGATGGAGGTCTAGGCCTCCACGAGTTTCTCGAGCGCAATCCCCCTGTACCTTCAGTGACCACGAGGCTGCTTTCTCCTCATCTGCTAAGCTGATTGGTCTCTGACCTTTATAAACAAGAGGCATGTGAACTCGCACAGAAGCCCGGCCCCACACACACTAGGCTATGCAACCTCTTCCCGCCCTTTCCCCCACTGTGATGGACAGCTCACTCGAGGGACCTTGGCGCCTATGGGCGCAGTGGCAAAGTTACAGACACACGGGGTCACTGGAGACAACTCTTCTGGGCCTTTACGCAGCTGTAGTGTAGGAAAAGCACAATACATTTACCCAACGAGGTAGCACTTACTGCTTTCTCCTCATCTGCTGCACTGATCGGTCTCTGACCTTTATAAACATGAGGCATGTGAACTTCCTCAGAAGCCCGGCCCCACACACACTAGGCTAGGCAACCTCTCCCCGCCCTTTCCCTCCACTGTGATGGACAGCTCACTCGAGGGACCTCGGCACCTATGGGCGCAGTGGCAAAGTTACAGACACACAGGGTCACTGGAGACAACTCTTCTGGGCCTTTACGCAGCTGTAGTGTAGGAAAAGCATGATACATTTTTTACCCAACGAGGTAGCACTTACTGCTTTCTCCTCATCTGCTGCGCTGATCGGTCTCTGACCTTTATAAACAAGAGGCATGTGAACTCGCACAGAAGCCCGGCCCCACACACACTAGGCTATGCAACCTCTTCTTGCCCTTTCCCCCACTGTGAAGGACAGCTCACTCGAGGGACCTCGGCGCCTATGGGCGCGGTGGCAAAGTTACAGACACACGGGGTCACTGGAGACAACTCTTCTGGGCCTTTACGCAGCTGTAGTGTAGGAAAAGAACAATACATTTACCCAACGAGGTAGCACTTACTGATTAGCCTTTAGAAAGTACTCCAGTTCAGTATAGTGCAATTGCCAAAAAATCCGCGATTTCATTGGGAAATCCGCGAATTTGCAGATTTTTTTGCGAATTTGCGAACCGCGAATTCTCAAAATTCACCTACTTAATTCAAAGCACAACTGAGCCACAAGTCTAAATTCATGGAGGTTCAACAGTATTCCCCAAATCCCAACATTCTCTCTCTCTGTCATTTACGGTAAAGTATGACCATTTACGGGATGAGTACCTCCGACAGGGTACTCTAGCTCTCTTTGATCTCCTGAGTGCATGTCATTTGTCTTCACTGTCACTTAGACCAGAATCTTCAGTTGCCTCTGGGATAGTGTCGGTTACACATGCTATAGACAGACTCAGTTTCTTTCTCTCCTATCTTCTCGTCCAACTGTCTGCTGCTACAACTCAATTTGTCACAGCACTAGGCCCTTCGTCAGGGTCCAAATCTGTCTCAGTCATTGCCACAGGTCAAGATTGTCTTGTTTCAACCTCAATGTTGACTCATTGAGACCCCCCTCAGGGCAAAAGTGTGCTGTTTCTGGCTCTTGCTGGTCCCCTGTAGCTTGACCACCCTTCTCTCACTGCCCTTCAGTTGCAGCTGGCACTAATGGGACAGGTACAGTTACATCATCAAGGCACACTCCATTCTTCAAGTGTGGGCAACGTGGATTCAGTTGGGGAGACTTCCACATTTAACAGCAGTGTTCGTGTTCAGTATTACCTGGTATGGTCCATGCCGTTGAGGTTTACGGACGTGTTTCTTTACAAGGACCTAGTCACCGGGACTGAGGTCATAGCACTGCTCTTGATGCGGTGTGGCAGTAAGGGCTACAACATGGGGAGACACAGAATGCACCAATATCAGCCAATTCTTTGCAGTAATCAAGTCATCGGTAATGTTCACAAGTGCATTTGCAGGTACTTTTGTCGAATATATCTCTTTACTACAAAGGCGCAAGAATGCATTCCATTACAACGTGGTTGTTATAATGACAGTGTGTAACCACGCTAACCATTACATCACAAGTTGTAACAATGACTTGCTGTAGGGGGCGTGCTGGATTTATACATAGAATAATTTACTACTACTACTCCAATTTGTGCAACAGCAGGGAAGGTGTTGGATTGTAAATCCAACACCTTTTGCCCCCTACTGCAAGTCGTTGTAAGGACTTGCGATGTAATGGTTCGCACTGTAACAACGCAGTCATTGTAACAACTGTGTTGTAATGGAATGCGTTGTAGCACATTCGTTGTAAATGATGAGCCCGATTCACAGAATGAACTTATGACTCAATCCTAAACTTACTACTATTTTGGTATTCACAGAATGCACTTACTACTTTTGGCATTCACAGAATGCACTTACTACTTTTGGCATTCACAGAATGAACTTACTACTTTTGGTATTCACAGAAGTTAGGATTTTGTCTTAAGTTTGTCTTAAGACAATCTTAAGACAGACTTAAGACAGACTTAAGACAAACTTAAGACAGACTTAAGACAGACTTAAGACAAAATCCTAACTTCTGTGAATACCAAAAGTATTAAGTTCATTCTGTGAATATGAAAAGTAGTAAGTGCATTCTGTGAATGCCAAAAGTAGTAAGTCCATTCTGTGAATACCAAAATAGTAGTAAGTTTATAATTGAGTCTTAAGTTCATTCTGTGAATCGGGCCCGATGTCTCTCACTTTTGGAAGTCTCATTGCACGCCCCATGATGATCTCATGGGAAGACAGTCCTGTTCTCTGATAGGAATGCTGCAAAGATTCATTAACTCAAGGGGCAAACCATCAGGTCATTTCAGAGACGTTGAAGCAAATACTTTAGCCAATCTGGATTATAACATGCCATTTACTTGCTCCACAATACTTGAAGCCTCAGGTCAAAAACTGCAATGTAGTCTTTGCTCCACTTGAAATGCTGGACACAACATCTTCAGCACCTCATTTTTAAAATGGGATCCTCAGTCTGACAACAGAGAAGTCGGGAAACCAAACCTTGGTATGAGCTCCCTCAACAACAATTTAGCTACTGTGAGACTATAATTTCTTCTGGTCGGGTAGGCTTCAACCCAACGTGAGAAAATGCACACAATCACCAAGACATATATAAGCCTGCTGCACAGAAGGCATCTCATTGAAGTCCAGCTGAATTTTGTCAAATGAAGGACATACAAACAAAAACATTAAAATGCACAACATATATGTGACAAACAAAATATGGCTGTGATGAGTTTTAACGGTATTGAATCCACAAAAAGGGGCATGCTGATGTGTTATGCCAAGATGACATATTTACATAGGCAAATAAATAAATTTCTAAGGGTGCAGCTGCCTACTTTGCTGAAGGTAAGACATATGGCGGTATCTATGCTTGAAGGCACAACTGTACCCCATGTACGATGCGAACAGCAAATACTCAGCATAGACGTGATCGACCCGGGTTGGGTTTCATACACATATCATTTGTTAATGTTACATGTTATGTCGATATGGACTCAAAATATAAGTCCAAATTCATCTGGGTGATATGATTGGATGTCCGGGTCGCTATCCTTTCACAGTAGGTAGACTGAAAGCATATATTTAGCGCAACTCTAGCTGCCTGATAATTCCAAAGGAAGCGGCTCAGTCTTGAGCTAAACTGTCGGAGCCAGGCGGGCGGTATCTGGAAGGGATGATTCTACAGCTGGTAAAGAAGGCAAGGGAATAGACACCATTATGAAAAGATAGTATAGATAGGGGCATGCGTGCCCAGGACTTCATCTCGGCCTGAGTACGTATCCAGATGGGGTGATGTTTTGGTCCCACCACACCGATTGGGAGGACACAAGGTGGACCCCCAAATATTTAAACCCTGTTGTGGCTATCATTACTTCTCCAGCCCATGCGCCCATCTCCGAGTCCCACGCTGAGGCCAAAGTATAGATTTCTGGGCATTCATATATAACCCTGAGGTCTCTCCAAATATCTGCATTATGCGGTGCAACCGAGGTCCCGCCCGATGCGACTCCAATAAAAAGAAAAGGACATTGTCCACATAGAGGGTGACCCGAACTGATATCCCTCCCGGCCATTCAAATCCCTTGACTTGTGCATCTATTCGAACTCAAGAGGCTTGTGGTTCTAGTGCCAGTGCAAATAAGTAGGGAGACGCGGGCTTCTCTGATGGGTGCCACGCCCTATAGAGAAGGGGTCAGAGACCGCACCTGCCACTCTAACCGAGGCTGTGATATCCATATATACCAGTCGAACATATGACATAAGACGCGGCCCAGTGTTTAGGCGCTGCTGAAGGGCAAACAGATACATCCACCCCAATGAATAAAATGCCCTATCTATGTCGGCCAGCATCAGCGCCCCCAAGCCTTCAAGGTGGTTGATCGCTGCTATTGCATTGTGGGCCCACTGGATATCATGGCGAGTGGCCTGGCAAGGCATAAAGCCTGCCTAGTCAGGATGAACCAGATGGGACATATAGGGGAAGGATACGATTAGCAAGAGCTTTGGCTAAGAGCTTGGCCTCCACACTCAGCAACGATATAGGACGATACAACGAAATTTGGTCTGGGGTCAGCCGGGCTTAGGGAATACCGCAATCTCCACATGTCACCAGTCCGACTGCAGTCTCTCCTTTTCGAGGGCCTCATTTATTGCCTCAAGATGGTGGGTAACAAACTGGGACTGGAAGAGCTTATAAAATTCACACAGAAGCCTTTAGGACCCATAGCTTTACCAGTTTGCAAGTACGCACTCAGCTCCTCGGTTGTCAGGGGGACATCTAATTCTGCCTGTGCTACATCTGACATGGCTTTTGGGGATAAGTCGCCAATAAAGCGATTAATAATGGATTCTGGTAGGGTGTTTTTGGAGGTATATAGGTCAGCATAGTAGGTTGCGAAGCTGGAAGCGATCAGGGCTGGGTCCGTTAGTGTTTGGCCATCTTCACCCAGAATACCAGGTGTTGCCGGTTGGTGTAATACCTGTTGGCAAAGGCGATGCAGGAGAGAGCTCGACTTGTCCCCCTTGTTACACTTGGCATCTTTTGGTGTGTTTCATCTGAGTTTTTGCTTTCTGCGTCCTGGTTTTGACTCTGTTTTTGCTGGCATAGTGTTTCCTCGCACTTTTCTCACTGCTGATCAGTGGTAAAGTGCAGTGCTTCTGTGTTAAATTGTGTTATGAATTGGTGTTTTCAGGATTGGGTATGGGATTTGATTTACTTGCTAGTCCCTAGTAAAGTGCATTGAGTGTGCCAGGGCCTGTAAATCAAATGCTACCAGTGTTTTTTGCAATTTTCACCCCGAGTGGGCTGGGTATACTCAGACGTGAGTCCCAGGCTCTCCACATCACTGGAGTCAAGCTATCCAGGCTGAAGAAGGCTGATAGCCAGAAACCGGTCCTTGGATGCTTGATTCCGGTCTAGGAAAGACATGGCTTGGCAGTTCGGGCTGGACTGTTCCCATGAGGCACAGGGTCAAGGCTGATTTGCATATAGCCATTGTTTGACCTAGGGTGGTGTGGAGTGCAAAAAAACGATGGATTTAGGCCCAGATCTTTGTACTGGGGTGAATGAAAGACATTGTTCTGCATTCTGTCCATCAACTGTGTTTTTTGCAATTTTCACCCCGAGTGGGCTGGGTATACTCAGACGTGAGTCCCAGGCTCTCCACATCACTGGAGTCAAGCTATCCAGGCTGAAAAAGGCTGATAGCCAGAAACCGGTCCTTGGATGCTTGATTCCGGTCTAGGAAAGACATGGCTTGGTAGTTCGGGCTGGACTGTTCCCATGAGGCACAGGGTCAAGGCTGATTTGCATATAGCCATTGTCTGACCTAGGGTGGTGTGGAGTGCAAAAAACGATGGATTTAGGCCCAGATCTTTGTACTGGGGTGAATTTAAGACATGGTTCTGCATCCTGGCCATCAACTGTGTTTTTTGCAATTTTCACCCGAGTGGGCTGGGTATACTCAGACGTGAGTCCCAGGCTCTCCACATCACTGGAGTCAAGCTATCCAGGCTGAAGAAGCCTGATAGCCAGAAACCGGTCCTTGGATGCTTGATTCCGGTCTAGGAAAGACATGGCTTGGTAGTTCGGGCTGGACTGTTCCCATGAGGCACAGGGTCAAGGCTGATTTGCATATAGCCATTGTCTGACCTAGGGTGGTGTGGAGTGCAAAAAAACGATGGATTTAGGCCCAGATCTTTGTACTGGGGTGAATGTAAGACATTGTTCTGCATTCTGTCCATCAACTGTGTTTTTTGCAATTTTCACCCGAGTGGGCTGGGTATACTCAGACGTGAGTCCCAGGCTCTCCACATCACTGGAGTCAAGCTATCCAGGCTGAAGAAGGCTGATAGCCAGAAACCGGTCCTTGGATGCTTGATTCCGGTCTAGGAAAGACATGGCTTGGTAGTTCGGGCTGGACTGTTCCCATGAGGCACAGGGTCAAGGCTGATTTGCATATAGCCATTGTCTGACCTAGGGTGGTGTGGAGTGCAAAAAAAACAATGGATTTAGGCCCAGATCTTTGTACTTGGGTGAATGTAAGACATTGTTCTGCATTCTGTCCATCAACTGTGTTTTTTGCAATTTTCACCCGAGTGGGCTGGGTATACTCAGACGTGAGTCCCAGGCTCTCCACATCACTGGAGTCAAGCTATCCAGGCTGAAGAAGGCTGATAGCCAGAAACCGGTCCTTGGATGCTTGATTCTGGTCTAGGAAAGACATGGCTTGGTAGTTCGGGCTGGACTGTTCCCATGAGGCACAGGGTCAAGGCTGATTTGCATATAGCCATTGTCTGACCTAGGGTGGTGTGGAGTGCAAAAAAAATGATGGATTTAGGCCCAGATCTTGGTACTGGGGTGAATGTAAGACATTGTTCTGCATTCTGTCCATCAACTGTGTTTTTTGCAACCAGTGGGCCTGCAGCACTGATTGTGTCACCGACATGTTGAAGCCCTAAAAAGGTAACTCAGACCTGCCATTGCAGAGTCTGCGCGCAGTTTGTAACTGCCATGTCGACTTGGCGAGTGAACCCACTTGCCAGGCCCTAAACCTTCCCTTTTCTACATGTCAGACCCCCTTAAGGTAGGCCCAAGGTACCTCTGTGGGCAGGGTGCAGTGTATGTGGAAGGTAAGACACACCCTGGTGTGTGTGGCATGTCCTGATAGTGAATTACAGCCCATTTAATTTTTCACTACGGCAATGCTACCTGTTCCCCTTAGGACAGAATAGGAAGTTTGTTTATAACATTTATAAACATAACTGACCCGGGAAACTAGGTGGGAAAATAAAGTTTAGTATGCCTGAACTCAGAATCCAAAGATGCATCTATTAGTGAAGGTGATTTTTACATTCTGTGCTTGAAAATACCACTTTTAGAAAGTAGGTATTTTCTTGCTTAGTCATCCTGTGTGCCTCTGCTGGGATGTGGATTGCCATTTCGGGGTTTTGGATGACTGAAGGCTGGGGAGCAGGAGTGGCTAAAGATAGTCTAGGGAGGGTCAGGAAAGGGCTGAATAGACCTGGACTGCAATGGGGGAAGGGGTAGGAGATTTCCTTGCACCTCAAAGAGCCTGGTCAGCCTCTGACAATGCCGTCTCTACCTTCTGCCAGGAAATCACACCAGAGAAGGCAAAACTGGTTCTGGCTGGGCACAGACACTCTCTGCCTATCAAAGGATTTCGGGATATGAGTATTGGGGCCCAGACCCCTGAACCTTAGAACTCTTTTGGATCAAGAAGACTGCCAAGAAGAAGAACTGGAGAAGCTGTGAGGAGGGACTACCACTTTGCAGTGTGCTTTGCTTTGTTGGCCTGCAGTGGCTGCTTCTGTCTTGGGCATTGAAAGAACTGGACTGAACTTTCTGCAATCTACTTTTGTGAGTTTCTCTAAGGGATTGAGGTAGAGCTTGCCCCTTGTTCAAGAAGTCTCAGGAACAGCAAAGACTTCAAGCTTGTCTGCCCTCAGCACTGGGGACTGTGTGTTTGGTGTTGAAACAGAAGAAAAGCAACTAGACGACGTCTACAATGCCGCTGCCGGCTCCGTGTCCTGAAGGCACAGCAGAGGGCCCCGCGCAACGCTGCACGTGACCCTGGTCTCGCCAACAACGCCGGCTGACGCTGCCACTGAGCCGCTGCTCGCACTGTGACCTGTGGGCACTGCACTCCACACCACTTCATGACGACACCTCGACACTGCAGAGGGCACTGACGCAACGCCGCACTGCGACCCTGGTCTTACTGACGATGCCTGTTGATGACGCCACCAAGCTGTTGCTCGCACCGCAACCTGTGGGCACCTCACTCCGCACCGCCTCGCTTCACGACGATGCCCTGGTATCCCAGACACCGCCGCTCCATGCCGAAATTAACGCCGCTGCTTGCATCATGGTTCGAGGCTACCGCTCGTAAAGTTATACGACGCATCACCGTCATCCCGCACTGCAGCCTTGGCCTACCGATGTCACGCCATTGACTCCAGTTCGTCATCTGACGACAACACTTCAGCAACGACAACAACGCTGCTTGCACCGTGACCTGCCAGCACGGTGCAAGCATTGCCTTCATCTCGCACCACGACCCTGGTCTCACCGGCGACACCATCGGACGTCGCCACCGAGCCCCTCCTCGTACCGTGACCTGACGGCACCGCTGCACTTCGCACTGCAGCACACAACGCCTTCCGACGCCAGAGCTCCTGACTCCATCAGAGAGGAGATTGACCTGCAACACGTGTGACTTCGAGGGCCCTACGACTCCTGCACCGACCTCTTGGAACCGATGTTTGCGGACGCTGTGTTTTCGGAAGCTCAACGACAGGTCATCGATGCCTTGCATTTCTAAAAGGTACTGTTTGTAGGTCTTCCCTACACTGTAGCTGGCTCGCGATGCCGCTGTCAGCCAGAACTGTTTTGATTTGTTTGCTCACGAATCCGTGAAAGCCCCGGACGGAGCTATCGACATCAAGGAACTATTTTTAAAGCGTATTTTAATAGGTAAAGATTTTGAAGTACTGTATTGTGGATTTTGATCGTTTTTGGTCTTGTCTTAAGTATATAAAAATATTGTATATTTTTCTAAACTGGTGTGGTGTCCTTTTGTAGTGCTTACACTATATTACTGTTGGTTATGTGCAATTGCTTTACACACTGCATTTAAGATGAGCCTGACTACTCATTCCATGCTACCAAGGGGGTGAGCAGGGGTTATTTTTGGAGTGTAACTCCCTTATCCTGACTAGGAAGAAGGGTCCCTATTTGGACAAAGGTGCAAACCCTTACCAACTAGAGACCCCCATTTCTAACACCCCTACTGGTATATTCGGCTGCGCGAGGCCAGCCAAGCCTGTCTGGCCTCATCGCGCAGTTTATTGGTGTATATTTGTTGCACCAGAAGGAGCTGGCACCGAATCTGTCTGCCATCCACATCTCAACTCCACTGCTCCAAATCCAGCAGCTGAGCCTCTGTCTGGAGAAATGCTTCCCGGTGCTTTTTTCATTGGGCGGCACAAAAAGATATGTCAGCACCCCTGAGGGTTGGCTTCATAACCTTCCACATGGTCTCCGCCAAATTCACCGCTCCCAGGTTCTCAGTGAAATAAGCTGTAATGGCCTGATGCATGTAACTTTTATATTGTGGGTCATGGAGATGCCATGTCAACAGGGGCCATCAGAAGGGAGGCCGGGCAACGCCCATCCGCAATGCCAGCACTACTGGAGAATGATCTGACAGGCCCTTAGGCAAGCTATCCGCCTCCGCGATTCGATAATAGTAATTGGTCAGCACGAATATATAGTCCAAGCATGAGAATGAGTTGTGTACTGTAGAATAATATGTGTAGCTTTACGCTGTCGGGTGTAGATGTCTTCACGTGTCGATCCAGCCTATGTCCTGCACTAATGTCTGTAGTCGTGTTTCGCTAAATGTCCCCTGCACTCCACGCGGTCTCATCTATCCTGAGCCGGGGTCAAGACATCGTTCCAGTACCCACCTATAATAGAGAGGCCTTTGGGTATCTCTAGCATTAGTCTAGTCACGGGTTCCACAAATGACTCAAACAGTGTGGGAGGCGCATAGACACTGCCAAATATAACGAGTTCCCCATATAACATATCTGTCACAACAATATACCTACCCTGGGGGCCTGATCATGTTTTAGTGTGTGCGAAGGGGACTCTCCGTTGAATTAGGACTGCCACCCTACCGGAACCCCTGGTGAACCCTGCATGGAAGACCTGTATGTAGCCGAAATGAGTGCGACATAGCGCCTTAGAACCCAGAAGCTGGATTTTCTGCAGTAGCAGTACATCAGTCGAAGCATGTTTGGCCAGCCGAAGGACAGCCCCTCTTTTGATCTTGTCCAGTGCCCCCATATATTCCAGCTAATTATCTAGAGCCTACTAGCAGGGTCTGACATAGGGCAGAGTTTGAGGAATAAATCTAGGACGTCACTTGTCGTGGGGCATGAAGATCATAAGCATAGAAAAGTATGGCACAGCACAATCAACAAAACTAAACAATCCCTTTCCCACCTCCTCCCACCCCACCAAATACCTCAAAACAGTTGAAGCATCTGTCGCGGTCTTATTTCTGCTCCAACGGGGCAGGGCGCAACCCCACACCAATGGATCCCCAGTAAACCATCTTCATTCATAGATAAAGTTATCAGATACTGAGAGGAGCGTTATGGGGGACAAAGTTCCACAAAAGCCAAATAAACATTTTACTCATGACCCTCAGTCTCCATTGTGTGGCAATGATAATTCACATCCATCTTCTTCCACTCGGGAGCTGAATGCTCCCCGCAATTTTGAGCAGTGCCTCGAGCGTGATCTATGGTTCGATTTCCCTTTAGGTTTGCCACTCTTCTGTATGGCTTCTCCAGAGGACAGCTCCAAGTCAATAGGCGGTGGGGTGTGCGGCTTGAGCTTCTGCCTCTCGTCCGTCCAGGCAAAGTCCTCTTCGGGGGAGTCAAAGAACAACGTGCGTGATTTGTAGACAACCCTCTGCCGGGCCGGGAAGAGCAGGGCATACTGAATTTTTAGGTCCGGAGCCAGGCATTAGCGGCCGTGAATGATTGCCGGCGTTGTTGCACTAGTCTCCTGTAGTCTGGAAAAATTAAAATGGGATGGGAGTCATAGTGAAGTTTGCCAGCCAATCTGGGCTGCGTAAGGATAGAGTCACAATCATGAAAGTTGGAAGGCTTCTGCATCACGGCACAATGTGCACGTTCGAGAATAAAGCTTTGGGAAAGAGAGGACTGAGGGATCCATCCCGCAATCCATGTAGTAAGGAACTATTCCATATTGTTGCCTTCGCAGCTCTCTGGGAAGCCCATGAAGCGAAGTTTGTTCCTCCGTGCTCTGCCCTCGGCATCTTCCACCCTGATCGCAAGTCCTTTAAGGATGGATTCCAAACGGGATACCCTCTTTTGGAGGGAGGCGACTGTGTCCTCTGTGGTATATATACGGGTGTCAGCCTCTGTTATTTGTACAACCGCTTTCAGGAAATCCTGGCAGCTTAGCATAACATCCAACCCCCCTGCCCTGCTCTTGGCCTCCAGTGCGTCTTGAGACTGCGTTATCGCAGCCATCAGTGCAGCATTGTCTGGGCCGGTAGAGGCCCGGATCACCGGCTCTGCCACCTGCGCCCCGGCTCAGGCATAGTGATCCAATGTGCTTTGTTTGGTGCCCTGCAGCTTGTCTCGGGTCATTTTCAACAGTAGTGTTCGGTTACAGGCAATGTTGGTGCAGGTCCACAGGGGCCTACATGCGAGACGGTCACATCCTGGTCCTCAGCCATAATACTACTGTCTTTTGAAGAGGGAAGGGTCCCCTGCGGCCGGCGATTTGGATAACATCTGTCTTGGAGGCAGGCAGGAGGCAGGTGTGAAGGTGACCCCCACACAGGACATAACAGACCTAGTCCGGTCACTACCGCGTGCAGCCACCTCCCTACCTCCATAATGGGTTCCCCTGCACAGCCCCTCTCAGCATTGCTGTGTAGTTTCCATGCAGAGGCGTCCCACGAGGCTGAGGTTTTCACAGAGAGTGGTTTCCTCACTTACTTTTGATGTTCAGGGCAGGGTGCAGGGATCCTGCCACAAGGAGGCAGGGCACATTTAGTACACAACTCGGGTCACAGTTTCCCACTTCGTTGAGTTCCTGGAGTGCTGGAGGGCCAGGTCTGTATAATGTGCAGAGGAGGCACAGGCCACAGCAGACAGCAAAGGAGGTCACAGCACTCGGCAAGGCGCGCAACAAGCATTAGCCAGGCTGCTCTGCACCTCACCTCACCTGCGCCAAGAGCACCAGAGGGGGGTGCCACCAAAATCCCAGGTGGGCAAAGCATTCTGATTACAGAATGAGTCCCAGGCAGAGGCACAGCATCGTAGGGAGCATTCAGGGCTTTGGGACCGGAGCTCACGGCCAGAGGAGGGGGGGAGCCCCTGATCTCCGATGTCACAAGAAGCCGCCCCACCCCCCAGCAACACAAGGCAGAGTCAGGGCACCAGTGCAGCGTGCGACCGCAGCCTACTGCAGTGCAAGATGCCACCAGCTCAGACCCCGGGACAATCACACAGCTCGTCAACAGCAGCCGCCGGGCAGGTATGTGTCCAGTGTCCTCAATTCCAGGCAGCGTCCAACCGGGGGCCCCCCACACCCTCCTTCAGAGCTGCACGGGCAGGCCATGTCACCACACAGTCCTGGAGCTCCTTTGCAGCAGCTGCGGCCATCATACAGCCCGGGCCCCACAGCCCAGACTGCCCAGCCTGTTACCTCGGTCGGGCTGCTCTCAGGCGTAGTCCGGTCTGAAATCGGCGAATGAGCCAGGATGGTTCGCTGCGCAACGTGGGCTCAGGCTCAGCTCGCCGGTCTTCCCACAACATCTTTGTCTCGGCCTCAAATCGGGGTTTGGCCGTCCCCACAAGATAGCATGGACACGTGAGACAATATGTCAGAGAGACTGGGGGTAGGATGCCGGCTGATGAAGCTGGATAATTGCGGGATTATGAGCGGGCCTCCGGAGCTCGTCTAAAGCGTGTCCGTCATTGTGGACTGCTTGGCCACACCCCCAAGGGCGAGTTTTTTACTCTCGTGGACCTCGCTGCATCACAGTGGGCACCCCAGTACTGACATTCATTTATTATCGTCTTCCCGCGGCGATGAGGAGACTAAATCTTCATTTCCCAACTGAGCACCCTACACTTGCCGAATTACAGGTTCTACTCACTAGCACAACACAACGGCATCTCATCACTAACCTGTACAATGCAGCACCAACCAATAGGAAATATGTAGTTAAAAAAGCATTGGAGGGCTGGAACGTGGCACTGCCACAGTCCATGGAAGATACTGATAGGAAATGTTGCTGTATGCAATTGCGCAAACTCATTCATAATTGTAACTTGAGAATAATTCACTTCAAATTCTTAAACCAAATGTACTACACTTCATTGAAGCTATAAAAATATGGGCTAAAAGGTAATGCAAATGGTATCAGATGTGGTACTGGTGAAGCAGATTTTCTGCCTTTGGCTTGGACGTGCCCTCAGATGATGCAATATTGGACTCAGGTAACGGAGGCATTGTCGAATTTGGTATCGGAGCGGGTCAGGTGTGACACAGCTGTGTGTCTCTTACGACTGATTGCTGAAGCTTTGTATCGGTGTGCCTTCTCGTGACAAAAAGGAGGATTACACTATATTGGTGGGGTAGGACTAAGCCTGCTAAGAAGGATTGGCTGTCCGACTAGGCCTATTGTCAGTCACAAATGAAACTGTATGCAGAGCAACTGCTGAGAACATCTCAACCCAAGGACATAGGGGGTCCTCTAAACATATATTTAATGTCCATGTCAGATGATGCAGGTGGAACAGCTGCAGTTGGCAGCTTATAATCGATTGGCTGCCAGGGTGTGGGGTGTATGAGAACACTGGAAATTAAAAATATGCACTATTATGTGCTGTTGGAGTGGGTGTGCAGAAGTGATGACATGTCTGTTGTATGAGTTGTTTCTCACCTGCGTGTGAGACAAGTCGATATTTTGCTAAAAAAATAAACTATCGACAATACTTGTGAAATATTCACAAAGCAATCAACCTGTGTGTACCACTCCACAGGTTTCTCTCTTAATTTGGGTAAATCATTCAGATATTTTGCAAGGTCATTCATACTCCATGGTACATGAATGTAACTTCCACCAGACACTTCACTCAATGGAAATGTCAAAGTGTCTTCTCCATCTGTTAATGACAAAGGCCGTTCTCTCTTCGCTTTCTTTGGGTGTTTTCTTCTTAGCTCATCTATTTTTCCACCAGCCACGGTCTTTGAAGGTAAGAGCGGTGGGGCCAGGTTTTTTTTTTTTTTGACAGACAACAATGAGGGAAAATTAATTAATTATTTATTTAATTTCCCCTCATCTGTTGAAATTCAGCCCCCACCCAGCCCCACTGCCCAACCGCTCTGAACGCCACGGGCCTAGCTTATTAAACTGCAGGTTTAGTTCTCACCCTTGGACATCTTACCATCCCGGTACATGATGAACAGAAGACTTCTTTTGACCATTGTCTCTCCACGTTCACTGGTAAGTTTACTCACGCCGATTAAGATGGATGTAGGCCTGCAGTTCTGGGCAGATATAAATTTACTCTGAATTTCTATTGGGCCGGTTATTAAGCCTGCACCGGCCTCCATGTGAGGGTCATTATTTGTTCAGACTCTCCTTCCTAGCACATCTATAGCTGGACTTCGGTTTATTCCAAAAACCTTTAATGCTGTTGTAATACTTTATTCAATAAATATATATCATAAAAGTACAGACATAAAAAATACATAAGACTATTTACCAAGTATTACTACAATTTCATTTAAAATCATCCCTACAAACAATTTAAAAAGAAAATAGAGGGGGGTCTGCATAGAGTTAAAAATACATTCTTGGAGTGGATCTTATCAGACATTGGATAGCAGCCTTGACCGGATAAACCAAGCACTAGCCAAATACTTAGCGACCCCGCAAACAATGTACATAGAGGTAGTATTGGTTAAAATAATGCGCAGAGCTGATCTATAATCCCTAACTCCCAACTCCCTTCACACTGGTTTCAACCATTTTGCTCTAACCTGCTTATAGGCATTACATTCAAACAAAAAATGGCCAAGGGATTCTTCCGGACATGAACAACCTGGGCAATTTAAGTCTTGCACCCTCCTGACCTTCCATCCTTCCGTAAATTTTTTGAGGGGGAGGGTACCGTATCTTAGTTTCAGGAACAATGTTCTGTCTCGAGGAGTCTGGAAGAAATCCAGGAATGGTTCTAACTTTCTGGAAGGTTTATGTTCAAGAAAGTTGTTCGTCAAAGGTCCCCAGCTTGTATTATTGAGATCCTTGGCCTCTACCCAATCCCAGTATAATTTTTTAACAATTTGTTTGGTGGGAGGGGACTGTGAGGCCCAAGACTCAGCCAAACCTATAGACACCGCCAGCTTCTTTAGATTATTAAGCCACTTTACTTTGTTGGATACATTCAAAATAATTAACTCGTCCAACACTAGAGCATATTTTGCTACTTCAGGCGTCCTTCTAAGGCGCACCCAGAATAGCAAAGGGCGAAGTTGAACTATTTCTGAAATTTATCTTTTACCCATATCTAGGAATAGTGGTTTCAAGGGGGTCGAGGGAGGAAGCAAAACTATGTCTCTTATAAACTTATTCTCTGCAGTTACTAATGCCTTAGTATTCTCGGCACCCCACAGTTCAGAACCATAAACTGCAGAGGCTAAAGCTTTCCCCTCGAAAACTGCGAGGGCAGGGGCTACTGGTCTACTGATAGAGAGACGCTGGTTCTTTAATATGGCTCCAGAGACCCTTTTAAGATTTAGGACCATTTTTGATATATGGGAGACCCATTTCATGTTATTACAGAGCCTGACCCCAAGATAGTCGAATTCGTCCACCACCTCTAGGGAGGTCCCATTCCTAAGATTTCTTTTAGCAGATAATACCATCAGCTTCGTTTTTGTGGTATTAACCGTTAACCCACGGTCTTTACAGAAAACGCTGAAGCGGTCGAGCAATTTCTGGAGACCCTTAGGGGTCTTGGACATCAGGAGGGTATCATCGGCAAAGAGGAGTGTGGGGGTTTTCTCCCCGGCAAGGACAGGGGCATCCGCAGGGTCCTCCCGCAAATAGTCCACCACCACATTTATAAAGAGGGAGAACAATGTCGGAGCCATCACACATCCCTGCCGCACCCCTCTACTTACTGGTACCCTCCCTGTCAATTGGCACTGACTCCCCCACCGAATCTTAGCATAATTATCTTCGTGGAGCTTGATGACAAATTGCAACAAATAACTAGGGAAACCCATGTCCAATAGGACCCCCTAGAGTTTGGCACGTGGAATAACATCGAATGCTGTTTTCAAGTCTATGAAAGCCAAGTACAGGCTACCCTTAATAATGGACACTGACTTCCAATAGACTGCACAAAACCGAAATACCTGATCCATCGCGCCAACATTATGCCTAAACCCCGCCTGGAAGTGGGTCAGAATGCTATCATCTATTAGCCATGTCTCTATTCGATTAATGATGACCCTGCCAACTACCTTTTGAATGGTATTGATTAAACTTATTGGTCTGTAGTTGGCATGGTCCTCTCTATCACCTTTCTTGTATATGGTGATAACCTCCGCGCCCTTCCAGGATTCTGGAACAGGGTGGCCGTGCTGGATTAGGTTAATTAAACAGGCTATAAAGTCTGCCCATATTTTGGGGTCATGCACTAGTAAATCCCCCGGCAGGCCATCTGGGCCGGCCGCCTTCCCTGGTAATATTTTTAAAATAGCATCTTGGACTTCCCGCGGGGAGAATGGCTCTTCCTTGCTTCCTATCTCCATACTAGGCTCGGTCTGAAATTCCATAGCTGGTGATATTAATTCACATTGGACACTATCCTCGCAATACAATTTTTTAAAAATGGGAATACCATTGGTGCTCATTTATATGATTTAAAATCGGCTCTGCCCCTTCTATCAAGGGCATTGATCAATTTCCAAAACAAAATAGAGTTTTTCCCACAGGCTGCAGCCTTACGCTGCTGCCAATGCTCCTCCTCCCAATCCTTCTTAGTTGAGGTTATGCTTCTGTGATACTCCTTTCTGGCTAATCTCACTGCTATGGGATCCTTGCTTTTTATAGCTAGCGTAATGGCCTTCCTCTTTCCTCTACAATTTGCCGTGTACCAGGGGTTACCTTTAAGGGGTTTTTGATTTGACGTGGAAACCCCCTGTGACCTCTTAAGGAAGAACTCTCCTATTTTGTCCGTTAGGTTCTTGTACAAGACTGGCAAGTTTGATCTGGGAGGATTAGGTGCTGCTAAAGCAACGGCTGCAAGGCTACAAGTTTCAGCTACAACTAAGTCTTTAATGCTATTGAGTTTCCCCTCATCACACCTCACCACATTCCATTGTAACTTCCGATTACAATTGGAAGGAAAGACCTCTTTAGTAATCATCTCTATACCTCCACTCTTGGTGATCCAATTTACCCAGTGGATTTCCATGCATAATGGGTTGTGATCACTGTCTGATGATTGCCTAACCTCCATGTCAACTAGACTTGCCCACAATTGAATGTCCAGAAAGATATAATCAATTCGAGACGGGCAACCTATCCTATTATAAGTTATTGCCCCATCACGATCTGAGACAGTCTGCCCATTAAGAGCCCATAGATTATGTTCTAGGGCTAGAGCATTCAGCTGGATTGCTCTGGCTGTCCATTTCTTAATAGGAGCAAGAGCTAAGAGAGGTAGAGTCTGCCTCCAGTCCTCTGAACTAAAACCTAATACCTCTTCATCGTCCAGGGGTTCAAATGTGCAATTGAAATGCCCCCCCCACTAGTACTTTAGACCTAGTAGGAAGATCTGATAACCTCACATCTAGCAGCTCTATTGTGGGCGAGATTGAGCCACCCTGCATGCCTCTTGCATAGACACAAAAGAGTTCGAAAATGATACCCCCAGACGGGCTTTTTAGGGAGATATGCAAAATGTCGTTGGAATGGACTTTGTGGGTGATAACAATACAGTTCAGGTTCACCTTAACCCAAATATGCAGGCCACCTGAAGGGCGACCTTTCCCCACCGTAACTGCTGGAATAAAATAAGTGGAGTACCCATTTTTATATTGCGGGGTCAGGCACCAGGTTTCTTGGAACATACATATGTGGAATGTATTAATAAAATTGTTCCAATCAGGGTTAGCAAGATTTTTTTTTAGCCCTGCTATATTCCAGGACAGAATGTTAATGGAGATATGAGCTACTGGTAATTCCTTGATTGTAACTGGAGTACTAGGTTCCTTTTCTCCTAAACTAGGACTACTAATTCCCAAACTGGCTGTGCCATCCCTGTCGATTTCAGTTCCATCCCCTGGGGCAACTACCACCTCCCTCTTTCCAGTTTGTCTGGGAGACTGATTTAAACGTCAGTCGACTGCTTCCAATCCGCTGTAACGTTGTAACAGGGGATTAGTGGATAATTGAGCTGTGGACCAAGCCATTCCCCATTAAACTGGTTACCACCTGGAGTAAACCTCCCTGCTCTTCTTCGTACTATGTTCCAACCTCCCTCATCGCCCCCATCCCAGTTGAGTGTATTCTGAACCCTCAAAGGCTCACACCTCATCTCCCCCCTCACATGATTGGAAGCCCTCAACCAGCTCCACCTATTGTCATGATATTCAGTAGGCATGTAGAAATATGACAGGGGTTTAATCATAATCGTGGAGTTGTTGTTACATGGGTGCCCAGAGCTAATGTGCTCCACCAATTGCGGGTCCTCAAATGTGACCACAACACAGTACCCCTGCAGGCTTTTCTTATTCTCACCCACCCACGGTGCTCTCTCCACCATAAGCAATTTGCTGTTAATGTTAGGGGGAGGAGGAATATTTCTGTTTAACCAATAACACACTTTGTTTTTGACTGCCCAGAAGGATTCAAGTGTTGCAGGGGCAAGCTCAGGGACACCTGTTAAAACTATCACATAGGGACAGGCGTCAGGAGATAAGCTAATGTTCCGACGTGTCTTAGATTCCTCGGGATGAGGTAAAGAGGGTTTGGGGACTGAAGTAATAGGGCCAGCTACATTCTGGGGTTTGATGTGCGCGTTAGTGGTTGGCTGGTTAGCGCAAACTTTATTACCCTTAGGAGTAGGAGTTTTAGGGGGGCGGGTCTTAGGGGTAGGGTTTATCCCTACAGATTGATTCTTAATCGTGGGCGGGAGACTACGAGCGGGAGCCGGTACCCTTTGGACGTGGTTACTATTTCGGGATTTTAATTCCTGATGAAGAGCCTGGAGCTGTTGTTCTATGCCCTGGAGTCTAGTCTCCAAGTGCGAAAGTAGAGACTTAATAAGATCAGATAGAGTACTTATGAGTGAACTAGCCTTATCCTCTAGATCCTCTGAAGTTTCATCAAGGCTACTATCATCAAGAATACTAACCAAACTGCTATTCGAGGCTGTATCATCTGGAATACCCATTGGTAAAGGGTGGGATACATGCTGTGCATCTTCTCTCCCTGTGTTGTGACCCAAGTGATTCTTCCCCTCCTCAGTACTACCACTGGCGCTAGCCACATCACTTAAGGATCCTACTGAATCTTGTTTGGCTGTATTGTCACCATTGACCTTGGTGGTTATTCGTTTGGATTTGGGAATTGCACCTTCCAATATACCCCTTTGGGTATAGGGATTCTCATGGTGAACAACAGCTGGTAGAGATACTAAATAATTATCCGAAGAGGCCGATATTCAAGAGGTCGAGGGGGGTGGGTCCCAAAGAACTGAATGGGTACTGGAAGTGGTGTGAATCGCAGCATCGACCTGCGTAGGATAGGATTCAGAAATGCTTAAAGTTTTAATTAGGGTGCGCGCAGAGGCTATATTACCTAATGACGAACTTTTAGCTTGCGCGAGGTCCTGAGACACCCTTCTCTCCATGAGTACTATTCCCTGGTCGATTAGGGAATTAGTACGGAGGATAAAGTTATCCAGTGTACCTGTCAATTTTAAGGCACCCGCCGCAGCCTTGCTTCGGGTCTCACAAGTAGACATGGCCTTTCACAGAAAGTAACAGGCTAACAATAAATTGCAAAATCAGATACCTAACAAAAAAGAGTATGGGTAAACAAGGTGCTCGACGTAACTAAGACCCGCAATAAGTACCAATTACCATAGAATAGGAGAATAAAAGAAAACCAGTGATAAAAAATCAATAAGAGGGCGCAACAATAGGGATATACTTGCTATACAGAAGTCTTTAGAATGAAGGTGAATCAGGGGTCCTTGCCAAGTCCAGTCCCTACAGGCCTCGGAGGGCCACAGAGGGCCCGCCCTTGGCCCGGGCTTAGCCTGGGCTGTGTCCCGCGCGCGTCCCGCGTGCGCGTTGTTGATGCTCCAATTAAGGGAGGATTGCAGGAGGGGGCGGGAAGAGGACCAGCTGCGGCTGATTAGCGCCGCTGGGCAGGCTGGTCCTCGCAGTCCCGCCTCTGTCCGTGCTTGGAGTAAGCAGTGGCACAATACCCTCAGAATCCCAGGCAGGGGAGAACAGCAGAGGTCCTGGGCCGCCGAGCGGCCCCCGCCGAGCGGGGGCCGCGAGAAGTGGAGTAGCGGCCAGAAAGGGAAAACAAGGAAGCAAAGTCCGTATCACCAAAGGCAATTTACTCTTCCATTGGCCTTACGTTTATAGGCTCATGTCCATGAATGAGATTTTGACCTCTAGTGATCTAGTGAAAAGAAGAAAAAAAAAGAAGTCTGACTTTAAAATGGCCGCCACATGCGACCTCCTCAATTTCAAATGAAACGCTCCAAATTTGACTACCGAGCACAGACACCCCTAGGAGCTAAAAGGGAATCCTGGTAAAAATGAATTGCTATTGGTAGCGTCCTGTAAGCAAGTCCGGTCGAATGAAGAGTTTTCCTGACTCTAAAATGGCCACCACGCGCGACCTTCCCGATTACAAATGAAACTCTCTGACTTTAAAATGGCCGCCACATGCGACCTCCTCAATTTCAAATGAAACCCTCCAAATTTGACTACCGAGCACAGACACCCCTGGGAGCTAAAAGGGAATCCTGGTAAAAATGAATTGCTATTGGTAGCGTCCTGTAAGCAAGTCCGGTCGAATGAAGAGTTTTCCTGACTCTAAAATGGCCACCACGCGCGACCTCCCCGATTACAAATGAAACTCTCTGACTCCTAATTGCCCCAATTTGTCTACCAGAGCACAGACACCCTGGAGAGCACAAAGGGGAACCCTAGAAAAAACAAATCGCTCCTGCTATTGTCACGCCAGCAAGTCTGGACACTCAAAGAACAATCTGACCGTAAAAGGGCCGCCACCCGAGACCCTCTCTCCAAAGAATAGGTCCCCCATCTATTAGCGCATCCTCCAGACCAGCAGAGGTCACTCACCCGGTCTCATCAACAAGAAAAGCGGGCTGCATGGAACACGCTGGCCCAACAACGACCCGGAAATAAGTCTGGTAATGTGAGTAGCTAACTGACCCTAAAATGGCCGACACGTGCGACCCCGCCCTTAAAGAATAGGTCCCATCGCACAATAGTGCGTTCACCAGCCCCACAGAGGCCACACACTCTGCCTCAACATCAAGACTAGCGCTATTTCATTTGAACGGCTGGCTATACGAAGATCTGTCGCCTACACCTCTGGCACAAGTCTCCCCTTACCTACTCCTCTGGCACAAGTCTCCCTTTACCTACACCTCTGACACAAGTCTCCCTCTGTCCCATAAGTAAGATGAATCCTCTTCCATAGAACCCCACCCCAGCAAAAAGCTCCTCGCCCCCTATCAATACTGTTTGACCTCAAAACGCCTACCCCCTAGATCCCTATGAGCCACAGCCTACCTCAACAGCAAGACTAGCGTTATTTCATTTGAACGTGATGGCTATATTAAGATCCGATGCCTACACCTCTGGCACAAGTCTCCCTCTACCCCATAAGTAAGATGAATCCTCTTCCATAGAACCCAAACCCAAGCAAAAGCTTCTCGCCCCCTGCCAAGGCTGTTTCTCCTTAGGACACCTACCCCCTAATTCTCTGCGAGCCACAGCCTACAATCTGAGCAGATCCCACGCCCTGCCTAAGAAGATCCCGGGAAGTAGATCACTAAGCCTACCAGGATCTATGACCCCTCCTAGGTCCCGATCCGGCCTGAGTCCTGGCTACACCTATCAACAGGCCCGATCAGTCCCCAATGGGTAATATTAACACATTCACCCACCCCACATCCATCTCGATCGATTCACCCTGTCCCCCCGCACAGGCACGCTTCTGTTCACGTTACCTACACCATGGCTCTTGACTCACCATCCCCTCTCACACACTCCCTACCTACCCACCTGAAACCCCATAGCCAGAACTCATTCACCATCATCTTCCCCCTCCTCCTCTCTACAAAAATGAGTTGCATCTTCAAACAGAAACTAATCTGTCAACACAAAGAAACTCATATTCACAGACATCTACCACTCAGCCTCCAAAGGTCCGACTAAAATGGACCTAATATTCCACATGGAGAGACCTGAAGATTGGATCTCCATGATCAGAATGCAACTTTATATCGCCAAAACCACATCCACTTCCCACAGTTGCAAACTAACTTCCATACTCCAACAGAAACTAATCCGTCAACACAAAGAAACTCTATTCACAGACATCTACCACTCAGCCTCCAAAAGTCCGACTAAGATGGACCTAATATTCCACACGGAGAGACCTGAAGATTGGATCTCCATGATCAGAATGAAACTTTATATCGCCAAAACCACATCCACTTCCCACAGTTGCAAACTAACTTCCATACTCCCCAACCGTTCGGCCAGAAGAGGGACCACATCTGTGACCATCTACACGAATGGTACAGTCCTCATTCAGGCAAACAAAGAAAACCTCGAAGCTTTCGACTCCCTATTTCCCTCATTAAGATCCGCTCTCCCGCCCCTGCCGCACCCCGCCTCAATGATAATCCCACCTACAAACATAGCTAACTTCGAAGCCTACGATTCTCTCTTTCACCCACTCCGTTCCGCTCCGTCCCGCTACGCTCCTCCTCACACGCTTTGCCCCACTGCAACTCAACCCACGCCTACAGCCAACCAGCCACAACAAGAAACTCCAGCCACACCTTCACTTCCCCCCACCACCCATCACACTTCCCCTACCAAGCTTATCCCCCAGCTCCTTACGGAAAGCACTACCTTGCCCCCCTACAGGATCCCTCCTCTGCAACCTCACAGATGTGACCCGTCGATAGAGACCCCTTTCCCCACTAGCTTCATCTCAGCTCTCAGACACTCAAAGCCTGCTCCTGTTCCTACCCATCGCCCTCCTTTGACCTCTCCCTCGATTTCTAAAAAGGACAACCCGCCCTGCTCTACTAATAAGAGACCTCAATCCCTCAACCCGGTCCTCACCATGCAAGACGAAGCCCTAGATGCCCCCAACTCCTCCCATGACTCCTTGGCGCAGCGTCTCGCGGCACTTGAAGGGCTTAACCGAAATCCTCTCCAACCTAGGTAAAGCCCGCAGACCCCTTAAATCCCTCCCTGGACTCCCCCCACCGTCAATGTAGAAAGCCCCCTCTGGCCTACAGAAACCCTTGGTACCCAGCCTCAAAGTCCCCCTACAAGGGTCATGGCATCATGGCCACAAAAAGCCCCAAGAACCGGAGTCCCCCTTCTAGGACCAAGATACGTGCATTGCAGGGCGGCTGGTGACATTTAAAAGTGGTAGGGCGTAAACTTTCTGTTGGAGAGCACCTTGGCGAGCAAGCGCAGCGAGTGAGCATGGAACATCTTAAGGGGGTTTCGGAGGGATAACCCAGAGAAAATTTTGAAAAAAGAGTGGGTAAAAGGTGCATTTTCAAGCAAATTTGAGAAGAACAGAGACTAGAGCTGCAAACACACACAGAGCCTGCTGCAGCACTGTGACTAGGACTGGTGCCACACACTGAGCGTGCTGCAGCACAGAGACTAGAGCAGTAGATAAGTGGGAGAACCAGAAACAAATAGAAGGGCCATACATACACTAAACAGAACACGCTTTCAAATAACAGACACCCCAAGCAAAGGATGCTCCACACCCAGATGAGCACAATGGGCAATTGAAAATCAAAATAAGGGCACACGGAGTATACACATGGAAACAGAAATACCCGAAATACCACACACACACTCAGCAGCAAGAAGAACGTGGACATCAAATACAAACAAAAGGCAGGGCCAAATAGAGAAATCGTCACAGTCCCAGACACTCCGAAAAGCTAAATGTCACATATATATTAAATGGTATAAAGGACAACTGGCACAAACATACAGACATGTACCATCTAGAATATAAAGATAAGCAGCAAACACAATAAATTCTATACGTACAAACGAAACGGAACACATCCACCCAACTGACAACACCCACGCACCAAAAACTCAAACATACCTAATACCAAAGAGGAGACAAAAACTAGTTAACAGATGTACAAATACAAGAAAATTAAGTAAACTCCCAATAGCACAAAACAAGTGAAATACATACAAACCAAAAGGCACACAAGCGACACCATTAGCAAATGGACCTACCAACAGAGATTCGTTAAAAGTCGCCTATATGCACATTACATGTACATATCAAATGGTACTCGAACGCAGCTAAAATGCCCACCCTGATCATTAATCTGTGAATGAAAGATAAATGATGAAACACACAGGGGCTGGATAAGTATCTTCCCACCAGCTCGTATTAACCGAAGACAAATATTGCTGTGAAACGATTACTTCTTTCCAGGCAGAAGGGATTATTCAGTTTTCAATGTGAAACAAGACCCCAATTCTATTCCTCTTAGAAAAGCGCACAAAAAGGATCACAATGCCAGCCAATGTACAGAATAGAACACGTGGCCAGCTCTGTCACATTTTAAAGCAAAAATCTGTTTCCCATTGGAACACAAATGCAAGTAAAATTCCTGACGTTGAGAATATTTTCCAACTGGGTTGGACCTGCCCACTTCCCTGCCACACCATTTCACAGTTCTGTTTCTGCGAAGAACTTGATAAATCCTCTTTCCCATTGGTAATGGAAAAACGTAACACCCCAAAATACTTGCAAACGTTTGAAATGTGCTGCTGTGAAGCAAAAACGAAACTAGACCAAGACAGGAGCCAAAGTGTCAAAAAAACATGTCTGCAAGAGCCAAACATGGGCCGCCTGAAGTCACGTCAGTCACATCATAGCGCTGCACTGAGAAGTCATTAGTAAAAGTAATAGTTTTGAAACAACCGACCAGTCAGTGCACTAAGGCTAGATATGTCAAAGCTTCAGGTCAGGCTGGGTCTGGCCCCCGCGTAAATGTTCACTTAACGACATAACGCATGACGTATTACATTTGTTTCATCTGCTTGAACATGATTAATAATAAGACTACAGCCACCGTCTGCTGCATTAAAAATCCTGTTTCCATTTTAGAACCGTGTACACATGAGTCAATTCTGTTATGACTTTTTAAGAGGCCGCATTCAACAATGCACACGTTTTCCTCGTTATTTAGGCTAAATGGTACCTTTCAACATGATTATGTTTCCCATGCGGGTTTTTTCTGCTCCCTCCCTCGTCTCCTCTTCCTTCATGAACTGCAAGATTAATTACGCTGCCTCAAAAGTCTGATAAAAGTGGAAATAAACACACTTAGGGCCCGATGTAGGTAAATCCCATTTACCGATTTTGAAATACCGAATTTTATCGATTCGGTATTTCAAAATCGGTAAATGGGATGTAGGTCCCAACATCTGGATTCGTTACCGAATCCTTAACAATTCATTAATTACCGATTCGGTAAATACCGAATCGGTAATGCCCATTCATTCCTATGGGCTTTGAAGCCCATAGGAATGATTAGGCATTACCGATTCGGTATTTACCGAATCGGTAATTAATGAATTCACAAGGGTGCAGGGGGTGTCACTTTGACACCCTCTAGCACCCCCAAAACGGGCATGTGTGCAATGTGGCACACAGACATGCCCTATGGGCACGTCTGTCTGGCACATGGCACATGTGTACATGCACAGATGTGCATGTACACAGGAATCGGTATTTTACCATGGATTTGTATTCCATGGTAAAATACCGATTCTGTAAGCCATGTGCCAATGGAAAATTGGCTACCCACATAGCATTTTCTGTAATTTTACCGAATCGGTAAATATTACCGAATCGGTAAATATTACCGATTCGGTAATTATTACCGAATCGGTACTTATTACCAATTCGGTAATAATAACGATTCGGTAAAATTACCGATTATGTGCACCTACATCTCCCTAGCCCTTTACCGATCGGAAGCGGACGAAAATCGGTATTTTCGGCCGATTCCGATCGGTAAAGGGCTACCTACATCTGGCCCTTAATCTGTTAAACAGGCTGCATCTGGGTATGGAGTCAGTCACCATGTGTTTTTTTATAGAAAGCGAAAATTCAGGAATGTGCCTCACGTGAAGTGAAAAAAATTACCCATTAGTTTCTGCATCACTTGCATATATAATTCTTAATCGAGGAAACCCTTCAACCATGCGTGCAGTACTCGACCTTAGAGAGTTTTAATGCACTTTACTCAGCCTTATGAACGTAGATGTTGCCTATCCGCAACTACCGTATAGTAATCATATACACTGGTCGACACACCCAAAACATTAATTCAAGTGAGATAAATACCCTTACCGAAAGCTGCAATCAAACTACTTCTATCGCAGCACAGCAATTGGATGCAGCATTTGGGACACTTTACGGTGTTGAGCAAGAGAACCATAAACTGCAGTAGCACACAATGTACAGGGCACACAGTGCCAGGCTGTGCCCTAACGTTCAAGGAAGACAGCAGGTAAAAGGGTGATTTCTATAACCGGGCTAGATCGACTCGACTTGGCACGAGTTTAGGTGCTGGCAACCTGCAGACTTGACATTCTCACCTTATGGCATCCAAATCTAGTTTTAATTTGATCACATCTACTGCATTCTCACTTTCTGGGGGCTGAATCTCTCTTCTCTATCCTGTACCCTATGCTTCTTGTGGAGGCCCATTGAAGAACATGATCAAATCATCCAATTCCTGTGAAGTTACACCATTTTAAACTCCAGAAGTATTCATTGTAACCTTTTTCCTAGGTCTATTACTTGTGATGCACTGAGGTGAATTCCAAATCAATGTTTGTTTGGTGACCTCTGAAAGGGTTCCTCTACCAGGGCAAATCCTGTCCGGTATATCCTTGGTGGTACAGGAGCAACATATGGTAAAGTTCTTTCCATACCTCCCCATCTGGGAGTAGCAGGAAAAGTAGTTGACATTTTACTCCAGTAGGAACTGTCAAAGCATGTGTTGTATTCCCTGATGACTCCGGTTCACACAACAGAATTGCAGGATTAATTGTAACCAGAACAGTTATTGCATCTGGGGTATTGGTAATAATGGGATTACTGGGAACACAAATCCCTGAAATCTCTCCCATAGCGTTCAGGCTTTTATTCACTGTAGTAGTGGTGCCCTCTGATTACGAGATTGGGAATTGATTACATCGGATCTTTGGGTTCTCAATCTCGTGGAGAATGGGTATGCTCTTCCCTTTCGGGAATTTGCCCCCAATTACCCTCCTTGCCAGGGTTATTGTTCGGAGGACCATCTGCTGCTCCTGCAGGAAGAAGTCCTGGCACTGTTCATTAAGGGTGCGCTAGAGGTGGTTCCGGAGCAGGAGAGGGGTCAGGGATGCTACTCCCGGTATTTTCTGATCCCCAAGAAGGATGGCAGAATTCGTCCATTCCTGGATCTCAGGATCTTGAATCTTTACCTGAAGCAGGAGAAGTTCAAGATGCTCACCCTCGCACAGGTTCTTCAAGCGCTGTTGGAAAAAGACTGGATGGTGTAAATCGACTTGCAGGATGCGTATTTTGATATTCCCATCCTGAAGTCGCACAGGAGTCATATCCGTTTCACGGCTGGTTCGCAACACTACCAGTTTGCGGTCCTTTCGTTTCGTCTTACTACTGCACCTCGAGTCTTCACCAAGGTGATGGCTGTGGTGGCTGCACATCTCAGAAGATCGGGGATACCAGTATTCCCGTATCTGGACGATTGGCTGATCAAAGCAGAATCTCCAGAGATAGTGCTCCATCATCTGCAAGAGACAACTCAGTTTTTTGCACAGGTTGGGTTTTTCGATAAATGTACCCAAATCTCACCTGGTGCCCTCCCAGCGCAACGTGTTCATAGGTGCGGTACTGGACACTACTGTGCGTCGTGCATTCCCTCCACCTCAAGGGATACGCAACATACAGGAAATGATTCCTTTATTTTTCAATGGAGCGGTCGTTCCAGTCCTGAAGGTCCTTCGTCTGCTCAGTCTGATGGCTTCTTGCATTCTGTTGGTCAACCATGCATGCTGGCACCTGAGGACACTCCAGTGGTGCCTCCGCAGGCAGTGGTATCAGCACAGCGGAGATCTCAGGGAGTCAGTGAGGATCTCGAGAGAAACTGCAGTGCATCTGTCTTGGTGGAGCGTGGAAGGCAATCTGTCACAAGGAAAGCCTTTTCAACTACCTCCATCGGTGGCCACAGTGATAACGGATGCATCCACTCTAGGGTGGGGTGCTCATCTGGGGGATCTGGAGGTCAAGGGTCTTTGGTCTCCAGAGGAAAGGTTGCTACACATCAACCTTTTAGATTTGCGGGCCATACGTTTAGCGCTCAAGGCCTTCCTCCCTTCCCTTCGCGGTCAGTCAGTTCAAGTCCTGACGGACAACACGACCGTGATGTGGTATATCAACAAGCTATTGTATTATTATTCAGTAAGGGCCTTACCAATACATTTCCTCCTACACCTTTTATTGTGCCTCAATGGGACTTGAACCTTGTTCTTACATTTTTTAGGGGTTCGCCTTTTGAACCTTTACACAAGTGTCCCTTGAGACTTTTGTCTTTTAAGACTATTTTTCTAGTGGCAATTACCTCGGCAAAGAGGGTAAGTGAGCTTCAAGCTCTTAGTTCAAAGCCCCATTTTTGTCCATTCATGCTGAAAGAATGGTTATCAGGACCAGGGCTGCTTTTCTGCCTAAGTTGGTAACTCCTTTCCATCATGGGCAGTCCATTACCCTCCCTACCTTTTATCCTCCCCCTCACCCTTCCAAGGAGGAGGAGAGACTTCACCGCTTGGACCTTAAGAGGGCGGTGAGCTTTTACTTTGACAGGACAAGAGAGTTCAGGTTGGATGACCAGCTGTTTGTTGGATTTGCTGGCTGCAAGAAGGAAAAGGCGGTGCAAAAGCGCAAGCTCTTGAGATGGATCATCCTCTGCATTAAGATCTGCTACGCCCTGGCGGGTAAGGAACCTCCATAGGGTATAAGAGCTCACTCTACTAGAGAAAAGTCTTCTACATCTGCTTTGTCTAGGGGTGTACCTGTTGAGGATATTTGTAGAGCGGCGACCTGGGCCTCCCTCCACACTTTCACAAAGCATTACTGCTTAGATTCCGAGGTGAGAAGGGACGGCCTTTTTGCACGCTCTGTCCTCCAGGACTTTCTGGTATAGGAGAGTGGACACCCTCCTCCGGGAGTGGGGACTGCTGTCGGACTCTATTCACAAGGTGAGGAATCCACTGGCAGATGTATCTATCAGAAGAACAAGTTACTTACCTTCGGTAACGCTTTTTCTGGTAGATACAATATCTGCCTGTAGATTCCTCACTGACCCACCCGCCTCCCCGTTGTCCTCTGTGCTATACCTGAGTTACTGTAATGTATATATTTTATTGTCAAAGGAAATGTTTATTACATTTTGTTTTCCTGCATTGTCTTCACACTGTGTGTGTTATCTTGACATTTGTGTACTGTGTATACTATGTATATATCTGCTGTCATCGGTCCGTCTGTGTGCCTCGAAGGCACGGAAAAAAGGGCGGAACTGATGTCATCATGTGGGCGTGGGCCTATTAGGGTGTCGGTGACGTCAGCAGAGTCGCGCGCGGTGCCGTGCCTCTGTGACGTCGTCCACGTTGACGCGAAGCTACAAAAAGAATTTACGAATGTTGCTGACGCAAGGGGATATTCACAAGGTGAGGAATCCACAGGCAGATATTGTATCTACCAGAAAAAGCATTACAGACGGTAGGTAACTTGTTCTTTTGACTTTTCTATAATTCTCAAATCAAATGTGCCATTAAATCAGCCAAATACACCTGTGGAGCCCTACATTATTAGCCATATAATGACCTCTCATATCTTCTGCCCGTGCCTCTTAACCTACCCTAACAGGTACTGTCACATCTCTCCTAATCTGATATCGTATAGCTTTGAAAAACTTAATTTTCCAATAATATAATCAACAATCACAGTATAAATCTGTCTCAAACCAGGAAATAGTTTATTTACCCATAAATCTTGTTCGCCGTCCAACAACCAATTGCAACCCGTATAAACCAATAACAGTGCTGCACAAACACCTACCGACCAATCCGAGCACTCTCCTTTACGATTTTCATGAGCACACTCTCTTCTCAGCACTCAGCATACAAAACACAAAGCGACTTTGAAAAAACTTGTTGCCTTCTCCACTAAAGAAATTAAAGTAATCAATCACACAAGAAATTGGTCCAATGCAACACTTTCCAACCTATTCAGATACACACACAAGTGAAATTTCGACCTGCCAGAATCACACTGAATAGTGCATCCTCTCTTTGCACAATAGGATCCACTACACCAACCGTACCTTACTCTCACACAAAAGTATATGCCCCTTTCTCAATTGTGTAGCCAATGATGTCTCGCAATTAGTACCACCAAACTTAGAAGACAAATCACAATACAGTGTATCCTACACTTTTTATCTCTATCCTAGAATGTTAGGCTATGATGAGCAACCCTATTAATACTCACACCTCTACTGCTGCAACTCTTTTTCGAAAGCACTGGAACTCCCCCAATCCCTTGATTTGAACCATAGGCTTTAAGGACTAAAACTGGGTATGGACAAAATCTAAAATGGGATACAATAACTCAGTTTGCTTCAGTGGCTAAATATCTGATAAACTAAAATCTGAAATAGTACTGGGCCTTGAAATGTAATCTCTTAGTCAAGTCATCAAAGATTTCCCCCAATTGTCATTTGAACCTTTATTAGCTGTCATGAAGCATTGAAAAGGAGTTTTCATCAATAATATATTTCTAACTTATGAAGCCCAGTTGACTCCACAATAAGAACAAGGAATCACTAAATATGACTTAAGGTCATCTAGTAAAACTCTCTAAATCGGGAGCTTAGGACAGAAAGGGAACAAAGGTGTCTGCATGATCACACTTCAGTAGAAGTCTAAAAGAAAAGGAAATGAGTGTTTAGCATAAAGCTTCACACTTGCAAGAATAGTGCAAGCTGCTGGAAAACATGGCGGCCGGCTAGGAAGCGGGTCGCGGACGTCCGAGGAGTGGTGATGTCAGGTCGCTTGTAATGGTCTAGCGGTTTAGCGGTTTCTACAGATTTGGGCAGTGCGGAGAGCGAGGACGCTGTGGGGTCACAGCAGCATCAAGAGCTGAGACGCTGTGGGATTACCGCTGCATTACGGAGAGCAGCGGAGCGGCAATGTCGGCTCGCAAGCTGTAGACTATGGCGGCATAGCGGCATAGCGGATCTCAAAAAAAAAAAAAAAAAAAAAGCGGAGAGCAAAAACATAGCGGGCATCACGGCGAGCTACCGGTCCATCTTGGAGGCCATGTGTCGGCTCGATTCGGTGGATCCACAACGGATGGCGGAGAGCTCAGCTCTGCAATCCGCTGAGAGTGAGGGGGCGGAGTCACGCCATTTACCGGTGGGGAGCTGGGAGAGAGTGGCGTTTGGAGTCAGCAGAGGGAGAAGAGTGCTGGCAAAAATCGGAACACCGACCAGTGGTGGCAGGGGTCAAGGAGTGGAGACCCTTACGTCCAGCCCTTCGCAGCAATGTGGTAGCAACCGGATCGAAGGAGCAGATTTTGGCGTGGAGCAAGTAAGCAGGGGGCTGAAAGAGGGAAGGAAAACAACTAGATACCAGTTGAGGAGTAAGAGACCGGGGAGGCAGGGCGGTCTGTTGGAAGGGGACAATTCTGACAACTTACAAGGAGGTCCATTCTCTCTTTCAGTCGAGTGCAAAAAGGGTCATAAAAACGAGGGGGCAAAAACGGAGACATTTTCTAAACCCACGTTTTCACCTTCAAAGAAAGAGAGAAGAAAGAGACAAAAAAAAGAAAAAGCTGGATTTAAGACCCCTATAACCCCCTCACTTAGTTCTTACTTTAAACCTGTCCCTAAGGTTTTGGTGTTGAAACCGGGATCCACCCCCCAGCTCCAGCCCCATCTTAGGGCTGAAGAGGTAGTAGAGACGGTCGATCAGGATTGGTCAACCCTCTTATCCCCTAATCCCTTTCAGGTTTTAAACACAGAGATGGAGGTAGAAAATGCTGTTAGCCTCGATACAGACCCAGCAGAGTCTCTTACTAATCAGATATTTCAAACTAATACATCAGAACCAGCAGTGGGGAGCCCAACTGTGGTTCCTACTGAATTGCAAGAGAATGTAGGAGTCGATATATTCATAAAAAGAGATGAAACGTCAGTTAATGGGGAAAAAAGTCCCTCAGAGGAAATTAGTCCTACACAGCATGAGAGATATGCTTCAGCAGATTTGTCTGTTATGGAACTTTTAAGGAAACTGGAGCAAGACATTCATTTAGGTTTTGAAGCCTCTAAAAAGAATCAAGAGCGTATTAGCGCTACATGCACTTTGTTAGAGGACAAGATCGACAAATTAACCATACGTGCAGGCCAGATGGAATCTGAGATAAAAATGGTGCACGGAAGAGTGTTGGACAACCGCAAAGAGATAGAGACATTATTCTCTCAGGATAGAGAACTAGATGACAGGGTAGAAAGATTGCAAAATATGCAAAGGCGAAACAACCTCAAAATTCTTAAACTTCCAGAAGGGAAAGAGGGAACAGACATAAAGACTTTTGTTGTGCAAATGCTAAAAAAAGAGTTGTCATTAGATGAAACTGAGGAGTTGTTGGCCCGAGACATTCAACGAGTACATTGCGACCCCTTTAGGCTAAATCCAGATCGGGTAAAGCCAAGAAAAATTCTAATTAACTTTGCAACATACTCACTGAAGGAAAAAATTTTGCAACTTGCTTTAAAGAAAAAGTCTATTTTGATAGATGGAGCATCAGTGGATATTAGGTCGGATCTATCTCCAGCTACAGCTAATAGGCAATGGGAGATGGGAAAACGGCTGACACCCTTAAGGGAGGTAGGAGCTACAGCTCAGTTAAAATTTCCCGCCTTCCTAAAAGTTATGTGGCACAACAAAATGTATACATTTCGTACAGTCGAGGAAGTTGATGCTTTTTTGGATGTTACCCAAGTAGCATAGTAAATAGCTTAGAAATAGAAACCTGACCAAAAAAAAAAAAAAAAAATGGAAAAAAATATATATATATTTAAAAAGTGACATCACCACTGAGACGTCCACTGGCCTGGGCCATGGGAGTAATGGTTGGGTTTTCCGGGGAGGGAATTGAGAGTGTGGGGAGGGGAGGGGAGGGAACAGGTGCAGGGGCAAAAAAAAAAATATTCCTCATGAGCTATCTTGCTGTGTCCTAATCAGTAGGGAAATCTGGGTACTATATGATAAATATTATGAGCAGGGCTAATAAAAAGGAGCTAAGGTTCCTTACCTGGAACGTTAACGGGCTCCGAGTTAAATCAAGGAGACTACTAATTTTGAAATATTTAGAAGATTCGCCAGCACAGATTATTATTTTGCAAGAAACACACTTAACACAAAAGGAATGTAAGGATATATTCACTACTCAAAAATGGATTGGGAAGGCTATCTACACATCGCAAGATTTGGTTACGAAGGGAGTGGCTATTCTGATTAGAAGAGGATCTGATATAGTTGTTGAAAACAGTTTAGTAGATAGTAGAGGAAGATGGGCGATTTGTAAGTTACGATTGCCGGGAGAAACGCTAGTAGTAGTTGGTTACTATGGCCCAAATACTGATGATCCTACAATCTTAGAGAAAATAGAAGTCGAATTATTGGACTTCTCAGGTAAAATTGTTATGGCAGGAGATTTTAACACAGTATTAGATGCTAAGCTGGATAGAACTGGTAATCCTAGGGCAATAGTGAACAGTAAAATGACTGCTAAAGTGAAGTCACTTATGGCTCAGTTAGGGCTGTGTGATATTTGGCGACTTAAAGCAGCAAAGCAGCCAGGATATACGTTCTATAATAAGAAATATAAACATAATTCAAGGATCGATTTTTTTTCTGACAGATATTAGGATGAAAGAGCGAGGTATCAATGTAGAACATATAGGGGCACATTTATCAGATCACTCTGCTGTATGTCTAAATTTAAGTTTGGAACTAGAAGATACGACCCCGGTTTGGAGATTAGATCGCACAATTTTAGCTGATGCAGAAGTCTTAGAGACTCTTAAAGAAGAGATTCAAATTTTTTGGGAGGTTAACCTGGGATCGGCCAGGGAAGACATAGTGTGGGAAACGTGCAAAGCCTTTATGAGAGGTAGATTGGGAGCTCTAGGTGCAAAAAAACGTAGAGTATATTATAGTCAAATTTCTAATCTAGAAAAAGAGATCCGAGAGGCTGAACTTATTCGAATCTCTCAGGGAGTTACCATCTCAGATGGGTTATGCGAGAAAAAACTCTTAGATTTAAGGGTTCAACTTACTGCAACACTTACTCAAAGAGTTAAGGAGAGATGGGAAGCCAGTCAGTTGGCACACTTTTCATATGGAGAGGGATGTGGTAAGCTACTAGCGTGGAAAGCCAAGAAAGATGCTACACGGAATCAAATTAAGGAGATTAAGAAACCAGGGACAGATCAAGTTATTACAGAAAATAAACAGATTGTAGAAGCGTTTCAGCAATACTTTGCAGATGTTTATACAGAGGATCTCTGTCCAGATAAGGTTGAGATTGATTCCTGGCTGCCTCTAATACCACCGCTTGCAGATGAGGATATGTTGGAATTAAATAAAGAAATAACTCAGGAAGAGCTGATGAAAGTTATCAAGGAAGGCAAAAGAGGGAAAGCACCTGGACCAGACGGTCTACCTGTAGAGGTGTATAAAGCTTTAGGAAATACGGTGGTCCCCACTTTGTGTCATTTGTATAATAAAATCTCTAGAGGAGAAGTGGCAATCCCAAGTTCATGGAACGAAGCTACTATTGTTTTAATACTAAAACCAGGGAAATCGCCAAAAAGTATGGATGCGTATAGGCCGATTTCACTTTTAAATTGCGACTACAATTTTTTTTCCAAAATCTTAGCTGATAGGCTAGGTAAAATTATTCATAAATTAATTCATGAAGATCAAAGAGGTTTTATCAAGAAGAGGTACTTAAAAGATCTTACTTTTTCATTGATAGGCATGATTGACGTAGCCTCTAAATATGAATATCCCTTGGCAGTCATTGCGTTAGATGCTGCCAAGGCTTTTGATCGAGTCAATTTTGTATATTTAAAATCCCTTTTGCACCATCTTAATTTAGGGGATAAGTTCACACAATCTATTTTTTCTTTGTATTGTGCACCCACATCAAGAGTACTAGTAAATGGAACCCTTACGCTTCCTATCAGAGTAATGCGGGGTACCCGACAAGGATGCCCCTTGTCACCGCTGCTCTTCAACATATATATAGAGCCTCTTGCATGCAAAATTAGAGCTTCAGCAGAGATACCCCCCTTTGTTGTGATGGATTGGTCCAAGAAACTTGGGCTTTATGCGGACGACATTATTGTTTATTCTACTGATTTAGTTGGAACTTTGGAAAACTTAGTGAATACGACAAAGGAGTTTGGCAAGATTTCTGGATATCAGTTAAATCAAGACAAAACTGAAATAATGACTTGGAATCTTGATACTGAAGGTGTTAAAATAACAAAAGAGATGAGGTATTTGGGAGTTAGGATTACTCAGAAAATCGAAGATTTGGCAAAAACTAATTATGATAGGGTGAAGAAAGAGGTTGGCGACATGTTAAAAGGCTGGATGAATTTACCCCTGTCAATATATGGAAGATCTAATCTTGTTAAGATGGTGATTGTACCTAAGATTACCTTTTTGTTCGAGACTATTCCGTTGGGCTTCAAAAAGGAATGGCTGGCGAAGTTACAAAGCATGATAACATCGTTTATATGGGCGTCAAAATCCTCTCGAATTTCTTGGAGGAAAATTAGGAGGAAAGTTGAAAAAGGAGGATTGGCGGCTTCAGACATACGAATATATGCATGGGCTTTTTGTTTAAAAAATTGCAGGATGCTGTTGGGTACCCCTGTTAACTCTCAGATTGGAGGCCTTTTTGCGATAATGCTGAAGAGATCAGGTTATCATGAGTTTGGTTTTTTGTATAAGTTTGGAGACCCTAAGTTTTTTAAAAAGGTGAAACTCAAGACGTTGAGAGACCTGGCGGAGACATGGTATAAGATCAGGAAATTATCTAATCTTTCGTATTTTAGCCATAGTGCTCCAATATGGGATTCTCCTGGAGCCCCCTCTTGGACACGAGATCTGCCTGCTTTAAGTTTGAAAAAGGAACCTGATTTGCAAAGGTGGAAGGACTTGTTTCAAGATGGCAATTTAATTCCTTGGGGTAACTGCCGGCAAAAATGGGGCTCAGTCTTCTCTAAATATAAATACTTACAGATTCAAAGTTGGGCAAGCCATTTGGAAGTAGAGATTGGAGTGGAAAATGAGTTTGAGTCAAAGTTGGAGACGGGGGCATTCGAGAAGGAAGTAGCTTTCTGGTATTGGCGAATACTAGGCATGGAGGATGGAACATTTGATTTGCCAGAGACCCTGTGGAAGGAAAGCTTGCCAAGGATCGCCACAGAAGACCAATGGCAAGTAACTATGTGCATGCTATATAGAATTGTTAAACCGGCAAATCTGAGGCGAAATCTTTTGTTTACTATCCACAGGGCATACTGGTCTCCATACAGGCTTTCTAAATTTAAAGATGGAGGGATTGTTGGATGTCCAAAATGCAAAGCTCCAAATGTTGATGTCCTACACATGTTTGTGTCTTGCCCAATTATCAAGAATTTCTGGTTAGATGTGAGTAATTCTCTCTCCAAATCTTTGAACCAACCCATTGAGGTAAGCCCTGAATTAATTATTACTTGGAGAATTGATTTACAAAATAGTTTTTTGAATAATAATGTTAGACTTATTTTTTATGCTATGTTGTTGGCACGTCGAGAGATATGTAAACTGTGGGTCTCACCACTTAGTCCCACTTTATTAGATTGGGTTTTAGCTATGAGGTACATGGCAAAGCTTGATATGCTAGACCGCTCTAAAAGAAACAGAGGATTTTGGTTACCCTTCCTGCAAAAGTTTGGTTAAAATTAATTTTATGTTAAAGTCCAATGATTAAGCCCGTGCCTGTCTCGCTGGTACTTGAAACTACCCTAGTACGATAAAGAGAGTTGGTGGAAGACACACATCTTGGGTCAGGCTGGGAAGAAGGATAGCTTAGAGGAAGGCCAGGCCCAGAATATGTGTTGTCTATGCCCCAATACTCTAAATCCAGCATAAGAGATAATAACAGCCCAGAGGCGGATTAGAGAGAAGAAGGGGCGGCAAGACGGCAAATGAGGATATAGAAAAAAAATTAAAAAAAAAAAAAAGAATAGTGCAAGCTGAGAGGTCTGGACCTCTTCAAATCTAAAGGGAATCTGCCCTGCTCTACCTTCAACTGTGTGAACACCACTTTAAATGTAACAAGAGATTCAGAACATTCGTAATTCTCTCACACCACCAGGGGTCAGTCAAGTCACTGCTTGAATGCATCTGCAACATCATTTTTGGTTCACATGGTATCGAACTGCGGGTTCAGTTCTCAACCTTGAACATCTTGCCATCCTGGTACATGATGAACAGAAGACTTATTTTGATCATTGTCTCTCCAAGTTCATCCGGAGGTTTCCTCTCAGGCCTCTCCATCAGTCACCAGGTACAGACAATAAGCCTTTATCTAGCTAATTACTATCATGATAATAATAATCACCTGCAATGGAAAAAGAAATCCTGCTGGCAAAGCAAAATGCATTTCAACTAGGCCTGCAGTCAGGCTCACTTTAGGTAAACATTTTAATGTGCGCTTCGAATACATGATTATACATTCACGTGTAAATCTAGGAATAAATGTAAAATGTGAACAAATTAATGCATGGTTGTATACGTCATTTTCAAAATAAATGTAATATTGCTCTAAATGTAAGTGTAAAATGTAAATGAGAACTAAATCTCTTCATGTTTAAACTAAGAATTAGTGCACACGTATCCAAATCTCTAGTTTTCTACAGCAAATACATTTCGGTAATATGTTTAAATGCTTCACACAAGTTAATAAAGTTAATGCACACAGTGAATATATTGTCAAGTGAACATATGTATGTTTGCACTTTTGTGACATATGAGGGTGGATTCTAAATTATGCTGCTCCACTCTTTTTACCAAGTGTAGTGGGGCATCGTCCCTACCGTCCATATTGATAGGGTGCTGCTGCCTGTGGCTTGGTGTTCTAGCAGAACACGACTGGTTTGCACAGTGGTAGCCAGTCCGGCCCTGACCATCTGTATTGGACACATCTAGGTTGGAATTGTCCTTGTCTGCAACAGCACAAACGGGCTGGAATGAGGCCAGAGTTCTGATGCTGTCTAAATGCTAAATAAGACATTGGTGTACGAGGACGCCAAATGCTAGAGTAAATACACTGTTTTTCAAGCAAATCTTTTTTAAAATTATTTTGTTTTTTTACAGTGCGTGAAGCAGTTCAGCATAATCAGAAACTAAATATTGTGAATAAACAAAGAGAGAATGAAATACATCAGTTGAAACAGGTATGTGAATTTATAAACATGCCTTGCAACATTTGATGTAAAATTAATATTGGATATGTTTTATTGTGATTGATGTTTTCGTATCCAACTTGTCTTTTGTTAACAGATCAAAACCTGTACATTTGAGCGCCCATCATGTACTTGAACATTATTTTTTACTTACTGTACTACTTGAGCTGTGGTTTCTGATAGACTGTACAGCTGCAGTCCATGAGTATCATATGCGCATCGCTCTGGTGTTATTCTCATTGCTTGTGAAAGTTGGCAAGTATAGGTTCCCCCATTCTTTCGCCCTAACACTCTTTGTCTCTGCTTCACTCAAACACCACCAGAAATTTGAGTATCCTTTAGAAGTTATTTAGCACCAACATTGCACCACTGGCGAAGGCTGGAAGTATGACTTATTCACATGAAGTATATCTTATTGCAAATAAATGATACGGTGGTGGTAGTCTGGCACCTGAAATATACACCAGGAGTGTAGAAGAGCACCAACGAGCTAAGCTTCTTTTTAATTGCCCTTTTTACAGGAGGCGCAATAGCAGTGGATTCCGATTGTAGCTAGCTGCTACTACATCAGGACCCCACCATTACGTTTTTTTGTACACTAAGGGCCCGATGTAGGTAGGCCGTTACCGATCGGTAACGGCCGAAAATACCGATTTTTGGCCCTTACCGATCGGTAAACAGCCATCGAGATGTAGGGAACCAAAAAAATTAATAATCGGAGTGAAAACCGATTCGGAATGAGTACCGAATGGGAAAGAATCCGATACGTACATACCGAAAATCAGATGCTAACACCGATTCGGTCAATGTACCGAATCGGTAGTGACACCGAATCGGAAAATAACCGATTCGGTCCATGTACCGAATCGGTAGTGACACCGAATCGGAAAATAACCGATTCGGTCCATGTACCGAATCGGTAGTGACACCGAATCGGAAAATAACCGATTCGGTCCATGTACCGAATCGGTAGTGACACCGAATCGGAAAATAACCGATTCGGTCCATGTATCGAATCGGTAGTGACACCGAATCGGAAAATAACCGATTCGGTCCATGTACCGAATCGGTAGATAGACCGAATCGGACATGAGCCGAATCGGAAAACATACCGATTCGTATGAATCACCAATCGGGAAATTCACCGATTCCGACAGATGGGGAGATGTAGGGAGGCACAGAAACACCGAAATCAGCTCAGAATCGGTAGAATTCACTCGGTATTTACCATGGATTACAATCAGGTGGTAACCAACTCCAACCCATATAAACAGCCCCAAAATGCATTGCAACTTGCAGGATGGCAGCTTTTTATGTCATTGCGAGGCGGCTACGGCTACAGCAGGAAGGACAGAGGGAATGGCTAAGAAATGAACAGGTCTACAGACAGAGGATAACCCTGTTCATGCTCACAGAGGCAGAGATCCTACAGAGATACAGGCTGGACTCTGACACCATACTTGAGCTCATCAGGGATCTCAAACCATTCTTGGACCACCACACCCCAAGGGCACACGCCATCCCTGCGCACATCCAGGTGCTATGCAGCCTACACCTGCTAGCGTCTGGCAGCTATCAAAGTGGAGTTGCAGCGGCAGGAGGGGTGAGCCAGAGCAGCCTGTCAAGGTTCTTCCACACATTCCTTGACGCCATGATACACAGGATGGACCAATACATCTCTTTTCCTGCAACCCACGCAGAACTGCTACAAACTAAAGCTGACTTCTACCAGATGGCACAATTTCCCCAAATCATTGGTTGCATAGATGGCACGCACATTCCGATTTGCCCACCAGCGGACACAGAATACATATACCGCAATCGGAAGTCTACACACACCATCAACGTGCAGGTGATCTGCAATGCAAAGTGCACCATCACAGACCTGGTAGCAAAATTTCCAGGGAGTACCCATGACTCCTATATTTTCCAACAGAGCGGCATCTATGCACGGCTGATGGCTGGCGAATTTGGTGAAGGATACCTCCTAGGTGAGACACATCATCAGACCCCCATAACACATAGTAGCTAGGTGGAATACATGTATGCATGTGTGTAATGTTACCCCTTTCTCTTCCAGGCGACAGTGCATATGCCCTCCGCTCATTCATACTCACCCCCTACCTCAACCCCTCCACACCCAGCCAAAGGAGGTATAACCGGGCCCACATACGCACAAGGAATGTTGTCGAACGGACCTTTGGCATCTGGAAAAGTAGATTCAGATGCCTGCACAAGAGTGGAGGTGCAAGGCAGTATACCCCCATCACCTGCTGCAAGATCATAGCTGTATGTGCAATGTTACACAACCTTGCGGTGAAGAAGGGCACTGAGGTGGAGTTGTCTGACTACGAGGACCATGACGACGACGAAGCTGTGCCACTGACACAGCCAGCTGGGGTGTGTACGCCAAGTGATGGCAGATACAGACGTGAGGAGATTACTGAAAACTATTTCTGAGTGAGTACAGATGCAAAGACAGCTAAATGGTTGTTGTGACAAAACAATTTTTAATACTGTTGCAACACAGTTACTGTACTGATGTGCAACAAAAAAATGGTGTAATGGAAAAGAAAACAAAAGTCCAAGGTCCAGGTTGCCTCACCCGCCCTTGCAAGGCTATTTCTTAGACCGCTTGGCAGCCCCACTGGGGTGTCCCTCAGCCCCCTCTGAATGACCAGCGGCATCTGCGGAGCGCCTGATGCTCCTGCGTGGCTCAGACGCAGCGCTGGCCGGGCTGCTGCGGCTGCTGCTGTCCCCAGCATCCCCCAGGTCCAGGGCAGGATTAGTGGCAGTGTTCGAGATGATCATGGCCTCCATTGCAGTCGTGATGCGGGCCATTCCCCTTGTGAGCTCTGCCGTATTTTGACTGAGGCTAGACTCCATGTTTGCGCTGCGCTGGCAGAGTTGTGCCGTTGCCGCAGCAAGCCGGCTCATGCAGCGGTTCTGCACCCGGGCATCCCGCCTGCGCACCAGCTCCTGCTCCTCCATTCTGCCACACAACTGGGTTATGGCAGTGGTTAGCCTGCCTAAACCTGCTACCACCTCCTTGTTTGATTCCACGAAGGCCTGAAATCCCTTTACCATTTCTCCCATCTGCAGGTTGTGCTGCAGGAGCTGGCGTTGGCAGGCCATCATGGATTTTGCCTGCTGCCTTTGTATCTTGACCATCTTTCCCTCGAGGCCCAGGAAGACACTGCCCTCCCGTGCTGGTGCAGCAGTGGTGGTGATGGCACGGCGCCGGGTACTGCTGCTGCCGGCCTGCTGAGTGGGCTGGGGTGCCACTGGTGGGGGTGTGGTGCTGGCCGGGCCCTGAGCCCCTGCTCCCAGGACAGGTTGTACTGGTGCCAAAGCCATGGTTGTGGCAGGAGCTGGTGTAGGTGGAAGGGGGTCCCTTGTCGGGGAGTTCTCTGGGGAGAACTGCAAGGGGGTGTGCTGGGCATTTGTGGGGAGTGCAGTGCTTCAAAGTCTATCACCAGGTCTCCCTCCATACCAAGCCCTAGGGTGTTTACGTCCTCCTCCTCCTCGGCAGCCTGGGAGTGCAGTGTCAGATGGTGCTGCTGCCTCTGTTGACATAGTTTGTCCGCCTGATGGTGCCCCTAGGTACAAAGAAGCATTTGTAAATTGAGTGCCGATGTATTACAGTCAGTACAATTAAAGCATTCCACATGTCCTTGCATCTCCTTAGACTGTGTTCCACTGTTTCCTGTCTTGTGATTCTGCACTGCCATAGTTTGCTAACTTCTGCTGACTACATGTACCATGATGCTTGTCTCTTGTATTTTGGTTACAGTACTGTGCTGGGGTTTGCCTATGCATTGTGTCTAATGGGGAGGTGTCTGGTAGGGTGTGTCATGATGCGCATGCTTCTTACCTGTAGCTGTAGCTCTGGCTGAGCTGTCCAGGGTCCCAATTCCAGTAACACTCTCCCTCTCAATGGTGGTGGACACCATTTCCTCGAGGTCTGTGAGGGGTGGCGCCGGGCTCCTGCCTCCACCTGTGACTCCAGCCTGCCTCTGGATCTCTGCCATCTTCCTTTTTGTGAGGCTGCGGATGTCGTAGAATCGCTTCTTGAGCTCATCCAGGGACCTGGGGGTGACACCCACAGCATTCACCTTTTGGGCGATTTCGCTCCAGATCCTCCTCTTGGTGCTGTCTGGCACATTGAGGGACAGCTTTCCAAATAGCTGGCGGTGCACCCTCACCACCTCCTCGACCAACACCTGCAGCTCGGTGGTGCTGAATCTAGGCTTCCTCTTCTGGGAGGACTTCTGGCTCTCGCTCTGGTTTGCCATGTTCTTCACTACAGTTCACAACCTCCTACTCCCACTGCTGCTAACTGTGAGTGTTCAGCTCAGGCTGGCTCTCCAGAAACTTCTTAATTAGCTGCACCTGCCAGGGTTGCCACTCCCTGTTTGGGTGGGGGAGGGGGAGCCACCTCATTGGCTGAATCGGCTTTTGCCGAATCGGCTTTTACCGATTCGGATATTACCGATTCGGTAAAATCCGAATCGGTATTATCCGATTCGGATTTTACCGAATCGGTTTCTTCAATGCATTCCTATGGGCTTTTTGGCCATGGGTGTGTTTTCATAGCTACGATTCTGTAATTGCCGAATCGGATTTTACCGAATCGGCTATTTCCGATTCGGTGTTAGCCGATTCGGTACTTTCCGATTCGGTGTTGGCCGATTCGGTACATTCCGATTCGGTGTTAGCCGATTCGGTACTTTCCGATTCGGTCCGTGCCGAATCGGAACGTACCGATTCACATTACCGATGCCGACCGAATCGGTATTAATTCGCCTATTTTTTGCTACATCTCGTTTTCCGATTTCAGAATACCGATTCGGACCGCCTCGGTATTTTGAAATCGGAAAATCCCTTTTACCTACATCGGGCCCTAAATCACATAAGAAAGACATCATATCATTGTAATTCACTAAATCATCTGAAGCGTTGTGGCTTTTATATTCGAGTAACTTTTCAGTTTTTAGTAGTCTATCATCTCCCATACATGACTAAAAAAATCTCTTGGTGTAGATGTATTGGTTTACAAGAGGCAGTTTTTAGTGTTGCTATGCGCTTTATTGTAGAGTTTTTAATAATCCAAAAAGTACACCACCGGGGCCTTTTTTGTTAGCATTCTCTAATCATATGGCCTATTACAACTGGTCAAACATCAGACACTTAAAAAGGGTCCCCCTAGTTGAATTTGCTCCCCCATTCTAAGCAGTAGTCTTAAACTCTTTTTCACTGATAAGGGCAGATTAATAAAAAATGTGTTCCTTATCTACAATCCAAAACATGCCGTTGCCAGGGGAAAACTTATCTTTCCAGGTGAAGGACAGATTTCAAATGTATTTCAACAGGTACTTACTTGATTTGCCTTACCTGATTCAATTATTAATAAGTTTAACACAGGAATTTGTGAGCTTCTTGATATGGAGGAACATTTCATAGTGGTTAACGAAATAACCACTAGACGACACAGATTGTGACTTTCAAAATCTCAACAGAAAAAGCACAACTCTTAGCCTATTAACTACAGCCTGAATAGTATGAGTCAGACTCAGAAAACAACACTCTGGGCCAGATGTAGGAAGCCTAATACCCATCGGTAACGGCCCAAATTACCGAATTTGGGTCGTTACCGACTCGTATTAGGCATTTTAGATGCAGGGGCCTAATTTAAGGATTTGGTAATTTACCGAATCGGTAATTTAAGGAATCGGTAAATTACCGAATTCTTAAATACCGATTCGGTGAGTGCTTTTCACTTGTAAGGATTTGTTATTTACCACCAACTGCAAGTTGGTGGTAAATAACGAAAACCGTTAAAAAAGCAATTTTGTGCTTTTTTAACAGTGCCATGTGGCAGACATACATGCCCCTAGGGCATGTATGTGTGCCACATGTGCACCCATGCACTATTCAGAGGTGCAGCAGGGTGTCAAAGTGACACCCTGCCACCCTTTAATGTGTTCCTCATTTTACCAAATCGGTATTTACCGATTCGGTAATTCCATTTCATTCCTATGGGCCTTAAGGCAGCCTTCAGGCTTAGTCCAGAAGGAGTCTGAAGCAGCTTATTTTACTAGTACTTAATCTTCTTGTATTGTTTAGTAAGTGCATTTATATAGCGCTTACTACCCCTAGCGAGGTGTCAAAGCTCTTTTTTGTCGAGTAGCACGCTACTCCGGAACCCATAAAGGATTGGTGTTGAATTAGTATAGTGAAATATAAAAGTATTTTGAGTGGTGGATAGGTTAGCCAGTTATCTTTATTCAGAAGGATAGCGGAGGGATAGAAGAAGGAAACATTTTTGCATTTATATAGCACGAGTTACCCCCAATGGGGTGTTGAAGTGCTTTTTTGGTAAAGTATCACGCCACTCCCGGAAACCATAAAAGATTAGTATTGAATTAGTAAAGTGAAAATGAAAGTAATTTGAGTGGTGGATATTAGTCAGATATTTTATATTGAGATGGATAGCTGACAGATAGAAAATGGAAAAAGGTTTGCATTTATATAGCGTTTGTTACCCATGATGGGGTGTTGAAGTGCTTGTTTGGTGAGTAGCACACTACTCCGGAACCCATAAAGGATTAGTGTTTAATTAGTATAGTGAAATATGAAAATAATTTGAGTGGTGGATATGTTAGTCAGTTATTTGTATTGAGAAGGGTAGAAGAGAGATTGGAGAGGGAAAAAGGTTTGCATTTTATAGTTCATTTTCGGCGAGTAGCACACTACTCTGAAACCCATAAAAGATTAGCAGTGAATTAGTACAGTGAAATATGAAATGTGAGACGTGGACATGTTAGTCTGTTATTTTGATTGAAAAGGATAGTGGAGGGATAGAAGAGTGAAGGATTTAGACTTTTTAATTTTGTTTTGGAGGTCATAGCAGTAGGAGGAGGCTTGGGATGAGTAAAAAGTGATGTAAAGGGTAAGAGTCAGAGGGAAGAGTTTAGAAAGGCTTGTTTTGGGGGATTGGTATAGTAAAAGAGGTAACAGATGATGCAAGGAGGGGTAGAGTAGGGGAGAGCCTAGAAAGGGTTATTTTGGGGATCATAGTAGTGGTATGGGGTTTGTGATGAATGAGGGAGTGGATGTAGAGGATATATTGATGGAGGTATAGGGTAAGAAATAGGGTAATGCATTGGAAAGAGTAGTAAAAAGAAAATTGAAATGAGTCAGAGAGTTGAGGTAAAAGATATATTGAGAGAGGCATAGGGTGAGAATAGGGTAGTGCATTGGATATGCTGAATTAGGATAAAGTAATACATATATAGATCCATAAATACTAACCCTGGGCGAAGAACTACGCTCCGTTCGCGGAGTTTGCGGAGTTTCGGCAACTCCGCGCTCCGCGGAGAACGAGAAGTTGTCGAATACTCCGCAAATTGCTGCGTAGCGTAGTTCTCGCGCGCTCAATAGCATTTTCGCGTGCGCGAGGATGCTTGTCGGTAAGATCGAGTTGCCGAACACGCAGAAACTGCAATCTGGCACAGAATAACTCGCGAACACGTTAGTAGTGACCGGAAATAAGGGGACGCGAACGGGCGGGACAAACCTCATGGGTAACTTCGCGCGCTACACATCCCGAGCATGCAGGCAATCAATCAATCAATCAATCAATCAGGATATTTGTATAGCGCGCTACTCACCCAGAGGGTCTCAAGGCGCTTGGGGGAGGGGGGTCCGCTACTGCTCGAACAGCCATGTCTTGAGGTGCTTCCTGAAGCAGAGGTGGTTTTGGGTCAGGCGGAGGTGGATGGGGAGGGAGTTCCAAGTCTTGGCTGCCAGGTAGGAGAAGGATCTTCCTCCCATGGTGGATCTTCGGATGCGTGACACAGCGGCGAGGGTGTGGCTGGTCGATCGTAGCTGGCGGGTGGGAGTGTAGAAGGTCAGGCGGTTGTTGAGGTACTTGGGGCCCAGGTCGTGGAGGGCCTTGTGTGTGTGGGTGAGGAGTTGGAACGTGATTCTCTTGCTGACGGGGAGCCAGTGAAGGTCTCTCAGGTGTCCGGAGATGTGGCTGTGTCGGGGGATGTCCAAGATGAGTCGTGCGGAGGCGTTCTGGATGTGTTAGAGTCTTTTCTGGAGTTTGGCTGTGGTTCCGGTATAGAGGGTGTTTCCGTAGTCCAGTCGGCTGGTGACGAGTGCCTGTGTGACCGTCTTCCTGGTTTCGGTGGCGAGCCATCGGAAGATCTTTCGGAGCATGCGTAGGATGTTGAAGCATGATGATGAGACGGCGTTGACTTGTCTGGTCATCGAGAGGGAGGAGTCCAGGATGAAGCCCAGGTTGTGTGCGTGGTCCGTTGGTTTGGGTGCGCTGCCCAGGGCAGGGGGCCACCAGGAGTCGTCCCAGGCGGAGGGTGATGATCCAAGGATGAGGACTTCCGTCTTGTCTGAGTTCAGTTTCAGGCGGCTGTTCCTCATCCACTCGACTACGTCTTTCATCCCTTCGTGTAGGTTGGTTCTGGTGGTTCCTGGGTCATTTGGTGAGGGAGAGGATCAGCTGGGTGTCGTCGGCGTTGGAGATGATGTTGAGGTTGTGTTGGCATACGATGGCTGCGAGGGGGCTCATGTAGACGCTGAAGAGGGTGGGGCTGAGTGATGATCCTTGTGGTACGCCGCATATGACTTCGGTGGCCTTGGATCTGTACGGGGGGAGGCGGACTCTCTGGGTTCTTCCGGTGAGGAACGTGATGATCCACTCCAGTGCCTTCTCTTGGATTCCGATGTTGCTGAGGCACTGCACTAGGGTGCGGTGGCAGACCGTATTGAATGCTGCGGAGAGGTCCAGGAGGATGAGGGCCGCTGTTTCCCAGTTGCCGAGCAGGGCTCGGATGTCGTCAGTGGCTGCGATGAGGGCGGTCTCGGTGCTGTGGTTGGCGCGGAAGCCGGACTGCGAGTGGTCGAGGCTGGTTGGGCAAGCGCAGTTGGTGATCCACTGTGTGAGGTTGTTGGCTGCTTGGTAGGGGTCCGTTGAGCTGGCGGGAGGGTTCTGGCTCAGTGAAGTAGTGAGCTGGTCGGTGGTGATCTTGTTCCAGTTCCTGCGGGGAACCTGTTGCGGGTGGTGGTGAGTCGTGGTCTTTCTGAAGCTGAAGTGGACGCAGCTGTGGTCTGTCCAGTGGAGTCCGGTGGAGTGGCTGAAGGAGATGTACTTGCTGGAGGAGAAGACTGGGTCAAGCGTGTGTCCGGCGTAGTGGGTGGGGGTGTTCACCAGTTGCATGAGTCCGAGGTTGTCCAGCAGGGTGGTGGTGGTGTTGTCGTTCTTGTTCTCTAGGTGGAAGTTGAGATCCCCTAGGAGGATGTAGTCAGCGGAGGCGAGGGCGTGCAGGCTGATGAAGTCTGCGATGTCTTCGCTGAATTGTGTGCGAGGTCCTGGGGGTCTGTAGATGAGGGTGCCTCTGAGTGTGGTCTTGGGGTCGGTGTGTATCTGGAAGTGAAGATGTTAAGCGGCTGTGAGGGTGTCGTCTGAGTTGGTCGTGATGCGGATGGTGTTCTTGTGGACGACGGCGATGCCTCCTCCTGTCTCGTTGACGCGGTCTCTCCAGGTGATCTTGTATCCGTCCGGGATGGCGACGGCGATGTCGGGCGCTGAGGAGGCGTTCATCCATGTTTCCGTGAGGCAGGCGACGTCTGGAGATGTGGTGTCGAGCAGGTTCCAGAGTTCCACGGCGCTCCCGAAGACGAAAAATGGCTCGCGAACGGGTCAAGCAAGCTACTACGCATGCTCGCGGAGTTATGCGTAGTTCGCGGAGTGCAAGTGCATCTTCGCGTAGCTCCGCGGAGTGCGGCTACGCGAACTACGCCCAGGCTTAATAAATACATGGAAAGTATATAGATGCATAAAGGAAGTAAGTATATGTAGATTAAAGATATTGATAGAGGTATAAGGTGAAAAATAGGATAGTGCATTGGAAAGCATAGTAGATAGAGGTTTGTGATGAGTCAATCAATCAAATAACTTTATTCACATTTGATATATGCATAAAAGTACACAATAACATTTTCCTAATAACATTTGATCGGAAAGGGATGAGGCAGAGAGTTGAGGTAGAGAATATATTGAGAGAGGTATAGGGTGAGAAATAGGGTAGTGCATTACATGCTTTTTTAGGAGAAAAGTAATACATATATAGATCCAAGTAAATGGAAGGTATATAGATCCATAAAGGAAGTAAGTATATATAGATTAAAGATGCAGTAGATAAACTCTGGTTTTCAAGTGCTGTTGTACTTAAAAAATAATTTTATTTATTTTTTAAACATAATTATTCTGCATCTTTATACAAAGCAATACACATATATAGGTACATATCTATAATATAAATAAGTGCTTATATGCAGAGGGATGTGCTGTATATTTTTGTTTGTGTATGGTGCTTATCTGGGGAACAGGCAATTCTTGAGTAGTTTTCTGAAGATAAGGTGGTTGTTGGTGGATGTTATGTTGGGGGGTAAAGACATCCATAGTTTGGCTGCTTGAACAGAGAAGGATGTGCCACCCGTTTTTTTCTAGTATCTTGGGATTTTGAGGTGAGGTGCCAATCTAAAGCAGAGGTTCCTTTGTTAAATGTGTTTGGTGATTTCATACCTGACAAAGAGTGGTCCCATTCCATGTATCGTATCGTTTCAAAAGCTGTATTCGATTATTTCACAAAACAATCATAAAAGCATACAGAATATGTGCAAAATACATTCCTCCAAATACACTCTGTTCCAATAGACAAAATACCAGTAAAAAAAAAGGAAAACATTGATAAAAATGTGAACATGATGCAGCTCATAATAATTAAAAGAAAAGCTTAGAAGATTAAAAGACCATACTTTTCCTAACGGCCATTGATTTCAGAATAAATGTAGCTGTGAAGAAACAGATATTAGGATCTTCTAGGGAAAACAGTAAGCTCATTGCTGATTTTATCGTTGTTACAGCCTTTTTTTTTAAATAATGGTTTCAAGTAAGCAATTTGAAGGTGCAAATAAATATCACAAATAAATAAGAAGTGTACAGTGCTCTGTTTAGTAACCTTGCCACAAGGGCAGGGTGAGGAAGGATGATTTTTCATACGAGGGAACACCACCAAATGGTGAACGATTCCTAATCGTAATCTAGTGAAGACAAACCAGTGGGATGGTCTAGTAACTATCCTCAGATAATTTTGAAAGCCAGGTGTCACCACATTGGAATAGTAAAATTGTGACGTAATTAGCAACATGTTAGCATTTCTCCGTAATTGTGCTTTCTTACTCAAATAACTGCACTTTAACTCTTTCTTGGGGATATCGGATAGACTGTCGGGGTCAGCCTGGACGTCTAGATTAAATACATCTCTAGCTGTTGCCGCCACATAATGGATCAGTGAGCATTTATATAGGAGAAGGCAGTCACTAATAATACTCCTGGTAAAACCAGTTTCTTCCTTCATCCAGATTGCTCTCCATACCTTCAAGGGCCTTAGGGTGATTAAGTCAGACAAATACTCCAACCCCAATTCCTGGTGTGTTATCTCAGTTGAGGCTGATTTGGGTCAGCATAACAATTTTTTAATAAAACAATTTTCCTCCACCTGTAGATCCACGTGATGACTATACCCCCAAACACCAGATCTATATAATGCGATTGAAACACATCTGCAGCAGTAGATGTGCAGCATATCATGGATACGACGGTCCCCAAGCTTAGTCACAAATTTAAAAATTCCATGGGCAATTTTAGACATTTTGGCCTTCACATTAATTATCTCTTGGGACCACATGCCATTACTGCTAAACGTAATACCTAAACAGCTGAATTTTTTTACGATTTCGATTTTCTTATCCTCTATATAAAATGGTTTCAACTTCCTCATTTTCTTCCCACACTGCATAATAAAAGTTTTGGTATTATTAATTTTTAACTTCCTACCCTTGATGAATCCCGCAAACTTGTCCATTAACCTCTGCAGGCCACAAGGAGTTCTAGATAAGAGCACCGAATCATCGGCATAAAGCAGAACGGAAATAGCCAGACCATCTGCTTGTGGGGCATCAGAATTGACCTGCTTGAGTTCGGTGTCAATTGCGTTGATAAAGAGGGAGAAAAGAAGGGGCGCAAGTACGCACCCTTGTCTTAAGCCCAGATTAACTCTGATGCTATCCGTACATTCTTCCCCTTGGCCATATCTCATGCGGGCAGATAATTTTGAGTATAATCTGGCCAAGAAATAAATAATCCCAGGAGGAGCGCCTTGCTCTAACAGGGTTGACCATAACAGTGCATGATCAACGAGATCAAACGCGCTACTAAGGTCCGCGAAGCAGAGGAACAACAAACCCTTCTTGGCGCGCGTATACTTTCCTATTAGGAGGTCTAAATTTATGCACTGTTCTATGGTTCCCAGGCCTTTACGGAACCCAAATTGGGACTGCACAAGGATGCTACCAGTTTCCGCCCATTCCCCTAACCTGGCCAGCAGTACTCGACTCATCGTTTTAAGTGATGAGTCTAAAAGGGAGATAGGTCGGATGCAAAGAACTACCGACCTATCTCCCTTTTTATATATTGGGATAATTATAGATTCACCCCATGTGTGTGGGGTGCTTTCCTCAACTACCACATTAAAAACCTTGGTCAAGACGGGACCCCATCATTTTATATCAGCCTTATACAGGTCGATCGGCACCCCATCAGGACCTGGGTCTTTCCCGACCCTTACTACATCTAATGGCATGGCAAGCTCTACCTCTGAAACAGTAATGCCTAGTGGGATGGTAGGCCATTGGTTGGCCACCATGGTCATTGAATCGCCCACCCCTTCCGGGTCAAAAATGCTCGTAAAATGTGATACCCAGCACTCCTCACTAACTTGAGCAGTAAGGACTGGCGTGTTATCGCTCTTAAGGAAGGGGCAGTTAACAGTGTCCCAAAAAAGTTTACTGTCTGAGAGTTCGATAGCCCTGGCCATCTTATCCCATGCTTCCTCCTGCAATTCAAGTTTCCTGCGCTTTTTCTGCCCTTTATAAGCAACTCTTAGGTTTTTAATAATCAGCCTATCTCTGGGCCTGCTAGCTCGGGCCTTCTTTAACTTCCGCAGTGACTTCGAACAAGCAGTGTCAAACCATCCAGTCCTCGGTTTCTTATTACTAAACTTAGTGATGGTCATAATAATACCAATTAGGGCATTGATCTTGCTAAAACTTATCAAAATGTCCCTCGAGTCAGTATTCACATCCAAGCAACAATGGAGGTTTGGCAAGCAGGCCGCCACAATTTTAGCCAGTAGGTTTTCAGAAATGTCTCCCCTCCATTTAATCCTATAGCCATTTGGTCTGCTTGGGACAATATCAGTAACCACTGTTTTAGCTGCTAGTACTTTATTGCCCCAGATGGTTAGTACCAATGTGACACAGTTATGGTCACTCATCGCAAGGTCCAATACGACTGGAGTATCACAAAACCCACTGATGTTGTCTGAGATCAACACATGATCAATAACTGTAGCAGCATTTCTCCCTGTGAATGTAGGGACAATGTTGCCCTCACGATCCTTTGCAGCTTGTAAAGCAACTAGATGATATTTTGCTACAACTGAGTTCAACGACTCTCCATACACGCACGCTGTGAGTGAAATGTAAACAACCATCACCATTCTCATTATTGGAACCACATACCTTGCTTAATGATAACGAACACATTTGAACATTAACCCCCCCCCCCCCCCCCCCCCGCAGATGAATTCAAAATTAACATGATTAGCCCGGCAGATCTAGTCCATAGCCTTCTCCAGTTCATTAACTGCAGTCAGGCGTAATGGGTCCGGTAGGCTGTTATAATAATTGATCAATAAAACGTTACTGCCGTTTTTGTGACACAACCATAACAGTTGGGAATGACATCCAACCTTCTCGTGTAAAATAACTTGCACAGGGAGTTAATAGACAGCAGAATCAGGAAACCACCTCTAGCTCTGCCCATGGGCGATCCTTGGGCAGGTAGATTAAACGAGACAAATCCTTCGCAACTTATGTCTTCCACACTCCATCCATGTCTCTTGGAAGTAGAGGATGTCCTAACTATCCACAATGTCTCTCCAACCCAAAGACCCTATTTTGCTATTCCAGCCTGCGATATTCCAACAGGCAAATTTATACCCTCTCTGACCTTTAGCTTGTTCCAATTCGGGGATTCTTATCATTTCACTGGATACATCATCTCTAGCCCCCGAGTGTGCTAGGTTGGGGTTTAAACTATCATTCCCTGTCACAGGAAGGCTAAGTTGACCTCATAACTCACCCTTGTTCACATCCTCCTGCATACCTGGATCTATACTACCTTTTGGGTCGCAAACCTCCGTAAGATTAGCCTCTGATTGGCTTAATGGTTCTAGTTGTTCTAGAGGGACCCTTACCACCACTTCCTGGTCCTGATGCAACCCTATCTTTTGGGATGAGCTCAGTCAATCTACCGCCTCAAGACAATTAAAATGATTATAGCTAAGGAACATGTTCAGTATGTACATAGGATCTGGTCTATTCCATGCATACGATCCAATCTATTCCACGTCCCCCTATTCACTCCCTTCCTTGCTACTCTTGTCCATTCAACAAGATTTCCCTTATCTGCCTCAGCATAGTAGGGTGGGTAAAAGAAGGTTAGTGGTAATGTCTGGATGATACTATCCGTTCCTTGGTTTAACCAAGCACATATGTGAGAGACAGTTCTAGGGTCTCTAAAGGTAACCACTATACAGTCACCTTCTATACTTTTAACTGTTTTTCCAATACATTGGGGCCCCCCTAACCATTACAATCTCACTCATAATATGGGAAGGTAGCGGCCTATTCAGATTGAGCCAGTTAGCTACCTTGTTTTTGAGTGAGACAAAGTTTTCCTACACATTCTCTCCGAAAGGTGGCACACCCGCTAAAATAACTACTAGGGGATTAGCTTCAGGGGCAAATCAGGTGTTAGTGTACTCCCCATCCTACTATTGGTTGCTATTCCCTTGTCTTTGAGCGGGGCAGCTAGCTTTTAAGATATAACCTGGTCTACCTCCAGGGGCCCAGTAGTTATACCACAGCAAAGCTGGGGAGCAATATTGGGAATAGCTGGGATATTACTTGCAGGCTGAGGACCATTTGACTTTCTACCGTCTTCTGTTGAGGGAAGGATGGACTGCTGACTAAGTGCGACCTCCTTCACCCCAGATTTAGAACTGCCTGGTAGGTTTTTACCTGCTAGGTGCCTCTTTTGGCCTGGTTTGTCGGGCTGGCTATTTGTCTTGGCAGCCAGGATCGGTTGATTCACCCTAAGACCATTACCCGATCCTAGGCCCTCTACGTTGGTTAGGGGGATTTTTCTATTAGCCATACCACTTTGCATGTTATCCAGTTTATGTGAATTTCCTAAGACCTGCTTCTCAATCTGGTCTAATTTGGAGGCAATCATCCTAGTTCTCTCCAATAATTAAAGCATCAGTGATTTTACAAAAATTTCGATTTTTCCCAACAGACCACCATCGTCATCAACAATACATGAGGGGGATTCATAAATAACGACTATTGGAGCCATTAGCGGGCTAGGGGGATGGACGACAGCTAATGGGGTCGGAGTGATACTACAGTTTTTCTTCTGTATTTTAGCAGGCCCACCCTTGGAGGCACCACCCCCTCTTTTCCTTTTATTATGTATTGGAACAATCAATGGTATGTGCTATTTGAGGAAAACTATGTACCAAAACAGGATTAGATACCTCTGTGACACTACCATTACTAGAAACCAAGCTTAAAGGAGATACATTAGCTATAGAGCCATCCTCAGCATTAGAGTCAGCGGCAACTACCTGCTTGGGGCTAGTACCACAGCCTAACTGACTCGGAGGTACAAGGGATACTACAGTCCCAATCGCACCTACCGACAAGCGCTTTCCTGTAATTAAATCCAAGGATAAGCGCTTCTCAGTGAGTGCTATTTCCTTTTCAATAATTATAGTTGCCCTTTTAAAAAATTGATCTAGGGTACCAGTAACCACCCCTCCAGAGGAAGAAAGCATAACATTTCTATCTTTTCCTGAACGCAGAGGCATAATGACTTCCTTATCAGCATGAAACACACTTATAAGAGATATGCTTTAAGGATGGTTATCTTGATTAAGTCAACAAAATACAAATCATCAAGAAGTCAATGAATGGGAAATAACCGTTGAAAGAGGGCTGGCCCGGCCTTGTTCATCCTTGGACGGCCGGAGACGGCCAGCCCATTGCCCGGGCTTAGCCCGGCGTCCGCCCGCGCGCGTTCTGTGTGCGCGGATGGTGGAGTGCCTTTATAGGCGGAGGACGGGAAGAGAACACAGGTACGGCAGGTCACTCAGCCGCAAAGCACTGTGGTCGTCGCAGTCCCGCGATGCAACAATGCCCCCAGATCGGCGTTTCTCCCAGCAGCCAAAGTAGGTACGTCCTGGAGGGGGAGGAAGCAAGGGTTTCAACTGACGCTATGTCCCAACTGCGAGCGGCCCCCGCGGAGCGGGGGCCGCGAGTCGTTTAGTAAGCACCAGTGGGAGGAGGCGGGAAGAGAACACAGGTGCGTCAGGTCACTCAGCCGCAAAGCACTGTGGTCGTCGCAGTCCTGCGATGCAATAATGCCCCCAGATCGGTGTTTCTCCCAGCAGCCAAAGTAGGTACGTCCTGCAGGGGAAGGAAGCAAGGGTTTCAACTGGCGCTATGTCCCAACTGCGAGCGGCTCCCGCAGAGCGGGGGCCGCAAGTTGTTTAGTAAGCACCAGTGGGAGGAGGCAGGAAGAGAACACAGGTGCGGCAGGTCACTCAGCCACAAAGCACTGTGGTTGTTGCAGTCCCGCGATGCAACAATGCCCCCAGATCGGCGTTTCTCCCAGCAGCCAAAGTAGGTACGTCCTGGAGGGGGAGGAAGCAAGGGTTTCAACTGGCGCTATGTCTCAACTGCGAGCGGCTCTCGCGGAGCGGGGGCCGCCAGTCGTTTAGTAAGCACCAGTGGGAGGAGGCGGGAAGAGAACACAGGTGCGGCAGGTCACTCAGCCGCAAAGCACTGTAGTCGTCGCAGCACCGTGATGCAACAATGCCCCCAGATCGGCGTTTCTCCCAGCAGCCAAAGTAGGTACGTCCTGGAGGGGGAGGAAGCAAGGGTTTCAACTGACGCTATGTCTCAACTGCGAGCGGCTCTCGCGGAGCGGGGGCCGCGAGTCGTTTAGTAAGCACCAGTGGGAGGAGGCGGGAAGAGAACACAGGTGCGGCAGGTCACTCAGCCGCAAAGCACTGTGGTCGTCGCAGTCCTGCGATGCAACAATGCCCCTCAGATCAGCTTTTCTCCCAGCAGCCAAAGTAGGTACGTCTTGGAGGGGGAGGAAGCAAGGGTTTCAACTGGCTCTATGTCCCAACTGCGAGCGGCTCCCGTGGAGCGGGGGCCGCGAGTCGTTTAGTAAGCACCAGTGGGAGGAGGCGGGAAGAGAACACAGGCGCGGCAGGTCACTCAGCCGCAAAGCACTGTAGTCGCTGCAGTCCCGCGATGCAACAATGCCCCCAGATCGGCGTTTCCCCCAGCAGCCAAAGTAGGTACGTCCGTACCAGCTCCCTTGGCTATATTCCACGCATGAGCTGCCGACCAGGAAGTGTTCCATGTATCACTTTGTGGGTGAACATGGATCTTTTGGCAACTTGGAACCAATGCAGGGCTTTCAAGGCAGGGGAGATGTGGTCTTGAGGTTTGATATGCAAGATTTGTTTGGCAGCCGAGTTCTGAATCCATTGCAGTCTTTTCATGGTTGTTAAAGGTGATCCGTGGTTGAGGCTATTGTCGTAATTAAGTTTGGACAGAACAAGGGAGATTATAACTTGGACCTTGTGTGGAAATCCCAAATGAGGAAAGATTAGTCACAGAGTTCTTATAGTAACAAAGCTTGATCTTGCTAGTTTGTCCACTTGGGCATTCATTGATAGTTTGGAGTCCATGGTCATTCTGAGATTTCTTACTTCCTTCGATATTTTAGGCAGTGATCCCAGTTCATCAGGCCAGGTGGCAGGCGGGTTATAATATTTTCAATCGCCACACGTGAGTATTTCCTTTTTGGAAGCATTCCATTTGAGATGGCTCCAAGTCATCCATTGATCCACAGCCCTGAGACAACTTAAAATTGGTGAGTTTCCAATGTATTTGGGGCATTCCAGCTGAAGAAGTATTTGTGTGTCATCTGCATAATTATAGCACATGAGGTGAGATTAATTGATCAGTAGTGGTAATGACTTCATGTAGATGTTGAAAAGCATGGGCGAGATGATAGAGTCTTGAAGGTCCCTGCTTTTGTGCAGTACGGTTTGGACGAGAAAGGTGGGGTATAGATAACATTAGTTCTGTTTTGATGGAAGGACACAATCCAGTCTAGAGCAGTCCCCTCTTTTCCGGCTTCGTAGAGTCTTTCTATCAGACTGCATTGGTTAACCATGTCAAAGGCAGCTGACAGGTCAAAGAGCAGTAACGCTGCAACCCCGTTGCGGTCGACTGTGTTCTTCAGATCATCCCAGATGGCAAGGAGGGCAGATTCCGTGCCTCTTCCCGGACGGAATACTGTTTGGAAGTCAAAGTATGGCTTTATCTTCCATGATTTGTGACATCTGGTTGAACACTGCTCTTTCTATCAGTTTCCCAAGGAAAGGTCCATTTGTAATAGGTCTGTAGTTGTCAGGGTTTAGCAGGAACCCCACAGAGGCCGTGTGCAGAGAGAACACAACTGCGTTCTCAATACAAGTCAATGGGTAAGTTGCAGTTTCAAAGAAAAAAGACTCTTCCCAGTGGACCCTGAAGAAATCCAGTGGAAGATTGAAGGTTGGAGAGTAACCCAACCCGTGGATACCCCAGGAAACAGGATACCTACACCAGGGAAGCCGGGTGCATAGGTGAGATGTGACGTCGGAAACCACTGTAAACCACAATGGAGGACTTCAGTGAAGATGCCACAGGCAAAGAAGGTGATGGAGTGCGGTGGAACCCAAAGGTGGATTCAAGATGAGAGGTACCTGTAAGCAGATGGGACAGAGTCTATGCCACTCAGGAGTGTCCAGGAGGCCCGGAAGACAAATGTCCACTGATGTTTGAGATGCAGGAGAGTTGGCGATGCAGTTGAAGTTGCAGGTGTGCGGACAAGGCGATGCTATGGAAAACCAGGAGCAGTTCATGAGCTGTCCCACGTCGAAAGTCAAGTGCCAACAGGTCAGTGTCAGGCAGGGGCACCAACAAACCTTAGCAACAGCAACCAACGTAGTATTAGAAAAAGGTGCAATGTTCAGACCAGCAAGGTCCAAGTGACTCACCACAAAAGGTAAGTCAGAGCAGGCCTTGAGCAAGCAGAGGATCCCACTGGAGCCAAAGAAGACCTTAAGGAGGACCCACGGGTCGAAGGTACAGGAGTCGTAAGAGGACCTCGAGCAGCTCACCAAAGGATAAAGGTCCACGATGAAGAGGATGCGATGCAGGTGAACATCTTGACTGCCAGAGGTGGTTGAGGCTGGAGCTTCTTGGAACCCGAAGATCTCTGGTGAAAAGAGTTAACAAGTCTTGACAACGGCAAGTCGGCTTGGGGCACAGGGGTACTGCTTCAGCGGTTCCAACAAGGGATGCTAGCTTCAAACTTGCTGTGAGGACACTGCAGGCCTCAAGGGAGTTACAGAACCACCACCTGTGTTGCTGAACCATTTGGAGTCCGTAGGAGCTTAGGAACAGCAGATCAGTCAGCTTTGCTGCTGTGCCTACAGATGCAGGGGAGTGACTCCTACACTCCAAGGGAGATTCCTTTGGGTGTCTTGGATGTCCACAGGCCTTGTGAAGAACCTGTATGGAGCACAGGAACAGAAGTGTAGTGTAGTTCCTAGTTTCCCACTAGGCCCTGCGCATTGGAATAACATAAACAGTAGTATCGACGTGGAACTGCGGATATTCCAGGCCTCCACTGACTATGCTAAACTTAATTGGGTTGTGTTACCAACTAGCTCAGAGGTCACTGGAAACTTTCTTCTCTGCATAGGAAGTGATCAGCTTCCTTGGCACAGACAAGAAGGGATTCAGTTTTCCAACAACCGTGCAACATGACAACTTTGCTCCTCAGATCAAGAGTCAATCTCTAGGGTCGTGTGAAACAATAGACATAGATTTCACTCAGTCAGTCTAGTGCAGTTTACTTTCACGAGATGTAGAGAATAGAGAGACGGGCGTGTATCAATAAAGGGTTAACATTTATTGAACAGTCTTTCTTCTCGTACAAGAGAAATGTATTGCCACAATTGCAATAATTGTTATTATAAAAAGTACGTACAGTAAGATAAGGATTGCGAAATAGAACTGTTAAAGCATTGATATGGTTTCTTAGCCATACAATGGTTTAAAAGTAATAAAACATATATACAGTCATATATACATTAGGCTAACATACTCAACTGGTGCTTCTAACTAAGCCTACCCCAGTGTGCCTGACCTAAGCCTAACACGTGAAAGGGGAGTAAGTAAGTAGCTTTAAGTTAAGTTGGTTTTGCCAAGGTTTGTTTCAAGAATTCTCGTCTAAGGGTTTAGTCAACACCATACCTCTGAATAGAATGATGGAGGATTGGTATCTCCTTCAGGGGTCTCTCTCGATATCCCAGTCACCCGCGAGGGTAAACCGGAAGCGCCGGGACTGGATTTCTCTGCACGAGAAAGGCAGCGGCTTCTCTCAGCGCGTCGAGGAAGGAGGGGGGACAGCGTCCGCGGGCAGCTGGAATCTGCTGGATGTCTTCGCAGAGGGACGGCTGTTCAGCTCCTTAAGCGTACTGCACCATAGTTCGCGCTGTAGCGGCGATAATGGTAATCAGCAGCTTCACCACCACAGGATAGCAGGCTGCAGCGACAGAGTGCTAGTTTTACCAACACAGGGTCATGCAGGCAGCTGGCATCAGCAACAGGCAACGAACTCGCATTGCTTAAGGCAACGTTGGTAATATTTATACCTGATAGGTGCCGGGTTTGACGCAAGTTTGCTGGACATAAGACGTCAATTAAAGATGTCACTAGGAAGTGACAGTTATCAGTTGCTCATTAGAGTTCCATTACTAATCAAAACATAGCAAGCGGGGATTTCCAGGTTTGCTAAGTTTTTATCTTGTTGAAGAACTCGGAGTGTTATCTAGGAATATCAGATAGTGACTGCTGCTCTGTCATTGCACTAATTGGTCGCAAAGGAAGTAGCAGAGAGTCATGCTGGAATGTGGCTCTGTTCGTGTGAGGCCAGAGATGACTTTTCAGAAAATCGCACTTGAACGGTTATGCCAATATAGGGAATAAATGGATTTATAGCCGAATAGGGGCATAAGGTCACAGTATCGATCAGGAACCTAGATAAGCATGCAACACCCACTCCACGTTTTCATGTCCATCAAAATTACTAAAACTAAGCAATAAGATGCATGTGTAACATTGCCCACTCCAAAATACATAAATGCATTCGAAATAGGCGTACTTGTAATACATGGAATTTAGGTACTGTACGTTTTTTAAAGCATAGTAATCATTCAAAAAATTATTGCATTTGAAATCAATGAACGATTATGCAAAAGGAATTACACATGAAGTATCTCTGACAGAAGAAAGGCGAGATAAATCATCACATAAAAATGCATTGTAAAAACATGTGTGCTAGAGGCTGGTGTAATGTTGTTATGTCTCTAGATGTATTTAGAAATAGAAGTGTGAAGCTTCTGTTCTCTAAGAATAGTTTTTACGTTAAGCAAAGAATTTGTTCGTGCCAAAAAAGGTCAATATTAGAAAAATTGTCCAATTCAAAGAAAATAGATTTCCAAAGCTCTTGGCAGTTTTTGTTGATCAAAACTGAAGGTCGAATTCAGAGTTCATGGGAACGCTGTGTGTCGGAAAGCTTCTCAAAAAGTTATTGTTTCTGTACGGGTGAGAACATCGTATCAGACAGGCTCTCAAAGAATTGGTCTACAAATTCAGGTGATAGTTCAACCAAATTAGATAGCGCTGTAACTTGGCAGGTGTGAGAATGATTGCTGTCATCGAAGGCAGGACCAGCAATGCTCACAGAACGTTGTACCTGGATGATGTTGCTTTTGTCACTCGCTCCACTGTTACCACTTGGCTGTAGTACAGGAGTCTCCACGAATGCCGTCATCAGGATTGGTAGCCGCTGGGGACAACACAATGCGTGAGCCGTTATTGGACTGAGCAAAGTATCGACGTCCATTGGTACTGCTGATGGAAGTGAAAGACAGATGTCCAACACGCATTCATCGCCGCAAAGCATACACCGTAGCACAGGTAAAATGCAATTTTGCCATATCGGTCTGAATGAAAGGAACCAGGTCATGTTTAGATCTCTCAGCCTGGCCAATCCGAGGACGTTAGTTATCCTGTTCCTGTAGCGCATTGCTAGGATTGTCTCTTCCATTCCCATGGGAGCTATGTCTGAGCCGAGGTTTGCCATAACGTAGCAGGAGGGTCAAAAATAGAATCCCTGCAACGAGTCCCAAAAATAGTGGTATGCCGCCAAAAATGGAGTGCACAAAATTAGGAAAGATTCCCAAAATTGCCTGGAAGGGTGTTAGCAGTCCCGTAAAGACTGTCTTAAATATGCCTGGGATGCTTGTTGCACTAGACATGTTAAGGAGTTGGCTGAACATTTCTACGAAATGCACGGGGCAATTTGTTGATAAAAGGTCATGAACCTCAGTAGCTGTCCTTGCAACTAGAAGATCATACGTCTCTTTAGATGACGTTATAGGCACGGTTGTCTGTAAAAGTACAGATTTCATTTTGCTTAATGTATCAATTCGTATAGAATAGAGATTCAGACGAGGCCAGATGGGAGTCACTATGTCTGGAGGCCCGCTCGGAAACAATGCTTGCATACAACATTTGACCATGGACGTTACTTCTATTAGATAACTTTTCCCTGGCGTGAGGCCACAACATCTGTGATCCGTTCTAAGAATGTAACTCCCGTTCGAAAGTTGCATAAAGAAGGGCTCTATCTGAGTTGCAGGTGTGACTAGCTGGTGGCATGAAAGGTTGTTTGAATTTCCATCACATGCTCCGTGTAAATTAATACCCTGACACAAAAGTATACCGCTTAGTGAGTGTTTACAGTTGTTACCACTAAGAAATACATTTTTGTCACTGTCACTATAGCAAGAATGAGTGTATGGTAATTTCCATTCGGATTTTACATATCCCTTACCCAAATGTTCATATTGGCCAGCAGGTATGTACTCAAGGCACTTTTTAAATCGGAAAGTTGTTGTCGGAATTGTGATAATTCCGTGTATTATCCATTCAATGTCAGGACTCTCTGACATTGTCAATGGTAATCTCTCGAGTTTTTCGATGCTCAGGATTGTATAGTCTGCTCCTTTCTGTGCCAAACTGATCTGTTTATCAGTAAGGTTAAAACTGGAAAATAATGACGTTGTGTTGATTAAACGCCAAGGCACATAGCCTGAACGAAGATTTTGCAGCGTCCAGCCTAATTCTATAATAGAGCGTAATTGAGACTGGCCATGTTGTAACATTAGCAAATCTCTGTCTATCACATCAAAGGCAGAGGATACAATATTGTCCAAAGAATATATTCTGGAAGACAGAGTCGTTAACCCATTGTCTACCACAGAAAGTGATTTTTCCAAATTAATACGATCAATTTCTCGTATTTTTTCAGCAGTTTCAATTTGCTTTACTTTCCAAGCCTCGCTGTAAGCAGCATAGATACTGGTCGCTATGAAACGCTTTTGACGCTGTTTGCGTGGTCCAAGAATGAAATCGCGCAAATCAGCACCATCTTTTAATAAAGACAAGTGTTGCTTAATTTCAGCCAGTGTGGACGAAGTTAGCCATTCTAGGCAGAGTTTCCCTACACTGTATGTTGTTATAATCCCTGGATGTTGTCTCTGGGAATATCTAGGGTCTAATCTGGTCATTTTTAACCCTTGTGTTTTATTCAGGAACCTATCTTGACAGCTATTCGTGTCTGTAGGCCAGATTAACCACTTTTTCCAATCAGGATGTGTTCTGTTGAAATGTAAAATTTGTGACACGTCTAATTCAATATCTGTGGTTGTATTCTCAGGTATTGGCTTTGGAATAGACGGTGTTTTAAGGTCTTTGATCTTAGCTAGGCCAAGACAAGATGTTTGGTGTATTGTGTCATTTAAAAATAACATTTGTTCAGGTATCATGCAGGTTCTAAATAGTGCTTCAATGCCTTGCACCTGCCAATCTTTTGTACCCCAAATTGTTTTCGTTTCAATATTATTTTTCCAATAATCAAAACCAAATGTCATCATTTTGTCATAAAATGCTTCTGAATATATCAATTTAGAATTTGTCAGCATTGTTTTCATTCCTGTTTTATCTAACAGTTTGTAATAAAACGTTTCTGCATCACTGGTGTTAAACCCTGAGAAGTATTTGAATTTCTCAAAAAATGCTTTAGAACTGCTTTTAGGTGGTGTACAACAATGTTCCCATTGATTATACATAAAAACATTTCTAGGCTGTGCAGATTTATGCAAGTAATGATCCCCATAGTGGGTGTAACAGAATAACTGCTCATAACTAGATGAACCTTGTAAATAATCATGATCTGTGAATCTAGCTGACATTACTAAATCAGACATCATGTCATTAATACTGTTAAAGTCCCAATCATCAGAGAATGTACTAGGTGTCACAAAGTCACTTAAGGAAACCTTTAGTTGATGAGGATACTTCAGGATTTCGACCGGACCAAATATCTCATAGTCTGTTTTCTCCCATACTACCCCACCAGGTATTGGAATTGCTGTGACATTTACTGTTGACAGTTCTCTTTTCTTCACGTGGGATGATCTGTGTGGTTTCAGGACTAGGTTGATGTTCTGACTTGCTGTGTCCATTGTAATATATTTTCCTTCAATGAATTTTCCCAAACAAAGTACCATGATGAGCCAAAGCAGGAGGAAAAATACACCTAGACCGAACCAGAACTCTAGCCAAGGGGAAATTAGGTAGATTTCCTTCAATTGATGAAAGAGTTCCGTTGCTTTTTCTTTAAAAGACTTTTTTGTTTCTGGCATCACTTCGGGGTCATTTTGATCTTCAGAGAAGTTGTCGAAGTTGATGAAATAACCAGAGGCAGTTCTGTCAATTGATGGGATTGTTCTTTCAATCTGTCTCTCGGGAGCACTTTCTGATGCCACATCATTGTAGACTGGTGATGTTTCTTGACGAACTGTTTCAATCTGTGTTTCAAGAGGCACGAGTTCCATGGCATTATTGCATAGTCCTTTATTGTGCACTGCAGGCTGATCGAATGTGATTAGTCTTTCAGTTTGAACCTCTTGGATTGTTGCAAGTTTGGGTATTCTGTTGTTTCTTGGGAGTCCACTGGGCCTACTGTTGATTATAGGCCACATGCTTGTGGTTTTACCAGATCGATAGACACGACTCTGTTCTTCTTTTTACCAGCAAGGGGCGGTAGCACAACTGATCTTGTTCCGGTGACTGCTAAGACAGGTACTGCTTTTCTGTAAGAAGGCCCAAATTCCTTCTTTACCGCGATCTTTTCTCTGACTAGATCCCCAATCTTTGGAATCCAGACAGGCCTTGCTGGGGCTGTTGCGGGTGGTGCCTCGTCAGTGGTACTTGGCTGTTGCTTTAACTTTATGTTGCTTAATGATTTTCTTGTTTCATTCAGTTCCTGTAAAACAGCCAAACGGTCTTTTACATCAAAGTGCGTTGTTTCTTCTTGTACCACTGACATCTGACTATCGAGGTCCTGAACGCGCATTCTAATTCCGAACAATAGTTCGTATGGGCTGAAACCTTTTAGAGAATTTCTTGGCATGTTGTTAAGACTAGTCTGGACACTTATTAAATGTTTGACCCACCCAGCGCCTGAACCTAATACCTTCGCTGTTATAGATTGCTTTATGTCACGGTTTTTTCTTTCTACCACACTGTTCCCTTACGGGGCATGACGGACAAGAATACCGCAACCCAATTCCCATGCTGGCCATGGCCTCCCTATAAGCTCGAGAGCTGAAAGCAGGACCCTGGTCAGAATGGAACGTGGTAATTGCGTATGTGCCGATATTGACTCGCAAATCTTTTATAACCGTTCTAGCGTCAGCCGAGCGCTGGAGGCCTCATTTTTTAAGTGCTTTTCGTCTTAACGGTGTACACTGGGACGCGCTTCTCTTCTTTGATTGCGCAGATAGACCGCCTTATGCTGTCTAGAAGGGATCCTGAAACTACACTGGCCTGTTCATTTCTGCGATCTCGGTTGCGGTTTTCACAATTTTGAGCAAAACATTGAATATCTATACTCATTCCTGGCCACAAGTACTCTGATTGTAATTCTTTCAGAGAGGCTTTGATTGTTTGGTGTCTCAGACCCAACCCCATGTGTGCTTCCAGTAATAGGAAACCCCTCCGGCTCCTGTTTGGAATTACTCTGTCCCCCACTCCAGGGATTCGAGCAAAAGGAACGGAGTTTGCATCGATTACGTATGCATAATTGAGTGGATAGTTTGCGGGTAGTGCTGCACAGTCGCCTTTTACGGTCGTTTTTACTGCCAGCATGGTTTCCCCGTCTATGTACTTATCTGTACGCTTTTTTGTGGCTACGGAAGCCGGTTTAGTTGCTTCCGCTATGGCTGTATTAGCCAATGAATTCCCTGCAACGTGAACGCCATCACGTTGAAGACTCTGTGCGTGAATCACGTGAGTCTTTTGTAGTTCTTTGTGTAAAAGAGCTACCTCGTTCCAGAGCAATTTATGCTTTATTGTGGCACCTGTGTCATCTTTGTAGTCGTTTTCGATCCAACTCTGCAGTTTATTGTTGTAAGAGTTGACGCAAAAATGAGAATCGCACACTATAAGTGTCGGGAATTCACGTTCTGCATTTTCGAGCGCCATCTTTAAAGATCTGATTTCAGTTCTTTGAACCGAACAGTTTCTTACAGATTCAGTTTTTGTTACTTTCGGTCTGAATTTACCGCACAGCCAACGACCTTTAATGATCGCACATGCTGCATCGTAGGTTTTTCTCTCTACGTTGAAATGCTGTACAAAGCTATCTGTATAGATTATACAGGCGTATTGTGGGAGAGGTAGAATTTCGATTGGCAGAGGATATTCTTCTTCATATTCTAAATCATTCAGTTCTTCAAATTGCGGGGCGAAATAGTATTTCACGTCTTCCGCTCCTAGAGAATCTATACACTGTATCCATTTCGGATCCAGTGACACTGTAGGCAGGTTTACTGGGCTGAATAGCGCCTCGAAGGCGGATTCCGCTGTAAGGATATTAATCCGTTTGCCGTGTGCTAGTTCTCGTTCATTTGCTAATGCGATTTGCACTGCGTTCACAGTTCTTTCTGTGCGACTGAATGCTTTTTCTGCTTGTGTGTACAAGTGAGATCTAATTGAAATAGGTACCTTTTCTCCCTCATTAGAGGTTAGGTATGTGAATCCGCATCTTCCTGGGATGACTCGGATTACAAGATCACGTGTGTTGTCACGTGTATCTAATTTTGTTTTTGCTAACATGTCTGTTTGCAGTGATCTCAAAATTTCTGTGTGTTTTTGAGTCCAATTGATTTGTTTTAAATCAGGTTTTATTAGTTCGTAGAGAGGTTTAACCCTCTCTGCGTAATTTAGTATGTAAGTTCTTCCGAAATTCAGAAAACCTAGTATGGATTGTAAATTCTTCAGCGTTTTTGGAGCTTGGAGTACAGCGCACTTCTCTAAGAAGGTGTCCGCTAGGCTTTTCCCTTCACTTGATAATTCGTACCCTAAAAATAGTACTGTCAGATGGGCAATTCTGGACTTTTTAAAGTTGAATTTGTAACCCTCTGCTGCGAACCCAAGTATAATGGTGTTCACTCTCTTCAAGTGAGTATCCAAGTCGTCGTCTGTGAGATAAATATCATCTACGTAAGATAATGCTTCATCATCATAGATTTGTAGTAACTCTGTTACCCTAGCTGAGAATAGTCCTGGGCTGTTCTTGAACCCCTGTGGGAGTCGACAGAATTTTTTCTGCGACCCAAATGCGGAGAAAGCGGTCAAATATCTGCTTTCTGGTGCAATGTTTTGACAAAAGAAACCGTTAGAAATGTCTAATGTCGTTTTGTATTTTTTCCTAACTATGTTATTCATTAGGGCTGCACTATGCGAGTTTTGTACTGCAAAAGTTTTGCAACATGTATTAAGATGTCTGTAGTCCAAAACTAGACGATATGAATTGTCTGGCTTGGAGACAGGAAACAAAGGATTGTTCATTTGAGAGGTGCATGTTTCAATCACCCCCTGGTACTCAAGTTGATCTAAGATCTCCCTGACTTGTTTTTTAGCTTCTTGCTTTATGGGATACTGCCGTTGGGCAGTTGGTTCACTTTTTAATTGGATTTTGTGAGGTGGTGAATCCTCATCCCATCCTACATGATTTTTATATAATGCAGGTGCCTGGGCCACTGCCCATTTCCTTGCATATGTATATTTTTTATGAATCGGAATGTGATTCGAGAAGGCAGGCATAATCACTTCTCCGCCACGAGGGCACTCCCTGACAAACTCTGGAGGCCAATCTTTTTCAGCTAACAGAATATCATAGCCTTTTGAGAGCTTATCCCAAAATAGACCCTTAATTTTCCTAGTCTTATCACCCTCCATACGCAATGTTATTTCGTATATTTTATGGGGCTCGCTAAGTCTGGCGTCGGCAGTTTCAACCTGAATGTATTCATTCGTGTCCACTGTCTCCAGATGACTCATCAAGATCTTGCGCGCTATACTGATTTCTGCTGCACTGTCCAACATTGTCAATGCCCACTCCCCGTTTTTCAACTGTGTCCTCAGTATTCTCGGCATGGTTGATTACTCTAATACTGGCTACCTTCTTTTTCTGAAATTGAGATTTCTTATTTTGAGCAGGTTCCTTGTCTTTGGACTTGGTGTGCTCTCCTGGGTCTGACCGTCCTCTTCTTTCCGAATTCTGTGGAAAAGATCGAGAGGGACGTGTATCAATACTTTGATATCTATCAGGTTTTTTCAGATTATCCCTATTTCTAAGGTTATATCTTTTCTCAGAGGGCTCCCTCTGGGGAGACTGGCGTTCTCGAGTCGGAGTTCTTTCCCTCCGTCGAGGAGACCTTCCTCTGGACTGGAAAACTTTTTCCTTGGGAGTGGATTGTTTATTTCCATCCCAGCTCTTTTTAGGAGTGTTTAAATTATTTTTAATAAATAATTTTTCAGGATTTTCGAGCAGTTGGGGCTTAACTGGTTTTCCACCCAAGCTGTCTCTACCTAATTCTTCATAGCACTTTTCTATGATTTTGGCAAGCTCCACAGGATCTTTTATATCTGTTTCCTTCAACTTCTGGCGGATCGCCACAGATGCTGCTTCTCCCTTTATGTTGGCTAATAATATAGCCGTGACCTGCTTGAAGTCTTTCAGTAATTTCATACCTAGATTTAAAGCGGGCTCTGGACCGAATTCATTTTGAATCTGTTTTAGCACTTCTGGTATTACCGCCATAGACGGAACACTGTGTGTTTTTGTGTAAATGGAAGCAAAGACTGTACCTCAAGTGTCACAGTCCTCCACGTGTGGTGCGATTCCCATAGGAAGGCAGATGGTCAAGATTCTGTGTTTCTCAATAGGGGTAGTATCAGGAAATACTGCCTCTATTTGAGTGATTTTCTGGGCTAACCAGAAAGGAATTTGTTCCCGTTTTACGGGTGTTTTACCAAGACATGACTGTATGTTCTGTGGTGTAATTTTATTTGTGTTTACCTGATGAGGGGTCAGCTGTGGTGTATTAACAGCTGGCTGGACTGTTGCAGTCCGCATTACATATTGGACTAATTGCCTATGTATTTTTATTAATGTGTTTAGCTGTGCTAACAGCTCTTCTCTAGACATTCTTGCAATGTCAGGATGTGGTGTGTAGCTGGCTAGAACCGGCCACGTGGCTCCTGGTCTACCTAGTGGACCGAGCCTTGTTATGTGATCATTATGTTTTAGGGCGCCATTAAACCAGAGCAGGTGCTCTTGAAATTTAAGTGGAATTTCAATCTCCTCGAAAGGAGCGTACTCTTCCGGAGGTTTCTCTATTTTGTAATAGTGAAACTCTTTTGTTATAGCGTTTACCGCTGGAAAGTTTATCCATGAATAGAATACCTCTGTCTGCCGATACTCGTGAGCCTCTATCACGAAAATTACTGTACCACCTTGAGGTGTCAGTCCGTTTTCTATAAGTTTTAACGTTATAGATCTTCTTAAGTGGACCGGGATGATAATAGCATCCGGGTCTGTGTATTCGGGACCTTGCTGAGTCGCATCTACTGCGGCTCCAGTGGTTCCGTTTTCTCCTGGCATTGTAAAAAATGCGAGGTTTGCAGAGTAGGTCTCCAAGGAGACAAAGATTAGATGCACAATATTTTGGAACACTGTATCCTTCAACGTTGAATATACCAGAGCTTTACATAGGAATCTCTTCCTACTGAGTTCGGGCGGATTTTAACCTTTCACCCACTCCAGACGTCTATTGGAGTATTTACGGGAGAAAAGGGGTGTGAAATATGCACGACTGAGTTACTCTACAAGTCTTGCGTTAGTTTATCGCCTTACCAAACGTTAGGGCGCCATGTAGTGTAGTTCCTAGTTTCCCACTAGGCCCTGCGCATTGGAATAACATAAACAGTAGTATTGACGTGGAACTGCGGATATTCCAGGCCTCCACTGACTATGCTAAACTTAATTGGGTTGTGTTACCAACTAGCTCAGAGGTCACTGGAAACTTTCTTCTCTGCATAGGAAGTGATCAGCTTCCTTGGCACAGACAAGAAGGGATTCAGTTTTCCAACAACCGTGCAACATGACAACTTTGCTCCTCAGATCAAGAGTCAATCTCTAGGGTCGTGTGAAACAATAGACATAGATTTCACTCAGTCAGTCTAGTGCAGTTTACTTTCACGAGATGTAGAGAATAGAGAGACGGGCGTGTATCAATAAAGGGTTAACATTTATTGAACAGTCTTTCTTCTCGTACAAGAGAAATGTATTGCCACAATTGCAATAATTGTTATTATAAAAAGTACGTACAGTAAGATAAGGATTGCGAAATAGAACTGTAAAAGCATTGATATGGTTTCTTAGCCATACAATGGTTTAAAAGTAATAAAACATATATACAGTCATATATACATTAGGCTAACATACTCAACTGGTGTTTCTAATTAAGCCTACTCCAGTGTGCCTGACCTAAGCCTAACACGTGAAAGGGGAGTAAGTAAGTAGCTTTAAGTTAAGTTGGTTTTGCCAAGGTTTGTTTCAAGAATTCTCGTCTAAGGGTTTAGTCAACACCATACCTCTGAATAGAATGATGGAGGATTGGTATCTCCTTCAGGGGTCTCTCTCGATATCCCAGTCACCCGCGAGGGTAAACCGGAAGCGCCAGGACTGGATTTCTCTGCACGAGAAAGGCAGCGGCTTCTCTCAGCGCGTCGAGGAAGGAGGGGGGACAGCGTCCGCGGGCAGCTGGAATCTGCTGGATGTCTTCGCAGAGGGACGGCTGTTCAGCTCCTTAAGCGTACTGCACCATAGTTCGCGCTGTAGCGGCGATAATGGTAATCAGCAGCTTCACCACCACAGGATAGCAGGCTGCAGCGACAGAGTGCTAGTTTTACCAACACAGGGTCATGCAGGCAGCTGGCATCAGCAACAGGCAACAAACTCGCATTGCTTAAGGCAACGTTGGTAATATTTATACCTGACAGGTGCCGGGTTTGATGCAAGTTTGCTGGACATAAGACGTCAATTAAAGATGTCACTAGGAAGTGACAGTTATCAGTTGCTCATTAGAGTTCCATTACTAATCAAAACATAGCAAGCAGGGATTTCCAGGTTTGCTAAGTTTTTATCTTGTTGAAGAACTCGGAGTGTTATCTAGGAATATCAGATAGTGACTGCTGCTCTGTCATTGCACTAATTGGTCGCAAAGGAAGTAGCAGAGAGTCATGCTGGAATGTGGCTCTGTTCGTGTGAGGCCAGAGATGACTTTTCAGAAAATCGCACTTGAACGGTTATGCCAATATAGGGAATAAATGGATTTATAGCCGAATAGGGGCATAAGGTCACAGTATCGATCAGGAACCTAGATAAGCACGCAACAGAAGTTACAGATGACTGACAGGACAATGAGACAAGGAGCAGCAGGAGTCTTCCCAGTTGCAGTCTCGGTTCCCGAAGCAAAGTCCAAAGTGCCCAGACGGTATGATTTGAAGTCGTTTCGGATCTGAATCTTTTCCCACAACGGATCTAGGGACATACCCACGGGTAAGCCCTTAAGTACCCAAAGGAAATGGTTGGGACAATTTATGAGGGAGGATACTTCCATGTACTTTGTCCATTTTCACGCCGCAGCAGGAGCCAACAGCTCACTGGACTAGTTTCAACTGGAGTATTGAAGGAGGGCACCAAATATGCCCTTTAAAGCAGGCAGTCTAGTGGTGCTGGCAAGCGCCCCAACACTGTCAAATGCAATAAGTCTTGTCTGGGAGGTGGTCATACCTACCTGTGACAGGAAACCTATATTATCCTGGCTTCCTCTGCTCGAGCTTGGCTCAGCAGCAGGAGGGTAGAATTGTGTCTCTGGTCGGCAGCAGTCATAATTTGCCGTCCGGGTCTGGAAGACTGGTACCGGGAGCACTGAGGGCCTCCCAGAGGAGCTTTACAGTGCATGAAATCATACCTCCAACACTGTTTACAGTTTTAGAGGAAAGCTTCCAACATGTTTGATACCAAACACTACAGGGTTCGTTCCAGCCAGTTTACAGATAGCCATCTGCCTATTAAGCACTTTCAATCCAGTAGCATGGACTCAGTGGGTTGTAGAGGTGTCCTGCTCATGTAGGGGCACCCTCAAACTTATAACCAAACACCCTGCCTTCAGGATTGAAAGGCCTGCCTTTGGGTTGACTTTTAGGTTTTAAGTGTAGTGACCTCAGATATAAGTAAACGTATATCGGTTGTAAGTGGTGCTAGCACCAGTTTACACAGGCTGCAATGGCAAGCCTGCATTCTCAATTTGAGTGGTCTCCCACGGGTGGGAGAATAAGATGCTTCAGCCCATGGGGGACCCCTGGTGTACCTATTCCCTGGGTACCTTAGTACCATATAGTAGGTACTTACAAGGGTAAGTAAGTAGCCAATCCGAGGGCTAAATTAGTACTCACTATGCCCAGTTTATGGAAGAAGCACTAAGACTGGGCTCCTGATTAGCAGGATCCCAGTCAGACTAGTCAGTAAAACATAATGACACAAGCAAGAAGTAGGGGTGACCATGAAAGCAGATCCTACTTTCCTACAGTGAGTTTGAATTGGGTCTTGTGTGGCGTGCTTTGCAACCTGTGTTGGTTTTGGTAATTGCGTCCGTGTTATGCTGTGTGTATCATGTCATGTGTGATATGTTTTGATTGGTTGATGAAGATTAATTGTTAAATATTGTTGATGTTTTATTTGTCTTAACATTGTGTATTTTATGTGAAGATGTGGGGGCTTTGGAGAACTTGGCTTAGATAAAAGTGTCTGTAAAAGATTTAAAGAGAGCATGCACATTTAAAAATGAGTTGAAATTATGATATCCTCAAAAGTCTAGTTGTGAATGAGTATTAATTAAGAACAGTGGTGTTTATTCTGTGCGTAAGGGTTTGTAATACTGATTCCAGGTTATGTTATGTCAAAAACCTAGCTGAGTGTGTATGATGGTGTAGTGCTTTGATGCACTACTTCCCTTTTGTGGTGTGTTTGAATTTCTTCCCGTGTCCCAGTACACAGACACTGTTTATTGTTTTGGGTTTATTGAATTACTGTGTTTGAGAAATTGCTTGAAATTGTATACTAATTATTTGTGCATGCATATTGTGAAGTGTTTGAATCTACAATTGAGGTAATTTTTGCAAAATCTATGAATTCACTGTTAGAAGGTAATTCTCCACCTCAGGTTCGAAGTGCTGCGCACAAAATGTTTTTCAGTCATTGTTTGTATTATTGTAAGTGATTTAAAGAATAGCACAAAGCTGCTGCAAATAATAAAGTTGCAGCTTCTTGAAAATGAAAAGTCATGTGAGCGGTACTGTGACCTGAGAGGAACTTGGCAGCATTTCCAGCAACCCCAGATGATTTTTCTTTGCTCTCTAAAACTGCTGCTCTTTACTGATGAAGGGCTCAACCCAGAAACACGTATCTAGAGATAGACAGCAATGTCTGCACCAACTTTGGTGAAAAACTCCAGCTATTTTTTAAGTAAGTTTGAACTGTATACTGCATTTACCAGGATGCAAAGGGGGCGAACTGTGCTGGGACTGGAAGGCAGTGTGCTCCCAACCCCCATTCTCTTTGAATATCGAGTTGTAAGTGGCACGAGTGGTATATGCTCGACATGAACAAATTGACCTTTACAGAGCATGTGTGGTCTAAGCTCGACATTAATACAGTAACAATTACAAAAATACGATCTATGGCCAACCATTATGATCGACACGTGAACAGACTGTTTAGAGAAGCTCTATATATATAATAGGTGACATTTTGAAATGACAAACTGTGAATTGTTACGAGATTCACGTAAGCACAAGGTTTGCAAAAATCACAGAAAAATAAGCGCCATCTTTGAATAACAGGTTATCTATTAACAATAGATTTATGCTGTGGCAAATGTTGATTGCACCCTTCTAATAAGCGCCATCTTTGGATAACAAGTTAGTCAGTATACGAGGGGACCGTGATATGATAGATACATATAGCAAATTTCTAATAGTTAAAGCAAAACGAAAAAGGCAATACCTTAAAACGATGATGATTAAGTCGCCATCATCTGGAATTAAGACATGAAAAAGTAACTTGTTAGCTGCTATTCAAAATGTTGTGCTCAGTGCGTCTCTCATGAAATAGAACCTAAAACTAAACATACCTGTAAATGGCAAGGTGGGCAGCAGCAATAGTAAAGGCATATATTCGCGAGTTAAGTGGAACTGGGCCGCAGAAAAATGTCTGTATAAATACTAAAGTCGGTAAAGTACTTGGATGCGAGCATTGCACTTTACCGACTTTAGTATTCTCGCATCTTAGATGCGAGCATTGCACATTTCAAAATGGTCGACATGTTAAGAATTCAGTTTGAGCATTAGTACATTTTTTATTTCTTAAGCACACAGGTGCAAGCACTTCACCGACTTTAGTATTTATACGGAAGTTTTTATGCGGCCCAGTTTCACTTGACTCGCGAATATATGCCGCCCAGATGTATTCTCATTGAATAGGTCTCATGTACTATTAGCGATGCTATGTGATTCACCCACTTGACCAGCTGTGGTATTGTCATCAAATTAGTGTATTTGACTTAAAGTGTAAAATAATATTGCATTTATTTTATACCAATGCACCTTTTGGAAATCAATAGTAATATTACAGTTCAAATGTTTGATGAGCAATATATTTTGGATTAATCAGATCATTCCTTTTTGCAATATGAATATAGAGTGTATATACTTATTACCATTAATCTTATGCATTACTCGGATTTTGGCTCTTTCTTCCTAGCTATCCATTTCACTAATACAGTGATTTAATCAACTGTTTAATATTGAATTTGCTGGAACCATCACTGATATGATATAATTATGTTATTTTCGGCCAACTCACTAGCAATGTATTCACACCTATTTTTTTTTAATAAGTTGATCTTGTGTACTTATATATATTACTAGCTTACCCGTCGCGCGATGCTGCAATCTCAGAAGAAAGGAAATTCAAGGAAACTCGTTATGATAACATTAAATTTACATTGTGTCATTGTTATTGAAACGTATTCTTTTTATTTTTGAAAACATTTCTAATTGTGGCTTGAGCAGTGCGTCCTCGATTGGCTTCCAATCTTGCTTCTGGATTCGCTCCTGTTTCATTTGATCGGGCTTCAGCAGTGCGTAATTGATCATTTTCCAATCTTGATTCTCGTTGCTCTCCTGTTTCATTCGCGCAGGCTTGAGCATTGCGTAATCGATCTGTTTCCAATCTTGATTCTCGTTGCTTGTTCGTTTGAGAAGAACGGGCTTAAGTATTGCGTACTCGATCGGCTTCCAATCTTGATTCTCATTGCACGTTCGTTTGAGAATTACGGGCTTGAGCAATTTGTATTCGAACAGCTTCTAATCTTGCTTCCCGTTGCTCGTCTGTTTCTGGAGCTCGTAATGCCTATTTCTTTCGTGTTTCTGATGTAGATTGACCAATTGATTTCCGTTTGTGGTTCATAACTGTCGACGATGCTTGCAAATTCGCTTTCTATTTCAGTATTCGAAAGAATATGAGGGCCCTGGGGGGGCGATTTAAAAAGAAAGTTTTGACAGAAACCTTCGCGGGAGTGTACTCAACAACTTCCCAATGTTTCATGGCGATCGGATGAATGGTGTAGTAATGCATAAAGGACAAACAGACAGACAGACATACTTTCGTTTTTATATTTATAGATTACTGCTCCAGTATTTTAAAAAAATGTTTCATGTATTCTTCCTTTTAGCCCTGAAGAAGTCTCTCTTGTGACGAAACGTGTTGGCTAGATGGGCTAATGAAAGTTGTCAATACTGGATTTTATCTGACTTTTGGTTAATAAAGAAAACATCTTTTTAACATTAAGACAACACCTGGATCGTGCAAATTTCTTCAAATCCTCAAGGACACTTAATGCTATTGTTGAACGATTTTCAGTAATCTAATTTGATGGGTGCTTATTCCATTTCTTTGTTCTAGTTTTTGGGGTTTTTCTCCAATAGGAAGTGTAGAGGGGTACACTTCCTGGTTTCTTAGCATGTGACATGAGGGAGTGCATAAATAGTGGGTGCATTTCCTGTTATTTCTAGTGACCCAATTAAAACAAATCAACAGAGAATAATTATAAAAATAAAGATTAGAAAAGAGTGCTTCTGAGGAAGAAGATGAATTTATGGATGGTCTATTGATTGTGTATAGAACACCTCCTTATTTTTTTGTTTAACTTTGTTTTTATTATTGTCGCTATAATCCTTGTCTAAAGTACAGTTATACGTAGTTATGTCACCATACAAACTAAAGCCTTGTGTAAACAATCAATACATTTGTAGCTTTCCTTATTTCCAGCATCTTCAGTTTTTACAGGCATTAGTTGCGAGTCTATGTCATGCTGTTGTTACAGAGTTAAACCATGAGCAATTAAATAAAAACATACATATAACTCTAAACAGTGTAGCCCCCCTCCTGGAACATTTACAGCAAAGCCATACGCCACCTCACATCCTATAACTATGTCTCATCATGTGCATCAGAGCAGCCCGCCCAACTATGACTTCTATTCGTAACAGGGGCTGAACCAAATGAAAGGCAAGATGAATCAGAGGCTGGTGAATTGGCAAAAAGTGAGAAAAAGATTGTGGAAAGTAATGCTTAAAAATAGAGTAGATTCAGAAGTATCTGTTGATTCAGATATTTATCATTGTAAAATTGAAAAATGCATTTTTGATAAATTGGTGTTATTGAATTTGGAAGCAGGGAAACAAGCTTGCCATGCATATGAAAATCTTGAAAAAATGACTAAAGACGTCTCTGTGAGTCTGGCTAAAGAGAGTATTCCACAGAAATTCACAGAAATGCCAAGTGGAAAAAGTCATGAGTAGTTCTGTACGTTGAGAAAAGTGTCTGGAGGAGCTTACATGCACATCTCTTAGAGCAGACAGGATCTTTGGATTTTTACAAAGGGTTTTCCAAAACTTAGGGGTCTATCAGAATGTCGGGCCAATTGCCACCGCCCACATGGCATATTAGTATGGCGGGGGGGACCCCGGCGGACGGAAAGACCGTCCACTGGTTGGCGGCCGGTCTCATAAGTGACCAGGCGGAAAAGGTGCCTGATAAGTTGGCGGTGTCTGTCCATATCATGATGGCAGCGGGAAGCAGCCCAACGCCACCACGGAAAGGCATGCGGTGTCCTCAGTTGGGGCCCCATTGATGGCCCCAAGCATGTTGAGAGGGTGGGGGAGCACATGGGGGGGACCTATGGTACCCCCCTGCATTTTCATGGACGACATGGCAGGCACTGCGTGGGGCCTGCCACGTTGTGCATGTAAATTCGCACTTGCCTTAAATGTATTGCGGCGTCTGCTGCTGACAGCACCGCCCGCCGCAATGCAAAATATGCAGAATGCGTCAGCCAGTGTGGCTGGCACATCCTAATTGCCCATGCGGGACCGCTGCACCCTTAGCGGGCGGTCCAACTTCCCAGGGCGATGGCGGGCGGACATCATAACAGACCCCCAAGTGTGGAGCCTGAAAAGTGGGTGACAGTAATGGATAGGACAGGTCTTTGGGAAGATTTGGATGTATTATTTTCAAATATTGTGCCTATGGGTTATGGATTGAGTGTAAAATAATAAAAAGTGGCCAGAGGAAGAACCACATTGAGATGATCCTAGTTACAAGGCCTCACCAATTGGCAAAAAAGGAAAGGTTCCAGCAAAAAAGGTAAATTGGTACAAAAATAATGTAATTAATTTCGATTTACAGGCAACACAGTGGAATGGATGCTAAGAATTGCCTATTTATAGAAGGAGGATTCAATGGTCAAACTGTATCATATTGGTTGACACAAGTGCTCCCCACTCCACATTTAGATCAGTGAAAGTTCCAAAGCTACCATCTCTGGAAAAGAAGCCAAGTAGTAGGCATTTCAAGTAAACAGGTAACTAATAAGGTATCAGCAAATGTTCATGTAATAATAGGCTCCACTACAAATTAGCAAACAATTCCAGTAAATCTATTAGTTTGTGATCTGTTATGTAAGTTGAATTGTGTAGTTTATTGCACACTGGATGGTGATTGTAGTCAAACAAATGATTATGATTTTGATTTTAAAATTGGAATTATAAGGAATTTGGTTATTAGTTGAGACGGGTATGAACCCAACTCAAGTAATAATCTCAGTCCTTGTCGCAGTGAACCACAAAAGTCGCTAAATAAACCATAGTTCAACACTCTGATTGCAATGTCACAGAGCATACAGGCTTAACTATAGAGGCAATGTATAAAGTATTTATAAAGTACTCAAACAGTAATTAAGTAAAAACACACTACAAGAGCAATCCCAAACCAATTTAGAATAATTCTGAATATTTTAATTAATAAAATGATGCCAAAACAGCAAAAATCCCAAAAAGGGAACCAGAGAGATGAGTCTTTTAAGTTTAAATTATAAATAGCACCAAAAAGCCTTAAGCTCCAACCACAATCATCTGGTTGCGCTTGGCCAGTATTAAGGTGATGATGATTATGATGATGATTTGTTATTTGTTAAGCGCTCGAATGCCGAGGCGTCTTGGCGCTGGTTGTAGTATACAGAACAGAGATGTCACAAAAAAGTTTTAGATCCTAGAAAACAGCCATGTTTTCAGCTCCTTCCTAAACATACAGAGGTTAGGCTGGAGTCGAAGTGTCAATGGCATCTTATTCCATAGCTTGGCAGCACAGAAGGACAGGGAGCAACCCCTCGTCCATGGAGAGCCTTATGTACCAAGCAGAGGGACTTAAAATCGACCCGTTGCTGTACTGGAAGCCAGTGCAAAGACCTAATAGCATCCGACGTAGGGCGGCCTTCAGGAATATTCATAAGCAGTCTCGCTGATACATTTTGCAGAGATCACAACTTACTGCTCTGCGCTTTGTCAATCCCTACGAAGAGCGCGTTGCAATAATCGATCTTAGAAAGAAAAAGTGCAACTACAACAGTCTTTTGGAGTACCTGTGAAATAAACATAAATATTTTCCTGAGTACTTTCAGAAGAAAAAAGAAGGAAGAGGTCAGCTGATTAACCTAGGCGGAAAGTTTAAGTTGATCATCAAGAATCACACCTAGATTCCTAACCTTGGTGACAGGGCATGGGCACTCCCCTGCCTCTGTTGGCCACCAACTGCTGTTTCACAGAGAGGGGCTCTTGCCCAATTCAAGAACCTCAGTTTTATCGGTGTTAATTTCCAAAAAATGTTGGCTCATCCAGGACATGATGTCTTTCAGACATGCATGAAAGCTTGCGGCTACCAGCTCTGGTTGTTTAGACACAGATATCGTGAGCTGGGAGTCATCGGCATACATAATCAGGGAAAAAACATGTTTCCTTACAACATTAGCCAGCGGGGACATATACATATTAAAAACGGATGAAAACGGTGAAAGGTAAGGCTGACTGTGATGTATTAGAGGTCGGATACAGGGACCAGCTTAATCTCAGTTAAAACGCTTCTTTTGCACTTAGAAACTTTTATGGAGATGTAAAGTCACCAGCGGTGTAAGGCAGCAGGTGGTAGCCGGAGAAGAGCTTGTCGATAATGGATTGCTAGAGGACTGGTTTTGGTGAAGCAGTCGATGAAGTCAGGAAAAGGTTAGATTTCTTGTCCAATACGTCCTCAACATCAATCCTGTAGCCGAAGAGGGCTCGACATCAACTGATTCTGGCGGCGAGAGTGCCCGCAGAGAATAATTTGCTTCTCCACAGAATAATGTAGCTTTAGCTGTGGTGAACTCAGGCCCAGGGGCGAAGCACCATCTTCAGATTGGCTTGGCAGGTTGGACCCAGTCTCTCAACGGTTCTCCAGTCAAAAACTTGGCAAAAAGTTTTGGGTCCCAGGTTGTAGGTTAGGCTAGAGGAGTACACTTTGACACCAGCCATGGGTCTAGGACCCTGGGGACCGCACTGGCCGTCAAAACTCACTGAAGCAGAAGGCAGCAGCAGGATCCAGGGCAGGCCCACTTGGAACTGGTCAGATGGAAATGCAGGAAAAAGGTCTCTTGAAGCTTGTAGTGTACCTTGTTCTCAAGTAGGAGGTAAGCCTCATGACTCTTAGAGTCACTTCTAGGGTCGTGGGTACAAGGAAATCAGGTCCAGTTTTTTCAAGTCTCAGGCACTCAGATAGCTGGACAGTACTCTTCTGAATCTTCCTCAGGTCCAGCAATCTTCTGAGAAGGGTACTGTGGGTGTTAAATGTGTGCCTCTCACCAGCCTGTGGGTGTAAGCTACATCTGCCTGTGACAGGTTAGGTCTACTTTGAAGTTAATCAAGGGCATGGGCAAAGACCCAGGCCTTCCTGTCAAAGGAAGGACAACCCCTCCCCACACGTAGGATGAATTAGATACAATTCAACTTCATCACTAGCTTGGATTTTGTCTATTAAGAAGAGTCCTTGAAATATTTCTGTAGCAGTCACCAACCCAAAATTAGCATCATAAAGTACAATATTGTAATTCAGGGTTTTGCTATGGAGGCAGCCAGCCCTGCTACAGTGAAAATAGCATTTAGGCTTTTTCACTGTAAGGACAGGTACATCATTAAACTGTTACATGTCTTACTTTTAAATAACTTAGGGGTACTAAGGCCTACCTTAAGGGTGGCTCACTAATATTTTAAAGGAAAATTTAGGACTTTCATAAGGTTTTGTATATTGTCTGCGTTACTTCCCCAGCGTTGATGGCATCGCTTGTGACATCACAGTCACCTGTAGAGGCACCACCCAAACGTGCAGATGTCAGTTCTTTTCTTTCCATGCCAGTTAAACACTGATCCAAAGAAAAGCTACCCCTCTTTCTCTTTTTACAGACTTCTTTTTACATTTTGTCAAGACATTTTTACTTGTGTGTCAAGGGATGACCTCTAGATGTACAGGGTTCAAACCGTGTGGCGCCTGTCACCACGCCAGGTCGATAACCAACCCCCATCTTGTCTGTTTGTGATGTCTCAAGCTGCGACCACGACTCAAAGTTGTGCTCGGATTGCTGGGCCATGGTGCAGAAGGCTTTGTGTGAGTGGTACATGAAGCTTCTTGTGGCTCTGCAGTCGACACCATCGAGCACAACTCCTCGGAGGTCCCGGTCCATATCGAGGAAGAGCTGAGTTCGACTCCGTGCTTCACCCTATTTCCAGGAGTCGGATTGACCCCTGCTCAGATTTTTACAAGGCCCTGCGCTGCGTATTATAGGGGGCTGACCCCTCTAGTGCTCCTTCGGGCCCTGCAGAGTTGGAAGAGGCTTCCCATAGGGTCCATGCCGACCGCTCCGACTCAAGCGCCGGTGGGGGTCTCATGGATCCCGATCCAGGTTGGCGCCGGTTGTGCCAACGCAACCTTCCCCAATGTCGGCCCCAGAGGTGGTGCCTCCGACATTGCAGGCAGTGCAAGCCCCATTCTGAAACCCTACGAATTGAAGTTGGATCAACGTTAGTCGTCGTTGACTCCAGCGATGGCGGAGTCCAGAGGTTCTACGTTATTGCCTGTGCATTTTGAAGAAGTCTCAGGAATGGATGAGAATTTGGAAGGGTCAATGGACCCTTTAAGGCACCATTTGGCCCCTTGTGAAAAATTGGACTGGTATGAGAATCTTGGATGAGCCAGTGGAACGGACACATCTCCAGATATTTCTCTCTCCACTTGGTATGGCTACGGAGCAGGGGGCATCTTACATGGTAGTGAGGAGGACTGCAGAGGTCCTAGGCCTGGATCTACCCTTGGTGCAAATCAAGACGAATGTCTTGACCGAAGTGCTTAATTCTTGGGCTTCCTTTCTGACAGATGTCTTCTAGACATGTGGTCCAAGCCTAGTACAAGCGCTCCTGTGAACAGGACAGTAGCATACCACCCTCACCCTGCACCAGACTATCCAAATTTCCTCAGCCAACAGTTTCCTGAGAGCTTGGTGGTTCGAAGCTTCAAAGAACCATGGGGCGTTCTCTTCTTCTCCTCCTGATAGGGAGTCCAAGAGGCTGAATGCACTTCGGAAGAAGACCTTTTCTTCCACCAGCCTGGCATTGCGGTAAGTGAATTCTGCATGGGCCTTTCATTGCTCACCCTGTGGGAAACAGTTACGCAATGGCTGCCACAGGTCCCAGAGGAGGCCTGGGCTGTGCTCTTCTAGGCAGTGAAAGATGGGAAAAATACAGCAAAGTTCACCAGTAGGTGTAGCTTAGATACAACTGACTCGCCTTGTAGAGTGGTTTTGTCCACGGAGGCCTTATGATGCCACGCCTGGCTGAGAACATCTGGCTTCTTGGTAAAGGACGGGTTAACCTCTTGGACATGCCCTTTGATGGGATTCGTCTTTAGGTGAGAAAGTGGACTCAGCCAGCTTTGGAGCGCTTCAAAGAATATTGTGCTAAGGCCAGATCCTTGGGCCTCTTGGCTACAGCTCATGGCTTGTCTACCTTTTGCTCCTTTCGTGGCAATGGAAGGGGTTATTATCCCTGTCAGCCAAATCCCAGGCATCATCTTGCACATTGGTTCATTCCAACATCATTGGAATGGTAGCCAGAAGTCGACTGCCTCCCAGCCACCCCACCCGCCCTAGCTGCAGCCTCCGAGCATTTCTAGTTTGGTTCTGCAAGACCACACCACTCAAGTTGAAGGGAGAATTCAACACCATCTCCTCCCGCTAGAGGTCCATAACTCCAAAAGGAAGATGCAGCTCTCCTGGCCATGCAATTTGAGAAGTAGGCTGTGATTGTTACTGCTACTTTCTGGACCTTTGGACTGTCAATCTCTTCCCCGAAAAGGACAAATTCAAGATGCTCATGTTGGCACTAGCCTTGTCAACCCTAGACAAAGGAGACTGGCTGGTATCGGTGGACTTGCAAGGTGTGTATTTTCAAATCCCCCGTGCCTCACCACAGGTGTTACAAGGTAGACCATGAGCACTTTCAATTCGCTGTGCTAACATTTGGTCTTACCAGTGCCCCTAGAGTGTTCAGTTAGACGATGACAGTGGTTGCAGCTCATCTGCGCAGGTTAGGGGTGTCAGTCTTCCCATCCCTCGATGAGTGGCTGTTGAAGGCGTTTTTGTTCAAGGGTATTGTCTCCCACCTCCAGACTATGGCAGACCTCCTGCATTCTCTGGGGTCAATATAAGTATGCCGAAGTCACACCTGACTCCTTTGCAGAAGCTCCATTTAATCTGAGATGATCTGGACACAGTGCAGTTTTGTGCGTATCTTCCCGGCAGTGAGCACAGGATATTCAGATTATGATACCGATGTTTCAGCCTCTATACTGGATTTCAGTGAGAATGACTGAGGCTGCTGGGACTCATGGCTTCCTGCATCCTGTTGGTAAATCACACCAGATGGCGTATTTGCTCTGCAGTGGGACCTGAAGTTCCATTGTTCACAGCATCAGGGAAATCTGTCCAAAGTGGTCCCGATCTCAGAGTGGACTATAAAAGACCTGAATTAGTGGTTGATGATTGGGTCAGAGGCAGACTCCTCTACCTTCCTCAACCAGATCTCACACTAGTGACAGATGGATCACTCCTGTGAAAGGGCGGATATCAGGTTGTATTGGTCTACGGCGGAGTCGGCTCCAAATCAGTTTTTTGGTACTTCAGGAAATCTGGGTATCATTGAAAGCATTTCTTCCCTCTGTCAAGGGGAAGTTAGTCCATGTGTACCCAGACAACACCCCCGCCATGAGTTACTGCAACAAGCAGGGCAGGGTGGGGTTGTGGACGCGTTGTAAAGAGGTATAACCCTGGTGGTTCAACACCTGGCAGGTTCCCTGAACTCCATGGTAAATGAACTCAGCCGTCAATGCCTAGTGGATCACGAATAGCTTCTCCAGTTGGAGGTGGCGCAAGGTCTCTTTTAGCAGTGGGGAAAGCCTTTGTTAAATCGGATCATCTCTGAAGAAAATGCGCAATGTCAGCAGGTTATGGGCGCTGGAGTCTCGGAGACGCTTTTTGTCGCAAGTGGAGCTTAGGCCTCCTGTACGCCTTTCCTCCCATACCACTTCTTCCCAGAGTTCTCATGAAGATCAAGAGAATTGGGGCCCAAGTCATTCTTTTGGATCCAGACTGGGCACCGAGAGTCTGGTATCCAAAGCTTCTTCGAATTAGCATAGATCCTCCGATCAGGCAGCCCCTTTAGGAGAATCTTATGTCACAGCAGCAGAGGAGGGTCCTTCACCAAACATGTCAACTCTCTGCCTCCTTGTGTGGAGTTGAACGCCAACACTTGATAGCTTTCGTCCTTCCTCCCAAAGTATGTAATGTTCTATTGGCATCCAGACAGCCCTCCACTAAGATGGTATACGCCTGCCATTTGATAAATATTGTACAGAAAGGTCTATTGACCCTCTTTCTGCTTCTCTATCTAATATTCTTCCTTGTATTCTTACCCTTTCCCAGAAGGCCTCTGCTTTGGGTACTCTCAAGAGTTATCATTCTGCTCTGCCCGCTTTCTTGCAGGCTGCCAGACCAATCGTCCTTGTTCAAATTCCCTATTGTTAATAGGTTTCTAAAAGGGCTTGTAGATATGTTTCCACCTACACTCTTTATCATACCATAGTGGGATCTCAATTTGGTTCTCACGTATCTCATGTGTGCTCCCATTGAGTCTTTCAACAATTGTTTCCTCCAGCTGCTTACCATCAAGGCAGCTTTTCTAGTGATGATAACATCTGCCCGGAAGGCAATTGAATTGCAGGCTTTGTCATCCAAGCCTCCCTATCTGCTGACATTCTTGGATAAGGTGGTGCTTTGCACCTGTGCCTCATTCCTTCCAAAGGTGGTGACCCCATTCCATGTGGGTCAGTCAGTCACGCTGCCCACCTTTTTTGATCCCTCACAGCCCTCAAAATAAGAAAAGTATCTCCACCATCTGGACCTAAAAAGAGCATTGACATTCTATGTTGACCCCACAAAAGAGGTCTGGGTGGACGATCATCTCTTTGTGGGTTATGTGGGAGCTAGCAAAGGTCGGGCAGTGCAGACACAAATCATTTTGTGCTGGGTCATTATCTGCATTAAAATCGGGTACGCCATGGCTAGGAAGCAGCCCCCTGAAGGCTTACGAGCTCATTCCACCAGTCTGAAGGCCTTGGCTTGTGGTGTTTCAGTTCTGGATATCTACCAGGCAGCAACGTGGGCATCTCTGCTCATGGTTGCCAAGCACTATTGCTTGAACAGTCATGTCTATAGGGAGGGGCAATTCGCCCATTCGGTCCTGCCAGCCTTTTTAGTCTAGCACACCTGTCTACAGCCCACCACCAGGATGGTATGGCTTGGGTATCTAGATGAAGGTAAATAATGTGCAGTTAGAAACCTCTATCAGATGACAAGTCACTTACCTTTGGTAAAGCATCATCAAGAAGACAATATCAAGCTGCAGATTCCTTACAGACCCACCCATGCCTCTGAGCTCTGTAGACTCATTTTATAGGGCTAGGGTTGCCCCTCTTTTAAGGGCCTTAGTTGTGACACACACATCAGTTCACTTCATGGCTCTGTCCTTCTGGCGTGAAAAAAAGTAAATGGCATCAGCACTGGAGTAATGCTCACGCAAAAGTTTCCGGATCCAGTCTGAAAATTCAAGGTAAGGAATCTACAGCTAAATATTGTCTCTACTAGATAATATGTTACCAAATTGCGGCCACAAAACAATTGTACATCGCTATTAGGAAGGGACGCCCTTGACAAAATGCCAACTAATGCGAAAAAATGTCTAGAAAAATTACAGGCCACTATTAAGGACTTTCAAACATTTAAAAGACTGAATAAATACAAAAAGACATCAAAGGATATTGCAAAGAATGCACCTATCATTATTTGAGGAAATATTTCTATCAACATGGCTCATGGGATCATACGGACACAACCCCACCTACAAAATATTTTCCGATTCTGTATCTAACAACCAGAGTCTCCTTAATCTTATTCCATTAGGGTCAGAACACTTCTATCTACATCCAATTAATCTTTTTTAATGCAAGGCCAAAAGAGACTATCTCAATAAGGAAGTGGAAGAGGGAGAGGGAACAGGAGTGGGTGGTACAGAAATGAATACACACCGAGCCAACTACAGACCTGGAACCAGTATTACAAATGGTAAACAATAGCAATGGGCATTCTGTTACTATACCAATTCTTAACCTCTCATCACACATGTTAAGCACAACTGAAATCAAAGTACTCTGTGCAGACTTTTTATTTGTCCCTATGCATAAGAATGACCCTTTCACAACTCTTGTTGAATTATTCAGTTTTTTCAGATCCATCTAAATAAAATATTTCTTTGTTGAGTAATGACCCTGTTATTCCAAAGGGAACCCATAGGATTACACTGCCCCTCTACAGTCTATCCACCAGCTAATCTAATGTCTACAGAGATAATGACGTTTAAAAACACTGTGGTTTCTGAAATTCAGGTGCTTTTTAAGACATCTAACTATATCAAATAGAATTTTTCTAAACAATCAATTAGATGCCCTCTGCAAACTCTTATCTCTGGAGAATGCCATCATAAAATTGGCTGATAAGAAAGGTAGCATCATGCTACAAAACAAAAACGATTATGACCAAGAAATTGTACACCAACTTTGTAATGACACTCAGCATAAAAAACTTTCTGCTGATGCCACTGCCTATATCCGTCAACAAATTTTTGACCTGACCTCAAATGATTTAAATGAGTCTTGGGTAAGTGAGAAGGAATTTGCTTATTTAAACAAGAAAGATGATTCTATTCCTGTGTTTTATACGTTACCCAAAATACAAAATCTGGAGAGAAAGCTAGTCTTCCTATTGTGGCAAGATGCAATACAGTTCTTCAACCTCTTGCGGACCATGTAGAGTTTTGTATTAAAGCTTTCCTTCCACTCACCAAGGCTTGTACTAAAGAGAGCAAAGCAGTAAGCAAGCAGCTACAAAGAGAAACATTTGAAATGAAACAGGAGACTCTTGACACCATGGATATAGAAATCCTCTATATTAACATTCCTCAGACAGAGGCATTAGAGATTCTATTTTCAGTCCTATAAGCACATCCTCACCTACACAGAGAGCCTGATTTGGATCTTGGCAGACCGGTTACTTTGACACAATGTTGGTTAATATCCTGTCAGCCAAAATATAAACATAATTACATAATGAGGGCCCCTGAGTATAATAAGGGAGAGAGGAAACCAGGGGAAGCAATTACAAGTACAACAAAGAAACCTCAAATCTCCCTAACCAATACAATAGGGTAAAACTCCTGAAATTTAGAAAGATAAACTGAAGGGTAAAACTCCTGAAATTTGGAAAGATAAATTGAATTAAGAGTAGCCAAAGACCTAGGAATAACAAAAAACCTTTCATTTAATTTATTTTTGTTTTTATGTTACTTATTTTAAAGCTAATAAGGTATACAATGAACAATCACTTAAGGCACAAAGCATAAAACTAATCATATAGCTATATGCTTCTAAAATTCAATTACACAACAAATTATATAATTTATATATCAATATACTTTGATACAAAAAAAGCCACCCAACCATCATTCTGATTAAATACACATACAAGTCAGTCATCCCCATACTCTCTCATACTCAACCCACTAAAAATGAAATTAAACAAAGGAACATTTTCTTTAAAGTTAGTCGAACTTGGTTGTCCAAAGTACAATAATTCTAGTAGCCTAGGATAGATAATTTCACAAAAATAGAAACGATAATGGGATGCAAACATCATTATGACTATATTACAATATATTTCTCTGTAATTCACTGTGTTGCACAAAAGGTAGCACCGGTGCGCGCTTTGACGAAACACCTGGGATAAGGTGACGCTAAGATAAAAACAAGGAAAGGCTTTCCATCGGCTCCGTTAGTGCCTCTTTTATTGTCTTGGGACTCGCGCCCCTATTTTTCGTCAATTTCTGGATGCTAATACTCCTAATGGAATATATCTACCCAGCTCCTGTATACAGTATTTGGTTCCCTTTTTCACTCCATACAATTATCCTCACAGTGTCCCGATATGTATTTGACACAGCAGCATACCCTATACAGTTGATCTGCTGAGCTTGGGTTGTTTGTCCCTCTCAAGGATATCCCTCCCTCTGCCTGTCACAAGATTGCCACCCCGGGCATCCTTGTTTTTACCTTGGCGGTTGTCCCTTGTCGCCCTGAGGAATGTATCACCTTATCCCTGGTCTTTCACCGTAATGCAGGTTGGCACTACCTTTTGTATTATGCAGTGAATTATACATTATCATTTCCATTTTTGTGAAATTATCTATTCAAGTCTACTAGAATTATTGTGCATTGGACAACCAAGTACGACTGACTTCGAAGAAAATTTTCCTTTGTTTAATTTCATTTTTAGTGTGTTAAGTATGAGAGAGTATGGGGAATAACTGACTTGTATGTGTTTTTAATCTGAATGATGGTTGTGTAGCTTTTTTTTTATTATTGTATATTGATATATATCAATCAATCAATCAGTCAAAGCATTTGTAAAGCGCACTACTTACCCTGCGGGTCTCAAGGCGCTATGGGGTGGGGGGGTGCTGCTACTGTCGAAAAGCCAGGTCTTGATTAGTTTTCTGAAGGTCAGTAGGTCTTGGGTCTGCCGTAGGCGGATGATGAGGGTGTTCCATGTCTTGGCGGCGAGGTGGGATAATGATCTGCCCCCGACTGTCACTCTTCGGATGCAGGGGACAGTGTTATGTAATTGAATTTTTGAGGCATCTAGCTACATGATTCGTTTCATGTCTTGTGCCTTAAGTGATTGTTTGTTGTATGCCTTATTAGAGGTAAAATAAGCTACATAAAAAACTAAAATAAACAACCCTTTTTTGGTATTAATATGTCTGTGGCTCCTCTTAATTCAATTTATCTTTATGCATTTCAGGAGTTACATCCTTTTCAATTAGTTAGGGAGATTTGAGGTTTCTTTTTTGTACTTGTGATCGCTGAAGTATAAATCCCATTATGTCCTACAGGATTTATATTTCAGCGGATAGGATATTAGTCGCAGTTGGGACGGAGTAATCCATCCGCCAAGATCTAAATCAGGCCCAGGGTTCATACTTAATTTATAGTGGATTGTGCTGCCTTTGCACTGGGAATTACTTTATTTTCTATAATGAGTTTTACATTCAAACTAAAGGCATGTCTATTGCAACAGTGTTCGCTCCTGTTACAGCTAATGTATATTTCGCAACTTTTTAGGAGACGCAATACACTCTAACAGTAATCTTCCCATATTTGTAAATGGCTCTGTTACATATTTGATGTTTTTCTTATCTGGCGAGGACCACTCTCGGCACTATTTGCATTCCATGGGTGGCTTAACAATCAAAGCACACATATTCAATTCACCCTGGAATATAACAATAAACAGATTAATTTTCTGGGCGTAACAATTAGAAATGACTGTGGTCTAACCTGTATGAATTTATACACAAAATCAACTTCACAAAGCACGTTTCTTAAATATGATAGTCACCATCCTATACATCTGAGAGACAATCTGCCCTTTGTTCAGTTTCTCAGAGTAAGATGCAATTGTACAAAAAAGCAGATTATTTTGAAGAAGCCAGGGGCCTTATTTATGAAGGCCTTGCGCCGCCGGTGCGTCACTTTTAAAATGGGAAAAAGTGACTCACCGGTGGCGCAAGGCCTTCATAAATAAGGCCCCAGGATTTTAGCCACTAAATTGGTTGCCAGGGGCTAATTAAACACTGGCTGCGAAAGGATCTCTAAAAAGAGCCTGGTATAATAATAGAGAAGAACCTTTCAAAGAGAAAACAAAAAACACAGATATAACTCCTTTGGCATGTGTTACCACATTTGGCACTGAATCCAACAGAATAAAGAAAGTGATTCCTAAAAACTGGTATTTGTCAGTCAGATGTTTTCATGTTAAAAAACCTATGTTTAATTTTAAGAGAGTGCCCAATCTCAGAGACAGGCTTGTGAAAACCTATGAAGAAATCTCGTTTAACTAACTTAAAGGCCTGATCTGATTATGGACCATTTAAATGTCGCATTTGCACTGCATGCAACTATATTTGGCCTAGAAATACATGTTTCTGTTTGTGCATCTAAAAACATGGTGTACTGTATTGAATGTCCATATGGTCTGAAATACTTTGGCAAAACTACACAAGAAGTATGTTCAAGAATTCTCCAGCATCAATAAACAATTTGTTGTAACGTGCAGAATGTACATCTATTCGAAGATTATAAAGTATTGAATCATGTTGCCACTGACATGCAATGGTTTATGTTGGAGGCCGTCACTGTAACTTCAAGAAATCATGGTGTGGATCACCTGCTTAGGCAAAAAGAGAACAGATGGATCTGGTTATTTGATTCTGTATGTAATGTTCTCAAACAACAAATAGAGTGGCAGTCCTTAGCTGTGTTATAACTTCCCTTTGGATGTTTTACTCATAGGTTGGTTAAGACCCCCTTAAGGATTTCTTGCTATGAACTCAATTTGTTGTATCATCTTGTCAGTTTGACTTGGTTGCATATGACTTCTTTCCATATAATCAGTTTACTCTGTCTGTTGTTGTTGTTTCCAAATGTTGACTACTCACAATTATGTGTTCTTTCTTTTCTCTTACGAATGATTATTGCTACCTCTAGTTTTTTCATTGTTGTGATTTAGGTATGAACAGCTGCTACGTAACAAGAAGGTTGCTACATTTGTCAGGCCGGCACATCAATTTCTAGGTGTCATTGTGGCTATCTTGGTCTTTGATATATACAGCGCCAGTTTCTCTTCCCAGCTTACCTGTCATGCCGACTCCTGAATTCATTTCTGGCTCCTAGCGGATTTGCCTTACCGCAGTGCTACTTTCTGGATGACATTGATTATAAATATAGAAAAGGAGCTTGATAAGTTGTCCTCCCAATTGATTACTACTGTTGCAGTTTGGGCTTGCAATGCTTATGTTTTTTTTGGGTTCACTTATTTTCACAGATTAATTGTTCTATAGATTTAGTAAGTACAGTTTGAACAAGGATTCTGAATATTTGGGTTATGATATGACTGTAGGTTTGATGATCTTGCTTTTGTTTTACGGATCCGGTTCGATTAACATTATATTGATTTGGGACATTTTAAGGCAGACACAGAAGAGATGGCAGGGGGCTCTCAGAATGCGCAAGAAGATTGTGATGAGGTTCCCTGATTCCTACTCACATAGGGCCATATGTATCAAGCAAATTCGCATTCGCAAACGCCAAAATTCGCAGAATTTCTGCGTTTGCGAGTGCAAATTTGCTAAATGGAATGTATCAAAGAAAAGCTGGTGCAAAACAAGGAATCGTAAAATTTGCAATTCCTTATTTTGCAATTGCATTTAAGGAATCGCAAATTTTGCGATTCCTTAAATGCAATGTATGAAGGCAAAAAAAAATGCAAATTGTCCTTAAGGAATCGCAAATTACCAACTTCAAGTTGGTGGTAATTTGGGAATGCCTTGAAAAATGCACATTTTTGCATTTTTCAAAGTGCCATGTGACGCAAATACATGCCCTTAGGGCATGTATGTGCGCCACATGTGCACCCATGCTTATTTCAGGGGTGCAACAGGGTGTCCTTTGGACACCCCTGCACCCTTGAAATTATTCTCAATTTGTGATTCTCAATTTGTGAATCTCAAATTGAGAATAACTTCACATTCATTCCTATGGGCCTCCTGGCCCATAGAAATGAATGGGAAATTATTCCTTAATTGCGATTTGCAATTTGCTAATCACAATTAAGGAATACTAAGGATTCGCAAAAAAAATTTCTATTTGCTACATACATCCCAATTTGCGATTCTGAAATAGCGATTTCTAAAAAAATCGCTATTTCAGAATCGCAAATCTGGATGATGATACATATGGCCCATAATGACTTAGACCATTGCGTGTGTTTCTCCCTCTTTCTCCCCCCTCCTCCGACTCCTAGCTTCTTCCCTTGTCCTTTCCTGTACTATCGGGCGTGACTATCGCATGGTACTATGCACCTGGCTAGGTGTAATTCAACCAGGGCGGCAATCGTTTTCTTTGTTGAATGGTTTGTTAAGGGGGGTGAGTATACGTTGGGAGGGGGGTTTTGCGTACTAAGAAATATGGCACCTAGCATATTACTATAGTTTGCTACCTTGCAACTGGATTATGAGCATATCACAAACGTAAATACAAAAATGTACATTATTAGTACAGTATAATTAGCAATACATATATATATATATGACCTGCTATGGATATACTCACTATATCATTAGAAAAATCAGAAATGTATACCTGGAGATGTGATCACATGTGATTTATCTGCAGCACTCAATAAAGTTTGTGTTAAAAAAATATTGATTTGGGACATTACATTCCTCTTTCTGCGCCACTTTTCAGGATTTATTCCATATATGTGGCTATTTTCTGCACTAAAACGGTATTAGATTATTGGAAAAATAGACCGCATTTGTTTGTTGGTTATATGTACTGTATATTTCTGGGAATGAGATGGTATTCCCTTGCTTGCTTTGGTTCATTCTAGGGTTTTGTTGTGTGTTTTGGCATTCTTTTTCTCCCCATACTAGTTGGTGCTTGGTGCACATCTGTGAACTGTTTGTAGGATGATTCACATTATGTTTTTTTTTTATAAGTGGATTGCTTCAAGGGTTCTTTATTTTTATCTGATTGTAATTGTCATCTCTTTTGTTTTATTTTATATGTAGTTATTATTACAAATAAAGAGTCCATAATATATTTTAATATGAACAGAGTGTCCTGAAGATGGTCTTGAGTAGTTTTTAAATTCATGGAAACTGAAACGTCGACTGATTAACCACCACAATTGCCAACAAATGGATTGCTTGTCAATCCTTCTGCAAAGGAAATAACTGTAATGGATAATTGATGAGCAGTTGGGTGGCTGTCCTATCTTTCTCATATCACTTTTTGCTGAACTTGTAATATCTGTGATCAATGTGTGACAGAGGGCTTGTGCTGTCAGTTTGACCCTGTGGGTATGAAGACATGTTTGGATTGTTATTAATGAAACAAAATTGTTTATATATAAGCATACTTTATAATAATATCAGTATGTTTATACAACATTGATCGATTTGTGGGTGGCACATGTCCATTAGAGGCTGCACTTGTATCAGCCAGGCTTTACCCCCTCCCTTTCAGGGTTCCTTCGACTTCCACTATCTAGGAAATCCAGGTCTATGTGTAAGAAGTGTGAACGTCTTCTGCCAGTAGTAGCACAAGCTCTTTGTGTCAAAACTCCACTGAAAGAGACACAGTCTTGTCACTGGATTGCTCTTCCCCAGTGGACATTCTAGAATGCTATGGCGAGCCATTTAGGAGACAAAGCATTCTGGTGATAAGCAGCTGTTTCATAAATGCTTCTGTGTATGGCTCTTATACGCTACATTCATTTTGTTGATGCCAGTCTTCTATGCAGGGCTTGACATGAAGTGCACAATGCATCGGTCATTGCTGCTGCATCTAGAGCTGGGCTCATGGCACATACTTCCCGACTGCTGAAAGTGCTGTGTATAGGACATACATGCACCCTGCCGCTGTCAGTGCTAGGTTTAGGACATACATGCATCCTATTGTTGTCAGTGCTTGTGCTAGTTTGTTCATGACACCTTCTCCTTGCTGCTGTCAGAGCCTTGTAGAGGATTGGGCAAGGCACATGCACCTAGCTGCTTTCCTAGTGTAGATGGCTGAAAGCAGCAAATATGCCTTACTGCTGTCACTATGTAGCATTAACCCCTCATCTGTCAGGGAGTATTGCCCATGCCTCTTACTGCTGCTTAGAACAGGGATGCATGTGACAGAAGCATTCTGCTGTAGTTCATGTGTGTTGGGTTAAATATGACTGTGGTGTTCGCCACTGTTTAGAGGGGCATACCCAGTAGAGTGCTGTAGCCCCAAAATTAAATAATGTGCGTCGTATGCTTTTTGGATAAAAGGAGACTGGGCAGCTCTCTCTCCTATCTCAAATGAGTTGTGTTCCATTAGGCATGGAGTGTTAAGAGCCCTGAAAAAACATGTTGAGGGATCTCTCGCCTGCAAGGAGTATTGTAGGTCATGCCCCAACCTGGTTTAAAGAATCAGGTAACTCACAAAATCTGGTATCTTACAATGATTGGTTATCAATTTTGTTGAAATAATCTACAAACTGTATGTAATCAAGTAATATTTATTGTGAAGATCTCAGGAATCATAATTAAAGTTAGAGGAAATCTTAAAAATGCCCCAAATATCCTCCATCACCACACATCCCTATTCTAGTAGTCTACAACCCACCTATTTTGGATAAGCATTCTATAAATGACATAGGGCATGATGTAGAACTTGGCGGCAGTGGACCCAAGTACTCCATCAAGCCACAGCGTTCCAACTGCCGTATTTAGATCTATGGCTGTACAGCCGCTGTCCACATCGACGGAGTTTAAACCGTTGCGCTAGCTGTAACCCACAACCGAAATGGCGGACTACCAATGCTGGTGATGAGCAGTCCATCGCCACCGGAATGGCGCCATTGCGCCGCCAAGATTTAGATAAGACAGCAGAGCTTGCGGTTTACCAGCGGTGCTCCACTGACAACAGAAATCCATCGCGGGACCCGTTCAGCATTAGACTATGGCTGCAGCTATTGGATGGGTGTTGGCATCCCACACCTGCTGTATATTGGACAATTGTGAACACTTGCAAAACACACTATAAAACACACTCCATTTCAAACTATGATTCATTGCCATCCCACTACTGACCACCCTTCTGAGGACAACCTTGCCACCGAACATCCAGGTTATATTTTGTTTTCCTGTTTGCCTCTGTTTTTTTCTATTTTTTTGTCCATTTTTTAAAATCACAGTAGGAACACTAGTATATAATTTTTTTTAATCACATTGGCATGGAGGAAGAACCCATGTTTTACAGAGAGAGAATTGTCTGTCATGGTGAATGAAATTATTAGAGTAGAGCAACAATTGTTTGGAGCACAAGTACAAAATACTACCATAGCTCAGAAAAGGTAAAGCGTCACCTGGGGGCCCAGAGGACTGGTGATGGTTCTCCCAGTCCCTGAAGTATTTCCCCGGGAGGAGAAGATCTTGCAGATCCTACATCCTGAAGGCTTGACAGGAATCCCTGGTGGAGTGGAGACTGGTAAGTTAGACCTATGTATGTGTCAGTGATCTCAAATGGAGTCCTTGCCCTTAACTTAGTTGTTCAGAATGTTTCTAGACACCTATCAAAACATATATATTTAAACTTCAGTTTCCAAAATGCATTATGTTATCCAAATCAGTAGCATCATGGTTGTTACAATCTGTTTAACAATGGCCAATATGTATTGTCAGATTGTATATTGTCAGTCATGAATAACCCCTTGCATTTGCCTAGCCCATTGCTATATCTTAGTGTGGGTTGTCTTACTTCAATAAAGAGGTTCCAACTACATCCATATGCTCCCAAAGGTATATTGTTTGTAAGTTGTAGTGGAACCTATGCACATTATACACATATGTGTATATATTGTAAGTGGGTTTAATTTTCACTGTAGTAATTAAAATAGGTATGTGTTGCTCACTTTTTCACAAGTATTGGAAATAGTGTTCACAAATGACTACAACTACCATTATGCCCTGCTTTTGTCTTTGCAAGGCAAAATTGCATTGTAACGCTGGTCAACCTTCCGTTCCTTCCATATATGCACCAAAGACAAAGCTCTATGTAGTTGTCATTCACTATTTCATATATGTTTGAAAATGTAATCTGCTGTATAGATACAGAATATTGTCACCTTCTTGTAACTCCATTGAATAGATCTACCTGCTTGTAGCAATCATAGTGTGTATATTCATAGGTTTCCAATCATGTTATTTGGCATGCTGAGTATTAGTATTATTGATATACTATTTACTTTGCAGTGTATATTGATCACCAATGCCATTAAATCCAATAAGTTGTACCATGCATTATTTTGGATGCTACTAGGCCTCAAACAGCTCTCAAATCTTCTCTCTACTGTGTTGAGTTGCATGTCTTGTACGTGTAATGTACAGTTCTTAAATAACAATTTACATTTCAGGACATATCACCATCATTGTTACTGAAGTGTGCCTCTGTGTATATTAACCTGCATGAGTAAAAAGGGAAAATCACACATAGGCCTCAACATTCCATTATTCATTGTTTTTTCTTTTCTTCAGGTTGTGTCATCTGTAGCTGAAGACAAACTGTAGATACAATAAATACCTTTAATATTTTATTATTTTGTTTTTCATGTTAAGAACAACAACCAGGGCCAGTGGGCCACTGTCTGCAATCGAAGACTCTTCCACTCCAGGCCAGGATCAAGCTTTCATTGAGGACAACACTCCTGCAAGTCCGATTTATGAGGTGATGCCTGGTCCATCTGGTCTGTCTGGGCATACAGCCCCAGTGAATCACACTCGGCCCACACCTACACCTCTCACCCGAGCTGCTACAATAAATATGCATATGGATACCTCTACTCCCTGTGTCCAAAGTAACAAAACTACCATCTTTTGCCCCCCAGTCATGGCTACTATTGAGCAACCGCCACCACCTCCAGTTGTGCCAATTCCCAGTGGAATGGGCCACAATGCCTCAAGGGCACAGGATAGTGGGAGTAGGCATCATGAGAAGGAGTCAAAGGGTCAGGAAAGTGAGGCCCCTGGCATAATTGTCTTCCAGACCACCATTGACTGAGTCTTGGGAACAGTTAAACATTTATAAACAAAAGAAGAGAGGTTACATGTGTCTCAGAAGCCACAGAGACGGAGCCATGTTAAGAACGAATGTACACACCCAATTTGGATGAATAGGAAAGCCCTCACACACCGACCTAGTCAGTGTCATGCTTCATCATAGGGCCCCACCTCAGAGGCCGAGTGCCTCTTTGGTGTGCTACGACGCCAGAAGACTGCGGAGCTGGTTGTGTGATAGGGCGTGCAGTGAGGAATATCTATAAAAGTGTCTAAAGAGTATTAAAAAAAAAATTATTAGTAGATCCCTATGACACGGTTAAAAATAGTTATATGTGTCTGAATTTACAGCCAAAGGTAATGGTTTGGTTTAATTCAGAAATCAATTAAGTCAGTCAACATGTTTCAGCCTTTTAAGTGGTCTTAATTTACCTAGGCATTCATCAGGACTAGTGTGAACCCCGGCGGTATGGACTCTCTAATCGTCCACCCTAACCTGGGGACGTGAAAGTGAAAAAGCTAAAATAGTGATAAAGTGCAAAAAGAAAAAGGGGGGGGGGAGAGCTAATAGCCCGTTCCCATCACTCCTGATTTAGGAGTGTTTCTGCACCTGTAAAGGAAAGAAACACAGACAAAAATAAAAGACAAACATGTAATCAATGATAGATATAAGTCCAATTGTTTGTCCAGAGTGCTCCAAACTGTGGCAAAATAGTGTCAGCAGATAAACACTAAAGTTATCACCACCCATATAACTCTATAAGGATGATACCACTAACTCTGGGAAGTGGAGTGTCAAAAGAGTGCTTAAAATACGCTAAATAGCTAAAGGGGATTTACAATATGAATGAAAGTACTCCATAGGAAGGATCAATGGACCAAAGGGTCAGTGACCCCCCCAAACAGTTCGTAACCTCAAACCGTTGTCTCACTTTAAATTATGGCGCTAGCTGCACCATGGGTCTCGGGAGGGGGGTAGGAGCGTACCTGGCACACCCTGTAAGAAGAAAGGTAAAGGTTTGAATACATTTGCGATAGGTATACTTAGCGTGGTAGTATAGGTCGCGTTGTGTGGAATCAAGTTGGGAACTCACACCCTCAACACTCGCCACCCGCTTCGGCACCTAGCTTCACCTCTAAACCGGACCCCGACGATGGAGAGCGGGGCCGGTTTTTGTGTTTTAAAGGTATTCCGCGTTGTTCCATACACACGCGTGGTTTAGGCCGGAACGAGGCTTGGAACGCACTGGACAAGATGCCGGTGGGCGTAGATCGTACTGAAATTGAGGCTTGGTTAGCAAAGGCCAATTAGAGCAAGGAGACCGATGTTGCTATAGTGACCGGTACGCTCCTTTGGCGGAAACAATAGCTAAAGCTTTATTAGGACGCCACGATAACAAAGCCGTGCTGCAGCCTAAGGACCCCATGATCGAGTTAGGGGAAAGTGCTGCACAATGATAGAAAAGAGGGGACAGATTGCCATGTGATGGCTTGGTCTCATTTTCAGTAGACAACAAGCCAAAAAGCTAGGAACAAATAGGTGACTGACCCAAATCATCACAGTTAGACTCTGTTTGATCACCACACAGCAATGTAGGGGGTAAAACAATGATAGAAAAGAGGGGGCAGATTGCCATGTGATGGTTTGGTCTCATTTTCAGTAGACAACAAGTTAGGTGACTGACCCAAATAATTGCAGTTAGACTCTGTTTGATCACCACACAGCTATGTAGGGGGTGAAACGAAAAAGGAAGACAAGGCACTAAATTTGCATGAGTTCATCAGAAAAGCAGAGATTGGGAATCTGCCTGCAGTTTAATTTAGGAGTAGTACAATCCACTTTTTATCTCAGTACTGTGTTCCATGGGATATCATCGTTCAATCCAACTAGATTAGTTTCCAAGCGATAAATCCAACGTTGTTCTTTCTCAAACAACCTGCTTGTGATGTTGTGGTACCAGTGATTACCTCTATAACGGTCCATCTCATGTCATTGGCCGTATGATTGTTTAACAGGAAATGTCGACTCAATTTAGTCGTTGTTTTTTTGCATCTAATATTGCTCCGATGCTCACAAATACGCTGTTTAATTTTGCGAGTGGTCATGCCTACATATCGTAAGGCGCAAGGACAGGTGATCAGGTACACAACATTAGTTGAGTTGCAATTCGTGTGTGACACCTGAGTCCAGATCTTCCCTTTCTCTAGGTTGAGTGTTTTTGATACCTCCGTCAGGTGGCACACACTACAATCTGTGCAGGGGTAATGTCCTATGACTTGAGGTAAACCCCATGCCTCCATGACTGAAGGGATCCTTGGGGGGATCCTTTCTTTGGGGCGGGTGTGAACCAGGGCGTCTTTGAGACTCCGACTTTTCTTAAATGAAAAAAGAGGCTTCTCCCAGTCTTTTTTGGTAGATTTAATGATGTTCCAGTGCTTGTTTATTGTTTTTTTCATAACGTTGGACAGGCTATTAAAAGTGGTCACACATGTGAGTGGAATTTCATCTTGAGTGTTCGTTTTTTCTTCCAACAGCGCACATCTTGGCTGATTCCGTGCTCTCTTGAACCCCTCATTGAGAGTTGAGGCTGGGTAACCTCTATCTTTCAATTTCTCAGTTAGTTCAGAGGATTGCTCCTTGAAATCTTTTAGAGTACTACCATTTTTTCCAAGTCTTAGATATTGCCCGTATGGAAGATTCTCCTTCAAAGGGCGGGGGTGGAAACTGGTGAACTCTAGTAAATTGTTTTTAGCTGTAGGTTTACAATGGGTTTTCGTGATTAGGCTCGCACCGGAAAAAGAGATCACTACATCAAGGAAGATGATTTCAGTTTTGCTGGTGGTATGCATGAACCTGAGGTTGTGGTCAAGAGTATTGATCCATAATAAGAAAGATTGAAGATCACTATCATTGCCTGTCCACAGTAGCAAAATATCATCAATGTAGCGCTTCCATAAAAGTATGGAAGCCGCGAATTCTGTGGATGCAGGTAAGATGTATTTAGATTCAAAATCTGCCACATAGAGTCCAGCTACACTCGGGGCAAATGTACTGCCCATAGATGTACCCGAGCATTGGAGGAACAATTGATTCTTGAAGGAGAAATAGTTTTCCTTAAGCGCTATAGTGGCGCACTGGATTATATATGATTTTGGTGTTTGGTAATTCCAGTCAATGGAGTTAAGTGACTCCTCCAGGACTCTGATGGTATCGTCCTGGGGGATGCTCGTATAGAGACTCTCAACATCCAATGTCACCAGTGTAATGGAGTTTTCTACAAAGGTGATGTCAAGTAGGAGCTGTAATAAGCTTTTGGTGTCTCTGAGGTAGGTTGGGGTCGACTGCACAAGTGGTTTGAGAAATTGGTCACAAAATCTGGATAAAGGTTCCAGGAGAGAACCTATTCCTGATACTATAGGTCGACCATGGGGAGGGAGCCTATTTTTATGCATCTTAGGCAGTGTGTAAAAGTATGGAATCACATCACTGCTACTGTCCAGAAAGTCTGCTTCATTTTTAGACAGTTGACCTCTTTCTTCCGCTTGTCTCACTAGAGCGGTGATCTTCCTGGTTAGATTCACGGTGGGGTCCATAGTCAAAGGGGTGTAGTTCCTGTTGTCTCCTAGCAGATCCTCACAGACCTTGTCATAATCTTTGGTATTCTGTATCACAATGCCACCACCCTTGTCTGCTGGTTTTATGGTTATGGCTGTGTCATTCTGTAATTGTTGTAAGGCCTGGTATTCTGCGCTGGTAAAATTACCAAATATTCTCTGATTCTGGCAGGACTCCAGGTCTTTAAACACCGCCTCTTCAAAGGCGATGATAGCCGCTGGCACAGTATGCGGATGGGGGGGGAAAGTGGAGCTCAGTCTCAGGCCGGTGTCACCTCTACGTAAGGACTCATTCGGATCTGTTTTACCTTCGAAAAAGGCTTTCCGCTTTAACTTACGGAAGAAGGCAGCAAGTTCACAATGCAGTTTGAATTTGTCCGGTCTGGCTGTAGGGACAAACCCCAAGCCTTTTTCCAGAACCTGTGTTTCAATAGGTGTCAGTATCCTGTCAGACAGGTTGGTCACTAGGCTTACACTCCGCTCGTTCCTGGTTGCAGATTGTTGCTGCGGGTGTGATTTGCTACAGGATATTCCTCTTCCCAGGAAACCTGGTTGTTGCCCCTCCTTTTACCTCTCCCCCTCCGGCCGCTCTCTAAAAAAGGCGGTCGATACTGGTTTTGGAAGTTCATGGGAGGCATAAAACCAGAGTTCCAACCCATGAATGGGTACAGTGGTTGTTGATATGGGTAGGAATGGGGATTCATCCCCATCTGAGGTGGTGCCTGCCACTGTTGATTTTGGTTCTGATAGCCTGACCTTCCCCTTTTGGTCCTATTGCCACGATTGCCTCTCCTTTTTCTTGGTTTGAAGGAGTCATTGCTCGATCCGCTGCTGTTTGAAGAATCCTCATCCGAATAATCGGATTTGCTCGCATTCTTTGTTGGGGGGGTAGAAGACGCTGCAGAGTAGGGATAAACCTTCTCAAAATCAATTTTTTAAAAATCTTTTTGTAGTTTAGTTGCCTTTGATTGCATGAGGTTGTCTTTATATTCATTGAGTTCTTTGTTTAACTCATCCAGCCTTTTCTTATACCCTGTTATTTTGGCCTTGAACTGAGATTCTGTTTCTCTGATTTCAACCATTAGTGCTTCAGAGAGTCTGAGCGCTGTTTTTATGATTAGGACGAGCCAGTCCCGCGTGCAGTGCCACGCGATCATGGCCCAGTCCTTTCTGAATGTGGCATCGTTCAGAAAAATACGGGGGGCGTTAGTGACAAGCAAGCCCCTCGGTGCTGTGTTCGAGAGAAGGTACTGCTTAAGGATGGTACCATGTAAAATGGTGTGGATATGTTCCCGTTTCTTCTCCGAAAGTGTTTCCCACTCGGTGGTATTTGCTATGGCTTGGGATATGTGTGGGTCTGCGAATAGAGATGGATCAGACATGAGTGCTTCTACTTCAGATTCAGAGTATGTCAGGCCCAAGTTCGACATGGTTACGGCCAGGATAGGAGATAGGAGTATGTCGTTAAAACAGGCAGTGGTGATGGGAAATTTCACCACGGCAGGGGTAAGAACAAACTCCACAGAGATGGAGCCATGTTAAGAACGAATTTACACACCCAATTTGGATGAATAGGAAAGCCCTCACACACCAACCTAGTCAGTGTCATGCTTCATCATAGGGCCCCATCTCAGAGGCCGAGTGCCTCTTTGGTGTGCTACGACGCCAGAAGACTGCGGAGCTGGTTGTGTGATAGGGCGTGCAGTGAGGAATATCTATAAAAGTGTCTAAAGAGTATCTAAAAAAAATGTTTATTAGTAGATCCCTATGATACGGTTAAAAATAGTTATATGAGTCTGAATTTACAGCCAAAGGTAATGGTTTGGTTTAATTCAGAAAGGATGATACCACTAACTCTGGGAAGTGGAGTGTCAAAAGAGTGCTTAAAATACGCTAAATAGCTAAAGGGGATTTAAAATATGAATGAAAGTACTCCATAGGAAGGATCAATTGACCAAAGGGTCAGTGACCCCCAAACAGTTCGTAACCTCAAACCGCTGTCTCACTTTAAATGATGGCGCTAGCTGCACCATGGGTCTCGGGAGGGGGGTTAGAGCGTACCTGGTACACCCTGTAAGAAGAAAGGTAAAGGTTTGAATACATTTGCGCTAGGTATACTTAGCTTGGTAGTATAGGTCTCGTTGTGTGGAATCAAGTTGGGAACTCACGCCCTCAACGCTCGCCACCCGCTTCGGCACCTAGCTTCACCTCTAAATCGGACCACGACGATGGAGAGCGGGGCCGGTTCGTGTGTTTTAAAGGTATTCCGCGTTGTTCCGTACACATCCGTGTGGGCGTGGTTTAGGCCGGAACGAGGCTTGGAACGCACTGGTCAAGATACCGATGGGCGTAGATCGTACTGAAATTGAGGCTTGGTTAGCAAAGGCCAATTAGAGCAAGGAGACGGATGTTGCTATAGTGACCGGTACGCTCCTTTGGCGGAAACAATAGCTAAAGCTTTATTAGGACGCCATGATAACAAAGCCGTGCTGCAGCCTAAGGACCCCATGATCGAGTGAGGGGAAAGTGCTGCACAATGATAGAAAAAAGGGGGCAGATTGCCATGTGATGGCTTGGTCTCATTTTCAGTAGACAACAAGTCAAAAAGCAAGGAACAAATAGGTGACTGAACCAAATCATAGCAGTTAGACTCTGTTTAATCACCACACAGCTATGTAGGGGGTGAAACGAAAAAGGAAGACAAGGCACTAAATTTGCATGAGTTCATCAGAAAAGCAGAGATTGGGAATCTGCCTGCAGTTTAATTTAGGAGTAGTACAATCCACTTTTTATCTCAGTACTGTGTTCCATGGGATATCATCGTTCAAGTACAATCCACTTTTTATCTCATTACTGTGTTCCATGGGATATCATCGTTCAATCCAACTAATCTAGTTGGATTGAACGATGATATCCCATGGAACACAGTACTGAGATAAAAAGTTGATTGTACTACTCCTAAATTAAACTGCAGGCAGATTCCCAATCTCTGCTTTTCTGATGAAATAATGCAAATGAGTGGTTCAATCCAACTAATCTAGTTGGATTGAACGATGATATCCCATGGAACATAGTACTGAGATAAAACGTGGATTGTACTACTCCTAAATTAAACTGCAGGCAGATTCCAAATCTCTGCTTTTCTGATGAACTCATGCAAATTTAGTGCCTTGTCTTCCTTTTTCGTTTCACCCCCTACATAGCTGTGTGGTGATCAAACAGAGTCTAACTGCGATTATTTGGGTCAGTCACCTAACTTGTTGTCTACTGAAAATGAGACCAAACCATCACATGGCAATCTGCCCCCTCTTTTCTATCATTGTTTTACCCCCTACATAGCTGTGTGGTGATCAAACAGAGTCTAACTGCGAGATTTGGGTCAGTCACCTATTTGTTCCTAGCTTTTTGACTTGTTGTCTACTGAAAATGAGACCAAACCATCACATGGCAATCTGCCCCCTCTTTTCTATCATTGTGCAGCACTTTCCCCTCACTCGATCATGGGGTCCTTAGGCTGCAGCACGGCTTTGTTATCGTGGCGTCCTAATAAAGCTTTAGCTACTGTTTCCGCCAAAGGAGGGTACAGGTCACTATAGCAACATCCGTCTCCTTGCTCTAATTGGCCTTTGCTAACCAAGCCTCAATTTCAGTACGATCTACGCCCACCGGCATCTTGACCAGTGCGTTCCAAGGTTCGTTCCGGCCTAAACCACGCCCACACGGATGTGTACGGAACAACGCGGAATACCTTTAAAACACACGAACCGGCCCCGCTCTCCATCGTCGGGGTCCGGTTTAGAGGTGAAGCTAGGTGCCGAAGCGGGTGGCGAGCGTTGAGGGCGTGAGTTCCCAACTTGATTCCACACAACGCGACCTATACTACCAAGCTAAGTATACCTATCGCAAATGTATTCAAACCTTTACCTTTCTTCTTACAGGGTGTGCCAGGTACTCTCCTACCCCCCTCCCGAGACCCATGGTGCAGCTAGCGCCATCATTTAAAGTGAGACAACGGTTTGAGGTTACGAACTGTTTGGGGGGGTCACTGACCCTTTGGTCCATTGATCCTTCCTATGAAGTACTTTCATTCATATTTTAAATCCCCTGTAGCTATTTAGCGTATTTTAAGCACTCTTTTGACACTCCACTTCCCAGAGTTAGTGGTATCATCCTTATAGGGTTATATGGATGGTGATAACGTTAGTGTTTATCTGCTGACACTATTTTGCCACAGTTTGGAGCACTCTGGACAAACAGTTGGACTTATACCTTCTCATTGATTACGTGTTTGTCTTTAATGTTTGTCTGTGTTTCTTTCCTTTACAGGTGCAGAAACACTCCTAAATCAGGAGTGATGGGAACGGGCTATTAGCTCCCCCCCCCCCTTTTTCTTTTTGCACTTTATCACTATTTTTACTTTTCCACTTTCACGTCCCCCTGTTAGGGTGGACGATTAGAGAGTCCATACCGCCGGGGTTCACACTAGTCCTGATGAATGCCTAGGTAAATTAGGACCACTTAAAAGGCTGAAACATGTTGACTGACTTAACTTGATTTCTGAATTAACCAAACCATTACCTTTGGCTGTAAATTCAGACACATATAACTATTTTTAACCGTGTCATGGGGATCTACTAATAAAATTTTTTTTGAGATACTCTTTAGACACTTTTATAGATATTCCTCACTGCACGCCCTATCACAGAACCAGCTCTGCAGTCTTCTAGCGTCGTAGCACACCAAAGAGGCACTCGGCCTCTGAGGTGGGGCCCTATCATGAAACATGACACTGACTAGGTCGGTGTGTGAGGGCTTTCCTATTCATCCAAATTGGGTGTGTAAATTCATTCTTAACATGGCTCCGTCTCGGTGGCTTCTGAGACACATGTAACCTCTCTTCTTTTGTTTATATTTCATAACCGGGGACTAAGAGAATGTTCCTTAATCTCCCTGCCTCTCCTTTTGTTTCTTTGTAACAGTTAAACATTCCCAAAACATGATGGGCCAGGTCTTAACAGAGATCAGGGATCTTAAGCAGGTGCAGATGGAGCACAATGAGCTATATGATTTGAACTCCAATGTGTGCTCCTTAACTCTAGTGATGTTAGACATTAGTCAGCACATGCACAGGGCTTTTCCTGTAGCATCTACACCTATCTGTGGTCTTCTACATAAGGACACAATATACAGTGGCGGTGTGTCCATTGGGGGCGTTGGGGCGTTGCCCCACTAGCCATGGGCGACTGCACTGCCAATGAATAGTTACTTTTTAAAAATAAATCAGATTTTTTAAAATGAAATTTGAGCCGAGCGCACGGCGCGCTACCTGTTCCGGGAAAAGCCCGACCGAATCGGGCATCCAGAAGGAAGTGGGCCGTGGGGGGCGGGGCTGCAGCAGAGTGACAGGCAGGCAGGTCACACAGACAGGCAGCGAGGTGCTGACTGCGCATGTTAAATCCCGGAGTAGTCAATTTTTTGACTGACCCGCGCATGCGTACAGTAGACCTTCCCTCCCCCCACCCTCCCTCCTTAGCACTCAGATACATAGGGGGACCCGGGGCCCCGGTCTCATGTAGGGCAGATAGTGTCCTGCTCGTAATTTAATCCTAGCGCAGTGGCGCTGTTCACGCGGCGCCAGGATTGGCTGCTGCAGCAGGATGGTGCAGCGCGTGTGGCAGTTGGCTGCTCGGAAGAGAGTAAGTGTGAAACTGAAAGTCATATAGCTGAGAGGGTCTGTAGTGGCGCCAACGGACCCGGGGCCTGCTCAGGAGTCGGACCTCAGGTAGGATTGTTTTAGATATATATTTTATGTGGCGGGGTCTGGCCCAGTAGTAAGCCATGTGGCTATTGTTGTGCAATTGTGAAAGCAATGCTCGTCTTGTCTGTGCGTAGGCGAGACTCGACGATCTGTGGAATGAACCGTGTCTGAGTCTGGCTACAGTTCTGCTTACTCATATTTCAGTTATTTTTGCAATCAAATACTTATTCACTTGATGGCGAGTTTCTTTTAGTGGATTAAAGATCGGTCGAATACATAGCTTTGGTATTCGGCACACGCACATTTATAGCATTTATTAAATTTAAAAGTTCATTGTCTTAAGGAAGCTTCAAGTCTGCCCTTAGATTGTATCCAAAAGTCTAGGTCAGCAAAGGATTCTTTTTGTTGATGGAAACTGTGGCATGAGTCCCAGGATCCAAGAAATCAGAATCAGGAGTGATTGGATACAGAGTTGACGCTTCGTTCGATTTACTCGTTTTCAAACTTTCTTGGATCCTGGGACTCATGCCACAGTTTCCATCAACAAAAATAATCCTTTGCTGACCTAGACTTTTGGATACAATCTAAGGGCAGACTTGAAGCTTCCTTAAGACAATGAACTTTTAAATTTTATGCGAGCTCACCAATAGTTTGGTCTCATACACTGTATAAGGGTCATCCTTATTGCATTACCTCCCTGTCCTGATGATGGTCTCTGGATTACACCACTGAGACCGAAACGTCGACAATCCAATCCAAGTCTCTTCTCCAACTTTTGACTTTCTATTCATCATCTTTTAAAGAAGTCAATTTTATTTAATTTTGTTTAGACTGGATTGTTTTCTTCTGTATCTATGGATTGTTTCATCAGCTCCATTTACATAAGAAATATATGCATTTGTTAATAACTGTACACCCTTCTTTTTCTTTGATGATTTATTTCTGGATGAATATAAATAATAATAATTTTTTCTAAAAACAAACTTTTCTTGTTGCTTTACCTTCATTCTTGTGTTTAACATCTCATTCACTGTTTAAAACTACAAGTTTTTCACGGAATCTGTTCTGACTAGTTTAGTTCTATGGGGCTAGTGTGGTAGTTACCATAGATCTGGGATAACAGGTTCATAATAAATTTAACAGTCGCTGCTTCATTCAGCTGCCAAGTCTAAGCAACATAGACTGCACTGCACTGTCAAACTCTAAGTGCCAAATAAATCCCTTGCTGGCAACCTTCCTTAGAATACTTTGACTGCCCAAGCCCGCAAGGGTATATTGGGTCACCCACCGCTATCACTAACTCCTCTAATTCTAGCCTCCTTTTATAGTTGCATCTCCAATGATTCCCTCTGGAGAGTAGAGAAAGCACTCTTGCACTGCACTTATGTTGCTTTGGAAAGCGAACAATGTTCCTTTTGCAGAAATGTACTGAAGGCAGCAAGTATAACTATTTCTGCTTCTGTCCCAGTCAAAATCATACAAGGCAAGCTGGCATTCGGGTTGTAATAACTACCTGTATTTCTGAAACTTACAGAGGGAAGAAAGTTTCCAGTTTCTCTATTTTTGGTAATGCAACTAATATCTAAAAGAAACACATAGTGATAGATTCCTTACCTTAGAATTACCCCTTGGTATCAGACTGGATCCGGAAGGTTTTAGTCTATAATGTTGTGGCATTATTAGAATTTTAAAGAAAATTGCCCCTTACCTGTCTCTGGCAGCTCATAAACAAGTAACAGCTGGCTTAGTACTATCGAGGCTGGATTATTGTAATGCCCTCTATGGTGGCATCAATAAAGGGGCTATCCATCGCCTCAAAATGGTGCAAAATGCGGCTGCCAGGGTGGTATTAAGTCTTCCTAGGAGAGCGTCTGCAACAACGGCCAGAAGAGATCTTCACTGGCTGCCGATTCCATCTAGAATTTCTTTTAAAATTCTATGTCTGGTCCATGGTGCCATCCATGGATCAGGATCTGTAGGCATTAGATCGCTTCTGCGTGCCTATACTCCCGCCAGAACTCTTCGTTCATCTTCGAAGAATAGGCTTGTGGCCCCCAGGTTTGCAAAAGTAAAATGGGGAGGTAGAGCCTTTTCCGTCGTGGCTCCTAAACTGTGGAACTCCCTCCCCCTTGAACTCACCAGTCAATCTTCCCTGGCAATTTTTAAAAAACTTTTGAAGACCTGGTTTTTCTCTCAAGCATATTAGACTATGCCTTTCCAAGGGCGTTTTATTCTGGCTACTTGGTAGTTTGGAGTTCTATGTTTGTCTGTATTGCGCCTTGATGCCCTTTGGGGCTAAGTTTTGCGCGGTATAAAAATGCCTTAATTCATTCATTCATAGTCAGCAGTACCCCTGCGAGTCGGTAGGCATCGTCGAGCAGCTCCGTGTGCGTCGTAGGCGTCGTTGGCTCCGGCATGATGTCACTGGAGCAAATTAGACGGGCCCAAACGCGCTGACTTCAGCTCTTTCTTTTTCCGTGCCAGAAAGCGCAGATCTGGGAAGAGCTAGTATCCCCAGTCACTTTTTGACTGAGTTTTTCGAGGCCTTTTGTCTCATTTTTTCGAGTCGATCGACTCCTGGTGCCGTAGAGATGCCCGGTTTTTAGAACTGTGGGGCCTGTCACTGCATGATGTCGATGACGGACTCACACTGCGTGTGTCTCTACTGCCTGGAGCGTGACCACAACCCCAAGTCATGCCCCAACTGCCGCGCCATGGCGCCAAAGACTTTGCGGGAACGGTCCAGAAAGTTGCTGGAATTCCGGCAGTTGACTCCGCGCCGCTCGAGGTCCCAGTCCGGTGGGAGGTCGAGGGACTGCTCTTGGAGCAGTCACCATCATTCTTCTGGATCTCAGTCTTCGCATTCGCGGTCAGGTAAGTCGAAGCATTCCAAAAAGAAGTCAAAGAAGCATTGTCGCTCTTCGACTTCCCATCGCCCGTCGCACCACTCAGCTGAGGGTGCAGGTGGTGCCCGCAGCTCTGGCAGAGCCTGCAATGTTGCCGCTGATCTACCCACCTTTTCCGGGTACATCGGCGACGCCTGCTCTGGTGCAATAGTTTCTTGCTGCCATGGCCCGACTCTTTGGGCCGTCTGGCCCCGCCGGCGCGACTCCAGGCTCCGGAGGACTGACGGGGGGTCCTGTTCTTCCATCCCCGGCGGCTCCGACCCTAGTGTTGCCAGCAGCTCCGGCCCGATGCCGCAGGACCCCCTGGGATCAGACCCCGGTCGATGCCGGTTGACCCAATAACACCTCCACTAGTGCCATCCTCCCCGGCACCACCACTGACGTTGCCCGCTCCTCTGGACGACGTCGTCCCCGGGTTCAGCCTGGACACAGTGCCGGATCGACGATGCCTGGCAACGATTCCAACGCTGATGGGGCCCATTTTGCCCTATGTCCCTCCTCCTTATTTTCGGCATGTTCCACAGACTTCAGGGGAAGTGGAGGACTGGGAGGGGTCTGAGGACCTGTTAGACCTGGCACCTTGGCGTGAGTTTCCCTTCTACTTTTTGCTGATGTGCCTCAGATGTTTTGCTGGTATTCCATGCTCAGGGCACTGCGCCTCGGCCGATCCGTGACGCAGTGCAAGTGCTCCCAATGTAAAGTGTATGTGTAATTGATTTCCACAATTGGATTATTTGGTTTACTGTTAGTCCCCAGTAAAGTGCACGAGGCATGCCGGGGCTTGTCGATACAAACGCTGCTAGTGGGCCTGCAGTGCTGGTTGCGCCACCCACAGAAGCGGCCTCGTAAGATATGTCTCGGGTCCACCATTGCTGACCCCGCGTACAGTCTCGTACTGTCACGCTAACTGTGCAAGTGCCCACACTTACCAGTCCCAGAACCTTCCCTCACCTTCATATCAGTCACCCCTATGGTAGGCCTCCGGGCAGGTTGCATTGTAAGCGTACGGTAGGACAAGCCTAGAGTGTGGCACGTCCTAGTAGTGAATTACCGCCCTTTTCTCGTTCTTCACTATTAAAGGGCTACCTGTTCTCTTAGGCCAGATGAGCTGTCGGAGCTATTACACGCTATAGTCCCGGCAGGCTCGGGGAACACGGTAGCAGGTCGAGTTTAGTATGCCTGAACTCAGAATAATAAAATACTTCCTTTAGTAAGGTTTATTTTAATATCCTGTGTTTGCAAATGCTACTTTTAGAAAGATAGCCTTTGCTCGCCAAACTGTTCAGCCCGCCTCTGCCAGGATGTGTATCTGCTGTCTGGGTTTGTGTGAGTGACAGGGCTGGGAGATTCCCGGGGATAGTCGGGTGCTCCAGGTGGTGAATGGGGTGCTTACACCAGGATGGATGGGCGTAGTAGTCCTTGACTCTGAATAGGGTTTTGCTCCACCGCCACAATGCTGGCTCCACCTCCTGCGGAGCGTCTGATGTCTCTGCCCTGCACCCTGAAAGAATACGGCAGCGTCCTGTCAACAAAGTACTTCAGAACCGGGTTGAACCAGGCTCAGGCCCCCTGGCCTGCAAAGACAAAAGAAATGTTCCTTACAAATTAGATCCAGTTTTGACCACGACGAACCTCTGCCTGACTAGAAGGACCAAGAGAAGCTGAAGGACGGAAACCAGTCTGTATCCTGTTGGACTGGCCTGCAGTGGTGCCTTGCTGAGAACGGAGAGGAAAGGACCAGAAAGGACTTTGTAAACTTGAGCCTGAAACGATCTCCAAGGGCTTGATTGAGAGCTTGCCCCCTGAACGGAACCCCAGGACCATTGGGTTCTATCTGCTTGTGCCCGTCTGCTGTTAGGCCTCAGTTCTTATCCCCAGAGTTGTGACTCGGGTGCCTTCGGCCCCTCCCAGGTCGTGACAGCTCGTAGCTTGGTCGCCCCGCCGTAGAAAGCGCCTCTCATCCCTGTGTCGCTCTCCGCTTCAGCGCCGGGCCGCCTGCTCTGCTGCCACCTCGCCGCTTACGGAGCGCGCTGTGTACCTCTCATCTTCTCCAGCCGGAATCTGCACAGATAGCATTTCATAGCCTCGGACGGTCCGTATGTCGTAACGTACCCGACTGTCTCGCTTTGCGCTCCTGCATACCAAGGCTTGTGCCGCACCTCAAGAAAGGCCTCCCCGTACCGTGGTACCGGAAGCCTGGTGCTGCACCTGTCTGCCCGAGAACTCGACGCCTCTCACAGATCCACGAGTACGACCCAGCGTGCTAAGAAGTAGTACGTCCCGCAGGCCTGAATGGTGCCTCGCCCCATGAGTTCCATCGATCCCGGATCGCCGCAACCCTCCACAGTCTAGCTCCTTCACCTTGCTCCTCGAGGGGGATTGAGCCAGAGACAGAGAGATCCTCTGGAGAACCGTCGGCCTCGTTTGGGGTCCGCCCTCACAAGTAGCTGCTCCTGAAACGCCTCGGACTTCCATCAGCAAGGTACACTTGAACTCCGTCTCGAGTTCATATCGGATCCAGGGTCCGCAACGTTCTTATTTCCCTGTCATCGTACCTTGCTAAACAACGAACATTGAAAGACTAAGTTTGCCTATTGTAATCTGGTGACCTCAATTTACTAAACGTTATTTGGTCTTGTGATAATCCTGCTTGAATCTATCTTTTATATAAAGTATACGTATTTTTGATACAACCATACGACTGGTGTCCATTTGTGGTGGGTCAGTGGGTTTACTGTGTGTGATCATGAATGCTTAACTTACTATCGCCCTGAGGATTAGCCTTGTCTGCTCGCGCCACACTACCTAGAGGGTGAGCAGGGGTTATTCGAAGGAGTAGTTCCCTTGCCCTGATGTGGAGCTGAGGGTCCCTGCTTCTCACAAGTGCATACCTGTGCCAACCAGAGACCTCCGGTTCCAACATTGGTACCAGCGTGAGGATTTCGGATTTGCATTTATGATTCATATACAGTGAATTACTGATCACCACGTAGTAAGAGCAGACCAATAACTCGACCAGATTACATTCTTGCCGAGAGATCTCCAATCTCCAAAACCATGCCTGGTTTACTTCCCTCAAGAGCACTCTCTGTTATCTCTGGAATCGACGATGTTGACTGGGAAGGGCTGGAAAAGTGCAAAGCCGAGCACTTGAGAGCTCTATGCGAAAAGTTCCAAGTTTCTCAAGCAAACTGCAAAACCCGAACCCAGCGCATCACGGCACTGAGAGCCTGGAAAGAGTCCAGAGAGCCCGAAAATCAGGTGGTAGTGGATCCACCCGATAGCCTCATCAAAGTGCAGGGAGCCCGTCGGCAGAAGAGCTGGCAGACAGGGCCGCAATTAGAGCGCATGAAGTGGAGATGGCCAGATTGAAAGGTCAGATGGCCATGGAGGAGAAAAGGATCCAGCTGGAGCACGAGATACGCCTGAAAGATTTGGAGCTGAAAGCAAAGAGCTTGGACGCAGCTCCTGGTGGCAGCACAACGCCAGCCCAGGTAGCGTCAAGGGTCTATGTACCGAAAGATGTGGTGAAGGAGTATTTTAAGGGAGATGACATAGGGCAGTGGTTCTGAGCCTACGAGGTAGCGATGTCTTCCCACCGGGTTCCTGAGAAAGACTGGGGAGCGGGGTTGTGGGGACGGTTCCTGACCGAGGGGCGGGATACCCTGCTAGATCTTCCTTCTGAAGAATTCATCTCCTATCCCCACATGAAAGATGCCCTAATGAATCGATTTGGGTTAACGCCTGAAATGTACCGACAGCGGTTTAGAAAGTGTGTGAAGATTCAAGGGGGTACGTATGTGTAGTATGTGACCTTTTTCTGCAGAGCTCTGGATGGTTGGGTGAAGGGCAGTAAGGTAAATGATTTTCAAGGGCTGCTTGATTTGATGGCATGGGAGCACTTGTTGGATAATTGTTTTCCTGAGTTACGCCAGCACCTGATCGATAGCAAGCTGTCCAACCAGAGGAAGCTTGCTGAAGATGCGGACCGCTGGATCAGCACCAGGGTCTACAAGGGTCCAGTGGGAGACTCAGCCAAAGGTGGGCAGGGTCCCCAGCAGAAGAGTGGGGGGGACAAGTGAAAACAGAAAGGATTCTACAAAGGTCCCCAAAGTAATCCCCATTGGAATCAAGGGTAAGGTTCTCAGCCTCCTCCACCCCCGAAATCACCCGGGGCCCCGACAGGTAAACCTGTTCCAAAGGGGCCCATCACCTGTTTTAGGTCTGGCGACCTGGGTCACGTTGCCTCTGACCCTAAGTGTTGCTTGTTTGCAAAACCTGCACCCACTGGTGCTCCACCCCGGCAACTAGCTAATGTTAACTTTGGGGAGGAAGTAGCCATCCCAATGGGTGGGGATCCCGTTCAGATGACCCTAGTCTCGCTAGGAGATAGTGAGATGGTTCCCGAGAACTACCTACCCAGTAACACTAAAAAATATGGGCAGGTAGTAAGAAGGCGGAGGCTCTTCGAGATGCAGGAGCCAGTTTGACTACAGTGAGGCAGCACCTGGTGTCTCAAGAGCAGGTAGTACCGCACGCCTACTGTAAGGTTGTCAATGCTGACAATTCTGAGAGCCAGTGTCCGATGGCTCAGGTTCCCTTTGAGTGGAGGGGTCTCAGGTACTCTTCAATTTGTTGTGAGGACCTCCATGCCTGTAGATTGTCTGCTAGGGAACGATTTGTAGAACTCCCCTTGGGAAAAGGTGGAGAAAACGGCCCATCTGCGGATGGTGGGTCTACCCGACTGGGCGTGCGTGACCACGCGGTCCATGGCAGCCAGTCGGGGTGTCAAAGAGGTCCTGGAGCCTGAGGGAAAGGCCCAGGAACCGGCCTTAGAGAGGAGGCACCGGGGGCGCGGATAGCCGGTCCCCGAAGTTCCCACGGCCCAGGAGGAGGCAGACCTTGAGGGGATGCCCTGGAGCCTACCGGGGAACAGATCGCCGAACTGGGAGACTTGCCTGAGCTGACCCATTGGCAGCAAGAAGGGGGTCCCTCCAGGGAGGAACTCTGTGAGGAGCAGAAAACGTGCCCTTCTCTCACAGGTATGTGGCAGCAGGCTGCAGACCAGGCCAATGGCGTTCGGCCCGGAAAACACTTGGTCTACTGGGAGAACGATCTCCTGCATTCAGAGCCTAAGGCTGCTGAACCTGGGTCAGCCAGTGTGCTGGTGGTACCCCAGAAGTTCAGAGCCTTCCTACTGGGTTTGGCTCACGATGTCTGGGGATGGACAAGACCTATGACAGGCTTGTCACCCGCTTTTACTGGCCCCAGATGCACCGGAGCTCAGACGCTCACTGCAGGACTTGCCAGGCAAGTGGTAAGTGTGGAGGGAAGAACAAGGCTCCCCTTCAACCATTCCCCGTCGTCAGTACCCCATTCCAGCGAGTGGGAATTGACATTGTGGGGCCTCTGGACCCCAAGACAGCCATGGGCAACAGGTTCATCCTGGTCTTGGTGGACCATGCCACCCGGTACCCTGAAGGCATCCCTCTGAGGACAGTGACGGCCCCTGTGGTGGGACGAGCACTGATGGGAATTTTCTCACGAGTAGGATTCCCTCTAGAGGTGGTGTCTGACAGGGGCACCAGTTTCATATCGAAATATATGAAGTCCCTTTGGCAAGAGTCACCCCTTACCACCCCCAAGGAAATGGGTTGGTTGAGAGATTCAACCGAACCCTGAAAGGAATGATTATGGGCCTAGAAGGACCAATGAGGCGTAAGTGGGACGTTCTCTTACCATGTCTACTGTTTACGTACCGAGAGGTGCCGCAGAAGTCGCTCGGGTTCAGTCCCTTCGAGCTTCTGTACAGTCACCAGGTCCGAGGACCTCTGAGTCTGGTTAGGGAAGGCTGGGAGCAATCTCCCAGGAAACCTCCCCAGGATGTATATAGCTACATGCTGGCCTTCCGAAACCAGACCAGGCGATTCAGGCAACTTGCTGAGGCAAACGTGGAAGCCAGCCAGGAGGAGATGAAGCAGTGGTACGACCAGAATGCCACTCTGGTAGAGCTTCAACCTGGACAAAAGGTGTGGGTCTTGGCCCCAGTGGAGCCCTGTGCACTTCAGGATAAGTGGACGGGTCCATTTGAGGTTGTGGAGCGCAAGAGTCCTCTCACCTACCTGGTGAACTTACAAACTCCCAGGAACCCTTTGAGGGTCCTACATGTTAACCGCCTTAAGCCCCACTTGGAGAGGTCCGAAGTGGGCATGCTGTTGGCAACCGATGGCGAAATGGAGGAGGAGACCGAACCTCTTCCAGACCTCTTGGTGGCCTCCGAGTGAGATGGGTCAGTGGATGGAGTTAACCTCTAACCCTCCCTGACCCTAGAGCAGAAGAGTGATTGCCACCAGCTGCTGGGGCAATTCTCTGACTTGTTCTCCCTGGTTCCTGGTGTCACAGATTGGTGCATCCATGATGTGGACACGGGAGACAGCTTACCGGTGAAGCATAAGGCTTACCGCGTGACTGACAGGGTACGAGCCTGCATCAAGGAGTAAGTCTCGAAGATGTTTGCTCTTGGGGTGATTGAGTCCTCCAGCAGTCCTTGGGCCAGCCCAGTGGTCTTGGTCCCGAAGGCTGCGACGCCGGGAGCCACACCCGAACTCTGGTTCTGTGTGGACTATTGAGAACTCAATTCGGTCACGAAGACTGACGCGCACCCCATCCCCAGAGCTGATGAGCTCATCGATCGGTTGGGAGCTGCTCGGTACCTCAGTACGTTTGACTTAACGTCTGGGTACTGGCAGATTGCCTTAACTGAAGGGGCCAAAGAGAGGTCAGCGTTTTCAACCCCAGATGGGCACTACCAATTCCGGGTCATGCCCTTCGGGATGAAAAACGCCCCTGCCACCTTCCAGAGGTTGGTCAACCAGGTGTTGGTCGGACTGGACGCGTTCAGTGCCGCCTACCTGGACGACATCGCAGTGTTCAGCGGAACGTGGAAGGAACACTTGCGGCACCTTTTGGAAGTGTTGGCGGCTCTGTGCAAGGCAGGTCTCACGATAAAGGCAAGCAAGTGCCAGATCGGGCAGGGTTCAGTGGTGTATTTGGGACACCAAGTTGGGAGCAGCCGGGTGGCGCCCCTTCAACCCAAAATTCAGACAATCCTGGCTTGGGACGCCCCCAAGATCCAAACGGAGGTGAGGGCCTTCCTCGGACTCACCGGGTACTACAGGAGGTTCGTCAAGGGATACGGCACCATCGTTGCCCCCTTGACGGAGCTGACTTTGAAGAAGCAGCCCCGGAAAGTGATCTGGACCGACGCCTATCAGGAAGCATTCGACACCCTGAAGAAGGCCATGTGCACGGTGCCCGTGCTCCTGGCTCCCGATTTCTCCAAAGATTTCTTAGTGCAGACAGACGCTTCAGAGCATGGGATAGGGGCTGTCCTTTCACAGACGACGGAGGAGGGCTGGGATCACCCTGTGGCCATCATCAGTCGAAGGTTACTTCCACGGGAACAGAAGTGGAGTACGATTGAGCGAGAAGCTTTTGCTGTAGTCTGGGCCCTGAAGAAGCTAAGACCCTACTTGTTTGGGTCTCACTTCCGAGTTCAGACAGACCACAGCCCCCTCAGATGGTTGGTGCAAATGAGGGATGAGAACCCGAAACTGTTGAGGTGGTCCATTTCTCTACAGAGTATGGACTTTACGGTGGAACACCGCCCTGGCATAGACCATGCCAATACTGACGGTCTGTCGAGGTTTTTCCACCTTAGTGATGAGGAACTCCCTGGGGTAGGGTAGTTCTCCTCACCTTTCAGCTGGAGGGGACACGTGTTAGACCTGGCACCTTGGCGTGAATTTCCCTTCCACTTTTTGCTGATGTGCCTCAGATGTTTTGCTGGTGTTCGATGCTCAGGGCACTGCGCCACGGCCGATCCGTGCCGCAGTGCAAGTGCTCCCAATGTAAAGTGTGTGTGTAATTGATTTCCACGATTGGATTATTTGGTTTACTGTTAGTCCCCAGTAAAGTGCACGAGGCGTGCCGGGGCTTGTAGATACAAACGCTGCTAGTGGGCCTGCAGCGCTGGTTGCGCCACCCACAGAAGCGGCCTCGTAAGATATGTCTCGGGTCCGCCATTGCTGACCCCATGTACAGTCTCGTACTGTCACGCTGACTGTGCAAGTGCCCACACTTACCAGTCCCAGAACCTTCCCTCACCTTCATATCAGTCACCTCTATGGTAGGCCTCCGGGCTGGGTGCATTGTAAGCGTAAGGTAGGACAAGCCTAGAGTGTGGCATGTCCTAGTAGTGAATTACCGCCCTTTTCTCGTTCTTCACTATTGAAGGGCTACCTGTTCTCTTAGGCCAGATGAGATGTCGGAGCTATTACACGCTATAGTCCCGGCAGGCTCAGGGAACACGGTAGCAGGTCGAGTTTAGTATGCCTGAACTCAGAATAATAAAATACTTCCTTTAGTAAGGTTTATTTTAATATCCTGTGTTTGCAAATGCTACTTTTAGAAAGATAGCCTTTGCTCGCCTAACTGTTCAGCCCGCCTCTGCTAGGATGTGTATCTGCTGTCTGGGTTTGTGTGAGTGACAGGGCTGGGAGATTCCCGGGGATAGTCGGCTGCTCCAGGTGGTGAATGGGGTGCTTACACCAGGATGCCTGGGCGGAGTAGTCCTTGACTCTGAATAGGGTTGTGCTCCACCACCAAAATGCTGGCTCCACCTCCTGCGGAGCGTCTGATGTCTCTGCCCTGCACCCTGAAAGAAGAGGGCAGCGTCCTGTCAACAAAGTACTTCAGAACTGGGTTGAACCAGGCTTAGGCCCCCTGGCCTGCAAAGACAAAAGAAATGCAGTATAAATATAGGCGCTCTGCTCCTTACAAATCAGATTCAGTTTTGACCACGACGAACCTCTGCCTGACTAGAAGGACCAAGAGAAGCTGAAGGACGGAAACCAGTCTGTATCCTGTTGGACTGGCCTGCAGTGGTGCCTTGCTGAGAACGGAGAGGAAAGGACCAGAAAGGACTTTGTAGACTTGTGCCTGAAACAATCTCCAAGGGCTTGATCGAGAGCTTGCCCCCTGAATGGAACCCCAGGACCATTGGGTTCTATCTGCTTGTGCCCGTCTTCTGTTGGGCCTCAGTTCTTATTCCCTCGCCAGAGTTGTGACTCAGGTGCCTTCGCCCCCTCCCAGGTCGTGACAGCTCGGAGCTTGGTCGCCCCGCCGTAGAGAGCCCCGCTCATCCCTGAGTCGCTCTCCGGTTCAGTGCCGGGCCGCCTGCTCTCCTGTCACCTCGCCGCTTACGGAGCGCACTGTGTACCTCTCATCTTCTCCAGCCAGAATCTGCACGGAGAGCATTACATAGCCTCGGACGGTCCGTACGTCGTAACGTACCCAACTGTCTCGCTTTGCGCTCCTGCATACCAAGGCTCGTGCCGCACCTCAAGAAAGGCCTCCCCATACCGTGGTACCGGAAGCCTGGTGCTGCACCTTTCTGCCCGAGAACTCGACGCCTCTCACAGATCCATGAGTACAACCCGGCGTGCTAAGAAGTAGTGCGTCCCGCAGGTCTGAACGGCGCCTCGCCCCGTGAGCTGCATCGATACCGGATCGCCGCAACCCTCCACAGTCTTGCTCCTTCACCTCGCTCCTCGAGGGGCATTGAGCCGGAGAGATCCTCTGGAGAACCGTCGGCCTCGTTCGGGGTCCGCCCTCACATGTAGCCGTGCCTGAAATGCCTCGGACTTCCACCAGCAAGGTACACTTGAACTCCGTCTCGAGTTCATATTGGATCCAGGGTCCGCAACGTTCTTATTTCCCTGTCATCGTACCTTGCTAAACAACGAACATTGAAAGACTACGTTTGCATATTGTAATCTGGTGACCAAACGTTATTTGGTCTTGTGATAATCCTGCTTGAATCTATTGTCTGCTCGCGCCACACTACCTAGAGGGTGAGCAGGGGTTATTCGAAGGAGTAGTTCCCTTGCCCTGGCGTGGTGCTGAGGGTCCCTGCTTGTCACAAGTGCATACCTGTGCCAACCAGAGATCTCCGGTTCCAACAGGACCCTCTAGCACAAGAGTGTGCTTATGATCCAGAATGGGAAGAGGATTTGGGGGAAGCCAGTTGTCTTGACACCTCACCTGGGCATGCTGTCTCCTCGTACCGTGGCTACGGAGGAGGGGGAGCCAGTTACACAGTGGTGTTGCATAGGGCAGCGAGGTCCTCCACCTTGTACTCCCTATGGTGGCCGTCAGGACTTAACTCCTGACAGAAGCGCTCCAGCCGGCGGCTACCTCTCTGGAGCCTTTGCTGCCCTTTAATGAAGAACTGTCTGATGTTCTTTTGGGCGCCTGGTCCAGGCCCAACACAAAGGCTCTTGTGGACAGGAACATGGCCCGACGCCATCACCCACCTCCGGGCAACCCCCTAATTCTCTCCCAACACCCTGCAACTGAGAGCTTTGTTGTCCAAGCCTTTATTTCCCAGAGTGCGTCCCTTATGCCCCAACAGGATAGAGAATCCAAGAATCTGGTCCAGCTTAGCAAGAAACTTTTTTCATCTGCCAGCTTAGGGCTGTGGTCGGTGAACACTGCATGCCTCTTGGGCCGTTATTCCCACTCTCTGTGGGAAACAGTTCTGCAGGTGCTGCCTAACTGTCCGGAGGAGGCCCGGGCAGTCCTCTCCCAGGCAATTGCTGCTGGGAGAGATGCAGCTAGGTTCACCATATGTTGTGGGCTGAACACTGCCGACTTGCTGGGTAGATCGATTTTCACAACTGTGGCGCTTAGGCGCCACGCCTGGCTGAGGACAACTGACTTCTCAGGGGAGGTCCAGAACACTAATAGACATGCCCTTTGATGACATTCGCCTCTTTGGCAATGAAGCAACAGTGTGTTGGACCGCTTTAAGGACTCCCGGGCTATGGCCAAGTGCTTGGGCCTGCCGGCCACTCAGCCTTCTGCTTTTCACTCCTTTCCTGGCCATGGAAGGGGTGCCACACCATGTTTGCAGGGCCACAGGCCAACACAGTAACAACTGCAGCGTGGCCGCGGATGTGGGAACCGTTGAGGCAGTTTCAGGGGGCCAGCGGGCGGGTCAGTCCACCTCCACCCCGCAGCTTCCACTGCAAAGCCTTTCTAGTCTGGTATTTCAGGCCCACCAAACGCCAGTGGGCGGCAGAATTCGCCATCCTCTCCCCCACTGGCGAAACATCACAAGTGGATGCTGCAAATTGTCTGAAGAGGCTACTCCTCCCCTTCAAGACTAACGCTCCAGCCATGGCACCTCAGTACCACCGCATGTCGGGGGATCACTTGGCACTTCTCCAGCAGGAAGTTGCGGCCCTTTTGCCAAGGGGGCCATCGAGCACGTTCCAACGTCAATAGTAGGTCTTGGTTGTTACTCCCACTACTTTCTGGTTTCGAAGAAGGACAAGGGCCTGCGCCCATTCTTAGACCTTCGGAATGTCAATCGCTTCCTCCATAAGGAGAAGTTCAAGATGGTCTCACTTGCTCAGGTCTTGCCTGCCCCAGACATGCAAGACTGGTTGGTAGCGTTGGACTTGCAGGATGCTTATTTCCACATCCCTGTCCTGCTGGCCCTCCGGCATTACCTGCGGTTCACGGTAAGCTATGAGAACTTTCAGTTCACTGTGCTCCCCTTTGGCTTTACCAGCTCCCCTCGGGTGTTCACGAAGGTGATGGCAGTGGTCGCGGCTCATCTGCGCAGATCGGGTGTTCCAGGCTTCCCCTATTTCGACGACTGGTTGTTGAAGGCGGGCTTGCCCCAGACAGTCGTCTCCCATCTCCAGACTACGGCCGACGTCCTGCATTTGCTGGGGTTTTCCATCAACGTGCCGAAGTCGCACCTGATTCCCTCACAGAAGCTCCTTTTCATTGGAGCGGTTTTGGACTCAGCGCAGTTTCGGGTTTATCCTCTCGAACAGCGAGTCTGGGATATTTAGGCTATGATTCAGATCTTCCAGCCTCTAACCTGGGTTACGGTCAAGGCCTGATGGCTTCCTGCATCCTGCTAATGGAACATACCAGATGGCATATGCGGGCTCTGCAGTGGGACCTGAAGTTCCAGTGGGCACAGCATCAGGGCAACCTGTCCGATCCCGTCCAGATCTCGGAGGGCCCTGCACGACAATTGCAGTGGTAGCTCGCTAATCGTGATTGGGTCAATGGCAGATACCTCTCCCTCCCTCAACCGACGCACACAGTGGTGATGGACGTGTCCCTTCTGGGATGGGGCGGCCACATGGGAGTAGTGGAGATCAGAGGCCTCTGGTCTCCGGCAGGAGCCCGGCTCCATATCAACCTTCTGGAGATTCTGGCAATCCGACTTGCACTTAAGGCATTCCTTCCTTCGGTCGCGGGGAGGGTAGTGCAGGTGTTCACAGACAACACCACCACCATGTGGTACTGCAACAAACATGGTGGGGTGGGGTGTTGTCCCTATGCCAGGAGGCTCTGCGCCTCTGGACATGGCAGGAACATCAGGGCATGTCCCTGGTGGTTCAACACCTGGCAGGTTCTCTGAACGCTAGGGCAGACAAACTTAGCCATCAGTGCATGATGGATCACGAATGGCATCTGCACTCAGACGTGGCGCAATGTCTCTTTCAGCAGTTGGGAGAGCCTTGGTTAGATCTATTTGCCACCGAAGAGAACGCACAATGTCCTCAGTTCTGTGAGTTAGAATTTCCAAGGCGGCACTGGCTAGGCGACGCTTTTCGTTGTGAGTGGAGTTGCGGTCTACTATACGCCTTTTCGCCTATACCACTTCTACCCAGAGTGCTGAAGAAGATCAAGCGCGACCGGGCCCAAGTTATTCTTGTGGCTCCGGACTGGGCTCGAAGAGTATGGTATCCCGATCTATTCAGCATGGTGATCGATCCCCCGCTCCGCCTGCCTCTGCGGATGATCTTCTGTGGCAGCAGCAGGGGAGGGTTCTCTATCCAAACCTGTCCAGTCTCCACCTCCTTGCGTGGAGATTGAGTGGCGGCAGTTGACATCTTTCGACCTGCCTCCCAAAGTCTGTGATGTTATCTTGGCGGCCAGGCGGCCCTCCACTAAAACGGTATACGTCTGCAGGTGGGATAAATTTGTGGCATGGTGCACAGCAAAGGATCTGGATCCTCTTTCTTCCGCTCTTTCAGAGGTTCTTCTATTTCTCCTATCTCTGGCCCAGCAGGGCTGTGCTCTGAGCACTATCAAGGGCTGTCTCTCGGCCATTTCAGCTTTTTACGGCTTCCAGATCAGCTTTCCCTTTTCAAGTCCCCTGTTGTAAATAGATTCTTAAAAGGCATTACTCATCTTTTTCCTCCTGTTCCTTTCATAATGCCTCAGTCGGACTTGAACCTAGCTCTGCCTTATTTGATGTGTCTTCGCCTTCTCACTCTAAAGACTGCTTTCCTGGTTACCATCACTTCTGCCAGAAGAGTGAGTGAGCTCCAGGCTCTTTCTTCTAAACCTCCTTTTCTCTCTGTCCATCTGGACAAAGTTGTTCTACGGACTCGTCCATCTTTTCTGCCAAAGGTTGTCACTGCCTTTCACATTGGGCAGACCATCACTTTGCCCACCTTCTTTCCGCCTCCGCATCCCTCTAAAGAGGAAGAGAGGCTCCACCGTCTGGACCCAAAACGTGTGCTCTCTTTCTATCTTAACCGCACACAACAGTTCTGGGTGTATGACCAGCTCTTTGTTGGCTATGTGGGTGCCAAGAAAGGTTGGGCTGTCCACAAGCGACCATCTCTCGATGGGTCGGGCTGTGCATTAAGGCGTGCTATTCTTTGGCTAAAAAGGAGCCTCCGGTGGGGCTACGCGCCCATTCTACTAAGGCGACGGCAGCCACTACTGCTTTGGGATGGGATTTCCCTTGCATGACATCTGTCAGGCAGCTACATGGGCCTTGTTGCACACGTTTACCAAGCATTACTGCCTGGACAGCTAAGTCCGGAGAGACGGCTTCATTGGCTGTTCTGTTCTCCAGGACTTTCTGGTGTGATCTTGGTTCAAAGACCCACCAAAGGGGTTGGTATTGCTGGGGTATCTATTCTAAGGTAAGGAATCTATCACCACATCTTTCTTTCAGATGCACAAGTTACTTACCTTCAGTAATGATGTATCTGTAAGAAACATTAATACTGATAGATTCCTTACCGCCCCACCCATCCTCCCCGTTATGCAAACTGATTTCTAGGGTTACGGTCAACCCTTTCAGGGCCCTAGTTTCATGGCACCAGTGGTCAGTTTATTGCATGACTCTGCGTTCCTGGTGCAGAAAGTCGTGCACAGAACTGACATCAGCGTGCGTGGGCGCGTCTAAGTAGATCCAGCGACGTCATCCCGGCGCCAACGACGCCTACGATGACCGTGGAGCCGAACGACGATACCTACGGACGTACAGGGGTACTGCTGATGAAAACTTTCCGGATTCTGTTTGACAACTGGGGGTAATTCTAAGGTGAGGAATCTGGCACTACTAATGTTTCTTACAGATATATCGTTACCGAAGGTAAGTAATTTGTTTAGCATTACCATTCAAACAGTTTCTTAGCTTTCTAGGGCGCCTGTCACATTGATTCTAAGGAATTAGTGCATTCATGTTGAAACACAATCAGGCCTTGCTTTAACTAAAATGTATCCATTATAAGGGAAGCCCAGCCATCCACACCGTGATTGTCCGTCTGCGTCATATAACCAGACCCATTGGCTTTACCAATTCATATTTAAATTCACGTGAACTGGGGTTTATATTTATGGAAGTAAATCTGAATACCATCTAAATTATCAATGTAGGATAATAAACAAAAGACCTGCAACCCCCTAGTTATACCAAGATGTTCATTGTCAATAATAGTTGGCAATTGTATAGTGTATCATTCTGACAATTAAAGACGATTATAAATTTGTTGAAACTTTGCTACATCGTTCAGAACAAATTCAAAGTAGGGCGCTATAAGTGATTTCCTTTTTATTTGTACCGCTTTGGCACTCGTCAGATAACCGGCATTCTCTTTTAAGGAACTGAAGAAAGTAACTGCAGACTTGATAAGGTCCAAGGTCACATGTCAGAGCACGTTGGGGACAGAAAATATCCATCTTATCGAAAAGGAACAGCAGCTGCGGGAACTACAGCAAACACTACAAATGGTACTTGATGGTCCTACAGTTTTTTTTAATCTAAAATTTGATATACTACAATTTGACATCATACTGCTTCCTTCAACCTGTTAATAATACCATTACATATTCAACACATTTGTGACACTTTACTTAACATTTGTGCTGCAATCCAAGTATGTAGTACATGTATATTAGAAACCAATTACCGACCTTGTATTGTATTGACATAGGGGATGGTATTCATGTTTACAATCCTCAATGCTATAACTTGTTTTTTGTTTCCTATATTTTAAGGAACAAGAAATTAATAAAAAGCTTAATGAAGAACTTGTAAAATTGAATGAGGAAAAGGAGGTAATAAAATCCCATTATGCTTTCTTTTTGTATTACATTTAAATGTTATGAAGAACTATGCAACTCTTCATGCCACACCTGAGAATACATAGGTCAGAATGTAAAACAGACTTGTGACATTATGTTTGAAGTCCTGTAAATTGCCTAGCAATACCGGCAGCAGTGCCTGATTGAAAAGCTGACTGACAGAGTTTTGCCGTGTAAGTAATTCTTTATTCAGCATATATCTAAACTCTGAGGTGTACAAGGTTTTTCTTCTAAAAACCTTTGAATCATGCTACGGGTAACTCTGGCACTTACCCATTGCTCTTCCCACTTTAAAGGGAAGCGAAATAGACTGCCAATTCTGCTAAAGTGGCAAGTTATTGGTGTTAACTGTCAACTACTGATTCGCGCTCCCTGAATCAAATATCTTTTTACCATATTTTCTGGTTTACACAAGTCATTATTTAGTGACTTCCACGTTCTTTGATTGCAGTCGAGGACAGACAAGGTAACAACATGCTGTAAGGACTATGGTTTACTACTGGGATGAATTTAGGTCACGCTAGACCAAGGGTCTCCAACTTTCTCTGCTACAAGAGCTGCTTCTGGTCAGTGAAAATTGGTGTGTGCTACTGAAGGTCTAGTAACTTGTGCATTATTACCAGGCACCTCCTCGCCTTGCTACATTAACTTTAAATCTAATGTATATGGAGCCTGATACTATGGTTTGAACAACATACTGTGACTAAGTGTACTATGATAGGGCTGCCATGTGCGTCAATGAGGTCATGCAGGACCGGACTGGCCGTAGCGGGGACCGGGCATTTTCCCGGTGAGCCGGAAGGATGGGGGCTGCATTTGGACTGCTGGGGGCCATTTTTGTATTACTGGGGGCTGGTTTCGCAGCATTGCTGCAATATTGGCCCCTCTGTAACAAAATAACAAAAGCAGCATAGATGTGTCGCCCCGGTCGGTCTGACTTAATTGCCAGGGCTGGTTTGCCTTCTTAGTCCGGCAGTGAGTGCATCGTCTAGGTGAATTAATGGGATATATGTGTATGGATGACTAAGAACCTGTGCTGCATGCACTTGTGGCACAGGACATCCCGTTCTCCATATATGGCACGGTTACATGTAAAATACAAACAAACAACCATTTTTTTTTTTAAATGGGTGAAATTTAAAGTGCAGAAAGATGTTCTGCAAAAATGATCCTAATAAGGAACATTTTTCTACACTTCATGGAACATTTTTCTGCACTTTACATTTCTTCCATATTAAAAAATGGCTGTATTTTTTCACTTATAAATATGGCAGCGTGTCTACCAGCCACTGGGAGCAAGATGCCTACTGTGTGTAAATCCGACACTTTGAAACGGGAGAGAACTCAACTGAATAGATAATGAATGAATGAATGAATGAATGAATGAAATAGGATTTCTATAGCACGTAGCTACCCTGAGGCCTCATAGTGCTTATGACCAGACAGACAGAAAGCACAGCAAGTTATTGAGTGGCACTAAAGAGGTGAGTTTTAAGCAATTTACGGAAGATTTTTACATTGGATTCCCTACGAAGAGTAAGGGGAAGAGAGTTCCAAAGGTTGGAGGCATTCAAAGAAAAGGAACGTCCACCCCATCTGGATCTTCGTACTTTCCTTTTAGTAGCGAGAAAGGCGTCGCTGGAGCGAAGACTCCTAGAAGGTAGGTAGGGGGACACCAGAGGATGGATAATGGCAGGTCCAGTTTTCCGGATAGCTCCATGGGCAATGCACATGGCCTTGAATCGTATTCTAGACTGGATGGGAAGCCAGTGAAGTGTCCTTTGTGCGGGACTCGCAGACTGCCTCTGAGGGATCTGGAGGAGTAGGCGGGCCGCGCAGTTCTGGATCACCTGAAGTTTTTTGATAGTGGCAAGAGGGGCGCCCAAATATAGGGCCTTCCCATAATCCAGTTTGGACAGGATAAGGGCTTGTACCATAATCCTGCGCACCTGAAAGGGGAGTAGAGGTAAACTTTTCCTTAGCATCCTCATCAGGCCAAAACAAGTAGGTGAGAGCTTGGCGTCTTGATGGTTGAAACAGAGGGAACTGTCAAGCCATATGCCAAGACTCTTAATCTGCTGCTTTGGAACAGGCATGGTGCCAAGACAGGTCGGCCAGAATAGTGTGAAGGGCGGTGAGGGTGATTTGCCCAGGAACATTAGTTCTGTCTTGTCCCCAGTTTAACTTAAGGTGAGATAGTTCCATCCATTTGGCTATCGCCTTCTAAGCAACTGCCTAGAATGCAAGATGAACCCTCCGGGTGGTTTAATGCCAACACCAGTTGAGTATCATCTGCATAGGTAATGATTTGAATGCCGAATGGAAGTACTATTCCTGCCAATGGAGCCATTTAGGTGTTAAAAAGCGTGGGGCTCACTGAAGAACCCTGGGGACACCACAGCTAGGAGGCCATTGGTTAGATGTTACAGTATCCTCAATAACCTTAAAGAATCAGTCCTATAAAAAGAACTGGAGCCAAGTGAGGGCCATGTGCATCACTCCAAGATTTTTTAAACGCTCAAGTAAGATGGTATGATCAACTGTGTCAAAAGCGGCACTGAGATCCAGCAGGATGATTGCTGCTGAGCAGCCCTGGTCTACCAGTCTCCTAGCCTCTTCTGTTCCTGCCAGTAAGGCAGTCTCTGTCCCAAACGTAGGACGAAACCCTGTCTGGGACTCATGGAGTAGATTGTTTGATTCCAGGTAATGGACTACAGTCGAGTTTATGTGTTTCTCTATCAGCTTACTCAACCAGGGAAGAAGAAAAATGGGTCGGTAATTGGCCAGGTTGGAAGTATCTAGGTTTGGTTTTGTCAAAAGGGCTCTGACCTGGGCACATTTCCAGGCTGAGGGTGCCTTTCCCCTGGTGATAGAGGCATTTAGGGTCTTCAGAATTACTGGGCAGATGGCTTCCGTGACTAGAGTAAGATGTTGCGGAGGAGCCGGGTCCATAGGTAACCCTGAAGTTACCCTAGAGATAAGTGTGATCAACGTCACCTCATCTAACAATGGAAACTCGGGTAGTGAACACTGATGTTTGGAGAAGGAACTCTTGTTGCTGGAGACTACAGACCCACTCTGGTGGGGAAGGAAGGATTGGGATATCAAGTGAATTTTTCGATGAAAATATTTCGCCAAGTTATCACAACGGACTTGTGCATCTTCTAAATTGGGGGCTTTATGTGGTATGGTAGTGAGGATTTAACAATACGAAAGATTTCTTTGGGTGAGTTCGCAGCTGCACTAATCTTCTTGTAAAATGAGGATTGAGCAATTTTAATTTCAGCCTTGTAATTTCTTATTGCCTCTCTATAAACATTTTTCCTTTCATCTGCTAATTTCTGTCTCCATCTCGTTTCCAGTTCCCTACAAGTTTGTTTAAGTTCTCTTAGTTTAAGGGAGAACCAAGGAGCCAGCTTTTGTTTGGGTTTCTTACAGGAAAGTTTTTGGGGAGTAGCGTGTCCAGTGAGTTTTGAATCCAGAAATTAAAGTTGCTATTTGCCCTTTCCGGATCCAAATCAGCAGTGGGATTAGTGGCAACTAAAGTTGTAGACCACTGGCTAGAGGACAAATTTGCCCATTTCCTTTCCAGCTGTGGAGTAAAACTCTGCAAAGGAGGAGAGACTGCAGTTTCCCAAACCAGGGGAACTAGTAAATGATCAGTCCAAGGGAGAGGGATGGGAGAGCCTACCAAGAGAGCCTGATCATTGCTGAGCACCGAATCAAGGAGATGACCCTTGACGTGTGTGAGGGCAAAGCCTTTCTGCACAATTTTGAGCACCGAGAGGCTAGCCAGTAAGTCTTTCGCCATATGGTCAGAGGGGTCGTCGAGATGGATATTAAGATTGCCTAGTACTGTAAAATTAGCAGAGGTTAGGGCTGAATCAACAATAAAAGAGGAGAATGAATTAAGAAAATGACATAGGGGACCAGGGGGCGGCAGAGTAGCAGGCCGGAGAAGGTATTAGTAGGTGAGAGTCTAGGGAGAAATAATGCTTTCAACGTCAGATAGATCCTCGGTAGTAGACCGGAAGCAATAATTATCTTTAAAGATAATAGCTAGCCCTCTGCCTCTTCCTGTCTTGTGGTCCACTCTATGTATTAAGTACCCTGATTGCAAGATCTGGATGATAGCTGGGTCAGCTTCGTCCTGCAACCAGGTGTCTGTCAGGAATAAAAGATCAGGTTTAAGATCTTCAATCGGGAGGGCCAGTTCGACTGAGTGTTGTGGGAGAGAGCAGCAGTTTAAAACAAAGACTTTTAGAGAGGGGTCAGCCTCCTGAATAGCCTCACTATTTGGTTGGAACTTAAAGTCGCAGCAAGGGCAATTGGCAGGACTGTTAGCGAGGGTCAGTGAATGTAGGCATTCAGTGCCCGTGACTCCTCGCAAGTTGAGTAGTGTCTGGGGGTTATAAGTAAACGTTTGTTGAAAACTGCCAGGGTTCAAGGCCCCTGGTCCCAGCCGGGCGCGGCCGGGCGCAGACGGACTTGCCTTTGGTGCACCTTTGGAGCGCCAGCGGCCCGCCCGCTGCACGCGTCGGCTTCATGCGATTTAAATAGGCCGGTTCGGGATAACACTAGAGCATCAGACTCCTAAGATGGCCGCTCGTCAGTGTCCCACCGGAAGTGAGGAGAATGCCCCACTCCCAGCGTCTACTCCCTCCACACAAACAGCATAGAAGGCTGCGGTGGACAGGGGAGACTGATGCGCACAACACAACCAGAGCATGAAAGTGCACAAATAAGTGAAGATTTAAAAACGAGGATGTAGCTTTTTTTAAAACAGGTGAGCAAGGAAAATCTAATGATGCAAATACAATGATGTCAATAGTGGCGCTAGTGCTGCTCAACATTCAAGCAGACTAGCCTGTCTGTCGCTGCGCATCGGCGTCCTGGAACTAAATAGGCCGGTTCGGGGTAACGCTAGAGCGTCAGCCTCCTAAGATGGCCGCTTGTCAGTGTCCCACCGGAAGTGAGGAGAATGCCCTTTACTCCTAGCGTCTACTCCCTCCACACAAACAGCATAGAAGGCTGCGGTGGACCGGGGAGACTGACGCGCACAACACAACCAGAGCGCAAAAGTGCACAAATAAGAGAAGATTTAATAACGAGGATGTTGCTTAAGATAACCCTATGTTTATATGCATTACATAAAACTCATCATTTTAATTTTATCCTTTGTCAAAGTGTCTTTACAAACATCAAGCAAGCATATTACTCCTGTAGACATGGTGCCATATTTATAACAGGAAAATACAGTCATTTGTTTAACTGTGGGGAATTTAAAGTGAAGAAACATGATTCATAGAACATTAGGACTTAAATGTAGAGAAAAGCTGAAGACAATGTTTCATAGAAACATTTTCTTCACTTTAAATTTCTCCCATTTAAAAGACAATGAGTGAATGTTTCAGTTATAAATATGGCTACCAGCCACTCGGAGAAAGATGCCTACTGTTTGTAAATGTGACACTTGGAGAAGGAAGAAAATTAAAAGGAAGAGTAAACTTAATCATTAAGTTAACTCTTAATTGAAATTTTCTCTAATTTAGAGGCAGTCAGAAATATATTTCTGTTCTCATTGTCATTCTCTAGTATTGAGTTTAGTACAACTTTTATTTAAGAGTTAAATACCTCAGTGCAACAGTTCTGAATATTTGTGACCCACATGGGTCATAAATCTGAGTGGGGCATTGCTTATTCTCAGGCTTTGCGATCTGCAGTTCGATAAAAAATTAAAATAAACATAGCTTTCCGTTGACTTTACAAGGAAAACGCAATACTTATTTATTGAAGTTCCTAGTTAAAAAGGAACTCAAGGCTGGGAGCTACTCTGAAGTTTTCTGCTAGATACTGGTAGCTAGCGATCGACTGGTTGGAGACACCTGAGCTAGACAGTGCATGCACTGTCTCTTCAAGACCTGCTGTGATTAGTCTGTGCGCTTCAAGTCCATCCCCTTTTTTGGCAGTGCTTTTCATTTGTCCATGTCAGTGTCCTTTAAAAATCATTGCTTACTAGTGGTCAGTGCGCCCCTTTGTCCCCCCTTTCTCTCTTTTGTCCCTCCCACAGACCTGGACTTAGTACTGTCTCATTCCACTATGGCTCTTCATATGTTCTCTGGTGGACTATATTTTTCTTGGTTTCCTGCTCTGTTACTGTTTGTCTGTGTTTCACTTCAGCGCCCTAGCTGCTTTCGTTCAAATATAGCATTCTTCTCGGGGCGCTAGTGACCCCTAAGCAAGATAGCCTCACACTAGTGCAACTCCACCGGTCAGGGGATCAATATCCGCCTAAAATCCACCCAGCCAGCATCCTCACACACAAAAAGAGCTTCTTGCAGTGATCTGTGGGGCCGGCCTGCGTGACGCCTGATGCCGCTGCAGAGAGTGACAAGAGCTGACTGCCTACCTACTTACCGCTGCCCCACATACGAGGGGCGCCTGGCTTGCCTTGCCCAGGCTCTGGGCCTGATTGGAGGGGCGGACAGGCGCCCGACCGGCGACTGTGTTTTGCGGAGCCTGGAGGCGGCTCGCGCCAATGGGCTCCATACTGCGGGGTGAGGGCCCCGGTCTGGTGCATGAAGAATGGCAGTGGGATTCTTGTGGACTGTTCATTGATTCATGGGGTGGGGGCTTGCCCATAAGACCCACAAGAGCACCATAGACGGTCTGGGCTGCTATATCTCCCCCCACCCTCCGGGTTAGACTCTCACACAAGGCCTAGACTCATATGAGCACTAGCAACAAGTGCGGCTGAGGTGGGCTGTGAACGGTGACTGCGCTTTCAGAGGTGCAGGGCCCAAGGCTGGGTTCAGCTATAGAGGCCATCGGTGCAGCTGTGGACTGTGTGCACGTCCAAACTGGCCTTTCTCTTGCTGCTGCCCCTGGTCCTCTTTGCTGTGAGGTGCATAGCACCATGGGCAGGCCTTGACTACTTCTCTGACGACGATCCAGAACATACCGGCGCATTAATGGGCAAACCTGAGAAGGGCCAACCATGCCTCACATTCAAATCCAAGAAAACGTCCAGTATCCTATCTGGACCCTGACCCTTATCAGGTTGAGAATACGTCGCACCGCAGCCTGGGAGCCGTTTGTCTGAATCCGCCCCGGGAAACCGAATTCTCCGGACCCCTGCACCACAGTGATTCTTCAACCGGCGGCCGATCATAATTGTTACCCAGGTGCGGCAGTAAATCTTTGCAGTCATTAGTTTCCAGCTCATCATTTTGGGACCTGTGAACGCCCTTTTCACCCGGGAAATATCGGGACACGCTCTACAGACGATTCTGTTTCTGACCGTCCGGCTTGAATGGGATGAAAAAGTGCGATTTTTTCACTGCAATTTGCGAGCCCCCACTGAAGGATCTTGACAGTCGTGGACTCCTTGAATTTCTAGCATGATTGGATATTATTCCTATCTCAGCCTATGTGTTCCCCTTCCTGGTTGTACCCCCCCTCCCTGACGAAGGTGCGGCCTTCCTAGGCCCAACACCGAAACGCGCGTCGGCGTGATTCCTTTGGATGGCAACTTTTTAGTCCATGAAGACAACGTTTTTCTATCTAATCTGCCTCTATAAGTTGCACTTTTGTCCATGCAACCATAATTCCATTGTTTTGTTGCAGGCCTTGTTGTACATGTTTGAATGATGTGCATGAATAAATGAGAATCTGACTGATCCCCTGAATAGATGTGTGGATGTTTCCAGAAATATTTTTCTTGTGTGTTAGGGAGTGTTTTGGAACACGGATGTATGCAGCATTTTTTCCTAAAAATATCACTTGGAATAATTGTCCCTCACCAGTGTTTAATAGAATCTCTATGTTCATTATATATTGAATGTATCAAATTTGAGAAAACGTCTGATCCAATAAAAAAAAAGAATGCATGTAAATAAATAGTGGACTGACCTCAATATTTTTGATGTTATTGGCTCTGATGCACAGCTGATGTCACCCCATCTTTAATTGTTTGGATCCTCTAGGGGACCTTTTTGATTTATTCTGGCAGGGTTCTTTGCTTTTTCTATTTATATTGCACGTCCAAACTGGGCTTTCTCTTGCTGCTGCCCCTGGTCCTCTTTGCTGTGAGGTGCATAGCGCCACGGGCAGGCCTTAACTACTTCTCTGACGACGATCCAGAACATACCGGCGCATTAATGAGCAAACCTGAGAAGGGCCAACCATGCCTCACATTCAAATCCAAGAAAACGTCCAGATCGGTGCATGAGTACCAGCGAGATCCCGAATCTGAGTCTGGCCCCAGGGGATCCTTGCAGTTTGTTGCGACACTGCAGGCCATGCAGCAGAGCCTCCATTCTATTGACAGCAACATAGACACCGTAAATCAGCGTATGGACATGATGTCGGTGCAATTAGATAAACAAGCCTCCAGAATCTCTGATGCTGAGCAGCGGATTTCCACAGTGCAAGATGACATTTATGCTACGTCCAGTAAGTGCTCAGAGATGGAAAAACTACTAACTATTATCCAGGCCAAGAACAAGGACTTATAAGTGCGCTCACGACACAGTAACGTGAGAATAATGGGCATACCAGAAACAACAACTACTGTCAGGATGGGGAAATATGTAGAACAGATGATCAGGGATCTATTTGTCCAGGCGAATCTTTCCTTTCTCCGGGTGATAGAGCGCCCATAGATCACTGGTGACGAGGCTGTAATGCCCTAGAATCAGTTAGCATTCTAGTGCTAACTCTGTATCTACACTTAACACCCACCCACCACTGATGTCACTGGTCATGTGACACAGCATCAATAAAAGAGGCCGAGCGCACGTGCTCTGGGCCAGTTGCACCAGACCTCCAGTGTGTCCTGCTCAGTGCATGAGTGCCTGCCAGCATGAGGGCCTAGGGCCCACCACAGCCCTTTACAATGGCGACGAGGGTTTAGCTGTGCCCATGCGTGCCAGGTAAATGAAAAACTTCGATGAAAAGGGGAAGAGAATGCTGCTTGCCTGAGAGCACCCCCTAGGAACAACAGATCCGGCTGCCGAGAGGCCCGTGGGGCGTGTGTCGAGCCCCGGGCCTGAAAGGAAAAGAGGAGGTGACCGGGAGCTCACCCTGCACCTCTCCAGCCTGCCGTGACCCGCCCTGCCGGCGCCCTGAGAAAGATAAGCGGAGCCATCGCGGTGCCCACCCGCGGAAAAGACTGGCCCGTCGGCCGAAGGTGAGCCCATGTTTAAAAGCGGAGCCCACCCGCTATGGACAATAAACACACTTTGCCCAACAATCAAGCAAGGCTCGCGGAGCCCACCCGCGGCCTGCATATAGTCACCGCTGCCGCGCAGCGTCGGACTAATGCTGCCGTAGGAGAAAGGGGCCCCGCAGCGTGAGGAGTGCTGCCGGGCCGTAATTGATATAAGCGGAGCCCGCCCGCAATTAATGCAAATAACTTTATATTCAGCGTAGCTCACCCGCAATCAATGTAACCGTCAGCGGAGCCCACCCGCGGCCTGCATGCAGCGACCCCCGCCGCGTGTGTGATGTGCGGCGGCGGGGTGAGAAACTACCATAGAGTGCCCGCAGCGTGAGGGGAGCTGCCAGGCGCCGAACAACTGAAGCGGAGCCCACCCGCAATCAACTGAGGCTTCAGCAGAGCACGCCGGCGAAAATGGGAGCGCTGGGACGCCAGCGGGAAGTCACCCCGCACTGGCGGCAATGATAAAGCTGCGGCGAGTGGGCGCAAAGCGAAAGGAAGACCAGCAAGTTTAGGCAGCAGTGAGGACTGTTTCCTGCCCCGCGCAGCGTGACACCCGAGAAGCTGCTGCGGGCGGGGAGTGCACGACTGAGATGCGCGATGCCCGCAGCTGACCGGAGTCAGCCCCCCCTTCCCCACCCCCCCCCCCCAGCCAGAGTAGAACAATGCCTGCTGCGAAAGGCAGAAAGTCATCTAAAAAAATAAAGGAAAACTCACCGTAGTGAAGGGGAGCCATCCTGCGGTGCCTGCTCGACTGCCTCGGGCTGCAGTCCGGCTCCTCTGCCCCCACGACCCCCTGCGAGAGCCAATGCGGAAAAGCATTTACTACAGTTCCGGTGCCCCGTCTTCCACCAACTCTACTAGGACCCAGCACCGGCCATAGAAAAGGAAGCCCTGCAACCGAAACAAAAACGAAGACAGTGAAAGGGAGCCTAAAGATAAACAGCACTGCCATCTAGTGACCTGTCAGCAACACTGCAGTGAAAGGAGAAAAGACAGCCTACAGAGAAGCCTACAGTAAGGCGAGTGATCACTGCAGCTTTGCCTTAGCAGCCCCAAGTGTGCCACAGGACAGCAGACTCCCCGCATCGGACACTAGCAGCCAGGCTAAATTCCACGAAAAGAAACAAGCCTACGAGAAGACAAGCAAACACAGCCAAGACTACATGGCGCACACAAGCGATGCCTACAGACTAATAGAGAACCACCTGCTGGCAGGTGGCTACTCCCAAGAAGAGAAGAACGCGCCACAAAGCACAAGGAAGGTCTGCAGCAAAAGACTGCGAAGGGCAGCAACCTGCCCACCGTCACGTCCAAAGAAGTCTACAAGCCATCACACCGCTGAGGAAGAGAAAAGGTAAATGCGCAGCAGCGCGCCAGAAGCCCAAAAGAGCGCAAAGACAACCCAAGGAAAGCGCGCCAGGAGTGCAGCGACTCCTCACAAGATATTCATGAGAACGCGCGACAAGTGCGCCCACAAGAAGAAGATCACAAGAATCGCAACTAGCACCTAACAGAAGAAGCACGACCAGGAGAAGATCCATGGAGTGGTGACGCAACCCTCCAGAAGCAAACACCCAAGAAGCATCTACACCACGCCAGAAGAGAAGACAGCGATGCCTGGTGGCCACAGGCCATCGCTGCAGCAGAATGGCGAAAGTAAGAACACCCCACACGAACCAACAATGGTTCTAGAACCCAGCACTAGGAAGTGCGAAAGCGCATGACGCAAATGCGCAACAGTGCGGCCAGCACTAGCCCAAAGCAGCAAGTCACAAGGGAACACCCGAAGAGCGCACCCAGTTGCGCACCAAAGCAATTGAACTGAGATGAAAAGAAAATGGTTGTGCAGACAACCCGCAGAACTGAAGATTCAACACAGAAGCAACCTGACCACTCAGCCTGGTCACAAAGCACGAAGTCGACCAGCCAGATGGTCGCACCAAGAAGCTCAGCACCACGAATCTTACCTGCCAGACCTCGGCAGAAGGGACCAGCACGAGGTCCAAGAAGTTCGGACAAGGCGCGGTCCGAGGACCTGGACCCACGAACTTCAACCACACAAATTAACGAAAGCGATAGGAAGAGGATGTGAAGGTCGTGACGCTAACCCTGGAAGAGAGTGACGAGAAGACAGTGTCCTAGGACTAGGACAAGACCAGGAAGACACGTGCAGAGTGCGCGCGCTGCATGGGGAAGCCTGGCCAGAGAAGATAAAGAAAAGGGGACCAGGGTACGTCGCGAAAAGAAGAGAAGAAGAAAGATCGGAGTGGCATGCCGCCACCGAAGAAAGGAAGAAAAGAAGAAAGGAGAAAGAACAGAGTGGCCACCGCCACTAAGAAGGAAGAAGGAATCAGAGTGGCACGACTGTCAGGTTAAGAAGAAGGAAGAAAGAACAGAGTGGCCGCCGCCACTAAGAAAAGAAGAAAGAAGCCACCCCTGCGCAAAGTAGGAAAGGGACAGGCACTGGAACACCTGAGTGCAATGGAAGACAAGCCTGGCAAGAACACCGGCAGCGCAGACCAAAGACAACCACGTACGAGCCATCCATCCGCATGGCGAACGCAGAATAGAGCAAGATAGACTGTTGGCGACATCTTCCTCTGGAGTATGAGCGGAAGATTGGATGGCGAGACTACTCAGGCCTCCGGAAGTTGAGGACCTGACCTACCTCACACCAGCCCGTGGCAAACCAGGATCAGAGGCCTCAAGGGACTCTGGTGGCAGCAAGTCCCGCACGAGAGACAGACCTACTGAGGCACGTCTGCAGGACCCAAGAGGATGCAAGCCTCGCGAGCAATGAAGAGAGTCGACAACTCAACCTTCAGGTGGAACTAGGACACGACGGTGAGGCTCGTGGAGCGCCCTGCTCACGGCCCGAAGGCTATGGTAGAGCAACGCGACCAAAAACACCAGTCCAGTGGAAACCTGGCAAAGAGGTCCTCCCGGAAATCTTGTGGCAGAAGAAAACCGGCGAGAGGGGCATCCTAGTGAGAGGGATGTTCGCACCTACTCTTTTCACCTGCCAAGAAACACACTGAAGCCTGCCCGGAAACATCACGCACCCAGCATGGAGAGAAGAAGCCGGAAGACGAACAACCACCATGTCATCCATCTCTCTTTAACTATTCGTCACCAAGAGAGCAAAGCAAAATGCAGGGCTGAGAACAGCGGACAGACAGCACAGACAAAGAATGAACCCGCCGAACAACTGCGAACCATGCCACCAAGAACTGTTAATCCAAAACGCAAGAACTATACTGCCTGCGGCTTGCAAGCAGCCAAAGAGACTCATTTTGAAAGCGCAAGTCCAATATTATTTTCTGTGTTTTCTTTCCCCCACAGGTTTTTGGACTTTTTCTTTTTTGGATAATTTTTTAACCAATTTGGGGAGGGATGTAATAGCCTAGAATCAGTTAGCATTCTAGTGCTAACTCTGTATCTACACTTAACACCCACCCACCACTGATGTCACTGGTTATGTGACACAGCATCAATAAAAGAGGCCGAGCGCACGTGTTCTGGGCCAGTTGCACCAGACCTCCAGTGTGTCCTGCTCAGTGCATGAGTGCCTGCCAGCATGAGGGCCTAGGGCCCACCACAGCCCTTTACAGAGGCCACCACCGACTGCGCAGCCACGTCCGGTAATTGCCAAACTGTTAAATTATTGCGACCATGACACGATTCTACGCATGGCCCATGAGAATCCAGAGCTCAACTACCAGGGTTTTCATGTTGCCTCTACCCTGATTTCACAGCAATGGTACAGGCGGCCAGGAGGGAATACGCAGCGGTGAAGAAACAGCTGCAAAAGGCAAACATCACCTGTGCTATGCTATTCCCGGCCAAACTACGGATCGACTATGACAGACGCAAAGAAATCTACAACACCCTGAAAGCCGTGCAATTTCTCAAATGGATTGCAAAGGCAAAGCGCGTTCAGCGGTCTCAGGATGCAGGGAATTCAGACTAATTAGCCGTGTGGAGACGATGCCAACGTGGTGGCACTATCAAATTGTGCTACGTGGGAACTGCTCGACTCATCACCAACATGAATACGCAGAATTCTTTTTTTTTAAATGGACACTGGTGTTTTATTCTTCTGGCCACCTCCGCCTCCTCCTGACGATCCCCATCTGTCTTGATGAGTACTGCTCATTGTTGGGGTCATGGGGTTTTCTGGGTCTTTGTCCTCAGCATGTTTGTGATGCTGTTGTCGATGGGAAGGGGTGGGGAAGGGGTTGGGCATTTGGGACTGTTGCATATGGCTTGTTATTGCTCTTGCTGCCCTTTTTCTATTGTCATTCGTATCCTCCTCAGAATGTTGTACTGGGATGTTTAGTTAGGTTATATGGGAGGGTATCAGAACGTAAAACTTGAATTTTGGACCAGGAATATGCGTGTGCTGAGCTCACCTAGATAGGCACAATATTGCAGTGGCAATGCTTCAAGACACCCACCTGACGCTTCACAAAGATTCCAGGGTGGGCTCCCACTGGGCTAGGTTCAGACTTGCATCTTCCTACTCCTCATATGCAAGAGGGATACTCATATCAATAAAAAAAGGCATCCCGTTTATTGAGATTCAATCAATTGCCGATGAAAAGAGTTGGTACGCCTTGGTCCTAGAGAAATTGCATGGGACTCTCATCACCTTAGTAAATGTATATAGTTCAAAAACGGATGAGCTTGGGTTCTTTGCAGGCATACTCAAAGTGCTGAAAGAATGGCCGAAATCAGAAATCATATAGACCTTAGCACACACCAAGACCCTGGTAAGGACAAATGCAATCAAAAGGAAGAACACTCCCCCAAGGCAGCGCATGTTATAAAGGGCAGGATGCTCGAATTTGACCTTCTTGATGCATGGAGGGTGCGTAATATCGACAGGCTGGAGGGTACACACTCATCCACCGCACACGGCAGTTGGTCGTTGTAGGACTTGGCCTTTTTGGCTAAAGCTCCCTAAACTTTTTGCTTTCCCCCTAGACCATTTTCCTGACATAGAGTTGCCAATCTAGATGCTTTGGGTACTTTGCCACTGCTGATGTCTGACTGACTGGATATTTCTAAAGCGCACTATGGCCGAGCCGTCTTGGCGCTGAGGTAAGTACAGGTTAGTGCAGCGAGACAGGTTAGCATTGAGAGAAAAGCCATATTTTTATTTGCTTCCTAAAAAGTGACCTGCTGGATTGAAGTCAGAGTGGTATCGGAAGTGAATTCCACAGTTTAGCTTCTTGGTATGAAAAGCGATTTCCCCCCACCTTACTCTGTTTATCTTGGGGTAGAGTACCAATCTAGTGTTTGAGGATCTAAGACAGCGTGATGGTTCGTAGCAGGGGAATAGGACTTGTAGATCATAGGCCCCCCCTCAGGAGATGGCTTGGTGAACTACACAAAGGGCCTTAAAGTACACCCGTAGTCTTACTGGGAGCCAGTGATGTTGCTTTACGCCGGCAGATGTAGGATGGTGCTTTGGAAGGTTGAGCAATACTCTCACGGTCAGTTTTGAAAAGATTGGAGTTTGGAAAGCAGGGCTGCACCAGCTCCCAGGTATAGAGCGTTGCAGTAGTCCAACCTCGACAGCACTAAAGCTCCAACCACCATTTTCCTCAGGATTTTCCGAAGGACCTTCAAAGTGAAAAAGCAGGCTGAGGAAACCTGGTTTATCTGTGGGGAAAGAGTGAGGTCTTTGTCTATCAGGACACCTAAGTTTCTAGCTTTAGATGCCGGCACAGGGCAGTTTCTGGCTTCAGGGGGCGACCATAGTTGGCTCCAGACAGATGATTTTGGACCAAACTCTACAACCTCAGTTTTACCTGTATTTAGTTTCAGAAAATTGGAGTTCATCCAGGTCATCAGAGCTGGAATGCAATTTTGGAACCGTTCAGCAGCTGCGTCCACGCTATGTGTCACAGACACCACTAGCTGGGTATCGAAAGCATAAGACACCAGCGCGAAGCTGTGGCTCTTTATTAATATCTGGCTAGGGGAGCGACATAGATGTTGAACATGGTGGGAGACAAGGCTAAGCCCTGGGGCACTCCACCAGAGAGAGTGAACAATTGTGACTGGAGTCCATTCCAGTGGATTCATTGTATCCTGGCTGACAGGAATGATGATAATAGGGCTAGGGCCATTCCTCTGATGCTGAGTTCCTGCAGCCTTCGTACCAGCACTTCGTGATTCACGGTATCAAAGGCTGCCGTGAGGTCGAGCAGAACAAGGGCCGCCCACCCATCCCCTTCCTTTGATTTGCGAACCTCTTCTGCCACCAGGATCAGGGCAGAATCGGTGGAGTGCCGAGATCTGAATACATGTTGGGTGCCGCCTAGAATGGTATTGTGATCTAGGTATGATGTTAGTTCTGAGTTCATGGCTTTCTCCAAGACCTTGGAAGGCAGACAGAGACAGGAGATATGGCGATTTGTGTCTCTAAAGGGTCGAGCATGGGTATTTTCAATTAAGGTCTTATACAGGCTCTTTTCCAGTCAGATGGAAAAACCCCGGAGCTTGTGATGTGGTTTAACAGTGGAGTCAAGGAGACAGTGATCTCCTCTGGAATCAGATGTAAGATATGTGGGGGGCAGGGGTCGAGTTTAGACCCAGATTTAGGTTGAAGCAGTAGGTCTTGTACCTTTCCTTCCTCTAGAACAGAGAATTGAGTTAGACTTCCTTGGGGTGCCTTCTCTGAATGTTCCCCCTGACAGGTCGTCCCATCTGCTTCAGCTGTGTTTACTAATTCGTTATAAACGTTCTGAACTTTGCTTGAAAAAAAACACAGCCAGGTTGTTCACAAAGTTTTGATCCGGGGCAAATACCACATCTCTCGGGCATCTAGACATAGCAGTAACAGTTTTAAATAGCTCCATTTAGGTATTGGAGGCCTCCTGAATTTTAGAAGTGAAATAGGCTGTTTTGGCCTGTTTTATGGCGGTCTTACACGCCTCTAAAGCTGAGCAGTAGTCCTTCCTATGAGGTGTGCTGTAATCAGATCTCTAGGTACGGTCCTTGTGCCTGCATTTGATTTTAATCAGTTTTAAGTCAGTCGAATACTAAGGGGATGTGACCTGCCTCCCTCTTGAGTGCTTGGTAGTTTCCGGCACCAATCTGTTTGCAATCTGACTGAGCCATTTGTCAAAATTGGTTGCTGCCATGTTGGGGTCAGTCAGGATTGGGGGCTCCTCCCGCAGTGCTTTAATCAGTTCAGATTTTACCAACACTGGTCTGTTCTTATGACCAGTGTTAGTTGGAGCAATCCTGACATCAAAGTTCACTGTAAAGTGGTCAGACCAAAGTAATGGCAAAACAGTCTTTACTACAATATGTTTGTTATTAGTAAAGATAGCATCTAGGGTGTGACCAGCTTGGTGAGTGGGCTCTAAAACAATCTGCTTCAGTCCGAAGCTAGCTAAGCTAAGGTGTCTGTTAGCTTTTATGATAATTTTTATCAAAATAAAGCCTTTTTGACTCTTTGACTCTTTGTTAGATTTAATGTATCATGATTGTTCTTGGCCTCTAGATGAAAATGAAAGTCACCTAGTACCGTAAAGGAGACAGAATCTAGACATGATTCCTGATAGGTCTGTAGGGATTTAGTAAAAGATGTTTGGGAGCCTGAGGGTCTATAAATAAGTAGCCAGGTCTGCATTTCTTGTTAGAATCAAGTACTCTAAGTCATGTTTATGTTTGACCATCGATCTGGTATTGAGTAAGATGCAACTTAAAACTTTTGATTAATTCTTAATGGGTTTTTGTGTTGTGATAGTGAGTGGGGAGCACATGCTATTCTGGGTGATACCTTCTCTTTTCCTTATTACATGCTTTATGCAAAGATCTAGGGCCATTAGTCCACATAAATTGCACCGTATGGAGCTGCCGTTGACAATGTCCAGCTTCCATTTGGGGATGAGGCACTCAACTGTATTATAACTAATAAGTTACCCTCGCGTGTATCGTGGCAGATAGATCGTGCAGGGGTTCTGGCGCTAGTCATGCTCCGGGCGCTGACGGGTGCAGACGGGCTTGCCTTTGGCACGCCAGCAACGTGCCCATTTCGAGGTCTCTGCTTTCTGGTGAGGGGAATTGGGCTGTGGGCAACTAGAATGCTAACCTCAGTTCGGGTCCGCTCTGACAGACGGGCACCGAAATAGCAGAGTGCAAATAGCAATAGATTTTTTAAAATACAAACAGAAGATTCAATAGATAAAAAAACACAGTTCTTAAAAGCACATCAAAGCAGACCAGTGCTCTATCAGCACGGTGCCTGCAAACACTTTACCTGATCAGTGTCAAAGTACAAGCGTTCCTTATGTAAAGTGTAATGTTAATTGGTTGGCCATGATTGGTATGTCTGCCGTACTAGTAAAGTCCCTAGTGATGTGCACTGTGTGTGCCAGGGATAGTAATGCAAAGGCGCACAGAGAAGGGAACGTAGGCCTGCAGTGTACGGCCAGCGAGCAGTTTGTTAAGTTAACCTGTTGTCCTGACAAGTGCAACTACTTGTCAGGCCTTACTTTCCCTTTTACATACACAGTGGGCACCCCTGTGTAGGTCCCGGGTAACCCCTGGGTGGGGTGCAGTGTAAGTAAAAAGCAGGACATATACTGAGGTGTGTGCTACGTCTCAACAGTGAAAACACTTCATTTTGTTTTCCACTGGTGAAAGGCCATCCTGCCTATAGGACAGAATGGGGGAGGCTGGGTATTGTGTTTTGTTAGCCTAGCTTCCTATAAGTTTAAAATGGAGAGGTGAAGTTTAGTATGTATGAACTCACAGTGTCATAACACATCTTTCTATGAAAGTGGTTTTGTCACTGAGTTCAGAAACTACTCTTTTAGAAATTGGCTGAGATTTGGGATTTAAGCATTTCTGTGTGTCTCTGCTGAATGTGGATTGACTGTCTGGATCTGAGAGATGAAAGGAGCTGGGGGAGGTCTTGACCCAAGGGAGGGGTTGAGATGGCACCAGGCTGACTTGCATCTGGAGAGTAGGTGAGGAGAAGCCCCGGGAGGTGAAGAGGCCTGGGTTGCTGCTATACCAAAACTGACCCGTCTCCTACTGAGTGCTTAAGGATCCAGACCCCCAGTATTAATGGGAGAAAGGTGACACTGGGAGGGAGACACCCAGAACTGATTATTTAGGCAGAAGTCAGGGACCCATGAGCACAACGAACTTCAAAGACATTTAGGGTATAAGCTGAGACCCCTGAACGTTGGAATGGAACAGAAATGGATTGAGACTGCAAAGGCTTGGACCCATTTCGTGGTCAAGAGGAACCTTTGGTAAGTAAGGAACAACTGAAGAGACTGCTGGGGAAAGACCAACCCTTGCTTCTTGATCTGAGGCTGGTCTGCAGTATGCTGTTTTAACCAAGGAAGAGGCTTTTGGGACAGTGCTTGGTGCGCTGAGTACTCCTGCTTGACGAAGACTGTGCTGTGTGCTGTGTCTTGTTACCCCAAGGGCCCGAGGTGAGCTGGCTCCCTGTTTGGAAACACAGGAACCAAAAGATTTCCGGAGAAGTTTCAAGCTACGCGGTGGGCGCTTGTTGTGGCAGCTTGGGATCCTCAGAAGGTGTGCCCTGTGATCTTGGACACACGGAAGAGGAGTGAGACTCGAACGCGCTGGGTGCGTGACGTGGTGCACAGGAGGCGCAGGTGGAGAGCACCTGGTTAACACGTGCATTGAAGGTGAAGTGAGTCTTGGACACGCTGGGTGCGCATCGTGGTGCACCGCAGGCGCTGGTGAAGAGCGCCTGGATATCGTGGCACCGGAGTTGGAGTAAGTCTCAGTGAAGCAGTGGGCGTGCTTTGGTGCAACTTGGTACTGTGGAGGTGATCGGCTGATCATCGTGTGCACCGGAAGAAAGTGAGTCTCTGCAGCGCTGTGTGTGTGTCTTGGTGCAAACTGAGACCGCAGGAATGAGTGCCTGGTGAGCATGCACTTGGAGTTGACGTGAAGTCCCATCAGCGGTGTGTGAGTGGCTTTGTGCCAGAAGATACCTGGAGGGTGCTGTGGGGAACGTGCACCCAGAGTAAAGTAATCTCAGGGGCGTGGGGTATGTGTGCCCTGTGGCTGCCTGAGACCTTCCTAACAGTCGTGGCCCAGACGGGCAGCCCTGGAGGAGCTGAGCTGCCAGGCCAAGCTGCTGAGGCCCATTGAGAAAGTTCTGCACGGAAGGCCCAGTTCACTGAAAAAAGGGGGGAGAGTGGGGTTGCGCCCCCGGGTAAAGTGGATCACTACCTGGGCGGGGTGCGGGCTCGCAGGGACACTCTCTCTGTCTCTCAGTCCTTCTGACGACGTGAGCCTTTGCTTTGGCTCAGATTGGGAACCATACTGATGAAAGGAGTGGCATTACTGGGGCCAGAGTAAGAAGCTTTATTTTGTGTCATCGTTGATACGTGTGGGAGGCAACTGTTATCGAAAAGACTGATTGTCGTAATACACATTGCCAATATTGCTGCGAACAAACTGCCGGACTGTCTTAGGACACCTGACATTATTTCTGCATACCGAAGTACACGATTGAAGCGCTACGCATTGCATTATTTCTCCATTGCTAAGTACAGGATTGTAGCGGCCCGCATTGCATTATTTCTTCATTGTAAAGTATATGATTGTAGTTACGCATTGCATTATTCCATAATTGCAAAGTACATGATTGTAGCAGCCCGCATTGCATTATTTCTTCCTTGCAAAGTACGTGATTAGGGTGAGGCATTGCATTATTCCTTCATTGCGCAGTACATGATAGGAGTGCTACGCATTTGTGAGAAAGTTACATCTTTCTTGCATTGGTATGCCCCCACTTTATTTTCTGACTGCTGATGTGCTTTGACTGAGTGTGCCCTGGGCTCCTGCCAACCAGGTACCCAGGGCCTGTGTTCCTTCCCTAAAACTGTGTTACAACTAAAACCCAATTGACATCTCTGGCCACCTGTCAGTCTCTAGTAAATGTTACCCTAGGTACCCAGGGCATGGTGACTAGAGAAGACCCCTGAGGGCTGCAGCACTTATTGTGCCACCCACAGGGGTCCTGTACCCTGACACACACACACTGCCTTTGCAGGCTGAGTGTCTAAGTACAGAACCAAACAAAGAGTTGACATGGCACACATCCCTGTGTGCCATGCCCACAGAATCCACTGTCCTGGCATACTTCAGTCACCCCTCTAGCCGGGTGCCCTATGCCAGTTATGCCAGAGGTGTGGGCACAGGTACATGAGCTCTGTGCCCCTACAGTACCCAGGGCCATTCCTGGGCACTGTAAGTGCAGTGATGCCATTAAGAGTATATGGTGCTGGGAGGTTGTCATTACGAACTCCACAGCACCATAATGGCTACACTGAAGACTGACAAGTTTGGTATCAAACTTCTCAGCACATTAAGCCCGCACTAATGCCAGTGTGGGATTTAATGTAGAATGCGCCAGAGGGCATCTTAGAGATGCCCCATGAAAACCTAACCTACAATCCACGTCTGGGCTGAGTGGCTGCAGAGGCTGCCACACAGCAGACATGTTGCTGGAACCCTGGGTGGAGAGCCCCGCTCTTCTGGGCCCGTAACCATGCACATCCTGTGCGAGGTGCTAGGTCTCCTCCCCCAGAATGGGCAGGTGAAAGCTTCAAAGGCACACCGCCTCTGTGAGCTTCTCCTGACCATTTGCTGTACCCAGCAGCTGGCCCCTACCAGTCCTGACCCCCATTCTGGCAGGAAGACTGGAGGGAAAAACTATGTCAGGAAGGGGGGGGGTGGGGTGCCAGCCTGTGCCAACCCCACCCCTCCGGTGGGGGAGACGAGGTGAAGCACAACCCCGGGATCCGGCCATCTTGAAGATGGGGAGCCCTGCCCAATCACAGCTAGGCTCCTGCCCCCCTCCCACAAGAGAAGAGCAGGCTAGGGGGTGTACCAACCCCAGGACAGGGACCTATTGGTCCCCGTCCTTGCCCTACCTGTAACGCCCCTAAATTCAGTATTTAGGGGCTCCCTAAACCTTCCTTCCTCAGACTCCGATAAGAAAAGAAGAAAGAAGATCAAAAGGAAGAAGCCCCGCCTTGCAGCTGCTAACAACAGGACGACAACAACTGACTTGGCCCCAGTCCTACCGGCCTGTTGATCCTGGAACCTGCTCCTGCCTAATCCCGGCAACTCCTGCGGACAGCAACCTTGGGACACCGAGAGGACCTGCCTGCCTTGATCCTCTTAAAGCCTGGGACTCCCATCAGCAGAGGTTCTGCTGCAACAACACCCCTGGTGCCAGCCAGGAAGCTCCGGACCAACCCACTCTGCACCCGCTGAGCCCGGCCCGTGCCCGAGTGATCCAGGACTACGAGGACGTCCCCCCGGCGGCTGGGACCCGAAGTCCAGTGCCCAAAGACCCTCCTCGACAACACCGACGACGCCTGCAGCCTCAGGACTGAGGGCCCCTCCGACCGCGACCAGCAGGGGGTAAGATTTCCAGACCTCAAAAGACACCCCTGCACCCGGTGCCCCACGGCCCCCTGTGCCCAACTCCTGGATGCCTACCTATCCTCCAGACCCCAACTTACCCCTCGAAGTGTTGGTCGCTCCAGAAGATCCTTCGTCCCCGAGCCAGCAGCCTTTGTTCCCTTTTCAAGTTCCTCATTGAATAACATTGAGCACCCGGCGGCTCAAAAGCACCCTGCACTCAGCCGCCTGAGTGCCCCTGGAAGTGTAACCCACTTACCTGCCATTGGATAACATTGACTGGTTTGACTTGAAAAATCTTCTAAGTGTGAAGTTTTGAAAACCAAAAATATTCATATATACTCACCCTTATTCCGAAGTACTCACCTGTGATCAGGGGAGAAGCCAGTACTATACCTTGTAGCCCAGTACTGAACCGCAAAAGGAATCCTTACCGGGATTACTAGTAATCTGTATTTTCTCCATAGGAATCTATTGTCTGCTTTTTTATGAAATTTCTTTTAAGTGTATACTTTTGAAAACTTTTAATATTCTGTAAAAATCATACAAAATACTGAAACACAATTTCTCACCTGTTTTAAGTTGAGACCCCAGTGCTGGACCCAGGAGCCCAGTATTGGATTACAAAAGTAACGAGATCATACTTTACCTGCAACCTGAATTTTCTCCCATTGGATTACATTGCCAGTTTTTCATTGAAAAGTTTTTGTGTGAACTTTTAAAACAGCTTTATATTCCTGAAAAATCACTACCATAACCAAAACGATTTTACTAAATTGGTTTCAGTTTAGACCCCAGGACTGAACCTAGGATCCAGTCCCGGAACTACCAAAGTAATCTACAAAGTAATCAACTGTACATATATGATGAAAACGCATTGAGCTCCATGCTATAGTGTGTTTAGAATTCTGTTGCCTACTGCAACCCCTGTATCTATTGTGTTCACAAAGTGTATTGCCTCTTTGCAAAGTAATTACATGAGAGTACGCATTTCGAGAAAAGTATATTTTTATACCTGTTGTTTCTAAAAATAAAACAACTATATCTGTTGATATAAAAACAATTGACCTGGAGTTCAGTCCTTGAGTGTGTGTAACCTTTTGCTGACTGATTGTGTACAACAAATGCTTTACACTGTCCTCTAGTACTGCCTTACTGCTCGACCAAGCTACCACTTTTGAGAGTAAGGTCAGTCTTGACTTTAACCTCTGTTATACCTCTGGGGTTTGTGGACTCTATACACACTGTACCTTATTCTGGTCCAGTATATATAGAGCCACTTTCTCACAGCATTGTATTATTTCTCCCATTGCAAGGTACCGGGGTGTATCGTTACACATTGTATTATTTCTCATTTGCCCAGCACAGGATTGTATCGTTACGCAGTGCACTATTGTTTGTCCATTGCAACATGTGTGATTCTAGCATTGCGACCAGCATAGCAATTTGAAAGCGGTGGTTGGGACTTGAACCTACCAGCCAGCCGGACGAATATTACCTTTTTATATAAAGTTTATACTCGTTTTTATCAAACTCATATGGAGTCCATTTGTGGTGTCACCAGGGGGTTGCTGTGGGTGTGGTTGCACATACTGTACACTCGTGCCTTGGAGATAGGCCTGGCTGCTCATGCCAAGCTACTAAGGCAGTGAGCAGGGCTATTCAAACCGTGTCCTTACTTGGCCTAACTTCGAGTGAGGAGTCCCGGGTCTCACATTTGGTGACAGTGGTGCGGGATGGGGACTCCGGCTTCCAACATCGAAACAGTCGTGTTCAGATTATTGGCTGCTAGGAAGGGGGGCAAACTCCTGGGTGACGTGTATTGGTACACTATCTAGAACCTTATCAGATCATAACCCAGTCAAGCTCACACTGCAAATACCGGTGCTATACCTCGTCAGTTCACCTGGAGGTTCAGATCAGAAGCCTTACTGGACCCGGTCTACAAGGAAACGGTCAGGGAAGCCATCTCGCAATACTTCACTATTAAGTAAAGGCTCGTTTAGCACAGCGGCCACACTATGGGAGGCCTTCGAGGCCACCATCAGAGGAACATGCATAAGTACAGCTTCCGGCATTTTTAAGGACATTAAGGGGAGGATCATAAGGGTGGAGCTGGCACTGAAACAACTTGAGCAGGAACAAGAGGAGAAACCGCAAGCAGGCTCTTCAGAAAGAATGAAAGAATTGTTGCTTGAACACTATAAGCTGGCTGCAGGGGAAGTGCAATACTTATCAAAAAGACACACCGTCCGGGCATATGGCGAAGGTGGGAGACCTAATCACAACCCAGCTGCAAGAATTAAGGGCAGAAATGACCAACACTCCATACAAAAAATTACTGACGATACAGGGTTAGATCATTGCTCACAGCAAGACATAGCAAACAATTTCAGAATTCTGTACACCTCAAAAGGCAAGACAGATCCCCGGGAGCTCGATGAATACCAGGATGACTTTGCAATCGCCTAGTTGTTGAATGGGCATTGCGAATACATTACTGCAGCTGGTATACGCGACGCAATTCAGTCCCCCCCGAATGACAGGGGCGATAACCCAGGTGTAGTGTTAGCTTTCATCTTAATTTTAAGCTTGAAATCTCTGAGTACCCCTAATTTTACTGTGAAGATTTCAGGGAATTTGTCGCTTATTTGCTCACCTTTGATTGATAGTCTTATGGTTAAGACTTGTTGAGGGTTATTAAGATCCAGTTCAACCCCTAATTCTTTTTGATGTTACCATCCTAGGAGGTTATAACCTTCCTCAACTACATACACCTTTCACACTGTAGAATGGTCTTTAAATGTGATGTGTGATTTAACAATCCTTTTAAGAGGAATGGGATAATTAGTGTACTCACTCAGTCATATATCAGCTGTACGTTTTTTCCGTTACTTTTCTTCTTAGATTGAAAAGTAGAAAAATTGATTAACGCAAATGGGGAGCATGAATCCACGAACATTTTAATGGGATCACCATCCAGATACACATCACCTTCTGGGTATTTGGTCTGGTTAATGGAGTTATCCTCTTTTACTCAAAAGATTATCTTCCTAACAACTTCGAATTTTTCTTCTGATGTACGGTTTTCACTCAGTTTGCTATTTTTGGAAATGTTTCTGCATACTCAAGCTAAGTGGCCTTTCTTATAGCAGACCTGGTCTGACAATTGGGGCGATTAGCTAAACGGTTGCTGCTGCCACATCGATAGCATCGAAGTTTAATGTTTTCCGAATTGTTTGTTTGGTGGTAGCTCTTACCGGCCTTTACTTTGCTCATAGCCTTTTCTGGTTCTTGGTCTGTTAAGTAGTAGTAGTGGAGGTTTTTATTTCTTTTTAGCACATGGCTGTGTGTTGATTGTATTTAGCTATATATTTCTGTAACAGCCTTTCCTTTATTTTGGTATTATTTGTGCATCGCACTTGCTGGTTTCTTATGAGAGAGCCATTTAGTTCTGCAAACTAACATAACTTGCTCAGCCCTCTGAGTACAGCTACATAGTTATTCACACTTACTTGTTTACCCTGTGCTCAGCTGAGGAATTAGTGGCGTTAAAGTGCTATATTAATTTTGTCTCCAAAGTGATTCTCTAATTTGAGTAAAGTTATTTTATATTCATCATCGTCTTCATCATCCTCATCACGCTCATCAGAAGGAGTCTCAAAGTCTCAGAAGGTAACTTTTCGAAAATTCTCCTACCATGTGTACCTAAGTGGTGGAGTAATATATGTTTCTTTCTTGTAGAGCTGAAATTTTCTCCTCCAATAGCTATTAGGGAGGACTCAAAGATCTTCACCCATTCCTTCGTAAATATATAAGGTTCCCCTAACTCATTCAAAGATGGTACAAGTGGTGACATGCTAGCAGCTGCCATTATGAAACAGAGGAAAGTGGCACTTATCGGCTTGTTAAAAATATGGAGTTATAGATTGTACAAGGGAAAATATCACACAATAAAACGGGTAGATATAGATTCCTTAGAAAGGTAGGTAAGTCCTAGGGTTAAACTTCCACTAGGCGTGTAGTAAAAGGAACCGGGTCATAAATTAAAGCAGTTATTATATATATATTATGAATATAACTGTAATAGTAATTACAAGTCTGTATGGAGGTGATCATACGGCTGAAAATTACACTAAGCAACAGAAACTGATCATACATGTAAAGCTGGTAAAATGCACATAGAAATTACAATTAAGGTGCAAAATCTGCAAAATGGGTTATGACAAGTTTATCAGAGCAGCATGCAGGGATGAAAAAGATACACACTGCGTAAAACATGAAATCCCTGCTAAGAATAATGTAATTATGACAATACGGAAACTAGGGACATGAAAATCACTTGTGTTGTGTCACCGCAGAGGTAACACGCATTAGAGAAGAATTAGGTGCTTGAAGGTGTACGTATCACCGAAGAGGTAACTGCACTGAAAGGCGAGCATGAACTCGCTATCCTTGGTAGATAGGTGTGCAGAAGATCGCTGCAGAGTTGACACACATTGAAATAAGCAAATTCATTGAGTGCGCTAAAAATCAGCCACGGCCGGCAGTGGGAAGTACCTGCACGGCGGTGACGTGAGGAGGGGGAGGGGCAGGGTGGGGTGGGGAGGGGGTAGTAATGTATGGAGTACGGAGTTTTACGGGTAAGTAGACATTTAAATAAATAAAACGAATTTCGTTGCGCGCACTGCATGCATTTGGGGATACAGTGCACTCAACGAAATTCGTTTTATTTATTTAAATGTTTACTTACCTGGGAAGCTCCATAATCCATACATTACTACCCCCAACCCAACCCTGCCCCTCCCCCTCCCCACGTCACCACCGTTCTGCAGGTACTCCCACTGCCGTCCACGGCTGGCGAAATTGGATTCACGGGTGTATTATTACTAGGAGGGTACGCCTTCAAAGCACGCCCTGCCCAGGGGAGGATTACGAATGTGTATCGCCGAGTAGGTTGACATTTTAACACAAACAATCGATGTGACAATAGGAAATCGTGCATGATAAATTATTTAAATGGTTTGCTAACGCATCCCAAAAACAGAATTCATTTATCTTTGGGTTACTATATCTTTAGAAAATTACTTGAAGAATGTTACTTAAACTTGGGAAATTAATAGTGCGCCTTCGTTTTTGAGTCATAGAGTAGGCTTTGAATTGAATGTGACTTTGAAATCTACCAATGTTTTTTTCCAATACGGATGCAGCCATATGAATATTTTTCATGCGTTTGCTTTTATCCGTTTAGGAAATTATCTCTTCTCTGCAGAGACTGCAAGAGCTGCTTCAGCGACAAACTGACACCATCGCCAAAACGGAATTGGAGTTTCAAACACTTAAAACAGATTACGAGGTCATATTAATCTCTATTCCATTTATTTTTCTCGTTTAGTCTTTTTATATCCAAATTGTGGTTTTCATTCGATTGTTGACTATGCATCAGTTGATTATTAGAATTATGAACATAACATGCAAATGTAATCGTCTAAACAGGAAAACATTTAAAATAACATTTCTCGCAGAAGAATATCAAAACTGACCCCACTATTCATCTCCCATTTTTATTTTTTATTTTGATGCTCCTGCAATTGAGTAATAGTACATTATTCATGTGATTTGAACGTGTTTTACATGAACTTTGCTATGAGCCGTAGTAATTTATAAAGGGGGCAAGGGGTAACATTGTACTGGTGTAAAACACTGGGCATGGTGGGTGTATCATCAGAAAAAAATGCCCGCTTTGCAAACACTTTTGTATTGGGAAAATAGAGTCGGAGTTTATTTTCTCAGTACTAAAAAGGAAATGGTTTTTACACACAGGGAGTTTTCTCCCTTTTCCAGGGGAGACATTCGAAATATGTCCTGCTTTTGTCTGTCATGCCACATCTTGCGTGATGAAAAGGGGCAGGAAAAATGAATGACGGTCACCCCACCCTTTCTGGGGTGAGATAGCTGTCACAGTGACCTGCCAGCTCCTTTGCGGTTATCAGCCAGGTTAGAGGTTTAAACCGGTGAAGCCATCTGAGATCCGCTGGTGGAAGCATAGCACTTCGTCTGACTCTTATGAGCAGGTTAACGACAAGTTTGATGGGGCAGAGCACTGCCGATTTACGGCGGAACTCCAGCTCCACCAACCAAACTCTAAATGATGCACCACATTCTGTATTTTTAAAATGTAGACTCTGTATTATGCTACATAATATTACTACACTTAGGGCATCCTGAATGAAATTGGCGGGATGAAATAGTAATGTACAACAAAATCACATTGTGCAAGAAAATTTCCAAAAACCTGCACAGCAGGTCACTTGCCATCCCATGGCACTAAGCAGCTTGGTTGTCGTGGGTCTACTTGCATGTGGATTTCGTGACTGTGTGGCCTATTGTTCATTTGTTATACAATCTCTTGCAAATAAATTCGTTTAGTTTGATCGATGTTAATGCTGTGGGTGGCAGTTAAAATGTTGCCATCAATTTATTTGAAAAGAGTCCTGCTTTCTTTTACTGCCTTGTTTCTATCCTGTGACCTAGTGGCTAAAATAATCAACTCTACTGTAGCATGTAGAAACTGAGCATACCTCATCTGTCCAGCACATTGATGTATTTCATTATTGTGTTTTAAATTGTCTCTTGGAAGGGGAAGAGGAACTGGACATATTGAGAAGAACTCCCGTTTGATCGTAGAGCCTGCTTGGAAACTCTGGACTGCACCTGCCAGGGCAACTATATGATTCTCAAAATCGTCCCAGTATTTATTTGTTTATTTATTTATGTATTTGTATAGCGCAACTAATACCCGAAGGCGTCTAGGCGCTGACCTCCTTGTCTCCATCTGGCCATGAGTCATCGAAAGAGAGGAAAAAATGATGATTACATATTAGGGGACTGAAATAGCCAGGTCTTTAGGCTTTTCCTGAAATATATCAGGTCGGTCAGTTTTTCAGTGGAGGTGGCAATTGATTCCACAGTATTGTGGTGTTGTAAAAAAAGCTTTTCCCTCCCCAGTTGGCCAGACATGCCTTAGGTGCCAGCCAGAGGGACGCCGACTGCAGCATTCTTGAGGGAGCGTACCAACAGAAGTGGTCGATAAAATAAGCGGGACCTTGCTTGTGCAGCGCTCTGAAGGCATTGCAAAGGGCTTTAAACTTGATTCTCGTGTCCGCCGGGACCCAGTGGAGGGAAATTAGGGCCGCCGTTGCAGATGCATATTTTGAAAGTTTGAAAAGCAGGTGAGCAGCGGAATTTTGCAAGACCTGCAGTTTGGTAAGAAGGGTTTTGTTTAAACCAGTCAGGAGGCCGTTGCAGTAGTCCAGCCTAGACAACACTAGAGCTGAGACCACTGTTTTCGGAAGGTCAGATTGTATAAAACAGAGGAGGAGAACAATGTCATACATTCACCCCAGTATAGAGATCTGGTCCTAAATCCATCTTTTTTTGCTCACCATGCCATTCCAGTTTGAACCCAGCCATATGCAAATCAGTCTTAACCCTGTGCCTCATGGGTACAGTCTAGCTCAAACTGCCAAGCCAGGTTCTCCCTGGACTGGAAACAAGCATCCTAGGACCGGTTTTGGGGTTTCACCCTTCTTCAGCCAGGATAGCTTGATTCCAGTGGCATGGAGAGCACCGGAACTACGTCTGGGCATACCCGTCCCACTCAGGGTGACAAATGCAAAAACAACAGTTGATGGACAGTATGCAGAACAATGTCATACATTCACCCCAGTACAGAGACCTGGGGTAGCATGGTGAGCAAAAGAATGATGGATTTAACCCAGATCTCTTGACTGGGGGTGAATGCTTTGATTTGTTCAGCATTCCGTCCATTAATTGTGTGTCTTTTGCTTTCTCGTCCTAATTGCGCCTGGTATGCCCAGACGTGGGTCCTGGGCTCACTGTGCGACTGGAATCAAGCTATCCTTGCTGATGATGGCTGGAAGCCCGAAACCAGTCCTAGGATGCTTGGTTCTGGTCCAGGGAGGACCTTGTATTGTATTGTAGCATACTTGTATAGCGCAACCTGTCACCACCAAGGGCATCCTGGCGCTTTGCCTGGCATGGAAGATGGGGTTGGACTGGTCCCATGATTCACAGGGTCAAGGTTGATTTGCATATGGCCAGGTTTAAACTGGGGTGGCGTGGTGAGCAAAAGAAGGATGGATTTAACCCAGATCTCTTGACTGGCGTGAATGCTTTGTTTTGTTCAGCATTCCGTCCATCAATTGTGTGTCATTTGCTTGTCAACTCTAGTCACAAAGGGTATGCAGTTCCTCCTTGCGGACACAATGTTAAGGAGGCAGGAGAAAGGGGATTCTCCTTGTCGGAACTAGAGTCCTCACACACCCAGCAAGCTAGGTTTATGGCCCAGTGGAGCTTGGTTCAACTCTCATGGTCGACATGTTTCATACACAATGGTCAAATATGATCCGTGGCATTTCATCAGGACCTACGGTGTGCACTATCTACATGTAGTGGTTGGTAAAAGAACTCCTACTTACCAAGCATCATGGATGCAAGCATAGTGTCCCGCCAATCCGACCTAACTGTAGGGAGAGTTTCACTCCATTCGGTGTTTGGCTCCAGACACCAGTATTGTGGTGTCCTATCCTCGTGGAATGTGGGCTGGTACACCTATCCCGCCAATCCGAAAACCGGAAACCCAGATCTCTTGACTGGGGGTGAATGCTTTGATTTGTTCAGCATTCTGTCCATCAATTGTGTGTCTTTTGCTTGTCAATCATTTTCAGTCTCAGCTGAGTCCCAAATAAAACTTCAAAATAAAGAAAAGGGGCCCGGGTAGGGATACCCTGACCCCCTAGGCCTGGTGCTGGGGTCCCACAGAGACCCCGCTAGGGTAAAAAAGCATTTTTATAGAATTGCGACAAAATAAAAAGAAGTGCGGTCTCCCGCCTTTGTTTCCAGTTTAGCCCCCGGCTGAGTCAGGTCCTGAGGCCATATTGGTGTATTAAAATAAGGAGGGGGCTCACAGAGGCCCCCACCTAGGACTCTTCTGAGCCCTGTGGGCCATCACCTCCTCGGGGTAGGCCCATACATACCAAAGTGAGGGTCTGCGAGACCACCCTTCTGGAGCCATTAAGACCAGTTATACTTATCTCAAGCAACTCTAACTCAAGCCATTTCACGGAAAAAAGCAAAGGTTACAGGGAGTTTATAGTAAGGAAATAGAATTTAAAAAAACCTTAGAAATTCACTGAAAAAAACAAAGGTTACTGGGACGTTAGAGTTAGGCTCAGACTTCACTCATACAAAGCTGTGAAGTTCACCTGAGCTAACTATAAGTTACGTCTAGGCTTTCCAGTTCTAGGTTTAAACCTATAATAACTGATAAAACCCCAACGGAGGGAAATAGCCCTCACCAGTGTAAACATATAAGCACTGAAAAACCCTGAACAACCACAAACTAAATGCCATTCAAAGAAAAGAGTGAAAGAAGTATTTGTATTTCTTCCCGAAGGTACCAATACGATGTAACTTTGTAATATAAGGCAGCAGTAAGAAAGATTTGTTGTGTGTCGATTAAGATACCATGTATAGGTTTCCCGATTTATGCCCTTATATAGGCACAACTCGCATTTCCCTTATTTAGGCATAGAAATCCTACCCTTATTTAGGCATTATCCATGCTAACCAATTAAAGGCATGGCCATCTACATCCATCCATATACGTCACAATGAGTTCTTGGAAAACCAGACACTTAAGCCATTAGGACTTCCCCTTGCTTGGATTATTGATTTCTCCAAGAACTCCTTTATTATGCATGAACATCTATTCTTTAGGGGTTCATTCATGATGTTTCTGCCCGAGTTTTACGTCAATACTGGCATTCCTAAACACCTTCACGGTATAAATATACCTTCACTTGCCAAGGCAAACTACAGTTCAGCTGCATACTCCAACGACACAGCTCACCAGGGCAAGTTTGGAAGGAAGTCAAGTCCCTGCCTGACGCACTGACCATTCGCTGTCATCCTCCTCGCATAGAATCCAGCTTCAGTGTTTCTGACTCCCTTTGCAGGGTGTTAGAGATCAAGACCGGGAAAGAGATTCCAACCTCCCTCATTCTAAGGTATGGAGCGGACTAGAACCTAGAGCGACTTTTGGCAAATCCTGGCAACACCAATCTAAACTATAGCTAAACTAGACTATAGGCAAACTGCACCTGCTTCTTACCTCATACTACACTTAGGTTAGGTAAACTGGGGTAGAACTGCCTAGAAGTACTTGATGAGTATTCCCATTTTAGCCTGTGATATTTATGGATGTATTTCTATGAATATATGTCATAGCTACAAACCATGCCATTGCAGTATTATTTTGTCTTACTGCTAAGGCTGTACGTATTGTACTTCGCATTTTGTCTCACGATTGTAGTAGTTCATATCTCTTGCACGAGAAATAAGACTGTTCAATAAACCCTTTTTATTGAAACGCCCGTCTACATATTTCTGTTTAAACTCTGTAGAAACGAAGCATGCACGATTGACTGAGTGAAACTGTAATCTATTGTTTCCATGATTCTGAGATTGTTCTGATTCTAAGGGAAACAAAGATGTCATGTGTATGCGGTTGTCAGAAACTAAACCCTTCTTGGTTATTAAAGAAGTTTCTAGTGACCTCTGAGTTAGCTGGCACACACAATTAATTAAGTTTAATGTACTCGATAGAGGCATACTGACCTCAGTCCTATGCCACAACTATAGTGTATATTATTCCAATGCGCAAAACCTATCAGGGATATAGGAACTACACTACATGGCACCCAACGGTTTGGTAAGGCACTAATTTAACGCTAGATACTGAAGTAACTCAGTCGTGCTTTTCTCATAGAGCCCTACTAATAATACTCCATAAGACGTCTGGAGTGGGTAAGGATAAATATCCGCCATAGCTGAGTAGGAAGAAAATCCTATGTAATAGCTGTTTGATTTGTTCAATGTTGAAGGATACAGTGTTCCAAAATATTGTGCACCTTATCTTTGTTTCCTTGAAACTTGCTCTGCAACTTTCATTAAACAATGGCCGAAGATGGCATGAACAACAAAGCTGTACCCGACAATGTTGCGGTAATTTTTTGATTATACAGGTTTTAGTGAAACCGATGAAAATGCAATAATCATAACTCCAAATTTAGGAAGAGCCATCACTCTAAAAGTTATAAAACATGGCCTAACACCAAGAGGTGGTAGAACAGTTTTTGTGATAGAGCCACATGAATCTCACCCGACAGAGGTATTCTACTCATGGATAGTATTCCCTGAATCACATCCAGTAACTAAAATGTTTCACTTCTTCAAAGAAGATGAACCACCGGAGGAATATATTCCTCTCGAGGATAATGAAATTCCACTCACATACCAGGAGCATATTCTCTGGTTTAAAGGCGCCCTAAAACATTCAAATCACATTACCAGGCTGGTTGTATGACATTACAGTGCATGCTTTTACTACGCATGCATTTACATCGCAAGTTTTACAATGCATGCTGTTACAATGCATAGTGTTGAGGGGTGCTGGATAGTGAATAGTTTAATTTACTATTCCAACTCCAGTCCCCGTGGATAGTAGGGAAGGTGTTGGATAGTAAATTCAATCTATTCCAATCCTAGAGCGCCCCCCAGCGCAATGCGTTGTAATGACATGCGTTGTAAAAATTGCGATGTAAAGGCATGCGTCGTAAAAGTTGTGTTGAAAAGGATGTTCTCCTACCAGGCTCGGTCCACTAGGTAGACCAGGAGCAGCATGGCCGATTCTAGCCGGCAACACACCACATCCTGACATTGAAGCAATGTCGGACAAAAAATGACTTAACCCCTTCGATGCTCATGACGAGCTCAGCTCGTCATGAGGTACACCTCTCGAGTGCTCAAGACGAGCTGAGCTCGTCATGACCACACCCATTTACATTGAGTCCCAGCACAGCAGAGGAATATGTGCAGCATCCATGTGGTTAATCAATTACAAGAATTAATAAAATTACACAGTTAAACCACAACTGTCTGGAGGTCCTGAGAAGGACTCTATTACACATACTCATACCTCTTCTAAAAAGAAGTGGGAAAATAACAAACAACATTCAAAAGAGACAGATTCTCAATCCCGAGGTAGGTATCCTCAAAAGGAGCCCTCTGAAAGGAGGTATAACCTCACGAATATGGATAATTTGTGAAAACCTGACAGGTATCAAGATACTGATACATGTTCCTCTCGTACCTTTCAGATATCGTCACAGACATCCGAAAGAAGAGGACGGTCTGATCAGAAAGAAGAACGTGTGAAGTCCAAAGACGATCAACACGTTCAGAAAAACAAACCAAAACCTCAATTCTCCAAGAAGAAGGTAGCGGTCCGAAGATCAGACATGCCGAGGATTCTGAGCACACACCTCAAGAACGGAGAATGGGCTAAAACAATGCTGGACAGTGCAGCAGAAGTAACAATAGCTCGCTAGAACCTGAAGGGACTTCTGGAGTCAGTGGACCTGAATGAAGACATTCAAGTTGAGACTATAAACACCAGGGTTAGCTCTGCACATAGGTTATATGAAATAACACTCCAGATGGAGGGGGACATACCAAGAAAAGTGAAGGCATTCTTTTGGGAGCATCTTTCAAAGGGTTATGATATACTTCTAGCAGAACAGGACTGGCCACCAGAATTTTTTAGGGAGTGCCCACATGGGGAATACATCATTATGCCAGCCATCTCCACCCATGTTCCATTACATTTAAAATATACTTATGCCAAGAAATGGGCTGCCGCCCAAGCCCCAGCATTGTACAAAAAGCATGTAGGATGGGATGAGGACTCACCTCACCACAAAGTCCAGTTAAAATATCAACCAACTGCACAAAGGCAGTATCCAATTAAGCAAGAAGCTAAAAAACAGGCCAGGAAGATATTAGATCATCTTGAATACCAAGGGGTGATTGAAACATGCACCTCATCAATGAACAATCCTTTGTTTCCTGTTTCCAAACCAGACAATACATATCATCTACTCTTGTATTACAGACACCTAAACTCTTGTTGTAAAACATTTACAGTGCAAAATGCACATAGTACAGCATTAATGAATAACATTGTGCATAAAAAATATAAAACCACATTAGATATTTCTAACAGTTTCTTTTGTCAAAACATAGCACCTGATAGTAGGTATTTGACAGCTTTCTCAATAATGAGAACCCAGCGTCAATTCTGTAGTCTCTCACAGGGATTCAAGAATAGTCCAGGGTTATTCTCAGCAAGGGTAACAGAGCTACTACAAATTTATGATGATGAGGCATTGTCATTTGTCGATGATATCTATCTGACAGACGATGACCTTAACAGGCCCTTGAACAGGGTAAACACCATTATACTGAGTTTCGCCTCTGAGGGTTATACATTCAATTAAAAAAAATCAAGAATTGCCCATCTCAACGTCTTTTTTCTAGGATATGAACTATCAAGTGAAGGCAAAAGTCTGGCAGCCAACTTTTTAGAAAAGTGTGTGCTGCTCCAAACTCCAAGAACAATGAAAAACTTACAGTCTATTCTAGGTTTCCAGAATTTTGGAAGAACTTGCCTTCTAAACTATGCAGAAAGGGTTAAACCTCTCTACAAATTAATCAAACCTGATTTTAAAATCACTCATTGGACACAGGAACACACAGAAATCCTGCGTTTACTTCAAGCTGACACGTTAGCAACAAATCACTTACAAACATGCGTAAACGTACACAAATAAGTGATCCGAATAATTCCGGGTCAATGGGGATTCACCTACTTAACTTTTAACGAAGGTGAAAAAGTACTAATTGCAATCAAAGCACATTTGTACACACAAGCAGAAATGAAATTTACATCAACAGTTCAAACCGCTGTAGCAAAAGAAAGAGCCCTAGCACAGGGGATACGCTTTATGGTGGTAACCCCTGTACCAGCCTTAGAGGCAGTTACAAAAGCCAGCATTCCAAATGCAAAGGCTTTACATCCAAAATGGATACAATAGGTTAATTCTCTTGCTGCAACTTATGTTGAATATGTTTTTGATCCTTATTTGAAAACACGAACATTCCTGCAATATGAACACGAATGTCCTCTGCATACTGAAGTGCTCCCCCTTAACCAGTATGAATGTATAACTTATACTGACGGATCTGCGCCAGCCGCTACGGATGGTAGGCAATCTTATAATGCAGCATGCGCGAACGTTAAAGGTTGTATGCGCGAGGGCAAATTCTGACCAATGGTCACAAAAACACAATCTCTAGGGGATTGTAAAGCTCAGTGAGCTAAACTACAAGCATTTAAAATGGCACTTGAAAATACAGATCGCAAATTCCCCACCCTCATAGTGTGCAATTCTTTTTACTGTGTTCAATCTTATAATTAATATTTACAGAATTGGCTTCAAAATGGTTTCAAAGATGCAAAAGGTGGCACAATCAAGCATATAACACGCTTTGGGAACAAGTAGGTCAGTTGCAAAACGGACTACAAAACACTCATGTGATACACACGCTGAGTCATTAACATGATGGCGTTCACGTTGAAGGGAATTCATTGGCTGATGAAGCTGCGAAGGGGGCTGTGCAAATGGCTTCCGAAGCTGCAATCACTTGTTCAAAAACAAAAATAGACAGTGAAATAATACTGGCTGTCAATGCTTCAAGGAAAGGCAGCGGTGCAGCGTTACCTAAAAAGTTTCCACTCAAATACTCATATAGAATTGATGCGAACAGCGTTCCGTTTGCTCGAATCCCTGGAGTGGGGGATAGGGTAATGCCAAACATGGAACGAAGAGCAGCTTTGATTAACGAAGCACATCTCAGAGAGGGTCTGACACATCAGGGGATCTCTAAAACAATTTTAAAACTAAAAGAGATGTACTGATGGCCAGGAATGACTACACTGATTCACATTTTCATCAATAACTGCATAGACTGCAATAGAGAACGCAGTACAGACTGCCACCAGGCACCTGACTACGACGTAGCAAGCCCAGTACAGACACCATTGTTAGACAGCATTAGACTATCTACATGCAGGCGTCCCTTTGAACGAATGCAGTCCCACAAACACTAAATCAAGGTTCCTTTGGATGTGGCCTCAGCACTCGGCTGACGCTCGAACTGTTATAAAAGATTTGCGAGTCTTTTTCGGCACAAACGCAATTGGCACACTACACTGTGACCAGGGCCCTGCATTTAGCTCTCGAGCTTACAAAGTAGCCATGGCCAGTTTGGGCGTAGCATTGTGGTATTCTTCTCCATTCCATCCTGAGGGAAATTCTGTTGTGGAAATAAAAAACCGGGACATAAAGCAGTCTATAACAGCTATGGTATTAGGTTTGGGTGGGTGGGTCAAACGTCTTTATGGGGTCCACCGTTTATTAAACAATTTGCCAAGATGTTCTCTAGGGGGTGTCACTCCATATGAGGTCCTATTTGGGGCTAGAATATTGGCTGCGGACCTTGATATGAAAGGCACAGTGGTGGAAAATGAGAAATTTGATATCAAAGATCGTTTGGCTGTTTTACAGGACTTAAATGAACTAAGATTGAAACAAAGCAAGGTGTTCCTGAAGCCAACCACCTCTGGGGAAAAACCAACCGTCCCAGCAAGGCCTGTCTGAATCCCAAAGCTTGGTGATCTAGTCAGAGAAAAGATTGCGGATAAGAAGGAATTTGGGCCTTCTTACAGACAACCAGTACCTGTCCTAGCAATCCACGGATCAAGAGCAGTACTTTTGCCGCCGATTGCTGGTAAAAAGGAGTAAAGATTTGTGTCCATCGACCTGATCAAACCACACTATGTGGCCGATACTAAGCAGTAGGCCAAGTGGACTCTGACAATGTAGCAGACGCACTCCTCTAGCTACAGTCCAAGAGGTTCAAACTGAGAGACTCATCACCTTTGAAGATTCTACAGTGAGAAAAGATGAGCTATGTAACAAAGCTATGGAACTCGTCCCTCTTGAGACACAAATAACAGTTCGTCGGATACACCTGTCTACAACAAAGTAACAAGTGATCAACTGGTTCCAGCGTTTTCAACGAATCCTGATGCAATTCCAACCATTGACAGAACTGCCTCTGGCTATTTCATTAACTTTGATACGTTTTCTGAGGATCCCAGTGAACCTGAAATGACGCCAGCACAAAGAACTTTCAAAGAATAAGCAACAGACTTTTTTCATCTCCTGAAAAAGACTTATCTGGTTTCACCATGGATTGAACTATGGATTGTTTTGGGAATTTTCTCATTTCTACTTTGGTTAGCTCAGGTAATAACTCTGGGTATGCTGATAAATGGAAGATATATTCAAATGGACACAACAAGTAAAAGAGTGAACTTACTTCTCCAGCCACACAAATCATTATATTGTGAAGCAAGAGAGTTGTTAGCATCACAGCCGTTCCTATACCAGATGGTATAGTTTGGGACAAAATCGAATATGACATTTTTGGCCCGTCGGAACTCTTGAAGGTTCCGCACTTGTTTAAAATTTCATTAAGTGACTTTATTACCTCTAGTACCTTTTCTGATGATTGGAACTTCGAGACTGGTAATAACATGATGTCTAATCTAGAAATGTTTGCAGTTTTCACAAATCATGAATATTTATAGGGTACATCAGACTATAAACAAATGTATTGCTATAACCATTATGGCCATCATTTCTTGCATAAGACTCCAACACCTAGAAATGTATTTATGTATAACAAATGGGAACATTGTCCTACTCCTCCAAAGGGTAGCTCACAAACTTTTGCAAAGAAATTTCCATATTTTTCAGGGTTTAACTTGTCAAATCCAGAAACGTTTTTCTTTAAAAATGTGAACAAGACAGGAACAAAAAATCTGTTAACCAATACAAAACAGATTTTTTCTGCAGCCTTTATTGCCCAACTGTCTAGACAGGGTTGCGTCTTTTTGAAATACAACATTGAGACAAAATCTGTCTGGGGTATCAAAGATTGGCAAGTGCAGGGAGTAGAAGCTTTGTTTAGAGCCTGTATCATCCCTGAGCAAATTATGATTTTGAATGACACTGTCCAACAAACGTCTTGCCTTGGGATAGCCAAGATCAAAGACATGAACACCTGCAAGTCATAGCACTACACAGGGGGAGGCTGACGTACATACTATTTTGCATCACATCAGATCAAATACATATTGGAACAAATGGTTGCTCTGGTCCACAGACACAAACAACTGTCAAGATCGATTCTGAACAAAACACAGGGTTTCACCATCAATTATCCAGACCCACGCTAGGTTCAAAGACAGCATCCAGGGGTAGTAACAACATACAGTGTAGGGAAATCTTGCCTTGATTGGCTACAGAAAGCTACACTAGAGGATGTGAAACAACACTTATCTTTACTTAAAGAAGCGCAGACCTTAGGGAATTCTTGCTAGGTCCGAGAAAACCGCATCAAAAACGTTTCATATATGCTGGTATCGACGCTGCTTATTATGAAATATGGAAGGTTACCCAAGCAGAAACTGCAGAAAGAAACGAGAAATTGATCTTATTAATTTAGAGAAATCTCTTGCTGTAATAGACAATGGGTTTACAACTCTGTCGTCCAGGATATATTCATTGGACAACATAGTATCCTCTGCCATAGACATTATGGAACAAGACTTGGTCATGCTGCAACATGGTCAGTCTCAGCTACGTTCTAACATGCTATTTGGCTGGCGCTACAAAACCTGTGGGCAGGCTATGTGCCTTGGCGTGTAATCAACACTACGTCACTGTTTTCAGAATTCAATCTCACTGATAAACAGATCAAACTGGCACAAAGGGGAGCAGACTATACGGTGCTGAGCATTGAAAAACTGGAAAAATTACCATTCACGGTGGCAGAAAAACCAGCTACTGAGTGGATCATACATGGTAAAATTAATCTGTCTGTTATAACTTTCCATTTTCAGTATTGCCTAAAACATATACCAACAAGCAAATATGAAAGGTGGGGTAAAGAATACATCAAGACATCCCGGATTTACCTTACACACACAGATATTGGAGTGGGGGGCGTGAAGTGTTCCTGTGAAAACGCGCTAAGCTGTTCTCTCCTATGCAAGGGTTTTCATTTAAACGGGGCCTGTAATGGTTCCACTACAAACTTATCCTGCCACCTTCAAGGTTCACAAGCTGCAGTGATTATTACAATGTTTAGGCCAACTTTCGAATGGAAGTTACATTATATTGAATGATCACAGATACTGTTGCATGTTGCCAGGTATTCCATATCTAGTAATGGTTACATTCAGGGTCACTTGCTGTATGCAAGTCTTGTTCCCTCAGACCGAGACAGTCAGGGAGTCGCCTTTATGGCCTTCACTGAACATCTGTTCTATACGAATTGATACTCTAAGCAGAATGAAAGCCATTCTTTTACAAAAAACAGTGCCACTGACCTCGGCCAAAAAAACGTATGATCTACAAGTTGCAAGGACTTCTGCCGAGATACAAGCCCTTTTGAATACAAACTGCCCTATATGTTTCTCAGAAATGTTGGAACGTATCTTGAACATGTCTGATATGAGCGGTATTGTACATGTATTTAAGAACGTGTGTTCAGGACTGTTAGCACCTTTTCAAGCTGTCCTCGGAATACTTCCCAACTTCGTGCACTCTGTGTTTGGCGGACTGCCACTACTTTTAGCGCTCGTTGCAGGGATCCTATTTTTGCTCCTACTGCTACGATATGGCAAGTCAAATCACCAGCGTCACTCAAAGCACCATAGAGAGAGCTCTATTGGAGATGAAATGTCATGAGCGCATCGTCCACATTTTTGGTTTACCTCGTCTACGAGAATTAAATACACATGGTTTCTGTCATTCAGACCAATCTGGCAAGATTGCATCTTACCTGTTTTACGCTGCCTGCTTTGCAGTGAAGAATGCATGCTAGACATCTGTCTAACACTCCCATCAGTCATGCCTTCGGATATCGATACTCTGATTCTGCATGGGGTTTTGAGTGGACAGGAAGAATGGCGTTCACCAGAGTATGCAGAAAGGTTTGGAAAAGTACAGGATAATTTACGGTGCTACTAGGTCAGGGGAAACCCAAAATAACAGCTGCAAAGTAAGGGCAAGGGCCCACAAAGTAAAGTTCAAACCAAGTCCTGTGTAGCGGTGGGCGGCCAGCTACGCTCCGTGCACGGAGTGTGCGTAGTGCCGCCTACTCCGCATTTTGCGGAGCTGGCGTAGCCAGGCGGCACTACGCACGCTCCGCAGACGGAGCGTAGCTGGCCGCCACTCGCCTCCCTCCCGCCCTCCCTAAATACTTTCAAATAAAGGAATGAAATAATTTAAAAAGCACTTACCTTGCCGCCGCTGCCCGCCGCGTCCCCGGGGCTCGCTATCTTCCGCCTTCCGTCTTCTTTAGTATTGCGCATGCGCGGGCGGCCGCGCATGCGCATTTTCACGAGAAAATGTGCATGCGCGGCAACCCGCGCATGCGCATTACTAAAGAAGACGGAAGACAGCGAGCCCCGGGGACGCGGCGGGCAGCGGCGGCAAGGTAAGTGCTTTTTAAATTATTTCATTCCTTTATTTGAAAGTATTTAGGGAGGGAGGCGGGTGGCGGGGCTGGCGGCCAGTGGTGTTTGCGGAGTGGGGCTACGCGGAGTGCGGAGGTGGGCGTAGTTTCTCGCCCACTTCGCGTAGCTCCGTGAAGCCCCACTCCGCCAACTCCGCCCAGGGTTAGTCCTGTGCACACGTACAATGAAGTGTCTGCAATTGTCAAGTTACAAGATATATATTACAGATGAAATATTAACAACGGTCTACACCAGTAGGTTCTTTTGTGTGTTGTTTTTATGTATAATTTTCAGACAGTATCATGAGTCGAAAAACCAGCCGACACGTGTTTCGTCACCAGGGCTTTCACCAGTGACTCTTCAGGGCTGGAGAGAAATGATGTTACAGTCCAAATGCGACATGGATACTGATAGTAGTGAGGTGACAGTGACTGGAGACACCTTTCTGTGTGTGGACACCCTATGAGAGTTTGTGGAAAAGACATGAATAGTGACTTCACAGCACACGGGACAGATACCATAGGTGATGAAAAATGCCTGAAATAGTACAAATGAACAAAGGAACAACAATGGAATGTTTGAGCTTCACGAAAGTTCCGTGGTTTAGTTCAAGTGTGTGACGTGACATGTAGTTGGGTGATATATACGTGACAGAATGAGTACACATTAAAACAAGGGTCCTGATAAAATCATCAAGGGGAAAAGGCACAAGACGTTGAAATAAAAAAAAAATGTAATGTTCAAACACAAGAAATATCATGATGGTAAAAATATAAGAGCAAGGTTAATTAAATTAGAAGAATGCATTACTTCATACATATCCCCCTTACGATACACGAGATACCAAATACGTGGAGGGATAGTGGAGGAATTTAGGAATGGGTGGAGAAAGCGAGGAGCTTTGGAAAAAGGCGCTGCGTCTGACTCAAGCAAGTTATGTGCTAAAAAGGAGAGATTGCAAAACGCAAATTGAAAGGACGGCGGGCAAAGCATGGTGAGAATGGGGAAAAAGTTACCTGAAACGATAACTTAATCTTATTATCTACAGAGGGAGAAAGCAATAAAATAACGGGGCTTAAGTACAGGAATTAGAACGGTGCCAGTGCAAGCAGAAATGAGAGAAACATGGTTAACTAGAACTCACCACTGTGCCGGTGATAATTCCAACCCGGTTCGATCGGGTAAGCTGCAAGTGTTGTTTGCTGGTAAAAATGTCAGGGGGAGGATGGGTGTGTCCTTTCCCTGTGTATTCGGATCCACAGTAAATACGGGCGGATACATCTGTCCTACGTGCGTCCTGTCGGGAAAGTAAGTGGGGTCAATAAGAAAGGATTCTCTCGATATTGGCGAGTGGTGGTCAGTATCAAGCACATGAGATGCCCTTACCTGTGAGTAGCGCGCGGATGTGTTGCAGGATCCGTAACGCTCTCCGAAATGCGGAAGGAGCGGAATAGGGCGGAAATGTTTTAAATAATGGGAGGAGTCACAAAAGGACTAGAACGTCCTAGCAGAATGCTATACAGAGCCCGGAAGTGAGTGCAAGGCGTATTAAGAAATGCACTGGTACGAAAAAGAAACAGGAAAGCATGGAATGTTACAGGATGTAGTGCACATAAAAAAGGGGAAGCAGGGATGCATAACAAACAAATGGTTTGTCAGAATGATTACACACAATACAGTATATCAAAAAGATTCAAAAGACAATATTAAAGTACAGTGGTGCCGTAACTGGCTGAGCAGTGACCATAGAAATTTACGATAGACAGTTAAATATCTTTGATGCGCAGTATCACTTATTGGTCATATATCAAACACAAAAAGAACACAATTATCAGGATAAATGATAAGCCTTAAGCATACGATAGTAAAAGGTACAGATTGTGCGATGCCTACGGATATCGATACTCTGCTGGACCCGGTAACGTCCCATGCTCTGTGTTGTCCCTAGCGGCTACCAATCCTGATGACGGCATTCATTGAGATCTCACAGATGCAGATGCATATTGCTACTGCTGAGATACAAGAGGAAACAACAGGGACGCAGGTAACATCCGATACGAACATTGCTGATGCGACCAATGATGAAGACGATGCTTCTCATCTATGTGCGGTTAGTCTTCTAAACGAGGTAATCCAACTTTCACCTACAACGGTAGACAAATTTTTGTCTAAAGGATTAGAAGATTTCATGTTTTCACTATCCCCGTACACTGACTTTTGATTCAGCACACTGTATACTGGGAAGACTCTGAATTTGGCCTTCAGTATTAAAAAAAAAGGCAAAACTTTGAACTTTTCCCTATGATTCGTTTTTTTTCCAAATTAGAATTTTTCTTTTTAAGCCACAGTAATCTGCTTACAGTAGAACTATTCATAGAGAACAGAATTCTTTGAAATACTTTTAGAGACAATATTTCCCTTTGTCAATAACAATTGTTTTATGTATCTTGACATGAAATGGTTTTGACTTTTTCTTCTGTATTTACGAGCTATTTCATCATGTGTATATATATATATATATATATATATATATATATTCAGTAACGCTGGTAGTCCCAAATGAGTCGCACACGAGACAGCAGAGAAAGGTTACCAGCCTTTTTAATTTCAGGTACGGAAGTACAGCAGTGGCAGGTTGTAATGTACAGCTTCCCCTTTAAAGCCTGACGCGTTTCGAGTTTCCTCTTCCTCAGAGGCTGCCGGGAAAGTTCGTGCAGTGGCGGGCAGGCATACCCCCAATTAAATGCTTTGTTACGCCTCCATGGCGATATACAGGAATTCTGGGATATGTAGTGCCCAAATGTTCTCCCTCAAATTGTGGCGCACTTATAACTGCTGAATTGGAGCCCTCAGGTGAGCCCCCGCCACGGTGTTCTTCCTCAATCCTGCTCTGTTGCTCCACAAGGAGGTGAGTCCATCCTCGTGGCCCCTTCAAGATTGCAGGTTGGTGCGGTACTCGGCGGATGGGTGTCCGCCCTTTATATTCAGTAACGCTGGTAGTCCCAAATGAGTCGCACACGAGACAGCAGAGAAAGGTTACCAGCCTTTTTAATTTCAGGTACGGAAGTACAGCAGTGGCAGGTTGTAATGTACAGCTTCCCCTTTAAAGCCTGACGCGTTTCGAGTTTCCTCTTCCTCAGAGGCTGCCGGGAAAGTTCGTGCAGTGGCGGGCAGGCATACCCCCAATTAAATGCTTTGTTACGCCTCCATGGCGATATACAGGAATTCTGGGATATGTAGTGCCCAAATGTTCTCCCTCAAATTGTGGCGCACTTATAACTGCTGAATTGGAGCCCTCAGGTGAGCCCCCGCCACGGTGTTCTTCCTCAATCCTGCTCTGTTGCTCCACAAGGAGGTGAGTCCATCCTCGTGGCCCCTTCAAGATTGCAGGTTGGTGCGGTACTCGGCGGATGGGTGTCCGCCCTTAATATTCAGTAACGCTGGTAGTCCCAAATGAGTCGCACACGAGACAGCAGAGAAAGGTTACCAGCCTTTTTAATTTCAGGTACGGAAGTACAGCAGTGGCAGGTTGTAATGTACAGCTTCCCCTTTAAAGCCTGACGCGTTTCGAGTTTCCTCTTCCTCAGAGGCTGCCGGGAAAGTTCGTGCAGTGGCGGGCAGGCATACCCCCAATTAAATGCTTTGTTACGCCTCCATGGCGATATACAGGAATTCTGGGATATGTAGTGCCCAAATGTTCTCCCTCAAATTGTGGCGCACTTATAACTGCTGAATTGGAGCCCTCAGGTGAGCCCCCGCCACGGTGTTCTTCCTCAATCCTGCTCTGTTGCTCCACAAGGAGGTGAGTCCATCCTCGTGGCCCCTTCAAGATTGCAGGTTGGTGCGGTACTCGGCGGATGGGTGTCCGCCCTTTATATTCAGTAACGCTGGTAGTCCCAAATGAGTCGCACACGAGACAGCAGAGAAAGGTTACCAGCCTTTTTAATTTCAGGTACGGAAGTACAGCAGTGGCAGGTTGTAATGTACAGCTTCCCCTTTAAAGCCTGACGCGTTTCGAGTTTCCTCTTCCTCAGAGGCTGCCGGGAAAGTTCGTGCAGTGGCGGGCAGGCATACCCCCAATTAAATGCTTTGTTACGCCTCCATGGCGATATACAGGAATTCTGGGATATGTAGTGCCGAAATGTTCTCCCTCAAATTGTGGCGCACTTATAACTGCTGAATTGGAGCCCTCAGGTGAGCCCCCGCCACGGTGTTCTTCCTCAATCCTGCTCTGTTGCTCCACAAGGAGGTGAGTCCATCCTCGTGGCCCCTTCAAGATTGCAGGTTGGTGCGGTACTCGGCGGATGGGTGTCCGCCCTTTATATTCAGTAACGCTGGTAGTCCCAAATGAGTCGCACACGAGACAGCAGAGAAAGGTTACCAGCCTTTTTAATTTCAGGTACGGAAGTACAGCAGTGGCAGGTTGTAATGTACAGCTTCCCCTTTAAAGCCTGACGCGTTTCGAGTTTCCTCTTCCTCAGAGGCTGCCGGGAAAGTTCGTGCAGTGGCGGGCAGGCATACCCCCAATTAAATGCTTTGTTACGCCTCCATGGCGATATACAGGAATTCTGGGATATGTAGTGCCCAAATGTTCTCCCTCAAATTGTGGCGCACTTATAACTGCTGAATTGGAGCCCTCAGGTGAGCCCCCGCCACGGTGTTCTTCCTCAATCCTGCTCTGTTGCTCCACAAGGAGGTGAGTCCATCCTCGTGGCCCCTTCAAGATTGCAGGTTGGTGCGGTACTCGGCGGATGGGTGTCCGCCCTTTATATTCAGTAACGCTGGTAGTCCCAAATGAGTCGCACACGAGACAGCAGAGAAAGGTTACCAGCCTTTTTAATTTCAGGTACGGAAGTACAGCAGTGGCAGGTTGTAATGTACAGCTTCCCCTTTAAAGCCTGACGCGTTTCGAGTTTCCTCTTCCTCAGAGGCTGCCGGGAAAGTTCGTGCAGTGGCGGGCAGGCATACCCCCAATTAAATGCTTTGTTACGCCTCCATGGCGATATACAGGAATTCTGGGATATGTAGTGCCCAAATGTTCTCCCTCAAATTGTGGCGCACTTATAACTGCTGAATTGGAGCCCTCAGGTGAGCCCCCGCCACGGTGTTCTTCCTCAATCCTGCTCTGTTGCTCCACAAGGAGGTGAGTCCATCCTCGTGGCCCCTTCAAGATTGCAGGTTGGTGCGGTACTCGGCGGATGGGTGTCCGCCCTTTATATTCAGTAACGCTGGTAGTCCCAAATGAGTCGCACACGAGACAGCAGAGAAAGGTTACCAGCCTTTTTAATTTCAGGTACGGAAGTACAGCAGTGGCAGGTTGTAATGTACAGCTTCCCCTTTAAAGCCTGAAGCGTTTCGAGTTTCCTCTTCCTCAGAGGCTGCCGGGAAAGTTCGTGCAGTGGCGGGCAGGCATACCCCCAATTAAATGCTTTGTTACGCCTCCATGGCGATATACAGGAATTCTGGGATATGTAGTGCCCAAATGTTCTCCCTCAAATTGTGGCGCACTTATAACTGCTGAATTGGAGCCCTCAGGTGAGCCCCCGCCACGGTGTTCTTCCTCAATCCTGCTCTGTTGCTCCACAAGGAGGTGAGTCCATCCTCGTGGCCCCTTCAAGATTGCAGGTTGGTGCGGTACTCGGCGGATGGGTGTCCGCCCTTTATATTCTATATATATATATCAAATGCTCAAAACACCAGCCGGTTGCACTCGTGAGCGGGTGCACGCCAAAACGGGGGTGTGCCCGTTGTATTTATCACAGCTACAGAAGATCCACAAACCCTTAGTTCGTAAAGAAAGCAGCACACACAGGGGGTAGTTCCACATGGATTTAATGAAGGAACTTTACAGCATACGACGCGTTTCGCCAGAGGGCTTCGTCAAAATATGCAAAGGGCAAGGCGTTTCAACTCATTTAAATCAAAATTCTTACTTCCGCTATTACAATAGAAAGCAAAGAAGGGCTATGTACATGGCTACAAATGAAGCCGCCATATTGGAAAGGTGTATCAAAATGGTATTATGTTACATAATTGAGATAATTACACACAATCTATGTACATATGTATATGAGATGCAGAGCCCGCCATAAAATCTGGGGGTTGCAAGCGTGATCATGCCCATGAGGGGCGTAGTAAGTCCTTCTTACGTAATGTCGCCCTGGATGGGCATGCCAAATGAACAGGTGAAAAGTATAGAGTATAAAGGTGCTAGCAAAAATGAGATGCTCTGTGATGCAGGAAACCAATAAGCTATTGGTTTGCAACCCCCAGATTTTATGGCGGGCTCTGCATCTCATATACATATGTACATAGATTGTGTGTAATTATCTCAATTATGTAACATAATACCATTTTGATACACCTTTCCAATATGGCGGCTTCATTTGTAACCATGTACATAGCCCTTCTTTGCTTTCTATTGTAATAGCGGAAGTAAGAATTTTGATTTAAATGAGTTGAAACGCCTTGCCCTTTGCATATCTTGACGAAGCCCTCTGGCGAAACGCGTCGTATGCTGTAAAGTTCCTTCATTAAATCCATGTGGAACTACCCCCTGTGTGTGCTGCTTTCTTTACGAACTAAGGGTTCGTGGATCTTCTGTAGCTGTGATATATATATATATATATATATATATATATATATATATATATATATATATATATATATATATATATATATATTCATTCATTTAGCATTCACTGTAAATATATACTTAGAATGAAACATTGCTTTAATATGTACAGCACCCTTGCATTTCCATGCATAGCAACTGCTTTAATGCATCTTTTGCAATGTATTTTAGACATGTTTTTAGCACTTCATCTGTAGCTATATTTTAGAAATGTTCAGCATGTTTAGAATTTAGTAATGTCGTTCATACGAAAGTGGAGTGGGTGTTGTGTGTCGATTTAGATACCGTATGTAGGTTTACCGATTTATGCCCTTATATAGGCACAATTCGCATTACTCTTATTTAGTCACAGAAATCCTACCCTTATTTAGGCATTATCCATGCCAACCAAATACAGGCATGGCCACCTACATCCGTCCATCTACGTCACAATGAGTTCTTGGAAAACCAGACTCTTAAGCCTTTAAGACTTCCCCTTGCTTGGATTATTGATTTTTCCAAGAACTCATTTATTATGCATGAACATGTATTCCTTAGGGGTTCACTCATGACTTTCTTCTGCCCGACTTTTACATCAATACTGGCCTTCCTAAACACATTTAAGGTATAAATATACCTTCACTTGCCATGGCAAACCACAGTTCGGCTGCATACTTGCACGACACGGCTCGCCACAGCACGTTCGGAAGGAAGTCAAGTACCCACCTGGTGCACTGAGCAGACACTGTCATCCTCCTCACAGAGAATCCAGCTCCAGTGTTTCTAACTCCCCTTGAGGGGTGATAGAGATCGAGAACCGCAAAGAGATTTCAACCTCTCTCATTCTAAGGTATGGAGTGGATTAGAACCTAGAGGGACTTTTGGCAAATCTTGGCAACACCAATCTAAATTATAGCTAAACTAGACTATAGACAAAGAGCACCTACTTCTTACCTCGTACTAAACGTAGATTAGGTACACTGGGGTAGAGCTAGCTAGAAGCACCAAGTGAGTATTCACATTTTAGCCTGTGTTATTTATGTATGTATTTTTATGAATATATGAAATAGGTACAAACCATGCTATTGCAGTATTATTTTATCTTACTGTTAACGTTGTATGTATTATACTTTGCATTCTGTCTTACAATTGTAGCAGTTCATATCTCTTGCACGAGAAATAAGACTGTTCAATAAACCCGTTTTATTGAAACTCCCGTCGACATATTTTTGTGTAAACTCTGTAGAAACAAAGCATGAACGATTGACTGAGTGAAACTGTTATCTATTGTTTTCACGATTCTGAGATTGTTCCAATTCTAAGGAAAACAAAGTTGTCATGTTTATGAGGTTGTCAGAAACTAATCCCTTCTTGGTTATTAAAGAAGTTTCTAGTGACCTTTGAGTTAGCTGGCACACACAAGTAATTAAGTTTAATGTACTCGATAGAGGCATACTGACCTCAGTCCTATGCCACAACTATAGTGTATATTATTCCAATGCGCAAAATCTATCAGGGATATAGGAACTACACTACATGGCACCCAACGGTTTGGTAAGGCACTAATTTAACGCTAGATACTGAAGTAACTCTGTCGTGCTTTTCTCAGAGACCCCTACTCATAATACTCAATAAGACGTCTGGAGTGGGTAGGGATAATTATTGTTTCTTTTTCCTATTGCTTTGTTCCGTTTTGTGGTCTTTGGTCTAAAGATACATGGGTTAGAAGCATGTTTTAGGTGTTTAATTATTTTATAAACTGTAGAGAATCAGGAAATATCAAAATCATATTTGATTTCTTGACTACTTTTGAGTCTTTCGCTGATAGGAAAAATGTAGGTTTCATAAGAATCTTTCCCAATATGTACCATCACATTTACCCACACGGGACTTTGGAAAACATGGAATGCAGTGACACTTGAAATGCTGCTGCAAAAAGTTCTTACCAAGTTCAACAAAGATTGGAGTGATGTTGTTTGTATTTGCAGTGATTCAGCTATGTATATGAAAAAGTTGTGTGATGACCTGTCAAAAGCGATACCTGAGTGTTAGACCTGGCATCATTGACGTGAGTCTCGCTTCCATTTTTGACGGATTGCCTCCTCTGTTTTGATATGTTTTTGCTGAATTTATGCTTTAGGCACTGTGCCACTCCTAATCAGTGCCACAGTGCAAGTGCTCCCCATGTTAAATTGATAAACTGATTGGATTCCATGATTGGGTTATTTGATTTATCTGTCAGCCCCTAGTACAGTGCACCATGTGTGCCTAGGGCTTGTAAGTCAAATGCTCCTGGTGGACTTGCAGCACTGGTTGTGCCACCCACAGATGCAGCTTGTAAAATGTGTCTCAGGCCTGCCATTACAAGGCCTGTGTGCAGTCTAGCACTGCCATGTCGACTTGGCCAAGTGCACCCACTTGCCAGTCCCTAACCCTTCCCTTTGCTTCATATTAGACACCCCTATGGTAGGCCCAAGGGCAGGGTGCATTGTAAGTATAAGGTAGGATATGCTCTGATATGTGTAGCATGTTCTAATAGTGAATTACAGCCATTTTCGTTTTTCACTATTGAAGGCTCCCTGTTCTCATAGGTTAGAATGGGCAGTTAGATTATTACATTCTTACAATCCTAACTGACTCAGGGAACACAGTAGAAATTCGAATTACGTATTCCTGAACTCAGAATAATAAAATACACCTTTTAGTAAAGTTTATTTTAATATTCTGTGTTTGCAAATACCACTTAAAGCAGGTATTTGCTTACCTAACCATTTGAGCCTGCCTCTGCTGGGTTGTGTATTCCTTGTCTGGGTTTGTGTTTGTCAGGGCTGGGGAAATTCCAGGAGACAGGCTGGGACAGCCCAGTGGTGAATAGAGAGATTTACATCCAGATGGGAGTGAGGAGTGCACTTGGGACCTGAATAGGGCTCGGCCTTCCTTCTACAATGCTGGCTCCACCCCCTGTGGCTTGTCTGATGTCTCTGCCCTGCACTGTGAAAGGAGAGGGGGAATCATGTCAACAGAGAGCTCCAGAGCTGTATCTTCCCTCCCCTGTGCTGGCTTCACCTCGTGTGGGGTGTCTGATGTCTCTGCCCTGCACAGTGAAAGGAAGAGGAGAGTCAGGTAAACAAAGTGCTCAGAAACTGGTTTGAACTAGGCAGAGGCCTCTCTGCCTTCAGAGAACAAAGGATTTTGAGGTATAAATATTAGGACCCTGCTCCCAAGAAATTAGATCACTTCTGGAACAATAAACCTTTCTGCCGAGGAGAAGAACCAAGGAAGCTGCAGGAGTTTGGACTGCCCATCTGCCAGTGTGCTGTTTGCTGGGTTGGCCTGCAGTGGTTGCTTCATTGCCAAGGGAAAGGAGAAGGAACTTTGTAAGGACTTTCATCTACAGAATATTCTCCAAGGGCTTGAACTGTGCTTGCCTCCTGCTGAAGACTCAGGGACAAAAGACTTCACCTCCAGCTCCCTTTCCTTGCTGGGAATTCTGACTCTAGTCAATTGCATGCCGCTGCTAGCTGGAAGCGCGACGCATCGAGAAGAAGCGTGTCGCCGCCGCAGCTGAAATCATCGCATCGCCAGAGAAGCGAGCCTTCGCCGTATCTCCCTGGAAGTGTGTGTTCAACATCACCGGAGAAACGTGACGCCATCGTGAGAGTCGCCATCGCATCACCGGAGAAGCGTGTTGCAGGGCATGTCGCGGCTCCAAAGTACAGAGTCGTCGCAAGGCTGCCAGGGCATCATCACATCACCGCATCAAGGGCGCCATCTTTTTGAATAGCAAACGGATCATCGCATCGCATCAAGGCGCCATCATGCGCACCGCAACGGGCCCTCAAGCTGAGAATCTACGCATCACCTCCGCCGGTAAGGCTCACGATGGGTCCCCTACTCTGCTCAAGCATTGAGGCAGGAAGCAACCGTTCCCCCCGATCACGGAACTGACGCATCTCCCCTCTTCCGAGCCTTTTTGTTCACTTTGTGTTACACATCCAGGTACTTTGTGAGAGCTTGGTCGCTTTTAACAGCAACTTGATCTAAGAGACTTTAATCATCTTTTAAGTAATCTTAAGTGTAGTGTTGTGGATTTTTGTCGTTTATGGTCTTGTGTTTAAGTCTATATAAAGAATACTTATTTTTATAAAACCTGTGTTGTGTCCATCTGTAATATTATCACTGTATTACTGTGTATATTCACAAATGCTTAACACAATGTCTGCTCGTGCCAAGCTACCAAGGGGGTGAGCAGGGGTTATTAAGGAGTGTAATCCCCTTATCCTGACTTAGAAGTAAGGGTTCCTATTTGGACAAAGGTGATAACCATTGCCAACTAGAGACTTCCAGATCTAACACTGAGCTGAAATGCTGCCCTGTAAGAGATCCTTGCCACTTGTTAGAGGTATGCTGAAAGCATCTTTACAATCTTCAGAGTTAATGAAGAATACTATTGACTTTGGCAAGAAATGTGAGGATCTTTGGTCACATATTGATGGTGATTTGAAAAAAAGGTAATCTCTACTGCATTCTTAGATTTTTACAGGAAAGCATGACTGCTGTTGTGGACATATTAAAACAACTAAAGTTTGAAAACACCCGTGTCTCCCAAGTGTTCAGAATAATTGGTGTAGATGTGAAACAGATCCTTGAGAGTAGGCTGGGTGACACTTTTAGTGACTTTTGAACTGCAACATGTTCCATGTTAGAATGCTTGCCACTTGGTAAGCAAAGAAATGTTGAGGAGCAATTGAGGAACTTTTATTTTACAATGCATGAGAAATAGCCCTTCACCAAGCATTTGAAGTCAATGAATACTCACTGTGGCACTCTGCGCAAGTTATAGATCCCTTCCGTAAAGGGGCATTTTCTCTGGAGTTTCAAAAGTGCTGCATGAATTTTGACTGCTTCAATAACTCGGAGGGCATATGCGCCCAGTTCAATGCATATTTTGCATAACCTGTCGCAGAGAATCGCAATCTTCAGGTGCAAGGGAATCGGCATGGAAAGCTATGCCAGTGGCCAGAGTTAGAAAATTGTGTACTGGCTATTTTGGCACTGCCCATCTCAAGTGCCAATGTTGAGAGGGCCTTTTCACAGATAAAAGTTTACATGGGAAGGAAAGAGCGTGCATGACCAAAGACTCACTGAAGAAGTATTGTATGGTGTACAACGATAAATTTGATTTTTTAAAATGTATTTGGACCTCATATACACTGTACGTATGCTGTCTATATACCATGCTCTATCAGTGCAGAAAGCAAACAATATCAAAAGCAAACAGTTCTATAAACACCAGAAAAACACGGTTTCTGTTGTTTTTAATGGCGTGAAAATGTGTAACAACTGATAACTAGTGTTTTTCGCAAGTATTGAAATCACTTTAAAACACTGAAACAACAACACCAGAATTTACCAAAAATAGAAACTGAAAACAGGAAAACCTATTTACATCCCACAATGCACTGCTTATGACCTCACACATGAGCTGTCGCAGCTTCCCCCAGCAAAATTAACCAGTTATGTCCCAAAGATGAGCACCATCTGGATATAGCAGGAGCCTGCCCTGGGTCGTGGCTGTTCCCAGGGTCAATTTCAGTGGTTTTGTTAGTTGAAAATGGTATGATTTAACTGACATTTTTACCTAACTATAACGTCACTGCATATCCATACATAAAACCCTCCCTAAACCCCTCCTTATGCGTCCTTAATTCCCAACCATTTAGTAGTAATTCCCATTTTCCAACCACTCCCCCAGTTTCATACCACATTTACTAATAAAATCTATAGCTACGTTATAGAGATCTCTGCATAGAAAAGATAGGAGTGGAGAAGGCAGATGTCTCCTCATGCAGATTTGGAAATAGTACTTTATTGGACAAGAGTAGTGCTATTGCATTAATATGAAATGTACTACTATATGCAGTTTGTGAATAGACCCCTCGGTGTTTCTAGTGTAAATTTGACCAATGCATGATCTGATTAATCCGGAGGAATTATAGGCCAGGTGTAGGTGGCCAAATACCGGTCGGTAACGTCCGATTTCGGCCGTTACCGACCGGTATTTGGAGTTTTAGATGTAGGGGACTTAAATTTTAAAGAATCGGTAAATTTACCGATTCTGTAAATCTAGAAGTAGGTGGCACTGAAACAGTTTTAAACAACATGTGGAGGAGTACCCCCTGAAAGCGTAAAAGAGAGAGGCTCTGTACTTAGACCTAAAGGCTCATTCGAAGCACAGTGTGCCCAACCTTAGCAGGACAAAGCATGTCCTTTTAGAAGACCCCTCACTCACCAACCTGGTTGGTGACATGCTTCATCATCGGGGTCCCACCCCGAAGGCCGAGTGCCAACAAGGTGTGCTTCGACACCTGATTACAGTGGAGCGGGTTTTTTTCTTTTTTATATGTGCAATGACTCTACAAAGTGATAAGTGGTTTAAAAAGGGGCCAATGCTACTCACTGCAAGAGTTTATTCCTGAGTGATTGGACCCCCATAAAAGAATATGACACCTATGCCTAATTAGGAAGACTTTGGTGTCTTAAGACGTGTAGTGTTTAAAAATAGCGACGTGTGCTATGTGATTTTTAAAAATTAGGTCTACATGTTTCAACCTTCCTATGATTGTGGGTTTTCGTCAGGACCAGAAATGGTGACCTGGGCGGTACGTACACGCTAAGGTACGCCCTGCCCTCGATCACGTGAAAAAAGGGTCCACAAAATTATGGACCTTTGCAAAATATCAATAGTCTTCACCCCAATCTGGAAGAAAAACCTGTGGAGAAAAGGGGGGAATTGGGGTTGGGATCACATACACAAGTGGACAGACATTGTAGTACACTTAACATATATTTTGTTTATAGAAGTGTTCAGCAGAGTTAGCTGATCGCTTTTTGACCCATGCTAGTCGCTAGTATGGCACCCGGACACACCTAAATGCGGTGGGGAGGTGCAATTGATTATTTAGCAGGCTTGTGCATAGGTGGTTCTTTCCCCAGGAATGCTCAGGGAGTGGATCTGGCATGCAGTCTGGGTGATTTGTCATTATTTATCGAGGAGGAAAGGGGGGCGAAATAGCAGTACAATAAGAAATTGTGCCGTAGTAGTCAAAATTGTGTGGGATATAAATGTCTAACATACTCCCGGGGTGCTACAACTGTGAATCCAAGAGGTAGGATATTAATTCCAAAGGTTGTAGCCCCGAATTATGTAAAACATTAGGCTTACTGTGAGAGCGGTATAAGCTGCAACATGGGCGTCCGGGTTCCAAGAGCCCTGCTCACATCACCTAGAAGGAGAAATACAGAAGCGGGTACACATCGGCATAAGCGACATTGCGTCTTCTCCGGGGGAATTATGGGCCAGGTGTAGGTGGCCAAATACCGGTCAGTAACGTCCGATTTTGGCCGTTACCGACCGGTATTTGGAGTTTTAGATGTAGGGGGCTTAAATTTTACAGAATCGGTAAATTTACCGATTCGGTAAACCTAGATGTAGGTGGCACTGAAACAGTTTTAAACAACAAGTGGAGGAGTACCCCCTGAAAGCGTAACAGAGAGAGGCTCTGTACTTAGAGCTTAAGGCTCATTCGAAGCACAGTGTGCCCAACCTTAGCAGGACAAAGCATGTCCTTTTAGAAGACCCCTCACTCACCAACTTGGTTGGTGACATGCTTCATCATCGGGGTCCCACCCCGAAGGCCGAGTGCCAACAGGGTGTGCTTCGACACCTGATTACAGTGGAGCGGGTTTTTTTCTTTTTTATATGTGCAATGACTCTACAAAGTGATAAGTGGTTTAAAAAGGGGCCAATGCTACTCACTGCAAGAGTTTATTTCTGAGTGATTGGACCCCCATAAAAGAATGGGACACCTATGCCTAATTAGGAAGACTTCGGTGTCTTAAGACGTGTAGTGTTTAAAAATAGCAACGTGTGCTATGTGATTGTTAAAAATTAGGTCTACATGTTTCAACCTTCTTATGATTGTGGGTTTTCGTCAGGACCAGAAAGGGTGACCTGGGCGGTATGTACACGCTAAGGTACGCCCTGCCCTCGATCACGTGAAAAAAGGGTCCACAAAATGATGGACCTTTGCAAAATATCAATAGTCTTCTCCCCAATCTGGAAGAAAAAACCTGTGGAGAAAAGGGGGGAATTGGGGTTGGGATCACATACACAAGTGGACAGACATTGTAGTACACTTAACATATATTTTGTTTATAGAAGTGTTCAGCAGAGTTAGCTGATCGCTTTTTGACCTATGCTAGTCGCTAGTATGGCACCCGGACACACCTAAATACGGTGGGGAGGTGCAATTGATTATTTAGCAGGCTTGTGCATAGGTGGTTCTTTCCCCAGGACTGCTCAGGGAGTGGATCTGGCATGCAGTCTGGGTGATTTTTCATTATTTATCGAGGAGGAAAGGGGGGCTAAATGGCAGTACGATAAGAAATTGTGCTGTAGCAGTCACAATTGTGTGGGATATAAATGTCTAACATACTCCTGGGGCGCTACAACTGTGAATCCAAGAGGTAGGATATTAATTCCAAAGGTTGTAGCCCTGTGAAGCCCCGAATTATGTAAAACATTAGGCTTACTGTGAGAGCGGTATTAGCCGCTACATGGGCGTCCGGGTTCCAAGAGCCCTGCTCACATCACCTAGAAGGAGAAATACAGAAGCGGGTACACATCGGCATGAGCGACATTGCGTCTTCTCCGGGGGAATTATGGGCCAGGTGTAGGTGGCCAAATACCGGTCGGTAACGTCCGATTTCGGCCGTTACCGACCGGTATTTGGAGTTTTAGATGTAGGGGGATTAAATTTTACAGAATCGGTAAATTTACCGATTCGGTAAATCTAGATGTAGGTGGCACTGAAACAGTTTTAAACAACAAGTGGAGGAGTACCCCCTGAAAGTGTAACAGAGAGAGGCTCTGTACTGAGAGCTTAAGGCTCATTTGAAGCACAGTGTGCCCAACCTTAGCAGGACAAAGTATGTCCTTATTAGAAGACCCCTCATTCACCAACCTGGTTGGTGACATGCTTCATCATCGGGGTCCCACCCCGAAGGCCGAGTGCCAACAGGGTGTGCTTCGACACCTGATTAGAGTGGAGCGTTTTTTTTTCTTTTTTAGATGTGCAATGACTCTACAAAGTTATAAGTGGTTTAAAAAGGGGCCAATGCTACTCACTGCAAGAGTTTATTCCTGAGTGATTGGACCCCCATAAAAGAATGTGACACCTATGCCTAATTAGGAAGACTTCGGTGTCTTAAGACGTGTAGTCTGACCTGGGCGGTACGTACACGCTAAGGTACGCCCTGCCCTCGATCACGTGAAGACGTGTAGTGTTTAAAAATAGCGACATGTGCTATGTGATTTTTAAAAATTAGGTCTACATGTTTCAACCTTCTTATGATTGTGGGTTTTCGTCAGGACCAGAAAGGGTGATCTGGGCGGTACGTACACGCTAAGGTTCGCCCTGCCCTCGATCACGTGAAAAAAGGGTCAACAAAATTATGGACCTTTGCAAAATATCAATAGTCATCTCCCCAATCTGGAAGAAAAACCTGTGGAGAAAAGGGGGGAATTGGGGTAGGGATCACATACACAAGTCGACAGACATTGTAGTACACTTAACATATATTTTGTTTATAGAAGTGTTCAGCAGAGTTAGCTCATCGCTTTTTGTCCCATGCTAGTCGCTAGTATGGCACCCAGACACACCTAAATGCGGTGGGGAGGTGCAATTGATTATTTAGCAGGCTTGTGCATAGGTGGTTCTTTCCCCAGGACTGCTCAGTGAGTGGATCTGGCATGCAGTCTGGGTGATTTTTCATTATTTATCGAGGAGGAAAGGGGGGCGAAATGGCAGTACGATAAGAAATTGTGCCGTAGTAGTCACAATTGTGTGGGATATAAATGTCTAACATACTCCCGGGGTGCTATAACTGTGAATCCAAGAGGTAGGATATTGATTCCGAAGGTTGTAGCCCCGAATTATGTAAAACATTAGGCTTACTGTGAGAGCGGTATAAGCCGCAACATGGGCGTCCGGGTTCCAAGAGCCCTGCTCACATCAACTAGAATGAGACATACAACAGCGGGTACACATCGGCATGAGCGACATTGCGTCTTCTCCGGGGGAATTATGGGCCAGGTGTAAGTGGCCAAATACCGGTCAGTAACGTCCGATTTTGGCCGTTACCGACCGGTATTTGGAGTTTTAGATGTAGGGGGCTTAAATTTTACAGAATCGGTAAATTTACCGATTCGGTAAATCTAGATGTAGGTGGCACTGAAACAGTTTGAAACAACAAGTGGAGGAGTACCCCCTGAAAGCGTAACAGAGAGAGGCTCTGTACTTAGAGCTTAAGGCTGTTTCAACCTTCTTATGATTGTGGGTTTTCGTCAGGACCAGAAAGGGTGACCTGGGCGGTACGTACACGCTAAGGTACGCCCTGCCCTCGATCACGTGAAAAAAGGGTCAACAAAATTATGGACCTTTGCAAAATATCAATAGTCATCTCCCCAATCTGGAAGAAAAACCTGTGGAGAAAAGGGGGGAATTGGGGTAGGGATTACATACACAAGTGGACAGACATTGTAGTACACTTAACATATATTTTGTTTATAGATGTGTTCAGCAGAGTTAGCTGATCGCTTTTAGTCCCATGCTAGTCGCTAGTATGGCACCCAGACACACCTAAATGCGGTGGGGAGGTGCTCAGAGAGTGGATCTGGCATGCAGTCTGGGTGATTTTTCATTATTTATCGAGGAGGAAAGGGGGGCGAAATGGCAGTACGATAAGAAATTGTGCTGTAGTAGTCACAATTGTGTGGGATATAAATGTCTAACATACTCCTGGGGCGCTACAACTGTGAATCCAAGAGGTAGGAAATTAATTCCAAAGGTTGTAGCCCTGTGAAGCCCCGAATTATGTAAAACATTAAGCTTACTGAGAGAGCGGTATAAGCCGCTACATGGGCGTCCGGGTTCCAAGAGCCCTGCTCACATCACCTAGAAGGAGAAATACAGAAGCGGGTACACATCGGCATGAGCGACATTGCGTCTTCTCCGGGGGAATTATGGGCCAGGTGTAGGTGGCCAAATATCAGTCGGTAACATCCGATTTCGGCCGTTACCGACCGGTATTTGGAGTTTTAGATGAAGGGGGACTAAATTTTACAGAATCTGTAAATTTACCGATTCGGTAAATCTAGATGTAGGTGGCACTGAAACAGTTTTAAACAACAAGTGGACGAGTACCCCCTGAAAGCGTAACAGAGAGAGGCTCTGTACTTAGAGCTTAAGGCTCATTCGAAGCACAGTGTGCCCAACCTTAGCAGGACAAAGCATGTCCTTTTAGAAAACCCCTCACTCACCAACCTGGTTGGTGACATGCTTCATCATCGGGGTTCCACCCTGAAGGCCGAGTGCCAACAGGGTGTGCTTCGACAACTGATTACAGTGGAGCGGGTTTTTTTCTTTTTTATATGTGCAATGACTCTACAAAGTGATAAGTGGTTTAAAAAGGGGCCAATGCTACTCACTGCAAGAGTTTATTCCTGAGTGATTAGACCCCCATAAAAGAATGTGACACCTATGCCTAATTAGGAAGACTTTGGTGTCTTAAGACGTGTGGTGTTTAAAAATAGCGACGTGTGCTATGTGATTTTTAAAAATTAGGTCTACATGTTTCAACCTTCTTATGATTGTGGGTTTTCGTCAGGACCAGAAAGGGTGACCTGGGCGGTACGTACACGCTAAGGTACGCCCTGCCCTCGATCACGTGAAAAAAGGGTCCACAAAAATATGGACCTTTGCAAAATATCAATAGTCTTCACCCCAATCTGGAAGAAAAACCTGTGGAGAAAAGGGGGGAATTGGGGTTGGGATCACATACACAAGTGGACAGACATTGTAGTACACTTAACATATATTTTGTTTATAGAAGTGTTCAGCAGAGTTAGCTGATCGCTTTTTGACCCATGCTAGTCGCTAGTATGGCACCCGGACACAACTAAATGCGGTGGGGAGGTGCAATTGATTATTTAGCAGGCTTGTGCATAGGTGGTTCTTTCTCCAGGACTGCTCAGGGAGTTGATCTGGCATGCAGTCTGGTTGATTTTTCATTATTTATCGAGGAGGAAAGGGGGCGAAATGGCAGTACGATAAGAAATTGTGCCGTAGTAGTCACAATTGTGTGGGATATAAATGTCTAAAATACTCCCGGGGCGCTACAACTGTGAATCCAAGAGGTAGGATATTGATTCCGAAGGTTGTAGCTCCGAATTATGTAAAACTTTAGGCTTACTGTGAGAGCGGTATAAGCCGCAACATGGGCGTCCGGGTTCCAAGAGCCCTGCTCACATCAAATAGAATGAGACATACAGAAGCGGGTACACATCGGCATGAGCGACATTGCGTCTTCTCCGGGGGAATTATGGGCCAGGTGTAGGTGGCCAAATACCGGTCAGTAACGTCCGATTTTGGCCGTTACCGACCGGTATTTGGAGTTTTAGATGTAGGGGGCTTAAATTTTACAGAATCGGTAAATTTACCGATTCGGTAAATCTAGATGTAGGTGGCACTGAAACAGTTTGAAACAACAAGTGGAGGAGTACCCCCTGAAAGCGTAACAGAGAGAGGCTCTGTACTTAGAGCTTAAGGCTCATTCGAAGCACAGTGTGCCCAACCTTAGCAGGACAAAGCATGTCCTTTTAGAAGACCCCTCACTCACTAACTTGGTTGGTGACATGCTTCATCATCGGGGTCCCACCCCGAAGGCCGTGTGCCAACAGGGTGTGCTTCGACACCTGATTACAGTGGAGCGGGTTTTTTTTCTTTTTTATATGTGCAATGACTCTACAAAGTTATAAGTGGTTTAAAAAGGGGCCAATGCTACTCACTGCAAGAGTTTATTCCTGAGTGATTGGACCCCCATAAAAGAATGTGACACCTATGCCTAATTAGGAAGACTTCGGTGTCTTAAGACGTGTAGTGTTTAAAAATAGCGACGTGTGCTATGTGATTTTTGAAAATTAGGTCTACATGTTTCAACCTTCTTATGATTGTGGGTTTTCGTCAGGACCAGAAAGGGTGACCTGGGCGGTATGTACATGCTAAGGTATGCCCTGCCCTCGATCACGTGAAAAAAGGGTCCAAAAAATGATGGACCTTTGCAAAATATCAATAGTCTTCTCCCCAATCTGGAAGAAAAACCTGTGGAGAAAAGGGGGGAATTGGGGTTGGGATCACATACACAAGTGGACAGACATTGTAGTACACTTAACATATATTTTGTTTATAGAAGTGTTCAGCAGGGTTAGATGATCGCTTTTTGACCCATGCTAGTCGCTAGTATGGCACCCGGACACACCTAAATACGGTGGGGAGGTGCAATTGATTATTTAGCAGGCTTGTGCATAGGTGGTTCCTTCCGCAGGACTGCTCAGGGAGTGGATCTGGCATGCAGTCTGGGTGATTTTTCATTATTTATCGAGGCGGAAAGGGGGGCGAAATGGCAGTACGATAAGAAATTGTGCTGTAGTAGTCACAATTGTGTGGGATATAAATGTCTAACATACTCCTGGGGTGCTACAACTGTGAATCCAAGAGGTAGGATATTAATTCCAAAGGTTGTAGCCCTGTGAAGCCCCGAATTATGTAAAACATTAGGCTTACTGTGAGAGCGGTATAAGCCGCTACATGGGCGTCCGGGTTCCAAGAGCCCTGCTCACATCACCTAGAAGGAGAAATACAGAAGCGGGTACACATCGGCATGAGCGACATTGCGTCTTCTCCGGGGGAATTATGGGCCAGGTGTAGGTGGCCAAATACCGGTCAGTAACGTCCAATTTCGGCCGTTACCGACCGGTATTTGGAGTTTTAGATGTAAGGGGATTAAATTTTACAGCATCGGTAAATTTACCGATTCGGTAAATCTAGATGTAGGTGGCACTGAAACAGTTTGAAACAACAAGTGGAGGAGTACCCCCTGAAAGCGTAACAGAGAGCGGCTCTGTACTTAGAGCTTAAGGCTCATTCGAAGCATTGTGCCCAACCTTAGCAGGACAAAGCATGTCCTTTTAGAAAACCCCTCACTCACCAACCTGGTTGGTGACATGCTTCATCATCGGGGTCCCACCCCGAAGGCCGAGTGCCAACAGGGTGTGCTTCGACAACTGATTACAGTGGAGCGGGTTTTTTTCTTTTTTATATGTGCAATGACTCTACAAAGTGATAAGTGGTTTAAAAAGGGGCCAATGCTACTCACTGCAAGAGTTTATTCCTGAGTGATTGGACCCCCATAAAAGAATGTGACACCTATGCCTAATTAGGAAGACTTTGGTGTCTTAAGACGTGTAGTGTTTAAAAATAGCGACGTGTGCTATGTGATTTTTAAAAATTAGGTCTACATGGTTCAACCTTCTTATGATTGTGGGTTTTCGTCAGGACCAGAAAGGGTGACCTGGGCGGTACGTACACGCTAAGGTACGCCCTGCCCTCGATCACGTGAAAAAAGGGTCCACAAAGTTATGGACCTTTGCAAAATATCAATAGTCTTCTCCCCAATCTGGAAGAAAAACCTGTGGAGAAAAGGGGGGAATTGGGGTTGGGATCACATACACAAGTGGACAGACATTGTAGTACACTTAACATATATTTTGTTTATAGAAGTGTTCAGCAGGGTTAGATGATCGCTTTTTGACCCATGCTAGTCGCTAGTATCGCACCCGGACACACCTAAATACGGTGGGGAGGTGCAATTGATTATTTAGCAGGCTTGTGCATAGGTGGTTCCTTCCGCAGGACTGCTCAGGGAGTGGATCTGGCATGCAGTCTGGGTGATTTTTCATTATTTATCGAGGCGGAAAGGGGGGCGAAATGGCAGTACGATAAGAAATTGTGCTGTAGTAGTCACAATTGTGTGGGATATAAATGTCTAACATACTCCTGGGGTGCTACAACTGTGAATCCAAGAGGTAGGATATTAATTCCAAAGGTTGTAGCCCTGTGAAGCCCCGAATTATGTAAAACATTAGGCTTACTGTGAGAGCGGTATAAGCCGCTACATGGGCGTCCGGGTTCCAAGAGCCCTGCTCACATCACCTAGAAGGAGAAATACAGAAGCGGGTACACATCGGCATGAGCGACATTGCGTCTTCTCCGGGGGAATTATGGGCCAGGTGTAGGTGGCCAAATACCGGTCAGTAACGTCCAATTTCGGCCGTTACCGACCGGTATTTGGAGTTTTAGATGTAAGGGGATTAAATTTTACAGAATCGGTAAATTTACCGATTCGGTAAATCTAGATGTAGGTGGCACTGAAACAGTTTGAAACAACAAGTGGAGGAGTACCCCCTGAAAGCGTAACAGAGAGCGGCTCTGTACTTAGAGCTTAAGGCTCATTCGAAGCATTGTGCCCAACCTTAGCAGGACAAAGCATGTCCTTTTAGAAAACCCCTCACTCACCAACCTGGTTGGTGACATGCTTCATCATCGGGGTCCCACCCCGAAGGCCGAGTGCCAACAGGGTGTGCTTCGACAACTGATTACAGTGGAGCGGGTTTTTTTCTTTTTTATATGTGCAATGACTCTACAAAGTGATAAGTGGTTTAAAAAGGGGCCAATGCTACTCACTGCAAGAGTTTATTCCTGAGTGATTGGACCCCCATAAAAGAATGTGACACCTATGCCTAATTAGGAAGACTTCGGTGTCTTAAGACGTGTAGTGTTTAAAAATAGCGACGTGTGCTATGTGATTTTTAAAAATTAGGTCTACATGGTTCAACCTTCTTATGATTGTGGGTTTTCGTCAGGACCAGAAAGGGTGACCTGGGCGGTACGTACACGCTAAGGTACGCCCTGCCCTCGATCACGTGAAAAAAGGGTCCACAAAGTTATGGACCTTTGCAAAATATCAATAGTCTTCTCCCCAATCTGGAAGAAAAACCTGTGGAGAAAAGGGGGGAATTGGGGTTGGGATCACATACACAAGTGGACAGACATTGTAGTACACTTAACATATATTTTGTTTATAGAAGTGTTCAGCAGGGCTAGATGATCGCTTTTTGACCCATGCTAGTCGCTAGTATGGCACCCGGACACAACTAAATGCGGTGGGGAGGTGCAATTGATTATTTAGCAGGCTTGTGCATAGGTGGTTCTTTCTCCAGGACTGCTCAGGGAGTTGATCTGGCATGCAGTCTGGGTGATTTTTCATTATTTATCGAGGAGGAAAGGGGGGCAAAATGGCAGTACGATAAGAAATTGTGCTGTAGTAGTCACAATTGTGTGGGATATAAATGTCTAACATACTCCCGGGGCGCTACAACTGTGAATCCAAGAGGTAGGATATTGATTCCGAAGGTTGTAGCCCCGAATTATGTAAAACATTAGGCTTACTGTGAGGGCGGTATAAGCCGCAACATGGGCGTCCGGGTTCCAAGAGCCCTGCTCACATCAACTAGAATGAGACATACAACAGCGGGTACACATCGTCATGAGCGACATTGCGTCTTCTCCGGGGGAATTATGGGCCAGGTGTAAGTGGCCAAATACCGGTCAGTAACGTCCGATTTTGGCCGTTACCGACCGGTATTTGGTGTTTTAGATGTAGGGGGCTTAAATTTTACAGAATCGGTAAATTTACCGATTCGGTAAATCTAGATGTAGGTGGCACTGAAACAGTTTGAAACAACAAGTGGAGGAGTACCCCCTGAAAGCGTAACAGAGAGAGGCTCTGTACTTAGAGCTTAAGGCTCATTCGAAGCACAGTGTGCCCAACATTAGCAGGACAAAGCATGTCCTTTTAGAAGACCCCTCACTCACCAACTTGGTTGGTCCGACCCCGAAGGCTGTGTGCCAACAGGGTGTGCTTCGACACCTGATTACAGTGGAGCGTTTTTTTTTTTTTTTTTTAGATGTGCAATGACTCTACAAAGTTATAAGTGGTTTAAAAAGGGGCCAATGCTACTCACTGCAAGAGTTTATTCCTGAGTGATTGGACCCCCATAAAAGAATGTGACACCTATGCCTAATTAGGCAGACTTCGGTGTCTTAAGACGTGTAGGCTGACCTGGGCGGTACGTACACGCTAAGGTACGCCCTGCCCTCGATCACGTGAAGACGTGTAGTGTTTAAAAATAGCGACGTGTGCTATGTGATTTTTAAAAATTAGGTCTACATGTTTCAACCTTCTTATGATTGTGGGTTTTCGTCAGGACCAGAAAGGGTGACCTGGGCGGTACGTACACGCTAAGGTACGCCCTGCCCTTGATCACGTGAAAAAAGGGTCAACAAAATTATGGACCTTTGCAAAATATCAATAGTCATCTCCCCAATCTGGAAGAAAAACCTGTGGAGAAAAGGGGGGAATTGGGGTAGGGATCACATACACAAGTGGACAGACATTGTAGTACACTTAACATATATTTTGTTTATAGAAGTGTTCAGCAGAGTTAGCTGATCACTTTTTGACCCATGCTAGTCGCTAGTATGGCACCCGGACACAACTAAATGCGGTGGGGAGGTGCAATTGATTATTTAGCAGGCTTGTGCATAGGTGGTTCTTTCTCCAGGACTGCTCAGGGAGTTGATCTGGCATGCAGTCTGGTTGATTTTTCATTATTTATCGAGGAGGAAAGGGGGGCGAAATGGCAGTACGATAAGAAATTGTGCCGTAGTAGTCACAATTGTGTGGGATATAAATGTCTAAAATACTCCCGGGGCGCTACAACTGTGAATCCAAGAGGTAGGATATTGATTCCGAAGGTTGTAGCTCCGAATTATGTAAAACATTAGGCTTACTGTGAGAGTGGTATAAGCAGCAACATGGGCGTCCGGGTTCCAAGAGCCCTGCTCACATCAACTAGAATGAGACATACAAAAGCGGGTACACATCGGCATGAGCGACATTGCGTCTTCTCCGGGGGAATTATGGGCCAGGTGTAGGTGGCCAAATACCGGTCAGTAACGTCCGATTTTGGCCGTTACCGACCGGTATTTGGAGTTTTAGATGTAGGGGGCTTAAATTTTACAGAATCGGTAAATTTACCGATTCGGTAAATCTAGATGTAGGTGGCACTGAAACAGTTTGAAACAACAAGTGGAGGAGTACCCCCTGAAAGCGTAACAGAGAGAGGCTCTGTACTTAGAGCTTAAGGCTCATTCGAAGCACAGTGTGCCCAACCTTAGCAGGACAAAGCATGTCCTTTTAGAAGACCCCTCACTCACTAACTTGGTTGGTGACATGCTTCATCATCGGGGTCCCACCCCGAAGGCCGTGTGCCAACAGGGTGTGCTTCGACACCTGATTACAGTGGAGCGGGTTTTTTTTCTTTTTTATATGTGCAATGACTCTACAAAGTTATAAGTGGTTTAAAAAGGGGCCAATGCTACTCACTGCAAGAGTTTATTCCTGAGTGATTGGACCCCCATAAAAGAATGTGACACCTATGCCTAATTAGGAAGACTTCGGTGTCTTAAGACGTGTAGTGTTTAAAAATAGCGACGTGTGCTATAAGTTTTTCAAAAATTAGGTCTACATGTTTCAACATTCTTATGATTGTGGGTTTTCGTCAGGACCAGAAAGGGTGACCTGGGCGGTATGTACATGCTAAGGTATGCCCTGCCCTCGATCACGTGAAAAAAGGGTCCACAAAATGATGGACCTTTGCAAAATATCAATAGTCTTCTCCCCAATCTGGAAGAAAAACCTGTGGAGAAAAGGGGGGAATTGGGGTTGGGATCACATACACAAGTGGACAGACATTGTAGTACACTTAACATATATTTTGTTTATAGAAGTGTTCAGCAGGGTTAGATGATCGCTTTTTGACCCATGCTAGTCGCTAGTATGGCACCCGGACACACCTAAAGACGGTGGGGAGGTGCAATTGATTATTTAGCAGGCTTGTGCATAGGTGGTTCCTTCCGCAGGACTGCTCAGGGAGTGGATCTGGCATGCAGTCTGGGTGATTTTTCATTATTTATCGAGGAGGAAAGGGGGGCGAAATGGCAGTACGATAAGAAATTGTGCTGTAGTAGTCACAATTGTGTGGGATATAAATGTCTAACATACTCCTGGGGTGCTACAACTGTGAATCCAAGAGGTAGGATATTAATTCCAAAGGTTGTAGCCCTGTGAAGCCCCGAATTATGTAAAACATTAGGCTTACTGTGAGAGCGGTATAAGCCGCTACATGGGCGTCCGGGTTCCAAGAGCCCTGCTCACATCACCTAGAAGGAGAAATACAGAAGCGGGTACACATCGGCATGAGCGACATTGCGTCTTCTCCGGGGGAATTATGGGCCAGGTGTAGGTGGCCAAATACCGGTCGGTAACGACCGATTTCGGCCGTTACCGACCGGTATTTGGAGTTTTAGATGTAAGGGGATTAAAATTTACAGAATCGGTAAATTTACCGATTCGGTAAATCTAGATGTAGTTGGCACTGAAACAGTTTTAAACAACAAGTGGAGGAGTACCCCCTGAAAGCGTAACAGAGAGAGGCTCTGTACTTAGAGCTTAAGGCTCATTCGAAGCACAGTGTGCCCAACCTTAGCAGGACAAAGTATGTCCTTTTAGAAGACCCCTCACTCACCAACCTGGTTGGTGACATGCTTCATCATCGGGGTCCCACCCGAAGGCCGAGTGCCAACAGGGTGTGCTTCGACAACTGATTACAGTGGAGCGGGTTTTTTTCTTTTTTATATGTGCAATGACTCTACAAAGCGATAAGTGGTTTAAAACGGGGCCAATGCTACTCACTGCAAGAGTTTATTCCTGAGTGATTGGACCCCCATAAAAGAATGTGACACCTATGCCTAATTAGGAAAACTTCGGTGTCTTAAGACGTGTGGTGTTTAAAAATAGCGACGTGTGCTATGTGATTTTTAAAAATTAGGTCTACATGTTTCAACCTTCTTATGATTGGGGGTTTTCGTCAGGATCAGAAAGGGTGACCTGGGCGGTACGTACACGCTAAGGTACGCCCTGGCCTCGATCACGTGAAAAAAGGGCCCACAAAAATACGGACCTTTGCAAAATATCAATAGTCTTCACCCCAATCTGGAAGAAAAACCTGTGGAGAAAAGGGGGGAATTGGGTTTGGGATCACATACACAAGTGGACAGACATTGTAGTACACTTAACATATATTTTGTTTATAGAAGTGTTCAGCAGAGTTAGCTGATCGCTTTTTGACCCATGCTAGTCGCTAGTATGGCACCCGGACACAACTAAATGCGGTGGGGAGGTGCAATTGATTATTTAGCAGGCTTGTGCATAGGTGGTTCTTTCTCCAGGACTGCTCAGGGAGTTGATCTGGCATGCAGTCTGGGTGATTTTTCATTATTTATCGAGTAGGAAAGGGGGGCGAAATGGCAGTACGATAAGAAATTGTGCCGTAGTAGTCACAATTGTGTGGGATATAAATGTCTAACATACTCCCGGGGCGCTACAACTGTGAATCCAAGAGGTAGGATATTGATTCCGAAGGTTGTAGCTCCGAATTATGTAAAACATTAGGCTTACTGTGAGAGCGGTATATGCCGCAACATGGGCGTCCGGGTTCCAAGTGCCCTGCTCACATCAACTAGAATGAGACATACAGAAGCCGGTACACATCGGCATGAGCGACATTGCGTCTTCTCCGGGGGAATTATGGGCCAGGTGTAGGTGGCCAAATACCGGTCAGTAACGTCCGATTTTGGCCGTTACCGACGGGTATTTGGAGTTTTAGATGTAGGGGGCTTAAATTTTACAGAATCGGTAAATTTACCGATTCGGTAAATCTAGATGTAGGTGGCACTGAAACAGTTTGAAACAACAAGTGGAGGAGTACCCCCTGAAAGCGTAACAGAGAGAGGCTCTGTACTTAGAGCTTAAGGCTCATTCGAAGCACAGTGTGCCCAACCTTAGCAGGACAAAGCATGTCCTTTTAGAAGACCCCTCACTCACCAACTTGGTTAGTGACATGCTTCATCATCGGGGTCCCACCCCGAAGGCCGTGTGCCAACAGGGTGTGCTTCGACACCTGATTACAGTGGAGCGGGTTTTGTTTTCTTTTTTATATGTGCAATGACTCTACAAAGTTATAAGTGGTTTAAAAAGGGGCCAATGCTACTCACTGCAAGAGTTTATTCCTGAGTGATTGGACCCCCATAAAAGAATGTGACACCTATGCCTAATTAGGAAGACTTCGGTGTCTTAAGACGTGTAGTGTTTAAAAATAGCGACGTATGCTATGTGATTTTTAAAAATTAGGTCTACATGTTTCAACCTTCTTATGATTGTGGGTTTTCATCAGGACCAGAAAGGGTGACCTGGTCGGTATGTACACGCTAAGGTACGCCCTGCCCTCGATCACGTGAAAAAAGGGTCCACAAAATGATGGACCTTTGCAAAATATCAATAGTCTTCTCCCCAATCTGGAAGAAAAACCTTTGGAGAAAAGGGGGGAATTGGAGTTGGGATCACATACACAAGTGGACAGACATTGTAGTACACTTAACATATATTTTGTTTATAGAAGTGTTCAGCAGGGTTAGATGATCGCTTTTTGACCTATGCTAGTCGCTAGTATGGCACCCGGACACACCTAAATACGGTGGGAAGGTGCAATTGATTATTTAGCAGGCTTGTGCATAGGTGGTTCCTTCCCCAGGACTGCTCAGGGAGTGGATCTGGCATGCAGTCTGGGTGATTTTTCATTATTTATCGAGGAGGAAAGGGGGGCGAAATGGCATTACGATAAGAAATTGTGCTGTAGTAGTCACAATTGTGTGGGATATAAATGTCTAACATACTCCTGGGGCGCTACAACTGTGAATCCAAGAGGTAGGATATTAATTCCAAAGGTTGTATCCCTGTGAGGCCCCAAATTATGTAAAACATTAGGCTTACTGTGAGAGCGGTATAAGCCGCTACATGGGCGTCCGGGTTCCAAGAGCCCTGCTCACATCACCTAGAAGGAGAAATACAGAAGCGGGTACACATCGGCATGAGCGACATTGCGTCTTCTCCGGGGGAATTATGGGCCAGGTGTAGGTGGCCAAACACCGGTCAGTAACGTCCGATTTCGTCCGTTACCGACCGGTATTTGGAGTTTTAGATGTAGGGGGATTAAATTTTACAGAATCGGTAAATTTACCGATTCGGTAAATCTAGATGTAGGTGGCACTGAAACAGTTTTAAACAACAAGTGGAGGAGTACCCCCTGAAAGCGTAACAGAGAGAGGCTCTGTACTTAGAGCTTAAGGCTCATTCGAAGCACAGTGTGCCCAACCTTAGCAGGACAAAGCATGTCCTTTTAGAAAACACCTCACTCACCAACCTGGTTGGTGACATGCTTCATCATCGGGGTCCCACCCCGAAGGCCGAGTGCCAACAGGGTGTGCTTCGACAACTGATTACAGTGGAGCGGCTTTTTTTCTTTTTTATATGTGCAATGACTCTACAAAGTGATAAGTGGTTTAAAAAGGGGCCAATGCTACTCACTGCAAGAGTTTATTCCTGAGTGATTGGACCCCCATAAAAGAATGTGACACCTATGCCTAATTAGGAAGACTTCGGTGTCTTAAGACGTAAAGTGTTTAAAAATAGCGACGTGTGCTATGTGATTTTTAAAAATTAGATCTACATGTTTTAACCTTCTTATGATTGTGGGTTTTCGTCAGGATCAGAAAGGGTGACTTGGGCGGTACGTACACGCTAAGGTACGCCCTGCCCTTGATCACGTGAAAAATGGGTCCACAAAATTATGGACCTTTGCAAAATATCAATAGTCTTCTCCCCAATCTGGAAGAAAAACCTGTGGAGAAAAGGGGGGAATTGGGGTTGGGATCACATACACAAGTGGACAGACATTGTAGTACACTTAACATATATTTTGTTTATAGAAGTGTTCAGCAGAGTTAGCTGATCGCTTTTTGTCCCATGCTAGTCGCTAGTATGGCACCCGGACACACCTAAATGCGGTGGGGAGGTGCAATTGATTATTTAGCAGGCTTGTGCATAGGTGGTTCTTTCCCCAGGACTGCTCAGGGAGTGGATCTGACATGCAGTCTGGGTGATTTTTCATTATTTATCGAGGAGGAAAGGGGGGCGAAATGGCAGTACGATAAGAAATTGTGCCGTAGTAGTCACAATTGTGTGGGATATAAATGTCTAACATACTCCCGGGGTGCTACAACTGTGAATCCAAGAGGTAGGATATTAATTCCAAAGGTTGTTGCCCCAAATTATGTAAAACATTAGGCTTACTGTGAGAGCAGTATAAGCCGCAACATGGGCGTCCGGGTTCCAAGAGCCCTGCTCACATCACCTACAAGGAGAAATACAGAAGTGGGTACACATCGGCATGAGTGACATTGCGTCTTCTCCGGGGGAATTATGGGCCAGAAGTAGGTGGCCAAATACCGGTCAGTAACGTCCGATTTTGGCCGTTACCCACCGGTATTTGGAGTTTTAGATGTAGGGGGCTTAAATTTTACAGAATCGGTAGATTTACCAATTCGGTAAATCTAGATGTAGTTGGCACTGAAACAGTTTTAAACAACAAGTGGAGAAGTACCCCCTGAAAGCGTAACAGAAAGAGGCTCTGTACTTAGAGCTTAAGGCTCATTTGAAGAACAGTGTGCCCAACCTTAGCAGGACAAAGCATGTCCTTTTAGAAGACCCCTCACTCACCAACTTGGTTGGTGACATGCTTCATCATCGGGGTCCCACCCCGAAGGCCGTGTGCCAACAGTGTATGCTTCGACACCTGATTACAGTGGAGCGGGTTTTTTTCTTTTTTATATGTGCAATGACTCTACAAAGTTATAAGTGGTTTAAAAAGGGGCCTATGCTACTCACAGCAAGAGTTTATTCCTGAGTGATTGGACCCCCATAAAAGAATGTGACACCTATGCCTAATTAGGAAGACTTCGGTGTCTTAAGACGTGTAGTGTTTAAAAATAGCTACGTGTGCTATGTGATTTTTAAGAATTAGGTCTACATGTTTCAACCTTCTTATGATTGTGGGTTTTCGTCAGGACCAGAAAGGGTGACTTGGGCGGTACGTACACGCTAAGGTACGCCCTGCCCTCGATCACGTGAAAAAAGGGTCCACAAAATTATGGACCTTTGCAAAATATCAATAGTCTTCTCCCCAATCTGGAAGAAAAACCTGTGGAGAAAAGGGGGGAATTGGGGTTGGGATCACATACACAAGTGGACAGAGATTGTAGTACACTTATCATATATTTTGTTTATAGAAGTGTTCAGCAGAGTTAGCTGATCGCTTTTTGACCCATGCTAGTCGCTAGTATGGCACCCGGACACAACTAAATGCGGTGGGGAGGTGCAATTGATTATTTAGCATGCTTGTGCATAGGTGGTTCTTTCCCCAGGACTGCTCTGGGAGTTGATCTGGCATGCAGTCTGGGTGATTTTTCATTATTTATCGAGGAGGAAAGGGGGGCGAAATGGCAGTACGATAAGAAATTGTGCCGTAGTAGTCACAATTGTGTTGGATATAAATGTCTAACATACTCCCGGGGCGCTACAACTGTGAATCCAAGAGGTAGGATATTAATTCCAAAGGTTGTAGCCCTGTGAAGCCCCAAATTATGTAAAACATTAGGCTTACTGTGAGAGCGGTATAAGCCGCAACATGGGCGTCTGGGTTCCAAGAGCCCTGCTCACATCACCTAGAAGGAGAAATACAGAAGCGGGTACACATCGGCATGAGCGACATTCCGTCTTCTCCGGGGGAATTTTGGGCCAGGTGTAGGTGGCCAAATACCGGTCAGTAACGTCCGATTTTGGCCGTTACCGACCGGTATTTGGAGTTTTGGATGTAAGGGGATTAAATTTTACAGAATCGGTAAATTTACCGATTCGGTAAATCTAAATGTAGGTGGCACTGAAACAGTTTTAAACAACAAGTGGAGGAGTACCCCTGAAAGTGTAACTGAGAGAGGCTCTGTACTTAGAGCTTAAGGCTCATGCGAAGCACAGTGTGTTCAACCTTAGCAGGACAAAGCATGACCTTTTAGAAGACCCCTCACTCACCAACTTGGTTGGTGACATGCTTCATCATCGGGGTCCCACCCCGAAGGCCGAGTGCCAACAGGGTGTGCTCCGACACCTGATTACAGTGGAGCGGGTTTTTTTCTTTTATATATGTGCAATGACTCTACAAAGTGATGAGTGGTTTAAAAAGGGGCCAATGCTACTCACTGCAAGAGTTTTTTCCTGAGTGATTGGACCCCATAAAAGAATGTGACACCTATGCCTAATTAGGAAGACTTCGGTGTCTTAAGACGTGTAGTGTTTAAAAATAGCGACGTGTGCTATGTGATTTTTAAAAATTAGGTCTACATGTTTCAACCTTCTTATTATTGTGGGTTTTCGTCAGGACCAGAAAGGGTGACCTGGGCGGTATGTACACACTAAGGTACGCCCTGCCCTCGATCACGTGAAAAAAGGGTCCACAAAATGATGGACCTTTGCAAAATATCAATAGTCTTCTACCCAATCTGGAAGAAAAACCTGTGGAGAAAAGGGGGGAATTGGGGTTGGGATCACATACACAAGTGGACAGACATTGTAGTACACTTAACATATATTTTGTTTATAGAAGAAGAATTTTAGCAGGCTTGTGCATAGGTGGTTCTTTCCCCAGGTCTGCTCAGGGAGTGGATCTGGCATGCAGTTTGGGTGATTTTTCATTATTTATCGAGGAGGAAAGGGGGGCGAAATGGCAGTACGATAAGAAATTGTGCCGTAGTAGTCACAATCGTGTGGGATATAAATGTCTAACATAATCCCGGGGCGCTACAACTGTGAATCCAAGAGGTAGGATATTAATTTCAAAGGTTGTAGCCCTGTGAAGCCCCGAATTATGTAAAACATTAGGCTTACTGTGAGAGCGGTATAAGCTGCTACTTTGGCATCTGGGCTCACGTCACCTAGAAGGAGAAGTACAGAAGCGGGTACACATTGGCATGAGCGACGTTGCGTCTTCTCTCGTGTTGTTGCCGAGTCCCGTGCGAACATTGAAGTGCAACTTACTTGTGGCTTCTGCTCATCGGACTGGAAACCTACTTGGTTCCTGTTTGGTACGCCCCGTGGAAGTCCCTAGCTGTCTGAGTCAGCATAGACGTATATCTACATGATCGTACTTCCTGGAAAGGGCAGGGTCGACGGGCCCTAGGTCACATGGGACCGGGAACCAATCACCGCTGAGTCTCCCCTGAACGAGGCTTGGGAGAGGTTGCCACGGTAACCGGGAACTCGGTCGAGTGTCCCAGTTTGTGAGACTTGGTATGCTATCGAGCTCTGATCGCTCAGTGAATGGAGAGAGATAGGCATATTATCGGGCTCTGGTCGCTCAGTGAATGGAGAGAGCGAAGAGCGATAGGCAAGTGTGTCTTTCACTTGTGAATTGCTAGGCTTATTCACAATTTAACCCACGAAGGGAGGGAGAGGGAGAATCTGGATGAGCAGGATGGGAGAGGAGAATCTAAAGGCTCATCCGTCATCAGTCTGTCAAATAAATGTAATTGCAACAAACTGGGTTAGGGGGTATACATTAGAGGGAAATTACTGCCCTTATTGAGTGACATTTACAATAATGTCAGTTAGATATTAGTATATGAAATGTTAATGCATTGATGATATTAATGTACCGAGAAGGCTGCTTTTATCCCATGATTGAGTTCCAGGGAATGTTATCATTTAGACCATTCCTGTGGGTGCCCAGCCTGTACACCCATCTCTGTTCCTTCTCGAATAGGCGCTGGTTTTGATTGTTCACTGCACTAATCTGTTCAATGATTGTCCATTGTATGTCCTCCGGTGTGTGCCCGGCTGTCAGATAGGGGTCTGTGATCTTCGTCATCGACTTCTTGCAGCTAATGGTGCTTCTGTGCTCACCAATTCGCAGTTTTACTTTCCTGTTGGTCATGCCTACGTAGTGTAGGTTACAGGGGCAGGTTATCATATACACCACATTTTTGCTGTTGCAATTTGTGTGTCCTCGGATAGTCCAAGTCTTGCCTGGTTCAAGCTGTAGGGTCTTGGTGTTGGTAGTAAAAGGGCACACACTACAATTGCCACATTTGTAGTGGCCCGTCACTCTTGGAAGGCCCCAGGCGTTCAACACTGATTCTTCTTCTACTGCTTTCTTGATAGGTCTGGTGTTTACTACTGCGTCCTTGATGCTCCTTGCTTTCTTGTAAGAGAACAAAGGTTTTTCCCATTTCATTTTTCCTGAGTTCAGAATGGACCAATGTTTGTTAATTACCCCGGTCACATCGTTGGAGATCGTATTATACGTTGTGACACAGGTGAGAGGGGTATCTTCAGCTGTTTTTCTGTGTTTTCCAGAAGTGCATCCCGGGGTTGGTTGCGGGTGCGTTTCTGGCTTTTTCGCAAGATTTTCTCAGGATAACCCCGGTCCTTGAGTTTGTAAGTGAGGTCACTGGCCTGTTTCTTTTAGTGACATTCTGGCAGATGCATCAAAGTTATGTTTTGCGAGTCCTTAATAGCGAATTTTAAGGAATTTTAAGGAATCGCTATTAAAGATTCGCAAAACGGGATGCATGTAGGAATCGCAATGTTATTAGCGATTCCTACAGATTCCTTATTTGCGATTTGGTAATAGCTAATCGCTAATATGGAATGGCTTTCCCATTCATTCCTATACGGGCCTAAAGGCCCATAGGAATGAATGGGAAAGCCATTCCTTATTAGCGATTAGCTATTACCGAATCGCTAAAGGCCCATAGGAATGAATGGGAAAGCCATTCCTTATTAGCTTATTAGCGATTAGCTATTACCGAATCGCTAATGTTCCGTTATTTCAAGGGTGCCAGGGTGTCCAAAGGACACCCTGTTGCACCCCTGAAATGGACCTGTGCACAAATGTTACACCCATACATGCCCTAGGGGCATGTGTGTGCGCAACATGTAACTTTAAAAAATGCACAAAAGTGAACTTTTCAAAGTTTTAGCAAATTACCACGAAGTTCAACTTCATTTGTATTTGTATTTGTATTTGTATGTTGGATTTATATCACGCCAATCACCTACAGGTCTCTAGGCGCTTGGAAATCGATGGAATTTATACCAATGAAATTTATACCATAACTACATACAACACATGAGGTTAATACAACAGCCTATACTGCACCCAGAGCCTTCCCAAACAACCATATCTGTAAAGATTTTCTGAACCTTAGGAGGTTTACCTCTCTGCGCAGTGCCTCTGGCAGCTTCATGGTAATTTGCTCCCCCTATTAGCGAAATCGCTATTTTTTTGGGTTTCATGCATTGCATTTAAGGAATCTCATTTTGGGATTCCTTAAATGCAAGAGCAATTTAAAGAATCCCTATTTAGAGATTCCTTAAATTGCGATTTCTGCATTTGGGATGATGCATCCCAAATACAACAGTACTGGGAGCAAACGGCCAGATTCTGAGAATCTGCCCGTTTGCTCCCGGTATTTTCTTTGATGCATCTGCCTGATTGTTCACTACAATTTCTACGTATTCGTAAAAATTGTCCGTAGGTGTAACGACCGGATTCTCAGAACAGGCAGCTCACCATCCGTGGCTAACCCAGTTGTCACGTAACGAATAAGGGTGGGCGTAGTTCGCGAAGTAGCGCTACGCGAAGCTACGCGAACTTCACGAAGGACTACGCGAGCTGCGTAGTAGCATGTTCGCACTGTGCAAGAAGTGTTTTCAATGATTGCACAGTGCGGACAAGCATCCGGCACTGTGCAATCATTGACAATGGCATCTTGCACAGTGCGAGCTGTAGTTTTCTGCTGCTCGAGTAGATTATTACTCGAGCTGCAGCTTTCTCAACGCAAACTGGTAGTTTCTCATTGAGAGTGGTCGCGAGCATGCGCAACCACTCACAATGAGAAACCTTACCTCCCCGCTTTGAGAATTTTGCCTGGATGTCATTTTGCTTGCTCGCGGTCGCGAACATGACGTTCAGGACCGCGAACAAGCAAAAAATGAGCTCTGCACTACGCTACGCTGCATTACGCGTGTTCGCACTGTGCTACGTGCAGGTCGCGTAGTGCGAAGTTGCGCAAACTTCGCAAACTCCACAAGCGTAGCGTAGTGCTTCGCCCAGGCCTAGTAACGACACTCTTCTCAGGCCACTATTTACAAGACATCTAGAATACTCACCTGAGAAAGTGAAAAGAAGCTATTTACATGCCTGTATAATCAAACATACCACTAACACCTAATGGATTCCATATCTTATCCTATACTTACCTCATTTTATATTCTTTAACGTCTCCCGACGATATTTTCTATATTTATAGTTCCGTAAGACTGTTTCTATCTTTATAGTCCCGTAAGACTGTATCTTTAACGTCACCCGACGTTCTCTTTAACGTCACCCGACGATATCTTTAACGTCACCCGACGATCTACACTAATAGGGATAACTAATAGGGATACACCTTCGAGAGTTATTTCCCAAATGAAGTTCACACTCTCCCCCAATCAACAGTTACCTTTGCAGAAGGGCATATCCCATCCTTCTGTATGTCAGCACCTGGTTAAAAGGAAAGGTTAATCTCATTCATGAAGACAACATTCAAAGATATTGACCATTAAATCTTTATTCTATAATCAAACATGACAGAATGAGCAAAAGGACAATGAATTAAATTAGTCGCTACCTATAACCTAAAAAGGGGAATAAAGATGAATAGTTAAATGCATTCTACACTAAGCTCAGAACGCCTCACCTTAGACGTGTGTCTTTCCATCCCAGCAGCGGAGCTGATCCCTCTCTCTTTTGTTCTCTTCTATGCGCTTGGGACTCTGCTCTCCCTCTATGGCTCACGATTTCACGTCTGCACCGCTATGCCTCGTCTACGCTGCCATGGTTCCAGAACACTCAAACCCTCTTCTGGTCTTGGTCTCTGCCACTCCTGTATGATGTCACTACAGGACTTTCACTCACTCTCCTTCTTCACTTCAGGATTTCGATTAGCTGATGGTATCAATCTCTATGCACCAGCCTTTAGACCAACTTCTTTGGTCTTCTCCACACATTGCTCTCTCTCTCTACTCTACTCGCTCCTTGATAATATAGAGCTCACTTTCTCTATGGAAAATTCCGGCATCAGGCCGACTCCCACCGAATTCCTGTACCAGTCCCCGGCTCCCTCCGCCTTCCGCAGTGGCCACCTGCGTATTGCGCCCAGAGCCGGGAGGACAAACACATTCCTTCGATAAGGGCCAGTCTTGACCGGTTCCTCTCTAGCGAACACCAGGATGAATTCTAGACATTACCTTTACCCTGCAAGCGCCTCGGCTGTCCGAGGCAGGGATACAAAATGGCTTCACCACCAGTCTAAAAATAGACTAAAATTACCCTGTTGCTACACTCCACTCTGACTAAATGTACTAGCATTGAAAGTCAAAGATAAAATAAAAGGGGAACTCAAACAGAACGCATATCAGTTGAGGAATAATTGGAAACAATACTAAAAGATCTAGCCATAACTCGGGGGCGGAACATTCGGAAAAAAGATGGGATGCATTGAATACAACAACAAATAATAGTCAGAAAACTAAGTACTAGAAAAATGCCCCCCAATATCTGGCGTAAAGAATGAAAATCTGGCAGCCAACTAAAAAGCCAATCGAACCATCCTACATCTAAATGTTCCCTAACCTCTTGTGTCAGCTCATGTAACTTGTTCAGATGAGATCAAATGGATTTAGAATGATCTGATAGATTGAAGCAACATAGGCCCTCAAAATCTGAACAGCCATGGTCATGTTTTAGTAGCAAGTAGTCAAATGCGACCCTGTTTTGTAAAATAGCACGACGCTCGCCTTGAGAGTCTGATAATAAGTCAGATAGAATAGCAGAAGTATTATTTAGGGATTTCACCATCCAGCAAGCAAGTTTGTCTATAGTTTTAGCATTGTAAAGAGACAGTGCAGGAATACCAATAATAGAAGCAGCTAAACTGAGATATTCAGTTTTAGAAAACAAATGTAAAGAAGAATCACAGTCTCTTGAAAGTGGAGGTGCATCACGCACTGTGCGGGATGACGCAGCTTCATGAGAAAAAAACATTAAAAGACTTAAGCGCGTTAAAGCACATGGACCTCCAAAAATGTTTGCAAGAATATAGGACCAGGACACATTACCACAGGAAAAGAGCCATCCAGACGGCAATATTACATGATAATAATGACTAGCAGTCACTATAAGACGTTTACAGCTCATAGAATTGTGGATTGAAATACACGCAGTTGGAGTCCTGGTGATACATAAAATTCTTTCATGAGAGGAAGATGGGCTAGAATGTTCTAAACGTAATTGTGCACATTTGCCTATGTATTTAGGATCACAGGTCATTGTATAGCAAACATCACTTTCAGTGATATTATATGTCGCAACTTGAAAAGTCAATGGGGGTTCCGGTTGACTTAGAACAGTGCAGGAAATGCAATAGTCATATGCAGAAAAATCAGAATGGATAAATGTGGGATAGACTTCAGATACATTGAAGAAATGTATTAGCGAGGCTGTTGAAATCGGTACAGCTACAAGACACGTTGTGAGGAGATCATTAACCGATCTCATAGATGCTAAACAAAAATGTGAAGAATTGGTGATGGCTCTTGATAAATGCGTCAAAAAGTTAGTAGTGATATCCCACGAAGCAATAGAACAATGTGGTCTGTCGTAGATCCGGTCCTGCGCATTCTCTTGACTCTCGTCGCAGCAGACCAAAGGGAGTCCAACGACGACACATCCGACAGCAACAATCCAGGCAATGATCTTCAACAAAAGGATAGGCATTACTCATTCTCGCAGATAACATTTATCAGCTGGGACTACATCCCAGCTTTCCTGCCCTGGCCTCAACACTAATATTGTATTATCAGATCCTGGTGCTATAATTTCGGCCTGTTCAGGGGTATTATTCGGCGATTGCATCCACACTCTAGCTCCAGGATTGTCAGTTGAACCAAATCCACCAGTTCCACGAATTTTAATAGAGTTGGAGCAGCGCCCTTTTGAATAGCACCACTGAAAAACAGGCATAATGACCAATTGAGCGATTCGATCATTTTTCTGAATTGTGATTTCAGAATCGCCACTGTTCAACAGGATGACTTTTATCTCTCCTTGATAATCACTGTCAATTATTCCACCAAGCACCTGGATGCCTTTTAAAGCTAAACCAGATCTCGGGGCAATTAACCCAAAATGTTCTGCTGGTACTTGAACACCAATTCCTGTTTCAATTATCACGATACTGTTAATTTTCAGAACAGTAATTTTCAGAGAATGCAGGTCTAAGCCTGCAGATCCAGGGGTAGCTCTATGTGGAGCCAAAGCTCCGGGAGTGATTTCCCAATATGAAACTGTGCTTTTAACTGAATTCGGTTGAACATCAATGTAAGGAGGAAATAAACGCATTAAAGGAGAATTTGCATACAAATACGGTCTGTTATTTAAAATCATTAAAGCATCTGATAAATGATCTCTCCAGTTCTTTAAGGTACCGTCTGACAGTTTGCATAGCTGGTCTTTTAACAGCCCATTATATCTCTCAATCAGACCCGCGGCCTGTGGGTAATAAGGAATGTGAAATACCCAATCAATATTGTTTTCTGCACAATAATCTTTTACTAGGCGTCCTTTGAAATGGGAGGCATTGTCAGACTGCACCTGAAGTGGAGTACCATAATATAATGTAATCAAACCAATGTTTTCATTTTATTTATTCGGGTTGCTCTCTTGCATGGAAAAGCGATTAAAAAAACACTATAAGTATCAACAACAGTACAGACATACTGGTAATTTTTGCTCATGGGTAAAGGACCGATATAATCGATCTGCCAAATTTGTGCGGGGGATTTACCTCGATGTAGCTGGCCTTTCACTGTTCTAGGGACTTCTCTTCGTCGGGAATGTTGGCATATAGGACATTGAAGTATTGCTGTTTTAATCAAATCAAGAGGAATATGGATGCCTCTATCAGTAGCCCACCTGCTAGTAATTTTCTCTCCAAAATGTCCTACTTTTTGGTGGACCCATTTCGCCAATCCCGCCAAATCTGAATTTTGTCGGTCCACCACTGCCTCAGAAATTTTAGATTTCTCATTTGCAATGTTAATAAATAACTTGTCAAGTGAATCAATAGGCATATGAGCATCAACATGAAACACAGTTACATTACTCTGAGGAAGTAACTCACAAATCTCTTGCCACAGTTCCTTACCCCAAATAGTTTTGTTGTGAACCATCCAATTGTGGGACTGCCATGTAGGTAACCAGACTACTAACCCGTTTCCAGTTGACCATGAATCAGTAAAAATATGACATGTTCCTGGCAATTCTTGTTTTAGAACTTGGTATACAGCATATAATTCTGCAAATTGGCTACTTTGCCCTTCACCAGTAGTGCTCAACAATTTCTGAGTTGTGGGATTGTACGAGACTGCTTTCCAATGTCTCTTCTCTCCTATGTACCTTGCTGAACCATCCGTAAACCATACATGTTTTCTATCCTCCACGGACAGATCATCGAACGGCATACCCCACTTAACAGGAGATTCCTGTACTATAGGTACGGAGAACTCTTTCTTTGTCTCTTCCATCGGCGCCTGCGCCACTTTCTCATGCAACATTGCGACTTCTTTTGGGCCCACACAAGCCCGGTCTTGTATGCACCACTTCCATTTTATGATGCTCACCTCCTGAGGGGCGTGGCTTGGGCGCCGACTGGGATGGCGGCGTGAGCCTACAGCTCCGAGCCTGATCCCGTATTAATCCTGTGATCCCTCACCTCTAAGCCAGCAAAACCCCCGAAATTCTGCCTGCCACGCCGGACTGACCAAAGCATGCTCGGCAGAACGAGCGGCTGGCCCACGGGGGTGCAGGGGGCCGTCGCCGCGACTCTCGGAGCTCCGGGGACAAGGACCCAAGATGGCGGCTACTCGGACGAGTGAAGTCGGATCGGAGGGCAGTGGCGCTCTGTGTCTGGGGTAAGGGGGAGCTGCTGCCTACCGGGACCTGTGGAAAGGGAGCCCGCCCTGAGGAAGCGGCCAGCGACCGACACCGGAGGAAGGCGCGAGGGTTATCTGTGGCGAGACGGCCCTGCGATCGGGGAGCCCATCCCTCCATCGCGGACATTGAAGGCGCTAAGGTGGAGAGGCGGCTCTGCGGCTCGGTGCAGTGGGAGACCGAGGCGGTGCCCGGACGTTGGGAGCCACGGAGAGCTCTGAAACGCCTGAAGGTGAGGCCGACAGGCGAGAGTGGACAGGCGCGGAACCCCGGGGTGCGGCCAACTCCTGGAAGGGCTAGAGAGCTGCGGCGCGAGGAACACCTAGCTCCTGCACCGGACTGGGGTAATCGGCAGCCGTCGAAGTGAGGCAGTGGCTCATAAGCACATAATACAGGACAAACCAGGGTGTCACTGGCGGCCGCGGCGCTGGGAAGCTGGGGGCCTCTGCACTGCATGAAGGGCTGGCTGGAGTGGACGCATTTCAGATCAACTGGGGTCACTGCATTTCTTTACCCCGCCTGGCACCCTACCGCCGAGCTGATAATTGGAGAGCGAACACCTCATACCTACCGAGGATTGGCGAGAGGGTTAGCCCTGTGAAGGACCAGTGTTGAGCCGCGGGGGGCCCTTGTGAACGGACGGAGCCGGGTGACCCGCTCCCGGTGGGAACAGACAGGGGTCGGCCATACTGGACAAACACACGGAACCCCTCAGGCACGTGCAGACTACGATCCAGAATGGGTAGCCACTGCATGACAATCGCAAAGTGAGCGTTCGTGGACCGCGGGTGGCGCCGCTGCCCGACGACTGAGCGATACGCCCACGCAAAACATCGAGAGGCACTACTGGGACATTGCACGGGGAGCTCGGGATGGCAGCCACCGGGGGCGCGGCCGCAGCAGAACGGACGGAGGGCCAGGCAATAAGGACGGATATGGATGGCACTCTTCAAGAGAGCCCGGGCACGTCAGCTCAAGAACGCAGGTTGAATGCACATCTGGACAGCATCTTGGAAGCGATCACAGCGACCAAGGAGTCCCTGAATCAGGACATTGCGCAGGTGGCTACGGGACTGGGCTTGCTGAAAGCGGACCATGCTAAACTTTCTGATAAGGTGAAAGGGAATGAGCAGCTGCTCCAGGAGCTGAAACCAGCGGTGGTCACTGCAGAGCGCAAACTGTCCGACATACTTACTCGACTGGCAACGCTGGAGAAAAGGGCGGAGGATTCCGAAAGCCGCAACCGCCGGAACAACGTAAGGGTAGTGGGCCTTCCGGAAAAAGTTGAGGGGGAAGATGCAGTGGCATATATGGAACACTGGTTCAAGTCAGTAGTTGCCCCGGATGGCCTGTCTCCGTTCTTTTCGATTGAGAGAGCACACAGGGTCCCTGCCCGCCCGCCCATGCAGGGTCGGCCCCCTAGACCGATGGTGATCAGGCTCCTGCACTTCAAAGATCGCGACCTACTGATACAAAGGGCGCGGGCTACAGGACCCTTCCAGGTGGACAATAGCTCGGTAACGGTCTTCCCGGACTACACCCAGGAAGTCCAGTGGAGCAGGGCGTCTTTCCTGGCAGTAAAGAAGGAGCTAAGAGAAGAAGGGATACAGTATTCACTGCTCTTTCCGGCTCGACTGAGAGTGATCCTTGATGGCTCGACCCAATTTTTCCAAACTCCTGATGAAGCGTGGTCCTGGCTGGAGCTATACCGAGCGGGGCTGGACCACCAGAACAGAGGAGGTGGGGAGAAACAGAGGCCGACCCAGGTTCGCAAGTCTCAGCGCATCCGCACACGCAATAAACTTAAGAAAGCGATGAGAGAAGATTTGCTGGCAGCGGACCGTAAGGGGGCGTTAGCGGCCACGGCGATCATCACAGGGTCACAGCAGGAGAAGTTGTCGGTGGACGCGGAATCGGATGACGGAGAGAGAAAATCTGGAGGAGAACTTTCGGAGGTGGACAGCATAGTAGGGCCGAAGGTCACACCACAAACCGCAGATGGTCTGTTTAATGAATAGTGTTGGGGCGCGACATCGGCTCTGTATTGATAAGGACCATTCTTGATGCTTGGCGTATGGCAGGTACTCTGTTGTGACTATTATATGGGATCGGGGCTGGGGGCGCGGGCTGGCGTGCCCCGGGTCGGCGCTGAGACACACCCTTGTTGCCCTTAAGGCTTTCTGTGGTGACTACCACAGGATAGTGAACAGTGCGTGTTGTTGCAGGTTTGGATGGGGGCTACAGTTGTGTTGTTAGGTCCTGTCCTGGGGAGTGGGGTTGGGGATGTTTGCGGGGATGTTTTGGGGGAGCGGTACTGCTGCATTGGTGCAGGGAGAATTGTCCTCCTGTTGAAATGGGGGGGGGATGGATGCGATGGGGTCGTTACCTGACTTAAAGTGCCTCACATGGAATGTTCGTGGGCTCAGGACCATCTCTAAGAGATACAAGGTGCATGCTTATCTGGTGAGGAGGGGCATCCAAATAGCAATGTTGCAGGAAACTCACTTAACCAAACCTGAATGTGGGGCTTTGAAATGAATGAAATGAAATTTATAACGCGCAACTAAGCCCGTAGGCATCAAGGCGCCTGACAAAGAAAATCAAAAAAGGCAGAACCAAAGCTAATGGGCTATGGCAAATAGCCACGTCTTAAGGGCCTTTCTAAAGGCTTGCTTTGAGGGAAGGGTTTTAATATCAGACGGCAGAGAGTTCCACAACCTTGGAGCCAAAGTTGAAAAGGCTCTGCCACCCCACCTAGCTCTACGGACACGGGGGATTGATAGCAAAACTTTATTGGCCGAGCGCAAGGATCTGGAGGGGGTATATGGATTTAACAGATCCCTTAGGCCTCCTGACTTGTTCGTGGCCAGGGCCCCATAGATCAGACAAAGGGACTTAAATGAAATCCTGGCCTCAATTTGAAGCCAATGCAGTGCTTTCCTGGCAGCCGTGGCAGAGGCCCGCCTAGGAAGAGCTAGCACAAACTTCGCGGCGGCATTCTGCACCATTTGGAGTCGCATTATAAGACTCTTGTTAATGCCAAGGTATAAGGCGTTGCAGTAATCTAGTCTTGAGCCTATTAATGCTATTACTATTTACTTTCTGGCTTGAGGGGACAGGAAATGTTTTATCTTCTTCAGGATGTTTATTATACCCAAGCAGGTGGAAATAGTCCTACTTACTTGCTGGCCCAACCCCAAAGAAGGGTCAATCATGACTCCTAAGTTCCTAGCCAAAGCAGTGGGTGTAGGGCACACTCCCAAAGATGAAGGCCACCATTCTGCCGACCAAATGTCCTCCTTACCTCCGAACACCAGAATTTCTGTCTTCTCGCCGTTGAGCTTCAATGAATTGCAAATCATCCATTGAGCCACTGCCTCCATGCAGTGTCTAAAATTAGAGGCAGCTGAGATGGCAGGTTGGGCGAGAGACATCAATATCTGCGTGTTGTCGGCGTAGGAGACTACCTCCATCCCGTAAGATCTAATAAGCCTGGCAAGTGGGGTCACATAGATGTTGAAAAGGGTCGGACTTAATGCCGACCCCTGAGGGACCCCACACTGCACAGGAAGGGATGGAGATAGGAACTCCCCCAGCTTAACTCTCTGTTCCCTCTGGCCGAGGAAGGAGCATAGCAAACTAAGTGCAGGCCCCTCAACCCCTATCTCCCTCAGGCGAGATGTTAACACTGAGGGAGACAGGGTATCAAACGCAGCCGTAAGATCTAGCAGGATAAGGAGAGTGGTCTGGCCCTTATCCACTCTAGTGCGGATGTTATCAAGCACCATGGTAAGGGCCGACTCCGTACTATGCTCTCTCCGAAATCCATGCTGCGAGTGATCTAAAAGGCCAGAGGTTTCCAGGAAGGCAGCAAGATGCTGGTTGAGATGAGTTTCCAACATCTTTGCTGGGGCTGGGAGCAGCGAAATGGGACGGAAGTTTTTGAGAACGCCCGGGTCCAATGTAGGCTTTTTTAACAGTGGTTTGCAGAAGAGATGGCGTGGACAGGTGTTTGGCACTTCATACTCGGCGTTTGCGAGAGGAGTGTTGATATGGGTCAGAGTAGGGGTTCCGTTCCAAGTCACAAGTCAATTTGTGGATCCAGAGGGTAGGTTTGTGGTGGTGGAAGGGAGGCTATATGGCAGGGAGGTGGTCCTATGTAGTGCTTACGCCCCCAATGTTGATCAGGCCAGATATTTTGATACTCTCACGGGCTCACTAGCCCACTTCCTGACAGGCCCCATCATAATAGGGGGGGATTTTAATTCCATTATGGATGTTGCATGGGATAGATCGCACCCGCCGTTGGCCGACTCCCCTGTACGTAGACTGGCAGCACACAGGAAGAATTGGCAGGAGAGGTGAGGCCTGGTAGACGTGTGGAGGGTGCAGCATCCCAATGTTAGAGATTACTCCTTTTTCTCGGCACTGCACACACTACATGTTAGAATTGATTCCATCCTATGTAGTGGCCCCCTGGCTGCCATGGTATCGCACACTGAATATCTGGCTAGGACCATCTAGACCACAATCCCTTATTGATAGCGATTCGATGGCAGATGGCGAGGTCAGCGGTCCCGACGTGGAGGCTGAGGCCGACTACCCTTGAGGACTCAGTATTTAGCGACAGGATCCAACAGGGCATGGCGCTTTATTTCGAAAAGAACGAAGAGTCGGCCACCACGAGGTCGGTGGAGTGGGATGCAATGAAAGTGGTGGTGAGAGGGGCCTGTATGAGCAGCTTTTCGAATGTGAGGACGACTGTCTTGGCGGACCTGGAGAAGGCGGAATGTGTGCTGCGAGAGCTTGAGCGGCGCAGGCCTGAGAGACCGGACCTGCAGGATCATTTGTTGGATGCGAAAGAACTGGTGGCAAAAGAGATGGAGCGATTGAGATGCTATGATTATAAACTGTATCTTACTAAGGTGCACGCGGAGAGGGATAAAGTGGGCACAATGCTTGCGAAGCTTGCTAACCCGGAACCTAGAGGCAGCCCGATCATGGGTATCAGAACTGAATCGGGGGAGGTGGTTCACTCACAGACGGCAATACTGACGCGATTTCAGGTGTACTATACGAGCCTCTACGATACGCAGATGGAGGCAGAGCAGGCCGCAATCAGAGACTTCTTAGACTCGGTGCAGCTCCCGGTGTTAGAAGCAGAAACAGCAAAGACATTAGGCGGACCAATCACTCTAGAGGAGATACGGGGGGCGATCAAACAGATGGCCAGGAACAAGACACCGGGGGTGGACGGCCTCCCGATTGAATTCTACATGAGATTTGCTGATGAGTTGGCGCCCAGGCTGCTGACGGTGTACTCGGAAGCTGTGACCCTGGGTCGCCTCCCAAGCTCTATGAGGGAGGCACTAGTGGTGCCACTGCTGAAGCCCGGTAGAGATGAACTAGATGTGACGTCATATAGACCCCTCTCCATGTTGACGGTAGACTACAAAATCTTGAGTCGTATCCTGGCCACCAGGTTGTTACCTCATATGACCTCGTTGGTGCACGACGATCAGGCGGGGTTTATCCCTACCAGGAACACGGCTCATAATACCCGCCGGCTGCTCCGCATCTTGCACGACGCCTTAGGTTCGGATCAGGCCTCGGCTGTACTGTCGGTAGACATTGAGAAGGCCTTCGACAGCCTTGAGTGGTGCTACCTGGACGAGGTACTAGTGAAATTCGGACTAGGAGGAGGCTTTGGGCGGTGGACCAGGGTTCTATATTCTGCTGCCACTGCTAGAGTGAGATTGGGGTCGCTAGTATCACCCGCGTATCCGGTACGCAGAGGGACAAGGCAGGGATGTTCGTTATCGCCCCTCCTGTTCGCTCTTGCGATGGAACCACTGGTGGCGCAGGCTAGAACGGGGGCCTCCTTTAACGGTGTCAGATATAACGAAGATACCCATCATATCTCGTTATATGCGGATGACTTGTTGCTGTATTTGGAGGACACAGGTGAGGCTCTTGAGGGAGCCATGGAAATGCTCTCATCCTTTGGCAGACTGTCTGGACTTAGGGTGAACCGGGCTAAAACGTGTGTTTTCCCGTTATGAACGGATGTGCAATATCCCCCTCTGGCAGTGGACGTGGTCTGGGAAAACACGTGCTTCACGTACCTGGGAGTCAGGATCTACCATGATGCCGGGAGTCTCCTATAGGGTAACATAGGCCGATGCATAAGGGGACTGCGGGGATGTATGTCCTTCTGGGCCTCTCTCCCTTTATTGGTGCAGGGCCGAGTGGCATTATTAAAAATGGTGGCCCTGCCGAGACTGCTATACTATTTTAGAACCTTACCCGTCAGCGGATCTTTAAAGATCTGAGGTCAATGATCATTGACTTCCTTTGGGGACATGGCAGACGCAGGGTGGCGCTGCACAATTTGACCAGACCCAAACTCGCGGGAGGGATGGCAGTGCCCGACTTCGAATTATATTACCTGGCGGCCCAGCTCCAGGTCCTGAAACAGAACGTTGCACGGGAATTCAGAGGCCCGGATCAGGCTCGGTGAAGGGGCATCCAGAGGCACATCCTGTCCTATATAATCATGCAACAGAAACTGGACATAAGAGAGCTCACCATGGAGGAGAAAACCCTCCGGCTATGTTGGCACAGGAGCCTGAAGAGGGCTCAGATCACAAGACCTTATGCCCTGGAGATCCCCCTAGGGATGTTGACGGCGTTGCCACACGGGGGGTACTGGTCTCCGCTATTGGAATGGGAAGCGCTGGGCCTCCAAGTGGTTGGAGATCTGTTTGTGGAAGGGCACCTGGCCCCGTTCGGGGTGCTGCAGGAACAATTCGGGCTCCCGGATGGGGGTTATCGTTTACACACAGCTATCTCTGCGGCGATGCAAAAACACTGGAAGGTGGGTTTGACGGAGCCGGAAACGACCATGGCATGCCAATATGTGGTGATGGCGGCGGGCACGATCAAGGCGGTTACTTGTCTCCACTCGCGGATGCTGAATGAGGGGCTAGCACCGCTTACGACGCTGAAGGCCAAGTGGGAGGACAGCATTTGCAAGCCTATTCCGGACACGGTCTGGGGCCACATACTGGAGCGCACATGGAAGGGTAGTAGGAATGCCAGGTTTCAGCAGGTGCATTTTTTCATACTGCATAGAGCCTACTTGACGCCAGGGAAACTCAGGTGGCATTTTAGGGTGCAGGAGGCGGCATGCCTGAGGTGCAGTGCACCCGGGGTTGAGCTAGATCATATGCTGTGGAGCTGCCCGAGGTTGGGTACATACTGGCCGGAGGTGGGTGAGCTTCTGAACGCGATCACGGATAGGGAGGTGGAGTTTGACATGGCGGCTTGCCTGCTACTTTGGTTTCCCCACACGGCAAGGACGAAAATTACAAGCAAGTTTATCGATCTAGCGCTTATGCTGGCCCAGAGAGAGATAACATGGCGCTGGAAGTCCAAGGAGGGCCCTTCTATTAGGAGATGGACAAACGAGCTGTTGAAATGGTCTAGGTGTGAAAGTGCGCTGAGAATGCGACAAGCCACCAGTACGGGTAATGAGAAGAGCCTGGAGATGGCCAGAGCTTGGGAGATGATTGTGTAGGCGCTGTACGACTACTTGACGGAGGATGAGGATGAGAGGCTTCTTGCGCATGGACTTCCATGAAACCAGGGGTGTGTAGATGTATTCCCTATCAATAGCGAACCATTTTATCCGGAACCCACAGTTATAACCCGCATCAGTTGCAGCAGGGGGGAGGGAGGGGTTTAGGGGAGTTGTTATAATCACCCAGATAGGAATGGCCCAAACACCGACAACAAGTAAAGCAGATAGTACCCGAGGGAGGAGGTTGCGGGCACGCTGCAGGGACCCTCAGGAGTAGCCGTTTGGTAGGGCCACCAGGTGGCCACTCGGGGAGTTATTAGCGGAGACCGACTACATAGACCCAGTGGGCCTGAGAGGTGCCGGCAAGGGAAGTACGTTCCTGTCTAGGAGTGACAGGGGAAGGGAGGGGGAGTTGTTGAGGGGCAAAAAGCAGATACTACAATAGGCTGATGACCGTCATCTATTCTGTAACACTCAAGACGATCTGGTATAGGTACTTGTTGCTGTGCCGCCCAGCCTCCGGGATGTGGGCTGTGTACAACCTGGAGAATGCATAACGCTTTATACTGGGGTGGTGAGGATGGTCGTATTGTATCGATAATTGTGTTGATAATTCTGCAATAAAAACAAATTTAAAAAAAAATAAAAAAATGATGCTCACCTCCTGAGCATGACCAATTCTATGAGTTTTCGGCGAACTCAAAACCCACTGCATTATTGGAATTTCTGGTCTCAAAATCACATCATGTCCTAATGTTAACTGCTCGGTATCCACCAGAGCCCAATATCATGCAAGCAACTGTTTCTCAAAAGGTGTATAACGCTCGCCAGCGTGAGGTAACTTTTTAGTCCAAAAACCTAGAGGCACTTTAGTCTTACCTTGCTTTTGCCATAGACTCCAATTTGCAAACATATCTTGTACAGATACATTCAGAGCCACATCACCATCACGCACTGGCCACAAATCCAAAGCATGCTGAATCGCTTCTTTCGCCAAATCAAACGCATCTTGTTGTGCTCTGTTCCATTCAAACGCATTCTTTTTACGTGTGACTTTGTACAATGGGGCCAGAATCTGACTCAAATGTGGAATATGTTGGTGCCAAAAGCCAAACAAGCCAATGAATCTTTGGGCTTCTTTTCTTTTTCTAGGAACTCCAAATTCTGCAATTTTCTGTTTTACTTGTGGAATCACTTCACGATTCCCTTCATGCCAATGAATACCTAAAAATTTTACATGTTGTGCTGGACCCTGCAATTTATCAGGATTGATTTCCCAGCCTTTGCTTTGTAAATGTGCAACAATTCGTTCTAACTGTATTCGCACCTGATCTTGTGTCTCGCCTTGGATTAGTATATCATCAATGTAATGACACACCTGAATTTTCGGATCTACTGTCACCTCATCTAAATGTTGTGCTACTATTCTGTGACAAATTGTCGGACTGTGTACATAGCCCTGGGGAAGACTTCTAAACGTCATTTGATGGCCATTTCATGTAAAACTGAATTGTTCTTGACATTCGGGAGCAATTGGACTGGAAAAGAAAGCATTAGCAATGTCAATGGATGCATACCAGGTGCCTGAATGTTTCTGAATTCTTTCAATTAAGGTAATAACATCAGGGACTGCAACAGTCATAGAAGGGGTATGTTTGTTCAATTCTCGATAATCAACAGTCATGCGCCAAGAATTATCACTTTTGCGCACCGGCCAAACGGGATTGTTCCAGGCCGAAGTAATAGGAATTACCACTCCTGCGTCCATCAGATCTTGAATGGTAGCACTGATTTCATCGTGCCCATCGGGAATACAATATTGTTTCATTGAAACCACCTTCGTGGCTTGGGGAATTTTAATCAGAGGCATTTTTAAGCTTCCGACTCTCACGGGATTTGTTGATGTATAATGCTTATGTCCAAATTTATAACATCCGTCATCTAAATGCAATGTCATGCCTTTCAAAATGTCAATTCCAATTATATATTCATCAAAGGGTACCACCAATACATGATACTCTTTTCGGGGATTTTTACCTATTCTCATTTCAAGTTTAGTTTGTACTGCGGGGGTTTCTTTACCACCTAAGCCAGTAATTATGTAACCCTGTCCTTTAAACTTTTTAGGATTTCCGGAAATTAGAGTGGCTTCCGCTCCAGTATCCACCAATGCTCGGGCCCTCTGTATATTTCGATGTCTCCAATAAATCTCAATGTCTACATAAGGCCTGTAATCTCTATGAGCCCAATTTTTAACTGGAGCTTGACCTACTTCCTAGTCTCGTTTACTGTGTTCTGTCGCCCAAGACAAATCAGGGTAAAGACTCTCATATCGTTTGGGTAATGTCACCTCTCGTTCATACCCTTTCTCTTCAAGAAAAGGGTTTTTGTCATTTGAAAAAGATTGTGATCTCCGTTCAAGAGATCGTGATCTTTTGTCTCTCAAACTCACTTCTGGGGATCGATCTCTCTCTCTCCCATCTCTGCGTGAAGACTGATCTCTTCTCTCCTCTCTATCTCTCTCTCGCTCCCTTCTGGAATGGGACGAGTCATCTCGTGTCCTACTCCACTCTCTCTCTCCCCCTCTCTCTCTGCCTCCCTCTCGACGCGGCATAGCATCATCACCACTACCATCAGAATGGGCAACATCATTGTCTTGTTAACGGACCTTTCTAGCTCCTTCCTTCCTGTCCAGGCCAATAGCCCAAAGAACATTATTCAGTAAATCATGAATGTCATCAGCTTTCACACCATCCTTCAAAAGAGCTTGAAACATATCACGTCTAGAAAATTTGAAATCATTAGTGCGACCCTCCGGTCGAGACTGTCGTTCAGGTTTATTCCACTCACCCAACTCACCAAGTTTACGCACAGCCTCAATCACTTCAGCCAAAGTATTACCAGTCTGATTAATTAACAAGGTCATCATCACTTGTTTATACGCAGGAGGAGAAGAACGAATTATTCTGTTTCAAACAGACGTATTGAGAAAACCATCCATCAACCTGTTTGCAGTACCCAGAAAGATTGCAGTTTTCATAACCTCCTCCTTTAATCGCTGAGAAGCATCTCTCAAAGTGTACCACAGCTTCTCATTAATAGGCCAATCAGATTAAGTAGGGTATTTGTGATTACAACCTTGCACGGCTAACTGCAACAAATTAGTCTTATCATCACTATTGTAATTACGAAAAGATTCCTGAACCGTAGGATCAGAACTCAAAGTACAAAATTTCACAGCATCGCCTTTATCCAACGAGATACCAGAAGCACCTAAATCAAACAGGCGAACCATCCAAGTAAGTAAAGACTCACCCGACTTCTGCCGGAAATGTTCTAAAATGTAATTTAATTCCTGTTGAGTATAATCCTCCAAACTGTCAAGAGGAATGCCCTGGGGAGCATTAGGATTGCCTTGTAATTTACGTCTATAAATCGGTTGAGCAGAAATCTCAGTACGGTCTTCAGAATTACAATGACGTCTAGTGCGAGACGGCGCACGCGCAGCATTCTCTTCAGCCGAAGAAAATTAATCAGAAGAATTCCAAATATTACTGTCCCATTAGTCAGGGTTCCAATCGAGCCCTGCCTTCGCAACAACCATACGCACTTTCCTGGTGTTAACTCTACCACATCTGTGACGATACTTTTATTTAGCGATGCGCACAGCAGCCCTTTCGGCCACAGCCTGATACGTTTCCAACTTATCAGCAAGCAATTTATTCTGACTTAGTAAAAGAGTAACATCATTTTGAATTTGAATAACTTGTTCTTCAAAGGATTTATTCTCCCGCTGTAACCTGGAACATCGCTCATGTACAATCCTGTACGCATTCAATAAAATCCAACCTCTATGTCCCAATATGGGAAGCTCTTCGCCTTTCGCCACCGGAACTTTCTGCAAGCACGCAACCACTTTAGCCGGCTCAGCATCCTCCAAACATGAATTCCAGTTCTCACTCAAACCAGTAGAATTAGCCCATTCATGAGCAAGCGCTTCATAAGCAGTCGACCCCCAACCCGGAATTTCCAAAGGCAATTGAAAGGTCGATTTCGTTCTTTTCAAAAACATTGTACAATCTCAAGAGACACACAACAAGAAACAAGAAATATACAATCAACAAAACAGATATTCAAAAACCTTTCACGGCGAGGACCAACGGACCCTCAGACAGAATCACGGAGGAATACCCGCACCCTTCAATCGAAAATGGTTCGTCGACGCTAAGTGTAACGACCGGATTCTCAGAACAGGCAGCTCACCATCCGTGGCTAACCCAGTCGTCACATAACGACACTCTTCTCAGGCCACTATTTACAAGACATCTAGAATACTCACCTGAGAAAGTGAAAAGAAGCTATTTACATGCCTGTATAATCAAACATACCACTAACACCTAATGGATTCCATATCTTATCCTATACTTACCTCATTTTATATTCTTTAACGTCTCCCGATGATATTTTCTATATTTATAGTCCCGTAAGACTGTTTCTATCTTTATAGTCCCGTAAGACTGTATCTTTAACGTCACCCGACGATCTCTTTAACGTCTCCCGACGATATCTTTAACGTCACCCGACGATCTACACTAATAGGGATAACTAATAGGGATACACCTTCGAGAGTTATTTCCCAAATGAAGTTCACACTCTCAGTTACCTTTGCAGAAGGGCATATATCATCCTTCTGTATGTCAGCACCTGGTTAAAAGGAAAGGTTAATCTCATTCATGAAGACAACATTCAAAGATATTGATCATTAAATCTTTATTCTATAATCAAACATGACAGAATGAGCAAAAGGCAAATTAATTAAATTAGTCGCTACCTATAACCTAAAAAGGGGAATAAAGATGAATAGTTAAATGCATTCTACACTAAGCTCAGAACGCCTCACCTTAGACGTGTGTCTTTCCATCTCAGCAGCGGAGCTGATCCCTCTCTCTCTTGTTCTCTTCTATGCGCTTGGGACTCTGCTCTCCCTCTATGGCTCACGATTACACGTCTGCACCGCTATGCCTCGTCTACGCTGCCATGGTTCCAGAACACTCTAAACCTCTTCTGGTCTTGGTCTCTGCCACTCCTGCATGATGTCACCACAGGACTTTCACTCACTCTCCTTCTTCACTTCAGGATTTCGATTAGCTGATGGTATCAATCTCTATGCACCAGCCTTTAGACCAACTTCTTCGGTCTTCTCCACACGTTGCTCTCTCTCTCTACTCTACTCTACTCGCTCCTTGATAATATAGAGCTCACTTTCTCTATGGAAAATTCCGGCATCAGGCCGACTCCCACCGAATTCCTGTACCAGTCCACGGCTCCCTCCGCCTTCCGCAGTGGCCACCTGCGTTTTGCATCCAGAGCCGGGAGGACAAACACATTCCTTCGATAAGGGCCAGTCTCTCTAGCAAACAACAGGATGAATTCTAAACATTACCTTTACCCTGCAAGCGCCTCGGCTGTCCGAGGCAGGGAAACAAAATAGCTTCTCTCTAGCTTTCGGGCCTGTAGTCCCGAGAAAACGGAAAAAGGCGCTAAACCCTGTCAAAGCACATAGTTAAGCCCTATAAATGAATGCAAATGCAATTAGGACTGAAATGGTAGTAAATTATAGTCACCACCAGTCTAAAAATAGACAAAAATTACCCTGTTGCTACAGTAGGGTGAGTTCTCACGTAACGGTCTCGGGTGGAAGCTTTCAAATCGCAACAGGTTGTTTTTTGCTGTTGGTTTGTAGTGTGTCATTGTTCTGAAAACTCCATTCCCTTCTTGATTACAAGATCTAGAAACACCATGGTGCTCTGATCTTTGACATACGTGAATTTGAGGTTGTCATCACATGTGTTTAACCAATTGAAGAAAGAGATCAGCAAATCCTCTGGTCCCTTCCAAATGGCCAACACATCGTCAATGTATCGCTTCCATAGTAGGATGTTTGAGCTGTAGGGATTCCTGTCACTGAGTATGAACTTTTCTTCGAAGTCGTGGACGTAGAGTCCTGCCACGCTTGGGGCAAAAGTACTCCCCATCGAAGTACCCCCAGTTTGGAGGTATATTGTTCCTTCGAATTCAAAAAAGTTTATTTTGAGGGCCAGTCTTGCACACTCTAGTATAAATTGCCTGGGAGTCCTCGAGGTCCATTCCTCTTTCTCAAGAGCATTTTTTAGTACTTCCAAAGTCGCATCTTGGGGAATGCTCGTGTATAGGCTCTCAATGTCAAAACTCACCAGGATGGTGTTTTCTTCCATGGTGAGATCATTCAGTAGTTGTAACAGGCTCTTCGTGTCCTGAAGGTAAGTGCTGGTCTTTTGTACCAATTTTTTTAAAAAGACATCGCAAATGGGGAAAGAGGTTCTAAAAGTGAACCTAGACCAGAAACTATCGGTCTCCCAGGTGGTGGAGTCTTATTCTTGTGTATCTTCGGGAGTGTGTAGAAGTAAGGCACTCTCCCTTCACTGTTGCACAAAAAATTGGCCTCTTGTTTAGAGATGTACCCTTCAGCTTCCCCATGTTCCACTAGCGATTTGATCTTGCTACGTAGATCTTCCGTGGGATCTGTAGATAGTATGCGATAGTTTGTCTCATCAGACAGTAGTCTCTGGCATTCAGTTTGATAGGCCGATTTGTCTTGCACAACCACCCCCCCCACCTTTATCCGCCAATTTTATTATGATGGTATCACAGTCTCTTAGTTGATCCAGGGCGATCCTTTCCTTTCTCGTCAGATTCATAAGTTTTTTTTAGGGGTTAATGTCTCAACTTCATTAAAAACCGCTTGCTCGAAGGTGGTTACCTCTACTGGGATCGTGTGTGGAGGTGGCATGAAAGTTGACTTAGTTCGTAGACCAGTTTCGTTTGGGTCCTCATCTGAGGCTATGTCATTCCTTTTATCAAAAAATGCTTTTAGTTTGAGTTTTCTGAAAAAGGAGAAAAGCTCACAATGAAACTTAAATTTGTCCAAGTTTGCACTTTGTACAAACCCGAGTCCTTTTTTCAGAACTCGGTCTTCATCCTCAGAAAAGGATCTTGTGGATAAATTGGTAACTAGGTCCTTCGGTTGCTGGGTCCTGCTTGTGGAGTCTTGGTCCATGGTTGACCTGTACTCGGGTCTTCCGCTCCCCAGTGTACCTGGTTGCCCTGGTTGCTGTTTTTCCGTCTGCCCCTTCCCCTTCCGCCCCTGGCTAAAAAAGGCGGTCTATATGTATTTGGTGGGTAGAAAGGCTGTTGAAATGGCGGTTGCCATCCATACATTGGGAAGTTCTGGGGATGGTTATAAGGACCTGGATAGCCTTGCATTGGCATTGGATTGAAGGATGGCCAGTTGCCTTGCATCCTTCCACGTCCTCGCCCTCTTTGTTTTGTGCTTCCAGTGCTTGAGTTACTGCTCGCATTGGACGCATTGCTCGAGGCATTGCTTGAGGCGTCCGAGTTGTCATCGGGTTTGGACTGGGGGACGTATTCAGGATCCGAGTAGGGGTAAGCTTTTACCATAGAGAATCTCTTCAGATCCTTCTGAAACTTTTGCACTTTCTGCTGCGTCAGATTGTCCTTATAGTCATTAATTTCTCTATTCAGTAAGTAAGTAAATTTTTTTATTGCACAATAATTTAAAATCATTGCAATGTGCACATACAGAAAATGACAGTTAAAGTAAAAAAAGAGGTATTCCCGTCTGTTAAAAAAGATCAGTAACGTTAATGGATTGGATAAAAGGAAGGTAAAGCTGACAAGCCAAGGAAATGTCACTTAGGAGGGTTCAAATTCAGGCTTGCTCGGATGATAGTCGAGGAATAATGCACCCACACCTGCTGACCACGCACGCAACCTAGGCTTCATCCTAGACTCCTCCCTCTCAATGACCAGACAAGTCAACGCCGTCACCTCATCTTGCTTCAACATCCTACGCATGCTTAAAAAAATCTTCCGCTGGATCCCCACTGAAACAAGAAAAACGGTCACCCACGCACTGTTGACCAGCCGACTGGACTACGGAAACACACTCTACGCAGGAACCACTGCCAAACTCCAGAAAAAACTCCAACGCATCCAAAACGCCTCCGCCAGACTTATACTGGACCTCCCCCGCCGAGCTCACATCTCCGAACACCTAAAAGACCTCCACTGGCTTCCCGTCAACAAGAGAATAACGTTCCGCCTCCTTACCCACGCACACAAAGCTCTCTACGACCTTGGACCCGACTGCCTCAACACACGCCTGTCCTTTTACACCCCCCCGCCAACTACGATCATCCACACATGCCCTCGCCGCAATCCCACGCATCCATAAATCCACCATGGGTGGAAGATCCTTCTCCTACTTAGCGGCCAAAACCTGGAACTCTCTCCCCACCCATCTCCGCCTTACCCAGAACCACCTCACCTTCAGAAAAGAACTAAAAACTTGGATATTCGACAAATAAACTTCCCCTTCCCCAAGCGCCTTGAGACCCTCTGGGTATATAGGGCACTATACAAATGCCAAACTTGAAAACTTGAACTTGAGTCCCCCCTCAAACATTCCTCAAGCGCTTCTTGACAAGTCCTGATGCCGAGAGAAAGCCAAATTGGTCTCAGCCAAAATATTCTTTGCGCCCGGAGGTGATGGCAAATGCACAGAATGTGGATTAGGCTTTCCTTCCCTGGCTACAGAAACGGCACTGAGAGGAGGATTCTTTCTTGTATCCTTGGCCAAACTTATATGCCTTCAACGGAATTAAGCCAAAACTGAATCTCATTAATTGATGTTTAATATATGGCTTTATTGCTGATGCGAGATAAGATGGTAATATTTTCGGGGCATATAGTTTGGCAGCCCAGGAGCCGTGAAAAAGCTGGAGAACCTGTTGCATATCTGATTAATTTGATAGAATTTTGGCTTGCTTGGTTAAAAGCTTCGATTTCATTTCATCGGGCAGGGAAGAGGACCATATATCCCCCGCTTCAAGGGAATTGAGGCAAAATGACAAATACTTATTCCATGATGTAGTTGGGTTGCTAAGCAGGAGCCAAATGCAGTTCTGCCGCGTATGGGAGTTAGCTTGTTTCGCTTTCAGACAGTATGAGATGAATCTTGCTCCCATAATCCAGCGCATAGAGAATAAGGAAAATTCTTTCCGGATTTGGGCATGGGAAGTCGAATTTGGCAGTCGAAAGACCCGGCGATAGCATGAAGATTGTGCTCTATCTAGCCAGTTGTTCATTTTGTCTTTGAAGATTATTGCGCCAAAGGAGATTGTAGGCAAGAATTTTGCATTTATTAGTTTTATCAAAGGGACAAAATCTTGGGAATGCAGAGCGCTCTTCGTTCTCATAAATGCCCCCTCTAAGCTGCGAGCCACTGCCTGCATCTCTGTTGTATGCACCGAACTAGTCCCTTTATGGTCAATCCAGACACCCAGATATTTGTATGCAGCGACAGTCTCCAGTGGTTTCTCTTCTATAAACCACGTGGTCTTTTTTTCATTCGCAGGTGAAATTGCCATCGTTTTGGTTTTACTAACATTTATCTCTAGCATATTGTTTTTGCAATACTGGGAGAGGGAATTGAGCAGTCTTTGGAGGCCCACCTGGGTTTGATCTAGGAGAATGGTGTTGTCTGCGTATTGCAGAATTTGGATTTTATTTTGGCCGATTCCTGGGGGGAAGGCTCTTGATCGGGACAGCCATTCAGGTAGGTCGGTAAGATACAGATTGAAAAGTAGTGGTGCAAGGGTGCATCCTTGTTTTAGGCCTTTATTTGTAAAGATTTTATTAGAGGTAGACCATTTCGATGTTACTCTGACTTTTACCCAGGTATCCGTTTGTAGGGCTATTAATGCGTTTAATAGAGCCCGTGAGATTCCCCATCTTGACAGTTTTTTCCACAATTTAAGTCGACTAACGCTGTCGAAGGCTTTGCGAAAATCGATGAATCCCATGTACATTGATTTTCCTTTTGCCGCTAGGGTTATTTCCATCAGATGGGCTCTGGAAATCAAGTTGTCCTCAATGTGGCAGCCTTTTCGGAAGCCAGTTTGGTTAAAAGGGATTACGTTTTTCGTTTCCACCCATTTTGTAAGTTCTTTTAAAAGTACGCTTGCGTAGGCTTTCCCATCCACATCAAGCAGGGCTATCATTCGATAGTTATCGGAATTGGAGCGCGAGCCTTTTTTATGGAAAGGTACAAGGAGTGATCCTTGCCAAGATGGGGGGATTGCGTGTCCCAATATTGCATCCTTGAAGAGAGGGGTCAGTATCGCGGCCCATTTTTGTGCGGAGGCTTTAAGTACTTGCATGTGGATCCCGTTGGGTCCGGGGTCACCGCTGGGGCGCATTTTCTTTATGACTCCTACTATTTCTTCTGTTGTTATCTTGATGGTGGAGGTTGTGCCATCCTCAGTGGTAAGCTGATCAGGTGAGAGTTGTATATTACAGCTGATGTGTACGGTGCTGTGTATAATATTTTAACGTAAATCTCCCAGTCAGCAGGGGAGATATTAGCTGCAGTGGGTGGTTTAGTGGCTTTGGTTGCCTCGTTTATCCAATTCCAAAATTTCCTTTGGTCCTTGGTTTTGATTATCTCAAAGACTGACGCCCAACAGAACTCTTCTTCCTGTCTTTTTAAGGCGAATCTGGCCTTTCTATAGTCTTTTCTGGCAGCAGATATGTCACTCCTCAGGGATTTATATTCACTTTTGTAGCTCGCTTGGACTCTTTGCAACTTATTTAATTTGCTCTTAGTGGAAATTATAAGTTGTTTTTGCTCTAGCAAGGTAGTTGGGACCGGAAGGTCCTTCGGGGGCTATTTGTTAGTTTTGATGCTAATTGATCTCTAAATTCGCTAAATCTTGCCTCCCAGGAGAATCCTGCCTGGTAATCAGTGCCATCCAGACACTGTTCAGAGAGAAGATTGTCGACTTCCGCTTCTATTGCTTCACGATTCCATTCAGACCCTCTTAATTTTCTTACATTCTGGAGGATTGATTCCTTTCCAATCAGGGGAATTGTCGGGCGATGTTGCTGGCTAAGGGCAATCTTGCATACTAGAATAGCATGATCGCTATCTGGAGATGGTATTATCGAGAACTGGTGTGCCAGATGGAATGCAGTGAAAGATATCCATATATAATCTAGAGTCGCCATACGAGATGAAGATGTATGGGTATATGCAGCTGGTTGATCGGAGGCTAACCTTCCGTTAAGAATGCGTAGGCCTGATTGGTTTAATTTTGTTGCTAATTTTATTCCATTGGCTTCCTTCCGTTGGTATTGGGACTTTCTCTCCGGGATTGCCCACTCTTCATTTAGTGATGATAATTGAGAGGATTGGGTGGGGTTAATATCCATTAGGTTGGAGTTGAAGTCGCCCGTTATCAGCCACAGATCATTTGGGAATAAAGCTTCAAGATTATTTATTATAGGGAGCAAGTTGCTTAAAGCGGTCTCCCGACGAGTTTTTACGGGATGTAAGTAGACACAACCAAGTAAGATTTTTTGCTTTATTTTCCCCTTAACATGACTCTTAGTCTCAATGCTGAGGAAAATGTACATGAAAAACAGAGGGGGGTTGTGCCATATTAAGCACTGGGTAGGACACAATACTATTGTAAGTAATAATTGAGAACCCAGTCGCTTTTTAGTTCTGACACTTTTTTATTTTGAGCAGATTTTTTGTACACCACCGTATTTAATCAGTGGGTGTTATAATTGATTTTTTTCAATGTACAAGTAGCGTCACTTGTATGGATTATTCTGATTGTCTGGGGATTTGCCTTGTCATACACAAGTGGGTATATCCTATGTACAATACTTACATTAAACACCATAAACAAACACTTATGTTACAAATATACAAAAACATTTAAACTATACAATTCTCACAATGTACATTTACATGAGGGAAATGTGAGCTGTACCCTACTAACACTTATGTTACAAATATACAAAAACATTTAAACTATACAATTCTCACAATGTACATTCTGGCTAGCAAGTCGTTCTATTTTATCTGTCAGTGCGGGTCTTCGATTGGAATAGTTACTATTCGTTCAACACAGAAGCAGGCAGGAAGATATTGGAAACCTGGAACAACCCCTCAGCTATACGCGAGAAAACTAAAAAAGAATACAAAAAAACGCCGCCAATAGTGCACGAGCAGTGGCCAGCCTGCGGGCTGAAATCTGAAACCCTGCCGTTTTTGCACCAAATGAAGTGTGGTCAAAGAATAAAGAAAAATAGAATTCCAATCGAAGACCCGCACTGACAGATAAAATAGAACGACTTGCTAGCCAGAAGCGCTTTCACAGACAGACAGACGAACTGCCTTCTGCGAAAAGGTACCCACCTAACCAACGCCCTGAAGAAGAGCCTGACGAGTTAATACACAGGCTTGGAAACGCGTCGGCGTTCTTTGGTTCACCGGAATAAATGAACTTTAATTAGCGCAAAGTCTTTTGAACATTACGCTGCAAGCTATGGTGAAAAACTAACAGTTGCAAATTTTACCTTAGTGCTACTAGACCTCAAACATATAAAGGTGTCATGATGAAGGTCTAGTGTTGAAACTAGTTAGTAGGGTACAGCTCACATTTCCCTCATGTAAATGTACATTGTGAGAATTGTATAGTTTAAATGTTTTTATATATTTGTAACATAAGTGTTTGTTTATGGTGTTTAATGTAAGTATTGTACATAGGATATACCCACTTGTGTATGACAAGGCAAATCCCCAGACAATCAGAATAATCCACACAAGTGACGCAACTTGTACATTGAAAAAAATCAATTATAACACCCACTGATTAAATACGGTGGTGTACAAAAAATCTGCTCAAAATAAAAAAGTGGCAGAACTAAAAAGTGACTGAGGAAAATGTAGTCGCCTTTGCCATTATACAGTGTCTCTAATTTAGCGACCAATGTATTCTTTACGGCAATCAGCACACCTCCAGATGCGTGGCCACCTGCTGTAGATGGAGTGGCAAATGATTCGGCTACGGTAAAATCTTCCCAGATGGTGTTCTCCAGGGCCCAGGTCTCTTGGATGGCGAAGATATCGTTTAACTTCCGGAGGTTCGTGGATAAACGGCCTATTTTCTCTTTTGTTAGGCCCCGGATGTTCCAGGAGCAAATATTTAAGCAGCAGGCTGTGTCAAACTTTGGTTCATTTTCGAGCTGAATTGTCTGTACACTACCCTAAAGCCTTGGAAAGCCAGGACCAGTCTTGGGATTTGTTTGATTTAAGTACACATTTACGTGGTCCGCCTGCTGTTGTAGCTGTTACTTGGAGCGGAGTATCAATCCAGGGGGCTGTTTTTGATTCCTGTGCTCTATGGCCACGTGACATCGGGGGAAGCTGTTGTTTGTTCCCTTCCAGACTTAAGTCAGGGCTAATGTTGTTGGTCAGTAGGGGTTCAGGGGTGTTTTTCAGAAAGGACGGATAATTAATGGTGGTATAAAGGCTAGCTTGAATGCCCCATTCGCTCAGTTGCTTTGCGTTCTTAGAAAAGGTTGCAGCCAGTTCTGAGTTAAGAAGAGTTACCAAGGATGACTCATTTTTCTGGCCCATAACAGGATCTATAAAGGACACTGTTTCAATGTCCGCTGAGTTGACACTTTCTAAGCCTGGAAGATGCTGGCATAGCTTTAAAAGATTTCCCCTGTTTAAGATGTCCCATCGACCCTGGGATTCATATTCCGGGTATAGTAGTACTTTTTTGCACTGTAGCTGTGTAGGGCGAGCCTCATGGTTATTGCTATTGACTTTATGCAGTTGTGTCCCGGTCGGGCTACATGTTAAACGATCTGTTTTGGGCTTTTCATTGCCTAGATGACCTGGATTATCTTGAGTAGTTAGCTTTAGAGTCGTGCAGCAGTTGTTTATTGACACATTGCTCGTAACTAGTTCCTGGGTAGGGAGTGTATTGTTGTCTAGTCGAGCATCTTCTAATTTTTCGTCTATTCTTGGTAATACATCTTCTGTGATGGAAGCTCTTTTTATTTGTCTTAGATCTTCAATAGTCGATATGCTTTTTCCGTTGGTTGCTACGGAAGGGCTTTTGGTCACCAGTTTATTAGACTTGTCATTTTGGATGGGATGGTAAATACAAGATTTGTTGTTGTTACTGCTATTTATGGAAACTTTATCCTCCTTTGATTTTTCAAGCTCCTCTGCCTGATTTGTAATATGGGCACTCTTCTTTGTTCCAAGCCATTGCAGTAATACATTACTCTTTTTTTTGCTTTGTTAATTTCTTCAATTTTTTCTTGTTCTTTCTGGACATTGTGGGTCCTTCTTTCAGAGTTTGTTTAGTATCGATTAAAGGCATAGGAGAACTTGTTGTGGTAGGTGGCTGATCGAGCTGGGTATTTATTGTAATAATAGGTCGTTGTTGAACCAGTATCAAGTTATTATAATTATCGCTTGAGTTGACTGGATTGATGAGATTTAATTTTGGTGTTCGAGAGGTTTCTTGGGTTTGAGGTTGGGTCGGAGAATTTGTTTTCTGTGGTGTACTTTGAGACTTTATCCTTAGATCTTCTATTAAAGTGGACATTATTTCAGGCAGGGACTCGAGTTTTTTTATTAGAGGTTCACAGGTGCAGTTGGTCTGAGTATGATTTGGATACAGGATTATATTTGCGGGCAGTTCCTGACTTAAGTGTGCTGCGGAGGTGAAATTTTGGCCCGCATTATTTTGGGCTCTTCGTATCAGTGCATTTAGATGTTCACATTCAGAGTCTATACACATTATAGAGTCTGCTAGTAGTTGAAGAATAGCTATTTGTGTCTCCAATTTGTCGGCATGCATATGGGCAGCGTTAGCCATGGAGTGCAATGCTTGATTGGTGGCTACGAGAAGCATTTCTCTATCCAACTCATCCAGTTTCTTTTTATAGCCAGAGATTGTGGTTTTTATGTGGTCCTCCGCTATTTGAATCTCCACTTGAATTTTCTCGGAAGTCTCATGGCAGTCTTTAGTCTGAGGACTATCCCATCATGTGTGCAGTGCCACGCTATGGATTCAGAAAAGGGGGCGGTGGGGGGGGGGGGGGAGTGGTGATGGACAGAGTATCTGAATTAAACAGAACACTCATACCCAGTCAACAGATCAGGGCTTGATCCATCACCATTTTTTAGCTCACTGCACCATCCCAGCTCAGAACCTGGCTACATGCAAATTAGTCTGTCCCTGGCCCAGTGCATCATGGGAACAGGGCAGACCAAACTACCAAGCCAATTCTTATACTGGGAAGGAAACAAGCTTCCGGGGACCGGTTTCTAGCATTACAGCCGTCTTCGGCCCGGCTTGCTTGAATCCTGATGGTGCAATGAGCAAGGGACTCACATCTGAGTATACCCTTCCACGCTTATGGTGGACAAAACGATTCAGAAAAGGGGGTGGTGATGGACAGAGTATCTGAATTAAACAGAACACTCATACCCAGTCAACAGATCAGGGCATGATCCATCACCGTTTTTTAGCTCGCTGCACCATCCCAGCTCAGAACCTGGCTACATGCAAATTAGTCTGTCCGTGGCCCAGTGCATCATGGGAACAGGGCAGACCAAACTACCCAGCCAATTCTTATACTGGGAAGGAAACAAGCTTCCGGAGACTGGTTTCTGGCATTACAGCCGTCTTCGGCCCGGCTTGCTTGAATCCTGATGGTGCAATGAGCAAGGGACTCACATCTGAGTATACCCTTCCACGCTTATGGTGGACAAAACGATTCAGAAAAGGGGGTGGTGATGGACAGAGTATCTGAATTAAACAGAGCACTCATACCCAGTCAATAGATCAGGGCTTGATCCATCACCATTTTTTAGCTCACTGCACCATCCCAGCTCAGAACCTGGCTACATGCAAATTAGTCTGTCCCTGGCCCAGTGCATCATGGGAACAGGGCAGACCAAACTACCAAGCCAATTCTTATACTGGGAAGGAAACAAGCTTCCGGGGACCGGTTTCTGGCATTACAGCCGTCTTCGGCCCGGCTTGCTTGAATCCTGATGGTGCAATGAGCAAGGGACTCACATCTGAGTATACCCTTCCACGCTTATGGTGGACAAAACGATTCAGAAAAGGGGGTGGTGATGGACAGAGTATCTGAATTAAACAGAACACTCATACCCAGTCAATAGATCAGGGCTTGATCCATCACCGTTTTTTAGCTCACTGCACCATCCCAGCTCAGAACCTGGCTACATGCAAATTAGTCTGTCCCTGGCCCAGTGCATCATGGGAGCAGGGCAGACCAAACTACCAAGCCAATTCTTATACTGGGAAGGAAACAAGCTTCCGGGGACCGGTTTCTGGCATTACAGCCGTCTTCGGCTCGGCTTGCTTGAATCCTGATGGAGCAATGAGCAAGGGACTCACATCTGAGTATACCCTTCCACGCTTATGGTGGAAGGGTATACACAGAAAAGGGGGTGATGATGGACAGAGTATCTGAATTAAACAGAACACTCATACCCAGTCAACAGATCAGGGCTATTGAAGCCCAGTCCTTTCGGAAGGTAGCATCCTCCAGGAAGATGCTGGGTGCATTCGTTACCAATAAACCTTTGGGAGCCATGTTGTTGGTGAGATATTGTTTTAAAATAGTGCCATGCAGGATGGTTCCGATTCTGTTCCGTTTAAGCTCTGTCAGATTCTCCCATTCAGTTGTTAGTGAAATGCTCTGTGCTATATTTGCATCCGCGAATACAGACAGATTGCCCATTATTTCCTCTACCTCCTCCGAGGTATAGGAGAGACCTTGGTTCTCGCTCATGGTTGCGGATAGTGCCAGGAAAGGAAGTGTAATAACTATGTGTAACTCTCGCAGCTCTGCGCTGCCTAATGTATTCCGAAACAATAAGAGAGTAAGGGTATTTAATCAGTCTGTGAGGTGGGAACTCCTGGTCCCCTACTATAATATTAAACAACAAGTGGAGGAGTACCCCCTGAAAGCGTAACAGAGAGAGGCTCTGTACTTAGAGCTTAAGGCTCATTTGAAGCACAGTGTGCCCAACCTTAGCAGGACAAAGCATGTCCTTTTAGAAGACCCCTCACTCACCAACCTGGTTGGTGACATGCTTCATCATCGGGGTCCCACCCCGAAGGCCGAGTGCCAACAGGGTGTGCTTCGACACCTGATTACAGTGGAGCGGGTTTTTTTCTTTTTTATATGTGCAATGACTCTACAAAGTGATAATTGGTTTAAAAAGGGGCCAATGCTACTCACTGCAAGAGTTTATTCCTGAGTGATTGGACCTCCATGAAAGAATGTGACACCTTTGCCTAATTAGGAAATCTTCGGTGTCTTAAGACGTGCAGTGTTTAAAAATAGCGACGTTTGCTATGTGATTTTTAAAAATTAGGTCTACATGTTTCAACCTTCTTATGATTGTGGGTTTTCGTCAGGACCAGAAAGGGTGACCTGGGCGGTACGTACACGCTAAGGTACGCCCTGCCCTCGATCACGTGAAAAAGGGGTCCACAAAATTATGGACCTTTGCAAAATATCAATAGTCTTCTCCCCAATCTGGAAGAAAACCCTGTGAAGAAAAGGGGGGAATTGGGGTTGGGATCACATACACAAGTGGACAGACATTGTAGTACACTTAACATATATTTTGTTTATAGAAGTGTTCAGCAGAGTTAGCTGATCGCTTTTTGACCCATGCTAGTCGCTAGTATGGCACCCGGACACACCTAAATACGGTGGGGAGGTGCAATTGATTATTTAACAGGCTTGTGCATAGGTGGTTCTTTCCACAGGACTGCTCAGGGAGTGGATCTGGCATGCAGTCTGAGTGATTTTTCATTATTTATCGAGGAGGAAAGGGGGGCGAAATGGCAGTACGATAAGAAATTGTGCCGTAGTAGTCACAATTGTGTGGGATATAAATGTCTAACATACTCCCGGGGCGCTACAACTGTGAATTCAAGAGGTAGGATATTAATTCCAAAGGTTGTAGCCCTGTGAAGCCCTGAATTATGTCAAACATTAGGCTTACTGTGAGAGCGGTATAAGCCGCTACATGGGCGTCCGGGTTCCAAGAGCCCTGCTCACGTCACCTAGGAGGAGAAATACAGATGCGGGTACACTTCGGCATGAGCGACGTTGCGTCTTCTCCGGGGGAATTATGGGCCAGGTGTAGGTGGCCAAATACTGGTCGGTAACGTCCGATTTCGGCTGTTACCGACCGGTATTTGGGGTTTTAGATGTAGGGGGCTTAAATTTTACAGAATAGGTAAATTTACCGATTTGGTAAATCTAGATGTAGGTGGCACTGAAACAGTGCCACAGACCCTTAAGAATTCGCTATTTACCACAAAATAATATTTCGTGGTAAATAACGAATTCCAGTGTACATGCACATCTGTGCATGTACACCTGTGCCATGTGACACACATACACATACATGCCCATGTGGCACACATACATACCCTTAGGGCATGAAGAACAAACCAGAATCAGGGGTGCAACAGGGTGTCAAAGTGACAAGCCTGTCCCCCTTGTCAATTCGGTAATTTTACTGATTCAGTATTTACCGATTCGGTAATTGACATTGATTCCTATGGGCCTCAAGGCCCATAGGAATCAATGGAAATTACTGAATCGGTAAATACCGATTCGGTAATTACCGAATCATACCGATTTGGTAAGAATTACCAATTTTTTTCCTACATCTCATTTACTGAATCTAGAATACCGAATCGGTAAAATTCGGTATTCTAGAGTCGGTAAATGAGATTTACCAACATCGGGCCCTATGTTGGTTTCTGTGCACTTCAGTTTAGAAGATGTAAGCAAACAGTCTGATCTTGCTTGACTTTGAAAATGTGAGTGCTTGAATATGTAACCCCAACTATTGGGGAATGCATTTTCCAAGAGCAATGTATCAACTTATAGTTAGGAATTACAACCTCTAAAGCCTCGTGCATGTGAGTTCTTCGCTGTAGGGTTCTTTCATTTTCTTAAGATCTATATTTCTTTTAATGTTAAATTAAGGTCTCCACCAGCTATTATAATCATTTTGTATTTTTATGTATTTTGACAAACTTACACTGAGCATAATACCAACAGTAAATCCTCTTCATGTATTTGAATTTATGCAACAATTCAAGACAATTCTGAGCAAAAACTTGTTTACCTTAGTGTTTTTCATTGAGAACGAAGTAGGATTCACAAAGTATGCCTGTAAATATAATCAATAGTTCCTTACGTAGCATATATTATCACAAACAATCAAAATTATTGCTCCAAAGCCCGTAGAATGAGGTATGCATTCTGGTATTACTATGTCTGATGTGTTGTGGTCCATGTGTACCTTTAGGTAGTGATTATACCCCCAGTACCTTCTGCTCCAGCTTCGAGTGAATTCCTAATATTATCTTTCACCAAATATGAGTCAACCTCATATGTCTTTGGGCCTTGAACTGAAAGCTTGCAACGTGGCAAATGTCTCTAATCTGTTGTTGCACGTGGCTAGGTCCTTTAGTCAGTTATCCGTGTTAGAAACTGTTGTGATGTAAGTTAGTGAAATGTAATTCTGTGATTATTGTCCCTGCTGCCGTCCCATTACTGTGTATGTCATCGCCGTTCTAGAGGCATATTATGATGTGATTGAGAATTCTTACAGGGTGGGAGACATCTGGGAAGGGGCAAGAGGAGGCAGTCTGCTCTCCGTGTACTTTTGTGGCCTTTATTATTTTATTTATTGTGTAAACGTTTTTATAAAGGTAGTTGCAATTCACCAGTAAAATACAAGACAGAAGTTCCACGCAGAGACACAATGCAGAGTAGCAAGGTACAGTCCAACATAGGCATATCAATTACAGTGAGCAGCATAACGCACTGGCCATCTCCACGGCCGCCGCGGTCACAGGGCCGGCGGGGAGCGCAGATGAGGCAGCTCTGCTAGGGGGGGGGAGCAGGAAAGGAGATAGGCGACCAGGGGGTCCCAAATATCGACAGGTCGAGATCTAGCAGGAAACAGGTCCCAAAATTCAGAAAGTAGCATCTGACAGCGGGAGGCATCTTCCAACCAATTCGTCACCGCAGGGGCAGGCCCAACACATGGCCACCCTGTGCCTGGCCAATACCTGGCCAGGCTGATTCTGGAACAGGTACCCTTAAAACAAGGAATCAATAATCATCAAAAATTATTACAACGAGAACTGTTCTGGATCAAATATCTAAACACTGTGACACCAATAGGTCTCAATGGCAAGTATGATTTAGCATGTTTTCTGTAAGGATCATAATGAACAATAAGAGATGTACCCTATAACCAAGTCCTGATGTATAGAAGAGAGGTAGTAGCAACTTATAACCAAACTTTTTAGTACCATGAAATGTACGCAATAATTCAAATGAGAAATGCATGTATAAGATACCTATAAGTGTAACATGAGCAGTGAAGTAACACCTCACATTATTCAATTGGTCACAACTAACACACAGAACAATAGTTCCAACATACCTTTTTCAAATGAGGTGGTCTCGTTACCCACCAACTTACTACTCGCATAACAGCGACAATAATATTCAATTATACAACATCTGAAAGAACACCAAGCCATACACTGCATCAGTCTAGGAGATAGACTAATTGAAGTCAGAGTGCTTTATTATGATGAGCTTGGCTAAACATCAACAGAGCGAGCTCCGCCCCTAAGAGTCAGGTACCAAACGTATAAGTAGTAACATTTACAAATGTTTCTGTTTTGCGGAGGTCAACGTCATGCAGGATAACTGGAATTCGGAGTTGTGTATTAAAAAGTAATAACGCTGAACACAGAGCGAATTCCGCCCCTAATAGTTGGCTACCAAACGTATGAGTCGCAACATTTATAATGGTTCGGTTTTTTGGTGGTCAGAGTCGTGGTGGTGAACTGGAATTCAAACTTGAATAACGTGATAAACACCCTAATATGAAAGGAAGCTCGAATGCCAATCATTAACACATAGACATCGATTGTTAGTATGGGATTCATTTGTTTTAATATGAATTACACCTTCACAAGATGGCGCATTCTTAAACCGAGTGTAGAACGGCAATAGCCAGAAGTCCGTTTTTTGTTATTAGTTCAGCGGAGGTAACCTGGCGTTTGACGGAGTTGTTTTAAACCCGGAAACAGAGACCACATCATGGTCAACCAGATTGCGGTTCTTTAGAAAACGGCCGGAGGTTTTCATCATAGGTACGTTTGACAGCCGAGTGATTGTTTAGTTTTGTGGCGGTATAAAGATATTGGCAGTTATAAGTAATGAAGGGTGATTTATTTATACTTATGTATCTTGACGTTGTAGATACGCGCTGATAACGGAAGACAAGGTAAACACGGCTGGGTACCGTGATTTATTTTATTTTAACCTGGTAGTCACGTTATTGCTAAGTTTGTTTTGGCGGCTAAGAGCGAGTGGTGGCAATGTGAAACGCAGGGTGATTTACTAACACCTATGCATCTTGCTATTGTAGATAGGAGTCGATAACGCAAGACAAGGTAAACACGGCTTGGTACCGTGATTCATTTCAATTTTTATAAAAGATGAATTAGGCATTAAGACACAATTGTGGTTTATCTATTACAGACTCTCGAGGCACAACAGTATAAGGTATGTTGCCTAATCAGTGGCAAATATAAGACACGTACTAAATAAGAGAAAGGTATTAAGACATTCTCTGTTTATTATTTCAGAAGCACGTGAGACTATAGTTAAAGGTATGTAGGGAATTATGAGGTTGGCATGTTAAAATTCATCAGACAGATTGTAATATGGATAATCACAGAAGAGTTTGTGTTTTCATTCTGAACAGAAGTAGATTGATCAGATTGAAGTTCAGCCATTACACGGCACACACCTACTACAATAAGGTATGCATTTTGTACAGTTACATACATAGAGAACCCCCGCAATTAAATGACAACACACTTACACCATGTTTTTTTACTTTCCTTTTCGCAGACACAGCCCCTGATGAAGGCACACACGAGTGCCGAAATGCATTGGGCTCAACTAAAAATTGTGAATTAAATGTATTATACTATATGTGCCAAGAAAAAATGTTAATAAGCATGACTAATATGAAAATGTACTAAAGAAAACGTTAGTCAGCATATTGTCTTGCAAATGTTTTATAACCAATACAAAGTTTATATGAGGAAAAAAATATAAGTATGAGTTAAAAAAGAATAAAATATCATTTGAACGGTATGAGACATACTTGTGGTTTAAATATAGTTTAAAAGAAAAAGAAAACAAAGGTGCAAGAGCACTAAGTGAACATTGCGCGATTGGGTGGATACCCATTTCCACCATAACAAACTTTAGGACCAGGACTGACAACCCTTTACAATCGCGGCACCATTAACAAAAATTGTTAAATTCAGTTAAACAACGGAGTGCTCCTACAAACCCCATAAACTTGGCCAATACCAAGAGCATCGAAATCAGATGGCGCGAAGCATCAGAGCAAGATTTGACGAAGCCGAGAAGGCAGAGAAGGGGGTCAGGACGAACAGCTGTACCCATAATTTCAGAGATAGTGGAGCAGACCTCCAACCAGAACACCTGCACCCTAGGACAGAGCCAGGCCAGATGGGCGAAATCTGCAGCAGGTGCGGAACATCGCACACAGGAGTCCTCGGGAGTAAGCCCAAGGCGATGAAGATGCAATGGAGTGCGATAAAACCTGTGCAGACACTTGGAATGGACCAAACGGAGCCGGTAGTTTGGGGAATGTTTTGTAGTTTGGTTACAGCAATAAAGCCAGTCGGCATCCGAGATATCCATGCCAAGATCTGCACTCCACGCCTCCCACGCCCGAGTGGAGGATATGGGAAGTGATAGCAGGGCAAAAGCATATAATCTGGTGACAAGCTTGAGTGGGGATGCGGAAGTATATACAAAATCCAGGGCCGGGAAAGTGGGTGGGGGTTGCGGAAAGGTCGGGTGTAATTTCCGGCAAGTGGCACGCAGCTGGTAATATAGGAGTGTATCCATCAAGGATGAGGACTCTGGAAGTGAGTAAAAGGAATTTTCAGGATACAGATCTGCTACAGTCCTCAAGCCCCACAGCGCCGCATGCTAAGACATTCTAGAAGACTGAAGGGGCGGAAAATCCGGGTGGTCAGTAATGGGCATGGCATTGGCAGATAAAAAAGAAAGACCAGCGAGACGGCGCAGAAATGACCACGCCCAGCGCAGCGTCTCTACTGTATTCACCTCCGTCCAGGGGCGCACTGAAGGGGCAAACAATGCCGTAGATAGAGGCCAGGGGGAAGCAACATCCAATTCCACCACAACGTGAGGCTGGTAGGGGGTGGGATGCAGCCAAAAATGAAGAAAACTGGTCTGAGCGCAAGGTGCGTATAGTCGAAAGTCTGGCGCACCCAGCCCACCAGCCGACATAGGCAGGGTTAGGATGTCATAGGCAATCCTGGGTTGCTGCCCCACCCAAACGACTAGAGAAGGTAGCCTACGAAAAAAATAAGCAGTAAGGGGGATAGGTATGTTGGAGAAGAGGTAGAGGAATTTGAGGAGGATCACCATCTTGGCTATGGCTATGCGGCCAGCAGGGGACAACAGCAATCAGCTCCACAGAGGGATCTTAGACTCAAACCAGTCTACAGCACGGCCAAAATTGGACTTCGTCCGGGTTCCTGCTCAGCCAAATGCCCAAATAACTTGTCGGGCCAGACACCCACTCAAAAGGAAAATCGGGCACAAACGGGAGAGTGGCATCTGTCAGGGGGAAGAGCACGGACTTACTCCAGTTGACCTGAATGCCAGAGAGCCCGCAAAATCAAATAACCTCCCACACCAGGGTACTGAGATTTTCCTGGGGATGGCGACGGTAAGAATAACGTCGTCCGCATACATGGAGACTAGGAGGGAGCGGGACGAAAAGCCGATACCCCTTTGAGTGTGGTGCTGCCGTAGCCGGGCGGCTAGGGGTTCCATGGCAATGGCAAAAAGCATGGGTGACAATAGGCACCTATGCCTTGTTCCACAAGCAATGCTGATGGGGTCCGATTCCTGGCCATTTATGCGAAGCCGGGCGGTTGGGGTTGGTATGTAAGATCTTAATATTCCAGTGGGCACTGAAACCCATACGCGATAGCATATGAAAAAGGAAGGGCCACTCCAGCATATCAAACGCATTTGTGGTATAGAGCAGAGCAGCCACGGCCGGAAGGTCAGGATTAATTTGATGCAGGACAGAAAAGATGGTTCGGAGATTATGGGAGGTTGCCCTCCCGGGGATGAAGTCAGATTGGTCGGGGAAGGCAATGGTGGGCATTAACAAAAGGAGGCGAGAGACAATCAGTTTGGCGAAGATTTTATTGTCCATATTAATAAGGGAGAGGGGGCGGTAGGAATCACACCGGTCGGCAGGTCTATCGGGTTTGAGGAGCAGGGTCAGCGAGGCCTCGCAGAGAGATGGCGGGAGCGTGCTTGTGTCAAAGGACTCGTTAAACATGGCAGCCAGATATGGGACCAGGATGGAGGCAAACGTTTTATAAAAGGAGACAGGAAGGCCGTCCAGGCCCGATGCTTTGGAGCTTGGTAGGCCGCTAATGGCCGCCAGTATTTCCTCCTTTGAGAAAGGTTCGTCGAGGAATTTGCGGTGGTAATCCACGAGCCAGACGAGGGCGATGACTCTAAATACTGGTCAAAATCATCCGAGGAAGGAAGGGGGCCAGCAGAGTACAGTCTGGAATAGAAGGCAAGGAAGCGGGATGTGATGTCTTCTGAGGACATGGTGCGAACTGGTCCCCCATCACTGAGGGCCGTAATGTAGGAAGCAGCGCGCGGCGGGCGCAGTAGGTTGGCACGGGTGCGCCCCGAGCGGTCCCCCTCTCTGAAGCGGCGGGCCCAGCCCCTCTTCCCTAGGAAGGACAGCTCGTGGCCGGCCTCATCCGAAAAGTCTGAATGTTTTTGAGGCAATAGCGCCAACGTGTTGGGGCCAGTGCCGTTCGAGAGGGTGGCGTCCAGGTTCCGGATCTCCCCCTCCAACTTAGCGAGTGCGGATCGGATAGAACGGAGAACACCCGCCTGCTTGGGGATGCATTCTCCCCGAATGAATACTTTAAAACCCTCCCAAATGGTAGAGGCAGAGTCAACGGAGCCCGCGTTGAGCTCAAAGTAGTTAGTTATGGTGGTGTGGATTTCGTCACAAAATACAGAGTCCCTAAGGGCATTAGGAGAAAGATGCCAGGTGAAGGCCCGTCGCTGAGAATTAGGAGGTCGGATGAGAAGCTGGACAGGCACGTGATTAGAGAGAGTCCGGGCCATATGGGTAGGTTCAATAGTCCAGGACAGGGCAATCCGGCGAGGTGATCCAGAGGTCAATTCTCGACCAACAGCCTCTCGCACCCGTGTCGCAAGTGCCCTCCTGGGCGTCAGGGCGGAGATGACGCCAAACGTCAAAGAGCGAATTGTAAGTCAAAATAGAGGAAAGAGCAGTGGCAGTACGTGGGTGAGACCGGTAAGAGCCTGATCGGTCCAGTGTAGCGGAGAGGGTAACATTAAAATCCCCACCCCAGATCACGGCCGCTGGGCCACAGGAGGAAATCAGATGCCAGACGTGATGGAAGAACTCCGGGTCATCAGAGTTCGGGCCATACACCGCGGCAACGGTGACAGGCTGAGCGAGCAATAAACCATGTAAGATAACATATCTGCCCTCCAGGTCGATAAGGGCACGAGAGGTCTGCCAAGGGAAGCCACGGCGCAACATGACCGAGACTCCTCTAGCATAAGACGAATAAGTGGAGGGGTGGGATTCCAACAGTAACGCGCGCGGAGCCTGGAAACCGAGCCGGGAAGTAAGTGTGTCTCCTGTAAAAAACAAATGTCCACGCTATGGCGCTGTAGATGGGCGTGTGTCAAACAAGCCTTGCAGTGATCATTCAAGCCACGGACATTCTATGTCCAACAGGTTAAATTAGCCATGGGAAGGGAGACAGGGGGCAGCGTTATGAAGGTCGAACAGCAGGGGACATAGTCGTGTCCAACACTTGGTGGCGATAAGGGGAGCGAATGGCCTATAGGGGAGTGCAAGTGTGGAGGCAGCCCAAGGAAGTGAAGCCCACCCCAGGGGGTCGCCAGCATGCAAAGGAGATGAAGGGGACAGAAGGAGCCGCAAGCGGGCCAGTGTGATGCAAATGACAACCTGTAAAATGAAAACAGCCAAGGCGATGAGCCTAATACATGACATAGAAAAAGGCAACTTACATCAATATCAGAAAGACAAAAGCTCGAGCATAGCACAGCATCTACAATGGAACATGCAGTGTCAAAATGAAGCAACGGAACAGCAGCAAAACAAAACCACCACCTCGCCAGAGGAACAGAACCACTCACCCACCCCCCAATATCCGCAGACGAATTTCTGCGCAGAGCACACTGAACAGAAAACTCCAAAGTACCCATCCCCCCCTACCCACTCCAATGCCCAATCAGGCTTAGAGCACCCCCCACCCCACCCAAGGGACCCAGAACTTGAAAGGGGCGACCAAACAACACAAGCGGGAATAATCCCAAGTAGGGCATGGCAGGACTCGGCGGACACCCCTGCGGAGGAGCAGGGTGGCCAAGCTCTGGTGAGTGGCAGCATCGTGAAAAAGAAACAAATAAAGCAAAGTGTCGTAACTACACAACAATCAGAGAAATGAACAATGACAAATACCAGCTTAAAAAGAAAAGAGTGGGAGAAAATCGCAATCACTTTCTTTCAAGGAGCGAAAATCATGGTCCCCGCAGACAGAGAGGGGGGAAAAGCCATGCGTGCAAGGAAATCGTGGCCAATATCAAATCACAAAGGAAACACAATAGTGCACAGTCAAACTGATCAATCATTGTCACTCAGGTGGTTGGCAGCTTCAAGCAAGGATCCGGAGGGAGATGTTCTGGATTCCTTATCCAGTCGTTTGACGAAAGCGAGCGCCTCCCGTGGATTGGGGAAGACAAGCGTCTTGGAGCCCTGGCAGACCCTCAGTTTCGTCGGATAGGCCAGGGAGTAGGAGACCTCGTGTTTCTGAAGGATCCGCTTGGCAGGCAAGAACTCCCTCCTGGCGGCCTTTACAGTCATGGTATAATCGGGGTAAAATGAGATGGTATTGCCCTGATGCTTGATGGTGCCCCTTTCCCGTGCAGCCCGAAGGATGGCGTCGCGATCACGAAAGTTCAAGATCTTCACCACTATGGGACGGGGGGGGGCATACCAGGGCGAGGTCGAGGGCCAAGGGACCGGTGGGCCCGCTCCACATCGAAGAAAGGTGAGAGCACATCCCCAAAAAGCTCCCAGATGAGATTCCCAACAAAGTCCTCCATCTTGGATATGTTGGTGGACTCCGTAAGGCCCGTAAGGCGGAGGTTGCTCCGGCAGGATCGAGCCTCCAAGTCCTTGTTTATCTTGCGAATGACGGCAAGGATCTTGTCCATTTGGAGCAGCTTCTGCCTGTCCTGGGTAGCCGTATCCTCAGCATCAGAAAACCTAGTCTCGACGTGGAGGAGTCTATTGTCGTGGGAGTCGACCCGGGTCTTCACAGAGTTGAGGCCTCCGATTTCACCTCCAACATGATCGCCTTAAGGTCATCGTCTCGGCTAGGGAGAGTGTCCGGCGCCCCAGCTGATTCTGCCCCCTCCAAGCCCGCGCCGTCTTGACGGGAAGACTTCCGAAGCTCAAAGGCGATCTTGGGCTGCTTGGGGTCCGATTTCCCCATAATGGAGCTCAGCACTGTAGGACCGTGAAGCGATGAGGTGGAGACAAGGCCCAAGACGAAGGGAGAGGCATGAGAGGCCACTGCCGGAGGAGGAGAGGTCAGGGAGCAGAGTGCACCAGCGTAGTCACCCCCAGTTCCAAGTGGAGTGGCAGCACAGGTAAGTTGAAGATGCATCGAGCAGGTGGGATTGCCCACGCCAGGTCACCACCAGCAGGGAGGGGGCACACCACAGCACCGAGGCCTCCGGACCGGGGCAGCGGGCGATGAGAGTGGGTTCAACGTCTGGCTGAATGATATAGGGAGCGGAGGCTAGGCCAAAGGCACCACCGGCCGCAGGCGGCCATAACACACAGGGCGCTGCCCCCTGATCCCGGCCCAGCCATAGCAGGAGACCACCAGAGCCCATCGGACCACGGGGCGCCAACAGCAGGAGCACCAGGCCGGGCCCCGGCCAGCAACCAGGCAGGAGAGTTCTGCGGCCGCCCCCCAGGGCCAAGATCATCAGATGGCAGGATAAAGGCGGGTTGTTGGCACAGCCGCGGGATGGGGGCCACACCACAAGGCAGGAGCACACCGCCACGGGATCTGGAACTTCCCCGGAATCAGCAGCAAAGTCCGGGCTGGGAAGTGTGGCCCAGCCGCTGCCGGCCCCACACTGGGGTCCTCGTCCACGGCGCGAAGGCAGGCCAGCCCTCACAGCGGAGGGCCGCAGGAGCCCGTGGAGCACAGAGGACAGCGCTAGCCAGGGGAGGCACACACACAAGGGGGACGACATCCGCAGCCCCGATCCCAGAAGCGCCACGCCCCCAGCGGACCCCAGACCGCAGCCGAGGCAAGCACCAGGCCCGAGCAGGCCGCAACACCGCAGAACCGGGCCAGCAGTAAGTGGCCCACAGCCGCACCGGCGGATTCCGCCGGAAGGCGCGACCCACGGCACAACGACAAGCAGGCTGCAGCAGGAGGCATCCCGGCACCGCGGCCCTCAGTCATCACCAGCGCGGGGTAGGTGCAAGCCGTCCCTCGGCACGAGGGCCCAGCGCAGACCACGATGACCAGAGCACCGCACAGAAGGCATCAGTAACCACCAGAAAGGGCTCAGCAGGTACGCCTCGCTGCGGCTGACTGGTAACCAGTGTTGTAGTGCAGCAAGGACTGCGATGGCTGCAGGATTATGTCGGATTTAAGCACCTTGGCCGGCAGAGCCCACTTAGAGTGCAGCCATCTTGCAGCCGGCCAAGCCACGCCCCCCTACTTTTGTGGCCTTTATTGGATTATAAATAACTTTACAACTTGCCAGTGTCAATCCGTTAATACAATTTTTGGTTACGAGTTGACGAGTGGCCCCAGAACAAGAACATATGCATTTGCCACATTTGGAGCAACTTGGTTTTACAACAGTGCTTTGTAAATACTTTCAGCACGCTGAGTACTTTGTACAAGTTCTTCTGTACGTGTCTTTACAATGACTTGATGGAGAGCTGTTTTTACTGCTTGGGAATTGTATTATATGTAAAACTGCCATTGCAACAACTGTTCTTCTTTCAAACTTTCTGGAGGAGTCACTCTTCTGTTATGAACCACTTTATCATTCTCAAAGAGAGCTCATTCCCAGAACACCTGCACATTTTTCTCTAGGTTTTTGTTTGCTAAGCTAACCTTCACTTCTCTGAAATGAATATTCTGCAAAACGTCATCCTTATCCATAGCCTCTTTCCATTCTCTCTCAAGTAAACCACACATTTCTTTATCAATTTCAGCCACACAACATGTCTCAAACTCATTCTCTGGTGTGGCTGTTATGAGAGGAGGTAACTAGCTCACAAAATCTGCAATCTTGTTCTTAAACCCTGGTACATAGCACACCTCATAGTTATAATCTAGTCATTTCTACTTTCAATCTTGGAGAGGCAGCAAATAAACCCTTAGTCGTCAAGACCTTGTTCAAAGGTTTTGATGACAGTGGAGGGTAATACATGAACCCAAACATAAGCACTAAAATGCTCTAACCTCCATACACATGCAAGTGCCTCTTTTTCAGTAACAGATCACTTTTCCTCCATGTGGGATAGTGTGTAAGATGCAAATGCTAGAACACATTTGTTCCCTTCTTTATCCACTTCTGTTAATACAGCACCTAATCCTTAACAACTAGCATCTATTGTTATCATACTTTTTTAAAACTCCGGCAAGGCAGGTGCATTACAAATGCTCCTGACACTCTTTTGACCATATGAATAAAAAAAAATATATATATAAACGTTTTCTAATGGGGAATGTTTTACTTGACAATTTGATCACATATTTGGAATAAATTCAGTAATTCCTAAGAATGCTCTTATTTCATCTTTGTTAGTAGGTGCAGGCACGTTCATTATTGCTTCTACTAAAGAAGCTTTGGGCTCACCACCCTTCCAACTTATTGCATCCCCAAGATAAACAACAGTATTTTTAGCACATCTACATTTTATATACTCTGCAGTCAGACCGTGATTTCTTTAATACCTCAAGAACTTCTTTGAGTTTAGAATCTTGTTCCACCTTTGTTTTTCCTGTTACTAGGATATCATCCTGATAAAATATGACTTGTTTAACATCTTTGAATAACTTGAACATGAGCCGTTGAAACATTGCGACTGCAGGCGCTAGACCAAATGGTACTCTTACAAACTGAAAAAAAGAAAATGGAGTAATGAATGCCATCAACCTTCGACTCTCCAGGTGCAATGGCACCTGGTGATATGCTAATGTTAAATATAATGTAGTGAACCACCTAATGGCCTTGGTAAAGGATAACATTTCAGTAATATTTGGCAAAGAAAATTGGTCAACCAAAATGTTTCTGTTCAAATCTTTTCAGTCTAGACATAACCAGACTTTCGATTGGCACGTCTTGTTACTACCAATGGATAAACTGAATCAGACAACTCAATAGCCTCAATAATGCCTGCATATTGCAGCTTATCTAATTCTTTGAACACTTCTTCCCTTATTGTCATAGGAATGTTTCTTGCCTTATCAATACAGAGGGTTTAGAGATTATGAATACAGCGTCATCCTTTAAGATAATCTTAGGTTGAAACCCCTTGAGTTCCCCTATGTTGCCTGAAAAAACACTCTTCCCAACTCATCCTGAACCACCATCACTGGATCAGGATTGTTAGGATTCAAGATGATAAAAGATCACCCTGATCCCCTATCCTAATACCGATGGACCTGTTTTAGCAATATACAGCTTGTACTCAGTCTTCCAATTCCTAAACTCAAACAATAATTCTCCATACCTTAATAGTACAATGGGTTCTCCAGTAAAATGTTTGGGAGGGGGTTTGGCCAAGCAGCATGGCCGACAGGACGTGAGCTCCTTCGGCTCCCGTCCAGCCAGCCGCATAAATCCTGCAAATATCCTTTTTGCGGTGCTCAGACAGGACCTGTGGGTGTGCTCGGGTTCCTACAAGCGGGGGGAACACCCTGTAGAGAAGCAGGCCTGGTTGGCGGCCTGGGATCGGACATCGCAACACTGTGCCCATTAGACTGGTGGGCCTGAACTACGCGAGGCCGGGGATACGGCCTGTATCAGTGCAGTGGGATCTGATCATTGAGGCTACCGCGTACCCGGAAGACTGAACTGGGCACCTTGCTGTTGCGGGGGAGGCACCCACTGTAATTGGGGGCCTCCCGTCAGTGGCTGTACATCTCCATCGCCTCTGGCCCCCACGGGCGGACGGTAGACTGTGCAGGGTGCCGTGAGGCACCCGGGGCCAGCAATAAAGCATCTACAGGCCGAGCAGGCAATCCTCCCCTCGATTGCTCCTGGGATCCTTCCGGAGGTGCGGCAGAGAGTGAGTGGTGGAAGCGACCTGTCCGGAGGAAGGCCGACTGACAGACGGGAACCCGGGGCCATAACTACGCAAGGCCGGGGATGCAGCCTGCATCAGCGCTAGTGGGAATCGGTGATTGAGGGTGCCGCGCACTCGGTGGACTGAACTGGTTACCTTGCTGTTGCAGGGGAGGCGCCCACTGTCATTGGGGGCCTCCCGCGGGGGGCTGAACCTCTGCATCGCCTCTGGTGGATGATGAACTTTGCAGGGGGCCGCAAGGCGTCCAGTGGCCAGCAATAAAGCATCTGCAGGCCGGAGCAGGCGATCCTCCCCTCGAGTGCTCCTGGGACCCTTTTGGAGGTGCGGCGGAGAGTGAGTGGTGGCGGTGCCCTGTCTGAAGGCGGGCCGACTGACGGACGGCAACCCGGGGCCATAACTATGCAAGGCCGGGGATGCGGCCTACATCAAAGGGGGTGAGACGCTTAGACCGGGACTGGTGCTCTCCCGGTGGCAGCTCCTGCGTACTTGGTTGATGTGGGGGAGGTGCCCACTGTCATCGAGGGCTTCCCTGAGGGGTGTTGACTCCTGCTGACTCCTGCTTTGCCCTGAGGCCCCGGGGACTGTGGCGTGGTACTAGGTGCACGGTGGAGGCGCACCTGAAGGTCGGGGTCTGCGATACTGCCCCCAAGAGAATGCTACATCCGTGATCAGGGGAATCCTGGTGGGAGCGCCACATGTGCCAGGGAGACGGTGGCCTGCAGTGGAGGCCCCACAGCGAATGTGTTCTCCCCTATTCTCTGGTGAATGAGACGGAGGGGAGTGAAGGCGGCAAACTGTGGTCGGGCCCGGGCTCTTACCCTGTGGGACTCCTGCAGTACTTCCTCTGCCTCGCCGGCAGGGCAGACATATTGTGGGAAGTGGACCTGGGACGCTTCTGAACCTTGCGGACCCCAGAGTGATCCCCACACGCCAACACGATGGGTAAGGACAGGCTGCCCCGCGCCTTTCACCCCAACACCATAACGCAATATACCACACAACGCCTCCCCTCGCAGCGAATCACGCGTCAAACGGGTCTGGATGGGAAGAGTGATGTGGCCAATGAGCCCTCTTGGGCAGTGCTCGTGCAGGCAATACAGGGGTCCAGCACCACCCTGGAGAAACAAATAGAGGTAGTCTCCATTAATGTAAACCTGTCGCGGGCGGATCTGAGGAAAGTAGCGTTTAAAGTCTCCACTGCGGAGGGGGACATCGTCCAGCTGCAGGGAGAAATAGTTTCCCTGAATAAAACGGTCCTGCAGCTCACCACTGCGACAGGAGCACTGGAGCGCAGAGCAGAGGAGGCGGAAGGGAGGGCACGCCATAGCAACATCAGGGTCCTGGGTATTCCAGAGCGCTCGGAAATGGGTAATGCGGAACAATTCTTGGAGAACTGGATACGCACAAAACTCTGCCCCACAGGTCTGTCTGAGGTCTTGGTGATAGAACGAGCCCACAGGGCGCTGGTCCCGCCGCCGCAGCAGGGTGCTCCTCTGCAGGCCCTTATCGCTAAAATCCAGAATTATCGGGATAGAGACCGTATCCTGAAAGCGGCAAGAGAAACGGCGAACCTCACCTTTGACAATGCCAAAGTATCTATCTACCCGGACTATACCCGCCAGGTGCAGGAACAGAGAAAATCCTTTCTTGCCGTCAAGCAGAAGCTCTGGGAACTTAGCATGCAGTACATGTTACTCTACCCTGCCAACCCAATCACAAGGAAAGGCGCATTTCTTTGACACCCCGGAGGAGGTATAGGAGTGGCTTTAGATTAGGGGAGATGCTCTCCCACAGGGTGAATGTGGGGGGCCCCTGAGTACATAGGGGTCCAGACCACCGAGGAGGCGAGCTAACAGGTGCAGGAATTGATCAGCGGATGCCACCCAGGAGGAGAGACAGCGAATCATGGTGGGAGACGACGGTGCCCTCCGCCTGGAGTCTTCGGAGACTGAAGACTCCCCCTGCGCTCTCTGTGACAGCTCCTCAGGAAGGGGAACTGGTGCCGGAAACTCTCCAGCCAACCACTGATATGGTCCTGAAACTGTCATGGGCTCACTTACCACCTTCTCGGTCCTGCCTTGAGGATGATATCCTTCTTTTTTTTTCTTACTCATACTGCTGTGGTGGGAGGGTCTGACATGTAAGGGCTGGGGGTTGTTAACCTGCAGGGAGGCGCGGGGTAGTCAAACCACCGCAAATAGCCAAAGGAGGGAAAAAGCACAAGGGGGAGGTGTGCTGAAGTCCCAAGTCGGGGTGGATAATCCTCAATGCAATGCCCTGAGGGCTTCATGTGTATACCCCTTCACTATTTGAGACAGTGAGATTTGCTTTGAGGCAACTGAACTCAGATAGCTCAAGACTCTGCATAATGACTTGGGGTGGCTGGCATGTGTCGGGAGCTGGACTTGGGGGAGGGGGGTTCTCTTCTCCATTTGTTGAGTAGTTCAGCCTGGTTGGGCTCATGGATTGGCTATGCACGTCCTGGCACCAGCATGGGAAGGACATTTCAGCACGTTTTGTTGTTGTCAGTAAATTGCTCGTGGGAGGGGGGAGGGTGTTCTTAGGGGAGATTGTTGGTTTTTTCTAGGCATCGTATATTTTGCATTTCGGGCACGGGATCGGGGTGGCTACACAGGATGCAGAATAAGACAAGATCGGTCACTTCACCTTACATGGGGCATACATTTCTGAGCAAGAACGTGAGAGGTATGGCTACATGCACCAAGAGATATAGGATCCTGTCCTCCCTTCGCAGGCATAAGGTCTTGATAGCATGCCTCCAAGAAACTCACCTCACGGATGAAGGGGCTCAGAAATTGGGGAATAAATGGCGAAGCCAGGTTTTCCACTCTTCGTTCTCTACATGTGCCAGGGGGTCCAAGTCTGGGTGGCCCCTGGAGTCCCGTTTGCTGTCCAATATATGGAACCTGACATCCATGGGAGGTACCTGCTCCTTAGAGCTAAACTGGATGGCAGGGATGTCACCATACTGAACACCTATGCACCAAACTCAGATGACCCAGACTTTTTTCAGTCCCTGATGGAGGTCCTGGTCCCGGAGGTGGCCGTACCGCTACTTTGGTTTGGGGACTTTAATTGTGTCCTAGACCCCATTCTTGACAGGTCCCCACCCCGTGCTAGCATGAAACAACGAATGACAGCGAAACTCCGGGAGGTCATGTGGAAAAATAAGAGGCCAGGATGTCTGGCGCCAGAGACACCCGACTCAGAAGGTATATGCCTGTTTTTCCTCCACTCACAATACACATAGTTGCCTGGACAGGGTCTTAATCGCAAACCCAGAGGCCACCATGTCCCTTGAGGTAACCCATCAGGCAAGATTCCTCTCTGATCGCTCCCCTGTGGCATGTGTGGTGAATTGGGGGGCCCGTTGTTCGCCCCTGGAGGTTACCAACAGAGATTCTTGAGGACCAGGTGGGGAAGCATCACCTAGACACTGCCATAACTGACTGCATGGACCTTAACTGGGGTGGGAGGGATCTCTCACTGGCCACGAAATGGGACACCCTAAAGGCGGTGGTGAGAGGAGCGTGCATGAGCCTAACCTACCGGTTTCGGAAGCAGCTCCAACAAGAGCTACAGGAGGCGGAAAGCCACCTCTTGGAGCTACAGACCTCTGGGGCCCCTGACACTACGGCAAAGGACGGAGAACATGACACTCGGACAAGCATCCATGATATTCTGGATAGACTCGATAAATATACCCTCACACAATACAGGCAACGTCTCCATAGGGAAGGGGATGAATCGGATCGAGATTTGGCCTAGATTCTTTGATGGGAGAGAACCCCAGAAAGGATTGTAGCCCTACAGGGGACTACGGGGGGCTTGGTCCACTCTGAAGTAGGACTGCTGTGGGTCCTTTAGTCTCATCTCCAGCGGATGTATGCCGTGGACCCCGCCGTTTCCGAGGTGTCTTATCTCCCTTACCTTTGGGAACTGACCCTGCGGTCAAACCCGAAGTTGGCGCAGGAGGACCTAGACGCAGCTCTAACGCTGGACGAGGTACGCACCGCCATGCAGCGCCTACCGAGAGCCAAGTCCCCAGAAAGTGATGGATTTCCTCCTGAGTTTTATAAGGGATTCGAGGGTACACTTCCCTGACTCCTATTGCAGGTTTATCTTGAGGCGTTTGAGAGTGGGACTCTCCCGGCGAGCATGACGCTGGGGGAAAAATGCATGATCCTGAAGCCAGGTGGGAACGCCCACAAGCCTTTATTGTATCAACCGATCCCAATGATCAACACGGACGTTAAGATCTTGTGCAAGCTCCTGGCCTCGCGCTTAGAGCGGTACATGACTCACTTGGTCCACGAGGACCAGTGCGGTTTCATACCGGGGTGCTACGCGGCTATGAATGTGCGGCAGTTGAATCACATTCTAGATGAGGTGCGTGGACGGAATGTTCTAATGGCAAAGCATTCACCCCAGTCACAGATCTGGGTTTAATCCATTGTTATTTGACTCACCAAGCCACCCTAGTTCAGACATGGCCATATGCAAATCAGTTTTGGCCCTGTGGCTCATGGGAACAGTCCAGCCCGAACTACCAAGCCATGTCTTCCCTGGACCCGAATCAAGCATCCTAGGACCGGTTTCTGGCTATCAGCCATCTCCAGCCTGGATAGCTTGACTCCAGTGGCGTAGTGAGCAGGGGACCCACATCTGGGCATACCCTTCCTACATAGGGTGAACAGCAAAACACACATGATGATCGACGGAATGTTGCACAATGGCAAAACATTCACCCCCAGTCACAGATCAACTGTTATTTTGCTCACCAAGCCACCCCAGTTCAGACATGGCCATATGCAAATCAGTCTTGGCCCTGTGCCTCATGGGAACCGTACAGCCCGAACTGCCAAGCCATGTCTTCCCTGGACCAGAATCGAGCATCCTTGGATCGGTTTCTAGCTATCGCCGTCTTGAGCCAGGATAGCTTGACTCCGGTGGCGTACTGAGCAAGGGACCCACGTCTGGGCATACCCTTCCCACAAAGGGTGAACAGCAAAACACACAAGATGATGGACCGAATGTTGCACAATGGCAAAACATTCACCCCCAGTCACAGATCTGGGTTTAATCCATTGTTGTTTTGCTCACCAAGCCACCCCATTTCAGACATGGCCATATGCAAATCAGTCTTGGCCCTGTGCCTCATGGGAACAGTCCAGCCCAAACTGCCAAGCCATGTCTTCCCTGGACCGGAATAAAGCACCGAAGACTGGTTTCTGGCTATCAGCCATCTTCAGCCAGGATAGCTTGAGTCCAGTGGCGTAGTGAGCACGGGACCCACGTCTGGACATACCCTTCCCACAAAGGGTGAACAGCAAAACACACAAGATGATGGACCGAATGTTGCACAAAGGCAAAACATTCACCCCCAGTCACAGATCTGGGTTTAATCCATTGTTGTTTTGCTCACCAAGCCACCCCATTTCAGACATGGCCATATGCAAATCAGTCTTGGCCCTGTGCCTCATGGTAACAGTCCAGCCCGAACTGCAAAGCAATGTCTTCCCTGGACCCGAATCAAGCATCCTAGGACCGTTTTCTGGCTATCAGCCGTCTTCAGCCTGGATAGCTTGACTCCAGTGGCGTAGTGAACAGGGGACCGACATCTGGGCATACCGTTCCCACATAGGGTGAACAGCAAAACACAAAAGATGATTGACGGAATGTTGCTAAATGGCAAAACATTCACCCCCAATCACAGATCTGGGTTTAATCTATCGTTATTTTGCTCACCAAGCCACCCCAGTTCAGACATGGCCATATGCAAATCAGTCTTGGCCCTGTGGCTCATGGGACCAGTCCAGCCCAAACTGCCAAGCCATGTCTTCCCTGGACCGGAATCAAACATCCTAGGATCGGTTTCTGGCTATCGCCGTCTTCAGCCAGGATAGCTTGACTCCAGTGGCGTAGTGAGCAGGGGACCCACGTCTGGGCATACCCTTCCCACATAGGGTGAACAGCAAAACACACAAGATGATGGATGGAATGTTGCACAATGGCAAAACATTCAACCCCAGTCACAGATCTGGGTTTAATCCATTGTTCTTTTGCTCACCAAGCCACCCCAGTTCAGACATGGCCATATGCAAATCAGTCTTGGCCCTGTACCTCATGGGAACGGTCCAGCCCGATCTGCCAAGCCATGTCTTCCCTGGACCGGAATAAAGCACCGAAGACCGGTTTCTGGCTATCAGCCATCTTCAGCCAGGATAGCTTGACTCCAGTGGTGTAGTGAGCACGGGACCCACGTCTGGATATACCCTTCCCACAAAGGGTGAACAGCAAAACACACAAGATGATGGACCGAATGTTGCACAATGGCAAAACATTCACCCCCAGTCACAGATCTGGGTTTAATCCATTGTTATTTTGCTCACCAAGCCACCCCAGTTCAGACATGGTTATATGCAAATCAGTCTTGGCACTGTGCCTCATGGAAACAGCCCAGCATGAACTGCCAAGCCATGTCTTCCCTGGACCGGAATCAAGGACCTAGGACCGGTTTCTGGCTATCAGCCATCTTCAGCCAGGATAGCTTGACTCCGGTGGCGTAGTGAGCACAGGACCCACTTCTGGGCATACCCTTCCCACATAGGGTGAACAGCAAAACACAAAGATGATGGACCGAATGTTGCACAATGGCAAAACATTTACCCCCAGTCAAAGATCTGGGTTTAATCCATCGTTATTTTGCTCACCAAGCCACCCCAGTTCAGACATGGCCATAAGCAAATCAGTCTTGGACCTGTGCCTCAGGGGAACAGTCCAGCCCGAACTACCAAGCCATGTTTTTTCTGGACCGGAATCAAGCATCCTAGCACCGGTTTCTGGCTATCAGCCGTCTTCAACCAGGATAGCTTGACTCTATTGGCGTCATGAGCACGGAATCCACGTCTGGGCATACCCTTCCTACATAGGGTGAACAGCAAAACGCACAAGATGATGGACCGAATGTTGCACAATCACAAAACATTGTCCACCAGTCACAGATCTGGGTTTAATCCATCTTTATTTTGCTCACCAAGCCACCCCAGTTCAGACACGGCCATATACAAATCAGTCTTGCCCTGTGCCTCATGGGAACAGTTCAGCCCGATCTGCAAAGCCATGTCTTCCCTGGACCCGAATCAAGCATCCTAGGACCGGTTTCTGGCTATCAGCCATCTCCAGCCTGGATAGCTTGACTCCAGTGGCGTAGTGAGCAGGGGACCCACATCTGGGCATACCCTTCCTACATAGGGTGAACAGCAAAACACACATGATGATCGACGGAATGTTGCACAATGGCAAAACATTCACCCCCAGTCACAGATCAATTGTTATTTTGCTCACCAAGCCACCCCAGTTCAGACATGGCCATATGCAAATCAGTCTTGGCCCTGTGCCTCATGGGAACCGTACAGCCCGAACTGCCAAGCCATGTCTTCCCTGGACCAGAATCGAGCATCCTTGGATCGGTTTCTAGCTATCGCCGTCTTGAGCCAGGATAGCTTGACTCCGGTGGCGTACTGAGCAAGGGACCCACGTCTGGGCATACCCTTCCCACAAAGGGTGAACAGCAAAACACACAAGATGATGGACCGAATGTTGCACAATGGCAAAACATTCACCCCCAGTCACAGATCTGGGTTTAATCCATTGTTGTTTTGCTCACCAAGCCACCCCATTTCAGACATGGCCATATGCAAATCAGTCTTGGCCCTGTGCCTCATGGGAACAGTCCAGCCCAAACTGCCAAGCCATGTCTTCCCTGGACCGGAATAAAGCACCGAAGACTGGTTTCTGGCTATCAGCCATCTTCAGCCAGGATAGCTTGAGTCCAGTGGCGTAGTGAGCACGGGACCCACGTCTGGACATACCCTTCCCACAAAGGGTGAACAGCAAAACACACAAGATGATGGACCGAATGTTGCACAATGGCAAAACATTCACCCCCAGTTACAGATCTGGGTTTAATCCATTGTTGTTTTGCTCACCAAGCCACCCCATTTCAGACATGGCCATATGCAAATCAGTCTTGGCCCTGTGCCTCATGGTAACAGTCCAGCCCGAACTGCAAAGCAATGTCTTCCCTGGACCCGAATCAAGCATCCTAGGACCGTTTTCTGGCTATCAGCCGTCTTCAGCCTGGATAGCTTGACTCCAGTGGCGTAGTGAACAGGGGACCGACATCTGGGCATACCGTTCCCACATAGGGTGAACAGCAAAACACAAAAGATGATTGACGGAATGTTGCTAAATGGCAAAACATTCACCCCCAATCACAGATCTGGGTTTAATCTATCGTTATTTTGCTCACCAAGCCACCCCAGTTCAGACATGGCCATATGCAAATCAGTCTTGGCCCTGTGGCTCATGGGACCAGTCCAGCCCAAACTGCCAAGCCATGTCTTCCCTGGACCGGAATCAAACATCCTAGGATCGGTTTCTGGCTATCGCCGTCTTCAGCCAGGATAGCTTGACTCCAGTGGCGTAGTGAGCAGGGGACCCACGTCTGGGCATACCCTTCCTACATAGGGTGAACAGCAAAACACACAAGATGATGGATGGAATGTTGCACAATGGCAAAACATTCAACCCCAGTCACAGATCTGGGTTTAATCCATTGTTCTTTTGCTCACCAAGCCACCCCAGTTCAGACATGGCCATATGCAAATCAGTCTTGGCCCTGTACCTCATGGGAACGGTCCAGCCCGATCTGCCAAGCCATGTCTTCCCTGGACCGGAATAAAGCACCGAAGACCGGTTTCTGGCTATCAGCCATCTTCAGCCAGGATAGCTTGACTCCAGTGGTGTAGTGAGCACGGGACCCACGTCTGGATATACCCTTCCCACAAAGGGTGAACAGCAAAACACACAAGATGATGGACCGAATGTTGCACAATGGCAAAACATTCACCCCCAGTCACAGATCTGGGTTTAATCCATTGTTATTTTGCTCACCAAGCCACCCCAGTTCAGACATGGTTATATGCAAATCAGTCTTGGCACTGTGCCTCATGGAAACAGCCCAGCATGAACTGCCAAGCCATGTCTTCCCTGGACCGGAATCAAGGACCTAGGACCGGTTTCTGGCTATCAGCCATCTTCAGCCAGGATAGCTTGACTCCGGTGGCGTAGTGAGCACAGGACCCACTTCTGGGCATACCCTTCCCACATAGGGTGAACAGCAAAACACAAAGATGATGGACCGAATGTTGCACAATGGCAAAACATTTACCCCCAGTCAAAGATCTGGGTTTAATCCATCGTTATTTTGCTCACCAAGCCACCCCAGTTCAGACATGGCCATAAGCAAATCAGTCTTGGACCTGTGCCTCAGGGGAACAGTCCAGCCCGAACTACCAAGCCATGTTTTTTCTGGACCGGAATCAAGCATCCTAGCACCGGTTTCTGGCTATCAGCCGTCTTCAACCAGGATAGCTTGACTCTATTGGCGTCATGAGCACGGAATCCACGTCTGGGCATACCCTTCCTACATAGGGTGAACAGCAAAACGCACAAGATGATGGACCGAATGTTGCACAATCACAAAACATTGTCCACCAGTCACAGATCTGGGTTTAATCCATCTTTATTTTGCTCACCAAGCCACCCCAGTTCAGACACGGCCATATACAAATCAGTCTTGCCCTGTGCCTCATGGGAACAGTTCAGCCCGATCTGCAAAGCCATGTCTTCCCTGGACCGGAATCAAGCATCCCAGGACTGGTTTCTGGCTTTCAGCCATCTTCAGCCAGGATAGCTTGACTCCAGTGGTGTAGTGAGCACGGGACCCACGTCTGGGCATACCCTTCCCACATAGGGTGAACAGCAAAACACACAATATGATCGACCGAATGTTGCAAAATGGCAAAACATTCACCCCCAGTCACAGATCTGGGTTTAATCCATTGTTATTTTGCTCACCAAGCCACCCCAGTTCAGACATTGCCATAAGCAAATCAGTCTTGGCCCTGTGCCTCATGGGAACAGTCCAGCTTGAACTGCCAAGCCATGTCTTCCTTGGACCGGAATCAAGCACCTAGGACCGGTTTCTGGCTATCAGCTATCTTCAGCCAGGATAGCTTGACTCCAGAGACGTCGTGAGCACGAGACCCACGTCTGGACATAGCCCTCCCACATAGCGGGGACAGCAAAACACCCAAGATGATGGACAGAATGTTGCACAATGGCAAAACATTCACCCCCAGTTACAGATCTGGGTTTAATCCATCGTTATTTTGCTCACCAAGCCACCCCAGTTCAGAAATGGCCACATGCAAATCAGTCTTGGCCTGTGCCTCATGGGAACAGTCCAGCCCGAACTGCCAAGCCATGTCTTCCCTGGACCGGAATCAAGCATCCTAGGATCGGTTTCTGGCTATCGCCGTCTTCAGCCAGGATAGCTTGACTCCGGTGGCGTAGTGTGTGGTACTGAAAATTCTGGACCCGTGTTATAAACATCGTCGTATCATGACGATTTTGGTATCAGCAGACCGAGAATGATTAGGATACTATGTACGAGCATTTTCGTCATATTCGGGTGACGAAATCACCCTGAAATCAGAGTTTCCGTCCTGAACCCGCGGGTTCCGTTTTGTGAACGGCAGCCATTTTGTGATTGCCCTCACCTAGGCCAAATTACTAAAGCCAAAATCGAGTCTGGAGGACACGTATACCTTTGCTGACTTCTCTGTGACCTGGGCAAGCTGACTCCACTGCCTGAAGCCAAACCTGTTCGGCCAGTTCCTTTCCCAGTGGCCGAATGAGATTAGCATCAAAGCACAACATATCATAAACCTTTCATTGCACACAAACCATGCCTAATCTTACACACACCTGTCCCTGTTTCTTTGTTTATGACTTGCTTTACGAGGAGGAGGTGCCCGTTTTTATTGGGGGTCCGTCGATATCTGATGAGCATAGTGGGCCTTGCCGTGTAATTGATTGTGGCTGAACAAACTGAAATATGGGCTTGTCATCATGACTCTGCTTTTTCTTTGTAGTGGAAATATGTGAATAGTCAACTGTAAAATAAGGAATGTTTGCCTAAAGCATAATATTTTGTATAAAAAGAGAAGGCTGGCTTTGTAAGATTGAGCAGTCTCCTGAGAACATACACCATGTTGTACTTCTAGGATACCTGTTACTGGCTGCAGCCAATAAATAGATCTTTGACTTCACCTAGAAGACTCTGTGTTTCTGTAGTCTGAAACAGGAAGGACTCAAAGTCTTCGGGTGTGTTTCCTGGCACCGCTGGGTTCTTAAAAACCCAGTACTTCAGTTGGCCCCCTTTGTGGGGCGATTTCAGCGGTACTGGTCCAAGCCAGAGGTTCGTGAGGAGCTTCGTGTGAAAATTCTGGAGGAAGGCCGTCACTTCATCGACCCCTGTATGTTGACGTGGTCCGAAAGTCTTTGCTGCGAGGTTCCCCGCTTCCCGACGGCTACGAAGGACTGCTGCCCTGACTATCGCCCTGTTTTGGACCCTTGATGATTGGTAGAGCGAAACGTTAGACGAGTCTTCTGGTGACGTCATCGATACCTTTAGTTAAGTATGAGCGGAGCGTCTCCTAGTCCTTAGTTTGGGTATTCCCTTGGGATCGCTTTTATTTGGAACTTGCAAGTACCAAAGCCGAGGGACTCGTGTATTCATGAGACTATCGTATTCGATAATCCTTTGAAGTTTGAAGCTAGACTAGAGAGCGAAGATGCCTGGTCTTAGCAGACTTGGAAATTTGTTTTGTCTTGATTGTAATAGGGATTCCCGATTGTAGGACTCGTGTCTGGTTCCTCCGATTGGAACTCCGACCTATGAACTTTATGTGAAGCATGGCGTAAGCCCTATCACATATAATGAAGTATGGATCCGATACACCAGGAAAGATGGTGTTTTAAAATGGCCCCAATATGGTAGTTTTGACACAGAGATTTTGGATAATCTGGAGGTTAAACTTTTTAAGAAGAAAGCCCGGCCGGCAATGTTTGACTCTTTTCGCATATGGCGCAAAGAAGCCAAACAGAGAGAAATGATATTAGCGAAGAAAAATAAACTAGAACGAGGTATGTCAATGGTACAAGCTGCTGTTGCGTTTAGGGATAATGAGGAAGAGCAGGAAAGCAAACAGATGTTTAGAGCAAAGAAGTTAGCGGTAGATAGATGCTACCCAGACTTGCCACCTAAAGAGCAGAAAGACGAGAAAGATCTTGAGAAAGATCCTTTAATGTCGCATCTCTTGAGTTCGCCATAACCTTATGTACAAAATGCTACGGCACCACCGCCACCAGTTGTGGTTCTACAACCCCCAGTTGTTGTGCCACCTGCGATTCCAGCACAGCCAGCTCCTTTTCCGTTGGTTACTATTCCTTTGGCGCAGCCTCCTCAGGGGCCGCCATCTTTGCCTCCTTCTTCGTCTGCTACTCCTACGCCTGTTCTTAATGTTCCCTCCATTCCGACTTTGAATTCTTCTGCTATTGTTCCGTCTTCCCTTATTCTTTCACCTTCTCCTTCTGCTAGACAACGAATGACTACTGCAGTTACTGGTTTCTTTTCTCCTTTATTGGGACAATTGGGTATGTCCCCTGTTACTGAGCGCAGACAATCACGTAGTCAGTTGCCGACTATGAATGAGCGTACGATTTTGGACCATATGGCGCGTAAATGGATTATGTACGATACGCAGTATGATCTTGAAGGTGTTATGCATGTTTTCCTTCAATGGGAAGCACTGAAGCAACGGTACGTTTTCTAAACGATGTGTGCTTTTCTTGTTGAAAAATGGGATGAGGAAGTAGGGCAAGCTCCTGACGAATTGTATAGCATACGTTCCGAATTTACGAAAGGAACTATTGTGAGTCCATCTGATGTTGGGAAAGCGGTAGCGAGGTTGTTGTCATTTAGGAGTGAGTCTCCTTCTCGACAATTGTTTGGGCCTGATTCTTCAGTTGGGGGAAAGGCACGACAATATCCTTTGAGAGAGGTTCCTCCGGTGTGGAAGGAAGAAGTGCCTGCTGGTGCAGGTAATAATACGCCAGCTGTACCGGCTCATTTTCAGCGTGTCTGGGTGCATGTTCCATGGAAACGTGCTGAAGTTTTAGCTACTAAGCAGTCTTTGCCTGATCCACTCAAAAATCCATCAGGGTACTATAAAGAGTTGACTCAAACTGTGGGTTCATGTATTATGAATTTGGCGGACATTGACATGTTGTTTGGCAATGTTGTTCCACAACCTATCTGGAGTAAGATTCGTCATACGGATCATGCAGTTGAATTGGGTGATACATGGGTTAATCTTAGAGATGCCGACAATAGACAAGTAGGCGGTGCTAAGCCTAAGGATTTGATTACTGAACTTCCTGATAAAATTATTACGTATATGAAGACTTTAATGCCCAAATTGCGTGTCAATTGGGACAAGTTGTCTGCATGTAAGCAGAAGAAAGACAAAACGGTGTCTAACTTTTTCACGAGGTTCAAAGAGACCTTCACAGATCATAGTGGTCAGAATATGGCTACAGAGGGTTGTCAAAGATTGTTTGTGGACAAATTTGTACATAATTTGCTTCCTGAATTGTGCAATAAGTTGAAGGATTCTGAAAGTGCTTGGGCTGTTTCCACGTCAGCACAAATTTTGGCTACTGCCCAGTACTAGGAAAATAGGCGCAAAGATGAGTTAGAGAAAGTGGATAAGAAGACTAAGGAATTGAAGACTAAAGTTCTTCTACAACAAGCTTATCCACCCCGTACCAATAATCAGCGCGATTATCAGCAACCTCAGCAGTATTCAAGAAACTCGCAAGGAAACGAGTTTTCTCAACAGCGTTTTCCGTATGGGCCTAATCAGTGTGCGTATTGCAAAGAAGAGGGCCATTACAAGAATAGTTGTCCGGTTCTGTTACAACGCACAAATGGTGCTTCTGGTGTGCGAGGTAGAGGTGCTCAACAAGCGCCTAGAGGTAGAGGTCGCGGACAGAATGTACGTCCTTTGCCTCCGCAGAACTCGATGAATAGTTTCGATCAACAGCAGAGTGCGTCTGGTAGGACAGCACAGTACTATGTGGATGATCACTATGTTGAAGGTGACGAAGCAAATGGTAATGATTGTTAGGATAGCCATGGACAAAGAGAGGGAGTTGTTTCAGTTCCAGTAGATCAGAGTGGACCTTATGTTGAAGTGATCGCATCAGGTGTGTCAGAGCCTTTTCTGTTGGAAACTGGTGCTCCAAAGAGTTCTATTATGCATTCTAAACTCCCCGGCGCACCTTTGTCTGGCTTTGATAATGTTTCTGTAGGTTTTTCTGGCGCCCCCGTTAAGAATCCGATTTCTGCTCCATTGTCTCTTTCTGTTGGTCCTCATAAGTTCGAAGCACCCCTTCTTTTGACTACAGGTTGTAATGAGAATTTGCTGGGATTGGATTTGTTGAAGAGATTGTATGCAACATTGTATTGTTCTCCATCAGGAGTACTTCTTACTTTGGGTAAGAGAGTGATCTCTCCGATGTACGTGTCGAAAGATAGTCTTCCATCTGAATTGTTTCTCTTACCAGATTCATTGTGGGCTACTGGTCCAAATGATGTGGGCCTATTGGACATTCCCCCATATGTCGTGACACTGAAGGCGAATGCTAAGTTACCGCGCATTCCACAATATCGTATCTCGAGTGATGGTGAACGTGCACTTTTAGCGATTATTTATGATCTGATCGAAAAGGGTGTCATTGAGGAAACGAGAGGTAATGTGTGCAATAGTCCTGTGAAGGACTGGGCTATTCTAAGGCCCAGCGGTGCCAGGGGACAACACCTGAAACCTTCGTGGGTTACCTGTTCCGGCGTACAAATCACAGAGACACGGGACACTTCCTTCGGCGTCAAAGATCGAGTCGAGGTTTATTGCTGCAGGGAATACAGAGATCGCAAGAAGTACACCACGTGTAGATTCTAGGAGACTGCTTCAAATTGCAACAGTGGATCGCTCCTTTTATACATATTTTAGTCATAGCACAACAGGGCGAACAAAAGGTTACAACTCAGTTCCCACAGTAAACTTCAAAAGGGTTGCTTTCATGTATTCAGGAACCCGGAACATAATTACAGTAGCATCGCCGGTTCCCAACTGTAAAAGTAGGTTATCCCATCATTTAGTACATTCCATTCTGGCTGTAAACGAGTTAAGAAAAGAGACAGAAACAGGTGCAAGGAAGACAAAGATAGACAACAGATTGAAAAAGAGTGTAAGGGGCAACATCGAAAACACGATTGCAGGATCAAAGGATTCGTGCCTAATGCATGCACGGCTGAAACAATAGACCGGCACGGCAAGATGAGCCTCGAGCGGGATCATCTGCCTTGGAAGTATCATCCCCCTCGTCATAAAGACACCCTCAAAGGAACACATGTCTTCCGCAAGAGTTTGGGAATCCCAGGGTCACGAAGCGGACAGTGTCCGTTCGCTGGCTACTTGAGGGCAAGAGACAAAATGGATGCCGTATCTAAAATGGAACCCGTGGGTTCAGATGGAGAAACCCACGAATAAGACGAACGGTTCAGGCCAGCGTAGCGAAAACGCGTACACCCACTAAACTCGTCATTTGCGGTTCATAGATACCAAACTCGCCCATATTCGAGCGAGTCGAAAACACCATTATGATTGTCACGGAACCTCAGACGCTCCTTCTGCCCTCATGTAGGCAAGCACTAGTCGATATCAGAATCGATCTCGATATTCATCAGATCATTCAGATGTTGCTGCAGCATTATTCTATCCATCAAGGCTTCCTTGGTAACAGATGGCCGTCTTATACACGTCGTAGCACAAAGGCCACCTAAGGCAGGGCCACACTGCACACAAAGACAACACGCGAACAGAAATGCTACAACAACCCCGATGATCATCAGAATCTTCCAACCCCACGTCGACATCAGGCCCCAAAACCATCCTAGTAGCGTCCAATCACCTACGTCCACGTGTATGGACTCGGAGATCTTATGCAACTTCGAGATAGCTTGATAGACAGTTGGAGCGTTATCAGGGATGAAAATAAAACAACTCGAATGGATCACCTTGCACACACCACCTCTATCTGCAAGAACAACGTCTAAAACCATACGGTTCTGCAACGTCATAAGCCTATCCGCCTGAAGCTCTGCTGTTAGATTACCAAGAGCACTTGCAGTTATATTAGCAGTCGATTCGACCACACGAGTCAACTGTCTCAGGTTCCTACTATTAACCATAGGTCCCCAAAACAGCAGGAAACCCTTAAAGAAGTCTCCTGCTTCTTGACCAGCAGTGTCCTCTTTGCTAATAACGCCTCTCACAACTCTAGTCTTGTGATAGTCCGAAGCAACTGTGATGGTCGGTGGTAACAGATTCGCAATATAACAGGTGCCCGAGAAGTCACGAGGCAACCATGTATATGCGCGATCGTAACATACAAAGTATGTACCCTTGGCAGTCAGGAAAACAGGGGAAGAGAGCATTGGTAAAACATAAGATTCAGTGCAAGCACTCATCCCAACCTGGGCTCGCGGATTTCGGCCAAGGCCTTGTAAGCAGAAATTTCCGAGATGGGGTACGATCCAGATCGGAGACGAGCTTTTAAGCTGTCTATCACCCACTCATATACTATACTTAGCCTCACTCAGATCCTTGTATGCTCGCACCTCTTCCTCTGGGATAAGCGATGCATCAAAAATATCTCTATCTAAGTCAACAATTGCTCTTGCCAAAGGCTTGTGGTACGGGCCGGGACCAGAATCTGAAGAGCGTGGCTCTCGATGGGGGTAGGAATCTAGTGCGCTACGGAACATAGTTTGGAATGCTCGAGCTGACCCCTGGGAGCTGTAAGGAAGAACCAAATACGGAATACCCCTATCCATGGTATGTGGCATTAACCCACACACCCAACAGTTAGTAGTATTCATCACTAACTGATGTTGATGTAAGAGCTGGACAAAGGAATTGTTCATGAATTCCGCACGTCTAACCTGTTCGTGTTGGGGCAGAGGATGAAAGGAATGTGGAGAAACAGTGGGAATAGATTTCAGTTCAGAAGAAGAAGTAGGTGAAGCAGAAAGTAATAACGACTGTATTCCAAAAAACACTCCACCCACCAATAGCATAGAAACAGTCAGAAACAGCAGGAACACCTGAAACAGAAAGCATTTGGTACGTACAACCCTATGGAGTTTCGATCTTTTATCCAACATCCTCTCTACTTCCGACAACTTTGAGAATTCCATCCTCTAAAAACCGTCCGCAACGTTCTTGACGCACTTCGTTCTGAGTAGCGATTATCAATTCCCAGGAGTTCCCAGGAATCGACAAAAGTAACCGACCTAGTGTCAGGAACCTGCTAAACAGAAGGAAGTATCCACATGGCCCTACGGTCAACCCGGATGTAAGGTTTTCTTTAATCAAACATTCAATTTTAATGCAAATCTCCTAGCTGTGGAAAAAGACATACGTGGAAAAGAACTCAAGAACTAATAGAGGATGCAATTGTTCATAATGTTCATGGTAACAGTAAGGGGGTAATGTGAATTCAAAAAGGGAAAAACAAAAAGGGACTTCTTTTATTAGTCTTTGTTATGAGAACGAAGAAAATATCGACTTCTTCCAGGACTAGTCTGTTCTTCAAATAATTGTTCAGATTGTGAAACAGCGTTCAATCGATCAGATGACAGTTCAAGCCTCGAATTCTCAAATGCTGATGGTTCAACAGATGTATCTGGCTGCAATGAAGTGTCTCCTACAGGTTGAGCATCACTAAACGGCACAAAACTTGTTGGGGTCTCTGTTTCCGTTGCGGCAATCCCAGTCCTCACCCAAGAATCTGCTGGCAAAGGGATCAGAACCTTTTTGGTGTGGGTGGCATGCACCCAATTCTTTCTGCCTTCCAAACAAACTGCAGTCCTTGTAGCCAGCAGGACTTGGAATGGACCCACAAATCTCGGCTCCAAGTTGCGCTTTCTGCCAAAGTTGCGGGTGACTACCCAGTCACCCGGTTGGAGCCGATGTCCAGGACCCTCAGTCTGTGCCGGTAGAGCTTCAAAGACCTGTTGATGAATTAACCTCAGTTTAGCAGTCAGATCATGAAGATAATCAATTAACATTGGATACTCGAGACTATCAAAGGCCTTAGGCCTCGGGACTCCCCAAATGTTCGCAGGACGGCCAAACACAATCTCATATGGGCTAAGCCCTACTCGAGAGTGTACAGTCGCCCTGGTCGACAAGAGAGCCAGAGGCAAGGCATCAGGCCATGACAGACCAGTCGTAGCTTGAATCTTAGCAAGTTTCAGTTTCAGAGTACCATTGTACCCTTCAACTAAACCCGCTGACTGGGGATGATTGGCGCTATGGAATTTTTGTCGAATTCCAAGGCCCTTACACACACTCTTCATCACACTCCCAACAAACTCACTTCCGTTATCTGACCATACAATCCGTGGCATTCCATACCGAGGAAAGTATTCCTTCAGTAGGACTTTCGCTGTTGACAGGGCAGTATTATCTTTAAGAGGGTAGGCCTCAATCCATCTGGAGAACGCGCAAACCACAACTAAAACGTACTTCAGGTTATTGCATCTTTCCATATGGATGAAGTCCAGTTGGATAACCTCAAAGGGACATGTAGGAGGAGCAAAATGGCCAGGTGGAGTGGGGGTGCCCTTGCCAGGATTGTACATCATACATATCATACAATTCTTAACCACTCTCTCAGCACACTTAGCAATACCATCATTCTTCCATACAGGGGACAGCAACTTACATATACCTTTCGCGCTAATATGTGACAAGCCGTGAGCCATAGTCACAACGGCTAGCACATATGCATCCGGTAACATCCACCTCTGACATTCCGACAAATCAATCCAACATCCATGGGCATCTAACTTTCCTGTGCTTTCTTTCCACTTAGTCTTTTCAGTTTCAGTGGCCTCATTCTGAATCGCTTTCACGCTCTCAACAGTGTCCTCACACATACCAGTCTCCGCCGGCCACCTTACTGAACTCGTAACGTACATTCGGGTTGCAAGATTCTTAGCTGTCTCTTTAGCAACCTCAAACGCGTTACCACGACCAACATCATCCGTAACCTTTCGGTGCGCGCTGCATTTAATGATTGCCACCTGCTTAGGCAATGTAAGTGCGTCTAAAAGATCGTTCACGAGCTGTCCGTGTTGGATCTTTGTGCCATGCGATGTCATAAATCCTCTTTCTCTCCACAGACGACCAAAGCTATGTGCAACGCCAAATGCATATTGACTATCCGTAAACACATTCACTCGCTTTCCCTTAGACAAAACACACGCTCTCGTCAACGCAATCAACTCTGCCGCCTGCGCGGAATTCTGGCTCAATCTCGCAGTTTCCACAACCGTACTCAACGTCACCACAGCATACGCAGTCGTCACATCACCATTCGGCAACTTAAAACATGAACCGTCAACATACAAAGTACCATCGGGATCTGCCAATGGAGTGTTTTTTAGGTCAACACGACCCTTCGTTTCTTCCTCAGTTCGTAAATAGCAATCATGTGGTGGTACATCCTCTGATTCCATATTAGTCGTCAACAACGTCGCCGGGTTCAGTACATTACAACGCTTTATTTGTATATGACTTGCCAAAAGCGTCAACTCGTAACCGGACAACCTTGCGCTCGTCAAGTGTTGAGTTTTTGTACGATTTAAGAGAGTGTCAAATGCATGCGGAACCATCACCGTAAGCATATTATCCATGACCAATCCTGCAGATTGCCGGATGGACACCGCAGCTGCCGCTGTCGCTCTTAGACAACTCGGTAATGCTCTCGCTACTGGGTCCAAGGTCGAGGAAAAATATGCACATGGACGCTGCTTACCGCCAAATTGTTGCGTCAAGACACTCAACGCACAACCCCCTCTCTCGTGAACGTATAGTGTAAACGGCTTACTGTAATCAGGAGTACCTAACACAGGAGCCGAACACAACGCATCACGCAATTCAGAAAAACTTTTCTGACACTCTTCAGCCCATGGCAAAGGAGTCGGAACATCCTTGCACGTGAGGGCTACCAATGGCTTCGCTAGCAATGAAAAATTTGGAATCCATTGCCTGCAGTTTGACGTGATACCTAAAAAGGCACGCACATCTCTCTGAGTTGTTGGCACAGTAATTCGAGCGATCGCTGCAATTCTCTCTGGGGTCAACCTTCTTCCCTCCTTTGACAATAAGTGACCTAAATAGGTTACTTCTTGACAACAATATTGCAGCTTAGAAGGTGACACCTTGTGATGTAAATCACAGAGATGCTGTAACAGCGATACTGTAGCAGTTTTGAAAATCTCTTTAGTGTCAGCAGCCACTAACAAGTCATCAACGTACTGAATCAAGGCCGCACCAGCCGGTAACACAAACGCATCAAGTTGACTCTTTAGGGCTTGGCTGTAGATCGATGGGCTCTCACAGTAGCCCTGAGGAGCGCGTTTAAACCTAAAGCTGCGACCACCTAGTGAGAAGCCGAATAGATCTCTGCTTTCCTCAGCAATCGGAATGCTAAAGAAAGCATTCTTCAGATCGATCACTGAGAACCAAGAGGCAGAGGCTGGAATCAGAGTCAGTAAAGCCGTAATGTCAGGCACCACAGGAAATTGTGGAATCACAATTTTATTTACCTCCCTTAAATCAATGACAAAACGGTACACAGGAGGCTTGGATGGATCAGTTCGTTTCAAAATAGGTAACACAGGACTATTACACACATTTCCCTGAGTTTCCTCGATGACATCTTTCTTGATCAAGTCATAGATGATTGCTAACAGCGCTCGTTCACCATCGAGAGAGATACGATACTGGGGAATACGTGGTAATCGCACATTCGATTTCAATTGGACTACATAAGGTGAGATATCCAGCAGGCCCACATCATTGGGACCTGTTGCCCACAAAGACTTAGGAAGAGAACTCAATTCCGGTGGGAGCTTATCAGTTGACAAGTACATAGGAGAGATCACTCTCTGACCCAAAGTAAGCTCCACTCCCGCAGGGGAACAGTACAGAGTCGCATATAACCGTTTCAGCAAATCCAGGCCCAATAGATTCTCACTACAACCAGTAGTCAAAATCAAAGGAGCTTCTAGCTCACGAGGCCCAATTGTAAGGGGCAAAGGGCTACAAACCGGATTGCTAACGGGGGCGCCAGAGAATCCAACGGAAACATTCGTTAAGCCAGACAAAGGTGCGCCAGGGAGTTTCGAATGCATGATGGAACTTTTCGCTGCACCAGTGTCCAACAGAAAAGGCTCAACTACGCCCGATGTGGCAACTGCGACGTAAAGCCCTCTCTGATCAACCGGAACTGATACTACTCCCTCTCTTTGTCTGTGGCTGTCCTAGTAATTACCATCAGTATCGATATCATGCTCGACGTAACAGTCGTCCACATGATACTGTGCAGATCTACCAGACGATGAACTGCGCTGATCAAAGCAATTGTTCGAGTCTGACGAAGTGGTAGAACGCTCATTCTGATTCTGAGTGACACCGCGACCTCTACCACGTGTAGCCTGTTGGGGATCACTACGACCTCCTCGAGCCGAAACACCATTGTTTCGGTCACGCAAAACTGGACAGTTAAACTTCAAATGGCCCTCACCTCTACAATATGCGCATTGATTGTACCCAAGCATAGATCTCGGCGTAGAGGAGTCAGTACGCGAGTGAGTCCTAGAAGACTGTGATTGCGATCTATTTTGCTGCTGTGAGTCATTTTGATTCGAGCGCGGAGGATACGCTTGCTGCAACAGGACCTTAGTTTTAAGATCCTTTGTTTTCTTATCTGCACGATCATTTTCCTCCTTCTCCCTATTTTCGTAATATTGAGCCGTGGCCAATATTTGAGCGGAAGTAGAAACAGCCCATGAACTTTCGGAATTTTTCAATTTGTTGCTGAGTTCAGGCAACAAATACGATACAAATTTATCTACGAACAATCGCTGACCTCCCTCAGTGCTCTTATCCTGACCACTGTGATCAATAAATGCCTCCTCAAATCTCGTAAAGAAATCGGAGACACTCTCGTCCTTCTTTTGCTTGCACGCGGACAGTTTATCCCAATTAACTCTCATTGCTGGCATAAGTGTCTTCATAAGTGTAATTATCCTCTGGGGCAGATTCTCAATGATCTGTTCAGGCTTAGCCCCACCAACTTCTCGTCCGTCGGCCGCCGCAAGAGCAGCCCAATCACCGCCTAACTCGGCTACGTGATTTTCTTGACGGATTTTTGCCCAAATTGGTTGAGGTACTACGTTACCAAACAGCATGTCGATATCGGCAAGGTTCATAACAGTAGCATCCACTAATTGGGATAACTCCTTATAATAACCTGCCGGATTTTTGCGGGGGTCAGGCAAAGTTTGCTTCACCTGCAAAACTTCCGACCGCTTCCATGGGAGGTGTATCCAAACTCTCTGGAAGTGTGGTGGAATAGCAGGATTAGCATTCGCATCACCTGGCATCCACACTGGGGGGACTTCTCGCATGGGATACTGACCAGGTTGTGCCATCCACTCCTCAGTTTCGTCCTTAAAATGCTCGAGGTAGTACTGTAGATCGAAAGGATAGGAGACGCTCTAAAGCACGTCGAACATTACTACCCACAATCATACCGTTCGAAAACTGATTCTGGAGTTCAGTCTTTTCGGGCGGCACATTGTCTACCTCTTCAGTATCCCATACCTCTCGTAAGGATTTACACATTTCCTCAAACACAAATCTCTGCGTGGGCTCATTAAATTGAGAGAACGTCTCAAAAACCATGCGCGGGGTGTATTTAGCAGGATACCTAATCCATTTACGCGTCATTTTCACTAACATATCACTCTCCCTACCACCAGGAATTTGACTTCGTCTTTGAGGGACATCAGAAACATCGGACCCAAGGATCGGTTCGAATGGAGAGTAAAGAGTAGCAACAGCATTAGGTATGCGACTACGGACAGACGGAGAAGAGGAGAGAAGTACAGGGGCAACAACATGAGGACTAAACATAGGAGCAGTAGGAGCAGTAGGAGTAACCAAGAGAGCAGAAGTAGCGGGAACAGCAGACTGAGAAGGTATAGGCAGTGAAGCAGTAGGAAGAAGGGCAGGTAAGGGAGCAGGGACAACCTGAGGAACAAGAGGATTCGGAAGAACAGGATCAGCGACAGGCTGACCAGCAGCTGCCGGAACAACAGGTTGAGGAACAGGAGGAACCACAGGGGCTGTAGTATTCTGTGCGTATGGAGGTGGTGATTTCAGTAGATAGGACAACAAAGGGTCCTCTACCGCTTCCTCTCCCTTCTTATCAGAACTCGACGGTAAAACAGGATAACACTTATCCACCGCCATATGTTGCAGTCTAGCAAAAACTTCCTTCTCATCTTTGTCTCGCTGGAACTGCTCTGCATTTCTCATCACCGTAATGATACCTTCCCTCTTATTTTTCTTAAGCTGTTTGATTTCTTTCTGCTTGGCCTCTTTTCGCCATAACCGAAAGGAATCAAACATGGCCGGCCTAGATTTCTTTTTAAACAATTTTGCTTCGAGATTATCCAGAATTGCAGTTTCGAAACTACCATGAGGTGGCCAACTAAGGACACCATCGTCTTTAGTGTAGCGGATCCAATAATCATTATATATGATAGGACCCACTCCATGGCGGCTATAGAGCTCATAGATCGGAGTTCCAACTGGAGGTATCGGACATGAGTCCTCCAATCGGGAATCCGCACCGCAACATTTAAAGCAACTAAACAAAGTACTACGGCCAGGCATCGTGCACACTAACCGAGTTTACAAACTTCAAGGGTTATCGAATTACGATGTCCTCGCAAAAATGCAAGACCCTCGGTTTTTGGCAATTGCAATCGTCAAATAAAACCCAACAACTAAGAACCAATAACTAAGAACCACAAATGCAATGGAACCATGCAAACAACCAAGTTTCAACAACGACCAAGGACTCTGGGAGCGACCCACAAATACTTAACTGAAAGAGCAATGGCGTCACCAGGAAGGCCCGTCTATCGCCTCGCTGTACAAAAGACTACGCCAGGCGCCAAAACAGGTCGACAGTCAGGGCATCAGTCCGTCGCAGCCGTCAGGAGGCCGGGATCTTCGCGGGAAAAGTCTTCGGACCACTTATGTCGACAACAGGATCGATGAAGCGGGGTGCACCTTCCCTCGGAGATTTCACACGAAGTTCCTCACGATCTTCGGGCTTTGGACCGGTACCGCTGATGCCGCCCCACGTTGGACGCCAACTGAAGGACTGGGCTATTCTAAGGCCCAGCGGTGCCAGGGGACAACACCTGAAACCTTCGTGGGTTACCTGTTCCGGCGTACAAATCACAGAGACACGGGACACTTCCTTCGGCATCAAAGATCGAGGTTTATTACTGCAGGGAATACAGAGGTCGCAAGAAGTACACCACGTGTAGGTTCTAGGAGACTGCTTCAAATTGCAACAGTGGATCGCTCCTTTTATACATATTTTAGTCATAGCACAACATGGCGAACAAAAGGTTACAACTCAGTTCCCACAGTAAACTTCAAAAGGGTTGCTTTCATGTATTCAGGAACCCGGAACATAATTACAGTAGCATCGCCGGTTCCCAACTGTAAAAGTATGTTATCCCATCATTTAGTACATTCCATTCTGGCTGTAAACGAGTTAAGAAAAGAGACAGAAACAGGTGCAAGGAAGACAAAGATAGACAACAGATTGAAAAAGAGTGTAAGGGGCAACATCGAAAACACGATTGCAGGATCAAAGGATTCGTGCCTAATGCATGCACGGCTGAAACAATAGACCGGCACGGCAAGATGAGCCTCGAGCGGGATCATCTGCCTTGGAAATATCATCCCCCTCGTCATAAAGACACCCTCAAAGGAACACATGTCTTCCGCAAGAGTTTGGGAATCCCAGGGTCACGAAGCGGACAGTGTCAGTTCGCTGGCTACTTGAGGGCAAGAGACAAAATGGATGCCGTATCTAAAATGGAACCCGTGGGTTCAGATGGAGAAACCCACGAATAAGACGAACGGTTCAGGCCAGCGTAGCGAAAACGCGTACACCCACTAAACTCGTCATTTGCGGTTCATAGATACCAAACTCGTCCATATTCGAGCGAGTCGAAAACACCATTATGATTGTCACGGAACCTCACCTGTTTTGCCTGTTCTGAAGAGAACTGATCCTTCACAGCCTCCTGTATATAGGTTTGTCATCGATCTTCGCGAAGTGAACAAGATTGTTGTTCCACAATTTCCTGTTGTGCCTGACATTACAGCCTTGTTGACTCTGATTCCGGCTACTGCCACCTGGTTTTCGGTGATTGACTTGATGAATGCTTTCTTCAGCATCCCGATTGCCATGGAGAGTAGGGACATTTTTGGATTCTCTTTAGGAGGTCGCAGTTTTCGCTTTAAACGCGCTCCTCAAGGCTATTGTGAGAGTCCATCGATCTATAGCCAAGCTTTGAAGACACAACTTGATCTGTTGATTTTACCTGATGGTGCAGCCCTTATTCAATATGTCGATGATTTGCTAGTTGCCGCTGATACTGAGGAGATTTGTAGGGAAGCCACTTTGTCGTTACTACGCCACCTGTCTGATTGTCATCACAAAGTTTCTCTCTCCAAGTTGCAATTTTGTCGACAAGAAGTAACCTACTTAGGTCACCTCTTATCGAAGGAGGGAAGGAAATTGACCCCAGAAAGAATTCAAGCTATTGCGAAAATGAGTGTGCCTACCACACAGAGAGAGGTACGTGCGTTTTTGGGTATTACGTCGTACTGTAGACAGTGGATTCCTAATTTTTCTTTGTTAGCGAAGCCCTTGATAGCTCTTACTGTTAAGGATACTCCAAATCCTATTCCTTGGACTGATGAATGTCAAACTAGCTTTTCTGAATTACGCAATGCGTTGTTTTCGGCTCCTGTGTTGGGTACTCCTGACTACAGTAAGCCTTTCACATTGTATGTCCACGAGAGAGAGGGATGTGCATTGTCAGTTTTGACTCAGCAGTTTGGCGATAAGCAACGCCCATGTGCTCACTTTTCGTTGACTTTAGATCCGGTAGCTAGAGCGTTGCCGAGTTGCTTGAGAGCTACGGCGGCAGCGGCTGTTTCAATTCGACAATCTGCTGGTTTGGTTATGGACAACACGCTAGTGGTTATGGTTCCACATGCAGTGGATACCTTATTGAACCGTACGAAGACACAGCATTTAACTAGTGCTCGGTTGTCGGGTTACAAGTTGACGTTGTTAGCGAGTCATGTGCATATTAAACGATGCAACACGTTGAATCCAGCCACGTTGTTGCCGATTTCAGTTGAGACAGATGATGATAGTGAAGAACAGCATGACTGTTTTCTGAGAACTGAAGAAGAAACGAAAGGGAGAATAGATCTTAGGGACACTCCTCTTCCTGAATGTGATGGTACTTTGTGGGTTGATGGTTCGTGCTTTAAGTTGCCGAATGGTGATACGACTGCGGCATATGCTGTTACGACTCTGCATACGATTGTTGAAACTGCACGTATCCCACATAATTCAGCACAAGCAGCAGAATTAATTGCACTTACGAGAGCGTGTGTGTTGTCGAAAGGAATGAGAGTGACCATATATACTGACAGCCAATATGCCTTTGGCTTGGCTCATAGCTTTGGACGTTTGTGGCGTGAACGTGGATTTTTAACTTCGCATGGGACCAAGATCCAAGATGGACAGTTGGTGAATGAACTTCTTGAATCTCTTACTTTGCCGTTACAAGTTGCAATTGTGAAATGCAGTGCCCATAAAAAGGTTACTGATGATGTTGGTCGTGGAAATACATTTGCTGATGAAATCGCAAAAGAAACGGCAAAAGATGTAATGAATCAAATGTATGTTGCGGGCCCTGCAAGATGGGTTGGTGACGTTGGAATGTGTGAAGATACGATTGAGATTGTGAAATCCATTCAAGCTGAAGCTACAGAGAAAGAGTTGAATGAATGGAGAGAAAGTAAGGGTAGATTGGATTCGAATGGTTGTTGGACTGATTTGTCAGAGCATCAGAGATGGTTGTTACCCGATGCATATGTGCTTGCAGTGGTGACAATGGCTCATGGAATGGCACATATTAGCGTGAAAGGGATTTGCAAGTTGTTGGCTCCGGTTTGGCAGAATGCGGGAATTCCAAAATGTGCAGAGAACTTGGTGAAGAACTGTATGGTGTGTCTGAAATACAATCCTGGTAGGGGAACTCCAACTCCAGCTGGTCATTTTGCGCCTCCAACGTATCCGTTCGAGGTTTTGCAGCTAGATTTCATCCACATGGAAAGGTGCAACAATCTGAAATACGTACTTGTTGTTGTTTGTGCCTTTTCGAGATGGGTAGAAGCATATCCCTTAAAAGACAACACTGTCATATCCACAGCTAAAGCCCTTGTCAAAGAATTCTTCCCTAGGTTCGGAATGCCGAGAATAGTCTGGAGTGATAATGGGAGTGAATTTGTGGGTCGAGTGATGAAGAAAGTATGTGAGGGGCTAGGTATCCATCGAAAATTTCATGCTGCAAATCACCCCCAATCAGTTGGACTAGTAGAGTGCTATAATGGCACACTAAAATTGAAATTGGCCAAGATCCAAGCGAGTTCTGGTCTTAAATGGCCTGACGCTCTGCCTTTGGCACTCCTATCAACGAGAATGACTGTGCATTCGCGAGTGGGACTTAGTCCCTATGAAATTGTGTTCGGCCGTCCGGCCAACATATGGGGAGTGCCAAGGCCGACAAAATTCAGCGAGATAGAACACCCTGTACTGCTTGATTATTTGTATGAATTGACGGCTAAATTGCGTGTTTTACACCAACAGGTTCACAATACCCTGCCTCAGGTCTCTGAAGCTCCAGGACATCCTATTGATCCTGGATCATGGGTGCTGATTAATAACTTCCAACGGACAAAGAATGACCAGCCCCGTTGGACCGGCCCCCACCTCTTCCTTCTATCAACAAGATCAGCTGTTCGAGTAGAAGGGAAAAAGCACTGGATCCACGGCGTACACTGTAAGAGGGTCCCTCTGCCTCTTCCATACGACCGTAGGGTCCAGGAGGGGATCGCTGACTCTGAAACTGAGACTGTGCCTCGTTTTCTGCCTTTTAGCGATGCACGTGTAAAAGGAACAATTTCTGAACAAGAAAGCGACAATATCTTGCAAGAAGCTGTGCCACCGTCAATTCGATTGAACACTACAGAGCCTGAACTCTTGTTTCAGAACCAGACAGTACCTGGAAAAAGCCGTTATAATCTGAGACCGAGAACTATGGACAAATAAAAAAAAAATCTATTTTTGAAAGTGCAGCTCTCTCATCTGAGAAACTTTCTCATTTTTGTTTTTCGAACGGCCATTCGGTTCAGCTGCTAGGGTCGCGGTTGCCCAAGTCTTTGGAGTGCAGCTGAAGACGTTAGGTCGACAGTTCTGGTCGGTCTAAGGGAGTTGCCCTGGACTGACAGAAGCATTCCTTAGCATAGAACACCCTACCGCCGTGGGCAGCAATTTAGAGAGGATGGAGTTTTTCAAGATGGAGAGACCTGCCAAACAGATGAACTTTAAAGCCAGAATGTGTATATTGATGACAAAGAAACGATTTTTGATATTATGCATTTTCATGTTGCTTAGTGTAATGACGTTTTTAATAGGATATGTTTTATTCTCTTTTCAAGTGACCTTTGCACCCACTACACAGCCCATACCTCCTTCTACTGTTTCCTCGCATTCTTTTCACCCACTGCCAGAGCATGAGTCCACTAGAAGATTAGAGTTTATCAATCACTCCTTCATCCAGCTTTTACACAGTAACACCAATTAGTAATGAACACAACTAATTGTTGGGTGTGTGGTCTTATGCCACATACAACAGATAAGGGTATTCCATATTTGGTCTTACCATTTAGCTACAATGGTTCTTTGTGGGCGCTTCAGACGATGTTCATATATGCCATCGAACCATATATCCCCACGTTCCACGAGAAGTAACTCGAGCAACAAGGCATTGGTAGTGGGAAACACAAATATGAGCAGAAACATTGACTCGTATAGACGATTCCCAGAGATGAGTTGCAAGCTTACGATAGATGGAATGTAACAAGATATGGAGTTACACTGAGTGAGAACAAGCGAGCAAAGAGATCCTCCCCGATTTGGATTGTACCCCATCAGGGTCACCTATGTCTGCAAGGTAATGGCAAGAATCCCAGTGCTCAGTGGGGGAAAAGTGTCTGCACTGAAACATATGTTTTTGCATCTCGGACTTCCCCTTCGTTTCTAGCAGCTAAGGGTACCTATTTCATCTGCCATGATAGAGCCTATACATGGTTGCCACCTGACTTCTCGGGCACATGTTTTGTTTTGTTCTTGTTGCCTCCCACATACCCATCCGCGGCAGATTACCACAAGACAAGGATAGTTAGAGGTGTCATCAGTGAGGAAGACACTGCAGGACAAGAATTTGGAGATTTCGTAAAAGGTTTTCTGCCTTTTTGGGGGCCTATGGTGAACAGCAGGAACATAAGGCAATTGACAAGGGTGGTAGAATCCACTGTAGTTGAAAACGCCGGTGCCCTTAGTAATTTGACGGCTGAGCTCCAGTCGGATCGCCTTATGACTCTTCAGAATAGGGTCACATTAGACGTCATACTTGCAGACCAAGGTGGGGTATGTAAAGTGATCCAATCAAGTTGTTGTATTTTCATCCCAGATAACGCTCCAATAGTTTACCAGGCCATTTCCAAACTGCATAAGATCTCTGAATCTATTCACGTGGATAAAGGAGATTGGTCATTGATGGGGTGGTTCTGGGAACTGATATCTGCCTGGGGATGGAAGATTCTGATAGTCATTGGGATGATCTTAGCCATTCTTTTCCTGTTCTGTCTGTGTGTACAGTGTGCTCCTGCAATATGTAGCCTCTGTTCTACATCGTGTGTAAGGAAATCTGTATCAAGAAACGAGCTAAGTAATAGGATGATGCTACAGCAACATCTCGATGACTTTATGAATATAGACCTGGACTCAGATTAGCGTGAGTATAGGTTATTGCCTATGTAAGGGCAAAAGGAGGTCTGTGGTACTGAAAATTCTGGACCCGTGTTATAAACATCGTCGTATCATGACGATTTTGGTATCAGCAGACCGAGGATGATTAGGATACTATGTACGAGCATTTTCGTCATATTCGGGTGACGAAATCACCCTGAAATCAGAGTTTCCGTCCTGAACCCGCGGGTTCCATTTTGTGAACGGCAGCCATTTTGTGATTGCCCTCACCTAGGCCAAATGACTAAAGCCAAAATCAAGTCTGAAGGACATGTATACCTTTGCTGACTCCTCTGTGACCTGGGCAAGCTGACTCCACTGCCTGAAGCCAAACCTGTTCGGCCAGTTCCTTTCCCAGTGGCCGAATGAGATTAGCATCAAAGCACAACATATCATAAACCTTTCATCGCACACAAACCATGCCTAATCTTACACACACCTGTCCCTGTTTTTTTGTTTATGACTTGCTTTACGAGGAGGAGGTGCCCGTTTTTATTGGGGGTCCGTCGATATCTGATGAGAATACTGGGCCTTGCTGTGTAATTGATTGTGGGCTGAACAAACTGAAATATGGGCTTGTCATCATGACTCTGCTTTTTCTTTGTAGTGGAAATATGTGAATGATAAACTGTAAAATAAGGAATGTTTGCCTAAAGCATAATATTTTGTATAAAAAGAGAAAGCTGGCTTTGTAAGATTGAGCAGTCTCCTGAGAACATACACCGTGTTGTACTTCTAGGATACCTGTTACTGGCTGCAGCCAATAAATACGATCTTTGACTTCACCTAGAAGACTCTGTGTTTCTGTAGTCTGAAACAGGAAGGACTCAAAGTCTTCGGGTGTGTTGCCTGGCACCGCTGGGTTCTTAAAAACCCAGTACTTCAAGTGAGCACGGGACGCACGTCTGGGCATATCCTTCCCACATAGGGTGAACAGCAAAATACACAAGATGATGGACCGAATGTTGCACAATGGCAAAACATTCACCCCCAGTCACAGATCTGGGTTTAATACATCGTTATTTTGCTCACCAAGCCACCCCAGTTCAGACATGGCCATATGCAAATCAGTCTTGGCCATGTGCCTCATGGTAACAGTCCAGCCCGAACTGCCAAGCCATGTCTTCCCTGGACCTGAATCAAGCATCCTAGGACCGGTTTCTGGCTATCAGCCGTCTTCAGCCTGGACAGCTTGACTCCAGTGGCGTAGTGAACAGGGGACCCACATCTGGGCATACCCTTCCCACATAGGGTGAACAGCAAAACACACAAGATGATGGACGGAATGTTGCACAATGGCAAAACATTCACCCCAATCACAGATCTGGGTTTAATCGATCGTTATTTTGCTCACCACGCCACCCCAGTTCAGATATGGCCATATGCAAATCAGTCTTGGCCCTGTGGCTCTTGGGACCAGTCCAGCCCAAACTGCCAAGCCATGTCTTCCCTGGACCGGAATCAAGCATCCTAGGATCGGTTTCTGGCTATCGCCGTCTTCAGCCAGGATAGCTTGACTCCAGTGGCGTAGTGCGCAGAGGACCCACGTCTGGCCATACCCTTCCTACATAGGGTGAACAGCAAAACACACAAGATGATGGATGGAATGTTGCACAATGGCAAAACATTCACCCCCAATCACAGATCTGGGTTTAATCCATTGTTCTTTTGCTCACCAAGCAACCCCAGTTCAGACATGGCCATATGCAAATCAGTCTTGGCCCTGTGCCTCATGGGAACGGTCCAGCCCGATCTGCCAAGCCATGTCTTCCTTGGACCGGAATCAAGCATCCTAGGAACGGTTTCTGGCTATCAGCCCTCTTCAGCTTGGATAGCTTGACTTCAGTGGCTTAGTGAGCACAGGACCCACGTCTGGGCATACCCTTCCCACATAGGTTGAACAGCAAAACACATAAGATGATGGACCGAATGTTGCACAATGGCAAAACATTCACCCCCAGTCGCAGATCTGGGTTTAATTCATTGTTATTTTGCTCACCAAGCCACCCCAGTTCAGACATGGTTATATGCAAATAAGTCTTGGCACTGTGCCTCATGGGAACAGTCCAACCAAAACTGCCAAGCCATGTCTTCCCTGGACCGGAATCAAGGCCCTAGGACTGGTCTCTGGCTATCAGCCATCTTCAGCCAGGATAGCTTGACTCCAGTGGCATAGTGAGCACAGGACCCACATCTGGGCATACCCTTCCCACATAGGGTGAACAGCAAAACACACAAGATGATGGACCGAACGTTGCAGAATGGCAAAACATTCACCCCCAGTCACAGATCTGGGTTTAATCCATCGTTATTTTGCCCACCAAGCCACCCCAGTTCAGACATGGCCATATGCAAATCAGTCTTGGCCCTGTGCCTCATGGGAACAGTCCAGCCCGAACTGCTAATCCATGTCTTCCCTGGACCAGAATCAAGCATCCTAGGATTGCTTTCTGGCTATCGCCGTCTTCAGCCAGGATAGCTTGACTCCGGTGGCGTAGTGAGCACAGGACCCACGTCTGGGCATACCCTTCCCACATAGGGTGAACAGCAAAACACAAAGATGATGGACCGAATGTTGCACAATGGCAAAACATTTACCCCCAGTCAAAGATCTGGGTTTAATCCATCTTTATTTTGCTCACCAAGCCACCCCAGTTCAGACATGGCCATATACAAATCAGTCTTGCCCTGTGCCTCATGGGAACAGTCCAGCCCGATCTGCCAAGCCATGTCTTCCCTGGACCGGAATCAAGCATCCCAGGACCGGTTTCTGGCTTTCAGCCGTCTTTAGCCAGGATAGCTTGACTCCGGTGGCGTAGTGAGCACGGGACGCACGTCAGGACATACCCTTCCCACATAGGGTGAACAGCAAACCACACAAAATGATGGACTGAATGTTGCACAATGGCAAAACATTCACCCCGGGTCACAGATCTGGGTTTAATCCATCGTTATTTTGCTCACCAAGCAACCCCAGTTCAGACATGGCCATATGCAAATCAGTCTTGGCCCTGTGCCTCATGGGAACAGTCCAGTCCAAACTGCCAAGCCATGTCTTCCCAGGACCGGAATCAAGCATCCCAGGACCGGTTTCTGGCTTTCAGCCGTCTTTAGCCAGGATAGCTTGACTCCAGTGGTGTAGTGAGCACGGGACCCACGTCTGGGCATACCCTTCCCACATAGCGGGGACAGCAAAACACCCAAGATGATGGACGGAATGTTGCACAATGGCAAAACATTCACCCCCAGTCACAGATCTGGGTTTAATCCATTGTTATTTTGCTCACCAAGCCACCCAGTTCAGAAATGGCCACATGCAAATCAGTCTTGGCCCTGTGCCTCATGGGAACAGTCCAGCCCGAACTGCCAAGCCATGTCTTCCCTGGACCGGAATCAAGCATCCTAGGATCGGTTTCTGGCTATCGCCGTCTTCAGCCAGGATAGCTTGACTCCGGTGGCGTAGTGAGCACAGGACGCACATCTGGGCATACCCTTCCCACATAGGGTGAACAACAAAACACACAAAATGATGGACCGAATGTTGCACAATGGCAAAACATTCACCCCCAGTCACAGATCTGGGTTTAATCCATCGTTATTTTGCTCACCAAGCCACCCAGGTTCAGACACGGCCATATGCAAATCAGACTTGGCCCTGTGCCTCATGGGAACAGTCCAGTCCAAACTGCCAAGCCGTGTCTTCCCTGGACCAGAATCAAGCATCCTAGGACCGGTTACTGGATATCAGCCATCTTCAGCCAGGATAGCTTGACTCCCGTGGTGTAGTGAGCACAGGACCCACGTCTGGGCATACCTTTCCCACATAGGGTGAACAGCGAAACAAACAAGATGATGGACGGAATGTTGCACAATGGCAACACATTCAGCTCCAGTCAAGGATCTGGGTTTAATACATCTTTATTTTGCTCACCAAGCCACCCCAGTTCAGACATGGCCATATACAAATCAGTCTTGGCCCTGTGCCTCATGCAAACAGTCCAGCCCGATCTGCCAAGCCGTGTCTTCCTTGGACCGGAATCAAGCATCCTAGGACCTGTTTTTGGCTATCAGCCGTCTTCAGCCAGGATAGCTTGACTTCAGTGGCGTAGTGCGCACGGGACCCACGTCTGGGCATACCCTTCCCACATAGGGTGAACAGCAAAACACACAAGATGATGGAGCGAATGTTGCACAATGGCAAAACATTCACCCCCAGTCACTGATCTGGGTTTAATCAATCTTTATTTTGCCCACCAAGCACCCCAGCTCAGACATGGCCATTTACAAATCAGTCTTGCCCTGTGCCTCATGGGAACAGTCCAGCCCGATCTGCCAAGCCATGTCTTCCCTGGACCGGAATCAAGCATCCCAGGACCTGTTTCTGGCTATCATCCGTCTTCAGCCAGGATAGCTTGACTCCAGTGGCATAGTGAGCACAGGACCCACATCTGGGCATACCCTTCCCACATAGGGTGAACAGCAAAACACACAAGATGACGGACCGAATGTTGCAGAATGGCAAAACATTCACCCCCAGTCAAAGATCTGGGTTTATTCCATCGTTATTTTGCACACCAAGCCACCCCAGTTCAGACATGGCCATAAGCAAATCAGTCTTGGACCTGTGCCTCATGGGAACAGTCCAGCCCGAACTACCAAGCCATGTCTTCCCTGGACCGGAATCAAGCATTCTAGGACTGGTTTCTGGCTATCAGCCGTCTTCAACCAGGATAGCTTGACTCCAGTGGCGTCATGAGCACGGAACCCACGTCTGGGCATACCCTTCCTACATAGGGTGAACAGCAAAACACACAAGATGATGGACCGAATGTTGCACAATGGCAAAACATTCACCCCCAGTTACAGATCTGGGTTTAATCCATCGTTATTTTGCTCACCAAGCCACTCCACTTCAGACATGGCCATATGCAAATCAGTCTTGGCCCTGTGCCTCATGGGAAAAGTCCAGCCCGAACTGCCAAGCCATGTCTTCCCTGGACCAGAATCAAGCATCCTAGGACCGGTTTCTGGCTATCAGCAGTCTTCAGCCAGGATAGCTTGACTCCTGTGGCGTAGTGAGCACGGGACCCACGTCTGGGCATACCCTTCCTAAATAGGGTGAACAGCAAAACACACAAGATGATGGACGGAATGTTGTACAATGGCAAAACTTTCACCTCCAGTCACAGATCTGGGTTTAATCAATCGTTATTTTGCTCACCAAGCCACCCCAGTTCAGACATGGCCATATGTAAATCAGTCTTGGCCCTGTGCCTCATGGGAACAGTCTAGCCCGAACTGCTAAGCCATGTCTTCCCTGGACCGGAATCAAGCACCTAGGACTGGTTTCTGGCTATCAGCCGTCTTCAGCCAGGATAGGTTGACTCCGGTGGTGTAGTGAGCACGCGACCCACGTCTGGGCATACCCTTCCCACATAGGGTGAACAGCAAAACACACAAGATGATTGACGGAATGTTGCACAATGGCAAAACATTCACCCCCAGTTACAGATCTGGGTTTAATCCATCGTTATTTTTCTCACCAAGCCACTCCACTTCAGACATGGCCATATGCAAATCAGTCTTGGCCCTGTGCCTCATGGGAAAAGTTCAGCCCGATTTGCCAAGCCATGTCTTCCCTGGACCGGAATCAAGCATCCTAGGACCGGTTTCTGGCTATCAGCAGTCTTCAGCCAGGATAGCTTGACTCCAGTGGCGTAGTGAGCACGGGACCCAGGTCTGGGCATACCCTTCCTACATAGGGTGAACAGCAAAACACATAAGATGATGGACGGAATGTTGCACAATTGCAAAACATTCACCCCCAGTCACAGATCTGGGTTTAATCCATCGTTATTTTGCTCACCTAGCCACCCCAGTTCAGACATGGCCATATGTAAATAAGTCTTGGCCCTGTGCCATATGGGAACAGTTTAGCCCAAACTGCCAAGCCATGTCTTCCCTGGACCAGAATCAAGCACCTAGGACTGGTTTCTGGCTATCAGCCGTCTTCAGCCAGGATTGCTTGACTCCGGTGGTGTAGTGAGCACACGACCCACGTCTGGGCATACCCTTCCCACATAGGGTGAACAGCAAAACACACAATATGATCGACCGAATGTTGCAAAATGGCAAAACATTCACCCCCAGTCACAGATCCGGGTTTAATCCATCGTTATTTTGCTCACCAAGCCACCCCAGTTCAGACATAGCCATAAGCAAATCAGTCTTGGCCCTGTGCCTCATGGGAATAGTCCAGCCCGAACTGCCAAGCCATGTCTTCCCTGGACCGGAATCAAGCACCTAGGACCAGTTTCTGGCTATCAGCCATCTTCAGCCAGGATAGCTTGACTCCAGTGGAGTCGTGAGCACGAGACCTACGTCTGGACATAGCCCTCCCACATAGCGGGGACATCAAAACACCCAAGATGATGGACGGAATGTTGCACAATGGCAAAACATTCACCCCCAGTCACAGATCTGGGTTTAATCCATCGTTATTTTGCTCACCAAGCCACCCCAGTTCAGAAATGGCCACTTGCAAATCAGGCTTGGCCCTGTGCCTCATGGGAACAGTCCAGCCCGAACTGCCGAGCCATGTCTTCCCTGGACCGGAATCAAGCATCCTAGGATCGGTTTCTGGCTATCGCTGTCTTCAGCCAGGATAGCTTGACTCCGGTGGCGTAGTGAGCACGGGACGCACGTCTGGGCATACCCTTCCCACATAGGGTGAACAGCAAAACACACAAAATGATGGACCGAATGTTGCACAATGGCAAAACATTCACCCCCAGTCACAGATCTGGGTTTAATCCATCGTTATTTTGCTCACCAAGCCACCCCAGGTCAGACATGGCCATATGCAAATCAGTCTTGGCCCTGTGTCTCATGGGAACAGTCCAGTACAAACTGCCAAGCCGTGTCTTCCCTGGACCAGAATCAAGCATCATAGGACCGGTTACTGGCTATCAGCCATCTTCAGCCAGGATAGCTTGACTCCCGTTGTGTATCGAGAACGGGAACCACGTCTGGGCATACCCTTTCCACATAGGGTGAACAGCAAAACAAACAAGATGATGGACGGAATGTTGCACAATGGCAACACATTCAGCCCCAATCATAGATCTGGGTTTAATCCATCTTTATTTTGCTCACCAAGCCACCCCAGTTCAGACATGGCCATATACAAATCAGTCTTGGCCCTGTTCCTCATGCGAACAGTCCAGCCCGATCTGCCAAGCCATGTCTTCCTTGGACTGGAATCAAGCATCCTAGGACCTGTTTCTGGCTATCAGCCGTCTTCAGCCAGGATAGCTTGACTTCAGTGGCGTAGTGAGCACGGGGCCCACGTCTGGGTATACCCTTCCCACATAGGGTGAACAGAAAAACACACAAGATGATGGACCGAATGTTGCACAATGGCAAAACATTCACCCCCAGTCACAGATCTGGGTTAAATCCATCTTTATTTTGCTCACCAAGCCACCCCAGTTCAGACATGGCCATTTACAAATCAGTCTTGCCCTGTGCCTCATGGGAACAGTCCTGTCCGATCTGCCAAGCCATGTCTTCCATGGACCGGAATCAAGCATCCCAGGACCTGTTTCTGGCTATCAGCCGTGTTCAGCCAGGATATCTTGACTCCAGTGGCGTAGTGAGCACGGGACCCACGTCTGGGCATACCCTTACCACATAGGGTGAACAGCAAAACACACAATATGATCGACAGAATGTTGCAAAATGGCAAAACATTCACCCTCAGTCACAGATCTAGGTTTAATCCATTGTCATTTTGCTCACCAAGCCACCCCAGTTCAGACATAGCCATATGCAAATTAGTCTTGGCCCTGTGCCTCAAGGGAACAGTCCAGCCCGAACTGCCAAGCCATGTCTTCCCTCGACCGGAATAAAGCACCTAGGACTGGTTTCTGGCTATCAGCCGTCTTCAGCCAGGATAGCTTGTCTCCGGTGGTGTAGTGAGCACGCGACCCACGTCTGGGCATACCCTTCCCACATAGGGTGAACAGCAAAACACACAAGATGATGGACGGAATGTTGCACAATGGCAAAACATTCACCCCCAGATCTGGGTTTAATCCATCGTTATTTTGCTCACCAAGCCACCCCAGTTCAGACATGGCCATATGCGAATCAGTCTTGGCCCTGCGCCTCATGGGAACAGTCCAGCCCGAACTGCCATGCCATGTCTTCCCTGGACCGGAATCAAGCATCATAGGACCGGTTTCTGGCTATCAGCAGTCTTCAGCCAGGATAGCTTGACTCCACTGTTCTATATCTGGTGGGGGACACGTGCAATGTTATCTCCCTGTATGTGGACAATGCCTTGTTCTATTTGACTTCTCCCCGGGACGCATTGCTGATACTGCTGCAACACTTAGACCGGTTTGGGGAGGTTTCGGGATTAGGACTTAACCGCAGTAAGTCACTGATCTTTCCAGTGGCAGGGCTGGATTTGGTGCCCTTGGGAGACCTACCAGATCTCGGGCTGCGCTGGGAACGGGAAGGGTTCCGTTACCTTGGAATACAGGTGGCTCCGACCGACATGCAGGCGCTGGCCCGGAATGTGGATCATATAATCACGTCCTTACAGCAGTCAATGTCTTTTTGGAATTCTCTACCACACCTTAGACATCTTCCTTTCCTGCGGCAAGGGGCGTAAACTGATTTCTCTCCTGTACAAGGCCATGAAACACGATTCAATCCCCCCTGTGCCATAGTCCCCTGCTGCTTGACAGTCGGATCTCGGCACTCCGCTGGCACAGAGACAATGGGCACGCATAGGCTCCCTCATACGCAAGGTGTCATGCAACACAAGGTTTCAACTGACGCACTTCAAGTTTTTTACACCACACCTACCTAACCCCGGTACCCTGAAGAGTATCTCTAGGGATAGAGGAGACGGATGCCCTAGATGTAACGCTGAAAAAGTCGGCTTCCGACACTTAGCATGGGACTGCCCTTTGGTCAGGCAATTCTGGGTGGGGGTGGGGGTGGTGGAGCGAATAGTTGCAGCCACAGGCCTTCAGATGGCACTCAAACCCCTGCATTGTCTGCTTGCATTAGTCTGGAAACCCAAGAAAAAGAAACTTTCGTATAAATTCCTACAATTAATGTTGGTACTAGCCAGGCGCAGGGTGGGGATAACTTGGATGGGGCAGAGGGCCCCGGAGGTACCCACTTGGCATAGAGATGACGAGAGTGGTCCCTGGCCTAGGAAACTTACATGCAACTCACACGGAGGGATGAGAAACTGCAGGATGACTTAATGTCCTGGCGCGTTATGTGTGAGTCTGGGCTGGCAGAAGAGGAGCCCTCCTCACAGGGCACAACTGATATTGAGGGCAGTGGGTTGGACATGCCCGTTGGGTCTGGTTCTGACGGGGAGAGAGAGGGTGGACCCCAGTGATGTTTGCCTCCCGCATCAGTGCCATGCCTGGTTCCTTCCTCACGGTGCTTTAATTGTATGTTATTGTATCCTTTCCCCATGAGTCCGTTCCCTCCCCGATGCCGCATGTAGTCCTAAGTGCCCCTAATAAGGTTGTCGATCTGCTTGCATACACTGATTTGATGCCAGTTATGTGTTATTGTTTAAGATATATATACTGAAAATAAAGTTTATAAAAAAACAAATGTTTGGGAGAAATGCCAGGGGGAAATTGTTCTCCTACCACTGGCACAAATTGTTCCTTCCATACACCCTCATTTACTAAAGTATACAGTGACCCAGAGTCTGCAGTAATGGTAATCATCACACCTCCTATATGTACATCACATTTGGATTTTTTTTTATTCCCACCTCGAACCTTTAACACTTCAGGAGAAGTATCTACACTCAAAGCATACATATCAATTTCTTCACTATCCGTATCTTGTGACTCTGAATCCACCGGTATTGCAGCATTTTTTACTGCCTTTCTTCCTGCATAGTTTTCGAAAATATTCCATTATTCCACAGGGAGAACATTTCTGGTTACGTGCAGAAAAGTTTTTGTCATTAGCCAAGTGACCTGCAAAACCAAACCACAGCACTTCAATTCTGTATTACAGTCTGGTTGTTTTTTCTTAAAAGTAAATTTAGTTTGACTGGTTTTCCTTTCTGGAATACGGGGGCATATTATCAAGGGGGTTTATCTCTGCTTTTTTGGCTTTAAAAGCCAAGAAAGCAGAGATAAAATTATCTCCCTATTACCTAGCTGTTGCTAACACCAGTTAGCGACAGCTAGTAGGAGATAGCGACCATCTTGGGCCCCACTTTGCATGTCAGTGATATTTATCACTAATGACATGCAAAGTGGGCATGCCAAGATCTTAGCGACTGAAAACAGTCGCTAACATCGCTATCTCCTACTTTTGGAGATATTCGCGCTAAGCCCGAATATCTCCAAAAGCTAACACCTGCCCTGAGCAGTTCTTAGCCATGTTATCCAATGGGAGGTGGATAACATGGCTAAGAGCATTATCTCGGTAATGCATGAATATCGCTGACTTTTCAGCGATATTCATGCATTGCGGCGATTTTTATCGCATTTGCGATAAACCTTGGTAATACCAAGGTTTATTTGCGTTAAAAATCACCGCAGCTCAGCGGTAAAGTTTTGTCTCTAACCAAGCAATAGCGATAATTATCGCTATTGCTTGGTAATATGCCCCCTAGTCTTTACTTTCTTGTTTATTTTCATTTTCAACCGTTTTATTATTGTCTGCCAGCACTGCTTTGGCACAATTTCCTGTAAGCTCTGCAAGTTTTACAATTTCTATCACTTCATGTAACGGAGCTTCTCCTTTGGTCCAAAGATAGTCTTGTATTGATGCATTAGCAGCGTGTATGACAATTTGATCCCTAATTAATTCATCATGTAATGGGCCAAACCTGCAGTTTAGAGCTAGGCTCTTTAATGCAGAAACGTATTCCTCTACATTTTACTCTTTCATGTTGGGACATATATATCCAAATCCGCCAGAGAGTTCACAAAAACATCTCCTTGGCCGTCTATGTTTTTTCACAGTACGATTGTACACTCTTAATCCCATTAGTCCTAACGATTGTATCATCATTTTGTACCATTTTATGGAGTGAAATCCTCATCAAGAGAAAATATGTAATTAAAAAAATATTCCCTCCATTCATGCCACTTTAGAGAATTCTCTCCAGAAGAAGGAACAAAAGGCTGAGCCTTGTTTCAGAATGTGATATATATATATATTTTAACATAGTAAATTAGCCCCTTGTAAAATAATAATTGCCTTAGTACCGGAAAAGTTTAAAGAAGCAAAATTGTTCCACAAAACTAGCTGCTCTCAGCTCTAGATGTCTCTCACACACACAGCGTTATAACTGCTATATGCTACGACGAAGACGCAAGGGTCTCCTTAGTCGATGTGCACAGACGTTATGCACATTTCGCCAAGCTATGACATCTACGTGGTAGCGATATTACAGCTGGACAGCAACCTTTATTTTCGGCAAAAGGGGAATACACTGTAGCTGCTTTATGTCAACTGCCTCTGTGTCCAATCAGAAGCCTTGGAGATGCTGTGGGAGAGAACAGGGTTGGATATTGTAGGTCCTATTCATAGTGGAGGTGAGTCTGATTACATGATTGTATTGATTGACCATTTTGCGAAGTGGCCAGATATTGAAGTCTTGTCTAAAATGGAAGAACAAACAGTGGTGAGTTTTTTAGATAAAGTGTTTTTGAGGGAAGGTTTACCTAAAGTTATCCTTACCGATAACGGACCTCAGTTTACTTCAGATGTTTTCAAATCGTATTTCAAGAGGAATGGTGTTGTACACAATACCACCTCCATGTATCATCGTGCTGGAAATGGTGCGATTGGGCACTTTAATAGAGTGCTAAAAACACGGTACAATTGGCTAAAGTAGCAAATTTGGCTTGGATAACAAAAGTGTGGTGTACCATGTGGGTTTATAGGGTGACACCTTGAGGGTCCACGAGTTATAGTCCATTTGAGGTAATGAGGTGTAACACACCTATCATGAAGGATAATGTGGGATAGTTGTCCAAAGATAGGATGAGTGAATGGATACCCTTAGGGGTAAAAACAGAAACTGTCTGAAGCTCATTCAATAGAAGGGCAAAGAATATTATGACAAAAGATACAACTGTGAAAGTTTGAGTATGCAAGTAGGAGAATGGGTAAGACTTAAAAGACCTGGTGTGTATAAAACAAAAGTGAAGAAGGACTTCTACAACCTTGAAAGGTAGTAAACGTATTTTGCAAATCAATTTTGTTGAATGATGGCAAGGCGTGGCCTTTAAGTCGCTTCTCTATATAAAGGTGCTAGAAGACATAACGAGGACTCAGAGTTATGCGCCCAAGGTTCTAAATTTGAAGATTAGCTGTGGGATCAGGATAAGTTTCAAAAGACAGGAGGCAATATGAGATGGGGGAGTGAGGTGAGAATGAGTATTGAAGGTGGAAGAAAAGAATGGAATCAATGGAAGAGAAGCAACAGGAAGGAAATCAACTCCCATCTCGGTCTCTGAGAACCATGTAAGATTAGGAAGGATGGGAAGAAGATCACAGAACCATAAAATTCATAGACTATTGTCAAGAAGTTTCCACTAATCAGTAGGACCTGAGTGATTGTGGATGACATAAACGTTGGGATAGTGCCAGGCTGATTACATGCAGGATATGTTGTCCATAGATCAGCTAGTTCACAGTGCCCCCATAAGCCCCCCTAAACTAGACAGAGAGCGAACAGTTCTAGCAACCACCGAAAATGACAACCCTGTTCTCTCAGGAATTGTGGTGACAGATCTAAAACCTTTTGCTCACACACTCGTGCTCTCTTTTGCTCAGAGAAATATACAGAGAATACACAGAGGTACGTTTTCAATGTTTATTGAACCAACATGGTTCTTGTGTAGAATATATGCGCTGCAATCATCAATAGACACAAGCATATGAAAGTTATAGGAAGTATAAGGACAGCGAACGATAGAAAATGTTTCACCATCATTCTGAAACAACATATATGTGCAAGCATATGCAATAATATACCAATCTGGCATATTCCTACTATGTAGACGCTAGCCTGCGTGTCTAGGATGCATGTGTATGTTCTGCCAAGAATCCTCTTACTGTATGATCCAACCCCATTACCTGGTGGGTATGAATGTAGGACCCCATCTTGGTTTCAAGCTGGACACCCCTCATGGAGATGTTAGTCGGCTGCTGGGCAAAAGCATCAGCCTGTAGAGACCTCTCAATGTCAGCAGAAGGGCCTCCTCTGACTACACCCGGAAATAAATGTTTATTTAGAGAAAAATACATCCTTGCCTTGCGCTGAGATTGTGATCAGGCTGCCATGGTTTGTGTGCTACAGATAGCTTTGTTGCCAAATGGACGAAAATAAACAAATGTGCACAACGTACGTGTAGGGCTTGTACATAGTGTCAAGGCAATACGATAGTGTTCTTGCAAAGTTGGTTTGTATAAGCATGATCGGTGTTTCTAGGAAACTAACCCAAAGTGCCAGGAATGCAAATATGTGTCAAAAGTAGATGTGACAAGTGAAGGCAACTGTAGGAAAGCTCTGTGTTCATGTAGAATGCCAAAGTTTCCTTCTAGCCCTAACACATGACACTATGTATGTAAATATTAGATAGTGATATTGTTCCCTGTAGGAACTTAATGATTAGAATCGTAATGTTTTTGATGAATTTTCACATTCTGCTTAGGTAATTTAAGGTTTCCTCGCATAACTCATAGTTGATTTTATTTTCTTTTTGTTTTTATAGTAAATATATTTGTTTCCAATTCCAATTCTGTGAATTTGTCCCTGATGCCATTCCATAACTGTGTATGTCATCTCTACTCTATAGGCATATTATGATCTAATTGAGAATGCTTGGGGTGGGGGGGGGGGGAGGGTGACATCTGTGAATGAGCTGGAGGAGGCACTTGGTTTCTACCCTCCATGTACTGTTGAGGCCTTAATTGGATAATAAATAACTTTACAACTTGCCCGTGTCAATCTGTAAATTCAGAAACAGTGCTCCTATATCAATTCATACCAACCCTGCACTTAGCCAATAGCAACCCTGGAACTGCAAATCTCTGTTCTTGTGTGTAATCAACTTAACAGCTTAACCGCGGCTGCAATTCCGCCGCGGTGTGGCGGTTTAGCGGAGTGGGCGGGCTGCGATGGCCAACGGACATTCGCAGCACTACGGATGTAGTGCACGCGACGGCCGTTGGCCGTCAGAAGCAGCGAAGGGGTTAACATAGCTTAGCAGGGGGGGGGGCTGGGCCAGGCCAGGTGAATGAGCTCCATGTGGGCTATCCGGCAGCATGGACATTGTTAAGATCTGGCTGAATCTATCCTTTGCTGTTTTGCAGGGGGTAAAATATTCATGAAGCATAGATTTGAAATGCAGCGGTTTGTGCATACCAACTTCGTCTGCCTTTTGCATCGGACATTTCCTCCCCAATGCCTGTTTTCTGGGATTGTTTATTATGGGCAGTACTGCCCATTCTGAGAGTGGAGACAATGTTTAGAACCTCATTTTGTGAAGTTCTGATTATTTGAATCAATGAAGTAACTTTTCACAGTTTAGCAGGGAACCACAGGATCTTTTATGGTACCATATCTTAAGTGAATATATCCAATGGGGAGGGATCACATCTAGTCTAGTGTTAGTTTTGTGCAAGAAATTTAGCCTTTACATAGGTATGACCAATGTCAGTGTGACATGCACTGGTCAGTACCTACATTACTCTACCCTCTTCAGTAAGCAAGAGAAACACATTATGTGCTAGGATATTGCGAGCACACATGAACAGCAAGCCATATTTTTGGCTCATAGCCCTTCAAGCCCAACATGTGTCCCCAACGGTGACCATCTCATTCTGGGGCTGTGAAAACCCTAGGAGCATATGTCTTAGTTTCCCAGCTGACCCATGGTTGTCTGCAAACAATAGCCAGATCAAAAGTTTTTTAAGGGTTTAGAAGAATTGTTTGCCCAAAGATATAGATATATACATAAACAGGTAAAGAAATGTTGGAGGCACTACCATTTTTAGGCCGAGCCTAGCGGCAGCACGCATGCTCTGCGAGACTGCTGTTTTTAGAGTATGGGAGAGAAGCCTCATTGGCTTGTGTCATTGACTTTCGTAAATGCTGCCTTCTGATTCGTTAATAGGCTTGTTAGTCCCTCCTTTGTACAGCCTTTTCTTAATTTGTACCCTTCCATGGCGTCTGGCCTTTTCACTTTTGTTGTTTCACAGGACCTGTTATTTAGTCTGTAAGCACTACTTACTTTATTGAGTTTCTCTTACTGCAGGCCAGACATGCGCTGCTTTAGCTTAAACCACTTGTGGTTTTTCAAGCAGTATGGCCGCCAACGTAACAAGGGCGCCTGCTTTCAATCACTTGAATCCGGCATTTTCTCCTGTCTGTTTCACCCGCCTCTCCCTAAGTAAAATGGATTTAGAAATGATTAGTGAATTCCAGGTAAACCATACTCCTAGGCTAATGGGCTGAAGATGATAACAGCACATCTGTGTTACATGTCATCTGTTCAAAAGCCACCTTACTGGTTGTTTTCAAAAGCCTGTTTTATTAACAACAACACCACCACCAATACCACCACCACCAATACCCCACCACCAATACCACCACCAAGACCCCCACCACCAATACCACCAACACCACCAATACCACCTGCAGCAATACCAATGCCACCACCATTACCAATTCCACCACCACCACTAATACCACCACCATCAATACCACTACCATTACCTCCAACACCACCACCACCAATACTACAACCACCACCACCACCACCACCAATACCACCACCACCAATACCACCACTAATACCACCACCAATATCACCACCACCAATACCACCACCAATGCCACCACCACCACCAATAACACCAATGCCACCACCAATACCACCACACTACCACTAATACCACCACCGCCACCAATACCACTACCACCACCACCAATAGCACCACCACCACCAAGACCACTACCACCAATACCACTACCAATACCACCACCATCACCAATGCCACCACCACCAGTACCACCACCAATACCAACACCACCAATACCACGACCAATACCACCACCACCACTACCACCACCAATACCACCACCACCAATCCAATACCACCACCAATACCACAGTCAATACCACCACTAATACCACCAACACCACCACCACCACAGATACCACCACCACCAATACCACCAATACCACCACCAATACTACCGCCACCACCAATACCATCAATAATACCACCACCACCAATACCAATACCACCACCAATACCACTACCACCACCAATATCACTAACAATACGACCACCACCAATACCACCACCATCAATTCCACCACCACCACCAGTACCACCACCACCAATACCAATACCACCACCACCAATACCACCACCACCAATACCACCACCAGTGCCACCACCAATACTATCACCACCAATACCAGTACCACCACTACCAATACCATCACCACCAATACCAAACCACAACCACCAATACCACCAACACCACCAATACCACCTGCAGCAATACCAATGCCACCACCAATACCAATTCCACAACCACCACTAATACCACCACCATCAATACCACTACCATTACCACTACCATTACCTCCAACACCACCACCACCAATACTACAACCACCACCACCAATAGCACCACCACCACCAAGACCACTACCACCAATACCACTACCAATACCACCACCACCAGTACCACCACCAATACCAACACCACCAATACCACCACCAATACCAATACCACCACCAATACCACCACTAATACCATCACCAATATCACCACCAATACCATCACCAATGCGACCACCACCACCAATAGCACCAATGCCACCACCAATACCACCACACTACCACTAATACCACCACCGCCACCAATACTACTACCACCACCACCAATAGCACCACCACCACCAAGACCACTACCACCAATACCACTACCAATACCACCACCACCAGTACCACCACCAATACCAACACCACCAATACCACAACCAATACCACCACCACCACTACCACCACCAATACCACCACCACCAATCCAATACCACCACCACCAATACCACAGTCAATACCACCACTAATACCACCAACACCACCACCACCACCGATACCACCAATACCACCACCACCAATACCACCAATACCACCACCAATACTACCACCACCACCAATGCCATCAATAATACCACCACCACCAATACCAATACCACCACCAATACCACTACCACCACCAATATCACTAACAATACGACCACCACCAATACCACCACCATCAATTCCACCACCACCACCAGTACCACCACCACCAATACCAATACCACCACCACCAATACCACCACCACCAATACCACCACCAGTACCACCACCAATACTATCACCACCAATACCAGTACCACCACTACCAATACCATCACCACCAATACCAAACCACCACCACCAATACCACTACCAATACCACCACCACCACCACCAATACCAATACCAATACCACCACCACCAATACCAGTACTGCCACTACCAATACCAATACCACCACCTCAGCGCCTCTCGCTCACTAGTAATAGCAGGAGCACTGTATGCCTGCTGCTGTGCAGCCGAGACCATCCCTCCCTTCCTTTCTCCCTCCCTCCCTCCCTCCCTTCATGCCTGCTATAAAGCACAGCCCGCCCTCCACCAGGAGGTGAAGTCAGGGCCCTACTACAGCTGTAGTGTTTTTTGTTAGGCCAAAAATAGAAATGAAATTACGAATGCCACACTGCACACTCAAATCACAGAGGGAGCAGGAAATAGCCCCCCTCCCACTCTTCCTCCTGAGCCGCACAACAGTGTAATCACAGAGCAAAAGGTGTTGGTGCGCTTTGTTAGTGTTTATAGCTCGGATCATATGTAACTCTCACTTCACACTTTGTGTCTGTGTAATTTACAACTGTTAAACATCTTCAATGCACTATTCATCACTACTTTGAAGACGTCACAGACCAGTCTCATCCTCTGATATTTACAACCTAACAAGCATTCGAGAAGGCCCTTTATTGCAATGCAATAGGTCTCGCATTTGCAAGAGTTTAAGCTATTAGTATTGTAAATGACAATGCCTTTTATTTATATTTAAAAACCCAAAACATAAATAAAAGGCATTGTCATTTACAATACCAATAGCTCAAACTCACGTGAATGCAAGACCTATTGCGATGCAAATGCTTGTTATAAGTGGCACCCAGCCAGTCAATGATGTAGGTAATTTTACACAGGCATTTATTTTGGGGGGTCAGTTTGTCCACAGCTGGATCGTAATTCAGTCTGATGTGACCTCTGTGTCCCTGGGAAGCATCACCCCAAAATATCTGACTGGTTCTCCTATCCATTTGATTGGAAATTCTAACTTGATTTTGACTTTGCTATCAATTAAGGGAAGCAATTAATTTTGGCCCTGTTAATAGTGGTACCTGAAAATCTGCCAACTGTAACAATTGCCTTTTTCTTGGGGTAGAGATTAGTAACCAAGCTACCGAACAAAAAGCAAAATATCATTTGCGTACATAGAGAGAGCAGTAGGCAACCTGCATCGAAATAAAGGTCATTGTGTATGTGTTTTTCCTGTACCTGGCGAACTAATGGGTCAATTGACAGCACAAAAAGCAAAGGTCACAAGAGGCAACCCTGCCCAGTGCACCTGGCCACTGGAAATATATCAGACATTAGACCATTTACTTGAACTGGAGCCACTTGCTTGGCGTATAACAGTGTTAGTAACTGTTGAAAGTATCTCCCACACACCAATTCTTTGGAAAGTTGCCACAAAAAATCCACTTTCGAGATTCAAATGCTTTTTCCGCATCCAGAAGGACTGGCTCTGTCTCTTAATCGGGTGATAGCTGATGTAACAGTGCACAAATTAACTGCAGTGGAACTGTTTGGGACAAATCTCAATTACACATGGAAGACAATGACTTTCATCAACCAGCTCCTGTCTCCAGTCCTGGAAAAAAGACTCGCTGACTATAGGTCTCTGGCGAGACCGCGCTTCGCGCGGCTAACGCCTACGAGACCTAAAAAGGACAGACTATTCCAGTTACTCATGCCATTATCTTATTGTCAGATTGAGTGGTGACAGTGGGTGTTAGAATGTGAGCCTACTAGGATCTTCCCCCAGTTTTAGAAGCAATGTGATGACAACTTCATGTAGCAAGTGAGGTAGCTCGCCGTCCTTGAGACCCTTCCCACAGAGCTCAAGTAAATGTGGTGTTAATATGTTTTTATAGGCTTTATAAAACTCGGAGGATAGGCTCAGAAGCCATTGCTTTGCTTCTTGCCAAGCTCTGAATAGCATCCTTAATCTCAGCAATCAAAATTGGTTCACCCAGAAACAGCCTATCACAGTTTTCGAACCAAACAAAGGCTCATCTCATCAAAGCATTTTTCAGTTTGGTCCTGGAGGCTCAACTAATTGTCAAGAATACAGTTGCAGGGTACGGAGTATTCTGTAGAATGTAGAGGAGCCTTGGTAGTGTCATCATTTTAAATAAGGCCGTCCTACCTATGAGGGAGAGTGGGTCCCGGGGGCTAACACTCTGCTCATTTTAATTACGCCTATCTTCATCCTAATGAAGCCCCCGGGACCCACTTCATTATATCTAGTACCTGCATGCCTTGGTGGCTAGTGGGTATTCCTTCGTATGAGACATGTATTCATATGAGAAAGAAATCAATATTTCATGACATCAGGGACGTTTTTGAGCTTAATCATCCAATATTTCATGAGCATATTTTTAAAGAGCAGTCATCATCTGTAACTGTTTTTGTAGCTGAAGTTCTTTGTTTCATTGGTCGCTGCAATATATCTGGAAGCCCAGACTATTCCTTTTGCTTTGGGACCCCTGCAAATCTAATCGGGCCTAAGTTGGCATCATCGGGATATCATGGTGTCATGGTCTTTCCAATGCTCCTCTGAGCACCAAGAAGACTCATCGGAGTCTACTCATCGGAGGTACACATCGGAAACCTATGTATAATAATACTGCTATATTTGTTGGAATGAAAACTATTGTATGACATTTTAATGTAAAGTGCTCTCATACCCATGGGTCATGTTTGCGCTATATAAAACTCTAAAAAAGAAAAAAGAAAAAAAGACTCCTCTTGCTGGCTCCGGTCGGGTACTGTCCCCCAGCACCCGTGCTTCTGACAAGGCATTAATATTTTTGCTTGGAGGAAGGCCCGCTGGATATCTTGGTGCAAATATTGATGACTATCTTGGATATCCATAATTTTTATTATGATTTCCCACTTTTCAAAAAAATATTTTTCCTTCATTACTTTTTTTTTTAACATCTTTTTCCAGTGGGTAAGTAACATGAGTGGCATCAATTCTGCATACATAGTTAGCTGTTTCTGGCAGAATATAAGGTAATTTAGCCAATCCTTAAACTTGGGTGCCCGCCCGCTTCCCCATCTGCAGGCCACCCTGTGTTTAGCCAGGAGTAAACCTAGCGATACGTATCTTCTTATTGAGGCTTCAAGATACTTTGTGTGTCCCAATAGTGTGATGAGAGGGGTGTTAGCTATGTGGATCCCCGTCATCTGGCTGAGGGCTCCGAGTACTATAGCCCAGTATGTCTTAATGGGGGCACATTCCCAGGCCAGATGTAAAAAGTCTGCTTCCTCCTTCCCACATCTGGCACAATTATCATTTTGCCTGAGACAAAAACGGAGTAGCTTTACAGGAGTATCATAGAGGCGGTGAAGGTATTTGAAGAGTATGATACGCAGTCTGCTACTGGCCAATATTCGCCCCGTTTGCTGGCAGCAGAATGTCCTTTGATGATCACTAAGGGGGGATCCAGAGTCTCCTTCCACCTGGACCGCACTGTCTGGGTGGTCCGGTAAAGCAGGGATACCAAATGTGCATGAGTGGACCTTTGGACTAAGGCGTGCAATGGGGCCAGAATGGGAGGCTCAGCTGGAAAGTCGGGGGTGGCAGTCCTGATGTCATGGTGGAGCCCTACTTACATAAAGAGCTCTATGGTAGTGGGCTGACAATCTTAAAAAAAGCTGTTCTTGTGTACGAAAAGTTCCCCCTTTGTATAGTGCCCCCCAGGTCTCAGCTTCGAATTTACGAAGCATTTGTCAACATCTCCCTTCTTGCGTGACTGGGATATCTAAGCGACCTTGTAATGACAGCAGGGGAAAGCATATTGTACCTACTTTCAGTCGATTAGCATTAGCCCTCCATGCTCCATTTGTGCATTCAACTGTGGTTGGGTCTTTACAATTCGGATTGGGCGGTGCACTTATATATGCTGGGTATCTACCTCAAGGTGTGGCATGTACGGTGGTGGATGTATCCAGTTTGCAACGAAATGCGCCTGGGCGCACCAGAAGTACAGCTCCATATCTGGCACCTCAAACCCACCCTTGTCAAAGGGTTGGGTCAGCATTTCCCACTTTAGTCTGGGTTGTTTGCACCCCCAGGTCAGTCGGATAAGTTGAGATTTGAGGGTTTTGAAAAAGTGGTTACTAGGCGCATAGGGGATGTTTTAAAAAAGATAGAGCAGCTAAGGGAACACTGCCATTTTGATCAGTGACACCTGTCCTGCTAGTGGGAGAGACATAGCAATCCATCTAGTGATGGAATCTGTCAATGTATTAAGGACCCTGCCGTAATTGACTCTCATAAGTTCTGCCCTGTCTTTAGTGATTATTATCCCAAGGTATTTTATTTCACTATCGCATCAGGTTAAGGGGTAGTCTGGGTCCTTTCTCTTGACCGCACCTGTGAGGGGTAAGATTTGCGATTTGCTCTAATTGATGACTCCCGAATACATTCCAAACTGCAAAAACGCACAAAGTATTGGGTTGAGGCTATCCTCAGGGTTGGGTAGATACAATGTAAGGTCATCAACATATGATGAAATTAGGATTTGCCTTTTAGGATAATGGAGAGCGTATTCACAATCGTGCTGTCTGAGTTTAGCCAATAACGGCAAAGCAAAGAGGAGGGGGGAGAGCGGGCACCCGTGTCTGGTCTCCCTTGTTGTGTGACATCTCTCTGCTGGGCACAAAGACTGACTGGTCTGGCAATACCAAAGCATTCATCAGGGGGCTTATTCGATTGGCAAGTATTTTTGCCAAAATCTTGTCATCGCAACTTATGAGTGAGAGCGTTTTATATGAATTCTACCTGTCTCCTGGCTTCCTTGGTTTTAATATTGATATGATGAGCGCTTCGCGCATTGTTTGCAGGAGTATTAATGTCTCTCGTGCCTCTTCGTAAACATGTTTTAGAATCGGGGTAAAGGAATCACTGTATGTGCAATAAAATTCTGCAGTAAGTCCGTTCGGGCCAGGGGCCCGGCCAGACTGTAGCTGCATGATTGGAGCATGTACCTCAGAGTCTTTGAAATCTGCCAATGTACTATGTTTGTTTTAAAATTTTGTTAATAAAACATTTTGAAAAAAAAAAAAAAGAAATTCTCTCTGGGTATCCCCCAACCATCCCAATGCTATATCTTCAAAGGATGGCAAAAACTCTACCGGTTGCGTTCTATGCATTGTATGAAGGGTAATGCGTGAAATGTCTTTAATATGTCTGGGATGTCTCTATTTTTTGTCCATCTGTGCCAATAATTTCCAAGATGGTACTGGAAAATCTTGGTTTTCAGGTCAGCTCAGCCAGAGCCTTCCCTGGTCGTTCCTCTTTTCCATATTGCTGGGCGCTGTAATACTTCCCCAGGAATTTGCATTCCCTATCCGCGTTCTCCTGATATTCTGTTAGCGCCTCCTTGACTCTTCTCTTTAGTTCAGCACTGGGGTCCGATTGCATCTGGGTCTCTCATTCTGTAAGTTCAGCCTCTAGCATCCGAAACATATTACCGAAGTCCTTCAGGATTCCTCCCCCTTTGCGATGCATACTCCCCGACTGGCCACTTTAAATGCTTCCCAGACTGTGGAAAACTGGGGCACTGTGTTAATATTGCGTAGGAAGAATTTTGTTATTTCTTGTTCCTGTTCCGTTCGGAATGGAATATCAAGCAGGGCATTTACTGGTAGCCTTCAAGAAGGGTGTCACTGTACAGGGTAGAGTGAGGGTCATCAGTTCAGGTAAGTGATTAGAGTATGTACGCGATAAATGTTGTGATTTAGTTAGCCATGTTTTTAACCCTCTGGACAGAAACCACCCATCTATACGTGACCATGAGGAATGCGCTGTGGAGTAGAATGTGCCATTGCTGACAGTTGGGTGTAAGCCCCTCCAGGCATCCAATAACTTGTGTTCAGTAACTATCTCTAGTAGTTGGCATTGGGCGTTTGTTTCCTGATAGGGTTGTGGGTGCTGCAGGTCCAATATTGGGTCTAAGGTGACATTAAAGTCTCCATCCCATACCACATGAGGGGAACCCATATCTAAAATTTTCACCCATAGTATACTGAAGAACTCAGGGTCATCGATGTTGGGGCTATAGCAGCTTGCAAATATTGTAGACCGGGATGCCATTTCCCCCCACATAATGCCCTGTGGGTCTGTTATTGCCCCTATGGCTACATACAGTACATTCTTTTTAATGAGCATTACTGTTCCCGGAGCATAGGTGGAGTATGCTGAGAAGCATCTGTGCGAAGCCCATCGGGCCGCAGAAGTGGTCGGATAGAGGGGCCGATATGAGTTTCCTGTAACATGGTGCAATGTATGTTATGTCTGTCTAGGTGTGTCAACACGTGGCGGTGTTTCCGCTCGTTCCCAAGGCCTTATATGTTCCATGTAGCAAAGTTATAGCTAGGTGGGTCTGGGCGAGTCATTTGGTGTGTGCAGGTTATAATTTGTGTAGGGTGCATTTTTAGTACGGCTTATTTGAGTAATGTGGTAGCTTACAGTTGTTCCTGTGGTCATCACAATTTTAGGTGTCACCAATAACCCTTACCTCCCTCCCCCCAGCCACTTTAGCAGCCCAAACCTGCCGTGATAGTTCCCCTCCCTTCCCCCTGTAACATTCTAACTTGGTCCTTGCTACAAATTAACATTGGAAAGGTTATTTCTAGTAATATTAGGGATGTCCTTCTGGGGTAGTGCAGGAGTGCACTGTGGTTCTTCCTCGTGGTACGAGGGTGCTCAGGGCGTAATTCTAAGCCCCTTATATCCGATTAGTCCATTGAAAGATCAGAAAGTGTCGGTGGTAGCGTTTATTCCTTCTGTGGCATCTTCAGTCCGCATGTAACATCTCTCAGTGGATAAGAATTTTTGGGCTCAATGTGCAGCAAGAGGCTGCCGCAAGTTCATTTCAATTGTGTATTGTCTTGTCTATTTCCCTAATAAGCTGACAGTCATTAATTAGCCATCTTATCATTTAATGTCTAAGAGCGCAGCTGTGGACCTGGATGGGCTAGAGGTGGCGTCGTGTCGGAGTGAGCTTCGGGCAGCTGTTTTTGGGAACTCAGCCACCTGCTGTGGCTTTGTAAAGATGCGTTGCTTACCCTGTTGCATGACACGGAGGCTCGCCCGAAAGAGCATGGCGGAGGCGATCTTTGCCTGCTGGAGCTTCTTTGTAACTGGTATAAATTTCTTGCGAGCTTCTTGGACCACCACAGTAAAATCTGGATAGAACCCCAGTGTTGTGCCTTCAAAGGAGAGAGATTGTTTTTCCCTTGCTAGTCTCAAGGCAATGCCACGATCTCGATAAATGAACAATCTGGAGATTATTGGTCATGGAGCGGGCTCCAGGCAGGTGGTCGAGTGGCCAGCGTGCGGTGGGCTCTCTCTACCACCAGCATTGTCAAGAAAGCAGTCCTCTCAAACACCGTTGTGAGTAGGCATTCTATGTACTCCTCCATTTTGCCTATATTGGTGGATTCAGGGATCCCCAGAATTCGTAAAATATTGCAGCGCAATCTGGATTCCGGCAATGACTTTTAAGAGGAGTTTTGTGTTTAGTAACTGTTCCTTACAGCTGGTAGAATTGTCCTCCAGATCAGAGATGTGCTGCTCTGCTTCTTTGAGATGCTTTTTCTTTTGGTCGATCTTGTGCGTGATATTGTCGAAGCGTGTGCATATATTGTCCATTTTGGCCTCTATAAAATTGAGGCTGTTTTTCATAAAGAGCAGGAGTTCTTTGAGGTCTTCTGTGGAGATCTGGCTGTCTGAGTCTGACCCTTCTGCCATTGTGTGCTCAGGGTCTTCTTGTGTTCGGGCTGAATTGTGAGGGTCAAATTGTAGTTCTGTTTGTTTCCCATATGCTTTCACCATATTGCTGCTTCACCAAGTTTTGGCTTGCTATTAGTTTTCCTATGGCCTGGAGGTGAGGGTTGGGAGGCTTGGTCCTATGGGAGTGTTCCTTATACATTTATCGTGTGGATATGTGTGGATTCTGGCACCAAATAGTTATCGTGGCTTCTGGGAGCCTTTCTTGATTGTTTCTGGGGGCCTTATGTTAGTCTCCTGCATGTACTCTGTTCTTTCCTTTGATTTATATTTGTCCACCGCTTATTGCTTGGTCTGTTTTCTTTTGATACCGGCTATTTTGGCCCCCCTCTAGGATGATGCTGGTTGGGTTGCTTTCAGCTATCCACTTCACCAGACCGCGTATCTGTCAATTATTCCGCGCATATGAATTGTCCGGTGTAAAATTTATGGTGCTTTGGCTGTGCCCTAGGGCCTTGAAGATGTTTCCCCTCGAGGAGTCTGATAATCCCCCTGCTTCTACAATCGCCCTCAGCTTATTGTGTCTGCCCCAGCTTTCCCCCTTCTTGACAGGTCAATGGCCGGGTGCATTATCCCGTGCATGCAACCTGTGTATTGCATGTATGGTCTCCTCCGGTTGTCTCCGCTTCCTGTTTGTGCAAGTCTGTAAATGTGCAGTGTTTTGGGGCCTCCTGCAGAGAGTGCTTTATAGATATATCCTCTAAGTGCACAGACCCATGCCTTAGTCTGCCCTCCTGGCATGGCTCTCTGTGGTCTTGCCCCTTGGTTCACAGGGCGTAAGCAAGTCAGGGCCCACTCCAATCGATTTTCCTTTCCCTGCAGCCAGTTTAGGCTGTGCTCCAAATAGTTGGGGGATTAGTGTCCCACGACCTCTGCAATTGTAGGGATCTGAGTTTATTGCTTGTCCCACTCGCCAAACACTGTGTTAAGTCTTCACCGGGGCTTCCCTAAGATTACCCACGGGGTGAGGGAGGTACCGATCTACGACACCGCTGGCTGCATTCTTTTACTTACTGTTCGGCTGTGCTTGCCCCCCTGGTCTTGCCCGCTCGCTTCTTCAGCTGCCCGCTGGATCTCTTCCACGCACTGAGATCGCTGCTTTCGCCTCCACGCACTCACTGTTCCTCACACCCCAAGACTACTGGGTCTGTAGTCTTGGGGGGACTACTTTCTCCACAGAGTGAGGATCAGTAATCCAAGGCAGGAGAAAATGTGGTGCCCTATCAGCCTGGATCCTGTATTAGGATGGATGGGCCAGGAGGAGGAACTGGGACTAATCGGGGTCTGAAAATAGAAGGTGGAGATACATTTTTTTCCCTATCCGATATCTCAGACTGGTCGGATTCAGATAGCCAGGGCCATATATCAGACTCTAGCAACTCAGTTTTAAACGGGGGTCAAGGGGCAACTTTTGCTGACACACTACAGCCAAGAAGGGCAGGAATCCTCAAGACAGACGTAGCAGAAAGGATTCTATCTCTCCAGTCTTAGAAGGCAATACCTGGACAGGCAGAGGAAAGTGAACCTATCTCTTTGGAATCTATCTACCAAAGTATCATGGCCTACTGAGAAGAAACGCACATTGAAAGTAGGAGAGTACAGACAGCCTGCAGGAAGATGCAAGGGGCCATTTGTAAGACCTCAAAAACCTGCTCTGAGTTCATGAGAAGAATGGACGAGGTGGAAAGCCGGTTGAATAAGCTTGAAAATAAAGCCTCAACCCATAAAGTAATGACAGTGTCATTGGAAAGCCAAATATCCGATACCTATTGGAAACTGGAGGATTTTGAGAATTGTATGGGATGTGATAACCTGACGTGCCTGGGCATTTCGGAGGGTGCAGAGGGGAGTGATGCACTAAAATTCACTGTCAAACTACTTAAGGGTGCACTCCCTGAGTTCGGAAGCTGGTATTGGGCCCAAGAAATACAGCAGGCACACAGGTTTCCATTTAATCGGAAGAAATCTTCAGTCTCAGCAGGGAGTAAACCTTGTGCGATTCTGATCTAGGTAGGGAATTTCCTCCTCCACCAAGCAATTTATGGTCTAGCTAGCCCGGAACGACAACGATCATTTGAAGTGCAAACCTTCTTCGTCAGGCCTGATTATTGTCACTCGATGGTTGAGCCCACTGGTGACTCTGCCAGCTGATACAACCTTTTCAAAATAAGGGAGCTCAGGGGTTCTTATTGAATTGTGCTGAAATTAAAGTAGTGTGGAGAGAATCCTGCACTTCTTTTCATCAGAGATTCTAGCTAAAGAATTTCTCCAATATCTTCAGTGAACCCTATTGATGCCGCGGGAGAATTGATCATTTTGGTATTCTTTTTGCTCTTCTGTATTTCTGTAGTTACTTCTCTTTGCTCCTCTCTTCTCTTGCTTTTTCTCTGTCTTATCTTCTCTCTTATCCTCGGCTTTAGCTAAGGAGGAAGGAAGGGTAATGATTGGAAAGGTTAAAAGTGAAAGGAGTGAAAAAAGGAGGGGGGAAGAGAAGAGGGAGGGAAAGAAGAGAAAAAAAAAGAAAAAATGGCGAGCCTAACCTTTATTAAAATTAAATTTAAAAAATGGAATCTCCGCTCTTTCTGAGCGAGGCGGGAACCTGGGAGTGCTCCCACTCCATTATCGGTTCCCATAGGGCACAGGGTCAAGACTTATTTGCATATAGCTTGGTCTGAACTGAGGTGGGAAAGTGAGTGATTACTGTTTAATATATGTCATGATGTTTGTGTATATCGAAAAGGGAATGTAATGACTGTCCTGATGAATCCTAACTCAGCATACTTGATGGAGAGAATTGCCATAAAGATTTGTGAATATGATGATGGGGCAAGGTCGAATTTGCTCACTAAATATATGTGGTCTTAGTGATAGGAAAAAACGGGGTATGCTGGCTAAGAACCTTTGCTATATGCAGACAGACTTGGTCTGTCTTCAGGAGACCCATGTACCCTGGAGTAAGCGATGATTGCTGAACAACCTAGGCTTTGATGTATTGTCTTGGACGCAGCAGGGGACAACAACTAGAGGTGTTGCAATCTGGCAAGACCTGGTCTGGGGACCTGTTAGTGAGTCAAGGTAGATAAGCTGGGGAGATGGGCTTTAGCAGAATTTAGATTGATAGCTAATAACACCCCATCACTATCTGCTCTATGTATGGGTCTAACCTTGATGATCCTGATATATTAAATTATTTCAGTATTGAACTTGCCCTTTGGCAACAACCTTTGATTCTCTTTAACATTCACTTAGATAGTTACTTTAATCTCAGTGCTGATCTAGTGTACCAGGTCAGGGTTTTTAAGGCCCACCAAGGTTTGTTGCAAGAACAGGGTCTGGTCGACAGTTGGCATGAGCACAGACCAGCCGATCCAGGGTTTACTTACTATTCGGCCCCTCATAGAAAACTAATTCGACTGGACTATTTTTTCATCACTGACCAACTGGCCGAATCGGTCAAAATGGAAAGTTTCCCAAGAGTTATCTCAGATCATAATCTCCTAGTAGCAGAGTTTTCACTTACTGGCGTTACTAGACTATCGAGGCTCTGGACCTTTGAGAGGAAACTTCTGGGCGATCAAGCATATCCTGAACATATGACTAAATGGATTTTGGGGTTTTATATATCAACAGAGGCTCTGCTTCTGAAACTATAATCAGGGATACCTTTAAAGCAGGGCTTCAAGAGGAGACCTTGAGGTTTTTTATTGCTCGACAGAAAGCATTGCAGAAGACAATTGGGAATTGGGATGACCAGCGAAGAACTGCTCAATTAGAACTTATGGAGAAAATAACTAATGGACATAGCATCCAGGAATATCAGCAGGCAACCACGATTATCAAATCTGAAATATATCAGTATTTTGGAACTGAATTGGCCGCAAAATATATACAGCATAGTTCTGAGTTATGTGAATTAGGGGAGAATACCGGGCGGGTTCTAGCAAATCTCTCCGACAACGAGAGGTGGCTAATCGTATTGGGAAAATCAGAGATCCTCTGATCAAATTCAAGACTCCCCGACAGAAGTTTTAAATGTGTTCACAAACATTTACAAACAGCTGTATACTGATGGAGTGTCTCTACCATGGGGGAAATCTTGGGAAGATTTCTTTAGGGACCTTGAAACTGTGAAGGTTACAGAAGCACAAAATGAAAATCTCTTAGCTTTGATCGCTCTGGAGGAGCTGGAGATTGCTTTAACTTCCCTGGCCCCTGGAAAGGCCACTGGCCCCAATGGTATTCCCATAGAATTCTATCGGGTATTTGCAAACCTCTGCAACAGGAAATGTTACAAATGTTTTAGATGGCCCAAAGGGGCCATGTTCTTAGCTCATGGCAGAAGACAATCATAGTGGTGTTCATGAAAAAAGGGAAACCTGACCTGGCTCCAGCATCATATTGTCCTATTTCACTTACAAATTGTGACAGTAAGCACTATTCTAAAATACTTGCTGCCAGGTTAGGCAAGGTCATCCTCCCTTTGGTCTCACTCAGCCAACATGGGTTCACTCCCGGCAGAGATACGACATATCATGTCCGTCGGGTCATTGCTCTTTTAGACTGGGCTCAGGACACAAAATCACCACTGGGTTGGACCTGTTGGACGCCGAAAAAGCGTTTGACACGGTATACTGGCAATGTCTCTGGTATGTCCTGGAATGGAAGGGAATCTGCAAACAGTTTGCCCAGTCAATTAAGGCATTATATCTGTCACCGAAAGCAGTAATTAGTATATCAGGGCATGATTCAAGGGAATTTGGTATCAGTAGAGGCACAAGGCAGGGGTGCCCATTCGCTCTTTACATTGTCACCCTTTTAAAAAAAAACTAGAGCTGAATTCAAACATCAAATCAGTCAGGATCAATGGTATTGATTACAGGGCACTGGAATATGCGGATGACAATGCTGTACTTACTGCTTATGTCGCCTCGGCACTTCCAGAGGTAAAAATGTTAGCCAAACAGTTTGGTATCCTATCAGGGTATAAGTTAAATATGGACAAAACACAGGTTCTTTGCTCCGCCTCGGCGCGATCTGCCGGGCTCCCTGTTGCTCAGGAGGCAACCTATCTGGGAGTGAAAATTTCAGCGCTTGTAGATAAAATCTCTGACTTGAATATAATACCAATCATGGACGATGTCAGTAAAAAACTAAAAAAGCTAGATCACTCACATCTTTCTCTATTTGGGCGTAGCAATGTTATTAAAATGTCGATCCTCTCAAGACTTTTATACATCTTTACAACGGTCCCTTTAGAATTTTCTTCATCCTCCTTAGGAAGGATGGACAGGATCTCTCAGAGATTTTTATGGGGTACTGTAAACCTAGAAGGGCGGCTAAATGGTTGGCCCCCCCAAAGCAGAGACGGGAATGAGCCATTCTCAGCTTTCTTTTTTACTACTGGGCATCTATTTTGCAGCATATGGGTATTCTATTAGTCGGGGATAAGGCGTAAGTACCAGCAGAGGCTAGGCCGACTATATATGAAATTGGGATGGGTACTGGAACTAAGGGATGCCTGGTTAGAATATTGAGACCTAGTTATTATTAAAAAACTACATTTAAAATTCTGTAAGCTGCTTATAGAGTATGATGACAGGTGCGGCGTAAATTGAAGATCCCAAATTTGGACGCTTATTCTCCATTTTCTGCTGCAGGGATGCTTCCATCTATCTTTCAGGACCAAGTCAGTTTAAGATGGGGTAGAAAGGGGATCAGCTCCCTGGAAGATCTGTATGGAAGAGGGCAACTTCTGTCATTTATGAATCTACAGGAAAAATTTGGAGATAAATGAGAATTCTTCAAATATTTATAGATACGTGTTTCCTTGGGGGAAAGGAGAATAGGGTAGATTTGATCTCAGAAAATATACCATTGGTAGAGACAGTGAGTAGTAAATCCAGGATTGGGAAAATCTATCAAATACTATTTCAAGCCTCCCCAGACGATATCAATATGTAGATCGCAAAATGGGAAAATAGACTCAGGATGAAATCTGTAGATATTGAGGATTCATTGGAGCTGGCGAGTCAGGTGCTACTAACTGGGAGACGGAGGAGCCAGCATTTTATGTCTGTCTTTGATCTCTATTATACCCCGACAAAGGTGGCCAAATAGGACGGAAGGGGGGGTGGAATTGATGTGGGCCCTATGCGGCCGATATCATCCACATGTTTTACTCTTGCCCCAAATTGGATATCTTTTTACAGGAGCTGGAGGCTTTTTTAAAAAGGATTGTAGATTTCTCTGTGCCAATCACTCAAGCTCTTTTAATTTTGGGACTTTTAGATAGCTCAGAGACAAATAAAAGAATAAAATCAGAGATAGGCTTCTTATTCATCGTAATGGCTATTGCTCGCCTTTGCATTACTTCTCAGTGGATAAGTCCTGACCCTCCTACTTTTTCTAATTGGCGTTCTAGAATATTGGCTATATATGACATCGAATCATCGGTTTACAAGTTAAGGGGTCGACGAAAAAAGGAGCTAGGGCAAAGGATCTGGGCCCCAATTGCAAAGTTGATTGACTGTAATCAAAGATAAAGGCAGGTGTGGGCCCCGTAACCCAGCCCTCTCCTCTTTGATGACAAGATGCAGATATCCCTCTCATGGAAGCTTGTCTTTATTGTCTGCTATTCCTCGCACACACACTTTTTTAAAGAGAGATATTAACTTATGAGGTGACTTGAGCTGCTATCCTTTATTTGTATATATTGAATGAACTTTGTATTTTATCTTATATATCTCCATATATAGGCTGTACTTTGTGAATTTGTCAGTGGTAATATGTAAAAAGAAAAGTATCATGACATGTGTTAGTCTATGTGGAACTTATAATAAAAACAAATTAATAAAAAATAATAGAATATATTCCAAAGGGCTGTTCAAATCGGTTTTGACGTTTTCAATATTGCAATGTTACATAACTATGAAACTATTTCATAGGTAGCTCTTTCTCCTTTTCCTCTCAATTTGGTTGTATTTCTGTTCTAAAGGTTGTATGAACAAATTTCTTTTCTGTTTTGCATTTATTTCATTCACATTCACAGACTCTAATTTAATTGAAGCCTTATTGTTAGTGTTTCTAAAACAATTGTTAAAAATTCCTTTTCTTTTTTATACTCCTTCTCATCTTACTTCTACTTGGGCAACTTAATTTTCTTATATTTTATTTTTTAGAAACATCCCCTCCTTTCTCTCTAACCTTTAACATAACCCTTTTGCCCCCACATGTAGTCCTGCCCTGTCCCAGATTTGCCTTATCCTTCCAGAGGGAAAGGGAAGAGGGCTCTCTATCATTTTTTCCACCCGCATATCAACTTGTGCACCAATTTTTATGAGACTTCTAACTGCAATTTCCTCACCTTATAATATTCTCCAAGTGTCAGACTGGATCTGGAAAATCTGGAGAAGGACCTCTGCTCACCGATAGATTGAATGATCTACACCACGTCAAAAGTTTAGTTGCTTGGCCCATGTAAGCGTTGACATCAGTTCCTTTCTTTCCACGCCAACAATGTGGATCCTACCAACTTTTTCACTCTTTTGTCAACTATTTGTGAGCTATTGCTCCTTGTCTGGAAGGACATGTGACCTGCACAACCTATCAGGTTTATTCCTTGTAGTGAATGGCACGGAAAGATGTTCCTGATCCCCATTTGGTTTGTCTCTGGTCCTGGGGGTCGGACCAAGACCTCAAAGCCTGCCTTGAGTGCAAATCGATGCGCACCAAGGCATTTTGTGAGTTAATGATAAAGCTCCTGGCAGCATGGCAGAAGAAGGTTGTGTGCTGTTTTTAGTCCCATTCCCATGGTAGATTTTGGAGCCATTCCTGCAGATGATCTTCTTTGCATTCAAAGCCCTATTTTTCCAAGTCAAAAAGGTCCAAGAAGCACAAGAAGAAGTCAAAGCATTCTCCAGCTTTCTCATCCAAACTCCATGCTTCTAGGCCCTGCTCCTGCATGCTACCTGTCGGTCTGGCATCAGGGCCCACTCTGTGCTACCCCCAGTGCTCCAGAGCGATGCCTGCTCAACTGAAAAAGATTTACAATGTCTTGCATGCTTTCTTTGGGCCACATACTCACTTTTGCATGCTGCTGGACGATGATGCTATCACCATTTCTGACTTTTTGAGTTTGTGCCTCTTCAATGCAGCTCGGTATTGACTTCAGAGTAGTCCAGACCGTACCAGCCTCTGGGTTTGATGCCTTTGGAGAGGCATTTTATTCCTGATGGGGACAATGAGATAGAAGAGTATGGTGCTTTTGAGGCTGACCCTGACCAGAAAGAAAACTGGAATGCGGAACGGGATAACACCAATCGCCTTGACATCTCCCCAGACTCTGGCATGCATTCCCCTCAGGGCCCAATTTTGGAGGAAGGCGCATCTTTCTCTACAGTGATACACAGGACAACAAAGGTCCTTGATGTACAACTGCCTGCAGTCTAGATGAAGACCAACAGCTTGACAGAGGTGCTTCACCCAGGGGTGAGCTCTGCAGAACCTGTGCTCCCCTTTTAGGAGGCCCTCACTGAAGTTTCTTCTGGGGGCCTGTACTAAACTTGCATGGGAGCTGCTGTGCACCGCGTGATTGCCCATCGCCATTGTCCCACCCCATTAGACCCAGCCTTCGACTCCCAGCATTTCGGGTGGTAGAGGCCTCAGGAGACAAAGTTAACCCATGCGCTTTCCCTTCCACTCCACTGGATAGGGAATGGAAATGGCTGGATACTTTTGGGAAGCAAATGATCTCTTCCACCAGTGTAGCCTTGCATTCGGTTCCACCACATACCTTTTGTGTTGATACTTCCCATGCATTATGGGTCTCTGTTGTGCAGCTGCTCCCCATGATCCCTAAAGAGGGCCTCCCCATCCTGAACTAAGCCTTGGTGGACGGCCTGGACTCAGTGAAGTTCCCCCTCCTATGTGGGATGGCCACAATGGACTCTAGGTAGGGGCATGGCCTTTATGGTGGTGCTCTGTTGCCATTCTTGGTTGCGGTCTACTGGGTTTTCTGGGGATATGCAGTCATCCTCATCTCTGATTGACATGCCGTTTGATGGTTCACGCTTTTTTGGTGACAAAGCTGACTTTGTGCTTGAGTGTTTTTTGGGAAAGCTAAGCCACCACCAGAACTATTGTCCTTTCTTTGGCTTCCTGATCACAACAGCAATCCTTTTGCCCCTTCCTCACCTGCGGTTAGGGCACCCATGGGTGTCCGCAATACCACTGGTAAATCCCCCTCCTCCAGCCCAGCAGGGCTAGTCGGCCTTTTTGTAGACGGGGTTGTGGGTCTCAAAAATGATGTGGGGGGCATGTGGGTGTCATGCCAACAGTCCCCTGCCTGTCTGCTGAAACTTTCAAGCCACTTTGGAAAGCATTCTGTCCAACACAGCTATCTTTTTTGTGACAGGATCTGGCACCACCTGCCATACCTGAGAAACATAACCTCCAACAAATCAGCGTTCTGAAAGCCCACAGCTGTTACCTGTCATTCACGGTGGGCTGAGAGCATTTCCAGTTGTTTCTGCTGTCCTTTGGCCTCACTTATGGCCCTCAGATGTTCTTGAAAGTGATGGTGGTGGGTGCAACTTATCTTCGGAGGTTAGGGGTTCCAATCTTTCCTAACTTGATGACTGGCTGCTGAAGCAGGCTCATCCCAGGGAGTCATCACCCACCTCCAGATGTCAGCGTACCTCCTGCATTCTCTGTGGTTCACTAACAAGAAGCTGAAGTCACACCTGACTCCGCCCCAGACGCTCCCTTTCATTGCAGTTATTCTGGATACAGTGCAGTTCCTCCAGAGTGGAGAGTCCAGGACATTAGGTCTAGGATCCCGATGTCCTGGATTTTGCTGAGACTGACTCTGAGGCTACCAGTCCAGTTGTACTCATGCATCTTGCTTGTGAAGCACGCCCAATAGGCTCTGCAGTAGGACCTCAAGTACTATTGGCGTAGCATCAGGGGAATCTCTGACCTGGTCCAGATTTACAGAGAATGCAAAGGATCTGCAGTGGTTGTGAAAAAAATGTGATTGTCCCAGTGGCAGACCCCTCTCACTTCCCCACTCAGAGGTGACAATGGTAAGCGATGCATCACTTTTGGGTTGGGGCAACCACCAGGGAGAACAATGACAGTAAATCTTGTGAAGTCTGCTCAAGCTGCACAACCACAATTGGCGTCACCAGGCATTACTACTATCAATGCTCTTATGGGTAAGATTCCCATCAGATGGGTGGATTTCCGTTCTGGATTTCCCCAAAAACAGCTTGAAGCAATGTTTCCCCATACGGGCCCCAAGGAAAAACAAAGAATTCTTACCATAAGCTTGCCAATGGGATTGGCTCCCAATGTGGAATACTGCTTGGGGAACAGTCTTTGCTGTGGTATAAACCACTACCATCACCTCTACCATGGTAGTGATGCTAGACTAATTGGCAACATTTGATACGGTAGCACATTCTACCTTGTTGAATAGATTAAACTGTTTTGGCTTTTAGGGCACTGCGCTGTCATGGATATGATATTTTTTAGGAGATCGATCTCAACGGGTCTTCCTTTGCCCATTCTCCTCTTTGCCCAAACCTTTGGTTTGTGGGGTGCCACAGGGCTCTGCCCTCAGTCCACTGCTTTTCAATCTTTAAATGGCACCCTTATTGAGACCTGGTGAGTGAAGGTTGTTTCGTATGCAGACAACACACAAATTGTGCTTTAATTTAGAGAATATTCAGAAGCAGCCTTTCTCAATTTCAAAGCGTGTTTAAAAGGCATTGCCAAATGGATGAACATCAACTTTTTTAAACTCAACACAGACAAAACGGAGTGGCTTTTCTTCAGTCAGATGTCTTCCCCTCCATCTAGACTCTGGTGGCCCATTGAGTTAAATCCTCCACCAACAGCGGCCACTTCAGCTAGAAATGTAGGGATCCTCAGCTACACAATTTCGGTAGATTTCTTCGTCCTGCTTCCTGAAGTTAAGATCAGTTAGGAAGCTATTGCATCTTCTTCCAGAAGTGACCTGAAAGATCATAATCCATGCACTTGTGACATCGCGTCTGGATTACGTTAACCGCTTATATCTGGGTCTTCCAGGTTCCCTGACTCACACTCCAAATAATACAGAATGTGGCAGCCAGATTGATTTGACAGGAACCCTTTCGTCATCGCATCTCACCCACATTTGAAGCAGCTTCATTGGATTCCAGTTGCCAAAAAGGTTGAGTTCATAGCCATGGCATTGGCATTTAGAGCAATTAGGGGAAAAGGTTCACAATACCTGAGAACTAGGCCTAGTCAGTACCATCAGGAGAGAGCCTTGAGATCTAATCACCTGCCACTCTTGCGCATACCGAGGTTTGTCAAGGTTCGTCGAGATGGCAGGTCTTTCTCGGTATTGACGCCCAGGCTTTAGAACACCTTGCCTATACATCTTTGCCTCACCTAGTCCGAAAATTGTTTCAGGAAAGATTTAAAAACCTGGCTCTTTAATAAAGTGTAGATATACGTGGCCGATCCTGTTCTTCATTCTGCTTTTGAGCACAAGGATGCCTCTGCTGAGGTAGACGTGCGCTGTACAAATAACATTCATTGAACTCATGATACCCCCCTCATAGCTGTTTTACCATAGGTGCTTTGGCTGATCCAAAATAAGTACAGGGCAGCCCCTGCCCTTAATCTGGGGATAAAACTGATAGGCAATTTTACAGCAGTGACCGCCATAATATTAAATAATATTACATGGGAAACAGCAGTGTCAGCTATATGCCAGTGATTCACTAATTTGGCTCCAGGACAGAAAGAGCGTGATTCAACCAAAAAGTATTGAAGAAATGTATGCAACAGTGGGTAGAGATAATTTGGGAGTCAAAACTACTAAACTTCAAATTAAGAGTAATTCTGAAAATGATAACTCAAAGCAAGTGCCTGACTCTTCTATGAAGAAGAAGTGGGATAATAAGAAAATAAAAGACTAGGGGACCCATTATGATGGGGGGGGGAGACCACCAACAACAGGCTGTAAGTGGCGGCCTCTCGGCCATCGTAACCAACTTTACCACCCGCCATATTATGATGGCGGGCAGATGTGTGGCAGTCATAAAGACCGACCGCCACGCATCCAACGGGGTCCTTGAGCCCGCCGGTGTGGCGGAGGGGCTTGTCGTTCCTACAATGGTGGCGATGCCTAACAGGCACCGCCAGAGGGATTATGATGTCCCTTTCTGCCTGCCTGTTCAGGGAGGTTAACCCGCCATGAACAAGCAGGCAGAAAAGTGCTTTGAGGGCCCAGAGTGGGTCCCCCTTGCCCAGTGGCCCCCTGACACAGGACCATAGGTGCCCCCTACATATCCCTGCACCATGTGGCAGGGATATGTAAATTGCCCCATTTTTGCATTGCAGCAGGTGTTGCAGCAATGCAAAACATTGGAAATGCGACTGCCTCGGTGGCAGTCCCATCGTAATTCGTACTGTGGGACTGCCGCCTATAGGCAGGCGGTCCCGAATACGAAACGATAATGGATGGACTGAAGTTCGTCCGCCATCGTAATCATCCCCTAAGTCACGGGTGGATCTCCTCAATAGGAAGCCACTGAAAAGAGCTATTATTTGCATAACAGGGATAATATTAAGACGCCTGACAGCTATCAGGATACTGATACACGTCCATCTTGTTCCTTTCAGGACTCATCTAAGAAATGATTGGAGAGATGAACGGTCGAACTCAGATCAGAACAGTATGTGAAACTGAAGAAGGACTCACAACGCTCTTCTGACTACATAATAAAAAAGGAAGACCAACCTAAACAGTCAAATCCTCAATTCAAAAAGAAGAAGGTAGCTGGACTGATATTGAAGACACTGCTTATAAGTGGGTAGTGGGCGCTGACCATGCTGGACAGTCCAGCAGAAGTCCTGATAGTTTGCCAAAACCTGATGGATTGTCTGGTGGCAGTAGGGTTGAGTGACTATATCCATGTGGATACTAAGGTGAGTGTCCGGGATCGATTATAAGAGATGCAACTCCAGGTGGAGGGGGACATACCGAGATACATAAATGTTCTCGTTTAGGAGAACTTGTCATTCGGCTATGATATTCTCCTGGCCCAAAATGATTGGCCACCCGAATTTGTGATGTATTGCCCAGAGGGAGAAACGGTCATTTACCTGGTTTTTCCTACCTTATTCCAGAATCAGTTAAACATTCATATGCCCAGGAGTGGGCATTATTCTAGCTCCTGTGTTAAACAGCAACCATGTGGAGTGGGATGATGGTTCCCCTCATCATGTAATACAAGTGAGGTCGACCCCACATCCTAAAAAACAATACCTCATCAAAAATGAGTCTAAAAACAGGTTAGATGCACCTTCCCTATTAATAATCCCTTGCTTTCAGTAAATAAATCTTTCCATTCATATCGTCTAGTATTAGATTACAGACATCCAAACACAGTTACACGTATATTTGCAGTGCAAAACGCGCACAGTGCAGAACTAATGAACAATATAGTGCTAAAAAAATACAAAACAACACTAGATTTCTCGTATGGATTTTTCTGTCAAAATATAAAGCCTGAAAGCAGGTACTTGACCGCATTTAGCGCGCTGGTCTCTCACAACTGTTCTGTTATTGGCCCCAGGGTTATAAAAACAACCCTGCGTTGTTTTCCGCCTAAGTTACAGACCTTTTACAAGAATTTGACAACCAGACTTTGTTCTATGTCAATTACATTTTTCTTAGTGGATGATGACTTTTCTACCACTTGACAAGAGTAGATTGCATAGTTCAGGGATTTTCTCACATGAGCTACAAATTTCGTTTAAAAAATAGCCCAGCTCAATATCCTACTCTTGGGATATGAGCTGTGAAGCGAAAGGAAAGCCTTGCGACGCACTGACAACCACCAAACATGTTGAAGAAACTTCAATCCATATTGGGATTCCTAAAATTTGGCAGGATTTACATTCCAGATTCCGCAGAACGAGTTAAACCATTCTATGACTTGATCAGTGCACACTTTTCAAACACACATTGTAACACTGAACACACACAGATTTTACGTTCAGTACAAGCTGACACTCTAGCTTACACACATGTGTAAACACAACAAGCCTGGCAATCCGTTTTATTGTGGGTGCATCAGGATATACTAATGTAGGGTAGGTGTGGGAAACTCCCACACTGGTTCCTCTAGGTGCAAAAGTAACCTCTGGTTTTTACTGGTTTAATCAAATTTAAAAAATCCGGTCAGTTCATCAAAATTTTAATCATGTAGATCATATATTATATTCATAATGACGCGAGTAGCGTTTTTCAAGATTTCATCCATCAAAGCAATTCGAAATACATAAATCCCTATGCATTTCGGGACGAAAGTCCCTTCATCAGGGGACTCAAGGTAATCTGTGGGGGAAATAAACACTGTTTGAGGAAGTGGACGTGACCCTAAATTGAAATATAGAGTAGAGAGTAAAAGGTAGAAGCAAAAGACCCTAGTAAAAGACGGGATAAAAGCAGAAGGTGAGGACCAAATGTTGTGTGACCAGAATCACAAAATTGCATAGACAAGAGCAGAATAATGAAGAAAGTGAGAGCCTGGTGCAAAGGAAAAAAAACTATGCGAAGTTCGTGCAACTGTATACCATCACTCGGTGCAGGAATGTATAAAACACGGGTCAGAGTCACCCAAGTGAGCACCCGAATGTGCGCGTTGATTACACTGTAAAACGCGGTCTAAAGTCAAGGCTAAAGTTAAAAATAGAAATAGAAATTCTCACGGAGTAGTGCAGTTACCGCGTTCGGTAGCGGGTGTCAGCGGGAATCGTTACGTGAAGGAAAAAAAGTTTGTTTTGAAGACGTGCAGTGTAAACATAGGAGAGAGACTAAAAAGTATACAGTACATAGCGCGTGTAATGTTGAAAACGGTAAAATACCCTGGGACATCGGGGAAAGTGATCAATGGGAAACAAGCAAATTTTGATACACAAAAGGAGTTGCATTAAACAAATTAGAAAAGTACATTAACTTTGGTTCGATGGGACACAGAAAGTGTCGGCCATCTTGGATAGGGAATACATATGATCGGAGGAATGGTAAGAAATGGAAAAAAGCGAGAAAAAGGCACACCATCCTTATCTTTCCTGCATCAGGATATACTCAAGTTACATTCAACAAGTAAGACACTGTACCAATTGCATATAAATCACATTTATACACCAATGCTGAAATGCATTTTTCCCTGACAGAAAAGATTCCGACAGCGGTACAACCTGCTGTGGTGAAAGAAAGGCATTGGATCCTCCAGTCACTGGTGTAGAGAAACTTGAGGGGGGCCCCCTGCAACGTACACAGAGGTTACCCCCTTGTGACTAAATAGGGAGCTATCCAGCCTGAGCACTGTGCTGAGGGGACCCCCAAGGGACTGTGTTACGCCACTGACTCCAGTACCGGTCTTAGAGGCTAGCATTCCTAACGCTAAAGCTTTACATCTGCGATATGGACACTGTTGTGTAGTTCCTATAGTACCCATGCATGACATGTGCGTTTGGATAGCATGAACTGTAGGATTGGTGGCAGACTAACTCTGAGCACCCCCACCGTGTTTGTTATCCTGTTTGCATAAGCTAGCTCACAGTGCCAGTTTAATCTCCTCTTATCCGGGGGAGAATAGTTTCTGGAAACCTTAGACCATGACAACCCTGATCCCCAAGGATCGAGGAAACAATATACTACCTTTTGCTCAGTCACTCATGCACACTTAGTTTCTCTCAGAGAGTAACACAGAAGAAACCTTTGGGCAGGTTTACAATAAATATTTATTGCACAGTTGTTCTTCTAGTTTCTAATATATGTGCTGCAACAACCATTAAACAGTAGAAGAGATATATGATTAGCAGTACAGTGAATATAAAAGGATAGTACAGTTCTACCATTTTGCAGTAGTCATGACGACATACATGAACATAAAATGCATGATAAAAGAAAGTGCACGTACTCCTACGATGCCCATCTAGATGTACCTAAGTGTACCTAGCATATGAGTAGGTGTAAAGCCAAGAATCCCTCTAGGTTTAGTCTAACCCCATTACCTGAAGCAAGAGAGTGTGAGACCCCGTCCTGGTCTCAAGTTGGACACCCCGCAAGGGTCATTTAGATCACTGTCAGCTGGAGCGTCTGCATTCAGGAGCCTCAGCGTCTCTGGTCAGTGTCTTGGCCTGGTAGTCTTGGTTCCCTCTAACTAATACTAGCAAGAGGTGCTGTATTTATACAGAAAAGTATCTAGGGTTTCTTTGTCCCTTGTTACTTGTATTAGCCATTGTTGGGTTTGAGGATGACGTATGGGATGAACCTTGTACGTAGATATTATGCAGGTGGATGTAGCCCCAGCCTGGTTTCCAAGAACCCTTATGAATATCCATCCATACTGTGTCAGTCTAATAATGAAGTCATAGAATGGTATTGTTCAGGCAAACCCTCCTTCTGCGCCCAGGACTGGAACTAGGTAAAGTTTCAATCCTTAAAAAGGCTCATTACGGTGTAGTGTAGGGGAGGTGATGTAGGTGAAAGGGTATGATGTTACCAGGGCCTATATTAGGGTACCTATATGAAACATAACAACACAGTGGGCCAACTTACTCACCGCAACAGATGTTGAATATATATTTGTCTCTACACTGCAAACAAAAGCATACCTGCAATATGAAAATAAACACCATCTAATGCTGTCAAGCCTATTGATCAGTATGATTACATCAGCTATACTGATGGTTCTGCACAGCCTGCCGTTCGGAGAAAACACCAATACTCAGCAGCGTGCACCTTTGCTAAGGATAGAATGCAGGATGGGGAATTCTACCTTGAAAATACCTACATGCAATCACTAGGTGCTTGCACAGCTCAGATGGCCGAACTCAGAGCTCTAATTCTGGAGATACAGATTCCGGATTCTCCACACTCATGTGTGTGATTTGTATTATTGTGTCCAGTCTTACTATGAGTATCTTCACTACTGGAGCTAGAATGGATACAGAGATTCCAAAGGGCACACCTTAAAGCAAAAAGTGCTTTGAGGACAAGTGGTTAAGATGAAAGAATGCTTGCCACGGACTCATTTGATTCTCACCTTGAATCATCAACATGTAGGAATATACATTGCAGGGAATTCCATTCCTGATGAAGCCACAAAAGCAATAGTGCAAACTGCTGCTCTTGCTGTGATTACTCTTTGTAGTATGAGGATATAGAGAGACATTATGCAGCTGTGAACACTGCACATGACGACACTCACTTGCCAAAAATGCTTTCCAGCAAATTACTCCTACCAGTTAATTGTGCAAAAAATACAATTTGCTCGGATTCCCGGAGTGGGGGATCAAGTAATACCTAATTCAAATCACAGATTAGGTTTAATCCTAGCAGCACATGATGGCCTAGCATCTACACACAAAGGGGTGGCAGCTACACAATCATAATTGCAGCAAAGCTATTGATGGCCAGGTCTTTATAAACAGATGAGGGACGTTGTCCTTAAATGTGACATTTACCAGCAGATGAAGGGTTCCACCGTAGCATGTCCACCACAGACACCTCTATTTTTCTCAAACAAGCCACTTGCTTGTGTTTATCTGGACAACTGTGGCTCCTTACAATTAGATGTGGCTTACAAATACATCTAGGTTGTAGCGGATTCCTGCCCTCGATGCCTATGGGTTTGGCCACAGTGATAGGCAGATGCCCGAACTGTTATAAAAAATCAGCAAGACTTCACTAGGACATACGCAGTTGGCACATCCCTTTCAGACCAAGGGCCGGAATTCGACTCCAAGGCTTGAAAAGATGCCATGGGAAAATTGGGTGTGACCTTGCAGCACTCCTTCCCCTATCATCTTGAGGGAAACGTGGTACTCCAGAAGAAGAACCGGGACTTAAAGCAGTCTGACTCTATAATTTATATGGGGTGCAGAGAGCACTCCTGGTTGGATCCCCAAGATTGGTGAACTGGTGCGGGAAAAAATAGTAGACAAGAAGGAATTTGGGCCTGTACCTTTCCTGGCTGTTGAAGGTACTGGAATGGTACTTTTACCGCCTCTTGCTGGTTATGCAAAAACAGGAGATTTGTATCAATTGATCTCATCAAACAGCATCATGTACCATACAGGAGGTCCCAATAGAAGCTTTGATGAGTGATGAAGCTTTTACTCCCTGGCTGGTGATAGCTAGTAATGAAGTATCTCTTCTACCTGCTACAGCTACAACTACTATACAAACAACTTGTACAGAAACACAGATATCTATTACGAAACTCAACACATATGGTGTCTACGTCAATGTGCTGTGGCCAGAACACTTTTGAACATTCCTAAGAACAAACTGGTGTCGCATTTACTGCATGGCCTTCACTGGCTCCCAGTGGAGAGGAGAATTTCTTTCAAAACTCTGTGCCTAAGGCATAAGGCACTTCATGGAACCAGCCCCCTCTATTTTCAGGAGCTATTCAGATGGTATACACCTAGCAGAACATTGAGATCTAGCACGGAGCATAAGGGTCAGATTCCGAGAATCAAGCAATTAAAATGGGGCGGGAGGACTTTGACACTCCAGGGGGGAAAGTTATGGAATTCCCTCCCTCTGGCCATCTGCTCCCAACACAGCGTGCAGCTGTTCAGAAAGCAGCTAAAGACCTGGCTGTTTCCACCGACTGAGCTAGTGTTTGGTGACCCACTTCCTGGGTCCCTCCCCCTTTTTCCGTCTTGCTCCACTCAGCACTAAGACACCTTTCGGGTATTGCGCGCTTTATAAAAACCAATTCATATCACAAACATGGCGACTTTCGGAGTGAGGTTTGAAAGTGAAAACAGTATTGAGAAGAGGGAGGCCAGGCACAGCGAGAGTGAGCATGAGCATCAGGGGATAAGTAACCTGCAGTACCAGAGCTGCTTGATTATCACTGCGGTGGAGGCCCAAAGCAAGCGAAATACAATACAGCAAGGTTTTGCCATCCCTTACCATGGCAAGCAGTGTTCAGCTTGTGTTAGCTATTATTATTCTGCCTAATGTGAGCCTCCTTGTAGCCACTGCACATGAAAGAAGGAAGGATACTGGGGTCCTCATTTATGAGAAATGACGCATCGCTGCGTGAAAACAGTGAGGCGTCACTTCTCAGTGTGCACTCCTTGCCACATACCTGATGCGTCATGTTTAATGTATGACGCATCATGTTGTAAGGAGTTACAGATACGTCAGTATTTCTGACGTATCTTTAAGTGCAAAAGTGACGCATTGCTGCAGTGTGCCACAAAAGCGACGCAACTCCAGCAATGCGTCCTTTCACATGGGGCAAGCCCCATGTGAACGGGCCTGTGTCAGTCTTACGCTGCTGTGAGGCAGGAGCAAGATTTTGACGTAACAGGGTCCTAGAAGTGATGCAGTGAAATCTCATAGATTTCACTGCGTCACTTTTACGAGGATTTTTGCGGGGGAACCCCCCGCATACATTATACCTGACTCAGGTATAATGTAGCGCAGGGGTTTACAAAGTGACGCATCTGCTAAGATGCATCACTTTGTAAATAGTGCGCAACAGGAGGCATGTTTTACGCCGCCGATGTGTCACAAAAGGTGACGCATCGGAAGCGCAAAACTGACGCAAGACCTCATAAATGAGGCCCTGGGTCTTTACTAGCCCTGACAGGTTTTCCAGGTCCATACATGACTGACTGCACCAAACAATGTTTTCGTTGAATTCTCAGACTTGTAGATTTGTTTATTTATTGAAAAACTGGGACTACACGTTTCAGAATTCAAAGGCAGGAACCTGGCCTGGAGCAGCTCATCGCGCATTGACATGAGAAACTTGCCAACTATGCTTAACTGTTACAGGATCTATACTTGCATAACGTTTTATTACACAAATGCAGGTGTGTAGTATCCCTAGCATTGTTGTCAAGTTTTCAAATTGCTTATGTGTGACATTTCTATGTTTCGAGTGTAATTGCGCGGACACTATGTGGCATATTAGCAAGGAACCTCGTTAAAATTATAGCCGTTTTATCGACAGGAAGCTGCCCATAAAACGGCGAAAATGGGCTTGCTAATATGCGTTATAGAATTCCTATAGAATCCCAGGTTAGATGTGCATGATACCTAACCTGGGATTCTATAGGAATTCTATAACGCATATTAGCAAGCCCATTATCGCAGTTTTATCTGCAGTTTCCTGTCAAGAAGCAGTTGAGGGGACTGTAGCAGCTGCTAAACACATTTTAAAAACAACCCAATTTATCAGCTGATTTATCGCCTACACCTGCCTCATTTTCTATAAAGATTTCCTGCTTTCTAAACACTATCATATGAGCCACTAATCTGTTTGTGTTTGCTGGGTTTGAATATGTTATTTCTTTTAAAACCAGGGTGTGGCTATTTCTGCAGTCTGTTTCTTAGGCTCGAGGTATGACCATCAATTACCCTAAGCAATTTTTCAGGGTGTAACGTTGACTGGGTAACCAGTACAGCTGCGACTACAATCAGCCCTGAGCCCCCATTAGCAACTAACTATTCTTACCTGTGCATGTCCACATGTCAGGCGCGCAACAGAGCAATAGAGAGTTTAACCCCTCTAGACAGAGGATTAACTAGACTTTAACTCGCATACAGCTCTTGTCAAATCACTTGCCCACTAAAGCCCTCCTGTCCGGCACAAAAAACATTAACAAAGCCAAATAGCATTCGCGAGAGCTATTTGGCTTTGTTAATGATTTTTATTTACATATATTGCACAGCAGCACTGACTGCTGTGCCGCACGGCTTAAATAAAGAGACCTTTGCTTTTCTTTCATTTAAGCCATGCTGCACTGCAGCCCGTGCTGCATTTCAGCATGGCTAAAATGTATCAAAACTAATAAATTTAGCATAGGGGAAACCTATTTGCTTTCCCAATGCGTGTTATTTGTGGTGTTTTCTTAATGTATTCAGTTATTTATTTTGAGAGGGTTTGGAGAGCGAAGGCTGGAAATTTCTACCTTGCCCCATAGACTTTCAGAAAGTGATTTGACGCTACTTCAATATTATATATATATATATATATATATATATATATATATATATATATATATATATATATATATATATATATATTACACACACCCGATTTGGCGTGCTTAAGCCTCTTTGTCGCGGCAGGTGCTCGGCGGGGTCGCCGCCCCCTCCAAATGCACAACTCCTGGTATTTCAGTTTCACAAAAACCAGAGCCGAGGCCCAAATAGTGCTCAGTGCAAGATTTTATTGGCACACGAACACCAAACATCCAACGCGTTTCGAAGTACACGGACTTCTTGCTCACGGGTGATTTCATTATGGCGGCCATTCTTTTTAAAGGTGCATAGTTCTAAATTAACAAAGTGCACGTGATCAACAACATGAAAAAAATACTTTGTTGCAATACATGTCTGATTTCAATAAAGTTGTACACAATTCAACAAGAATGTTAAATGCAATTATAAAGACAACCGGCATGAATCAAACATTTCAAATTAATGTGAACCATATTGGGACAATTCAACATAACGAGTCTGCTTCGACTCCACTATATAATCCTTGGAACAGTTCTGTATTGCCCCAGTGGGCACTATTACCATTTTCATTATTCATTTTAATTCTCAAATGAAGCCTAAGTGGGCACTGTTATAATTTTCAATGTTCGTTTTAATTCTCAAATGAAGCCTTTATAATCAGTTCCAAAATGAAGCCCCAGTGGGCTTTATAATCAGTCCCCGATGGTGAACTCATCAAAATTATAATTCATGCTTCCTGGAGTATCGCCCTAGTGGGCTAAATAGATCCATCTGCACAACACTTCTTCAAATATTGTCTGTAAATTAAAGGGACAGTATGCAAATAGTTTACTATAATAAGCCAATAATCACGTGTAATGTTTAAAACATTTTTTTTAAATCTCATAGAATGGAAATTATTTCAAAAGACAGCTTCTAATTTCAATCATGTTTATCAGACTTGTAAATGAACTGCTAACTCCTCCCCCAGATTATGACCTGTTGGGTATGTTGTGTTATATCGTATGATGTACCGGGATTCCAACTTCCACAATTCAAACAATCTATTGCCTCCCCTCTCTTTCTTATCCACACAGTCAATCACATAGAATTTAAGTAAGTCAGGATTCTGTTTGTGTTCTGCAGCGAAATGCCGTGCCACCGGATACTGTGGATTGGCATTCTTAATAGCTTCAAATGTTCAAGTATTCTTAATTTGGCTTTCTTTGTTGTCATACCGATGTAAAATTTATTGCACAAACATTGTAGCGCATACACCGCATACTCCGTGTTACATCCTAACTGTTTGGTTAATTTATGTTCTGCCTCATCCTCTAAGATTTTTAAACTCTTACATTTGTGGCTATTTCTGCAAGCCTTGCATTTTCTGCATGGAAAAAATCCCTTTATCAGATTGATTTTGGAACGGTCCTGTATTAAAGCGTTACTCAGTGTATCTTTCAGTGATTTAGCCTTCCTAAAAGTAATGGAAGGATTGTCACTGATTACCTCCTTAAGATCAGAACAGAAATTGTTGGCAGCCATCTTGTGGCTCGTTAGACTGAGGCACAGGAGAGCAGAAAAACAAACGTGTAGAACTCAAAAAGGGGGCAGGGTAGAAGCACCCTGACCCCCTAGGCCTGCTCAGGGGGTCCCACAAGGCCCCCCCAGATTTGGTTTTTTTCATTAAATCGCAGGGGGTACGCGCACCGTAGGCGCACCGTACGCGTACGTACGCGTACGGTGCGCATACCCCCGCGATTTTCTGTATTTTTTTATTTTTTTGGGGGCATGGGGGGGCCTTATGGGACCCCTTGAGCAGGCCTAGGGGGTCAGGGTGCTTCTACCCTGCCCCCTTTGCGTGTTGTGTACCTTTGTTTCACTGCTTTCTTGTGCCTTGGTTCTACTGAGGCACAAGATGGCTGCCAACACTTCCTGGTTTGGAGTGTTGACAGACAGTGGCAGCCAATCAGCATGCCTTTCACAGGAAAGCAAAAACCACAGTTGATGGACAGAATGCAGAACAATGTCATACATTCACCCCAGTACAGAGAGCTGGGCCTAAATCCATCGTTTTTTTTGCACTCCACACTACCCCAGTTCAGACATGGCCATATGCAAATCAGTCTGACCCAGTGCCTCATGGGAACAGTCCAGCCCGAACTGCCAAGCCATGTCTTCCCTGGCCCGGAAACAATCTTCCGAGGACCGGTTCCTGGCATTCCAGCCGTCTTCAGCACGGCTTGCTTGAATCCAGTGGTGTGGAGAGCATGGGACTCAAGTCTGAGCATACCCATCCCACTCGCGGTGACAAATGCAAAAACCACAGTTGATGGACAGAATGCAGAACAATGTCATACATTCACTTCAGTACAGAGATTTGGGTCTAAATACATCGTTTTTTTGCACTCCACACCAACCCATTTCAGACATGCAAATCAGTCTGACCCTGTGCCTCATGGGAACAGTCCAGCCCACCAAGGCATGTCTTCCCTGGACCGGAAAGAAGCTTCTGAGGAACGGTTTCTGGAATCCAGCCATCTTCAGCCCGGCTTGCTTGAATCCAGTGATGTGGAGAGCATGGGACTCACGTCTGAGCATACCCATCCTACTCGGGGTGACAAAAGCAAAAACCACAGTTGATGGACAGAATGCAGAACAATGTCATACATTCACCCCAGTACAGAGATCTGGGCCTAAATTCATAGTTTTTTTGCACTCCACACTTCCCCAGTTCAGACATGGCCATATGCAAATCAGTCTGACCCTGTGCCTCATGGGAACATCCAGCCCGAACTGCCAAGCCATGTCTTCCCTGGACTGGAAACAAGCTTCCAAGGACAGGTTTCTGGCATTCCAGCCGTCTTCAGCCCGGCTTGCTTGAATCCAGTGGTGTGGAGAGCATGGGACTCACGTCTGAGCATACCCATCCCACCCGGGGTGACAAATGCAAAAACCACAGTTGATGGACAGAATGCAGAACAATGTCATACATTCACTTCAGTACAGAGATATGGGCCTAAATCCATCGTTTTTTTGTACTCCACACCACCCCAGTTCAGACATGGCCATATGCAAATCAATCTGACCCTGTGCCTCATGGTAACAGTCCAGCCCGAACTGCGAAGCCATGTCTTCCCTGGACCGGAAACAAACTTCTGAGGACAGGTTTCTGGCATTCCATCCGTCTTTAGCCCGGCTTGCTTGAATCCAGTGGTGTGGAGAGCATGGGACTCACGTCTGAGCATACCCATCCCACTCGGGGTGACAAATGCAAAAACCGCAGTTGATGGACAGAATGCAGAACAATGTCATACGTTCCCCCCAATACATAGATCTGGGCCTAAATACATCGTTTTTTTTGCACTCCACACCACCCCAGTTCAGACATGACCATATGCAAATCAGTCTGACCCTGTGCCTCATGGGAACAGTCCAGCCCGAACTGCCAAGCCATGTCTTCCCTGGACCGGAAACAAGCTTCCGAGGAACGGTTTCTGGCATTCCAGCCGTCTTCAGCCCGGCTTGCTTGAATCCAGTGGTGTGGAGAGCATGGGACTCACGTCTGAGCATACCCATTCCACTCGGGGTGACAAATACAAAAACCACAGTTGATGGACAGAATGCAGAACAATGTCATAGATTCACCCCAGTACAGAGATCTGGGCCTAAATCCATTGTTTTTTTGCACTCCACACCACCCCAGTTCAGACATGGCCATATGCAAATCAGTCTGACCCTGTGACTCATGGGAACAGTCCAGCCCGAACAGCCAAGCCATGTCTTCCCTGGACCGGAAACAAGCTTCCGAGGACCAGTTTCTGGCATTCCAGCCGTCTTCAGCCCAGCTTGCTTGAATCCAGTGGTGTGGAGAGCATGGGACTCACGTCTGAGCATACCCATTCCACTTGGGGTGACAAATGCATACCAGCATATCAATCCAAACGCCTTCAACTTATCTAGAATCAGGCAGCCAGGTTGGTCTATGGTATGCCAAGATCTACCCACACCAAGCCCCTTTCAAAGAATCTTCATTGGCTCCCAGTTGCTCAGCGCAGCCTCTTCAAACTCGGCTGCCTGATTCACAAAGCTCTTTCCTCCCAGGGACCTTCTTTTATTTCCTCTCTCTTGCACCGCTATGTTCCCCAGTGTGATCTCCGCTCCTCCAACCACAATCTTCTCACCCCCTGTTCCTTCAGGCGTAAAAAACATGGAGGCCTGCGATTCTCCATTCAGGCCCCTCTCTTTTGGAACTCCCTTCCCCCCGCACTCCGCCTCCTCCCATCCTACGTCCATTTTAGGAAATCTTTGAAAACCTGGCTTTTTTCGTTAGCTTACAACTAGCTCACCCGATCTGTACTGGATAGCCTACCCACCCCAGCGCCAAGAAACCGTAGGTGAACGTGCGCTTTACAAGTCCCATTTATCATATCATATCATATCACAGATTATATTGGTGCAAATTTTCACTGACATATGCGCTGCCTGACAAAGGCACTAGTCTATATTTAATGTGCTAACACGTGCAAAAAGCATTTGTGTCATGCATGTCTTTACATTTATTAACACGTTAAAGCAGCCCTGTTGGCTTTGTCAGTACTGCCTCGTAACAGCTTAATAATTATTTAGAAAGCGCATCAAATACCCTACTAGGTTGTCCAGACGCTACTGGAGAAAAAAAGCAGTAGTCTGATGTTAATTGAATAGCCACGTTTTGTTATATTTCTTAAATGACAAGTAATTAGATTCATATTCAGAAGTTGGCCTCACGACTCAAGGATGTTATATATAGTAAGACCATAGATGGAGAAAAGCAAAACAATACACGTCTTAGTAAAACACTACATTCTAGGATTCTACAGTCAAGCTTAAGAAACACTTTCTAATGAAACGCAAATGTGAATATATTAATATGGTTCATTTGGCATTCTTGGACTTTGTATGCTATATTCTGGAACTATAGGATAGCACAGCTCATATTGTTCAACTCTTTATATTACTTTTCTCTGGACATTAAAACTTATGCAGTGAAACTGAATAATGGCAAGTGTTTTTATACCCTTTTATAGTCATTTCTTTTTCATAACCTCCCACTGTTTCCTGTTAGCTAAACTATAAGCACCTTTCTGTTAATTTATGAAAATTATTATGGAGAAAGCACATTATCACTGATCTGTATGGCACTTCCAGCATGTTAGAAGCAGAGATCCAAGTAATATAAAACACATCACAATATATTAATGTGATATTGATTATTTTTTGGATAATTAATTTTATTACAGATCCTTGAAAGAGATAATGAGCTTCAAACGGAGAAGGTGAAAGAAGCTGAAGAAAAAATTCTACATTTGCAATATGAGCATGAGAACGCTCTAGTAACTTGGAAAAAGGATGTAGGTGCATTTTGTTAAACATTCAATAAAGTTCTATGGTATGCTTTACAACACTAAGTACCAGCTGAAGTTGTAGGGTTTAAAAATTACCAGAATAAAATGTAAAATTGTTTTTTTTCCTGTGCAGTGAAAATGTATGACGCATTTTTAAAATGTTTGAGTTAATCCAGAAATTGAAAAAATAATATGTTTTTCATCGTAACGTGTCTTTAACTATCCGATCCATTCAATTGGAGTGGCTTAGATCTGCCTTAACGGTTTGATGCTATTACTATGAAAATATGTAACCTTTACACACTTTGCAGATATATAATCTCCCGATGCAAATTCATAAACTTGACATTACTTCCTTATCTTGCACCGTAGAAATCACATCCTCCACAGGGGTCTGTTCCTTTAATTGTTTAGTAGTAGTTAAGGGGACTCTCAAAAAGTTCTGCTCCGTGCACGCCCTTTAGGTTGGTTTAGAAGGCAGGCACAAACAAGCACGGGCACTGACGCGATTTGAAAACTATGGGCCTCATTTATGAAAAGTGACGCATTGCTGCGTCAAAACAGCGATGAGTCACTTTTCATTACGCCCTCCTTGCCACACCAATGATGCATCATATTTATATTATGATGCATCATTGTGCAAGAAGTTACAGATACGTCAGTATTTCTGACGTATCTGTAAGCGCAAAAGTGACGCATTGCTGGAGTGTGTCACAAAAGTAACGCAACTCCAGCAATGCATCCTTTCACATGGGGCAAACCCCATGTGAAAGGGCCTGCGTCAGTCTTACGCCTGCTGTGAGGCAGGCGCAAGATTTTGACGCAACAGCGTCCTAGAAGTGACGCAGTGAAATCTCAAAGATTCCACTGCGTCACTTCTACGACCCTTTCTTGCGTCAATACGCCCCCCTTGCATACTTTATACCTGGCGCAGGTATAATGTGGCGCAGGGGTTTACAAAGTGACGCATCTACCTAGATGCGTCACTTTGTAAATATGGCGCAACAAGGCGCATTTTTTACGTCACTGGTGCGTCACAAAAAGTGACGCACCAGCGGCGTAAAAGGGACGCAAGGGCTCATAAATGAGGCCCTATGAGTAGTGGGTCATATACATATTAGTATTTGCAATCCTCCTCCTTCCAGATGCACTGGTTGTCTGCGGTCACCTGGTTAACTGTCTGGAGAACTTTCATCCAGCATAAAAATGATCTGTCATAAGTTATAAGCAAACACAAGGAGATGATGCTAGCACACACAAGGAGATAATGCTCGGAGCCCTGAAGCTTTTCCAGACACTCACCCCCAGTCACAGATCTGGGATGAATCCATCATTGTCTCCTGCCACCCCAGTCCAAACACAGCTATATGCAAATCAGTCTTGACCCTGTGCCTTATGGAAACAGTCCAGCCCAAACTGCCAAGGCATGTCTTCCCTGGACCAGAAACAAGCATCCTGGGACTGGTTTCAGGCTAACAGCCCTCATCAGCCAGGCTAGCTCAAATCCAGTGGCAAAGTGAGCAAGGGACCCACATCTGGGCATACCCTGCCAACTTAGGGCGAACACAGCAAACACAAGGAGATGATTGACGGGTATAAACTGGGGTGGCATGGTAAGCAAAAGAATGATGTATTTAACCCAGATCTCTTGACTGGGAGTGAATGTTGTTGATTTGTTCTGCATTCCGCCCATCAACTGTGTGTCTTTTGCTTTCTCGCCCAAAGTGCGCTGGGCATGCCCAGGCGTGGATCCCGGGCTCACTGTGCCACTGAACTCAAGCTATTCTGGCTGATGGGAGGTGAAACCCCGAAACCGGAACTAGGATGCTTGTTTCCGGTACAGGGAGGACCTGGCTTGGCAGTTCACGCTGGACTGTTCCCATGAGGCAGAGGGTCAACACTGTTTTGTAGATGGCCAGGTCTAAACAGGGGTGGCATGGTGAACAAAAGAATGATGGATTTAACCCAGATCTCTTGACGAGGGGTCAATGTTTTTATTTGTTTCGCATTCCCTCCATCAACTGTGTGTCTTTTGCTATCTGAAGCTCAGGCCCACATGCGGCACCCAGCATCACCATATTCATCTTCTGGCTTGTACTGCTCACCCCTGTATTACCCCTAGCGCTGGTGCTAAAAAAGCTGCCTAGCGCCAGCGCAGGCACCCTAGCACCCTTTTGCTAGGGTGACTGCGCTGCAGGTTTGATTGTTTATGTTCAGGAACTGACACCTTCTTGCACATAAACAATCTTAACAGGCAATTTGCGGTTTCTATGTGTGCTGCAGAATGCAGCACACGTGTAAAGAGCAAAATATGAGGAGAAATTAAACATTTCTTGTCGTATTGCCCGTTTAAGACCAGGTGTTTCCTGGTCTTATTTTAGGTGCTGCTCCATACCTTGTAAATATGGGGCAGCGCCAAAAAGAAATGGGTGTTTTCCAGTGGAACGCCCACTGCTGGACCTATTGAACACCCCTTTCACTTGAATAGGGGCATTATTTACGAGTTGGCATTGAGCCACATTAAGTGGCTTAACGCCACCCTGTAATAGGGCGAGGACTTAATGCTGCCAGAAAGTCTCAAAAAAGTGATTTTCTGGAGGCGTAAACTCCTTGTAAATGTGCACCTAAGTGACATTCTGGTGGCGTTAACTCCTTGTACATTGCCACTCTGTTTCTTCTCACTCCAGCAGAAATCATCCATTGTTTAGCTCACAGATGTTAGCTTTCAGTGGAATGTCACACTCCTCTCCCCAAAAAATCTGCTTTCGTGACATTGCTTTCTTACAAATATTGTCGAATCACTTGGTTATGTTCCGTGCCCAGTATACTACTGAGTCTCAACTGTAACCAAACAACTTTTAGCTATTTTACTGTAAACAAACTTCCCCCAGGATCTTGGTGTCTTATCTGGGTCTCCATTTTGGCACTACACGCAGGTCCATACATCAGTCCTAGTCCTATTTCTTAGGCTATTATGGCTTTGCCCTGGGCTCCAATGATAATTACAACACTGCAAAGCTGGCGCCATCATGGTAGTAAAAGATTGGCCATAGTCCACGACTGTGGATGTCATGGGAGCAAGTGGCTCTCTATATAGATTTGCTTGTTGGCTCATGTCCTGCTCCCGAATGTGCATAGGAAGCTGCAAATTCTCTTCAGAAAGATATTTTGAAAGAGATGTTTATAATTTATGAGAAGCTTTAGTCAATCAATTAATCAATCAGTGTCTCGTAGAGCGCGACTACTCACTCGTAAATGTCTCAAGCTGTTGGGGGGGGCTGCAGGTCTTTTGAGGTGCTGTTTTGGCGAAGAACCAGGACTTGAGGTCTTTCCTGAATTGAGGCAGTGATGGTGGCTGCCTGAGGTGGAGAGGCAAGGTGTTGCAGGTCTTTGCTGTGAGGTAGGAGAAGGATCTTACTCCAGCTGTGGTCCTGCGGATATGTGGGACGGTCGCCAGGGCCATCTGGATGGATGCGGAGGTCTCTGGTGGGTTCGTGGAATGTGAGGCGGTGGTTGAAGTACGCAGGTCCTTCGTCGTGTAGGGCTTCGTGGCATATGTCAGGAGCTTGAAGATGATTCTTTTGTTGACTGGGAGCCAGTGGAGGGCCGTTAGGTGGCTGGTGATGTGGGGGATGTTGAGGATGCGTCTGATGGTGGTATTCTGGATGTTCTGTAATTTCCTGAGGAGTTTCTCGGTGATGCTGGTGTAGAGAGTATTGCCGTAGTCGATTCTGCTGCTGACGAGTGCGTGGGTGACCGTCTTTCTGGACTTGCTGTGGATCCATTTGAATATCTTTTGGAGCAGGCATAGCATGTGGAAGCAGGATGATGAGACGGCATTGATCAGGTGGCTCAGTGTGAGCGAGGAATCCAGGATGATGCCAGACCGCTCGTGGTCTGTGGGTGTGGGTGGAGGTTCCAAGTGCTGCAGGCCACCAGGCGTTGTCCCAGGTGGAGAGGGTGAGGCCCATGATAAGGACTTTGGTCTTCTCTGAGTTGAGCTTGAGGCAGCTGTTCTTCTTCCAGGTGGCAACAGCCTTTATCCCATCATGAAAGTTGCTCTTGGTGACTGTTAGTTCGTTGGTGAGGGAGGGAATCCACTGGGTGTCATCGACGTAGGAGACGATATTGAGTCTGTGGTTCCGCACTATGGCTGCAAGCAGGGCTATGTAGATGAAGAAAAGCGTAGGCCTCATGGAGGAGCCCTCAGGCAGTCCGCAGCTAATCTCTGTCGGTTCCAAGAGAAACTGAGGCAGTCTGACCTGACACACAACTGGCGGTGTCACTCAATGGCGATTCTGATATGAACGCCTCCACCTTTCAGGCAGCCCTCAAAGCGGTCGCCGGCTGGATGGCGAACAATCGCTTACAACTCAATGCCACCAAGACGGAGGTTATTCTCTTCGGTAGAGACAGCGAGCTCTGGGGAGACCAATGGTGGCCTTCCGAATTGGGTCCTGTTCCCACTCCTGTAACCGAAGTTAGAAATTTGGGCGTCTGGCTCGACAATCAATTGTCTTTTATTCCCCACATTAAACGTGTTGCAGGAACCTGCTTCGGCGCTCTACAAAGCCTACGGCCTATTTTTAAATTTTTTGACGCGGACACCAGGCAGATCATAGTCCAAGCTCTGGTGTTGACCAGATTGGACTATGCCAGTTCTCGTTTTCTGGGTGTTAACCAAGCTGAGCTTGCCCGTCTTCAGCGGGTACAAAATTCGGCGGCTAGGATGCTGGTCGGCCTCCCCAAATTTGTTTCAGCTCGTAGTACTATCCGTGACCTTCACTGGCTCCCAGTAGGCCAAAGAATTAAGTTCAAGGCTTTGTGCCTCACTTTTAAAATTCTCAATTTGGCCTCCCCCCCCATTCTCTCCCAGACCATCCTCCACTATGTCCCCGCAAGAGCTCTGCGGTCTGCAGGGTCTAATTTGGCCATTGTTCCTCGTTTTAAAAAGTCCAGAATGGGTGGACGCTCTTTCTCGGTGATGGCGGCTACTCTATGGAACTCTTTGCCTGCTTCACTCCGTTCCATCCACGACTTGTTTCAGTTCAGGAAACAATTAAAAACCCATTTATTCTCTGCTGTATAGCTCTGTGTTTTGGTCATCACTGTTGTGTTATGTCTTCTATCTCCAAAAGCGCCGGGACGCCTCTTGGCTGCGGCATCTGCGCGCTATACAAAAGTTAATAACATAACATAACATAACAGTTCAGCCAGTGAGGAAGGAGCGGATCCATTCCAGGGCTTTGACGCAGATCCCAACATTGTGGAGTCTTGTGTGTAGGGTGCGGTGAGAGATGGTATTGAAGTCAGCCAAGAGGTCCAGGAGGAGGAGGGCTACAGTTTTGCCTCATTTGAGGAGGGTGAAGAAGTTGTCTGTGGAGGCGAGGAGGGTGATATTGGTGCTGCGGTTGCTTCAGAACCTGGACTTGGAGAAGTCCAGGATGTAGTTTGCTTCGATGAACTGGGAAAGTTAGGTGTTGATGGCCTTCTCGATGACCCTGGCTGGGAAGGGGAAAAGCGAGATGGGTCTGAAGTTCTTGAGGTCTGTTGGGTTGGCAGAGGGTTTCTTCAGCAGGGGGTTGATCACTGCAAGTTTCCAGTCTTCCGGGAAAGTGGCAGAGTTGATGGAGCAGTTGTTGGTGCAGCAGAGTTGGGGGGCGAAGGTGATGCCTGCTCTGTTGAAGATGTGGTGCGTGCAGGGTCCCGAGGGTAATCCAGAGTGGATGCTCTTCATGATCTTTAAGGTGTCATTCTCTGTGAGGGGGTTCTAGCTGAGTAGGGTCTGTTGGGGTCTGGCGTAGTAGTGTGCGGTGGTTGCGGGTGGGGTGGAATGGTCTTGGTTATTGAGTCTGTCAATGCTGTTGTATATCTCCCTGATCTTGCGGTGGAAGTAGATGCTGAGGTTGCTGCAGAGGTCTTTTGAGGGGGGAATGACTGGTGTCTCTGAGCTGGGTTTGGAAAATTCTTTGACCACAGCTAAAAGTTCCTTGCTGTTGAGTGCGTTGGTGTTGACCCTTTCTTGTAGGGCCACTCTCTTCGCTGTTCTGATGAGGTGGTTGTGTGTGGTGAGAGCGGTTTTGAAGGCTGAGTGGTCTTTTGGGATCTTGCTGCTCCTCCATCTCGTCTCGAGCCGTCTACATGTGTGTCTGGACTCATGAAGGGCAGGAGAGAATCAGCTTACTTTCTTGGAGTGTCGCTTGCTTGGTGATTTCTTCAGGGGTGCCAAAGTGTTTGCACTGTCAGAGATCCATGAGTGGAGGTTGCGTGCTGTGGTGTTGGCATCTGTGGATGCCGGTGCGGGGTTTCGCTGAGGGTGGTGGTGAGCTGTTCTTAGGTGAACTTGTTCCAGCTTCTGCGATGATAGCGGTGGGCATGGTAGTGTACGGTGGGTTTGGTGAAGGCGAAGTGAACGCAGCAGTGGTGAATCCTCTGGAACTCAGTGGTGTGGCTGAAGGTGATGTTGTCACTGGCGGAGAAGATGAGGGTCGAGCTTGTGTCCTTCTGAGTCGGTTGGGCAGGTGACTAGTTGTTTAAGTCCAATGGTGGTGAGGTTATCCAGCAGGGACAAGGTGGACTAGTCTGATGTAGTTGTAGGTTAAACAATTGATGTGTACTTCAGATCATCCACAGACAAGCCCATATTTCTGGCATCCACACGCTCGCCATGTCCAATGTGGTTTGGCATGCTCTCAGTAACTCTAAGAGAGCATCGGTGTCAATGCCATGGCCCCAGGACCATGAATTCAAGCTTTGTATCGTCTTACTAAGCCACCATGTCTAAACTATGCTCTATCTGTGGAAGGCTACAGCTAAGGCATTTCTGGAGAAATCCAACTACAGGGCGAGGATGATGATAGCAAACCTCCAGGTCAGCCTGTTCCACCTGAGTCTGCTCTAAACTACATGTACATCACAGCCGCAGTTGTTATATGGAAGCCTTATGTGCTCGGAAGGCGTAGTTTAGGACATCCTCTCAACCCCAAGAAACTCAAAATGTGTGAAATTCCCTTTAATAGCAAAGTGTTGTTTGCCACCTTCATGCAAAATGAGGTGCAGAAGTGTACAGGCGGATGTGCATTTGGAAATCCCAACCATTTAACCCCAGGCGTTTATCCTTACCACAAATGTAGACAATGTCCTTTCAGGGTTTTCTGGCTAAGGAAGCAGGTGAATGGCCAAAAAACTTTCTCAGCTGCTGTTAGCGAAGAAAGGAAAGACTTGTAAGCCTTGCACACAAGACTTGAGCACACAAATGGCTTCCAAGCACAGCACCCAGCTGTAGTATGCCTCTGACTAGAATATCAATTGTTGCCATGCATGTCCAAACAAAAACAATAAAGCAAAAGGATCGTTCAATTTCAATCAATATCCTTTTATTAATCCCATGGATTATAGTCTTCTCCAACACTTCATCCAATAGTCCTGATCAAGGTGAAAGTACCACACTTCATCCAAAAGTCATGATCCAATTCAAAGTAGAAATTTAGCAGTCTTGCATATATCTTGGCATCCAATTTTATTCAAATAATGCAATTTGACAGAAGTAATCCATACAGCCCAGCCAACCTGTTTCGTCCCACATGGAACTTCATCAGGGCTGCAAATTTAAAACACACATGTCACACATTTGATATTGTATCAATAGTCTCTAAATCCACACATAAATCTGTTATTTACATTTCAGAATAAAACCTCCACAATGCCACAGTTGGTGGGAGAAGAGATTACAATTGTTGATTCTATAAAATGTGTTTGAACCATAGTTGTATGAGTTTGTTTATAGGGAGTCTTGCCTGCCTATAAACAAACTCATACAACTATCGTTCAAACACATTTTATAAAATCAACAATTGTAATCTCTTCTGCCACCACTGGTCCAATAACAGAGCCAAAAACACCCACAGTATTTGATGCTTATCCCATCAATTTTATCCTAGTGAAATCATGAAGACCAAATGATGTCTACTAGTGAAACCTGATAATTCCCGTTGTCCCACTGTGACCTATCACACTCCCTCCCTTAGGATTAAAAGCCTTAGCCTGAGAGTTGTACGCTCACTTGTCAAATCCTATTTTTCAATTGTCATCGGTATTCGATCCTTCCATTATTCTATCATTCTTCACAAGAGGGAATTCCTGTCACAAATGTGGCATGCTGTGTACAGTCTCATCCACCAATGTAGCAGTACATATTCAGTCTCATTCTACTTCCCAATCAATTTAATTTAACTCTCACTACAATCCAGTAGCGAAAAAAATGGTAAATTCTAGTCTCTTCCTCTTTACAAACCCAATTCCTTCCCAACCATTTGAATATTTCCAAGCTTGCATCTCAGCTACGAAAACACCTTTCACCCAAGTATCTATATCCTGACAACAAAAAATAGACATAAATTCTATCATGCCCTGCCTCCATTGTCCGATTCATGTGCTTAGCCTCACCGTACTGACCTTCATCATTCTGGTTTACTGGTCAAACTGCCCATCAGGTCCATGCCTATCTTCGTTAATCTCAGACCGCCAATACTTATACTAGACGGCCAACCAATCACAACACTGAATCACTGAAGTGTTGCCTGTTCCCTCTTTGGTTCTCATATTAAGGCACCAATCACACACCGGCTTGTGTTCCTTTAGTCAGCAATTGACACGTATACCCAAGGAACCCATTACAAACTTGTAGTCCACTCGAGGGAACCTCCGCAGTCCACAAGGTTGGAGAAAAACCAAAAACTAAACACGTTATTGTTGCCCCCAATTATGTCAGTTCGATGTTGGTGCAGCCACCCAGGTTGGACCAGAATGGAAACCCTCATCTGATCCTACATACTGTGTTTCTACCAATCAGAAACTCACTAGTATCTTGAATGAGAATACTGAAAAAGTATTTTGACCCTCCTCCATCCAGAAATCTTTATTATTCATTATTCAAGAAAAAACTCCATTAATTATTGACTCGCGCCCAATAATAAGAGTGTAATGCACTATTATGGCAGATTGTCTGCCCATTATATACACAATCAAAAAGTGTGAACCTGCAGAATATCCAGTGTACAAAAAAAAAGAAAGAAACACATTCACTATTTGCACTCACCCAATTAATAAGAATATGTTGTTGAGTTACGGCATAATGTCTGCCAAGCATGTGTGTAATGTCCAGAAGAACTCCCACTGGATAATCGGTGAACAAAAAGCAGAGCTGCAGAGATGAGCACATTCACGTTTCCACCAATCAGAAACTCCCCAGTATGTTGAATGAGCATATTCAAAAAACAAAACCTCATTTAATTATATACTCGCGTCCATTTAATAAGAGTATGTTGCACTATTACGGCTAATTGCCTGCCAATCATATACGCGATCCAAAAAAGCGAACTTGCCAGATATCCGGTGAACAAAAAAAACCTAAAATACACACCTTCACTATTAACGATCGCCCAAATAATAAGAATGTGCTGTTAAGTTACAACAGATTGCTTGCCAGAAAAGTAGGTGATCCAAAAGCAGATGAAAGGGTGTCGTGCGCATCGTGACCCAAGATGGCCGCCTAGATACAGAGCTCCGCACTGCACCGGGCATCGCTGTTGCTTCTTCTGCGGCTCCAGAGCCTTTCCTAAAATTATGACGGCACATTCTTGAATTGGAACGCTTGCTCTACAGGAGGCTACCTTTTTCATCCTTCATTTCCATGGATATCTAACAAAATTATGCAGGTGACTCATTAGCTGCTTTGCAGCCGCTATTTTTTTTCCTCTCCAAATTTTTTTCCTCAAATTTCTTCATATGTCACTCTGGAAGGCTATTTTTTGACGTTTTCTGTACCTTTTTTTGTCTTTTCTTCAACTGAACGTCTTTCCACATTGGGAAGTCTAATTATTTAACTGACTTGCTGAAGTTTCTTTTTTGGTGCTTCTTTAAATAAGCCTATTCCTGGTCTTTGAATGTAACGTTTCATGGGTAGGAGCACATTTTTGCTCAACTACACTAAAAGACAGAAGTCCAACGATCCAGCAGCTTGCTTTACCCATTCTACAGCTCCAAATAATTCCTTACACCCTTCTGAGGTTTTGGAGCAAAAGGCTTGTTCTAGTAACACTGCTCTATCGATCATGGCATCCAAAGCATAACTACCTTCAGCTACCGTTAAGAGAATCAAACATGACACTCCCTCTCCTCCTAAATCTGTGTCTCCAGTTTCTTTTGATGTTGTTTTAGAGGAAATCCGCACCCTTAGACCTTTCATCGAGGAAACTAACTCTCGCCTACAGAACTTGGATAACAAATAGTTATTTATGGAATCCTGTCTTACTTTGGTGGAACAGCATCTTAGCGATGTACAGGATTAATCTTCCAGAATCTCCTCTTTGGAGAAAGAGGTCCTACAACTGAGAAGATCAACCGAGGACCTTGAAAATAGAAATTGTTGCAATAACTTGCGCATTTACCTGCTTCCTGAAGGTCTTGAGAGGGATGACCCTGTTACGTACTTTACTTCCTTTCTTGCACAGTTCTTGGGTCTCCCTACTTCAACCAAATTAAATATTCAATGAGCACATGGACTGCGTCCACGTTTATCCTACTCAGCTGCTCCATCTAAACCTTGTGGAATAATTATTTTATTTCTACAGTTTACTGACCTCCTACAAGTGCTAAGTGCAGCTAAATCCAAACAACAGTTCACTTGGCATGGCACAAAAGTATTTATCTCTCAGGATGTTTCAGCGGCCACCGCTAAGCGGCGAAAAGAATTCCTTGTTCTTCGCCCTGTTCTTCGTTTCTTGGGTCCGCGATATGGATTATTCCACCTGTGCCTGTTTAACCCCTTCACTGCGGCGGCTATTCCGCCGCAGTGCTAAGGGGGGAGGGCGGCTGAGCGGCGGGCGCATGCTAGTGACTGAACTGTTCCGTCACCAGCGTAGGTTGCGCTGTGCTTATGACGGAGCAGTTCCGTCATGCCCCGCCTGCTCAATAGAACGCCCAGCGCAGGCGCGGAATCCGTGACGGAACCGCTCCGTCATCAGCACAGCGCCACCGCGGCTGATGATGGAGCGGTTCCGTCATCAGCAGGGGAGGGGTTAAGGTCACCTTCTTAAACAAAACCTCTACTTTTGAAAATCCAGTGGATCTGAGAAAATGTATTCAGTCTCATTCTACTGCTTCGATGGAGATTACGGCCCTCCTCCTGACACTTGACTTTAATATCTCTTTTGTTATTGTTTTATTTTCAGTGATTATGCTGATATAGGATTGTGTAATTTGGTTCCAATGTTTTCTTCTTACTTGCATAACTTTTTGTTTCCTATTACAGGGTTTTTTTAATTCCAGTGTGTTCCTATTTCATGTTCCCGCTCCGCTCCCGTTTTTGTTTAATTGAAGTTCTGGTGTGGTACGTTGCCCTTTTGTTGGGTGTGCTGTTTTCGTTTGTCTGTTGCCGCTTCTCATCCTTCCCTTTGTTCCACGTAAGATATGTACCCCAGTCGTCATTTTGACATGCACTGTCTTTTCTTACTCTTATTCTTCCTTCCCTTCTTCTCTTTACTCTTTATTGTACTTTCCCCTTTCTTTTTTCTGATGGTATTGCATTCTTTCTCTTATATGCTTTTCTCTCCACATGATTTCTTGACTTTCCTCTTCTATTTATTTTTTCCTTTGTTTTTGACACCTCGACAGTTTTTATCTCTTCCTCTTCCTTTCTCCTACTTCATTACTTCATTGTTGAACGCATTGTTCTTTATTTATTGTTGATGTTTTTACATTCAGAGTTATTTCTTGGAATGTGAAAGGTTTTATTAACCCAATTAAAAGACAGAGAATATTATCACATCTTGCCTCTTAAAACCCTGATTTAATTCTGCTACAAGAAACTCACCTTACAGAACCAGAGGCATTAACATTGAAAAAAGGTTGGGTTTGTTCAGTTTTAGTCTCTCCTACCTCCTCTATAATTTTATACCACAAAAAATCGAAATATAAAGTTATATCGCTGGACATTGATACAGAGGGGAGATGGTTCTTATCTAAATTGCTTATTAATAAAATTTCTTTGACTGTATTTAATGTTTCTGGTCCTACTCAACCAGATTACTCTTTTTGGCCTTTGGTCACATAAAAATGTATTCAGTTTAGAGATGATCTCTTTATTCTAGGAGGTGATTGCAATCAAGTTATTGTCCCCTGTCTTGACCGCCAGTCTCAGGTACGCTTCATTCCTCATAACTCCCATAAACAAGTTCTTGATTCTATTACCCAATAACACCTCATGGATGCGTGGAGGTTGATACTATTGACTTTTCTTTTTTGTCTCCACCTCACAATTTCTTTCCCGTCTAGACTATATTTTCTTTTACAATCTTTATCTCAAAATCTTTTTTCTTCCTCTATCGAACCCATTGTCATTTCTGACCATGCTCCAATTGTGGCTGACTTTGATCTGCTCCCTCCACACCCCAAATTCTCTGTTTGGTGTTTTAATAATTCTCTTCTGCTAGACCCTTTTCTCTCTTCTTTATTTACCTCCTTTACGAAAGAATTTTTCGAACTGAACAATGATCATAACACTTCTCCCCATATATTATGGGACTCCCTTAAGGCCACGACTAGGGGCTTTATTATAGACTTCGTCTCACAAAAAAACAAACGTCTCCTTCAACAACACAAAGCTACTCTAGCAAATATTAAGGCCCTGGAGCACGAATTTTAATCCTTATTATCGGACTCTATTTTACAAGATCTTGTTCGTGCTAAATTAAACTTTAATAAAGCTACCACGGGCAACGCATCTTTTATACTTTTCCAAAGCAGCACTTAATATTATGGCAGACGTAATAAAATTGGCAAAATTCCCAGACCGGATGGTTTTACAGTTGAATTTTATTTACATTTGTCTAATAAATTACGTCCTAAGCTATTAGAACTTTTTCATTCACTTTTTCTTTCTGGTAAAACTTATGGCACTTTTCAAGAAGCCACGATTTGTTTCATTCATAAAGAGAGTTGTGATCCCATGTTTTGTAAAATTTATCATCCGATATCCTTGGTCATTGTAGATTATAAAATATTCGCTCTACGTCTAGAACCTCTTATGCCTTACTTGGTTGGTAAGGAGCAGTGTTGTTTTGTCAAGGGCAGATTAACCTCTGATAATTCTCATCTATTTCTTAATATTTTGAACAAAATCACTTCTCTCTCCACATCCTTAGCGGCAATTTCCGTTGATGCTGAAAAAGCATTTGATAGAGTAGATTGGTCTTTTTTATTTGAATCTTTGAAGTGGCATGGTTTTGATCCGAAGACAATTTCTCTTATTTCCTTATTATATTCTGCCCCTAGAGCCTCAGTGTTAGTTAATGGTTGTTTAGCTTCCTATTTTTCTTTACAATGTGGAGTCCGTCAAGGTTGCCCTCTTTCCCCCTTCGCTTCATCCTAGCCCTTGAACCCTTTTTATTATCAATCCGTAATAATGACTCTATCCGGCTTTCCTTATAGTGACCATTATCTAAAGCTTTCTGCATATGCATAAGACATTTTACTTTTTATTTCTAATCCTGAAACATCTATTACTCCTTTATTACACAAATGCTCTTCATTCTCCCTGGTCTCTGGCTACAAAATCAATTCAGATAAAACAGAGATTCTTCCTCTTACAAAATTCTGTTTTCAACATTCATTTTCTTCCACTGGGTTTTTATGGAATAGTTCTACAATTAAATACTTAGATATGTGGTTCTCCAACTCCATTGCTTCTTCCGTTAAATTAAATATGGTTGAGGCTTTATCTCGTATTGACAAATTACTTTCGTCCTGGAATCCTCCTTTTCTTTCGTGGTGGGGTCAGTTAGACTCAATTACAATGATGATCACTCCCATTTTAATGTATACTCTTCCCATGCTCCCTATCTATATTCCATTTTGTTATTTTAAGAAGATTGATTCTCGGCTCTCCAAGTTTCTTTGGAAAAATAAAAAATCCAGAGTATCCTTATCTCTTCTTCGAAAGACAAAATCTAATGGGGGGGTTTAACTTTCCTGATTTTTGTACTTATCATAAATCCTTTTGTCTCCGTCAAGCTTTGAAATGGCTCCTTCCTGACTCTTCCCCCTTCACGCCTTTATGGTTTTCTATTGAACGTTCTTTACTTCTACCCTTTTCTTTAAATGAAGTTCTGGCATTTGCAGCCATAACTCCGCAAACTTCTCTTCCCATGTTTAGACACACTTGCTCTTTGTTGAAACCTTTGACCCAACCAAAGATTATTTCCAGGGAATCCTTACTATGTTCACCAATATGGCATAATTCTCTTTTTACTATTAACTAGCAGCCCGTCCCAACGTTGTCTGGGTATGAATTGCTGCCGGCCAGTAGTATATTGTTTTGTAGGATTTCGTTTTGATAGCATTTCTCATCTGTGACAGGCCTGTGAAATGCTCCAATTCACAGTGCACTGCTGATGCACTTAAGAGTGCGCGTTCAGTAGTGTGTGAACTCGAGTTTCCTACTTTATTTTTCCTTGCAATATTATATAGCGTGAACTCGACAACATGGCATGAGCACAATTTACATTACAGATGAACACATTCATTTGTGGTAGGCACGGGGAGACAAAGCGATGTGCCTGGAATCACAGGATGTTGAGCTGATGCCGAGATTCAAACGTAGCTCCCCAGCTCTAAAGTTCGCAATTCTAGAACTTGTGGTGGGAGGTGTGTCTAAAAGTGTATGTCGGTGCTGGCCATCGATGAGAGAGACCTGTGTATTTTTCAAATGGGTGGTGAAAAAATATGAGTATGTTGCTGGACATATGGGGCGCCGTGCCACCAATGTACTTACCGGGGAGGGTAAGCACCCATTATTCCGCAACATTCTTTCCGCATACCATCACTCTGCATACTTTCATTATGAAAGTACCATGACTTCGCAATAATAATCCACATTTGTAAAGCGCGAACAATCACCCACAAGGGTCTCTAGGCACTAGGGGCCGTCAGGAACATTAAGCAAGCTATTGCCCAGAGTCACATGGTGCTGGGCTCATCTGCCGCCGGCGCTAGGGATCGAACCGTGATCCCCAGAGTCCAGCGTCAGTCGCCCTGGCCGCGGCGCCACAACTCTCCCTATCTCACAATGCCATTATAACGCATGGCATTACATTTTATATGCTTTTACCACGCATACATTTACAACGAAATTCGTTGTAAGTGCATGAATGGTAAAAGCATGTTTTTTTAATGTTTGGATAAGGTAAGTATGGATATAGGGGTATATGTTTTGGGGTACTGAGGTACATGTTTTGGGGTGTTTGGGTATTTTAAGGGTTCAGATATAGTTTTGGGTTATGGGGTACAGGGGTAGTTTTAGGGATAGATATGGGTTTTGGGGTACAGGGGTATTTTTAGGGTTCAGGGCTAGGTTTGGGTTTTGGGGTATAGGGGTATTTTAAGGGCTCAGGGGTAGGTTTGGGTTTTGGGGTACAGGGGTATTTTAGGGTTCAGGGGTAGGTTTGGGTTTTGGGGTACAGGGTTATTTTTAGGGTTCAGGGCTAGGTTTGGGTTTTGGGGTACATGGGTATTTTTAGGGTTCAGGGCTAGGTTTGGGGTTTGGGGTACAGTGGTATTTTTAGGGTTCAGGGGTAGGTTTGGGTTTTGGGCTACAGGGGTATTTTAAGGGTTCGGGCTAGGTTTGGGTTTTGGGGTAAAGGGGTATTAGGGTTCAGGGGTTGGTTTGGGTTTTGGGGGACAGTGTTATTTTTAGGGTTTAGGGGTAGGTTTGGGTTTTGAGGTACAGGGGTATTTATAGGGTTCAGGGCTAGGTTTGGGTTTTGGGGTACAGGGGTATTTTTCGGGTGTAGGGCTAGGTTTGGGTTTTGGGGTACAGGGTATATTTATAGGGTTAAGATGGGTTAGTGTTTAAGGGTGTTGGGGTATTTTAAGGAGTAAGGGTGGGTTATGATTATGGGGTGCAGGGATATTTAAAGGGAGCAGGGTGAGATTAGCACACGATATGAGACATGGCATGAAGGGCGGAACGTACCACATGCCCCCAGCGTTTGTCATGCCCCCAGCACACGCCCACAGCACAACGCAGACACGCCCACAAGGGACTACTTTGCTGGCACGGTTCTTTCACCTTTTAAATGTATATAGTGGGCGTCAGCATAGCCTATGTCCTTCTGCTGCAACTGCCCTTTCCAACGCTGTATTGGGTGTTGTAATTGGTGCTGTGGTTCCTGAGGTTACCCGCCTCCAAGGTTTGAGCTCTCTCTTTATTATATTAGTATAGATAATAGATCTATCTATTGGAAATCCTGGAGATCAAAGGGAATAGCTTGGGTCAAGGACCTATTTGATGGTTTGACTCCCTGTTCTTTCCCCAATTTCAATACACCTTTGATTGTCCTCTTTTTTACCGAAATTCTCTACTTTGATGTCAGTTATTCTTGATACTTCTATTCTCTTCCCTCAATTTCTCTTTACTCTGAAGAAAAGTATCTTCTTAAGATTCTTATTGCTCTTCCTAAGGCCTCCCTATATACAAGCACACCTTATCTCTTGATCCAGAACGTCCTAAAAGAAAAGTAGAACTTGCCTGGGAATTGGATCTGGGATGTGAATAGACCATCAATTTCTGGGACAAATACTGGTCCTGTTCTCTCAGAATTTCTAGATCTGCTTCTGTCACTCAATCTATGCTTTTCCTTTATCATAGACTTTATTTCAGCCCTACTTCTACAGCTACTTTTCCCACTCTACTGACACGAAATGCAGGACTTGTGGCTCCCCCGCTGCTAATCTCATGCACCTTCTTTTTCTTTGCCCTCCTGTTATTTCTTTTTGGAAGAACATTTGGTCCTAAAGTTCTTGTATGTTTAACATTCTCATTCCACATTCTAATCCCATTGGGTTGTATGTCTAAACAACTACTGCCTTAACCACGACTTCCTGATCCACGAAATCTTTCCAATAAACCACTACTTTTTTTTACAACAACTTCCTAAACCACGGAAAGTATCTCCTCGTGACTGGCCATTAGATGGCAGTATTGTAATAACAATACTTCCACGATATATTTTTAAATTGCTCTTTACCCATTTCTTAGATTTTTTATTCTACGTATATTTTAATGTGTAGTCCTGACGTTCTACAATTTATTTTATATTATATATATATATATATATATATATATATATATATATATATATATATATATATATATATATATATATATATATATATATATATATATATATATATATATATATATATATATATATATATATATATATATTACCTTAGGGCAACATTGAGACAACGTATTCACTTCAATAAGGGGCCCAGCTCCATTGTTGGAGCACGAGGAGATCACAAAAGCCCCCATCGTAAAAGTCACCTCTGCATCTTCCATCTTATGCCACAGATGCCTTATGGCAGTGAGAACAGCTTGAGACTGATCGATCAATCACCATGTTAAAGGCATCTAGAAAATGTGAAATCTATATTTATCCATGCCATTTCAGATCTCGTTGCCCGCCAGCCACTTTGCCTCACTCCCGCTTTCAAGTGTAAAGTGTAAAGTGGTGGGGGCGGAGAACAGTGACATGATTAGTCCTGTCCCCTGAGCTTAATGTCAGGCAATGTAATGTAGCAGCAGTTGGGGTTGGGGGGGAGAGGGGGGGGGGGGAGTGATGTGCAATGCTGAGAATAGGAGCGGAGAGATGCCAGTTTTCCAAAGCAGTTTTGCATTGCAGTCTGTGAAAAGTCGTTGTTCAGGTCTTCGTTGTTCTGGACTTCGTTGATCAGGTTTTATCGTTGTTCGGACTTCATTGTCCAGGTGAGTTGTTATTAATACTTTGTTGTTTAGGATGTTTCCCTCTTTTATTGTGACCTTTTTGTATTTGCTGGTCTTATGTATTTCCTGTTATTATCTAAATAAAACTTTTTAAACACAAAAGCGGATGAAAGCACATTCATGTTGTCCACATAGTTTACAGTGTCCTTTTCTAGCCAACACTGCCAGTGTGCTTTTGTTTCGTGTTGCCACACATCTCTTTACCACACATGTCTTTGCCACACATGGTATACAATGCGTTGACCTTTACAAAGCATGATATTATATCCTAGTTCTTTAAGACTCATTGTTCATGCTAACAACTGATGTTGTTGCCACCAATTGCCGTTTGTCACGGTTCGCCTGAACGATGAGGGGGCAGGCTGCTGGCAATCCACTTTCTCTAGTCGCATTTCCACCAAGACCAAACCCTGGCACACCAAGGCAATTTTTAATAGCAATATTTTATTTTAAACGCTCTCGTAACGCGTTTCGGCTGTGCCCATTCTTATTCACATAAAGGAGCCGGCATGTTAGATACCATTTTAATAGTTCTCTCATGTTCAATCCTCAAATCAAAATAGAAAACGTACTCCATTTGTGCATTACATCATGCGTTCACCCTTTTCTTTAAAGTAAAAATTGTATAATTCACATATTGATTTATTCTTACCAATTATTAATGATACGCCAAACAGTTTCATAAGTCCACTAGAGCTTGATTGACATTTGTAATGTCTAAAAGGAGGTACCCTGGAAAATGATAGGCTACAAAATGTAGAATGAGTAAATTACCAATATGAAAGACAAAATGAAAATTAAATGAAAAAATTGCATATGTGAACACACATTTGGAAGAAAGAATTGATCAGGTTCTTTGAAGGCCAACATAACGTAATGCGTAAATGTAGTATTTTTTCTATGTTTAGTTGAGGAATGAACATGTGAGCACCACAAAAATCATTGAAGACAAATCGGGAAGAACAAATCAATATGTCAATTATTAATGCTTATTTTAAAGAAAAGGGAGAAAAGGGAGAAAGCATGATGTAATGCGCAAATGGAGTACTTTTTCTATGTTGATTTGTGGAATGGGTCAGCTTTTTAAATAAATAATCGCTATTGAAAATTGTCTTGGTGTGCTGGCGTCTGGTCTTGATGGAAAGGCAACCATATATAGTGGGTATATATATATATATATTGGGCCACCCCCACAAATGCAATGATATTTTTGTATTCATCTATTTAAACCCCTCTCCCAATCTTGCACCCTTTAAAAACTCCTTAATTCTATTAACCCATACACTTACAAATCCCCAAGGCTTAAAACCTTACACACCTTTACTACCATGTACCCTTACCCATTCTTGAAACTTAAAACTCATTATTATCCCTTGCCTATCACTTAACCTTGAAAGCCCTTACACCCCTTTAATTCTACCCTTACCCTTCCTTGAAGACTGGAAACCCATTATCACCCCTTACGTGTACCCATCCTTGAATCCTAAAAACCCTTACTACCCTCTACATTTACCCATCCCTGAACCCTTAAACCCATCCCTGAACCCTTAACCCCTTGCTCCCCTCACACATTTACCCATCCCTAAACCCTTTAACACCTTTACACCACTTACTTTTCCTTAATTCTCTTATTTAATGTACCTAAAAAACACACCTACCTGCATCGTAAAGTCCTGCATTGTAAAGTGCCAGAAAATGGCATGTGTAGTACTTACCTCCCTGGTAATGGCCCAATTGTAAATGTAGCATCTTTGTTGATGCAATTCATACAATGGGACTGCCCACCTATCAGAATCCCGTTCAGAGGGCCTTGGGGCAAGCAGGAGTTACGTCCCCCAGCCGTGGGGCTTAAGGCCTTTTATTCCTGATGTCCCAGGGCTCGGTCTACTATAGATCGCAACTACTGAGCGAAGTACCCCTTCAGCACTTGACTGTCTGTGGTAGCGTTGGGTTAAGTAGTCTGCAGCTTCTCAGTGGGGTAGGCGCTGGAGGATGAACATATGCTTACAACTCAAAATACATTCAGTAGCAATAAATAATTGTCCAGTCAAATACATTCTTTTATGACAAAAGCAGTATTTATGTATGGCTACAAAGTGTAAGCTGACGTACACAAACAATATACACTGCACCCTGAGGTCAGGGCTCTTGTGTTTAATAGGCAGTCCCCTGAGACCCACTTGCCTTTCACTGTCAGTAGTGGATATTCCTCATTCACTATAGGGGATATTCATATTAGGCCCCACTAGCAATCTGAGGGGCAGATTACAAGCCCATTGCGCTGCCAGTACGTGACTTTTTGTGACACACTGGCAGCGCATTTCACTGCCCCATATTTACAAGGACAGGAAAAGCCACCCTGCGTGACTTTTCCTGTCCTTGTAAATATAGCCCCTTTACACGCAGCCCTGTCTGTGGAAGGGGTAGGTGTTGCTGTGGGTGTTCCCACGCAACACCCATCGAACCTAACACATTTCCAGATTTACGATGATTTGTAAACCTGGAAATGCGTCAGTGTGCTACGCCATCCTAAGGGTGGCGTAGTGAGGCGCAACGAGGAGAAATGTTTTAATTTCTCCTTGTTTTTCATCTTTCAATGCATGCTGCATCCTACAGCATGCATTGAAAGATGAAAATGCCTGTAGTGACAATACTAACAATCTCCCCATGACGCAGGCATCCTTGCACCATGGTTCAAGGGTGCCAGCGCCGGCGCATGGCAGCTATTTGTGCGCCAGCGCAGGGGAGAGCACAGGAATGCGACATATCTTGTAAATATGTTGCATTCTTGTGCCCTGAAAGTGTTGTAGCATGGCGCAGCCAAAGGGATCCCTGACATAATTTCGATGACACAAATATAGACTTACCAAAATATTGAGGAAAGAATATAGAATGCAAAAATATTGTTGTAAAAAATATAGTTAGTCAAAATATCAAATTTTTTAATGTCTTAAAAGTAATTGAAATTTAATGAAATAATAAATATAATTAACCACATGGCTGCTGGCAGTTTTCCCGTCCTGTGCTGGAAATTGCCATTTTAGTGGCACCATGACGAGCTCAGCTCGTCATCAGCACACGACACCTGTGGGTGATGACGAGCTGAGCTCGTCATCAGCATCGAAAGGGTTAACTTAAACATACTTAAAATACTTAAATATATATATACATAACATTAATAAAAAATATACAATATTTTTACCGTAGGATAGCGGGAGGGTAAAAATTACTATTCCCACTCCAGAGATTACAACAGTAGGTAAAGTGTTGGATATCGTAGGGGTAAAAATTACTATTCCCACTCCAGTGAGTGCAACAGTAAAGAAAGCGTTGGATAGCGTAAGGGTAAAAATTACTATTCCTACTCCAGAGAGTGCAACAGTAGAGAAAGCGTTGGATAGCGTAGGGGTAAAAATTACTATTCCCACTCCAGTGAGTGCAACAGTAGGGAAAGCATTGGATAGCGGGAGGGTAAAAATTACTATTCCCACTCCAGAGATTGCAACAGTAGGTAAAGTGTTGGATATCGTAGGGGTAAAAATTACTATTCCCACTCCAGTGAGTGCAACAGTAAAGAAAGCGTTGGATAGCGTAAGGGTAAAAATTACTATTCCTACTCCAGAGAGTGCAACAGCAGGGAAAGCGTTGGATAGCGGGAGGGTAAAAATTACTATTCCCACTCCAGAGAGTGCAACAGTAGGGAAAGCGTTGGATAGCGTAGGGGTAAAAATTACTATTCCCACTCCAGAGAGTGCAACAGTAGGAAAAGCGTTGGATAGCGGGAGGGTAAAAATTACTATTCCCACTCCAGAGAGTGCAACAGTAGGGAAAGCGTTGGATAGCGTAGGGGTAAAAATTACTATTCCCACTCCAGAGAGTGCAACAGTAGGAAAAGCGTTGGATAGCGGGAGGGTAAAAATTACTATTCCAACTCCAGTGAGTGCAACAGTAGGGAAATCGTTGGATAGCGTAAGGGTAAAAGTTACTACACCCCACTCCATGAGTGCAACAATAGGGAAAGCGTTGGATAGCGTAGGGGTAAAAATTACTATTCCCACTCCAGAAAGTGCAACAGTAGGAAAAGCGTTGGATAGCGGGAGGGTAAAAATTACTATTCCCACTCCAGAGAGTGCAACAGTTGGGAAAGCGTTGGATAGCGTAGGCTTAAAAATTACTATTCCAACTCCAGTGAGTGCAACAGTAGGGAAAGCGTTGGATAGCGTAAGGGTAAAAGTTACTATTCTCACTCCATGAGTGCAACAATAGGGAAAGCGTTGGATAGCGTAGGGGTAAAAATTACTATTCCCACTCCAGAGAGTTCAACAGTAGGGAAAGCATTGGATAGCGTAGGTGTAAAAACTACTATTCCCACTCCAGAGAGTGCAACAGTAGGGAAAGTGTTGGATAGCGTAGGTGTAAAAATTACTATTCCCACTCCAGTGAGTGCAACAGTAGGGAAAGAGTTGGATAGTGTAGGGGTAAAAATTACTATTCGGACTCCAGAGAGTGCAACAGTAGGGAAAGCGTTGGATAGTGTAGGCGTAAAAATTACTATTCCCACTCCAGAGAGTAAAACAGTAGGGAAAGCGTTGGATAGCGAAGGAGTAAAAATTACTATTCCCACTCCAGTGATTGCAACAGTAGGGAAAGTAAATACTTCACATATGAATACAAGTAAATTAAATAATAATACCAATTACAAATTATTTAAAAGTAATTAACAATTTAATATACTATAATAATTAATCAATTAAAAATAAAAATAAAAAATAATTATTAAAAGTAATTAGCTATTAATACAAATTATTTACCAATTAACAATAATTAATTAACAATTAAAAAATAATTCAAAATGAATTCAAAATAAATACCAATAAATAAATTAAATGTTTTAATTAATTACAATTAAATTACTTCCCATCCTATTCCCCTATAAACCCACAACCTGCAACAGAAAATAAATTAATAAAATTAACATAATTATCAATTAATCAATTAATAAAAATTAATTGCCAATTATATTTTAAATAATTACCAATTAAAAATTAATTAATTAATTAGAATTAAATTACTTCCCACCGTATTCCCTTATAAACCCACAACCTGCTACAGAAAATAAATTAATAAAATTAACATAATTAACAATTAATCAATAAATAACAATTAATTACCAATTATATTTTAATTAATTACCAATTAAAAATTAATCAACAATTAATTAAAGATAAATACCAATAAATACATTTAAATATTTAATTAATTATAATTAGATTACTTCCCACCCTATTCCCCTATAAACCCATAACCCGCTACAAAATTATATTACGCAAAAATTAAATACCATAAAATTAATTACTTAAAATAAATTATAAAATAAATGTGCAATTTTCACACATATCCTAACATAAAAACACTTTAAAAAATTTGATAATAATAAAAAATCGATATTAACTTACTTACCTCAAATTCGATATTTTAGTTGTCTATATTCTGTCCATTCGATATTTTGTCCATTCTATATTTTGAATTCGATATTACTGCTATTCTATTCGATATTTTTGTTGTCTATATTCTGTCCATTCGATATTGTGTCCATTCTATATTTTTAATTCGATATTACTGCAATTCTATATTTTTAACTCGATATTTTGACTGTATACCCAGCCAAAGGGCTAAAGGGCTTGCGGTGCCACACTGCGGCACCTTCTTGTAAATCTGCCCCCGAGTCTCAAGAGCCGTACTCCACCCTCTATTAGAAAAATCAAATGTGTTCCAGTGGCGATGCGCTATCTGGCAGACAATCCCCCTGGGCTTTCTGTCCCTTTACTCAGTCTTACTCACACCAGTAAGGATTATCTGACTGGAGTCTCCAAGAGTGACAGCTGCACCGGCTGCCAGTGGTGAGTATAACGCATGCTGCTCTGCAGGGTCCAAGGCTGAGTGTGCAGAGCTCAAATCCAGTGCAACAGTAAGTTTCCTTTGGTCTGCTCCACAGGTGGGGGTCTTTTGGCAGGTTCTGGTTCCAATCTGATACACTCAAATAACAGGAGCCTAGGGGGATAAGAAGCAGGCCGCCCCCCACTCAAATTACTCTCATACAACAATGGCCTGCTCCTGAACAGCTCTAAGGCTGCAAAAGAATTTACTCTTGTGGTAGAGGAATTATATACCTTCTATCAACAGTCATGCACACCGTTGCAATTTTGAGTCTGGCAATGTTGCCAGTACGTGTGTTTGTCTACCGGTACCACCACTGGGCTACATATATGCCCTCTCTTCCACACGTGAAAAAAAGGGGAGGGAGGGTTGACAGTGCCTCACGGAAGCAACACCAAGGAGAGGATTGTATCAGACTGGTACTCGCCTGATTCCTCACTTCTCATCATCGGCTACTGTTAACCTTAAACAAAATGGGAGAAAAACAAAAATAAAGAAAGTGCATATAGGTCAGGCAACCATCAAGTGTTGTGTGTGCTGAAACCCGATGTGATATATCCGTGCCCAATTAAGTGAAAAACAAATATACCTCTATAAAAAGAGTGAGGCTAACTGGCAACTCATGACTTTATTCTGTGCTGTTAGCTCACTCTGTTAAAAGTCAACCGACATGTTTCATCACTTTGCCTTACGTTTCAGTGATTTCTTCAGGGTTTCTTGGTGGGTCAGCGTTTAACATGCACCTTTCTTAATCTTCCCTTATTGTACCTGTAGCGGATGGTGGAACACAACACACAAACACATATAAACATTAAAATATCTCAGCGAGTAGCACCGAGCCCGGTGCTCACTGGCAAATGACAAATTCCAGCATTATAGATTTACCAGGTGGCCTTCTGTGGTCAGCCTACCCGGCCCCCGTGGAAGACTGCTTGACGTGTACCGTCCCCTGTCTCAGTACTGGGACGCTTTGAACCGCCAATAGGTCGGTATCTATGGCAAAAAACGAAAGGCGAGAAGAACATGATTGTAATACATCGCACTTCACTTATGCCTGTCAGTTTGCGGGTGAACGTGATTTTACCAATTCCCCTTCTCCCTTTAATTTCAGCTCCCGCTCCCTCTATCTTTTAACAGCCTGGCTTAGAAAGTCCTTACCGCATACGCGTGCAGGTGTGGTCTCGGCTCACCCCTCGTATTCCGTAGCGGTGCCGGCCGGCTATTTACAAAGCCCGTTTCCTGGTCACGTGGACCAACGTGTCGAGCGTGACGTTCTGCGTCGCGTCAGTGGCGAGCGCCATCTTTGAACGGGAAAGTATCTCTAAAGATATATCATTACCGCCAATGTGCAATACAATTGGACTAGTGTTCCTAATGGGGTAAAGTGCGGGACTCAACCACAGGGACTCGTAGAACTAAATAATTCTGACCATCACATAGGTTGTAAGGAGAAATGGTATATTTCTAGTGTCAAAGTCCACATCTCAACATGACATGTTGCTTCACATACATAGCGGATACCATCTTGGAGTGGAAAGCTTATTTCCAGGGTATATCGCCCCTGCCAGGTTAAGGATGGGCAAAGGATCCTGATAAAGTGATGTTATTGGGATCCACATCAGAGGCTTGTATGTATACTTGACTCTGACCCTCGGGTATATTTAGGGAAATTAATATTATCCTATTGCCACCGTCCCACAAAAATTTCCTTTGCAGTAAAGATTGAATGAGTTTAAAACAGGTAACGTGATAACTCTACATAGGGTCCCCTATGGTTAGTGCACATTACAATGTTCATACTACGTGAGGTGCAACTAATCTCAGTACAGAGCTGCTTAATCCATGTGTTATTTCATCAGGGTTGCACTCTAGGTCATTGAGACCTTGTTCCACTCAATAATGTCATTGAGGCCTTGGTCAGCTGTTAACTCTTCGTAGATCCATCGTGCCTCTTTCTTTAATAGTCTATTGCTCATATTGTGTGTATCTCCTTGCACTCTCTCTATCACGACCCAGCGGAGGTCCCTGGGTTTGTGTTTCAAACTGTTGGAATGTTGTACCAATTTGGTTGAGAGTTTTGCTGTTTTTAGAGTGCTAAGATGTTCCTGAATTCTCACCTTTATTTTTCTGGTGGTTAGCCCTATATAATGCAATCCACATGGACAGGTTAGTCTGTATATCACGTTACATGTGTTACAGTTACTAAAGCTGTTTAGGTGCCATGTACTTCCATTGGTCCTAGTAATAGAATTAGTTTTCATAGTTAGAGGACAGATGGTACATTCTCCACATGGATAATGGCCAGGCGGAAGGTTAGAGTGGGGCAGCTTAACTCGTGGTCGTGTGTGGACCAGCCGGTCCTTCAAACTGGAGGATCGCTTGAAGGCGAACCTAGGAGGTGGCATTCGCATAGAGTTGGTGCTCAGGATATGCCAGTGTTTTCTCACTATTTGGCAGATTTTGGTGGAATGTGGTCCAAAGGTAGTAATCACTGGAATGCAGTCTTTGGTTTCCTTCGGTTGTCGCTCGAGTAAAGCCTCTCTTGGAGTATTTAGTGCTCGTTTCTTGGCCTGTTTTATCGTTTTCCGGGGGTACGCTCTAGCGATAAGTTTGTCAGCCAGTTCTTCAGATTGTTCCATGTAGCTGTTGGTAGTGGTGCAGTTTCTCCGGTACCTCATGAATTGTCCCACCGGAAGGTTGTCTCGCAGGGCCCTTGGGTGGAATGATTTATAATTTAGCAACAAGTTCTTGTCTGTGGGTTTTTGATGTACTGTTGTTACCAGTTTGTTGGCTGTGGCACTGATATCCAGGTCCAGGTAGGTGGCTTTATATCGGTCTACATTCCAAGTAAACCTGAGACATCTATCCAGTGTATTGAGCCATGCTAAAAAACAGTCCAATGTCTCAGGTGTTCCTCTCCAGATGCACAGAATGTCATCTATGTATCTCTTCCAGAGGACAATGTTCCCCTGGAAGAGGTTGGTTGCATGGTAGATATGGTTGGCTTCAAATTGGCCGACATAGATACATGCCAGGCTGGGGGCAAAAGTTGCCCCCATTGAAGTCCCTGAGGTCTGCAAAAACAGTTGTTCTTTGTGTGCAAAGAAATTGCGGGTCAAGGCTAATTCAATGCACTGCAGTACTAGAGTCTGTGCTGTGTCGTAAAACCATTCTAGCTCCCCCAGGGAGCGGGCTGCTGCCACCAGCGTCGCCTCCTGGGGTATGCTAGTGTAGAGTGACTCGATGTCAATCGTCACCAGTAGATTTTCTTCAGGATTGTATGTGACCGTTTGGAGATGTCTCAAAACGTCTGTGGTGTCTTGCACGTATGAAGGTTGTGTAATGACACATTCACACAGAAAAAAATCCGCAAACTGGGAAAGCGGCTCAAGTATGGAGTTTATACCTGAGACTATCGGCCTTCCAGGCGGTGGACGTTGTGGCTTGTGAATTTTGGGCACAATATAAAATGCTGGTATTCTGGGGGATGGATTGATCAAGAAATCAGCCTCTTTTGCTGTGATCCACTTCTTTTCTCGGGCAGCTACCACCATGGTCTGTATAGTGGTTTGTAGGTCAGGTGTGGGGTCTCTGGCCAAAGGTTGATAATGTTCTCTGGCTCCTAGGAGTCTGTTGCACTCGGCCTCGTAGTCAGAGGTATTCATTACCACCACTGCCCCGCCCTTATTGGCCGGTTTAATGGTGATAAGATCATTACCTTGCAACGATTTCACTGCCATCCAGTCAGTTTTTGACATATTGCTGGGTTTGTTGCGATGTTGTTGTTTCTCCAAGTCCGCAATGTCCTGTAGGACTTTTTGCTCAAAAACTGTCACCTCGGGGCCCACTTGCTGATTCAAAGGTGTAAAGTTTGAAGGTCGCCTAAGGTCTGTGGAAAAGTCTGTAATGGTAGAGGTATTGTCTTTACCCTCAAAGAATTTACGTAATTTGATTTTTCTCATTACTCCACTAAGTTCACCTCGTAATTGGAAACTATCATGCTTGGGGGTGGGGACGAAGCCGAGGCCTTTATTCAACACAGCGTTTTCATGTGGTGTCAATTGATAGTCAGATAGATTTACCACTATGTTCTCTAGAGGAGTTATATTGGCGTTCGACCCCTGCTGCGGGTGATCCTTGGGGAGTGGGTTTGTTGGTTTGTGTTGGTTATATGTCTGGCTCTCCCTCTGCCTCTGCCTCTCGTGTTGGCCCCTCTCTGGTTGGATTGATGCTGCCCTAAAAAAGCTCTAAATAGGGCTCCTAGGTCCTGGTCAGAGGTGCCCTGGGGTTGGAATCTCACTCGGGCATTGCCCTGTGGGGCTTGCATCTCCAGATCATCCTCCTCGCTGCTTGTATTATCAAACGCCCAATTTTGTGGCGTTCTCCTTGCCTGCTGTCTGCCACCCCTTCCGCGGTGAGGTACTGGAGGTTGGGCTTTGGTCTGCTGATAATATTCGTCCTCAGTATATGGGAAAGCCCATTCATGACTAAACCTATCCAGGTTGCGTTTTAGGCCTTTTATTTTCTGATTCACCATGTATGTTTGGTACTCTCCCAAGTCAGTCTGGATCTTGGCTAGTTGTTCTTTTGCATCAAGTATGGTGGTGTCGTTTTTTATGGTGGTTTCCATTTCCAATATTTCAGTAAGCAACTCCTCACTAAGGCGTTTAGCAGTGTTGATGATTAAAATAAGCCAGTCCCGGGTGCACTTGTTGGCTATATAGCTCCAGTCCACCCGGAACTGCTTATCCTCTAGGAAAATCTTAGGTTCTAGCCTCACCAATAGGCTGGCTGGTGCTGCCCCTGCTCGGAGATATTCAGTCATTAGTGCTCCGTGCAGCGCTATTCTAATTTGGCGTTTCCTAAGTGTTGACAATTTTTCCCACTCATCCCTGGCGGTGTTAGTGCTGCCCAATGGGGTGTCTGGTAATAAAGATGGTCCCGCTAAGATGTTAGCTATGTGGTCTTCCGTGAAGGCCAGACAGAAATTTGCCATGGTACTCAAGGTACCTGTTTGTCAGTGTTCGCTGAGACAGTCAATATAAAATACACTACAACAAAGTCACGGGAACTTAAACCTCTAGACAATGTGTTCCTACTGTGTGTAATGGTTTGTGTTCAAGGCTCTCACGGCTAGGCTGCCGTACTCAACACTCTCAAATAACAGGAGCATAGGGGGATAAGAAGCAGGCCGCCCCCCACTCAAATTACTCTCATACAACAATGGCCTGCTCCTGAACAGCTCTAAGGCTGCAAAAGAATTTACTCTTGTGGCAGAGGAATTATATACCTTCTATCAACAGTCATGCACACCGTTGCAATTTTGAGTCTGGCAATGTTGCCAGTACGTGTGTTTGTCTACCGGTACCACCACTGGGCTACATATATGCCCTCTCTTCCACACGTGAAAAAAAGGGGAGGGAGGGTTGACAGTGCTTCACGGAAGCAACACCAAGGAGAGGATTGTATCAGACTGGTACTCGCCTGATTCCTCACTTCTCATCATCGGCTACTGTCAACCTTAAACAAAATGGGAGAAAAACAAAAATAAAGAAAGTGCATATAGGTCAGGCAACCATCAAGTGTTGTGTGTGCTGAAACCCGATGTGATATATCCGTGCCCAATTAAGTGAAAAACAAATATACCTCTATAAAAAGAGTGAGGCTAACTGGCAACTCATGACTTTATTCTGTGCTGTTAGCTCACTCTGTTAAAAGTCAACCGACATGTTTCATCACTTTGCCTTACGTTTCAGTGATTTCTTCAGGGTTTCTTGGTGGGTCAGCGTTTAACATGCACCTTTCTTAATCTTCCCTTATTGTACCTGTAGCGGATGGTGGAAAACAACACACAAACACATATAAACATTAAAATATCTCAGCGAGTAGCACCGAGCCCGGTGCTCACTGGCAAATGACAAATTCCAGCATTATAGATTTACCAGGTGGCCTTCTGTGGTCAGCCTACCCGGCCCCCGTGGAAGACTGCTTGACGTGTACCGTCCCCTGTCTCAGTACTGGGACGCTTTGAACCTCCAATAGGTCGGTATCTATGGCAAAAAACGAAAGGCGAGAAGAACATGATTGTAATACATCGCACTTCGCTTATGCCTGTCAGTTTGCGGGTGAACGTGATTTTACCAATTCCCCTTCTCCCTTTAATTTCAGCTCCCGCTCCCTCTATCTTTTAACAGCCTGGCTTAGAAAGTCCTTACCGCATACGCGTGCAGGTGTGGTCTCGGCTCACCCCTCGTATTCCGTAGCGGTGCCGGCCGGCTGTTTACAAAGCCCGTTTCCTGGTCACGTGGACCAAGAGTAAACTCCAATCTGATACAATCTGTGCAGCAGCTTTTTCCTCACACCTCAATACAGGGATTCACTTGTTGGCATCCCCCACTGAACCTAGCTCCCTCTGGCGATCTCCTCTTTCTCATAGTTCTCACTGGTCATGGCATGCAGGCAGGCACTGTTGCTCCAGAGGCAGGTGGTCTTAGATGTCCTTAGGTGATGTCCTCTCACCCAGTTGGGAGACTGGCAGGCCTCAGTCTTCAGCCCTGGTCACAGGCAATGAAGTGGGTGAATTAATGGAAAATGGCAACTGAGAAACCGCATTGTAGGAAACCAAACCATGGAAAAACTATTTTAAGAAAAGCCAATTTTCAGGAAATAAAAAAAAACAAATGAAAGGAAACATTTTAAAGGAAAGATCATTTTGAGGAAAAATCCGAAATTACGTTAAACTTGGGTGAAGTTTAGGACTATGGTGGGGTTTTTGCGTTCAGGGATGGGTAATGTTTAGGGTGCTGAGAGGGGTCAGTAATAATTGCTGCTTGGGCATCGAAAGGAGTTCTTAGGGTTTAGAGATGAGCGAAGTGTAGGGGTGGTGAGGGGTTCTTAGGGTTCACTGATTAGTGGTGTTTTTGTGTCTGATTTGTTTTTAAGTTTCAGGGATTGGTGGAGTGTAAGGGCGTTGAGAGGATTTAGGGTTCATGAATGCGCAGAGTTTAGGGCTGGTGAGGGTTTTTAATCTTCAATTATGGGTAGCGGTGGTGTAGAGTTTTTAGGATTCAGGATGGGGTGGTGTTCAGGGTAGTGAGGGTTTTTTAAAGATTCAGAGATGGGTGTTGTTTAGATTTAGAAAGGGGTTTTTTGGGGTTCAAGGATTTGTAGTTTAGGAGATGAGGAGTTATTATGGGTCCTGGATGGCTTGTATTTAAGGGAGGTGAGAGTATTTTAGGGTTCAGTGATGAGTGAAGTTTGTGTGTGCTGATGTGTTTTAAGGGATATGAGAAGGGTGGGGTTTAGGCATAGAAAGGGCTTTTTAGGGTTCAGGAATTTGTAGATCTGATAAAGACATTCAGCCTCAGATTCCTTAACTTTGGAATTCTCCCAAGGCGCCAGTCTAGATCTAGAAATTTGTCAGCAGTATCTCTGCGTACCGGGGGATGGCGTGATACTGCTCCGCGATGATACAGACTCCAGTCATGACGTCAGTGGAGTCATATAAGTCCCCTCTGGTGCCCGGACGGCAGTTTCTTCTTTTCTGCACTGAAACGTAGATCCAAAGACACGGTTCCTCTGGTGGATTTTTTCTTGACCTACTTTAACACTTTGTATCAGTGGAACAGTGTGCCTTTGTCTGATGTCTACATGTTTCAAACCTTGTGGGTCTTGTAGCAGACATATGTCAGTGACGGACCCACATACAATTTGTATGCAGTGTTTAGGTGAGCACCACCACGCCGAAGATTGTGGCACCTGCCAGAAACTAAAACCGAAGTTGTTAAAAGAGCGGCGTTTGAAGTTGATGGCGGTGCAAGTGTCACGATCTTTGGAGGCTTCCTCATCCTTGGTCTTCGTTGTCTCAGGAAAAGCGGAGTCAATCTAGGAGCCCAAGCCTGTCTGGAGGATGTCATTCTCCGGGGAAGTCAAAAGGTAAGGGGCATTTGAAGGTGCGGCGTACTAGGACTTCACCGCGTGGAGACTCCTTCTCACATGGCTCCTCTCACTCAACGGTTGAGGGGACCATACGCGACTCCGCACCGTGTCTCCAGTGCATCAATGACTCAGATGAAGGAATATTAAAATTCTTTACATCTCATCATTTGGCACCCCATCTCCCTCTGAAGCGCCTTTAGGCCCCAAAGAGGTGAGTGGAGCGCTGTGAAATGGTTTGTCCTCAGTGATGGTTGACCCATTGAAGTCGAGGGGTCAGTGGCAGTTGACGTCAGCTGGCACAACTTTGGTGCAGGCCCACAGTTCTTCGGTATTTTGACATACGACATGGGACTTCGATCAGCTGACTCTGATACTGACTTTGGACTCGTCGGTCAAAGTTGCTTCTCCTCCGCCATGTATGCTACATACGACGTCGGTTGCGGAGTCGACTATTCAGACTAAGGGGGATAGGCAGGTTTTGATTCCTTCTCAGGAAGAGGTTGTGAAAAGACTGTCTGTGTCGATTGAGGCAGGTCCCTTTAGGCCCATTTCTGAGAAATTGTGTGCCTCAGATGGAGGAGAGCTGGTTGTCTGCTCAGGGAGATGCTAGTGGCCTAGATTCTCCCCCAGCTTCAGGGTTGCTTTCTCTCCCTGACATTGCCACAGAGGCAAGTTCCCCCTTTGCAGACATGCTAAGGAAAGTGACTACAGTTTTAAACTTGTCACTTCCTTCGGTGCAAAGGTCCACAGACCCTTTGATGGAGGCACTTTTGCAGGGCTGAGTGGGGAAGAACCTGTTCTTACATTTGGGGAGGCCCTTTTTGATGTTTTATTAGGATCTTAAGCCAAGCCTGAGTCGGAGCTCCTGATTGGACCGAGATATTGCACATAGACATCTGCCCACACATGGGGACCCATTTTGTCTTCATAGACACCCTTCCACCTGTAGCTGCTTGGTGACTCAGGTTGCGACTTCTTCGTGGGATGTAGATTCTATTTCTAATACTCCAGTGGGTAAGGAGTCTGGAACTTGTGATGCATGTGGTAAACACAACTTTGCTTTGGCAAGCTCAGCCGTGAGATCCACAAGTACAACTTGTGTGCTGGGGCGATATTCCCATGCTTTATGAGATTCGCTACAGAATGTGTTACCATCTCTTCCGGATAATGTCTGTTTGGAGGTTGGTGATTTGATTAAATGTGGTCAGCAGGCTGCTAGGCTTACCATAAGGTGTGGTATGGACACTACAGACTTTGTAGGTCACGACATGGCATCGGTAGTGCCATTAAGGCGTCAGGATTGATTGGCATTTTCAGGTTTTTTGGAGGCTGTCCAGTCGACTTTGGTCCACATGCCATTTGATGGTTCCCATCTTTTTGGGAGTCAAGCTGATGCAGCGGTAAGATGCTTCCATGAAAGACAGAGGCCTTCAGAGTCATAGCTTTTCTTTATACTTGAGATGTAGGCTTTTCTTTCAAAGTGAGTAAGTTTTGTTAGGACATTTTACATGTAAGTTGTTAATTTGACCACTTGGTGTCCTGTGAAAGCAGATGTTTTATTTTCAGTCCCATCTTTTCCCTTCTTTAGGCTGGTATTGATTTAGATGACCGGGGCAGGTGTTTCTTAGCCTCTGAGGATGAGCTTTGTTCTCAAGAAGGTATTTTCAAGAGACATGTCTTCTTGTATGGATGATTTTCTGATGCAGCTTCTTTGAGGAGAAACAAGGGTCCTATACATGTAGGATCGGTACTGTTGTGTTCATATCTAGGACCCTAAGTCTATATTCCCGATTTATGCCCTTGTGAGATTATAATCAATAATATCCTGATAAAGGCATAAGAATCAGATTCATATTCAGTAATAGCCCATGCAATCCAAAGCACAGCACGGCTACTCCCATCGACTCCTAGAAAGCACAACGCGTTCTTTAAACAAACCAAGCCTTCAGCAGCCCGGGAAAACCCCCTGCTTTTGTTTTGATTTGAACAAGAACTCCTGAAGTCCAGAAAGAACTGTTAGTTCTTATTGGAGTCTTATGTCCAACCTTACGTCAAACCCGGCACCTTCCAGGTATAAAATACTGATGGTTGCCTTAAGCAAACACAAGGTGGTTTGGAGCAGAGCGGCCATCTACTTGCCCAAGAGCCCAGCTGATGCGCGTGCCCATGGAAGCCGCCCCTCCCGTTTGACGCACTGACAGAGATGCTGTTTTTTTCTGCAGCCGAGAAAATCCAGCTCCGGTGTTTCCAGCCTACCCTTGCGGTTTGCTGGAATATCGAGTCCCGAGGAAAGAGATACCAGACCTCCCACATTCTATTACCAAGGTACGGAGCTGACTAAACCCTTGAGAGAATTCTTGATGCAGATTCTTGGCAAAATTATCTTAACCAACTTAACTTAAAACTGCTACTTGCTCATCCCCTCCCACGTATTAGGCTTAGATCAGGTACACCGGGGTAGGCTTAATTAGAAGCACCAGTTGAGTACATTAGTCAATGTATATATGTATGTATATATTTTATTCATTTTAAGTATCATATGGCTAAGAAACCATATCCATGCTTTTACAGTATTATTTCATAATACTACTTTTACTGTACGCACTTTCCATTACTTTAAGTATTGCAATTGTGGCAATTCACTTCTCTTGCATGAGAAAGAAGACTGCTAAAAAAAAAACACCTTTTCATTGAAAACGCCTGTTTCTCTATTTCTCTGCACTCTGGTGAAACTAAGTATGCACTGCTGACTGAGTGAAATAGCTGTCTATTGTTTTCACACGACTCTAGAGATACACTCTTATTCTGAGGGAGCAAAGTTGTCATGTTTATGCGGTTGTCGGAAACTGAATCCCTTCTTGTCTGAGCCAGTGAAGTTCATCCCTCCCGATTCATTTGAGAAAGTTTCCAGTGACCTCTGAGCTAGTTGGCGCAAACCTAAATTAAGTTTAACATAGTCAGTAAAGACCTAGATGACCTCAGTCCTACGTCTACACTGCTGTTTATGTTATTCCAATGCGCAGAGCCTATTGGGAAAATAGGAACTACACTACATGGCGCCCAACGTTTGGTAAGGCGATAATCTAACGCAAGACACTAGAGTAACTCAGTCGTGCTTTTTCACACAGAACCCTTTCCCCGTAAAAACTCCAATAGATGTCTGGAGTGGGTGAAAGGTTAATATCCGCCGGAACTTAGTAGGATGAGAATCCTATGTATTAGTTTTTGGTTTGATCAACGTTGAAGGATACAGTGTTCCAAAATATTGTGCACCTAATCTTTGTTTCCTTGAAGCTCGATCTGCAACAGAAAACTTTCAGACAGATAAATGGCAGAAAGTGACGAAGAAAGGGAGTGAGCAAGAATAGCAGCTCGACTCTTAGAGGAATACATAAGTCTCCATGAAACCGACCCGGATGCAATACTGATTCTGGTCAATGTAAGAAGAACTACAACTCTAAAACTTATAGAAAATGGACTGACAGCACGAGGTGGTACAGTCATATTTGTGATAGAGGCACATGAGTACCGGCAGACAGAGGTATTCTATTCATGGATACATTTTCCAGCAGCACACGCTACGACAAAAGACTTCCACTATTACAAAATAGAGGAACCTCCAGATGAATACACTCCTTTCCAGGAGATTGAAATCCCACTAAAATACCAAGAGCACCTGCTCTGGTTTAAAGGCACCCTAAAACATAAAGATCACATTACCAGGCTCGGTCCACTAGGTAGACCAGGAGCAACGTGGCCGGTTCTAGCCAGCTACACACCACATCCAGACATTGATAAAATGTCAGTTTCTGAGCTTTTAGCTCAGCTAGACCTCTTAATTAAAATACATGGACAATTAGTCCAATATGTCATGCGGACCTCAATAGTCCAACCGACAATTAATATTCCACAGCAGATCCCCCACCAGGGGAACATAAACAAGTTCACACCACAGAACATACAATCATGTCTTGGTAAAGTACCCATAAAACGGGAACAAATTCCATTCTGGTTAGCACAGAAAATCACTCAAATAGAGACAGTATTTCCAGATACTAGTCCTACTGAGAAACACAGAATTCTGACTATCTGCCTCCCGATGGGGATCGCACCACATGTGGAGGACTGTGACACTTGGGGCACAGTCTTTGCTTCCATCTACACAAAAACACATGGCGTGCCGTCTATGGCGGTGATACCAGATGTACTAAGACAGATTCAAAATTAATACGGTCCAGAACCTGCTTTAACTCTGGGTATGAAATTACTGAAAGACTTCAAGCTGGTCTCGGCTATATTACTAGCCAACATAAAAGGTGAAGCAGCATCTATGGCGATCCGCCAGAAATTGAAGGAAACAGATATAACAGAACAACCATTTGAACTCGCCAAAATCATAGAAAAATCCTATGAAGAGCTAGGAAGAGATAGTTTGGGTGGGAAACTGGTAAAACCCCAACTAACTGAAAATCCTGAAAAAACATTTATTAAAAATAATTTAAAAACTCCAAAAAAGAGTTGAGAAGGTGATAAACAATCCACTCCCAGGGAAAAATGTTTCCAGTCCAAAGGAAGGTCTCCTCAGCGTAGAGAGAGATCTCCAGGCCGAGAAGACAGGTCTCCCCAAAAGGAACCGTCTGAAAAAAGATACAATATTAGAGATAGGGATAAAATAAGAAAAGCAGACAGATATCAAGATGTTGATACACGTCCCTCTCGATTCTTCTCACTGAATCTTTCTCGATCTTCTCACAGATATCGGAAAGAAGAGGACGGTCAGAACATAGAGAAGCATGTCAAGTCCAAAGACAAGGAACCTGCTCATCAAAGTAAAAAATTACAATATCCCAGAAAGAAGGTAGCAAGTATTAAGATTAAACATGCCGAAAATTGAGAAAAGAGTGGGCACAGACAATGCTAGACAGCGCAGCAGAAGTGAGCATAGCTCGCAAGATCCTGATGAATCTTCTGGAGACAGTGGACACGAATGAGTACATTCAGGTGGACACTGCAGACACACCAGTTAGTGTCCCCGATAAATTATATGAAACAACATTACGTGTAGAGGGAGATAAAACTAGGAGAATAAAAGCTCTCTTTTGGGAAAAACTTTCAAAAGGCTATGACATTCTGTTAGCTGAGAAATACTGGCCACCAGAGTTTGTCAGGGAATGCCCTCATGGTGAAGAAATGATTATGCCTGCCTTCTCGAATCACATCCCGATTCATAAAAAATACACATTGACAAGAAAATGGGCAGTAGCCCAAGCTCCTGCTTTATACAAAAATCATGTAGGATGGGATGAGGACTCACCTCACCACAAGATCCAGTTAAAAAATCAGCCCACTGCACAAAGGCAGTATCCAGTTAAGCAAGAAGCTAAAAAACAAGTCAGGGAGATCTTAGATCAACTTGAATACCAAGGGGTGATCGAAACATGCACCTCTCAAATGAACAATCCTTTGTTTCCTGTCTCCAAACCAGACGATTCATATCGTCTAGTGTTGGACTACAGACACCTTAACTCCTGTTGTAAAACGTTTGCAGTACAAAACTCACATAGTGCAGCACTAATGAATAACATTATGCGCAAAAAATATAAAACAACGTTAGATACCTCTAATGGATTTTTCTGTCAAAACATTGCACCTGAAAGCAGGTATTTGACCGCTTTCTCAATATTTGGATCGCAAAAACAATTCGACTCCCACAGGGATTCAAGAATAGCCCAGGATTATTCTCAGCAAGGGTAACAGAGTTACTACAAATATATGATGATGAAGCATTATCATATGTCAATGACATCTATCTCACAGATGATGACCTGGAGGCTCACTTAAAGAGGGTGAACACCATAATACTTGGACTCACTTCAGAGGGTTACAAATTCAACTTTAAAAAGTCACGAATTGCCCATCTAACTGTCCTATTTTTAGGATATGAATTATCAAGTGAAGGCAAAAGCCTGGCAGACAATTTCTTAGAGAAATGTGCTGTACTCCAAGCACCAAAAACGCTGAAGAACTTACAATCACTAATAGGTTTCCTGAATTTCGGAAGAACATATATTCTAAATTATGCTGAGAGGGTTAAACCTCTCTATGAATTAATAAAACCAGATTTCAAACAAACCAATTGGACTCAGAAAAACATAGAGATTTTGAGATCATTGCAAACAGACATGTTAACTAAAGCAAAATTGCAAACACGTGAAAAATATGCGCAATCTTGTAATCCCAGTAATCCCAGGAAAATGCGGATTCACATACCTGACCTCTAATGAAGGAAAAACGGTACCTGTAGCTTACAAATCTCATTTGTACACTGAAGCTGAAATGAAATTCAGCTCTACAGAAAAAATTCTAACTGCGGTTCGAACTGCTGTAGCAAAAAAAATAGCCCTGGTCCAAGCCAGAAGGATAACTGTTTTTACATCAGAACCAGCCCTTGAGGCGTTAACAAGTCAATGTAACCTGGTTAAAGTGGCCTTAGATCCTGAATGGATAGAATGAGAAAATTCTCTTGCTACAGAAGACGTGAAATACTATTTTGACCCAAAACTGAAAAAACTAGATGATCTAGTATATGAACGAGAATATCCTCTGCCAGCTGAAATTCTGCCTCTAGAAAAATATACCTGCGTAATCTATATGGACAGATTTGCACAACACTATGATGTAGAATATAAATCCTATGATGCAGCGTGCACGATTGTTAAAGGTCCCTGGTGCTCTGGTAAATTTAAACCAATGATTACCGAAACGGAATCACTCAGGAAATGTTCAGCTTAGCGAGCTGAAATAAGAACTTTAAAGATGGCGCTTGAAAATGCCGATTGCGAATTCCCCACACTAATAGTGTGCGATTAGTATTTCTGTGTCAAATCATACAACAGTGACATACAGACATGGATCAAAAACGGTTCCAAAGATGACACAGGTGCTACAATAAATCATAACAGGCTTTGGGAACAGGTAGTTCTTTTGCAGGAAGAACTACGAAGGACTCACGTGATACACGCATTGAGTCATCAACGTGGTGGCATTCACGTTGCAGGAATTCATTGGCTAACACAGCGGAAGCGGAAGCGGTCCAACGGGCTCCCGTAGCCACTGAAAAGCGTTCAGAAAAACACATAGATGGGGAAACCATGCTAGCGGTGAAAGCCTCATTAAAAGGCGATTATGCAGCATTAACTCTCAACTATCCACTCAGTAATACATACATAATTGATGCAAACTCCATTCCATTTGCTCGAATCCCTGGAGTGGGGGATAGGGTAATTCCAAACACGAACCGGAGAATCTTCTTACTACAAGAAGCACATATGGGGTTGGGTCTGAGGCACCAAGAGATCCTGAAATCTCTGATGGAACTACAATCGGAGTACTGGTGGCTGGGAATGAGCGTAGATATCTACTATTTTGCAAAAAATTGCAAGGACTACAACAGAGATCGCAGTTGTGAACCGGTCCAGCCTGTAGCCCAGATACCACTATTAGATAGCATCATGCTGTCTATAACGCAGGAATCGAGTCGGAGAAATGCGCCCCCATAATAATTAAGACTAAATTCACTTAAAATGTAGACCACTGCACTCGGCTGACGCCAGAACTGTTGCAAGTCTTTATCGGCACATACGCAATTGGCATGCTACATTCTGATCAGGGTCCTGCGTTTAGCTCTCGAGCTTACAAAGAGGCCATGAACAGTATGGGCATCGCAGTGCGGTACTCTTCTCCCTTCCATCCTTAGGGAAATGCGGTTGTGGAAAGAAAAAACCGGGACATAAAGCAATCTATAACGGCAAGGGTATTAGGTTCGGGTGATGGGTGGGTCAAACATTTAACAAGTATCCAACGTAGTCTTAACAATCTGCCAAGAAACTCTCTTAAAGGTCTCACTCCATACGAACTATTGTCCGGAACTAGAATGCATATTCAGGACCTTGATAGTCACACTTCAGTGGTAGAAGAAAAAACCTTTGATATCAAAGATCGTTTGGCTGTTTTACAGGAATTAAATGAAAAAAGAAAAACCTGAGTAACATAAAGTTGAAACAACAGTCGACAGCCACTGAAGAAAAACCACCTGTCCCAGAAAGACCTGTCTGGATTCCAAAGATTGGGGATCTGGTCAGAGAAAAGATTGCGGTAAAGAAGGAATTTGGGCCTTCTTACAGAAAAGCAGTACCTGTCCTAGCTATCAACGGAACAAGATCAGTGGTACTACTGCCACTTGCTGGTAAAAAGGAGAACTGAGTTGTATCCATCGACCTGGTAAAACCCCAATCATGTGGCCGATAATAAGTAGTAGGCCCAGTGGACTCCCAAGAAATAACAGAATACCAAATTTTGCAACTATCCAAGAGGTTCAAACTGAGAGACTAATCACATTTGATAAACCTACAGTGCATAAAAAAGGACTATGCAACAAAGCAATGGAACTTGTGCCTCTTGAAAAACAAATATCACCAGTTCGTCAAGAAACACCTGTCTACAACGATGTAGCCTCGGACTATGCAAATGAAACAAATAAAAATGCAAAAACAAATGAAAATCCGGAAGCAATTCCAACAATTGACAGAACTGCATCTGGCTACTTCATCAATTTCGGCAATTTCTCTGAAGATCCAAGCGAGCTTGAAGAAAAGCCTCCAACAAAAAGTTTTAAAAATAAAGTAATTGAACTTTTTCAAGAACTGAAAGAGACATATCTAATTTCACCATGGATTGAATTTTGGATTGTGTTAGGTGTACTTTTCCTCCTGCTTTGGCTCATCATGGTTCTATGTTTGGGAAAATTCATTGAGGGTAAATATAGTACAATGGACACAGCAAGTCAGAACATCAACTTGGTCCAAAAGCCACATACATCCTCTCACATCGAGAAAAGAGAACTGTCATCAGTGAACATCACAGCCATTCCAATACCCGGTGGGGTAGCATGGGACAGAACTGATTATGACATTTTTGGCCCGGTCGAGCTCTTAAAGTATCCTCACCAGCTCAAGATTTCATTAAGTGATTTTGTGACACCTAGTACCTTCTCTGATGACTGGGACTTTGAAAACATTAATAATATGATGTCAGATTTAGTAATGTCAGCCAAATGTACAGAACATGATTACTTGCAGGGTTCATCCAATTATGAAGAGCAATACTACTACAACCATTATGGTGATCACTATTTACATAAAACTGCTCAGCCTAGAAATGTTTTATCTTTTAACCAGTGGGAACACTGTCCAACTCCACTAAAAGGCAGTTCGAAAACATTTTTTGAGAAATTCTAATACTTCTCAGGGTTTAATAACAGTGATCCAGGAATGTTTTATTTTAAAATGTTAAATAGAACAGGAATGAAAACAATGTTGACAAATACTAAATTGATTTATTCCGAAAATTTTTATGACAAAATGTCGACATTAGGTTTCGAATTTTGGAAAAACACCATTGAAACAAAAACAATCTGGGGTTCCAAAGATTGGCAAGTACAAGGCCTGGAAGCACTATTTAGAGCCTGCATGATCTCAGAACAAATGATATTTTTGAATGACACTATTGAACAAACTACTTGTCTTGGTCTAGCTAAGATAAAAGACTTGAATACACCGTCTATTCCGAAACCCATACCTGATAGTGACAGCATTACTGATGTGGAGATAGACGTTTATAATATTTTACACCAAAACAGAACAAATACTGATTGGAAAAAGTGGTTGATCTGGCCAACAGACACGAATAACTGTCAAGATAGATTCCTGAACAGAGCACAGGGGTTCAAAATGAACAGACCATACCCTAGATACTCCCAGAGACAACATCCAGGGATAGTTACAACATACAGTGTAGGGAAACTATGCCTTGAGTGGCTACAGAAATCCACACTGGCTGAAATTAAGCAACACTTGACTTTACTTAAAGACGGTGCTGACTTGCGTGATTTCATAATGGGACCACGCAAACAGCGTCAAAAACGTTTCATAGCGGCCGGTATATACGCTGCATACAACAAAGCATGGAAAGTAATGCAAATTGAGACAGCAGAAAAAATACGAGAAATTGATCGTAAAAATTTGGAAAAATCAGTTTCTGTTGTGGACAATGGGTTAACAACTCTGTCTTCCAGAATATATTCACTGGACAGCATTGTATCATCTGCCTTTGATATAATAGAACAGGACTAATGTTACAACATGGTCAGTCTCAATTACGTTCTATTGTACAGCTTGGCTGGACGTTGCAAAATCTGCGTTCAGGCTACGTACCTTGGCATTTAATCAACACAACGTCATTATTCAGTATCTTTAACCTTACTGATAAACAAATCAGTTTGGCACAAAAAGGAGCAGACTATACGATTCTGAGCATTGAAAAACTCGAGAGATTACCATTGACAATGTCAGAGAGACCTGTCATTGAATGGATAATACATGGAACGATTACAATTCCGATAACAACTTTCCAGTTCAAATACTGTCAAGAGTATATACCAGCAGGCCAGTATGAAAGGTTGGGTAAAGAATACATCAAATCAACCTGGGATTTACCTTATACACACAGATGTTATAGTGAAGGAAACAAAGAGATATTTCTTAGTGGTAAAAAAATTTTTAAATCACTAAGCGGTACACTTCTGTGTCAAGGAAATAATTTGCATGGAGCCTGCGAAGGGTCTTCAAACAACCTTTCATGTCACGTGCATGGCACGCCTGCAAAACAGATAGAGCCATTTTTTAGACCACTTTCTAACAGTAGTTACATTTTAATAAATGACCACAGCTTTTGTGGCATGCTGCCAGGAAAAGCCTATCTGACAACTGTAACTTCCAGGGCCATTTGCTGTATGCAAGTATTGTATCCACACAGCAATCCAGATATGGGTCTGCGTTATGGCTTCGGTTGAATATCTCTTCTATTCGAATTGATACTTTAAGCAGAATGAAGTCTATTCTTTTACAAACAACTGTGCCTTTAACATCATCAAAAGAAACATCTGATCTGCAAGTTGCAAGGACAGCAGCAGAGATACATATCCTTTTATCAACAAATTGCCCAATAAATTTCATAGAAGTGTTGAGCCAAATCTTAAACATGTCTGATACCAGTGGCATCGCACATGTATTTAAGACAATTTTTTCGGGACTGTTAGCACCCTTTGAAACAGTTCTGGGCATCTTCCTGAATTTTGTCCATTCTGTCTTCGGCGGCCTACCCTTAATCTTGGGACTCGTGGCAGGAGTTTTATTTTTGCTCCTTCTGCTCCGATATGGCAAGCCAATCCACAGGCAAGACTCTAGCAACGATGGAAGAAACGATCCTAGCAATACGATACCGAGTCCGTATCACTAAGGTCCTCGGATTGTCCCGGCTAAGAGATCTAAGAACAACCTGGTTTCTTTCATTCAGACCGATCTGGCAAGATTGCATCATACCCGTGCTTCGATGTCTGCTATGCGGAGAAGAATGCGTGGTGGACGTCTGTCTTTCACTACAATCAGCAGTACCAATGGAAATCGATACTTTGCTAGGTCCGGTAACGAATCATGCATCATGTTGTCCCCAGCGGCTACCGATTCTGATGACGGCATTCGTTGAGACTTCATCACTACGAGTAGGTGGCGGTGAGGTAAGAGAGGAAAGTAGCACCGAACAGGTACAGCCTTCTGTGAGCATTGCTGATCCAACCATCGATGATAGCACTCACGCAGAGAACTGAACAGTTGCAGCATTTTCATACTTGGTCGAACTATAACCTGATGTGGTAGACCAATTTTTTGCAGGTCTGTCTGAAATAATGTTATCTCCAGTAACGAGAATAACTCTTAATAAAAACAATGAGCACACAGCGTTCCCTGAACTCTGAATTCGGCCTTCAATTTTGATAAACAAAGCTACGGAAAATATTTGGAACTTCTCCCCTGAAAGCGAAATTAATTTGCCCATTTTTCAAAATATTTACCTTTTATTTGGCACATGGTACTCTGCTTAAAGTAGAACTATTCTTAGAGAACAGAGCTTCTATTTTAGGATACTAGAGACAATATTTTACCTCAGCCTCTAGCACATATACAGCAATTTGTATATGTGATGAAATGGTCTCGACCTTCTTTTCTGTATTTAGAGCCATTTCATGTGTGATTTTCGCAATTCATTCAGCTGATATATATATGCTTTTATCTGAATGATGCAATAGGTTATTGTGTTCCCATGTAACTTGGGAACATCCCTGTCTTCTGTGCACACCGTGGGTGCTTAAATAAGCCTCCAAGACAATAAATTGTTGAAATGTTTTTAATCATCATTTCTTGTCACCCTTAGTGTATCGGACCCATCATCTAGGTGTTTATCTGTGGGTTTCGGTGTTTTCTTGGCAGCAGCTCCTTTACCAGTCAGCATAATCCTCTTCCCTCAATAAGATTTTCAGTGGAAAATTCTTTTGTGAAATTTCTTCTTCCTCGATTCCTGAGCTCTCACTTAGGCTTCCAGACCCAACAGTGGAAACAAGAATATGAAGATGGAGACTGGGTCAGGGATTTCCGGAGCACATGTCCGACATCGTCTAAGGAACTGTTTAAACCCAAATGGACCAAATTATAGTATAGAGTTAGGGACGTGTGTCGATGATGTTTCGATTCCTGAGAGATAGTGGGATCTCATCAGGACAAGGCGATGGAACGAGTGCCTGGGAAGTTTGCCTGGGCAGGTATAAGTAGAAAGGATGAGGAAGGTAAGGAAGGAAGGGAGAATAGAGTAAGGATTAGTACAAGGCAAGGACAATCACGTACAATTAGGTCACAACAACAGGATATTTATGAAACTGGAATGGTTTTTTAGTAGAGCAAAAATTAAGTAAATTAAAAATAAAAATTCTGCAGGGCATAATTACAATAGTACTGTGCATGCTGTGAAAGAGATTTACGGGAAGTCGAAGATTGTGCCATTGGGAAGACTCCCAAAGGGGGGGGGGTAGGGGGGGGGGGGGGTTTGGGGTGTGGTAGCTGATTGAGAGGTACAAGGATTTAACCTGGCGGGAACATGATGTCTAGTAGAGACTATGAGTGAAAAGGGAGGGTGAGAATCCCCAGGTTAGGTATTGACTAGGCAAGAAGGGAAGTGAGGTGGGACTATCGCAAGCAAGGTGAGTGTGTTGCCGAATCAGTGGAGGGGTTAGCAGTGATTGAATGAAGAGGAGGGGAATCTATGAGGAGAAGGATGGCTTGCAAGAACAGGATGTCTCAAAAGCAAGGCACTCACAAGGATCCAGTGGGAGGCAATGATAATGAATATGTAAGGGTGATCGTCGGCAGACAACCAGCTGAACGGTGAGGTGCTGATTGCTGCGGTAGAAAAACGTCCACAGTAAGGGAGATGCTGATATGCCGTCCAGGATATCAACCTGGCACCGCAATCGGGCAGGGGATACCTGTAATATGAAGCGCAAGGGAATGAGCCGGTGGAGGGGGTAGGTAGTGCGGAGGGGTAGTGTGCGCGGAGCAGAAAACCATTACCTGCGTTATGGAGCGGCAGGAAGGGGCTGGTAAGTTCTAAGCCTCGATGTGAATGGCGTGGAGCAGTTTCCACGTCGGTAGGCAAGCAGGGCCTGGGGGAGGGGAGGCGGGGGTTAGAACCAAACCATGAGGGGCAGGTATGAGACAGAGGTATGCGAGGGGCATGATGCAGGCTTTCCTTATTGGGCACAGAATTAACACGTGACTGGAGAACTGGGTCTTGCGTCGTTGCAGCCGAGCTGGGCAATGCGGGCTGACAGGGGGATACATCACCAGAAGTGCGGTTAGGCTAGTGGTTGAGGCGAGGGCTATATAAGTCCCTCCCTCCAGTGCGGGAATAGGAGCTAAAGCGCGCAATGGGAGAACAGTCGTTGCGTGGGCATATTAGGTCGGAGTGCTGAATTATGCGTGGCCATCTTGGAGTGGAGTGAGAATGCATGGATGTCATAACAAGCAGTCATTGTCAGGGTATTTCAATTGGTGCCCCGGATTGAAGGGTAAATACACGATAACAAATTGGGATTAAAGATTGAAGATACCAAGGATAATTAGGGAATTCAAGGGATTTAGATGAAAATAGATAGAGGAACATAGAGAAGGGACCCATTATAGTGAACACAACAGATTTAACAATTGGTGTACAATCAGACATTACAGAGCAGTGGAGAGCGACATTTGGTCATCAAGGTAGCAATAAGTTACAGCAAGATGGTCCAGTCCTCCAGGTGATTCAAACCTGTATGGAGGCTGTCAGTGTGAATTATCCATTTAAGTTCTTCCTTGTTAAGGATTCCTGCAATGTTGGTATTTCTTATGGGCTGCTGGATCACGTTGATCACTTGCCTATATCTGCCCAGGCAAACTTCCCAGGCACTCGTTCCATTGCCTTGTCCTGATGAGATCCCACTATCTCTCAGGGATCAAAATGTCGTTGACACACGTCTCTAACTCTATAATATAATTTATATCATATTGTTGAGTATGAGATGCTAACTGATTGTGACTTTTTCATTTACATTTCCACAAACTTAAAAGTCACTTTTTAAGTCACTTGCCTGTGTTAAGGAAATCGGCTGATTTCCTTTTACCTTGTCACGGTTTGCTCACTCACCTCTTGCATAAATTGTGCCTTAATTCATTGCTAAATACATTTTTTCTATTCTTTGAATACACCCGTATACACCAATTATTGATTGTAAAAATTGTGTTATTGTACCGATCCTGCATGTATGGGACCCTCGTTTCTCCTAATAGATGTCTACCCTTGGTCCCATTGGACTTCTAGGTTCTCCTTGTGCCTTCTTTTATTAGCAGATTCTTTGAAGCATTTCACTATGCTAAAATGTGCATAGTTTCGACCTTTCGTTGTCTCTCATAGAGACATGTTGGTATGCCAGTGGTGAGCCTGTTATCTAGGGACGCTCTGGTCTTTACTCATAACAGTAATCAGCGTAGTATATCCTCACCACTCTTGTTGTGTGCATATTTATTATGGCAATGATGGATTCGGGACCCACGTATTGTATTCTTTTTAATACATGTTCTTGTGGTTCATCCTTCATTAAACTCCTCTTGGACTATGTGTTTTTATGGTGTAGGTTGTTTTCTCCTTCTGAGCGGACTGCATATCTACAATTTTATTATATGTGCTTCACTTTTTGGAAAATTGTGAGAGTGAACTCAAAGTTTATGGTGTATTCTTTGGAAGATACGCATTAGTTGCCTTCTCCTGGGTGGAGGGGATAGGTAATTTATTTGTTCATTCCTAGAACATATGGGGTGAACACTATGGGCCTCATTAGGATGGCGGGCGGACTTTGACCGCCTACCATCCTCGTGGTAAATGGGACCACCCGCCATAAGGGCGGGGGTCCCGTGGGGGTATTAGGGTGTGCTCATCCACAGTGGCGGGCACATCCTGTATTTTTAGTATTGTGGCAGGCGGTGCTCTCTGCACCGCCCGCCACAATACTAAAAATGCTTTGCAGCATTTACATAAACAAAGCAGCAGGCACCGCGCGGTGCTTGCTGCTTTGTTTATGTAAATGTGGGGGGGGGGTACCACAAGTACCCCCCGTGTGCATGTCCCCACTCTGCTTCACTCTGGGGCCCGCAGGAAAAGCATTAAACACAGCCCATGTTAATATGGCTGGCGGTGTCTATAGACACCGCCACCATATTAATCATTTTCCGCCCCAGCCGCAAGGCGACCGGGGCAGAAAACAGGCGGGCGGTGTTTTCTACCACTGCGGTCCCCCCCCGCCATTGTAATATGGCGAGGGGGAATTCAGGAAAGGATGTCTGGTGGATTGCCTCCACCAGGTTGGTGGTGGCCACCGCCAGCCTGGCGGAGGCAATCCGCCAGACATTTTAATGACCCCCTATATCTTATGCTGTGTGATAGGTAGCGTCGGAAACAATCTAATGGAGACTTCTAGCTGCAGTTTCCTTACTTGTTTTCGGTCACACAATTTATGGTTGGAGTTTTTAGGCTTTACAAGAAGCTCTTCTTGTTATTATCACACAATGCTTTTTGCCTCTGTCTGGAGGTTATATACTACCTGTCTTATTTGGGTATGTATCTTTTTTTACTGTGTTTTATAAGTCCTTGGGAAATCATGGTTGTTACTTCTTGAGATGGACTTGTGATCAAATTGTGTTTCATATCACAAGTGTTGTTGAATGCGCTTGTTGCTAAAAAAGATTCAATGTATATATTATTTCCTTTTAATGTTTCATTTGTTCCTTATTTAATGTTTGATACTGCACTAATAGGTGTGTTCCCTATTCTTCTTTCACTTGCCTTGGTATTTTGAGTGTGCTCACGACTTTGAGTCAGGTTTGGACTTTCGAATCATGACACTGAAGGCCATGTAGGCTCAGGCTTTGTGGATACCTGGGGTCCTGCAGTAAATGTGGGTCAGCAATGCTCTTTGTGTGTCAGACCACTCTTGTGACACAATTTTATATATATTAGGCATATGTCCAGGTAATACACCTTGGTGGGAATTTCTTTTACAACTGGCATCATTGATGAATATCAATATTAAATTCAAACCTATTAATGTCATTTTAGTCTCTTTACAGTGCATGATGTAACCTTCATTATGTTCAAACAAAATTCTCAGTGCCACGGAGGTAATATTATTCATCTTTCTTTTGGTGTTCATTCATCTTGGTATAATGGAATGAGTTCTTAGAGTCTTTCTTTTGGATTTTATCAGGGCAGTTCTTTCTCTGATATTTCTTTATTGTTGTGAAGAATGCGTATTACATGACTTTTGTCTTGCACTCAGCCCTTTTAGTCAACAAGTTTTCTTTCCCCTGAGTTTATAGAGGTTATTGTCTGATACCTGCCAGATGACTCTTTAGGCCCCTTTTCCTTCATGGGCCATTTTTTCTTGGACCTGTAGGGTTGTTTATTATTTATATGATCTGTGACAGTGATAATGGATTATATTAAAGCCAAGCTCTTGTTATGCTATTCCTACGCACATTTGGTTGGTTGTTAGCTATGACCAGCTGGTTCTCTTTAAGATGTTATGTAGAATTGCTTGTCAGCCCTCCTCCAGCTATGGTATTTAATTCAAAAGTAAAGGAATATGTGGCTAGATGTCTCTATCAGATGTAAACGTTTTTTTTAAATTTGTGTATTGAAGATTCTAAGACAGAATACAATATGAACGCATTTCAATAGCACAATGTAATAGCGCTTCTCCATATAATAAACAGCTTAGTCATAACAAACAACATTTAGCCGCATATAACAGGTACAGCTCAGTGATTGGTTTCTATGACACACATACACATCTTATTTACTGCTCTTGTCCTATAATTGCCACGTCCGAGCTTCTCAACTCTGACCAGGTGCCCTAGTACATCGGACATTTATTCCGAGTTTTGTTCATTGTGTGCAACAAGTATTTCCTGAAAGGGGCCCATATATCCTTAGGCCTGGAAGACATTGGCAATTCCTATGCATAGAGTTGTAATTGTTCCTGGCAGTATGCCAAGTCTTTAAGCCACAAATCCACATTTGGTTTTAGCCGACTGTCCCAAGTGAACAATATACGCCCTTTAGCTAACAGCAAAGCTACTCGCACAAACCTTCCTATTGTCACCCTGCACTGGGGGGCGTAACTCAACAGGCATTCCTGGGGTGTACACTGTAGCGTCTGACCTGTCATGTCACAAATAAGAGCTGCAACCTTTTCCAAGTATCTAAACACCGCCCCACATTGCCATGCCAGATGCAAGAAATCAGCCCCATCTGCCCCATCTCTTGCAGCAGGCCGACTCAGGTAGCCCCAGCCTGTGTAATTTTTTGGGGGAGTAGTACACCTGATGCAGGAACTTAAGGTGTATGATCCGCAGGTTGTTGTTCGAAGTAAGTCGCTCTGTCAAAATACAGATCTGCTCCCAGTCTTTGCTTGTAATCAGAGAATCTAATACCGCATTCCAGCGTTCCAGGTTCCTATCCCGCTCGGATCCTTGTCCCCTTGTATTGGTTTGTACAGTTTTTTCATTAATTTCTTCCTGTTAAGGACCACTATCACCATCTGTAGCGCCTGAGACACTCTTGGTTCGGTCCGGGCAAGTGGTGTAGTTAGCCTTCATTGCCTGACGCAATCTATAGCAACTATACTGGAAAAGCGGCATGGGATTTGTTATGTAGTCTAGATCATTGACAGCTATATATTTCCCTTCGTTATACAGGTCGCCCACTAGTGTTATCCCCACCTCTCTGACCGCAGTGACCGGACCATGTTCCTGTGCCACCGACAAAGCTACATGTCCCACTATCGGCATCGCAGGCGCGTACAGTGGAAGCCCGCTAGTTCTCTTCCCAATTTCCCGCCATGCTGTCACTGTTACATCTATGGCGTTCATCTCATTTTTGGGCGTATGTCTCCTGGTGTGGGTAATAACCCCACCTATTGGCACAGGGTGTGCATCACCCTCCTCCACCACTACACGTGGTATAAAGGTATGTGGTTTAAACCAAAAATAAGCATGTTGTGCCTGGCTGCATAAATATTAAACATAAAAATCCGAGGCCTTAAATCCACCCCTTTCATATGTCTGCGTTAGCGTATGCCAGCTTATTCTCGGTTGCTTATTCCCCCACACCAACTGTAGCAACTGAGTCTGAAATAGTTTTAAAAAGTGTTTAGTTAAGCAGATAGGGACAAATATAGACATTTTGGAAAGATGACTATTTGTATTATTGCTATGCGGTCCGAAAGGGACAGAGGCATGCACACCCAATGATCAATCTGTTGCGTCAATGTGGTGTAAGCCCAACCATAGTTTTCCTTGATCACGACCTCAGGGTCACAGTGGATCCACACTCCCAGATATTTTACTGGGTATTCAGACCATACCAGCTGGTATTCCAGCTGAGGTGAATCAGTGATTTTGCGTCAGAGAGATGATGACTGATTTTTCCCAATTTATTTGGAGCCCAGACAAAAGGTCAAATTTGATGTATTCACAAACTACTTGGGATAGATAGTTGTGCATCTCTCGAACGTAAACGATCATGTTGTCTGCATATAGAGATATCCCCATAGGCCGGTTGTTAAAATTTAGTGCCGCAGCTCTGTGACTCTGCCTTATCCTACATGCCAGGGGTTCCAGAATAAAGGCGAAAAGAAGAGGAGACAGAGGGCAACCCTGTCTAGTACCCCTTTCTACCGGAAATGGTTCCGAAGTGATCCCACCTACTCTGGTTCTCGCTGTGACGTCAGTGTATAGAACCTGTACCCATCTAATGAATACAGGGGGGAATCCAATTTTATTGAGTATGTGCAACATGCATCTCCATTCTACGGAATCAAATGCCTTTGCAGCATCCAAAAGCACTGCAACTGTGGGCAGGTCAAGGTTTAACACATGAATGGTGCGCAAATTAAGGGAGGTGGCACTAAAAGGGGCATATGGGGCTGTAATTTCGTGGCTAAAATTTTTGCATCTAAATTTATTAAGGATAGTGGGAGATAAGAATCATAGCTTGTCAGGGGTTTATCCTTCTTTCATAGAGTGATAATAAGGGCCTGACTCAGGGAAGGAGGGAGGTTGCCTGTATCGTGGGCTTCTGCATACATCTCTAGCAGATGCGTTATAAGGAGGTCTGCGTAATGTTTATAAAATTCCACAGTCAGGTCGTCCGGCCCCGGAGCCTTATTATTTGGTAGAGAGAATATGGCCTCTTTGATGTCTTTGTCATCTATAGGGAGACTCAAATATTTCCTGTGCACGTCAGATAGTCATGCTATAGCCGTGTCTTCTAGGTAGTCATTCATAGCGACCTCAGTCATCCCTCCCCTAGTGGAATACATGGAGGCATAGAACTGCCAGAATTGCTCCACTATTGCATGTTGTGTGTAATGTGAGACTCCATTTATGTCTACAATGTGGTCAATCGTGGCGTTATCTGACCTGCTCCGCAGTTTGTCTGCCAGATTCCTACCCGGCCTCCCTCCCTCTCCATAGGCTCTAGCAACATGACGTTTGGACAGATATTTTATTTCCGTTTCTGCAATCGTAGTATATTCCTCCGTCGCCTCCCTGATATGGGCTAACATCTCCTTGGTGGGTGTGTGTTTGTATTGGTCCTCTAACCACCTCAGCCACTTTTCAAGTGTCTGCAATTGTCCCCTGATATCCTTAAGAATCCCCGCAGACGTACTTATGCACACCCCTCTGATCGTCACGTTGAAAGCTTCCCATAAGGTTGCTTGGCTGTCCACCGACCCCGTGTTCAATTAAAAAAATTGCACTATACCAAATCTGACAGTTTCGGCATAGACTGGATCCTGCAGTGCCGCTGCCCTAAACCGCCATGTGAAGGGCCTGTGTGGAGTATCAGGCAGGGACATGTCAAGGATAACTGATCGGATAAGGTCCGAGGGAGGATGTCAACCTTCTCTACCCATGTATTTGCGTCTTCACTGAGCAGCCAGAAATCCAGCCGGGACCAGCTTTTAAACACTGGTGTTATATGTGTGCCTGCCAGAACACCCTCGTTCCTCAAGCGCCAAGCGTCCACCAATCCCAAATCCACAATAGCCCCTCTGAAGCACTGTGCTACTTTAACCATACGAGCCCCAGCTGGGTCTGACTTATCCACTAGAGGGTCAAGGTGAGTATTAAGGTCACCCCCCCACAGAAGGGCCGCCTCCGGCCAAGTACGCAGTATGTCGAGCATATGTAGAAAGGGCGATGCATCATCCACCACAGGGCCATATGTATTTACAATGGTTACCATTGTCAGCCCCAACTTGCCCTGCACCATAACCCATCGACCCTCAGTGTCCGCACTCGACTGCATGACCCTAAATGGCACCCCTTTCTTAATAAGGATAAGCACCCCCCTTGCATAGGTGGAGTACAAAGAAGCGAGCCGATAAGCAGCCCATCTATTTGCTATTTTACCCTCAGTGTGTTTGCTGAGATTAGTCTCTTGCAATAGAGCAATTTTCACATCATGCCTGTCTAAGTGCGCTAAAACTTGCCTTGTCTTCTCAGGCGTATTTAATCCTCGGACATTCCAGGTTACACATTTAAATGTATCACCTCTCATTTATGACAAAGAGCAGTATAGTGAGAACAATTACTTATTCCATAGTGCATGTATAGAGGAGAATAATAGGCGCCTGCATCGTCAACATACCAATCACAGTACCAGCGGCCTGCACAATGTGAACAATCCCTCCCTCCCCCCGCCCACTTCAGCAGCCCCAAATTGCTAAAGGCCTCACTCTCTCGCATCCCATAACTCAATAGCACCAACTCAGTAAAGTGCAACAGCCAGGAAACCCACTGGGCAGTACCCAACAAACGTAGAAAGAAATATTGTGATAGATGGGGAATACCCATGAGGGGACGTAGCAGCATAATACACTCCCTGATCTAGTAGGGAGGGGCCGCAGAATGTCTATTACATCCCACAGGACCAGAACAGAAGACGATCGTGCGGAGCGACTACCTCAAGGTCACAATTGTGCTGCATCCGACACCTTCCCCTTTCAGCTACGCAATGAAAAAACACATCATGTGTGCATATAAGTATGCCAGCTCAAAGCAGTTCAGTGACCAGTATGCATAACGATTCCCAGTGTCACACGCACACTGGATGGGTGGAGGGGAGGGCCTTCCCTTCCACCTGAGGCATACGTACTGTACTATAAAATAAACCATGTGCCATATTTTCACAACATCCAAACAACCACTGGCACCTCTAGGCTCAAGAAAAGGTAACCATATTTACAGCACCCTTAGTTCCAGATTATTCAGTCATCAACATTTGAAGTGCGAGCTGGAGAACTCCTCTGACGGCGAAGGGACTTGGCGTGTTCCATGGCCTGCTTGGGATTTGTGAATATCTTTGCCGCGTCTGCTCCACCAATGCGCAGCCTTGCTGGGTAAAGCATGGTGTACGGAATTCGTTCTTTCATGAGCAGTTTTTTAACGCCTTGAAATTCTTTCCGGGCCGCCTGGACCGTAGCTGTAGAGTCTGGATAGAACATGAGCACATTCCCCTGATAGTTGATCATTCCCTTTTGACGAGTGACACGCAGGACAGTGTCACGGTCCCTGAAATTTAACAGTCTTGCTACGATCGGTCTTGCCGGAGAGCCAGGAGGTGGACGTGCCACAATCGATCTGTGCGCACGCTCCACTGCGAACATGGGCTATAGGCCATCCGCTCCGCAAATGTCCAGCAAAAGAGTCTCTACATAATCTTCAAGCCGCCCGACGTTGGTGGACTCTGGAAGGCCCAATATGTACACATTGTTGTGCCTCGAGCGAGCTTCAATGTCCTAGTTTTTTGCCTGCAAGCAGCTTTGTGATGTCGAACGTCTCCGTGGCGACTTGCTGGCGACCATTCTCTGCGTCTGAGATACATTGCTCAGCTTCCCCTGGCCGCGCCTCCTGTTTGTCGAGCTTGGAGGAGAAATGGTCCATTCTGCCATTTAATGCCTCTATCTTTCTGTTAATGGCCTGCAGACTGGCCTGTATAGCAGCCAGTGATTTCTCCAGTGTTGTGGGGGGCTGCACCATGGTGTCCAACTCAGAGTCGGAAGCTGCGTTTTGCGACAACTTGCCGCCTTTGCGTAGCTCAAAGTGAGCCTTGGCTGGTTCTGGTCTGGTTTGCCCATGATGACTGTAGCAAGCATGTCCAAAGCAGATGGCCCCCCGCCTGCGCTTAAAGGACACTAGATCTCACCATGTTGATACCTTCAGGGCCCAATGTATGTTGTGCTGCGTTCTGTAGTTGCTGTGCCAATCTGTGTGTCTCCCCTCACTTCGGTAGCGTTATCAGTTAAAATAGCGCCAAGCGCTGTGACCCCCCCACTGCCACTAGGTTATGCTTCGCCGTATCAGTGCACGGCTACCAACATGCCAGGCCCACAGTCGCCAATATTCACGTGCCCCTCACTCCCACGATCACAGTTCAAGCAGCTATCTCACAGCGTGGGGGTGCAGAAAAAACAGGTTCACAAAAATAGAACTCACATCTAGCGTCTGGAGCTCCGCTCTGCTCTGTGTGTTCCACCGCCTCCTCCCCCTCCCACACCGCGAGGCAGTACAGTCACAGGCGTGGTACCACTCCCAAGCGCGTGGTATCGTTCATATTGCAATCACTGCTGCTCATTGGCCCTGCATAGCGGTGACTTATTTACAGGCTGAATTTGTTTGTTGTGTGTAACTGTACCTTTGCTCTCCCTCCGGCTGTGCCCCTGCTTCGTTCACGCGACCATAACGCCATTTTGTTGTTGTGTTTACCTGCGGCCCCTGTCTCCTCCCCGCTCCCGCCTCCCGGCAGCCCCTCCCACACACTGGTATAACTATCTAGCCCCGTCCTCCGTCCCACCGTGACCGTCTGGACTTGCTCCACAGCGGTTGCTCCCCTGACCCTCTGCCTGCCCTAGCGACGCTTGCTGACCACACCGCCTGCCCTGATTGAACTCCTGGCCACCCGGACACCGGCTGCATCAGAGAGCGCTTCGACCACTCCCAAGCGCGTGGTATCGTTCATATTGCAATCACTGCTGCTCATTGGCCCTGCATAGCGGTGACTTATTTACAGGCTGATTTTGTTTGTTGTGTGTAACTGTACCTTTGCTCTCCCTCCGGCTGTGCCCCTGCTTCGTTCACGCGACCATAACGCCATTTTGTTGTTGTGTTTACCTGCGGCCCCTGTCTCCTCCCCGCTCCCGCCTCCCGGCAGACCCTCCCACACACTGGTATAACTATCTAGCCCCGTCCTCCGTCCCACCGTGACCGTCTGGACTTGCTCCACAGCGGTTGCTCCCCTGACCCTCTGCCTGCCCTAGCGACGCTTGCTGACCACACCGCCTGCCCTGATTGAACTCCTGGCCACCCGGACACCGGCTGCATCAGAGAGCGCTTCGACCACTCCCAAGCGCGTGGTATCGTTCATATTGCAATCACTGCTGCTCATTGGCCCTGCATAGCGGTGACTTATTTACAGGCTGATTTTGTTTGTTGTGTGTAACTGTACCTTTGCTCTCCCTCCGGCTGTGCCCCTGCTTCGTTCACGCGACCATAACGCCATTTTGTTGTTGTGTTTACCTGCGGCCCCTGTCTCCTCCCCGCTCCCGCCTCCCGGCAGCCCCTCCCACACACTGGTATAACTATCTAGCCCCGTCCTCCGTCCCACCGTGACCGTCTGGACTTGCTCCACAGCGGTTGCTCCCCTGACCCTCTGCCTGCCCTAGCGACGCTTGCTGACCACACCGCCTGCCCTGATTGAACTCCTGGCCACCCGGACACCGGCTGCATCAGAGAGCGCTTCGACCACTCCCAAGCGCGTGGTATCGTTCATATTGCAATCACTGCTGCTCATTGGCCCTGCATAGCGGTGACTTATTTACAGGCTGATTTTGTTTGTTGTGTGTAACTGTACCTTTGCTCTCCCTCCGGCTGTGCCCCTGCTTCGTTCACGCGACCATAACGCCATTTTGTTGTTGTGTTTACCTGCGGCCCCTGTCTCCTCCCCGCTCCCGCCTCCCGGCAGCCCCTCCCACACACTGGTATAACTATCTAGCCCCGTCCTCCGTCCCACCGTGACCGTCTGGACTTGCTCCACAGCGGTTGCTCCCCTGACCCTCTGCCTGCCTTAGCAACGCTTGCTGACCACACCGCCTGCCCTGATTGAACTCCTGGCCACCCGGACACCGGCTGCATCAGAGAGCGCTTCGACCACTCCCAAGCGCGTGGTATCGTTCATATTGCAATCACTGCTGCTCATTGGCCCTGCATAGCGGTGACTTGTTTACAGGCTGATTTTGTTTGTTGTGTGTAACTGTACCTTTGCTCTCCCTCCGGCTGTGCCCCTGCTTCGTTCACGCGACCATAACGCCATTTTGTTGTTGTGTTTACCTGCGGCCCCTGTCTCCTCCCCGCTCCCGCCTCCCGGCAGCCCCTCCCACACACTGGTATAACTATCTAGCCCCGTCCTCCGTCCCACCGTGACCGTCTGGACTTGCTCCACAGCGGTTGCTCCCCTGACCCTCTGCCTGCCCTAGCGACGCTTGCTGACCACACCGCCTGCCCTGATTGAACTCCTGGCCACCCGGACACCGGCTGCATCAGAGAGCGCTTCGACCACTCCCAAGCGCGTGGTATCGTTCATATTGCAATCACTGCTGCTCATTGGCCCTGCATAGCGGTGACTTATTTACAGGCTGATTTTGTTTGTTGTGTGTAACTGTACCTTTGCTCTCCCTCCGGCTGTGCCCCTGCTTCGTTCACGCGACCATAACGCCATTTTGTTGTTGTGTTTACCTGTGGCCCCTGTCTCCTCCCCGCTCCCGCCTCCCGGCAGCCCCTCCCACGCTCCGCCCCCTCCACCTTCCATTTATGGCCAATGCCTCCACGCGCAGCGTCCACACGCTTCGGCCACGCCGAAGGTGCGCCAAAGGTAAGCCCGTCTACGCCCGTCCGCGCCTGGACCGCGCCCAGCGCCAGACCCCCTGCCCCTCGCGCTGCCCAGCCCCCCCGCGTTACCTACGATGCCGCCACCCTTCTAGCCCTTAACCCCGGTCGCGCCCCCACCTGCGTCCAAGCCGCTCCTGGACGCACCCATGGACCGTTCTCCTGCTTCTCCTGCAAATTTAGCGGCACTGACAACATCTCCGCTACGACCACACCACAGATTCCCGACCCCAACCACCTACAATGCATCCTTCTCAACACCCGCTCGGTCCACAGGCACGCCATTGACCTTTGGAACCTACTAGACACCATCTCTCCTGACGTCGCCTTCCTAACGGAAACATGGATGAACGCTTCCTCCGCCCCTGACATCGCCATCGCTATCCCTGATGACTATAAGATCACACGCAAGGACCGCACCGACCATACAGGAGGTGGAATCGCTATCGTCCATAAGAAATCAATCCGCATCTCAACCAGCTCTGATGCCAACCTCGCCAACTCCGAACACCTTCACTTCCAGATCCACATCGACCCCAAGACCACACTCAGAGGCACCCTCCTCTACAGACCACCAGGACCCCGCGCAAAATTCAGTGAAGACATCACGGACTTCATCACCCCACACGCGCTCCCCTCCAAAGACTACATCCTTCTGGGAGACCTCAACTTCCACCTTGAAAAGATCAACGACCGCAACACCGCCACCCTCTTAGACAACCTCGCCAACCTCGGACTTAAACAACTGGTCACTTCCCCCACCCACATCGCAGGTCACACTCTCGACCCCATCTTCACCTCCAGCAACCATGTCTCCTTCAGCCACACTACAGATCTCCTCTGGACTGACCACAGCTGCGTTCACTTCACCTACAACAAGCCGAAACCCATCATCCACCTCCAACCAACTCTACAAAGAAACTGGAACAAAATCACCACAGAGCAGATCTCCACATCACTCCTTCAAACCTCCCCAGCCCTCTCTGCTAACGCCAACGAAGCCGCCTCCAACCTCACCCTTTGGTTATCCAACACCGCCGACACCTTAGCACCACTGAAAAAACGTCAACACAAACTTGGCATCAAGAAGGCCTCATGGTTCAACGACGACCTCAAGAAATCCAAGAAACTGTGCCGCTCCCTTGAAAAGGCCTGGAAAAAAGACCCATCCACCAGTAACAAGGACGCCTTCAAAAGCGCCATCCGTACTCACCACCAACTGATCCGAAAAGCCAAGAAAACAGCATTCAAAGATCGACTTGACAACAGCGCCCACAACAGCAAGGAACTTTTCAACATCGTCAAGGAATTTTCCAACCCCTCGACCAACTCCAACGACATCACCCCCTCTCAAACCCTCTGCGATTCCCTAGCCTCTTTTTTCCACAACAAGATTGCTGACATCCACAACAGCTTTGACAACCAACCCGGAAGCCAACCCACCCTACCATCAGCTGACCATCTTCCCCCCGTTAACACCCTTAACGCCTGGAACCCAATCTCCACTGAGGACACCATCCGCCTGATGAATTCCATCCACTCTGGATCCCCCACAGACCCATGCCCCCACCACATCTTCAACAAAGCAGACTCCGTCATAGCTCCGCACCTCCGAGACGTCATCAACTGCTCCTTCAACTCCGCTACCTTCCCAGAAGATTGGAAACACGCTGAACTCACCGCCCTTCTGAAAAAACCAACAGCAGACCCCACCGAACTCAAAAACTACCGCCCCATCTCGCTTCTCCCATTCCCGGCCAAAGTCATCGAGAAAGCTGTCAACAACCAGCTCGCCGCCTTCCTCGAAGCCAACAAATCACTCGACCCCTCACAATCTGGCTTCCGAGCCAAACACAGCACTGAGACCGCCCTCATCGCAGCAACAGACGACATTCGAACTCTACTGGACAATGGAGACACAGTCGCCCTCATCCTCCTCGACCTCTCTGCAGCCTTCGACACAGTCTGCCACAGCACCCTTTTACAACGCCTCAGAAACATCGGAATCCAAGGAAAAGCACTGGAATGGATCACCTCGTTCCTCACAGGAAGAACCCAGAGAGTCCGCCTCCCACCATTCAAGTCCGAGGCCTCTGAAATCATCTGCGGCGTACCACAAGGATCCTCACTCAGCCCCACCCTCTTCAACGTATACATGAGCCCCCTCGCGGCCATCGCCCGCCAACACAACCTCAACATCATCTCTTACGCGGATGACACTCAACTGATCCTATCTCTCACCAAGGACCCCAGCACCGCTAAAACTAACCTACACGAAGGAATGAAAGAAGTCGCCGAATGGATGAAACAAAGCCGTCTGAAACTGAACTCAGACAAAACAGAAGTCCTCATCTTAGGTAAATCCCCCTCTGCATGGGACGACTCCTGGTGGCCGGAAGCCCTCGGAAATGCACCCATCCCGACAGACCACGCACGGAACCTTGGCGTCATCCTGGATTCTTCACTCTCAATGAACAGACAAGTCAGCGCCGTATCCTCTTCCTGCTTTAACATTCTTCGCATGCTCAGAAAAACATTTCGCTGGATCCCCTCCGAAACAAGGAAAACAGTCACCCACGCTCTAGTCACGAGCCGACTGGACTACGGAAACACCCTCTACGCAGGTACCACCGCTAAACTCCAGAAGAAACTACAACGAATCCAAAACGCCTCAGCCAGGCTCATATTAGACATCCCACGCAACGAACACATCTCTGGTCACCTTAAAGACCTCCACTGGCTACCCGTCAATAAGAGGATCACTTTCCGACTGCTTACCCACGCACACAAATCACTCTACGACATCGGACCAGATTGCCTCAACTCTCGACTTTCCTTCTACTCCCCCTCCCGCCAACTTCGCTCTTCCAGCCAAGCCTTCGCCACTGTACCTCGCATCAACAAGACCACCATGGGAGGCAGATCCTTCTCATACCTGGCTGCCAAAACATGGAACTCACTCCCCGCTTACCTTCGCCTCACCCAGAATCACCTTGCGTTCAGAAAGCAGCTTAAAACGTGGATATTTGACAAATAATCCACCTCCCCTTCCTAAGCGCCTTGAAACCCTCTGGGTATGTAGTGCGCTATATAAATGTTATGACTTGACTTGACGTTTGGGCGCTCCTGTCTTACCGCGGTCCTCAGGCAGGGCCTCCGTGCCCCTCCCACAGCCAGATGTCAGTCCAGGCGGAATCTCACCTCATTAGCAGGCATTTTCAGGCATGTACGAGGATACCGCAGTAGGAGCGCCCAACTCCCGACGGGAAGCCCGCAGCCCACTGCGCACTTCAAAGCCGGCATACGCGTGATCCCCGCTGCCAGGTGAGTCTCGGGGGAGCCCCGCCAGGTATCACTGCTCCTTCTAGCATGAGCCTCCTCGCATCCTCAACGATGTGTGCAGCTCCCCCTAGCGGTCTACTATCTGCCCACTGTGTCTCCGCCTCGCAATACCGCACAGTGGAGCCTGCGGTCACAATGTCGGGCGGCGCCGGTCCTCTGGTGCTCGGCTCACGCGGCCGCCATTACGGTGCAGTTCGATCTCGCCGCCGATCTCACTGCCCAGCCAGGTGATCCTGAGCATCAATAAAGGCAGCGCTGAATAGCCCACGATGCTGGCGGTGCACTTGCGCTCCATGTAGTATTGGATGGTGTGGTAGGGGAAGGATTACTGCAGGATATTTACTGCGGCCGGCAGAGCTACACTAAAGTGCGGCCATCTTGCTGGACGCTAAGCCACGCCCCATCAGATGCAAAAGTTCTTTACCTTCGGTAATGTAATGTCAGGGAGAGACCCAGTCTAGCCACAGATTCATTAGCTCCCTACCCATCATCCCCACTCTGCGAATGACCTATGAGGTAAGGGTTACACCATTTTTCAGTACAGGTTTTATTTACCGATGATCACTATCTCAACTTATGTTGAAACTAAACAGACCACTAGGCCTGGCCACATAGGTTTTGTTTAGATGTTGCCATACTGCCCATTTCCAAATGTGTGTGGTCGGTAGAGTGGGGGGTGTTTTCTATTTCATACTGGATTGGACATCAGTGGGCAGTATTTATTTATTTTTTCCTTTAATTTCAAAGTCTTTGTTTGGTATCATCATACCTTGTATTTGCACTTTCAATATGTCACATATAGGTGTGATTCAACAAACAGCTTGTTTTTATAGGTTTTGTTTTATCAGGCCACTCATTACTACTGATGAATGGGCTATAAAGTGTAAGGTTTTCTTTCCTTACAAGAGTGGAGGAGTGTGGCTCAATGGTTAGAGCTTCAAGTAATCAAGTAGTGGAATAGACACTTGTAACTGCTCAACCTTTGGTTAGCATGGATCACCCTCATAAACGCTATGTTACTCGAATGCAGTATATTACTGTACTCCGCCCCACATTAGCGTTGTGGCATTGTCATTGGATGTCCAATCTCGTGCTGTATGCCAGCCTCACCCAGAGGCAACCTCAGATTATGGCACCATCCCAGCTCAGAACCTGGCTACATGCAAATTAGTCTGTCCCTGGCCCAGTGCATCATGGGAACAGGGCAGACCAAACTACCAAGCCAATTCTTTTACTGGAAATGAAACAAGCTTCCGGGGACCGGTTTCTGGCATTACAGCCGTCTTCGGCCCGGCTTGCTTGAATCCTGATGGTGCAGTGAGCAAGGGACTCACGTCTGAGTATACCCTTCCACGCTTATGGTGGACAAAACGATTCAGAAAAGGGGGTGGTGATGGACAGAGTTTCTGAATAAAGCAGAATACTCCTACCCAGTCAACAGATCAGGGCTTGATCCATCACCGTTTTTTAGCTCACTGCACCATCTGAGCTCAGAACCTGGCTACATGCAAATTAGTCTGTCCCTGGCCCAGTGCATCATGGGAACAGGGCAGACCAAACTACCAAGCCAATTCTTTTACTGGAAAGGAAACAAGCTTCCGGGGACCGGTTTCTGGCATTACAGCCGTCTTCGGCCCGGCTTGCTTGAATCCTGATGGTGCAGTGAGCAAGGGACTCATGTCTGAGTATACCCTTCCACGCTTATGGTGGACAAAACGATTCAGAAAAGGGGGTGGTGATGGACAGAGTTTCTGAATAAAGCAGAATACTCCTACCCAGTCAACAGATCAGGGCTTGATCCATCACCGTTTTTTAGCTCACTGCACCATCCCAGCTCAGAACCTGGCTACATGCAAATTAGTCTGTCCCTGGCCCAGTGCATCATGGGAACAGGGCAGACCAAACTACCAAGCCAAATATTTTACTGGAAAGGAAACAAGCTTCCGGGGACCGGTTTCTGGCATTACAGCCGTCTTCGGCCCGGCTTGCTTGAATCCTGATGGTGCAGTGAGCAAGGGACTCATGTCTGAGTATACCCTTCCACGCTTATGGTGAACAAAACGATTTAGAAAAGGGGATGGTGATGGACAGAGTTTCTGAATAAAGCAGAATACTCCTACCCAGTCAACAGATCAGGGCTTGATCCATCACCGTTTTTTAGCTCACTGCACCATCCCAGCTCAGAACCTGGCTACATGCAAATTAGTCTGTCCCTGGCCCAGTGCATCATGGGAACAGGGCAGACCAAACTACCAAGCCAATTCTTTTACTGGAAAGGAAACAAGCTTCCGGGGACCGGTTTCTGGCATTACAGCCGTCTTCGGCCCGGCTTGCTTGAATCCTGATGGTGCAGTGAGCAAGGGACTCATGTCTGAGTATACCCTTCCACGCTTATGGTGGACAAAACGATTCAGAAAAGGGGGTGGTGATGGACAGAGTTTCTGAATAAAGCAGAATACTCCTACCCAGCCAACAGATCAGGGCTTGATCCATCACCGTTTTTTAGCTCACTGCACCATCCCAGCTCAGAACCTGGCTACATGCAAATTAGTCTGTCCCTGGCCCAGTGCATCATGGGAACAGGGCAGACCAAACTACCAAGCCAATTCTTTTACTGGAAATGAAACAAGCTTCCGGGGACCGGTTTCTGGCATTACAGCCGTCTTCGGCCCGGCTTGCTTGAATCCTGATGGTGCAGTGAGCAAGGGACTCACGTCTGAGTATACCCTTCCACGCTTATGGTGGACAAAACGATTCAGAAAAGGGGGTGGTGATGGACAGAGTTTCTGAATAAAGCAGAATACTCCTACCCAGTCAACAGATCAGGGCTTGATCCATCACCGTTTTTTAGCTCACTGCACCATCTGAGCTCAGAACCTGGCTACATGCAAATTAGTCTGTCCCTGGCCCAGTGCATCATGGGAACAGGGCAGACCAAACTACCAAGCCAATTCTTTTACTGGAAAGGAAACAAGCTTCCGGGGACCGGTTTCTGGCATTACAGCCGTCTTCGGCCCGGCTTGCTTGAATCCTGATGGTGCAGTGAGCAAGGGACTCATGTCTGAGTATACCCTTCCACGCTTATGGTGGACAAAACGATTCAGAAAAGGGGGTGGTGATGGACAGAGTTTCTGAATAAAGCAGAATACTCCTACCCAGTCAACAGATCAGGGCTTGATCCATCACCGTTTTTTAGCTCACTGCACCATCCCAGCTCAGAACATGGCTACATGCAAATTAGTCTGTCCCTGGCCCAGTGCATCATGGGAACAGGGCAGACCAAACTACCAAGCCAATTCTTTTACTGGAAATGAAACAAGCTTCCGGGGACCGGTTTCTGGCATTACAGCCGTCTTCGGCCCGGCTTGCTTGAATCCTGATGGTGCAGTGAGCAAGGGACTCACGTCTGAGTATACCCTTCCACGCTTATGGTGGACAAAACGATTCAGAAAAGGGGGTGGTGATGGACAGAGTTTCTGAATAAAGCAGAATACTCCTACCCAGTCAACAGATCAGGGCTTGATCCATCACCGTTTTTTAGCTCACTGCACCATCCCAGCTCAGAACCTGGCTACATGCAAATTAGTCTGTCCCTGGCCCAGTGCATCATGGGAACAGGGCAGACCAAACTACCAAGCCAATTCTTTTACTGGAAAGTAAACAAGCTTCTGGGGACCGGTTTCTGGCGTTACAGCCGTCTTCGGCCCGGCTTGCTTGAATCCTGATGGTGCAGTGAGCAAGGGACTCATGTCTGAGTATACCCTTCCACGCTTATGGTGGACAAAACGATTCAGAAAAGGGGGTGTTGATGGACAGAGTTTCTGAATAAAGCAGAACACTCCTACCCAGTCAACAGATCAGGGCTTGATCCATCACCGTTTTTTAGCTCACTGCACCATCCCAGCTCAGAACCTGGCTACATGCAAATTAGTCTGTCCCTGGCCCAGTGCATCATGGGAACAGGGCAGACCAAACTACCAAGCCAATTCTTTTACTGGAAAGGAAGCAAGCTTCCGGGGACCGGTTTCTGACATTACAGCCGTCTTCGGCCCGGCTTGCTTGAATCCTGATGGTGCAGTGAGCAAGGGACTCACGTCTGAGTATACCCTTCCACGCTTATGGTGGACAAAACGATTCAGAAAAGGGGGTGGTGATGGACAGAGTTTCTGAATAAAGCAGAATACTCCTACCCAGTCAACAGATCAGGGCTTGATCCATCACCGTTTTTTAGCTCACTGCACCATCCCAGCTCAGAACCTGGCTACATGCAAATTAGTCTGTCCCTGGCCCAGTGCATCATGGGAACAGGGCAGACCAAACTACCAAGCCAATTCTTTTACTGGAAAGGAAACAAGCTTCCGTGGACCGGTTTCTGGCATTACAGCCGTCTTCGGCCCGGCTTGCTTGAATCCTGATTGTGCATTGAGCAAGGGACTCATGTCTGAGTATACCCTTCCACGCTTATGGTGGACAAAACGATTCAGAAAAGGGGGTGTGATGGACAGAGTTTTTTGAATAAAGCAGAATACTCCTACCCAGTCAACAGATCAGGGCTTGATCCATCACCGTTTTTTAGCTCACTGCACCATCCCAGCTCAGAACCTGGCTACATGCAAATTAGTCTGTCCCTGTCCCAGTGCATCATGGGTACAGGGCAGACCAAACTACCAAGCCAATTCTTTTACTGGAAAGGAAACAAGCTTCCGGGGACCGGTTTTCTGGCATTACAGCCGTCTTCGGCCAGCCTTGCTTGAATCCTGATGGTGCAGTGAGCAAGGGACTCATGTCTGAGTATACCCTTCCACGCTTATGGTGGACAAAACGATTCAGAAAAGGGGGTGGTGATGGACAGAGTTTCTGAATACAGCAGAATACTCCTACCCAGTCAACAGATCAGGGCTTGATCCATCACCGTTTTTTAGCTCACTGCACCATCCCAGCTCAGAACCTGGCTACATGCAAATTAGTCTGTCCCTGGCCCAGTGCATCATGGGAACAGGGCAGACCCAACTATCAAGCCAATTCTTTTACTGGAAAGGAAACAAGCTTCCGGGGACCGGTTTCTGGCATTACAGCCGTCTTCAGCCCGGCTTGCTTGAATCCTGATTGTGCATTGAGCAAGGGACTCATGTCTGAGTATACCCTTCCACGCTTATGGTGGACAAAACGATTCAGAAAAGGGGGTGGTGATGGACAGAGTTTCTGAATACAGCAGAATACTCCTACCCAGTCAACAGATCAGGGCTTGATCCATCACCGTTTTTTAGCTCACTGCACCATCCCAGCTCAGAACCTGGCTACATGCAAATTAGTCTGTCCCTGGCCCAGTGCATCATGGCAACAGGGCAGACCAAACTACCAAGCCAATTCTTTTACTGGAAAGGAAACAAGCTTCCGGGGACCGGTTTCTGGCAGTACAGCCGTCTTCGGCCCGCCTTGCTTGAATCCTGATGGTGCAGTGAGCAAGGGACTCATGTCTGAGTATACCCTTCCACGCTTATGGTGGACAAAACGATTCAGAAAAGGGGGTCGTGATGGACAGAGTTTCTGAATACAGCAGAATACTCCTACCCACTCAACAGATCACGGCTTGATCCATCACCGTTTTTTAGCTCACTGCACCATCCCAGCTCAGAACCTGGCTACATGCAAATTAGTCTGTCCCTGGCCTAGTGCATCATGGGAACAGGGCAGACAAAAATACCAAGCAAATTCTTTTACTGGAAAGGAAACAAGCTTCCGGGGACCGGTTTCTGGCATTACAGCCGTCTTCGGCCCTGCTTGCTTGAATCCTGATGGTGCAGTGAGCAAGGGACTCATGTCTGAGTATACCCTTCCACGCTTATGGTGGACAAAACGATTCAGAAAAGGGGGTGGTGATGGACAGAGTTTCTGAATAAAGCAGAATACTCCTACCCAGTCAACAGATCAGGGCTTGATCCATCACCGTTTTTTAGCGCACTGCACCATCCCAGCTCAGAACCTGGCTACATGCAAATTAGTCTGTCCCTGGCCCAGTGCATCATGGGAACAGGGCAGACAAAACTACCAAGCCAATTCTTTTACTGGAAAGGAAACAAGCTTCCGGGGACTGGTTTCTGGCATTACAGCCGTCTTCGGCCCGGCTTGCTTGAATCCTGATGGTGCAGTGAGCAAGGGACTCATGTCTGAGTATACCCTTTCCAGTAAAATAATTGGCTTGGTAGTTTGGTCTGCCCTGTTCCCATGATGCACTGGCACAGGGACAGACTAATTTGCATGTAGCCAGGTTCTGAGCTGGGATGGTGCAGTGAGCTAAAAAATGGTGATGGATCAAGCCCTGATCTGTTGACTGGGTAGGAGTGTTCTGCTTAATTCAGATACTCTGTCCATCACCACCCCCCTTTTCTGAATCTATAAGTACCATGACATTTACATTTACCTGATGGGTTCTTACCAAGGCACAGGGTTTCACAGATTTTTAATGACTGGTCTATAGAGTTTAAGGTTTTCTTCCCTTGCATGGTGGTTATTCACCAGGATGCAGGGTATCACGTAGCCCTGTCCTTCGTTGATTCTTTTGGGGTTTGTCTTTAAAATCCATGTTTGGTACCAACATACCAATTGATGATTTTCTTTTATTAATGTATCGAAGGTTCTTGATCTTTTTTAAAAACTGTTTCCACAACCAGTCTCTATAGTGACTCCGCGATCTGGTGCCGAAGGTTTCACAGAAGAAACTGCTGTCTGCGCACTGGAGGGTACTTATATGGCTCTGCTGATGCCATGACTGGAGTCAATGTCATCGCAGAACCATATGACGTCGTCCCCGAATGCGCAGAGGTACTGCTAAAAAAATTCCGGATTCAGAGTGGCGCCTGGCGAGAATTCAAAAGTGAATGAATCTGCAGCTAGACAGTGTCTCTACCGATATTACTTTACCAAAGGTAAGTAACTTTTACTTTAAGGAGATGAGGAGTTCTTATGGGTCATGGATCGCTGGTATTTAAGAGAGGTGAGAGTATTATAGGGTTCAGAGATGGGTGGAGATTGTGTGCTGGGGTGTTTTAAGGGCTATGGGATGGGTGGATTTTAGGAAAGGGGTTTTTATGGTTCAGGAATTGGTGACGTTTGGGGTAGTGCGTGATTATATGGTTCATGGTTAGTGTATTTTCAGGGTAGAAAAGGCTTTTATGCTTCGTGGATGAGGGTAGTTTAGGTGTGGTGGGTGGTTTTACAGGACAGGCGTTAATGATGTTTAGGAGTTGTGAGGGGCCAGCGAGGGATGGTGTTTACAGGTGGTGATGGATCAGCGAATTAAAAGTATTTGAATTAATTGTTTGGCAATGTAAAAGATATAAATATGAAATAACATCCCCTAAAGTAAAGCAGAGAAATAAATATCTATGACAAAACTGTTTCTGAAAGGAAGACCTGCAACCATTACAGGTACACTTAATAAATACACATTCAAACGCCAATTTCAATCAAAAAGACATTCTTTTAATTGGTTTCTACGAAAAGGTACATGCCATTCATTCAGAACATTTACATTAAACAGTTTAGATTAAATAGTTTTGCGGAAATGGTATTCCATGAAATCGTATTCCCATTAAATCACAATCAACTCGCAGGCACAAGTCTTGCAGAGCTTCCACTCCTCGCACAACCAATCTGACTGCTTCATAGTTGACAATTTTGGGGGTCTCCAGCTCCCCTTCTTATAGTCTATTTCCAGACACCACGCGTTGCCAATGCGGAGGCCTAAAAAAGGAATGCATATGCATATGGTAATTGAACAGTATGGCCAAGCAGAGGTTCTGGCAGAGAGAGGTGCAGCCAGAAAGGAATTCAAGCAAGGAGAGGTGCAGGATGGGAACTATACGGAAAATGTGAAGAACAGACAGGAAAGGCAGGGAGGGTGTGGGATCGTCACATAGGTCAGGCCCGGACACTAGGACACAACTGGTTCGATGGTCATTAGCTATAAGGTCCCCTTTAAGAGGCGGGTTCAGAGGAGAGAACGAGGAGTTGTTGAGGGGACAACAGGGGTAGTAGCAGGTGGATGCAGGAGGGTCACGATCGGTATGTATGTGTGATCAAACAGTAAAGAAACATTCCTGGGACTGGACAGAGGGAAAAGAGTGCCAGCAGAGAGTGGTGTGGTCGGAGAGTAGTCTGGTTGAGAGCGAACCAGTCTGAGAGAAATATGGGCGGGGAAAGGTGCTGGATTGGAGAGGTGTGAGTATCACACAATGGTGCAGACAGCGAGATTTGCAGCTGAGGAAGGTTGAGCCGATAGGGGTGTCGGGGGTACAGGCAGTGAGCGGTGCGTATAAAGAAAAGTAAACGCAGGCAGAGGTACAGGCAGGGATAGATATAAGGAAGAAGACAAATCGGCACAGAGTAGTGTAAACAAAGATAAAAGAAAGCTTGAAATTGTGCAGTTAAAGAGAAACATCGAGGGGGAACAGAAGGTTACGATTTGGAGAGGTATAGAAAGGGAGACGTATGAGTATGAAGAGGTGCAGCATGGGTAAAGACTGGGAGAGATGTGGGCAGGGTAAGATCCAGGCTGCCTGAAATACAGACAGGGAGAAGTATGGGGTGAGCCAGTCACAGTGAAATAGATGTCCAGGAAGGAAGAGGTGAGATAAAGGAGCAGTGCAGGTTTGGAGAGGCACCTGCAGTTAGTGAGTTCTACAGGCAAGGAGAGGTGCTAGCAGAGACGAGTGCAGCTAGGGAAGGCATGGGAAGGAGTGGTCCCGGCGTGGAGAGGAATGTGCTGAGAGAGGTGCAGGCTGACAATAATGCTGCCAGAGAGAAGTGAATACATACATATGTGTGAGGTAGGTGCAGGCTGTCAGGCATGCCTGCAGAGAGAGGCGAAGATAGAGATAGGTGTTGCACAGGTGTTGGCTGACAGTGACAGAGTTATGGGCAGTAAGAGATGCAAATAGAGAGATGCAGAAAGGGCTCAGGCTGATAACTGTGTGGATTGGGAGAAATACAGGCAGGGAAAGATATAGGTAGGAAGAGGTATAGGCAGGCAGAGGTGCAAGCATGAAGAGGTACAGCTAGCAAGTGGCACGTGGTAAAAAACGTAAAATAATGTTGACAAACTGCAATATTCAAAAAAGAAACACAGATAGTTAATAATTAACCCTTTGGATGTCTGACGTCACGATAGTTCAAGTTCAAGTTCAAGAATTTATATAGCGCACTACTCACCCATAGGGTCTCAAGGCGCTTGGGGAGGGGGGATTATTATTTATTGAAAAGCCAAGTTTTAAGTTCTTTTCTGAAGGAGATGTGGTTCTGTGTAAGGCGGAGGTGAGTGGGGAGTTCCAGGTCTTGGCCGCCAAGTAGGAGAAGGATCTACCTCCCATCGTGGATCTTTGGATGTGCGGAACTGCGGAGAGGCCTTGATTGGAGGATCTTAGTTGGCGGGTGGGTGTGTAGAAGGATAGTCGAGTGTTGAGGCATTCGGGCCCTAGTTTGTAGAGGGCCTTGTGTGCGTGGGTGAGGAGACGGAATGTTATTCTCTTGTTGACGGGAAGCCAGTGGAGGTCTTTCAGGTGGCCGGTAATGTGATCTTGGCGAGGGATGTCCAAAATGAGTCTCGCTGATGCGTTTTGGATGCGTTGGAGATTTTTCTGTAATTTGGCTGTAATTTCGGCGTAGTGGGTGTTTCCGTAGTCTAGTCGACTCGTAACCAGTGCGTGGGTGACAGTCTTTCTTGTTTCGGCGGGGATCCAATGGAAGATTTTTTTGAGCATACGAAGTACGTTGAAGCAGGAGGATGAGACAGCGTTGACTTGTCTGGTCATCGAGAGTGAGGAGTCTAGGATGAAGCCAAGGTTACGTGCGTGGTCTGTGGGTATGGGTGCTGAGCCCAGATCCGAAGGCCACCATGAGTCGTCCCAGGCAGAGGGGGATGATCCTAGGATGAGCACTTCCGTTTTGTCTGAGTTAAGTTTTAGGCGGCTGTTTTTCACCTATACGGCTACTTCTTTCATGCCTTCGTGAAGATTGGTTTTGGCGGTGTTGGGGTCTTTGGTGAGGGAAAGGATCAGTTGGGTGTCGTCAGCGTAGGAGATGATGTTAAGGTTGTGTTGATGCGCGATGGAAGCGAGTGGACTCATGTAAACGTTGAAGAGGGTGGGACTGAGTGATGATCCTTGTGGTACACCGCAGATGACTTCGGTGGCCTCTGATTTGAACGGGGGAAGTCGGACTCTCTGAGTTCTCCCAGTCCAAGGCTTTTCCTTTTATGCCGATGTTGCTGAGGCGTTGTATGAGGGTGCTGAGACAGACAGTGTCGAAGGCGGCGGAGAGGTCGAGTAGAATGAGGGCTACTGTTTCTCCGTTGTCCAGTAGTGTTCGGATGTCGTCTGTTGCTGCGATGAGGGCGGTTTCGGTGCTGTGTTTGGCTCGAAAGTCGGACTGTGAGGGATCGAGGGAGTTGTTGGATTCGAGGAAGGCGGCGAGTTGGCTATTGACGGCTTTCTCAATGACTTTGGCCGGGAATGGGAGGAGGAATATGGGGCGGTAGTTTTTAAGTTCAGAGGGGTCTGCAGTGGTCGGATGACCGGGAGCCGTCCGATTTGCGCACGTGTCAAATTTTGCCGCATCGCAGGGGAATTTCGCCCGCATTCAAAGGGTCAAATATCTTCATTGATAAATATACATCTTCATTGATAAATAAACATCTTCATTGTTGTCTACAGTTATAATACCACATATTTTGAACATGATGATTTCAACAAATGTAAACCATGATAACAATGTTTGTGTATTCGCTGCATTCACAAAAACTTAAATTTATGGGCTGTTCTTCTTGCTTTTGCTGCTGACGCTGAGCAGCGTCCCCCGGGGGAGCCACGATTCACCATATCGCTGTGAGGGGAATGGCTGTCCATAGGCTCCGCCGCGCTGTGCCGTGAGGGGAACGGCTTTCTGATCTGCTTCCACGCCGTGAGGGGAACGGCTCTTTGCATTACCCAAGCGCCGTGAGGCGAACCGCTTCGCGGCTGTGTGCATTGCGCCTACAACTCCCAGAAGCCTCCAGGGGAGCCAAATCAGCCGCGCGCCGGCACCAGCCCTCAAAGCGCTCCCGCCCCGACGCATTGCGGGACGCGCGCGGGCGGGCTAAGCGCGGGCAAAGGGTGGGCCATCTGTGGAAATAAGGGGCCAGGCGGGCGGGCTAAGCGCGGGCAAAGGGTGGGCCATCTGTGGAAATAAGGGACCAGAAGAGGCCGGGCCAGGCCATCTCTCTTGGTGCTGCGATGAAAGGTCCTACGATCCAGTAATCAAGGTAAAACAGCCTTTCCAAAAAAGTATTGGTGCCTCGCTCTTACTTCTACATAAAGCATATTTGGGGAACATGTCCACAATGAGCAAAAGGAAGGGGGTAGCCGGCGAGAGACGGTTATCTTTAGATCTCGTTGGGCCCCATCTACGTCTGTCAATCGGGGACACAAATGACTCACCTCTGACGGACATTTCGAAAGCCACTCCCATGCCTCTGAGCCCCGACATAGAGGTATTAAATATTCCACTTGCTCCTACCCTGAACATTCAGGATTCACATGCCCCAGCCAATAATACTTGAGGCAAGACAATTAGACAACGGATCCCGACTGTTTCAGCACTGGGCGGAAAGAAAAACGCACCAAAATCCAATCAGGTGGAATACAGTTGTAAGCTAACTGACCCTACCACAGATGCCCCGAGTAACAACGTTGGCAACGGACCACTGGAGGCTAGAGTCTCTAATTCTATTTCGACCCAGACTGAACACCCCTCTGCCATTGGCTCTATAGCAACGGACATGGGCATTGAAATTCTGGACACCTTAATGGAAGGTTTTGAATCTAGATTGGACGGTTTAATGGGGGTCTTTGCTAAAATACTTGATGGCCTATGGAAAGAAATGTCTTAAATAAATGATGTAGCAGCTAATATAAAAAGGGTTGGAGAAGGTATAATCGCGCTACAACCCATGCTGTCTGGCCGCATAACTGCCGATAAGCTCTTGCCCCCTGTATGTGTAGCCGCCACCTCTATACCACCCCAAGTAACGCCAGGTATCACACGCAGGGTGGGGGGGGGGCCTCATTGTCTCCTGACAAAAACGCCATTAACACCAGTAAAAGTGTCAGGTCGTTACCAGGGGGCGTTCAAAATAATACATGCAATGAAAATGTTAACCCAAGCAGATTGCCTAAGCAGCCCCAGAGGCCAATTGATGATAGAAATGAAGCTATACAAATTTCTAGAGCAGGGGTCTCAAAACAGGTCCTGGAGGGCCGGATCCATGCCAGATTTTTAAAATAACTACATGTATCTCAATGGGGATATCCAAAAAATCTGGCATGGATTCGGCCCTCCAGGACCGGTTTGGAGACCCCTGTTCTAGGGAGTCAAAAGCCATTGATAATTGAGATGTTTTAGATCTCCCACCAGCATCTGCACCATACGTGCTGGTCCTAAGTGGTGTCCCTGCACTAAAGAAGGGGCAGAGGGAGTCTTGGTTTGATTTAGAAGGAAATCTGTGGACTGGCTTCATAAGCATAAAAAATATGATCCATACAGAAGGGAGGACATAATCATAGCCAGAAGAGTAGGATGGGTAGGCCACTCAAATAAATGCATCAAGGGGGACTGTGTCGTCCTAAATTTTAGAAGGTTTGCCATCTCTTGTCCATTACTGACGAAACTCTGAATCCTCCCACTAGTATTAGTGCCCTTCCGTTGGGTTATTTTTATAAAAGACCACCCACTTTCAACAGAGACCTGAAGGCAGCTATATCCTTGATCAATAATTATCAAGTTATTAGTAGCCTCCAAGATTGACCACCACAGCTCTTAGGGCCCGATGTAGGTAGGCCGTTACCGATCGGTAACGGCCGAAAATACCGATTTTTGGCCCTTACCCATCGGTAAACAGCCATCGAGATGTAGGGAACAAAAAAAATAAATAATCGGAGTGAAATCCGAATCGGAATGAGTACCGAATGGGAAAGAATCCGATACGTACATACCGAAAATCGGATATGTAACGAATCGGTAAAACACCGAATCGGATGCAAACACCGAATCGGTCCATGTACCGAATCGGTAGTGACACCGAATCGGAAAAGTACCGAATCGGTCCATGTACCGATTCGGTAGTGACACCGAATCGGAAAATTACCGAATCGGTCCATGTACCGATTCGGTAGTGACACCGAATCGGAAAATTACCGAATCGGTCCATGTACCGATTCGGTAGTGACACCGAATCGGTACATGGACCGATTCGGTCCATGTACCGAATCGGTAGATAGACCGAATCGGACATGAGCCGAATCGGAAAACATACCGATTCGTATGAATCGCCGATCGGGAAATTCCCCGATTCCGACAGATGGGGAGATGTAGGGAGGCACAGAAACACCGAAATCGGCTCAAAATCGGTAGAATTCACTCGGTATTTACCATGGATTCCAATCAGGTGGTAACCAACTCCAACCCATATAAACAGTCCCAAAATGCATTGCAACTTGCAGGATGGCAGCTTTTTATGTCATTGCGAGGCGGCTACGGCTACAGCAGGAAGGACAGAGGGAATGGCTAAGAAATGAACAGGTCTACAGACAGAGGATAACCCTGTTCATGCTCACAGAGGCAGAGATACTACAGAGATACAGGCCGGACTCTGACACCATACTTGAGCTCATCAGGGATCTCAAACCATTCTTGGACCACCACACCCCAAGGGCACACGCCATCCCTGCGCACATCCAGGTGCTATGCAGCCTACACCTGCTAGCGTCTGGCAGCTATCAAAGTGGAGTTGCAGCAGCAGGAGGGGTGAGCCAGAGCAGCCTGTCAAGGTTCTTCCACACATTCCTTGACGCCATGATACACAGGATGGACCAATACATCTCTTTCCCTGCAACCCACGCAGAACTGCTACAAACTAAAGCTGACTTCTACCAGATGGCACAATTTCCCCAAATCATTGGTTGCATAGATGGCACGCACATTCCGATTTGCCCACCAGCGGACACCGAATACATATACCGCAATCGGAAGTCTACACACACCATCAACGTGCAGGTGATCTGCAATGCAAAGTGCACCATCACAGACCTGGTAGCAAAATTTCCAGGGAGTACCCATGACTCCTATATTTTCCAACAGAGCGGCATCTATGCACGGCTGATGGCTGGCGAATTTGGTGAAGGATACCTCCTAGGTGAGACACATCATCAGACCCCCATAACACATAGTAGCTAGGTGGAATACATGTATGCATATGCCCTCCGCTCATTCATACTCACCCCCTACCTCAACCCCTCCACACCCAGCCAAAGGAGGTATAACCGGGCCCACATACGCACAAGGAATGTTGTCGAACGGACCTTTGGCATCTGGAAAAGTAGATTCAGATGCCTGCAGAAGAGTGGAGGTGCAAGGCAGTATACCCCCATCACCTGCTGCAAGATCATAGCTGTATGTGCAATGTTACACAACCTTGCGGTGAAGAAGGGCACTGAGGTGGAGTTGTCTGACTACGAGGACCATGACGACGACGAAGCTGTGCCACTGATACAGCCAGCTGGGGTGTGTACGCCAAGTGATGGCAGATACAGACATGAGGAGATTACTGAGAACTATTTCTGAGTGAGTACAGATGCAAAGACAGCTAAATTGTGGTTGGGAAAAAACAAATTTTAATACTGTTGCAACACAGTTACTACACTGATGTGCAACAAAAAATGGTGTAAAGGAAAATAAAACAAAAGTCCAAGGTTCAGGTTGCCTCACCCGCCCTTGCAAGGCTATTTCTTTGCCCGCTTGCCAGACCCACTGGGGTGTCCCTCAGCCCCCTCTGAATGACCAGCAGCATCTGCGGAGCGCCTGGTGCTCCTACGTGGCTCAGACGCAGCGCTGGCCGGGCTGCTGCGGCTGCTGCTGTCCCCAGCATCACCCAGGTCCAGGGCAGGATTTGAGGCTGTGTTCGAGATGATCATGGCCTCCATAGCAGTGGTGATCCGGGCCATCCCCCTTGTGAGCTCTGCCGTATTCTGACTCAGGCTAGATTCCATGTTTGCGCTGCGCTGGCACAGTTGTGCCGTCGCCGCAGCAAGGCGGCTCATGCAGCGGTTCTGTACCCGGGCATCCCGCCTGCGCACCAGCTCCTGCTCCTCCATTCTGCTACACAACTGGGTTATGGCAGTGGTTAGCCTGCCTAACCCTGCTGCCACCTCCTTGTTTGATTCCACGAAGGCCTGAAATCCCTTTACCATTTATCCCATCTGCAGGTTGTGCTGCAGGAGCTGGCGTTGGCAGGCCATCGTGGATTTTGCCTGCTGCCTCTGTATCTTCACCATCTTTCCCTCGAGGAACAGGAATACACTGCCCTCCCGTGCTGGTGCAGCAGTGGTGGTGATGGCACGGCGCCGGGCACTGCTGCTGCCGGCCTGCTGAGTGGGCTGGGGTGCCACTGGTGGGGGTGTGGTGCTGGCCGGTCCCTGAGCCCCTGCTCCCAGGACAGGTAGTACTGGTGGCAAAGCCATGGTTGTGGCAGGAGCTGGTGTAGGTGGAATGGTGTCCCTTGTAGGGGAGTTCTCTGGGGAGAACTGCAAGGGGGGTGTGCTGGGCATTTGTGGGGAGTGCAGTGCTTCGAAGTCTATCACCAGGTCTCCCTCCATACCAAGGCCCAGGGTGTTTCCGTCCTCCTCCTCCTCCTGGGCAGCCTGGCTGGTGCTCGGCCCTGCGAGTGCAGTGTCAGATGGTGCTGCTGCCTCTGATGACAATGTTGTTCCGCCTGATGGTGCCCCTAGGTACAAAGAAGCATTTGTAAACTGAGTGCCGATGTATTACAGTCAGTACAATTAAAGCATTCCACATGTCCTTGCATCTCCTTAGACTGTGTCACACTGTTTCCTGTCTTGTGATTCTGCACTGCCATATTTTGCTAACTTCTGCTGACTACATGTACCATGATGCTTGTCTCTTGTATGTTGGTGACAGTACTGTGCTGGGGTTTGCCTATGCATTGTGTCTAATGGGGAGGTGTCTGGTAGGGTGTGTCATGATGCGCATGCTTCTTACCTGTAGCTGTAGCTCTCGCAGAGCTGTCCAGGGTCCCAATTCCACTAACACTCTCCCTCTCAATGGTGCTGGAGACCAGTTCCTCCAGCTCGGTGAGGGGTGGCGCCGGGTTCCTGCCTCCTCCAGTGACTCCAGCCTGCCTCTGGATCTCTGCCATCTTCCTTTTTGTGAGGCTGCGGATGTCGTAGAATCTCTTCTTGAGTTCATCCACGGACCTGGGGGTGACACCCACAGCATTCACCTTCTGGGCGATTTCGGCCCAGATCCTCCTCTTGGTGCTGTCTGGCACATTGAGGGACAGCTTTCCAAACAGCTGGCGGTGCACCCTCACCACCTCCTCGACCAACACCTGAAGCTCGGTGGTGCTGAACTTCGGCTTCCTCTTCTGGGAGGACTTCTGGCTCTCGCTCTGGTCTGCCATGTTCTTCACTACAGTTCACAACCTCCTACTCCCACTGCTGCTAACTGTGAGTGTTGAGCTCAGGCAGGCTCTCCAGAAACTTCTTAATTAGCTGCACCTGCCAGGGCTGCCACTCCCAGTTTGGGTGGGGGAGGGGGAGCCACCTCATTGGCTGAATCGGCTTTTGCCGAATCGGCTTTTACCGAATCGGATATTACCGAATCGGTAAAATCCGAATCGGTATTATCCGATTCGTATTTTACCGAATCGGTTTCTTCAATGCCTTCCTATGGGCTTTTTCGCCATGGGTGTGTTTTCATGGCTACGATTCTATGATTGCCGAATCGAATTTTACCGATTCGGCTATTTCCGAGTCGGTGTTAGCCGAATCAGGACTATCCGATTCGGTGTTGGCCGAATCGGTAATTTCCGATTCGTTGTTAGCCGATTCGGTAATTCCCGATTCGGTCCGTGCCGAATCGGAACGTACCGATTCTCATTACCGATGCTGACCGAATCGGTATTCATTCGCATTTTTTTTCCTACATCTCGTTTTCCGATTTCAGAATACCGATTCGGACCGCCTCGGTATTTTGAAATCGGAAAATCCCTTTTACCTACATCGGGCCCTTAGATCCTGGGATTAATAGCAATATGCCTGTAGAAAACACACTGAAGGCACCAAATCGTGCCCATGGGAAGAAAGACCCGGTAAACAGAGATAAGGAAGCTAGATTGAGCGTACTGAGCTGGAACGTGTCAGGCCTACGGTCAAAACTAGACAATATTGAATGGGTAAAATTAATAAGGGAATATGATATCCTCATGTTCCAGGAAACCTGGGCCACCTAAAATTTATATATTGAGGGATACCACTGTTTCAGTGTACCATCAGTAATACCCAGGATGGGAAGGCCATCGGGAGGTTTATTTAAGGGATTTAAGGTGACAGCAGGGGGAAGTTTTAAAATAATATCAACTCACAGCCTAAATTTTCAGGCTGTATTGTATAAAAAAGGAATCCAATTTTATTTTTTTAATTTTTACAATAATGATTTCCAGTAAGTTCCAAGTAAAAGCTTCATAAAGCTTTTTGATTTCATCTCAGAATTAGATAACCAATCTGATAAAGGAGTCCCTTTGGGAATTATAGTAGGAGGCGATTTTAATGCTAAGCTCAACGAAATAGGAATAGCAAAGGGCACAGCCTCTTTTGTACAATCCTCGCTTAGTAGATGTAAAGAATTTAAAAGGCTGACAAAATCCTATAATCTATCTAATGTTATGAACCTGGCAGCAGGTTCTGACATGATAAATTATCCAACATATAGGGGAAGGGGTGTAGCTCCACAATAGATTATATTTTTGCATGCCCTATAATTGAAAAACAGTTTTATGTTTTTCCTATATCACCTTGACGAAACACGTGTCGGCTGACGTTTGTCTTTTTTATTCTTTTATGAACATCCACACGTATAAAAATCTTCAAGAAGAATATCCGGTGTCGACTACATTTACTACCAATTACTGTATATACTGTTTGATAATCATATGTGTGCCCAGGTTCTTGTTTCTCATTGCAGAGGGAAGGGCTTTTGCTCCTCACTCTTTTAGGGGTTTTGGGTTTTCCCCTATCCTGGTAGCACCATACTTTTAATGACATCTTTCACCTAGTTATCCTTACTAGCTACCTGTCTGAGCACCACTCGCCTGCTACACCAAACCCACCACAGTAGCCATTGTTGATATTAAGCAGGCCCGGCAGCCTACACAGAGGTTTAACCCATAGATATCCATACCTGAGTACTGGCATGGATAGAGACAGAGTCGCATCGGATCTGTTTGATAATTTAGAGAAAGGAACCTCCACAGCAGGGCCCTCCACAAGTCGAAACCCTCCACACAAAGACAGCCTCAAAGAAAAATTCATCAAGCTAGAAAGACTCAGAAAAACCGAGAACTCCCGGTGGTGGGATAGCACCACCCTGAAACAGTATCGTAGACTCAACAGAGTACCGAGGGGGCTTCGCTCGCAAATCTTTCCCACCTTTGACGATCTTGATGATGATCTGCTGGGGAAGTGGGAGGAAGCACTCACGTAAACTCGAACACACTCATCCAGATCTTGATTGAAAACGCGGAACGCAATGTAACAAAACTACAAGCGGATATTGCAGAACTTGAACTAGAGATAAGGGATCTTAATCTCACAGAGGCGACAGAAAAGAATTATAAAATCTTAAACGATATACTTAATGAACACCAAACCGAAATAAAGGACAGAAAAAAGCAGACAACTAAAAACGGACGAAGCGGCCTATAAAGAAGGTTGTGTTTTTACATTTCCCCAGGAAATACAACAAACTAATCAAAAACGCCCAGAAGACTAACAGACCTGAACAAATGGAGACTTCTTCCACCTCTTCCAGCTCATCATCACTAAATACTCTACTGAGTGATGTTGAGTCTGAACCACAGAGAGTTGCCACTGGTTCTAATTTTTTACCGAAGTCCAAACCATAAGACGGGAGAACATGACGCAACAGAAACAGGGTCCACAAGAAAAAAGACCCACTGAGGGAAACGAGCAGGCACCTAAAGATGAATACAAGAAGAAATTGAGGTCGGGAGACACGAGAAAGTAGCGGAGACTGCCAAAGAAGTTCAGGTGGTCAATTTATCTTCCAAACCCTTAACTACTGATATGATATCTCTTCTTAGCAAGGGTCTGAACTTCAACTCTCAAGAAGTAGGAGACATTTCAAGAACCAAAATAGACCTATTTAAATACATTCAAGGCCTCAAACTAAGAAAACATTTTGCAGCATACCAGAGAAGGACATCGACACCATGTTATCCGGAAATACCCAAACTACTCTACAGAGCATCAAAGAGCTAAAAGCGACTCATCTACTGATGACACTCAGTGAGATGAGCGAGCATCCATACACCATTGAACAGCTTATACGTGAACTTAACATCGAAACGGACTTATCCAAGCCCAGTGGGCTGAAAATTAAATCCAAATGGACACCTACACTGCCAGGTGGCAACCCTGTGGATATTTTTTATAATCTAGTCCTTAACGATCTAGACAAACACGAAACCAAACTTGACAAATATAAACAAAGAAATCACGACAACCTGACAAGAGAGAAGTGCCTAACATTGAAAGACCTGTCCTCTGACCCGGACATTATCATTAGGGAGGCGGACAAAAGTGGTAATGTTGTCATAATGGATCTTTCAGACTAACAAAATGAGATCAATTCACAGCTTAATGACCCTTCATGTTACATACCTCTGGACAGTAACCCCACAGGTAACCTCACAAGTCTCATTAACTCGCATCTCAGAGAATGGCGCACCTTAGACCTCCTAGATGACGTCGAAGCGCTTTACCTAAGAGTGGACAAACATTTCTCACCATAGTTGTACACACTCCTGAAAATATATCAACAAGAAAAATTTCCTCCAGGAAGGCCAATTGTATCGGGCATCAGGGGACCTACAGAAAAACTATCTGAATATGCGGACCTCTTCCTGAACCCCATGGTCAGGAATCTACCTTCATACATCCAAGACTCTAAACATATTCTCAGAATCCTGAGTGACCTACAATGCCAACGTGGCATGATCCTGGCAACATTCGATGTGGTATCCCTTTATACCTCAATTAATCCAGACATGGGCCTAGAGGCCATCACCAAACACTTGGAAACAAGACCTGCCTCTCAATGGCAATACACAAATATGCGCATAGCCATGATGAACATAATTTTACAAAACAACTGCTTTATGTACAACAGAAAATGGTACAGACAAATAAAAGGGGTGGCCATGGCCTCGACGTTTTCTCGATCTTTCGCTAACCTGTACATTGGGTCACTGGAAAACACATGGATCTGGTGCAGAGAGGGTTCACCATGGACTGACTCAATAGTGTACTGAGGGATGTTACATAGACGATTGTCTGCTCCTGTGGTCAGGTTCACAAGAAGAACTCGATGATTTATGCGTCCATCTGAACTCGAACGATATGGACATGAGATTTACTTGATCACAAAGCACATCCAGGATCACTTTTCTTGATTTAGAACTCTATGTGAAGGACAACACTCTCCAAAGCAAGTTGAATCGTAAAGAAACTGCCTGTAATGCCATTCTCCGTGCAGACAGTGCACATCCAGCACACCAACTAGATGCAATTCCTTATGGCGAGTTCATAAGAGCAAGCCGTAACTGCAGCAACGATACAGACTTTCTGGAATGCATTTCTGACATGGGAGAGAGATTCTCCAAATGTGGATATAAACCGGAAATCATCAACAAAGCCATCAACGGAATCAAGAAACACAATAGATCTGACACTCTGAAACAAAAAAAACCAGAGACCATCTGGTGAACCTAAGACTAGGTTAATCATTGACTATAACGACATAAGCTCCGTCATAAAGAAAAGTATGAACAAACATTGGCACATTCTACGTGCTGACAAACAACTCTGCGACAACATCTCAAACAGACCCTTGATCACTTAGAGACGAGGGAGAACCCTAAGGAACAGACTAAGTCCTACAGTACCGCCAACTTCAAGCTCTTCCACTTGGCTCACACCCCACACCAAGGACTTTCACAAATGTGGCAATTGTGGAGTATGCAAATGGGCAATGCATGGAGTAAAGAAATTCACAGGACACAACAACAAACAACATGAGATTAAGGTGAACATCAACTGTAACACCAAATTTGTGGTGTACTTACTTAAATGCACATGTGGCAGCCAATACATGGGCAGTACCATTAGATCGGTCAAAGAAAGAATCAGCGAACATGCAAGAGCCATCTACAATCAGGATGTCAAATACCCAATGGCCTTGCACGTGGCCTCCTGCCCTTCACAAGGCTCATACAAAAGTTTTTCCTTTTTTGAAATCGACGCCGCCCAACCCAACATCAGGGGGGGGCACATGTGAGCTCAGACTCAGACGACTGGAGGCAACATGGATAATGCGCCTTCATACCGTTGAGCACGGGCAGAACAGAACTCAGACCATGAACTACATTACTTTCTTACGTAAATAGTCAACGCAATAGCACTCCAGTGTTGAGCTACTGTTACCACTTTTGATTCTGTGTATAATTTTTCTTTCCTTTTAGGAACTGAGCCTTTGTAAATATGGACAATCCCGTATGATCAAGTCCCTAACACCACACCTCTCTGCTTGACCTGATTCGTATACTTCACATACTCTCCGTATCTACTGGTTCTCCTGTTACTTTTTTGTGATGCTTATTTAATTTAACAGATTATAGTGTGCCTTATTATAATTATCCTCCATGCTACTTACCAATTGGGGCAATTGCTATTGTCGTCCGCCTAGCTGACTAACGTTGACATATTCGTTCAGCTTCTGTGTGTCTCATTTTGATTACCCATGTGGCTACTCATTTGCCATCACACTCTTCTCTTTATCCGGTCTAGTGGCTGACCTGCCCTTCCTTGAAAAGCTCACTTCCTGTTCCTGCTCACTCTCGGTTTCACTCTTACCGACGAGACGAGCACGGGATAAGTTCTGCTTTCACAGCTACGTGATCACCAACAGGATAAGTACAATGATTGACATCTCTCCCTTTTGTCTATTTTAAGAGCCACTGATGTTACCCCTTTCTTTAACTTCCCTTCTGATACACAACAGGCTCTTCCATGGTCCCGGACATACCCGCCCACCTGACCACATCTCAATCTGCATAATCACCATTATTTTACCCCCACTCCGGGTTGGAATTATCACCGGACCTTCAGTGAGTTTTTTTCGCTACCTTTGGTTCCTAATTTCCGTTTCACTTAACTTTGCTAGTGTGTGTTCCTTAGCCCCGCTTTGATGTGTTTTATCTAAGAACCCGATTCAATATTGTGACTTTATGCCCCTATACGGCTATAATCAATAATATCCCTATAATGGCATAATAATCAGAGCCATATTTCAGTAGATCGCCCCTGCAGTCCAAGACACGGCAGAAGCTACTTCGTTAGATTCCTAGAGAGCACACAGAGTTCTTTCGACACACCAAACCTCCAGCAACCTGGGAAAGCCCCGCTTGCTTTGTTTTGATTTGTAATAGAACTCCTGCAAGCACTGTAAAAATGGCCAGTTCTTAGTGACATCTTTATTGACGTCTTATGTCCAAACCTGACGTCAAACTCGGCACCTTTCAGGTATAAATATACCAACGTTGCCTTAAGCAAACACACGCTGGTGATTCTGGAGCAGAGCAGCTAATCTACTTTCCGAGAGCCCAGCAGAAGCGAGAAGCCCACGGACGCTGCCCCTCCTCTTTGATGCGCTGAGAAAGACGCTGTCTTTTCTCCTGCTGAGAAAATCCAGCTCCGTCATTTCCAGCCTACCCTTGCGGGTGACTGGAATATCGAGTCTTGAGAGGGAGATACCAGACCTCCTACATTCTATTCCCAAGGTACAGTGCTGACTAAACCCTTAGAGAGAATTTTTGAACAGATCCTTTGCAAAAAAACCTACTTAATTTATACTGCTACTTACGTACTCCTTCCCACTTATTAGGCTTAGGTCAGGTACACCGGGGTAGGCGTAGTTTAGAAGCACCAGTTGAGCACGTTCGCCTATGTATATATGTATATATATATATTATCCATTTTAAAGTGTCTTATGGCTAAGAAACCATATCAATGCTTTTACAGTATTATTTCATAATACTCCTTTTACTGTACGTACTTTACTTTACAATAAGTATTGCAATTGTGGCAATTCATTTCTCTTGCATGAGAAGGAAGACTGCTCAATAAATAATACCTTTTATTGAAAACGCCCGTCTCTCTATTCTCTGCACCCTGGTGAAATTAAATATGCACAACTGACTGAGTGAAATAGCTGTCTATTGTTTCAAACGACTCTAGAGATTGACTCTTTTCTGAGGGAGCAAAGTTGTCATGTCTATGCGGTTGTCGGAAGTTGAATCCCTTCTTGTCTGAGCCAGGGAAGCTGATCACTTCCTATTCAGTCAAGAAAGTTTCCAGTGACCTCTGGGCTAGCTGGCGCAAACCTAAATTAAGTCTAACATAGTCAGTAGAGACCTAGATGACCTCAGTCCTACGTCTACACTGCTGTTTATGTTTTTCCAATGTGCAGGGCCTATAGGGAAAATAGGAACTACACTACATGGCGCCCAACGTTTGGTAAGACGATAAAACTAACGCAAGACGTTAGAGTAACTCAGTCATGCTTTTTCACACAGACCCTTTCTCCCGTAAATACTCAAATAGACGTCTGGAGTGGGTGAAAGGTTGAAATCCGCCAGGAACTTAGTAGGAAGAGATTCCTATGTAGAGTTTTTGGTTTAGTCAACGTTGAAGGATACAGTGTTCCAAAATATTGTGCACCTAATCTTTTGTCTCCTTGAAACTTGATCTGCAACAAAAACCTTTCTGACAGTAAAATGCCAGATAGTGAAGACGAAAGGGAAGCAGCTAGATTAGCAGCCCGACTACTAGAGGAAGACACGATTCTCCAACAGAATGACCAGAATGCTATCCTCATTCTGGTCAACATAAGAAAAACTATAACTTTAAAGCTTATAGAACACGGACTGACATCACGAGGTGGTACAGTCATTTTCGTGATAGAGGCACACGAGTATCGGCAGACAGAGGTATTCTATTCATGGATAAACTTTCCAGCGGCAAACGCTACAACACACGAATTCCACTATTACACAACAGAGGAACCACCGGATGAATATACACCTTTCGAGGATATTGAAATACCACTAAATTACCAAGAGCACCTGCTCTGGTTTAAAGGCGCCCTAAAACATAATGATCACATCACCAGGCTCGGTCCACTAGGTAGACCAGATTCAACGTGGCCGGTTCTAGCCAGCTACACACCACATCCAGACATTGATAAAATGTCAAAAGTGAAGAACTCTTAGTTAAAATAAAAGAATTAACAAAGGTATATAGAGCGTTAGTTCAGTTGGCAATGCAGGATAAAACGATCCGCCAAAAATTGAAAGAAACAGATATAACAGATCAACCAATTGAGCTTGCCAGAATCATAGAAAAATGCTATGAAGAACTAGGTAGAAATAGTATGGGTGGGAAACCAGTAAAACCCCAACTACTTGAAAATCCAGAAAAAGTATTTATTAAAAATAATCTAAACACTCCTAAAAAGAGCTGGGATGGAAATAAACAATCCACTCCCAAAGAAAAAGGTTTCCAGTCCAGAGGAAGGTCTCCTTGGCGGAGAGAAAGAACTCCGAACCAAGAACACCAGTCTCCCCAAAGGGAGCCCTCTGAAAAAATATACAACCTTAGAAATAGGGATAATTTGAAAAAGCCTGTATTAAAGTAATCAAACATGCCGAGGATACTGAGGACACAGCTGAAAAACGGAGAGTGGGCACAGACAATGCTAGACAGCGCAGCAGAAATCAGCATAGCTCGCAAGATCCTGATGAATCATCTGGAGACAGTGGACACGAATGAATACATTTAAGTGGAAACTGCTGATACCAGAGTTGGCAAACCTCATAAGATATACGAAATAACATTGCTTATAGAGGGAGAGAAAACTAGGAAAATAAGGGGTCTATTTTCGGATAACCTCTCAAAAGGCTATGACATTCTGTTAGCCGAGAAAGACTGGCCACCAGAGTTTGTAAGGGAGTGCCCTCATGGCGAAGAAATGATTATGCCTGCCTTCTCAAAACACATTCCAATACATAGAAAATATATATATGCCAGAAAATGGGCAGTAGCTCAAGCCCCTGCATTATATAAAAAAATCACGTAGGGTGGGATGAGGACTCTCCCCCTCACAAAATCCAGTTAAAATGTCAACCTACTGCACAAAGGCAGTACCCGATTAAGCAAGAAGCTAAAAAACAGGTCAGGAAGATTTTAGATCAACTTGAATACCAAGGGGTGATTGAAACATGCACCTCTCAAATGAACAATCCTTTGTTTCCTGTCTCCAAACCAGACGATTCATATCGTCTAGTCTTGGACTACAGACACCTTAACTCATGTTGCAAAACATTTGCGGTACAAAATTCGCACAGTGCGGCACTAATGAATAACATAGTTCGCAAAAAATACAAAACAACATTAGACATTTCTAATGGATTCTTTTGTCAAAATATTGCACCAGAAAGCAGGTACTTGACCGCTTTCTCAATAATGGGGTCACAGAAACATTTTTGTAGACTCCCACAGGGATTCAAGAATAGCCCAGGATTATTCTCAGCCAGAGTAACAGAGTTACTACAAATGTATGATGATGAGGCATTATCTTATGTCGATGACATCTATCTCACAGACGACGACTTGGATACTCACTTGAAAAGAGTGAACACCATAATACTTCGGTTCGCAGCAGAGGGTTACAAATTCAAAAAAAAGTCACGAATTGCCCATCTAACTGTCCTATTTTTAGGATACGAATTATCAAGTGAAGGGAAAAGCCTAGCAGACAACTTCTTAGAGAAGTGCGCTGTACTCCAAGCTCCAAAAACGCTGAAGAACTTACAATCGATTCTAGGCTTCCTGAATTTCGGAAGAACTTACATCCTAAATTATGCAGAGAGGGTTAAACCTCTCTAAGAATTAATAAAACCTGATTTTAAACCAATAAACTGGACTCAGAAACACACAGAAATCTTGAGATCACTGCAAACAGGCATGTTAGCTAAAACAAAATTAGAAACACGTGACAATACACGCAACATTGTAATCCGAGTCATCCCAGGAAGATGCGGATTCACGTACCTGACCTCTAATGAGGGAGAAACGGTACCAATAGCTTACAAATCACACTTGTACACAAAAGCTGAAATAAAATTCAGTTCAACAGAAAAAAATTCTAACTGCGGTTCAGACTGCTGTAGCAAAAGAAAGGGCCCTAGCACAAGGTAAACGAATAATAATTGTTACACCAATACCAGCCCTAGAAGCATACCAAATGCTAAAGCTCTGCATCCGAGATGGATCCAATGGGTTAATTCTCTTGCTGCAATAGACGTAGTATATGAATTTGATCCTAATCTGAAAACACAAGAATTTTTACAATATGAATATGAATGTCCTCTGCAAACTGAAATCCTGCCTCTAGAACACTACGGATGTATAATATATACAGACGGATCAGCACAACCCGCAGTTGGGGGTAAACAAGCTTACAGTGCTGCGTGCGTGATTGTTAAAGGTCGTTGGCACAAAGGAAAATTTAGACCACTGGTCACTAAAACGCAATCTCTAGGAGATTGTACAGCTCAGCGAGCTGAACTACTAGCATTTAAGATGGCGCTTGAAAATACCGATCGCGAATTCCCCAGACTTATAGTGTGCGTTTCATATTATTGCGTTCAGTCTTATAATGAACACTTGCAGAATTGGGTTGAAAACGGGTTCAAAGATGCAAAAGGTGGCACAATCAAGCATAAAATGCTTTGGGAACAAGTAGTTCTTTTACAGAAAGAACTACAAAAGACTCACATGATACACACTCTGAGTCATCAACGTGATGGCGTTCATGTTGCAGGGAATTCATTGGCTAATACAGCCACAGCGGAAGCAACTCAAACGGCTTCCGTAGCCACAAAAAAGCGTTCAGAAAAATACATAGACGGGGAAACCATGCTGGTGGTAAAAACGTCTTCAAAAGGCAACTGTGCAGCACTACCCGTGAACTATCCACTCAATTATACATATGTAATTGATGCAAACTCCGTTCCTTTTGCTCGAATCCCTGGAGTGGGGGATAGGGTAATTCCAAACACGAACTGGAGAGTCTTAATATTAGCAGACGCACACATGGGTGATGGTCCAAGGCACAAACAGATGAAGGAATCTCTGACAGAATTACAATCGGAATACTGGTGGCCGGGGATGAACTTGCAACATTATAAATTTGCGAAGAGCTGTCCAGACTGCAACAGAGACCGCAGCCAACTGGAGTACTGCCATGGCCATTTCTGTAGTTAGCATAAGGCTATCTATACATAAAATCCAGCGTCCTAATAATTCATTTTAAGACTAAATTCACTTAATAATGTGGCCCCAGCGCTCGGCTGACGCCAGAACTGTTATAAAAGATTTGCGAGTCTTTATCGGCACATACGCAATTGCCATTCTTCATTCTGACCAGGGTCCTGCTTTTAGCTCTCGAGCTTAGAAGGAGGCCATGACCAGCATGGGCTTTGGGTTGCGGTACTCTTGTCCCTTCCATCCTGAGGGAAACGGGGTTGTGGAAAGAAAAAACCGAGACAAAAGCAATCTATAACGGCAAAGGTATTAGGTTCGGTGATGGATGGGTCCAGCAATTAACAAGTGTCCAACGTAGTCTTAATAATCTGCCAAGAAATTCTCTAAAAGGTTTCAGCCCGAACGAACTATTGAATGTATGTTCAGGACTTAGATAGTCATGCTTCAGTGGTAGAAGATAAGAAAAAATGCTTTGACATCAAAGATCGTTTGGCTGTTTTACAGGACTTAAATGAAACAAGAAAAGCCCTGAGCAACATAAAGTTAAAACAGCAGCCAACAACCACTGAAGACCCACCACCTGTCCCAGCAAGCCCTGTCTGGATTCCAAAGATTGGGGATCTGGTCAGAGAGAAAATAGCAGTGAAGAAGGAATTTAGGCCTTCTTATAGAAAAACAGTACCTGTCTTAGCAGTCAACGGAACAAGATCAGTTGTACTACCGCCCCTTGCTGGTAAAAAGGAGAACCGAGTTGTATCCATCGACCTGGTAAAACCACAATCATGTGGCCAATAATAAGTAGTAGGCCCAGTGGACTCCCAAGAAATAGCAGAATACCAACATTTGCTACAATCCAAGAGGTTCAAACTGAGAGACTAATCACATTTGATAAACCTGCAGTGAATAAAAAAGGACTATGCAGAAATGCCATGGAACTTGTGCCTCTTGAAACCCAAATTGAAAAAGTTTGTCAAGAAACACCAGTCTACAATGATGTAGCATCAGAATGTGCTAATGAAAGACAAATTGAAAAAACAATTCCAACAATTGACAGAACTGCATCTGGCTACTTCATCAATGTCGATAACTTTTCTGAAGATCAAAGCGAGTCTGAAGTAACACCAGCAACAAAGACTTTTAAAGACAAAGCATCAGAACTCTTCTATCAACTCAAAGTTGATAGAAGAGTCCATGGTTAGAATTTTGGCTTGTGCTAGGTGTATTTTTCCTCCTGCTTTGGCTCATCATGGTACATTGTTTGGGAAAATTAATTGAGGGAAAATACAGTACAATAGACACAGCAAGTCAGAACATCAACTTAGTTCTGAAGCCACACAAGTCATCTCACATCGAGAAAAGAGAACTATCAACAGTGAATATCACAGCCATTCCAATACCCGGCGGGGTAGTTTGGGACAAAACAGATTTCGAAATATATGGACCGGTCAAACTCTTGAAATACAACACAAGTGATGCAGAAGCATTTTATTACAAACTGTTAGATAAAACAGGGACAAAAACCATGCTGACAAATACTAAATTGATCTATTCGGAAACATCTTATGAAAAAATGATTACATTTGGTTTTGATTTCTGGAAAAATAGCATTGAAACAAAAACTATCTGGGGTACAAAAGAATGGCAGGTACAAGGCCTAGAAGCATTATTTCGAGCCTACATGATCTCAGAACAAATAATGTTCTTGAATAACACCATTCAACAAACTACCTGTTTTGGCCTAGCCAAAATCAAAGACTTAAACAAACCGTCTATTCCAAAGCCAATACCTGATAACACAACCACAGATATTGAGATAGACGCATCCAAAATTTTACATCAAAATAGAACACATCCTGATTGGAAAAGTGGTTAATCTGGCCAACAGACACAAATAAATGTCAAGATAGATTCCTGAACAAAATACAGAGGTTAAAAATGACCAGACCAGACCCTAGATACTCCCAGAGACAGCATCCAGGGATAGTAACAACATACAGTGTAGGGAAACTATGCCTTGAATGGCTACAAACATCCACACTGGCAGAAATTAAGCAACACTTGTCTTTACTTAAAGATGGTGCTGACTTGCGCGATTTCATAATGGGACCACGCAAACAGCGTCAAAAACATTTCATAGCGGACAGTATATACGCTGCTTACAACGAGGCATGGAAAGTGACTCAAATTGAGACAGCAGAGAAAATACGAGAAATTGATCGTATTCATTTGGAAAAATCACTTTCTGTTGTGGACAATGGGTTAATGACTCTGTCCTCCAGAATATATTCACTGGACAGTATTGTATCATCTGCTATAGATATAATAGATCAGGACTTGCTAATGTTACAACATGGTCAGTCCCAATTGCGTTCTATTGTACAGCTAGGCTGGACGTTGCAAAACCTCTGTTCAGGCTATGTGCCTTGGCGTTTAATCAACACAACGTCATTGTTCTCTATCTTTAACCTTACTGATAAACAAATCAGTTGGGCACAGAAAGGAGCAGACTATACGATTCTGAGCATTGAAAAACTTGAGAGATTACCATTGACAATGTCAGAAAGACCTGTCATTGAATGGATAATACACGGAATTATCACAATTCCAATAACAACTTTCCAATTTAAAAAATGCCAAGAGTATATACCAGCAGGCCAGTATGAAAGGTTGGGTAAAGGGTACATTAAGTCATCTTGGAAATTACCTTATACACACACATGTTATAGTGACAAAAACCAGAATGTATTTCTTAGTGGTAATAATTGTAAACAATCACTAAGTGGTATACTTCTGTGCCAAGGTATTAATGTACATGGGGCCTGTGAGGGGACTTCAAATAACCTTTCATGCCACCAGCACGGCACGCCTGCAACACAGATAGAGCCATTCTTTAGACAACTTTCTAACGTAAGTTACATTCTAATAACGGACCACAGCTGTTGTGGCATCGTGCCAGGAAAAGCATATCTCGTAAGCGTTAGTTCCATGGTCACTTGCTGTATGCAAGCATTGTATCCGAACGGCCCTGGCGACTCAGAGGCGACGATTTGGCCTCTGTTGAATATCTCTTCTATACGAATTGATACTTTAAGCAGAATGAAGTCTGTGCTTTTATAGACAACAGTTCCCATCACGTCATCAAAAGAAACGTATGATCTTCAAGTTGCAAGGACAACGGCAGAGATACATACACTTTTATCAACTAATTGCCCTGTGCATTTCGCAGAAATGCTAAGCCAAATCCTAAATATGTCAGATGCCAGTTGTATCTCGAATGTATTTAAGACAATTTTTTCGGGACTGTTAACACCCTTCGAAGCAGTCCTGGGCATCTTTCCCAATTTTGTCCATTCGGTTTTTGGTGGCCTACCACTAGTTTTGCGACTCATAGCAGGAATCTTATTTTTGACTCTTCTGCTCCGATATGGCAAGCCAAAACGCAGACATGACTCCGGCAAGGATGGAAGAAACAATCCTAGCAATACACTACCGGGACCGCATAGCTAAAGTCCTTGGATTAGCCCGGCTAAGAGATCTGAATATGACCTGGTTTCTTTCATTCAGACCTATATGGCAGAACTGCATCTTACCTGTGCTTCGATGTATGCTATGCGGAGAAGAATGCGTGTTAGACACCTGTCTTACACTACAATCAGCAGTGCCAATGGATGTCGATACTTTGCTAAGTCCAGTAACGGCTCATGCATCGTGTTGTCCCCAGCGGTTACCAATCCTGATGATGGCATTCATTGAGACTTCTGCACTACGATTAGGTGGTGGCAGTGAAGCAAGAAATGAGAGCAACATCACCCAGGTACGACCTTCTGTGAGCATTGCTGATCCCGAAATCGATGATAGCAATCATTCTCACGACTGCCCGGTTACAGCATTTTCAACCATGGTCGAACTTTCGCCTGAAGCTGTAGACTGTTTTTTTGCACATCTATCTGAAGTCATGTTCTCCCCTGAACCAAAAGAATAACTTTTAAGCCAACCAGCACACAGCGTTCCCATGAACTCTGAGTTTGGCCTTCAGCTTTGAAAAACAAAAGCTACTGAAAACATTTGGAACTATTTTTTCCCTGAAACGAAATTATTTTTTTCCAAAATTCCAAAATATTTACCTTTTTTTGGCATGTGTACTCTGCTTACAGTAGAACTATTCATAAAGAACAGAGCTTCTATTTTTAGCTAATCTAGAGACAATATGTTACCACAGCCTCTAGCACACTCACAAGCAATTTCATTTATATGTGATGAAATAGTCTCGACCTTCTTTTCTGTAATTAAGAGACATTTCATGTGTAATTTTCGCAAATCGTTCAACTGAATATATATGCAATTTTTGAATGATTACACTGCTTAAAAACGTACAGTACCTATAACGTTCCGTGTATTTCGCATACACCATTTCGAATGCAAAATGTATTTTGGCGTGGGTTGGAATACACATGCATCTTTCTTGCTTAGTTTTTAGTAATTGATGGACATAAAACCGTGGAGTGGGTGATGTGTTTTATCTAGGAACCCGATTCAATATTGTGACTTTATGCCCCTATACGGCTATAATCAATAATTCCAATGCGCAGGGCCTATAGGGAAAATAGGAACTACACTAAAATTAATCTTCCCAGTTCTTACTTCTATCGTGTATTACCCCCTCCTTCTCCCCTTAGATACCTGCACCACGCCTACAAGGTAAATTTTATTGTTCCTGTTCCTTGTGATCTTGTCCGGTCGTTGCATTACTATGGCTAACCACCACCCTATTCTTTTGTAGCCCGTTCTTTTCCCTTATCTCTGTTTTCTTTTCTTCACTAAATTTCATGTTAGCACTATTAGCCCTCCTTTTCGCATTTTTTCCTTGCACGCGACTATGCTTCATACTTTAGGCTATTTTCACCCTATTTTCTCACAGCGGAAATATTTGCCAATTCAATATTGTTAAACCAATTGTGTACAATCTGTTTACTTAGTCACGATCTTAGGTAATTGTTCGCATGTTTCTTGTTACTTTTGTTTGCATATTTTCCTATGTAATAATTTGTTTAAACACGTGCATGCAGATTTCCTTCGTTTCGCAGCCTTTCAATGTCCATTAGTTTGCTCCTAGTTAGAATTGGTTTACCACTGCTGCGAATTCTAAATGTACTATGAGCTAGTTATTTTCACGTGTTAGTGATTCGAGTTTCATTTTTTACTCGATCGTTAATTGTAAATTTGTGTCTGCTTCTAGTCGCATAAATAATATTCTCCTTCTTCTTACTACTACTCTTACTTTTACACTCATATTGTATTCATCACATGTTTATTTTGTTCTTTTCATGTAAGTTGTGCCCTTTTTACCCGCTCCTTAGATTCCTTGAGAGACCTTTTCCAAAACGTTCTCCAAGTATATTCCGCTTAATTGTTCTGGCATTTCCCATTCCTTGAGAATTACTACGCTGTAGGACTTCCAAGTGAATTTCGCAGTCTCACCTTATTAACGTATGTTGTGTTTACTCACTTGGATCTCACATCCGTCACTTTCTTGCAGTTTTTTCTGTTATTATGTATTTAGGGTTTCACGCTGTGCTGGTGTTCTCACAGTTGCGCATCTTGATTTGTTGATAACCCACTCAGATGTTGTGTGCACAAAGGTAATACAACATATTTATGTTTTTCCTATATCACCTTTTTCCCAGCCCTGAAGAGTCACAGGCACTGTCCTGTTGACGAAACACGTGTCGGCTGGGGTTTGTCCTTTTTTTTTTCTTTTATGAACATCCACACGTATAAAAATCTTCAAGAAGAATATCCGGTGTCGACTACATTTACTACCAATTACTGTATATACTGTTGATAATCATATGTGTGCCCAGGTTCTTGTTTTTCGTTGCAGAGGGAAGGACCTTTGCTCCTTAATCTTTTGGGGGTTTTGGGTTTTCCCCTATCATGGCAGCACCAAACTCTTAATGACATATTTCACCTAGTTATTCTTACTAGCTCCCTGTCTGAGTGCCACTCGCCTGCAACACCAACCCCACCACAGTAGCCATAGACCTCCAAGATTGACCACCACAGCTCTTAGATCCTGCGATTAATAGCAATATGCCTGTAGAAAACACTCTTAAGGCACCAAATCGTGCCCATGGGAAGAAAGACCCAGTAAACAGAGATAAGGGAGCTAGATTGAGCGTACTGAGCTGGAACGTGGCAGGCCTACGGTCAAAACTTGACAATATTGAATGGGTAAAATTAATAAGGGAATATGATATCCTCATGTTCCAGTAAACCTGGCCCACCGAAGATTTATATATTGAGGGATACCACTGTTTCAGTGTATCATCAGTAATTCCCAGGATGGGAAGGCCATCGGGAGGTTTATTTATGTGATTTAAAGTGACAGCAGGGGGGTGTTTTGAAATAATTCCAACTCACAGCCTAAATTTTCAGGCTGTATTGTATAAAAGAGGAATCCAATTTTATTTGTTAACTTTTTACAATAATGATTTCCAGTCAGTTCCAAATAAAAGCTTCATAAAGCTTTTTGATTTCATCTCAGAATTAGATAACCAATCTGATAAGGGAGTCCCTTTGAGAATTCTAGTAGGAGGCGATTTTAATGCTAAGATCAACAAAATAGGAATAGCAAAGGGCACAGCCTCTTTTGTACAATCCTTGCTTAGTAGAGGTGAATAACTTAAAAGGCTGTCAAAATCCTATAATCTATCTAATGTTAGTAACCTGGCAGCAGGTTCTGACATGATAAATTATCCAACATATAGGGGAAGGGGGTGTAGCTCCACAATAGATTATATTGTTGCATACACTATAATTGAAAAACAGTTGGCCACTGTTTTTTTTTTTCAAAATTATTTTTTTATTGTGATGAGATTAAGTTACTCAGTACAGTGGCCCTCTCGAGGGAACAAGTAGCCAAATGTCCATATCCATGCAGGAAAGTACACAGACATTCAGCCCACATCCCGGGGGCTGGGCGGCACATGAAGAACCTTCCTCAAACCACTGCTGCATGGGAGCATCTCTAGCCAACCATATCTCAAATCAATGCGGGGATGATCATCACTTTTTCTGTCCCCCCCCCAAACTTTGTTTCTCAAAGAAAATATAAATACTGTATCCCGTGTCAGCACGCAACCATGAACTTACAAAAACTAGCAGCAACACTTCTACCTCGTCCCCTTCCACCTCAGAGCCCAACGATCCCTCCCCTAATAGGAGTCACATGAGTTCAGAGCTATCGGCACCTCTTGTAAAGAACTTGGATCATTCCAATCCTCTCCCCGTTTCCCTCCCCCAAACACATTGGCCAGCCCAACACTTATTCCCTGCCCTCACAACCCCCGTCTAGTCCATGGTGTTGTCGCCATTTTGCCCAGACTCTGCGGAATTTCTTGGGGCACCCCCTTGCTTTGCACACCACCCTTTCAGCTGCCATATATAGGTCTAACCCTCTCCTCCATTCCTCTATGTCCGGCGGAGCCAGTGCCCCCCAATAATTAGCAATGTCTCTTTTCGCAACCACTAGCGCCAGAACCAAGAAGGTGAGGAGTGGGCTCGGGAGATCCACATCATTTGTCATTCCCAACAGCGCCAACTTCGGCTCTTGTTGCAGTGGGATCCCTAAAACCTCTCTTCATTCCACAAATATGCTTGACCAATAGGTTTGTATTGTGGCGCAGGCCCAGAGAGTGTGATAGAAGTCCCCCTCCTGCTGTAGGCACCTAAAGCAGCGAGAGTCTTCCACTTTGCCCATACGGTGGAGAAGTTTTCTGTCATAATATGTTCTATGTAGCACATTGAATTGGATCAGGCGTAACCTAGACTTAATCGCCACCTCCCTGGGATGCATCAGGACTATCTCCCAATCTAAGTCCTCCATCTCCCCACCTCAGTCTCCCATATGCCCCTAAGTTTCGCTAAATTCCCCAGCATGTTGTTTGTGAGAGTTTTGTAGGTGAGTGATACCGCCTGTCCCACCATCCGTTCCTGGAGAAGTCGCCCCTCTAATGGTGCGTACTCCGGGATATCTGTTAGCAGAATCCCCTGGGCCCTCCATGCACTACGGAACTGCAAATACTTAAACATCTGTGACCCATGGAGATCGAAGTAACTCCGCAGAGGCCCAAAGGACTTCAGTTCCCCCTTGGCTAACACGTCTCCGATTGTGGAAATGCCTATATCATCCCACCTATTGGATCCGCGTAATTTATGGAGCTCCGCCAGCCAGGGACAATGCCACAGCGGTGTTTGTCTTGTGGGCTTCTTTTCCCACCCCGTGCGCCTTGTGGCCCCGATCCATGCCTTGGGTGTAAGGACCGTCGCCGGGAGGAGCGATGCCTGCCCCGGGCCTCCGTACAGATAGGACAGTATGTTCCTGGGTGACATTTTCCCCCTTTCCAGGGCATAGGTCGGGTGCTCCGCCGAGGCGTGAATCCAGGCATTGATCGGCGTCAGATGTTCCGCCCAGTAATATGCCTCTAAATTAGTCAGCGAAATGCCTCCACTGTATTGATGCCTCTGAAGTGTGGTTAGGGCTACCCGGGGTTGTTTTCCCAGCCACAAAAAGGCCCGTAAATCAGAGTGGATTCGGGCGAACACCGCCTTGGGCAACAGATAGTATTCATTTTGTAGAGCATACAAAAATTTTGGTAGGACAATCATCTTGTACATGGCAGCCCTGCCAAGGAGCGTAAGTGGAAGCTGCCTCCAACAAGCCATGTCCGCCACCGCGTTCACTATTACGCGCTCTAGATTTCTCTGGAACGATGAGGCTGCATCTAATGTAATGTATATCCCGAGGTACTGGAAACCGTCGGTGGTGGTCAGTAGTTGCTCTGGAAGCCGTCCCCATCTGGCTTACCCCCCCCAGATCGTAGAGGATAGATTTATGCCAGTTTATGGTGTGTCCAGCCGCCCACTGTATCGTGATAATTCCCGGAACAGCTCCGGGACAGTGGTCTCCGGTCTTGTTATGTAGAGGAGGACACCATCCGCGTATAGCGAAATCTTTTCCTGCGTCTGCTCCCCTCCCGGCCTCGTAAAGCCAGAGATGTCCTTGTTCTGTCAGATCCTGGCTGCCAGTACCTCGATGGTAAGCGTAAAGAGGAGCGGGGACAGGGGGCACCCCTGACGGGTACCCCTCTGGATCTGAAATTCCCTGGACAGTCTACCGTTCACCCGCACCCTCGCCCCAGGATTAGTATAGAGGAGTTGAACCCACTTTTGGAAGTTCTGGCCAAAGCCAAACCTCTTTAGTACCGCCTCAAGAAACGGCCAGTGTACCGCGTCAAACGCTTTTTCAGCGTCGAGGGAGAGGAACCAGTGGGGTTCCTCCCGCCCCTTCACCTCCTGTAGCCAGTTGTGTGCCCTCCTGAGATTTAGTTTGGTTGCCCTGTCTGGGAGGAAGCCTGATTGATCCAAATGTATAAGGTCTGGGACGGCCCTCCTCAGGCGGTTGGCCAGGATGGTCGCTAGGACCTTCACTTCCGTGTTAAGGAGGGGGATAGGGCGGTAGTACGCACAGTCCTCACGAGGCTTGCCCTCTTTGTGGATCGGCACTATCGTGGCCAGGAAGAGGTCCAGGGGGAGTTCCCCTTCCTGCAACGCGTCGCCGAAAAGACCTTTAATGTGATCCGTCGTGTGCTTAAAAAATTCCGCGGGGAAGCCATTAGGCCCCGGGGTCTTACCCGGTTTCAATTTTGCAATGGCCTCAGATACGTCATCCATCGAGATGTCCGCCTCCAGGCCCAAGAGATGTTCTGGAGACAGCACCGGTAGGTCCATGTGGGACATGTATTCCAGCGCCTCTTCGCACGTCCCCCGGCTCGTGCTGTATAGAAGTTTTCATAATACGCGGCAAAGACATTACTGATCTCCTCGTCCGTGCAGACTAGCTCACCCTCAGGGTTTCTAATACTATCTACCCACCTCGCCGCCCTCTCCTTCTTGCTAAGCCATGCCAGCAGTTTGCCGGACTTGTCCCCCACGTCGTACAGTCGGTGGAGGGTGGCCAGGGACTGTGTCTTTGCCTCATTGGTCACCAGCTCTCTATATCTCCTCTGGGTGTCTAACAGTTGTCCACGGGTCTCCTTATGTTTGTTGTTATGGTGTTCCCTCTCCAAGTCTAGAATAATTTGTTCCACTGCCGCCACCTCGGCCAGGTCCCTGCGTCTCTCTTCCCCTAGCCTGCTCTGTATCCTATCTCTCAGGACCGGTTTTAGGGCTTCCCAGAAGGTGACACCGGAGTCCACCGTGCCCTCATTCTCGGCCACGTACACCCTAATGTCCACTCGCACGCCCCGGACTATCGCCGTGTTCTGCAGATCCCAGGCCGCGAGGCGCCAGGAGGTGGCCCTGCCTCCTCGGTCTCGTCCCACTCCGACCAGCAAAGGCGAGTGGTCAGACACCCCCCTCGCCCTATACTCTGCCGTATCAAGCGCTCCCAAGTATTGCCTGGACATAAAAATGTAGTCTGGCCTAGAGAATACCCTGTGTGCCCCGGAGTAATAAGAGTAGGCCCTTTGGGTGGGATATATTCGCCGCCATATATCAATCAATCCTAAATTATGCATGTGGCGTGATAGCACTGTCTGACCCCTCCCCTGTCTATCCCCCCATATCAGTCCAGCTCCGCCTCCATGACATCATTGAAGTCCCCGCCTACCACTTGGATGGTTCAGAAAAGGGGGTGGTGATGAACAGAGTGTCTGAATTAAGCAGACCACTCTTACCCAGTCCAAAGATCAGGGCTTTATCCATCACCATTATTTATCTCACTGCACCATCCCAGCTCAGAACCTGGCTATATGCAAATCAGTCTGTCCCTGGCCCAGTGCATCATGGGAACAGGACAGACTAAACTACCAAGCCAATTCTTCACCAGAAAGGAGACAAGCTACCGGGGACCGGTTTCTGGCATTTCAGCCGTCTTCGGCCCGGCTTGCTTGAATCCTGATGGTGCAGTGAGAAAGGGACTCATGTCTGAGTATACCCTGCCACACCTATAGTGGCCAAAAACGATTCAGAAAAGGGGGTGGTGATGAACAGAGTGTCTGAATTAAGCAGACCACTCTTACCCAGTCCAAAGATCAGGGCTTGATCCATCACCGTTATTTATCTCACTGCACCATCCCAGCTCAGAACCTGGCTATATGCAAATCAGTCTGTCCCTGGCCCAGTGCATCATGGGAACAGGGCAGACTAAACTACCAAGCCAATTCTTCACCAGAAAGGAGACAAGCTACCGGGGACCGGTTTCTGGCATTTCAGCCTTCTTCGGCCCGGCTTGCTTGAATCCTGATGGTGCAGTGAGAAAGGGACTCATGTCTGAGTATACCCTGCCACACCTATAGTGGCCAAAAACGATTCAGAAAAGGGGGTGGTGATGAACAGAGTGTCTGAATTAAGCAGACCACTCTTACCCAGTCCAAAGATCAGGGCTTGATCCATCACCGTTATTTATCTCACTGCACCATCCCAGCTCAGAACCTGGCTATATGCAAATCAGTCTGTCCCTGGCCCAGTGCATCATGGGAACAGGGAAGACTAAACTACCAAGCCAATTCTTCACCAGAAAGGAGACAAGCTACCGGGGACCGGTTTCTGGCATTTCAGACGTCTTCGGCCCGGCTTGCTTGAATCCTGATGGTGCAGTGAGAAAGGGACTCATGTCTGAGTATACCCTGCCACACCTATAGTGGCCAAAAACGATTCAGAAAAGGGGGTGGTGATGAACAGAGTGTCTGAATTAAGCAGACCACTCTTACCCAGTCGAAAGATCAGGGCTTGATCCATCACCGTTATTTATCTCACTGCACCATCCCAGCTCAGAACCTGGCTATATGCAAATCAGTCTGTCCCTGGCCCAGTGCATCACGGGAACAGGGCAGACTAAACTACCAAACCAATTCTTCACCAGAAAGGAGACAAGCTACCGGGGACCGGTTTCTGGCATTTCAGCCATCTTTGGTGATGGATCAAGCCCTGATCTGTTGACTGGGTAGGAGTGTCTTGCATTATTCAGATACTCTGTCCATCACCATCCCCTTTTTGAATCGTTTTGGCCACCACAAGTGTGGAAGGGTATGCTCAGATGTGAGTCCCTTGCTCACTGCACCATCAGGATTCAAGCAAGCTGGGCCGAAGACGGCTGTAATGCCAGAAACCGGTCCCCAGAAGCTTGTTTCCTTTCTGGTAAAGAATTGGCTCTGTAGTTTGGTCTGTCCTGTTCCCATGATGCACTGGGCCAGGGACAGACTAATTTGCATATAGCCAGGTACTGAGCTGGGATGGTGCAGTGAGCTAAAAAACGGTGATGGATCAAGCCCTGATCTGTTGACTGGGTAGGAGGGTCTTGCTTTATGCAGATACTCTGTCCATCACCACCCCCTTTTTGAATCGTTTTGGCCACCACAAGTGTGGAAGGGTATGCTCAGATGTGAGTCCCTTGCTCACTGCACCATCAGGGTTCAAGCAAGCTGGGCCGAAGACGGCTGTAATGCCAGTAACCGGTCCCCAGAAGCTTGTTTCCTTTCTGGTAAAGAATTGGCTTGTTAGTTTGGTCTGTCCTGTTCCCATGATGCACTGGGCCAGGGACAGACTAATTTGCATGTAGCCAGGTTCTGAGCTGGGATGGTGCAGTGAGCTAAAAAACGGTGATGGATCAAGCCCTGATCTGTTGACTGGGTAGGAGTGTCCTGCTTTATTCAGATACTCTGTCCATCACCACCCCCTTTTTGAATCGTTTTGGCCACCACAAGTGTGGAAGGGTATGCTCAGATGTGAGTCCCTTGCTCACTGCACCATCAGGATTCAAGCAAGCTGGGCCGAAGACGGCTGTAATGCCAGGAACCGGTCCCCGGAAGCCTGTTTCCTTTCTGGTAAAGAATTGGCTCGGTAGTTTGGTCTGTCCTGTTCCCATGATGCACTGGGCCAGGGACAGACTAATTTGCATGTAGCCAGGTTCTGAGCTGGGATGGTGCAGTGAGCTAAAAAACGGTGATGGATCAAGCCCTGATCTGTTGACTGGGTAGGAGTGTCTTGCATTATTCAGATACTCTGTCCATCACCACCCCCTTTTTGAATCGTTTTGGCCACCACAAGTGTGGAAGGGTATTCTCAGATGTGAGTCCCTTGCTCACTGCACCATCAGGATTCAAGCAAGCTGGGCCGAAGACGGCTGTAATGCCAGAAACCGGTCCCCGGAAGCTTGTTTCCTTTCTGGTAAAGAATTGGCTCCGTAGTTTGGTCTGTCCTGTTCCCATGATGCACTGGGCCAGGGACAGACTAATTTACATGTAGCCAGGTTCTGAGCTGGGATGGTGCAGTGAGCCCTGATCTGTTGACTGGGTAGGAGTATTCTGCTTTATTCAGATACTCTGTCCATCACCACCCCCTTTTTGAATCGTTTTTACCACTTGGATGGTATCAGCTGTGTCTAACAGAAGGTTGGCGAGGGCTGTCATTGTACGTGCCTGCAGTTTGGGTGGGGCGTACACCGAAATTATCGTGTAGACACCTCTCTTCCACGTCCCCTGAACCCCCATGTAGGTTCCCAGCGGATCCACCCAGGTGCGTGTAACATTGAAAGGTGATGCCTTTTTTATTATGACTGCCACCCCTCTAGAGTCTGATGTATATCCCGCATGGGCCAACACTCTATAGCGGCCCCTGGCTATGAACGCACAATGACTGCCTTTTAAATGTGTTTCCTGGAGGAGGCTTATGTCTGGGTCCGCCCTTTTGATATAAGCGTTCACAATCCCTCTCTTTACCTTGGCACCCAGGCCATTGACATTCCACGTCAGGATGCTAACTCCTCTGTCACCCATTCGCAGTGAAGCATGCGTGTGAGCCATAGTGTCTAAAGTATTCGTATGTATGCACTTTCCTCTGCATATGTGTATGCCCCATGCTCCGCCTGACTCACTGTGTCCTCTTCAGGAGGCTGCCATGTCTACACAGAATCAGTCTCTGGTGTGTCCTTGTGGTGTGTGGGTTCAAAGTGTGCTGCTGCGTCTTCCCAACTGTTACCCCCCTCCCCCACCGAACCCTCCCATTCCCCAACTTGAGAGAGTTCGAAAAACCTAGTGGGGAAAAGGAGCATGTATGTGATGTTCAAGGTCCTTAGCTTTGCCTTCACTGAGTCGAACGAGCAGCGCTGTTTTGAAACTTCCTGGCTGTAGTCCGGGAATATCATTATAGTCGCATTCTCCGAACGGATCTCCCCCATTTTTCTGGCCTCTCTCAAGATCAGGTCTCTATCCGCAAAGTTCAAGAAGCGCGCTATGACCGGCCTCAGTCTCGCCCCTTCCGGAGGTTTAGCCAGGAGGGCCCTGTGTGCTCTTTCAATGATGAAACAAGGGGAGAACTGTGCTGTCGGGAAGGTGGTCTTCAACCAGGCGTGGAGGAATGAGGACATGCTCGTCCCCTCAATTCCCTCTCTAAATCCCACGAAACGAAGGTTGTTGCATCTCGATCTATTTTCAGCATCGTCTACCTTCCACTGCAGTTGGCGGTGTGATGCCTGCAACTCCGCCATATCTTTCTTCAAGGCGGATATCGAGTCGTCATTTTCGCTGATCCTCGTTTCGGTCGCCGTCACCCTATCGGACAATTTCCGAAAGTCTTGCCGCAGCAGTGTTACCTCGGAGCCCACTTCCCCAATCTTAACCTCCAGTGCCGCCCGAGACTCCTGTATGTTCGTCTGGGGGCCTGGATAGCCTCCATCAACAAGGCCGTGTCTGTCCACACCCTGGATGCCGCAGACTGAGGCTCCGCCGTGTGTCTTGGCGCCGCAAAGTTGTCCATGGGCCCTTGTTTCGTGGTTTTAGGGATCGCGTCTCTCTTCCCCATGGCTGTCCACTCCTCAGGGGAGGACCCCCATATTAGACTGTATGCCTCAGACTTCTGGCGCGCTGTTCTTATGGCAGGGCCGAGCTGGGGGTCCCCCTCTCCTAGTGGTGCCGGTGTACCGTGAGTTTTGTACACCCCCAGCCTCCTGTGTCGACTTCCCCCCCCTGGCAGTTATCGAGGCCCCCTCTTTATGTACCTGTCACCTCCACAGCCCTCTGGGCCCGCTCTTGGGTTTCCCTGCAGGGGACAGGTGGTCACGGAGCGAGAGCGACCCCTTGGCACTCTGCACCCAGCCGAAGAGGGGTTCAGCGCCGCAAAATACCAAGGGCGCCCTCACCAGTCTCTGCTTCTGGCCCTCCGGGTCTCTCCCCAAACAGCCGGTGTATAGGGGGTTCGAGTGATCAGCCCTCCAGAGGGAGGTGGGGGGGCGAGCTCAGGTCCCTCACCGCTGGACCCCACCCTTCACCGGCCTCCAGGTGCCCCCGAGGCTTTCGGCTCCTTCAGGTGCCTTTCTAGCACCGCCGCCATGTTGGTGAAGGCGTCAGGATCCTCTCCAAGGGGCCCCCTGCTACACCAATGACTCTAGGCCTCTCACGGGACAGCGTCCCTTCGGGGATCGCGCCGGAGCTCTCTCGCTCTCCGACCCCTCAGTCTGCTGATCGCACGGCAGGTGGCATGATTATGACGGCCCTCGGTTCCCTCTTACCGGCACAAGTTTGCGCCAGCCGCCATCTTGGTAAAGGCGGCCGGTCTCTGGTATGTCGCTTTTCTTTTCTCCGGGCTCCGGGCTCCCAACACCGCGGACAGGCTCCTTTACGATGTCACTCCAGGCGGCGGGTTTTGGCACTGCTGGGTCCCGGGCGGGCTTCTAGGAGCTCCGACGACTGCCGGACGCTGCAGCCACCATCTTGGCCGCACAGGGTCACGCCAGGTCGGCGATCTGGTCCGTTATTTCTACGTGCCCCGGCGCAGTTTCTTCAGTGGAAGCACCCTAGCCAGCTCCCGGGACGTTGCGGCTCCCGCTGGTAAGTTTTGTGCCCCGGGGGGGATAGTTTTAAGGCGGATCTGGGTGCAGCTCAACAGGAGCTCCGGCAATGGACTTCCTAACCGACCATGTTGCTGGGCACGCCCCCCACAGTTGGCCACTGTTGAAGTCGTACCTTCCGACTTCGGGGATCATAACCCTATCAAAATAATATTACATACAACCCGTCGGCCCATTTTTCAGACCGAATGTGCGGCGGGCAATTTATCGGTCTCGACTGATAATTTAAGATTACACTGGAAGGGGGCTGATATTTTAGACATTTTTAGGACATTGGTAAAGAGTAATATACCACTTATTGATTCCTGCCTTTCTCTCGAAACCCCATCATTGCAGATAATTGGGGACTTTGGGAAGATCTGCGGGATGGTCAAAACTATTTTATCTAAACCTCTTAAAAAGGTGGCATCTATCGCCAGATGGTTCAACCAGGATTGTTCAGAGGCAAACAGGAACCTACGTAGGGCGCTAACTACTACTCCAAGATGTCCCATGACAGTTAAACAGGCAAGAGAGAAATATAAGGTGGATACCAAAAACAGGAAGAATAAAGTTTTGACTGAACGTTGGGTTAAATTGTCTGATGCAGCCAACCAAAAAAATGGTAATATCTTTTGGGTAGCAGTGAGAGAAGTACGCTCTATGGGTCAGTCACTGATGCCAATTAGCTGCAATATAGCTAGTGACGCTTGGGTGGAACACTATTTACTCTGCCCCATCTCCAAGCAACTCAATTTCTATTCCAGGCAATCCAACTCCTATAGAGATCAGCATTTAATCAAAGTCTAGGCAATAAAGCGCCAGGCCCTGATGGGCTGCCTATAGACTTAATTAAGTGGAACCAGTTTTTTTGAGCACCCCTGCTTCTGAATATTTTTAACAACTTGACGTTGGAAAAGATACCTGACACATGGGCCACAAGTATAATAGTCCTGATTTTTAAGAAGGGAGACAGATCCCTTCCGTGCAATTACAGCCCCATCTCCCTAATAGATAACACCCTCAAAATTTTAGGTAGAGTCCTCTATAATAATATCATAGACTGGACAAAAGCTAATAATATTTTAGACACCTGTCAGCTGGGTTTTAGGGGAAAGGTAGGAACCAAGGAACAATGCCTAAACCTGAACCTAATTATTGGTAAATATGCTTTCATGGATTTGTCGACAGCCTTTGACCTAGTTAATAGGTCAAAGATGTGGGCAATCCTCTTGGCGGGGGGCCTGGACGAAACTTTGGTGAATTTTCTGGCATTTTTGTACAGAGACCTTAAAGCCCAAGTAAGACTTGGGGTGGGTGGTGAGGTCTCGGGTTTCATTGATATTGGCAGGGGGGTCAGACAAGGATGCGTGCCCCCTGCTTTTTATCATATATAAAAATGGCCTGAATGAATCTTTGAAACTGGCCACCCAAGATGTCCCATATATTAAAAAAAGAGCCCATCCCTGTGCTGCTTTATTCAGATGATGCAGTTCTTATAGGCCGTACAGCTAATTCACTGCACCTCCTTGTCCAAAATTGTAATAATTACATGAAAAATTTAGACCTGGGGTAAATTAAAAAAAATCATTTTTAATGAGCAGCGGCCCGGGCAAGCACATTTTACGCCCGATTACCATTGATGGCCATAAGATGACCTCTGTAAAATCTTTTGTTTACTTGGGACTGGCCTTTGCTGCAAACAGCTTCTGGAGTGAGCATATAGCTCACGCCAGGAGCAACTTCTCCAAGGCCACCAATTCGATTTTAAGTATACCTCGCCCTAAGACTACAGGTGCACTTTTAGCCACACATAAAATCTACAAACTTCAGTGAACCCCAGTGGTCTCATACGGTGCTGAGATCTAGGGAACGGCCAACTGCTTATCTATACAGCAGGAAGAGAATAGGTTCTGCAGGAAACTATTGAATGTCCCAAACACAATGGTGTTCACAGGTGTGCTGTGAACACCATTGTGTTTGATTTCTTCCAGCAGAAGACTAAAGAAGAAACGAGGAAAAAGAAGTGAATAAAGCACAGAATCTTGTTCTTTCAAATACACTGCTGGTACCTCTGTTTGAATTAAGATTTATACGTATATTCTTTATATTGTGATCTTGACATTTGGAATCATCTGAAAATGACGTGACATATCTGTTTAGCCTTGAAAAAGCCCTGGCGTTATTCGCCACACAGGGTGAAACACATGTCGGCTGTTCTTTTTCCTCGTACAATAAAGTTAAGAAAATCTACAATGAGAATGGATTTTTTTTTTAAAGTCGAATGAACGAAATATGGAAAGATCGATTTGGTCATCAAAAATAAAAGAGACAAAAAAGGATTTACCCGCATTATATTAGAGATACTAGGAACGTATGCTCACACTTAAACCTCAAAATCCCCCTTTTGAAGCTTCTATGGTCCAGAGCTTTGAGCAGAGATCCTCTGATGATTCAATGCCTCAGAAAGAATAGATATCAACCTGGAATCCCTGGACCTTTCATCCCGGTTGCAACACATAACAGCAGAGCACACTGGAAGGCTTAGGCAAGAAAATACCCACTTTCTAAAAGTGGTATTTTCAAACACAGATGTTAAAACCAACTTCACTAAAAGATGTATTTTATCATTCTGATTTCAGGCATAATAAACTCGAATTTCTACCATGTTCCCTGAGTCAGATAGGACTATAAGATGTAATAGCCAGATTGCCCATTCTTGCCTATGGAGAACAGGTAGCCTTGCAGTAGTGAAAAACAAAATGGAGGGTAATTCGCTACCAGGACATGCTACACATATCAAGCCATGTGCCTGAATGAATTATTTAGTAGGTGCGTGACTGACTGTATAAGTGAGTGATTGAAGATGTCTTACTGAATGCATGAGTCAGTGACTAAACTGTGTGAAAGTCTGTATTAGTCTCTCAGTTGGTGTGTAAGCGGCTGCATGGGTTGGTGAGTAGCTACATGAGTGTCTATATGGGTTATTGATTTGTTGTCTGAGGTTCTGTATGGGTGCCTGAGTGTCTTTGTGGGTGGGTGGGAGGGTGTGTGACTCTGTGCATAGATGTCTGAGTGGTTGATTCACTGGTTGTATGGATTCAAAAGTGCATCTGGGAAGGGCTGTATGGGTGAGTTAGTGTGTGTATGGGTGTGTTTGTGAGTGAATTAATGTCTCAGTGGTATATGTGTGAGTAACTACATATGTTTTAAGGCAGTATATGTGAGTGTTGGAATATATAAATGACTATACGTGACAGTAAGTAATTTGAAGAGTGGGTGTAAAAATAAGTGTCTGCTTGTATCAGTTATTGTATGAGACAGTAAGTATGTGTTAGTATCTGAATAAATAAGTGATGTGGTGTGTGCATAAATAACAGAGTTGGTGTGTATAACTGTATACATGAGTAAATTGGTATGTGATTGATTCTGTGCATGACTGACTAGGTGTGTGAGTAACTCTATGGATGAGTGGCGGAGTATTACTGTATGTATAGGTGTATGAGTGCATATTATAGTACTGAATTGATGAGTAACTGCATGTATAAGAAGTGACTGGATGTGTGCATAGACCTAGGAAATAGTGTATGGTATGTAGTATCTGGCATTGTTGTGTGTATGGTTTCAAAAATAGTAGTCTGTATTTTAGAGTGCGTGTATCAAAGTTTATGTTAGGGCATCAGTATATGCATCAGATTTTCACGTGGATGATGTAATCAGTGATGTCATTTGAGATGTCATCAGTGATGTCACTGACCATGTCATGAGAGATGTAATATGAGACATCATCACCAGTGCATTGCGGGCGCGAGAGTTATAGTAAGCTCAACTAACTATAACAGGCACATTTCTATGGTTTTATATGAGTCAAATGTTCAACTAACTATAACGTCTCTGAAACCTATGGTTTTTTTAAAGTAAATTTCGAAGGTTTCTTAAATGCTAATTCCTAACTATAACGTCGGTAAAACCTATAGTTTTTTCAGTGAATTTCAAAGGTTTTTTAAGTGTTAATTTCATATTTTAATGTTTATAAAACCTATATTTTTTCTATTTTAAAAAAAAATATTTTGGAACTCTATTATGCTTCTTTTTTAACTTTAAAATGATGTCATGTTTTATATCTTCCCCCCAAAAAATGTATCTGTTAGAAATGGGGGTCTCTAGTTGGCAGTGGTTGGCCACAGTCCAAGTAGGGACCCTTCTTCCTAAGTCAGGGTAAGGGGGCTACACCCTTTGATAAACCCTGCTCAACCCTGTGGTAACATAGCATGAGCAGCTAGGCTTATCTCAGAGGCAGTGTGTAAAGCATTTATGATCATACACAGTAACACAGTGAAGGACACTACAAAGGGACACCACACAAGTAGTTATAAAAAATAAGTATCTTTATATATAGACTTAACACAAGACCAATAACGGTAAAAAGGCACAATGCTGAAAAGGGGGGTTACTCTTGAAAAGCTGGAAAAAGAGTTCAAAGGGTTCAAATAGGGGTTCAGTTCAAAGCAGGTGTCTCTGTGACCCTTTTACTTACAAAGTACCTGGATTTCGTAGCAAAACAAGCAAAATTGTCGCAAACGAGCTGTAGCGATGATTTTCCCCACACTAGGCCGGCTATGCGTTGAATCCTTGCCGCAAGGGAGGATGATGAGCCGGTCTGCGGGTGCGTGTGGGACAAAGCGACAGACTTCTTCACGCTAGGCCAGCGATGCTTTGAATCCTTGCCGCAAGGGAGGATGATGCGCTGCTCCAGTTGCGTGTGCGATCTTGTTGAGGTGAAAGAAAAAGGTGCTCCACGAGGGAGCGACGATCCGGGTGCAATGCGGAAAATGGCGGACACACAGCGTCAGCTGTGCGATATCGTGATGCGATGATCTCGATGCGGTGATCCGGGGTTAGCGAGCCTTCGACAAGCCCGCAAACGTACGATGCAATGGTCTCGGGGGTTAGCAAGCACTTTGTGGCCCGCAAGCGTGCAATGCGATGATCTTTGGTTTGCGAGCGCTCGGCGGCAGGAGCGCAATGATTTTTCTTACGCTCTTCAGCTGCGGCGGCTCGCAAACGGGCATTAGTGATGATTTCAGCACTCTCTTCTCTGTAGTAGAACTTTTGGCCCTGGAACTCATAGGGGTCTCACCTGCAGACACGTTTCCACAAACCCGTTGGATACAAAATGCGCATCATTAACGAGTTTAGCAATGTGGTGCATCAGATTCGTGTGGTAATGGAGCTTGGCACGCTACCGGTATGGGAGTGCATTTTTCTCAACAACAAAAAAAGAGATACTTTTAGACCTGGCACCATTGGCGTGGGTCTCCCTTCCATTTTTCGCTATCGGCTTTTCTCTTTTTGCTGGTATTAGATGCTCTGGGCGCTGTGCCACTGCCATTCAGTGCCACAGCGCAAACCATCCCTGTGTAAATATGACTGTGAATTAATTTACCTCCAGACGTTTCCACCATTAAATTATTTCTCCCTTTTCAGACACTGAATTGATTGAGCCAAAATGGGCGGAGCAGTTGCTCACACTGTGATGATGCCCTCAGCATTCTGACACCTTCCATCGTGGTATCAAGACACCGTCCCCGACCGGAGACCTGCTCTCCCACCCTACAAAGGTACCCCGGACTCAGAGCTTGCACCAACACGTCGTTGGAATCACTGATGGTGGCAGCTGAGCAGTAAAGCCTCGGTGCGCAGGACCTACAATTGAGCACAGTGCAGGGGAATGTGCTGGGGTGCAGCACTCTGTGGGCACAGGTGCAGGCAAGCGATGGTCCCGTAGCTAATAATGTAATCTCTGGCCTCATTCATATGTTTCATTTTAAGGACTTGCTGGACCACACTCTTTCTCGCGGACCCCAGCGTCCTAGACAAACGGGCGACGGGAGGTAAACACTGAGGGCTGGGTGCAGTAGGCCGACGCTCTGTCTCCTCCTCCCTCTGTTCTTTTGACTCTCCCTCCCCTTCTCCCTTCCACCCATTCCCTCTCCCTCCATTCTCACTATCTTCCTTTCATTTGGACTACCTTTCTTTTCCTCTTCCACATGCCACACATACTTATGTTTCATTATTGTCTTGCAGGAGGAGTTCCACCCACGTATTTCATGTTATACTGTTGTTTTTTCTAATAAACTTGTGTTTTAATTTATTTGTGTTGTTTTAATAAAGGTTTTTATTTTCCAATAAATAAGTGAGTGCATAGGTCTTCTTTTTCTGACAACACTTGTCTGTAGTTTATTGTGAAAATCGTCTGTTTATAGAGGGTTATGAGGGAAAACATTTGTAATTTTGTGGTGCACCTACCAAATATAAACCAACAGCAGACTATTACACAAATGAAATCTGTGTAATTCTACAACTGCAAGAGTTCTAGGAGAGTATCACTTTATAACACCATGAGTATTGCCTGTGTGATTACAGAACCAATAAGGTACTGCCTAGGACCACCGAGGCTTCAGGGACTGCCGAGGTCCACCCTGCATATTTAAGTAAAGCCCCAGAGGGTGGCGATCCCCGGACTTCAGTTGGCCTCGAAGCCCCCCGAACAATTAGTAAACAATACCCGGGAAGATGGCGATCCCAAAGGCTGCAAAATGTCTATGTGCCCCCCGCGCCTAATTTACATGCGACATTAAGATCCCAAGTCCTACAGAGACCCCGCAATATAATAATAGGATTGGCCACGGAACAATACCCACCCAGGGCCTCACTTAAATGAACGGGTGAGACCCGCTTCTTTTGTTTTTCCCCTACTTTTACCATCCGGATCTGCTCTATTAAAGCGATACAAGGTTTTCCTCCTCTCGCTTCAACCAATCAAACAAGGATTTGCTATCACAGGGTGGAAGCCATGCACCCGCCCTCTAATAGCAAACATAAATGTCCCTGCGATGCAGGACCCGAAACATTGTATGAGCTGCGCCTGGGAGGTTGCACTCCCTAGGACCATGATTCATTGGTTAGTATAAACACATACTAACACTACTTACGCACGTGTAGTACAGCAACCAGAGTGTAGTGAAGAGGCAGAGGAAGCTCAAAATCTAAAAATATAAATCCTACCAGAGGTCGGACAACATAGTTCAATGAGCTGACGACCCTGGGATGAGTAGAAATAGCTACACAAAGAAAACGGGTCTTTAGCACAATGCAAGTAACTTTGAAATATTGGTGAGTGCTGCCTTCTTTTTACCTTCTCCCACTCCACTCACTTTAAACACACACCAACAGGAGCGGACGACAAGGCAGCCGTCTTCTCCAGCACTGTGTTCAAACTGTGTACAAACTCCCCAAGGTTTCCCTCATGACAGCCCTACATTCTAACATTACATACTTACATTCTAGTAGAATTACATGCTAACATTCTACTATGACTTACATTGGAAGGCTACACAGAGCACATGACTTTACAACAATGAGCTGATGGTTTCATCCAGGAGTCTTGAGACCGGTAGGGGTGAGTAGTTCGCTTCCCACTCTCTGTATTATATAAACACAAACTAATACTACTTCCACAGGTATACTACAGTGCCCAGAGCGCATCACGTTACAGCAATGAGCTCACGATTTAGGCTCACGGTTTAATCCCTGAGTCTTCCAACCAGGAGAAGAAAGTAGTTGGCTACCCACTTCCTATATATTATAAAAGCATAAGCATATTAACACTACTTACACAGTAATACTACAGCGGCTAGTATCCTACAGCACCCACAGCCCATCACTTTCCAGCAATCAGCTTGGTTTCATCCCCGAGTCTTCACACCGGTAAGCATGAGTACTTCGCTTCCGGTATAGTATAAACACACGGTAGCGGTCAATAGTTCGCTTCCCACTCCCTGTATGGTATAAACGCCTGCTAACACTACTTGCACACGTATACTACAGCACCCAGAGCCCATCCCTTTACAGCAATCACCTTGGTTTGAGCCCCAAGTCTTCACACCGGTAGGCGTGAGTACTTCGCTTCCCGCTTCCGGTATAGTATAAACGCACGATACCGGTCAGTAGTTCACTTCCCACTCCCTGTATGGTATAAACGCCTACTAACACTACTTCCACACGTATGCTACAAAGACCAGACCACATCACGTTACAGCAATGAGTTCACGGTTTAGGCTCTCGGTTTCATACCCGAGTGTAGCAGCATATCATCTCAGCACCATGTCCTCTGAGCAACATAGCACTTTCAGACCGGTAGGAGTGACTACTTCGCTTCGCACTCCACCACAGAGGTTACAGTGCTCCTACCCTCCTTTCCTACTTTTGTCACCCTTTTTTCCCCTGACTCGCTACAACGGAATCACAAAATGGCGGCCAACACTTCCTAGTTGCAACCGCTCGCAGCGCTCGCAACCAATAAGCAGCAAGCTTGTGCTCGTAAAGCCTCAGCCAATCAGATGGCAGAATTACCAAATATCGATATCTGTAAACTCCAATATTTTGCCAAAACTACTGAACGGATTTACACCAAATAAACAAAAGCATGCTTTCTAGACAAAGACCCTTCTCCCTGCCAAATTTGGGGCAATTCCGTTCACCCGTTCGACCGGTAGACTTGTCTAAAGTGTCATATGGCCCCCTCCTTGACGCTTCACCCCCAAACTTCCAACATAGGAGCTGATATGAACAAAGAATTAGTTTGTAAAATTTCATGACGATTCATCAAACAACGCCAAAGTTATAAGCAAAACAAAATGCTCTTCCTATGGAAGCTTGGTCCTAACTATACCTACTGGCAACCGCCTGTAGGTAATATATATATATATATATATATATATTCACTGAAAAAACCATAGGTTATAGACCATATATAGTTAGGAATTCGCTTTTTCAAAACCTTATTTTACTCACACAAAACCATTGAAATTCCATATATAGTTAGTTGCACTAACTATATATCGCGCACCCGCAATCCACTGCTGATGATGTCACATATTACATCATTCATGACATGGTCAGTGACATCACTGATGACATCACTGATGACATCACTGATGACATCTCAAATGACATCACTGATGACCTCACTGATGACATCTCATTTGACATTACTGATCACATCACTGATGATATCATTCATGTGATAATACGATGAACCTCTTCAGACTCTAATATAACCTTAGATACAATCAGTGTAAACAGACACTCACAGACTGTCACTCATCCATGGAGTTACTCACACACCTAGTCAGTCATGCAAAGAATCAATCACACCTCCATTTCCTCAACTATACAGTTATACAAACTTTACTTATTCAAACATATACTAACACATATTTACTCTCTTATACAATCCCTGATACAAGTTCACAATGATCCATACAGCCACTCACACATTCACTGGCTCTTATGCACAGTTATTTATATATGTCAACTCTCACATGTACTGTGTTTTACATATGTACTTACTTTGACATGTAGCACTGAGATATCCATTCACTCACCAATACACTCATGCACACAGTCAACCGCCCATACAGCTGTTTCCGCATGCACTTTTGAAACCATACATCTAGTGAATAAACTGCTCACACATCTATGCACAGAGTCATACACCTCCCAGCCACCCACACACACACTCAGTCTCCCATACAAATACTTGGGCAACCAATCAATAACCCATATAGTTACTCATATAGCTACTTATCAACACATGCAACAGTTTACAGAACAACAGACATAATGATGCACAAATTAAGACAGTTTAGTCACTAACCCATGCACTCAGTGAGACACATTTAATCACTCACTCACAGAGTCAGTCATGCACCTACTAAATCCTTCATCCAGACACTTATACATCCACTCATTCTTCAATATGTAAGACATATTTTAACTTTACAGAAACATACAGTCACTGGATGTTGTCATCAGTGATGTCATTTGAGATGTCATCAGTGATGTCATCAGTGATGTCACTGACCATGTCATGAATGATGTAATATGTGACATCATCAGCAGTGGATTGCGGGTGCGCGATATATAGTTAGTGCAACTAACTATATATGGAATTTCAATGGTTTTGTGTGAGTAAAATAAGGTTTTGTAAATGCGAATTCCTAACTATATATGGTCTATAACCTATTTTTTTTCAGTGAATTTTCAAGGTTTTGTAAATGCTAATTCCTAACTATATATGGTCTATAACCTATGGTTTTTTCAGTGAATTTTCAAGGTTTTGTAAATGCTAATTCCTAACTATATATGGTCTATAGCCTATGGTTTTTTCAGTGAATATATATATATACATACATATATAAACATATATCATCTGTATATCTATATAAATACAAACATAAATGCATGCATACATATACTTATATGCATACAGATGCATGTTATTTACATGAAAGTTGAAAAAACACTAATAAAAGCAAAGCTAAAAAGCCACCTCATTACAAACAGAATGGCTTTAACTTAAACGAGGGCGAGATCTATTGCATTTTCAATGCTTGTTTACTTTGGTTCCATCAAGAAGGCATTCAGATGTGTCACACATTTGCCATAAATTCTGAATGTTAGCACTCTAGTTGCACATTAGATCACTGTAGTAAAGCTACTGCTCACCAGGGACGTCTGCTGCTGGTATTCAAAGTGCATGTTTCAGTCTGCATGTCAGAATTTTTTTAATGAAATAGAAGAGGATTTGAGAAGTCACTCAAAATGATCCCTAATTTTTCTTTCTGAAGCACTAATCATACTTTCTATGGCAAAATTAACCCCCTCATGTTGTTCCTTTTTAAATTGAGTGTTTTCAGACTTACCACTTCATTCCAATCAAGATGGCTTCTGGTGTGCCATACTTTTGTCATAAGTAAGACTGTTAGCGCTCTAGTTGTTCTTTAGAACACTCTGGGACATTCTGTCATTGGGCTATACTTGGGGTACATCTGGGTGATATTTGGGCTACATTTAGGCTCTTTTGTCTCTGGTTGCCATCTTGGGAGACTGTATGTCAGAATTTTTTAATGAAATTGAAGAGGGTTTGAGAAGTCACTCAAAATGTGCCCTAATTTTTCTTTCTGCAGCACTAATCATAATTCATATGGCAAAATATACCCCCTCATTTTGTTCCTTTTTAAATTAAATGTTTTAAGAGTTACCACTTTATTCCAATCAAGATGGCTTCAGGTGTGCCATACCTTTGTAATAAGTAGGACTGTTTGCGCTCTAGTTGTTCTTTAGAACACTCTGGGACATTCTGTCATTGGGCTATACTTGGGCTACATCTGGGTGGTATTTGGGCTACATTTGGGCTCTTTTGTCTCTGGTGGCCATTTTGGGAGACTGCATGTCAGAATTTTTTAATGAAATAGAAGAGGATTTGAAAAGTCACTCAAAATGTGCCCTAATTTTTCTTTCTGCAGCACTAATAATACCTTCTATTGCATAATATACCCCCTCATTTTGTTCCTTTTTAAATTAAATGTTTTAAGAGTTACCACTTTATTCCCATCACGATGGCTCCAGGTGTGCTATACCTTTGTAATAAGTGGGACTGTTAGCGCTCTAGTTGTTCTTTAGAACACTCTGGGACATTCTGTCATTGGGCTATACTTGGGCTACATCTGGGTGATATTTGGGCTACATTTGGGCTCTTTTGTCTCTGGTGGCCATTTTGGGAGACTGCATGTCAGAATGTTTTAATGAAATAGAAAAGGATTTGAGAAGTCACTCAAAATGTGCCCTAATTTTTCATTCTGCAGCACTAATCATACTTTCTATGGCAAAATATACCCCCTCATGTTGTTTCTTTTTAAATTAAATGTTTTAAGAGTTACCACTTTATTCCAATCAAGATAGCTTCAGGTGTGCCATACCTTTGTAATAAGTAGGACTGTTAGCGCTCTAGTTGTTCTTTAGAACACTCTGGGACATTCTGTCATTGGGCTATACTTGGGCTACATCTGGGTGATATTTGGGCTACATTTGGGCTCTTTTGTCTCTGGTGGCCATTTTGGGAGACTGCATGTCAGAATATTTTAATGAAATAGAAAAGGATTTGAGAAGTCACTCAAAATGTGCCCTAATTTTTCATTCTGCAGCACTAATCATACTTTCTATGGCAAAATATACCCCCTCATGTTGTTTCTTTTTAAATTAAATGTTTTAAGAGTTACCACTTTATTCCAATCAAGATGGCTTCAGGTGTGCCATACCTTTTTAATAAGTAGGACTGTTAGCGCTCTAGTTGTTCTTTAGAACACTCTGGGACATTCTGTCATTGGGCTATACTTGGGCTACATCTGGGTGATATTTGGGCTACGTTTGGGCTCTTTTGTCTCTGGTGGCCATTTTGGGAGACTGCATGTCAGAATGTTTTAATGAAATAGAAAAGGATTTGAGAAGTCACCCAAAATGTGCCCTAATTTTTCATTCTGCAGCACTAATCATACTTTCTATGGCAAAATAGACCCCCTCATGTTGTTTCTTTTTAAATTAAATGTTTTAAGAGTTACCACTTTATTCCAATCAAGATGGCTTCAGGTGTGCCATACCTTTGTAATAAGTAGGACTGTTAGCGCTCTAGTTGTTCTTTAGAACACTCTAGGAGGCTGCAGTAGAACACAAAGGAATCAACTGACAGTCTCTGTCCTTGTTGGATGTACATGTTTTACTGAGAATGTCAGACTTCATTTTCACATGACTGAGAAAGATAATGTGAATTTACAGAAAATATGCTTTCAGTTTAGCTTATAGACCCCCTTCCAAACCACTGTGGGAAAATCATGAGATATTAGTTTTCTTTCAAACAATATTCATGATATCACAGCAGAAGGTTTTTTCACATGGTAAAATCACCTTAGAACCCACCACAATTCCTAAGACAAGTATGGTACCATCAACAAATGATTTATAATGTAACTAAAGTCCTAAAACCCTCTATTAACTACAATGCTTTTTAATGAGGTGCTATCATGTATATTGGTCCCAAGATGGCTGCCAACACTTCTTGGATGAAGTGCTGACAGCCAATCAGATCAGATGTGTGGTTAGGCTCCGCCCAGATATATATCTTTTTTTGAACCTAAATTACTCAAAATCCACTGGAGCACATATATTGAGACCTAGCAAAGGCACATCGGGCTAACAGTCCCTACAATTTTGCCAAGTTTCGTGCAAATCCATTCAGCCGTTCGAGCTAAAAGTGAGGCCAACCGCCCTATGGAAATTAACATGGGAAAAACGCGTTTTGGGACCCCCCTTTTTTCTCGGCCCCCCCTTGATGAAACCCCCCCAAATTGTCAGGGGCTGCTCAGAAACAATATGTTCCATTTTCCTGAAAATTTCAGCCAATTCCGTCCACAAACGCCAAAGTTATTAGACATAGAATTTTCAAAAATCCCATAGAGAAAAAATCCTAACTATATATACCTACTGGCGACCGCCAGTAGGTAATATATATATATATATATATATATATATATATATATATATATATATATATATATATATATATATATATATATATATATATATATATATATATATATATATATTTATACAAAACCTCCGTTCTCCTGCCACAATCACCCTTGACTTGATCGCGCTGGAAACAGACACGGACCACAATTTGGATGCTGGTTATTCTCGTTTATTCAGCTGTCGCCATAACGTTTCGGCACAAAGCCTTGATCACATAAAAGTGAGGCCAACCGCCCTATGGAAATTAACATGGGAAAAACGCGTTTTGGGACCCCCCTTTTTTCTCGGCCCCCCCTTGATGAAACCCCCCCAAATTGTCAGGGGCTGCTCAGAAACAAAATGTTCAATTTTCCTGAAAATTTCAGCCAATTCCGTCCACAAACGCCAAAGTTATTAGACATAGAATTTTCAAAAATCCCATAGAGAAAAAATCCTAACTATATATACCTACTGGCGACCGCCAGTAGGTAATATATATATATATATACATATATATATATATATATATATATATATATATATATATATATATATATATATATATATATATATATATATATATATATATATATATATATATATATATATATATATGTATATATATATATATATATATATATATATATATATTTATATATGTATATATATATATATTACCTACTGGCCGTCGCCAGTAGGTATATATAGTTAGGACCTAGTTTGCATAGGAAATATGCAACATTCTATTGGGAATACCTTTGGCGCCGGTTGATGAATCTCCGCAAATTTCTCAGAGAAGATGGCCCCCTCCTTCTCTGAAAAGTTTTGGGGGGGTTCGTCAAGTGGGGGCTGAGGAAAAAGGGTGGTCCCAAAACGTGTTTCCCCCATGTTATTTTCCATAGGACGATTAGACACGGCTACAGCCCGAACCGCTGAACGGAATTACACCAAACTTGGCAAAAAGGTAGAGTTCTGTTCGCAGATCACGCTTTTTGTTACATGGTGTAAATCCCTCCAGTAGTTGTTGAGAAAATTAGAGTGTGAGGAGTTGCATTGTATTATCACATGAATGATGTCATCAGTGATGTGATCAGTGATGTCAAATGAGATGTCATCAGTGATCTCATCAGTGATGTCATTTGAGATATCATCAGTGATGTCATCAGTGATGTCACTGACCAGGTCATGAATGATGTAATATGGGACATCATCAGCAGTGGATTCCGGGTGTGCCAAATATAGTTAGTACAACTAACTATATAGGAGCAATTTCAATGGTTTTTTTATATGTTAATTTCTAACTATATAAGGCCTGAAACCTATATATTAGACAGTGGGGACTTTCTTAAAAAACTGTATGATTTTGATTGGAATGAGGAATATGTATTTATGACCTTGGATGTCCAGTCATTATACACGAGCATTCGACACACAGACGGTTTGAAAGCCTTACAACATTACCTGAACAAAAGACCAATATCACTGTACCAACACTCTCTGATCATATTACAAATGGTGGAGTGGTGTTTAAACAACAACACGTTCTTATTTGACAAACTGCACTACAAACAGCTACAAGGTTCAGCTATGGGTACTTGCTTCTCCCCCAGTTTTGCTAATTTGCATATGGGCTGGTGGGAGGAGCAAGTACTAGCAACCTCACAGGCAACAAACATGTTGTTGAGTGTGCCGATCTTGTTGGAGCTCTGGCATGCTCCATCTAACCTGTCCCCCCTTATAGACGTGACCATTTCTGGGTCAGCTGTGTTGAAGTGAGCTGATAGATAGATAGCCCAGTCGGATTCGGATATGTTGGAGTTGATGCCTTTGTGACCTGGCTGTTGGAGGCTGTGGATGGTCTTCCAAAAACAGGAGCTGTTCTTCTGTTTGGAGTTGTGAAGAACTTTTACCCAGAGATCTTCATTTAGTTGCCTTTTCCTTTCCCAGGTCTTCTTTTTTAGCAGTGCTTTTAGCGTGTAGAGCTTCTTTTGGGTGACCTCGTTATTTGGTTCTATACGGAGCTGCTTGAGAGTCTTTTTTATTTCTCGCTTTATATTTTTTGTCTCTGCAGTTGTTACTTTGCCGTGTGTAAACCTTGGGGTGTTCCCTTTTTGAATTTTTATCTCTGTAGCGTGTTTGGCTCCTAATTCCGTTGCAAAGTCTTCCCAGGCGTCAAGTGAATTTTTGTTTGAGCTGTATGTCTGGTGTATGATTATTTTTGCACTAGTTGATAGTTTCTCAGGCTCAGTGGTCGTGCACCTTTTTGGTCTGTAGTTGGTGGTATTTTCTGTAACAATGTATCTTCTTTCAACTGCTTCGTTCACGCAAGACAGTCCTAGATTGGCTTCTAGCGGCAATGGTTACTTTGAGCACTATCTTGAACGAGTGGATTTTATCATACAGTGGAAGTGACGCAAGCATTGTTGTATTTCTATCTAGGACCCTAATTCGATATTCCCGATTCATGCCCTTATGTGGTTATAACAAATAGTATCCTTATAAAGGCATAAGAATCATATCCATATTTAGTAATAGCCCATGCAGTCCAAAACACGGCAAGGCTACTCCCATAGACTCCTAGAAAGCACAATGCGTTCTTTAAACAAACCAAGCCTCCAGCAGCCCCGGTATTCCCCCTGCTTTTGTTTTCATTTGCACAAGAACTCCTGGAGTCCAGAAAGAACTGTTAGTTCTTAGTGACGTCTTATGTCCAACCTTACGTCAAACCCGGCACTTTTCAGGTATAAATATACCAACGTTGCCTTAAGCAAACACACGGTGGTGGGGAGCAGAGCGACGTTCTACTTGCCTGGGAGCCCAGCTGTTGCTAGAGCCAAAGGAAAACGCCCCTCCCTTCGACGCACTGAGAGAGACGCTGTCTTTTTCTCCAGCCAAGGAAATCCAGCTCCGGTGTTTCCAAGTCACCCTCCCGGGTTGCTGGTAGATCGAGTCCTGAGAAGGGAGATACAAGACCTCCTTCATTCTATAACCAAGATACGAAGCTGATTAAAACCTTAGAGAGAATTCTTGATTCCGATACTTGGCAAAAACCTAACTTAACTTAAAACTGCAACTTACTTACTCCTTCCCACGTATTAGGCTTAGGTCAGGTACACCGGTGTAGGCGTATCTTAGAAGCACCAGTTGAGTTTGTTAGTCAATGTTTTTATGTATGTATATATTTTATCCATTTTAAAGTATCATATGGCTAAAAAACCATATCAATGCTTTTACAGTATTATTTCATAATACTACTTTTACTGTACGCACTTTACTTTATAATAAGTATTACAATTGTGGCAATTCATTTCTCTTGCATGAGAAAGAAGACTGCTCAATAAAATAACACCTTTTATTGAAAACGCCGGTCTCTCTATTTCTCTGCACTCTGGTGAAATTAAGCATGCACGATTGACTGAGTGAAATAACTGTCTATTGTTTTCAGACGACTCTAGAGATACACTCTTTATTCCGAGGGAGCAAAGTTGTCATGTTTATGCGGTTGTCAGAAACTAATCCCTTCTTGTCTAAAATCAGGACGGGTAACCCTTTCCTGAACATTCGAGAAAGTTTCTAGGGACCTCTGAGCTAGCTGGCAAAACTAATTAAGTCTAGCATAGCCAGTAGAGACCTAGATGACCTCAGTCCTACGTCTACACTGCTGTTTATGTTATTCCAATGCGAAGAGCCTATTGGGAATATAGGAACTACACTACAGCATGTAATCAAGGTGTGAAGAAGTGCTTGATGAGAAATATGTTGGTGCTGGAGGGGTGTCCTCTGTGAATCATCCGTTGAGTACTCTCAGGTTTAGTTGCTCAAGTTCTTTTACTAGCTGGGTTGAGGTATTAGTGTGTTTGTTTCGGGAGGGGATGGATTGGCTTGGGATTTTCCAGACTGTGTCCATTTCCTTTGTCATTTTGTCTGTTGTTTTGTCTCCAAAGAGGAGGAGGTTGAAGTCTCCTGCCACAAGTATGTTCTCCATGTCCCCATCCTCCATGAGCCTTGTCAATTCTTTGACCAGTTCCCTTGACCCAGATTACTTGTGCTTTGGGTGTATGTATATGTTTATGACATATAGCTGTTGGGTGACCTGATTATTTTTGACTTTAAATGATAGTACCTGTATTGCATTCGGTGGGGTGATGTTTACTCTTTTTGCTTCAGTTGTGCCAATAGTTGATATTGAGGTAAGTATCGCCAGGCCGCCTGAGCTGCGGGCATACTGAGAGCCTCTAGATGCCGGATGGGTCAAGGTTGTATAGCCTTGCAGAGGTATATCGTTTGGTTCCCATGTTTCCTGGAGGAGGATCAGGTCAAACAAATTTAAATAGTTTAATGTGTTGGGGTCCTCCAGTTTATCTGAGAGTCCATTGATATTCCAATTACATATTCTGATTTTGGTTTTGAGGGGGACCACAGAGTTGGAAATTAAGGCTGATGCTTTTTGAAGAGGAGGATCTTAAAGCACGCAGGTGTAATTGAAAAGAGAGACCCGACATATCCGATGGCAAGGCAAGGCTCTGAAAGTCATAATAGTGACCGTTCCCTTCTCAAATTCTTTTGTATTGACCACGTTCCTGTAAGTGAACGAGGTGGCAATAGGGTACAAAGATTACGTAGACTCGAATCGAGATACATAATTGATTTGCTCACTATTATTCCCTTTGGCCTTAATTCTGAAGAAGAATTAGCAATACATTTGGGATAAGATGGCTCTGACGCAACTGAATGTGTAAGATACTGTTGACCCTGCGTGTATATAATATGCCTATGAAACTGTGTGGATATAATAGACTGCTTTTTGGATTCGATATGAAATGATGGATAAATCTCTTTTAGTATTACTTTTTTGGCATATCCACTGCAGCTGGCCCCAATATGCTTCCAATGACAAACCGTTGAGTCTTTTATCCTGGCACACAATGGAAGGTGTCTTGTACATGGTATAAGTATAGACATAATTAATACTAATAACAGAAGGTGATGGTTTCCTAAAGGTAGATTGAATCCCCATCTACATTTTCCATTCAGCCTATGCATCCTTTAGGCTTGCCACCTTCTGGTGACACTCTTTCCCATGGATACAACAGAATTCTGGGACATCACTAGAGTATACACCACAGTCAATGAGGTCAAAGAAGAATACCCACTTATTAGTACCAATCCTATCTTTTGTTACAAATACGTTTAAAGAACTGAAACAATATTCTAAAGAGTTAGCACAAATCATATCATTACACTCATGCTTTTGTTTATGTATGGAGATGTAGAGATGTGGTGAGTGGGCAATAACAATCAATTAAGTAAAATACTTTTTGTTTATGCACCATAGGAAGAACTCTTGAAAGAAAATGTTGCTGGTATTAAAACTGAGTTGATTTCAATAAAAGATGCATACGATCAACTTCAAGAAAGTCACCGCAAGTTATCATCCACATTGCTTAAAGATGTTGATCAGGTGATACTACTGCAAGTAAAAAACTGGTTGGCTATAAAAACAAAAGTTATTGTTACTATGTTACATTAAAAAGGGACATTAGAAAACAATGTACAGTCCGCTATTTCAGTGCATATTCAATTTTTTCTTAACTTCATACATCCGGTTTCTTCAATCAGTTTTACAAAAGTGCAACAGTTTCTGATGAACGTTTAGTTACATTCGCCCGACAGAATCCCAGATTATTTTCTGCAAGCAATAGCCACTCACCTGTGCCAGGTGGTGCAGAATGACGCTGCTTGACGTCAGCTATAGGGTTGTGGCGACCATGCAAGTAGTTTTAATACTGCAAATAAGGCAACAACAGCGCTGGAGATCTCAGTTCTTGTTTTTCAAAACTCTATATCTAGAGCCAGCAAACAGGTTTCAGGGTTCTTTTTTTGCCTTTTTTACACAACCTTTATAATTGTATTTAATCTTCTAAGTCTTCAGTATTCAAACCCTGTTGAGATTGTCCCAAATAGATGTATGTTACCGACCAGCACACTCAAAGCGTCTGACTCTTTGGCCGAAAATATGATGCAGTGCCCGGTGATGTATGGTTTCTCATGCACCCCAGGGCTATTAAGAAGCAAAACTTCTGATGGTCTCTTCACAAGAAAAGTCAAAAAACCCTTCAGAGAGGACGGGTCTTGGACCAGATCACTGAATTATTCTCATAGAAATCAACAAAAAACATAAGAAAGAAAACTATTGAACACAAAAAAACACACAGGAAATACAAAGGCTAATCCACTTCATTTTATGAGCGGATGAATATTCCTTCAGAATTTCCCACAGATACGTCCCTCCGCCCCTAGGATCTCTTAGAAGCAGACTCCTCCCTTTCAGAAAGCCAAATTCCCTGTTTTCATCAAACCTTCCTCCGTCACACTTATCAGGGCAACCATGAAAAGTCAGAATTTGGCTTCGTATGACAGTTTCAATGCTGATGATTTTGGGCCCGATATTGGCTTCCCCTCCAATTCCTTTGATGTTCGGAATGAAGACTAAATTGAAGTTGGATGTAAAACATTTTGCCCTGTTATCAACCTAGGCTTCCTCTTCAGGAATAGCAAAGGGGCATATTATCAAGAACGGCGTTAAAATTATCGCCCCTTTAGCGTCAGGAAGCTGCCGCTAAAGCGGCGATTAATGCGCTTGATAATATGCCCTTGTGAATTCCCATAGAAGCCCAGGTTCTGGTGTGAACCTGGGCTTCTATGAGAATTCACAAGGGCATATTATCAAGCTCATTATCGACGCTTTAGCAGCAGTTTCCTGCAGCGCAAGCGGCAATAATTTTAACGCCGTTCTTGATAATATGGCCGAAAATGTCCAATTATATCAGATTTGATTACAAAATTGACATCATTAACATTTACGGAAAAAATAGAGGCAATTGTAAAATCAGGCACAACAAATGGAGGGTATCTTTGGGAGAGGGAATTCCTGAGATCTCACCTGCAAGGTGCAACTTTCTTTTTTGTTTTGTTTGGTATTAGACCTGATTACATTTTCAATTGACTCTCAATCAGGATTTCCAAGGACACTACATTGGATCTTCAGTAGTGTATGGTAGACAGCAAAATTTCTCAGGAAAGCAATTTCACCTTTCTCTTCCAGTGGCAACAGTCATCACAGATGGTGCCACCATAGGGTGGGGAGCCCATCTGTAGGAACTGGAGATCAGAGGCATCTGGTCATCTAAAGAACAGATCTTACATATCAGTCTGTTGGAATTGCTGGTGATACACCTAGCTCTAAAGGCCTTTCTCCCTTCCCTTTGTGGTCAATCAGTTCAGATTTACTGGACCACACCACCGCAATGTGGTATTTCAACAAGCAAGGGAGAATAGCGTTGTTTTTTCTCTGCAGAGAAGCTCTACGACTCCGGTCCTGTGCTCAGGACCATCAGATTTGCATAGCATCACATCACTTTTCCGCAATGCTCAAGGTACAAGCAGACAGTGTTAGTCAGTGTCATCTAGCAGATCACAAGTGGCGTCTCCATCAGGATGTAGTATAAGCCATCTTCCAATTTTTGGGTACTCCTCAGATAAACCTGTTTGCCACTAAAGAGAACACTCACTGCCTGACATTCTGCACCCTCCAGTGCCCATTGCAGAGAGCATTGGGGGATGCATTTCAATTGACTACATTTGGGTAACTACTTTATGCGTTACCTCTCATACCCTTAATTATTCAGATGTTGAGGAAGATTTGCCTCAATTGTGCCCAAGTAATCTTAATTGCCACAGACTGACCACACAGGGTTTGGTACAGAGACCTGATTTGTCTGTCCCTGCACTTTCAGGTCCGGCTCGACCTCCTCTCTCAAATGAAGGGGCAGGTTCTACACCCCCACCTGTTGGAGTAGAAAAATATGTTTTAGCATTGTTTTACATAAGTTAGTATTCGCAGCGCCATTTTGTGTATAGATGCCATTTTGTATCATGATCAAAATTAATTCTTTGCCATTTCTGAGAAACGGTCTTCTTTAGGTTATGTTTCTTCGGAACTGAATTTTTCTACACTAATGAATGCACTGTTCATACTAGCGCATACCTTTACTTCAGATGTAAGCCTTCTCCCACTTGTCTAGTGGTGTGTACAGGCAGTGTGACCTTGAATAGTAGATAATGCGTGCCCGGCCTCAGAATCAAAACCAACTCTCTGGAAAATTCCATGGTGGGCATGCTTTCATTGGTTTCGAAGTGGCCATAATGTATAGTTATGGTTGCAGATGCCAGTCCCTCTGCAGCAATCCTAGCGACTGGCAGACAGGGCTCCTTTCTGAGTGTACTTTGAATAAACTGTTATTGGTTTGTATTCCCTACTGTCTGATCGACTCTTCATTTGGTGCGGAAGGCTGAGAGGTGGTCGTAAGTAACCTGGGTGACCCTAATTGGGCCACTTCCTTCACAACTCCAGAGCCTACACCTTCATGCCTTGAGATTAAACTGGACAACCTGAGGTCCATTTGACTTAATCCTGATTTGGTGGATGTTATTTTATCATCCAGAAGACACTCTACCACATCTATTTATGCTAGAAGATGGGCTAGATACACTAAATGATGTAAGGATCATCTCTTGGTTTTCTCTTAAGGTCCATCTTTCCGATATTCTTAATTTTGCTCTTTTTGCATCCCAGACGGGCTTCTCAGTTGCCACAGTTAAATATTTATCAGCCCTTTTGGCTTCTATGTTCACCTGATCAACCATCCTTATTTAAATCTCACATTATTTTGAGATTTAATAAGGGTCTTTCAAACAAAATTTCGCCCACTCCTTTTATTCTGCTTCAGTGGGACCTCAATTTATGTGTTCACTGTTTGAACCCCTCCATGGTTGTCCATAATGGTTACTTATGTTTTTGACAATTTTTCTTCTTACAATTACATCTGCAATCCTTGAGCGTAAAACCTCCATACACCTCCTCCTTTTCTGACAAGTTGGTGTTGAAAATCAGGGTTGCCCTCCTGGAAAAACTGATCATTTCCTTCCACTGAGGCCAGTCCATCACTGTGAAAGTGGTAGAGGAGGCTAGATGCATCTTGGATTCAGGGGGATCAGTTTTACTGCTCCTCCTGGATCTAAGCGCTGCATTCGATACGGTGGACCACAAGATCTTAATCCAGCGACTATCTGAGCTAGGAGTGAGAAGCACGGCACTCTGTTGGCTCTCATCTTTCCTAGAAAACCGTACCTTCCAAGTCTGTGAAGGGAACGTTCGATCAGATATCCTTTCCCTCCAGTGTGGGGTCCCCCAGGGCTCTTCACTGAGCCCTACACTGTTTAATACATATATGGACCCCCTGGAGGATGTGGTCACCCCATTTGGGATAAAAGCCGTCACTTACGCTGATGACACCCAAATGATCGTATCTTTTTCACTCGAGGAAGAAAAAATCAAAAACCTCCATGACTGCCTAGAAGGTATACACGCCTGGATGTCCAACTCAAGGCTTAAGCTCAATGGCTCAAAAACCGAGCTTATGCTCCTGGGACACCAACCACCATCCCTCCCCATTGCTATGTGGCCTTCTTGCCTAGGATCCATCCCCCAGCCTAAGACTGAAATTAAAAGTCTAGGTTTCTGGCTTGAACAGAATCTCTCCATGACAACACAGGCAAAAAAAACAGCCGGCACCTGTGTTGGTCTACTCCGATCAACTAGAAAGATTCTTCCACTACTCCCTGCAACCTCTCAAAAAATGCTCATGCAGGGTCTAATACTATCAAGATTAGACTACTGCAATGCCCTTTTTTTGGCCGCCCCTGAAGCTACGCTCAATATCCTGCAGCGAACACAAAATGCCGCTGCAAGGATACTCACTGGTACCCCCTGCAGAGTTTCAGCCAAACCTGCCCTAAAGGCATTGCACTGGCTGCCGATCCGCGAAAGGGTCAAATTCAAGTCCTTATGTACCACTCACAGAGCCATGCAAAACCAAGGACCTCCAATGCTGAAATCTATGCTCTGCCCATACATACCTAACAGACCCTTACGTTCAGCGCAAGGCAACCTGGCTAAGGTCCACCGAACTAAAAGAGCTCGTACTGGTGGATGCCGTTTCTCGGTGGTCGCCGCAACCCTCTGGAACTCTCTCCCAATCCAACTCTGGTCTGAACCCAATCATATGAAATTCCGAAAGCTTCTCAAAACCCACCTCTTCCCGCAATAACCTCTCCCCTTCCCCCTCAGCCTCTATCCTCAGCCTCTATCCTCAGTTGTCTGTCTGCAATCTCAGCGCTGGGACGCTTCCGGGCAGCCATGCGCTATACAAGTCCCAAAATTCATTCATTCTTTCCATATCCTATCTTTCCCCACATCCAATTAAAGAGGAGGAAATACTCCATCGTCCTGACCTTAATAGAGCTGTCAGCTTTTATGTGGACAAAACTTGTTAGTTCAGACTGCATGACCAGATCTTTCTGGGAAACATTGAGAGGTTGAAAGTCAAGGCATTCTACAAGTGAACTCTTTGCAGGTGGATTATCCTTAGTATCAAGCTATTCCATGGCACACAAGGAACCTCCAGAAGGTATTCATGCTCATTCCACCTGAGCGAAATCTGCTACTTTAACTCTAGCTAGTGGAGGACTTGTGGCAATCATTTGTAGAGCAGCAAGGTCCCTCCTACCTTCACAAAACATTATTGCTTAGATTCTGAAATGTGGAGGGGCGGTCCCTTTGCTCGCTCTGTTTTACAGAATTGTTTGATATAGACTTACATGCACCCACCTCAGGGTGTGGCACTGCTTGATTATATTCAAAAGGTGAGGAATCTGCAGGTAGATGCATCCATCAGAAGAACAAGTTACTTACCTTAGCTAATGCTTTTTCTTGTGGATATATTTCATACCTGCAGATTCCTCACTGACTCACCCTTCTCCCTGTTTCATGTCTGAAAATACCAAACAATCCTATTCAACCAGGCATCTGTTCATATGTATCTTGAGTGCAATTAAAACTGCACCTATGCTTTTAAAGTTTCTTCCACCCGTTTGCAAGTTAAAAAGTGAATGTAAACTTATGTTGCTACCCCGATGGGTCTCCAGTGATGTCACTCTGTGCCTCATGTGGACTGTGATGGAGCGTGCGCCCCCTATGAAAAAAACTATCAAGTTTGGGTCCAAGCTGGGGCATGAGGACCTTCAAAAGGTAAGGAATCTGCAGGTAGATACTGTATTCACCAGCAAAAGTATGACAGAAGGTAAGTAACTTGTTCACTTTGAGGATTCATATACATGTCCAGAATATATGATGTATAACAATAAATGCACATTACAGCAGACTAAAACTATACTGTAATTGTCCTTCTAAACATCCATACTCTCACATGGTTTCTGTACGCATATTTTGTGCTTAATTAAGGAGATTTAGCGATATTTGTGCATCCTGCTTCAAACACCAGTGAGAGGACCATTAGCTCCTTTCCTCTATTTGTTGTAACTGTAACTAAGTATTTCTCCTATAACAATTTGTACCACTTTTTTACTAGTTTGTTAAGAGACCCTCGTTTTTATAACAGTACGTATTTTTGGACAACCACAGCAGCTCATGTAACTATTTTTTTTAACTTTCTCGTTAATCTATTTGCAGCATGACTACTCCTTTTCGGGCACATCGATGCAGCCACCATTTTGAATGCTCTACACGTATTCTAGCCAATTAGTATTGGGCTGCCAGCACACGTCTTATTCCTGTCCACTGGCGACGAGGAATGGTGTTCGGACCACATTCGTGCGTGCCCGCCTCTCGCAACGCAGATTGGCGTTAGTGGCAGGTGCAAAGTTGTGAGGCGGTGCTGGCGATCTTCCGCAGCTGCCAGCTGTGAGTGACGTCCGGAGGCTGTGGGGGTCTACAGAGCACAGTAACAGACGCGTGGCTGGAGCGGTTGAGGCGCAAGCTTTCTTTCTGGCCTATGGCGGTGCAGCCAATCAGAGGTGCGTGCGCTGCCATCTTCCTGGCTCGCATGTGCAGAGGGACTGGAGAGCCGTCGGAGCGCTCGGAGAGCACGCTGCAGTACCGGCAGGCACAGTAGGCCCAAATCGGGGCTGGGTGACGTGGTACCTGCTGACGAAGTGAGCTGCCTGGAATGGGGAGAGTAAGCAGAGCCAATACCTGCATACTGAGGTGCCCCATGACTGCCCAAGGTACCAGGAGTAATCGTTACACAGCAAAGAACTGGGGCTGAAGGTGCCTGCAGGGACAACAGTATCTGTTGGCGGCGACAGCAGCGGTGGGGGCCAGCGGTGACCAGCGAGGGGTCGCGCACACCTGTCAAGGGGCAGAAAGAAACCCAAGCCCACCATGACTACGCCGCAGGTGTCAGAGGCCCCCTAGGACGCCCTAGGATGCGGGAGCAGCAGGGGGGTAGGCCTGGACCCCGTTTGGCAGTAAAGGCTCTCCCTGAATTTAGCCAGCAGGCGGACCCGGTGATGGCGGCGCTGCGGTGGCGCAAGTGTATAGACCAGTTGGAGAATTATTTTGTAGCCACTAGGGATACAAACAATGCAGTGAAGCATTCCGCCATGCTCTTGTTGGGGGGAGATGAACTATACGACCTCTTCCAGGACCTCCCGGACAAGGGGGGCGGCAACGACTATAAAAGGGCCGTCTGAGCCCTTAACCAGGATTTTGATCCACAAGTCAATCCGCACTTTGAACATTTCAAACTCCGCCAGGCTCAACAGAGGGATGACAAGTTCATAGACATGTTCTTTGCACATCTGCGGGAGCTGGCGAGCTCCTGCGTGGGGATTGACCAGCAGCTTGAGACAAGGGTGCAACTCATAGTGGGGTGCAAATCTTTAGAACTGTGGAAGCTGATATTACGACAGCCAGGAATATAATTGGATGACATCTTGGTCCTTGGTAGGTCCCACGAGCTGGCAGATGTAAGGGCTGGCGAGATGGAGTCAGCACTAGCAAAAAGGTCTACAAATTCACATCCACTGCATCCTAGTCCCATCGAGGAGGAAAGAGTGGAGCCTATAAGGAAGAGGAGCCAATACCACTACAGGCAATGAGGAGTGCCAGAACAAGCAAGGGTGCAGGAATTGCAGACTAGAGGGGACACTGCAAAAATGGGCCAGAGCACGGCCAGATCTGTTGCGGTTCAGCCTAATTGCCCGAGGTCCCAACACAGCTCTAAGGCCATCCAGGAAGTGGAGGAACTAGACAGAAGGTGCCAGAAGTTAACAGTAACTGAGGAGGAGGACAACAACAACGTATTTGTAGTGTCGAACATTTCAGGAGTCAACGCCACAAGGAGGCCACCTCCACAATGCCAGATATGGATAGGAGACAACTGCATTCAAACACTCATCGACACAGGGGCGTCGGTAAGCATCCTAGACACGGCACAATATGATGGACTACGACCCAAACCTCGGCTGGTGCCTACCACGGCAAAAATCCTCACCTATGGGGGCAATACACCAATTCTGCTCCAAGGAGTAATTGACGTAGAGATAAGGCATTGAGGCAAATCCACACTTGCGAGGTCACCTGCGACAGGGCTGGGTCATTGCTGAGTATCCATACAGCGGAAGATCTAGAGCTCGTAATGTTTACAAGGCACATACATCAGTCACAGGCAGAGGTAGTGCTAGCGGAGTTCCCCGAGCTATTTCGAGGACTGGGATGTCTGAAGGAGTTGAGGTTCAGTAGCCCAATGACATTGCCGAGTGCCATTTAATCTTCGTCCATTGGTGGAGGCCGAACGGGAGAGCCTGGAGAAGGACAGAGTAATTGAAAAAGTATTGGGCCAACACCATGGGTTTCGCCGTTGGTCATAGCGCCAAAGCCCAAACAGCCTGGGGCAATCAGACTATGTGTGGACATGAGGCTACCCAACAAGGTGATCCGACGAGAGAGGCACATCACGCCAACTATCGATGAGATTGTGTCAGATATCAACGGTGAACAATGGTTTTCCAAGGAAGATCTGAACTCGGGATACCACCAGCTGGTGTTGGCGGAGAAGAGACGCTACATAACAACCTTCTCGACACATGTAGGTCTCCGCCAATTTAAACGTCTGAGCTTTGGTGTCTCTTCAGTGGCAGAAGTGTTTCAAGATGCAGTGTGAGAAGCATTGTCAAGACTGGTGGCCGTGATAAATGTCAGCGACAACATTCTCATCTTCTCCAAGTCGCTAGAAGAACACCATATTTGCCTAAGAGCTATCCTTAGGAGACTGGTGGAGCAGGGCCTGACACTACACAGAGCTAAATGTGACTTCTATGCCAATAAGGTTGAGGTCGTTGGATACAGATTCTCCGCGAAAGGTCTACAGGTAGATCCAGCGAAGGTGGAAGCTACCCGGGCAGCGGCTATTCCCCAGACACAGTCAAAGGTTCGAAGTTTCTTGGGGATGGCCAATTATTGTGGTAGATTTATTCCGCACCTTGAAACGCTGTCCGAGGTTGCAGGTGAGGAGTTTGACAAAGAAAGATGTGCCATGGCAATGGACTGACGAAGAAGCCAGAGCTTTCAACAACATTAAAAGTGCACTGCTACAGGGGGCCACCGTGGCATACTTCCAACCAGGGACAGCAACAGAGCTAGTAGTGGATGCCAGCCCAGTGGGTTTGGGGGCAGTGTTGCTCCAAAAGAACACAAAAGATGAGTGGGTGCCCATTGCCTATGACAGTAGAGCACTCAGGGCTGTGGAGACTCGATATGCTCAAATCGAGGGAGAGGTTTCGGCAATTCGCTGGGCATGCCAACACTTTGATATTTACCTGTGTGGACACACGTTTACAGTGGTCACTGATCATAAGCCGTTGGTATCACTGTACACAGTCACTGCCCGCAATGGCCCACCCCGAATGGAATACTGGGCTGTTCAAATCCAACGTTACTGTTTCGAGGTGGTATATCGCCCAGGAGATTATAATCCGGTGGATTACTTGTCAAGGCATCCATTGGCACTTTTCTCTGTGAACAAGGGAGAAGTGTATGAAGGAACAGAATCATTTATGCAACAAATTGTGGATGTGGCGTGTCCGCAGGCGTTGTCCCTGGGTGGGTGGATGGGTGTCTACAAGACGTCAGGTGGACCCTACATAACCATCAGTGGAAGTTGTTTCTGCAGGGGTCTGGAAGGTTGACAGATGAAGAAAGAGAGAGCTGTGAGAGCCTGTGGAGGTGCCGAAAAGAGCTAAGTGGAGAAGTGTGGCTCAATGATTAGAGCGGCAGACCCTGATGCAGAGGTCTAGCCCGGGACCATTGTTCAATTCCCCGCCTCGGCGGGTCTTGGGCTCAACAATTCCACGGACCTGATAATTCTCGCCTCGGTGCCTATTCCAATCATGGAGTCCCACTCTGCAACTCTGGGAAATAGCTTGCTTAATCTCCACAACGGCCACCACAACGCTGAGGATGCCTGGCCTCCACCTTGGGGGTGCCCAGGAGTGGACGCCTCACAGGGAAAGCCAGGATGGGTTCCACAGCGGTATTCGTACATGCGCCTTGACACCCTTGCGGGTGAGTAATGCGCTATACAAGTATCAATTTACATTTACATTTACATTTAAGTGAAGCAGGAAATGGAGTAATCCTCAGGGGCACCCGGTTGGTGATGCCGGTGAAACTCTGGAAAAGGATAGTGGACCTGGCCCACCAGGGCCATCAAGGAGTCGAAAAAACAAAGGCTCGACTTTGGTCCAAAGTATGGTTTCCGGGGGTTGACCGCATGGTGGAGGAAAAGGTGCAGGATGTCACGCTTGGTTAATCACAGGAGCCGATCAACCAGTGGCTCCTATCATCACTGTGCGGCCCAGCCAGAAGCTGTGGACTTAAGTGAGCCTGGACTTTGGAAGTTTCCCTGATGGAAGGCACACTTTCGTAATGGTGGACAGTCATTCCACATTTCCGGTGGTGGAGGTGGTAACATCTACAGCATTTGTCTGCATTCACCTGGTGCTAGACAAGATATTTGCACTCCTGGGGATGCCAGCGGTGATACGCACGGATAATTTTAGGGACAAGACTTCAATGAATATCTGAATCAACACAGTATTAAACATCGCAGAGTGAGACCCCAATGGCCTCAGACCAACAGTGATGTAGAGAGATTTATGAGGACCCTAAATAAAGCATTGAGGATTGGAGTTGACCAGGCGGAGAACCAGGAGAGTTGCCTGCATCGCTTCCTAAGGGCCTACTGGCAAACCCCATACTGTACCACCCGATGTGCTCCCAGTGACCTACTCATGTAGCGAGCCGTGCGGGATGGAATCCCCACTAGTGACCAATGGGAGGGGTGCCCAGAGGTAGCCCGCAATGCCTCGTTGTTCAAGAAAGCCAGAAAGCCAGACGAGCTGGTAACTGAGTCCAAGCTTGTTGGACGGCGTGAAGGTGAGCGCCCATCTCAGGAAGTGATTACAGGAGTCGAAGGCACGCCAGAAGAGGAGCTAAAGGAGGATCCTGTTCAACCAGTGGTGGACACCTCTGGGCAAGGAGACACGCGGACTGAATAACAGAGTGGCTGTGTTTCACTTAGCGCACACCAGCATAGTTAGGCTTTCCCCGCAGTACCCCCATTTGTAGCCCCATCAGACTCTTGCATAGCACCTGATCCCATCTGTGCTCACCACCATCACAGGAGTAAAGAAACTTTTTAGAATATTACAACTGTGGAACGCTCAGGAGGGATGTGTGTCATCTTTGATGGAGTGCATATACATCTCCACATTGGTGTCCCAGTCCTGACCAATAGGTGTGAAGATCACACCATTCCTTTCTAAAGAGGTGAACACCCTCAGTTGTCAACCAAGGAGTTTTTCCCATCGCATTGTAATATGCAGCTTCGCTAACAGGAGAGTCAAGCCCAGAAATATATTGGAAGCTCTGTATGCGGGCCTTTAAGTGGGATGAAAAAACTGGGGGGGTTCTCTCAAACGGGCGTGGTCAATGTAATTAAGGGCTTGGCTTAAAAACACATCTGTGCTTAGCATATAGTGTGCCCTCTACGGATATTTTGCTGTTTCTGTTATTGCATACAGATATATGATACAACAAGTAACATACCTACAACAAGTCAGGACTTTTGGCTTTGTCACTGGTTTTTAGTTGCAAAAGATAAATAAGCAGCAACTACGGCTTGTATAGAATATTTAAAAAGCTTCCACTTAAAGCCCTGGTGACACCATGACAATGTTGCTGCTTCTGAGTTTCAAAAAGAGAAGGGAAATCCACAGAGAAAATGACTCTCATAATGTGAGCACATGCACATTATGTGCCTGTTGTCACTGCAGTCTGGAAAAAAAACAGACCGCCTGTGCCAGGGCACAAAACAGAGCCTGATAGAAACCAGTTTCGAAGCCCTATTTAAAAAAACTGCCGGTGCTCAGACCTGGCCCACTTAAAGCCCTTATACATAAATATGGGCGATGGAAAAAGCAGAGGATCTCAGATGATGGAAGGAGTTAACTAAACGCTGCCCTGTGACATGATAGAGGAGGTTGACGACCCCTGTCCAATAACTCCCCAGGAACCCACAGGACCATAATATGAGATAGGACTACATTAGGACAGCTATACCGAAGGCAAAGTGAGGAGGCTTCCTGATAAATTTTGGAGATACGACGTGAGATATGCCATGTTTACTATATGGAATGTATTTAAAGAATGAATTACGGGACATCTTATACGGGTATGAAAGACTTTGTTGCCATACCGAGTCATGTAGTAGGCGGCCCATGTTCTCTTCCCATTTTCCTCGGAGAAAGCCCCTAGATTGGTCCCAGTGTTGCATTTGGTAAAGCCATCGGAACAGGTGGTTGCTGTCTCCGAATGTGTACTGCAGGGTTGAATTGAGATCGAAAATCGGCCCGGGCATACCAAAAAAAGTGGTCCACATTTGCATATGGCCTTTCCGTAAAACACAACTACAGCGAAGTTTTATGATAAGAAATGGGCTGGGGGCATGTTTTATTAACGTCATTTAGATAAAAAAAATGCAGAGATTAGTTCACACTGCTGACCCACACATGGATGCAAATGAGACCACTTTTGCTCAGGCCCCCTGCCCCCGCTCAATCAGCATAGATTAATGGGTCGGCCCAGCGAGAGAAACGAGTGACACCTCCGCCCATCTGTCTCCAGAAAGGCAACTACGGTACCCACTGGGCTGCTGGCTCCATTCTAACAGCACAGACAGCGCCCAGACTGCGCACAAATGCAGCCCACAGCTAGAACTCGGCTACCGGCCCTTCGGCCATTTCCCAAGGGCCCATGTTACCAATCTAACCCCTATGTACTGCACCTGTATGACCGCATTTGGGGCAGGTTCGGTATCAACAACCTGAAAAGCAGTGGTCAGCAAACGTCTACTTTGGACATAAATGAGAAATAGGGCAGGGGTAACTGAAAAATCTGCCATAAGTGTATCAAAAGACAATAATTCACTGGCAGAGTCAGCAATATTAATAATTCTCCGGTCAGCCCAAGCTTCAAGGTGGGACCGAGGGATGTGGTTATAGAGATCTACCAGTCCTATGAGGCCAGTCCTATGAGGCGATTTCAGGCACATAGAGGGTCTGTATTTATGGAGCGCTTGAGAACGTCCCAAGCAAATTAACACAGTGGAAAGTAATGGTAGGATTCTTGGAAGAGGAGCAGCCAACATAACGAAGTGGAATGGGCCAGAGGATCTCTCTCCATGGGAGGTAGGCCCATCTCCGAGAAGGAATGTTCTGCTAGCCAATGACCCGGCCATTGAATTTGAGCTCCTAAATAATATTGTTCAAAACCCGGAAGTCCCAAACCATCTGCCTCGGTTGGGAACTTGAGGGTCAATAACTCCAACCCTCTTCGACCCTTATGCCAGGGAAACTTACTAAGCATTGTGTCCAGGTTTCGAAATAAAGAGTGCAAGAGTTATAGGGGAGATTGACAAAAATACAATAGCCGGGGGATTATTTTGTATTTATTTTTTAGAGTTTTATAGAGGGCGAACCAGACCTGTGAGGGTATCAGAGCACTTTACAGTATTGACAAGTGGTAGAAAAAGTCTTAGGATGGGAGTATACAATTGGGGTAGGAACAGGTAGATGCATTATACAAGGAAGAAATAAAAGGCAGTAACATATCTCACATTCAGTTGGGATAAAAACAGGTAGATACATTATATGAGAGGGCAGCTGTCTCAATTCCCAGATGGGAATTTTTAATAAGCGCTATTCTTCCCATAACAGATAAAGGCAGAGTCGCTTAAAGGGGTGATTGTGCCTTTAAGGACCCAGGTGCTCTGCCCAACTTAAAGTTCCATAAGTCTTCCTGTAAATGATATTAATTAATTGTAAGGTATCGGAATGTTGTCAGCTACCGACGTAAGCAAGGGTCTAACTGGAGGGGGATGGAGGGACATCAGCAGTGCAAAGAGGGAAGATGCCATATTTAGACCAGTTCATGCTAAGCCCAGGGATCTCAGCAAAATCAGCTAAGTGGTGAGCAATAGCTTCAAGATCAAGCTGGGAATCCCTAACATATAAAAGTATGCCATCCACTTAAAGAAATGCAGATTGGAGGGGGGTTTTGAGGGGGATGCCCCAGTGTATCCTCTGGTGACTCAATTGGATCGCTAGAGGTTCCATTGCAATCACAAATAACAAAGGCGAGGGAGGACAGCCTGCCATTACAACTACAGGATAGTTAGATTCCTTTTTTTGGCATGTTTTCTCCATGGTATATTGTGTTTTTAGGGTGCATTTTCTAACTTTCTACAACAGTCCTTTTGCACCTGACTACCTCACTGTTTGTGCATTACTATTATATTTGCAAACAGCACTACCGGATTCATTTCTAATGCACCATGTATGAACTCCATTTGTATATTCCAAGTTATATTCCCTTTGTTACCCCACTTAGACCTTGCTGTTATATATTTCACCAGCGCATTGCCTCATATTTTACTGTGGTTCATGCATTTAATGGCTCCATAGTGTTTTGCCACCATTTACTATTTTTGGCATGTACACTTTCACTGGGTATTTTGCTTGAATAAGATGTGCTCACATACTATTTTGGCCTGAGTTTATCTTTTCCTATGGAAACTATGGAAGTAGCTTCACATAACTCTTGATGAATCAATCCCCTCTGATAAATCATATCCAAGGGGTCAAAATGCTGACACTACCTTTTTTGATAGATTATACTGTACCCCTGGATACATGGACCTCTATAACTGTCATATAATTTAAATTGGGGGTGTTCTGTTGTATGTTACAACATTTTACCTCTCCTTTTTAGGTTTCTCCTATTAAATGTATTGTATTTAATATTTTAATATAAATCTTAAAGGGGCTTACATCCCGCCGTCACTTTTCATTAGTTTGTGTGCTTCCCAATTACTTTTACTCTGTTTCTTTTTCCTGTTGTTCTTCATGTGTTTCTCTTATCAGTGTCCCATGGCTCAAGTATTGTTGCTGGAACTTCTTTTAAGTTTGTCAACACTTCTGTGGGAAGCCAAACGCTCCAATCGCAACTTACACCCACCAGACCCCCCGAGGCCAAAGCAGGGACCCAATATACGGCTCCCTTTTACTTGCAAACTGAGCAGCACACTCACCAGTTCCCCTGGATCCAAAGCAGGAACCCCCTCTAGTATTTCCTTTTGTTTGCAAACTGAGCAGTGCACTCACCAGTCCCCCCGAGGCTGAAGCAGGGAACGCACTCTAGGGCTCTCTTTTGTTTGCAAACCAAGCAACTCAGAGGCCGGCATTTGCAAAGACCCCACTCACGGCCATATCAAAGGTATTTTTAACAACTGCTTTGCGGCATTACTAAAGATGTCAGCAAGTATTCCTTGCACCATGCTCATTGTGCATATATGCACAGAACCTCTGTTGCCTGTATCAATGCCTGGTAGTATCTCTGCTAGGCGGTACCTCTGCTACCTAATAATCACCTACATTTACTCTGCTGCTCTGATCGAAGGTTGGAAATGCCTCTTCATGACCTACCTTTACTTAGCTGTATCCTCCTCTGTGTACCTCTACTGACAGCACCAGTGGTTCTTGTAACTCTGCTCCTGTCTCATTTGTAACCCTGCATTCTGTACATCCCCAGTCTATATCTATGCTTTTATGTGTCTGTACTGGGCTGTAGATTTGTTGCATTTATACCTGCTTGGATATGCAACTGCTGCCTATACATCTGCTTGCTGTATCTTTGCACATTGTAACATTACAGCAGGTGTCGCTGCTTGTTTATAGAACTGCTCTGTACCTATGCAACCAGCCCCTCTACAGTGCTTAGGTTGTACCCCTGCTTTCTCTACTCCCAAAGGCTGCACCCCTCACACCCTGTCACTTATACTTGTTTAAACGCTGCTTATGTACCTCTGTTGGATGTAGCTCTTCTAGAGCGCACCTCTTCTGCTTATACTTCCAATAACTGCACCTGTGCTTTCCCATACCTCAAGTTTGTTGTATACCTTTTCTGTGCAGTCAAGCTGAGGACTCAGATGTCTGAACATCTGCTTTTCCTTTATCTGTGCTTGCCATTTATTCTGCTTGGCTTGACAGCCCAGTTTTTCTGCAACGTGTTTGTAGCTACACTAGCGAGTGACTCTTCTTGATTGCGGCTATCCTGCTCACAGAGTAGGTGCTGTGACCAGAACATCCTAAACCTTTATTTGATTCATCCAAAACTCCACATTTCTGTTCTTTCTTTTTCACCACTCAGATTTTGGTCATTTCTTTTCTCTTTGATTTTTTACTTGCTTGCTGACCCTCCCTTTCTTTTTTCTTAAATCTTTACTTATCTTCGTGCGCCCTTCCTCAGTCCCTCTTGTGCTTTCCTTTTTTTCCCTGGAGTTTTATATAGCGCAAACTCGACCCAAAGGTATCATAGCGCTTTACATGAGCACTAGTGCGTTACAGAAGGACATGTTCATTGTTATTTTTCTTGTTATTCATCCCTTTCTCTCTCCTTGTAACATAGGGCCTTCTTCCCTATTTCTTTTGTAACATACACACACTGTATTTTACAATTTTTTCCACATGTTTATCTCTGTCCTACCTCTCTCCCCCTCTGCCAGGTCCTTCTTCCTAACAGACACTCACTTCCCACCCGTCCTCCCTCCTCACCTCTGCATTCTCTCTATTGTCCCACTTTAATCCATTATTCTCCTACAGCGTCCTCCAGGAAGTAAGGTATTATTATATTAATGCATCTATCTGTGCGCATGCACACCTTTTGCATGTCACACCTGTACCTTCTGGCATTCAGGACCCTATGTTCAAAGATTAGTTTACCATATCAGTTTTATACCTGCTCACATTATATATATATATATATATATATATATATATATATATATATATATATATATATATATATATATATATATTCACTGAAAAAACCATAGGTTATAGACCATATATAGTTAGGAATTAGCATTTACAAAACCTTATTTTACTCACACAAAACCATTGAAATTTCATATATAGTTAGTTGCACTAACTATATATCGTGCACCCGCAATCCACTGCTGATCATGTCACATATTACATCATTCATGACATGATCAGTAACATCACTGATGACATCACTGATGACATCACTGATGACATCTCAAATGACATCACTGATGACATCACTGATGACAACATCCAGTGACTGTATGTTTCTGAAAAGTCAAAATATGTCTTACATATTGAAGAATGAGTGGATGTATAAGTGTCTGGATGAAGGATTTAGTAGGTGCATGACTGACTGTATGAGTGAGTGATTAAATGTGTCTCACTGAGTGCATGGGTTAGTGACTAAACTGTCTTAATTTGTGCATCATTGTATCTGTTGTTCTGTAAACTGCTGCATGTGTTGATCAGTAGCTTTATGATTAAGTATATGGGTTATTGATTGGTTGCCCAAGTATTTGTATGGGAGACTGAGTGTGTGTGTGGGTGGCTGGGAGGCGTATGACTCTGTGCATAGATGTGTGAGCAGTTGATTCACTAGATGTATGGGTTCAAAAGTGCATGTGGAAACAGCTGTATGGGCTGTTGACTGTGTGCATGAGTGTATTGGTGAGTGAATGGATATCTCTGTGCTACATGTCAAAGTAAGTACATATGTAAAACACAGTACATGTGAGAGTTGACATATATAAATAACTGTGCATAAGAGCCAGTGAATTTGTGAGTGGCTGTATGGATCATTGTGAACTTGTATCAGGGATTGTATAAGAGAGTAAATATGTGTTAGTATATGTTTGAATAAGTAAGGTGTGTATAACTGTATAGTTGAGGAAATGGAAGTGTGATTGATTCTTTGCATGACTGACTAGGTGTGTGAGTAACTCCATGGATGAGTGACAGTCTGTGAGTGTCTATTTACTCTGAGTGTATGTAAGATTATATTAGAGTCTGAAGAGGTTCACCGTATTATCACATGAATGATGTCATCAGTGATGTGATCAGTAATGTCAAATGAGATGTCATCAGTGATGTCATCAGTGATGTCATTTGAGATGTCATCAGTGATGTCATCAGTGATGTCATCAGTGATGTTACTGATCATGTCATGAATGATGTAATATGTGACATGATCAGCAGTGGATTGCGGGCGCGCGATATATAGTTAGTGCAACTAACTATATATGACATTTCAATGGTTTTGTGTGAGTAAAATAAGGTCAATCAAATTTTTTTGCCCCACCGGACCCTTTAATAACCCCAACATCATTCCTAGGGGATCAAGAGGGGTCTACCTTGCCCCCTTTCATTAAATTCCCCCTTCGTTTTTCTCCTCCTCTTGTCTCTCGATCCTACCGAGAGACAAGATGGCGGCCGTTCCGGACTGTTTAGAATGTTGACAGACACCAGAGAGCCAATCAGCTTCGCTTCGCAAAGTTCCGTAACGCGAAAAGTACGCGAACCGGAGCGCTACCCGGGACGCTGTCATAGATATAGCTGTTTTTTAAAACGTTAATTTCTCAAAATCCACTGGAACACATATATTGAGACCCAGCAAAGGCACATCAGGCTAACAGTCCCTACAATTTTGCCAATGGAAAAATGAATGGGAAAAAAGCGTTTTGGGACACCCCTTTTTTCTCGGCCCCCCCCTTGACGAAACCCCCCAAATTTTTTTAGGGGCTGCTCAGAAACAAAATGTGCCATTTTCCTGAAAATTTCAGCCGATTCCGTCCACAAACGCCAAAGTTATTAGACATCTAATTTTCAAAAGTCCCATAGAGAAAAAATCCGAACTATATATACCTACTGGCTATCGCCAGTAGGTAATATATATATATATATATATATATATATATATATATATATATATATATATACATATATTACCTACTGGCGGTCGCCAGTAGGTAGTTATAGTTAGGATTTTTTTCAATGCAAAATCTCAAAATTCTATTTGGAATAACTTTGGCGCCGGTTGACGAATCTGCCTGAAAATGTCCTCAAATTTGCCTCGTCGAGCTCCGGTCCTTCCCTGAAAGTTTGGGGGGGATTCGTCAAGCGGGGTCCGAGATAAAAGGGGGGTCCCAAAACGCGTTTTCCCCATGTTAATTTCCATAGGGCGGTCGAACTCACTTTTAGCCCGAACAGCTGAATGGATTTACATCAAACTTGGCAAAATTGTAGGGACTGGTAGCCCGATGTGCCTTTGCTATGTCTCAAGATATGTGCTCCAGTGGATTTTGAGTAATTTAGGTTCAAAAATATATATATATATCTATGGCAGCGCCCCGGTACGTGCACCGGGGAGCGCACCGGGCGTGCTACGCGACTTGCGCACGGAAAGCTGATTGGCTCACGGGTGTCTGTAAACATTCGAAACAGTCTGGAGCGGCTGCCATCTTGTGTCTCGGTAGGATCGAGACACAAGAGGTGGCCAAAACAAAGGGGGAAATGATCATAAGGGGGCAGGGTAGACCCCCCCTGACACCCTAGGTTTGATGTGGGGGCTATAAAAGGGCCCTGCGGGGCAAAAACATTTTTTTTTTATTTGGGTGGGGGGAGCGCCAGGTACGCGCACCGGGGAGCGGACCGGGGAGCGTCCCATGGGGAAAAATGAATGGCATAGTTTTTTAAAAATGAAGCCTTTTTTTTTATAAATTGGAGGTAGTTCTGAAAAGAACTGTTTTTTTCTTCTTTTTGTTGTTTTATATTTTGTTAATGTTTTTTGAACATTTTGTACTTTTTTTGGCTTTTCAAAACAGTTTTATATTTTTTTAGTATTTTTTTAGGGGGAGAAACAAAAAAAAGGGAATTGAAACTGGCTCAACTGGAGCAAAAAAGAAAAAAAGAAAAAAATGACTCCTTTTTGGGGCACTTGTGATTGTCACCTGCAAGGACGATGAGCTTTATGCTCTTTTCACCATAGGCGATAAGCTGGCCATATGCAGTACAAGTGATTTTAAAATCAGCAAATCGTTGCTTAATACAAGGCATCATCTCTGATGTTTCTGGTCCCGATGAAGTGGGTTCGTTTCTTTGGGAGGTGGTCCTTGATGACTGGGGGAGGTTACTGGCCAGTACCCTGAGCTCTGCACGAGAATAGTTGTTAGGGTGCTTACGAATCATATGTCGAATCACGGTATTGTTATCAAAGGAATAATTTTTGTTTGGGTTGCCCCTTGAGAGTTGCTCCTTACAGATTAGGCAAGTTACCTTGGCTGCATTCACTTTTTTCTTTCCCTCTGGGAGTGAAAAAAACTCCCATACAATGTGTGACTTGGGCTTGTATGGGGTATTTTGTTCAGGCAGCCATCTTCTCCCATCCTCCTCTTCCTCTTCCTCTTCCTCCTCCTCCTCTTCTTGACCACCAATGTACTGTTGTGGTGGTCCTCTTGGTGGTGGTGGTGGTGGTGGTGCAGATGCACCAGCTGCTGCTGCTACTGAAGCCATTATATAGTTCAAAAAGGTACAGAGAGGTACAAACAGGTCTTCCTCAGTCAAAGGACAAAGTCAGAATAAGGAAAAAAGGTGGGGTCTTTCATCATTTGGAAAAAAAAAGGCCTGAACCAATGAGAAGTGTTATTTTCAGGTCACAAGACCAGGGATTTCATCCCTATGAAAGTAAAACTGTTCTGCACCAATTAAAAGTGTTATTTTCAGGTCACATGACCGACGTGCTTACGCCACGCCCCGGGTCGGGTCGCGTAAGCGCGTCGGAAGTTTACGTTGCGCGATCGTATTCGCTCGAGTGCTTCCGGGTGTGCTTACGCCGTGCGTATAACGCGGACGCGGCTACACGATACGTCACGATCATGTTTTTGTTCGCGACATTGGCGCTAACGGGACGCCTACCGGTTCGCGCACCGGGACGCTTCAAACGACTACGCTCTCCGGGGCGCTCACCGGGGCGCGCCCCGGGATCGCTCCAGGGTCAAAAATAAAAATAAAAAAAATTGTTTAAAATGCAAATAAAATATAGGATTCATTCATTTTCAAAAATATTACATTTCATAGCTATAGACATTTGCTATTAACCAAATTTTGAACTTCAAAGAAAAAAACATAGGTTTGGGGCCTTATATATAGTTAGGAATTAGCATTTAAAAAACCTATGAAATTCACTGAAAAAAACATAGGTTTTACACCAGTTATAGTTAAGAATTAGCATATAAAAAACCTATTAAATTCACTGAGTTAGTTAGCTGCAAATTTTACTGACATAAAACCATTGAAATTCCCACGTTATATTTAGTTGGACTCACTATAACTTGCGCGCCTGCAATGCACTGCTGATGATGTCACATATTACATCACTCATGACATGGTCAGTGACATCACTCATGACATCACTGATGACACCATCCTTGTGACAGAGTGACAGACCTCCTTTCAGTGTAATGTAACCCTTGAAACACATATTCAAAAATAGAAACTAACATTTTCCAAAACATGGAGATACCCATACCAGTTACAACAACCAATTCAGTAATTCCGCCATCTATATACACATCCACTCATTCACCAACAGTTCTATATAGTCAGTCATACATATACTCACTCATCATATGTAGTGATACACCTATACATCCTGTGTGAGTAACTTTTGGATGACTGTCGGTGTGACAGTCATCCAAAAGTTACTCACACATGCAAATAAACTATTAAACATCCATTTATTTGCATATACAGCTATACACACACTACCACCTTACTTCTAAGGAAACTTACACATACTTACTCTCTTAAACAATCACTTATAGAAACACATACTTATTTAAACAGGAACTCTTACAATCTCTCACTCTCACATTTACTCACTTATATACATCAATACTCACATATACTAGATTAAAACATATGTAGTTACTGATAAAGACACTAGTGAGACAGTCATTCACTCACTAACACACACATATACACACTCATCCACCCATACAGTCCTGCACATAAGCTGTCTTCAAAACACATACAAACAGTGTGTCAGTCATTGATGCATCTATGTGCTAAGTAATACCCCCACCAAACCATACAGACACTCATACTGATACTAAAAAAACATCTAATAACCCATATGCACACACATGTAGCTACTCACCAACCCATGCAGCCACTTATACACAAAGTGAAACACTGATACAAACATTTAAATATTTAAAAATTACCCGCTAATATTGTAGTGTAGTTCCTATTTTCCCTATAGGCCCTGCGCATTGGAATAACATAAACAGTAGTATAGACGTAGAAGTGCGGTCTTCCAGGTCTCTACTGACTATGCTAAACTTAATTGGGTTTGTTACCAACTAGCTCAGAGGTCACTGGAAACTTTCTTGACTGAATAGGAAGTGATCAGCTTCCCTGGTACAGACAAGAAGGGATTCAGTTTTCCAACAACCGCATAAACATGACAACTTTGCTCCTTAGAATAAGAGTCAATCTCTAGAGTCGTGTGAAACAATAGACAGTTATTTTACTCAGTCAGTTGTGCAGATTACTTTCACCAAGATGCAGAGAATAGAGAGATGGGCATTTTCAATAAAAGGTATTATTTATTGAACAGTCTTTCTTCTCATGCATAAGAAATGAATTGCCACAATTGCAAGACTAGTTATTATAAAAAGTGCGTACAGTAAAATGAGGATTGCGAAATAATACTGTAAAAGCATTGATATGGTTTCTTAGCCATACAATGGTTAAAATGAATAAAATATATACATTCATATATACATTTGACTAACGTACTCAACTGGTGCTTCTAACTACGCCTACCCCAGTGTACCTGACCTAAGCCTAATACTTGGGAGGGAGTAAGTAAGTAGCAGTTTTAGTTAAGTTGGTTTTGCCAAGGTTTGCTTTAAGAATTCTCTCTAAGGGTTTAGTCAACACCATACCTCTGAAATAGAATGTTGGAGGTCTTGTATCTCCTTCCAGGACTCGATATCCCAGTCACTGGCAAGAGTAGGCTGGAAACGCCGGAGCTGGATTTTCTCGGCAGGAGAAAAGACAGCGTCTCTCTCAGCGCGTCAAGGAGGAGGAGGGGCAGCGTCCGTGGGCAGCTTGCATCTGCTGGGCTCTGTAAGGGACAGCTGTTCTGCTCCTGTATTCACCACACCATCGCTATCATCGATGTCGTTGAGGCAGCGTTTGCTTAAGGCAACGTTGGTAATATTTATACCTTAAAGGTGCCTTGTTTGACGTAAGTTTTTGGACATAAGACGTCAATAAAGATGTCACTAGGAAGTGATCGTCTCTCAGTGCTCATTAGAGTTCTATTACTAATTAAAACATAGCAAGCGGGGCTTTCCCAGGTTGCTGAGTTTTATCTTGTTGAAGAACTCGGAGTGTAATCTAGGAATCTAAGATAGTGGCTTCTGCTGTGTCATCTGCTCTAATGAGCTGCAGAGGAAGAGATTCTGAAATATGGCTCTGATCATGTTAGGCCAGAGACGAGTTTCTGAAATATCGCTCTTGATCGTTTATGCCATTATAGGGGTATAAATGGATTATAGCCGTACAGGGGCATAAGGTCACAGTATTGATCGGGGTCCTAGATTAGAACGCGACACCCACTCCACAAATTTATGTCCATCAAATTACTAACAACTATAGCAATAAGATGCATGTGTAACATTACCCACCCCAAAATACATATTCGCATTTGAAATGGCGTATTTTGAAATACATGGAAATATTGGTACTGTACGTCTTTAAGCATAGAAATCATTCAAAATTATAGCATATGTAATTAGTGAACGATTTTGCGAAAAAATTTCACGTGAAATATCTCTTTATACAGAAAAGAAGGGTGAGATAATTTCATCACATAGAAATGCAATTGCTGTAACATGTGCTAGAGGTTATTATGTCTCTAGAAGTACCTAAAAATAGAAGTTCTGTTCTTTATGAATAGGTCTACTTTAAGCAAAGAATTTTTGTGCCAGAAAAAAAGTAAATATTTTGAAAAAATGTTCAATTAAAAAAAATATTTCGTGGTGAACGGGGGAATAGAGTTTCACGCTTTTCAGTAGTTTTTGTTGATCAAAACTGAAGGCCGAATTCAGAGTTCATGGGAACGCTGTGTGTCAGAATGCTTTTCAAAATTATTGTTTCTGTTCAGGGGAGAACATCATATCAGACAGGCTCTCAAAAAATTGGTCTACAAAATCAGGTGACAGTTTGACCAAGTTCGATAGTGCTGTCACTTGGCAGGTGTGAGAATGATTGCTATCATCAAAGTCTGGATCAGCAATGCTCACAGAAGGTCGTACCTGGGTGATGTTGCTTTTATTTCTTGCTCCACTGTCACCACCTAGTCGTAGCACAGGAGTCTCGACGAATGCCGTCATCAGGATTGGCAGCCGCTGGGGACAACACAATGCGTGAGCCGTTATAGGACTTAGCAAAGTATCGATATCCATTGGTACTGCTGATGGGAGTGGAAGACAGATGTCCAACACGCATTCATCTCCGCATAGCATACATCGAAGCACAGGTAAAATGCAGGTCTGCCATATTGGTCTGAATGAAAGAAACCAGGTCATGTTCAGATCTCTCAGCCTGGCCAATCCAAGGACTCAAGTTATTCGGTCCCGGTAGCGTATTGCTAGGATCGTTTCTTCCATCCTTGTCGGAGTCATGTCTGAGTTTTGGCTTGCCATATCGGAGCATGAGGGTCAAAAATAAAATGCCTGCTACAAGTCCCAAAATCAGGGGTATGCCGCCAAAGACTGAATGGACAAAATTAGGAATGATTCCTAGAATTGCTTTGAATGGTGTTAACAGTCCCGTAAAAATGGTCTTAAATACACCTGGGATGCCTGTGGCACTGGACATATTTAGAATTTCGCTAAGCATTTCTGTGAAATGCACGGGGCAATTTGTTGATAAAAGGTCATGAATCTCTGATGTTGTCCTTGCAACTAGGAGATCATACGTCTCTTTTGATGACGTGATGGGCACTGTTGTCTGCAAAAGCACAGACTTCATTCTGCTTAAAGTATCAATTCGTATAGAAGAGACATTCAAACGAGGCCATATGGGAGTCTCGGAGTCTCCAGGGCCGTTTGGAAACAATGCTTGCATACAGCATTTGACCATGGAAGTTACTTGAACGAGATATGCTTTCCCTGGCAAAAGGCCACAACAGCTATGATCCGTTATTAGAATGTAACTCTCGTTCGAGAGTTGCTTAAAGAAAGGCTCTATCTGCGTTGCAGGTGTGACATGTTGTTGGCATGAAAGGTTGTTTGAATTTCCTTCACAGGCTCCGTGTAAATTGATACCTTGACACAAAAGTATACCGCTTAGTGAATGTTTGCATTTTTCACGACTAAGAAATACATTTTTGTTGCTCACTATAGCATGTGTGTGTATATGGTAATTTCCATGCTGACTTAATGTACCCTTTACCCAAACGTTCATACTAGCCAGTCGGTATGTATTCAAGGCAATTTTTAAGTCGGAAAGTTGTTATCGGAATTGTGATAATCCCGTGTATTATCCATTCAATGACAGGACTTTCTGACATTGTCAAAGGTAATCTCTCAAGTTTTTCGATGCTCAGGATTGTATAGTCTGCTCCTTTCTGTGCCAAGCTGATTTGTTTATCAGTAAGGTTAAAGATGGAAAACAATGACGTTGTGTTGATTAAACGCCATGGCACATAGGCTGAACGAAGATTTTGCAGCGTCCATCCTAACTGTACAATAGAACGCAATTGCGACTGGCCATGCTGTAACATTAGCAAGTCTTTGTCTATTATATCTATGGCAGATGATACAATACTGTCCAGTGAATATACTCTGGAGGACAGAGTCATTAACCCATTGTCCACTACAGAAAGTGATTTTTCCAAATTAATACGATCAATTTCTCGTATTTTTTCAGCTGTTTCAATTTGTGTGACTTTCCAAGCCTCGTTATAAGCCGCATATACTCACTACCCCCCTTCATAAGACAAAATTCCAATCTTGCTACTTTCAGAAAATATCTGAAAACGTACCTGTTTCCCACCCAGCAACCCTAGTTAAGTCATACAATCTTCTTGTTCTTACTTATCTTCGGAACAACACAGCGCGGAGATATCTCTCCGGAGATTGAATTCCTGCGCTTTACAAGAAATTAAATAAATAAATAAATAAATATATACTGGTCGCTATGAAACATTTTTGACGCTGTTTGCGTGGTCCCAGAATGAAATCGCGCAAATCAGCGCCATCTTTAAGTTAAGATAAGTGTTGCTTAATTTCTGCCAGTATGGATGATTTTAGCCATTCAAGGCACAGCTTCCCTACACTGTATGTTGTTACTATCCCTGGATGTTGTCTCTGGGAGTATCTAGGGTCTGGTCTGGTCATTGCTAACCCCTGTGTTTTATTCAGGAATCTATCTTGACAGTTGTTTGTGTCAGTAGGCCAGATTAACCACTTTTTCCAATCAGGATGTGTTCTGTTTAGATGTAAAATTTTAGATACGTCTATTTCAATATCTGTTGTTGCATTATCAGGTATTGGCTTTGGAATAGACGGTTTGTTAAGGTCTTTAATCTTAGCTAGGCCAAGACAGGTTGTTTGGTGAATTGTGTCATTTAAGAACATTATTTGCTCTGGGATCATGCAGGCTCGAAATAATGCTTCTAGGCCTTGTACCTGCAAATCTTTTGTACCCAAGATTGTTTTTGTTTCAATATTATTTTTCCAAAAATCAAAACCAAACGCCATCATTTTTTTTATAAAATGCTTCCGAATATATCAATTTAGTATTAGTCAGCATTGTTTTCAACCCTGTTTTATCTAACAGTTTATAATAAAACGTTTCTGCATTACTGGTGTTAAACCCTGAGAAGTACTGAAATTTCTCATAGAATGTTTTAGAACTGCTTTTAGGTGGAGTAGCACAATGTTCCCATTGGTTATATTTAAAAACATTTCTAGGTTGTGCAGATTTATGTAAGTAATGATCTCCGTAATGTGAGAAGCAGTACCTCTGTTCATAACTAGACGAACCTTGTAAATAATCATGTTCTGTAAATCTTGCTGACAACACTAAATCAGACATTATATTATTAATGCTTTCAAAATCCCAATCATCAGAAAATGTACTTGGTTTTACAAAGTCACTTAAGGAAACCTTGAACTGGTGAGGATATTTCAGGATTTCAACCGGGCCATATATTTCATAGTCAGTTTTGTCCCATACTACCCCGCCGGGTATTGGAATTGCTGTGACATTTACTGTTGACAGTTCTCTTTCTTCACGTGGGATGATCTGTGTGGTTTGAGGACTAAGTTGATGTTCCGACTTTAGTGTCCATTGAACTGTATTTTCCCTCAATGAATTTTCCCAAACAAAGTACCATGATGAGCCAAAGCAGGAGGAAAAATACACCTAGACCAACCAGAACTCTAACCATGGAGAGATAAGGTAAATTTCCTTGAGTTGATAAAAGAGTTCTGTTGCTTTTTCTTTATAAGTCTTTGTTTCTGGCATCACTTCGGCGTCGTTTTGATCTTCAGAAAAGCTGTCGAAATTGATGAAGTAGCCAGAGGCAGTTATGTCAATTGTTGGGATTGTTCTCTCAATTTGTCTTTCGGTAGCACATTCTGATGCCACATCATCGTAGACTGGTGTTTCATGACGAACGTTTCAAGAGGCACGTGTTCCATGGCATTATTGCATAGTCCCTCTCTGTGCACTGCAGGTTTATCAAATGTGATTAGTCTTTCAGTTTGGACCTCTTGAATTGTTGCAAGTTTGGGTATTCTGTTGTTTCTCGGGAGTCCACTGGGCCTACTTTTGATTATAGGCCACATGCTTGTGGTTTTACCAGGTCAATTGATACAACTCTGTTCTCCTTATTACCAGCAAGGGGCGGCAGTACTACTGATCTTGTTCCGTTGATTGCCAAGACAGGTACTGCTTTTCAGTAAGAAGGCCCAAATTGCTTCTTCACCGCTATTTTTTCTCTGACTAGATCCCCAATATTTGGAATCCAGACAGGCCTTGCTGGGGCTGGTGGTGCCTCGTCAGTGGTAGCTGGGTGTTGCTTTAACTTTATGTTGCTTAAAGATTTTCTTGTTTCATTCAAGTCCTGTAAAACAGCTAAACGATCTTTGATGTCAAAGTCTTTATTCTTATCTGTTACCACTGATACCTGACTATCTAAGTCCTGAATGTACATTCTAGTTCCGAACTATAGTTCGTATGGGCTGAAACCTTTTAGAGAATTTCTTGGCAAATTGTTAAGACTGAGATGGACACTTATTAAATGTTTGACCCACCCATTACCCGAACCTAATACTCTCGCTGTTATAGATTGCTTTATGTCCCGGTTTTTTCTTTCCACTACACTGTTCCCTTCAGGGTGTGATGGACAAGAGTATCGCAAGCCAACGCCCATGCTGGCCATGGCCTCCTTATAAGCTCGAGAGCTGAAAGCAGGACCCTGGTCAGAATGGAACATGGCAATTGCGTATGTGCCGATAAAGACTCGCAGATCTTTTATAACCGTTTTGGCATCAGCCGAGCGCTGGGGCCACATTTTTTAAGTGAGTTTAGTCTTAAATGAATAATAGGACGCTGGATGGCAAGTAGACACCCTTACCCTGTCTATAAACGTATCTGGGCAACAGACTGGACCCGTTCATTACTGCGATCCCTGTCACAGTCGGGACAGTTCTTTACATATATTTGATGTTGCACGCTCATCCCCGGCCACCAGTATACTGATTGTAATTCAGTCAGAGATTCTTTGATCTTTTTGTGCCTCGGACCTTCACCCATGTGTGCGTCTGCTATTAATAACTTTCTCCGGTTCATGTTTGGAATTACCCTATCCCCCACTCCAGGGATTTGAGCAAAAGGAACGGAGTTTGCATCAATTACGTATACATAATTGAGTGGATAGTTCACGGGTAGTGCTGCACAGTCGCCTTTTAAGGACGTATTTACTGCCAGCATGGTTTCCCCGTCTATGTATTTTTCTGAATGCTTCTTTGTGGCTACGGAAGCCGGTTTAGTTGCTTTTGCTGTGGCTGTATTAGCCAATGAATTCCCTGCAACGTGAACGCCATCACGTTGATGACTCAGAGTGTGTATCACGTAAGTCTTTTGTAGTTCTTCCTGTAAAAGAACTACCTGTTTCCAAAGCATTTTATGCTTGATAGTGGCACCTGTGTCATCTTTGTAATCATTTTGAATCCAGCTCTGCAAATTATTATTGTAAGAGTTGACGCAAAAATACGAATCGCACACGATTAGTGTCGGGAATTCACGTTCTGCATTTTCAAGCGCCATCTTTAAAGATCTGATTTCAGCTCGCTGAGCCGAACAGTTTCTTACTGATTCAGTTTTTGTTATTTTCGGTCTGAATTTACCGCACAGCCAGCGACCTTTAACAATCGCACAGGCTGCATCGTAGGATTTGTTCTCTACGTTGAAATGCTGTACAAATCTATCTGTATAGATTATACAAGAGTATTGTTGCAGAGGCAGAAGTTCGATTGGCAGAGGATATTCTTCTTCATAAGCCAAATCATTCAGTTTTTCGAATTGCGGGGTGAAATAGTATTTCACATCTTCCGCTCCAAGAAAATTTACACACTGTATCCATTTCGGATCCAGTGACACTGTAGGCAGGTTTACTGGGCTGAATAGCGCCTCGAAGGCGGAATCCGCTGTGAGGATATTGATCCTTTTGCCATGTGCTAGTTCTTGTTCATTCGCTAATGCAGTTTCTACTGCTTTCACAGTATTTTCTGTGGGACTGAATGTTCTTTCTGCCTGTGTGTACAAGTGTGATTTGTAAGCTATTGGTACCTTTTCTCCCTCATTAGAGGTTAGGTACGTGAATCCGCATCTTCCTGGGATGACTTTGATTACAAGATTGCGTGTGTTGTCACGTGTATCTAATTTTGTTTTTGCTAACATGTCTGTTTGCAGTGATCTCAAAATTTCTGTATGTTTTTGAGTCCAATTGATTGGTTTAAAATCAGGTTTAATTAGTTCGTAGAGAGGTTTAACCCTCTCCGCATAATTTAGAATGTAAGTTCTTCCGAAATTCAGAAAACCTAGAATTGATTGTAAGTTCTTCAGCATTTTTGGTGCTTGGAGTACAGCGCATTTCTCTAAGAAGTTGTCCGCTAGGCTTTTTCCTTCACTTGATAACTCGTATCCTAAAAATAATACTGTCATATGGGCAATTCGAGACTTTTTAAAGTTGAATTTGTAACCCTCTGCTGCGAACCCAAGTAATATGGTGTTCACTCTTTTCAAGTGACTCTCCAAGTCGTCGTCTGTGAGATAGATATCATCTACATAAGATAATGCCTCATCATCATACATTTGTAGTAACTCTATTACTCTGGCTGAAAATAGTCCTGGGCTGTTCTTGAATCCCTGTGGGAGCCTACAGAAATTTTTCTGAGACCCCATTACTGAGAAAGCGGTCAGGTATCTGCTTTCTGGTGCAATATTTTGACAAAAGAAACCATTTGATATGTCTAATGTCGTTTTATATTTTTTCCTAACTATGTTATTCATTAGTGCAGCACTATGCGGATTCTGTACTGCAAATGTTTTGCAACATGCGTTAAGGTGTCTGCAATCCAAAACTAGACGATATGAATCGTCTGGTTTGGAGACAGGAAACAAAGGATTGTTCATTTGAGAGGTGCATGTTTCAATCACCCCCTGGTATTCAAGTTGATCTAAAATCTCCCTGACTTGTTTTTTAGCTTCTTGCTTAAAGGGATACTGCCTTTGTGCAGTCGGTTGACTTTTTAACTGTATTTTGTGAGGAAGAGGGTCCTCATCCCATCCTACATGATTTTTATATAATGCTGGTGCCTGGGCTACTGCCCATTTCCTTGCATATATATATTTAGTGTAAATCGGAATGTGATTCGAGAAGCAGGCATAATCATTTCTTCGCCACGAGGGCACTCCCTGAAAAACTCTGGGGGCCAATCTTTTTCAGCTAACAGAATGTCATAGCCTTTTGAGAGTTTATCCCAAAATAGACCCCTTATTTTCCTAGTCTTATCACCCTCTATACGCAGTGTTATTTCGTATATCTTATGGGGCTCGCTAACTCTGGTGTCAGCAGTTTCTACTTGAATGTATTCATTCGTGTCCACTGTCTCCAGATGACTCATCAGGATCTTGCGAGCTATGGTTATTTCTGCTGCACTGTCTAGCATTGTCTGTGCCCACTCCCCGTTTTTAGGTCTCGCCTGGAAATCGCATCCGAAGGATGCGTCCAGGTTGGAGACTTATAGCTAGCTGACTCGGGGGAATGAAGGACAAGAAACTGTCACGAGATTCTCTCCGGCTGGATTTGACCTCGTGCACGCGCACGTCGGCTCCGTCTACATTTGCAGCAATTCAGCCGTGCATGTACACGTACACACACACACACACACACACACATGCACACACACACGCACACACGCAGACACACACACGCACACACGCACACCTGCGTATATAGAACTGGGAAGCGCTGCAGGGAAAGCGCTGTACGTGATAACCTCACCGCTCCTGGCCCGAGGTTCTTATGGTGTGTGAACTTACCCCCCAACTTCACCGCCCTGTCAGAGTCCATCAACATTGCCATTAGAAGCACCGCCAGCAGCCCGGGAACCTCGGGACACCATTGCCTGCTCCACCTACGTCACCTCCGTGCCGCGCTGTGGTTGGCTCAAAGTTTCAGCCATTCCCGCCGCGTCATCAGATGGCTGCGCCGGGATTGGCTGCAGCTCTCCAGGACTTCAGTGACATCAGCCTCTCCTCCCGAGATTGATGCAGTGCAGGCGTTCTGCTTGTTCTGTTTGCACTCCGGCGGCACCTACAGATACCTTGTCAAGTTCGACTAATGCGATTTTTCTTCTCTTTTGTTTATAAACAAAGAAAGCATTGGTTAAAAGGCAATGATTTTGTATAACTGCGCGTTATTTGTCTAAAAGCAACATACAGCTAAAAGTATATCTTTGGTAAAAGCCGAGCCACTTCATGTCCGCTAAAGACCCGATTTAATACACGCCCGTTTTCTAAAATTAAACACGGCTCGGCGAGGCGTCAGGTGCATGATTTATAGGATATTTAATAAGACTGGGAATGGTGAAAAAAACGATTGTGGATTCTCGATGACGTGACTTCTAGCCCGTGCATTTGAAGAGCAGGAAAGACGCTTTCATGGTGGTCTGTGAGTGCCCTGTGCTCGGGAGGTCTGTGGATGTGTGGTTACTAGTGAGTCGGGTAAAACAACAACCAGCGCTCTCTCAAGTGGAACAATTCTCAGAGATGAAAAACAAATGCTTTGAAAACACAAGATTCATTCTGATTAAATACGTTTATTTTAAAGCCGACCGTGATATTTAGAAATATTTCTGTACATTTCTCAATTTTGGTTCTTTTGGTAAAGCATCTAGAAAGCACTGCAGTGTGCGCAATGCACCTCTGAGAATGAAGCTATGTACAATGGAGACGTGGGCACACAAGTTCTTGTCCGTCGTCCGAACACTGGATGTTTCCTGTGCTCTTCGGGGGGGGCACGCCCCACCCCCTCAAGACTGGGAAGTTTGTGTGGTCTCTGTTTCCGACCGGACAGTTTGCAAGCTCTTGGTAACTGCCCACAAAACGAATATCTAGGTGTGCAGTTGCGTGTGGCGTCCGCATCCGGACAGTGTGTCTGCCCTCTGTGTATAGCATTCTGACTCAGTACCAGGACAGTTTATGTGCCATACACTTGCTTGTGGCCACGGCACGCCAAAACTCGTGTGCACTTTCAGTGTGGCCTCTGTACACGGACAGTTTGTGCACACACTGTCCATGTACCGTGTGTGGCTTTCGAACCAGTGACACTGCGTGTCTCCTGTGGGTGATTTCCTACCCTGGCCAATTTGTGTGATCTGCAAGAACGATAGCGGGAACCCTGTGTGTGTGACATCCGAAACAGAGCGGTTTGTGTGTTTTGTGTTTGCCACCCGAACTAGACTCTGTGTGCTGCTCACAATCAACGCTGTCTGTGTGTACTCCGTATGTGACATTCAAACTCAAAGCAATTCCTGCACTCTCTGTATATGGCATCTGAACTTAGATAATGTGCGTGCCCTCTGTGTGTGGCATCCCAGCTTCAGGAAGTTTGCGCGCGCTGTGTGTGGCCACTGTATTCTGTGGTGCAGCATCACATCGGTAGATCGCCCCTGGATTATGCACGGACTCCTGTTGATCCGGGGGCAGGTTGTATTTTTTCCCAGGACTAGTACGGATTTGGTAACGCCTGAACGCCTCTCGATGCTTATTTTTTAGGGGCAGTTTTGTATAGTGTTCCCTCACCTCCACCCCCCCCCCCCGTTTTTGCTTTAATATACAGTCACCCTTCTTCCCTCATCGTCGTACCCCTCCCCCAGCTGCATGCTTCCAGGACAAGAAACGCAGTAGATCTTGGATTTTGGCAGCACATTAATCATGTGCATCAGATGATGGCTTAGCGCGATAAGCTGAAAAACAGGTACGTGTGTGCTTGTGCAGGGTCTGGACATTGTTGATATTTCATTTCCACTAGGGGAAGGTTGTTGACAAAGTTATTGGAATTGGAAATTGTTACTAGCCACATTATAAGTTTTCCTCAGCATCTGTCATCTAGAAATTGTTATTTCAAATGTGACGTAATCCAGCACTGCTTTTCAAGTGCTAGTGCTGTCCCGTTTAAAGCACAATAACTGTGCTAAAAAGTGCCAGGCGTTACATTAACGGACTTGTGCCATGGAAGTATAGCGAGCGAGCTTCTAACTGCTGCATTGCCAAGTTAAAGATACAGGGCTGGCTTTAGGGGTGTGCCTGCACTGATTTTGATGTGGGCGCTGTCTTTAATAAGCATTTGCAATGCAATAGCTCTTGCATTTACGCAAGTTTAAGCTATTGGAATTGTAAATAACAATGTATTTTATTTATGTTTTTAAAACGGAAACAAAAATAAAAGGCATTGTCATTTGCAATGTCAGTAGCTCAAACTCACGTAAATGCGAGACAAGTTAGAGTGCAGTTTGGGACTAGTGCAGATCTTCTGAAGTCTATAAAGGGTGGTGAAGGTGACTACATATTTGCTGATGTTATGCCTGTTTCAGTGTGAGCACTTATAGAAGCTTTACAACCCCATCTTGCTGCACTTCACATGATGCTGCCCTGTTACCTCAGAGGAAGACCTGCCCTCTTGAAAAGAGAATTCACCATGTGGAAAGGGGACGTGGCCTTAGACATGCAGGGCTTTATGCAGATAAACTGCCCGAGGCCCTCCTTCAGTTTTCAGACCCCCCCCCCCACCCCATCCGTTTGCAAATCGAATGTACATATAAAAATTATTTGGACATATCATTAAAATGTTTAACTTTTCTACAAGAAATATTGTATATGTACTTTTTTATGCAAAGAAAATTTAAATACTGCATAAATGACTTTTCTACAACACATATTTTATATGTACCTTTTTATGCAAAGAAAATTAAATAAAAACATTGCCATTTACAGTACTAATAGCTCAAACTTAAATAATGCGAGACCTATTGCATTGCAAATGCTTGTTCAACTGTGTCCTCAGTATTCTCGGCATGTTCGATTACTCTAATACTGGCTACCTTCTTTCTTGGAAGTTGAGATTTTTTACTCTGAGCAGGTTCCTTGTTTTTGGACTTGGCGTGCTCTCCTGGGTCTGACCGTCCTCTTCTTTCCGATTTCTGCGAAAAAGATCGAGAGGGACGTGTATCAATACTTTGATATCTGTCAGGCTTCTTCAAGTTATCCCTATTTCTAAGGTTATATCTTTTCTCAGAGGGCTCCCTCTGGGGAGACTGGTGTTCTCGAGTCGGAGTTCTTTCCCTCCGTTGAGGAGACCTTCCTCTGGACTGGAAAACTTTTTCTTTGGGAGTGGATTGTTTATTTCCATCCCAGCTCTTTTTAGGAGTGTTTGAATTATTTTTAATAAATAATTTTTCAGGATTTTCGAGCAGTTGGGGTTTTACTGGTTTTCCACCCAAGCTGTCTCTACCTAGTTCTTCGTAACATTTTTCTATAATTCTGGCAAGCTCACTTGGTTGATCTGTTATATCTGTTTCTTTCAACTTCTGGCGGATCGCCACAGATGCTGCTTCTCCTCTTATATTGGCTAGTAATATAGCCGAGACCTGCTTGAAGTCTTTCAGTAATTTCATACCAAGAGTTAAAGCAGGTTCTGGACCGTATTCATTCTGAATCTGTTTTAGCACTTCTGGTATTACCGCCATTGACGGAACACCATGTGTTTTCGTGTAAATGGAAGCAAAGACTGTACCCCAAGTGTCACAGTCCTCCACGTGTGGTGCGACCCCTATTGGAAGGCAGATGGTCAGAATTCTGTGTTTCTCAATAGGGGTAGTATTCAGAAATACTGCCTCTATTTGAGTAATTTTCTGCGCTAACCAGAAAGGAATTTGATCCCGTTTTATGGGTGTTTTACCAAGACATGATTGTATGTTCTGTGGTGTAATTTTATTGGTGTTCCCCTGATGAGGGGTCAGCTGTGGGACATTAACAGCTGTTTGGACTGTAGCAGTCTGCATTACATATTGGACTAATTGTCTATGTATTTTAATTAATGTTTTTAGCTGTACTAGCAGCTCTTCTTTTGACATTTTTGCAATGTCTGGATGTGGTGTGTAGCTGGCTAGAACCGGCCACGTTGCTCCTGGTCTACCTAGTGGACCGAGCCTGGTAATATGATCATTATGTTTTAGGGAGCCTTTAAACCAGAGCACGTGCTCTTGGAATTTTAATGGGATTTCAATCTCCTCGAAAGGAGCGTACTCTTCCGGTGGATCCCCTATTTTGTAATAGTGGAACTCGTGTGTTGCGGCGTTTGCCGCTGGAAATTTTATCCAAGAATAGAATACCTCTGTCTGCCGATATTCGTGTGCCTCTATCACGAAGACGACTGTGCCACCTTGTGTGGTCAGTCCATTTTCTATAAGTTTTGACGTTATAGATTTTCTTATGTTGACCGGGATGATTATCGCACCCGGTTCATTAACACCGTCGGGACCCTGCTCAGTCGCATTTACTGCAGCTGCAGCGGTTCCGTTTTCAGTGTCTGACATTTTATTGTCAGAAAGGTTTTTGCAGAGCAGGTCTCCAAGGAGACAAAGATTAGGTGCACAATATTTTGGAACACTGTATCCTTCAACGTTGAATAAACCAGAGCTTTACATAGGAATCTCTTCCTACTAAGTTCGGGCGGATTTTAACCTTTCACCCACTCCAGACGTCTATTGGAGTATTTACGGTAGAAAGGGGTCTGTGTGAAAAATGCACGACTGAGTTACTCTAACGCCTTGAGTTAGTTTTATCGCCTTACCAAACGTTGGGCGCCATGTAGTGTAGTTCCTATTTTCCCTATAGGCCCTGCGCATTGGAATAACATAAACAGTAGTATAGACGTAGAAGTGCAGTCTTCCAGGTCTCTACTGACTATGCTAAACTTAATTGGGTTTGTTACCAACTAGCTCAGAGGTCACTGGAAACTTTCTTGACTGAATAGGAAGTGATCAGCTTCCCTGGTACAGACAAGAAGGGATTCAGTTTTCCAACAACCGCATAAACATTACAACTTTGCTCCTTAGAATAAGATTCAATCTCTAGAGTCGTGTGAAACAATAGACAGTTATTTTACTCAGTCAGTTGTGCAGATTACTTTCACCAAGATGCAGAGAATAGAGAGACGGGCGTTTTCAATAAAAGGTATTATTTATTGAACAGTCTTTCTTCTCATGCAAGAGAAATGAATTGCCACAATTGCAAGACTAGTTATTATAAAAAGTGCGTACAGTAAAATGAGGATTGCGAAATAATACTGTAAAAGCATTGATATGGTTTCTTAGCCATACAATGGTTAAAATGAATAAAATATATATATTCATATATACATTTGACTAACGTACTCAACTGGTGCTTCTAACTACGCCTACCCCAGTGACCTAAGCCTAATACTTGGGAGGGAGTAAGTAAGTAGCAGTTTTAGTTAAGTTGGTTTTGCCAAGGTTTGCTTCAAGAATTCTCTCTAAGGGTTTAGTCAACACCATACCTCTGAAATAGAATGTTGGAGGTCTTGTATCTCCTTCCAGGACTCGATATCCCAGTCACTCGCAAGAGTAGGCTGGAAACGCCGGAGCTGGATTTTCTCGGCAGGAGAAAAGACAGTGTCTCTCTCAGCGCGTCAAGGAGGAGGAGGGGCAGCTTCCGTCGGCAGCTTGCATCTGCTGGGCTCTGTAAGGGACAGCTGTTCTGCTCCTGTATTCACCACACCATCGCTATCATCGATGTCGTTGAGGCAGCGTTTGCTTAAGGCAACGTTGGTAATATTTATACCTGAAAGGTTCCTTGTTTGACGTAAGTTTTTGGACATAAGACGTCAATAAAGATGTCACTAGGAAGTGATCGTCTCTCCGTGCTCATTAGAGTTCTATTACTAATCAAAACATAGCAAGCGGGGCTTTCCCAGGTTGCTGAGTTTTATCTTGTTGAAGAACTCGGAGTGTAATCTAGGAATCTAAGATAGTGGCTTCTGCTGTGTCATCTGCTCTAATGAGCTGCAGAGGGAGAGATTCTGAAATGTGGCTCTGATCGTGTTAGGCCAGAGACGAGTTTCTGAAATATCGCTCTTGATCGTTTATGCCATTATAGGGGTATAAATGGATTATAGCCGTATAGGGGCATAAGGTCACAGTATTGATCGGGGTCCTAGATTAGAACGCGACAATATATGTATTCACTAAGAAACACTTAATAAGCCAGTTAATCAATCAATTAAAAAAAAAATCCATTTAGACACTTATTTAAACATTTATTCTTCCATCCACCTTTACAAATACATATATAAAACATATTTATATTTCAGAAAGACACACATTCACTGGATGGTGTCATCAGTGATGTCATGAGTGATGTCACTGACCATGTCATGAGTGATGTAATATGTGACATCATCAGCAGTGCATTGCAGGCGCGCAAGTTATAGTGAGTCCAACTAACTGTAACGAGGGAATTTCAATGGTTTTATGTCAGTAAAATTTGCAGCTAACTATAACTGGTGTGAAACCTATGGTTTTTTTCAGTGAATATATATATATATATATATATATATATATATATATATATATATATATATATATATATATATATATATATTGATATATATATGTTGATATATATATATTGATATATATATATATATATTGATATCCAACGTAGTTTTGGCAAGAAAACAAGCCACGATTCACGGCGGGCAACACGGCTGGGAATGCCACTCCCACAGATACCAACGTAATCCAGATTATGGATGAATGAATGAATCCACTGGAGCCATGGCCACAATTAATAAACGGTCTCTTTATTTTGGCTTCGGGTAGACCCGACGCGTTTCGCAGTTACCTCACTGCTTTGTCAAGGGTGGTTCAATAAAGTGCAGTACACACATTTAAAGGTGCAGGGTTCCACTTAATAAACATAGTAAAAATACTTCCGTTTTTTCAGCAGAGTAAACACAAATAATTTTCACATTGCCCTTAAACGCATTTAAGCCATTCATAATTCATTAATTACTTTTTTGAATACAGCCCCAGTGGGCTAGGCATTAATTAAATCACCATCTCACACATTCTTATGTTATAAGAATTAGGCTTGGCAAATCTCTTTGTGATGTAGCTCCAGTGAGCAATAATCCCCTCCTCTGGGCAAAGCATCTTTGGAAGTTACATCTTCTATCTGCAGAGAAAACAAACGGAAAAGCTGACTTTAAAAACTAGTGTGAACCCTGAGTGTCCAAGAAAATTAACTAAAGACTTAAAATTAAACAAAGATATGCAGTAAGCAGAGATTAGGGTACAGAGCATGATTCATCTTAGGTGTATAGAAATGTCATTGTCCATATTTAAACCATAAGGAATCACGGTGTTGTATTTGATAATTAGCTTTGATTCCAATTTCCTTAATTCTAGTCGGAAAAAGACAGCTGGCAATAGTTTATTGCTAGCTCAGAGCTGTCATCCAAGAAACCTCATTAACAGTATTCCCTATGGGGAATTGCTGCGCGCCAAACGCAACTGCAGCTTGCCTGAGGATTTTGAATTGGAACAGCAAGTGATGGTATCTAGATTTAAGGAGAGGGGATATAGCTGCTCGACTATCCAGACAGCAGTCGATAAAGTTGGCCTGGTGAAAAGAGAGGACTTACTCAATCCCAAAGAGAAAGAAATATCTGTGGACAATAAGACAAGATTCATTACTACGTACCACAACCAGGCATGGGAGGTACGTAGGAGTCTAAGGAAGTTCTGGGAGGTTCTTAGAACTGATGAAGATCTGAAAGAAGACTTGTCAGCTGAGCCAGTGATAACATTTAGACGCAACAAATCTCTAAAGGATATACTCATGACAAGTGAGATCAAAGAGACTAAGAAGAAAAACCCAGTCCAAGGTTTCTTTACATGTTCTAAATGCAAAGCCTGCCGCTACAGCAATAACTGTAAAACAGTTAAACTGAATAAAGATGTAGCAACATTTCAAATATTAAAACACCTATCCTGTGACACAGAATTTGCTATATATGCCTTAAGATGCCCATGTGATCTGTATTATATAGGCAGCACGATCAAAAAGGCTAACCTGCGCATCTTAGAGCATCTGCGGGCAATCAGTAAAAATGACAAGCAGTACCCAGTTGCTCGACACTTTTCTGTAAACCACAACCAAAACCCAAGTCTTCTTAAATTCTGTGTGCTTGACACAATACCCCTGAGAGAGAGAGGTGGGAACCGCACACTAGAATTAAGGAAATTGGAATCAAAGCTAATTATCAAATACAACACCGTGATTCCTTATGGTTTAAATATGGACAATGAAATTTCTATACACCTAAGATGAATCATGCTCTGTACCCTAATCTCTGCTTACTGCATATCTTTGTTTAATTTTAAGTCTTTAGTTAATTTTCTTGGACACTCAGGGTTCACACTAGTTTTTAAAGTCAGCTTTTCCGTTTGTTTTCTCTGCAGATAGAAGATGTAACTTCCAAAGATGCTTTGCCCAGGGGAGGGGATTATTGCTCACTGGAGCTACATCACAAAGAGATTTGCCAAGCCTAATTCTTATAAACATAAGAATGTGTGAGATGGTGATTTAATTAATGCCTAGCCCACTGGGGCTGTATTCAAAAAAGTAATTAATGAATTATGAATGGCTTAAATGCGTTTAAGGGCAATGTGAAAATTATTTGTGTTTACTCTGCTGAAAAAACGGAAGTATTTTTACTATGTTTATTAAGTGGAACCCTGCACCTTTAAATGTGTGTACTGCACTTTATTGAACCACCCTTGACAAAGCAGTGAGGTAACTGCGAAACGCGTCGGGTCTACCCGAAGCCAAAATAAAGAGACCGTTTATTAATTGTGGCCATGGCTCCAGTGGATTCATTCATTCATCCATAATCTGGATTACGTTGGTATATATATTGATATATATATATATTGATATATATATATATATTGATATATATATATACATACATAGATGAATACATACATATATATATATACATACATATATATATATATATCTATATTATATATATATATATATATATATATATATATATATATATATATATATATATATATATATATATATATAGATATATAGATATATAGATATTGAATGTCATAATTCATCTTTCATTAAACAATGATCTGTTTAATAGAATAAGCAAGACCATTACATTTGGCTTTTCTTCTAGACGCATATTTCTCATACCTTCTTTTTCTTCATTCAGTAATACAGTTACTGATAATTTATCACAGTAACTAACTGATCAAGGTGACAAAATGACTCCTTTGTATAAACCCTATCTGGTTATTTATCTATGATACCCAATTCATGTTAGGAATACAGGGGTTTTCCCTGTCCACTTACACTGTGGGCTTACGAGGCCTGATTAAGTAGCAAATTAACAAATATATATCTACTTTGAAATAATAAAAAGCTGGTGTTACATAGCACAATCACCTCATTTCAAACTGCCAGTGAGATGAATGTACTGAGCATTCCACTCCCATTGGGAGTCAACCTAGCTACATTTTCTATCCCTCTTCATGAGTACAAGAGTCCATAGAAGTCGTTTTGCTTCAGAAGTTGAAATTACTTTGTAAATGTGTCTTATCTTGTCCTCTCCTTGATTAAGACCAGGCGTGGCTTCAGCTGCACTCTTTAGGGAGTTTTTTGTGGCATTTTTCTGTGCCATATATCCATTATAAAGGGAGATGAGTTGGGCCACCATGATAGTCATGGCCCTCAAGGAGAAAATATCTCTATTTACAATCTATGCTACCTGTGGGCAAAGGAAAATCTATGTTGATGACCTAAATGTACAGTGCTGCTTCTGCTTGTAATGTGTAAAGGAGCACATGTTGGTATCAGCAAAACATTCCCTTCAAAGATGATCCTTATGTATTGCCTAGAGTTTAGAGAGGGAGATACTAAGGCTGATTCTGGCAAGTAGCTTCTCCCCCAAGCTTCGGGCAAGTTTTTTCGTGAATTCCAATGCAGAACCTGGTTTAACAGTCCTTTTCCATATGTCATCTCAGATTCTTGGATCTTCCCCTCAGGTAATATTAGAGAGGGTAGGATGGTTTTATTCTGTGCATTTCAACACCCGGTAAAACTGGGCCTAGTATTGCTCAAAACATTAATCCTGGGCATGGGACATTTGGCCACTCAGACTTGGCTGGGGCTTTATTCCTCACACCCCTTGGGTTACAGCTTTGCCTAACACAAAATGTGGGCCAAACTCTGTTACGGTCAAGAGAGGACGCTGGCCGGCCTTGTATAACTTAAGGAGAAAAAGAATATTCGCTGTTTCATGTGAATGCTGCCTTGTCAGAGATGGTAGCCAAACAAGTTTGTGAAAAAACATTTCAAAAGTCATCAGAAACTTGGCGCATAAAAATACAGCAACATAGTAACTCTTATCAGTGTCCCGTGGCCCCCATACTGTTTTCATCTGATTTGCTGGAACTTCTTTTAAGTGTGTCAGTTAATGGTCCACTAGCAACACGCACCCAACAGACCCCCTGAGGCAGAAGCAGGGACCCACTATAGTGTTCCCTTTTATTTGCAAACTGAGCAGCGTACTCACAAGTCCTCTCAGAGCTGAAGCAGGGACCCACTTTAGTACTCCCGTTCTCTCCCAAACCGTTGTTATCGGCAGCTTTCAGCTGGATGCATAGAAACTAAAATTGATGACAGCCTTGTAACTTAGTGGTAAACGTAAAGGGGTGACCCGGTGTCCCTCAGTACCTGGGTATATGTATTAAAGTAAAAAATGGTTATTTTGTATTTTCAATTACTTGAGAAAGTAGCTACAGCTTACTTGTAACACATATCAATGATTTGCGCAGAGAAAAGAAAATCATAAAACATACCAAAATTAGATAGAATTCAATAGTATATTCAGAGAAAATCAAATAGTTATGGCTGTCGCAATTTACAGTTTCAATACGAAATACGTGACTGTGGTGAAAAAGTGCCATGTGGTGGTTGGTAATAAAAACAGTACACTACATATAGAAACAATTGTGCATGCAATAAAAGAAGGGAGTCCGAAGCATTTGCTATTATGTCCTTGTATTTTAGCACATATGCTTAAGGATCCAAATGACAAGACTGTGATCATAGTGTTGTGCAGATATATGTAGCACGTCAACGTTTCAACCCTGTAAGTTGCGCAAAAGTGAAATGCGTCAAGGTGGGTCTTCTTCAGGACAGGAGGGGGGATGGGCGGCCAGAAAGCAGATTCTTTTAGTATCGCTGCATGTTATCAGAAGCCTGTTCAACCGAAGCTGCGGACGGGCAAATGAAAGTTCTCCTTGCCAGATCATGCAAATCACTTGACTGGCGATTAAAAAGACTCCAACCGATGGGTGGAAGTCATTTTCAGAAGAAGCTTGAGGCTCCAACTGGCTGGTGGAGGTGTATGAGGTTTTAATTTAAACCCATATCTAACTAGGAGGCTTATGGTAATTTGCAGAGATGCTAAAAGAATCTGCTTTCTGGCTGCCCATCCCCCCTACTGTCCTGAATAAGACCGCCTTGACGCATTTCACTTTCAAAACGTCGACGTACTACATATGTCTGCACAACGCTCATTGAAATTGTAAATTCCGACAGCCATAACTATTTGATATTCTCTGAATATACAATTGAATTCTAATTTTGGTGTGAGTTATGATTTTCTTTTCCCTGTACAAATCATTGATATGGGTTACAAGTAAGCTGTAGCTACTTGCTTGCTCTAAGTAATTGAAAACTAGACAGAACCATTTTTTACTTTAATAAGCCTTGTAACTTAAGCTGCACCTCTGCATGAAGAAGCTCCACCTGCATGAAGAAGCTGCACCTCTTCATCATGAAGAAGCTGTGCCTGCATGAAGAAGAACCAGCACCTCTGATTTCTGGTTCTTTAACCCTTTAGCAACTACCACTTCAACAGGGATGGAATCTACAGAGCCATTGGCCGTCTCCTAGTTAGCAGCTCCTGAACCAACTGCCTTTTCTACTCTTGATCTGCCTACTTCCCCATCAGGCCCTTCACAGCTGGAGATAGTGCTATTAATGATCCTACTCATCAACATACTGTCTGTTCTTCTGGCAACTACAGGTTTTTTCCAATTCAGTTACTTGTCAGTTCAACCACTGCCATCAGTAACCTTATTGACAGCCGTATTGATATTCCAGTCAATGACTTTAATATACCATTGAAATTCCACCATCTGTGGAGGCCCCCATAAGCTGTATATTTGATCCAATGCCACTATTGAAGGTATCAGCCCATCTACATATATACATTCTTGACAAAGAAGAAGAGGTTATGGTTATTGTCTTAGTGTAGGCCTTTGAAAGAGACTACAGCCTTGCTCAGCTTAATGTTCAATATCTTCTGGACTAAGAGCCAGCTGTGAAAAAGTATGAATGGCCACCTTCCTATAAGGACTCTAGAAAATAAATTGTGAAGGGCTCAAGACATTATCCAGTTTTGCCCCTCCCATGTAGTTTAGGAGCACTGTAGGGGCCATGAGCAGTTTAATGCATCAAGACACCAACGTCTGAGCCATGTGTGATACAAGTCCCTGCAATCTTTCTACAACCTTGCAACTGGTGCTGTATGCCCTCCAAATCAGGTTTTCCCTGCAATATCAACCATACTGGCAGAGCTCCTTTCAGAGGTCCAGAGGGAATGCAGGCTCACAACTCAAAATGTGCAGCAGAAATAAATCAATGTCAAGCCAAATACTCATTTCTATGAAAAAAGAGAAGTATTTTACTTCCATTGCTAACCTCACAAAGGAAAAATACATACAACATTCACAATAACACAATTCTCCTTGAGATTGGAGTTCTAGTGTTTCTGTTCCTTGTCCCAATCTCTCTTCATGTTGGCGAAAGTGGTTATTCGCTATTCAGTGTTGACACAATCCAGGAAATGCCCTACTAGCAGTCTGTGTCTCAAGAGTGCACTCTGATCCTTACTGTTAGAAATGGGGGTCTCTAGTTGGCAGAGGTAAATGTAAATGTATGTAAATGTATAGGCATTTATATAGCGCACTACTTATCCGGAGGGTCCCAAGGCGCTTCGACCGCTGCGAAACCCTTCCTGGCTTCCCTGAGAGATGGTCCGTTAATGGGTATCTCCAGGGTGAGACCAGGCATCCCCGGCGGTCTGGTGGGGCCGTTAGTGAAGATGAGGCAAGCTAATGCCCAGAGTTGCCGAGTGTGATCGCTGATCAGAGTGGGCACCGAGGCGAGAGAATTATCGAGTCCGCTGACCCTGGTCCAGAAACTTGCCGCACCGGGAATCGAACCCTGGTCCCGGGCCGACCTCTGCTCTTCCTAGTCAGGATAAGGGAGTTACTGTCCTAAAATAACCCCTTCTCACCCCAAAAAAATAAATCAGTACATATTTCAATTTCTTTCATACAGTATATAGACAATTTTCCATTTCATAATAGTATAACATGCTGATGAAGCCCAAAGTATGACAAGCTGATGAAACAAATTGAAATATGTACTGATTTATTTTTTTGAGGCGTCCCCGCCTATATATGCTCCCCAAGGTCCATAAGGATAAATACAACCCACCCATGAGACCCATTGTAACGGGATGCGGCACCATTTTTGAGCCATTAGGCCAATATATTGATATATTCTTGCAACAGTTTGTGCAGAATTGGCCTTCCTACATCAAGGATACGAACCATTTTCTTCTGAAACTCAAGGAAATTCCCACTACCCAAAATTTGTTACTCTGTACAATAGATGTCAAATCTCTATATACATCTATTCCGCACCAATCAGGACTGGAAGCTGTGGAATGGGCTTTGATGAATCAAACTGACATCAGAGCAGAAAAAACATTTATTTTGGAACTGTTACATTTCTGCTTGTACCACATTGGGATTCTAAGTTCTTTTTACAATAGAGTGAAACTTTGATGGGATTTGCTGGGGCCCCAGCATACGCCAATACATTTATGGCGAAGTTCGAATCAGACTTCATTTACAATGATGAGGATTGGCAAGACAAAAGCATTCTGTACCAAAGATTCATTGATGATATTTTTGTGCTATGGTCAGGCAACAGAGAAAGCTTGGAACAGAAAATTGACTTACTCAACACAGACATTGAACAAATCAAGTTTACTCACACCATCAGTGATTGTGAAATCTCATTTTTGGATGTGGCTATCAAATTAAAGGATGGAAAAATTTGTACTGAAGTATTTCGGAAAAATACTGACGTGAACAATTCACTCATGTACCAGAGCTTCCATCCGCAAAACCTTGAAGACAACTTACCAATGTCTCAATACATGAGGATAAAAAAGATTTGCTCAGAGCCTGAGGATTTGGAAAAACACCTAAACCTTCAGCATTCTAAATACATGGAAAGGGGTTATCCCCAAAGGGTTCTTGAGAAAACCAAAGAACGGATTAGAGTGTACGACAGGGAGAACCTTCTCAAACAAAAGCCGAAGAAAATTCAAGAAATACATGTATTTGTATCAAAATTCTCAACCAGCTCAATGAAAATCAAAAACACCAAATCACAGCACTGGGAACTTTTACAGCAAGAGCCAGATTTTGAAGGGATTTTCTCGCAAAGACCTATCTTTGCATACACCAGATCTAAGAATTTGAAGGAACTGTTAAATAATCCATTGATACAATCAGAGCGAGTTCAAAAAGGGATGAAACGTTGCATGAACTGTGTCCATTGTAATAATGTTATTATTGGGGCTAACTTACATCACCCACAAACGGGCAAAACGTTATCACTCTACTACGACTGTGACTGTAATTCTCACAACTTGATTTATTATATTAAATGCCCATGCGGAAAACTCTACGTGGGAAAAACTGAGCGAAAACTGAAACTCTGCATATCAGAACACAAGAGTACCATCAGGAATGCCAACATCAAGAGTAACCTTGCCAAACATTGGCTTGAAAACAAACACAACATTTCCCAGATACAGTTTTCAGTCCTGGAGAAAATTAAACCACGTGAAGGAGAGGATCTGACCAGATCCCTCCTCCAAACAGAAATATTTTGGATAAAGAGATTAGGGACCCAGGAGCCAAAAGGGCTCAATGAAAAAATTGACTATTCATGTTTTCTATAAACAAAGGTGCACCCGTGGTATAGTGCATTTGTAGGTTTCAGACTGACCAATAAAAACTTGTTGAAATATTGTTGAAATGCATATAATGTATACGATATGTACTTTTGTGAAGTTTTTATTTTGTTCTCTTCCTTTCGGTTTGTACAGTTTGTCATCCACTTTATTTTTATTTTTTCAGTTCATCTGTTTCACTGTTGTTTTTCGCACTGCTTGTTTGCATATAGAACACAAACACACACTATGTGAAGGATGTGGATCACGGTGTTATGAGCTCTGATCACTCGGGACTTGCCGAGGTACTGATTGTCTGATTTCAGAGTCAGGTCACAGTCCAGGTTAAGATGGCGGAACGGACTTGCATGATACCAGTGAAGTCCGCTTTCTATTTTGGTTGCGGAAGTAATCGCGTTTTGCGCGCTATGGAGGCTGATAAGAATAGTGGGGAGCGTTCTTGAGAGCTTCGTGGCGAATAGTACGGGAGTCAGGCGGAGAAGAATCAAGCATTGTTTTGGCATCCACAATGTAACGCAGACTAACAAGGGTAGGGCAAAGCTCAGGGGCTTGAGGAGAACGAGAAGTTAACTTAGTGTGTTCCGTTCTTTAGGAGTGGAAGTTTCGCCGTTTTGAAGATAGAGGTTCACACACTGGCACATAGCTGAAACCGAGCAAAAGACCGAGGTAAGACGCGGTCCAGTTAAGCACTAATATGTTTGCAATAGATTGGAGAACTTCAATTGTGACATTGTCGGTATTGTCTGTAGGTGGAGTACACATTTTTCCGTCCGGAGAGTGAGTACATTTAAGCATTGCTTCCCACTGTGTGAGGTGAGGTGGTAGAATCTGCACGCTCTTGTTAGATTTTCCTTTACTCTAACAAAAGTATATTCTCGTATTGCCTGCTATAATCAGAATTTTGTAAATACAATGGTTCACTTACGTTATGTACACATTCAGTTTCAGGCCCCTGAGGAAGAGTCCCTTGAAACTCGAAATGCATCGGGCTTCATCAGCTTGTCATACTTTGGGCTTCATCAGCATGTTATACTATTATGAAATGGAAACTTGTCTATATACTGTATGAAACAAATTGAAATATGTACTGATTTATTTTTTTGATGACTGTAATCAAATTAAAAATTACGTCTGACAAGTAGAACACATGTTTTATGTTCAAGATTATACAGTTCAAAGCATTTTTGAAAAATACGATTTAGCAGTTTAAATTGTTTTGAATAGCTCACATAGAGCAACAGTGCGCAGAGGTGAGTGGCCAGTCCACTCAAGTTAGGAAGTACATTGTTTAGGCACGGTGTGCTGACAGACGTGCCACCTCAGCAGCACGCTTGTAAAGAACAAGGAACACTTAGAATTAAGAGAGTGGTATCAAAAAACAACAAGCATTTACAATGCAATGGTTTCGCCTTTGGAAAAGTTAGAGCTATTGGCATTGCAAATGACAAATTTTGTATTTATGTGTTGGTTTTGAAAACAGATAAATAAATGGCATTGTCATTTATTAATATTATTATATGAAATTTATAGCGCGCTCAGCTTACCCGGGGGCATCCCGGCGCGAACAGACCAAAAAGGAGAGGCTCAATCAAATCACTACTGTGGGAACAAGTAGGTCTTGAGAAGTTTCCTAAACAGTAGGATCTTGGGCTCCGAGCGAATCTTAAGGGGCAAAGAGTTCCACAGGGTCGCCACCTGCACAGAGAAACGCCTGCCCCCAGAACGCGCTCTCCTTACTCTCGCTGACTGCAGAAGATGTTTTTGGTCGGAGCGCAGAAGACGTGGGGGCTTATAAGGACGGGCCATTTTAAAAAGGATGGGGGGGCCCTTGCCATGCAAAATTTTGTGGGCTGTGCATAGCGCTTTAAATTTCACCCGCTCCTTCACGGGGAGCCAGTGAAGCGTTTTGAGCGCCGGGGCGGCAGACTGCCTTCTGGGGACATCCATAAGGACTCTCGCAGCTGCATTTTGCACCTGTTGGAGGGTTTTAAAGGTCGCTTCGGGAGCACCAAGAAACAACATGTTCCCGTAATCAAGCCTCGATAGGATTAAACCACGTATCAAAAGCTTCCTTGCTGAATCAGGAAGCAGTGGTAACACCTTACGGGCTGACCGCAGCAGACCAAAGCAAACCCCCGCGGTCTTCCTGGCGTGGGTCCTGAAGGACAGATCTTCCTCCAACCACACTCCCAAGGACTTGATCTCCTGCTTGGGAGATGGTGGATCACCAAGAGACCGGGGCCAACAACTAGCAATAATGGAGGGGCTGGAATTACCCAAGAGCATCAGCTCGGTTTTTCCTCCATTAAGCTTCAAGGCAGAGTGAGACATCCAGCGATAGACATTGGCAAGGCAGTCCTGTAAAACTTCAGGTTGTTCCGCCAACTGAGTGAGGCCCACCACCAGCTGAGTATCATCAGCGTAGCTGATGATCTTCACCCCTGAAGGGGCGACCACTCTTTCGAATGGAGTCATATATATGTTAAATAAGGTAGGGCTCAGCGATGAGCCCTGCGGGACTCCACATTGAAGAGGGAATAGGGGGGACTGCTCTGCCCCTTCCCAGACTTGGTAGAAACGGTTGGAGAGAAAAGATCCCAACCATTTCAGGGCCGCCCCTGAGACACCTACCTCTGACAGACGTTGGAGGAGCACCTGATGACTCACGGTGTCAAAGGCAGCACTCAAGTCCAGGAGGATCACTGCCACTGACCCTCCTGTATCAAGAGTGCTCCTTACATTGCCATTAGCTTAATCTCTCTCAAATGTGAGACCTATTGTACCCTACGGACGAGCTCAGCAGACAGCAATTACTACCACACACACAGTGTTATTTAAAATTGTTAACATACACACAGCTGTGCACACAGTTACTCAGGTACACGAGCAATTGAACACCTATGTTTAAATATATTGCTGTGCCATACTCAAAGGATTGCAACTTATGGTCTGTAAGTAACAAAATGATCTCCGTCTCAAAAGCATTCTCCCACTTACCTATTTACATAAAATACAAAGATGGGGTCTGTACGTTACACGATCTGCTTTGGAGCAGGCACATTAATCCTCTATGCCACTTTAGGAGTCAATACTGTGATCGGACAAAACACAGAAATCTCCAAGATCTGCATTAACTACCAGTTATCTTACCGCTAATAATCTCCTCAAAAATGCTGGGCATACAAAGATCTGTGCAGCAGGTTTATTTATCCTATTTATTAGATACTTAAAATACAGAATATTTGATACCTATTAAGTACGTAAGAACTTTTAAATATGTGAGTTTAGACTACCAGATGTACAAAACTATCACTATTGATAAGTTCTTCTAAGTGCACTGTTCTAATACGCTATTAATATCAACGCTCCACATGCTAAAGAAACACAGTGGGACGTTTGCTTCATATCCAGCACACCCATATACTCACCAGTGGCACAGTGTGGCTTCACACCAGCCAAAGAGGGCTGCAGTTACAACAGGAACCAGGGGAAAGGCATGACATCACCATTGACTCACGGCAGCATGCTGAGAGTACACATAGCGTCTTGTCTGCGATCGGCCAATTTCCTCTTGATTCTGACTGGCTCCTCTCTTCTTGATTCTGATCTGATCCTCTGTTCTTGATTCCGATTGGCTCCTCTCTTCTTGATTCCGACTGGCTCCGCTTCTGATTCAGGAGCTGCCTGCCTGGATCAGCCTTTCCGTCACAAAGTTTGAGTTCAAAATAGTGTAGTCGTCTATCAATTCTTGCTCTGGAGCTTTATTTTGTTTTTAATTTTACTACAGCAGACAGTGATTTCGTAAACCAACTGTTCAGAGAAATGTAGTTAAGAAAGGCAGCCCGGCCATTGGTGAAACCCAGCTGGAGGATAGAAAGTCGCCTCCCAACGCCCTATTCTCGCTTTCACATCAGTTTCAGGAGCACATTAACCATGCTGGCGGCAGACACCTCTTTCGGCAGTGCATCACTGCTTGTGTTTCGTTTCTTTATCCAAAATAGTTGGTGACTGAGCTCCGTGCATCCTGCATAAATGGGCACTGTGTTGCTTTTTCCAACAAGCCTTCTCTTTAGTAAATCTTGCCCCTTCCTTAGCACGGAGAAGATATTTTATGGGAAGGCTGAAGGATAAGTAGAGCTACCCCACGCAGATTTCTCCTACAAGACACAAGAAGACCGAGGCTGCTTGTGTGATGATCATGGCTGGCCTCCCTTCACCCCTTCTGCCAATTTGCTGATTGTCTCTTCGAGCTTCCAAAGGCTCCTAGTCAAATCCTGAAGTTAATCCTTCTCTTGTTTTGTTCATAAACACTGGAATAATCATCCAATATTTTTACGAAGGCGGTATGTAGCCACCAGCCCTTAAGCACACAACTAAAAATGTGGCTCAGTAAACTGCAACTGAACAACCAGCCGTGTGATCTGCGGCTCCTTCGCTGCTGCCAAGGCACCTGTTTTGGAAATGAGCGTCTCTAGAAGCTTCTCATCAGTGAGCGAGGTTGCCTGGCATCCATTGCAGAACTGTACAGAAGGTTTCATCTTCCAATACATTGGATTCAAAGCATGCATTCAAAATATACTTACTTCTAACAAGGCTGTTGCCTGGCACTGCAGTGCAGAAGAGATCTGTCCACTTTGGCAGTCATCGGATGGATCCCGTGCTGTGCCAGAGCCCTGCTGGGGGGCGTTCGGGTTTGAAGTTTGCTTCATTCAAGAAGCGCTCTGAGGGAAAAGTAATACAACGGTCGCCCTTCTGAGCGGGTTTATAATGCGCGCCATTTCGCCTGAGCGGCCCATTCTCTTGCCACCCTTTCGTCCCAGTTCTCTTTGGGTCAGAAAGGCCAGTTCTGCTGGAAGGAAACAAATGCTCCTTAATTCGTATGCGGGCACTCTGGAGATAATTTTCCGTTCCTGCACTTTTCCCCCTGGCTGCTGTGCTGCGTGGAATGTTTGCGCTAAGCAATTAATATGCAAATGAGCTGATAAATATTTATACCCGGATTTAAATTATGCAGGGTGCGCTTTGCTCATGGACTTCAAAGTGCTGCCTGCCTTGCTAACGAGGGGCGATTTGCATAAAGCCCTAATCAGCCGCATACTGATTAAGCTTCATTATGGAAACTGCCAGCTGCAATCTTTGTTTCTATTTTATGACAAAAAGGGGAACTTTTCACGCTTCAGTTGCCTTGACAATGTCAGCCTGAAGCTGCCGGGGAGGCAAGGACTCTGCTCGCAGCCGAAGTTTCCTCCAGCGGTGGCAGATTGCGATGGTGTAGTTGGAGAGGCCGCTTTGCCCACTCCCTTGGTTCCTGGACACTCGTGGACGCCGACGCCATGTGGGACTGCGGCGACTACCTTACAGGTGCGGGGCTTCCGTCTGTTGAATATGGAAACGGGGGGATGCTGTGGGAGGGGAGGCCACGGCCATAGGCAGAGCGGAAGACGGGGCTTTGAAGGGACTCTGCAGCCCTGCGCCCTCACAGCCACTTGGAGTGCGCCCTGTTAATCTGCGGCGAAGGCGGAAAATGCGTCCGTGCCGCCTGGCGGGAAATACTGATTCTCCCAGAATCCGCCCCAGTGTGTGTGTTGTGGGCATCGCGCTGAGAGCAGCCTGCCTAGTGATGATGAAGACTAATGCAAGCGTCGCCTGCCGTCATGCGTTCTAGGTCTCCCTTTACTAGTGTTCCGGAGTAGGTATTTCAGGCCCCTTTGCCAGTATACGACCCCTTCCAACCAATTTGACCTCTCCAGTGCATGCACCTTTAAACAAGTCAGGTCCCGGGCCGGCAGCCAATCACAGCGTGGCCCGGGGAATGACGTCAAGGAGGTGTCCCGGGCCGGCAGCTAATCACAGCGTGGCCCTGGGAATGATGTCACGGGGTGTCCCGGGCCAGCAGCCAATCACAGCGCGGCCCGGGACACACGGCAACAAGGGGCGGGACTTAAAAAAAGGCACGGAAACGCCCCCGAATCGCGTTCCGACGGGGAAACAGTGACTGACAGCCAATCTCTTCCAATGGCTAGCCTCCATTTATGGAGCTAGCCAATGGAAGACAGAGGCGGGAATAAGCCCCACAATGTAGGATATAAGATTTTGCCTGGGCAGAGCACTAGTGCTCCGGCCCAGGCGAAACCTAAAAAACGTAACAAATATAGGTGTGCTTCTCCACTCAATTCACTCCACTTTTTATAGCCCAAAATCCTTTGTCCTCTCAGGCAAAGTGTGTCTGTGCCCAGCCAGAACCAGTTCTGCTCTCTTGGGTCTGGCTTCCTGGCAGGGAGTGGAGATAGCTTTATCAGAGGCAGACCAGGCACATTCAGGTGCAAGGAAATCTCCTCCCCCTACTCTAAATACAGCCCAGGTCTATTCAGCCCTTTACTGACCCACCTAGACTATCTGGAGCCTCTGCTGCTCCCCAGTCCCTGTAATCCAAAACACAGACAGTCAATCCACAAACCCAGCAGAGGCCTGCGGGATGGCTGAGCAAGAAAATACCTACTTTCTGAAAATGGTATTTTCAAACACAGAAGCCCAGTTATGTTTATAAGATTTTATAAACAAACTCCCCATTCTGTCCTAATGGGAACAGGTAGCCTTGCAATAGTGAAAAACAACATTGGCAGTAATTCATTATCAGGACATGCCACACACACCAGGGCATGTCCTACCTTTACCATACACTGCACCCTGCCCACAGGGGTATCCTGGGCGTACCTTAGGGGTGACTGACATGTAAGAAAAAGGAGGTTAGGGCCTGCCAAGTGGGTGTACTTGCCAAGTCGACATGGCAGTACCAGACTGCACACAGGCTCTGCAATGGCATGCCAGAGTTACATTTATGGGCTGTTTGTGTGGGTGGCACAATCCAGTGCTGCAGCCCACTAACAGCATTTGATTTACAGGCCCTGGCACACCCAGTGCACTTTACTAGGGACTGACACATAAATCAAATAGGCCAATCATGGAAAAACCAATCCATAACACATTTTACCACAGGAGCACTTGCACTTTCCCACTGATTATCTGTGAGAACAGTGCGCAGAAACACTAAGCCAGCAAAAACAGAGTCAAAACCGGGTGTTCAGAAAGCAAAAACTCAGAGAAAACACGCCAAAAGATGCCAAGTCTAGCACTTACATTAAAGTCAAAAGTGTCCTAGAACAGCAGCTCCCCTGGGCTGATAAGCCCGATACAAGTCTTCCATGAACCGGTAGGAGTGAAGTGTGGAGAGTCCTGGAGTGTGCCCTGTTCCTGGACACTTGCAGCATCTCAGGTCCCGTTCAGGTGAGTTGGCTGCAGAGTTAGTGGTTGCCCTGGACAGGCTCTCTCTCCCTCACAGTTGCGCTCCGATATCGATCAGAAGTTTCCTGCACTTCCTCTTCCGAGGTAAGTGTCTCCATGCTTCCAATGGGGAGGGGAGTGATTCTGATGCTCCAGTCCTCGATCCTGACCTTGGGTGATGATGCTCCCATGGTGTCCTCACTTTCTCAACATGTTTCGACCAAGTTGTTTTATTAGTGTTCTGCTTCTTTTGACGTGCACACTCCTCTGTTCCGTTTTCCTTTTGAAAGGCATTCTTTCACAACAGGGATGTCCCTGAAGCTGAGAGTCCCACAACTCAGGCCATGGGAGTGACTAGACTTCACACCTGGATGTTAGTCACAGTGATATGTGTGTCTAAAGGTTAGCCCAGAAGCCCCAGCCCTACATTTTATGATTCTATTATCAGCCCCTTCTCCTTCCTGAAATGTGCCCAGGCCCTCTCTATGGGACCTATCACTGAATCAAAGAACATCCTTTGAAGTTTGCAGAGGAGGCCTGGTCCTCCCCTACCCAGTGTGTGTCCCACCCAGCTTACAGGAATGCAGCATTCAACAAATCCGCCTGGAGTGATCTCTCTACATACATTCTTTTTCTTTACGCAGGCCTGGGTCTACCAAAATGGAACCCAGGGCCCTCCGTGTAGTGTACCATCCACATGCACACAGATACACTTAGTGAATGTATACAGCACACACAAAAGGATCTTTCCACTCCTTCTGATCACTACACAGTATACTGCCACCACTGCACTTGTGCTGTTTAACTCCTGGCAAGGGCAGTAATCTTCCACTTCTATGAGGCTAGCACTTTGAGCGCCCCTCCCGGTCCATCAAGACTGAAATACTTGAGACATGCCTATGTCATGGCACACACGCATGATCCATGTTTGCCTATGACAACAAAAATCTGAATTAGTGATCCAGACATCAGTAAATTCTAGCACTCAGGGCAAGTTTGCAAGTCACTTACCACAAAGAGGACTTTTCCATTCCAATACATACTGTGGGGTTTCTTCAGATCTGCTACTACCTGTATAGGAAAGGCTTTTCTCAAAATGAATCCCAGGGCTTCAAAGTAAGCCAGGTTAGGACTAACCCAACTAACCCAGACATTCCATCTCATGATTGACTGGTTTGTAAATTCTAAAAACACTGTTTAAATCATGTCACTATGTAATGTTACTGTTTCTATCATCTTAGTGCCGGGATATAAAGTGTCAGAAGAACGTTAATGGACTAGGAAGTGGACTCCAACTGGGGTTGGCTTCAGCCAAGAAAGAACATAACATCATCCGTCCAGAGGAAATTGCAAGGCAGAACTTCGACTTTAGCCACCCTCAAGCAGAACACCCAATGAAAGCAATAGGTAAATATAAGCACTGCATGATAGTTAAAAGTGTAAGAAGTTATTTGAAATCAGTGGTATGTCGAAAAGTAACACCATTCTCCTGTCCATAGGATATATGTATGTATGTTTATGTGTGTGTATGTGTGTGCGCGCGCACGTGTATACTTACATTTCTATCATTACCTCACTTAGTGTGAAGTGAAACCCACACTCCAGGATTACATCTTCTGGCAAAATGTATTCCTCTAAATTATGCATTTTGGTGTTCGGTCTTTTTTAAAACAATGACATGCCCAATGTCCCCCACATGCAAATATTATTAAGTACGTAGAAATAAAAATATATACTCTGTGCTTAAGATTTGTACGTCATGATGCTGAATAATTATTTAACATGATTCAATTTTTAAAAATGTCATCAAAATTTCAGCCAACCTTCCTTACATCATGTCCTGAAAATTGTTTATACATAGAATGTAATTTAATGAATCCCTGTAAATGCCCACAATGCACCATCATATCTCGAACAATCATAATCAGTCACTACAATTCTCAGCGTACGTCAAATTTGGCATCAACAAACAAGGTATTCACAATCTGATTCTAGCCATGTTCCAGGAACCTCGTTAAATCTTAGAACCTGACGTAATACTAAAGTGCACATAAAACATCTGCTCAAGTGTAGTTAAAAAGTAATAGACGACAAGCGATGCTTGTGTAGCAGTTTGACAGCAATGTTTCCTTACTTCATGGATAGTAATTGTATTATTTATTCAGATCTGATTACCCATTATCCTTTATGCCAAAGAGGGTTAATACATCAAGGGCTGCAATCAGGTTCTCTACACATATTCTAGACATTTCACCCTAACTGGGTATCCATGATGCAATCTCAAATCCACAATGGTATTTATCAACATACCCTCAGTGCTGTGCTGTCCCATCCAAATTCATAAGTCCTGATTAAAATCGATTAAAGTGGTGTCATCTTACACTATTCACATCTATACTGATAAAGGTAATGGCCTTTCACTTCATACTCACTAGGTTCCTTTGCGTGTGGTTGCTATAATGATTATACATCACACATGCATTAGTAATCTTCAATAGGTGTTCAATTACAACCTAAGAATGCTTACATTTATGGCCACATCCTCAATCCAATATAGTCAATGCTAGCTAATATTGTCACCAGTCATCATAACTGCTAGCAGTTCTGCCTACTATAAATGTTTGTGTCATAGCAAAGGAGGGAGAAGAGGAGAGATAAAGGAAAGGGGTAAAAAAAGGGCAGGGTATGGAAAAAACCACGGGGACAATTTGAATGTACGATGATGAGCTTTTCTTCTTTCATATCATTGGAGTTCGTTAAGTTTTCAAATCCCACACAGTTCATAACAGAACTACTGGTAGCACCTCATCCAGATTAAGTCCCATAGGATGTTTAGTGCTGAGTTCCATAATGTATCTGCTTTTTGAGCATGCTTTTTCTCTGTTGCAACCTCTCTCTTTCTGCTCCACCCTATCAATTCCCAAAGCCCGTGCTTAGTTTTTATTATTTTTTTTACGGCAATATCCGTGCACCCTGCACCCAATTAGCTGTTTTTCTAAAAAAGAAAAAAAAGATTTTTGGGGCCCAGTGTGTCCTTGTGGGACCCCCTAAGCAGGTCTAGAAGGTCAGGGTATTTCTATCCTGCCCCTTTATACGTTTTGCACACTTGGTCCTCTGATTTCTTCAACCTCGCTTCTACCGAGGCACAAAATGGCTGCCAACAGTTCCTGGTTTGGAATGTTGACAACCAGTTGACAGCCAATTAGCATGCAGCGCGTGATCGGGACGGTGCGCGCAGGGTGTGCATAGGGTGCGCGGATCCACTGCAGCCATGGATATATCTATGATTTTACTTTTGATTTTCTTAGCAACTACTGAACGGATTTACACCATTTAACCAAAAAACACAACTCTGAACCAAGGGCTACCTCTTTGCCAAATTTGGTGTAATTCCGTTCAGCAGTTCGGGCTGTAGCTGCGATTGAAGGTTCCTATAGAAAATTGCATGGGGAAAACACGTTTTGGGACCCCCTTTTTTCACAGCCTCCACTTTACAAATCACCCCGAGCCTTTCCGGATAGGAGCAGACCGGAGTGGGCCACCAGTTTTGAACATTTTGCGAAGTTTCGCCAACCGGCGCCAAAGTTATTCCAAATAGAATGTTGCAGATTCCTATGGATAATAGGTCCTAACTATAACTACCTACTGGTGACCGCCAGTAGGATGGATATATATATATATATATATATATATATATATTCACTGAAAAAACCATAGGTTATAGACCATATATAGTTAGGAATTTGCATTTACAAAACCTTGAAAATTCACTGAAAAAACCATTGGTTATAGACCATATATAGTTAGGGATTAGCATTTACAAAACCTTAATTTACTCGCACAAAACCATAGAAATTTGCATATATAGTTAGTTGCAATAACTATATATCGCGCACCCGCAATCCACTGCTGATGATGTCACATATTACATCACTCATGACATGGTCAGTGACATCACTGATGACATCACTGATGACATCTCAAATGACATCACTGATGACATCTCAAATGACATCACTGATGACATCACTGATGACAACATCCAGTGACTGTATGTTTCTGTAAAGTTAAAATATGTCTTACATATTGAAGAATGAGTGGATGTATAAGTGTTTGGATGAAGGATTTAGTAGGTGCATGACTGATTGTATGAGGGAATGATTAAATGTGTCTCACTGAGTGCATGGGTTAGTGACTAAACTGTCTTAATTTGTGCATCATTATTTCTGTAGTTCTGTAAACTGCTGCATGTGTTGATCAGTAGCTATATGAGTAACTATATGGGTTATTGATTGGTTGCCCAAATATTTGTATGGGAGAGAAAGTGTGTGTGTGGGGGTGGCTGGGAGGTGTGTGACTCTGTGCATAGATGTGTGCGCAGTTGATTCACTAGATGTATGGGTTCAAAAGTGAATGTGGAAACAGCTGTATGGGCGGTTGACTGTATGCATGAGTGTATTGGTGAGTGATTGGATTTCTCAGTGCTACATGTCAAAGTAAGTACATATGTAAAACACAGTACATGTAAGAGTTGACATATATAAATAACTGTGCATAAGAGCCAGTGAATGTGTGAGTGGCTGTATGGATCATTGTGAACTTGTATCAGTGATTGTATAAGAGAGTAAATATGTGTTAGTATATGTTTGATTAAGTAAGGTGTGTATAACTGTATAGTTGAGGAAATGGAGGTGTGATTGATTCTTTGCATGACTGACTAGGTGTGTGAGTAACTCCATTGATGAGTGACAGTCTGTGAGTGTCTGTTTACACTGATTGTATCTAAGGTTATATTAGAGTCTGAAGAGGTTCATCGTATTATCACATGAATGATATCATCAGTGATGTGATCAGTAATGTCAAATGAGATGTTATCAGTGATTTCATCAGTGATGTCATTTGAGATGTCGTCAGTGATGTCATTTGAGATGTCGTCAGTGATGTCATCAGTGATGTCACTGACCATGTCATGAATGATGTAATATGTGCCATCATCAGCAGTGGATTGCGGGTGCGCGATATATAGTTATTGCAACTAACTATATATGCAAATTTCTATGGTTTTGTGCGAGTAAATTAAGGTTTTGTAAATGCTAATCCCTAACTATATATGGTCTATAACCAATGGTTTTTTCAGTGAATTTTCAAGGTTTTGTAAATGCAAATTCCTAACTATATATGGTCTATAACCTATGGTTTTTTCAGTGAATTTCATTGGTTTTTTAAAAGCTAATATCTATAGCTGTAAAATATATTCTTTATTACGTGACGTATCACGTAGCCACGTGAGACGCCTCATGACACGTCGCATAAACGTGACGTATCGTCTCTGCAGCGCAAACAAAACCCGTAACGTAAGCGCGCCAGAGCACGCTTACAGATATATATATATTTTTTTAACCTTAATTAGACAAAATCCACACGTGCACATATCTTGAGGCCTTGCAAAGGCACATCAAACAAACAGTCCCTACAATTTTGCCAAGTTTGGTGGAAATCTATTCCTTTAAATTTTATTTTACTGTTTCTCTTGGTTTTCCCCTTGTTACGCTTACCGGAACGCTACCCGGTACGCAAACCGGATGCTCCAAAAACACAAGATGTCGGACTCCCGTTACGCTGCTGGTTAGCTGCCCGGTTGGCGTACCGGGAAGCGCCTCTACCGCGAAAAATCGCAATTTTTTTCTTTTGCCCCGCGGGGCACTTTAATATCCCCCTCATCAATCCTAGGGGGTCAGGAGGGGTCTACCTTGCCCCCTTTCTTTCATTTCCCCCTTCGTTTTTCACCACCTCTTGTCTCTCGATCCTACCGAGAGACAAGATGGCGGCCGCTCCGGACTGTTTACAATGTTGACAGCCAATCAGCTTCTCCTCAGACTCCCGTTACGCTGCCGGTTAGCTGCCCAGTTAGCTGCCCGGTTCGCGTACCGGGACGCGCCTCTATGGCAAAAAATCGCATTTTTTTTTTTTGCCCCGCGGGTCACTTTAATATCCCCCTCATCAATCCTAGGGGGTCAGGAGGGGTCTACCTTGCCCCCTTTCCTTCATTTCCCCCTTGGTTTTTCACCATCCTCTTGTCTCTCGATCCTACCGAGAGACAAGATGGCGGCCACTCCAGACTGTTTACAATGTTGACAGCCAATCAGCTTCTCCTCAGACTCCCGTTACGCTGCCGGTTAGCTGCCCGGTTCACGTACCGATTTGCGCCTCTACGACAAAAAATCGCAATTTTTTTTTTTTGGCCCGCGGGGCACTTTAATATCCCCTTCATCAATCCTAGAGGGTCAGAAGGGGTCTACCTTGCCCCCTTTCCTTCATTTCCCCCTTCGTTTTGGCCTCCTCTTGTCTCTCGATCCTACCGAGAGACAAGATGGCGGCCGCTCCGGACTGTTTAGAATGTTGACAGACACCGGAGAGCCAATCAGCTTCGCTTCGCAAAGCTCCGTTACGCGAAAAGTACGCGAACTGGTGCGCTATCCGGTACGCTGTCACAGATATATCTGTTTTATTAAACGTTAATTTCTCAAAATCCACTGGAGCACATATATTGAGACCTAGCAAAGGCACATCGGGCTAACATTCCCTACAATTTTGCCAAGTTTCGTGCAAATCCATTCAGCCGTTCAAGCTAAAAGTGAGGCCAAACGCCCTATGGAAAAATGAATGGGAAAAACGCGTTTTGGGACCCCCCTTTTTTCTCGGCCCCCCCTTGACGGAACCCCCCCAAATTTTCAGGGGCTGCTCAGAAACAAAATGTGCCATTTTCCTGAAAATTTCAGCCGATTCCGTCCACAAACGCCAAAGTTATTAGACATAGAATTTTCAAAAGTTCCATAGAGAAAAAATCCTAACTATATATACCTACTGGCTATCGCCAGTATATACACTGTCATGAACAGCCCGTGACTTCACGAGGGAAACAGGATCACGGCATCCGAGTTTCATGGCTCGGTCGGACTTTGATAATGAGGCCGGAACGTTGGGGACCCGAGGAAGCGCTTTTACTTTTATTCACGGAGGTTCTCCTTGTGCACAACACTCGCACTGCTTGCCAGGATTTACAGCCTTATCAAGCTCCACTAACGGTACTTACCTTTGCACTGCATGTTGGGAACTGCAGTCCAACTACTTTGAACTGCAGCTGAAACTTTGCAGTGGGTGGAGCCAGCTGACCTCCGTTAATTGGGAGGACCTGTGTACATCAAGGGTGAGAGGAGGAGTGTTTCCGTTCAGCTTGCGGCATCCGAAGAAGGCACCACGCCGAAATGCATCATGCCATTCACAAGCAGTAAATAAAGTGCTCCCGAGAAGTTCCCCTGGTGTCCTCTGGCTTTCTTTACGGAGGGGTCGGTGTTTTCATATCTGACGTGCCCGCCAGCAGCACGTGAAGAGGACCCGTTCTATTCAAGTGTCCTGCAAATGTTGGTGACTTACTGAGAATTACCCGAGGTTCGGATTTTGCAGGACCGCCTCAGAGTCGGATCAGGCAAGTGGCCACTGTCATGAACAGCCCGTGACTTCACGAGGGAAACAGGATCACGGCATCCGAGTTTCATGGCTCGGTCGGACTTTGATAATGAGGCCGGAACGTTGGGGACCCGAGGAAGCGCTTTTACTTTTATTCACGGAGGTTCTCCTTGTGCACAACACTCGCACTGCTTGCCAGGATTTACAGACTTATCAAGCTCCACTAACGGTACTTACCTTTGCACTGCATGTTGGGAACTGCAGTCCAACTACTTTGAACTGCAGCTGAAACTTTGCAGTGGGTGGAGCCAGCTGACCTCCGTTAATTGGGAGGACCTGTGTACATCAAGGGTGAGAGGAGGAGTGTTTCCGTTCAGCTTGCGGCATCCGAAGAAGGCACCACGCCGAAATGCATCATGCCATTCACAAGCAGTAAATAAAGTGCTCCCGAGAAGTTCCCCTGGTGTCCTCTGGCTTTCTTTACGGAGGGGTCGGTGTTTTCATATCTGACGTGCCCGCCAGCAGCACGTGAAGAGGACCCGTTCTATTCAAGTGTCCTGCAAATGTTGGTGACTTACTGAGAATTACCCGAGGTTCGGATTTTGCAGGACCGCCTCAGAGTCGGATCAGGCAAGTGGCCACTGTCATGAACAGCCCGTGACTTCACGAGGGAAACAGGATCACGGCATCCGAGTTTCATGGCTCGGTCGGACTTTGATAATGAGGCCGGAACGTTGGGGACCCGAGGAAGCGCTTTTACTTTTATTCACGGAGGTTCTCCTTGTGCACAACACTCGCACTGCTTGCCAGGATTTACAGCCTTATCAAGCTCCACTAACGGTACTTACCTTTGCACTGCATGTTGGGAACTGCAGTCCAACTACTTTGAACTGCAGCTGAAACTTTGAAGTGGGTGGAGCCAGCTGACCTCCGTTAATTGGGAGGACCTGTGTACATCAAGGGTGAGAGGAGGAGTGTTTCCGTTCAGCTTTCGGCATCCGAAGAAGGCACCACGCCGAAATGCATCATGCCATTCACAAGCAGTAAATAAAGTGCTCCCGAGAAGTTCCCCTGGTGTCCTCTGGTTTTCTTTACGGAGGGGTCGGTGTGTATATATATATATATATATATATATATATATATATATATATATATATATATATATATATATACACATACACATATACGCGGATCATTCCAACAGGGCTCAGGGAACAACAGTACAAGATGACTCATCTGAGTCCAACTTGAGTTCAAGCGTGAACAGCGACTCAGACTCCAATTCTGCCCAACCAGGAAGGCAATTGGGGTTTACAAAGCTCACGCCAGCAGAGGAGCTGGACTGTGTGAGGAAAGACTGGCGAGGAACCCTACGCCCGAGAACGCAGTCACGCTCAGGAATAAAAAACGCAACGCAAAACGCTACAAACGTCGCAAGGCCAGATCCAGAGCAAGAGCCAAATCAGCAGAAGAGGAAAAAGAAAAGTGCAAAAAGATGGAACAGGAAGTGAACTTACTATCTGGAGCGAAGGACGTTGCCCCCTCTGTTGTAAACTTGACTGACATGGTCCTGTCTGATTTCGAGATTAACATCCTGTCTAAAGGTCTTACGTTCTGTCCGCCATGCGATCTAAATTATGCGGACACAAGAATTGATCTTTATAGATTTGTCCGCAAAATAAAGTTACAGAAGCATTTTGCTGGAAGTAAGACCCGCAACAACGTCACAAGGGCTGAAGCTGCAGAAGATGGATTGCAGGCCCGTGATTTGCCAGGCCTGGAAGCCCTTGAATCTCTCAGATCGGAGCAGTCATCTTCACAAGCTAGATCTGGAGGTGAGCCGAGTGGGGTGGGGGGATTTACGTCCTTTAAACCGCGCTCAACGTTCACACCTGTTATGATTTATGACAATCTTGACATTTTTCACGATGCAGTGGTTAAAGACATTAAGTCACTACACTCCAAAGTGCTCAACTCCAAACGAAAAAGATATTCACAAAATGACCAGTACATGCGCCTTATCCAAAAAATTCAGGCCAATGAAAATGTCATTGTCAGACAGGCTGACAAGGGAGGGAATATAGTTTTGTGGCCACGAAAACTATATCTTGAAGAAGCTCTCTCCCAACTGAATGATCTGAACTGTTATAGACACAGTGACATTTCATTGGTCAAAAAAGCTCAGGAGGACTTCCATTCCTTGCTCATGGGGTGGAGATCCTTTGGCCTACTGAGTATGGATGAGCTGAAATACCTTAAGAACAACCATCCAGTCATGCCAGTCCTTTACCTAATCCCTAAAATCCACAAAAATCCAAACAAGCCCCCGGGAAGACCAATAATTGCAGCATGTGGGGGCTTGTTAGAGAAGACTACTATTTATGTGGACTCTTTCTTACAGGAATTTGTGCAGGAGTTACCATCGTATGTGCAAGATTCCAATGATTTCGTAAGAAAGATACAGGGAATTGAGTGGGGTATGGATCTGTGGCTCATCACACTAGACGTCGCGTCTCTATATACGAGCATTAATCACCAAGACGGACTCAGAGCCATAGAATTCTACCTAGGACTGAGACCTATTATCATGGCTGACCACAACCGCATGTTACTGTCTATGATTTCATTTTGTTTACACCACAACTTTTTCTTGTTTAACAATAGATATTACCAGCAGGTCAGGGGTGTGGCTATGGGGGCCTGCTTCTCTCCCAGTTATGCCTGTCTTCACATGGGCTACTGGGAGAGGCAGGTTCTCCACGGCACGCACGCTGACATTTCCAGACAATCTATTGTTAGGTGGTATCGTTATATTGACGACGTGTTCCTTGTCTGGAAGGGCACTCGTCAGGAGGCTGAACACTTTGTTGATATCATCAATAAGAATGACTATAATCTGCATTTTACCTCAAACATCAGTAGGGATCAGGTGCACTTTCTGGACATGACAGTCACACCAGGAGCAACTAGTCTAGAAACGAGGCTATACCGCAAGGAGACGGCAGGAAATACGATCCTCCATGCCAGCAGCCATCATCCTGCTCACCTTATACGCAGCATACCATATGGAGAAATGCTGCGTATAAGACGGTTAAGCAGTACAGAAGCCCAGTGCCAACTGGCACAGCAAGCTAGTAGGTCCAGATTCCTGGCTAGGGGATATCAGGCAGCAATAGTGGACAAAGCCATAGCTAAAGCTAATTCTATCCCACGTAGCCAGGCCCTGGAGCCTAAGGTCCACAACAAGCAAACCTCCACCAATGATCAACCAGTCAGATTGATTTGGGCCTTTAACAGGCAACAGGCCGCGCTGGGGAAAATAATTTCCAAACACTGGAATCTAGTTAAATGTGACCCAGTGATAGGGGACAAAATACCTAGTACCCCTTCCATCACATATAGGCGAGCGTACTCTATGCAGAATGCCCTAGTCAAGTCTAGCCCTGAAGTTCTAACCAGCAAAAATTGGCTAGGCAAAAGTAGGGGCTTTAGGAAGTGTTCATCCTGCAAGGCTTGCCAGCATGGATTGAATAAAACAGAGTACACTATCCCATTCACTCCTGAGGCACGCAAGATTAAACAACAGCTTACTTGTAAGAGTGAATATGTGGTTTATGTGCTGGAGTGTCCGTGTGCCCTGCGCTATGTCGGCAGCACCAAACTACAGGTGCACAAGAGGATACTCCAGCACATCAGGGCCATCAATACCAGTGACCCGGCATATCCGGTGGCCCGTCATTTCAAGGAACAGCATAATAATGACAGTTCCCTACTGCGCTACTATGCGATCGACTGTGTTGGTCCCACTAGGAGAGGAGGTGATAGGGACGGGGCCCTTAGAAAACTGGAAACCAGGTACATACTGGATATGGACTGTCGAGCTCCGGGGGGACTGAATTCTACAGAAGATTTTTATACGTGTCTATGACAATTCCATACTGTCATATACTGTCTTCTGTATCTCCTGTTGAGTAGTAGTTGCTTCTGAATAGTGGTGTACTTGTCTGTCCTCCTATTGAGATTAGTGTTGTCAACACTGTACAGATCAGAGGGTTGGATGGTTCCAACAAGTGGGGTGCAGCCTAGGCTTAGGTTGCACTAAGATGTACTAAGAACTTTGCTCACTTTTTTAAGAACTTATCAGCCTGATCTACTGTTCATGAGTAGGAGAAAACAATGTCACAAAGTCACAAAAAAAGTTTGAAAAATCTTCACACAAAAAAAGTGCACTTGTTTATCTTCTTGTTACTCACTATTCATTTTGGTACATCTAGTTCTAAGTTGTGGTCAGTTTCGGCAATTCATGAGCATAGTGGAAGGGAGTAGGGCAGAGGCTGCGATGGTTTCCCCTCTCTTTCTTGGGAGGGGTCAACTTCTCCTCTGCCCGTCATCTATCCAGCTCAATGTACGTGTAGACAATTTTGTGCATTAACAATGGGATGCTGCGATCTGGGTATTAAAGCGAAAACATTCATGCTATTTGATTAATTTTGTGTACTATAGATCTCATCCCAAAATAACGGTGTCGTGCTTATCTGTATATTTATTCACAATGCACTGTAAAGTCATGGTTTTAACATATATATATATTTACATATTTATGATATATTTTTGTAATTATTAACTTATTAATTAGATGTTATACATGACTTTTTGTACAGAGTATATAGTGTATATAGTATACATATGTTAAGTAGGATCTTCATGTAGCACATTGCACTTTTTACATCGTTTGTGATTTGCACAATTGGATTTATCCAGTAATTTTTGTTTACACTATGTATATATATGAATTTGCATTTGCACTTTACCGATACAGTATCCACCGGTACAACATGACGTCAGCCAGGGATTATCCCGAGATGTGTTTGTAATTCAAAGTCTGTTGTCAGTATCTATTAGCAGGTGCATCATGTGACCATAAACTTACCAATTGGAATGTATCCCCACTTAACACTAGCACTTTAAATATTGCCTTTTCCCAGCGTGCGTCATGTGATCAAGGCCTCTGTGTAGGCCGAAACGTCATGCTGTGTGCCGCTTCCTCGAAGGTACAATAAAGATGAATATTGCTCACTGCACCTGAGGTCTCCTTCCTTCTTCCTGCGCAGCGGTCTCCTGCATTTGGGCTCCGGGCGAGAGGTAGCTGAGGATTGTTCCATATTGCCAAACCGGCAGTGTGCTTCGCCGGTATTCGGATGACCCCTCCCCTCGCTTGGGCGGAACTGCAGGAAGCCGAGACCTCTGTTGACCCGGAAGTCGCTTGTCTCTCCCGGTAGGGAGTAACTGTTCCTGCCCCCGGTTACTGCAAACACTGCGCTGCCAGTGAACCCGACGCGGAGCCTGCCGAGCGTCCTGCTTTGGCCGAGTTTCTTCGGTTGGGACCAGCGAAGCGGCGCGGAGAAGAAAACACCGGTGAGGAGAGAGTGTGCGCTGCTGTACGGCGGCTTGCATTTCGCAGCGATCACCAACACAGCTGTGAGTGCGCATCAAGCGCTATTATTACTGAGAGGAAGCGGCATGTCAGCAGACGCATTAAAAGCGAGGGAACAGGCGGCGCTTAACGCGTTTGATGACTCCCCGGCTGGGGGGTCAGTGGAACCATCCAGCTCAAGTGCACCAGCGGTGGAAGTTGTCAGCGTTCGTGAACATTTCAAAAAATTGGAGAAGTTGATGAAGAGGGAACTCTCCAAGTGGTGGGAGCACCGTTCACTGAGTCGCTATCTAGAAGTGAATAGGATACCACGTGGCCTGCGGGTCATGCTGGCCCCAAGTTATGAGGATCCAGATCCGGAAATGCTCCGTGAATGGGCAGACTGTAATTTAGAATCATCACGAAAACTAGTTCAAATACTGGTCCGCTATGCAGAGAGTGACCGGTTAAAAACACAAGCGAAGATTGAAGAGCTTAACCTGGTCATTGAAGCAGCCAGTACAGACTGTCCTAATGAATGCAATAAACTCAGAGGGGACATGATGGCAAGGATTCAGAAGGAGGAAGAATCCATCAGCAAAAGGAAAGCCTGGAAATTCCAACGTGACAAGGCGGACTATGCTGAAGGTCGCATTTTCACCTTTGCGAAAAAGTATGATGCCATCAAAGCCTCACGGGGCCAGAAACTTGCTATTTCCGCGGATCATTTCAACAGGGCTCAGGGAACAACAGTACAAGATGACTCATCTGAGTCCAACTTGAGTTCAAGCGTGAACAGCGACTCAGACTCCAATTCTGCCCAACCAGGAAGGCAATTGGGGTTTACAAAGCTCACGCCAGCAGAGGAGCTGGACTGTGTGAGGAAAGACTGGCGAGGAACCCTACGCCCGAGAACGCAGTCACGCTCAGGAATAAAAAACGCAACGCAAAACGCTACAAACGTCGCAAGGCCAGATCCAGAGCAAGAGCCAAATCAGCAGAAGAGGAAAAAGAAAAGTGCAAAAAGATGGAACAGGAAGTGAACTTACTATCTGGAGCGAAGGACGTTGCCCCCTCTGTTGTAAACTTGACTGACATGGTCCTGTCTGATTTCGAGATTAACATCCTGTCTAAAGGTCTTACGTTCTGTCCGCCATGCGATCTAAATTATGCGGACACAAGAATTGATCTTTATAGATTTGTCCGCAAAATAAAGTTACAGAAGCATTTTGCTGGAAGTATGACCCGCAACAACGTCACAAGGGCTGAAGCTGCAGAAGATGGATTGCAGGCCCGTGATTTGCCAGGCTTGGAAGCCCTTGAATCTCTCAGATCGGAGCAGTCATCTTCACAAGCTACATCTGGAGGTGAGCCGAGTGGGGTGGGGGGATTTACGTCCTTTAAACCGCGCTCAACGTTCACACCTGTTATGATTTATGACAATCTTGACATTTTTCACGATGCAGTGGTTAAAGACATTAAGTCACTACACTCCAAAGTGCTCAACTCCAAACGAAAAAGATATTCACAAAATGACCAGTACATGCGCCTTATCCAAAAAATTCAGGCCAATGAAAATGTCATTGTCAGACAGGCTGACAAGGGAGGGAATATAGTTTTGTGGCCACGAAAACTATATCTTGAAGAAGCTCTCTCCCAACTGAATGATCTGAACTGTTATAGACACAGTGACATTTCATTGGTCAAAAAAGCTCAGGAGGACTTCCATTCCTTGCTCATGGGGTGGAGATCCTTTGGCCTACTGAGTATGGATGAGCTGAAATACCTTAAGAACAACCATCCAGTCATGCCAGTCCTTTACCTAATCCCTAAAATCCACAAAAATCCAAACAAGCCCCCGGGAAGACCAATAATTGCAGCATGTGGGGGCTTGTTAGAGAAGACTACTATTTATGTGGACTCTTTCTTACAGGAATTTGTGCAGGAGTTACCATCGTATGTGCAAGATTCCAATGATTTTGTAAGAAAGATACAGGGAATTGAGTGGGGTATGGATCTGTGGCTCATCACACTAGACGTCACGTCTCTATATACGAGCATTAATCACCAAGACGGACTCAGAGCCATAGAATTCTACCTAGGACTGAGACCTATTATCATGGCTGACCACAACCGCATGTTACTGTCTATGATTTCATTTTGTTTACACCACAACTTTTTCTTGTTTAACAATAGATATTACCAGCAGGTCAGGGGTGTGGCTATGGGGGCCTGCTTCTCTCCCAGTTATGCCTGTCTTCACATGGGCTACTGGGAGAGGCAGGTTCTCCACGGCACGCACGCTGACATTTCCAGACAATCTATTGTTAGGTGGTATCGTTATATTGACGACGTGTTCCTTGTCTGGAAGGGCACTCGTCAGGAGGCTGAACACTTTGTTGATATCATCAATAAGAATGACTATAATCTGCATTTTACCTCAAACATCAGTAGGGATCAGGTGCACTTTCTGGACATGACAGTCACACCAGGAGCAACTAGTCTAGAAACGAGGCTATACCGCAAGGAGACGGCAGGAAATACGATCCTCCATGCCAGCAGCCATCATCCTGCTCACCTTATACGCAGCATACCATATGGAGAAATGCTGCGTATAAGACGGTTAAGCAGTACAGAAGCCCAGTGCCAACTGGCACAGCAAGCTAGTAGGTCCAGATTCCTGGCTAGGTGATATCAGGCAGCAATAGTGGACAAAGCCATAGCTAAAGCTAATTCTATCCCACGTAGCCAGGCCCTGGAGCCTAAGGTCCACAACAAGCAAACCTCCACCAATGATCAACCAGTCAGATTGATTTGGGCCTTTAACAGGCAACAGGCCGCGCTGGGGAAAATAATTTCCAAACACTGGAATCTAGTTAAATGTGACCCAGTGATAGGGGACAAAATACCTAGTACCCCTTCCATCACATATAGGCGAGCGTACTCTATGCAGAATGCCCTAGTCAAGTCTAGCCCTGAAGTTCTAACCAGCAAAAATTGGCTAGGCAAAAGTAGGGGCTTTAGGAAGTGTTCATCCTGCAAGGCTTGCCAGCATGGATTGAATAAAACAGAGTACACTATCCCATTCACTCCTGAGGCACGCAAGATTAAACAACAGCTTACTTGTAAGAGTGAATATGTGGTTTATGTGCTGGAGTGTCCGTGTGCCCTGCGCTATGTCGGCAGCACCAAACTACAGGTGCACAAGAGGATACTCCAGCACATCAGGGCCATCAATACCAGTGACCCGGCATATCCGGTGGCCCGTCATTTCAAGGAACAGCATAATAATGACAGTTCCCTACTGCGCTACTATGCGATCGACTGTGTTGGTCCCACTAGGAGAGGAGGTGATAGGGACGGGGCCCTTAGAAAACTGGAAACCAGGTACATACTGGATATGGACTGTCGAGCTCCGGGGGGACTGAATTCTACAGAAGATTTTTATACGTGTCTATGACAATTCCATACTGTCATATACTGTCTTCTGTATCTCCTGTTGAGTAGTAGTTGCTTCTGAATAGTGGTGTACTTGTCTGTCCTCCTATTGAGATTAGTGTTGTCAACACTGTACAGATCAGAGGGTTGGATGGTTCCAACAAGTGGGGTGCAGCCTAGGCTTAGGTTGCACTAAGATGTACTAAGAACTTTGCTCACTTTTTTAAGAACTTATCAGCCTGATCTACTGTTCATGAGTAGGAGAAAACAATGTCACAAAGTCACAAAAAAAGTTTGAAAAATCTTCACACAAAAAAAGTGCACTTGTTTATCTTCTTGTTACTCACTATTCATTTTGGTACATCTAGTTCTAAGTTGTGGTCAGTTTTGGCAATTCATGAGCATAGTGGAAGGGAGTAGGGCAGAGGCTGCGATGGTTTCCCCTCTCTTTCTTGGGAGGGGTCAACTTCTCCTCTGCCCGTCATCTATCCAGCTCAATGTACGTGTAGACAATTTTGTGCATTAACAATGGGATGCTGCGATCTGGGTATTAAAGCGAAAACATTCATGCTATTTGATTAATTTTGTGTACTATAGATCTCATCCCAAAATAACGGTGTCATGCTTATCTGTATATTTATTCACAATGCACTGTAAAGTCATGGTTTTAACATATATATATATTTACATATTTATGATATATTTTTGTAATTATTAACTTATTAATTAGATGTTATACATGACTTTTTGTACAGAATATATAGTGTATATAGTATACATATGTTAAGTAGGATCTTCATGTAGCACATTGCACTTTTTACATCGTTTGTGATTTGCACAATTGGATTTATCCAGTAATTTTTGTTTACACTATGTATATATATGAATTTGCATTTGCACTTTACCGATACAGTATCCACCGGTACAACATGACGTCAGCCAGGGATTATCCCGAGATGTGTTTGTAATTCAAAGTCTGTTGTCAGTATCTATTAGCAGGTGCATCATGTGACCATAAACTTACCAATTGGAATGTATCCCCACTTAACACTAGCACTTTAAATATTGCCTTTTCCCAGCGTGCGTCATGTGATCAAGGCCTCTGTGTAGGCCGAAACGTCATGCTGTGTGCCGCTTCCTCGAAGGTACAATAAAGATGAATATTGCTCACTGCACCTGAGGTCTCCTTCCTTCTTCCTGCGCAGCGGTCTCCTGCATTTGGGCTCCGGGCGAGAGGGAGCTGAGGATTGTTCCATATATATATATATATATATATATATATATATATATATATATATATATGGAACTTGTTGTCCAAACTGGCACACGGACTGCGAGATCCACAATGCCATTCCGGTTAACGCCCACGTGGGCGGGACTGCATATTTAAATAAAGGTGTTCCGAACAACATAAACTGCCTCCGTTACTTTTTGCAAGCCAGTGAACAAGGGCTACGGCTTGAAACACGTATGGACTACTTGCAATTGGGAAGTTGGGGTTCCTGGTGTGCTGCCGCTGCCTTTGGCGTTTGTGCTGAAACCTCCTCCAGGTGTGACATCTTTAATGGGGACACCCTGTGTTTTTTGTATGTAGCGCCTTGTCCGGCCGCAAAGATGTCCTGCGGCTTAATCAGCGGATCCGAGTGCTGACAAACGCGGGCGCCCTGCGGAGTGGAGGGGGGCCTCCCCTCTGGATGATATAGGTGTGCAGTCAGCGGTGTACCTACAACTTCCACCCACTGGGAGTCATGATTTTAAGACTTAGCAATCCACTGTGACATTTATTTTGATAACGGAGGCAGCAACACCCACTGGGGTAAGATGGAACTTGTTGTCCAAACCGGCACATGGACTGCGAGATCCACAATGCCATTCGGTTAACGCCCACATGGGCGGGACTGCATATTTAAATAAAGGTGTTCCGAACAACGTAAACTGCCTCCGTTAGTTTTTGCAAGCCAGTGAACAAGGGCTACGGCTTGAAACGCGTATGGACTACTTGCAATTGGGAAGTTGGGGTTCCCGGTGTGCTGCCGCTGCCTTTGGCGTTTGTGCTGAAACCTCCTCCAGGTGTGACATCTTTAATGGGGACACCCTGTGCTTTTTTACATATATATATATATATATATATGTATGTATATATATATATATATGTATGTATATATATATATATATATATATATGTATGTATATATATATATATATATATTTATTCACTTAAAAAAACCATAGGCTTCAGGCCTTATATAGTTAGGAATAAGCATTTAAAAAAAACATTGAAATTGCTCCTATATAGTTAGTTTTACTAATTATATTTCGCGCACCCGCAATCCACTGCTGATGATGTCACATATTACATCATTCATGACATGGTCAGTGACATCACTGATCCCATCACTGATGACATCACTGATGACATCTCATTTGACATCACTGATGACATCACTGATGACATCATCCAGTGACTGTGTGTTTCTGTAAAGTTTAAATATGTTTTACATATTGAAGAATGAGTGGATGTATAAGTGTCTGGATGAAGGAATTAGTAGGTGCATGACTGACTGTATGAGTGAGTGATTAAATGTGTCTTACTAAATGCATGGGTTAGTGACTAAACTGTCTGAATGTGTGCATCAGTATGTCTGTTGTTGTGTAAGCTGCTGCATGTGTTGATCAGTAGCTATATGAGTGGCTATATGGGTTATTGATTATTTGCCTAAGTATTTGAATGGGAGACTGAGTGTGTGTGTGGGTGGCTGGGAGGTGTGTGACAAAGATGTGTGAGCAGTTGATTCACTAGGTGTATGAGTTCAAGAGTGCATGTGGAAACAGCTACATGGGCGGTTGACTGTGTGCATGGGTGTGTTGGTGAGTGAATGGATATCTCAGTGCTACATGTCCAAGTAAGTACATATGTAAAGCACAGTGCATGTGAGAGTTGGCATATATAAATGACTATACATGAGGGCCAGTGAATGTGCGAGTGGCTGTATGGATCATTGTGTACTTGTATCAGTGATTGTATAAGAGAGTAAGTATGTGTTAGTATATGTTTGAATAAGTAAGGTGTTGTGTGTATAACTGTATAGTTGAGGAAATGGAAGTGTGATTAATTCTTTGCATGACTGACTAGGTGTGTGAGTAACTCCATGGATGAGTGGCAGTGTGTGAGTGTCTGTATAGGTGTATGAGTGCATATGATAGTGTTGTATTGATGAGTGACTGTATGTATGAGTGATTCTATGGGTGAATGAGTGAATGTGTGTGTAGACCTAGGAATCAGTGAGTGCGTATGTAGTAACTGGTATTGGTGTGTCATTGGTTTCAAGAATGGTAGTCTGTATTTAACACTGGGTGTATCAAAGGTTATATTAGAGTGTGAGGAGGTGCATCGTATTATAACATGAATGATATCATCAGTGATGTGATCAGTGATATCAAATGAGATGTCATCAGTGATGTTATTTGAGATGTCATCAGTGATGTCATCAGTGATGTCACTGACCATGTCATGAATGATGTAATATGTGACATCATCAGTAGTGGATTGCGGGTGCGCAAAATATAGTTAGTACAACTAACTATATAGGAGCAATTTCAATGGTTTTTTAAATGCTAATTCCTAACTATATAAGGCCTGAAACCTATGCTTTTTTTAAGTGAATTTGCAAGGTTTTTAAAATGCTAATTGCTAACTATATAAGGCCTGAAACCTATGGTTTTTTAAGTGAATTTGCAAGGTTTTTTAAATGCTAATTCCTAACTATATAAGGCCTGAAACCTATGGTTTTTTTAAGTGAATTTGCAAGGTTTTTTAAATGCTAATTCCTAACTATATAAGGTGTGAAACCTATGTTTTTTTCTGTGAATTTGCAAGGTTTTTTAAATGCTAATTCCTAACTATATCAGGCGTGAAACCTATATATTTTTTCAATAAATTTCAAAGGTTTTGTAAATGCTAATTCTATTAGGGGATAACGTTTATATATGTTATTATCCTTCTGGGACCACCTGAGCAGCCATCTTGTTTCTCAGGAGAAGTGAGGCACAAGAGAGCACAAAACAAGAGTGGAAAACGCGAAAAGGGGGCAGGGTTGAGACCCCCTGACCCCCTAGCCCTTTTCAGAGGGTCCCAGAAGGACCACCAAGTGCAAAAAAAAAAGTTTTTATTTTTTAAATCGCGGGGTACGCTCAGAAGGGCTAGAGGGTTGGGGGGTCTCTACCCTGCCCCCTTTTTGTGTTTTCCACTCTTGTTTTGGGCTATCTTGTGGCTCAGCTCTCCTGAAAAACAAGATGGTGGCCAACACTTCCTGGTTTGGACAGTTTGGAATGTTGACAGTTGACTGCCAGCCAATCAGAAACTCGCTCGCGCACATAAGGGTACGCACACGTACGCGTACGGTACGAGTACCGTACGCTAACGGGGCGCGTACGGTGAGCGCATATAGATATATAATTTGCTCAAATTCAATTTTCTCAAGAACTACTGGAGGGATTTTCACCAAACATAGCAAAGGCACATCTGCATACCAGGCCCTACCATTTTGCCAAGTTTGGTGTAATTCCATTCAGCCGTTCGGGCTGTAGCCGTGTCTAAAGGTCCCTATGGAAATTAACATGGGGAAAAGAGGTTTTGGGACCCCCTTTCGGCCCCCGCTTGACGAATCCCCCCAAAACTTTCAGGGAAGGAGCGGAGCGGAGCTGGCCAAAATTCTGGAAAATTACACACAGATTCCTCAATCGGCGCCAAAGTTATTCCCAATAGAATGACGAGCGCATATAGATATATATTTTGCTCAAATTCAATTTTCTCAACAACTACTGGAGGGATTTTCACCAAATATAGAAAAGGCACTACTGCATACCTGTCCCCACCATTTTGCCATGTTTGGTGTAATTCCGTTCAGCCGTTCGGGCTGTAGCCGTGTCTAAAGGTCCCATAGAAAATGCCATTTGAAAAATTTCAAATTCAATTTTCTCAAGAACTACTGAAGGGATTTTCACCAAACATACAAAAGGCACTGCTGCATACCAGTCCCTACCATTTTGCCAAATATGGTGTAATTCCGTTCAGCCGTTCGAGCTGTAGCCTTGTCAGAATGTCCCTATGGAAATTAACATGGGGAAAACACGTTTTGGGACCCCCCTTTTTTCTCGGCCCCCGCTTGACGAATCCCCCCGAAACTTTCATGTCAATTTCCATAGGACAATCTGACAAGTCTATAGCCCGAACCGCTGAACGGAATTACGCCAAACTTTGCAAAATTATAGGGACTGGTACGCAGATGCGCCTTTGCTATGTTTGGTGAAAAGTGCTTCAGTGGTTTTTACGAAAATTAACTTCAAAAACACATATATATTTATAGGCGCTCTCCGAGCGTTCACAGGTGCGCATACTGGGCAGCGCACCAGCCGCGCTACGGGAGTGCGCGAGCGGAAAGCTGATTGGCTGTCGGGTGTCTGTCAACATTCTAAACAGTCCGGAGAGTCCGCCATCTTGTGTCTCGGTAGAATCAAGACACAAGAGGTGAAAAAGAAAGGGGGAAATAATTAAAAGGGGGCAGAGTAGACACCCCCTGACCCCCTAGGTTTTCTGAGGGTGGCCTTGCTGTGAGGCGGGCGCAAGATTTTGACGCAACGGTGTCCTAAAAGTGACGCAGTGAAATCTCATAGATTTCACTGCGTCACTTCTACGACCCTTTCTTGCGTCAATACGCCCCCTTTGCATACATTACACCAGGCGCAGGTATAATGTGGCTTAGGGGTTTACAAAGTGACGCATTTACCTAGATGCGTCACTTTGTAAATATGACTCAACAAGGTGCATTTTTTACACCACTGGTACATCACAAAAAGTGACGCACCGGTGGCGTAAAAGTGACGCATGGCCTCATAAATGTGGCCTTCAGTCTTCTACTCTTACTTTTTCTTTCACTTTCTCTGTTTCTTCACTGCCTTACTCACCTTGTCTCACACTCAATTGTCTTTATCCAGTCTGTATCTCCACTCTTTCCTAAAAATCACTGCTCTTTTCTTACCCTTCCACACCACCGTTCTTTTACTACATTTTCTTCACTTATCCACATTCCCCATGTTCACTCTCCTTCTCCTCTCTCTCGTTCCCCACACTCACCTTCTTTCAGTCCCCTTACTTCACTTCCCTTCCCCTCTCATCCCTTTCTTTGCTTTCTCACTCATTTTCCTCTCTTCTCTCACTGCACTCCACCTCAGTTACTCTTTTTCATATTTTTAAGAGTACAGCTCCTTGATGAGAATTGGAGGTAGTTCTGAAAAGAACTTTTTTTTCTTCTTTTTTTCACAAAAGCAAAAACAGGGAATGGGAAACTGCTCAACAGGAGCAACAAAAAAAAAATCAAAATTAGGACTGGGGTTGGCAGCGATGGTTGTCTAATGCTCGAACCATGAGCATAACACTTTGCTCCCCATAACAAAGTAGCTGGTTATATTTTCTGCATTTAATTACGGCTTCATTAAAAGCAGGCTGAATATTAGGGATCAGCTCTTCTGGTCGCCCCCTCACCGATGTAGTTGATCCTCCGGTTGAAGTAGAGGCACCATCCCTGGGAGCCTCTCGTGCCAGAGCTCTGACACTCTCCCGGGCATAGTTCTGGGGGTGCCTCCTCTCGACGTGGCGAATCATGGTGGAGTTCCCAAATGAATATTTTTTGGTGGGGTCACCCCGTGAGAGGACAGTGTGACAAATTCGGCACTCCACCTTTGGAGCATTTACTTTTTTTTATCGTCTGGAATGGAAAAAAACTTCCATATGAAGTGTTCTTTTGCCCGGGGCTGAGAAACCTCTTCATCAATAAATCTCTCTGTGTCATCATCGCTGCTGGATGTTCTGGCAGCCATCGTAATCCAACAAAGATCCAAGAGCAAAAAGGCAGGTCTTGCAGTCACAAAAGTGAAAGAAGAAGTGAAGGAAATGGGTGGGGATTTCATTCTTTGTAAAAAAAAACTGTTAGCAACCAATGAAGAGTTATTTTAAGGTCACATGACTTGACGCGCTTACGGGGCGCTTCCGGGGGCGCTTACGCGGCGCGAACGTAGGCGCTTCCGGGTGCGCTTACGCGGCGCGCCTGAGTGACGTTTTGATAGCTTTATGGAAATGTATAATAATTTTCATTTCGTAAATCAAAAATACTGCTTTTATGAGTGGATGTGTGTGTAGACCTAGAAATCAGTGAGTGCGTATGTAGTTACTGGTATTGGTGTGTCAATAATTTCAGGAATGGTAGTTTGTATTTAACAATGGGTGTATCAAAGGTTAGATTAGAGTGTGAGGAGGTGCATCGTATTATCACATGGATGATGTCATCAGTGATGTAATTTGAGATGTCATCAGTGATGTCATTTGAGATGTCATCAGTGATGTCATCAGTGATGTCATTTGAGATGTCATCAGTGATGTCACTGACCATGTCATGAATGATGTAATATGTGACATCATCAGCAGTGGATTGCGGGCGCGCGAGTTATAGTGAGTCCAACTAACTATAACGTGGGAATTTCAATGGTTTTGTATGAGTAAAATGTTCAGCTAACTATAACTGGTGTGAAACCTATGGTTTTTTCAGTGAATTTCAAAGGTTTTTTAAATGCTAATTCCTAACTATAACGAGTGTGAAACCTATCGTTTTTTTAGTGAATATATATATATATATATATACACCAGAGTGTGGCATTTTGATTTCATTGCCATGTGATCGCAAGATTTAAAAATGAAGGACATTACGAGGCTTGGGAAGAGATTTGTATTGCATGATGGAAACTGTTATCCGATGAATGACAGGATTTCGAACCAGGACTTGCAAACTCGAACATTACCTAATAGTGGGCATTAGCCATACAATTTAAAGAATACTAAATAAGCAAACATGTCACCTGGTCCCTGGCATTGAAAAAAAATTGTTTTTTATTGTAAACGATGTGTGTGGCACTCATAGTCCGTTGTTGACGATCCAAGTGTATTTAAATTCTGGTGTAACAGACGCTCGCATTAGCATATCATTAAGACCCATCTGGAGGTCAAAACGCGTAATGCTTTGCACGCTGAAGAATAAATGTACTTACCGGACATCTGACTGGAGGGCTTGTTGTCACGCTGTGGGTATTGCGTAAATGTCTTGTGTTATGGAGGTGACGTCGCCCACAAGCCCGAACCGCTAGGCTGAGCATCCTTTTGTTGCAACTACATCTGGAACATTTAGCTGTGGAATATATATACATATATATATATATATATATATATATATGTATATATATATATATATATATATATATATATATTCCACAGCTAAATGTTCGTGCAGAAACCCGAGCTGCTCTCAGTGGTGGGCCTTTGGCGGGGTCGCGAACCCCAAATCTCAACAACAATCATTTTCGGCGGTTTCCCACAAACGATGCCATGGCCACAAGTATTCCTTTTCAGCGTGTTTTTATTTTGAGCCAAGTCATTCGACACGTTTCGGAGGCAACCTCCTTGTTCATGAGCGCTCTTGTGTGCCCAGACTGCTGCACACTATCCACTCCCACCGCCCAGAAGTGACTGCTCGCTGCTGCGGAAAGAAGTCCTTCTGCTCACCTCCCGCCACCGGCATGTGTTTAAGAGGGTCCACCATGTGGCGAAGCAACTTTGTCATCCGTTTAGGATGGCCACTCATCATTGCAGATTTTTCGCGCGTTCATCTCTGGTGGTGTTGGGGGAGGTGAACGTCAATTCATGATTCAAAGCCTGTTAGAAAAAAAGCAAGATAAGATTGTGCGTCATGCGTCCATCAAAGGAGAGAGGAAGAGAGAGAGAGAAAGAAAGAAAGAGTGAGCAGAACACAGAGAGAAAGAGAGAAACAGTGAGAGTGAGAGAGAGAGAAAAAGAAAGAAAGAGAAAGAGTGAGAAAGACTAAGAGAGAGGGAGAAACAGTGAGAGAGAGAGAAAGAGGGAAAAAGTGAGAGTAAGAGGAACAGAAAAACAGAGTAAGAGAGAGAGAGAGAGAAACAGAGAGAGAGTAAGAGAGAGAGAGCGAGAAAGAGACAAACAGTGTAAGAGGAAGAGGGAGATAGAAAGAGTGTGAGGGAGAGAAAGGAAGAGATAAGGAGGGACACTGAGTGCCAATAATGTGTACAAAACCTTCACAGCTTACCTTTAAGCCACCGCTCTGTCTTCAACCACGTGCCATGAGCTAGTGGAACTCTCAAGCTCCCACACCTGAAAGATAGCACAGAATTAGTAATGGCAGAGCAGGGTTGAATTAGGATTCGAAATTGGACCGGGCATGCTAAAAAAAAGTGGCCCACATTTGCATATTGCATTTCCTCAAAACATTTTTCGGGGAACTTTTATTTAAAAAAGGGGGGTGGGGGATACAAAAAAATGCACAGACTTGTTTAAACTGGTGACTTAAAAAGAAGTGAGGCCACTACTGCTCAGGATCCCTGCCCTGCTAGGTATGCATACATTAATCGGCCGGCCCTGAGAAAGAAAGAAAGTGACACCTCTGCCTGTTGCTAAACGTGAAGTAAAGATGCCTATTTGCCTCCAGAACAGCCATTCAGACACCCACTGGGCCGCTGGCTGTATTCGAACAACAGTGACACCACCCAAACCTGCCCCCCAGACTGCTCCAAAAAGTAGCCCACAGTTGTAACTTGGCACCGGCCCCTCGGGCATTGCACCAGTGCCGCGTTACGAATCCGACACTGTGGCAGAGTATATTCAAGTGCGTACGCCTAAATCGCTCTGCCATCTTTCTGCATTCAGGCTGCTGTACCCCATCCACTCCTGCCGCCCAGAGGTATCTGCCCGACGCGGTACTCTAGGGCCTCACTGCTTACCTTTTCACAGTCAGGGCACCCTTTAGATCATGCAGCTCCATTCTGCAAGCTAACAGGTCTCATATTTGGTCCTGCGTCTTGATATCGCCATGGCAGAGGACATACTAGTGCACCTATCATCATCGCAGGTTGTACTCCCGCTCAGTGCTTGCTTTGCTGCTAACTGCTAACTCAGTGAGAAGTGAGGCCATGCACGTGGTGGTAGGCTCTCGCTGTTGGGCTCAGCCCTACACTGCGGTGCAGCAGAGCACTCAAAACATTAAGTAGCGGGAGCACCGGGACGGGCCATCACCGTGGCGGTGTGACTGTGCCGGCCGCACTGCATGTGAGCAACTCTAAAATGGTGTAGAGCAGGTGTGCCCGGTGTTTTATATTAGCAGGGTCGCTTGTCCTGTGACGCCTGTGCTGGATGGGTGTGGTGTGGGTGCATTCCAGCCATGAGGGAGTGGCTGTGGCATCAGTGTTGCCAGGTTGGGCTAGATCGCTCACAATTGGGCTATATTTTTTCTGGTTGTGCGGTAACATTTTAGTTTGTGCTAGTTGCCAGATTATAAAAATATATACAGCGCTCCAGCAAAGTAGTATATTAAAGCGCTTTACTAGACAAAGATTTACTTGGCAGCCTGCTGCAAAATCGATTGCAATGCATTCAACGCCTGCTTGACGCTGTCCCTGCCTCTTCTTTAAAGTAGCAATTTTGGCCTACTTTGGGCTACTTTTTGGTTAGCTTTGGGCTAGAGAATGCTTAAAAAATCTGGCAACACTGCTCGTTTAGCGTGGAGAGTGAGCGCGGACGCCTGTTGAAAATGCTCAGTAAGAAGGGAAAGGATTTAAGACTAAGGAATCGTTGGAGTGGTACCGTTTTTTTGTCTCCTAAGAGGATTTTTGCTTTCAGGTGTGTAAGTGTTTGTGGTTTTCGTTTTGCTTAATATGTTTTTTATGTTTGTTTGGAGAATAATGCGAAGGGTTTTTACTGATGTAGGCCATGTTTTGTTGTAGGGAACGAGGTGGAGGAGTCGTACTTCCCCCGTGAAGACGCCGGGTGTAGGCGTGGACAGGATTCAGTCCACAGCGCCCAGGTAGAGTGCGTCTTTACTCTCAATTTGGGGCATTATATTCATGTGTATATAGTGTGAGAGACTTTGTTAAGTAAGATGGAGGTGCGCACATACCCCAAGTAACATCCTCGTTTATATTGTAGGAGGCGTTTAACTTTCGCAGAGGTGACTGGATATTATATAGAGCTTTGTGACAACCGTAGAATCGGTATCAGGTACCCCCCTCATGAGGTTTTTAACCACTTTCGGTGTGGAGTGGTGGCTATAATCCACAGTTAGCACATGCCATTTTGGAATAATATACCCTTGGGCACTTGTCACTTTTTGTAATGTTCCTCCTCTGGCACTTTTGTATAGATAGCCTGTGCTTGGCTTCTGAGATGACTACTTTTTCACTTTAGGCACTGCATGAGTATTGTTGGGATAGCTATGCATATAAGGAAAAGAACAGAATTGAATGTCTAGTTATTGCTCTAAATTATTATTGTAGATATACCCTTGTCCTGATGAAGCCACAAGATATGCACGGCTGAAACGCGACCGCAACTGCGTCGACAGAATTATAATTGGTTTTGTTTTGGATAGGGCGCCTGAAAAATAGGGTAGGAGGTTGTGATACCTCTGGCGCTGAGGTGACTTCCTCTGTGTGCACTACTCCGAATAAGGAGTGTACATGTGAATATATAATAATTTAGGGTGTTTGTGATTTTTTTGTAATTTTGTTGTATATAATTTCATTGTTTCATATTTTCAAAAAGTGTGGGATTGATGTCTTTTTATCACCTTAGATGCGGCGCAAATATCCCTCCCCAGTGCTGCGCTGTCCATTGGAACTAGTGCTGAATGGACGTCCAATGGTCGTGCGCAGCACTGGGGAGGTAGTGCTGCCGTCGGCCAACGCCCCGACGCAGCACTTAAGAGGTTAAATGTGTTGTATATATTATTGTTGATATATATGTATTGGTTGTTTTTGCATTTATCCAATCTCATCTTTTTTGACATATATACTTTATTTAAATGTATAAAAGTAGATATAAGAAATTTCAGATGACAGGGTAGTTTATTGTGCTCTGGTCAGAAATAAAATAATTGATTGATTCCTCCTCGCTTTTCTTCTATATTGCATCTTTGATTAATAGACATGCAGCACAACAATGTAGACAACAGGAAACCCGCCTTGCCTGGGGCAGTACATTTGATCAGGACATTGGTGGGGCTGAAGGGCATTTTCTTGCTGTTTTGACTTGACATGTTACTTAAGTCGTTAGTAAATTATTCTTGTATCCTCATGTTTCATAGTCTCTGTTAGTTTCTTCAGTTGCCCAATCTTCTTTTCTGTGTCATCTTCCGTAAGACCAGTTGTCACGCATGAGTCTGTCTCCAGATCATCACCACAATTATGTTGTGATGTACGACAGGTAGCTGAGGAGTAACTTTGTAGATTCTTAAGTCTTAGTTACCGATTAGCATCCATGTGAAGCAGCCTCACCAGGAGCAGCCTTCCTGCTGTTCAGCCCATCTTCAACTGACACCTCACCACACAGGCACCCAAACATTCCAGTCGTCTCCATCACACCAACATTCCTCTCAGAACACTCACACTGGCTGAGCATCTAGGAACCAGGTAACACAGGAGAAACATTAATACATAAGCAGGATATAACAAAGTGTATATGTCGAAATATGTCCAAAGGCAAACTGACTGTTGTGTCATTAAAAAGCAATTATACAAGTGATGTACATATTTTCACAGAATCTCTGCTATTACTGTTTGCAACAAAATGTAGTATGTGGAAAAAATAATAAATCCGATACTTTATAAAAATGTAGGTTTGTGAATTTAACAAAAAAAATCTCTTTTTAATTAATGTTAACAATGTGTTGATTAACCAATGATGACTGCAAATCATTGTTTCCATACTGCAGATTCGCAGGTGCTTGAAAATGGCTGCATGGACCCCAAAAATATTTCTATAGTTAGTCCCGATCTGAGCTTAGAAGAGGCTTTATCGACCAAATCAGTCCAGACAGAAGGTTTTTCATATCATAGTGATCTGTCATTAGATGAATCCAAAGAAAAGTGCAATAAAACAGCAAGTGATGAATTGGCAGAAAAAGTGCACTTGAAAAAACACAATCATGGCGCGGAGCCCGAGGGCCCTTCTAGTCCTTGTTTACCAGCAACATTCCAAGGAAAAACTGTAAACCTGCTCGATGACTGGAGTGTACGTATAGAGAAAGATCAGCAAGAAGAAGAATTTAGAAAACATGCAATTGGTAGCGTTACAAGTAAATTAAATTATAATAAGAATGACAAAGTAGTTACCGTACAGAATTCGAAAGATGTCTTCACACCAACCAACAAAGAATGCATTTTGCCTCCTGGCACTGAAAAAGATACTATGACCATGAACATTTCACACACTAGTCCAGAAGAGGCAGAATCTAACCCTGCTAATCTTTCTCAGGCTACCAATAACCTACTTACAGAGACTCAGATATGCATTGATGATTGTTTTGATGAAGGAAATAAGCACAGCAAAACGGAACAAGTTCATGTGTTAAATGAAGCAGACAAGGTTTTATTCTCCGATGATATATGCCAACGTGAGAATTCAAGCAAAGTAACCGAAGATAGTAGTCATGAGAATTATTCTGATACCGTGAGCAAAGATGCTCCACAAAGTAACCCTCTTGGCTGTGATTTAGATGTGAATGCTGGAGCAGAGAAAGAAAAAGATTGTAATTATGCAGACAATATGTGCCCTACCTTTTCTACAGAAAACTTGTCTCACGCTCAAATGTATACGCAAAGCTTTGCTATAAAAACACAGTTAAATGAAGCGTTCAAGGAAAGGACTAGTCAATGTAGTCCTGAGGATACAGAACATGAACAGATTCTAATTGTTCAGGATGTTGACAGCACACCTTTAACCAGGGCAAACAAAAGGACTTCTTGGGATAGAGGATTACAATCTATAGATGCTCACTTTAATGCTACAAAGAAATCAAATATAGATTTTCCAACTTTGCCTGAAAAAGAATATTATGCAAACGTTGGTCAGCTGTCTGAAAAGAAACCTAAAGCTGCCCCTGTCAAAGAAGGCAGTGGAGGGAAAGAGTCAACGTTAAACAAAAGTAATGAAACACAAATATACGAATGTGACACAGTTTTACAAAGAAGATATATGGATGGGCTCATGGACAAATCTTATTCTTTAAAATTAGATCAATTTGGAAAGTCTGAAAAAGGAAGCGAAGGCTCTGTCCTTAATCTTAAAACTCCATACAAAAAATCTGAGAACGATGCCATATATTTTGATTTCTCGGAGCATATCACTAAAGGAAATCAAGTTAAATGTCAAACAATGACTGGTTCAAAAACGAACTTGTCATTTTTAAAAGAAAAGCTATCAAATGTACCAGAAAACAAAAAGATGTGTTCGTATTCAACGCCTGAAAGGGAAAGCGTTAATGTAGAGACTAAAGAAAAGGGGCCAGGTAAGAAATATAAAATCAAATTTGAAAATGACAGTGCTGCTAAATGTTGAAAAATGACGTTGCCTCTTAAAAATGTCCTCATTTAGAAAGTTTGTTATATTTGCTCATGTAGTAAAATGACGGTACACTTAGGGCTATAGTGGACTCCATTATAGCATTATTTTAGTAGGTGCTAGAACTGCATACCACAACATTTATTTTAGCATGAAATCCAGGAGTCCGTAAGACTTGTTTAATCTATAAAAATAATTCTGTCAGGACTGGAGGTGAGGATTATGTCTTCTTTCTCCACTTTATTGCATAGCAGCAAAGATATACAAAGACTACATTTCCCATGGAACAAAGGGAACATGTAGTCAAACAAGAAACAAGAAAACACCTGGTAACAACCAGTCATAGGTCTGACACCATTGTCCAATCAGGGCCAAGGCAGCCCAACATAGTCCTTCAACAGTGTTCTCTCCTCCTCTTTCTTTGCTGCCACGCAGCAAGATATGTACCCTTCAGGCTTGACTTGTATAGTGGCATTGTTGTGGTGATTGACATGTTAATTTAACAAGTGCTGCTGCACACTGTGATTTCTTTCGATGTACTGTAGTTCACGCTGTGTTTTTTGGCTCTATTATATGCTGTTTTGTACTTTACTCTGCGCTGTGTTTTGGCTGCACGATATGCCGTTTGATTTGCGCGGTTGTTGTGCCTCATTTCGGCATTAGTGCGTCTTTCTTTGTTTACGCGTTTCAATGTTTATTTTGCCTTCCTCTCCCACAGCGGGTGTGCTACGCGGAGAGGAGTTCGCCACGGCTACGGAAACCCCGTACCCATGCGGCCGACTGCTGGTGGTGTTCCTAGTCCTCCCGCCTCTAGAGTGCGCGGGAGGCAGTGCGGGCGTGGTGCGCCGTTTGAACTCTCTTCAGGGATCATTGGTCTGAGGAGCACGCCCGGAGGGTGTATTGAGGTAACGAAGCACCTTTTGTATCGCTGCTTTTGTGCCCCAGGCTCTGTGCCTTGGCTCGATTTCATAAGCAAGGCAGAGCCTGTATTTGCAGCCTGAGAAAGCTGTCGAACGCCTTTTTAAGTTAGGCTGCCACCCAGCCCTTCTAAAAATAGCCTCTGTTGACAGGCTGTGGTAATCCACTCAATCTATTTCGCAGCTTTACTGGTTGTGTGGCGTCATGGAATATACAACTATCGGGAGGAGGAAGACCCTCTCGCCAACATGCGCTGGGGGGACGCCTTTTATGAGGCGGTATATACCTCTATTTATAGGGCGGTAGACCAGGCAATTTCTCCCTTAGAGGGTAGGCTTTCACGCCAAATAGAGCAGGCTTTTTTAAAACTCTCTCAGCAGATTGCTCCACTCCTCCCAGACTTCACAGGACTCTCTTGGCTCCCCTCCACCTAAGCGCCCCGCGAGGCGGGTGTGGATGGGGATGCTTTTGACTGCCTTAGGCAGGCCTTTGTGGCCAGTCGGCCGGTGGCTCGCCCCTCCCAATGCCAGGACTGTCTTCTCCGCCCAACCAGGTTCCCCTGCCTTCAGTTCCGGGCCCTCAGTCAACTCCAGGGACATACTCAACACGAAAAGGGAGGAGAGGGTCAAAATGTTTAGGCTCTACCACCCAAGACCCCCAAGGACCTCAAATGTACACACAAGGGGGGTGTATAGAGTAAGGAAAAATACCAAAACCAAATTCCAATAAGGCAAGTTGCTCAATTTGGAAAAGCTACCCTCACTCACATACCGAAGTATGTGACATGCTTCATTATCAGGCCTGCTTACAATACGCCCTGGTGTAACCACACTCAGGGCGGAGCATTGGGGAGGGGAAAAATAATAAATTCCACTTAACAAGACGTACAACCAAATAAGTTCAACACATACAACACATAACATAAATGTGGTGTGAGCCGTGCAAACACCCAGTGACAGGAACTGATAGTGCGACTAATGGTGCAGTACAAAGGAAGTGATTAAAACTGATTAAGCGTGCCAACCAAAAAAATCTCTTTATTACACGTCCCTTGGTACCCCTACCGGGATTAAAAGTGAAAAAAGAGGATGGGAAATGCCTTGATGAGATAGTGAGGTATCTCAAGACTTCCCTCCTAACACTGCTCGAGTCAATATGTTTCGACCGCTTGGAATGTGCCTCTACGGGTCACCCCGGTCTTCTTCAGTACTGTCACAATCAGTGCCACTCTCGGTCCTCCCGTAATTCGATCGGTGGACCCCAAGATTAGAGTAGGTCTGATTAGATCCGTACTCTTCCAAAGTTATGTGTGGAGACTGATCCCAGTCATGCGGGAATACATTCACGAGTTTATGAAATCCATAAACCCGAACTGGTGTCCGGCAGTAGGGTCCCCAGAGAACATAACTGTTCCGAAGGTGCACCCTTCCTGAATGTCTGCAATCTGTGACACCGCGCAGACTTTCCTTACTCTGTACAACTCCAGGGACATCCCAAGAGCCACCAATCATGGCACGGCAGACATGTTGGATCCCAACGATATAGTCCACCGGCAGTCCTCTGAATGGACCCCAGCCATTAAGGTGGCAGCTTATGTGGCACTCATATCCGGTGTCCCCTTGAAAAGGAAGCTCGCAACTGTTTGCGGGCAGAGTGCCCTCACCCCTCCCTTGACGGGAAAGTAGCTTTGACACCAGAAATTGACCAGAGGATGGGCACCTACCTCCAGAAATTTATTAGGGACCCCAAGAAAGGAATAAACCAATCCTGGAGGGCCTGCCAGGATAAGCTCCTGGACGCCCTGGGCCCGATCACAAAAATCCTGGATATGGCAGAGGAGACCAAGGAGTCTGGTTCTATGATTTCCCCTGAGACCCTTTCAGGCTGGGCACAATGGGTCGTGATTTTTATGAGCAATGCAAATTGTACCCTTTCCACAGAAAGCTGCCAGTCACTTCTTATCAAGATTGACCCGAAGCTAGGAGACCTGGCGGATTCTGAGGCGGGCGCTGTGGCCCAAGGTGGTCTTTTTGGCAAGCCCTTTGTTAAGGAGCTTGATAAATTCGTGAACACCTTCACCTCGCTAGACCGGGCTCAATCCACTATTTAAAAGGTGTTTCCCCATGTTTATCGTGGGGCAGGCTGAGGACGGGGCTGCTCGGCCGGTCGCCAGCAACACCAGACCAACCAGAGAGGCTCCGGAAACTATCAGGACCAGTCCAGGTTCGGGAACCTTTACCCCACTTGAGGAAAAAGGGGTAAAGGGAGAGGATACCATGGAGGAGCTGCAGCCTCTAGCCCAGTTGAGAGTTCTCCCTTCTTCCCCACGAGACATAGGGGGGACGTTTGGCTCGATGTTTTCAGGTGTGGGTAACCATCACGCACGACGCATGGGTTCTGCAGACGGTGAGGGGTTTTCACATAGAGTTCAAGGGAACTCCAGTGTAGACGTCTCCACCGTGTCCTATCCAGTTCTCTGTACAGGACACCCTCCTGGTGGACAAGGAGGTTTCTTCGCTTCTCCAGAAGGGCCCTATTTCCTGCAGAACACTGCATGCCCGGGGTTTCTTGAGCAACATTTTCTTGGTCGACAAGAACGATGGCGGAAAAAGGCCGGTGATAAACTTGAGCGACTTCAATCAATGGCTTGTTTATCGCCATTTCAAGATGGAGCAAATTCATCTTCTGAGAGAGGTGCTCCGACCCTTCGATTAGATGGTCCGTCTGGACCTCAAAGATGCGTATCCGGTGGTTCCAATCTTCCCGCCCCACCAACGGTTTCTTCAGTTCCTCTGGGACCACCACACTTACGAGTTCACATCTCTCCCTTTCGGTCTCTCGTCAGCTCGTTGGTGTTTCACCAAGGTGCTCAAGCCGGTAGTGGAGTTCTTACGGTCCAGGGGAGTTAGGATAATCATTTACCTCAACGATCTTCTCCTGATGGCGGCTTGCCTGCGCCGCCTGTTACAACAGCTTCAGATGGTGGTGTCACTCGTTCAGGACTTAGGATTTGTGATCAATGAGAAAAAGTCTTTGTTGCAATCGACCCAGAGCATTACATTCTTGGGGTTCGTCATAGACTCCACTGTATCTACGCTCAGTCTTCTTGGCAGGAAAATTACCAAAATCCGTCACGAACTGCATCGGGTTCTGTCCAAACAACAGATTTCCCTCCGCCAGCTGGCTCGAGTGGTGGGACTTTTGTCCGCATCAAAACAAGCAATTTCCCCGGGCCCGCTCCATTACAGAGCGCTGCAGCGCCTCAAAGGTTTCTTCCTTCACAAAGGATATCCGTATTCTCACATGATCTCCTTGTCCATAGAAGCAAGGTCCGAAATCCAGTGGTGGTTGGACCACATGGAGGCGTGGAACAGGAGATCAATCTTCGGGTCCGCCCCGGTCATGAATATAGAATCTGATGCCAGCAGGCTGGGTTGAGGTGCCCGATGCTGGGATCTCTCTACAGGAGGATTCCAATCTCGCCACTTCCGGGATTCAAGTCTCTGGCGTTTGGACCAGTCGGTGTACGAGAGGCTGAGCGACCTTTGGGGTCCGATCTCGGTGGACCTGCTTGCATACAAGCTGGATCACCAGGGCCCGCGTTTCTTCAGCTGGAGACCGGATCCTCTCACTGACGAGACGGATGCTTTTCTCCAGAATTGGAGTGCGGAGATGGGTGACGCGTTCCCACCCTTTGCAATGATCACAAGGGTGACTGTGCAAGTTCGCAGACAATCTGGTGGTGGTCACCCCACTGTGGGACTCTCAAGTATGGTTTCCAGTTCTTCTGGAACTTTCTTGGGATTTTCCAAATCCTACTCCCCCAATTTCCGACTCTCCTCCCGATTCCGGATGGGTCTCCTCACCCTTTAGTGTCCACAAACTCTCTGAGGCTCGTGGCGAGGCAGATTTCCGGGGTCGATGGGAAGCCCCGGGCCTTTCGAGAGAGGCTGAATCCTTTATCTCTAAGGCATGGGCAGACAGTTCTGTAAGAGGTGCAGGTCCGCATTGCACAGATGGACCTGTAGGAGTTTGCAACGGGGTTTTGATACCTTGGTCACAGATGTGGTCCACATAGTGAACTTTGTGGCCCAACTGGCCTCTGAGGGGTTGGCCTATTAGTCCATTAGCACTTTCCGGTCGGCTGCGTCTTCCGGCCATGTTCCTGTGGAGGGGGCTCCAGTGGGTGGGCACCCTTTGGTTTGTCGATTGTTGCACGGAATTCGCCTTTCCCTTCCCCCGGAGTCGCGTTATTCCGCCCTTTGGGACGTTAATCAAGTCCTTAACCTGTTTTTATCCTGGCAGCAAAATAGGTACCTATCAAGGAAAGAGTTATTAGCAAAATTGGCCATGCTCTTATGCCTCATTACTTGTAGACGGGTGTCGTATGTGCGAGCCCTGGATATCTTTAGCAGAATTTAGACTCCAGAGGGAGTGACGTTTACTTTGCTCAGACTCACTAAGTGCCAAACTAGATCAATTTCATACCCGCAGTTTCCTGATTCCCGAAGCTCTGTGTGGTTCATTGCCTTAAGGCCTATGAGGAGATGACGGAGGAGTTCCGCCCTCCTGGCAAGAGACAACTCCTCATTTCATTGCGAAAGCCCTTTAAGGCAGTTTCTTCACCCACTATTGCCAGGTGGGTTCGTTGGGTGATGCAGGAAGCAGGCATCAATCTTAGTCAATTTGAAGAACACTCAGCAAGGGGTGCCATGGCTTCGAAGGCCTTTATTTTTTGGGTGCGTCTAGAGGATATTTTCATCGCAGCGGACTGGTCTTCAGACTCCACATTCAAGCTGTTTTATTTCAAACCGATTTTGAATATGGCTCATTTGGTTGTAGGCAAGCTTTGAACAAGCATAATCCTCGCCTCCAGTCCTGACATAAAATGAAAATGTCATAGTTAACATAATGGAAAGTTTCAATTCTATTAAGGACACGGTGGCGAGGATTATCCCGCCCTGGCTTCCTGGAGGAGATCCCTCCCTGTATGTCCGTAAGTAATTGAGTTAATTCTGATGTTTATGAGTTTTGCTTCTGCTGCACTGTGATTGATTTGCTAACATTTCCTCAGTGCTTTCTCTGATAATGTGTTTCCTCTTACCCTCAGGCTCGGATTCCAACAAACAAGACACCTGAAGAGCGGGGGGAGACTGTCTACGCGCTCAGAAAGATAAGGAGAGGACACTGTTGAAGGACTATATTGGGCAACCTGGGCCCTAATTGGGCATTGGTGACGGACCTATGAATGGTTGTTCCCAGGTGTTTTTTTTGTTTCTTGTTTGACTACATGTTCCCTTTGTTCCAGGGGAAATGTAGTCTTTGTATATCTTCGCTGCTATGCAATAAAGATGAGAAAGAAGGCATAATCCTCGCCTCCGAGTCCTTAATAGAATTGAAACTTTCTGTTACGTTAGCTAGGAAATTTTACATTCATACACAATAACTGGACACATAAAAGGACTTTGATAAGCCTACTTAAACCACTGCTCTGTTGGCATGTTATTCGCAAATTGGATCAGCTCACAGACCAACATGATTAAGAGTGAAGGACTGAGTCAACGCTTTTCACCCATTGGATTGTTGGCAATGTTGCTTGAAAAATGTTACCAGACTGCTTTACAACCCTTTTACTGGTTTTGAACATATTAATGCCCCCATATCCACCAACAATAGTAGCAGACTGACATACTGCAATTACATGATACCTCACCCAAAGACTCCACAATTTGTGGAAAAACGCTCATTTCATCTTAACACCTTGGCTGCTAATGGTTTTCCCCTCCTGTGCTGATCCTTAGTAAACTCCATTGTTCATGACGAGCTCAGCTCGTCATAAGCACAGCTCCACTGTGCCTCATGACGAGCTGAGCTCGTCATGAGCAGCGAAGGGGTTAAACATATACATGCAGACGTGTGGTGGAACGTTTCAAACTCAAATTATTTTGAATTGGTTTTTCATTATTTTATTTTTATTTAGAAATGTATAAAGTGCAGCCTGGACCAGAAGTGATATGAGAGTGCTTTATATGGAACCAAAAAAGTCAAGAAAAGGGATACATTGAAATAGGGGGAAGGGGAAAAGGTTCGTAGGTTAGAACAATTAGAGGAGAGACTGAAAATCAACTTCATGTGTAAGCAAAAAAGACAGGAGCGGAGAGGGACTTGCTGCAGCATTGATGGCTTTCTTAGAGCGTCAAAGCTAGTCAAAGGAATTGCTTAAAAAGATGCATTTTCAGATGTCTAAAAGTGAGAAAAGGTGTTGTCTTTCTAAGATTGGGAGGGACGTCAATACCATAGGTCCCTACTCTCTTGAAGGCCACTTTCTGGCTAGGGAGGTCTTGCATTTGGGTCTCTTGGGGAGCACAGAGTCCTTGCTGCCTAATCTAAGTATTGCGGACTAATAAAATGTAGTACCTTGTAATTGAGAACGCTGAATTTGAAACAAATCCTAGCTTGAAGAAAAAGCCAGTGAAGATCATAAAAGGAGTGATGCACTGGAATGTTCTTGCTTTGCACACCAGTCTAGCAGCTAAGTGCAATACCGGTTTCAATGGTGTCAAATGTGGATGTGGAAAACCAGCTTCTAAGGCATTCTGAAAGTCTAATCCTGAGATGACAAGATCATTTTGCTGCTCACTTTATTTGACCATATAGAGGAACTAGGCTGAAGGCAGGGTTCCTTTATAAAGTCATGGAACTCCTCCCCTTACGATGGTTTAACACAACACTTGATATACCAATAGAAACCTAATCCTTCCAAATTTCTCCCACATTTTATGCAGATTCACCATCTAGTGGCAAAGTTATTGTCTAAATAACACTTTTTGCCCTCACACTTTTAACTGGGGTCATAACACGATTGATCGCCACAAAATTTCAAATACCATGTGGAACTTCAACATGGTAAGAGTCTGCCAAATGGCATGCACATTCATAAAATGATACTAAAATTGTATTGTAGATTATAATCCAATCAAAAAATAAATGCTTTATCTCTGAGTGAAAGGAGAAAAGTGTTAACCCTTTCAAGTCCTACCAACACCTTTTTCAAAATATCTTGAAAGCTACCGGAGAGATTTTCACCAACCCTCAAAATGCATACATTCTGAGTAAAGCTCTACATTCCATTCACACATTACACTTTTTCCCCTGCACCGAAGTGTACGAATATTCCAGACCTTACCTTCATATGACAACTGAATGCCAGATTTGCTGCAAATCCGACAATGAGGAACAAGAGTTATAGGCAAATAAAAAAATGCCTTTTTTTAACATTTTTTTTATTATTCATCATCAGAAAAACAAAGTGTAAACAATTAATTACTTTGACATATAGCTGATACAACAGAAATCATTCAATTAAGGCTTAGTCACTTAAAGTAAACAACGAGATGCAAACATGATTTGAGTATAATTTCCGAAAAAGAAAAGTTGAAAGATCTGAAGAAGGAAAGATAAAAGTAAGGAGACATGAGAGTAGGGGTCAGGACAATTTTAACACCGCCAACTATAATCCTATCAAAATGAGCATGAATCTGCCCCCTTTTAAATTACCCGTCTAATTTAAGTTTCCATTTTTCAACTGGGGCCCATACCCGTTTCCCAAGCTGCTTTGCATTACCGCCTTTTTTTTCATATAAAGCTTTCTCGAGGGTATAGATAGCTAATAATTTTGAGAGCCATTGTTGAAACAAAGGAGGATTAGAGTCTTTCCATACCGTTGCAATACAAAGCCGGCTCAGCGTCATTGCGATAAATAGAAATTCTTGATTAGGTACATCCTGCCCTCCTTTGCCACCCGAAGAACCATAATCTCATTAGTTAAATTAATAGAAATCTCCAATTACTCTTTAAAGAATTCTTCCATAGCTTGTTTAAAGGGATCTAATTTAGGACAAGCTGCAAACGTGTATCGTGTCTGCCTCCATACTCTGACATCTTGGACAGAAGATCCCACTCGTACCCCCCCAGCGGGCTATTCCATGCGGTGTATAATATAGTTCATATAAGGTCTTATAGTATTGTGCCTGCAGATTTGCAACCTTTAAGATAGTGTTTCCTAACCTAAGCGATTTTTCACCCTCATTCCCGACTAGCTTTAATTTTGTTCTCCATTTATCAAATACCTTTCCTCTATCATCCTCATTATACTGGCATAATGCACCATAAAGTTGAGAGATTGAACATCCCTCCTCATCTCGAACAAATTCCATCAGGTCTACCCTAGTAAACTTACAATTACCTGCTTGTTTTCTCTGCAGGACTGATCTTATCTGTAAGTATTTAAAGAAGTCTCTCCGATCCAAATTGTAAAGCGGTTGCGCCCTTTCAAATGTTATTAACCCTGACTGATCCGTGATATCTCCAATTGTACCAACCCCAAGATTATCCCACCGTCTCATCACTTGATCATGGAATACATCTGGGAGAAGTTCATTCCTATAAAAAGGGGTATAGAAATTCATTCTCCCTAATTTAATTTTCTTCCGGATGATTGACCAAACTGAGATGGCCGCACCCAACACCTTGATCTTCCTTCTTTTATAGTAGTTTAAATGGAAGAAGTCCCTTGTTAGAGTCCAAAACCAGCAGATCATATATATCCGGAATACCAGCGTTACCCCTCCAGATATCTTTCGTATTCCCACTGAGGAGTCCTTTACAATACTGAAGGACTGAAGCAAAATAATATGCCTTAAAGTCAGGTACTGCAAGGCCCCCCGTTATTTAGGATGTGCCAGCATCTTTATGGATCTTCGAGTTCTACCCTTGGCCCATATGAAGCGATTGCAAATCCCCTCTATTTCCTTAAACCACTTATTAGTAAATAATAAAGGAATCGTACGAAATAAATATAAAATCTTGGCAGAAACTGCATCTTTATAACATTGCAGCGACCTATAACTGTTAAGTGTAAATTATCCATCCTATCTGTCTAGTTTTGCATTTTTGATTACTGGGGTCAGGTTTTCCTCCACAACCTTAGATAGATCGGATGTTATAGTAACGCCCTAATAGACAGCAGACTCTATAACTCTCTCATCATAATTAGTAACAAATTGATTTACGACTATTTGTGTTTTCCCTTGGTTCAATTTGTACCCTGACAGAAGACCATATTTTTTAGCCTCATTCTCAATTTCCCCTATCGCTATTATTGGTGTTGATGATGTGATTGCTAAATCATCTGCGTATCCCAATATTTTGGTCTCATATCCATTCAACACAATTGGGCAGATGTTTTTATTTTTTTCTATATATCTAATAAATGAATCTATATAACAGGCAAAGAGTAGAGGGGAGCAGGGGCATCCTTGCCTAGTCCCACGTTCGATTTTTATTGCCTCACTCAGCTCTTTCACCCCACTCTCAGTCTGATGCTCGGACTTTTATAAAGGGCCTTTAATGCTCCTGTACATATTTTCCCAAAATTAAATGTATTCATTGTTGCCCACAGAAAACCCCACAAGACCCTATTGAAAGCTTTTTCAGCGTCCAGCAATATTAAGGACATAGGGTCTCGAGAGGCAGTCATACCGTCCAGCAGCGCAAACACCCTTCTAAAATGGTTGGCAGTACCGCTCCCCGGTATGAACCCGTGCTGCCAGGGTGAAACTATCTTCCCAATTACCAAGCTCAGCCTGTTTGCCAAAATTTTAGAATACGCTTTAGTATCACTATTCATTAAGCTGATTGGTCTGTATGACCCAGGATCCGTAGAGCTTTTATTATTTTTTAGAAACACCACCATTGAAGCTTCTCCCCAAGACCCCGGAGAGGCAGCGCCGTTTTGTATGAGAACCATAAGTCTATTAATGTCTGCTTCTAAGGTCAGAAAAAACTTCTTGTAGAACTTTAACGGTATTAAATCAGTTAATCTCCAGGGAGTTGTTGTCCTCCTCTGTAAGCTTATCTAGTGTGGCAGACTCTAAATATTCCTCAATTTCCGCTGCATCTGGTTCCCCGTTATCCTGGCTGTATAATTTCTTATAAAAGTTCTGGAATACAGAGCAGATTTCCTTTGGTGTTTTTCGAATAGCCCCTGCATCCGTAGTCATTTCTGTTATCTGCCCCTGAGTAGCCGCCTGCCAGGTTCTAATCGCTAGGATTCGTCCTCCCTGTTCGCTATATTCATGTTGCTCTTCCCTCCTTGCTAGGTATTTACCAGCTGCCTTTGCGGCATATACTTCACCCACTGCTGCTTTAGCCAGAGCTAGTTTTTGCGTTACTTTTGTCACATCCTCTTTATCTCTTATACTTCTTACCAGTTCTTCCTCTAGCTTTGCTACTAGATTTATCTTCTTCTCAATATCTTCTTTTTCCTGCTTGCTCCGTCTGAGAGAGTAGCTTAACGTTTCCCCCCTAATACCTGCCTTCATAGCATCCCATACTATTTGGGGCGACGCTGTGCCCCTATTGTTTTCCAGAAATTCTTTTAATCAAATTTCCATGTGAGTAACATAATTTGTATCCTGTAGCAACGCTCTCTCGAAGGTTCAACTAATTATACTTTTCTGTGAATATGGATTATAGATCTCCATGGAAAGAGGATTGTGATCTGACATCAATCTATTCTTTTTTATGTAAAGAAGGGAACCCAATAAATACCTTTGGACCATGGGTAGTTTGCTATTTTAGGGAGAACAACGGTCCTCAGGACAATCAATAACTGGAAAAATAAACTTATAGCCCACAATGAGTACTAAAGTTCAACGTCCTGACCCAGCCGGGCGAGGAGCAGTTTAATTCAAAAATTGAAAAAGTTCATTGACCTTAAGAGGGTCACATACAAATATTCAGATAGGGCACAATCCTGTACCTATCCCAAGAGTTAGAAAGAGCGTAAAGTAGAGAAAGGTAAGTGAATCAAGAGGAAAATTTCTTACAGGCAAAAGAGTTTTTTGGAGCCAACTGTCGTTTGCAATATCGTAATCAATCTAAGCAAATTCCGACATACAGTGTATACAGATTAATGTACAACTTAGTATCATGCAACACTGTTTTAAGCGTCAACGTTTCGATCCCTAGGCTCCTAGTGAAAAAAAAAAAAACTGACATCAATCTAGGCATTTTTTTTAACTTTCACCATCGGTATCAACGAGGGAGAGATCAAGAAGTAATCTAACCGAGCTAGAGTTTTATGGGGGGCAAAGAAGTATGTGCTGCCTCCTCCTCTGTTTATATGTTCCCAAATATCGATCAGCCCATTATCCTGCATGAGCTGTATCAGCGCTCTGTGGTTTTTTTTCTTTTTACCAGTAAACCTTGCAGGATCGTCTTTCCACAGCCCATTAAGGCCATTTATATTTAAGTCGCCACAAAGTATATTGGGGAGAGGCCAGCTGGGTAATTGAGAATTTATATGGATAAGGGTTTCCGGGTCATCATATGTTGGTGCATAGATAGAGCATAAAATAAAATTAAAGCTTTGGATTTGGCACTCCGTTAAGACCCACCGGCCGTGTCTATCAACCTGTTGTTTTTTAATGTAATCCTGTTTCCCCGTGCTAATAATGCAACCCCACGTGTTCTGGTGCCCTGAGTCGTACAAGTCAATACTTTATACCCCAATTGTTCCAGTAGAGTTTTCTGCGAGATCTCTATATGCGTCTCCTGAACACAGATAACGTCAGCTTGCAGTGTTCTAAAATATTCTTTCAAATCCCTTCTTTTTCTTGCATCGTTTAAACCACACACATTAGTTGTGACTATGCGCATCATTTTTCTTTTTTTTCTCCCCCTCTATTCTGATTCCTTTCCTGATGATTTGTTTCCCCTATCTTGCAGTCCCCCTCTGCCCTCTCTCTCTCACCCCCGCTAAACCCCCCCATCCTCCGGCCCCCTTTCCATCCAGTGAGGCATCCTAGGTGCCAAGGTACCCAGGTGTGGGCGTCCATGTGGTCCGTCCGCCTTAGCCTCCCATGTGTCCTAACCCTATATGCTTGGTTTGTGCGAGCTGGATTAGTGAATAATTAGGCATTACCTTCTACCAATGTGCGTGCTATATTTTAGATTTTTTTATTATAAGTGTTTTTCAGCGTTTAATATTCTCCTACTCCCCTTTTTTTCACCCTTCTTCTTGCCTCTTCATATAGCCCCCGTCTTTTCTAGGCATTCGAGATTACAGTTTTACATTTTCACATTACTTATTGTTCATTTTCTTTCATTTTTGTTTATATTTGTCTTTGATCCAGAATTTCTTGTCCCAGGCTCTGAAATTTCTTTTAGATAATCCTGGGCTTGAATTTCCCTAACAAGGCTTCTCGTTGTGCCCTTATAGATTATTTTCAGTCTCGCTGGATTTTGGAGGATGACAGTGGCACCAATTTTTTCAAAGGGTGTGAATAATTGCTGCATCTTCCATCTTCTTTCAACAGTGGAATGTGCAAAATCTGGTCTTACAAAGAATTTGAACCCTTTATATTCCCGCTGGGTTGTTGGTCTGGCTAGATCATATATAGATTCTCGAAGAAGGAAGTTTCCAAAGTTAATTAGTATAGTCCTGGGGTATTGCTGTGGTTTCTGAATGTATTTAGGTAGCATCAGAGGGAATCGGTGAGCCCGCTGTACTTCTTTCTCTATGTCCCAGGCCTCAAGTTCCGGAAAGTCAGATTTGAGGAGGTTGATCATGGATCCTCTCACATCATTTCCCTCAAACCCTTCAGGAATTCCGAGGAACCTCAGGTTGTTCCTTCTCGATCTATTTTCATGATCTTCAACTTTTAGCATGAGGTCTTTTATGATACCATCGTGTTCCTTTTCCGTTTTGCGCAGCTCGGTAACGTCAGTTTCTAGATTTGCAGTGCGCTCTTCAACTGAGGCCATTCTGTCAGAGATCTCGGTACAAATATTTCCAACTTTCTTAATTGCGCCTTGTAATTTCTCAATAGCAGCAGGATTTCTTTGGGTGTCTTTTTTTACATCCTTATGAAAGTTCTTGATGGAGCTCAGAACCTCACTCAGCAAGGGTTCAGCAGATGATATAGAGCCCTTTGATTTTGGTCTTTCCTCTTCTATTTCCGCCCTGCTAAGATCTTGATGTGCTACTTTTATTCCAATCTTTGTGGGTGGGCTTTTCCGTATAAGATTTCTTCTTATTTTGAAGTTGTATTAGCGCCTGGATCTGTAGTTTTCTCATTTGTAAGATTGCTTTGCCTTGAACGTTTGGGCCTCTTTTTTCCCAGTTTCTTTCTGGAGTTTGTACCATAACCGATTTTATCAGATTTTCTAGAATAATTGGAGCCTAGATCCTCCGGGGTTTCATCGTCAAGCATGCCTGCACTCATTGCACTTGTGTCCGTTATTTCACTGGACTCGCTTGAGATGGACATGCTGGTTTCGTAGATGTCTGATTCAGATTCTTCCTCGGTGGCTACATTATTTACTGATTGTTGTTGAGTCTCTGTTAAAGATGTTGGCATTAGAGTTGGGGAGGAGGGATTAAGCTCTAGGCTTATTGCTCCAGGTTGGTGATCAGCTCTTTCTTTGATTTGACCATTTTGCCCAGTAATTGAGTTATTTGTCGTGAATGTTGTACTTATCCCTTCTTTGCTCAATATGAGCTCAGCTGTGAGGCTTCCAGGGTCCGGGCTTTGAGTGGTTCTCCCCACTAGGTTGATTCTCTCTATACCCAGACTCGCTGCCGCATTGTGTTCCTCGCTAGTCTTTCTCTGAACACCGCTCAAGTTGTAATCTTGTTTAGCGTTTATATCAGAATTGAGCGAACCTTCTTTGGGTAGCGGGCTAAAGATCGTCGAAATACTCGGTTGAGAGGTTGTCGAAGGCCCTGTATTTTTTGCGGTTGCTTTCAAGTTTTTTATTGTTTGTAGCCTTTGTGCTTTTTTCACCAACAAATCAGTATCAGCATTGTCCTCTAAATTTCTCCCCTTCTCAACAATGTTTTCGTTCCGTCTCAGTTTTGCTTTTTCCTTTTCCTTTCCTTTTTGTAGGTTTTTCTCTTTGTGCATTTCTTTCGTCTTGATTTTCTCAATTCCTTCATGGCCTGAATTTCTCTCAGCATTGCTCTCCTTGGCTTTAGATCCTCTTGTCTCAGGACCTTTCGGTCTGCTCTTATTTACCTGATAGACCGGCGCAGTTTGTATGTTCAGAGGCTCTTGCAGGTCTTGCAAATCTTGCGTATCTTCCAAATGTTCCAGGCTTTCCAGGCCTTCTGCCGTTCCGCTTGTTGCTGCCACTGACATTTGTAGCCTTCTTCACTCCCCTTCTCTTGATTGAGAGTTGTGGGGGTCTGTACCACTTCTGATCATACCTGCATTGCAACTCCCGTGTTTTCAGCCGATCTTGCCTTGCCCAGCATCTGTTTCTGTATCTGTATCTCTGCTAATGTCTGTATCCGTGTCCTACTGAGTTGGGCTTTCTGCAATCTTTGATTTTTCTGCAGTCTTTCGGCACCTCTGGTCGATTCTAGGATCCTTCTTGCTGTGTTTGGCGTAGTTTGGGATTTTATCACTTCCACTATCTTTAGAATTACTTCTAAAACTCCATCAACAGCTGTCCAGGTGCCCTTTTTACGCTCACTGCTTACGTGTGTGCCCTCTTCAGAGAAGTTTATATCCTGCGGATCAAGGGGGAGCAAGTTTGTTTTAGCTTGATTATCTGCATCATAGATTATGGTAAAAATGCCTTTTCAATGGAAAGTGCACAGTTGTGACTGCCACTGTGTAGTGCATATATTCGTGCCGAAACCCTGCAGCTCAGAGTGAGTACATGGCAAGTAAATGCAAAACATTTTTTTAAAAGATGACATTCTCTGGAGAAAATACAGTTAAAGGGAAGTTATTGTTGAGAGAGCACAAAAACTAAAAAGACCGGAAATTCACCAGTTATGGTTAAGCCCCCTAACCTGCTCTGTCAGTACACAACTTTGATGATGCCATGTAATGAAAAAACAGCCAACGAAAAGGAAAACAAGGCAGGGGCCTGAGTTATGGTGCGTTTACTATCTACAAGAAGTTTTCCAGACAAAAGGTACATACACTTTGGGTTCTTCATAACAAGTTCTTTGTAGATCTGTCAAGCAGGGGCCAAGAAGAGTCAAAGTCCCAAAAGCGCTATTTCCCATTTTAATTTCCACAGGAACCTTTGCTCTACAATACAGAAAAATCAGCTGAACGTAATTACTCCAAATGTGACACGCTTTTTAGAACTTCAATCAGAAAGCTTTGTAAATCCATTTAGCTGTTTTAAAGTCGCATTTAAAAAGATGCTCATTGGGCTTGAGGAGGTTAACGCTGGCAAAAAGCTAGTGATATTTAGACCAGGTGTCCAGATATCGCTGATTGGCACATAAAGTGTGGCTGGGTGGACCCTAATTGGGTGGCCACAACATGGAAAATATTTTGGGACAGCCATTACAGGGCTTGTGGACTTGGGCGAAGGGTCTGCTCAGCAGCTAGGCCCTAAGTACCACCCCCCACTGCCCATGGCCAAATCTGTGTGCAGTGGAGGTCGGACACCTGCAGACAGTGTTGTGAGGGACCTTTCCTTTGGCCAAGCTATGTGCCCCACTTCTGCTGCAGTGGAGGTCAGACATGAAGGATGTGGCTTAGGACGTTCCCAGAGACAAGACCCTGTGTCTAAATCTTGCTATGTATAGAAATAAGGATGCACTATATTTTTTCACCAGTATGTGTGTCCAAATCATTGCCTCCACAATGCACAATTATTGCATTTCGTTGTTCACAACTCAAAATGCATTCCATCAAAGGTAGAAACTGCTGCCATTTCATCCCACGAATGTGAATCCATGAAAAGTTCTCCTTAGGCAATCCCAGTTTCTTGTCAACGCCATAAGATCTAGCATATTCACCAGCCCAGTGGACAAAGGACTTTGTGAACATCATTGAAGGTTGCAGAATGAGAAGTCTTCATTGAGAAGCCGTGATCTGACTAGAAAAAAATATGTCTTTAAGGTCATTACAATGTGATTGGCTGCTGCCTAAAAAATAGGCAGAACAAAATGTTAAGTGACTAGAAAAGGTATAGTGAGAGGTAACAATTAGAATGTGGCTCTCCCTTCCAGAACAAAAAAAAAATATTTTATCTTTTCCACTTTGAAAATTGGCACTAAGCAGTGCAAAGCATGATCTTTGCAGTAACTGGTTTAAACTCTCAGGGACTACCAGTGATTTTATAGTTGTAGGCTTCTAAAGAACAGGCTCCACATAGTGCACGTTTGACCTGACAAGAATCTGGAAATATTCTCTCACATGGAATCCTGGAAACTGGCGTACAGAAGAAAGGGACTTTTATTATTGGGTAAGGATATTAATGTTATGCCTAGTTCCCCCAATGCCTTTGTTTGCAGCAAATCATTTTAAAAAGTACCTCTGATTAGATATTACAGCCTGACCCTGGATCTTTATATGATGGCAGCATTACATAATAAAGATAAGATTAATTCACAGACTGGATGAGGGAATATGTATGGTAAACGAGCGTATCACGGTTTTCATAGGAATATTCAATAGACTTTTTACAGCTGGTTAGAGAATCTGTTGTTTCTGTAGTTTGATAACTATTTACGCTGTTCTTACAATATTCTCTGAGACATATGATGTATTGTTGAAGTGAAATGTCTTTAAGTGACAAGTTAATGAGATAATAAATGAAGAAAATTAATTAATGCGAAACAGTGATGTATTTTCATAGTAAAATCCGTTGGCCAATGATAAATGAATTTGGGAGAACTACATCAGCAGGTGCATTTGCCATGCAACTAGATATTTTATAAAGATTATTAATAAAGATTTGGCACTTCAAGTTTCAGGGGAATTCATTTACTCTGTTTTATTGAAATGTGATTTTGCAAAGATTTACAGGCACTATAAACATGCTAATGTAACTTCCACACACACAGTTCTAGATTACTAAGGGTTTGCAGTGGTGTAAAGGCATGCAACGCATTGCAAAGGTATTTACTTTCCAGTGGAAAAGGTATTTTGTGCCTGGAAGATGCCCTTTTCTCTGAGCAAATAGTGCTTTGTGCTGTTTGCATTACTTTACAACAAGGTCCCATTACTTGGGTGTAGTTTGTGTGGATCATGATGAGCACCAATAGTTTTGATGCAAAGCCTGATCTACTAAAATGACCAGACCCGACCTTGCTTCAAAAAATAATGTCTCGTTGAAGTAAGGGCTAATAAGGAGAAATATTTTCATTTCCTAAAATATTCCTGACGTTGCAAGTGTTCTGCACTACAGAGCACAATGTGTGGAATATTTCAGAGTTCGTTCAGGTGTCCAATTTTCTACTCGGGGGTATGCTCCCAGTACAAATCTTATGCCATACAGTATGCACACACCTATGCACCATAGTTCTGCATTGTGCTCATCAGCCTTGAAGAGCACCAGCGCAGGGGGGGCCAGCAGCAGCAGGCCATGAGCAGTGGGAGCCAGACACCAGTGAATAATGGGGAACAGTGCGAGTCTGGAGGTCACCTGCACCCCACACTCTGTGATGCACAGCTGAAGGCTGGGGGCAGCAGGTGTGGGCTCCCCACAGAGTTGGTGCAGGGCCTGGTTCATGCCATTCCTTGCTGTAGCCCACTCCAGCTGGACTCGGACAGATACTGTGCACAAAGGGTATTGTCCGCCTATGGAGGGTGGAGCACAGGGCCAGGCACGAGGCTGAGTTCTATGGCCCCCAACCCCACTGCACACAGATGAGAGCCAGACAAATTGGGGGTGAGCTGTTTGCAGAGGGTTGAATAAAGGGTCTGTCTGGAGTATGGGCCCTATGTTACACCTCCAGTCTCCATGGCTGAAACCCGTTTACAGTGGGGTTTGGCCATCCATGAAGGGTGGGGAATGGGCCAAGCACAGAGGTCCACCTTCTCAGCACATAGCCAAAAGCAGTGCACACTGGAGTTGAGGGCACCATAAAGGGTGGGGCACTAGTCCTTAGCTTTGCCAGGCTACTCCCTCACACCCGCTGCAGTAGAGGTCAGCTGTGAAGGGTGGTGGATAGGGCCTTGAAGGAGATCAAATCCTACTGGCCACGCCCACTGAACATTGTTGAAGGCAGGGCACAGCAGGGATTGGACGTCTGCAGAAGGCGCAAGATGCAGGGCCTGCTTTAGGAACTCAACCCTGCACACTACCATAGGCCATGCACATGAATTATTTAGTCTCTTTTGGACTGAGTGCAGGACCTGAATGGAGAACAGGCTCCAAACGCAACCCTGGCAGTGCAATCCCTATCACTCACTTGCTTTAGTTTCAGGCAATCTGTCCATGACTTTCTAATGCACATTTTCCCTCACCTTTCACTCCTCATGTTGACCATTTGTCGTGACTCTCATTCAGACTCTTTGACATTCAAACCAAAATGCATAAATGTTTATCTTTATTTAAATCTTAAAAATTGGCCCTAAAAAATAATCCTTTTTCAATAAAAAAAAAGTAATTTTTATGTTTTGAATTTATTGTGGGTGAAAAACAAACATGCAACAGTAGAATAGTTGTCTGGATTTAAAACATAAAAGATTTTTTTTTCACGACTGTTGGTGTAAAAGGACTAGCTCTCTTCATGCTCGTGCACCCTGCTCTCCAAAGAAGATCATTGTCCTGCACACCAAACAATGCAAGCAAATAGTGGCGAAGCGTGCATCACTCACCTTGCTCCTGCTGAAGGATATTCTGTGGCGGTCTGTTACCAGTAGGAATGAGGTGCTGTAATAAGGCGACAGATGTAAATGCTGCCTCTTCGGAGTCCATCTTTCTTTTTGCCTCTTTAAATTGGCATTCCCACAACTTCACCAACTCAGTTTTTGTCACAGTTAATGTACATATGACATAATTGGATGAGCGCTTTTTTCTCCAGCAGAGTTTGTGAAGAACTTCCACACAATGGAGTCAGTTGAGGATTGCACTCATCAGACTGTTTTTCATTTCTTCTTTTGGGCATCTTCCTCTGGATTTCTCCTGTGCTGGCCAACCCAGCCAGAAGGCATAATTGAAGCTGGAATAAAACTGTATCTCCAAAAAAAAGGAAGTACAGTAAAAAGAAAAACTAACTAGCAGGCTTTGCTTTAGAACTCTCATATGGCAAGGATTGTAGGCATCTGAACGAAAATTACAAGAACTATCTGCATGTGAAATAACACTATCACAGGAACCAGTACAATCTTTCCAAATGTGTAAAAGCATTGTACCAAGAAATGTAAGATGTACATGCCAGAACTGTGTTTGGAAGAAATGTACAACTACAGTATCAAGTTGCTCCTATCAACCCCCTGGCCTTAAACAATAAAAACAAGTTCAGAACTCAACTTTGTAAAATGTTTCAGGATTCGCGCTACCGTGAAAAGATTTTATACAAAAAGATTACAAAATAGGAACTTAATTTAAAAAAAAAAAACATACAAACCAACAATTAAAAGACTGCCTGTATTGGGTTGTATTCAAGACCTAGATGAAGGCTGGACCCTGTAACCCAAACACGCTCCGCATGGTCTCGGATTGTGTGCAGCGGTGGGCTCCCCGTCTGAGGTGGTTTTAGTTGCATGGTTTGGTCAAAGGCCTCATCCTGTAGCCCAGCACTTCTCCGCCAGGCGCAGCATGTTCACTTAACTTTCCACCCTTGCTAAACATGTCCAAATGGGTTCAGCCCACTTCTGCTACACGCAGCCAAACGCTGTGCACATTTGGGGTTGGATGCTGATGGAGAGTGGTGCACAGAAAGGCCCTGGCTGGGGGCAAGTTCCTGCACTCTACCCTCCATTGCACATCTGCAGTAGGCCGTCCACAGTGGGTGGGGTGTAGGGTCTGACTAAAGATCAGATCCTGTACCCCACCCTAAAGTATAAAGGTTATGCCCAGTGGAGAATTGAACAAATGCTTAGGATAAGGACGGACGGCCTGGGCTAAGGGCAGGCTTTGTAGCTCATCTTTGCTGAGCAGGATGAAAGCTTAGCTGGAGTTGAATGTTTACAGATGGTGGGGCAGAGGCTGGCAAGCGGCTGTGCACAGTCTAGCTTAGTTACAAGCAGCGGTTTGGGAACACGGTCTGTGTAGTAAAAGGTAGACCATAAGATGAAGTTGAATGTAAGTTTATTACAAAGTAAGAAGCACACAGCCCACTGCGACCAGCCAACAGGAATCCCGACAGCAAATGATGTAATTGTCTGGGATATTCATGCTCACAGAGCACGAGTAGGACTTAACCCTTTGCGTGCTTCTGTCGGCCAAAGGCCGTCATGCGCACTACCTTCGTAGTGCTGCGCACGTCTGTTGGCCGATGCGGCCCCGCCCACTCATTAAACCCGCCGCACCGCGGCTGAATTGCCGCCGCGGTAAACGGGTTAAACATACACATCTCTTGAAAAGCAACAGCGCGAGGACACGCTCAATGCTAAACACAGGCCTGTCGCTACAAATAAAAGTAAACCACATGACAGGCACGTTGTACACATTCATTACATTACCTTCCCCCTTAAAACAACAAGGAAAGACATATGAGGCACCTGAAAGAAAACCCAGGAAAGAGTACAGTCAATTCATTATAAAATCTCTGAACGTGGAAGGTACTTTGATCTCACATGTAGACCCAGATATACAGCGAGCCTGTACAGCCACTGCTGAACCTGATGAGCCAACAGATGTTTCGGTGTCGTCGACTCCCACAGCGGAACTCTTGGCGCCCGACTCCCGGATAACCTACTCATTTGAAAAATGTAATTCTCATATCATTAATTGTCGTGGTACCCTAATCATGTAAATCGTGGTTTTTATCTCACTTACCTGTTGTTGCGCCCACCACTCTTGCGGTCTATACCATGTCACGTGTCACTTACGCCGTCACTATACTTCACGAGCACTTGTGTACCATATTTTGTTGGTTACATGTCATTTAATGTAACGCAGTGCTACTGACCCATGTGCTTGAACATATGAAGTTTAATATGTCCAACATGTCTGCTATTTGAAATATACTCTACATTTACATGAAATGTTTCCCTGTTTTTTTCACCTATGGATTCAATCCTGTCCAATTAACTGTGTCGCCACACATATATGCATATTAGTCCTTTGAATAATACCCTTGAGACATTGTTACTAGCTATGACATAGAACAGAAGTCTTTCTTTACCTGCAACCCCACTGGACTTTTATTTATTTTTTTTCCAGAGTTTTATATAGCGCAAACTAGACCCGAGACATCGGGTATCAGAGCGCTTTACATGAGCACCAGTTTCGTTACATGAGGACACATTCATTTTTGTTACGCACGTGGAGATTAAGTGATTTGCCCAGAATCACAGGCTGTTGAGCTTTGTTGCCGAGACTCGAACCAGGTTCCCCGACTTCGAGGTTGACTGCTCTAGCCATAAGGTTATATCTTCTCCCTCTTCTGTCTCTACCTTTTTCCCCAGTCAGGTGGGAAACACTGTGGTGTGAGCTCTCCTGACTCTCAGCAACTAATACGGCGTCACCCCTGTAGTGCAATGCGGTGCCATATTGGAACACCACAGTTTCTGTTTCAGAAATGACTTAACATCCAAATTAGCAGCAAATATCCGTGTGTGCTCGTTCTTAAATAACTTTGTTACCTCTTTCCACTGGACCATTAGACGAAGGAGAGTACAAGGCTTCTTATAAATGAGTACTGTCATACTTACTTAAAAACTTGGACATACGATCTGAGGTAAAGTGAGTACCATTATCAGTGATTAAACGTCTGGGGGCACCTTCCAAGCTAAACACCTGTTCCAAAATGTTATCACTGCCTCTGTGTCAAGTGATTTGGTGAAAGCAGATTTACATTAATTTAGAATAGTATTCTACTACCAGAAATAAGTACTTCATGGTGCCTGGTAACGAGACATAAAGCACAGAAAAGTCAAGATCCAATTTGTCCCATGCAGCATTTGGGTATGAAATGGGATATAGAGGGTTCTTTTGCACCCTCTAGTGTTTGTCGGAAAATAAGCACTCTGGACACTTGCTGACCAGTAATTTGACCTGCGCTTCAACTACGGCCACCATGAATGTTGTTTGGTACGCATTGTGGTTTTAGTAGCACCAAGGTGACCTTGATGAGCACATGTAATAATAGTTTCACGTAATTTGGTAGGAGGTACATGCAAATCTCCTCTTAAAAGTAGACCATTAGCCACTGCGAGATGACCACTACTTGACCCAATTATTTCATTTCACCAATCAAATATTTCTCTTCAGGCCACCCTTGAATAACACTCTTTGATCTTGTTCAAAGTCACATCATCCCGAGAAGCTGATAACCAGACAGACTCACTGAGACCTGTACCACACTCCCCAGTATCAGCATCTATGGAAACCATACATACAACATCATTCAGAACACCATCATCATGCGAGTCCTCAATTGGTATGCATGATAAACAATCCGCATGAAAGTTCCTGCTTCCTGGAACATACTTTATCTCAAAAACAAACTACTGAAGCTTAGACACAAGCCTAGTAAGACGAGCTGACAGGTTATTGCTCCAGCAGGTTGTGAATGTGTGTACCAACGGCATGTAGTAAGTATACAATTCAAATTTTCACCCCCACATACATTTTGAATTTATAAATGGCACAAACACAGACCAGAGCTTCACGCTCGATGGCGCTGTACTGTTTTTCATACTGTTAGAGTGACCTAGATGCAAAGGCCACTGTATGTTCTTTCCCTGATACCTTCCGACTCAAAACATCTCCTAAATCCTTCTGTCTAGAGTCTACAGTAATGATGGAAGACTTATTTTCCTGAAAAGCACTCAATGCAGGAGCCTTTTCTATAAGAGGTTTAACCTCATTAAACGCATCATTTTACCAAAACAACTTTTGTGCTTTTCGTAACAGAACTCTCAAAGGCTCCACTGCTTGCGCATACCCTGGCGCAAACCTAGCGTAATACTCAGCAAGACCGAGAATGGAGCGTAAAGCATCCCTGTCTAAGTGACTGTAAAGCAACCCTATCTGAAGGCACTTCCACTTCCTTGATGGCCCTGATGAGAGAACACTTAGGTGTGATACCAGTAGTGCAAATAGTGTGGCACAAATATTCCAATTAATGTGTGGCGAATTTACATTTGTCTTCTCTAATCGCCATGTTCCTTTGTGACAAAATGATAAGTACCTTTCTTAAAATGTAATTGTGTTCCTCAATGCTGTTAGCATATATCAGGACATCGTCCCTTCTAGGCTTGTACCCTCTTGAGATTGCGAATAGGTTGTCCATACGTTTTTGAAAGACACTGGCAGTCGAAGCCAGGCCGAACAGCAATCTCAAGTATTTGTATGCACCATAGGGAGTGACTGAAGTGGTCAATACTTGCGACTCCGTAGCCAACACCACCTGATGGTCTGCTGCCCTTAAATCAATGAAAACCATGTTGTCCCTCCTAGATTGGCTAACAGCTCCTGTATTCTATGGATAGGATGACAATCAATAAGTATATTAGCATAGCCTAATTTCCCAAGACCTCCTGCATGCGACCACAGTGGGCACAAGCCAAACTTATGAATCACAACGTTCAATTATACCTTGCTCAGAAAGGTTTTAAAAAAATAATAATCATTTTTTAACTTTTATTTATTGAATTTTCAGTAGGGATTCAAAGAATCGGTTGCAACAGCCATAGGGGAGAGACAGCTTAAATAATCAGAAAACATAGCAATGACATATCTGGGTACACAAATATAGCTGTTCATGCACATAATAAAGTGTTACATGTCGGTACACACCATCGCTAGCGTACAAGAGGCAGGGAAGCAGAACAGGGTATCATACAATTGCCTTTACATGCTGCACTAAGAGAGAACAAAAGAATAAACAATGTCAGGGATTCCTTCAATACAGTGGATCACAACGATGGTTCAGGCAAGAGAAGTCTGGCCAGCAAGGGTCGTGGATGTAAGAGCTGGCATAGGCAGCCTTCAGGGCGTAGCGCCATCTACAGTGGGATGTTCAAGTAAATATGTCTGCAGTGGGCTCCAAATATCCAGAGGGAGAGAGGAGCAGGGGAGAAGTTCTGCATATGTGTTGAGTTGAGTTTGCCATAATAATAAATCTGAGAGCCAGTCCTTAAATTTGGGAGCACGCCCCCTACCCAAACGACAGGCAATGCGCCTCCTAGCAATTACAAGATAAAAGGACACAAAGCACAGATGTTTAGCAGGGAGTTGCTCAGTATAACCTAAAAGCGCCAGCATTGGAGATCTCGGAAGAGGTTGGGAGACCATAGAGTCAAGAGCCGCAAGGACATCGTCCCCAAAAATGCGGACATCAGGGCAGTCCCAAGCAAGGTGTAGGAAATCAGCGTGTTCCATTCTACATCTGTCGCAACTGTGCGTGTCTCTCAAGCCGAATTTGTGGAGTGTAGCTGGAGTGTAATAGCTGCGATGTACGAATCTGTAATGAATGATGCGTAGCCTACTATTGGCGGATATCTTTTCAGTCTGTCCACAACAGTATGACCTTTGTGCATCTGTGATGTCCTGGCCCAATTCCTCCACCCACTTCTCACATGATGGGCATGTGGCGTAATCAATATCACTATAGAGGCCATGATAGAGCGTGGATACTAGATGTGAAGCGGTACGTGCACGTAGGACATTATGTAGTGGGGTGAATGTCGCAGGTTCGGATGGATAGGTAACGAAGCTAGCTTGTATACCAAGGCGAAGGCAAGCATAAAGGAACGTTTCCATAGTAGAAGGCGGGGGGTCCGGGCACAGTTGTAGGAGAGAACGAAATTTATCGTTACTGTAGAGGTCACCCCAGCACCGAAGGTTTAGTTTGCGCGCTGTTTGTTAGAAAAGTCCTTCCTGCAATAAAGATAAGTCAGATGATATGTTAGCGGAAGGAGAGGGGAGTGTAAACTAGGTTCATGCATGTGGCCTAAGATACGGGACCAGGCCAAAATCGTGCAGTCTACAGAGGTTGGGCTGCTACCGCGGGGCAATGCGGGGGCTAGAATGATTCCGTCCAGAGGGATGGGGTCAGCGAGCCAATGCTCTGCTGCGACATGGGCAGTGTAACGGGGTGGGTAGAACCAACAGTGGGCAAAATCAGCTTGCGCACAAAGGTAGTAACGTTCGAAATTGGGAATATCGAAACCTCCATGAGAGTAAGGCTGCATCATCACATTCCATTGTATACTTGGTTGTTTTCCTCCCCATACAAGGCGAATCAACTCCGACTGGAGCGTAGCGAAGAAGTGACGGCCAGGGTGGTACAGAATGTTCAAAAAAAGGTATAGAAATTTTGGGAGGATCACCATCTTTATAAGAGAGACACGACCGGCCATGGTCAGGGGGAGGGCAATCCACCGGGTAATGCAATTTGTAACACGTTCCATGGTGCAACCATAGTTGACGGGCATCATTTTGTCCCGGTCCGATGTTACACAAATCCCTAAATACTTAGCATCACCCGCGCACCATACAAGCGGATAATCAGTTGTAAAGGGAACAACCAAGCTGGCCAGGGGGAATATCTGCGATTTGGACCAATTTATGTGTATCCGGGATAAGCCACCAAATCTGACAAACTCCCGCAGCAGAGTATTGAGGTTTTGTTGGGGATCTTTAAGATAAAGGGTCACATCATCCGCGTACAAGGAGATGAGTATCGGACGTAAGAGACAGCGCAGACCCATGTGATTGTGATGTTGTCTAACCCTTGCAGCAAGGGGTTCCATTATCAGGGCGAACAATAGGGGAGAGAGTGGACACCCCTGTCGTGTGCAACGGGACAAAGGGAAGGAGGGCACGATGTGTCCATTGATCAAAACTCTTGCAGTGGGTGAGGTGTACAAAAGCCTAATCCACGTGATGACGCCTACTGGAAACCCCATACATTGTAGAACTGTGAATAGGTAGTCCCACTCTACTGAATCAAAAGCCTTCGAGGCATCAAGGAACACAGCTATCAACTGCAATTGAGAGTCTACGGTCTGTAAGACGGAGAACAGTGTCCTAAGATTGTGGGACGTGGCCCTGCCTGGAATAATCCCGGCCTGATCAGGAAGGACTAACTTTTCCATGAGAAGCCGGAGTCGATTCGCCAATAATTTAGCCAGAATTTTTGCATCAGTGTTAATTAATGAGAGCGGCCTATAGGACTCGCAGCGGTCTGCGGGTTTGCCAGGTTTTAGTAGTGACGTGATGAGCACCTCCCTCATGATGCTCGGTAGGGTTAGTGTCTCATGAGCCTCGAGGAACACCGCTTTAATCAATGGGAGCAACTGATCCATGTACATTTTGTAAAAGTCAACAGGCAGCCCATCCGAGCCATGCGCCTTCCCTGATGTCATTTGCATTATGGCCTCCCGAAATTCATCGTCCTCGAATGGGGCCACCAGAAACTCGTGCTGGGTATCCCCCAGCCAACAAAGGGTTATGTCACCAAAAAAAAGGAGAGAAATCTGGGGGGTGGGGGGGGGGGGGGGGTCGTACGCTGCGAGCTATAGAGCTCCGAGTAGTAGGTAGTGAATATCTTTAGAATATCTACACTGTCTCTATAACGCACACCGCTATCAACCACAACATCCAGTATGTAGTTCAAGAAGCGGGGCATCTTGATAGTGTGCGCGAGTGCACGACCAGGTCTCTCACCCTCGCCGTAGCGACGGGCAATGTAATATTTCCCTCTGAATCTCACCTCACGAGCCGCAGTGTCAGTGTACTCTGTGAGTAGCTCGCGAAGTGCAGCACGGTTGTCTCCAGAGTTAGTCACCCACATGTCTGTTTCCAGCTGTTTGATTTTGTGCTCAAGCCGAGTCAAATCCCTCCTAATGTCCCAGAGCACCCCAAAACTTTTAGACATACAAACTCCCCTAATTGTAACCTTAAAGGCTTCCCAGAGCAAGCCGACACTGTCAACAGAGTCTTTATTACTGAGAAAAAAATCTTCTATCTCTTCCCCCAGTTCAGTTTGGAACATGGTGTCCAGGAGTGCCTCTGGTACAAGCCTCCAGCAGCGGGGAACAGCCACAGAATCCGGAAGTGCTAGTTCGAGGCGCACAGGGGCGTGATCAGAATATGTACGCACCATGTGAGTGGTCATTTGAATCCAAGGAGCAACCCCGAGAACATAACCAATAATCCAATCTACACCCTGTAGCATGACCTGCTGTATAAAAAGTACCCTCTTTGGTGGCAGGGTGCACATGCCGCCAAGCATCAACGAGACCATGCTCTGTAATCAACCCTGATAGAACGTCCCACGTTTTTGTGAAATGTTGTGGAAGAGGATAGAACGGTCCATAGAAGGACAAAGGACTGTGTTTAGATCCCCACCCCATATAACATGCGTAGATCCTATCTTGAGTATATGTCCCGAGAGTGTTGTGAAGTAGTCAGGGTCATCCAAATTAGGACCGTAGCTACAGACATGAGTGACAGACTGGGCCGCTAGGGTACCCCAGACAAGACAACTGCGACCCGAGAGATCGCTGTACGTGCCTCCCAATCTGAATGGTGTTTTTTTCCTTATTAAAATAAGCGTGCCTTGCCAATATGAGGAGTAGGATGAAAAAGCTCTCACAGAGGCCCAGCTGGAGCCAAAGCATGAGGGCCGCTTAGGGTCAAGCTGGGTCTCCTGGAGCATGGCAATCTGTATGCGGTGTCTGTCTAAGTATGATAAAATCTGGTGGCGTTTGTGAGGATCATGAAGGCCCCTGACATTCCACGTGAGAAAATTAATGTAGGGGGGGATCTAACTGTGACGTAAGTGCAGGGAAGGCAAAGCTGTGAAGGAGATCTGCTGACGCAATGTAACAAAGTGCCCCAACGTGTAGTGGCAGTGATTATGAGAGGAAAACCAGTGCATATGAGAGGTGAATAGCCAACATCTGTCATTACTGGAGCGTTCTAGGAAACAAAACAACATTTCATTGTCTCCAATAAGAAATAACAGTCCCACACCCACCCCCACCCACATCGGCACCCCAATCGTGCCGGGATCCTGTGTCCCACCCAAATCCCAACCTAAGAAAACAGGCCAGTCCATTCTAACAGGACTAAGCTCAGGTAGCAAGACATACTCAAGCAAATGCAATATGAAAAGGAAGTTATGCATAGGGGGAATTCCCATGTAGGGGGCACCAGATGGCAGTCATCCCTTCCCAAAGAAATGGGATTCCCAATTACCAAGAAACTGCGATGCAGCCCTTGGTTACAACCCATTAAAAAGGGAGTGAGTGGCCTACAATGAAAGGGCGCTCAGCACCGTAGCAAGGTTCTACTCATGAATAAACTTCACATAACAGAAGCAGCTACAAAACGCAAGACTATAAAGGAGAATAAAGAAGCATAGCCTATCTGGCACTTATCTGTCGCTGAGCGCAGTCCAAATGAGGCGACAGGGCCGAAGCTGCAAACGAAAATGTCAATTGACCCATAGCGAAAGTAAGTCCATAGAGGTTGCTGTCACGTGGTTAACCCAAGTTCGCGGTGCGGAGACTGCCCTCCGTGATTAGCAAGTGAGATGCAGAGCCATTGGGGTCCAGACTAGTCGTTGGGCAATGAAGATGGACTAGGGTCACGATCAGGACGTGGAGAGCGCTGTGAAATGGTTTTCAGTAAGTCCTCAGCTTGTGGATTAGTGCAGACAACGTATTTGCCTTTGTGTGTGATACGAAGCTTCGCAGGATAGAGTGGAGCATATTCCAATTGGGCTTTGCGGAGTTTCTGTTTGACAGGGAGAAATTTCCGGCGTGCCTTCTGGACCGCAAGCGTGAAATCGGGGTAGATCATGAAGGCATTCCCCTCAAATTGTAGTGGCTTCAGCTCACATGGTTTTTGGAGTGCAACATCACGGTCTCTGTAGTTCAGCAGGCGCGCAATCATGGGCCGTGAGAATTCTCCAGGGGGCGGTCTTGGGCCCAGAGAGCGATGCGCGTGTTCCACCACCAAGTGTGATGAGAATGAGTCTGCGCCAAAGGAGCCTTTAAGGAGACGTTCAACATAGTCCTCCATACGTCCGGTGTTTGTACTCTCCGGAATGCCTAAAATGCGAACATTATTGCGGCGGCTTCTGGCTTCGATGTCCTCGTTATTAGCCGCAATTAGCCATATCAACTTGTCCATTTGTGCCACCTGCGCTTGCATTTGAGAAGTAACGTCCTCATTGTCGGATATACGCCTTTCGGCCTCCTTTAACTGTCCTTCCTGTTTGTTTACTTTTTGTACAAGGAAATCTAAGCGGGTATTCATAGTGTCCATTTTGCCGGACAGGTCAGTTAAGCTGTGTTGTACAGAAAGGCGTATAGACTTAACATCGTCGTCAGAGAACTGTGATGAGGATTGTGATTGTTCCATATTAGCAGGAGCAGGGTCAGCAGTATTCGATCTCGTTGCCGCCTTTTTTTGGGTATCAAATGTTAGGCGTGGTTGACAACCGTCAAGCTTCCCCATCGCACCACGCAGCAAGCAACAGACTGGCCTCTTTGTACCTTGAAAAAGTAGAAGTCGCCTGGTTGGAGAGCACAGCCGGAAGGAGAGTGTGTGCAGTGGTGCAAAAAGGAGGGTAAGTGCGTAACAAGAGAGGGCCAAAGTCCCAGAGCAGTTCAGCACAGGATTGCAGCAAGGTCTGTTATTGGCTCTCGTCGCACACAAGCAGGTCAAACTGAGCTCATCTGTGGTGATAAGTGGATCATGAGAAGGGTATGAGCAGCATGGGGCAACAAAAATGCATGGCAGCAAGCAGGTCAGCAGACTGAAGATGACAGGCCCGCAGTAAAATCGAAGAACAGCAGGGACGCTTCACATGTAGAAAAAGGGAGGCTTAACCCCAGCAAGTAGAGAAGAATTCATGCATTGGTGAGATAGCAGGCAGGCGCAAGATGGTATATTGCTCACGTTACCAGGAAAGCTGTAAAAAGGGCTGTAATCCAGGGTGGGGGGGAGGGACTCCCACCCCCGATTCTTGTGCGACAATGTCCCAAAGTCTGAAAAATGCCTGCAGGCTCTGAAGTTGCTGGGACGCCCGAGGGCGCGAGGATAATGGGTGGGGGGTACGTAAGTCCAGGCTAATTAATCGCAGGGCCGCACCGCAGATCTACAATCTAACTCGCGGCCGGCCCGAGCGTCACAGGACGTTGCTCTCCAACTCCGGCGGGAGATGAAGATAGGTTCGGGCCCGAAGGTGTGTGAAGGGCTGTGAGGGTCCAAGAGCGGTGCCGGGGCTCATCGCACGCCGCAGATGCAGGACCACACCGCAAAACCCACAACTGCTCCTGCGGCCGAATCCCACATCGCAGAGCTCAGTCCCCCGACCCCAGCAGGGAACAATCTGCAAGGGTTTGGTGATGCACGGCAAGGTTCCAGGGCCGCGAGGGCACAAAGGAAGGCGGCGTAGGCTCACCTCAGTCCGGGCTCGGATCAAGGCGTCTTCAGGCACTAGGCCGCACCGCAATGGGGCAGACTGTGATTTCACCCACGGCTGGATCCTACGCTGCAAGACATTGTTTTCGCAGGTCAGGAGCACAAACAATCAGGAGGACAGCAGACAGCAGTAATGTAGGATCAGGGCACAGCTGGGGTCTAATGCCACGTGTGAGACCGTAGGCTCAGGTAGTCAAGGCCACCGGACAGCCCTCCAGCAGGAGCAATCGGGACAGTCCCCATAGCAGTAAGCATCCCATAAGTGGGACAGCAAGAGGATAGGAGCATTGGCCTTTTGACCACCAGAAGCGGAGGCAGCAGCAAGTAACCAGAAGGCATCAAATCACATTTAGCTAGAGTAGATGGCAGGATAAATGTCGGATGTTTGTGCTAAGCTTCCAGAGCCTCACAGGTGTGCGGCCATCTTGGATGTGCGCCACCTAGCGAACCCTGCTCAGAAAGGTTTTGTAGAGTGTGTTTTAACTCTTCTCTTACACTTAATTTGATGGGTCTCACCTTGTGTACAACAGGTTGAGCTTGTGGTTTCAGCCTAAAACAATGTTCAAAACCATTTACGCTGCCTACTTGTTAAAAAAAAAAGGTCCTTGAACTCACTCAGTAACTGTTTAATAGAATCAGTAACACAATTGATGTGATCCTCAGGAAAATCCACCAAAACAACTGTAACATCAGCACCAGGTTTCAATAATGGACCCATTTTCACCTGGTCCTGCCATCCTAAAATGTTTTCCCTTTTCACCGCAACATAAATCTTTGTGAATGTCCTTGGGGGCCAACTACCCCTCCTGTTTCTTCCAGTAAGACCCACACAGCAGCATTGCTAAGAGGAATTTGGAGGCCACACCCCCTTTCTTAACCACTCTGCAAATGTGCCTCCTGGGGCACTACTAGTTGGTGGATGAAGTAACCTTGGCTCTTGAGGGCCCTTGGGGGCCAACTACCGCTCCTGTTACCTCCAGTAAGTCCCACATATCTGGATTGCTAATGGTTGTCAGAGGCCATGCCCCCTTTCTCCACCACTCTGGTAATGCACCTACTGGCGCACTACCGGTTGGGGTAAGAAGTGCAATTTAGTCCGAAGGCCCTCAGGAGTAAACTGGAATTAATTCCCCAACCAGCAGTGCGCCAAGAGGCGCATTTGCAGAGTGGTGGAGAAATGGGGCGTGGCCTCCGAAGACCTCTCAGCAATCCCACTGTGTTGAACTTACTGGCGGTAACAGAAGAGCTGGCGGTAACAGAAGAGCTTGTTGGCCTCAAAGGACCCTCTGAACTCAAAGGGGACTTAATCCCCCCAACTGGTATTGCGCCTGAGGCGCATTTGTAGAGTCGTGGTGAATTGGCATTGCCTCCGGTGAGTTGCCAGAAGTTTTTTCTTTCTTTCTTTTTTTGAGGGAGGGGAGTGTGTGCCCCCCCCCCCCCCCATCCTTGGGCAATTTGCAGCCCTTGGGACCCCATCCCCCAAGTCCAGGCCTTTTTGAAATGGGTGAGGGTGGCCTGGCCTACCTGGGCCAATTCCTCCCGTGGGACCCATCCCCTGAGTGCTGCCTTTTCATGTTTTTTAAATACAAAATAAGGGGAGGGTGGCAGTGCGCCCCCCTTCCAATGCCTATTCTGTCCCCAGGGACCCCATCCTCTAGGGCACAGTTTTTTTTCCTCCATGTTTAGGTCGAGCAGTCGAGACCTCTTGTATATACTTTAGTATATACCTATATGTGTATGTACTTAGTGGGCTCTGGAGATCAGCCCTAGGACTTGTCTGCTTCCCCTTAAAGACTTTTTTTCTGTGTACCTGCCTCTAATTAAGTGTCTTGATAGAAAACAACTAGCAGAGGTCAGTAAAATACCAGAATTGCTTTCTGCTGAGGGACTTTTTAAAAAAAAATTCTGCCAACTGCCTCTATTTAACTTTTTTGATAGAAAACGACCACCAGAGATCAGTAAAATACCAGAATCACTTTAGCATTCTCTAGATTCCAGTCCATAGAAATTGTCTTCCACAAGCACCGGTAGACAATGATATTTTTTCAAATCTTGTATTTTCAGTGATATGACCACTGAAGGCCCTGATTTTATATTAAAAACAGCTTTGGACTATACCACTTCCTGCTGAAAGGCAATATTTCTCTCAATCTGTTCCCATACCTGGTGTGTCATGCAGTTGGTGCTTACTTTCCCTCCATGTTAAAGAACAGTAAATGTTTCAACACCAAGGCTAAAATGCTGAATAGCTAAATACATATAAGGTCCCAAAGAAGAGACCGATTGCATTGCAAATGCTTGTTTATTGTTGGAGGGGGGGCGGGGCTCATGGCATGTCCTCCAATTTGGGTGCCCTGGTCCCATCCAGGGCACCCATTGACATTTGTTAGGGACTGTGGGGCAAGCAAGGCCCCCACGATCCCTGCCAGCTCGCCGCGTCCTGCGGGAGTCGGCATTGATTTTATAGACAGGGAGCTGCTGAAATGCAGCTTGCCATCTGTGAAACCAATTCTGCTCCGCTTTCAACATGTGAGAGCATTTTTAATGCTCTCGCTTGTTGGAAGTGTGAGCAGTGTTTGCTGTGGCTTGACGGGAGCAGCCCAAAGCAAACTGCAATGTCCTGGGGGTAGGCACCCAGGGGCATTGCTGGACCCAGCCCTGGAGATTGGAGGCCCCCAGGTCCATTAAAGGCTCTTTAAGGGGGTCCTTGCGGCCCACCTCCATCACATGGGTCTGCGACAGACCCCCTTTATTGTTAGGGAACGTAGAGGGAGCCTCAAGGCCACTGCAGTCTCTGCTGGCTCCCCGCATCCTGTGGGAGTTGACATTGATTTTACAGACATGGAGCTGCTGGAATGCAGCTCCCTGTCTGTGAAACCAATTTTGCTTCACTCGCTCGAGACGGAGGTCTACGACAGACCCCCCTCATTGTTTACATTTTGCACAGTGGGGTGGCAGTCCCTGGGGCATGTGGGAGGGCATGCGGTCCCCGCATTGGTTTATAATATTTACCCCAGGTGGGTGGCAGTCCCCAGGGCTGCAGGGGAGGCCCTAGGGCCTCCCCTGCATTATGTATTACACAAATCTGTGCCCTGGGAGATGGCAGTCCTGGGGATGCGAGGTAGGCCATAGGGGCTCCCCCGCATTGCTTTAATTTAAATCTGTGCCCTTGGGAGGTGGCGGTTCCCAGGGCAGCTGGAGAGCCGCATCTCCCCCGCATATATAATCTTGTTACAGCCCCGGGAAGGTGGTCAGCCACTAGGGCTTTTCATGGCATGAGACATGAGCCCCTGCGCCCCCTCCTATATTTCCACAATGCCCTGAGATCTGGCAAACCCAGGGGCTTATTAATGATTAACCACATCGGTGCTCATGACGAGCTCAGCTCGTCATCAGGCACAGTGGCGCTGCGACCCATGTTGGAGCAGTGGAGGGAGGCAGATGTCCAGACATTGGGTGACCTCTTCAGAGATGGAGTGCTAGTGGCCTATGAGACGATGGCATCCGAAGACGGGTTTCCTCCTGGGGGGTTCTTGCTGCATCGCTCCCTCGTAGCAAAGATGACGGCTAGGTGGGGAGAGGTGGCGACGGAGCCTGAACAGCACTTAACCATGCAGTACCCCCACGTCATGGGGAGGGGCAAACACTTGGTCCGTTGGTTTGCGGCGTCATTAAGGATCCACACGGAAACCAGTTTGGCCCCGCTCAGAGGCAAGTGGGAGCGAGATCTGGGAAGGATGCTGTCTGATTAGGAGTGGGAGAGAATTCTTAAAAGCCCGGTACGCATTCCCCAAAATATGCACTTTCGCCAGATACAACTCTACGTTGTTCATAGAGCCTACCTCACACCTTCGCTTATCAACAAGTACTTCTACCGTTCTGATGCGTCCTGCCCCAGGTGCGATGAGACGGATGCGGGACTTCTCCACATTTTGTGGAGCTGACCGAGACTAGACAATTACTGGAGTGTGATAAGTGAGCTGCTTGGGAAATGCACTGGTCGCATCATACCCTTCGAGTGGCCTGAATACATCTTGCATCACTTCAGGGGACCACCCAAAGATACGGCGCTGTCCCGCTTCTTAGATCTGGGGATGGTGGTGGCAAAGCTCCTCCTTACGAGGCGATGGAAGGCACACGACCCGCCTGGCGTACAGGCGTGGATTTCTTCTCTTCAGGAATGGGCCTAGGTGGAGTGGATTGCCATACAAAGGGAGGAAACGTTAGGGCTCCGAAAAGAATCCATGGCGGAACGCTGGGAGCGCGTGCTTAATGCCTTACAGTTGCCGGGTGGGGTTTGTGATGTAGGTGCTGCAGCGGTTTAGGTGGGTGCTCTTCGGGGTTGGAGTGTATCGCAGGCTGTTCTCCTGTCTAGATAATCTGTTGGGTACATTACTGGCCCTCTGGGGCATGCAGGTTTAAGGTGCAGGTCCAACTGTGGCTGGGGTGCGCGCGTGTGAGGCGGGGGGCCGAGGGGGGTGGGAGGAGGATCAGTATGGATATGTGTCTGTGATTTTGCCTCAGTTGTTCTAGTTTCTTTATGGTTGTTGGATAAATGTCATTCTTGTGCGCAAGTCCATGTTGGAGGGGTCCACTCAAAACTCTGCTGCTGTACAAGGCTCAACGAGTGGACAGTCATGGACTAACCTGGAGGCTGCCTGATTAGGCGCTCCAAGCCCTAGCCAGATCTGGGCACTTATCCTTTGCTTATGAGATACCACTACTGGGATTAATTCACATGGATGTAAGGTACTTGAATGTTGCACTGATGTGCCCAGATTGCTGTGATGCACATGTTGATATTTGTACTGTACTTTGAAAATTGTAAAATGCTAATAAACAGATTTGAGAAAAAAAAATGAGGCACAGTGGCGCTGTGCTTATGACGAGCTGAGCGTTTCAGAACAGCCGTGGAACGCCCACGTGGGGATAATTCCCCTGCTGTGCTGGCGTTCTATTAAACGGGCATGGTTGTGACAAGCCAAGCTCATCACAAGCACAGCGCCACCAAGCGCGGCCCCCTCACAGCGGGGGAATTAGCCCAGCGGCAAAGGGGTTAAGTGTGGGAGCCCTCACTTCATTTTTTTTGTTTTTAGATGACTTTTTGGCCCTGGGGGTCCCTGTGGGACCTCCCCCAAGAGGTCTAGGGGGTCAGTGTGTTTCTACCCTGCCCCTTTTCATTCTTTTTGTTTGTTTTCTCTGTGACCTGGTTCAACCGAGCTACAAAATGTCTGCCAACACTTTCTGGTTTGAAGCGTTGGCTGTCAGTCAGATCGCAACGCAAGATGATCGGGAGGCGTAGCGGAGCCTACGCCTCCCTATGTATACAGCTGGAAATTTCTTTAAAATGATCTGCAGCGTATTTACACCAAATCACAAAAGGGCACTTCTTTGGACCAACATCTACCTTCCTACCAAATTGTGTGTCATTACGTTCATCAGTTCGGGCTGTAGCCATGTCCAAATGTCCGACAGGAATTAACATGGGGAAAATATGCTTTTAAGCACCCCCTGGTTCTTGGCTCCTGGTTGACGGATTACCCCGAAACTTTCAAGGCAGCAGCTGAAGTGAGCGTCATATCAGTTTTGAAAAGATTCATTAAACGGCTCCAAAGTTATTGGCAAATGAAAAAACGCTCTTTTTATGGAAAGTGACTCCTAACTAGAACTACCTACTGTGACCGCCAGTAGGTAATATTCACTGAATATATGATACTGTGATGCGTTTTTAGCTATGTTCCAAATAAGATTGCAAATAGGGTTTAGGGTTTAACACTTTTGTCTCTCAACAGTTGAAAAGGCATTTTTTCATTTGCTTATAACTTTACTACCGTTTGATGAATATGCACGAAATTTTACATTCTCTTAGCATGTTTACATTTGTACAGTGGGGAGTTAAAAATCTGATGAGGTCATAAAGTTTTAGCTTTCAAATAATTTTTGCACTATGAAAAAAATCTAGCTCAGCAGGAGTTTAGAATGACTAGTTTTCTGTTGGTATGCCAGGGTTTGTGTCAGACCTTCAAGTGCAGCAAAGTTAAAGTAGGGGCAATAACATTTTCGTTTGCAAAAACATTTGAAGCGGTTTGGTCAATCGACATAAATTGTGGTGGATACTTAGCATACTTTGCTTAATTTTGCTATTTTTAATTTCATGTAGGTCCATCAACTGAGAGCACATTAGAGGGAGGGTGCAAAATGCAAAATTGTGTTCATTTAGCACTGCTCAAATCCTCGTGTATGCCAGACATTTAAAAAGTTTAGCTGTAGGTTAGATTGTTCGTTTTTGAGTAGATCTATCAAATGGGACAAATGTAAAGGAGAGGCAATAACAGTTCAATTCATTAGTAATGTTGTCTCTATCTGATGTGGCATAAAGCATATTAAAACCAATGAAAGTATCTCAGGATTTGTGCAGCGCAAAGAAGAAAGGCAACGTTAAAGGGGATGTTTAAAAAGTATTTCATTTCCTAATAACATTGGTGGTGTTTGAGGAGTCAGTATGAAATCTGGCAGCAGGTTTACTTTGCTCTTCGTATGGTGAGTTTTACAGCATTGAATCTTTCATAGATTCACATGCTTGAATTATCCCTGGAGTAGAAGAGTGCTACTCTTCTTTGCTAGTGCAATGGAAGACTTTAAACTTGGCCATTTTAGAAATCCACTCACCTCATTAGAAGGGATTAAGTAGGCATGGCCTGGCCATGCCCAACTTACCTTTGAGTGGTCCTCCAATCATGCCTGACTCTTGTGAATCCAGCTCTGTCATTGACTTGAAGCTTTCTGCCTCACACTTCTGCTTCTCTCCTCTGTTGGGCACTCCTCCTCTCTCAGCTCTTTTGCCTTCAGTTTTTTTGCTCTCATCTTTCTGCTTAGTTTTTTCTCTCGCTCACCACACTTTCTCTGTTGCATTGATTTTGTCCCTTTAGGCTTCTCTGCTCTTGTGTAATTTGCCAGTTTTTTCCCTCATTCTCCGCACTCTCACTGTTGCTCTGCTCTTTTTCTCGTTCTCTGCTTTTTGCATCCATTTGTCACCACTTTTTGCCACTTTTTCACCACTTTTTGTGCTCTTTTCTTATTACTTTTTGCCCTTTTCTGTGTTCCAGCTCTCAGCCTTCCTTTTTCCCACCTTCTACTCCTACTTTGCTACCTTTCTTCGCCAGCCTTTTCACCTTTCTCCCACGCATCACCCCGACCTGCTTTCCTTCACCTGGTAAGAGACCGAGAGTAACAGATCAACCAAACCAACGTAATAGTACCAAATGTCATCATCAGCAATGTTAACAAGTGCAGTCAAAGAATTCTGAGGAATTCTCATGGCTCTGCTCATCAGTATTTTGTGTGGAGAAAAAAACCCTGTGCTCTCATTGGATGTACACCCCTTATTAATCAAACACCAAAGACAGGGCATCTGGCCATTTCCAGAATGTAGATGCACGTGTCTTTGCTAGCTTTGCTTTCATAGTACCATGTGTACGCTCCACAGTTCCTGATGCTCTTGTGTGATATCCACAATGGAATCTTTGATTAATCTTCAGTGTCATGCAAACAATCCTCAAAACCTAATTTTTAAAATGGGTTCCCTTTACTGATTCTAAAGAAGATAGTACACAAAATCTAGGTCTCAACTCGCTCAACAAGAGCTTAGCTATAGCACGGACATCACAACTGGTTGGGTTTGCTTCTAACCACTAGCTGAACACACACATACAAGAATATACTTCAGATTCAGATTGTTACAAAGGCGTTTCTACAAATGAACATGTTGTACATGATGGGATGCTGAAGCTTTTTAAAAAAAATGTTTTGATGTAATCCTTATTTCAACGTTGTAGTTGAAAGCTTGTGTCAGTGTTATTACTTGTCAGCAGTTAAATGTTGGCAAACCGACAGGTGACTAAGTCAAATTTTTCATTAGGAAGGTCCTTTCGTAAGGTTACACAGATTTACTTTGTTGAAATGCTATATTTTAGTCATTGATTCTTTTCAGATGGATAGAAGCCTATCCAAATAGATGGTGTGTTAGCGTAACAAGATCTAAAACTGTGTTGAGGGAGTTTATTCCTCAATTTGGATTGCTCAAATTTTTAGAACCAGATAAGGGCAGTCCTTTTAGAAGCATATTAATAAGAATTTTATGTATGACACACAATCTGGGGCAAATGTTTCACAGTACCTATCGACTTGAAGCATCTGGTATAGTTGAGAAAATGGCCAAATTATCTTCCAGTGGTACTGATGAGTTTAAGAAGCACACCCAATAAAGTGACTGGACTCTCTTCTCATGAAGTGATCATGTGCCGAGTAGTAAGGATTCCTAGTATTTCTTCAGCTCAACGTGAGAAAATGTCTAATGATCTTGTTACAGACTACTTTAAAGGTCTGGCTGATGTGGTATGCTGTCTTACCAGGTGAAGCTTAAAACACATTCAGCAAGTGAAGAATCCTGCCATGACCTAGAGCCTGGTAAGTGCGCCATGGTGAAAAAGCATGTTCCAAAGAACTTCATGGAGCTAAAGTGACATGGACCCTATTAAGTTATACTTGTACCAAATATTGCTGTGAAGTGTGCATGCCTGCCACTGTGGATCCATGCAATTCAAATGAAAAGAGTGAAAACTTAAGATTAAGAATTGGTGACACCAGTCACTCACTCACAGTGTCAAACTCAGGTTTGCTTCCTGGGTTGGAGGGGTAACAAGAAGATAATATTGTGCAACAAAAAATCTAATTGTGCAACAAGAATAACAAGCACAACACAAAACTCACACTCAAGATAATCAGAAAGCAAACGTTCAAAAGCCCCCTAGAGCAATCAACTTGCTCCAGTTCAAAGCCACTAAGATCAAGTCACAAGTAAAGATGGAGATTTAGCAGCTGTTATAAGTGGGTCTGAAAAAGAAAACTGGATCCAAGATGCATGGCATGAGAGTATGAGCAGGAGAAATAGTGTCAAAGGAAAAGCAAAGACTCAAAACAGTTGAAGAAGAGATAGAACAAGAGCCAAAAAATATAGAAACAGATTTAAGTGACGGAAAGTCAGAATGACCAGTGGTCAGAAGATCTATAAGAATAAGAGTATCAAATATGAAACATGCAACACCTGTATGGGCATATCTAACAAAGATTGAACCAGAGCAAAGAGACATTAACTTGAAAGACTATCAGGTTTTTTTTTAAAGAACTTCAATAAACTTGTAAAATTAAACTGGAGAAAATCAACGTCAATAACTCTGATCCAATGCTGAAATTGAGCTTAAAGATTTTTGAAATATAAAACTGCCTTCGCTATTTTCTTAGTTACTATTGAATTAAGATATAATATTGTACCTGAGGTATCCAGCAGTAGAAAATAGTAGGTTTCTCATGAATATGTCGCTTGAACTGAACCTATGAGTAGTGGCATATTAACACTTGAAAGCTTTAATGTTTTTGATCTTTGTACCATATATTGTAGCTTATATTTATTTAGGCTTTTATAGGAGGAGTATTGCCGAGATTAAATAGGGCTGTTTAGTATTAAGACAATTGTTTATAATTTTCATATCAATAATTTTTATAGATATCCTAGTCAGCCTTTACACCTTAGCTGGACATGTGTCTCCTAAATCTGAAAATGAATTGCATAATAATAACAATGCTTCCGAGGGTAAAAGTTATTTAACAGAGATATTTTTAAGTGCACTGGTCACATAGCATTTACTTATGTTGTTGAACAGGTAATTAGAAGTTGATTAGAGATAATCCAAAGAGCAGAAGTAAAGTTATTTGTGGAAAGTTTCACTTCTGTCATTATTGAGAATCATCAAAATATAGGCCTTCACAATCAAAGAGCATTTCCTTCAGGTCCACAAAGACAGAGTAAACTTGAGAAAAAATCTTCATTTCATTCTCAAAGTGCCATACAATTTTTATCTTAATGTGCCAGGTGTACTAAAGGCGTTTTTCCAAAATCTGCTGCTGTAGGAGTTATGCACGTATAGAAGAACATCTGAAAATGTCTGAAATTCTTCACTGACAGAACCAAAGACATCTGCACACCCAGGCCAGTTGCTGGTAGTCGTTGTGCCTCAAATGGACAATCCCTTTTGAAGCAGGGAATAGCCCACTGTGTTGCAGCAGCCATAGCAATCTCCCTTTCTAAAGCAGGCTGCCCTCTCTATAATTCCTATTATGGAGCAGTCAACAAGGAGCGTTTCATAAATGACAGCCATCTATGCTGGAGTGACCATAAACACAAGTGCAGGGCGCCCACCAAGAAGATTAGACATACATTTACTCAGCAATACTGCCTAGAAGAAGCAATACAGAAGGATGCAGCAGTAGGACAGGCAGCTCTGCAGATTCTTTTTCAATAAGTTGAACCTAGTTTTGTTTACCTACCAGCCACTGGTTGTGTTGCGTGTTTATCTAGGTTCCTGATCGATACTGTGACCTTATGCCCCTATTCGGCTATAAATCTATTTATTCCCTATATTGGCATAACCGTTCAAGTACGATATTCAGAAAGTCATCTCTGGCCTCACACGAACAGAGCCACATTCCAGAATAGCTTTCTCTGCCACTTCCTTTGCAACCAATTAGTGCAATGACAGAGCAGAAGTCACTATCTGATATTCCTAGATTAACACTCCGAGTTCTTCAACAAGATAAAAACTCAGCAAACCTGGAAATCCCCGCTTGCTGTGTTTTGATTAGTAATGGAACTCTAATGAGCAACTGATAGCTATCACTTCCTAGTGACATCTTTAATTGACGTCTTATGTCCAGCAAACTTGCGTCAAACCAGGCACCTGTCAGGTATAAATACTACCAACGTTGCCTTAAGCAATTGCTGGTGTCCCATTGCTGTTGTATGCTGTATGCAGTACGCTGATGCTGCTGCTGTCCCTTTGGTGGTGAAGCTACTGATACCATTATCGCTGCTAAAGCGCGAACGATGGTGTGGTGAGCTTAGGAGCTGAACAGCCGTCCCTCTGCGAAGAGCCCAGCAGATGCCAAGCTGCCCGCGGACGCTGTCCCCCCTCCTCCTCCTCGACGCGCTGAACAGAGAAATCCAGCTCCAGCGTTTCTAGTCTGCCCTCGCGGGTGACTGGGATACCGAGTGCCTCCTGAAGGAGATACCAGACCTCCATCATTCTATTCAGAGGTATGGTGTTGACTAAACAATTAGAAGAGAATTCTTGAAGCAAGCCTTGGCAAAACCAACTTAACTTAAAGCTACTTACTTACTCCCCTTCCACGTGTTAGGCTTAGGTCAGGCACACTGGGGTAGGCTTAGTTAGAAGCACCAGTTGAGTATTTTAGCCTAATGTACATATGACTGTATATATGTTTTATTACTTTTAAACCATTGTATGGCTAAGAAACCATATCAATGCTTTTACAGTATTATTTCGCAATACTTATCTTACTGTACGTACTTTTTATAATAACAAGTCTTGCAATTGTGGCAATACATTTCTCGTGTACGAGAAGAAAGACTGTTCAATAAATGTTAACCCTTTATTGACAAACGCCCGTCTCTCTATTCTCTACATATCGTGAAAGTAAACTGCACTAATCTGACTGAGGGAAATACCTGTCTATTGTTTCACACGACCCTAGAGATTGACTCTTGATCTGAGGAGCAAAGTTGTCATGTTGCACGGTTGTTGGAAAGCTGAATCCCTTCTTGTCTGTGCCAGGGAAGCTGATCACTTCCCATGCAGAGAAGAAAGTTTCCAGTGACCTCTGAGCTAGTTGGTAACAAACCCAATTAAGTTTAGCATAGTCAGTGGAGGCCTGGAATATCCGCAGTTCCACGTCGATACTACTGTTTATGTTATTCCAATGCGCAGGGCCTAGTGGGAAACTAGGAACTACACTACATGGCGCCCAACGTTTGGTAAGGCGATAAACTAACGCAAGACGTTAGAGTAACTCAGTCGTGCATATTTCACACAGACCCCTTTCTCCCGTAAATACTCCAATAGACGTCTGGAGTGGGTGAAAGGTTAAAATCCGCCCGACCTTAGTAGGAAGAGATTCCTATGTAAAGCTCTGGTTTATTCAACGTTGAAGGATACAGTGTTCCAAAATATTGTGCACCTAATCTTTGTCTCCTTGGAGACCAACTCTGCAAAGCCTGCATTAATAAAATGACAGACAGTGAAGAAGAAAGGGAAGCAGTTAGACTGGCAGCCCTACTAATAGAGGAAGACTCGAGTCTCCTACAGATTGACCCGGATGCTATCGACATCCCGGTCCACTTAAGAAAATCTATAACGTTAAAACTTATAGAAAACGGACTGACACCACAAGGTGGTACAGTAATTTTCATGATAGAGGCTTACGAATATCGGCAGACAGAGGTATTCTATTCATGGATAAACTTTCCAGCGGCAAACGCTAGAACAAAAGACTTTCACTATTACAAAATAGAGGAACCTCCGGAAGAGTACGCTCCTTTCGAGGAGATTGAAATTCCACTTAAATTCCAAGAGCACCTGCTCTGGTTTAATGGCGCCCTAAAACACAATGATCACATAACTAGGCTCGGTCCACTAGGTAGACCAGGAGCAACGTGGCCGGTTCTAGCCAGCTACACACCACATCCTGACCTTGCAAAAATGTCAAAGGAAGACCTCTTAGTTAACATAAGAGAATTAACAGAGGCTTATAGAGAGTTAGTAAAATTATTTATTAAAAATAATTCAAACACTCCTAAAAAGAGCTGGGATGGAAATAAACAATCCACTCCCAAGGAAAAAGTTTTCCAGTCCAGAGGAAGGTCTCCTCGACGGAGGGAAAGAACTCCGACTCGAGAACACCAGTCTCCCCAGAGGGAGCCCTCTGAGAAAAGATATAACCTTAGAAATAGGGATAATCTGAAAAAGCCTGATAGATATCAAAGTATTGATACACTTCCCTCTCGATCTTTTTCGCAGAAATCGGAAAGAAGAGGACGGTCAGACCCAGGAGAGCACACCAAGTCCAAAGACAAGGAACCTGCTCAAAATAAGAAATCACAATTTCCTAAAAAGGTAGCCAGTATTAGAGTAATCAACCATGCCGAGAATACTGAGAACACAGTTGAAAAACGGGGAGTGGGCATTGACAATGTTGGACAGTGCAGCAGAAATCAGTATAGCGCGCAAGATCTTGATGAGTCATCTGGAGACAGTGGACAGGAATGAATTCATTCAGGTTGAAACTGCGGACACCAGACTTAGCGAGCCCCATAAAATATACGAAATAACATTGCGTATAGAGGGTGATAAGAATAGGAAAATTAGGGGTCTATTTTGGGATAAACTCTCAAAAGGCTACGATATTCTGTTAGCTGAAAAAGATTGGCCCCCAGAGTTTGTCAGGGAGTGCCCTCGTGGCGAAGAAATGATTATGCCTGCCTTCTCGAATCACATTCCGATTCACAAAAAATATACATATGCACGGAAATGGGCAGTAGCCCAGGCACCTGCATTATATAAAAATCATGTAAGATGGGATGAGGACTCAACTCCTCACAAAATCCAATTAAAAAGTGAACCAACTGCCCAACGGCAGTAGCCCATTAAGCAAGAAGCTAAAAAACAAGTCAGGGAGATCTTAGATCAACTTGAATACCAGGGGGTGATTGAAACATGCACCTCTCAAATGAACAATCCTTTGTTTCCTGTCTCCAAGCCAGACAATTCATATTGTCTAGTTTTGGACTACAGACATCTTAATACATGTTGCAAAACTTTTGCAGTACAAAACTCGCATAGTGCAGCCCTAATGAATAACATAGTTAGGAAAAAATATAAAACGACATTAGACATATCTAATGGTTTCTTTTGTCAAAACATTGCACCAGAAAGCAGATATTTGACCGCTTTCTCAGCATTTGGGTCGCAGAAAAAATTCTGTCGACTCCCACAGGGGTTCAATAACAGCCCAGGACTATTCTCAGCTAGAGTAACAGAGTTACTACAAATATATGATGATGAAGCATTATCTTACGTAGATGATATCTATCTCACAGACGACGACTTGGATACTCACTTGAAAAGAGTGAACACCATCATACTTGGGTTCGCAGCAGAGGGTTACAAATTCAACTTTAAAAAGTCCCGAATTGCCCATCTGACAGTACTATTTTTAGGGTACGAATTATCTAGTGACGGGAAAAGCCTAGCGGACAACTTCTTAGAGAAGTGCGCTGTACTCCAAGCTCCAAAAACGCTGAAGAATTTACAATCCATTCTAGGTTTTCTGAATTTCGGAAGAACTTACATTCTAAATTACGCAGAGAGGGTTAAACCTCTCTACGAACTAATTAAACCTGATTTTAAACAAATCAATTGAGATCACTGCAAACAGACATGTTAGCAAAAACTAAATTAGATACACGTGACAACACACGTGATCTTGTAATCCGAGTCATCCCAGGAAGATGCGGATTCACGTACCTGACCTCTAATGAGGGAGAAAAGGTACCAATTTCAATTAAATCTCACTTGTACACACAAGCAGAGGAAACATTCAGTCACACAGAAAGAACTGTGAAAGCAGTGCAAATTGCATTAGCAAATGAAAGAGAACTAGCACACGGCAAACGGATTAATATCCTCACAGTGGAATCCGCCTTCGAGGCGCTATTCAGCCCGGTAAACCTGCCTACAGTGTCACTGGATCCGAAATGGATACAGTGCGTAGATTCTCTAGGAGCGGAAGACGTGAAATACTATTTCGCCCCGCAATTCGAAGAACTGAATGATTTAGAATATGAAGAAGAATATCCTCTGCCAATCGAACTTCTGCCTCTCCCACAATACGCCTGTATAATCTATACAGATAGTTTTATACAGCATTTTAATGTAGAGAGCAAATCCTACAATGCAGCATGTGCGATTATTAAAGGTCGTTGGCTGTGCGGTAAATTCAGACCGAAAGTAACAAAAACTGAATCTGTAAGAAACTGTTCGGTTCAGAGAACTGAAATCAGATCTTTAAAGATGGCGCTCGAAAATGCAGAACGTGAATTCCCGACACTTATCGTGTGCGATTCTCATTTTTGCATCAACTCTTACAATAATAAATTGCAGAGCTGGATTGAAAACGATTACAAAGATGACACAGGTGCCACAATAAAGCATAAATTGCTCTGGAAACAGGTAGCTCTTTTACACAAAGAACTACAAAAGACTCACGTGATTCACGCACAGAGTCTACGACGTGATGGCGTTCACGTTGCAGGGAATTCATTGGCTAATACAGCCACAGCGGAAGCAACTAACCCGGCTTCCGTAGCCACAAAAAAGCGTACAGAAAAATACATAGACGGGGGAACCATGCTGGCAGTAAAAACGACCGTAAAAGGCGACTGTGCAGCACTACCCGTGAACTATCCACTCAATTATGCATACATAATCGATGCAAACTCCGTTCCTTTTGCTCGAATCCCTGGAGTGGGGGATAGAGTAATTCCAAACACGAACAGGAGAATATTTTTAATAGCAGACGCACACATGGGTTTGGGTCCTAGGCACAGAAAGATCAAGGAATCCCTGACTGAATTACAATCAGTATACTGGTGGCCGGGAATGAGTTTACAACACCAAATATATGCAAACAACTGTGAAAACTGTAACAGGGATCGCAGTGGTGAACCATGCTACCGGCTACCGATCAGAAACAGCGTAACGCTGTCTACACCCCATCCTGCGTCCTATTAATCAGTTAAGGCTAAACACACTTAAAAAATGTGGCCTTCAGCGCTCGGCTGACGCTAGAACGGTTATAAAAGATTTGCGAGTCTTTATCGGCACATACGCAATTACCACGTTCCATTCTGACCAGGGTCCTGCTTTCAGCTCTCGAGCCTATAAGGAGGCCATGGCTAGCATGGGAATTGGGTTGCGGTATTCTTGTCCGTCGCACCCCGAAGGGAATAGTGTGGTAGAAAGAAAAAACCGTGACATAAAGCAATCTATAACAGCGAAGGTATTAGGTTCAGGCACTGGGTGGGTCAAACATTTAATAAGTGTCCAGACTAGTCTTAATAACTTGCCAAGAAATTCTCTAAAAGGTTTCAGCCCATACGAACTATTGTTCGGAATTAGAATGAACATTCAGGACCTCGATAGTCAGATGTCAGTGGTACAAGAAAAAACAACAGACTTTGATGTAAAGGATCGTTTGGCTGTTTTACAGGAACTGAATGAAACAAGAAAATCCTTAAGCAACATAAAGTTAAAGCAACAGCCAACTACCACTGACGAGGCACCACAAGCAACAGCCCCAGCAAGGCCTGTCTGGATTCCAAAGATTGGGGATCTAGTCAGAGAAAAGATCGCGGTGAAGAAGGAATTTGGGCCTTCTTACAGAAAAGCAGTACCTGTCTTGGCAGTCACCGGAACAAGATCAGTAGTACTACCGCCCCTTGCTGGTAAAAAGGAGAACAGAGTTGTGTCCATCGATCTGGTAAAACCACAAGCATGTGGCCTATAATCAACAGTAGGCCCAGTGGACTCCCAAGAAACAACAGAATACCCAAACTTGCAACAATCCAAGAGGTTCAAACTGAAAGACTAATCACATTCGATCAGCCTGCAGTGCACAGAGAAGGACTATGCAATAATGCCATGAAACTCGTGCCTCTTGAGACACAGATTGAAACAGTTCGTCAAGAAACACCAGTCTACAATGATGTGGCATCAGAAAGTGCTACCAAAAGACAGATTGACAGAACTGCCTCTGGTTATTTCATCAACTTCGACAACTTCTCTGAAGATCAAAACGACCCCGAAGTGATGCCAGAAACAAAAAAGTCTTTTAAAGAAAAAGCAACGGAACTCTTTCATCAACTAGAGGAAATCTACCTTGTTTCCCCTTGGTGAGAGTTCTGGTTCGGTCTAGGTGTATTTTTCCTCCTGCTTTGGCTCATCATGGTACTTTGTTTGGGAAAATTCATTGAGGGAAAATATAGTACAATGGACACAGCAAGTCAGAACATCAACTTAGTCCTGAAACCACACAGATCATCCCACGTGAAGAAAAGAGAACTGTCAACAGTAAATGTCACAGCAATTCCAATACCTGGTGGGGTAGTATGGGAGAAAACAGACTATGAGATATATGGTCCGGTCGAAATCCTGAAGTATCCTCATCAACTGAAGGTTTCCTTAAGTGACTTTGTAAAACCTAGTACATTCTCTGATGATTGGGACTTTAACAGTATTAATGACATGATTTAGTAATGTCAGCTAGATTCACAGATCATGATTATTTACAAGGTTCATCTAGTTATGAGCAGTTATTCTGTTACACACACTATGGTGATCACTATTTGCATAAATCTGCACAGCCTAGAAATGTTTTTATGTATAATCAATGGGAACATTGTGCTACACCACCTAAAAGCAGTTCTAGAGCATTTTTTGAGAAATTCAAATACTTTACAGGGTTTAATACCAGTAATGCAGAAACGTTTTATTACAAACTGTTAGATAAAACAGGAATGAAAACAATGCTGACAAATATTAAATTGATATATTCAGAAGCATTTTATGACAAAATGATGACATTTGGTTTTGATTATTGGAAAAATAATATTGAAACGAAAACAATTTGGGGTACAAAAGATTGGCAGGTACAAGGCCTTGAAGCACTATTCAGAACCTGCATGATACCAGAACAAATGATGTTTTTAAATGACACAATACACCAAACATCCTGTCTTGGCCTAGCTAAGATCAAAGACCTTAAAAAACCGTCTATAGCAAAGCCAATACCTGAAAATGCAACTGCAGATATTGAGTTAGACGTATCACAAATTTTACATTGTAAAAAGTGGTTAATCTGGCCTACTGACACAAACAACTGTCAAGATAGATTCCTGAATAAAACACAGGGGTTAACAATGACCAGACTAGACCCTAGATACTCCCAGAGACAACATCCAGGGATAATAACAACATACAGTGTAGGGAAACTCTGCCTCGAATGGCTAACATCATCCACACTGGCTGAAATTAAGCAACACTTGTCTTTACTAAAAGATGGTGCTGATTTGCGCGATTTCATTCTTGGACCACGCAAACAGCGTCAAAAGCGTTTCATAGTGACCAGTATCTATGCTGCGTACAACGAGGCTTGGAAAGTCACACAAATTGAAACAGCAGAAAAAATACGAGAAATTGATCGTATTAATTTGGAAAAATCACTTTCTGTAGTAGACAATGGGTTAATGACTCTGTCTTCCAGAATATATTCGTTGGACAATATTGTATCCTCTGCCTTTGATGTGATAAACAGAGACTTGCTAATGTTACAACATGGCCAATCTCAATTACGTTCTATTGTACAATTAGGCTGGACGCTGCAAAATCTTCGTTCAGGCTATGTGCCTTGGCGTTTAATCAACACAACGTCATTATTTTCCATTTTTAACCTTACTGATAAACATATCAGTTTGGCACAGAAAGGAGCAGACTATACAATCCTGAGCATCGAAAAACTTGAGAGATTACCATTGACAATGTCAGAGAGTCCTGTCATTGAATGGATAATACACGGAATTATCACAATTCCGATAACAACTTTCCGATTTAAAAAGTGCCTTGAGTACATACCTGCTGGCCAGTATGAACAATTGGGTAAAGGATATGTAAAATCAGAATGGAAATTACCATACACACATTCTTGCTATAGTGACAGCGACAAAAATGTATTTCTTAGTGGTGACAACTGTAAACATTCACTGAGCGGTACACTTTTGTGTCAGGGTATTAATTTACACGGAGCATGTGATGGAAATTCTAACAACCTTTCATGCCACCAGCTAGTCACACCTGCAACACAGATAGAGCCCTTCTTTATGCAACTTGCAAACGGGAGTTACATTCTTAGAACGGATCACAGATGTTGTGGCCTTGTGCCAGGGAAAAGTTATCTAGTAAGCGTAACATCCATGGTCAAATGTTGTATGCAGGCATTATTCCAGAGTGGGCCTGCAGACAAAGTGACTCCCATCTGACCTCGTCTGAATCTCTATTTTATACGAATTGATACTTTAAGCAAAATGAAGTCTGTGCTTTTGCAGACAACAGTGCCTATAACGTCATCAAAAGAGACGTATGATCTTCTAGTTGCAAGGACAGCTACTGAAGTTCATGAACTTTTATCAACAAATTGCCCCGTGCATTTCGTAGAAATGCTTAGCCAACTCCTTAACATGTCTAGTGCCACAAGCATCCCAGGCATATTTAAGACGATTTTTACGGGACTGCTAACACCTTTTCAAGCAATTCTGGGAATCGTTCCTAATTTTGTTCACTCTGTTTTTGGCGGCATACCACTATTTTTGGGACTTGTAGCAGGGATTTTATTTTTGACCCTCCTGCTTCGTTATGGCAAGCCAAAACTCAGACATAGCTCCCATGGGAATGGAAGAGACAATCCTAGCAATGCGCTACCGGGACAGGATAACTAACGTCCTTGGATTGGCCAGGCTGAGAGATCTAAACATGACCTGGTTCCTTTCATTCAGACCTATATGGCAAAATTGCATCTTACCTGTGCTACGATGTATGCTTTGCGGAGATGAATGCGTGTTGGACATCTGTCTTTCACTTCCATCAGCAGTACCAATGGACGTCGATACTTTACTCAGTCCAATAACGGCTCACGCATTGTGTTGTCCCCAGCGGCTACCAATCCTGATGACGGCATTCGTGGAGACTCCTGTGCTACAACCAAGTGGTAACAGTGGAGCGAGTGACAAAAGCAACATCATCCAGGTACAACGATCTGAGAGCATTGCTGCTCCTGACTACGATGACAGCAATCATTCTCACACCTGCCAAGTTACAGCACTATCGAATTTGGTTGAACTGTCACCTGATTTTGTAGACCAATTCTTTGAGAGCCTGTCTGATATGATGTTCTCACCTGAACAGAAACAATAACTTTTGAGAAACTTTCCGACACACAGCGTTCCCATGAACTCTGAATTCGGCCTTCAGTTTTGAACAACAAGAACTGCTAAAAGCGTTGGAACTCTATTTCCCCGTTCAAGCAATAATTCTTTTGAATTGAACATTTTTTAATATTGACCCTTTTTTTGGCACGAACAATTCTTTGCTTAAGGTAAAAACTATTCTTAGAGAACAGAAGCTTCACACTTCTATTTCTAAAACACATCTAGAGACATAACAAACTTACATCAGCCTCTAGCACATTTATTGCAATGCATTTATATGTGATGATTTATCTCGCCCTTCTTCTGTTTCAGAGATACTTCATGTGTAATTCTTTTTGCATAATCGTTCATTGATTCATATGCAATAATTTTTGAATGATTTCTATGCTTCAAAAACGTACAGTACCTAAATTTCACGTATTACAAATACGCCTATTTCGAATGCATATATGTATTTTGGGGTGGGCAATGTTACACATGCATCCTATTGCTCTAGTTTTAGTAATTTGATGGACATGAAAACGTGGAGTGGGTGTTGCGTGTTTATCTAGGTTCCTGATCGATACTGTGACCTTATGCCCCTATTCGGCTATAAATCCATGTATTCCCTATATTGGCATAACCGTTCAAGTACGATATTCAGAAAGTCATCTCTGGCCTCACACGAACAGAGCCACATTCCAGAATAGCTTTCTCTGCCACTTCCTTTGCAACCAATTAGTGCAATGACAGAGCAGAAGTCACTATCTGATATTCCTAGATTAACACTCCGAGTTTTTCAACAAGATAAAAACTCAGCAAACCTGGAAATCCCCGCTTGCTGTGTTTTGATTAGTATTGGAACTCTAATGAGCAACTGATAGCTATCACTTCCTAGTGACATCTTTAATTGACGTCTTATGTCCAGCAAACTTGCGTCAAACCAGGCACCTGTCAGGTATAAATACTACCAACGTTGCCTTAAGCAATTGCTGGTGTCCCATTGCTGTTGTATGCTGTATGCAGTACGCTGATGCTGCTGCTGTCCCTTTGGTGGTGAAGCTACTGATACCATTATCGCTGCTATCCCTTCTTGTCTGTGCCAGGGAAGCTGATCACTTCCCATGCAGAGAAGAAAGTTTCAAGTGACCTCTGAGCTAGTTGGTAACAAACCCAAATAAGTTTAGCATAGTCAGTGGAGGCCTGGAATATCCGCAGTTCCACGTCGATACTACTGTTTATGTTATTCCAATGCGCAGGGCCTAGTGTGAAACTAGGAACTACACTACAGTTGCTTGTATATATTTTTTTATAATATGTTAATACATTTGTAAAGTGCACAAATACCAAAGATGTCTTGACGCTGGTAGTCCAGAGTGAGCAAGGATCTCTATTTATTAAACAGAAAAGTTTTCAGGGCCTTCCTAAAAGCTGACAGGGTGGGAAGTGCTACGACGAAGCTCCTGCCACCCCAGCTAGCTTTGTAAAATCTGGGAGTGGATATCAGTTTTTCTCCTTTTGCGCAGAGATGTCTTTTTGGGATGTACCAATGTAGCAAGCGTCTAAGGAACTGAGGACCAGTGCCATGAAGTGCCCTATAAGTAATGCAAAGGGCCTTAAAGATAATACAGCTCCTAACCGGGAGCCAATGCAGCATCTGAAGATGTTTTCCGACTGATTAAAACTTGGGAATTCCTAACAAAAGCCTAGTGGCAGCATTCTGAATCATTTGTAACATACATAACTGCTTCTCAGGCATGCCAAGATGGAGCCCATTGCAGTAGTCTAGTATGGCAAAGACTAGTGATGTAACTACAGGTTCGAGGCATGTGGGCTGCTGAATTCATATCTGTGCATAGATCGCCGCCTAGTGTTGGGTCCGGATGATTGCACATTGTTGTCCTGGAAGAGTCTTCGAAGTATCACGAGATAGGTGGCTCCTCCCCTGGACTACAGTGCGCATGGGCATCCTCTCCATCCTCAGATTTTTTTTTTCCGCCATTGGGTTCGGATGTTGAAATCTTAGCTCAAGTTAGGAAACTTTTTCTCAAAGCCAAAAAGCTTTCGCGAGCGTCGGTATTGTTTCGATCAGTAACGATAAAATTTATCTACAGGACATCGACTATCAGACGGCTTCCTTCACCTCTCGCATCGAGTTTCATCGACGATGGAGAGTCGAGGCCTTTTTAAAAGGTGTCCGCTTTGTAACGCCAAATATGCACACAACGACGTCCACCCTGTGTGCAACAAATGCTTGTCACCGGACCACAATGAAGACCAATGTATGGCCTGTGCTATAGATCAAGGAAAACTCTTCGGACCCGACGTGCGGCTCGATTGTAATCGAAGAGGCCGGCACCGGAACCAGATAATATCTTCGGGACCGAAGACGAAGCAGTCGTCGAGATCCCGGACCAAGATGAACCATCGGAGCAGGGATCCGACTATGAGGTCGATGAGGAGGAATATCTGGAAGAAGAGGAGAATTATGAAGTCGTCGACGAGGTAGGAGACGTCGACGTTCAGGCCCTTGGGGCCGAGGAAGATAGCTCAGATGAGCTAGGCCCAACCGTCGATACGGGGGCCGATGGACATAATATCAATCTGGCTCAGGTCGAGGGATCGCCACGAGGCCTTACCCAAGATCTACCTTCCAGTTCAACAGCCCCGCAAAAAGGCCCGGCTTCGAACATTTTAATTGAGCCATCGGTTTCGCAACCAACTTTGGTGCAAAAGGAAACCGAAGCCAGCACAGTCGAAATCGAAACCGAAAGTGCAACTGGCTCTAGTCCGCGCCAAGGCCTCGAAGCGCTCGGGCCCGACGAAACAGATGAGGGACTTTAATGCGGGGAGCTTCCAGAAGGCCCTCAACTCAAGTAGCGGGGCGCCGAAGGGCAAGGTGAAGACCGTCGAGTCGTAGACGTCGGCGCCAAAGGGAGCCGCTACGCAGCTTGAATCGAGACGGGACACCAATCCTCTATCTATGATGGGACCAGAGACGACCGTCGGTTCCACGTCAGATGCCGACGCGGCGCATGCGGCGCATAAGGCCCAAGTCATGGCCCTGCACACCGCGGAGTCGATTCACGGAATCAGAGGCAAGACTTCGACGGCTGGACCGAAGAAAGCCACGACTACCAAGTTGGTCACCGCGCTCGCAATGTCGGCGCCGATAAAATACGGTTTACCGCCGGCAGTGCGGCCGAAGATGTTCGAGCCGAAACAGTGCATCGGCATCATAAAGAAGCCTCCATTGGCCCAAAGGCCTACAAATGAGACCGAGGAACGGGAACCGAGACAGTTCATTGACTCAGAGACGGGAAGACTGTCTCTCTACAAAAGGAAAATAGTCCCTGAAAAGCCCATGGAGTCTTTCAGGATTCCTCTAAAGAAAAAGAGGGGATCACCTGCGTCACCAGTGATGGTCGAACACTTGCAGACATATAAGCAGGAGCCTCAATCCTTTTCCCCTACATACTCAGATGCAGGGGCAGGTGACTATGATACTCAAGGTGATGGCGAGGTGATGGACACTGATCGTGATGATCTGAACTAGACATGGGCAGACCCTGCTGACCCAGGAGACCCGCAACATGACCCTGATACTACGGTCTACAATGTCAAAACGTCTCCGACTGAAGACACTGCAGCTTTCAAAGCTCTGATTGAAAGAGCTGCGTTAAACCAGGACATTGAACTTCATAGTGATACTGTGGAAGTGGACTTCCTTGTGGACACATTCTCAACTTCCGGAAAAAGTGTAAAAACACTACCAATGCTCATGGGTGTTCTTAAACACGCCAAGGACATTTCCAAAGAAAATACTAGAGCAAGGGTAGTTAACCCAAGGATAGAAAAGAAGTTTAGGCCGGCACCCGTGGATCCTGCCTATATTAGAGAACAATTGCCTTTAGACTCTATGGTAGTTGCCAATGCAAGAAAGAGGGCAAACTCGCAAACAACAAGAGATGCACCTCCGCCTGATAAGGAATCAAAGATACTGGAAACATTTGGCAAAAGAGTGGCAGCACAGGCTGCAAACATCTGGCGTATTGTTAATACTCAGGCGCTTCTGGCCAGATATGATAGGGCCCACTACGATACTCTAGAGACTTTATTGCAGTACCTCCCATAACAATTCAAGGAAGGAGCAGAGCTGTTGGTTCAGGAAGGGAAGGTGATCTCCAACGCTTCCATCAAGTGTGCACTAGACACAGCTGACACTGCAGCTAGGGCTATAAACACTAGCGTCATGCTAAGGCGACATGCTTGGTTGAGAATATCTAGTTTCAAACCAGCAATACAATCCACCATTCTTAATCAGCCAGTTAACACTGACTTCTTGTTAGGCCCTGAAGTTGATGCCACCCTAGAAAAGATAAAAAAGGACACGGAAACTGCAAAATCCATGGGGGCTCTGCAGTCGCAGCAGTTTCGGGGTGGTTCCTTTCGTCGATCCAATAACAGAGGACCGTCGAGGGGCCAAAACACCCAACAAACGCAGTATAACAAGGGAAGTACACAATCCACCTACAATAAAAATCCCAGAGGTGGATATAGAGGAAATAACATCAAGGGCAGAGGAAGAGGAAACAACAACTCCAGATCCTCTGCCAATACCAAACAGTGACGCCTTGTCACTGCCCCCCGACCATCTAACACCTGTCGGGGGGAGACTACAACTGTTCCTGTCTGTATGGAAATCCATCACCACAGACAGGTGGGTAAGAGATATTGTACAGTACGGTATTGTCTAGAGCTTACAGCCACTCCACCCAACATACCTCCAAGACACCGCCCTATGTCCACAGAGCACTTACACTTATTGCAGCAAGAGGTCTTCAGTATGCTGCAAAAAAGAGCCATAGAGCTGGTGCCTCTAGCGGAACAAGGGTCGGAGGGTGTACTCTCTGTACTTCTTAATTCCAAAAAAGGACGGGTCTCTCAGACCCCTACTCGACCTAAGACCTCTGAACCAATACATTCTGTTGGAGCATGCTCACCTTACAGCAAGTCCTACCGCTTTTAAGTCAGGGAGATTTCCTCGCAACACTGGATCTCAAAGATGCGTACTTCCACATACCCATACACCCCTCACACAGAAAGTATCTCAGGTTCACCATTCAGGATCAACACTACCAGTTCCATGTCCTCCCCTTCGGAATGACAACGGCGCCCAGAGTATTCACCAAGTGTCTGGCGACAGTGGCGGCACACCTCAGGAGACAACACATACATGTCTACCCTTATCTGGACGACTGGCTTATTCAAGCAAAGTCAGCCCAGCTGTGGGCCAGCCACATGTCCCACACCATTCACCTCCTTCACGATCTGGGATTCTCACTGAATTACCCAAAGTCACATCTTCAACCCGCCCACGTATGGCAGTACCTGGGTGCGACAATAGACACTCTGGCAGCCACAGCTCAGCCAAATTCAGTGAGGATAAACAGCATGCAATTGCTGATACAAAAATTCAGACCTCAACGCTCCCTTCAGGCGCGAGTGTTCATGCAGTTGATAGGCATGATGGCCTCCTGCATCTTCATAGTCCCGCACGCGAGACTACATATGCGCCCGCTTCAGGAGTGCTTAGCACGTCAGTGGAACCAGGCTCAAGGGCAGTTGAAAGACCTAGTGTTGGTGAGCGGTCGAGCATACAACTCTCTGCATTGGTGGAATCCACAAAACCTTTGCAAGGGCCGACCGTTCCAAGAGCCTGTACCACAGATAACACTGACAACGGACGCGTCTCTCCAGGGATGGGGAGCTCATGTACTTCATTACACAGTGCAGGGACTATGGACGACTCATCAGAAGAAGATGCACATCAACCTTCTAGAGCTGATGGCAATCTTCATGGCAATGAAGCTTTCAAAGTACATCTGTGCAACAAAGTCGTGTTGATCCGGACGGACGACATGACTGCCATGTACTACATACAGAAGCAGGGAGGAACACACTCTCCACAGTTGTCTCACCTGGCTCAGAGCATGTGGAAGTGGGCCATTCAGAGGAACATGTTCCTCATGGCAGAACACCTCCCGGGCAAGGACAACCAGATGGCGGACCTGCTCAGCAGGCACAGCCACCAGATGCATGAGTGGGAGATACATCCATCAGTACTCCAATCGTACTTCCAGCAATGGGGTCCTCCACAGATAGACCTGTTCGCCACAAGGGAAAACGCAAAATGCCAAAGCTTCGCAAGCAGGTTCCCACACCCACAGTCGCAGGGCAATGCGATATGGATGAACTGGTCAGGCAAATTTGCGTACACTTTTCCCCCAGCACCTTTGATACCGCTGGTGGCATGCAAACTACGGCAACACTCGATGACCCTCATTCTGGTTGCTCCAATGTGGGTACACCACGTTTCTGGAACTATCCGTGGTACCGCATCAACGGCTACGCCTCCCACCCAGGCTTTTGACGCAGAACCATGGAGACATTCAGCATCCAGATCCGCAACAGCTCAACCTGGCGATCTGGCTTCTGAAGTCCTAGAATTTGGCTACCTCAACTTGACGCCAGAATGTATGAATATCATCAGGGAGGCAAGACGGCCCACAACCAGAGCATGCTATGCGGCTAAATGGAAAAGGTTTGTCATATATTTTACCAACAATGACATTAACCCACTGGATGCATCTATTCAGAACATCATCTGTTATTTGTTGCATTTATACAGATGTAACCTAGCGTACAGTTCCATTTGCATACATTTATCCGCCAAAGCAGCCTATCTTCAGAACAGGCAGCACCTCTCCTTATTCAGAGTGCCTGCCATTAAAGCTTTTCTGGAGGGACTTAAGAGAGTGATCCCTCCTAAACACCCACCGTCACCAGTCTGGAACCTGAATGTAGTCCTCACCAGGCTAATGGGACCACCTTTTGAACCTCTACACTCTTGTGAGCTTCAATTTCTGACTTGGAAAGTTGCTTTCCTAGTGGCCATTACCTCGCTGAGGAGAGTTAGTGAACTCCAGGCACTCACCATCCAAGAGCCATTCATCCAGGTCCACGCAAATAGGGTGGTATTACGCACCAACCCTACATTTATGCCTAAAGTGATTTCGCAGTTCCACATGAACCAGAGGATAGAACTGCCAGTTTTCTTTCCCAATCCGGAAAATGTCGCAGAGAGATCCCTACACACGTTAGATGTCAAAAGGGCTCTAATGTACTATATAGACAGAACGAAGGATTTCAGAAAAACAAAACAGCTTTTCGTTGCCTTTTCTCCACAGCACAAAGGCAACCCCATTTCCAAAGCAGGGATAGCCAGGTGGATCGTTAAATGTATACAGATTTGCTATGCGAAGGCTAAAAGCACACTAACCATTCCACCACGAGCACACTCCACACGTAAGTTAGGAGCGTCCATGGCTTTCCTGGGGAATATTCCTTTAGAAGAGATATGTAAGGCAGCCACTTGGTCCACCACACATACATTTACGAAACACTACTGCGTAGATGTGCATTCTAAACAGCAGGCAGCTGTAGGACAGGCTGTTCTCAAAACTCTTTTTCAGACTGCTGCAGCTGGCACAGGCAGCCGCCGCTAACAGGGGGGACTGCTATGCAATCTATGCACAGATATGAATTCAGCAGCCCACATGCCTCGAACCGAATATGCTACTTACCAGTATGCATCTGTTCTTGGCATGTAGGGCTGCTGACATTCATATCGTCGCCCTCCTACCCGGCGCCTGTAGCAGCTGTAGCATTCAGAATTACTATCTAGGATGGACATCGCTCACTGTATTGCACTCCATCTCTGCCACAATGGCGAAAAACAATCTGAGGATGGAGAGGATGCCCATCCGAACTGCCAAGCCATGTCTTCCCTGGACCGGAAACAAACTTCCGAGGACCGGTTTCTGGCATTCCAGCCGTCTTCAGCCCGGCTTGCTTGAATACAGTGGCAAAGTGAGCAAGGGACTCACATCTGAGCATACCCTGCCACACTTATGGCGGCCAAAAACGGTACAAAAGGGGGTGTTGATGAACGGAGCATCTGAATCATTCAAACACTCACACCCAGTCAAAAGATCTGGGTTTAATCCATCACCGTTCTTTAGCCCACTGTTCATACCCTGCCATAAGTGGATTTTGCGGATCCACGATCCGCGGATTTTGCGGATTTGCGGATCGTGGATTTGGGGCGGGGCTTCCATGCGAGTGCAGTGACAGTCACTGAATTTGAGCATCAACTAGTTCGAGCGACCATGTGTGTGTTACTATGCAATCGCCCCGACGGGCGCAGGGGTCCCTTGAGTGAGCTGTCCATCATAGTGGGTGAATGGCGGGCAGACGGTGCAAACCGCAAGTGTGTGGGCGGGGCCAAACGGGCAGGGCTACCATGCGAGTTCATGCTTCTAGTGTGTATAAAAGGTCAGAGTAAGATCAGTTCAGCAGATGAAGAGAAATACGCTCCTGGTCACAGAAACAGCACGGGTAGTGCCAGGGAGGCTATGCGTGCATCAGCCGAGGCTCCGTATTTGCATTTATTTTATTTGCAACTTGTTGGAGGGGGATGAGCCGGCTAGTTACATCAAGAGCGCTGCACTGGAAATGCGTTTGAAATGCCTGTCTGTGTCATAGTCAGGAAGCAGGCTCTGCCCGCGAGCGCTGACCAGGGAACACAACTGCTTGTTGTAAGGAGACTTTATCGTCTTTCTTGCTGCCTAAGGAAGCAGGCCCCCTCTGACTTCCTCCCGGTGATAGCTTTGAGGGAACGCTGCGCAGTCAAAGCCCTTTTGCTTTCTTTCCTAGCTTCTCTCCGACAACCTCCTGCAGATTTCAGGGAGATGCGGCGGCCTCAGGGTGCTAAACGTGGTAACTACCAATGAAGCGACGTGTGTCGCCAGCAGGGCTCTGGTGGCTCACGTGGATGGCATTTAGTCCCAGCCGACCCCAGTGCAGGGCCCATCATCACCATTACTTCGGAAGAATGGGGCTGAAGCGGAAGGAGGCGATGGGGGTTGGCATGTCTTTTGGGAGTGCGCCTACTTTGACAAAGCAGAGCCGTGGGCTGCAGAGAGAGAGCTGGTGATGTGCCCAGGTTATGTCATCATTCAGTGCACGAGCTCAGCCACAGAAGCAGCTCTTTTACTGAGCAGCAATGAATTCGCTTAACAGGGAGATATGAGCCGGAGCACCGGCTAGGTACAAAACATATCGTTCCGCGTTCAGCAGACCTAACTGATTTATTTGTGCAGCACTGCTGTAATCTATCATATGTGTATGTTTAAATTGGGTGTAAAGAACGGCAGCTATCGCCTTGCAACCATGCGCTGTTATGTGGGCCCCCCTCAGCATCCTACTCTTACAAAAGGGGAAGAGCACCTGTGCACATTATCAGCGCCGCGGCCATAAACTGCGACCAGTGCGCGTCCTGACATCTTCATCACCGTGGCCTTGGAATAAGTCATTTCATATATCATCGGCATGGTTGCCATGCCCTGAAATTGGGCATGCTACCCAGGCACTTGAACAGGTATGCCTCCGTATATTAAACACACGCCAGCTATACATTGACATATTGAGGGCTTTGGTCTCTATATGTGTGCTTCCCATTCACCGGAATTGGCTCCTCCATACATTCGAAGCATGCTCTCATACATTAAAAGAAGACTGCCACCATACATGCCTGTCTTCCTCCCCATCCAGAGGTTCCTCTCATAATCAACATGCTCTTTATACGCTATCTGCCTTCAGGCTGCACATTATCAGCTTCCTCATCTTACACATGGGAGAAGGCAGCCTGTATAGAGTCTCAATGTCTTGGGCAAACACCGAAACGTGAGTGTTTCTATACACGATCACACTCGTGGCCTTGCTTGGAATGAGAGAGCTCTCATACATTATCGGCATGGTTCCTTTGCACCGGAATAAGAGTTAATCCATGCATCATAAACTTGCTACCAATACACCTGGATTAGAGGATCAGCTTACATTCTATGCAGACAACCATGCATTGAAAAACAAGTGACTACATGTATTACAAGCATGCTACCCTACAATGAAGTAAGTGTGAGTCTGTACATCATCAGCACCCTCACATTACACTAGGAGAAGGGAGCCTCTATAGATTAGCAACACATTGACCATACACTGAACCGTGAGTGTTTCTAAATGTCATCACAGTGGTGGCCTTGCACTGAAATAATAGTGCTTTTGTATAGTAATCGCATGATTTCAGTGAGGAGGAGTAAGAGCGCCTCTGTACATTATACGTTTGCTACCCTTACACTGAAATTAGAGTATCAATATACATTCCATGACCATGCATGCTACCATACATTGTAATATAAGTGAGCACATCTATTGTAAGTGTGCTACCCTACAGTGAAAAAGCTTCCCATTATACACTACAAGCGAGCTGCTCTTGCACTTGAGTAAGTGTATTGCGCTCGTGAAAGTCAAGGATGCAAAAGCCTCTATCCAGCACCACAGCTGATTTTCCACTGTAGATTTGTGAAGAAGGCACACCTGCCTCGACGACGCTCACGATTAGGGCATGTTGTAACTATTTTAGGATGGCGCCGGCAAGCTGCCAGCGCCATCCTAAAATACTTACTAAATTAGCTTCAACAGGAAGCTCTAATAGATAAAATAAAGCAGGTGCGAGCACCTGCTTTATTTTATCTATTAGAGCTTCCTGTTGAAGCTAACTTAGTAACTATTTTAGGATGGCGCTGGCAGCTTGCCGGCGCCATCCTAAAATAGTTACAAGTTGACAGGCCAGCCAGGCTTCAACTTTTGCCCCCGGAATCCGCCGCTCGCGGATTTGCGAATTCGCGGTAAATTCGCGGGAGTTCGCGGATCGTGAATTTACCGAAAATTCGCAAAATCCGCGAGCGGAACGGATTTTGCGCTCATACTTAAACATTAGTATATTTTCATTTTTTGAATAGCGAGATCACTAACCTTCTGTTCATATTCTTGATTAGTGCTGTCTGTTTGCATCAGTTCAATCTCTAAATCACGCAATTTGGTCAATTCCTTATCTTGTTTAGCCCTAATGTTGCACTGCTTATTTATAGAGAAGCTTAGTGTTTCTCCATGGACTCCAGCTTTAAAAGCGTCCCAAACTGAAGCGGAGCCAGAATTGAACTAAAAAAACGTGGGTATCCAATTGGCCATATGTTGTAAGTAAGCCTGAGCCACCAGTAGCTGACGCTCAAAAGTCCATGAGCTCCTATTGGAACGAGGCGAGGTATCTAATACTAATTCAAGGATGATTGGATTGTGGTCTGATATAATTTTAGGGAAAATATCAATTTTGGCATTGGTTAATAATTCTGAAGGGGCAAAAAATAATCAATACGAATGTGCTTTTGGTGTGGAGCGGAGAAAAATGTATAAGCAGGGACTCCAGAATTTTTAAACCACTAAGCATCCACTAACCCAAACTCATTGATAATACCATTAGTAGCTCTAAAGATCTTGTGCTTTCTACCAGCATAACCTAACGGCAATTGTTGCGAATATCAAAATCTCCGGGTAAATGCAGATTAAAATCTCCACAAATCACAAGGGGTGAAGGCCAAGAAGCTCGTTCGATACTAATATCGTTTAACATGTCCGGGTCATCCAAATTGGGACCATATAAGGAACAAATGTTAATTGGGGAACTATTAACCTTAAGTTCAACAATCACCCATCGCAAATGCACATCTGCTTTTGCACATTTACACTCTCCCCAACCATATTTTTTTAAATGGCCACCCCTCTTGTGGATCCCTGTCATAGTACATGCAAAAACTTCAAAGCCCAAATCTTTCAAACAAGCCCTGTTGTTCCAGACAATGTGTGTCTTTTGAATACAAAGGAGCTGAACCCCATAGTTTTAAGAATCTGTGCCATAACCCCCCTTTCTTCCTATTGTTCAGCCCACAGACATTCCAAGAACAAATAGAAAATGTATCCATTGTCATGCAAGAAACAAAAGAACAACACTAAAGATTTATTGTTGCACCGCTTCAGTTGCAGATTTAAATAACCCAATTTCACACCTCTGTTCCTTCTGCCCCCCTGACCCCCAACCCCCCATCACCCCAAAACCCCTTCCACCCCCCAGCAACCCACCAAACCCACCCCTGTGAGGCACAGGGACTGGAAAATCCCTATATGTGATGGGAAGAAAGGAGTGAGCGCTCTCCAACCCACCCCACCCCCCCTGCTCTAATTAGAAATCCTACAACAAAGAAAGTTTTACAAAAAAAAAGAGACTCGTCATGTGTGACCTGACATGAAGAAAAGGACACAGAGGCAATTTACAAAAAAAAATAGGGCTATTCATTAAAGAGTATCTAAGAACTCCTTTGCCTTAATCTCCGATGTAAAAAACACTGTTTTATCTCTGGAGATAACCTTGAGCTTCGCAGGGTTTAATAAGAATGCTTGTGCCCCCTTTCCATGGAAAGTTGAAATGAGTTGGCGCAAGTGCCACCTTAATTGTACTGTAGCCTGATAGTAGTCAGGGCGAATAAAACATTGACAGCCTTTAGCCTTACGTTTACGGTCGGGCCAGATCGTATAATTGCTCACATAATACAAAATTGTTAAGACAAATGAGGATTGCCCTTGGTTTAATCTCGGCTCCCCTCGACCCCGCCCGAATCTGGAAGGGAAATCTATGAACCCTTTGGAGCTCCCATTCCCATTTCCATTCCTTTAGCTCGGGGAAGGCTTCCATACACAACTCAATAACAAATTGACGAATATCTTTCCCCTCCAAGCCTTCGGGACCCCCAGTATTCGGAGGTTATTTCTCCCCGCCCTGTTTTGCATATCGATCAATTTCCAGCTAATATCATCCCGGACTGAATGCAGGGCACAGACATTGGCTTTGCAAGCAGAAAAGTCATCCTCTATTGTAGAGATTCTACCTTCAGCCTCAGCCACTCGAGTAGAAAGTTCAGAACTTGTTTTTGCAATGCGACACACTGAATTCTGCAGCTTACGCACAGCACCATGAATGCGAAGACTCTCAACCTTCGTCTCCTCCTGATGTGACATACTGGCCTGATAAATTGTGGAGAGAGTAATACAACTATCCGTTTAATCAAGGAGGAGTCTTTGACTCTTTGCATCTCCATTCACATCAGGGCCATGCGTTACAGTCCCGGGGCCTAATTGAGGAAATCCGTTATCAGTGGAGACCCGTAATGGTAGAGTATTACCAATCTCCTGTACAGTTAATACTGTGTTGTCGCCCCCTGGTGAATTTGAGAAATCTTCCTCTTCCTCCATAAGAGCAGAACTTGCTAAGCTTCTGTCGTCTGCCCAGTCAAGGTCAGGGTCAACACTTTCAGCCTCACCCTCAGACATTGACTAAAATTTCCCTCCGGAGTCTCAAGAATCTAGGCTATTAACAATTTTTTTCTCAATGGAGGGGTTCAGCACATCAGAGATTGTCCTTATATCAGAATAATTGAGAGCAGACTCAGACCTGGGGGAACAGGGGGCATTATTGGCCAAGGAGTGCCGAATGTTTCCAGGTAATAGATCAACACTTGTATTGGGCAGCTCAGCAACAGTCAACGGCTCATTTGTTTCCTCTCGTGCCAAGTTTTGAATCTTATTGAAAATGGACAGAATTATTACCTTTGGGCCTTGCGTGGAAGCATTAGAATCGACTGTCCCAGAAGGTCCGGCTGAAGAAGCTACATGATTCACGCTCTCGTTACGGACATTATCTCCATTCTTTGATCCATCATACTTCCTTCCATTCTGCAGGTTACCAGTAATATCCATACTTCTAAGACCAGGTAATGCCTACACGGTAGAGGCGAGTGAGACCGGAGTATTTGCGGCAGCCGCCGCTCTTGTAGTTGCACCTTTTGATACTGTGTTAGAGCCTGTATTCTTGGGACTCATTGTGAGTAGCTCAACACTAAGCTCCGGATTTTGCAAGGAACCCTCCAAATGCATCCTGGTAGAAAAAACAACTCTCTTCTGAATCGCGTTATTCTCTCCGAGAAAAACGTCCTGTTTCTGACGCCGAGCTGTGGACAGACCACCCCTGTAGCTCTGCTTGGTATGCTCTGCTCCGGTATCTCTTACTCCACTGAAATCGCCAGCTGAAAGAGGACCAGGGCACACACGCCGGAAGCCGACAGTAAATAACAGCTGAAATCGGCGTTTCTGGTGGGCTGCTCTGAACAGAGTGAAAAGACTCAGCATTTCAGCATAGCAGGCCTTATCCGAGTCTGTATTATTACGCCCCAAGAGTATCAAAGAGAGAGAAGCCCCGACGAAGTCCAGTCACAGCTCAGCCACACCGCCATGCACGAGGATAGAATATGCCGACACGCCAGCCTTTCACCAAGGGCAAGGAATTCTTCTCCGCCGGCTCGTTAAATTCAAAGTAGCATTCAGAGCGAGATAAGGTGTCTCACAGAGGCAGAGGGTCAGAGGTAGGGTGGCGGCAGGAGAGCACCAACAGCCTGACTCACTCGGACACGGCCATGTCCGCCATCTTGCCTCGTTTTTCGAATTTTTTTTACAAATTCGTAGCTATTATATTTCGCTGGGGCAATATAATTCTCGGTTTATGAAATTTCCTCTGATAGAGGGGATAGGAAAAAGGATGTCCATTGTTTTTTTCTATTCTAATTTAATACAGATATTGCCAGACGATTTAGAGAAATGCCAAGATAAATGGAGAACTAATCTGAATGTAGGGACAATTGACCTCTATCACTCTGGCTAATAAAGTTCTGATTTCTGGCAGGATGTGGGCACAACACTATATGGTTTTGTATGATTTATATTATTCTACCAGGAAAGTTTCCAAATGGTGTACCGGAGCTGGAGCCAGTTGTAATAGATGTGGCTGCTATGCTGCCGATGCGCAGCATATGTTCTTTTTATGTCCTAAGCTTTCAGTTCTTTTAATGTCCATTCAACAGTTTTTTATATAAATACTTGGTTCCCCAATATGTATCTCAGAAGAGTTGGTGATGTTAGGTATCGACTCTAATGCGCAAACCAGACCGGAGCCACGTGTTGCCTTTCTTTTTATTTGTATGGCTGTCCTGTGAGCCTGTATTACCAAGGATTGGATATCACCAGATGCCCCGTTATTTTCTTCATGGAGGGCCCAGTTACTATCCATGTACAATATTGAAGTTACTATATTTAAAACTAAGAATATTCGCAAGAGGATAAAAGGGTTAAAAATATGGGCCCCTATAATTGAATGGATTTATTGGATTGTAAAATTGCTACTATTTTTTCTTGCATATTTTGGTAAAATATTAATTGTATTTCTTTATATAATCTTTTCTCTTTCTTTCTCCTTTTGTTGTCATGAAGTTTAGAATCATGTAATCCTCCTTTTTGTTATCCTTTGATTTGTCTATACGTTTAAATTGTAGCTCTGATGTTGCATCTTTATTGTTTATTGTCTCTGTATGTCTTCTGTTCCTTGCACATAAAAAAATAAAAAATAAAAAAAATAAAAAAGGGAGCTCATCCAGGAACTGACTGCCAGCATACAGTCCCTAAATCTTTGCATCGGTGGCAGATTGACAAAACGATTTGTGTTGTCTGCATAGGATGTTAATGCCAAACCTGAAGGTTCCTTATAAGTGCGCTAATTCAGACACATAGATATTAAAAAGCGTGGGGCTCAGAGAAGAGCCCTGTGAAACCCCACAAGGAAGAACAAAGGAAGGAGCACCATAGCTACCTAAGGCAACCGATTGTGTTCTCCCTGACAGAAAGAAAGAAACCAGTGTAAGAGTCTTATCGTAAATGCCAACAGAATTCAGACAATTAAAGTAGCAGATTATGGTCGACCGTGTCGAATGCAGCCGACAGGTCGAACAGAATTAGAGCAGCAGCACCGCCTGCTCTGATTTCATCTGTAGCTTTGTTCAGGGCAGATGCAGTGCTGTGTTCTGTCCTGAAACCAAACTTGGTCTTATCTAGGCAGTTGTTATTGTGCAGATAGAGTTAATTGGTCATTCATAACTTTTTCCACCAGTTTAGCTGGGAGAGGTTGACTCGAGATGGTTCTGTAGGTATTTGGTTCAATGAGATCAAGGCTAGGTTTTTTTCAGCAGGGGCAAAATTGATGCCCTTTTCCATATAGAGGGAACGCCTATATTTCACCAGATGCCTCTCATGATGTCCTCCTATAGGCAGATTTTTCCTACATTAAAAAAGTTAATGATGTAGATCATATAGTTCTGGTAGGGGATCGGAATTGTAAAATCTCTAGTTCTACTTTGGTTAGATTCCGAAATAAAGAAGAATCCATTCAGATCCCACAAACTCTTTCCACAAATTATAAGAACTAATAAGACAGGGAAAATGCTTATTGATGAATTAATGAAGGTTGATGGCATTATAGTAAATGGAAGATTTCCTTCGGATACAACGGCAACCTTTACTTGTAAAACCTATAGTGGACAATTTTTTTTAGACTATGTGGTAGTGGGAAGTTCTTCCTTCTAAAGGTCTCTAATTCTTGACCATAAAGTACTAACTCTTATCGTAAATTTAAATTTGTTTTTGCATGATCCATAGGCATTAAATGGTGAATCTGTTAGCTTTGCTAAGAAAACAGGGAGATGAACTTGGGATAAGAAAGACATCTTGGGCCTTGACAGAGTATTAGAGGTCACCTTAGAGAACTTGCTAGTTAGAATGGATCCTTTGATTTGTCTATACGTTTAAATTGTAGCTCTGATGTTGCATCTTTATTGTTTATTGTCTCTGTATGTCTTCTGTTCCTTGCACATAAAAAAATAAAAAATAAAAAAAATAAAAAAGGGAGCTCATCCAGGAACTGACTGCCAGCATACAGTCCCTAAATCTTTGCATCGGTGGCAGATTGACAAAACGATTTGTGTTGTCTGCATAGGATGTTAATGCCAAACCTGAAGGTTCCTTATAAGTGCGCTAATTCAGACACATAGATATTAAAAAGCGTGGGGCTCAGAGAAGAGCCCTGTGAAACCCCACAAGGAAGAACAAAGGAAGGAGCACCATAGCTACCTAAGGCAACCGATTGTGTTCTCCCTGACAGAAAGAAAGAAACCAGTGTAAGAGTCTTATCGTAAATGCCAACAGAATTCAGACAATTAAAGTAGCAGATTATGGTCGACCGTGTCGAATGCAGCCGACAGGTCGAACAGAATTAGAGCAGCAGCACCGCCTGCTCTGATTTCATCTGTAGCTTTGTTCAGGGCAGATGCAGTGCTGTGTTCTGTCCTGAAACCAAACTTGGTCTTATCTAGGCAGTTGTTATTGTGCAGATAGAGTTAATTGGTCATTCATAACTTTTTCCACCAGTTTAGCTGGGAGAGGTTGACTCGAGATGGTTCTGTAGGTATTTGGTTCAATGAGATCAAGGCTAGGTTTTTTTCAGCAGGGGCAAAATTGATGCCCTTTTCCATATAGAGGGAACGCCTATATTTCACCAGATGCCTCTCATGATGTCCTCCTATAGGCAGATTTTTCCTACATTAAAAAAGTTAATGATGTAGATCATATAGTTCTGGTAGGGGATCGGAATTGTAAAATCTCTAGTTCTACTTTGGTTAGATTCCGAAATAAAGAAGAATCCATTCAGATCCCACAAACTCTTTCCACAAATTATAAGAACTAATAAGACAGGGAAAATGCTTATTGATGAATTAATGAAGGTTGATGGCATTATAGTAAATGGAAGATTTCCTTCGGATACAACGGCAACCTTTACTTGTAAAACCTATAGTGGACAATTTTTTTTAGACTATGTGGTAGTGGGAAGTTCTTCCTTCTAAAGGTCTCTAATTCTTGACCATAAAGTACTAACTCTTATCGTAAATTTAAATTTGTTTTTGCATGATCCATAGGCATTAAATGGTGAATCTGTTAGCTTTGCTAAGAAAACAGGGAGATGAACTTGGGATAAGAAAGACATCTTGGGCCTTGACAGAGTATTAGAGGTCACCTTAGAGAACTTGCTAGTTAGAATGGAACAGAAATTGCTAGTTTTAACATATTTATGAATCAAGCGGTAGAATTTGCAAAGAAGGCGAACCAAAGAAAAAGCACAAAAGTAGTCCCCCGACTCTTTCTGTCATTAAACCTTGAAATAAATAAACTAGTTAGGGAACAGTACTTTAATTATTCCTCGGAAAGATATTAAAGTATTTTATTATTAAAAAGGAAGAAGACTCTGGTAAAGGTTAAGTTAAGAAGAGAGAGGGAAGATAACATTTGGGCTAAACTGAGAGAAGCAGCTTTAAAGGCAAGGTAAGAACCTTTTGATCTCTCATTGGGGAAAGAAGTGGAGCTAGATCTCGACCACTCCCCGTGGCCATTAAAGAGCATAAATGGGTGAGCTTTATTCAGGATGTATATGCAGATAATGCAATGGCAATTAAGTACATCACACCAAAGGAAGACCCCTCATCGTATGGTTTGCCTTCTGAAAAATAAATAGAAATGATGATCAGGGGGATGCACAAATATCTCTAAATTGCGCTTCTTGACGCAGTGGGTAAAGTTTTTCCTAAATGTCTCTTGACTCAAATGAATGACTTGGTGGATGTGGTTAAAATGTTACCGTTGGAGCAAACCAGATTTAGGACAAAGCATGGAACAATTGATAACCTAACTGCACTCCAGGTAATAAATGAAAAATATGTTAAAGTTAGAGGAGGAAGGGTGTATACAGCCTTTATAGATTTCTCCACAGCATTTAATAAAGTAGATTGTCTCCTGCTGTGGTGGTGAAAACTGTCAGACCTGGGTATGCCGGCCACCCTTTTGGAGTTATTTTGTGCTCTCCATACGGATACTTGGTGCACAGTCCTAATGGGAGGGGAACGAGGTCTCTACCAAAACATCCCTACTGCAAATGGCCTAAAACAAGGATGTTTACTGGCTTCCTTACTTTTCTCCCTATATATCTTCCTCACAATTTGGCTCAAAGTGAGGGCATTGCCCCGTTACTGGGGTGAAAATCGATTCATGTTTACTTTATGCAGACAACATAATAATATTGGATTTAGCGCCTAAGGGATTAAATAGTTGTCCGCAGGCGCTTCATAAATTTGCAGAGGCCCACAATTTAAAGATTAATATAGCTAAAAGTAAAATTATGTGCAAGGAAGAAAAAAGTTGCAGTATGGGAATTTGGTATGGTCTGTGGGTGGCAAAAATTGGAACTTGTAAAATCTTACACTTTCTTGGGAAAAATAGAGTGTGGCAACCTAAGTGAAAAAGCCCATATAGAAAATAACATCCGTAAAGCTACTACACAGGGGAAAAGCTTGGGCTCCCTCTATAGATCTACTTAAAAAAGACACTTTGCACTTTTATTAGAGGTTTTTCGTGCAAAAATCCCAGCTTCGCTGTTCTATGGTATTGAATTGCTTGATATAAAGAAATGTTTTTTTTTTTTAAATACAACAGAAGGTCAAATTTTAAGGAGCTTTGCCTCAGTCAACTCTGCTTGCCCTGTGGCTGCTCTCAGGTTAGAATTTGGTTTAAGAAGTAGTTTGGTACAGGGTCTTGCAGAGATATTGCGATGGGTTGTAAGCCTGGCAAACGGTGATCCTGGTACACTATGATTTTTAATTCAGAAAGATGTATTAGAAAGTTTAAAAGAGCAGTCATTAATTCTTACAAATGTTAGGATTAGGGTTGATTTGCTGTAACTGGATGAGTCTACGTTTCACCCTATCACCATATGAATTAAGGGCAACTTTGAAACAGGCCACTTGTGAATTAAGTTTCACTAGGGATAGGGAAGCTCGCATTTTAAAGAGGGGTATTCAGCCAGCCATAGACTCCTGTCTGATAAATAAAGTACAGGCCTATATTTCCTGGAACCTGCCCCATGGAGTGCGCCGTTTTGGGCTATTATTGAGGCAGGGTATGCTCCCTTTAAATACTGTACTGTTTAAATGTTATGGTTCTTCCACAATTTGTAATTTGTTTAATAACACCATTCAGGATATTAATCATGTGCTATTTATCTGCCCACTTTATTATTGTGTCGACGAAAATGGATGAGACCAATTTGTTTACAATTATCTATTCTCTCGGCCTCTGCAGTAATTGATTCCAATTATGAGCCACCAAATTAATTGTTCTGTCATAGGATTTTTAACTTTTTAAAGTGTTTTTTAAATTTGTATTAACACTCATTATATGAAGGGAGCAATTATTAACTTTAGTTTTAACCTGATGTTATACCATATTAAAGGCATAAAGGATATTTTAATTATTTCCTACTGTATAAAATATTCTAACGTTTTGTATTTGGAGATTTATTACTGTTGGCTTTTGCTTATGATTGTAGAAACTATGTTGTATGACATTTTTGTAAGTTGTTGGCCTTTCAACTTATGTGGATCTCTCTGGCGTTTTCAAAGATCATAAATAAAAAACACGAAACGCCCTGGTAAACATGGAATTACAAATGGTGGTGAGACTGGGCCCATAATCTCAGGGGCTTGCTTGAACATACTGGGAGGGAGCGGATCGTGGTGAGAACCTGATTTGGCCTGCTGGATAAAAATGATAACCTTGTCATTGGTGACTGGTTTAAATGTAGTAAAAGTCAAAGCATTGGGAGGGCCGATATTTGCTGAAGCACACATCTCAGAGCGGGTCTTGTTGTCAAACAAGCAAAAAGCGTGCGAGTGTTCAGTTGCATTTTTCTCTGGGGGTACAGACAGTTTGGAGACTACCTGAAAGAGTTCCCTTGTGGAGTTTTTTGCCTCCTGAATTTGCTTTGGCATAGTAGGAGCGCTTCTCCATAAATATCAAACGTTTGCATTCAGCCAGTAGAGATTTATAATTGGACAGTTCGTTTATATTATAGTTCGATCTCCAGTGTCTATCCTGTGGCCTACACTCTTGTTTCTTAGCTCTGAGGATTTCCGAGAACCATGGTGCTGTTTGAGATTTTTTCTTGCTTAAGGTTTTTTTGTAAGGGGCTACCTTATTAGCAACCGATTTGACAGAGTAGTTGAATTGGGATGAGGCACATTTTCTGGTAGTTTGTTTTGGGCGCGAAAGAGTTGGAGGTTGAGCCTATTGTTATCAACCTACTTCCAGTTCCGATAGGTCCTAATAGATTGCTTAAAATTATTGGCTTTATCAGTGGAAGGGTAGTTCAGCTCAAAAATAAATGCAGAGTGGTCCATCCATGTTTATGGCAAGATGTCTTTAATCATAGTGAGTTCACTGTTAGTAAAGATTCCATCTAGGGTGTGGCCAGGCCGGTGAGTAGGCCCTGTACCTACTTGACTGTCATAAGATCGATTAAAGAGGCAGTGTTCGTATCCATGTCGGCTTCAAGGTGAAAATTAAAGTAACCCAAAACTGGATAGAGTTCTTAATAGCACAGATTTTGAGCAGTGAATTAAGTGAAGTATGGAATCCAGTTTTACCCCCAGGCGGGCGATAGAGTAGTGCCCCTTTAAATAAAAAATAAGTTTCTATTTATAAGTAAAAAGAAAAGCTTTGCAGTCTAGGGAAGATACGGGCTTAAAGGATGCTTTAAAGGTGTCACAATAAATCAGTGCGATTCCGCCGCCTCCTTTTTTATATGTTCTATCATGTTTAAATACTGTAAAGCCTTGAGGGACAGCCATGCAAAATGATGGTCCTGCCGCTTGGTCACCCCAGGTTTCTGCGACAAAAAACATATCTAGATCCTGTACATCAATCAGCTCAGCGATATCTAGCTTGTGTTTAGGCAGAGACTGGGGTGCAGTGCATTACACAAGGGGCTCTTGTAACGCTTATTGTTGGTGGCAAATTAGAGGAGAGCGATTTATAAGGTCCTAAGTCCTGCTGCAAGGGAAAACTGCAGTTTGCACAGCCCTACGGTTTCTCTGATGTCAGTTTGCTAGGCTCTTAGCAGGCTCATTCTTTGAGCCTAATAACAGGTAATGCGTTTAATTTACGCAGCTCCTTACCCGAATATGACTTGCGCTCAGCTGGCTGGATAACAAATGCACAGCATCCTTGGCGCTTGGCACGATCTGGGCGCGGACGGGCACGTGTCCGGCTTCCCATCCTTTACATCTATTCCCCCTGGTAGTAGTGTGAAAGCTGGACCGCCAACCACCTAAAATGGCAGCCAGCAGAATCAAATCGCGAGTAACACTCTCTAGCTTAATCGGCAGCCCCCACGGCTGGGCATAGAGTAAGAAGACTCAAGAGAGGTAGACTAACAATAAAATGAGTACATTAGTTTTTAAAACAAGATCAGCAAAATAAAACTAACTTTGAAACAACTGTTATTCTTAGAAATCCGTGCAGCATCTCACATGCACTCGCGTCTGCTGCGCGTCCAGCTTCCCATCTTTTAAGTATATTCCCTCCAGAAGTAGTGTGAAAGCTGGACTGCCAACCACCTAAAATGACGGCCAGCAGAATCAAATATTGAGTAACACTCTGCACTCAATCGGAAGCCCCCGCGGCAGACCAAAGAGTGAGAAGACTCGAGACAGGTAGGCTAGCAATATAATTAGTATACCAGTTTTTAAGCCACATTTTCTTTGGTTTTTGAAAGATGAGTTACATCAACAACATTAAAATGGAAAATAAAATGGAAAATGTTCTACAGTAAATATCACAATATCACACCACACCACCCCAGGTCCCCATTGTATCACGGTGGATCACATCCCCTCCAATACAGAGCCTCTAGCTACATTTTCAGCCCATAATACTCCCACCATTGCCCCAGATCTTATGAAACTTCTCTGGACAGACCCAGGCAATGAAAATCATCTTTTCTTGTTTGGCACACCAGTCCATGCCAGATCTGCACTCAGCCAGCGCTAGGGAATGTTGAGATTTCCTCTTATGTGCTATGTCGGTCTTGACCCACAAGTATTCAATCACCCCTATCGGCCCCAAACTCGTCCGTGAGGCCCAACATAGCCATCTTCGGCACCAGGTCAATACGTCTACCCATGACCCTAGTCAAGGATTGGCTTATTTGCCACATCATTTGAAAGAAATCGGCCAGTGGGAAGTGCAGCAGTTACATTTAGGTTCGGGGAGAATGCTGCCATGCCAAAGCCACTGTGGCTTTATATAGGTTGCTTGCAAATAATACAGTTGTATCATCCGCAGCCACGATGGTGTAGTTAGTACCCAAGGGGCCCTGCATGCCTCATGCCACTCAGTGGCTTTCAGGCTACCCACCCGCTGCTCCCACTCCCGCTGGAGAGCCCAGTGACTCTGGAGCATAACAGCACAGGGAACAGTGCATCTGGGAGACACCCCCACGGCCCAAGCTACCGATCATCAATTTTGCCTCTAATGGACTGAAGTCAGGCAAGTCAGTAAGGTGCGGTTGATGCTGCAAGAGCATGTGCCAAAGCTGCAAGTATTTGTGAAACTGGGTGCGGGAAAGTCTAAACTGGTTTTGCATATCTTGAAATGAATGGATATGGGAGCACCATCAGACATCCCCAAGCGCGAGACCCCAATCAGATCCCAGTACTGGAAGCCCTCCAATCGCACAATATGACCCAACCCATTATCCCTCGAAAGTGGAGTCTGTTGGACAATTTCTAGTCCCACCCCATGAATCTGTTACCCGCCGCCATACCAGGAAGACCTTGTAACCTTAGGGATATGGTTCAGGATACCTTGGCCATAAAGGAAGTGCCTAACTCCAGCCAATTTGAGGCGGTCATCAGGATCACTCCGTTCCCCCAGTCAGCCAGTCATTGGCCACTAGGAGCTGGGATGCCCAGTAATACAACTAGACGTCGACCACCTCCATCCCTCCATCATGTACCAATCTGAGACATTTGTCCAGTGCGATGAGCGCCAGTCGATTCTTTCACTGCCATCGCTGCCACCCCCGGTGAACCAAGTGTTGGGGATGTTGAGCGAAATGTTTTGCAAGAAATACAGGAAGCTGGGAAGAATCATCATTTTTATGAGTTCAATTTGACCCTTACAATTGAGTATTCCATGTGCATGTCACCTGTAGAAGGAGGCTAAGATTGAGACTGTGCGTGAGCTCCGGCACTGTGGCTCTGTGCACCCCCAAATTTTTAAAACTGAGTCAACGGATCGGAACATCACCTTGCCATATGGTCACAGCACTATACCTGCAAAATGGAATTATTAGTATCTTACCGGAATTCAGAGGCCTCCTCAAACTGGTGCTGAATATCCAGGGTCCGTGGTCCAAATGGCAGTGGGTCTGTGAAGAAAAAGAGAGAATCGTTCCACATAGAAGGCAATCCAATCCTCCAACTTTCTGCCCCAGCTCCACCTGTGCATCCAGGCATCACATCAAATGATCCAAGTTAAGGGTTCTCTAGCCAGAGCAAAAAGGATTGGGAACCCCTGTCTATATCCACGCCTAAACAGAAACGTATATGACCGCACCCAGTTGATGAGAACCTACGCTGAAGGCTCTTTCTACAAGAGTTTAACAGAGTTGTGGAAGGTCGAGCCAAAGTCCATGCCTCATAAAAGTGAGTCTTGGTAGGCCAATTCCACAGTATCAAAAGCCTTCTCGAAGTCCATGAGCAGCAGAGCGGTGAGTTACCAATGTCCTGGACACGGAACAATGCATTGTAAACAACTCTGATGCAATACCTAGTACCATAATTGGGCATAAAACCACACTGGTCTGGGTGTACCAGGGTGTCTAGAACCCACTTAAGCCTATTCACGAACATCTTGGCAAATATTTTGATATCAGTATCAGTCAGTGAGATATGACAATAGGAGGCGCAGTAGGTTGTCCTATGGAACGGTTTAAGAAGGACCACAATGGTTGTCAGATCGAGATTGGGTGGAAAAGGAGGCTTTGTGCACCGCTTTTTTGGATTTAATCGAGGTAGGTAACGATGCCCCGAAGTTTATAGTAGTACTCAAGAGGGAACCCATCTGGACCTGGGATCTTCCTCAGATTCAGATCATGCATTGCTGCACTTATTTATTCTTCCGTAAGAGCAGAGTCGAGATCCACACATTGGGATAGGGTAAGGTGAGTGTGGGGATCCTCAGCCAACAGACGTTGGGTGAGTTCTTCAGCAGGCTTTGGCCTGTGGGTGTATAGGCACTCGTAATAGTCCACGAAGGCTCCAGCTATCACATCAGGGTTGTGCAATGAGCTAAATGATGAGTCAGTGATGGAAGAGACCAAGCTGGAGTTGGCATCCCTTGTAATAAGCCATTATAGGAGCTTGCCACTTTTGTTGCCATGCTCATACACTAGCTTGATAGATTCACACCAGCGCTGGTGAGACTCTTGAAATGGAGTTGTCGCAATGAAGACCAATCCACCACGAACCATGGTGACCGAGGCCCCAACTTACTGATAGTTGTTTCAAGTGCCTTCTGAGATAATTGACTGGCCTGCAGGACCCGAGCAACTTCTGTGGCAGCAGGGGGTTTTGAGGCCTGGCTGCTGACCGCTGGCTGCCTGGTGAAGTCTGAAGTGCAGGTAGTAAACATGTCTATCTTCGACTGGGCATCCACCTATGGGTCCTTGTCCTTCCCCATTGTTCTGGCAAACAAAGCAGGGCCTAGCTCCCACAGAGATGCAAGGGCCGAGGAGGGTAGGCAAACACAGGCTCTATGCCCCGAAATGACCACGACTGCATCATGTCCCTGCAAGCTGGCAACCACAGAATTCCTGGAGGGGTCATCCGTGTTATCTCCCTGGCCCATATGCTTTGAAAATCCTACAGAGGCAAAACAAGATGCATGGGGGCATCCACCACGCCCAGCGGGGCAGTGAAGAAAAGCCCTGGCACAGGACCTCACGCTCAAGGGCACAGCAGTTTTCAAAACCCCACACTTGGCACTAATAGGACTCCGCCTCCAACGGGCCACAGAATCAGAGCAAGGGCTACCTCTAAGCCTCTAGCTTTCTGTGAGTACACAGGCAGAGGGCCCCCCCCCCAGCCAGGTAGTCTAATGGATCCCCGAGCCCACGTGCAGCTCCAAGCAGGGCTAGCCGTGTTAGAAATGGGGTCTCTAGTTGGCAGTGGTTTGCACCCTGTCCAAGTAGGGACCCCCACTCTAGTCAGGTTAAGGAAGTCAGACAGCTAAGTTAACCCCTGCTCGCCCCTTGGTAGCTTGGCACGAGCAGTCAGGCAATGTGTAAAGCATTTGTACTCACACACACAGTAACGCAACAAAAAGACTACAAAAGGAGTCATCAGTTTAGAAAAATGGCCATTGTTTATCTGAATAATGCAAGGCCAAAATAACAAAAATCCAACATACACAAGTCAAAATATATCTTTTAAAATGTTAAGCAAGCCTAGTCCATAGAAATAAATTAATGCATTAGTTTAAGCAAAAAGTACCTTATGTGAATCAAAAATCAAAGACAGCGCAAGGCACAGGGGAGGTGAGGCGCCGAAAAAGCAAAGCGATGGTTCAGTTCTTTACTACGCAGGGGAGGTGATGCATTGGTTCCTTACTGTCAGGGAAGGTGATGCGTTGGTTCCTAACCGCTGGTCAGCGGAGGTGATGCGTTGGTTCCTTACTGCGGGTCAGCGGAGGTGATGCATTGGTTCCTTACTGACAGGGCAGGTGAAGCATTGGGTTACCGGATACTTGACCTCTGTTCCTTACTGCGGCACGGTGTCGAAGAGTCGGTGTAGAGGGGATATGCATGGAAAATCCAGATCTGCTGAGGTGATTTAATGCGGTGATGCAGGCGTTGTGTGGAATTCATAGCAGCAAGGCAGGCTCTGCATCAACTCTTCAGCTGTGAGCAGTTGCTGAGTCAGAGCGGGTGCCTCAAACGTTGGGGACACGGTGCTTGGGACTCATGGTGAGTCGATTTTTAAAAAACGCTGCAATGGAAAGCTGGGGCTTGCTGTGAAAGGCGTGGTTGATAGTTCAGGCGGGAACCACGCTTCTGTGCAGGCAGAGTTAATGCGTCAATCTTTTGCAGCAATACAGCTAAAAAATAGGCGTGCGGAGTTGATGCGTGGTTTTTCTCCTTAAGATAAACAAGTTAGATTTCCAAGGGCCCAGGAACTGGATTTGGCACCACTTAGCAAGCCAGGACTCTCAGCAGAAGAGCCCTGGCACTCGTAGGCGAAGTCTTTGATGGCCATGAGACTTCTTAAAAAGAGGCAAGCATGCATAAGCTCTTGGAGAACCTCTGAAGCAGGATATAGGAAACAAAGTCCTGTCCTTTCACTCGCAGGGCAGAAGAGGCAAGCAGCAGGCCAGCACAACAAAGCAACATGCAGAGTGGCAGCCCCTCTTACATCATCCAGCTCTTCTTCCTGACAGAATGTCTTAAGTCCAGAAGTGTGTAAAGAAAATTCCTAGACAATTAACCGTACATCAAATCAAAAGCTAGATAGCTGACACCAGACTCTTACCGGCGCTTTGCGCGGTTCGTGGCCGGAGCTGCTGCTAATTTTTAAACTCACCCTGTTTTGTATTTCATTTATCTTTGGTTTTATTTTACCTTGCTTTTAATTTGCCTGGCCCCCACTTGCACCTTAAAATTGTTGAAAGCCACCGCTGTTGGGCGGGTCCGCTTCCCGGTGTAATTCACTCGTACTCGCGCCATCTTGCGAATAGATTGTGCCGCTTTTCGGCGCCATTGGGTAGTTGACAGGCTCTAGTCGTCAGAAGGACGCTAGACGTGGATAAAAGGGAGTCATGCAGACGTGCAGCGGTCACGCGCAGCGGGGACGCCTGATTGACGCCGGAGCTACGCCAGAGTTCAGCCCGTCTGCGCCCGTCCGCGCTGAGGCCGCGCTGCAGGACGGGCTGGACCCTGGGGCTCCTGATAGGTCCCATGCATTGCACTGGAGATATTCATCTCCGGAATTACTGTCTCTTAGACCCCCAGTACTCCCGTGTTACCATCGGTTTTCTCCTGAGGTCCTACGTCAGGCTCAGGTATGCCCTACGTGTAGAACCTCCTTTAAATTCATCATACAGTCCTTTAGGAAACCTGTTCCGTCCCCCCAGTGTCAGACGACCTCTCAACCCAGAAAGGGCTTCCTGATCAATGCGCGATCCCTTATTAAGCACAATGCAGCTTTTCACGATTTTGTAAGTATGACAACCAGACTGGGTCTTTGTGACCGAGACGTGTGGCTCTGAGTCCTCTGGTCACGTTCTTCTCTTGGCCATACCTGAAGGATATATACGCTTCATAGGCAGGATAGAGTGCGACGCAGAGGAGGTGGATTGGCAATCCTCTTTAAGGCCACGCTCTCCTGTACTGTGAAGTCTCTATCGGTTCCTTTGGATCCCTTTGAGGCTTTATATTTCTGTATTGTCTGTTCCTCTTCGATCTCCTTCACTGGAATTCTTGTATATAGACCTCCAGGACCGAGAACCAACTTTTGCCCTGAGCTCTTTAGAATCTTGGAGCCTTACTTTGGGAGATCTCAGTTCACCCTTCTTGGTGATTTAAATTTTCATTTAGATGACCTGGAAGCTAAAGACACATCTACTCTGGTTAATACATTGGAAGCTTGTGACTTCGTCCAAATGGTACATTGCCCGACTCATAGGGCCGGTCATACCCTGGACGGGGTGTTTTCCAATGATTTGAGACTAACAGTTGGCGTACCTCTGCCTCTGGTATGGTCAGACCATCTAGCAGTACCTCTAGACTTAGAATCTCCCCATATCGAGGTTAATTCTGCTGCCACTAATAAATGTCTTAAAAGAAGCTTCAGAAATTTCTCCAACGAGGCTCTGGATCCTTATATCCAAACCACCAGTATTTCATCCCAGAGGGCGGTGGATGAGGCGGCACAGGAACTTGCCGACTCTATCACTAAAGCAGCTGATGAGTTAGCCCCTACTTCACTCAGATATGTGGCACGACAGAAACCTACAGCCCCCTGGTTTTCGGAAGCATTGAGGCTCCTCAGACAAAAATGTAGAAGGAAGGAGAGAGGCTGGCGCAAATCTTGGGATCCTACAGAACGGGAGGTATACAGGCGCCTGCTGCGAGAATATAAAAGCAGAGTTATCAAGGAGAAACAGGAATATTTCACCAACCTGACTAGTTCTCTTACTTCATCCAAAGAGCTTTTTAAGATCGTGGACTCCCTCTGCTCTCTTCAGGCACCTGACCCCGTGGTAGGCTCACAAGAGTTATGCAACAATATCTCGGACTTCTTCTATAAAAAAAATAGATGATATCTATCTTGCTCTACAATCCCAGAGGAATATCCTGAATGACAATGATTCCTCTGGAATTAAGCATCTTGAATCTTGGACTGGTGATGCTACCCAGACCCTTACCCACTTCCCAGCGCTTTCCTTGGATGGCCTTAATCGACTGCTCGATAGAACTAAATCAGCCTCTCCTTTGGACCCTGTACCTTTGAAAGTACTAAAGGAATGTAGGGATATCATTTTACCCCCCTTGCTGGTAATAATGAATGGAGCTATGGAACAGGGCACCTTTCCTACGGTATGGAAGAAGGTGATAGTGAAGCCTCTCCTTAAAAAGCCCACTTTGGACCCTGCTCTCCTTAAGAATTTCAGCCCAATATCCCTTCTGCCGGCTCCTGCTAAGATGTTGGAAGCTCATTTGAACTTTCACTTATCCAACTTCCTGGACTCTTCTGGGTTCTTGGACAGGTCCCAACATGGCTTTAGGAAGTTCCACAGCACGGAGTCTGCTTTGACTAAGGTTGTAAATAGCATTCGCCGAAAAGTAGATCTTGGCAAAACCACTGTGCTAGTGCTGTTGGACCTCACGGCGGCGTTTGACACCCTGTCTCCCTCTACTTTAACATCTCGGTTAAGGGAGGCAGGGGTAACAGGGCCGGCCCTGAGTCCCCTGAACTCTTTCCTACACCAGAGAGAACAGCGAGTGATGCTTGGAGATTTCCTCTCCCCTGCTAAATCATTGCAATGTGGGGTGTCACAGGGGTCGGCATTGAGTCCGACCCTGTTCAACATCTACGTGGCCCCCCTTGCGAGACTAGTAAGATCCCAGGGGATGGAGGTGGTGTTGTACGCCGACGACACGCAGATTATTGTGTCCCTGACCCACTATGTGAGTATTTCCGCGTCCAACTTTAGGTCTTGCATGCAGCTTGTTGTAGAGCGGATGATCCTTAACTCCCTAAAGTTGAACGGCGACAAAACAGAGGTCCTGGTCTTTGGTAAGGACCAGGACGTGTGGTCGGGTGAGTGGTGGCCTTCATCTTTAGGCACCTGCCCCACCCCCACACAATCTGCCAGGAATCTCGGCGTCATCTTCGACACCTCGCTCTCTATGGAGCTTCAGGTAAACAGGACTGTAGCCACCTGTTGGGGTGTCATCAGGACCCTTAAAAGAATACTTCACTACCTTTCCCCCCAGGCACGCAAGCAGATCGTGATTGCTCTTGTTGGCTCAAGGCTGGATTATTGTAACTCACTCTATGCCAGGGCCAACAAGTGTCTTCTGCAGCGTTTACAGGTTGTGCAGAACGCCGCGGCGCGATTTGTGTTGGCCCTGCCATGGCTTGCATCTGCTACTATGGCAAGGAAGAGCCTCCATTGGCTCCCTATTACTTCTAGAGTGTCCTTTAAACTCCTCTGCCTTACTTACAGTGCCCTCATGGCAGGCCCTTCCGATGCTCTTGGGTCTCTGCTCACCCGGTATGTTCCTAGCAGATGTCTACGCTCTCTAGAGCTGAACCAACTGGTAGTTCCTCGTTCTAGGAAGGTTAGATGGGGTAGTAGGGCTTTTTCCATCCTGGCACCCCAATTACGGAACACACTTCCTTTGGAGATCAAATCTCATCCCTCATTGGATCTCTTTAGGAAAGCCCTTAAAACGTGGTGTTTCATTAAGGCTTACCAGTAAGCTCCTGTCACTTGGGCGATTCAGCTAGATATTGAGCTAGGCGCCTTGACGCCCACTGGGCTAAGTTGCGCGGTCATAAATCACACTTCATTTATTCATTCATTCAATATCACTTTTGTGTCCACAATAATCAATGTAAGGCTAATAATGTATATATAATAGACTGAACAATAAATGTTAAAAAAAATTGCAGGGTTCTTTTATTCATCAGAGCTTTTTCATATCATTAAAAATACACAATGTAAATACACAGTTAATTTTACATACATATATAAAAAAACAATATATTTATAACATGCAATACTCTAATACTGTGGCAAAATGACAATTATATTTCTGCTTTTCACTTTTCGTAAAATCACAATTATATTTCTGCTTTTTTAAGTCCAGAAGTGTTCTGAGTATATGGTGTCACAGGTCCAGTACTTATGCCCATTTCAGCCTTTGAAGTAGGCAAACTTCAAATGAAAGTCTTTGTAGAGCACAACACCCTGCCTTCCCCTGAATTGGCTCTAGACTCACTACAGGGGTGGAGACTTCTTTGTGTGAGGACAGGCACTGCCCAATTCAGGTGTCCTCCCACCACTCTAGCTCAGGAAAGCTCATCAGCCTGGTAATGGGCCATCAGGATACGCAGGACACACTTCAGCTCCTTTGTGTTACTGTCTTGAGTGAATGCACAAACAGCCCAATAGTCATCCTGACCCAGATGTGTATTCAGAGACAGGAAGAGGTACAGAATGATTAAAGTAAGAAAATGGCAACTTTCATTGCCATTTTCAGACCTGTAATCACTAAAAGATATATTTTTAAATTGCGAGTCCAGAGACACCAAACTCCAATTTTCTATCAGCGCCAAATTGGAAGAAATGCTTGTAAGAGGTTACAGGACAGCTCCAATGCGAACGTAGGGGTGAGATAGGCCTTGCTGTAGTGAAAAACAAATGTAGCCGTTTTTAACTAGTAGGACATGTAAAACACAACTGTACATGTCCTACCTTTGAAATACACTGCACCCCCCCCCCCATCGGGCCTAACTTAGGGGTGACTTACACGGGGTAAAAGGAAGCTTTGGACCGGACAAATGGTTGCACTTGCCAGGTCGAAATGACAGTTTAAATTGCACACAGACACTTCAGTGGCAGGCCTGAGACATGTTTGCAGGGCTTATCGCAGGTGGCACAATTAGTGCTGCAGGCCCACAAGTAGCATTTGATTTACAGGCCTGGGGCACCTCTGGTACTAGGGACTTACTAGAAAATCAAATATGCCAATCATGAATAAACCAATCACCTACAAGATTTAGACAGTGAGCATATGCACTTTAGCCCTGTTTAGCCGTGGTAAAGTGCCCAGAGGCCTAAAGCCAACAACAAAAGGTAAGAAAAAATAGGGGGAAGAAGGTAAAAGGTTTGGGGCGAACAGTGCAAAAAGGGCCAAATCCAACTCAGCCGGTGCCCATAAAGGTCCTCAAATTCAAGAGCCCAAGCAGGGGGCAGGACAAGAGGCTGGCACTAGGCTCACCGGGCAGGTATCCTGCTCCACCCTTGGAATATCAAGTGATGCTCGGTGCTTCTTCAGGGATCGCCCACCTAGCACCTAGGAACCAGCAGGGAAGTCTTCCCCTAGGTGGTCGTGACCCACTCCGCTGACCGCCGCCTTATGTCTCTTCTGTGTGTCTCCCCTCACAATGTGGGTGTCGTTTGCCATCCTCTGCTGCTTAGGTGTCCGGCGCCTCAAGCAACGCCCTGCCGTGACTGCCGGCTGGGCACCATGTTGCTTCACAAGGCGGGCTGTCACTCCCAGCTGCTCATTCGCACCGGCCAGCAATACGGTGGTTCGACACCCTAACTGCAGTAGGGGCTCCTAACAGGTCAAGTAAGCACACTAAGCCGCTTACCATGGGCCCAGGCTTCAGAATGCAAAATGATGGTGGAGTAGGTCCTGTCTGCTATCTTGGCTGCACTGGCCATGCCCTGCTTGTATATTTTATAAAGTGAATTTTATTAGTTTGAAAACAAGGCCATAACATAACGCCTTTTATAATTGAGACGATTTAAACATAAGCGATTCACCATTCAATGTTGGTTTAATATACTTCAAACAGAACGGAACCAGAGAAGCAGGCAGTCCTCTACGGCAGAGTAGTGAAACGATTGTTTCCACCGCGAGGACATGACGAAAGCGCCCCTGGTTCCTTAATTTTTAAAGATAAAAGACGTCATTGGACTGGGAACATTGTTTAAGATTCCACACGCCTATTTTCAGGATCCTCAATAGATAATTGAAGCGGGCCATGCATATATAGGAGAGAAAATGGAAAATGAAGCAAAGCCAGCAATCCTAGAAAATACCACGTCCCAACTGAACCTCATTTGACTATTTCCAAAGAATATTCTTAAGGGCGATCCCATTGACCCCAGAAATACGACAGACAGAACGTAGTGTCTTGATAAAGGTGGCTTAAAACCAAACCTACCACCAAAACATGTCGACGCATTTCCAAATATAATTCTTCAACTCGGATACCTCTGTTGATAAATTATAAGACGGTGCATAACACATGGGTGTCAGATAGAGTTTGAATATACACCTTGTATTGTACAATTGGATGTCTTACTGTTGTCTGTCCCCCTTATTTGTATCAATTTTGCTGGTCAATTTTGAATTTCCATGTACTTTTATTATTATTGTCATTTTTTAATTGGTTTTACTTGTGTATAGTGGTGCTACTGTCCACTTATTCTTTTTAATATATTGTGTAATTAATAAACTGTGTTTTTTTGACTTTATATACGAATTGTGCTATTTGCTTTGTGATTTAAGTTGTTCAATTGAACACCCTACTCAAGGGAACCTTTTCTGTTTACTGGTTAATATACTTCAAACCAAATCCCTATATGCAATCCCCTTGACACATAAATTTGGTTCTTGTTTGGCACACCAGTCCTTTGCCTATTCCCAGTTGACTGAAGGAGGAGGGGATGGAGAGTTCCAAACTTTTGCAGTGTTTCTTTTGGCTAGAATAGTCCCTTAGCCCCTACAAGGTCTCTGTCACTAAGATTTCCCCATCCAGTCAAATACACTTAGGATGGCAACCTCTGGGGATAGATCTAGGGGCATCCCCAGAACTCCTAAAGGGACGCGAACATGGTCCACCAGTATTGCTCAATCCAAGGACAAACTCCACCACATCGAAAAAAAGGGCATAGGGCTCCAGGAAGCAGTCTACTAGCATGCCATAGTCTCAGTGGTATTAGATGAGTCATATGCAGGAATTTGAGTTGAATAAGTCTGATTATAGGAGATAATCCAGCACCTTGGAAGACATGCAGGCATCTCTCCATTCAGACTCATCCTAGGTGCCTAGCCATTCCTCCAAGCGAGACCGCAGTGGTGTAAACGAGCCTTGGGAATTGAGCACTAGAGCTTGATAAATCTGTGAGATGCCCTTTCGCTCTATAAAATCCATGAAAATCCTGACTTCGCGTGGGCTAAAATCAGGGACATTACAGATGGAGTATTAATGTTGTTCGAGGGCATAGCACAACTGTAGATATCAGAAAAATTGAGATTTGTATAGGGTGTACTTGGATTGAAGGGTTTGGATAGATTTAAGTTGTAACCCCTGCCATGGATATTCCAATTTTGTCCAACTTCTCGAACCCTTCAAGGGAAGATAAATGGTGCAACCAATGTCCCATCCAGAGAGGTGTTTAAAGTGTGATCTTTTGTCCCAACCAATCCCTTTCATTGCCAAGCGCCTTGTGAGCAAGACCACTCAAGTGGATTCAGAGAGATGGTGAGGGATAAGCATTGAGGCTCCTCAGACAAAAATGTAGAAGGAAGGAGAGAGGCTGGCGCAAATCTTGGGATCCTACAGAACGGGAGGTATACAGGCGCCTGCTGCGAGAATATAAAAGCAGAGTTATCAAGGAGAAACAGGAATATTTCACCAACCTGACTAGTTCTCTTACTTCATCCAAAGAGCTTTTTAAGATCGTGGACTCCCTCAGCTCTCTTCAGGCACCTGACCCCGTGGTAGGCTCACAAGAGTTATGCAACAATATCTCGGACTTCTTCTATAAAAAAATAGATGATATCTATCTTGCTCTACAATCCCAGAGGAATATCCTGAATGACAATGATTCCTCTGGAATTAAGCATCTTGAATCTTGGACTGGTGATGCTACCCAGACCCTTACCCACTTCCCAGCGCTTTCCTTGGATGGTCTTAATCGACTGCTCGATAGAACTACATCAGCCTCTCCTTTGGACCCTGTACCTTTGAAAGTACTAAAGGAATGTAGGGATATCATTTTACCCCCCTTGCTGGTAATAAAGAATGGAGCTATGGAACAGGGCACCTTTCCTACGGTATGGAAGAAGGTGATAGTGAAGCCTCTCCTTAAAAAGCCCACTTTCGACCCTGCTCTCCTTAAGAATTTCAGACCAATATCCCTTCTGCCGGCTCCTGCTAAGATGTTGGAAGCTCATTTGAACTTTCACTTATCCAACTTCCTGGACTCTTCTGGGTTCTTGGACAGGTCCCAACATGGCTTTAGGAAGTTCAACAGCACGGAGTCTGCTTTGACTAAGGTTGTAGATAACATTCGCCGAAAAGTAGATCTTGGCAAAACCACCGTGCTAGTGCTGTTGGACCTCACGGCAGCGTTTGACACCCTGTCCCCCTCTACTTTAACATCTCGGTTAAGGGAGGCAGGGGTAACAGGGCCGGCCCTGAGTCTCCTGAACTCTTTCCTACAGCAGAGAGAACAGCGAGTGATGCTTGGAGATTTCCTCTCCCCTGCTAAATCTTTGCAATGTGGGGTGTCACAGGGGGTCGGCATTGAGTCCGACCCTGTTCAACATCTACGTGGCCCCCCTTGCGAGACTAGTAAGATCCCAGGGGATGGAGGTGGTGTCGTACACGATGACACGCAGATTATGGTGTCCCTGACCCACTATGTGAGTATTTCCGCGTCCAACTTTAGGTCTTGCATGCAGCTTGTTGCAGAGCGGATGATCCTTAACTCCCTAAAGTTGAACGGCGACAAAACAGAGGTCCTGGTCTTTGGTAAGGACCAGGACGTGTGGTCGGGTGAGTGGTGGCCTTCATCTTTAGGCACCTGCCCCACCCCCACACAATCTGCCAGGAATCTCGGCGTCATCTTCAACACCTCGCTCTCTATGGAGCTTCAGGTAAACAGGACTGTAGCCACCTGTTGGGGTGTCATCAGGACCCTTAAAAGAATACTTCACTACCTTTCCCCCCAGGCACGCAAGCAGATCGTGATTGCTCTTGTTGGCTCAAGGCTGGATTATTGTAACTCACTCTATGCCGGGGCCAACAAGTGTCGTCTGCAGCGTTTACAGGTTGTGCAGAACGCCGCGGCGCGATTTGTGTTGGCCCTGCCATGGCTTGCATCTGCTACTATGGCAAGGAAGAGCCTCCATTGGCTCCCTATTACTTCTAGAGTGTCCTTTAAACTCCTCTGCCTTACTTACAGTGCCCTCATGGCAGGCCCTTCCGATGCTCTTGGGTCTCTGCTCACCCGGTATGTTCCTAGCAGATGTCTACGCTCTCTAGAGCTGAACCAACTGGTAGTTCCTCGTTCTAGGAAGGTTAGATGGGGTAGTAGGGCTTTTTCCATCCTGGCACCACAATTACGGAACACACTTCTTTTTGGAGATCAAATCTCAGCCCTCATTGGATCTCTTTAGGAAAGCCCTTAAAACGTGGTGTTTCATTAAGGCTTACCAGTAAGCTCCTGTCACTTGGGTGATTCAGCTAGATATTGAGCTAGGCGCCTTGACGCCCACTGGGCTAAGTTGCGCGGTCATAAATCACACTTCATTCATTCATTCAATATCACTTTTGTGTCCACAATAATCAATGTAAGGCTAATAATGTATATATAATAGACTGAACAATAAATGTTAAAAAAAATTGCAGGGTTCTTTTATTCATCAGAGCTTTTTCATATCATTAAAAATACACAATTTGAATACACAGTTAATTTTACATACATATATAAAAAACATTTATAACATGCAATACTCTAATACTGTGGCAAAATGACAATTATATTTTTGCTTTTCACTTTTCGTAAAATCACAAATATATTTCTGCTTTTTTAAGTCCAGAAGTGTTCTGAGTATATGGTGTCACAGGTCCAGTACTTATGCCCATTTCAGCCTTTGAAGTAGGCAAACTTCAAAGGAAAGTCTTTGTAGAGCACAACACCCTGCCTTCCCCTGAATTGGCTCTAGACTCACTACAGGGATGGAGACTTCTTTGTGTGAGGACAGGCACTGCCCAATTCAGGTGTCCTCCCACCACTCTAGCTCAGGAAAGCTCATCAGCCTGGTAATGGGCCATCAGGATACGCAGGACACACTTCAACTCCTTTGTGTTACTGTCTTGAATGAATGCACAAACAGCCCAATAGTCATCCTGACCCAGATGTGTATTCAGAGACAGGAAGAGGTACAGAATGATTAAAGTAAGAAAATGGCAACTTTCATTGCCATTTTCAGACCTGTAATCACTAAAAGATATATTTTTAAATTGCGAGTCCAGAGACACCAAACTCCAATTTTCTATCAGCGCCAAATTGGAAGAAATGCTTGTAAGATGGTACAGGACAGCTCCAATGCGAACGTAGGGGTGAGATAGGCCTTGCTGTAGTGAAAAACAAATGTAGCCGTTTTTAACTAGTAGGACATGTAAAACACAACTGTACATGTCCTACCTTTGAAATACACTGCACCCCCCCCCCATCGGGCCTAACTTACGGGTGACTTACACGGGGTAAAAGGAAGCTTTGGACCGGACAAGTGGTTGCACTTGCCAGGTCGAAATGACAGTTTAAATTGCACACAGACACTTCAGTGGCAGGCCTGAGACATGTTTGCAGGGCTTCTCGTGGGTGGCACAATTAGTGCTGCAGGCCCACAAGTAGCATTTGTTTTACAGGCCTGGGGAACCTCTGGTACTAGGGACTTACTAGAAAATCAAATATGCCAATCATGAATAAACCAATCACCTACAAGATTTAGACAGTGAGTGTTAGAACCGGCTGTCTCTAGTTGGCAGAGGTATGCACTTCTGACAAATAGGGACACTCCTTTTCTAGTCAGGGCAAGGGGATCACACCCTTCGATAACCCCTGCTCACCCCCTTGGTAGCTTGGCAGAGCAGAACAGGCTTATCTCAAAGGCTGTGCGTTAAGCAATTATGACCACGTACAGTGATACAGTGAATACGCTACAAATGGACACGACACCGTAGTATTATAAAAATAAGTATTTTTATATAAGACTTAGCACAAGACCAAATAACGGCAAAACTGTACACAATCGGGATAAATACGTTCAGGAAGGAAAAAGGATAGTTCAAAGGTAGTTTCTTATTTAGCACAAAAAGTCTTTAGTATCAAGCAAATCTTCTTCTTGGAAACACAGTTCTTAGCAACAGAGTAACTCACACGGGAGCTACACAACGCCGGGGCAAAGATAATCCACAGGTTCGGCGTCGACCGCGAGGAGCGCTACGTCGGGCCTGGAGTCACACGGACCCCCAACAACACAGTACCTTAGGAAAATGAAGCACACGATGATCAGCGGCGTCGAGCAATCCGGCGTCGCGTCTTCGGTGTCGATCAGGCCTCAGCAGGCGTTGTCGATGGTGCAGTTGCACAGAGTGAGCAGCGCTCACGGCGTCGAAGGGCACACGGTTGATGCGATCAGCAGCGGGGCAGACACGAGGTCCTCTGGAGTTAGAGCCGTACTCCCACTCACTGGCGTTGCTGCTGGCGTCGGTCGGGCCCAGCGTCCGATCGTCGTGATTGCTGGTCCTTTCAGAGGTGCTGGATTCACACTTCCAGCAAATAGCACTTTTAGCAGATGAAGTCCTTTAGCCCTGTGACTTCAGCAGGAGACTGGCACTCTTCCAGTCCTTGGAGATTTTCTTAGCAAGCGTGAGAGTACACACACAGTTCCTCTCTCCTGGTTCCTTGGCAAAAATAAAGAAGCACTGCAGAATTCCCCCAACAACAGCACACTGGCAGAAGGGGTAGGCAGTCCTTTAGATCAGCAGGCTTCTTGTCCTTGGTTACAGGGTTCCTTGTCAGAAGTGATCTGATTTCCTAGTTCAGGGGTCCTTCTCTTATACCCCTTTTCGTCTTTGATCCCTTTGTCTATGCCGGGGGTTTCCCAACACCCTGGGTCTGCGGTGGGTGGAGCTAGGCAGTAGCACCTGGCCTATTCATTGAGCCGTGCCGGGTCCTCAGACGCCCCGCAGGAGGTGGAGCCAGCATTGATACTGGCAGGAGCAGAGCTATCGCCCTCCTGGCAGGAGGTGGGGCTAGGATCGTCCATGGCAGGCACAGAGCCATCAGTCGCTTGGCAGGAGGTGGAGCCAGCATTGTATCAGGCAAGGCAGGCTATCAACAACTACTCTCCCCCTACTCTCAACGTAAATGTCCCACTCATCCCACACTGACTCATCCAGACCTCTTGGAGCCACCCAGCTCCTGTCACACACACGTAAGACCAGCAGAGACCAGATATGGTTAGACAAGAAAATAGACACTTTCTAAAAGTACTACTTTCGAACCCAGAGTCCAAAAACCATCCACACCAACGGATGCGTAATTAAACCCCGAGTTCAGGGATACCAAACTCGACATTGCACCGTACTCTCCGAGCCAGCTAGGATCATAGCATTAATAATCCCGGCGGCCCATTCTATCCAACGGAGAGCAGGCTACCTCGCAATAGTGAAGCACGAAGATGGCGGCACTTCACTATCAGGACATGCCAACTTGGTCAGGCTTGTCCTACCTTACACTTACAATGCACCCTGCCCACGGGCCTACCATAGGGGTGACTAACATGAAGTTAAGGGAAGGTTGGAGGGGCTGGCAAGTAGGTATACCTGCGCAGCCGGCGTGACAGTGCAAGATTGCACGTGGGTCTCGCAATGACCGACCCGTAGACATTCTTTTACGAGGCCGCTCCTGTGGGTGGCACAACACGTGCTGCAGGCCCACAAGCGGCATTTGTATTTACAAGCCCCGGCACTCCTGGTGCACTAGACTAGGGACTGACAGTAAACCAAATAAGCCAAACATGGATACAATAGATACATCATTTTAACATAGGGAGCACTTGCGCTATGGCACTGATCAGCAGTGACACGGCGCCCAAAGCATATACCAGCAAAACATCGTAAAACAGTAGAGGCAACCAGAAAAATGGAGGAGAGACTCAAGCCAATGATGTCAGGTCTAACACGTGTCCCCTCCAGCTGAAATGTGGGGAGAACTACCCTTAACCTAGGGAGTCCTCATCACTAAGGCGGAAAAATCTGGACAGACCATCAGCATTGGCGTGATCTGTACCAGGGCGGTGTTCCACCGTAAAGTCCATCCCCTGTAGAGCAATGGACCACCTCAACAGTTTTGGATTGTCACCCCTCATTTGCATCAACCATCTGAGGGGCCTGTGGTCTGTCTGAACCCGGAAGTGAGTCCCAAACAGGTAGGGCCTCAGCTTCTTCAGCGCCCAGACCACAGCAAATGCTTCTCTCTCTATCGCACTCCACCTCGTTTCCCTGGGAAGTAACCTCCTACTGATGAAGGCTACAGGCAAGTCTCGGCCCTCTTCATTCACCTGAGCTAGAACAGCCCCCACGCCATGCTCTGAAGCGTCCGTCTGAACAATGAATTCTTTCGAAAAGTCGGGTGCCTGGAGTATAGGTGCTGTGCACATTGCAGTTTTCAGGGTGTCAAAGGCCGTTTGACAGGCATCAGTCCAGATCACATTTCGTGGCTGCTTCCTGGAAGTCAGCGAAGTCAAGGGGTGCACAATGTTGCCGTAATCCTTGACAAACCTCCTGTAATAACCCGTGAGTCCTAAGAAGGCTCTCACCTGCGTTTGGGTTTTGGGCGGTGCCCAAGCCAGGATGGTATCAATCTTGGGTTGCAGGGGGGCCACCTTACCGCTCCTACTTGGTGCCCCAAGTACACCACAGAACCCTGCCCAATCTGGCATTTACTGGCTTTGATTGTGAGGCCTGCTCCGCGCAGGGCCAACAACACTTCCTGGAGGTGGCGCAAGTGTTCCTCCCAGCTGGCGCTGAACACTGCGATGTCGTCCAGGTAGGCGGCACTGAATTCCTCCAGTCCAGCCAAGACCTGGTTGACCAACCTCTGGAAGGTGGCAGGGGCATTCTTCATCCCAAAAGGCATCACCCGGAACTGGTATAGCCCATCTGGTGTGGAGAATGCTGACCTCTCTTTTGCCCCATCAGTCAAGGCGATCTGCCAGTACCCAGACGTTAAATCGAACGTACTAAGGTACCGGGCAGCCCCCAACCGATCGATGAGCTCATCAGCTCTGGGGATGGGGTGCGCGTTAGTCTTCGTGACTGAATTGAGCCCTCGGTAGTCCACGCAGAACCGGAGTTCCGGTGAAGCACCAGGCGCTGCAGCCTTCGGGACCAAGACCACTGGGCTGGCCCAAGGACTGCTAGAGGACTCAATCACCCCTAACGCGAACATTTTGGAGACCTCCTCCTTAATGTACGCTCGGACCTTGTCAGTCACCCTGTAAGCCTTGTGCTTCACAGGAGGGCTGTCTCCGGTGTCAACGTCATGGACACACCAATGCGTGACACCCGGAACCAAGGAAAACAGATCCGGGAATTGCCCCAACAGTTGGTGACAATCCTGTCTCTGCTCAAGGGTCAGTGTGTCAGAGAGGACCACACCATCCACTGACCCGTCTTGCTCTTTAGCATACAGGAGGTCAGGAAGAGGCTCACTCTCCTCCTCCGTTCCATCATCTGTAGCTAGGAGCATGCCCACTTCGGACCTTTCTAAGTGGGGCTTCAAACGGTTGACATGCAGGACCCGCAAGGGGTTCCTGGGAGATTTCAAGTCCACCAGGTAGGTGACATCGCTCTTCTTCTCCACAACCTTAAACGGTCCAGTCCACCTGTCCTTGAGCGCACAAGGTTCCACAGGGGACATGACCCACACTTCCTGACCAGGCTGAAGCTCTACCAGAGTGGCATTCCGGTCGTACCATCGCTTCATCTCCTCCTGGCTGGCCTCCAGATTTGCCTGAGCAAGTTCTCTGAAGCGCCGAGTCTGGTTCCGAAAGGCCAGCATGTAGCTGTATACATCCTGGGGAGGTTTCCTGGGAGATTGCTCCCAGCCTTCCTTGACCAGACTCAAAGGTCCTCTTACCGGGTGACCGTATAAGAGCTCAAAGGGGCTGAACCCTAGAGCCTTCTGCGGCACCTCACGGTAAGCAAACAACAGGCATGGCAAGAGGACGTCCCATTTCCGCCTCATTGGTTCTTCAAGACCCATAATCATGCCTTTCAGGGTCCGGTTGAATCTCTCAACCAGCCCATTTCCTTGAGGGTGGTAAGGAGTGGTGAACTTGTAGGTTACCCCACACTCCTTCCACAGAGACTTCATATAGTTCGAAATGAAGTTGGTGCCTCGGTCGGACACCACCTCTCTGGGGAACCCCATCCGGGAGAAAACACCCATCAGTGCCCGTCCCACCACGGGGGCCGTCACTGTCCTGAGAGGGATGGCTTCCGGGTACCTCGTGGCATGATCCACCAAGACCAGGATGAACCTGTTGCCCAGGGCTGTCTTGGGGTCCAGGGGCCCAACAATGTCAATACCCACCCGGTCAAAGGGGGTGCTGACCACCGGAAAAGGTTGGAGGGGAGCCTTCTGCTTCCTTCCGCTTTTCCCACTTGCCTGGCAAGTGCGACAAGTCTTGCAATGGATGTCTACATCCCTACGCATCTGAGGCCAATAGAAATGGGTGACAAGCCTGTCATAGGTCTTGTCCTGCCCCAGATGTCCAGCTAACGGTACGTCATGAGCCAAACCCAGTAGGAAGGCTCTGAAGCGCTGGGGTACCACCAGCACACGGGCTGACCCAGGCTCAGCAGCCTTAGGCTCGCTATACAGGAGGTCGTTCTCCCAGTACACAAAATGTGACCCTGACTGATCACCTGAGGATTGGGCTGAGGCCTGCTGCCTCATGCCCACAAGAGAAGGGCACACCTTCTGCTCCGCACAGAATTCCTCCCTGGAGGGACCACCATCCTGCTGCCAGTGGGTCAGCTCGGGCAGATCTCCCAGTTCAGCAATTTGTTCCCCTGTGGGCTCCAGGGCATCCCCCTCAGGGTCTACCTCCTCCTGGACCACGGGAACAACGGGGGCCGGTTTCCCGCGCCTCCTGCCTCTTCTCTTCACAGCTGGGTCCTGGGCCGTACTTTCAGGCTCCGGGACCCAATCAACACCCTTACTCGCTGTCATGGATCGAGTGGTTGCACACACCCACTCTGGCACACCCAACATTTTCAAGTGCGCCGCTTGCTCCACGTTAGCCTAAGGGGAGTCTTCCAAATCATTGCCCAGGAGACAATCGACAGGCATGGCGGGCCTCACAGCAACCTGAAGAGTACCTGAAACTCCCCCCCATTCAAAGGAAACCTGAGCCACCTCACACTCTTTCTGAGAGTTATCGGCAGCTATCACGGGGTAGAATGCGTGGGGAACCACCTGCTCTCTGGACACCAAGTGACACTTGACAGCTGTCACACTCGCTCCGGTGTCTCTGAGAGCTTCCACTCTATGGCCTTTAATGGTCACCCACTGCCTATATTTACTAGTGTTACTAGGCAGAGGGGGTGGAGGGACCATTTGCATGTCTCCTAGCGAGACCAGGGACATTTCTGCGGGACCCCTCCCACCATGGACAACCATCTCCTCCCCTCCCAAGGCTACACTTGCCAACTGACGAGGGGGTGCACGCGGCGGTGCATTCGAATCCTTTTTGGGACACTGGGGGTCATAAAACCGGTGTCCCACCTGCCCACAACCGTAGCAGGTTAGGGGGCCCCTATGAACAGGTTTACCCGTCGGGGCCCCTGGCTTCTTCTCAGGGGGAGGCTGGGAACCTTTCCCTTGGTTCCCTTGGGGATTACTTTGGGGCCCTTTCTGAGACTCCTTCTGTTTACCCTTGTCCCCCCCCACTCTTCTGCTGGGGACCCTGCCCACCTTTGGCTGAGTCTCCCACTGGACCCTTGTGGACCCTGGTACTGACCCAGCGGTCCGCCTCCTCAGCAAGGTTTCTAGGGTTAGATATCTTGCTGTCAATCAGGTGCTGGCGCAGCTCTGGAAAACAGTTATTAGACAAGTGCTCCCACGCAAACAAATCATAAAGAGCTTCATAACTTTCCACTTTGCTGCCCTTTACCCAACCATCCATGGCTCTGCAAAAATAAGACACATATTCAACCCACGTCGTACCAGGAAACTTCTTACATTCTCTAAACGCTTGTCTGTACTGCTCGGGGGTTAAACCATATCGCAACATTAAAGCATCTTTCATATGAGCATACGACATCCTATCCGCAACAGGCATGTCTAACAGGGTATCTCTTCCCTCATTCACAAAGCACCCCACAACCCCGCTCCCCAATTCTTCTCAGGGACCTGGTGGGCCAACAATGCTAACTCATATGCTTTAAACCATTGACCAATATCTTCATTCTTATTGTAATCTTTGATCACATCTTTCGGGAAGTAAAACTTACTTTCTGCAGGCTCGGATGGAATGCTGCCACCAGAGGGATTCAACTCTAACTTTTTAGCTTGGATATCCAGTTCCCTCAACCTGGCTTCACGCTCCAAAGCTAACTTCTCTCGTTCAAACTCCAACTTTTTGATCTCTAAATCAGCTTCCCTTCTACCTCTTGCATTTTCTAACTCCAACTGCCCATTTATCTTTAGCCTTGCCATCTCCATGTTGTAAGCTCGCTCTTTTGCCCTTTCTTCTCTTTCTTCAGGGGAAAGACCTTTGGAGGAAACACTGCTTCCGGGAGAGGGCACAGGTCCATTCACTGGCACCTCCTCATCCCCTTCCTCTGTGGGTACCACCACCACATCAGAGGGATTTCTGGACTCCCACCAGGCCTGTAATGCTTTATAAAAATCATCTTTTCTCGAGAGGCCGGTGGTAGGAACTTCAAACTGGTTGCAAAAGTGTTTCAGCTCATCTTTCTTGTATTTCTTTAGCTTACTCCTCTCGAACTCTTCCACAACAACGATAGCAGGGGCAGTGACTCCGTTGTCACTCATGGTTAAAACTGGCAGTGTTCAGAAAATCAAGTTTCAGGAAAGCGGAGAACAAAAATAGGATCCTTCCGAATCAGATTGTGACTGCGTTATGGTCTGCTTTCACTACTTAGTGCACACTAATCACTGTACATGGGTCATAAATGCAAGGTCCAAATCCTCACCGCTGCATCCAATGTTAGAACCGGCTGTCTCTAGTTGGCAGAGGTATGCACTTCTGACAAATAGGGACACTCCTTTTCTAGTCAGGGCAAGGGGATCACACCCTTCGATAACCCCTGCTCACCCCCTCGGTAGCTTGGCAGAGCAGAACAGGCTTATCTCAGAGGCTGTGCGTTAAGCAATTATGACCACGTACAGTAATACAGTGAATACGCTACAAATGGACACGACACCGTAGTATTATAAAAATAAGTATTTTTATATAAGACTTAGCACAAGAACAAATAACGGCAAAACTGTACACAATCGGGATAAATACGTTCAGGAAGGAAAAAGGATAGTTCAAAGGTAGTTTCTTCTTTAGCACAAAAAGTCTTTAGTATCAAGCATATCTTCTTCTTGGAAACACAGTTCTTAGCAACAGAGTAACTCACACGGGAGCTACACAACGCCGGGGCAAAGATAATCCACAGGTTCGGCGTCGACCGCGAGGAGCGCTACGTCGGGCCTGGAGTCACACGGACCCCCAACAACACAGTACCTTAGGAAAATGAAGCACACGATGATCAGCGGCGTCGAGCAATCCGGCGTCGCGTCTTCGGTGTCGATCAGGCCTCAGCAGGCGTTGTCGATGGTGCAGTTGCACAGAGTGAGCAGCGCTCACGGCGTCGAAGGGCACACGGTTGATGCGATCAGCAGCGGGGCAGACACGAGGTCCTCTGGAGTTAGAGCCGTACTACTCCCACTCACTGGCGTTGCTGCTGGCGTCGGTCGGGCCCAGCGTCCGATCGTCGTGATTGCTGGTCCTTTCAGAGGTGCTGGATTCACACTTCCAGCAAATAGCACTTTTAGCAGATGAAGTCCTTTAGCCCTGTGACTTCAGCAGGAGACTGGCACTCTTCCAGTCCTTGGAGATTTTCTTAGCAAGCGTGAGAGTACACACACAGTTCCTCTCTCCTGGTTCCTTGGCAAAAATAAAGAAGCACTGCAGGATTCCCCCAACAACAGCACACTGGCAGAAGGGGTAGGCAGTCCTTTAGATCAGCAGGCTTCTTGTCCTTGGTTACAGGGTTCCTTGTCAGAAGTGATCTGATTTCCTAGTTCAGGGGTCCTTCTCTTATACCGCTTTTCGTCTTTGATCCCTTTGTCTATGCCGGGGGTTTCCCAACACCCTGGGTCTGCGGTGGGTGGAGCTAGGCAGTAGCACCTGGCCTATTCATTGAGCCGGGCCGGGTCCTCAGACGCCCCGCAGGAGGTGGAGCCAGCATTGATACTGGCAGGAGCAGAGCTATCGCCCTCCTGGCAGGAGGTGGGGCTAGGATCGTCCATGGCAGGCACAGAGCCATCAGTCGCTTGGCAGGAGGTGGAGCCAGCATTGTATCAGGCAAGGCAGGCTATCAACAACTACTCTCCCCCTACTCTCAACGTAAATGTCCCACTCATCCCACACTGACTCATCCAGACCTCTTGGAGCCACCCAGCTCCTGTCACACACACGTAAGACCAGCAGAGACCAGATATGGTTAGACAAGAAAATAGACACTTTCTAAAAGTACTACTTTCGAACCCAGAGTCCAAAAACCATCCACACCAACGGATGCGTAATTAAACCCCGAGTTCAGGGATACCAAACTCGACATTGCACCGTACTCTCCGAGCCAGCTAGGATCATAGCATTAATAATCCCGGCGGCCCATTCTATCCAACGGAGAGCAGGCTACCTCGCAATAGTGAAGCACGAAGATGGCGGCACTTCACTATCAGGACATGCCAACTTGGTCAGGCTTGTCCTACCTTACACTTACAATGCACCCTGCCCACGGGCCTACCATAGGGGTGACTAACATGAAGTTAAGGGAAGGTTGGAGGGGCTGGCAAGTAGGTATACCTGCGCAGCCGGCGTGACAGTGCAAGACTGCACGTGGGTCTCGCAATGACCGACCCGTAGACATTCTTTTACGAGGCCGCTCCTGTGGGTGGCACAACACGTGCTGCAGGCCCACGAGCGGCATTTGTATTTATAAGCCCCAGCACTCCTGGTGCACTAGACTAGGGACTGACAGTAAACCAAATAAGCCAAACATGGATACAATAGATACATCATTTTAACATAGGGAGCACTTGCGCTATGGCACTGATCAGCAGTGACACGGCGCCCAAAGCATATACCAGCAAAACATCGTAAAACAGTAGAGGCAACCAGAAAAATGGAGGAGAGACTCAAGCCAATGATGTCAGGTCTAACAGTGAGCATATGCACTTTAGCCCTGTTTAGCAGTGGTAAAGTGCCCAGAGGCCTAAAGCCAACAACAAAAGGTAAGAAAAAATAGGGGGAAGAAGGTAAAAGGTTTGGGGCGAACAGTGCAAAAAGGGCCAAATCCAACTCAGCCGTTGCCCATAAAGGTCCTCAAATTCAAGGGCCCAAGCAGGGGGCAGGACAAGAGGCTGGCACTAGGCTCACCGGGCAGGTATCCTGCTCCACCCTTGGAATAGCAAGTGATGCTCTGTGCTTCTTCAGGGATCGCCCACCTAGCACCTAGGAACCAGCAGGGAAGTCTTCCCCTAGGTGGTCGTGACCCACTCCGCTGACCGCCGCCTTATGTCTCTTCTGTGTGTCTCCCCTCACAATGTGGGTGTCGTTTGCCATCCTCTGCCGCTTAGGTGTCCGGCGCCTCAAGCAACGCCCTGCCGTGACTGCCGGCTGGGCACCATGTTGCTTCACAAGGCGGGCTGTCACTCCCAGCTGCTCATTCGCACCGGCCAGCAATACGGTGGTTCGACACCCTAACTGCAGTAGGGGCTCCTAACAGGTCAAGTAAGCACACTAAGCCGCTTACCATGGGCCCAGGCTTCAGAATGCCAAATGATGGTGGAGTAGGTCCTGTCTGCTATCTTGGCTGCACTGGCCATGCCCTGCTTGTATATTTTATAAAGTGAATTTTATTAGTTTGAAAACAAGGCCATAACATAACGCCTTTTATAATTGAGACGATTTAAACATAAGCGATTCACCATTCAATGTTGGTTTAATATACTTCAAACAGAACGGAACCAGAGAAGCAGGCAGTCCTCTACGGTAGAGTAGTGAAACAATTGTTTCCACCGCAAGGACATGACGAAAGCGCCCCTGGTTCCTTAATTTTTAAAGATAAAAGACGTCATTGGACTAGGAACATTGTTTAAGATTCCACACGCCTATCTTCAGGATCCTAAATAGATAATTGAAGCGGGCCATGCATATATAGGAAAGAAAAACGGAAAATGAAGCAAAGCCAGCAATCCTAGAAAATACCACGTCCCAACTGAACCTCATTTGACTATTTCCAAAGAATATTCTTAAGGGTGATCCCATTGGCCCCAGAAATACGACAGACAGAACGTAGTGTCTTGATAAAGGTGGCTTAAAACCAAACCTACCACCAAAACGTGTCGACGCATTTCCAAATATAATTCTTCAACTCGGACACATCTGTTGATAAATTATAAGACGGTGCATAACACATGGGTGTCAGATAGAGTTTGAATATACACCTTGTATTGTACAATTGGATGTCTTACTGTTGTCTGTCCCCCTTATTTGTATCAATTTTGCTGGTCAATTTTGAATTTCCATGTACTTTTATTATTATTGTCATTTGCCTGACATAATATAATTGATTATTGCTGCGCACTGTAGACTTTGCTGTGTAGGGTTTTACGAGTGTTTTACATCGGCTGTGCCCCAGTCTCGTTGCAGGGACAGGGCTGCCATTTTAAGACTTTGTTTACCTCCGTGCCTCCTCCCAGATCCCGCCTCCCAGCTGACCCGCCCACCCACGAGTACAGTTACAGCGCTCTATCCCCTGGCCATTTGTGACCGTGTGGACGCTTTCCTGCACGGTCGCTCCCCTCGCCCTCTGCCTCCCTACGGACGCTTGTGCTCCCTGCAGCCTGAGCCTCTCTGAAGGTACATCGCGCCACTGCCTACCTGCACGGAAAGAGATAGCTCGCAGCGCTCAGTTTCGCTTTTGCCCACTTTAGATATCCATTTAACTACAGTAGCTGCGCACTCGGCGCCAGAATTAATTTGCCTGACATAATATAATTGATTATTGCTGCGCACTGTAGACTTTGCTGTGTAGGGTTAAGAGAAGTGTTTTACGAGTGTTTTACATCGGCTGTGCCCCAGTCTCGTTGCAGGGACAGGGCTGCCATTTTAAGACTTTGTTTACCTCCGTGCCTCCTCCCAGATCCCGCCTCCCAGCTGACCCGCCCACGCTCCGCCCCCCTCCACTATCCATTTATGACCAATGTCCCAACGCGCAGCGTTCACGCGCAGCGACCGCGCCCAACCCGCGCCGAAGGTGCGCCAAAGGTAAGCCCGTCTACGCCCGTCCGCGCCTGGACCGCGCCCAGCGCCAGACCCCCTGCCCCTCGCGCTGCCCAGCCCCCCCGCTTTACCTACGATGCCGCTACCCTCCTAGCCCATAACCCCGGTCGCGCCCCCAACTGCGTCCAAGCCGCTCCTGGACGCACCCATGGACCTTTCTCCTGCTACTCCTGCAGATTCAGCGGCACCGACAACATCTCCGCTACGACCACAACACAGATTCCCGACCCCAACCACCTAGAATGCATCCTTCTCAACACCCGCTCGGTCCACAGGCACACCATTGACCTTTGGAACCTACTAGACACCATCTCTCCTGACGTCGCCTTCCTAACAGAAACATGGATGAACGCTTCCTCCGCCCCCGACATCGCCATCGCTATCCCTGATGACTATAAGATCACACGCAAGGACCGCACCGACCATACAGGAGGTGGAATCGCTATCGTCCATAAGAAAACAATCCGCATCTCAACCAGCTCTGATGCCAACCTCGCCAACTCCGAACACCTTCACTTCCAGATCCACATCGACCCCAAGACCACACTCAGAGGCACCCTCCTCTACAGACCACCAGGACCACGCGCAAAATTCAGTGAAGACATCACGGACTTCATCACCCCTCACGCGCTCCCCTCCAAAGATTACATCCTTCTGGGAGACCTCAACTTCCACCTTGAAAAGATCAACGACCGCAACACCGCCACCCTCTTGGACAACCTCGGACTTAAACAACTGGTCACTTCCCCCACCCACATCGCAGGTCACACTCTCGACCCCATCTTCACCTCCAGCAACCATGTCTCCTTCAGCCACACTACGGATCTCCTCTGGACTGACCACAGCTGCGTTCACTTCACCTACAACAAGCCGAAACCCATCATCCACCTCCAACCAACTCTACAAAGAAACTGGAACAAAATCACCACAGATCAGATCTCCACATCGCTCCTTCTAACCTCCCCAGCCCTCTCTTCTAACGCCAACGAAGCCGCCTCCAACCTCACCCTTTGGTTATCCAACACCGCCGACACCTTAGCACCACTGAAAAAACGTCAACACAAACTTGGCATCAAGAAGGCCTCATGGTTCAACGACGACCTCAAGAAGTCCAAAAAACTGTGCCGCTCCCTTGAAAAGGCCTGGAAAAAAGACCCATCCACCAGCAACAAGGACGCCTTCAAAAGCGCCATCCGTACTCACCACCAACTGATCCGAAAAGCCAAGAAAACAGCATTCAAAGATCGACTTGACAACAACGCCCACAACAGCAAGGAACTTTTCAACATCGTCAAGGAATTTTCCAACCCCTCGGCCAACTCCAACGACATCACCCCCTCTCAAACCCTCTGCGATTCCCTAGCCTCTTTTTTCCACAACAAGATTGCTGACATCCACAACAGCTTTGACAACCAACCCGGAAGCCAACCCACCCTACCATCAGCTGACCATCTTCCTCCCGTTAACACCCTTAACGCCTGGAACCCAATCTCCACTGAGGACACCATCCGCCTGATGAATTCCATCCACTCTGGATCCCCCACAGACCCATGCCCTCACCACATCTTCAACAAAGCAGACTCCGTCATAGCTCCGCACCTCCGAGACGTCGTCAACTGCTCCTTCAACTCCGCTACCTTCCCAGAAGACTGGAAACACGCCGAACTCACCGCCCTTCTGAAAAAACCAACAGCAGACCCCACCGAACTCAAAAACTACCGCCCCATCTCGCTTCTTCCATTCCCGGCCAAAGTCATCGAGAAAGCTGTCAACAACCAACTCGCCGCCTTCCTCGAAGCCAACAAATCACTCGACCCCTCACAATCTGGCTTCCGAGCCAAACACAGCACTGAGACCGCCCTCATCGCAGCAACAGACGACATTCGAACTCTACTTGACAATGGAGACACAGTCGCCCTCATCCTCCTCGACCTCTCTGCAGCCTTCGACACAGTCTGCCACAGCACCCTTTTACAACGCCTCAGAAACATCGGAATCCAAGGAAAGGCACTGGAATGGATCACCTCGTTCCTCTCCGGAAGAACCCAGAGAGTCCGCCTTCCTCCATTCAAGTCCGAGGCCTCTGAAATCATCTGCGGCGTACCACAAGGATCCTCACTCAGTCCCACCCTCTTCAACGTATACATGAGCCCCCTCGCGGCCATAGCCCGCCAACACAACCTCAACATCATCTCTTACGCGGATGACACTCAACTGATCCTATCTCTCACCAAGGACCCCAGCACCGCCAAAACTAACCTACACGAAGGAATGAAAGAAGTCGCCGAATGGATGAAACAAAGCCGTCTGAAACTGAACTCAGACAAAACAGAAGTCCTCATCTTAGGTAAATCCCCCTCTGCATGGGACGACTCCTAGTGGCCGGAAGCCCTCGGAAATGCACCCATCCCGACAGACCACGCACGGAACCTTGGCGTCATCCTGGATTCTTCACTCTCAATGAACAGACAAGTCAGCGCCGTATCCTCTTCCTGCTTTAACATTCTTCGCATGCTCAGAAAAACATTTCGCTGGATCCCCTCCGAAACAAGGAAAACAGTCACCCACGCTCTAGTCACGAGCCGACTGGACTACGGAAACACCCTCTACGCAGGTACCACCGCTAAACTCCAGAAGAAACTACAACGAATCCAAAACGCCTCAGCCAGGCTCATATTAGACATCCCACGCAACGAACACATCTCTGGTCACCTTAAAGACCTCCACTGGCTACCCGTCAATAAGAGGATTACTTTCCGACTGCTTACCCACGCACACAAATCACTCTACGACATCGGACCAGATTGCCTCAACTCTCGACTGTCCTTCTACACCCCCGCCCGCCAACTTCGCTCTTCCAGCCAAGCCTTCGCCACTGTACCTCGCATCAACAAGACCACCATGGGAGGCAGATCCTTCTCATACCTGGCTGCCAAAACATGGAACTCACTCCCCGCTTACCTTCGCCTCACCCAGAATCACCTAGCGTTCAGAAAGCAGCTTAAAACGTGGATATTTGACAAATAATCCTCTTCCCCTTCCTAAGCGCCTTGAAACCCTCCGGGTATGTAGTGCGCTATATAAATGTTATGACTTGACTTGACTTGACTTGTGTATAGTGGTGCTACTGTCCACTTATTCTTTTTAATATATTGTGTAATTAATAAACTGTGTTTTTTTTACTTTATATACGAATTGTGCTATTTGCTTTGTGATTTAAGTTGTTCAATGGAACACCCTACTCAAGGGAACCTTTTCTGTTTACTGGTTAATATACTTCAAACCAAATCCCTATATGCAATCCCCTTGACACATAAATTTGGTTCTTGTTTGGCACACCAGTCCTTTGCCTATTCCCAGTTGACTGAAGGAGGAGGGGATGGAGAGTTCCAAACTTTTGCAGTGTTTCTCTTGGCTAGAATAGTCCCTTAGCCCCTACAAGGTCTATGTCACTAAGATTTCCCCATCCAGTCAAATACACTTAGGATGGCAACCTCTGGGGATAGATCTAGGGGCATCCCCAGAACTCCTGAAAGGACGCGAACACGGTCCACCAGTATTGCTCAATCCAAGGACAAACTCCACCACATCGAAAAAAGGGCATAGGGCTTCAGGAAGCAGTCTACTAGCATGCCATAGTCTCAGTGGTATTAGATGAGTCATATGCAGGAATTTGAGTTGAATAAGTCTGATTATAGGAGATAATCCAGCACCTTGGAAGACATGCAGGCATTTCTCCATTCAGACTCATCCTAGGTGCCTAGCCATTCCTCCAAGCGAGACCGCAGTGGTGTAAATGAGCCTTGGGAATTGAGCAATAGAGCTTGTTAAATCTGTGAGATGCCCTTTCGTTCTATAAAATCCATGAAAATCCTGACTTCGCGTGGGCTAAAATCAGGGACATTACAGATGGAGTATTAATGTTGTTCGAGGGCATAGCACAACTGTAGATATCAGAAAAATTGAGATTTGTATAGGGTGTACTTGGATTGAAGGGTTTGGATAGATTTAAGTTGTAACCCCTGCCATGGATATTCCAATTTTGTCCAACTTCTCGAACCCTTCAAAGGAAGATAAATGGTGCAACCAATGTCCCATCCAGAGAGGTGTTTAAAGTGTGATCTTTTGTCCCAACCAATCACTTTCATTGCCAAGCGCCTTGTGAGCAAGACCACTCAAGTGGATTCAGAGAGATGGTGAGGGATAAGGTTTCCATAAAGCATACCCCTAATGTTATCTAGTTCCAAGGCCACCTATTCCATGCGGAACACTGAGTCTTGCCACCCCTCACTCAACCAGTCATTAACCACCAGTAGTTGGGCTGCCCAATACTATTAACGGACATCTGTGATGCCCATCCAACCATTGTAAGGCGACTGGACACATTTGCCATATGCGAGAGGCGGTTAAGCCACAGGAATAATCTATCTTGGTGAGTATGCTAAGAAACTAAATGGTTAGTCAGCAGTAAGAGTAGTTTTGCAGCTTGAAGAATTTTCTGGATTAACATGATGTGCATTATTCCGCCATTAGTGGTTGGGTACGGAATAGTCCTTGTTTTTTTTTTTTCTTTCATTCTGCTTTTAACGTCAGACAGTGCCCTGGAGATTGTTATGCGTGGGGGCCATCTTCGGATTCTTTTTCTGTTTGTGTTCTTAGTTTGTAGTCCCTTAGATGGTCATTTGAGATAAAAAATTGTAACTTGTTTTTCCACCTGTTTGGGTTCCTCGCAGTGGAGGTTGGGTGGGTCGCATGTGAATCCAGAAAAATCTACAAACTGCAAAACTACTCCTACTGGTAAGTAAATCTTTTGTTTTACAGCGCAAATCCTTTTCCGGATTCACATGCTGTGCATTAGATTACATAGCGGGTTCTTCCATCTTGAGGAGGCTGTGGTAACAGGAAGACTGCGAACTGGTGTTGTAGTACTTTTTGCCCTATTTGCGCTTCCTTATTCATTTGTATGTCCCCACAGTAATGTTTGGTAAATGTGTGTGGTTATGCCCATGTGGCTGCTACACATATAGGGTCAATGGGTACATTGGCCAAAAATGCCAGTGTTGCTACCTTTTTCCTAGTGGAATGAGCTGTTGGTCGTCTCGTTAGCGGTGGCGTAGCATAGTTGGATGGTTATGACTATCCATCGTGAGATTGTTGTTTTTGAGACAGGCGTACCTCTGTTGGTATGTGAGTAGGCAACAAACAACTGTTTAGATTTGCGTGTCTGTTCCGTTCTCGGTCAGTAATACAGCAGTGGTCTCCTTAGATCCAGGGTAGGGAGGCTTCTCCTTTAGCTTTTGGGTTTTTGAGGGAAACTGGGAGGAGAATTTATTGATCTAAGTGATATTTGGATACCACCTTTAGCAGGAATTTTAGGTTTGCTTTGAAAACTACCTTGTTCTTGTGGATTTGCATGTATTGTTCCTGAATGGTTAATGCTTGTAACTCACAAACTCTCTATAAGGATGTAATAGCGATTATAAATGCTGTTTTTAAAGCAAACTATTCAGGTGCCAAGCCGCTAGGTGTAGCGTTGTTGGACCTGGATGAAAGATTTGGCTCTGTTGCATTGTCAATAGGTCTTTGTCCGTTTTGATTTTGATCATTTGTTTCTTGGACAGTTCTAGCAGACTTGAGTACCATGTCTGTCTTGGCCATGGTGGGGCAATGAGAATTAGTTTTGTTCCTGGTTGCCTTGCCTTTTCCAGTACTTTTTGTATTAGGGGTATTGGTGGAAAAGCATATGCAAATGTCCCTGACCAGTTCAGCGACAGGGCATTCCCTTTTGGCAGGTGATGAGGATACCTCGAGGCAAAGCACTGGCATTTCTTGTTCTACATTGTTGCAAAAAGGTCTATCACTGTTGTTCCCCAGAGATTGAAGATGTACTGTACTGTTTTGTGTTTCAACTCCCATTTGTTTTGTCTGCTCATTTGATATGCTGTAGTGTTGTATATTCCTGGTCGATGAACTATTTGCAGATTGATTGTTTGAGATACTGCCCATTGCCAGATTTCCTGTGCTAGTTTGCTCAGTGGGAATGATTTTGTACCTCCTTGTTTGTTGAGGTAGAACATTGTGGTGGTGTTATCTGTTTGAATCAAGACAGCTTTTCCCTGTATGTGCTTCTGGAACGCTTGCAGTGCTAGGAAAATAGTTTTCATTTCCAAGTAGTTGATGTGTTTTATTGAATCCTGTTCGTTCCATTGACACATACTTTCAGTTGTTTGCAGTGCACTCCCATCCGTTGAGGGATGCGTCTGTAGTGAAGGAGTTTGGTCCCTGAAAGGTCTGCCTTGTGTTATGTTGTTGGATACTCACCATTGTATCTCTACTTGTGTCTTTGCTGATTTCGGCACCGGGAAACCCTTTGTGGGTAGCTGTGCGCCTTATAAATGCTAAAAAAATAAATAAATAAATAAATAAAAATAAATACTTGCAGCTTGTGTGTAAACACCACTAGATCCTCCTAACTGCCTGTGGCTTGAGACCAGCTCTTGGCTATCCATTCCTGGAAGGGGTGCATATGTAGTCGAGCATGTGGGATGCATTATGTCATAATGACCATAAGTTTCATAACTTTCCTCTCTGTCAGAGATTGACACTTCTGGTAGAGGGAGGTTTCTTGGGTTAGTGCTTGTATCCTCTTTTGCGTTGGGTAAGCCTGCCATTCTTTGAGTCCAGTCTTGCACCTATGGAAGTCTTTTCTCTTTATGGTTTTGAGGATGAACTCTTGTGGTTTATTAAAAGCCCTAGTTCTTGTAGAGTATGGATAGTTGTCTGAATGTTACTGCAGCATCTTTGTTTTGAATTTGCCCTTATGAACTAGTCATCCAGGTAGGGGTAGCCGTGTATTCCCTCCTTTCTCAGGAGCAACTGCGGCTAGGCGCTTGGTGAAGACGTGTGGTGCTGACTTTATTCCGAAAGGGAGTACTTTGAACTAATAGTGTGTGTTCTCTTGTGTAGGAACCGTAGGTGCTTTCTGTGTTTCTCGTTCATTGGGATGTGTAAGTAGGCATCTGTGAGGTCTATTGTTGCCATGTAATCTCCTTTTTGAATTTGAGGAATTATCTCTTGGAGAGTAGACATTTTGAAATGTTGTGTTAAAATGAACTTGTTTATGAACCTTAGGTCCAGGATTGACCTTAGTGATAGGTCCCGTTTGGGTAATAGAAAAATATGGCGAGTAGTTGCCTTGTCTTGGTACCAATTCTATAGCTTGTTTTTGGAGTAGGTCCTTGATCTACGAATTTAACTGTATGAGTTCCGACTTGAGGAATTTCCTTTATTTTTGGTGGGTTTGCAGGTGGTGTTCTTGTGAACTCTATGCAATACCCGTATTTTATTAGACATAAAATCCAAATGTCTGTTGTGATGTTTTCCCACTGTTTTAAAAATGGGGTTTTCCCCACAATGGTGTTTTGTGTGGGTCTTTCTCTGTTTAGGAGTCAATTTGAGGTGTTTCCTCTCCCTCTAGAGGGTTGGCCTCTTCCTCAAAGGGCAGCTTCAGCTGTTGCTGCCAACCTTGGTATCCAGCTTGCTGGCTAGTTTGTTGTCTGTCACTTTGGCATTGTTGCTGTTGTGGCATTTGCTGTCCTTGGCTAAATGAACCTCTTCCTGTGGGTTCTTTTGTTGAAGCCACCTCTTTTAAAAGGTACCTCTTTACTGCAAGACTCCCCTTAATGATTTGTTGGAGGGATTTGTCTACCTCCTTTCCAAACAGTGCCTCCCCTGTGAAAGGCCTGTTGATGATGGAGGTTTGAACCTCTTGTTTGAACCCTGAGATTCTGAGCCAGGCATGTCTTCTTAGGGTGGTGCCTGTGCACATTTGTCTGCTGGTGGTGTCAACTGCATCTAGTGCAGATTTAGGGCATGTATTTGCTATGTTTCTGCCCTCTTTGACAATTGATTTTGCTCTTTTCTTGTCCTCTTCGGGGAGCTTGTTAATGAGCTCCCCTATGTTGTCCCACTGCTGGTGGCCGTATCTGGTCAATAGGGCAGTAGAGTTTGTGACGCGCCACTGTGTCATTGCCTCCTTCTCCAATTTTCTTCCCACCATATCTATTCTCTTGCTTTCTTTTTCTGGTGGAAGCCCAGTGTTAGAGAGTGAAATAGCTCTTCTCCTGGCTGTGGTAACAATGATAAGTCAGGCACTGTGTTCCCCTAAATATATTTAGGGTCCTTGGAGGAGGCTTTGTACTTTTTCCCGACTCTTGGAATTACCCGTGCTTGAGGCTGGTTCTTTAAAGGCTTCCTTGCCCTGGTCTAAGATGCTTGGTAGCATTGGTAATTATTGTGTTCCCTTGATGACTGGGGCTAGAGTTTCTAGAAGGAAACATGTGTCTCCCTTTTCGGCCTCAAGGGGGACTCCAAAAGTGTCTGCTGCCCTCTTAACTAGTCCATTGTAGAAGGTGATATTATCTGGTGGTGATGCCTTCGATGGATAGTAGCATATCTCTTCTTCTGGACTTTCAGTGTCATGGTTGTTCAAGGTATCCTCAATATTTTCAGAGGCTTCTTCCTCTTCAGAAGCGTCTACATCTTGCTTGAGATCTTCTCTGCAAGGTTCGGGAGTTGGGGGTGATTAGAGGATATCCTCTTCTTACCCTTCGGCGTCTTCCGCTTCTTCGGAGTGGACATTGTCCAGTTTGGTGAGTGGAGCTTTCGGAATCCGGAAGTCTTTTAGTGATGCGTCAAACTTCTCCTTTCTCTGAAGGAGTGCCGCCATCTCGGACTTGAGTAGTTTCCTCTTCTTTTCGACTTCGAGGGTTCACTCGGCATAGGAGACTAGAGATTTTCTCTTTTCGAGCGTGCCTGCCTCTGGTTTTGACAGCGGTGCTCCTCCCTTTGGGGTTTTGCGATTGACGCTTGGTTTCGGCATCTTCTACGATTTTACCTTCTCATGTCCCTTGGCAGGGTTCTGTGGGGTTCCTTATATCACGACTGACCCTCGATCGCCTTTTCCTTCGATGTTGGGGCTGCTTTATGTTGCGCCTTGTTTTTGTGGCCCTTTGGTTCAGACGGACGTGTATGGTGTCTTACCTTATCCATCTTCTTCACTGTGTCGCTCGCCGTCTTGTGGTTTTTCGGAGTACTCTTCCAGAATTTCCACGCCCAACCCCTCGTGCATTGATTTTGCTGGCACTCACTCGTCTTCGTCATCATTAGAAACCCCCAGAAATTTCTGAGCCTCTCATCTTGCTTCCAGACCCAACGGCGGAAAAAAGAATCTGAAGATGGTTACCACGCACAATGACCTCCATGGCGCCATCTGATGTCACACAGGGACGTACCTGCCACCAAATGGTTTGTCGACAACGCCCGAAACAAGAAGAAAAAAAGAAGAAAAAAAAGGACCATTCCGGACCCAACCACTAGATGGCAAAATAATAATCAGTATGTGAATCTAGAAAAGGACTCCCGCTGCAAAACCAGGTTTGTGGTATGAATATGGGGTAATTCTGGAGGAGACCCATTATACGGGATAACGCAATCATTTTAAAAAGGGTTAGTTGCCTGAGGATATTAAAGGGGAGACGTGATCATCTGCTGAGGTCCTCCTTGAGTTTAGGGCCAAGAGGTTTCACGTTGGGGCTCCAGGTTAGGTGGCGTTCTAATGCCATGTGAACCCCTAGTTAGTGGAAACTAAGACTGCGGATTATCAGTTGCGACTGCTAGTCCATTACCTGCCTGTCTTCCGCAGGCCTGTGAGAGAAGGCTGGGAGACTAAGAAAAGGACATCATTAGCATATAAGGCTATGCGGTCCTCTGTCGTCATGTCCCAAATAAATCCCCATAGCTTCAAATCGCAGAGGATCCAGACAGCCAGGGGCTCTATGGCTAAAGAGAAAAGGAGAGGAGAGAGCTGGCAACCTTGTCCCACCCTATTTCAAAGTAGGCAGTGAGGGTGCCATCGAGCCAGACTTGGATCGGGGGCTACAATACAGTACCTGCACATACAACTGGAATTTTGGGCCCAATTCCACCTTTGCCAACACCTATTCAAGAAGAATCCAGTCTACCAAGTCAAATGCTTCCTCAAGGTCCAGAAGCAGGATGGCACTTTGTGCATTAAGATCGGATAAGCATGCTCCTGCTATCTGGACTCTACGAATGCAGTGCCTGGTTCTCAAACAAATGATGGACGGAATGCTGACAGTGCAAACATTCTCCCCCAGTCAAAGATCTGGGTTAAATCCATCAGTCTTTTGCCCACTACGCCACCCCAGTTTGAGCCCAGTCATACGCGAATCAGTCTTGACCGTGTGCCCCATGGGAACAGTCCAGACCGAACTGCCAGGCCAGGTCCTTCCTGGACCGGATACAAGCATCCTGGGACCGGTTTCAGGGTATTTCACCATTCTTCAGCCAGGCTAGCTTGAATCCAGTGGCACAGTGAACAAGGGAGCCATGTCTAGGCATACCCATCCGACTTAATTCATTAATTGTATGTCTTCTGGTTTCTCGCCCTAACTGCGCACATCAGGACCCACCCAGGCGTGGGTCCTGATGTCACTGTGCCACTGCTATCCTGGCTGCCCCCAAACCGGTCCTAGGACACTTGTTTCCAGTCCAGGGAGGACCTGGCTTGGCAGTTCGGGCTGGACTGTTACCATGAGGCACAGGGTCAAGACTGATTTGCATATGGACAGGTCTAAACTGGGGTGGCATGGTGAGCAAAAGAATGATGGATTTAACGCAGATCAAATGGATGGAATGTTAAATTAATCAAACATTTAGCCCCAGTCACAGATCTTGGGTAAATCCATCCTTCTTTGCACGTCACACCATTCCAGTTTAGACCCAGGCATTTGCAAATCAGTCCTGACCCTACAGTCCAGTCCGAACTGCCAGGCCAGGTCTTCCCTGGACTAGAAACAAGCATCCTGGGTCCAGGTTTGGGATAACACCCCTCATCAGCCAGGTTAGCTTGAATCTGGTGCCGTAGCGAGTACAGGACTCAAGTCTGGGCATACCCTTCCCACTTAGGGCGACAAATGCAAAAAGAACAGATGATGCCCAGAATGCTGAATTAGTCAAACATTCACCCCCAGTCACAGATCTGGGTTGAATCCATTGTTTTTTTGCACGCAACGCCGTTCAGTCTAGACCCTGTTCACCATGGGCACAGTCCAGCCCGAACTGCCAAGCCAGGTCTTCCCTGGACCAGAAACAAAAGGAATTTCCTTGCTGACCCCTGGAGTTTTGACAATGATCGTACACTGCAAGCACCATTTCTGCTTGGTGTTCTTCGATTGCTTCAATTCTGAGTAACAGCATAAGGGGCCTGGGGTATGCCTACTGTATTCTGCTCGACTGACGTTTGACTCAGTCTCCTGACCCAGTGCTTCTTTGACTAATATGGCAAATAAATAGTGATGCAAATGGGACGACTTGAACCTTAAAATAGGATCGGAAAGTAAGTGCTAAGGTGTAGTGTTTGCAGAGGCAGGTGAGGATCCAGTGCTTTCTCCAGGTGAAAGTACGCTTTTGAGCTCATACACCCCTATGTACGCAGAACAAACTAAAAGAACAATGCACACAGAAACAGCAATGAAGGCTTTAGAAGATAAGCTGTAGGAATTTAATAGTAGAGTGGCAGGGGTCGAGAGGGAGCAATACGTCTGAAGATAAAGCTGCAGGTATTTTAAACGGTGGATACCAGAGTCATCTAAGGATAGGTGATAGTTAAAAGCATTCAGGACCAAAGAGATTGTTAATCAGGCCCTAAGAGTGCTTTTTCCCATACACAAGTACTCAAAATATCTCAGGTTTGTGGTAGATGAGGAATATTACCAAGTAAAATGATTACCTTATTGTATAAAATTAGCATCACAGGTCTTTATAAAAACGTGTTAAGCCTTATATGTTCACCCATACCTGGACAACTGGAGTCCTGGCTTTCTCCTTAAACCCAAGTCGTAAAGTGACCAGAGGCTCATTCTACACTATGAAAATACAAAAGGGTTTCTTCTCTTACTCCGGCCTTCCTCAAAGCATAAAGCCATAATTGGCTTTAGTGTTATCATATTGTTCCTCATTGGGCTCTCTAGACACTACAATACATTTAAATGCTGCAGATAGTACAGTCCTTACCTGAAAAAAGGAATTACATTATTATATTACCTTTGCCCTCAAGGCCCTACGCTCGTTAACAGCTGAAGAATCTCCTCTGAAGCCCACTGCATTGCTCATTTTACCCCCCACAGCACAGAACTAATGTTCTTACAAATTAAGCTCAACCTGTAGTCAAAAGTGGGATCTCAGTTCGAGATAGCTCCACTCTTCATAATTTACATATCAACATCTAGATCTTGGATCTAGAGACATCCTAGCCCTAGAAAATGTTCTAATTTTAAATGGCATATGGACTGTGCAAAATTATCTCTCACACTACGTTTGCATGCCACTCATTAAAAAGACATTTTCACAAACTGCTGCACCATTTGCTGTTTTCTGGGTCCTCAAAATAAACAACACCAGAAAACACCATTTATAGTCGATAGGCATTCACCCTTATGCAGTCACACACTACAGAACGAGTAGTTATATACACTTGACTCAATGTAAAACCTTTTTTGGGCCTGAACAAGATGTAAGGAAACTCGATAGAAATTACACAACACAATATAAGGAAATGTCGTTGTGTGGCACACTCAATGCACAAACCCATGCTGTCCATTCAGTGTATTCCACCGGTTTACTAAACAATAGCAGCTAAAAAGGCTGTATCAACGTAGCTATCAAATTTGATAATGAATTCTCCTTTCGTCCACAAGCAATGTCAGTGACCTCCAAAAGTTGTCCCACACAGTACTCGTAAGATTATTGTCCAGTCAATGATTGCCTCCAGGCTGGATTATGTGAAGATTCTATACCTGGGTCTGCCTCACTATTTGCTGCATAGACTTCAGGTAGTGCAAAATACTGCAGGTTATTACTTATCACTCACCAGCAGTCTATCGCGAATATAGGTTCTTACAACGCATGCGATTTGATTGCATGCCGTTACAATGACCGCGTTGTTAGTACGCAACACCATTACATAGCAAGTCATTATAATGACTTGCAGTAGGGGGAGCGCTGGACTCCAGTTTGCGCAACAGCAGGGAAGGTGTTGGATTTTAAATCCAATACCAGTGCGCCCCCTACTGCAAGTCACTGTAATGACTTGCGATGTAATAGTATTGGTACTAACAACACGCTTGTTTAAACAACAGCATTGTAATGACATCTGAAGAGGTGGAATTGGCTTCAGACACCAAAGCAAATTCACTTTAAATTCTTGATGTTGATCTATAGAACTTTCTTACAAGAAAGGTCCTAATTATCTGAGGGACAAACTCCATCATTATAATCCAAAGATCTAACATGTTGTTCCAAAGGTCCATAGGACCAGAAAAGGAGAACTCTTTTTTTCTATTCTCCAAACTCTAGAATCAGCTGTCACACTCTTTTAGAGCCAATCCATCCGAATCATGCTTTGCAAATAATTGAAAACATGGCTATTTCATTCTATTTAATAATGTTTGAGTGTGCCCTGCTTACTCCGCGCCTTTACGTCCTTGAGGGCCAGCTGATGCGCTATAAAATATCATTGATTTGTTTCATTTATAGATAGAATTCAAGTTTGCAACTACAATTATCCCGAAATATCTTCTTGTGTGATGACAATGTGAATGTATGGCTTCATTATAAAAGATGCACAAATACATTTCAACATACAGCTGTCCTTCTTAAGATAATAATTGAGTTATAGTTTGTAGAATAAAGTGTTTTATGCCATTTAATCTTTGTCGTTCAGATTCTCCAACAGCGAAATGTTTTGCTGAAACATGGACTACCTCGACTTTCCACCCAGGATCTGAGAAAGACTACAGTGGAGAATGGAACGCAATTCGGCAGATATTTTATGACTCCTCATTTCCCAAAGAACATGTAAGTCAGTTACAAAATAATCTATAGTAGATTTTTGCGAGGAAATTCACCAAAGATGAGTACACATACTTCAAGAAATGATTTGGTCTTTCAAGAGTTACCGTGAAGAAAAACCTGGTGAGCAATTTGACTAGTTTGTGAGAGGAATATTGAGTTTCTGCCTTTTGACAATATGGTAGATGTCTTTACCATTAGTTAATGGAACACTTTTTCCACGCCAGAAACGCAGAGCCATGAAGTGAACTGAATTGAGTGTCTGTGTATCTGTTGTAAATGAAATCCTCAGAGACATATGGCAGGTGTGAAGATTTATTCCATAAGTGCTCGCCCACGAAAGGCAGATGCCGCCCGGCTCAGATCCCTGCATGACCTGCGTAATTCACTGGAATCCTCACCCACCGCTCCGTGTGTCTGCATGTGCCTAGGCTGAACATTAGCCTTACATTTGAAAAACCATAAGCAGTGGAGGTGCAGTTAGAGCATGGAACACATTACACGAGCTGCACCACGCACTAACACACTGCAACATATTACATCGCCTTCTACCAAACTATAAAAATAACAATGAACAATTAGAGCAATAGCAACTCATAAAACAGTAACACATTAGGTAATCATTAAATTTACAAGGTCTCCTAACTACAGGAAGAAGTATATCTAATATGTTTGAATAAAAGACAACTGAAACCACAACCTCACCTTTGGATTTCTGTGTGCTTGGAGACATTATTTGCATATTCTGACCCTGTCCAATTGAGAAGGCATGGATGGCTCCTTTTCCTCCTGAAGCACCAGAAGAAACATGAACTGTGATTGAACAATGTTATGTACTCCCCAAAAGACCAGTGTGGTAGAGGTAGCATTAGAAAAAACTCGTGTTGGCGAAGGGGCGAGTCTAATATGTTTGAATAAAAGACAACTTAAACCACAACCTCACCTAGGGAGGCATGCATGAAAAGGCAGTCTTGATGGTAAGCAGCCGGAGGGGACAATTATGCAGAAGTTGTGCATTTGAAGTCCGCCTGCCATCCTAATGATCCCCATAGTCGTGTCAGAGCGATTTATGGCAGTGCTGTGGAATATTGCAATTTACATTGTCCCGGGAGGAAATAGTATAACTAAAACTGAGAGAAACTTTTAACATTGTCCAGTTCTAGGTAATGTGAGGTACCTCAAGTTTGAAGTCAAGTGATTTCTAGGTGGTTACAGTTCTCCATTATGGAATCCTCTGATATCCATAGACGTAATATATCTGTGTGCATGTGTGGAATTCTCAGAATATTTTTTAATTTAGATTTGCTTTATGAAAAAAAGTTTTTAAATGAAGACCTGCCTAGAGGAAATAACCACATTTTTTCTGTGGTTTTACAAACTGCATTACATCAACTAAATTAGTTACAACCATCAGTGGCTAAAAACACCATTGTTTTAAAAGCAAAAATTAAGGTGAACATGAAATAATTGTTGCATGCATACAGTACCAGTCTGAAACTATCAGTATTCCAATTATGCAGTGCAGGGATAGTGATGCAGATATATGTTGAGAGTGGGGGTTCTCTGACAGGGATTCCTGAGCACTTCTGCCTCTCACAAGGCTATTTTTGGCTGAAAACCACTTTTTTTGTATGCCTCCGCTCGACATCTTGGGATGTTTACTAATATTTTTTTAGAAATGTATTACACAGAGAGCCTCCTTGCCATGCTTTTTTCTGAGGGGTTCTCCTCCTCACCTTGAAGCCTATTCACAAACTGCATGTACATATCTATGAGCAGAGGTTCATTCCTCTGCCTCTCCTATCTTTTATGTGCAGTTATCTCTGTGACCGTTTAGTAGTAAATGCAGGTGAGAAAGAGGGAAGTGGCTGGATAATGGAGAATACTTACAACTAAAGGGGAGGGTTTAATAGAAAAGTAAGAATGGGTTTAGAGAGGGACAAACACCCACCCACAAAAGAGATCATTGCTATTGACAAACGGCTCTTCTAAAGTTACTTTAAAGAAGAAAGATCCAAAAGATTTATAAATGTAGTCCAGCTCAGAGCTGGAGTAAATCCAGCATCACATATGGCCAGTGGTCGAAGTGGATGGGATCTGAGGGGCACGACATGTACCTAGTTTTTTTTCATTTAAGATAAAAAGTTCCCTTACTTTTTGTGAAAAGAAAACCGCATTGGGAAGGGTAATTCCGAGGGTTGAAATGTAAGAGAAGGGTTCCCTTGTGCTATGAAACCAAGGGATGGGCATGGTGTCTGCGAGCCTGAAAGAAATGTAAATGTTTGCAACTGGTCAGTCTGCAAAGGGCGCTTGGAAGCAAATATTGGCTACATTTGATGGAATCAGATTCCTTATGTCACCGATTCAGTCTTTTTGAGAGGTATTGCAAGGGAGTGTGTGATTTTAAAGGGCAGATTGCACAGTCTGGATATTACTAAATATATATTTTGGAAGCACATTTTTATCTTAAACCTTTTTTAAGCATTTTGTAGCGGCCAGTCTTATACTGTGTAAAACAAGCTTAACAGAATGACTAACAATCACAGTGCTGCCTGTCACAGATTGGAACCTAGTAGCACTAAGCATACACTCACTTTTCTCCTCTGCATCAACAGGATTCAATAGTGTCGCTCTCGGGTTACAGACATAGACCTCTGCAGTATATTAACTAACAGAGGTATCATAATGCAGGATAGTGCATTTCCCACTGATTAACTTATCTTGCATTTATTTTTATATAAGTGGATCTTATTTTGTATGTTTACGTTAAGGTGAAAGACTGAAAACAGTCAAAGAATATTTTGTTTTTTAGCCACTCCTTTTTACCTTGCCGCCATGTTCATTCATTTTGACCTCTTTGGACGCAGCATCACAGTTCCAATTATTTTCCAACCACTGGTACTGCAACACCCTCCCATACAAAATAATTAGGGCTCCCAGTTTTCCATTCTATTGATTTTTACAGATAAATATAGACCGAAAACAATTTATTTTCCGGTCTGAATTTATTTTTAAATACAGAAAAATACGGAAAATAGGCCTTCTTTGAATGATTTTTTCTATTTTCAGTCATGAGTGCCAGGTCAGTAGGTGCACAGATTGAGAGGTAGGAGAGATGAAAAAAGATAATAGATTTCCTAATTAAGTTTAATTAAGTGCAAATCTACAGGTATTTATGCTATTCTGCAATGCAGGTGTTTTCAGATAACACTATTGTGCTGTATACTGCTAAAACCTTTTGGCCATTCAAATTTATCAGTTAAATGAATGTGGAAAAATACACATTGCAGCTTCTTTTGTACAGAAAACCCAAAATAAAAATGGATGAATACAGAACACCTGAGCAAAAAATAAATATGGATGAATACAGACGGAAATGTTGACAAAATATAAACCATAAAACCGGGAGCCCTAAAAATAATGTAGATAGGGATATAAAAATAAAACCCTGTAGCAATTGTTACAATTATTTTAATATGTAAACTATTCAAATATAAATTAATAGTATCAAATGTTAAAAATGTGGACTATAAATAGAACAATATTTTTTATTTTAAAACATTACATTTATATGTATTAAAAAAATCATAACATTAAAATTAATTGATTCTGTACATTACTTGTAATAATTTTTTAATCCATAATACGTTTTTGGTTAAGTATTTTTAAATTTAAACTAATATTCAAAATTCTAACATTTAATTTAAAATTAAGTTATACTATAACATTTCTTATATTGTTCTACATTTAAAATAAACGCATAAAATCTATCAACATTGATATTCTGCATGAATAGAATATTAAAATCCCCATGGCTGTATCTTGCTATACATAGCGAGATATAGCCATGGGGTTTGTAATATTCTATTTATTACCATTGTTGAGTGTAGGGAAGGGCAAAGATCTAGCTTTTTCACTCAATGCCTTGCTGTCGGGGATGAAAGGGAGACTTCACTGCTCTTGACTGAGCGAGGAATTCCTTAAACCCTCAGCTTCAAGTGCCAAGGTCCAGAATGCCACAATGTCAGCCAGTAGCAGAAACACAGGTGAAGGGAGGAACAGTCTACGACCCCTGATGATGAGAGAGAGGAGTCAATATATATATAGATACTAGCAGCCCGTCCCAACGTTGTCCGGGAGCAATTAGGCTTCTGGGCCCCCGCCCGCCCCAACGTTGTCCGTGGGTCCCCCGGAGCCTTCCTCCATATATTGCAGTATTATACCTCTATGTTTACTTTGTACGCTTTTGTAACCTGCACACGTAGCTTTTTCCTCCTGTAATGCACCATTTGGCTCACTTTTTTAATGCTCTGTTTGCTTCCTCTTGCTACCTGCACACGTCACTTTTTCCTCCTATACCTCTATGTTTACTTTCTATGCTTTTGTAACCTGCACACGTAACTTTTTCCTCCTGTAATGCACCGTTTGGCTCACTTTTGTAATACTCCGTTTGCTTCCTCTTGCTCACGATTTTCATTTTAGCTTCATTTTTCCGCCGCTCACCGCTCCTAAATAAATAAATAAATAAATAAATAACCTACCTCATCCGCCGCTCACCGCTCCCCCCCCCGTCCGCCGCTCCCCCCCCCCCTGTCCGCCGCTCCCCCCCCCCTGTCCGCCGCTCCTCACCGCCTGTCCGCCGCTCCTCACGGCTTCTCCCCGTGCCATGTCCGTCGGTCCTCCTTGCGCTCCTGGACACCGCTCCTCCCCGCGCTCGGCACGCACGTCACGGCCGGCGCTTCATCCAAGGGACTCCTTTTTTTTTTGGGTAAATTTTTTAAATAACGTATATTCATTACGTTTATATAGCCTATGTCCATCTGCACACCCTGATGATTACAAAGATGTATTTGGTGTGTGGATTGGCGCTGTGGTTCCCGAGTTTACCGGCCTCAAAGTTCTTCCTTTATAATAATAGTATATATATATATATATATATATATATATATATATATATATATATATATATATATATATATATATATATATATACAATCCTGTGTTCAAAGTCTTTCAAAAGCAGGCACCGACTGTGGGATTCGTAATCAAGGGTCTTTATTCACAAGAAAGACGACCAGACGCGTTTCAGCGGACAAGTCCGCCTTGCTCACATCATCTCATATACATATATATACATATATATCCATGATTCCAGGACTGTCCCGGTGTGGATACGTGTGGTTAAGGCGGCATGGGGACCCAGCGAGTGGTTCTTTGTCAGCAAGTCGAGTTTTCCACTGCTGCTGCACCGTGTTCAAAAACGATGTCCAGGTCCCATAAATTGGATACGAGGGAGAGGAGCAGAATTCCACCCGGCGTGCTATGCGAGTGGCATGCTGGGATCTGTAGTTTGCCGACGCTGCTGCAGTATCCTGAGTGACTCTGTTCCGCCCCACCTGAACAATCCACCAATGGCTGAACAAAAGGCATTACTTACAGAGCAGTGGCGCCAAAACTTTGTTTGTTCCACAGCAGGCATCTGAAGAAGTCACTCACGACGAAACGCGTCATGCCAAAGCTGTTCTCTGATATTAAACCACTTACCTGGATCCCCACTGTGTCCCTCTGATTCTTCGTCTGGTTGGATCTTCGGTGCTATATATATACATATATATATATATATTCATTAAAAAAACAAAAGGTTAAAGGGACGTTAAGGTTAGGTTCAGATTTTACACATGCACAAAACCATAGAAATTCAGCAGTTATAATTAGAGTTGGCTCAAGAAACTAAGGGGCATATCCCCGAGTAACTGGCGGAGCACAGCTTTACGCCAAAATTGGTAACGCTGCACTCCGTCACTTGCAAAATACAGGATACGCTATATGTACAAAAATATGGTGCACCCTGCGTTTCCTGTAGCGCTGGCACTAAAGAAGTAGCTTGGCGCCATTTTGCTAGGGTGTCTGCACTGTTGGGGGGGTGGGGGGGAATTGTTTATGTGCAGGAAGGGACACCTTTCTGCACATTAACAATCTTAAAAGGCGATTTGTTCTATCCATGTGTGTGCAGCACATGTGAAAATTTGAAGTTCTGGTGGTGTTAACTCCTTGTAAATATGCCCCTATATCTTGAGCCCCACCATGCACTTTTCTCATTAATAATTTTACTGTAAATGTTGCAGTAAAACTATCAATGTCATGAGTGATGCAATATGTGGGGTAATTATCAGTGCATGGCGAGGGCTGTGCGGCCCCCCTCCAGAAGCTGTTACTGGACCTTGGGACCCCACCCCCAAGGGCCAGTTCAACTATTACTCTGGGGCCAACCCACTAGACATAGCAATTTCCGGGCAGTGAGAAACCCGTATTTGCTCTCGCTTGGCAGGAGCAATTTTAAGGCTCCAGCCAAGTGAGAGCAAGCACTAAAGTGCTGATTACAGGTTTTGTGATCCGACCGCCTTACTGCTGCGCACTCCAGGACACAGCAGCAATTCATGGAAGGATCCCCCCCATGAAAAGGCTGTCGGAAAGGAAACTCTTAATATGCACAATGGTACCTGGATCGACACCACCTCCATTCATTGCCACTTTACACATCGCCAGGATCCTGGTGGTGGCAGTGGTCTAATTTTGGAATGGTTTTGGTCCGACGACTGCACTCGGAAGTCTGACCACTGTGGGTTTGGCGGTCTTGGGACCGCCAAACTGGTAATCAGGCTCCAAGTACACTCTCAGCAGACAGGAGAATGAGAAATGCTCCCGCCCACTGGGAGCTGACTTTTCATTTGTTTCCATGCCCGCTGTGAAGTGGGCAGGGAGGACTGGTTCCTCTAGCATCGTTGGCTGTAACCGCCATGTAGGGACCTTAGGAATCCCGCATTCCCATGCCAATGTGACGTAATGTGGGTTGTGATTGGAATGTGTACATCCCCGGTAATCCGAGCGGGTTATGTAGGGAAGTAGGGAGGAGGAACTGAAAAACAGACATGCAAGTCATGGGGCACTGAATAGAATGAATATACCCTCTCTCTGGGATTAAGATGCCTTCAAACATCAATCAGGTCCATTGGCTCAACACTGTGGAGTTGGCTGTAGCAGTCGTACCTCTGAGTGGAGGGAAGGATCTGTCTGAACTCGTACCCATGACACTATTAAAATCTCCTCCAATGAACCATGGCATGTCACACCATTTTGTCAATGCTTGGGACAGAATTCGGAGAAATTGGCCTTGGTCTGTATTAGAAGTGTACACATGACCTAAAATATTATAGTGCTCATCCAGCCTGCCCTTCAGAAACACTTATCTACCCTCTTTATCGGCTAGGACCTCATCCACTGCAAAAGGTGTGCCTGGACGAACCCAGATTAAGGTCCCTCGTACAAACAAAGAATAGTCAGTGGTATATACCATACCCCTCCATTTTCATTGCTATCTGCCTGTTTCCACCTCATTTAAATGTGTCTCTTCTAAGAGGGCAATGCGCACATAGTGTCTTTTAAGGTAAGAATTGACCGAGTATCTGCGGGTTGGTGTGCAGAGACCCCGTACATTCCAGGTAAGTATTGTATGGTCTGTCACTGCACTACTTTATGTAAAAATGTAAGTGTACCCCCACTTATGCATGCAGCATAGGTGGATCGGCAAAGCGCTGAATCCTCACCTATTCCCCCAGGAAGGCCCTGCAACTAGAAAGAAAATAGTTAAGCCAACGTGGCAAAGGGGAAAGAATATTAGAGCGGCGAACTTAAGCAAGGGGTGCTACCCAAACCATGACAGAAAGGAAAGGGACTGCGTATCCAACTGGTTCCTTATATAAGGGAGAATGCGAGGGGGTATACCACTGATAAATCCCCAGGTTTCTCATATCTTTATGTATAAGGATGTGTGTAACTGAAAATAACCCACAGGCTCCATGTGCAGACCTATGTGCAGCATCCCTTAGGCAGGCTTCACAATATAATAAAACAATGCAAGAGTTACAATACCAGATATCAGCGGGTAGCAGTCCTTTAGACAGCTCATGGTGCAAGTCCTATTCCCAGCATTTTTCATACAATACCATCTGAAGTCTGGGGCATGACCGGGCATTCGCAGCGATAGTGTCCGATAATCCCACTGCTGACGAGCCCTCATCTTCTGGGGAGTGAAGCGGGGTACCATCCTTGCTATCTCCACAGCTTCAGCCATCTGCACCGCTAGTCTGACCACCCCCTGTCGTTCCTGGCGGATTTGGTCTGGCCAGGTGCCGCCAACAGGCCGAGGAGTAGTTTCCTGGGCCGTCGACAGGGACTTCTTGCTCCGCTTGCCTCTCCATTCCAGGTGCGTGGTGTGCCCGTATGTTGTGGGCCCGAGAACCGGCCCGTGGTTTCCATCAAAGACCACTTGACGTCTTACAGGAAAGAGCAGTGAATAAGAGATGTCCAATTGTCTAAGCTTCTGTTTGACTTACAGTTGACGCTGAACTGTAATTGTATAGTCAGGGAAGAACAGGACCTTAGTATTTTCATATTTGACCTCAGTCAGTTTCCTGGTTTCTCGTAAGATCATATCCCTGTCCTGAAAATGCAGCAACTTGAAGATAAGAGGTTGTGCTCCAGCCCCTGGTTCAGGTTTCCAGCCCTGGACACGGTGAGCTTGTTCTATAGTGAAGAACGGGGACAATGAGGAGGGTAGAATATTTTTAAGCCACTGTTCGATGAAAGTTACAGCATACTGACCTTTGCTCCCTCCGGCAGTCCAATCAGGCGTATAATCAATCAATCAATAACAGGCATTTATATAGCGCACTACTTACCCGGAGGGTCTCAAGGCGCTATATTATTCCTCCTGGAGCAATCCTCTGCGTCTTCCATTCGAACTTCAAGCTATCATTTCTGGCCTCATGTGCGTTTTGTTGCTTCTCCAGAAAGTCAGTTGCAGGCTTCAGTTCTGCGATATCTTGCTCCACAACAGTGACACGATCCCTCAGGTTCCAGTTGTCCACGTGTAACAGTGTGAGGTCCAGCAAAACTTTATCTAGTTTGGATTTCATCGACTCCTGGGATCGCTTTATGACATTCAGGATTGTGTCTAATCGATCGTCTTGGGGGGGGTCCAGCTGCGTTGATGGTTGTGTTTGTTCTGAGTCTACCAGGCCTGCAAGGAGGTCCTCAACCTGGATCCTTTAGTGCGGCCCATCAGCCCAGGCTAGATACTCCAACTCACTCCAATTATCTCTGTGTACTTAGCAGAATATACTGTATATTTTAGTTAGGCTACACGCCCACTGCGCTATGTCTGCAGGCAGGAGCTCAGACATATGCAGATCCAGCACCATATGTGCGGAGCTGTAGGCTTAATATGGCTGGTTCCTATCTCCCGAGTCCCAGAGCCACAGTTAAATTAGCCACCTCCACAGCGCCCCTTTTCCGAGACCTCTATCTTCTGTCCTGTTCTCTTGTAGTTCACCACACCAATACTTGATGTTGTGTGTTCCGAGCACCCTAACTGTAGTGATATGTCGCAAGCCTCTCCCTTTGCCTGTACAGAGGTGTGGCTGGAGAGGTGTGGCTCACTGGTTAGAGGCGGCAGACCCGAGTGCAGAGAACGGCCCGGGACCAGGGTTCGATTCCCGACGCGGCAGGGTCTTGGACCAGGATCAGCGGACTGATAATTCTCGCATCGGTGCCTACTCCGACCAGGGAGCACACTCGGCAACTCTGGGCATTAGCTTGCCTCATCTCCACAACGGCCCCACACAAACGCCGGGGATGCCTGGTTTCACCTTGGAGACCCCCAGGAGGGACTATCTCACAGGGAAAGCCAGGACGGGTTCCCCAGCGGTCTATAGCGCTACGAGGCCTCCGGGTAGCAGTGCGCTTTACAAGACACAACAATTTACAATTTACAATTTACACCGTGGCCTTATCGATCAGTCTCCCCACTGGAACAGGCTCATTAGTACTAGACGCCAATGCATGGAGACCTACCCTCAGAGGCGGACTGTCGTTGCATCTCCACCTCTCTGTATTTGTGTGTATCTCCGAGGCCAGTAATTTAAGTTGTCTCGGGGCCAAACCAGGATTGCTGTTGCTGCAGCCCGGTGCCTCAGGCAGTTGCCTCCATTAGCTATCTCCACGCCATGGCCCCTCCAAGTTTCCCTTCTGTCTTCCGTGCAATCGCGATTACCATCTCAGGCCCCGGGTCTACGCACCTCTAGAGGCCTTTTCAACTACGCCTACTCCCATAAAAATAGAGCCGCTCCTCGCACCACCAGGATGTCAACACACAGAGACACTGCGCCTCATCGCGGGGCCCACTGGTGGCGGTTGTCTCCACTCCATGCTCACCAGCTATCTCCGTGTGTAGTATATACCCCTCTTCAGCTGTCCCAGATCTGCCCCGGCCCAGGCCACTTTTGAGGCCAGTCACATCTTGTCTATTTTTTACAACTATCTCTTATCTTGCCACCCAAGCCTTCTTGGCTGCTTCTGGGAAAGGAACCCCCCAACAATTGGTTGCTGCAATGCAGGGGCCACTTATGGTAGCTGCCACTGCTCCAGGCTCGCCAGCTAATTCACTCTCCCGTGCCCATTACCTTCTCTGCCATTTTGCACTGCCTGTCTTTTTCCTCTATCGGGCGACGCTGGGACCAACTCCTTGCTCTCCACCAACTCCGGCACCCACCTCTGTGAGTGACTGTGTCCCAGGGCCCACCAATGGCAGCTACGGTCTCTGATATACTAACTAGTGCACGTTCTTGCGCCCTTCACCTCTTCAGCCTGGGCTGACAGGCCCGAATCTTTACCGCTCCCAGGGCTGCATCCAGGTTCCTAATTCCCAGTGCCGCCCGCCACCTCTTCTATCTGGTGTTGCTAAGTGCGGCTTCTTTTGCCCCCTGCACCAATACTTAGCAGTGCGACGTGTGCTGCTGTCCCAATCCCTTTTTGCACTCGGGCCGTGGCCACTCCTTGGTCATGCTGTAGGCCCCACCCAGGCCCTGCACGCCCCACCTGGACCAGTCTCTTGACTCCGGCGCTCACACAGCAGGAGTTCTGGAGCCGTCTTTGCTTCGTCGGATGCCTGGGGTTTCGCCGAGCAATAGACCAAAGCTCTTAGTCTGCAAATGCTGTGGTTGTTCGGAGAAATGTTTTTGATTAAGGTGATATGTGGCAGAGTGAGTCAAACCGCGTCCACCATGTTACCCTTGCTGGCCACGCCCCCATAACTGCAGAGCCCTCATATGCCACCTAATGTGCTTTTTCAACAGGATGCAGTAGGTCATCAGTCCCAGCAGCCTCAGAAATTCCACAGGACAGAAGCTAAAAGAACAGGATCATAGCCTGAATATCCTGGACTCTCGTTTCTGGGGGAAAGGCATGAAACCAAACCAGACCCAGAATGGCTCTAATGAAGGGGAGCTTCTGAAACGTAGTCAGGTGGAACTTTGGCACATTAATCATGAACTCAAAAGATGATGAGAGGTTTGCAAAGTCTGGCTGTAGGAAGTTGATGACCGTCTAAGCCAACTCTGCCTTCAACAGCCTGTTGTTGCGGTAGGGGAAGGCTGAGGCCCCTTACTTCCAAAAGTGTGCGTCTACCACTGCCATCACGTTCTTGGACACCTTTGGGGCACCCGTGGGACCAAAGGGTGGGTGGGGGGAGGGGGGGGGGGGGCACAGCAAAACGAAAGTGCTCCTGTCTCACCACTAACTGCAGGTAGTGTCACTGTACATGGAGGACAGGCGATAGGTATCCTGCAGGTCTAACACTACCATCCAGTCTCTAAAGCATCTTGAATGTTTCCTTCAAGAGAAAGGCAATGAGAGAGTGCAGGCCTTAAAGAGGAAGACCTTTGTCCTTCTGCACCAGAAAGTAGCGGAAATAACAAGAACGACCTACTTCTTGCACCGCACCCTCTCAATAGTCCCTATGGATAAAAAGGCTTGCATTTCCTGCACTAAAAGGGACAGATAGGCTTCTGTCAGTCACTCTGGAAACAGTGGAATGTGTGGCGGAGTGGCAATGAAGGGCAAGGTGTACCAGTTCAGTGGCTTACTGACCCTGAACACGTGGACATTGGGTGCCACAGCCATGAAACCTCTATGCACCATGCTGGGGCTGAATTGGCTGACGGAATGAGGTACCTCTGCCACGAAAGGAGCGGTAGGGCTGATGCGGTCGGCTGGGCAGGAGATATAAGATCAAGAGGCTGACGGAATGAGGTACCTCTGCCACGAAAGGAACGGTAGGGCTGATGCGGTCGGCTGGGCAGGAGATATAAGATCAAGAGCTGCGTCATGGCCCTACTCTCCCTTGAACCACTCAAGAGCAGAATCTGCTTGGTTTCCAAAAAGGTGAGAACTGTCAAAGGGCATGTCGAGGACGGCCGATTGGACATCGCCTGGAAAACTAGTGGACTGTAGCCAGGACTAGTGGACTGTAGCCAGGAATGGTGGCGAATGGCGATGCTGGTGCCAATGGCGCGCCCAGTGGAACCTGTGGGTGTCCAAGCGTCAACAACGTGTGAACTTAACTGCATCCTTACCGTCCTGGATGAATTGGGTGAGGACAGGATGGAGATATTCTAAGACAACTTGGAGGACTTGAGCCACCAAATCCCAAAGAGTGTTAGAATAGCGACCCAGGAGGCAGCTCTCCTTCAAATATCAAAGGACCAGAAGAAAATACCCACTTCAGAAAGGTCACCACATACTTGGACTCCCATTTGGAGATTAGTCTGGAAGGAATTAAGGTTAGCCTAAATTGTAGACACCTGCATCCACCAGACTTTCACGGGAGGGTGCGGAAATAAAAAAATTAAAAAAAACACAGGATCACACGGGGTAGGGTGGCAACATCTCGCAATCTGCCTATTGACTGATGGGCCAGAGCAAGGTTTGGCCCAAGCTTCCATAAGGGTATTTGTAAGTGCCTCACTGAAGAGCAGGAAGGGCTCAGTGAACGTTTGCCCCAGCTGGAGCACTTCCATCAAAATATTAACTTTTATGTCCAATTTATGGAGGTGTAGTTCAAGAACTTCGGCTTCTCTATGCATGACCATTGTGTATTAAGCATTCTCCTCTAGGCAAGGCCAAGAGATGAGGAGTCCAATCAAGGTCACTAGCCTCTTGAAGGTCATCATTTCCTTGTGATATGGTTGCGCACTGCCAGTTACCTCACATTTAAGGCCACTAGGCTCCATTGGGCTTGAAGGTACGCTAGAGGGAGTAAGAAAGGTTAGAAGATTTGGAGAATGGCCTCACTGAACTCTTCCATCTGCCTTAGAGTCGCAAGCAGCCCTGGAATTGACTTCGGGAGCTAGATAGAGAGGCATGGTTCTCAGGAGTTATGCGATTGGCAGGAAAAGGCAGAGTCCTGTTTGGATTTTTTTCGACTAACCTTAGACCCTGAGAGAGACGACTGACCTGGGGAATGACTCGCGTGACTTCTGGACTGGGAACAGGACTGTGACCGACTCTTCTACTCTTCTACTTGAATCGGTCTCATTGAAGAGTCTTCCAGTGCTTGGCGACAGAGTTTTGCCACTTGGTCCAGCATGGCCTTCTGGTTCATCAATGCGCAGTTACTGCAGGCACAGTGGTCGCTTAACCCTAGGTTCCTTCTGGTTCATCAATGCGCATTACTGCAGGCAGAGTCATCGCTAAACCCCAGGCACCCAGAGGAAGACAAGGGGATGATCTGTCACAGGCATTTGTTTGTGAAGGTCCTTACAATGTTTGAATCCGGTTGTCTTTGGAGGCGACATTTTACCTGCACACTGAATGAATTTTGAGCAAAAATCTTTTTCAAAGGGATGAAATGTAGCTCCGGAAGCGTGCAAAGAAAGGAACGGACTTCAACAAGCAGCGTGGCACATATGTATACACACGTTATTTACGGAGCAGAACGGCATCACTATGATGTCGCATCGCACCATTAACCAGCACACGGAGGTATGGCTCAAAAGTTTGTGGATCCATTCTGATGCCTTGGGGATTATTTAAAAGGAAAGGAAGATGTGGTTAGAAGTCTATCAGAAATGAGGTATGGTGGCTTCAGAGTACTTACACATCTTTGGCTGGAGTATGGGTATTTATATATTCACTCGTACAGAATTATTTCTATTACAGGTGAAAGGCACAGATACACAAGTGGGGTACTGAATTTATCTGGATAATAGGAAGTTTGTGGACCCTGCAGATACCAGAATGTTTTCTCACAGTAATTTGAGGGAAATACATGATTTTAGGCCAGGATTGAGGTTTGCAGGTGATTCCCAGGAAAGAAAACCTTTGAGGTTAATCCACATCACACAACCCTAGAGTCCAGAGTTTGTAGTTTTCAGAAATATTTAGATTTAGTAGCTTTCCATGAGCAGTGGCTGAGCCCAGGTATTAATACTGCATCTACCCAAATCACCATAATGAGTCAAATTGCAAGGTAAAAATATTGTTATGTCCACGTTGCGTCTTTGGGCCTTTCGTGTTGCGGACGATAGCCCCAGTCATACAAGTGGATCACAGAAATTATGAGGAGCCTGGTAGGGCAGAAGAAAATAACATTTCTCTCTGTTTTTAGATAGTAAATATAAACAAGTGTGGAAGAAAAAATGGATTTCGCAAAATGCCCTCTAATTCGATTATAGTATGTTAATCCAATATTCAGAGTTGTACAAATAACTTCTGTTCCTGAGTTCAGCATCGTTGCCTGCATCCCCATTTTCCTTACCTTGACAGAGTGAGTCTGGTTACTGCATCAATCTGGGTGGGTGTGGAGGGGGTAGAAGTTGCAAGTTGGGAGCCAGTAAAGTAGAAATGATGTGAAGGGAGTGTGAAGGGAGTGCATGTCTTTTTTTACCCCTCTGATAACCACATTACGTTTCCCCAGCGTTACTGCTTTTAAAAGGTCCCTCAATATAGAAATAGGGTTTCAATAATTGGAAAGACTTGTGGTAATTTAGACTGAATTTCAATTTGTTTTTTGTGCTTCTCGGTAGATGCCCTTGACATCAAGGGAAAGACACAATGCTGCCGGAGCTTATCATTGAGCAAAGACTAGACATCGAGCACCGTCTCAATGTTGCACAAGATGTTCAACTATCCTCTGATGGGAACTCAAAAATAAAAGAGCTTTTATGATGCTGCAAGTGCCCCTGATGGCAGGAAACAGGGTTAAGGCGTATAGCTGCTGAAAGAAGACTAATAATATAAATGAGCAAACAATGCACTTGTATAAATCATAAGATTAGAATAGTCAACTTGACTGATCATAGGACGTCAAACCTAGCAATGAATTCCAAACATGGCAACTAGATGTGCTTTAATTTGTTCTGCTCTAATTTTTATTTTAAAAAATCGTGATTCACATGACGTACTTGTATTGCACATGGATAAGGTCTAGAGATGCTGTTATGGACTTTTTCTGTCTTCTGGAAAGGGAAAAGTATTGCATGTAATATAATTAGCATTCTCTAACTTTTATTCCGCTGATTTCATTTTAAAGAAAATCCAATTAAATGAATGATAGAAAATACATGGTCCTTTGGCTGACCTGTGCATGAACATGCACACTAATATCATTCTCGACTTAAGCTTTAGCATGGCTAAAGGGTCAATCTTACATGGGACTTCATACGCAGGCACAAAAGGGCTTTCTATTTACTAACCACTAATATACCCTCCATTCTTAAAATGCATTTATACACATGCATTTTCTCAAGCTCTAGATTCAGCCGTAAGTAGTACTCAGACTACAGATACTTATTATCACAGACCTAATTCTTTAACAACCATAATGGTGCTATTTTACAAAGGATGGGGGTAGGGTTTAGATGTCAGTATCCTCACATACTCAAAGGGAAATGCATGATGGTACCCCAATTACGTCACAGCGCACAGAGGTCCATAATCAAAGGCGTCTAGTTTTTAATTACCTGATGAGAAGTAAAGTGTTTATATAGTTGTGTATGTATATATATACATTTTTTTTTTTTACATTGACAGTTTTATTTCTCCGTTTGTCAAGGATCTCAGTTCATACTTAAAAGACACAAAAGACTTTTTGATAATCATACAGGGTGTAAAGTGGGAGGAGGATATGATCCTAATCACACTAGACATCGCCAGTCTATATACCTCAATCAGGCATGAAGATGGACTAGTGGCAATGAATAGTTTCCTAGACAATAGAGCTCTCAAATACCGGAGCCATAATAGGATGTTGTTAGAATTAACACATTTTTGTCTAAGAAATAACATCTTTTTATTCTCAGGATAACTCTACTTACAACTCCAGGGGACCGCAATGGGCACGTGCTTCGCCCCCAGCTACGCGAATTTATTTGTGGGCTGGTGGGTGAAGCACGTGGCCTGGGAGGGGGGAAATGAACGGTGGATGAACAACATCATGTTGTGGACCCGCTACATCGATGACTTGTTCTTGGTGTGGCGGGGCTCACAAAGTGAGGCTGAAGAATATATCAATGAACTTAACAATAACAGTCTAAATCTCAGCTTCACTAGCAGTATTAGTAAGAGTGAAGTCTTCTACTTGGACCTTCGGGTCTATGTTGAAGATGACACCATTCAAACAGCAGTCTACCGGAAACCCACGGCGGGTAATACAATCTTACACTCGGGAAGTTATCATCCCCGAAGTGTAATTAACAATATTCCCCTGGGAGAGTTCTTGCGCATGAAACGCAACTGCTCGACAAATGAGGAGTTTGAGAAAGTGAGAGATCAATCCAGGAAAAGATTTCAACAGAGGGGATACTGTAAAGGAATTTTGGACCAAGCCGAGATAAAGAGCAATGCAGTGGGGAGAAATGACCTACTGATAGATAAACCAAAATCAGGCGAATCGGAAATCAGAATGATTACAGACTATTCAGAGAAGTCATCAGACGTCTTTAACATTATGAGAAAAAATTGGAAAATTTTAAAGACAGACTCTGTAATAGGCAAATCATTATCTAACTATCCCCTCATTTCCTATAGAAAGGGAAACTCATTCAAGGACCATCTAGTTGACAGTCACTATGAGTGCAGAAACAGGAAGAAATCAACAGTTTTTTTTTCCCCCTGTATGAAGTGTAAGGCCTGTAAGAACTCACATAAGGTCAAAGAATATCAAGTACTGGGGAAGAAAACCAAAACCAAGATCTCGAAATTGCTTAATTGTAATTCAGATTACACTGTATATTGCTTGATGTGCCCCTGCGGGAAAAAATATATAGGGAGTACAGTAAAACAAACTAAACTCAGGGTCCTTGAACACATGAGGGCCATCACCTCGAAAGACCAAAGCTACCCTGTGGCCCGGCACTTCGAGTTGATGCATAACAGCAATAGCAATTTACTCACCTATTTCGCACTGGATCAACTAGTTAGAACTGATAGAGGGGGAAACTGGGTGAAGAAACTACGAACCCTAGAATCTAGGTTCATTATGAAGCTCCAGACCAAGACCCCAGGAGGGATGAACAACGAGGAAGAAATGTGGACACATATCTAAAACGTTGTCATCCATGACCCCCTGATAAATAAGTATGAAAAATCTGAGAATAATCTATCTATGAAACCAGGAAATCTGCCCAATCCCTAGAAATAATGAAATAATGGAACTATATTATTTGATAAATGTGATAACAGAACATGAATTATATGGAAAAAGCCCATTCAGGGCTTGACTGTAAAAAAACAAAGACAGATAAAATGTTCCATTGATCTTAAATCCGTGAATTGTTCGACAGAGCTCTAAACGGGATCGTTATGAGTCTTGCGAATCAACGGCACTAAGAAGATAGGCGACCAGTAATATGTCTGACAATATTACTTATGCATATCATAGATATCACAAAACAATTGATTGTCATAGTTATATAAATTGAATATATGAATGTTTGTCATACATAATGAAATGTCACTAAGCCATAATGCTGTGATTGATTATCTATAGCACTGAACCACTTTAAGATGGCCGCCACAAGTAATGCTTGAATTACATGAATTGTGCCGTTTTTTATGTCTACCTTTTTAGAACATGTGACAGGTTGTCACCATGAATTTTATTTAAATCACTATACAAAAAAATGCTGGTTTACACTGACGAAGGCGGCAACGCCGAAGCGCGTTTGTAACCTTGCCAAAACTGAAAAAAACCTGTAATAAAACTTGGCGAAACCACGCTGGAGTGGCTCTGAGTGCTCTTTTTGAGAATCTAGTCCCGAGGGACTTGGCGTTGGGAAAAAAAAAAAAAAAAAAAAAAAAAAATTATATATATATATATATATATATATATATATATATATATATATATATGTATTAACCTAATTCAAAGCATAGTAGACCTTTAGTAAGTAAAAATCATAATAATAGAAGGTACCAGGACTTAATTCGCTGATCCTCCACATACATGGATTTGTGATTGTCAATTTATTTTATGTTTTCTAGGCCACCTCAGAGATTGCTGGACAACAACAAATTTCCTCTACAGACACCTCAACATGTGCTCCTGGTTTGACATGCACAGATTCAAATGAGATCACAAATCCAGTCCATCAATTGTCCTGTAGACCAAAAAATGTGAAGTCAAGTGAAACATTATTTGATGAGGATACAGATTCTCCACCCTCCAATATACATGCCCAGATCAAAGAAATAGAAACATTTTTGAGTATGCAAAGTTTAAAGCGGACCAGAAAAAGAAGATCAGAAGAAATGCAAAGCAAGAGTTTTGATGCTGCTATATAAAGGCGTACCTGCATTAAAAGTCAGGACTAAATCCATGGAAGGACTAGGATACCATAATATTTGCTCTGCTGATCAGTGTATGAGCTGTCTTTTTATGATACATTTGCCTGTTAATGCAGAGACAAGTAGAAGGCAAGTACTTGCATGGAGTGGTTCTAGTAACAGTTTCAAACCAACAATTGGTTGTTTGCATAGAAACCATAAAATTCGCAGTTTCAGGATAACATTTTAATCAACAAAAAATGTGTTATGTTAAGAGGTAGTGGGGGTTGCACATAATGGTGTGCTAGCCTGGTTACACTTTGAATTGAAAATTTCCATTTTACAGTTCATTTTATAGAGTCAAGTATAGCACCAGAAAAATATGAAGCACTAAGGTTGGTGTAGATCTATCAAAAAGGGCTATCCATTATTGTTAATGTGGTCTCAAGAACAGATATCTAAAGTGTCAAAGTTAGGCAAGCAATTTAAGGGGGTGAAAAGCACTCGGATAGTGTGTTCCGTCACACTGCGAATCATGTGCTAACAAATGGGAAATGGATACGAAACAGTCTAATGTAGTCATTTCTACTATAAGACAATGGTGCACAAAGTCAGCTAGCAACAACAAGCAGCATGCAATTTTAACTGAGCAGGGCTCAAATCAGCTTAATGTTCGTATAATGACTTAGCGGTCAGCCACTGCGATTCAATGAGGTGTTTTTGTTTTTTTAAGTTAAAGACCGGAGCCTGTAACACTGTCTACCCTGCATCTGAGGATAGGAGCATATATAATCACTTTTCATTGATTTCACTGTGAAGACGATAAGTACTTTCTACAACATTGCTTTCAGAGCTAAGCCAGTGTTATCACAAACCAAGCAGAAGGTAAACAGCAAAAAAAGGGTGCATCGGCCTACGAAGTAAAAAACAAATAGGTAACTCCCATGTTAACATAAAACATATGCTATCACCCGCAACTTCAACTGTTATTTCATTGATGCGGCAGCATCGAAAGAAATGCAGCCCAGAGTTTAATCCTTAAGGAGGTAGGGAACAATTCCATATATTGTGCTAAGTGCTAGCTTTTGGTAAAACAGGGTAAACATTAACAGGTGGCAAATGTAAAATGTAATGCGATATTTATCATACTGTAGAGACAGGGCATTCGCTAAAAGATATACTAGAAAACAATGCTATGTTCTGAGCGCATCGTTAACATGCATTCTGAGCGTTGCATCTGTCGAGTTACAGAAGCAAAATGAACTTCAAAAATAACATTTAAAGAATTTGCTACAGACATCACGCAGAATTATTTGTTTTCTTAAGCCTTTTATTTCGAGCAGCTCAATAAGCGGCCCATGGAGAGGAATGCTAATAAAATCTGCCAACAGATGAGAACTCATTATTATTGTTTGGCGTTTGTTTAATCTAAATAAAGAAAATAATTCAAGCATCTGAAATACTCGAAAGGCTAGTTTTGACTCGGTTTAAATTCTGTTTCCAGGCGTTTAGTGTGTCGTAGAGTTGTTGCCACTGCTGCTTTCCAAATGTTCGGTGTGTGCTGTGACTGCAAGAAAAAAATACCAATTTAAATTGCTAAAGAATACTTTCAAAATGTTAATTTCACATACTGGTTGGCTTTGGAGGACAAGCAGCACCTTAGCATTCACAGACTTCAGAATATTTAAAATAGGCTCTTGTAATTAGTATTCTATTCAATGCCATAGCTATTAAATGAAATGTGCTGGAAAATAGGATGCTTTCATTAAATAAGCTAATCACACTCGGTGTGAGCTTTAATAAAATGATGATAAATAGCAACTATTTAACTACAGACTCCTGAAAAAACTCCCAAGCATCCTTGCTTATATTTAAGATATTGAAAACACATATACACACTAAATACTGCTTTACGGAATGCTGCAACGATAAAGTTCCTTACCTGATAATTACTTTTCTCAGCGTCTGATCGATTTTACAGTAGACCATCTTTGTTTTTACAGCTGAAAGAAACAGTGTGCATATTTAGGCATTTTCAAGGGTAATTGGAACAGAGTGTGGACACATTTAATTTTTTGTTTTGTGATACACTGGTCAATCTGTGCATTATCAATATATAAAAATAAAAAAATAAAGAACGATACATCCAGCAATGTGGCTTGAGCAAGGGGGGCCATCAGAACGTAATTTATTAACTCACTACCATAGAAAATGAGTAAAACTACATGACGTTCCTCATCTCAGTTTATAAGTCTCACCAAAACCAAACCACCTCACACAACATCCCAGCTTCTCAAGAGTTCTGCAAAAACTTACACGGTTTCTTTACAGATATGTGAACCACGGAAGAACTCGTGCTGGCTACCCACTGTGTGCCTTTCCCACAAAAGGAAACAATGAGTTTTTAGATTCCATAAAATCAGCATGACTTTCTTCCTCACCTTGCCACTATTCAGGTATTAATCTGACTGATCAAGTCAATTTAGAGATCTCTCTTCCCTCTGATCAACAAATTTTCCAGGAGGCTGATCTTCCTTCCCACCTTAAACATGATGGAGTCACTTTATTATCTCAAACTCTCAAGAATTTAGCCTGTAAACAACTCTACAACTGGATCAAGGGATCGAGCAAACGTAACCCTAACCAAGATAAAACCACCAGTCTGGGTTCAGACGCATTACCTCATCAGAACGCTAAAAGATCTACATGCTCTATTGCAAATCATTCATCTTCACCCACCAGGCAAATACTCCAAGCAGTACATGACTGACAGTCCAAAAGAAAATCTGTCATACCTGGGTAGAAGATGGAAATCATTTATTTCAGCTTTGCCCAATCTGATGGATCTGCTAGATGCCTTGGGACTTCATTCAGCACCAAACAGTCTTGCTTTCTGGAATCTCAGAGTCTTGTTTGACAACATTTTATCTTTAAGGTTTTATGCACATCAGCAAGTAGCATTTTGCAATTACCACCTCCTGTTGCAGAACCTTATGCCATTAATGTTTTTCCATCTAGTGCAGCCATTGTCCCAAGCTAGGTCCAAAAATGCCAACTGAATTCACCTCAAAATTGCCCTATTAAGCAAGCTACAGCTGTTTAAAAAAAGATATATATATATATATATATACATATATATATATACACATATATACACATATACACACACACACACACACATATATATACAGCCCGTCCCAACGTTGTCTGGGTATGAATTGCTGCCGGCCAGTAGTATATTGTTTTGAAGGATTTCGTTTTGATAGCATTTCTTATTTGTGACAGGCCTGTGAAACGCTCCGATTCACAGTGCACTGCTGATGCACTGAAGATTGCGCGTTCAGTAGTGTGTGAACTCGAGTTTCCTACTTTATTTTTCCTTGCAATATTATATAGCGCAAACTCGATAACATGGCATGTGCACAATTTACATTACAGAAGAACACATTAATTTGTGGTAGGCACGGGGAGACAAAGCGATGTGCCTGGAATCACAGGATGTTGAGCTGATGCAGAGATTCGAACGTAGCTCCCCAGCTCTAAAGTTCGCAATTCTAGAACTTGTGGCGGGAGGTGTGCCTAAAAGTGTATGTCGGTGCTGGCCATCAATGAGAGAGACCTGTGCATTTTTCAAATGGGTGGTGAAAAAATAGGAGTATGTTGCTGGAGATGTGGGCCACCGTGCCACCAATGTACTTACCGGGGAGGGTAAACACCCATTATTCCGCAACTTTCTTTCCGCATACCATCACTCCGCATACTTTCATTCCGAAAATACCATGACTCCGCAATAATAATCCACATTTGTAAAGCGCGAACAATCACTCGTACGGGTCTCTAGGCGCTAGGGGCCGTCAGGAAGATTAAGCGAGCTATTGCCCAGAGTCACATGGTGCTGGGCTCATCTGCCGCCGGCGCTGGGGATCGAACCGTGATCCCTAGAGTCCAGCGTCAGTCGCCCTGGCTGCGGCGCCACAACTCTCCCTATCTCACAATGCCATTATAACGCATGGCATTACATTTTATATGCTTTTACCACGAATACATTTACAACGAAATTCGTTGTAAGTGCATGAATGGTAAAAGCATGTTTTTTTTTAATCTTTGGATAAGGTAAGTATGGATATAGGGGTATATGTTTTGGGGTACTGAGGTATATGTTTTGGGGTGTTTGGGTATTTTAAGGGTTCAGATATAGTTTTGGGTTATGGGGTACAGGGGTAGTTTTAGGGTTTAGGGATAGGTATGGGTTTTGGGGTACAGGGGTATTTTTAGGGTTCAGGGCTAGGTTTGGGTTTTGGGGTATAGGGGTATTTTAAGGGTTCAGAGGTAGGTTTGGGTTTTGGGGAACAGGGGTATTTTTTAGGTTCAGGGCTCGGTTTTGGTGTACAGGGGTATTTTAGGGTTCAGGGGTACGTTTTGGGTTTGGGGTACAGGGTTATTTTTAGGGTTCAGGGCTAGGTTTGGGATACAGGGGTATTTTAAGGGTTCAGGGCTAGGTTTGGATTTTTGGGTACAGTGGTATTAGGGTTCAGGAGTTGGTTTGGGTTTTGGGGTACAGTGGTATTTTTAGGGTTCAGGGCTAGGTTTGGGTTTTGGGGTTCAGGGGTATTTTTAGGGTTCAGGGGTAGGTTTGGGTTTTGAGGTACAGGGGTATTTATAGGGTTCAGAGCTAGGTTTGGGTTTTGGGGTACAGGCGTATTTTTAGGGTGTAGAGATAGGTTTGGATTTTGGGGTACAGGGTATATTTATAGGGTTAAGATGGGTTAGTGTTTAAGGGTGTTGGGGTATTTTAAGGAGTAAGGGTGGGTTATGATTATGGGGTGCAGGGGTATTTAAAGGGAGCAGGGTGGGATTAGCACACAATGAGACATGGCATGAAGGGCGGAATGTACCACACGCCCCCAGCGTTTGTCATGCCTAGCCAAACCTAGCCCTACACCCTAAAAATACCCCTGTACCCCAAAACCCAAACCTAGCCCTGAACCCCATAAAAACCCCTGTACCTCAAAACCCAAACCTACCCCTGAACCCTAAAAATACCACTGTACCCCAAAACCCAAACCAACCTCTGAACCCTAATACCCCTGTACCCCCAAACCAACCTCTGAACCCTAATACCCCTGTACCCCAAAACCCAAACCTAACCCGAACCCTTAAAATACCCCTGTACCTCAAAACCCAAACCTACCCCTGAACTCTAAAAATACCACGGTACCCCAAAACCCAAACCTAGCCCTGAACCCTAAAAATAACCCTGTACCCCCAAACCTACCCCTGAACCCTAAAAATAACCCTGTACCCCTAAACCCAAACCTAGCCCTGAACCCTAATACCCCTGTACCCCAAAACCCAAACCTAGCCCTGAACCCTAAAAATACCCCTGTACCCCAAAACCCAAACCTACCCCTGAACCCTTAAAATACCCCTATACCTCAAAACCAAAACCTAGCCCTGAACCCTAAAAATACCCCTGTACCCCAAAACCCATATCTATCCCTAAACCCTAAAACTAACCCAGTACCACATAACCCAAAACTATATCCGAACCCTTAAAATACCCAAACACCCCAAAACATATACCTCAGTACCCCAAAACGAATAGTTTCTTACCTGTCGGTGTAGTTTTGCAGCTTGAAGATCTTTCTGGATTCACTATGCTGTGCATATTCCGCGGTCTTGTGGTTGGGTCCGGATTCGTAGTCTTTTCTTTGTTTTTTTTTTTTGTAGCCCTTGTGGGCGTCGGCGTCACACCTCCTCGGGTGCATTTCCGGTGACGTCGGCATGCTTCCTGCGGAAGCTCCCACTCTTGGGCGCCATCTTCGGATTCTTTTTTCCGTGTTCCTTTCGTTTCCGAAGCAATGGCAATGTTCTATTTAGGTGAGAATTTTACCGCTTTGTCCTTAAAGTCTCTTACTTCTCTACCTTCTCCTTTTTTTTTTTTTTTTTAACCACCTCTTCCCTCTCCAGCCTCAACTTTCTGGCGGAGGTGGGTGGGTTCGCTAGTGAATCCGGAAAGATCGTCAAGCTGCAAAACTACACCGACAGGTAAGAAACTATTAGTTTTGCAGCGTGAATCTTTCTGGATTCACTATGCTGTGCATAGATTTTGTAGCGGTTTCTCATTTCTGTGGCGGCTAGGTGGAAGATGAGCTCTGGTTTCTGAATATATGCTGGAGCACCTTTTGTCCGACTTGTGCTTCTTTGTTCATCTGAACATCGACCCAGTAGTGCTTTGTGAATGTGTGCACCGAAGCCCATGTTGCCGCCTGGCATATGTCCTGAATGGGTGTATTGGCCAGGAAGGCTATTGTAGCCCCCTTCTTCCTGGTGGAGTGGGCACGCGCCCCCTCCGCCAGTTCTTGTCCTGCCCTCTTATGGCAGAGTTGAATTGTTTGCGCGATCCATCGCGCAATAGTGTTCTTGGTTACTGCTTTGCCTATGTAACTCTTGGCGAACGACACAAGAACTGTTTCGTTTTCCTGTGTCCCTTTGTCCTCTCGATGTAATGCATGACCGCCCTTCTGGCGTCTAGGGTGTGCAGAGCTCGCTCTGCGCTGCTGGTTGGTTTTTGGAAAAAACTCGGTATCTGTATGGACTGGTTCATGTGGAATTTGGACACCACCTTCGGCATGAAGTGTGGGTCGGTCCTCATCACAACCCTGTCATTGTGTATTTGTATGTAGGGTTCCTGTAGCGTTAGCGCTTGCAGCTCGCTTACTCTGCGTAAGGATGTTATTGCAACCAGTAAAGCTGTTTTCATAGTCAGCATCTGTAAGGAGGCCTTGTGAAGTGGTTCAAAGGGCTCCTTCATGAGTTCCGTCAGGACTACGTTCAAGTTCCATGCTGGTGGCGGCACACGCTTGGGTGGTGCGATCCTTTTCGCTCCTTCCAGGAACCTCTTGACAACTTGTGATGTGAAGAAGCTTCTGCCCATCTCACCCCTCGTGTAGGCCACTATAGCAGCCAAGTGAACCCTCAAGGAGGACGAGCTGAGGTTTTTCTCCAGTAAGTGCGTCAGGTATTTTAGCACTGTGGAGTCCTTCTTCATTTTATTGTGAAGTCTTTCTCGCCTGCACCACATCGTGAATCTTTTCCACTTAGCGACATAGCACTTCCGAGTGCTGGGCCTTCGTGCCTATCAAAGGCCCCTGAGGGTGCTCTCTGGCAGTCTCAAATGTGCGAACTCTATGTCCTCAGGAGCCATGCTACTAGGCTCATGCTCTCTGGCTCTGGGTGCAGCACCTCTCCGTTCTGCATGGAGAGCAGGTCCTTTCTTCTGCCGAATCTGTGGGGTGCACACTGTGTCATCTCCATGATCTGAGAGTACCATGTCTGCCTCGCCCACTGTGGCGCGACCAGTATCAGGGTCATGGAGCTTGCTCTGCACTTGCTCAGTACTTTGTGTATCAGTGGTATCGGGGGAAAAGCGTAGGCAAATGTCCCGGACCAATCTATCCATAGGGCATTCCCAAGGGACCCCTCTTCGCGTTGTCTGGATGCGAAGTTTCGGCATTTCGCATTCAGTTGCATTCGTGTTGCAAACAGGTCCACTGATGGTGTTCCCCACCTGTTGAACAACCACATTGTCTCCTGAGCATTGAGCTCCCACTCGAGGGACGCCGATGTCTGCCTGCTCAGCCAGTCTGCCTGAATGTTCTCCTTCCCTGGTAGGTGTATGGCTAGCAGGTCTATCTGGAGAGGGATGGCCCATCTCCATATCTCCTGTGCCAGCGCTGAAAGCGTTGTTGACTGTGTTCCACCCTGCTTGTTGATGTAGAACATCGCCGTGGTGTTGTCTGTCTGCAGCAACACCTTCTGCTTGTACAGTCTCGTCTGGAAGGCTTTCAGTGCAAGGAAGATTGTCTTTAATTCGAGGTAATTGATGTGCTTCGTCGCATCTGTTGGCGTCCAAAGACCCCTCACTTTGAGTTCCTCTATGTGAGCGCCCCATCCCTTCAGGGATGCGTCTGTGGTGATGGTCACTGTCGGAGTTGGGGGTGTTAGAGGCTTTCCCCTTGTTAAGTTCTCCCTGGTCCACCATGCCATCTCCTTCTGCACTGCGTGCGTCACCACCACAAGATCCTCCCAACTCCCAGAAGCCTGTGACCATTGTTCCTGGAGCCATTCTTGCATGGGTCTCATGTGGAGGCGCACATTCGGCACCAGGTGGATGCATGATGCCATCATCCCCATGATCTTGCTCGCAGTCCTCACTGTCCGAGCTTGCCCCTTCCAGTAGAGGCGAGTTTCCTTGACCAGCGCCCTTGTTCTCTTCTCGCTGGGGAACACCTTGCCCTGTAAGGTGTTGATCTCTGCCCCCAGGAAGATCTTCACCTGCTCCGGCTCCATCGATGATTTCTTCCAATGGACGGAGAACCCCAGGTTTATGAGCGTGCTCGTCACTGTATGCGCATGTTGCTTGCACTTCTGGTACGAGTTTGCTTTCACCAGCCAGTCGTCCAGGTAAGGGTATGCGTGTATCCCTTGTCTTCTTAAGTGCGCTGCGACTGCCGCAAGGCACTTCGTGAATACCCTCGGTGCTGATTTTAGTCCGAAGGCTAGCGTTGTGAACTGGTAGTGTCCTCCTCCGATTGTGAACCTGAGCATATGCTTGTGCTTCTCGTTCATTGGTATGTGCATGTAGGCGTCCTTGAGGTCTATCGTGACCATGAAGTCTCCGACCTGCAATTGCGGTAGCACCTCCTGCAGGGAGGTCATTTTGAATTTCTGTGTTCTTATGAATTTGTTCAGGAACCTCAGGTCTAGGATGGGTCTCATCTTGTCGTCTACCTTTGGTACCAGGAAGTACGTTGAGTAAATTCCCTTGTTCCTTTCCTTGAAGGGAACCCTTTCTATGGCTTGTTTTTGTAGAAGTTCTGTTGCTTCTTCTTGAAGCCTCGCCAGCTGTTCTCTTGCTGGTGGCTTTCCCCTTGGTTTTCTGCTTGGTGGCCTTTTCTCCAACTTCAAGCAGTACCCGAATTGGATAATGTTTAGGATCCATTTGTCTGATGTAATTTCCCTCCATTCCTGGAGGTAAAACTTCAATCTTCCTCCCACTGGTGTCATGTGGTCGTAGGTGTTTAGATTGTCCCGGCCCCTTGGTACGTGGTGCCCCCCCCGGGTCTTTTTTGTGGCTGGGCACCCAGAGTTCTGTGAAATCACCTCGAGGTGGGCTGCTGTCCCCCTCTTCTATTCTGGCCACATCCATTTCTCCCTTGAAAGGACTGACCTCTTGGTTGGTACTGCCAGGACTGCTTCTGCTGACCTTGCTGGCCCTGTGAGTCTGCCTGGTGCGTTTGCTGGAAAGCCTGGTGTGATGTACCTGGCTGGTTTCCACCTCTCCCGCCGGGCCTCCGTGACGGGGTGCCTCTTTTGTTGCCTCTGAACTGCAACGCCCCCATAGATCTTGCCGTCTCATTATCTTTTTTGAGTTGGCTGAGTTTCTCGTCTACTGTTGCTCCGAAGAGCGTGTCGCCGTTGAACGGTGTGTTGAGGATACTGTGTTGCACCTCGGGTTTGAACCCTGAGATCCTGAGCCAGGCGTGTCTCCTTTCCGTGACACCCATCATCATCAGCCTGCTGGCGGTGTCTGCTCCGTCCAGGGCCGTCTTAAGGCAAGAATTTGCCGCATTTTTCCCTTCTTCGACCAACTTCTCGGCCTTCTGCCTGGCCTCCTGGGGTAGGTCCTTCACCAAGTGCCCCAAGCCCTCCATGATCTGGTACATGTGCCTGTTTATAAGGGCGTTGGAGTTAGCCATGCGCCAGTGGGTCGCGGCATTCCGTTCGATCCTTCTGCCCACCAGATCCATCCTCTTGCTCTCCTTATCCGGTGGCGGGCCAGAGGTAGTGGATACGTTTGCCCTCTTCCTCGCTGTGGCCGTGATAATGGAGTCTGCGGAGACCTCGCCTCGAATGTAGGCCGGGTCCTTTGTGGAGTGTTTGTATTTTTTCTCCGTTCTAGGAGTTACCGCCTTGCATGTTGCGGGCTCCTTGAATGCTTCTCTTCCCTGAGCCAAGACGCTCTCGAGCATTGGGAGGAACTGGCTCCTTGTCTGTGTTGGGAGCAAAGTCTCGAGCAGGAAGTCTGCTTTCTGCTTTTCCTCGTCGATCTTTAGCTTGAATGCAGCTGCGGCAGATTGTATCGCCGAATTGTATGCCCCGATGTCGTCCGGCGGCGAGGGCCTCGAGGGGTATGTGTCGACCGCCTCCTCCGGGCTCTCGGTGTCGATATCTAGGTAATCCTCCTCGCGTGGGTCAGAGGTGGCCGACTCGGCGTCCAACCTACTGCCCTCCTCCTCGTCATAGCCGTAATCCTCGTAGGGATTCTCTTCATCTCCCTGGTCGTCGACCATCTCGGCGCCCGGCCCATGTCCGTCGACGAGTTCTTCTTCCTCTTCGACCAGATCTAGCACACCATGCTTGGTCTTGTGTGGAATTGTAAAGGCACTCATCTCGGCGTCGAAATCTTCTCTCCGCTGCAAGATGCTTGCCATCTCGGCCTCCAATCGCCGTCTTTTCTTTTCCCTTTCGGCCGCGTTCTCGGCCTCGGAACGCTCGGCCCCTCTCTTCGTCGCCTGGCTCGGCGGCGAGATTCTCGGCGTCGATGGTTTGGACGTCGAACTTGGTTTCGGGTCCTTGGACGTCGTCGAGGCTTTCGGGTCTTTCTCCCTCGACGTCGATCGGTCCCTTTCGGAGACTATCTTCGACGCCTTCTGCTGTTCAACAGCTCTCGGCGCCAGGGACTCCTTCTCCGAGGATCCGCTGGGCCTGTGTGTGGTCGCGGACTGCAGATGTCGCTGCGTCGGCGCCTTCGGGGTCTGGCCCTCGTTCTTTCGAGACTCAGGGTCTCTTGTGTTCTTGTGGGACGTCGAGTCTCCTACCTTATCAGGTGTCTTCTTGAAATCGGTCTCTACGACCGTGTAGCTGTCGTCTTCGGCAGCAGCGTTGTCCTCTTCCTCCGAGGACATCCCCAGGTCGTACAGCGATGGTGTCGGGGCTTTTCCTTCGAGGGTGGCGTGTGCTACACTCTGGCTCTTCCTCACACGAAGGGTCTTCGCAGCGAAGACGGAGCAGGCGTTGTAGTCTTCGCTTCTGTGGTCCACCGGTAGGCAAAGGTTGCACACCGGATGCTGATATTTCTGCGCGTACTTGTGTCTGCAATTCGGGCAGAACTTGAACGGCGTGTTGTCCATCCTCGAGAGTTTCAGGCCTCCCTGACCGCGTGGACGTCGACGATCGTCGAAGACTTCGACGTTCTCTCCTTCTTCTCTCTTCGCCAATGGTCTGAGAAGTCTTCCTTAGTCTTCTTCTTCCAATATCTTCTCGAACTTTTCGCTTTTTCAGTACTTTCTCCAAAAATGTCTGGAGCCCAACGGGAACGATCCAGACCCGACCGCGGAAAAAAGAATCTGATGATGGCGCCCAAGAGTGAGAGCTTCCGCAGGAAGCACGCCGACGTCACCGGAAATGCACCCGAGGAGGTGTGACGCCGACGCCCACAAGGGCTACAAAAAAAAAAAAAAAAAAACAAAGAAAGAAAAGAAAAGACTACGAATCCGGACCCAACCACAAGACCGCGGAATATGCACAGCATAGTGAATCCAGAAAGATTCACGCTGCAAAACATATACCCCTATATCCATTCTGACCTTATCCAAACATTTAAAAAAACATGCTTTTACCATTCATGCACTTACAACGAATTTCGTTGTAAATGTATGCGTGGTAAAAGCATATAAAATGTAATGCCATGCGTTATAATGGCATTGTGAGATAGGGAGAGTTGTGGCGCCGCGGCGACTGACGCAGGACTCTGGGGATCACGGTTCAATCCCAAGCGCAGGCGGCAGATGAGCCCAGCACCATGTGACTCTGAGCAATAGCTTGCTTAATCTTCTTGACGCCCCCTATCGCCTAGAGACCCATACGGGTGATTGCTCGCGCTTTACAAATGTGGATTATTATTGCAAAGTCATGGTACTTTCATAATGAAAGTATGCGGAGTGATGGTATGCGGAAAGAAAGTTGCGGAATAATGGGTGTTTACCCTCCCCGGTAAGTACATTGGTGGCACGGCGGCCCACATCTCCAGCAACATACTCATATTTTTTCACCACCCATTTGAAAAATGCACAGGTCTCTCTTATCGATGGCCAGCACCGACATACACTTTTAGACACCTCCCGCCACAAGTTCTAGAATTGCGAACTTTAGAGCTGGGGAGCTACGTTTGAATCTTGGCATCAGCTCAACATCCTGTGATTCCAGGCACATCGCTTTGTCTCCCCGTGCCTACCACAAATGAATGTGTTCTTCTGTAATGTAAATTGTGCTCATGCCATGTTGTTGAGTTTGCGCTATATAATATTGCAAGGAAAAATAAAGTAGGAAACTAGAGTTCACACACTACTGAACGCGCACTCTTCAGTGCACTGTGAATCGGAGCGTTTCACAGGCCTGTCACAGATAAGAAATGCTATCAAAACGAAATCCTACAAAACAATATACTACTGGCCGGCAGCAATTCATACCCAGACAACGTTGGGACGGGCTGCTAATATATATATATTGGTCATGTGATCAAGGCTTTGGCCGAAACGCGTCGTGGCAAACTGGTGTTTGGGTTCGAAATAAATACTTAAAAACACCTAAGAATTGGGTCTTGCATCATCCTTTGGCTGCAAGTAGCTGAGCTTAACCAAGCTGAGGACGACACATACCGCATATATATATATATATATATATATATATATATATATATATATATATATATATATATATATATATACATACATACATACATACACACACACACACACACACACACACACACACACACAAACACAAACACACACACACACACAAAGAAAAAAGTCTCATGCTCTAATGCATCGTAACTCATTCATAATCTGCTACCTAAGCGGTGGTACTGGAGTTTTGCTTCTAAAGCAGTTTTAATACACAGCTTTAACCTCCTTGCCCCTTTACCTTTGTGTGGGCTTGGTCTCGCCATTATCTTCTATTCCTGATGAACCTGCTTCTCCCATGCTTAGAAAATTCCATAAATCGAGCAAAGTTCCTATTTATGGGTCTTTTGAGATCTTTTTTGTTATCTTTTCCATGTCTCTTTATTCTTTTAGATCCGGTTGCTTATGATGTAATAGTTCAACATCAAGTCATGCACATTGTGTTACTGTTAGTCTGTTATCTTCTCAGTGAATTTATAGCACACTAATCATCAACAATGGTATCCAGTCGGTCTGTATAAGGAGAGCGAGACCAACCCTGGTGGTTTACTTGTAAGGTCAGGTCTTCAGCTTCTTGCTAAAGTCAAGAAGCGAGGAAGAAGCTTCTGATGTGTGGTGGGAGGTTGTTACAGGGTTTACCGTTCAAGTAAGAGAAGGTGCAGCCCCCTGCTCTGCTTTTGTGTAAGCGTGGGGTGTGTGTTAGTGAGAGACCTTCAGAGCAGAGGTGTTCAGGTAGGCAGGGCCAGTGTTGTGGAGAATTTTGTAGGTATGGGTGAGGAGATTTAAATATGTGTCCCAGTGGAGTTCCATAATGTGTGGTGTGATATGGGATCAGCATGGGAGGTTGAGGACTAGTCTTGCTGCTGCGTTTTGGACGATCTGCAGTCTTCTTGTGAGCTGGTTGGTAATCCCTGCGTACAGGTGTTTCATAGTCCAGTCTGCTGGAGATGAGGGCTTGGGTGATCATTTTCCTAGTGTTGACTGGTAGCCAATTGTAGATTTTCATCAGAATCATTACTGAGTTGAAACAGGCAGAGACTACTGCGTTGATTAGTGGGGTTATGTCCCGTTTGTTGTGCATGATGATTCTGAGGTTTCTTGCTTGGAAACAACACATGGGGGTGGGTCCAAGGTCTGTGGGCCTCCAGGTGGAGTCCAATGGCCATGTGTTCTTTCCGAAGAAGGGCAACTGGATTTCATCCAGGTAACTACTTCTATCATGCATGCGGTTTCATTGTCTGGTGTTGGGTGTTTTGTCCGACAGGGACAGTATCAGTTGTGTGTCATCAGCATAAGTGAGGATGGTTTACATCACCAATACCTCTCCTGCTTGGGGTGTATGCATCCTCAGCATGCCTATGCTGTGTGTGTTACCATCAGTATGAGGTCCTTACACTTGTTACTTGAGTACTTGTTTCACTCAGACCCAATTATCATGGTAATGGGTAACTGCATAAAGTGCCCAGGAAAAGAGATTTCTTTGGGATGCAGACCAATTGTTCTGTTAACTCCACTGCATCCACAAGTTTAGCTTAACACTTCCTCTGGGCATGGAGGTCCTAAGCGTCTATTAAACTGTGGGGTTGAGCCAATCTCTCCCTGCGCATTTTTCTGGAAGTTCACTGAACTAAATGGACACGTTTCCCTGCCTCAATAGAAGTGGACAATGAGTCAAAGTCTCAACTTATTCCAATAACATCTGATGCCCCTCTCTCAATTACTCCTCTGAAACAGCAGAAGAACTACGCTCTAACTCTGCCAGCAGAGTTTGGGAAGAAAGTGTTTCCAAGACACTTACAAGGCAGGGGAAGCAGCAGCACTGGGTGCGGCCACGATACCCACAAGTCAACCCAAAACCCTTCCCCTCAACATTGTCCGGACATACCCAGAGTTTCTTTTAGATCTCAACATGCGCATGAAAAAGTGAAGCTCTAGCTGTTGACCAAGGTTTTGTAGACCCTCAACGACAACAATCCAGTTGAGAGTTCAACACAACACTTAGAGCATGTCGTATTACAGAGTATATGATTACTGCTTAAAATAGGAGGAGGACTGCACACCAGCACAGCCATTGTGCTCTAAGAAGTCTATACAGCTACTGGTGGCACCCCTTCTCAGAACACAATCTGCAAATTTTGCATTTAGTTGCTCCGTTCTCTGGGATGGTAGATTATAAGACAAATAGCTCAGTTTCATCTGAACCTTTGGAACAGGATCAGCTGAACTGGAGACTCTGCACTCCTGGGTGGCCCATGTGGATCGGGCTGAAGTAGCCAACTTATTCCAAGTAGCCAACGATTCCTTCGGAGATTCACTGAACTCTAGAAGAAGGCTGAAGGGACTGTTGGTCTGCCATTTAGGATGCCTCATTGCACAATGTGTCACCTGGGGTAGCAGAATATTGATGGTGGATCCCATTCCTGGAGAAGAAAATGATTTGCGATGAACCAGATGCTATCATGAGGTCATGGTGACGGGCGAGATATTCATATCGATACCAGTACCCTTGCTATAGAATGAGGCCATTTATGCATTGGTGACCTCTACAATCCCTCCAGTATTATCAGTCCTGACCACAGAACGCCAGGTTCCCTTGCATGCCCAGGTGATGTAAATAAAGCCTCTGAGCATGTCATCCCAAAGCCTTTGGACACCAAGAACTGGGATTTAAGGATGGGTCCAGAATGTATTCTGAAACCCTACAGCTACAGAACAAAGCAATATTCTTCCACATGAACAAAGAGGTAAAATACTCACAGACCAATGGCAAGATAAACTACTCTGTTGGAACTCTCCCCAGTGGCAGGCCTAAGACAACACCATCATGGCTAGTTAAAGTCTTCGACTCTGACAAGTTTAACTGCTACACCTTCCTGCTCCTGGAACCAACACCCCCCTCGCCCCTTCAGAAAGAATGCAAATTGATGGTCATTACAGGCAAAGAAGATGCAGAGATTAAGTTGATGACTGGGACCTTATTTACACTGTCGTACCATAAACCACAGTCTGTTCATGCAGCATCAGTGTAGGAACACTTCACCAGGACAAGTGGTGTCTGTGGTGCTCTCCCAACATGTACCTCTCAAGAGAAATATGCTGGGCGCTCTAAAGGCTATTCCACATGCAACTTGATGGCATTACTCTCCAGAATCTTCGTCCTGAAGCCATGCCAAGTTTGGCCATATGAATCTCAAACTGTTTGTCTAGGGCTAAACTTCATGACTTGTCTTATTTCCCCCACCCGTGCTGATTCTCAAGCGCAACCTACCAACAGGTTAAAAGGGGAAAGAGCTCAAGGCGTAAAAATAGGATTAAGTTACCCCTGTGGTGGCTTCATTACACTTAGTCTGTAAGCACTTTCGACCTTAACACCACATACCCCTATCTCATTAGACCCATATGAGATTAAACATGGAATATATCGCCACCACGAAAAACCACTAAGGTTGGGTGCACAAGTCATCACTCTTCCCCACCACTGGGAAGTCAGCACGAGTTGGTTGCTAGGTGAGTTCGACCAGACTATCAGGGCTGTAAGTTCTATTGGCCTACTACCCTTTCCCCTGCTCCTCCGCCTTAAGCGGCCTCCGTAGAGCACAAGGTATAAGTAAGTTAACCAGTCTTCTATAACATTACCGTAACAATAACTAGGCATTCCTTCGCCCCCAGCATGAAGACATGGCTGATTTTAGTACATTTGGCCTAAACATAAGTGCTAAAAACAGAGGCGATTAAAAAGCCTTATCAGCCACTGGATTGCTTACTTTATGTAGCCGTGAGTACGAGTAAACACACATAGCACTTCGCTAATCCAACCCAGCTTTATAAGGAACTGTTTCCCTTACTCCGAAGTGTTTCTATTAATGTACTGTATACATTCATTACAATTATTATACTTAGTTTGACATAATTGTCTAAATAAAGTATTGCTAACTTGAAACTTGACCAGCACAGACATGCAAAGGTTGCACTGGCTACCATGTTCCGATCCATCTCCAAAACTCACATGGAAATTGATACATCAAGCACATAAAAACTACACCCCTGGAACTTTTATGCTCAACGGGTAAGTAGTTAAGCTTGGCTTATATATTTTGAACCTCTCAAAAGATGAGCATCATATTCTCAGGTTCAGAATCTCATGACTTATCTGCTGCCTACGCCTCAGAGCGATCTACATTTCTTAGGCATACTGAAGCAGTAGTTTGTACCTGTGTGGGTGCACTCAAATGAATCAATCCTACACTTTTGTTTATCAGATTCTTTACCATTCGATAAACTATTGATGCTAATAATAACACTCACTAACAAACCACTAACCCAAACTAAAAAACAGAAATGTGAATTTGAAACTAGCAGAAAGCGCAAATAATTCATGCTCTAAATCGAAGGGCAATATTACTATAGACGCTGCAGTCTATTTTGTAGCCCCGGGTGCTTGCAACATGCAGAAACTGGCACTGAGCAGAGGAGCGCATTATGAAAAAGTGGCAGTCGATGGACTTTCTAGAATTCAAGCTGTTGTGAAATATGAGAAACAACTGCTACTGTACGTGTTTCCAAGATTGAGCTAAAGCTTCTATCTGGGTCAACAATGTCAGAACAAAGTATTATTGACAAAGAACATTCCTACCGTAAAACACTAAAGTGAAGGTAAAGGGTAATTTTATCTTGATTTGCAACACTTAACTTCACAATACTAGTTATTTACATGGGTGGCTCCTCCACTGGGATGGAGGAGTGTTGCCCCACTGCTTTCTCGCAGTGTGAGAAGCAGAAACATAAAATGGTAATAATTTTCAGTTATTACCATTCTATGTTTGGTTGCGAGCGGGTGGGTGGGCATGACTGCTCTTCGAGCAGGGCAGGTGTGGTGTGGTGTGCTTGCCCACTCCTGAGTGCGCAAAGACTGCTTGTTCGGCCCCCTGGGGCCACCCAAATAATTCATGCGCACTCAGCCCTTCTCCGCGCAGGGTGCAATGCAGCCTACCATGGAGAAAATTAGCCTCCCCATAAGCCCCTGGCTGGGCGGCCTCGCAATCCATCACAACGCTGCTTGCAGCGTTGTGATTGTCTTAGGGGAGGGAGCCTGGCTGCCTGCTCCTGCTTCCTGTTCCTGCCGAAGGCAGAAGAACAGGAGCACAGAAGACGCGGACCCGGCTGGCAGAAAGGCAAGTTTAATTTTTTTTAAATTATTATTAAATAACCCCCCCCCCCCCCTCTCTCCCCCCCAAACCGCGTGACCTCCCCGCGGGACCATCAGTGAGCCATGCCGGCCGTGACTGGGTATTTAAATGAGCAGCCACGTTGTTTGAAAGCATGGGGATGATTGATCAAACCTTTTACACAGTGCAGAAAGAACACAACAAATCAGTGACAACATAGTAAACTACTCTAACTTACCATCAATTACAAATGCTTCGACATCATCAGCCCCAATCTGAAGTTCCTGTTGAATGGTATCAAAGGAAACTTCTTTACTTTCAACGGCCATTCCCATAAACGTAAGAAGTCTCATTTTAGCCATGTTCTGCTCATGTGAGAGGCCTGCAAAGCAAAAGCATTTGAAACATGTTTTATTTAGAAGGTTACACCCTTTCAGATAAAACAGTAGCATATGTTTCCTGGTATACGTCCTATGGGAAGCCCAAGATGTAGGAAGGGTGTTCGCATCACATGAAAACAGTAGTTTCACATCTTGAACTTGTCAAAGATCAATCAGAATTTGTTCGGTCACGTCTCAACACCAATGAATTGCAGTAACTGAAACAGCAGGACTTACATTTGGTGGCACACATCTTAATTTTTAATAGGAAAATACACTTCTTGTTACTTACTGCAGTTCTTTTCCTGTTCCTGGGGAATTGTATTAGCTCCAAAGGGCTCCTATGCAATCACTACTTTAACAGGATATAGTTAGAATCTCCACTTTCACATAAACACATTCTGAGCCTTTATTTGCTCAGACCCAATATTTGCCTAATTTAACATGTGGGGTACCAGGACAGAAAAAAGGTTTCTGTTTCCAGATACCTGAGAGCCTAGCTAGAGGAAAGGACAGCCACTGCTCAATGTGGTTGGCTGTTGGAAGTAGTGTCTAATGTGTAACAAAGGAAAAACTGTTCCTTTTTTAGGTGTCCCCTCACTCACCGGGGTTGCCCCACGGTGACATGCTTCATCATTGGGGCCATCCCAGTCCTCTACGGGCTGGGGCGTGCTGCGACTTGCGGAGTTACGTAGGAGCACTTAAATGGACTATGTGTGGTGCATGTGTATTTGTGGGGAGTGGACTATGTGATGAAATTAAAAGTTACCTGCCCAGTAGGTTACTAATAAACTTTATTCTGGCCTCTAGGTGGTAGTATTAAAAACGGGGTAGGGAGATAGGCTATCCTAAACTTAATGTGTCCAGATGTTCCTATCAACTCCTAAGTCGACATGTTTCGTGCATACCCCAAGCACTTCTTCGGGACTACACAGGGACCAGCCCTGTGTTCGCCACTCCTTACTCTATCAATGAGAGATTTGTAAAAAGATTTTTAAACTGCAGCAAACTCTATTAAGTGCATGCATTTATACCTACGTATTTTGTTTCCCAAAAACACGTGGTTCTTTCTTTTGAGACCTAACTGGGCCCCATGGAGTCGGAGGGGTATCGGTATCCTCGCAACTTTGTGCTCCGGTTACCTCCTGTTTTCAGGCACCTACTGTTTCTCCCTCCGGTCCGGTCTTTTTACAAATCTCTCATTGATAGAGTAAGGAGTGGCGAACACAGGGCTGGTCCCTGTGTAGTCCCGAAGAAGTGCTTGGGGTATGCACGAAACATGTCGACTTAGGAGTTGATAGGAACATCTGGACACATTAAGTTTAGGATAGCCTATCTCCCTACCCCGTTTTTAATACTACCACCTAGAGGCCAGAATAAAGTTTATTAGTAACCTACTGGGCAGGTAACTTTTAATTTCATCACATAGTCCACTCCCCACAAATACACATGCACCATACATAGTCCATTTAAGTGCTCCTACGTAACTCCGCAAGTCGCAGCACGCCCCAGCCCGTAGAGGACTGGGATGGCCCCAATGATGAAGCATGTCACCGTGGGGCAACCCCGGTGAGTGAGGGGACACCTAAAAAAGGAACAATTTTTCCTTTGTTACACATTAGACACTACTTCCAACAGCCAACCACATTGAGCAGTGGCTGTCCTTTCCTCTAGCTAGGCTCTCAGGTATCTGGAAACAGAAACCTTTTTTCTGACTTTAATGACTGGAGGGCGAGCCAAGCTATTTACCCTCTAACTCCCCTAGTTTTTTTCCGGGTACCAGGACAAACATGTTTTACTGCAAAAAAATATATATGGAATTAATTGTCAAATTAATATTTGTCGTCTGGTTTACCAGCAAACTACCGGGTTTATATAGTTAGTATCTATGAGAGTTAAGGGATTCCAATGTAATGATTTTGATCTTATATATTACTGATTTATATAGTGCAGACTTTACCAATTTTGCTTTCATAGCAGTGTACGTATATGTGCAAGCAAGAAGCTGTGGTTGAGTTTCAGTTGTTCATCTATTAAAGCCAAATATGTGAGAAATGTACCACTTTATGTGAAGGAACTATGAACAACCATATTTCACTTTAAATCTACCCCCCGCCCCTCCCCCAGGACGAAAATACAAAACATAGGGCCAACCCCATAAACCCAGATGGGAGCCTGGGGTACACACGATACTTGAGATGAAGACTTCCTAGGTATCATTTGAAGTATAATGTTTTATGCTTTCATTTGACATATGCAACATACATTTGGAAACATATTGCAGACAGCACAGTGCACAGTAAAAAGTAAATAAAGCAGGCGAGGATGAAAAAGTGCAATGACACAACTGTACATCAACAGATATATGCGGCATATACTTAACACCCTATTTTTAATGAATATACAGGACTTACTAATTCAATTTTAGAAACGCTAAAAGGACAGAAAAACGGGATAAAAGTGTGGTAAAGCACTCTTCCAAATCCGTGGGAAATTGATTAATGAGTTTTCCAAAAAGCCTATGTTGTTTGAGGTGTCATCCAGTTAATCATCTGTTTCCAAATATCTGGATTTGATTCCCTCCACTCCTGACCCACGTTCGGAAACGGTCTATTTCTACGCGCTCGTTTATCTCGTACGCATCACGTAAACTAAATATGCAAGATGTTAAAAGGAAAAAGCCTCGATCAGTTTCCTCCTCGTTACATATTTAGGTTTGAAATTTACAGTCGGCTGAAGTTCCTGTAAGATCGTGAAAGCATACCACTGGTGTGCTAATTAACAGTAATGATCAAAGACTCATTATCAGACACAGTCTCTGCAAAATATGCAATCGCCATAACTCAGATGAACGAGGTATACTGGCAACACTAACTAACTAGGCTTAATGGAAATCTACAATCAATTAGTGCACATTAGCCCTAATTAACAAATGCAAATGAGATGCTGATTAGTTTCCTGAAGCAAAAAGGTTGCAGATAGCTTATAAAATGTGGACATGTTAGGGCGATACAGTTGACAAGATAATGTTACTGTTGGCCCAAGTTGTCGTCATTAAATTGGAAAACAAATTGCCACTCATAAAAGGATGACATCTGCAAGGGTCTTTCAACACTATTCAACACACTGCAGCGAATAAACAAGGGTGTTTGCAAGTAGACTGCACATTTGCACATATTTTTACAATCCATAAATAACACTTTTTAAGTTACTCCATTTTGTAATCCAGTATTACATCTTTAAAATATAGCTGACGGGATAATGTAAGGAGATAATGAGTCAAATTAAAAAAAGAATGGTAGCAAAATGACTACTCTGGCGTCTACAGATTTAACACAATTAGATTCATACAAAATGTATGCCATTTTTAAAAAATTTAGCACACAAAAGAATATTAATTCTTCTTACATAACAGAAAACACTGACTATATCGTCTACAACATATACTGCTTTGCGATAAAAACATTCGGACTGAGGTGGAACTTGCAAACGCATAGTACAAGACCATACCCAACAGGATAAACATCTCATCAATGTGCCATTCCTGAGCTACAACAGACCACAGATGGTACTAAAAGCCGGTAAGAAATTGATCGGACAAGTCTGACAGCTATCCTACAACACATTTACCATAATAAAGAATAAATATCTTGAGCTGCTTCCTTCAAACTTGGCCAAGTGTGTCACAGAATCTGAGTAATGACTTAATTCAAAACGTTAAGAAAAAACTACAGCTCAGTAATACACTGTTTTAACCATGCACTGGAAATAAAAAATGATAATGCTGGCCAATCTAAATTCTGCAATAGAACATTGTAAACGGTCACACACCTTTTCAGATGTTTAGTATTCACGAAAGACTGAGCTAAAAAAACAAAATATGAAGTAAACCTGGGCTGCCAGCAATGACCCACCAGCGAATTCTTGCTATCAGCGCCCTGCTAACAATGACCCCAGCAGTCAGGCCCTACCAGCAAATCTGTGGGGTCGTCTCTAAAGTGGATTTCTAGTGGAGGAACACAAGGGATCACAGATAAATTTGGCAGAGCGAACCCACAAGGGACAGTCATGAAGATGTGTACGTGAGTTTCATAACTAAACATTTATGCAAATTGAATTGAATAGTGCTATGGTCTGTGTGAAAGAGCACGGTGTTTGAAGTGTTTCAATCCCTGCCTTTCTCCTCTTCACATCACTCTCTTCTGCAGCCTCTTTATTCGACATTTACACTCCTTTTCTCCTCATATCTTTCTGAAGCACTCAATCTGCATATTGCACACCTCGCTGCTTTCCTCTTCAGCACCCTGTTTCAGTTCGCTCTTGCACATACTTCCTCGGAAGTGCTTCGCTTCACCAATCCCCCACACATAAAGCATCCACTCACATCTAGGCACTGCATTTTCTTTAACTTTTGCCCTGTCAATATTTTAACAGATGTGAACCTCCTTCACACATTTTTGCATATAATCACAATTACAATTTGGCACAACTGACCATTGCTCTGTGTGCTCTGCAGAGGGGGTAAGGTATGGGGATGGGCATGTATTCTTGAAACCCTTTATGACCACTGACGGGCACTGGGATAAATTTGCACTGCATTCGCCCTGAACACCACAGCGCTCAGTCCTGGCCCACCCAACATCCTGAGCACACACAGTTACATAGGAACAACTCTTTTCACACTACGCACTATCAATGAGTAATCTTTTGCATGAAAAACAGAAAAAGATCATGGCGGAAAAAGCTAATACTCATAGGGAATAAAAGAGTAAGTAAAACATGAAATGTAAAAGGGAGCAGAATCGCTGTTCCTAGGCTGAGGGCAGTGTCTGTTTTGAATGGCTTCAGATGTCCCAGGTGGTGGAGCACACTGGGGGCCAGGATATTTCAAGGTAGGGACGCTGGCATAATCAGCCCCTACACTCATGTCACTGGCAAAACCTTGCAAACCACGCTGTCGTGCCAGTGCCGTATCACCAATGCTATGTTAGCAATCGCATACTTTGCCATCAATACTTCGCTAGAAAGCAATGCGGTACCTTTTTCACAAAGCGCGCAGAGCAACGTCCTTCCGACATCCCCTGTAAAGCAAAGTGGCCGGCAATGGTGTGTGAGAGTGGCCCAAGCACACCTTGAGTCTGTGGCAGCAGAACACCTTCCTTCTGAGGTGGCAAAAAACGTTTCATGTGCTTCCCGCCATATTGCTAAAGCGAGGGTTGCCACACACAGGGAGCCTGCCTTCAGCTCCATGGTAATGGCTTGTGTGGATGGGTGCTCTGTACCGGCGCTGTCCTCTAGTTGTCTGTAAGTGCTTGCTCTGAGAATCCCTTGCACTCTAGTCTCCCCTAACCCACGAAAACACTGGCCCCAAGAGTCACACACTTCTCTATAGGTGCATTGTGCGCAGAATGTTATTGTGGCTGTGTGGTGGGCTGTTTGTGGCAGGCATGTGGCCACCTGCTGCGCTTCCTGAATTCCAGCCTGGGACCTGTGCAGTGAGGCATCCCCCTCGCCGCCCTGCCAGCGCCAGGCATCGTCGCTGCTTCTGACTAATTCACTCTGACTCCGCTATGCTGCCTGGAGCCGGTGCAGCGTCTATTCATAGCCCTGCAGTGCGCGGCCGAGGAGGCCGGGCGCGCCCAATCACCGAGAGCTGGTGGCTCCTTCGTTTCTTAATTAGTCAAACACTGGAGGATTTGGTTTCCTTCCTTGCTCGTTTGCGGCATTGGGTGATCAGGTTGCAGGGTGGTTTCAAGCTAAGTAGTTCGGGTGGTCTTCAGAGTTTCTCTGGGTCCAGACTATGCGTTCAGTTCGAAGTGCAGGTGGTTCCCAGAAGCGAAGGTTCTGGGCATCCTGTCCGGTCAAGCAGTGCGCGGTGGCCTGCTGATCAGGGTGCGAGCTCTGTCATCTCGGGTGTGCTTGGCTCCTTCTTCGCAACAGCAGTGACTTTAACAGTGTTTTATTTTCTTCCGATTTTTGCATAATCTCTGCTTTAAGGCCCGCAGAAGAATAGACCATGCGCCTACACCTAACGTTTCTTCTTAAAAATGCAAAGCATTTCTTTTATTTAGGAAGTGTGCGAGTGGGTTCACACAGTTTCCTAATGACAGTGCACCGTGTTTTTTTTGTGTTCGTTTTTTTAACTTTGAAACTCCTCCACCAAGGAAGCAGACACCCGCAGTAATACACTGTCATCCCTGCCCAAGGCGATCCCGCCGCCACGAGCACACATCTGTGGCTCCCCCGTTTGGGACGATTATCTCTCGCCCATACAAATCTGGAATCCATAGGAAACCGGTTCCGGACATATCGCGCCGTAGAGGCTAACCCACCCTCCATCACTTGCAAAGGTCCCTGCCTCCCAATCACTTACAGCTTTTACCGTCTTTGCAACTGCACACAACTGCCCTACTGATCAAACGCTCCTGGTCACCCACCAGTGGCGATCCACCCATGTAGCATTGGCTACCACTTCTCTCAGCACCCCTTCACAGGCATGCATATTTAATGTCCTGAGGATGATCCTGTATTGTTCTCCGGGATTGAAACGTCGACACCTAAAACTTCTCATACATACACTTTTGATGTCATTATTTTTGGGGGTAGTCGTTCCCTGCGATTTGTTTGCTTAATTACCTACTTGTTTAGAAAACAAACCGTGAGCATTGCCTGAAGCCCCCCCTTCTAGGTTTCCCGAACAGTATGTCCTAATGTCTTTGTAGTAGGACACAGGCTTGTGTCCCACATTCAGTATCCTTTTGTGCTGAATCCCAAAAATTGTCTTTAAATTAAAACATTGAACCTCCGTCCGGCTGGACAAGTTCTTACCAATACAGCACTGATCGGGTTTGTATTCATTTCTCCCCTGTTCATTTTTTTGCTCTTCACTAGGGACCACTGTTGTGATAAATAACTTTGAAACTGAACGCGGCGCCGCTTCACGGTCCCCGTGCTCGGATTATGTATACATTTCTTAACTTTAACACTGAGCGCGGTGTCCTTGAGGCGGGCGCCGCGCTCAGTGTTAAAGTTAAGAAATATATAAATAATCCGAGCGTGGGGTCCGTGAGTCGGGGCCCGCTCAGTTTCAAAGTTAAACAGAAAAACAAACAGCGCGTGGTGCACTGTCATTAGCGATTAGTGCCCGCCAATGTCAAATGAGTGTTGTGTGGGCAAACACCGCCATTCTCCCACATTGTTTAGTAAAAAAAATAGTGCTCACAAACTAATTAAAGCATCCTGTATAACACCGCCAGTAAACGATCCAATCCCGGTGGGCGGGGCCAAAAGGAGACAAGGCAGCAACAAGGAGGGACTAAGAAGCCTCCTTTAGAATCAGAAGCCAGCATTTTGCATGGAAGATGACCCTACCCAATTAAAGAGATGGGCGCGGCTTCAACTCCGCCCTGAGAGCTTCGGAATCTGTATTGATTCCAAGAAGCTCTCGAATGCCGAGTGCAACACATGTGTGCTGCTAACGCCAGCTGAGACCTAAAAATGTGGCTTCAGCAACGAAAGCAGCGGATGAACACTCCAAAGGAAAGGGACTAAGAGTAACAGGAACAAAAACTATAGGAAATCGAACACAGTGACCAATAGAAAGCACAGAAATGAGTGACAAGAAAGTCAACAAAAAGTAATTGGTGGGCTGTAAGCTTCTTAAGATTTTATTTTTATTTACAAGAAATTTCGCAAGCACAGCGCAAGCGAAACTTAAACATTATCAGATGAGGTGGTAAATAAGATTACCATCTGATGAGGAACCAATTAATAGGAAACAAGACATGCAATTAATTATCTAAAAAAAAGACATTAAAGACAGTTTTGCCCCGTCCAAGGGAGCATCAACATACGCCACAAAAACGTGTTAATAAAAGTGAGAAAGAATTTGGAAGGCAGGTGCGCAGAAGAGAGCCTTAAATTGGCCAACGCACACATTAAGTTTTAGAAAACTGGGGAAGCATGCTTTAACTCCCTTATTCCCCGCAAAAAAAAGAAGCATAGTGAACAGATTATAATTAAAGGAAGTGCCAGGTCTATAAAAACAGGCAGATCTGAAATTGAGCAGACCTTTGTAAGCCATCAAAGCAATCTTGTACTTATACCAATCTCTCAAAGGAAGACTGTGCAGCTATTGTACACAAGGTGTTGTGGTCCAAAAAGAACTAGCCACAGTTTTGTACCAGATGAAGCCTCTAACAACACAAGAGGAAGCTCCACAAAGACGTTTGTTCTGTACTCCACATAAGTTAAGATATAAAAACATGAATCAATGATTCAAACTTGAGAAAAGTAGCATGTAAATGCAAGCCCAAGAAGAAGCCTTTTAATAACAGTCCAAACAAGTAGCTATGATCCGCTTTGGCATGCTGCCGTGTCCCTCAAATAGAGGATAAAATTAAGCATCTCCTTAGTTTTAGACTTCTATGTCCTGTGTGGTGGAGCAACATTGCAGTCAGTTAAAACCGAAGAATTACAAAAAAAACAAAAATGGTAGAATATTTAAATAAGTAACTGAAATAGTGAACGCCATCGCTCACAGCTTAGAATGAGAGTTATTTAATGGTTGTGAGTGATACAAGTACTACTGCAAATAGATCTCTGCAAGAAAGCAGTACCATCACACGGCTTCCGATTACAATTCAATTATATTCCTTGCAAAAGCAAATACAAGTCACAACGAGCAGGTAACTAATTACATTTCAACACGGAAAATAAGAAAAGTTTCATGAAAACGAAGGGAAAATATCTATATTTTAAAACACCAACATTAAGGGATCTTCAAAAAAGGACTGTTCAATAAATAGAAATGACCGTTGCATTCCCGGTTATCGATGGTTTCAAATTCACAATTTTCCAACCTTTACCTTTTCTATATTCCAAAGCAAACTAATCTACACCATGTAAACATACAAGACTATTGCAGTTCACGGCGTAATGGCAGCGTTTAGGTAAGATCCGGTCGAATTATTTACACTTCAATTCAGATTTCCACTCTAATCCTGTGTTGTTTTCTCTAAGCATTCATTTGGTACCAATATGTCAAATTTTTAGTGCAGTAATAAAAAAACATGCATCATTGAACACCTCCAGCATTTCCACTGACCCTTGTCTTAAAAAGCTGCAATAGAGAAAACGCAATTTTAAAGCACTCAATAGCTTATGAACCGCTGCTCCTTGGAAACAGTCAATTACACACCAATGGGGGAGTGTCAAAGTGTTAATTAGTACTCCTTTTTTCCATAGCACGTAAATAAAGAGCGCGCTGACATTAACATTCCATCACACAGCTCCATGCGATGAAACAAATTAACTCGGACAGACAGTGTCTTGCTGGGTCTGGTGCATCCGCGAACTATTAAACGGACAACACGTGTACCCTATTGAGCGCTTTTACCATACAGCAAGGCGCCTCTGCCGTGGCAGCGGAACCCCATGGGGGTACGATTGGACGGGAGGCCCGCCACAATGGCAGTGCCGCATCTGCTACTTCGGCTCTAGCCTTACCGCCGACTGCACTATAGAAACGTATAGGACAAAGGAGGCTCCCAACAGAAGTCACTTGTATTCCAAAAACAATCCGCAGTTCAAAAGCAGGTGTTGCTTCTTGTTCGGTTCTTTTCTTGGTCTAGTCTACACTGCCATCCTTTTCAGGGCACGAGGCACCCTGCATATTTCCACAGTTTTCATAGAATATATTCTTAGAAGCTGCTTCGCATCACGTTCTCATAATACATCATCATTAAAGACAGACAAATAGACGTAGCCTTCCCGCAGGCCTCCTGGTTTAACAATGTCTCCATTGGCACCCATTTTTCTGCATAATTCTCTTTTTCTTATTTTACTGACAATCATACACATTTATTGAGCGAGTGCACTGCAGGCCAAGTATCACTGTCCATATTAGGAAGGATGTTTGTGGTTGCAACTTTCTCGTTTCACCCACTCAAAAACAAATATGGAAACAGGAACAATTCTTTGTCTGTCTGTACTTAACCACAGAGGCAAACAAGCATTGGAATGCCAATATGTCTGGTTTAAAAAAAGTAAATACTATGGGAATTTATAAAAGCCACATAAATTATCTAGTTATCAAAGACGCTTTAACCCCTTCCATGCTGATGACAGAACGGTTCCGTCATCAGCTACGGGTGAGCTGTGCTGATGACGGAACCGTTCCGTCATGAGCCCGTTAGAACCTTAGAACCATCAGCACAGCGCGAAAATTCGCGCCGCGCTGAAGGGGTTAATAGCATTCCAGTGTTGTGTGTGTCCCCCTGAAAATTCAAGCTCAGGCAGCTGGATAAGTAAACAAAATATTCACATCTGCTTGAAGGGCTGGCACTGTTTTTTGTTGATGCACAAAACCTCTGCCTAATCAAAACATGCACTCCTGGCTCCCAACATGTGGGCAGAGCAAAAGCCAGTGATGATGCCAAGTCGGACCACATAAACCAGGAGCAATGGTCCATATGGGATAAGGTTAACACTAACACAACCAAGATTTATACCAGGAACCTTCTCTGCTTATAACAACTTTCACATAAACATGCTGAACATGAAACGCAGTGAAAGCTCACCGGTGAAAACCACATGTATTAAAACACAGGTAAACCGACACAGCTCACTTAACTCAGAATCTCCTTAGTTAAGTGATTGCTACTGTGTAAACAGTAGCACATACCAGAAGAAGCAACTCGAACCCAGAGGAAAGGCTCATTTGGAAAAAAAAGAGTAAGGTGGTACACTGTCAATAATATTGGTGATTGGATAGTCCAAGAACCGGCTGAACAAGTTGACAGCAAAAAATAATTGAAATAAAATATTTATTGAGCTTAACTGCATCGCTGCAGCGGTTATTTTTGCGCTGTGCGGCTTTTTTCTAAAAGCCGCACACGACCACCGTGGCTGATGACGAGTTGAGCTCGTCATCAGCAGCGAAGGGGTTAAACACCATTTGTCTTTCGGACCATTCAGTTATGCTCATCATGAATGGGAGAGCGTGGAATCTGCCAGTTGTCTAAGACAGCGGTTCTTAACCTTAGGAAGTCCGTGGACACCGTAGAAACTGCCCCCCACCAAGCAATTTCCGCAATGTGACCCACAAAACAACAGTCAAATGTGCAGAAACAAGTATACATCAAACAAATACACAACTCATATTTAATCAAAAAATGCAAAAATTTCATTTGGATAAGTTCAAACCTCATTAAAATGACAGTTTCATCTCTAAAAGGAGGGGGATAGGCATTTCTCTTGTTTTGTGTGCTCCTAATGCAGTTTGTTTTGTTGGTGCCTAACCGTGCTTAAATTGAGACCACCAATAGTCCATACTGGATTCAGTTTGTTGTACTTTCTCTGCTTTCATGTGTCTCAGCACAATGTGATATAAAGGCAGAAGATCAGATTTTTTCTCTCTAAACCCAATATCTGCAGTAATTCAATCCCCAACTAGCACTTTCGACAGAACCCATGCTAAAAACTGGAAGAGAAAAATCGATCCTACCTTATCTCAAGTTTCACACACAACCCTGCAATATTTTGGAATGCATTTGGAATCTAAGCAACTTCCTACCCGAGAATGAATAGGAATAGGTCACACACAAGTCAATGCCTCCTGAAACTGGACAACCGCAACGCTATTTGGTGCTAGCCTACTCACCGATCTATGGTGAAGTGCTCAATATAAAGTATAAACACATGCTCAATTCGCTAGAATTACACCCAGTTAAGGAAATATGCCAATATGAGTTTCTCATCCTAGTCGATCAATTCATTCACAAGGTCATCCTATAGTAATTGTCTGATTACATATGAATCCATGATCTGCCAAGTTTTTTCCGTTCTTGACAAACCCCTAATGAATCTACCCTCTGATTTGGACACTATTAGTTTGCAGTAGGTGGCACCACTGTATGGAACTTACTTTCAAATTACTCATACCTTATGGTCACCCTTCCCTTTAGGAGAGAAAAATAAACTAGAAAGCCTGGTAGTTTCAAAAAGCTTATGTTGCATGTTCTTTTGTTTTCCTACATTCCTTTGTGCTGTGTATTTGCTATATATATATATATATATATATATATATATATATATATATATATATATATATATATATATATATATATATATATATATATACATACATATATACATATATATATATACATATATATATATATTCACAGAAAAAACCATAGGTTATAGTGGATATATAGTTAGGAATTTGCATTTACAAAACCTTGAAAATTCAATGAAAAAACCATAGGTTTTAGGCCATATATAGTTAGGGATTTGCATTTACAAAACCTTATTTTACTCGCATAAAACCATTGAAATTCCATATATAGTTATAAGCGCTAACTATATATCGCGCACCCGCAATCCACTGCTGATGATGTCACATATTACATCATTCATGACATGGTTAGTGACATCACTGATGACATCACTGATGACATCTCAAATGACATCACTGATGACATCACTGATGACAACATCCAGTGACTGTATGTTTCTGTAAAGTTAAAATATGTCTTACATATTGAAGAATGAGTGGATGTATAAGTGTCTGGATGAAGGATTTAGTAGGTGCATGACTGACTGTATGAGTGTGATTAAATGTGTCTCACTGAGTGCATGGGTTAGTGACTAAACTGTCTGAATGTGTGCATTATTATGTCTGTTGTTCTGTAAACTGTTGCATGTGTTGATAAGTAGCTATATGAGTAACTATATGGATTATTGATTGGTTGCCCAAGTATTTGTATGGGAGACTGGGTGTGTGTGTGGGTGGCTGGGAGGTGTATGACTCTGTGCATAGATGTGTGAGCAGTTGATTCACTAGATCTATGGGTTCAAAACTGCATGTGGAAACAGCTGTATGGGCGGTTGACTGTGTGCATGAGTGTATTGGTGAGTGAATGGATATCTCAGTGCTACATGTCAAAGTAAGTACATATGTAAAACACAGTACATGTGAGAGTTGACATATATAAATAACTGTGCATAAGAGCCAGTGAATGTGTGAGTGGCTGTATGGATCATTGTGAACTTGTATCAGGGATTGTATAAGAGAGTAAATATGTGTTAGTATATGTTTGAATAAGTAAAGTTTGTATAACTGTATATTTGAGGAAATGGAGGTGTGATTGATTCTCTGCATGACTGACTAGGTGTGTGAGTAACTCCATGGATGAGTGACAGTCTGTGAGTGTCTGTTTACACTGATTGTATCTAAGGTTATATTAGAGTCTGAAGAGGTTCATCGTATTATCACATGAATGATATCATCAGTGATGTTATCAGTCATGTCAAATGAGATGTTTTCAGTGATGTCATCAGTGATGTCATTTGAGATGTCATCAGTGATGTCATCAGTGATGTCACTAACCATGTCATGAATGATGTAATATGTGACATCATCAGCAGTGGATTGCGGGTGCGCGATATATAGTTATCGTTTATAACTATATATGGAATTTCAATGGTTTTATGCGAGTAAAATAAGGTTTTGTAAATGCAAATCCCTAACTATATATGGCCTAAAACCAATGGTTTTTTCATTGAATTTTCAAGGTTTTGTAAATGCAAATTCCTAACTATATATCCACTATAACCTATGGTTTTTTCTGTGAATTTCATTGGTTTTTTAATAGCAAATATGAAAAGCTTTAAAATGTCAAGTACGTGATAGATAAAAACATTTTCGTATTTATGCACGCTGATGTGCTTTGAACGCTGCACCCCCCCCCCTCCCCTCTTTTCTCTTAGTAGTACTCTCTCTTTGCAGATAGTGAACGGTAGTTAACGCAGGCCTTTGCCCCCGTTGTAATCCGTCGTGCCTGCTTGTCTCTCCATTTGATTGATTGTTATCCAAGCATTTACTGTTTTAGAATTGGTTCTCTTTGGATCATTCTCTATTTACAAACAAGCACAAAGTCGCAATACTCTGTTTAGTCTTTGCAGATAGTGAAAAATCGTGTAAAAAAATAAAAGTAATCGAGCAAAATCAGTAGGCCACTAATTGGATCTCTTTTTGACCTCGCTAAAATAGAAATATTAGGAACAACCCTTCATGAGAAATACGAAAATAGTGAGATGAACTGAGCTCCACACCATGAGGGCTGCAAGACAGCTCGGCTCCATCACCCATCCCGCACAAAATAACGACAAACCCTATGCAAATATTAAAAATATAGACAACACACCAGCAAAGAAACAGGGTAAAATATTTTATTAAAAAACTATTTACATAACGTTGGTTTATAAGATGATGTCAGTAGTGGACCGATGTGTGAATAGGTCGAAAGCAGCACAAGGCTCCAAGATCCGGATGGCAAGCTCCTGGATGTTGGGTGCCATAGTTCAGAGTTCTGAGTTTGAGCCTTTTTCAATGCCTGTGCTTTGTTGAATCAAAATGGCGGCTTGACACAAAGCTGACTCAAGCGTTGCTACTGATGCTATGCAGACCAAAACTGGTTTTCAGTTTGTACATTTTTCTAGATTTTTCAATCCAAGTTTGGTTGACTTTGTAGAACGATGGCTTCAAATTTTCAACATACGGTGTGGTGGCGCTGACTGGGAGGGGGCGCTTCGCTCCTGCCCCCTCCCCAAGTAAGATTTTCATACGTGAAAGTACGTTAATGGTTTTGGTCCCTGAGTTGCTTCGATGTCACTGCCATTCTCAAATGGCATAAGTTCTGGATGTTGGGTGCCATAGTTAAGAGTTCTGAGCAGCGCTTGTAACACTGTCTGAAGCTTATTTCCACCTACTGCAGCTTCACTATTCTCAAAGTAAGTGAGTGTCGTTTGTGGACCTGACTGCATTAGAAAACAATGTGATATGTTACCTTCCTAAACAGCTTGACGGAGGCCCCTGAGGGGCGGTGTGATGGCCATGGACTCGGAGAAGACGCTTGGCTCCGACACCCTCCCCAAGTCTTATAGCACTGGTGTAGCCTGAGATCGCCCCCGACATAGGCGGCCGGCTCCCGGGGTCCGGCGGAACTTTTTGCCTTTTGATGACTCTTCAATTCTGAACCTTGTCCCATCCAGCTGAGTTGCGCCCACTCTTGCGGCTACAGCGTCTTGCCCACCATCCAGCTGAATTGCGCCCACTCTTGCGGTGCAGCGATAGGCGGCTGCCACAGGACTCTCAAAATGGCGGCCGGCTCTTCGGTTTTGGGCCTGGTCCACTAAAATGGCCCTGGGACACCTTTGAACTCGGACGCTTCCCTCATAGGGCTTGGGTCCCATTCTCGAAAAGCGTCCCCTCAGCCGTGAAGATTCTACAAAAGTCTTGGGGGCCTCCGACTCCCGCAGGCTTCTGGTGGGGAGCGGCTGCCATGATTGCTCGTGGAATGGCCACGACGGAGCTACGAGATGGTAGTGGTCTCATGCTGACGCCAGCTTTAGTCTGAAACATCCAGAAACACTGTAGACTACCAATTCGATCAGTTCCGGTAGCGCCCCAACATGACCCGGAAGAGAAGAACTTGCCCTCCCCTCTTTGACTGATGGTTCTTGTTGCCTGTCCCCTCTGTTGTCATTTAACAGAACTTTTTGGACTGCTGAAAGGGGTTGTGTTCCGAACGCTGGTTGGTGGAGACATTTTGACTATATTCTTGACCTACGTTGTCGCGTAATGCGTTATATGACACGCCGCGTTACAGCACCCGGAAGTGATCCGAGGCGCGGCGCGCAGCGCGTAACGTAAGCATAACAGGTCATGTGACTTGTTAATAAAACTTTTCATTGGTTCATTTTACTTTTGTTAATTTAATGATGAAAAGCTTGGTCATATGACCTAAAAATGACGCTTTTTATTGTTTTCGAACAATATTTTTTTTTCAAACATATGTTATAATATTCCAGGCTAATGTACTTTCCCGGAAAATTTACAACTGTCTTGTAAGTAAAATATATTCCTTTTTCGAGAAAAAGGGCGTTTCTTCCTTCCATGACGGAGCCGTTGAGTAAAAGAGATTCGGCCTGCTGTCTTAGTCGCCGATACGCCTGATTATCAGATTCTTATCGATCACTTTATATTGCAGACATGAAAAACACAACTGCCCTTAAGCATTTATCTTTACTGCGTTCCTACATATTATACCTTTTATCCGTCATGTAATTGGACTGCTTTATTTCACTTGCCTTTACTGATTCGAAAACAGTGACTAAAAGTAAAAACTTTACCAATGTAAATACTACTACCGTGTTTTGTTTTAAAAACCTTTATTGTGAAAATGTCAGTATACAAATACGGGCCTATAACCACGTGGGCCGGCCACTGAGCAAACTGAAATCGTATATGATGAGGAGACATTTACACTGTAGAAGAACGTAACGAGCGGGCCATTAGGTTGCAAGAACAAAGGTGTCTAACAGTTGCGGAATCGGTGGACGTACATTTTGTAATTAAAATACGACAGGGCCACTTACAATAACATTTTCTAGATATACATTTGCGGGCAAGGAGTTACGAGTCCCATTTATACCGGCGCCATTTTGGGCGAGGCCGGGCAGGTCCAAGATATAGTCAAAATGTCTCCACCAACCATCGGCCAGACCAGAACCCCTTTCGGCCCTTTATGCTACAAGATGGTGTCTTCCATTCAGAAAATATTGTTGGCAGCATTTTGAAAGGAAACAGAAACAGCCGTTCTCCTAGTGAGTTTCACATTGTTACATTTAGGAAGAATGTTGAAGAGTAGTATGTGGAAAATCTGAAGCCATTTTTCTACAAACTCTCAATCAGACTTGGATGGAAAAAAAAAACCTGAAGAATGTACAAACTGAAAACCAATTTTTGTCTGTATAGCATCAACAGTAACGCTTGAGTCAGTTTTGTGTCAAGCCGCCATTTTCATTCAATCAATAGCGTCCCCCTGCACACATTCAGGGACCTGGTCGTGTCTTCAGATGAAACGGATTGTAGGAAAAGAAGCAGAAAGGAAAAGGAAAAAAGTTCCGCCGGACCTCGGGAGCCGGCCGCCTATGTCATGTGCCACCTTTGGCCACACCAGGGCAATAGTGAAGCTGCAGCAGGTGCAAATAAGCTTCAGACAGTCTTACAAGCACTGCTCAGAACTCTCAACTGAGGCACTCAACATCCAGGACTTGCCATTCGGATCTTGGCGCCTTGTGCTGGTTCCGACCTATTCACACATCGGTCCACTACTGACATCACCTCATAAGCCAACGGGGCACCCCACGCCGACTTTCGGCGCAGCATTGTAGGATGGCCACACCAGTGCGGCAACTTGCTGGACACAACATCGGGGCCATCCAGATCTCGGCGCGTTCGACTCACTGTACCGCAAGAGTGACCGCAACTCAGCTGGACACGCCATCTTTCGGCGCAGCATTGTAGGATGGCCACACCAGTGCGGCAATTTGCTGGACACCACCTCGGTGCCATCCGGATCTCGGCGCGTTCGAGTCACTGTACCGCAACAGTGACCGCAACTCAGCTGGACACGCCGTCTTTCGGCGCAGCATTGTAGGATGGCCACACCAGTGCGGCAATTTGCTGGACACCACCTCGGTGCCATCCGGATCTCGGCGCGTTCGAGTCACTGTACCGCAACAGTGACCGCAACTCAGCTGGACACGCCGTCTTTCGGCGCAGCATTGTAGGATGGCCACACCAGTGCGGCAATTTGCTGGACACCACCTCGGTGCCATCCGAATCTCGGCGCGTTGTGCTGCCTTCGGCCTATTCGCACATCGGTCCGCTACTGACGCCGCCTCACGTGCCAACGGATTTTCTACGCTTTTTGTAGCCCTATGCCGCATAACAGGTCATGTGACTTGTTTATAAAACTTTTCATTGATTCATTTTACTTTTGGTTTCCTAAAGATGGAAGGCTTGGTCATATGACCTAAAAATAACACTTTTCATTGGTTTAGAACATTTTTTTTTCCCAAACGATGAAAGCCCCACCTTGTTTCTGGATCATTCAGACTGAAGCTGGCGTCAGCATGAGAGCACCACCATCTCGTGGCTCCGTCGTGGTCATTCCGCGAGCAATCATGGCAGCCGCTCCCCACCGGAAGCCTGCGGGAGTCGGGGGCCCCCAAGACTTTTGTAGAATCTTCACGGCTGAGGGGACGCTTTTCGAGAATGGAGCCCAAGCCCTAGCAGGCAAGCGTCCGAGTTCCAAGGTGTCCCAGGGCCATTTCAGTGGACCAGGCCCAAAACCGAGGAGCCGTCCGCCATTTTAAGAGCCATGTGGCAGCCGCCTATCGCTGCACTGCAAGAGTGGGAGCAACTCAACAACATGGTGAGCGAGACGCTGTAGCCGCAAGAGCGGGCGCAACTCAGCTAGATGGCCGCCACCCGGGGAGGCCCGTTCACGCCGCCTCCCCCACGCCCCCCCCCCCCCCCCCCCCCCCCGGGGCGCCGCACGCCAATTTTCGGAGCAGCATTGTAGGATACCAAAACCAGTGCGGCAGTTTACTGGACATCACCTGGGTGCCTGTCGTACATGTTGTGTCAGCCATGGGACACTGGACACAGTCCCATCAACATCTCAACGCGTTCTGCTGCCTTGGGACTATTCGCACAACAGACCGCTACTGACGAGGTCTCCCCCCGCACCACCCGGGACGCCCCACGCTGTTTTTCTGTGCTGCATTGTAGGATCCCAAAACCAGTGCGGCACCCAGGCGACATCACCTGGGTGCCGTCCAGAACTCTGCACGTTGTGCTGCCTTGGGACTATTCGCACAAAAGACAGCTTCTAACCATTGTTGCTTTTTGAGTTGAAAAATGTTTAAATGTTTTTAGTTTTTGTTCCGTTCATTATAGTTAAAAGTTAATAAAGTTTTATAATCTTACTTTGTTGGAGTGTTATCTATTTTTTTAAAAACGGGTGAATAGGGCCTTGAATCGGGTTATTGTCATGTGTGGGCTTTGGAAGTGTGCTGCTGCAGGATCGGACATTTCAAACTCAAATGCACGTTCTTTTTCTTACCTTTCCGAAGCATGGAGCGCAATAGCAGGCAGAGAAAGGGTGATGCACGTGTTGAACACTACCTGACCTGGCAAGTTGCTGGCAGTGCCCCCCCGCCCGCTCCTGAAAGAGGGCGCACACACACACCGCCGCCCCGAGTACTTCACAAATCTTTAAAAGACCATGCGCTTGTTCATGAGGCTTAAATGGTTTATCACCTCTTCTAGAACCCCTGCATCGACCCTCTGACGTTTCCTGGAAAAATTACCATGTAACACAATACCAAGCCCTGTCAGCTGAAACCCCCAAGCAATCGTGGGGCATATTATCAAGGGGGTTTATCTCCGCTTTTTTGGCTTTAAAAGCCATGAAAGCGGAGATAAAATTATCTCCCTATTACCAAGCTGTCGCTAACACCAGTTAGTGACAGCTAAAAGGAGATAGCGACCATCTTGGGCCCCGCTTTGCATGTCAGTGATACTTATCACTAATGACATGCAAAGTGGCGTGCCAAGATGTTAGCGACTGGAAACAGTCCCTAACATCGCTATCTCCTATTACCAACTTTTGGAGATATTCGCGCTAAGCGCGAATATCTCCAAAATCTAACACCTGCCCTGAGCAGTTCTTAGCCATGTTATCCAATGGGAGGTGGATAACATGGCTAAGAGCATTTGCTCGATAATACATGAATATCGCTGACTTTTCTGCGATAATAGCAAGGTTTATCTGCGATAAAAATCGCCGATGTGCGGCGATAATTTTTGTCTCTAAACAAGTTAGAGACAAAAATTATCGCTAGTTGTTCGTAATATGCCCCCGGGTTTTTGCTTGCAGAAATCGGGAGGCGGGAGACTAGCACTGAAATCAGTAGTCACACGCCTGAATCGGGAGGGTTGGCATGTCTAAATTCTCTACAGCTGGGGCCATAAACTACATCCGCAGGGGTAGGTGATAGCCTGGGACCAGCCTGGCATCTAAAATGGCTGCCGTGCACGACAAAATTGTGGCATTGGAAAAAAGGCAAGATGGCGCAGCCGCTGGAAGAGATGTATCAACATATATCAGCCTCCTCAGCCACCCTCAGGAAACATAGGGGATTAGGATACGTCTCCCGCACCCCCTTATACCTAGTAATTTAATTAACGAAGCACAAAATGGCGAATTCCCGTTTCGCTACCAGTTTGCGGCCCGTGAAGCGCTTCTACCGTGAAAAATCATTTTTTTTTTTTTTCCCCACGGGACCCTTTAATAACCCCAACAACATTCCTAGGGGGTCAAGAGGGTGATACCTTGCCCCCTTTCATTAAATTCCCCCTTCGTTTTTCACCTCTTCTTCTCTCTCGATCCTACCGAGAGACAAGATGGCGGCCGCTCCGGACTGTCACGCAGCAAAAAAAAAAAAAGCTCACGCACAGCCGCTGGAAGAGATGTATCAACATATATCAGCCTCCTCAGCCACCCTCAGGAAACATAGGGGATTAGGATACGTCTCCCGCACCCCCTTATACCTAGTAATTTAATTAACGAAGCACAAAATGGCGAATTCCCGTTTCGCTACCAGTTTGCGGCCCAGTTCGCGGCCCGTGAAGCGCTTCTACCGTGAAAAATCATTTTTTTTTTCTTTTCCCCACGGGACCCTTTAATAACCCCAACAACATTCCTAGGGGGTCAAGAGGGGGATACCTTGCCCCCTTTCATTAAATTCCCCCTTCGTTTATCACCTCTTCTTCTCTCTCGATCCTTCCGAGAGACAAGATGGCGGCCGCTCCGGACTGTTTAGAATGTTGACAGACACCGGAGAGCCAATCAGCTTTCTGCGCGCAAAGTTCCGAAACGCGAAAAGTAAGCGGACCGGATCGCTGCCCGGAGCGCTGTTACAGATATATATCTTGATTTAAACGTTAATTTCTCAAAATCCACTGAAGCACATATATTGAGACCTAGCAAAGGCACATCGGGCTAACAGTCCCTACAATTTTGCCAAGTTTCGTGCAAATCCATTCAGCCGTTCGAGCTAAAAGGGAGTCCAACCGCCCTATGGAACAAGCATTAGAAATGCAATAGGTCTCGCAGCATTAGAGTTAGTGCTTTTAGAATTGTTAATGGTTTTTTTTGTAAATCTTTAGCATGAGGTTGAGGGTGAGTGAGGGTGAGGGGTTGAGGGTGAGTGAGGGTGAGGGTGAGGCTGAGGGGTTGAGGGTGAGTGAGGGTGAGGGGTTGAGGGTGAGTGAGGGTGAGGGGTTGAGGGTGAGTGAGGGTGAGGGGTTGAGGGTGAGTGAGGGGTTGAGGGTGAGTGAGGGTGAGTGAGGGGTTGAGGGTGAGTGAGGGTGAGTGAGGGTGAGTGAGGGTGAGGGGGTGAGGTGTTGAGGGTGAGTGAGGGTGAGTGAGGGTGAGTGAGGTGTTGAGGGTGAGTGAGGGTGAGGGTGAGTGAGGGGTTTTGGGTGAGTGAGGGTGAGGGGGAGTAGTTGAGGCTGAGTGAGAGTGAGGGTGAGTGAGGGGTTGAGGGTGAGTGAGTGAGGGTGAGGGGTTGAGGGTGAGTGAGGGTGAGGGTGAGTGAGGGTGAGGGGTTGAGGGTGAGTGAGGATGAGTGAGAGTGAGGGTGAGTGAGGGGTTGAGGGTGAGGGGTTGAGGGTGAGTGAGGGGTTGAGGGTGAGTGAGGGTGGGTGAGGGTGAGGGGTTGAGGGGGAGGGGTCGAGGGGGAGGGGTTGAGGGTGAGTGAGGGTGAGTGAGTGAGAGTGAGGGGTTGAGGGTGAGTGAGTGAGGGTGAGGGGTTGAGGGTGGGTGAGTGAGGGTGAGGGTTTGAGGGTGAGGGGTTGAGGGTGAGTGAGTGAGGGTGAGGGGTTGAGGGTGAGGGGTTGGCGATTCTAAGGTGGCCCCTTACTGCAAAACTGGTTGCGGAAATCCTGGTGCATGAGCTGGACTGCTGCTGGGGCGCATTGGTGCTGTTACAAGGGTGTAAGTGCAGCAAAATCACCCGATTGAGCGCTGGGCGCTGCGCATCTAAAATGACGGCAGCGCACTGAGGGGGAGACTTCCACCGGCTGCGGCAACGGGAGATGTGCACTCTGTTTGTGAGCGGCTGGGAGGCGATTCGGCGTGCAGACTCACAGCGGAAAACTGCGGAGGCGGCAGTCCTGGGGGAGGAGTCTGGAGGGCGAGATCGCCTTAACCTTCCTGTGGTGCACTACGCTCCCAAGATGGCAGTTATGGGATGCGGGCGGAGGCCTGATGCCGGCGAAGGTGAGAGGCAGACCGAGGCGGTGAGGCGAGGAGGTGCTGAATGCTGGAGTGGCCGCTGGGACACGCACCTTGCGCCCTGACCTACAGCATTGAGAGGTGAGGTGGCAGCGCTGTACCGATCCTGCTACGCAGCAACAATGGTGTGGAGGCACCGAGGACGGAGGCTGACTGGTGGCTGTGAGCACTGTGTGAGGGTGAGGGTGAGTGTGAGTGAGGGTGAGTGAGGGTGAGGGTGAGTGAGGGTGAGTGAGGGTGAGTGAGGGTGAGGGGTTGAGGGTGAGGTGTTGAGGGTGAGTGAGGGTGAGTGAGGTGTTGAGGGTGAGTGGGGGTGAGGGTGAGTGAGGGGTTTTGGGTGAGTGAGGGTGAGGGGGAGTAGTTGAGGCTGAGTGAGAGTGAGGGTGAGTGAGGGGTTGAGGGTGAGGGGTTGAGGGTGAGTGAGTGAGGGTGAGGGGTTGAGGGTGAGTGAGGGTGAGGGTGAGTGAGGGTGAGGGGTTGACGGTGAGTGAGAGTGAGGGTGAGTGAGGGGTTGAGGGTGAGTGAGGGGTTGAGGGTGAGTGAGGCGTTGAGGGTGAGTGAGGGGTTGAGGGTGAGTGAGGGTGAGTGAGGGTGAGGGTGAGGGGTTGAGGGGGAGGGGGAGGGGTTGAGGGTGAGTGAGGGTGAGTGAGTGAGAGTGAGGAAGGAAAACGAGAAACCTGTGCGTGTTTGTGGGGCGAGGAGTTACACCAAAAAGCGAGGCACTTTTTAGCCAGAGGTTCACCACAGGCTGCTGCCAGGATGCTGCGCGTGCTTCTGCTGAGAGGATTGCTGCTGGGGCTCTGCTGGATTGCGACGAGGGCTTCCCCCGCCCCGGGGACTGAGGGGCAGGGCTCGGTCACCGACTGCCCGTCCTGCGCCCTGGGCAGGCTGGAGAAGGCGGCTCCCTCCTCACAGGCGGACATGGTGGAGGCTGTCAAGAAGCACATCCTGAGCATGCTGCACATGCGGAGCCGGCCCAACATCACCCAGCCCGTGCCCAAGGCGGCCCTGCTCAACGCCATCAAGAAGCTGCACGTGGGCAAGGTGGGCCAGGACGGCTATGTGGAGATAGAGGACGACGTCGGGCGCCGGGCGGAGAGGAGCGAGCTGCTGGAGCAGACCTCGGAGATCATCACCTTCGCAGAGGCAGGTGGGTGGCCGCAGCCCCCTGGTCCCGGCCGGGCGCGAGCGCATGCACTGTGCCACATTCAGGAGCAGACTTGGGACCAGGCGTGAAGGGGGAGGCTGACCGGACAGGCGTGGACGGGGAAGGGTGACAGTGCCGGCGTGCAGAGAAAGGGTGACAGTGTCGGCGAGGACGCAGTGGCTGACAGGGACTGAGGTACGAACACTCTTGACCCTTTTTACCCTAAAGACGGGCAGGTGATGTGCACACATACGCTTTGCAATGCGGATAGCAGAATTGATGAAGTAGAGCGCCACCCCCATAGGCATCTTACATTTTAGAGTTATGTAGTTGTGCAAATACATAGGTCACGCTAGGCAGCAGCTGTACTGGCATCTCTCGTGTATGCGCGCCCTGAGGCAGCCGATTCCGTCAGGCGGCGCTGAAAAGCGGGTGGCAGCAGGTAGTTTAATGCGGCAAGGGTGAATTGTTAAAATCCTAACGCTTCAGACTAGGTGCCCATCAGCAGCACCCTTCATATGGTGAGACAGCGTCACACATTTGCATCTTGAGGCACTGCACAGACAACAAGCGCTGGCAAAGTTCCTTGCTGAAAACGTGCAGGCGAGGTGCGACACGGCAGGACGGAAGGAAGAGAGGGGAGGGGGAGGAGAAATGCGACACGGCGGGAGGGGGCGGAGGGGTAAACAAAGACGGACGAGGGGAGGGGGAGGAGAAATGCGACACGGCGGGAGGGGCGGGCAGGGGGCGGAGCGGGGAGAGAATGAATGTTGAAGGCGAGCAAGACTGAGAGGCGGATCTGTAAGTTAAAACAAGCTTCTCAGCAGTGGCCGCAGGCTGCCAGTGGGAGGGAACGAGCGAACATATGGCGAGCGGCGGGAAGGGGAAGGGGCGGAACAGGGGAGGGGGCGGAACGGGGGAGGGGGCGGAGAGGGGACATGCACGCGCCCGTGACTTTTAAGGTCAATGCGCATGCGCATAAGCTTAATGCGCATGCGCATTGACCTTAAAAGTCACGGGCACTGCAAGGAATCGCCACGATTCCTTGCAGTGCAGATAAAGTGTGGATAACTCGCTATAGTCTCGCCTTGCTCGATGCGCATGCGCATCGACAGGCGAGACCTAAAAATGAATGGGAAAAACGCGTTTTGGGACCCCCCTTTTTTCTCGGCCCCCCCTTGACGAAACCCCACCAAATTTTCAGGGGCTGCTCGGAAACAAAATGTGCCATTTTCCTGAAAATATCAGCCGATTCCGTCCACAAACGCCAAAGTTATTAGACATAGAATTTTCAAAAATCCCATAGGGAATTAATCCTAACTATATATACCTACTGGCGATAGCCAGTAGGTAATATATATATATACATATACATATACACATATATATACATTCTTACAACTTCTACAGTTTTAAAAGAAGAGCAATTTTGAAAAATCACAGCAACGCAAGGATTTTCAAAATTGTTCAAAAGGTTAGAAAACCTGACACGTTTCACAGTTCAAAAGCAGTTTCTGCTTTCTATGCTGGTTAGCCAAATGAAGGCACATCAATGAAAGGCAGAATGTACCCATGCAAGTCTTAACTGCTATGTGGTCTCCAACAATCGGAGAAATATTGTGGGGCCAATGCACCTGTCCTCAGAAACTGTGCTGCAAACTGAACCGCATAGACCACCATCACCACACAACTGGCAGGTATCCAGTATTTGACTTTACAAGTTGCAAAGTTGTGATTCTATGTCAGGACCGGAGGCGAGGATTATGCTATTCTTTCTTCACTTTATTGAATAGCAGCCATTTGTAGACAAGTAAAAACAAGTAGTCACTTGGCATCATACCTAATCATGTCTTCCTATACACTTGTTTTCATGTAAATCAGTTCTGAATAAGCAGCTCTATTAAAGGGGTAGGCTATGTAACTCGCTTGATGGAAAGTCTAGTTAATGTTTTTAAACTTCTTATGTTAATTAATTTGGAAAGAGCAAGCTAACGCAGCGGTTCTTAGCGCACAACAACCAAAAAGGGATAAGGTCTATTTTACAAACATACAGGATTTGAAGGTTTTTCACATCTTGATTAGTGAGGGGTGGGAACGAATAGAAGTGGGGAGAGGATTCCATAGTACAGGGCAAGGAAATGCGCTGTCTCCAAGGGGAGCTTTTCCGGTGCGAGGAACCAACGGCAGAAACGGATTTGCCGAGCCTAGGACTTTGATAGGTTGATAACGCTGGAATTTGGGTATCGTAACTTAAGACCTGTGGAAGGGAAATACTTTACTAACAACAAAGAACTTGGTGAACATCTACGGATCGCCGAACATCTTTTTAACTTTGACAAAGAGTAAAGCTTTCCATTAGTATTCGAAAGGCATTAAAAAGGTTAAACGCAAGATTAACGGTACACAGGTTGTTGAAAATAGTATATCGATGTGTATAAAGGCACATGCTAGTAATCTGGGCCCGGTCGTGAAACTGGGAGGTCAGAACAAAACAATGCCAAAGGGTGTAAGTGTGCACCAAAGCAAGTACATGCGATAAAAAACCGCAGAGCCAGGCGTATCTCCCAAGTAAGAAAGCGTGCAGAATTCAGTGCAAGTTATCAGCATTTATTTACTTCTACCGGTGCGTGGAAGCGTCTAAAGGCGCTGTTGACACGAGTGCCCCAACCTCAAGTGTGGCGTTTCAAAAGCTTTTATAAAGTAAACAGTGAGAAGGGGACTATTGTTAGACAGAAAAGTGCGATGGGCGGCATTTTGTAATAGATAATAAAGTGTAGAAAGAAGTTCTACATTTAAAGCAAGTGAGCGTAAGGTGAGCGAAGAAAGGACCGCAAGTGGTGCTTCCTGTGACAATAAACAGGAAGAAATGCACTTTTTTTTTACACAAATTAACCACTGAATTACTGTCACCAGCAGTCTAAAAGCGAAATCGCTCTAACGATTGAAAAGGCACAAACCCCAAATGAAGCGCTGCGGCTCGGTAAAGGGAAAGCAGTATGAAGGTCCAACAACGGGGACAGAGGAGTTCGAAGAAGACGGGGGCACGAGGGGTGAATAGGGAGTGGGTAGTAGAATGGGGAAACGGCGAGGGACGGTACAGAGACGGAGATGTAGCATTGCAGCTAGCAAGTTGAGTGTTTGGAAGCGGTTTCCCTTGTGAGATGGCAAAACAATGGAATAAATATTGTCGGAAAAATGGGTGGGTGAAAGTGGGGGGGGGTGGGGTCAGACGGGACTCTCAGGCGGGAAGATGGCCCCTCTGGCCAACAGAGCGAAGTTCCTGATGCAGAGAGTCTTTTTATGGAAAGAGAAAGTGATCAGTGACCGCATTTTAAAAGCTTGTATAAAGAAAAGACGGTCACTGACAGAGAGAAGCTAGTTCCTGCGAGAGAAAGGGTGCTTCCAGAGAAACTACGAGCTTCCAGTGGGAGATGCCGAAAGGCAGCGGGGACTTGATGAAAGAAACAAGCTCTTGGCATTGCTGTGGGGGGCGGGGCGGGAGCGCATTGCTTTGAAGGCTGATGGCGGGGGCGGGGGAGCAGCTTGGGAGGAATTCCATTGATGTCTGGTGCGAGGCTGATGGGTTTGACGTGCATGCGCGTCTCACGACTGGATCACATGAGCTGCACGTAATACGCTCTTGGTCAAGAGTTTGTTTTGCCTACTATATACTCGCCTATTAATCCCTGCGGGTTATAATAGCGAGACCTAAACAACTACTATTTCCATGAACCATAGGGAATAAACAGAAACAATAGAGAATGTCCATGGCCAGAGTGTCACGTCATCTGCACCAATCACAGGTCCCCAGGGTGTGGATAGTCCTGTCTGACTAGTCCCACTCTTTCTTCGCTGCTTGCAGCCAAGATGAGTCCAATTTATTTCTGCTCTACTAGGTGACTTGGTTTCGTACTGTTAATTTCCATATTGGTGTAATTACCGGCGTTTTTCATATTGCACAAGTGTTCTGTGCTGCTTTGATTTATTGTGCTGAATTTATTGTGTGCCTCGGTGCCGTTTCCCTCAAAGCTTGGGGTTTTGAGGCACGCGCGTCTCTCAGGTTGTGGACGCATGCCAGCCGGTTTTGCAAAGTGCGTTTTTATTGTCAATTTCATTTAGTTTCATCTTGCAAGTCCACCACTTCTCGGTGTTTCGCTTTCACCTGTGGGAGCGTTGGAGCTCCCTAATGGTTATGTTTGGTGCCTGTTGCGGTGACCTTGGTTAGCCGCCAGAGAGCGTGTGTGTGTGCGCGTTGCCTCGCGGTGGGCTGCCCGGCTCATCGCAGTCAGAAGCGTGCAGAGGAGCCTTGAGCAGCATCGCCGCGAGTGCCTGGTCTTGTCTGCCTTCTACATCCCTGACCTGGGTCTGTGGTTACTGCCGTTAGGCAGTTTGTTTGTTTAAGCCCCCGCTGAACGCCTGAGTCTTTTCTAGTCTGTATTCTGCCATTAGGCAGCGTTAGGCAGTTTCTGCCTGGGGGTCAGTTTCATACCATTAGGGTAATTCCTACGCTCAGAGGTTTCTTAGGCCCTTGAGTCTTGTATTCATGCCATTAAATGTATTCCTACGCTCAGAGGCTGCTTAGACTTTTGAGCCTGTATTGCAGACAGTTTCTGCGGGGACCCTTGTTGGCAGGCCGCCCTACAGATTCTTTGGCACTTGGCTTTTGGGTCCAAGGCTTCAGGCCCTTCCTAATTGCGAGCACTGCCCGTCCTGAATTCAGGCTGACACCCAGCCCCTATATTTGAGGCCCTCCACCTCTTTTGTGCTTCCTGCTGGTACTCTCCTACCTACGTTCTTAGTCTTACTTACCTGGTTTCATACTACCCTCCCATACACTTATATAGCGTGCCTCCCTGACTACAATGGAGAATTACCACAATGACGTCTATCAGGACGATCAGTGGGAGGAGGAACCTCTCTCAGCCCTTCAGTGGTACGAGGATTTTTATGACGCCGTGGATGCGTCCATATACCAGGTGGAGGAATAAGCTATGACACCCCTGGAGGAGAGGTTGTCCCGTAAAATAGATCTTGCCTGTGACAGGCTCTCCAGGGCTGCCCAGGCTCTCCCTGCTGTCCCTTCCACTAGCAGTATGCAGGCAGACCCCCAACCCCCTCTGGCCAAACGAGCTAAGGAGACTGGGGTGGACTCCGATGTCTTTGACCTCCATAAGCGGGCTTTTTTGGCCAGCACTGCTCCTCTGGCTCCCGCTGGGGATGCGGCCCAGGGTGATGAGGGGACGATCTGGAACCCTCACGCCCTTGGCGTCCGGCCTCTCGCCCCGCCCGTGGATGGGCAGAGTGCCCTGGCCTCCGATGGACAAAATCTCTGTGCGGCTATGTTGAATTTGGACGATATACTACACCCACGGTCCTCCGACTGGGCCCCCTCGGACAAGGTCACGCAACACGTGGCCAGTCGAATCAGTCGCCCCCTTGAGCCTGGAACCTGTAATTGTTTACGGGTAGAATGCCCTCAGCCCTCCCTTGATGGCAAGGTTGCCGCCACCCCGGACATTGACCCCAGAATGGCTACCTTCCTTCAGAAATTTGTAAAATACCCCCAAAAAAAGGATAGATCGGTCTTGGAGCGCCTGCCAAGACAAGCTATTAGACATCTTGGGCCCCATCACCAAAATTTGGGATATGACCGAGGAGGCCAAGGTCTCTGGTTCCTAATTTCCCCTGAAAATCTGTCATCTTGGGCCCAGCGAGTGGTGGTGTTTCTTAGAAACGCCAACTGCGCGATCTCCACTGAGTGGCACAGGTCCCTGCTCATCAAGATTGACCCCAAGCTGGGGTACCTGGCCGACTTAGAGTCAGGCCCGATTGCTCAAGGCGGCCTGTTTGGTGAGCCTTTTATTAAAGAGTTAGGGAGGTTTGTCAGCACCTTTACATCCCTTGACAAGTCCCAAGTATCTATTAGGAATGTTTTTCACCCTCGGGTTTTCAGAGGGGCCGGACAAGGACGGGGCCGCTCTTCCGGCTGCCCTAACCACCAGCGAGGTCAAGGCTCCTCCGGGCAATACCAAGACCAGGCCCACTTAGGCAATTTTTACCCAACGCGTGGACGACGTGGCAAGAACAGAGGCGGTAGAAGCGGTGGCGCCTCCAGCTCTTCCGGTGAGTGCTCCCCCTCCTTCCCTTCCTCCAGTGACTGCTCTCCCTTCTTCCCTTCTAAAGGTGGGGGCGATCTGGCATGTTTTTTCCTGGCTTGGACTTCCATCACGAGAGACGCCAGGGTGTTGCAAACAGTGTGAGGTTTTCACATAAAGTTCCAAGGGGATCCTACTCGGGCCGTGCCGCCTCGCTTGCTACGTTTTTCGGCGACAGAGGCCGTGTTAGTAGACCAAGAGGTTGAGTCTCTGTTGTACAAGTCGCGTCCACATCGGGGACCTCTTTCTGGCGGACAAGCCGGATGGCGGCCAAAGACCGGCCATCAACTTACGCAAGTTCAATGTGTGGCTGGTCTACCGTCACTTCAAGATGGAGGGCATCCATCTACTCCGCGATATTCTGCGCCCCAACGACTGGATGGCATGCCTCGACCTCAAAGATGCCTACCTCGCAATCCCGATCTTCCAGCCCCATTGGCGATTCCTTCAGTTCTGCTGGCGAGACAGGGTGTACGAGTTTGCCACTCTCCTGTTCGGTCTGTCCTCCCCCCCTTGTTGTTTTACCAAAGGTTCTCCGAGCAGCCATCAAACGTCTTTGGGCCTCAGGTATAAGACTCATAGTCTATCTGGATGATATCCTACTGATGGCGCAAGATCCCGTTACCCTCTATCTTCATCTCCAGATGGCAGTCAACCTCCTTCAGGGCCTCGGGCTTGTGATCAGCGAGGCCAAATCCACTCTCGTTCCCTCTCAAAGGGTTGTTTTTCTCGGGTTTTCCATCGATTCCGTGGAATCCACCCTCATCCTTCTCTCCCAGAAAACTGACGAAGATCCGTCACGAGATTCGGAGGGCTCTCGCTCAGCCTCATATCTCGCTCAGACAACTTGCTGGCATTGTGGGCCTTCTGTCGGCGTCCATCCATGCGATATTACCAGGTCCGCTCCATTACAGAGTCCTTCAACGCCTCAAGGCTTCACACTTACGCAAGGGTCTCTCTTATTCCCACAAGGGTGGTCTTCAGCCGACGCCAAGGAGGAGCTCCGGTGGTGGCTGTCCAACATGAAAGCCTGGAATGGTCGGGCCATTTTTGGTTCTGTGACAGATATCGTTATCTATTTTAACAGGACAAGGGAAAACCCAAAAGGAATAGCACTAGGGTCCTTGGGCAGTAATCTATTATACAGGACAGAGGACCCTAGTTATTTAGGATCATGTAAATGATAGACATATACTGGATAGTATATAACCTCTGTCCAGCCGGACAGGAATTTATTAGTTAAATATTTTGTAACAGTTCAAGTATTTCAACACTTATACAAAAGTGGGCACAGCCTGTGACCCACAGGAGACAAGACAAAACAAGTGACAGAAATTTTTGTAAAAGCGCACAAGGCGGTCTGTACTATTATTCAGTTTGACAGACTAGGATTCATTTTAAGCAAACCATTGTTAAAGGCATTTTGTGATTTCATACAACATATGGTGCTTCTAAGGTCAAAGACGTTTCGATGCAATTCAGAGATACATGCATCATCTTCAGGACAAAACCTTTAAGTCATGTTTGTCTTGAGAATATTTCCATTATTACATAGCCTCTATGGCAATTTACATAATATCGAGGGAAAAAGAGTGAAATTGGGGAGAAAAAACATAAACAGAGAGATTTCATTAGACACTCCTAGGCATGACTGCATTTCATATTTTAGTTTCGACAAACTGTAACACGATAAAATACTCTTTTGTGCTACTGTGAAAATTGCAAGGGACTTAGTGATGATTAATGGTATGAGTGAGCTGTTCTTCGTGTTTTCTAATACATGCTTGCCACCTGGAAAGATTGCCTGAGTGTTTCCAGTGTTTGACGCAAGAATAGTTGTACTAATTTTTAAAAAAAGAAGAACTTTCAACGGCGCAGTGCGAAGAGACCGTAATTATTTGTGATACAAAAGAGTGAGAGGAGGAAGATTTGCCGGCGTGGTGATCACTGAACGGGGCAGTGAACTATGTGCAGAGGGCTGGTGGGAATGGTGGAGGGGTGGTGGAATTAAAAGCAATAGGTTATTTCACAATGTAGAGGCTGCAATACCTGGTGGAGCTGAGCCGAATTGCGGTGATAAGGTCAATAATCCGTGAGAAAATTACAATGCATCTGTGAGGGCGGGAGAATAGAGGCCGTTAAGTGTACTCGTCACGTATAATTGCTAGCTGTGCTCGTGATGCTACGATGGAAATACTCACTTTTATCTGGCCAAGACGGGAAAATTACAGGAAACTAAGAGAGTGAGGCAAGGGGAGGGATAATCAGAAGAGGAAGAACTTAAGGTAAAAAGGTTGGCCTAAGACCAAGCTAGGACTTACTGAGTAATGTTGGTTCCTAGGTCGGGAGCGCGGCGGTACGGGGCTTCCTAATGAGATTCTAGGGAAACAAATGATATAAATAAAGCACCAGGAATTGGGTTGTAGGCGCGGAGGTGCGGTGGGAAGAGAGTCCGGTACCCTGGGGTACTTACTTGGTGAAGTCTTGCTCGATGGCAGGACGGATGGGGTTCTGGCGGTAATCGCTGCCGGAAGGTGGGAGGGACAGGGTATAAGAGTGCTAAAAATAAAGGAGGGACTTAGTGGAAGATGTCCGTATGGGAGCGGCCATCTTAGAATGGTTAATTGGACTCGTAGTCCGTGACAGAAAGTGCTGTGTGAAAATAGGGGACATATGCTAATACACACATAATTAATTTTTAAAAAAACATTATGCTATCAGGCAGTTGTTCAATTATTTGGATTGAGTTCATCTAAGGGGACCTCAGAGAAAGGTCCTACTGTGAAGAATGTTTTATAGCAAAGAAGTCCAATCCTCAATCCTGTTCAGCCCTTTTCGTATACTGTCTGTTCTCAGGATCCAGTGCAACTCTTCTTTGTTCAGGATTTGGGAAATATCTGCTCCTCGTGGGAGGGCTTTGATCTGTGTGATGACAGTCGAAGTAAAGCCATTTTCCGTGTGCCCTTTTTCAATGAAATGTTCTACAAGGGGAGCATTGGCGGTTTGGCAGCAGATTCTGCTTCTGTGTTGTCCTATTCGCAGTTTAATCTTCTGGCTTGTCTGTCCTATATATATCAACATACATGGACATACAATCGCATAAATTACATTGTTAGAATTACAATTTGTGAAGTGGTGTCTATCATAATTAATTGTGCCATAGGAGAAGGTCTTGCCTTCAATGGTTGAATCACAGGAGACACACTGACCGCATTTGGCGTGACCTTTGAGGGCAGGTAAGTTCCACATATCATCAAGCGTAGTTCTCGTGTCAGGTTGAGGGAGTGAGGCACAGACCAAATGATCTTTTATATTTTTCGCTCTTTTAAAAGCAAACATTGGTTATTCCAGATTGAGGACACCGGCATTAAGTACAGGCAATGTTTTAGAACGCTCTTCTTAATAGCATTAGATGCAGGAGAAAACGTTGTCACACAAGTAATTCTATCTTAGTTGCTCTTGATACGAGGTTTTAGTAATGTCTCTCTGGGGCAGTACCATGCTCTCTTTAATGAGCGGCGTACCAATTTACGTGGATAACCTCGTTGTCTCAATTTGAGACTGTGTTTTTGCTTCTGTGAAGTAGTCTTGTTTGAAATAACAGTTCCTACGGATTCGTAGAAACTGCGAATAGGGCAAAGAGTCTTTTAGGGCACGGGGATGGTGACTACTGTAATTTAGTAAGGTGTTTCTTTCTGTAGGCTTTCGGTGAAGACTTGTTATTAAATGCCCCTCGCAATGTTTTATTTCAATGTCTAGGAAAGGCAGAGATTCCTTGCTGGTACTCATGGTGTATTTTAAGCCACCGCTGTTGTTGTTTAGCCAGTGTGAGAATTGGTTTAGTGAGGCCTCTGAATCAGTCCATATCATAAAGATGTCATCAATGTACCTTTTCCACAGGGCAATGCCACTGCGGAAAGGGTTTGATGCATCCAAGATGTTAAGGTTCTCAAGGTGGTCCATATACAGAATGGCCAGGTTGGGGGCAAAAATAGCCCCCATAGATGTTCCACGGACTTGACCATAAAATTGTCCTTCAAAGAGAAAGAAATTTTTGGTTAGCATATCTCAAGCAGTTGGGAGGATAAAAATGGATGGAACATTATGAGGCCGAGGGCGTGTGTCTAGAATGGTTTCAATCACGCGAAGGGACTCAAATTGGGGTATATTAGTGTAAAGTGATTCCACATCCAGCGTGCACATCATGCTGGATGTGGGATCAAATGGATGTTCTTCAATGAGGTTGATCATCGACACAGTGTCCCTGATATAACATGTGGTTGTAGGGACAAACGGCTTAATGAAGTGATCAATATAGTGTCCTAGGGGTTCCAGGATGGAACCGCATCCAGAAACTATAGGTCGTCCCCAGGATGCGGTTCCATCCTGGAACCCCTAGGACACTATATTGATCACTTCATTAAGCCGTTTGTCCCTACAACCACATGTTATATCAGGGACACTATGCCGATGATCAACCTCATTGAAGAACATCCATTTGATCCCACATCCAGCACGATGTGCACGCTGGATGTGGAATCACTTTACACTAATATACCCCAATTTGAGTCCCTTCGCGTGATTGAAACCATTCTAGACACACGCCCTCGGCCTCATAATGTTCCATCAATTTTTATCCTCCAACTGCTTGAGATATGCTTAACCAAAAATTTCTTTCTCTTTGAAAGACAATTTTATGGTCAAGTCCGTGGAGCATCTATGGGGGCTATTTTTGCCCCCAACCTGGCCATTCTGTATATGGACCACTTTGAGTACCTTAACATCTTGGATGCATCAAACCCTTTCCGCAGTGGCATTGCCCTGTGGAAAAGGTACATTGATGACATCTTTATGATATGGACTGATTCAGAGGCCTCACTAAACCAATTCTCCCACTGGCTAAACAACAACAGCGGTGGCTTAAAATACACCATGAGTACCAGCAAGGAATGTCTGCCTTTCCTAGACATTGAAATAAAACATTGCTAGGGGCAGTTAATAACAAGTCTTCACCGAAAGCCTACAGAAAGAAACACCTTACTAAATTACAGTAGTCACCATCCCCGTGCCCTAAAAGACTCTTTGCCCTATTCGCAGTTTCTACGAATCCGTAGGAACTGTTATTTCAAACAAGACTACTTCACAGAAGCAAAAACACTGAGTCTCAAATTGAGACAACGAGGTTATCCACGTAAATTGGTACGCCGCTCATTAAAGAGAGCATGGTACTGCCCAAGAGACATTACTAGAACCTCGTATCAAGAGCAACCAAGATAGAATTACTTGTGTGACAACGTTTTCTCCTGCATCTAATGCTATTAAGAAGAGCGTTCTAAAACATTGGCCTGTACTTAATGCCGGTGTCCTCAATCTGGAACAACCAATGTTTGCTTTTAAAAGAGTGAAAAATATAAAAGATCATTTGGTCTGTGCCTCACTCCCTCAACCTGACACGAGAACTACGCTTAATGATATGTGGAACTTACCTGCCCTCAAAGGTCACGCCAAATGCGGTCAGTGTGTCTCCTGTGATTCAACCATTGAAGGCAAGACCTTCTCGTATGGCACAATTAATTATGATAGACACCACTTCACAAATTGTAATTCTAACAATGTAATTTATGCGATTGTATGTCCATGTATGTTGATATATATAGGACAGACAAGCCAGAAGATTATACTGCGAATAGGACAACACAGAAGCAGAATCCGCTGCAAACCGCCAATCCGCCCCTTGTAGAATATTTCATGGAAAAAGGGCACACGGAAAATGGCTTTACTTCGACTGTCATCACACAGATCAATGCCCCCCCACGAGGAGCAGATATTTCCCAAATCCTGAACAAAGAAGAGTTGCACTGGATCCTGAGAACAGACAGTATACGAAAAGGGCTGAACAGGATTGAGGATTGGACTTCTTTGCTATAAAACATTCTTCACAGTAGGACCTTTCTCTGAGGTCCCCTTAGATGAACTCAATCCAAATAATTGAACAACTGCCTCATAGCATAATGTTTTTTTAAAAATTAATTATGGGTGTATTAGCATATGTCACCTATTTTCACACAGCACTTTCTGTCACGGACTACGAGTCCAATTCACCATTCTAAGATGGCCGCTCCCATACGGACATCTTCCACTAAGTCCCTCCTTTATTTTTAGCACTCTTATACCCTGTCCCTCCCACCTCCCGGCAGCGATTACCGCCAGAACCCCATCCGTCCTGCCATCGAGCAAGACTTCACCAAGTAAGTACCCCAGGGTGCCGGACTCTCTTCCCACCGCACCTCCGCGCCTACAACCCAATTCCTGGTGCTTTATTTATATCATTTGTTTCCCTAGAATCTCATGTGGAAGCCCCGTACCGCCGCGTTCCCGACCTAGGAACCAACATTACTCAGTAAGTCCTAGCTTGGTCTTAGGCCAACCTTTTTACCTTAACTTCTTCCTCTTCTGATTATCCCTCCCCTTGCCTGACTCTCTTAGTTTTCTGTAATTTTCCCGTGTTGGCCGGCTAAAAGTGAGTATTTCCATCGTAGCATCACGAGCACAGCTAGCTATTATACGTGACGAGTACACCTAACGGCCTCTATTCTCCCGCCCTCACAGATGCATTGTAATTTTCTCGCGGATTATTGACCTTATCACCGCAATTTGACTCAGCTCCACCAGGTATTGCAACCTCTACATTGTGAAATAACCCTATTGTTTTTAATTCCACCACCTCTCCACCATTCCCACCAGCCCTCTGCACATAGTTCACTGCGCCGTTCAGTGATCACCGCGCCGGCAAATCTTCCTCCTCTCACTCTTTTGTATCACAAATAATCACGGTCTCTTCGCACTGCGCCGTTGAAAGTTCTTCTTTTTTTAAAAATTAGTACAACTATTCTTGCGTCAAACACTGGAAACCCTCAGTCAATCTTTCCAGGTGGCAAGCATGCATTAGAAAACACGGAGAACAGCTCTCACTCATACCATTAATCATCACTAAGTAACTTGCAATTTTCACAGTAGCACAAAAGAGTATTTTATCGTGTTACAGTTTGTCGAAACTAAAATATGAAATGCAGTTATGCCTAGGAAATCTCTCTGTTTATGTTTTTTCTCCCCAATTTCACTCTCTTTTTCCCTCGATATTATGTAAATTGCCATAGAGGCTATGTAATAATGGAAATAGTCTCAAGACAAACATGACTTAAAGGTTTTGTCCTGAAGATGATGCATGTATCTCTGAATTGCATCGAAACGTCGTCGACCTTAGAAGCACCATATGTTGTTATGAAATCACAAAATGCCTTTAACAATGGTTTGCTTAAAATGAATCCTAGTCTGTCAAACTGAATAATAGTACAGACCGCCTTGTGCGCTTTTACATAAATTTCTGTCACTTGTTTTGTCTTGTCTCCTGTGGGTCACAGGCTGTGCCCACTTTTGTATAAGTGTTGAAATACTTGAACCATTACAAAATATTTAATAAATTCCTGTCCGGCTGGACAGAGGTTATATACTATCCAGTATATGTCTATCATTTACATGATCCTAAATAACTAGGGTCCTCTGTCCTGTATAATAGATATCGTTATCTAGTCTGACGCGAGCAGATCCGGTTGGGGCGCGAGGTGTGGAGACTTCACCACGGGGTGTGTGGTCTCAGCAGGAGCAGCAGTTACACATCAACTATCTGGAACTGTTGGCGAGGTAGTTTGCGAACCTTTGCTGTACCAAGGATTCGATCCGGTCCTGTGTCCACCTCAAGATTGACAATGTCTCGTCGGTCCGGTGTATAAACCATCTCGGGCCATACGCTTGAAGGCCCTCTCGGACTTAACGCCGAACTTTTGGCAATATTGCCTGGCCCATCAGATCTCCGTTTCTGCGGAATATCTTCCCGGTCAAGACAGCCAGGTGGCAGACTTCCAGTCCTGCCATTTCCACAACGTGAGCCTTTGGAAGCTACATCCGGGAGTTTCTGTGGATTTCCAAGACCTCTGGGGACGTTTACAGTGGATCTATTCGCGTCACCAGTGGATCACCAGCTTCCCCGGTTCTTCAGTTGGAGGCCGGACCCTCTTGCGGAGAAAACAGACGCGTTCCTGCAGAACTGGCAGGAGGAAACAGGTTATGCCTTCCCCCGTTTGCCATGATCACCCGGGTCTCGGCCCAGGTGGGGCGGCAGAGAGCGGACGTGGTTCTCATCTCACCGATTTGGAGGTCGCAAGTTTGGGTTCCGGTTCTACTGGGACTTTCTTAGGATTTTCCAATCCCTCTCCCCCGCTTTCCAACTCTCCTCCGCAGTCCAGAGGGAGTTCCTCATCTGTTGATCGAGCAGAGGTCGCTGTCTCTGATGCGTGGAAGATTACATTCGACGATGGGCCTTTCGGGAGCAGCTGAGAGATTCATGGCCAGAGCTTGGGCGGACAGCATGGTCAAGCGATATCGTTCAACCTAGAGAAGATGGTGTCATCGGTGTCTACGACTGGGTTTCAATCCTGTGGCGGCACATGCGACTTCCATCCTGAACTTTTTGGCCTCCCTGGCGGAAGAAGGTTTGACGTATAGAACCATCAATACCTTCCGCTCCGCCATCTCAGCTAAGCATATAGTTGTGGATGGCTCTCTAGTCGGAGAACATCCTCTGGTCTGTCGTCTCCTTCGAGCATCTGCCTGTCTCTGCCTCCAGAACCGCGATACTCCCAACTATGTGATATCAACCGGGTCTTGAACCTTTTCCTGTCTTGGCATCCGAACAGATTCCTTTCTAGGAAAGAACTCTGAGAAGTTAGCCATGCTTCTTTGCTTAATCTCCTGCAGACGAGTTTCCGACGTCAGGGCCCTGGACGTGTCTGGTAAGATCTTTTCTCCTACAGGGGTTACCCTTTACGATCCGCCGGAGCATAAAGTGCGGGAAGAGTGTGTAGTGGTCTGCCTTAAGGCGTACAAAGAAATGTCTGAGGAATTCAGACCTCCGGGGGAGCGGCAGCTCCTCATCACACTCAAGAAGCCTAACAGAGCTGTTTGCTCGCCCACGAGTGCCTTTTGGGTCTGGTGGTTGATGCAGGAGGCTGGTATAGACCTCCGTCTGTTTGGTGCACACTCTACTAGGGGAGCTAAGGCCTCCAAAGCATTTACCCTGGGAGATCGTCTGGAAGACATTCTGAATGCTGCAAATTTGTCTTCCGACTCTACCTTTAAGCGGTTTAACTTTAAACCGGTTATCGATATGGCTCATTTGGTTGTGAGCAAGCTTTGAACGAGCATAATCCTTGTCTCCGGTCCGGACATAGAATTAAAAATTTCCTAGCTAGCGTAACGGAAACTTTCAATTCTATTAAGGACTCGGAGGCGAGGATTATCCCACCCAGGGTTCAAGTTCCTTGCTGTTTTCCCTCCCTCGTATTGGAGTAAGTAAAGTGTTTTGACTTTAGCTATTTGCTCTATGGTCAAACTCTTCTGTTCTACTTGAGATGTTTTCCCCACAGGGTTGATCCTCAGACACTTCTGTTCCTTACGCTTTGCCTTAGCAGGCAAGTCCAACAAACAGGCTTCTTGAAGCGACCTTGATGGCTGACCGAGCGACGAAAGAAGGGGACTAGTCAGAGGCAGAGGACTATCAACACCCTGGGGACCTATGATTGGTGCAGATGAAGGGACACTCTGGCCATGGACATTCTCTATTGTTTGTCGATTCCCTATGGTTCATGGGAATAGTATTTGTTTTTCACTGGTCTACAAATGGCTGCTATTCAATAAAGTGAAGAAAGAATAGCATAATCCTCGCCTCCGAGTCCTTAAAAGAATTGCAACTTGCCGTTACGCTAGCTAGGAAATTTTTCATTGTAGGCTATTTGCAAGTACTTTTGGAAAATAATGTAGGATAACTGGGGGTTAGAATAACAGAGATTAACTGGACCAAAAATTTCTATGTAACAGTGAATTCCAAGAAGCATATCACCTGCGCGAAAAATAGTGCATTTGTATACAATGGGAACAGCATCAACTAAATCAGCTTCCTAGTTCCTAGTAATAGGGTGATCAAGATGGCCGCTTGGTAGGAGCTCCTGTTAAGAGCTCCCAGTGCTTGGGATCCGACTTCGGGCTTTATCCCTGTTAGCACCCATGTAACTGGATCAAAAGTAACTGGATTGTAACTGGATTGCACGCTTACCTGATTGACGGAGGTCTGGAGCCTGCAAAGCCCTGCCATCACCCCTCATCTTCGCCGGACTGCTCCTGGACACTCGCCTTCAGGCACCCCCATCGATTTGCCGGGACTGAGCGGCTGGAGCTCCAGGACAGACGAGACCTTGGCGAGACGAGACGGAAGGTCGGAGTCTGCCGGAGCCTGCTGAGGGTTCCACACACTGGAGTCTGCCCCATCTCGCCGGGCTGCTGCGGGTCACTACAGGTCCTGGGATGGAGGTCCGGTGCCCACTCGACGTCGGGCACTGCACACGACTCAAGACGGAGGAGGGAAGGGGAGTGGATGCGGAGCTGCATTGGGAGCAAGCACCGGGAGCCACCCTGTTGCAACGGAGGCTCCGAGCCCCGCCGGGTTGCTGTGAGTCACTGCATGAAATAAACGGAGGTCCGGAGCCCGTACGTCCTCGGGGACCAACCGCTCACTGCGCAATACAAGGGAGGGCAGAGGCTTGGTCCCGGAGCTACCCTGACGCCCTGCAGAACAAAATCGGCAAGACCCCCCCTGACGTGAGGTGCGCACTGGGAACAGCAAGCCCTGACTCCGGATATCTGGCGCTGGATCCCGGAGGCTAGCTGCTGGGACATAACTGAGAGACTCCCGTAGTGTGCAGTGCTGATAATGCTGTCCTCACGGGAGCCTCCCCCCCAAACTAATCCTGCCTGTGGTGAGGTGGTGCACACGAGGGCACTCTTGCTGTCGGTGAGCCTGTGCTTCGGGACGTGTGCTGTGCCTGGGAGGTCAAGGACCCACCAGAAGGGATAAGAGCCCGATCCACCGGCAAATATATAACGCATCGCCTATCGAGACGGAAGCTGCTCTGGCTGCGCAAGAAGAGGAACAGACTTCAACCTGCCAGAAGTCGAAGAACAACCGCAGCTGTGCACTGTCTGGCCAGACCATTGAAAACTGCAAAACTCTGCTGGCAAAATCAACATGCTTTATGAGCAGAAATTACAAAAGGTATTTATTTCTCCCCATCCCACCCACTGGTTCACATTTTTAAACCACATCCTTTGTTCAAAATGGCTGGGGCCATAAAACTGTAACAATAAATCCCCTTCGGAACCTCTGCTGCCCACGAGGCTCCTCAGGCTCCTCAACTTAACTCCCCCACACAAGACCTCCAAAAATAGAGATAAGACTTGCTCCCAGCAAGTTAGGAGCTGGGCGAGCTCAAATAGAAAGTGAAATTGCCCTTCCTTGTTTATAAAGTAATAACAACAGACAGAGGACTAATGTCTCTATCTCCCCTTTTTGTTCGGCCATATTGGACTGGTCTCTCTTTGGCGACCATCATGGACTAATCATTTCTCACTATCTGACCTAAGAACTGGACTTTTTAGACTATTTCTAATTGTATTTTGCACATTTTATGTAACTTGCACCCATTTCACTTTTCCTCCACATGTAATGCACAGATCGCTTCCCTTTTTGTAACCTGGACACATCTCACTTTTCTTCACTTGTAATGCACTGATCGCTACCTCATATATTTCGGGCTGCTCACTAGTGTCATTTTTGACTCATGTAGCTTTTTGATTGCACCTGGATTGGTTCCAGGATTTCATTAGTATTATACTTCTACTTGTTTATAAGCTGCACCTATTTCACTTCTATTCCTGGAATGCACCGATTGCTACCTCATATTTTTGTATACTTTTGTACATTTTGTAAGCTGCACCGATTTCTACTTCATATATGTGTGTATATTTTTGTACATTTTGTAAGCTGCGCCCATTTCACTTTTTATTTCTGGATTGCACCGATTGCTACCTCTATATTTTGGTTATGTGTGCTACTCACTAGTGTCACTTTTGTTCCATGTAACTTACTGTTTGCATTTGTTTTTTGCACATGTAACACTATCGTTCACCCTCCCATACCCACCTTTACCGCCATCCCAACATGGAACCCATCGGCAAGTACACATACAAAATCAACTACCCATCGACACTCACCAAAAAAGCCGCTTAACGCTTTAAACACAACTTCCTGAGGTCCCACCCTGAAACCCCCTTTGTCGACACTTACTTCTCACCGGTCAATAGATCCCTGAACATCGATATCATCTTCCACACCACTCGCAGAGCTCAATGGAGAAAAACGTTCCTCACCTTACTCACTCACTAGTGTCACTTTTGTTCCATGTAACTTACTGTTTGCATTTGTTTTTTGCACATGTAACACTATCGTTCACCCTCCCATACCCACCTTTACCGCCATCCCAACATGGAACCCATCGGCAAGTACACATACAAAATCAACTACCCATCGACACTCACCAAAAAAGCCGCTTAACGCTTTAAACACAACTTCCTGAGGTCCCACCCTGAAACCCCCTTTGTCGACACTTACTTCTCACCGGTCAATAGATCCCTGAACATCGATATCATCTTCCACACCACTCGCAGAGCTCAATGGAGAAAAACGTTCCTCACCTTACTCACCGTCTCCACCACCAGGAAATCCGCTCAGGGCCTAACTCTCTCCATCACACCATCCCAACTTTTCCTAGGCAGAACCACCATTACTATCTACAATAACGGGATTGTCCTAATTCAATCCACAGATAGGAACCTGGAACTACTAGACAACCTGTTCCCCACTTTCAAAGAGCACCTCTCCAATCTTCGGACCCCCACTCACATCTCCTCCAGTAATATCACCCCTGTCCTCACTGGCCCTACCCACAACCCTTCAAACCTAGCTCAGCACCAGAACGACACGCACCTCACCTCTACCCCCAGCACACTAATCAATCCCCCTCCTGCTGTAATCACCTCACACTCCTCAATCACAGACACAAATCTCTCCTCTTCATACACCAGCCGCCCCCCCCCCCCACCAACCCTTGGACCCCCACTCATACCACTCCCACTCCTCTCTCCCCAGACATCACAGCTCCCACCCACAACCCCTCTAACCTAGTTCAGCACCAGAACGACACGCATAAAGACAAATCCCACCCTTTATCCCCCCCATTCTCAGTTCTCACTTCCACCATCCAACTAACCGCGCAGTGCACACCACATCTATTAATTTAACTCCCCCTCCCCACAACAGGACCATCACCAATCCAATTTCTCCCCCCCCACTCTCAGCCCCCACTACCGTACCTGCTCCCGCATCACCACTAACATACACTCAACCTCCACACGGCTCTCTCCGCTTGCCACCAATGCCCCCATCTACACCTCCAACCTCCTCCCTACTTCATCCACATTCATCCCTCTCAAACCCTCTCTCCTCTCTTACACCAACCAGTGCACCGACGCCACGGAGCCCTGCACGAACACCATCACACGCTCATTCTCAGGTCAGTCACTCACCCTTGATGTCCATCCCCAACACCAATACTTAACCCACGCTGGACAAGATTATGTCCACCCTCCTTCAGCTCAAAGAAGACATTCACACCATCAAGGAAGACGTGCACACCATCAAAGAAGTACTCTTCGCACACCCCAGTCACCCCTCACTCACCACCACCAGCCCCCCTCCCATCTTGCCCCCCACCCTTCCGGAAGGCTCTCCCACTCTACACCCGCCACACTGGACCGCGATCCCTGACCATAATCGCAACAACCACCCCGGCGCCCACGCAACCCTCTTTCGACCTCCTCACCCTCCTCCGCTCCTACGACGCAGCTCCCCTAAACAACACAACCGCCACTCACCTCTCCATTCCCACGATACACTCAAATCTCCGTAGACCCCCACACTAAACAGAATCTCCGTCCCCAATAACCTTAGAAAAGTCCCCCTCTCTCTAGAACCCTCTACTTCCCTTGACACACCCCTTCTCAAATGTACTCTCCTCAACTGCAGATCGGCCTCTAGACACTCCTCCGCCATCGCTGATCTCATCTTAACATTGGACCTTGACCTGATCATCTTAACTGAAACCTGGCTAACCAAATCTTCTACACCTATAATGGACATTCTGGTTCCCCCCAACTATCACATCATTAGACTTGACAGGTCTGGCAAGATAGGTGGTGGAATTGCATGCATATACAGGAACAACCTCTCTGTTCTGAAAGTCACCGCACCTTCCCTACCCTCTCCAACTTCCTGTGAATACATCTGCCTCGATATTATTAGTGAGGGCAAACCGATATGCTCTCTTCACGGCATTTACCACCCACCCAGGGACAACCTCACCTTCGCCCAACAAATTATAGATATGATCTCAACCAATTCCGGACGACAGCTCACCCAAATTTACCTTGGTGACTTCAACCTCCACTGGAACGATCACAATGATGCGGTAGTAAATAGTCTTAATTTCCTCAACGCCATTGACCTCACACAATTATGCAACAGCCCGACCCACGAGAAAGGCTCTATCTTCGACCTTATCATCTCCAAAGAGGACGCTATCCAACTTGAGTCTATCCAACCCTGTGACTGGTCGGATCATCATATTGTCACTTTCTTCATCAATGAAAAGGTCAAATTCAACACGGTGCAATCCTCGAAGCCTAAAGTCTGGAAAAGAGACCTGAAAAAACTCAACCCAAACTCCCTACCCCCTAACAGCTGCGACCTCCTACTCCCTCCTATCGGCGCTACGGACGTCCAATCCTTGACTGACCACTACTTCAACGCCATGACCTCAATAATTAATGAGGCTGCACCCATGCAGCTAAAAAGAGTCTCCGCTAAAATCTCAAATCCATGGTACAACGGGAGTCTCAACGAGGATAGACGAGCCATGCGAATGGCAGAGCGCACCTGGAGATCAGCTCCCTCTGCACTGCATCTAAAAACCCTGAAGGAAAAAAGAAACGCCTACTTCAGGAAAATAAAGCGCTCAAAATCAGACTTCTTCAGCCTCCAGCGCGACCAAGCAAAAAAACGTCCGAGAAAACTGCTTGAGCTAATCAGAACACAATCCAAGGAACAACCCCAACCACTCAACACTATGCGCGAAGCACCCTCCTGTGAAGACTTCGCTGTTTTCTTTATCCAAAAAACTGACAACATAAAGAGTGATCTCCTCATTGACGCAAGCCTCTATTCCAAACCCCACTGCATAGCACCCACTGAACCAAAGAACAATGCTACATGGTCATCCTTTGACACCTACTCTGAAGACGAAATTGGCAAACTGCTCAGCACCTTGAAACCTTCCAATCACCTGACGGACCCCCTCCCTGCTAACGCTGTTAAAGACTTCACCCCTTTGCTCCTTCCACTCTGGACTAAAATTATCAACAGCTCACTTCAACAAAGAACCATCCCTGACTCCCTCAAAGTTGGACAAGTCACACCTTTACTAAAGAAACCTACAGCCGACCCATCTGATTTAAACAATTACCGTCCCATTACCAATATTCCCACTCTCGCCAAACTCCTGGAAAAATGCGCACAACTACAATTGACTAAACACATTGATCAGTTTGATCTCCTCAACACTCATCAATCAGGCTTCCGAGCAGGACATAGTACAGAAACTGCTATGACTCACATAATTGACGACGCCCTACAATTCCTAGATCAAAATGATACATGCCTCCTCATCCTTCTTGATCTCTCATCAGCATTCGACACCGTCAAACATGAGAATTTACTCGAACTTTTAAACACAAGAATGGGTCTATCTGGGACTGTTCTCAAGTGGTTCACTTCCTTCCTACACAACAGGTCGCAGAAATTCAAGAGCAACAACCTGATGTCCTCGCCAATACCTGCATCGTTAGGCGTCCCCCAAGGATCCTCCCTATCCCCAACGTTGTTCAACCTAGTTATGGAACCGCTCACCACCTTGCTACAAGCTTCCAATGTACTCTTTCACATGTACGCCGATGACACCCAACTATATCTCAAATTACAATCCCCCAAAGACATTTTACTCCTGAACTCAACGATCAGAAGCACCCAATCCTGGCTTGCTGATAATCAACTCAAACTCAATGCTTTGAAAACAGAGTTCCTACTGATCTCACCTACCGCGAAGATCGCTACCACTCAACTTTGGCGTAAACACCTAACTGCACTCAATGTCCAACCCACCATCGTGGACTCAGCAAAATCTTTAGGCATAACACTCAACACCAATCTCAACATGCAGCAACATATCAGCAAGGCAACTAAGGGAGCGAACTACCAAATCAATACCCTGAGGAAACTTAAACCATTCCTCCCAGCCAAAGACTTCCAAACTGCAGTACAAGCACTAGTCATCCCTCGAATAGAATACGGCAGCATCACCCTCTGCGGTCTCCCTCTAACTACTACTGCACCCCTAAGAGCTTCTCTAAACGCTGCAGCGAGACTCATCACTGGGTCAAGAAAACACTCGCATATCTCCCCTGACTTGAAATCCCTGAACTGGCTGCCTTTTGAAGCCAGAATTCATCTGAAAATCGCCTGCATGACACACAAGGCTGTACACCTGAGCTCACCCGGATACCTCACCCAGAAGCTGACAATCTCTGGCGGCTCTAGAAACACTAGAGGCACAAAAAATCTTCTGCTAAAACCCCGAAGATTCCGGAAGGAAAAAACTTATAAACGCTCCTTCTCAGGAATGGCACCCAGGATCTGGAACTCACTCCCTCCTGAAACCAGGGTTATCTCCTCCATCACACTCTTTAAGAAAGAAGTAAAAGCTATCCTCATGGCTAAATACACTTGATCTATTAACGTGGTTTTTAAAGTCTCTGCACCGATCTGTATTATCTGTCCGATCCCTGCGAGTAGCTGTATTACCTGTATTGTTGACTTACTTGACTGTCTATGCTCACACTTATTTGTACTACTTGCATTATTGTTGTACCTGTTTTACTATGCTCCCTCATGTGCCTACCCCACCCCACTTATTACCTACAATTACGCTATACCTAATGGCCGTTATTCATTCTCCTGATTGTATCCCCTGATCTGTAAAGCGCTCTGATATCTGCAAAGATCTTGTTCGCGCTATATAAAACTTTCAAAATAAAAAATAAATAGTTAACTTTCCCATATACTAGCACAGCATGTATGGGCTTTATTACGAATAACTTGAAAGCCGCCCAACTGAGATTTAATTAAAAAACACAAAAATGAACAGGAAAAAAATCTATGAAAATGCACAACATTTTACAAGTGAAGATTTTATTATATTCCTATATAGAGACCACACATAGCCATTTACAGAAATAAATCATGTGTGATTTCGTACCATGAGCATATTTGCAACAAACTTGACATTCTTTCAGTGACCGTAAAAAAATGTAATTTGCCAGGAGTACAAAATGGAAACGAAGAGCTTAAACAGAGCAGTGCATCAAATGATTTTAAGGGACACATGAAAAATACATTTATTCTACAAAAACGTTCTCTGGCTACCTGAGGGATTTCACTCAATGTGAAGATTAATGTTATTATTCAATTATCAGGGCTAACCAGCTCACCAATAGTGTTTAGGGCATTTTAAAACAAGCTTCGAAAATTCGACTAATTCATGTGTCTGGGCTGATCAGAACAGTGGATGTTCGAGAGCTGTCTGGCCCATGTCAAAGCAAAAAGACCAAATCCTATCTTAGGTATATAAGAGCTCAGCACACGGAAAGCTTTACAATCAATTAAGGGAAATTAACTAGAAGTAACGTTGTCGGGGAACTGGATCTTTAACCATTAATTTGAGTTTTTTGCTTCCATAAATAGTAAGATCTGATGTCCAAGGCATATTAAAGGGTGAATCATAATTTGATGTTAATCCTCATTCGTGCAGGTTTGGCATATACTTAAAGATAATCTCACCATCAGAAAATGGGAAGAAATTACCTAGGATATTGTTAAATACCTAATCGCACATATGCACAGAGAAGTCAAGACGATGACTAGAAATCGATGGAATAATGTTAGAAAAGGCAAAACCTTACTCAGTGAAACAAACATTCTGAACAGCAGACCCCAAAACTATGAGTTTGGTCGACATTAAACTACGGGCAGCAAGCTATAGCCAACAGATATTGCATGTATTCCTGCACCTTTCGCAGGTTACGACGATGGACACCGATCTAAGACCGTTAAACTCAGTCTGGTACCATTTGGGCTATTCCTGCAATTTCAAAATAGATGCACATGGGTCTTTATATTTCTGTATATTATACGGGGTCAAAAGGGGACTAGAATTAAATTAGTTGTTCTACAGACCTGCCGGCCAAATAAATAGAACTGATGTGATTCAATGAACAAAAGCAGATTCTTTCGTGTGTTTCTTGTCACAGCAAGATGATGGTTTATTGGTTCCAGACTTGAGAAATGTCACAGTTAGCCGACACGTGTTTTGTCGTGTACAGTTGAGTCAACACGACTCTTCAGGGCTGGTGGTACAAAAATAACGTATGCATATTCAGTTATGCGTCATATCACTGTAACATACTGCATATGGTGACTGGAGTGCACCCTACATGCAGTAGTGACGTGCGTATCCATTCGCACATAGTGAATGTGTTTGGTGATGACGCTCGAGATCTAGGGAGTGTGTCACTACAAGGAAGTGAGTGGTTAACCTGGAGTGGTAGTGCAGAGGTGGTGAAGTTTGGTGATATAACATCTGGGTAAGTGATGAGTGTTCGCACGCACACAGTAATCCTGCCACACGAAGGTTTGTGAAGTGATGAAGCGTCCAAAAGAAAACAATCTAAAGTGAAGTGATGTGTGAAAATAATGGTGATAAGTTCAAATGGGAGCTTATTAAATCTGGTTTAGAATTAACAAATCGACTAAGTGTGCGGAGTAAGTTAAAGGAAAACAGACTCTCTCTAAGCGGTAAAGTAATTACCTTAAAACTCAACTCCAAAAGTATGGGTTGAGACTAGTCTGGACCTCGTAGTTGTGTTCTATGTGGGTAGATGAGAGAGAGACTAGAGGAAGAAAGGAAAAAACTCATCAGGAAGGCATTGAAATGGGGGATGTCCAAGGACATCTATTTATCACATGAACATCAGAGTAGTAAGGTTGAAAAAGGGACAGAATGGAAGGCGTCCTTACCACTATGTCATTAAGAATCAAATTTGTGACTGAGTAGGAATGATGTATCCAGTAGAGTCACGTACAAGATACACTTGTTGCCGCTAAATTCCGCCCTATTAGGTAGGTCAAAGTCTAGTCAAGAACCTTCCTTCTTACATACAAGACTCCAAACACATACTGAGTATCATGTCAGACATGGAATGGCAACGAGACACCATATTAGTAACCATGGATGTGGTGTCTCTCCAGCATTAATCCCGAACTAGGCATATCAGCCATTACCAAACTTCTATCTAACAGAACGGCTTCACTTTGGGCACACACCAACATGCTACTACACATGATGAGGATCATTCTAGAGAACAACTTCTTTATTTTCGACCGGAAATGGTATCGACAAAAAAAGGGAGTAGCCATGGGCTCCAAATTCTCACCCTCCTTCGCTAATCTCTTCATGGGGGCTTTGGAGGCTGATTTGATTTGGGGCACCAAAGGAACTAAATACGTCGACTCCATAGTCTTTTGGGGTCGATACATCGACAATGGTTTCTCTTATGGTCGGGATCTGAAGAACTTTTTCTTTCTTTTTTTGAGTATTTGAACACCAACACGTGGGAAATAAGCTTCACCATGCGACACAGCCTTACTAACATGGAATTCTTAGATCTAGAATTTTATGTGAAGGACAACCGACTACATTCCAAATTGTTCAGGAAACCTACTTCCTGTAACTCTATACTTCATGCCTCTAGCTTTCATCCTGAGCACCAGTTACGTTCCATCCCATATGGAGAATTCCTAAGAGCTAAACGTAACTGTAGCGAATCCAGTGAGTTTGATCATTGCATCTCCAACATGAAAGAGATTTCGTAAGAGAGGGTACTCCAACGCATCCCTCAAGAAAGCAGAATTAAGGACCAGAATCGTCCCGAGACCAGATTGTTTAAAGACACGTACAGAGGCAGAGTCCTCTGGCCAACAAATCAGACTTATAACAGAATTCAATGCACTCAATCACACCACCAAAAAGAGCTTCAACAAACACTGGAAACCCTTAACAGATGATCCTGTGCTCAAGGAATTTCTTCCAGACAGACCTTCCATCACATACAGAAAGGGCTTTACTCTGAAAAACAAATTGAGCCCCACAGTTCCCCCCAACACTACAGCTCATGATTGGCTATCCACACGAGGCCTTGGATTCCACAAGTGTGGTTTCTGCTCCATGTGCATCTGGGGGAAACATGGTACCACAACTTTCAAGGGTCCGGAAGGGACAGTGTACAAAATCAAATATAACATTACTTGCCTGACCAAATTCGTAGTGTACATAATTGAATGCCAATGCGGCAAGATTTATGTAGGCAGCACGATCAGGGCTCTCAAAGAAAGAATCTCAGAACATATGAGAGCTATCCAGAAAAAAGATCCCAGATACCCAGTAGCCCTACACATAGCAGAATGTCAACCTCTGGAGGATGACATCAAAGTACGTGTCTTTGGAATTGACATGATTCCCCTCAATATTAGAGGGGGCAACCGTGAATTGACACTCAGACGTAGAGAGGCCACATGGATCATGCGCTTACAAAGCGTGGAACATGGGCTTAACTACGACCCTGAGCTTCAATACTTTCTGGGTGACTAAGAGTTACCCCTTGGGATCCTCTATCTGTAACATTTACTGCATTGTTGTTTTTAAATACCAGTCACTGATTCACAGAAGTAAACATAGACAATGCTAGAGATGTATATAACTTTTTGAAAGAGGATGATGCCACCGACTGCATGTACTGTTTGGTACAGAATTTAAGATGTATTGTATAATTTAATGTTTTACCTGCACTTGGTCTGTCACATGCAATCAATCACACCGTTTGCCAATTCAAATGGAAATGAATTACTTTCGAGAACATTATGAGTTAACTCACAAATGAATGGTGATGATGGTGCACCCTCACCCTTGTGGCAGCCATGTCATCTATACTGCTCTCTATATAACACACCGCGTCTATGATCACCGGGCCACACCAGCCGTGGGCATTCACATTTTACGTATCACCTAATGGAAAGGCACTGCGCAATCAGAATTCACTATGTATTGAATAGAGTAAGATAAAATAGCTCGACAGTCGCTAAAATGCATTTTTCCACTACCGATAGTCGGTAGAATTTAGTCTTCTTCTATTAATAATTGAACTAATATTGCTCACATATTCTGTTTCGGTACGCATCATCTCCCCTTCCAATAATTGTGGCACAATTGCACACGTACATTCGTTTACAACACAATAATACTCTAATACGGAACATCTCGCACTAATAGCTCCCCTCTTAAACATGGCGTCCATGTTTTGACAGCAAATGACCCGACATCGTTTATGTCTAATACTCCTATATAACGACACCTCCCCCCAGGTCACGTGTCCGTACACGAGAGACGACGACCGGGAACCAACAGAGGAGGGATACCGCACTACAGGTAAATTGTTGGGCTTTCTCCACTACAACTATTTTCCCTCTAAAATCAATTTTCGAAGCTCATGCAACCAGGCTCTCGCATGTCTAATGCGTGCGCTTACAATCTTTTCACTTTCTACAGCACACCGCTAAAGAGAAAATGAACCCGTTTTCTGAAGCACTTCTACAGATGGATCCCCTCCCGGCTACTGCCTGATACGCACCCGTATTCAGGTACTGCTTTATCCACAAGCCACCTATGATTTCCGCCAACATTAGAACTAATGTTATTTAGAGCGCCGCGAAATACGGCACTTCAAGCCTGATAACTCTTGCATTTCATGCTTTTCTCTTTACTAGAGTGCTAATATTCGAAGACTTTGGCCTACCTAATAGGGCGGAATTTAGCAGCAACAAGTGTATCTTGTACGTGACTCTACTGGATACACCATTCCTACTCAGTCACAAATTTGATTCTTAATGACATAGTGGTAAGGACTCCTTCCACTCTGTCCCTTTTTCAACCTTACTACTCTGATGTTCATGTGATAAATAGATGTCCTTGGACATCCCCCATTTCAATGCCTTCCTGATGCGTTTTTTCCTTTCTTCCTCTAGTCTCTCTCTCATCTACCCACATAGAACACAACTACGAGGTCCAGACTAGTCTCAACCCATACGTTTGGAGTTGAGTTTTAAGGTAATTACTTTACCGCTTAGAGAGAGTCTGTTTTCCTTTAACTTACTCCGGACACCGTTGATTTGTTAATTCTAAACCAGATTTAATACGCTCCCATTTGAACTTATCACCATTATTTTCACACATCACTTCACTTTAGATTGTTTTCTTTTGGACGCTTCATCACTTCACAAACCTTCGTGTGGCAGGATTACTGTGTGCGTGCGAACACTCATCACTTACCCAGACGTTATATCACCAAACTTCACCACCTCTGCACTACCACTCCAGGTTAACCACTCACTTCCTTGTAGTGACACACTCCCTAGATCTCGAGCGTCATCACCAAACACATTCACTATGTGCGAATGGATACGCACGTCACTACTGCATGTAGGGTGCACTCCAGTCACCATATGCAGTATGTTACAGTGATATGACGCATAACTGAATATGCATACGTTATTTTTGTACCACCAGCCCTGAAGAGTCGTGTTGACTCACCTGTACACGACGAAACACGTGTCGGCTAACTGTGACATTTCTCAAGTCTGGAACCAATAAACCATCATCTTGCTGTGACAAGAAACACACGAAAGAATCTGCTTCTGTTCATTGAATCACATTGGTCATTGTACTTTTTTATGTAACACCTTAATGTAGTTGCGAGAGCACAGCTTTGTAAATTTGTCTAGTCTTTGACTTTTTTTAGACGGTTAAGGGTGTTTTCCGCCTGCTCTTTACGCACTACACATCAACCATTCACACAACACACTGTAACGTAGAAATTGAGGCAGTGCGCCCTTGATATCTGAATTTTCTAAAAAAAAAACCAGATCAGTTCACTTCAAATAAATAGAACTGTTCGGTAATTGGAAACCAAGATTACCTTATCCCTGAAAGCATATGCCATTTGCTTTACAAGATCTTCAACTATTCAAACATTGCCCCACATTCTTATATCATCCACGACAAGAATATAAAATTAACTAGTGCTGCCTAGCCAACTGATGAATCTTCCTCTAAATGCAGAAATAGGTGTCGAAGCAAGAGAAAGATTCCTCAGCTATTTGCAGCCGTAGGCACTGTCCTATTACTCATTGTTGGAAAAGCCTCCTGTCAATTTGCAGGACCGGAAACGCCTCCGAAAAAAATGTTAAATCAATGGCTGTATGCAGCCCTGCGCTTGCATGGCACGTTAACCTTCCCACACCTAACTATGCACTCTTTAAAGCTGAACAATTTATAGTCGGTACGCACGTGGGTTTGTAATTGTAACGACAGCTAGAGTGATGGTGCTCAGAAAAGAAGGTTCATGTATTTGAGGGGGACAGCTCATGTGATTAAGCTCATTCTATTCTGTAATTTCCATATTCATATTTCACAGAGTAGCAGAATCCTGATTAGAATGTGAGACTGATAAAGATGTCAATCGAAAACATCCCTGGAAGCTAACCATTTCAAAAGTAGGGCTTTCTCCGTATAAGCTCTAGGTATTCAAGCCCACGTTAAGTAGCCTGTGAACGCCAACACTCGTCGTCCAGCAAAGAGGACACAAAGCAGTGGATTATAACACAAGAACATGAAAAACTTCAATTTGTGTGTTGACGTGCCAACATCACTGCGCACCCTTTCCTCATATCAAAAGACTTCCCAGACAAATCTGTCTTTTTAGTCCCACCTTCCAATGTTTTCAGTTTTCTACAAGCATTTCGCCGAGTCGTTTCTCTGTGACACTTTTTACATTCATACACATTGGCCACTGGGTGAGTTATTTATCTTTTAATAAAACATGTAGTTTAACCTCTCAGCTACCTAGGGGAGTGATCTAAAAGTGCAAAAAGCATAAAGTTTACATGTGCGGATTGAACAATCCTTTTCAACTGATCCAGCAATGGCTTATTTTAAACACGCAACTGTTTTTCAACATAGCTTACCAAGAGAGTCGATGAAGTCTTTGTTATTCTGATAAAACTTGAGATATGACGACAACTTAGCACTCACAAATATTGTCAAAAGCTGTGAAAATAACAAACACAATATTTTAAGCAACAGATCAGTGCTTCTTTTGTAGATGCAATTCATAATGTATAATGTTGCAAATAACCATTGTGCCAAATAAACATAATATGCCATGGAAATGTTGTACACTAGGAAGACATTTACAAACAAATGGTTTACATAAGGTACAAATGAGTGGAGTGGGTAATCCCACATAATGATTGGAAAGCCTGGGGTTTAGAAAGCAAAAAATCCTGAAGCAAATGTTCTTTAGTGAAGCCCAGATATTGTGTAAAAAAGACAAACTAATGAACTGCACATCTTAACACTGTTTGGACATAATTTTCACCTTATTAGTACTAGCTTAACACCTAAATACAGCAATATGCAACTGAAAGGTGAACAGTCAATATCTGTTAAGTGAATTCTGCTGCACATCAACGCGTGACTGCATTATTTTTAACTTCTGATTCTTTGAGCTAGAAACTAATGCTTTTTGTTACATTTGCAAATCATGCGGCAGATGGTGGAAAATGTGGCAAATCCATAATATTGTGAAAAACACTGCAGCAGCAGAATAGCATAATTTCAGTGACTCTGATTACAGTTAATGTCAATCAGATATGAGCACCAGAACTCAGTAGTGTGCCTGCTGCATCCTGTCTATATCCTGACATATGAATGAAGTTTGCAAATCTTGAAATATTGCTAGAATTATAATAGAAGTACAAGGGGAGCTTGGCCCTAGTGGACAAGTGGGGAGGCTGGGCCTAATATATGTAATTAGAAAAAAGAGTGCCTCTCCACAACTCAATTATGACCATATTTATGGAACATTGAAAACGCAAACTGTCGTTTCCAAGCAGGTACATTTATTTATACCACTTAATTGGACATTTGTAATTCATTTGTCAAACAAAACATATTATAAGCAGACTAGACTTATATAACATGAGATCAAACCAAAGTAAAACTTTGAAATACACCACAGTGTCAAAACTAAATATGAGCAAAAACTCAATATAGTCATTAGTTAGACAGACAATATGTAAAATACAGACAAAAACATTGCAACATACATTACAATCAATGATAAGTACAATTAGGCATTTGATTGAAGCAAAAGAGAAATAAAGCAAAAAGAAGTTGGGAAAAAAGAGACGCGAAAATGAATTCGAGAATCTTGTATGGCCAGTGGTTGCTGGTGAATGAATTAGCCTTTTCAGATTAGCCGACGCGTTTCGAATCCAGAGAATTACTTTCCAGATTCTCATCAGGGCATGGGTATTCTGTCTGTAGATTTATCAAAGAGAAGGAAAGATTGTGTAAACTTCATGGAACAAGGGCGACAGTCTCCCTATATTGTGACACTCAGTTAAGGGGGGACCTACCGCTTTTGAAGGAAGCTAATTCAATGAAGGTGTGGCAGTGCAGATTGGAGGGGGCATCCAGGAATTGGAGCTACCTATGAAAAAATGAATTGGCATTAGACCGAAATGAAAGGCTAATGACTGGGGAGTGCGAAATACTTTGGTTAAAAATGCACATACCGTCAACTTTTTCAAGTTGGTGTGGACGGTTTTTTCACGTTGATTGAAGGCTCATTGGCACATATGTTTAACCTCAAGCGGCCTGTGGCACTCTAGAAAAGAACAATGATGTTGTTGAGGCCGGGAGCGAAAAGGGGTTCACGAGTGGTGAGATGGTTTGCATGCAACGTACCTTAAAGGTTGATGCGAGGCCGTCCGAGTGACTGGAAAAGTGTTGTTTGTAGAAAACCGGCATGTAAAGATTCAGCCGGAGTCCGTTTCCGCTAAGGAGAAACGGAACGAAATGTTAACCTAATTTCCGCGTTCACCGCGAGTGAAGCAGAAGCCGGCGGCAGAACCCGCTGAGGCGCCGCTTACCTTCTTGTCTCTTGTTCTGGGCTCCCTGTGCTCTGTCAAATCGCCAAGGCTGGTACTGTCAGTGTAACCATGGCAATAAGCTTTTTGGAAGGCGCAAGGCCTTGTGGGATGTGTAGTTCGCACTGTGCTAAGTGGTTGTTTAAATGGAAACAATCCATTCTGGAGAGAAATGAACAACACTGAGGCGCGACCCATCCGGTCATCAGGCGCCAGGGCACTACTAGATCAAAGTCTGGCGATTTCAGATAGGCTATTCAAGCCCCTCTGGACGCTATTAAATTTCAGAATTAAATATGCTTCCATTTTAAGGAGCATTCTGTCAAAATCCACAGTCCTCTGGGATGAACGAATTGTATGCAGGACCGTCCACTTCAGGTCGTTGGCATCATGGTTAACATTAACAAAATGTTCCACCATGGGGGCGGTCATGATTTTATTTTTGATCCTGGATCGATGTTGGCAAATTCGTGTGTTGACTTGTTGTGTGGTTTTACCAACATAAATAAGGTCGCAGGGGCATTGGACCAGATAAACCACATTTTTGGTTTTGCAATTCGAAAAATCCGAATGTTTCCATCTGGTGGACCCATGTTGGAACTCGTCGCCCTCAATAGTGTTTGGGCAAACAACACAGGTCCCACATTTGTGGTGTCCCGTGATCGGTTTGAGGTTCCACTGACTCAAAAGATCACTTTTCTTTTTCGGTAGAGATACATCCGCTCTCATGATGTGCTGTCCTACATTTTGGTTTCTCTTATACGCGAACAGGGGTTTTGGAAGTGGGCATTCTAAGTTCGCCATTAGGTGCCAATTGCTCAGTACAGCTTTTCTGAGTTTGTGGGTATCTGGTCCAAAAGTGGTGACACAGACCAGTCTTTCAAGTGTGGGTTTGGGACGTACTTGCAAAAGAGTTTCGCGGGGGGTGAAGCGCGCTCTTTGTAATGAGTGCTTCAGCAGTTTTCTAGGGTATCCCCTTTCTTGCATTTCGTGGCAAAATGTCTCCGCATGGGAAGTGAAGTCTCTCAAATCAGAGCAGTTTCTCCTGATGCGCAATAGTTGCCCATACGGAAGATTGGATTTCAGATTCCTGGGGTGAGCACTCTTATGGTGCAAGATAGTATTTCTATCTGTGTCCTTTTTGAACAGGGTTGATTTGAGGACCCCGTTAATGTTCACAATTTCAACGTCAAGGAAGGTCATCCTTTCGTTGCTTTGTGCCATCGAAAACTTAATATCTGCATGTCTGTTATTAAGCCAGTCATGGAATGCCGCCAGATCAGTCTGGCTCCCCTGCCACAGGAGCCAGACATCATCTATGTAGCGGAACCATTGCAGAATGTTCGGTTTGAAAGGGTTGTTGTTGTCCACAAACATCTGTTCGTACTGTGCCATGTACAGTACGGCCATTTCAGGAGCGTAAGGGCACCCCATCGCGGTGCCCTTAACCTGCATGTAAAACTCGCCATTGAATGAAAAATAGTTCTTTTTTAAGGCAATTTCAGCAAGTCTCAGGATAAAGGAAGTTGGTACCTGGTGGGGTCTCTCTCTCTGATTTAAATAAATTTCCATCACCTCTAACGCTTCCCCCTGGGGGATCTGCGTGTAGAGGGAGGTTACATCCATTGTTACCAACAGTTGGGTCTCTGGGTCGAACACAGTGTCTTCTACTTTAAGAAGAAAATCAGTAGTGTCGCGTAAGTACGACTTGACTGTTGTTAGAAATGGTTTCAAAAAGAAATCCACATATTGTGAAAGAGGCTCTAGGCAGGAGTCACATCCGGAGACGATTGGGCGTCCCGGGGGGTCTTGCAAACTCTTGTGAATTTTGGGCAAGAGGTAGAGTACGGGAGTTCTGGGATGCTTTCTTAGTAGATAGTCATGAATTATAATAGGCACACGTTTGAGTTAATTCAGCTTACGATATATCCCTAAATGTTTGTTTTATGTGAAATAGCTTTTTTAATGTCCAATTATGTGCCTATTGCAAATACCAAATGCTTTTAAATACAGAACCACGCTGACTGGATCCATTCAAGAGGTTCAGAATATCCACCTAAAATAAGTCTGCATACAACAAATCTATATAAAACTCATTTACGTTGAGAATACGCCTCCATTTACATAGTCACGCCAATTGTTTGCTGACTTTTATTTGCTGGCTGTGAGAAATTGGGTGGTTTGTTGACTGGGGTGTGAGCCCTGGTCAAACAACAGCCACAATCCGTTGCATGGTGAACCACAAAAAGGCGGTAAATTAACCTGTGCTTAAGCCTGGGTAGATTGTCACAGAAAGAAGCCTAGCTTAACGTAGAGGAAAAGTGATAAGTATTTAAACAGCATACAAAGAATCGTGCAGCACGTTGCATTGCTTCAAAAGAACAGCAGTACCTATTGGTGAACATACAGAGTAGTTGATATGCAATTTATATGCAATTAATATTAATAAGGCTTTTAATCACAAAGACACCAGTCAATTACCATAAAGAAACACCGTAAAAACACGCCACGCTCATGACACTTGTGCACTAAATGCCAGACAATACGAAAGGAAGTTCTCCAATGCTAGATGGGAGGATCTGATGATGAAGAAAACCACCCTATGTGGTTGAGGGTCTAGCTTCATGAACCACTTCTATGACAGTCAAGAGAACAAAAACGCAACACAATGAAGCTTACAGGAAAAGATACACGTACACCACTAGTATAATTTATTCATGTGCACTGCAATTCTCATGTTCCCTGTCAATGAGGACTGTTACACCATTCATCCTTCCAATACTTCCCCAGAATACAATTAGTCCTAGCATGTATGCATTTGTTTTCTGTATGGAGGAGGCAAGGTTTAACTAACACATCTACAGGGTAAAAAAATAAGGGGGAGCACGGGGGTGAAAAAATACGTTTCTATATTTGGTGGACATTGGAAATTTTGCTCACATATACAGCTGAACGGATTTACACCAAACTAATCCTGAGAGTAGAAAGTTACTCAGATCCCAATCCTGTTGATTTTGTGCAAATAAGTTCAGTAACTTTTGAGTAATAAGATTTAAAAAAAAATGCCTCTAAACTTGCTTAAAGGAATAACACTTTTGTAAATCTCTGGCTTTTTAATACAAAGGTTTGGATTTTTTCCCTTCAAAATAATTAAACTCACGAGTTGGCTCCAAAATGCACCTCAGAAACAACATCAACAATTTATTTGTCACGTCATGAATTTAACTGCCGACAAGATCACATTTCTTAAGCTCTAAAAATCATTATCTTGGACTCGTAATCCTTGGTTTTCTGGCATACTCAGACAGAAAGGAAACTGCTTCACAAACTGGAAGGTCAGTAAATCCACCAGAAAATGGTCTACGCTAAAGACTACTAGGAAAAAATCCCCAAATAATAATCACAATGCCAAAGTTTACTATCTTCAAACTAAGATCCAAAACTCTGTTATCAACCAAAAGAAGGATTTCAAATTGTGAGACTAAACTAATAACCCAAAGTAGAGTTTCCTCTCCGTCATTCAATTAGTAGTGGTCAAGAATTTCAAGACTGTTTCAGCCCCAAAGACTCACCTCAAAGGACATCAGCAGTCACAAGACAATCCTCCTTTTCTAACCAATGAGCACTGGGTCTAAATTCTCTTCAATATCAGATAAACAAGATCAAACTTCTGAAACCCAATTTCTACCATGATGACATCATTATGTCTTCCATAAATGAAAATAATTTCCAATGTTGTCAAGTATTTCCCAGACTCACTGAAAACTGATAACATTTTCCGTTTATTAACTTGTCAACTAAAGACCATCCATCAACTTTGATGTCTTGGTTACAGTTCTGAGAACTGTGTATCATAGACAAAAACATATAACACCACTCTATGAATCTGGATTCCACAAAAGTAGCAGCAATGAAAATGCCATTGTAAAAATTAATGACAATGTTTATTCTTTTATTGAGAAAGGCAAAGCCTGCATTGTGGACTTGTGGGATCTCAATGCAGCTATTAAAACCTTAGACAGATTATTATCTGGAAAAAAATTCCAGCAGTATTACCGCTGCGCATCGCTACAGTGTGTCAAGCGACGAAGTAGCGATGTCGATCACCAGATGTGACGTTGATGGAGTCCACATATGACCCTTGCTGATGTCCGTTTCTTCTTTTCTTTGATTCAACGCAGATCGGATAAGCTGTTGCTCAGGCTGTTTACTGGCCTACCTCGACGTTTTTGTTGAACTGAACAGTGTGCCTTTAAACAATTTCTCATGTTCTCGGGGTTCAAGCCTTGTGGGTGCTGTGGATAACAAAAGTCTGCAACGGACCCCTCACTGTTTGCGTTTGGTGCCTCGGGGAGCACCATGACTACGTGGAGTGCAACTCCTGTTGAGAACTTTGCCCAAAGTCGCAGTGGGAACGTCGAATGAAGATCCTAGTGGCGCGAATGTCGCAGACTTTAAAGACTTCCCGCTGATCTCGGTCATTCACGCTCCACAGACCACCTGCAGGCCAGATCCAGGAGCCGTTCCCGTGGACGTCACTCTCCATTGATGTCCTGAAGTAAGTCAAGACGCAAGCAGTTGAAGTCAGGGCAACCTCCGGTTTCGCCACATGAAGCCTGGCCCGACCTTCAGCTGAAGAGTTGGCGCAAGAGTCTATCCGGCGTCTCCCAACCAGCCCTGGAGCCGTGTCGACTCTGACCCAGATGCAGGAATATTACAATTCTCTTCACACCATCTTTGGGTTTTCACCTTCCCCTAGAGCTTCCTCGGGCCCCATGGAGATTAACAAAGCTGTGACTGTGTCCACTCCGGAGCTTTCGCCCTCTGCTTCAGTTCGGCTTTTGGTTTCCAAATCCGTTTTGACGCTGGTGCACAGGCCTTCGTGGTTACCTCCTTTGGTGCTTGAGTCTGGTCAAGAGACTCAGACGCCGGTGGCATAGACACCGCTCGACGCCCCAGCCCTATTCCTCTCCAATGCAGAGACTTCATCTCTTCGGCACCGGTTGAGCCGCCCATCTCAGACACTTACCTCGGCTCTCTATAGCCCCCCTTCCTGCTCTTCCTTCTGAGGAATAAGATTATGGAGGTGATGGAGAGGATTTGGAGTTTCATCACCCCATCTCTGACACAGCCCAAGCTTCTATATAGACTAGCTGGTTGATGAGTTGGGTGAAGCTAGTGGTAATGGAGCCTTCTGCAGCCTCGGGCCTCCTGTGTCCTCTACGTCTGGCTACAGAGGGGAGTTCCTCTCTAGCTGATATGCTCAGACGAGTTTCTATCATTTTGGATATGACCCTTCCTATAGTGGATCCTGTATGACACCTGGGAAAGTCAAAGATAGGGTATCTGCAGCTATATCCGGTCTCTACCTGATAAGGCGTTACCAAAAGGTAAGTAATTTATTCACTCAAGTCATGAAGAATTGCATATCCTTGAATGGGACAGAACTTCTCTGTTTCAAATCATTCTTGTTTGTTTGTTTACCTATGTGTACTTGTATGTTAATGTGTAGTGTTTAGCTGTGCGTACAATAATGGCTTTTTTCCTTTTTAAAGTAAAAGGAATGACTTGACACAGATTTATTATGTGTTACTATTGCTCCTTGGAGTTCTGAGTCTCAAGCAAACACCTTCTTCCTTAGTAAGTAAAGTAGGGTGGTGGGGAGTATATCCAACCTGGGTTTAAAAGAGGTAGTTATGACTGTTAAAATGAACCATCCATTTCTCCAAGGTTAGTACTTTTCTGTAAGCAGCTTACTCTATGCATCGTTGTCAGAAACATTCAAAGAGCCTCTCCTGGCCGAACACAATGGCCGCAAATTAGAGTAACTCTGCGAGTCCCCGGTCCCTACCCTGAAATCCGCCACACAGATCCAACCACGATATTGGCAGTGAAAACAGGAGCACCGAAATTCACTAGCGACGTTAAATCGGCGCTGAAAAGAGCTACCGCAATAGAGTAAGAAAGAAAAGAAAGCCGCAGCCAAGCGGGATCCTGTGCAGACGGCGTAATGGGCAGCAGTGCACGGAAGCCAGCCTTGTAGGAAGCGCAGAACCGGATGTAACGACAATCCCTGCAACACAACTTAGCTGCACTTCTGGGTCAGGGGGTGGGGGGCGACAGCTCCAGTTGAGCAGGGGCCATACACCGCGAGGGACGAGGCGGAACATGCGGGCCCGGCCCTCTGTCCAGCCTATGATTAGGAAGCACAAGCAGTGAGGGCTGATAAGGCTCTCAGCGCAGGCAATGACACTGAGGAGGGATACGACCACCGGAATTCATAGGCTAGGAGACTGCCGCCTTGATCTGGCATGTCCCTAGGAACACTGCATGGGTGTCTTCCCCTGCCGAGCACACTAGAGAACCAGGGAAACAATTAAGGGCCCTAATAAACCCCCCGGGAAGGCGAATTAAATAAACTCAGACTTGCCTTAGTGATTACAAGGGAAACAACAGTCTGTTGAGTTTAGGGAAGTAGAAATAGAGGCTGCAGTGAGCCCTGGAGCTGCAGCCAAGACCACAGGGTGAAAAAGCACTGGTGCCTCAGAATATACCACACAAGGCACCAGGGGGGCTGATGCTGAACCAAGTGGAATCGAGGGTCGGTTCCGTCGCCGGACAGCCCGTGAATGGTCCGCAGCCACATACTTTGATCAGCGAGTGCAGCAGTAGGCCTGAAAGTGCGGAAGCAACTAACATCCCACGTAAAGGTCCGAACCCCCTAAATCGGCCAGAAATTGGCTTTGCAGATTAGTTGCGTGCAGTAGAGTCGGGTGTTGACCCTGGTGGCCATCCAGTATCCCATAATCGGACTCTTGGGAGAAAACACAAGTGGATCAAGTGAAGCGCCGCAATCCAGGCACTGGCAGAGAAAAAAGTGGGCTCTCACGCAGTACGAAAACAGTGGTCGCAATGCCCGGAGCCAAGGGCCCAAAAAGTACGCTGCAGACGAAACTGGACGCATTTGCAACCCAGAGGTCACATGACTCAAACTGCAAACCAAGGAAGCCCGATAACTGGACCAGAGCTAGATAATTACGACCCGACTTTGAAAGACATTATGGACGCCATTTTGGGTGTGCGCACTTCGCTGGAGCGAAGAATGGACTCAATCACAACGGAGGTCACTCTGATCAGAGCAGACCTACATAAAATGGGCGAAAAAGTGAAGATCATGAAAACAGATAAAATGGAGTTTAACAGGGGGCAAGCAAATGCAGCAAGAATTTATAGACCTTAAAGCCTTTAGAAAGCAGGTAGAAGATAAGCTAGAAGATTATGAAGCACGATCACGAAGAAATAATGTGAGAGTTATTGGTGTACTCAAAAAAGCGGAAGGCCCTGCAGCAGACATCTTTGTGGAAGACCGAAACGTTAAACATTTTCAGCCCAAGGGCCTCTCAAAATTTTTCGCAGCCAAAAGGGCACACAGGATTCCAGGAGGAAAATCAAAGCAGCTGGCGCCCCCACGTCCAAAGTTGGCAAAACTCCAGAACTTTAGAGACCGGGACATTTTATTACAAACTACCTGTTCACCCCCCGCCCCATCTCCACCCCCAGTCAAGTATGAAAAGAGGGAAATAACCTTCTCCCCGGACTTTATGTTAAATGTACAGAGACAATGACCTTCCTTCCTGGGTATCAAGAAACAACTCAGAGAAAAGGGCCGTCGGTATTCAATGCTGTTTCCCGCTGAACTCCAAATAGAGGCAGACAAAAGAAGCTGGTTCTTCGACACTCCAGAGGCGGCAGCACATTGGCTGGAGGGATGGAGACCAACAAAAGACCACAATGCCCGAAGAGGAAGAGAGCCAGACCTGGCAAGGTAGTCTGCCTTGTCTGAGTGACCGGTGCGACAGATTGTTGAAGAATAAACAACGGAGGTAGAATGGATATGGTGCCGCCACCGGACACTACCGTCAAGAATATGCTAAGGGACTCAACTAATAATCTTAAATTACCTAGCTGATTAGTATGTAAAATGTGCATAGTGTGTAGGCATTAAGATGTGAATCCACCCCCTCATACTCTACATTTAGTCAATTTTAGGGGCGAAAGGCACTCTGCATAGTTGGGGTTATGGGCAGTTCTACACCCAGAGTACAGGGGAGCAGGGAGGGGGATTGTTGGGTTTGGTATGTTTTACATTATATATTAGTTGACAGTGCGACATCATGCAACGCAGGTAGCAGGTGGGGTGCGGAAAACACTGCTCACAAACACGAGTTCACAGCTGGAGAAAAGTATTATACTCTTATCCTGGAATGTTAACGGCCTGGGAGATAAGCCCAAGAGAAGTATAGTTCTACAGTTTATTAAAAGGCAGCCCCCAGAGGTAGTCCTGCTGCAGGAGACACGCCTAATTGTCAACTCCTGTAAAGATTCAGCCAGGTGGGGATATCATTTGTTAATACACTCTGGTTTCACTAAGTATTCCAGGGGAGTGGGCATTATGAGAAAAGGGGGGAGAATGGGTTTGGATAGGCTTAGGAAGAAGTGGCGCTCAGCGTGTTCCTTTAGTGTAGGTCGGGATTGAAAAGTTAAGTTCGGTGCATACAGGTCAGGGGAACAAACCCAACGGAAAAACAGCCCCTGCTGAGGTCAGGATACGTGTCTCCTGTTCCATAAATATGAATAGAGTCCCGTGCACACGTTAAACTGAATGGTTTCCTAGTGAAAACCTCAATGTCACCAGAATAGTTCAAAAAGGATTCAAGAGTCCGTTGTATATAGGTATGGATGTTTTAATAGTGGGGTGCTGATCAGTACATCCAAGACATGATTCTTTGTAATAAATTAAATTGCCTTACCCTTGTGGTAGCTCTTTCGATAGTGTCTGGTTTATAACCACGTCTTTTGAATCTCTGTCTCATGTTGGATAATTCTTTGTCGAATTCTGTTTGTTCGCTACAGTTACGCCTGGCCCTCGTGAATTCACCAAATAGGATTGATTATATTTGGTGAATTGGGTGGGAACTTGAAGCGTGCAGAATGGCATTGCAGGAAGTCTCCTTTCTGAAAAGTCTGCTGTGTAAGATGTTGTTCCTGATGAAAACAAGTTACTTACCTGTAACTTTGGTTCCCCAGTATTGGTAACTTTAATAGATTCCCATGCTTTGTATCATTCTCCGTCGTCGGAATGGGAGTCTCGGTAATAAAAAAAATACCATAGTAGTAGGTACAAAAGAGAAAGGAAGGGCCTAGGCCTCATTCCCTTTTGTAGCATATCCGCCTCTTTTTGTAAAAGAGACCAAACTCTAGGCATCAGCCAATCAGAAGAGCCTCACCCCTGGAACCTTCCTGAAGGAATCTCAGAGCCTTAGATTTTCGTAGCCGTTGTGTGCTAGTCACCCTACTTGCTGAAGGCTGAGCTTTCCCCGGGGAGGTGGGTGGGCGCGTGGGAATCTATGAAAGTTACCAATACTGGGGAAACAAAGTTACAGGTAAGTAACTTGTTTTCTTGCCCCAGTATTGGAACTTTCATAGATTCTCATGCTTTGTATCAGAATTGCAAGCAGTAAGCACCATAAACACATTTTGCAAAGAAGTATCTCATAACATTAGAAATAAAAGTACAAAATGTGTTACCCATGGAAGGTGGGATAGAAAGGAAAGCTCACCAATCACTTGAAGAGGTTTCTCAGGACAGCCTGGCCCACTGCTGCGTCATCCTGCTGCAATGACTCTAAGCAGTAATGCTTAGTGAACGTGTGCACGCTGCTCCAGGTAGCAGCCCTGCAGATGTCTTTGATATGTACCCCCGCAAAGAGGGCTGTCGAAGATGCCACTTATCTCGTTGAGTGAGCACGGATCCTGCCCACCAGAGGTTTTCCTGCTATCTTGTGGCAATGCAGAATAGCACTCGAAATCCATCTAGAGATCCCCTGTTTGGACAGAGGGAGACCTTTACTTGGACCGCCAAAGGCAATGAACAATTGCGAAGACTTTCTAAAGTCTTTGGTATGGTCTATGTAGAATTTTAGACATCGTAAATCCAGAGTGTGCAATGTCTTTTCCGCTGGAGTGACTGGGTTCAGGAAAAATGCCTTTAGAATCACTGGCTCATTTAAGTGAAAGTCTGTAGGGACTTTAGGAATGAACCTTGGGTTGGTCCGCAAGATGACTGTGTTCCTTTTGAACTGTAAAAACGGTTCTTGGATAGTAAGGGCCTGCAACTCCCCCACTCGCCTTGCCGAGGTGAGGGCCAAGAGCAGAGACAATTTCCATGACAAATATTTCAGGTCTGAGCGGTGAATCAGCTCAGATGGTCCCTTCATCAGTTGAGCCAGGACCAAGTTTAAATGCCACGTCGGAGGAGGAGATCTCACTGGCGGATAGACCCTGAATAGGCCCTTGAGGAATTTCTTGACAATTCTTGAAGACCATAATGAAGGACCAGAGTCAGATCTTCTGAATCTTGAAATTGCCGCCAAATGGACCTTGATTGTAGAATGGGACAGATTAGACTTAGCTAGCGAGAGTAGGTAAGGCAGGAGTTGATGAGGTTTTGAAGTGAAAGGATCAACCTTTTCCTTTTTACACCAAATACAGAATCTCTTCCATTTCAGTCTGTATGTCTTGTTTGTTGAAGGCACCCTTGCCTGGGAAAGGATGTCTTTGATCTCCTTGGAAAGAGGGACATTCATAAATTCTTGTTGGTCAGGAGCCATGCAGTCAGGTGTAACGACCTTGGGTCTGGATGCCAAACCTGTCCTCCGGACATTGTCAGGAGATCCGGAACTACCTCCAGCCATATTGGAGGGTCTAGCGACAGCAGATGCAGCTCGGTGTACCAAATTTGTCTCGGCCATGCCGGGGCTATAAGGATAAGCTTGCATGGTTCCGTCTTCATTTTCCTGATGAGGCGTGGAATCAGGGGAATCAGTGGAAACGCGTAAAGAAACCTCCCCGTCGAGGCTATTGATAGGGAATTGCTCAATGAGCCCTGATGGTGGAACCTGCTGGCGTAGGCCCGGCACTTCTTGTTGTTTGGCGTCGCAAAAAGGTCCACCTCTGGTGTGCCCCATGTCTGAAAGAGTAGATCTAGAAGCTGTTGTTTTAGCTCCCACTCGTGACTGACTGAGGCGAGCCTGCTCAGCCTGTCGGCGCCTTCGTTCAGCACTCCTGGTAAGTGCTCCGCCTTTAGAGAAATTCCGTAAAGAATTGTCCATTCCAGTATCTGTTGAGTTTCTCGCGACAAGAGGAGTGACCTCGTTCCTCCTTCTTTGTTCACATAATGCATAGCCGTGGTGTTGTCCGTCCTGACTAGCACTTGTGAACCCTGGAGTCGCGGAAGAAAGGCTTGAAGAGCTAGCCTGATCGCTCTCAGCTCCAACAGGTTGATGTGTAGCTTTTGGTCGCGAGGAGACCAATGGCAGCTGATCTGCAGATCCTGCATCACTGCTCCCCATCCCTCCAATGACGCATCCGTTGTCAGTATGTGAGGTGATGGAACGCTTGCAAAGGATAGACCTTGGCATAAATTGTCTTGATGCGACCACCAAACCACTGCCTCTTTCATCTCTTGAGTGACAACCACTTTGTCGCTGAACGATCCGTGTACTTGTTGCCACTGGAGGTCCAGTTGTTGCTGCAGGGGACGCATACGCAGTCTGCAGTGCGGAATCAGGGGAATACATGATGACATCACCCCCAGCAGCGACTTGTATCTGCGTACAAAAAGACACTTTTTTCCTCGAAGGTTTCGTGCCAATCGTTATAATTTCTGTATCCTCTCTCGAGTTGGAAATGCCCTCGAGAGCATTGAATCTAATACTGCCCCTAGGAACCGTGCTCTTCTTGAGGGCATCAGCGTGGATTTCTCTCTGTTCAAAGTGAGACCCAGATTTTGGAACGGATTGGTGCAAGCCCGCACCGCGTCCTGCGCTAATGTTCTGGTTGGGGCCTTCAGTAACCAATCGTCCAAGTAAGGGAAGACCTGGAAGTGGTTCTTTCGCAGAAACGCTGCCACAGGTGCCAGCACCTTCGTAAAAATCCTTGGGGCAGAGCGAAGGCAGAACTCTGAACTGAAAATGGCTTTTGGCTACTGTGAAGCGTAGGAACCTTCTGTGTGCTGGGTGAATCGGGACATGGAAGTACTCGTCCTCCAGATCGAACGTGGCCATGAAATCCCCTGGGCTGACCATTTTCAAAACGTCCTGTAGGGATACCATCCGGAAGGATAGGGAGATGAGATAGGCATTTAGCTCGCTGAGGTCCAGAATGGGGCGTCATTTTTCCAGCGTCTTTCTCACCAGGAAGAACCTGGAATAGAAACCTTGGCCCGGTTGGTTGGAGGGGACCGGCTCTATCGCCCCTTTGCGGAGCATTTGTTGTACCTAGAGTCTTAGGAGACGCAGATGTTTCGATGGAATGGCTGTCGGGGGTCTGGGTGGAGGGACTTCCATAAATTCCAAAGTATGTCCTTGTTTTATGATGTTGAGCACCCAACGGTCCGATGTAATTTGGGACCAGTTTTGAAGGAATTTTGACACCCTGCCTCCAACTGATGATCTCTTGGAGGAGGGAGGGAACAGTAGGCAGAGCCAGGAGGCCGCTATTGGCGTTTGGACGAGTCCCGTCCACGGGCAGCCTGCTTGCCTTTGTTGTAAGGCCTTGAGTAACCCGAAGACTGGCCCTGTCTTTGCTGGTAGGACTGGCGGTTTGTTATCCAGAACTGTTCGAATAATAGCGCTGCTGCTGCTGTTGGTATGAACCTCTATAACCACCTCCTCTGCCTCTCGCACCTCTGAAAGGAGTTTTGCGATACTGGAGGGTTCCCAGCGATCTAGCTGTTTCCGTGTCTTTTTTGATCTCTTGAAGAGTATCATCGATCAATTTACCGAAGAGGGCCTCGCCATCAAAGGGCAGATCAAGGACCTTGTTTTGAATTTCCGGTCTAAACCAAGTCGCCTTTAGCCACCCTTGGCGTCTCAACACTGCCGCTCCTGCCAAAGCTCGAAAGGACGTTGTGGCAATGTCCATTGCACAGTCTATTATTTCCATCGAGACCGCCTCACCCTCTTGTAAAGTTTACTTTGCTTCCAGCAGTGACTCCGGTGGAAGTTGTTCCAAATATGGAGCTATATCGCACCATAACTGGCGATCATATCGTCCTAATATTGCCAAAGCATTGGCGTCGCGAACCAGAAGGCTAGCTATCGATGAAAACCGCTTGCCCGTGTTATCAAGCCGTCGTCCATCCTTGTCAGGAGGGACAGTCAAGGGAGCAGAGGGGTTCCGTGACTTCCTTGGTGCTGCCTGTGAGATAACAGAGTCAGGTTTTGGATGGCCTGTTAGCGCTGCAGGTCCATCATCTGGTGCTTTATACTTTTCGTCCAGGCGCGGTAGCACAGGGACCACCGTCGCTGGGTTTTTCATGGCTTTCAAACCTTCCTCCCACAAATGCTCCACAATTGGAATCGACCTTGTTGTTTTGCGGTGAGTTTCCTTAAAATCGTATAGGAAACAGTCCGTGGTTTGAGCAGGCATTACCAATTTAAAATTTCCAGCTGCACGTTCCATCAGCTGGTGAAAACTGCCGATGTCAGCAGGAGGAGAATCTCCCAAGTCTTGATGAGGCGAAGCTTGGTCTGGGATGATGTAGTCATTGTATTCATCCCCATCCTGATCCGAGTCTTGATTATCATCGGATGACACATCAGTATCACCATCATTATCCCCATCCGGATCATCGGCTGGCTCCGATGTAGCCTGACGCACTGGCCGCTGAGGTTGAGGTGGTGTCTGTATCGGGTGCACCGGAGGGACTACAGATGATTGGGTCCTCACTGGTGTCGACGGAGCAGACCTACGCGGGGCTGGTCTTTCTGCTTTAGACTTGTAGTCTTGCAGCATCTTGTGAAGGTCATGCAGGAATGTTGTCGGAACTGAAACCATGTCTTGTGGCTCATAGCTCCTAGAGTGGGCCGTTTGATGATATTCGCCTTCTCCTTAGTCATATGCCCCCTCTGAATCTGTGTCTTGACTCTTGATGAGAAGCTGAGATGGGCTATTGGCATATTCAAAAGCATCCTGTCCGTCTCTCTCAGAGTCCTCCTGGTCCAACAACATAGTCGGCGGTAAAGAGGTCACCCTTCTCGGGGATGTCATCTCAGGCGTGATTCTTGTCAAAGAAATCGTCACCCGTCTCTCCGCAGCCAGTATCGTCGGTGGTCCCGTCGACGCTGGAGAAATCCTCGTCGACGATATAGGAACTATAGATGTCGTCGTCGACGCCACCGCCGACGAGCCCGCCGACGATGTAGATATAGTCGTCGTCGATGCACTCGTCGACGACATGCCCGTCGTCGACACCGTCGTCGTCACTGCCGTCTTCGACACTGCCGTCGACGATGATGGTTTCTTCGTCGACGATGTCGTCGGCACACTCTCCGTCGACACTGCCGTCGACGACCCCTTCTTCGACGACGACGATGGAGCTTTCGTTGTCGACCCTCCCGCCGACGAGCCCGTCGACGGGACCAATTGGATTTTGGGCTTCATTTTTGTCGTCGACGGAGCCACCGTCGACGAAGTCTTCGCCGTAGAGGACTTGGAGCTCCTCTCTGAAGAATGTGAGGAGGGTTTTTTGAAGGCTGGGTCGGTCTTCTCACCCTTGAGAGGCGAAACCAGTTCTGCCTTCACCATCCCACTGTGGTGGGGGGAACTTCCTGAACCCCGGCCATCAGACTCTCTGGGGGTCTTCTTTGAAGCCTTTGAGGGGCGCCCAACAGAGGAAGATGGGGAACATCTACCCCTTTTCACTGACCTTTTTGAGGAAGCAATTGAAGACGATTCCTCCTCATCACTGGAAACTCCATGTTTCCTTTCCTTCTGCCTCTGCAGCCATGTAAGAAGTCTTCCAGCACGATCTCTCAAGGTCTTGGTGCAGAGTGCGGCAAATCTTGCAGTCCTCTGCCTTGTGGCACGGATAAAGGCAGTAGATGCAATCCTTGTGTTTGTCCTCCACAAAAAGCCTTTTCTTTTTCTCAACCTCAGACATCTTGAAGAAACAGAGAGTTTTCTGAAGTAATCTGAAGAAAATCCTGAAGAAATAACTGTAGAAATGTACTAGAAAGAGTTGAAATAGAGCAGAGCTCAATGGAGACTCCCTAGCACAACGTGCGGTAGAAAATCTGAGGCTCTGAGATTCCTTCAGGAAGGTTCCAGGGGTGAGGCTCTTCTGATTGGCTGATGCCAAGAGTTTGGTCTCTTTTACAAAAAGAGGCGGATATGCTACAAAAGGGAATGAGGCCTAGGCCCTTCCTTTCTCTATTGTACCTACTACTATGGTATTTTTTTTATTACCGAGACTCCCATTCCGACGACGGGGAATGATACAAAGCATGGGAATCTATGAAAGTTCCAATACTGGGGCAAGTATAGTTTAATGTCCACAAAAGCAATGTTGGTGGTGCTTGACTGACAGGTAAATTGTATTTCCATGTTGTTCGAGTTAAGGTAGTTGCAGAAGGAGTTAAGTTGTTCTTGTGAGCCCGACCAGAGGAGGAGACAGTCGTCTATGTACCTCCCCCAGTAGATTATGTACTCCTTCCAGGGTGATAAATATGAAGTAACAACTCGTACCAAAACCAAACATATCAAAGACAACCTGACAAAAGGAGAGAGACAGGCATTGAACACTAAGTAAAATGGATGATATTATCATCAAAGAGGTAGATAAGGGGGATAACGTCATTGTCTTGCATAAAATTGACTACAACAGAGAGATCATGAGACAACTCCAGGATAAGTCCTGTTACATCACTCTGGATGGTAACCCCACTGGTCAACTCAACATTCTCATCAACAGAAACCTACAAGCCTGGCATACTCAAGGCCTACTAGACGACGACGAGACCCTATAACTCAAAGTTGTAAGACCTACTTATCCATGCCTTTATATACTCCCTAAGGTGCACAAACAGGCGACATTCCCAAAAGGAAAACCTTTCATCTCCGAGATTGGTGGACCAACGGAGAGACTAGTGGAATACGTAGATATGTTTTTAAACCCTATGGTCAAAAACCTAGCCTCACACATAAAAGACACCATACACATATTGGGAATTCTGAGTCACATACAATGGCAACCAGACATGATCATTGCCACCCTGGATGTGGTCTCCCTATACACTTCGATCAACCCCATTTTAGGATTAGAAACAATAACCAAAGCTCTACATGACAGACCAGCAACACTGTGGGCCCACACAAACACGATTGTCTCTATGACAGACATAATCTTGAACAACAATTGTTTCACTTATGAACAAAGATGGTACAAACAGACAAAGGGAGTAGCCATGGGCTCTAAATTTTCACCTTCCTTCGCCAACCTATTCATGGGAGCACTTGAGAAGAAATGGATCTGGGGTACCAGAGGGGCACCCTGGACGGAGTACATAATCTACTGGGGAGGTACATAGACGACTGTCTCCTCCTCTGGTCGGGCTCACAAGAACAACTGAACTCCTTCTGCAACCACCTTAACTCAAACAACATGGAAATACAATTTACCGGTCAGTCAAGCACCGCCAACATTGCTTTTCTGGACATTGAACTATACATCAGAAACAACATCTTACACAGCAGACTTTTCAGAAAGGAGACTTCCTGCAATGCCATTCTGCATGCTTCAAGTTCCCACCAAATACAATCAATCCCATTTGGTGAATTCACGAGGGCCAGGAGTAACTGTAGCGAACAAACAGAATTCGACAAAGAATTATCCAATATGAGAAAGCTTCAAAAGACGCGGTTATAAACCAGAAACTATCCGCGGTTATAAACCAGAAACTATCGAAGGGTAAGGCAATTTATTTTATTACAAAGAATCATGTCTTGGATGTACTGATCAGCACCCCACTATTAAAACATCCATACCTATATACAACGGACTCTTGAATCCTTTTTGAACTATTCTGGTAACATTGAGGTTTTCACTAGGAAACCATTCAGTTTAACGTGTGCACGGGACTCTATTCATATGAGTAGGCATCATCAGAAGGCGATCCTTCCCTTTGTCGATTGAACACACTTGGACAGATACAAAGGGCAGATATGCAGCTGTGTCAGGGAAATGGGAGGGGAGCCACACTCACTATAGTGGCTGTATATGTTCCCCCGGGACTACAAGTGTCAACATTTAAAGACCTGGGTAATATCATGCTAACATTCCCTGAGGGGCGGCTATTAGTAGGAGGCGACTTCAATTCCGTTGTGTCTGGAAGACTCGACCGTTATCCTCCCAGGGTCGTAGGCCCATCACAAAGGTGGCTCCCCAACTTCCTGGAAGGAATGGGACTTGTTGACGTGTGGCACGTGCATCACCCCAGGGAGACTCAATTCACATTTCACTCGGGGGCACACAATGGTCCATCTCAAATCTACTATTTTCTCACCCCAGTGGCCCAAAAGGAAAGCATAAAAGTGATCGGCCACCTGGTACAGGGCATCTCGGATCATTCACCGATATGGGCCCGGGTGGCAATAGGTGAAAAGCAAGAGGGCAGAATAGCACCAGTCAACCCCTGGCAGCTCCGCATCCCAGCGGTGAAGGAAAAATATTCAAAAGTGATCGATCAATACTTCATTCTCTTGGATCAGTAACACCTGCCCACACACTCTGGGAAGCTTTCAAAACAGTTGTCCGCGGACAGGCGATTTCTCAGATAGCAGGGGCAAACAAAGAGAAGATTAAAGAGCTAGTCAGACTAGAGGATGTGATTCTGCAGTTAGAGGTTGAAATCACGGAAACCGGAGAGGATCAACGGTGGCACACATTAGACCGTAAGAGGGAAGATTACAGGAACACTGCTACTGACATGGCCAAAACATTAAGCAGGGATAAATCAGGCAGACCAAACGAGCTGGGTGATAAAGCCGGTAAGCTATTGGCCTAGCTAGACAAAGTAGAATGTGCAAACCGTCTTGTCACGGAACTAGAAGCAGGAATGGGGGGGGGGGAAGTGATTGTAGACCCACAGGAGATAGCGGATGAGTTCGCTAACCACCATCGTACAATATATGAATCTTATACCTCCCCTCAGGAAAAAGACTCAAAGGCACTACTTTCAGACATGACACTTCTGACAGTATCAACAGAAGAAGATAAATTACTAGAAAGCGGGATCACAAACAACGGAGTCGCGCAGTCTATAAGGGGCCTACAATCGGGAAAGGCTATGGGCCCAAATGGTCTCCAAATCGAATTGTACACACTGAAGCCTGATAGAATCGCCCCCTATCTCAATGACATGTTTGAGGAGAGCCGTGAAGTGGCTAGGCTCCCTCAGGATCAGAGAATGACCACACTGATAATTATACACAAAGACCACACTGATAATTATACATATAGACCTATCTCGTTGCTAAATGCTGAAGCCAAAATATTAGTAAAATTGTTGGCCACTCGTTTGATTCAAGTTATCACCAAATGGGTCCACTCTGATCAGTATGGGTTTATGCCCTCCAGAAACACAACACTTAACTAGCGAAGACTGCACAGGGTAATAGGGAGCATAGAGACAATAAGAGAAGATGCAGTGGCGGTGTCCTTGGATGCCACGATGGCCTTCGATACCATAGAGTGGCCCTACCTCTTTGCAGTCCTTGGAAGGCTGGGCTTTGGCCCTAATTTCACCAGTTCGATTAAGCTGCTATACTTGGAGCCTCAAGCGCAGGTAGTTGTAAACAATAATAAAAATAATAATTTGAAAAAATAAATCAGCAGTTTTCACCCTTAGGAGAGGGGACCACACAGGGTTGCCCTCTGTCCCCGCTGCTTTTTGTGATGACTCTGGAGTCCCTTGCGGCATGGATCTGTAGGGACCCCATCATACGAGGTTTGAGATGGTCAGAGGACTGGGAGGAAAGCATTTCCCTTTACGCGGACAATATCTTATTGTACCTGGCTTTGCCCAGAGTCTCCCTGCACAGGGTTCAAAATATATTTACAAACTTTCGGCAACTACTCGGGATACACTATTAATTGGAACAAATCACTGATCAATGTGTTGAACGGGAGACTCCCTCCCCTACCTAGGGGATGCCCAGTGGAAGAAGCCAAATGCAGTTACAAATTCCTAGGTATGTACATAACAACTGATCCAAGAGGTAGTTATGAGCGTAATCTCCAATCCCAGCAGCAACGATTAAAAGGAGACGTGGAAAACACAAGGGCTCTTTCCCAATCATTGCTGGGCAGGGCCCCACTATTTAAAATGATGTCATTGCCACGCCTTCTATATGTTTTACAAAACTCCCCTAATCCGGTTCCGGCGACATACTTTAAAGCCATAGAAAGTGTGCAGAGAGAATTACTCAGTGGAGGGGAGGGGGGGGGAGGGGGGGGGCTATGGCGGGGGTTTGTGGGGCAACCCTGAATATTGCTGCCAATATTGGTGAGGGCGTGGTATGATAGGGGAATAGGCCTCCCAGATATTAAAAAATACAACTGAGCTGCTCATCTAACTGCCATTAATCATTGTATAAATCAGCAGCTGGATGACCCAGGCTACAGAATGAACAGGTGGAACTACATTGGGGCAATCTACTCCAAACCCACAAAATTTCAACTTACTGGACCCACAGGACACTACGTCCAGGTGTGGCACACTGTCACTTAGGGTCTGGGCTGGGCCAAAAACATCACGCTGGCCAGCCCATTGTGAGACTCAGAACAATTGGGCACGCTAAGAACGACGAAGGGTTTTGATCGATGGGACATTATTGGGATATCCAAGGTGGCGAACCTGTGGAGAAGGGGGCGGTGTGGTTGAGCGGGCACATTTTTACATATAATATGGGAATGTGCACACATCAAAGGGTACTGGAGGGGGGTATACGTTAGCATGGAGGAGGCTCTGGGGTCAAGGCTGGAACTTGAAATTAAAAGATGCCTGTCGAATATTTGGGAACCCACAGACCTGAACAGTCAAGAAAAAACATGGGTAACATTGGGCCTGATGGTCGCCAAACAAAATAGAGCTAGAATGTGGGTGGCAACAATAGAACCAACGGTGGGCGCCTGGAAGAAAGACATGGACTGTTGCATGATGAGGGAAAAGACTGTATATGAGGCCAGGGAATGTCCAAGAACGTGGTCACATGTATGGGGTAAATGAAATATGTATTGGGGAAATATTTGTGTTCCACCCTCTCTCCCTTCCCCTCCCACCTCACCTGTTGTATAGAGATCGTAGTGCTGAAGTATCAACCACTACCGTGTATAATCAAAATTATCAACTAATCTATAATCCATGTAAAAAGTCAATCATTGTATTATCACTGTGATGTCCGAAAATCGAAACACTGTCTTAATAAAAAGTTTTATTTAAAAAAGCTTCTCATATAGAAGTTGAAGCCGAAAAAAACAATTTCAATTACACATTATTCAAACTGCAGGTCTTTATATAGACACTTTCAAATTGAGAAAATCTTCAGTCAACCTCTTCTCTCCCATTCCTAAATCGCTGAAAATTCCACAACAGGGTATTTATTCTGACAATGTTTTGTTTAAAACAGCAAATAACTACTTACATCATGAATAAGTTCTCCTTCCAAGAACTTAACAGGTTTTAAGGAAAGAAGGTGGTCAAGAAGAAAGGTTTTTGGATCCTTTAACGCTCGCACAATACATCTTAAAAAGGAAGAAAAACAGATTGGTAAAATGCTTAATCAGAAACCGATTTAAAAAGTGTCATTCTTTGTATGAATGGAAAATGCAGACAGGAAAATTAATTGAGGAATGAAAATCAGCAACATTTTTCTTGGAGGCACATTGTATGCTGCCTTCTGTTTGGGGCAAAAATCACAGCTTCAACCAAATGATGTCATTAAACCATTTTCCAAGGCTGGATGTTCCAAGACAGTAAAAACAAATTTGGGTTCACAATGAATTTGTACATCCAAATTAGATAGTTTACTCTCCAGAAACAGGGCTGGTGTTACACATTACCAACTTGTGATACCAGGGAAAAACGTATGGCAAAGAAAGAACTGTCTTTAAATAATTGAATACGTTAAAGCTAGGCCAACATGCATACTTGACCCCCGTTTTCCAGATTTCATTATTTGCATATTCCTCACATTCATTTTAGTGGATTTTACTTACCTTTACATAAGACCAAAGAATGCCACAAAGGCTATTAAAAACATTGAATCTAATCACCGCAAATTCATTTTCCTAACTTGCTTTCAAGGCCCAAACACCATAAACAGACTAACAAGTAAAGGGGCAAGCATAGCCCTAAACTCGGAATTGATATTATAGCTTACAAAGAGCAACCAAACCAAACCGAGCTCTGAAACCGACATTCCCAAAGCAAGGCTTACTGAGGTGGAGGGGAGAAGCTCCCACAACTGTTCAACGGATATTCTACGTGGACTTGCCAATGTAATATCAGAGGTGGTTTAAGTCATGGTGGAGATACAAACACCCCTGGGAAGGAGTAACTTCTGATGTTGAAGCAGATAGATGCTGATCACACTGTATTTTCGTGAATGCTGTATTTCATTTACAAGTGACAGAAATGCTCATAGTTCAATGTGAACATGAGAACAGGAATGGTTTGTGTGTTCTAGCTAGTAGAAATCAATGCGATTCACATGGCTATGTGAGCTCCCAGCCTTTGTGGTCTCCCTCAATGTTTTGCTTTTGTCTGACGACTAACGTTCGGATATGTCTCCTACCTACTCTTAACCTCTTTGATGTGTATCTCAAACACAGAACCGCGCATCTCTTGCTCTCAGCTCTGTAACTTTTAGCGCCTCATCATTTCTGTGCTGCTGATTTTAGCGCCTCATCATTTCTGTGCTGCTGATGACAGACACACAGATTTGTGACTTTCTTCTCCCGTTTCTTAAAGACCTAGCTGCCTTCCAGTCCACACGTCTTGGCCCTCATTCTGCAGTCCTGTCAAGACTTTCGACAAAAGCTGGCAACTGGCAGGTAGGGTGGTAGCCTGAGGCAGTGGAATTACAGCTTCCAGAGTAATACCTCCACTACATGCTAATCGTCGTTGGAGAATACTGAAGGAGAAAGAAAATGTTCTCCAACATTTGGAAAACTACTGGCAATTGCTTTCCCCCATCCAATGTAAGGAACTTATTCTCCATTTCATAAGCAGAGCTATTAGTACAATGGCTAGCATGAAACCATTGAAATCAAGATCAGCATCCATTGGCAAACAAAGAACATGCAATAAAGCACTGAAACACCATTTTCATTCCGAGAGGGTACTTGACGTGGGTATGCTTTCATTAATGTTTTCTACTTGAGTATATTTTGGAACCTTTTTTCACGTACAGAAATATTTATGCTTCCAAAGAAGCAGGAACGGCATGTAACAATATTAATAAATGTATCAGTAGGTGGATCATTACTGGGAAAGGAGAATGATTACAGTCGTTTTCAGTTGCTGTTCATACAAAGTATCATCCAAAACCATGACAATAGACTGGTTATAAAAAAACGGAAGTGGCCCATATGTTTTTAATGTTAAGTAGTTAGCCTCATCTTTTCAGATCAACGAAGGTATCAGAGACGAGGAGTAAGGGAAGTCTAGTGAAATGTTCTTAATGCTACATGCAACTACCGTAGTAACAATGTAGGACAAGTATGTGTATTTAAACATCACAACAAAGCCAATTCTTATTTGGAGATAACATACATTTAGTTTCATACAATCATGAGCAGGAATGTTAGCAAATTCTAAATGCTGTACCTGTGTGCATCAACACGTGCCTGCGATGCATTGTCTTCTGTGTAACTTCCTAAAAGTTCAACCATCACCTTAGCTGCTGCATCACTAAAATGAAAAACATAACCGAGTATGAGCCACAAACTTACACGAACACCACACTGTAATGGTAATGTTGAAATGAAATTGTACCTGAGAGTATTTGGATGATCCAAGCTAACAGAGAAGGGTAAATGAGTTAAATGGTGAATTAGTCTGATGAAGAAATACATTTTTTATTTTTGACCGCACAATGCATTTTTATCACCGTTTTTAGAGATTGAGAAATAACTTTAGTTCATGATTATATTTGCTGAATATAATACATTGAAAACCTTTTTATTCCATATGCTGTGAACATGTAGATCCGACAAGCTATGATTTAAAACGAAAATTATACATATATAATAAAAAAGCATATTGGCGAAACAATCAATAACACTATTGGACTGCTGATAGCATTCAGAAGCAGATCTGTGCTATCTGTGCCCTCTCTCCCACCCCAAAGGCGTCAATCTACTTTCATGAATAAGAATTTCATTGCTGCAGAGTGGTGCAGCTAGGTCTAAAGGACAAACAAGGATTCACAATTAACAAGCATTGAAAATGCAATAGGTCTTGCCTTTTATTAAGTTAAAGCCATTTGCTTTGCTATACAATACCATTAGCAAAGCAAATGGCTTAACTTAATCAAAGGAGAGACCTATTGCATTTTTAATGCTTGTTCTAGTGGCTTGCAAGCAGTGACCCACTAGCCATTCCTCAAGGCTACTGCTGGATTCCTACACGAGGATGGTAACTTGAGATTCAATGCCTAACCAAGGGGTGCCGGGGTGCTTAGCCGTCCACCTTGTGGCCTACTTACTTACCCTCCTGCCAGGCTCTACAAGCAAGCGTGCTTAATGTCATCCTGACATCGCAGGTTGGGACAGTTGAAGCACCATTTATTCTAATTGAAAGGCAGACCATCTGTGGGAGCTGGACCACCAGATTCCGACTGCGGTTGCTACTATTAAATGAAAAAGAACACGTTTGTCTCTCTTTCCATGTGAAAGGCCTGCAGGTCATCTCCCTTCCCTCACTCCACTGTAATTTGCAAACCACAGTTTCCACAGCGGAGCGTGCACGGGGCACCCATGCCTTCAAAAGAATGCCTGAATCAAGCCTCAAATCGCGACAATAGGTGGCAATTGAACGAACCAGTTTTGAACTGACAGCTCCCATTCAACAACTAAAACAGAACAAGCATGCGCTCAAAGTAAGGGACAGGGGTACGGAGTGGTATTGCAAGGAGGTGGGGATTCGAAGAATGACTGGTTGGAGCGGGAGGCCGGAGTAGAAAGGACCAGAAAGGAGCTGCACCCCAACCTCCGACGTGGCGTAATTTCCAGGGCAGGCGCAGCTCCCACGCCAATTCTAAACGTTCCCAGTTTTCCGTTTACCTTTCCTCTCGATAAAGGAGTGGAGTTGAGTTTTACATCCGCAGAGCAGGGACGTGCCTGCAGCTCATCGACCCGTTATACCGACTGAAACTTAAACCTCGACAAACGCAGCAAGGCGCAAGAAAAATAAACAAGTGTGACCAGGCGGCCCGCGCTCACAATGCGCAATGTTTATAACAGCGGGGACATTTTGGGATCCGTATCGATTCCAAAAGGCCGTCGTGCTGGCGAGAGCAGCGCTTGAGCGCCAACGCCAGACGAGACCCAAAAATGGGGTACATCACCAAGTGGTCGGACAAAGATTCATGATCTTAAGTCTAGGTTTACATAGAGAAACACCATATTACCGTGTGTGGATTACATACTGGGCATAGTGGCTGTATAGTAGCTTATCTAGGTTTCATTGTCAAAGATGCATTGGTTAATACTTCATCTAATGTCATCTGCAAAACGTGGCAATGTCAAATGCATACTGAGATAGTCATAGCCTTAACTCAACTAACATGACTAACAAAACAAGTGTGTTACTAAATGTATTTTAGCAAGCCACAAAAATCAGATAAGCATGTCTGTATTACAAAATTACACTTGTGGAATAAATGGCTATGGAAACCTTGGGGAGAACTGTGCATTCCAAGGACAAGGTATGTGCAGTGAAGAGGCAGACCGGGAAAACTCTTACAACAAACAATAGCCAAAACCAATATGTTTTAGCCATGTTGTACAGTAACGTGGCTGCTGTTCAGCATGGCTAAAAGTTAGTGCGGTAAGGGAGAGTGGAGTTGAGTGCCGTAAGTGAAGTATAGTGGGAGGACGAAGAGTGGAGTAAAGTTGAGTAGTGCGTCAGAGTGGAGTATAGTGTTGGGGAGTGGCATAGAGCATTAGAGTGTTGTTGAGTAGAGTTGTGTGGAGCGGAATAGATTGTTGTAGAGTGGAGTGGCAAAGAGTTGAGTAGTGGAGAAGAGTGGAAAGGCAAAGTGGATTACAGTTTTCTAGCGTAGAGGGGAGTGCTACAGTCAGAGTGGTGTGGCGTAGAGTGGAGGAGTGGAGTAATGTGTCTTAGAACAGAGTGGGGTAAAGTGGCATGGATTGACATAGTGGGAGTTGTGTAGAATGTCAGAGTGGAGTAGTATCGTGAAGTGGCAAAGAGGGGAGCAGAATTTAATGGAGTAGAGTAGAGTGGAGTAGAGTGGAGTGGCATAAAGTACAGTGGTTCAGAGTAGTTTGGTGTAGAGTGCTGTGGCATAGGGTTCACTGGTTTTAAGTAAAGTGGTGTAGAGTGCAGTGGCGCCAACCGTAGATCAATGGCATGTAAAGATGTGGCCTAACAGCTAGGGCGGTCGACCACAAAGCTGGGGAACCGGGTTGGAGTCTCGGCAGGGACACTCAACATCCTCTTATTCTGGGCCAATCACTTAATCTCGCCGTGCCTAATAAAAAAAAATGAATGTGTAAAGCGCTCTGATACCTTCGGGTCTAGTTCGCGCTATATAAACTCCTCCCCCACCCCCCCAAAAAAGGAGTAGAGTGCAGTAGAGTGGCATTGAGTGCATTGGCGTAGGGTGGTGCAGAGTAGAGTGGCACAGAGTACCGTGGTGCAAAGTAGAAAAGAGTGGCTTAGAATACAGTGCCATAGAGCACAATAGTGTAGAGTAGCTCAGTGGTATCGAGTTCAGTGGTAGAGTGCAGTCTTGAGCAGAGTGTCGTAGTGTGCAGTGGTGCAGAGTAGAGTGTGGTGCAGAGTATAACAGTGTGGTGCAGAGTACAAGAGTGGCGTAGAGGGTAATGGCGTAGAGTGGCATAGATTAAAGTGGCATAGAGTGTTGCAGAATAGAGTATAGAGGTGTAGAGTACAGTGGTGAAGAGTAGCTGGGGTAGAGTACAGTAGAGTGCATTGGTTTTGAGTAAAATGTTGGTGAGTGCATTGGCATAGGATGCAGTGGTTTAGAGTAGAGTGATGCAGAGTAGAATGGCGTAGAGTGCAGTGGCATAGAGTAGATTATTTTGGAGTGGGCCAGAGTGGAGTGGTATGGTGAGAGTGGAGTGGTGCAAAGCGATGCAGAGTGGTTCTGCAGAGCAGAGGAGTGGTGCAGAGTGGAGTGCAGTGGTATAGGGCGCAGTGGCAGAGTAGAGTGGCAAAGTGTAGGGGTGCAGAGTAGATTGGCTTAGAGTGTAAAGGCGCAGAGTGCAGTGGCGTAGAATGCATTGGTTTTAAGTAACGTGATGTAGAGTGCAGAGGTGTGGAGTGCAGCAGCATAAAACAAAGTGGCGTTCAGTGGTGCAAGGTAGACTGCAGTGGGGTGGAGTGGCGCAGAATGGAATGACACAAAGTGGTGCAGAATGCACTGGGGTACAGTAGATTGTTTCAGAGGAGGATGCAGTGTTGTAGAGTGCAATGTCGTAAAGAGCAGCGTTGCTGAGTAGATAAGTGGACTGGAGTGGCGTGGGTGGTGTAGCATGCAGTGGCACAGAGTGATGTAAAATAGAGTGGCGCAGAGTGGAGCGGTGCGGCGCAGAGTAGAGCGGCACAGAGTAGATTGTTTCAGAGTAGCATGCAGTGTAGAGTGCACTGGCATACAGTAGATTGTTGCAGGGTAGCATGCAGTGTAGTAGAGTGCAGTGTCGAGAAGAGCAGTGTTGCTGAGTAGATTAGAGTGGTGTGGAGTGGTGTAGCATGCAGTGGCATAGAGTGATGTAGAATAGAGTGATGTAGAATAGAGTGGAGCGGCACAGAGTGGAGCGTGCACAGTGCAGCGGCATAGAGCGATGTAGAATAGAGTGGCGCAAAGTGTAGGGGATTAGAGTGCACTGGCGCAGAGCGGAGCGGCGTAGAGTGGAAGGGCGTGGAGCGGCACAGAGGGGAGCGGCACAGAGGGGAGTAGTTCACAGCAGAGTCCAGTGCAGATAGATTAGAGTGGCGTAGAGGGGAATGGTACAGACTAGAGTGCTCTGACATAGAATTGAATGGTACAGACTAGAGTGCACTGGCACATAATTGAATGGTGCAGGCTAGAGTGCATAGGCACAGAATTGAATGGTGCAGACTAGAGTGCACAGGCACAGAATTGAATGGTGCAGACTAGAGTGCACAGGCACAGTTTTGAATGGTGCAGACTAGAGTGCACAGGCACAGTTTTGAATGGTGCAGACTAGAGTGCACAGGCATAGAGTGCACAGGCGTAGAGTGGAATGGTGCAGACTAGAGTGCACAGGCATAGAGTGCACAGTCATAGAGTGGAATGGTGCAGACTAGAGTGGAATGGTGCAGAGTGGAATGGTGCAGAGTGGAATGGCGCAGAGTGGAATGGCGCAGAGTGGAATGGCGCAGAGTGGAATGGCGCAGAGTGGAATGGCGCAGAGTGGAATGGCGCAGAGTGGAATGGCGCAGAGTGGGGCAGCGCAGAGTGGGGCAGCGCAGAGTGGGGCAGCGCAGAGTGGGGCAGCGCAGAGTGGGGCAGCGCAGAGTGGAATGGCGCAGAGTGGGGCAGCGCCAAAGAGTGCAGCAGTATGGGGTATAGTGCATTAGCATACAGTAGAGCGATGTAGAAGCGTAGAGTGAAGGGGTGCAGAGTGCAGAGCAGAGCACGTATGGAGAGTTATGGAGTGGTGCATAGTGGACTGTAGTGGTGTGAAATAGAGTGGGGTGGGATAAAGTGAAGTATGCATGGTTTGGTAACGTACTACGATTACAGATAACATCTTCAATTGAAATGACCCGTATATATGAATAGATATAGTTTTGCTATATACAGCAAACAAACGATAACGTTTGGAAATGTCATCACCTAGTGTATTGACTTGTTTTGATCGTATTAGAATATATTTGATTCCACTCACTTCAGTATTAACCAAAAAATTGCTTCATTTGCACTTTTCCAATTTTTAAATATTCTGAAATATCTGCAGGTAATTTACAGACATTTAAATGTTGTTGTGTGACAGAAAAAATAACATTGTGCAGCCTTTGTCAAGCACACCCTCAGTATTTTGCATGACTGTCAAATAAATCCTATTACTTTTAAGACGGAGAAAGAAAAGTAAACACCAAGCTCTCTGGAAGATACAGCTTGATATTTGACCTTCGTCTTTGAATGCCGAGAAAATGTGATAAGATGAGAGCAAGATTTAAAGCACTGGTGGAAAAATACCTTTAATAGGGTTTGAGCAACAAAAGGGAAGACTCAAGACAGACATTCTAAAACAATTTCAGCCAGCAAATAATAAGCAAGCAGTTGAGAACCACAAAGCCAATGGTAACCAATGAGCCAAATATATTCCCAGGAAAGCTTTCCGAATGTCCTCAAGATGTTGTTCGCGAACCAGACAGCACAGCTTGTATTTTAGGCTTCGACCTAAAAAGATGATCTGATGAGTAAACGGGTTCCATACGTAACCTCACTTTACAAGGCATTGTAGTGGCATTTAGCATACAAAAAAAAGAGTCTGCAGTAATATTCCGAAGTTAATATATGCCTACAATTGCAGAAAACTGTATGGAACCTTTTGTGCACAGGATTTCAGTGGAGGGTAAAACTAAAAGTTGTGGACACAGGGAAGAAATAATGAGTATTTAAAACTAAAAGTATGAGCAGAGCGGTGTTTTGCTTCTGGTTAGATTCACCAATGTTAAGCGGGAAATATTCCTCCTTTCTGGGAAGTCCTAACGCTACTGTGAGGTTCCCACGATACACAAGATGGTACCCACTGATGCAGAAGAGTTAACAAGGTCGGGAGGTGAAAAGCCGTGCTTCATGTTTGCATTTCATCCCAAGGTTAAAGGAGAAATTCTTTACTTTCCAAATGTTACAAGATCTGTTTTAATGTCATAGACCAACACATTTGGTCATATCTAGTGCACCTAAAATGAGGCGGCATCTTAGGTTAATTAAAAACAACTGAAAATTCATGGAAATAAGATTAGACAACTCTTAAAACGCACAGTCCGACCATCCAGATTCAAACTTTAAATTAAAAAAAACGTCAGGGCAGCCAAGTCTGATGCGAGGTTTCTTAATATTACAGATACTCAAAAAGGAATTGCATACAAAGAAAATTTATAAACGCCTTATATTTTTTCTTACCAAAGAAGAGGAAACATATAAACCTTAATATCGTAATAAGCAAGACAGTGTACACTATTAATTTTTGCCACGGCTACAATTTATCCCTTAAAAGCCATTGGTTATGTTTTGTTCTAGATTAAAACACTGCAGATGAGAAATTCAAATCTAGTTATTTCTTTTCCATATTTGGAAAAATAAATATTCACACACAAATATACTCGTGGGTGGAGCCAATGCCCACACTATGTACGTTTTAAAGAATTACTGTCAACAGGTCAATCAGACAGCTGTGCTTTCAAGTCAGGCCTAAATTATACAACCCATCCCAAGTGGGGGAGGGGTCATATTCTTCTTGGATGCCCTGCTCTAAAGCAGGAGAAACTACCACATTTGTTTTCATTTCACTTGACCTTTGTCACACAACATATCCCCAATGTATACGAAACCAGCTACGAGTTCAAGACTAACGCATATCCAGTATACCTCTCAAACGGAGAGGCAATGGTTTATGCGGACATTAGTTAGAAATATCAATTTTTCAACATTGGAACTAAATTAATGAATCAATACGTAACGCAAACCTGTGTACGATCAGAAAACAATTTCCCCAGTTTGGTCAAGTTATTTTTTTCCCCTAAAACCTCAGTCTAGTAGTGGCAGAACAGTTAATAAATCGGTTTTAAAACAAAAATACATGAAATGTAGCAATCAAAGACCAAGGCATACAGCTGCAGCTCAGAGAATTTTTAAAATTGTGGTAAGCTCTTTGCTTAAATGATCCAGGAAACTTGCAGCACTTTATAAAAATGCTTTGAGGCCTGTTTATGGGGCCTACTGTGCACTGTGCTCTGTGAATCCCAATATTTTAATAAAACGAAGGAAAAAAACCTGGAGATGCCCCCAACCCTTTCTAGGGGAAGCAACAAAAACATTTTTTTAACCGCTTAACCGCGGCTGCAATTCCACCGCGGTGCGACGGATTGGTGCAGTGGGAGGGCTGCGTCGATCAACGGACGTGCGCAGCACTACGAAGGTAGTGTGTGCGACGGCCGTTGGCAGACGCCTGCAGAGAAGGGGTTAAAAGCCTTGCAAGGGGTCTCCACATGCTGAGCTACCGCTCAGAAGACTAGTTTATCCACTGCAGGGGCATGTGTTCGACCTCAAGGTCACAGGTTCAAATCCTGGTGGGTCCACTCAGCCTTTCATCCATCTGATGTCGATAAAATGAGTACCATTGAGTTGGGTAACAATAAACATCTGTCAGGGGTGAACGTTCGCTTTACAAATACTCATGGTATGTTATGAAGCAGTGAATGTGAAGTTAACAGTTACTTCGTTCGCTTCATGCGGAAGGGGCGAGCGGTACCCATCCCTGATCCTCGGAAGTGAGCTTATGATCCCAGCCCCAGGAATTAAGCTTCTTGGAAGGAGTGTGGGGTGAGACTGTCCCCCCCCCCCAAAAAAAAAAAATCACCCACATTGGTCCCTTTAAGTTTTGGCGATGCAGGAAATGGGGGCTGAGAAAAAGTGGGTGGAGGTACCAAAATAGCTTTCCTCTGTTAATTCCCAAATGAAATGTTGGGAAGTGATGCAGAAAAAAAACCTGAGCGGAATTACATCAAAATGTGACAAAGTTAGAACTTTCCTTAGGAAGCACTCTTTTTGTTATTTGTTGTAAATCGCGCTTAGCTGTTTGAGACTCTTGGGATCACGGTTCGATCCCCAGCGCCGGCGGCAGATGAGCCCAGCACCATGCGACTCTGGGCAATAGCTTGCTTAATCTTCCTGACGGCCCCTAGTGCCTAGAGACCCTTAAGGGTGATTGTTCGCGCTTTACATATGTGGATTATTATTGCAGAGTCATGGTACTTAATGAAAGAATGCGGAGTGATGGTATGCGGAAAGAAAGTTGCGGAATAATAATAGGTGTTTACCCTCCCCGGTAAGTACATTGGTGGCACAACGGCCCACATCTCCAGCAACATACTCATATTTTTTCACCACCCATTTGAAAAATGCACAGGTCTCCCTCATTGATGGCCAGCACCGACATACACTTTTAGACACACCTCCCGCCACAAGTTCTAGAATTGGGAACTTTAGAGCTGGGGAGCTACGTTTGAATCTCGGCATCAGCTCAACATCCTGTAATTCCAGGCAAATCGCTTTGTCTCTCCGTGCCTACCACAAATGAATGTGTTCTTCTGTGATGTAAATTGTGCTCATGCCATGTTGTCGAGTTCGCGCTATATAATATTGCAAGGAAAAATAAAGTAGGAAACTCGAGTTCACATACTACTGAACGCGCACTCTTAAGTGCATCAGCAGTGCACTGTGAATCAGAGCGTTTCACAGGCCTGTCACAGATAAGAAATGCTCTCAAAACGAAATCCTACAAAACAATATACTACTGGCTGGCAGCAATTCATACCCGGACAACGTCGGGACGGGCTGCTAGTAACAAGATAAAAGGGAGAAAAAAAAAAACAAAAACAACAAAAAAAAAAACAGTAAAAATGATGGACTAGTATCCTGTGGTGTGTGAAGTGTACCCAAGCTAGGGTCTATATGAAAGAACACCAGGTGTTGTATAATGTAATACCTGAAAAAGCTATTTCTACTCAAAGGCAAACATCTGTTTTCGTAAGATTACATTTCCAACACACCTTCCAAACATCAGGTACAGTCAGAGCACGACTGATGTCATCAAAACAAGGAGTGACCATTCTCCAAACTATTCCCTGCCTCAGGTGTCTTAAGTAACCTTTATCTGATATTTAGGTTCTCCATTTGCATCTATTCAAAATCTGGTTTTCAAAGGCATGTGTAACTATATTGCCTCCTATACGACGTATTGGCAATATTTCTCAATTGGCCTATATTACCCTTGCTCATAGAGAACAAACATTACTGGGAAACATCGTGAGGTAATTCAAAGCGAACTATAGAATTCCTCTCCCTATGCAGCTTATTCCTATGCTCAGAGCTTGGGTCATGCACAAAATACATGGACAAACGTACTCCGCAAACCACAACCACTCCTATCTTCTGCCACATAGCAGTGTGAGCGAGGGAAATGCACAGCACCAGCATTCTTTTCCATATGCATCAGGAAGGTCTTATTCCCATCTAGTTGGAATTGTGTCAAGAGCTTTTTTTTTTTTTAAATTAGGTTTTTTAGTGCTTACAGAACAAAACAAGTATTTACAGAACAGCCCAGTTCACAGTATTCCTCTATAGTCAGCATATAGAGACCAGTCATTATACACATTCGTGATACAACATATTTTTTAACAAAAAAAAGAGGGAAAACAAAACTTTTTTTCTAAGATGTTGCTTAAGGTTGCCGTTATAGCCTCCCAATCTTGGCTTATTTTTGCACAGTGCCAAGCTAAGTGCATGAAGTCGGCATTATCTTTTCCGCATCTGCGGCATTTGGCATCTGTCCTCAATCCACATTTTTGTAACTTGAGTGGGGTGTGGTATGTTTGGTATATATACTTGTAGTAAATGAGTCTCAAATTGCATTTGGTGTCAATACGGATTAGTGTACAGCTGCTATGCCATTCCTCATCACTTAAAGGGATCTCTAACTGGACCTCCCACTGTTCTCAAGCCTTACTGGTAACCCTCACCATATCCTCCTGCAATAACCTATATAATTTGGATACCATGTGCGCATTGTTCGGAGTGGTAATGAGCATCTGTAATGCCGCCAGTGTCGGTGGTTCCACCGGATAAGTGGGATACAAGTCTCTTATGGCCCCCACAGTCTGTGATATGTGAATTTAAAAAGGAGTGACTGGTTACGGATGTAGCTGAGATCTGCCTCACCAATGAACCTAACCTAAGTATATAGGTCTCCCATAGTGGTGATGTCAACTTGTTTCAGCATCGCCATACCGTTACCTGTGTGAGTCACGTTCAACCCAGCAGGATGATGTAAAGGTAATGCTGGTGCATAAAGTGGCAATTTCTGTGTCAGCTTTCCCATGCGTTGCCATGCAGAGTTTGTGGTTTTTATTGTGTTCATTTCATTTCTAGCGACATGGGGGTGCGGATGAGGCAGAATACATCGTAGTGGGAGGGGCTGTGCATCTCCATCTTCGACTGCGGTGTGTGGTAGATGAAACCAATAATGTGCATATTGTGCTCGAACTCATAAATAGTATAGTAATAGATCTGTCACCGCAAACCCACCCTTATTATATGGCCATGTCAATGTATTTAATTCTATGCGGGCTTGTTTCCAAGCCCAAATGAGTCTGGTTATGTTTGTGGTGACCTCTGAAAAACAGCTGTAGGTGGCTGAATTGGTATATTGTTTTGGGAGTATCACCATTTTTACAATGGCCATTCTATCCGCCAGGGATATCGGTAGACAAATCCATCTGTTTATTTGTTCTTCTATGTTAGCAATTTTAGTTCCATTATTTCCTCTAATCACTACATTGGGGTCCCGATGGTACCAGATAACTAGGTACTAAACCGGTTCAATACTCCATTTTAATAGGAACTCTACTCGGTGCTGTGTCGTTTTAGTGGTGAGGGGGATAATGGTGGACTTACCCCAGTTTATTTGTAGGCTAGAGTGTCTGCCGCACTTGCTATATCTATGCAGCAGTGGAGATAAATGGGTTTGAGGTCCTCTTACATATAGCACCATGTCATCAGTGAACATGGATATACCTATTGGACGCTGTACAAACCTTAATGCTGTGTCCGCGTGACTTTAGCGAATCTTGCACGCCAGTGGTTCCAGTGCTATGGCGAACAGTAGGGGTGACAGTGGGCACCCCAGTTGCGTGCCACGTTGTATTTGTATTAAATAGGAGACGTGTTGATTAACTTTTATATTCGCCACTGGTTGGGTATAGAGAATTTTGATCCATGTCATTAGGGTAGGTGGCAAGGCCATTGTGTCAGAGCTTTTGTTTTAGAAGCGGTTGACAAGTCTCCTAGTAAAGGCATAGCCTGACCATACTTTCATTTGCAGCATTATACTCTTTAATAAAGGGAGAAAGGGAACAACTAGTGGCCTCACCTGCTTTGAGAAACCTATCTTCGAGGGAGTCTAATCTTTTAAATTTAGATAATCTTAATCATATAATTTCCCCCAAGCACACACTGCAGCATGGTATAGAGGTGTAGGAAGGCAATTTAATTATAAGTCATGGCATCCCCTACTGAGATCTGTGGTTTGTTTCTCCAATTGTGTACTGAATACTTCAAGATGCTGTTCTGTGTGCACATGGTCTCTGAAATGCACAGTACATTTGCACAAGTTGAATCTCAGCTATGGTGAAGTGGGTTTCATCCTGCCTATCTGGTGATCATACCTTAACTAGGAAGGTCTGGCAGACAATGTAGAGAGACACGATGCTATGACTATAACAAGGATTGTAATGCCGATATATCGAGAAACGTTCCTCATATATCTCCTGAAGACAATGCAAAATTACAATAAGCTGTACCTGCTGTTGTCCATGCTGATGCTTGCTACTAGGAAATCTGTAAATCTTTAAGGGACATATGAATATCCTGAATCAGCACTACTAGTTAGACAGACCTCATGACATTTTCGTTTATCAAAAGCTGAACTATGCAACCCATGGTATTAAAGCTCACTATACATGCACCTGGCAACCATTTCTTATGTAGGCCGACAAAACTGACAATTACTTTATATGCTTGGCCAGGGCAAGAGTGTTTTAACTTTAAGTTCCAGACTTTCCGGACTTCTTGCTCAATTTCGGCTTTAGTATGTTGACTGAGGGACCCGAACTGCTCATCCTACTGGACTATTGGATATTACACTAGGAGAGTTAAAATCTGTAAGATGCACTTGATTCAACTTAGGTGTTCTGATACATTCTTCACGTTGTGTTAACAGACTCTCCTAGGTTGAATGAAAGGACTGCAATGCAATGTGATGGTTGTACATTTGTAAATTAAAATGTCCTATATAGATTTTAAATCAAACAACTGTTTTAACTATGGAGTCATTTTTAGTCACATACACTGCCTAGGTGATATTCTCCAAGACACAGACTAGTATTTCTGATCAGCTGGTTTGCTCAGCCACTTTATAGTAAATCTTCCCAATGCTTTGAGGTGCAAGGAAAAACAAAGTTGTTACCAGTAAAAGCTGTTTTGACGCTCTAAGACGTTTCTGGATTCACTTGCTGTGAATTTTTCTAATAACTAGTGGTTGCCTCTGGAATACACTTCTTAGTCCTTTTGTTCTTTTTTTTCCTTTCTTTCTGGTGTATTTAGAGGTGGTCTCAAGTTCTTACTTTGCTTGAGCCCAGTGCACCTCATTTCTTGGGGGAGGTGCGTGATTTGCATGTGAATCCAGAAAACCATTCAAGCTGAAAACTACTCTTACTGGTTAGTAACCCTTTTGTTTTTCAACATGAACCTTTTCTGGATTCACAAGTTGTGCATTGTTTTTGTATCCATGTTTACCTTTGGAGGTTGGAGTGAAATAAGCATGGACTGGAAAACAAATGCTTCGGGAGCTTTAGTCCCTTAATTAATTGAATATACACGCAGTAGTGTTTTGTACATTTCTTGAAGTGATGATCACCTTCCCACTATACATATATCATTTAACAGCACATTTGCTAGGAAGGCTAGAGTGTCTCCCTTTTTCCTCATCCATGGAATAGCTCTGGGTCTTGTATCTGGTTGCACGCTTGCCTTCTTGTGGCGTGTTTCAATTATCTGCACTTTCCATCTTGAGATGGTGCCTTTTCATACCGGTGCACCCTAGTTGTAGTTTGCAAAGGACAGAATTGGCTTCCCTTGCTGAAGACTTTTGTCCTTTCCAAGTAGTACATCACTGCCCTACACATATCTAGTCTATGAAGGCTTCCTCGACTTAAGTCTGTTGTTCTTGGACTGCCTGGTCGGGTAACGCGTAGTTCGGGCTTGCAGCTCACTTACCCTACATAGTAAAGTTATCAAAAGCAGAAAAGCAGTCTTGAGATTTAACCTAAGCTCTGCCTTGCGTACGAGTTCAAAAAGTTCTCAATAAGTTGTTCTAGCACCAAGTAGAGGTTCCACATCGGTGATGGTGCTCATCTGGGTGGAGCTACTCTTTTTGCTCCTTCTGGAAACCTTTTTATGACAGGTACAGTGAAGACACTTCTCCCTATATGTCCTCTTTTGTAGGCTACTGTAGGAAGCCGACTCTTTATACAATATATCACAATTATATATGTTGTGCAAAGAGTCAATGGGTTCCCTCAAAGTGAACTGGGGTTTGCTTTAGAAATCCTAAGGTGCTCTTCTAGGGGATAATGAGGTTGAGATACCTTAGGCTTATTTTAGAGGAGTGCAAGAAATCTGAAAATCCACACACTGGTCAATAAATGAGACACACTACTTAATAAGGAGATCCATACCAATTTATAAAAATAACATTTATCTTTATATGTTTAGGCACCGGAAGCAATTCGTTCAGGTAAGAACTTTTTTACATTGAAATTATTTTCAGTTCAAAAAGTCAACAGTGCAATTTTTAGAAGCTGCAATGTTATCCTATGGGAGGGAAAGTCAATGTGGCATTCAGGTACAGTACAGCGACTTATGAGACCAATCTCCAGGAGTAAAGATGAATGGTGGGAAAGGTCCAAGGCAGCACTAGCAGACCACCACCACCAGCCAATAAGCTACTGATCCTTGGGAGTCACTACGCCCCCTATATGCCCACTTCCTGTGGGAAGAGAACATAACCCTGTGGCAGAGTTCCCAAGTGTGCCAAAGCAAAGATGGCCACTTCTGAAAATCATACCGTCATCAGGTTAGGCCACATTAGGGGTAGTACTAGCCTGGGGTGGGCATGCCTACCTAACAAGCTAATTTTCCCACCCGGCCAGGTGCCACAGGGCTCTGGACAAAGGCGGATCAATCTCTTCTCCTGTAAGGGGAGCTAGATTCGCATTTCAAAGATGGGAGCTTCTTTGAAGATAGCTGGCGTAGGAGGGCTAATTCCTGGGTCATTCTGAGGGAGGGTTGTGAACACCCTCTTCCTGTTCAGGATTTGTTTCTGACTTCCTGAGAGCAAATTCCATCACCCTGGGTGGTCAGAAATCTGTCTCGGGTGGCAGACTGACAGAGACCAGTCAGCCAACATACCAGAGTCTGGTAGGGTTTCAGGGCGCACCTCTTAGGTGCCCTCTGTGTGTATGTACTCCCAAATCAACCACTGGAATCAGGGTGGGTTTGTGAATATGAGATGTTTGATGCCAAACATCCCTATTTTCAGTGAAGCCATCATGTAGCTGGGGAATTAGTTTTCACCAGTGTCCAGTACGTTCTAAAAAGACTTCTCTGTTCACTTGCACTGGCAATAATGGAACTGACCAGCACAGGGGCATATCTGCTCATGCAGGTATGCATTCAAATGTAATTTTAAGCACCCTGCCTTAGGGCTGTAAGGCCTGCTGTAAGGGAGACTTACAAATACTACCTCTAGTGTTAGGGGACATGGCACACAGTGAGGTGTCGGGTCATGTTTTCACTTTTGTTTTTGTACAGGTGGATTGCAGTTGTGGGTATACTTTTGTGGATGGCTCATCAAGATTTCCTGAGCTTGTTTTGATAGTCTGAATGAATTTGTTCTATAGGATTTGTTCCTCCTTGTTTTCTTGAGGTAAAATATAGTGGTTTGGTTGTCTGTTATGAATTGCAGTCTTCCCTCACACCTATGTTTGAAAGGTTTTTAGGGCTATGTAGAGAGTCTTGAACTTCAGCGCATTTGTGTGTTGGACTGCTTTTGAGCTTTACATAGTCCCCCAATGTTGAGATCCCCCATGTGCATTTCCCAATCCTATGTGGGATGCATCTGTGGTGATGGTCAGTGTTGGGTTTGGATGCATGAAAGGTCTCCCCACTGTTATGTCTCTGTTGCACCAGGTCATCTCCTCCTGTTCCTTTTGCATACAAACCATTACATCTTCTCAACTCCCAGTCACCTGGGACTTTTGGTTTTTCATCCATTCCTGGGTTGGTCTCATATGCAGTCTTGCATAAGGAATTAGTGGGATGCATGAGGCCACCATTCCCATCATTTTCCCTACTGTCTTCACTGTGAGAGATTGACCCGTTGCGGTAGCAGCAAGCTTTCTTTGTTCGCAACTCAATCCTCTTAGATGTGGGGAAGGTACTTGCCACCACCGTTTTCATCCTTGCTCCTCAAAACACTTTTTCTCTCTCTCTGGTAGTGGCAATGACTTTTCTAAGTTGAAGAAAAATCCTTAATCATGAAGTGTGTCACATGACCGTTCTGGTGTTCATCTGCACTTCGAGAGCAAGATAGCTTTCACCAGCCAGTTGTCTATGTAGGGGCATTTGTGTGCCCCTTTTCTTCTTAAGTGTACTGCTAAAGCAGCCAGACACTTTGTAAGCGCCCTTGGAGCTGATTTGATGCCAAAGGCTTGTAGCCTTAATTGATAAAGACCTGGTTTATAACATAGCACAGGAATCTTGTTTTTGTGATTCATGGGAATGTGCAAGTAGGAGTTCTTTAAATCTTTGGTTGCCATGTGGTCCTTTTTCCGCATTAGCGAAATGACATACTGAAGATTTGTCATCTTGAATCTTTAACTCTTTATGAATGTGTTTAGGAAGCAAATATCTAGATTACAGTAAATTTCCTGGTCAACCCCTGCCCGAAGAACTTTTCCTATGTCTTGATTTTTTTAGAGCTCTTCTCCCTAATGTTGGAGGGAAAGTCTTTCATCTTTCTGTGTGGTTTCTATCTTAGTCATACAAATGGTGGCGGCCATTTCAGTTTTATCCAATACCTATGTTGGATGGTTTTGAGTATAGTAAAGGCTCCTATTATGTGGTTGGGGAACTGCTGTGTGAAGTCACTTCATTGAGGAGCTTGCTCCTCATGAAAGCTGTCGCATTTCTCTTGCTTCACCCCAAAAAGGGATGAAGATGTGATGTTTGGAACTGCCACTGTTGTGGTGCTTGTGGGGCTGTGTGCTGTACAGAGTTGCGAGGTGTAGCTCTGGAAACTCCCCCTGCACCTCGTTTTTGAAAACTGATACCCACAACCAGGACTGCCTTCTCAAAGTTGTCCCTGTAGCCAGCTGTCTGCCTGTTGTATCTGCAGCGTCCAGGGCTGATTCCCAGACTTAGGATCTTATTAATGGACGGAGGCCATTCACTGAACAGGGAGGATGGTAGTCAGTAAGAAATCTGTGGCTTGATGGAGTCCCTACCATAAAGAACATTAAGTAACTTGTTCTTCCGATAGAAACTTCCAGCTGCAGATCCCAAAGCAGCACCTATTTAGAGGAGGGTCTGGGAATGGACTGCAGCACCATGTGGGCAAAATATCCTTCTCCGCCATTCTGACCGCCCATACAGTAGTGCTTTGTGAACGTATGGAGGGATGTGCATGTAGCCGTCTGGCAGATGTCTAGAACACAGACTCTGTGTAGTAATGATGTGGTTGCACTTTTGCCCAGGTAGAATGACCATGCATACCTTCCGGAAGCTACTTTTCAGCCAGTGTGTAGCAGATCTTAATGCAGAGCACAATTCAGCAGGAGAAGGTTCTTAAAGTCTTCAAATTAAATTTGGCGTAAGCTTCACAGCTATCGATTCTGAAGTCTCTAGGCAGGCAGAGGTCACAGACTTTGTGTTTGTGCCTTTATGCAAACTTACGGTGGTACTTCAGGCAGAATCTGAAAGGTCATACTTTCAATTTAACCTGTCAATTGCAACTCCCCGTTGAAGCATTTTCGCTCACTCTTCCTTATACCGGTGTTCTCTGCAAGTTGTTTATTTCCCTTGACTATCGACGGTCTGTCAACTTTCTTGAACACTTCTCTTCGTATATTGCTTCCAGGCTCAACAGTAGAAAAAAGAATCTGAAGATTTAGAACAGGCAGTGGAGGCATCCCAAGCGCACATCTGACATCACAAGGGGGCAGACTTAGCACCAAATGGTATTAGACGACACCCAGACAGAAGAAAATGAAAACAAAAAAAATGTTTAAAAAAGCACAAAAGAGTTTTTTGGTAGCAACCACTAGAAAAATGCACAGCATATGAATCCAGAAAAGATTTATAATACAAAACTTGCTACACTGATGGAAAAAGAAACAATACTTACTAAAAACACATTTTAATCATTAAGGTATCTCCTGTAAGTTCTTAAATATTCCCCTCGTGACTGGTGGATGAGGAGCATAATTGAGGTTTGAGTCTGCTTGACCTCACTGGGCATGAAAGGAAAGTGCAGCTACTAGGATGCTTAAAAAGTAATTGTCAACTTTCACTAAAATGACAGCCTAATCACTGGATAACCATTCCCCACATCATTTTTTCATTTCAGAGAGCTTTGATATAGTGGTGCTTTCAGTCAAAAGCCTTTGTCATGAATGATACAGTTTAATAGATGTTCTAATTTTTCAGAAAAGGATAATATGCTGTATTGTAAAAAATGTGTTTTTGTTGCAAATATATTTTCATAAGTGAAAACAGATTGGTTGAGTTAGGCTGAGCAGGGTTTACTTGGCATATCTTCTTTAATCATCGATTAATCATTTACTGTGATTTGTTACTATGTACTATACTTCAAAAAAAGAAAATGTAAAGAGAATTTACAGATTTATTGTGTTAACTAATCTGTCAGATGGGTTAAGATATGTTAAATTTGTATAAATTAGTTTGATGAAAATGTGATTAGAAACTAATATTTTCCTTAATAAACAACTACATTTTTACAAATAGTTCAGCAAATTAAAATGATTCATATTGATTGCAATGGTTCTCAATTAACATACATTTTTACACTTTCCCTAGAAGACAGTCATCATCTGTGTTGAGATATAAACAATGATTTCTTTCATTTATTTTTCTGCTCAACATGGGGATAAATATGAACTATAACCAACTTAACATATAGTTATGAAGTTATCAAAATCTTTAATTTGAATAAAAATACCTTTTTTTGCTGTCAACAAGGGCTTCATAAAGCAGTCTCAAAAGTGTGTGCTTCTTCTCAGTACTCAGGTTCCAGCAGGAAATCCACTTTCTAACCTAAAGTTGAAAACATGAATGCATTTTGAAATAGTTACAAAAATTGAAATCTAAAGATCTGCGCATATTAACCCGAATAACCTTAAATTATTAAACAGTCAATAAAAAAGACTTGTGTCAAGCAGTACAATTGAATGGGACTACAACCGAGGCTGCTCGCCTCTTGGAACTGGCTAGGACAAAATATTGAGTGGCTGCGGAGGGACCGGCTCGCCAGCATTATCTTTAAATGCAGAGGAAAATATGACATCGGGGACATGGATGGACACAGTAAAGAGGAGGCTAGATAGGAGGGTGAGTTCACCACAGCTGCTATGGAGCAAATCAGAAAGGCGACTGACACTGCTAGGGAATTTGCCAGATAGTATTATGATTTCTATGCTCCCAGGACTCTGAGAGATGAGGTGTGTATAATGAGGTTTATAGACTCCTTGAGCCGCCTGCGCATTGGGGGGAGCGGCAGATGAAAGGATGGAGGGGGAATCTTGCCCTAGGAGAGCTCCCGGAGGCATTAAGATCCATGCAGAGTGGGAAAACACAAGGCCCAACAGGTTCCAGACAGGTCTCTAAGAGACATGGGAAGCTGGTGTGTCTACACCTGCTGGTAATATTTGAGGACTCTCGTGAACTCTGACTGCTCCCCAGACTTCAGGCATGCTCTGATCACACTCATACATATGGAGGGCAAACCAAAAAATTAATCTGGATCCTATTGCTTTATCTTCCTCCTAAATGTTGCAACCAAACTGTTAGCTGCTGTGCTAGCCGGCAGGCTTAATAGGGAGATAACCTTGTAAATACATAGGGATCAGACGGGGTTCATGTCTGAACATTCGACGCATCAGAATCACTGGTGTCTGAAGTGTTAACTGGACCTAGGGAGAACACATCCCCATCATCATTGGGGATAATTTCCACTGATGCCGAGAAGGGAGTATGATTCAATCCACTGGCCCTACCTCTTTGCAGTCTTACGGTGCTTTGTCCCACGCTTCTGCAGTTGGAGTCACCCTGCTCTATACAGAGCACACTGTGGCAGTGCGCATGAATGGGGTGAAACCTGCAATGTTCCGACTGGGAAGGGGAACTGGGCAGGGATGCATAGTCAGCCCCTTCCTGTTTGCCCTTTGCATAGAGACCCTAGCTAACTGGATTAGGCTTATGACAGAGGCGGCAACAAAGGGCAGTGGCAGAAGGAAAGGTTTTCTCTAGATGCGGAGGATGTCCTGGTCTATGTTGTTGACCCCACCAAGACACTGGAGCTCCCTGCTTGAGAGGGTGGGGACCTTTGGAGACTATTCAGGCTATAGGGTGAACTGGGGCAAATCGATACTCTATCATATTGGTGTCTGAGACCACAGGAATATGTCCCCGATAAGAGTGCGGATTACAACAGAGGGCTTCTATATTAACCAACACCCTTCTGGGAACCGAATCTGGAACCTCTTCTGACGAATCCCTATGGAGATGTGTCTAGATGGAGGAAACTCCCTCAGATGATTGTGAGAATTGAGGACAACCTCAAAATGATTACCCTATCAAAATGTCTTTATATCATGCAGAACACACCCTACCAGTGTCGTGGGCTTTCAGCATGGCCCATTGTAGTAGTCTCTGTGCTGGACTGTACGTGTTATAGGCATCATTTTCCTTTGAACAATACTACAGCTGTTGTTTGTGTGCATACATAGTCCAGCCTCGATAGAATGGTGGCCTGGATTATGACTTGACGAACTGTGGGGTCAAAGAAACCCAACAGTGGTTTTAGCCCTCGCAGGATTCCAAACAGGTCCCACCTTCCATTTTAGCTTGGACCTTCCACAACTTGAAAATATATGCATAATAAAAATACTATTAGCATGGCCAATAATCCATGTACCATAAAAAGTTCTGTCACTTTATAAGACAGAGTAATCTAATCCACTTCCCCTGCGAGTAAAGCTAAATGACTAGAATTTTTAGGGTTCACTAGCAACGTGCTGAAGTCACACCTGACTCCTTCTCAGACTCTCCCCTTCATTGTAGCCATTCAGGACACAGTCCGGTTTCGTACTCTTCTCCCAGGGAAGAGAGTCTAGGATATTCAGGCTATGATACTGATCTTTCTGCCTTCGTCCTAGATTACAGATATATTATTTGAGTACTCTGCACATGGTGAAAACCGCCTCATGGCCAAGTGGGCCATCCACCAGATTGCTCCCTAAGGTAGTAATTCCAGGAGGCCCAACCAGTCCACCGCATCAGCCGTCAATGCATGTCTAAGGCGTGTGGATTTATAAAATTGCGTACCAAAGAGTGCATATTCCCATCCCATTGTATACTGAGTGGTAGAGAGTTCCCAGCGCAATCATAGGAGTATCACTGTCTCAAAGTAGCTGCCAGACCTCCGTTTTCAACCGGGTGAATAAGGATTACGGAATCTGCTGTTGCAGGGATTCTGCTCTGGAACAGATCTATGCTTGGGACCATGGAACATCAGCTTGTAGGGACTGAGTCATCACACCACCTCAGTCTCCAGAGCCAGAGTCCAACTAGCTATAGTGCCTCACTTGCCCTGCTAACCACACCAGAGAAGCAAGTGAATTGGCACCCCAAAACACAACACTCTCAACCCTCTCAGGGATCACGGTAACAGGATACGCCCCTTCGCTCTCTCACCTGTGCTTATCCACAATAAAAAAGCAAAAAGACACAAAAGAAGTTTAGAATATTTATTTAAATGATCATGCTCTGAAATGTTGCGTTTATAAATTTTGTAAAGCCCACAGGTACCCCCAGCTAAGGGGCGTCCCAGCGCTAGCAAATGCAGCTGTTGACGAGGCGACAGAGACAGAACACCGGGCCTATAACATCGGAAAGAGATGAGTTTTTATGGCTTTACGAAAAGCAGTGTGATTGTTGATGCTTCTGATAAAGACAAGAAGACAGTTCCAAAGTTTTGCAGCAAGGACACGAAAAGAGCGGCTTCCCACTCACACTTTCCTCACCAGAGGAAGGCATAGAGGGGTCGCAGATCTAAAATATGACAAAGGCCTCTGTTCTTCTTGGGCACCAGAAAGTAGAGCAATAGCAACGGCCGCCCACTTATGGAACATCCATCCTCTCGATAGGCCTCTTAATTAAAAGGGCTTGCCATTTCTGCCGCAAGATGGAAAGATAGTCCTCTACCAGTCATTTAGATGTTGCGATGGCGCTGAAAGAAAGGAGAGTTTTTATGTTTATAAAAAAACAAGGGAACCCTGTGAGTCAAGAGGGACTGAGGGTATGCAATGTATTATAAGAGGAAAAGCTCCCAACAAAAGAGGTATAGGCCAGTGGTAAACAGAACCACATTGAGACCTGTGTTGATAGTGTCCAAATGGGGAAACAATGTATTTATTAAATACACAATAAAAAGCAAGACATAAACAAAGTTTAGTGGGTAAAAAGGTTGGAAGTCAACAGATTTCCAGACCGCAGGCATTTACACACATGGTGACTTCAAAGGTAAATGGATGTAAAGAACAGTCACAATACCGAGAACATCTTGTGCTCCACATAAATCCAAATGAACCATTTGAGTCAAGATGTACTGGACGACAAAGTTTCAATCCCGACTAGGATGGTGGGTTCATTATCAGGACACACAAGTATATGCCTGAGAGGTTGCCTGTGGATAGCCACCTAAGGATTGGAGCTGTATTCAAAAAAGGGGTCTAAAATTTACTTACGTTGGAGAATCTATCAGGGTAAAAAAGTCAGCAGGCCAGAGTTACTGGTAAGCTGCAGACACGTCTCCCTGAAGCCGGGCCCCTATGAGGGATGGATCTGGAGAAAAACATCAAAGCGCAGTGGCAGGATACGACTGAGTAGAAGGATACGGCGAGTCAACTGAACTTTCTGCCGCAAGATGAAAAGATGGTCCTCTACCAGTCATTAGGGAGATGTTGGAAGTTGCTACGGCACTGGAAGGAAAGGGCATAGTCCTTCTTAATAATTTGCAGAACACACCTGTCTGAGGTTATGCCTGTCAACCAGCAAGAATCTTTGCATTCCGCTTCCGACCCGGTGGCTGTGTTACACAGATGTCATGGGAAAGGGGTTTGGCAGGTGGGGTGGCAGCGGAGCTGGAAACTAAGAAGCCTGTTGAGTTTGGCTGTGGGAGCAGTGGCCACCACAGACGCAACTGTTGGGTGCCATGCTGTAGCTGGGGGAATGGGGCATCTTGGCCCAAGCTGCAAAACGAGCAGTAGGTCTGGTGTGGATTGAAAGGTAGAAAAAATAAGCCTAGAGGGTGAGCTGTGACCTTACTCCCCTTTAACTTCACAAAAGCAGAGTCTACCCCAACCCGCGAACAGGTGAGTCCCATCAAATGGCATGCCCATGTGGGAGGACTGAATGTCACCTGAAAACCCAGTGAACTGTAGCAAGCATGGTGGGGAATTGCAGCACTGGTGCCAATGGAATTGGTGGTGTCCAAGCCACAACAAAATTGTGAACTCGGCCGCATTCCGACCATACTGAATGGCCTTGGCAAAGGCAGGCCGGATATCTCCAGGAACATCAGTGAGGACTTGAGCCACCAAGTCCCAAAGGTCCTGGAAGTAGCATCTCAGTAGAGAGCTGCCATTCACTGAAAGGAGAACAAAGCTGCTGGAAAAAAACTTGCTTCCCAACATCTCTATTCCCTTGAATTACCCATTGGCAGGAGTAGTCAGAAACGTGTTGGGGTTAGACCAGTTTGTGGGATGCCTACACAATGAAACTTTCAGTGGAAGGGTGTTGAGACAGGAAAGCAGGGTCACCCGGGTCAGGATGATGGCTTTCCGCTATTTGCCTGTTGGCTGGAGAGGCAATAACAAGACTTTGCCCAGGTGCCGAACAATTCATCTGTTAATGCCTCAATAAATGGCCTTTGATTTCTTATGTTTCTTTTTAGACCTAATGGAAGATTTAAATCTTGACCGAAGACCTACCACTGGAACGACTTTGTCAATTTCTGAAGCGAGAATTGGGCCAGGACCGAATCTTTGCTTTGGACCGCGACTTTGACCAGTCTCCTAGCAGGGTCTTCTTGTGCTTGGCAAAACAGAGTTTCACCTCGTGGTATCCGAATCACTTCACACTGCTCATGAGCAGAGACAACTTTTTGATTCTGCAACTGCATTTCAGTGGTCATTCTAAAGCACTGACTGGGACAAGCCAGACCATGACAGGTTCTTCAAAATTCAGCCCGTCATATAGCAGTTGTCTGCCAAGTTTCCAGAGATTTAAACCCATGGAAAGAATAGAACAGTACATGATTGTTTGATCCTATAGAAAGATATGCTATAAATCTGTAAGTACATATCAAGCAAAAAGGCCTGTTACGTCATCAAGAGGTCTATGTTATATGGGAATTCCTTTGGTAATGCATACAACCCGATACAGTATACAGGGAAGTACTCCATAACAAATCGTGCAGGTTGCCCTTCCACATTAAAAATTGAGAAGATTTTATGGGACCATGCACAATCACAATACACACAAAAGGTGATGGAAGGATGTAGGAAGCTGGCTCTGTATATACTATACCAAAATGAGATATATTGTGCGCAGAGTGCAGTGGACCCCAAAGGCCGGCAGAGGTAGAAGTAGATAGCACATTACTCTCTATTTTTGGTAGTATGGGCAAGCAGTAAGGCTTTATCAGAGGGTAGTGTTAATAATTTGTTGTACACAGCAAATGATGTCACACAAGACTGAACTCCGTCCAATTCGTTTGTAGAAAAAATATGAAGTTATTTTATTTCTAGAAACAAGCCAAGCCTGGTGCAGGTAAGTGAAATAATACTTTGCAAAACCTTATGCAATGTTTAACAATTGAATGCAGGTTCAAATGCAGTTGATTGAATTACAGGTAAGTCAATGTTTCAAAATTACTGTTCAGTTACTTCTCAGATTACTTTGCACATTACTTATTGGATTACTTTTCAGATTGCTTTAGCTAATCAGTGTGATATGCCTAGATATCACACTAAGACACTAAGACATTTCCTAGACAAAAGGTAAGTAAATCACTTCTAGTACATTTGCAGTTTTGTCATTGTTCCATACAAACCAACTCCTCACTTAGAACAATTTTCAAGAAAAGCAGTCAATGCAATCCTATGGAAGGAAATTGAGTTATCAGTTTACAGGGAAGTACAAGTTTGTGGGAGTTGGTTTTCTGGCGTTAGAACCAGGGTTCCCCCAGGGTCATGGATGCACTCTCCAAGCACCCTCATCGGCACTAGGGCGGCCAGGTACAGAGTGCTGAGGTCCAATGTTATTCATTCAGGAAGAGGGTGTCTCCGGTTGGTGGCTGCTCATGAGCAGGCCACAAGGTTGTGGGAGCAAAGCTCCTGGCGTTTGGCTCAAAGCAAAGGTGGGATCAGAGTTAGCGCCCAAAGTACACCCGTAGCAGCGCAGGGTGCTGTTTTGGCATAGGGAGCCCTGTTTTCAATGGGAGTTGCTGGTTTTGGATTTTGCCTGCAGGCTTGATCCAGAAAGACATCCGGAAGGAACCAACAACTGGGCAGGTAAGTTGGAGGGCTCAGGGACGTAGGTGCACCTCAGGTTCTTTTCTCCAGGGAGAGGGGTGGCTAGATGCAGGGGTGCCTTTTGAGGTCAGATTTCCCCTTACAGTCACTCGCAGTTTGGGGGTGGGGGGGAGGAAGGTCTCAGTGCAGATGCTGTAGGCGAAGTCGGGGAGTCCTGGAGCGGTCAACCCACGGTGGACTCGGACTCTGGAGCATCTCACTGGGACCAGTGGGCCACTCGACCATGTGTCGTAGGTGACAGGTGCAGTGGTGGTTCCAGGCGTCGGGTTTCTTTGTCCTCAGCAGGCTCTGAGTCTTACTTTGGAGATTCTTTTTAACAGAGCTACTGTTCACAGGGGATCAGGTCTTTGTTGAAGGCAATCTTTTCCAAGAGAGGGAACTCAGGGCTTTTATTACTTAGGTCTAGCATACATGCCCAATAACTAGTGTAAACCAACGAGGTATTCAGTTCCTAAAAAGTGGTGCAGGCAGAGGTAAGTGATCTCAAATGTGAACCCCAGTGTGTGGATATTCACAAGGACAGGAAAAGGGTTTCCTCCTTACGGAAAAAGACCCTCACACACCCAACAAGCAGGTGTCTTGCTTCATCATTGGGTCTGCACAGAAACCCAGCTCCCTACAGAGGCTGCTTGCAATAAGTCGAACCACTGGCAAAAGCTCAGAGTAGCACTCCAACCAATTGTTCTTTTGCTCACCATGTCGCCTCAGTTTGGACCCAGCCATATGCCATCTTGACCCTGTTCCTCATAGGAACAGTCCAGCCTGAACTGTCAAGCCAGGTCCTCCCTGAACCGAAACACGAGCAACCCAGCAACGATTATAACCATGCCACTTAGGGCTGTACATGAAACACACACTCACTCCCTCATGAAAGGTTATATAACCTTTATTTGGTTAACTTCTATACAGAAGTCCAGTTGTTAAGTGAGCACCACAAAGGTTTCTCCCCAGGTGCTGGTTTGTAAGATGCTTCACAAATGCCAGCGTTGTGCTGCAACTGTTTACTACCAAATTCTTAAATATAATCCCCACCTATATGCTCACTACATTTCATGATAAGAGCACTTCTCTGGTCACAGTTTGGGGCCAGGTGGCTCAAGTCCACAGGCCCACCTGTATATACTACATTGCAACGTGCACATGGGCAGAGTGGATACAAATGACCAGATTCTTCTCCATATAGTGCGAATTATAAAACATGCAGATGGTATAAGAAGCTGGCTACCCACCTGATCCAGCTGGAAACATATATGTGTATGTTGTCTATGTTAAATTTGAAAATGATTTATAAAAACACACAATACCCATAGGGATATCTCGGAGCTAAAATCATAGAGAAGAAAGAAATACACCAGAAAGTTGACAATCACGGAGAAAAATGTTTTCCCTGCTTGACTTTCAGTTGGCAGTTATTAAACGTCTTACTGATATAGTACCAGTAGCCTCTACTACATCTGCTGTGGAGAACATTGTAAGGCAGCATAATTGGCACTTTGCCAACCACATTCCTGCAACAGAGCGCAAGAGTCACTGATACAGGGCTTGTGCTCGATAACAAAAGATGCAAGAGAGCATATAATACTGCCCCTGGTGCCAATCTTAGCTTGGCCAGGGTTTTCCACTTGCTTCACTTTGTACCACACAAAAGTCAAGCTCTGGGAAAATGAGTAAATTGGAACAGATAGATTATAAGTTAGTAGATACCCCATATGGCTGTGCATGGATACATACCTTCAATGGCCCATTACTTAGCTAGCTTTGTAGATTTTAAAATTGTTACTTCAAATTCAGAAAGGTGATCCACAACGTTTTCCTCCTAAATTAGATGCGAGCCACTGTATCTACACTGACTACAGTAAATAGGTACACATTAGTCCTACTTGTGGCTGTTTTCTACCTCCATCCTGTCAAAGCGTAGTTGATTTTCCGTCTGCCATATTACAAGTGCATTCGAGTCAATGCACTGCACATAACAGTGGACATGACATGCGCCATGTTTTGACAGAGTACCCTGTCCACCCAACCATAATACCGATAGAATTCCTAGAAAGTATTCTTCAGGTGACTTAGGAGTATCTGCAAAGCATGTTTACCCGATTTTCAAATGCAGTTATGCGAAAATCAGGGCAACTGGGGAGTAAATGCATCCTCCAACTTACTAACACACATCCGAAGGAGTTGGATTTAGCATAGTGAGTATGCTAAAACCACATGAAAGACAAGTCTGCCAGACAGAAGAGGCCTTCGTAAAGGGCACCTGTGGGGTATTAGGATACTGGGTGAGGCTAACAGATAGTTATCCTTAGCCTAGGCATGCTTTCAGAGGACTCTTAGGTAGAAGGCAGATGGTCAAGTTAGGAGTGACACAGGTAATGACATCAATCACTGGTATTGGCTGGCAGTATTCCTGGAGTGGCGATTGGGTAGCTGATGGCTGTAGATGTGTGACTCTTCATTAGTGGTATGCGTGCTGTTAGCAGGAGATGTGAGTGTAGTTGATTAAAGGGGGATGGGTTTGTAACTTAGCTTATGAATGGGTGAGTGGTAGTGTGATTGGTGTTTCAGCTCTATAGTTGTATGAAAGTGATGGGCCCTTGGGCAGTGGATTGTTGATGTGAGTATTCTGGTGTGTCTGCAGCTGGTAGTGCATATTAGTTTGTGTGTGGCACAAAATGACATGTGAAGCAAAGTGGGTCGTGCTTAGACATGACTTTACTGCTCACAATAAATAGGTCATAGGTTCAATATTTTGATACTAATATTAGTATTTGCTCTTTGCCACAATGAATATGGCTTGTGTGAAAAGGCAACCAGTAGGAGTCTGTACCGGAGTAGTGATTGGCTTCAAGGGCATAATAACAACCCCTGAAAGCTGTACAACCAGGGGGATCCATGATAGTGTGACTTGCAGGGATCCCACTACCCTTTAATCACCATATCCTGCAAACCTCAGACTTTGGCTTAGATCATGCACTTTCCTTGCATTCAAAATTTATAGGAATCCATAAAATTTCTACCACTCAATTGAACAGCCATGGAAGATGGCATGAATAATGTCTAAAGAGTGGTCAATAATCAGGTGCTGTATAACTATTTTGTGTTTTGGTTGTTTAAAGCCACAGAATACAATGAGGTTTTTTTTCCCCATTCGGGATGTAGTATAGTGAACTTTTAGTTTTATGCACGTATCCTTGCACTTTAAACTACTTATTTCAGAAATGTATATTGCAAAGAAAGAAAACATCATCAAATATCAGCTGGTTGTTATGCTTTGACATACTTTTCTCAATAATTCTCACCTGATCAAGGTCCGTGGGAATGTACTGGATGGCATTGCATGCAGTTGCCACTCTAATAAGCCCACAATACACAGTATACCGCACTGGGGCATTTTTGTCCATACCATGGAAAAGATTACTCAATCTGTATGGAAGCAATAGACAGTTTATTTTGCAATATTGCATGATCTGTGCATACTTGAAACCATAAAAGATTGACAGCATGAGCTACTTACCAAAAAATGAATCAAAATACAGTCATAGGATTACAACAGAGAATCAAAAGGAGATGCACATAGGGCATGAGTTTTCATTGCTGCTGCAAATCTAAATGATGTGAGCTGTGCGAGAATTGCGCTTTGGTATGACAGATGGGGATGCATATTAAAAGTGGAACATTTCCGTAGTTTCATCCACTGTGGTGACTGTAACAGACACTATGTTCTTATATCATCAGACAAAGACAAACAGAAAGCAGGTGTAGCGCACAGCAGTATTGGATCACTTGATGGGTGCCCAGGTTTAAACACTCATTACAAAAGGTGCTATAGTACATTAAACCATTCGCAGAGCGCAGACCGAACAGACAGGCATTTGCAATTCAATAGGTCTCGCATTCACGAGAGTTTGAGCTATTGGCATTGTAAATGGCAAAGCCTTTTATTTAGGTGTTGTTTTTAAAACAGAAATAGTAGGCATTGTCACTTGCAATGCTACTAGCTTAAACGTTCACAAATGCAAGACCTATTGCACTGCTAATGCGTTTGGCGCCTGTGCTATAAAAAAATAAGAAAGAAAAAAAACTTTGCGGAGAGCATGTCCTGCCTGAAACAGCAGGCACGACAAAGCTATTTGAGAAAATAGGGCTCGGATGCTGTAATTAAAGCCTATTGAGTAACAACACGCGAAACAGAGGGTCTCGTCATGGGAGGTTACAAAATGAGACAAGGCGGTACTGAGGCTAAGGAGGGATTACTAGGCCTATTGACCAATGAACAGCCACAGTTCACATTGGACAATGGCACAAGCCAATGAAAAATATGGATGGTGAGTGGGTGGAGCTTCAAGTCGCTACCCGAATACAGCATGCCTCGCAGAACAACGCATGCGCTGCCCAAGCTCAACGTAAAAAAGCTTGCTGAGGCTGGGGCCGATGTAATTGGGTATTTTTACACCCCTTAATGGATGTCGACAGTTCAAAGCCTTGGAAAACCAATATTTACAGTGGTTTTCAGCTTGTTTTCCCTGCTACCGTGTGATATCGGCTCCTTACCAAGAGACCTGTGTGAAGGGGCAAATACCATATGTCACATGGTGGCATTGTGTGAGCAGACAGGTATTCAGGCCTGTTGTTTAGGTCTCGCCTCTCAATGCGCATGCGCATTGAGCGAGACTATAGGCGCTTAAACAAGGTTTACCCAAGGTTTACCTAGACTGGCGATTTGATGCTGTGCCCGTGCGCTTTTAGGTCAATGCGCAAGCGCATTGACCTAAAATGCGCTTGCATATCATCAAATCGCCATCTGTTCCCCAGCAGCACTACTCCCACTCCTTTGAAGTGAAGCTTAGCTTCACTTCAAAGGCCCGTGCTGCTTCACACTCTGCCGTGTCTCTCCCTCATCGCCGCTCTCCCCACTCCACCCCCTGCTGCGGCCGTGTTGCATTTCTCCTCCCCCCCCTCCCCACAGCAATCAGCAATGCCCTCCGTCTTGTTTGTTGCAGTCGGTCTTCCTTTTGTCTCTCCCTATCCCTCTTACTTTACCTCTTCCTCTCCCCTTCCCTCTGCCTCGCCATCTCTTCTTTCCCTCTCGATTCCCCGTGTTTCCTCCTTTCCCCCGCCTCACTCTCTTCACTATATGTCTCACTCCTTTCTTTCTCCCCTTTATCTATTTTTTCTGTTCTCTACTTCTCTATTTCCCTTACCTCTGAGTTATCCGCTCTCCCCTTTCTCTCACCGCACACCCCTTCCCTCCCTCCACTCGTCTGTTCTCTCCCTGCCCCCTCGGTTGCTCCACCTGTGCTTCTGGTGGTCTCTTTTTAAGGGCTCTCCTCCGGAGGGGCACAGCCCTTGCCCTGCTATTGCCATTCCGCACACCTGCCCCCCAGGGGCCACAGAGGCCTGCCCCCTCCCCCTCCCCTCCCAGGGGCCCGCATTAACACTCCTGACACTGGTAACTATTGTTATATTGCGCAGACATCACTAAAGATGCTAGAGCGCCTTACTTACATCGAGCCTACTCTTGCACAGAAAGCGGAAACGGATTTAAAATTGTAGGGGAAATGGGTTAATATAAGCACCTGAGTTTCTCGCACATTAGGTGGTAATTGAGGAAAGACCGTATACTTTAATAACGTAAGTACTCTGGTTATATTTGCAATGTACTACGACAATGCTTTATTTGCGTGACTTATCCTATATGAATTGGCAACATGTTTACACTACTTATGTGTCCATTATTTCGATATGCACTAAAGAAGATACTAGTTGTGTATCGTGTCTATAGGTCGTGGGGCTTTTTTGTGGTCCTGTAAGCCAGTGTGTATATGTGCACGTGAGCTAGATAGTGACGTAAAATAGAGAAGAGGTAGCTGGGAGATGAAGTATTGATGTGGAGGGAGGCCCCTAGTACATTATACTGAAAGACTCGGTAACGGACTACGAACGGCAACAGGTCCATCTACGCATCAGCGCATATAAAGACGAAGTACCTCACTTCACCAGCCACATAATGCTTGGTAGTCATGATTTCTCACCTGACAGAAATCTTTGATCGAGGTGGGTCGAAACGAAATGTCGCCATACATTAACATGCAGCGACGCTTTTTTTCACTTGTTTTCTTTGGGTGCTGTAAAACTGTTCTTGTGGGGGGTTTTTTGGTGGGGACGCATTATTTTTAATTTCCATCAGCTGCAGAAAACATGCATCTCTGATTCCTACTCTTCGGATAGGACAGGAGATCGGGCCCCCATTACAGAAAATGCACACGATTGCTTCGCCGAGTTTCCACAACTGTTAGTTGTTTCATCAGACATTTATGGTCACTAAGCCTGTTTCATAGTTGTTTGTGCACGTGTATGTCACACCGATGTACGGTTTAATGTTGGGTTGTGGTTTCTGTTCAGCAACAGTCCAGTTTTTTAATCTGTTTTGGTATCCATATGCAGTGTGGTGCTTTCAATTGGGCTCATTTGTAGATACTTTTTTGATAAATTGTTTTTTAATGCTCATATCATAACAAACAGCTGAAAACTAGAATCACTACATTTTCGTTAGGCGAGCTAGTTGAAATAAAGGGTCCCAGAGGTCAAAACTCTTGATCTGGCTATGTTTGCCACCTGGCCTTTTTTTAATTGGCATTGACGTTTTTTTTATATGCAGTCTGGTACGAAAATGAAGAAAATCACACAAAGCTGGTATTTTCGCCTCAGATTTATAAATACTTAAAACTGTAAATGTAAGGTGAAAGCAGTATAAAATGTGGTCTAAATCTGCTTTAATTATCCGTGACTGATTAGTTAAAACTAAACAAAGCACCCTCACACCCTCTCACCCTCACACCCCCACACACCCTCTCACCCCCACACACCCTCACCCCCTCTCACCCTCACCACCCCCTCTCACCCTCACCACCCCCCTCACCCTCACCACCCCCCTCACCCTCACCACCCCCTCCCACCCTCACCACGCCCTTTCACCCTCACCACGCCCTTTCACCCTCATCCTCGCACACCCACACCCCCCTCACATCCCACACCCTTACACCCACTCACCCTCACACCCCCTCACCCTCACCCTCACACCCCCTCACCCTCACCGCTACAACACATATTGTGTTACAATAGGTGTCACATTTGCGAGAAATAAAACTATTGGCATTGTAAATAACAAAGCTATTTTCGCTATTTTCAAAACAAGCACATAAATAAACAAGCATTTACAATGCAATGGTGTCGCCTTTGGAAAAGTTAGAGCTATTGGCATTGTAAATGACAAAATTTGTATTTATGTGTTGGTTTTGAAAACAGATAAATAAATGGCGTTGTCATTTACATTGCCATTAGCTTAATCTCTCGCAAATGTGAGACCTATTGTACCCTACGGACGAGCTCAGCAGACAGCAATTACTACCACACACACACCCAGAGCCACACCCACCCACCCAGAGCCACACACACACACACACGGAGCGCCACACACACACACCCGGAGCGCCACACACACACACCCGGAGCGCCACACACACACACCCGGAGCGCGCCACACACACACACACACACACACACACACACACACACACACACACACACACACACACACACACACACACACACACACACACACACACACACACACACACACACACACACACACACACACACACACACACACACACACACACACACACACACACACACACACACACACACACACACACACACACACACACACACACACACACACACACACACACACACACACACACACACACACACACACACACACACACACACACACACACACACCCCCCCCCCCCCCCCCCCCCCCCCCCAGAGCCACACACACACCCTGCTGATGAGGTTATTTGGCACTTCCATGATGATAGACCAAGTGTCAATCCTACACTACCAATCAGGTCTCCTTATTCCAGCGATAAGAATCTGACTACTCCGCCACATCCTCGGCAGTCCAGGTTACCTGTTGCCGGCCTCAGTTGGCCCGCTGTAAAATGGTGCGTGGGGTCAACACGCAGTGCTGCGATGTGTTGTTTGTATTAATAATTGCCACTTGTATGCCACTAAATATGTCATTAGTACGTTATTGATGGACAGATGTGGCGAACAAGTTTAACTAGGGGCAGCCTCCTGGCGGCCACACTAGGCCTGGAGAGCATGAAAGGCGGAGCCATTCGAGAACCCCGTTGGTGACAGTACAGTTTAGGTAAAGATACCTTTAAGAATGTTAACTTCCCAGAACTCCGATCTATCCAGGAGGAGCGCACCAAATCTAGAGGTTTGCTTGGCATTCTTGGACCTGTTCTGTATAGCATCGGGGCTACAAGTACCCGAAAAAAGCTCCCCTAGATTAACTAGTGGCTTGCGCATAGACCTAGAAACATTGAGAGCTCAGAGACGACCGAGGCCAACAAACACAATTAGGCAAAAGACAATCATTAAAGACCAAAACCCACTGAATGACACCACTGAGAATTCCACAAGGGCTGAAAAGCAAACAGGAACATGTTATTTAAAAAGTAAGGATTTATGGTAAATGCTATACTGACCGTGGGTGTTCTTGTCTCCTTTGCTGGAAGTCTGTGGTAGGATCCAGGGTGGATTTGGGGCAAAGAGGTTGTCGTTGGCCTGCTTCTTTCCAAAGAGCCTGGTCAGGGTGCCTGATTTGGAGTGCATCTTCTTTATGGCGTTGGGTGCTGGGCCGGACCTGGGGTGCTCCGGGCCTGCTGCTCTAGCAGGGCATGCTGCGGTATGGGGCGCAGGGCGGCGGTGGCTGTATACTGACAGGCGCAGGTGGAACGCTTTGGGCTGGCCCACAGGGGGAGGAGAGCAGGTAACACCCAGCCTCTTCCTGCAAGACTGAAACTCGCACAGGTAGGACGCCTCTCTCTCTCCCTGCCCTTCCAGAGGACAAAACTGCCCTCCTCCCGGTTAGAGCTGTCAAGAGGAGCTGCTTTCCTGTCTGCTGCCAGAAAGTGGACTTTGGAAGGGTGACGGCACCAGGGAACACCTCCTTAAAAATATTTCACAGGGTGCGCACCGCTGTCCTGCAAATTCTGGCTGCAAAGCGCGACCAAACTGTCCGTAGGGAGAGGGCATCGACAAGGGAGCTGCTGTGCTGCGTTGTTCCACAGATTCCCGGAGGGTAAATGTACTAAAAGCGATGTCAAAATGGCGTGTGGGCTGGGGTTCTGTTACACTAATCCTGGCCCTGCATTGGCCACACCGTCGCTACTGCAGGTTGGAAATACTGCTGTTCTTGGTGTGCCTGCCCTCTCACAGAGCGCCTGGCCTTTCAGAGTGTAGAAATGCCATGGCAACAGTAAGGGTGAAAGTAACAAATGTGCTGCTCCGCTTTTCACCACGAAAGCCCTGGTAACATGAGAGTTAAGGTAATCCTTCTCGGCACAATAAGCAAAAAAACACAACTGGAAGCAAGTAGAGGATGTATGGCTTACTCCTGCGGTGATGTGTGGTCCCTCAAGTGCACCTTTATGGCCAGCCTGTGAGGTGCTGCTGTACGTTAGCACTTGTGCCTCGTGCTGATTCACTGGTGCTGCAGCCTTGCGTCAGTACATCAGTGCACGGCTGGGCGGAGCAGAGCAAACAAGCGCCATTACTCGTCAAATCTAAAAAAACGACGCTGCTGGCTTCGGCCAGTTCGTAGCGGAGTTTAAACACACACAGGTAGATGTTGACTCAGAACCCGTCCTTCTTTCCGAGGCGGAAGGCGCGCAGCAGGCAGTGATGTCTGCTCTCCCTGAGACCAGCGATCAAGCGTCACCCAAGCAGCAGACAGGTGAGGCGCTCACTCCTGTCGGTTCACTTCGCTCGCCTTACCTTTCCCCTAACCACACCCTCTCTGTAACTACAGCAACTGCCCGGGCCACATTCTTAGCTGCTATTGCGGCCTTCCACACCGAGGCATTGTTAACAAAAGCAGAGACACTTCATTAAGAGCCAGCACAGATTGTGGGACAGGGACAAGGCTTCCAGCAGCCCAAGCGCCTCTTTGAAAAGTCCCACAACTCCTGTCTTCAGCCGCTCATATTATTCTTTAAACAAGCATTTACACGGACAGCAGGAGGGGGGGTGGGAACGGGCACACGGACAGCAGGAGGGGGGGCCGGAACGGGCACACGGACAGCGGGAGGGGAGGGGAGCACCAGGTCTTCTTCCGGCGGCGGTCGGCCTGGAGGAATATCCCAAAAAAACCTTAAAAAAAAAAAAAAAACATCCGCCCACCGCCGCAATGACGTTCACAAAGGGGCGGAGAGCGAAAAAATGTACGGAACGCCCATGAATCTGCTCCGGCAATGACAGACAGATCTATCTTCCAATGGCTAGCCTCCATTTATGGAGCTAGCCAATGGAAGAGCAGGCGGAACAAAGCCCCCGTGCTGTTCTAACAAAAGATTTCGCCAGCGCAAACGCTGCTGTGCAGCGGACGCCAGGCGAAACCTAAAAACTGTTAAGTGCACGATTGGCTCAACATTATATAAACTTATTTTGACCTGTATTTATTTTGGTTGTCTACTTACTTACTTATATATTATTGTGCCACCTCCATTGATATGGCTGTAAAACGTATGTTTTGTCCCAAATTTTTGTCCTGAATTTTGACCTTCTGTCCTGAATTTTTGTCCTGAATTTTGACCCTTTGTCCTGAATTTTTACACTGACCGTCCTGAATTTGCACCCTGTCAGTTAGTAATCCTAGTTGCGCTCCCCTTGCCTCCGGGTGTGGCCACAGTGATTTGAGGACTGGCTAAAGGGTGTGGGCTGTGATCAGCTGGGCGGGGTTTTCGCTTCCTGCTCCATTTGTCTTTTGTTGTTCCTGACACAGATCTTTCTTCACTAGTCTAAAGTCTGAGGACCTAGTGCCCGACCCCACACTTATGTCACCTGGCAAAGCTTTTCCCAAAGACTAGCACTAATTTTGAGCCGATGCACACATCTGCTGCCCAATCAAATGCTGTAGAGAAGCAGATGAGCCTGTGGGCGGAGCACAATTTCTTCTCTCAATAGCGTTTCTTAAAACTCTATTTCTGGTGATCGTATATGGTCTATCAAAAGCTGCACTATCAAGCCAGCTCTAAATGAAACTGCATTTCCCAGAATGCAACAAGTTGTTGGAAAACAAATACTAGGACCTTTTTAAAAAGTCATACAATGACTAGGTGCCACATGGCAGCACTGTACAATCTCTACAACCATTCCGTAAGAAACACCTGGTGGGCGATTCTCATCCGATCATGGGTTTAGCATTGCCGCCTGAAGCAGGTCTCTTGCAACCCTCGTCACCCACTGAGCAGCTATAGAACATGTTGCTTTTATCGTCACATTTAACGACTTCCCTGTTGGATACTCGTGTTTCCTTTACAGTCCATACGCACTCTTCTAGTGCAAGAAACAGATGCCCAGTGGGGAGGGTCGAAGGTGTTGTCTTTCTAAACCTTTGCCCATGATACGACTTATCACCCCGTTTACTGCATTCTACACTCTATTCACAGACAGACTACCCCCTTCCCTCCTGGGAAACGTTGAAGACTTCAAAGGCAGCAGGAGTCGTTCTGCGCGGTGGCATTCCAGGAAGCACAATAAAGTCATCAACCTCAGTAGCTTAACAAAAGGCTCCCGGCCATTTCCAGCCTCAGACCCAGTGGAAGAAAAGGGTAGTTGTAACAATTCTGAACCCTCTTTCTAAACGAGTGTTCTATCAATACAAACATTAAAAAATATTTTTATATAGCACGAACTCGGCTCAAAGGCATTTGAACGCTTTGAAAGAGCATTACGTCACACGTCATGTACATTATTCAGATACCGGGAGATTAAATGATGCGGCCAGAATCACAGGATCTTGAACTAACGCCTTTGGGGCTTGGTTCCCCAGCTCCAAAGTTGCAGCCCTCCCCCTACCAAAGGAGTTAGAATAACAAATAATCAAGGTACGCTGCCTGAGCAGTAGGGTTGGGATGCATTGTGCACGAATTATGCAGCTGAATTTATGGAGTGTTTTGTTACCCGCACCGCAGCATCCTGAGATCCAGAGCCGAGTAAGGTTAGAGTTCTTAAATTACCCAGTTTCACTTGTGAGTTTCTCTTCAAGTACTGGGATTTGTAGTCCCATTCAACACATTATAAAACTAAGACTACCGGTGCCAGGATGCACAGGAAGTTCACGAACTGAATGCGCTGCTCACGCACTGAACTGGGAAGCAGTTACTTGATATCTGCATGGCCACATGTACACCACTCCGGGGCTTTCTTTAACCAACCTAATGCATTCTGGGAGTGGTACACCTGGTTTATTTCAACTGAACTAATAGACCTAAAAAACAAGTGGGTCATTCCTGTAATGTCTATCATTGCATTGACATAACTGCTTTGATTTACATGAGAGTGTCTCACACGTGGCAATGAAATATCACACATAACCACGGCGAGAGAATGGAAATGGCACACATCGGCAAGCTGTGTGTGAAAGTAAGCCCAGGCAGTTTAGTAGTCCGTGTCTGCTCTTCAAATTTGCTAATGTATCTGTAGGCTTACCTGCCTCTTCAAACCTAACAGTTGGTGGCAGCACGCAGCTGACTTATGCCTTACTTGCAATGGAGTGTATCGTGTTCAGTGGCACCGAGCTTCAGATCAAAGGACTGAGTAGGGCTCTTCATCCCACTTATTGAATTTTACTTACATGAGGAATAGGTTTTCTTTCCGGAGTTTTATATAGCAAAAGGTACCACATACTCCTCTAATGCATAAAGGGTACAAGCGGAATCCATTAACACCCGAAGGAAAGGCAACGCCGACCCTGCGAAGTGCCCAGTGGCGTAGCAAAGGGGGTGGTGGGGCGGGGGACGAGTTTCGGGGGGGGGGGGTCCCACCTTACCTGCGTCGGTCGCAGGAATAGCCAGCAACACCCCAGCCCCCCCCACACCCCACTACGCACCCTCGCTCTTGCATACTGGCCACGGGCGGGCGGCAAAATTCTAGCAACGCCACTGGAAATGCTCCACACGGCACCGAGGGAATAAGAATTTGACACGCACACAAAACCTCGTTTAAAACTGTTAATTTTATTCCGCATTTTACTGTTTTTTGGAACATTGTTTTTATTTAAAAAAAGAAAGGAGTACAAAAGATCATAGCAACGCGATACGAGGGATTCAATCCACTTTATGAAGACAAGTAAACTTCTGGGGCCCGGGGAATGACGTCACGAGGGGTGTCCCGGCCGGCAGATTCGGGGGCGTGTTTTTCGTGCTCTCCCCTTCCCATTGGCTGGAAGGTAAAATTCCAGCCAATGGGAAGAGGAGAGGACGGGACTTAAAAAAAGACACGGAAACGCCCCCGAATCGCGTTTCGAAGGGAAAAGTGTGATTGACAGCCAATCTCTTCCAATGGCTAGCCTCCATTTATGGAGCTAGCCAATGGAAGACAGAGGCCGGACAAAGCCCCATACTGTAGGAACATAAGATTTCTCTGGGGGGAGCACTAGTGCTCCGGCCCAGGCGAAACCTAAAAATGTGTCCTTTACAATACCAATAGCTCAAACTTTCCTAATGCGAGACCTATTGCATTGCTGTGCTTCCCACCCCTGCTGCACTCTCCTGCTCTCTAGAGATGTGGCTTAACGACCAGAGCTGCCATCTAAGTCACTTACATACAAAACATGTTGCATTCCTAATGCTATACGTGTCACATTCGCGAAAGTTATAACTATTGGCATTGTAAATGACAAAGCTATCAATTTAGCTATTCTAACCGCATCCGTGCGGCGCGAATTCCCCGCCCATGCTGACTCCGCCTTGCGCGGGCGGAGTCATGACGGAACAGTTCCGTCATCAGCACAGCTCAACCGACGCTGATGACGGAACCGTTCCGTCACCAGCATCGAAAGGGGCTAAAAACCAACAAATAAATTAAATATTTGTCATTTACAAGACCAATATCTCCAACTTTTCTAATGCGAGACCTATTGCATTTCCAATGCTTGTTTCTTATGATTCTGTAGTCTTATTCAACCAGGTATAAAATAGTCCTACAAGTCCTGGAATTCTAAGATAAAAGTTTGTACAAACTAGTCAGCGTTTAAGCTATGTTTGTAGGCTAAAACTACTGACTTTGGTCGGCCTGTTAAGAAATTAAGTACTGCTGGTATTTCCATATAACTGCACATTACATTTTCTCTGCTGTCTACTGTGCTCTCCCTTCATGTTGCTGCCTAGAGGCCACTTTGTGAAAGCAATGGATTGATATATGTGCCCCCATTCACTTCATTTTCATTTCACCACCTCCAGTGCCGTAGAAAACAAAGTACCCCTGAGATGCTTCACGCAGACGTCTTTAGAATGCAGCACATGCATGCTCCGCCCCTTCCTTCTTATTAACTGCGTGCCTCCCAGGCGCAGTAATGCTTCTAGACCAATGAGGTCTCTCAGCGTTATTTTCAGTCAGAAACAAGCAGGTCTGGGAGATTGCATCCATTCTCTGGAATAATCAGGTTTTAAGTAGGGAGAAAAAACTGGGAAGGTCTCTCAAAAGGGTCATGGCTGATGCAGTTAGGGACGAGGCTTAAACAAGTAAGCTAAAAATCTGTGCTTAGCATAGTGTGCCGTCTGACTGGCATTTTGCAGCCTCTATCACTGTATCCACATATCTAGTACAAAATGTAACATTACACCTTCAACGAGCTTGGGCTATTGGCTTTGTCAATGGCCGTTAGTTGCATAAGATACATAAGCGACAACTATGGCTTTGTTACATACAATACTGAAAATACTTCCGTTCTGAAATGATGAGACTATAACGAGTTTCTGTGCAGTTACCATAAAGGCAGTAAAGGGTGGTACTGTTGCAGAGTTCAGATTTATTTTTTTTCATCCTGAGGAGGAGGGCAAAAATGGAGACTCCAATAGGGACCAGTTCCGGCACCTGCTTTTTAGAACTGCCGGTGCTGCACCAGCAAGACTCTGCTCAATTAAAGCCCTGGAATAACGTATATCTGAGGAGACAAATCAGCAAAGCAGACTTGATGACGTCTTTTTAATGCCTTCCCTACACAGTTCCGCTTCTCAGTCAGGAGATGTAGATAAGAGAATCCCATCAAGCGGAGAAATTTTGCGCGCTCAATCTGCGCAGTATCTTAGAGCTCTTTTAAATTCTGGATTTTGCAGAAGTCTACACGATTCTACTAATAAGTGCTCTCAGAATGGTGAACATTTTAGAAAATCTGGACTCCCACGATGCTTTTGAAAATTATGTGGAGACTGTGTTTTTTAAATGCCATATAATCACAATGAAAGGTAAAGGAGTTGTTGAGAATAATGACATTTAAAATCTACTGTTTCCAGTAGTTTTCCAGCTTCTGCTTCAATTGCACTGCATTTGTACCGTTTAATTTCATGGTGACCGCCAGATCCGTCCAGTATCCCCGTCTGCTATCATCAACTCATGCCCACACTCGGCTTACATCAGATTGAAGTCTCATGGGTTCCAGCCCTTTAGCATTAAACACATGTTCTGCAAGTGGAACCACGGCAGAGGGTGCGCTCCCGCATGCTGAGGCTTTTGCGATGACGTCTCTATTCTGCGCGTGAAGCTTTTCATCCGAAACCCTCTCACCAATCCGGGGGTGTATTTATCTGGCCACAGACCAATGCCACGCCTGGCAATCGATAAGGGAGAGTGGCTGTGTCGGGAAGAGAGGTCGGTTGCAGGGATGGGGCTCCTTTGCACCAGGCTGCCAGCTTGATGCGATTACAGTGAAACTGACATGAGAGGGCAGGAAAGGGTGTAGCGGGGCACTACCACCGGTGGCTGGGTGAGTTGTGGACTTGAGGGTCAGTGGAGTGTGGGTCCAAGCCATGTGTGGAGTGTATGGAGGTTAGCTGGGGTTATGTGGAGGGCTCCGGAATGAGTGGAAGTCCATCCAGAACCACCCAGGGTTAAATGGCTAGTGTGTTGGGGGCAAGGCCTGCGTCTTGGGTGGGTTGGTGATTTCAGAGAAGAGAACTTTTGTGAGGTTGCTCTGAGCTGAACGAGAGAGGCCATGCCACTGAAGTGGTGTGGAGTTGTGCTTAAAGAAGTTGTGGAGGCAGGGCTGTGAGTGATGTGGGCAGAGAAAAAGGATGATTTAGCCTGTGTGGTTTGTGAATAGGGGAGTGGAGAATTCGAAGGGAGCAGTAGAGCAAGTGAAACATTAAGACTTTGACTCTGAGACGGCGCAGGTTGCTCAACCCTATTTAATATGGCTGAGAATTAATGCAGTCCTGGTTGTTGGCATAAGGCCGAGTGAGGTCTGATTCGGTGGGAGGCGATTCATTGTATCTATTTTTGGACAAGTTTTACACTAATCGGCGACAAAAGAAAATTGGATCTTTAAGTGAAACGTTTACATAATTGTTTGTCTTTAACATAACGCAGCCCGAGAAGGTTTGTTTAATTATAGCATGGTATGGAATTTTGCAAGGCACACATGCTTCTGTGACACGCAACTCCCCTTCCTATGTAACGATTTGATGTGCTGAGGCGGGGAGATTACCAGAGAGTGCACCGATGATCATTCCTGAGCCCCCTCCAACTGTGCGATGCTCCTTGAGTGACAGGTGGGAGTAGGCACAGGGGGTGTTTTCCTGACAATTAAGTCTGGTGAGAAGGCACTTGGTTGTCAGTAAACATAAACAAGATAAAGGCACAAGCAGCATGTGCATCGCTACTTGCTGCCGTGGTGGAATGGGGTGGGGGTGTAGGGCTGTGTGTCAGCTCACCAAAATTCCATTCAGCCAGGAGCAATCGAGAAGATACAGGCACGCAAGCAGCGTGTGCGGCGCTGCTCGTTCCCGAGCCAATACTCCAGGGGTGTTAACTTGCAAGAAAAGGTGGGTCATACACCAAACACCAGACAATGGCATGCTGTGATTTTGGAAGGACACAGACACAAGCCAATCCAAACCGGTGGGATGGGTCAGACTCCACAAAGTACATACAACAGATCACCTGACAGCTGCTCTGTCTATGCTCGATCTAATAAAAACGAAACCCTAGAAAAACATATGAGGAAGAGTAATGACATCTGGAGTTAGTCCAAAATCTGGAATGAAGGGCAGGGTTTGGCACGAAGGTCAAATCGATAATATATGGTAAGGATCAATTGTTAACTAAGTGCATGAAACAAAAAAGATGTTAATTATACTTTAACCTTGGGAAATATAACTATATACCAGAAATGTATGACATTTAGTTCCAGAAAATAATTGGCAATTGAGCTTCCAAATCAAAATATAAAAAGAGGCACACAAATACCAATGGCTTAAAACAAATTTGAAACAACAGAAGGTACAGAACTTCTAATTTTTGTGTGAAATTGTTTGAGGGCCACATGCCAACCAGATTAATGGGCTGGTTTAGCTCGACTGTCCTGGCATTTTCTTTTTTGCACCTCAAGTAGATCATCAAGTACATCCATTTGACACTAAATACGGAGTATAGTGAGGCACAGCCTTTCAAGGGCTACTCAGGGAGGCGATGAGGGCTAAAAACTCAGTACTTAGTAAATCATTAACACTTTGTTATAATGGAGGTATGTAGTAATGGAAGAACATAAGTTGCTTACCTGTAAACTTTGGTTCTCCAGTATTGGTGTCTTTCATAGATTCACATGCTTGAATATTCCCAGTCGTTGAAGTGGGAGTCCCACGGTACATAAAATAGCAGTAATATATGCATATATAAGTAAAATTACCATAATTATATAAATATATATACATATATAAAATACAGTAAAGTATCCAGAAAAAACTCAAAAGTGCCATAGAACAGAATAGGCCCCTAGAAAGCCTAAGGGAGAAACTCAACTTAGTAACATATCGGTGTCATTAGAATTTTGGTCCACATTCCAGCCAATCAGGCTGTAGCTCCCTCTAGAACCTTCTCCTCAGAAGGCCAAGTCCTCAGAATTTCGTAGCAGAAAGTAACCAAAAGTGCCTGAGGAGAAGAGAGACTCTGAGGGGAGGACGGGAGGGTCGCATGTGAATCTATGAAAGACACCAATACTGGAGAACCACAGTTTACAGATAAGTAACTTATGTTCTTCTACAGTATTAGGGGTGTCTTTCATAGATTCACATGCTTGAATAAGAGTAGAAAGCAGTAAATCATCATATAAGTCATAAAGGTAACATTAATTTCAAGCATATAAGAACATATCATAAATATGTAATCTATCAATATTAAAGAGAAAAAACCTTTATGACTGGAGGCGGGTAGCAACAGAGGCTCACCTTTAATGGAAAAGATTCCGCAGCACCGCTTGTCCTACTGCTGCATCTGTTGACTGCAGACAGTAGTGCTTCGTAAAAGTATGGCTGCTCAACCATGTAGCAGCTCTGCAAATGTGCCGCAGAGGTACCCCCGCAAATAGGGCAGTAGAAGCTGACACAGCTCTAGTTGAATATGCACGTACTGGAGCTGGAAGAGGCTTGTCAGCCCGTTGATGACAAAAAGTAATAGCAGAAGAAATCCACCTAGTAATAGTTTGTTTGGTAACAGGTTGTCCTTTGCAGATCGGGCCATAGGCCACGAATAGTTGATCAGATTTCCTGAAGGATGCAGTGCGCTGAATGTAAAACTTGAGACAACGCTTCAAATCCAGGGAATGTAATGAACGTTCCCCAGGAGTAAATTTAGGATTAGTACTTAGCGTAACAGCCTCTTTTGAGAACTGGAGAAAAGAAGGCTGAATTGTGAATGCCTGAATGTCACTGACACGCCTAGATGACGTCAAGGCGAGCAATAGGGCAATTTTCCACGTGAGGAATTTTAAGCTTGCTGAATGGATGGGTTCGAAAGGAGGTAGGAGGAGCTGAGAAAAAACCAGGTTTAGGCGCCAAGCAGGCGGAGGACGACGAATGGGTGGAAACATACGGAAGAGGCCTTTGAAAAACTGTTGGATGATTCTAGATGAATACAGCGAGGTAGAACCATCATGACGGAAGCAGGAGAGAGCTGCCAAAAATACCTTCAGAGTGGAATGGGAAAGTCCTGACTTTGCAAGGGATAGGAAGAAAGGCAGGATCTGTTCTGGTTTGACGGTCATCGGATTCAAGGCTTTGGTGTGGCACCAGACACAGAAACGCTTCCACTTCAACTGATAGGTTTTAATGGTGGAAGGAGCACAGGCGTGCGCTAACACCTCTCTGCAGTCAGCGTCGATGGTCAGACGCGCAAATTCATGGTGTTAAGGTTCCAGGCATGGAGCTGGAGGTATGCTGGATCCGGATGGCAAATTTGCCCCTGCTGCATCGTGAGGAGGTGAGGCAGAGGATGAAGCGATATTGTCTCGTTCTGGGAGAACAAGAGCAGGTCCGAGAACCATGGGCGCCGCGGCCACTTGGGTGCGATCAGGATGATATGGCAGGGTTGAAGCCTCATCCTGTGCAACAAGCGCGGATTCAGAGGAAGCAGAGGGAAAGCGTAGCTGAATTCGTTCAACCAGCTGATCGAAAATGCATTTTCGCTCGACTCTCTGTGGGGATGAAGACTTGCAAAGCGTTGGCATTTTCTGTTGGTGATAGTCGCAAAGAGATGCATCTGCGGCTGGCCCCACTGGCGGAAAATGAACTCGAGAGTTGGTTGATTGAGTTCCCACTCGTGGTTGTCTGAGAGAGACCTGCTGAGCGAATCCGCAAGAACATTGGAAACACCCGGCACATGGATGGCTGTAAGATGAATTTGATGACGAATCGCCCATTTCCATATCTCCTGTGCTTGTTGGGAAAGCAGAAGGGACCTTGTGCAGCCCTGCTTGTTCAGGTAATGCATGCTGGTGGTGTTGTCTGTCCTCACCAGCAGAGATTGGCCTTGAACAATCCGTTGAAAAGACTTCAGGCCAAGGAAGATCGCCAGAAGCCCTAGGCGGTTTATATGCCAAGTGCGTTGGATTGCAGTCCACTTCCCTTGTACTGACAGTCCTTCGAGATGCGCTCCCCAGCGACGCATCGGTTGTAAGCGTCAGAGTCGGAGCAGCGTCTTGAAAAGACAAACCTTTGGAAATGTTCGGAGGGTGAGCCCACCACTCCAGAGCCTCTTGAATGCTGGGCGTGAAAAGGATCCTGTCGTTGAATGATCCTGAAATCTGTTTCCACTGCTTGTCTAACTCTTCTTGGACGACCCTCAAATGTAGCCTGCAGTGGGGAATCAACTGTATGGCGGAGGAAGCCATGCCTAGGAATGATTTCAACATCCGGACTGAAACGTACAGTTTTGACTGCAGGGATTGTACCATCTGGAGCATGAGGTCTTGTCTTTCCTGGGAAACAAAAACCTTTGCCAGCTGAGAATCTAGTGAGGCTCCTAGAAAATCTCGCCGCTGAGAAGGGTGAAAGTGTGACTTCTGGCAATTGATGGAAAGGCCCAAGTCCCGAAAAAGGGAGATGCAAGACGGAGTATGCTGGATTGCCAGTTGGAGGTTCGGAGCCTTTATGAGACAATCGTCCAGGTATGGATAAAACGGTATGCCTTTTAGGCGCAGAAAAGCAGCTACCGGGGCCATGATCTTGGTAAAGACCCTCGGTGCTGAACGGAGGCCGAACAGCAGGACTCTGAATTAGAAGTGTAGGTGTCCGACTGTAAAACGGAAGATATTTTCTGTGCCTGGGGTGGATCGGCACATGAAAATATGCGTCCTGGAGGTCGATCGTGGAGAAGAACTCTCCGGGATTGAGGTAATGTAGAATCTGGAGCAGGGTCAACATTTGAAAAGTTTTGGACGTGATGAATTTGTTTAGAGCTCGTAGATCCAAAATTGGGTGCCATTCCCCTGATTTTTTCTTGACTAGAAAAAAATGGGAGTAAAACCCTTTGCCCTGCTGGCCTTGTGGTACTACCTCGATAGCACCTTTCCTGATCATTAATTTGGCTTGAGTCAAAAGGTCTTTGAAATGGGGAGGAGGCGGCCCAGTAGGAGGGCGATTTGGAGGAAATTTTGTGAATTCCAAGGTGTGTCCTTTTGAAATCAGATCTAGGACCCACTGATCGGAAGTAATGTTGGACCAATTCAAGATGTAATTTGAGATTCGACCTCCAATTCTTACAGTGGGTGGAAAATTTAAGCTGGACTGTCACTGTTTCTTTGCATTTGAACCACCTCTGTAGGTAGTTTTTCTTTGGTATGGTCTGGAGGAGGTCTGACGACTCTGGGATTGGTAAGTTTGTCTTTGCAGGTTATCATTGTAAGAGCGATATTGGTTTGATCCAGGAAAAGTGGAAAAGTTGCCACCTCTACCACGTGCTCCTCGAAAAGGCCATTTTTTATATTGTAGAGACCCCAACGCCTTGGCCGTATCCATGTCTTTTTTGATAGATTCGAGGACCTCGTCCACATGTTGTCCAAAAAGTGATTAACCATCATAAGTTAGATCGAGGACTTTAGCTTGGACTTCAGGGCGAAATGCTGTTGATTTTAACCAGCCATGACGCCTTAAAACAGCAGCTCCCGCCAACTGTCTAAACCCCGTAGAGTAGATATTAATGGCGCAGTCAATAATCTCTAAGGAGATTTTTTCACCCTCCTGAATGATGGCTTGTGCCTCTGCGCGAATAGCATCCGGAAGTTGTGGAAGCAATGCTGAAATCTCGGACCACATTTGGCGGTCATACCGCCCAAGAATAGCCAAGGAATTAGCTGCCCTTACAGTGGTGGCTGCCATGGTAGTAAACTTTTTCCCTATGGAATCCAGCTTTCGCCCTTCCTGATCTGGAGGAGAAGTAAGGGGTGTGGAAGCATTGCGAGACCTCTTTTGAGCCGCCTGAGTAACGACGGAGTCCGCCTTTGGTTGAGACACCAAACATGTTGGAGAATCTGCTGGTCCTTTATATTTTTTAATCGAGTCTTGGCAGGACAGCTGGGATCGAATTCGGTCGCTCCATTAATTTGAGACCTTCATCCCAAATGTGGTCAATTATTGGGATAGTGTGAGCTTGCCTTTGAGGTAGGTCTTTAAAATCGTAGAGAAACAGTCAGTCTCTTGGACGTCCAAAGTGAGATGAAAACTCTTAGCAGCGCGGACCATCAAGTTGTGGAAGCTGCCTATGTCCAAAGGAGGCAAAGCTAATGGCGACGTTGGTGGAGTTGAAGGTGTGTGGGCCCTGTAATCATCCCACTCTTGAAGGGCATTGTCGTCATCATTTGGATCGATATTTTGAGGGTCAGGATCGTCATTGTCCGTATCAGGCTGGGCACGCACCGGTGACCGTGACGGAACTGGTGCAGAGGCTTGTGGTTGCGGAGGAGGTTGCGGGACTGGAGAAACAGGCTGAGATGGAGGTAATCTGCGGTTATAATCATCCAGCATGTGTTGCAGATTCCTTACCAAAGACAGTGGTATCTGTGTTGTTTGGTGTGACATAGGTGCTTCCGAGCTTCTCTACTGGAAAAAGGTTCTGTCCCATCTTCGACGTACTCTTCCTCCTCCTCATCATAATCCTGGCACTTGATGTGCAGCTCGGATGGACTAGTCGCTTGTCCAAAGGCATTATCGTGCTCTGAATCATCATTGGAGTCCTCCTCCGCAGACTGAAATAATTTGTCAGGAAGAGTAGAACCACTCTTAATAGGACTCAATTTAATTAGAGGTATTCGTTTGAGCGTAGAAGCAGTAACCACTGTGAAGGTGGTAGCTGTGGCCAAAGAATGGTGCAGCGTCGATGAGCCCGTCGACGTGGCGATGGAAGAGTCAGCAGCCGGTTGAGGTGTCTGTACTGCGTCCACAGGCAAGAAATCCGTTGACGGATGTGACTAAGGCTTCGTCGCCGAAGATTTTTTCGCCGTCGACGGTGCCGTCGACGAGGGAAAGGACTTGCTCGTCGACGAAGATGGTACCGTCGACGAAGGGTGCACCGTCGACAAAGTGGTAGCCGTCGACGGTAAGGTAGACGTCGAGGAAGTAGCCGTCGACGAGGCAGGTCCTGTCGACGGGCAACGACCCGTCGACGATGCTGTAGTCTTGGACAAGGAGTGCGTCGACGAAAGGCGCGTCGACTGATGTTTCCTCGCCGACGAAGTGGATTTAGCAGCCGTCGACGAGATCTTTAAAACAGAGGTAATGGGCCTCACCTCATGTGATGTCGTCGACGAGGTGGACGTCGTCGACGTAGTTCTCGAGGACAGAGCAAGTTGTCGTCGACGTGGAGACAGCATCCACGGATTTTGTCGCAGTCGTCGACGTACGCGTCGACGAGCCCGTCGACGAGCCAGTGTCCATTTTAGAGGAAGAAGGCATGGCTTTGGACAATGACGCCAGAGAACCAGGTCTCGTAGGCGCATTTGGAGGTAAATCCTGTGGGGAGACAACCGTAGAGATATCAACAAGTCTCTTTTTCTTTAGAAAAGGAGAAGGCATCTCAGACTCCGACCCATGTTTTTGAGAGGTCTTTGACTGAAAAGAAGAGACACCCTCATCCTCCGAGACGACAGTGTCCGTTGTCTTCAACTTCTGAAGCCACAGAAGGAGACGGGCCTCTCTGTCCCTTAAAGTTTTAGGTGGAAAAGTACGACAGTACTTACAGGTCTTCACTTCATGGTCTGGGTAGAGACAGTAAATACATTTACTGTGTGGATCTTCATGGAAGAGACGCAGTTTTCCACAGGATGGACAAGATCTGAACAAAGATTTCCTTGAAGAAGACATTTTGAGATGAAAAAACAGCTAAGTAAGTTGAAATCTGAGCAGGGCTCAGGGAGATTATCTTCACACGACGTGCGGTAGAAAATCTGAGGACTTGGGCTTCTGAGGAGAAGGTTCTAGAGGGAGCTACAGCCTGTTTGGCTGGATTGTGGACCAAAACATAATGACACTGATATGTTACTAAGTTGAGTTTCTCCCTTAGGCTTTCTAGGGGCCTATTCTGTTCTATGGCACTTTTGAGTTTTTTCTGGATACTTTACTGTATTTTATATATGTATATATATTTATAAAATTATGGTAATTTTACTTATATATGCATATATTACTGCTATTTTATGTACCGTGGGACTCCCACTTCGACGACGGGGAGTATTCAAGTATGTGAATCTATGAAAGACACCCCTAATACTGGAGAATAGGGGTTTTAAGATTGTCCCCGTAAGATGCAATAGTGTTAATATCTACTATGTCATTTGCTGCATGATGTAATATAGAAAGGTGATGTTGGATGAACATATTAAGAAGAGATGATGTAAGAGGAGCAGCTAACCCGTTTTGGAAGAGTAAACTGCTCTTCAGACTCGTGTTTGTAGAGTCTTTACTAGAAAATTTATGAAGGGGATGGGGTGGACATATCAATCTCCAGCCAGTGCATTATAGTGAAAGAAAAGTGCACAGCTAAATATGGCAGTGATAACTACTATCTTTAGATGTGTGGGGGAAAAGCTGTCAACATTAACAAACTATCAATAACATGTTCTAATGACTGACTTTGAGGTCTGTCCATACACTTCAAGAGTTTGTCTGACCTCTATAATAATATTAGGATAATATGATTGGAATAAGTCTCTTACTAATCTTACAAGCATTCAAGCCTCTTGGAGGCCGCAATAAGATGCAGAGGCGCAAAGTAAATAGTAAGATTTATTCAATGCAGAGCTTCACCCACGACTAACTGGCCCCGCGACTGAACTACCGCTAACCAACTACTGCTGCCACGGGCGCTAAACACATGCAAGTTTAAAACATAACAATAAAGACTGTAAACATATTATGGTGGTGTGTCTTGAGGCAGAGCTCATGGGAAAGAGAACGAGCGTGCCGCAAGACACTCAGGTGTGCGCAGTACATGTCGATACCACATCACCTTCCCCTTCAAATAAAATTAAGAAGCAATGAAACAAAATAAAGGAGAGTAAGCATGAAATCTTTGAACCTATTTGGCCTACCCCTGTTAAAGACTGTGCACTAAGTATCAGGTTTAATGTTAGACGATGCACCTGAAATTGAACTGACAGTTGGCAAAGGACTCAAAGCTTTTGAAGAAATTAGTGACCTTTCAATGCCTTTAGCCAGGTCTAAAACTTCATACAGAGTAGGGTTGCAACAACTGAGGAGGTGTTCTTGATACTTCCGGGATGCACAGCAGAAGATGAACTGATCACAAATATGTGTATCAACATTTGACCCAAAATCACATGTGGCTGCTAAATATCTGAGAGACGATAAGTATTCCTCAATTCCTTCATCTGGAAGTTGCTTGCATTTGACAAAGCTGTGCTTTTCAAAAATGATGCTTGGCTCCTCAGTGAATTGTTTACGTAACCTTTCTAAGGCATCCAAATGTATAACCCAAGGGTTATCCCCATATTGACCACAGGGTCTTACTGCAGGGGATAGATTATCAAAAATGTGTTGAGCAGCTAATCCTAAAGTGCCATACAAAAGCGCTAATTTACGTTCAGGAGAATATCCATGAGCATCAATAGCCACTAAATGGTTCTCAAATAAATTGAACCAATGTGCCCATTTTAGGCATGGTTTGCCATGTGAAGTCGAGAAGTAAGGAGGCTGCGTGATCTGATGGGAGGCAGCCATTTATAAAAATTTAATTTAGATAAGTCGTGAAATGTCAAGATATAAATCGAAAAGAAAATATTATGAATAAAGGTACCTGTGATGTTACAGATTCTGCTTCAGAGAGCTAAGAATTCACTTTAAATGTGCATATTGTAAAACTTTCAACAGGACACCGTGTGAAATGGAAGGACCTCCAACGAAGATCTAGCGGTTGCTAAGATACTGTAGTCAGAAATAGCAAGGGGTGATCTGCAGAGGTTTGCCGACTTTGTGCCGATTGGCTGCCAGTGCCGCTGACATGAAGAGGAAATCAGTGGAGCCACAGAGAACGATGGGGCGATGCTCGGGAAGAAATCTTGAAGAGCTGAAAGCTGCCCCCAGCGTCGCTGACGAGAAGAGGAAATGAGCATAGTGAAAACATAGCTCCGGTGGGATTGTGGAAACAGCTGTAGCTGGGAGAAATCCTTGAAATGAGCGTAGTGAAAGCTCGCTTCTGGCAGGATTGTGGAACACAGCTGTAGCCTTGAAAACACACAAAAATCCAAGGTTGCATATGTCTGTGGGCGAAGAAAATCCCTCGATCGCCAAATGTAATAAGATGCGGATTTATTCAATACAGAACTTCGTCTAGGACGAGCAGCAACGGGCCAGCCTGGAGTGCAGAGTCTAACTGACCACAATGAAATCCTGCGAACTGACTACTGCTACCAGGGCACTAAAAACATACAAGTTCAAAACATCACAATAAAGAATGTAAATATGTTATGGTGGTGTATCGAGGCAGCGCTCACGGAAAAGAGAACGAGCGTGCCGTGAGACACACCACGGGCAAGCAGCGTACATGTCGATACTACAGGGGCTTATTCATTGCAATCATGATGATTGATGATGATGATTACGCACTTGTATAGCGCACAACTACCCGTAGGCATCTCAGCGCTTGTACGAATACCGCCGAGGAACCCTTCCTGGCTCTTCCCTGTGAGGAGCCCACTCCTGGGCACCCCGAAGGTGAAGTCAGGCATCCTCAGCGCTGTTGGGGCCGTGGTAGAGATTAAGCAAGCTATTGCCCAGAGGTGCAGAGTGGGACTCCTGATTAGAATAGGCACCATGGCGAGAATTATCAGGTCCGAGGAAATTGAGCCCGAGACCTGCCGAGGCGGGAATTGAACCCTGGTCCCGGCCAGACTACTGCATCAGGGTCTGCCGCTCGAACCATTGAGCCACACTTCTCTACGATCATGAAGGTATTCCTGCAGGTGCACCGCCGCTGCGGCAGCTTGGTCTTTTCCTTGCAGTTCCTCCCGAACCCCTCTTGCCCCTTGCCACTTGCAGAAGGGGGGGTGCTAGAGACATTAACAGTCACAGTCACAGTCGGGTCCACAGCTATCAAAGTTCCAATTCTCATTCCACCTTATATCAATCCCAAGGCATTTGGAGAACAGGATATGGATTTGTAGGGCTATTTCTTATGCTCAGTTCAATGTTTAGGTAGAGAAGTTTGCACCCAGCTTTATGTGACTGTGTGACTGACTGTTGAGTCGAGCGGTTAGCGCTCTAGCCTTTAACTACAAAGGGCTATTTAGGCTGCGAGGAGGCAAGGCGGATCGCGGTAAAGGCAGACAGTGGCAGTGTCTCCCGACCCCGCTTGGCGCCAGGTAAACATTTGCAGAGCAGAATACTCTGCTGTCTTTGAGGATCTCTTCTGAAAAACTCTGTCACGCTTTTAAAAATTGATTACGAATTTTTAATTTCACTTATGTGCTAGAATTGATTAATAATTTTAATACACTCACCCTCACCCTCTGTGCATTCACGATCATTTTCGGAGCTGCCAGGGCCATTAAAGCTCGTTTAGGAAGTCTCTGCTCAGTGTTGCAGCCTGCCCGCCCCGGTCCGACTCAGTATCCAATACCGTTGAGCGGAGGGCGGGACAGGTAAGAGCCAGAGAGACACGCCCAGGCACTTCCTGACTGTTGAGTCGAGCGGTTGGCGCTCTAGCCTTTAAGCACAAAGGGCTATTTAGCCACTCGTCAGCACTAGCGCACAGCGGTTGCGCGCAGGGGGCGCCTAAGTACGCGCCGAAGACGAGCCAAAGACCAGCCCGTCTGCGCCCGTCCGTGACCGGACGAGGCCAGAGGCCATGGGGGCTATATCTGCTAACCTGGATCTGCCCTATACTAGGCGGATAACCTACCCTTCACAGGTACTCCTGAAACTGCGGAATAAACCGTTACAGGGATGCATAAGCGGGGATAACGTTTATGTAGAGGGTCCATTCTCCTGCTGTCATTGTCACACTCAGTTTAACATCCTTAAGGAGAACATTAGCCCTACTACCTACACAAATCAACACCTGCTCACCCTGGTCAACATTGATGCCAGTGAGGCTTGTATGAAATACAATAATCTTCTCTGTAATATTAGATCACTCTCTAAGCACACAGCAGAGGTATGGGATCTAATCTCTTCCAGACAACCAGACTTATGCTTTTTAACTGAAACATGGCTAAAACCCCACTCGACCCCAGCCATAAGTATCCTGATGGGCTACAAGATAATCAGATTAGATCGCCCCATAAAAACAGGTGGAGGAATTTCGATTGTTTATAAACAAGAAATTGGCATCAACATCTTAGAAGAACTTAGCACTCCTGATTTAGAATTACTGATCTTCAAAATAACACCTTCTCCCAAGGAAAGTCGACTGGGAGCGCTGGTGTACTGCCCTCCTGAACCATGCACTAGCTTCTCTAACACACTGATTGAAATACTTGCTCCATTTGTAAATAACGACAGTGAATTTTTATTAGTAGGCGATTTTAATGTGCAGAGCGAAGTACAAGACTGTGGTGAGGCACAGTCCTTAGTGATTGACCTGTCCCTATTGGGATTGATGCAACAAAATAACGGGCCAACCCACCAAGCAGGCCACACCCTAGATCTGGTCCTGTCCAATTGCCCTTCGGTCCTCTACCTGCCCCCTATGCAAGTAAGTGGACAGGCCACTTTGTTATTGAATTCCACACCTCCCATTTTAAACCTACCCCCCCTGGCCCCATCTCCCTGCACAACAAACGAAGACAATGGCACAAAACCAACAAAATCTCATTTAAAGAGAGGTTTGTGGAACCCTCCATCACTTCCTCTGAGAACGTTGACGCCACCCTCAAGAATTTTGAAAGGGCAACCAGAACAGCCATAGATCACATAGCCCCTGAAAAACTGTTTAAATCCTGACCAGCTCACAAACAAGAAGTTTGGTTCTCAGAAGAGCTGAGAACGCTAAAACAAGCTGCTAGAAAATTGGGAAAAAGATGGAGATCGTCCCACCAGCTGGACGACAAGAACTGTTATTGGAGCTCTCTATCTATTTATCATAAAGCCATCCGTACAGCACGTAAAACGCACATCACGTCCCAAATTACTGCTGCAGGAAACTCCCCTAGGGTTCTGTACCAAATCCTACAAACTTTCATAAAACCATCGGCATGTGAAAGCTCTGAATCATCATCACAACAGCTATGTGATATCTCCAAGTTCTTTACCAAGAAAATTGACATAATATACGAAAAAATAACCAACTCCAACAAGGCATATGGTACGATTCCAACACTTCCTCTAAATGAACCAGGTCAGATTACACATACCCTTGACTGTTTCCCCAGCATTATTATAGAGGAGGTATCATCGCTATCCACACAGATCAAGAGTGGAAGTCCAGATGATACAATTCCAGCTAGAATTATGCCCATTCTAACTGAAGAACTATGCCCCGTAATTCAGAGACTCGTGAATATGTCACTAACCACAGGTGACGTCCCCAAGAATTGGAAACGAGCCTTGGTCAGACCAATTAGGAAAAATATTGCCACACCTTGGACCGAACTCACCAATCTTAAGCCCATTTCCCTACTGCCATTCTTAGGGAAACTGAATGAAAAGCATGCTATGAAGGTAATCAGGTGTGGAAAATGGACACTTGTAACAATTCTAAACTTTTGGTTAGACTTATTATGATATCCTCAAAAACACAATGTTTTGTTGGTATTGCGGTATATATCTTTCATCCGCCCCTACATTGTAGTTGTGGCAGTTATCATTGGATACCATAAAACGTGCTCGGTGCCTGCCTCATCCAGAGGCTCCTCTGGTTTAGAGTTGCAGTGTCCAGAGATCAAAAAAGGAAGGTGAAGTGAAAAATGACCCCCAAAAAAGTGAGTTAAAAATTAGGTCTACGTTCCAGGATTTTATTAATGAGTGTGGATCTAAATATAAAATTTATTTGGTACTTGTGCTAGATCGAGTAACTGGATCTAGAAGTGTAACTTAAAAAAAGGTGTCGACATGTTTCAGCCCCCTACGGCTCAACGGAGTCTACAGGGCTTTCGTCAGGACTAAACAAAACATACAAACATAAAGTAGTTACTTACACCTTTTGTGCAGTTACTGTTATGGCTTACTGATTAAATGGTCGGTAGCCAGTCTAGCTCTTATAATCTGTAAAAGAGGGACAAAAAACAAGAAAACAGTATACAATTTGTCGTTGAGCTGTGTATAATAAGGCACCAGAGTATGTGCTAGTCTCTTCTTAAGTATTTACTAATACAGACGTTCCTGATGGGGACTGCAGAGAGGGAAAATTTTCAGGCAAAGGATTGAGAGGTTAGAAGTGAGCGACTGAGTGGCAACAGAGAGTCCTATGCTGTTTAATGGGACTGCTGCCGAATGGGTTTTAACAGTACTGGTGGTTACAGAAAGGATCGTTGTTAATGTATTTAACATTCAGGGCGTGTGAGCGCTCTAGGCACATATAATATTATTGGTATATAATATTATTGGTAGCGCAATGCGTTATAACATGCAATCTATTTATGCGATGGAATACTACCAGGCGTGACAAGTATTGACAACAGGCGTTACTGAAAGTAGTTATTTGGTTGGCGTTTCATGGTATGCAAACATTCTTACCTAATGTTAAGTATCAAGAGGCTTCATCAGGGGATACCGGCATAACTATTAGCCACAGAGCTGGGAAAGAAAGGCCAGGAAATGTGTCAGTATCAGGCTACCTTACCGTTAGTTTGCAGTGAAGGATAGAACGCTAACGCCGCCATTACCCGCGTGGGAGGAGACTTCCGCCACTTGTGCTGTCTCTGCCCCTAGACTAAGGGTAGACGTCCGGGACACGTATTTGTAGCAGAACACGTGATAGTTTCTGATTGAATGAGAAAACTTTATTGACTACAAAGGGCGATGTCACGGTCCATCATGACACGGGCAGTAAATGTTTAATATAAGATGGAACGGTTAACAGTCTGACAAATCTTATATTGGCAGTAGTCAAGGGAAAGTCATAAGAAGTTCGTTTTTCAAGCAGATACAGAGAGGACGCGGCCATACAAAGTTGGTTTATGCAAACTGGTGCCACGGTATATTATCATTAAGGCCCCAGATGTGAGTTTTAAGGCGATTCACCCATCTCTGCTCCTTTTCATAGAGCTTTTTTTCGGCATTGCGTGTTTTATCTGTAAGCATTTCAATTACAGTCCAACGTATTTCTTCACATGTGTGTCCTGCCTCAATGAAATGACCGCACAGTTTGGTGGTAGTCTTTTTAAGCCTGATATTGCTCCTGTGTTCCCCTATACGTGTTTTTACTTTTCGGCAGGTCATTGCGATATAGACTTTTCCACAGGGGCAGTTAGCCATATAAACTACATGGGTTGAATTGCAGTTCGTGTGTTGTCTCTGGGTCCATATGAGGTTCTCTGAAAGTTCTAGCTGTTTTGATGGGGTTGTGTACTTGCAGGCTATACAATTTCCACAGGGGTAGTGGCCTGTAACTGAGGTCATCGTAAGGTCTCTTGTTATTTCCACTTGTTGAGTTCTCCTCGGTCGAGTATGAACCAAGGTGTCTCGTAGATTTTTTGTTCGGCTGTTGGCGAACCGGGGTTTTGGCCATTCAAATTTACCGGTCGTCAGGATTTTCCAATTTTTATTCACCAATTTTTGCATTTCGTAAGTGGCTGGACTGAAAGTTGTTACACATGTCACTAGATCTGGTGGATGGTTTTTTGGATGAACCTGCAGGAGACATTCTCTCGGTTGGTTATTTGCACGTTTCCTACACCTACGAATTGTTGCTTGGGTATAGTCACGTGCCAATAATTTTTTGCTTAGTACCAATGCTTGTTCTTTGTAGTCCTCATGTTTGGTGCAATTTCGCTTGATTCTAAGAAACTGGCTGTATGGAAGATTGTCTCTTAGTGGTTTAGGATGAAAACTCTTATAGGAAAGTAAGCTGTTTTTTGCAGTGGGTTTGGTGAAGGTCTTGGTTTGTAGACTGTGATTTTCCACAAAGATGGTTAAATCCAAAAAATCGATTGTAGAGTCATTTGCTGTGTACGTGAATTTTAACCAGGGATCACACTCATTCAGCCAATTGATGAAGATTTTAAGATCATTTTTGGTGTCCCATATGAGGAGAATATCGTCTATGTACCTCTTCCAGTATAGTATACTGGAAGAGTACGGATTAGATTCGTTGAGTACATGTAGGTCCTCGAACTGGCTCACATACAATCCGGCCACCGAAGGGGCAAAGGCGCTGCCCATCGAAGTTCCATGGTTTTGTAAATATAGAACCCCTTCGTATTCAAAAAATGTTTCTTTTAACGCTAGTTTGCAGCATTGTAAGATGAAATGTCTCGGGGTATGGAAACTCCAGTCTTCATGGAATAGGACATCTTCAAGCATCTGGAGGGTATCGTCTTGTGGGAGACAAGTATATAACGATTCCACGTCCAATCCTACCAAAAGCATAGTGTTTTGGTCAAAATAAATGTCTGAAATCTGTAACAGCAAGTCTCTTGTATCTTTCAAGTAGGTAGGGGTTTTTTGGACTAGGGGCTTCAAGTATTCATCTGCGAATTTAGACAGAGGTTCGAGGAGTGACCCTATGCCTGCCACTATGGGTCGTCCCGGTGGAGGGGTTTTGTTTTTATGTATTTTGGGGAGTGAATAAAAATATGGTGTCTTAGGTTCTTTAGCCACCAGGTAATCCGCCTCTTTGCCTGTTATCCATCCATTCGTTTCTGCCTCGTATATCATCATCGAGATGGTATTTTTGAGTCTCTCAGTGGGGTCTTCATTGATCTTTCTGTAAAATGTTGTGTCTGAGAGAAGGGTTAAACATTGTTGGTTATACCCTTCTTTGCTCAAGATGACTAGGCCTCCCCCCTTATCCGCAGGTTTGATTATTATGTCTTCATTTTCTTCTAGGCTTTTGAGTGCTTTACGTTCTTTATTACTCAAACTTTGGAAGGGGGTCTTTCTCTTTTGTTCTATGGCATCTATGCCCTTGAGTAGAGCTTGTTCGAAGGTTTGAATCTCTGGTGGGATTACCTGGTGGTTAAAGAACCTAAGACACCATATTTTTATTCACTCCCAAAAATACATAAAAACAAAACCCTTCCACCGGGACGACCCATAGTGGCAGGCATAGGGTCACTCTTCGAACCTCTGTCTAAATTCGCAGATGAAAAACATGAACAAGGGGACCCCCTCAAACAAATAAATTATGGCCCAGGAACCGAGGGGAGAAAGAATACACAAAGCTAGAAGGGTGTTCCTACAGTGGCCGTATAATTCAATATTGTGAGTACATCTCTAATGAATCAACACAAATAGTGACAGAAAGAGATAAGGTACAAACGAAGTTCCTTCAAAAAATATATATTTTTATTTACTTATTCTATTTTGTTTTTATGTGAGTATAAATACATATAAATTAAATTCTTGATCAACGAATCTTCTTTATAAAGTTCATAAGAAATACATGGCATGTTTGAAAAAATTCGTAAAGGACACAAAACCAATTCTAAAATCCATAACAAATTAGTAGGAATTCCCCTGAAAGACAATCATACACAGCAACTCACTCACGTGCTAGCAATCATTCTGCATTCATACCACATACAAAGATGAAAGAAGGAACTGGATTCCAATTAGCAAGATGGCTACGCTAATGTGGTACAAGGGCTCCAGGTTGTAGTTGTTGGCCCTTGTGGCGGGTCTACGCGCGTTTCGGTGGGCAAGCCACCTTCATCAGGACCTTGTACATCGAATTGTGCAGATAGCAGGGGATCAAATAAGAAAGCAATTGGCAAAGTGATAGATCAGCTATCATCAAAAACGGGTTCTTTATAAGAGTAGAATGGTAGGGTCACTCAAATGGCACTGCATCCAAATTGCCAAGTCAGATGTGTTAGGTGACCCTCAAAGCTTCATCTTGGTGTCTTTAAATATCAGATTCTGTATAGTAGGCGAAGTGGGCAAGATGTTTCCATTACATTATGGGTTCTGAAGAAATACTCCTATTAAATACAGGGTCTCAGGATACTGTGGTCCGCGTAGTGCATGAACTCCTAGGAGATCCTTGGGGACGCGTAGATGCTTTAACGCTACTCGCCGAATCTAAAGGGTCGCGGTGGCCTTACAGTATCAAATTACCTCGCAGAATGCCTGCTCTTTACGACAAATAATCGCCACTAAGAATTAGATCGAAATAACATAGGAGTTCATGCACTACGCGGACCACAGTATCCTGAGACCCTGTATTTAATAGGAGTATTTCTTCAGAACCCATAATGTAATGGAAACATCTTGCCCACTTCGCCTACTATACAGAATCTGATATTTAAAGACACCAAGATGAAGCTTTGAGGGTCACCTAACACATCTGACTTGGCAATTTGGATGCAGTGCCATTTGAGTGACCCTACCATTCTACTCTTATAAAGAACCCGTTTTTGATGATAGCTGATCTATCACTTTGCCAATTGCTTTCTTATTTGATCCCCTGCTATCTGCACAATTCGATGTACAAGGTCCTGATGAAGGTGGCTTGCCCACCGAAACGCGCGTAGACCCGCCACAAGGGCCAACAACTACAACCTGGAGCCCTTGTACCACATTAGCGTAGCCATCTTGCTAATTGGAATCCAGTTCCTTCTTTCATCTTTGTATGTGGTATGAATGCAGAATGATTGCTAGCACGTGAGTGAGTTGCTGTGTATGATTGTCTTTCAGGGGAATTCCTACTAATTTGTTATGGATTTTAGAATTGGTTTTGTGTCCTTTACGAATTTTTTCAAACATGCCATGTATTTCTTATGAACTTTATAAAGAAGATTCGTTGATCAAGAATTTAATTTATATGTATTTATACTCACATAAAAACAAAATAGAATAAGTAAATAAAAAAATATATTTTTTGAAGGAACTTCGTTTGTACCTTATCTCTTTCTGTCACTATTTGTGTTGATTCATTAGAGATGTACTCACAATATTGAATTATACGGCCACTGTAGGAACACCCTTCTAGCTTTGTAAATTCGCAGATGAATACTTGAAGCCCCTAGTCCAAAAAACCCCTACCTACTTGAAAGATACAAGAGACTTGCTGTTACAGATTTCAGACATTTATTTTGACCAAAACACTATGCTTTTGGTAGGATTGGACGTGGAATCGTTATATACGAGTCTCCCACAAGACGATACCCTCCAGATGCTTGAAGATGTCCTATTCCATGAAGACTGGAGTTTCCATACTCCGAGACATTTCATCTTACAATGCTGCAAACTAGCGTTAAAAGAAAAAAAAAATGAATACGAAGGGGTTCTATATTTACAAAACCATGGAACTTCGATGGGCAGCGCCTTTGCCCCTTCGGTGGCCGGATTGAATGTGAGCCAGTTCGAGGACCTACATGTACTCAACGAATCTAATCCGTACTCTTCCAGTATACTATACTGGAAGAGGTATAGACGATATTCTCCTCATATGGGACACCAAAAATGATCTTAAAATCTTCATCAATTGGCTGAATGAGTGTGATCCCTGGTTAAAATTCACGTACACAGCAAATGACTCTACAATCGATTTTTTGGATTTAACCATCTTTGTGGAAAATCACAGTCTACAAACCAAGACCTTCACCAAACCCACTGCAAAAAACAGCTTACTTTCCTATAAGAGTTTTCATCCTAAACCCCTAAGAGACAATCTTCCATACAGCCAGTTTCTTAGAATCAAGCGAAATTGCACCAAACATGAGGACTACAAAGAACAAGCATTGGTACTAAGCAAAAAATTGGCACGTGACTATACCCAAGCAACAATTCGTAGGTGTAGGAAACGTGCAAATAACCAACGGAGAGAATGTCTCCTGCATGTTCATCCAAAAAACCATCCACCAGATCTAGTGACATGTGTAACAACTTTCAGTCCAGCCACTTACGAAATGCAAAAATTGGTGAATAAAAATTGGAAAATCCTGACGACCGGTAAATTTGAATGGCCAAAACCCCGGTTCGCCAACAGCCGGACAAAAAATCTACGAGACACCTTGGTTCATACTCGACCGAGGAGAACTCAACAAGTGGAAATAACAAGAGACCTTACGATGACCTCAGTTACAGGCCACTACCCCTGTGGAAATTGTATAGCCTGCAAGTACACAACCCCATCAAAACAGCTACAACTTTCAGAGAACCTCATATGGACCCAGAGACAACACACGAACTGCAATTCAACCCATGTAGTTTATATGGCTAACTGCCCCTGTGGAAAAGTCTATATCGGAATGACCTGCCGAAAAGTAAAAACACGTATAGGGGAACACAGGAGCAATATCAGGCTTAAAAAGACTACCACCAAACTGTGCGGTCATTTCATTGAGGCAGGACACACATGTGAAGAAATACGTTGGACTGTAATTGAAATGCTTACAGATAAAACACGCAATGCCGAAAAAAAGCTCTATGAAAAGGAGCAGAGATGGGTGAATCGCCTTAAAACTCACATCTGGGGCCTTAATGATAATATACCGTGGCACCAGTTTGCATAAACCAACTTTGTATGGCCGCGTCCTCTCTGTATCTGCTTGAAAAACGAACTGCTTATGACTTTCCCTTGACTACTGCCAATATAAGATTTGTCAGACTGTTAACCGTTCCATCTTATATTAAACATTTACTGCCCGTGTCATGATGGACCGTGACATCGCCCTTTGTAGTCAATAAAGTTTTCTCATTCAATCAGAAACTATCACGTGTTCTGCTACAAATACGTGTCCCGGACGTCTACCCTTAGTCCAGGGGCAGAGTCAGCACAAGTGGCGGAAGTCTCCTCCCACGCGGGTAATGGCGGTGTGAGCGTTCTATCCTTCACTGCAAACTAACGGTAAGGTAGCCTGATACTGACACATTTCCTGGCCTTTCTTTCCCAGCTCTGTGGCTAATAGTTATGCCGGTATCCCCTGATGAAGCCTCTTGATACTTAACATTAGGTAAGAATGTTTGCATACCATGAAACGCCAACCAAATAACTACTTTCAGTAACGCCTGTTGTCAATACTTATCACGCCTGGTAGTATTCCATCGCATAAATAGATTGCATGTTATAACGCATTGCGCTACCAATAATATTATATACCAATAATATTATATGTGCCTAGAGCGCTCACACGCCCTGAATGTTAAATACATTAACAACGATCCTTTCTGTAACCACCAGTACTGTTAAAACCCATTCGGCAGCAGTCCCATTAAACAGCATAGGACTCTCTGTTGCCACTCAGTCGCTCACTTCTAACCTCTCAATCCTTTGCCTGAAAATGTTCCCTCTCTGCAGTCCCCATCAGGAACGTCTGTATTAGTAAATACTTAAGAAGAGACTAGCACGTACTCTGGTGCCTTATTATACACAACTCAACGACAAATTGTATACTGTTTTCTTGTTTTTTGTCCCTCTTTTACAGATTATAAGAGCTAGACTGGCTACCGACCATTTAATCAGTAAGCCATAACAGTAACTGCACAAAAGGTGTAAGTAACTACTTTATGTTTGTATGTTTTGTTTAGTCCTGACGAAAGCCCTGTAGACTCCGTTGAGCCGTAGGGGGCTGAAACATGTCGACACCTTTTTTTAAGTTACACTTCTAGATCCAGTTACTCGATCTAGCACAAGTACCAAATAAATTTTATATTTAGATCCACACTCATTAATAAAATCCTGGAACGTGGACCTAATTTTTAACTCACTTTTTTGGGGGTCATTTTTCACTTCACCTTCCTTTTTTGATCTCTGGACACTGCAACTCTAAACCAGAGGAGCCTCTGGATGAGGCAGGCACCGAGCACGTTTTATGGTATCCAATGATAACTGCCACAACTACAATGTAGGGGCGGATGAAAGATATATACCGCAATACCAACAAAACATTGTGTTTTTGAGGATATCATAATAAGTCTAACCAAAAGTTTAAAATTGTTACAAGTGTCCATTTTCCACACCTGATTACCTTCATATTTGCCCAGGGGAAGCAAATGGACACCTATTCCTCCTCCCTATCCCATTGATTACAGAGTGAAAAACATGCTAACCATCATCTGTCCAAATACATTGAACTTGCTGGTGGCCTGGACTATTCACAATCTGGGTTCAGGCCAAAGCATAGTACTGAGTCCACCCTTCTATCTGTCACGGACGATCTGCACATGTACCAGGATAAAGGCTATGCCGTCATCCTGGTACTATTAGACCTGTCGGCAGCGTTCGACACCGTGTCACAGACCATCTTAATTGACCGGTTGGCTAACATTGGCATAAAGAACAAAGCCCTCGCCTGGCTGAAGAGCTTTTTAACTAATCGCACCCAGAGTGTCACCTTGGGTGCCTACCGTTCAGAGGAGGTGGAGATTTCAAAAGGGGTGCCACAGGGCTCCAGTCTGAGCCCAACCCTTTTTAACATCTACGTGGCAGCCCTGGCAAGAGTGATGCACACGTATGGCTTCATTCCTGTGTCATATGCGGATGACACACAACTCCTCTTCCATTCAAAACTCTCTCCACTGAAGTAATCAGCTCCTTTTCATCTGGCATGAAGGCTATAGCACAATGGATGTCCACCAACTGCCTCCAATGCAATGTTAATAAAACAGAAGTCATGTTATTCGGGGAGGCCAAAATGCTATGGTCCCCAGACTGGTGGCCACAAGACCTAGGAACGGCTCCAGAACGCAAACAGGTTGTTGAAAATCTAGGGATAAAGCTAGACCAAGAATTATCACTAAAGCAACACAGCAACCTTGTTATAAGCTCCTGTTTAGCCTGTTGCGCAAAGTTTTTCCCCTGCTCCCAGATTTGTTCCGGAAAACTCTGGTACAGGCACTAGTGTTAAGTTGAATCGACTATTGCAATGGGCTACTACTTTCTGCTAACAAGGGTGTATTGGATAAACTACAAGTTACCCAGAATACAGCAGCCCGCTTAGTCCTAAATGTTCCCCCTAGAACAGCATCTCAACCTCTTCTGGACCAACTGCACTGGCTCTCAATCCGGCAGAGAACGAAGTTTAAAATATGCTGTCTAATACAGAAATGCCTCAACGGACATGGGCCCGCATACCTGATAAAGAAATTTACCCCAAATATTCCCACCCGCTCTCTTAGATCCAGCGACCAACGTCTTCTGGTGGTACCCCGTGCCAGGAAGGCAAGACATGGCGGTAAAGCGTTATCCATTACGGGACCCTTACTATGGAACAAACTCCCCTTGTCCCTCAGACAATGCTCAGAGCATTTAAAATTCAGAAAACAACTTAAAACCCTGCTGTTTTGTAATCAAATCTAGATCCCACCACTAACACTCTGTTCTCTCATGTCCTTGGATCCTAAGGGCAGAGATACTCCTCATGGAGTCGATTCAAGCGCTATACAAACCCGTAAATAAATAAATAAATAAATAAGGACAGCACATTATTGGTTCGATGGATTTGGCAAGACTGCATTTATTTATGTTCTGGGCATGATGTACCTACTGTCTCGGGGAAAGTTCCAATTGTGTCTATGGACATCAGAATAATGTGATATAGTTTTTGGTGAACAAATTTCCAAGGGTCTTTAACAATGCTGTTTGTACAGTGTATGGTTTTGAGCAATGATGTGATGGACAAACACAAAGTGTGACCTGTACTCCAAAAAGGGACTAAGTCTAAATGGAACTGGAGCAGTATTTGGGTAGTGGATCATTGAAAAGGAAATTACAAGAGCTTTCTCCTCCCACACGGTCTGAGGTGGAGGCAAACCAGAGTACAAATGAAAGGGAGACAGTTGCCTATGTTTGGGCAGTAGACAAATTAAAGACTTATATTTGGGGTGCATCTTTTGATCCGTACACCAACCACAAATCCCTGGTGTACCTGTTAAGTGGCAAAGGGTTAGGTAAGACTTCAGCACACCTAGTGAGGTCCCTGTCAAAAGTCCAAGAACATAATGTGAATGTCAAATATGTACAAGGTGACAAAAAAGTGTGGGTGGACTGTTTGTGACGCCTACCGCTTCCCAGTCATAATGACCATATTCGGACTTATGAGGAATGTGATGTAGCTGTGTTGGACGTAGCTGCAATGTGCAACGGAATTATTTCGGAGCGTTAATGGGTTTCTGCTACTGCAGATGATGTTCTACAGAACGTTTTTCATTTCATGCGAGTTAGTTGGCCGTCAGGAAAGTTGTCATCTGCGGAATTACACAGATTTGGGCAAATAGCATCCAAATTATCTTGTGAAAATCACATTTGCTTACGAGGTGATCTAGTGGCTCCTGGTCTACGAGCACGCATAGCCTTGTTAAATGATGATGGCATCTAGGAATTTCAGCAACATCTAAAATGTGAAAAACGTATTTTTGGTAGCCAGGGCTTAATCGATCTCTTTCAACTCTAATCGATAAATGTCCAAAATGCATTGTTTCTCAAACATTGAAAAATCTCCAACAAATCATTGTTTCCGTTCCCACTTCCCGCAGGCTCCTGGGTCAAACTTGCAATGGATTTCTCAGGTTCCTTCAACTTATTACCCAATGGCCAGAGGTTCCTCGTTGTGTTAATAGACTACCTCACAAAGTGGATCTAATTTTCTGTTGTAGACTCTCACAAGTCAGCCATAAAATGTTTGAGGGTGAAGGGTGTCCGCAATATCTTGTGACAATGGCATGCATTTTGTGTAAAGGGAAATTAATAATTTAATTACGGATTTGGACATTACACACTTTCAAGTTGCATTGTATACTCCTTGTTAACAGCCATTTCTTCTCACTTGGATAAGGAAACTTTCTGGAGGATAAGATTTGGGCATACTTAACAACACCACACTGCACTAGTGAAATGTCACACTTCAATAGTTGGAGGGGCAAAGAAGCTAGAACTAAACTCATATCAGGGTAGTTACAGACTGCTTCTGGAAATATTGTCCAGACCAATTGGGGAAGTCAAAAGGTTTATTCCCTGAGAGCTAGGGTTTGATAAAGCAAAGAGTTGTACTATTGTTAGAAACGGGCACGAAAGGTTGAAATCAATTTTAACAATTCGGTTTTAATGAGAAAAAACAACAAAGGTGATGAAAGGTTAGTCAATATGTATTCCACCTGTCAAAGTAGTCAGAACCAATAAAAGTGCTCTGCTTTTACAGGGCAGAGGGTGGTGGAACAGAGATAGTGTGGTACCTATATCTGGTGGTCAAACCATGATGCACCAACGCACATGCCAAAGTAATGGTGACTGACACTATTTTGGACAGAAACTTGTGTGGCTCGGTCAAGGACATGGCTCTAAGGGAGAATGACCTTCCTAGACGTTTGAAATGTGATCCTGCTTTAGCAAAAGGCCAGGTTCCTAACAGAACCTCTGTGGGAAAGAAGGACTGTGGAAGAACTAGCAGTTCTGGAGCTGTAAAGTTACCCGCAAGGTTACATTATTTTCAATTGTGCTACTTTACGCTATAGGTACTGCATTTTTTCTGTGACTCTAGTATTGCTCATCAGTTAGGCTAACTTTTGCCTTTCAGGATGTTTTGCGTTTTAAGTTACTATTGTTTTAGTTATTTATTTGTTTAAAAGGGAATTTTTGAGTAACCTTTTTTTCTTCCTTTGTTTATGGAAGTATGAATGAATGGGAGTCCTATAATGCGCAGACTTAGCCCATAGGGCATCAAGGCGCAGGAAAGAGACAGACATAAAGTGTCAGAAAGGCAGAAACCACAAATTAATAAGCCTGAGAAAAGAGCCAGGTCTTTAAAAGTTTGCGAAAAATCCCCATTGAGGGTTGACTGGAGAGTTCAGGGGGGAGATAATTCCATAGTTTCGAGGCCATGGTGGAAAAGGCTCTTCCTCCCCACTTCGCCCTCTTAAATCTGGGAACAGAGAGCAGATTTCTAGAAGCCGATCGAAGGGTTCTGCTAGGGGTGTAGGGCCTGACAAGGGACCTAGTACCTTCAGAACCTGATCCAAAAACTGCTCTATGGGCCATGCAGATCAGCTTGAAAGAGATCCTGGCTTGTATTGGTAGCCAATGGAGCTCTTTCCTGGCCTGGGTTGCAGATGCAAGCCTGGGGAGGTTCAAGACCATCCTGGCTGCAGCATTTTGGACCATCTGTGGGCGATGGAGAGACTTCTTGTTATTGCCGCCATAGAGCGCATTACAATAGTCGAGCCTGGAAGACACCAGGGCAACTGTTGACTGTTTAAGGGCATCAGGCGACAGATACGGAGCGATCTTTTGCAGCGTCCGAATGATGGCACAGCAGGTGGACAGTGTTCTATTGACCTGGAGGTCAAAGGAGAGGGCTGGATCTATAAGTACGCCCAAATTCCTGGCCGAGGGGGTAGGGTGGGGACATTCCCCCAGGGAGAGAGGCCACCAATCTCCAGACCAAATGTCTTGGCTTCCTCCAAAAATCAGGACCTCAGTCTTTTCCCCATTTAGTTTTAGATAGTTTCGTACCATCCATTGCGAGACTGCCTCCATACATGCTCGAAATTTTAGGGCAGACTCTTTTAAAGACTGAGTAATGGAGACGATAATCTGGATATCGTCGGCATATGACAATACCTGGTAACCAAAAGAACGTACTACTTTGGCAAGTGGGGTTACGTAGATGTTAAATAAGAGCGGGCTCAGGGCAGAGCCCTGTGGAACCCCACATTGCACAGCCTGAGAGGGGGACAGAAAGTTACCCAACTTCACTCTCTGCTGTCTTTGGTGGAGGAAGGAAGATAGGAGATTAAGGGCACTGCCTCCCACCCCTATCCCCTTCCGCCTGTCAACCAGGATTCAAGGGGACAGGGTGTCAAAGGCTTCCGTAAGATCAAGCAGTACCAACAGCGTGGTCTGTCCCCTGTCGACCTCAGATCGGATGTTGTTAACCACGACTGTGAGGGCAGACTCGGTACTGTGGGCAGCACGAAACCCATGTAGGGAGATGTCAAGCAGGTTCGCACTCTCTAGGTAGGAGGTCAGATGGTGATTGAGATGGTCCTCAAGTATCTTGGCCAGGGCTGGGAGTAACGATATGGGCCGGAAGTTTTTTAGGACTTCAGGGTCCAACGAGGCCTTTTTTTAGGAGGGGTTTGACAACTGCAGTTTTCCAGGGTACTGGGAAAATCCCCTCGGTGATGGCTATATTCATGACCTCTAACAGAGGAGGAAGGACAGTCTCTCTACAAGCCTTCAAGGTTTTTAAAGGACAGGGGTCGAGAGGCGAGCATGACTTGATGGTGTCTAGGAGGCAATTTAGTTCTTCCCGAGTCAAAGGAGGAAAGCCTGCAAAACCAGGAATGGAACCAGATTGGAAAGCCTCATCTTGGACAGGAGAAGAGGGGGGAGACAGGGATGCGCGATTAGTGTCCAACTCCAAATTGAGGACTTTAAGGGAGTTGTAGATGTCAGCAATTTTAGAGTGAAAAAAGCTTGCGATATTTTCACAAAGTTCCTGTGTCTCAACAACAGAATCGGCAGCTTTAGGTGTCGACAGAGTATCAATTTTGAAGAGCTCTCTCGATTTTAGCGAGGCAGTGATATTGCTAAAGTAATTCTTTTTTTCCTCAGCTATAGCCCTTTTGTATTCCCTCAGAGCTAATTTGTGTTGCATTTTCCCAGGGGAGTCAGGACGTGCATACCAGGATCTTTCTTTTTGTGTGCACTTCTGTCGCAAGATTCTTAGACTTTCCGAATACCAAGGGAACGAGGGACTCTTCCTGGCCAAGTAATGCTTTTTAGGCGGCGCTAGGGTGTCCATAGCGTTAAGTAAGGCATTGGACACACCAAGTGCAGCGGCATTGGGATCTGACGAGGAGAGGGAACCAACGGCCGCCATAAATGGGGCGAGCGAAATGTTAGAGACCTCTCTATAGTTTCTTCTGGTTTCCTATACCTTCCTATTTATTTGATTGGAGGAGGAGGAAGAGATGTTAAGATGGAGAAGTACAGCCCGATGATCCGACCAGGATAGAGGAATCGAAATTCCCGCCACCAGACTGGTGTCATTCGAGAAGATACCATCTAGTGTGTGCCCAGCAAGATGTGTAGGGCATTCAACCAGTTGGCTCAGCCCACAGGCAGTCAAACCCCCCCCCCCCCCCCCCAAAGACCTCGTGTCTCTGTCATCTACCACCTCCAGATGAAAGTTAAAATCGCCAAGGAGGGTTAGATTGAGCCTATTAATGTAGGGCTCTAAAAGTTTGAGTATTTCATCAGGGAAGGTGGCCCTAGGGCAAGGGGGCCTACAACAGAGAATGCCGGAAAATGAGGCTGAAGGTGCAAATTGTATGGAGAAATACAATGCCTCAAAATTATCCGAGGGAGACGAGAGGGGGTCAGTACGGCAAGTAAAACAGAGGGTTGATGTAGTGGTGGGGTGAGTTTATTTTATGGAGTTGTAGGTTTATGTTGGTACAATTGCAAGTACAACCTATGTATTTTATGTAGCACTGGGTTGTGGAGGGGCTCTTAAACTTTGCCTGTAAACTAGGCCATAAGCCGGTGAAAGAGATGGTTACACTTTACAAAGTCAAATGCTTGCCTGTTGTATCCTATGGGGCTAGAGTCTAGGGTTATCATAAAAGCCGCCACTTACAGGCTTTTAAAAACAAATTTATTAAAAAGGCTACTAATGACCCCAAACAGTGCCCCAACACTCTTGTCATCGTGAGCTGGGGCTGAAATTTTTAGAGGATCGTATAGACATTGCCCCTTTGATTCTTTGGGCAAATGTCTGGCTGTCCGAGGAGTTACTGTTTTCAAGGGAGGTTATCAAAGATTGTCTTAACCTAGATAGAGCACGGTCAATCCCTTGGCTCTGATTTGTAAGTGATAAATTGTACGAGATAGGCCTGGTGTGGGGGGGGGGCATTACTTTGACAAACCTACCTGTATTGATACAAACGTGAAAGTCATCATAAAAGAGGCGCATTAATCTGGGGTAACGATGCGCTGCTCACAACATGAGGTGAAAGGTTTCTCACATGTGTGCCCCATCCAACAGCAATTGTATCTAACATTCACTACAAATGTACAGACACGATTTTATCTAACTAGACTTCGCTTATGACCTTTGCACTTTTTAAGGGCTTTTCCGAGACAATCAGGATGGGTTGTCAAATGTATGCCCTGCCCATGCGCTAATACGGCAGCACAGAGCAATCTGGACTTTGTTATTCTGTCCTCTTTATAAAGAGCTGAGGGGGAAATTGTATGTCCCGTTACTAAAAGAAATTAGGCCTTGTACATTCTTTGGCCACTTCGGCTCTATGTATCACGGTCTCTAATTACATTAAGGTTGCAATGGCCATTAGTAAACAATACAAATCATGATGTCATGAACAGGATGGTTGACATAACTTTGCTGTATTAATGTACTCTGTATTGTGGACTATATTCTTTTTTAAAGGACTGATCTTCATACATTTCTCTTTTAATAGTTTTACCTTTGCTGCTGTGGTAACTAGGTCATGGAAATTTTAATCTGTAATGCTTGTCTTGAAACTTTTATGGTCTCTGGAACCAAAATAAAGTTATTTTGACTTAATAATAATAATAATAATAATAATCCTGTATTTGTAAAGCGCACAGCTACCCGTAGGTTTCCCGGCACTGGGGGCCATCGGGAAGATTAAGCAAGCTATTGCCCAGAGTCACATGGTGCTGGGCAGAGCCCTGCTGCCGGTGCCGGGGATCGAACCGTGATCCCCAGCGTCCTGCGTCAGTCGCCCTGGCCGAGGCGCCACACCTCTTCCACATTGAAACACTGAGCGGGTTCAGAGGGCTGCTGGCTGAGGCCTTGCCCAGCAGTCCTCTGACCTGCCTGGGTGGTTCCACTGTTGTGGGCTCTCTTTATCTACAATTAAAGCAGCACTTGCCCCAAGCCAGTTGATGTCATTTCTGGATTAGTTCTTATACTGTCCCCTGCCCACTAGACAGTAGTCATTATTTCAGGCTGGTGATTTGATATTTCAGTGTCTTTGATACATATGTTCTGGTTCCTCAAAGTATCCATTCTCCACCCAACATGTCAATGCAGTGTTATAGCTATTCTGATTTGTCTGCCTTTCCTTGTGAGCTGATTATCTTCCTGGGAAGAGCCATTAGTACTGTACTGTGCCCTTATTCACCTCTGTTGTCACTAGTCTTACCACTTTCCTTTTCAGAAATGTTGCATTTGAGAAGTCCTGGAATTATGTTTTCTTGCTATCACAGTTGTCAATAACCAACCCTATCTGCGTTACACACTGCTTCAATTGAAAATGTATTACTAAATTATGTTTTCTATTATTTATTAGCCCACAGAACAAACACTCAGCATGGAAGAATAAATTAGTCAAACGTATAACTGTCTTATATGTGACACTGCAGAGTACATCAGAAAAATTGATCATCTCGGTTTTGATCACAGAGCTGAGCTGGAAGCATTAGTCTAGCTGTTTTAAATGGAATAATGCAGCATTTAATTAGTGTCCCCCTCCTCTCACCAACAGGGCCTTGTCCTAGGAACCCAACATAGGGTCTAATTGGAACCGCTTGGTGAGGAATTTAGTTCACAAAGTATGGTGCTGTTTTATTTAAGGCAAACTAGTTCTAGTGATAAGAAAGGATATTGCATCATGTTTTGTCGGGTAGTTTCCACGAATCAGTAGGAACTACGCGTTTGTGGACAACATAAACATAGGATGGTGCCAGACTGATTCCAAGCACGCCTGCAGATATGTTGTCCCTTGGACTATGTAGCTCACAGTGCCACCGTGAGAACCCCCTCTTTCCTCCAATCCTAGACAGGGAGCAAACAGTTCTGCCAACTACTGAATATGACAACTCACTCAGGAAACATGGTGGCAGACCTATAACTTTACACTGAGTCACTCGTGCTCTCTCTCTCTCAGAGAAATGCACAAAGAATACACAAAGGGACATTTTCAATATTTAGTGTACCGTAGTGTATAGAAGATGTGCTACAATGATTAAGACAGAAGCAGACAAAAGTTATAACCATCTTGTTGAGACAGCTTATTCATGCATACATACATATACAGTATTTATCACAATCTACTGTACTCCTATGACTCAAATCCTAACCGACGTGTCTCAGGTGTGAAAGCATTGTCTGCCAAGAAACCTCCTTCTGAATGGTCTAACCCCTTACCTGGTGGGTTAGGCTTGGTCATGAACTGGACACCTCTCTCAGAGATGCCAGTCAGCTGCTAGGAGAAATCTTCAGCATGAAAGGACCCCTCAAAGTCAGCAGGCAGAAGCGTCTCCTCCGATTGTATTTGGAAACAAAAGGATATATATAGAAAAGGGCATCTTTACATTGGGCTGCAATTGGGATCAGTCAGCCTATTGTTTGTATTCCACGGAAAGCTGCGTCCCCATATGGACGTATTAGCAAACACATTTGTATCACGCATGTGAAGGCCGTTCACATAATACCAAGGCAGTGTGATAGTGTTCTCACGAAGATCTTTTTGTGTCAGCAGAATTTTTCTTAGAAATTATCCAAAGTGTCACAAATACAAATGTGTCAAAGGTCGATGTGACAAAGACGAGGCAACTTTAGGAAAAAACTGTGCACAGTAAATTGTCACCATTAGCTACCAGGCCTAACTCAGGCACATGACAGTTTGTATCCCAGTTTGCTGCTGACAACTTTAGAGCAAAGTCTTTTAAATATTCAGCTGCTCCTAATCAAAAGACATCACTTACAACAGAAAGTTTCAAGTTTTAGAAGCAGGTATCAGAGCATTAAGGGCTTCAAATAGGCACAATAGGTTAAGGTTGAAATATAAAGGAGAATACCTTGAACTAGTAATTTCTTAAGGTTTATTCATTTACATATTTTCCATTGCTAATACGTCCTAAAATATTAAGCTAAAAAAAACTGGGGACGAACTAAATAGGGCTCTTGGTAGTGATGTAAGATGCAAAGCATTGCGGAAGTGGTATATTGTGTGCTTTTGCCTTAAAAGATGGGCGTCCTTGCTCTTGATGTTTTATACATTTTCACTGTCGGAGTTGTCACTCTTCCCTCCTAAAATTCACAATCTTCCCTTACGCTTTTTTCCACACTTGGACCTTTGAGGTGGTCTCCCAGGAAAGTTCAGTACAAGAGGGGCTTCAAGTAGTCTTTGTTTTTTAGCTAAATATTGGTGGATTACTTGGTTCCTCACGATTGTTGGCATCAATATTTTCTAGGCATACATTATTTTTAGTATGGGGAGAGACATCTCACTATGTTGAGCCTTTCAACAGCAATTTTCTTCTTGAGGTCGGGTACCTTGAAGTTCATAAAGACAGTGAGCATGTAGGTGGATTAGTAGACATCAACAGGGTCACGGTAGAAGTGTTCAATATCAAAATTAAGCTCCTCGTTTTTAGTTTCTGCTTTGGAGGTTCAAGAGAAGTTAGATGTGGCACTGATGGTTATCTTTCCTTTTGCTATGAAACACAAGTAGGTGATTCTGAGAAAAGTCAAGAGTGTTCTTAACTTCCCAAGTAAGATGACTTCACAATCCATTGGTTTACTAAAAAAAATTGCAAGAAGAAGCATTGCTTGAGTGCAGAACTATCAAAAAGAATCATGGAGGTTCCTGCATTAAGAACACTTCATCAAAAGTGAAGGACCCTTGACAGTAAAATAGAAACATTAGTTTAGTCATTTTTTAGCATTGTATCCAAGCAGGAATTTTATGGTCCTGAGCGTGGAACATTCCTGTTTCAGGAAACATATCCTCCTTCCTGTAGGTAGACAACAACCCACCTGTTCTAACAGGGGACCATACCTTTGACGATTTCTGAATAAAGTAGAGTGGCGAATACCAATTTAGGTGCCCTAGCAGTGCTTAAAGCCAAGAGCAAAACAGAAAAAAATCATCACCTTTCCGATCGTATCACTCGAGCATCAAATCTTTCTATTACACATGGTATACAAATTACAATGTCAGCTTCCTCAGTTATTTAGTTTTCAACACAGCAACTGTGAAATTTACACCCAATTCATGTTAACAAGATTAGACTAAAAAGAGATAACATTCATGCTGAAAAAATTCCTAAGTCTGACAACCTCCCAACAACAACCGACCTCACTGAAACAATGGCAACCCTAATTTGCTTTACACTGAATTACATTATTGTTGTATTTGCAGACTGCAACTCAACCATCTCCCCTCTAGATTCAAGTTAGACAAATTAATGATAACATAACACCCAGTTGCTGTATTTATTTGTTTGCTGTTTAGGGAAAGGTATTTTTCCCAGCTACCAAGAAAACTAGCATTGTGAAGAATCTTCTGGAAAAAACTTCTGTTGAACCACAACACCTCAATACGTTTTGGTCAATTGCCTCCTGCCATTCTTTGAAAGTCACTTAAAGAACTGCCCTTAAAACATTTCTATCAAGTTGTGGATTAAATCTTCTGGATGCCGTCCAAACTGGATTAGTGCATAGTACTGAATTAGTGGTCTTTCTTGTTCTGCTCCTAGCCATTTCAGTTTTGTATGAAAACAGTGGTCCTTATACAAAGCAAATATATAAACAATAGATATAGACTTCAATCAGTGCTATATTTGGAGTGTCCAGCTGGACATTCGATTTAATGAAACAATGGTTTGAAAAAAATAAGAAGAGCACATTAATATAGTGGGACACAGTCCTGCATCCTACAAACACACATGACATATACTGAAAGAAAAAAACATTTCAGGCAAGACAAGGGTAGCTTGTTGAATTTAAATTGTAGCAAACTAAGTAAAAACAGTGAATGCACTTCTTTTAACACAATGGATTAATGTGCATGCTGTTTGGTCGACAATGTTTCGATCCTTTCAAAACAATAGTAAGATCATCATCAGGACAATTGAGTTACAAGCAGCCAGAGTTAAAAGGGCCTGTGGGAAATGAGGAGAAAGGAGGAAGGATTAGACAACGTCTAATACGGCGTGTTCTGATTACTACATACTATGTGCCGAATAAGTGCACTGCTCAAGTGGGTAGAGCAGATGTCAAGAGTACTATGGACTAAAAGCTAGTCTGCGGCTGATGGTATAAAAGCACGGAACCGGAGTGTGAGGCATGCTTCAATGTGAGCAAGTTATATATACGCACCTACAGACGACAAGCAGGGCGTTGCTTATTGAGGTTCAGGGATAGTTGTTGCTTAATGCATTGCAGGGATAGCAGTCGATTAATATGGAATAAGGACGAAAAGTGCTGAGGGCGGAGTGATTAGATGTGAGGGACAATAAGGAGTGTGGAGACCACTAATGCCAGTTGTGGGGGTTGCGAGGCACAGCTAATTTTAAGGTCTTGTACATGCAAATATTAACACATGCACGAGGCGTGAGTGCCAAACCACTCGTGAAACCGCGCAATGGTCGCTAGGAGATGGCCGCAACGGACTTAGTGCCAAAAGTAAACTATAGACCCATGCGAAAACATGATAGCGTTACGAAGCTAAACCAAGGATTACGAAGATGAAACAAAGATTATGCTAACCTCGGAATTAAAAAGTGACTGAAGTAACGGGAGGTCCAAATACTTGGGATGGTCGCCTCTGGGAGCGATCTAAAGGAGAAGGTATCGGGGTAAGTGAGGGACATGCATGGCATTGTGCTGCGCTGAAAACAACAGACGTATCTCCTCACCTTATTATAACAAGATACATGATGGAATATTTTGGATGAAGTCTCCAGGCGGAGTGACAATGCACTGTGTGAGGAAGGAAAACAAGGTGTTTTAGATCGTACGGAGCAGGCGTGCTGGAGGTGGAGTGAGTGAATTGGTGAGCGGCCTTACCCATCTACCGACGGATCCTGGGATGGATATCGGGGATAGGGTGCGAGGGCAAAATACCGCATTTAAGGCAGTCGGCGTGAGCATGGGAGAGCGTCAGAGCCTCCATATTGGGTGTGTTTCTAGCCAGCAGGCATAGACGAAAAAACGAATGCAAGGCTAAGCATGGCTAGAATGCCAAGAGTGGGAAAGCAGTACTACAGTGGTGTAGTGAAAAAATAATTGGAACAAAATATACTGTATAAATCCAGTATTACTAGTATGGGCAAGATGTTGAAATTCTCATGCAAAAGGATACAGGTATATTATAATGGCCATTTACAGACGTAGTGACTGGTGAGTGACAACCATTTACCCCAAAGACATCTTGTGACTTAGTGGTTGTTAAGGACAATATAAACAGTTTTCTGCGCAGTTGTTTGGAGGAGTCTAGATCAATGTAGTCCAATCCTCATTCCTGTTAAGTCCATTCTTAATGCTGTTAGTTCAGATAATCAGTCTCAGCTCCTCTTTGTTCAAGAGCAATGCAATATCTCCACCTCTAGGGGAGTGTTTTATGATTGATTTACGAATGGGATTGGATACTGGTGACGCAAACTATGCGGTTGGTGTTACATTTTATTTTGGGGAAAGCAATATCTCTCTTGGAAAGTACCAGGCACGTTTTTGGGAATTCCGCACCAGGCATTTTGGGTAGCCAGGTGCCTTTCACTTGGTTGAAAGATTTAAGGCCTCCCGAAAGTAGTCTTCTCAGGAAAAGCAATTGAGTCTGATCCTTAGGAATTGAGAATATGGTAGGGAGTCTCGTAGTGCTTGTTGATGATTGCTTTCATATCCGAGTAAGGTATTGCGCTCAGTGGTTTTTCTGTATAGCTTGGCTAGCACCCTTAGCATCATAGATCTTTCCATATTTAGCCTGTTCATCCAAGTGAGAACGTGCATCCTAAACAAACAAAGACTTTGACTGAATAGCTCACTTTAACAGTCTTGTTAAAGGTAAACCAAACCAAAACTCACTCTGAAAAATTCTTCTTCCATACTTATGGCATGTTGGCACAAATATATGCCATCCCAACAAAGAAGGTACACAACCTAGGCACTCGTCTAGACACCAAAATTTCTCTTGAAGTACAGGTAGCAGGCGTTTCTAGCATATGGTCATGGCAACTTAAAATCTTTGGGAAACTGCTGCTGTACATCGATAACAGCTGGCATATGCTATTAATAAATGCACTCTTCTAATCTAGACTGAACAATACCAACACCATTTATTTAATAGATACAGAAAACAAATTCCACATGCTACAACTTGTTCAAAACCAAAACAGCAATTTAATTTCTGCATCTCAGGACGTGAACGGATACATGTATCTTAAGAACTTGCACTGATTATCTCTTCACTTCTGAGTTCATGTTAAAGCCATCACCATTGCACATAAAATCTTTACACCATTACATATTTTCTGACATCCAAATTTCTACTCTATCAGCCAAACAAGGACTTAGGCTCTATCAATCAGTTACTTTAAAATGTCAAATGGGCAAAAACACTCTGCAGCAGCTGAACTGTGGAACTTGCTCCAAGTTGCAATTCAGGCAGAACACATTCGACCTAGATGCAGAAAAGCCATCACACCTGCCTTTTAACCAGTAACTATTGTTTGTCTCATTAAGGCCTGTTATACTATTTCCTTAGCCCCAAAAAGGGGAGAGGTAGTGCACACTATATATAAATATAACACAACCCAAACATATGTGCCTCATAACTGTGCCCTTTGGGTTAGGCATGCAAGAACAAAGCCTAAAAAAGGCACAGCACCGTTATTTTCAGGTAGGAAGCTGTGTTGCCAATCAGCACTTGTCCTTTCATTAGGTTTGAAAGATTACTCCACTTTAAAGTAAATCCCAGCTAATTTTTAGGTTTAACTGGATTTCTTAAGAATAGAAAGCTTAAAAAATACAACCAAACATATAGAATTGCAGCATATTTTTCTTGAAAAAGAACTTCGGGATCACACACAGATGTGGACATATTCAATGTGCATTAGCATCCGTTAAGATTTCATAATAGAAAAGCACTGCTTTCCAACTTTATCGAAACACTATATCTGATTAATTCAAATTAAGCAGATTCATTGTGAATCTAACTTTATTAGGATAGTTAGAAAGTACAGTGCATACTCCTTACTCAAACACCCTCTCTACATCCCATGCTTAATTTCTTTTTCTGGCTCTAATCCTGAACCTTGTCTCTAACTTCCCCTTTTCAACTGCTCACTCATTTTTCAATGTCTTAAATGAATTCAGGAACTAGCAGCTATTGTGACTAAATTTTAAACTAAACAGTTTGGATAGTGGAACAAAGTAACCACATATGGTAAATATTCAACAAATGTAGCTTACATAAAAAGTACATCGAGCATATTATGACAGCTATGGATACAATTACCATGTCAAACACAAGCTTCAATATAGAGTGTACATGAGATTGTTAAACAGAGTCAGAAGGTATGTGGGCAAGTCCACTCAACGAAATATCACTTACATTTGCAGTCTGAGAGATGGACGCTCACCCTCTCGAAACTTTGCCAACTTTTCACACAGGCTTTCGATCAAAGCTTCTTGCTTATCAGGTTCCAGGATGAGAAGCAGAGAAACAATGCTGTTCATTACACTTTCAACATCTACATGAAATTGGATGAAAACAAAGACCACACAATTATAATTAAGGTGCTCTGCAAGAGAAGTGCTCCATTGTCTTGACGAACATTATGATTCACTGTATTTAGAGAAAGTCTTTCCAAAGCATTTTTAAGTTGCAATCCCATTGGTTCGCCCACAGCAAAAGCAGCTACGAAGGTAACAATTCTCATGTGATCAAAGTAAAGGTCAGTCAAAGACACATGGGGTCCAATACGATGCTACTTAGACACTTATGCTGATACAGGTTGCAGCACATAGGAGGGATAAGAATATCTGCGGCGGCAATTCTGCCATGTTGCGGCGGTTTAGCGGAGTGGGCAGGGCCACGTCTGCCAACCGACATGCACAGAACTACGGAGGTAGTGCTCGCGGCTGTAGTGGGCCGACAAATGCAGCGAAGGGGTTAACACCTTTGACGCTCATGACGAGCTGAGCTAGTCATGAGCCACAGCGCTCCAGTGCTCATGACTAGCTCAGCTCTTCATGGCCCGTGGAACGCTCAGGTGCGGGGAGAATTCCCCTGCTGTGCTGAGCGTTCCACGGGAGTCAATACACCTGTGACGAGCTCAGCTCATCATGAGCACCGTAGCTCATGACGATGGGGGTGCTGTGTGCGCCATCCTCCCTCCCAGCACAGCGGGGGAATAACCCCGCAGCGAAGGGGTTAAGGGCAGAGAGTTGAAAGACAAGGGTTTGATACAAAGAAAGATGTTAATTAGCTGCCTTATGTATGTTTGAAATGCCCCATTACCTCTGACCAGCTGACTGGTGTACCAAATGTATGAAACTACAATTGGAATTTACGATTATATTGATACCACTTGCCAAAAGCGCCTATAATCGTTGAATAATGTAAATATTCTGTGCACTCCATGATCGACAGATTTAGGTCTGTATTCATATATATATTTTTTTTTACTCCGTCAATGCTCATTACGGAATGGTTCCACCATGAGCCACGGTGGGTGTGTGCTCATGATGGAATTGTTCAGTCATTGCTCCCACCCATGGGGGAAACGCTGGCGATTTCCCCCCCCTCCCCTTCCCAACCATGGGCAGCCCATCCACATCCCCCAAATAGGGATGGCAGCGAAAGAGTTTTTGCTTCCACCCCTGACCCCCCTCTCGGCAATCCTATGACGTCAGCGTTATTTGTTTCCAGCCGTCGGGTGAAGCAGGTAGGTGTTTCCTGCTGGGGGGCAGGCTACTACGTGCATCGAGGCTGAGTAAAGAGTTTTTCCTCACCCCAGAGGTCTCTTTGCAGTGTATTCCTGCTGCAAGACCGCGCATGGGGGTCACGATCGTGCAGCAGGAATGCCCCCACTAGGCACCAGGGATTTTTTTTAGTTGAAATGGAAGCGACCCCTTGGGAAAGGGTTGCATCCAATGGGGGTAATTACATTTTATTATTACCCTCTCCCCTAGTATTTAGGGGCACCCCCGAACCTTGCCTCCTCCGACAAGAAACGATCTAGAAGAAAAGAAGGACTGAACAGCTATGCTGAAGCTAAGAAGTGGAGGACACCCACTGACTTTGCCAGAGTCCTACCGGCCTGTCCCCACCTCGAACCTGCAGAAGCGAAAGTCTGAAATGTCCTGCAGCTAGCAACCGCAAGAACCCCGAGGACCTGCCCTGCCTGCCAAAGAAAAGACTTTGTCTCCTATAAACACCGGATATGTTCACCCACAGACTCTGGCCCCGGCCAAATTCTCGAGTCTGCACCACTCTGCACCCGTCGCCCACGGCCCAAGTTCGAGTGGCCCCACACCACGAGGTCGTCTCCCCGGCGATTCTAACCCCAGATCTCCCAGCAAAGCCTGCAGCTCTTTCTGGTGACTTTACCCCCCGTCCCCTTCCCCCAACCAGAGCTAGTAAGAGAAACCTGACGCCTAAAGACACTCCTGCACCCGAAGCCCCACGGCCTTGGGTGGCCCAACCGACGGTGTCCCAGCTTCCCCGGGCATCCCAACTGACCTCTCCAACCGGTGGTTTCCTCTACAAGATCTTTATCCCAAGCCTGCAGTCTTGAAACCAGAGAATTCCCATTGAAATCAACAGGGCACCTGATGCAAAACCAGCACCCCTGCACCCAGTCGCCCCTGCGGGTGCACTTTGGATGCCGATTCGGATCCCCCTTTGACCAGAGCATAACACCATGAGCTTTGCTCCCACAACCCAGCTCAAAATGGTTGTTGCTGACCAGAGGCACATTTCTGCCCTCCTGCTGCTGAGGCAAGCTCGAGCAGGGGAAGGCAGAACAGGCATCCTGTCACGGGGAGGTGTGACCACCTCCCAGACAGGATTTAGTGTATTAGGGCTGGGTGGGTGCGCTTGTCAGCACCTGAAAGTCTGCATGAAGGGCACATTTGGTGTCCCTGTACATAGTCTAGTGCAAACCAGCCCTGAGAGCCGTTGGCTCCTCCTCTGGCACGACATGGGAGTATCCTCCCCCCTGTCCAGACCCTCCCTTGGGAAGGTCCCCTGAACCTTCCCAAGCCTCTCCTTAGGGTACTAAAGGGCTTACCTGGGTGTAGGTCCCAAGATTCGTTGTGGAAAAGATTAAGAACTAAAATCACTGCACTCTGAACTTCACTGGACTTCGTTTGGGCCGGACTTTGTCTACCCTTTCAGTCTGCCACCTCGTCTGTGCCGGTGCACCGTACAGGATCTATGCAAAACGTGTGGTGCATCAAAGACACAGGTGGTGGTTATCTATACCTCTCGAGGCCTGAGCTGCCCTCTCACCTAGTCTGGGGTCAGAATCCCTCAAGGGGGCTGCATTAACCAAACCCCTATGCACTGCATACTTTTAAAAGTGCATGTGCTTGTTGGCAACCCTGCGACAAGTGCATTGGGCTTCAAGTAGCCCCAACCTCCGGCAACTTCTCCACCAAGAGCTTCAGCCACATCGCTTCGGGGGGGACAGTGGCCTGCTCCTTTTGGTGAGCTGCTCGAGGTCCAATCGCAAATCCCTGTACCTCCGTCCTGTGGGTCCAATTGAGTCATCTTCGTTTTCCTTGGGCTCTTCTGATTGCTCGGGCCTGCCCCTACTCCCCTGCTTGTTTGGAGTCTTCTGGTTTGTGCTGGTCCCAAACATGCTCCTTCTTGATTTCCTGTGTTGGTGCATTTGTCAAGGCTTGTTTGTGCTCCTGCCAGACACTGACCCCTCAGTACTATACATCCTTCATGGGACAGCTTGCGGCGGGGTGATGTTCATCTTCAGCGTCACCTGGTTCTCGCGACTGCAGAGTCAAGGTCACTGTCATCCTTCCTGAAACACCCGATATCGGAAGGCATCCGTCCTCCAATTCTCCTTGTCACTCCCGAGTGACATCGATACTCTCCCCTCTGCTTTCAGGTACTCCTCTTCCAGAATTCATATTTGGATTCCTCTGGACACTTTCTCCTCTTCGAGCAGGGGCACTTTTCTAATTCCTCCACTGGGTTAGACTGTGGTTTCCGACGCCACTTCACACCTATGTACCCAACTTCCCTGGGATAGGTAACTTGGGTACCACGATATCGATGGGTGGGGTGGCTCTCCAACCTTCTGTCTTCAACTGAGTTTCTTCAGGGTCCACTGGGAAGGGCCCCTAATCCTTAAACATCCAACAGTGACTTGCACATAGACTTGTACGGAGCACACAGTAGTGTTCTCACACTGCCCACGCACTCCGTGGGGTCTCTTATCTACTTACCTTGGGTGGTTCTGTGGGTTCCCAGCAATTCTACGCCCTCTGGACATCATCCTAACTCGAGTCGTGGTTCCTATACTACTTTTAGTATATGGCTTGGTCCCCCCTGGGGTCCACTGTGTATTAGTGCTATTCACTGAGATTTCCTTACTTAAGTATTGAGTGATTTGTGCCTATCTACGTGTAGGAGATACTGTAACGTACTAGAGAGTGTTCTATAATAAAAAACATTTTTATACATAACTTGTGTGATTCCTTTTCCTTTAATCTATACTGTAATATTGCATTCTGGTCAAACAGGCTGCTTTACACTCCTTCAAGACTAAGCCTGAAGGCTGCTCTCCACAGCTACCACTTGGATAGCTTTCTAAGGTTGTATGAGACCTCAAATCACCATAAGGGTTGTCTGGGCTGGTACAAGGTGCCCACTTACATTAGTGGACATCATATACCAGGCCAGCTTCTCACATGGGGTGCCTAAAGCTTTTCGTCCTGGTGTTACTGCACCTGTTCCACCATTCAAATCATGAACCTATTGCCTGCTAGATAAATGTACTGTGACGGTCTTGTTGAAGAGCAAACTGTAGCAATAATCTGCGTTTAGTGGGATCCCTAGAGCTTTTGGGTCCGATGCCACTGCACCTGCTGCACCATTCAAATAATGACCCTGTTGCCTGCAAAGTAACTGCACTCATGACTGCCAGTTTAATTGTAAACAATAGCAATATTAGGTGTTTAGAGAAGTTCTGACAACTTTTGAGCCCGATGCTACAGCACCTGCTTCACCATTCAAATCATGACCCTGTTGTCTGCAAAGTAACTGCACTTAAAGCTACCTGTTTAGTAGCAAATATAGCTTAGCTCTTGTGTAATTAACTATTTTTAATGTGCAAAGTTTATTCCTACATTGTAAATTTGATCATAATGACCAAATAGATTACGTTGAAAAAAAATCACTTCGATAAGGCCTACAACGTGCAAAGAAAGGTACTGAGGCATCAATAGGAAATGTCAGAAACGTTTTAAGGCTAAAGCATCTGCTTTACACAAATAATAAAAAGCAAGCATTCCAGCATACTATTAAAAGCGGGTCTGCATTTTCTGTGGGAAGCGTTCTTATCTTGACATTGAATGGGGCTTAAACAGTGTTAACTGCTTTAGTGGAAGAATCGTAAATGCGTACATTCACAGGAAGATAACAAAAAAAAGTTCTACGATAGGAGCTGTTAAGAGCCCCCTTTTCAGATATATTAAATAAAAGATTTTGCAAGCGCTGTGCAGGCAAAACTTAAAAACTATATGATGCCAATACAGCTGTAGAGTTACGGCACATTGACCAGTCGTTGAGAGAAGTTGCTGACAGTCTACAACCTAACTGCTGACTCAAATACATTATTAGGGTATGCGAGGAAACTTTAGATGGTTTGTCATAATTAAGACTTAGTAAACTAATGAAGCCACACACTTTAAATGGATAACATCAAGACATATTAGGAAGGGAGTATTCTAGTGGGATGAGTGATGAAATATTGGGGTTTACCTAACATTCATTCACCTGATAGGTAAATTATTTGCAGAGGTATTTGTAATAATTGTGATCATCCTGGGACACATTATCTGTGGACACATTCTACATAATTATGATTTAGTTATCATACATGGTGTCTAAGTACTGATTTTGGGGTACAAGAGCAGGGCTCCGCCTTATCACCTGCAGATATACTCCAACAGACTCGTCTAGCCTGTAACACTCCCCTTCTCTCACCTCACTGACCAGAAGATGAGACCCTAATCAGTTTCTCCCAACCCCAAAAGGGCATATTTTCCCTTTGGGGACAAGGGGACCTACCGGGCATGACACCAATAATACTGCGCTGAACACTACAGCGGAATCACCCAAACATCTGCTTTACTAGGGAGTTCCAGCTTTCTGCCTACAGTTTGGAAGGATTCTGCAAAGTTGCTGCAGTTACTGCTTGAATTACCAAAACCGCAGACCATTAGTATTTCAAGACCCAACTGGGATCAGAATTAATCTTTGGAGATTTAACCCTCTAGCTCAGCTCGTAAGCAGCAGTAAAGATTCAGATAGACTTTCGAAGGCAATTTATCCTAATTTAGAGGGGAACCCTGCTGTGCAATTTATAAGCAGGATCGGCCTTTATGGGGTATAGTTTGTAGGTTTTTGTTAATGTTAAGTTAATTGTACTTGGTAAAGCACACGTTCAATAGTGGTTTCTCGGCGCTGTAAGAGAAGGGCACAAAAAGATCCTGTGAACCAAAGCTAGCTTGAAGACCTATCTAGAAAACTCACTAAAGTTGAGCTACCACATGTAGGCCAGTATAACCAGCGACGTTTTAAGCATTTTCCTGAAAGTCAGTTAGCTGCCTTCTTGCCTCAAAAAAATCAGGAAGGGAGTTCCACAGCATGGGGGGTTGGAATGAGAACTGTGACCTCAGATAAGTTGCTTCTTGTATCTCAGAACCTGGAGAACGTGGGCACTGGAAGGCCATAAGCTGAGCGAGGGTGTTTATTTAATAAGACTCTTTACAACAACAAAAACGACCAATTGTCATAGTTTGTAGCATTTCTTGCTGTACGTTACATAAACTCCTACTCAAGCAATGTATCTCACAAAGGTTAGTCTGTATATAGATTACACTAATGGAAAGACATGTGAAGGCTCTTTTTTAACCTTTTAATTCCTTTTTCTCACACCTTAGAACACAAAACAGCCTATTTTCTGAACTGCAAATAATGAAACGCAGAATAGAATAAAAATACCCGCTGAGTGGCTCAAGAGTGCCTATGTGCTGGGCTAACATCACTCCTGGCAGGACTATCACGATTTCTGTTTACAAAAAGCAAGGCCTGTGACTGAGCTCTGTCATACCGGAGGCGGACTCCAAGTAGTATTCACTGATGGCCTCCAATGTTTGGACCTCTGTTGCTCCTGGATTTTATTCATATGGTATTCTGATAGCCTAACAGTACAACTGCAGCTGAACTATTATCATTTCTGGATGGTTTCCCACATACTATTTCTGATGACCTAATAGCGCTACCAATTGTTGACCAAATAAGTCTTCTAGACAAATCAATATGTTGCTTATTGGCTGGCTTAGCAGTGCCCCAAAAAGTCAATAGCCTCATCACACCTGGGCAGCCTTTTTTCAACTCCAGATGAATTAATAGAGCTTCCCAAAGCCCAGGTGGACCCCATATGTTGCTCAATGCTAGCTTAACAATATCGCTATGGGTTTGGCCCCTCCCCCTCATGGATGAACTCTTCATAGTTTGAACTTTTAAAGTTTGGTTGGTGTAAAATGAAAAGCAATTAAAAGGTTTAAACATCACACAAACCTTTATCATCCTCCCTCAGACAAAAGTCACAAGCCTCAATAATCTGAGCCAAATCAATATGGAGTCCTCCTTCAGAATTTTCTTCAGAGATCTCTGCGCCTTTTGATTTTAGATACGCCCGGAGTTCAGCAGCCTGGGAGAAAAACGTAACATTTTAAATGCTGCCTAAATGTTAACTACATTTCATGAAAATACCAAATATTGAAAAACCTTTAGAGAAATTATACTATGAATGGACACCAATAAGGATGGATTTTACCTGCTAGTGGCCATAGGGAACATTTCAATGGCTCAAACGTTAAGTGTTAGACTTTGCCTCTTCTTGTAAATTCTTTATGCGTATCATGGTTGGGTTACAGTTAAATTAAATTACATATTCATCAACAAATGCGAGCGGATTGGAAATAAATGCATTAAAAAGAGGAGTAAAGCAAAATCCGTGTGATAAGGTAGATAAGGCGTCACATTTCAAAGCAGCTGACCTTAAGAATTGCAGATGGCCCAATAAAATATCTATCCAATTAAAACATACTCTAGAAACATTAACAGAATTCCAAGCAAGTATAAAAATATAACTACAGATTAAATATATATATTTCCCCAACCATACACTTTCTCTCGTTCAAGAAAAGATGTCCGGGCCACTTCCAAGTTGCATAAGCGTGTTTTTATTTCAAAAAGGCTTTTCTCGACGCGTTTCGCAGGTAAACCTGCTTTCTCACGAGAACGAGTCAACTGAGTTACGTGCAATAAATACATTGTCACCTGGTATTCACGTCATACCAATAGTAATAAACAACAGACTAGCTGATGTTGCCGTGGGCTGAGTTCACTTTTTTCACAATATTTGGCATAATGAAAAGAACATAAAATGTGTAATACATTGCATTTAAATGGCCTTAAATAGAAAGGCGCTACAAATGAAATAGACATGAAAGCATTTCATTAATAAGACAACCCGGTATTACGAGTACCTCCGGGGTGTGCATCTGGAAAGATGGAACAATAAAGCATTCCGAGTGGAATTTTCAAAAAAATGCAAAAAGAAGTACAAACTAAGCCGCGTGAGGCGCTCTGCTCAGTGCAATCAGAGAAAAGCCTTTTAGAAATAAAAACACGCTTATGCAACTTGGAAGTGGCCCGGACATCTTTTCTTGAACGGAAGAAAGTGTATGGTTGGAGGTGTAGGGATTCGCTATCCCGTCCGAGGCCCGCCATTGGAAGCGGCAGGGATCCCAAGCGACTTTGTTTGGCTGGATAGGGATATTATATATATATATATATATATATAGATATATATATATATATAGATATACACACACACACACACACGTACACACGTTGCACAGGTAATTTCCAATGCATTACTGCACTGTTAACCAGTGTCTTTAACAAACACTTCAAACATCCAAAATGGTTATCTCCAATATTTAAAAAAACAAAAAACGAACTGTACTTAGAATTTGAGGGCAGGGCTATGCTCAGCATTGTCCATCCTAAATTCGGTGTCCTGTACATTTCTAGTTTATCAATTATTACTGAAGGATTGTAAATACATTGTGGAATTGCAACTAAACGGTTGGCTGAATAAGGAGATGTTGATTCCAATACTGGCCATCTCTTCTGACCACGGTTTAAGATCCTGAGCAGTTATAATTACACTGACTACATTGGCAATCGCAGCTGCTCCAGCAAAGGACCAAAACTCCATGCCATTTTCCCACAATTATCTGAAGCACCCTCATTCATATTTTTAAACGAAAAAGTATTTTCTTGGTCATCTACAGATGACAGCTTTTTTTGTTTCACACAGACAAACAACAAATACACTGGTCACTCCTTCTCATGAAACATCTATGATCTCCCACAATGTAGTTCCTCTGACTATTGAAATGTCATTTTAGTTTTTACTGAAGAAATTAAATACAGGCTCTTACGTCACTGCTTCAAATAGAGACTAATATTTGATTCCTCCGAATGCAGCGTGTAACATATAAGATAGCATGGAATGTGATGGACTCTTTAAAGCTTAGATTTGAAATAAAGCAGAAGTGATTCAGACGAACAGACAGAGAGATGGATGACCACACTGGCACATTCATTTGTGGTAACATTTTGGGCCTTTGTACTCTGACAAAGTCAGGTAATTTCCTAACCTTAAAAACAACTGCAGCGTTATACAAAACACAAACAGAATAATAGAACACTGATCTCCAACTTGGGTATACAAGATGGGCGATGACCAATAACAAAGATTATTTAACTGATCCCTTGGCAACAACTGCATGTTATTAGGATCTGCTTGCTCCGAGATGCCTTCAAGGTTGGTGCAGGAATCACCCATATGTCTCTAGGGCTCCCACCTACATTAGGGCATAACAAAGTAAAGATGTGTTTATTTGCATTAAAAACATAGCCAGTTGTTATGCATCAGTAAGTAGCTGTTAAAGGACTAATTTTCAATTATGGTGCTCCATCAATTCCCCAGCCTGCTACTGCTGTACTCATGCTGCTTCTGGCTGCTGAAGTGGGCCACTCGCTACTTCACAAAATTGAGACAGAAAAGGTTTGTTGAAGGGCAGCCAGTGTAGCTGGCTTACGTGTTGTAGATTGTTACATCGAACAGCCTAGGACTTTTGCATTGCTGAACATTACGAGTACCTGCATGTGTGTTTTAAATCTAAAGAAGGTGAAACCCAAATCCTCCAAAGCCATCTGGAGTGAGATCAGCAAAATGTAACCAGCTGCCGCTGACCAATGGAAAGAAAGGAATGAGAGAGACTATGAAGCCAACCAATGATAAGTAATAAGTGGGCTTGAAGCCCTTTTCAATGTTTTTTTAGATAACAAAAGCCCTCTGCAAGCATGCCCCGTCTCAGGCACAGCAAATTTGAAACCAAGACAGACTAATGTGGTTACTTTTAGTGTCTACTCTGGAGTCGGTCTATTCTAGTGATGAGGGTCAATAATCCTGATTATCCAACGCAAAGACTGGATTTCCTCAGGATTCAAATTTGCGTTGATGTCCTGTGGCACAGCACACTGAATTCAAGGACTAACCAATTCTAACAAACGAATTTGTTCTTTACATGCAAAAGAAAATACCAAGAACTTTAACACAAAATATAGCTTTTCCTGCTTTATTCGGATCAGTAAGACCTGCTGTCTTTTATCTATTCAATCTTTTTCATACACACATATATCAGGTTTTGTTCAAAAAGGGATGAAAACCATCACCCACACTCTGAGCACACATTATCATTGTGTTTCTCCTCACCATGACCATCTGCTTGGTACATGGCCAGACCCCCTATTGAAGAGGATATGGTATAAGTGTGCCTAGTTCAATAGCTCAGACTTGCAAACAGAGTTTATATATGAACTCTATGAATGTGTAACTATAGTCAAAAGTTTCTGCTGCTGAGCTTCTCAATGGAACCTTGTTGAAAAGCATGTATGGAATGGTGTCAGTTTTCTTAGAATGTTATGCTTACCTACCTTTCACATGGATCAGGAATGTTTAATTCCAATCTCACAACACACCTTACATATTGTTTGGAATCTAGGACAAAATATTTTCATGTTTATTTTTTCCTTTCGACAAGTAGGACAAATCCCTAGCAGCACAAATCCTTTGGCTGCCAGTTCACATTAGCACATTATGGATCTGTGAAAGAACATTATCTGCAGGTAAGGTATAGTTTGTATCCATATGTTCATGCTGTTCTAACGTGTATTTATGGTTCATTAATGTAAAGTTTTTATTAATAGGGTGAGCCTTCTAAGAAAATACAGTCAGCTCGGGTTGCACTACTGATAGTGGTTCCAGTATAAAAATGTGCAAAACATAGCAATTGGAGGAGGGTACATAAAAAAACATCAACTAGACAAAAACTTTTGCTAAACTGCACACTTTTAGATACCATTTCTGTGAGTAGTCATTTTTGACTACGTTTGATACATGTGAATATTTCCCAAAATTATTAATAATGGTAAATAGTGTAAACCCAGTTTCTGCAACATTTTAGGAAACACGAAGATAAACAAGCACTGGCAAAGATAATAGCTCTGGTGTCAGTTGCCAGCATTTTGGTTTGGTCATTGCGTTTCTTGTTTTGACATGGTTTTTGGAAAACTTTATTGTTGTGTGAGCTCCTGGGCCCTCACTAATGTGACAAAAACAAACATTAGCTAGAAGCAAAAATCTTTTTGGGCTCAGAAAGCACACATTGCCATAGCAGTCCCTGGCACTGAAGAAACTACTTTGTGTGCCGATGTACTACTTATGAAAAAGCAGAATGCTGTCACACACGGTGAAATAAGCAAATTATGAATTTACATATATCAACACACAATTTTAACAAAACAAGCATTGGAAATGCAATAGGTCTCGCAGTAGGAAAGTTTGAGCTATAGGTGTTAATTATTTTTTTGTTTTTTATTTATGTGTTGTTTTTTCTAAATAGCTAAATTAATAGCTTTCTTCTTTACAAAGCCAATAGTTATACTTTTTCTAAATGTGACACCTCTAGCATTTGTAAAGCAACATGTTTTGTATTAACGGGACTTATATGTGACTTATATGTATTGATATAAAAAAAAATCAATGGCTTTAAAAAACAATAATTAATACGTAAATAAAATGGATTTTATTTTATATTGCCAATAGCTTAAAGTTTATTAAATATATTTAGTGAAGATGCTGTGGTTGCGCTGAGTGAGGGTGAGTGAGGGTGAGGGTGGGTGAGGGTGAGTGAGGGGTTGAGGGTGAGTGAGGGTGGGTGAGGGTGAGTGAGGGGTTGAGGGTGAGTGAGGGGTTGAGGGTGAGTGAGGGGTTGAGGGTGAGTGAGGGGTTGAGGGTGAGTGAGGGGTTGAGGGTGAGTGAGGGGTTGAGGGTGAGTGAGGGGTTGAGGGTGAGTGAGGGGTTGAGGGTGAGTGAGGGGTTGAGGGTGAGTGAGGGGTTGAGGGTGAGTGAGGGGTTGAGGGTGAGTGAGGGTGAGTGAGGGTGAGGGGTTGAGGGTGAGTGAGGGTGAGTGAGGGTGAGTGAGGGTGAGTGAGGGTGAGTGAGGGTGAGTGAGGGTGAGTGAGGGTGAGTGAGGGTGAGTGAGGGTGAGTGAGGGTGAGGGTGAGGGGGTGAGGGGTTGAGGGAGAGTGAGGGTGAAGGGTTGAGGGTGAGTGAGGGTGAGGGGTTGAGGGTGAGTGAGGGTGAGGGGTTGAGGGTGAGTGAGGGTGGGTGAGGGGGTGAGGGGTTGAGGGTGAGGGGGTGAGGGGTTGAGGGTGAGTGAGGGTGAGGGGTTGAGGGTGAGTGAGGGTGAGGTGTTGAGGGTGAGTGAGGGTGAGGATGAGGTGTTGAGGGTGAGTGAGAGTGAGTGAGGGTGAGGGGTTGAGGGTGAGGGGTTGAGGGTGAGGGTGAGTGAGGGTGAGGGGTTGAGGGTGAGTGAGGGTGAGGGGTTGAGGGTGGGTGAGGATGAGTGAGGGTGAGGGTGGGTGAGGGTGAGGGGCTGAGGGTGAGTGAGGGTGAGGGAGTGAGGGTGAGGGTGGGTGAGGGTGAGTGAGGGTGAGGGGTTGAGGGTGAGGGGTTGAGGGTGAGTGAGGGTGAGGGTGAGTGAGGGTGAGGGGTTGAGGGTGAGTGAGGGTGAGGGGTTGAGGGTGAGTGAGGGTGAGGGTGAGTGAGGGTGAGGGGTTGAGGGTGAGTGAGGGTGAGGGGGTGAGTGAGGGTGAGGGGTTGAGGGTGGGTGAGAGTGAGTGAGGGTGAGGGGTTGAGGGTGGGTGAGGGTGAGTGAGGATGAGTGAGGGTGAGGATGAGTGAGGGTGAGTGAGGGTGAGTGAGGGTGAGGGGTTGAGGTTGAGGGTGAGTGAGGGTGAGGGGTTGAGGGTGAGTGAGGGTGAGGGTGAGTGAGGGTGAGGGGTTGAGGGTGAGGGGTTGAGGGTGAGGGTGGGTGAGGGGTTGAGGGTGAGGGTGGGTGAGGGGTTGAGGGTGAGTGAGGGTGAGGATGAGGTTTATAAACATCCATGCGCTCAAACACGTCTCAGGGCTGTTGGGCGAACCTGGCGAAATAGAATGACAGGTAAACAAACAGCTTTCCAAACGCACACTCACATTCAATGCCGTGACATCATTTTAAATCCAAAAGTGAAATCAAACTTCACCTCATAAACGAAACCCAAATTCGCTTGATCCAAACTTGAGCTGACAAATATACGATTTTTTTCTCCCTGTCAACGAGCCAACAGCTACTTCCTGATTGAGGGACGAAGCAAAACCGTACTGCTTTTAAGAAAAAAAAGGTTACCTTTTTTAATTTCTGGCTGGATGAAAACAACGAAATCCCACATTGTTTCACTGTTGTCAAGGCGTTTGAAAATGGAAGTTAGAAGGACCCTGGGTAATTATCCGCAGTATCAAAACTAAAAGTTAAGGCAGCAGAGGCTGTTGCTGGAGACGGGTCTAGATCGAAAGCAAAACAAGACGAAGAGAGCGAGAGTGAGCTGGCCCTGGAAACGCCTCCCCTCCCTGCTGTTTGTTTCATGTTTGCAGAGGGAGCTGTGGGGGAAGGGAGACCTGCTGGAGGGGCATGGATACGAGAAGGACTGGCTCAACCAGTCGAGGAGGGAGCGTGCTCGTTCTATCTTTATTCGACCCCTGCTCAGCCTGCCAGAGCCTGTAGTCTCCTCTCAGTTTCTACACTGCCAGGGGTGAGGAAGGAGAGCGGCAGTTAACGAGGAAGGAGTGCGGAAGTCAGCACTGAGCTCTCATTGGTGAAGTCAGACCGCCTCATTCTTTTCTCGGAAAAGTCAATTTCATTTTCATTTCCCCCCATCGCCAGCAGCTGCAACAGAAAGAGGAGAGGAAGCAGCGCTGCTTGCCAGCACAGCCGCCCATAGGCAACAAGACGGAGGGAAGAGAGGGGAGGGGGGAGGAGAAATGCGACACGGCGGGAAGGGGAGGGGGCGGAGCGGGTAAAACAAGACGGACGTGCACGCGCTTTTAAGCTCAATGCGCATGCGCATTGAGCTTAAAAGTCACGGGCACTGCAAGGAATCGCCACGATTCCTTGCAGTGGATAAAGAGTGGATAAGCCCCTATAGTCTCGCTTGCTCGATGCGCATGCGCATCGACAGGCGAGACCTAAACAAAAAGTCTTGACTAATGCCATGCATAATTAGGGGTTAATTTTAAAAGAAAGTCACAAAATTGCACCAGTGGTATACGTCCTTGTATAGGTTATATGTGCAGATTTACAACTTTCATGAATTCGCAAGAATTGACAGAAGTAGGCCTGGAAAACGTACTCATAGAAAACGTTTGGGAACTGCATTTTAGCATGAGCAAATATGCATGTGTAGGTTTGTTCATGTGAAAATCTGTGAGAGTTTGAAAGTTCACTTTCCCTTCAACCCTTTCTTTTCCCACTGTCGACAAAGTTTTACTTCTGCCCTTATAAGGACTAAATGTGTGCCCTTTCCCAGTGTGAGAGATTTGAGAAATGTTGGTGAAACTCAGAAGCATGCAGGTTTGTAGGCGTGCACAGACTCAATAGGGTATTCCAACTGTGAAATTATCACTTCTCTCTACTTCCAGCACCAATACGTAGGTTTGCAGAAAGGTGGCACAATGATGTCATTGCGGGAATCCACACCCTGCTATTAGATCAGATTAGGCATAATGAGAGAGTCTATAATCAAAGATCTAATATAATGAGAACACTGCCATAATCTGTCACCTCCCTGCATGACACCAAAGGGACAAGTGCATGTATGAAGCATCCCGAATGATTAAAAATTCAAACCCCAACACAGGTTATATTATCAACCCCTATGGTACGGTCTACAAGTTTCTGCCCAATCAAGTGCCCTGCTCGAGTCATGGGCATTCATCATGACCGGTCACACTGCGCTATTTGCCTACCCACAGCTTACTACGCTAGGTGTGGCACTAGGAGGCAAAACAAGTAATGCCCCCCTTATCTTTAAATGATGTACATTCAAGTGTGATAATCCTTCCAGTGTTCACAGAAGCTCCCACATCGTTCCTGTATTCCAGAGTTAAACTTTCTGACTTATCAGTAAGAATGACAAACACTGTCATGTAAAGAAATCTAAAAGCTCAGAGTCCTTTCCAAAGGCACAGAAAGACATTTATGTATCATTGCCAAATATAATCCTAATTTCTGTACGGCTTGTTGTGACTGTAAATGGATTTTTTGTCAGAAAGCACTACATACAAGTTTGCAAGACGTGTTACCAGCAATACAGGTGCTGATATTTGAAATAGGTATTTGTTAAAACAATTTAAATGTGTTACATGATGAATTTGACTGATGCGTTACTAAACTATTCATGTTTTAACGTTGTTTTCTTAATCACAATCCGTATGGCTCCCCAAGATATATTGTTACGCACAGCCTAAATAGCAGGGGTAAGCAATGGTTCATGAAACACAACATGTCCTCTACCTGCTAACATCTCAATGCTGTGGTATCTTCATGCAGAGCATACTATAGAACTGCATTACATCTCTCATCCTCTTCATTCTATCCTCGAATGTGTGGGATTGAATGGAAGAAGAAGGTTTAGCAGTTGTGAGAAGATAGCCTTTGTGAAGGTGGCTAGGGCTTCTCTGTGGAATAAACTCTTATATCTTGGATAAACTACAACTGGATTCTCTTGAGTTTTCTTTATTGTCTGGATATCTTCACACTGGTAGCAAGCAGAAGGCCCACACGAGAAACTCTAATGCCAAAGGTACTGCTTGCTGTGGAAAGATTCACAACACCTTTCCAATTTTGCTTCAGTTATTTCCAATTTTGCTTCAGTTATCTATCACTAGTTTTCCATTTAGTGTGATTACACTGTATGACTGATAGGATGTAGTCTCACGCAGTGATACATTCTGTGTGAGACTACTGTGGCAACGTTGTTTGTTTTGGATTGGATCGTGCTCTTATATCGTTTTTCTCCCAGGCTAACCAGGCTCCTTGTGTTTCGCAAAGATCTAATCTCTACCTACACAATGTTACACTTTCCTATTCTTTCAATTCTATGCTTTCACTAAAGTAGGCTTTGATGTCAGACATCATTAACTGTCTGACATCTCAAAATGACCTGAGCTTGAGTGATTCCTGCAGCGTGTGACCTGAATCTCGATGGCACACTCCTAATTGTCGTTGCACAGTGAGCAGTGAGGGAGAGCACAGCCAGTATACTCTTTTGCTCCCAGCGGTGAATTTTTTTCTGTAAAGCCCACTTGCTAGCATGTGTGTATCAAACAATGTCTTCACTGTGTATCCTCTTCATCTGCATTGATAAGCTTCCGATGTGCAGCAACTGTCCCGCCTCATCATTGCATTTTTCTAGGCAGCTCTTGTTCGCAGGCATAGAAATGTGACTTTCATCAAAACGGATTCTTCAGCTCCTTTTAACAGCTCTACTTTTAGATAAAGCGCGTATACAACCTCCTTACTGTTCGTGAACACAGGCAGAGGGCTTCCCAACACATTACCATCAATCTCTACTTGAAAATAAAATCACATTACTTTCTTACAAAATGATTTTTCCAGTATCTCAAATGATACCGGAGTGAAGGACTTACACTCAATCTTTTTGTTGGTTTGTCTTCATGTTTCTTGTTTGCCTTTATGGTTATTTCTTATTGCACACTTCATGCTTACGTTTACTTATGTAATATTTCTCCAATTATCCACCTTTCTCAAACTAGCAGAATATAACTCTACCACCTTTCTTCTTGCTAACTCCAGGAGAATCTAACTGAAGATGGCCTAAATAGAATACAATATTCATGTAATTACTGAAAAGACCGTGTCCTCACTTTAACACCTGAAAAAACATCAACGTTAATACATTGTATAGGAGCTGATGGGCAACACATTTTTAAAATACCTAAACGATGCTTGTATGTGACTTGGAATATTGGGTCCCTAATTTATTTGTATGGTACCCACAATGGTTTAAATCCAATTTTCCATTATTCATCTTTTTTCAATATTGGCATGCCCCAAATATGTTTTACTGCATGATGCCTCAGAGAAATGGTATCAAAATCTGCACATTAGGACGGCAAAACGTTTTTTTCAAGTTGCATTTTTGTGTACATTAAATTTTGAAAGCAAACATTTTACATTCTTCCTTTTGTGCTTCTTCGTGTATAGCCATATAATCATGAAGCTTTATAGGTAGAAACACATGTAAACATCTTTATACTGGGACCACGTCAGTGATGCAACCTGAGCTTACAACTCCTTACATTTCCTTAGAGCACTTTCCCTAGTACTAAACACTTAATGATTAAATAATACATGCATGCCTAAACAACTTAGACATATGGATTCAAATCTTACCTTTAGTGAGAAGCAGTAATCTTTCAAAGAACCACACTGTGGTACTGTAAACTGACAGCCATAAGTTTTTCTCCTATTTGAACAGTGAACAAAATATGTATGGAAACTCGTCCTTGACCCCAAACAATGTGTCCTGGGTGTCGAGGATAGGAATTCCAGACCCTTGACATGGCATGATGTGGCTGACACAGTTCGATTTATTCACCGTCCCAAAACGACAGACAGCCTACTTGGAAGGTTAAATAAACCCTTTTGGACCTACTGACTTTGTCAATGTCTCTTATCGATCCTGTACACCATCAGCAAAACAATTTTTTCTTGATGTTGCATAGCATACCCAAAAGGAAAAAAAATTGTGATGACAGAGTTGGGTCATTTTATAAGAGAGTGTACGTGTGATGACATGCATCATCGTCTTCAGGCAAACACATGCACGCACATACGAAATGGCAGCGGCGTCTTTTCTTTTTCTACATTAAACAGATCCAAGATGGATCTGTGCATTTTAAAATTTACATTAAAAGTAGCACAAAAAACTTTTCTTTGCAGGTGAACAATAAAACAAAAATAAAGCCAGATGGTGGTGCGGTGGGGAACAGCAGCAACACAAGAGGGTGAGCGCAACACGGGGGAGGTAAGGGACAGCACATAGAAGAGAGAGCAACAAGCAGGCAAAAGGAGAAGCACACGTGGGAGAGTGCAATAAGGAGTGCCGAGGAGGTTGGCTGAACACAAGAAAGAAATGGTAAACACGGGCACTCATGGAGTGCTTAACCAAATAGTACAAGAATTTACAATGCAACGGTTTCGCCTTAGAAAAAGTTAGAGCTATTGGCATTGTAAATGACAACATTTTTATTTATGTTGGTTTTGAAAATAAATGGCACTGTCATTTACAATGCCAATAGCTTAATCTCTAGCAAATGCCACACACACACACACACACACACACACACAGAGCCACACACTTCCAGTAGTTGGTGGGCAGCGTGGAGCAGACCAGCACCCAGCCCGACAGGGCCAGCAGTAAGGCCACGATCTCCCCCGCCATGCTGGCGTTTCATGCAGATGGCATCATGTTGGGGTGTGCCCGTGTGTCACGGCGCCTGAGTAATGTGCGAATGGTGCCCTCGTAAGGTCTGTGGTTTTTAGGTCTCGCCTGTCGATGCGCATGCGCATCGAGCAAGGCGAGAGTATTGGCACTTATCCGCTCTTTATCCACACTGCAAGGAATCGTGGCGATTCCTTGCAGTGCACGATAAATTTAAGCTCAATGCGCATGCGCATTGAGCTTAAATGCGCGCGCACATGCACCCAGCCGCCTACTCTCTCAGCCTTCCCACAACTCCGCCCCCTCACTACTTGATTGCACGGCCGCTAGGCCGTGCCTCCCCTACTCTCCTCCCCCCTCCTCCTCTCCTCCCATGCCTGCCTCAACTCTCCGCCTCCCGATCTTTTCCTAGCTCCTGATCTTCTCCTGCCGGGGTTCCGATTTCCCTTGCACCCCGATCGTCCCCTGATTTCCTCTTGTCTCTGCCCTCGCCGGATCCTCGGTTTCCTACTTCCTGGCTCCCTTTTCCCGGCTTCCTGGTTGCGCCTCACCGAACCCGGGGCATCTCCCGGGCGTTGCACCCTCCGGTCGGCGGAGCCTGAAAGTGAAACCACGCGGGCTCTTCCTCCTGACGCTGCTTTCGGTTCTGAAGGAACACGTGTGCAGACTACAGATGAAAGCCATCTGCCCCGCGCCCCCTCCCCCTAGCACCCCCAGCCCGAGGCAGCTTCCCCTGCACAGACCTGCTCTCGGAGGTTCAATTATCGATCCTGTTTCCGGTGCCTTTGTGTAATGCCCTCCTAACACACACACCCTCTCCCCCGCTCCGCCCCCTCCCCGCCATGTCGCATTTCTCCTCCCCCCTCCCCCCTCCTGGGTCAGGTTTAAACAACAGCACAGAAAATTATATCTTCGACGTGACTCAATAAACCAAGAGCTCGTGGTGCAGCAGGGGCAGTCGTGCAAGTCTGACGTGACATTCATGGACGCGGCCACGTGCGTCACTCAGATTGGAAGGGCAGCGGTGTCCACAAAGTCATGGTTGCGTGTAACCCAAAACACATCACTCTTCTGGCAGCAATTTCCCAGCCTGCATTCCCTGACGGTGAAGGTGAGCAGGCAGTGTAATGAGAATGGCGCGGATTTATGCCCACCTGCCCTAAATAAATCGCTGTGCCTGGTGGCCCTTATTTGTTGTTTATCCTATTTTAATCAGGGTTTGTTTTCTAACAATGAGCGTTCTCTTTTTTTTCTCGAATTACCTCCTTTTACAGCGCTTCACCCATCGCCATAGTTACTCAACGGTCGGGTGTAGCCCGATTCGCCGCAGGGTCGTAACAGACGGAGCAGGGCAGTATGCGATACAAAAGCCCCCGTACGGAGGAAATGTGCCGTACATGGCGCGATATACGCTACTAAATAAAAAACAAATAGTTGCCACATTGCGATTATTACCCCAGCTTTCCTAAGTAAAATGTGTAAAAGCGTGTTACCTATTACAAGCTTTAGGCCACAGGCGTTACCATGCAGCCAGCCACGCGGGTGAACGGATGGGGCGACGAACCCCTTACAAAACCTTAAGATATTTAATGGGTCGGTCAGGAAGGGATTCACAAGAAATGCCATACTAAATTCCCTTAAAGGAAAAACAACTAACTCAATGCAGCTCACATGTAAGGTCTAGATGGAGTTAATGCTTTAATGGATTGCATGACTCCTTGTAAAGGGTCAGCGAGACATAGACCGCGTGCAACTGGCGGGCGCTGTAAACTCCTTTCATCCACCTCCCACTCTCCGTGGCTAAACATTGCCTCACCAGGCTCCCCGCCGACCTCCACGTCGAAAAATAGCCGAGGGTTGTCTGGACATGAAGGCTTGCTGACCGGTGCTGGGAAGGACATGCTGCTGCGGTTCCTGCAGGCAGTCGATCACTCTATTGTGCGGCAAATACTATCCCTCTCTGCACCGGCTCCGCAAGAAACACACTTCCGCCTGCAGCCACCGGATATCCGCCTCGATGGTCCAATCACAGCACCGAGTAAGACGAACCGAACACCAGGAACACTAGAACAAAATGTCATGGGTGCAATTTTGAAGACATGCGTCTCGTAACTGGAGCCCCGTTTCTGTCTTATCTGTCTATACAGCGCTAAGAGGGGTGTTATGATAATAAAATGGCTTCCAGCTCCGGCCCCCAGGTTGAGTTTGCTTTCTTTCCTCTGTTGACATTTCGCCCCCGGCCTTCTCCAGATTCCGTTACAAGTGGACAAAGCACTACAGCAAGTGGTTGTGTGTATGGAACACCCTCTGTGGAGGCCACAGCGTTGTGTCGTTCTCATGCGGCCAGGGGGCATTTGCTAGCTTTTCCGAGAGGAACCCCTCACCCTCAACCCCTCACCCTCAACCCCTCACTCACCCTCACCCTCACTCACCCTCACCCTCACCCTTACTCACGCTCAACCCCTCACCCTCACTCACCCTCACTCACCCTCACTCACCCTCACTCACCCTCACTCACCCTCACTCACCCCCACTCACCCCCACTCACCCCCACTCACCCCCACTCACCCTCACTCCATCACCCTCACTCACCCTCACTCCATCACCCTCACTCCATCACCCTCACTCCATCACCCTCACTCCATCACCCTCACTCCATCTCACTCACCCCCACTCACCCTCACTCACCCCCACTCACCCCCACTCACCCTCACTCACCCTCACTCACCCCCACTCACCCCCACTCACCCCCACTCACCCCCACTCACCCTCACTCCATCACCCTCACTCCATCACCCTCACTCCATCACCCTCACTCCATCACCCTCACTCCATCACCCTCACTCCATCACCCTCACTCCATCACCCTCACTCCATCACCCTCACTCCATCACCCTCACTCACCCTCACTCCATCACCCTCACTCACCCTCACTCACCCCCACTAACCCCCACTCACCCTCACTCCATCACCCTCACTCCATCACCCTCACTCCATCACCCTCACTCCATCACCCTCACTCCATCACCCTCACTCCATCACCCTCACTCCATCACCCTCACTCCATCACCCTCACTCCATCACCCTCACTCCATCACCCTCACTCCATCACCCTCACTCCATCACCCTCACTCCATCACCCTCACTCACCCTCACTCCATCACCCTCACTCACCCTCACTCACCCCCACTAACCCCCACTCACCCTCACTCCATCACCCTCACTCACCCTCACTCCATCACCCTCACTCCATCACCCTCACTCCATCACCCTCACTCCATCACCCTCACTCCATCACCCCCACTCACCCCCACTCACCCCCACTCACCCCCACTCACCCCCACTCACCCCCACTCACCCCCACTCACCCTCACTCACCCTCACTCACCCCCACTCACCCCCACTCACCCCCACTCACCCCCACTCACCCCCACTCCATCACCCTCACTCACCCTCACTCCATCACCCTCACTCCATCACCCTCACTCCATCACCCTCACTCCATCACCCTCACTCCATCACCCTCACTCCATCACCCTCACTCACCCTCACTCACCCCCACTAACCCCCACTCACCCTCACTCCATCACCCTCACTCACCCTCACTCCATCACCCTCACTCCATCACCCTCACTCCATCACCCTCACTCCATCACCCTCACTCCATCACCCTCACTCACCCCCACTCACCCTCACTCACCCCCACTCACCCCCACTCACCCCCACTCACCCCCACTCCATCACCCTCACTCACCCTCACTCCATCACCCTCACTCCATCACCCTCACTCCATCACCCTCACTCCATCACCCTCACTCCATCACCCTCACTCCATCACCCTCACTCACCCTCACTCACCCCCACTAACCCCCACTCACCCTCACTCCATCACCCTCACTCACCCTCACTCCATCACCCTCACTCCATCACCCTCACTCCATCACCCTCACTCCATCACCCTCACTCCATCACCCTCACTCCATCACCCTCACTCCATCACCCTCACTCACCCTCACTCACCCCCACTCACCCTCACTCCATCACCCCCACTCACCCCCACTCACCCCCACTCACCCTCACTCCATCACCCCCACTCACCCTCACTCCATCACCCCCACTCACCCCCACTCACCCTCACTCCATCACCCTCACTCACCCTCACTCCATCACCCTCACTCCATCACCCTCACTCCATCACCCTCACTCCATCACCCTCACTCCATCACCCTCACTCCATCACCCTCACTCCATCACCCTCACTCCATCACCCTCACTCACCCCCACTCCATCACCCTCACTCACCCTCACTCCATCACCCCCACTCACCCCCACTCACCCTCACTCACCCTCACTCCATCACCCTCACTCACCCTCACTCCATCACCCCCACTCACCCCCACTCACCCTCACTCACCCTCACTCCATCACCCTCACTCCATCACCCTCACTCCATCACCCTCACTCCATCACCCTCACTCCATCACCCTCACTCCATCACACTCACTCCATCACCCTCACTCACCCTCACTCACCCCCACTCACCCCCACTCACCCTCACTCCATCACCCTCACTCCATCACCCTCACTCCATCACCCTCACTCCATCACCCTCACTCCATCACCCTCACTCCATCACCCTCACTCACCCCCACTCACCCTCACTCACCCCCACTCACCCTCACTCCATCACCCCCACTCACCCCCACTCACCCCCACTCACCCTCACTCCATCACCCCCACTCACCCCCACTCACCCTCACTCCATCACCCCCACTCACCCCCACTCACCCTCACTCCATCACCCTCACTCCATCACCCTCACTCCATCACCCTCACTCACCCTCACTCACCCCCACTCACCCCCACTCACCCTCACTCCATCACCCTCACTCCATCACCCTCACTCCATCACCCTCACTCCATCACCCTCACTCCATCACCCTCACTCCATCACCCTCACTCCATCACCCTCACTCACCCTCACTCACCCTCACTCACCCTCACTCACCCTCACTCACCCTCCCTCACACAGTGCAATAGTTCTCAGACCATTTCAGTTAGAGCTTTTAGAAATGTTTATGGCTTTTTTTATTTGTAATACTTTACCATTGGCTACAGGAAACAAAAATGCTAAACATTTACAAAAAAAACCCATAAACAATTCTAAAAGCACTAACTCTAATGGTGCGAGACCTATTGCATTTCCAATGCTTGTTCTCTCTCTCTCAGTGGTGTGTCAGTGCCATGTTTAGCAGCGAGGTGAGTGTGGTGAATGCATCACTGTGTCACTATGGCATGTCTATACATTCTTGCCAACATGTGTAAATTCCCCTGGAATTTTTACCTTTGTCCTTGCGAGGCTTAGGGAAGTGTGCATCATCAAGTTTATCCTGGGAGGGCAGGGGCAATAAAGCGTTCTGCCCAGATATGTAGGGTGAAGTAATTTGGGTTGTTCAGATTTCTGAAATCTCACTCACTGAGTTCTGGCCTCGTCTGGCGTGCAATATATTGTTTTTGCAAAAATGTTCAGTATGTAAAAATAATGGTGAAGGTATAGTAAAGATAAAATAAAGGAATGAACGTTATATCTCTGGTACTCAAGTGCACGTCATTTCAGGAAGCTGTGCACACGTGATCAGGACAACTGGTTTCACCCACGGTGCAAGACCGTTTATGAATGAAGTGGGCTGACCCACTGAACCATACTGTGTGCTGTGGTGAGCAGGAACGAAATGTGACTCACACTTGAACACATGTTTATATATTTTTTATTCATTAAGATTTAATTTTTGGGGAAAACCTGAGACCAAGATAATGATATCCTGAACAAGCAATCTGCAACGGTCGGACTCGAAGGCTTGCTACACTTCACTTTAAAAGTTACTACAGGGACTTGGGTCTCATAATGGCCACATCTACTTTGGCAGCTCTAAAAGGTCAGTGCGGCTAAAGCACTCATCAACAGAGATTCTAAGGGGCAGCTGCTCTGCCGCTCTCCTGCTTTCCCATTGACTGCAGCCACGTTGCGCTCTGAAGTAACTGAAAAGTTACAGGCAGCACAGTTTAAAATTCCAAATACACCCCCCCCCCCCTCCCAAATCATATGAAAGAAAGAAAAGTCCAAATCACCAGTTTTCATATCGAGAAAACAAACAGTGCAACATTGCGGTAACTACCGGAAATAAGCGTGGGCGAAAGAAACGAGCCTTTGACAGTGAAAGGCGGGAAGGCCGATTCAGGGTGTTTTGTTTACAATAGAAGGGGCATTTTAAATTCTAAACTATGGAATTAGCTGCTGCGGGGAAAGTGTTGGAAAAACAGGATGTGAATATTGCTGGCAGGAATCGCGCCAGGGCAGACAGTTTTATTCTTCCTAATTCAAAGTCATCCACACTACATTTACTCACTAGTGAACTGTACTAAGACCCTTTCAGATACACGACTGCAAAAGTATTCTTTTAATCACTTTAGCTAAAATCCTATTTCGAAGGTCACCAGAGAAAAATAGGCACATTCACACACTGAACAAGCAACACCAGGCACTCGCGACCCGCCTGCCCCAGCTCCCTGAAAAAATGGCGGCCAAAAACATCACGAACGAAGCCACGGACAACAATACACAGAGACGAGACAGCAGCCACGCACGACGGTACAAGAGAGGGGGGAAAAGAGAGAGAGAGAGGGGGGAAAGAGAGAGAGAGGGGGGACAGAGAGAGAGGGGGGGAAAGAGAAAGAGAGGGGGGGGAAAGAGAGAGAGAGAGGGGGGAAAGAGAGAGAGAGAGAGGGGAAAGAGAGAGAGAGAGAGGGGAAAGAGAGAGAGAGAGGGGGGGGAAGAGAGAGAGGGGGGAAGAGAGGGGGGGAAGAGAGAGAGAGGGGGGAAGAGAGAGGGGGGAAGAGAGAGAGAGAGAGGGGAAAGAGAGAGAGAGAGGGGGGGAAGAGAGAGAGGGGGGAAGAGAGAGAGAGGGGGGAAGAGAGAGGGGGGAAGAGAGAGAGAGAGGGGGGAAGAGAGAGAGGGGAAGGGGGAAGAGAGAAGAGAGAGAGAGGGGGGAGGAAGAGAGAGAGGGGAGGAAGAGAGAGAGGGGAGGAAGAGAGAGAGGGGAGGAAGAGAGAGAGAGGAGGAAGAGAGAGGGGAAGAGAGAGAGGGGAAGAGAGAGAGGAAGAGAGAGAGGGGGAAGAGAGAGAGAGGGGGGAAGAGAGAGAGGGGAGGAAGAGAGAGAGAGGAGGAAGAGAGAGGGGAAGAGAGAGAGGGGGGAAGAGAGAGAGGGGGGAAGAGAGAGAGGGGGGAAGAGAGAGAGGGGAAGAGAGAGAGGGGGGAAGAGAGAGAGAGGGGGGAAGAGAGAGAGGAAGAGAGAGAGGGGGAAGAGAGAGAGGGGGGAAGAGAGAGAGGGGGGAAGAGAGAGAGGGGGAAGAGAGAGGGGGGAAGAGAGAGAGGGGGGAAGAGAGAGAGGGGGAAAAGAGAGAGGGGGAAAAGAGAGAGGGGGGAAGAGAGAGAGGGGAAGAGAGAGAGGGGAAGAGAGAGAGGGGAAGAGAGAGAGGGGAAGAGAGAGAGGGGGGAAGAGAGAGAGGGGGGAAGAGAGAGAGGGGGGAAGAGAGAGAGGGGGGACAGAGAGAGAGGGGGGGGAAAGAGAGAGAGAGAGGGGGGAAAGAGAGAGAGAGGGGGGAAAGAGAGAGAGAGAGAGAGGGGAAAGAGAGAGAGAGAGGGGGGAAGAGAGAGAGAGAGGGGGGAAGAGAGAGAGGGGGGAAGAGAGAGAGGGGGGAAGAGAGAGAGAGAGAGGGGGGAAGAGAGAGAGGGGAAGGGGGAAGAGAGAGAGGGGAAGGGGGAAGAGAGAAGAGAGAGAGAGAGGGGGGGAAGAGAGAGGGGGAGGAAGAGAGAGGGGGAGGAAGAGAGAGAGGGGAGGAAGAGAGAGAGAGGAGGAAGAGAGAGAGGGGGAAGAGAGAGAGGGGGAAGAGAGAGAGGGGGGAAGAGAGAGAGGGGGGAAGAGAGAGAGGGGGAAGAGAGAGAGGGGAAGAGAGAGAGGGGAAGAGAGAGAGGGGAAGAGAGAGGGGAAGAGAGAGAGAGGGGGGAAGAGAGAGAGGGGAGGAAGAGAGAGAGAGGAGGAAGAGAGAGAGAGGAGGAAGAGAGAGAGAGGAGGAAGAGAGAGAGGGGGGAAGAGAGAGAGGGGGGAAGAGAGAGAGGGGGGAAGAGAGAGAGGGGGGAAGAGAGAGAGGGGAAGAGAGAGAGGGGAAGAGAGAGGGGGGAAGAGAGAGAGGGGGGAAGAGAGAGAGGGGGGAAGAGAGAGAGGGGGGAAGAGAGAGAGGGGGGAAGAGAGAGAGGGGGGAAGAGAGAGAGGGGGAAGAGAGAGAGGGGGAAGAGAGAGAGGGGGGAAGAGAGAGAGGGGGGAAGAGAGAGAGGGGGAAAAGAGAGAGGGGGAAAAGAGAGAGGGGGAAAGAGAGAGGGGGGGAAGAGAGAGAGGGGAAGAGAGGGGGGGGAAGAGAGAGAGGGGAAGAGAGAGAGGGGAAGAGAGAGAGGGGAAGAGAGAGGGGGAAGAGAGAGGGGGGGAAGAGAGAGGGGGAAGAGAGAGGGGGAAGAGAGAGGGGGAAGAGAGAGGGGGAAGAGAGAGGGGGAAGAGAGAGTGGGAAAGAGAGAGAGTGGGAAAGAGAGAGAGTGGGAAAGAGAGAGAGTGGGAAAGAGAGAGAGGGGGAAAGAGAGAGAGGGGGAAAGAGAGAGAGGGGGAAAGAGAGAGAGGGGGAAAGAGAGAGAGGGGGAAAGAGAGAGAGGGGGAAAGAGAGAGAGGGGGAAAGAGAGAGGGGGGAAGAGAGAGAGGGGGAAGAGAGAGAGGGGGAAGAGAGAGAGAGGGGGAAGAGAGAGAGAGGGGGAAGAGAGAGAGAGGGGGAAGAGAGAGAGAGGGGGAAGAGAGAGAGAGGGGGAAGAGAGAGAGAGGGGGAAGAGAGAGAGAGGGGGAAGAGAGAGAGAGGGGGAAGAGAGAGAGAGGGGGAAGAGAGAGAGAGGGGGAAGAGAGAGAGGGGAAGGAGAGAGAGGGGGAAGAGAGAGAGGGGGAAGAGAGAGAGGGGGAAGAGAGCGAGCGAGAAAGAGAGCGAGAAAGAGAGCGAGCGAGAAAGAGAGCGAGCGAGAAAGAGAGCGAGCGAGAAAGAGAGCGAGCGAGAAAGAGAGCGAGCGAGAAAGAGAGCGAGCGAGCGAGAAAGAGAGCGAGCGAGAAAGAGAGCCCACACAAGGAAAAGGAGCACCCTCTAATCCTTGACTCTATCACTCTCGCACTCTGGTCAATGGCCAGAGCCAGATGAGTGGACCGTAGGTTTCGCGCTGGATTGTAGAAAAGAATATGGGAAGCCAGGTATCCAGGACCAATATTGTGGAGAGCCTGATACATCATTACTAATACTTTCAATCGAATTCTCTTCCTCACTGGGTGCTAGTGCAGAGAGTGCAGACTCGAGATTCTTGCTCTCTTAGGTAATTTCAGTAAGGAGGCACGCTGCAGCGTTTTGCACCACTTGTAATCTATGGATGGCATATTATGGCAAGCTGAGATACAAGGCATTAGTGTAATCGAGGCGAAACCTTATGAGAGCCTGGATAACTGTTTTCCTGGCCGTAAGGGAGAGAAGAAGCGTATTTTTTCAATGCTTTTAATATACGGAAGCACAAACTGGTCACTTCGCTAATCTGGGTTAAAATAGGCACCTGTCAAACCTAACTTCCAGATCCTGGCTGTGTCTGTACGGGACATAGGTAAAATGAAATCATCTGGCCAACAAGAGGACCAGCCAGAGTGTGCAGAGATGCCAAAAAAGAGAGGTTCGGTTTTGTCAGTATTGCACACTAGCTGATTCTGATGTAGCCAGGCAAAAACTGCTGTACGGCAAGATTTAATAGAGTCAATGCCCAGAACCTCTCCCTCCAAAAAGGAGAAGAGAATCTGTGTGTCATCTGCACAGGACACAATCTTAGCACCTAATAACTCAACAATTGGAGCAAGTGGGGTAAGGAAAACATTAAACGACTTAGGGATAAGGGCGGAGCCCTGCGGAACCCCAACAGAGATAGGTCTGTTGCCAGAGGAAAAAGGGGGCAGCCAAACCTCCTGTTCTCTGTTATCTAGAAAGGAGGATAGCCAGCTGAGGCCAAGATTCTTCACTCCGATCCATGCTAGACGGTCTAGGAAGACAGAATGAAGAACTGTACTGAAGGCAGCAGACAGATCTAACAAGACAAACACCGCACTGCCTTTGGCATCCAATGTATTCGGGCTGGACTGCTCCCATGAGGCACAGGGTCAGACTGATTTGCATATAGCCATGTCTGAACTGGGGTGGCAGAGTGGGCTAAAGAACGGTGATGGATTAAACCCAGATCTTTTGACTGGGTGTGAGTGTTTGATTGATTCAGATGCTCCGTCCATCACCACCCCCTTTTGTACCACCTGTTTCTGCAACGAGCATACATTGAGAAGAGAGTCCACAAAAGCCCATTTAAATTCATCACCATGCTGAGGGAGCTGTATGCCACCAGAGCTATCCTTCATAGCCCATCCACATGAAGAGCAGACAAAGGAAACAATGTCATTGCTTACTTACATCCAGGCATGATAAACAGGCTGGCCTAGGACGTAAATCAGTAAGTGCCTCTGAAATACATCGGACACAGTCCCCTGGTTTTATCATGATTTGGGCATAGTGGCTGGCGCTGGCCGCTAACAGGCACAGACTGGCTTGGCTTTGGCACGTACGCGCCACGGCTTTCCAGTGCCGCTGCTCCGCCCGCTTGAAAGTTAGAGTGCACACTAAACCAAAATAGCGCCTCCAACCATGCTGGGGAGAGAGAAAAAAAATGTCTGCCCACACCGTGTGGGCAAAGCATCCAGCAAACACCCTCACTCCTCCTAACCGATAAAAACATCATACACCAACAATTATAACATAGAAAAGCTAAAAAAATTTTTTAAAACAGCCTACTTTCGCTGCATCAGCAGAAAGACTTGCCTAGAAGGGCCATAAAAGACCTCTCCCAAAATACTAAGGTTCATTTGCTAAGTTAACTCAGAAGGCGATTCCATTCCTTTCCAAAAGAATCATGATTATACCGATACATAGTATAACCAATAATAGGAAGTTAAATGTTGGAAGGTAGACAATAGGTATTTCTTATAAATTAAATCTTTGCACACATTATTGTACATGGGATTGTATAACGTTTGCTACTGATGCTCTTAGTTCTTTCCTCCCATCAATGTAATAGGACAGCATTGTTTTTGCTGTCTAGACGGCACCATTTTCCCCCACAAAACTCCAAATGTAAAAAAAAACGGCCCTTTCAGACATATCAGAGAAATTACCCATTTTCTTTACCGTTAGCTGTTCTTTACTGGCCTTTCATAACACTACTGCAACACACTGGCATCCACAAAACGGCACATTTAATACTCTAGTGGGCCCGCACCCTTACTTTTGTTAGTGCTGTTGTCAGACATTAAATACACATCCAAATTTAAATTTTAATCTGCTTATTACAGATCAGGATACAAGTCTATTGTTGGCGATCTGCATGTGTAAGTACTGGCATAATAAAGGTCAGATCACTGCAAGTGCATAGGCCCTTAGGTATTCTCTATACTTGTCAAAGGCCCAGATGTCAACAAAAGTCCTATAAGAGAGAAGTAGGGTAAAACAGAAAGCCAAGTATTAGCCTTTTAGAGAGGGAGAGAGAGCATTTTCAGGTGTGTTAAGAAAATTGATTTAGACCGCCTTAGAGATCCACAATACATCCATTCATAATGAAACAACTAAAAATGTTAATAATATAAATGGATTTCAAGCTGTATAAAATAACAATACATCTTTTTTCTAAACTATCGGTTAAAAAAACTTTTACAAATGTCAAGATATAAAAACACTTGTTCATTAGGTGGGTGAGTGATTAATATTCCAAATCATGATGCGTAATTATATTAAAGCATTCCGGAGAAGAGAATAAAAAATGCTTTCCAACACCACTTAGTACTGGGAAGAGATGTAGTACACGAATAAAGGTTGCGGAGACCTAATTCTCAGTTTACAAATTGCAGAATCAACTACTTGAACTTTCAAAAAGTGGAATAGCTGGCCTGGAGATTACGATTCCAGAACAGCCTGATCACATTTGACATACGCAAGTGCAAAAAACAAATTTCTGATTTTAAAAAATAAAAAACGTATTTTTCCTCGAAGTCCTTCTCTCAAACTTACATTAAGTAGTGTCCTTAACAGTCAGTCAAAGACGTGTGTCCTTAACGAAAGAGCAGGTGCGTGGATGAGCCTATATCCCCAACAGATTACACTTGAAAGTTCTTGGAAATAGGTGCTGCTAAGAACAAGTTCAAATCTAAGAATCTGTACAGGTATAGTTGAACTCAAACTGCAAAATGTCCTTAAAATCTTCCCTTCATGCAAGTTTTAAAAAGACCAGCTAGAGAACGGAGCATATTTCAGAGCATATGTCAAAGATGCAGTAATCTTTGCTCTAGATATTTCTAATATATAATTAAAATGTCTCTTTCCCATGGGATAGTAAAAGTTTTCAAGAGCACCTGCATGGGAAAAGTGCAGCTTGTGGGAGAGAATGATTGCAAAGGTGTCCCCTCCCTCCCCCCAAGTAAACATAGTTACCAATCGCCACTTTTTTGTAGTCCATGTCTCAATTAAACGTGAAACCTTTCTTCTTCATCCTTAAGTCTAGCATTTTAGAGTTTGCAACATTTATCTTTAGAAAGCGACTTTTCACATAAGTGCATAATTCTTGCAGGTGTCTTTGTAGACCTAAGGGGTTAAATCAAACAAAATACCATCCGCATGTAAAAGGATATGAATTGTGTATGAGCCCATCTTTTATGGGAACTTATTCAAGTACCGGAATTTCTGAGGGAAATCAGATGTTTACCACCAAGGGTAGACAGGCGGTATTTCTTCTAAATGAAAACTTTGCACATATTACTATTGTTAAACTTGGGATGGGATGATTTTTGCTACTGGCGCTCCAAGGGGCATATTACCAAGCAATAGCGATAATTATCGCTATTGCTTGGTTAGCGTGAAAAAATTAACGCAGAGCTGCGGCGATTTTTATCGCAGATAAACCTTGGTTTATCGCAAATGCGATAAAAATCGGCCGCAATGCATGAATATCGCTGAAAAGTCCGCGATATTCACGCATTAGCGAGCTAATGCTCTTAGCCATGTTATCCACCTCCGATTGGATAACATGGCTAAGAACTGCTCAGGGCAGGTGTTAGCTTTTGGAGATATTCGTGCTTAGCGCGAATATCTCCAAACGTTGGTAATAGGAGATAGCGATGTTAGCGACTGTTTTCAGTCGCTAACATCTTGGCACGCCCACTTTGCATGTCATTAGTGATAAATATCACTGACATGCAAAGTGGGGCCCAAGATGGTCGCTATCTCCTACTAGCTGTCGCTAACTGGTGTTAGCGACAGCTAGGTAATAGGGAGATAATTTTATCTCCGCTTTCTTGGCTTTTAAAGCCAAAAAAGCGGAGATAAACCCCCTTGATAATATGCCCCCTAGTTCTTTGCTCCCATAAATAAAATATGCCAGCATTGTTTCTGCTGTCTGGGCTGCATCTTATTTTTCTCAATACTCCAAATGTACAAAAAAAAAGCTCATAATCACATCAGTGTAATTATCGATTTTCTTTACCATTAACTGTTTTCTGCTGGACTTTCATAACACTGCTACAACATACTGGCATCCAGAAAACGGCACATTAGTGTAGAGGCCCCTACTCTTACTTTTCTTGCTGATATCGCCCGATATTAAATGTATACCCAATCTTAAATTTCAGTCTTCTTTTTGCAGATCAGAATACTAGTGTACTGGAGATATGTATATCTAGGGACTGGCATAATAAATGTCAGATTACTCAGGGCACATGCCCAGAAATATTCTCTGTTCAAAGTCAAAGGCCCAGATGTCAACAATGCTCCTGTAAGAGTGGTAGTGTGTCACAGGAACCCAAGCACTAGTCTATATAGAGAGGAAATACGCTAGTAGGCGATGCACGCAAGGATACAAACGGAGATTAACGCGCGAGGGGGAGTCAGTTCCCGGGATCGGGTGCGACTCTCACCTGATCCTCCTCCGTCACGTCGATAAAAGCTGGGACACTCATGGCGCTGCCACTTCAGGGGCTGCTTAGAAGCACGCCGCCACTGGAAAGAGAGCAAAGCGGAAAAGAGAGTGGACCGGCTCTACGGTATTACTTCCGGTTCACAGCTCAAGAGCCTGACTCTGCTGTCATACCATACACTTTCAATCTAGACAAGGTTTTCACTCGACATAGACAATGGACTAATGATAACGCAGACTCACCCCATAGCGAGTTTACAAAGGCTACGAACCATGTGAACTGCCGTGTAAAATAACGTAAAGGCAAATAATGCTATTTTATATTTTCGTTTATTTGATGTAATTGCTATAGCACACCTAAAATCGAATTTTGAACTTTACCATCGTAAAATGTGATACCGATGTCACAGAACAACTCCGATGAATTCGTTTAGAATGCTAACGGAAACACAGCAAGATGTTTCAATTGCATCTTGTCTTATAGTGTGTGCTTGTTTAGCGCTACAGCTCTCAGTATGGCGGCCATCTTAAAACTGGAAAGTGATCCTTTCAATGTAACCAGATGGAGATTAAAACACTGTCGCAAACCCTTGTTTGTATTTATTTGAAGTTTTATTTGGCGCGTACGCAATACGAAAGCTTTGGAGCGCTTTGCAAGAACACTAGTTGTATTACACATTCATTTGTTTTAAGGCACGGAGATATTAAATGATTTGGACAGGCTGTTGAGCCGCCGCTGAAACTAAAACAAGTGTTCTCAGTGCCTAAATCGGCAGCTCTGAAGTGTCATTTTAAGGATTTTGGGGGTCCAGGGCAAGAAATATTTGGAGGCCCCGATTAGGAGCAACTGTGACATTTCTGATCACTTTTCCACTAATGTAAGCCCCGTTAGGCCAAACAATATTGAATTATGCGTTACATGTTGACATAGAAGCAGAGAAAGAAAGATAAAGAAAAAAGATAATTTTCCCAGGGGCCTCTTGCAAGATGGGGGCCCTGGACAATTGCACACGTTGTCTATGTCTTAAAACCATACATACATCATTTTAGAAAAGTGTGGGATCTCTAAAAAAAATACACTGGGAGAATATATAACCCCCATTAACTTTAATTGAGGCCTGAATCTGGTTAGGATCGAATATTAGAAAGGCACATTGTTTTTTTTCTTACCTATCAGAAGCAGGGAGAAAGTGCTATTGGCAGGCAGAGAGTGATGCAAGTGATGGCTTCCCATCCATAAGCATATCTTATTCAAAATCTTAATCATTACTTTCAGAGCCTATCATGCACAAGGACCTAGGTACCTCTCACAAAACTTCAAACGGCACCTTCCGATCCGGAATCTGAGATCCTCTCACCTCAACCTGCTAGTTGTCCCAAAATTCAGGCTAGCCACCAAAGGTGGAAAATCCATTGTGGTGCTAGGCTCCAGAGCATTGAACAAACTGCCTCCTACGCTCCGGCAAATTTCATCAGAATCTCTTTTTAGGAAAGTCTTAAAGACCTGGGTCTTTACGCTTACTGATGCTGCCTGTAGAGCTTTAGTGTAAATGTTTATGTTCTTGGGAATTGCTCCAGCTAACCGCCTTTTTCAATCTGGGCTGGTATTAAGCGCCAAGATGCTCCTTGGAGTGATAGAATGCGCTATAGAAGAGCTATTTTACATTTACATTTACATTTACATGGAGCAAGGTTTCATAAAGAGACTTGCTCGGATGCGATCCTCTCAAATAACGTGTAACATTGAAATCAACAGTACTGCAAAGTATCACGCATCTGGCGTGACTATCGCATTTCAGTGTGGTGTTCCGCATCACCGCACTGAAATGCATTGTCAAACATTTTAATTCCACTGATTCTCAACTGTACTAGCCAGCCCAGAAGTACTCGCCACGCAAGGCTGCTACTGCTTACACCTGTGGCCTGCGCCTGCTCTGCTGCCTGCTCCCTGCAGACTTGCTGCCCGGGTGCTGCCACCAGAACAGGCTCAGTAACAGTTAAACATTTGCAAACAATCGTGACAAGAATTTTCAATTCTATTAAGGACAGGAGGCGAAGAATTGCTTTACTCAATTTCTTTACTTCAAAACTCACAGCAGTCAATAGTGAAGAAAAACTACAATACCCATGAACCCACTGGTAACCATAGAGATTATAGGGTATAAAAGCAACCATAGAGGACAACACTTCCTCTTTCTTTGTGCATCAGAAACAGTTCAGGAAAAAAAGTCTTATGCCCAAAGGCAACAAAGGATCCCCGAGACAGCAGGTATCCGCCGACCACAGGAAGGAAGATGCGAGATGCGCAGCAGTAGAAACTTTGAGGTGCCGGGTTTTTAGGAACCCGGTGGTGCCAGGGGATAACACCCGAAGACCTCTGATTTCTCCCTGTTCCGGACCACAGAAACCAAGAGTCTTCTAGGTGAAGTCAGAGATCGAGTTTTATTGGCTGCAACCAAGTAACAAGCGTCCTAGAAGTACAACAGCACGGGTCGTACGTTCTAAGGAGACTGTTCGTTTTTACAGAACCAGCCTTCTCTTTTTATACAAAAATAACAGCTGCAGGCAAGAATTCTTGAGTTTACAATACGGTCATATACATATTTCTACAATAAAGCAAAAAGCGAAGTCATGACGGCCAACCCACATTTTAGATGTCCAGTTCGTGATGGATTACCCAGCCAGGCCCAGAACTCCCATCAGATATCGATGAAACCCCAATAAAATCAGGCACCTCCTCATCTTAAAACTGGTCATAAACAAGAAACATGGACAGGTGTATGTGTGTGGATAACATGGTTTGTATGTAGTGAATGGTTTATGGCATGTTGTGCCTTGATGTTATCTTACTCGGCCACTGGGCGAGGTACTGCCCGAACAGGTTTGGCTGGAGGCAGTGGAGTCAGCTCGGCCAGGTCATGGGGAAGTCAGCTAAGGTGGACATGTCCTTTCAGATCAAGCTCGGCCTTAATCAATTGACTTATATGAGGGCAAGCCATAAGATGGATGCCGTTCACAAAATGGAGTCCGAGGGTTCGGAATGGAAACCACGATTTAAGGGTGTTAGCATCACTCAATCACGACGCAAATGCATAGGGATGATGTCCTAATCATTACCTGTCTGTCGATACCAAATTCGTCATGGTACGATGATATTTTGTGACACGAGTGTTGGACCTTGGTATCATATTACAGCAGGGTCCAGAATTTCAGAACCACAGACCTCCTTTTGCCCTCATATTAGGCAATAACTCATGCTAATCTGAGTCCAAATCTGTATTCATGAAGTCACGGAGATGCTGCTGTAGCATCATTCTGTTACTCAATTCGTCCCTTGACACAGGCTTCCTAACACATGATGTAGCACAGAGGCCACATATTGCAGGAGCGCACTGCACAAACAGGCAGAACATAAACAGAATGGCTAAGATCATCCCAATGAAGATCAGAGTTTTCCATCCCCAAGCAGAGATCAGTTCCCAGAGCCACCCTAGCAGGGACCAATCCCCTTTATCCACGTGAAGGGAATCGGAGATTTTGTGCAGTTTGGAGATGGCCTGGTACACTGTTGGAGCATTATCAGGGATAAAAATGCAGCAACTGGATTGGATCACTCTACACATACCACCACGGTCTGCAAGTCTGACATCTAGGGCAACCCTGTTCTGAAGAGTCATAAGTCGGTCCGACTGAAGCTCAGCTGTCAAGTTACTAAGGGCACCGGCCGTTTCGGTCACGGCGGATTCAACTACCCTCGTTAACTGGCAAATGTTCCTGCTGTTCACCATAGGCCCCCAAAACGGCAGAAAACCCTTTGCGAAGTCTCCAAACTCTTGACCCGCAGTGTCGTCTTGACTCACGACACCCCTAACTGTCCTTGTCCGATGGTAATCTGCCCCGGCCGTGTAGGTGGGTGGCAGCAGAAACGAGATAAAACATGTGCCCGAGAAGTCAGGGGGCAACCATGTATATGCTTTGTCATGGCAGACGAAGTAGGTACCCTTAGCCGCTAAGAATGGAGGGGAAGTTCGGAATGCAAACACATACGTTTCCGTGCATACGCTCTTCCCCAACTGTGCTTTGGGATCCCTGCCAATACCTTGCAGACATAGGTGACCTCAGTGGGGTACTATCCAAACCGGGGAGGATTTCTTTGTTTTCTGGCTCTCACTCAAGGAAATCCCATACTTAGTGATGTTCCATCTACTGTACGGGGTAAACTCATCTTTGGGAATCGTCCGATACGTGTCGATATCCCTGCTCATATTCCTTATTCCTGCCACTAGTGCCTTGTTGCTGGAATTGCTCCCTGTGGGACGCGGGGGATATGGTTCTATGGCAAACAGGAACATTGTCTGGAAAGCCCACAGAGACCCATAGTAACTGAATGGCAGGACGAAGTAAGGAATGCCCTTATCTGTTGTGTGCGGCATAAGTCCACATATCCAACAATTCGATGTGTTCATTATAGACTGGTGCTGGTGTAGGAGTTGGATGAATGAGTTATTTACAAATTCTAGTCTTCTGGCAGACTCGTGTTCAGGTCGAGGGTGAAAGGAGTGCGGAGAAACAGTAGGAGGAGGTGTGGGCTGAGTGTTATTTACAAAGGTAACTCGAAATGTGAATAGAGTATAGCCAATCAAGAACATCGTTATGCTACACAACATTAAAATACATGTTATCGAAAATCTTTTTCTGGCCATCACAGTGGATATTGTCTTTTTAAGGTTCGTGGATCTAATAGGTCTCTCTACCCTCGGAAACTCCATCCTCTAGTTGCTGCCCGCGGTGGGAGATTGATTCTGCCAAAGAGTGCTTTCTGTTCAGCCCGGGGTAATTCCCTCAGACCAACCAGAACCGTTGACCTAAACGTCCCCAGCTGCACTCCCCAGACTGTCAACCGCGACCCTAGCAGCAGAACCAGATGGCGGTTTGAAAATCAAAAATGAGCAAGTTCCCTGGGCGAGAGAGCTGTAAAATCAAAAATAGTTCTTGGGGGAAAGGAAAATTGCATTAGTTTGCTTTTGTTAGTTCGTTTTTCTTGACCTCAGATTATATCGTTGTTTCCCAGGTACGGTGTGGTCTTCAAACAATGTTTCAGGTTCTGTAGTGTCCAACTGCATTGACGGTGGCACAAATCCTTGCAAAATACGATCACTCCCCTTATCGGTACCAGTTCCTTTTAATCATGCATCGCTGAAGGGGGCAAAGCGTGGTACGGACTCGGTCTCAGAGTCAGCAATTCCCTCCTGGACCCACCGGTCATATGGAAGAGGCAGAGGGACCCGTTTACAATGGATCCCGTTCTTCTTTCCTTCCACCCGAACGGCTGATCTTGTGGAAAGAAGGACGAAGTATGGGCCGGTCCACCTGGCCTGTTCGTTCTTTGTTCTCCCAAAGTTTCTCACCAATACCCAGGTGCCAGGTTCAATTGCGTGACCTGGATCATCAGATGCTGGCGGAGAGGAACTGTGAACCTGTTGGTGTAAAACACGCAATTTAGTTTTCAATTCGCACAAATAGTCAAGCAGTACAGGGTGCTCTATCTCGCTTAGTTTCTTGGGCCTTGGCACTCCCCATATGTTTGCTGGGCGCCCGAACACGATTTCGTGGGGGCTAAGTCCCAGTCTAGAATGGACAGTCATTCTGGTAGATAGGAGTGCTAAAGGCAAGGCGTCAGGCCACTTAAGACCTGTGCTGGCTTGGATCTTGGCCAATTAAACTTTAACGTGCCGTTGTAGCACTCTACTAATCCCGCTGATTGGGGGTGATTTGCAGCGTGGAACTTCTGGTGTATGCCTAGACATTTGCACACTCTCTTCATCACTCGTCCCACTAATTCACTTCCATTATCGCTCCAGACCATTCAAGGCATACCAAATCTAGGGAAGAATTCCTTGACAAGGGCTTTGGCAGTTGACAAGGCAGTGTTGTCCTTAAGGGGATACGCTTCCACCCACCTGGAGAAGGCGCAAACGACAACAAGCACGTATTTCAGGTTGTTGCATCTTTCCATGTGGATGAAATCGAGCTGCAAAACCTCGAACGGATGCGTTGGAGGCGCAAAATGACCAGCTGGAGTTGGGGTTCCCCTACCGGGATTGCACTTCAAACACACCATACATTTCCTGACCAAATTCTCTGCGCATTTCGGGATACCACTATTCTGCCATACTGGGGCCAACAGCTTACAGATTCCTTTCGCACTAATGTGAGCCATTCCATGGGCCATTGTCACCACTGCAAGCACATATGCATCGGGTAACAGCCATCGTTGATGTTCTGACAATTCGACCCAACAACCATTCGCATCCAATCTACCCTTGCTTTCTCTCCATTCATTCACCTCTTTTTCAGTGGCATCAGATTGTATGGACTTCACACTTTCAATAGTGTCCTCACACATACCCACATCAGCAATCCATCTCGCAGGACCTACAACATACATTCGACTAATCGTGTTCCTTGCAGTCTCTTTCGCAACTTCATCCGCAAATGCATTCCCACGACCAACATCATTTTGAATCTTTCTGTGTGCACTGCATTTCACAATTGCAACTTGTAGTGGCAAGGTCAGTGACTCGAGAAGCTCGTTCACTAGCTGACCATGTTGGATTCTTGCACCATGTGACGTCAGGAACCCACGTTCACGCCACAACCTTCCAAAACTGTGAGCCACGCCAAAAGCGCATTGGCTGTCAGTATACACATTCACTCGCTTTCCTTTTGCCAACATACACGCTCTTGTAAGTGCAACTAACTCTGCTGCTTGCGCAGAATTATGGGGAATGCGCGCAGTCTCTACAATCGTGTGCAATGTTGTCACCGCATATGCTGCAGTCGTATCACCATTTGGCAACTTGAAACATGAACCATCAACCCATAAAGTATCATTACATTCAGGAAGGGGAGTGTCCTGCAAGTCTACTCTCCCTTTTGTCTCTTCTTCTGTCCTAAAGCAGCAATCATGTTTTTCAACCTCATCTGTCTCTGCCGGGATGGGCAATAACGTAGCGGGGTTGAGTGTATCACACCTCTTTATGTGTATGTGACTCGCTAATAGTGTCAGCTCATAGCTGGACAGTCGAGCACTAGTTAAGTGCTGTGTCCTCGTTCTGTTTAGTAAAATGTCTACTGCATGTGGGACCATAACGATCAGTGTGTTATTCATCACTAACCCAGCAGACTGTCGAATACAGACAGCTGCTGCAGCAGTGGCCCTCAAGCAACTTGGTAATGCCTTAGCTACAGGATCTAGAGTCGCTGAGAAATACGCGCATGGGCGCTGTTTGTCCCCAAAATATTGTGTCAGGACTGATAATGCGCAACCTTCCTTCTCGTGGACATATAATGTAAAAGGCTTACTGTAGTCGGGGTTGCCCAACACAGGAGCCGAACACAATGCATCACGCAACTCGTGGAAACTTGTCTGACAATCTTCAGACCAAGGCATAGGATCGGGTGTGTCTTTACGGATTAGTGCCAGCAAAGGTTTAGCCAATGGTGAAAAGTTCGGTATCCACTGTCTGCAGTATGATGTAATGCCCAAGAAAGCACGCACTTCTCTTTGTGTCCTTGGGACACTCAATTTTGCAATTGCCTTTATTCTCTCTGGGGTCAGTCTACTTCCCTCCTTCGATAAGATGTGACCTAAGTAGGTCACTTCTTGTCGACAAAATTGTAGTTTTGAAAGAGAGACTTTGTGCTTCATGTCACATAAATGACGCAGCAACGACAATGTGGCTTGCTTGCAAATCTCTTCAGTATCTGCAGCGAACAGCAGATCGTCTACATACTGAATCAGAGTCTCACCATCATGTAGAACAATCGTGTCAAGTTGTGATTTCAGAGCCTGACTGTATATCAATGGACTTTCACAGTAGCCCTGAGGAGCGCGTTTGAAGCGGAAGCTTCGCCCTCCTAAATTGAAGCCAAAAATATCTCTGCTCTCCTCAGCAATCGGGATGCTGAAGAAGGCGTTCTTCAAATCGATCACCGAGAACCAAGTGGCTGAAGCTGGAACCATAGTCAATAGGGCAGTAATGTTGGGAACAACTGGAAACTGTGGCACAACAATCTTATTCACTTCTCTGAGATCGATCACCAATCTGTACACAGGTGGCTGCGAAGGATCAGTACGCTTTAAAACTGGCAGAATAGGACTGTTACAAATGTTGCCTGTTGTCTCTTCAATTACATCTTTCTCAATCAGATCATAAACGATCGTTAACAAAGCCTTTTCACATTCGTTGGAGATCTTGTATTGGGGAATACGTGGCAACCTAACATTGGCTCGCAATGTAATGACATATGGCGCTATCTCCAAAAGACCCACATCATTCGATCCACTAGCCCAAAGTATATCTGGAAGAGATGACAATTCAATTGGAATATTCTCCTTTGCCAAATACATTTGAGAAATAACTTTCTTACCTAGGGTAAGTTGTACTCCCGTAGGAGAACAGTACAAAGTCGCATATAATCTCTTTAACAAATCCAAACCTAACAAGTTTTCGCCACAACCTGTTGTAAGAATGAGGGGTGCTTCTAATTCACATGGCCCAACAGAAAGGGGCATAGGACTAGAAATCGGGTTTCTAACGGGGGCGCCAGAAAAACCTACTGAAACATTCATTTCACCAGACAAAGGTGCGCCAGGAAGTTTTACTTTTCGTAGCACGAGTATCCAGCAGAAATGGCTCTGACACTCCTGATGTAATCACCTCGTCATAAGGTCCATTCTGATCTACTGGAACTGAAACAACTCCCTCTCTTTGTCCATGGCTGTCCTAGCAATTATTGTCCTCATTCTCGTTTTCGGCGTAATAGTCATCAGCATAGTACTGAGCTGACCTAGAAGACGCATTATTCTGTTGATCAAAGCTATTCATAGAATTCTGAGGCGGAAAAGAAGTGGTATTCTGGGGGAAATTTCCACGTCCCCTACCCCTAGGAGCCTGTTGAACACCTCTACCTCTTGCACCCGAAACACCATTCAAGCGTTGCGATAAAGCTGGACAATTATTATTGAAATGACCCTCTTCCTTGCAATACGCACACTGGTTTGGACCATACGGTAAACGCTGGTGAGAAAACTTGTTTCCTTGCGAGTTTCTCGAATACTGCTGTAGTTGCTGATAATTGGGCTGACTAGGAGTGTGAGGCGGATAGGCTTGCTGGAGAAGAACCTTAGTTTTTAAATCTTTAGTCTTTTTGTCTGCCTTATCTAGCTCGTCTTTGCGCCTATTTTCGTAATACTGGGCTGTGGCTAAAATCTGCGCTGACGTGGAAACAGCCCAAGCACTCTCTGAATCTTTCAGTTTATGACACAGTTCAGGAAGCAAATTATGTACAAATTTGTCTACAAACAATCTTTGGCCACCCTCGGTAGCCATATCCTGACCACTGTGGTCGACAAAAGTTTCTTCAAATCTTGTGAAAAAGTCAGACACATTCTCATCTTTCTTCTGCTTGCACGCAGACAACTTGTCCCAATTTACACGCAATTCAGGCATTAAGGTCTTCATGTACGTGATAATTCTACCAGGAAGTTCAGCTACTAAAGGCTCAGGTTTGGAACCACCAATTTGTCTAGCATCTTCAGCAGTAATATTAGCCCATGTGTCACCCAATTCTTGATCATGATCTGTATGACGAATTTTACTCCATAAAGGCTGTGGAACAACATTCCCAAACAACATGTCTACATCTGCTAAATTCATTATACATGAGCTGGCAGTCTGTGATAACTCCTTATAATACCCTGCAGGATTTTTACGGGGATCAGGTAATGTCTGCTTGAGTGCTAAAACTTCAGATCTTTTCCTGGGGACATGTACCCATACACGCTGGAAATGTGGCTGAATTGCTGGATTCGCATTCGCGTCACCTTCCCTCCAAACCGGGGGAACCTCTCTCATGGGGTACTGTCGCGCCTTTTTCCTACCTGACATGTCATCATCATATAGTAATCTAGAGATGTTTCCCTTACTCCTGTAGGACAACAACAAGTCTATTGCTCGTTCAACATCGGCACCTACAATCATGCCTTCATAAAATTTAAATCGCATACGGAATAATTCCTGCATTTTGCGTTTGGGATCATTTGTCTCCAAATCTTCGCAAAGATATACACACATTTCTTCGAATACATATCTCTGGGTGGGTGCATCCCACTGCCGGAAAACTTCCATAACAGACTGAACATCGTATCTTACGGTATCAGTAACCCATTTGCGTGCTAACTCATTCAGCACTTCTCTTTCCTCATAATCAGGCAGTTGACTACGCAACTGCCTACGTCCTGTTTTAGGGGTCGTTTTAGGCGACCCAAAGAAAGGTGAGAACAGACCAGTGACAGTACTTGCCACTCTCTGTCGAACAGAAGGAGAAGCTTGCGGAGAGGCAGATGTGCCGGAAAAGACAGCTTGATGTAAAGAGGAGGTCGAGGCAATAGCAGAAGAAGTCGAGGCAGTGGCAGAAGTAGTATCAGGATAAACAGTTGGAGCAGTAGGCAAAGTCGCAGAAACAGTAGATGGAGTATGTAGCAAAGGCGGCGGCCCTTGAGAAGGCTGCGCCGGAGAAGTAGGAACCAGCTGAAGAGTAGCTGGTGCTTGTGCAAGAGCTGTATTTCGTGCACTTGGGCGCGGTATAACAAAACGCTTTGGGGGTGCAGTAATACTCGATGTATATGGGGGTGGTGAATTCAATAAATGGGACATTAATAGATCTTTCTCGGATGTTCCCTTTGAATCTTGTCCTTCATGGGGCAACATCGGGTAGCATTTATCTACCGCTAATTTCTTGCTTCTGAGCATTTGTTCACTTTCTTGCTCTTCCTCATTATCCCTGTATGCAACGGCAGCTTGCACCATTGACATACCTCTTTTATTCTTCTTTGCTAATTTCATTTCTTTCTGTTTGGCTTCTTTGCGCCATAAGCGAAAAGAGTCAAACATCGCCGGCCGGGCTTTCTTCTTGAACAATTTGAACTCGAGGTTATCTAAAATTTCTGAGTCAAAGCTACCATATTGGGGCCATTTTAAAACACCATCTTTGCGGGTGTATTTTATCCACACTTCATTATATGTGATAGGGCCTACTCCGTGCTTTACGTAAAGTTCATATTTTGGAGTTCCAATCGGAGGAACCGGACACAAGTCCTCTAATCGGGAGTCCCTACTACAACCAAGACAAAACAAGTTTCCAAGTCTGCTAAGACCAGGCATCTTCGCTCACTAGTCTAGCTTCAAACTTCAAAGGATTATCCAAAACGATATTCTCGTGAATACACGAATCCCTTGGTTTTGGTGCTTGCAAGTTCCAAACAAGGTGTATCTCAAAAATACCAAAACTAAGAACAAAACTAAGGACTGGGAGACGCTCCACTTATACTTAACTGAAGTATTGAAGATCGATGACGTCACTAGAAGACTCGTCTATCGTTTCGCTCTACCAAGGATCACTGGGTCCAAAACAGGGCGATAGTCAGGGCAGCAGTCCTTCGTAGCCGTCGGGACGCGGGGAACCTCGCAGCAAAGACCTTCGGAACCACGACCACATACAGGGGTCGCTGAAGTGGCTGGCCGTCTTCTGGAATTTTCACACGAAGCTCCTCACGAACATCTGGCTTGGACCGATACCGCTTGATACCGCCCCGAGTTGGGCGCCAACTGAGGTGCCGAGTTTTTAGGAACCCGGTGGTGCCAGGGGATAACACCCGAAGACCTCTGAGTTCTCCCTGTTCCGGACCACAGAAACCAAGAGTCTTCTAGGTGAAGTCAGAGATCAAGTTTTATTGGCTGCAACCAAGTAACAAGCGTCCTAGAAGTACAACAGCACGGGTCGTACGTTCTAAGGAGACTGTTCGTTTTTACAGAACCAGCCATCTCTTTTTATACAAAAATAACAGCTGCAGGCAAGAATTCTTGAGTTTACAATACGGTCATATACATATTTCTACAATAAAGCAAAAAGCGAAGTCATGACGGCCAACCCACATTTTAGATGTCCAGTTCGTGATGGATTACCCAGCCAGGCCCAGAACTCCCATCAGATATCGATGAAACCCCAATAAAATCGGGCACCTCCTCATCGTAAAACTGGTCATAAACAAGAAACATGGACAGGTGTATGTGTGTGGATAACATGGTTTGTATGTAGTGAATGGTTTATAGCATGTTGTGCCTTGATGTTATCTTACTCGGCCACTGGGCGAGGTACTGCCCGAACAGGTTTGGCTGGAGGCAGTGGAGTCAGCTCGGCCAGGTCATGGGGAAGACAGCTAAGGTAGACGTGTCCTTTCAGATCAAGCTCGGCCTTAATCAATTGACTTATATGAGGGCAAGCCATAAGATGGATGCCGTTCACAAAATGGAGTCCGAGGGTTCGGAACGGAAACCACGATTTAACCTCATAGCTGCTAGTAAACATCCCTCCCCAGTGCTGCGCTGTCCATTGGAACTAGTGCTGAATGGACGCCCAATGGTCGTGCACAGCACTGGGGAGGTAATACTGCCGTCGGCCAACGCACCGAGGCAGCACTTAAGGGGTTAAGGGTGTTAGCATCACTCAATCACGACGCAAATGCATAGGGATGATGTCCTAATCATTACCGGTCTGTCGATACCAAATTCGTCATGGTACAATGATATTTTGTGACACGAGTGTTGGACCTTGGTACCATATTACAGCAGGGTCCAGAATTTCAGAACTACAACTTCAGCAAGATTAACCAAGGAATACAGGCAGCTGGACACGCAGCAAGAAGATCATTTAGGGTCAGAACCTGAAACAAATAAAACAGAGTCGTAATACACCACACCCACAATAGAACAAGAGCCAAATAAGACTCCAAAGAATAGGGTGGGAAAGAGCAAAACAACCAGAGCAATAATAACATTACAGTATGCAGATGCAGATAATCAACAATACATGACAGTAGAAACATAACCAGGGTGGGATAATCTTCGCCTCCTGTCCTTAATAGAGTTGAAAATTCTTGTCACGATTGTTTGCAAATTTTTAATTCTATGGCAGGACGGAGGCTCTGATTATGCTTGTTTAAAGCTTATCCACCACAACAGAAGCAATATTAACAATCGGTTTGAAATAAAAACGACTTAAAAACAGAGTCAGAGGACCAATCTGCAGCCTTCGTTATGTCATGGAGACTGACACCCAAAGTAAAGGCCTTTGAAGCCATAGCCTCTCTAGCCGAATGTGCACCAAACAAGGATACATCAATGTCGGCCTCCTGCATAAGCCAACGCACCCACCATGCCAAAGTAGCAGGAGTCACCGGCTTGAATGGCTTTTGTAAAGCAATCAACAATTGACCCTGTAAATCCTGCCGAAAAGGAGCAGTACTTACCTCATAATCCTTGATGCACTGAACCACACAGAGTTGTGGATGATTCGGAAAAGACGGGTAAGTCACGGAAGACGTATTACACTTTGCACGTCTGGAGATAGAAAAGGTCACTTCCTCAGGCAAAAAGGTACGACCAGCGAGGTCCAAAGCCCGAACATCAGAGACCCGTTTACAGGAAACTAAACACAGTAACATCGTCAATTTCGCCAAGAGTTGTTTGCGAGACAAGAAAGAATTGGAAGGCCAGGACTCCAAAAGAAGCAAAACAGTGGATACATCCCACAAAGTCACACACTTAGGACAGGGCGGTTTTACCAGCCGAATGCCTTTGAGAAGCTTAGAAATCAAAAGATGTTCTCCAGCAGGCTTGCCATCAATAGGGACATGCCCAGCTGAAATGGCCGAACGAAAACCATTACCAGTCCTATAGGCCAGACCTGAAGAAGCAATGGAAGCCAGGCAATTAACAATTAAAGTGATATCTGCTGTAGCGGGATCCACCTCTCTTTGTGAACACCAATCACACCACTGTTTCCAAGCTGACGCATAACGTTTGCGTGTGTTGGGGGCCAAAGCGTCGTTGATAAATCCGTCAGCGTTGCTAGAAAGGCCCGGGACTTGCCAGCGTCCCCCGAAATCCGCCATGACACTAGAAGGAGTTGACCGGAGAGCACTAGGGGGCGCGGATTGAGAAGAGGATCCAGCAAAAGATTCCACTTGCGTGGAAGAAGGAGCAGCGTCGAACAACTCATCTCCAGAAGAACTGGAAACCAAGGCTGAGCCCTCCGAAGAGGAGTGATCAGAATGAGTTCCGACAGAAAGAGCTTCGCGCGAGCCAACACCCTGGGAATCAGTATGAAAGGGGGAAACGCATAACAAAGGAGAGGAGGCCAGGGCTGGAGAAACGCATCTGTCGCCAATAACAATTTTTACAATTGACAAATCATCTGAGACTTGAGCAAATGATTTCAGGGGAGCAGGAAGAGAACGTTTTTTCGGCAAACCTGAGATAATCATGTTTTTAACAGCCATGAGAGTTGAATCATCAGAATAAGCTCTGACCCAATCTGATTGTGAAATTGCAAAAGGAGAAAGAACTAGGTCCTCTATGGAAGCAACAACACATTCTATGTGATCACATTTCTTCTCTATTGAATCATCTTTTAAAGCTAATCTAGAAAGAGTATCAGCTCTTGAATTATTGCCTCCAGAGATGTGTTGTATAGTAAAATTATACTCGTGTAACTTCGAAAGAATTCTAACCAGCTTAGCTGAAGCTTTGCCAGTTCAGTTTCCATTAAGAAGATGCAAAAGTGGCTTATGATTAGGGCTCCAGGTTTTATGGTATTTATTTTTTTCCCATTTCCGTCTGTATTTATCCATATTTATTTTTAGGTCATTTTACCTGTATTTATCCACATTTATTTTTGACACAAAAAAAGACGCTAAAGCTAGTATTTTTCCACATTTATTTAAGTTGACATGCACACTTGCAATAGGTTGTTATAGCTGTGTTTTTTTAATTGGAGCCTATGCTTATTGGGAGCAAATTTCTTCCCTGTCCTGTAAGAAAAGATGTGTGAATTTGTGACTTTGATTAGGTCTCATTTGCGCATCTGTCTTGCAAAATGTCTACGAATAACTACCTCTTTTACTCACATTTAATCAGCCATCAGAGAGTGTCTGCTCGAAGAATATCAGATCACTCTTATTGTGTACTAGAAGACGACCTACCCCACGAGGCATTGTAACTCGCAAAAATATCTAAAGAATCCTGAATCTTCATCTGTACAAAATAGTGCTTTGATATGGATGCTATGGAGAAAATGTAGCGCACAGGTGGTGCACAGTCATTTCTGTTTTCGTTTTTATTTAAGTAGCACTTGAATAAACATTAAATAGAACAAGTTAAAGAGACCTGGGGCGGAAGGTGTAAGAGTGAGTGAGAGAAGGACAGTGTGTGTGGGGGTGGGGGTGGGGGCGGGGTGTTGAGCTGTGGCATCAGCAAATATGTGCAGCACTATTAGCAGCAGCCGCTCAATTCTTGTTTCAATAATGCATGGTGGGCGGAGAGCACAAGCTTGCGGTCAGTGAGCGCCTCCGATGCAGGTACCCAAAACGCTCCCGGAAGTCTCCAAGCATCCATCCGCTGTGAGAGGCTGAAGGGAGGAAAGAAAAAAAATAGCAAAATAACACTTTGTTCCACTTCCGCCCACACACAGCTGATGGGGCGCCTCTCATCATCCAACTGCTCTCTTCCCCAGAGTCTTAAAAAAAGACGGCAAAAGTGAAAGCAGGGGTGCTTGCACGGCATGCATTAAGTTGAAGGAATCATCCCAAAGAGCAGCGACCTGGATTCTATCTGGGTGCCTCTGCCCCTTTCCTATTAGATGTTCCCCATCTCCTTTATCAGGAGTAATACATTATGGGTGTCATTGCCTGGCAGGCTCTGGGCCAATCAGATCTTCCACAGCTACATCATCAATTACAGATGTCGGGGTGCCTGACACTTGACAAATAAATCATTATAAGGCGCAGTCCTTGATGCAGAATCCAGACTTCTGAAATGAGTTGGGCAGCAGCCAGGGTGAAGCTGGGAACTAGGTAGGTGATGCGGTAGTGGGGTGTGTTAGATGGGCTGGGGGTCTTCTGCTGACACTTTCTGTGAATCCATAAGTCAGATCCTTGCTGGCAAAAGCCACCACTGAGTTAAAGAGGCATCCAAGGTAGAGGGAAAAATACTTCAGTTTACCCAGTCCTGCGTATATAACAATCACCAACAAAAGGCATTCTGGAATGTTGCTTTGTCTGATGATGTCAGCTGTGTTTTTTTAAATTGTGACCACTCATTGGATGGACCGTTCAGAAGTGAGACTAACTATGTCACCTTGAAATTAACGCTGTCATACTGAAATCAACTGAGGTGCCCTAACTGACAAGACAGCTCACAGGCTTAGCTGCCCTGGGTGAATTTAATGTGTGCTAGTGTTGCTGGTAAAAGCAACGAAATAGACATCACAAGGAACTAAACCCTGCACAACAGCACTGGCATCTTTTCTAGACACTTAGTTGTAATCATCAAACCTACCCACAGTTAATGCCCATTTAATCCATGGCCTCTCTGGAGAGACTGCCAAGGGAGTGCCTTCATAGTGCAAACTGGAAATGCGAATGTGTGGTAAATAGGGCGTGGAGGTGCATAGCTCGGCAGAGGGGTGGAAGTTGTGAATGCATCCAGAGGACAGCAGGCTTTACCTATATGCACGGAGTCACGGATAAACTTGTTGGTGAGTGGGCACGATTTATTATAGAGCAAAAAGTGACACATCATAGGGGCACTAAGGCATACTGGCGAGGCCCTCATTCATAGATGGCTTGGCTCACTGCATGTTTTACACACTTCCACTCACACGGTGTGTCCGACTCCACAAGTGCATAACGTGTTAGCAACAGAAACCAGCTAATAAAACGGCTTTTCGGCTGCGCCCCACAATAAGATTAATTATTTTTAAATCATGTATATGTATCCAATCTAGGTAAAAGCCTTCAAACCTAGTAAAATACAGTGTGAAACACATATTTGGAGAAAACCATCTAACACGTTGTATTACACTCAGTTCTGTTGCAGGTGAGAAGTCCCAAAGGTGCAGTTTAGCTGGAGGTGTGGGGGTTTCCATCCATTGTGTACAGGCGCTTGCATATGAAAGAGGCATTGCAGGCCGAGGATGGACATTGGCTGCTTGCACTTCTCCAGCCATTATCTTGTGTGAACTACCGCTGTGAGGGGTGCTGGAGTGTCTCTGCAGACACAGCGCTCCCAGTTCTCCCGTCTCTGGAGCACTTTCAGGGCAGTAGTTCCCGTTTCTTTTGGCTGCCCCTGTGCACCTCTGACTCGGATTTTACAGAGGAACACAGAGGCAGGAGGAGCATTTCTTTTGTTAGTATTTTCCCATTATTATATATAAATACAGACAAAAACAAAAAAGTTTTCCGTCTGTATTTATATGTAAAAATCCCTTTAAACGGTAAACCGGGAGCCTTACATATGATCACTGAGAAGTATAAAATGTGAACCCAAAATGAACATCTTAAACTTTTCAACTGCCCATGAGCAGACAAGGGCTTCTCTTTCAATGGTGCTGTAATTAGTCTCAGCACCACTGAGAGATCTTGACGCAAAACCAATTGTATGTTCGTTGGCACCATTCCACTGACAAAGTACTGCACCTAACCCATTCTGGCTTGCATCAACAGAAATTGTACATTTTAAACCAGGAGTGAAAGAGGATAGAGCAGGTGCTTCAGTTATAACTTTTTTAACAAGATTAAATGCCAGTTCAGTTTCTGTGATCCACAAAAACCTAAAATTCTTTTTTAAAAGTGTACGTAAAGGCTGAACTATTTGTGAGTAACTTTGAATAAACCTAGAGTAGTATTCTGTTAAACCTAAAAAAGATTTTAAAGAATCTTTGTCAATTGGAATCGGAACATTTGATATAGCTTTGGTGAGGGAATACTTAGGTTTGATTCCATCAGCTGATATCGAATGTCCAAGGTAATCTACTTCTTTTGCAAAAACTTTGCATTTGTTTTTACCTAAAGTTACTCTAACATCTTTGAAATGAGATAAAACTGTCTTTAAGGTGCGAACTTGTTCCTCTTTGTCCTTTGAATAGAGAAGCACATCGTCCTGATATGCTTGGACGCAAACAATGTTATGAAGTAGGATATCCATAAACTTCTGGAAGACACTGGCCGCTGAAGCCAGGCCAAATGGAAGTCTTAGATATTTAAATGCCCCAAAAGGAGTTATAAATGTGGTAAGCTCTGAAGAGGACTGAGCGAGGGGTATCTGGTGATATGTACTTCTGAGATCAAGAAGTGTGAAACATTTTGAACCAGAGATTCCAGTGAGTAAATCTTGTATTTTGGGTAGTGGGTGGCAATCAATAAGTATATTTTGATTAAGTGAGCGAAGATCAGCACACAAGCGAATACTGGAATCTTTTTTTTTAACAACGACAATTGGACTGACCCATAATGAAGAATTTGTTGTTTCAATTATGCCCTCAGAAACCATTTTATCTAACAATTTCTTTAAATCATCTCTTACATTCAAAGGTATATTTCTCAACTTGTGAATGACAGGAATAGCACCTGGTTTTAGTTTGATGAGATGTTCATAATTCTTGATCTTCCCAACCGAATCATTAAAAACTTCAGGAAAATCTGAAATGATGCTATTAACCAAAGTACTTTCATCATCAGATACAAAAGAAATAGAGACATCATTGATTTGGACAGGAAAATCTGAACCAGGGACTAGTTTAAGGCCCATTCTTGCAAGGTACTGCCAACCAATGATGCTCTTTCCTTCAATTGCAACATAAACGTTAGTATTTATACATCTTCCTAAACATGAAACATCACTTACAAAATAACCTAGCATATCAATGTCTTTGCCACCATATACTTTAGGGATAATATCTAATGGTTGCAAATGTACATGAGAAGATGACCAATGAACATTAAATAATACGTCTGAGATGATGGTTACTGGTGCTCCAGAATCCGTCATCATGTGGAATGATATATTATCTATTTTCACCTCACATGTTGGATCCTTAGCATGACTAATATTAGACAAATTTTCAACTGAATCAATAGAAAGTATGATTTGTTGTGGTATATTACATGACAGTACATCCACAGCATTGATATCAACGGTGTTGATATTAAGGTTTTCTAAAGGAGATTGAAGAGAAGAAATATCAACATCAGAATGTTCCATTGAAGTTACAGCACTAACTTGAATAGAACGTTTGTTGCTGCAGACATTGTGAAAGTGTCCCATTTTATGACAATTTGCACATCTTTTTCCTAAGGCAAGACAAACTGGACTGTTGCCAAGATGTGCTTTAAAACCACATCTATAACATGAAGAAAATGTTTTCTTTTGAAATGGCTTTGTAAATTTCGTTTTTGAATACATTGCATTTATATGCATGTCGTTTTGTGTTGGAGGAATACTTTCCTCAGAAATACATTTTGAAGAAATAATCAACCTTTCCATGCTTTTAGCCATGTCTATGACTTCAGAAAGCAAAGGATCACGACAGCTCAGAATTCTCTCTTGAATTTTTTTGTGAAAACATTTGTAAACAAATTGATCCCTGATCACAGTATCAAGATATGCTCCAAAGTTGCAATCTGCAGCCAAATTCCTGAGCACTGATATAAATTCCTCCACTGTTTCATTTGATTCCTGTTTTCTTTTCATTAAATTGAATCCTTCTAACATCACGCTGGGTTGTTCCTGCATTTTTTTAAATAATCTTTGTACTGCATCAGTAAAAACATTCCATCCATCTCCATTCCCAGGGGGAGGAATGGAATCTGGAAGATTGTCAAATATTTGACGTCTAGCACTTCCCAAGTGGCTATATAATATAGCTAATTTTCTTTTAGCCGAATAGTCATCAGCATCAATTGCTACTAGGTAGCTTTCAAAACTACAAAACCATATTTTCCAAGTCTCTTTGGGTTTACCTGGGGTAGGTAAAAATGGTTTAAATTAACAATTTGTTGGTTTGACGCCTTGTAAACGGTTAATATTGGTGTAGAATATGAGGTAATTTGATATAAAGTATGAGTAAACCGCTGTTGTTAAATAAGTAGACAAATAAAGTACCTTTGTATTTCTTGTAAATCTCAGAGGTGCCAACTCTTTCTTCTTTCCTTTAAGGAATAATTGTAAATAACAAATAAATAAGGTACCTTTATATTTCTTCTAAATGCAAACCACTATGCAAGTGTATCCGTGAATACACAATGATGTGATAATCACCGTTGAGTGCTTTGAAAATTGTTGCGTCTATTAGAAAGACGATCGTGTGCTGGTTACCATAGAAATGCTGCTTCAGAGAAATCCAATATGGCCGCTATCAGGGTGATCACATTGACGTTGACGTGATGATGTTGAGCAAAGAAGTTGACGAACCGGATGACGAAGCGTCGGACCGTGATTGTTGCTATGACGCTGGCTCGTTGTCAAGGAGGAGCTATGCGTCATAGATTGCCAGAACTTGAAAAGCGGAAAAAACTTCATAAATCCATTTCGAAGAGATTTCTGAGGCTTTTTCTTTCCACAAAGCAAGTTGTGGGAACGGGAATTACTCTGCAGGCGGTAAGCTTGTGCAGAAGATTTTCTCACGTCCGTGCAATATTGGTGAAATGCTAAATGTCCTTAAAATTCCTTTGAAAATCGTCGCAAAATGTGGAGTTGCCTGACATGGGGGGCGGGGGGAGCAGCCTCACCCCAGCCACAGACCAGGATCTGAGCAGTGGATTATGGGGTTTAGGCCAGCTGGGATCAGGGCGGGTAATGCAGGATTATGGCGGAGTGCCGTGGATCTCTCCGCTAACAAGTGTTAATGTCCATCTTGCTTGGCCATACCCCTTTAAACTATAAAGTTAAGTTATAACTGGTGGTGCAAAATTTATACATTTAAGTTGCAATTATAATTTTAGACTTTCTAATGTTTGGATACTTAAGTTGGGTTTGCATTGAAAGAATAAATGCAGTTTTCCTAACTATAACTTATCCTTAACCTGTGTTTTTTGTCATTACATTTCAAATCTTACAGTCTAGTGTCGTCGAGTGGAGTGTTGTTATGTGTAGTGTTGCACAATACATTGGAGGAAAGTGTTGTACAGTGGAGTGTCATAGAGTGTAGTGTCATACAGTGGTGTAGAGTGGAGTAGAGTATTGTGTGGTAGATTGGAGGGGAATAGAGTATCATTAACTGGAGCACAGGGTCTTAGAGTGGAGTAGAGTGGAGTGGCGTGTAGTGGAGTGGGGTTGAGTGGAGTAGCGTACAGTGTAGTAATGTAGAGTGGAGTGGTGTAGAGTGGAGTGGCTTAGAGTGCAGTGGAGTAGAATTCTGGCTTGGCAAAGAGTGGAGTAGAGTGGAGTGGTGTACAGTACAGTACTGCAGAGTGTGGTATAGTGTAATGGTATAGAGTGTTGTAGAGTGGAGTGGCATATAGTAGCGGGGCGTGGAGTGGAATAGCATAGAGTGGAGTAGCTTAAAGTGTTGTGGCGTACAGCGAAGTGGGGTAGAGTGGGATAGCCATAAAGTGGAATGGCGTAGTGTGGCTTTGCGTACAGTGGAATAGCATAGAGTGGAGTGGCGTAGAGTGGAGTGGTATATAGTGAATAGTGTAGAGTGGAATGAAGTGGCATATAGTGGAATAACGATTAGTCGAGTTGCGTTGAGTGGAGTAGCAGAGCTTGGACTAGCATAGTGAAGCAACGTACAGTGAAGTGGTGTACATTGGAATGGCCTAGACTGAAGTGGTGTACAGTTGAGTGGGTTAGAGTGGCATAGCATACAGTGGAATGTCGTAGAGTGAAGTAGCATAGAGTAGATGGCACAATGCAATAGCGTAGAGTGAAGTGGTATATGGTGGAGTGGTGTAGAGTGGAATAGCTTAGAGTGGATTAGGCTACAGTGTAGCACCATACAGTGGAGTGGGATAGGGAGGAAAAAGCTAGAGTTGAGTGGCGCTGAGTGGAGTTGCGTACAGTGAAATAGCATAAAGTGGATTGGTGTAGAATAGAGTAGTATACAGTGGGAGAGGTGTATAGTGGAGTGGTGTACACAGGAATAGCGTAGAGTCGAGTGGTGTATTTTGGAGTGGCATATAGTTGAGTGATGTAGAGCGGAGTGGCATACAGTGGAATAGCATAGAGTAGAGTGTCGTTGAGTGGAGTGACATACAGTGGAATAGCGTAGCGTGGAGTTGCATGGACAGGATGGCGTAGAATGGAATAGCATAGAGTTGTGTAGTGTAGAGTCTAGTTGTGTACAGCGGAGTGGCCTAGACTGAAATGTTGTACAGTGGAGTGGGGTGCAGTGAAATATCATACAGTGGAGTTGCGTAGAGTGGAATAGCATAGAGTGCAGTGACGTAAAGTACAGTGGTGTAGATTGTAGCGGCATGCAGTGGAGTGGCGTATAGTGGAATAGAGTATACTGGAATGGTGTACAGTGGAGTGGCGTAGAGTAGAGTGGTGTGGAATAGCGTTTAATGGAATAGCATTGAATGGAGTGGCGTAGAGTACAATAGTGTAAGGTGGAGCGGTGTAGAGTGGAATAGAGTAGAGTGGAGTGGCATAATGTGGAGTTGTGTACATTGTAATAGCGTAGAGTGGAGTCGTTTACAGTGTAATAGCATACGGTGGCGTGACGTACAGTGTATGGGTGGACAGTCAACCCAATTATTAACTAAGTATAACTATGCATAGCCCTTTCTCCATGCAATTGTTATACCTTTGCAGATTATATGACTTAAACCATGTGAAATGATAGCATTTACAACAGTACTCATGACATCTTAAATGGCATCATTTCTGACAACATAGTGCATGGTAGATTGGCAAATTGTAGTTAATGTAGTGTAGTGAGTGAGGTGAAAGGACTGTGTATGGAGGTGTGTTACATAGTAAATTGAAGGTGGTGTGCAAATTATAAATTGCAGTTATAACTGGTGGTGCGCAAATTATAAATGTAAGTTGTAATTATAGATTTAGAACTTCTAATGTTCAAGTAGTTTAAACTGGCAAATTATAAATGTAAGTTGTAATTATAGATTTAGAACTTCTAATGTTCAAGTAGTTTAAACTGGCAATATATAGAAAGAATAAATAACGTTTTCCTAACTATAACTGTTTCTTAACCGTTGTATCTTTTTACTGCCTTTCAATTTTAATTTTTAATTTTTAATAAAAATGTGTTTCAGATCGTAGTCTAGTGTCATCCCGTGGAGTGCCGTTATGTGGAGTTTTTCACAGCACAGTGCAGGAGAGTGCCATACAGTGGAGTGTCATAGAGTGTAGTGTGGTACCATGGAGTGGAGTATAGTAGAGTGCTATGGAGTGGAGTATTGTGTGGTAGAGTGAAGGGGTGTAGGATGTTGTTGAGTGAAGAATAGTGTTGTAGAGCGGAATAGAGTGGAGTGGCATCTAATGGAGTTGGATATAGTAGAGTTGTGTACAGTGTAGCAGCATGGAGGGGAGTGGCGTATAGTGGAGTGGCGTAGAGTTCAGTTGTGTAAAGTGGAGTGGCGTACAGTGGAATAGCGCAGAGTGGAGTAACGGACAGTGGAATGATGTGTTGTAGACTATCGGAAAGTTTCATATAGTAAAGCACAGTGGACTAGCATAGATTGGAGTGGCATACAGTACAGTGTTGTAGCATGTGGTAGATTGTATTGCTAAAGTGTTGTTGAGTTGAGTGACATAGAGTGCCATAGAGTGGCATGCCATACAGTAGAGTAGAATAGAATAGAATGCAGTAGCACACAGTGGAGTGGCGTACTTTGGAATGGCTAGATTGGAGTGGAATGGCAAACAGTGGAGTGTCGTAGAATGGAGTAGCGTGGAGTCAATTGGCATACAGTGTAATAGCATAGAGTGAAGTGGGGAACAGTGGAGTGGTGTAAAGTGGACTAGCATACAGTGGAATGGCAAAGAGTGGAGTGTCATATAGTGGAGGAGCGTAGAGTGGTGTGGCGTAAAGTGGAGTAGCATTGAGTGGAATAGCACAGAGTGCAGTAGTGTACTGTGGAGTGGTGTATATTGGAATGGCCAAGACAGAATCGTTATTGGTGATTCAGTATCAGCATTACAGACATTTGCACAGACCCAGTACTTACATAATACATTTTTACCCAAACTATTTTTCCACAGTCTTCTATTGTTAAATCCAAATGACTGATCTGCTCAGTAATCGTTGGTTCTTTAGTTTCTAAAAGGTTAACTTTCATATTAGTACTTGCCCCCCCTTTTTTAACAAATTTTATTCTTTTACTAATGCAGGGCATGGGTCACTGTGTGAACAAGATGGCGGACTGAGGACGGCGCGGAGCAGCAGCTAGTTGCAGGCTCCCTACCTACCCTACCCGGCAAAGTTATGGCGATTCCGAAGTAAAGAGATGCGTTTATTAATGCTTCTGGAGAGCGGTTTTATTAGATTTTTTTGACTGGAGATTGGAGAGTGATAATAAGAAAAAAAAATAACTCACCTCAATCTGGGTTCCTGCGCCGGCTCAAATCTCCCGGCTGTATTTTTTTTCGTTGCCACCATCGAGTCGCTGCGGCGGATGCTGCGGCTGCTCCGGGTTCCCCTGCTGATCCCCCGGCATGCAATCCCTCGGATGGTCAGCGGGTCGGTGCTCGGCTGGTCTGGTCTCTGGCTGCGGCTGGGTCTGCTTTTGCACAACGGTGCCAGCTTCGAGGGTGCCTTCGGCGGAGTGTCTGGTGGGGGTGCTTCGGGCTGAGATGGCTCCTAAAAATGTGCCCAGAGCGACCCACGCAAATAAGAATGCTGCTGCGCAGGTGATGACGATGACGACAGCGGCCCCCTTGGGGAATACAGCGGCTCTGATTTTAGAGCCCTCTACACACCCGGTGGTAGCCTTGAATGCATCGACTTCATCACCAGTAAGAGCCGCTTTGGTTGACATCGGGTAAGCAAGTGCTCCGGCCTCCCTTGCTTATAATCTCGGATACCTCTGCTATTGTTAAAAGCGGGTCAGAAGGAACCCTTAAAAGTAGCAAGGGAAACGACGTAGCTGATACAGTCACAGATGATGGAGATAACAATGTAGCTGTACTTACTGAGCAAGCCGATCCCTCGGTTGATACTGCCGACTTGTTACTGGGCTCAGACAGCAGTTTTAAAATTCCCCAGTTAATCGAACCATTTTCTCGTGGCCCTGAGGGGGTCTCAGACAAAACTAAAGGTGCAGGGTCAGAAGAAGGGTCCGGATCTGAGACAATTTTTGTGGAGTCCTCTAATCCAGTAGGTGATTGTACCTGGACTCTGGCCCCGGATTGCTCAGAGATGGGTGACCTTCCCTCAATGGGGACACTTGATAAAACATTAATTTCAATTACTGGGGGAACTGATACAAATACTGAATGTCTACAAGTTGTGGGGGATTAGGGGGCAGGTTAAGATGGTTCCAATGAGGAATACGAGGAGCTAGTTGATACCGGCTCCCCGCCAGACACCGCCAAATTTTTGGCTGATCGAAGAGACAAAGCTAAACTAAAGGTAAAAACCAAGAATAAGAGAGGAAAAGCTCTTGGTTCTGCGTATGTACCGGCTTGAATCACCGCCCCCCCTTAAGAAGATTCTCCATGTCGAAAAAAGCCCTCTTAGGAAATGGATACAAGCAAAAGGGCTTGTGAAAAATATGACTCTGCAACTTTCTGGTACTAGCCCTAAAGACCTTGATCCCACTCAAGACTGTTCTGTTCTATCAGAAGGCCCCTCTTCCATTGACAATATACCGTTACAGCCTCCCATAAATTTCATATCTCCAACGTTACCCCCCGAACCTGTTCTTGTATCTGCCAGCTCTGTTCTGACCTTACCTATTGAGACAGTATCCTCAAGCAAGTTAATACTAAATAACACCAACACCAACTCTGCCTCTAGTCCAACCTCATTAACTCCTCCAGTTTAATCAGCTCCTGTGACATCCGATTTCTCAACCTCAGTTTCTGCTCTAGCCATCTTGGGAGAACAAGAGACTGTCAGCTCACCTCTTGATATTATTCTACAACTAGTCACCGCCAGGAGGCACAAGAACATTTTTTGCAGCTGCGAGATGACAACAGCAAGCTACAGAATTCCCTGCAAGAGATGACTCTTAAGCTGGGGGGGATCTCACTGGAAATGGAGGAATTACAACACCGGGTAGTTAATATAGAAGAGGGGTCAGTCTGTACAAAATCTGTTGTGAACCAGCACGATGCCCAGATTATGTCTCTACAGCTGAAAGTTGAAAATTTAGAAAATCGCCAAAGACGATTAAATCTGAGACCCTTCGGTATTCCTGAAGGGGCTGAAGGGGCAGACTCTAGGGCTTATATCGTAAAACTATTCCAGAAGGCATTCCCGGATCTATCTGACTGGGACTGGGATTCCCAACTCCAAAGAGTTCATAGGCTACCACTTGTTCAGAGGAATAAGGAAAGCAAATTCCCCTGTCCCTTTCTTATTTATTTCAGGAATTTTTTACTGAGACAGGCAGTTTCACTGAAAGCGTGGCCTAATTCCCCTGTTATAATTGAGAATCTGTCTTTCTTTGTACGCTCTGATCTCAGCAAGGCCACTATGGATAGACGGTGGAAGTTATGCAAGTTCATTGATCCATTTAAATCTCTCGGGGGCAAGTGTTCCTACAGGAACCTGCCCACCTTAAAGTTATTAAGGGCGGTCATACTTATTTTTTCACCGATGAAAGGGAAGCTGAGACCCCGCTCTCCAAATTTGCTTAAATCAAAAGAGAAGAGAAGTTTAGATTTCTAACTTAATTTCTAACTCTAATGCTCATTTCCCTATTGACTTTTTCCATGATATTTTCTTTCTTCTCCTCTCTTATTATCTCACAGGTCTTTTCTTTTGTTTCTCTTTTTTTTTCTCCTTAGTTTTCGACTCCGGGGTAGGGTAGCAGGTTGAGCCTCACGCTGCTCCTCTTTGTAGCTGCCGATTCAGAGGCAGCAGAACGCAGAGGGGTGTTCCCTCCCGAGGCGGGTGAGGGAGCGGGGGGAGGGGGGTGGGTTTCTTGGGGGGTGAGTGTGTGAGGGTTTTTTTTTCTTAAAAAAGCAACTCGAGAAGGAGATTTGGTGGAATTATTTGGGAGATGTTTATTTATTTTTTCTCTGCAGAATGATAAGATCTATATAATTTTTTTGGAATGTTACAGTTAAGATGTTTAACGTGGAATGTTGCGGGTCTTAATAGTAAGAATAAAAGACGACTGGTTCAAGAAGAGTTAAGACTGTATGACCCACATTTTGTTTTTTTATCAGAGACCCACATCGCCTATAATGATAGAAAGCTATTGGGACAACTTGGCTATGAGGTTATTATTTGCTCGGCATTAAATGCCTCAATCAGGGGGGCTGCCATTCTCAAAGATAGACGACTTAGAGCAGAAATTTGCAAAACTACTTGTGATAAAAGTGGACGATGGCCTATTGTACAGTTGTCCATTGAAAAATGTAAGTTTGTTTTCTGTGTGGTTCATGGCCCAAACTCTGATGACCCTTCCGTTTTTGATCAATTAAACATGGAACTTCTGGAGTGGGAAGGAGAGCTTGTCATTATGGAAGATTTTAATTGCATAATGGATTACCAGCAAGATACTACTAGGCACGGTGCATTTCAATGTATGCGCAAGTCACGCGCTTCTATTTTAGAAATAGGTCGCATTCATAATATCAGGGACATCTGGCGTAGTATTCATCCTAACTCGGCCGGTTATACTTACTACTCTGCACCCCATAAACTTTGCTCTCGTATCGATATGGCCTGGACAACTGACAATGTCATGAATACTAGTTCCATTTAGATATGCCCACGGGTCACTTCAGACCACAATCCTATTCTGCTCTTGTTCAATATTGCACAAACTCATGCAGGCCCTAGGATGTTTTCTTTTCCCAGACATCTATTATCAGATACAGGGTTCATCTCCCAGCTTAAGTTACATCTTATAGAATTTATTAAAATTAATCTTAATTCCACTTCATGTACTATAGTTTGGGATGCCTGTAAAGCCAGTATCCGGGGTTCACTCAACAATTTCTTTTCAGACAGAACTCCGAGCGCCGTAAAACAAATAAAATGCTGACTACTAATATCTTGTCACAAGAGCTTCTATTGGCTGACGCTTTACGTTTAATCTCCCCTAATGTGGTTGAATTGGGGCTAAAATTAGGACACTTAAAAGCTACTTTTAAAACAATACTTAGGGAAAAAAGCAGTGTAAAATAACATAAATTTTAAATTTCTCAATAAGAGAGCGGCAATAAAATCTGGAAAATCCTGGCTTATAAAGTCGCGGACGATAGAGCTAACACCTTGATCAAAAGTTTAAGTGGTCCCAATAATATCATATACGACCAACCGGCACAGATATTAGAACAATTCGTAGAGTTCTATAGAACGTTATATACGCCAGAAAATTATCCCACCCCGGCTAGCACTCAGGATTACTTGGATTGTAATATTATAGAAAAGCAAGATATACACGGACTTGAGCAATTGTCTGAACATATCAGCCTGTTCGAGATCCGGCAAGCTATTCGTTCCCTACCATCGGGAAAAGCGGCCGGGGAAGATACTCTACCTGTAGAGGTATATAAAATCTGCATTGATGAGTTATCACCCCTCTTCCATCAGGTCATCAGTTCCATCGGTGACAATGGGAAAGCTCCGTGCTCCTGGAATACTGCTAAACTGGTCTTCTTCTTGAAAAAGAAAAGCTGGCCGACGAGTGTGGGTCATAGCGACCCGTCTCGCTTATTAACACAGATGCTAAGGTATTTGCCAAAGTTCTGGCCACCCGATTGGCTCCATTTATACCACAAATAGTCAATCCACAGCAGCATGGGTTCGTATTAGGTAGGGATACCACTGCCCATATCAACATGGCCATAACCGCCTTTGACATAGCAGAGACAGATTCCACCCCACTCGGTATGATCCTATTGGATGCTGAGAAGGCTTTCGACCGAGTGGGGTGGGATTATCTCTGGTCCGTAATGTCTGCCCTCGGTTTTAAGGGCCAATTTGTAAGATGGATCCGAGCCCTATATGACAACCCCACTGCGAGAATCAGTTATGCCGGTTTGATGTCGGCTACTTTTTACATATCTCGGGGCACCCGTCAGGGGTGTCCCTTGTCACCCCTGTTGTTTGCCCTCTCAATGGAACCATTCCTTCATGCTCTGCAGTCACAATCACAAATTATCCCTTTTAGATCGGGCCCTCATTCACTGAAAATAACGGCATATGCCGATGACATCGCCATCTTTTCCACCGATGTTGCAGAGGCTCTACAGTGGATAACTGCTGAGGCTAGTAGATTCGGCGATGTCTCCGTATATAAATTAAATATAAACAAAACTCAAATAATCGCCAATTACAAACCAATAGCTGCAATGTGAATGTGAATGTGTGTGTCTTGTAAAGCGCACTGCTACCCCGAGGCGTCCTGGCGCTATAGACCGCTGGGGAACCCATCCTAGCTTTCCCAGTGAGATGTTCCCTCCTGGGTATCTCCAAGGTGAAACCAGGCATCCCCGGCGTTTGTGGGGGCCGTTGTGGAAATGAGGCAAGCTAATGCCCAGAGTTGCCGAGTGTGATCCCTGGTTAGAGTAGGCACCGAGGCGAGAATTATCGAGTCCGCTGACCCTGGTTCACGACCCTGCCGCATCAGGTATTGAACCCTGGTCCCGGGCCATCCTCTGCTTCCGGGTCTGCCGCCTTTAACCAGTAAGCCACACCACTCAGGGGTGTGTCAGACTGCTACCTATCTGGGGGTCAAAATCTCATCCAAAATCAGTGAGATAATCACAATTTGGGAATGACCCCACCTTTTGGCCAGAGGAGATGGGACCGCTGCCTGCCCGAAAAAAAAGGTCAAGAACCTTGGATTCTTGATCAACGATAAAATGAACTTCAAGGATCAAATAAACCAGGTCGCCTCCACCACATCTTTTATCCTTAAATCCTGCAAAAAAATCATGCCCCTACTACCTAATAATGCACAACAAACAGTGGTATCAGCCCTTATAATGTCAAGATTGGACTACTATAACAGTCTTTACCTTACTGTTCACAAAGGATCAATGAACAAGCTGCAGATGTTACAAAACGCAGCTGCTAGACTCATAACAGCCACACCAAAATTTAAATCCATATCAAACAAGGTTAAACAACTTCACTGGCTCACGGTCAGCAAACAAACTAAATTCAAGGCACTATGCCTAGTATGTAAAGCCCTTCATGGCATAGGACCGAATTTTTTTCAGCAACGCTTTCCTTGGTATACACCTAATAGGGCAGCAGACCAAAAGCTTGTCACTACCCCCCAAGTCAAAAAAGCAAGCTGGGGTGAAAGGTGTTTCACGATCAATGCGGCGAAATTGTGGAATTCACTACCACTAACCCTAAGAAACACTACTAACCTCCTGGCTTTCAGAAAGGCACTGAAAACCTGGCTTTTCACAATGTAATTGGTTATGTCTCGGTTCATGCCTATCAGTAGGTCTTCTCATAGCGCCAGGACGGATGTATGACGTTACAACGCATACTTTTACCACGCATACCATTACAATGCGGTATTTACAACGCATACCATTACAATGCATAGCACTTTGGGGTGCTGGATAGTGAATAGTTTAATTTACTATTCCAACTCCAGTCCCCGTGGACACTAGGGAAGGTGTTGGATAGTAAATTAAACGTATTCCCTATCCTAGAACGCCCCCAGCGCAATGCGTTGTAATGGTTTGCGTTGTAATGACTGCGTTGTAATGGTAGTGCGTGGTAAAAGATCCGTTGTAAAGGTTGTATACCCGCCGGGACACCTTCGGGTATTAGTTAGCGCTTAATAAATACAAATAGCATAACATAACAATTAATTATGACACTTTAGTTAAAGCAACTGTTTTGTTATTAAAAAAATGGCATAAGCTCCCTGTAAATAATATTGGTAGGATCAACTTGATCAAAATGAAAGTACTCCCTAAATTTCTTTACTTATTTCGATCCATCCCCTTATCACTTAGTAACTCTTTTTTTCAAAAAAATGCACGGGATATTTAGTAGTTTTATTTGGGGATATCGTAAAGCTCGTAGGTCCATGCTGTTACTTAAAGGCTCTCTAGACAACGGCGGGCTCAATTTCCCTGATTTTAAATTATATTTTTGGGCAACCTTTCTAGGTCTACGGTGTTTACTTAACACAGATACTCATCTTTATTTTCATATTTTCATGTTAAATTCGGACTCCAATATGTTTTTGTTAAGAGTTAACGACCCCAACTTTTTAAAATTGGTGAAATTTAAGACCGCCAGAGATACCGTTAAGATTTGGTTTAATATATTGGCTTTTTGTAAAACTTCTTTTTTCCATCCTAAACTTTTGTTACGGGGCAATCCGGGACTTCTGGGGATTTTTAGTGATGATATGGCAAATTTATGGTCTGCACATGGTATAAAAACATTGGGAGACTTATATGGCACTCACGTCTTTTTTGATTTTGAGACGCTATAAATCTGTATAAACTGACAGAATCAATGAGATTTAAATATATTCAACTTTATGATTTTCTTATACATAAGAAGAAAGTACGCGAAATCTCGGATTCTGACATTTGGGATTGTTTTTACTCATTTAAGAATGAATCTTTAATCAGTGTAGGTTATAAGTGTCTCAATGTTTATAAAATTAATGACTGCTCTAAATTAGCTGAGAAATGGAGTACTAAGTTGGGGCTTAATATAACTCCTAATAAGATTGCTTCCTCCCTTTGTAACATCAACAATCTTGTCCAATCTTCAAGTTTAAGACTTCAGCAATTCAAAACCACTTGTATGTTATATCACACACCTGAAAGGATATCCATGTGGTCTACGAATATTTCGTTTAGTGATCAAACTAAATGCCGTAAATGCGATCTTGTTGCGGCAGATCTGGAACATATGCTGTTTTCTTGTCCGGCTCTGTCTGAGTTTTGGTCAGCTCTGGACAAGATATTGAAATTAAAATTGGTTTGTTCGCCCCCTCTTACCGCATCTACAGTATTACTAGATATACATAACACCACTATTCCGCAGCAGGCTTTAGTAACTAACTTATTGTCATGTGCTAAATTAACTGTTGCTCGTGCCTGGATTTCCCCGAAACCCCCACACATCATGGAATGGTGGTCATTGGTCAATGAAATTTATTCTATGGAGCATGCTCTGGCTAAACTAAGAGGTATCCTCTCATTATTGAAATGTGATAAAATTTGGGGCACCTTTATTTAAACGTCTGTCTTAATTTTGTACATACTTTGGGAAAATTCCCCGCAACGTTTTATTTTTTTCCTAATTGTACTACTTCTTTAATTTTGAACTGTAATGTAATTGTTTCAACTTTCATTCTGCAATTTTTTTCCCTCCCCAGTAGGTTTTGTTTTTCCAAATTGTACTCCTCTTTTCTTCTGTCTCGTGTTGCCAATACAAATTATTTTAAAAAAAGCAAAAAAACTAATGCAGGGCATTTTGTTCAGTTCCTAAAATGAGAGTTTGAATCACAGCTATAATAACTAAGGCATTTCTTAGGGGAAAACGTTTGACTTCACTTCTCCCTTTACAGGTAATGGCAAAATCTCCTTCATACTATAGCTGGTCCAATGGTTTCTCTCATCCTCAAGAAAGGTTTTAGAAGAAACCACAGAACGCTCAATGCTCTAGGTAATGTCAAGAATCACGGTAAAAGGATTCCTACAACTGAGCAAGCATTCTTGAATCGTTTTTTGAGCTACAGTTGAATACAAATTGGTCTCTTAAATACGTAGCCACGTTTTTATAGAATTTGCTAGCAGCAGCCAAGATATGTAATGATGATATGTAAGTATTTCTTGACATAGTCACTTAAACCCTGCTCACATTTGAAAAATGTGTGGCTTTCCAGCATAATAGAAGATTAATCAGAATATTGTTTAGCCATGGGTACAGCAGCCTTTTGATACTGATACCATGTCGCAATATATAAATTGCATATTGATATAGATTGTTGTGCTTCCTCCTCAGGTAAATTGTCAAAAACCTGTTTACCAGCCGCACCTAAGTGGTTGAACTAAATGGAAGTGCATCCAACAGGGTCAAACTTAGTGGTATCAATTGCAACCAAATAGTTTTCAAAGACCTTCAGCATATCTTCAATTTCTTGTGTGCTCCCCAGGTAATTCTAAAACTGGTGGCAGTTGAACAATGTTTTGAGCAGAAGCCTTAATGAGGTTTTCTGAACAGTAGTTACTGATGGACCCCTAAAACGTGAACAACAGTTTATTTTACGCTTTGGCAACAAAGCGTTCTGCACCATATGAAGTTGCTGCCCTTGAAACGATGCATTGCCATGAGACGTCGAAATTGCAAAGAAAATGGCTGCAATACATGTTACATGTAGGCGCCAACGTGATGATGTTTGATGACAATGACCCTGGGTATGTGACAACGTAAAACGCAGCAATCCATAGGGTGGTGCAAATGAGGGGAAAGGTGTGCGTGCTGAACCATCTTGCTCAGGTCTCCGGACTGAGGCCTCGCACACACTCTCATAAGTAATGGTAAGAAGCCAATCACAATCATCCGAAGCAAGTGAGTACCTCAAGTTATGTTCTCCCGCATAGCACCTCCGCAGTTATAGGTTTGACGATGGCCACGAATATTAATGTTTGGAATGGTGTGGCGCCCACAGCAATGGGTTATGATTTAGAACAGTGTTGGTGGGTTATGGTGTGGCCCAAATTCAAAGCAAATAATTGGCACACAAACAGATGCTGAAGGTAAAATCCAAGTTCAATGGAAAGGTAACAACAGCCCACGACCGACTCCAAGAAGACAGCAGTCCAGAATCCACCAATGGCCAACATTAGAATGTTGGATAGCTTCTAGAACTAACGTGTCTCATTAAGGAATGCCAGCAAAAGCATTCCCAATTTTTTTTAAAATTTTTTTTTTAATCCTCATATTGCGAAAATTCTATGTGTATGGAAAATTTGGTTTCTACCTCTGAAACTTTCTTGTACCGTCACTGCCCATTTCTCTCTTGTCATGGGAGTTTTCCCTTTCCATGTTTAATCAGAGGAGACCCCTTGCCATTACATATTCACAGGTCTGTAAACAAAGGGAGAGGGAGCTAGCCACCTTGGCTACTCTATGAGTATCATACTCATATTCCAGACTGTGCTTTCGCTTTAATCATAGGACAGTGTGTTATAGCCTTCTTTATGGGTTTAGGTGTTTCTCCATAATTTCCCAGTAATTAAACCTCTTACTGCAATTCCCCCGTCTGTCTAATTTGTTTATCTTTATAGCGGAGTTCATCCATTCCCCATATGATGGTGGTGTTGGCCCAATCCACTTGATGCATATTTCTCTCCTCGCTATCACTATTAACACAAAAAGTAACTTTGTTTCCATTACTGTTAGTTTTACTTGTTCCGTTGTATTACCAATCCCAAAAAGAATAAGAGTTTCACTTACTTTTAGATGTTTTCGGAATATCAAACTTAGCGTCTTACCAACTTCTTCCCAGAATGTTCTCAGGGATGGGCAGCTCCAGAACATATGAATATCGTCTGCCCTTTCTTCCCCGCACTTAGGGCATTTTTTAATTCCTGCATTCTTAAATTTTGAAAGTTTTTTCGGAGTCCAGTAGGCTCTGTGCAGGGTGTACAGGTGATTTCTTTTCAGTCTCACAGATTTTAGTGTTGACCAACATTTCTCTATTGAATCATCCCATAGGTTTACTAGTTCTTCTGTATCTAGGTCTTTCCCCCACGTTTGTTCTGCTATTTGGTAGCTTTCCTCTTCTTCCATTATTAAAGTCCAGTACCATTTTGCTACCTCCTTGTTTATGGGTAAGATTTTTGTCATTTCTTTTTCCAAGGTTTTACTATCTTTATCCTGTGATGGTATTGTTCTCGCCCAACTATTCAGTTGATAAAACTTAAATTTTGATATTGTTCCATTAGTGATTTTATTCATTTCTTCCCAGGAGATCAACGTTGAACCATTTAATAGTTGACCCCAATAGTTAATATTGTTTTGTTTTAAGGGAATGGCCATAACATCTTTCAGACAGTTCGGGGTTCCGGGAGAGTTCCATATCGGTGCCATTGCACTATAGTAGGGAATTTTTAAAATCGTTCTAAATTGTATCCAAAGTTTTACTGCTTCCTTAAGAACCTTTAATTTAACTTTTTTAAAGTATTTTTGATGTCCAAATTTGAAAAGATAATGATCCTCTGCTTCTGTGGTCGCTTGCAAATATTCCGGATAATATTGGTGTATTCCCAGAAGGTTCCTTATATTTTTAAATTGGAAAGCCCTGCAATATTCTGTTAAATCCGGACTTGCAATACCTCCTTTCTCTTTTTTTCTCCTTAGCTTCCTCCATGATATTCTGGTTCCCTTGGAGGCCCATATAAAGCTTGCCAGCTCTCCCTGTAATTTTTTCAGTTCGGCTTTTTTGAATTGCAATGGAATATTATTAAACAGAAAGGTAAATTTTGGAAGTATATTCATTTTTATGATGTTGGACTTCCCTATAAAACTTAAAGGCAGGCTAGACCATACTTTAAGTAGTTTTCGTACGTCTCGGGCTACTCTGTTTAGATTGTTTTGTGGTATTTTATCTATATTTTGATTTATCAGGATGCCCAAGTATCTTATCTCTTTTTTTATGTTAGGACTATGAAAATGGGTATTCCATGTCATTATTTCTGTTTTGGTATGATTTACTGAGTATCCTGAAACTTGGCCAAAATTAGAAATGATTAAGCATGGGCGAAGTTTGCGAATCTCGCGTTCGCGAATTTTGCGGATTTGCGAACTCGCAATCCGCAAAATCCGCGAATTCCCGCGAATTTGCGGATTTTTTTTTTTGTGTTCGCCCGTGTTTCTGCCAGTTCGCGAGGGTTTTTACAATTTCGCAATTTGCGAACTTACCTGTCGGGTCGCAAGTTTTGCGAACTTGTTGTTTCTACGTGTCCAGCCTGTTTGGGACACTCTTCTTCATCACTGCCACTCTCTGTCACCACTGCCACTCTCTGACTACTCATGCCACCCTCTGGCCCACCCACGCCACCCTCTGTTTCATCACCACACCCTCTGGTTGTCCAGTGTACATTATTTTCGGCAAAGCAAAGCACACCTTCCCTGCCTCAAGTGACCTGAATTAATTTGGGGCTGATTAATGTGTCACAGAATATTTTTTTAGCTGGCACCTGCTTCCTTAGTGCGCCCTGATTAGTGATCTTTTGCACTTGCTAAGTGCTTTCATTGTTGCAAAATTAGTTACAACACCTGCCCTGCCCCAACTGACAATAATGAATTAGGGGCTGATTAATGGATTTTAACTTCCAGCCTGGCTCCTGCTTGTCTCCCTTAGCTGTAATTCAGGACCTTTGTGGCATATGTGTAACTATTCTGAGGTTCAGAGCAGGGTCACATAATAGTTGCAACTGGCAACTGAACTCTGGAGGGGCCCCTCAGGAAGCACTACAGGAAATGGCTACTAATGATGAGCCTGAACTTTTGAACCTGGTAAGTAGTTTCAGTTTTGCTAAGATCGTATTTCTGCAATTTAGCACTTATTCGCGGGGCGCGAAGTTGTACTGGGAAGCCGCGAACTCACGCGAACAGTGCGAGCAGTGCGAGCAAAATCCGCTGCTCGCGGATTTGCGGATTTTGCGGGAGATTCGCGAATCTCGCGGATTGCGAATTTCCCGAAAATCCGCAAAATCCGCGAGCGAAACGGATTTTCCGCCCATGCTTAGAAATGATTTTTTCTATAGCTGGTTTGGATCCCTCATAATCCTTTGTGAATAGCATCAGATCATCTGCGTAGAGTGCCAGCTTTTTCTCCCATCCCTGATATTTAAAGGGAGTTATATCTTTACAGTTTCTAAGTTTGTTTGCTAGAGGTTCTATGTACAAGTTAAAAAGCAGGGGAGAGAGGGGACACCCTTGTCTCGTGCCTCTAGCAATTTTTATATTATTCGTAAGGTTGCCATTAACTAGGATTCTTGATCTAGGGTTTTTATAAATTTCTCCTATTGCATGAAGGAAGAATTCCCCTAGAATATTTTTGATCATTATACTGTTTAAGAAAGCCCAGTTCACTCTATCGAATGCATTGGCAGCATCGACAGTTAGTATTGTAAGAGGAATGTTTTTTGATGTGGCTATATCTATTGTGCTTATGAGTTCATGTGTCAGTTCATGTAATTGTCTTCCTTTTGTGAAACCTTTTTGATCTGAGTGTATAAGTTGGGGTATGATCTTTCCTAGTCTTGTTGACATAATTTTAGTAAAAATTTTGTAATCTGCATTGAGCAGAGATATCGGCCGATATGATTCGCATTTTTTAGGGTCCTTTCCTGGCTTTAAGATGATTGTTATTATTGCATCATTCCAGGTATCTGGCAGCATTTCCTTTTGTTTGAGTATTGAGTTTACTAGTTCTGTTATTTGTGGGACTAGTGTGTCTGTTAAAGCCTGATATAATTCGTTCGGTAGTGGATCAGGGCCTGCTGCTTTCCCTTTTTTCAATGATTTTATTATATTTTTGACCTCGGTAGGGGTGATTTCTTTATTAAGCTCATTTTTCTCCTCCTCCGATAGTTTTAATATTGGCATGTCTTTTAGGTAATCTTCTATTTGTTCCTCAGATGGGTTTATGTCTTCAGCACATAACTCTGAGAAGAAGGTCTCAAATTCTTTTCTGATTTCATCTTCTTCTGTAGTTAGACTTGATTGGTCTTGTTTACCTATAATTTTTATTTTGTTTCTTACTAAGTCGGTCTTTAACTTCCATGCGAGCCATTTCCCACATCCTTCTCCGAATTCATGCTTCGCCATCTTGCTTGCTTCCCATTTAATTTTTATTCTTTCTTCAAGAATGTCGCTTAAACAGTCTTTTTGTTTTTGTCTATCTTTCTGCAGATTTTCTTTCATAACCGGATCCCTTTCTGTTAGTATTTGTGTATCTAGGACGTTTATACCTTTTTCGATATCTAGTAGTTCTTGTTTTAGTTTTTTTGATCTATATGTTCCTAGACTGAGTAGCTTACCCCTAATTACTGCCTTATACGTGTCCCAAGCTATTTGTTTAGATGTTCCTGTTTTACTATTCTCAAAAAAGGCTTCTGTTTCTTCTCTAAATGCTTGTACTATTTCTTGATCTGAAAACATGGCTCTTTCCACCGTGAATCTTTTATGTGTGTGGGTTATCTTAGTTTGTAGTGTTAGCTGTACAGCTGAGTGGTCCGATAGATGGGCTGGAATGTGAATTAGGCTTGTTACATTTGTCAGTAAACTTCTATCAACTAGGAAGTAATCTATTCTAGACCTATGTCCTAGTCTCTTATTATGTAGTGTGAACGGTTGGCCCTTATCCCCTTTTTCTTTCCATATGTCTATTAATTCTAAATCCCTCTTGTATATGCCAATCCACTCCCTCATTTTAGGTAAATTAGGTGAGTTGGAGTTTCTTCCTGGAGGAGACCTGTCAATTTTAGGGTCTAAGATGAGATTAAAGTCTCCTCCTAAAATTACTGGAGTGTTGGCTGTTAGTAATTGTGTGTACAGATTCTGTAAGGGTTCTGGATCATCAAGATTGGGGCCATAATATCCTGCTATTGTATTTGCCATGTTTCCTAGTTTTACTTTTGCTAATGCCCATCTCCCTTTCCTGTCAACTTCTGAGGATTCTATACTTGCCTTTAAAGATTTTTTTAGAGTTGTCTACTTGTTACTCAGTCTCTTGAGAGGGGAAGATGGCGGCAGAGTGAGACGCCCGGTCGGAGAGCTCCTCACGAGAGATCTGGCATGCAAAATGCGAGGCACGACGGAATCAGCGCAATGCAGACACAATAACGGCGTTTAACAGATAGCGTCCTAAAAAGCGGATTTTGGTGTGGAGCATGAAGCAGAACATGAAGCAGAACATGAGGAAGTAATTAGACACAAGACGCGAAAATTTCCAACGGCGCATAATAGAGCATAATGACGAAGGACTGAAAGAAGAGTTTTTTTCCTTTGAACCCCTTTAGATCCCCTTTTCTGACCCTCGAGCGAGTAAGCGAGTAAAGACAATAGTTACTGGTAAAGGGATGGTCGGTTACCTGATCTGTGAGGAGTTGAGAGCGGAGCCCGTCGAGAGTGCTGAGTTGTCGGCGAGGGTGGAGAGAGACGCGTCGGACTGCAGCGCGAGCCTCCTCGGTGTTTGGGCAGAGGCTGGGAAGGCGAGAGCAGTTCACAGGAAGGTGTGTGGGAGGCTTGGCTTCCTGTTCCGGGGGATCAGCGGCAGTGGCAGAGACAGCAGCAGCGAAGGTGAGCAAATTGTGGTATCGTGTTGCTCTGTGATCCAGGGCAGAGTGTGGGCTAGCAGCCGAGGAGGTCAAAGTAAAAATGCGAGCAAAGGAGAAGGGAAAAGAGAAGTAATTACAGTGAAAACAGTGAAAACAGCGGCATTAAACACCAACACAAACAGAGACTGCCAAAAAAAAGGAAGACTTCAGTCTTGAGCCTCACATGAATAAAAAAGTACAGGAGGAGGAGGGTAATTTTAGTGTAAACGGGCTGAGAAATGAAAAAGATACAGAAATTGAGACAGACATTTTCCAAGAGTGGGTAGTTTAAAAAAAAACAGACACCCTGAAGGATATAGAAGAAAAAAAAAGTGCAGTAGCTGTGGTCTCAAACTACTGCCTTAGGAACAGGAACTTTCTCAAACAAGAACAATACCCTAAAAATATTACCCCCAGAGAAGTAAAAAGAAGGAAGGCAAAAAAATCATCTCTAGAACGTACAAAAAAACTCTTAAAACTACCTGGAGACAAAGTTGATACAAGTCAGAAAATAAAGATCACACCCTCATTAAGAACTTTTTTTAAAGTCCAGGTACAGAAAACAAAAGATGATGATATAAAACGACCTGTACTATCATCAGAAAAACTCGATTTAAGCCCACCACAGAAAAAAAAAGAAACTCACCTTTCACAAAAAGAGTCTCTCAATATCCCACAAATCAAAAATCCAAATCTCTTCTTAAAAACGGTAACTAAAGTTGGATCAGAAAGCAAAATAATTGATAAAACTAGACCTCATCTCGATCATCAAGAAATGGCCGAAGGAGGCGCAGCAATAGCCAAAGCTACCTTAGTTACAACACAAGAAACAGAAGAATTAGAAGAAAATACAGCAGAAAAACTCAAATCAGTAATAATGAAGTGACAGAGGAAAACATAGAGAAAGAAAATGTGGAAGAGCAGCAAGTAACTGAGAAGGAAGGACCAACGGGTCCCAAAAGTCCCAGGAGTCAAACCAACGATTTTCTTGAGAAAATATGGATCGAGATGAGAGACAAATTCGCCATATCTGAAGCGAAACAAGATAAAATTCAAGAAGTATGTCAAAAGCTGGACTGTAAATTAAACGCTCTAGGGGAGAGAGTCACAGCAATAGAAGGAGAAGTGAGCAAATTGAACAGTAGGGTGGAAAGTAACAGAAAGGAAATATACACGTTGAGACAAGAGGGAAAATCTATAAGCGAAAAAATGGAATCTCTTGAAAATCAGGCGAGGAAAAATAATATAAGAATTTTGAATGTTCCTGAAAATAAAGAGGGTAGTGATATTAGGAAATTTATTGTGGAACTACTAGTGGAACATTTCCCGTGGTGTGAAGCTGAGACACTAGGAGAAGACATACAAAGAGTCCACAGAGACCCCTATGGAAAACCCAAAGACAGGAAAACACCCAGAAAAGTCCTTATAAACTTTAAGACATATACGTTAAAAGAGAGAATCTTTGGTGAAGCACTGAAAAAAGGAAATTTCAGTAAAGACTCATGGTCTTTCAAAATTAGATCTGATATGTCTAAAGCGTCTCAAGACAGACAATGGGAACTGGGAAAATTCATGCCGGAGTTACAAGCTCTAGGAGCTACAGTGCAGATGAAATTCCCACCCTCTTTAAGAATCATGTGGCGTAACAAAATGAGGAACATTAGAGATCCTGATGAGGTGAAAAATCTGCTCTGCTTAATGAAGGACACTGTTCAAATGGAAAATAGACTTCTAATGTATACAAATGTATATAGATGCAGAATAAAGGAAAAAAAAAATATCTAAAGCGCTGGATTCCTTAATACATATTCCAGGTCCAAAGAAGAGGAGCGAAAAGGGGGTAAAATGAATACCCCAAGGGAAGAAGAAGGAGGCTTCCCCAGGGAGGGTAAGAACAAAACATTAAAACAGAAAAGCGTAAAAAAATACAAGACAAAAAATGGGTGGGGAGCAAAATGGTGAAAAAAAACCCAAAAAAATAAATCCTCGATATTGAAAAGAAAAAATGGAAAAAAAAAAAACCGGAACAACAAAAAGCACTACGCTACCGAAACTTACCGGAAAAAATGAAGATTATAAAGGAGAATGGGAGACACTGGTAGAACCATAAAAATTCTAAGTTGGAATGTTAATGGTATGAGAACCAAAAGTAGAAGAAATAAAATCTTGGAATATCTCAAAACATCTGAAAGCGAAATTATTATTCTTCAGGAAACACATCTATTGAAAGAGGAATGGGATAAGATAATGAAAAATAAAGGATGGGCGGATGCTTATATATGTACAAACCAAAGTTGTAACATTAAAGGTGTAATAATCATTCTAAAAAAAGCATTCACAATATAAAAATTTATGTACACACTGGGTTGGATATTTTATAGCCAATTTGATTTGTTTGTGAAGCGGGAATGTGGCTTCTTCTTGGTGTGGATGGTGGGGGTAGGTGTGGTGGTGGGCCTGAGTCCTGCTGGTTACAAGGAGGAGTCCCAGGGTGAAGAGTTTCTGCTGACAATTACAACTTTTGCTTTGTCTTGTTTTCATCCATTATCAACGACTTCATCATACAAGTGGTGAACATGGTCCGGGCATTAGGCATTTTGTCTGAAGAAGAATCAGCTGTGTGTTTTTGGCTTCGGATATGAATCTGGTACTGTACGCACAGGTGATACTAGGATCATTTAAATGTCGCATAGGGTCAGGCTCAATGATGAGCCTTGCATTACTCCACAGATGAGGTTTGCAGGAATCTGAGCAGTTTGGGGCTGGGCTGATTGACAGGGACGACCAGTCAGGAAGGACCCTCTCTAGCTGAGTGCAGGTACTTGAATCCAGTTTTATGTAGTCGTTTAATGAAGATGGGGTAGATTCAGTGTTGAAGTCCGTAAAGAGGTCCAGTAGAATGAGGGAGGCAGTGTCTTCTCTGTGTATGATCATGTGGATGTTGTCTGTTGTGGGGATGAGGGCTGTTACTGTGCTATGGTTTGGTCTGAACTACGAATGAGTAACGTCAAGGAGATACTTACCTTTGAAGTGGTTTGCTAGGAGCTTGTTGATCAACTTCTCCAGGACTTTGGCCTGGTAGGGTAACAGGTAGATAGGTCTGTCTGTGTTGTTGGGTCCGTCAAGGGCTTCTTGAATAGGAGTAGTGTGGTGGTGTTTTTCTAGGTATTGTGGCTGTTGTTATAGATGCATTCAGGATCAGGGTGAGTGCTGAGCTGATGGGTTGCTGACCCTTGATGAAGGAGAGGTGGGGGAGTGGGTCCAAAGGGGTTCCTGAGTGGTTGAACTGCATTTTGGAAGAGATTTCCTCCATGGTGATTGCAGGCCAGGCCATCAGTGTTTTTTCTGTGGAGGACATGGGGAAATGTTTAGCAAGGCTCGCGAGGTCTGCTTGAGGGATGAAGTTGTTGTATAAGTTGGTTATCTTGTTACAAATTAGCCGGGACACTTTGGTGTAGAGGTCCTGCAACAGGGGGATACTGGTGCAGTTGGCAGCTGGATAAGTGACATCTTTCATGATGGCGAAGTTCTTTTTGCTGCTTTTGATGCTGGCATCAATCTGGTCTTTGAGAAAGGAGAATTTTGTGGCTTGGATCTGGTGGTGGAAGTGTCTGTGGTCGAATCTGAAGGTGTTCCTGTCCACATTGTCTCAGCTTCTGTCTGTGTTCTAATTATTTGCAGTGGCATTTAATCATCCTGAGTTTCTACGTGTAGCTGTCTGCTTGTGGTCTGGACCAAAACTTATTGTTTTGTTAGATTTAAAGGGTGTCAAGGTGTTAAAGCAGGTGTTGATTCATTCATTGAAATTGGAGATGGAGTCAGGGAAGCTGCTGTTGATTTTGGGCCGATGTTCCTGGGCTTTGGTATTTCAGGCTCCGTCTGAAAACTTGTTCCATTCTCTTCGAGTGGGTTTGGTTGTGTTGGTTCTGTGGCGATGAAGGATGGGAACAACACATTTGACAAGGAAGTGGTCAGTGAGTGGTTTTAGTCAGCTCATATATTGTGATATTCCTAAATGTGGTAAATATGAGCTCCAGTATGTGTCCGGTGGTCCTTCACCCAGGTCTTTGAGTAGGGTGATGGTGTTGAATGTGGTTGTCCATGTGAAAATGTATTTCTCAGAGGAGGATGAAGGTGCTTGATTAAAGGATGAGGGGTGCAACGATGGTACTGATGAAGTTGGTGCATGAGCCATTGGTCAGTAAAGGAGGGTGCCCCTCATGGGGAGGTTGGCGATTATGTGGAGCTTGAAGGTCAATGCTTCTGGGGTTGCTTCTGAGGGGGTGGCTGTTAAATTCAATAAAATAAAGATGAAGGGTCCTTGTTGTAATGTTCATGTAGTATATTTATAATTGAGATTAGATAGAAGGTACAGCATTCAGGTAGGAATGTAATATGGTAAGAAACTCCACCGGGAGCAGATAACTTCCTGCTCAGCCACCAGGTAACTGATAAATCCCTTGAATAGCAACAGGTAGAATCATGGATGACATCAAAGAGACATGACATAGACAAGCAGACACTAACACTAAGGAGGGACAAAGAGAGAGGAAGAGCAGGATATAACAGTGGTGGAACTAATGGAACCCTTGAAGTTGATGGTGATTCTGCCTCACAGCTTGTGTTGGCTGTCTTTGTAATCAGCGGATGGACATCGTGATGTCAGGGCTGACATGGGGGTCTGCCAGGTTTCTGTGAGGAGGCAGCGGGTCCGGTGAGCGTTTGTGAAGTGTTGAGGTCTTTTCTGGGTGGGTGATTGACCCTTCCTAAACCCTCCATCACTCTAACTAAACCTTTCCCTACTCCATCTTACATCCCACTCCATTTGGTAGTAACTATACCCCTTTTTCTAGCCACTCTCACTGGTCCCTCTCACATTTACCACTAAGTAGTTTAATTACATGTGTGAGGATTTCTCCATAGAAAAGATAGGAGAGGTAGATATGGAGATTTACTTGAATTGCTTTATTTATTAACCAAGTAGTACTATTGTCATACTACTTTACAAACTACAAAATGCAGTTTGTGAATCGAGCCCTACGTTTTGTGCCCAGACTCACAGGACGTTGAGCGGACTCCAATCTTGTACTCTGGATCTAAGGTCGGCAGCTCTGGCCAATGGGCCATTTCTACCTCGTGTGGTATTACTGCATCTAGTATTACTATATGCAATAATATCAGATGTGGTAATACTGCCCCCTGAATTACAACTGGTATTTCTGATTCTGAGGGACATAAAAACAATATGTAGCCTTGTGTCAAGGACCTAGATTGACCCCATGGTATTGGAAATACCAGGCCTGTTATTGCACCCAGATTCTGCTAAGCATACATTGAGAGACTCAATCTGTATTTTTATTTATGGGTTATTCTGAAGTATTTGCTGCACAATTATCTCAATGTGTTTACCCCCCCTCAAAATACAAATGTTGTTCTTTTAAGCAATAATGTTTTTAGCGTTTCATGTAGCAGTCAGTCACATGTAAATGACCACAAATATAAGTCATTTAACCAACATACAACAAAAGCCCCCACAGGAATAATATGCAAAAACCTTTACATTCCCACTTCTCAAGGGTACATTTGCATGTAATTAAGCATACATGATTCATCCATGTTGATCTGAAGTAAGTATGCATCGCTGCCTAATTGTAGTTGAGTTTTAGTTTATTTAGCTATATATGATAGCCAGATAATAAAGTCTCCTGTTGCTGGGTCAGAGTATGAGCTATTCTGTCTTTGACTTTCAGTCATTGAACATATCTCAAATCATGCCTCCACTTTACCAACTAAGTTCACATGTTTCTTACACTTCATAACCAGTCTTCCTTTAGCTAACACGTAAGCCAGTTGTGTAAACGTTCACATATGCTTATCTTTCCTCCACTACTATTCAGGCCGAACACACATAGTAAAGCAAGTAGGATGTTTTAGGAGTCCAACATTAAGCCATACTCACACCCATGGCCAGCTTCAGTACTTCTGGTGCCCAGTGCAACAATCTTTATTGGCAACCTCCCAATGACACCCTTCACCACGGATTCCCTCACTACCATCCTCCAACTGTGCCCCTCATCTCTCCATAGTCCCTCTCTCACATGCATTTTATTTGCTTTTATAGTGCTACTCATAACAGCGTAGGGTGACAAAGCACTTTGAATCACATACATATTATACAGAGACAATAACTCACACTAATGTAAATAAGTCATTAGGAAAGTTACAATGAGGATTACAAAATGTACAAATCACATGCCATCACATGCCATCCATACTAGTAAGTGGCACAATTTAAGAGTGTTTGGCCTGGAGAACCACAAACTCAGGATTTAAAATGTACTGCAGTGGTTGGAGTTGGCTTTACTAATAAGAATGTTTCTACCCAAACAAATCCTTTCTAGCAACATTATGATGATGAAATACTAGGGAGAAACATAATATTCTAAACTATAACATTCAGTTTGCACGCAGCTATTTGATTACAGTTCGTAGGTCTCTGATCTGTATTAGGATTGTTACTTATGAACTGTGGAGTACTGTAATTTAGTGCCCCACCTCTTTATCAGCAACTTAAATACTCAACATGTGTTTGACTATATTAATCTGCGTGCATTTTATTAATCAATTTTAGTGAGTGGTTATGTATTCATGTAGCAGAGAGTAACCTGTTTATTTAGTGGGATTATAATTAGGGCTCCCGGTTTTATGCTATTTTATTTTTACATTTCCGTCTGTATTTATTCATATTTATTTTTGGGCCATTTACTCTGTATTTATCCATATTTATTTCGTGTTTTGCGTATAAATGAAGCTTTAAAACTGTACATTTCCATATTTATTTAACTGATAGACGCACACTCATACTTTGATGTCTGTCGTGTTTTAGTTATTTAAGCTGCCAAATATTACATAACAATACATCCACTGGTAAATACTAGCATTATACCACAAATGTATATTGACACATGCCGTTATTTAAAGAAATTTCATCCTGTTTTTTAATTGCTCATGCTGTCCATCTGCTTAGCTGTTGGGCTATTATAATTCATGAAAGACAGCAGGGAGAATCACTTTAAAGCATCACAATTTTCTGTATTTATCCACTTTTAAAATAAATGCAGACAGAAAACACATTGTTTTCTGTCTGTATTTATCTGTAAAAATCAGTAAAAACGGAAAACAGGGAGCCTTAATTATAATATATTTACTATTGAAGACAATGCATGTTTCTCTTACATGTATCCTTTATTTACTTATCCTAAGAGTACTTGTTAGAGTCTACTCTGTATCTAATTTTGGCCTGACTTGTAACTAGGCCCGAATGCACATGTTGCATTTCCATAAAATATGTTTTGCAACTGCCTTGTTTTTCTCTTCTTTACAGGTGTCTTATTGTGTGCCTTGGTAAGTTAGAATAGGGTTTTTGCGCATTGTTTTAGATCAGTAGACTACTGAACTTTTAATTACGAAGTTGGCCTCAAATATGAAGATTGAGACGGTGGGAGAGACCTCCTAAACCAGGCAGACCAGACCGATGTTACATTCAAGGTAGCCCAGATGGTTACTCATTTGATTGAGAGCTGGTAAACTATGGAGTCTACCTGCTCCTATACAACACTGTCTTTGGATTGGCTCGTTTGGTGGAAAACTGTTAGGAAAAAAAACCTTTTCTGTTCTTGTTATGCTTTAGAATAGCTCCCAGGATGCTTGTCTCCAGTCCAGGGAGGACCTGACCTGACAGTTTGGGCTGGACTGTTCCCATGGAGCGCAAGGTCAAGATTGATTTGCATATGGATGGGTACAGCCTTGAATGGCAATCTGGAAGGGCATTGTGAGCGAAAAAATTATGGATTTAGGCCCAGATTTCTGTACTGGGGTGAATGTTTGACATTGTTCAGCATTCGTCCATCAATTGCTCTTTTTGCATTTGTCACCCTAATGGGACTGGTATGCCCAGACGTGGGTCTAGTGCTCACCATACCACTCCAGTTAAGCTAGCCTGCCTGATGAGGGGTGATACTCCGAAACCGGTTCTAGGATGCTTGTTTCAAGTTCGGGAAGGACCTAGCCTGGCAGTTTGGGCTGGACTGTTCCCCTGGGGTGCATGGTCAAGGCTGATTTGCATATGGCTGGTTACATGTGGAGAAGTGTGGCTCACCGGTTAGAGGAGGCAGACCCTGATGCAGAGGTCAGACCCGGGACCAGGGTTCAATTCCCGACGCGGCAGGGTCTTGAGCTTATAATGTCCACGGACTTGATAATTCTCGCCTCAGTGCCTACTCTAATCGTGGGTTCACACTCTGCAACTCTGGGCAATAGCTTGCTTAATCTCCACTACGGCCCCACCACGATGGGATGCCTGGTCTTCACCTTGGGGATGCCCAGTAGGGGTAATCTCGCAGGGAAAGACCAGGACGGGTTCCCAAAGCATGCGCCTTGAGACCTTACGGTGATAAGGCGCTATAGAAGAGCGTATGATTTACGATTTCCATACTGGAATGGCATGGTGAGCAAAAAAGCAATGGATTTAGGACCAGGGGCCAGATGTAGGTAGTCATTTACCGGTCGGTAACGGCCGAATTCGGCCGTTTCCGACCGGTAAATGCAATTTGAGATGTAGGGCCCTGTATTTTACAGAATCGGTAAATTTACCGATCGGTAAATTTACCGATTCTGTAAAATACCGAATCGGTATTTTTTCTGATTCGGTAAAATTGATATGTAGGTGGGACTCTTCTGAGTCCCACAAGCATTACAGAATCGGTATTTTACCATCAAAAACTATTTGATGGTAAAATACCGATTCTGGTGTGCATGCACATGTGTGCATGCACACCTGTGCCATATGACAGGCAGACCTGCCCTTAGGGCAGGTATGCCTGCCACATGGCACCCAATCCTGTTTAGGGGGTGCCAGGGGGTGTCAAAGAGACAACCCCTGCACCCTTGTGAAATTCGGTATTTACCGATTCGGTAAATACCGAATCGGTAAAGCCTATTGATTTCTATGGGCTTTGAAGCCCATAGGAATCAATAGGCTTTACCGATTCGGTATTTACCGAATCGGTAAATACCGAATTATACCGATTCGGTAAAAGGGAACATCTGGATTCCCTACATACCAACCCCTCACATTTACCGAATCTTAATTACCGAATCGGTAAAATTCGGTAATTTTCGGTAATTAAGATTCGGTGAATGTTACTTACCTACATCTGGCCCCAGATCTTTATACTTGGGAGTGAATGTTTGACATTGTTCAGCATTCTTTCCATCAATTGTTCTTTCTCCTTTAGAATAGTTGTGCAGACCTTGTCCTGACTTCGCTGACAGCCGACTTCTTGTTTCTGCAGATTCTCCCTGTCCAGAATGTTAAGCTACATGCTGAGCTGGCTTGTGATTTAGTTTTTTTTCAGTCATGGCTCACACAGCGCCTTGATGAGATAGCGCCCCTCTATATCTGGTCTAAAAGAAATTCTCGTGCTTCAGCACCTTGGTTCAGCCCTGCACTCTATGAGAGCAGAAGGCTTTGTAAGAAAGCCGAAAGAGCGTGGCGCAAAAGCTACGCTGTCCCAACAAAAGAGATATATAAGGAACTTATCAAAGGGTATCCAAAGGCTATTGCCATAGAGAAAAAATTCCACTTCTCCAAAAGAATCGAATCTGCAGCAAATATTAGCAAAGAAATTTTCATAATAGTCAAGGAATTCACCTCCCCCGCTTCTTTAATTTATAATTTTTCACCTACAGAGCTATAGATCAAACAATTGGCTAGTTTTTTTGCTAATAAGATCATAAGTATTCAGGCCTCCTTCGTGCCAACTGATTCTCTAAGAGACTTCGGCTCAAATCTTTCCGCGATTCATTCTCTTCCGGAGAGCCACACGCTCTCACTTTTTCCTCCTTTATCCCCACAAATGTCACTGGATCTATTATATAAATTAAAGTCCGGTTCTCTGTCAGATCCTTGCCCCACTAAGTTCCTGGCCAAGATGGCACATAATATCAATCCTATCATCAATCCGGTCCTCAATGCCTCTCTTGAAATCGGCATTGTTCCCAGTCCATGGAAAATGGCTCACATCCTTCCGCTATTGAAAAAACCTAATTTGGACCCCCTCGTACACTCTAATTACAGACCAATTTCGCTACTCCCTGCCTTTGCTAAAATTGTGGAAAAACATGTCCACTCTACTCTCTAGAACTTCCTTGAAACCCGAGATATTGTCCATCACACTCAATCTGGGTTTCGCTCGAACCTAAGCACAGAGACTGCTCTACTGGAAGTCACTGAGTCTATAAAAGAGGTTCTGGACAGTGGAGGGAAGGCAATGTTGGTTCTACTCGATCTCTCTGCGGCCTTCGATACCGTCACTAACAGCCGTCTTCTTTCAAGACTCCAGGAGATTGGTCTGAGAGGGACGGTGTTCAACTGGTTTGAGTCTTTCTTATCTGGTCGCCAACAATCTATTTGGGCCCCCCCTTTCTCTGCTCCAGTTCCTCCACTGGACGTGGGATTCCCACAGGGTTCGGTTTTGAGCCCCACTCTTTTTAATATTTATATGTCTCCCTTGGCGGATTTGGTGGAATATCATGGAGCCTGGATTGTATCCTACGCCGATGATACGCAGCTTCTTTTCACCTGCGATAAGAACACAGACTTCGCCGGTGATACCATCATGAGCTGCCTCAAGGCTGTTTTTCATGGTTCCAACTGAACCAGCTAAGATGTAACTCTGATAAGTCATAGATTCTTTTCTTCAGCTGTTCCCCTGATGCCAACTGGAAATCCTGGTCGCCTACCGATATGTACCCTCCATCATCTGCCACTTCTATGGCGAAAAATCTGGGCGTAAAAATTGATAATGGCCATACCCTTAAACCCCAGATTCTTAGTTTTATGCCTTCTACGAACCCCCAGGAAATTTCTTCCTTTTCTATCTCATGCCCACAGGAGGATTACGGTACAGGCTCTGATTGGTTCTAGGCTGGACTACGCCAACATACTTTATCCTCCCTGAATATCTCCTCACACGCCTACAATCTGTACAGAATTCGGCGGCAAGGGCCATTTTTGGCCTTAGCCGTAGGGCTTACATGTGGTAAATAAAGTTTACCTATGCGGAATTTCTATGCGGTAAAGTTCAATAAAAATAGCTCAATCAAAAATGAGAGGCAGAGTCCGTGGCATCTGAGTTTATAAGGGTTTTATTCCATAAAATGGAATGGTTCGAACCATGGTATCATGTTCCATCACCACGAGGGTTCAGGAAGGGATAGACAATACTTTATTAACAGTGCACAATATATATAGTAAATGCATACAATGGTGATGGATACAGAAGGCGTAACAGCTGAGAGAAAAGAGATAAGAACACATGTACGTAACAGAAGGCGTGCACGAGGGCGTACACGGAGGTGTGTGCTAGAAACGTCACATAAGAGTGTCACAGGTGGGTGGATCCATAGAGGAATCCTGCAGTGTCAGCAGAAATATATGGCTGGATGCGCGCGCAGGCAACATGACGTGTGATTGACGTGGAACTGGAGGGTGAAGGGGACTTGACATTTAGCACTAGAAGGGGAGACAGAAGTCTGGCGTGTCAGAACAACCTAAACCCAAATCATATCTGATATCTTGTGTTGTAGAACTGTTTTATCTAGAAGGAAAGGTCTTTCGGGCAAAGGCTATTCTATACTGACGGCTAGTGCGTACATATGTGTCTACGTGTCTACGTGTAATGCGAGGGGCCATGGGCCTACCATGGTAACGGGAGCAATGAATTACTTGCACGGAGACAGGAAAGCCGGGCCCTTTGCTCTCCAGCTGGGGAGATGTTTACCTATATCACTAGACAGGAATGTATTTTCGAGGAGCGGAACAGATAACTTGAAGGCTGAATTGTCTTGGCAGGCAAGCAGGCCGAGCCGGGCACCGCTCGCCGCGCAGGGAGTAGGGTAAGGGTCATGGATGCAGATCCAGGCTGCAGTTTTCAGAGGCAGAAGGAAGAAAGGGCTCAATGGCAGAAATCAGGGCCTAGCTCGCCAGAGCCAGGAAAACGCGAAAGTGCACCATGTAAAGACGGTGGCACGGCATACTTAGGAACGGAATTATCGACCCATTCAGGGTGGATCTGAAAGAGGACATGTTAACGTTGGACGCAAATGTATTTGCGTCTTCATAGCGGGTTGTGGAGGGAACATCCATGTACTTGAAGCACGTACATGGAGCCGTTGGGGTCTACGTTAGGGGACACAATTGACCATAAAAATTCATATTACCTCATTCCCTCCTTGTCCCCTACGGACCCTTCATGATATATCAATCTTCATTAGTCCATCAATTTGTTCATATAACATCATTTGCTCTTCCTTTTTCTGACGGGATTTAGAACGTGGACTTGAATGGGGAATACATGATGTGGCGCACAAGCCGCAGATCACTGGCCCACACTGTAAACATAGACAACAACTGAATACTATGAGAAGGGCTACTCCGAGGAAGGATAGGACTTTCCATCCCCAGGCTGATAACACGCTCCAGAGCCAACCGGACCAAGTCCAGGTACCTGGATTCTGGTGTATCTGACTTGCAATCTTATGGAGACGGGTTATGGCTCTATATACTGATGGTGCGTTTTCTGGAATGAAAACACAGCAGCTCGATCCGATGACTCTACAGGCTCCGCCCCTATCGGCCAGGATGACGTCAAGAACGAGACGATTTTGAAGAACAACAAGTCTCATAGCAGACTGTTCCTCTGTTAAGTTGCCTAGGGCGGAAGTAGTTTCATTTACTACTGCTTCAAGGGTTCTAGCTAACTTACGTATCAGTTTACTATTCGAGACAGTACCTAAATAAGGAAAGAAACCTTTATTGAAATCTGTATACTGCTCCCATGCCGTTTCAGTATAGTCGACAATCGGGAGATCTCTCTTGGATCTATTGGGTACTAGATGGGAGTCCCTATGATAATCAGGTGGGGCTAGAAAAACAGGTGGCAGAAGGAAGGCAATGTAACAAGTACCATCCCAATCTAGAGGTAAGCGTATATAAGCTGTATGACCACAAATGAAATAGGAATGGCGGGAAGCTTTGAATGTAGACTTGCCTTTATCACTGAATTCAATCACAGTGGTACATTCACTATGACCTAGGTGTACTGAACCATTCTTTCTGACACATAATTCACCTTTGACTGGTAATACTGACATAGCGGGTAAGTCTGGTTTTGTATCGGACTGGACATTCAGAATCATGAGGTTAAGTGTAAAATTACCTAATCCATATACTTCGTTCTCTAGATCGGTCCCTGTCCGTTGTGGAAGACCCTCCTTGTCAGGGAAACATACTTTATGCATGACTGTGTTCAGATTTCCCCATACCCAATTGCCCTGGAAAACTATGGAATCAGAATCTAATGAATTTATTAAACTAAACCATGCACCACAGGAACCATTATGTGTGAACGGGTACGGAAAGAGGGGCAGAACTCCCTTATACTTCTGATAGGGAGGGAGTCAGCCACATATCCAACAATTGGTAGCATTGCTGGTCTGATGGGAATGATGTAACATACTGATGAAAGTATTGTTGCGCAGCGCAAGTCGGTAAGATAACTCGTGCGGGGGCAATTCACTGAAAGTATGCTCGACAGTGTCATTTGAGGAAGTATGTGCACGTACGGAAATAGGAAAGTACATGTGTAATAATATACTTGTAGCAATAATTATAAGACTCAGAAAAAACATAATCAATAATGTCACAATGCAGTGACTACGGAGAGATTTACAATATTCATGTTTCTTGATCTGTTTCTGTCTATCTCTCTCTCTATTGGGGTCTAACTTGTACATGTCAGGAACCTGTCTAACCGCTTCACCTAGGGGAGGACTTAAACAATTAAACTGTCTGACTTGCTAGACCTTAATTTCATACGAAATTCTTGAGAAGGAGTTTTCTCTACCAGGGGGAGTTTAGTATCAGTCTCTGGAAAGGGGCAGGGCTGGGAGTCTGTTTTTGGCGGCAGTCCATGGTATTTCTTAATATGACTCGAGTGGAGCCAGCCTTTGCGGCCCTCCACCTTCACTGCTGTCCTTGTGGTTAATAAAACAAGCTTCGGCTCCTGCCAGCGGGGCTCCAGCGGACTCCTCCTGTCGAAATTCCGAACAAAGACCAGATCTCCAGGGATGATCTCGTGTGGCTTCACCTCGGTGTTGTCGGGAAAGGCTGCAGCTACCTGTGAATGACATGATTGTAGTGCAGACATCAAGGAAGCAAGATAATCTGTCAGCATATTACAGTCAACATCTGTGATCTTATGAGGCAGAGGCGTCCCCCACATATTCGGTGGCCTACCAAAGACCACCTCGTACGGGGATAGCCCTGTCCTAGAATGTGCTATCATTCTCATGTAAAAGAGTGCAACTGGTAAAGCTACTATCCAGTCTACGCCTTTCTCTCTACATATCTTGGCAAGACGTATTTTCAGGGTCTGATTGTGTCGTTCCACGAGACCTGCTGCCTCGGGATGTCGGACACAGTGGAACTTCCACTGATAACCTAGCAGGAGTGATACCTGCTTCCTGAGCTCGGACGAGAATGGCTGACCATTATCTGAGTACACGATACGGGGCAAACCATACCGGGGGAAGAATTCACGTACCAGCTGCTTGGCAGTGGTCGGAGCAGTGTAATCTGGGACTGGATATGCTTCTGTCCAACGGGAAAGTGCGCATACAACTACAAGGACATATTTGAATCCTCGACAACGTTCCATCTGGATATAATCCATCTGGAGGACTTCAAAAGGGTGATCGGGAGGATGAAATCCACCTTGCTCTACGGGAATGCCTTTACCTGGGTTGAAATGACAACAGATCATGCAAGTACGCACTTTCTGTTTTGCTGCTGCTCGTAAATGTTTATTGAACCAAAGGTTTTGAATACTGTCTAACATGGCTTTTTCTCCTAAATGTGCAGGACTGTGTGCTGTGTTAATGATAACTTGAACCATAGAGTCGGGGAGAAACCATGTGGCTTTTCCCTTCGTCATCCATCCCTGTTCTGCCTGTATCCCTCCTAGTTCAGTCCATTCTTGATTTCGTCGGGTGTAGCATGTGTCTGTATGTCAATTACATCTAGGGCGGGATCCCTAACTGTCATGCAATGTCCTACTGTCTTTGTCATGTCAGTTGTGTGAGTATGAGTCTGAGCTGTATGCTTGGCTGTTCGGTCTGCCAGGTCATTACCCTGGGAAATGGTATCTGTAACTTTCGTATGTGCCTTGCATTTCATGATAGCTATGGTGGTAGGCAAATGTATTGCTTCTAACAGAGCTTGAATGAGGGGACCGTGCTGGATCTTGGCTCCGTGAGAGGTCAAGAAACCTCTCTCTTGCCAGAGGACACCGAAGTCGTGTACGACTCCAAAGGCATAACGGTAGTCTGTGTATATGTTAACTTTCTTGTTCCTTGCTCGAATACAAGCTTGGGTCAGAGCGATGAGCTCTGCTGCTTGGGCTGACAGGGTGTCAATGCGATGTGTTTCTATGACTTCAGTTTCTGTCGTGACTGCATATGCGGCCACTAACTCTCCTGTACTTGTTCTCATACATGAACCATCCACATAAAGTGTCAGGTCTGGATCTGGTAATGCGATGTCTGTCAAATCTTGTCTGGGTTTCGTCGTAATGGTAATGACTTCAACACAATCATGTGCCAAAGGGTCTGTCTCACTTAATGGCAAAAGCGTAGCAGGATTCAATGTATTGCAACGTCTAATTTCTATGTGTGGCTGAAACAATGTCAATTCATAACCTGTCAGTCGTGCTATAGTCAAGTGCTGAGTCTGGGTACGGTTTAAGAGAACTTCCACGGAATGTGGAACTTGTACTGTCAATTGATGTCCTAACACTATGGAATCGCTTTGTCTGATTGCTAGAGCTGTTGCTGCTACAGATTTCAAGCACGCAGGCAGAGCCTGGGCTACTGGATCTAATGTGCTAGAAAAGTAAGCACACGGTTTGTGTGAACCTGCTTGATCCTGGGTGAGTACTGACAATGCAGTACCTTCGCGTTCTGTGACAAAAAGTGTAAAGGGTTTGTTGTAACATGGTGTCGCTAAAACTGGTGCTTGACATAAGGCTTTCTTTAATTCGTCAAAAGCTTGTGTATGTTCCTGAGTCCAAGGGAGGACGGTCGATGACGCTGCCTCCTGTGTGGTCAACTGTATAAGTGGCTTGGCTAGAAATGCGTACTGAGGGATCCATTGTCTACAGTAAGAAGTGAGGCCTATAAAGGCCCGTACCTCCTTTTGTGTCTTGGGTTGTGACATGTTTACAATTAACTGGATGCGGTCAGGCGTTAGCTGTCTCCCCCACTTGGTCAGCAAGTGCCCAAGGTATACCACTTGCTGAACACAGAATTGCAGCTTCGAAGGAGACACCTTGTGTCCCTTGTCAGCCAGGTAATACAAGACTGTCAGTGATGCTTGTTCACATTCTGGTTCACTTCGGGCAGTGATCAATAGATCATCGACGTACTGGAGTAGGGCAGTGTTAGCAGGCATGTGAATACTGTCAAGTTGTCTTTTCAATGCTTGGCTATAGATGCTGGGGCTTTCTGTGAATCCTTGAGGTGCGCGTGCAAATTTGAAGCTACGGCCATTTAAACAGAATCCGAAAAGATATTGGCTTTCCGGATTAATGGGGACACTAAAGAAGGCGTTCTTCAGATCAATTACAGTAAAGAACGTTGCCTCTGAATCAATAGCTGTCAATAATGAGGAGATGTCTGGAACCACAGGGTACTGTGGCACAATACATTTATTCAATTCTCGTAAATCGATCACTAATCGATAAACTGGAGGTGCATTCGGGTCAGTGCGTTTAAGAATCGGAATGATAGGGGAATTACAAACATTGGAGTCGGTTTCTACAACCACTCCCTGTGCAATGAGCTCGTCAATGATTTTCAGTAAGGCCACTACAGCATCTGGAGGTAACTTGTATTGTCGAATGCGTGGTAGTACTACTCCTGGCTTCAGTGTGACACGATATGGAGTGATGTGCATACAACCTACATCAGTGGGGCCTTGTGCCCATAAATGTGCAGGAACATTCTGTAATCTGGAATCCATATCTCTCAACACATAGTGACCCTTAAAGTCACGCAGAAACAATCTTACTCCTTCCGGAGAACAACAAATTACAGCTCCTAGAGCTTTCAGTGTCTTGATACCTAACAAGTTTTCTGGACATGATTTCGTTAGCAACAAATCTGTAGTTCGTGACAACGGACCAACTGCAAGGGGGACTGGTTTCGAAACTTCATTAACAATAGGCTTTCCTGAAAATCCAAGGGAAACATTCTGTGAGCCTGAGAGGGGTGCCCCTGGAACCTCGTCGTGACTGATTGTCGTTCTACTTGCCCCTGTGTCAATCAAAAACTTTCTATCCTTTCCTAATACCTGACTATGTACATAAGGACCCTCTTGATCTACAGGAATCTCAATAAGAGGCAAGCCAACCTCCCTCTCTAGGCTGTTACATGTGTATCGCTGATAATCGGGATAGTCAGTCTGTGCGTATTGGTACATCTGCTGGGTTGCATGTTGTGTTGCGGCAATGGGTTGTGGCTGTGGTACCGCTACGGTCTGTTGTGGAACCTGCATAGGCTGTACATTCTGTGGAACGTTTTGTTGGGCCTGGTCCTGTCTAGGTGGACGTGGTCTCTCTTTAGTTTTACCTGTGGATATATTGTGTTTCAAAACTGCACAATCGTTTACATAGTGACCTGGCTGTTTACAATAGTTGCATATCCCTTTAACAGGAGCTGCTGAATTTGAATTATTTGATTGTGTAGTGCCCCTTTTATGACCGTCTGCTGGAACTGACTGAGCAACGAGCATTTTCATTTTCGTGTCTTTCATACGTCTTTGTTCGTGATCATGTTCTTCCCTAATTCTGTTCTGATGGTATTGTAACATCTGTAACATTTGGGAAGGTGAATTAGCTTGCCATGTGCTCTCGACTTTCAGTACACGGTTCTTAACCTGGGGCAATGAATTCTCGACTAATTTGGATACAAAAAGGTGCGGGTATGACTCGCTACTTGCTTTCAGGCCACTATTAATAATAAAACATTTCTCAAATCGGGAATAAAAATCACTAGTGTCTTCATCGGGTTTCTGTTTGCAGGCTGAGATTGCATCCCAGTCCTCCTTTTTAGTTGCTAACAAACGTGGCAAAACCTGTACTAACAATCCTGGTAATGCTTTAGTTTTATCCCCAAGACCCAAACCTGGGGTACGACCAGTCTCTTCAGTTTCTAATGCAGCCCAATCGATCTTTTGGTCTCCCACCTCCCATTCTTTTTCTTTGAGTTTCTCGTAAATACCGGCAGGTAATAGTACTTTCAATATTTTCATAATGTCGGGATAGGTATAATCACCCATGAGTAACATGTCTTTTATTTCACTGTGAAAACCTGCAGGGTCTTTATCATGACTCGGCACTATTTTCTTCATTTCTAACAATTCCATTTTAGTTATGGGCGTGTATACATACACACGTGTAAGGGTATCATCAGCATTCTTGACTGGATGTACTTCTCGTAAAGGATTCTGTCTGTCTATGTAAAACACTTTCCTTTCTGGGGGTGGAGCTGAAACAAACTGTGGATTCAGGAAAGCATTATATTTATGTCGATGTTCTAAAATTACTTTAATTAAATCGGTACCTAGGCCTCTCCATTTATTCATTAATAATTCTACTAGTACATCAGGTAGGGGACCTGGATCAGAGTGTTGGCTCTTATACAACGTAAGGAGGTGTTGTATCATGTACATACCAGCTAGTCGCTGTTCGTCTGGGGAAAGATTCAAAAAGGTTTGCGCTACTGAGTCATCATTATATCTATCGAAATTGTCAGCCCATTGTACTGCTGACCTGGCTAATTCTTGTTCATCCATGGAATTGAGTACATGGTACCCCATTCGTTCTTGAAGTACTTTATCGGTAGCCTGGAATAGATGTTCAGGAGTCTTCGGGTTTGACATAGCAGAATGAAAAAGTCTCTTGCTTTCTGGGTGTAACGTTTTATTAAAGGATCTACCCTTTCCTACATATGCTACCGTACCTATGTCTTCTTCTAGTTCATCCTCCTCTGAGGATTTATTCTTGTCATTATCTGCTTCACTTTCAGCTTTCTCTCTTTCATGAAATACTGTTATTTCTTTACGGATTTTTCTGTACATAGCCTCTATACATTTCTGTCTATCATGTTTTCCGTCTGCAATATTCTGACCCCATGTAGTTAGTACCTCCATCTCCTCTTTATTTACACCAGGCCGGTCTCGTTCTCTTATGAAACAGTTTATGAGGAATCTTAAAATCATACTTTGAATGTCTACTTTCTGATGTGTCATGGCCTCGCGAATACATTCCTGACCCTCCCCAGTCTGAACAAAACGATATATCCTGTCTAGATAATTTTGCATTCCTGGAAATAGAACTAAAAAGTTTGCAGCCCGTCTTATACGTATTGAGGCTAATATCATGCAACCGTCTTTGCCTGGTACTGGATCATATCTACAGTCTGTAAGATACTCTTTAAGCTTTTCAATTGTGACTGCTTTCGGAGTACGTTGCATGGCTAGTTCTCTAATAGTTAATCACTGTACTGGTGGCGGGGTACGGTAACCTCCTGATGCACCTCCAGAGGCGGAGGCTTGAGCATCACCTGTCTGTAGTGTCAGTGCTTGCTGTAACTGGGTTGGAACCTGGACCGTGCCAGACCCAAAAGGATTAAGCGGATTAATAGGGGGTGCATGAAGTGGTGCAGGAGGGGTCTGCTGTTGCGGACCTGGGGGCCGGTGATCAGCGGGTGGTACAGGTGCAGGTGGGACATTGGTATATTCGGGAGCTACATCGTCTAAATAGGAAGAAAGGAAAATCTCTGCTGCGGTTTTGTGACGTAATTTAGTCGGAACCAATGGAGGGGGCAGATTTTTCAGTGTTTCCGGGGTCGCCTTGGGCAGGCCCTCGGCCAGGACGGGATACAATCCTGTCATAATAGCATTACTCCGTCTATCGTGTTGTTCCATTCTAACACGTTCTCCTTCTTCTAGTAGTTCTTTTTCTTTGGCTTTTTCAGAATCCTCTCTACTTTTCTCTGCTTTTCTGAGTGCTTTCTCGGTTCGCCTATGTGATTCTTTACGCCATAGTTCAATGGCATCTTTCTGTGACTGTCTGGCTTTCTTTTTCCACAACGCTTCCTCTACTCTCATGATGCACTCGGCATCCCATGTCCCTGTAGCGGGCCATCTCTGATTCTCAGCTAAGTCTTTAGCGTAATCCACCCACAAGTCGAGATATAATACGGCATCTAAGCCGTGCTTGTGGTACATAAAATATCCGGGAGTGTCCCTGGGTGGGATGGGAACAGCTTCCTCTAGTATTCCTTTCCTAGTTCCTATCTGACGTAGCTTAGAAAACAGTGGCATTCTGAACCTTGATACTTGATACTTGATACTTACTCGGACTTGGACACAACTAATACAATAAACACAGTAATGAAGATCAAACAATCACTCATACCACGACATTAAAACACATTGAAACATTTCGGAACGGACAATAACTTGATAGCTGGATACTTGATATACTGCTAAACAGTACAGATACACTGCTAAAACAGTGCAGACCGGGTCTGTGTACCCAAACCCGTCTTGACCGGACACAAATTAATGCACCCGTCTAGATGCGTCCCCAGCAACGGTACTCACCGGGAAGCACAGAACAGAAGGCCTCGGAAACTCGACTGGACTAGACCGGACTGGACTCGACTCGATACGTGACGCAGATACTTCGGAACTGGTGGGCCTCTAGACACCTCGGACCTTGCTCTCTCGGCTGGGCTCTGGTCGGGATCCTCCGCACTCCTCACCGCCTCGTCTGGATGTCGATCGCAGTCTCCGTCACCTCCGTAGGCCTGAGGGAGATACAGGAAATCCTGCGGGTACGCGTAGTTGTCCGTCACGGCTGTGGCAGGCGGCAAGGCCTGCGACGCATCTCCGGCGTGCAAGGTGGGGGAGGGGTCCCTGTTCGGGCGCCAAATTATGTGGTAAATAAAGTTTACCTATGCGGAATTTCTATGCGGTAAAGTTCAATAAAAATAGCTCAATCAAAAATGAGAGGCAGAGTCCGTGGCATCTGAGTTTATAAGGGTTTTATTCCATAAAATGGAATGGTTTGAACCATGGTATCATGTTCCATCACCACGAGGGTTCAGGAAGGGATAGACAATACTTTATTAACAGTGCACAATATATATAGTAAATGCATACAATGGTGATGGATACAGAAGGCGTAACAGCTGAGAGAAAAGAGATAAGAATACATGTACGTAACAGAAGGCGTGCACGAGGGCGTACACGGAGGTGTGTGCTAGAAACTTCACATAGGATTGTCACAGGTGGGTGGATCCATAGAGGAATGCTGCAGTGTCAGCAGAAATATGTGGCTGGATGCGCGCGCAGGCAACATGACGTGTGATTGACGTGGAACTGGAGGGTGAAGGGGACTTGACATTTAGCACTAGAAGGGGAGACAGAAGTCTGGCGTGTCAGAACAACCTAAACCCAAATCATATCTGATATCTTGTGTTGTAGAACTGTTTTATCTAGAAGGATAGGTCTTTCGGGCAGAGGCTATTCTATACTGACGGCTAGTGCGTGCATATGTGTCTACGTGTAATGCGAGGGGCCATGGGCCTACCATGGTAACGGGAGCAATGAATTACTTGCACGGAGACAGGAAAGCCGGGCCCTTTGCTCTCCAGCTGGGGAGATGTTTACCTATATCACTAGACAGGAATGTATTTTCGAGGAGCGGAACAGATAACTTGAAGGCTGAATTGTCTTGGCAGGCAAGCAGGCCGAGCCGGGCACCGCTCGCCGCGCAGGGAGTAGGGTAAGGGTCATGGATGCAGATCCAGGCTGCAGTTTTCAGAGGCAGAAGGAAGAAAGGGCTCAATGGCAGAAATCAGGGCCTAGCTCGCCAGAGCCAGGAAAACGCGAAAGTGCACCATGTAAAGACGGTGGCACGGCATACTTAGGAACGGAATTATCGACCCATTCAGGGTGGATCTGAAAGAGGACATGTTACCGTTGGACGCAAATGTATTTGCGTCTTCATAGCGGGTTGTGGAGGGAACATACATGTACTTGAAGCACGTACATGGAGCCGTTGGGGTCTACGTTAGGGGACACAATTGACCATAAAAATTCATATTACCTCACACACCTCGGCTCTTCTGAATTCGCTTCACTGGCTGCCGGTACATAAACGCATTCATTTCAAGACTCTTATCGCGGCCTTTAAAGTTCTGCACAGCACCGGGGCTGTCTACTTAAGGAGAACAGTGCGGTTCTATTTTCCTTCGAGATCTTTATGATCCGCCTCTCACGTGCTGGCCATTGTCCTGCAACCAAACGAGCGCGCATTGGAGGACGCTAATACAGATTGCTGGCTCCTCAACTATGGAACAAACTGCCCCTTTCCCTCGGGAAACTAGATAACTTACTTTCCTTTTGGAAGGGGCTTAAGACCTGGCTGTTTGGACAGTAGTTCGTCTTTGTTTCCCTTAGCCATGCCTCCACAGATCTGTATAGCGCCAGGACACTCTGTCCGAGTAGCCGAGTGCTCTACAAGACTCCCTTTAACATAACATAACATAACATAACATAACATAACATAACATAACATAACATAACATAACATAACATAACATACCATAACATAACATGCTTGAGCACTTATATTTCACTCTTGTACCTCAAACATGGTTCATCTAATGCTGACACTTTCTTCATAGAATTTCCCTTTGCCACTTTTGATACTTAGTTTAGAAGAGGTAAGTTCCCTAAGGGAACCTGCTTGGTTGGTATTTTGCCTTCTGTATGGATCCTGTTTTCCATATTTTTCCTAATTACATACCAATTCAGATTGCATGATCATTTAAATATGAATGCTCCTACTATATTTGTATTCAAATGTTGCTGCTTGATTTAACCTTTAACCTGAATTTAATTTGTTAATAAAAACCTTACGGTTTAACGCCATCCTCTTTGTCATTCTTCTGGAACCACATCAATTTCACTGTACTTGGAATGTCTTGCTGATGCTAGCACCTTTCTTACACTTGAAGTCAAAATCCAAAGGTTCATATGACCAGTAGGGATTATTTTTGATGATTTTACCAGATGGAGATTCAAGAAAGTCCTCTCCATCAACTGCAAGTAACAAAAGGATCTCTGCAACAAAAGCAGTAACCCACTGAGCTATCCACCCAAAATACAGTTCTGTAATCTGTGTGGTACACGTTCCTTGCAGCAGGCATATTAACCCTCCACACTACTTCATGATCAGCTAAAACTGTCACTAAACAAAACTCCGATCTATCTCACACAGGGACAATAATCACTAGAGTTATCATGACATTTTTATTGTTACCAGAACACTGCTGGGCACACAAGGAACTTTGCAGCAGGAGCGTTCAAACCAATAAGTTATTTTTTTTAACGTATTTTTCATTCAGTAATCACACAGTATACAATAAAAGGGAACACACAATACAGTGGTCCACCAAATGAGCCTGAAGGCCCACTACATCGGGCAGCTCTGGAGAAAATCCAAACCAAATGTGTCAGAGTAAAGCATTCAAATTCCTGTTATGGTGAGAGTATATGTTGCCAGAGGAAAGTAAAAGCCAATTAATGCATTAACCAAGGAAAACTCAAACAGTAAAACAACAACAGTAGTGGCAGACGCTAACCAACAAAATGAATAGAATTTATAAAGTGCACAAAGGCCCTTGGGCATCTAGGTGCTGGCAATTGGTGTTTAGGGACCAGTGCATTCTCCTTCTACCCAGGACCTTTTTCTGTGAGGAGTGGCAGGGGCAGTGAATCATGGAGATCTGAGTGGTTGAGTTGCCCTTCTTGTAAGGGAGAGGGGCAGGGGAGGGGGAAAGTAGACAGCCCAAGGATATCCAGAACCCAACCCTACAAGAACTGCCTTGCCTCATCTCGCACGCAGAAGAGGCAGTAGTTGTAAATATATAGACACTTCCATTTATCTGCCTGCCAATGGTCATTTCCATGCATACACACACTTGCTCCCTCACACAACCAACCACACACACACACACACGTCCAACAGATGTCCAGGGAGCCTTTCTGTGTGGTCTCCTTGGACAGCTGAGCCGGTGAGTACCCCAAGGGTGTAGCCTGCTGTGACTCCTCGGCCATCAGACCTTCTAGCATGTTACCCCTATAGTTCTAGGTCCCCTCTGCATTATCAACGGTGCGGACAGACCTTAGCTATTGCTCTTACGCCCCCCATAAGTTATTTCTAAACAAAGCACCTTCCCCCAAACACTGTGCTCAGTGCTAGGTGTGGCTGCACTGGTCGCACCGCCCTAAAGCTTACCTTGCTCACTCATACATTTTTTTAAAACTCTTTTTATTATTGACATGAGGAAATAGCAATAAGCAATAAACAGTTACATGGCATCAATATATCCAAAAATTAATGCAATTGTTTTTTTTAAAAAAAAGGAAAGAGGAGCCATTTAACATGAAAGAAGGAAAAAAAGGTAAATCTTTTCATAAATGTTCCCCAGATTTTTTCCAGTTTACATAGTGATCGAATCCCCCTCATTTTAGCGAGTGCAAGTTCCACATCATATGTTTCTTTAACCAAGCCCCACAACTCCAGAGCCACCGGTGGGCTCCGCGAGATCCAGACCCGGGCTATAGTTAGTCTAGCACAAGCCAATAGAATAGTAATTAGATCTTTCTGCCTAGAGTCCCTATTCTGTCCACCCACCAACACATCCAGTACTGTAAATGATATAGGTCTATCATGTTTCCGAGACAAAATTTGAACGAACCTGCTTAGTGCCGGACATTGAAAAAACATATGTTGCAGATCAGCTGCAAATAAATCACACTTTGGGCATCTAGTCCGATCACTAGTAGAGGTATTTAATGACCATTTCGCTATCCTTTCAGGAGTATAATATAATGAACAAATAGTTCTATACTGCTGTAATCTCAAATTAGAGGAATGTACTGATTTACAAATTTCACTAAGTACGGACGAGATAGTATTAGCAGTGATATTGGTCCCCATTCTTTGACTCCATTGCACAGCTAGTCTCTCACAATCATCTTCCTTATAAGAATTAAGGCTGGGGGGAGGAGAAAGATGGCCGACTGAAGCCATCACGGAGCACAGCAGAGTGGTGATCTCTCCCGCACACATGGCAGAAAGTTAAAGTATAGCGCTTTTCTTCCCCCTCTAAAAATCCCTTTGGATACTGGAGTGGCCGTGGATTCCAGGGAAGATGACAAGCGGGGCTGATGAACGAGAGCTGAGGTTAAGCAACGAGAAGTGAGTCTTGGCCCGGGTGTATACGAGTGAGAAGGCGGATGGGGCGTCCCTGCGGGGGCTCAGATTAGGTGGTTGTTGCAGACCGTGCGGCTGCCTCTGCTGAGATGGCGCCACCCAAGAACCCACTGAGATCCACCCGTACCGACAGGAACACTGCTGCTGGAGAAACAGGCAACGCTGGTGGCGAGATGACGGCGAGGGAGAAAACAGGTCAGACCGTCAGTAAACCAATAATTTGAATGCCACACTTTGTAAAAGCAGCCAAGTTTCTTGGTAATAATTTGGAGAAGGAGAAGGAGACTACTTGCAACAAAGTGACTGTGGTTCCGCTAGTAGTAACTTCACCTTGCAACATAGTTTCTAGAAATAATGAGACTCTCAGTGCTCCCAGTGATAATGTGGTCTCGGATGCAGATGCAGAAAGGGCGGTTGAGATTTTGGATGCGGACATAAGGGTAATGAATGTCAATGAACTATTGGGGCCTGCTAGCTTCACGTTGCCGGCGCCAGATGTAGCTGGAGTATCGGACAAAGAGCCGGCTAGTCTCTCTGGCTCTTCTGGTATGGTTGATGAACCGAACTGCGTGGGTCTGCCGGATACGTCGGAAGCATAGGATCCTGGGACATATTCTACCGGTTGTATGTCAGTACAACGCATGCTTTTACCCCGCATGCCATTACAACGCGGGGATTACAACGCAAGTCGTTACAACGACTTGCGTTGGGGAGCACTGGATAGTGGAATAGTTTAATTTTCTATTCCAACTCCAGTCCCTGTGGATAGTAGGGAAGGTGTTGGATAGAAAATTAAACTATTCCCTATCCAACAGCACCCTCCAGCGAATGTCGTTGTAACGACTTTCGTTGTAATCCCCGCGTTGTAATGGTAGTGCGGAGTAATAGTTGCGTCGTAAAGGATGTTCCCCATTCTACTAATATCTGTGCTGATGCGGTGGCAGAATTGGGGGCAAAGGTGTGTGCAGCCATAGACAGCATGGCCGATGATACAGTTTTATGCGAGGATTCGGGCTCTAATGAAGAGTTTGAGGAGCTAGCGGAGACCGCAACTAGAACCCCTCTGGATACAGGCAAAGGAATTGGGGGCAAGAAAGGAAGGGGGAAGTTTAAAAATAAAATTAAAAAAGCGCCTGGTAAACAAACTACTTTCAGGTACCAGCCCCACAGAGGGAAATCTTATGAAGGCCCATCCGTCAGCTCCATCGGCGTTCAATAGCTCCAAGTTGGACTCCCCAGACCAAGCTACACTTTATCATCTGCCTCCAGCTCGGTTCATATCACAGAAGGCTTCAATCTGAATCAGCCGGCTATTCAGTTAAGAGATGGGGCTAGGGCCAGTCAGGAAGAAGCGCCATCGTCACTTGGTCTGATATTACAGATGCTCAATGAACAAAGACATGAAGCACAACATCACTATCTACAGGTGCGAGAAGATAATGGTAGAATGCAACGCTCTCTGCATGGATGGCAGGCAAACTAGGGGGGTTGACTCAGGAGATTTCAGAGCTGCAACAAAGGGTTGTGGGTAGTGAAGAACTGTCCGCTCGTACAGAGGATCTTGCAAATAAGCATGAGGCTCAGATTATAAGTTTGCAGGCCAAGGTGGAAGATTTGGAAAATCGGCAGCGGCGACAAAACCTCCAACGTTTTGGAATCCCGGAAGGGGCTGAAAGGGCAGATCCAAGGGCTTACATAGTCTAACTATTCCAAAAAGCATTCCCCGATCTCTCCGACTGGGACTGGGAATCACAACTGCAAAGGGTCCATAGACTACCGTTAGTGCAGTGGAATAAGGGAGGTCAATATCCTTGGCCTTTTTTTATTCACCTGGGAAATTACTTGCTGAGACAGGCGGTGTCATTGAAGGCTCGCCCTAACACTCCAGTTTCAATAGAATCTGTCACTTTTTTTGTCAGGTCAGATTTAAGTAAAATCACAATGGAAAAACGCTGGAAACTGGGACAGTATATAGACCCAATTAAAGCTCTTGGCGGACAAGCTTTCCTGCAAGAACCAGCGCGGCTAAAAGTACTCAAGAGTGGCCATACATATTTTTTTACGGATGAAAAGGAAGCCGAAAAGACACTGGCCAAGTGGCAAGGAGAAGCTACAGAGAAGTAGCAGAATAAATGGCCCTCATTAATATTTATGGACAATGGTTAAATAGTATAGAATTGTTGAGTGGTTCTTAGGGGAGCTGAGTGAAATATAGTGTCTTCTTTAGTGTGCTTTATTTTGGTCTTCCCTTTTTTTTCTGTTTTTCCTTCTTCTTTGGGCTTTACTCTCTTCCTCCTGAGTATGATTAGTGTATGCTAAGTCTGTATGTAGCGCTAGCTAGTAAGTAAAAGTATTGGGATAGTGTGGGGGTTGATCACCCCGGCTGTGACTCTATATGGCTGCCTAGACCAAAGGCAGCTGTGTAAACAGAGGAATCCTCCTCTATGTAAAAGGTGGTATAGGGTGGGAAGGGGTGGGGGATGTGGATGGGGTTGGGTGGGCTCACGAGGGGGGGGGGGGGATCTAGTAAAAATAACATGAGGGAAATTTGCATCAAGAATATTAATTGCAAGGTTATTTTTTCAATGAATTAGGGAGAAGGAAAAAAGAAATTACTAGATTGGGATGAGATGAATGAGATGTTTAGCCTGGAATGTGGTAGGACTGAATAGTAGAAATAAACGGAGGCTGGTCTTTGAAGAATTAAGGATGTATAATCCACATTTAGCCTTACATTTGGAAACGAACATTTCTTATAAAGACCGGAGTTTACTAAGACAGTTAGGCTATGATTTAGTCATTAGTTCAGAGTTAAATGCCTCAATACGAGGGGTTGCAATTCTGAAACATAAATAATTCAGAGCTGAGATCAGTAAAATAGTCTCAGATAAAAGTGACAGATGGGATATAGCTCAGATAATAGTGGAAGGTAGTAAATATACGTTTTGTGTTTTGTATGGCCCAAACAGCGATGACCCTACTGTTTTTGACAGGGTTAATATGGATCTGCTGGTATGGGAGGGCGAACGGGTGGTAATGGGTGATTTTAATTGTATCATGAACCATGATATTGATACTACTAGATGAGGGGCATTTCAGAGGATGCGTAAAAAACAGGCTGCAATTAGAGTAATAGGACGAATACATGCCACAAAAGATGCTTGGCGGGCTTTATATCCTGATGTGGCTGGCTATACTAACTAATCAGCTGCGCATAAACTCTGCTTACGTATAGACATGGTCTGGGTATCAGATAAGATCTTGGAGACAAGCCATATAGAGATTTGCCCAAGGGTCACTTCTGACCACAATCCTATCCTTCTCTCTTATAAAATTGCAACAGGAAAGCAGAGACCCCTGCTTTTTTCGTTCCCTAGGCACCTATTCTCAAACTCGGGCTTTATAATAAAACTTAAGGCACACTTAAAAGAATTACTGGAAATTAATATTGACTCAGCCCCACATACTGTGGTATGGGATTCTTGTAAGGCTAGCATTAGGGGTTTTACTCAACAATTTGTATTAAGACAGAATCACGAACGTAAGAAGGAGATGGATAAAACTATTGCAAGTATACTTGTAGCAGAAAAATAAATGGCAGAAGCACTTTTACAGGGCTCGACAGAGGTAGAAGAATTGGGGTATATTTTAGTTGATCTTAAATCTGCTTTAAAAAACACACTTAGGCAAAAAAGCCTTACTAAGTTGAATAAATACCATTTATCCCAGTATGAGGGTGGTGAGAAAATAGGAAAAATGTTAGCATATAAAGTGGCAGACGAAAAAGCAAAAACCTTTATTAAGGTTATTAAAGGGCCCAACAATACGATTCATGAAACCCCCCAGCAGATACTCGAACAATTTTCTAACTACTATAGAGAACTCTATACCCCGGAGAACCGGCCAGTGCCTGATGACATCCAAATATATTTGCAAACTAGTTCCTTGAACCATATTGAAGATGAACAATCAGACTTGTTAACTGGCAATATTACATTGGTGGAAATTAAACTGACAGTCTCTGCTTTACCATCGGGCAAAGCATCGGAAGAGGATTCAATTCCTCTGGAGTTATATAAGAAATGAATCGACAAGCTAGCCCCTGGGGGGAGGGGCGGTCTGGGTGGCCCTAGAAACCTGTATCCAATCCACCTATTGTGGTGGCAACGCCGCAGAGGCGTACAGGCGTATTATTGGGCGTCTCAGCTTTTAGTCATTAATGAATGGCGGTATAACCCGCAGAATGACTCGGCCTACGCGGTTCTTCCTGGCGGAATACCCACTGCTGGATCTCTTATGCAGTAACTTGTCCTTGGAGCCTCTTCCCCCGGCCTGCTAGCAGGACCGCCGCAGGGCGTCCCAGCCAGTGGGCCTCGGCAACAGCGTTGTGCGAGCGCCGTATGTTATGCCTAGTTGAGCGGCATAAAGCCAGACTGGTCCGGGTGAACGAGCTTGAGAATGCAGGTGCGGAGGCGCTCAGCCAACACCTTCTCCAGCAGTTTCTGCTCAAAGTTTAATGGTTTTATGAGCCCGGGCCTCAGGAGGGCGACCCGGTTTGAGGAAAACAACAATTTCGGCATGGCGCCAGTCTGGGTGCAAGGTCTCCTGCTCCAGCGCCTGGTGCAACATGCCGAGAAGGTGGGGACCGGCGGTCCCCATATTGGGGAGCAAAAAGTCACTGGGGAACCCGTTGGGGCCCGGTGCACGGCCCGGATGAGTATTGGTGAGGGCCGCCTGCAGCTCCTCCAAAGAGATGGGCTTGTCAAGAGCATCTCGCTGCTCATCAGAGAGGCGCTTCGGACGGATATCTACAAGAAAAGCGTCTATAAGCGATTCAGCGAGTCCCTCCCGATCACTGTATATCGCGGCATAAAAATCGTTAAAGGCCTGCACCACTGCCTCTGGGGAGGCCCACATGTTTCCAGTAGGGGATCTCAATAAAGGGACTTGCCTCGGAGAGGTCCTATATTGACATAGTCTGTGAAGCATTTGACTGAACTTATCGCCCCACTTATATATACTGTACTGAGTTGCCAGCCAAGCTTCCTTGGAATTGTCCGTGAGCATCTGGTGCAACTGCTGTTGGACATGGAGAAGGTTGCGGTGGGCGCCGGCATCGAAGCCCTCCACCACTGAGTCCTGGAGAGCAAGTTGTCTATCTTCTAAGTCTTAAATCTGTGCCAGGCGGCGCCTCTTCTTCCCCGTTAGGATAGCTAATATCAGCCCCACGTATTGTAGGTTTAAAGGCTTCCCACAATATTATCTGGGATTGAGTGGACCCGGCGTTAAAAGCAAAATAATCTACTGTGGCACAATGGAGCATCTCCTGATACCCAGAATCTCTAAGCAACCAAGGAGACATGCACCAGCAATATTAGGGACGACTGGTCTGCAGGCGGAATTTGAGCTGAATAGGTGAGTGATCAGACAAGCCACGTGGAAGGATAGAGGTATGTGTCACCCGAAGTAGGTAACTACATGGGAGAAACATGTAATCTAGGTGTGAGAGGGTGGGGTGTACGAATGATGCGAATGTGAATCCAGCCTCAGAGGGATGAAAGGCCCGCGTGTGTCCGCCCAACCCAAAGGATGCGCCAAGATGTTAAGCTTAGACCTATGAGGGGGGACGGTCAGAGGTCGTGCCCGCCATCTGTCCAAAGGAGCCATGATGGTGTTCCAGTCCCCACCGATGATAGTCAAGCCGTCGGGGAATTACCCCCAGAGTTGCGTCAGTCTGTCAACAAATGTCTGACCTAGAGGGGGTGGGCCATATATGCTCCCAATCGTTATCTGTTCCCTCGCCAAAGGGCCAGAAATGACCGTAAAATGGCCACCCGAGTCGGACTAGTGCTGAGTGATTTGGAATGGAACTCTGCGGTGAATAAGTATGGCTGTACAGCATGCCCCTCTGGAGGAGCCAGAGTGGTATACCGTGGCATAGCCACAGCAGGAAAGACACAGGGCCTTGTTGCCAAGCAAGTGGGTTTCTTGCAGCAGCAAGACATCAGCTGAATAACGCTTTGCTAAGTGCAGTACACCCCCTCGTTTGATCTTATTCAACACGCCCCATACATTCCAGGACACAATATTGAGGTCTCCCAAGGGGGTGCCATTAGCTGTGTGTGTCATGAGCCATAGGTGGGGTAAAGTGCAGATGACCAGGTGGACATGTGGGACATTGTGGTGCTTGCATTATAAAAAATAACCGTGGAACAAACAGCCAATACCCCCCAACCCCTCCCGCCTCCCCCCAAACCCTATACATCCTAAAACACGGAGTACCTGTCGCGGAGGAATCTCGTCCAGGCCCTCAAACGGGAAGGACCCTCTAATGGACCCCCCCCCCTCCCAAAATTACCCATGAAAACTCAAAACAGGAAGGCGTGTTAGGTCCACTCCCTCCAGAGAAAGAGCAAAAGGTCCCTCATTCGTGGTGACAGGATATCCCGGTATGTAGCCGCAGCCAACGGGCATCAGTCAGTTAACATAGGGAAGAGTCAAGACACCGAAGTATGTCTCAGCCTTGGCCTGCCTCAGTCTGCAGTGTCTTTTGTATTCTGGGAGCGCCAGTTGGAGCGAGATCGATGTCTTCGATGAGTGGCATCTCCACCTTGCCGGCCACTCAGATGCGAGCTTTAAGAAGAGTCAGAGTCTAGAGGCTTAAGATGTCGGCGCTCATCCGTCCACGCGAAGACCTCCTCCGGAGTGTCAAAGAAGTATGTTTTGGAATTGTAGAAGACCTTCATGCGGGCAGGGAACATGAGCGCATATGAGAGGTTCAGATCACGCAATCGCCGCTTAGCCGCCACAAAGGACTGGCGCTGCTGCTGGACAATACGGGTGTAGTCCGGGAAGACCATGATGGGATGGGATGGGAACAACCATTTTTTCCTTATGTGTCCTGGCAAAGTGAAGAATGGCATCCCGGTCAGCGTAATTAAGGAGACCAGCAATAACTGGACGTGGACGCTCGCCCGGCGGCGGCTTCTTGGTCAGGGCACGATGGGCTCTCTCAATCATGAAGCAGGAAGAGATGTCATCAGTGGGTAGCAGCGCCTTGAGCCAGTTTGAGAGGAAGCCACCCATTGAGGATCCCTCGCAACCCGCCGGAAAGCCCTCCAGGCGAATGTTGTTGCAGCAGGCCCGACCCTCCGCATCTTAGGCCCTAGCCGCCAGTTCTTTAAATACCATGGCCAGCTTGTCGACTTTCTTCAGGAGGGCGGGAACAGTATCCTCCACCATGGAGACCCTCGTCTCAGCCTCTGTGGTTCGGTCGTCTGCCTTCCGGAGGTCCTGGCAAAGGAACAACACCTTGGACCCACCGCATCGATCTGGGCCTCGAGGGCAGTTCTTACTGAGTGATGGCCTCCAGGAGTGCCGCCGGGTCCGATGAGACGCCCTCCACGGCACCCTTCCTTGCCGGGGCGGTCGTGGTGTATTAGTCGATGGTGGGTTGTTTGGGCGCCGCCGCACCAGGGTTGCCCTTGCCCCTGATGGTGTGTGGGGTCTGCTCCAAATCAGTCCGTGGCACAGCCAGAGGTGGAAATGAATGGGGGGAGCTGTAGGGCACACCGCCTACCATGAGGCGGGGCAGAGCACTCTGTTTATGTCCCCAGCTCAGGCACCCAATCCCAGGCGGCACAGACAGGTATAACCTCCAATACACTGGGCAGTCAGGACAATTGATGCAGTCTCTCCTGGCCACCGCCAGTCCGGGGGAGGAAGTCAGCCGGTGCGAGCCGACACCCGGTCCAAACCCACTCCCGGTTGGTGGTGCCCTCCGTCCTCCCTAGGGGGTCAGGTGCACAGGTCATCAGTAGAAGGGTGCAGTGGGTGCTAGAGGCAAGCCCAATAGATCCCTGCCCCGCTCACCACAATGTAGTAGAGCGCCGGATCCTTCAGGCAGAGAAGCAGTCCAACGGCAAACATGCGGCCCACTGGACCTCTCCAACAAAATCTAGGCCCAGGGTCGGCCCCACCAGACCCGAAGCCTCTCCAGCAGGAGACCCAATGCAGACTCAGCCAGGGGAGGGGGCGCAGCAATGGTAGTGTCCTTCTCGCCGTCTACCGGGCCCCAATCAGCAGCAACGAGGGGTCGCAAGGCCCAGGGTAGGCCTTGCCAGGCCCAAAGCCCCTCCAGCAGGGAACCAAATGCAGGCACAGCCGGGGGAGGGGTGCCGCGATGACGATGCACTCCTCACCGTCTCCTGAGACCGGGTCTCGACCAGCAGCAACGAGGGGCCCAGGATAGGCCTCACCAGGCCCGAAGTCTCTCAAGCAGGGTACTAAATGAAGGCACAGCACGGGGAGGGGCGCCGCAATGGTGGTGCGCTCCTCAACGCCTCCTAGGACCAGGCTCCGATCGGCAAACGCGGCCACTGCAGCTCAGCCGCGCCGCCCGCCAAGATGTAAATGTAAAAATGTAAATTGATACTTGTATAGCGCACTACTCACCCGCAAGGGTCTCAAGGCGCTTGTACGAATACCGCTGTGGAACCCGTCCTGGCTTTTCCCTGTGAGGCATCCACTCCTGGTCACCCCCGGGGTGAAGGCCAGGCATCCTTAGCGTTGTGGGGGCCGTTGTGGAGATTAAGCAAGCTATTGCCCAGAGTTGCAGAGTGAGACTCTATGATTAGAATAGGCACCGAGGCGAGAATTATCAGGTCCGTGGAATTTTTTAATCCAAGACCCGCCGAGGCGGGGAATTGAACCCTGGTCCCGGGCTAGACCTCGGCATCAGGGTCTGCCGCTCTAACCATTGAGCCACACTTCTCCAAGATGATCGTGGTCTCCGCCGGTCCGGTTATTCACAGGCGCCACAGCCGGAATGGGCCCCTCGCCGCCACCAAGGCACCTCAGCACAATCACTGCTTGTCTGTACACAAGTCGCTCACCAAAGATGGGTGTCCGGGACCAGGATTGTAGCGGATGATGTCTCTGGAAGGAGCAAACGCGGAGCTCCACAGCGACGCGTCCACCATGTTCGGCCATTTCTGTGCTTTCTAAGGCCAACAGTATTTCAATACCAAGTACAAACCGCATTGGAAATGGAGGGCAGCCCTTCATACTAGCCTGATTACTGGAAAGTCTCAGGTGACGGTCCTGACAGAAGCATTTGATCTGCGGTGCTTTACCTCATGTCATTAATAAGATGGCTTCTTCAAATCCCATCAAACACACCAAATGAGATGCTTGCAAATAGACTAATCACTAGCATTCACTCCAATCCCACCCTGCACCAAACCTTGTTTACTTGAAAAACTTTGGTACGGGTAGTGTTAAAAAGACATGACACGGAGGGGGCGAGGGCAAGATGGCGACTTGAGTGGTAGCAGAACCTCGAGGCTCCCCGGTCCAGATCCCCTTTCCCAGCCTTACTCACGCTTCTGTCCCCAGCTTGGCGAGTTCCCTGACCGTGAGTGTGCTGGACAAAGGGTGGGCTCAGAGAGGGGCGGTTGAGGAGGGGTGGGTGGGAGGTTGGGCGGGCTGGGTTGGGGGAATTTTGGGGTTGGGGGGGTGGGAACCAGTGAGCCGACAGGGGCGGAGGCCCGCGGGCGAGGTGCAAACCGAATGTGGTGGACGACATTTATACACTTCACTCCCAGACGCCCAGATGGCTGACACCACCTTGAAAATTTAACATTGAATGTGAAGGGTCTCAATAACCCTATCAAACGGCGGGCGGTACTGTCCTACCTCGAGAACTCAGGTGCAGCGCTTTGCTTGCTTCAAGAAACGCACTTACTTCATAAGGATTGGCACAGGATATGGGTCCCGGGTATTTCCCCAACAATATTTCTCCTCCACCCTTGACAAAAAGGCGGGACTCACATTTCTGGTTGCCAGACACTTCCCAGGTCAAGTCATAGACAAAGTGGGAGAGATTAAAGGTAGACTTCTCGCTCATAGCATCACCGTGAGAGGCATGCAGTTGACGGTGGGATCCATATAAGCCCCAAACGACCGAGATAGCAACCAGCGGTCGGCAGTGGTGAAATGGCGGCCGGCTGAGGCAGGAGCGGAAGGCGGGTACTTGGACCCACAGGAACACAAGAGTCAGGGGCGCTCCATTGTGGCTGCCGATCCCCTGCCAAGAAGCGAGGAAGACGCCTGCCCCGTAACCCAGCGAGTGGAGCTGCGAACCCCTGTGCCGTCCGGTGCCAGCCGCGGACCCTCCCGGGGCCGCCACAACAACAGAGGTCCCGGCGCCAGGGCCGGGCGAGTGTAGGTGGGCCAGGCAATTCCGTACCAGCGTTGGACAGCAACAGCCCTGTGGAGCTGGGGTGCCCCGCGGCGGACTCATAGGGGGCAGCTGGCGGCAGGCATTGAGGAGGATCGCACTCAGGGCCCCAGCGACCGCAAAACTTTAGACCGCGGCTTGGCGGCCTACCCACGGACATCGCTTTTGTGGGGATGGGAGCTTGACCTACAGCCCTTTCTCAACTAGAGAAAGTAGACACTCGGCGGAGTAAGGGGGCACCCGTTGCACTGTGGACTGGTAGACCAGGCTGAGCAGGGCGCCCGGCTCAGATCGCAAGAGTGAGGCACTGTGGACGTGTCCCAGTGCGGCTACTGTGCACAACCTACGCCGGGGCTTCCAGGCCTGTGGGATCGGCCCGGCCGCTGCCCTACCTGGATTGGGCAGCTCCTGGCAGTTAATCCGGAGGGGGCGGAGGTTGCTGCACGCCTGCAGCAAACAGACAGGACAGCGCGCAGAGAGAGGGACACCCTGATGAGCCTGACAGTGGTGGGGCACGGCTGAGAGTCAGTCCTCCAGTGTGACATTGTGCCTTGCGCTGGCCCAGCGATGGAGGCGGACCGCCCCAGAACAGAGGAGGTGGGCATCTATTGCCGGTGGTGAGGCGGGCTGGCGAGGGACAGGTTGAGTCTCCCCCCGAGCGATCGAGGGGTGGGCCACTGGGCCCCTCAACGCGAATCCGGCCCATCAAGTGTGCCTTCTAGACCTCGACGCTCCCCTCCTAGGACTGTGATAGTGTGTGGGGGGCAGAGCTGATGTGCTTTCTGGGTGAAGCTGGTGGTTGTCCCCCCGAATTGTGAGGTGACAACGGAGCCCGGAGTTAAGAAGAGGGCCGAGTCTGCATTTGGTGAAGCTCCACCGCGCCGTCCCCTTCGGTGGGATGTTGGTTGCTGGTTGTGGGCCCGTCTCACCCCCATATCCCTGCGCCCCGTGAACGACAGTGCACCTTAGATTTGCACACGGAGGAGCTGCGGGATTGCCACGGATCATGGCCAATGCAGGGACACTTTCAGATATGCTTATCAAAGGCCCACCCAAGGGTGACAAGAACCCACCCTCGCCTTCCTCCAAGCCACCTGCCAATCAGGGAGAAGGGGAGGCCCCAATAACCAAATCATTTCTGGAGACTTTATTTAACTCCCTGCGAGATGGCTTCCAGGCGCTGAAGCAGGACATGGCTGGTTAACACCGGGAACTCCGGCGAGACGTGGATAGTTTGGGCGAACTGGTGGCAGCTATTGAGGAGGTGGAGCAGTCCAGGGGTGAAGAAGTGGAACAGCTTCAACAGGAGATCATTCGTCTCTGCGACCAACTGGTGGACCCACAGGCGCACGCTGAGGACCTTGAAAACAGGTCCAGACGGAATAACATCAGGGTCCGCGGTGTACCACGTAAGGCAGAAGGAGAAAGGAATTCCTGCAAGGCATGTTTCGGGAGATCTTGGAGAGGACCAGGACTTTGCTATCCGCATCGACAGGGCGCACAGAGTCGGCCTGGCGCGACGCACGCCAGCTCCCCCTCCCGACATATTGGCCTTCCTCCCGGACTTCTCCTTGAAAGAGAGAATCCTGCGGGAGGCACGTCACAAGCAACCTCTCAAGTACCAAGGACATTCGGTGATGCTACATCAAGATCTCTCAGCAATCTCTCTACACAAACGGAAAACCTTTAAAGTGGTCACTACCTTCTTGCGAGATGAGGGGGTTCCTTATTCATGGGGTCACCACTTCAAACTGATCTTCAAATGGAATGGGGCCTTGCATCAAATGAGATCTTTACTCGCGGGACAGATCTCCGCCCCTCCACCCTCCTCCCACTCGATTGGATGGATATAAACAGACTACCTTCCCGTCCGCGCAGCGGGCGGGCGCAGCGGGCGCGCCAGCGGCGCGCCGAAGGCGCGCCAAAGGCGGGCCCATCTGCGCCCGTCCGCGCCGGGACCGGGCCCAGGGCCACAACCCCTGCCCCTCTTCTCTCCTATACCCGCAATGCGCTGTTGGAGCTCTGTCCATCTTACGCGCCGCTTTGCACCAAACTCGATCTATCCCTCATGCAGTTGGTATCACACACACAATGCTTACATTGTAACGTTTCCCCTGTGTTTCATAATCCAACTCTGTATGCTAAATCTGTAAGTAATGAGGCCGATACCCATGTCTCCATGGCACTCATTAATGCGCGCTCCCTGAGCAAACATTGCCAGGATATAGCTGACCTTATCAGCAACTTTCATTTAGATGTGCTTTACATAACAGAGACATGGTCTGATGAAGCATCTGCCCCCGATTATGTCATAGCAGTCCCTTCAGGCTACAGTGCATATCGGCAGGACAGGCCCATAGGAAAAGGTGGTGGTATAGCTATTATAGCGAGAGACCAATTTGAAGTCCGTTGCTCGTCGATTCCTACGACCTCATGCGAAGCCATGCACTTCAATATAAAACTGTCCCCTAACTATAACTTTAAGGGTATATTAATTTATAGACCCCCGGGGACAAGATCTGCGTTCCTCACAAATCTTACTAATATGACTGAGTCCATAGCTACAGAAGAATCCACTACGATTATGGGAGATTTTAATTTCCATCTGGAGCTCCTTGGTGACAGGGATACTTCAGCCCTTCTATCAGACCTAGATATAATGGGACTCAGACAATTGGTCTCGACCCCCACCCATCAGGCAGGCCATACGTTGGATGGAATTTTTACAAATGTGGAAGGACTGTGTATCACCTCAGTTCTCCCTATGACCTGGACAGACCATTCAGTCATCTTTAGCAGACTTATAATTAAAGGTTCACAGAGAAAAAAAGTGGTCCCAGCGAAAAAGGGTACGTTTAAAGCTTGGAAGGACATCAACCCCAATGACTTAACGCTGCTTCTTAATTCCACAACCCCAGAACTATCCACTGATCCTAACACCGCTACTAATCAATTTCAAAAGTGGTTGGGTGAAGCCACGACCCAGCTGGCACCCACTAAATCACTTTCTAAGAACAGAAATGCGCCTAAAGCTCAGTGGTATACAACAGAACTAAAAATTCAAAAACAGTTAACCAGGAACAGGGAAAGACACTGGCGAAGAACGTATGACAGTGAAAATAAGGAAAATTATAAAAAAGCCCTTGCCACTTACAAAGCTATGATAATAGCAGCTAAGAAAGACTTTTTCACACGCCAGATAGAAACTGCGAAAAATTCCAGTAAACAGTTATTTGACATTGCTAAAACCCTCGCTGGAGACTTACCGGATCTTAATCCTCTCCCTTCACAAGCTTTATGTGATGCATTATCGGAGTTCTTTTATGCAAAGGTTAATGACATCTACCAAGCCTTCAGCTCAGACCAGACCAGCAGTAATGCCATAACCTCTATTACTATTCCCAAAAATTCCATGACTTGTTTTAGTCCCCTTACCACTGACCAAATTAAGAGTATAGTTAAAACGATCAAAGCTGGCTCTGCTTTGGACCCATGCCCGACTTCTGTGCTCGCTACGGTACCGGACATAGTCATTCCCATCATCACTGCTGTCTGTAATACAGTATTGACATCTGGAATTTACCCTGATCGATTAAAAAACACGTTGATTAAACCCCTGCTCAAAAAACCTGGCTCAGATAAAGGCGAATTAAAAAACTATCGCCCTATAGCAAGCCTCCCTTTCTTAGCTAAGGTTCTAGAAAAGGCTATGAATCAGCAGCTATCATCCTACATAGAAAAACACAATTTACTGGATGATACACAGTTCGGTTTCCGTAAAAACCATGGCACAGAAACCGCTCTTATAAAAGCAGCCGATGACATAAGAGTCATCCGCGATCAAGGAGGAACTGCTTTGTTGGTTCTCTTGGATCTCTCAGCAGCTTTCGACACGGTCGACCACAAGATCTTGGTCGACCGTGTCGAGAGGATGGGCATTCGGCTCACTGCTAGGGACTTACTCGCCTCCTTTCTAGCCAATAGAACCCAGGCGGTTACACTGGGTCCCTTCCAGTCAGCTGAGTTGTCGTTACCGTGTGGGGTTCCCCAAGGCTCATCCCTAAGTCCGACACTATTTAATATATATGTGTCGGACCTTGCTAATGTCATCAAAGCACATGGGATGAGCCTAACCTCATACGCTGACGACACCCAGCTGGTACTGGCAATAAAGGGTGATGGACAGAGGGTTGCAGAGAGATTTAAAACCGGGATGATCACTATCGGTGAGTGGATGGCAAGGAATTGCCTGAAGCTTAATTCCGATAAAACGGAGGTGGTTATCTTTGGCAATCTCTTACCAGCCTGGTCTGCCGATTGGTGGCCATCAGCCTTAGGTACACCTCCCTCCCCTACGGTCAAAGTCAGAAACCTAGGTGTTACTTTTGATGACCAGCTGAACTTCATGGCCCATGCAAATAAGGTGGCAGCCAACGCCCATTTCAAACTTAGAACGGTAAGAAAAATCATACCGTATCTACCGGACTCAGCAGCCAAAACGCTAGTCACCTCTCTAGTTTTGACATCACTAGATTATTGCAACGGTCTGCTGCTCAATGCTCAGAGCAGAGTTATTAAAAAACTACAGACCGTGCAGAATGCGGCCGCTCGCGTACTATCAAAAAGACCCAAATTTGCACCTATCTCAGATACTTTGAAAAATTACCATTGGCTGTCCATTCACAACAGGGTGAAATTCAAAGCTCTATGCACAGTCTACAAGACATTACAGGATCAAGGACCTCGTTTCCTTAAAAATCAATTGATACCCTACAACCCATCGAGAACCCTCCGATCCACCTCACTCAACCAACTAGTGGTGCAACGTAGCCGAACAGTTTCTTGGGGTGATCGCCGCTTTTCAATTGCGGCCCCTAGACTCTGGAACACCCTTCCAATCCACATAAAAACATGCCCTTCGCTCCTTCAGTTTAGAAAAAAACTGAAAACGTGGCTATTTAACCAGTAATTTACATCTCCGCACTTCCTGATCAGGGTGAGACAACACTTGCATTTCTAGCGCCGAGACGCCTACGGGTATTTGCAAGCGCTATATAAATATCATAAATAAATAAATAAATAAATAAATACTAGACACCTGCTCCTTGCTGGGGATCGAACTCTCCGAAGACGCTTCCTCCCAGGACGCTTCCAGGCAACCATCTCCAGAGCGCTACCAGCGCTCATCCGAGAAAGGGTGGCAAAAGGTTCATTGCAAACGCTCGCCTAAAGCGCCAATGAAGCCTGATCCTGTCACCATGGCCCGGGGGCAGGCCTTGACTGACCAAGAGGTGTCCAGAGATACAGGGTCAGCGGACTGACCATGCGGAGTGAGGGGATTGTATCGCACCACAGACATGCAGGTCGGGGAGGGGGATGGGCGGGGGCTGGATGGGTCACCAATGCCACACGTTCCCTCACATAATATCATCACAGGTCAGAACTGTGTGTTAATTTTACCTGGGACAATGATGCAACAATGGGGATTCTATGTTGGGGCTAGGGAGGGGGGAGGTGGGGAAGGGGGAGTTGGGGTTAGGGTGGGGGATGATGGGCAGTTGGTTGGAGGGCGGTGGGCTCGGAGAGGGGCGGTTGAGGAGGGGTGGGTGGGAGGTTGGGCGGGCTGGGTTGGGGGTTGGGGGAGTTTTGGGGTTGGGGGGGTGGGAACCAGTGTGCCGACAGCGGCGGAGGCCCGCGGGCGAGGTGCAAACCGAATGTGGTGGACGACATGCATACACTTCACTCCCAGACGCCCAGATGGCTGACACCACCTTGAAAATGTTAACATTGAATGTGAAGGGTCTCAATAACCCTATCAAACGGCGGGCGGTACTGTCCTACCTCGAGAACTCAGGTGCAGCGCTTTGCTTGCTTCAAGAAACGCACTTACTTCATAAGGATTGGCACAGGATAGGGGCCCCGGGCATTTCCCCAACAATATTTCTCCTCCACCCTTGACAAAAAGGCAGGAGTCGCAATTCTGGTTGCCAGACACTTCCCAGGTCAAGTCAGAGACAAAGTGGGAGAGATTAAAGGTAGACTTCTCGCTCATAGCATCACCGTGGGAGGCATGCAGTTGACGGTGGGATCCATATAAGCCCCAAACGCCGGGCAGGAGGTATTCCTCCCAAATGCCGTGTCGGAGGCCTTGCGCTCCGCCTATCCCTTACTACTCCTGGGGGGGACCTTAACTTAGTGATGGACAAGGGCAGAGCTAGGACAGGCCACCGTTATGGAGGCACAGGCGCTATCTCAGAAGTAGGTAAAGATTGGTTACAGCAACGGGGGTTGGAGGACCTGTGGCGGGCTAAACATCCTGGGTCATCGCATTACACTTTCTACTCACATGTGCACCATACCTATGCCAGGTTAGACCATTTTCTAGGTTCCTCTGAGTTAGCAGCCCGAGTGGGGGATGTGTGTATCACTCAGGCACCCATCTCTGATAATGAAGCTGTGGAGATCACTCTCAGAATCCCTAGAGTCCAGCAACCATCCGGTTGATGGAGGTTGAGAGAACCCCTCTTACAACGCGTAGACATAACCCAGCAGCTAAGCCAACGCATCACAGATTATATTGCGGTCAACGATTGCCCTGATACACCTGTGACGGTAGTATGGGGAGCGCTGAAGGCAGTAGTGCGAGGCGACTTAATTGCCATAGCAGCGGCAGAGGCCAAAGATCGCAAAGATAAACGAGAAACCCTCGCCGCCAAGGTAGTAGAGTGAGTAGAGTAGAGTGAGTACACAGCTGCTCAGGGGCCCCAAGAGTCTGGAAACAACTAAAAGCTGCTGGGGCACAGTTAGCGAGCTTAGATACAGATCGGGCCGAGTATGCGGCCCTTCGCCTGCGCCATACTTATTACATAGGGGGGAACAGGACAGGCCGCCTTTTTGCGAGCGTTCTGAGGGCTAAGGTTCGCCGCTCAAAAATCTTATCCTTACGTGACGACATGGGGAGGAGCTCCATGATGTGGCACAAATTGCAAGGGCGTTTCGCAACTATTACGCGTCCCTTTAAAAGGCGGACCCTGTGCCAGGGGTTGAAGCTGACAGTTACCTGTGGGGCGCGGCTACAACCGCGCTGAACTCGGTGAGCGCTCTCGCTCTAGACGCACCTATTCGAATTGAAGAGGTGGTTAGTGCCATTTCCCGTCTTAAACCCCTAAAGGCGCCGGGCCCTGATGGCTTCTCCGCCGGTTTCTACAAAACGTTTTGTCCGTTGCTTGCCCCGATTCTTACAAAACTTTTAAATGTATTTCAGGGACCTGGCTCGATACCCCCCGACATGCTGGAGGCGGAGGTGATTGTGCTGCCCTAGCCGGGCAAGGACGCCACTCGCTGCTCCACATTCCGACCAATCTTCCTACTTAATCTGGACCTCAAGCTCTTTACTGGCATGCTGGCCTCGAGGCTCGGACCTTGTCTCCCGGGGATTATAGATCCGAACCAATCAGGATTTAATTCCTGGCAGACAATGCAGCGATAACACCAAACGTATCCTCCACCTGATTGACAAAGCTCAATTCCAGCAATCGGACTCGATACTCCTAGCTATTGACACTGAGAAAGCGTTCAATCGCGTTAATTGGGGCTTTTTAGGGAAAGTGTTCATGCACTTCGGAGTAGGTGAGCGCTTCCAATCTTGGGTTGCCAGCTGCTACCATCGCCCGCAAGCAAGAGCCCGCCTTAATGGCTTCTGCTCCAGTCCCTTCGAAATTCAGCATGGAACCAGACAAGGGTGTCCCCTCTCCCCCCTCTTTTTCGCGCTCTACGTCGAGCTTTTGGTGCAGAGAGTGGGGGACCACCCCGACATCCGCGGTATAACTTTTGGGGGTAAACCTCACCCCATCAGCTTGTACGCGGACGACATCCTGGCGGCACTCGACGCACCTGAGCACTCAGTGCCAGCCTTCTTGGAGGAAGAAGAGGCTTTTTGGCAAGGTGTCGGGCCTTAAGATAAATAGGGGGAAATCCCTGATCTTACCATTGGGCGAGAATGCCCACGCCCACAGTGATTCGTCTTTGTACGGAGGGGAACTTTTAACCCAGATGCAACTCCCTTATCTGGGGACCACCCTCACGTCGTCCACAAGCCAGACAGTAGCCCTGAATTATGCCAACCTCATCTCGCAGCTTCAAACAGACCTGGGGCGTTGGACGAAGCAGCCGCTGTCCCTCCTGGGAAGGATCGCAGCTGTGAAAATGTCAGCACTTTCCAAGATATTATATATCTTTCAGACTATTCCCGTGATACCACCGCCCGGGGCTATTAACACCTTGCAAGCTGCGATTCAGCACTTTGTCTGGGGGGGTAAGAGACCGCGCATGAACAAGCAGTTGGCATGTCGGGGATGGATCAGGGGGATTTGGGGGTTCCCAACCTACACCAAGACTTTCAAGCGACACAAATGAGATACATAGTGGAGTGGTTCAGGCCCGAATCGGAGAAGAGATGGCTCTTTCAAGACAGGGCTATGGCCCAAACATCTTTATGGAAAATACCATTCCTTCGCCGCCTCCACAGACGGAGCTATCTCCAGAACTCACCTGTTACGCGCACTGTCCTGAAAGTGTGGGACTCGGTTGCTATCAGACGAGGGCTCACGACCTTCCCTTCGCCGCTCACTCCTTTATTGGACAATCTCGATTTCCCTCCGGGCACTGTTCCTCGGTCGTTCACGCAATGGCGAGCCTCCTGCTGCAGATAAGCGGGTCACCTCTTTGACTTTGGGGGTTTTCTCCCATTCGCCGAGTTGTCTCGCGGGTATATCCCTTCACCACGGCTTTTTCAATATTTTTAGCTCCAACACTGGCTCATGCAACCAGAGATTAGCCCCTTAGTTGGCAGACACATGACTGAGTCCGAGAAATGGCTGATCACGAAAGAGTCGGATCGAGGCCTCATTTTGGACCTCTACAGGATGCTCGCTCCTCCCCCAGAGCCGCACCCCACTGCAGGGCAGAAACGGTGGGAGGAAGAGTTAGGGAGGGCGCTGACACCCCGGGAATGGTGGTCGATCTACTAAAGAGCCACCCACACGGCTCGGAATACAGCGGGCAGAGTGTCGGCTGTGAAGCTGGCAACGTATTGATACCTTACACCCACTCGACTTCACAGGGGCAACCCGACCCAAAGCACGGCCTGTTGGAGGGGATGTGGGGAAACGGGCACCCTGAAGCATCTCCTTTAGGATTGCATAGAAGTTAAGGAGTACTGGACAGCAGTCCTTAATGAAATAGATAGTTCCCTAGAAACTGAAATCCCACGCTTTCCAGCCTTCACCATTTTAGGACTCCCGAATGTACCTACTTTTCCTTTGAAATTCAGCATGGGACGGCAAATGGGTCTTGCGATACAGGCAGCCTCCCAACACATTTTATCCCTTTGGGGAACTAAGACTAGGCCTACTCACACGGGCTGGTTGCACAAATTATGGTTTACACTAGGAATGGAACGAATCCAAGCCACACTCACTCAGACTACATCCACATTCCACAAGGTTTTGCAACCGTTGCTCACACTTCTCTCTCAAGAGTTTAATAAAATTACATGCCCGAGGGACCTCCGTCAACTGCGCCTGACAGACCCAAATGCCACCACAGAATCTGAGAAAGAAACACGGTAAAAGCACCGTCACAGAGATGACTCACATTCACAAGAATCGGCACACTGGTTGGGGAGGGGGGAGTTTTTGGGGGTGGGGGCGTTTGTTTCTATCACGTTTCATACTTTGGCTTCATGGACAATTACTACTAAGTGCCACGACTTATTCAAATATCACACCAAATGAACGCTGTCGGGGCCCCACGACACTAGCGAGACCTATGCTGGGCCATGTGGAGCAATACTTGTGGCAACAACAGCGTATTGTACTATATATGTTTTTCCGTGAAACCAATAAAACAAATGTAAACATAAAAAGACATAACACTGAGTAGAAAAAGGAGTAGAGTTAATTACGTCTTACACCACCAACAAGTTCCAGTCAAGCTGGAGTCAGCTGTAGAACTTTCGTACACCAACAGTAGGAACATTCCAAGAGGGAGGGTACAGAAGGGGCGAACACAGGCAGGGATTAACCAAGTGGATTACAACACTCCTACCTTAGCTGGGAAGCGAGCAATGCAAACAGCAAAATGAGTGAGGGAAGGGTCAGGGATCAAGGGGAGGTAGAAAAAAGATAATTTCTGCAGCTCATAAAGTATTAAAAACATTTTAGTACATGCAAGGCATAGAAACATGAAATAGCTAGGGTGAGATAAGAACCTATACAGCATAGCAACAAGTTACCCAAGTCTATAATCCTTATGCCATGCAGGGCGAACATTATTTCTCAGAGACTTCCTAGGAAGAACGGTAGCCCTTCCCGACTTTATACCCGTGGTACCGGATCCATTTTGAAATAATTGGGGAGTCTTGCATGCTACATCTTTGTCCATCCCCCACGTTTGCCCATTCTCCAATAAGTCAACGTTTCTCCCCACACTTACTATTTTTAAATGTTCAGAGGACAGGGAGTAGTTTTTCCTCCTTGCCTTAGGAAAGTCAATACAGACCCATTCACCTTGTCTGGACAACTGTGTTTTAACACACTTACTGGCACATGCATCAACAATGCCATTTGCGATTCTTTATTAGCGAAAAATAATGATTCGCTAATAAGGAATAGCAAAAGGCTATGCATGTAGAAGTCGCTTAAAAAATAGCGATTTCTAAACATTCCTTAATTGCGAGTCGCAATTAGGGAATACCTCCCCATTCATTCCTATGGGCCTGGAGGCCTAGAGGCCCATAGGAATGAATGGGAAGAAATTCTCAATTTGTGATTCTCAATTAATGAATCGCAGATTGAGGATGCAATTTCAAGGGTGCCAGGGTGTCAAAAGGACACCCTGTGCACCGCTGAAATCTGCATATGAGTACATTTTGCACACAACAATGCCCAAAGGGCATGTGTGTGTGTAAAATGGAACTTTAAAAAATGCACTTTAGAGCATTTTTCAAAGTTTTTGCAAATTACCATGAAGTTCAACTCCATGGTAATTTGCTCCCCCTATTAGCCAAATCGCTTTTTTTTAAAAACTTTAATGCATTGCATTTAAGGAATCTCAATTTACGATTCCTTAAATGCAAAGGCAATTTAAGTAATCGCAATTTAGAGATAAATTGTGATGTAAGTAATGATGATGCATCCCAAATGCAAAAATACCGGTCGTTTGCGACCGGTTTTTTCTTTGATGCGTGTGGGCCTTAGTGTTGTCATATCTAATCTTGTATTTGTCCTGAGCAGATCAATTCTTTTAGCGATTTCAGGTCTGTCTACAGAATATGTACTGTCTTTGTGCGACCACCCATGGTGAGGTTAATCTCTAACTTCCTGCCTATTAAAGTAAATAAAGGGTGACTAAATATAGAAAACGTAAAATGTAATGATTGAAATGTACACTGAAATATATGTCACGACGCAGAGATGTACTGTACGAATATCTACAACATATACAGAGACCTAACTTGCAAATAAAGAAATTTTCACCCAAAAAAATAAATAAATAAAGGGTGACACCCCCGTGACAGTATTAGGTGCGGTGCAGTAGGCCCATAACATCTGTTGCAAGGCAACCTTGGCAGGTACATTCGTCACCTCTGTCCTTTGCAAAAACTCTTTGATGACCCGGTTCATACGTTCCACCAACTTATTCGCCCTGGGGCAATACAAAGCAGTATTTTGGTGACAAATCTGAAGATTAGTAAGGAAGTCCCTCATAAGGTCAGAGGTTAATTGTACCCCTTTGTCTGTCACCAGGGTGTCAGGTATACCTTCCTCATAGAAAGTGTCTTTTATAAATTGAATGAGAGAGTTAGGGGTCCATTAGGATGTCGGGCGGTGGCACCACAGCGGTGGCGGTGGTGTGGAAAAATGCATTTTTCCGCCCCCGAGCAGCGGTACTCACATCCGCCATATTAGTATGGCCAAACATAGACCATTTCCAGTGCAACTCGTACCGCCATCAAAGTGCGCCTGCCGCCACGGCGGTGTGAGCCAATGGAGACTCACCGCAGTGTGGATTGACGTCCGCCATGCTATACAAATTAGGATGCACCAAACAAGTAGAAGCACCGCAGCGGAGACACCGCACAATCAGAGATGGCGGAAGCTCGACAGCGGAGCGCAAAACTAGAGTCCCGAACCACACCACCAGGTCACGACCGCCATGGAACCAGCTCTACACGTTTTTCCGGTGCTGTACCTGCTACATCACCAGCAACTCATGGACTGCTGTGGACGCCACAGCAGGTACACAATTACACAAACACAACAAACAACACATGGGCTGACACAGGATCCAAATCCACATCAGACACCCTGGTGGGGACAGGAACACATCCACAAGGGCACCCTCACATGACCCACCTGCCACCAAGTTACCCCTCAGCGTCCTGGACACACATCTTCCGCGACCATGCAACAATGTCCCGGTCACGTCACCGCAGCGGTGAACACAAGGGAATACATGCACACAATGCAGAAGGCAGGGCCAGTGCCAGGCATGGGCAGGGCACAAACATCACAGGGCCACACCTCCTCCACCACACATTAGCACACCCGATGAAGGCACATGCCATATGCCCCTCCTGTGACCCCCATGCACAACAACAAGCCAGGTCAAACCACACCCTGCACCACACAACAAACAACCAGGGAGACAGCCACAGCAGGAGTGGCTGCACAGGAACACACAACACATAGCATAGTAGCAGAGGGCCAGGGAACCACACGCACCACAACAAGACCACACTCAGGGAAACAAAAATGAGTACAAGCACCAAATGAACACATGCAAGGAGCAAACATACAAATGGACACACAGCCTGCATAGTCACACATACATACCACAGACTGAGACGCAGACACATACACATCCCAAATGCCAACAGCCATGGAGCACAACAAATAGGAAAGGCGAAGTGGGATGCACAAAAATGGAAGGCCATGGAGACACATAACAAGCATGTGTACATCACAGGCAAGACAAGGAACACAGAACACCCCCCTCAGACCATCAAATCACACATGGCTGGCACAGTCAGTGAAGTCAAACCACAGACATCACAGTGCAACAACACAGAGAGACAGCAAGGCAAACCATGTATAGTCACAAGGATGAAAGGAAGGCCCTGAAGTCAAACTGTAAACAGTCATACGTGCCTACAACTACTTCACAGGAGTACACCAGCAGCACAACACAAAGGGCCCATTGACACACCCCATGACTGCCAAACACCAGGAGGAATGTACACACATACCTCCCTCACACCAGCAGCACACAACACCAGTGCCAAACACACTGAAGGCTGGCAATGCTTCCCAGTTGATACACACACAAACAAACACACACCCTGGGTGTAGCCACAAACATCACATACACACACACACAGGGATGCCAGAACAAATGTCTGCATAAAACCAACAGACAAACACATAACCCAACAGAAACACACACAGAACCACAACAAAACAGACATGCCCTGTGCAGCCAAACTGTGGAAAGGCAATGGGAGCACAGACACAACAGGAGTGCACAACCTCATCACTCAGGAACAATGCAGGGACAACATACCACAACACACACAAAAAGTGCACTATCACAGAACAACACAGCCACAGCAAACAAACAACAGATGCACAGGCAACAAAATCCCAGAGCGAACACAGCAGAACATCAGGTGATGCACACCAGGCAATGACAAGGCAACATACACAGACAGCACTGCAAGCACAACAAGCAGTGTGTGCACACCAAGCATACCAGTCACACACTGACATGAGTGACACAACATCAACCCACACAACACAAATCAGCACAGCACAAAGACAACAGCACACCCAGGAAGTGAAGCAATACCACAGCCCACACACACATGTCCAACACAACAACAACAGATGCACAAGTCAGGGAGACAGAGGTGGAATCAACTTGATCAGAAGACTGGGCAGCACACACAGTTGAACAGCAGATGAGCAACCATGACTGACAAACTGCAAAAGAAATCACAAATTAACAATTGGGGAAATATCCTGAGTGGCACATTGCTCCTGGCTAAAGAACTGCATCACAAAGCACAGTGCCACAAATTAAGGATAAAGAATAGAAGAAAACCCTCAGCCCCCTGGTTTAGTGAGGAGCTGAAACTGTTGCGAAATGCCTGCCGGCAGGCAGGGGGAAAGTGGCGAAGATCCTACCTAGAACCTGATAGGAAATTGCTGAAAGTAGTGCAGGCTCAATATAAGGGGACTATTGCCAAATCGACAGCTCTTTTCTAAGCCAGCTCTATTCTACAAGCACCTAACAGTACAAAAGTTTTTTTCAATATCATAAGAGACCTTTCCAGCCCGCTTGTGCTAGCAATAGGGTGGTTGCGTCACAAAAACTATGTGACGAAATCAACACCTTTTTTGATGAAAAGATTGCCAAAATTGTTGATGGTCTTGATCTGGCTAATGCTAGCAGCCAGGATGCATTATCCCAGATAGTAGAGGAGGAATTGCGGGTAGAAACATCAATTGAGTGTGTTCAACCTCTCACTGAAGAGCTTTTTATTAGCATCGCTCTAAGTGTATCCTCTGGGTCCCTCCTAGACCCCCTTCCTCATAGGATTTGGAAGGAGTATGGACCAGAAGTATTCCCATGGATGCGACTGATTTGCTGCCAATCCTTGGAGGAAGGAGTGGTCCCAAAGGTCTGGAAGCAGGCAGTGGTAACTCCCCTGCTTAAGAAACCCTCCTTGGACCCTACAAACCCAGCTAATTTTAGGCCTATATCTCTCCTGCCCTATCCTATAAAAATCTTGGAAAAGGCTGTCAGCAAGACTTTGTCGAGTTATCTTGAAGATAACCATCTATTGAACAGGGATCAGTTTGGTTTCCGCCCAGGTCACGGGACGGAAACTGCTCTGGCAACCGTGTTAGACAATCTGCAAATGCGAGCCGACAATGGTAACTCATCGGTGTTAGTGTTAGTGGATATGTCAGCCGCATTTGACACGGTAAGCCATGCAGTGCTGATAGGAAGGTTGGAGAGACTGGGCGTGAAAGGTCGTGCCCTGAAATGGCTGCAATCGTACTTGTCAGAAAGACAACAGGTTGTAACCATGACACCGTTTGCCTCTCCTAAGTCTTCGGTTCGTCATGGAGTGCCACAGGGTTCGGCAATAAGCCCCATCCTCTTCAATATGTATCTACGCCCCTTGATTCCCATTATAAAATCATATGGGATTGATTTGGTCAACTATGCCGACGGCACTCAACTGGTGTTTTCCATGGAAGGGAAGCATGCGGTGTCTATGGACACCTTCCAGGAATGCATGCGTCGGGTCTCTGGCTGGCTTAAAGTAAACTCTTTGAAGTTTAATGGGGGGAAAACGGAGGTGGTATATTGTTCTGCTGCTAAAATGACACAGCTGCTACCGTGGAAGTTTAGACATTCCCCGGGGGATGATCCCCTGGTCCCCGTCAGTACAGTACGTAACCTGGGTGTCTTGGTTGATGATAATCTCCAAATGATGTCACAGGCCAACAAAACGATCAGTGTATGCTTTGCCCTGCTAAAAGCACTTCGGCAGATTCTTCCTCTTCTACCCAGTGAGGCTAGACCCTTGGTGACGAGGAGCATAATCCTGTGCAGACTGCACTATTGTAACTCCTTGTATCTGGGCGCTCCACAATACATCTTGCAGGGGTTGCAAAGAGTACAGTCTTTAGCAGCAAAGCTGCCACACAACAGGCAGCATAGCTCCTCTACCACAATGGCCCTGAGAGATCTTCACTGGCTGCTGATTAGGGACAGAGTTAGCTTTAAATCTCTATGCATTGTATATAGAGCGTTGCACAGTACGGGCCCTATATCAATGCAAGAAAGATTTACCTGGTACAAGCCTACCAGGCACCTTCGCTCGTCCAGCGTAAATCTGGTAACAACTACCAGATTCAAGAAATCCAGGATGGGAGGCAGGGCCTTCGGCACAGTAGCATCACGCCTTTGGAATGAGCTACCCCAGAAAGAGTTTCAGAAAGAGTTTGAAGACCTGGCTATTTCCCAAGAACTGAGAACAATGCTCCCCACCCATAATCAGTCCCCCTTTCTTCTGATTCCACCTGTCTAGGTTTAAGCGCCAGGATACCCGTAGGGTGACAGTTTGCGCTATATAAGTGTGCGATACAATACAATATGATTAATTGATGAGGAGGCACACACACATGTAAACCAAGGGGACAGCTGACATCTAAGTGAAGTGTACTGCACGTCAGTAGTGGACATGTCAGGAGTGCACCATACACAAAAAGAGGGAGTGCAGACCCACAATGGGTAGGCATCCGAAGCACAGGTAGGGGATGGCATGACACCACACACAACATGCCATAATAGAGGCAAAAAGGCACCATGTGACAGCAATGCACGAGAAAACACAACCTCAATGGCAGTGTGGAGCAGCAGGTCTGCACAGTCTACACAAACACTATCAAGACACATGGATGATCCACAAAACACAACACTGACGTGCCAGTCACACACTCTGCATACTCACAAGTGACAAAAACAACAAGTAGGAGTCAGACAGAACTGCATGGACACACCAACACACAGCACAGTGCACAACATACAAATCAAACATGTGCTTACAACCACATCCACAGGGCTGAACAATCCAAAAAACAGGCACCCACCTCCTGGGTGACACATGTGTGTAGTTGACAATGTAGGGGCACACACACATCAACACTCCCTACAAAGTTACCCCCTTCACAAGGCACACTTCATGACCACATAAGATCACACATCTAAAGTAAGCCATGGGACTAGGATGACAGGCCATCACAAGATGACCACACACATACACTGCTGGGCACACATAAAGGAATAACACACATACATGATGACACTGGCCAGCCTGCCTGCAAACCCATGGACAGAATCACACTCTGGCTGACATTTGAAGAATATAGCTAGCATTAATAAATCATGAAAGTGAAAATTGCATTACAGGTAAAATTGACATCATAGACACCACAAGTATCAGTGTCAGGAAGAACTGAAGCCCCTGTCCCCCCTGTAAAAAAAGAGTGGGCGAGCAAAGACATGGGCAATGTTGAAGTGGCACACAAAGCATGGGGCACAGTTAACCATATACACACACCAAATTAACTTTATTCAGTAAGGACACTGACAAAACAAACAACGGGAGTAACTGTCTTGATTCTCATATTGCACAGATAGGCACCAAGCGTAGAGAAGAGCAAGGCACAAAATGCAGAGTATGTCCATGAGAATCTGCACAGGCAAGGGCAAAATAGCAAGGCCAGTGGCCAGTTCAAGGTTCAGAGTATGTACATGAGAATCTGCACAGGCAAGGGTAAAACAGCAAGGCCAGTGGCTAGTTGAAGGTGCAGAGTATGTCCAAGAGAAGCTGCACAGACAAGGGGCACACAGCAGTGAATGACAAGGCCAGTGGGCAGGACAAAGTGCAGAGTGAGTACATGAGAAGCTGCACAGGGAATAGTTGAACACAGCAAAGAGCAACACGGCCAGTGGCCAAAACGAAGTGCAGAGTATGTACATGAGAATCTGCACAGGCAAGGGGAAAACAGCAAGGCCAGTGGCCAGTTCAAGGTGCAGAGTATGTCCATGAGAAGCTGAACAGGCAAGAGGCACACAGCAGTGAATGACAAGGCCAGTGGGCAGGACAAAGTCCAGAGTGAGTACATGAGAAGCTGCACCGGGAATAGTTGAACACAGCAAAGAGCAACAAGGCCAGTGGCAAAAAAGAAGTGCAGAGTATGTCCATGAGAATCTGCACAGTAAAGGGCAAAACAGGAAGGACAGTGTCCAGGGCAAAGTGCAGAACATGTCCATGAGAATATGCACAGGCAAGGGCAAAACAGCAAAGCCAGTGGCAAGTACAGGGTGCAGAGTGAGTACATGAGAATCTGCACAGGCAAGGGCAAAACAGCAAGGCCAGTGGCCAGGGCAAAGTGGAGAGTGAGTACATGAGAAGCTGCACAGGCAAGGGCAAAACAGGAAGGCCAGTGTCCAGGGCAAAGTGCCGAGCGAGTACATGAGAGGCTGCACAGGCAAGGGCAATACAGGAAGGCCAGTGTCCAGGGCAAAGTGCAGAGCATGTCCATGAGAATCTGCACAGTTAAGGACATAACAGCAAGGCCAGTGGTCAGGGCAAAGTGCAGACAGTACATGAGAGGCTGCACAGGGAATAGTCCAACATAGCAAAGAGCAAAAAGGCCAGTGTCCAGGGCAAAGTGCAGAGCATGTCCATGAGATCCTGCACAGGCAAGGGAAAAACAGCAATGCCAGTGGCCAGGGCAAAGTGCAGAGTGAGTACATGAGAGGATGCACAGAGAATAGTCCAACACAGCAAAAAGCAACAAGGCCAGTGCCGAGACCAAAGTGCAGAGCATGTCCATGAGAATCTGCATGGGCAAGGACAAAACAGGAAGGCCAGTGGCCATGGTGAAGGGCAGAGCGAGTACATGAGAGGCTGCACAGGCAAGGGCAAAACAGGTAGGCCAGTGTCCAGGGCAAAGTACAGAGCATGTCCATGAGAATTTGCACAGGCAAGGGCAAAACAGGAAGGCACAGCGAGTACATGAGAGGCTGCACAGGGAATATGTGCGACTGTACCTTTACATGATCAGTAACACAGTCAGGGGGTAACACTGGGCAGTACAGGCTCACCTGTGTGAGAGGCAGGTGTGTGAAGGGGAACTACCACTCAGACTTGACTTTCAGGCGGACTGGGAGCTGGCTGTGTGTCAGGGACAGTAGGAGCACTTGTCCGGGGAGAGAGCGGCCCAGCTGAGGTATAGCTATCAGTGGCTTGGCAAGCCGGAGGGCTGCCTGGACCACGTGGTGCAGTGGCACGTTGAGGTGGAGTCATGCTGACGTGAGACACAGTGTGGCTGGGAGATTGTGGAGGGGTGCCTTTCCACTTCTTGGGGATTCTAAATGGCTTCCCGGACACAACAGGCACACTCACCAACAAAGTTGCATCAGGTGCAGACACAGGCACTCCCTCTGGGGATGTGATGGATCCAGCGGAACGCTTCGTCTGGCTTCACCTTTGACTCTCCATATCTGTTTGTCAGGTGTAACCCCTACAGTGCCCTCCTTCCCCTGCTTTACTGGGCTTGGAATGGGAGTCGAGGAGGTAGGTGAATCTGCCTTGGAGCCCTTCTTAGGTGTACCCTTGCCATGCACCACCTCCTCAGTGGGCACAGAAACTGCATGCCCTTCTTTATGAGATGCTTTAGGGACAGGAGAGTCCTTAGCTGGGGATGCCTCTGAGGCATGTGAGCCTGAGGTCTGCTTCTTTGCCGTTTGGGCTTTTGTGTTGCCTAACGGGCTTTTGTCTTTGCACTCTGGGGTGGCTTTGATCTTCTGTGGGGATGGTGTCTGCGGTCGTGAACCCTTGCGTAATTGCTGCTGTGTGCTGTATCGTGACTTTGAGGTCTGTGGACCGTAGTCACTATCGTCAGAAGTGGCCACAACCTGGGGGGTGGACAAAGGCCCCGGAGCTGGACTGGGAGTATGTGCCTGTTGAAGGGCAGACATCACTGTAAAGGACAAAGCCTGGACAGTACGGTGCAGCCCACCCACGTCTGAATGTATGCTCTCCATGAAAGCAACCACCTGGCCCTATTTTTTGTCATGGTCAATGAAGGCATTGAGGAGAGCTGTCTGGCATACACACAGCTGGTGCAAAAGCTCCACAGACTCAGCACTGATGGCAGCAGGGGGGACAGGGGCAGGGGCAGCAGTGCCAGGTGTGAAGGAAACTCGTCCCCTCTTCTTGAGCCGGACACGGGCAGCACCAGAAGAAGTGGCTTGCAGGGTGGGCAATGGCCGCTGTGTGGTTGAAGATGATGCAGAGACCCATTTCCTGTGCCCGCCAACATGGATGCATACCCGCTGGCTTCAGATGATGTGGTACTTTGCGTCTCAGGCTGGGATTCCTCCTGCAGACTCCGGTCCCCCTCTGAGGCGCTGGTAACATCTGTGCCACTGGGCTCCTGTGCAGTGTTGTGCTAGTTTCACCCACACTGGTGTCCGGCTCCTGTCCCTCCGTGACCACAGGATATTCTGCATGAGAGAGAGAGGCAGGGTCAGGTCAGTGGCAGCAACAGAACAAACCTATGCAAGCAATACATTACAAAAGATGCCCAAATCTTCATGTTGCACACCACCCTCTGCAATCACATCGCGGCAACTCACTACATAGTCCCAAACAGTGCGTGAACCCTGATTTTCAGTCATTATTGAGCCATGTGATGGCCACACAGCACAACACCCTGCTTGTGGCTTTATTCAACCAGACACACAACTAGCTCTGCGCACATCTAGGGACATGAGGGGGGCACACCACTTGTTGCCACTGACAGATCTGGATGAAACAGGAGGGACAACACAGACACAGACTACAACATGACAGTCCACAATGGTGAAGAGCTCATGCCAACCATACCTGTCAGCGAGTGAAATGAAGAGGTAGTCACCACTGCTCTGACCAGCCTTTGTTAATGCCACCTGCGGCAAAACCCTTGCAACTGACGAGCGTGCTGTGCCCGTCAGCAAAAGTGGGTAGAGAAGAAGGAAAGTCCGTCTCCCAGAATGCCTCCCAGCTTCTGAATCAAGTGTTGACAGGCTTGCTGTGCCTGACAGCATGAAGGAGAGGTGGGGAGAGGGAGAGGGCTGGTCCGTGCTACCACAAAGCCCCGTCTATTCTGATGCATTGAAGACTCATTGACTATTCAAGAGCAATGTAACAGGCTGGCTGTGCCTGTCAGCGTGAGGCAAAATAGGGGAGATGGCTGTTCCGAGCTCCCAGACCTTCCCAGAAGACACCGGACAGTAGGAGAACTTCCCAGGCAAATGTGCTTGTCCAGTTGGAGGCGTTCTAGTGTGGATCTGGCAGCCGCTGAAAGAGCTGCGGTAAAATCCACCGTACCCAGCGAGGAACTCCAACTGTGAAGGACGGACGCACTCCCCGCCTCACAGAGGAGTAGTCAGAAACACAGGAAATTCACTGTAAAGATCACCCGGCCAAATGAGAATCGCTGAAGAGGAGGTAGACCTATGCCACGCACAGATGAGGCTTTCTGAGGATCACACAGTGAGTAGAAATAGTGCATAAATGTTTAACCAGCAAGGCAAGTACCCCTCCAGTTGGTCAAATGCTCACATGGAAACAGTACCTTAGGAAATCCTCTAAGCGATGGAAATCATTGCGCAGAATAAGGCAGGAACTTCTCACAAAAATCTGTAAGAATTCCCTGCCCTGGAGTACAGCTGTATACAGTAGATAGAATACAGTTGGGGATGGTGGCGTGGCTGCCCCTACGCAGGTGGTCCTTGCCAGTGTTAAAAAGACATAACACTGAGTAGAAAAAGGAGTAGAGTTTATTACGTCTTACACCATCAAAAAGTTCCAGTCAGGTGCAGTCAACTGTAGAACCTTTGTACACAAACAATAGGAACGTTCCAAGAGGGAAGAGAAAGGAGGGGGAACACAGGCCGGGATGAACCAAGTGGATTACATTAGGTAGGTTATGCTTTCCTCTCTTTATAACACTTAAATGTAAATCCTCAGTAATTCACATAAAGGACCACAGTTAAAGTGAAGTCATAGCTGTGAAATAAAACTGAAAACCCCGGAAATTGGTAAGGTACGGTTAGCTAGCATAATTTGTGTCTCAACCATGACATTTATGACTACCTCCCAAATGGCCTAATCATGGCCTCAGAATATTTATACCAATAACAGGACATAAAAACGTAATGTCATTAAATAACAGTACATATCTAAAAAAATTATACCGTAACCGTAGTGATGACATAAACAATATTATTGGCAATAAGATATGTAATGCCATCATTAATATGAGCAATATAATTTGTGATGGCATCTTTTACATCAAGTGTGAAGTCATGACTAGTCCATTTGAAGGGTGAGCTAATGTTCTAATGCTGGAGACGCAAGTTGTGGTTTGTGTAGATAGCCATAATTGGGCAAATTTAGGGGCTCTCATGAAAATAACTTCACATTTACAATGTCTTTTTAATCATATTTCTCTCAAATGTTAATGTGTTATTAACAGAAAAAACAATAACTTATCCTTAATAAAGTTTTTTCAATTATTTTTTTATATTTTCTACAGTGTACTGTAAGAAATTGGATTATTGTTGGGGATACGTGAGATCCCACCTCAAGGAATAATCGCAACCCTTGTCGGGGAGAACTCTCAAAATCACTAAATCAACCGGAGCTCAGCCCCCTGGTGGCTATTGCATAGAGCAGGCAGTCTTAACCTAGGACAAAATGCGCAGCATTTATGCTGTACTGTTGGAAAATGCAATTTCTGCAGGGCCACCCCAAACCTTTTCCCTTCCTCCTCCCCTTTTTGCTGAATTCGTTTTGTTGGCTTTAGGACTCTGGGCACTTTACCACTACTTACAAGTGCTAACGTTCATGTGCTCTCTGCTTTAAATGAATGAATGAATGAATGAATGAATGAATGAATGAATGAATGAATGAGATCATTTATAAAGCGCTTAGCTTCTTAAACAGAGTGTCCCGGCGCTCATGGTCCCCTGCATAACGCCCCAAGATGCAGAAAAAACCAGGTTTAAGCAGTATCATAAAATGCGGTCAGTTGCAGAATAACCAGGTTTTAAACAGCATCTTGAAAACGGTGAGGTCCATCACAGTTCTGAGGGATAGCGGAAGAACATTCCAGATTTGGGCTCCCAGAAACCTAAAAGAACTACCTCCAGGCCTAGCTTGGTGTATTCTAGGAACGGAGGCACAGCCCGTTGAGGTTGACCTCAAGGTTCTCGATGGCGCGCATTTGTAAACTCTACTTCTGAGATATCCCGCGCCACTCCTCTGCAGGGCCTTGAAGAATAACACCAGCGACTTAAACTTGATCCTCTTTTTTACTGCTAGCCAGTGTAGCGCCTTGAAATGTGAGGATATATGAGCCTTGGGCTTAAGCATAAGTACCCTTCTAGCAGCTACATTTTGGGCCATCTACAAGCGATTGAGAAGGCAATCAGGGAGGCCCAGGTATAGGACATTAGCATAATTAATTCTAGAAGTGACTAGCGCCTGGACCACAGTTTTCCTGTAGTCCACTGGTAGAAGGGGAAGAAATTTCCCCTGCATGTGCAGGAGGCCGAAGCAGGTGCCTACAACGGACTCGCGAGAGTGCCATCCAGCATAATACCCAGATTGTTTACAGTATTTTACGCAGAAAGGGGTGGTGATATATCCACCGGCCACCAGCGTCTCCACTCTTCAGAGGGTGGGAATCCCAAAAAAATGATTTCAGATTTCTCTAGATAACATTTCAGTTTATTCCTCCTTAGCCACGTAAACACTTTGGTGAGGCATGTTCTAATCTTCTCACCCTCAAAGTCCGCTGTGTATCGTCAGCATATGAAATTGTTTTTGCCCCATGCCCTTCCACCAGAGGGGCCAAAGGGCACATATACAAGTTGAAAAGAGTAAGGCTCAATACAGAGCCCTGAGGAAACCCTACTTTCAGGCTACGGATGGGGGCCTCAAAGGGAGGAGTCCAAACTTCCTGGCTTCTGTTGTAAAGGAAGGAGGTAAGCCATTCTAACACAGAGCCGCCTGGCCTATTCCAAGTTGTTGTACCCTCTCCAGGAGCCTGTCATGCTGGATAGTATCAAAGGCCACCAATAGATCTAATAGAATTTGAACAGCTTTGCCCCCCCTGATCGAGCTTCTTCTTGACATGTTCCGAGACCTCCAGCAGAGGGGTTTCAGTACTATAGTTCGCTCTGAAGCCAGACTGACTGATGTGAAGAAGGTTATTTTTTTCAGCATAGTCTGTAATAACTGAATTCACAACTTTCTCCAGAACCTTAGAGAGAGAAGGCAGAAGCAATATGGGCCTGTAGTTTGCTAGTACTTTAGGATCAGAGGAGGGTTTCTTGAGTAGCAGCAACTATTTGGCATGTTTCCAAATGGAAGGCATATGGCCAGCAGCTAGGGAGGAATTGAGTACATTATTGACCAGAGGATTTAAGACTGTGGCCACCGAAACCAGCAATTTAGCTCGACAAGGGTCGGCAGGGGAACCTGACTTTAGACCTTTCATGATAGCAAGCGATATTTTCGGCAGCAGCTGAGGGAACTGAAGGAGAACAGGAATATCTCTTGATTAAACATAACAACACTTGCTTATCCACAATTGGCATATTTAATTTACGTATAAGTCCCTAGTAATGTGCACTACATGTGCCCAGGGCCTGGAAATTAAATGCTGCTAGTGGGTCTGCAGCACTGATTGTGCCACCCACTTGAGTAGCCCTTTGCAGACCGTTTGTGTGCAGTTTTAAACTGCCATGTCGACCTGGCAGATTAACCTTCTTGCCAGGCCCAAACCTTCCTTTTTTTTCTTTTAAGTTAAAAAAAAGGTTTTATTGCAAAGAAAAGGGTGTCAATAAACAATATAAACAATTAATCACAAGTCATTACATTACAAATATACTCCAAGAGAAATACAAAAATTGGATTATTGATAGGAGCAGCTAAAAACAAAGTGATGAAGAGAAAATATAACTAATATTGAAATATAAAACTAAGGAACATTTGGGGAACTCATGGGGGTTTAAGTACTTCTTGATGAGAGGGCTACAACGAGAAAGATGTTTTAGCACTTGTGTCAATGTACAATGTAACAAACGATGGCGTATCAAGAGAGAGAGAGAGGATTAGAAAGCTAGTCCGTATCCCCTGGGGTTTATATGTTTATCAACAAGGACTAGTTTAGGTGTGACCATATTCTAGGACTCTGAACTGTATTGTCAGCAGGCACCTATTAGGTTTTATATGAAGCCCTCACCCACCAACCTAGTTGTTGGCATGCTTCATCATCGGGCCCACCTAGTGACACCTAATGGATCCCGGGTGTGCTACGACGCCTGATTACAGCGGAGCAGGTATTTTTCTGAGAGTGCATTGTGGTGAACTGTGCAGTGAAGGTAAAACGGCTAAACGGTGGTCCCAGTACCCGAGGGTGAATTACATTTTAATAGCCTGGGCCTCCGTCAGCGGTTAAAAACAAGGCAAGTGGATGTTGTGGTGGCAAGATTAAGACCTCCTAAATCCAGTTTGGGTCGACATGTGTCAGCCAGTGCCTTTGATTATGCTGGCTTTCCTCAGGACCATAAATAGTGCAAATGTGGGTTAAAAACAATAAAGAGAGTGTTTTAGGACTATGTGTCACACTCACTAAGGTGCTATACGTGTAAGAGGGGGATTCCCTCCTGAAGCATACCTGTGGATATAACATGTAGGACAAAACAAGGACATACAGTAGAGGAGTCATTTAATCATATAGTTTCAGGTCACACAGATCATGAAATCGCAGGTTTTTAAGTGCTAAAAACGGCGTAGGTGTAACAGTACTGGTGGTACTGCTAGTGTAAGTTATCTCGAAATATCGTAGGCGTGGTGAGGCTAGAGAGCGAGCATCGCACACAATGTGGCAGGGAGCACAAGGAATGTAATCTCACGCTAACGATTTGTTGCGAGTGCTCCCTGGAGTGATTCGGCAAGGGAAATGACCATAGAAAGAAATTGGGGGACCACTGAGAGTTAGGCAACCTGTAAGGAGAGAAGTGCTTACCCTGAAGATGAGTTGGTTGGTCATCATACTCACGGGATTCTTGGTCAAGACCTGCGGTGTACCTGTTGTGCTGTCATCAACCTCCGGAACCTGAGTGAGGGATGCAGCGTTGTTTTTATGCTGTTTCGTAATTGCCGGCACCTGGGTGTGGAAGCAATGGTGGACAGACTACCAGCGCCTCATTGTGCGCATGTGCGTGTCGAAGACACGCGTTCGTTAGTGAGAGCATGCTCAGGAATGAGCGATTTCAGCGCATGCGCTGAGAGAACCTTGTGCATGTGTGCGGTCAGGTTGTTCACACGCTTCTGATGGTGCACATGCTAAGTGGCGCGGCACATGCACAGAGTGTGATCTGTCAGTATGACCTCAATGTGTTACCGCTTGGATGAGGAGAAGAGGGGGCAATGTGCAGCGCACGAGGGGTGTCTTGTACACGTAGTGTGGGCAGTTATACCAAAAGACCATGTGGGGACTGGAGGATGTGCCCAGCGCTTGTAATGTGTTGGAAGGACATGTACAGAGTGCTGCCAATGGGAACTTAGAAGGGACTACATCAAAAGGGTTTATAGACTGATAGAGTTCCATGGTACGGAATCATTGAGACCATCTATTTGGAGGGAAAGGCGGGAAATCTATTGTTGTTCTTTACTGAGCAGAAATTTCTCATTGTTATGCTCTGTGGTGCTGAACTGTTCGATCACAGTCCAAGTTAGATCATTGGGAGTGTGGTTATGGCGTAGGAAGTGGTCAGCCAGTTTACTGATATTTTTCTTGCACCTGATGGTACTTCTATTTTCCACCACTCTCGTGCGCACTTTTCGAGTAGTCATGCCGATGTATCGTAAGCCACATGGGAATGTCAGGAGGTAGACTACATTACTGGAGTTGCAGTTAGTGTGGTGATGTTGGATCCAGGTCTTGCCTGGTTCCAAATCCAAGGTTTTGGTGTGTCTGGTTAGGTGGCACACACTGCAGTTATTGCAGGGGTAGTGGCTTGTGATTTTAGGTAGTATCCAGGGATTAAGGATGGTGTTAGATTCAGTTCTAGTCTGGGGTTTCGGGCGTGTGAACACCAGCTGGTCCTTAATTTTGGTGTACCTCTTGTAAGCAAAGCGTGGTGTGTCCCATTCCCTGGGTCCAGAGTTGACGATCTTCCAATGTTTGCGGATGTTTTTTGCAACTTGATTGGAGGCCGTGTTGTAGGTGGTCACACAGGTCATGGACTGTTCTTTGGGCTCCTTGATGATGGTTTCTAGTAGTGATGGAGCAAGAATTCGCACAGTTCGCGACTTGCTTGTATTCATGAACCTCAAATAACGTTAACGTCATAACCAACACGTTTTGTCTTATTAATATTCCACTTTTACACTACACAGGGGTGTCCCAGTGACGCTTGCCTATGTGTATACTAATCCTAACTACGCTTGCATATTAAAAGGTCGCTGCTTTGAGGGATTCTAGTCTGCGCATGCGTCGGTCATACCCATGTGATATGACGCACTCGCAGTTCTGGAGGGAACTTGTCGCTCATGCGAAGTACAGCTAAAATGCCGCTTTGTTTCTCACATGCTCTTCGCTTGCACTGCTGCTTTAGCCCAGCTGTTCGTTCTGCTTAACTCCTAATGCTATAGTTCTTATAAAGTAAGGGGTGTAGTATAACCAATCATGGTATACAGTGTATTCATTTTTTCAGTGTTTCTAAATTGTTTTCGCTTACTTTTCATGTAACATTCTTCGGGGGCCTGGGAGAGAGATGCTACTCCATCCTGGAAGCCCGTGCGGTACCAATCACGTGATGGGGGAAAAGAGAGTCATACAGCAGTAGAACCCAGCCAGCTGGCAGTCAAAGCAAAGATGCTCCTGGGAAACTGACCTGCGCCCCAGCGCGAAGAAGCAAACTTGTACCTGCATTCATTACATTGTAATGTTGTACTGTGTTTTCTTAAACTCACATGCCATGGCAACTGGAATGTAAGGGGTGGGTTCAAATATTTAATATTAATCCTGAGAAAGTCTTAAATTTAGGAGGTACAATGACCTAACCACCTCCTGTGTCCAATCAGAATTGTTGTTCGTACCCTTTGGTGAGCCCAGTCCTGATCCAATTCTGGGGTTATCCTGTCCTGACTGTCCATGAGCTGTACCTGCTCGCCTACTGGCATCCTAAGTCCTTGAGGGTCCTTTCCCGCCTTTCCCAACTGACCCGTGGCCAGGGTTAGTCTCCATCCTGTTGTAGGTAAATATATTCCGTGTGGGTGTTTGTCTATCTAAATCTTTTCTCTCTCCCGCCTTAAATAAAGCAAACTTGCCTATGTCAATTTCCCTGTCTTTATATACATTTTGACTTTCATGTAAAGTATTTACTAGCATGTTCCATATTTTCTCCCCACCTTTAGTCAAACACTGAACTGTTTACATATATAGTATGTTCCATTCTTACCCTCCCTATAGAAAATAAGCACTTGTTGATATAGAACTTTCATAAGTTTCGGTTTTCTTCTTAACTATTAGAATATCTTGGAAGCTTACTTTAATCAGTATGTTCCCTTTCTCTACCCGCCTTTAGTAACGTTGTGGAAGTCTGATAGACTAAAAATAGCGTGTTCCTTATTTTTCCCCTCCCTTTATTCTTCGATTTATAGATGATTCTCACTTTGATTCATAGCTACACTATATTTCTAATCTTAGTTATTGATAGTCTGATCTGTGTAAATTTCAATCTCATGGCTTATGATGAGGAAAATTAATTAGATAAAGGTGTTGAAAACTTCTTGCGTTTGTGGTTATTACAAAAGTATAAACATTTTCAAATGTACAAAGTATCAATTTTATGTTGTTTGCCTATCCACTGATAGCTCCTGATCCATTGTGATCTTAGGTACCTGTTCAGAGGTTTGGTAAGTCAGGTACACGGAAATAAATAGAAAGGAACAAGGATTACTGATAAGAGTGTGTAGGTTACCTGATTTATGAAATATAGTGATAAATACATTATGGGCCCAAGTGTGCATATTGGATAAATAGGAGTCGGGTGACCTGTGCGCTCTATCAGTAATTTTCCGGTAGCAGAGCTATGGTTAGGACTAATTAAGATAGGTAGATAAGTTACTTGCTGAAAACTGTAAAATATAATTGCTGCTAATATTTTTTCCCTAAAACTGATCGGATGTATAAATATTGCTTTGAAATGTTATAAAATTGTTTTGAAATTATATTTTATGAAATGCTGCTATATTAAGTGTTTATTAACAAATTGTTAGTGATTGTTATACGCTGTCTGGAAATTACCAGGGGATAGAATAGCGGGTGGTGAGTAGGATCCACTCCGCGGAGAGGTCACTTACTGTGAGGAAAATTAGTGCATGGTTAGGTAAAACTGGAAGCGCTAATTAGGGCTTTTTCTGAATAAGTAGTTGAATAAATGATAGCAACGAGTTCGCTAATGAAACTTCAGTTGTGATATAACCTAGTAAGGGTTACACGAGGAAGGAGTAGTAGGTTTATCGGAGCTTGAGTGATAGCAAAGGAGTTCGCTGATGAAACTTTAGGCTTAGTATATATCCCGGAAAGAGTGGATGAGTCAAAGAAGTAACAGGTTCTCTAACGCTTGTGTGAAGGGTAGGCAGAAGGGTCTATCCGTAGTATATGAAAAGTAGACAGAAGAAGGTTTACTTGCAGTGAAACAAAGCGTTCTTTATAGACACTCGAGTACAGTGGTGAATGTTATACGTTGTAAACTAAACTGAGCACTTGCACTTTAAGAAAAATTCAAAGTTTCCGTTACCTTGTGAAGGAGGGAGTCGGTTGCGGAGCTGCGCTGACATCACTCTGTGCCGCGCTGGTATTGGTCGAAACAGCGGGTGTGTAACAAAGCTGGTATTGTAAAGGAGGGGTGAGTGCCGGAGCGTGAGACTGTGTCTCGAGAAAAAGGCCGCGCACCCATTGGTCAAAATTACTTGCAATCACAATGTTGATTGGTTGTTGGAAAGGTTGAAAGACGCGCTAGCATTGGAAAAGGATTGTAAACAAAAATACGTAGTTTCACACGCAAACTAAGTTTACGAAGTATATGTGGTATCCAGAATTTTTACCTGATCCGCAACACTTAGGTTTTGGTAAGGATCAGATGCTAAGAGGCAGACCTTACAATATGTACGGAAGCAAGAGAAAAATGACTTTCGCAGACAAGGTCAAGAATTATTTCACGAAAGATAAACCCATTAAAACTAGAGAAGGTGTAATCATTCCACCACCTAATACTCCTGCATCATTTATGATGTTTGACAAAGGATATCATTCCTGTGTATGGTTGGAAAATTGGGTAAAGTATACCAAGGACGATGGAATCTTAGCATTTCCCCTAGATGGTACCTTTAATAGTAGAATTTTGTTTAATTTGAGGACCCGAATGAATGACTTACACCCCAGACCAAGATTGACGCAATATGAGGCGTTAGAAGAATTGGAGATTGAGGCCTTGGAGCGAGACAGACCCAGAATGGATAAGGGAATAAGTAAATGGTACCCGAAAATGCAGAGAGAGACCAAAGAGAAAAAGATGAAACAATGGAGACAGAATATGATGGTTGAGGGACTATTTCCAGTATTTGGTGTAGACGAACCCGTAGGAGGAAAAAGCACAGAGAAAACCCGACACCAAATTGCTGCGGGTGATTCAGAAGATGAATACCTGGAGGATTTTTTAATGAAAAATCCACCACCATATGATGAGGAGTCTAGGTCCCTGAGTTCGAAAAACCCATTTTTCAGACATCCTAGGGATAGAAGGGCCAGTACCACTGAAGCGACAGGACTAGGTTACAGACCTAGTGGCAATGAGGGATCAAGCATGTCTGATCCAACTATTCCCTGTTATAGACCGATTTGTGGTGAGGGACCAAGTAGGACAGTTCCAACTGCCCCGAGTCTTTACCCTCCTTTAGTTCCACACGTGATACCTGAAACCTCTATGGAAAAGATTTTACAGGAACGAGAAAAGGAAGCCTTAGAGAGACAGAGAATTGAACTCATTCAGAAAATAACCCTGCTAAATACCAGTCCTGAAGCTCTGACCATTCCAGTAACTATTGGCCCAGTTGTTCCCCTCTATGGGGATAGACATGCTAGTCCAAAAACTCCAGTTATTACTCCAGGTGTAGTACAGCCCAGAAAAGAGCCTTTAATAGTTGATGACCAGGCAAGTGAATGCGAGTCTGTAATTTCCCTAATGGATTTGCCCATAAGAGAACCAGAAGGCAGTGCGCAGAGAACCAAGACCCAGACTAGTGCAAGAGAAGTTCTGATGGAAACAGCTTCAGGTACTCAAAGTGCTACGGTAGTGACTCCAGAAGAATTAGATAGATGGACCTGAGAATTAGAAAAGGTAAATCCTCAGCCCAAACCATTAGATATTTACAAATTAAGAATAGAATTAGAAGAACTAATGGCTGGGAACGTGAGACTAGACAGGTTGAACACCCTTAGTGAGGAAGAGATATTGTTCATCTGTAAAAGCATTACCAGAAACACCAGAGTGTTCCATGAGAAATTAATGGACACAGCAGCTAATATGGGAATAGATGTTAGCAGATCCAAAGTATTGCAGAAGCCCTACAGAGCAGAATTTTCTGACAAGGATTTAGAAAACATGAATGTGTCAGGGAAAAAGGTGCAGGTAAGAGAATTGATGAATCTATTACAGAAATGGGGAGATTTAGAAAAATGGAAAGCCAGATGAGCAAAGAAAAAGGAAGGCAGTAAGTCCAGACAAATGACTTCTGAATATGTCCTAAATGAAGTTGACAAGGCAGAGACTTTTATCCTATGAGAGAAGGGCCAGTTGGGAAATTTGTACATGTTCCATGGCCCGACAAGATATTGTGTCATTTACAAATGATTTCCCGAAATTACGAGAAAAGCCTGTAGAGTGGTATAGACAGGTTGAGAGGTTTGTTAAGGTTAAAAAATGTCTTCTGAAGGACCTAGATGGGTTCTTCGACATTGTAGTTCCTGTAGATTTGTGGACAGAATGTAAAATTGCGGTTGATTGGCCCAGTGAGGAGTATGCCAGAGACCCAAGAACAGGAGCCCCCTCAGCGGAGGTGATGAGACAGTATGACAAAGTAATACTGTATTTAAAAGGAAAAGTGCCAGCTAAAGAAACTGATTGGACCCGCATAGATAGAACTATCCAAAATCCTGATGAAACTGTAGATTCATATTATGAACGACTGTTACAAGTGTTCAAAACATACAGTGGAATCGATAACATTGAGATGAAGGATATGACCCATTTTATTTATCGGTTCGTGTTAGGGCTAAGACCTGAGATCTCACAGTGGATTAGAGACAATAAAATCTGTTGGCAAGGAAAACCTATAGATGAGGTCCTGAAATACGCCAAGTATTGTGAAGATGAGATAGAAAATAAACGGAAAGCATTAAAAGAAAAGGTAATGTGGGCCCAAGTAAAATTAGCAGAGCAACAAGTAAAGTAGTTAAGTAAAATAAATAATAATACCCAGAATCAAGGCCCTGGGGTGGAGGGAAACCCCGAGTAAAAATGAGCCGAGAGGAAGCCCGGAAGAAACTTCCCTGTCACTGGTGCGGTCAGATAGGGCACTGGAGAGACGAGTGTCCCATGCTACAGAATGGTAATGTGCCCAATAATGATTTAAATCCACAGGTGCAGAAAGAGGGGCCACGAAAGACACAGCAGCAGGTAAAGCAGACACAGCTGCCTCGCGCACCTAGGCCAAACTATAAGAATAGAGCACAGCAGAATGAGGAATTCTAAGTATGGGAAGGAAGGGGGGATAGAAATGCAGCAACTTCGCAATTCCTGTTGAATGATACATTTCTCTGTGATGAACCTTACTGACGGGGCCTGAGGCGGGAGGACGAGGAGTGCGTGCCTGGCGCCTCCTTGCCGGTAGACCAGACAGGGCCATACATTGAAGGAAAGGTTGAAGGAAATGACATCACCTTTCTGTTGGACACTGGTGCTACCCGTTCTACTGTAAGAACTGAAGGACTGGGTTCTTTAAGACCCAGCGGTGCCAGGGGACAACACCTGAAACCTTCGTGGGTAACCTGCTCCGGCGTACGAATGACAGAGACACGGGACACTTCCTTCGGCGTCAAAGATTCAAGGTTTATTTACTGCAGGGAAACACAGAAGTCACAGGAAGTACAACGAGTGTAGTTCGGGGAGACTGCTTCAAATTGGTTCTGTGGATCGCTCCTTTTATACACGATTCTCCCATAGGTTAACATGGTACACAAAAGTTTACGACTTGGTTCCCACAATTATCCCTGAGAGGGGTCGCTTTGGTCACTTTGATACATTCAAGGTCCGGAATATAAGTGCGGAAACATTTGGCGGTTCCCAATTGTAAAAACCCATCTTCCCACCATTAGTACATTCCAATCAGCAGTAAAACAGATCGAAGAAGGAACAAGAACAGGTGTGGAGGAAGATGGAAACAGTGGGGAGATTGGAAAGGGTGTAAAAGGAGAGGTATCGGGAAACACGAGCTACAGGCATCAAAGGGACGTGCCTAATGAGATGCACGGCTGAGACAATAAACCGGCACGGCGAGATGAGCCTCGAGCGGGCCATCTGCCTTACAGTATCATCCCCCTCGTCATAAAGACACTTTCAAAGGACATGTGTCTTCCGCAGATATCTTGGGAATCCCAGGGTCGCGAAGCGGACAACGTCCGTTCGCTGGCTACTTGAGGGCAAGAAACAAAATGGATGCCGTATCTAAGATGGAACCCGTGGGTACAGATGAAAAACCCACGTAAAAAACGAACGGTTTAAGTTAGCACAGCGAAACTGCGCACACTTACTAAACTCGTCATTTGCGGTTCGTAGAAACCAGACTCGACCATATTCGTGCGAGTCGAAAACACCACTTACAATTGCCACGGAACCTCAGACGCTCCTTTTGCCCTCATGTAGGCAAGCACTAGTCGGAATCATACTCGATATTCATCAGACCATCTAGATGTTGCTGTAACATAGCTCTGTCCAACCGAGTCCCCTTGGTAACAGGTGGCTGTCTTATACACGTTGTAGCACAGAGGCCACATAAGGCAGGACCACACTGCACACAAAGGCAACACGTGAACAGGAACGCCACAACAACTCCGATGATCATCAGAATCTTCCAACCCCAAGTTGACATCAGGCCCCAAAACCACCCAAGTAGCGTCCAATCCCCTACATCCACGTGTATGGATTCAGAGATTTTATGCAACTTTGAGATGGCTTGATAGACAGTCGGAGCGTTATCCGGAATGAAAATACAGCAGCTCGAATGGATCACCTTACATACCCCACCTCGATCTGCTAAGATCACGTCTAAAACCATACGGTTTTGTAACGTCATAAGTCTATCCGCCTGAAGTTCTGTGGTGATATTACCAAGGGCACTGGCAGTAATATTAGCTGTCGATTCTACCACTCGAGTCAACTGTCTCAGGTTCCTACTATTAACCATAGGTCCCCAAAACGGGAGGAAACCCTTGAAAAAGTCTCCTGCCTCTTGACCGGCAGTATCCTCTTCGCTAATTACGCCTCTCACAACTCTTGTCTTGTGATAATCTGCATCTACAGTGAACGTCGGAGGCAACAAATTTGCGATAAAGCATGCGCCCACAAAGTCGGAGGGCAACCATGCATACGCACGATCATGGCAGACAAAGTACGTACCCTTGGCAGCCAGAAACACAGGGGACGAGACATCGGCAGAATGTAATTCTCGGTGCAAGCACTCTCTCCAAGTCGGGCTTTCGATCTTCGGCCACGACCCATTAGACAAAAATTACCAATGTGGGGTACGACCCATATCGGAGGTGAGCTTTTAAGCTGTTTATCACTCGTGAGCGCACTGTACTCGACCTTACTCAAGACCCTATAGGCTTGTACCTCTTCCTCTGGGATGAGCGACGGCTCATAGATATCTCTATCTAAATCTTCTATCGCTATGGACAAAGGCTTATAGTACGAGCCAAGGCCAAGGTAGGGAGAACGTGGCTCTCGACTGGGGTAAGAATCTAGTGCGCTTCGAAACATTGTTTGGAATGCTCGAGCTGAACCCTGGGAACTATACGGTAAGACCAAATATGGAATTCCCTTATCCGTGGTATGTGGCATTAATCCACACACCCAACAATTAGTAGTATTTACCACTAACTGGTGCTGATGAAGGAGCTGAATAAAGGAATTATTGCGGAATTCTGCACGTCTAGCCTGCTCGTGTTCAGGTAAGATATGAAAGGAATGAGGGGATGCAGTGGAGGTAAGTGTAGGGTCAGAGGTAGGAGTAGGTATAGCAGAAGGTAAGAAGTAAGACATTGTGTAATACACCCCACCCGCCAATAGTGCAGAAACAATCAGAAGCAGTACGAATATTTGAAACATAAAACATTTGGTACGAGTAAGTTGTTGTAACTTGAACCTTTGCGCCTGAGCTTCTTCCAAGTCCATCAGCTTCGAAAACGCCATCCCCTATGACCGTCCGCAACGTCTCTTGACGCACTTCGTTCTGTGTAGCAGTAGTCAATCCCTAGGAGTTCCCAGGAACCGACGGTCTTTAACCTAGCGACAAGACCTGCTAACCAGAAGGAAGTACACGCGCGGCCCTACGGCCTTTATTCACAATGTATATGCAAAAAAATGTCTCTCAGCTGTGGAAGCAAAAACACATATGGAACGAAACTCAATATATATACAAAAATAATTACAATGATACGGGTGTTCGGACTGATCGTGGAAAACGGGATAATGCAATTATCAAGGGGCAGAACGGGATTTTTTATTTGTCCTTAGTGCTGGAACGCAAAAAGTATCGAGTTTTCCCAGGACGTGTATGTTCATCAAACAAAGGATCCGATGAGGGAACAGAGTCCTGTTGATCAGCCGAATGTTCTGGTCTCGAGTCTTTTGATGACAAATGTTCAACAGTGTCTTTCTGCTGCACTGAGGATTCTCCGACAGGTTGTGCGTCGCTGAAAGGTACAAACGCCGGCAATCCTTCGGATTCAGATGAAGCAATGCCCCTCCTCACCCACGAGTCTGCCGGCAAAGGAATAGGAACTTTCTTTGTATGGGTGGCATGCACCCAATTTTTCCGGCCCTCTAAACGAACGGCAGTTCTCGTGGCAAGGAGGACCTGGTAGGGTCCAGTAAACCGGGGTTCCAAGTTCTTCTTGCGGGAAAAATTTCTGGTGACCACCCAGTCTCCGGGCTGGAGCTGGTGGCATGGACCCTTCGTCTGCGTCGGCAATGCTTCGTAAACCTGTTGGTGAATTAACCTCAGTTTAGCAGTCAGATCATGAAGATAGTCAATCAACATTGGGTATTCGAGACTGGAGAACACACCCGGTCTAGGGACCCCCCACACATTCGCAGGACGGCCGAACACTATTTCATAGGGGCTAAGCCCTACTCGGGAGTGTACGGTTGCCCTAGTTGATAACAAAGCTAAGGGTAAAGCATCAGGCCACGAAAGACCAGTCGTAGCCTGAATCTTTGCTAGTTTCAATTTAAGGGTGCCATTGTACCCTTCAACCAAACCAGCTGACTGGGGATGATTGGCGCTATGGAATTTTTGATGAATTCCAAGGCCCTTACACACACTCTTCATCACACTCCCCACAAACTCACTTCCGTTATCCGACCATACAATCCGAGGCATTCCATACCGAGGAAAGTATTCCTTCAGTAGGATTTTCGCAGTAGACAAAGCAGTGTTGTCTTTGAGGGGATAGGCTTCAATCCATCGGGAGAACGCGCAAACCACAACTAAAACGTATTTCAGGTTATTGCATCGCTCCATATGGATGAAGTCTAATTGGATCACCTCAAAGGGACATGAAGGGGGAGCAAAACTACCAGGAGGAGTTGGGGTTCCCTTACCAGGATTGTACAACATACATACCATACAATTCTTAACCAATCGTTCAGCACATTTCGTGATACCATCATTCTTCCACACATGGGACAGCAACTTACAAATACCTTTCACGCTAATATGTGCTAACCCATGCGCCATTGTCACAACAGCCAGCACATACGCATCCGGTAACATCCATCTCTTATGTTCCGACAAATCAACCCAACAACCATTCGCATCTAACTTTCCCGTACTTTCTTTCCACTTCGTCTTTTCAGTCTCGGTGGCCTCATTCTGAATTGCTTTCACACTCTCGATAGTGTCCTCACACATACTCGATTCTGTAGGCCACCTAACCGAACTCGTCACATACATTCGAGTGCTAAGATTCTGTGCAGTCTCCTTAGCAATCTCATCCGCAAAGGCATTACCACGACCAACATCATCCGTCACCTTACGATGCGCACTACATTTAACAATCGCTACCTGCCTAGGCAACGTAAGTGCATCCAAAAGATCATTCACAAGCTGTCCATGCTGAATCTTTGTACCATGCGATGTCATAAAACCTCTCTCTCTCCACAACCGTCCAAAGCTATGGGCGACCCCAAAAGCGTATTGGCTGTCGGTAAACACATTCACACGTTTCCCTTTCGCTAACACACACGCTCTAGTTAGAGCGATCAGCTCTGCAGCCTGGGCAGAGTTCTGATTCAATCTCGCAGTTTCAACAACAGTATTCAATGTTACAACAGCATATGCAGTAGTCACATCACCATTCGGCAATTTAAAACATGAACCATCCACATACAACGTTCTGTCTGGATTTTCCAAAGGAGTGTTTTTAAGGTCCACTCGACCTTTTGTTTCCTCTTCAGTTCTCAAATAGCAGTCATGGGCTGCTATTTCATCTGACTCTGTGCTAATGGGTAACAAAGTTGCCGGATTCAGGACATTACAACGTTTTATCTGAATGTGGCTTGCCAACAGCGTCAACTCGTACCCAGACAACCTCGCACTCGTCAAGTGCTGAGTTTTCGTACGATTCAAAAGAGTATCGACTGCATGCGGAACCATCACCGTAAGCATATTATCCATGACCAATCCTGCTGATTGTCGGATGGACACCGCAGCTGCCGCTGTTGCTCTCAAACAACTCGGCAATGCTCTAGCTACCGGGTCCAAGGTCGAGGAAAAATATGCACATGGACGTTGCTTACCACCAAAAGGTTGCGTTAAGACACTCAAAGCACAACCTTCCCTCTCGTGAACATATAGTGTAAACGGCTTGCTATAGTCAGGAGTACCTAACACAGGAGCCGAACACAATGAGTCACGTAATTCAGAAAAACTTTTCTGACATTCTTCCGTCCATGGTAAAGGAGTTGAAACATCCTTGCACGTAAGAGCTACCAATGGTTTCGCTAGCAATGAAAAATTTGGAATCCATTGCCTGCAATACGACGTGATACCTAGAAAGGCACGCACATCTCTTTGGGTTGTTGGCACAGCCATTCGCGCAATTGCTGCAATTCTCTCTGGGGTCAACCGTCTTCCCTCCTTTGACAATAAGTGACCTAGATAGGTTACTTCTTGACAACAATATTGGAGTTTAGAAGGTGACACCTTGTGATGTAAGTCACAGAGATGTTGCAGCAACGACACCGTAGCAATTTTGCAAATGTCCTGAGTATCTGCGGCTACCAACAAGTCATCGACATATTGGATTAAGGCCGCACCAGCCGGCAACGTAAACGCATCCAGTTGACCCTTCAAGGCTTGACTGTAAATCGATGGACTCTCACAGTAGCCCTGAGGAGCGCGTTTAAACCGGAAGCTGCGTCCACCAAGAGAGAAACCGAAAAGGTCTCTGCTCTCTTCTGCAATTGGAATGCTGAAAAACGCATTCTTCAAATCGATCACCGAAAACCACAATGCAGAAGCTGGAATCAGAGTCAGTAGCGCCGTGATGTCAGGCACAACAGGAAACTGAGGAATCACAATTTTATTTACCTCCCGTAAATCGATAACGAAACGATAAACAGGTGGTTTCGAAGGATCAGTACGTTTTAGAATAGGCAGTACAGGGCTGTTGCACACGTTTCCCCGTGTTTCTTCAATTACGTCTTTCTTGATCAAATCATAAATGATCGCTAACAATGCTCGTTCACCATCAAGAGAGATACGATACTGGGGAATACGTGGCAACCGCACATTAGATTTCAACTGAACAACATAAGGGGAGATGTCAAGCAGGCCCACATCATCGGGACCTGTTGCCCACAAAGATGCAGGAAGAGAACTCAATTCCGGTGGAAGCTTATCAAGAGACAAGTACATAGGAGAGACAACCCTCTCTCCTAAAGTAAGCTTTACACCCGCAGGAGAACAATACAGAGTTGCATACAAACGTTTTAGCAAATCCAGGCCCAAAAGATTTTCACCACAACCCGTAGTCAAAATCAACGGAGCTTCTAGCTCGCGAGGCCCAATTGTAAGGGGCAAAGGGCGTGAAACTGGATTGCTAACGGGGGCGCCAGAGAATCCAACGGAAACATTTGTTAAGCCAGACAAAGGTGCGCCAGGGAGTTTCGAATGCATTATGGAACTTTTCGCTGCACCAGTGTCCAACAGAAAAGGCTCAACGACGCCCGATGTAGCAACTGCGACGTAAGGCCCTCTCTGATCAACCGGAACTTATACCACTCCCTCTCCTTGTCTATGGCTGTCCTAGTAATTGCTGTCGTCAGTTCCCTGATCGACGTAATAATCGTCTACATTGTACTGCGCAGATCGTCCTTGCGACGATCCACGTTGATCAAAACAATTATCGGAATTTGATGAGTTATCTGAACGGTCATTTTGAACACCACGACCTCTACCACGTGGTGCCTGCTGAGAACCACCACGACCTCCTCTAGATGAGTTACCACTGTTACGATCGTTTAAAACGGGACAGTTAAATTTTAAATGACCCTCCTGTCTACAATAGGCACACTGATTGTACCCTAACGAAGATCTTTGGGAAGAGGAGTCATTTCGAGGTTGTGACCTATTTGATTGCGACTGCGGTCTATTTTGCTGCGAAGTATTCTGATTCGAGCGCGGAGGATACGCCTGCTGTAACAACACTTTAGTTTTGAGTTCTTTCGTCTTCTTATCAGCGCGGTCGTTCTCCTCTTTTTCTCTGTTCTCATAATACTGTGCCGTAGCCAATATTTGAGCCGAGGTAGAAACGTCCCACGCACTCTCAGAATTTTTCAATTTATTGCTCAAATCGGGCAATAGGTTAGAGACAAATTTGTCCACGAACAACCGTTGACCACCCTCAGTGCTCATATCCTGACCACTGTGATCGATGAATGCCTCCTCAAATCTCGTAAAGAAATCAGAGACACTCTCGTCCTTTTTCTGTTTACAAGCTGACAATTTGTCCCAGTTCACCCTCATAGCTGGCATAAGTGTTTTCATTAAGGTAATTATTCTTTGAGGGAGAGCAGTAATGAGTTGTTCAGGCTTAGCCCCGCCGACTTGTCGCGTATCGGCCGCAGTAAGAGTAGCCCAATCGCCACCTAAGTCATTTGCGTGATCTTCGTGCCGAATCTTAGCCCATACCGGTTGAGGTACGACATTGCCGAACAACATATCGATATCGGCAAGATTCATTACCGTAGCGTCTACAAGCTGCGATAATTCTTTATAATACCCTGCAGGATTTTTGCGAGGGTCAGGCAAAGATTGCTTCACCTGTAACACTTCAGAGCGTTTCCATGGGAGATGTATCCATACTCTCTGGAAATATGGTAGAATAATGGGATTAGCATTAGGATCGCCTGGCATCCACACTGGTGGAACTTCCCGCATAGGGAACTGACCGGACGCATCTAACTGCCTCTCAACATCCTCAACAAACAAAGCTTGAGGTATAGGAGCGGGACGGAAAGATAACAACCGTTCAACAGCACGTCGAACGTTAGTATCCACTATCAGTCCATTCGAGAACTGAAGCTGTAGATCAGACAAAGCGGTCAACACCTCGTCAGGTGCATCGGCCGATATCTGATCACGCAGTACCTTGCACATTTCTTCAAACACGTATCTTTGTGTCGGTTCATTGAATTGGCAAAACGTATCAAGTACAACACGTGGAGGATTCCTAAGAGGGTGCGTCATCCAACCCATCGCCATATTGTATAGCGAAGCACGTTCCCTGTTACCGGGAAGCTGACTACGTCTCTGAGGACCGTCTGAACCAGCGGACCCAAAAACGGGTCCGAGAGAATGGAAAAAACTAGCTGCAACAGGAGAAGTACGACTACGAGTAGACGGAGAAGTATAGCACAAGGGACTAACAAGAGAAGAGGTAGAAACAGAAGAAGCAACAGGAGTAAGTAGAGCAGGAGCAGTAGCGGGAGCAGGAGGATGTGGAAGCGGAGGAGCAGAAGGAATAGCAATAGGCAAAGGAGCGGGAACAGTCGGAAGAACGGGTGCAGGTTGAGGAACAGGTTGAGGAACAGGTACAGGGGGAGCCACAAGAGCTGCGGTACCCTGTACATACGGAGGTGGTGACTTCATAAGATAAGACATTAAAGGATCCTCAACTGATTCGTCCTTCTTATCCGACTCCGTTGGCAAAGCAGGATAGCACTTATCTATGGACATACGCTGTAGCCTATCAAACACTTCCTTTTCCTTAACCTCCTTATCACGCTGAAACTGCTCTGCTTTCTTAACAATGGTAGCAACACCATCTCTCTGATTACGTTTAGTCTGTCTGATCTCTTTCTGTCGGGCTTCTTTACGCCACAACCGAAAGGCATCAAACATGGCCGGCCTTGACTTTTTCTCAAACAATTTAGTCTCAAGATTATCTAAGATCGTTGTCTCAAAACTACCATGAGGTGGCCAACTAAGGGCACCATCTTTCTTAGTGTAACGGATCCAGTAATCATTAAAAGTAATGGGGCCTAGCCCGTGTTTGCTGTACAGCTCATAAGTTGGAGTTCCAACCGGAGGTATCGGACACGAGTCCTCCAGTCGGGAATCCGTACCACAACGTCTGAAACAACTAAACAAAGTACTACGACCAGGCATCTTGCACACTAGCCGAGTTTCACAAACGTCAAGGGTTACGGGATTTACCAAGTCCCAGCAAAGAGCAAAAACCCTCGGTTTTTGGCGGCTGCAGTCGTCAAATATCACAACAAAGTACCAAGAACTACAAATGCAATAGAACCATGCAACAACTAAGCAACCACAACCAAGAACTCTGGGAGCGACCCACAAATACTTAACTCAAAGATCGATGGCGTCACCAGGAAGGCCCGTCAATCGTCTCGCTATACCAAGGTCTACGCCAGGCGCCAAAACAGGTCTACAGTCAGGGCAGCAGTCCGTCGCAGCCGTCAGGAGGCGGGAATATTCGCGGGAAAAGTCTTCGGGCCACTTGTTTCGACAACAGGATCGATGAAGCGGAGTGCACCTTCCCTCGGAGATTTCACACGAAGTTCCTCACGATCGTCGGGCTTGGACCGGTACCACTGATGCAGCCCTACGTTGGGCGCCAACTGAAGGACTGGGTTCTTTAAGACCCAGCGGTGCCAGGGGACAACACCTGAAACCTTCGTGGGTAACCTGCTCCGGCGTACGAATGACAGAGACACGGGACACTTCCTTCGGCGTCAAAGATTCAAGGTTTATTTACTGCAGGGAAACACAGAAGTCACAGGAAGTACAACGAGTGTAGTTCGGGGAGACTGCTTCAAATTGGTTCTGTGGATCGCTCCTTTTATACACGATTCTCCCATAGGTTAACATGGTACACAAAAGTTTACGACTTGGTTCCCACAATTATCCCTGAGAGGGGTCGCTTTGGTCACTTTGATACATTCAAGGTCCGGAATATAAGTGCGGAAACATTTGGCGGTTCCCAATTGTAAAAACCCATCTTCCCACCATTAGTACATTCCAATCAGCAGTAAAACAGATCGAAGAAGGAACAAGAACAGGTGTGGAGGAAGATGGAAACAGTGGGGAGATTGGAAAGGGTGTAAAAGGGGAGGTATCGGGAAACACGAGCTACAGGCATCAAAGGGACGTGCCTAATGAGATGCACGGCTGAGACAATAAACCGGCACGGCGAGATGAGCCTCGAGCGGGCCATCTGCCTTACAGTATCATCCCCCTCGTCATAAAGACACTTTCAAAGGACATGTGTCTTCCGCAGATATCTTGGGAATCCCAGGGTCGCGAAGCGGACAACGTCCGTTCGCTGGCTACTTGAGGGCAAGAAACAAAATGGATGCCGTATCTAAGATGGAACCCGTGGGTACAGATGAAAAACCCACGTAACAAACGAACGGTTTAAGTTAGCACAGCGAAACTGCGCACACTTACTAAACTCGTCATTTGCGGTTCGTAGAAACCAGACTCGACCATATTCGTGCGAGTCGAAAACACCACTTACAATTGCCACGGAACCTCAGAACAGCAGACGTTCCAAACCTACCCCTCTCGGGAGAAGCAATCCAAGTAGTGGGTGTTTCTAATCAGATAATTAGTACCCCAGTAACTGAGCCCATGGAAATCACAATAGGGAATTTTAAAGAGATGCACAGATTTGTCGCCTGTGATTCCAGTCCTGTGAACTTACTGGGACGTGATTTGCTGTGCAAAATGAACTGTACCATCTTTTGCACACCAAAAGGCGTTGAAATTCAGACCCCATATGAAGATGGACTTTACAAATTAATGTTAATAAGGCCTAAATCAGAAATTAAGAAACTGACAATACAAGACTTACCTGAAGAGCTCCAACAGACAGTGAAACCGGAGGTGTGGGATTTCACTGGAAAAGATGTAGGATTAATGGTAAATGTAGACCCAATCCAAATAGCCATAAAAACAAATGCAGTTTACCCAAATACCAAGCAGTATAAAATGAGTGCAGAAGTGAAAGCAGGGGTTGCCATTGAAATAAAAAGATTATTGGAAGCAAACATCATACAAGAAGTGATGAGTAGTCCTTGTAATTCGCCCATAATTGGAATTAAGAAGCCTAGTGGGAAGTACAGGGTAGTGCAGGACCAGCGCAAGTTAAACAAAATTGTTGTTCCCTGCTGTCCTATTGTGCCAAACCCCGCAGTGATTTTGTACCAAATTCCATGGAATGCTGGATGGTTTACCGTCATTGACTTATGTCTCGCATTCTTTTCAATCCCATTGCATCCAGACAGCAAATTTATTTCCTCATTTGAATTTGACAGTCTTATCTATGTCTGGAATCGTGTTCCTCAAGGGTACACAGAGAGTCCTTCGATTTTCAATCAGATTTTGAAAAGATGCCTTGAATCATTAGTCCTACCTGGAGAATCAGTTTCGGTCCAGTACATAGACGACCTCTTGGTGGCATCTGAAAATCGGAAAGACTGTGTTACTGATACCATTGCCTTATTGAATCATTTAGGTAAAGGAGGACATAAAGTATCACCAGACAAATTACAGTTTTGTACCAATTCAGTGAAGTATCTGGGGCACCAGATAGAAAAAGGTATCCGGAAAGTCACTTCAGAACGAATTAGGATAATTCAAAACATGGAATTACCAAATACTCAGAAAGAAATAAGAATGTTTCTAGGAGTTGTAGGGTACTGTAGACAGTGGATTGTGGGATTTGCAGTTCTAGCAAAACTGTTAATAAAAATGACAAAGAAAGGAGCAGAGGATCCAGTGGAATGGGATGATGAAAGCATGACATCTTTTGTGAAGTTGCGAGACTGTTTATGCACAGCTGTCGCATTGGGAATGCCTGACTATTCAAAAGACTTTGCCCTGTTTTGTGACACACGAGACAATTGTGCACTCTCAGTCCTAACTCAAATCCATGGTCTGACTAGACGTCCAGTGGCATACTTTTCTGCTACCTTGGATCCAGTGGCTGCTGGATTGCCTGGATGTCTGAAGGCAGTGGCTGCAACTTGCATGAGTCTTGAACAAAGTGAATCCATCGTCATGGGACATCCAGTAACTGTGTATGTCCCACATGCAGTTGTAATCTTACTGACCCGAACCAAAACTCAGTATCTCACACCTAGTCGGCTGACTAAGTATGAGAGAATCCTGGTGGGTGCATCAAATGTAACCATTACTCGATGTAATATACTGAATCCAGCAACTCTATTACAGATACACTGGTTGCAGAAGTCAAAGAAGAGGTCGAGCATAATTGCATTGATCTGACTGAATTTAGTACGAAACCACACCCAGATATCAAGGAAACACCCCTGCCTATAGAAGATTTGGAGCTGTTTGTAGATGGCTCATGTTTAAGACATGAGGATGGAGGCTTAAGTGCTGCCTATGCCGTGTGTACTCTAGCAAAGACAATAGAAACATCCTATCTATTTGGAGTAAAGTCTGCACAAGTAGCCGAATTGGTCGCATTGGCAAGAGCCTGTAAATGTGGGAAAAACAAGAGAATAACCATATACACTGATAGCCAGTATGGTAATGGGGTTGTGTATGACTTCGGCCAGTTGTGGCTGCAAAGAGAATTTATGACTTCCTCTGGTACTCCTATCAGAAATGGGAAAGTGGTGCAGAACCTACTGGAAGCAATCCAGTTACCAAAAGAATTGGCAGTGGTCAAGTGTGCTGCTCACAAATCTGGCAATGACGATGTGACAGCCGGAAATAGATATGCTGACCAATTAGCCCAACATTGCGCAAGACATAGAATGTCAGTCAATATCAAATTGGGGGGAATTGGAAACAGCTGCCAACTTATGGTGTTTGAGGATGTATCAACATGGGAGGAACTGAAAGAGTTGTAAAGGGCAGCAGAACCAGAGGAAAAGGAAAGATGGAAAAGGTCTGGTTGTCAGCCAAGGAATGAAGATGGTGTCATTGTCTGTATTGATGGTATGCCTGTGTTGCCAGACAGCTTGCTTGCTCCTATGGCCCGGCTAATACATGGAGATACACATATAGGGAGAGACGCAATGGTCCGTGTTTTCAAACAGACATGGTACAATTCGAAGTTCAGGAACATTGCAGAGGCACTCTGCCAGAGGTGCTTAACTTGTCAGCAATTCAATCCTGGGAAGAAAACAGTAGTATTGACAAGTACAATTGGAAAAGCAGAGGGCCCTTTTGTCAGACTACAAATTGACTTTATACAGTCACCCCGCTGTAAAGGAATGAAGTACGTCCTTGTCATAGTCTGCCTATTTTCAAAATGGGTGGAAGCTTACCCAGCTAAGAAAAATGATGCTATTACTGTAGCCAAATTGTTACTAAGGGAACTGATACCTAGGTTCGGTTTTCCAGTCACAATTGAATCAGACAGAGGTGGGCATTTTTCAAATGACGTAATAGGCCAGCTCTGTGAAGCATTCAAAATTACACAAAAACTGCACTGTGCATATCATCCAGAGGCTTCTGGAGTAGTAGAACAGCTGAATGGCACTATAAAGTCAAGATTGGGGAACATGTTTGACTCTACTGGAATGAATAGGATAGACGCTTTACCCCTTGTCGTGATGGGACTAAGAAGTATTCCAGACCGAAAAACAGGCCTGAGTCCCCATGAGATACTGATGGGAAGAGTAATGCGGCAAGCATGGGTACCAGGACACAAACTGCTAAGTATTTCTGATGATTTGGTACTAGAGTACTGTAAGCAACTGGGTGACCAAGTGCGTTCTATCTCTCACCAGATTGGGGAAGACGCCGTCGCCAGGCCAACAACTCCAGTCCATAATCTGAACCCAGGTGATTGGGTTGTACTAAAGAAACACACCCGGTCGAGTTGCCTTGCACCGAAGGGGGGAAAACCAAGACAAGTGATTCTTGTCACCACAACCGCGGTGAAGTGTGCAGGTGTGCCAAAGTGGATCCATGCCAGTCATACGAAGAAGGTGACAGAAGAAGAAGCAACTGAGGCTGAAGGTTGTGCAGCTGAAGGGTCTCCAGATGTTGGTCCTGTAATAGCTGACGAACAACCGAGCACCAGTCAAGACGAGTGGGTCCCAGTAATCGATCTGACTCTCGATCCAATAAGAACCCGAAGATACACCTACTTAGATAGAGAGTGGGAGAGTGAGGACGAGACAGGAATAGAAGGAGATAATCAGATAATCGAAATCCACGTCAAATCTGATAAAGAGGAAGGTCAGATAGGGACAGGGCAGGTTATCGACACACCTCCGAGAACTCCAGAGACTGAAAAGGGACAGTTAGAAATTAGGGCTGAAGTTCATGCGGAAGAAAACCAAGGGTTCGAAGTGCATGAACAGGATCAGATAGAGATAGACGAATGCGTTCAGGAAACAGAATTTGAAACAAACAAAATTCAAAATCAGCATACACCTGAATAAGGCCAGCTTAGTAACCAGGCAGAAGAAACTGAAATAAGACCTGGAACTAGTCAGACAGGAAGGGAAGAAGACAGCGTTGAAATAAATGTGCCACAACTGAATGAAAATAAAAGACCATTAGAAGAAAGCAAAACAACAGTGCCAGTTAAAAGACTCAAAAAGAAGAAAAGTTAACCAAGATTCATAAAAAGACTGAGACTAAGATTGAAAACTGTAGAGGAAAAACTAGAAGACAGGAAAAAGGCCTCTAGTGAGAAGGAGAAAGCTGGAGCCAAGCCTAAAAGAAGAAGTGTCCGAATAAAAAGACAAAACGAAAAATTTCAGAATCCTGAGTGGACTTACCTAGTGTTAGAGGAATTTGAAGACCTTGAGATAAGTGACGAGAGTGATGAAGAACTGATTGCTGACCAAGTTTCCAAAGAAGAAGATCCTACCTGAAAGTTACCTTGTGTAAGCAGCTTGTGAAAAAGGTTTCAAAGAGGGGTTGGAAAACTTCTTTTGGGCCACAATGTCTGATTCTAATGTGAATGGAAGACCTAGACGAAACTGTTGTAAAACATGCTGCAAAGTATGTTTGTGTAGTGTAGCAATAGTACTGATATTATGGATAGGAATAACAATTACTATTCTATTCATGATTAGTAAAGACACTAACATGTACCCTACTAAACAAGTGACAAAGACACAGAAGTTCTGCAAACAGAAGAGACACCACGAAGTATAGAAAGACGTGAGAAAACACTTAGCCTTAGACAGATTAAAATGGACTTAGATGCATCAGATGAGGGAAGACTACATTATGACAGAATCAAAAACAGAACTCATTTAAATGTATTTGCAAACCTTTTAGTACACTATGTAGAAGCCATGGAAATAGAAGACTGTTACGTTTGTATGAAGCTACCCACTTCTGTAGCTGAAGGTTTGACCTATCACCCTTTACCCCTAACCTATGGAATTTCCTGTAGTATTTTACCTAGCTTATTTTATAGAGGAACATTACAGTATTATTATTCTAATTCTGACGTAATCTTTTCTGAACTTCCTATACGTGGAAATCTGAATATTGTACATACTAAAAGTGATGTGACACGTTATATGGGAGAATACTTTCTGACAATAGGTACAATAGATTTAGGTGAAGCACACAGAGATAACTTGACCTGTTCATTACATGAACAAGAGAACATGTTTCTAAATATGGCAGAGAAAAGAAGGGAAAGTTTCCAAAGAAAGGCAAATGATAAAAGACAGAAAACTCCTAAATGGGCAGAAAACATGAAAAAGCACCTCAAATGGTGAAGCTAACCCTGCTTTGTTGCTGGATTTCGAAAGAAAAGGGAAACTTTGTCTTCATAGAAGAAAGACTAGTTCTCTATGTCTTCATAGAGAAAAGATTGTTTCCCGGAATTTATTATATATGTGGAAACAAGGCTTATTTCAAATTGCCGGATCACTGGTATGGAAGCTGCTATTTTGGAATTGTCTTCCCGAAAATATACCATGTGAATGAAGCCGCTGGAAGCAATGAAAATACTAATGGATTAGTGCGTAGTAAAAGAGAAAGTGTAGGAGAAATTTTAGGTGATATATTTAGTGCATTGATACCTGGAGTGGGAGTGGTTCTGAATACACACCGAATTTGCAAATTGTCTACAGTGGTGGATCGGTTATCAACTGACACTGCTGCTGGTTTCCTGCTGGTCAACATCGAAATGGTTGCAATCAGATCAATGGTTTTACAAAATCGACTTGCTCTTGATACCTTATTGGCAAAAGAGGGCGGAGTCTGTAGAATGTTGAAAGCGCAACATTGTTGCACTTACATTCCTGACAAAAGTGTTGAAATTAAGAAATATGTGCGAAACATAACTAATTTGGAAAAAGAGCTCAAACCACTGGAGGTTGACAGTGCCTGGAAGAGACTAACTGATGGCCTCTCCTCTGTAGGTAGTTGGTTTTCTAACATAGGTAAAAGTCTCGTGAGTAAAATACGAATGCCAATAGCAGGAATAAGTTTAATCGTGCTAATAATAATAATTTGCTGTAAATGTCAAAAATGCAAAAAGAAGTATGCTGTGAATAAGAGAGGAGTGAAACGGAATGTTGATGAGCTTGAATTGGAAGAACTGAATAATCAAATTTATAAAAGAATAAAGAATTACCATCCTAATAAGGATGCAGAGAAAAGGCTGAACGAAAAGTTCGTAGAAATCGAAATGGGTGAGCTGTAAGAAGTTGGCATCTGGTTCCATTAATAGTGATAATAGTAAATATCATCAAAGAGGGGATTGATGGAGCAAGAATTTGCACAGTTCGCGACTTGCTTGTATTCATGAACCTCAAATAACGTTAACGTCATAACCAACACGTTTTGTCTTATTAATATTCCACTTTTACACTACACGGGGGTGTCCCAGTGACGCTTGCCTATGTGTATACTAATCCTAACTACGCTTGCATATTAAAAGGTCGCTGCTTTGCGGGATTCTAGTCTGCGCATGCGTCGGTCATACCCATGTGATATGATGCACTTGCAGTTCTGGAGGGAACTTGTCGCTCATGCGCAGTACAGCTAAAATGGCCGCTTTGTTTCTCACATGCTCTTCGCTTGCACTGCTTCTATATCCCAGCTGTTCATTCTGCTTAACTCCTAATGCTATAGTTATTATAAAGTAAGGGGTGTAGTATAGCCAATCATGGTATACAGTGTATTCATTTTTTCCGTGTTTCTAAATTGTTTTCGCTTACTTTTCATGTAACATTCTTCGGGGGCCTGGGAGAGAGGTGCTACTCCATCTTGGAAGCCCGTGCGGTACCAATCGCGTGATGGGGGAAAAGAGAGTCATACAACAGTGGAACCCAGCCAGCTGGCAGTCAAAGCAAAGATGCTCCTGGGAAACTGACCAGCGCGAAGATGCAAACTTGTACCTGCATTCATTACATTGTAATGTGTACTCTATTGTTTTATTAAACTCACATGCCATGGGAACTGGAATGTAAGGGGTGGGTTCAAATATTGAATATTAATCCTGAGAAAGTCTTAAATTTAGGAGGTACAATGACCTAACCACCTTCTGTGTCCAATCAAAATTTAGGGAACGATACACTTGCAACATTGGTGGGTGGTACACTGACCCGAAAACAGTATAACTAGCCTAGGTTTAGCTAGAAAAATTGTCTGACTTGTCCGAATAGCTGACCTGTCACTGACCCAACGAACTCTATAGGTGATTGATACATAGAGCTGCAGAGCACTCTGTCCGTAATTTCCACAAACTCAGTCGGAGTTTCGAAACCTTAAGTCCTGGCGAAGCACTTTGCTGGGAGATTCGAGAACCCAAATCGGGGTTATTGGCAGATTCCTTGCAGAGATGGAGTAGCGCAGGCGTTGCATCCGAAGCTGCAGGTGTTGGTCGTACCCTTTGGTGAGCCCAGTCCTGATCCAATCCTGGGGTTATCCTGTCCTGACTGTCCATGAGCTGTACCTGCTCGCCTACTGGCATCCTAAGTCCTTGAGGGTCCTTTCCCACCTTTCCCAACTGACCCATGGCCAGGGTTAGTCTCCATCCTGTTCTAGGTAAATATATTCCGTGTGGGTGTTTGTCTATCTTAGTCTTTTCTCTCTCCCGTCTTAAATAAAGCAAACTTGCCTATGTCAATTTTCCGGTCTTTATATAAATTTTGACTTTCATGTAAAGTATTTACTACCATGTTCCATATTTTCTCCCCACCTTTAGTCAAACACTGAACTGTTTACATATATAGTATGTTCCATTCTTACCCTCCCTATAGAAAATAAGCACTTGTTGATATAGAACTTTCATAAGTTTCGGTTTTCTTCTTAACTATTAGAATATCTTGGAAGCTTACTTTAATCAGTATGTTCCCTTTCTCTACCCGCCTTTAGTAACGTTGTGGAAGTCTGATAGACTAAAAATAGCGTGTTCCTTATTTTTTCCCTCCCTTTATTCTTCGATTTATAGATGATTCTCACTTTGATTCATAGCTACACTATATTTCTAATCTTAGTTATTGATAGTCTGATCTGTGTAAATTTCATTCTCATGGCATATGATGAGGAAAATTAATCAGATAAAGGTGTTGAAAACTTCTTGCGTTTGTGGTTATTACAAAAGTATAAACATTTTCAAATGTACAAAGTATCAATTTTATGTTGTTTGCCTATCCACTGATAGCTCCTGATCCATTCTGATCTTAGGTACCTGTTCCGAGGTTTGGTAAGTCAGGTACACGGAAATAAATAGAGAGGAACAAGGATTACTGATAAGAGTGTGTAGGTTACCTGATTTATGAAATATAGTGATAAATACATTATGGGCCCAAGTGTGCATATTGGATAAATAAGAGTCGGGTGACCTGCGCGCTCTATCAGTAGTGCATCTCTGTTTTGATTGCGGGCCATCGATGGACAGTGCTTTGGCTCCCAGCGTGGCGGGGCTATATGTCCACCACTTTGAGCAAGCCCGCCAACATGGATGCATACCCGCTGGCTTCAGATGATGTGGTACTTTGCGTCTCAGGCTGGGATTCCTCCTGCAGACTCCGGTCCCCCTTTGAGGCGCTGGTGACATCTGTGTCACTGGGCTCCTGTGCAGTGTTGTGCTAGTTTCACCCACACTGGTGTCCGGCTCCTGTCCCTCCGTGACCACAAGAGATTCTGCATGAGAGATCAATCTATCAATCACAGAATTTATATAGCGCACTGCTCACCCGGTAGGGTCTCAAGGCGCTGGTGGGAGGGGTCCATTACTGCTCGAAAAATCCAGGTCTTGAGTTGCTTCCTGAAGGAGAGATGGTCCTGGGTCAGCCGAAGGTGGATGGGGAGGGAGTTCCATGTCTTGGCTGCCAGGTAGGAGAAGAATCTTCCTCCGGCGGTGGCTCTGCGAATGCGTGGTACGGCGGCGAGGGCGAGGCTGGTTGATCGTAGCTGGCGGGTGGGCGTGTAGAAAGTCAGGCGGTTGTTGAGGATTTTGGGGCCTAGGTCGTGGAGAGACTTGTGTTCGTGGGTGAGGAGTCTGAACGTGATCCTCTTGCTGACAGGGAACCAGTGCAGGTCTTTCAGGTGGCCGGAGATGTGGTTGTGTCGGGGGATGTCCAGGACGAGTCGTGCGGAGGCGTTCTGTATGCGCTGGAGTCTTTTCTGAAGTTTGGCTGTGGTTCCGGCATAGAGGGTGTTTCCATAGTCCAGACGGCTGGTGACGAGTGCCTGGGGGACCGTTTTCCTGGTTTCGGCAGGGATCCATCGGAAGATCTTACAGAGCATGCGCAGGGTGTTGAAGCAAGATGATGAGACAGCGTTGACTTGTCTGGTCATCGAGAGGGAGGAGTCCAGGATGAAGCCCAGGTTACGGGCGTGGTCCGTTGGCTTGGGAGTGGTGCCCAGGCTAGGGGGCCACCAGGAGTCGTCCCAGGTGGAGGGTGATGATCCCAGGATGGGGACTTCAGTCTTGTCTGAGTTCAGTTTCGGGCGGCTTTTCTTCATCCACTCTGCGAAGTCTTTCATCCCTTCGTGTAGGCTGGCTCTGGCGGTGGCGGTGGCGCTGGTGAGGGAGAGGATCAGCTGGGTGTCGTCGGCGTAGGAGATGATGTTGAGGTTGTGTTGGTGTGCGATGGCTGTGAGAGGGTTCATGTAGACGTTGAAGAGGGTTGGGCTGAGTGATGATCCTTGGGGTACGCCGCAGATGGCTTCGGTGGCCTTGGATCTGAATGGGGGGAGGCGGATTCTCTGGGTTCTTCCGGCGAGGAATGAGATGATCCACTCCAGTGCCTTCTCTTGGATTCTGGTGTTGCTGAGGCGCTGTACTAGGGTGCGGTGGCAGACGGTGTTGAACGCCGCAAAGAGGTCCAGGAGGATGAGGGCCGCTGTTTCCCCGTTGTCAAGCAGGGATCTGATGTCATCGGTGGCTGCGATCAGGGCGGTCTCGGTGCTGTGGTTGGCTCGGAAACCAGACTGCGAGGGGTCGAGGGATCCGTTCGTCTCGAGGAAGGCTGCGAGCTGTCTGTTGACGGTCTTCTCGATGACTTTGGCAGGGAAAGGGAGAAGCGAGATGGGGCGGAAGTTCTTGAGGTCGGTGGGGTCCGCTGTTGGTTTCTTCAGGAGGGCGCTGAGTTCGGCATGCTTCCAGCTCTCCGGGAAGGTGGCGGTGTTGAAGGAGCTGTTGATGATGTCCCGGAGTTAGGGTGCAATGATGGAGTCAGCCTTGTTGAAGACGTGGTGGGGGCAGGGGTCGGTAGGGGATCCGGAGTGATGGTGCTCATTGTGCGGGTGGTGTCTGCTGTGCTGACCGGGGTCCAGGCGCGGAGGGTGGTGGTGGGGGCATTGGTTCCGTGGTTGGGTGCGTAGTCGGCGCGCCGAAGCTGTTGTGTATGTCGGCGATCTTGCGGTGGAAGAACGAGTCGAGTGAGTCGCAGAGGTCTTGCGAGGGAGTGATGTCGTTGTTTCCGGCGCTGGGGTTGGAGAACTCTTTGACGATGCTGAAGAGTTCCTTGCTGTTGTGGGTGTTGTTTTCTAGTCGTTCTTGGAATGTTGTCCTTTTGGTGGTGCGGATCAGCTGGTGGTGTTTGCGGGTGGCGTTCTTGAGGGCTGTCATGTTATCTGTGGTCTGGTCGTGGCGCCAGGCTTTCTCGAGGGTGCCGTACAAAGAAGACGAGGACAGGCTGCCAGAAAGAAAGGAGCAGGGAGGCCGTAATCAGAAACATAGGGAACGACAACCCGGTGAGGCCAACCCCTAACGTGTCGATCGTTCTTCCGACATATGCTGACCTAATTGATAGAGGTCCCGGATTTCAGCGATCGTTCACCCAGCTCTTATGAGAGAATATTGCCGACAACCTTCATAAAACGGTGGCTCCTTCTGGCAGCTTAATACGGCAGGATCATATCCTTCATACAGGTATGGAGAGTGGAAATCAAGTCCCCAATGAGAGATATATAAATAAAAGCAATCAAAACTTAGAGGAAATTGAATTCACTTCTCTGTAATTAGAATCAGTCCTGAGGAAGGTGTACTAAAGAAAGCCGAAACGCCGCGTCGACCTTTTGATTCTTTTCTTTTACATGTATTTTATATAAAAAACTATTATGATTAAAATGTCTATGGCAAAATGTTTTAAATGATGTTTATAACATAAATTGTATTGATAAAGTGTAATAAAATTTAAATAATGTTACCAAACAAATGTGGTGATAAGTCTTAATTAAATTTGTAATTTTTGTGAAAGTGTCTTAAATAACTGTGTAGAAACTGTCATTACCCGTGATTATCCCAGATACTATAGTGCGTAACTGCTGTGTATGGATAACTAATTACACAATACTGTACCTTTGCCTTTCCCGCGGAGTTCATGACATGCCCATTTGACCAAAAATTTCTTATACCTTTCTTATAATATTGCACCCATATCACCAACACTAAAATCTGACACAATCCCTTCTGTCCAACCACTTGGGACTTTGTTAACTTTTAATTCTGGTTTTCCCCACGGTCCTGTATAACTCTGTGTGGGGTCCTCCTTGTTTTTCCAAATTTCTCGAGGGTGCGGCAGTTCTTCTTGGAGTTTTTGAGTTCGTCGGTGAACCAAGAGGCTTTCTTGCTGCCGGGTCTGCTGGGAGGGTTCTTCAGTGGTGCGAGGTCATCTGCGCAGTCGGTGAGCCAACTTGTGAAGATGCAGGCTGCTACGTTGGGGTCCGTTGTGCTGGTGGGAGGTTTCTGGCTGAGGGTGGGGTGAGCTGGTCGGCGGTGATCTTGCTCCAGCTCCTGCGGGGAACTTGTTGCGGGTGGTGGTGGGTCGTGATTCTCCTGAAGCTGTGATCCGTCCAGTGTAGTTTGTGGAGTGGCTGAAGGAGATGTGCTTGCTGGAGGAGAAGACAAGGTCAAGCGTGTGGCCGGTGTAGTGGGTGGGGTGTTCACCAGTTACTTGAGTCCGAGGTTGGCGAGGTTGTCCAGAAGGGTGGTGGCGTTCCTGTCGTTGTTGTTCTCCAGGTGGAAGTTGAGGTCCCCTAGGAGGATGTAGTCAGAGGAGGTGAGGGCGTGCGGGCGGATGAAGTCTGCGATGTCTTCGCTGAATAGTGTGCGTGGTCCTGGGGGTCTGTAGATGAGGGTGCCTCTGAGGGTCGTCTTTGGGTCGGTGTGTATCTGGAAGTGGAGGTGTTCGGCGGCGGTGAATGTGTCGTCGGAGTTGGTCGTGATGCAGATGGTGTTCCTGTGGAGGATGGCGATGCCTCCTCCGGTCTGGTTGACGCGGTCCCTCCGGGTGATCTTGTATCCCTCCGGGATGGCTATGGTGATGTCGGGCGCTGAGGAGGCGTTCATCCAGGTTTCCGTGAGGAAGACGACGTCTGGTAATGTTGTGTCGAGCAGGTTCCAGAGTTCGACGGCGTGTCTGTGGACAGAGCAGGTGTTGAGCAGGATGCACTTGAGGTGGTTGGTGCTGGTGCTCGGCTTGGCGGGTGCGGTGCAGGTCCGGAGGCAGGTGAACTTGCAGGCTTGGCAGGTAAAGGGTCCGTGGGTGCGTTTCGGGGTGGCTCGGTAGCAGGCGGGATTCCGGTTGGGTTTGAGTGCGTTGAGAGTGGCGGCGGCGTATGTCCGTCGTATGGGCTGGCATCTTCGGGGGCCAGGGGTCATGGCGCTGGGCGCGGTCCAGGCGCGGACGGGGATAGACGGGCTTGCCTTTGGCGCACCTTCGGCGCACCCGCTGTGCGTGACCGCTGCACGTTCGCGTGGGCTCTATATTAGGCTAAGTGGGAGGGAGGAGCAGCTGGGCGGCGGGAGCGGGGGTACAGAGGAGAAAATGGGGGCGGGCCGCGAGGGAGCAGCGGCGGGAAGTGGGGAGCAGGGGGGGCACACCAGAGGGGACAAGGAACAATCAGCACAATATCACTAAAAGCACAGTATCACAATACCAGCAGAGAGGCAGAGAAGAAGTACAATCACGAGGGGCACGAAAATGAGGACAGGAGAAGCTTAGAAGAGCGAGCAGTAGCGAGGGGGCACCGGGTTCACAGCTGGCGAGCCGTGCGGCAAATTTCTCGAGGGTGCGGCAGCTCTTCTTGGAGTTTTTGAGTTCGTCGGTGAACCAAGAGGCTTTCTTGCTGCCGGGTCTGCTGGGAGGGTTCTTCAGTGGTGCGAGGTCATCTGCGCAGTCGGTGAGCCAACTTGTGAAGATGCAGGCTGCTACGTTGGGGTCCGTTGTGCTGGTGGGAGCTTTCTGGCTGAGGGAGGTGGTGAGCTGGTCAGCGGTGATCTTGCTCCAGCTCCTGCGGGGAACTTGTTGCGGGTGGTGGTGGGTCGTGGTTCTCCTGAAGCTGAAGTGGACACAGCGGTGATCCGTCCAGTGTAGTTCGGTGGAGTGGCTGAAGGAGATGTGCTTGCTGGAGGAGAAGACAAGGTCAAGCATGTGGCCGGTGTAGTGGGTGGGGTGTTCACCAGTTGCTTGAGTCCGAGGTTGGCGAGGTTGTCCAGAAGGGTGGTGGCGTTCCTGTCATTGTTGTTCTCCAGGTGGAAGTTAAGGTCCCCTAGGAGGATGTAGTCAGAGGAGGTGAGGGCGTGGGGGCTGATGAAGTCTGCGATGTCTTCGCTGAATAGTGTGCGTGGTCCTGGGGGTCTGTAGATGAGGGTGCCTCTGAGGGTCATCTTTGGGTCGGTGTGTATCTGGAAGTGTAGGTGTTCGGCGGCGGTGAATGTGTCGTCGGAGTTGGTCGTGATGCGGATGGTGTTCCTGTGGAGGATGGCGATGCCTCCTCCGGTCTAGTTGACGCGGTCCCTCCGGGTGATCTTGTATCCCTCCGGGATGGCTATGGTGATGTCGGGCACTGAGGAGGCGTTCATCCAGGTTTCCGTGAGGAAGGCGACGTCTGGTAATGTTGTGTCGAGCAGGTTCCAGAGTTCGACGGCGTGTCTGTGGACAGAGCAGGTGTTGAGCAGGATGCACTTGAGGTGGTTGGTGCTGGTGCTCGGCTTGGCGGGTGCGGTGCAGGTCCGGAGGCAGGTGAACTTGCAGGCTTGGCAGGTAAAGGGTCCGTGGGTGCGTTTCGGGGTGGCTCGGTAGCAGGCGGGATTCCGGTCGGGTTTGAGTGCGTTGAGAGTGGCGGCGGCGTATGTCCGTCGTATGGGCTGGCATCTTCGGGGGCCAGGGGTCATGGCACTGGGCGCGGTCCAGGCGCGGACGGGCATAGACGGGCTTGCCTTTGGCGCACCTAGGTGCACCCGCTGTGCGTGACCGATGCGCGTTCGCGTGGGCTCTATATGAGGCTAAGTGGGAGGGAGGAGCAGCTGGGCGGCGGGAGCGGGGGTACAGAGGAGAAAATGGGGGCGGGGCCGCGAGGGAGCAGCGGCGGGAAGTGGGGAGCAGGGGGGGCACACCAGAGGGGACAAGGAACAATCAGCACAATATCACTAAAAGCACAGTATCACAATACCAGCAGAGAGGCAGAGAAGAAGTACAATCACGAGGGGCACGAAAATGAGGACAGGAGAAGCTTAGAAGAGCGATCAGTAGCGAGGGGGCACCAGGTTCACAGCTGGCGAGCCGTGCGGCGTGGGGGTGTCCTGTCGTCAGGACAGAGAGAGATGCAGGGTCAGGTCAGTGGCAGCAACAGAACAAACCTATGCAAGCAATGCATTGCAAAAGATGCAGAAGATGACCAAATCTACATGTTGCACACGACCCTGCTTGTGGCTCTATTCAACCAGACACACAACTAGTTCTGCGCACATCTAGGGACATGATGGGGGCACATCACTTGTTGCCACTGACAGATCTGGATGAAACAGGAGGGATAACACAGACACAGACTACAACATGACAGTCCACAATGGCAAAGAGCCCATGCCATCCATGCTTGTCAGCGAGCGAAATGAAGAAGTAATCACCACTGCTCTGACCAGCCTTGGTTAATCATTAAATCAATGGGGTATCACCAGGCCCGGACTGGCCGTTGTGGGCACCGGGCAATCCCCCGCTGGGCCGCATGGTTGGGGGCCGGATTTGAGCCCCTGGGGGCCGTTTTTGTTACAGGGCCGTTTTTGCAGCTATGCTACAGAAACGACCCTGTAACAAAAACGGCCGAAAACCGGCCCTGGCACAGCGCGTGGTCGCGCCCCCCTCCCCCTCCTCCTCCCGGAGGGGGGTGTGGTGGGGCCGGCCGAGCACTTTGCCAGGGCCGGTTCTGGTTCCCAGTCCGGCCCTGGGTATCACCCACAGAATCAAAGGACCTGGGTATAAATGATATAAAGAAATGTGGTGCGTGACATTAATTCAAACAGAACTTACATGAATATCATTTGTGTCTTAATGATGCGATTAGAGCTGCATACATAGATTCAAGCAGGATGTGGGAGATATATTAGAATTGGCATTAATTATCTGCACATTGATTGCAAATGATAAAACAAACGAAAAAACAGTACCCAAAATTAACAGTTTTGGCCTGAGAAATGAACAATAGATTATAACCACACTCTGGGTTCTTGTTATATCAAAATTTACATATTTATTTACATCTTCATAAAACAATTATGATTATAAAACGGCGCAAAAGACTATCAGAATATAGTCAGTGAAAAGAAAAGGGGTGCTCTTGTGATTTAGAGAAGAAGGAGGGAAAGGTAGCAATTATAGTATACAATTGTAATATTTACATGAACCAAAGCGGGAAAACATCGCTATCATATAGGCCTGTTCGAAACAATGGAAAAAGGGGAAATGAGATTGGACTGGGAAAGGTACAGGCACATAAATGGAAAACCGTCGACGTTTCGACCCTGGTGCTCCTGGGGTATTTGGGACCTCGGCTGCGGGTCTTCTTCAGGACAATGATGGGGGGGGGGTTTGAGGGAAGGGGGACTTGGCCGTGATCCAGCCGGTGGTCTGGATCAAACACCAATAATGCTGTTCAGGTTAGACCTCCGTCCGAGCTTCTGAGAGGTAGGTCACCTAATAAATTGGTGGTGGTATGGGGTCTGGTGGTTCAGGTTTACACCCAGTTTAATACTCAGCCTAATCGTTTCGGTAAAGCCACTGATGTGGACGGTTGGAAAATCCTACCGGTGCCCCCGCGGGCAATCCGGTGGTGGTAGCCCTGTTAAACGCCTGCTATAGATGCTGCTGTGTGATACCGATGTTGCCTCTAGAGTTTGTTTAGAGGTCTGATTGCGGTCCAAGCGTGATGGCTCCGATCTCACTTACAATTATCTTCTGTATGTGTGGCGTGAGGTACCCAAGTCACCTCTAAAAAGTGTTACAACGGGCTGAATACCGCGGAGGACTTCAACCGGCGTGTAGTCAGTACGAGAAACCGCGCGCACCACCGGATTGCCCGCGGGGGCACCGGTAGGATTTTCCACCAGACCCCAGACCACCACCAATTTATTAGGTGACCTACCTCTCAGAAGCTCGGACGGAGGTCTAACCTGAACAGCATTATTGGTGTTTGATCCAGACCACCAGCTGGATCTCGGCCAAGTCCCCCTTCCCTCAACCCCCCCCCCCATCATTGTCCTGAAGAAGACCCGCAGCCGAGGTCCCAAATACCCCAGGAGCACCAGGGTCGAAACGTCGACGGTTTTCCATTTATGTGCCTGTACCTTCCCCAGTCCAATCTCATTTCCCCGTTTTCCATTGTTTTGGACAGGCCTATATGATAGCGGAAGTTTTCTCGCTTTGGTTCATGTAAATATTACAATTGTATACTATAATTGCTACCTTTCCCTCCTTCTTCTCTAAATCACAAGAGCACCCCTTTTCTTTTCACTGACTATATTCTGATAGTCTTTTGCGCCGTTTTATAATCATAATTGTTTTATGAAGATGTAAATAAATATGTAAATTTTGATATAACAAGAACCCAGAGTGTGGTTATAATCTATTGTTCATTTCTCAGGCCAAAACTGTTAATTTTGGGTACTGTTTTTTCGTTTGTTTTTTCATTTGCAATCAATGTGCAGATAATTAATGCCAATTCTAATATATCTCCCACATCCTGCTTGAATCTATGTATGCAGATCTAATCGCATCATTAAGACACAAATGATATTCATGTAAGTTCTGTTTGAATTAATGTCAAGGACCACCTTTCTTTATATCAGCCTTGGTTAATGCCACCTGCGGCAAAACCCTTGCACCTGACGAGCGTGCTGTGCCCGTCAGTGAAAAGGGGTGGAGAAGAAGGAGAGTACGGCCTCCCAGAATGCCTCCCAGCTTCTGAATCAAGAGTTGACAGACTTGCTGTGCCTGTCAGCATGAAGGAGAGGCGGGGAGAGGGAGAGGGCTGGTCCATGCTACCACAACGTCCCGTCTATTCTGATGCATTGAAGACTCATTGGCTATTCAAGAGTAACGTAACAAGCTGGCTGTGCCTGTCAGCGTGAGGCAAAAAAGGGAAGAGGGCTGTTCCGAGCTCCCGGACCACCCCAGAAGACACCGTACAGTAGGAGAACTTCCCAGGCAAATTTGCTTGTCCAGTCGGAGAAGTTCTAGTGTGGATCTGGCAGCCGCTGAAAGAGCTGCAGTAAAATCCACAGTACCCAGCGAGGAACTCCAACTGTGAAGGACGAACGCACTCCCCGCCTCACAGAGGAGTAGTCAGAAACACAGGAAATTCACTGTAAAGATCACCCGGCCAAATGAGGACGAAATGCTGAAGAGGGGGTAGACCTATGCCACGCACAGGTGAGGCTTTCCGAGGATCACACAGTGAGTAGAAATAGTGCATTAATATTTAACCAGCAAGGCAAGTACCCCTCCAGTTGATCAAATGCTCACATGGGAACAGTACCTTAGGAAATCCTCTAAGCTATGGAAATCATTGCGCAGAATAGGGCAGAAAGAGGAACTTTCACAAAAATCTGTAAGAATTCGCTTCCCTGGAGTACAGCTGTATACAGTAGATAGAATACAGTTGGGGATGGTGGTGTGGCTGCCCCTACGCGGGTGGTCCTCGCCAGTGTTAAAAAGACATAACACTGAGTAGAAAAAGGAGTAGAGTTTATTACGTCTTACACCATCAAAAAGTTCCAGTCAGGTGCAGTCAACTGTAGAACCTTTGTACACCCACAATAGGAACGTTCCAAGAGGGAAGAGAAAGGAGGGGGAACACAGGCCGGGATGAACCAAGTGGATTACAATAGGTAGGTTATGCTTTCCTCTCTTTATAACACTTTAATGTAAATCCTCAGTAATTCACATAAAGGACCACAGTTAAAGTGAAGTCATAGCTGTGAAATAAAACTGAAAACCCCGGAAATTGGTAAGGTACGGTTATCGAGCATAATTTGTGTCTCAACCATGACATTTATGACTACCTCCCAAATGGCCTAATCATGGCCCCAGAATATTTATACCAATAACAGGACATAAACGTAATGTCATTAAATAACAGTACATATCTAAAAAAATTACACTGTAACCGTAGTGATGACCTGAACAATATTAATGGCAATGAGATATGTAATGCCATCATTAATATGCGCAATGTAATTTGTGATGGCATCTTTTACATCAAGTGTGAAGTCATGACTAGTCCATTTGGAGGGTGAGCTAATGTTCTAATGCTGGAGACGCAAGTTGTGGTTTGTGTAGCTAGCCATAATTGGGCAAATTTAGGGGCTTTCATGACAATAACTTCACATTTACAATGTATTTTTAAGCATATTTCTCTCAAATGTTAATGTGCTACTATCAGAAAAAACAATAGCTTATCCTTAATGAAGTTTTTTCAATAATTTTTCTATATTTTTTATAGTGTACTGTAAGAAATTGGATTATTATTTGGGATAAGTGAGATCTCACCTCAAGGAATAATCGCAACCCTTGTCGGGGAGAACTCTCTAAATCACTAAATCGGGGCGTGGCCAAGACAGCAATGTGAACGGACGTGCCACGGGCGAGCTCTGTCGCCCCGTTGCCTGCATTAGCTTCTTAAAGCGACATTCGGGGGCTACCAAAAGGGGTACCTTCACAGCTGCTGGTGCCTGGAACACAGGGAGGCCACGGGCGAGACGGACCCGGCGAGGGAGGCCGGGGGGTGCAGATCGGAGGGCCTGGACGTCTTGTCGCCGGTGGACCCGCCCGCCATCTTGGTCCTGTGACTGGGGACTGGCGCCTGGGTGACTGCGCCTCTGCGGGTGCCCCATCCCCTGGCGGTGGCTGGTGATCGTGGACTGTGCTGCCTCGTCCCACGGGGTGCCCTCCGGTTGCCGGGTTTGAGCCCTTGGATGCCTGGGAGCCGACCCGCCACCTTCTTGCGGAGCGCGCTCCGGCATTGTCCGGGACCTAAGATGGCGCCGCCCTGTCACCGCGACCTGGCCTGACGCCGAGGGCTGCACTTGACCCCTCACGCCAGCGAGAGCCTCCTGCGAGACCGCGAGGAGGAGAGGAGCACCCGACCAACGCCTCCACCTATTACTGAGGCGAGAGTCCCTGGAGCGAGCTGCCGCTGCGGGCCGGAGTCAGCCCGATTTGCCTGACCCCAAGATGGCGGCGGCCCCCGAGACCTGCGGTAGTCTGCAGCGCTGCAACTTGCGCTCTAAGCACAGCGTTTGAGACGCCCCCCGGCCCATCCTGCAAGAGGAGGGAAGGCCCTCGGTCCTGCTCAGGCGGCTCAGTTGGGGGTGACCGGGGACCGGCAGGAGCTGAGGCCGGTGTGCCCAACAAACTTTCCCACGCCAGAGCTTTCCCGCCCCCTGTCTGCGGACTGGAGCACCACTGCCACCCGGCGTTGCTGGACTGCGGTGGGGACTGCTGCACACACCGCCTGCCGCCTTGAGCCTTCTGAACGGGACCCTGCTTGCCATCTTGACTCCTCCGGCTGCTGCGCCCACAGGCACCTGCATCCCCGGGGCTGGACCGGCTGGACTGGAGCGAGGGAACAGAGCTGCGGCAGGCGTGTGAGTACCCCTGCGCTGACTGTGGGGCTCCGGGGCGACCAGCGCCACTCCTGGACGACGACGCCATTTCCCGAGGGATGGGAGGAGTGACACCCGGAGCTCGAGGGGGGGGCTGGCCTGCGCGGCGTGCTGGTGGCTACAAGAGGACCCAGGCCTGCACCCCGCCTTACGGACAGAGCGAGTTTGCACGTGGGGGAGTGCTTGAGAGGGAAGTGGAAGACTGGTGGCGCTCCGCACTATCCCCACACCCCGGCAACGCCATCGAGGAACCGTGCCCGTGACGAGGGACACACACCAGATGACTGGACGCTACACTCCGGGCGGATGATGACCCGAGGCAGAGGGGGGGGGCAGGGCGGACCCGGCGACGGCGTCCAAGGGCACGTCGGTGGTTGCCATGTGGGGCAAAGCAGGGGCGTCGGCCCTGAACGAAGAAATGCTGCCGCCCGTCACTGACTCTCCCCCGGTGACCCAGGCCTTCATGTCCTCTTTCATGGCAGACTTAAAATCTGAGATAGGCTCCTTGCGGTCGGAGGTGCATACCTGCGTCAAAGAAATGCGCAAAGAAGTCACAGAACTGGGAGACAGGGTCGATGGACTTGAAAAAATTGTCGACACGCGCACTGAAGATGTCGAGCAGTTGTGGCAGAGGGTGGCGGCCCTGGAGGAGCAAAACATCGAGCTCCAGGTCAAACAGGAGGACCTTGAGAATAGGGGGCGCCGCAACAACCTCCGAATCCGCGGCATACCACTCAGGAAGGAAGGGACTGACATCATGGCCTACACAGCTCAGCTCCTGCACGAGGTGCGAGGCGGAGAAGGGGCCTCCCTACCACTTCTGGACCGCGCGCATCGAGTCTTCAGCACGGGAGGCAAGACGGGCCTTCTCCCGCATATAATAACCCGAGTACACTACTTCACGGAGAAGGAGGCTATACTGTAAGCAGCAAGGGACAAGCAGGACCTACAATTCGGAGGGCACAAGATCCAAATCTACCAAGATCTGGCACCCAACACGCTGCAAAGAAGGAGAGTCTTCCGCCCTGTGACAGAAAAACTACGGGCTCTCGACATCCCCTACCAGTGGGGGCACCCCTTCGCCCTGATCTTTCGCTGGGGTGACAAGCGCAGAACACTCCGCTCCTATAACGAGGCGGCACAACTGATTGGACTCTCGGAATCCCCCGAACATAGCCCATCCCACCCCAGGCGCCAGGAGAGACCCCCGGCTCGACCGGACTGGACCACGGTGACCCGGCGTCGTCGGACGACCCCGAAGGAAGACTTCTCCACATCCCAGGCCAAGCAAGACATCATAGACCACATTCGCTCCCTTGAGAGCGACCGCGAGGAGCATCCCGCGAAACCTCATACTCCGTGACCCCCATTTGGCCAGTCCCCACACTTAGATGACCAACGGTTGCCGAGGGGAATGCCATTACAAACACCTATGCGGGAATGGAAGCCTCCGCGACCGTACGCTCACTGAAGGGCGATATGGCGCCACCTACATTCCTGCAGCCTGCATGAACTCATGCACCCCGGCAATACGGGGGAAGCACATGCCTGGCCCTAAACCTGCCGAATCTCTACAGGGGGGCAACCGAACAATGGATGCGGCTCAGACGGGCTGATGACGCCATGGAATGCTGTTGGGCCCCTTGGGGTGATCGCGAGGATGCGTCCTTGCGGCCTTTTGCTACAGGAACTTGCCCCCGTCGCTGGACCCAGGTACTCCTGTAGAATTTATTTTGCTTTCCCCAATTCTGTGATGCGTTAGACTCACTTACCCCCGAATCCGTCCTGGGCAGCGGGGCAGACGGGCTCCGTGGCTACTGGGACCTATATCATCAACAGAACCCCCCCCATTCTGTCCCATAGGAAGTGACGTTCCTGAGACCATCCAAACCCTCGGGTAGAGGATGTCTGGAATATGGGACATTGTGCTAGGGCCCTGTTGGCCCGCTGTGGTTCTTTACTCTCTTCATTCTCTTTGTTTTCCTACTCTGTCTATTCCTTTTACTTTTCTCCCGAGCTGTCCCTATGCTGTCCCCCCTTCTACCCTCGGGCGGGGTGGCGGCCCCAAGGCTCTTGCAGATGCACACACGGAACTGCAGCAGTGGTGGTGGAGGGAGGTGATTATTCCCACCCATGCGGGGTGGAGGGTGTTGGGTGATAAGGCAGCAACATCCCCCCTAGTGTTATGGCGGTGACTGCTCCCAGGCCCCTAAAGATCCTGTCGCTCAATGTCAAGGGGCTGAACTCCCCCAACAAACGGAACCAGGTATGGCACTACCTTCTCCATCACTCCCCCGACATCATATTTCTACAGGAGATGCATCTCCTACGGGGGGACACTAAGCGCATGGCACACCCTAGATACCCCACATAATTCTGGGCATCGGCTGACACCAAAACGGCAGGGGTGGCAATCCTGTGTAGAGCGGGTTGCAGGCAGGGACCCACCAAACCATACAAGAGCAGTGATGGGCGCTTCATCCGGGCCACGGTGCAGATGGGAGGGATACAATTCACCCTAGGTAATGTATACGCACCGAACCAGTCGCAAGACAAATATCTCCAGTCACTCCTGAGGGCTCACTTCAAGTCTGATGAACCGCGTACAATCCTGGGTGGGGATTTTAATCTAGTGTGGGACCCAGATATAGATCGCGGGGAAAACGCGTACAGCGGCGCGGGCGCGATGTCCTCTGCGCTCAGGACACAGATCACGGACCTGGGGCTGGTCGACGCGTGGCGCTACCACAACCCGGGGGTCCGAGACTACACCTTTTATTCCCACTCCCACCGAACCTACTCGCGCATCGACTACATTTTCACTTCCCTAGACCTTGCCCGGGACACGCTGCAAGCTGCCATCTCGGATATCTCGTTGTCGGACCATGCGCATGTGGAACTTACATTGCAGGATCCCCTGGTGTGCGGCCCTCGGGAGCGACGCTGGACCCTCCCACCGGGTATCCTCCGGGACCCAGAAGATGTGAATAGCATCCGCGAAGCCATAGACTCGTATTTCACCATTAACGATCAACCCGAGACACCCCTCCCAGTGGTATGGGACGCCATCAAGGCCACCATACGGGGACATATCACGTCCCTAGCGATCGCAAGACGACGGGAGGCCCACAAGCTGGAGACTAAGCTTACGGGCGAAGTCAAGCAGGCGGAGGCACGGGACAGGATTCGACCTTCCTTAGCGTCCAGAAGGGAGCTAGCTAACCTCAGGGGACAATTGCGCCTTTTACGCACTAACAAGGCGGAGTACTCCCTATTAGCGCTGAAGCAAAAATATTATGAGGGTGGAGATAAGGTGGGGTGTATGTTGGCAAGACGGCTGAGAGCGAGGACAGCCAGAGCCCATATCACCAAAATCCATTGTCAAGATGGCTCCACAGCCGTCATGGAGAGAACAAAACAGTACGCCTTCGTGGCTTACTACACCTCCTTGTACGCGGGGGCACCCACATCGCAGGAGGCGCGAGCAGCTGTCCTCGACGACTACGAGGGGACTCCGTTGCCACCGGCATGTGCAGCGGAGCTGCAGGAGCCCATACTGGAAGAGGAGGTTTCGGTGGCCATTAAAGAACTCCCCACCGGGAAAACCCCAGGACCGGATGGCCTCCCGCTGATCTTTTATCAAGTGTTTCAAACCCAGCTCCGTCCTTACCTGCTTAGGCTCTATCACTCCTTCTCTGACACGTCTGGTCCGTCCTCCGACATGGGAATGGCGGAGATTGCGTTGATCCCGAAACCTGGGAAAGACCCTGCGCTCTGTGCTTCCTACAGGCCTATCGCCCTCTTAAATACTGATCTGAAGATCTATACCAAGATACTGGCCAAGCGATTGGACCCTTACATGCCGGGGCTTGTGGACCCGGATCAGGTGGGCTTCATCAGGGACCGACAAGGGGCGGACAATGTACACCGACTGGCGCACCTGGTAGGCAAGGCACGGCACTGCACTGGGAGATTCCGGCTTGCCTTCTCTCGCTTGACGCGGAGAAGGCCTTTGACCGGGTGGATTGAACCTTCTTGAGGAAAGTGCTCCAGAAGCTTGGTCTAGGTCCTAGAATGATAACTAGCATTATGGCCCCGTACCTTGGGCCGCAGGCCAGGGTCAGAGTGAACGGCCAACTAACACCGCCGCTGCAGATACATAGAGGTACGAGGCAGGGATGCCTGCTCTCGCCGCTCTTGTTCGCCCTTGCGGTGGAACCACTAGCGGCAATGATACGGGGCGACCACAGAATACATGGCATAGCCCATGGGGGGAGGGACAACAGAGTGGCGCTATTTGCCGACGACTTGATCCTCACTCTCACACACCCCAGTGAATCCCTGCCGGCGCTTCACGAGGTTCTGTGTCTGTATGAGCAGGCATCGGGCCTCAAAATAAATCACACCAAGTCCTGGGCGCTCAACCTCACTATACCCGCAAAGGAGCTCCAGCCGCTGAAGGAGGCGGTGCCCTACCAGTGGGCGGAAAGCCAAATCAAATACCTGGGTCTCACACTAACCCCCCACCTGGAATCCTGGTCTTCGGTCAACTGGACGGAGTGTCGTAAAGCGGTGCTGGAGGACCTCCGGAGGTGGAGGCCTCTGATGATCTCCTGGCAGGGGCGCCTGAACGCGGTCAAAATGTCGATCCTGCCAAAAATTGTGTAAGTTTTTCAGTGTCTGCCCACCCCGATTCCGCTTCACTGCATCCGGAGCCTCCAGCGAGAGATCACTTCCTTCATCTGGGGCGGGAAACGCCCCCGGTTCTCGCAGAAAATCCTTATGGAGCCGAGGGACAGGGGCGGCCTGGCATGTCCCAACTTGGTTCATTACTATTGGGCAGCGCACCTGCGCTTCGTAGTGGAGTGGGGTGCACGTGCAAGTGACAAGCACTGGTTCCACATGGACCGGGCGGTCACGGGACGCACTACATGGGATCTACTGTGGCTTCTGCGGGCAGCGCGCTCCAGGAGTGCCTACATAGCAGTCCCTACAAGAACGATCCTGGACATATGGGACAATGTTGCTGTGTCTAGGGGCCTCACAACGTTCCCTTCTCCGCACACGCCGATAGCGGGACATTCGCAATTCCCTCCGGCCCACAGAACCCGTGTGTTTGATGAGTGGAGGCAGGGAGACTGCAGAGTCATTGGGGACCTCTTCCTCGGGGGCTTACCCAAGACCTGGGAGGACTGCAAAGAAGAGTTCAGGCTCCCACCGTCGGCTGATTTCCAGCACACCCAGCTACGTCACTGGACTGCGGGCGACGAAGTATACCAGGCGGCCACCAGGGCCTTCACACCCTTCGAAAAGCTGGCGCGTTCTCTCGGGGGGCTGAAGAGGCTAATTTCGCAAATATATCACATACTACAACACCCTAAGTCAATTCCCGCGCACCCATACCAGAAGCAATGGCAACTGACGGCAGGAGCGGACATCGAGCCCTCCCAGTGGAGCAGGCTGTGGCGCGATATACCCAAAATCTACCGCAGTGTCCCGCAGCAGGAAAATGCCTATAAACTGCTCACCCAATGGTACTACACTCCGCTGCGCCTTAGCAAAATGTTCCCTAGGGTCTCGCCGATGTGCTGGAGATGTAGCTCTGCGACTGGTGACTTTGTGCATATATGGTGGGCGTGCCCAACTCTGGCAATCTTTTGGAAGGAGGTACTTAGCCATATCAGAGGGGTGCTGGGTTTCCCCATACCTGAAGAAGTGTCCACAATACTACTCGGCATTCACCCTAGCACACTTAAGGCACTTACCCGCAGCGATTGGATACTCACACTCCACATGCTAGGTGCGGCTAAGCAACTCATAGCCTTGTACTGGAAACGAACTGAAGCGCCGCCCATAGCATCCTGGTTTGTACGCCTTTGGCAGGTACTGGCGCTGGAACTGCTCACGGCAAGGCTACAGCTGAGAGACACACGCTTTACAGCAGTTTGGAAACCCCTAGGGCGATACCTTTGCTCTGTACAACATGCGCGATACGTGCCCCCTAGGCTCCGCACGTTACGCCTCCTTGAGGACGCCATTGTCCCTGCGGATCCTGCCAGGCTGTGTCCTTGAGTGTTAGGCACATTACAGTGTCCCGCGCTGCCGCGCACGCCCCCCCGCTTTGCCCCCTGACACGCCACCCACAGCCACTAGCCCCTCCCCTCTCTCTACTCCCTACCCTCAGATTCCCTTGCTCCGACTACTTTCTTTCTTCCTACTTGCCACTCTGGCCTTCGTCTCGTTCTGAGACGGTTGTGCCCTGTTGGGCTGTTTATTACAGTTGGGCTAGTTGCCTGCTACCTACCTCCCATGCATAGCGGGCGTATGCCTGCGTGTGATGAGCTTCTGTTTACTCCCCCATAAGCCACGCGGCCGGCTCTCTCTCTCAAGAGTTGTAGGCATGGCGCTGTGTTAAGGCTTTGAGCCGGCTCCAATTGATACGCAAGCACAAGAACTATTGCAAACGCGGCCAGCCTCTACAAGAGGTTGTAGGCTTAACGCTGTGTTTCAGACAAATAAATGTGGCCTGTATGGGCCTGAACATAAATCACTAAATCAACAGGAGCTCAGCCCCCTGGTGGCTATTGCATAGAGCAGGAAGTCTCAACTTAGGACAAAATGTACAGCATTTATGCTGTACTGCTGGAAAATGCAATTTCTACAGGGCCACCCCAAACCCTTTCCCTTCCTCCTCCCCTTTTGCTGAATTCGTTTTGTTGGCTTTAGGACTCTGGGCACTTTACCACTTCTAACAAGTGCTAACGTTCATGTGCTCTCTGCTTTAAATGAATGAATGAGATCATTTATAAAGCGCTTAGCTTCTTAAACAGAGTGTCCCGGCGCTCATGGTCCCCCTACATAACGCCCCAAGATGCAGAGAAAACCAGGTTTAAGCAGTATCATAAAACGTCAGTGCCAGTTGCGGAATACCAGGTTTTAAGCAGCATCTTGAAAACGGTGAGGTCCATCACAGTTCTGAGGAATAGCGGAAGAGCATTCCAGATTTGGGCTCCCAGAAACCTAAAAGAGCTACCTCCAGACCTAGCTTGGTGTATTCTAGGGACGGAGGCACAGCCCGCTGAGGTTGACCTCAAGGTTCTCGATGGCGCGCATTTGTAAACTCTACTTCTGAGATATCCCATGCCACTCCCCTGCAGGGCCTTGAAGAATAACACCAGCGACTTAAACTTGATCCTCTTTTTTACTGGTAGCCAGTGTAGTGCCTTGAGATGTGAGGATATATGAGCCCTGGGTTTAAGCATAGGTACCCTTCTAGCAGCTACATTTTGGGCCCCTCCAGCGATTAAGAAGGCAATCGGGGAGGCCCAGGTACAGGACAATACAGTTCAGAGTCCTATAATATGGGTATACAATCAAAATATCGAGTTAATATCGATTAGCATTAATATCAAATTAAAAATATAGAATGGACACAATATCAAATGGACAGAATATAGACTACAAAAATAAATAAAAAAAACTTCTTGAAATAAAAAAAAAAGAATAGCAGTAATATCAAATTAAAAATATGGAAAGGACACAGTATCGAATGGACAGAATATAGACAACAAAAATATAGAATGGACAGAATATAGACAACAAAAATATAGAATGGACAGAATATAGACAACAAAAATATCGAATTTGAGGTAAGTTAATTTCAATTTTGTAATAATATCTAATTTGTTAAAGTAATTTTTTATGTTAGTATATGTGTGAAAAGTGTATATTTATTTTATAATTTATTTTAATTGATTAATGAATTTTATGGTATTGAATTTTTGCGTAATATAATTCTGTACCGGATTGTGGGTCTTCAGGGGAATAGGGTGGAAAGTAATTTAATTATATTTCATTGAATTTTTAAATGTATTCATTGGTATTTTTAAAATTTTTAATTGGTAATTAATTAAAATATAATTGGTGATTAATTTTAATCAATTGATTAATTGATAATTATGTTAATTTTATTAATTTATTTTCTGCAGCGGGTTGTGGGTTTATAGGGAAATAGGGTGGGAAGTAATTTAATTTTAATAATTACATTTTTTAATTTATTTATTGGTATTTATTTAGAATTAATTGGTAATTAATTGTTAATTGGTAATTAATTAAAATATAATTTGTGATTAATTTTAATTGATTAATTAATTAATAATTATGTTCATTTTATTAATTTGTTTTCTTTAACGGGTTCTGGGTTTATAGGGAAATAGGGTGGGAAGTAATTTAATTATAAATAATGAAATATTTGAATTTATTTATTGGTATTTATTTTAAATTATTTGTCATTTAAATTTATAATTGGTAATTAATTAAAATATAATTGGTAATTAATGTTAATTAATTGATTAATTGTTAATTTAGAAATAATTTGTATTAATAGGTAATAATTTTTAATGATTTGTATTTTTAATTGATTAAATATTATATTATTTATAATTGTTAATTACTTTTAATTAATTTGTAATTGGTATTATTATAAGATTTTTATTTATTTATATATGAAGTATTTACTTTCCCTACTGTTGCACTCTTTGGAGTGGGAATAGTAAATTTTACCCTGCCTCTATCCAACGTTTTCCCTACTGTTGCACTCTCTGGAGTTGGAATAGTAATTTTTACCCCTACGCTATCCAACGTTTTCCCTACTGTTGCACTCTCTGGTGTGGGAAGAGTCATTTTTACCCCTATGCTATCCAACGCTTTCCCTACTGTTGCACTCTCTGGAGTGGGAATAGTAATTTTTAACCCTACACTATCCAATGCTTTCCCTACTGTTGCACCCTCTGGAGTTGGAATAGAATTTTTAACCCCTATGCTATCCAACGTTTTCCCTACTGTTGCACTCTCTGGAGTTGGAATAGTAATTTTTACTCCTACGCTATCCAACGCTTTCCCTACTGTTGCACTCTCTGGTGTGGGAAGAGTAATTTTTACCCCTATGCTATCCAACGCTTTCCCTACTGTTGCACTCTCTGGAGTGGGAATAGTAATTTTTAACCCTACGCTATCCAACATTTTCCCTACTGTTGCACTCTCTGGTGTGGGAAGAGTAATTTTTACCCCTAAGCTATCCAACGCTTTCTCTACTGTTGCACTCTCTAGAGTGGGAATAGTAAATTTTACCTCTACGCTACCCAACGCTTTCCCTACTGTTGCACTCTCTGGAGTGGGAATAATAATTTTTACCCCTACGCTATTCAATGCTTTCCCTACTGTTGCACTCTCTGGAGTGGGAATAGAAATTTTAACCCCTACGCTATCCAACGCTTTCCCTACTGTTGCACTCTGTGGAGTTGGAATAGTAATTTTTACTCCTACGCTATCCAACGCTTTCTCCACTGTTGCACTCTCTGGAGTGGGAATAGTAATTTTTACCCCTACGCTATCCAACGCTTTCCCTACTGTTGCACTCACTAGAGTGGTATAAGTACATTTTTCCCTTTCCGCTATCCAACTGTAAAAATATTGTAATTTTTTTATTAATATTATGTTTATATATATATATATGTATTAACAAATCAATTTGTATGTTTTTTTTACTTACATTAATTATTTATTATTTTTAAGGTTATTTAAGTATTTTAAGTATGTTTAAGTTAATTATATTTATTATTTCATTTTTTTTTATTAATTTAAAGCATTTTAAAAATTCGATATTTTGACTAACTATATTTTTTACATCAATATTTTTGATTCAATATTTTTGTACTTACTTGTTTGGAAATAGGAGGTCGATATTTTGGTATTCTATATTTTTTCCTCGATATTTTTGTAAATCGATATTCTTGACATCGATATTGTTTCAGTGATCCATAATATGGTCACACCCAAACTAGTCCTTGTTGATAAACATACAATGTAACAAACGACCATCTTTCTAAACGTTTCAAAGCCATATGTATAGGATAGACAAAGGAGGTGTCTAACCTATGATTATGGCAAACAGCATGCCACTGGGCATCATAAGAGATTTTGGTGAAATCTTTCCAATTCTGTTGAAAAGCAACCGCTAATAACAAATCAATTATTTTGACATTGGATGTATAATTGTTCCAGATAGGTGAAAGACTACCCAAAAATACATGTGTGAAGGAAAAGGAAAAGTTAGTATCAAATACTAAATTAATTTGAGTCCATACACGTTTCCAAAAACTATGCACAAGTGAACAGGAGAATAGCATATGAAATATATCAGCGTTTGGAGATGAGCATGTCCAGCAAGTATCTTGTGCAGTGGAAAACCATTTACTTAATGTAGATGGGGATAATAAAAGTCTATTATATAGAAAAAACAGTGTTTGTGTAATGTTAGCAGCTCTTGAGGATTTTTGTAATTTAGTTCAAATGTTATTCCAGAGAGATAATGGCCAAGATGCTTTAAAAACTTGTTCTCAAGCAATTTCTATTTTAGATGTTTGTCTAACAGTGTTGATACATTGTAAATGATGGTAAATAAGGGATGCTTTGGGTAAAGTGCGCAGCAGGGTGTATAAGTGTTCAGATGGATCTGGAGAAGGCACATTAACCACTGTAGTGGTAACTTGAGCACATGCATCTAACACAGCTGTATTAAGGAGATTATATTTAGAATTAAAAGAGGTAGGTAGTCCAAATAATTGACTAAGTGTAAGAAAGGGTATGAGTCTGAATTTGAGAATAATTGATGGACCCAAATTAAACCTTTTTGCCTCCATGTTTTCCAATAGAAAGGTCTGTTACGTATTAAGAACATTTTATTGTGCAAAATTGTTGAGGTGAGGAAGGAGTCAAGGGTCTCATGAATGAGAGGGGAAGTTGACCCAAGAAGTTTAGAAGTAAATTTGATTATAGGAGTGGGTAGTGATTGTGGCATACGAGAGAAAGAAAGATATTCTTGAAAGGAGAAAGGGGATAGAAATAAGCGTTCAACTGAGGTCCATAAAGGAGAATCTTCTACAGAATCAAGCAACCAATATGAAGCTTGACGTAAAAGAAATGCTTTTTGATAAGCAGAAAAATTGGGAAAGAGAACTCCTCCTTCTATTTTAGGACGAGTAATTTTGATAAAGATATACTCCACAAGAAGGAGGAGAGGATGGAGTTTACTTTTTTTTAAAGTTTAGCGGAAATAGGAACTGGAATGTTGGATATGGTGTATAATACAATGGGGGAGAGCATCATCTTTATAGTGTCTAGGTGACCCCACCAGTGTAAGAAAGGGTATGAGTCTGAATTTGAGAATAATTGATGGACGCAAATTAAACCTTTTTGCCTCCATGTTTTCCAATAGAAAGTTTTGTTACGTATTAAGAACATTTTATTGTGCAAAGTTGTTGAGGTGAGGAAGGAGTCAAGGGTCTCATGAATGAGAGGGGAAGTTGACCCAAGAAGTTTAGAAGTAAATTTGATTATAGGAGTGGAGACTGATTGTGGCTTACGAGAGAAAGAAAGATATTCTTGAAAGGAGAAAGGGGATGGAAATAAGCGTTCAACTGAGGTCCATAAAGGAGAATCTTCTACAGAATCAAGCAACCAATATGAAGCTTGACGTAAAAGAAATGCTTTTTGATAAGCAGAAAAATTGGGAAAGATAACTCCTCCTTCTATTTTAGGACGAGTAATTTTGATAAAGATATACTCCACAAGAAGGAGGAGAGGATGGAGTTTACTTTTTTTAAAAGTTTAGCGGAAATAGGAACTGGAATGTTGGATATGGTGTATAATACAATGGGGGAGAGCATCATCTTTATAGTGTCTAGGTGACCCCACCAGGACAGGTAAAGAGGATGCCATTTAGTTGTGAGCTCTGAAATGTTTAAATACATTTATTCATACATCAAGCTACTGTGTCAGAAATTAAAGGAGTAAAGTACAGCCCCAAATATTTATTAAGGTTGGGGCACCACATAAAGGGGCTCATTATGATGGCGGATGGAAGTGCGACCTCAGCCCTGGAGTATGCGGAAAAAGGCGTTTCTGTGTCCGCCTGCCGCGGTCACTCCGTCCGCCATATCAGGATAGGAAAGAGTGTCAAAATTCCGTCCACGACGGAAGAGCACGCACCGCCGCCTAACTACACCCGACCACGCGGCAGACGTAACCAATCCAGAGACACCGCCGTACGGACTGACGTCAACGACCGTCCCCCAAATCAAGATGGCGGAAAATACACATAAAACCGCTGCGGAACAACAACCTGCCTGAACACGGCGGATTCCCCACAGCGAAGATACCATACATAGCAGAGATACCCACCACAAGCTGCTCGCTGTCATGGACCCAGCACTACACGCTTTCCCGATACTCTTCGCGATCCACTACCTGCAAGTCATGGCCCACTATCGACGACGACGCAGGTACCCTACACACCATTCGCTGTCTGAAGGGGAGTACCTGCCAGGGTCGTGACGTTGGGAGGGGGAGTGTCATGTTTGATAAACCACTTATTTTTCGCAAATACAAATCCACAGCTGGAGTACACAAGCAGGAATGACTACGACAAACCACAACACATGATTGACGTGCTTTATTACACATAATAGGGGTATAATCACAGAGTATGCTTGAGCATGGGCATTGTGGGCACCAGAACAGGTACATCAGAGGCAGCACATGAGAGGGGCAAAGTGCATCAACAGTCCATGGCATCGAACAGGTACATTAGAGGCAGCACATGAGAGGTCAGACTGCAGTATCAGAACACCAACAGGGCATTGTGGCCAACACAGCAGGTACATCAGAGGCAGCACATGAGAGGGCAGACTGCAGTATCAGAACACCAACAGGGCATTGTGGCCAACACAGCAGGTACATCAGAAGCAGCACATGAGAGGGGCTAAGTGCATACACAGTCCATGGCATCGAACAGGTACATCAGAGGCAGCACATGAGAGGGGCTAAGTGCATCAACAGTCCATGGCATCGAACAGGTACATCAGAGGCAGCACATGAGAGGGGCACAGAGCACCAACAGTCCATGGCAATGCACAGAGCAGGTACATCAGAGGCAGCACATGAGAGGGGCTAAGTGCATCAACAGTCCATGGCATCGAACAGGTACATCAGAGGCAGCACACGAGAGGGGCTAAGTGCATCAACAGTCCATGGCATCGAACAGGTACATTAGAGGCAGCACATGAGAGGGCAGACTGCAGTATCAGAACACCAACAGGGCATTGTGGCCAACACAGCAGGTACATCAGAGCCAGCACATGAGAGGGCAGACTGCAGTATCAGAAAACCAACAGGGCATTGTGGCCAACACAGCAGGTACATCAGAGGCAGCACATGAGAGGGGCTAAGTGCATCAACAGTCCATGGCATCGAACAGGTACATCAGAGACAGCACATGAGAGGGGCTAAGTGCATCAACATTCCATGGCATCAAACAAGTACATCAGAGGCAGCACATGAGAGGGGCACAGATAATCAACAGTCCATGGCAATGCACAGAGCAGGTACATCAGAGGCAGCACATGAGAGGGGCTAAGTGCATCAACAGTCCATGGCATCGAACAGGTACATCAGAGGCAGCACATGATAGGGGCTAAGTGCATCAACAGTCCATGGCATCGAACAGGTACATTAGAGGCAGCACATGAGAGGGCAGACTGCAGTATCAGAACACCAACAGGGCATTCTGGCCAACACAGCAGGTACATCAGAGGCAGCACATGAGAGGGGCTAAGTGCATCAACAGTCCATGGAATCGAACAGGTACATCAGAGGCAGCACATGAGAGGGGCTAAGTGCATCAACAGTCCATGGCATCGAACAGGTACATCAGAGGCAGCACATGAGAGGGGATAAGTGCATCAACAGTCCATGGCATCGAACAGGTACATCAGAGGCAGCACATGAGAGGGCAGACTGAAGTATCAGAACACCAACAGGGCATTGTGGCCAACACAGCAGGTACATCAGAGGCAGCACAAGTACGTGGTGCAAGGTACCCGTCACAAGGACAAGAACAATGCAAATGTGTTTTACATGGAAAATATACACACCAACTCCAAATAGATGTGAGTGAAGGGAAACACACCGCACATCACAGAGCAATTGGACTGCCTGAAGTACCTGCCCCTGACACACTGGTAGCACCAGAAACTGGAGTGTGAGACACAGCCACAGCCCTAGTGACTGACACATGATTCATAGACCCAGACACACTGCCAGCACCAGAACCTGGGGTGTGACACACAGCCACAGATGTAGTGACTGACACATGAGCCATAGACCCAGACACACTGCCAGCACCAGACATAGGAGTGTGCGACACAGCCACAGCTCTAGTGACTGACACATGAGCCATAGACCCAGACACACTGCCAGCACCAGACATAGGAGTGTGCAACACAGCCACAGCTCTAGTGACTGACACATGAGCCATAGACCCAGACACACTGCCAGCACCAGACATAGGAGTGTGCGACACAGCCACAGCTCTAGTGACTGACACATGAGCCATAGACCCAGACACACTGCCAGCACCAGACATAGGAGTGTGCGACACAGCCACAGCTCTAGTGACCAACACATGAGCCATCAACCCAGACACACTGCCAACACCAGAAACAGGAGAGGGCACAACTGAGACAGTGCCATTATATGATGCATGACAGCAGACAACAGACACAGTGCCACTATCTGACAACTGAGAGTGAACCTCTGATGCGCCACTGAGAACACCGGATTGATGAGCCACAGGGCTGTATGGGCCAGGTGGCAGGGTGGCTCTGGGAGCTGGGGATAGCTGTACTGGAGCCACATCGGTGTGGTCAGGTGTGAATGGTGTGTGTCTATGTTTCTTTGGGATATGTGAGGGCACCCTGGACATGACAGGACTGGCAAGTGGTACGGACTCCAATGAAACATCACCCACCAAAGGTGGAGCATCTGCTGCTGGGGCTCTGCTCTCTGGGGACGTGCTGGACCCTGCTTGTCATTTGCTGTGTGCCTGCCGCCTGGACTCAGCATCATGTGTAATGGGGATGCAACAACAGGGGACTCCTTCCTCAGCTTCTGACGGGCCAGGATGGGAGTGGAGGTATGGGGGTACTCCGCCGCGGAGACATCTGTTTTCCGTTCCTTCAACAACATCAGCCTCAGTGCAGCCAGGGGTGATGTATGCCTGCCCTTGATTGCGCCAGTGTCTATGGGAGAAGCCTTGTCCCTTGGATATGCCTTGTCCGTAAGAGGAGTGTTGTCTCTGGACTTTCCCTGTTCCCTGGACAGTGCCCTGTTCCTGGCAGCAGACTTGTCGTCTGTGGTGTACCTGTCTCCAGAAGACACCTTCTCCCTGTGTGTGTCCCTGCCCTTGGGAGATGGCCCTTCCTCTGTTGTGTGCCTGTCCTTGGGAGTGTCCCTGCTCTTTTGAGGTGCCTTTGTCTTTGGACTGTCCTTGTCCCTGCCCTTGGGAGTGGCCCCTTCCTTAGTAGTGTCCCTGTCCTTGGGAGTGTCCCTGCTCTTTTGAGGTGCCTTTGTCTTTGGACTGTCCTTGTCCCTGCCCTTGGGAGTGACCCCTTCCTTAGTAGTCTCCCTGCCCTTGGGAGTGTCCCTGCTCTTTTGAGGTGCTTTGTCTTTGGACTGTCCTTGTCCCTGCCCTTGGGAGTGGCCCCTTCCTTAGTAGTGTCCCTGTCCTTGGGAGTGTCCCTGCTCTTTAGAGGTGTCTTTGTCTTTGGACAGTCCTTGTCCAAGGGAGTGTCCATGGACTTGGGAGTATCCCTTGCCTTGGGAGTGCCTTTTGTGTGGGATGCCTGTGTCGCATGTGAAGGCATTTCCCCCAACACCACTTGTGGATCCTGTGTGTGAACTCCAGTGTATCTGACGTTGTCTTTGTGAACAGATTTTGCTGACCTAGGGGATGGTGTCTGTGCCCTCCGTGCCCTGGCGTGCTGTCTGTGGCTGCTTCTAGTGCAATAACCTGTATTAGAGTCCTGGTCAGAATATTCACTCCCCCCTGAGACATCCAGTGGTGTAGATGGGGGAACAGAAGTAGCACCCTGTCCATGCGACTGTACAATGGCAGACGACACACTGCTTGCCAATGACTGAACTGTCCTGTGTAGACCAGCAACATCGCCATGCATCCCTTCCATGAATCCCACCACCTGCCCCAACTTCCTATCGTGGTCTTGGAATGCATTGATCATATTGGTCTGCCCCACACACAGCTGTCGCAGCAGATCAACAGCCTCAGCACAAAGTGCATTTTGGGTCACCGGGGCAGGGGCAGCGGTGCCTGCACCGAACGACACTCTGCTCCCCCTACTTCTGCGTGCACGAACACTACATGCTGCAGTTGGCGGCAGTGTGGGCCCTATCTGCTGTGTCCCGACCGAAGGTGTTGATTGCCCACTCCCAGTCTGTGACAACAGTGCTGACTCACCAATATTGTCGGGAGATGAGGACAATGGTGTCTCGACATGCGAGTCCTTAGGGACGGTCCTGTCCCCCTCTCCGGGGCTGCCCTCTTCTGTGTCAGTCTGCGTGTGCGTGAAGTCTGATCCGGATGCATTGCCACCACTCATCTCCGCCGTCTGTGGCTGAGTGCCCTCTGCCAAAGCTGAAATACACAGAAAAGAGGTGTAAGTCATGGGCACACTCACGTACAGAAGGAGAAGAAATCTCTAATTCCATTGCTTTTATTTTTATTTTTATTTTTTATTTTTTTTGTCCTTTTATGTTTAGCTTTCGAGAAGTCTCCCAGAGGTAGGTTTTCCACTAGTCCAACTCCCCTGATCGATGTCTCTATACCTTGTCTTAGTGAGGACCACACCACAAACCCCTGGCATAATCATTGGACGTTTGTTGTCTAACTATCCGACCATTTTATCAACGGAGCCCAAATCTCTGCCGCCACCTCTCCTCCACACAAGAGGTCTGTTTTACTAATAGCCATGATATTTTTTAGGCAGTCTGCAAACCTAGGGGGGGTTAAAGATGTCCATTCTCTACAGATCTCCCTCCTGGCGATAACAATCACATAGAATATAAACTGGGTGATACTGTCTCTGATATCGTAGTCCTCTAGCAAACCCATAAAGATCAGTCTCGGACTACACGTGACTGGTCTAAACAGTACCTCCTCTAGAAAGATGCAGACCGATGACCAGTAGTTTTTAATCTCTATACAGTTTGCAAAAATATGTAAATCGTCTGCCTCTGTGTATTTGCATCTGGGGCAGGAGTGTGGTGTTCCCGATATTTTTGAGAGCTTGGAGGGAGTCCAGTAGACCCTGTGTGCCGTGTAAAGATGTTTTCTTCTGAGGTTGGCAGGTTTTATTGTTTTTTGAGATGTTACAAATGAATCTAACCAAACCTCCGATTGTTTCTCCGGATCGTCTCCTATTATATCCCCCTAGAGTTTCGAGATCTCTTCCTCCTGCCTGTCCTTTGCCCCAATTAATATGTTATACCATGTTGAGACCTCACCCTTCCACCCTTCTTGTCTGTTAACTAAATCTAAGAATTCGCAGCCCACTGTTTCTGACTCCCAATTTTGACTTCCCCACCATGATGATAGTTGATAGTATTTAAACCTCGCGAGGGACCCACCTGTTAGATTAGATATAGATGCCCAATCTAATAATTATTGATTGACCTGGAGATCTCCCCATCGTGGCACCAATTTGGGACATCCCCGGAACACCGGAATGCCTATTAGATCGACTCCCTTCCCTTGAGAGAGGCTGGTTTAAAACGATGGGGAGATCTCCAGGTCAATCAAGAATTATTAGATTGGGCATCTATATCTAATCTAATTCCATTGCTGACAAAGAACATGTAGCCCCCATCCTGCACACGGCCCACCCCTACCAGTCATCCTCACATGAAATAACCGGTGGTGGCCGTGAAACATGTACAGAATGCGGACAGGGCAAGAGCATGTAGATCTGCACACATGTCTTGCCATGGGGCCACAGACCTCTACGGCATGTGCTTCAACACTCAACTACTAAGCAAGTGGCGTGTCAACATGCCGGACCTGGATGTCAAATTACACTCTGCCAATGGCACCAACATTGCATTGATGCGATATATACGCACCACGGAAGTCACTGCTGTGTCTGAGCACCAATACATGCATTGCACTCCCAAGTAACATACACATACAGTCTGCTTACCGCTAGTTTGCTGTTGATCCACACTCAGCCGGTCGGACAGGTCAGGATGCGTCACAGCAATGATACGGTGCATGAGAGGGGTCATGGAGCGTCGGGCCAGACGTGGCGTTCTTGGAATCATCCCCAGTGTCATCTCTGCTACATTCTTGCTCAGCCTGGAAATGTCATCCCAGCGTTTGTGGCAGTGTGTGTGTCGTCTATTGCACACCCCCCCACTGCCCGTACATCACGTGCTATGCTGCTCCACACGGCCTTGCGAAGGTGCAGCTTTACCTACCATGATGGGAGACAAGAGGATAACGTAAGTGGACAGTATGACATGCACATACTACGTAGATAGATGTATCTACATCCAGCCATTCTCTGCACAACACATGTGAAGGTCCCACAGCACACCGGCAGGCCTACAGAAGACAGGAGCCACTGACCACCTCAGGGCGAACAACATGTACACCACTGCACTTACCACCTGTCTGGGTGCACCGTACAGCTGTTCGTAGTGGCTGAGCACACCGCCCACGAGAACATCTAGTTCCGCGGTGGTGAAGGGACGAGACTGGATCTCTCGCACTCTCTGCATGGCAAGGTCATGGACTGTGGCACTACAGCAGCAGTCGGTGGTCAGCTCAGCAGCAGGAGGTCGAGGTGATGGCCACAGGCAGCAGTCGGTGGTCAGCTCAGCAGCAGGAGGTCGAGGTGATGGTCACAGGCAGCAGTCGGTGGTCAGCTCAGCAGCAGCAGGTCGAGGTGATGGTCACAGGCAGCAGTCGGTGGTCAGCTCAGCAGCAGGAGGTCGAGGTGATGGTCACAGGTAGCAGTTGGTGGTCAGCTCAGCAGCAGGAGGTCGAGGTGATGGTCACAGGCAGCAGTCGGTGGTCAGCTCAGCAGCAGCAGGCCGAGGTGATGGCCACAGGCAACACTGGTTCACAGCGTTGAATGTGTGCTTTTGGAAATCACACATATATAGGGCCCTGAGCCCATGTCAGTGGCATACGTCGGCAGCAATTGGTCACCCCTGGATGCCTGTTTGTAAAAGGGCCAATGACTGGCCCTGGTGTTGCGGTGCACTGCTTCCGCTACTTTTGATTGGGCATATGCGGCCCGCGTTCCCTCTTCCCATTGGCTGCATGTGCACGGACCGTCACGTCTCGAAAATAGTGGAAGCAGTGCACCGCCATGGTGGCGCCAATGATTGTATATTTTCAGACGCTGCACCGTGGTGTATAGTCTGCACTTGCATTATGAGGGTTGTGAGCGTGATTGCGAAACTGCATATGTCATGCACTATTTCATGTGTATTCATACTATGCCCATTGATGTGCACACAATGTGCTTTACATGTGCATGTCGACGTGTTGACGTCTTGTATTTCCCTACAGACGTTTCAACTTCTTCACATCTACACAGTACATCACGGCTGTATCGCCACATTCTGAATCTGTTGTCAGTGTGTGGTTAATGTGTGGTAATAACAATGGTGGGGGTACACATGCATTCAGTGTATGCGTATGTGTGTTGCCTGTTGTGTCACCATGCATGTAATGTCCGTATACTCACCATTGTCGGTGTTGTGAAGAACCGGGTTTTAGAACCCAACGGCGCCAGGGAAAACGCCTGATGTCTTCGAGTTCCCCTGCCTCGGCAAACAGAGACACGGGACACTTCTTGATGACGTCAAAGACCAAAGTTTATTGGCTGCAACCAGGAACAGAGGTCTACGAAGCACACACAGGTGGTTTGCTAGAGACTGCACAAATTCAACGAGCGGAGCATGGTCTTTTATGCCAAAAATCATATTCCAAAGTAGCATCGGTTACACACAAACTGACCAATGACAATGTTGCATTTCAAAAGTAGCGCATGACGACAATCCCATTTTCCGTTGTCCAGCCCACCAGAAGTGACCAAGCACATTCCAATATCCTGTTGGATCAGGCCGGACAAACCCATCATAAAACCTCAGCCCAAATCAGTGATTATGTCCTAAAGGAAGGAGCAGAAACAGATTGGAAGCAAGATAGATAGGTGGGTGCAGTGTACTATAAATTCGGCAATGTCCTGCTCTTTGATCTTTATCTGACCAGCTGCTTAACAAGGAACTGGCTCAGCGAGGTCAGCCTCGGGCAAAGAGTCAGTTCGGTCAGGTCACTCAGAAGTCAGCTAAGGTGTGAGGAAATAGAAATTTTATATGGCCAATGTGTCCCCTGCATGTACCCCACGTTTAGTGTATGTACCCACGTTCACCCATGCACTTTCCCTCTCATGCCTGTAATAATAATGCCTCTGCATTTCCGTCCAACATTAGAATGTCAGTTACCAAGCCTTCCATGAAAGAAACGTTAATTCTGCACTGAGGCCTATGTTGCCAATGTATTTGCATGGTGCACGTTTAAAAGTCGAGATGAACCCGTCTTTGTGGCTCAGCCGAGCCAGGACCCGAATTCAGGCTCCATGCCTCCCAGACACTCTGAAAGTTGCAGTTTAGCTTAGCTATGTATCCCTGACCTCTGGCATACTTCCTGCTCAGCCGAGAGGAGCCCCAACCCGGCCTGCCAAGACAGTATTTTGCTTATAGTTATCTGCTCTGCTCCACAGAAATACATTCCTGCTTAGTGAAGAAGGTAAACAGAACCCCGTCTGCAGAGATAGAGCCCAGCCTTTCTGTCTCCGTTTAAGTGCGCACACAAGTAGGGTAAAGTCAAAGTCAAAGTCAAAGTCAAAGTCAAAAAGGTTTATTGCATAATTAATTAAAATTATTACAATTTTCACATTATAAATAATAATACAAAGTGTAAATATGTTTGGTAAAATTAAGTCTCCTCCCTTGTTAAAAATGATGTGGGACGATGTTTTAAAAGTTTCTTCCGGAGATGCTCCCGCTGTCTTTGAATATCAAAATGTTTTTGCTTGTTTATACAAACTTTACCACTCGTTAAAATCAAGGCAGCCTTAGTGTCCTGCTTCTTAACCTTCTCCTCGTTCTACTTGGCTCAAACTTTTTTTCACTTCTGCCATGAATTTTGTTCCCCGGCAAGCCATAATAATAGAACTCCCTCCCAACCAACAAGTTACTGCTTGTCTGCAGGTGCGGATATTTAGCTCATTGCAAATACCTTTTAACAGTCGTTGCCGTTGTGCCATAAGTGCAGGACAGACACACAAAAAATGAGCTAGTGATTCTGTTTTATAGCCGCATAGTCTGCATTGCGCAGTCTGGTGGTTACCTTTCCAGGATGGTAATAGATCCTTCGAGATGTGCATGCCCATCCTATAATCTGTAAAGGCTCTTTTTAAATGCACGTTGAAGTGAGAGGTTAAGTAAGCGTGTGGTAGTCCTGCTTTGAAGGAATTGATAATGGTCCAGCCGTGTCGCCGTTTTAGTAGTGTCCCTTTATCTTCTTGAAAGGATTTTTTCCTTGCTACCTTGTTGGCCAATCTGCTTATGCTTGCTTTATCCATCGCGGATTCCCATGCAGCTTCCAACTCCAGCTCTTTTACGGAGATTTTCAGGTAGTTTCCCCAGGAGCACGGGGTTCCGGTCTCCCCTTGATTTTTTATAACTTCCCAGGTTAGCCAGTCCATGGATTCCGGGTCTGCAGATCTAAGTTTATGGCACAGTTTTACGAAGCCGCTCATGCTCCTATATTTCTGGTTTTGCAGACCAAATTCAAGCCTAACTTGCGAGGCTGAGGCACATCTTGGAAGATTAAAAACTGCTTTGTAGATTTTGGTTTGGAGCTCATTTAGTAAGTCTGTTTCCTTGCCACACCAGGTGACTAGACCGTAAGACAGAGAGGGTAAAATTTGTGCCGACATGACCTTCAACAGATGTTTGTGATTTGGACAGTCCATCTTTGTTTTTAGTAGACGGTAAGCAAAGATTAGGGTTTGGGCTTTTGCGCGTATTGCAGTTCTATGCTCCGTTTGTTTTGCGCCCTGAGATATTGTGATTCCGAGGTACTTGTACGACCCTTGTTCCTGCACCTTTGTCCCGTTCACCATCCATGTATATCTTAGTTTCTTTGGGTCTACCAGACGGACCACTTTTGTTTTTTCTTTGCTTAGGTCCAGACCCTCTTGCTTTAAATATTTTGCTAGTAGGTTTAGAGCTCTTTGTAGACCAATTGGAGTTTTACTCAGCAGTACTATATCATCAGCATATTGTAGGCAAGGAATTCGATGATTAGCCAATGATGGAGGGTGAACTTCGTCCGTCTCCAGCACTTTTGCGAGGTCGGAAAGGAAAAGATTAAAAAGGGTGGGTGCTAAAACGCAGCCTTGTTTTAGGCCCTGGTACGTTGGTATATTCCTCGTGGTATAAGCTCCATTTCCCAATTTCACCTTTGCCCATGTGTTTTGGTATAGAACTTTTATTGCCTTTAACAGTTTGGTCGGCATCCCCAAACACTGTAGCTTACCCCATAAACGCTCTCGGTTAACTCTGTCAAAGGCCGATTTGATATCGACGAAGCAGGCGTACAACCGTGCACCCTTTGCTGCCATTCTGTCCGTTAGTAATGACAGGCAAGTGAGGTTGGTGATTGTTCCCATTTTCCGCCTAAAGCCTGTCTGGAACCAAGGAATTCTGTTTGATTCTTCAATCCATTCTTGCAGCTTTAAAAGGATGCAGGAGGCGTAAAGCTTTGCTTCTACATCTATCAAAGATATAAGCCTATAGTTTGTTGGAATGCGATGGTCACCATGTTTAAAAATTGGGTGAATGACGTTACCCTTCCAAGACGCGGGAACCAGGGCATCATTATAAATATGATTGAAAAGTGGCATTAGGGTATCTGCCCAGAATTCCGGGTCGTGTTTGAAGATGGCGTTGGGTAGCCCATTCGGGCCTGCAGCTCCTTCAGCTTTTAGTCTTTTAATAATTTTACAGAGTTCTCCTCTAGTAGTTAGTTCCGGGAATACCGTCTCCTCTTTTGAACCCCCCTTCGTCCCTAATCCTTCTGTACCTGTGCTGTTGATTCCCGTCTGATCATCCTCAATTAAATTTGTTGACCTTATGTCGTTCGAGAGACCTACTGTTGTTGTGCAATATAGGGATTGTACGTGCTGGGACCAAGCGTCAGCTCCTACTCCTGCTTCCTGATGGAGTTTAGATCCTTTGTTTAGATCATTAATCATGCCCCAAAAGTAACGGCTGTTAGGATGTTTTCCTGCACTTAGGAGTTTATTCCATAGCTTTTCCTTGTAGGAGGATTTTGCGATGCTCAGTGACTTTCTATAAGCGCTTCTGGCTTCGATCAGGTCTCCCTTGTTTGCTTGTAACCCCAGTCTTTTTTGTCGTGCTAGGTCTCGGGCCGCTTTGGCTACCCTCCTTTTTTTTGTTCTTAGTTCCATGTTGAACCAAGGCTCCTTTTTGAAGGTAGACTTGATCTGTGTCCCTGGTGTTGCTGGGAATTTATGGAGAAGGTCCAGGACCAGTTGCTCCCAATTTTTTACAAGATCTTCCTTTTTTTGCAGCCCTTGCTCAAGTATTCGAGCTGTGACGGCGGACCGAATTTTTTCCAGCCCTTCTCCTCGCCATTTTAATTTCTTTAGGTTGAATTTGGATGCTTGATGCAGTAGACAAGAAAGGTTCGGTGCCAGAGTGGGCGTGGTGTTTAAGGTGGTTATTTGGGGGAAGTGGTCACTTTCTGGCCGCTGAACAATTTTGAAAGTCTCGACGCCTGGAACTAGATTGTTGCTTACTATTGTGTAGTCTATCGTTGAGTGAGCCCTTCCACACAGGTACGTAATGCCTGCCGGCCTGTCCCCCCTCGTGTTGCCGTTCAGAATCGTCAGACCTAGTTCTCTTAGGTTGGAAGTTAACCTCGGCATGTTTCCTTTTGCCCTGTTTTTGTCGATTAGGTCACTGTTGAAGTCCCCGGAGATTAATAATGAACATCCTGAATGGGTTTTTTGCATCAGTTTTATCAGTGACGTTAGGCTTGTTTGTTTGTCTTGGTGTGACTTCCGTTCCGTTCCGTAGGGTAAAGGTTCCAGCTGCCCATGCAGACCCCCTCCATGTATCCACCCACCTATGACACACCTATGACTCCTCAAGTGAACGCCCACGTGTACGCCTTCTTGCACGCCCATGTGCTCTTATCTCTCTCCTTCGCTTGCTCCACCTTCTCTATGCAATGTAATGTATGTTTAAATGTATAAATAATGTACTCTGTGAATAAAGTTCAGATGACGATCCTTCCTGAACCTTAGTGGTGATGGAACCCGATTCTCGCTTAACTCGAGTTACTGAAATAAAGCCCTTTTGAATCGGACACCACGGACTCTGCCTCTCATTATATGCATGACCCATTGTTTAAGTATAGAAATTCCGACAGGGTAATATTTTATTTACCACATAAACTGACGCCCGAACAGGGACTAGTCCCCTTCCCCACGCACCGGTGATGTAGGTCCAGCCCTTGCCCCATTTCACAGCCGTGACGGACTTCAAAGTGTACATGCCAGCAGGTCTTCCTGCTTACTCCCTCAGGCCCACGACGAGGAGGACGGACTGCGACCAGACATCCACACGAGGCGGTGAGGATTGCGGATCATCCCAACCAGAGCCCAAGCCGTGAGAGAGCAAGGTCCGAGGTATCCAGAGGCCCACCTGTTCCGAGGCGTATGCGCTGCACCGCAGTCACGCAGTATCGAGTTTTCCGAGGCCTTCAAGTTCTGCTTCCCGGTGAGTACCGTTATAGGGTACGCATATAGTTCAAGACGGGTTCATTTATTTGAGATCGGTAAAGACGTGTCTGGTCACACAGGCACGGTAAAGACGGGTCCATTTCGGTGGACACGGTAAAGACGTGTCTCTTTATGAGACCGGTATGGTTGTACTGTCTTACAGTGCATAAAGTTAACAGTTTTCAAGTTCATGTTTATTCCCCATGTATTAGTCAGAATGTATCTGTTTTCAATGTTTTAGCGTTGTAGTGTGAATGGTTGTTTTCAGTCTATTTTTGTGTATATTGCATTTTCGTTAAGTTCGTTCCAACATGCCACTGTTTTCGAAATTACGTCAGATAGGGACCAGGAAAGGGATACTCGAAGAGTCAGTTCCCGTCCCGCCTAGAGACACACCTGGTCATTTTATGTACCAGAAACATGGGCTAGATGCCATATTGTTTTTAGACTTGTGGGTAGATTACACGAAGGATTTAGAGGAAAAGTACAGATGGTCTGCTTCAGGAACATGGGATTCTGAATGCATTATGAAAGTAGAGGAAGCGCTATGGAAAAGGAAAGTAAGACCGTCCCAGAAAGATGCCATTGAGTTATGGCGTAAAGAGTCACATAGGAGAGCAGAGAAAGAATTCCACCAAGCAGAGAGAAGTAAACACGCAGCGGAAAAAGCCAAAGAAAAGGAACTGCGGGAGGAGGGGGAACGGGTCAAGGCAGAACAGGCCGAAAGAGAAAGAAATGCCCTCGTTGCTGGTATTTATCCCGTCCTCTCAGAAGAACTAGCTAAAGCGACCCCCTCAGAAGTACCCAGTAAGTTGCCACCACCACCAGTACCCTTTAGAGTACGTAGAGCGAAGCCGACAGCAGCTGAGGCTTTTATTTCCTCCTATCTAGAGGAGCCCGCACCGGACTTTGTGAACGCAGAGTTCCCTCCGCCCCCACCAGCGGCTCAGCTCCAACAGCTTTTCTTTTTTTTCTAGGTTTGGTAAAGCGCAACAGCTACCCCAGCAACGGGGCGTCCCGGCGCTAGAGACAGGGATGCACCAGAAGGACAGAAAAAGAAAGAGGGGGAAGGGGGGAAGGTGGGCCTAGAGAGCAGGTCGTGAAAGACGATGTAGGTCAAGGGGCAGTAGGAGGGGGGTCACCGCCAATGCCACGAACTCCGATGGGGCCACCGCAAACGCCACAAACTCCACCAACGCCACGAACAGCGATAGGGCTAGGGCCACCACGAACGCCACAATTGACATCAACGCCACTTAAGTATTCCGTAACGATCCCACGTTGTATATACGATCCGGTACCAGGAAAAGGTCCAATGCTCGTGTTTTCACTTAGATTAAGACATGCCGTCGACTATTTGATCATGTTACCAGACATGAAGGAACACCTAGATAAAATATACCATTTCATTAGAACGGGGGAGGGATCCGAGAGTATAGAAAAGGCCATGGAACACAGAAAGGTGGAGGTTAAGAACATTATTCTACGTTTTATGATTAACTGTCTGATCAGGGAACAAGACCAACCAGACAAAGAGGTAAAGAAGGGTCTGAAGGATTGGAGTGACAACATAGCTGCCGGTCGGCATTATAGACAGGGACAGACAGAAAGTATGTACATGAAAATACGAAAGGAGATTTTAGAAATACACCGTGAAGAGTCTGACGGGAAGTCTGAGTCATCATCGGAAGATCTTGACCCAGAACCCGAGGAAAAGGATAAAATAAATTACGTAGGCAAAGCACGACAGTTTGACAGACCCAAGGGCCTCGACTACCGCAAACAAGGACAGGCTATAAAAGAAAGATATTGCCTTGAAAATGTATTCCATGCTACTGAAAAAAGCCTTAATCGATGGGTAGGGAGCGAGCGATCCCACACCCCACACGAAAAAGAACTGGTCCGGTCAGCTGTCCAATGGGTGTCCAATTCTAACATATATAGCGATGATATAGTGGCCCAGACTTTCTTGAGCCTTCCACCAAACGAACAGCGTTTGGCCGGTATTTACATGGTTCAACATTTGATAACGTTGTATGAGAGTCAATATTCTGATCCCGGTCCCTTGTATAAATTACTGGACGATATCCTTCTAGACAGATGGATTGGCCTAGGTACTGATTTAATTAATGTCATTCTGGATCAACAACATAAGTACTTGTCCTCTCTGACCACCTGCATGCTTCCTGCCCCACACCACGACAGAAAGAACTTGCACATAGACAGACAGAACCCCCTACGAGAGGTGCATCCCGTCAAAAACACGGCGGGTGAGCTTCAGCGAGTGTATGTTTACACACCCTTGACGAAATTGGAAATACTGGAAATGAAAAAGATGCTGCCCTGCCATGATAAAGACCCGGGGGGGTTTCACTGTGAATTAAAAGACATTCTCCGCATAGGAGATTACACGTACGCTGACATTCTGAAATTATTGAAAGTACTGTTGCCTGCTGGTATTTATGAAAAGCTTAAGGAAAAAGAGTGGGAGGTGGGCGAGAAAAAGTTAAGTTGGGAAGCGTTAGAAGCAGAGGATAGAACAAGGCTCCCAGGGGTTGGTCTTGGGGACAAAGCTAAAGAACTACCTGAACTCCTGATACAGGTCTTGCAGAGACTATTGACTACTAAAAAGGAAGATTGGGATGCTATTTCAGCCTGTAAACAGAAACAAGACGAAGACACGAGTGATTTCTATTCTAGATTCGAGAAATGTTTTTCTATTAATAGTGGCCTTAAGTCAAGCAGCGAGTCATATCCACATCTTTTCGTGAGCAAACTAGTAGAGAATTCCTCACCCCAGATCAAGAATAGAGTACTGAAGGTTGAGAGTACTTGGCAAGCAAATAGTCCTTCCCAAATGTTGCAAATGTTACAATATCACCAGAACAGAATTAGAGAGGAACAGGATCATGAAAAGAGACGCATGAAAGATACGAAAATGAAAGTGCTGGTTGCCCAAACGGTACCAGCCAATGCGAACAAAAAGGGCACAACACTTGTTACTGGGAACTGTAATTATTGCAAACAGCCAGGTCATTTTGTAAAAGATTATGCTGTCCTGAAACACAATATAGCTACAGGCAAGACAAAAGAACGACCACACGTTCCAAGGCAGAATAGCACCCCACAGAACACAAACCAGACAGTAGCGACCTTACCACCCCCACCGCCACCTGCTACTGCCCGACACAAATGTACCAGTACACGCAGTCAGATTATCCAGAATACCAACAGTTCTCATGAAACAGCCTAGAGAGGGAAGTTGGCTTGCCCCTTATTGAGGTTCCTGTAGATCAAGAGGGTCCCTATGTACATAGTCGTGTATTGGGAAAAGACAGAACATTTCTGATTGACACAGGGGCGAGCAGAACTACCATCAGTCATGACGAGGTTCCAGGGGCACCCCTTTCAGGCTCACAGAATGTTTCACTGGGATTTTCAGGAAAGCCTATTGTTAACGAAGTGTCGAAACCAGTTTCCCTAGGGGTCGGTCCATTGTCATGTACCACAGACTTGCTACTTACTAAGTCATGTCCAGAAAATTTGCTTGGTATAAAGACATTGAAAGAACTAGGAGCAGTTATATCTTGTTCTCCGGAGGGAGTACGACTATTCTTGCGTGATTTTAAAGGACATTATGTGTTGAAAGATTTTGACCACAGACTCCAGAATGTACCACAGCACTTATGGGCACAAGGTCCGACTGACGTAGGTTACATGCACATTACACCACACCGTGTCACTCTGAAAACAGGAGTAGTACTACCACGAATCCGACAATACAAGTTACCACCTGATGCCGTAGTAGCCTTACTGAAAATTGTTGACGAGCTCATTGCACAAGGGGTGGTGGTAGAGACTGACTCGAATGTATGTAATTCACCTGTCATCCCTATTCTTAAACGAACAGACCCTAATGCACCACCAGTTTACAGACTAGTGGTTGACCTTCGAGAACTGAACAAGTGTGTAGTACCTCAATACCCAGTGGTCCCCGACATTTCTTCGTTACTGACTGCAATTGATTCTGAGGCAACGTTCTTTACTGTAATTGACCTGAAGAACACCTTTTTCAGTGTCCCGATTCATCCCGATAGCCAATACCTCTTCGGGTTCAGTTTAAATGGACGCAGCTTTACATTTACGAGAGCTCCTCAAGGTTTTACAGAGAGTCCTAGCATTTACAGCCAAGCATTAAAAAGACAGCTGGACAGTATTCACATGCCTGCTAACACTGCACTGCTCCAATATGTAGATGACGATCCTTCCTGAACCTTAGTGGTGATGGAACCCGATTCTCCCTTAACTCGAGTTACTGAAATAAAGCCCTTTTGAATCGGACACCACAGACTCTGCCTCTCATTATATGCATGACCCATTGTTTAAGTATAGAAATTCCGACAGGGTATTATTTTATTTACCACAGGTGTACGTGTCCCAAGGACTCGCTCGGTCGCAGTCATCGGCCTACGTGAGGGCAACCACACATAATGGCTGCCGTCCACAAAATGGAACCCAAGGGTTCAGACGAAATCCCTGAATACGTAGTGTTCTCATTGATCGATTAAGACAAAAACACTCGTACACACTACACTCGTGATTTGCCGTCCGCTGACACCAAAAGCGTCTATTTCCGACGACCTTTATTGAACGGGTTTGGAATCCTCGAACCTCAGACCCTCAAACTGCGGAACTACAGATGTCATTGGTGAATGATGACATGGAGTGTGTGTATCATTATCGTTTTGTGCTTGCACGTGCATGTGTGTCTGTGATGAGGCTTGTACACATTTGGGTCATGACACATGTCTTGTTGGCAGTAATGTTGACATGAGACTAAGTTGCATTGCACATGTTGACACACATCATGTTGCTAGTGGCTGCACATTGCTCATACGGCACTCCGTGTTGTAGTGACATTCAGAGATGCCACACATATGACAATTGTCCACAACATTTTTCTTGTTGCTAGTGTTGGATTACATGTGATTGAGTTGCACAGCCATGCGTTGTTTGTGAATTGACTTCTATTACATCTACTCCCACACAGGAGGGCTCCAAATGTCCATCGCCCATACACTGTGCTGGAGGATATGGTTGACGAGGAGGTGATCAGGAAATTCCGGCTAGATCGACGTAGATTGATGGAGCTTGTAGACCAATTGTCTCCTCACCTGCAGCCACGAAGAACGTATCCTGGTTCCATTACACCCACAGCAAAGGTGATGGTGGCACTGCACTTTTTTGCAACTGGCAACTTTCAGTACACAGTTGGACATGCCAGGGGGATGTCACAGTCCATGTTCAGCATGGTACTTCGGGATGTTCTAAAAGCCATGATGCTGTACAAGGATGACTACATCCATTTCCCACAGCCGGCAGAGTTGGCAGCAGTCAAAGCAGACTTCTATGCACTGGGCCAGATACCACACGTAGTGGGTTCCATTGATGGCACACATATCGGTCTCATTCCACCACGGGCACGTGAGCAGGTATATAGGAATCGGAAGCACTTCCATTCCCTCAACGTGCAGGTGGTGTGCCTGGCCGACAACATCATATCCCATGTGTGTGCAAGATTTCCAGGCTCTGCACATGACTCCCACATCAGGCGGAACAGCATTGTCCCCCAACTGATGGCAAATCTGCGTCCAGAACGTGCGTGGCTTGTTGGTGAGTATGCTGTGGGGACAGTTGTGTTTTCTGTGTGGCATGGGGTACCCACCAATTCTGGTTGTGATATTTCTGTCTGTCAACCCCCTACATAGGCGACTTGGCGTACCCAAACAGGCCTTGGCTGCTGAGTCCCATACGTAATCCAACTACAGCTGGTGAAATGCGATACAATGATGCCCATGGAAGGACTCGTAGAGTGGTGGAAAGTACTTTTGGACTGCTGAAGTCTAGGTTTCAGTGCCTGGATAAGACTGGAGGGGCCCTGCCTTACTCACCAGGCAAAGTGTGCAGGATCGTGATTGCCTGCTGCATGCTCCACAACCTGGCCTTGCGCAATAACATTTAACTGCTCTTGGACCCTGAAGACCAACAAGTTCCTCGGTCTCCCATCCCGCCCATGTCGACTGATGAGGATAGTGGTGAGGAGGCGGCAGCTCATTGATCGCTACTTCCCTTGAATGTGAGTGACTTCCTCTTGTGCCGGTTGACAATGCGTTATGTATGTTTGCTGGTGGTGTGTGGATGTGGTGTGCATCAGCTGGGTGTTCTGGTATGTAATGTTTGCATGTGTGTGTGTTAATTTCTTTGGACATGCAAGTCTCCATGATGTGTGTCCTCTCATCCAGTGAATTTGAGATGAGTGTGGTTTGTGGAATGATGCACTGCAGTGTGTTGTGATGGGTGTGATTCAGTTTCCTGACGTGTGTTTGCTGTCTCTGATTTTCCCTAGGTCACTCCCACAGCGGCATGATTCTGTACGACATGGATTCCTGCACCTGGTAACAGCTTTTTCTGAGACAATCATGTGAATAAAACATGGAGGCAACACATCATTGAGTGTGTAAGTGAAATTTATTTACAGGTTGTGCATTGGTGCTGGTGGATATTTACAAGTAAGTGTGGGTGGGGGAGTGTGAGTTGAAGGTCATGGTAGATGAAATGTCTGTGCTGACACCACATTGGGTGATGTCCGGCTAGTCCAGCAGACCTGTGCCAATGCTTGGCGTTGTGGGACAGGATAGTTTGCGGGTGGATGGTAGGCTCAGACAGTGTCAGAGTCATTGTCGGCCCCTCTTTAAGCGTGTGGATGGAGCATCCCCACTGCTCTCACCCACTTCCAGCCTCGGACGGCCCCTCCGTCTTGGAGCTGGAACGGAGTCAGCTTGGGGGGCAGGTTGCTCAGGGGCCACATCCATGTCCAGGGGCACAGGTGGTGGTGGCGGTGGTGTTGCTGACCATGGCCGCTGGACACTTGGTTGGGGGGGGGTGTTGCGGGCTAACCATTCCCTCCACAGTAATGTCTGCTGGCCCATGAGGTCCACTATTTGGCCAAGGCGGCTGTCAATGGACCGCAACATATTTGTGTTTTCAACCGAGTCCTGGTGGGCACGATCAGCCTGTTCCTGCCCACACTCATAGGAAGCCTGCACTCTGGCTAGGGCTTCCAGTGACTCAGCGCCAGGATGGGGTGGGTGTCCTTCCCCAGCTCGCCGGTGTGTGGTACTCCTGCTTGGGTGATGTAGCCTCGGCTCTCTCCTTTCCCGTCCACTCTCCCTGCTTGGCTGGGATGTCGATGGCCCTGCGTCGTGCGGTGGGTTAGGCAGGGTGGCACAGGCAGGAGTGGTGGTACTGGTGGTGGTGGAGGTGGTGGTGGTGGCTCTACAGCTCACTGTGGCAGGTGTTGCAGGAGTGACACAGGCGACGGTTGTCGAGGCAGGGATTTCCAGTGAGCCAGATGGCCGTGGCAGTGTGCTTGGGCCCGCTCCATCCTCCGCACCGGAGCTTGCTGTGGCATCGTCCCCAGAGAATCCTGGATGTGAGTGAGGCGAGTCTTGTGGCCGGTTGCTGGTTTCACCAGTCAAATTACGATCACCTGAGGGACAAGATTGTGCTGATCAGTACTGTGGACATTACATGTTTATTTACAATACATAACCTTTCAGTGTCCTGTCGCACACAATCCACCCACCTCTCAACACACACCACCACCACCCTCCCTGTGGACATGGGGGCCTGTTGGGAGTTGTAGTAGTGACCTCACGCACACACCCCACCCACCACCACCACCCTCCCTGTGGACATGGGGGCCGGTTGGGAGTTGTAGTAGTGACCTCTCTCACACACCCCACCCACCACCACCACCATCCCTGTGAACATGGGGGCCTGTTGGGAGTTGTAGTAGTGACCTCTTGCACACACCCCACCCACCACCACCACCCTCCCAGTGGACATGGGAGCCTGTTGGGAGTTGTAGTAGTGACCTCTCGCACACACCCCACCCACCACCACCACCCTTCCTGTGACCGCTGAGCCTGCTCCAGGAGAGGTCGCCCCCCACGCGTCACCGCTGTTGCCACTGCCTGCCTCCTGTTTTCTGCCTGTCTCGACCGACCCAGCCACCGCTGAGCCGCCCGCTTGCCACAGTCTTTTCCCGCCGCTACCTCCCTGCGGCCTCGCCCCCGCCAGCCCATTCGCCGCCCCGCTCCCGCCACCCAGCTGACCCGCCCTCCTGGCTACCTTCTTAAGGGGACTGCGCTATCCACGAGAGAGTGACCGCTGACCCTGCTCCAGGCGAGGTCGCCCCCCACGCGTCACCGCTGTTGCCGCTGCCTGCCTCCTGTTTTCTGCCTGTCTCGAGCGACCCAGCCGCCACTGAGCCGCCCGCTTGCCACAGTCTTTTCCATGCGCTGCCTCTCTGCGGCCCCGCTGCGCCAGCCCATTCGCCGCCCCGCTCCCGCCACCCAGCTGACCCGCCCTCCCAGCTAACTTCTTATGACGCCCACGCGTAGGCGCAGCGGGCGCGCTGATTGTGCGCCGAAGGCGCGCCAAAGGCAAGCCCGTCTGCGCCCGTCCGCACCTGGACCGCGCCCAGTGCCAGGACCCCTGGCCCTCGCCGATGCAAGACGACCTGACAGACCTACGACGACGCCGCCCTCCACGGACCCTTCACCTGCAAAACCTGCAAGTTCACCTGCCTACGAACCTGCACCACACCCGCCAAGCCAGACACCAGCAGCAACCACCTCAATTGTATCCTGCTCAACACCCGCTTCATCCACAGACACGCCGTGGAACTCTGGAACCTCCTTGACACAACATCACCAGACATCGCCTTCCTCACGGAAACATGGATGAACGCCTCCTCAGCCCCCGACATCGCCATCGCTATCCCGGACGGGTACAAGATCATCAGGAGGGATCGCATCAACCAGACCGGAGTAGGCATCGTCATCGTCCACAAGAACACCATCCGCATCTCGACCGATTCCAACGACACCTTCGCCACCGCGGAGCACCTCCACTTCCAGATACACACCAACCCAAAGACGACCCTCAGAGGCACCCTCGTCTACAGACCCCCGGGACGACGCACCCAATTCAGCGAAGACATCACGGACTTCATCAGCCCGCACGCCCTCCCCTCCGCTGACTACATCCTCCTAGGGGACCTCAACTTCCACCTGGAGAACAACAAGGACCGCAACACCGCCGCCCTGCTGGAAAACCTCACCAACCTCGGACTCAAGCAACTGGTCAACACCCTCACCCGCTACGCCGGCCACACGCTTGATCCCGTCTTCTCTTCCAGCAAGCACATCACCTTCAGCCACGCCACCGGACTCCACTGGACCGACCACAGCTGCGTCCACACCAGCTTCAGAAGAACCACGACCCACCACCACCCGCAACAGGTTCCTCACAGGAGCTGGAGCAAGTACACCGCCGACCAGGTCACCACCTCCTTTAGCCAGAGCCCACCCGCCAGCACAACGGACCCCAACGAAGCAGCCCACAACTTCACACAGTGGCTGACTGCCTGTGCCGATGACCTCGCACCACTGAAGAACTCTCCCAGCAGACCCAGAAGCAAGAAGGCCTCCTGGTTCACCGGCGAACTCAAGGACTCCAAGAAGAACTGCCGCACCCTCGAGAAAGCCTGGCTCCTCGACCAGACCACAGACAAAATGACCGCCCTCAAACAAGCCACCCGCAAGCACCACCAGCTCATCCGCACCACCAAGAAGAAATCACTGAAGGAATGACTGGACAACAACGCCCACGACAGCAAGGAACTCTTCAGCATCGTCAAGGAGTTCTCCAACCCCTGCACCGGCAACAACGACATCACTCCTTCACAAGATCTCTGCGACTCTCTCGCCTCGTTCTTCCACCCCAAGATCGCCGACATCCACAACAGCTTTGGCGCACCATCCACGCACCCAACCGTCGAACCAACGCCCCCCACCGCCACCCTCCGCACCTGGACCACGGTGACCACCGAAGACACAGCCCGCACGATGAACACCATCCACTCCGGATCTCTGACTGACCCCTGCCCCCACCACGTCTTCAACAAGGCCGACTCCACCATCGCACCCTAACTCCGGAACATCATCAACACCTCCTTCAACACCACCACCTTCCCGGAGAGCTGGAAGCATGCCGAGCTCAGCGCCCTACTGAAAAAACCAACAGCAGACCCCACCAACCTCAAGAACTTCCGCCCCATCTCGCTCCTCCCTTTTCCTGCGAAAGTCATCGAGAAGATCGTCAACAGACAGCTGGCCACCTTCCTCGAGACGAACGGATCCCTCGACCCCTCGCAATCCGGTTTCAGAGCCAACCACAGCACCGAGACCGCCCTGATCGCAGCCACTGACGACATCCGAGCCCTGCTCGACAACGGGGAAACAGCGGCACTCATCCTCCTGGACCTCTCCGCAGCGTTCGACACGGTCTGCCCCCGCACCCTAGTTCAACGCCTCAGCAACATCGGCATCCAAGAGAAGGCACTGGAGTGGATCATCTCGTTCCTCGCCGGAAGAACACAGAGAGTTCGCCTCCCCCCGTTTCGATCCGAGGCCACCGAAGTCATCTGCGGCGTACCACCAGGATCATCACTCAGCCCAACCCTCTTTAACGTCTATATGAGACCTCTTGCAGCTATTGCACGCCAACACAACCTCAACATTATCTCCTACGCCGACGACACCCAGCTGATCCTCTCCCTCACCAGGGACCCCGACACTGCCAGAACCAGCCTACACGAAGGGATGAAAGACGTCGCTGAGTGGATGAAGAACAGCCGCCTGAAACTGAACTCGGACAAGACAGAAGTCCTCATCCTGGGACCATCGCCCTCCGCCTGGGACGACTCCTGGTGGCCTCCCGCCCTGGGCACCACTCCCAAACCAACAGACCACGCACGCAACCTGGGCTTCATCCTGGACTCTTCCCTCTCGATGACCAGACAAGTCCAACGCCGTCTTCTCATCGTGCTTCAACACCCTACGCATGCTCCGCAAGATCTTCCGATGGATCCTGACCGAAACCAGGAAGACGGTCACCCAGGCACTCATCACCAGCCGACTGGACTACGGAAACACCCTCTATTCCGGAACCACAGCCAAGCTACAGAGGAGACTCCAACGCATCCAGAACGCCTCCGCCCGACTCATCCTGAACATCCCCCGACGCAGCCACATCTCCGGCCACCTGAGGGACCTGCACTGGCTCCCCATCAACAAGAGGATCACGTTCAGGCTCCTCACCCATGCACACAAGTCTCTCCACGACCTGGGCCCCAAGTACCTCAACGACTGACTGACCTTCTACACACCCACCAGCCAGCTACGATCTACCAGCCTCGCCCTCGCCGCCGTACCACGCATCCGAAGAGCCACCGCCGGAGGCAGATCCTTCTCCTACCTGGCGGCCAAGACATGGAACTCCCTCCCCATCCACCTTCGATTGACCCAGGACCATCTCGCCTTCAGGAGATAACTCAAGACCTGGCTGTTCGAGCAGTAGCGGACCCCCTCCCCCAAGCGCCTTGAGACCCTCCCGGGTTAGTAGCGCGCTATACAAGTGTTATGATTGATTGATTGATTGATTGATTGACATGGGGGCCTGTTGGGAGTTGTAGTAGTGACCTCTCGCACACACCCCACCCACCTCTCGACACACACCACCACCACCCTCCCTGTGGACATGGTGGCCTTGTTGGGAGTCATTTAAATTTTGGTGAGTATGTGGCCCACATGCATGGGTTGGGGCCTGGGAGATGTGTCTTCTCAGTTGTGTGAGGCAGACCATGTCATTGTGGTGCTTGGTTTGTACTTACCAGCTTCTTCTCCTTCCTCAATTCCTTCCAGGCTCTCTGGGTGCAGTATGCCCAGCACCTTTTCCTCCCAATCAGTGTAGGGTATGGGCTCTGGGGGTGTGCCGCCGCCAGTGTGCTCTGCTCGTAGATGGTTTTTGGCACGGATGCCTTTGACCCTGGTTTTCAGGTCATGCCACCGCCTCTGGATCTCGATCTTTGTCTTTGACACGGTCCCTGACGCATTCACCCGACTTACGATCCTGTCCCACATGCGATTTTTGTGAGCCACGGTGGTCTGCTGGACTAGTGTCCCGAATATGTGGGGTTCAACACGGATGATTTCATCCACCATGACCTTCAACTCTGGCTCCGTGAATTTAGGGTTTTTCTTGGGTGCCATGGTGTGTGGTGCTCCAGTTGTGGCTTGAGTGAGTTGGGAGGTGCAGGTGTGTGGTGTGTAGGAATGGTGTGGTGGGTGTTTGCGTGGTGGGTGTGTTTGGGTGGTGGTTGTATGTGTGCAATTGGTGTGTGCTGTCCATCGTCTTGGGCCTCTTGCTAGCAGCTAAGCTGTGATGCAAAGGATTGTGGTAGTGGGTGGGAGTCATTTTATAGTCTGTGTCGTGGTTGTGTCCCAATGGTTGTTGGCAGTCAGGTGCTAGGTGGGTGTGTTGACTAGTGTGGATTAGTAGGTACTTGGGGGGGGGTGTCATTGTGGCTTGTGATTGGTGTAGGTGTTTCAGGTGGGTGGTAGTCCTGTTTCGTGTGTTTCCTATTAACTTCCGTCACACATTTTGTCATTGGCTTGACGGTAGGGATGTTGTTCGTGTTGGCTTTCTGCTGAGATGCACCGTTTCTCGTTGCATTGTTTCCGCTGCGGCCGTGGATTGAGGTGCGTACCGGGGAACAGGCGGCATTATCCTAATCGCGGACACGGAGCCTCCGCACGTATTGCGGCGGCTGTGGCTGTTCCCGCGGTCATGTTCGTCCGCGGCGGTCGGTGTTTCTTCGGTTCCGTCCGCTTGCAGCGGTCTCAGGTGTACTCCGTTCGCCGCGGACGGAGTTTGCTGTGGTCCGTCCGCTGCGGTCGTAGTTTCGTCCCATTTTTATCCTAATTGCTACGGAGGTTTATCCGCGGAGCGGTCCGGAGTATCTTGGCCGCTTCCTTGGCGGACGGAACACGTTTCCGTCCGTGATCCTAATCGGCTCCAAAGTTAGGAAGGGTAAAATCTGCTTTGAAAGAGTATTTTGTCAGAGGTAAAATTTTGCACTTATCAGTATTTAATTTGTAACTAGAGATTGATGCAAAAGACAGCACCTCTGCTAAAAAAGCAGGAATCGAATCATTCGGTCTTGAAATAAAAAGCAAAATATCAGCATAGGCTGCAAGTTTAATGTGAGATGTTGCTTTTTCAAAGCCATGTACATGTGGGTTTTGACGTATTTTAGATAGGAAGGGTTCCGAGCCAAGTTGAAAAGGAAAGGGGATAGGGGACATCCTTGACGTACTCCTCTACCTAGATCAAAGAATGGAGAAATTAGGCCTTTAGCGCAAACAGCAGCACAAGGGTTGGAGTAAAGGAGAGAGATTAGGGAGATAAACTTAGGGCCCAAACCGAACCATCTAAGGGTAACAAATAGATAAGGCCATTCGACTTAGCGTCTGGTATTAGTGTTTGCAAATGCTGCTCCACTTTGTTCCACTGCAAAATGCCTTGTATCAAGTTGAGACCAGCTGTCAGTGAGGAGTTGCAATTTGATGTTTGTTTCTTCTACAAATGGTCGAAGAGCTCTAATTTCCTGCAACAACAACTCCATAGAGACAGGGAAAAATGGTTTAAGCGTGAAGGTGGATCCTTTTTTAAACGCTTCATGGTGACTGTTCCTGTCGGAGGGGGATCCATTGTTGTGTTGGATTTCTCAGGTGAAGAAATCAGAGAATCTTCCAGCTTAGAAAATTCAGTGAAAAGCTTAGAATTTTTAATAAAGATATGCTTCGGCTTGGATGAGATGGAAAGAGTTCCCCTGAGTCTGCCCATAAATCTTGAGGCTGGTAGTAAACGAAGAACCTGAGGAGAAAATTGTGACTCCTAAGTTGGATGCATTGAGTGAAGAAACAAAGCTGATGAATAAATTAGTCCAAAAAGAGGTATGAGTTATGAAGAAATAATATTGACGTGACTATGCCCAAAAAGTAGGTTCAAAGTCAGTGATTACCACAAAATCATCAGTTATGTATGGGTAAAGAGCTTCTGACTGGAAAGACTTATACCATTAAAGAAGAATTAATAAGGTTAAAGTGGGCGATGAGAGTGCCTCATTTCATGTTGAGAGAAACACACAGGTAACAATGATGGAGGAAAAAATAAAACAAAGTTTTGATTGAAGACTCCCACATCAATAGTCAACGCAAGATTTAAGCAAACTGAGTGAAAGCATAAAAGGTGTTTCCAAGCGCCGGTTAGAAATGCTGCACAAAATGGCGGCCGCATCCACAACAATTCAAATTAATTTGTGTGCAGAGGAAAAGCAGTATAGTTGTGTTACTTATATTATTTGCTAGAGAGGGGTAGTCCATTCATGGCATAATAAGATAGCTGAAACGCGCACCAAGTTAAACCCTCGTTATGGCGCTTGAAATAGGCTCCTGTGCAGCTCGGTCCGTCTTTCAGAGGACAAAATGGCAGTCGCGATGCGACGCCATCGTATGCAGCATTGACCTTGGAGCTGAGGCTGTTCAGAAGTGGCGAAGGGGAATACGGGGAGGTACATTGTGGGCAGGAGACTTCCTGGAGGTCATTTCTCCAAGTAGCTTTGCTTGATGTGTCGAGGAAGCGCAGAACTGCCCCGCCGGTCTCCGGAGCCCTACCCGCACGCCACCATACTCTTCGGACGCTAAGCCACACTCCCCAAACCTTCCTTTTTAATACATATAAGTTACCCCTAAGGTAGGCTTTGGACATCTAAAGGTCAGGGTGAAGTGTATTTAAAAAGTAGGACATATACCTTTTAAGTTTTGCATGTCCTAGTAGTGAAAAACTCTTAAATTATTTTTTCACTACTGCAAGGCCTATCTCTCCCCAGGGAGATAGGCCTTATTACATTTTATTTGTGTAATTTCCAATTGGGAAGAGATTGGACACCCAAGTTTGGCATCTCTGTAGTCACAATTCAAAATCACAACTTTTGTTGAAGTCGGATTTAAATTGCAATTTTGAAAATGCCACTTTTAGAAAGTTCCAATTTTCTACTTTAGCCATTTGGCGCCTTCTGCCTGTCTCTGAATACACATCTGAGGTAGGTGACAGCTGAAATTTGTGTATTCCCTTTAGACAAACATACACAAAGGTGACTTAGATGTGACTGATGGGTCATCCACATCCTGATTGGCTGTCCTGGGCAGGATGGAAGGGAGAAGCTGACACTTACACCTAAATAGGTTGTGTCCTGTACCCGCACAAAGGTCTGCATCACCCCTGTAGTGAGTCTGGAGCCAGTTTAGGAAGGGCAGGGACTCTGTGCACTTCAATGACCTCTCTTTGAAGTCTCCCCTACTTCAAAGGCACAACAGGGTAAAGTACTGAACCTCTGACACCACGACTTTATTACACTTTTGAACCAGGAAGAAGGAATGCTGTGCTGCTGAAGAAACTGCCACTCTGCTGGACTACTACTCTGCTGGAATTCTGCTCTGATGTTCTGGCCCACTGCATGCTGCCGACTTGCTTGGGAATGTGAAGGACTAGATCTGCATCTCTCCAACCCAGAACTAAAGTGACTCAAAGGGCTTTGTTTGCTTGCCTCCTGTTTTGAAGTCTCAGGGACATCAAAGACTTCCAACCATATACCTGCAGCACATGGACTCTGCCATCTGAGAGTCTTATCCTGCCAAGTGGTGCCAATCCACTCATGGGCCATTGGAAGCGGGTGTAAAGTGCTGCTTCATTGAAAATCCCCGCATCCCCGTCGTCGCGTGGCTCAGCCCAGCGCATCTCCCTCAACGCCAGCACAATGACGGTGCAGCAAGCACCAAAGACATTGCGTCGCAGACTTCGTGGCTCATTGCCTCCAGTTCTTGACGCATCCTCTAATTGCATGGCTCGATGATGAAGCATGGCCGACATCTTGTGGTTCGACGATGGCGCATGTCCGACTTGCACAGCTCGGAACAATGAATCGCCTCCTCTGCTCCACGCATTGGGCCCTCGTTGACGACGCAACAAGGTACTTTTCAGCTGGACAAGGTTGGTCCCTGTGGGTACACTTGTCAGGACACAAGGCAGTTTAACAAATTGCGCACAGGCACTGTTGTGGCAGGCCTGAGTTCTCTCTTTAGGGCTACTTGTGTGGGTGTCACAATTAGTGCTGCAGGCCCACTAGTAGCATTTGCATTACCAGCCCTGGCACACATAGTGCACTTTACTAGGGACTTTACTAGTAAGGCAAACATACCAATCATGGACAACCAACTACCATTACACTTTACACATGGCACTTTGACACTGATCAGCAGTGGCAAAGTACTCAAAGCATCTAAGCCAGTAAAACGAAATCCATCACAGCATCAAAAATAGAGGAGGTAGAGGCTAATAACTGGCAAGGTGAAATATTACAAAGATGCATATGTTGGATTTTTATTATGTGGTCTCATCGTACATCTTTTTTATAAACATATAATTGTTTTTATGAAACTCGTGTTGAGTCCATTTGTGGTGTCATCACTGGGTTACTGAGAGCGTGGTTGCAAATACTTTACACATTTGCTTTGAAGATAAGCCTGGCTGCTCATGCCAAGCTTCGGAGGGGACAAGCGGGGGCTATCTGAGAAGGTGCCCTTCCTTTCCCTGACTTAGAAGCAAGGGGCCCAATTTGGACTAAGGTACCTACCTCAGCCAACTAGAGACCCCCAGTTCTAACAGGGTGTGTATCTGAATTACCCTGACTAGGATTATGGTTCCTGCTTGGACAAGGTCTATACCTCTGCCAACCAGAAACCAAATTTCTAACAACTACCAAAATAGAAGTAAAGTCAAAATGGAAAATAATACAAATTCCATGTTGAATTAGAAAAATAGGGTAACAATTAGTAATCAAAATCACACCAAACTGACAAAAATGCAATAACTGGAATTGAAGATATGAAGTTTTTAAACTTTTAAGTAGAAATTGTGCAAAAAGGCGTATAGTTCCAATGATAGTTGAAGTAGACCGGAGCCCAAGCAAAATTTGAGGCTGTCTGCAATGGAGCGCAGTTTAGATACACCAGCAAGGTTTTTCCTGGTCAAAGATTTTATCTTCTAACTTAGGGCCTCATTTACATGTAGGCATATGGCCTGCTGTTCCTCCATGGGGATGGAGTAAATACATCTGACCCCATGGCGGAGGGACCGCCAGCCAAAGTTATAAATGACCGCTAAGAAGGCGGTCATTTAGAAGGCATCGGCAGGAACTGCCATCCCAGTGGTTCCTGTCAATGCAATCTGCGGTTTTGTGCAGGCCTTCGTCAGCACGACATAAACCTGCACCAAACAGTATTCTTTTTTAATTTTCTTTTTTTAGTATAAAAAAGTAATGCTCCCCTCACCATGGGAGTTCGTCTCTCGTGGCGGGGGAGTAGCTTTATTTGTTTTTTACTGTCCGCCACTCCCAGGGTTTGCCTGGTGGTGATGGACAACAAAAAACGTCTACATGTCTGTATATCCTGATTGAGCGGGCGGCGATGTAGCCATTTCTTCGCTGGCCTGCCAAAGTTAGGGCTGTCAGAGAGGTTTGCTATGTTGTGACGGAGAAATCACCGCTGTAGCCAACTGAAGGTCTGCCTGCAACTAAATTGGTTGGGCGGACCTTCATATTAGCTGTATGTATACTCCGTCGTCGCTGCGACATAGAAATGAAGCCCTTAGGGGGTCATTAGTATGGCGGGCAGATTGCCACCGCCAGTATGGCGGTGGCGATCCGCCCACCATTTTCCACCGCCCACCTACCATTTCCCCCACCATATTACCGTGGCGTAGGGGACCTTGGCGGACGGAAAGACCGTCCGCCGGTTTTCCGGCGGTCAGATATGCGACCGGGTGGAAAAAGGCTACAATATGGTTGCCGTGTCTGCAAGAAACCGCCATCTATATTAGGATGCCTAGCGGTGCAGGGCTTTCCATGGCGGAGATTCCGCCATGTAAAGTCAGGCGGAGTTTACTTTTGGGGGTCCGTTGCGGGACCCCCATGGGTTGGGGAGGAGGGGGGGTGCACTTGGGGGGTACCCATGGTACCCCCTCCATTTGCATGCACAAGGTGGCAGGCAAAGCACGGTGCCTGCCACGTTGTGCATGCAAATGCACAACATGCATTTGTGCATTGTGGCAGGTGCTGCTGACAGCACCGCCCACCACAATGCATTATATGCAGGATGTGACCGCCAGGGTGGCGATCGCATCCTAATTTGCACTGCAGGACCGCAGTACCCCTGGCGGGCAGTCCCGTATACCGTTACGTGGCAGCCGGACTTTGTCATAAGAGTGCACTTGTAAAGCCCCACAGCACATCAGTGGAGACGCTTAGAGACTCACAAGGTGTCAGGCAGATACCAACAACACGATCCAGTCTAGGTCCAGTTGCTACTGTTCAGCTGGCTACCTGCAGGAAAAGTCCTCTTACAGCTTGTTGTCTCCATACATGAGGTCAGCAACCTAAACCTTGGTATCCACATCCTTATACTTGGTTAACGAGTGAGCAGGTCCAGCTATTCAGGTCTCCTCTCAGGTCCTATTCAGAAGGCCCAGTGGTCTTCTGATCTTCTATAGGACCCAAAAGTGTTCTGAAGTAGGAGCCTGGAATCACTTCATTTATGCCCCACACTAGCTAGTGGCTGGGAATGACTCCTGAGCACACCCTTTCCAATGGAGTAAAAGTTTCCAAGGGCAACACTACTGACATTTTCAGCAGTTCCTGTTTACTTCACTGCAAACTGGCCCAAAAAGCCATACATCAGGGCATTTTCAGGATGGCGAAGGTTTTCAGCCACACTAAACATGAGCTCTGAAGGGTGTGGGTGTGTGTGGGGAGTGAACTCTGGAAATCTTAGTTTCCTCCCATATTTAACACTAAACTCCAATTTGAGTAAAGCACTGCACCCACAACAAACCCATAGACCGAAGTCTGGTAGGACAAAAACAAGTTCCTCCAGCAACCAGACAATGGATACACAATAATTGTCTTGTCATACTGTCTTTTCCCTTTCAAGTGATTCCCAAGTGTTACATATGTCATAAAAGATCTGCCAAGCAGAATTTGATACTGCAGAGCCAAAAAGGGCACAGCCCCTACATGGCATATATTCTGTGGAGTTCAGAGGAGCCCCCTCTGCCTATTCAAGTCAGCCTATTGTTTGCTTCTGGGAGACATGTCACACCTCAGGGATTGACCCAAGCTTTAGTTCAGCCAAGTAAAGAGAAACCTTCTAAAAGTAACTTTTCCTTTACATTTATTAAAGCCAACATCACATTTGAGTTGGATTTCTAATAACTATTAAAATAGTTGTTTAATTATTGTTCTACCTAGTCCCTTTCTGAGATACAGTATTAGTATTGTACTCTTGTTTTCTACATAGGACAGCTAGGCCTGTCACAGCGAAAACAGCTTTTTGTGTTTTGTCACTGTAGGGACATGGTAACATTAATATTTTACATTTCCTACTTTTAAATACCAGGCACCATGGCCTGTGTACTAAAAGGCCTACATAGGGCTGACATACTAATATTTTAAAGGGAGATTTTACTCTGTCAACAAGGGTTATTTTAAAAGGTTGTACTGCAGGTTTACACTGCAACACTCAAGCTACACAGGATGGACCTGAAGCTATGTTTGTACTGCCAGTACAGTGGAAGGCACAGTGTGTGCTGCAGTCCATAAGTGGCATTCAAATTCTAGGCCCTTAGTCTCCTTTTTACACCATATACTAAGGACGTACAGGCAAATTAAGTGTGCCAATCAGGAATATGCCAATTTAAACATGGTTAAAGGGGAAGTACAGACACTTTACAACTGGTCAGCTGGGATAAAGAACACAAAAGCCAGCAAAGATATAGTCTCCAGCAAAAGGCAAAAAATCTGGGGTGAACACAGAGAAGAGGTGGATTTTATTCATATGCCATAGCCACCTCCTGTACCGCCACTCCTGCTACAAATGGCCTTTGGCCTTAGACCATGTGCAGCCCCACGGATGACTTGAAGCCAGATCCCATGTCCAACTCCCCATTCACCTAGCTTCACTGCATGTACAGCGTATTGGCCACAGGCCGTGCTCCCAACTTTCAGGGCATCCAAATAGCACTGTGCTGCGTAGGGGATGTGCATGCAATTGGCCATGCATAGCAAGTTCTGGATGCAGATCAATTACCGACTGCTGTGCCACTAAACTAGCTTCATATAGCCTTTGGAAGTGTGCAGTGCACTCTGGCTGCTGGGCCTATTCTGTGTCAACTTCTGTGCCACCAAATTAGATACATCCTTCAATATGTGTAACGAGCTTTGGAAACAGGGTCTGGCCCCTAGCCATGCCATGCAACAGCCCCTACATGGCCTCTGAAGGTGCACAAGAGGATCTGAGCACAGGGCCTGATCTATGACCAAGTTCAGAGCCAGCCTTAGGATTCACAGTGCTCATTGCGCATGGTGTTCATTATACATTGTTGCACTGTGAATTTATTTTGTTGTTTTTCAAAAAAAAAAAATTTACTAAATTTGCAGAACTTAATTTGGATCAATTTTTTCTTCTTTGCTTTTGGGTTTTGTATTTGCTGCTTCAGGATCCTTTCCGTTGCACTCTAGGCTCAGGTGGTGCTCCCCCAACCCCCTTGCATCCCTTTCTGAAACTTTTTTCAGGGCAAAGGTTTTAGTGCCTGGCATCCTGTAATCAGTACTGCAACAATTTTCACTTGTTGCCAGCTAATAAAATTGCCTGGATCCTTGAATTCTCCCAGAACCTGTAAAACACATTTAAATGTAGCTCTTATTTACTTAATATTTTGTTTATGTTTGTTATTTTATGCCTATTTTGTGTTTATGTTTAATAAAATGTAAATTACATTATACATTCAGTCAAAGTCATCTTGTTTTTTCTTTGTACCTCTTTATAAATTTGAATTGATTTTACCATTTTTTTTGTTAAAAATAAAAAGCATATTTAATATATCTTAAAAGTAAAATTTTAATTGATTTGATTTCCTTTTTGATTTTTTTAACAATAGTTTTTTGTGGGAAGTTTGGTTTATATGGGAAGAGAGTGAGGAGACTTTTTAAGTACCTGTTGTTATATTTGTTTTTATTTATTGTTTTATATGTAAAGGATTTTGGGGCAGATTTACAAGCCCCTTGTGACAACTTTACACCGCCGTTGCGTCACTTCTGTGATGCAGTGGTGTCGTAAACAATGCGCCACGATCCGGCATATTTACAACATGATGCATCTAGGGAGATGCGTCACGTTGTAAAGCCGGGTGCTGCATTATACCTGCGTCAGATATAATGTATGCAGGGTGGGCGTTCCGTCTCAAGGAAGCCTCGTAAAAGCGACACAGTGAAATCTATAAGATTTCACAGACCCACTTTTACAACACCACTGCGTCAAAACCTTGAGCCTGCTTGAAGCAGGCATAAGGAGTGACGCAGCATGATGGGAATAAGCATTTCTGACCATTGCTGGAGTTGCGTCATGCTTACGACATGACTCCAGCAAAGCGCTGCCCTTCCTCCAAAAGATGTGTCACACATCAGTGTATCCTTGCGCCATGGTGCACAGCATTGTAAATGCGACGCATCCAAGGTGGAGCAAGACTTTTTTTCAGTCACAAAATTTAGCTGATGTAGCTCTGCTAATATGCAGAGATGCGCCAGTTCTTGTAAATCTGCCCCCTAATTTGTAAATCCTTCATTATAAATGTTACCTTTTGCAGAACTAATATAGATTTTTCTTTTATGTCATAATTGTTACATTTTGAAATATATTTTAAATACATTATTAAAACATTTCTAATATTTAATTCACTTACATTGTTATATGCAGTTAAAATATTTTAGTTTTGTTTCTATAAGTAGTACCTACATATTGTGGTAGTTTTTCATTATTTAATTTTATTAATGAATATATACAAAGTACATGTTTCTCAATTTATAAAAACTTTACAATTACATTTTGAATTAATATTTTGTAATTGTTATATTTTTTATATTGCTAGTAAAGTTGCTTCAAAAAATAAAATGTAATTTATAAATATTTATTTACAAAATGTGTTTCTTTATTGTAATTATATATGTTTTAAATGTTTGATTATATTTAGGGCTCCCGGTTTTATGGTATTTATTTTTTTCACATTTCCGTCTGTATTTATCCATTTTTATTTTTAGGTAATTTTACCTGTATTTATACACATTTATTTTTGACACAAAAAAAAAGACGCTAAAGCTAGTATTTTTCTACATTTATTTAAGTTGACATGCACACTTGCAATAGGTTGTTATAGCTGTGTTTTTTTAATTGGAACCTATGCTTATTGGGAGCAAATTTCTTCCCTGCCCTGTAAGAAAAGATGTGTGAATTTGTGACTTTGATTAGGTCTCATTTGCGCATCTGTCTTGCAAAATGTCAACAAATTACTACCTCTTTTACTCACATTTAATCAGCCATCAGAGAGTGTCTGCTCGAAGAATATCAGATCACTCTTATTGTGTACTAGAAGACGACCTACCCCACGAGGCATTGTAAATCGCCAAAATATCTAAAGAATCCTGAATGCTGTACAAAATAGTGCTTTGATATGGATGCTATGAAGAAAATGTAGCGCACAGATGGTGCACAGTCATTTCTGTTTTCGTTTTCATTTTTATTTAAGTAGCACTTGAATAAACATTAAATAGAACAAGTTAAAGAGATCTGGGGCGGAAGGTGTAAGAGTGAGTGAGAGAAGGACAGTGTGTGTGGGGGTGGGGGCGGGGTGTTGAGCTGTGGCATCAGAAAACATGTGCAGCACTATTAGCATCAGCCGCTCAATTCTTGTTTCAATAATGCATGCTGGGCGGAGAGCACAAGCCCGCGGTCAGTGAGCGCCTCCGATGCAGGTACCCAAAACGCTCCCGAAAGTCTCCAAGCATCCATCCGCTGTGAGAGGCTAAAGGGAGGAAAGAAAATAAATATCAAAATAACTCTTTGTTCCACTTCCGCCCACACACAGCTGATGGGGCGCCTCTCATCATCCAACTGCACTCTTCCCCAGAGTCTTAAAAAAAGAGGGCAAAAGTGAAAGCAGGGGTGCTTGCACGGCGTGCATTAAGTTGAAGGAATCATCCCCAAAGAGCAGCGACCTGGATTCTATCTGGGTGCCTCTGCCCCTTTCCTATTAGATGTTCCCCATCTCCTTATTTATTTATTTATACAATTTGTACAGCGCGCAAATACCCTGGGGTGTCTCGGCGCTAAATAGAATATATGCTGCGAGGGGGTTTTGACTTATTGTTGGTTAAATAGCCAGGTTTTTAATTGTTTCCGAAAAGTCATTAAGGAAGGGCTAGTTTTTATATATTGGGGGAGAAAGTTCCACAGTTTAGAGACAGACACTATAAATCGTCTGTCTCCCCAGTTCACTTTTCTTGTTCGAGGAACTGGGAGCAAATGGGCTGAGGAAGAGCGTAAGGCTCTTTTGGGGTTGTATATCCGTAGAGCTTTTTTTAAATAATCTGGACCTATGTTGTTGACAGCTTTATAAGTGATGCACAACGCCTTAAATTTAATACGACTCCTAACCGGGAGCCAGTGAAGTTGGCGAACAATCGGGGAGATAGAAGTACATTTTGAAGTATATGTCAAAATTCTAGCAGCCGCGTTTTGAATTAGTTGCATCTTATTAAGAACTTGTTCCTGGGTGTTTAGCAGCAGAGCATTACAATAATCGATCTTAGAAAGAACTAAGGTACACATTAAGGTTTTGCCTGCTGTAGAAGGAAGAAAAGGCAGTACTTTCTTTACCATCCTTAAAGTATAAAAGGATGCTGAGACCACTGCCTTAGCATGGCTGAGAAATGACAATCTATTGTCGAAAAGTACTCCCAAGTTCCTAACTTTAGCAACTGGGATTGGAGGGGCTCCTAGGTCCGAGGGCCACCATGCTGGGGACCAAGACGGGGTCAAATTACCGAAGATCATGACCTCCGTCTTGTCAGAATTTTATTTTAAGCAATTGTGGTCCATCCAGGAGCTGATAGCCATCATGCCTTCCTTTATCAGGAGTAGTACATTATGGGTGTCATTGCCTGGCAGGCTCTGGGCCAATCAGATCTTCCACAGCTACATCATCAATTACAGATGTCGGGGTGCCTGACACTTGACAAATAAATCATCATAAATGAGTTGGGCAGCAGCCAGGGTGAAGCTGGGGACTAGGTAGGTGATGTGGTAGTGGGGTGTGTTAGATGGGCTGGGGGTCATCTGCTGCCACTTTCTGTGAATCCATAAGTCAGATCCTTGCTGGCAAAAGCCACCACTGAGTTAAAGAGGCATCCAAGGTAGAGGGAAAAATACTTCCGTTTACCCAGTCTTGCGTCTATAACAATCACCAACAAAAGGCATTCTGGAATGTTGCTTTGTCTGATGATGTCAGCTGGGTTTTTTGAAATTGTGACATCACTCACTGGATGGACCGTTCAGAAGTGAGACTAACTATGTCACTTTGAAATTAACGCAGTCATCCTGAAATCAACTGAGGTGCCCTAACTGACAAGACAGCTCACACACTTAGCTGCCCTGGGTGAATTTAATGTGTGTTAGTGTTGCTGGTAAAAGCAACCAAATAGACATCACAAGGAATTAAAACCCTGCACAACAGCGCTGGCATCTTTTTTGGACACTTAGTTGTAATCATCAAACCTACCTACAGTTAATGCCCATTTAATCCATGGCCTCTCTGGAGACTCTGGGAGTGCCTTCATAGGGCAAACTGGAAATGCGAATGTGTGGTTAATAGGGCGTGGAGGTGCATAGCTCGGCAGAGGGGTGGAAGTTGTGAATGCATCCAGAGGACAGCAGGCTCTACCTATATGCACGGAGTCACGGATAAACTTGTTGGTGAGTGGGCACGATTTATCATAGGGCAAAAAGTGACACATCATAGGGGCACTAGGGCATACTGGCGAGGCCCTCATTCATAGATGGCTTGGCTCACTGCATGTTTTACACACTTCCACTCACACGGTGTGTCCGACTCCACAAGTGCATAACGTGTAAGCAACAGAAACCAGCTAATAAAACGGCTTTTTGGCTGCGCCCCACAATAAGATAAATTATTTTTAAATCATGTATATGTATCCAATCTAGGTAAAAGCCTTGAAACCTAGTAAAATACAGTGTGAAACACATATTTGGAGAAAACCGTCTAACACTTTGTATTACACTCAGTTCTGTTGCAGGTGAGAAGTCCCAAAGGTGCAGTTTAGCTGGAGATGTGGGGGTTTCCATCCATTGGGTACAGGCGCTTGCATATGAAAGGAGGCATTGCAGGCCGAGGATGGACATCGGCTGCTTGCACTGCTCCAGCTATTATCTTGTGTGAACTACCGCTGTGAGGGGTGCTGGAGTGTCTCTGCAGACACGGCGTTCCCAGTTCTCCCGTCTCTCGAGCACTTTCAGGGCAGTAGTTCCCGTTTCTTTTGGCTGCCCCTGTGCACCTCTGACTCGGATTTTACAGAGGAACACAGAGGCAGGAGGAGCATTTCTTTTGTTAGTATTTTCCCGTTTTTATATATAAATACAGACAAAAACAAAAAAGTTTTCCGTCTGTATTTATATGTAAAAATCCGTTTAAATGGAAAACCGTGAGCCTTCATTATATTTCTTTTTAATGTTCATATTGTTTGTTATGTTTTATTTTCTATGCTGGTTTTAAACAATGTATTTTATTTGTAAATATCTGTTGTGAACAACATTTATCATTTATTTAATTTTTATTGCTAATTATGAATTTGTAAAATATTGCATCCTGTTGTAGGAATAATCAATCTAACCCCTTTGGTGTTGACATCTTCCCAACATTGTTTATGGTTGGAGTTGGAATAGTACATTTTACCCCTCTAGTGTCCAGCACCTTCTTCAAAATGGTTCTGATTGGAATGGGAATAATAAACCATACCATTTTAGTGTCTAACACCTTTCTCATAATAGATTGGATTGCTGTGAAAATAGTACATATTACCTTTTTATTATGCAACACGTTCACCAAAATGGATTACATTGGATGGGAATAGTAAAGTTGACTCCATTAGTGTCCAACACCTCCCCCAAATTGGTTTACAATGGAGTGGGAATGGTAGCTCTATTTAGTGTTGAACACCTTGCCCAAAATGGTTTATAGATGTACTTGTAAATAGTGCATATTTCTTAGAATAAAAACAATATATGTCAAGGTTTCTACATAGTTTTATTTATGTACATTATTAATTTTCTTTAATGTACTTTTTTAATTTGAATACATATTTTGTTTCTAAATTAAATTAAAAAAATATCATTATCACTTGTTAGAGTAGTACAACTTTCTTTAAATACTTTTTTGGGTATCGTATCACATGTACTGTTTTAACAAATTATTAAGACATTTAGGGGCAGATGTATCAAGTGTTTTGCATGTCGCAAAAGCTGCGAATCTCTATTTTTCAGCGTTTGCGAAATGCAAAAAAGAAATTGGCATGTATGAAAGAATTCGCATCGCACGTTAGGAATTCGCATGTTTGCGAATTCCTAATGTGCGAGAAAGGATAAATCGCAGAATATTTTGCGAATCCCGATTTTGCATTGTCGCAAAAGTGGGAAATTCGCATGGATATGTAAGAAAAATTTGCAAATTGCGATTTTGCCTATTTAGCACATTAAGGAATCGCTATTAACACCAGGTAGAAGCAGGTGGTAAAAAAAAAATATATAAATGAACACCCAGAATGCATTTTCACTGTTTCCAAAATGGCGGGACTGTACCTGATTGACAGGAGGATGCGCATCCAAGCTCTTAGCCAGAGAAGACAACGGCAGGAAAGGATATTCCGATTACGCATTACGCTGTTCCAGCAGACACAGGAGGAGATATATGAAAAATACAGGCTACATCCTCACAGCATTCTTGACCTCATTACTGAATTGAAACCATTTTTGACACGCCCAACTGCCAGAACACAATCCATACCAACACATGTGCAGGTATTGTGCACACTGCACCTTTTGGCTTCTGGCTCCTTTCAAACAGTAATAGCAGAGGTTGGTGGAGTCTCACAGAGTGCCCTATCACGTTTTTCCATGTCTTCTTGGATGCAATGATCAGTAGACTTCAACATCATATATATTTTTCTAATACACAGCAAGCCATACAGGAAGCCAAGTTCGATTTCTATCAAATAGCAAGATTTCCACATGTGATTGGATGCATAGATGGAACCCATATTGCCATCACCCCACCAGCAGCCATTGAATATGTATTCCGCAACAGAAAAAACTACCACTCACTGAACATCCAGGTCATATGCAACGCTAAATACACAATCCAGGACATTGTGGCAAAGTTTCCAGGGAGTACACATGATTCTTACATCTTCAGACATAGACGTCTCAGTGCTGGTCAGTTTTGAGATGGATACCTGCTGGGTAAGTAATACTCATCCATCCTCCCTTCCACCCAACCAATGTAATGGAACTCTGAGTCACTTTTTCCTCTCTAACTTGCAGGTGATAGTGCCTACGCAGTGCGTGATTTCATACTCACCCCATACTTGAATCCCGCAAATGCAAGTGAAAGACGCTACAACAGGGCACACCGGTCCACACGTGGGGTAATAGAACGTACATTTGGAATTCTGAAAAGCCGTTTCAGACGCATACACAAAAGTGGAGGTGCATTGCAATACAATCCAGAGACATGTTGCAAAATAGTGACAGCATGTGCAATGCTGCATAACATTGCAATCCGCAAAGGCACAGAAATTGAAGTGAGTGACTCAGACACATCTGATGATGATGATGATAACCCTTCCCCAAGAATGGCAGTGGCAGGAGTAGGAGCCATGGCTGGTCGTCAAAGGAGGGCAGAGATTACACGTAACTATTTTTAGGTGAGAAAAAAATACTAAAAACCATTTTCACTTTGCTATTGTTCTTTTATTCAGAACATGAAAACAGTGCTATATGTATGTTAAATTATTTGTAATCATTGTGATTTCACATATCCATACTACTAAAACCAAACAAAAAATAGTATCTATGCATGACTGCTCCATGGGTACTTCAACAAGGTAAGTCATTTTTTCCGCTGGCGACTGCCAGCATGTTGCTCAAGTGGAGGCATGGCCTCTTGCTCTGCTCCAGTAGTGGAACGCCTTCTACTCCTGCGTTGCACCATGATGTTTGTTGGTGTGGGGTTGTTGCTACTCCTACTGGAGTTGTCCTCGCTTTCTCCCGAGCACAGGAGGGCCCTTGCACCTGATTGGTTTGTTTGCATACTTTCCAGTACCAATGTCATATTGTTCACACTCTGTCCAACTGAACGTGTGCAATCACTCAATTCACGCTGCATGTTCACACTGCGACGTGTGAAGTTGCTGGTGACTGCACATAGCCTGTTGATGGCTTTGGTGTAGGTGTGCATGGTGTCCTGCGCAGCCTGTGCAGCCCTGTTCCGTGCCTCCTCTGTGTTGACAAGTGTCAGGCAAAGTTTATCTATGGCATCAGCTATGCGTTCCTGGTTCTTGTTGGATTTGACTAGCTGCCTATTGATAGATCTCAGTGCCTTATGTTGAAGGCGTTGTACCTCAAGCATGTTGTGCTCAAGGCCTGCACACACTGTCACAACTTCACTCTGTCCTGTGTTATTTACAGATGGCTCAATACGGAATGCACGTGCCCTCCGTGGACTTTGTGAAGGCTGTTGTGCATCTTGGGTGGACACAGTGACTGTCTCATTGGACACTGCTTCAACATCTGAGTTTTCATCCTCTCCCATTGGTTGTAGAGGTAGAACTCGTCGGCGCTTCCTCTGTATGGTCACAGGGGCATTAGTGACTTCATTGTCTATATCTGCCATCACATGGGGAGGTGACAAATCAACATAGTTGTCAGTCCTGTCCTCACTGGTATGTCCTGTGAATGTAGAGTGCAAAATATGAATTTGTGTTCATGACAAAATAAAAACTTATCATGGCAGAGTATTACTTGTACTGCACTGTTTCAGCATTACGAAGTCCCACATTAAAAAGTTATATAAGTGACTATGATTGTGAGTGTTACTATGTCAATGGGACTACCACTCCCATAATGCATTGCTGTGGTCTTGTTTCACAGTGTAAATGGACTAATGGTAATCTTACATGCAGTGCACACACACACACACACACATTCTTTGTACACACACACGGGTGCACTTTCAAATCCTCTTACCTTGTGCTGTTGCTGTGGGTTCTGAGCTGTCTATGTTGGTCACTCCACTCACACTTTCAGTTGTCAGTGTGGATTCTATCAGTTCCTCATGGGGTGTGAGTTTGTCCACCATGGAAGTTCCACCACCTGTCAGGTTGGCATCTTTGATCCTCTCCGCAAGTCTTTCCTTGGATCTGAGTCTCATGTCATACCACCTTTTTTTGATTTCATCAATGGAGCGAGTGGTGACTCCTACAGAGTTGACTTTCTCCTGGATCTCCAGCCATATTTTTCTTTTCCTGGAGTCAGGTACCTTAAAAGATTTTTTCCCAAAGAGGTCCTCATGGTTACACACCATTTCTTCTATTAGCACTTCTTGCTCCTTTTCAGAAAACTTCTGCTTTCTTTTTTTCTTCTCAATTGGCTGCTCCTCCTGTGCCTTCTGTGCCTCCATAGCTGAACAAACAGGTCTGCTCTGCCTCAGCACACTATTCCAACTGCCACTGGGTGTGGCTCTGGGTAGCAGGTGCAAGCAATCACTGGTACTTCCTGCTTGTGATGTCATCAACTTGTTCCAGCATTGCATGATTCCCGTTTTTGCGAATTCCTAAAATGCGAAAATCACAATTATGCGATTCGCACATTTCTCGCATTATTTTCTGCGACTTTTAAGGAACCGCTATTTTATCGCAATATTTTTGTTACATACCATTTTGCGATTCCGAAATTGCGATTCGCAACAAATCGCTATTACGGACTCGCAAAATGGTTTTTTGATACATCTGCCCCTTATACACAAATGGTCGCTATGTTTTTAATAAATATATTTTTCATACATAGTGCATTTAATTTTTTAATTTTTATACTCCTTTGTTTAGTATTTATTATAAAGTTTAATTTTTACAGTACTTCACATATACTTTTATATTTGTTTAATATCTTTTTAAACATTTTAACAATTTTTTCATAAGTTTTTCAAACACTGTTTTATAACTTTTGGTAACATTTCGATTAATTTTTAAAGGAGAATAGTATTTTGTACTATTTTTTTGTTTATTTTACCACTACTGTATTTTGTACTGCCATTTTCTGTTTCTGGTTGATGTACAAGGGAAGAGCTTTGTTAAGTTTTTATTTAGATTTTAGGGGTTGGGGACATGCATATGTCTAGTTAATTAGGATTATGGTGCTAGTTTCATTTGGTAAGGTTGTTTAGTGGTTTCATCGTTATGTAGTGTAAATGCTGAAACTTCTTAGTTACAGTTCATTGCTGTAGAGATAATAATGTGTTGTACTATGTTTGTGGAATTGTAATGTTATTTCTGTATTGCATTTAGGATGTATTTATTGTAAGAGTGGCTAGGTTCTGTTTTTTTACCTGTTAGGAAGTCGGGGTGCAATATTCACTGCTATGTTTAATACGTTTTTTTTCAAAAGGAAATTAGTTGAATTAGTTTTAAACCAATATTATTTTTGGATTTCATGCAGCCGATTTTACTTCGAATTTTTCCATTATTTTTATGGTTTCCAATGACTGTGGATTACTTAAGTGGATTTAATTTGGACATTTCATTTTTGCATATTTTGGTGATCTCTTAGGCCCTCATTACGAGGGTAGTTGGCCAGACCGACGACCGCCATTGTATCGGCAAGGTGACCATCCGGAAATACCCGGGAGTCACACCTGCCATATTATGATAGGACCCCATGCAGGTAGCCGTAAACTGCTCCTTTCTACTGTGGCTTGTGCAGCTGTACAGGAAAAGAGCCGCAGCACAAGCCACAGTAGAAAGAGGCACTTGTGTACATCCATGCACTGTGTGCCAGGTACCATGTAGTGCCTGGTACATGGTGCAGGGATGTGTGGGGGGGCCAGCTTGGGGCCCCCGAAGGCCCTTTCCATCTGCCGTCCATGGCAGTGGGACCGCCATGAACAGGCAGTCGAAAAGGAATACCCTAATCCTTACAGCGGTGCCTGCACAGACACAGCCTTCATTGTAGGGTTAGGAATCTGACAGTCGTCCCATCCTGTCAGAGGCGGAGGCACTACCCCTGAACTCTGCTCTCCGACTGGCAGCATTATAATTTAGCGGTCGGACCAATGCCCTGGATGGTGGGTGGACAGCCACTGATGGCCTGTGGTGGCGGTCCACCCACCATCATAGTGAGGGCCTTGGTTTTATTTTTTCAAACACAAGGAGATAATGGACGGAGCATTGACACTTTTGAGACACTCTCCCCCAATTACAGATCTGGGTTGAATCCATCACCGTTCTGTAGCTCACTTCGCCACCCGAGTTCAGACCCAACCATATGCAAATCAGTCTTGACACTGTGCCTCATGGGAACAGTTCAGCCCGAATTGCCAAGGCAGGTCTTCCCTAGACCGCAAACCGGTTTCGGGGTAACACCCCTCATCAGCCAAGCTAGCTAGAACCCAGTGGAAAAGTGAGCAAGGGACCCACATCTGGCCGTACCAGTCCCACTCGATGTGACAATTATTATTATACCAATAATAGATTAATAATTGGCATCGAATGATCACATGATCAGCAAATTATAGAACAGGAATGAAAATGGTGTATAGATGAACACTGACTACTAATTGTTATTTATAAAGAGTCGAATACCTCAATATCTAAACAGCAATGTTTTTTATAAACAAAACAACACAATTTTACAATATATACTATGATATTTGTGAGAGTTAAATATGGCAATTACAATACCCATTATGCCTCATAATGGGCTAATAATAGGTGAGGTATAAAAAGATTGTGAAGAAAGACTCACTTACTGTAACAAAGATCTTGTGAGGTTGAAACGCGTTGGTGGAGTAGTGGTGTTTGCAATAAAAGAGGAATTACTAACGATTTATTGAGTGCGGTGTTCCTATGCAATATAAATGTATATATATATTTATATATATATATAAATAGATATGGATATAGATATAATTATATACACAGGCACACACACACCCCTCACCCCCCGCCAGTCTCTCTTCATAATATGCAATAGTATTATCAGGGCAAAGACAGAGGTGTGGATTTTTTTTAGTCTATCAGGCTACAGTAGGTAGTAAAATGGGCAAACATGGTGAGCTTGGTAACCCCTAACTGAGACTAATATATTGTAAGGTATGTACATATATGCATATCACCATGATAGTAGTGCAAAGACAGTTCCAATTTATTGATAATTTGTATGATGATTAGTACGTGTGGTGGTTACCACTGGCCTGGTGTGGGGTATTTAATAGGAAAAATAATTAACTGGGCATGTGTTCCCTAGCTCTAATATGTGGAATTGTTGTTGACCAGACTGATTACTCTACATTTTGCATTTATGTCTTAGCCTTTTATCCCCATAAATGTCCTCAGGCCTTTTCTGGTGAACTCTGTCAGGAGAAAAGTTAGAACTCGGTAATTGATCCACAACTCAGACTTCCAATTCATGTGCAAACATTCATTTGTCCCTGGATCAGAATATAAAACACAACTTTGAATCAGAGTCTGAGTAAAGGCTTTATGTTTATAGAAGGCAAGTGTAGGTTATGTCAATAGAGATTTGCCTAGCTCTGCATTGCCATTATTATGGACTTGCAGCGCAGCAGAGTTTGTGCATGTTGTATTGTATTTTAATTTTATTTAATCAGTGCTTCATACTCCTAACGAGGTTCCAAAGCAAGTTTGCAGAGATGTAGCACCCTACTCTGCTGTGTGGCATAGATGCAACAGAGAGAGTTAGTTATAAAGCCTACATACAGATTTTTCAATATCATGGCTTAAGTATTACGCTCTTAATACGTTTGGTTGCTATGGCCCTTTAAGAATTTGAAGAGAAAATTAGTGAGAGGTTCCTTTTTGGGGGACCGAAGCATGTGAGTGTAGTCTGGCCCATGTTTGAAGGGTTCTGCTGTATAAATATGTCTAAAACTGCTTAAACAGTGTCATTAATATGTATTCAGCTGAGTTTACTTATGGATGTAGGAGAAATGTGTGATGATAGACACAACCGCACAAGCCAATACCGGACGTCTATGGATGGTCTGTGCATAACAGTTCAAGCCGCATAGAATATGGGGTTAAGAAAGCGCACAGAGATGATGAGAGCTACCCTTGGGAATTAGAAATTTGGGGATTCAAGCACAAGGGTGTATCAAGTCAACCCCAAAGCAGCCTCTGTGGAATGAAAAAGCCATATTAAATTCACAGTACAGCAGGGCCTAGAACACCCATGATGCACCTTCCTTAAGGCAACTGTTAACTAGGATCAGGAAAGTAGACAGACTTTGGATGTTTGGGGCATTAATTAGAATCATTGTTACAACCTGAAAATATAATAAATCATGTTTTCATTCAGTCTCTGTTTAAATAGTGCTTGATTTTATAAATGGGTTCAAGACATTAGGAAAATAAAGTAATATTTCTGCCATTTCTGTGCTTTGGGCCTCTTAAGGATTAGGAAAGTGTTATGTGCATGACAGTACAATACAATATGACTCCCTCTCTCTATTACATTCTGAGGGTGCCATGTGTCCCAGTTAGGCCTAATAGAAAAAGTTGCCATTTCTACATGTACACAGATCTTCCGTAAAGAGGCCTTCACTTTCCACATCTACTTTTGACGCACATTTGCATTCGTGACACTTCGGACTTGTTTCCTGGAAACAAGGACCTTGCTTATACTAATCAACTTGGCAAAAACACCATCATATTGCCTTGGCATTGTGGACAAGGCCTACATATGTGTTGTGCAAATGTGTTTGTTATTTACGTCCATATGGTGACACAGCTTTCTGTAGAATATAAACCAGGGCAGCTTGATCACAATCTTGGCCCAAGGCAAGGATGCCTTTTTCTAGATATATGCTCAGACGTGAGTCCCATGCTCTCCACACCACTGGATTCAAGCAAGCCGGGCTGAAGACGGCTGGAATGCCAGAAACCGGTCCTCGGAAACCTGTTTCCGGTCCAGGGAAGGCATGGCTTGGCAGTTCAGGCTGGACTGTTTCCATGAGGCACATGGTCAGACTGATTTGCATATGGCCATGTCTGAACAAGGGTGTTGTGGAGTGCAAAAAAACGATGGATTTAGGCCCAGATCTCTGTACTGGGGTGAATGTACGACATTGTTCTGCATTCTGTCCATCAACTGTGGTTTTTGCATTTGTGACCCCGAGTGGGATGGGTATGTTCAGACGTGAGTCCCATGCTCTCCACACCACTGGATTCAAACAAGCCGGGCTGAAGACGGCTGGAATGCCAGAAACCGGTCCTCTGAAGCTTGTTTCTGGTCCAGGGAAGGCATGGCTTGGCAGTTCGGGCTGGACTGTTCCCATGAGGCACAGGGTCAGACTGATTTGCATATGGCCATGTCTGAACTCAGTGGCGGCTGGTGACATTTGAAACTGGTGAGGCAGAAACTGATAATCCTACTGCACCGTAGCGAGCGAGCATAGCGAGCGAGCCCGAACCCACTAAGGAGGGTTCGGGGGGATTTCCCCCCCAGAAAATTTTGAAAAAATAGTGGAAAAATGGTGCATTTTCAAGCAAATTTGAGAAAGCAGGAAGGTTAATAAAGCAATTGTGAAAGTGCAGGTATTACATTATTAAAGAGCTGTCATATAACATAGGTGCTGGAAATAAAAATATAATAATTTATTTTTGAGACATTAGGGTAATCAAACAAAGACTGGGTGGGGGGAAACATAACAGTACAATTTTAACCTTGCAGTTTTCAATAGTTCACTGTTGTACGTTAGGATTTTTACTTACGAACTGCAAGTGACAAAATGATTTATCTGAGAAATGCAGTGACTCACTGACCTATTTACAGCATTTTGTGATCTGCATCAGGTACATGTTCTTTGCAGCAGGCACATTAACCTTCTGTGCTACCTTTCCATGAGTCGAAACTTCCATTAGACAAAACTCTGATCTCTCTCTATGAAAAACATTAACAATATCCTTGGTGCCTTCTCCCTCAGCACCTTCAGACCATACGTGTAACACGATAAAAGGTCCCTTCACAGGGTGAGGAGGAGCAGGAGCTATTATCACACAGTGAGTGTGCAAGCAAGTTTTCCAAGCTTCCAGATGCTAGCCTCAGTACCCTCTAATAAAATGACTGCGACAGCCCAGAAGTGGCAAGGGCCGGGCAGGGGATCAAAGAGCAAGTTAGGGATGAGTAGCAGCTGTCTCCCGTGGCGATATGAATGGCGTGCTTTTATTGTACATGTTGTCTATTATTGATGCAATTTTACTATGCGCCTGCAATGCACAAAAACGTTAGAGAGCTTTACAAAGGAAGCAGCGAGTCACATATATGGAAGTCATGAAACCCAACAGATGCAGGGAGCGCATCGAAAGGCAAACAAAATTTCACTTAATGTCTATAGTCAACGGTAAATCTAGGTGGAAAGTGTCACATTCCAGCTAATGGTAATCCCATTTTTAAATCACTATCGGCTGCACACATTGTAATGCATCGGTTGGTCCGCAGCAGCAGATGCTGGTCAGACCGCAACTGCCAAGCCATCAGACTGACATCGGAATGACCCCTATGTTCAAAACAGTTCTGAAGGATGTCCACACCATGAAGAAAAGTCAAGCTGAAAAAGCAACCAGCTTTGATGACATAGCATAAAACATTCAGGAAGGGGTGGTAATGCCCATATGAACTTATTGATAACTATTCTCCTCAAATGCTGTGTCCCTGATAAGGAAAATGGCTGCCATGACTTGGCAGATGCAGAATATGTCTTTAACCAAAGCACACCTAAGTCTAAGTGACTTAACTAGACCCAAAATCAAAGCACACAAATCCAACCTATTTCCTGAGAGAGCTATAGAATATTTACTTGGGAAGCTATATATCTTTTTTATATTTACAGACTATGCCTGAGAAACTGAAATATGCCAAGAGGAAATGAGGACTCTGGAATTTCGCACTCTTTCGATACAAGCCCCACTGGGAAAAGGCCCCTTGTTAAGGTTACTTGGCAAGGCTCATTCCAATGTTCATAGAGGTTTCTCAAGCAAAATACATTCAGATTGAGTGGCCTCTGGTGATCCCCCTAATAAAATGTTTTGAACATTTTAGGCCAGAGAGTGCATTTTACAGCACCATTTGTTATATGTATTGGTAAACTAACTTACTTTTTAAAGGCAATTCTAAGGGAGAACTAATTAAATACACCTATATCATTTGGAGTATGCCTCACTGCAGAGGAGCAGTATTTCTCAATATGAGCAAATTTTACATGTGCTTACGAGAAACTTTTTTTTCTTGAGTTTTATTATGGAATTAACAACATAATACACAGGGTACAGTTGAATGCATACAAGATATGCGACGGTTGATATGATTAACATTCCGCTTACTCGTAAACATGTATACTTTTGTGAGGGCCAGGGGTGTGTTCCTATGAACAAGTTCATGTACTATGCCAAGGTAGTACAAACAGGACACATGGGAGACACAAGGTGAGAATGAATTGCATGTTCGTGTCCATCTGAGTAGGATTTGCGTCCAGATATGTTCTCAGGGTCCCCATATGTCTTTCGGTCGCAGCTCCAGGACCATCGACTCGGCATAAGTTGCTACTGTCTCGCTGCAGCATGCAACATCTTTGAGCCAAACCTTTGTCAGAGATGGGGGGCCTTTCATACAGGCCAGAAGTAACCTGCATTTTGCTGCTAGTGGTAGTAGCAGTGGCTGTAATTCTTATTATGAAACTTGAGCAACTAATACAAACAGTGAGGTCACAGTATGCAATTACATTTGTGACACTGAAAAAACGGTTCCTCTCTGTTACTGCCCCCTACTAGCTCTCACGATGTACCTATATATCGCGGCCCGCTTTGTCCATTCAGCTCCTGGAGGAAGGCTTTGCAGCGAGGTGACCTGAGGCAAAGGCTTTGCCTCAGGTCACCTCACCTAACTGTAAAAACTGGCAGCACTTACAAGCAGACCATCTGCCAGTAATAAGCACTGTTTAAAAGTTAGAAACCTACTCACGTTCTTCAGGCAGAAAAAGCAATATAAGAATTCTCTCAATCCTAAGTTTGGCTCGGTTAGGTCTCTTGTCACACATTAAATTAAAGCAGTGCCAGTTACTTCACAAGCTTTCCTTATGAGCTTCATGCTGCACTGACCGCTCCAAGAACATTATACTGGGACTTTGCCAATGCCAGGACAGGGTTTTGATATCCTCCTAAGTCCTAAATGACTCCCACCTCATGAGCCATTCAATTACTTTCCTCATAGGAAAGCATTGCAGTGCTGGTAAAATAACACTTGTCAAACCATGAGTACTTTTTGAATAAACAACACTAATAGTGAACAATCTAATATTATACATTATTCCTGTAATTTAAAAAATGGTGGGAAACGAGGAGAGTGGCACCCCAACCGATGCCCATAACCACGAGCTGCCCCCATGTTCCTGGCACTGATTTTTGTTACATCGGAGGCCAGGGATCGCAAGGTGCAGCCATGCCATGGGTATTTTCTGCGTCCCCCTACATGAGGTCCACGAGCACTGCTCAAGGTTTTCGGGGGCATGCATGTGTTGTTTACTTAGACCAAAAATGGACGTTTCCTGCTGGAAGTCGACACTACTTTTGTCTACAAAATAGGCAAAGAGTTGGCATGCAATGGAATTAATTGACAGAGGTTAATGGGTGCGCGTTTAAGTGGGCAAACGCAGTGTGTGTGTGTGCCATTGCAGCGAGCGACACTGCTTTGGAAAAAGGTACAAACTCGGACAATGAGAACTTTAATTTGAAAGGAATAACTTCCACCGCCACCCATCTGTCCACGTCAGCCTGTCTGGAGGAGAGCCCTGCTCTATCCAGCCCACAGCCAAAGGTCAGAAATGGCCCCAAACAGGAAATAATACGGCGTGCTCCGCGCGGAGGCATCCAGTCTGTGATTAGTGTGTGTGTGTGTACAATATAATAGCCCCTCTGAGCTCGGCATCCTGAGATATGAAATACATAAATTAAAAAGCTACTACAGACGCTCATAAGAACGCTTAGTTTGTGCGAGACAGCACAGACTCAGAGCATAGGAAATTGCTCACGCTCGGTTGAACACATTCACAGAGGCAGACATGTTTTTGCCGAGATAGTGTTACCATGTATAAAAGTGAATTATTATTCATCCACTGCCAGTGGCAGTGAGTGGATAAATAATTCACTTTTATACATGGTAACACTATCTTGGCAAAAACAACTCACCTCATCGGTACCAGTTTATTAATCAGATACAGCAGTTAATCAGATACAGCAATTAGCAAGTGAAAGATAACTTTTGCAAAGGGCTTTCCACCGTGAGGGAGCACGTCATCATCACCATGTTCTTGGTAACTTTCGCTCCGTTTGTGTTAAAAATAAATTTTGGTTAAAATCTGCAGATTAGAAATTATGCAGTTGATGACGGATTATGTGGCAAATGCGGCAACTCCATAATTATGAATAAAACGCTAAAACCGTGAAATCGCGAAATTCTAGTGGCCTGGACTACATGATACATACCGAACTAGACACGTACAGTAGTTGAGCACTTTGAACAATATTAGTGAGTGCAAAATAATGTTTACTTTTCCCAATGCTCTCTCTCCACTTGTGATAAAATCATCTGAAATCATCTCACCACATACATTAAGCTGAATTTACATTATCAGGCGATTTTATCATACTGCCAGCCACTGAACACTGCCATTTACTCAGAAATGAAAGCAGGGGCGCAGCAACGCCGAGATGAAATATTAAGGTTGAAGGAGCAAAATTAAATATGTTGAAATGTCCATTTACTTTCCAGCGAGTGACATTTCTTCTGTTCTGTCTAGGGGTAGTTGCGACAAGAAATATGAAGGGGGCGCAGAGCATCAGGAATGATGAGAGTGACTCGGGGGGCCAGCGCAATGCCAATGCTGCAGTAGTATATTATTACAGTGACAGTCACGGATTGGTCAACACACTTACGCGGTAACTCTGGCATGTCAGTCCAGTACACAAAGCAAACAGTGCAAACTTAAAGCAGGTCCAAGCAGGCGCCGGCGGTCCTACTAGGCTACTATAGCACACTTACAACACGGCTCACTGGTCATGACAAGGTCGTAGTCACAAAGATGAGTCACGCGCACTGGTGGTCCGTCCTGGAGAACTGAGACTGACTCTCTCTCAACTCACACTATGACTCATCCTCGGACCTCGACTATACGAAGTTCTACTGTAGTACTTTCAGTTTCACACTAACCCAGTCAGTCTTAGTTGTTGTGGTGGCACTGGGCAGCACTGGTGCGCCACGCACTGTGACATCCCGACTGCCCAACAGCGTAGGGAAATGGCCAATCACCGACTACATGGCTGGATATAGCCATATGTGATTGGCCATTACTGTGCGAGAAGCAAACACCCACGTGCGGCACCATCCTGCTGCAGCAGCCAATCCTGGCGCAGCATGAACAGCGCCACTGCGCCAGGATTGGCTACGAGCAGGCTCCTATCTGCCCTAGATGAGACCGGGCCCCGGGGCCTCCTGCCTGCCTATGTATCCGAGTGCTGGGGGGGGGAGGGAAGGTCTCAGTGTACGCATGCGCGAGCTAGTCAACAAATTGACTACTCCGGGATTTGGCATGCGCTGTCAGCACCCCACTGCCTCTCTGTGTGCGCTGCCTGCCTGTCACTCTGCCGCAGCCCTGCCCCCCACGGCCCACTTCATTATGGATGTCCGATTCGGTCGGGCTTTTCCCGGGACAGGTAGCGCGCAGTGCGCTCGGCTCAGATTTAATTTCTTTAAGTAAAATTTGTATTTTCTAAAACTCATACTTCATTGCCAGTGCGGTCGTCCATGGCTAGTGGGGCAACGCCCCAACGCCCCCAATGGACGTACCGCCACTGTCTGAACTGGGGTGGTGTGGAGTGCAAAAAACGATGGACTTAGGCCCAGATCTCTGTACTGGGGTGAATGTATGACATTGTTCTGCATTCAGCCCATCAACTGTGGTTTTTGGATTTGTCACCGCGAGTGGGATTGGTATGCTCAGACGTGAGTCCCATGCTCTCCACACCACTGGATTCAAGCAAGCCGGGCTGAAGACGGCTGGAATGCCAGAAACCGGTCCTCGGAAGCTTGTTTCCGGTCCAGGGAAGGCATGGCTTGGCAGTTCGGGCTGGAATGTTCCCATGAGGCACAGGGTCAGACTGATTTGCATATGGCCATGTCTGAACTGGGGTGGTGTGGAGTGCAAAAAACGATGGGTTTAGGCCCAGATCTCTGTACTGGGGTGAATGTATGACATTGTTCTGCATTCTGTCCATCAACTGTGGTTTTTGTATTTGTCACCCCGAGTGGGATGGGTATGCTCAGACGTGAGTCCCATGCTCTCCACACCACTGGATTCAAGCAAGCCAGGCTGAAGACGGCTGGAATGCCAGAAACCGGTCCTCGGAAGCTTGTTTCCGGTCCAAGGAAGGCATGGCTTGGCAGTTCGGACTGGACTGTTCCCCTGAGGCACAGAGTCAGACTGATTTGCATATGGCCATGTCTGAACTGGGGTGGTGTGGAGTGCAGAAATCGATGGATTTAAGCCCAGATCTCTGTACTGGGGTGAATGTATGACATTGTTCTGCATTCTGTCCATCCACTGTGGTTTTTGCATTTGTCACCCCGAGTGGGATGGGCATGCTCAGACGCGAGTCCCATGCTCTCCACACCACTGGATTCAAGCAAGCCAGGCTGAAGACGGCTGGAATGCCAGAAACCGGTCCTCAGAAGCTTGTTTCCGGTCCAGGGAAGGCATGGCTTGGCAGTTCGGGCTGGACTGTTCCCATGAGGCACAGGGTCAGACTGATTTGCATATGGCCATGTCTGACCTGGGGTGGTGTGGAGTGCAAAAAAACGATGGATGCAGGCCCAGATCTCTGTACTGGGGTGAATGTATGACATTGTTCTGCATTCTGTCCATTAACTGTGGTTTTTGCATTTTTCTAGATATAAACATCTGTTTCCAGGTATAGTCAGAGGAGGCACTCCTGCTGAATTTGTCAGGTACCTACATGCTGAAGCTGACTAACATCTCCGGGAGGAGTGTCCATTTCAAGACCAAGAAGGGGTCCTACATCTTACCGACCAAGTAATCGGGTTAGATCATTCAGTAAGGGGCTTCTTGGCAGAAGAGACACACACCCTCACCACGGTTCCTGAGGTAACAGGGTTGTCATGTTCAGTGGTTGCCAGAACTGTTCGCTCCCTGCCTATATTAGAGGGGTTTATAGTGGCACTGTGAGCTAGCTGGTCCAAGAGACAACATATTCTGCAGAGGTGCACGGAATCTGTCTGGCACCATCCCAAAGTTTATGTTGTCCACAAACATGCAGCTCCTACTGATTAGTGGAAACTACACAACATGGTACCGCCAAAGTTGGTTGGGCTTGTATTTAGTATAGATCAACTGAATAGTTCAAACGTGCCTTTTCAGAGACCCCTATTCACCTTTCAACAGGAGATGTCCAAGGTGATAGGGAATATTGTAATGATCAAGTCCACAAGTGATCATGTAGTTTAAAGATGTTTTATTTCAGGATAGTTACAAGATGATAAGTAGATAAGAACAAGACTACAGGAAGACCCCACCAGAAGCAGCCAGCATGCTGCTCAGCCCAGCCAACTGTGGCTATTTGACTCCCAACATTCTGTGAAGTGACATCACAAGAGGATTCCACAGAGAGGGAAGGCATAACATTGGAGTCAAGATACAACATATCCCCCTTTCTCCTTAATAAAAAAACAACAGAGAAAGAACAAAAGAGAAGAAATGAGAAAGAGGAGAATTAGAGCAAACAGAACAGTAAAACATCAAAAGAAAAGCAACAAGAATGAAGTCGAGAGAAAACCCATAAAAGAAGAGCAGCGAGAGATAACAAGAAACAGAGAAGAAAGGAAACCAAACATATAAACCATCCTCCCTTCTTACACACCAGAGACAAAGAAAAGAAGCAGCAACATAAGAGAAAAGAAGGAAAGAAAGAACAACACACAACTCCAAAGCACACCCACTGGCCAGAACAGGAATGAAGGGAGCCGGAAAATGGAAAATTAACAGAACACAGGACTACAGGCTGCGACGAACGGAGATAAAGAAAACACGTCAGAAAGGGACATAAAAGCTCAGAGTCCACAAGAGACACGAGAAAAAGACTTCAGTAAAAAAACGGAAAAGAAGAAACAAGCAAGAAAGATGAGGAAAAATAAAGGTTCCCCATCTAAACACCATTATCCTTAAGCAAAGACAAATATAAAATGCAAAGATAACAGTGCAAATTTATCATTATAAAATACAAAATAAACAGAACATATTTAGCAATGAAAGCTTGGAAAGCACTCAAATGGGGGTAAAAACGTAAGCTAATTATGTGAACTAGAATGCATGGGTGGGAACCCATGACTAATCTCTTAGGATAGAAATGCGTTGTGCACCAAACTGGGAACACTCCCCATACACATCTAAGTGTAAGAACAGAATTTGTATGAAAAAAACCACACAGTGCACTGTAGTAATGTAACTGTGTTAAACAGCACATATGAGTAGGTATTCAAGACATATTCCAAACATTAAACGGAATAATTGGGTAAGCACCCGTGCTAATGCAAAAAGGACTGTAACCTTTGCATGATTCCCCTGTAAAAGGGTAGAACTGACAGTGTTTGGGTAGGAACCCGAACACATGGGTAGGAACCCATGACCAATCTCTTGGATAAGAGATGCATAAGGAATGCAAAAGGGACTTACACCCTTGCATACATCCCCTGTACGAGGGCAAACAAATAATACACATGAGAAACATGTGTGAGTGTACAGTGAGCAGACGGGACTTAAACCCATTGCTGGCAAATGGGACTAAAACCCACTGCGATCCCGGTGTTGGGAGACAAGTGGCATGTAAGAGACTAGGGTCCACGAACAATATAGAGATGTACAGAACTATGCGAAGCAATGGAGTTTGAAGCAAAATGTAATGGCTTAGAGCTGTGACCCACGCCGGTGAGCGACTACCCACCCGAGTAACAATCGTCTGCGTTGGCTCCAAAGAACATAAACATGAAGAAACATATGATTGCCAGCAAACTAAGAGAAAAATGAAACATGCAAACTAAGACCACAGTATTGCAGTTGAGAGGGTGAATACACCCACTAATAAAAATAATTTAGCTAGTGTAAAAATGACATGTGTTAGAAATACACAACATTTTCTTAAATGAGTGCAACCATAACCACTTAATAGGTACTTGCAACAGTTCTTTTTGACCTATACCACCAGAAAGTATTTTGCAGAAGATACAGTGCCGATGCGACAACGCAGTCTCATGTACACTTTAAACGTTGTGTGTTGCCAAATGAGGCTGCACAGTTCCTGATAGCTTCACACATTTTTAAGTGCAGATGCTCTTAGCAGTTACCAGTGTGTCTAGTGAAGTGATACATCCAAAATGAACAAATTAATTTGTTTAGTAAAAATTACTTTTTTATAGTTTCTCAGCCTGTCTCTTCAAAACAAATTTGCTTTTTAAAGATTCAATTGCAGTGAAAGGTTTAGCACAGATTAGTTTTGCTTTTGTGTCTTCATAAAAAAGCATACATGTTTTTAAAAGGCAGTGATGAGCCAAAATTCTCAAGAAATGTTCATTTTTATACCCATAATAAATTATCAAAATGCTCCTAAAAAAAAAAAAAAAAGAAAAGGCAAAGAAATTCTCCAGTGATAGATTTCACATAGGAATCTGCAGCAACTTTAAACTAATATAATGTTCCATGTTGAACGGAGCAGCTTGCAAAAAAAATATTGAAAAAGGATACCGGCTGAATGTTGCTTCCATCTTTTGAGCATCTTTACTCCTAGAAAATTAAGAAACAGTACCTTGCTGGCAGGATCCACAGAAAAAAACTTCTCAAGCAATGGACAACTTGAAAAGTCAGCTCCTCGGACGAGAAAGGTCGACAAAGTGCAAGTGAAGAAGAATGCGCAGAGGCACAAGACATCAGAGGCATTAACAATAATGGCACGTAAGAACCAGACGTGGTTGACAGAAGCACGACACAAGGCTGGATACGTCAGAGCACCTCGAGTTCTATGTGCTCCGGCGGCGCCAAACACAGGATGGAGGCGCGTACTTACACTGTGCCAGGTGGCTGCAGGCACGCTCCTGCTGTGAGGCGTCCCAACAGCAGCACTGGTGACTGCTAAGCAGTGAAAACGTCATAAATGGCTACACAGGTGCTGGATGCTAAGAGGGGAGGAGCACGTGCTTCCTTTCAAATTTTGAAACACAGCGTGGCAGTTTTTACCGGCTTCACTGTAGGGAAGACCAAAGACACGTAAAACAAAATAAAGATCGGAATATTACTCACTCCGATGGTCTCCTCTTGTGGAAGGGAGGGAGGGAGGGATAAAAGAAATCAAATCCAAATCACTTTCAGGTGGCACACGTAGAAAAGCCATACACCAAATGACTTATAAAATAAACTTTCACCAGTCCAGCAAAACAAGTCCTGTGCTGACACTGCTTTCAAAATCTACCAAAGTGCACACTCCGTTGTGAGAAAATCACTGTACTGGACAGACAGTAGTGTGGGGGTGCTGTTAGTGCAGTCCCGGTCATGGGGTGAGCGGATGCACGTGGTTGGCGATATGGGCCTACGCTGTTGCACAAAGGATCGACACACAGGCAAGAGGGACTGGTGTGGACGGGAAGTCACGTGCGACTTCCGTCCCTTTATTTATAGCCTTCTGGCCACGCCTGGCCAGAAGGTGATACATTGTGTGGCAGTGCTTCCGGGGCTCAAGGGAGACCCTCGGAGCACTAGAGCGCTACATCCCTTCCCAACTTGGATGTTTGAAAAGTCACCAATCAAAAGTTCAGCATGCAAAGTCTGTGAGTCTCTGACTTGGCCTGGGGTTAGGTCTGAGGTTGTACTGCCATCTGCCTCTGGCGGGTGTGCGCTCTTGAGGGCCTCTCGGTGATGGTGGGGGTGCTGACTCTGTTGCGACTATGGGTAACGGAGTCGCCGTTTCTTCAGTTTCAGTGGCCTCTTCATGGACTACGGCCTCTTCAGATGAAGTTGGTTCGTCTTGTGCCGGTGGGATGCGTTTAAACCACGAGATGTTCCTGGTTACCTGTTCTCCATCCCGGCTGATGGTTATCGCAGTGCCCTTGGTTTCCTTGACTGTCCAAGGTTCTGGTTCATATGGGGTACGGAATTTTCCTTCTGATCTTCGAGTCCGAATGAGTACTGTTTCCCCAGGATTCAAACTCCTCTGCTGGGCTCGCCTCTTGTGACTCGCCTTGTCGTTAGTTCTTCTTCTCCGTTCTTGAGTGTTTGCTGGTGAGTACGGTGCCGGTGCCCGGTTGTCTGCCATAGGTAGTAGGTCTCTTCTTGTCCCGGCTAACATCAGTGCCTATGGTGAGCGTTGCGTGGTGCTAGGAGGGGTACTCCTGTATTCTTTCAAGAACTTCTGGAGCGCTTCTTCAGGGTCGCTCCCTTCGGACATGGCTATCCGCAGGGTTTTGTTTATTGTCCTCATGAACCGTTCCACCTCTCGATTGGCTTGTGGCCACTGAGGTGTGATTCTGTGATGTCTTATGCCTAGGTTTTGTAGGAATTCTTTGAAATCACTCCCTTGTAATGGAGGGCCATTATCTGTTTTGATGACACAAGGGATGCCAAACATGGCAAATGACTTGGTGAGAATTGTTTGTATGTTGGCAAAACTGGTGGACGCGGCCAGGTCCACAATGGGGCATTTGGTGTAACTGTCGACTAACACCACGGTGACTCTCCCATCTGGGAAGCTTCCAAAGTCCAGACTAACCCACGTCCAAGGAGACGGGGCAGGGTCTTCTGTGATTACTGGAGCAAGGGCGTCAGAGGTGCTAGTTATTTGGCACGCTCGGCATTGTCGCACCACGGTGTTACGCTCTCTTCTAGATTAGGGAACCATACTTTCTCATGCATCCAGGCCTTCATCCTTCGGGTGCCTTGGTGCTCTTCGTGTGCTAGGACGGTTGCTTGCTCCTGCAGTGCTTTGGGTATTACTACTCTGGATCCTCTAAGAATGAGCCCATTGTCTGCGCTGCTGAGGTCATTGTGAATTATCCAGAACTGTGTCAGGCGCATGCGGTCTGTCTCATTCCAGCCACTCACGTTTTTCAGGAAGTTTTCCCACGATCCTGTCCTTATTGCTTCTTTCACCCGTTGAATGACGGCATCATTGGTGTATTGCGCGACAATGGTCTCGGCTGTGAGGGCTCTGGGGCACGCCCCCGTGGACAACATGTTCACAAATGCCTCTGACTGGGCTTCTTGTTCAGTGGCGTGACTGTCTTCTTGAGAGGGGTGACGCGACAGAAAGTCTGCCGGGTTCTTCACTCCTGAGCGGTATACTAGTTCCATTTGATATTGTTGAACCTGGATAGCCCATCGCTCTATCCGTGGTGGAGGATGGGGGGCGGTGCCTCTGAACAGTGGCAGTAAGGGCTGGTGATCTGTGACCATTCTAAACAGGTGTCCGGAGATGTAGAGGTGAAAATGATTGCAAGCCCATTTCACTGCTAGGGCCTCTCGTTCGATTTGTGAGTATCTGGACTCTGTCGCTGTGAGTGCCTTACTTGCGAATGACAGCGGGGCCCATACTCCGGGTTCCGTTTCTTGTGAGAGTAAGGCTCCTAGGCCGACTGGGCTCGCATCCACTAGTATTTCTGTGGGTTTGGCAGCGTTGAAATAGGCCATGGTGGTTCTATCTAGCAGGGCTGATTTGATTTGGTGAAATGCTTTGTCTTCAGTGTCCGTCCATCTCCATGGAGTTTCCTTCTGCGTCAAGTTTCTCAACGGTTCCGCAATTGTAGCCAGATTGGGAATGAACCGTGTGCAATATTGGGCCATGCCCAGAAAACTCCTCGCTTCTGATGCAGTGTTAGGCACGGGAGCGTTTTTGATTGCGTGAGACTTGCGCGGATCAACTTTAACCCCTTCTGCTTCAAATACGTAACCAAAGAATTCAATCGACTTTTTGAAAAATTGGCATTTGTCTTTGTGTAATGTTACGCCGTACTGAGCTAGTCTTTGCAGTGTGGCTTTCAGTCTGTGGTGATGCTCTTCGCTCGTCTTGGCATGTATTAAAATGTCGTTGCTGACATTTAACACTCCTTGGAGTCCCGATAGTATCTCCTTGATAGTGTTCTGGAAGATTTCGGCAGCAGACGATATGCCGAAATTCAGCCTCCTGTATCTTCTTAAGCCTAAGTGTGTCGAGAACGTAGTTATGTAGCGGCTTTCCTCATCTAGTCTTAGCTGGTGGTACCCTGCATTAAGGTCCAGTTTGGAGAACCACTGAGCTCCATTCAGGTCTGTGAGGATATCATCCACGGTGGGCGTGAGATGTCGTTCACGCCGTATGGCTTTGTTGGAATCCTCATATCAATGCATATCCTGATTTTTCCTGGTTGGCGAGGTTTCCCTGCAATCACCATGGGTGATACCCATGGCATCGGGCCGGACACCTTTTCTATCACCCCTTGTGCTTCTAGCTGGGATAGTTCTTGTTCTACGGCATCGCAGAGGTGAAACGGGATCCTTCGGTGTCTCAGTGCAATTGGTTGTATTGCTGGGTCTATGTGTAGCTTGACTGGTGGCCGCTTGATGGTCCCGAGACCTTTGAATAGCGAGGGAAACATTTGCAGGATGTCTTCTGTCTGGAGCGCTTTGACTGCGTTTGCAAAGGCGATCAGTCGCAAGTCTTCTGCGGTGTTGCTCCAGACTAGAAAGTCTGCTTCTTTGTTTATCACATGAAATGTCGTTGTCACCTCGTGATCCTCGGCTTTGACCTGCACGAGCATTTTCCCTTGCAGTGGGAGTGGTTCTTGGCTGCCATACGTGAGGATTCGGGCTTTGGAGGGCACTAGCTTCGGCCTTGGTTTTAGGGCTTTATAGTGTTGGATGCCCATGACATTCACTGTGGCGCCTGTGTCGATGACTTCCGTCACTGGTGATCCGTCAATTTGTATTTGGCACTCTGGCTGTGGTCTTCGTCGTTTCTTCAATTCACTGACGAACGACACGTAATAGCACTCGTCATCCTCATCGGTGGATGAATCATCATACCGTGTCTGTGGTTGTCGTTGCGTTTTGGATGACTGCGATGATGGTGCGTCATCTAGGGAGAGCTGTCTGATGGCACCAGTGGCTGTTTTCTTCCCTGAGAAGCTTCGTCCGCGAAAACCTCAACTGCACACGCTTGCGAGATGGTTTGGCACGCCGCATTTGGAGCAGGTCTTCCCACGTGCCGGGCAGCCATCTTGATTATGCTCATCTCGTCCGCAATAGCCACATGGTGGTCGGCGCTACTTTCTGGTCGTCCATCTTCCTCTACCTCCTCGATTAGTGTTGCGTGCTGCGTTTACCCTCTCCGTCTTCACTACGGCTCCTGTGTCTGAGCGTGGGTTGAGGGCAGCTTCCATCGCTGTGGCTCGCACATCAGAGAGCTTGTGCGACCTTGCGAGGATCAATATCTCTTCGAGGGATATGTGTGGGTGCCTTAGTATCAGGGTTCTCAGGTGTTTGTTTCGACACCCCTAAATGAGCTGTGCAGTTACTTCCTTAGTCTGGTCATCTTCCGTACAGGTGCTAATGAGATCTCTCAGACGCGCATGAAAAGCGTCCATCGTTTCCCGTTCTCTCTGCTTCGATTGTCTAAATTTGAAACGTTCATAATGCGGGTTTAACTGGGGATCAAAGTGGGCATTCAGCGCCGTGACTGCTGCATCATAGTCTGTACCTGCTCTGGTGTTCGGTAGGTGTTTGAATAGCTTGTATAGTTCTGTGCCTCCAAAATGTAGCAACAGCGATCTCTTAACCTCATTGTACTTTTCCCGGGTAGCGGTGAAGTAGTTGTTGAGCTGCCCTAGCCACACTGCCCAACGTGGCGCTGCCGTGCCTGGGTCAATCAGTTCGCTGAACGGTGGCAGGGCTTGTATTTGAGAGCGTGCTGATGGAATTGGTGGTTGCACTGGAGGCACAGGGGGTGCTGCTTGTTGTACTGGGGCTGATGCTTGCTGTGCTCCCCCTGCTGCTGCATTAGGAGGATTGGGGTTGGACATATTGAAGTGTTTTGTTTCTTTTTTTTTCTCTCTCCCTCCTTTCGCTTGTTTTTGCCTGTGCTTGTTTGTTTATCCACGCTCTCCAGTGTGTCTGGTATGGGGCTTCCCCTTGATCAACTGAGGGTTATCAGTTCTTGTGCTGTATGTGCTTTCCTCCTTCTGTTGTGTGTCTTATTGTTTTGCACTTGCTTGTGCCTGTTCACGACGACTAGCTCAGCCGTCTGCTTTCTCTCTTCGCGCGTCGTCTTGGGGCTTGAATGGTGTCTCGCGCTCCTGTCCTCGCGCGTCCGTTCTCTTGCTCTCAACTAATAATCTCCGTCACATTAAATGGGCAACCTTGGTAGATAAACCTGGGGATATGCAGGCCCTAGAGGGGATAGTTACTAAAGAGGTTACTAGACTGCAGATTTTTTCTAATGAAATAAATTTTAATCAAATGATTGAGGAGTCACAGCCAAAGTTTTTTGCTAATTTACAGAAGTTATTTTTCAAAAAAATCCAGCAGAGGAAGGGTACTAAACCACCAATAAAAAGAGGGTGGTATGACCATTCCTGTAGAAAAGCGCGACAGAAACTCAGTATAGCGCTGAGGTCTAAAATAGGAGTTTTAAAGGCCAGGTATGAGTAGAGGAAAGCACAAATTAGGGCAAAAAGATTGTGGGATGAGAATATATGGTTAGATCTCAAGAAAGCATGTGCGGACAAACAACAGAAAGAGTTTTGGGCCATCCTAAAGTGGGGCAGTGGGGGAATAGCAGACTGCCCGAAAAATCATGTAGCAAAGGAGGCTTGGGTGGACTTTTTTAAACCACAATATGCAGACAATTTGCCTCCTCAAACTGAACCTCCTCCAGAAAGGGTATTTTATACTCATGAATTATTTTCATTGAAAGACGCAAATGAGGCAATGGATGGAGTAACCAGAGGAAGGGCGCCAGGAATTGATGGAATACCGGCGGATGTGTTCTTATCGGACAGGGCCAACTGGTGTAAATATTTTGTATGGTTTGGTAACGCCATCGCACAAGGAGCAATGATCCCAGCAACATGGAAAGGAGCGGAAATAATACCTGTTTTCAAAAAAGGGGATAAGGCTTTACCAAGTAACTACAGGCCCATTAGCCTTATCGACTCCGCACAAAAACTGATGGGCAGGATGATACAAAACAAAATACAACCCTGGATAGATGGTAAGGATATCCTCTCCCCGTACCAAGCTGTCTTCCGCCCTCTAACTAGCTCTGTCGACCAGGTATTCCATTTTTTAACTATGTACTGGAAAAATGTAACCCTGACAAATGGTCCATTATTTGCTGTTTTCGTTGACCTGAAGTCAGCGTTTGACTTAGTTCCCCGACAAAAACTTTGGATTGTCTTGCGGGATCTTGGAATAAGTCCCGAATTGCTGACTTTGCTCGTGAGGATGCACAAAAACAACTATGCCCGGATTAGATGGGGTGCTCAGGGAGACGTCACTGAATCCTTCCCTGTGGATAGAGGGGTAAGGCAGGGCTGTGTCCTGGCTAAGCATGGGCGAATTTTGCGGATCTCGCGTTCGCGAATTTGCGGATTTTTGAACTCGCAATCCGCAAAATCCGCGAATTCTTGCGAATTTGCGGATTTTTTTTTTTTTTTGTGTTCGCAAGGATTTCTGCCAGTTCGCGAGGGTTTCGTACCAGTTCGCAATTGCGAACTTACATTTCGTCGCGCAACGGTCGTGAATTATGTTGTTTCTACGTCTAGTTCATCATCACAGGTTCCCAGCACCCTCTGTTTCACCACTGCAACCCTCTGTTACATCAATGCCACCCTCTGGTTCATCATTACTGTAGATTATGGGGGGGAAAAGCAAGCACACCATCCCTGCTTCAACTCAGATGAATTAATTTGGGGTTAGTTTATTAATGTGTCACTGTTTTAAAATTCCAGTCTGGCACCTGCTTCCTTATCTGTAATTTTGCTTTCTGTTGCAGTGCATTTTTTTTCCCCAGGACCTTCTTTGTGGCCTACTTGTAGCTATTGTATGAGCCTGCTGTGAGGGTCAGAGCAGGGTCATACAATTGTTGCAACTAGCAACTGAATTCTGGAGGGGCCCCAGTCAGGAAGCACTACCGGGAATTGTTACTAATGATGAGTTTGAACTCTTGCCCCTGCCGAGTGCTTTCACTTTTGAAAAACTCGTTTTTCTGCAATTTCGCGGGGTTCGCGGGGTGCGAACACGCGCAAGATCGGATTCGGAAGCCGCAAATTCGTGCGAATATGCAATTTGTTTTTTTTGCGGCGTGTTAGTTGGCAAGGTTTTGTGCGTTTTTGCGAGCCGCTCGTAGCGCAAGACGCGAAGTTACCCTCGCGGTCGTTCAAGGGCGCAGCCATCTTGTTTGCCTGACGTATTTCCGTTTCCGGGCGCGAAGTGTAATCTCGCAAAGTCCGCGGTTTGCCAGTACAGTCTCGCGCGTGTTCGCAAGGAAAATCTCGCGCGAACTTACCCGCGCGGTCGTGAACGGGCGCGGCCATCTTGTTTCTTATTCATTGCTATGGTTCTGGGCATGGTCTTTGTATCCTCTGTCAATCTCTGCCATCCTTTGCTTGTTTGAAGTTTTTTTTTATCTATTTTACTTATTATCTATCCCTCTATTTTTCTAGCCCTATATTTTTGTGTTTACTGCTACTTTTGGTTAATTTTAAACTACTTTTGTAAACTCTTTTCTTTTCTTCTCTTCCCTATTCTATTTTCTTTATTCCTTTCCGCCCAGACCATGGTGAAGGGAGCCGGGAAGCATCCCGAGAAGGGGAAGGGTCCCGCACCCCGTGTCCGGCTCCCGTGCGGGCGTTTGAGGGGGGAGCTAGTGATGCCACGGGAGATCTTTACCCCGGAGGAGGTGGCCCAACTCATTTTTTATGTTCAGCGCCGCCTCCCCAGGACCATCATGGGAGGCGGCAAGATCAGTGCCGGGTACGGGGCCCGGGAGCGCCGGAAGCGGTGGGAGAAGGTGTGCCAGGCCATTTACCACCACTCTCGGGTCTGGCGCACCTACAACCAGGCCACCCACCGCTGGACGGATGTCCTGACCCGTGAGCGAGATCTGCTCGACCTCCTTGGCCTTGAGATCCCCGGGCTTGGTGAGTAGTAGTAGCTATGTCTTTACTACTATGTTTTCTCCTGCTGTGTTATTATATTGCAAATTTTTGTTTTTTACCAAGAGCAATAATGCTGCTCATTACATTGTAGGTACATTTTATTTCAAAATCTTCTGTGCATTTCAGGTACACTGCTCTCCTTCTCAGTAGTGTTGCTACTATGCTTATTTGTTTTAGATTTTGTGTTCATTTCATTGGCCTGTGAAATTATGTATGAGTGTAGTTGAAAGAACTGCGCAATGCTACACACTAAGGTTCAGATTTTTAATTACCGGCGCATCCCTGCAAAGTTGCAGGGATGCGCCAGTAATTGTGCGTCACGCCACCATCACCCATGGTGCGCCGTATTACAATGCGGCGCGCCATGGGCCCAAAACGTCACCAAAGCGTTACGCATCTGTGCCGTAAAGGTGGCGCATTGCTGGAGTTGCGTCGCAACGATGGTGCAGCTCCATCAATTCTCTGGGGTGCCCTATCTCCCCAATGCTGCGTCAAGCCGTACGTCTGCTTCAAGCAGGCGCAGGGTTTGAGTCACGCATCATTGTCCTCAAAGTGACTGATTGAAATCTTGTAGATTTCCCTCAGCCACTTTTAGGATGCGTTCCTGCGCAGGAACGCCCTCCCTTGCGCCGGAACACCCCTATTGGCGCAGGGCTTTACAACGTGATGCATCTCCCAGATGCGTCACGTTGTTAATATACGCCGCACCATTGCGCCTCTTTTGTGCTGTCGCTGCGTCACAAAAGTCACGCAACAATGGAGCAAAAGAGCCGCAAGGGCCTTATAAATCAGCCCCTACAGACTCAAGTCCAGTCCTTCCTTTGTACACATGGCGATAAGAAGAAATAGTGGTGGTGGATTAATAGTTTGAGTATTTTAATGACTGGTGAATGTAGTAGGAAACTTTAGTGTTGTCGCTGATCTTCAATCACGATGGACTTTGGCTGTCACTTTGCGTGCTGCGGACTGCTGCCTGCCAATCCTAGGCAAACCTTTTTAGTACTTTGTTTAGTGAGTTACATAGGGTAGTTTCCAATTCGACGGTCCGCAAATCAAGCAATACTAAAGTAATGACGTAGTCGACCACATGAGATTGGTCAATAATATATCCCGTGGAGTCGTTCCCTATTTGCTATTTCGCAAAAATATTTTGTTACTTTGTTAGTTCTTTTTTAAATGTTTGATTTGGTTGAGAAATAAATATCATCCATGTTTTCTGTTTTTCTTTCTTTCATGTTGTACATCAGCTTCCCCCAGGGGCAAGAGGAGGACACAGGAGGAGGAGGAGGAGGGTGCTGTTGTCGATGCAGGCCAGGACCGGGCAGTCGAGGGCTCCTTTGCTGGCCCCAGTAAGTTTTAATTTTAATATAGAGTACTTATTTTTTCCTAGCGTTCCTCATTCGATTTTTTCTAAATCGTCTTTGATCTTCTTGTAGACAGGATCTAAATTCTTATCCCTATGACTCCGTGTGGTATTACTAGATTATTCTTATTAGTCTGTCTGTGTAGCTAACTAAGATTGCACATTTGGCATTTCCATTGGACTCCCATTCTAGTCAGCAATAGCTCTATGCACTGAGTGTAGTCCTCTGGGATTGTCCATATTGTCTTTTCAAGTATTCTAAATGTTTATGCTTTGACCATTGCCAACAATAAAAAGGTGAATGACCACCACCAAGAAATAATAAGATACTACTTTACTTTTGGTTTGGATAGGACAATCCATTCTACTACTGTTGCAGGGACAAATCTGCACAAACAGAACTATGGACACTAAATAATGCATCGCTTAGCTTATCAATTATAATAGGTGCTGTAACTGTTAGACTTTCCACATACCTCAGTGATAACAGACTTTGTAGTTGAACCCCGGCCCCAATCTCCTTACTGACTAGATAGTGTGGCAGAGTCATTTAGCTCCCAAAGTCACCGATGGCAGAGGCACGGACTCATGCTTGCAAAAATTCGAAAACCTTTAGCTCATCCACTCTAGTCTGGAGGACCAAAAACCACAGAGTCTATTTAAGTTTAAAAGCTTTATTAAAAGTAAACACATTTATTAAATTCAAGTTTGTCATAAAAGTGAACGTGTAACTGAAAATGGAAAAGTGCTTAGTGCTGACGATTAATTGGACACATTTCTTGTGGTCGAGCCGAGCTCTCACCTGGTTTGAACTTGATCCTGCTCGTGTTCTTAGAAGTCAAGGTTCTGTCTGTTAGGAGAAAAAGTGGTGCGTGTTAAAAAGTAAAAAGCAAACATTCATCAGTTGTGCCAAAAAGTGCAGCAAGACAACAGCCTTCCCTGGAAAAAGGGACATTTTTACTCTAGAGTACACAGTCAAAAATTATTAAATTGTACACTTTTTTCACATTTCTTTCTTCCTCCTAGACCAAATATTATATAGTAGTGAGTGGTGTATTCTAACATTATTAAATGTACTTTGTAGGTGGAACATCTGGAGACGGGGCCAGCGCGGAGGTGGTGGCATTGGACGAGGAGGACAACTCTGGGGAGGAGGCGGTGCAAGTGCCGGAAAAGGACATGCCTGTGAGGGTTCACACGGTGGTGGCGGGCAGAGGTAAGCTATACATTCCTTAGTCATTGAGATTGAAGACTGCAGAGTGTGCTTTCTGCACGGGTGTATTATAAAAAAAGCAGGTAGTAGCCTCCTCTAAATGTACTTCGACTTAGCTGTGAAGTTTTTGGCGAGAAGAATCCCAATCAGATCTGAGGTGAACTTGATGGATGGGATGAACGAAAAGCGAAAGAAGGGTGTAAGTAAGTGTGGAAGCACGAGAAATGTAATGATGACTGGCAAAGAAGAATGATATGTGTTTGCTTGGTCCCCGAGGTGGCTGGGAAGGTAAGAAAATGGTATGGTGCATGGCTGGGTGAATGATGAAGCAAGGATGGGTGGAAGGAGAACAGCCTGGGTGGGTGAGACAGAAACTGTATGTGTGCAATATACTTTGAATGGATGGATGCCTGGATCATTCATGGTACTATCTGACTCTTAGATAGCATATGTGAATCTAGAGAGAGTAGACGGTCACTGGATGAACTAAGTGTTACTTTGAAGAGCATGTAACACCGCACCCGCACGTCCGTTCCAGTGTAGGAAAGGCAAGGAAAAGAAGTTGTAACGTTGTCCAAAGACTACCATGAATAGTAGCAGTAGTTTGTATTGCAACTGCAAGCACAGCATATATCCAGTTATTACGGTGGGCACTCCCTACCTCCCTTAATAACTTTAGTTTAGTAGTAGTACGTCATTCATGTGTGGGGGTATCACTGTTCACTCAATAATAAGCAAAGCACCTAAAGTCATCCCATATGTCATCAAATACATCCCATGTGAAGTGATAGATAATCAGATAATTTAGCTTCTTCATTTTCCTTTTCTAATACTCATTTGCACTGTAGGGTGAAAGCTAAATTAATTAAGCAGTAGCCCTTTTAACAGAGTATTCTCAGTGCCACCCGTAATAGAAAAGTAAGAGCTTCACCACCTGCATGTACTGGACCAGTACAGTAACGCAAGTCTGTCTCACTCACCATGGTGTGCGTCTGTTTTTCTCGGGTGCAAGTTCACTGCGCTGGCATTATGCCGGCTTGCATAAGATAACGTACCAATTTTCCTAAACAAGAGAGAAGAAGAAGAATAAGAGTGGTGTACTGTCATAGTCGACTGTAATAGAAGTCCATAGTGCTCGTAGAATTTGTTCCTTAAACTCCCACTAATGTTAGAGCAAGGATGAAGAAGTCGGAGGTTACATAGATACTGTCCTCAATAGTTATGCACTGTGCTTTCAATTTGCTACTTGTACTGTGACAACTTTCTGCTCAATCATTTTGTGTTAACCTTAAGGAGCATTGGTTACAGACTATGTCTTTCTTTTTTCATGTAGTTGCTCCTTCCAAATCCAAGACACCATCAAGGAGGAAGGAGCAGGCTCGAATGGCCCGGCAACGGAGGCTGGATGCCACTGTTGCTGAATATCGGCGGCTGGTGGCCCTGGAGGAGGAGGAGACGCAGTCTGGAACAACAACAACGTCCACTGGGACAGCTGCCTCCTCCTCCGTGCGGGCTGCCAGCCAGCGCAGTGCTCCAGCGGTACGGAGCCGGGCTACCAAAGCCAAACGCCACCGCCCAGCAGCAAAGAAAGCAGCTGCCCCTCACAGGATTTGCAAGGCACACCGGCGCCGCTTATCCCTCAGACTGTCCTACCTGGAGCAGGAGGTCCATAATTATAAGAACGTGGTGGAGGGCCTCCGCTTCGAACTTGCCACCCTCCGCAAGGAGCATGATGCCCTGGCTGCTAATTCCAACAGCACCCTGCCATAGTGTCCCTTGCCCCTTTTTTAGAGACTTTTGGGGGGTGGGAATTGGGAGTTGTGATTTTTGGGGACTTTTGAAGGACAATCGTTGGGGTTAGGGAGGGTCTTGCGGGAGATTCTTTTGTTAGGGCTATAAAAATATACTTTTTGAAACTTTATCTGACCATACCTGTTTTTTACTGCTTTTGAGTCTGGTGGGTGGGGGTTTAACATAACAGTAAGTTTGTTTTCCTGAATAGTCCTAGGACTTTAGTAGTACTACCGTCAATCAAATCTCTCGTCTCTCCTAATACTCCATTATACTACCTCCAATCAAACGCCTATCTTACCTGTAATTTCTGTTTGCAAGTAGGGCTAGGCCCAGGGCTGGCTCCACGGGAAACAGCAAATAAGGTTGGCATTGGCAATCCTGGGCGGATAAAATTTCCTCATAGCGGTGGTACTACTGGTGTGACACAGTGGCAGTTGCTTGCCTATGAAAAAAAGAAAATGAAATCTGGTTTGTCCTCCTGAGCAATACAAAGGTACAATACAGAATATAGCAGGTGACAGAAGTACACTAGAACAGTGCCACGTTGTAGCCTAACAAATGTTAAAGTATAACTAATTCGGTTGAAGTTCTTTGACATTAGCCATGGGTCTTTGTCAAGCAGAGTAAGAATATATCCTCGGATTTCTTCACCAGCCTGTTGCTATCACCTTATCCTCCCCAGCAAGTGTGTGGATTTATTGCTGTAATTTAGTCACACATCAATCAAAACCACACAGCCCGGGGGAAGAGGGTTAGGGTTTGAAAAATGGATGGGTACGGGGGTTTTTGGGAAAGGTTTTGGGAGACAAGAAAAAGTAGCACAGCATGGACGAACAATTGTGAACATAAACAAATCTTTGGGTACAAACCTATCCCTCAATCTTTGAAAGTGCATACACTACTGTAACTGCATGCATGTCAGTTAAAAGTAATTAGTACTTTCGACAACTGTGGAAGAAAGAATGCGACAGTACAGGGCGTGGGTGGAAATATTGATAACTATATTCAACATAAGGTCTCTGTAGCCAGATACCTGAGAGCCTTGCTGGTCACTATAAATCCATTCACAACAACACTCAATGGGGTTGGTCTGGAAGGTGTCAGGTTTACTCCCCGTGATCCAGTCGATGCAAATATGGTTCCACCTCCAAATGTCACCAACACCCAGAAGTGTAAACACAGGGTGTTCGAGGCATTAGGCGGGGGAGAAAAATAACAAACTAAAATAAAAAATGTGGGATGGGTAAAGGTAGGGTCAGCAGGGAAAGGATACCTGTAACAGAAGACAAGACAGGCATCAGTGAAGTGCTGTCCTAACATACAAGGGTACTCTCATATAGTCTCACTAAATAGTCTGCAAGTCTCCCGCCTACTCATGGGAAATGTAGTTTCATAGTACGGTAGGCGCTTAGGGGCTGCGTAACCTGACAGAAGGTATAGTAGATAGAAAAGGAGAAATTGCTTTTTTTCTAGGTGTCTCCTCACTCACCAGGGTTGCCCCTTGGTGACATGCTTCATCATTGGGGCCATCCCAGTCCTCTACGGCCTGGGGCGTGCTGCGACTTGCGAATTACGTAGGAGCACTTACAAATGACTATGTGTGGTGCAGATGTGATAGTGGAGTGGACTAAGTGATGTGTTAAGGGATCAATGTAGAAGCAGAGAGAGAGCCAAGAAATGCAGTCACAGTCAGAGAAAAAGGCAAGGGATACTGTATCTATGTGGTTGTAGTGGTCCTGTTGGAAGTGGTAAGTAAGTTGCCCGCAGAAAAAAAATCCTCCTATTAGCGGCACTCCTCCATTGCAGCTGACGCTTCGTCCATCGATGTTGGTCACCAGAAGACACCCTGTCCACTGCCTGCCTGATGCTGAATTGTGGCTCGCTACTGTGAAGCCTGACTCCATCCTTTTTTCCCCATTGCAGAGACTGAAACCCGGCCTGTAATTATTCAACGAAAAACAGGAAGTGATATAATATTACAACACCACTGATAAATAAATATAAGGCATGTAGGCTGTGGAGTGCAAAAAGTCACAATTTGTTTTTCCTAGTAGACAGTACAATGTTTTTGAAAGTGCGTACTCTGAGTCACCTTTTGAAGGATGTATGGGCAAATTAATGTATCGGATCTTGCCCCTCAAGCTAGGTGTACTGTAAACTGTGTTTTAGAACAAAATTAGATCTTCCTAGCAGTGCTCCCACCCAGACCCTTACTAAAGCCAGTCGCAAAAATGTAGAAGACCCCCAATCAAATCTCAAAAAACGAGGCCTAGCAGAAAACTGGTGACAAAACTTACTTTGAAAGTAAAAGTAGGCCGAAGTACCCTAATTACCCATTACCCACCGTGGATTGCATTCAAACCACTTGCAAGCAACCAAGCAAAAGTAGCCATAGCCAGCATCGCTCCAAGACTCGAAATCCCCCCCACTCAAACACATGCAATAGAAATACTGCTAACCCTAACGAACGCTAAGTTAAGAATAGTGGCAAAGGCTTTCTTTAACTATGCCAAATCCCCCCTTTCCCACCATGGATTTTCTTCAAATGACTTGCAACCAAAATTACACATTCTCACGAGTGCTCTAAGACCCCAGAACTCAGTTTGAAAAATCTAGAACACCCCGAAACACATGCAATCCTGCTGCTAGGGCTAACCCTAACGAACCCTAAGTTACAAAAAGTGCCAAAACTAAAGGCTTTTCCGCGCGGATTTTGTCCCAACCACTTCTACCCGGTATTAGACCTTCCCAGGAATGCCCCAAGACCCGGCAACCCACCCGCCAAGAAGCGTAACACCCCCAAACAGGCCAAAAGCAAAATCTCATACTTGCAATATTTCTGGGCCTTCGGTCCAAACGCGCTGCGTAGCTAGGCCATAAGTCGGGGTTGGCACGACGGATTTCCTGAAAAGCAAATGCAATCAAGATTAGAGTGTCCCAGCAGTGCTCCCAGACCACGAAACTCACCCGCAAACAGACGGAACCCCCCCTAAGAGCACCTCAAAGGCAAGCAAGTCATCAAAAACACAAAAAAATATTCCGCCTGGGATTTGGTCCAAAACACTTTTATCCGGTATTAGAGCTTCCCAGCAATGGCCCCAGAGCCGTCAACCCAGGAGAAAACGAGTAGAAGACCCCCAAACAGCCAAAGAGCAAAAGTACAAAAATGGGGACTTAGTCACTTTTTCACAAATTTCCCAAATCACTCCGCGCGCACTCTGCAGCTAGGCCCTAAGTCCCCTCAGCCACCATGGATTTGCTTCAAACCTCTTGCAAAGTAAAGTATATATAGCCAGCAGTGCTCCCACACCACGAAACTCACCCACAAACACCAGGAAGCCCCCCAAACAGGCCCCCGAAAACGCTACATAGAGCAAAATGTCAGAAATAGCCCAAAAAAAAATCGGCCTGGATTTTGTCCCAACCACTTCTACCCGGTATTAGACCTTCCCAGGAATGCCCCAAGACCCGGCAACCCACCCGCCAAGAAGCATAACACCCCCAAACAGGCCAAAAGCAAAATCTCATACTTGCAATATTTCTGGGCCTTCGGTCCAAACGCGCTGCGTAGCTAGGCCATAAGTCGGGGTTGGCACGACGGATTTCCTGAAAAGCAAATGCAATCAAGATTAGAGTGTCCCAGCAGTGCTCCCAGACCATGAAACTCACCCACAAACACCAGGAAGCCCCCCAAACAGGCCCCCGAAAACGCTACATAGAGCAAAATGTCAGAAATAGCCCAAAAAAAAATCGGCCTGGATTTTGTCCCAACCACTTCTACCCGGTATTAGACCTTCCCAGGAATGCCCCAAGACCCGGCAACCCACCCGCCAAGAAGCATAACACCCCCAAACAGGCCAAAAGCAAAATCTCATACTTGCAATATTTCTGGGCCTTCGGTCCAAACGCGCTGCGTAGCTAGGCCATAAGTCGGGGTTGGCACGACGGATTTCCTGAAAAGCAAATGCAATCAAGATTAGAGTGTCCCAGCAGTGCTCCCAGACCACGAAACTCACCCACAAACACCAGGAAGCCCCCCAAACAGGCCCCCGAAAACGCTACATAGAGCAAAATGTCAGAAATAGCCCAAAAAAAAATCGGCCTGGATTTTGTCCCAACCACTTCTACCCGGTATTAGACCTTCCCAGGAATGCCCCAAGACCCGGCAACCCACCCGCCAAGAAGCATAACACCCCCAAACAGGCCAAAAGCAAAATCTCATACTTGCAATATTTCTGGGCCTTCGGTCCAAACGCGCTGCGTAGCTAGGCCATAAGTCGGGGTTGGCACGACGGATTTCCTGAAAAGCAAATGCAATCAAGATTAAAGTGTCCCAGCAGTGCTCCCAGACCACGAAACTCACCCGCAAACACCAGGAAGCCCCCCAAACAGGCCCCCGAAAACGCTACATAGAGCAAAATGTCAGAAATAGCCCAAAAAAAAATCGGCCTGGATTTTGTCCCCACCACTTCTACCCGGTATTAGACCTTCCCAGGAATGCCCCAAGACCCGGCAACCCACCCGCCAAGAAGCATAACACCCCCAAACAGGCCAAAAGCAAAATCTCATACTTGCAATATTTCTGGGCCTTCGGTCCAAACGCGCTGCGTAGCTAGGCCATAAGTCGGGGTTGGCACGACGGATTTCCTGAAAAGCAAATGCAATCAAGATTAGAGTGTCCCAGCAGTGCTCCCAGACCACGAAACTCACCCACAAACACCAGGAAGCCCCCCAAACAGGCCCCCGAAAACGCTACATAGAGCAAAATGTCAGAAATAGCCCAAAAAAAAATCGGCCTGGATTTTGTCCCAACCACTTCTACCCGGTATTAGACCTTCCCAGGAATGCCCCAAGACCCGGCAACCCACCCGCCAAGAAGCATAACACCCCCAAACAGGCCAAAAGCAAAATCTCATACTTGCAATATTTCTGGGCCTTCGGTCCAAACGCGCTGCGTAGCTAGGCCATAAGTCGGGGTTGGCACGACGGATTTCCTGAAAAGCAAATGCAATCAAGATTAGAGTGTCCCAGCAGTGCTCCCAGACCACGAAACTCACCCGCAAACACCAGGAAGCCCCCCAAACAGGCCCCCGAAAACGCTACATAGAGCAAAATGTCAGAAATAGCCCCAAAAAAAATCGGCCTGGATTTTGTCCCAACCACTTCTACCCGGTATTAGACCTTCCCAGGAATGCCCCAAGACCCGGCAACCCACCCGCCAAGAAGCATAACACCCCCAAACAGGCCAAAAGCAAAATCTCATACTTGCAATATTTCTGGGCCTTCGGTCCAAACGCGCTGCGTAGCTAGGTCATAAGTCGGGGTTGGCACGACGGATTTCCTGAAAAGCAAATGCAATCAAGATTAGAGTGTCCCAGCAATGCTCTCAGACCACGAAACTCACCCACAAACAGACGGAACCCCCCCTAAGAGCACCTCAAAGGCAAGCAAGTCATCAAAAACACAAAAAAATTTCCGCCTCGGATTTGGCACAAACCACTTTTAGTGCTTCCCAGCAATGGCCCCAGACCCGTCAACTCACCTGCAAAGAGGTAGAACAACACCCCCACAAGTGCTGAGGCTTTCTTCATTGGGCGTAAACCAGCCCTCTGCTTTGATGGAAATAGGAGTCTGGAGGAGGAGGATAGAGGAGCATGTTCTTCTGAACTTGTGAACCTGAGGAATGCAGACTGCGGCACCTTCAAATAAATTAGCAAACAAGTGAAGACAGTTCTGCTGATGGGCTTGTTTTTGTGATTATCTGATTAAAGTTTGAATTATATTAACTGTGCACAACAAAGAAAGACAGACACACAGGAATAAAAGTGAATAAGGATGAAAAAGAAAGTTATTGATTCGTTGTCTCATTTTCAGGGCTCGAAGTCGGTATCACGGTCCAGGAATAAGAATAAGGCTTTGTCATCATACTCTGCGAATTCAGCCAGGGTGAGGTCAGTCACAGTGCCACCTGACAGAGTAGAAATTCCCTCATCTATGGTGCTGGCCACCTCCTCTTCATCCGGCACGCTCTCTCGTACTCTTATATCTGGTGGTATGAGGTGCTGATTCATCTTGATCATTGTCAACCTCTCCACATTTTTGGGCGAGAGGCGGCTCCGTTTGGGAGTTACAATCCCACCAGCCGCACTGAAAACCCGTTCAGAAGACACACTTGCGAGTGGGCAAGACAAGTAGTTTAAAGCCAGGTTGGTGAGCTGTGGCCACAATTCTTTTTTCCCATGCCAATACGCCAATGGGTCAGAATTAACATAGACCTCTGTGGAGTCATTCAGATAGTCCTTCACCATCGACTCAAGGTCCTCCTCCAAGGTTCCTCCACTTTGCGTAGCTCTTGCTGTGCCTCTGACCTTTTGAGAACCAAACCCACGCAGAGCTAGCCAATCCTCTTCAGCCTCCAATGTTTCTGTTGTCTTTCGTGCAGATGATCCGGTTGCCGGTGTCTTTAACGGCTGAGAGGTCACTTGTGCCACAGCCACAGGTGCAGAAGTGGATTGTTTTGACTGGGGATGGCCTGCTGATGTACTGCCATTTCCTTCAATTTCCAGCCGTTCTGTTTCAAACTTCTTGGCTGACAAGGCTAGCCAACGTTTGTACTTTGTAACATCTTCATCAGCAAAAGGAAAGAATGCTCTGCCTGCCAGCGCCTTTTTGTAGCGTGGATCCAGAATAGTAGCACAAATGTAATGCTGTTCTGAGTGGATCTTTTGAAGACGTTCATCACCTTGTAGGAGCTCTAATAATTTCTCAGCCAGAAGCAAAGAGTCTTTCTTTTTGTCATCTTTTCGAAACACAGAACACACCTCCTTCAGTTGGTCCTCCAGCATGTACAACAATGGGATAGCTTTTCCCAAATTAGAGTCCTCCTTGCTGACTGCACGTGTGAAGACCTCAAAAGGCCGAAGCATGCGTGTTAGGCTTTCAACTATGTTCCATTGCGGCCCACCCATCCTCAGCTCCTCTATACCCTCTTTCAAGAAATATTGATCGAGTTGCGTATACTGCTCATACAGACGCTCAAGCATGTAGAAGGTTGAGTTCCAACGTGTTACCACCTCCTGGATGAGTGCTTTCACTGGCATTTGACATTGATATAGCATGCTCCTCAGCTGCTTGCGGGCCTTAAAAGAATGCCTGAAATGCTTGCAAATTTTTCGGCAGTTCTCCAATACACTGTACGCTGCACTGCGTTTATTACCCAAGAATTTTTGGACAACCAGGTTTATACAGTGCGCCAAACACGGCACTCTGAAATAGTAACCGTCCCTCATGGCCTTAACTATATTGGAGCCATTGTCCGTGGAAACATAACCAACCTTGCGTTTTAGTGGGGACAGACAGTTAAGGACCTTTGTGTTAAAGACATCCAAAATGTTTTCTGCTGTGTGACGTTTCTCCAAACCAAACATGGCTAGTGTTGCATGTTTCCGAGCACCTTTAAAAACAATGTTAGTGTCAACACCTGAGTTTAGCTTTGCTTTAGCCCCAGAAAAAGAGACCCAGTGTGCAGTGATGCACATGTAATCAGCGCCTGCGCCACTGGTCCACATGTCTGTTGTCAGATGTATAGTGTGAACAGCACTCTTCTGCAAAGCTGCCCCAATCACCTTCAGAACATCTTCATGTAGTGCTGGAACCGCAACTCGGGCAAAATAGAACCGGCTAGGAACCTTCCATTTAGGGCAGAGCGCTGTCACTAATTCTAGAAAACCAACCCCTTCTACAAAAGAAAAAGGGAGAAGGTCCAGAGCTAGCATTTTAGCCAGCTTAGTGTTATACAGACGGGTCATTGGGTGGTTGCGTTCATATTGCGCTTCTGTAAACAACATCTTTTTAATGTTGCCCTGGACCAATGATTTACGGGATGATGATGATCTCTTCGACCCAGTTACGCTCGCTGATGAACTTTTCCGCATTGATGTCTCACTCTCTCCCACACTCTTAGTGTGGCTCCCATGGGGTGTGCTGCTGACATGGGAACTGGGTGTAAGTGAAGTGTTTGAATCGTCTTCTTCTACCTCCTCGTCATCAGCAGATGACAAATCAACGTTTTCATTACGTGCAATTCCGGCTTTCTTGACCGCCTCTAGGTGCGGAAACCATTCGACAGCGTGCCTTCTCTCAAGATGACCTCTCTGGCCTCCGGTACCATAGTTAGAACCAAGCTTACCACGACTAAATCGAAGCTTACAAAGGCTACAAATGGCTACGTTTTCCTTTTTTGGGCAAACACTAAAGAAGTCCCAAACTGGAGACTTGAAATGTCTTCGGGGGCCGGAGGAGGCGGCGATACTGGTGGTGGTGGTCCTGCTGCTAATGGCAGATGAAGTGGAGGATGTGGATTGCCGAACTTCAGTATGTTTTGCACTTTCACCACCACGAATCGAGGACGAGGTGGGTACCTTCTTGCGAAGAAATATGGAAGCGGTAGGTTTTGGTGTACTACTTAACTCCAAATCTAATGATTCCATTTCCATTGCCTCCTCGCCGACATCATCATCACGCTCAGCAGCTTCTCGGGATAGGGTCAAAATGTCTCTTTGCTGCATGCCCAGTGGGGCTGCAGTGACCTTTGTGATGACTGGCTCGTCGTCATCGTGAGAGGCTTCATCACCAGCAGTATCTGTCACTTCTTGTTGAGCCTCATCACACTCCATAGGTTTGAGTTTTTGGACGACCTTCCTTTTACGCTTAGGAGGTACCGGTGTCAGATCATGGTGTGCCTCTGCCTCACTGTCAGACCGCAGTTGTGGTTCCCAAGACAGATCACTTGCACCAGAACGAGGTGGGCTTGAAGAAGATGTAGACACCCCCCTTGATCTTTTCCTTGCTAGGGATGTGGAAGACAATGAATGATCATCAGGAGGAGTGGCTTCCAATGATACCTCAGCTTCATTGTCGATTTCCAAATGTGCCCCTACTTCGGGAGGAACAACTATTGTGGGCACTTGTGAACGTCCATGCACCTTTGCTTGCGCATCTCCTTTTGCTGCCTCTCCTTCCACATGTACTTGGGCGTGTACTTGCACATGGTGTTGTTGTTGCGGCTGTGGTTGTTCAACACTTGTCAGATGAGTTACAACAACCTGTGTTGATTCAGGGACATTGCTGCTACTTTCTTGCGATGAGCCAACATCACTGGTCGATGGTGATTGGAGAAGTACACTGACTGCCTCTGAAGCACTCAAGGGCTTTGACTTAAGTTGGCGTGGTGGTGGAGGCACTGAACCCAATGGAGCAGGGGTGCTGCTCTCAGGTTGGTCCCCAGCAGATCCTGCTGCTGCAGGCGTACTTTTTTTTTTGCTCCCAAAAAAAGTGGCGGGTGGCACACCAGCCTCCTTGGTAACTTGCTTCTTCTGCTCCTTACTAGCAACTTTCTTGCTAGAGGAGCTACGGAGAACTTTCTTTGGGGCCATCTTCTTCAGAGCAGGTCAGACAGCAGGCCGCAGTTGCACGAATTGTAGAGTTGTCTGAGGCCAGACGTGACGTCGCGTGACGTTATGCTGCACACACACACCGCTGCAGGACTTCTTCCTGGCACTGGTGGTTCTCTTGAGTCTTGTGCACCTAAAAAAAATGGAAGACAGAGGAACATCAGTTCAGTTATAGAGCACAAAAAAATCGAAAAACACTGCAAAATCAGCACAATCCCAATCCATCCATGCCCTCCATAATGTTTAAATTCAAGACAACCCACAGAAATACTAGGCCCATGCAAGACTCACTACCCCTGGGCATAAATAAAGGTTGAAAAGTAGGCAAAATGGTTGGAGGCCTAACAACAAAGCCTGCATTCAAAATGGCCACTTGCCTGCCAGCACATGGCCAGTGCCTGTAGCTGCACTCAAAATGGCCACCAGCCACATGGCATGTCCCTCCCCATGAACACCCCCAAAAATCGAAAAACACTGCAAAATCAGCACAATCCCATTCCATCCATGGCCTCCATGATGTTTAAATTCAAGACAGCCCACAGAAAGACTAGGCCCATGCTAGACTCAAATACCCCTGGTGAAAAGGCCACAAGTACAGGCCCAAAAATCGAAAAACACTGCAAAATGAGCACAATCCTATTCCATCCATGGCCTCCATGATGTTTAAATTCAAGACAGCCCACAGAAAGACTAGGCCCATGCTAGACTCAAATACCCCTGGTGAAAAGGCCACAAGTACAGGCCCAAAAATCGAAAAACACTGCAAAATGAGCACAATCCTATTCCATCCATGGCCTCCATGATGTTTAAATTCAAGACAGCCCACAGAAAGACTAGGCCCATGCTAGACTCAAATACCCCTGGTGAAAAGGCCACAAGTACAGGCCCAAAAATCGAAAAACACTGCAAAATCAGCACAATCCTATTCCATCCATGGCCTCCATGATGTTTAAATTCAAGACAGCCCACAGAAAGACTAGGCCCATGCTAGACTCAAATACCCCTGGTGAAAAGGCCACAAGTACAGGCCCAAAAATCGAAAAACACTGCAAAATGAGCACAATCCTATTCCATCCATGGCCTCCATGATGTTTAAATTCAAGACAGCCCACAGAAAGACTAGGCCCATGCTAGACTCAAATACCCCTGGTGAAAAGGCCACAAGTACAGGCCCAAAAATCGAAAAACACTGCAAAATGAGCACAATCCAAATCCATCCATGGCCTCCATGATGTTTAAATTCAAGACAGCCCACAGAAAGACTAGGCCCATGCTAGACTCAAATACCCCTGGTGAAAAGGCCACAAGTACAGGCCCAAAAATCGAAAAACACTGCAAAATCAGCACAATCCTATTCCATCCATGGCCTCCATGATGTTTAAATTCAAGACAGCCCACAGAAAGACTAGGCCCATGCTAGACTCAAATACCCCTGGTGAAAAGGCCACAAGTACAGGCCCAAAAATCGAAAAACACTGCAAAATCAGCACAATCCCATTCAATCCATGGCCTCCATGATGTTTAAATTCAAGACAACCCACAGAAATACTAGGCCCATGCAAGACTCACTACCCCTGGGCATAAATAAAGGTTGAAAAGTAGGCAAAATGGTTGGAGGCCTAACAACAAAGCCTGCATTCAAAATGGCCACTTGCCTGCCAGCACATGGCCAGTGCCTGTAGCTGCACTCAAAATGGCCACCAGCCACATGGCATGATGTCCCTCCCCATGAACACCCCCAAAAATCGAAAAACACTGCAAAATCAGCACAATCCCATTCCATCCATGGCCTCCATGATGTTTAAATTCAAGACAGCCCACAGAAAGACTAGGCCCATGCTAGACTCAAATACCCCTGGTGAAAAGGCCACAAGTACAGGCCCAAAAATCGAAAAACACTGCAAAATCAGCACAATCCCATTCCATCCATGGCCTCCATGATGTTTAAATTCAAGACAGCCCACAGAAAGACTAGGCCCATGCTAGACTCAAATACCCCTGGTGAAAAGGCCACAAGTACAGGCCCAAAAATCGAAAAACACTGCAAAATCAGCACAATCCCATTCAATCCATGGCCTCCATGATGTTTAAATTCAAGACAACCCACAGAAATACTAGGCCCATGCAAGACTCACTACCCCTGGGCATAAATAAAGGTTGAAAAGTAGGCAAAATGGTTGGAGGCCTAACAACAAAGCCTGCATTCAAAATGGCCACTTGCCTGCCAGCACATGGCCAGTGCCTGTAGCTGCACTCAAAATGGCCACCAGCCACATGGCATGTCCCTCCCCATGAACACCCCCAAAAATCGAAAAACACTGCAAAATCAGCACAATCCCATTCCATCCATGGCCTCCATGATGTTTAAATTCAAGACAGCCCACAGAAAGACTAGGCCCATGCTAGACTCAAATACCCCTGGTGAAAAGGCCACAAGTACAGGCCCAAAAATCGAAAAACACTGCAAAATCAGCACAATCCCATTCCATCCATGGCCTCCATGATGTTTAAATTCAAGACAGCCCACAGAAAGACTAGGCCCATGCTAGACTCAAATACCCCTGGTGAAAAGGCCACAAGTACAGGCCCAAAAATCGAAAAACACTGCAAAATCAGCACAATCCCATTCAATCCATGGCCTCCATGATGTTTAAATTCAAGACAACCCACAGAAATACTAGGCCCATGCAAGACTCACTACCCCTGGGCATAAATAAAGGTTGAAAAGTAGGCAAAATGGTTGGAGGCCTAACAACAAAGCCTGCATTCAAAATGGCCACTTGCCTGCCAGCACATGGCCAGTGCCTGTAGCTGCACTCAAAATGGCCACCAGCCACATGGCATGTCCCTCCCCATGAACACCCCCAAAAATCGAAAAACACTGCAAAATCAGCACAATCCCATTCCATCCATGGCCTCCATGATGTTTAAATTCAAGACAGCCCACAGAAAGACTAGGCCCATGCTAGACTCAAATACCCCTGGTGAAAAGGCCACAAGTACAGGCCCAAAAATCGAAAAACACTGCAAAATCAGCACAATCCCATTCCATCCTTGGCCTCCATGATGTTTAAATTCAAGACAGCCCACAGAAAGACTAGGCCCATGCTAGACTCAAATACCCCTGGTGAAAAGGCCACAAGTACAGGCCCAAAAATCGAAAAACACTGCAAAATCAGCACAATCCCATTCCATCCATGGCCTCCATGATGTTTAAATTCAAGACAGCCCACAGAAAGACTAGGCCCATGCACCACTCACTACCCCTGGTCAAGGCCCCAACAACAGGTCAAAAATCGAAAAACACAAAATTTTACAAAAAAAAAAAATCGAAAAACACAGAAAAATCAGCACAATCCCAATTCATCTATGGCCTCCATGATGTTTAAGTTCAAGACAACCCACAGAAAGAATCAGTCCACCCACCACTGAGTACCCCTGGGGAAAAGGCCCCAAAACAGCCCAAAAATCGAAAATCCCAAAATTTTAGTTGCAGCAACTGTAATGCCCCAAACAAACTTACTTGTAAAATTTCTAATCCAACAGTGATCCAAAGAAAGTCAAAAAGGCCTCAAATCCAAAGATCCAGCAGCATCCACAAAAAGTAATCCTTCCAGGTCCACATCCGAATGAAAAGTGACCAGGAGATGGACAAAGCACTGGGAGGAGCCTGCTGAACAGGAACAGGAAGTTGAAGACTATGGGGCACTTGCTTCCTCCCACCCCCCTGCCCCCCTCCCCAAAATGGACTCCTCGCTAAAAAAGTGCAGGCAAATGTCAAACTAAGGAGTTATTCACATAAAAATCATCATTTCTAGAAGGTTTATGCTGCTTGCTGGTGGATTTCTTGTGCAGAATTGCAAATTTATATTTTCGCTCGCCGCATCTCAAATCTCGCAATTGCGAAGTACCGCGAGACGTGATCTCGCCGTACTCGCGTTGACAAACTATCGCTGGCAAGCCGCGATGACGTAATCGCGCTCGCAAATTCCCGCGGGAACACACAGCAAGATCCAAAATGGCGCAGCACTCGCAAACTATCGAAAAAAACAACTCGGCAAACGATGATAAACGCCGCGCGCCGCAAAAATTGTATCACCAACGCCGCGCGCCGCCCAAAAAATCCGCTGCGTGCGAATTTGCGGATTTTGCGGGAAATCCGCAAATCTCGCGGATTGCGGATTTCCCGAAAATCCGCAAAATCCGCGAGCGGAACGGATTTTCCGCCCACGCTTAGTCCTGGCCCCCACCTTATTCTCCCTCTACATCAACGGCATAGTTGACTTTTTAAAGCAATGTCCGACAGATGCCCCAATACTAGATGGGGAGCGGGTCCCAGTATTAATGTTTGCAGATGACACCTTGCTGGTCTCGCGGACCCCTAGCGGATTGAAAAAGACAATAAACGCTTTTGGTGACTTCTGTCGGATCCGGGGCCTGGAATTAAATACAACAAAGACTACGTTTATGAACCTGAATCCTGTCAAGAAATTCAAGGGGAAAATGCACTTCAATGGGTCTTCATTGGAGGAAGTGAATGCTTTTACCTATCTAGGTATTTCATTACAGGCCAACATGAACTGGAAATTCCACATGGACTCTGTGGTGCTAAAGTTTAACCAATTGGCAGGGGCAATAGCCCAAAAACATAAATCTTCATTTACAAAACCCATCCAGCCAATAATGGAGATTTACAGCATGAAAGTGTTGGGCGCCTGCCTTTATGGATCAGAGTTATGGGGCTTCACCAATTTGAGTACATTAGTCGTTGCAGAAAAAAAATTTCTTCGACGAATAACTGGTGTCCCCCAGAGCATTCCTTCGACCCCGCTTCAATATGATCTCGGGAGGAAAAAGATTGAGGACATGGTCAGATTGCGCCCCCTCCTATATTGGAGGCGTGTAAAAACTACTCCTGAATTGAGCCATTACGCAGCTGCCCTTATGGATGTTGTTAACTCTGACCGGTTTCACAAAATATCCTGGCTCAAAGAAGTTAGGAATATGCTCCAAAAACTGCACCTTGATCATTTGTGGACTACAGTAGACCCACACGCCTTTCCATCTAAGGCCACATTGAAAAAAATTTACTGGGACATGATAAATAATACTGTATTGATTTCCAACCAACCATCTTTGTTGACATCCCAGTTCTTGGATTTCAAAATTACTCCTAAATATGAACAGTACTGGGATTTGATTTCTAAACCCCTAGATAGGAAGCTGTATTTTCAGTTTAGAATTGGCTCCTTACCCCTCAATGCCTTCACGGCCAAATAGTCCCCCGGTAATGTAAATACTTGCTCTTATTGTAAAGCACATGTAGAGGACATCCCACATTTTCTGTTTGTTTGCCCATTATATGCTGCCCCAAGAAGCAGATGGCTAAAACCGGCCTGCAGGAACATGGGGACAAGGAAATATTTAGAGGCACTAAGGATTTTAAAATCAAATTGTGCCCCCAATCTTGCAATTGCTGTAGCCAAATACTTGGGGTGGGCCTGGATAATACGAACGCGCACTTTAAAACTGTAACTAATCATGGGAAATGTATCTATAATGACAAATTTAACTTGCTAAGGCCTTGTGCTGTGACTTGATTTTACAATGCATAAATTTTACAATTTGAATTATTCGTCAACACAGTGAATGGTATTTAATATGTATTTTATTCTGTTCTTAAAATTCTAGCGTAGTATTTATTCTGTTTAGCTTAGGGTAACATGCTTTTATGACAATGTTGTCGAATAAAGTATTTAAACTTGAACTTGACTTGTTCTCTTGCTCGCGCTCGCCGAGTACTGTTTCTTTCTTGCGTCGGCCGGGCCTCTTCTGCGCATGCGCGCGCTGCTTAGGCCCATCTGTGGAGCGCTTCAGCTCGGCGTTCTCTGCTTGTGTTGCCGCCGCTGATGCGGGCTTCTGTTGCCGGTGCGCCACGCAGCTTCTCACATATGCTGCTTACCGGTAGGTGCTGCTACACTTCGTCTCGCGGGCCAGTCCCGGTTTTCCACTCTCCGGTTTCAGTTCGGCTCAGGACAGCGCGCCGGTGGTGACGCCTTGGACATTCAGATCTTCATAGGTCCGGGGAACTAATGCGATCCCACCCTCGTCGCCAGTGTGGGGGTGCTGTTAGTGCAGTCCCGGTCATGGGGTGAGCGGCTGCACGTGGTTGGCGATATGGGCCTACGCTGTTGCACAAAGGATCAACACACAGGCAAGAGGTACTGGTGTGGACGGGAAGTCACGTGCGACTTCCGTCCGTTTATTTATAGCCTTCTGGCCACGCCTGGCCAGAAGGTGATACATTGTGTGGCAGTGCTTCCGGGGCTCAAGGGAGACCCTCAGAGCACTAGAGCGCTACAAGTAGCAAAAATGTCAATGTGTGGCAGTGAAGATAATAAAGCAGGCTTACTTTCACAAAAAGCACAGCACAAGACGCAGGTGTTGGCAGGCACAGACGTTGGCAGGCTTACAGATTGTCAGGTTTACCCTCAATGAAGGCTCAGCACAAGCCGCAAAGATAGTGTTGAGTAGACAATGATGTGTTGCGCTGAAGACAGACGTTCTTTAATTTGAAGCTTAACCACACATGATGGCACAGCACCTCCTCAGACTTAAGTAGGCATACCCTCACATGAAGGCACAGCACAGGATACGCAGAGATAGTGGGGAGTAGACGCCCAAGTGTGAAAGGCAACTCCTGTAGTAGCACTTACCCAGACTCACAGAAACAACTGGCAGGATGCAGTGGGCGACCAATGGGAGGTCACTGGTGGGGTCAGGATGCCAGTTGGGGTAACTTGACTTAAGTTGCAGGATATTCTGTATTTTAACTTGCTTGAAGTCCTTGTAGAGGTGTCAGATGTAGGTTCTTTTGATGATCGTTGCCAAATTGTAATGATCACTGTAATGACCTGTCTTCCTGGGTGTGCTGGTTCCATGTTGGAACCTAGAGCTTGGAACCATGTTACACCAATGTTCCTTGTCTTGTAAATTCCATATGTGTCAGTTGCCAGCTGACTGTTGGTTGGGGCTGAATAAATATTACTTGATGAACATATCCTGTGGAAATCCTACATTATTACACGATCGAAGTTCTCTGTTCCCAGAACCATTGTGAAAATTTTCAAAAATGCTGTAAAGACGGAGGATGGTCGTATCTGGAACAATAGTCGCGTTTCTCACTTTGGGGGAAAAGAGAAATGTGATGACTTTGTTATTGCTCCTGACCTGGGCTCTAAATATTCTCATAAGAGTGTGAGAGTACGCAGGCCTCCTGTTCACTTGCGTGATTATGTCTAGGTAATTTCTTCTTTGTTTTTCCTTATCTTTTTGTTGCCTATTTCATTGCTGGACATGTAAACCTGTTTGGTGGTTAAGAGGGAGAAGTGTAATGACCTGTCTTCCTGGGTGTGCTGGTTCCATGTTGGAACCTAGAGCTTGGAACCATGTTACACCATTGTTCCTTGTCTTGTAAATTCCATATGTGTCAGTTGCCAGCTGACTGTTGGTTGGGGCTGAATAAATATTACTTGATGAACATATCCTGTGGAAATCCTACATTATTACAATCACGTCCACAAGTGATCATGTAGTTTAAAGATGGTTTATTTCAGGATAGTTACAAGATGATACGTAGATAAGAACAAGACCACAGGGAGACCCCACCAGGAGCAGCCAGCATGCTGCTCAGCCCAGCCAACTGTGGCTATTGGACTCCCAACATTCTGTGAAGTGACATCACATGAGGATTCCACAGAGAGGGAAGGCATAACATGGGAGTCAAGATACAACAAATATACTCAGCCGAGTGGTTATAGCCTATGTATTGGCTGTTGGTTGTTCAAGCTTGAATGGATATAATTCCCACTGTGTTAGCCTACTCTGTAATTCATTTTTTACATACATGGGACAATACATCTTTGAGGACTGAAGATATGCAGTCACCCAGAAACTACTGCAAAATGGTCTCACACTAGAGGACTGTGCTAATTGAAGGTACGGTCTTTGCTGCAGTATAAACCAGAACACATGGTACCCCTTCTCAGGCTGTTTTACCTGAAATATTGAAACAGATCCAGAAGAAGCACAGGGCAGAAACTAACCTGGATTTAGGGATGAAACAGATGTGCAAATTTGCCGCTGTATCCTCCGTAATGTTGAGTAACATCAATGTTGTGTAGTTCCTATAAAAGTATACAGGATCTGCGCATTTAGACAACATACACTGTAGGATTGGTCTCAGATAAGCATGGGCGGAAAATCCGTTTCGCTCGCGGATTTTGCGGATTTTCGGGAAATTCGCAATCCGCGAGATTCGCGAATCTCCCGCAAAATCCGCAAATCCGCGAGCAGCGGATTTTGCTCGCACTGCTCGCACTGTTCGCATGAGTTCGCGGCTTCCCAGTACAACTTCGCGCCCCGCGAATAAGTGCTAAATTGCAGAAATACGATCTTAGCAAAACTGAAACTACTTACCAGGTTCAAAAGTTCAGGCTCATCATTAGTAGCCATTTCCTGTAGTGCTTCCTGAGGGGCCCCTCCAGAGTTCAGTTGCCAGTTGCAACTATTATGTGACCCTGCTCTGAACCTCAGAATAGTTACACATATGCCACAAAGGTCCTGAATTACAGCTAAGGGAGACAAGCAGGAGCCAGGCTGGAAGTTAAAATCCATTAATCAGCCCCTAATTCATTATTGTCAGTTGGGGCAGGGCAGGTGTTGTAACTAATTTTGCAACAATGAAAGCACTTAGCAAGTGCAAAAGATCACTAATCAGGGCGCACTAAGGAAGCAGGTGCCAGCTAAAAAAATATTCTGTGACACATTAATCAGCCCCAAATTAATTCAGGTCACTTGAGGCAGGGAAGGTGTGCTTTGCTTTGCCGAAAATAATGTACACTGGACAACCAGAGGGTGTGGTGATGAAACAGAGGGTGGCATGGGTGGGCCAGAGGGTGGCATGAGTAGTCAGAGAGTGGCAGTGGTGACAGAGAGTGGCAGTGATGAAGAAGAGTGTCCCAAACAGGCTGGACACGTAGAAACAACAAGTTCGCAAAACTTGCGACCCGACAGGTAAGTTCGCAAATTGCGAAATTGTAAAAACCCTCGCGAACTGGCAGAAACACGGGCGAACACAAAAAAAAAATAATCCGCAAATTCGCGGGAATTTGCGGACTTTGCGGATTGCGAGTTCGCAAATCCGCAAAATTCGCGAATGCGAGATTCGCAAAATTCGCCCATGCTTAGTCTCAGACAAACTCTGATCACCCCCACCTGGTATGTTGGCCTTCTTGTACCAACTAGCTCCAGTGCCACTATACTCTCCTCTTACCAAGGAGGGAATAGTTCTTGGCAACCTTTGAACATGACAACCCTGTTCCCTCAGGAAAGTTGAAACAATATACTATCTTTCGCTCAGTCACTCGTGCTTACTTAGTCAGTCTCAGAGAGATACACCGAATAAAACAAGCTGGGCGTTTTCAATAATCATTTATTGAACAGTTGTCATTCTGGTGTAGAATAGATGCGCTGCAACAACCGTAATACAGTATAAGACATAAATGATTAACAGCACTATAAAGGTAAAAGGATGGTATAGTTCTACCACCTTACTAAAATCATGAATATATTCAAGTACATAAAGCACATGATAAAAATATGCGTACTCCTACAATGCCTCCCTATCTAGATGTACCTAAGTGTACCTAGCATGGGCGTAGGTCTTAAGGCAAGAATTCCTCTAGGATTTAGTCAACCCCATTCCCTGAACGGTGAGACTATGGGACCCCGTCCTGGTCTTGAGCTGGACACCCCACAAGGGATGTTAGACCACTGCTAGCTGGAATGTCTGCATGCAGGAACCTCAGCATCTCTGGTCAGTGTGTCGGCCGGGAAGTCTCGGTCTCCTCTAGCTATCTTAGCAAGATGTGATGTATATATACCCATAGGTCTTCCCAGGGGTCCTACCTTGCTGTATTACTGTGTCGGCCTAAGGATGACATCTGGAAGCATGAACTCTGTACATAGATTTTATACAGGAGATGGCAGTTCTGCTGTGCTTCCAAGAATCCTCTTGCAAAATGTATGAGATTTCGAACTAGGGAAAACCCGCGTTCTGAATGCAGTGTAATATCTAGGTAAATAGGTGAGTCCCTGTAAACCATGACAAGAGTAATGTAGGGAGAGAATATAGGTGAAGGGTAACGAGTTTACTGAGCCCTATATTATAGTAGCTATATGGAATAGAACACCCACTCCTCTTCCGAATGGACGACATAGTTTTAAATTCTACTCGTATTGCTAGGTGTTCTAGATACGCGTACGCAAATATACAAAACCTTAGTTTCTTATTGTGTTAAAAACATTTGTTTAAAAATGTTTTCCCCCCAAAAAATTTAAAAAGGGAAAAACTATTGGAAATTGACAGATAGGCTCTAATATGTCCGTAGGTATGGTCCGTATTACTAGAAGCATTTTGAAAGCCATACATGTGTGAAAGGAATGTCAATTATGATATAGAGTTTACATTTTTTGTTTGTTTTCCAAAAGCCGAATTTCTTCCCAGCCCACGACAGGCCAAATGAGTAAAATGTTTAAGTGTCCTGGCTGGTAGATGCAACATTTTCATTGCTTGCTTCCGCAGTTGGTGGTCCCTGTAACACCTCGCAAATTATGTCTATTGAGCACAGATGATTTTCCGAACTGTCCACAGCCAGTGCTGGGGAAGACTGTGTGCCATCCAAGGCCTGGGTGTCAGAGGAGGAGCCAGTGTCTGTACCAACAGGCGCTGATGTTACCTGCGGTGGCTCTAAGAATGCCAAAATCAACATGAGAATACTCTGAGGACACTGCAAAATATGGGTCGTTATCGGGTCCAATAAAGCATCAACATCCGGTCGCGCACATGATGGGAGTGTCAGACAGAGTCCAACATGCATTCTTCTCCGCAAAACAGGCATCGGAGGACTGGTAAGATGCAGTCCATCCAGACTGGTTTAAATGACAAGTTCCAAGAAGCACTTAGTTTCCTTAGGCGAGGTGTGCCTAGAAGTTGTACCATGCAATCATTGTATTTTCGCTCCAGGAGTACTGTTTCCATCTCCTTGGTGACCGGGATGTCCATTGCGTAGCAGAAGCATGATAATCAGGATACCTGCTATAAAAAACAGTCTCAGCAGCAGTACTCCGAAAATGCATCCAAATACGGAGTGCATAAAGTTTGGTAAAACTCAGAGGTCTGTCTGAAAGGTGCTTAACAGTCCAGAACCTATGTTCTTAAGTAGGTGGGCAATGCCTGTTGTATCAGACATGTTAAAGATATCATTTACCATTTATGCGAAATGTAAAGGGCAGTTTGTACATATAAGTGCCTGTATCTCTGCTGAAGACCTTGCTACTTGGAGATCAAAAGTCCCTTGAGCGGAGGTTAAGGGCACGGATTTCTGTGTAAGCATGGCTTTCATTCTGCTCAAAGCATCAAACCGTATTAGTGAAATATTTAATGAAGGCCATAGCGATGCCTCCCCAACTGTTTGTGTTGGGGAGAAATAATACTTGCATTCAGCAAGTAACCCTGGAACTCACAGTTACCAGATATGCGATGCCCAGAGGCATCCCACAGCAACCTTGATCGTCCAGCATCAAGTAACTCCCATTCAAAAGTTGGCTGATTACTGGAGTGATCATGGCAGCTGGGGCACCCTCTAAGTGACAGGACAAGTTTGCTACTGAACCATTACCGGCCCCATGAAGCATTATATATTGGCATATAAGTGATCCACTTAAGATATCCTTGCAGTTAGTACCGCTTAGAAACACTTCATTTCCCCACTCCGGCATTGAAATCTGTACGGCAATTTCCAAGATTTCTTGATGAATTCCCTACCCTTTTCTTCATATCTGCCTGCCTGTATTTGTTCTAGGCAATATTGGAATTGAAAAGTTGTGACCTTGAAGAGTTATGTGGCCATGGATTAACCATTCTGTGGACGGTGATTCTGCCACCGCGAAGGTTAATCTGTCCAGTTTTTCAATGCGCAGCATAGTATACTTTGCTCACCTGTGTGCCATTTCTATCTGTTTTTCTGTCAGATTGTACAAGGAAAACAGAGACATGCTGTTTATGAAACGCCATGGCACATAGCCTGCGCGCTAAGATTGCAGCGTCCAGCCTAACAACATAATAGAATGCAATTGCGATTGCCCATGTTGTAATATGGACAAATCATGTTCAAGTATAGCTATAGCAGATGTTGCCAATAAATATATCCTACATGTTAATGTTGTTAACCCATTATCGACCACTGCTATAGCTTTCTCTAGATTAATATGATTTATCTCTCGTAATCTTTCTGCAGCCTCTTGTTGTGAAATCTTCCAAATCTCATTGTAGACAGCATCATAGAAACGTTTGTTACATGGTTTCCTCGGACCTAATAAAAAATCCCATAGGTCCACATCCCCTGTAAGTAAGGATAAGTATTGTTTCACCTGTGTGAGTGTTGAGGTTTGTAACCAAACGTGGCATAACTTCCCAACACAGTATGATGTCACTACCCTGGGTGTTGTCTTTGTTCGTAACGTGGATCTGGTCTATTGATACTAAATTCTTTAGTTTTACCCAAGAATCTTTCCTGACAGCTATTGGTGTCTAAGTGCCAAGCCAACCATTCCTTCCAATGGGGGCCTGACCTATTGCTTTGCAAAATGTCATCTACTGTAACCTCTTTTTGTGATGTTATGTTATCCTTAGTGTGTGATGGTGTTGGCACCCGAGTTGTATTCAAATCTTTATTCCTGGCTAACCCAAGACAAGTTGTTTGTTGCACTGTTTCGTTCAAGAACATTATTTGTTGAGGAATAAGACATGCTCTTAATAGTGCCTCTGTTCCCTGGACCTGCCAGTCTCTAGTACCCCAGACGGATTTTAGGTCTGTGGCGTCTTTCTATAGGTTGAACCCTTTTTCAGACAATTGGGCAATAAAGGAAGCAGAATAGATCTGTTTGGTGTTTGTCAACATATTTTTCTGTGCCTTTGTAGGTGCCACCTTATAGTAATATGAGGCTGGGTCTGATGTGTTAAACACTGAGAAATATGGACATTTTTGTGCAAATGTCTTTGAACTGCTTTTTGGCGGTGTCGGGCAATGTTCCCATTGGTGATATGTGAAAACATTCCAAGGGTTAGCAGATATATGCAGAAAGTGATGACCATAATGTTGATAGCAATACATTTTCTCAAAGTCTGATGTGTTTCCTAACATTTCATTATTAGTAATAGCAGCAGATTTCTCTAAATCAGACAACATATTATTTACAGTTTCATAGTACCAATCATCAGAAAATGTACTTGAGGATATTTTTAATAAATTTAGTATTTTTAAAAGTGCAGTCGGGCCAAATATATCGTAATCAACCTTGTCCCATACTATACCATCAGGTATGGGAACTGCTGTAATGTTCACTGATGACATGTCTCTTCTTTCACAATGTGATGATAGGTGCTGTTTGAAGATCACATTCACTTTTTGTGAAGCAGAGCTTTCTCGAAGATAGGTTCCCTTAATAAGCATACTACAAACATTTAATAGGCCTACCCAAAAAAGAAAGAAAAGTATTCCTGTAGATACCCAGAGTTCCACCCAAGGTGATACCAGGTAAGTCTTTTTTAGAAAGTTCAGAAAATCTTTGGGCTGGAGTTGTTTCTGGTTAGCTTAAATCTTTATAAAAAGGTGTCAAAGTCAATGAAATAGCCAGATGCAGTTCGATCAATTTTCAGTAGTTGCGCAGGTTTTGTGGAAACTATAGCTTGCTCTTGTTGGGGCATGTTGACGTAGATATCCGTGTTTGGTCGAATTAAAATTTTTCTTTCAGTGGAGTTCTCATTTTGAACCTCAGTACCAAAAGGAACGAGTTCCATTGCATTGCATTGTTACTTAGCCCTTATTTTTGTGTAGGTGACCCTTCAAATGTGATGAGTCTTTCTGTTTGAACTTCTTGTATAGCTGTGAGAGGAGGGTGTCTGTTACTTTGGAGCCCACGTGGCCTACTACTCAGTATCGGCCACATAGTGTGGTTTGATTAGGTCAATTGAGACACATCCTTTCTCCTTTTTACAGGGAAGAGTTGGCAGAAGTACTATTCTTATTCCCTCAACTTCCAGGACAGGATCAGTCTTTCTATATGATGGCCCGAATTCTTTTTTGCCCTCTATTTTTTCTCTGACTGGATCCCCAACTTTAAGGACCCAGATGGGTCTTGCCGTGACACCTTTTACTTCCCCAGTGGCATCCTTATTTATATTGACATTACTCTGTAGTGCCCTGGTTTTGTTCAGGTCCTGTTAAACAGCCAAACGTTTATGGATGTTAAAAGGTTTGTCATTCGCCACTGTGCCTTCACAATCAAGATCAGGTACCCATATTCTTGTCCCAAATAGGACCTCATAAGTAGTGACCCCCTAGAGAACTTCTTGGCGGATTGTTTAATGCCCTTTGGACTTCATATAGATGTTTTAACCAATTTCCACCGAGCCTAATACTCTAGCTGTTAAAGATAGCTTTAAGTCCCGGTTTTTCCTCTCTACAACTGTATTTCCCTCAGGATGGTGCAGAGAGGAGTACTGCAATGCTATACCCAGACTTCCCATAGCTTCCTTGTAAGCCCTAGGGCTAAACGTGGGGCCACGGTCAGAATGAAGTGTTGTCAGGTCCCAAAGTCCTCAGGATGGTACGATGCCAATAAGGGTTCCACCTCTCGATAACCTCTGGGTCTGATAATAACAGACTCACAGTGGGGATCAAGTGAGGGATAACAGGAACAGCAGGGCAGGAACTGGGGGGCGGAGAAGCTGAAATGAGAACAAGACAAACAATCACACTCTGTCCTAGGTCCTAGAGAACCTGTCTTCTATATCTTCTCTAATCTAAACACCTATGAATCGCTTCTCTTTACCTGGAGGGTAAGATAAGGTTGGCTTTGCCTGGCCTTCAGATGTTAAACAGTAACAGCACAATCCTGAAAACACAAGATACCTTTGGTTAACACTAGCACCATTATACATTAATATGTTCCCTAGGGTAACTTGTACATACCAGTGATGTTAACAGTAAGGGCTTCAACAGAGGGCAGAATGGTAAACAGCCAGCCAGGCGAAGCACATTATACCCCTGTTGTAAAATAAAATAAACAGCAAATAACAGATTTCTGCTTTAGTAATTGTCACACTGAAGAGACTAATGGGTTACGTCACCCACAGCCTCACAATCTTTTACACCTGATGGTAATGTCCTGCACCAGCGAGTAAACAGTACAAGTAATGTTCTTTCATTAGAAAAGCAGACTTCCAGATAGAAGGAACCAAGTTCTTTCAATCACCCTTCACACAGATAAAATGTCTCTGCAGACGGTGATTCACGAAATACCTCTAGCGCCACCAAGCGCGAGCCAAGAAATCACTAAAGAGTCAAAGCGTAGTGATTCAATCCGATAACTCCTCGAACTAACTACACCATAGCCCAGAGCCTCACTAGGAAGAGGCGAAATCCGAGTGAGCAGAACGACTGACCTCTGCACATAAGGCCAAGGTAAATGGCTCAGAACACCGCCAAGAGGAACCTCCTCCGAGCGGAACGAGCAACTCAAGAAACAGCACCAAACACGAAGAAAAACGTAAAGGCACCAAAAAGGATACGCAGCCAAACTCCAGCGCTGGGGATCCTACCGTCAGAGTCCTGGAACCAGAATATACGGCGCTGCCAAGCAGGATTCACTCCGTCTTGAACTTCCTGAGTCTGACGTCATCGCCAGACGCGTCGCTCTCCCCCGGGAATCATGGGAAGTGTAGTCTTTCCCACAATCTCGGATCTGGTCAGTGTTCATAGCGTCCCACCTCCGTGGGTCGTGACAAGTGTGCCGATTGCATATTTCCCTAGAACTCGCAAATCTTTTATAACAGTTTGAACATCAGCCGAGTGGTGGGGCCACACCCATAGGAACCTAGAGCAGGTATCCACTGCAACCATCATATACTTGTAAGCCCCATCAGATTGTAAGGGGCAGCAGTGGTCCAAATAAACACACTCGAGTGGTTTGTCTGATATTAGTAATGGTGTCTGCCCTGGACGTGTTATGGTGGAGCCTTTCATCTGCTTGACAGATGTCGCATTTCAAGACATAGTCCTTAGTCTGCCTTCTTAGTCCTGGCCACCAGTAGCGTTGTTTCAATTGAGAAACTGTAGCAGAAACTCCTGTGTGTGCAGAACCTACACCCTTGTGTGCTGCTAGAATTAATCCTAACCTTTGATCCATATTCGGCATTCCTCTATCCTCCACTTCTGAAATTTGAGCAAATGGAACATTGTTTGCATCTAACTTGTAGGAGTACTTGAGTGGAAATCCTTTTGGTACTGCTTTGTTATTGCATGTGACAATAATTGCAACCATTATCTCACCGTCTAACCTCATTTTTGAACGAGTGATTGCAGCTATGGAAGTCTGTCATACAGCCCCTTAGCAGCTTTGTCAGTGAATGAATTCCCTTTAACATGAACGCCATCACGTTGATGACTCAATGTTTGTATCATGTGAGCCCTTGGTAGTTTGTTTTCTACTCCAGTACCTGTTCCCAAAGCGTTTTGTGCTTAATTGTGCCACCTTTTGCATCTTTAAATCCATTTTATCCCCAGTGATGTAAATATTCATTGTATGTCTGTACACAGTAAAAGGAATCACACACAATTAGTGTGGAGAATTCTCCATCCGTATGTAGCAGTGCCAGTATTTGTGCTTTTAGTTCTGCCAGCTGTGTCAAGCAGTCTCCAAGATACTGTGTTTATGTGCAATTCGGATGAAACTTTCCATCCTGCATCCGTCCTTTAACGATAACACATGCAGCACTGTATTGCTGTTTACTCCCTATCGCCGGTTGCGCAGAACCATCAGTTTAAATAATGTATTCATACTGATCTAGAGGCATTATTTTATTTGGTGGAGGACATTCTTGTTCGGATTGCAGAAATGCTTGTGTTTTAAATTTGGGTCGTACCTGTATTCTACATCCGTTGCAGTGAGAGAATTAGCCCATTGTATCCATCTTCGATGTAAGGCTTTAGCATTGGGAACGCTTGCCTTTGTTGCAGCCTCTAAGGCTGGAACTGGGGTAATAACTATTATACGTTTCCCTTGAGCAAGGACTCTTTCTCTAACTACAGCACTGCTGTTAGATTTTTTTCTGTAGATGCAAAACTCATCTCAGCATTTGTTTACAAATGTGATTTATTTATTATATGTTAGATAGGTGTACCCAAATTCACCCACACTATTCAGATCACCAGGCTGCGTACATGTACGAGTGTCTGTAAGTGTTTTGAAGCTATCATGTCAGCTTGTAAAGAACAAAGAGGATCTGTGTGTTCCTGTGTCCATTGTTTAACTGAAAAATTAGGTTTTATTAAATCATAGAAAGGTTTAACTCTTTCTGCGTAATCCAAAATGTATGTTCTGCCTAAATTCAAGAATCCCAAGTTTGATTGTAAGTTTTTTAATTATTTTGGAGGTTGGAGCAGTGCACACTTTTCTAAAAAGTTAGCTGCCAGGCTTTTCCCTTCACATGAAAGCTCATATCCTAGAAAAAAGGACTTTAAGGTGGACTATTTTCGATTTTTTAATGTTGAATGCATAACCCTCAGAGGCGAATCCCAAAATTATGGTATTCACTCTGTTCAAGTGTTCCTCCAGGTCATCGCCCGTTAGATAAATATCATCCAGATAGGACAATGCCTCTTCATCCAGATTTTGAAGTAATTCAGTTACTCTGGCTGCAAACAACCCCAGGCTGTTCTTATACCCCTGGGGGCGATGACAAAATTGCTTAAGGGACCCTAACACTGAGATTGCTGTCAAATGTCCGCCCTCAGGCATTATATTTTGGCAAAAAAATCCATTTGAGATATCTATTGTGGTTTTGTATTTTTTCCGCACAATGTTATTCATTAATGTGGCACTATGTGCATTTTGGACTGCAAATGTCTTAGAGCAAGTGTTTAAATGTCTGTAATCTAAAACTAAACAATATGAATTGTCTGGTTTTGATACTGGAAACAAAGGGTTATTAATTTGAGAGGTGCAAGTTTCAATCACCCCTTGATATTCAAGTTGATCTAAGATCTCCCTGACTTGTTTTTAGCTTCTTGCTTTATAGGATAGTGCCTTTGTGCAGTTAGAGTATTTTTTAGTGGAATAATGTGGTGGGTTGAATCTTCATCCTATCTAACATGGTTTTTGGATAGTGCCGGGCCGGGGCTACCACCCACTCCCGTGCATATATATATTTCAAAAATTTTGAAATGTGGTAAAAAAATGCAGGTAAAATTACCGTTTCTCCCGTAGGGCCATCCATGACGAATGCTGGGGGCCAATCTTGTTCATCTAACTGTCCTGCATTTGTCCCCCTCCATTTGGAGTGTTATTTCATACAATTTATGTGGGACACTTACCTAGTATCTGGTGTTTCTGCTGTGATATAATCATTCAGTCTGCTGCCATCAGAAATTCTATCAGGTTCTGGCAAGCTATTATTACTTCTGCCGCACTGTCTAGCATCATCAGAGCCCATTCCCCATTCAGTAGTCGAGTCCTCAGAATTCTGGGCATGTCTGATCTTTAGACCTGCAACCTTCTTCTTTTTGAACCATGGTTTTGGTATGGCTTTATCGTCTTTTTTGGAAGTATAGTCTTGAGCGCTCTGCTTGTCTCTGGACTTTGTACACACTTCTTGTCTGTCTGACCGTCCTTCCCTCTCTAAGAGGCATAGTATCAAGGGCTGGCGATAAACGTATGGCCGCTTTAGTGTCCGTTTTTGGGGGAAAAGCGGCGATAACCTTATCGCTTTATCAACAAGGACACGCTAGTGGGTGTTTTGCTGACTTAGCGCCCATTTCCTGCACGCCTAACTTTTCATTGCTAATCAGATGCAAAGTAGGCGTGCCTGACAGAACATCATGGAAAAATATTGCAAAAGCAGCTTTGCAATATTAACTACAATGGCCCGGCTGGCATAGCGATGGACAAAATCGCGCTGACTGGCCTTCATCGGTGGATTTTAACATCTTCTAAAATCCAGACTTATGTATACATAACATTGGGGGTGGATTATGGTGATACGACCACCAGGTAGTATCAGATAGGTTATCGCCATTTACAAGTAAACATCACTGGTTTTCCAGCGGTAACTCTTGCTAAGCGCGGCCAGTGATAATTATCGCTGCCACTTGATGATATGCCCCTGAGTTTTTTTGATGAACCCTGAAAGGAACGAGAGGAACGTGTATCAGTATCCTGTTACCTGTCAAGTTTCCCAATATTATCCCTATTCCTAAGGCTTTACCTTCTTTCTGAGGGCTCCTGTGGAGGAGATCTACCTCTGGACTGTGATCTGTTTTCTTTAACATTTTGTATTTTTGTTATTGTTCCACTTCTTTTTAGAAGAAGTAGGTGTCTGCTTGAAAGTCTCCTTCTCAGGAGTACCCATCAGTTGTGGTTTTAACTCTTTTCCACCCAAACTGTCCCTGCCTAACTCTACATACGCAGTTTCAAATATTTGGTCAGTTCCTGCTACTGTTGTAAAGCACTAAACTCCCTTAGGCGTTGGTGGATGGCCATTGATGCTGCCTCCCCTTTAATATTTGCCAATATTATGGCTAATACCTGGGCATAGTTACTGTTAGACCTGGCATTTCTTGGCGTGGTTAGCCCTGACTTTTTGCTTCTACCTTGATGCTGTGATGGATTTTGTTTTACTGGCTTAGATGCTGTGGACACTTTGCCACTGCTGATCAGTGTCAAAATGCAAGTGCTCCCTGTATAAAGTGTTATGGTAATTGGTTGTCCACAATTAGTATGTTTGCCTTACTAGTAAAGTCCCTAGTAAAGTGCACTATGTGTGCCAGGGCTGGTAATGCAAATTCTTCTCGTGACCTGCAGTACTATTTGTGCCACCCACACAAGTAGCCCTAAAAGAGAACTCAGGCCTGTCACTGCAGTGCCTGCGCGCAGTTTGCTAACTGCCATGTTGTCCTGACAAGTACACCCACTTGCCAGGCCTTACCCTTCCCTTTCCATGCACATCAGACACCCCTATAGTAGGGCCAAGGTACCCCCAGGGCAGGGTGCCCTGTCTGTGAAAGGTAGGACATGTCCTTAGGTGTGTAGCATGTCCTAACAGTAAAATACTCTCCATTTCGTTTTTCAGTGTTGCAAGGCCATCTTGCCCATAGGACAGAATTGGGAAGGCTGTGTAATATGTTACCAGCCTATCTTCCCATAGGCTTAAGATGGAGAGGTGAAGTTTAGTGTGCCTGTGATGGAAGAAGGATTCGCACGTAAGGCGACTTGCTTGAACTCATGAACCTCGAAATAATGTTAATTAACTAATCAACCTGTTTTGTCTTATTAATCTGCCCCTTGTCCAACATCTTGTGGTGTCCGAGAGAAGCTTGCTTATGTGTCTATTAATATTAATACGCTTGCGACTTAAAATGGCCGCTGCTACGCGGGAATTTAGACTGCGCATGCGTCGGTCATACCCATGTGACGTATTCGATGTCTTGGTGGGAAACTGTTTGCACTTGCACAATAGAGCTAAGATGGCTGCTCTGTGTTCTCACATGCTTGAAGCTTGCATTGCTGCTTTCGCTAAGCGGTTCGTTCTGCTTACACCTAATGCTATAGTTTATATTAAAGTAATGGGTATATTGTAGAGATTCATGGTATACAGTGTAATCACTTATTCTTGTGTTCTAATTTGTTTCCTCTTACTTTTCATGTATCGTATTCTTTGGGCCTGGGAGGTGCTTACTACTCCATTTTGTAAATCCTTACTGCGCAAGTCGCCTTGCGGAGGGAAAGAACTATGCAACAGTGGAACCCAGCCAGCTGGTAGCCACAGCCAAGATGCGCCTGGGAACCCGACCTGCGACCTAGCGTGAAGAGGCTGAACTGTACTAAAATTTGTTACAATTGTATTCAATGTTATATTCACCATTGTTAACCGAAAGCATATGTCACGAGAACCTGGATTTCAATGGACGTTAACGGAATTTACATAAAGAGTCTGAGAAAGTCTAAAATATAGGTGGTGTGATGACCTATCCTCCTCCTTTGTACAATCAAAATTGGGGAACCTTACACTTGCAACATTGGGGGGTGGTACACTGACCCGAAAAACAGTATAACTAGCGTAGATTTAGCTAGAGAAATTGTCCGACTTGTCGAAATAGCTGACCTGTCACTGACCCAATGCACTAAATAGGTGACTGAAACAGAGAGCTGCGGAGCACTCTGTTGGGAGGTTCGAGAACCCAATCGGGGTTTTGAGAAGTGAAAGTGCTGACAAAGCACTTTGCTGATAAAAGTTATAACCCAATCGGGGTTTTGGCAAATTCCTTGCAGAGAGGGAGTAGGGCAGGCGTTGCAACCGAAGCTGCAGAGGCTGGTCTTAACCTTTGGTGAACCGGTCCTGATCCCAATTCTGGGGTTATCCTTTCCTGATTGTCCATGAGCTGCACCTGCTGGCCTACTGGCACTTAAGTCCTTGGGGTTCTTCCCGTCTTTTCCAACTGACCCGTGGCCAGGGTTGGTCTTCACTCTAGCCTAGGTAAATATAAAGTCTGTGTGGGTGATTGTCTTTCTAAATTGCGTCCTTATTTTTACCCTCCCTGAAATTTGAAAAGCTTGATTGCATATGTTCCTTTTCTTTCCCTTTCCTTTTGAAAATAAGATATTCATGTATTACTGACTATTAGCATGTTCCAAATTTCAACCCACCTTTAGTCAATGCTAAAACGTTTTCTATATAGTATATGTTCCTTTTCTCACCCTCCCTTTTAGGAGATAAGCTGAATTTAATAGTATGTTCCAAATCTTACCTTCCCTATAGTATTGAGCTAAATTTAAATCTTGCATTTTCAGTAAGTTCTTCTTTAAACTGCCATCTGTATTACGAAAGCCTTTTGGTTTAGTAAGTCTTTAAATGCTCAGTATACTCTATCTTATACATAGCTATACACTGTTTCTGATTTTGGTTATTGATAGTCTCATCGCTTTTAGTTTTCTGCTCATGACATATGATGATGATGATGATTAGATAAAAGTTTGAACCTACTCAGAGTCTGTGGTTATTTCATCTTTACAAAATGTTATAAATGTTCTTGAGTGCCTATCTTTAAACTCAACTCCCTGATCCAATGTGTTCAGGTTCCTAGTATCTACATTGCTAGGTTATAGATATAGGAATTAGAGATAAAATCACAAAATATACTAATAGTAGAGCGTGAGTTACCTAAACAATGTTAAGGTATGTGGATTAGAAATTATGGGCCCAGATGAGTATTAAAATTTCCTAGCTGGGTGACCTGCGCGCTCTATCAGTATACTTTTCTGGTAGCAGAGCTATGGTTAGGGATTAGTTAAAGTTAGGTAGTTAGTTAGTTAGTAGGTTAAAATTCATATTTTATTGATCGATCAAATGTGCTATTATTGAAATGTTTATCTGATGCTGCTATATTGAAGTTTATGTATTAACCAAACTTGTTCGTACCTGTTATATGTTTTGTCTGGAATAACCGGGGGCAGAATAGCGGGTGGTAAATAGAAGCCACATTGCAGTGAGGTCAGTGGCTCGAGGAAAATTAGTGCATGGTTGGGCAGAACTGGAAGCACTAATTAGGGTTTTTTCTGTGTGTATGATTGAATAAGTGATAACAAAGAGTTCGCTGGCAAAACTTCTAATGTGATTTAACCTAGTAAGGGTCACACGGAAGGAGTAGCAGGTTCGTCGGAACTTGATTGATAGCAAGAGGGTTCGCTGGTGAAACTTTAGACTTAGTATATATCCCAGAGTGGATGAGTCGAGGGAGTAGCAGGTTCTCTAATGCTTGTGTGAAGGGTAGGCAGAAGGGATCTATCTGCAGTATATGAAAAGTAAACAGAAGAGGTTTACTTGCAGTGGAACAAATCTTTTCTTTCTAGACACTCGAGTACAGTGGCGAATGTTTTGCGTTGTAAATTAAACAAAGCACTCGCACTTTAAAGGAAGAAATTGAGTTTCTGTTACCTTGTGAAGGAGGGAGTCATTTGCGGAGCTGCAGGAACGCCACTCAGTGCCGCGCTGGTATTGGTCAAAACAGCGGGTGTGTAGCTGAGATAGCATTGTAAAGGAGGGATTAGCGCAGGAGCGTGAGAACTTGACTCACGGGAAAGGCCGCCTACCTATTGGTTGAAAATTACTAGCAACCACCGTGTTGATTGGTTGTCAAGAAAAATAATACGCGAAGTGATTTTGTAAACAAAGGAAATTTGCGGAAAGTATATGTGGTATCCAACTTTTCCAGATATTAGACCCGATCCCACATACCAGGGGTTTGCTAGAGAACAAGGAATACAAGGTAGACCTCGCAAAATGTACGGAAGCAAGAGAAAAATGACCCTCGTAGACAGAGTTAAGAATTACTCCAAGAAAGACAAGCCCATTAAAACTAGGGAAGGAGTTATTATTCCCCGCCAAACACTCCCGCATCCTTTATGATGTTTGACAGAGGTTACCATTCTTGTGTATGGTTAGAGAATTGGGTGGAATATACTAAAGATGATGTAATTTTAGCATTTCCCTTAGAAGGTACCTTTAATGGAAAAATTGTGTTCAACCTGAGGACCCGAATGAATGATTTACATCACAGACCTAGATTGACACAATATGAAGCATTAGAGGAATGGGAAATAGAAGCTTTTGAGCGGGACAGACCAAGAATTGACAATAGGTTAAGTAAGTTTTACCCAAAGGTTAAAAGAGATACCAAAGAAAAAAGAATGAAAGAATGGAGACAGAATATGCTAGTGGAAGGACTTTACCCAATACTAACAGTAGAGGAGCCTGTGGGAGGTAAAAGGACTGAGAAAACTATACATTTAATGACTAGTGGTGATTCCGATGATGATTACATGGAGGATTTATTAATGAAAAATCCACCACCCTATAATGAAGAAACCAGAATAGTAAATCCAAATAACCCGTTCTTTAGGCCTCCTTGTAATGAGGGGTCAATCACATCAAACCCGACTGCCCCGTTTTTTAAGCCACCTTTAATTCCGCAAGTGATACATGAGACCTCCATCGAAAGGGTATTACAAGAAAGAGAAAGAGAAGCTTTGAATAAACAGAGAAGTTAATTAATTCTGAAGATTTCCCAATTAAATACAAGTCCTGAGGCTTTGACAATTCCAGTAACTATTGGCCCAGTTGTTCCGTTGTACGGAGATAAACAAGCTAGTCCAAAAGCTCCAGTTATAACTACATCAGTAGCACAGCCAAGAAAAGAACCCCTGATAATAGATGATCAGGCAAGCAAATGTGAATCAGTGATTTGCTTAATGGATTTACCAATACGGGAGCCTGAAGGTGGTTCCATGAGGAAAACCACTCCTATACCCACAAGTACAGATAGAAACTTCATCAGGTACGAGAAGTGCCACTGAAGTAACTCCTGAAGAAATAGACAGATGGACACGAGAAATAGAGAGACCAAAGATACAGCCCAAGCCAATAGATATATATAAATTGAGAATTGAAAGAGAAGAATTGATGTCTGGGAATGTGGGATTGGAAAGATTAAATACCCTTAGTAAAGACGAATTGTGGTTTGTCTACAAAAGCATCACGAGAAATACAAAGGTGTTTCACGAAAAATTAATGGACACTGCAGCTAGCATGGGAATCGACATTGGTAAATCTAAAGTATTGCAGAAACCCTATCGAGTTGAATTTTCTGACAAAGATTTAGAAAACATGAATGTGTCAGGGAAAAAGGTCCAGATCAGAGAGCTGATGAATTTGATGCAAAAATTGAGTGAACTAGAGAAATGGAAAGCAGGATGGGCAAAGAAAAAGGAGGAAGTGCGATCAAGACAATTGGCTTTAGAATATGTCTTAAAAGAGACAGAAAAGGTAGAAAAACTATGTCCCATGCGAGAAGTACCAGGTGGAGGATATGTACATGTGCCATGGTCTTGACAAGATATTGTATCATTTACAAATGACTTCCCCAAATTGCGAGAGAAACCTGTAGAGTGGTACAGACCACTCTCCTTGAGAAGCCACAGGGACTACTTTCCGTTCAGGAAAGCGTTAAAAACGTATCTCTTTCCCAAGAAATGTTTGAGCAGTGAATGTGTGACCGTCCGAAGTTCAAGCGCCAGGATGCCCTTTGGGTGACAGGACTGCGCTCTACAAGTACACCTACATACATACAAACAGGTCGAGAGATTTGTGAAAGTTTCAAAATGCCTCCTGAAAGATCTAGATGGTTTCTTTGACATTGTAGTTCCCGTAGATCTGTGGACAGAATGTAAATTTGCTGTTGATTGGCCAAATGAGGAATACCCTAGAGACCCAAAGACAGGGGATCCTTCCGAAGATGTCACGAGGAAGTACAATCAGGTGATGTTGTACTGAAAGGAAAGGTGCCTACAAAAGAGGCAGACTGGACCCGAATAGATAGAACTACTCAGAATCGAGATGAAACTGTACATTCATATTAAGAGTGTCTGTTACAAGTGTTCAAGATGTATAGTGGCCTGGACAATATCGAAATGAAAGACATGACCCACTTCATTTATCGATTTGTGTTAGGGTTAAGGCCTAAGATCTCACAGTGGATCAAAGACAATAAAATCTGCTGGCAGGCCAAACCAATTGATGAAGTCCTTAAATATGCTAAATACTGTGAAGATGAGCTGGAAAATAAGCGAAAAGAATTAAAAGAAAAGGTCATATGGGCACAGGTAAAATTAGCAGAGCACCAAGAACAGCAGTTAAGCAAAATGACAAATACTCAGAATCAGGGCCCTGCGAGTGGGGGAAAGCCGAGGGTAAAAATTAGCAGAGAAGAGTCCAGAAAAAAGTTTCCCTGCCATGGGTGCGGAAAGATGGGGCACTGGAGGGATGAGTGTAAGGCTGTGCAGAATGATAATGTGCGAATTAATGATTTAAATCCACAGACGCCGAATGAGGTACCACGGAAGACCCAGCAGCAGGTAAGACAAAATCAGTTGCCTCGTGCACCTAGGCCAAATTATAGGAGCAAAGCACAACAGGATGAAGACACCAAAATTTGGGAAGGAAGGGAGGATAGAAATGCAGCAACTTCACAATTTCTCTTAAATGATCCATTCCTCTATGACGAACCTTACTGACGGTGCCTGAGGGGGGAGGACGAGGAGTGTGTGTTTGGCGCCTCCTTGCCGGTGGACCAGTCAGGGCCATACATTGAAGGAAAGGTTGAACTAATGTTGTCACCTTTCTGTTGGACACTGGTGCTACCTGTTCGACTGTACGAACAGCAGACATTCCAAACCTACCTCTCTCGGGAGAAGCGATCCAAGTAGTGGGCGTTTCTAATAAATTAATTAGTTCCCCAGTTACAGAACCTATGGAAATAAAAATAGGGAATTTCAAAGAGATGCATAGATTCGTTGTCTGTGATTCAAGTCCAGTGAACTTACTAGGACGAGATTTGGTGTGAAAAATGAATTGTACCATCTTTTGCACTCCAACTGCCGTAGAAATTCAGACCCCAGATGAAGACGGAATATACAAATTAATGCTAATGAGACCCGACTCAGAAATTAAAAGACTGACAATACAAGACTTACCTGAAGAGCCCCAACAGACAGTGAAACCAGAGGTATGGGATTTTACTGGAAAAGATGTAGGATTAATGGCAAACGTTGACCCAATTAAAATAACCATAAAAGAAGATGTAGTTTACCCGAATACTCGACAGTATAAAATGAGTGCAGAAGTAAAAGCAGGGGTTGCTCTTGAAATAAAAAAGTTGATGGAAGCAGGCATTTTACAAGAGGTGTTGAGCAGTCCTTGTAACTCGTCCATAATTGGCATAAAGAAACCAAGTGGTAAGTACAGGGTCGTACAGGACCTGTGCAAGGTTAATAAAATCGTTGTTCCTTGCTGTCCTGTTGTGCCAAACCCTGCAGTGATCTTGTACCAAATACCATGGAATGCTGGATGGTTTACTGTCATTGATTTATGCCATGCATTCTTTTCAATTCCATTGCATCCAGACAGCAAATTTCTTTTCTCATTTGAATTTGACAGTCATGTTTACGTCTGGAATCGTGTTCCTCGGCGTACACAGAGAGTCCTTCGATTTTTAATCAAATTCTGAAAAAATGCCTTGAATCTCTGATATTGCCTGGAAAATCAGTCCTGGTGCAATATATAGACAACCTCTTGGTGGCGTCCAAAAGTAGGAGAGACTGTGTTGTTGACACCATTGCCTTACTGAACCATTTAGGTGAAGGGGGACATAAAGTGTCGCCCGACAAATTACAGTTCTGTACCTCATCAGTGAAATATCTGGGGCACCAGATAGAGAGAGGTGTCAGGAAGGTTACCACAGAAAGGATTAGAATAATTTGAAACATGGAACTGCCCAATACACAGAAAGAAATCAGAATGTGTCTTGGAGTTGTAAGATACTGTAGGCAGTGGATTGTAGGATTTGCAGTCCTAGCAAGACCATTGATAACATTGACAAAGAAAGGAGCTAAGGACCCAGTGGAGTAGGATGACGAAAGCATGTCAGCTTTTGTGAAATTATGATGAATGTGTGTGTACAGCTCCTGCATTAGGAATGCCTGACTACTCGAAGGAGTTTGCACTGTTTTGTGACACACAAGACAACTGTGCACTTTCAGTCCTGACCCAAATTCATGGTTTAACCCGACGTCCAGTAGCATATTTTTCCTCTACTTTGGATCCAGTGGCTGCTGGATTACATGGATGCCTGAAAGCAGTAGCTGCAACTTGCATGAGTCTTGAACAGAGTGAATCCATTATTATGGGACACCCTGTAACTGTGTATGTTCCACATGCAGTTGTAATTTTGCTGACCAGAACAAAAATCCAGTATCTCACACCTAGTCGACTGACTAAGTATGAGAGAATCCTTGTAGGTGCAGGAAATGTAACCATTGCCCGATGTAATATTCTGAATCCAGCTACACTAATACCAAATTCACTCACAGCAGAAGTGAAGGGAGAAGTTGAGCATGAATGCCTTGATCTGACTGAATATAGCACAAAACCACGGCCCGACATAAAAGAAGAACCCTTAACTGGCGAAGATTATGAGCTGTTTGTAGATAGCTCATGCATGAGACATGAAGAGGGAGGTCTAAGCGCTGCTTATTCAGTATGTACTTTGGGAGGTCCAGTGGAAGCATCCTATTTACATGGAGTCAAGTCTGCACAAATAGCTGAATTGGTTGCATTGGCAAGAGCCTGTAAATTTGGAAAGAACGCGAAAATACCCATATTCACTGATGGCCAGTATGGTTATGGCGTTGTACATGACTTTGGCCAATTATCGATGCAAAGGGAGTTTCTGACTTCTTCAGGTACTCCTATTAGAAATGGAAATTATGTGCAAGACTTACTGGAAGCAATCCAGTTGCCAAAAGAATTGGCTGTGGTCAAGTGTGCTGCTCACAAATCTGGCAATGACAAAGGGACAGCAGGTAATCGATATGCTGACCAATTGGCCCAACATTGTGCAAAATACAAAATGGCTTTTAATAAAAAGATTGGGGGAAACAGAAACAGCTGCCAACTTATGATGCTAGAAGGAATAAAAACATGGGAAGAAGTGAGTGATCTACAGGACGCAGCAGAGCCAAAAGAAAGGGAAAATTGGAGAAAATTTGGTTGTCAGAGAAGGGATGAAGATGGTGTCATTGTTTACCTTGATGGTATGCCTGTGTTGCCAGACTGTCTGCTTGCTCCTATGGCTAGATTGATACATGGAGACACATATTTGTGAAGAGATGCTATGATACGCATCTTTAGGCAGACATGGTTCAACTCGAGATTCAGAAACATAGCAGAAGCACTCTGCCAGAGGTGCCTGGTTTGTCAACAATTCAATCCTGGAAAGAAAACTGTAGTTTTGCCAGGAAAGATTGGAAAGGCAGAAGGCCCTTTCATACGATTACAACTTGACTTTATTCAGTTACCCCCTTGTCGAGGAATGAAGTATATCCTTGTCATTGTCTCCCTGTTTTCAAAATGGGTGGAAGCTTACCCTGCTCGCAGAAATGATAGCATCACTGTAGCCAAACTGTTACTTAGGGAACTTATACCACAGTACGGATTTCCAGTCACAATTGAATCAGTCAGAGGAAGGCATTTCCATAGCGAAATAATAAGACAAATTTGTGAAGCATTCAGAATTACGCAAAAACTGCACTGTGCATATCGCCCAGACTGAATGGCACTATCAAATCAAGATTGGGAAAAATTTGTGTATCTACTCAAATGGAACGGCCAGATGCTTTGCCCCTTGTTTTGATGGGACTTAGAAGTATTCCAGACCGGAACACAGGCTTGAGTCCCCATGAGATACTGATGGGAAGAGCAATGCGGCAAGCATGGGTGCCAAGATACAAACTGATAAGCATATCTGATGATTTGGTACTAGAATCCTGCAAAGAACTGGCTGACCAAGTGCGTACTATCTCTCACCAGATTGGGGAAGACGCTGTCGCCAGACCAACAACGCCAGCACATGACTTGAACCCAGGTGTTTGGGTAGTAATAAAGAAACATACTCCGAAGAGTTGCCTTGCACCGAAGTGGGGAAAACCACGACAAGTAATTCTGGTTACCACCACAGCTGTGAAGTGTGCAGGTGTGCCACGGTGGATCCATGCCAGCCATACGAAGAAAGTTACCGAACCTGAAGAAACTGAGGCTGAAGGTTGTGCAGCTGAGGGGTCTCAAGAGATTGGTCCTGAAGTAGCTGAAGAAGAACAACCGAGCTCCAGTCAAGATGATTGGGTCCCAATAATTGACCTGACTATTGATCCAATAAGAACAAGAAGACAAACCTATTTAGATAGAGAGTGGGATAGTGTGGATGAGACAGAAATAGAAGGAGATAATCAGATCATCGAAATCCAAATCAAATCTGATGATGAGGAAGACCAGATAGGGAAAGGACAGATATTGATACTCCTCCAAGAACTCCGGAGCCTGAAAAGAGACAGATAGAAATTAGGGCGGAAGTTCAAGCGAAGGAAAATCAAAAGTTCGAAGTGCTTGAACAGGATCAGATAGGTCTAGACAAATGTGTTCAGGAAGAAGAAATTGAAACAAACCAAAGCCAGAACCAGCATACACCTGAATAAGGCCAGTTTAGAGACCAGGCAGAAGAAACTAATATAAGACCTGGGCCTAGTCAGTTAGGGAGTGACACAGAAAACGATCTTGAAAATGTGCCACAACTGAATGAAAATAAAAGAGCGTTTGAAGAAAGTCAAGAGACAGTGCCAGTTAAAAGACTCAGACAAAGTACCTAGATTTGTCAAAAGACTGAGACTAAGACTAAAGAATATCGACGAAAAACTTGAGCAGGAAAACGAAGACTCCAGTAAAACAGATCCGTCTGTGATTAAAACTAGGCGAAGAAGTGCCCGAATAAAGAGAATAACAAGTATCAGAGTCCTGAATGGACTTACCTTGTGTTGGAGGACTTTGAGAACTTGGAAATAAGTGACGAAAGTGATGAAGAACTGATTACTGACCAGACTGACGAAGAAGTGAAACCAACCTAAAAGTTGCCCTGAGTAAGCAACCTGTGCAAAGTTACAAAGAGGGGTTGGAGCTTCTTTTGAGCCAAAATGTCTGATTCCTCTGTGAATGGAAGACCGAGACGAAGTTGTTTTAAAACATGCTGCAAAGTATGTTTATGTAGTGTAGGATTAGTACTTATACTATGGATAGGACTAACAATAACTAATCCTTACATGATGAGTAAAGATGCTAATTTGTACCCTACCAAGCCAGTGACAAAGGACACAGAAGAGCTGCAAACGAAAGATACACCACAAAGAGTAAATACACAGGAGAAAGAACTTAGCCTTAGACAAACTAGAATGGACTTAGATACACCAGATGAAGAAGGACTGCACTATGATAGAATCAAGAACAGAACTCATTTAAATGTATTTGCAAACCTTTTTGTACATTACGTAGAAGCAATAGAGATAGAAGACTGTTATGTCTGCATGAAGCTACCTACTTCAGTAGCTGAGGGTGTGACATATCATCACTTGCCACTAACCTATGGAATTTTCTGTAGTATTTTAGCTAGTTTATTCGATAAGAGAGGACCTTTACAGTATTATTATTCTAACTCAGATGTGATATTTTCGGAACTTCCTATACGCAGTAACCTAAATCCTGTACATACTAAGTGTGATGTAACACGTTATATGGGTGAATACTTTCTAACTATAGGTACAATAGATATAGGTGAGGCACACAGAGATAACTTGACATGTTCATTACACGAACAAGAGAAAATGTTTCTAAATATGGTGGAAAAAAGAAGAGAAAGTTTCCAAAGAAAAGCGAATGACAAAAAGCAGAAAACCCCTAAATGGGCTGAAAATACAGGGAGCACCTCAAATGGTGGAGCTAATGCTGCTATGTTGCTGGATTTCGAAAAAAAGGGGAAACTTTGTCTTCACAGAGAGAAGACTAGTTATTATGATAATATATTCATTGATTCCAGTGAATGCGAACACAATTACATGGTAAATGGGGGTTGGGGTTTCAAAAATGGGTCAGAACCTGTGTTTCCTGGAATTTATTACATATGTGGAAACAAGGCTTATTTCAAATTACCAGACCATTGGTATGGAAGCTGTTATTTTGGTATTGTCTTCCCAAAGATATACCATGTAAATGAAATCACTGGAAGCAATGAAGGAACTAACCGACTAATACATAGTAAAAGCGAAAGTGTTGGAGAAATAATAGGTGATATATTTAATGCATTGATACCTACAGTGGGAGTGGCTCTGAATACACACAGAATCTGCAAATTGTCAACAGTAGTAGATCGATTATTAACTGACACTGCTGTAGGTTTCCTGATGGTCAATACCAAATTGGTTCCGATCAGATCTATGGTTTTACAAAATCGACTTGCTCTTGACACCCTATTGTCAAAAGAGGGCGGAGTCTGTAGAATGTTGAAAGCGCAACATTGTTGCACTTACATTCCAGACAAAAGTGTTGAAATCAAGAAGTACGTGAAAAACATCACTAATTTGGAAAGAGAGCTCAAACCACTGGAGGTTGATAGTGCCTGGAACAGACTAACTGATGGTCTCTCCTCTGTAGGTAATTGGTTTTCTAATCTAGGTAAAAGTCTTGTGAGTAAAATACTGATGCCAATAGCGGGAATAGGTTTATTAGTGTTCATCATAATAATTTGTTGCAAATGTCGAAAGCACAAAAATAAATATACTGTGAATAGGCGAGGAGTAAAAAGAAATGTCGAAGAGCTCGAATTAGAAGAAATGAATAATCAGATATATAAGAAAATGAAAAATTCTAATTCCAATAAAGGTGCTGAGAAAAAGCTAAATAGAAAGGTTGAAGAGATTGAAATGGGTAAAATGTGAAAGTTGGCATCTGGTTCCATTAATTGTGATGATAGTAAATATCATCAAAGAGGGGATTGATGGAGCAAGGATTCGCACGTAAGGCGGTCATACCCATGTGACGTGACGTATTCGATGTCTTGGTGGGAAACTGTTTGCACTTGCGCAATAGAGCTAAGATGGCCTCTCTGTGTTCTCACATGCTTGAAGCTTGCATTGCTGCTTTCGCTTAGCTGTTCGTTCTGCTTAATCCTAATGCTATAGTTTATATTAAAGTAATGGGTATAGTGTAGATAGTCATGGTATACAGTGTAATCACTATTCTTGTGTTCTAATTTGTTTCCTCTTACTTTTCATGTATCGTATTCTTTGGGCCTGGGAGGTGCTTACTACTCCATTTTGTAAATCCTTACTCCGCAAGTCACCTTGCGGAGGGAAAAGAACTATGCAGCAGTGGAACCCAGCCAGCTGGCAGCCACAGCCAAGATGCGCCTGGGAACCCGTCCTGCGACCTAGCGAGAAGAAGCTGAACTGTACTGAAATTTGTTACAATTGTATTTAATGTTATATTCACCATTGTTAACCGAAAGCATATGTCATGAGAACCTGGATTTCAATGGGCGTTAACGGAATTTACATAAAGAGTGAGAAATTCTAAAATATGTATCCTCCTCCTTTGTCAAATCAAAATTGGGGATCCTTACACTTGCAACATTGGGGGGTGGTACACTGATCCGAAAAACAGTATAACTAGCGTAGGTTTAGCTAGAGAAATTGTCCGACTTGTCCGAATAGCTGACCTGTCACTGACCCAAAGCACTCAATAGGTGACTGAAACAGAGAGCTGTGGAGCACTCTGTTAGGAGGTTCGAGAACCCAATCAGGGGTTTGAGAAGTAAAAGTGCTGGCGAAGCACTTTGACAATAAAAGTTATAACCCAATCGGGGTTTTGGCAGATTCCTTGCAGAGAGGGAGTAGCGCAGGCGTTGCAACCAAAGCTGCGGTAAGTTCTTCTTTAACTGCCATCTGAATTGCGAAAGCCTTTGGGTTTAGTATGTTCCCTTTCTTTACTCTCCTTTAATCAAAGTTGCGAAAGATTGTTATCTAAACAGAGCATGTTCCTTGTTTCCTTTGCCCTTTACTTTAAGTCTTTAAATGCTCAGTATAATCTATCTTATACATAGCTATACACTGTTTCTGATTTTGGTCATTGATAGTCTCATCGCTTTTAATTTTCTGCTCATGACATATGATGATGATGATGATTAGATAAAAGTTTGTACCTACTCAGAGTCTGTGGTTATTTCATCTTTACAAAATGTTATAAATGTTCTTGAGTGCCTATCTTTAAACTCAACTCCCTGATCCAATGTGTTCAGGTTCCTAGTATCTACATTGCTAGGTTATAGATATAGGAATTAAAGATAAAATCACTAAATATACTGATAGTAGAGCATGAGTTACCTAAGTAATGTTAAGGTGTGCGGATTAGAAATTATGGGCCCAGGTGAGTATTAGTAAAGTTTCCTAGCTGGGTGACCTGTGGGCTCTATCACCTGAACTCACAATTTAATAACTCATTGTTTTGTGAAGGTGGGTTTTGAATTGTGTGTTTAGAAACCACGCTTTTAGAAGTGGCTGGGTTTTTTGTTCTAACAATTCTGGGTGTCTCTGCCTGGTTGTGGATTGACTGTCTGAATTTGAATGTGATGGGATCTGGGAAATGTCTTGACCCAGGGGAGAAGTAGGTGAGGCAGCAACAGGCTGGCCTGCATCTGGAGTGTAGGGGAGAGGAGTAGCCCCTTGGATGTGAAGAGGCCTGGGCTGCTGCCATAAAATAATGGCTCAACCTCCTGCTGAGTGATTGAGGAACCAGATCCCCACTATCAAAGGAAGAAGGTGTCACTGGCAGGGAGACACCCAGAACAGTGCCCCCAAAACACAAAGACTTCAAAGACATTTAGGTGTATAACTTTGAGAGCTGAAACCCCTGAACGGTTGGACTGATCAAGAATGAAAAGGATTGAAACAACTTTGTGGTCAAGAGGAATCTCTGCCAAGGAAGAACAGCTGGAGACTGAAGAGAAGGACTGACCCTTGCTGTGTGTTCTGGGGCTGGCCTGCAGTTTGCTGATTTATCTAAGGAGAGGCTAAGGGACTTTGCGCATGTGCTGTGTCCCCCTACTTGAAAGGACTTTGCTGTGTGCTGTGTCCCGAAGTACCTTGTCTCCAAGAGTCCGAGGAGAGCTGGCTCCCTGTTTTGGAAACTCAAGAACATCAAATTTCCCAAGAGTGTCTCAGCGACGCTGTGTGCGTGTGCTTTTTGCAACCTGAGACCTTTGTAAGCTTTTGCCCCGGGACTGTGTGACCCAAAACCCAACCGAGTCTCAGCAACACTTTGTGCGTGAGCAGCCTGAGACTGCCGTGGGGTCCGTGGTCCTGGTTGGAAAGTGTCCTGTGACTGCAGTGCCCCTGCAGCGTGAATCATCCTCCATGCTGCTGTCTAGCTGTTTGTGGCCCGAGCCGCAACGTGCTGAAGGATTCTGTAAAGCTAAGGAAGTTGTGAGGTAATTGTGATCATTGTTTTCAAGAGGAATCTGCCCAAGATCATCAGCACCGGAGGAGGCAGTGCCATAACCCGTCCGGCTACAGTGTCGCCTTGCATCGGAGCTGCGTCGTTATCAGGAGCACCAAGCAGGACGTCCGTCCGACTAGCGGGGAGAGAGAGAGAGAAAGAGGCAGCGCATCCCCCTGGTAAGGTTTGGACTCCGGTCCCGAGGCGCAGTCTCTGCAGAAGGAGTACAGGAGTGATCCCGTCTCTCCCACTGCATCAGTTAATATTAACTGAGTCCTCGAGCGGCCCGGACCTTCCCGGTGGTACCAGAGCCACCCTTGGAAGTTCAGGACTGTTGTCTGTGGTTGGGTTCTACTGATGCCTACGCTTATCGCGTCGATAGGCCTTGTATTATTCCTGCATTATGAACTGCCTGAATACGCACATTGAGGATTGAATTATTCTCACATTACGAATGCCTTATTGCTTGCATTAAGGAGTGCGTTATACCTGAATTATGAACTACCTGATTATGTGCATTGAGGATTGCGTTATTCTTGCATTACGACTGTCTGACTACTTGCGTTGAGGATTGCATTATTCTTGCATTACGAACTGCCTGATTACTGGTATTGAGGATTGCGTTATTCTTGCATTACGAACTGCGTAGTCTGACAATACGAACTGCATAGCATTCCATTAGGACTGCATTTGAACATCGTGAACTGCCTATTATTACCGCAAGAACCTACAAGTGTTTTTTGGCCTTATAACCGGACAAGTGAAATATTACGAATAAGCATATGTTGGATTTTTATCGTTTGGTTTTACCATATTTTCCTTCTTGATAAAGATACAGCTATTTTCATACATCAGTGTGGTGTCCATTTGTGGTGTTATCACTGTGTCACCGGGAGTGTGATTCCAAATACTTTGCACATTGCCTTGAAGATAAGCCTGGCTGCTCGTGCCAAGCTACCAGGGGGTGAGCAGGCGTTATCAAAGAGGGTGTCTCTCCTTTCCCTGACTAGAAGCAAGGGTCCCTATTTTGGACTAGGTAATTGCCTCAGCCGACAAGAGACCCCCAGTTCTAACAGTTACCTAGTAACTTCATCCCCAAGTTCAGAGCAGGCTCTGCTCCGTACTCATTTTGTATTTATCTTAATACATCTGGTATTACTGCTAATGACGGATTACCATGAGTTCTGGTATATATGGCAGTGAAAACTGTACCCCACAAGGTACAATCCTCTATCTGTGGTGTTATCCCCATGGTCAAGCAGATTGTGAGCATTCTGTGTTGTTCATAAGGGATAGTATTTGGGAATACTGGTTATAGCTGTGTTATTTTCTGAGCTATCCAGTGTGTAACGTTTGTGGTGTAATTTTTGATGCTGTATTTTGGACTTGAGCTGTTTTTGTTGTTGCCAGTGCTGGCTGAACTGTAAATGTCCTCATGACGTATTGCATCATGTTCCTGTAAAGTTTTATTAATTCTTTGTGAAGTATGAATAAGTATGGCCATGGCATTGTTTCAATGTCAGGAAGTGGTCTGTAGGCTCTTAATATAGGCCAAGTCGCTCCTTCTCTTCCGAGCGGACCGAGTCTTACTCTTCTTCTAATATGGGGTAGAGCGCATTTAAACCAGCATAAGTGTTCCTGGTACGTGAGCGGAACCTCAATGTACTCAAACAGACATTATTCCGCTGGTGCATCACCTTCTGTGTAGAAGTGAAATGAAATGTTTTTTTTTTTATCCGGATTTATTACGCGCGCAGATGCCCCAGCAAAGGGGCGTCCTGGCGCGAGAACAGAACAGAAAAACCGGACAGAAAGAGAAAACACAATGCAACAACAGCAGAACTAAGGTGCTAAGGGGAAGAGGAAGGTTTTAACAGCCTTCCTAAAAGCAAGGAGCCCCTCGATGGCAGGAATATGAACAGGCAAGGAATTCCATAACTTGGCGGCAAGGACTCGGAAGGAGCGTCCGCCAATCCTAGATCTCTTAAAACGAGGAACTGTGGCAAGATGGAGAGCAGAGGACCTCAGAGAGCGAGCTGGAACGTAGGGAGAGATAAGTTGCTGGAGAATCTTAGGGGAAGAAAGTTTAAGGATTTTGAAGGTCAAAATCAAAGATTTAAACTTTATTCTCTGTGCCACCGGGAGCCAATGGAGATTGTAAATGGTTTTCCTAGCTGAGCAAAATTTGGGCAAGCCAACCAAAGCCCTGGCGGCAGCGTTCTGGACGAGTTGAAGACGAGAGAGCTCAGCCTGATTGACTCAGAGAAAAAGTGAGCTAGCATAATCTAATTTAGACAGGATCATGGCTTGCACGATAAGTTGACGGGTGGGAGCGTCAAAGTATTTAAAGGTGGACTGAAGCTGACGCAAAATCCCAAAGCAAGATGCAGCAGTCTTTTTAGTATGGATGGAGAAGCTCAATTGGGAGTCAAACCACACCCCAAGATTTTTTACTTCAGTAACGGGGGTAGGGGTAGGGCCGAGCTCTTGAGGCCACCAGCTATCGCCCCACAGATGAGTTTGTTTCCCCACAATGAGCACCTCGGTTTTCTTAGGGTTCAATTGCAGGAAATTGTCATTCATCCAGTGGGCCACGGATATAAGTCCCTGACAGAACTTAGCTGCCTCAAGATCGGAAGCCCCACTAATCGCAACCGCCAGCTGAGTGTCGTCTGCGTAGGACACGATGGAGAGGTTCCCACGCATGGCGACATCAGCTAGCGGCTGGACATAAAGATTAAATAAGGTGGGGCTTAGAGCCGATCCCTGTGGAACTCCCTGGGCAATCGCATGTGGTTTAGATTCGAAGGGGGGAGTGATGACCCTGAAGGAGCGATCAGATAGAAAAGATCTGAACCATTCAAGAGCCAACTTATCCACCCCAGCCTCGACCAGACGTTGGAGTAAAATGTCATGGGAGACAGTGTCGAAGGCGGCACTTAGATCGAGAAGCACAAGTGCCGCCGTGTGACCCGAATCCACCAACATGCGAAGGTGTTCAGCCATGTACAGGAGCGCAGTCTCGGTGCTGTGACCGGGCCTAAAGCCATTCTGCGTGGGATCTAAAATATTCGCAGAATGGAGATGGTTTGCTAGAATGGTATTAACGTGAGCCTCAGTCAGTTTGGCAGCCCACGGGAGGAGAGAGATGGGACGATAGTTTTCAGCTTTTATGGGGTCTAGAGCAGGTTTCTTCAAAATAGGGATTACCTGCGCCTGTTTCCAGGCACAAGGTACAGAACCCGAAGTCAAAGACAAATTAATAAGCTCACAAAGCGGGGGGAGGCAAAAAGAGGGAGATTCTCTGAATTGTGAGGGCCGCAGGGGATTTTTCGGAGAGCCTGATTTCACTCTGATAACAAGTTTGTCGAACTCCTCCATAGAAAGCTCCGGAAGATAGGATAACGAAATGGAGGTTTTAGGAGTGGCTGTGATACACTGCCGAAAGCCAGTAGGGTTGGGAAAAGCACGATAAATACCTTCCACTTTATTCATAAAAAAAGCAGCCAAATCCTCGCAGTGGGAGGAAGAACAGATCGCAGTAGTAGAAGTTCTACAGGTGGCAAGATCTTTCAATGCTTTGAAAATAAGTTTGCTAGGGTTGTTGCTAGCGCTGAACTCACGAGAGAAGTAAGAGGCCCGGGCCCTACAGATGGCTCTGTGGTATTTCTTGGTGGTAGCGCGATACAAAGCTTTCCTGACCGGGTCATATGACTTGCGCCAAAGTCTTTCGGCTTGTTTACAAGATTTTTTTAATAGCCGAAGAGCGTCATCATACCAGGGACTGGAATGGATGCGCTGTTGTTTAGTCAGGGTGAGAGGAATAAGCTTGTCCAACGCATTGGTGAGCCAGCTGCAATAAAGATTGTAGCCGGATTCTGCATCTGTAAAAGGGGCCAGAGGGACCTCGCCTAACAGCTGATGAAAATCATTGAGTTTCCTGGGAATGGCAGGAGTGGAGGCGACTACAGGAGGATCTTCAAGTAGAAGGTGGCATTCAATTAGGTGGTGGTCGGTCCAGGCCATGGGTCTAGGGGGCAATACTTTGGCCGATGTTATAGAAGTAAAAAAAGGATCTAGGATATGACCACCAATGTGTGTATCATGTTGAACTAATTGAAAGAGTTGGAGAGCCTCCAAATCAGCACAGGTGCTACTGGCCACCGAAGGACAAGGAGAGTCAAAATGCAGGTTGAGATCCCCGATTATATTAAAATTAGCAGTTTTCAAGACCAAAGAGCTAACTACATCGGGAAGGGCGGCCCTGAAGGCAGCATCGGGGCCCGGAGGCCGGTAAATGAGTAAGCCAGAGAAAGTAAAGTGCGGATTAACAGAAACTGAAAAATAGGCACTTTCGCATCCCGCAATATCCATGGCCTTCCATGTACATGGATACCTAGTTTTAATAGCGGCTGCGATGCCACCCCCTCTAGAGTCACGATTAAGAGTATAAATGGTATACTCTGGGGGGAGTGCAGAATTGATGGCAACTGAAGCGTCGTTATGGAGCCAAGTTTCTGACATAAAAAGAATGTCAGGGGCCTCATCGAGTAAGTCATGAACATCAAGATGGTGTTTGACCAAGGATCTAACATTAAGATGATAGATCTTAAAAGTTGTAGGCTCTGATGACACACGAAGGGCAGGGCAAAGAGTAGAAATAGGGATAGGTGTAGGAAGCGAAAAAGCGCAATCGGGACATCTAAAAGGGCCGTGCAAAGGATGAAGAGAATGATCCGAACAAGGGGCAGAGGTTGGACGAAAGTGAAATAGGTCGGTTCTAGAGTACATGGCTGGAATAGTGCTGAATTAATACAAATATACGTACCGACCAGGAGCAGAGCCCTGCCCTAGCGCCTCCTTAGCGCTGACGGGCGCAGACGGGCAGGGCTCTGGCGCGACTCAGGCGCAGAGAAGGCGCGACCCGCTGTGCGTCACCGCTGCGCGCTAGGGCAGAGCTTAAGTAGGGCGGGCGGAGGAGGGCCGCAAGGCTAGAGCGCTCGGTCCGGCGCCTCTAGGACGGCACGTCCTCACCCAAGATGGCGCTTATACAATTACCGGCGAGCTAGGAAGCCCACAGAACCCAAACCCGCTAAGTAGCGGTGCGGGAGCCAATTATGTGCAAGTGGGGGCCAGGAGTCCCTATTAAAAACAGGGTAAAAGTAAAAGAAAAATAACCAAAATAGAAAAATGTGGTAAGTTAAAAGCGCGAAGCGCTGTGCAGCGAAGTGTTGCAGCGTCAGGGTCTCAGCCACGCTGTTCGTCCAGAAGAGTTCTAGCAAGCCAGATGCTAATCAGTCTTAAGTAGGGCGGGCGGAGGAGGGCCGCAAGGCTAGAGCGCTCGGTCCGGCGCCTCTAGGGCGGCACGTCCTCACCCAAGATGGCGCCTATACAATTACCGGCGAGCTAGGAAGCCCACGGAACCCAAACCCGCTAAGTAGCGGTGCGGGAGCCAATTATGTGCAAGTGGGGGCCAGGAGTCCCTATTGAAAACAGGGTAAAAGTAAAAGAAAAATAACCAAAATAGAAAAATGCGGTAAGTTAAAAGCGCGAAGCGCTGTGCAGCGAAGTGTTGCAGCGTCAGGGTCTCAGCCACGCTGTTCGTCCAGAAGAGTTCTTGCATTTGCTGCTGGGAATGTAACCCATGAATAAAATACCTTTGTTCTGTATGATTTGTCTGCCTCGATCATGAAAGGTGTTAGACCATGCGCAAGCAGTTTCAGGGTGACTGCGTTTCTAATATTTGCCGCGTTCTGTATTGTGTTTGCATCTTCCTCGTCTTCTGAGAGGGGCAGTGCTTGCTCTAGTGCGTCTATGTCCTGGTTAGTCTTTGTCTTTAGAACCTGAAATAACTTTTCAAGGAAACTAAGATAAGGGGTTTTGCACAATTTTAGGAACAAGCTTGATTAACCAACAGCGAATAAATAAGATTTTTCACCTACTCAGCTGTGGCAGACTTTAGCCTTCCCAATCCAACCATCTCTGGTGTTTTGTGAATAGGGATTTCTGAGAATAGCATGACTGAACTACTCAGATTCTACTGTTAAATAAGTTCCCGACCCACGTTGGGCGCCATGTCATCTAGTTCCTATAAAAAAGTATACAGGATCTGCACGGTTAGTCAACATACACTGTAGGATTGGTGTTAGACAAACTCTGATCACCCCCACCAGGTATGTTGGCCTTCTTGTACCAACTAGCTCATAGTGCCACCATAGACTCCCCTTACCAAGGAGGGAATAGCTCTTGGCAACCATCGAACATGACAACCTTGATCCCTCAGGACCGCGGAAACAATATACTACCTTTCGCGTAGTAACTCATGCTTACTTAGTCTGTCTCAGAGAGATACATCGAATAAAACAAGCTGGGCATTTTCAATAATCATTTATTGAACAGTTGTCATTCTGGTTTAGAATAGATGTGCTGCAACAACCGTTAGACAGTATAAGACATAAATGATTAACAGTACTATAAAGGTAAAAGGATGGTATAGTTCTACCATTTTACCAAAATCATGAATACATTCAAGTATAAAAAACACATGATAAAAAAATATGCGTACTCCTATCAATCAATCAATCAATCAGCAGAATTTGTATAGCACGCTACTCACCTGTAAGGGTCTCAAGGCGCTGAGGGGGGGGTCGCTACTGCTCGAACAGCCAGGTCTTGAGTTGTTTCCTGAATGAGAGATGGTCCCTAGTCAGCGGTAGGTGGGTGGGGAGGGAGTTCCATGTCTTGGCTGCCAGGTAGAAGAAGGATCTTCCTCCGACGGTGGATTTGCGGATACGTGGGGTGGAGGCGAGGGCGAGGCTGGCGGATCGGAGCTGGCTGGTGGGTGTGTAGAATGTGAGGCGGCTGTTGAGGTACTTCGGGCCCGTGTCGTGGAGAGCCTTGTGTGCGTGGGTGAGGAGTCTAAACGTGATCCTTTTGTTGACGGGGAGCCAGTGCAGGTCTCTCAGGTGGGCAGAGATGTGGCTATGGTGAGGGATGTCCAGGATGAGTCGTGCTGAGGCGTTCTGAATGCGCTGGAGTCTTTTCTGGAGTTTGGCTGTGGTTCCGGCATAGAGGGTGTTCCCGTAGTCCAGACGGCTGGTGATGAGGGCCTGGGTGACCGTCTTCCTGGTTTCGGTGGGGATCCATCGGAAGATCTTTCGGAGCATGCGCAGAGTGTTGAAGCAGGATGACGAGACGGCGTTGACTTGCTTGGTCATTTTGAGGGAGGAGTCCAGGATGAAGCCCAGGTTGCGTGCGTGGTCCGTTGGCTTGGGTGCGGTGCCCAGGGCAGTGGGCCACCAGGAGTCGTCCCAGGCGGAGGGAGATGGTCCTAGGATGAGGACTTCCGTCTTGTCTGAGTTCAGTTTCAGGCGGCTGATCTTCATCCATTCCACGACGTCTTTCATTCCGTCATGGAGGTTGGCTTAGGCGGTGGCGGGTCGTTGGTGAGGGAGAGGATTAGCTGGGTGTCGTCGGCGTAGGAGATGATGTTGAGGTTGTGTTGGCGTGCGATGGCTGCGAGAGGGCTCATGTAGATGTTGAAGAGGGAGGGACTAAGTGAGGATCCTTGCGGAACACCACAGATGACTTTGGTAGCCGTGGATCGGAACGGGGGAGGCAGACTCTCTGGGTTCTTCCGTCGAGGAACGAGATGATCCACTCCAGGGCCGCTCCTTGGATTCTGATGTTGCTGAGGCGCTGTATCAGGGTGCGGTGGCATACGGTGTCGAAGGCTGCTGAGAGGTCCAGGAGGATGAGGGCAGCAGATTCCCCGTTGTCGAGCAGGGACCTGATGTCATCGGTGGCTGCGATGAGGGCGGTCTCGGTGCTGTGGTTTGCCCGGAACCCAGACTGTGGGGGGTCGAGGGATCCATTGGTCTTGAGGAAGGCGGAGAGTTGTCTGTTGACGGTCTTTTTAATAACTTTGGCTGGAAAGGGGAGGAGCGAGATGGGTCGGAAGTTCTTCCTGTCCGCTGGGTCCGCGGTGGGTTTCTTCAGAAGGGCGCTCAGCTCGGCATGTTTCCAACTCTCCGGGAAGGTGGCGGATGCCAAGGAGCTGTTGATGATGTTCCGGAGTTGGGGTGCGATGATGGTGTCGGCTTTGTTGAAGATGTGGTGTGGCCACGGGTTGGTAGGGGAGCCGGAGTGGATGGTGTTCATCAGGCGGGTGGTGTCTTCGGTGCTGATAGGGGTCCAGCTGCGGAGGGTGGTGGTGGGGGCACTGGTTCGGTGATTGGGTGCGTGGTCAGCGCGCCGAAGCTGTTGTGTATGTCGGTGAACTTGCTGTGGAAGAATAAGGCGAGTGAGTCGCAGAGGTCTTGCGAGGGTGTGATGTCGTTGTTGCAGGCGCTGGGGTTGGAGAGCTCTTTAACGATGCTGAGGAGTTCCTTGCTGTTGTGGGTGTTGTTGTCCAGTCGTTCTTTGATTGTTGTCTTCTTGGTGGTGCGGATCAGCTGGTGGTGCTTGCGGGTGGCGTTCTTGAGGGCGGTCATGTGCTCTGCTGTATGGTCGTGGCGCCAGGCTTTCTCGAGGGTGCGGCAGGTTTTCTTGGAGTTTTTAAGGTCGTTGGTAAACCACGAGGCTTTCCTGTTGCCGGGTCTGCTGGGAGGGTTCCTCAGTGGTGTGAGTTCGTTGGCGCAGTTGGTGAGCCACTGTGTGAGGTTGCGGGCTGCTTCGTTGGGGTCCGTCGTGTTGGTGGGTGGGTTCTGGCTGAGGGCGGTGGTGAGCTGTTCGGCGGTGATCTTGCTCCAGCTTCTGTGGGGAACCTGTTGCGGGTGGTGGTGGGTCGTGGTTCTTCTGAAGTTGAAGTGGACGCAGCTGTGGTCTGTCCAGTGTAGTCCGGTTGAGTGGCTGAGGTGGATGTGCTTGCTGGAGGAGAAAATGGGGTCAAGCGTGTGGCTGGCGTAATGGGTGGGGGTGTTCACCAGTTGCTTGAGTCCGAGGTTGGCGAGGTTGTCCAGCAGGGCGGCGGTGTTGCAGTCCTTGTTGTTCTCCAGGTGGAAGTTGAGGTCCCCTAGGAGGATGTAGTCTGTGGAGGTGAGGGCGTGCGGACTGACGAAGTCTGCGATGGCTTCGCTGAATTGTGTGCGTGGTCCTGGGGGTCTGTAGCTGAGGGTGCCTCTGATGGTGGTCTTTGGGTCGGTGTGAATCTGGAAATGAAAGTGCTCGGCGGCGGTGAGGGTGTCGTCGGAGTTGGTCGTGATGCGGATGGTGTTTCTGTGGACGATGGCGATGCCTCCTCCGGTTTGGTTGATGCGGTCCCTCCGGGTGATCTTGTAGCCCTCCGGGATGGCTATGGCGATGTCGGGGCTGAGGAGGCGTTCATCCAGGTTTCTGTGAGGAAGGCGATGTCTGGTGATTTTGTGTCAAGGAGGTTCCAGCGTTCGACGACGTGCCTGTGGACGGAGCGGGTGTTGAGCAGGATGCACTTGAGGTGGTTGTTGCTGGAGCTCGGCTTGGCGGATGCTGTGCAGGATCGGAGGCAGGTGAATTTGCAGGTTTGGCAGGTGAAGGGTCCGTTGGTGCGTTTCGGGGTGGCTCGGTAGCAGGCGGGGTTCCGGCCGGCGTTGAGTCCGTGGAGGGTGGCGTCGTCATAAGTTCGTTGGGTGCATTGGCATCATCGCGGACCAGGGGTTCTGGCGCTGGGCGCGGTCCAGGCACGGACGGGCGTAGACAGGCTTGCCTTTGGCGCACAATCGGCGCGCCCGCTGCGCCCCTCCGCATCGCTTCCGTGCGGCGACCTCCATAAATGGTGAAGTGGGAGGGAGGAGCAGCTGGGAGGCCGGAGCGGGGTGGCCAATTGGCGGGGTACAGAAAAAAAGGGGGCGGGCCGCAGGGGAGCAGCGGTGGGGAAGGGGAGAAGCGGCGTGAAACAGGCGCGGGCACACGGGGACGGCAAAATTACAAGGGCACAGCTAAGACAAAAACCAGAGAGACTGGGGCACAAGCTAAGAAAAATACAAATAACTGACACAAGTCACACGCAACAATCCTGGCAGGCAGGCACTCAGCTGGAGCGAGGCAGCAGCTGAGGGCTCACGGCAGCAGCGGGGGGGTCAGGGTCCTGGCACTCACGGGGGAGCTGCGCGGTGTGTGGAGTGACCGGACCTGCAAGCAGGGACAGGGTCACAGCTCACCACCGTGCGGCGACCTCCATAAATGGCCAAGTGGAAGGGAGGAGCAGCTGGGATGCGGGAGCGGGGTGGCCAATCAGCGGGGTACAGAAAAAAAGGGGGCGGGCCGCAGGGGAGCAGCGGCGGGGAATGGGAGAAGCGGCGGAAAACAGGCGCGGGCACACGGGGACGGCAAAATTACAAGGCCACAGCTAAGACAAAAACCAGAGAGACTGGGGCACAAGCTAAGAAAAATACAAATAACTGGCACAAGTCACACGCAACAATCCTGGCAGGCAGGAACTCAGCTGGAGAGAAGCAGCAGCTGAGGGCTCACAGCAGCAGCGGGGGGTCAGGGGTCCTAGCACTCACGGAGGGGAGCCGCGCGGTGTGTGGAGCGACCGGACCTGCAAGCAGGGACAGGGTCACCTATGATGCCTCCCTATCTAGATGTACCTAAGTGTACCTAGCATGGGTGTAGGTGTTAAGCCAAGAATTCCTCTAGGATTTAGTCAACCTCATTATCTGAAATGTGAGACTATGGGACCCCGTACTGGTCTCGAGCTGGACACCCTGCGAGGGATGTTAGACCACTGCGAGCTGGAGTGTCTGCATGCAGGAACCTCAGTGTCTCTGGTCAGTGTGTCGACCGGAAAGTCTCGGTCTCCTCTAGCTATCTTAGCAAGATGTGATGTATATATACCAAAAGGTCTACCCATGGGTCCTACCATGCTGTATTACTGTGTCGGCCTAAGGATGACGTCGGGCATGAACTTTGTACATAGATTTTATTAAGGAGATGGCAGTCCTGCTGTGCTTCCATTTGAAATCGGATGTTGAATGTGGAGTGACTTTAATAAGATGAATCAATAATTATGTATCTGAACAAATCTTTTGAATATATTGTGAACAGTAGACAATATTTTGTATTCACTTTGAAACTTTTTGTTTTTGGGCACAAATGTTATTTTGACCAGATCCTTTGCACATGGTTTGCTGTTTGGGCTTGCACCCATTGTGGCAACATTGTAAAATAATCTGGCATTACAACGTCAGTATTTGTAATACTTCCAGGCCTGAGGAAGTCGTAGGGTTCATACCCAGCAAAGATGAAACGGTTTGGCTTAAGGGAGTGGAAGACCCTTTATACTATTGCATTTGCCTTTAACATGAGATGCGTGTGCTTCAGAAATTGTTTATTGTTTGCTTAATCTTGAATTGAATTCTAGGGAATTAGGGTGGATTTTCCCCTTTTTGGATTCACCGCAAGATATATGTAACTGCTATCATTATATAAGTTGTTGTGAACCTATTTCATTACCCTCAACACCCAAACTAGTGAATACTCTGCAGGGGTGCACACAATCAGTCTGGCATTATCCCAAAGTTTATGTTGTCCAGAAACGTGCAGGTCCTACTAATCAGTAGAAACTACATGACAATGGAATCTTAAAATCTCAGTCTATTGCTGATGTTAATGTGTGGTAAAGGACCCTGCTGTGTATTTATAGATGTGGTGGGATATAATAACTGGGTCTTTCATCTCTGTTGATCTATAGCCAGGCACTTTAAGCAGTCAATCACAGCTCCAATGACAAGTTTCACAGTACTGGCAGGGCTCAAATTCTGCAGCAGTAATTATCAGCGTTGTGAGATAGCACCTAATGAGTACTGTACAATTACGAGTTAAATCCTTCAGAATGGGGAATTACTAGCTGGACCCAGATTTGCCCAGTGTATTCCACATGATATTCCCTTCAACACACATATTTAACGTACTCTAAGCAGGTGGTAAAAACGTGCATAGGACAGTAGCGAAAGTGTTTGGGCTGATGTAAAGTGGGGCTAGAAGGAGGGGTGAGGAGGAAAGAATGGAGAATATCAGCTGTTGTCAGGGAGTTAGTACCCACGCCCCATTTGCCTTATCTAAGATTTGAGCAGGTGTCATAGAAGGGGTCTCGGGTACAAACCAGTCTTTCCCCACAGAGATTTTTCCTGCTAGAAATTTTGGCCGGTAAAATTGGATCTGTTGTTCCCATACCTAGTAAATTCGGGTGCAGGAACACTGGCTCTTTTATAATCGTTCAGAACAGATTTCCACCTGGGTATTCCACAGCACACAATTCCCAATAGGGACCCGTGTAGTTTATGAGCACATTGCAAGTGGGTTGATTAGGCAGATAGCGCACGACACCATGAAGAATGAGAAGCAAATAAAAACCAAACACAGGCTCCTATACCTGTAAATAACCATTGGATTACCTCAGTCATTGAAGTGGGGAGTTCCACTAGGAATACCCTTCTTAATCTTTTTTTAAAGTCTTACAATAGCAGCTCTCATACTTCTTTTAATTTCCAGGACAAATAATGCCTACTTTTAACTGCCCCTGGCTGAAAGGGAAGGGAAGCGCTCTCCTCTTCTGTACAGCTATGGGAGAGACAGACAGTGAAAGAAGAAACACGACTTCACTCCAGGGTGCCTGCTATGGGAAAGAAAAAGGGAAGGGAAGAGGTCTCCTGTTCTGTGAAGCCATGGGAGGGACAGACAGTAAAAGAAGAAACAAGCCTTCTCTCCAGGGCGCCTGCTATGTGAAATGAATGTAAATGTGTGCAATTTATTAATCAGCAAATCTAAATGTTGTTTGGGAGGCAATATATGGATTCAATTTTTGGAGTACTTTGAGGCTTCATGGTAACAAAAGTTTATTGTTTTTGAGAGATATTGTAAGAGTGTTATCAGGTGCATTCTAGAGTGTCTTTCTTTCTATTGAAAACGTATAAAAAAAAGGTTTACGCTAGGTATATTTTGAATACTTATTACCACAAATGTATTTAGCACATTTTTTTGTAGCTTAAACACTGAGGGTCTCATTTTCAATATTTTACCAAAGGGCATTGCTGCAAGTCTTCCTGCTGCGCTGCCACATAGCAAAAGAAAAGGGCAGGAATGCGCTGCATCTATCTGATAGAGCACATTCTTGTCCGCTTTCCCTGTGCTGGCACTCAATTGGCTTCCATGCGCCAATGCAGGCCCTCTTGCACCAAGACGCAAGGGTGTCTGCGTTGTAGGGATGATTGTTTTTGTGCAGGAAGGGACACCTTTCTGCACAAAAACTATCTTTGGAGGTGATTTCCTTTAATGCAGCACACATAGAAAGAGGAACAAAACAGAAGAAATTATGTATTTCTCCCCGTGTGCCCCCCTACACCTCTCCTAGCTTGGTGTAGGCTTTTGACGCATTCTATGGTTTACAACTTGTTGTGAATCTGGGACTGTGCCAAATGCCATGGAAACACCCATGGCACGCCTCCCCATCGTAGTGTGAGGCAAAGCAGTGAGTTGTGCTGCATTGTGTCACTCCATATGTACAGATCCATGGAAAGCCATGCAGGGTGCCTTTACGTGGACTTGTAGAAATGGTGAACTCCTATGCAACACCAGAACGTCACAAAAAGTGACATTTCAGAGGGGCACAAGGCTTATAAATGAGCCCCTGGGGCCTCATCTGTAAAAAATTAATTTTCAAAAAGTGGCCTCAAATTGTGCACAAACTTTTTGAGAATGGGAATGAATTTTGTGAACAACTTATGTCTTGATAGGTCCATTCACTAAATTCTGAATCAGAATGGGTCACAATCTGACCTACCTCATCAATATTGATGAGGTAGGTTGCGAATTGTGGTTTGACTCACTGCGATTGGATGCCATCACAGGAATGGATGGTGGCCTTCAGAGGTCAGCAGGCCACCATGTCTCTTATAGTTTTTCAAATAAATGTAACTATTTTAAATACAGCCTGTTTTCCTTAAAGCAAATTTGGGTGCATTTATGAATATTTGTTTAAGTTTATTTCAGAGTTGGCAGGGGTGCCCTGGGCCACTGCCTATTCTCCAACATATTTTACATTCACATTTGTGAATGTGTTACAACTGCAACTCGGGTGCTGCTAACTTTTCAGCTTCCTTCGATGGGATTTGGTTGCAAAACAGTGATACATACCATAATGAATCACTATTTAGAAAGAATGCTTTAAACATGCCTCTTACAAATAGTGGTTTGATATGCCTTTCCAACCCTATTTTGTGTTTCGGTAAGGCAAAAAGGTTTTAGTAAAATTTTAGAAAGCCAGTTTGCGGGTGCATACCCTGTGAGTTTGTGAATTGGAGGCTTTGCAAATGCAAAATGACTTTATACATTAGATCCAAAATCTCTTTGCACATTTTACAGCCGCCTATCTTATACTGTGTGTAATACAATTTTAACATAATGACTTGCATATTCACAGTGCTTTCAGTCACAGGCTGGGTGCTCGGAGCAGTAAATATACACATATCACTAAACCGGTGAACAAACCAGGATTCCATTGTGAGTCGGATTACGCACACAGACATCCCATGAACCAACTGAGCTTTCATAAAATAAAAAGCGATGCATTTTCCACTGATTATGATTACTTTGTGTATTTATTTTCCATTGAAGGTGCCGTGCACATTAGATTTTATATGCATTTACCTGAAGGTGAAAGAGGCAGAGCGACACAATTGTTGCAGAATATTTTGTATTTTTGTAGCCATGTCTCTGGGCCCGTCCCCACTGCACCCAGGATCAGAGTTCACATACTTTCTATGCACTTGAACCTCTTGAAGACCTGCGAAATGCTTTCTGCGAGGCTGTCATTGAGGTCCCATCTCCAGGGCAGACCAGCACACATCAGCTAAAGGATTGTGTGTCTCCTGGAAGCGGCAGCAACCCGGGCTAACACACACGAGGGGGTGGAGGAGTGAGGATTGAGGTTCGAACACTTTTAGCCCGAAGGACGTTGCGCGCCTGCGTACAGGCAAGTTTCAACACTCACAGCAGTACTTACAAGTTATACGTGTATTCCAGGCTAACTGTATTATACAGCACGCATTTTAAAGTAAATTGTGTCGAATGAATGAATGAATGGCTCCCATTCCAGCACTGTTTTCTTGCTTGTAAGTGAATGAGTAATTCAAACCATCGCTTTGGGGTGAAAAGTATTGAAACTAAGCAGTGCTTGGAAGAGAGCAGCTGAAGAGATAAGGACGGTTATAGGAACTCTGAGGCTGGTACTGCAACCCTTAGCCCTGGAATGTTTACACAAGAGAACGTGAATCATTCCTCTGATCTAATGCTGCGTAAAGTCTTATCCTCGAAGTAAATATATACTGCGGTTTCTATGTGAGCGATTAGAAGACTGGCATTGTTTCACACTAAAAACATTAAAATAATAAACTCGCAAAACTGGGGTTTAGTACGAATTTTTGTGCTGGAGCAACTTTGTGCAGCCTACATGCAATTAAACAGCGGAACTTGCCCGTTTGTAAAAATAAAATATTAATAATAACAGTTGCTCTTCAGATACGAAAATAAATTATACTTGTTTTAGGAATCGCTTCAAAAGAAAGCCATAATCTATGCCAAAATTCTATACTAGTAGCTCACCTAGGACCAGACAGATGTACAAAGCATTTTACCGGCCGCATCTAAGAACCCTATATTGCGAGTATGTAACCAACCTACCCCCAGATGCATCAAGCATCCATTTTGCTATTCCTTATTAGAGAAAAATAACGATTCGCTAATAAGGAATAGCAAAGTGCTACTATGCAAGAAGAACTCGCTTAAAAAATAGCGATGTCTTAAAATTCCTTAATTGCGACTCGCAAATTGCGACTCGCAATTAAGGAATACCTCCCCATTCATGCCTAGGGGCCCATAGGAATGAATGGGAAGACAATCTCAATTAGAGAATCGCAAACTGAGATTGCAATTTCAAAGGTGCCAGGGTGTCAAAAGGACACCCTGTTTCACCCCTGAAATCTGCATATGGGTACATCTTGCACACACACATGCCCTAAGGGCATGTTTGTGTGTAAAATGGAACTTTGAAAAATGCACTTTGGTGCTTTTTTCAAACTTTTTGCAAATTACCATGAAGTTCAATTTCATGGTAATTTGCGACCCCTATTAGCGAAATCTCTATTTTTTTTAACTTTAATGCATTGAATTTAAGGAATCTCAATTTGAGATTCCTTAAATGCAAGTAATCGCAATTTTGCAATTTCTTACATTGTGATTTTTGCATTTGGGATGATGCATCCCAAATGTAAACATACTGGTCGCAAAGGGGCAGATTCTGAGAATCTGCCCCTTTGCGAGCGGATTTCAGCTTGATGCATCTGTGCCTATAAGGTTTGCAAGTCGCTATTAGGAAGGGGCGTGATAAGGCTGTGCATCCCTGGAGTCATACCCCCACATGCATCAACCTATTTAGGAAGTGCAAACGGTGCGAATCGGTAAATTCGGCCGTTTGCACTTCCTAAAGAAGTTTTTGGGATGCATCATGCATTTTTGTGAAATTCGCTATTTTTAGCGATTTCCAAAAATGCGATTGCTTTTAAGGAATCGCAAATTTGCGATTCCTTAAAAGCAATGCATGATTGTTTTTCTAATTGCGAATTAGCAATTAGGAGGTGCAAATTACCACAAGGTTGAACCTCGTGGTAATTTGCGAAAAGTTTTGAAAATGCTCAAAAATGCATTTTTTTAACTTTCATGTTTCAGACACACATGTCCTTAGAACATGTGTGTGTGAAACATGCACTTCAAATTACATTTCTGGGGTGCAGGAGGGGTCCTTTGGACCCCCCTCTGCACCCTTGGAATGCATTAACAAATTGCGATTTTCAAAAAGAAAATCGCAATTTGTTAAAGCCTTCCCATTGATCCCTATGGGCCTTTTGGCCCATCGAAATCAATGGGAATTGCGAATTTGCACTTTGGAATTCGCATAATATTTGCGATTCGGTAAAAATTGCGATTTTTACCGAATCGCAAATATTTTGCGAAAATATACATGCATCCCATTTTGCGAATTCCAAATTGCGATTCCCTATTTTTCGCTATTTGGAATTCGCAAAAGGCCGGGATGATGCATGTGGCCGATACTGGTATGGAAGAATGTTTTGCGACTTCACGTTGGTGGTAAGCCATTCGGAAGTGGGAAGGGCCCTCAAGGGACCCTTTCCACTTTGTAAATGGGGGCACCAACATTTTTTCACAGAAGACAGTGGTCCCATGGACCACTCCCTGTCCTTAAAAATGAAAAGAAAACGTAATTTTTTTTTTCTTAGAAGCACATACTGTTTTCCTTTAAGAAAAACGGACTTCATTTGAAAAACAAAATAGTTTTATTTAAAAAGCAAGAACAGACATGGTGGTCTGCTGTCCTGAGCAGGCTACCAGCCCTGTGTCATTGTGTAACTGTCAAAAGTAAACTCACCACCCAAAAGATCAATTATATTAAATTATTTACTTTATTTATTCCAAAAATTATTATATTTCTTTCTTTTCTTATAGGTGTTTTGTCTTTGTGTAACAATAGTGTTATATACATATATATCTGTGTTTCTTTTTTATATATTCATTTATCATATGACTGGTTTGCAGTTCATAAGCATATAAAGTTAAAACCATTTACAAACAGACAATCGACATATAACAAGACAGGTGATATAGGCAATACGGCAAGGTAGTTCACAACGAGCGTTTCGGCCAGTTAGCCTTCCTCAGGTGGCCGTGTATTGCAGGGGACAAGAAATATATCCAAACCGTATGTTAGCAGAAAAGAGCTGCTAGATGTCACTCCTCATGTCTTGGAAATAAAACTAAATAGAACTGACGTAAGACGTGATGATCAGAGCCATACTTGGACGGTTTGTTAATAGTAGTATCATGAAGGATGAATTTTTGTGTAACTGAAGATACACAGGATTTACCGGTGGGAGGTAACATAACTGAAGATCGGAAAGAGAAAAGAACTCCAGTTGGGGTGGAGGATATACCAAAAAATGCTAGCCAGGGAACAGCATGCCCCAGCTTGTTAAAAATGATGCAACTATTGGTAGAAGCTCTCCACTACCAGTCAGATAAAATGGACCTTCAGCTGAGCCTTTTAGACACCCTGGCTGTCTTTGTGGTCGCCATTGTTGGAAAGCTGGGCACCTTAAATACATTTCTACAAAACAAGCAGGATCAAGCTCTCAATAAGAGTACGGGATGTCGATGCGGCCCTATTATTGACAAACTGGCTACACTACCGCTAATGCTGAGTGACCTATGTACAGAAATAAAAAAAACCCTGCGAAGAATAGACAGCCACCTGTGCGACAAACAAATAGATACTAATGTGGATAAGCAATCTCTCGACAGCTGTAATGCGAATCCAACTGATAAAACAAAAAGCACAGGAATGTTAATTATCGGGGAAAAAAAGGACACGGGGGAAAATGACACACAGATCCTCAAGAACCGAAAAGTAGAAGCCAAGGATATAAAAACAGTAGACGATCAATTGCCTGCAGCTCCTACGGAAGACACGGCCGAAAAACAACTGAAACAACTGAATGCATAACAAAGGCGTGCTAAAAAACGCAAGGGTAGAAATCAAAAAATAAACCTTGCCCAAGAAGGATTCATGCGCCTCTTGGGGCCATGTCACAATTGGTCGGATGTGAACCCGAATCCCTGGATGACACCAATACAGATGAAGACGGAGAGCCCAAAAAGGAAACAAATACAACTGAAATAGTAGATGTCCTGCATCAAAGAGAGACTAGTAGACCGTCTCAGCAAACAACTAAAGAAAAAAACATCAAAGATTTAACTCAAAACCAGCTAGTAAAACAGAGTAATAACAATGGTTTGAACAACGTCACTATAATAGAAACTCCTGAAATAAATGCAATAAAGCACAGGAGAGAAAGCATCCAATACATACAATCAAAAACAATAAAGGGGGAATTAAAAGTATCAGATGATAAAGGACCGGTATCTAGCCAACAAACATCTAATCTAAGAGCTAATCAGAGAGTTGATACCACGACGCAGGCAAGGGGTCTAGGAAATGGAACTGCGATCCACGACCAGGGTGCTGTCAACCCAAAGTCAATTATAGGAGGGCAACAAACTTTCTACCTGGACGGGAGTGAAGAAGTTACACCGACTTCACATCATGCTTTATTGAGATCGCCACAAGGACATGAATCTGTACAAGGACTAAACAAAGACAACAAAAACTACTGCAGTCTGGAAAACATAAAAAGTGCAACAAATATTGTATGGTTTATCCCGGAGTACACCTCAAAAGGAAAGCACGATGTTTTGAATAGAGGCAACATTTTAAGGCTATTAGCTCACATCCCAACATTGGTGGGCGTGACAACTCAGGACCTGGCTTCCATTGAATTTATATCAGAAGCTGGAGTGAAGGTAGAAAAAACAAAATGAACATGGATAACACCTTCAGTTAAACAAAACATACTGGCAGAAACTACTACCTTTAAAAACTGGGGAATAACAATTGCACCCTATATAAAACCAAAATATCCCGACTTACTAATTCCAGCAGCAACAGACGGAAAACAGAACTCCTTCAATAGGTCTGGTCCAACAGTACTTAGAGGGGCAGTAGGGGCAGACGGGGCAAGCAGCATGGAAGATCTAAATGTTAGGGGCCGCACCTCAGATTACGTAACACAAGATTTAAGATGGATTGCGAGAACAATTAATAACCAGTCAAATTGACCAACAAAAAACCTCCCTAACATAAGTAGGCAAAACCACTTCCGAATATGTTCATGGAACATCAACGGTCTTGCCTCCGAAATATCTGATATAGAATTTGTCAACTATCTAAGATCTTTCGATATTGTGTCCCTGTAAGAAACATGGCAACTAGAACCCCCTCACCTGCATGGATTTTTACGCTTCTTTACCAGTGCGGTAAGAACAGCAAAATATGGCCATCTCCAAGGGGGCTTAGTAATATATGTCTCAGCTGCAAGCGCCTATGAGATCAGGGAATCAGGACCAACCACGCCCTGTCTAAAGATAATACATTTATCCACCTTGAAACCGGGCAAGAAGGGCATAAATCTTATATTGATAAATGTCTATATACATCCAAAAAGGAAAGGAAAGGTAGTTAAAGAACTATATAAATGCCTGGAGGAAATCACTAACGATACAACGACAACAGACCTCATGATTACCGGGGACTTCAATCTCAATTTGATGGGAATCACAACAATTGATGAGAATCACTATCAAAACACAGCCTGGAAAATACCGCAACATGAGCCTCCACTATCATCCAAATACTCCAAATTAGGAGAGGAGGTGCTAGAGAGTCTTGAGTGCTATAACATCAGAGCATTAAATGGGAGATTTACTGAAGACACCCCACCAGCATGTACATATTACACGACAAGATTCAGTAAAATATTAGACTACACTTTCATGTCAGTATCCTTATTCCCCCACATTGTCTCATTTCACATAGGGGAAAAAGCTGACAGCGACCATTGTCCTCAGGAAATTATACTTAACATCGGTAAACCTAAATTTGAGCAATTGCTGGTATCGAAAGATCTAATTTACACCATTAACTATAAAAGGATTAAGTATTCGGTAGTAAAAGACGGAGACCTACAGAAAATGGCAAAGCTACATTTTGATGGGAGAATTGGAGAGAGCGAGATTGTTAAATGGGAGAATTTCACAACTACCATGGCAAATTACACTACAACTCCAAAGCTCCAATATGCACAGAAGGACGGTAACATGTTTTCTTTCTCAAAAAGTAACAAAGAAAAGATAAAATGCATAAAAAAATGTATCTCTCAAACAATGCGCCAACTTAGGTATTCCCCAAAAGAAACGGTGAAGTACGAGCAACTGCGAGAATTAAAGGCATCTTTAAAAAAAAAAAAAAGAAGCAAACAGGGCAATGGAGGACAGTTCGTGGGCCAAATTATATGCTGACACCAAGCAGAATGACGGGGCAAAATTTTGGAAAACCATCAATTTATTTTTAAACCCTATGCACGATGGAGTCTCCTCTCACATCTCCGAAGCAACATGGGTTAACCATCTTAAAAATAATTTCACACAATATACAACCTATGGTTTAGCGACAGAAAATGATGAAAAGAACTTAAACCACTGGGCGTCACTCAAAACAGCCAAACAGCCCGAACTACAACTATAGGAGTGACACATTTATAAAAGACTATGAGGCGTTACATCAAAAAAGGCCGAAGATGGGGGGCTCCAGGTCCGAATGGAATCCTTCCTATCCTTTACAAACTGAAGGAAAAGGATTGGGCCGAAGCCCTTGAGCCACTGTTTTTGGAAATTATATATCTCAATATACTGCCTGTCTCCTGGAAGGGCTCAATTTTTTCCCCAATTTTCAAGGCAGGGGATAAATCTCTACCCTGCAATTACAGATTGATTGCCCTTATGGATAATGAGGCAAAGTATTTTGCTGGAATTCTTTTGGAGGAATTACAGGCTTGGGCTACAGAAAACTCCCTAATCCCTGTAAATCATGCTGGTTTTTCTAAATCAGTAGGGACCACAATGAACATCTTGACTATGAGTCTGCTAATTGATAAAGCAAAAATGACTAAAATGCCAATCCAATTGTGCTTTATACACTACAAGGTGGCTTTCGACCATGTCAACCGGAATCTTCTATGGTCAAAATTGAAAAGGTGGGGAATACCAAAGCCGTTACTAGACCTGCTGATCAACTTGCACAGTGAAACATGGGTACAGGTGAAGTTGGGTGACGGTTCCCATTTATCAAGAAGCATCTCAACAAATAAAGGTCTCAAACAAGGATGCGTCCTGGCCCCAACTCTCTTTAACCTGTTTCTAGGAGATCTCATCCCGGTTCTTAACAACTGCAATTCTCATGCACCTAAACTAGGAAGTTTAATACTTCCAACGCTATTATATGCAGATGACCTGATCCTAATTAGTCATACTAAAATAGGGATGCAAAACCTTGTGGATGCAACAAAAAGGTACTCTGATGAGAATCAACTGACGATAAATTTGGAGAAGTCCAAAACAATGTCAATTAATAAGAAAGGAAAAAACCCTCATAGCTGGTTTTGGAACAACACTAGCATACAAGATACGTCAGTATATAAGTACTTAGGGGTCAAAATTGACAGCAGCGGACAGTTCATCATCCAAAAAGAAAGCATCAGAGGAAAAGGTATTATGATAGCAATCTCCTTAAAAAAACTAAATGGCAGACTCACTAGTCCATCTCTCCTTCCCCTGACGCAAGTTATACGGGCTAAACTCTTGCCTACAATTACCTATGGCAGCGAAGAACAAAGAGGAAGAGACGCAGTGACTCTGGACAAAACTGTAACAGCAGCATATAGGATTATCTTCGGTCTGCCAAAATATACCACCCCGGCACAACTTAGGTTAGAGGTTGGTGGGCAAAAGCAGTCTCTGGCAAGACAAAGGGCCTACATAACCACGTGGGACAAAATCAGGAAAGCCAAAAAGGGAACTTTAAACAGCTTCTTATGGGCAGAACTACAGAGAAATCCGGCCTCGCCAGCTGCCAAATACTTGGAAAAAAGCTTGGCGACCTTAGGTATGCAGGAGCTGTGGAATACCAGTACTAATCACACCACGGTTAAAAGATTAGTGAAGAAAACAACAAAATATCTCTCATGGATAGAGGACAAGGCGACTGTTGCCAAGAGGTCTCACGGATGGATTATCCTAAACTCTTATTCCAAACAAGGCCAACAGAGTTACCCGGACCAGGGGTATTCAAGAATTACAAAACTGAAATTTCTAAAGTTCAGACTGGGCCTGTTACCCTGCATATTTTATTTATTTTATTTAATCGCTTGTATAGCGCAGGAATTCGACCCCCGGAGGGGTATCTCCGCGCTTGTGTTCATTACCAAAGCTATATCCAAATAAAAGACAATCAGGGCCGAAAGAGAAAGTGTCTACATGGTCAGGAACAAATGTGTCTTTAAACATTTCCTAAAAGTGGCTAAATTAGAATTTTGCCTAAGGGCGAGGGGCAGGGAGTTCCAGAGGGTAGGGCCTCTATAGGATAGAGCTCGGCCTCCCTGTCTTTCCTTTTTGATACGTGGTACCTGAAGCAAAGATTGATTCTCAGAGAGCGAGCTGGCTCATAAGGTCTACATTTTTCTGATAAGTACTTTGGACCAGTGCCAAACAGGCATTTATGAATTGTGCAGCATATCTTGAATTTCACCCTCTGGCGAATAGGTTGCCAATGTAGTCTGTTCAGCAGGGGACAAGAGGGGGATCTGGATGGAACGTTCAGGATCAGTGTAGCAGCTGTATTCTGGGCTACCTGTAACCTGCCAAGTTTCTCCTCATTGGCAGAAATAAGCAGCCCATTACAGTAGTCTAATCTACTGATAACCAATGCCTGAACGAAGGTCTTCCTATAGCTGTCCGCTAGATAGGGGAACACCCTTCTCAGGAGTCCAATGACCCTAAGACAGGATCCCGTTACTTGATTGACATGATCTTTGAGTATCAAAGGTTAATCAAGTTGGACCCCCAAGTTTTTTTCTTTCTCTTTGGGACAAGGGGCAGAGCCTAAGTCGGGAGGCCACCATTCAGGTGACCATAAGAGCGGGGCATGACCTCTGTCTTGCCCACATTGCATTGCAGGCAATTGGAGGTCATCCAGTTGGATACAGCTCTCATTCGAGCAGCGAAGGAGTTTTTAACTGCTGGCGTCAATGTCTGAAAAGGGAACAGAAGCTGGGTATCATCTGCGTAAGATATTGGTGTGAACCCATATTCTCTCACAATTTCAGCCAAAGGGGCCACATACACATTGAACAATGTGGGGCTTAGGCATGAGCCCTGTGGAACCTCCTTGGTGAGCTCCCTAGAGATGGAAAAGTGGGAGCCCAATCAAACACTTTGTGAGTGGCCAGTAATAAAACTTTCTAGCCATGCCAGAGCAGTCTGCCTATCCCTACCCTCTTCAGATTACTGATAAGAATGTCATGTGACACCGTGTCGAAGGCAGCGGACAAATCCAACAGCACCAGAATCATGGAGCCTCCTCTATCCTGTGCCATCCGGATGGTATCGGTCACGGAGAGGAGAGCCGATTCGGTGCTGTGATTAGGTCTGAACCCAGATTGAGAAGGGTCCAGACCATCCGCTGCCTCGATGTATTTGGACACATGTGTATTGACATGTTTCTCAGTCATCTTACTCAGATGGGGCAAGAGGGTGATCGGGCGGTGGTTGTTCAAGTCTGACCATGGCAATGCCGCGTTTTTACCAATAGGGTTCACAATCGCCTTTTTCCAGACATTGGGCAATTGCCCTTCCTTAAGAGAGAGGTTGATTAATGTTCGAAAACCTGGGGAGAGCAGGCTTCCCAGAGGAGTTATCATTTTAGCGGGCAGGAGATCGGTTGGGGATCCTGATTTAATATGACTATACAAAGCCGTGACCTCAGACAAACTAACCTCCGGGATTGTAGTGAGTCGTCTGCTTTCATTCATTGGTTTCCGAGAGGAAGAAGAGTCAGCATTGCTCTTAAAGTTTGAGGGTTGTGTTATTTTCTCATATCTAGACTCTATTTTGTTATGAAAAAATGCAGAGATGTCATCGCATAAGATTTGAGTGAAATCATCAGGGCTTTCACAAGCCACAGGTTTTACAAATGATTGGAGAATTTTATAGAGTTCTCTAGAGGAGTTCATGGCATCCGCTAGTTGTAGAGCAAGACTGTTTTTCCTAGCCAATTTTATATTTTTATGATAGTTGGCTGGGGCCTCCAAGTACGACTTTCTACTACTGGGTGTGTGCGTCTTTCTTCAGGCTTTCTCCAACTTTCTACACCCCTGTTTCTCTACCCTCAATTCTTCTGAGTACCATACTTCCTGCTTACCTTTGGGATACTGTTTATGCAGTTTCAGAGGTGCAAGCGAATCCACTGCTTCTAAAAGAGCTTTATTAAACTTAAAGAGACCTGTTTCAACATTGTCATTCTCAGAGATAGAGGGTTCTTTCCAAACCTTCTGAAGTCCTTAAACGGTTATTTTATGCCATTGTCTACGCCATACTGCCGGGAGTAACTTTTGATGTGGCAAATGAAGACCTAGTAGGGTGAATCCGATCATATAGTGGTCAGACCAGCTAATAGGGGTTGGCGAACAGCATTTTATTTTAGGGCAGTTGGTTAAAATAAGATCCAGGGTATTTCCACCGAGGTGCGTTGGGCCACTGTTCTGGATTTTTAGTCCTTATATCAGAAGATCAAAGAGCAGGGAAATTGTGTCTGGATGATTAGGTAGGTCAATGTGAATATTAAAATCTCCAAGGAGAATGAAATCTTCCTTGGCTTTAAAATAAGGGGCTAAAAGCTCCATAAGAGTGAGCGAAAAGCCTGTACATGGTCCAGGGGGTCGATAGACCAATGCTACCTTCGAATGTGTTTTCGAGGAGGAGCAGATCCTAAAAATCATGACCTCCATTTGAGCGCAACATCTTTGGTCGAGCAAGGAAACTTTCAGACCTTCTTTGTATACCACTGCAATACCCCCACCAGTTTTGGTAGGGCGATCTAAGTTGAGAATCTTGTATCCAGCCGGAATCCCCAACATAATGGCAGGCACTGTGTGGGGTTTTAACCAGGTCTCCGTGAGGAAACATATATCTGGCGTAACTGTGTTAATAAGATCCCATAGTTCCTGGGAATGTTTGGGCAGGGAACGGATGTTTAACAAGAAACTTCTTAGCCCAGTTAACCCCGTTTGTGTAGAGTTATATTCAGTATTTCTGCGAATGGGGCGGTTTGTGGGGGGTCTCAGACAGTGTGGCTCTACAGGGACTGGTGTAGGAGCTGTAGTATAGTTGCCGATGACAGGGTGAGTAGGGATGCCTGGAAGCGACAGACGATACAAGAGAATGGGCCTTCGCGACTACAGGCTACTGAGAAAACTGGTTTTAATCTTCGCAATACCTGTGCTGAATAAGAGATAATATTGCTACCTCAAATTCTGGGGTCCTAGATGTAGAGCCATGGCCCCTGGTCCCGCCCGGTTGCGGACGGGCGCTGACAGGCTTCTCTTCAGCTTGTCTTAGGCGCGTTCTTAAGCGCACCCCTGCGCGCAACCGCTGCGCGCTTTAAGCGAGGGCGTGGCTAAATAGCCCTATGAGAATCACCACTAGCGTGCTAACTTCTGCTCTTAGCAGAAGTGCCTGGCTCTTACCTGTCCGCCCTCCGTTCTACGCCTCTAATTGCCGAGTCGGACCGGGGCGGGCAGGCTGCAATATCGAGCCCAGGCAATGCAGGGAGAGTACCGACTATGTGGGTAACAAATTAGGCAACTGAAATTCAAATTAAAATTGTCCGCAACTGTCAACAAATGCGGCGGCGAAATTCTTAAAAGCACGTTTCTGGCTCCTAATGGCCCCACGCATTAATGCCTGATAGTCAAGTATTTTAAAAAACAGCTTACAGATGAACAGCGGGTCGGGGAGACTCTGCCACCGTCCTCCCTACCGCGATCAGCCGGCCACTCCTTCCGGTCTAAATAGCCCTATGAAAATCACCACCAGAGCGCTAACCTCTGCTCTTAGCGGAAGTGCCTGGCTCTTACCTGTCCGCCCTCCGCTCTACGGCTCTAATTGCCGAGTCGGAGCCATCTTCCACACTGGCTGAGAGATAAAGGGGGCTCCCTCTGTCATTTATGTGGCAAGGCAATTGAGGACATGGCACATCTGTTGAGCTCCTGCGACAAACTGCTGGAGGAAAGAAAACGCTTGCTGAAATTCCAGTTTAACCAACGAGGAATACGTACCCGCAGACATGCAGTTCTTGCCTGTTTCACACCAGACGATGCACAGCTGAACTGCAGCTTGGTAAAGTTTCTGAAAGTGGTGGAGAAAAAGATGCAGGCAATTAACCTTTAACTAAGTTCGTAGTTATTCAATTAAGCTGAACTATGACTAAAGTGTTGCCTAATAATATCAACTCTAAGGAGCAGCAGAAATGAGTATGTTTTAAGCTCTCAGAGAATAATGAAATTAAGATAAATTTTACTTAATAATGTTTTGGTAAATTGTATTTAATCTTCATGATTTTAGAAATTGTAAATTGTTTTATACGTTATATTATTGATATGGAGGAAATGCATAGTACATACATGTCGTTTTTTAATGGATGAATTGCAATGGTTTTTATTAACTATGCAAATAAACTTACTTCCTACCTACTACTACCATACTGCGATTGCTACAATAGTTAATTGTGGATGCGTTAACAATTGATGTGTGTACTGATGGCTGGTGGTGTGTGTGCCAGTAGAAAGTGTGCACTGATGGCTGGTGGTGTGTGTGCCTTTTGGAATTGTGCACTGCCGGCTGGTGGTGTGTGTGCCTGGTGAAAGCGTGCACTGACGGCTGGTGTTGTGTGTGCATGGTGAAAGTGTGCACTGATGGATGGTGGTGTGTGTGTGTTTGGTGAAAGCGTGCACTGATGTCTGGTGGTGTGTGCCTGGTGAAAGCCTGCACTGACGGCTGGTAGTGTTTGTGACCAGTGAAAGCGTGCACTGATGGCTGGTGGTGTTTGTGCCCGGTGAAAGCGTGCACAGATGGCTGGTGGTGTTTGTGCCCAGTGAAAGCGTGCACTAATGGCTGGTGGTGTTTGTGCCCGGTGAAAGCGTGCACTGACGGCTGGTGGTGTGTGTGTGTGGTTGTGTGTGTGGTGGTGAGTGTGTGGTGGTGAGTGTGTGGCGGTGAGCGTGTGGTGTGAGAGTGTGCGTGTGGTGGCATGCAATTGTGGTCTTATGTGTGTGGTCTTATGTCTGTGTGCGGTGGACTTAGTTCGAGTTTTCGTACCCTGCACACTCACACACTGCCCCTACAGACTCCCACACTGCTCACCCTACACACTCACACAATGTTCACCCTGCACACTCACACACTGCTCACCCTGCACACTCACATACTGTTCACCCTGCACACTCACACACTGTTCACCCTGCACACTCACACACTGTTCACCCTGCACACTCACACAATGTTCACCCTGCACACTCACACACTGCTCATTCTACACACACACACACACTGCTCACCCTACACACTCTCACACTCTCACACTGCTCACCCTACACACTCTCACACTGCTCACCCTACACACTCACACACTGCTCACCCTACACACTCACACACTGCTCACCCTAAAAACTCACACAATGTTCACCCTGCACATTCACACACTGCTCACCCTACACACTCACACAATGTTCACCCTGCACGCTCTCACACTGCTCAACCTGCATGCTCACACACTGCTCACCCTGCATGCTCACATACTGCTCACCCTGCACGCTCACACACTGCACACCCTGCACGCTCACACACTGCTCACCCTACACACTCACACGCTGCTCACCCTACGTAATGCAAAAAGACCTAGCTCTGCCCTTTGGCCTGTGTTGTAATCGTACAGTAGGTTGTGAGTAGTTGGGCTTGATTGGTTGGGGCTTCCGCTCCTTGCTGCTCCCCTCACAGAGGACCGGCTGCCTCCATGAAGCTCCCAAGACACGTATTCACCTGTTCTTTGTTTTAGCTCCTGTGTGTCAGTGCACCGTGTAAGCGCACAAGCATACCCTGCTCTCTCTGGAACACTCACTCTGCTGAGTCACTCTCACTCTGCAGTCACTCTCACTCTGCAGTCACTCTCACTCTGCAGTCACTCGCACTCTGCAGTCACACTCACTCATGCCTTCACACTCACTCTGCAGTCACACTCACTCTGCAGTCACACTCACTCTGCTGTCACTCATGCTGTCACTCTCACTCTGCTGTCACTCTCACTCTGCTGTCACTCATGCTCTCACTCTCACTCTGCTGTCACTCATGCTGTCACTCTCACTCTGCAGTCACTCTCACTCATGCTGTCACTCTCTATCTGCAGTCACTCTCACTCATGCTGTCACTCTCACTCATGCTGTCACTCTCACTCATGCTGTAACTCTCACTCTGCAGTCGCTCTCACTCTGCAGTCACTCTCTGCTGTCACTCTCACTCTGCTGTCACTCTCACTCTGCTGTCACTCATGCTCTCACTCGTACTCTGCTGTAACTCATGCTGTCACTCTCACTCTGCTGTCACTCTCACTCTGCTGTCACTCTCACTCTGTAGTCGCTCTCACTCATGCTGTCACTCTCCCTCTGCAGTCACTCTCACTCATGCTGTCACTCTCACTCTGCAGTCACTCTCACTCTGCAGTCACTCTCACTCTGCTGTCACTCTCACTCTGCAGTCACACTCACTCTGTAGTCACACTCACTCTGCTGCCACTCATGCTGTCACTCTCACTCTGCTGTCACTCGCACTCTGCTGTCACTCATGCTGTCACTCTCACTCTGCTGTCACTCTCACTCTGCTGTCACTCATGCTGTCACTCTCACTCTGCTGTACACAGTCAGACGACATTACTACCAGTTCACGGAGTAAGGAAAGTGAAATACAACAGATGTTACAGTGAATCATTAGAAACGTGACGCTCCTCACCTCCCAGCTAAATTTTAAGGCCTTATCCACAATAGCAAATACTGCCAAAGAAAACGGGCGTCTTTCACTATCACTAGTTAGGGAGGGCTATTGGGAACATCAGTGTTTCCAGGTTAAGGAAGCACCCCACACAGATCCATTAAGTGTACACAGGCGATCCTTGCAAATACTCCCTACCACGTCTCGTTTAGCAATATGTGTTGGCTTTGAAAATATATAAATTAATAGTATTTTATTTTTTTATTTTATGTAGTTTATAGAGCGCGCAGCTACCCCCGGAGGGGTGTCCCGGCGCTAAAATCCTGAGCCTCCAAGGGAAAGTAGGGAGTAAAGAGCAGGAGAAGCAGTAGAGTGACTCAAAGTCCGGAGAAGAGCCAGGTTTTGAGTTTGGCTCGGAAGATGGATTCAGAGGGACAGAATCTCAGCTCGATTGGTAGGGAGTTCCACAATTTGGCAGCAATGACACTGAACCCTCTGCCACCCGTTCTAGATAATCTAAAACGGGGCGAGATCAGAAGGCGAAGGTCATTGGATCTCAGGGATCTGGTGGAGCGGGATATCGAGACCCGTTTTTTCAGATAGTTAGGTCCGCGGTCGTTGACGGCTCGATAGGTGAGGGTGAGGACCTTGAACTGGATGCGGCTAGCCACTGGGAGCCAGTGGAGTTCCCTCCGGTAAGCAGAAACGGATTGGCGGTACGGGATGTTACCAATCAGTCTGGCTGCAGCATTCTGGACAATCTGCAGCCGGCCTACCAAGTACTGGGGGGCACCAGCATAGAGGCTGTTGGCATAGTCCAAGTGGGACGTGATGAGGGCTTGGGTGACTGTACGGCGGGAATCCAGGGGGAGATAGGGGAGAATTTTTCTGATCATGCGCAACTTCAGGAAGCAGGCAGAGGTGACTTTATTGACCTGAGTTTTGCATGACAGGGAATCGTCAAACTGGAATCCCAGATTCCGAGCCGAGTGAACGGGGGACGGGGCGGGATCGAGCGCCGTGGGCCACCACCAAGAGGAGGGGATGGAGGCTCTCTGATTGAAAAACAGTACCTCCGTTTTGTCTGCATTCAATCTGAGGTGATTCGCGGTCATCCAGATACTGATGTTGTTGAGGCATTGGCGAAAGTTGGCGAATGCGGAGTCCGAGTGGTCCCTGAAAGAAAACACCAACTGTGTGTCGTCAGCGTAAGAGACCACCCTGACTCCGTAGGACTCCACAACGTCGGCCAAGGGGGCAAGATATACGTTGAAGAACAGGGGGCTGAGGGCAGAGCCTTGTGGTACCCCGCATGACAGGGGTTTTTTCTCTGACTTGAAGGGACGCAACAGTACCCTCTGGCTTCTAGTCGAGAGGAAGGACTCGATCCAGCTGAAGGCAGTGCCACCAATGCCTATCTGCTTAAGTCGGTCAAGGAGGATAGGGTGGGATACCGTATCGAAAGCTGCGGACAGGTCGAGGAGGACCAGCATGGCCTCCTCGCCCCTGTCCACGCATTCGCGAATTGTTTCGGATACTTCCAGCAGGGCCGTCTCAGTGCTGAATCCGGCTCTGAATCCGGATTGTGATCCATGCAGCAGAGAGTGATTTTCTAGGTATTCCGTGAGTTGCAGCTGCACGGCTTTTTCCAGGACTTTAGCGGGTTTAGGGAGAAGGGAAATGGGGCGATAGTTAGCAAAAACAGTGGGATCTGCGTCCGCTTTTTTTAGGATGGGGATCACCAAGGCCTCCTTCCAGGTGGTAGGGAAGAAGCCATGGTGGAGGGAGGCATTCCAGATGGAGAGGAAGGGGCAGGCAAGTGAGGGCGCCAGTTCTCCCATGATTTTCGCGGGGACAGGATCGGAGGGGGCGCCGGATTTGCAGTGGATGAGTAGCCTGATAGCATCATCCTGGTTAAGTTTGTTAAATGAGAGAAAGGACGGTGACTCTGGGGGACTAGTGGGAGAAGGCGTGGGGGCAAGCCCTGTGGGGAAGGAGACACGAAGTTTATTGATCTTTTCGAGGAAGTAGTCTGAGAGTCCCTCACAAAGAGCCTGACTCGCGGTGTTCTGAGGAGCCCTGGCCGGAGGGTTAATAAAATCTTTAACAATGCCAAAGAGGGCTTTAGATCAGTTTTTGGCCTTAGTAATTTGAGAGGCAAAGTGATCTTTCATAGCGCTTTTTTTTTGTTTAAGGAATTTTTTCAGGGCCGATCTATATAAGAGTTTGGCTTCGAGGTCGTAGTTTAGTCTCCACTTGCGTTCAAGAGCTTTACATCTGCTTTTCTCCTCACGGAGGGGGGTAGAAAACCAGGGAGCAGAGGGTCGCGATCTAGTGGAGGTGATGATTTTCTGGGGGGCGATAGAATCAATCGCATTGACGAGGGCAGCATTCAGCCTAGAAACATTATCATCTATGTCCGAGGAGAGGTATTCTGTCTGAAAATGGAATACCGGGTCCAGGGTAGCACATGTAACTTTGTGCCACTTTCTTCCCAACTCCTTCCTTGGGGCCATAGGGGCCGATAATCGTCCGAGGGCAAGAGAGAAGGGGATGAGGTAATGGTCAGTCCAGGTGAGAGGGAGGGGAGGGGAGACAGTGATATTCGAGAAATTGGCGAATATGAGGTCCAGAGTGTGACCAGCCACATGAGTGGGACCTACGACTAATTGTTTGAGATTCAGGCTATCCATAGTTTCCAACAGATTGTTTGCCTTCATGCAGAGCGGGTTGTCTACGTGGAGGTTAAAATCGCCTAGGACAATGAAATATTGGTGTTTGAGAGATAAGTCAGCCAGTTGGTGGACGAGGGCAGTGAGAGAAGGGGAGGTGGCGGAGGGGGGATTGTAAACTAATGTGCCAGCCAGGATGACTGCCGCAGAGTCGGATATGGAGAAGTACATGGCTTCAATTATACCAATATTGGTGAGTTTGGTAAAAGTCAGCTGGAGAAGGGATTTATAAATGACGGCTAGACCGCCTCCAGACTTACCGCCAGCCCGGTTCAAGCATTTTATATCATATCCTGGGGGAATAGCCAGATAGATATCCGGAGAAGAGGAGTCTGTGATCCAAGACTCGGTAAGGAAGAGAATATCCCATTCATCTGAAGAGATGGACATCCAGATGTCATTGGCATGCCGGGGAAGAGAGCGGCAATTGATCAAACCAGCTTTCAGGGTGCGCTGATTAGAGAAGGGTAGCTGTGATGGGGGACGTGGAGAGAGACAAGGTTGGTAGGGCGGGAGAGTGAAATTGCATTGCGGGCAATGGAAATGAGCGGACTCCAGGTGGTTAGGAATGCAGCGCGTGCTGGTCAAGCAAGGGCGAGAATTAAGTAGGTGGAGTTGGGTATTGGTCCAACATGTGCGGGCGGGGCTAGTGGAGGGGGCAGGGGGACTGGCCCTAGGCCCGGTCCAGGCCCGGACGGGCCCAGACGGGCTTGCCTTTGGCGCGCCTTCGGCGCGCTGACGGCGCGCCCGCTGCGCTTCCTAGCGAGACACATTTTTTATGTCTGTGTAAGAGGGCGTCATGGGGGTGTGGCCAGCTGAGGTGGGCGTGTCCGCCGTGGCGCCTCGCCCTCAGTGATGGCGAAATGGGGTGTTCGTTGCAGCGCTAGAAGCGCTGTTTCAGTTCACAGGGTAAGTGGTTAAAAGCACAGAGTATCACACATCAAAGTTTTTAAAAAAAGCAGATTCACTCCCGGCTTCCGCCTCAGGAGACTCACGAATTAAAGTGACGCGCTTTCCAGCTGCGCGCACTTTATAGTGACAAGAAGGGGGCGTGGCCAGCTGAGGTGGGCGTGTCCGCCGTGGCGCCTCGCCCTCAGTGATGGCGAAATGGGGAGTTCGTTGCAGCGCTAGAAGCGCTGTTTCAGTGCACAGGGTAAGTGGTTAAAAGCACAGAGTATCACACATCAAAGTTTTAAAAAAAAGCAGATTCACTCACGGCTTCCGCCTCAGGAGACTCACGAATTAAAGTGACGCTCTTTCCAGCTGCGCGCACTTTATAGTGACAAGAAGGGGGCGTGGCCAGCTGAGGTGGGCGTGTCCGCCGTGGCGCCTCGCCCTCAGTGATGGCGAAATGGGGTGTTCGTTGCAGCGCTAGAAGCGCTGTTTCAGTGCACAGGGTAAGTGGTTAAAAGCACAGAGTATCACACATCAAAGTTTTAAAAAAAAGCAGATTCACTCCCGGCTTCCGCCTCAGGAGACTCACGAATTAAAGTGACGCGCTTTCCAGCTGCGCGCACTTTATAGTGACAAGAAGGGGGCGTGGCCAGCTGAGGTGGGCGTGTCCGCCGTGGCGCCTCGCCCTCAGTGATGGCGAAATGGGGTGTTCGTTGCAGCGCTAGAAGCGCTGTTTCAGTGCACAGGGTAAGTGGTTAAAAGCACAGAGTATCACACATCAAAGTTTTAAAAAAAAGCAGATTCACTGACGGCTTCCGCCTCAGGAGACTCACGAATTAAAGTGACGCGCTTTCCAGCTGCGCGCACTTTATAGTGACAAGAAGGGGACGTGGCCAGCTGAGGTGGGCGTGTCCGCCGTGGCGCCTCGCCCTCAATGATGGCGAAATGGGGAGTTCGTTGCAGCGCTAGAAGCGCTGTTTCAGTGCACAGGGTAAGTGGTTAAAAGCACAGAGTATCACACATCAAAGTTTTAAAAAAAAGCAGATTCACTCCCGGCTTCCGCCTCAGGAGACTCACGAATTAAAGTCACAAAGCCAATAGCTTACACTTTCCTAATGCAAGTCCTATTGGCTATGGCAATGCTTGTTGGGAGCAAGCAAGGACAGTGCTGTTGTGGTGCTGAGTGATGCTGTTGTGGTGCTGAGTGATGATGTGGTTGGGCTGAGTGATGTGGTGGTGTCCCAGAGTGATGTGGTGGTGTCCCAGAGTGATGTGGTGGTGTCCAAGAGTGATGTGGTGGTGTCCCAGAGTGATGTGCTGGTATCCCAGAGTGATGTGGTGGTGTTCCTGAGTGATGTGGTGGTGTCCCAGAGTGATGTGGTGGTGTCCCTGAGTGATGTGGTGGTGTTCCTGAGTGATGTGGTGGTGTTCCTGAGTGATGTGGTGTTGTTCCTGAGTGATGTGGTGGTGTCTGTGAGTGATGTGGTGGTGTCTGTGAGTGATGTGGTGGTGTCTGTGAGTGATGTGTCCCTGAGTGATGTGATGGTGCCCCTGAGTGATGTGGTGGTTTCCCTGAGTGATGTGGTGGTGTCCCTAAGTGATTTGGTGGTGTCCCAGAGTGATGTGCTGGTGTCCCAGAGTGATGTGGTGGTGTCCCTGAGTGATGTGGTGGTGTCCCAGAGTGATGTGGTGGTGTCCCTGAGTGATGTGGTGGTGTTCCTGAGTAATGTGGTGGTGTTCCTGAGTGATGTGGTGTTGTTCCTGAGTGATGTGGTGGTGTCTGTGAGTGATGTGGTGGTGTCTGTGAGTGATGTGGTGGTGTCTTTGAGTGATGTGTCCCTGAGTGATGTGATGGTGCCCCTGAGTGATGTGGTGGTTTCCCTGAGTGATGTGGTGGTGTCCCTGAGTGATGTGGTGGTGTCCCAGAGTGATGTGGTGATGTCCTATAGTGATGTGGTGGTGTCCTAGAGTGATGTGGTGGTGTCCCTGAGTGATGTGGTGGTGTCTCTGAGTGATGTGGCGATGTTGTGTAGCGTTCAGCAGTGTGAATGCGTGCAGCAGTGTGAGGCGTGCAGCAGTGTTTGGCGTGCAGCAGTGTGTGGCTTGCAGCAGTGTGTGGCGTGCAGCAGTGTGTGGCGTGCAGCAGTGCGTGACGTGCAGCAGTGTGTGGCGTGCAGCAGTGCGTGGTGTGCATCAGTGTTAGTAATGCAGCAGTGTGCTGCAGTGTGAGGCGTGCAGCAGTGTGAGGCGTGCAGCAGTGTGAGTCATGTGGTAGTGTGAGTCGTGCGGTAGTGTGAATTGTGCGGTAGTTTGCAGCATGCAGCAGTGTGGGTAATGCAGAAGTGTGCAGCGTGCAGCAGTGTGCAGCGTGCAGCAGTGTGAGGCATACAGCAGTGTCAGGCATGCAGCAGTGTGAGGCGAGCAGCAGCATGAGGCGTGCAGCAGTGTGAGGCGTGCAGCAGTGTGAGGCGTGCAGCAGTGTGTGGCGTGCAGCAGTGTGAGGCGTGCAGCAGTGTGAGGTGTGCAGCAGTGTGAGGTGTGCAGCAGTGTGAGGTGTGCAGCAGTGTGTAGCGTGCAGCAGTGTGTGTCATGCATCAGTGTGTCGTGCAGCAGTATGCGGTGTGCATCAGTGTGAGTAATGCAGCAGTGTGCAGGGTGCAGCAGTGTGAGGCTTGCTGTAGTGTGTCGTGCTGTAGTGTGCAGCATGCAGCAGTGTGAGTAATGCAGCAGTGTGAGGCATGCAGCAGTGTGAGTCATGCGGTAGTGTGCAGCATGCAGCAGTGTGCAGCGTGCAGCAGTGTGCAGCATGCAGCAGTGTGAGTCGTGCGGTAGTGTGCAGCATGCAGCAGTGTGAGTAATGCAGCAGTGTGAGGCATGCAGCAGTGTGAGTCGTGCGGTAGTGTGCAGCATGCAGCAGTGTGCAACGTGCAGCAGTGTGAGGCATGCAGCAGCGTGCGGCGTGCAGCAGTGTGCGGTGTGCAGCAGTGTGAGGCGTGCAGCCGTGTGAGACGTGCAGCAGTAGGAGGCGTGCGGCAGTGTCTGGCGTGCAGCAGTGTCTGATCTACCACTACCAACCTTTGATGGCATCATAAATTTGCCATGTGTCTCACAAGACAACAATACCCAGCACTTTACATTTTACATTCCCCTCCGTAATGAATAAAACAATATAGTGAGACACAGCAATGATAAATGTACATTTAATTAACAGTGCTATTCCATGTGACTTTATCTCCCACAGAAGCCCTTGAAGAGCTGGCAGGGGACAAGTCACCATCAACACGACTCATGTAGACTTGTAGCCATACCACCAACCCTTTCCACGTCACCTCTTCTGTCGAGGTCATCCTCAGAGAAGCCTTTAATCAACTGCACACAACCCTTGTTAGACTTCAGTTCTAGTGCGTCACTGCAGGCTCAAGCCAATCACATCCAGGCGTAGAAATAAGTTTGAGCCAGAAAGGCTCTGCTGGCCTCTGACTCGATCCCTGCTACGGCAGACACCTCACTGTTATTGTCAATGCTGGCAGCTAACACGTCACTGGTTCTTGGGGTCACATTGAGTAATCAACCTGGCATCTGTTTTAAGTCATTAATGACATATAGTTGTACCCACTGTGTATTTTTGAAGACACTACTGTGGTTCTTTTTTGTTTACAAGTGGATGTAATTTCTTTTTTTTGTTCCTCCTTATGTAAGTGCTTCAAGTATGCATCTGTGTCATGTACTATTCATGTTGCTCAGCTAAAAGAAGCAAGAAATGTCTTTATTATTATGTAAACCTCTATAAATACAATTAAAAAAATATATAATAATCTTGCGCCAGCAATCACCTATCTGCGCCACCCAAACATCTTCACGGCATCCCTAACAAGTGCAATAAATGAACAGTCAAGTTTTTAGGAGAGACTGACACCACTTCACGGAGTCCCTAAAAACACCGGCTCCGGATAACAACTCTTGACACTTTTCCTATGCGATGTGTGTGCCTTTCTCAGGACTTATGTACAGTGCAGAGATGGAGCTTCGGTTTTTAACATAATAGCTTTTATTCAAGAAACATAGTGCACACAGGAGTTGCAGATATTTTGCCTAAACATTAAGGATCAATTCACGGGTCTTGGCTTGGCTCCTAGGAATGGTTTGGGGCACGTGACTCGGCACTCAACAGCCATGAATGGATCACCGGGTCAACCATTTGGGCTTGGACAAAGAAAGTCAAGTAGGAATCCCATCAGACTCCGGGGGGGGGGGGGGGGGGGGGGGGGTGAGGACGGGCTTTCTGGCATTCAAAGAAGAATGAGGTATTAGTAAACACGCCTGCTGCTCAGGGCCTGGGTTTAAGGTACAGAGGGGCTTATTTACAAGGCCCTTGCACCACTTTTGCATCATTTACATGGGAAAAGTGACGCAAAAGTGGCGCTTGGGGCTTGTAAATCTGCCCCAGAGATTGGACATTTTGGCGCTAGCTCAAGAAAACACAGTTAGCGCACTAGTGCTTACTTTTTTCTGGCAGGCTAGTCTGTGCCTCGACGCAGATGCTTTTCTTTTTTTTTTTTTTCAAAATATTTTATTGATAATAAATTTTACATATACAAACACAAACAGTTTGTCTTATTTCTTGGCAGTTTCGACAAATGTGTACTGTTGGCTTAGTGAAGCCCGAGAGAGAAGAAAAGAAGAGAGAAGAAGAGGAGGGGGGGGGGGGTGCTTACTGCCTCAGGTGAGCGTCAAGGGGTTCCCACATGTCTTCCCTGGCAGTATGGTTCGCCGCCTTGTTGTTTAGCGGTGATGTTGTCTGCCCCCCCCCCCCCCCCCCACCCCCCACCACTCTAAACAACAAAACAATAGCTTTCTGGGAAGAGAAAATACAGAGACCACTAAACGAAGATGAGAGGGCTAGACTATGGACATCGGCGTCCAAAAACAAAGTAACCCCACAACTAGTACGAACAAAATACTAGATATTACACAGGCTACACTGGACACCAGTGAAGCTAGAAACAGTGGGGGCGAGCGAAAGCGGCACCTGCTGGAATTACCATAAAGCAAGGGGAGACCTAGCTCACATGCTATACGACTGTACCAAAGTCAAAACATTCTGGAACAAAGTCTACAACCTCATAGACACGATCACAGGCTGCCAGATACAACGTGGCCTAGAAGGTATAGCCACGGCCTTCCTAGCACCCCAGCTTGAATCCAAAGAAAAACGCGAACTAGTCGATGCTCTGCTTACGGCAGCCGGTAAGACGCAGATGCTTTTTTAGCGCTTCAAAATACCACAGAGAATCCGTACCCCCGGCAAATAGGCGAAGACCGGACAATATACTTAAAGTTACTCGCAAGTGTCCATTTTACTGCTGAGGTTGGGGGAGGGAGCATACTTTGTATGGGGGGGGGTAAAAACTGCCCATGCCCCACTCTTTTGGCATAGTTTGTCCAAGCACCCTCCTTTGCACCAATAAACCCGTCCTCCTCACGGATGTCAGAACCCACAAATGACATCTCTAGACCCTGAAAATGTGTGGCTGCACAAATCCAGTTGCAACCAGTGGTTCTGATGTGTAAACAGAAAAAAACATTCTGCACATAGAGAGAATTTAGGAAGCTCCTCAGTGGTAAAGACGAACCCAGCCAAACCGACTGGAAATCTTCAGAGCAGCAGCTACGGCAGGGGGGGGCACGCGGCCGGGTTATTTTGTGGAGTCAGATTTAACACAAGGTGTGTTTCATAAAAACATGAGTCCGGTACTGGCGAGCAGGCTGAATTTTCTAAACATTTCCTCATATCCTGAGAAAAGCAAGGAAAACCAGTGCGCAGTGGCAGATTGCAGGAGACACTTGCTTCCCTGTGAAATGGATCCAAAAAAGAAGCAGCCATGACGTGCGCGCGCCACTGCGAGCAAATGTCTTCAATTATGGCGGGCGAGTGTGGCCGCCATAATTGAAGATATATGGCCTTTGGTGCACGTAACAGACACCAATAGACCAAGGGCAGAGCTACCCGACCGCCCATGGCCTATTGCGTGTTCTGTTTTAAAACTACACGCAAGCAAAGGCCAATGAAAATGGACCTAGGAAATAACACAAACTGCTTTGTGGAATTCCTAGGTCCATTTTCAAAACCCCAGGAAAAGGGCTCTGGCTAGCCACACTGCTTCCGCAGTGTACGCTAGGCCCGAGGTCTAAAAACAGGTGTACAGTGTACGCAGCTAAAGAATGCAATGACCTTGCTTGTAGATTGTTCTGACGAGATAAACTTAACGTTAGAGGCAAGAATGCCTGGAGGCCTTGGAGTGGTTTGTATGCACAACTGTTGGAGATGTTAGAGAGGTCAGTGTAGGAGCCTCCATTCGGGACTGAAATAGATTTGTGAAGGAGGGGCTGGTGTCTCATGGAGGACCTGAGCTGCAGCTCCGAGCAGCTTGTTACAGGGAGAAGTAAGATAGCTCAGTAGATTTGAGACAGTGAGGGTGATAACTGGATCAAAGTATAATATCTATGTAGTACATATATATGGATATATATATTTTTCCCTACAATGCAACTCCACTCTACACCACGCCACACTACTCTAGACCACTTCATGCCGCTCCATGCCATTATAATTTATATGCCACTTCACACCACTCTATGCTGCTCTATGCCACTCTACTCTATGCCACTCTTCTCTATGCCACTCTTCTTTATGCCACTCTACTGTATGCCACTCCACTCCACTCTATGCCATTTTATTCTACACCACTCTATTCTACTCCACTCCACTCTAATCTTTGCCACTCCACTCCATGCTACTTCACTCTACACCACTCCACGTCACTTCACTCCACTGCACGTGCACCGCTATACGCTATGCCACTCCTCTCTATACCACTCTACTCTATGCTACTCCACTCCGCTCTCCCCCACGCAATTATATTCTTCGCCACTCTACTCTATGTCACTTCACTCTATTCTATGCCACTCTACTCTTCGCTACTTAGCTTCACTCTATGCTACTCTATTTCATTCCACTCTGCTCCTCTCTCCTGTACTCCACTGTCCTCTATGCCACTCTTCTCTACACCATTCAGCTCTATGCCAACCTACTCTAAGTAACTCTATGTCACACCACTAACTTTTAGCCTTGATGAACAGCAGTCAAGGCTGCTGTACAACATGGCTAAAATACATAGCAAAGCCAATAACTCTCATACAGGCGAGGTCTATTTACTTTTCAAATGCTTGCTTAAATATATTGGCAAAGCAGCCAGGCCAACCCTAAAAGATCTTGCAGCATACCGGGAAATGCTTAAATGCCTGAATGAGCAGACCAGTCATGCCTGACATCATTTAATGCTGCCACAAAACCTTTTCCAGCTGATCCTTCTTAGGACCCAGGTGCCCTGTGGAAAATGTTTAAAGTGCTGTCCAGGTTTTATTTAGACAACTATTTGATTCATGTGTTATGGGGATTTTTACTAGTATTTGCCTTCAGTAGTCAGTTAAAGACACTATTTAAAATATACTTTTCCATTTACAAATTCCAATTATTGAAAGAAGTCTTCATATAATTGGTCTTGCAGTTTTTGTAGTAAGTCATATTGGGTAAGTCATATCAAGACGCACAGGGACTCATCAAATTGAAAATGTCATTCCTTATCGAAAAGATGAGACAGTTAACATATGCATGCAAGGGCACAGCTGGTAGGATTTTGTTTTTATTGTAATGGTAACATTTAACTCCTGATTGTAGACATAGTTTTGAATGTGTCAGATTGAAGTGTTACAGTGATAAGTAGCTGCTTGCCAAGGCCCATTTAAGTATTTAGTAACAAAATGGTTGTTTTTTTTATTGCCTAATTACTGGTCTTCAGTAACTCATTTCTCAAAATAGAGCTTTTTGGTATGGACAGGGTTCCCTGGGGAGAACATGTGCCCTTGCCCTGAGTTCACCATAGGGAGTATCTGGAAGCTTTTAACTTTTTTTGGCCTCCATGCATATGACAATCGTATGTGTATGCTGTGTGCTTAAGTAGAAATTGATGGAGATCCAGAACTGATCTCAGTGATGTGAATGAACACACCATGTGCACTCATCTTTTTCTGGGTATGACTACCGTTGTCTCACTGGGCTGTGGCGGACTGACAGTGAGGGGCCATAATTGACTATAATAGCAGGAAAGCCTATAAACTTGTGCCTGCATGTGGAGAGTCAGCCTATCCCATGATCCTGCATGCTTCCCACCATCCACGTATGCATACGTGTGACATAAGTGTACACAGTGTATGAGTAGCACGATAGCCACAGAGAGTGTCTTGAGACATCTCATGTGTGTATGGTGTCCAGAATGTTGGTTGGAAATAGCCTGTCAGAGAGCAGTATGCAGGGCTCCCTCAAAGTATTCCTGAAGGCCTTTGAAATGGACCAATGCCTAGTATGGGATAGAAGTCAGAGGGGCCTTGGAAGTTCAGAGTCGGACCTTGTCCAGTTCCTGCTTTATTTTTTCACCTCATAGCTGTCACCCCACAGCAAGTTGAGAGGTCGCTGATTGAGGTGCCTCTCCCTAGTTCTGCCTTTGTTTGGGATTCCTTTAACAAGCAACTCCCAGGCCTCTTTCCTGCTGACACTAGAGGTCAAAGAATGTGGCGTGGTCAGTCTGGGAGGAAAGAACAAAAAGGCAAGTATTGTCTGAAATCAATCCCAGAATTGGACCTATCGAACCAATAATCTCTGTATGTGGACAAGGTATAAATATGTGGCAGAAACCCCAAGTCGATGTGCCAGGATTTCTCATCACATCATTTTGTACCGCTTTTGGCCGCCATAAGTGTGGCAGGGTATGCTCAGACGTGAGTCCCTTGCTCACTTTGCCACTGGATTCAAGCAAGCCGGGCTGAAGACGGCTGGAATGCCAGAAACCGGTCCTCGGAAGCTTGTTTCCGGTCCAGGGAAGACATGGCTTGGCAGTTCGGGCTGGACTGTTCCCATGAGGTACGGGGTCAGACTGATTTGCATATAGCCATGTTTGAACAGGGGTGGCAGAGTGGGCTAAAGAACGATGATGGATTAAACCCAGATCTTTTGACTGGGTGTTAGTGTTTGATTGATTCAGATGCTCCGTCCATCACCACCCCCCTTTTGTACAGGATTTCTCATCGGCATCCGAACTCCATGGCTAGGGTCACTGACTGTCCATTAACTTGCCAAGTTTGTGAACAGTATCCTGGAAATTCTGCGGCCTGCTAGTAAGAGATGCCTTTCAGCCACCTTGAGAGATGGAAACCACTAATACTGAGAAGGGGTGCTGGAGACACCCTTGCACAAAGGTAAGGCTCCTAGAGTAGTTGGACCTGGAAAAGGTGTGCAGTTAGGACTAAATATGACTCCTGTAGTTCTGGGAAGCTCTTCACCACCAGGCTATGCGGAGAGGCCTTGTAACTCTGGTCCTCTCACAGTGTGTCTTGGAGTGAGGTGACTCTATGCTTTGGTCACACCAGGATCTCTATCAACCAAAGGAAGCCAGAGGCGGCGGGAGAAGTGTAGTATCTTGGTATTCTCTATGCTTTCCCTCTCTACCTCTATTGGAATGTTCATGTGATGCATCTATCAGAATGTTGGTGATCTGCCTCACAGATTACAGTTGGCTGGGCTGAGCACCATGTTGGATGCTCCTGGTGGGGTCTCTCTGTACATCTTGGATTAAAGCATCACTTAAATACTACTTCACTTGTGGACTTCTCATCATTACATTCATGGCGACGATCTTAAGAAAGAACCTACACCTGTCAAGTCTTGAAATACTTCAAACTGTTTCAAATTAAGAAAGGAAACTACAAACCATGAAAGGACCTCCTGCAACAAGAAAAGCTACCCCAACTGCCAGCATGACCCCACCAGTGACCTACAACCGGTCGCCCAGAGCAGTCTGGCAGTTGTCCTCTGTACCTGTGAGTCTACAAATTTTAAATTGGAGCTGTGCCCTGACGCTGGGTAAGCCTGTCTGCTTTGACTTTGGGACTCAAGCTGTATCCTCACATGAGGGTAAGCATTTTATTGGGCAACTCTGTATATTGTCCTGTTTACAAGGAGAGTCTACCTTATGCTGTGTTGGAGCTGTCCCCTTTAATGGGTTAAACCAGAATCGATTTTGCTCCTGGCTCATCCTGTGTTATGCCTTTACATGAGATTTGGCATTGACTTTCATTCTACGCTGTTTGGGGAAAAGTTATTTCTGACTTGGTATGGATTTACATGCAGCAGTGACTTTTCTTTATTGAAAATTATATTATTTAATGTTTCCCTTTGCCCTGAGGAAACTTTTCGCTGCAGTTCTGGCCCAGATTTAAGGAGGTGGTTTTATGACGTTTTGACTCTTTCACCTGCTTATCACCAAAACTTAATCTTAATTTTTGTCTCGGTGATTTTCTAAAAATAAACATTTCTTTTGCCTCTCATTTGTGAAAAATTCAATGAAAATCGAGCCACTGTAGCCTTTGACAGTTTAACTGCTTCACCTTGTTTGAATATGTAGCGCTTGTGTCACGCTCTTACCTGCTGTTTTCATTCGGAGCCTTCATTGGAGTCCCTGTGACGCTACCTTCGTCGGAGTTTCTCTGACGTGCTGTCCTCTTTCGATCTCCTGATGTGGTTTGGTGCACTGAAGCGCCGTGAGCCACCCTGCCATGTGTCACTGTGCGTGCCACCATGCTTCCTTTGGGAGTCCTTTCATCACGTCAGTTGTTCACAGTGCTGCGTCATCATTCGGAGTTTCTTTTCTGTTTCATCGTTTCTAGCCGTTTTCGTTTCACAACGCAGCAGACAGCTGGGCAAGTGTACTCTTTCGCTTTCAGCGGACCGTTGTGACTATTCTAAGGTACTGTGCTTTTTCTCCTAGGTTATTACTGAGTCTTACGAAGCGCAGTTTTGAATCCATGTTTGTTCTTCATTTTATGGATATTTTTCGGGGGCAAGCATCAAGCCCCGGTGTTTAATAACATGACTGTATGTTTGTGTGTGATCTTCGACTCCTGTGCTGCACTTTTTCACGTTTTTATTTGCATTTACGTTAAGGGACAGTGCAGTGTGTACTTTTCTGATAATGCAGTATTTACATGTCTAACTATAGCACTTTGTAGGCCCAGGGCGACAGGAGGTGTGCTTCGTTTTTTAGGGCTCGGGCCTCGCCCACCACAAAGTGGGGGCGGAGCTTGCGAGCTCTTTTGTATTTAGAAAAAAAAGAATTCAGAAAGGGGTCTGGCAGGCACATTCTTTAGTGCGCGCCGGCGTTTTTTATGGCATCTGCCTAGTGATTCGTCTTCGCTGTGCTGTTTATGTAGTAGCCTTGACGTGATAGGGTATATTTACTTTTCGTCCGTCATTTATTGCAGTTGTATGCCATATTCTGTGCGCGAACGAGCACGGCAGAGTGATTAATCTTAATTAGGAGCTGTCAGACTGCCCGTGTAATACAATCCAGATGTTGCGAGCGCGTTCACCATTGCATTGCATGTATCATGAGCGGCCTGCTTCAGGGACACCGTGCCTAATGTATGGCAGCTTTGCATCGTTTCTCTGGCACCGAAGATCTTAATGGAGGTGTGGTGTGGTTAGAGGGGGTGGGGATGGAGTAGTGTGCGGTTACTCTGATACTCTCATCGGATGGCCATCATGTTCGCTATTTCTTGTTCATGCAAACCACTCTCCCTGTTCTAGGTCAGATTATAGCACTATACAATAGAAGACCATATTAGAATACAATAACAAAGAGCTGGAAAGAAGGCTGAATAAGAGTCTCATGCTGCGTACAGGAACATTGCACCCCCAATCCAGCATTGTAGGCTGCAAAGAAGTACTACCACCACCAGTACCACCACCACCAGTACTACCACTACCAGTACTACGGGCAGCAGTACCACCACCACTAGCACTACCACCACCAGTACTACCACTACCAGTACTACGGGCAGCAGTACCACCACCACTAGCACTACCACTACAACTACCAGTACCACCACCACGAGTACTACCACTACCAGTATCACCAACACCCCCAGTACTACCAGTACTACAGCCACCAGTACTACAAGTACCACCACCACCAGTACTAACAGTACCACGACCACCAGTACTACCACTACCAGTACTACCAATACCAGTACCACTACCACCACCTGTACTACCACCACTAGTACCACCACCACCAGTACTACCACTACCAGTACCACCACCACCACCACCAGTACCACCACCACCAGTACTACCACTACCAGTACTACGGGCAGCAGTACCACCACCACTAGCACTACCATTACCGGTACCACCACCAGTACTACCACTACCAGTACCACCACCAGCACCAGTACCACCAGTACTACCACTACCAGTACCACCAACACCCCCCAGTACTACCAGTACTACAGACACCAGTACTACAACTACCACCACCACCAGTAATAACAGTACCACGACCACCTGTACTACCACTACCAGTACTACCAATACCAGTACCACTACCACCACCAGTACTACCACCACTAGTACCACCAGTACTACCACTACCAGTACTACGGGCAGCAGTACCACCACCAGTAGCAATACCACTACCGGTACCACCACCAGTACTACCACTACCACCACCACCAGTACCACCACCACCAGTACCACCACCACCAGTACCACCACTACCAGTACTACCACCAGCAGTACTACCACCAACAGTACTGCCACTACCACCACCTCCAGTACTACCACTACTATCACTACCAGTACCACCACCACCACCAGTACTACCATTTCTACCAACACCAGTACTACCACTACTACAGCCACCAGTACTACCACTACTACAGCCACCAGTACTACCACTACTAGTACTACCAATACCAGTACCACTACCACCACCAGTACTACCACTACCAGTACCACCACCACCAGTACTACCACTACCAGTACTATGGGCAGCAGTACCACCACCACTAGCACTAGCACTACCGGTACCACCACCAGTACTACCACTACCAGTACCACCACCACCAGTACCACCACCACCAGTACCACCACTACCAGTACTACCACCAGGAGTACTACCACCAACAGTACTACCACTACCAGTACCACCACCTCCAGTACTACCACTACTACCACTACCAGTACCACCACTACCAGTACCACCACCACCACCAGTACTACCAGCAACACCACCACCAGTACTACCACTACCAGTACCACCACCAGTACTACCACTACCAGTACCACCACCAGCACCAGTACCACCACCACCAGTACTACCACTACCAGTACCACCAATACCCCCAGTACTACCAGTACTACAGCCACCAGTACTACAACTACCACCACCACCAGTACTAACAGTACCGCGGCCACCAGTACTACCACTACCAGTACTACCAATACCAGTACCACTACCACTACCACCACCAGTACTACCACCACTAGTACCACCACCACCAGTACTACCACTACCAGTACCACCACCACCACCACCAGTACCACCACCACCAGTACCACCACCACCAGTACTACCACTACCAGTACTACGGGCAGCAGTACCACCACCACTAGCACTACCACTACCGGTACCACCACCAGTACTACCACTACCAGTACCACCACCAGCACCAGTACCACCAGTACTACCACTACCAGTACCACCAACACCCCCAGTACTACCAGTACTACAGCCACCAGTACTACAACTACCACCACCACCAGTACTAACAGTACCACGACCACCAGTACTACCACTACCAGTACTACCAATACCAGTACGACTACCACCACCAGTACTACCACCACTAGTACCACCACCACCAGTACTACCACTACCAGTACTACGGGCAGCAGTACCACCACCACTAGCAATACCACTACCAGTACCACCACCAGTACTACCACTACCACCACCACCAGTACCACCACCACCAGTACCACCACCACCAGTACCACCACTATCAGTACTACCACCAGCAGTACTACCACCAACAGTACTACCACTACCAGTACCACCCCCTTCAGTACTACCACTACTACCACTACCAGTACCACCACCACCAGTACTACCAGTACCACCACCACCACCAGTACTTCCAGTACTACCACCATCAGTACTACCATTTCTACCACCACCAGTACTACCACTACCAGTACCACCACCACCAGTACCACCACCACCAGTACCACCACTACCAGTACTACCACCAGGAGTACTACCACCAACAGTACTACTACTACCAGTCCCACCACCTCCAGTACTACCACTACTACCACTACCAGTACCACCACTACCAGTACCACCACCACCACCACCAGTACTACCAGTAACACCACCACCAGTACTACCACCACCAGTACCACCACTACCAGTACTACCACCAGCAGTACTACAACCAACAGTACTACAACTACCAGTACCACCACCTCCAGTACTACCACTACTACCACTACCAGTACCACCACCACCACCAGTACTACCAGTACCACCACCACCACCAGTACTTCCAGTACTACCACCATCAGTACTACCATTTCTACCACCACCAGTACTACCACTACTACAGCCACCAGTACTACCACTACTACAGCCACCAGTACTACCACCACCAGTACTACCACTACCACGACCACCAGTACTACCACTACCAGTACTACCAATACCAGTACCACTACCACCACCAGTACTACCACCACCAGTACCACCACCACCAGTACTACCACTACCTGTACTACGGGCAGCAGTACCACCACCACTAGCACTACCGCTACCGGTACCACCACCAGTACTACCACTACCAGTACCACCACCACCAGTACCACCACCACCAGTACCACCACTACCAGTACTACCACCAGGAGTACTACCACCAACAGTACTACCACTACCAGTACCACCACCTCCAGTACTACCACTACCAGTACCTCCACTACCAGTACCACCACCACCACCAGTACTACCACTACCAGTACCACCTCCAGTACTACCACTACCAGTACCACCACCAGCACCAGTACCACCACCACCAGTACTACCACTACCAGTACCACCAAAACCCCCAGTACTACCAGTACTACAGCCACCAGTACTACAACTACCACCACCACCAGTACTAACAGTACCACAGCCACCAGTACTACCACTACCAGTACTACCAATACCAGTACCACTACCACCACCAGTACTACCACCACTAGTACCACCACCACCAGTACTACCACTACCAGTACCACCACCACCACAACCAGTACCACCACCACCAGTACCACCACCACCAGTACTACCACTACCAGTACTATGGGCAGCAGTACCACCACCACTAGCACTACCACTACCAGTACCACCACCAGTACTACCACTACCAGTACCACCACCAGCACCAGTACTACCAGTACTACAGCCACCAGTACTACAACTACCACCACCACCAGTACTAACAGTACCACGACCACCAGTACTACCACTACCAGTAGTACCAATACCAGTACCACTACCACCACCAGTACTACCACCACTAGTACCACCACCACCAGTACTACCACTACCAGTACTACGGGCAGCAGTACCACCACCACTAGCAATACCACTACCGGTACCACCACCAGTACTACCACTACCACCACCACCAGTACCACCACCACCAGTACCACCACCACCAGTACCACCACTACCAGTACTACCACCAGCAGTACTACCACCAACAGTACTACCACTACCAGTACCACCACCTCCAGTACTACCACTACTACCACTACCAGTACCACCAACACCAGTACTACCAGTACCACCACCACCACCAGTACTTCCAGTACTACCACCAACAGTACTACCACTACCAGTACCACCACCTCCAGTACTACCACTACTACCACTACCAGTACCACCACTACCAGTACCACCACCACCACCAGTACTACCAGTAACACCACCACCAGTACTACCACTACCAGTACCACCACCAGTACTACCACTACCAGTACCACCACCAGCACCAGTACCACCACCACCAGTACTACCACTACCAGTACCACCAACACCCCCAGTACTACCAGTACTACAGCCACCAGTACTACAACTACCACCACCACCAGTACTAACAGTACCACGGCCACCAGTACTACCACTACCAGTACTACCAATACCAGTACCACTACCACCACCAGTACTACCACCACTAGTACCACCACCACTAGTACTACCACTACCAGTACCACCACCACCACCACCAGTACCACCACCACCAGTACCACCACCACCAGTACTACCACTACCAGTACTACGGGCAGCAGTACCACCACCACTAGCACTACCACTACCGGTACCACCACCAGTACTACCACTACCAGTACCACCACCAGCACCAGTACCACCAGTACTACCAGTACTACAGCCACCAGTACTACAACTACCACCACCACCAATACTAACAGTACCACGACCACCAGTACTACCACTACCAGTACTACCAATACCAGTACCACTACCACCACCAGTACTACCACCACTAGTACCACCACCACCAGTACTACCACTACCAGTACTACCACCAGCAGTACTACCACCAACAGTACTACCAGTACCACCACCTCCAGTACTACCACTACTACCACTACCAGTACCACCACCACCACCACCAGTACTACCAGTACCACCACCAGTACTTCCAGTACTACCACCATCAGTACTACCATTTCTACCACCACCAGTACTACCACTACTAGCAATACCACTACCGGTACCACCACCAGTACTACCACCACCACCAGTACCACCACCACCAGTACCACCACCACCAGTACCACCACTACCAGTACTACCACCAGCAGTACTACCACCAACAGTACTACCAGTACCACCACCTCCAGTACTACCACTACTACCACTACCAGTACCACCACTACCACCACCAGTACTACCAGTACCACCACCAGTACTTCCAGTACTACCACCATCAGTACTACCATTTCTACCACCACCAGTACTACCACTACTACAGCCACCACCACCAGTACCACCACCACCAGTACCACCACTACCAGTACTACCACCAGGAGTACTACCACCAACAGTACTACCACTACCAGTCCCACCACCTCCAGTACTACCACTACTACCACTACCAGTACCACCACTACCAGTACCACCACCACCAGCAGTACTACCAGTAACACCACCACCAGTACTACCACCACAAGTACCACCACTACCAGTACTACCACCAGCAGTACTACCACCAACAGTACTACCACTACCAGTACCACCACCTCCAGTACTACCACTACTACCACTACCAGTACCACCACCACCACCAGTACTACCAGTACCACCACCACCACCAGTACTTCCAGTACTACCACCATCAGTACTACCATTTCTACCACCACCAGTACTACCACTACTACAGCCACCAGTACTACCACTACTACAGCCACCAGTACTACCACCACCAATACTACCACTACCATGACCACCAGTACTACCACTACCAGTACTACCAATACCAGTACCACTACCACCACCAGTACTACCACCACCAGTACCACCACCACCAGTACTACCACTACCAGTACTACGGGCAGCAGTACCACCACCACTAGCACTACCACTACCGGTACCACCACCAGTACTACCACTACCAGTACCACCACAACCAGTACTACCACCACCAGTACCACCACTACCAGTACTACCACCAGGAGTACTACCAACAACAGTACTACCACTACCAGTACCACCAACACCAGTACTACCAGTACCACCACCACCACCAGTACTTCCAGTACTACCACCAACAGTACTACCACTACCAGTACCACCACCTCCAGTACTACCACTACTACCACTACCAGTACCACCACTACCAGTACCACCACCACCACCAGTACTACCAGTAACACCACCACCAGTACTACCACTACCAGTACCACCACCAGTACTACCACTACCAGTACCACCACCAGCACCAGTACCACCACCACCAGTACTACCACTACCAGTACCACCAACACCCCCAGTACTACCAGTACTACAGCCACCAGTACTACAACTACCACCACCACCAGTACTAACAGTACCACGGCCACCAGTACTACCACTACCAGTACTACCAATACCAGTACCACTACCACCACCAGTACTACCACCACTAGTACCACCACCACTAGTACTACCACTACCAGTACCACCACCACCACCACCAGTACCACCACCACCAGTACCACCACCACCAGTACTACCACTACCAGTACTACGGGCAGCAGTACCACCACCACTAGCACTACCACTACTGGTACCACCACCAGTACTACCACTACCAGTACCACCACCAGCACCAGTACCACCAGTACTACCAGTACTACAGCCACCAGTACTACAACTACCACCACCACCAATACTAACAGTACCACGACCACCAGTACTACCACTACCAGTACTACCAATACCAGTACCACTACCACCACCAGTACTACCACCACTAGTACCACCACCACCAGTACTACCACTACCAGTACTACCACCAGCAGTACTACCACCAACAGTACTACCAGTACCACCACCTCCAGTACTACCACTACTACCACTACCAGTACCACCACCACCACCACCAGTACTACCAGTACCACCACCAGTACTTCCAGTACTACCACCATCAGTACTACCATTTCTACCACCACCAGTACTACCACTACTAGCAATACCACTACCGGTACCACCACCAGTACTACCACCACCACCAGTACCACCACCACCAGTACCACCACCACCAGTACCACCACTACCAGTACTACCACCAGCAGTACTACCACCAACAGTACTACCAGTACCACCACCTCCAGTACTACCACTACTACCACTACCAGTACCACCACTACCACCACCAGTACTACCAGTACCACCACCAGTACTTCCAGTACTACCACCATCAGTACTACCATTTCTACCACCACCAGTACTACCACTACTACAGCCACCACCACCAGTACCACCACCACCAGTACCACCACTACCAGTACTACCACCAGGAGTACTACCACCAACAGTACTACCACTACCAGTCCCACCACCTCCAGTACTACCACTACCAGTACCACCACTACCAGTACCACCACCACCAGCAGTACTACCAGTAACACCACCACCAGTACTACCACCACAAGTACCACCACTACCAGTACTACCACCAGCAGTACTACCACCAACAGTACTACCACTACCAGTACCACCACCTCCAGTACTACCACTACTACCACTACCAGTACCACCACCACCACCAGTACTACCAGTACCACCACCACCACCAGTACTTCCAGTACTACCACCATCAGTACTACCATTTCTACCACCACCAGTACTACCACTACTACAGCCACCAGTACTACCACTACTACAGCCACCAGTACTACCACCACCAATACTACCACTACCATGACCACCAGTACTACCACTACCAGTACTACCAATACCAGTACCACTACCACCACCAGTACTACCACCACCAGTACCACCACCACCAGTACTACCACTACCAGTACTACGGGCAGCAGTACCACCACCACTAGCACTACCACTACCGGTACCACCACCAGTACTACCACTACCAGTACCACCACAACCAGTACTACCACCACCAGTACCACCACTACCAGTACTACCACCAGGAGTACTACCAACAACAGTACTACCACTACCAGTACCACCACCTCCAGTACTACCACTACTACCACTACCAGTACCACCACCACCAGTACCACCACCACCACCGGTACTACCAGTAACACCACCACCAGTACTACCACTACCAGTACCACCACCAGTACTACCACTACCAGTACCACCACCAGCACCAGTACCACCACCACCAGTACTACCACTACTAGTACCACCAACACCCCCAGTACTACCAGTACTACAGCCACCAATACTACAACTACCACCACCACCAGTACTAACAGTACCACGGCCACCAGTACTACCACTACCAGTACTACCAATACCAGTACCACTACCACCACCAGTACTACCACCACTAGTACCACCACCACCAGTACTACCACTACCAGTACCATCACCACCACCACCAGTACCACTACCACCAGTACCACCACCACCAGTACGACCACTACAAGTACTACGGGCAGCAGTAACACCACCACTAGCACTACCACTACCGGTACCACCACCAGTACTACCACTACCAGTACCACCACCAGCACCAGTACCACCAGTACTACCACTACCAGTACCACCAACACCCCCAGTACTACCAGTACTACAGCCACCAGTACTACAACTACCACCACCACCAGTACTAACAGTACCACGACCACCAGTACTACTACTACCAGTACTACCAATACCAGTACCACTACCACCACCAGTACTACCACCACTAGTACCACCACTACCAGTACTACCACTACCAGTACTACGGGCAGCAGTACCACCACCACTAGCAATACCACTACTGGTACCACCACCAGTACTACCACTACCACCACCACCAGTACCACCACCACCAGTACCACCACCACCAGTACCACCACTACCAGTACTACCACCAGCAGTACTACCACCAACAGTACTACCACTACCAGTACCACCACCTCCAGTACTACCACTACTACCACTACCAGTACCACCACCACCACCAGTACTACCAGTACCACCACCACCACCAGTATTTCCAGTACTACCACCATCTGTACTACCATTTCTACCACCACCAGTACTACCACTACTACAGCCACCAGTACTACCACTACTACAGCCACCAATACTACCACCACCAGTACTACCACTACCACCACCACCAGTACTACCACTACCAGTACTACCAATACCAGTACCACTACCACCAACAGTACTACCACCACCAGTACCACCACCACCAGTACTACCACTACCAGTACTACTGGCAGCAGTACCACCACCACTAGCACTACCACTACCGGTATCACCACCAGTACTACCACTGCCAATACCACCACCACCAGTACCACCACTACCAGTACTACCACCAGGAGTACTACCACCAACAGTACTACCACTACCAGTACCACCACCTCCAGTACTACCACTACTACCACTACCAGTACCACCACTACCAGTACCACCACCACCACCAGTACTACCAGTAACACCACCACCAGTACTACCACTACCAGTACCACAACCACCAGTATTTCCAGTACTACAACCATCAGTACTACCATTTCTACCACCACCAGTAATACCACTACTACAGCCACCAGTACTACCACTACTACAGCCACCGGTACTACCACTACCACCACCACCAGTACTACCACTACCACCAGTAATACCAGTACTACCAGCATCAATACTACCAGTACTACCACCACCAGTACTACCACTACTACAGCCACCAGTACTACCACTACTACAGCCACCAGTACTACCACCACCAACAGTACTACCAGTACCACCACCACCAGTACTACCACTACCAGTACTACCAGTACTAGCAGTACCACAACCACCACCACTACTACCAGTACTACCACCATCAGTACTACCAGTACTAACACCACCAGAGTAGTGAGTAGAGTAGTGAGTAGAGTAGTGAGTAGAGTAGTGAGTAGAATAGTGAGTAGATAGTGAGTGCAGATTAGTGAGTAGTGAGTGCAGAGTAGTGAGTAGAGTAGTGAGTAGTGAGTGCAGAGTAGTGAGTGCAGAGTAGTGAGTAGTGAGTGCAGAGTAGTGAGTAGAGTAGTGAGTAGTGAGTAGAGTAGTGAGTAGTGAGTGCAGGCTAGTGAGTAGAGTAGTGAGTAGAGTAGTGAGTAGGGAGTGCACAGTAGTGAGTAGAGTAGTGAGTAGTGAGTAGAGTAGTGATTACAGTAGTGAGTAGAGTAGTGAGTAGAGTAGTGAGTAGAGTAGTGAGTAGTGAGTGCAGAGTAGTGAGTAGAGTAGTGAGTAGAGTAGTGAGTAGTGAGTGCAGAGTAGTGAGTAGAGTAGTGAGTAGTGAGTGCAGAGTAGTGAGTAGAGTAGTGAGTAGTGAGTGCAGAGTAGTGAGTGCAGAGTAGTGAGTGCAGAGTAGTGAGTGCAGAGTAGTGAGTAGTGAGTAGAGTAGTGAGTAGTGAGTAGAGTAGTGAGTAGTGAGTGCAGAGTAGTGAGTAGAGTAGTGAGTAGAGTAGTGAGTAGAGTAGTGAGTAGTGAGTGAAGAATAGTGAGTAGAGTAGTGAGTAGTGAGTGCAGAGTAGTTAGTAGAGTAGTGAGTAGTGAGTGCAGAGTAGTGAGTAGAGAAGTGAGTAGTGAGTAGTGAGTAGAGTAGTGAGTAGTGAGTAGAGTAGTGAGTAGAAAGTAGTGAATAGAGTAGTGAGTAGTGAGTAGAGTGGAGAGTAGTCAGTAGTGAGCAGAGTAGTGAGTAGTGAGCAGAGTAGTGAGTAGTGAGTGCAGAGTAGTGAGTAGAGTAGAGTACTGAGTAGAGTAGTGAGTAGAGTAGTGAGTAGTGAGCAGAGTAGTGAGTAGTGGGTGCAGAGTAGTGAGTAGAGTAGTGAGTAGAGTAGTGAGTAGTGAGCAGCGTAGTGAGTAGTGGGTGCAGAGTAGTGAGTAGAGTAGTGAGGAGAGTAGTGAGTAGAGTAGTGAGTAGAGTAGTGAGTAGTGAGTAGTGAGTAGAGTAGTGAGTAGTGAGTGCAGAGTAGTGAGTAGAGTAGTGAGTAGAGTAGTGAGTGCAGAGTAGTGAGTAGAGTAGTGAGTAGAGTAGTGAGTAGTGAGTAGTGAGTAGAGTAGTGAGTAGTGAGTAGAGTAGTGAGTAGTGAGTGCAGAGTAGTGAGTAGAGTAGTGAGTAGAGTAGTGAGTCGTGAGTAGAGTAGTGAGTAGTGAGTGCAGAGTAGTGATTAGAGTAGTGAGTAGAGTAGTGAGTAGTGAGTGCAGAGTAGTGAGTGCAGAGTAGTGAGTAGTGAGTGCAGAGTATTGAGTAGAGTAGTGAGTAGTGAGTAGTGAGTAGAGTAGTGAATAGTGAGTAGAGTAGTGAGTAGTGAGTGCAGAGTAGTGAATAGAGTAGTGAGTAGTGAGTAGAGTAGTGAGTAGTGAGTAGAGTAGTGAGTAGTGAGTTCACAGTAGTGAGTAGAGTAGTGAGTAGTGATTAGAGTAGTGATTAGAGTAGTGAGTAGAGTAGTGAGTAGAGTAGTGCAGAGTAGTGAGTAGAGTAGTGAGTAGAGTAGTGAGTAGAGTAGTGAGTAGAGTAGTAAGTAGAGTAGTGAGTGTAGAGTAGTGAGTAGAGTAGTGAGTAGAGTAGTGAGTAGTGAGTAGTGAGTAGTGAGTAGTGAGCGCAGAGTAGTGAGTAGAGTAGTGAGTAGAGTAGTGACTAGAGTAGTGAGTAGTGAGTGCAGAGTAGTGAGTGCAGAGTAGTGAGTAGTGAGTGCAGAGTAGTGAGTAGAGTAGTGAGTAGTGAGTAGAGTAGTGAGTAGAGTAGTGAGTAGTGAGTAGAGTAGTGAGTAGTGAGTAGAGTAGTGAGTGCACAGTAGTGAGTAGAGTAGTGAGTAGTGATTAGAGTAGTGAGTAGAGTAGTGAGTAGAGTAGTGAGTAGAGTAGTGCAGAGTAGTGAGTAGAGTAGTGAGTAGAGTAGTGAGTGCAGAGTAGTGAGTAGAGTAGTGAGTGCAGAGTAGTGAGTAGAGTAGTGAGTAGAGTAGTGAGTAGAGTAGTGAGTAGAGTAGTGAGTAGAGTAGTGAGTACAGAGTAGTGAGTGCAGAGTAGTGAGTAGAGTAGTGAGTAGAGTAGTGAGTAGGGTAGTGAGTAGTGAGTGCAGAGTAGTGAGTAGAGTAGTGAGTAGAGTAGTGAGTAGTGAGTAGAGTAGTGAATAGAGTAGTGAGTAGAGTAGTGAGTAGAGTAGTGAGTAGTGAGTGCAGAGTAGTGAGTAGAGAAGTGAGTAGTGAGTAGCGTAGTGAGTAGTGAGTAGAGTAGTGAGTAGAAATTAGTGAGTAGAGTAGTGAGCAGAGTAGTGAGTAGAGTAGTGAGTAGAGTAGTGAGTAGTGAGCAGAGTAGTGAGTAGTGGGTGCAGAGTAGTGAGTAGAGTAGTGAGTAGAGTAGTGAGTAGTGAGTAGTGAGTAGAGTAGTGAGTAGTGAGTGCAGAGTAGTGAGTAGAGTAGTGAGTAGAGTAGTGAGTACAGAGTAGTGAGTAGAGTAGTGAGTAGTGAGTGCAGAGTAGTGAGTAGAGTAGTTAGTAGTGAGTAGAGTAGTGAGTAGTGAGTGCAGAGTAGTGAGTAGAGTAGTGAGTAGAGTAGTGAGTAGGACATCACTGGCAGCAGCTGTGCAAGCTTCTTACACTTACAAGGAGACCACAGGCAGCTGAGGTGCAATCTTCTCCCACTCACAAGAACGACATCACAGGCAGCAGCAGTGCAAGCTTCTTACACTCACAAGGAGACCACAGGCAGCAGAGGTGCAAGCTTCTCACACTCACAAGAAGGACATCACAGGCAGTAACGGTGCAATATTCTCACACTCACAAGGAGATCACTGGCAGTACACACCACATGAACCCACTCCATAACACATAGCAACAATACATTGCCATTTACAATGCCATTAGCTCAAACTCAAATAAATCCGAGCCCGATTGCATTTCTAATGCTTGTTTTTCTAGTCCTCATCACTGGCAAAATGTTTTAGTGTACTTTGCTGAGTCCCACAAAGTCTTGTTTCATTCTTTTACAGTGGGTTTGAGTCCCAGCTGTCCTGTTGTTATGTTCTGCAATGGGTCCAAGTCCCATTTGCTTACAGAGGGTTTTAGTCCCATTTGTTTAATTCAGATGTTTTTGCATTGGGTCCCAGTCCCATTTGCTTACAGTTACATTGGGTTTGAGTTCCACCTGTGTGGTTTAAATGTTTGGGATGGGTCCTAGTCCCAATTACTTACAGTGGGTTTTAGTCCCATCTGTGTTTCTTAAAAGTTTGCATTGGGTTCCAGTCCCATTTGCTTACTGTGGGTTCCAGTCCCACCTGTTTAATTTGCATTGGGTCTCAGTCCATTTGCTTACTGTGGGTTCCAGTCCCACTTGTTTAATTTGCATTGGGTCTCAGTCCCATTTGCTTACTGTGGGTTTCAGTCCTACTAGTTTAATTGGTTATGGGTTCTAGTCCCATTTGTTTGCTATGGGTTTTAGTCCCATTTGTTTTCTTTACAATGTCTTTCCGATGGGTTCAAGTCCCATTTGCTTGCAGTGGGTTTTAGTCCCACTTGCGCTTTTTCTGTGTATTTGCGATGGGTTACAGTCCAATTTAGTTGTAGTGGGTTTTAGTCCCTCCTACTTCATTTAAATGTTTTTGCTATGGGTTCTAGTCCCATTTCACTGTAGTGGGTTTTAGTCCCACCTGGCACTATGTCAGTTGTCCACACGGACCTCGTCATTTTTGTCTCCTTCTGAGGAGCTATGCTAGGGTTATAGTCCTTTAGCATTATTTGTCTTGTGTTTTGAACATGTTTTGTGTTTTTATTTACATTTGCTAGTTTACCTATTACTTTTAGAGAGTCTAGGTTTTAAAAGTTTTACATCCACATATTTAGCTTATATCTACTTTTTATGTGCTTTTATGCTTTCTATGCTAAATATGTTCAGATTTATATATGTTCAGATTTGATGTATTTTTATTGCAACTTTTTGCACTGTTATCTCTTGCATTACGTCATCGTTTTTTGCTTAGTGGTAATAGTGTTTTGATAAGGTTTCATCTCTACCTTTCCTCATCTTCTTGAAATGAAGGTTTCTTTTGTTCTTTCTCTTTTCTATTGCCTTCCTTTGTTTTCTTCTTTTTAATGTTCTGTAAGAAGAGAGGATGGTTTATATGGTGTAAGAAGGGTGGATGGTTTATACGTTCTTTTCCGTTCTTCTCTTTTGTTCTCTTTTTAAAGGTGTTTCCTCTTTACTGTTCTTCTTTTTCCGCTTTTGCTCAATTTACTTGCTTTCATTTTCTCCTGTTCTCCGTTGCTGTTTTAAGCTTTTTGTTTTCTGTTTAAGGAGAGAGGATAATGTAGTATCTTGGTATTCTCTATGCTTTCCCTCTCTACCTCTACTGGAATGTTCATGTGATGCATCTATCAGAATGTCGGTGATCTGCCTGACAGATTACAGTTGGCTGGGCTGAGCACCATGTTGGATGCTCCTGGTGGGGTCTCTGTACATCTTGGATTAAAGCATCACTTATATACTACTTCACTTGTGGACTTCTCATCATTACAAGAAGCTTATGAAGTCACACCTGAAGAGGTGATTGCATGGCAGGAAGAAGAGTGTGACTGCATTTAAAGGTCTGCACACACAAAGAAAACACACCTGTAACTGCTTAACTGCTTGGCTATAGCGATCACTTCATTCAGCGGGTTTGCATCATTGAATCTTGACAGGAATCACTGCTGTGACCCAAGTGGGCTATTTATTTTGTTTGTGTAAAATCCAGCTATGAAGATTTCTCAGTAAGATCATCCAACAGTTCTTAAATGTCAGAAAACATTAACTATCGGCAAAACACATGATACCCTTAGGAAAGAAAACTTCCCTTCTGCAAGCAAAGGCACTTCAAATATGTTGGCTGAAGGCCTTCACATGGTATACAGACAATCTGCCAGACAGTGACGGCCTCTACTTTTACCAGGGAGGGGCGCAAGGAGCCACACACATACACACACTCACACTAATGCATTAACACACACATCCATTCACAACACTCAGTCCCACTTATTCATGCACGCATGCACCAAACAATAAAAATAAAGTCCTACTTACTTTATTGGAAGCTCTGTCTAAGAGGGTTTGGACTGCTACTGAAGGTCCGCCAATGAGAGAAGGCAGCAGTGTGAAGCCTCAGAGATTCCAGTAGGTTGGGGACTGCTGCCTTCCCTCACTTGCTACAGAGTGGGATGGGGTCAGTGAGAATGCTGAGCTTACCCCACTCGGTGACGATGACCCCATTCCACTCTGTGTCGAGGTGTCAGTGATTGACACTCAGCCCTGGGCACTTCAGGATTTGGAACTGGAGGGGCCAGGTCTAAGGCAATAAGTGATGCTCCCCCATTATGAGGAAGGGGCCTCGAAATGCTTTGCCAGGCTGAAGATGTTCAGCTCAGGCAGCCAGGAGCCTGTGCATTTAGTGTATGTCTAGCTCCTGGCTGACTGACCTGAAAATAAATAGTGTCTGTCAGGCTGACCTTTGCTCAGCCTGACAGACATTCTTTATAGTGGCCAAATGGCAAGGGGGTGTGGCTCCTCACCCATTAATATGGGCTGCAGCTACTGCCAAAGACTTCAAAAGACTTTCAACAAATACATACTACACTAGCAGAATCCGCTCACTTTAGGGCAGGAATATTGTCTTGCATTGGACAGCTCTAGACTTCACATTGTCCAGTGCTCCCCACATGTAAATCTACTTGTATAACTCTATCCACACAATTGCACCAAGTGAGCTAATTGCCCCTCTTCTCCAGTGTTCTCTACTCCAGCTGCAGTCAGCTTCCCTATCCCTTTTCTCTCCATGCTGCACAAAACCAAATTCAAACCTTTTTCATCTGTAAAAATTCAACTTCGAACCTCATCCAACCTCATCCGCATTGCTACTCTTCCCTACCCCTTTCATCTCATTCACCCCACCTCGATCACTTATGCTCACCAATGTGCACATATCTCATAAACATTATTCTGCCACTGCCAGTCTCCTCACTGCTCACAACCGCAACATCTTCATTACAGAGACCTGGCTCACCCTGACACCTTCCTCATATTTGATCAGTTCACCCCCAATGGATATTGCACTACTGAGTTCCTCACCCAAGCTAATTTAGTTGTGGCCTCACCATTATTTTGAATGCCTTTATCTCACTCCTCTGCTCCAGCTCTGAAATCTTTCACTGCCTCTTGCTTACATCTTCCTCTGTCACAATGCCACATTCTACCTTGCCTACCATCCTCTTAGCTATGATAATTTATTTCTAATTTACTTCTCATTCTAATTTGCCATCTCCTCCATCTCCAGTTCTGGCTTTCCCTTCTTAGGGGATTTCAGGCTCACGGACAATCACAATACATCTCCCAGGGACTCTTTTTTGAAACGAACAACTTCTTTTAACCTAAGGTCTAACATGTCAAACTCCTCTAATTATTACGCAACAATTTAAGCCCATTCTTTCTATCTTTCTTACATCTCTTATCTCTTTCCTTTCCAACGTGATTTGACTAATCACTTTAACATATTTTTTCATCACCTTACTTAACTTGTAAATGCTAATCCCTAACTATATATGGTCTATAACCTATAGTTTTTTCAGTGAATTTTTAAGGTTTTGTAAATGTTAATTCCTAACTATATATGGTCTATAACCTATGGTTTTTTCAGTAAATTTTTTAAGGTTTTGTTAATGCTAATTACTAACTATATATGGTATTGTAAAGATCAATACTCAGGAAGCTGGTAAAAACGGGTTTATTAGCCCAACAGGGAGGCAAGTCGTCCACATCAGAGATCAACAAACAACTGACACAGATCATGAATTCCAGAGTGACATGGCTAGTGACATGGCTGCATTCTCTCTTGAGAATGCACATATTTAAATACATAGATACAACACATCTCCCTTATAATAATAATGAAAAACAAAACAAAGGAAATGAAAAAACAAAGAACAGAAAAACCTGGAAAAGAAGAAAACGCTGGAAAAGAAGAAATCATGCGATACAGTAATCCTGGAGATACAAAGGTGCTCTCCTGACTCCAGGGTTCATTCCACGAGGCGAAACACACGCATCCTGAGAAGATGACGGGCAACCAACACAATCACGAGGAGTTGAACCAACAGGAGCAGCAGCAGGTTCCATAACAGCATTATCCCCCTCCACACACCTTGACAAACGTGACATGCTCCACACATCACCCCCCTCAAGCATAACTACGTTCTTCATGACTTTTGCAATTCGCCTTGGCCCAAAGAACTTGGACACACCCTTGGGAGACCAAGGGCCTTTTTGACAAAGACTAAATCGCCCACTTTCCAAAAAGGAACTTTCACACCCTTCAAAGCATCATATCTGCGCTTGTAACCATCCTGGTAATCACTTAATCTGGGATTGTTGAGAACTACACCTCTATCCTTAGTAGACAACCACAAAGGGTTGAGCTTTGAACCAGCCACACGTCCCCTAAGTTTCACAAAAGGTGAAATGCCTGTCACACTGTTTGGGGTGTTCCTGTGCGCCCAGAGTTTTTCCCTGAGGATAGGTTTCAGGGGAAGTCCTCTCTCCAAAGCAGTTTGAGCACACGCTCTAATCAGCCTATTCATACTCTCCACCAAACCATTCGCCTGTGGAGCATAGAGGGCAGTCCTATGATGGGTGATAGAGAGGTCTTTAAGGAAAACAAACATTTCCTGGGAGGTGAATTGGACACCATTATCGGAAACCAAAGTCTCCGGAATCCCTTCACAGGTAAAGGCATCTTTAAGAAATTCAATGATATTTCTACTCAAAACAGTTCCCATGCAGGCAGCAGACAACCACTTTGAAGTGTAATCTACAAGGACAACAACAAATCTTTCGGAAAGTCCCAAATTCAAGAATGGTCCAACTACATCAATGGCAACCTTGGACCAAGGTCGTTCAGGAATGGCAATGGGAGAAAGCGGAGCGGTGCTCACCTTCCTTGATTTATCATTACTGGCACAAATGTGGCAGTCTTTAACGACAGCTTCAACTTCATGGTCCAACTCGGGCCACCAGTAAGATTCTCTCACCCTTGCTTTGGTGAGACTACGACCTAAATGTCCCTCATGGGCAAGGTTGATTATCTTCTCTCTCATACCACAGGGAGGAATTAGCCTGTTACCCCTAAATAATTCACCCTGAACTATGTTCAACTCATCCCTAACGTTCCAAAAACCTCTGGCAGAATCAGGAACTTCTCTCAAGGCAGGCCAACCATTGACCGTGGCCTCCAAGATAAAATCTCTAGCAGGATCATCAGGAAAACACCCTTTCCATTCCGCTTCATTCAAAGCAGATTCTCTCACCCATGAAACAGTGGGAACATCCGGGTCATACGTGACCAACTTATCAATAGGCAACCTAGAAAGAAAATCAGCGGGAACGTTCTTGGGACCAGGTAAATATTCAACACAAAAATTATATTCCATGAGACCCTCAACCCATCTTTTAATTCTGGGGGTGGTACACTCGACATTCCTACACGAGAACAACTGCACTAGGGGTTTGTGGTCAGATCTTACTACAAAAGGTAGGCCCCACAGGTAGAATCTGAAGTGTTTGATGGCCCAAAAGCAGGCCAAAGCCTCGCGCTCAATGACCGAGTAGCGCTCCTCCGCACCCTTCAAGGAACGGGACGCAAAACCAATAACTTTCTCCGAACCATCCACGAGCTGGGCCAAAACAGCCCCCAAACCACGTAAGCTGGCATCAGTGGACAGAATGGTCTTTTTGCGCACATCAAAATGCCCTAAGGTAGGCATCTTAGCAATCACTGACTTGACTGTGTCAAAGGCATTCGAACAATCTTGGTTCCAATCAAAAACCGCACCCTTCTTAAGGAGAAGTCTAATGGGTTGCATAACGCTGGCAAAATTGGGAATAAACTTGGAGTAATACTCCGATAATCCATTAAAAGACTTAACCTGATCTTTATTAGAAGGAGGTTGAGCTTGGAGAATGGCCTCAGCAAGATCAAGCTTAGGACTGATGCCTTCCCCAGATATGTTGTGTCCCAAATAGGATACAGACCTAACCCTGAATTTGCATTTCTCTTGTTTAAGAGTCAGACCTGCATCTCTAAGCCTAGACAAAACAGCAAAAAGAGTAACATCATGTCTATTTGCGTCAACACCATGGACTAAAATGTCATCCTGGAAAAAGAGGACACAATCAATATCAGAAAGGACATTTTTCATGATTCTCTGAAAACAAGCAGCAGCGCTGGCTAACCCAAAAGGCATCCTAATGAACCTAAATGCACCGATGGGAGTGACAAAAGAAGTCAGGTGTCTTGACTCTTCATGTAAGAGAACCTGGTGGTAGGTAGCTGATAGATCCATAACGCTAAACAAAGTGGCACCACCTAACTTAGTCAAAATCTCATTGATATTGGGCAAGGGCTGCCTGTCCACCCAAATAGAACTGTTCAAACTCCTGAGGTCCACACACATCCTAATTTTGGTACCCTTGTCCTTAGGTGCCAAAACAATCGGCGCAAGCCATTCTGAGGACTCTATCTCCTCAACAACACCAAGTTTCAATAACCTCTCAATCTCGACTTGCAATGGTTGTAACATGAGGTTGGGCACCTTCCTGACCTTATGCACCACAGGCTTGGCACTACTTTTCAAGATTATCCTGTGTTTGAAACCTTTGAGTAACCCCAGATCTTCAGTAAAAACTTCAGGGAATTTCCCAAGAACATCTGAAAAATCACCCCCTTCAGATACTAGCATAACCTGCTCGGGTGCATTGGGATTCAAGGTGATCCCCAGATTCCGTTGGTGACGCCAACCAAGGAGGTTATCTCCCCTCTTAGCAATATAAACCTTGCCAACAGTTTCCCTGCCTTTGAAAGAAATGGTTTGGATGGAATATCCCAGTACCTCAATTTTCTGTTTGGCATACCCCACAGGATTGATGTCAGAGACTGTAAGTTTAATTTTATCCCCATCAAAATTTGCAAACCAAAACTTATCACTGATGAGGGTGAACAGTGAACCAGAGTCAGCTAACACGGGAACAACTTTGTTTGCAATTAGGATGTCACAAGAGGGCATAACTACTATGTCATCATCCACTTGATTCACACCATTGATAACATCATCCGTAATGCAATGAATCGAATCTTGGTAATAAGCTTCATCCTCATCAATACAATTGACTTTGTTGCTTTTACACATTCTTGCGTAATGACCCTTCCTCCCACAATTTCTACAAACGTTCATTTTCACCTGCTGGGCTCATCGTCGCCAGTATTGTAAAGATCAATACTCAGGAAGCTGGTAAAAACGGGTTTATTAGCCCAACAGGGAGGCAAGTCGTCCACATCAGAGATCAACAAACAACTGACACAGATCATGAATTCCAGAGTGACATGGCTAGTGACATGGCTGCATTCTCTCTTGAGAATGCACATATTTAAAGACATAGATACAACATATGGTCTATAACCTATGGTTTTTTCCGTGAATTTCAATGGTTTTTTAATAGCAAATATCAAAAGCTGTAAAATGTATTCGTATTTTAATGCAAAAATATATTTTATATGTTTTAATTAAAAATATTGTATGCATCTGCCAAACCCTGACCTCTTAATAGTGCACTGTGGTGGAAATGATTTGGGCACTATGACTGGGGATGATCTTGAAATGCTTTTAAAGAACACCTTTCTTCATTTGATGACACTTTTTCCCCAAACTGCCTTGGTATATTCCAATATATGTCAAAGACAGAAATGTAAGTGGTCCAACAATTTTTTCCACAATTTGAGAAAGCACGGAAACATGTGAATAAATCTGTTTCTGCTTACATGAGAGACTATGGAATGGGTTTAATATACAACAATAACTTGCGTTCCAACATTCAACACATCTACAGAAGAGATGGTGTGCACTTCTCCGATGAAGGTAATAGAATATTCGTCCTTTATTTAAAAGTGTGCATTGGAACCTACTTGTAGGTACCTAAATTAGCCACAGAACCCAATAGCTCTTTTCAGAGCTACCCTACCACTGATCATTCGAAACGTTTATCTTTTTCTAATTTTTTTTTCTTCACCAAAGTACGCTCCCCGGTTCGCTTACCGGTGCCCGTACCGGGCGCTCCCCCCGCGAAATTTTCAAAATTTTTATTTTTTTATTTTGCATATATCAGCGTCCTAATCCCCCCTCAGAAAACCTAGAGGGTCACAAAGTGTCTACCGTGCCCCCTTCTACCCATTCCGAACATTGTTTGTCCTCCATCTTATGTCTCAATTCTACCGATACACAAAATGGAGGACTCCCGTAACGCTGCCGGTTCGCGTACCGGGGAGCGCACCGGTAAGCGCTCGATAAAAAAAAGTGGGAAAGTAATTTACAGAAAAACCACTACAGACACTTTCATCAAATATAGAATAGGCCCTACTACATAGCAGTCCCTACCATTTCCCCAAATTTGATGGAATTCCATTGAGAAAATTATGCTGTAAGCCTGACTAAATATCCTGAGGTAAATTACCTAACAAAAACACTTATGAAGTGTTTGAATTGACAACCAATCAAAATGCTACTTTCAATATCTTCTATTATTTCATGACATTTGATTGGTTATGTACCTGAATATATATAAAGAAAGAGAGAGAAACACAGCCATTTTGACTACTACCTCCTGAAGTACATATCAAGTGCATTTCAACTGAGAACTTAAACTTCTTTTTGAAAGGTAAGATGTTATTTTAAAAACTGAAGTATGTTCTGCACTTTAAGTTAATTAGGAAAACATTTTCTGATAGTTATATACTATCCCTCTGTAATAGTTATAGAATAAGATAGACTTCTCTGTTTTAGTTATGGATGGAGTTAGGCTTGTCTTGTATAATTAAGAATTAACTTAGGCTTTATCACATACATTTTTTTATATTTCTACTTCCAGTCTGATACCATACACTGCTCAAAGATAAAATCACTGTTTAAAAAACCAAACTACCTGTCTTTACTTAAACCCAACAGTGCCCTATCTGTACTGATATATTTTTTTAAAATTCATTTTACAGCACAAAAATAGAAGAAGAGAACAAAACTAACTTGGAAATTGTTGCAGGAAGCAACACAGATACATAAATTGACTCTGAATTCTATGATGAATCACGGGACTTTGAACTTCTGCAATGTGTAGAATCAGTAGATTTCCTAATTGAAAATGAAAAAATTTCTGACAATGAATTATTAGAAGTTCTTTTTAATTTTGAAAACAAATCAGAAAAATAAATTTATATTTAATAATTCGAAAATTGTTTGAGACATTATTCATTTTTATATGTATTTTGTAAACCAGTAGCAAATTGATTATAATGTAAAATCAGACTTTAAATATACTGTGCAACTTTTTTTGTCTTACATAGTAAGTTTGCTCATAGTTACTTCCTTTCTTTCACTATATTATCTCCAATGTGTATTAAACATATCTTTATCATCTCCTGCCTCCATGGTGTTTCTGCTTTCCTGACAGACTACGCTATGAATTCCATATACCACAATAACTTCTGAAACAACATGCAAGATATTTACAAAGAAAACGGTGTATTTTTATTTTTAGACTCTGCATTGGTACCTACATATTGGTACTTAAATAAAAAAATAAAAAAAAAACAAAAAGAACAATCAATAAACATACAATATTTGAACATTCTTTCATCCTATTTTCCCAATATTATGCTTCCCGGACCGCTTCCCGGTGCGTGTACCGAGCGCTCCCCCCGCAAAAAAAACAAAAATATATATATATTTTTTTTACCCTGCGGGGCCCTTTTAAAGCACCCTCATGAAACCTAGGGGGTCAGGGAGGATGTACTCCGCCCCCTTATGCTCATTTCCCCCTTTGTTTTTGCCACATCTTGTGTCTCGATCCTACCGAGACACAAGATGGCGGCCGCTCTGGACTGTTTAGAATGTTCACAGTCACCGGGGAGCCAATTCGCTTCTCCTCGTGAAGTTCCGTTACGCGCCAGGTACGCGAACCGGGGCGCTAACCGGGACGCTGTCACAGATATATCTGTTTTTTGAAACGTTAATTTCTCGAAATCCACTGGAGCACATATATTAAGACATAGCAAAGGCACGTCGGGCAAATCATATCTACAATTTTGCCAAGTTTCGTGTGAATCCATTCCGCCGTTCGAGCTAAAAGTGATTCCAACCTCCCTATGGAAAAATGAATGGGAAAACACCCCCTTTTTTCTCGGCCCCCCTTGAAGAAACCCCCCCAAATTTTCAGGGGCTGCTCAGAAACAAAATGTGCCATTTTCCTGAAAATTTCAGCCAATTCCGTCCACAAACGCCAAAGTTATTCGACATAGAATTTTCAGAAATCCCATAGGAAAAAAATCCTAACTATATATACCTACTGGCGACCGCCCTAGGATAGAGGACCTTAGCCGATCCACGGCTTTATTTTCTGTTTGTTTATATCTTAAACACTTGAGATGTCATCAATACCCACTTTTCGTATGGATTTGCCCATCTAGGGGCTTAATTGCACAACCTGTTAATATCTTAGGGTTGTATATGCACCATTCCAAGATGGCGCCTAAAGTGACCATGGTGGGGTTGTCCTCTGTCTGTTTCTATGACAAAAAAGAAAGAGAAAAAATGTCTTATTTAATTCACTGTGATGTACGGATTGTTGTTACCCACACTGACGAAGGCAGCACGCCGAAACGCGTCTGTGTAGAGCGCCTGCGAAAATAAATCTTGCATGGTTGAAAGGACCCCTTGAGTGCTGTTGTCTTCTTTGAATTGGAAGAGGAGTTGGAGCGTTATATATATATATATATATATATATATATATATATATATATATATATATTACCTACTGGCGATCGCCAGTAGGTATATATAGTTAGGATTTTTTCTCTATGGGATTTTTGAAAATTCTATGTCTAATAACTTTGGCGTTTGTGGATGGAATTGGCTGAAATTTTCAGGAAAATGGCACATTTTGTTTCTGAGCAGCCCCTGAAAATTTTGGGGGGGGCTCGTCAAGGGGGGGGCCGAGAAAAAAGGGGGGTCCCAAAACGCGTTTTTCCCATGTTAATTTCCATAGGGCGGTTGGCCTCACTTTTAGCTCGAACGGCTGAATGGATTTGCATGAAACTTGGCAAAATTGTAGGGACTGTTAGCCCGATGTGCCTTTGCTAGGTCTCAATATATGTGCTCCAGTGGATTTTGATAAATTAACGTTCAAAAAAATATATATATCTGTGACAGCGCTCCGGGTAGCGCTCCGGTTCGCATACTTGACGCGTAACGGAACTTCGCGAAGCGAAGCTGATTGGCTCTCCGGTGTCTGTCAACATTCTAAACCATCTGGAGTGGCTGCCATCTTGTCTCTTGGTAGGATCGAGAGACAAGAGGAGGCCAAAACGAAGGGGGAAATGACCATAAGGGGGCATAGAAGATCCTCCCTGACCCCCTAGGTTTGATGTGGAGGCTTTAAAAGGGCCCCGCGGGGCAAAAAACAAAAAAAGAGCGCCCGGTACGCTTTTGTGCAATGGGCGATGGTAATCTAAATGATGAGGAGGGGGGGGCATCGTTCAAAGCACATCAGCATGCATAAACACGAAAATGTTTTTATCTACCACGTACTTGACTTATCTCTCTGAGATGCATTCCCTTGTGTTTTGGCAATGGTAGTCTGTTCATTACATAGATCGCCCGAGGGCGTTATTACAGACCGCGCGTAGGAAAGGGTCAAAAGCCAGGGGTATAGGAGTATGTAACAAGCGAGCCATTTAATTGAAAAAACTAAATGTGACAAGCGGTTGCAGGATCAGTGAAGGTTGATTTTATAATTGAAAGTATAACAGGATCAGTTACAATAAACTCGTCCATACGCACACCATGGGCGAGTATCATGGGTAACATTATTTCGAAGCTTTATTAATACAATAATCAATAATGAAAAATCGACATCAATAGGGTTGTCCGTATTCCCAGTCAGTACCCTTCCCCACCCTCCATGTGCACAAAGACCGCATACATCCCCCATAACGTCAAGGCTAAGTAACTAGAACGTCATAAGGAGTTGCAAGTCGCTCCAATACTGGCGCCATTTTGGTCAAGGCCAGGCAGGTCCAGAGTATAGTTCAATGTCTCCAATAAGTAGCGGCAGGACCAGAATCCCTTTCGGCAGTTCTGGCTTCGTCATTACGAGCACTAGAAAACAAGACATTCTGGGCAATACCACCATTGACGCAGCCCTTTATTCTACAAGATGGTGTCTTTCAAAAGCCAGGGTTATAGGAGTATGTAACAAGCGAGCCATTTAATTGAAAAAACCAAACGTGACAAATGGTTGCAGGATCAGTGAAGGTTGATTTTTTAATTGAAAGTATAACAGGATCAGTTTCAATAAAATCGTCCATACACACACCATGGGCGAGTATCATGGGTAACATTACTTCGAAGCTTTATTAATAGAATAATCAATAATGAAAAATCGACATCAATAGGGTTGTCCGTATTCCCAGTCAGTACCCTTCCCCGCCCGCCATGTGCACAAAGACCACATACATCCCCCATAACGTCAAGGCTAAGTAACTAGAACGTCATAAGGAGTTACAAGTCGCTCCCATACTGGCGCCATTTTGGTCGAGGCCAGGCAGGTCCAGAGTATAGTTCAATGTCTCCAATAAGTAGCGGCAGGACCAGAATCCCTTTCGGCAGTTCTGGCTTCGTCATTACGAGCACTAGAAAACAAGACATTCTGGGCAATACCACCCTTGACGCAGCCCTTTATTCTACAAGATGGTGTCTTTCAAAAGCCAGGGGTATAGGAGTATGTAACAAGCGAGCCATTTAATTGAAAAAACTAAACGTGACAAACGGTTGCAGGATCAGTGAAGGTTGATTTTTTAATTGAAAGTATAACAGGATCAGTTACAATAAAATCGTCCATACGCACACCATAGGCGAGTATCATGGGTAACATTACTTCGAAGCTTTATTAATACAATAATCAATAATGAAAAATCGACATCAATAGGGTTGTCCGTATTCCCAGTCAGTACCCTTCCCCACCCGCCATGTGCACAAAGACCGCATACATCCCCCATAACGTCAAGGCTAAGTAACTAGAACGTCATAAGGAGTTGCAAGTCGCTCCCATACTGGCGCCATTTTGGTCGAGGCCAGGCAGGTCCAGAGTATAGTTCAATGTCTCCAATAAGTAGCGGCAGGACCAGAATCCCTTTCGGCAGTTCTGGCTTCGTCATTACGAGCACTAGAAAACAAACATTCTGGGCAATACCACCCTTGACGCAGCCCTTTATGCTACAAGATGGTGTCTTCCATTCAGAAAATATTGTTGGCAGCATTTTGAAAGGAAAGATAAACGGCCGTTCTCCTAGTGAGTCTCACATTGTTACATTTATGAAGAATGTTGAAGAGTAGTATGTTGACAATCTGAAGCCATCGTTCTACAAACTCTCAACCAGCCTTGGATGGAAAAATCCTGAAGAATGTACAAACTGAAAACCAGTTTTTGTCTGCATAGCATCAGCAGCAACACTTGAGTCAGCTTTGTGTGAAGCCGCCATCTTGATCCAATCAATACCGTCCCCTTGCACACATTCAGGGACCAGGCCACAGGACGTGTCTTCAGGTCAAACGGATTGTGGGACAAGGTCCAGAATGGAAGAGTCACCAAAAGGCAAAAAGTTCCGCCGGACCCCGGGAGCCGGCCGCCTATGTCGGGGGCGATCTCAGGCCACACCAGGGCAACAAGACTTGGGGAGGGGGCAGGAGCCAAGCGCCCCCTCCCAGTCCGCGCTACCACACCGCCCCTCGGGGGCCTCCGTCAAGTGGTTCAGGGAGGCACTGCAGGCAGCGGTTCTTCAGATCAGTGGCTCTCACCGGCAAGGCTCCCCTCCGCCAGCAGCGATCGTTGGCGCTGTGGTTGCGGCCGGAGGTCCCGCCTAGTCAACGCCCCGGCCTCTCCATGTCGTAGGCCGCAAGAGTGGGCGCAACTCAGCTGGCCGAGCGAGACTTGGGAGGGGGCAGGAGCCAAGCGCCCCCTCCCAGTCCGCGCCACCACACCGCCCCTCGGGGGCCTCCGTCAAGCGGCTCAGGGAGGCACCGCAGGCAGCGGTTCTTCAGATCACAACAGAGTCTCATGCTCGATTGATTGAGCTGGCCGAATCAGGCAACAAGAAGGTGTGGGGGGGCACCTCTTGCTCAACCACCACCTGAGGAGGTGGTACTCTCTTCCTAGGAGGTGGTGGTGGTGGTGGGGATGCACCAGCTGAAGCTACAACACTTGCTCTTGCTAAGTGATGAAAAAAGGTCTTCCTCTCACAAAGATGAAAGTCAGAGTGAGGAAACAAGGAGGGGTTTTCATCATTTGGGACAAAAAATAGTTCTCAACCAATGAAAAGTGTTATTTTTAGGTCACATGACCTAGCCTTACATCATTAGGAACCCAAAAGTGAAATGAACCAATGAAAAGTTTTATTAACAAGTCACATGACCTGTTATTCTTACGTTACGCGCTCCGCGCGCGCCCTGGATCGCTTCCGGGAAGCTGCGCTTCGCGCCTCGCGCACTGGAGCACTTCCGGGTGCGCTAACGCGGCGCGTCATATGACGCATTACGTGACAACGCGGTACGTCGCGGTTACGCAACGCGTCACAATGTTGTTTTCTAACGCGGCAGTTGCGCAAACAGAACGTTTATCGGCCGGGCATATGGAATACATACACATTCATACCATACAATCAGGGCATGTACGCACAGTCACACCATACAATTTTTCACGTTCCCAGTGATGGTCTGCACTCCATGCAATATCTCACAGCGCTTGTCTATGTCTTTCCTTGCATGGAGCACGGTGCGGTCCAAGTCCACTCCATTCTTCAGTCGGAACTCCGATGTAACCTACAGAGGAGAAAAGAAAGGGGGGGATACAGCATTCAGAGGATGTCAGCGCGCGCAAACACGAAAAAGCTTCTACTTACCATGTATCAGACTAGCTGCAGGAACGTGTGATACAACAGATCTTGGCTATCCCTTTCCCATTATTTTTCTGTGTAACATATCCTCCCCTTCTTATGATGCCAAAAAATGTTTCATTTTGTTTGTCTCTAAATTCGAGTTCCCTCTTCGTGTATTTGTTTCTTAATTAGTCTTATTTTATGGGACAAAATACCACACCTTACATTCGGCAGATACCTTAAGCTACGGTCGACCATTTTGTAACAATTCTGGAAAAAGGGCTGGTGTGACGGATACAAATTTCAATCAATCCAAAATTCAGGCAAAGGGTCTGCATTATCTGTCTTCTATTGTTTGTGAATAACAGCCATTATTCTAAAACCTTACCAACCTAGACGATTGTTATGACGCTGATTCCATACTTCCTTCGAAAACTCTTTTTTGCAAAAATGTCAGTATACAAATACGGGCCTACAACCACGTGGGCCGGCCACAGAGCAAATTGGAATCGTATATGATGAGGGGACCTTTACACTGTAGAAAAACGTAACGGGCGGGCCATTAGGTTGCAGGAATTAAGGTGTCTAACAGTTACAATGAAATTATCTAGATATACATTTGCGGTCAAGTACCATGAGTAACGTTAATTCGAACTTTCAATAGTACAGTAATGAATAATACATCAGAACTTAATATCAATAGGGATGTCCAAATGTTCAATCAGTACCCGTCCCCGCCCGCCATGTGCTCCAAAAATGCATACATATCTCATGATATCAAGGCTGAGCAACCAGTACACATCAAGGAGTTGTGAGTCTCATTTATACCAATGCCATTTTGGGCGAGGCCGGGCAGGTCCAGAATATAGTCAAAATGTCTCCACCAACCAGCGGTCGGAACAGAACCCCTTTCAGCAGTCCAAAAAGTTCCGTTAAATGACAACAGAAGGGACAGGCAACAAGAACCATCAGTCAAAGAGGGGAGGGCAAGTTCTTCTCTACCGGGTCACGTTGGGGCTCCACCGGAACTGATCGAATTGGTAGTCTACAGTGTTTCTGGATGTTTCAGACTGAAGCTGGCGTCAGCATGAGTATATTTACAACAAGGGGTGGTGAGGGACAGAGTCTCTGAATTAAGCAGAAAGCTCTCACCCAGTCAAGAGATCAGGGCTAGATCCAACACCGTTTTTTAGCTCACTGCACCATCCCAGTTTCAGAACCTGGCTGTATGCAAATTAGTCTGTTCCTGTCCCAGTGCATGATGGGAACAGGGCAAACCAAACTACAAAAGCCAATTCTTACACTGGGAAGGAAACAAGCTCCCGGGGACCGGTTTCTGGCATTACAGCCGTCTTCGGCCCGGTATGCTTGAATCCTGATGGTGCAATGAGCAAGGGTCTCACATCTGAGAATACCCTTCCACGCTTAGGGTGGACAAAAATATTTTTACAACAAGGGGTGGTGAGGGACAGAGTCTCTGAATTAAGCAGAAAGCTCTCACCCAGTCAAGAGATCAGGGCTAGATCCAACACCGTTTTTTAGCTCACTGCACCATCCCAGTTTCAGAACCTGGCTGTATGCAAATTAGTCTGTTCCTGTCCCAGTGCATGATGGGAACAGGGCAAACCAAACTACAAAAGCCAATTCTTACACTGGGAAGGAAACAAGCTCCCGGGGACCGGTTTCTGGCATTACAGCCGTCTTCGGCCCGGTTTGCTTGAATCCTGATGGTGCAATGAGCAAGGGTCTCACATCTGAGAATACCCTTCCACGCTTAGGGTGGACAAAAATATTTACAACAAGGGGTGGTGAGGGACAGAGTCTCTGAATTAAGCAGAAAGCTCTCACCCAGTCAAGAGATCAGGGCTAGATCCAACACCGTTTTTTAGCTCACTGCACCATCCCAGTTTCAGAACCTGGCTGTATGCAAATTAGTCTGTTCCTGTCCCAGTGCATGATGGGAACAGGGCAAACCAAACTACAAAAGCCAATTCTTACACTGGGAAGGAAACAAGCTCCCGGGGACCGGTTTCTGGCATTACAGCCGTCTTCGGCCCGGTTTGCTTGAATCCTGATGGTGCAATGAGCAAGGGTCTCACATCTGAGAATACCCTTCCACGCTTAGGGTGGACAAAAATATTTACAACAAGGGGTGGTGAGGGACAGAGTCTCTGAATTAAGCAGAAAGCTCTCACCCAGTCAAGAGATCAGGGCTAGATCCAACATGAGAGCATTCCGTGGCTACGTCGTGGCCATTCCGAGAGCAATCATGGCAGTCGCTCCCCACCGGAAGTCTGCGGGAGTCGGGGGCCACGGTGACTCTTGTAGAATCTTCAAGGCTGAGGGGACGCTTTTGGGAATGGGGCCCATGCCCTAGCAGTCAAGCGTCCGAGTTCCAGGGTTGCCCAGAGCCATCCTTGCAGGCCAGGCCCAAGTCTGTGGAGCCGACCGCCATTTCCTGAGCTCCGTGGCAGCCACCTGTCGCTGTACCACAAGAGTGGGTGCAATTCAGCCGGATGGCGTGTGAGACGCTGTAATAGCAAGAGCGGGCGCAATTCAGCTGGCCGAGTGGAGCGCTGGGGTGTAGCTGAGAAACCTCCACCTGGGGAGGTGGGGGAGGCTCGTTCGCGCCGCCTCTCCCTTCCAGTGCACCCCACGCCATCTCCTGGTGCAGGTATATGTGATGGTTGGACCAGTGCACCGCAGGACGTGTCTTCAGGGCAAACGGATTGTGGGACAAGGTCCAGAATGGAAGAGTCACCAAAAGGCAACAAGTTCTGCCTGACCCCGGGAGCCGGCCGCCTATGTCGGGGGCGATCTCAGGCCACACCAGGGCAACAAGACTTGGGGAGGGGGCAGGAGCCAAGCGCCCCCTCCGAGTCCGCACCACCACACCGACCCTCGGGGGCCTCCGTCAAGCGGCTCAGGGAGGCACCGCAGGCAGCGGTTCTTCAGATCAGTGGCTCTCACCGGCAATGCTCCCCTCCGTCAGCAGCGATCGTTGGTGCTGTGGTTGCGGCCGGAGGCCCCGCCTAGTCAATGCCCCGGCCTCTCCATCTCGTAGGCCGCAGAGTAGTCGGGGAGAAATCCCGGGAACGGCGGCATGCATTTGGATCGATGTTGCAGAAGGCTGCCATGTAAATAGTTATTTAATAAAACGTTTTACCATGTTACTTTGCTGGTGTGTTGTATATATTTATAATATTTGCATAGGGTTTGTCATTGTTTTGGGCGGGGTGGGCGGCGGAGCCGAGCTGTCTTGCAGCCATCATGGCGTCGAGCTCAGTTCCTCTCACTAGTTTCATATTTCTCATGAGGGGTTGTTCCTAATGTTTCTATTTTAGCGAGGTCAAAAAGAGATCCCATTATTGGCCTACTGATTTTGCTTGATTCCTTTTGTTTTTTCTAACGATTTTTCACTATCTGCAAAGACTAAACTGAGTATTGCGACTCTGTGCTTGTTTGTAAATAGAGAATGAACCAAAGAGAACCAATTCCAAAACAGTAAATGCTTGGATAACAATCAATCAAATGGAGAGGGAAGCAGTCACGACGGATTACAACGGGGGCAAAGGCCTGCGTTACCTACCCTTCACTATCTGCAAAGAGAGAATACTCCTAAAAGAAAAGAGGGGGGGCAGCGTTCAAAGCACATCAGCGTGCATAGACACGAAAATGTTTTTACCTACCACGTACTTGACATTTTAAAGCTTTTGATATTTGCTATTAAAAAACCATTGAAATTCACTGAAAAAACCATAGGTTATTGACCATATATAGTTAGGAATTAGCATTTACAAAACCTTGAAAATTCACTGAAAAAACCATGGGTTATAGACCATATATAGTTAGGAATTAGCATTTACAAAACCTTATTTTACTCACACAAAACCATTGAAATTCCATATATAGTTAGTTGCACTAACTATATATCGTGCACCCGCAATCCACTGCTGATGATGTCACATATTACATCATTCATGACATGGTCAGTGACATCACTGATGACATCACTGATGACATCTCAAATGACATCACTGTTGACATCACTGATGACATCTCAAATGACATCACTGATGACATCACTGATGACATCTCAAATGACATGACTGATAACATCTCAAAAGACATCACTGATGACATCACGGATGACATCTCAAATGACATCACTGATGACATCACTGATGACATCTCATTTGACATCAATGGTCACATCACTGATGATATCATTCAAGTGACAATACAATGCATCTCCTCACACTTTAATATAACCTCTGTTACATCCAGTGTAAAATACAGAATATAATTTTTTAAACCATTGACACACCAATACTAGTTACTACATACGCACTCACTGATTCCTATGTCTACACACACATTCACTCATTCACCCATACAATCATTCATACATACAATCACTCATATTTACAACACTATCATATGCACTCATACACCTATACAGACACTCACACTCTGCCACTCATCCATGGAGTTACTCACACACCTAGTCAGTCCTGTAAAGAATCAATCACACTTCCATTTTCTAATCAATACAGTTAAACATAGAGTACCTTACATTTTCAAACATATACTAACACATAATTACTCTCTTATACAATCATTGATACAAGAACATATTGATCTGCACAGAGTCACACATCTCCCAGCCAGCCACACACACACTCAGTCTCCCATACAAATACTTGGACAATCAATCAATAACCCATTTAGTTACTCATATAGCTACTGATCAACACATGCAGCAGTTTACAGAACAACAGACATAATGATGCACAAATTAAGACAGTTTAGTCACTAACCCATGCACTCAGTGAGACACATTTAATCACTCACTCATACAGTCAGTCACGCACCTACTAAATCCTTCATCCAGACACTTCTACATCCACTCATTCTTCAATATGTAAAACATATTTAAACTTTACAGAAACACACAGTCACTGGATGATGTCATCACTGATGTCATCAGTGATGCCATTTGAGATGTCATCAGTGATGTCATCAGTTATGTCACTGACCATCTCATGAATGATGTAATATGTGACATCATCAGCAGTGGATTGCGGGTGCGCGATATATAGTCAGTGCAACTAACTATATATGGAATTTCAATGGTTTTGTGTGAGTAAAATAAGGTTTTGTAAATGCTAATTGCTAACTATATATGGTCTATAACCCATGGTTTTTTCAGTGAATATATATATATATATATATATATATATATATATATATATATATATATATATATATATATATATATATATATATATATATATATATTACCTACGGGCGGTCACCAGTAGGTAGTTATAGTTAGGATTATTTTCAATAGGGAAATCGCAACATTCTATTGGGAATAACTTTGGCGCCGGTTGGGGAATCTGCCTGAAAATTTCCTCAAATTTGCCTCGCAGCGCTCCGGTCTCTCCCTGAAAGTGTGGGGGGGGGGGGATTCGTCAAGCGGGGGCCGAGATAAAAGGGGGGTCCCAAAACGTGTTTTCCCCATGTTAATTTCCATAGGGCGGTCGACCTCACTTTTAGCCCGAACGGCTGAATGGATTTCCACAAAACTTGGCAAAATTGTGAGGACTGGTAGCCCGATTTGCCTTTGCTATGTCTCAAGATATGTGCTCCACTGGATTTTGAGTAATTTAGGTTAAAAAAAAAATATATATATCTGTAAGCGCGCCCCGGTACGCGCACCGGGGCGCGTACCAGCACGCTACGCGAGTTCGTGCGCGGAAACCTGATTGGCTCTCGGGTGTCTGTAAACATTCCAAACAGCCTGAGCGGCCGCCATCTTGTGTCTCGGTAGGATCGAGACACAAGAGGTGGCAAAAACAAAGGGGGAAATGACCAAAAGGGGGCAGGGTAGACCCCCCCCTGACCCCCTAGGTTTGATGTGAGGGCCATAAAAGGGCCCCGCGGGGCAAAAAAAATTTTTTTTTTCCCGATTTGCGCAGGGGGAGCGCCCGGTACGCGCACCGGGGAGCGTACCGGGGAGCGTGCCATGGGGAAAAAGAATGACAGTTTTAAAAAAGAAATAGCTGTTTAAATTTTTTTTTCTTTTTGTTGTTTTTTTAATTTTTTTATTTAAGTACCTACATGTAGGTACCAATGTAGAGACTTAAATTTAATGTGCATGTTGTTACAAAAGTTATTGTGGTATATGAAATCCATACCATACTCTGTCAGGAAAGCAGAAACAGATACTTTAAGCACTCCCTGAGAAGGCCTAGGGGATTAGTGGTAGTCTATCCTGCTCCCTTATGATGAAAAAGAGATGTAAAATACACATTGTAAATAATATAGTGGGAGAAAGGAAGTAACTATGAGCAAACTTACTATGTAACACAAAAAAGTTGCACAATATACTATAAGTCTCGCTTTATATTATAATCATTTTGGTAGTACTTCATGAATTACATATAAAAATGAATAATGTCTCAAACATTTTTTAATTATTAAATATAAATGTATTCTTCTGATTCTTTTTCAAAATTTAATAAAACTTCCAACATTATGTTGTCTGGAATTTCCTCATAATTATTATTACATGATTCAATTTGTTGCAAACAGTCTATTAATTGTCGGTCCAAAGAGTCATCCATGAAATCCAATTCATCTTTTTTTTCTTCAGGATTTTCAACCTTTACTTCAAAAGAAATAACATTTGATTGTTGTTTTCCTTCCATTTTCTTTCTGTAAATTGCATAAAAAATAACTATATCAGTAGAGTTAGGGTACTTTTGGGTTTAAGTTCAGACAGGTACTTCTGAGTTTTTTACAGTGAAGTAATTTTTGGGTAGTGTATGGTTTCAGGCAGGAAGTAGAACTATTAAAAAGTGCATGTGATGAAGCCTAAGTAAATTCATAATTATACCAGAGAAGCCTAACTCAATCCATAATTATAACAGAGAAGCCTATCTCAATCTATAACTATTACAGAGGGACAATATATAATTATCAGAAAACGTTTTCACGAATTAACTTAGAGTGCACAACATAGTTCCCCTTCCAAATTAACAACTTACCTTTTTCAAAGGAGTTAAAGTTTTCTGTGAAAATTCTTTTCAAATGTACCTCAGGTAGTATTAGTCAAAATGGCTGTGTTTCCCTCTCATTTTTCATATATATTCATGTACATAACCAATCAAATGTCAGCACATAAAAGTACAAAATGTAAGTAACATTTTAATTAGTTGTAAATTCTAACACTTTCATATGTGTTTTTGCCATGTAATTTACCTCAGGATATTTAGACAGGGCTACACCTTAATGGCACAATGGAATACCATCAAATTTGGGAAAATGGTAGGGACTGCTATGTAGTAGGGCCTATTCTATATTTAGTGAAAGTGTCTTCAGTGGTTTTTGAGAAAATTAACTTCCCACATTTTTTCGGAGAGCTTACAAGTGCGCGCTCCGGTACGCGCACCGGGAGCGCTACGGGAGTCCGCCATTTTGTGTTTTGGTAGAATTGAGACACAAGATGGAGGACAAACAACGTTGTAAATGGGTAAAAGGGGGCACGGCAGACACACCCTGACCCTCTAGGTTTTCTGAGGAGAGTTTAGGAGGTACATATATGCAATAGAAAAAAAATAATTTTCGCGGGGGAGCGCCCGGTAGGCGCACCGGGGCGCGTACCGGGGAGCGTACTTTGGTGAAAAATAGTGAAAAAGTTAGAATAAGGTAATCATTTTGAGTGATCAGAGGTAGGGTAGCCCTGAAAAGAGCTTTTGGGTTCTGTGGCTGATTTAGGTACCTACAAGTAGGTTCCATTGCTCAGTTTTAGTTTAGGAGGAATATTCTATTCCCCTCATCTGAGAAGTGCACACCATCTCCTCTGTAGATATCTTGCATGTTGTAACGCAAGTTATTGTTGTATATTGGACCCATTCCATAGTCTCTCATGTAAGCAGAAACAGATTTATTCACATGTTTCCGTGCTTTCTCAAATTGTGGACAAAATTGGTTGGGCCAGTTCCATTTTTGTCTTTGACATATTTTGGAATATACCAAGGCAGTTTGTGGAAAAAGTGCCATCAATTGACTAAAGGTGTCCCTTAAAAGCATTTCAAGACCTACCCCAGTCAAAGTGCCCAAGTCATTTCCACCACAGTGCACAATTAAGAGGTCAGGGTTTGGCAGATGCAAAAAGGTTTTCACCAATGGTATCAATTGGGGACATCTCAATCCTCTCTGGCCAATCCACTTGATTTCCACATTTGGTAAATCAAGGTTGTGAAATTTTTTGCTAGCTGCATACCTTTGAGCCCAGTGGATGTAGCTATGTCCAATAACCCAGACAGAATACATGGTGAGAGAAGGTTCTGGTGCAGTCAGATGAAGTGTGGGAATGAAATGGCAGTTGGAACAGTAGGAGTTTACAAAAAAATAATTGTGGAGTTTCACTGCTCTTGAATCACAAGCAATGATTGGTGGATTCAGATAGTTGAAAACTGAAAGTTAGGGTGCATGGTTGTGTTTTTTGAAAGAAGCAATTTGAATGGTTAAGAAAAAGTCAATTAAAGAAACATTGCACCGGATAAGCTGGTGTATTGAGAGGTCAAACATCCTTGCTGAGTTCATTTGCAACATTGTAGAATAAACATTTGAACCTGAGAGTTCAGTAAGGAAGGAGTTGCTATGGTAACAGGTAGAAAAGGCTGAGGGGGGAAGGGTGTTGGTTTGAAAATAGTGAGGGAAGAGTTTTGATTGGTTGAAATGAGGCATATGCGTGCAGAATTAGAGGTTTTCTGTGCCAGTCATGGTTGCAGTGTCTTGAGTGCATACCTTTTGCTCTGCTAAAGAAAAATTGGTGTGTGTGTCTGACACTGTTGTCAATCTCCCAAAGCCTTTGCAAAGGTAAGTAATGATTCTTTAATTTAGATAGAGACTTGTATGCTCTATGGAGAAGATTTGGAAGCAGATTGTGTTTTTTTAATGTTGCTTTGTGTCATGGTTTTTGATAATGCTTGGTTAAAACATTTTGCTGCATAGAGGAATTGTCTTTTGTGAAATAGTGAGGTTTCAGTAGTGAAATTGAATGCTTGGACACAGGACCTGTGCTGTGTTTCTTAAATGTTATTTAAAAAACGATTTTGGGGAAAATGAATGGCTTTTATATTTTTCAGAAGGAATATATAGTGTCTGCCTCATTAAATAAATATATTTGAAGCTTTCACAATGATGTTACCTGCGTTACCTCAGATTAGAAAGCAGAATGAGCTTCTTTCTTGTTGGTTTGTGTCATGTTTTTTGATAATGCTTGGTTAAAACATTTTGCTGCATAGAGGAATTGTCTTTTGTGAAATAGTGAGGTTTCAGTAGTGAAATTGAATGCTTGTACATAGGACCTGTGCTGTGTTTGTAAAATGTTATTTTAAGACTGATTTTGGGATAAATGAATGGCTTTTATATTTTTGAGAAGGAATTAATAGTGTTTGCCTCATTAAATAAATATATTTGAACCTTTTACAATGATGTCACCTGCATTACCTCAGATTAGGAAGCAGATTGAGCTTCTTTCTTGTTGGTTTGTGTCATGGTTTTTGATAATGCTTGGTAAATAGATTTTGCTGCATAGAGGAATTGTATTATGTAAAATTGAGAAGTTTCACTAGTTACATGGAATGCTTGTACATAGGACCTGTGCTGTGTTTGTAAAATGTTATTTAAAAAACGATTTTGGGGTAAATGAATGGCTTTTATATTTTTGAGAAGGAATTAATAGTGTTTGCCTCATTAAATAAATATATTTGAACCTTTTAGAATGATGTCACCTGCGTTACCTCAGATTAGGAAGCAGATTGAGATTCTTTCTTGTTGGTTTGTAGCATGTTTTTTGGAAATGCTTGATATCAACATATGCAAGATAGAGGAATTGTCTTTTGTGAAATAGTGAGGTTTCAGTAGTGAAATTGTATGCTTGTACATAGGACCTGTGCTGTGTTTCTTAAATGTGATGAGAAAAACGATTTTGGGGCAAATTAATGGGTTTTACATTTTTGAGAAGGAATAAATAGTGTAGATGAGGTGAGGCCAGTCTAGGGGTGCAGATGAGGTGAAGCCTGTTCAGGGTTGCAGATGAGGTGAGGCTTGTACAGGGGTACAGTGGAGGCGAGGCCTGTGTTCAAGAGTGTAGTGGGAGAGAAGCCTGTCCAGGGGTGCAAAGGAGGTGAGGCCTGTGTCTAAGAATGCAGTGGGGGAAAGGCTTCATGAAGTCCAGTCCACTGCATTCTTAGACACAGGCCTCACCACCTCTGCTCCCCTGGACAGGCCTTACCTCCTCTGCGCTTCTGGACAGGCCTCACCTCATCTGCACAATCTGCTTCCTAATGTCAGGAAACACAGGTGAAACGTGCAATCATGTACACAGTATCTAATCCTTGTGAATAATGTAAAACCAATTCATGTGCAGTAAATCAATGTTTACATAACATTTAAAAAACAGAGCACAGGTCATATGTACAAGCATTTCATTACACTACTGAAACCTCACTTTTTTACAAAATACAATTCCTCTATGCACTAACATTTCTTTACCAAGTATTATCAAGAAATATGACACAAAGGAAGAATAAAAAAGCTTAATGTGCTTCCTAATCTGGTAAATAGATTTTGCTGCATAGAGGAATTGTATTATGTAAAATTGAGAAGTTTCACTAGTGACATGGAATGCTTGTACATAGGACCTGTGCTGTGTTTCTAAAATGTTATTTAAAAAACGATTTTGGGGTAAATGAATGGCTTTTATATTTTTGAGAAGGAATTAATAGTGTTTGCCTCATTAAATAAATATATTTGAACCTTTTAGAATGATGTCACCTGCGTTACCTCAGATTAGGAAGCAGATTGAGGTTCTTTCTTGTTGGTTTGTGGCATGTTTTTTGGAAATGCTTGATATCAACATATGCAAGGTAGAGGAATTGTCTTTTGTGAAATAGTGAGGTTCCAGTAGTGAAATTGTATGCTTGTACATAGGAACTATGCTGTGTTTCTTAAATGTGATGCGAAAAACGATTTTGGGGCAAATTAATGGATTTTTGAGAAGGAATAAATAGTGTAGATGAGGTGAGGCCTGTCCAGGGGTGTAGATGAGGTGAAGCCTGTCCAGGGATGCAGATGAGGTGAAGCCTGTTCAGGGTTGCAGATGAGGTGAGGCTTGTATAGCGGTGCAGCGGAAGCGAGGCCTGTGTTCAATAGTGTAGTGGGAGAGAAGCCTGTCCAGGGGTGCAAAGGAGGTGGAGCCTGTGTCTAAGAATGCAGTGGGGGAAAGGCTTCATGAAGTACAGTCCTTTTTTTATTTTTTTAACTTTTTTTATTGTTTTGCATCGACGGGGTAAATTAAACACATTATACAACAAGATATAGACAATAAAAAAAGCAAAGGCAATTACAAGAGAAAAAAGATAAAAAGGAAAAACAATTTTATGAGATAATTAGACCCCATATTCTGTCCACTTTTTGCTTAGCCTGTACACCCCTAGTATTTGCCAGAGCATATTCCATATTATATATTTCTTTAACAAGGCTCCACCAATCAAAAACCTTTGGTGGATTTTGTTGAATCCATGCTCTAGCAATAGTCAATCGAGCACAGGCAACTAAAATATTCAATAAATCCCAAAATACAGTATTTACCCCTGAGGTACCTATAAATACATCTCTTAGTGAGAACGTAATAGGAATACCAAGTTTAGTAGAGATAATTTTAGTTACTCCATTCCAAAATTCGCCAAGATTTGGGCACCCAAAAAACATATGGATAATATCAGCTCCTTGCAAGTCACATTTAGGACAGTTTGTACGATCGCTGAAATTATTGTTATTCGATGCCCATTTAAGAATCCGATCTGGTGTGTGATATAAATGACATATGGTTTTAAATAGCTGTAACTTAAGATTTGAGGATTGAACCGCAAGATTGAGACTGTTTAAAGAAGAAGTAATACAGTCTGGTGTTATTTCCATTGTAAGCTTATTAGTCCATTTTTCAGCCAGTTTATGTATATCATTGATATTATATCCTGAAAATAATTTATACCCTCTACTAATCATTGCTTTATCCTCTTCCTTAAATATAGAGTTCCATACTTCAGATTCTGCCAGACAAGTAAGTTCTATCTTCTTTAGAAGATAATCCCTAATTTGATAGTATTTAAATCTTGCCCCTTCTTGTAATTTATAGCAAACTTTCAATCTTTCAAACGAAAGTAATCCCCTATGATCATACAAATCTCCAAGTAAATTAATGCCAGAATTAGAAAATACACCACCTATCATATCTTGAAATATTTCTGGAAGACCAGGGTTAGACCATAGTGGAGTTTTATCATGAAACATAGATATCTTGCTCTTGGTAAGAATGGAGCGCCAGATATAAGTGGTATCCTGTACCATCTTGAACTTAACACGTTTGAAATAATTGGGGTCGTTCAGTCTATAAAAAAACATAGTTGCATCTGTTCCCAACAGAAATTTATGAAAATACAAACATTTATCAGGGATCAACAGGCTACGAAAACGAATCATAAAGGAGGACCAATAATAATATTTAATATCTGGACGGCCCAACCCACCTTGATCATAAGGAGCTTTAAGAAGAGAAATAGCTTCTCGTGCTTTTTTATAGCCCCAAATAAAACTGCTAATAATACCCTCTAATCTACTAAAATAAGAATTATTTACCCTTAAGGGAATAGAACGAAAAAGATAAAGGTATTTAGGTAATATTTTCATTTTAACTAAATTAATCCGGCCAATAATACTAAGTGGGAGTTTATGCCATTTCTTAAATACTACAGCAGTTTCCTTCAATAGTGGTTCATAATTTATTGCCACAATTTCATCTATATTTGCCGAAATTTTTACCCCTAGGCAAGTTGCTACCGCACATATACCTGTCATTGGTGATGGTAATTGATGATTCAGGATAACTTGAGTCTTACTAGTATTCAAGCGATACCCGGATACTAAGCCATATTTCCCCGCTTCCACCAAGATGCCTGTCATAGTTTCAGGTATATTCGTAGGAAAGATAGCAATATCATCCGCATATACTGTTATATCTAAAGAGTTCAAACCATTTACAAAGGGCTTAATCAAAGCTTGTTTTTGAAGAGCAATTAAAAAAGATTCCATACCTAAAGCAAATAGTAAGGGTGAGAGAGGGCACCCCTGTCGTGTCTCTCTTCCAATCATAAAAGTAGCAGAGTATTTGCCCATATAAGAAACTTTACCCAGCGGCAAATCATATAGTGATTGGATCCATTTCAAAAATTGACCCTTTATGCCAAATGCTTATAACACTGCCCAAATAAAATCCCACCCCACTCGATCAAATGCTTTTTCAGCATCTAGTAAAATCATACCGAGTGGGGCGGATTCAGTCTTTGCCAGGTCAAATGCAGAGATGGCCATATTGATATGCGCCGTAGTATCTCTTTTGGGTATGAACCCCTGCTGTTGAGGTGAAACCATATAGGGCATTAGTGGTGCAAGTCGAGTCGCAAATATTTTTGCATATATTTTGGCATCGCTATTAATAAGCGAAATTGGGCAATAGGAACCTCTTTCCTGAGGTGGTTTACCCTTCTTCAGAAAAAAGATAATTTGGGTGAGGTTCTTTGGGGCTTGCTCTCCATTACCGATTGCATGAATAACTTTAATTAGCAATGGAATTAGCTCTTCCATACGGTTTTTATATAGCTCTAGTGGGATACAATCCTCCCCTACAACTTTGCCATTTGCAAGTGAGTTAATTGCATTTCTAATTTCTATTGCTGTAATATCCATCCCTAGCTGATCAGATTGTTCCATCTCCAGTGATTTAACTTTATTTATTATTATATAATTTTTAATATTGTCTTCCTTAACTACAGCTTCTGGTGTATAGAGCTCTTGATAGTAAGATGCGAATTGCTGTAATATTAGCTTAGGATCCAGAAAAATCTGAATATTATCCCCTTTAATCTCTTTAATAGCATTTTGAGCACGATCTTCAGCCACTCTATAAGCTAATATTTTGCCAATTTTTTCCCCATTTTCATATTGGTTAAGTTGGTATTTTTTTAATTTAATAATGCTTTTTCCCTAAAGTTATTTTTCATCACTGCCTTTAGTTCAATTAATTTGAAATTTAAAGTCTCTAAATTTTCTGCCCTGTTAGTAAGGTTTCAAAGAGTTGTTCAAGATTAAGTATTTCGGCAATCAATTGCTTATTTCGAGATTGAAGTTCTTTATTTTGTCGCCAGATATATTGCTGTGTAAATCCACGTATGCTGGCCTTGCATGCATCCCAGACTATTGAGGGTGAAGCTGAACAGATATTTATATCTATAAACTCCTTTATTTGATCATTTACTTGCTTATTAAAATTAGCGTTTGTATATAAGTATCTAGGAAAAGAAAAAGAGCGAGGTGGTGGTCGCTCTGTAGCCATTTTAAAAGTCAAGATAATTGGATTATGGTCCGAGGTGACTCTTGGACATATAGTGATAGTGCTGGTTTCCAAAATAGAGTCTGTAACCCATATCATATCTATCCTTGAGCATAGTTTATGTGCTGCAGAGTAGTACGTATAGCCCGGCACCCTAGGATGTAAGCATCTCCACGCATCCTTGAGTAAATGAATTGCAGCTAGATCTCAAATTGCAGCCCTAGTTTTTTTCATTCTCTGAGATGAATTTTTTCTTGTTGTATCTAAATCATAGTTCATAATACAGTTAAAATCACCAAGTACAATATATTCCCCATCCCATGATAATAATTCTAAGTTCACCTGATCTATAACATATGGCTCGTCTTGATTTGATGCATACACCCCACATATAGTAAATTTGTGACCTTCCCATGTTATTTGTACTATTGCCCACCTACCAGCCCTATCAGTTAATGTCTTATTTATCTCAACTTTAAAGTGTCTATGCTTTAATATTGCCACCCCCCGAATAGCAGCATTAAATTCCGTACTGACCATAGTGTCATAACCAAGTTGGTTTAGTAGTTTTCTATCTTTATAGGCTATGTGAGTTTCCGTAATAACCACAATCTGCGATTATACATCCTAAGCTCTTCATATACTAGATTTCTTTTATTTCTACTATTTAGGCCCCATACATTCCATACTAAACATTTTAATATATGCATTGAAAAAAGTATATATCTCTATTCTTAACACATGCAAAAAAAATCATATCCATCTTGTTGTATCTCCAAGTAATATAGTCTTTTAACCCCATGATGCAATTTTTCCCCCAAGTTGATCCCCCCCCCACCCAAACCTTACCAGGCGGCAGCCTGTCCCAACCCAGCCCCCCCCTACTTACAGGTCCCCCCAGTTGATCTGCTGCCGTTCTGTTGGCAGCTTTAGTGCGAAGCTAGCCGCCTCGATGCCTGAGCATTCAAATAATCGATAGAACTTTTTAAACACCATGTCTACTTCTGCTTAGATTTTCCCTGAAAAAATTGGGAAAAAAAAGAGAAATTAAGAAATATAGAAAAGTTATTCAGTAACTACTTTCTTTTCCATTTTCCACTCCGCCAATGCCCTTTCTATTTCATTTTCTTCCATGAAATAATATGTTCGACCGTTTTTAAGCACTTTTAATTTGGCTGGTTCTTGTAAATTGGCCTGGCCACCTAGCTCCTTTATGGGGTCTATATATTGCTTCAATTTCCATCTTCGCTCCATAGAAAGTTTACTTAAATCAGATCTTACAAAAAAAGTAGTTGAATCAATAGTGACTGGAGTATTTGGTCTTGCTTTTAGTGAAATAGCCTGGCGCAGCATAAAGTTACCAATGTATATCAAAATTGGGCGAGGGTATTTACTATTTTTATTTCTTTGAAAGAGAGGGAGTCGATGGGCACGCTGAATTTGTGAATCCCAATCCCAATCAGATAATTCAGGAAAAGCTTTCTGAAGCAAATGGACAGCATATGTCCTAGCGTCAGCTCCCTCGGCCCCTTCCACAATTCCAAATATGCGTAAATTCTGTCGACGTTGACGATTTTCCAAATCTTCAAGTTTGGCCTGCATTTGGCATAGCTGAGATTCATGTCTATTTACCGCTATTTCGGAACGGGTTGATTTTTCTTCCGTCAGCACAACTCTTTGCTGTAGATCTTCCATCTCTTGAGAAATCGTGCCAAGTTTGCGTGACATTTCCTGTAGGGAGGATTGAGTCTTATTACTATCTTCCTTCATCTGTTGATAGAGAGATTGAGCCTCTTGTTTTTGCTCACTTAGTAGTTTCAGTATCATCTGAAATGAAGAGGACACCTCCCCTTGGGGTATCCAGTCTGTTGAGGATGCATTATTATGAGGCTCATTAGTTAAATGTCGGTCATTGTTACTCTGTGACTCATTAGCTTCAGTACTTATTGCTTCATTTGGTAATCCTATACTGGGTGCTGTGCTGGACGCTGTCTCAAATAATACTGCTGTGGTTGAGGCAGGCACATTAGGATTCTCTGAAATCTTTTCATTAGAAATAGAAGAAAGAGGGAATGGAGTTTCCCTCAGTGGATTTAACTCAATTTTCCTTTTCGAAGCAACAGTAGAGGCACAGGAAGGAGTAGTTGATATGATTTGTAACATCTGACTTTTTAGTATCACCATCCGTTATTTCTACTGCTGAGTCCTTATTAATAGTCAAATCCATCATAGTATTGGAATCATCAGTATCAGCTACAGTGTTGTTTAGCTCAGCTGGGCTGTTTCCAGATAGACGTAGTGCCATTGATTTCACTCCACCCTTAGACTGTACCCATTGTCTTATCGGGCTATTTTCCGCAATTGATTTCATGGTAGCGGTTTTAGGTTTATTTGTTACCTTTTTAAATTTGTTCTTAATTTTACCTCTCCCTTTCTTAACGCTGGTAATTTTATCTTTGATAGAAGGTGATGTTTTGCTATTTCCTATGTCAGAGATATCATAATACTCGTCATCAGTTTCTACTCCATCCGTGTGTTCCAACTGCTCCAGGCGTTCAAAATGCTCTGCTCCTATACTCCCCTTACAACCCCCTAGGTCAGAGCTTAATACCACTTCCTCTCTTGATGTCAGAGTAGTGCTAGACTGTGTAATTGATGTAACCTGTGTAATACACGTGCTGAAGTTACTCTCAGTCACAATTTGTAAAGAGGTCTCATCAGGGGTAGTAATTCTTACAAAAGCAGGAGTGGAAGTATTTATATCATTGCCATCACCATGCTGCATTTCCTGATTATTTATAATATTACAGCCATTTTCAGGGCAGCTGTTTAATTGTGAAGTCAAAAGACTACTTTGTATCCCTGAAAGCGATGAATCTGGAGCTGATGCAGAGGCAGGGTCATTTTTAGCATTAGCATTAATGTTAGCAGTGTCAGGCATGTGAGAGGTTAGTTTTTCATGAAGTACAGTCCACTGCATTCTTAGACACAGGCCTCACCACCTCTGCTCCCCTGGACAGGCCTCACCTCCTCTGTGCTTCTGGACAGGCCTCACCTCTCTTTTTTTACTTCCTCTTACACCCTCTCTCAAGCTTACTCTCTCTCTCTCCCTTTTACAGGCTCTCTCTGTTTAAGTCTCTTTTACATCCTCTTCCCTTCTAACACCCTCTCTCTTTTACACCCTGTTACACCCTTTTTCTGATTTACTCTTTTTCTCCCTTTCTTTGACTTACTCCCTCACCCTATTACATCCTTTCTCTGTCTTACAACATAATATACACTCTCTCTCTGTCTTACTCCTTCTTTATGTTTTACTCCCTCTACCTGTTTCTTTGTCTGACTCTGTCTGTCTCTTTGTGTTACTCCGTCTAGCTGTTTTTCTCTGTCTAACTCCTAGTTATGTAGTTGCTGTGATATAAACTTAAATATGTTGTAAACTAGTATTTACATCGTTTGCTTAGTGTCATTCCTTTGTTGTTTGCTAATAGTGGTCTATAATGTGTTATTATTTTCTTTACCACAGATTGAAATCAACAATTCCAATAGTAAGGAAATATGCCTTCAAGGCAGAGGAGAAGGAAAGATGACGTACGGAAAAAATCGAAAAACAGCAACGGAATTAAAGCACTCCCCTACAACAAGTAGTTCAAAAAACACAAAAAAAGCTCCCGGTAAGACAACTAAGTCTTTTTTTCGGAACATATGTAGAGCAAAAAAAAATGTAAATGAGAATGTGAATATACAGAAGGAGAGAGCAAATTTGAAAAGGAAGGAGAGGCCCCCCAAAAGTGTTACTACTGGACCAGGAGAGAACAGTATGTATAGTAATAGAAGGCAAAACCAATTTAGGGACATTCGTAGACGAATGTTTCTCAATAAGGTAGTTTTTAAATTGTTAAAAAATATGCAGAAAGGTAAACAGAGAGCTGCTTTCTACAAGAAAAAGAAAAGTGTAGAGAAGATTGTTGATCAGGCTTTCGAAGTTAAGAAAAAATTATTTATTTTAGTAATCAATAAAATTAGGATACTTAACAAGGCAATTGATGTTTTCAAATCGAACAGTAGATGGAAAAGAATAATTAATCAGACTAATTTTTGTGAAGTATTTTCTGGAGAATGGATGCATAGTTCAAGCTCTGAGCCATTTTTTTATGAGGAGAGTTACTTCCAGGAGAATGATTTGGTGCATACAGTTGACACCAGTGGTCGTATATATGAGGTGAAAGACGGTTGTCTGATGGAAAAAGAGAAACTTGTGTCTAGAGATGCAGAAGAGGTGTTAGCTGATGAAGTTTTAGGGAAACGTACTAAGGGTCCAGTGTACACATGGAAGTGTAGTAGTATTTGTAGTGTGCGATAGGATTCAATCGATTTGCTTTGTAATTTCTTACGTACATATAGTAAGAAAAGTGTAAAACAGAAAATGAAGATGTTGCAAGAGTTAGATCCTTGCAGAGTGAGAGAAAACACAGGTTTGCATGGGCATTCACTGGCTTGTCTTTCTAGAAAAGTATGTCAGAGTGTTTTTCATCATTTTAGGATGTTAGCAGTGCATCATAATAAAGTGAGGAAATTAGTGAGAAGGTTGTATTATGCAAAAAGTCCAGCACTTAAGCTTAAACAGTTAAACAGTGCTCTTTTGCATGGATCTGAATTAGATGTGAAGAGCATTTATGAAGAAATTGAGTTTTGTTATTTTAGGGACAAAGAGGACAGTGTAGAAATGGATATAGTAATAGATGGTAATGTGGAAGACAATGTATAGATTTTAAGTACAGAAAAGTTTGACTAGGAAATTACCAAGTTTAAGGTGAAACCAAGTGAAAGGCCTAATTTTACTTGTGTATGTTGTCGACGGACTCATTATAAGATTCAGACTAGGTTAGTTGATTTATATGCAAAAAGTGAAATGGAAAACAATAGTGAATGGAAGGATTTTGTAACTTATTTGTTGGTGGAGAATTCTTTTGATTTGAGTTCTGATCAGCGTATTTGTAATTATTATTTAAAAAATTAAATGAAAACAGAATGCCTGCTAGAGCTGTTCATAATAATCTTCAGTTGGTCGATATTCCTTCTGAATTGATGGATTTAAATACTTATGAATCTGTTTTGATTCAATGTGTCCATCCTTTTCAGGCTATTGTTCGCATGGAGCCTAAGATAGGGAAATTGCCTCCTTCAGATTTACAAAGAGGATTAAAGGGAAGAGTTGTTTATTTGCCTCTAGATGTCAAGAAAAATATTGATACAATTGGTGTAGAAAGAGTAGAAGAGGATCCTCTGGTTATTCTAGTTAATGGGGTTCCGACAAAGAGTAAGAAAATCTGGCAAGATTTAGTGGATGTTAGGAAAGTCAAAAAGGCAACGTTGTATTTGATCAAAAACAATGAGTACTACAAACATGTATGTGTTGGAGCAGAGGAAACAGCTACAGAAGCAGACAGTGATTGTTCAGTCAGCCAAATTGAAAAAGTTGATGTGTCTAGAAGTGAAGAAATATATGAACATTATACTGTTCATCCTTTGCATTCCAAAGAAGTAATGGGGAATGCAATTGACTTGTTTCAAATGAAAGCAGCAAAAGGAAGTCCCATTAGTGTATGGGAAGAAAGTTTGGAAGCTCGTTGTTTTCCACAGTTATTTCCAACAGGTCGAGGTGGACGATATGACGATCGACCAGTTCAAATTCCTGCAGCTGAATACCGGACTTTAAGATTATATGCTGAAGATCCAAGGTTTCGGCAATGCATTCCGTATTTGTTTCATCTACTGTATGAAAGTGACTTGTCTGGGCTTTCTTATGCAGTTAATCATATACTGAAAAGTGGAGCACATCTGCAAAATGTTTTGGCGAGTGACTTTATGGAGAAAGTCAATCTGCAAGACAGTATTTTGGAATCTTAGCTAATCAATCTCATGGCATGTCAGCGTGGTACAAACAAGTATTGGTTCCGTCGTCACGGGGAATTGAAATGTGTGCTAAGAAACTTAGGAACTCCTACATGGTTCCTCACTCTTAGCTGTGCTGAGTATGCATGGGACGACTTACCTCAATTTCTACGAGAGGCAAATGGAAACATACAAAATATAGAATTCAAAACACCTGGAGAACTGTGTTCTTTGGATCCAGTGAATGTATGCAGATATTTCATACATAGATTTGAAGCTATGATGTCTTTTATTACCAACAAAAAAAATCCTCCCCTTGGAGAGGTTTTGGATTTCTTTTGGAGGAAGGAGTATCAAGCGAGAGGTGCTCCTCACATATATATGTTGTTATGGATTAAAGATGCACCCAAATTTGGAACTGATTCAGATGACACTGTGATGAGTTTCATTGAAGAGTATTGAACATGTGCTGTTCCGAAAACTACTGAAGAAAACAATTTAAGGCAACAAGTTTTAGGCTTTCAATCCCATCGTTGTGGAAAGTACTGTCGTCGAAAATTCAGAAACAAGGACAAGTTCTACACAAAATGTCGTTTCGCTTTTCCACGACCAGTGATTTCTAAAGGAAGAGTAAATAATTTGATGTCTTCTCTGCGACATACTGTGACGAGGAAATCACCAAAATATACATACAATTTAAAAAGAAACAAAGAGTCCAAGTATATTAACAACTACAACCCAGTGATTTTGTCCATGTGGAATGCTAACATGGATATTCAGTTTGTTGCTGACAACTCTATTGCTGTGGCTCGATATGTGACGTCTTACATCACAAAAAAAGAAAAGCGAGAACTGAAGGAAACGTGGGAGGACATGAAAAGAGTATAAGTAAAAAATTATACGGTTTCAGTCTGAAGATGTTGTCGCATCGAGAAATTGGGGCATATTAATGTTCTGATCGGTTATCATCAGCAAGTCTCTATGCCAAATCTAGAACAATCATTTGTGTGAGTCTAGGTCTTGCTGCAACCAGAAACCGAGTTTTGAAATCTGTACAAGAAATTGAGTATTTGGCAGAGAAAGAAACAAACAGTACAGATATTTTGAAGACAAACATGTTGGATACATACTATCCAAATAGAAGTACTCACCTTGAGAACACTTGTTTGTATGAAGTTCTGCAAAACTATAGTCATAAGAGGAACATCACAGAAGATATCAATAATGGAAAATATGCTGTCATAGGGTATGCTATAGTAGTTACGAAGATTCTTTTAATACCATAGAATGTCCTGTTTTTCCAAATTATCTGCAAATGTTGAACGAAGAAATAGAGCAAGAAGCCACAATTGCTGAAGAGATTGCTAGAGACAGTTCTCAAGACAGTCAGAGTTCTACTTCATTGAGTCAGGATCCACTAGGAGGACCAATTATCCAAAATGAAGCTGCCTCTGCCATGGATGATGTGGAAAGAGCTATGGAACAAGCTCAAGAGGATGTAGTTAACTTAGAAGATTTGGTAAAGAAACTAAACGTTGAGCAGAAAAAGATATATGATGAAGTCACAGACCAGATTGAACATGGATTTAGACATGAGAAAAAAGAGTGCTCATGTACATCATTTAAGCCTGTCCGACTGTACGTAAGTGGAGAAGCGGGAACAGGAACAACTTTTCAGATTAAAGCAATTGCAACTTATCTGCAGAAAAGGACTGAATCACCGCTGTCTTGTGTTGTAACCGCTCCAACTGGACTGGCAGCACATAACATTAAAGGGATTACTCTACATCGTTTACTGATGCTGCCAGTTGAGCATGATAATAAATTGCATTACAACAAGCTATCTGGAGATGCATGTTCTGAAGTTTCCAGAGTCCTGAAGAAAATGAAACTTCTTATCATTGATGAAGTAAGCATAGTCTCAAATCTAATGCTTGGTTTTGTGCATTTGAGAATGCAAGAAATTCTTAGAACAGAGTATGATGTGTTATTTGGAGGGAAACACGTTATTGTTTTTGAATATCTACTGCAGTTGACTCCAGTAAAAGGACAACCAGTGTTTAAAATGCTCAGGCATGAAGATACCAGGAACTCAGGAAGTCCCTTGGAAGCATTGGAAACGTTAATATATGGTTAAATTTTAAATATGCAGAACTGCTTCAAAATATGCGACAGGCAAAGGATGAAGATTATAAAAATATTCTACAAGATGTAAGAATTGGAAAAGTAAGTAAGCACGGGAAAGAAGCTTTACATGCACGATTAATTTCAAATTTGTATCCAAATGAAAACATTCTTCCAGAGAATATTTTTAAGAAAATTACTGAGAACAAATCTGGGATATGTTTGATGCCAACTCTGCAAGAATGTTCCATCTTCAACAACAAAATGTTAAAGTTAGAAAATGAAGAGACTGTGAAACAGGAAGCAATAGATAAAATTGAGCATATGGGAGCAACAATTATTTTGTCAGAAAATTTGAAATCAAAATTGGATTCATAAGAGAAGAGTATATCTAAAACAGCTGGTTTTGAAAAGACTCTGAATGTGTGTTTAAATTGACGTATGATTTTGAGAAAGAATTTAAATGTTGAAAGAGGTCTGGTAAATGGAGCAATGGGTCATGTTGTTGATTTTGTGAATTATAGAAATAGAGATGGAATAGAATTTTTAAAAATTAAATTTGATGGCATTGAGCAAGTACAACAAATCAGTTGTTGGTCTGCCAGATTTTTGCTTGTAAAAGACTTATATGTTCGCCGAAAACAGTTTCCTGTTTGTTTGGCATATGCGGTGACAATTCATAAATCTCAAGGTTTAAGTGTAGATGGTGCTTTGGTGAATATTGGAAGTTCTGTGTTTAAAGAGGGTATGGCATATGTGGCATTATCACGAGTCAGAACTTTATCAGGATTGTACTTGATTAAGTGTGATGAGACAACGATTTGTGCAGATGTAGATTGTGTTAAAGAATACAATAGGAATAAGAGAGTATGCTCCACATTTGCCTCAATATCCTCTGTTTGAAAAACGTGTGGTAGGCCGAAAAAGAAGAAATGAGAATAATTGCAGTGAGGTAGTAGCAAAAAGACAAAAAGTAGATGAAAATGTAATTGTAAACAGAAAGAAAAAGGATTCTGATGAAGATGTTGTTGGATTTCAGTTTGAAAACAGTTCTGGTGTCACCTGCTATGCTAATGTAGTGGTTAATGTTGTTTTTTTAATTCAAACTTTACAAGAACAGATTGTTGAAAATCGGGATCAAAGATTCTGCGGTTTATTGAATTCTGTGTTTGAGAAATGTAGCAGTGATAAAGCAAAAATAGAAAGTGTTACAGAAATTTGAAATCTTTTAGACATATGTTCTGGTCAAAAGAAATTTCACAGAACATTCAGCAGGATTGTCAGGAATTTTTAATGTATATGTTTGGTGTTTTGGAAGATGAAGGTGTAGATGTAGAAAATCTTTTTAGCCTTTCTTATCAATGGCAGCATGACTGCGACAATTGTAGTTTATTAAGTACTACTAGAATAGACACTGAAAGATTTATATATTTAACTTTACCAGACTGCAAATCAGTGTCATTTAATAATCTAGTTAAAGCAGCTGATCATAATATGGTGTGTACCCAATGTAAGTGTCCAATGCTGTCCACAATATTTATACAAAAGTCATACAGTATGTCATTTTAGTGTTCCAACGATGTAGACCTGATGGAACTAAATTGACAACTTGTATTAAAAATTTCGTAGCTTCTCAGTTATCAATTTCAGGAACAACCTTTGCAACTGTAGCTATTATTTATCATGACGGTCCTTCGACAACATCAGGGCATTATACAGCTTATTTAAAATGTCGAAAAGGTTGGACTTACTGCAATGATACTCATTTGACTTACAAACAACGTTTACCTAGTGTTTTTAGAACCAAAATTTAAGTAAAGGTAATTGGCCTATGAAGACGGGAGCAGTTAATAAAAGTTAGTCTACTGTTTAAAATTATATTGTGAGTAAAAGTGATCAACATAATATAAAAAATCCAGGTCTCATATAGGTACTGTAAGTGGATTTCATAGTAAGTGATATCAGTATTATAGGAAATGTTGAACATGAGTGATCCAAAGAGGGGAATATGAATAATTAAACATTGTGAAAATGTTGTATGAGTTTTTCTTTCAGAACATCGGGTAAACAGTAATTTCAGAGTTTGATTTCAGAAATTTAAAAACATACTGATATATCTGACACTATTTGGCCGTAAGGAAAGGCGAAGGAATACCAAAGAGTCATGACTTAACACAAGGAGGAAATGAAAACGTTGAGAATTATTTCAGATGTTCTTAGAGCTTTTTTTATAGAAAGTCGATAAAATGGAAATTTGAAAGAACAGCAGAGTATTTTCCAACGAAAAGGACCTTCACGATCTACTATTTGGCCTCAAGGAAAAGTAAGTGAATGAAAGATTAGTGTACATATATGATTTGTAAGTTTATATGGGTTTTTTAAAACACAATCTTTTATATTGTGTTTTTTTTCCCGCTGTCATATGATGAATAGTTTGAACTCACTGTTTTTAGTGAAATTCAATATATTCTGAGAACAGCAAAAATAAACTACCTAACATGTTGTACAAATTATTCTATAGTTTGTATTGTGTAATTATATTGTATTCCCATTGTCTCACACTCACTTTACTTTTTCCACCCTTTTTCAGCTCTCTTTACTCACTCACACTGCTTTTCTCTCACTTTGTTTCATCGCTGTTCCTTTACTCCACTTCTTTCACAACCCCTCAATCCCATTTCAACTGTCTGCATCCCCTCTCTCCCTTGCACCACTTTTCAGCTTTCAGTCTGTTTACTTTACTTCCTTTTTCCGTCTTTTCCTCCTTTGCTCTTTTACTAATTCCTCTTTACTCACTCACCTCTTTTGTCGCACTCTGTCACTATAACTCACCCATTCTCCCTCACTTATCTTTCTTTACTTTTTTCTTTTGTCCTCTTTTTTCGTTCACTACCTCTATGTCTAGAGAGTCCGCCTCCCCCCTTTTAGATCAAAGGCCACCGAAGTAATCTACGGCATACCACAAGGTTCATCACTCAGTCCCACCCTCTTCAACGTATACATGAGTCCCCTCGCATCCATCGCACGCCAACACAACCTCATCATCTCCTATGCAGACGACACCCAGCTGATCCTCTGCCTCACCAAAGACCCAAACACCGCCAAAACCAACTTACACGAAGGAATGAAAGAAGTAGCTGAGTGGATGAAGAACAGCTGTTTAAAACTAAACTCGGACAAAATGGAAGTCCTCATCTTAGGTTCATCCCCCTCTGCCTGGGACGACTCATGGTGGCCTCCGGCCCTGGGAACCGCACCCATACCTACGGATCACGCACGTAACCTGGGCTTCATCCTGGACTCCTCCCTCACGATGACCAGACAAGTCAACGCCGTCTCATCATCATCCTTCAACATCCTACGCATGCTCAAAAAAATCTTCTGTTGGATCCCCACCGAAACTAGAAAGACGGTCACCCACGCACTGGTCACAAGCTGACTAGATTACGGAAAGACCCTTTACGCCGGAACCACAGCCAAACTACAGAAAAAACTCCAACGCATCCAAAACGACTCATACTGGACATCCCCCATCAAGCTCACATTTCCGGTCACCTGAAAGACCTCCACTGGCTCCCTGTCAACAAGAGAATAACGTTCCGTCTCCTCACCCACGCACACAAAGCCCTCTACGACCTAGGACCCGAATGCCTCAACACGCGACTGTCCTTCTACACCCCTACCCGCCAATTACGATCATCCAATCAAGCCCTCGCCGCAATTCCATGCATCCATAGATCCACCATGGGGGGAAGATCCTTCTCCTACCTAGCGGCCAAAACCTGGAATTCTCTCCCCACCCACATCCGCCTTACACAGAACCATCTCTCCTTCAGAAAGCAACTAAAAACTTGGATATTCGATAAGTAAAGCACCCCCCCTCACTCAAGCGCCTTGAGACCCTCTGGGTGAGAAGTGCGCTATGCAAATCTCTGAACTTGAACTTGAACTCTTCTTTTATTATGCTCACTTGTGTTTATCTACCTTTTATCATTTCTCTTACAACAACTTCACTGCTCTTCTCTCATCATTCTTCACCCCAGTTCTTTTACTCCGGTTCTATTACTACCCCGCATTTCCTATCTTTCAGTGTCCTTCTCTTTACTTTCATCACCGAATCACATTCTCTCAGTGCCACTGCTTTAGTCCTTTTCCCCTCTCTTTCCTTCTTTTGCTCTTTTACTCATTTTCCTTTCCTCACTCATTGTACTCCTTTTCACTCAGTCCTTCCCTTAGTCCCTCTGTGTACTTACTTTCTCACTCCTTTTCCCTCAATCCTTTTATATTATCCTCACTCCCTTCATCCCTTCATTCTGTGACTCCCCTTCACTCACTCTCAGTCATCTTCCATTCCTCTTTCTTGTAAATGGATCCTCAATCAGACTCCTTTCCCTCTCACTCATTCCCCTTTTGCTTACTCCTCTTTCTTGATTTAGTTTTGGTAACTCACATTCTTTTAGTATCTTACTTACGTTCAGTTCATTTCTCTCTTCTTCTCTTCCTCTCTGTCACTGAATTTATCGGCCTTACTCTTAGTAATTTGCTCTCCTTCTATTTCTTTTTCCCTCTTTTTGTCCTTTATTTCCCTTTCTGTATCCTTCACTCTTGCTTTATTTCTTAGTACACTTTTATGATGTTTTACCTCTTGACCTGTCTCTTCTATTTTAAAATATATATTTTACTAATTATAACTTATTTTTTCTTCTGTCTTTCACAGATACAAAGTGTAGAAAAAATATGTAATTAAGTTTACATTAATTATATGGTAAGTGTGACAAAAAAATGTAGTTTGTCATCACCCTTTGCTTTAACCTCACTACTTTTCTCTCACCCTACCTCACCCCTGTTTCCTTACTCTGCTTCCCTCACTTATTCTTATCCTTCATGGAAACCCTTTGTTGGGTAGCTGTGCGCCATATAAATGCAAACAAATAAATAAATAAATAAATTCATGTTTACTTCTCTTTTCCTTACTTTCCTACCACATTCAACTTCTTTCAGTCCCCCTACTCACCCACACTCCCTCACTTACCTTTCTTTTCTGGTTCACTCAGTCCCTTTCTTTACTCTCTCTGTTCTTTCTCTCTGTCACTCCCCATGTCTTTCCTTTTCTCAGTTACTTCCTCTAACACCTTTTCTCTGTCTTACTATATATTACACAGTCCCTCTGTGTTCCTCCCTCTAGCTCTCTTTCTCTTAACACCACTCTCTCTGTCCCTTTTCCTCATGCTCACTCCTTCATTATTTTTTTTTTTTTTTTGTGCGCTAACGGGATGCGCCCTGCTACGCGCTCCGGGGCGCACCAAAATACTGCGCTTACCGGTGAGCGCACCGGTACGCGCACCGGGAGTGCTCCAAGGACAAAAAAATTAAAAAAATGAATATACATAAAAAAATCGTATAATATAAATATACAATATAGGATTCATTTTAAAACTATTACATTTCATAGCTATTGCTATTAAAAAACCTTTGAAATTCACTGAAAAAACCATAGGTTTCACACCAGTTATAGTTAGGAATTAGCATTTAAAAAACCTATGAAATTCACTGAAAAAACCATAGGTTTCACACCAGTTATAGTTAGGAATTAGCATTTAAAAAACCTTTGAAATTCATTGAAAAAACCATAGGTTTCACACCAGTTATAGTTAGGAATTAGCATTTAAAAAACCTATTAAATTCACTGAAAAAACCATAGGTTTCACACCATTTATAGTTAGCTGGAAATTTTACTGACATAAAACCATTGAAATTCCCACATTATAGTTAGTTGGACTCACTATAACTTGCGCGGCTGCAATGCACTGCTGATGACGTCACATATTACATCACTCATGACATGGTCAGTGACATCACTCATGACATCACGGATAACACCATCCTTGTGACAGACTGACAGACCTCCTTTCAGTGTAATGTAACCCTTGAAACACATATTCAAAAATAGAAACTAACATTTTCAAAAAAAAGGAGATACCCATACCAATAACAACAACCGATTCAGTAATTCCACCATCTAGATACACATCCACTCATTCAGCAACAGTTCTATATAGTCACTCATACATACACTCACTCATCATATGTAGTGATACACATATACATCCTGTTACACACCGACAGTCATCCAAAAGTTACTCACACACATACTCACACATGCAAATAAACTATTGTACATCCATTTATTTACAAATACAGCTATACACACACACTACCACCTTACTTCTAAGGAAACTTACACATACTTATTCTCTTAAACAATCACTTATAGAAACACATACTTATTTAAACAAGACCTCTTTTAATCTCTCACTCTCACATATACTCACTTATATACATCAATACTCACATATACTAGATTAAAACATATGTAGTTACTGATAAAGACACTAGTGAGACAGTCATTCACTCACTAACACACACATATACACTCTCATCCACCCATACAGTCCTGCATATATGCTGTCTTCAAAACACATACAAACAGTGAGTCAGTCACCAACCCATGCAGCCACTTATACACAAAGTGAAACACTGATAAATATATTTAAGTATTTTAGATTTACTCGCTAATATATGTATTCACTAAGATACACTTTATAAGCCAGTTAACCAATCAATATTTTATTAAAAATAAACATCATTTACACACTTATTTAAACATTTATTCGTCCATCGACCTTTACAAATACATATATAAAACATATTGATTTTTCAGAAAGACACACATTCACTGGATGGTGTCATCAGTGATGTCATGAGTGATGTCACTGACCATGTCATGAGTGATGTAATATGTGACGTCATCAGCAGTGCATTGCAGGCGCGCAAGTTATAGTGAGTCCAACTAACTATAACGTGAGAATTTCAATGGTTTTATGTCAGTAAAATTTCCAGCTAACTATAACTGGTGTGAAACCTATGGTTTTTTCAGTGAATATATATATATATATATGTCACAAGCTTCTAGAGTACACACGCTCTCAGGAAACACAAAACCCGCGGAGTAGTGGTTTAAACTGCTGTTTAATGCACACAACGCGTTTCACCAAAAGGCTTGATCACGTGTGCAATGACACAATCTTGGCAAACATAAATACCACGGCATGCCAGCAACATAGAAGACGGCTGCCGACTTGTCAACTGGCCATTGTTAAGTGTCACATAAATAGTAATAAACATAGCAAAGTAAAATATTTCCTAAGTAGTATTCTGTAACTACACATTACATAGATTTATCGTGCACTGGGGAGACTTCTACCTTCATCCCCAACAATGATTAATTACAGGTGCAGAAAAAACAATAGTGGAAAAAATAGATTGCCGTCTAATTCTAAATAGGAGCTGGAGTGTTAGGCATAAAGCGACAAGTGTCGCTGGTGGCAGGAGCGTGTGTAGTACATCCAAGTCCTACGAGTCTGATGGGAAGAACTCGCCCGCTGGTAAGTGCTGTTCATGTCTGATTGGGACACAGTATGCTGTTACCATGGTGCTGTAAAGCGAGTGCATACAGGAGAATAATAAAGTTGCATGATCTCAATCCCCGCTTGTGCGCGCTGCGTATGTCAGAGACCCAGTGATCTGTTGCCAAGGTGATGGTAATGCAATTCCACCCGCTCTATGTAAACAGTGAATGGATCTCCTTGCAGTAAAGGCGACCCAGCTCGCCAGACAAATCGGAAAATGTTGAACAAGAGAACTTGTCCAACCATATGAAGAGGTGTGTCCCACCTCTGTGTTGTACCTTCCATATCTGAGAAGGGCAGATGCACCCAGAAAGCCATACTGGCCCTGTTGGCAAGTGCCTGGGGGTCCAGGAGTACACAGTCTGAGTTGGCAGAAATAAATGCAGCTCTGAGGGTGGTAAGCGTGCTAATCACGACCAATGGGAAGTACCTTGGAACAACGGAGCGTGCCAACAACCCCAGTCCCACTGATGTGCCCATACGGTGGCCCTGCCATGGTAACATGTCAGTTTGTCATGGTATCCCCAGAATCCCATGCTCGTGAAGAAGGTGAAGAGAGACAGGGTAGGCAGTCCGTGCAGGTGAATTCAGGTGAGACGGGCCCCTTCTTTTCTTCCTGAAATCAAAAAGAGAATAAAAAAATTTGATTAGTGAAGAGTGATTAAAAACAGGGCGTTTCACCCCTGCTACTATTGCTTACTCACAGTTAACATTACAAAATGCACGAGTGCTACACAGTCCTGAAATGATGCAAAGATATCTCTCCAGTACAAAGCATGAGACAAAACGAGGGGTTAGCACCCTATCACATCACTCCTTCAAATGTACAGATAATTCTTCCTCTTGGTTGAGCCCCCCCTCAGGGTCTTCGTTTGGAAATCTAAGATCAACTTACATTCACATTGGCTAAGCTTAAGATCCCTGTTGCCCCCTCTGGGATTCCTCTCTACTTGTTTTAAGAGGATGTATCGTAGCTCTCTAGTGTTTGAATAATGCTTCTCCCTGAAGTGACGTGCTACGGGATACTTGGGATTAAATATGTGATGGCTCTGCAATGTTCGAGAATGCGTTTCTTGGCCAGGCACGTGGTGCTCCCTATGTACCATAGCTTGCAGGTGCATTCTATGGCATAAATCACGTACATGGTACTGCAGGTTAAGAATTGGGTGATGTTCTTACTCACGCCATTGTGTGTGACCCTCTTTTGTGAAGTACAATTGCTGCACGCCTTGCAATGGCCGCACGGACAGAAACCTTCCAGACCCTTAATGTTACTGGGGTGAAAAAATAGATCGCCGTCTAATTCTAAATAGGAGCTGGAGTGTTAGGCATAAAGCGACAAGTGTCACAGGTGGGAGGAGCGTCTGTGGTACATCCAAGTCCTACGAGTCTGAGGGGAAGAAGTTGCCCGCTCGCTGGTCAGCGCTGCGCATGTCTGATTGGGAGACAGTATTCTATTACCATGGTGCTGTAAAGCGAGTGGAAACAGGAGAATAATAAAGTTGCATGATCTCAATCCCCGCTGGTGCGCGCTGCGCATGTCAGAGACCCAGTGATCTGTTGCCAAGGTGATGGTAATGCAATTCCACCCGCTCTATGTAAACAGTGAGTGGATCTCTTTCCATTAAAGGAGACCCAGCTCGCCAGCCGGATCGGAAAATGTTGAACAAGAGAACTTGTCCAACCATAGGAAGAGGTGTGTCCTACCTCAGTGCTGTTCCTCCCATGTCTGAGAAGGACAGATGAACCCAGAATTTTTCGTTTTTTTTTTTTATTAAATTTTTAAAACCTTTATTATAAAAGAGCACACAGCTATTCAGCCTAACATCCCGGAGGCAAGGTAGCATAGAATCAGGAGGAGAAAAGTGCAAGGTGATTCATATCAGAACATTGCAGGTTGTTTTTTGTTTTTTAAGAAAGAGAACTAAACCAAGAAAAGAAACGCCAAAAGGCGCATGAGAGTGGCAATGGAGCAACAAAGACGTCAAGGAGTCGGCAAAGGGCATCGAAGGACAGGTAGAGAATCGATAAAAAGAATGAATGGTAGGATGGGGAGGGGGGGGAGGAAAAAGCAGGAGAGGTACAAACAGCATAAAACAGTTGGTGTCACAGGTTACGGTGATGAGTGTTCGTCCAGGGGGACAGGTTCCGGCGGCAGGCACACATCGCCCCTGTACGCATTCCATGCCCCCCACACTTTATTCCACGTCTGAGGCCTCCCCCTGGCTACATAGACCGTCTTCTCTCGGAACATGCACCAATCCATGTTGGCTTTCCATTGTACCACCAGGGGGGCTGTAGCAGCACCCCACATTTGAGCAATATCACGCTTAGCAACCATATTGCCCAGTGTCACCCAACGAGTCTGCGACGTGTTGTGGTCAGACGGTTCCCAAACGTTAAGGAGACACCTCCGCGCCTCTGCAGCCAGCACCACACCAGTCACCTCTCCCATAATCCGGTGCACTCTCGCCCAGTAGGGGGCAATGACGGGGCATTCCCACAGAATATGTAAAAAGGTCGCGAGAGCACCACAACCTCGACGACAGAGGCCATCGGGTGAGAATCCCATATGCAAGAGCCGAGGGCCGGTGACATACACCCGGTGAAGGATTTTAAATTGCACCAGTCGGAGACGTGAGGAAATAGCGACCTCCTTAGGGGAGGACACTGCACTCTGCCAGTCCTCATCGTCAAGTTCCAGGCCGTCCGCCGTCCATTGGTCTCGCAAGCACAGGAGGAGATCAGTTCGGACATTAATCAATTTCTTATAGGACAGGGAAATAGCACTGTCAGGCATATGGCCATCCAGTATCCTGTCCTCTAAGGGGGAGCTTTCGGGGATCTCTCCCTCCATCGGCTTGGCAGAGAGCAACGCGTGTCTCAGCTGGGCATAGCGGAAAAACTCCGAATCGCCCAAACGATATTCGGCCTGCAACTGAGGAAAGGTCTTGACTTCACCCTTAGTAATCATATCGTCCACCCTGGAGATGCCTATGAGATCCCATTTGTCGAAGCCCTTGGTGTGCCACAACCTGCCCAAGATATCCGAGTCGTTCAGTGGGGTAAACCTAGTCAGTCTGCCCTGCCAACCCTGCGCTTTAGTGATCGTCCGCCAAGTGTGAACCGCTGCCTTGGTTGGGCCTGACAGGCGCCGATCGAAGGATCTAGAATACAGAGCGCGATAGTAGTTACCACCGCGTAAGAGCCACCTGTCCATTGCGTAGCCTGGGCTATCAATAGGGCCATTGAACCCGTGGTTGATAGCAGTGAGCTGAGAGGACCAATAGTACCGACGTACATCCGGTAGGGCTATGCCACCGTCGTACCATGGTACCGTGAGTTTCAGGATGGCGACACAGGGTCGACCATCCCAGAGCAAGGCACGTTGCATACTCTCAATCTCCCGAAAATAGCGGGCCGGAACCGGGTCCTGGGTGTTCTGTAAGGCATACAGGAACCTGGGCAAGGACATCATTTTGAACAATGCTGCCCGGCCCAGGAGAGAGAGCGGGAGTTTGCGCCAGCTATCCACGTCTCTCTGCAGCCGCTGGAGAGGGGGGAGCAGATTGTGGTCGTATCGCGCCTTAGAACTACCGGAAATGTATATTCCCAGGTACTTAAAGCCCTGTCCGGCCATCTGGATATTGCAGCCTCTGGGGAGGCGCGGCGTGTCCCCCTTTAGAATATAAAGAGAAGACTTGGCCCAGTTGATGACCAGGCCAGAGTGGCGTCCAAAAAGCCTGAGCACGTCGCATGCCACAATGAGCGACTTGCAGGGAAAAGTAAGGTATAGCAGAATATCATCTGCGTACAGGGAAACTCTATCTTCAAAGCCCAGGGCCCAGGTTATGCCATGTAAGTCCGGGTGTGTACGTAGCATGGCCGCAAGCGGCTCAAGAGCCAGGGCAAACAGGAGAGGGGACAGGGGGCAACCCTGCCTAGTACCACGGTGAAGGGCAAAGGACGCCGACACGCGGCCATTGACCGTGACATTAGCCAGCGGGCAAGCGTAAAGGAGTTGCACCCAAATCACAAAGACCGGTCCAAATCCAAGCTTCGCCCGCACCGCCCAGAGATAACTCCACTCGAGAGAGTCAAAAGCCATCGTGGCGTCAAGAGATGCAAGCACCGCCGGTTCCTCGAGGGTGTGGGCTCTGGCCATAACACCATGGAGCCGACGCAGGTTAAGGGCAGTGTTACGGCGGGGAATGAAACCCGAATGGTCCGGGTGCACAAAAATCACCGATGACTCCAACCAATCGATTAGCAAGCAGTTTGGCTAGGATTTTAGGCTCCACATTGAGGAGAGAGATAGGGCGATAGGAGCGGCACACGTCTCTCGGTTTTCCCTCTTTGTGAATAACCACAATGGTGGCCAGCCTCTGATCTAAGGGGAGGAGGCCCTCGTCCAGTGCCTTCAAAAACATAGTCCGCAGGTGCGTGGAGACCACATCCGGTCGAATTTTGTATAACTCGACCGGAATACCATTGGGGCCAGTCGCTTTACCCGACCTCAGTGCACGGATCGCCGAGGCGATCTCGTCAGCGGATATGTCTCGATCTAAGTCGGCACGGTTCTCTTCAGAAAGACAGGGAAGGTCAATCGTTGAGAGGAACGCAGCCGAGTCAGCCTGGGAGCGGTCTGAGTTGGAAGTGTAGACACCCCGGAAATTTTCAGCAAAGGACTCGGCAATAGCACTTGGGTCCGTGACGGCGACCCCGTCGTCGCCCAAGATCTCAGGAACCAGGCGGCTAGCCGTCTCGAGCCTGTCCAGCCAAGCCAGCAGTTTCCCAGCTTTATCCCCAACGTCGTAGATACGACCTTGCTGTTCCTTGCCCAGGGTAAGGGCAGCATTCATGGCGAGATCATGGTATTCCGTCTGTTTAAGGGAAAGGGCATGTAAAAGAGAGGGGTCGGGCTCGGGTCTCAGTCGGGACTCGAGGCGCAAAACCTCGTCTTCAATACACGTGAGGTCGGCATCTCTGACTCGCCTGGCCTCCGCAATGAGAGCAAGAGCCTCACCCCTTAACACAGTCTTGAATGCCTCCCACAAGGTAATAGCCGAGCCAACCGAGCCCACATTCTCCGAGAAGTAGAGGTCGATGGCCTTAGCAAGGAGTGTACGAGTCTTGAGATTACGGAAATACCATGGGTTAACCGCCACCGGCCGGTCAGACAGGACGATGTTAAAATCAAACGAGACCCACAGCGGGGAGTGGTCGGAGATACCCCGTGCCAAAAAACGGGCCTCAGACATGGCAGACGCATGTGCAGCTAAGGTAAAAACGTAGTCTATACGGGAGAGACTGCCATGGGCACTCGAAAGAAAGGAGAAATGGCGGAGCGCGGGATGTAATAGTCGCCAACTGTCCACCAAACCCATGGAGTCAAGAAAGGAAGGCAACCACAGTTGGGAACTGCGGAGATCTCTCGGCGGTTGGCGGTCCAGGGAGCCAGAGCAGACTGAGTTGAAGTCACCCCCCATTATCAATAGACCATCAGGCAAGGACAAAATGGCGCCACCAAGGTCCTGGAAAGTACTGGATTGTAGGTCTGGGGGAACATAAACCGAAAGTAGCGCGAGGGAATGCCCCTCCCATCTCCCCGCCACTGCAGCGTAGCGCCCCCTCTCATCAATCACAGTGACGTCTATCTCAAGGGGAAGGGACCCACGCACCAGGATTCCCGCCCCTCGGGAGCCCGAAGAGAACCCAGAGTGGGCCACCATCTTGTAGCCTTTACGGTTAAGAGCTTTGCAAGAGTTTCCAATCAAATGCGTCTCTTGTAGGAGCACAATATCGGGCATATGTCTCTTAAGCAGTTGGATCACCACCCCTCTTTTAACACGGTCACCCAACCCATTAACATTCCAACTGATCACTTTTAGTTTCCTACCCCCCATTGTCCCACAACCCGTCCCACCCAACCCCAGCCAACCCAACCATCAAGTGAAAAACAGCAGTAAGCATGATCCATTGCCTAGAGGAAAGAAGAGAGAAAGAACGAACAAACAAATAAACTTGTACAAATGCACCCCCCACCCTGCACCCCTGCGTCAGACTAAAAAGCCCCCCCAACCAGCAGTGTGCCTGTCGCCCCATAAACTAGGGCACGCTCCACAGAGAAAAAGTTACTAAGACCAGGCGGTGCCAAATGGGTCTTTATCAGGTCCTCCACAAAGAGGTCCGTCGCCGCTTCCTCCGACCCTTCCGGAACACCGACAATGCGGACGTTCTGCCGCCTGGCACGTCCCTCAAAGTCCTCCAGCCTCCTTGAGAAGTGGTCCGCAGTCATCCGCAGGTTCCGGACCTCGGTTTGCAGGTCCGAGACGTCGGCCGTTAGGCTGGAGGTCTTAATGTCCAGTGACTTCACTCGATCATTAGTCTTGCCCAGGTCGGCTCTAATGAGAGTCAGATCAACAGCCATAGTGTCCACCTTGTGGGTCAAAATCTCATGTTGCTGCTGCATGTCAGCCCGAAAACTGGTAATGGCACCCATGATGTCGCTCAGGGTAGGCTCGGAGCCATCAGGTGAGCCCGTAGGTGGAAGGCTCTTGGCAGAAGATCCCGTTGCAGGCGGCGTCTTCGGCTGGACATACCGCTCAATTCTACTCTGTTGTGACTGTGCTCTTCCGCGGACGCCTTTGTTCGACGTCTTGTCGGGGTCCCCTCTGCCGGCCATGTTGGTTCCGATGGGGACAAAGGGCTGCACCAGCCAAGCCCGAGCCCAGCGAACCAAGAGGAAAATCCGAGCTAGGCAGTTAGGCCAGGCCGATGAAAGAACGCACTGTAGGCACTAGCACTCCGCCAGTAGGGACAGCAGGCAGTCACTACGCAATCCAATCGTGCGGAGTGGCGGAGACCGGAGAGACAATGGCACAGCCCTGGCACGGAGTTCAACTCGACGTAGCTCAGCGTAGGAACCACCGATTCGAATGCGGAAGGCAGCTCCCACCTCAGTAGACCACCAGCAATAAGAATCCACCCGCGTGGATCAGGATTTCAAACAGGATATATGAGGAGGATCGGAAGGTCCGCGGAGCTCCGAGCTTACGCGGCCATCTTGGTTGCCCGCGAAGCTCCTCCCCCCCAGAATTTTTCGTTTTGATAGCATTTCTTATCTGTGGCAGGCCTGTGAAACGCTCCGATCCACAGTGCACTGCTGATGCACTTAAGAGTGCGCGTTCAGTAGTGTGTGAACTCGAGGTTCCCTACCTTATTTTTCCTTGCAATATTATATAGAGCGAACTCGATAACATGGCATGAGCACAATTTACATTACAGAAGAACACATTCATTTGTGGCAGGCACGGGGAGACACACGATTTGCCTGGAACCACAGGATGTTGAGCTGATGCCGAGATATGAACGTAGCTCTCCAGCTCTAAAGTTCGCAATTCTAGACCTCGTGGCGGGAGGTGTGTCTAAAAGTGTATGACGGTGTTGGCCATCAATGAGAGAGACCTGTGCATTTTTCAAATGGGTGGTGAAAAAATATGAGTATGTTGCTGGAGACGTGGGCCGCCGTGCCACCAATGTACTTACCGGGGGAGGGTAAACACCCATTATTCCGCAACTTTCTTTCAGCATACCATCACTCCGCATACTTTCATTACGAAAGTACCATGACTCCGCAATGCCATTATAACGCATGGTATTACATTTTATATGCTTTTACCATGCATACATTTATAACGAAATTTGTTGTAAATGCATGAATGGTAAAAGCTATGTTTGGATAAGGTAAGTATGGGTATACGTTTTGGGGTACTGAGGTATGTTTTGGAGTGTTTAGGTATTTTAAGGGTTTAGGGTAGCTTTGGGTTTTGGGGTACAGGGGTATTTTAAGGGTTCAGGGCTAGGTTTGGATTTTGGTGTACAGGGGTATTTTTAGGGTTCAGGGCTAGGTTTGGGTTTTGGGGTACAGGGTTTTTTTAGGGTTCAGGGGTGGGTTTGGGTTTTGGGGTACAGGGTTATTTTTAGGGTTCAGGGCTAGGTTTGGGTTTTGGGGTACAGGGGTATTTTTAGGGTTCAGGGGTAGGTTTGGGTTTTGGGGTACAGGGGTATTTTAAGGGTTCAGGGCTAGGTTTGGGTTTTGGGTTACAGGAGTATTTTAGGGTTCAGGGGTAGCTTTGGGTTTTGGGGTACAGTGGTATTTTTAGGGTTCAGGGCTAGGTTTGGGTTTTGGGGTACAGGGGTACTTTTAGGGTTCAGGGGTAGGTTTGGGTTTTGAGGTACAGGTGTATTTATAGGGTTCAGCGCTAGGTTTGGGTTTGTGGGTACATGGGTACTTTTAGGGTTTAGGGATAGGTTTGGGTTTTGGGGTACAGGGTATATTTATATGGTTAAGATGGATTAGTGTTTAAGGGTGTTGGGGTATTTTAAGGAGTAAGGGAAGGTTATAATTATGGGGTGCAGGGGTATTTAAAGGGAGCGGGTGGCATTAGCTCACAATATGAGACATGGCATGAGGGGCGGAACGTACCACACGCCCCCAGCGTTTGCCACGCCCCCAGCACATGCCCACAGCACAACGCAGCCACGCCCACAAGGGACTACTTTGCTGGCACGGTTCTTTTACCTTATAAATGTATATGGTGGTCGTCTGCATAGCCTATGTCCTTCTGCTGCAACTGCCCTTTCCAACGCTGTATTGGATGTTGTGATTGGTGCTGTGGTTCCTGAGATTACCCGCCTCAAAGGTTTGGGCTCTCTCTTTATTATATTAGTATAGATATACAGAGTCACAAGAAAACAGTAAAACAAAGTTGAAAAATTAGGAAAGGGGCCAGAGTAGAAACATCCTGACCCTCTCGGCTTGCTTAGGGGGCCCTACATGGATTTTTAGGCCCAAAATATATATTTTTAAAAAAACATCTCGGGGTACGCGTATGGTACTCGTACGCGGTGGAAAAGGAAAAAAAACCTAGAAGTTCGTTTTATCCTTAATTAGCCTCCGGGGGGTGGTGGGGGAAATATCGGGGTTAATTTTTTTTCGTAATTGGGGGCCCAGAGGGGTCCCTCTGCCTCGGGGATTGCCGTCCCCTGGGGCTTTAACTATATGTATGCGTGGGGGCTCATGGCCCCCCTGGAACCCGGGGATTGCCAGTCCCTGGGGCCTTTAATAAAAAAAAACTGTGTGGGGGGTTTCAAGCCCCCCACACATGCCCCGGGGACTGCCACCTCCCCGGGGCTCTAACATGCAAAAATAGGGGGACGGACCACCCAGCCCTGGGGACTACCGCCCCTCGGGCTTTTGAATGTTGGGAGGGGGGCCACGCGGCCCCCTTCCTGGAGCTTTTGATGGCCCTGGGGACCACTACCTTTCATGGCTGCCATCTGCAGTGCCCAGGGTGATGAAAAGCAATGTGGGCTCCCGAAGGACGCGGGGAGCTGGCTGGGACCATGGGGGCTTTGGGGCTCATAAAAAATAGTTCTTTTCAGAACTAACTTTACTGGTCAAAAAGTCAAAAAAAGAGCTATATTTTTATGATAGTATGTAAAACTTTCCATTTTTTCTTTGCACCAGTTGTACTCTCTATGTATGAGCAGCCTCGTTTCCAAACCCACGTTTCTTTGTTTTTCTTCAAGTTCGCCAAGCAAACCTCTCCTCATTTCAGGTATTACATTTTCCGCTTTCTTGTGCCGGGTTGTGTGCCTCATCCGCTCTTATATGTTTGTAATATATTAATAATCATATTCTATCTATATTTATTTGAAACGTATTGCCGAAGCGCCAAGCGTTAATTACATACTCCGTCCTTCGCCATTTTAGTAGTGTTCCTCCATTATTTTTATTATACCAGCTACTTTTAAATTACCCCCCACCTATCTTCTCTGTAATCCATGAGATTTCCTGCCACAGACACCACAGTGTTTGTCCTTGGCTTCCTATCTTATCAGACTTGGTCACACGCATACCTAAAAACTAATTTGAATCACGTAAGGCACAGCCATTAGAACGTGTGACCGTCAAAGCCATTACCGTGCTTATGCCTTTATCATGCGTGGTAAATGTATAGTAGTTGTAAAATCATGCGTGGTAAAGACATGTGTGGTAAAGGCATATGCGTGCTTATGAATTTGTGGTGACGGTCACGCGTGGTTATGACCGCGTTGTAATGGCTGTTTCTCCCCAGGACACTGCAGCAACCGGGTCTGGGCGTGGCGGACTCCAGGGCATCAGGTGGTGAGCCACGCAGCCTCTCTCTCACAATATAGAAATCTCTGGGGGCTGGTCGTATTTCATGGTTCGAGGGGCGTCATTGAGGCCCATACAGTTAATTTTGTAGGGGGGTTGGTCTGCACGTCAAAATGTCGTACATATTGTTTTGTTTTACTTTGATTTCCTTTCTATGTTGTAGTCCATCCAGAGTAAATATAACTTATTGTACAGCCAGTACTTTTCAACCCTACTGTCAAACATCTTACTATAGTACTACAAATTATAAATATTATTTTTGTTGTGGACCGACACCTCCCTCCCCCCCAAAATATCAAATATATAGTTTTTTTAATTAACTTTTATTAAAACAACAAGAACTGTAAATGTAACTTAAAGATAATATAATAAACAACTAGAAAAATTAATTTAATAAAACAGTATTGTAAACAAATTGTGATGTGGACTCCAAAAGATGTAGGATAGGTAATCTGCAAAACAAAAAGAAAATTAGAGTTTAAAGTTATGTAGATGTGACTTAATAAGGTGAAGCATTACAAGTGAAGGTAACACTACGATTTTATGTGTGTAGTGTGCCTAGTACATTTCACTTCTGTTATAGTCCTTCATTCAAGTTATGTTATGTTATGTTATGTTATGCACTTTTGTATTGCGCACAGCTGCCCCAGCTAAGGGGCGTCCTGGCGCATGGCAGGCAGAGTGCAACAGATAGCAGAAACACAACACAGATAAAAGATTTATTTAAAAAGAAACGTTTTCAAAGTGGTGTCTATATGGAAGTGCCTACTGCGGTATTGACACAAAAGTGGCACAACGGGATTGTAAATATGTCGATTTATTTCTAATGCATTGCAATGGAGGCATTGTATATCTAGGCCGCTGTGCTTACCTTGTATAAACACTGCGGCCACCAGAATTCACGACTTGAATTCATCTCTGCTTCTACACCTCAAAGTATATTCAATATGTTGCAGGCAATTCCATTGCTGTTGCTCGATATGTCGTGATTTCTTCTAAAGAATGTTTGGTGAAGGCAAAGAAAAGAACATTTGATTAATTACCGTAAACTGAGTTGCAAAATTTCTGACAAAAGTGAATTTTAATGTGAGTTCTTAAAATTGCGTACCTACACTATTGCACCCCATTAACTCACAGAGTCTGGAGTTGAGAGTTTTTCTTGAAAAGTCAGACGTAGATTTACAAGCTTCTTGCGCCACTTTTCACATGTTGAAAAAGTGTCACAAAAGTGGCGCAATAAGCTTATAGATACGTTCCTCAGACTGTTGTAACCTATCTGTTGTCACTGTTCGGAGGTACGTACTCTCTCCTTTCACAGATAACTTGTTGTTCTTTCGGAAACAAGCTTCTTTGCTTACCTTGTGCCGTTGCCGTCATTCAAAGAGGGTGCACCACGTGTGGAAGCAGGCTTCTCAGTCGTTGTTGCAATGGCCACACATCATCGCAGCATACACAAACGTAGAGCTTTGTAGGTTCCTTTTTGCGGGGTTTTCGTCAATTTGTAAAACACAACCTATAAGATAAAAAAGTAGTTAACATTGTGTGTAATTTTTTTATGAAACAATGGGAAGAAATAAGAGAGTGACTGAAAACAATACTCGTAGCTCACCTTTCTGTCACCGGTGTTTTTTACCAAGTGCCGGACATAATGCACCCTGAAGCTCTACATCTAAAAGATAATAAAAGAAAAATTTTATGATTGGTAATTGTTACCATATTAATTTGGAGTTAGATAACATTGCACTTTTATACACGTTCCTTCTCACATTTCTATGAACTATTTGTATTGGTAATATTCCGGACATTTCAGGGATTATAAAAACGTTCCTGCTATTGGGAAAAAATGTATACATGTAAATGAATAAACTATATAGGAGTGCGTTTGTCTAAAACGCTAAGTCGCGTTTTTGTATCTAGTCTGCTACAACAGTGACTCCTTCCGATGCGTACTCAAGCCTCCCTGCTCACCTTTTCGTGGAAGAGACACCTTCTGCATGATGTAGTCCAGATCTCCAAGAAAGAAGTCTCATATATGGTGCCGAGTCTTGATATCTCTATGGCTAACGACATACTCCTGCTCCCATCATCATCATTGCATGTTTTTCACCCGCTCAGTGCTTTGGGCACCACTATCTCAGTGTCCAAAGAGGCCACGCATGTAGTAGTAGGCCCCTTGTTCGGTACTTTGGGAACAACTCTAAAATGGCTTACAACACGTGCGCTCTGTCTTTTTCATACATAGGGTCACGTGTGTAGTGACGGATGCACTGAATGGGTGTGGTGTGGGTGTATGCCAGCCATGAGGGAGTGTGTGTGTGTCGATCTGACAACTAGACCTGCAACTAAGAAATCACTACAATGGAAATTTGGGCCTTATACTGTTGTTGTGTTTTCCTGGTAGCATAAGAGTGACGTGTACTAACGTATTCAGTATTAATTTAGCATCTCCCCCCGGGGCTTTTAAGTGTTGGGAGAGGAGCTGCACGGCTCCCGGAAACTGCAGGAACTGGCCGTGGGGCGTGGCAGTCTCTAGACCCTTTGAGGGCTGTGGGCATAGGGTCACGCACTATACCTCATACAATACACTAAAAAAGAAGACAAAGTGATGAGAGATGATTAGTGACATGTTTAAGTTGAGAGCCTGGATAATCATTAAATGGGGTTTGGCAGTGAAGTGCGTACTTTTTTTAGAACAAGCCTTTCCGGGTCTTGCGAATGGATCACTGACAGAATATCGACAGTCAAAGTATCGACTTGCCAAAATATCGAGGTAAAAATATAGAATGCCAGAATATCGATTTCCTATCTACAAACAGGTAAGTACAAAAATATTGATAAGAAAAAATATAGGTAGTCAAAATATCGATTTTTTTAAATATCTTAAAAGTAATTTAAAAGTAATATAATAATAAATATAATTAATTTAAACATACTTAAAATACTTAAATAAACCTAAAATTAATAAATAATTAATGTAACCTTACTTTTTTTATTTTTATTTAAAAACATATATATATATATATATATATATATATATATTCACTGAAAAAACCATAGGTTTCACACCAGTTATAGTTAGGAATTAGCATTTAAAAAACCTATTAAATTCACTGACAAAACCAGTTATAGTTAGCTGGAAATTTTACTGATATAAAACCAATGAAATTCCATGTTATAGTTAGTTGGACTCACTATAACTTGCGCGTGCAATGCACTGCTGATGACGTCACATATTACATCACTCATGACATGGTCAGTGACATCACTCATGACATCACTGATGACACCATCCAGTGAATATGTGTCTTTCTGAAAAATAAATATTAGTGAGTAATGTTTAAATATTTAAATATATATATTATTGTTTCACTTTGTGTATAAGTGGCTACATGTGTTGGTAAGTAGCTACATGCGTATGTATATGGGTTATTAGATGTTTCTCTTAGTATCAGTATGAGTGTCTATATGGTTTGGTGGGGGTATTACTTAGCACATAGATGCATGAGTGACTGACTCGCTGTTTGTATGTGTTTTGAAGACAGCATATGTGCAGGACTGTATGGATGGATGAGTGTGTATATGTGTTTGTTAGTGAGTGAATGACTGTCTCACTAGTGTCTTTATCAGTAACTACATATGTTCTAATCTAGTATATGTGAATATTGATGTATATAAGTGAGTATATGTGAGAGTAAGAGATTGTAAGAGTTCCTGTTTAAATAAGTATGTGTTTCTATAAGTGATTGTTTAAGAGAATAAATATGACGCAAGTCCGTCCGCGATCCTGATCGGCCCCTATATATGGTCTATAACCTATGGTTTTTTCAGTGAATTTTCAAGGTTTTGTAAATGCTAATTCCTAACTATATATGGTCTATAACCTATGGTTTTTTCAGTGAATTTTCAAGGTTTTGTAAATGCTAATTCCTAACTATATATGGTCTATAGCCTATGGTTTTTTCAGTGAATATATATATATACATACATATATAAACATATATCGTCTGTATATCTATATAAATACAAACATAAATGCATGCATACATATACTTATATGCATACAGATGCATGTTATTTACATGAAAGTTGAAAAAACACTAATAAAAGCAAAGCTAAAAAGCCACCTCATTACAAACAGAATGGCTTTAACTTAAACGAGGGCCAGATCTATTGCATTTTCAATGCTTGTTTACTTTGGTTCCATCAAGAAGGCATTCAGATGTGTCACACATTTGCCATAAATTCTGAATGTTAGCACTCTAGTTGCACATTAGATCACTGTAGTAAAGCTACTGCTCACCAGGGACGTCTGCTGCTGGTATTCAAAGTGCATGTTTCAGTCTGCATGTCAGATTTTTTTTAATGAAATAGAAGAGGATTTGAGAAGTCACTCAAAATGATCCCTAATTTTTCTTTCTGAAGCACTAATCATACTTTCTGTGGCAAAATTAACCCCCTCATGTTGTTCCTTTTTAAATTGAGTGTTTTCAGACTTACCACTTCATTCCAATCAAGATGGCTTCTGGTGTGCCATACTTTTGTCATAAGTAAGACTGTTAGCGCTCTAGTTGTTCTTTAGAACACTCTGGGACATTCATTGGGCTATACTTGGGGTACATCTGGGTGATATTTGGGCTACATTTAGGCTCTTTTGTCTCTGGTGGTCATCTTGGGAGACTGTATGTCAGAATTTTTTAATGAAATTGAAGAGGGTTTGAGAAGTCACTCAAAATGTGCCCTAATTTTTCTTTCTGCAGCACTAATCATAATTCATATGGCAAAATATACCCCCTCATTTTGTTCCTTTTTAAATTAAATGTTTTAAGAGTTACCACTTTATTCTAATCAAGATGGCTTCAGGTGTGCCATACCTTTGTAATAAGTAGGACTGTTAGCGCTCTAGTTGTTCTTTAGAACACTCTGGGACATTCTGTCATTGGGCTATACTTGGGCTACATCTGGGTGATATTTGGGCTACATTTGGGCTCTTTTGTCTCTGGTGGCCATTTTGGGAGACTGCATGTCAGAATTTTTTAATGAAATAGAAGAGGATTTGAAAAGTCACTCAAAATGTGCCCTAATTTTTCTTTCTGCAGCACTAATAATACCTTCTATTGCATAATATACCCCCTCATTTTGTTCCTTTTTAAATTAAATGTTTTAAGAGTTACCACTTTATTCCCATCACGATGGCTCCAGGTGTGCTATACCTTTGTAATAAGTAGGACTTTTAGCGCTCTAGTTGTTCTTTAGAACACTCTGGTACATTCTGTCATTGGGCTATACTTGGGCTACATCTGGGTGATATTTGGGCTACATTTGGGCTCTTTTGTCTCTTGTGGCCATTTTGGGAGACTGCATGTCATAATGTTTTAATGAAATAGAAAAGGATTTGAGAAGTCACTCAAAATGTGCCCTAATTTTTCATTCTGCAGCACTAATCATACTTTCTATTACAAAATATACCCCCTCATGTTGTTTCTTTTTAAATTAAATGTTTTAAGAGTTACCACTTTATTCCAATCAAGATGGCTTCAGGTGTGCCATACCTTTGAAATAAGTAGGACTGTTAGCGCTCTAGTTGTTCTTTAGAACACTCTAGGAGGCTGCAGTAGAACACAAAGGAATCAACTGACAGGCTCTGTCCTTGTTGGATGTACATGTTTTACTGAGAATGTCAGACTTCATTTTCACATGACTGAGAAAGATAATGTGAATTTACAGAAAATATGCTTTCAGTTTAGCTTATAGATCCCTTTCCAAACCACTGTGGGAAAATCATGAGATATTAGTTTTCTTTCAAACAATATTCATGATATCACAGCAGAAGGTTTTTTCACATGGTAAAATCACCTTAGAACCCACCACAATTCCTAAAACGAGTATGGTACCATCAACAAATGATTTATAATGTAACTAAAGTCCTAAAACCCTCTATTAACTACAATGCTTTTTAATGAGGTGCTATCATGTATATTGGTCCCAAGATGGCTGCCAACACTTCTTGGATGAAGTGCTGACAGCCAATTAGATCAGATGTGTGGTTAGGCTCCGCCCAGATATATATCTTTTTTTGAACCTGAATTACTCAAAATCCACTGGAGCACATATATTGAGACCTAGCAAAGGCACATCGGGCGAACAGTCCCTACAATTTTGCCAAGTTTCGTGCAAATCCATTCAGCCGTTCGAGCTAAAAGTGAGGCCAACCGCCCTATGGAAATGAACATGAGAAAAATGCGTTTTGGGACCCCCCTTTTTTCTCGGCCCCCCCTAGATGAAACCCCCCCAAATTGTCAGGGGCTGCTCAGAATTAAAATGTTCCATTTTCCTGAAAATTTCAGCCAATTCCGTCCACAAACGCCAAAGTTATTAGACATAGAATTTTCAAAAATCCCATAGAGAAAAAATCCTAACTATATATATATGTAGCAGGAAGGGGCGGAACATATAAAGCCTGAATTAACTCACCTGCACTTTGTAAGCAACACCCACGGCGCTGAAGAAGGCAAACCACGCCGAAATGCATTCGCCAGAGCGGGTGTACCTGGACTTCAATTTGCCATCTGTTTCCTGATTAAAGGTGCCTCCAAACGTCTCCCCTTAAGTTGGCCTTTTCTTTCTTCCTGGAGGAAAGTGGATGTACATTTGTAACGCGACCCCCAGTGACGCGTTTAAAAGGCTCCCGCAGCGCAAGCGGCTTTGCTTCTCACTGGTTCCACTTCGGTGCTTTCCTTTCCTGGGTACAGGAACAAGCAAGGCTCACCTCCAGAACTCGGACGGATTGGGAGCGGTGTAGGTGTCATCTGACATCACGCTGGGTGAGGTATGATTTGCCTTGCCCCCGCTTTATTTCCCTGAGTGAAAGAGGTGGTTGCGGATGGGGACTCGAGGGGGCACCTGAAGTTGGGACGGCTGGACATTGGGGCTCAACGTAGATTGCGCCACCTAACGCATTTCCTGCCAGCATAGAAAGGAGCATGCTGGGACCTGTAGGCGCTGAACATTTTGTGTCCACAAGGAGGTCAAGGCGTTTTTTTGGTATTTCACCCATGGGGGTGGAGCAATCTCCACAGTAGCAGGAAGGGGCGGAACATATAAAGCCTGAATTAACTCACCTGCACTTTGTAAGCAACACCCACGGCGCTGAAGAAGGCAAACCACGCCGAAATGCATTCGCCAGAGCGGGTGTACCTGGACTTCAATTTGCCATCTGTTTCCTGATTAAAGGTGCCTCCAAACGTCTCCCCTTAAGTTGGCCTTTTCTTTCTTCCTGGAGGAAAGTGGATGTACATTTGTAACGCGACCCCCAGTGACGCGTTTAAAAGGCTCCCGCAGCGCAAGCGGCTTTGCTTCTCACTGGTTCCACTTCGGTGCTTTCCTTTCCTGGGTACAGGAACAAGCAAGGCTCACCTCCAGAACTCGGACGGATTGGGAGCGGTGTAGGTGTCATCTGACATCACGCTGGGTGAGGTATGATTTGCCTTGCCCCCGCTTTATTTCCCTGAGTGAAAGAGGTGGTTGCGGATGGGGACTCGAGGGGGCACCTGAAGTTGGGACGGCTGGACATTGGGGCTCAACGTAGATTGCGCCACCTAACGCATTTCCTGCCAGCATAGAAAGGAGCATGCTGGGACCTGTAGGCGCTGAACATTTTGTGTCCACAAGGAGGTCAAGGCGTTTTTTTGGTATTTCACCCATGGGGGTGGAGCAATCTCCACAGTAGCAGGAAGGGGCGGAACATATAAAGCCTGAATTAACTCACCTGCACTTTGTAAGCAACACCCACGGCGCTGAAGAAGGCAAACCACGCCGAAATGCATTCGCCAGAGCGGGTGTACCTGGACTTCAATTTGCCATCTGTTTCCTGATTAAAGGTGCCTCCAAACGTCTCCCCTTAAGTTGGCCTTTTCTTTCTTCCTGGAGGAAAGTGGATGTATATATATATATATATATATATATATATATATATATATATATATTACCTACTGGCGGTCGCCAGTAGGTAGTTATAGTTAGGATTTTTTTCAATGTTAAATCTCAAAATTCTATTTGGAATAACTTTGGCGCCGGTTGACAAATCTGCCTGAAAATTTCCTGAAAATGGCCTCGCGGGGTTCCGGTCCTTCCCTGAAAGTTTGGGGGGGATACGTTAAGCGGGGGCCGAGATAAAAGGGGGGTCCCAAAACGCGTTTTCCCCATGTTAATTTCCATAGGGCGGTCGATTTCACTTTTAGCCCGAATGGCTGAATGGATTTCCACGAAACTTGGCAAAATTGTAGGGACTGGTAGCCCGATGTGCCTTTGCTATGTCTCAAGATATGTGCTCCAGTGGATTTTGAGTAATTTAGGTTAAAAAAAATATATATATCTATAGGCGCTCTCCGGTGCGCGCACCGGAGTGCGCTCCAGGCGCGACACGCGACTTGCGCGCAGAAAGCTGATTGGCTCCCTGGTGACTGTAAACATTCTAAACAGTCCGGAGCGGCCGCCATCTTGTGTCTCGGTAGGATCGAGACACGAGAGGTGGCCAAAACAAAGGGGGAAATGACCATAAGGGGGCAGAGTAGACACTCCCTGTACCCCTAGGTTTGATGTGGGGGCCATTAAAGGGCCCCGCGGGGTCTCACCCCCTTTTTTTTTTTTTTTCGATTTTCGCGGGGGAAGCGCCTGGTGCGCGCACGGGGGAGCGTATCGAGGAGGGTACTATGGAAAAATAATCACTTTAAAACATTGTATGTTTATTAATTGTTTTTTTTTTATTTTTTTATTTTATGTAAGTACCTACATGTAGGTACTAATGAAGAGACTTAAATTTAATGTTCACCATCTTCTTTGTAGACATCTTGCATGTTGTTATTGTATTTTTTGTGGTATATGGAATTCATAACATAGTCTGTCTGGAAAGGAGAAACAGATCTTTTAAGCACTCCCTGAGAATTTCTAGGGGATCATGAGTAGTCTATCCTGCTCACTTATGAAAATGAGGTGTAAAATATTCATATGAGATAATATAGTGGGAGAAAGGTAGTAACTATGAGTAAACTTACTATGTAACAGAAAAATAGTTGAACAGTATACTATAAGTCTCACTTTATATTTTAAACATTTTTGGTAATACTTTATGAATTACATATAAAAAAGAATATTGTCTGAAACAATTGAAATTATTAAAGATAAATTTATTCCTCTGATTCTTTTTCATAATTTAATAAAATTTCTAACATAATATTGTCCGGAATTTCCTCATAATTATATGTACATGATTCCATTTCTTCCAAACATTCTATAAACTGTTCATCCAAAGAGTCATCCATGAAATCAACTTCTTTTTTTTCATCTTCTGGTTTTTCCACCTTTACTTTGATAGAAGTATCATTTGCCTTATTTTCTCCTTCCATTTTCTTTCTGAAAATTGCATACAAATTAACTATATTAGTAGAGCTAGGGTACTGTATACCAGAGAAGCCTAACTCAGTCCATAACTATTACAGAGAAGTCTATCTCTATCTCTAACTATTAAAGAGGGATAGCATATCACTAACAGAATATTTTTTCAGAAATAAACTTAAAGTGTACAATATACTTCCATAATTAGAAGTTACCTTAGAGAAATTAGTTGAAGTTGTCAGTGAAATTTGTTTTCAAGTGTACTTCTGGAAGCAGTAGTCAAAATGGCTGTGTTTCCCTCTCTTCTTTTATATATATTCTTGTACTTAACCAATCAAACGTCAGGAAATAATCGTAGAAAATGAAAGATACTTTTTAATTGGTTGTAAATTCTAACATTACAAGTGTGTTTTTGTCATGTAATTTACCTCAGGATATTTAGACAGGCCTGTAGCCTAAATGTCTCAATGGAATTTCACCAAATTTGGGCAAATGGTAGGGACTGCTATGTAGTAGGGCCTATTCTATATTTGATGAAAGTGTCTCCAGTGGTTTTTTTGTAAATTGCTTTCCCACCTTTTTTTATCGAGCGCTTAGCGGTGCGCGCTCCTTTACGCGCACTGGCAGCGTTACGGGAGTCCTCCATTTTGTGTTTCGGAACAATCGAGACACAAGATGGAGGGTAAACAATGTTCGGAATGGATAGAAGGGGGAACTGTAGAGACTTCTTGACCCTCTAGGTTTTCTGAGGGGGGCTTAGGAGGCTCATAAACGTAAAAAAAAAAAAAAAAAATTCTTTAATTTTCCACGGGGGTAGCGCCTGGTGCGCGCACCTTTAAGCGTACCCGAAAGCGTACTTTGGTGAAAAATAGTGAAAAAAGTTAGAAAAAAATAAACGCTTTGAATGAACAGAGTTAGGGTAGCTCTGAAAAGAGCTTTTGGGTTCTGTGGTTGATTTAGGTACCTACAAGTAGGTTCCAATACACATTCTTAAATTCAGGAGGAATATTCTATTCCCCTCATCTGAGAAGTGCACTCCATCTCCTCTGTAGATGTCTTGCATGTTGTAACGCAAGTTATTATTGTATATTGAACCCATTCCATAGTCTCTCATGTAAGCAGAAACAGATTTATTTACATGTTTCCGTGCTTTCTCAAATTGTGGACCAAATTGGTTGGACCAGTTCCATTTCTGTCTTTGGCATATATTGGAATATACCAAGGCAGTGTGGGGAAAAAGTATCATCAATTGATGAAAGGTGTCCTTTAATAGCATTTCCAGACCTACCCCAGTTAATGTGCCTAGATCGTTTCCACCACAGTGCACAATTATAAGGTCAGGTTCTGGCAGATGCAAAAAGGTTTTCACCAATGGTATCAATTGGTGACATTTTAATCCTCTGTGGCCAATCCACTTGATTTCCACATTTGATAAATCAAGGTTATGAAAATTTCTGCTAGCTGCATACCTTTGAGCCCAGTGGATGTAGCTATGTCCAATAATCCAAACAGAGTACATGATGTGAGAAGGTTCTGGTCCAGTCAGATGAAGTGTGGGAATGAAATGGCAGTTGGAACAGTAGGAGTTCACAAAAAAATAATTGTGGAGTTTCTCTGCTCTTGAATCACAAGCAATGATTGGTGGATTCAGATAGTTGAAAACTGAAAGTTAGGGTGCATGGTTATGTTGTGTGAAAGGAGCAATTTGAATGGTTTAAAAAAAGTCACCAAAAGCAAAAATACCCTGTATAGGCTGCTGTATTGACAGGTCAAACATCCTTGCTGAGTTAATTTGCAACACTGTAAGATAAACTTTTGAACCTTACAGTTCAGTTAGGAGGGAGTTGCTATGGTAACAGATAGAAAGGTTTGAGAGGGGGATGGGTGTTGGTTTGAAAATAGTGAGGGAAGAGTTTTCATTGGTTGAATTAAGGCATATGTGTACAAAGATAGAGATTTTCTATGCCAGTCTTGGTTTCAGTGTATTGAGAGCACACCTTTTCCTCTGCTAAAGAAAAATTGGTGTGTGTGTCTGACACTGTTTTCAATCTCCAAAAGCATTTGTAAAGGTAAGTAATGATTCATTTAATTTAGATAGAGATTTATTCGCTCTATGGAGAATATTTGGAAGCAGATAGTTTTGTTTTAGAAGTGAAATTGTATGTTAGTATATAAGTCCTGCGCAGTGTTTCTTACATGTTATTTAAAAATCGATTTTGGGTGCAAATGAATGGTATTTTTATTTGGCCTTTTTTTATGATTGCCATGTGCAGTTGATGCATCACTTTAAACATGGGTAATAAGTGATGCACTGGTGGCGCAAGGCCTTTATAAATGAGGCCCTGACTTTGTTTGATGATATTGAGTGGTTGTACTTAGGTTCTGCGCAGTGTTTCTTACATGTTATTCAAAAATCGATTTTTGGATGCAATTGATTGGTATATGTATTTGGCCCTTATTTATGATTGCCATGTGTAGCTGATGCATGACTTTAAACATGGGTAATAAGTGATGCACTGGTGGCGCAAGGCCTTTATAAATCAGACCCTGACTTTGTTTGATGATATTGATTGGTTGTACATAGGTTCTGCGCAGTGTTTCTTACATGTTATTGAAAAATCGATTTTTGGGTGCAATTGATTGGTATATGTATTTGGCCCTTATTTATGATTGCCATGTGCAGCTGATGCATGACTTTAAACATGGGTAATAAGTGACGCACTGGTGGCGCAAGGCTTTCATAAATAAGGCCCTGACTTTGTTTGATGATATTGAGTGGTTGTACTTAGGTTCTGCGCTGTGTTTCTTACATGTTATTCAAAAATCGATTTTTGGGTGCAATTGATTGGTATATGTATTTGGCCCTTATTTATGAATGCCATGTGCAGCTGATGCATCACTTTAAACATGGGTAATAAGTGACGCACTGGTGGCGCAAGGCTTTCATAAATAAGGCCCTGACTTTGTTTGATGATATTGAGTGGTTGTACTTAGGTTCTGCGCAGTGTTTCTTACATGTTATTTAAAAATCGATTTTGGGTGCAAATGAATGGTATTTTTATTTGGCCTTTTTTTATGATTGCCACGTGTAGCTGATGCATGACTTTAAACATGGGTAATAAGTGACGCACTGGTGGCGCAAGGCTTTCATAAATAAGGCCCTGACTTTGTTTGATGATATTGATTGGTTGTACATAGGTTCTGCGCAGTGTTTTTTACATGTTATTGAAAAATCGATTTTTGGGTGCAATTGATTGGTATATGTATTTGGCCCTTATTTATGATTGCCATGTGCAGCTGATGCATGACTTTAAACATGGTTAATAAGTGACGCACTGGTGGCGCAAGGCTTTCATAAATAAGGCCCTGATTTTGTTTGATGATATTGAGTGGTTGTACTTAGGTTCTGCGCAGTGTTTCTTACATGTTATTCAAAAATCGATTTTTGGGTGCAATTGATTTGTATATGTATTTGGCCCTTATTTATGATTGCCATGTGCAGCTGATGCATGACTTTAAACATGGGTAATAAGTGATGCACTGGTGGCGCAAGGCCTTTATAAATCAGACCCTGACTTTGTTTGATGATATTGAGTGGTTGTACTTAGGTTCTGCGCAGTGTTTCTTACATGTTATTCAAAAATCGATTTTTGGGTGCAATTGATTGGTATATGTATTTGGCCCTTATTTATGATTGCCATGTGCAGCTGATGCATGACTTTAAACATGGGTAATACGTGATGCACTGGTGGCGCAAGGCCTTTATAAATCAGACCCTGACTTTGTTTGATGATATTGAGTGGTTGTACTTAGGTTCTGCGCAGTGTTTCTTACATGTTATTCAAAAATCGATTTTTGGATGCAATTGATTGGTATATGTATTTGGCCCTTATTTATGATTGCCATGTGTAGCTGATGCATGACTTTAAACATGGGTAATAAGTGATGCACTGGTGGCGCAAGGCCTTTATAAATCAGACCCTGACTTTGTTTGATGATATTGATTGGTTGTACATAGGTTCTGCGCAGTGTTTCTTACATGTTATTGAAAAATCGATTTTTGGGTGCAATTGATTGGTATATGTATTTGGCCCTTATTTATGATTGCCATGTGCAGCTGATGCATGACTTTAAACATGGGTAATAAGTGACGCACTGGTGGCTCAAGGCTTTCATAAATAAGGCCCTGACTTTGTTTGATGATATTGAGTGGTTGTACTTAGGTTCTGCGCTGTGTTTCTTACATGTTATTCAAAAATCGATTTTTGGGTGCAATTGATTGGTATATGTATTTGGCCCTTATTTATGAATGCCATGTGCAGCCGATGCATGACTTTAAACATGGGTAATAAGTGACGCACTGGTGGCGCAAGGCTTTCATAAATCAGACCCTGACTTTGTTTGATGATTTTGAGTGGTTGTACTTAGGTTTTGCGCAGTGTTTCTTACATGTTATTCAAAAATCGATTTTTGGGTGCAATTGATTGGTATATGTATTTGGCCCTTATTTATGAATGCCATGTGCAGCTGATGCATCACTTTAAACATGGGTAATAAGTGACGCACTGGTGGCGCAAGGCCTTTAAAAATAAAGCCATGAGTTGCTATTGTATAAACTTAAATATGTTGCAATTTATTGTTTATATTGTTTGCTTTTTAACATTACTTTGTTGTTTGCTAATAGTGGTCTTTCATGTGTTTTTTTAACAGAACAACAGATTCAAATCAACTTCTGAAAAGGAAGCAAAAATGCCTTCAAGGCAAAGAAATATCAAAAATACCATACGGAAAAGGAGAACATCAACAACAGACTTTATGGAATCCTCTTCAACAAGTACTTCAAAAAACACCAGAAAAGCTTCTGGTAAGCCAATTAAGTCTTTTCTTCGCAACATATGTCGTAGGAAAAAAAATGAAATTGCTAATGTGAATATACAGAAAAAGTCAACAAATCTAAAAAGGAAAGAGAAGCCCACAAAAAATGTTTCCATTGGACCAGGAGAGAAGAGAATGGTTAGCAATAGAAGGGTAAATGTTTTTAGGGACATTCGTAGGCGAATGTTTCGCAATAGGGTAGTTTTAAATTTGCTAAAAAATGATAAGAAAAGTAAACTAAAAGCTGCTTTTTACAAGAAAAAGAAAAGTGTAGAAAAGATTGTTGATCAGGCTTTTGAAGTTAAGAAAAAATTATTTATTTTAATAATCAATAGAATTAGGATACTTAATAAGGCAATGGATGTTTTCAAATCGAACAGTAGATGGAAAAGAATTATTAATCGGAGTAATTTTTGTGAAGTATTTTCTGGTGAATGGATGCATAGTTCAAGTTCTGAGCCTTTTTTTAATGAGGAGAGTTACTTTCAGGAAAATGATTTGGTGCATGCAGTTGACACCAGTGGTCGTGCATATGAGGTGAAAGATAGTTGTGTGATGGAAAAAGAGAAACTTGTATCTAGAGATGCAGAAGAGGTGTTAGCTGATGAAGTTTTAGGGAGACGTACTAAGGGTCCAGTGTACACATGGAAATGCAGTAGTATTTGTAGTGTGCGACAGGAATCAATTGATTTGCTTCGAAATTTCTTACGTACATATAGTAAAAAAAGTCTCAAACAAAAAATGAAGATCCTGCAAGAGTTAGATCCTTGCAGAGTGAGAGAAAGCACAGGTTTGCAAGGGCATTCACTAGCATGTCTTTCTAGAAAAGTTTGTCGGAGTGTTTTTCATCATTTTAGGATGTTAGCAGTGCATCATAATAACGTAAGGAAATTAGTGAGGAAGTTGTATTATGCAAAAAGTCCTGCACTTAAGCTTAAACAGTTAAATAGTGCTCTTTTGCATGGATCTGAAGTGGATGTGAAGACTATTTGTGAAGAAATTGAGTTTTGTTATTTTGGGAACAAAGAGGACAGTGTAGAAATAGATATAGTAATGGATGGTAATGCAGAAGATAATGGACAAATTTCAAGTATTGAAAAGTTTGATGAGGAAATTATCAAGTTTGAGGTGAAATCAAGTGAGAGGCCTAATGTAACTTGTGTGTGTTGTCGACGGACTCATTATAAAATTCAGACTAGGTTAGTTGATTTATATGCAAAAAGTGAATTGGAAAATAATAGTGAATGGGAGGATTTTGTAAGTTATTTGTTGGTGGAGAATTCTTTTGATTTGAGTTTGGATCAGCGTATTTGCAATTATTGTTTGAAAAAATTAAATGAAAATAGAATGCCTGCAAGAGCAGTTTATAATAATCTTCAGTTGATAGATATTCCTTCTGAATTGATGGATCTAAATACTTATGAATCTATTTTGATTCAATGTGTCCATCCTTTTCAGGCTATTGTACGCATGGAGCCTAAGACAGGGAAATTGCCTCCATCAGATTTACTGAGAGGATTAAAGGGAAGAGTTGTTTATTTGCCTCTAGATGTAAAGAAAAATATTAATACAATTGGTGTAGAAAGAGTAGAAGAAGATCCTTTAGTTATTCTAGTTAATGGGGTTCCAACAAAGAGTAAGAAAATTTGGCAAGATTTAGTGGATGTTAAAAAAGTCAAGAAGGCAACGTTGTATTTAGTCAAAAACAATGAGTACTACAAAAATGTAAGTGTTGGAGTAGAGGAAACAGCTACAGAAGAAGATAGTGATTCTTCAGTTGGTCAAATTGAAAAAGTTGATGTGTCTAGAACTGAAGAAATATATGAACATTATACTGTTCATCCTTTGCATTCCAAAGAAGTAATGGGAAATGCAATTGACTTGTTTCAAATGAAAGCAGCAAAAGGAAGTCCCATTAGTGTATGGGAAGAAAGTTTGGAAGCTCGTTGTTTTCCACAATTATTTCCAACAGGTTGTGGTGGACGATATGATGATCGACCAGTTCAAATTCCTGCAGCTGAATACCGGACTCTAAGATTATATGCAGAAGATCCAAAGTTTTGTCAATGCATTCCATATTTATTTCATCTACTGTTTGAAAGTGATTTGTCTGGGCTTTCTTATGCAGTTAATCATATATTAAAAAGTGGACCTCATTTGCAGAATGTTTGTGCAAGGGACTTTATGGAGAAAGTTAATCTGCAAGACAGTATTTTGGAATCTCAGCTAATCAATCTCATGGCATGTCAACGTGGAACCAACGAGTATTGGTTTCGTCGTCATGGAGAATTGAAATGTATGCTAAGAAACTTAGGAACTCCTACATGGTTCCTCACTCTTAGCTGTGCTGAGTATGCATGGGACGATTTACTTCAATTTCTACGAGAGGCAAATGAAAACATACCAAATATAGAATTGAAAACACCAGGAGAACTGTGTTCTTTAGATCCAGTGAATGTTTGCAGATATTTTAATCATAGATTTGAAGCTATGATGTCTTTTATTACCAACAAAAAAAATCCTCCCCTTGGAGAGGTTTTGGATTTCTTTTGGAGGAAGGAATATCAAGCGAGAGGTGCTCCTCATATACATATGTTGTTGTGGATTAAAGATGCACCCAAATTTGGATCAGATTCAGATGAAACAGTGATGAGTTTCATTGAAGAGTATTCAACATGTGCTGTTCCAAAATCTACTGAAGAAAACAATTTAAGGCAACAAGTTTTACGTTTTCAATCTCATCGTTGTGGAAAGTACTGTCGTCGAAAATTTAAAAACAAGGAAAAGTACTACACGAAATGTCGTTTTGCATTTCCTCGACCAGTGATTTCTAAGGGAAGAGTAAATAATTTGATGTCATCTCTACGACATACTGTGACGAGAAAATCTCCCAAAAACACATATAATTTGAAAAGAAATGAAGAATCTAAGTACATCAACGATTACAACCCAGTGATTTTGTCCATGTGGAATGCTAACATGGATATTCAGTTCGTTGCTGATAACTCTATTGCTGTGGCTCGATATGTGACATCTTACATCACCAAAAAAGAAAAGACAGAACTGAAGGAAATGTGGGAGGACATTTCACATGAAAAGAGTCTAAGCAAGAAATTATACAGTTTCAGTCTGAAGATGTTGTCGCATCGAGAAATTGGAGCATATGAATGTTCTGATCGGTTATCATCAGCAAGTCTCTATGCCAAATCAAGAACAATCATTTGGGTGAGTCTTGGTCTTGCTGCAACACGAAACCGAGTTTTGAAATCTGTACAAGAAATTGAATATTTGGCGGAAAAAGAACCAAACAGTACAGATATTTTGAAGACAAATATGTTGGATACATACTATCCAAATAGAAGTACTCACCTTGAGAACACATGTTTGTATGAAGTTCTTCAAAACTACAGTTATAAGAGGAACATCACAGAAGATATCAATAATGGAAAATATGCACTCATTGGCTATGAAGGATGTCTAGTGAAGCAGAAAAAAGGCCATTTGATTAATCATCGAAAATTGAGTTGTGAAGTTGTAGACAAAAGAGAATTTTACTATTTAGCTCTTTTGCAACTCTTTAAGCCATGGCGTACAGAAGAGGAACTACTTGGAGATTTTCTCTGTTATGAAGACTCTTTTAATGCAACTAAGGATACCATAGAATGTCCTATTTTTCTAAATTATCTGCAAATGTTGAATGAAGAAATGGAGCAAGAAACCACAATTGCTGAAGAGATAGCTAGAAACAGTTCTCAAGATAGTCAGAGTTCTACTTCATTGAGCCAGGATCCACTAGGAGGACCAATTATCCAAAATGAAGCTGCCACTGCCATGGATGAGGTGGAAAGAGCGATGGAACAAGCTCAAGAGGATGGAGTTAACTTAGAAGATTTGGTAAAGCAACTAAACATTGAGCAGAAAAAGATATATGATGAAGTCACAGAGCAGATTGAACATGGATTCAGACATGAGAAAAAAGAGTGCTCATGTATATTATTTGACCCTGTCCGACTGTATGTAAGTGGAGAAGCGGGGACAGGAAAAAGTTTTCTAATTAAAGCCGTTGCAAGTTATCTGCAGAAAAGGACTGATTCACCACTGTCTTGTGTTGTAACTGCTCCAACTGGTCTGGCAGCACATAATATTAAAGGGATTACTCTACATCGTTTATTGATGCTGCCAGTTGAACATGATAATAAATTGCATTACAACAAGCTATCTGGAGATGCGTGTTCTGAAGTTTCAAGAGTCTTGAAGAAAATGAAACTTCTTATCATAGATGAAGTAAGCATGGTCTCAAATCTAATGCTTGCTTTTGTGCATTTGAGAATGCAAGAAATTCTTAAAACAGACTATGATGTGTTATTTGGAGGAAAACACATTATTGTTTTTGGAGATCTATTGCAGTTGACTCCAGTAAAAGGACAACCAGTGTTTAAAATGCTCACGCATGAAGATACCAGGAAGTCCCTTGGAAGCATTGGAAATGTTAATATATGGCTAAATTTTAAATATGCTGAACTGCTTCAAAATATGCGACAGGCCAAGGATGAAGATTATAAAAATATTCTACAAGATGTAAGAATTGGAAAAATGACTGAGAAAGGGAAAAAAGCTTTGCATAGTCGATTAATTTCAAATTTGTATGCAAATGAAAACATTCTTCCAGAGAATATTTTTAAAAAAATGACTGAGAAGAAATCTGGGATATGTTTGATGCCAACTCTGCAAGAATGTTCCATCTTCAACCAAAAAATGTTAGACTTAGAAAATGAAGAGATTGTGAAACTGGAAGCAATAGATAAAATAGAGCATATGGGTGCAACAATTGTTTTGTCAGAAAATTTGAAAACTAAATTGCATTCATTGGAGAAAAGTATTTCAAAAACAGCTGGTTTTGAAAAGACTCTGAATGTGTGTTTAAATTGTCGTATCATTTTGAGAAGGAATTTAAATGTTGAAAGCGGTCTGGTAAATGGAGCAATGGGGTATGTTGTTGATTTTGTGAATTACAGAAATAGAGATGGAATTGAATTTTTAAAAATAAAATTTGATGGCATTGAACAAGTACAACAAATAAGTCGTTGTTCTGCTAGATTTTTACTTGTAAAAGACTTATATGTTCGCCGAAAACAGTTTCCTGTTTGTTTGGCGTATGCGGTGACAATTCATAAATCTCAAGGTTTAAGTGTAGATAGTGCATTGGTGAACATTGGAAGATCTGTGTTTAAAGAGGGTATGGCATATGTGGCATTATCTCGAGTCAGAACTTTATCAGGATTGTACTTGATTGCGTGTGATGAGACAAAGATTTCTGCCGATCTAGATTGTGTTAAAGAATACAATAGGTTAAGAAGAGAGTATGCTCCACATTTGCCTCAATATCCTCTGTTTGAAAAACGTGTGGTAGGCCGAAAAAGAAGAAATGAGGATAATTGTAGTGAGGTAGTTGCAAAAAGACAAAAAGTAGAGAAAACTGTAATTGAAAACAGGAAGAAAAAGAATTGTGGAGAAAATGTTGTTGGATTTCAGTTTGAAAATAGTTCTGGTGTCAACTGCTATGCTAATGTAGTGGTTAATGTTGTTTTTTTTCTTAAAAGTTTACAAGAACAGATTGTTGAAAATCGGGATCAAAGATTGTGTGGTTTATTGAATTCTGTGTTTCAGAAATGTAGCAGTGTTACAGCACAAATAGAAAGTGTAACAGAAATTCGAAATATTTTAGATTTGTGTTCTGGTCAAGATAAATTTTCACAGAACATTCAGCAGGATTGTCAGGAATTTTTAATGTATATGTTTGGTGTTTTGGAAGATGAAGGTGTAGATGTAGATAATCTTTTCAGTCTTTCTTATCAATGGCAGCATGACTGCCACAATTGTAGTTTATCAAGTACTACTACAATAGACACTGAAAGATTTATATATTTGACTTTACCAGACTGTAAATCAGTGTCTTTTAAAAATCTAGTTAAAGCAGCAGATCATAATATGGTGTGTACCCAATGTAACTGTACAATGCTGTCCACATTATTTATACAAAGGTATGGGCAGTATATTATTTTAGTTTTCCAACGATGTAGACCTGATGGAACTAAATTGACAACTTCTATCAAAAATTTTGTGGCTTCTCAGTTATCAATTTCTGGAAGGACCTTTACAACTGAAGCTATTATTTATCATGATGGATCTTCGACCACCTCAGGACATTATACATGCTACTTAAAATCTGAAAATGGATGGAGTTACTGCAATGATTCTCATTTAACTTATAAACAACGTTTGCCTTATGACTCTACAAATTCTTATCTAGTGTTTTTAAAACCAAAGTTTTAGTAAAGGGAATTGGCCTTTGAAGACGGGAATAGTTAATAAAAGTTAGTTAGTTAGTTAGTTAATCTAATATTTTAAATTATTTATCTCATGTAGATACTTTAAGTGGATCTCAAAGTAAAAAATACTGATATATCTGACACAAATTGGCCGTGAGGAAAATGTAAGATATGATGTTTTTAGATCTTTTTTCATAGGAAGTTGATGAAATCGAAGTTATAGAGCACAGCAGACTTTTTTTCACCAAAAGGACCTTCACTATCTGCAATCTCATGTAGATACTTTAAGTGGATCTCAAAGTAAAAAATACTGATATATCTGACACAAATTGGCCGTGAGGAAAGTGTAACATATGATGTTGTTAGATCTTTTTTCATAGGAAGTCGATGAAATGGAAGTTATAGAGCACAGCAGACTTTTTTCCACCAAAAGGACCTTCACTATCTGCAATTTGGTCTCACGGAAAAGTAAGTGAATCAAAGATTAGTGTACTTATATGAGATGTATGTTTGAATGTTTTTTTTTAAACACAATCTTTTAGATTGTGTTTTTTTTTTCCCGCTGTTATATGATGAAGACTTTGATCTCACTAATTTAAGTGAAATTCAATATATTCTGAGAACAGCAAAAATAAATAATGTAACATATTGTAGAAGTTATTGTGTAGTTTGCATTGTGTAATTTATATTGTGTTCACATTGTCTTATACTCATTTTCTTTTTCACCCTTATTTACCTCTCTTTACTAATTTACACTCTTTTTTCATCGCTGTTTCTTTAGTGCACTTCATTCACAACTTCTTAATCTAATAGGAACTGTCTGCATTTCCTCTGTTCCTTCCACCACTTTTTATCTTTTTCATATTCTCACAGTACCACTGCTTTAGTTTCCTAACCCTCTCTTTCTTTTTCTCCATTTTTTTTCTTTCGCATCCATTGTACTGTAGTTCACTTAGTTCTTCCTTTTGTCTTTCTGTGTACTTACTCTCTCACTCCTGTTTTATCCATCGTTCTATACTAACTTCATTCCTTTCATCCCTTCACTCTGTTACTTTACTTCACTCACTCTCAATCATCTTCTATTCCTCTTTTTTATTTATAGTTTCTCAATCAGACTTCTCTCCTTTTCACTCATTTTTCTTTTATTTTCTTATCTTTACTGATTTTGATTTGATATCTTACATTCTTTTAGTATCTTATTTATCTTTAGGAATTTGTTTTCTTTCTATTTCTTTTTCCTTTTTTTCTCTTTCTACATTACTTTCTTTCTGTTTTTGTATCCTTCACTATTGCATCATTTCTTAGTAAACTTTTGTAGATTTTTAAACCTCATGAACTGTTGCTTCTATTTTATTATATATTTTTAAAAAATTATAACGTGTTTTTTCTTTTATCTTTCATAGATACAAGTTTGCATTGATTATATGGTAAGTGTGTTTACAAAATCTTTTTTGTTATCATCTTTGGTTTTATTTTCACTATTTTTCTCTCACCCTACCTCACCCCTGTTTCCTTACTTTGCTTTTCTCACTTATTCTTTTCTTCCATGTTTACTTCCTACCACATTCAACTTCTTTCAGTACCTCTGTCTATGCACACTCCTTCACTTACCTTTTTTACTGGTTCATTTAGTTCCTTTGTGACACTCCTTCTTTTACTCTCTTTCTTCTTTCGCTGTATTATTCCCCATGTCTTACCCTTATTCACTTACATGTACCCTGTTTCACCCCTCTTTGCTTATATTCACTGCTATTTACTATCCCTCCATCACTACTATTCCTTTTCTTTCATTCCGTCACTACCCGTCATTCCCCATCCTTTACTTTCCTTCCTTTTACTTTCATCATCCATTTACATTCTCCCAGAACCTCTACTTTAGTCTTCTTCCTCTTTCTTCTCTTCTTTTGCTCCCTTATTCATTTTTTTTTCTCAGTTATTTCCTCTTACACTTTTTATCTGTCTTACTATCTATTACACAGTCCCTCTGTGTTCCTCCGTTTAGTTCTCTTTCTCTTAACACCACTCTCTCTGTCCCCATTTCTTATGGTCACTCCTTCATTATTTTTTTTTATTTTTTTTTGTTGATGCGCTGACGGTGCGCGCACCCGGGCGTTTATCGGTATGCGCACCGGGAGCGCTCCAGAGTCAAATATAAAAAAAAAGGAAAAAACTATTTTAAAATAAAAATAGTATCTTAATATACATTATAGGGTTCATTTTTAGAAAAACATACCTTTCTCAGGTAAAGACATTTGCGAAAAAATAAGCTTAGAAATTCAATAAAACGTACATAGGTATGAAGCCCTACAAAAAGTTAAAAATTAGTATTAAAAAAACCTATGAAATTCACTGAAAAAAACATAGGTTTCACACCAGTTATAGTTAGGAATTAGCATTTAAAAAACCTATGAAATTCACTGAAAAAACCATAGGTTTCACACCAGTTATAGTTAGGAATTAGCATTTAAAAAACCTATGAAATTCACTGAAAAAACCATAGGTTTCACACCAGTTATAGTTAGGAATTAGCATTTAAAAAACCTATTAAATTCACTGAAAAAACCATAGGTTTCACACCAGTTATAGTTAGCTGGAAATTTTACTGATATAAAACCATTGAAATTCCCACGTTATAGTTAGTCGGACTCACTATAACTTGCGCGTGCAATGCACTGCTGATGACATCACATATTACATCACTCATGACATGGTCAGTGACATCACTCATGACATCACTGATGACACCATCCTTGTGACACAGTGACAGACCTCCTCTCAGTGTAAAGTAACCCTTGAGACACATATTCAAAAATAGAAACTGAAATTTTTAAAAAATGGATATACCTATATCAGTTACAACAAGCAATTCTGTACTTCCACTATCTATATACACATCCACTCATTCACCAACAGTTCTATATAGTCACTCATACATATACTCACTCATCATATGAAGAGATACACCTATACATCCTGTTACACACCGACATTCATCCAAAAGTTACTCACACACATATTCACACGTGCAAATAAACTATTGAACAACCATTTATTTGAATATAGAGTTATACACACACTTCCACCTTACTTCTATTGAAAATTACACATATTTATTCTCTTAAACAATCACTTATAGAAACACATACTTATTTAAACAGGAAATCTTACAATCTCTTACTCTCACATATACTCACTTATATACATCAATATTCATATATACTAGATTAAAACATATGTAGTTACTGATAAAGACACTAGTGAGACAGTCATTCACTCACTAACAAACACATATAGACACTCATCCACCCATACAGTCCTGTACATATGCTGTCTTCAAAACACATACAAACAAAGAGTCAGTCACTCATGCATCTATGTGCTAAGTAATACCTCCACCAAACCATATAGACACTCATACTGATACTAATAAAAATATCAAATAACCCATATACATACGCATGTAGCTACTTATCAACACATGTAGCCACTTATACACAAAGTGAAACACTAATATATGTATTTAAATATTTAAACATAACTCACTAATATTTATTTTTCAGAAAGACACATATTCACTGGATGGTGTCATCAGTGATGTCATGAGTGATGTCACTGACCATGTCATGAGTGATGTAATATGTGATGTCATCAGCAGTGCATTGCACGCGCAAGTTATAGTGAGTCCGACTAACTATAACGTGGGAATTTCAATGGTTTTATATCAGTAAAATTTCCAGCTAACTATAACTGGTGTGAAACCTATGGTTTTTTCAGTGAATTTAATAGGTTTTTTAAATGCTAATTCCTAACTATAACTGGTGTGAAACCTATGGTTTTTTCAGTGAATATATATATATATATATATATATATATATGTATATATATATATATATATATATATATATATATATATATATATATACATATATATATATATATATACACATATATATATATATACATATATATATATATATATATATATTCAATGAAGAAACCATAGGTTATAGAGAATATATAGTTAGGAATTAGCATTTACAAAACCTTAAAAATTCACTGAAAAAACCATAGGTTATAAACCATATATAGTTAGGGATTAGCATTTACAAAACCTTATTTTACTCGCATAAAACCATTGAAATTCCATATATAGTTAGTTGCACTAACTATATATCGCGCACCCGCAATCCACTGCCGATGATGTCACACATTACATCATTCATGACATGGTCAGTGACATCACTGATGACATCACTGATGACATCTCAAATGACATCACTGATGACATCTCAAATGACATCACTGATGACATCACTGATGACATCTCATTTGACATTACTGATCACATCACTGATGATATCATTCATGTGATAATACGATGAACCTCTTCAGACTCTAATATAACCTTAGATACAATCAGTGTAAACAGACACTCACAGACTGTCACTCATCCATGGAGTTACTCACACACCTAGTCAGTCGTGCAAAGAATCAATCACACCTCCATTTCCTCAACTATACAGTTATAGAAACTTTACTTATTCAAACATATACTAACACATATTTACTCTCTTATACAATCCCTGATACAAGTTCACAATGATCCATACAGCCACTCACACATTCACTGGCTCTTATGCACAGTTATTTATATATGTCAACTCTCACATGTACTGTGTTTTACATATGTACTTACTTTGACATGTAGCACTGAGATATCCATTCCCTCACCAATACACTCATGCACACAGTCAACCGCCCATACAGCTGTTTCCACATGCACTTTTGAAACCATACATCTAGTGAATCAACTGCTCACACATCTATGCACAGAGTCATACACCTCCCAGCCACCCACACACACACTCAGTCTCCCATACAAATACTTGGGCAACCAATCATTAACCCATATAGTTACTCATATAGCTACTTATCAACACATGCAACAGTTTACAGAACAACAGACATAATGATGCACAAATTAAGACAGTTTAGTCACTAACCCATGCACTCAGTGAGACACATTTAATCACTCACTCATACAGTCAGTCATGCACCTACTAAATCCTTCATCCATACACTTATACATCCACTCATTCTTCAATATGTAAGACATATTTTAACTTTACAGAAACATACAGTCACTGGATGTTGTCATCAGTGATGTCATCAGTGATGTCATTTGAGATGTCATCAGTGATGTCATTTGAGATGTCATCAGTGATGTCATCAGTGATGTCATGACCATGTCATGAATGATGTAATGTAATGTGTGACATCATCGGCAGTGGATTGCGGGTGCGCGATATATAGTTAGTGCAACTAACTATATATGGAATTTCAATGGTTTTATGCAAGTAAAATAAGGTTTTGTAAATGCTAATCCCTAACTATATATGGTTTATAACCTATGGTTTTTTCAGTGAATTTTTAAGGTTTGGTAAATGCTAATTCCTAACTATATATTCTCTATAACCTATGGTTTTTTCATTGAATTTCAATGGTTTTTTGAAAGCTAATATCTGTAAAATGTATTCTTCTTTAAATCTTAAAATATATTTTACATGTTTTTTATACATTTTTTTTAAAAAAAAATTTTGTTGCGCTCCTAGTCCGCGAACCGGTCAGCTTCCCGTTAGCTCAATTTAAAGCCGCGACTTGGTGCGCGAACCGGTAATTGTTCCTTTAGCGTAACTGTTACGTTATCATGACGTTTTGCGTTGTCGCGTAATACGTCATCGGACGCGCCAAGTTAGCGGACCCAGAAGCGGACCGGAAAGCGGGGCAAAGCGCGAAACGTAAAGACAGCAGGTCATGTGACTCGGTAATAACACTTTTCATTGGTTCATTTCACTTTTGGTTTCCTAATGATGTAATACTAGGTCATGTGATCTAAAATTAACACTTTTCATTGGTTTAGAACTTTTGCTTTTCCCAAATGATGAAAACCCCTCCTTCTTTCCTCACTCTGACTTTCATCTTGGTGAGAGAAAGACCCTTTTACATTCTAGAGAAATGGCTTCAGTTGTTGCTTCTGGTAGTGTTCCCCCACCACCACCTCCACCTCCTCATGGAAAGAAAGGACCACCTACACAACCAATCTTTGAAGAAGAGGAAGATCAGGAAGAGGAGGAAGAGCCTGATTTTTTGCCTGAGGAGCCCAGGAGGTACAACAAAAAGGAAAACTTCATCTGGCAATTTTTTAAATTTCCACCAGGGCAAAAGAAAGTCAATGCAAGATATGTCTTTTGCCGTATCTGTGATGATCGCCTTTCAAGGGGGACGGACAAAAAATATAGTTTGGGAAATTTTACAATGCACAGGCACATGAGTAGGTGGCACCCAAATAATTATAGTGCTGCTCAGCTTCGCAACGAACAACAAAATCCCCCGGCAATAGCAAGAAGATCTGTCGTGCCAGAAGTATCGGGACCAGAGGCAAGGGAGTTGATCCCGAATATTCAAATGGACATGGGGGAAGTGAAACAAGTGTGCGTGTGGTGCAATCAAATATTATGCTACCGAGAAAGTAGCATTACTCTTATAATAAGAGCAATCAAAAATCATGTATGTCCAAAACGCCCCAAAAAATAAATTCTTCTTTTTTTTGTTGCTCCTGTTGAGCCCTCTTCAATGAATCATTTTTGTTTCCCCCCTCCCCCCAAAAAATAAAAACAATTACAAAATGTTCAGAAAAAAACAAAAAAATATAAAAAATGTTCAGAAAAATAATAAAAAAATTTTAAACAACAAAAACCAAAAAAAAGTTCTTTTCAGAACTACCTCCCCATTATAAAAAAAAATTGGTAGAATTTTTGGAACTCTGCCAAGCTCTATTTCTTTTAGTTGGCTCCCAGTTCGCACTCCGGTACGCGAACCAGGAGTGAACCAAACACATTTTTTTTTAAAAAAAACAGTAAGTATAAGGAAAGGAAACAGACAGTTATGTTACAAGAAAGACAGCTATAGGGAGTAAAGAAAATATACTGTTACCCGCAATTCACTTCTGATCATGTCATATATTACATCATTTTTGACATGGTCAGTGACATCATCAGCAGTGGATTGCGAGTAACAGTATCTTTTGTTTACTTCCTATAGCTGTCTTTCTTGTAACATAAATGTCTGTTTCCTATCCTTATACTTACTGTTCTTGTTTTAAACATTTTTTGAGATCATTCAGAAACAGTAACATTAATAGAGACAGAATGAGTGAATAATAATGAAGAAGTATGAGAAGAGAGGGAGTGAGAAAAATACTGGAAGGAGTAGAATAATTAAGTAATAGAGAAAGGAATGAGAGAAGTAGCAAACACAGGAAAGTAAAGATTAAAGAAATGAAGCAGTAGAACTAATAGATGTTAAATGTGATATCGTAAATGATTGATTGAGGGTGACGATAAGGTGTGTCCTCTCTAAAAGTTTGTTTAAGGTGAAGCGTACTCAGGGTTGCATATCAAATTTATGCTTGTTGAAGAATACAGAGGAGATAATACATGTGAAGACCTACCATTGTAGTAAAACATGCCCACTTATTACATCATTCATAACATAGTCAGTGACATCATCAGCAGTGGAATGCGGGTTAAAAAAGTAGAAAACATTTACCTTATAATTCTTGTTAACTTTTAAAGAAAATTTTTCATACTTTCAATCTGTAAAAGAGAGAACAAACATTTCCAAAAATATTAAAACATGTATTTAAAAATTAGAAAAAAGAAGGGAAAAGGTTCAAGAAGAAACAGTTTTTAAACAACTTTGACACTTACAGAAGCCTCTGCTTCTCTACGACCCCTACACAATCCTAAAGATATTTATTTTAAACAAACAGTATCTTCATGCTGATGAAATGAGGCCTATTTTGGAACATGGTGCTTCTTTTGCATTGCTGATGTCTCACAATAGTGATGCAATAGCAGCGCAAAAGACATGTAAAGCCATCATAAAATTGTGTGTAACATTGTAAATGATTGTTTCAGGATGCAAATAAGATGTGTCCTTTCAAGAGGTTTATTTAATGTGAGGTCTATTCAGTTTTCAAAAAAAACAGTACCCAGAAGTACTGCACTGTAAGCATAAAAATTGACACTTACAGAAGACTCAGTTTCTCCATATCTACCTCACATTTCTAAATGTATATCATAAGTACAAAAAGGAGAACATTAATTATACATGTTAAATGGTTTATTTTTGCTGTTCTCAGAATGTATCAAATTTCACTTAAATCAGTGACTTGAAGATATTCATCATGTAACAGCGGGGAAAAAAAAACACAATCAAAACTCCTTAAAATTAACTTACTTTCAATGACGTCGAAGGATGTCCTATGAACAGCGTCCACTCTGTTGTGTTATAAATATTTTCAGCCCGCCACTTTCTGAAAGAAAACCTCCATCGTTTTGAAAAATATGTTACATACAAGAAAAGACTTGTCACATTCTACCACATGTTTCCACTTGGCCAAATCATGTTGCAGCGATTCACAAGTCTTGTAATTCTTCCAATCAAATCCCGTCATTTTCTATTTTCGCAACTTTCAAAAAGAAAACATTTGAGATTATTTTCACAATCCTGGACTACTAATATCTTACTCTTCTTTGTCACTCATGTTCTCCTTTTCCTATGACACTGATACTGCTTACTATGAAGCAGACTTACTTGCATCAGGTTTATATAGTTGGATTTTTAAATTGACATTATAATTAAAAGTTTTGGACCAATAATCTAGACAGCATTGCAGACTTACATTCCCTCTACTTGATGAACCTTTTCCAATTCCTCACAGGAAATCCCAAAATTCTTTCTTTAAAATTTTGGTTTTAAAAACACCAGGTAAGAATTTTTAAGGTCAAACAGCAATTTTTTTTGAAAGTTACAACGGGATCATTGCAGAATGACCAGCCGTTTTGAGACTTTAAATAAGCTATATAATGTCCTGATGTTGTTGAAGGACCATCGTGATAGATAATTGCTACAGTTACAAAAGTCCTTCCTGATATTGACAGCTGAGAAGCCACAAATTTTTTTATTAAAGTTGACAATTTTGATCCATCAGGCCTACATCGTTGGATCATTAAAATGACATACTGGCCATATCTACGTATAAATAATGTTGACATCATTTCAGATTTACATTGGCTACACTCCATGTTGTGATCCGCTGCATTTACTAGCTTATTAAAGGACACTGATTTACTGTCTGGCAAAGTTAAATATATATATCTTTCTGAGTCTACACTAGTAGTACTTGATACCATACAGTTCTCGCAGTCATGCTGCCATTGATAAGAAAGCCCAAACAGGTGATCTACATCTACACCCTCATCTTGCAATACATCAAGCATATACATTAAAAACTCCTGACAATCTTGCTGATTATTTTCAGAGAAGTCTGTTTGACCTGAACATTCATCTAACAGATAACGAACTTCAGACACACTTTCTACTTTTGTTCGATCAGTGCTACATTTCTCGAAACAGAATTCAACAAACAGCATAAAATTTGTTCTGAATTCAACAGAATCTGTTCTTTTAAACTCTCTAGTGAAAAGAGAACATTAACCACTACATTTGCATAGCAGTTGACACCAGAACTGTTTTCAAATTGAAAACCGACAACATCTTCAACAGAATCCACTTTCTTTCTGCTAACAATTTTCGGTTCATCGACTTTTGGTCTTTTTGCTACAACCTCCCTACTATTACTGATATTTCTACGTTTCCGGCCTACCACACGTTTCTCAAACAAAGGATATTGAGGCAAATGTGGCGCATACTCTCTTCTTAACCTATTGTATTCCTTAACACAATCTAGATCCACGAAAGCGTTCTTCATGGGGCAAGTGTCTTGTAAATATGCCCTTACACCATTTTTGGAACATTATTAACATGCCTATGTAACTCCCATAATCAAAATCTAAATTTGCCAAGCACAGGTGGGAGCGTATTTACAAGAAACTTGCACCATGAAGAACGCTTTCCATTTAAAAAGGAAAAATAACATCATAGACACTCATATGCCTTATAAATATGATCCAAAACAACCTATGAAGCTTTAGCAGTACATATCCAGAAATGTAATTGATAACAAAAAATCGTTTTTAAACACAGCATATAAATCAATTGTATACCTGCATTCAAGAGGAAATGACTGAAAATGTCCTTGAGACACATGAAAGCGTTTTCTGGAATGCCCTAGCACCATATTTTGGACATTATTAACATGGCTATGTAACTCCCATAATCAAAATCTAAATTTGCCAAGCGCAGGTCGGAGCGTATTTACAAGAAACTTGCACCATGAAGAACGCTTTCCATTTAAAAAGGAAAAATAACATCATAGACACTCATATGCCTTATAAATATGACCCAAAACAACCTATGAAGCTATAGCAGTACATATCCAGAAATGTAATTGATTTCAAAAAATCGTTTTTAAACACAGCATATAAATCAATTGTATACCTGCATTCAAGAGGAAATGACTGAAAACCTCCTTGAGACACATGAAAGCCTTTTCTGGAATGCCCTAGCACCATTTTTGGGACATTATTAACATGGCTATGTAACTCCCATAATCAAAATCTAAATTTGCCAACCGCAAGTGGGAGCGTATTTACAAGAAACTTGCACCATGAAGAACACTTTCCATTTAAAAAGGACAAATAACATCATAGAAAAGAATCGTTTTTAAACACAGCATATAAATCAATTGTATACCTGCATTCAAGAGGAAATGACTGAAAATGTCCTTGAGACACATGAAAGCGTTTTCTGGAATGCCCTAGCACCATTGTTTGGAAATTATTTACATGGCTATGTAACTCCCATAATCAAAATCTAAATTTGCCAAGCGCAAGTGGGAGCGTATTTACAAGAAACTTGCCCCATGAAGAACGCTTTCCATTTGAAAAGAAAAAAAATAACATCAAAGACACTCAAATGCCTTATAAATATGACCCAAAACAACCTATGAAGCTCCAGCAATCAGCGACGGCTCGTGGAGGGAGTTACGGTGGGGCAGGAGGGTGGGGAGTGGGCGGGGCAGGACGGAGGTTGCTAAAAACCGGCATATGGATAATTGCAGGTAAGTAAACAATTTAATTAATAAAACGAATGTCATAGCTCGCACTGCATTGCATTTTGCGATGCAAGGCGCACTACGAAATTCGTTTTATTAATTAAATTGTTTACTTACCTGCAATTAACCATATGCCGGTTTTTAGGAACCTCCACCCTGCCCCTTCCCACCCTCCTGCCCCACCGTAACTCCCTCCACGAGCCGTCGCTGCTAGCAGTACATATCCAGAAATGTAATTGATTTCAAAAATCGTTTTTAAAAACAACATATCTGTTTCAGCTTACATAAGAGACCATGGAATGGGCTTCATGTACAACAATAACTTGTGTTACTGCATGCCAGAATGCTACACCGAATATGCAATTACAATTTCTCAAAGAAACAAAATCTACATGTATATCACTAGAGACAAAGCCACATTTTAAAAACACAGCTTTCTTCATCATTTTCTCCTTAAATCATACTATTCTCTATCTAAATTAAATAAATCTTTTCTCACCTTAGCAAATACTTTTTGAGTTTTGAAAACAGTCTCAGAAATACACCAAATTGTCTTCAGCAGAAGAAAAAGGATGCACTCCAGAGGTTGCAGCTATTGAAAGCACAGAAATACAGATATTCATTTCACATATCTCTCATATGAGCCAATCATAACTCTTCCCTCACTTTTTTCAAATCAAAACCCTTCCCCCCTCTGCCCTCTCTGCCTTTTTTCCATAGCAACCACCTCCTGGAAGACCTCTCATGTTTGCAAATTCACACAACAATGTTTCAATTGAACTCTGAACTCTCAGTGCACCTGCGTATCCAGTGCAATCTTTCATTAAATGTTTCTTCGTTGACCATTCAAATTACATCTTTCAAAGAACACATCCATGCACCCTAACTTTCTGTTTTCAGAAATGGAAATGCACCAATCACTGCTAATGAATCATTAGCATTGGAAATCCACAGTTTTTTTTCTTTACAAACTCCTACTGTTTCAACTGCCCTTTCATTACCACACTTCATCTGACTGCAGCACAACCTTCTCCCACCATGTTTAATGTCTGGATTGTTGGACATAGTTACATCCACTGGGCTCAAAGGTATGCTGAGAACAGAAATTTACCTAACCTCAATTTACAAGATGTGGAAATTAAGTGGTTGGGCCAAAGAGGATTAAAATGTCACCAATTGATACCATTGGTGAAAACCTTTATGCATTTGCCAAAACCTGACCTGTTAATTGTGCACTGTGGAGGTAATGATTTGGGCACTTTGACTGGGGTAGGTCTGGAAATGCTTTTAAAGGACACATTTGAGCAATTAATGGCACTTTTTCCTCAAACTGCCTTGGTATATTCCAATATATGCCAAAGACAGAAATGGAGGTGGTCCAACCAATTTTGTCCACAAATTGAGAAAGCGAGGAAGCATGTAAACAAATCTGTTTCAGCTTACATGAGAGACCATGGAATGGGCTCCTTGTACAACAATAACTTGCGTTACTACATGCAAGATATCTACAGAGGAGATGGAGTTCACTTCTCAGATGAGGGCAACAGAATTTTCATTCTGAATTTAAGACTGTGCATTGGTACCTACTTATAAGTACCTAAATGTACCATAAACCCAAAAGCTCTTCTCAGAGCTACCCTTCATCTGATCACTCACAATTATTATTTTTCTCTAACTATTTTCTGTAATTTTCAACAAACTACGCTCAAAGAGCGCTACCCGGTACGCGAACTGGAAGCTAACCGCGCAAAATTTAAAAAAAAAAAGTTTTTTCTTCGCACATATGGTCCTCCTCACCCACCCTTCAGAAAACCTAGGGGGTCAAAATACTTGTACCGTGCCCCCTTCTACCCATTCTGAACATTCTTTACCCTCCATTTTATATCTTAATTCGACCGAAACACAAAATGGTGGACTCCCGTTACGCTCCTAGTTCGCGGACCGGACCGCTTCCCGGGAAACGGTCCCAAAAAAAGGTGGGAAAGTAATTCACAGAAAAACGACTGGAGACACTCTCACCAAATATAGATTAGCTCATACTACATAACAATCCCTTTCTTTTTCACAAATTTGATTGAAATTCCATTTAGCCATTAACTCTATAGACCTCTCTAAATACCGTGAGGTAAATTACTTCACAAAACACATCTGAAGTGTTGGAATTGACAACCAATGAAAATGTTACTTTCATTTTCTACTTTTATAACCTGACATTTGATTGGTTAAATACCTGAATATATATAAAGGAAGAGAAGAAAACACAGCCATTTTGACTACTACTTCTTGTTGTACATCACATTTCAATAGCTTCCAAAAATGTCAACTTCTTTGTGAAGGTAAGTTATAATTTTTAAAAATGAAATATATTGTGCACTATAACTTAATATAGTAGACTTTTTCTGATAGATATACACTATCCCTCTGTAGTAGTTATGGATTTAGATAGACTTCTCTGTTATAGTTATGAATGGAGTTAGGCTTCTCTTGGTTAAATCACATACACTTTTTTATAGTCCTATTTCCACTCTGATACTATACACTACCAAAAGAAGAATTCACAGATAAAAACTGCCTATCTAACATTAATCCCAACAGTGCCCTATCTCTACTAATATATATTTTTTTATTCAAAATTTCAGGCAAAATGGAAGGCGAGCAACAAGTTACATTTTCAATTGAACTGAAGGAGAGCAGCCAAGACAAAATTGATGATTTTATGGATCAAAGTAGAGACCACGAACTTCTACAATGTGTTGAAGCAGTGGATAACCTGCTTCAAAATGAGAAAATGTTACACCCTATATTCAATTTTGACATTTCTGACACTGAAATGTTAGAAAGTTTAATGAAGTATGAAACACAATCAAAATTAAAAAAAAATTAAAAATAAAGAAAACAAAAAAAAAATAAAAATAAAAACAACAAACAATTAACATTCAGTATTAAAAAAGTCTATCATTCTATTATCCTTATAGTACGCTGTCCAGAACGCTTTCCGGTTCGCGTACTAGGTGCTCACCACGCAAAAAAAAAAGTTTTTCTTTAAACTGCTGGAACCTTTTACACCCTTCACATAAAACCTAGGGGGTCAGGGAGGATCTACTATGCCCCCTTATGGAAATTTCCCCCTTTGTTTTGGCCTCCTCTGTCTCTCGATCCTACCGAGAGACAAGATGGCGGCCGCACCGGACTGTTTAGAATGTTGACAGACACCGAAGAGCCAATCAGCTTTCCGTGCGCAAAGTTCCGTTACGCGAAAAGTACGCGAACCGGATCGCTGCCCGGACCGCTGTTACAGATATATATCTTGTTTTAAACGTTAATTTCTCAAAATCCACTGGAGCACATATATTGAGACCTAGCAAAGGCACATCGGGCTAACAGTCCCTACAATTTTGCCAAGTTTCGTGCAAATCCATTCAGCCGTTCGGGCTAAAAGTGAGGCCAACCGCCCTATGGAAATAACATGGGAAAAACGCGTTTTGGGACCCCCCTTTTTTCTCGGCCCCCCCTTGCCAAACACCCCCCAAATTTTCAGGGGCTGCTCAGAAACAAAATGTGCCATTTTCCTGAAAATTTCAGCCGATTCCGTCGACAAACGCCAAAGTTATTAGACATAGAATTTTCAGAAATCCCATAGGGAAAAAATCCTAACTATATATACCTACTGGCGACCGCCAGTAGGTAATATATATATATTATATATATATATATAAAAGAGGTTGCCCAAATGAAGGAACCGCACATGAGGAGTTAGATGCCGTTTTTATTACGGAAGGCTGCAGGTACAGCACACCAAACACTTCATGTAGAAATGCCAAAATCGTCACCAGACGCGTTTCAAACTCTATCGAGTCCTTGATCAAAGGCTATTTGGCTGGCAAGAAACAACAAGCTGTCAGTGGATCACATGGTAAAATACCACCAAGTCCCGCCCAGGAAGGGCGTCGGCACCCATTGCCTCATGGTATCTGTAGTCCACTAGAATGCAAACCCTTGTGGGTGCTTGTTGTAAATGTTCAAAAGTTAATATCCCCAGTGGGCATGGCATGCCAGCTTCTGCTGCTTATGTTCTCCGCAGTAATGGCCCCCTCATTCTGGAACAGCACTGGTGTTTGCAAGCGCTTCAGATCCACTCAGGTTCAGGCAGCGGGGCTCCTTCGCGGTCGCCAGTAGGTAGTTATAGTTAGGATCTACTTTCCATAGGAAATCCGCAACATTCTATTGGGAATAACTTTGGCCCCGGTAGACGAATCTCGCAAATTTCTCCAAGAAAATGGCCCGCTCCGCTCCTTCCCTGAAAGTTTGGGGGGGATTCGTCAAGCAGGGGTCGAGATAAAAGGGGGGTCCCAAAACGTGTTTTCCCCATGTTAATTTCCATAGGGCGGTCGACTTCACTTTTAGCCTGAACGGCTGAATGGATTTCCACCAAACTTAGCAAAATTGTAGGGACTGGTAGCCCGATGTGCCTTTCCTATGTCTCAAGATATGTGCTCCAGTGGATGTTGAGTAATTTAGGTCCCAAAAAATATATATATCTACGGCAGCGCCCCGGTACGTGCACCGGGGCGCGCTCCAGTGCACTACGCGAGTTCGAGCGCAGACAGCTGATTGGCTCTCGGGTGTCTGTAAACATTCGAAACAGTCCAGAGCGGCCGCCATCTTGTCTCTCGGTAAAATCGAGACACAAGAGGTGGCAAAAACAAAGGGGGGAATTGACCATAAGGGGGCAGGGTAGACCCCCCTTGACCCCCTAGGTTTGATGTGGGGGCCATAAAGGGGCCCCGCTGGGTCAAAAAAAAAAATATATTTTTTTTCGATTTTTGCGGGGGGAGCGCCCGGTACGCGCACTGGAGAGCGCCCCGGTGCGAATGACAGACTTTTCAAAAATTGTATGTTTATTAATTGTTCTTTTTGTTGTTTTTTTTATTATTAAGTACCAACATGTAGGTACCAATGCAGAGTCTACAATTTAATATACACCGTCTCCTTTGTAGATAGCTTGCATGTTGTTATAGAAGTTATTGTGGTATATGGAATTCATACCATAGTCTGTCAGGAAAGCAGAAACAACATGGAGGAAGGAGATGATAAAGAGATGTTAAAAACACAAAAAAGTTGCACAGTATACTATAAGTCTCACTTTATATCATAAACATTTTGGAAATACTTGATGAATTACATATAAAAATGAATAATGGCTTTGGATTATTAAATATAAATTTATTTTTCTGATTCTTATTCAAAATTTAATAAAACTTCTAACAATATATTGTCTGGAATGTCCTCATTTTCATTTTGTGATTCTATTGATTCCACACACTGAACAAATTGTTGGTCCAGAGAGTCATCCTAAAATCAAAGTTATCATTCTCAGCAATTTTTTCTTCAGGGTTGTTGTTCAAAACAATTTCGAAAGAAATATTCTGTTCTCCTTCCATTTTGTTGCTGTAAATTGCATAAAAAATAAACATATCAGTAGAGATAGGGCACTGTTGGGTTTAAGTTCAGACAGGTACTTGTGAGTTTTTTACAGTGAAGTCATCTTTGGGCAGTGTATGGTTTCAGGCAGGAAGTAGAACTATTAAAAAGTGCCTGTGATGAAGCCTAAGTAAATTCATAATTATAACAGAGAAGCCTAACTCAATCCATAATTATAACAGAGAAGCCTATCTCAATCTCTAACTCTTACAGAGGTACAGTATATAACTATCTGAAAACGTTTTCCCAAATTAATTTAAAGTGCATAACATAGTTTTCCTTTCAATTTAACAACTTACCTATTTCAAAGTAGTTGACGTTTTCTGTCAAAATTCTTTCCAAATGTACCTTAGGTAGTGTTAGTCAAAATGGCTGTGTTTCCCTCTTATTTTTCATATATATTCATGTACTTTACCAATCAAATGTCAGCACATAAAAGTACAAAATGTAAGTAACATTTTAATTGGTTGAAAATTCAAACAGTTTCATATGTGTTTTTGTCATGTAATTTACCTCAGGATATTTAGACAGGGCTACAGCCCAAATGGCTCAATGGAATACCACCAAATTTGGGTAAATGGTAGGGACTGCTATGTAGTAGGGCCTATTCTATATCTATACCTTTGAGCCCAGTGGATGTAGCTATGGCCAATAATCCACACAGAATACATGATGAGAGAAGGTTCTGGTGCAGTCAGATGAAGTGTGGGAATGAAATGGCAGCTGGAACAGTAGGAGTTTACAAAAAAAAATTGTGGAGTTTCCCTGCTCTTGAATCACAAGCAATGATTGGTGGATTCAGATAGTTGAAAACTGAATGTTAGGGTGCATGGTTGTGTTGTGTGAAAGAAGCAATTTGAATGGTTAAGAAAAAGTCAAATAAAGCAATAATGCCCTGGATAAGCTGGTGTTTTGAGAGCTCAAACATCCTTGCTGACTTAATTTGCAACATTGTTGAATAAACTTTTGAACCTGAGAGTTCAATTAGGAGGGAGTTGCTATGGTAACAGGTAGAAAGGTCTCAGAGGGGGAAGGGTGTTGGTTTGAAAATAGTGAGGGAAGAGTTTTGATTGGTTGAAGTGAGGCATATGTGTGTTGAATTAGAGCTTTTCTGTGCCAGTCTTGGTTTCAGTGTATTGAATGCATACCTTTTGCTCTGCTAAAGAAAAATTGGTGTGTGTGTCTGACACTGTTCTCAATCTCCAAAAGCATTGGTAAAGGTAAGTAATGATTCATTTAATTTAGATAGAGATTTATTTGCTCTATGGAGAATATTTGGAAGTAGATAGTGAAGTTTCAGTTGTAAAATTGAATGCTTGTACATAGGACTTGTGCTGTGTTTGTAAAAAGTTGTTTAAAAAACGATTTTGGGGTAAAAGAATGGCTTTTATTTTTTTGAGAAGCAATTAATAGTGTCTGCCTCTGTAAAGAAATATATTTGAATGTTTTAGAATTAAGTCACCTGCGTTAACTCAAATTAGGAAGCAGATTGAGATTCTTTCTTGATATTAAAATATGCAAGATGGAGGAATTGTCTTTTGTGAAACAGTGAGGTTTCAGTAGTGAAATTGAATGCTTGTACATAGGACCTGCGCTGTGTTGGTAAAATGTTATTCAAAAAACGATTTTGGGGGCAAATCAATGGTATTTACATTTGGGCAATTTTGGGTGCAAATCAATGGTATTTACATTTGGGCAATTTTGGGTGCAAATCAATGGTATTTACATTTGGGCCTTATTTTGATTGCCTTGTGCCGCAGGTGTGTCACCTTTAACATGGGAAAAAAATGACGCACCGGTGGCGCAAGGCTTTCATAAATAAGGCCTTGAGTTTCTTTGCTGTTGGTTTGTGTGTTGCTTTTTGATAATGCTTGCTATCAACATTTGCAAGATAGAGGATTTGTATTTTGTGAAACAGTGAGGTTTAAGTAGTGAAATTGAATGCTTGTACATAGGACCTGCGCTGTGTTGGTAAAATGTTATTCAAAAAACGATTTTGGGGGCAAATCAATGGTATTTACATTTGGGCAATTTTGGGTGCAAATCAATGGTGTTTACATTTGGGCCTTATTTTTGATTCCCTTCTGCCGCAGGTGCGTCACTTTTAACATGGGAAAAAAATGACGCACCGGTGGCGCAAGGCTTTCATAAATAAGACCCTGAGTTTCTTTGCTGTTGGTTTGTGTGTTGCTTTTTGATAATTCTTGCTATTAACATTTGCAGGTTAGAGGATTTGTATTTTGGGAAACAGTGAGGTTTCAGTAGTGAAATTGAATGCTTGCACATAGGACCTGCGCTGTGTTGGTAAAATGTTATTCAAAAAACCATTTTGGGGGCAAATCATGGAAAGGGGCGACCACTCGGTCCCCCCGAACGTATGGTAGGGGGCCCGGATCCCCCCGGGAAACCATTTTGGGCGGGGGGCGTGTCACGGCTGGTATGCCCGAAGCGGCGTAGCCGGGGCGCGCCTTTTCCCGCCCAAGAAGGGTTGTCCTAGACACCTACACCGTTGGCCACGCCCCGTAGGCGTACCGGAGGAGGGTACACGCCCTCCCGAAGAGGAATAAAAGGAGCAGCAATCCGAAGAAGCATCCTCTTGTTCCTGTGCTTGGAAGCTGCACCCTCTCGTTGCACGTGAGCCCTCGACGGAACAAGGAGCAATTTTTGAGAACTTGTAATTTTTGTGTTTCTCTTCCAGTGACTTCGAACCTTCGGATCCAGGACCGTGTTGAGCAGCAAGGATCGAACATCCGACAACAATGCCTGGCAGGAAGGCTGGAAAGAAGTCAGGGACTGACCAGATGCTTCGCATGCTGATGAAAGATATGGCGAGTATGAAGAAGCAGATGGCAGCGATGAACAATACGGGCAGACCGAAGAAGGTCATAGGACCGGCGTTGCCCGGAGTCGTCCCCGCTGGGAGAGGTAAAAGGGTCAGGAATAGGGCAGCAGGGGGGGAGGTCCCGATTCCCGAGTTACCCCCGGCAAGCCCGGTCATTCCAGTTGAGGCCCCGGTACCGATCCCGGATGCGGGCCAACCGATTCCGGTTGTTGTTACGCCCGCCAGCGGGGAGGATATGCCTCCGGAGTTAGCCGCCCAGTTAGCCGCATGGCTCGGCAGGAACACAGGGGGTGCTACGGCACCGGGAGACACGGCTGAAGAGGCCAAACTACTAATGCAGCAGTTGCGGCAGTCGCGAGATGCCGCGAAGGCGAATCTCCCTCTTGTCCCCCCACAGGTGACCTCGGAAGGACCAGCAGCCAGCGTCGAAAAAACGGCGGGACCAGCAATGGAGCCGGGTAAGCAAGCATTGCCAATGGCAAGGGAGGGGTCTTTGCCCTCGAGAAGGGAAAAGGTGGTCCAACATATACCGCTGGCCACGAAAGAGATGATTTGGGCTGATAAATATGTGAATATGTTTTCTCTCCTGACCGACCATCGCGAGATGGAGTATGTTAAGACTCAGAAGGATTTGTGGCATCCGAGTGTGTGGCGAGCAAAAATGGCGGGATTCATGGTTGATGAGACGATGTCAAATTGAGCCAAGGCCTTTGCAATGTTTATGGCAATTATTGGGGAACGTCAGCCCGAGGTTTTGACCGAATTGGCCTGCTATCAGGCACGTATAATGGATTTTTATGAAACTTATGAGGGCGATGAATGGATGGGTTACGATATGAAGTTTCGCAAAGCCAAGGAGTACGATTCATCTCTGACGTGGGATTGTCTCGACTCGATCTCTTGGCAGAAGCAGCTCCTGCCGGGCGCGACGAAGTCGTCCTCGCTTGGCGGGAATGGGTCGGGGCCTTCCCGCCACCAGCCGGTGGCGCCCTTTCGAGCGGGCCCCGCTGGTGACCACCAACCGAAGAGTGGTGGGAACGGGGGTAGAAAAGGGGTCTGTTGGAATTTTAACAGGGGCAAGTGCACTAGGCCACAAGGGACGTGTAAGTTCAGACATGAATGTGCAAGTTGCGGAAATTCTTCACACCCCGAGAGTTTGTGCAGAGCCAAGAATGGTGATACAGGGTGTAGAGGAGGGGCCAAACAGGTCTGATGTGGACCAAGGAGTTCCGCTACCAACCCCCGTAGATATCATGCCAATGATCCCCTGGCTAAATGAATACCCTGATCATGTCTCCGCTGGGGTGTTGAGGAACGGCTTCTCGTACGCTTTCCGCATCCCGGGGGGGGATTTTCGGGGGGAATCATTGTGTAGAAACCAACTGTCGGCACAGCATAATCCAGCGGTGGCAGAAAGAAAGATTGCAAAAGAGGTTGCCCTTGGCCGAGTCGCTGGACCATATAGGCACCCGCCAGTCACTAATTTCATCTGTTCCCCATTGGGAGTAGTCCCCAAGAGGGACCCGGGGGAGTTTAGGTTGATCCACAACTTGTCAGCTCCTAGGGGTCTTTCGGTGAACGATGCGATTGACCCGGGAGTTTGTTCGGTGCGGTACGCATCCTTCGATGATGCCGTCGCCATGTTGAATCGCCTGGGGCCCGGAGCGCTGATGGCAAAGGCGGATATCGAGTCAGCGTTCCGGTTGCTCCCGGTACACCCACGGGATCAGCATCTGTTAGGTTTTGTGTTCCAAGGATGCTACTACATGGATAGATGTATGCCAATGGGTTGCTCCATCTCTTGTGCTTATTTTGAGAAATTCAGTTGTTTTCTGCAATGGGTGTTCACCAGGGCCACTGGCCATAGCCAGGTTATGCATTACCTGGATGATTTTTTGCTCTTGGGGGCAGCCGGCGACACGCAATGTGCGCAGGCGTTGCGGGAATTATGCACTCTCATGGAGCGGTTTGGGGTGCCATTGGCACCAGGTAAGACGGTTGGGCCATCTACTTCACTCGAGTTTCTGGGCATTGAGCTCGATTCTGTGGAGGGATGTTTCCGTTTGCCAGTGGGGAAAGTAGCGAAGTTCAGGGCTTCCCTGGAATTGTGCATTAGCAAAGAGAAAGTCACGCTCCATCAGTTACAACAAGCAGTGTGTCAGCTTAACTTTGCCCTCAGAGTGATACCAATGGCCCGCCCCTTTTCCCGCTCTATTGCACAAGCCATGGTTGGTCTCAAGGAAGGACACCATTGCATGAGACTGTCTGCAGAGGTTCGCCAGGACATGCGCTTATGGTTGGCATTTCTGGCGGATTTCAACGGTTGAGTGGTGTGGAACAAACCACCAGCGTCCTCGGATGAGCTGGGTTTGTGGACCGACTCGGTGGGGAGCGTGGGATTTGGCGCCATCTTTGGTAATCAATGGTCGGCGCAAACATGGCCGACGTGGTGGCACACCAGCGGTCTCACAGGTAACATTGGGTTTCTCGAGTTGTTCCCCATTTTGGTGGCTCTGATGGCATGGCCGGATGAGTTCAGAGATCGCTCTGTGGTGTTTTGGTCCGACAATATGACTGTTGTTGAATGTATAAATAGTCAGGCAGCACGCTGCAAGTGGATATTGAGATTACTGAAGGAAATTGTACTACTTTGCATGAGACTGAACGTACAATTCAGGGCGAAGCATGTGCCAGGGGTACTGAACCAGGCGGCTGATGCACTCTCTCGTTCACACATGCAGGCATTCAGGGGTTATCTACCTTCCGCGGACCTAGCGGCGGCCCCATTTCCCGAAGCACTCTGGCTACTCGGTGCCCCGGATTACAAGACCTCGTGGCAGCAAGCCTAGCCCCCAGGACAAGGAAAGCATACGAAGGAGCGTTTCGTTCCTATTGTGCATTTTTGGGTCCGGCAGGGGGGGTCAATTGGGGTCAGGAGGAGTATGTCCTGAAGTTTCTTGTAGCACTACACAGTGCAGGCCGATCAGCGGCAACGGCCAATAGGCACCGGGCCGCCATTTCATTCATGGCGCAGGCGCATGGCATCAAGGACCCCACATCGTCCTTTTTGGTAAAGAAAGCCCTTCGTGGTTGGCAACGCCTTGAGGGTCGTAGAGTAGACGAAAGGCGCCCGATTGGGTTAGAAAGGTTGTCCCTGCTGATGTCGATACTCCCCACGACATGTTCCTCCCAGTTCGAGGCAGTGCTGTTCCGGGCCGCTTTCGCATTAGCGTTCCATGGGGCTATGCGGGTGAGCGAGCTGGTAGCAAGAAATAAGAAAGATGTAGAGGGAGGTCTGTGTCGGGATCACATTCTGATCAAGGGTGATTCAATGGTGGTCACAATAGCCAGGTCCAAGACCGACCAGGGTGCTATGGGAGACAGTATTATCGTCCAGCGCATGCGAGGGTCCCCCATGTGCCCGGTGAAGTGCGTTGAGGAATATTTGGCGCGAAGGGCGGATGCATGGGGGGAAGCTTGCTGAGACACACCCCACTGACGAGGTTTCAGTTTCAGCGGGTGTTAACGATGGCAATCGCAGCGGCGGGCTTGGACCCGGGTGATTTCGGGACCCATTCCTTTAGGATAGGGGCTGCTACAGAGGCTACAGCGAGGGGTCAGAGTGTTGAGATGGTGAAACAACTGGGACGATGGTCCTCGAACTGTTATAAAAGGTATGTGCGGTTGCACATGTTGTGAAGCCATTGTCATGCACTCACGCTTCTTGTCTTCTGTTTGGTTTACAGTTTCGCGAGCATGCTATGCGGGGCGGACTGTGCAGTCGAACCGGCACCTGGGGACCAGCGGTCAGAGATCACCGGCTGAGGAAAGAGTGGTGTGGGTCGTGGGCCACTCATACGTAAGGCGGGCCGGGGACGTATTCAAAGCAGGTGACGTGATTCACGCAGCTGGGGAATACGGGTACAGGGTGACCTTCCACGGAAGGGGCGGGCTCTGTATTGACCAGTTTCAATGTTTTGTTGAGGAACTGTTAGGGCGGACAAGGTCACCGCCGTCTGTAATCATAGTACACCTGGGAGGCAATGACTTGGTAACACTCGGTCCGCGAGTACTACTCGAGCGAGTTCTATCTACTGTTAGCTGGCTGGCGAGAAGGATCCCGGGGTGCACGATAGCATGGTCCCACATGATTCCCAGGAAGGTGTGGCGGGGGGGCCTCTCTGTGTCAGCACTGAACCATTCAGTAAAGAAGGTCAATAACAAACTTGGTAGGTTGTTTCGCTCGGCGCAGTTGCACTGTATTCCGCATGGATGTATTCGGGGGGATCACATGTATCTCGGGGATGGGGTCCATTTGTCCCTTGAGGGGAATGTCTTACTCATAGGAGACTTCATAGCATGGTTAAGGGGTTTTTTAAAAGCATGACCTTTAGTAGGAGTTTGTGGGGGGGCCAGATAGCCGGTCAACTATCCGGCCTGTGGCGGTAAGGTCATGATCGGTGAGCAGTAATTTCAAGGTCCCTAGAGGGGGGGCGCCACCCATTATGGATGGGAGCGCCCGGGGGGAGGCGGCCATTGGCCCCTCACACGGGGAGGCGGCACCCACTAAGTATGGGGTCGCCTAAGGGAAGGCGGTCATAGGCCCCTTCCAGGGGAGGAGGCGGCTAGATGCCCCTCCTACGAACTTCCCGGGGCCCGGATATCCGCGACGGCGGATGTGATAAACAGTGTGGGGTGGGAGGGGGGTCCACGCTACCTTCTAGACACCTCACACGAGTCCTCGGACGACCATTAAGATGGCGTCAAGTTAAATAGGGGGTCCCCGCAAAGACAAGGGAAATTGGAGTTGGCACAGAGGTACAGTCCTCTGTGCGCCCGCCCCTCACACCGTGAGGGGGGAGTTCTGGTAGTAGGGATCTGACACCGGTTGCGACCTTGCCGTTGGCCCGTAATGCTAGGATGTACAATTTTAATTTAGAAAGTATGCATTTGCAGGATGTTAGACTCAGCTAGGAAAACCTTTGTACTAGAGATTTGTTAAGGTTAGCCAATGAACGTTTCTTCATCGTAATGTAATAAATGAAAATTGTACATGATATGAAACTGTTGTTTTAATGTTTTAATTTTGTTTCATATTTTAATAAATACGGCCGGGAGGGTAACTCCCTCCCGCGTTCCAAAAGTTCAAAACTGCGTCCGTCTTCCCATCCTTGGGGATTGTGTTGGGAGGGGGTGACAGGCATCCCGGCCATAATGGTATTTACATTTGGGCCTTATTTTTGATTGCCTTCTGCCACAGGTGCGTCACTTTTAACATGGGGAAAAAAATGACGCACTGGTGGCGCAAGGCTTTCATAAATAAGGCCCTGAGTTTCTTCGCTGTTGGTTTGTGTGTTGCTTTTTGATAATTCTTGATATTAACATTTGCAAGATAGAGGATTTGTATTTTGTGAAACAGTGAGGTTTCACTAGTGAAATTGAATGCTTGTACATAGGACCTGCGCTTTGTTGGTAAAATGTTACTCAAAAAACGATTTTGGGGGCAAATCAATGGTATTTTCATTTGGGCCTTATTTATGATTGCCTTGTGCCGCAGGTGTGTCACTTTTAAAATGGGAAAAAAATTACGCACCGGTGGCGCAAGGCCTTCATAAATAAGGCACTGAGTTTCTTTGCTGTTGGTTTGTGTCTTGCTTTTTGATAATGTTTGCTATCAACATTTGCAAGATAGAGGATTTGTATTTTGTGAAACACTGAGGTTTCACTAGTGAAATTGAATGCTTGTACATAGGACCTGCGCTGTGTTGGTAAAATGTTATTCAAAAAACGATTTGGGGGGCAAATCAATGGTATTTACATTTGGGCCTTATTTATGATTGCGTTGTGCCGCAGGTGCGTCACTTTTAACATGGGAGAAAAATTACGCACCGGTGGCGCAAGGCCTTCATAAATAAGGCCCTGAGTTTCTTTGCTGTTGGTTTGTGTCTTGCTTTTTGATAATGCTTGCTATCAACATTTGCAAGATAGAGGATTTGTATTTTGTGAAACACTGAGGTTTCACTAGTGAAATTGAATGCTTGTACATAGGACCTGGGCTGTGTTGGTAAAATGTTATTCAAAGAACGATTTTGGGGGCAAATCAATGGTACTATCTAATCCTTGTCAATAATGTAAAACCAATTCATGTGCTCAAAATATTTTTTTAGAATAACATTTTAAAAACAGAGATAAGGTTATATGTATAAGTATTATAGTGTTTATATTGTTTACTCATTGTTATTGCTTTGTTGTTTGATAATAGTGGTCTATAATGTGTTTGTTTTTTTTACCACAGATTTAAATCATTATTTCAATATTAAGGCAAAATGCCCACAAGCCAGAGGAGAAGGAAAGATGCGATACGAATAAAAACAAAAAGAGCAACGGAATTAAAGCAGTGTCCTACAACAAATACTACAAAAAACGCCCAAAAAGCTCCTGGTAAGACAACAAAGTCCTTTCTTCAGAATATTTATAGATAAAAAAAAATGATAATGTACATGTGAATTTACAGAAGGAGGCAGCAAATTTGAAGAATCAAAATCTTACTACTGCAGCAGGAGACAATAATATTTATAGGAATAGAAGGCAAAATTAATTTAGGGACATACGTAAACCAATGTTCGCAATAGGGTAGTTTTAAATTTATTAAAAAACATTAAGAAAGGTACACAGAGAGCTGCTTTTTATAAGAAAAAGAAAAATGTAGAGAAGATTGTTGATCAAGCTTTTGAAGTTAAGAATAAATTATTTATTTTAGTAATCAATAGAATTAGGACACTTAACAAGACAATTGATGTTTTCAAATGAAACAGTAGATTCAGAAGAGTAATTTATCGAACTAATTTTTGTAAAGTTTTTTCTGGAGAATGGATGCATAGTTCAAGTTGTGAGCCATTTTTTAATGAGGAGAGTTACTTCCAGGAGAATGATTTAGTGCATGCAGTTGACACCAGTGGTCGAGCATATGAGGTGAAAGATGGTTGTCCGATTGAAAAAGAGAAACTTGTGTCTAGAGATGTAGAAGAGGTATTAGGTGATGAAGTTTTAGGAAGACGTACTAAGGGTCCAGTGTACATTTGGAAATGTAGTAGTACTTGTAGTGTGCGACAGGATTCTATCGATGTGCTTCGTAATTTCTTACGTACATATAGTAAGAAAAGTCTAAAACAAAAAATGAAGATATTGCAAGACTTAGATCCTTGCAGAGTGAGAGAAAACACAGGTTTGCATGGACATTCATTGGCTTGTCTTTCTAGAAAAGTATGTCAGAGTGTTTTTCATCATTTTAGGATGTTAGCAGTGCATCATAACAAAATGAGGAAATTAGTGAGAAGGTTGTATTTTGCAAAAAGTCCAGCACTTAAGCTTAAACAGTTAAACAGTGCTCTTTTGCATGGAACTGAATTAGATGTGAAGAAGATTTGTGAAGAAATTGAGATTTGTTATTTTCATGAAAAAGAGGACAGTGTGGAAAGGGGCGACCACTCGGTCCCCCCGAACGTATGGTTGGGTGCCCCGATCCCCCCGGGAAACCATTTTGGGCGGGAGGCGTGTCTCGGCTGGTATGCCCGAAGTGGCGTAGCCGGGGCGCGCCTTTTCCCGCCCAAGAGGGGTTGTCCTAGACACCTACACCGTTGGACACGCCCCGTAGGCGGTTGGAGGAGGTTCCACGCCCTCCCGAGGAAGAATAAAAGGAGCGACAATCCAAGGAAGCATCCTCTTGTTCCTGTGCTTGGAAGCTGCACCCCCTCGTTGCACGTGAGCCCGAGACGGAACAAGGAGCCAATTTTGAGAGCTTGTAATTTTTGTGTTTCTCTTTCAGTGAGTCCGAAGCTTTGGATCCAGGACCTCGAATCGAATATCCGTAGACGATGCCTGGCAAAAGGGTCGGAAAGAAGGTTGGGACCGAACAAATGCTTCGCATGCTGGTAAAGGACATGGCGAACATGAAGAAGCAGATGGCGGCAATGAATGGCACGGGTAGACCGAAGAAAGTCATCGGACCAGCATTGCCGGGAGTAGTCCCTGTCGGGAGAGGTAAAAGGGCCAGGAATAGGGCGGCAGGAGGGGAGGCCCCGGTGCCCGAGTCCCCTCCAGCGAGCCAGGGCAGTCCGGTGGAGGCCCCAGTTCCGATCCCGAACGCGGGACAGCCGATCCCTGTGGTAGTTACACCCGTTAGCGGGGGGGATATGCCTCCCGAACTGGCCGCCCAGTTGGCAACATGGTTGGGCAAGAACAATGAGAGTGGTGGGGCACCAGGAGACACGGCCGAAGAGGCCAGGTTAATAATGAAGCAGTTGCGGCAATCGAGAGATGCTGCGAAGGCGCCTTGTCCTCTTGTTCCCCCGCAGGTTCCCTCGGAAAGGCCGGCCACGAGCGTTGGAACGGCAGCAACATCAGATACAGCTACCGGTTCGGGTAAGCAGCCGTTGCCAGTGGCGGGGGTGGGATCGTTACCCTCAAGGAGGGAAAGGGTGGTGCAGCATATCCCGATGGATGTGAAAGAAAGGATCTGGGCTGATAAATATGTGAATATGTTTTCTCTGTTAACCGATCACTATGAGATAGAGCACGTTAAAAATCAGAAGGAGTTGTTACATCCGAGTGTATGGCGTGCAAAAATGGCGGGTTTCAGAGTAGATGAAACGATCGCTAATTGGGCCAGGGCCTTTGGAATGTTCACTGCAATCATGGGGGAACGTAGGCCTGAACTGTTGTCGGAATTAGCCTGTTATCAAACACATATTATGGAATTTTATGAATCATACGAAGGCAATCAATGGATGGGTTATGATAACAAATTTCGTAAGGCCAAGGAGCACGACTCATCCCTGACGTGGGATTGTTTCGACTCCATTTCATGGCAGAAGCAGGGTATGCCGAACACGGCGAAGTCGTCTTCTTTTGGCGGGAATGGGACAGAGCCTTCCCGCCATTATTCGGCGGCGCCCTTTCGGGCAGGCACCAACAGGGATCAGCACACAAAGAATAATGGGAACTCAGGTAAAAAAGGGGTCTGTTGGAGCTTTAACAGAGGCAAGTGCACTAGGCCACAAGGGACATGCAAGTTCAGGCATGAGTGTGCAGGGTGCGGACAGTCTTCACACCCCGAGAGTTTGTGCAGAGCCAAGAATGGTGAGAAAGGAGGTAGAGGAGGAGCCAAACAGGTCTAACATCGACCGAGGGGCACCGTTACCTACTCCCGTTGACATCATGGCATTGATCCCTTGGCTGAACGAATACCCTGATCATGTCTCCGCTGGGGTGTTGCGAGATGGTTTCTCATATGGTTTCCACATCCCGGCGGGGGATTTTCGGGGGGAAGCACAGTGTAAAAATCAACTATCTGTTCAACAAAATACCGCGGTGGTACAGGCAAAGATTGCAAAGGAGGTGACTCGAGGTCGGGTTGCGGGACCGTATGTGAATCCGCCTGTTGTTAACTTTGTTTGTTCACCGTTGGGAGTAGTCCCCAAGAAGGACCCAGGTGAGTTTCGATTAATCCATAATTTGTCGGCTCCTAGGGGTCTTTCGGTGAACGATGCGATTGACCCGGGAGTTTGTTCGGTGCGGTACGCATCCTTTGATGAGGCCGTCGCCATGTTGAATCGCCTGGGGCCCGGAGCGCTGATGGCTAAATCAGATATCGAGTCAGCGTTCCGGTTGCTCCCGGTACACCCACACGATCAGCGTCTCTTAGGTTTTGTGTTTCAAGGACGCTACTACATGGATAAATGTATGCCGATGGGTTGCTCCATCTCTTGTGCGTATTTTGAGAAGTTCAGTACTTTTTTGCAATGGGCGTTCACCAGAGCCACGGGCTTTACGCAGGTTATTTATTTATTATTTATTTATTTTTAAAATTTCTAGAGCGCGCAAATACCTTCCGGTGTCTCGGCGCTAGTGTGTACAGATTACATGGTTGTGAGAAGATGTTACTGGTTAAAAAGCCATGTTTTAAGATGTTTTCGAAAGGAAAACAGCGAAGTATGTTCCTTGATCTGAGAAGGGATCTGGTTCCACAGTTTGGATGCAGCCACTACAAATCGTCTGTCTCCCCAAGTTACCTTTTTTGTTGGGGGAATTTGGAGCTGTTGAGCTGTGGATGAGCGCAGAGTTCGACTAAGTTTGTAAATTTTGAAGGCGTTTTTGAAGAAGTCGGGACCGTTATTGTTCAAGGCCTTGTAGGTTATACACATGGCCTTGAACTTTATCCTGCTTCTTATGGGTAGCCAGTGAAGCTCTCTAATTATAGGGGAGATAGAGGCGTATTTTGGTATCCCCAAGAGGACCCTTGCAGCAGCATTTTGAACAAGCTGTAGCTTATTCACCACTTGTTCCTGTGCATTAAGCAGTAAGCCATTACAATAATCCACCTTGGATAATACCAGGGAGGACATCAGAGTTTTGCCAGCAGTGGGAGGAAGAAACGGGAGCAGTTTCTTCACCATTCTCAAGGTGAAAAAAGAGGCCGAGACCACGGCGTTAGCATGGCCAAGGAACGTCAGCTTACTGTCGAAAAGCACGCCCAAGTTTTTCACCTTGGCAACTGGCAGTGGAGGTGGACCCAGTTCAGAAGGCCACCAGACCGGAGACCAAGACGGAGTTAGTTCGCCAAAAACCAATACCTCCGTTTTGTCGGAATTTAGCTTTAAGCAGTTCCGATTCATCCATGTACTGATTGCCTTCATGCCTGCCTGAAAGTTAGCTGCCACAGCTTCTCCGTTTTTATGTATCTCCAGGATCAGCTGTGTGCCATCGGCATACGATGTAAGCCCTATGCCGAATGACTTTATTACCCTCGCCAAGTCCGACACATAAATGTTGAAGAGTGTCGGACTTAGCGAGGAGCCCTGGGGGACACCGCACAGAAGAGTGAAGTGAGGGGAACTGAAGTTACCCATCTTCACGGATTGTATCCTATTGGCCAGGAAGGAAGCAAGCGTTGCTCTGGCCCTGCCCTGGATGCCAAGGGCGGCGACACGGTCGATCAAAGTAGAGTGATCGACCGTGTCGAAGGTGGCGGATAAGTCCAGTAGTATTAGAATCGCTGTACCACCCCTGTCCATGATAGTCCTGACCTCCTCAGCTGCTTTGATCAGGGCCGTCTCCGTCCCGTGACCCTTCCGGAACCCGAACTGCGTATTGTCCAGCAGGTCATTCTGGTCGATAAAGGTCGACAGCTGTTGATTCATCGCCTTTTCAATAATTTTGGAAGGGTAAGGGAGGGAGGCAATTGGACGATAGTTTTTGGGCTCTAGGGGATTTAGTGAGGGTTTTTTCAAGAGGGGTGTTACAGTAGACTTTTTCCAAATTTCGGGAAATATGCCTGTCTGAAATATGGCTCTGCAGATGTTAGTGAGTACTGGGGCTATTAGGTCAGAGACTGATTTAATGATGCGCGGGGGCAGGGGTCCAAAGGGGATCCCGATTTTACCGTGTTTATCAGCTCTGTCATGGAGGTCGGCAGTGTGAAGACCTCTAGAGTTGGTTTAAGTGAGCAACGGGAAGTCTCCCGACAGACTGTATTAGTGATCGATGTTGTGGTAAGTTCATTGAAGATGTCATTGACCTTGGCCTGGAAGAAGTCTGCCACCTTGTTGCAGAATGATTGAGATGGTTCAACAGAGGGTGGGGCAGGGGGATTGGCTAGGTCTTTTACCACCTGATACAGCTGTTTGTTTGAATTAAGGGCGTTTGTTATTTGTGTGCTATAGAAGGCGCATTTTGCCGCAGTGATCATCTTTCTGTAGCTAATCAAAGCGTTCTTATATGTCTCTTTGTCGAGATCCGCGTAGTTCCTACGCCATCGCCGCTCCAAGTTTCTGCAGCGTTGCCTCTCGAGCCGTAATGACTCCGAGAACCAGGCCGCTGAAGGTTTGGTGCGGTTAGGCTTTGTTTCTTTTTGAGGGGCTAGGTGGTCTAGTGCCTTAAATAGCCAGCATTGATAGTTTTGGGAGGCTTCCTGGGGGTCGGGCCTATCCTCGGGTATCGAGGATTCCAGGATGTTATGCAAAGTAGTGACGTCAATATTTTTCCAGTCGCGACACGAGATCGGCGGACAGGTGCTAGTGTGGGTATTTCTGTGAGGTTTAGCTAAAATTGTGAATTTGACAGCTAAATGATCTGTCCAGGTAAGAGGGAGCACTGTGGGAACGGTAATGTAGGGGTTATTAGTAAATAAGGCATCCAAAGTGTGTCCTGCTTGGTAAGTAGCTGAATTGACCTGCTGTTCTAGGCCAGCGGCCAGAAAGTCTGAAATCAGCGTGTGCGATTCCTTGTCTTTCTCATTCTCCAAATGGAAGTTAAAATCTCCCAAAATGGTGTAGTCTTGATTGGCAGCTACTGGTTCTAGTAGCGGGTTGAGGGTTTTTAGGAAGAGTGTGCGTGATGTTGGTGGTCGGTAAAGGAGAATTCCTTTAAAAATTTGTATGGGAGAAAGAGAAATATAAAAGGCGAGGGCTTCTGCACAATTATGATCAAGTGGTTCGGTTTTTATTGGGAACTTAATCCGATGTATGATCGCGAGCCCCCCCCCTCTCTTCCCTGACGATCTATCTAACCTTGTTACTTGATAGCCGGCTGGGGTGGCGATGTTAAAGTCTGGGCCAGAGGCAAGGTCTGCCCAGGTCTCGGTGATAAACATGATGTCAGTGTTTTGACTAGTTATTAGATCTGCAACGTCGTTCCTATGTTTAATAAGAGATCGTGCATTTATCAAGATGCAGTTTATATCGGAAGCGCTATGATCTCCTGGGCGAGCAACCGCGGGGAGCTGGGAGATGGATGGTGTGATAGTGAAGCCACAATTTGGGCAGACTGCGTGTGGAGAATTGTACAGTGAGCAAAAGTCAAAGTGGGGGCAGTTCCTATCCTGCATGCTGTTTCCTATAGTCATAAGCTGAGACCTGGAGTAAATGAATACCTTAGATGTCTGTTGGGAAGCGGGGGTGGCACACTGCACGGACCCAGCGCGGACTGGCGCAGACTGGCAACCCTTTGGCACGGCTTCGGCGCAGAGACGGCGCTCCCGCTGTGCTCTACCGCTGCGCTTCCGGCCGGCCATTTTAAATCCTGAGCCCCGCTCCCAGCTGAGACACTAGCTCCCTTGTGATTGGCGAGCAAGCGCTGAGGCGCGATGGAGCTGACCCTGCCCTCCACGCAAACGGCACAGAGCCGCGATGGAACGGGGCTAAGGGTGGGCACAATAATGCAATACAAGGTGAGTTCAGCGAGTGGTTTAAAAAATACAATTATCAAATCAATTGCATAGGTGTCATAACGTTTTCTTAAAAGCTAGTGCATTCACGCGTTTCATGGCATTCACGCGCCATCTTTGGTAATCAATGGTCGGCACGAACATGGCCGGCGTGGTGGCACGATAGTGGGCTCACAGGTAACATTGGGTTTCTTGAGCTGTTCCCCATTCTGGTGGCATTGAAAACATGGCCAGAAGGGTTTCGTGATCGCACTGTGGTGTTCTGGTCTGATAATATGACCGTTGTTGAATGTATCAATAATCAGGCAGCACGCTGCAAATGGATTTTGAGATTGCTGAAAGAAATTTTCCTGCTATGTATGAGACTAAACGTCCATTTTAGGGCAAGACACGTGCCTGGGGTACTGAACCAGGCGGCTGATGCGCTCTCTCGTTCCCACATGCAGGCCTTCCGGGGTTTTCTGCCCTCAGCGGACTTGGTGGCGGCACCATTTCCCGAAGCTCTCTGGTCTCTCGGTGCCCCGGATTACAAAACCTCGTGGGAGAGAGTCTAGCACCCAGGACAAGGAAGGCATATGAAGGGGCGTTCCGTTCCTATTGGGAATTTTTGGGTTCAGCTAGGGGGGAGCGTTGGGGGCAGGAGGAGTATGTCCTGAAATTTCTGGTATCACTACATCAGGCAGGCCGATCACTGGCAACAGCCAATAGGCACAGGGCTGCCATTGCCTTCATGGCGCAGGCTCATGGCATCCAGGACCCCACATCGTCCTTTCTCGTAAGGAAGGCTCTGCGTGGGTGGCAACGCCTTGAGGGTCGTAGAGTGGATGAGAGGCACCCGATAGGTCTAGAAAGGTTGTCCCTGTTAATGTCCGTACTCCCTGCGACATGTTCATCTCAATCAGAGACAGTGCTGTTCCGGGCCGCTTTTGCATTAGCATTCCATGGGGCTATGCGGGTAAGCGAACTGGTAGCAAGGAATAAGCAGGATACGGGGGAGGTCTGTGTCGAGAACACATTCAGATAAGGGGTGACACAATGGTAGTCACAATGGCCAGGTCCAAGACCGATCAGGGAGCCATCGGGGACAGTGTGGTAGTTCAGCGGATCCCGGGGTCTCCCATGTGCTCGGTAAAATGCGTGGAGGAGTATTTAGCGCAGAGGGCAGCCTCATGGGGGGGGAGCTTACTGAGGCACACCGACGCCACCCCACTGACTAGATTTCAGTTTCAGCGGGTGTTAACAATGGCAATCGCGGCAGCGGGCTTGGACCCGAGCGATTTTGGGACCCATTCCTTCCGGATAGGGGCTGCTACAGAGGCTACAGCCAGGGGTCTGAGTGTGGAAAAGGTGAAACAGTTGGGGCGTTGGTCCTCAAATTGTTATAAAAGGTATGTGCGATTGCACGTGTTGTGAAGCTAATGTCATGCACTCACGCTTCTTGTCTTCTGTTTGGTTTTCAGTTTCGCGAGCAGGCTTTGCGGGCGGACTGTGCAGTTGACCCGACACCTGGGGACCAGCGGTCAAAGATCACCGGCTGAGGGAAGAGTGGTGTGGGTCATTGGCCACTCATACGTGGGGCGCGCCGCGGACGTATTCAAAGCAGGTGACATGATTCACGTGGCTGGGGAATACGGTTACAGGGTGACCTTCCACGGAAGGGGCGGGCTCTGTATTGACCAGTTTCAAGGTTTTATGGAGGGACTGTTAGGGCGGACAAGGTCACCGCCGTCTGTAATCATAGTGCATCTTGGGGGCAATGATTTGGTGACCATTGGTCGACGAGTACTGCTCGAGTTAATCTTATCCTCAGTAAGTTGGTTGGCGAGAAGGGTTCCGGGGTGCACGATTGCATGGTCACACATGATTCATCGGAAGGTGTGGCGGGGGGCCCTCTCTGTGTCAGCATTGAATCAATCGGTAAAGAAGGTTAATAACAAACTGGGTAGGTTGTTTCGTACAGGAAATTTGCATTGTGTTCCACATGGATGTATCCGGGGGGACCATATGTATCTGGAAGATGGGGTCCACTTGTCCCGGGAGGGAAATGTCTTACTCATAGGTGACTTCATAGCTTGGTTAATAAGTTTGTGTAGCCATGACCTTTAGTAGGAGTTTTGTGGGGGGTCCGGATAGCCGGTCAACTATCCGGCCTGTGGCGGTAAGGTCATGATCGGTGAGCAGTAATTGGAAGATCCCTAGAGGTGGGGCGCCACCCATTATGGATGGGAGCGCCCGGGGGAGGCGGCCATTGGCCCCTCACACGGGGAGGCGGTACCCTCTAAGGATGGGGCCGCCAAAAGGGAAGGCGGTCAAGGCCCCTCCCTGGGGAGGAGGGGCTACGGGCCCCTCCTGGGAATTTCCCGGAGCCAGGACATCCGCGACGGCGGATGTGGTAAGCAGTGTGGGGTGGGAGGGGGGTCTACGCTACCTTCTAGACACCTCACACGAGTCCTCGGACGACCACCAAGATGGCGTCGAGTAAATATGGGGCCCCTGTTAAGACAAGGGAAATTGGAAGTTGGCACAGAGGTACAGTCCTCTGTGCGCCCACCCCTCACAAGTAAGGGGGGAAGTTCTGGTATTAGGGATCTGACACCGGTTACGACCTTGCCGTTGGCCCGTAATGTTAGGATGTACAATTTGAATTTTGAGAAATGCATTTACAGGATGTTTTAGAATCGGCTAGGAGAACCTTTGTATTAGAGATATGTTAAGGTTAGCCAATAAACATCGTAATGTGTAAATGAAATTGTACATGATATGAAACTGTTATTTTAATGTTTTAATTTTGTTTCATATTTTAATAAATACGGCCGGGAGGGTAACTCCCTCCCGCCTTCCAAAAGCTCAAGAATTGTTTCCGTCTTCCCATTCTTGGGGATTGTGTTGATGGGTATCCCGGCCATATAGAAATTGACACAGTAATACAAGAAATTGACACAGTAATACAAGATAATGTGGAAGACAATGGACAGATTTCAAGTACAGAAAAGTTTGACCAGGAAATTAGCACGTTTCAGTTGAAATCAAGTGAAAGGCCTAATTTTACTTGTGTGTTTTGTCGACGGACTCATTATAAGATTCAGACGAGGTTAGTTGATTTATATGCAAAAAGTGAAATGGAAAATAATAGTGAATGGAGGAATTTTGCAACTTAGTTGTTGGTGGAGAATTCTTTTGATTTGAGTTTTGATCAGCGTATTTGTAAATATTGTTATAATAAATTAAATGAAAACAGAATGCCTGCTAGAGCTGTTTATAATAATCTGGAGTTGGTAGACATTCCTTCAGAATTGATGGATTCAAATACAGATGAATCTATTTTAATTCAATGTGTCCATCCTTTTCAGGCAATTGTTCGCATGGAGCCTAAGACAGGGAAATTGCCTCCTTCAGATTTACAGAGAGGATTAAAGGGAAGAGTTGTTTATTTGCCTCTAGATTTCAAGAAAAATATTGATAGATTAACTGTATTCTTCCGAGCACTCAAACGTCATCAAGAAAAGTCCTTATATAGTTTCCACTATTCTTTTTATTTTCCAGTCAATCTTCATTCAGATCAAGTCCAATTTTCAAACAAAAGTTGCTCGCAGCCTCAAACAAAAGTTGCTCGCAGCCAACGCGCGTTTCGTCAAATCCGTATAGGAAATTTTGACTTCTTCAGGGCTGCAACCCAAATAGTAACAATCAATCATAATTCGCGCAAGTAAGTTTACAGAAATCATAAACATTACTCAAATCCTCAACATATCAAAAAATTATTATATATCACATTGGTTCCCACATTTCGAAACCCACACTAATAAACAACCGGTATTATCACATTGATTTCTCCAAGAAGGAACATATCTGCCAAAGACATGAAATATAACGTACAGCAAAGTCAAACAATTTATCACAGAATTTATCAAATCCACTAAATACGAGTTATGTATGTTAAGTTATTAAGTCTAAGGTTTGGGGTTCCCGATAACACCCATAGCTGACAGATCACAGGATTATAGCTCACCTAGTTGGTAGTAGATGTCTACATTCAACTCTTCTCCTCTATGAATTCATCTTCTTTCAATATATTCCTTATTATGTCCTCACCTATAATTTAGATTAGTATTTCAAATGTTATGAGCAGTCCCTCATATACTGTTTGGTCATCACCTTTAAATTCAATGTAAATGCGATCAATGATTCCACTCACCAAATAGTATTCGGTTTTATAGTATTGGTGCTCAAAATTGTATGGATCTATCCAACCTTGTAAATTCCAATTCAAACTTCCAAATTGCGTTTCCGTTTATACCTAAAGTAAATTAATACGTGTTTCAGTCTTATTATTAATAAAGACATGGGACGGTTTCCACTTCAATTTAAATCAATTTATAAATGTCTCACCTCAAGGATCAATTTCTGACCCGTAGTATATATCCCGTTATATCTATTCTTAGTATCTTTGCATCACCATATGTATCACACGAGTCCGTGTCTAATAAAAGAAAAGTGGGTAATTTCATAAGTATCAAGTTTACCCTACTTTCTAACCTAATTGTACAATTTAGAGGCTTCGTGCTCACCGTTAGTATGTCAAGTCTGCTCCGACTTTAGCGTTCAGCACGGCCGCCATCTTGTAGTGTCTATATATAATCACCTAGTGCGGGCGCCATCTTGTAATGTCCTAGTATCATTACAAACTGATACGAATTCTAAATAAATTATAGTCCCGCCATGATTGCATCAGTGTCTATAACGGTTCTAATTCATCCGATCAGGTAGTGATCCTTAATTTAAATTCGAAACCGTCTTACAAATCGTCATTATTGTGTGTATATTTTTCACGCGATCCTATATTCATATTGTTACAGCCTTAACTACTTGGTTTAGGGAAACCATTTAAATATTTCATGATCTGCGAACCAATGGGGTCTTCAGGTAAACCACAAACCCCAACTTGCATATTTAACCTTAGCCATTGTCAGTCATTGTCACGTATTGATAGCATAAAACAATACAGAAAGGTAGCAGGTTTAACCATCATAACACAGTTAAATTCGTTATGTCATCTGTATAGCTATACATAAATCCACAATTTCTATACATATCTATCATCATTCATGTTCAGTGGGGTATACAGTTTCGAGAGACATTAATTATCAAATAGAACAATTCTTATGGCACCAGCAATGTGTTCCAAGAGTTACCCTCTATTATCAATAATGTTCAGGTACCTAGATAAAATTCATACTCATGATCCACATTAAGACCACATTCCTATACGGATTTGACGAAACGCGCGTTGGCTGCGAGCAACTTTTGTTTGAGGCTGCGAGCAACTTTTGTTTGAAAATTGGACTTGATCTGAATGAAGATTGACTGGAAAATAAAAAGAATAGTGGAAACTATATAAGGACTTTTCTTGATGACGTTTGAGTGCTCGGAAGAATACAGTTAATGTTTGAACCTTGGTTTGTCTTGGTGACTGTGGTAACCAGTCCCCCACCTCTTCCTGAGCACCAATTTGATAACTTGATTTTGTATTGTTTAATAATTATACCTTGACTTGTGCTGTGCGCTCTTTTAAACCGTTACCAATTTTGCTGTAAAATATTGATAGAATTGGTGTGGAAAAAGTGGAAGAGGAACCTTTAGTTATTCTAGTTAATGGGGTTCCGACAAAGAGTAAGACAATCTGGCAAGATTTAGTGGATGTTAGGAAAGTCAAAAAGGCAACGTTGTATTTGGTCAAAAACAATGAGTACTACAAACATGTATGTGTTGAAGCAGAGGAAATAGTTGCAGAAGAAGACTGTGATTGTTCAGTCAGCCAAATTGAAAAAGTTGATGTGTCTAGAGTTGAAGAAATATATGAACATTATACTGTTCATCCTTTGCATTCCAAAGAAGTAATGGGGAATGCAATTGACTTGTTTCAAATGAAAGCAGCAAAAGGAAGTCCCATTAGTGTATGGGAAGAAAGTTTGGAAGCTCGTTGTTTTCCACAGCTATTTCCAACAGGTCGAGGTGGACGATATGACAAACGACCAGTTCAAATTCCTGCTTCTGAATACCGGACTTTAAGATTATATGCTGAAGATTCAAGGTTTCGTCAATGCATTCCATATTTGTTTCATCTACTGTATGAAAGTGACTTGTCTGGACTTTCATATGCAGTAAATCATATACTGAAAAGTGGAGCACATCTGCAAAATGTTTTGGCGAGGGACTTTATGGAAAAAGTCAATCTGCAAGATAATATTTTGGAATCTCATCTAATCAATCTCATGGCATGTCAGTGTGGTACAAACGAGTATTGGTACCGTCGTCATGGGGAATTGAAATGTATGCTAAGAAACTTAGGAACTCCTACATAGTTCCTTACTCTTAGCTGTGCTGACTATGCATGGGACGACTTACTTGAATTTCTACGCGAGGCAAATGCTAATATACAAAATGTAGAATTGAAAACACCAGGAGAACTGTGGGGCATATTATCAAGGGGGTTTATCTCCGCTTTTTTGGCTTTAAAAGCCAAGAAAGCGGAGATAAAATTATCTCCCTATTACCAAGCTGTCGCTAACACCAGTTAGCGACAGCTAGTAGGAGATAGCGACCATCTTGGGCCCCACTTTGCATGTCAGTGATATTTATCACTAATGAGATGCAAAGTGGGCGTGCCAAGATGTTAGAGACTGAAAACAGTCGCTAACATCGCTATCTCCTATTACCAGCTTTTGGAGATATTCGCGCTAAGCGGGAATATCTCCAAAAGCTAACACCTGCCCTGAGCAGTTCTTAGCCATGTTATCCAATGGGAGGTGGATAACATGGCTAAGAGCATTTGCTCGATAATGCATGAATATCGCTGACTTTTCAGCGATATTCATGCATTTCGGCCATTTTTTATCGCATTTGCGATAAACCTTGTTAATAGCAAGGTTTATCTGCGATAAAAATCGCCGATGTGCGGCGATAATTTTTGTCTCTAAACAAGTTAGAGACAAAAATTATCGCTAGTTGTTGGTAATATGCCCCTGTGTTCTTTGGATCCAGTGAATGTATGCAGATATTTCAATCATAGATTTGAAGCTATGATGTCTGTTATTACCAATAAAAAAAATCCTCCTCTTGGAGAGGTTTTGGATTTCTTTTGGAGAAAAGAGTATCAAGCGAGAGGTGCTCCTCATATACATATGTTGTTGTGGATTAAAGATGCACCCAAATTTGGATCAGATTCGGATGAAACAGTGATGAGTTTCATTGAAGAGTATTCAACATGTGCTGTTCCTAAAAGTACTGAAGAAAACAATTTGAGGCAACAAGTTTTACGCTTCCAATCCCATCGTTGTGGGAAGTACTGTCGTTGAAAATTCAAAAACAAGGAAAAGTTCTACATAAAATGTCGTTTTGCATTTCCACGACCAGTGATTTCTAAGGGAAGAGTAAATAATTTGATGTCATCTCCACGACATACTGTGACAAGGAAATCACCCAAAAATACATACAATTTAAAAAGAAACGAAGAGTCGAAGTACATCAACGACTACAACCCAGTGATTTTGTCCATGTGGAATGCTAACATGGATATTCAGTTCGTTGCTGACAACTCTATTGCTGTGGCTCGATATGTGACATCTTACATCACAAAAAAAGAAAAGACAGAACTAAAGGAAATGTGGGAGGACATTTCACATGAAAAGAGTCTAAGCAGGAAATTATACAGTTACAGTCTGAAGATGTTGTCGCATCGAGAAATTGGAGCATATGAATGTTCTGATCGGCTATCATCAGCAAGTCTCTATGCCAAATCTAGAACAATCATTTGGGTGAGTCTAAGTCTTGCTGCAACACGAAACTGAGTTTTGAAATCTGTACAAGAAATTGAGTATTTGGCGGAGAAAGAACCAAATAGTACAGATATTTTGAAGACAAACATGTTGGATACATACTATCCAAATAGAAGTAGTCACCTTGAGAACACTTGTTTGTATGAAGTTCTGCAAAACTATAGTTATAAAAGGAACATCACAGAAGATAACAATAATGGAAAATATGCTGTCATTTGAAATGAAGGATGTCTAGTGAAGCAGAAAAAAGGCCATTTGATTAATCATCGAAAATTGAGTTGTGAATCTCCAGACAAAAGAGAATTTTACTATTTAGCTCTTTTGCAACTCTTTAAGCCATGGCGTATAGAAGAGGAACTACTTGGAGATTTTCTCTGTTACGAAGATTCTTTTAATGCAACGAAGGATACCATAGAATGTCCTGTTTTTCCAAATTATCTGCAAATGTTGAACGAAGAAATAGAGCAAGAAGCCACAATTGCTGAAGAGATTGCCAGAAACAGTTCTCAAGATAGTCAGAGTTCTACTTCATTGAGTCAGGATCCACTAGGAGGACCAATTATCCAAAATGAAACTGCCACTGCCATGGATGAGGTGGAAAGAGCTATGGAACAAGCTCAAGAGGATGTAGTTTACTTAGAAGATTTGGTAAAGCAAGTAAACGTTGAGCAGAAAAAGATATTTGATGAAGTCACAGAACAGATTGAACATGGATTCAGACATGAGAAAAAAGAGTGCTCATGTCCATCATTTGAGCCTGTCCGGCTGTACGTAAGTGGAGAAGCGGGGACAGGAAAAAGTTTTTTAATTAAAGCAATTGCAACTTATCTGCAGAAAAGGACTGATTCACCGCTGTCTTGTGTTGTAACTGCTCCAACTGGACTGGCAGCACATAACATTAAAGGGATTACTCTACATCGTTTACTGATGCTGCCAGTTGAGCATGATAATAAATTGCATTACAACAAGTTATCTGGAGATGCGTGTTCTGAAGTTTCCAGAGTCCTAAAGAAAATGAAACTTCTTATCATTGATGAAGTAAGCATGGTCTCAAATCTAATGCTTGCTTTTGTGCATTTGAGAATGCAAGAAATTCTTAGAACAGAGTATGATGTGTTATTTGGAGGAAAACACATTATTGTTTTTGGAGATCTATTGCAGTTGACTCCAGTAAAAGGACAACCAGTGTTTAAAATGCTCACGCATGAAGATACCAGGAAATCCCTTGGAAGCATTGGAAACATTAATATATGGCTAAATTTCAAATATGCTGAACTGTTTCAAAATATGCCACAGGCAAAGGATGAAGATTATAAAAAAATTCTACAAGATGTAAAATTCGGAAAAGTAAGCGAGCATGCGAAAGAAGCTCTACATGCACGATTAATTTCACATTTGTATCCAAATGAAAACATTCTTCCAGAGAATATTTTTAAGAAAATTACTGAGAAGAAATCTGGAATATGTTTGATGCCAACTCTGCAAGAATGTTCCATCTTCAACAACAAAATGTTAGAGTTAGAAAATGAAGAGATTGTGAAACTTGAAGCAATAGATAAAATTGAGCATATGGGAGCAACAATTATTTTGTCAGAAAATTTGAAAACAAAATTGGATTCATTAGAGAAGAGTATATCTAAAACAGCTGGTTTTGAAAAGACTCTGAATGTGTGTTTTAATTGTCGTATCATTTTTAAAAGGAATTTAAATGTTTAAATAGGTCTGGTAAATGGAGCAATGGGTCATGTTGTTGATTTTATGAATTATAGAAATAGAGATGGAATTGAATTTTTAAAAATTAAATTTGATGGCATTGAGCAAGTTCAACAAATCAGTTGTTGTTCTGCTAAGTTTTTGCTTGTAAAAGACTTATATGTTCACCGAAAACAGTTTCCTGTTTGTTTGGCATATGCGGTGACAATTCATAAATCTCAAGGTTTAAGTGTAGATAGTGCTTTGTTGAAAATTGGAAGTTCTGTGTTTAACACCTTAGCTGCGGCGCAAATATCCCTCCCCAGTGCTGCGCTGCCCATTGGAACTCGTGCTGAATGGACGTCCAATGGTCGTGCGCAGCACTGGGGAGGTAGCGCTCGTGACGACCGTTGGCCGTCGGCAGCGCTTAAAAGGTTAAAGAGGGTATGGCATATGTGGCATTATCACGAGTCAGAACTTTATCTGGATTGTATTTGATTAAGTGTGATGACACAAAGATTTGTGCAGATCTGGATTGTGTTAAAGAATATAATAGATTAAGAAGAGAGTATGCTCCACATTTGCCACAATATCCTCTGATTGAAAAACGTGTGGTAGGCCGAAAAAGAAGAAATGAGAGTAATTGTAGTGAGGTAATAGCAAAAAGACAAAAAGTGGATGAAAATGTAATTGTAAGCAGAAAGAAAAAGGGTTCTGTTCAAGATGTGGTTGGATTTCAATTTGAAAACAGTTCTGGTGTCAACTGCTATGCTAATGTAGTGGTTAATGTTGTTTTTTTTCTTAAAACTTTACAAGAACAGATTGTTGAAAATCGGGATCAAAGATTGTGCGGTTTATTGAATTCTGTGTTTGAGAAATGTAGCAGTGATAGAGCAAAAATAGAAAGTGTAACAGAAATTCGAAATATTTTAGATATGTGTTCTGGTCAAGAAAAATTTTCACAGAACATTCAGCAGGATTGTCAGGAATTTTTAATGTATATGTTTGGTGTTTTGTAAGTTGAAGGTGTAGATGTAGAAAATCTTTTTAGCCTTTCTTATCAATGGCAGCATGACTGCGAGAATTGTAGTTTATCAAGTACTACTAGAATAGACACTGAAAGATTTATATATTTAACTTTACCAGACTGCAAATCAGTGCCATTTAATAATCTAGTTAAAGCAGCTGATCATAATATGGTGTGTACCCAATGTAAGTGTCCAATGCTGTCCACATTATTTATACAAAGTTATGGTCAGTATGTGATTTTAGTTTTCCAACGATGTAGACCTGATGGAACTAAATTGACATCTTGTATCAAAAATTGTGTGGCTTCTCAGTTATCAATTGCAGGAAGAACTTTTACAACTGTAGCTATTATTTACCATGATGGTCCTTCAACAACATCAGGACATTATCCATGCTACTTAAAATGTCAAAAAGGTTGGAGTTACTGCAATGATTCTCATTTGACTTATAAACAACGTTTGCCTTTTAACTTAAAAAATTCTTACGTAGTGTTTTTAAAACCAAAATTTTAGTAAAGGTAATTGGTCTATGAAGACGGATACAGTTAATAAAAGTTAGTTACTTAGTTAGTCTAATGTTTAAAATTATTTATGTCAAATAGGTACTGTAAGTGGATCTCATAGTAAGTGATATCAGTGTTATAGGAAATGTTCAACATGAGTGAACAAAAAAGGGAATATGAATTTTTAAAGATTGTGAAAATGTTATATGTGCTTTTCTTTGAAAACTTCGGGTAAATGGTAATTTCAGAGTTTAATTAGAGAAATTTCAAAATATACTCATATATCTGACACTATTTGGCTGTAAGGATAGTTGAAGGTATGAGCAATAAGTTTTATGGCTGAGATACCCACCACCCCCTCTCAACACAATCCCCAAGAATGGGAAACCGGAAACGGTTCTGAACTTTTGGAAGACGGGAGGGAGTGACCCTCCCGGCCGTATTTATTAAAATATGAAACAAAATTAAAACATTAAAATAACAGTTTCATATTAATGTACAATTTCATTTCCACATTGCGATGTTTGGCTAACCTTAACATATTCTCTAATACAAAGGTTCTCCTAGCCGAACTAACATCCTATAAAACGTTTAACTTGAAATTGTACATCCTAACGTTTAAGGGCCAACGGCAAGGTCGTAACCGGTGTCAAGATCCCTAAACCGGACATGTCCCCCTCACTTGTGAGGGGCGACCGCACAGAGGTGTACCTCAAGTGCATTTACCAATTTCCCTTGACTTGACGGGGGCCCCAATAAACTCGACGCCATTTAAAGGTCGTCCGAGGACTCGTGTGAGGTATCTAGAAGGTAGCGTAGACCCCCTCCCAAACCCCACACAACTTACCACATCTGCCGTCGCAGATGTCCAGGCCCCGGGAAATTCCCCAGGAGGGGGCTGTAGCCCCTCCTACCCAGGAAGGGGCCTTGACCGCCTTTCCTTTCCTTTCGGCGGCCCATCCTTAGAAGAGACCGCCTCCCCGTTGAGGGGCCAATGGCCACCTCCCTCGAGCGCTCCCATCCGTAATGGGTGACGCCCACCCATAGGGATCTTCCAATTACTGCTCACCGATCATGACCTTACCGCCCGACCAAATTAAATACGACAATTCTAACTAAATTACTAAATGACTAAATTACTAAAAGACAGTCACAATTTTACAACTTTATTAAAAGGCATGATTACTGATCACCACTAGTGCATAATTACTTTATTTGCAAAACATATTATAATTCGACCATTCTTTATTGCATATTCAAAGTCATCACGATAGTCATCACAACCTGCAAAAAATTAGTGTTACCACATCAAACTTTATTCAAAACCACTTGCTGTCCTCAGGGGCTGGTGGGTGGGTCAAAATTGGCTCTTCGTTCCGTCTCGAGCTCACGTGTAGCGAGGAGGTGCAGCTTCAGAGCACAGGAACAAGAGGATGCTTTCTTGGCTTGTTGCTCCTTTTATCCGTCTTCAGGGCGGGCGTCAACCCGCCCCTGCCTGCCTCAAAGGGCGTGGCCGGCCGCGTCAGTGTCTAGGCCAGCCCACTCCAGGGTGGGAAAAAGCGCGCCCCGGCTACGCCGCTTCGGGCATACCAGCCGAGACTCGCTTCCCGCCCAAGATGGCTTCCCGGGGGGATCGTGGTACTCCGCCATACGTTCGGGGGGACCGAATGGTCGCCCCTTTCCATATGGCTGAGATACCCGCCACCCCCTCTCAACACAATCCCCAAGAATGGGAAACCGGAAACGGTTCTGAACTTTTGGAAGACGGGAGGGAGTGACCCTCCCGGCCGTATTTATTAAAATATGAAACAAAATTAAAACATTAAAATAACAGTTTCATATTAATGTACAATTTCATTTCCACATTGCGATGTTTGGCTAACCTTAACATATTCTCTAATACAAAGGTTCTCCTAGCCGAACTAACATCCTATAAAACGTTTAACTTGAAATTGTACATCCTAACGTTTAAGGGCCAACGGCAAGGTCGTAACCGGTGTCAAGATCCCTAAACCGGACATATCCCCCTCACTTGTGAGGGGCGACCGCACAGAGGTGTACCTCAAGTGCATTTACCAATTTCCCTTGACTTGACGGGGGCCCCAATAAACTCGACGCCATTTAAAGGTCGTCCGAGGACTCGTGTGAGGTATCTAGAAGGTAGCGTAGACCCCCTCCCAAACCCCACACAACTTACCACATCTGCCGTCGCAGATGTCCAGGCCCCGGGAAATTCCCCAGGAGGGGGCTGTAGCCCCTCCTACCCAGGAAGGGGCCTTGACCGCCTTTCCTTTCCTTTCGGCGGCCCATCCTTAGAAGGGACCGCCTCCCCGTTGAGGGGCCAATGGCCACCTCCCTCGAGCGCTCCCATCCGTAATGGGTGACGCCCACCCATAGGGATCTTCCAATTACTGCTCACCGATCATGACCTTACCGCCACAGGCCGGATAGTTGACCGGCTATCCGGACCCCCCACAATACTCCTGCCTAAAGGTCATGTCATAAAGTCTTTAGCCAAGCTATCAGGTCTCCTATGAGCAATTCGTTCCCCACCCGGGACAAATGAACACCATCCCCCAAATACATACTGTCCCCTGTAATACAACCATGCGAAATAGAATGCAGTGTACTTGAACGGAACAATCTACTCATTTTATTATTAATTTTCCTTACTGAATGATTCAGAGCAGGAACCGAAATAGCCCCCCGCCACACTTTCCGTGGGATCATATGGGACCATGCAATTGTGCACCCTGGAACTCTTCTCGCCAACCAACTTACCGTGGAAAGCATTGCCTCAAGAAGAAGTCGTCTACCAGTGGTCACCAAATCATTGCCCCCAAGGTGTACTATGACTACAGACGGCGGTGACCTCGTCCGCCCTAACAAACCCTCAAAAAATGATCGAAACCGGTCAATACAGAGCCCGCCCTTTCCGTAGAAGGACACACTGTACCCGTATTCCCCAGCCACGTGAATCATGTCACCTGCTTTGAATACGTCCGCGGCACGCCTCACGTATGAGTGGCCCACGACCCACACCTCCTTTTTCACAGTCGGTGATGTCTGACCGCTGGCCCCCCGGTGTCGGGTCGACTGCCCAGTCCGCCCCGCCTCGTAGGCTTGCGCAACTGAAAACCAAACAAAAAACAAGAAGCGTGAGTACATCATTACAGCTTCACAACATGTGCAAACGCACATACCTCTTATAACAGTTCGAGGACCAACGCCCCACACGTTTTACTTGTTCAACATTCAGACCCCTGGCTGTAGCCTCTGTAGCAGCCCCTATCCGAAAGGAATGGGTCCCAAACTCGCCGGGGTTCAAGCCCGCGGCCGAAATTGACATCGCAAGTACCCGCTGAAACTGAAACCTCGTCAGTGGGGTGGCGTCAGCGTGTCTCAACAAGGTCCCCCCCCATGATGCCACCCTTTGTGCTAAATATTCTTCCACGCACACCACAGGGCACATGGGAGACCCGGGAATCCTTCGTATGATTATGCAGTCCCCAATCGCACCCTGATCGGTCTTGGAACTGACAAACGAGACAGTCATTGTCTCCCCCCTGATCTGAACGTGCTCTCGGCACAGTCCCCCCATGGTATCCTGCTTATTCCTTGCTACTAGTTCGCTTACTCGCATAGCCCCATGAAATGCTAGCACAAAAGCGGCTCGGAATAACACTGATTCATACTGGGATGGACACGTTGCAGGAAGTACCGATAACAACAGAGCCAACCTATCCAAACCTATCGGGCGCCTTTCGTCTACTCTGCGACCCTCAAGGCGTTGCCACCCACGTAGCGCTTTTTGCACCACGAAAGATGCAGTCGGGTCTTGGATCCCATGAGCCCTTGCCATAAAGGAGATGGCGGCCCGATGCCTCTGGGCCGTAGCCACTGACTTGCCTGCCTGATGTAAGGACAGCAGAAATTTTACCACTAGCTCTTCCTGACCCCAAAGCTCTCCCCTAGCAGTCCCCAAAAAGGCCCAATAGGATCGGAACGCCCCTTCATATGCCTTCCTCGTCCTGGGTGCTAAACTCTCTCCCACGAGGTTCTGTAGTTCGGGGCACCGAGAGACCAGAGAGTTTCGGGAAAGGGTGCCGCCACCGGGTCCGCTGTGGGCAGAAAACCCCAGAAGGCCTGCATACGAAAACGAGAAAGCGCATCAGCCGCTTGGTTCATCACCCCCGGCACATGTCTTGCCCTAAATAGTACGTTCAATTGCATGCACAATAACACAATTTCTTTGAGCAATCTCAGAATCCATTTGCATCGTGCTGCCTGGCTATTGATACACTCAACCACGGTCATGTTATCAGACCAAAAAACCACAGAGTGATCTCTGAGTCCCTCAGGCCAAGTTTTCAGGGCCACCAGAATGGGAAAAAGTTCAAGAAAGGCAATGTTACTTGTCAGCCCACACTCATGCCACCATAACGGCCATTTCTGGGCCGACCATTGTGTGCCGAATATGGCACCAAAACCAATGCTCCCAGCCGAATCTGTCCACAGCCCCAGCTCTTCGGAGGAGACTGCCGGTTTATTCCAGACAATTCGACCATTGAACTCCGCCAGAAATGCCAACCAAATGCGCATGTCCTGGCGAACCTCTGCCGATAGTCTCGTGCGATGATGACCCTCCTTCAGGCCGACCATGGCCTGAGCGATCGAGCGGGAAAAGGGCGGGCCATCGGCATTACTCTCAGGGCAAAATTCAGCTGGCCCACTAATTGTTGTAATTGATGCAGCCTGACTTTAGACTCACTAATACACTTTTTCAGGGTAGCCCTGAATCTTAACACCTTTTCACTAGGTAATCGAAAGCAACCTTCCTCTGAATCGAGCTCGATCCCCAGGAACTCGAGGCAAGTCGAGGGACCCACAGTCTTACCTGGTGCCAGTGGCACACCAAAATGCTTCATTAAGACACAAAATTCATTCAAAGCCTGTCCACATTCTAGATCCCCAGCCGCCCCCAGAAACAAAAAGTCATCGAGATAATGCATGACATGCTGGAAACCCGTCCTCTTTGTGAAGACCCATTGCAGAAAACAACTGAACTTTTCAAAATAGGCACAAGATATAGAGCATCCCATCGGCATACATCTATCCATGTAATAGTGACCCTGAAACATGAAACCAAGGAGACGCTGATCGCCTGGGTGTACCGGGAGCAACCGGAACGCTGACTCAATATCTGATTTTGCCATCAGCGCCCCGGGCCCTAGGCGATTCAACATGGCGACGGCCTCATCGAAGGATGCGTACCGCACCGAACACACATCCGGGTCTATCGCATCATTTACGGAAAGACCACGTGGGGCTGATAAATTATGTATCAACCTAAACTCACCCGGGTCCTTCTTAGGGACCACCCCCAAAGGGGAACAAACAAAGTTAGCACAGGGTGGCTCATCAAATGGACCGGCGACTCGACCTCGAGTAACCTCCTTCCTAATCTTCTCCTGTACCACGGTTGTATGTTGCAAGACCGACAGTTGGTTTTCACATTTTGCTAAACCCTGAAAATCCCCCACTGGGATGCGGAAACCATATGAAAACCCGTTCCGCAACACCCCAGCGGAAACATGATCCGGGTACTCGCTGAGCCAAGGAATCATTGCCATGGTATCAATCGGAGTAGGTAAAGGCGCCCCTCGGACTATTTCAGACCTGCTTGGCGCCTCCCCTACCACCGTTATCACCTGTTTTGGCTCTGCACATGGACTCAGGATGGGATGGCTGCCCACACCCTCCGCATTCATGTCTAAACTTGCATGACCCCTGGGGCCTCGTACATTTACCCCTGTTAAAGTTCCAACAAATCCCCCTTTTACCTGCGTTGCCGTTCGGCTTCGAGTGGTAGTCATTACCTGTACTCGATCGAAAGGGTGTCCCAGCATATTGGCGGGAGGATTCACCCCCGCTACTCCCTACCAATGGTAATTTCAACATACCAGTACTCTCCATTTTCGACCATGAAACAGAATCGTAACAATCCCAAGTCAAGTTCTTGTCGTGTTCTTTTGCTTTCCTAAAAATATTATCGTAACAAAACCACTGATTGCCCCCATACGATACAGAATATTCCATGATCCGTGACTGATAAATAGGCAATTCGGACAGCAACTCGGGCCTACGTTCACCCATGATGGCGGTAAAAATTCCCCATGCCCTGCCCCAATTGCCAATGTTTTCGTCAACCTTAAAGGCGGCCATCTTTGCGTGCCAAACACTCGGATGCATGAGCTCCTTTTGGCTTTTAACATGCTCCATCTCATAATGATCAGTAAGCAACGAGAACATGTTTACATACTCATCTGCCCACATCTTTTCTTTAATAGCCAAAGGAACATGCTGACCCAATTTTTCCCTTCGTGAGGGTGCAGACTCATCCCTCGCAATCGGCAATGGCCGCTTACCTGAACCGGAAGCTGCGTCTGCCGCTGGACCTGCTCCTGTCGATTTTCCACCCGCCGGAGACGGCGTGATAACTGGCGATGGTGCTTTCACCGCCTCCCTATTTTCACGAAGTTGCTTCATCAACACCCGTGCGTCGTCAGCCGTGGCGCCCTCGCCATCTTTCCCCAACCACGCTGCCAATTGTGCTGCCAACTCGGGCGGCATATCCTCCCCGGACACGGGGGTGACCACCACGGGAATCGGATTCCCCTCTGTCGGCACCGGAGTCGGCCTTTCGAGTGGGGTATTGGGAACCGGGGTGTCTCCCCCCGCCGCCCCCCGTCTGGGCCTCTTGCCCTTCCCTCCCGGAGCGGCTCCTGCCAACGGTCGTTTCGGTCCCCCTTCCCCGTCTCTAGCCGCCATCTGCCTCTTTAGATCGGTTACCTCCTTCATGAGCATACGGAGCATCTGGTCGGTAGTAACTCGCTTTCCAACTTTCTTAGGCATTCTCAGACAGAGTATCTGCAAGACAAAAAGAAAGATTACCACGTTCAAAATTGGCTCTTCGTTCCGTCTCGAGCTCACGTGTAGCGAGGAGGTGCAGCTTCAGAGCACAGGAACAAGAGGATGCTTTCTTGGCTTCTTGCTCCTTTTATCCGTCTTCAGGGCGGGCGTCAACCCGCCCCTGCCTGCCTCAAAGGGCGTGGCCGGCCGCGTCAGGGTCTAGGCCAGCCCACTCCAGGGCGGGAAAAAGCGCGCCCCGGCTACGCCGCTTCGGGCATACCAGCCGAGACTCGCTTCCCGCCCAAGATGGCTTCCCGGGGGGATCGTGGTACTCCGCCATACGTTCAGGGGGACCGAATGGTCGCCCCTTTCCATAAGTTAACACAAGGAGGAAAATGAAAACGTTGAGAATTATTTCAGATGTTCTTAGAGCTTTTTTTATAGAAAGTCGATGAAATGGAAGTTTAAGAAAACAGCAGAGTATTTTCCTACGAAACGGACCTTCATTATCTACTATTTGGCCTCATGGAAAAGTAAGTGAATCAAAGATTAGTGTACATATATCATTTGTATGTTTATATGGGTTTTTTAAAACTAATCTTTTAGATTGTGTTTTTTTCCCGCTGTTATATGATGAAGAGTTTGAACTCACTGTTTTTAGTGAAATTCAATATATTCTGAGAACAGCAAAAATAAACTATCTAACATGTTCTATAAGTTATTCTATAGTTTGCATTGTGTAATTTTTATTGTATTCCTATTGTCTCACACTCATTTTCCATTTTTCCACCCATTTTCAGCTCTCTTTACTCACTTACACTGCCTTTTTTTCACTTTGTTTCATCGCTGTTTCTTTACTCCACTTCTTTCACAACCCCTCAATCCAATTTCAACTGTCTGCATTTCCTCTGTCCCTTGCACCACTTTTCAGCTTTCTCACATTCTCTCAGTATCACTGCTTTAGTTCTCTTCCCCTCTCTATCCTTGTTTTGCTCCTTTACTCTTTTTCCTTTCTTCACTCATTGTACTGCACTTCATTCAGTCCTTCGCTTAGTCTTTCTGTGTAGTTACTTTCTCACTCCTTTTTCCACTATCGTTCTATATTAACCTCATTCCCTTCATCCCTTCACTCTGTGACTCCCCTTCAGTCACTCTCAGTCATCTTCCATTCCTCTTTCTTGTAAATAGATCCTCATTTAGACTCCTTTCCCTTTCACTCATTCTCCTTTTACTTACTTCTCTTTACTGATTTCGTTTTGGTATCTTACTTACCTTCAGTAATTTGCTCTCCTTCTATTTCTTTTTCCCTTTTTTTGTCCTTGTACATTACTTTATTTTATTTTCTGTATCCTTCACTCTTGCTTTATTTCTTAGTACATTTTTTTAGATTTTTAACCTCTTGACCCATTCCTTCTATTTTAAAATATATATTTTACTAATTATAACTTTTTTTCTTTTGTCTTTCACAGATTTAAATTGTAGTTTAAACATGAAAGTAAGTTTACATTAATTATATGGTAAGTGTGACTATTTCTCATCACCTTTTGTTTTAACCTCACTACTTTTGAAACACCCTACCTCACCCTTGTTTCCTTAGTCTGCTTCCCTCAGTTACTCTTTTCCTTACTTTCCTACCACATTCAGCTTCTTTTAGGGCCACTGCTCACCCACACTCCCTCACTTACCTTTTTTTTCTGGTTCACTTAGTGCCTTTCTGTCACTCCTTCCTTTACTCTCTCTGTTCTTTCTGTCTGTCACTCCCCATGTCTTACTCTTATTCACTTTTTTCCACCCTCTTTCACCCCTCTTTACTTTCACTCACTGCTCTTTTCTTTCCCTCCCTCACCGCTGTTCCTTTTCTCTAGTTCCGTCACTACCCGTCATTCTCCATCTTTTACGTTCCTTCCTTTTACTTTATTATTTAGAAGTTTTCTATAGCGCTAACAAGACCCGAAGGTAGCAGAGCGCTTTACAGTAAAGGCATGAAAAGGTGGACAAAAAGACAAGTAACAAATAAAGGTGATCATCAAATGACAGTTCGTACAGTAGGACTTCTTGGCAATAGGATACTGAGTTCTCACATAGTTCTGGGGGTGGATGTTGATCCTAGTTACCCAGGACCTAGGGAACGGATGAGGAACAAGGATTTGAGTTGGCTCTTGAATTCCGCATAGGACGGTATGGTTCTGATATGCGGGGGGATAGAGTTCCATATTTTGGGGGCATTTCCTGAGAAGGAGCAGTCCGCAGTTTTCTTCTTTCTGGTTTTTGGTAGGATGAGCAGCAGGGAGTTAGAGCTTCTCAGGATTCTACTTTGGCCAGCTTTTGTGAGTTTGTTTGCCAGGTATTCTGGCTTTCCGGTGTGAAGGGCCTTGTGGGTTAGACAGGCCGTTCTGAAGGTGCTACGCATATCCATCGGGAGCCATTCAAGATCTTTGAGTGCAGGGGAGATGTGGTCGGATTTTTTGCATCCTGTGATCATTCTTGCTGCCGCATGCAATGTTGTTTTTAATGGGGCCAGGTGTGATTTGGGGATGCCTGTTAGGATTGAGTTCCCATAGTCCAGTCTAGATAAAACTAGTGATTGCGTGGCTAGTTTGAGGTCCTTGTTGGGAATGAAAGGTTTGATTTTGTTCAGCAGTCTGAGGTTAAAGAATGCGCTTTTTGCCGAGTTCTTAATGTGGTTTGTCAAGGTAAGTTTGGGGTCTAAGGTGAAGCCCAGAGATTTTACGGAATCAGCTAGCGTGAGAGAACCTTTAAGAGCATCGATCGACTTCAGCCACTCGATGATTTGAGGGTTGTCTTCTTTGTTTGAGATGAGAAGAGTTTCGGTCTTGTCGGGATTGAGTTTCAGGTGGTTCTTTGTCAGCCAATCTTGAACATCATTTAAGACGGCGTTTACTCGGTGGATGTCGTTAATTGAAGAGGTTTCCAGGTAGATCTGTGTGTCATCCGCGTAGAGGTGGAAGTGGATATTGGCATTCCTGAGTAGTTTGGCGAGCGGTTCCATATAGATGTTGAAGAGCTGAGGAGAAAGTACTGATCCTTGGGGGACACCCCTGTTGACTTGCTGGGATTCGGAGGTGAAATTCTTCATTTTTATTATTTGCGAGCGGTTGTGTAGAAAGGAGGAAAACCAATCGAGAACTACCTCGTCGAGGCCAGCTCTTACTTGCAGAGTCTTGATGAGGAGCCTATGGTCCACCGTGTCGAAAGCTGCGGATAAATCAAGGAGTATGAGGAGGCAGCATTTGTCAGCGTCAAGGGAGCCGTGAATATCGTCTATGATGTTCAGCATCGCGGTTTCTGTGCTGCGGCCTTGTCTGAAGCCGGATTGGAGGGGGTCTAGGAGATTGATGTTATCCAGATGATGAGTCAATTGCAGGAGAACGCATCGTTCCAGTGTTTTGGCAAGTAGAGGGAGGTTAGATATCGGTCTGAAATTGTTCAAGTCAGTAGAGTCAAGACCGGGTTTTTTCAGCAAAGGGGTGACTTGTCCCATTTTTAGACAGTCGGGGACCACTCCGCTTTGTAGGGAGCTGTTTATGATTTTGCCCCAGATAGGTGCTAAGGTGAGTTTCATTTTTTTGATTAGTGAGGTGGGAATGGGATCTGAGATGTGAGCTGATGGTTTGGAGGTCGAGATCAGCGAGATTATCTCAGTTTCCTGCACGTGGCGAAAGCTTAGCCAACGGAGGGGGGAGGAGCCGGAAGGTAGGGCCTGAGGGATGGCCGCGTTGTCCTTCGGGAGGTGTGAGTTGTTGATGTCTAGAGATAATTCGATTTTTAGGACTTTGTCGTTGAAGAAGGTGGCGAAGTTATCGCATAGTTCTTTGGACTCCTGCAGGGGTGAGGGTAGAGGCTTGGATGTTTGACGTCTGATAATGTTGTAAAGCTCCTTAGGTCTGTTTTTGGAATTGGCTAGTGCCTCTCGGAAGAAGCTGGATTTCTTGTTTTTGATGTGGTTGTTGTATTTCCTGCGTGCTGTTTTTAGTTGTAAGCGAAGGATGGCTGTTGGGTTGTTTCTCCACTTTCTTTCTTTGGCTCTCAAGGATCTTCTTTCTGCGTTGAGGTCCGCATTGAACCAGGTTCTAGAAGGGGTGGCACGGCTTCTTTTGAGCTTTAGTGGAGCTAGATTATCGAGAATGGAGACTAGCTCGGAGTTGTAGTGGTCGATGAGATCATTGGTCGAGAGGTGCAGAGAGTTGTCTGGAAGAAGTGAACTTAGTTGGCCTTCTAGAATGTCTTGGGGTACTTGGGAGAGGTTTCTTGACCATTTGGGGTGGTCTTGGGGAGGTTTGAGCGGGATGATGGGATGATTGATGTGAAATAGGATCATATGATGATCTGACCAGTCAACAGGTAGTATGTGGTTGACCGTGATTGAGTTCTTTTGTGCGATGATGGCGTCCAATGTGGCTCCTTTGTAGTGCGTCTCCTCAGTGCAATGTTGAGTGAGGTTGTTGTCGGCGAGGAGGCTGGATAGCGATTTGATTAGAGGGTTGTGGATTTCGTTCCATCGGAGATTCAGGTCACCAAGAATTATGTTGTTGGAATCACCGAGGGCGACTTGTGCAATCAGGTTGGATAGTTGATCTCCAAACTCGTTGTTTCTGCCAGGGGGGTGATAGAGTAGATGACACAGTAGAGAGTCGTTGTCTTTGGTTTTGATGACAGCGGATAGATATTCGAATGAGTTGTACTCGAAGGAGGAGGTTTCTGTGATGCTCCAGCTGTCCTTGTGGATGATAGCAACCCCACCTCCTCGTTGATCAATCCTGTCTTTGGAGATGAGGGAGAAACCAGGAGGTACCAGCATGTCAAGGCAGGGAGGAGATGTCTTGTTTAGCCAGGTCTCCGTGAGGAACGCAACGTCAATGTCATGTGTGAGGATAGCTTCGGCTAGGTCCGTTGCATGTAGTGAGGCCGATCTGCAGTTGATTAGGAGGCAGTTGGTGATTTTCTCCTGATTGCTGGTGGTTTTGTCTTTAGCCTCTCTAGGTATAGCGGTGAGGACTGGTAATCTCTGTCGTTTGAAGGTGGGTAGGTCTTTCCGGTAGCTCGTGATTACTTGGATTTTAGATTTAGGTGAAACTGAGATGGTAGGGTCGTAGGAAGTGGCTAGTAAGGCTGCTTCTCTGTCTGACATAGGAGCTTCTGATCTGCGCGGTCTGGAGGTCCGGTGTTTTGAGCCTGCTGGGGAGTGGGAAGAGATAGTGGTCGGGGGCCTGGTGCATGGGGCTCTGGAGTGTTCGAATTTTTTGGGACTGGAGACAGGGTCCTTGGGATATGGATCGATCGGGTGGGCATTGAGGGCTACTGTGGGCCCCTGGGTGGTGTTGGTGTTGGCGTTGGCGGGGAGGGGGGTTCGGAGAGGGGGTTTGTGGGGTTTGCAGGCTATACCGAGGTTAAGAAGGATTTCTATTAAGCCTTGGGTGATAGTGTCGACCTGGTTTTCAAGAGCTGTGAGCCGTTTTGTTATGGAGTCAATGGGGGGGTTGTGAGCAGCTGTGGAGGGGCCGAGCGTGTTATAGTTAGAGAGGGTGGGTTGAGAGATAGGGATCGGGATAGTGGGAGGGGGGGGTTTGGGGAGAGGGCTAGGGGGGGGGTTAGACATGGGAGAGATAGGGAGAGGAACAGGGGGAGGATTGGACAGGGGAGGTTTAAGAGTAGGGGGGAGACTAGAGGGGAGGCTCGTTGGCTGGGGACTGCCTGTTGGCAAGAGGCCAATAAAGACCATGTCATTAGTGATGTAATATGGGATGTCATCAGCAGCGCATTACACGCGCAAGTTATAGTGAGTCCAACTAACTATAACGTGGAATTTCATTGGTTTTATGTCAGTAAAATTTCCAGCTAACTATAACTGGTGTGAAACCTATGGTTTTTTCAGTGAATTTAATAGGTTTTTTAAATGCTAATTCCTAACTATAACTGGTGTGAAACCTATTAGGATTTTTTTCAATGTTAAATCTCAAAATTCTATTTGGAATAACTTTGGCGCCAGTTGACGAATCTGCCTGAAAATTTCCTCAAAATGGCCTTGTCAAGCTCCGGTCCTTCCCTGAAAGTTAGGGGGGGATCGACCAAGCAGGGGCCGAGATAAAAGGGGGGTCCCAAAACGCGTTTTCCCTATGTTAATTTCCATAGGGCGGTCGACCTCACTTTTAGCCCGAACGGCTAAATGGATTTCCACCATATTTGGCAAAATTGTAGGGACTGGTAGCCCGATGTGCCTTTGCTATGTCTCAAGATATGTGTTCCAGTGGATTTTGAGTAATTTAGGTTCAAAAAAATATATATATCTATGGCAGCGCCCCGGTACGTGCTCCGGGCGCGCCACACGACTTGCGCACAGAAAGCTGATTGGCTCTCGGATGTCTGTAAACAATCGAAACAGTGCGGATTTGCGCGGGGGGAGCGCCCGGTACGCGCACCGGGAAGCGGACCGGGGAGCGAACCAAGTGGAAAAATGAATATTAGAGTTTTTAAAAAATGGAGCCTTTTTTTGTAATTGGAGGTAGTTCTAAAAAGAACTGTTTTTCTTCTTTTTGTTGTTTTATATTTTTATTAATGTTTTTTGAACCAGTTTGTACTTTTTTGGGGTTTTCAGAACACTTTTATATTGTTTTTGTATTTTTCGAGGGGAGAAACGAAAAAACAGGGAATTGAAAATGGCTCAACTGGAGCGAAAAAAAAATAAAAAAAATAATTAGGGTTGATTGGGGCATTTGAGGTTGTCCCCAGCAAGGACGATGTGCATTACGCTCTGTTCTCCGTAGGAGATGGTCTTCCCACAATATTTACATGTGATTCTGAAATCTGCAAATTGGGGCTAAATGCACGGCATTGTCTCACTTTCCTCTGGTGCAGACGCAGTGGGTTGCTTCCTTTTTGAGCTGGTTCTTGTTGATTGGGGAGGGTTACTGGCCGATTCCCTCATCTCTGCAGCAGAATAGTTTATAGGATGCTTGTGCTGCATGTGGCGGATCATCATGTGATTTCCAAAGGAATATTTTTTATTAGGGTTCCCCCTAGTAAGTTCCATGTCATAGATCAGGCAAGTCACCTTGGCTGCATTTACCTTTTTCTTCCCCTGTGGAACCAAAAAAAACTCCCAAATAATGTGTGGTCTGGGCTGGTATGGGGTATTTTGTTCTTGAAGAAATGTTCTCCTCCCTTCTTCCTCCTCCTCCTCCTCTTCCTCCTCTTGTTGACCACCAATGAAATCTTGTGGTGGTCCTCTTGGTTGTTGTGGTGGTGGTGGTGCAGATGCACCAGCTGCTGCTGCTACTAAAGCCATTATAAAGATCAAAATGGTACAGAGAGGTACAAGCAGGTCTTCCTCAGTCAAAGGATAAAGTCAGAAGAAGGAAAAAAGGTGGGGTCTTTCATCAGAAGGAAAAAAAATGTTTGGAACCAATGAAAAGTGTTATTTTCAGGTCACATGACCAGTGGCTTTATTATTATGAAACCAAAACTGTTATGAACCAATGAAAAGTGTTATTTTCAAGTCACATGACCCAACGCGCTTACGCGATCGTATTCGCACAAGTGCTTCCGGGTGCGCTTACGCCGTGTGTTTCACGCAGATGCGGCTACGCGATACGTCACAATCATGTTTTCTTTCGCGATAATGGCGCTTACGGGATGCTACCCCGTGTGCGCCCCGGGGCGCTTCATATAATTACGCTTTCCGGTGCGCTCCCCGGGGCGCTCCCCGGGGCGCGCACCGGGAGCGCACCAAGGCAAAAATAAATAAATAAATAAATTTAAAAAAAAAATTGGGAAAAAATTGTAGGGACTGGTAGCCCGATGTGCCTTTGCTATGTCTCAAGATATATGCTCAAGTGGTTTTAACGAAAGTTAACTTTGAAAAAATATATATTGAGCTACATTGGGTTTTATATATGTTAGAGCCCAATGTAGCCCAATGTAGCCAAATGTAGCCCAAAGATGGCCACCAGAGACAAAAAAAACAAATGTAGCCAAAATATTAGCCAGATGTAGCCCAAATATAGCCCAATGACAGAATGTCCCAGAGTGTTCTAAAGAACAACTAGTGCGCTAAAAGTCTTACTTATAAACTGAGATTTATAGTTAGGAATTAGCATTAAAAAAACCTTTGAAATTCACTGAAAAAACCATAGGTTTCACATCAGTTATAGTTAGGAATTTGCATTTAAAAAACCTAATAAATTCACTTAAAAAACCATGGGTTTCACACCAGTTATAGTTAGCTAGAAATTTTACTCGCATAAAACCAATGAAATTCCCACGTTATAGTTAGTTGGACTCACTATAACTTGCGCGTGTAATGCACTGCTGATGACGTCACATATTACATCACTCATGACATGGTCAGTGACATCACTCATAACATCACTGATGACACCATCCTTGTGACATAGTGACAGACCTCCTTTCACTGTAATGTAACACTTGAAACACATATTCAAAAATAGAAATAACATTTTTATAAAAAATTGAGATACCCATATCAGTAATTCAACTATCTATATACACATCCACTCATTCACCAACAGTTCTATATAGTCACTCATACATATACTCACTCATCATATGTAGTGAGACACCTATACATCCGTTAACACACCGACAGTCTTCCAAAAGTTGCTCACACACATACTCACACATGCAAATAAACTATTGAACATCCATTTTTTTGCATATACAGCTATACACACACTACCACCTTACTTCTAAGGAAACTTACACATACTTACTCTCTTAAATAATCACTTATAGAAACACATACTTATTAAAACAAGAACTTTTTCAATCTTTCACTCTCACAAATACTCACTTATATACATCAATACTTACATATACTAGATTAAAACATATGTAGTTATTGATAAAGACACTAGTAAGACAGTCATTCAATTACTAACACATACATATACACACTCATTCACACATACAGTCTGGCACATATGCTGCCTTCAAAATACATACAAACAGTGAGTCATCAGACACTTATACTGATACTAAAAAAAACATCTAATAACCCATATACACACACATGTAGCTACTCACCAACCCATGCATCCACTTATACACAAAGTGAAACACTGATACAAACATTTAAATATTTAAACAATACTCGCTAATATATGTATTCACTATGATACACTTAATAAGCCAGTTAACCAATCAATTTTTTTTTTAAAAACATCCATTAAGACACTTATTGAAACATTTATTCTTCCATCGAGCTTTACATATACATATATAAAACATATTTATTTTTCAGAAAGACACACATTCACTGGATGGTGTCATCAGTGATGTCATGAGTGATGTCACTGACCATGTCATGAGTGATGTAATATGTGACGTCATCAGCAGTGCATTGCACGCGCAAGTTATAGTGAGTCCAACTAACTATAATGTGGGAATTTCATTGGTTTTATGCGAGTAAAATTTCTAGCTAACTATAACTGGTGTGAAACCTATGTTTTTTTCAGTGAATTTATTAGGTTTTTTAAATGCAATTTCCTAACTATAACTGGTGTGTAACCTATGGTTTTTTCAGTGAATATATATATATATATATAAATATATATATATATATATATATATACATATATATATATATATATATATATATATATATATATATATATATATATATATATATATATATATATATATATTTATATATACATATATTATTATTAACAAAACATATACAATATTTTTTCCGTAGGATAGCGAGAGGGTTACATTTACTATTCACACTCCAGAGAGTGCAACAGTAGGGAAAGCGTTGGATAGTGTAGGGATAAAAATTAGTATTCCCACCCCACAAAGCGCAACAGTAGGGAAAGCGTTGGATAGCGTAAAGTTAAAAATTACTATTCCCACTCCAGTGAGCGCAACAGTAGGGAAAGTGTTGGATAGCGTAGGAGTAAAAATTACTATTCCCACTCCAGTGAGTGCAACAGTAGGGAAAGCGTTGGATAGCATAGGGGTAAAAATTACTATTCCAACTCCAGAGAGTGCAACAGTAGGGCAAGCGTTGGATAGTGAGAGGGTAAAAATGACTATTACCACTCCAGAGAGAGCAACAGTAGGGAAAGCGTTGGATAGCGTAGGGGTAAAAATTACTATTCCCACTCCAGAGAGCGCAACAGTAGAGAAAGCATTGGATAGCTTAGGGGTAAAAATAACTATTCCCACTCCAGAGAGTGCAACAGTAGGGAAAGTGTTGGATAGCGTAGGAGTAAAAATTACTATTCCCACTCCAGTGAGTGCAACAGTAGGGAAAGAGTTGGATAGCGTAGGGCTGAATATTACTATTCCTACTCCAGAGAGTACAACAGTAGGGAAATCATTGGATAGCGTAGGGATAAAAATTACTATTCCCACTCCAGTGAGTGCAACAGTAGGGAAAGCGTTGGATAGTGTAGGGGTAAAAATTACTATTCCAACTCTAGAGAGTGCATCAGTAGGGAATGCGTTGGATAGCGTAGGGGTAAAAATTACTATCCCCATTCCAGTTAGTACAAAAGTAGGGAAAGTGTTGGATAGCGTAGGAGTAAAAATTACTATTCCCACTCCAGTGAGTGCAACATTAGGGAAAGCGTTGGATAGTGTAGGGATAAAAATTACTATTCCTACTCCAGAGAGTGCAACAGTAGGGAAACCGTTGGATAGTGTAAGGATAAAAATTACTATTCCCACTCCAGTGAGTGCAACAGTAGGGAAAGCGTTGGATAGCGTAGGGGTAAAAATTACTATTCATACTAAGAGAGTGCATCAGTAGGGAAAGCGGTGGATAGCGTAGGGGTAAAAATTACTATTTCCACTCCAGTGAGTGCAACAGTAGGGAAAGTGTTAGATAGCGTAGGAGTAAAAATCACTATTCCCACACCAGTGAGTGCAACAGTAGAGAATGCGTTGGATAGCATAGGGATAAAAATTACTATCCCTACTCCAGAGAGTGCAACAGTAGGGAAAGCGTTGGATAGCGTAGAGATAAAAATTACTATTCCCACTCAGGTGAGTGCAACAGTAGGGAAAGCGTTGGATAGCGTAGGGGTAAACATAGCTATTCCCACTCCAGTGAGTGCAATAGTAGGGAAAGTAAATACTTCATATATAAATATAAATAACATAAATATTAATACCAATTACAAAATAATTAAAATATTTTACAATGTTATAAAATATATTCAATAATCAATTAAAATTACAAATAAAAATTAACTAATAATAAAAATGACCTACTAATACTATTTACCAAGTACCAATAAATTAATTTACAATAAAAAAAATTAATAAAAATTAGACACAAAAATTTTTTTAAAAATATAATTACTTACAATTAAATTACTTCCCAAGCTATTCCCCTATAAACACACAACCCACTACAGAAATTAATGTAATAAAAGTAACATATTTATCAATTAATAAATTACAATAAATTAGTAGTCGATATTATGTCCATTCTATATTTTTGATTCGATATTATGTCCATTCTATTCGATATTAACATTTTCTAGTCTATATTTTGGTAGTCTATATTATGTCTAGTCGATATTATGTCTATTCTATATTTTTTACTCGATATTATGTCTGGTCGATAATAAAAACTCAATATTTTGACTCTATACCCTTGCGAATGCAAGTCATCTTTAATAATTCCCTCTCGCTTCGTGTACATGCCAAAATATCTGATTTACGTGTATGTTAAAACCAAACACATTTTACACCTGTTTTTGATTGGTTGTGAAGGATTATAAGAAAACATATTAGCGACCAATCCCTTTCCTTCCGCAGATTTTGAAAAAAATGTGATTGGGTGTTGTCTACTTACGTCTATGTTCTTCATGCTAATTTTGATTGGCTTTCTTTTTTCTATGTGACGTTACGATACAGTCACCATGTATGTAGCCTATTTTGTGACGCATTTTATTGTACAATACATTTCAAATACTAGTTGTGGTAGGGTGCTTTTAACTTAAACTGTGTACTCTGCTTACGAGTTTGTTGAGTGTAAAAGTATTTAATTTTTTTTCCTATTTTGTATTCTATCATAATTGTATTGACTTTAGCGTGCAGTACTATATTATTTTATAAAATGTATAACTCTTGAAATCATCTTTGAAAGAAAAATGTAAGCATGTAAGCTGCTCTCTGTGACGAAAAGCAATGCCGGCTCCAGAAGGAAGTGGGGAGCCGGCTGGGACCGTGGGGGCCTTGGGGCTCCTCCCACGGTCTCCAATGTTATATTTGAGCCCCGGGGATGGGGTCCTCTGGGATTATAAAAAATTTGCGATAGAGGCTATTTTTTTAATGGTAGATTTATCGTACGCGTACCATGCACACATGGAGGATGTACAGTGCGAAGATTAGAAGTCGTCCCATAAGCGTACTGAAGGAAGAAAAATAAAAATATTTTTCAGATATTTATGAAGTGTATGTGTTTAGATGTTAGGTGGCTCTAAAAAGAGCCCTTGTGTTTATTGAGAGATTGATGGAACCTACATGTAAGTACCAATGCAAAGTCTAAAGTTCAAGAGGAAGACTCTGTTTCCCTCATCTGTAAAATGTACACCGTCTCTCTTATAGATGTCATGCATATTGAAACGGAGATTGTTGTGGTAGATGGACCCCATTCTATAGTCTCGGAGAAAGGCAGAAACAGATTTATTGACATGTTTCCTAGCTTTTTCAATCTGTGGACAATAGTGATTGGACCAGTTCCATTTCTGCCTTTGGCATATATTAGAATAGGCAAAGGCAGTTTTTGGGAAAAGTGTCATCAATTGTCCAAGGGTGTCTTTCATAAGCATTTCCAGACCTACCCGTGTCAAAGTACCTAGTTTATTGCCACCACAGTGCACAATTATGAGGTCAGGGTGTTGGAGATTTAAAAAGGATTTCACCAATGGCATCAATTGGTGCCACTTTAATCCTCTCTGTTCAATCCATTTAAAATCTACATTAGGTAAATCTAGGCCTTTGTGAACTCCTTTCTGTTCTGCGTACCTTTGGCTATAAAGAGACTGACCTGATTGACTGACGACGATATATGCGGAGGACTAGATATCCACCCACACGAGTGATAATACGCTTTGGTTGGTGACTCCATGAATAAAGGGGGAGAAAAATACCTCAGTGAATCAACCCAATAGGACTCCATTTTTCCAAAGAGACATCATACTAATAAGAATCTTTCTACCTGTGCCTGAAGAAGAAGAGAGACACGTCTGATGTCCTCATACTAATACAAGACACAGCTACTAGTGCTACGGAAAAAGATATTACAGTTTTATGTGAAGCAGAAAAGAGTTTTTTACTGGCTTGGGCATTAATATACTTGAGAAATAAACATTGTGAACCAAATATGTAACATGCAACAGTGCATGTGTTCCAAGAAAAAGTGAAGATACCCCTACCTTCAAGGAAATTGAATATTTATTGGCCCTGATGAAGGTGGCATATTTTTAGCTTACACCAAAACGTACGTAGGCCACTGACAGACAACTGAAAATCCAACTGAGAAGGATAGCAAATGCAAAATTTGGGGATGGTACCTTTGTACAATATCTGAATAATATTCCCATTGTGGGCCGTTTAAAACTCGGTTGTCTGTTTGTTTGTTTTTCTAGATCCCATGTGCGTAGCATGTAAGAGATAGTATTTATGAGTAGTAAGGGTGGGCGTAGTTCGCGAAGTAGCGCTACGCGAAGCTACGCGAAATGCACTTCGCACTACGCAAACTTCACGTAGCACTACGCGAGCTGCGTAGAAGCATGTTCGCACTGTGCAAGATGCGTTTTCAATGATTGCACAGTGTGGACAAGCATCCGGCACTGTGCAATCATTGAAAATGGCATCTTACACAGTGCGAGCTGTACTTTTCTGCTGCTCGAGTAGATTTTTACTCGAGCGGCAGCTTTCTCAACGTGAACTGGTAGTTTCTCATTGCGAGCGGTCACGAGCATGCGCAACCACTCGCAATGAGAAACCTAACCCCCCGCTTTGAGAATCTCGCCGGGATGTCATTTTGCTTGCTTGCCATTGTGAACATGATGTCGAGGACCGCGAACAAGCAAAAAATTACCGGTGCCCTACACTACGCTGCACTACGCGTGTTCATACTGTGCTACGTGAGGTCGCGTAGTGCGAAGTTGCGCAAACTTCGCAAACTACGTGAGCGCAGCATAGTGCTTCACCCAGGATTAATGAGTAGTATGAATGGTGAGACTGACAAGGACGAATGAATAAAGCTGTTTTATTTAGCTTTCTTTTATTACTGAATGTTTTGGGGGGGTGCTACATGAAATTTTGTATTGTGTACTTATTGTGTAATCACTTTTTTCTGAATACAGAAATGATAAAATGTTTATCATTGTTTTTGTATGTGTAACAAAATTCAAAAAACAACAAAAAAAATGGCTTTTTGAAATGAAATATAAACTAAGAGAAATAAATTATAAATAAAGCCTAAATGAGAATTATTGTTTTTTGTATATATTGATAAATTTATGCTTTGTCCTTGAAGAAAAATGTTTGTTTGAGATATACCAAGTTTTGAAATTAGATAGGTCAGTCCAGAGGTCTCTTTATAATGTATACTCCTCCGTTTCCCCTTCCTCTAGACCTAAAAGAAATATTTATTGTGGGTACCCTCAGCTGTGAAAGTTTTCTGCGTACCTTTGGCTCCAGAAAATATAGCTGTGTCCCACGATCCACACTCTAAGCATCTTGAAGAGAGGTCTGGATGCATTCATATGGTCTCTGTAAATGAAATGGCAGTTTGAAAAGTAAGATTTTTCTAAAATGGTGGACAACATGCAGGTTTGAAAAAAGAAAAGAAATGATTTGGTTGTTTGACAACATTCTACACAAAACTAGGATGCATGTTTCTGTTTTTTAAAAGCCTGATTTTTATTGGTTAAGAAAAACTGATAGAAAAGAACGTTACATAAGATAAGCTGGTATATTCTCGAGTCAATCACACTTGCTGTTTTAATTTGCAACAATATATGATGAACTTTTCACCTTTGCGCTCAGTTAGGTGTTCTCTGAAGTGTTTCTATGGTAACTGGCAGTATGTGGAATGGGTGAAAGGTTGAAAGGTTTGTCAGTTGGAAAGGGTTCAAAAGTTCAAGCAATATAAAAGTGTGTTTCGTTTTGATTTAATGTGGGAATAAATGTGATTTTTTTATTTATTTGTAGATTGAGTGTGTAGATTGATAGGAAAAGTTTGCTATTTGCTATAGGACTTCCTGACCCCCTAGGACTGCTTAGGGGGTTTTACGATGATCCCCAATGGTCAAAATCTTTGATGGCCTTTGTTGAGCCTTTGATGGCCCTGGGGACCACCACCTCCCAGGGCCTGCTCCTATAGTGTTACGGGGTGCGTATCCCCGGGACACTGCTGTTTGCTATGGTAGTGCGAGAGCTCTCTTTCAAGTAGGAAAGCAGATTGCTTTTCATCAGAGAGAAGCAAGTAAGCTGCTCTCTCTGACGAAAAGCAATGCCGGCTCCCGAAGGACGCAGGGAGCTGGCTGGTATCTTGGGGGTTTTGAGGCTCCCCCCACCGTCCTGAACGTTATATTTGAGCCCCGGGGGATGGGGTCCCCGGGGATTGTAAAAAAATAGTGATAGAGGCTATTTTTTTCACAGTAGATTTACCGTATGCGCATCATGCACATACAAACGACGTACAGTGTGAAATCTGTAAGTCGTTTTATAAGCATATGGAAGCAAGAACAAATCAATTAAAAATATAAATTTTACAGATATCTATCAAGTTTATGTGTTTATATGTTGGTTGGTTCTAATGAGACCTTTTCTCTTTATTGGTACTTATAAGTAAGTGCTTATGCATAGTCTAAATTTGTTGAGGAGCAGTGTTTTATAGAGTGCTGAACGTTTGACCTTTGTTGATAGTTGACTTTTGCATGATCTGTTGGGGATAGGGTGGAAAGTTATGTCATTTTGAAAGGTTTGAAATGTTGAACCAATAGAAATGTGTGTTTCGTTTTGAATTAATGTGTGAAGGATTTAAATTTGTTATATACATGTATATATGTGTAAATTGAGAGGGAAAATGTGCCATTTCTTAGTTATGCTGCAAAGACTGAACTAGAGAGATTCTGTATAAGAATATCTACTGTGTGAGGGGCATTCTTCTTAATCTAGCATGTGGTTCATTTTGTTTTTAGTTAGAGTAATGTATTGTCTGCATTTGGATAACTATTGTGATAAAATCATTTGGTAATTTAATTTGTTTAGTGAGTCACCTTTGTGCAATAAAGTGCAGTACTAAAAAATGTAGAATGTGTTCAGTCACTTTTTCAGTTGTAGAGTAGTTAATAGTGTTGCTTCTTTAGAATGAGGCTTGTGTTCTAAATCTAGAATTTTGCAGTCAGTATACATACACTGCTGCATACACTTTTGACAGATATTTAAGCCCCTTTTGACTTTTGTTGTTGTATTCTTCTGTGCCTCTTAATATTCCTTCTATCTCCTCATTTTCCCGCCTCTCTGTTCATACTTCATCTTTCTCTTCATACTCCCTGATCTGTCCTTTTACTCTTCCCTCTCTCCCTTCATATACTTTGGGGCACTTTTGCAAGTCCCTTGTGCGTCTATGTTGTTCTATTGTGTCACTTTTTTGATGTAATGTTGGCAAAAGTAATGTAGTACATTGCATATGTATTTGCAAAATGAGTCAGGGTTGTTCACTGAAATGTAGTAATTCTATACATTTAATGTGTACAGTCACTTAACCATTTTAGAGTAGTAAAGGTGTTTTGGTAAAATGCATGGTCTCATATTTTGGTGTCTAATATCACACTGTGTGTCTGTGAACATTAAGCAATTATATTTGCCCCTTTTTCCATATTTTCTAACCGCTCTTGTCATACTTCCCCCTCTCTACTCTTACTCCTTCCTCTCTCTGGTACTACCCTCTTTTCATATATTCTCTTCTGTTCTCATACTGCCCTTGTTTGTGTTTAAATTTCCCTGTGTCTCCTCATATTCCAGCTGTCTTCTCATTTCCTCCCCTCTCTGTTTATACTTAAATTTTCTGTTTATGTTCTCTGTTCTTTCCTCTTTTTCCTTTCTCTCTCTCTGGGGAGATTTACAAGCCCCTTGTGCGTTTTTGTTGTTTAATTGTGTCACTTTTTTAAAAATGTAATGTTGGCATAAATAATGTTGTATATTGCATATGCATTTTTAAAATGAGTCAGGGTTGTTTACTGAAACGTAGTAATTATATACATGTAATGTGTACAGTCTAAATATGGACGGAAAATCCGTTTCGCTCGCGGATTTTGCGGATTTTCGGTAAATTCGCAATCCGCGAGATTCGCGAATCTCCCGCAAAATCCGCAAATCCGCGAGCAGCGGATTTTATGGCTTGCTCGCACTGTTCGCGTGAGTTCGCGGCTTCCCAGTACAACTTTGCGCCCCGCGAATAAGCGCTAAATTGCAGAAATACGATCTTAGCAAAACTGAAACTACTTACCAGGTTCAAAAGTTCAGGCTCATCATTAGTAGCCATTTCCTGTAGTGCTTCCTGAGGGGCCCCTCCAGAGTTCAGTTGCCTACTTGCAACTATTATGTGACCCTGCTCTGAACCTCAGAATAGTTACACATATGCCACAAAGGTCCTGAATTACAGCTAAGGGAGACAAGCAGGAGCCAGGCTGGAAGTTCAAATCCATTAATCATTCCCTAATTCATTATTGTCAGTTGGGGCAGGGCAGGTGTTGTAACTAATTTTGCAACAATGAAAGCACTAGCAAGTGCAAAAGATCACTAATCAGGAAGCACTAAGGAAGCAGGTGCCAGCTAAAAAAATATTCTGTGACACATTAATCAGCCCCAAATTAATTCAGGTCACTTGAGGCAGGGAAGGTGTGCTTTGCTTTGCCACAATAATGTACACTGACTGGACAACCAGAGGGTGCTGTGATGAAACAGAGGGTGGCATGGGTGGGCCAGAGGGTGGCATGAGTAGTCAGAGAGTGGCAGTGGTGACAGAGAGTGGCAGTGATGAAGAAGAGTGTCCCAAACAGGCTGGACACGTAGCAACAACAAGTTCGCAAAACTTGCGACCCGACAGGTAAGTTCGCGTTTGCGAAATTGTACAAAACCCTCGCGAACTGGCAGAAACCCGCGCGAACCCAAAAAAAAAATCCGCAAATTCACGAGAATTCGCGGATTTTGCGGATTGCGAGTTCGCAAATCCGCAAAATTCACGAACGCGAGATTCGCAAAATTCGCCCATGCTTAGTACAGTCACTTAACCGTTTTACAGTAGTAAATGTGTTTTGGTATAATGCATGGTGTTATATTTTTTTGTTTAATATCACATTGTCCGACTGTGTACATTAACCCCTTCCTTGCTGCGGTGGGCCATTGGCCGACGGCAGCACTACCTCCCCACTGCTGCCGTCGGCCAATGGCCGACGCGGCCAAGCCGTTTTGCGGAAGTGCCGTACTGCGGGACAATTGGGGCCGCGGTAAAGGGGTTAAGGAATTATATTTGTCCCTTTTTCCATAATTTCTACCCTCTATTGTCATACTCCCCTCTCTCTCCTCTTACTCCTTCCTCTCTCCTGGTACTACCCTCTTTTTGTTATATTGTCCCATGTCCTCATATTGCCCTTCTTTTTCTTTATATTTCCCTGTCTCTCTTCTTGTTCCTTCTGTCTCCTCATTTTCCCTCTCTCTTCATATTTACAAGCCCCTTGTGCATCTTTGTTGTTTTATTGTGTCAATATTTTTGATGTAATGTTGGCAGAAGTAATGTAGTAAATTGCAATATGTATTTGGAAAATGAATCAGGGTTGTTCATTGAAATGTGGTAATTATATACATGGAATATGTATAGTCACTTAAACGTTTTTCAGTAGTTAATAGTAAAATGCATGGTCTCACATTTTTTTGTCTAATATCACACTGTGCAGGTGTTCACATTAAGGAATTATTTTCGCCCCTTTTTAAACATTTTACAGTAAGAAATGTGTTTTGGTAAAATGCATGGTCTTATTTTTTTTTGTCTAATATCACACTGTGCATCTGTGTACATTAAGGAATTATATTCGCCCCTTTTTCCATAGTTTCTACACTCTCTTGTCATACTTCCTCCTCTCTCGTCTTACTCCTTCCTCTCTCATTATACTATCTTCTTTTTCTTATATTCTCCTTTCTTTTTATACTTTTTTTCTTCATACTTGCTCCTTTTTTGCATATTTCTCCTACTCTTTTTATTCTCTCTTGTCTTTATATTCACCACAGTCTCATAGTTCTTACTGTCTCCTTTTAGTACTCCCTCTCTCCTTATACACTCAGTCTTCCCTTATATTTGTCTTTTCTCCACATTTTTGTCTCTGTCGCTCTTTATATTCCTTCCTCTTTCTTCATATATACTCTTCTCTTCTTATATTCTCTCTTTCTTTTTATTCTCACTATTCTTTGCACATATTCCTTATTCTTTTCTCATACTTTCCTTTTTCATCTCATACTCCCCTCTCTCTGCTCACACTTCTCCTCTCTTTTCTTATACTCCACACTCTCTACTGATATTGCCCTCTTTTCTTATTGTCACATTCCTCTTCTCCTTCTCCCCCTGTTCTTATACTCCCCCTGTTTTCATATTCTCCTCTGTCGTCTCTTACTTTTCCATGTCTCCTCATACTACTGCCTTTTTCTTATATTCCCTTTTGTCCTATACTCCTTCTCTCTGTGTTCATATTTTCCTGTATCTCTTCATATTCCTTTTCTATTTTCATTTTCTGTCCTCTCTGTTTATACTTTTTCTTTCTGTTCATAGTGCTTGCTCTCTTCTCTTACTCTTCCTTGACTCCCTGCATACACTCTACAGCACTTTCCCCATATTCTCCGTCTTTTCACACTGACCTCTCTCTTTATATTTGTTTCTCTTGTCATATTTCTGCCTCTTTCCTCATATATTTTTCACTCTTCATCTTGCCCTATTGAGAAAGAGAAAATTATTCCTAGAAATTCAGAAGAGGTGTTAGCTGATGAAGTTTTAAGGAGACGTCCTAAAGCTCCAGTGTACACTTGGAATTGTAGTAGTATTTGTAGTGTACTGAAAGAATCTATTGATTTTTTATGCAATTTCTTATGTAACTATACTAAGAAAAGTGTTAAACAAAAAATTAAGATGTTGAAAGGACTAGACCCTTGCAGAGTGAGAGATAATACTGGTTTTCAAGGTCATTCCCTGGCTTGTCTTTCTAAAAAAGTATGTTGAAGTGTTTTTCACCATTTCAGGATGTTAGCAGTTCATCATACTCAAATGAGGAAATTAGTCAGAACGTTGTATTATGCAAAAAGTCCAGCACTAATATTAAAAAAGTTGAACAGTGCTCTTTTGCATGGATCTGTATCAGATGTAACAAATGTTTGTGATGAAATTAAGGTTAGTTACTTTGGTCCTCAGGAAGAGAATGCATAAACTGAGACATTAATAGAAGGAAATGTGGAAGAGAATGTACAATGTTGTAATGTTTGAAATTTTGAGCAAGAAATTACAAAGTTTAAGGTGATTTCAGGTAAAAGGCCAAATTATACTTGTATCTGTTGTCGACAAACTCATTATAAAAATCAGACCAGGACTGTTAATTTGTATTTAAAAAGTGAAAATAAAAATAATAATGAGTGGAAGGATTTTTCAACTTATTTGTTGGTAGAGAATTGTTTTGATCTGGGTTCTGATCAGCGTATTTGTAAATATTGTTATAACAAATTAGACGAGAACAAAATGCCTGCTAGAGCTGTGCATAATAATTTTGAGTTGGTAAATATTCCTTCTGAACTGATGGATTTAAATACCTATGAGTCTATTCTTATTCCATGTGTGCATCCATTTCAGGCTATTGTTCGTATGGAGCCTAAGACAGGGAAATAGCCTCCTTCAGATTTACAGAGAGGATTAAAGGGAAAAGTTGTGTATTTGCCTTTAGATTTAAAGAAAAATGTTGAAACAATTGGTGTACAAAATGTTGAAGATGAACCTCTAGTTGTTTTAGTTAATGGCGTTCCTACTAAGAATAAGAAAATCTGGCAAGAATTAGTGGATGTTAGGAAAGTGGAAAAGGCAACGTATCTTGTAAAAAATAATCAATACTATAAAAATGTGTATTTGGGAGAAGAAGAAATAACTGTAGAAGAAGATAGTGATTCAACATCTGGACAAATTGAAAAAGTAGATGAGTCCGGAACTGAAGAGATCTATGAACATTATAGTATTCATCCACTTCATTTCAAAGAAGTGATGGGGAATACTTAAGAGTTATTCCAAATGACAGAAGCAAAGGGAAGTCCCATAAGTGTATGGGAGAAAAGCTTGGAAGCTCGTTGTTTCCCTCAGTTGTTTCCCACAGGAAAAGGAGGTCGATATGATGACCGACCAGTGCAGATTCCTGCATCTGAATACCGGACAACAAGGTTGTATGCAGAAGATCCAAGATTTTGACAAGGTATTCCGTATTTGTTTCATCTTTTGTTTGAGAGTACCTTGTCTGGACTTTCTTATGCAGTGAATCATATATTGAAAACAGGTGTACATCTGCAAAATGTTTCGGCAAAGCAATTTATGGATAAAGTACAGCAGAAAGATAATGTTTTGGAATCTCAGCTAATTCATCTCATGGCATTTCAGCTTGGTACTAATGAGTACTGGTACCGTTGTTAAAAGCCTGACAGACATGCTTCTTCCTTTTGAGGTCTTCACACGTGCAGTCAGCAGGGAGGACTGTGCTTTGGGCAAAGTTATTCCATTGTTGCCCATGCTAGAGCACCAACTGAAGGCGGTGTCTTCAACATTCAAAGATGATACTGACAAGTAAGATGCATATCAGTTGGCGGAGAGCTTATTGACCCTCCTAGTTGACAATAAAAGGCTTACAAAAATAAATACATACAGAACAACATTACATTTGTGCCACTATTCTGGATCCACGGTACAAAAAGGCACTGGCCAGTAAAGCATTCATTCATTTTAATGAAGCAGATGTTTCAAAGTACAAACATTGGCTAGCTCTATCAGCCACTCGGTTCGAAAAAGAGCGGCAGGAAATTAAAGGAACCGGCATAAGTACTACTGAATCAGCAGGCCATCCGGCGTCAAGGTCCACTTCTGTGGCCGAAGGCAGTCAATTTCCCTCACAGCCGTTACCAACACCAGCAACCGTATCATCATCTTCACCTGCACCAGACCCAGCCATAATATTGTCGGAAGCAGATTGGATAACTCATCAAGGGTTTGCTTGTTCCAGTGTTGATGCAAAGGCCTCAGATGGTACGCAAAGTCTAGCACCCCTGGATGACCTTGAGTGGATGGTGCAAGCCTATCTGAATGACCCAACAGAGGTCTACATTGATCACAACCCATTGCAGTATTGGTATGGGAAAAGGGGTCAATGGCCACTGATCACCAAGCTGGCTCTAAATTATTTGTCTTGCCCACTCGCAAGGCGTGTCTTCTGAACGTGTTTTCAGTGCTTCTGGTGCCGTTGTAACTTCAAAAAGGACCTGCCGTTCGCCCAAAAATGTGGAGAGGTTGACAATGATCAAAATTAATCAGTTCTTCATACCACCAGATTACAAAATACGTGAATCCACTTAGGAAGAAAAGAACACTGACTTAGGTGACGGAAGTTCTTCTCTGTTAGTTGACCTATTCCTGTCTCAATTCACAGAGTTTGAGGACGAGCTCTACTTCCCTGACACCTAGGCCTGAAACTGACTTCCTTTTTTTTCCATCCTGACTCTTTATTTACTTTTACTCCTGTGTGTCTTTCTTTGTTTTGCAACTTTTACCACAACAAAACTCTAATCACAACAAATCCATCAGCAGTATTGTCTTCGTCTTATTTCCTTATTGAAGGTGCCGCTGTCTGCAATGCTGACGTTCACAAGTTCACAACTCAGTCATGCTCCTCTATCCTCCTCCTCCAGACTCCCCCTATCCATTTCCCTCAAGGCAGATGGCTGGATTACGCAGAATGAAAAAACTGTCGCTTCGTAGACGAGTCCCCTCAAAAGAAGTGGGACTGGATTTACTGACTATATGCTGATTGCAGATAGTTACTTCTGAAATTGACACGAGAGGCTGCCCTGTGGGCCTTCACTTTAAGAACAAGATGCGGACAAAAAGTGGAACAGGTAATGAATAATGAGATGGCATGCAGTGTACAGCACTGGCTGTCTGGCTCTGCTGAAAGCAATTGCTATTTGTTTGTTGTGCATGAAATGAATCATATGTCTTCTGTTATTATTTAATCTTTTACACACTAAATGTAACTCAAGTCTACTCTGTTTTTTTTACCTTGTTTAATTCAAATTGTACTTCTACTGCAGGGGACACTACATATGCCTTTTTTAATATGCAAAATGTCCTTGGACTCACTGTATTTATAGACTGCGACTGCATGAACAACATTGAGTTTGCCAATATACCATGATGATGATGAGTCTTGACGATTAAAGTTATATAATATCTTTTTTCTTTACAGTCACTCACTGGGATGGATGGATCATCATTGTTGGTTTACAGAAGAACTGTGGCCATTTCGTTAGTGGCAAACAGGTACACCAGTCAACAACAACTACAGCAGAACTACATGTCTGTCTAGTCGTGGTATGGAGTGGTCGAGACAGTGTAGTGTTGTTATGCCAGAGTCCAGACAGCAGTTCGTGTAAAATTGCGGCTATGTGGCTTGCTGCATGCAATTAGATATGCTTTGTCTGTCTGTGTCAAAGAGGTATGCTACATCAGGTTGCTTCACTTAGTGGTGCCTGCCTTGACCGTCTGCATGGCACTGGCCTGCTGTGTGCTAATTACTATCCTTGAAAAGGAGACTCAGAGTACGCACTTTAGAAATGATGCTTGTATGTAATACTTTCGCCTCTACATACCATACCTTATATTTTTTTCTCCGTGGTGTTTTTTGATATCACTTCCTGTTTTTCCATCAACAATTACAGGCCGGCTTTTACCCTGTGCGATGGGAAAAACGATTAACTAAGGCTTACCATTAGCGATCGGCAATTCCGCATCTGCCAGGCAGGGAGTGGACAGTGTGTCTGTCTGGTCACCAAGATTGACTAACGGAGCGTCAGATGGAATGGAGGAGTACCGCGAATAAGAGGAATGGCTGGATGCATGCAACTTCCCAAATTGAACTGGACAACTACAACATACAGTTACAGTATCCTCTTCACTTCTCCTTATCTTTTAAATAATGTTATTGTTGTGAACTTCAATGAGTGTGAATCTTTGCGTTTGTTTACTCTCTGCTTCAAATTCATCCCTCCAGCTATTTGATAAGCTTCTTTGCTATTCTTAAAACTAATTTAATGTACTAATAAGTGTTTATTCTCTCTGAGGGCAGATAGGCAAGTGAAATTGCGTAATTACTGCAGCCCTGTACTGTCAAATTGTTTCTTCATAGTTAATAAGTTGTAGTAAGTACTACTTTTCAGTAACCTAACCATCCATTTAGAAAACAACTTCATGCATGCAGTAGTGCACTTCCTTTATGTCCCTTAAAATATTTATGGATATCTTCGTATCAAAAGATTTGTTTGTCTTAATTTGTTGTTTGTCCATGCTGTGTTTTCTTTTCCTCTCTCCACAAAACGTTCCCAAAACCCCCCATTCCCAACCAATTTTCAAACCATAACCCCCTTCCCCCGGCTGTGTGGTTTTCATTGAGGTGTGACTAAATGACAACAATAATTCCACACACTTGCTGGGGAGGATAAGGTCAAAGCAACAGAAAATCTATTTCAAGGCTGATGAAGGAATCCGAGGATATATTCTTATTCTATTTTCCTTGCACCACTACCATACTACTACCACCACAACGATGACATTTCATCTGTCCAGGATTCCATAGCCAACCTTAATCGCCATTTACCATTTGCCATGCGCCCAGCCCTGTGCCTAGCCCTATTCTCAAACACAAATCACAGGTAAGATAAGCATTTTGGGGGAGGAAGAATAATGGAGTAGGAGGAGAGGAGAGACTGATGGTAGTACTAGTAAAGTAGTAGGACAATTGAATTCACTAACTCTGTCAGTGGCACTTTTGTACACATTTGGGCAATTAGGCATTTTGAATCAACCAGTCAGTTAAGTTTCAGGAAAGCAAACGTACAGTTAACCCCCCCGCCTCCCCACAAAACAGTAAAAAAAACACGTATGCTATGTTTAAGTAGAGAAATAAATAATTATTGGAGCCCTAACATAAATAAACTATCCCACAAGAAGACCCGACCCCCCCTTACCCAATCCCAACCAATGTCCATAAATCAAATCAGTCTCCAAAAGTCCAAAAACCCCAATGCCCAATTCCCCCCCTCCCAAAAGTCTTTAAAAAAGGAGAAAGGGGCAGTCTCTCTACTTCCGCCGGCGGTGTCCTTCAGCCAGGTGGTCACGCAGCTCTCTCCGGAGGTCCTTGAGCAGAGCTTTCTGCCTTGCCACCTCCTGCTCAAGGTGGGACACTTCCAGGGTCAAGCGGTGCACATGACCCTTGCACTTGCAGGTACTGTGGGGGGCAGCTGTTGTTTTTGCTGCTCGGCGGTGGTGGGTGGCTGCTGGACCGTGGCTCCATACCGCTGGAGGTTTGCGCTGACCGTATGACCCAGGGGCAGCGGAGGAGGATGCAGCTGTTGTGGATGTTGTTGGTGACTGAGACTGCGTGTCCTCCTCCTCCTGGCCCACCAGCCGCCTATATTGGGTGACAATTGCCTCCAGCTTCCGTTGCCGGACCCGTCTAGCCAACTCCTTCCTAGTTAGTTTAGAAGGAGTATCGATATGAAGAAAGAAAAAATTACTGTAACCAATGCTCTTTAAGATTAACACAAAATAATTCAGCAGAAAGTTGTGTCACAGTAGCACTAGCAACTTGCAAGCACAGTACATAACATTAGTGACATGTATCTATCTAACCTCCCACTTCATCGGTCTCTGCTATAACATTAGTGGGAGTTTCAGGAATTCTACTAGCACTATATGAACTGACTACATTAGACTCAGACAGTACACAAGTCTTCTTCTTCTCTCTTGTTTAGCGAAATTGGTACGTAAACTTGTGGAAGCCGGCATAATGTCAGCGCTGTCAACTTGCACCCGAGAAAAACAGACGCAAGCCATAATGACACAGACTTGCGTTACTGTTACCAGTCCAGTACCTGCTGGTGGTGAAGCTCTTACTTTTCTATTACGGGTGGCACTGGCCATACTCTTTTACAAGGGCTACTGCTCAATTAACAGTTTAAATTTCCCTGTGTCTCCTCATATTCCAGCTGTCTTCTCATTTCCTCCCCTCTCTGTTTATACTTAAATTTTCTGTTTATGTTCTCTGTTCTTTCCTCTTTTTCCTTTCTCTCTCTCTGGGGAGATTTACAAGCCCCTTGTGCGTTTTTGTTGTTTAATTGTGTCACTTTTTTAAAAATGTAATGTTGGCATAAATAATGTTGTATATTGCATATGCATTTTTAAAATGAGTCAGGGTTGTTTACTGAAACGTAGTAATTATATACATGTAATGTGTACAGTCTAAATATGGACGGAAAATCCGTTTCGCTCGCGGATTTTGCGGATTTTCGGTAAATTCGCAATCCGCGAGATTCGCGAATCTCCCGCAAAATCCGCAAATCCGCGAGCAGCAGATTTTATGGCTTGCTCGCACTGTTCGCGTGAGTTCGCGGCTTCCCAGTACAACTTTGCGCCCCGCGAATAAGCGCTAAATTGCAGAAATACGATCTTAGCAAAACTGAAACTACTTACCAGGTTCAAAAGTTCAGGCTCATCATTAGTAGCCATTTCCTGTAGTGCTTCCTGAGGGGCCCCTCCAGAGTTCAGTTGCCTACTTGCAACTATTATGTGACCCTGCTCTGAACCTCAGAATAGTTACACATATGCCACAAAGGTCCTGAATTACAGCTAAGGGAGACAAGCAGGAGCCAGGCTGGAAGTTCAAATCCATTAATCATTCCCTAATTCATTATTGTCAGTTGGGGCAGGGCAGGTGTTGTAACTAATTTTGCAACAATGAAAGCACTAGCAAGTGCAAAAGATCACTAATCAGGAAGCACTAAGGAAGCAGGTGCCAGCTAAAAAAATATTCTGTGACACATTAATCAGCCCCAAATTAATTCAGGTCACTTGAGGCAGGGAAGGTGTGCTTTGCTTTGCCACAATAATGTACACTGACTGGACAACCAGAGGGTGCTGTGATGAAACAGAGGGTGGCATGGGTGGGCCAGAGGGTGGCATGAGTAGTCAGAGAGTGGCAGTGGTGACAGAGAGTGGCAGTGATGAAGAAGAGTGTCCCAAACAGGCTGGACACGTAGAAACAACAAGTTCGCAAAACTTGCGACCCGACAGGTAAGTTCGCGTTTGCGAAATTGTACAAAACCCTCGCGAACTGGCAGAAACCCGCGCGAACCCAAAAAAAAATCCGCAAATTCACGAGAATTCGCGGATTTTGCGGATTGCGAGTTCGCAAATCCGCAAAATTCACGAACGCGAGATTCGCAAAATTTGCCCATGCTTAGTACAGTCACTTAACCGTTTTACAGTAGTAAATGTGTTTTGGTATAATGCATGGTGTTATATTTTTTTGTTTAATATCACATTGTCCGACTGTGTACATTAACCCCTTCCTTGCTGCGGTGGGCCATTGGCCGACGGCAGCACTACCTCCCCACTGCTGCCGTCGGCCAATGGCCGACGCGGCCAAGCCCGTTTTGCGGAAGTGCCGTACTGCGGGACAATTGGGGCCGCGGTAAAGGGGTTAAGGAATTATATTTGTCCCTTTTTCCATAATTTCTACCCTCTATTGTCATACTCCCCTCTCTCTCCTCTTACTCCTTCCTCTCTCCTGGTACTACCCTCTTTTTGTTATATTGTCCCATGTCCTCATATTGCCCTTCTTTTTCTTTATATTTCCCTGTCTCTCTTCTTGTTCCTTCTGTCTCCTCATTTTCCCTCTCTCTTCATATTTACAAGCCCCTTGTGCATCTTTGTTGTTTTATTGTGTCAATATTTTTGATGTAATGTTGGCAGAAGTAATGTAGTAAATTGCAATATGTATTTGGAAAATGAATCAGGGTTGTTCATTGAAATGTGGTAATTATATACATGGAATATGTATAGTCACTTAAACGTTTTTCAGTAGTTAATAGTAAAATGCATGGTCTCACATTTTTTTGTCTAATATCACACTGTGCAGGTGTTCACATTAAGGAATTATTTTCGCCCCTTTTTAAACATTTTACAGTAAGAAATGTGTTTTGGTAAAATGCATGGTCTTATTTTTTTTTGTCTAATATCACACTGTGCATCTGTGTACATTAAGGAATTATATTCGCCCCTTTTTCCATAGTTTCTACACTCTCTTGTCATACTTCCTCCTCTCTCGTCTTACTCCTTCCTCTCTCATTATACTATCTTCTTTTTCTTATATTCTCCTTTCTTTTTATACTTTTTTTCTTCATACTTGCTCCTTTTTTTTGCATATTTCTCCTACTCTTTTTATTCTCTCTTGTCTTTATATTCACCACAGTCTCATAGTTCTTACTGTCTCCTTTTAGTACTCCCTCTCTCCTTATACACTCAGTCTTCCCTTATATTTGTCTTTTCTCCACATTTTTGTCTCTGTCGCTCTTTATATTCCTTCCTCTTTCTTCATATATACTCTTCTCTTCTTATATTCTCTCTTTCTTTTTATTCTCACTATTCTTTGCACATATTCCTTATTCTTTTCTCATACTTTCCTTTTTTATCTCATACTCCCCTCTCTCTGCTCACACTTCTCCTCTCTTTTCTTATACTCCACACTCTCTACTGATATTGCCCTCTTTTCTTATTGTCACATTCCTCTTCTCCTTCTCCCCCTGTTCTTATACTCCCCCTGTTTTCATATTCTCCTCTGTCGTCTCTTACTTTTCCATGTCTCCTCATACTACTGCCTTTTTCTTATATTCCCTTTTGTCCTATACTCCTTCTCTCTGTGTTCATATTTTCCTGTATCTCTTCATATTCCTTTTCTATTTTCATTTTCTGTCCTCTCTGTTTATACTTTTTCTTTCTGTTCATAGTGCTTGCTCTCTTCTCTTACTCTTCCTTGACTCCCTGCATACACTCTACAGCACTTTCCCCATATTCTCCGTCTTTTCACACTGACCTCTCTCTTTATATTTGTTTCTCTTGTCATATTTCTGCCTCTTTCCTCATATATTTTTCACTCTTCATAATACCCCATCTGTTTATACTCCTTCTTTTCTCCTCATACTATATCCTCTATTCTTGTACACCCCTTTTTTCCTTATGCTCCACTTTTCCTCATATTCTCCGTGCTCTCTTCTGGTACTGTCCTCTCTCTCCTTATACACACTGTCCTTTCCTAGTATTCCTTTTTTGTTCTTATAGTTGTGCCTCTTTCCACATACTCATTCTTTTTTCTTTATAGTCTTTCTCTCTCTTCTTATAGTGCCCCCTCTCTCCTCTCACTCTCTTTCTTTATTTGTATTCTCTTACTTCTCTCCTCATATTTCCACCTTTCTCTTTATACTCTCCCTTACCTATTCATACTTTCCAGTTTGTTCATACTCCCTTTATCCCCTTATATTGCAGTGTCTGTTTATACTCCCCCTTTTCCCTCATAGTTTCCCTTGTTTCATACTCCTTCTCTTGTTGTAAGTCCTTCTATTTTCATAGTCCCACCTTTGTCCTCATAATCCTCCCTCTCATATGATAGAATATTTCATATATTTCATATATCTATTTTTGTGATGTTATATATATTTTTTTACAATACATTCTGTTTATCAACGTTAAAAAAATTCATCATGCCTACAAAAGCTCAAAAGAGGAAACAATGAAAGAAAGGTGTTTATTTAAAGAGAAGTCATCCACGAGATTTACATGAAGAACAATGTGTTAACAAAAAGAAAAAAAGTCTTGGTAAGAGAACGAAGACTTTTCTGAGGAAAATTTTAAAAACTAAAAGTAGTGTGCACAAAGAGAAACATACTATTAGTGTATCTGCAACAAAAAAGAAAAAGAAGATAACAGTCATGGAAAATCAACTTCAGAAAAAACAGTGTATAGTAAAAGGAGGAAAAACCTATTTATGGAAATTAGGAAACGTTTTTTATAATAGAGTTGTGTCAAATGTGATTAAGGAAGTTAGGAAATGTAATAAAAAACAGCATTTTATAAGAAAAAGAAACGTATAGAAAATATAGTTGAGAAAGCTTTGGAATTGAAAAACAAATTATTTGTTTTAGTAATCAATAGAATTCGATCACTAGATAAGCCAGTTCATTTAATGAAGGCCAAAAGTAAGTGGAAAAGAGTAATTAACAGAAGCAATTTTTCTGAGTTTTTTTTGGGTGAATGGAAACATAGTTCAAGTTCTAAGCCTTTTTTTAACGAAGAGAGTTATTTTCAGAGTAATGACTTGTTGCATGCAGTTGACACTAGTGCTTATGATGTTAAAAAAGTTGCCCTATTGAGAAAGAGAAAATTATTCCTAGAAATTCAGAAGAGGTGTTAGCTGATGAAGTTTTAAGGAGACGTCCTAAAGCTCCAGTGTACACTTGGAATTGTAGTAGTATTTGTAGTGTACTGCAAGAATCTATTGATTTTTTATGCAATTTCTTATGTAACTATACTAAGAAAAGTGTTAAACAAAAATTAAGATGTTGAAAGGACTAGACCCTTGCAGAGTGAGAGATAATACTGGTTTTCAAGGTCATTCCCTGGCTTGTCTTTCTAAAAAAGTATGTTGAAGTGTTTTTCACCATTTCAGGATGTTAGCAGTTCATCATACTCAAATGAGGAAATTAGTCAGAACGTTGTATTATGCAAAAAGTCCAGCACTAATATTAAAAAAGTTGAACAGTGCTCTTTTGCATGGATCTGTATCAGATGTAACAAATGTTTGTGATGAAATTAAGGTTAGTTACTTTGGTCCTCAGGAAGAGAATGCATAAACTGAGACATTAATAGAAGGAAATGTGGAAGAGAATGTACAATGTTGTAATGTTTGAAATTTTGAGCAAGAAATTACAAAGTTTAAGGTGATTTCAGGTAAAAGGCCAAATTATACTTGTATCTGTTGTCGACAAACTCATTATAAAAATCAGACCAGGACTGTTAATTTGTATTTAAAAAGTGAAAATAAAAATAATAATGAGTGGAAGGATTTTTCAACTTATTTGTTGGTAGAGAATTGTTTTGATCTGGGTTCTGATCAGCGTATTTGTAAATATTGTTATAACAAATTAGACGAGAACAAAATGCCTGCTAGAGCTGTGCATAATAATTTTGAGTTGGTAAATATTCCTTCTGAACTGATGGATTTAAATACCTATGAGTCTATTCTTATTCAATGTGTGCATCCATTTCAGGCTATTGTTCGTATGGAGCCTAAGACAGGGAAATAGCCTCCTTCAGATTTACAGAGAGGATTAAAGGGAAAAGTTGTGTATTTGCCTTTAGATTTAAAGAAAAATGTTGAAACAATTGGTGTACAAAATGTTGAAGATGAACCTCTAGTTGTTTTAGTTAATGGCGTTCCTACTAAGAATAAGAAAATCTGGCAAGAATTAGTGGATGTTAGGAAAGTGGAAAAGGCAACGTATCTTGTAAAAAATAATCAATACTATAAAAATGTGTATTTGGGAGAAGAAGAAATAACTGTAGAAGAAGATAGTGATTCAACATCTGGACAAATTGAAAAAGTAGATGAGTCCGGAACTGAAGAGATCTATGAACATTATAGTATTCATCCACTTCATTTCAAAGAAGTGATGGGGAATACTTAAGAGTTATTCCAAATGACAGAAGCAAAGGGAAGTCCCATAAGTGTATGGGAGAAAAGCTTGGAAGCTCGTTGTTTCCCTCAGTTGTTTCCCACAGGAAAAGGAGGTCGATATGATGACCGACCAGTGCAGATTCCTGCATCTGAATACCGGACAACAAGGTTGTATGCAGAAGATCCAAGATTTTGACAAGGTATTCCGTATTTGTTTCATCTTTTGTTTGAGAGTACCTTGTCTGGACTTTCTTATGCAGTGAATCATATATTGAAAACAGGTGTACATCTGCAAAATGTTTCGGCAAAGCAATTTATGGATAAAGTACAGCAGAAAGATAATGTTTTGGAATCTCAGCTAATTCATCTCATGGCATTTCAGCTTGGTACTAATGAGTACTGGTACCGTTGTTAAAAGCCTGACAGACATGCTTCTTCCTTTTGAGGTCTTCACACGTGCAGTCAGCAGGGAGGACTGTGCTTTGGGCAAAGTTATTCCATTGTTGCCCATGCTAGAGCACCAACTGAAGGCGGTGTCTTCAACATTCAAAGATGATACTGACAAGTAAGATGCATATCAGTTGGCGGAGAGCTTATTGACCCTCCTAGTTGACAATGAAAGGCTTACAAAAATAAATACATACAGAACAACATTACATTTGTGCCACTATTCTGGATCCACGGTACAAAAAGGCACTGGCCAGTAAAGCATTCATTCCTTTTAATGAAGCAGATGTTTCAAAGTACAAACATTGGCTAGCTCTATCAGCCACTCGGTTCGAAAAAGAGCGGCAGGAAATTAAAGGAACCGGCATAAGTACTACTGAATCAGCAGGCCATCCAGCGTCAAGGTCCACTTCTGTGGCCGAAGGCAGTCAATTTCCCTCACAGCCGTTACCAACACCAGCAACCGTATCATCATCCTCACCTGCACCAGACCCAGCCATAATATTGTCGGAAGCAGATTGGATAACTCATCAAGGGTTTGCTTGTTCCAGTGTTGATGCAAAGGCCTCAGATGGTACGCAAAGTCTAGCACCCCTGGATGACCTTGAGTGGATGGTGCAAGCCTATCTGAATGACCCAACAGAGGTCTACATTGATCACAACCCATTGCAGTATTGGTATGGGAAAAGGGGTCAATGGCCACTGATCACCAAGCTGGCTCTAAATTATTTGTCTTGCCCACTCGCAAGGCGTGTCTTCTGAACGTGTTTTCAGTGCTTCTGGTGCCGTTGTAACTTCAAAAAGGACCTGCCGTTCGCCCAAAAATGTGGAGAGGTTGACAATGATCAAAATTAATCAGTTCTTCATACCACCAGATTACAAAATACGTGAATCCACTTAGGAAGAAAAGAACACTGACTTAGGTGACGGAAGTTCTTCTCTGTTAGCTGACCTATTCCTGTCTCAATTCACAGAGTTTGAGGACGAGCTCTACTTCCCTGACACCTAGGCCTGAAACTGACTTCCTTTTTTTTCCATCCTGACTCTTTATTTACTTTTACTCCTGTGTGTCTTTCTTTGTTTTGCAACTTTTACCACAACAAAACTCTAATCACAACAAATCCATCAGCAGTATTGTCTTCGTCTTATTTCCTTATTGAAGGTGCCGCTGTCTGCAATGCTGACGTTCACAAGTTCACAACTCAGTCATGCTCCTCTATCCTCCTCCTCCAGACTCCCCCTATCCATTTCCCTCAAGGCAGATGGCTGGATTACGCAGAATGAAAAAACTGTCGCTTCGTAGACGAATCCCCTCAAAAGAAGTGGGACTGGATTTACTGACTATATTCTGATTGCAGATAGTTACTTCTGAAATTGACACGAGAGGCTGCCCTGTGGGCCTTCACTTTAAGAACAAGATGCGGACAAAAAGTGGAACAGGTAATGAATAATGAGATGGCATGCAGTGTACAGCACTGGCTGTCTGGCTCTGCTGAAAGCAATTGCTATTTGTTTGTTGTGCATGAAATGAATCATATGTCTTCTGTTATTATTTAATCTTTTACACACTAAATGTAACTCAAGTCTACTCTGTTTTTTTTACCTTGTTTAATTCAAATTGTACTTCTACTGCAGGGGACACTACATATGCCTTTTTTAATATGCAAAATGTCCTTGGACTCACTGTATTTATAGACTGCGACTGCATGAACAACATTGAGTTTGCCAATATACCATGATGATGATGAGTCTTGACGATTAAAGTTATATAATATCTTTTTTCTTTACAGTCACTCACTGGGATGGATGGATCATCATTGTTGGTTTACAGAAGAACTGTGGCCATTTCGTTAGTGGCAAACAGGTACACCAGTCAACAACAACTACAGCAGAACTACATGTCTGTCTAGTCGTGGTATGGAGTGGTCGAGACAGTGTAGTGTTGTTATGCCAGAGTCCAGACAGCAGTTCGTGTAAAATTGCGGCTATGTGGCTTGCTGCATGCAATTAGATATGCTTTGTCTGTCTGTGTCAAAGAGGTATGCTACATCAGGTTGCTTCACTTAGTGGTGCCTGCCTTGACCGTCTGCATGGCACTGGCCTGCTGTGTGCTAATTACTATCCTTGAAAAGGAGACTCAGAGTACGCACTTTAGAAATGATGCTTGTATGTAATACTTTCGCCTCTACATACCATACCTTATATTTTTTTCTCCGTGGTGTTTTTTGATATCACTTCCTGTTTTTCCATCAACAATTACAGGCCGGCTTTTACCCTGTGCGATGGGAAAAACGATTAACTAAGGCTTACCATTAGCGATCGGCAATTCCGCATCTGCCAGGCAGGGAGTGGACAGTGTGTCTGTCTGGTCACCAAGATTGACTAACGGAGCGTCAGATGGAATGGAGGAGTACCGCGAATAAGAGGAATGGCTGGATGCATGCAACTTCCCAAATTGAACTGGACAACTACAACATACAGTTACAGTATCCTCTTCACTTCTCCTTATCTTTTAAATAATGTTATTGTTGTGAACTTCAATGAGTGTGAATCTTTGCGTTTGTTTACTCTCTGCTTCAAATTCATCCCTCCAGCTATTTGATAAGCTTCTTTGCTATTCTTAAAACTAATTTAATGTACTAATAAGTGTTTATTCTCTCTGAGGGCAGATAGGCAAGTGAAATTGCGTAATTACTGCAGCCCTGTACTGTCAAATTGTTTCTTCATAGTTAATAAGTTGTAGTAAGTACTACTTTTCAGTAACCTAACCATCCATTTAGAAAACAACTTCATGCATGCAGTAGTGCACTTCCTTTATGTCCCTTAAAATATTTATGGATATCTTCGTATCAAAAGATTTGTTTGTCTTAATTTGTTGTTTGTCCATGCTGTGTTTTCTTTTCCTCTCTCCACAAAACGTTCCCAAAACCCCCCATTCCCAACCAATTTTCAAACCATAACCCCCTTCCCCCGGCTGTGTGGTTTTCATTGAGGTGTGACTAAATGACAACAATAATTCCACACACTTGCTGGGGAGGATAAGGTCAAAGCAACAGAAAATCTATTTCAAGGCTGATGAAGGAATCCGAGGATATATTCTTATTCTATTTTCCTTGCACCACTACCACTACTACTACCACCACAACGATGACATTTCATCTGTCCAGGATTCCATAGCCAACCTTAATCGCCATTTACCATTTGCCATGCGCCCAGCCCTGTGCCTAGCCCTATTCTCAAACACAAATCACAGGTAAGATAAGCATTTTGGGGGAGGAAGAATAATGGAGTAGGAGGAGAGGAGAGACTGATGGTAGTACTAGTAAAGTAGTAGGACAATTGAATTCACTAACTCTGTCAGTGGCACTTTTGTACACATTTGGGCAATTAGGCATTTTGAATCAACCAGCCAGTTAAGTTTCAGGAAAGCAAACGTACAGTTAACCCCCCCGCCTCCCCACAAAACAGTAAAAAAAACACGTATGCTATGTTTAAGTAGAGAAATAAATAATTATTGGAGCCCTAACATAAATAAACTATCCCACAAGAAGACCCGACCCCCCCTTACCCAATCCCAACCAATGTCCATAAATCAAATCAGTCTCCAAAAGTCCAAAAACCCCAATGCCCAATTCCCCCCCTCCCAAAAGTCTTTAAAAAAGGAGAAAGGGGCAGTCTCTCTACTTCCGCCGGCGGTGTCCTTCAGCCAGGTGGTCACGCAGCTCTCTCCGGAGGTCCTTGAGCAGAGCTTTCTGCCTTGCCACCTCCTGCTCAAGGTGGGACACTTCCAGGGTCAAGCGGTGCACATGACCCTTGCACTTGCAGGTACTGTGGGGGGCAGCTGTTGTTTTTGCTGCTCGGCGGTGGTGGGTGGCTGCTGGACCGTGGCTCCATACCGCTGGAGGTTTGCGCTGACCGTATGACCCAGGGGCAGCGGAGGAGGATGCAGCTGTTGTGGATGTTGTTGGTGACTGAGACTGCGTGTCCTCCTCCTCCTGGCCCACCAGCCGCCTATATTGGGTGACAATTGCCTCCAGCTTCCGTTGCCGGACCCGTCTAGCCAACTCCTTCCTAGTTAGTTTACAAGGAGTATCGATATGAAGAAAGAAAAAAATACTGTAACCAATGCTCTTTAAGATTAACACAAAATAATTCAGCAGAAAGTTGTGTCACAGTAGCACTAGCAACTTGCAAGCACAGTACATAACATTAGTGACATGTATCTATCTAACCTCCCACTTCATCGGTCTCTGCTATAACATTAGTGGGAGTTTCAGGAATTCTACTAGCACTATATGAACTGACTACATTAGACTCAGACAGTACACAAGTCTTCTTCTCTCTTGTTTAGCGAAATTGGTACGTAAACTTGTGGAAGCCGGCATAATGTCAGCGCTGTCAACTTGCACCCGAGAAAAACAGACGCAAGCCATAATGACACAGACTTGCGTTACTGTTACCAGTCCAGTACCTGCTGGTGGTGAAGCTCTTACTTTTCTATTACGGGTGGCACTGGCCATACTCTTTTACAAGGGCTACTGCTCAATTAATGTAACTTTCACCCTGGCCTGCCCCTGACTACTACAAAAGGAAAATGAAGAAGATAATATGATCATCTATCCCTTCACAGGATATTTGCTTACATATGGGATGACTTTAGGTGCTTTGTTTTTAATTGACTGAACACCGATAGGCCGCACATCAATGTCAATGACAGAGTTGTAAAAAATGTAGTGAGTGGTCCCTGTTATCACCGGATATATGCTGTGCTTGCAAACTACTGTTACTAGTCATGGTAGTATTCTGAAAAATTAAAACTTCTTTCCTTGGCTTTGCTACTCTGGCACGGAGGTGCGGTGTTACATGCTCTTCAAAGTAACACTCTTCATCCAGTGACAGTCTACTCTGTCTACATACACCTATGCTACCTATGAGGAAGATACCATCCCGGCATCCATCCATTCAAAGTAAATGTCAATCACTCTTCATAATGTCTCAACTGGACAAACCTTACTTTTTCTCACCGAAAAACAACCTTTTTATTTGATTTTGTAAACCGCCAGCCATGCATCCGTGCTTTACTTACATTTGAATTTGAACCAAAGGATATATTGCGCACACATACAGTTTCAGTTTCACCCACCCAGGCAGTCCTCTTTTCTTTCTCCTTCCACCCATCCTTTCTTCAGCCTTCAACTGGCCATGCATCAGATTTCCAGCCACCTCGGGCAGCATTCAAAAACACGTATCATTCTTTGCCAGTCATTAATTTTAACTCGCTCGTCCTTCCTTACACCCTTCTTTCCCTTTTCGTTCATCCCATCCACCAAGTTCATCTCTAATCTGACTTGGCTTCCTGATAAAACTTTCACAGCTGAGTTGAAGTCAAATTTAGAGGAGGCCATTGGTTACTGGTCAACTCCCGCCACTAATGCTATTGCTTATGAGAAGTCAAGGGTGACTGTCTTCTACCTGGTTGACAAAAACTTAGTTCTAAATTTGTAAGTCTTCTTAACAGTAAAGTGTACTTGTACTGTACAACATATACACCCCTGCAGAGAGCCCACACAACAATCTCAATAAGTAAGGAATATACTAGCTTACCACTGCCCGCCACTACCGTGTCATCCCCCACAGCAGTTCCTGCTGGCTGTGGCACCGCATCCGCCCATGGAGTGCCCACCTCCGCGCTGACCCCGGCACTGGTGGATGGCTGTGCCTATGGTGTTACGCCTAGAAAATACATTTAATATTTTTAGATGCCATATACACCACTCCCTATTTTGTCTAGAAATATATTTTTTTTACTAGTACTACATCAACAAATTTAATAACTTGTGACTCTCTAGTCTAAACTAACATTTTCCTTTTCTTCAGGGAAGAGTGTTTTTTATTTATGCTTAGCCATAATATGTGATGCTACACATTTTGGCACAACTGATGAATGCTTGCTTTTTTAACACGCACCATTTTTCTCCTAACAGACAGAAGCTTCCCTTCTACAAACAAAAGCAAGATCATGATTAGTCGGAGTCGTCAACGATTCATCCCCACCAAGACTTTAAGTTCTAAACATGTGAGGGCTCTCCCACAATTAATGTGTGAAATCAACCACTTTTCAGTCGTTCACCGTTTATCTTATATAAGTTGATTTTCATAAATGTTTTTATATAATGCACAATTTAAATTTTTACAGAGTACACACAGAGCTAGTTGTTTTACTTTTAATAAAGCTTCAAAACTTACATAGACTCTGTAGTTTTTGCTCATGAGTGAGTGAGCGAAAGGGTTTGCAATTTGCAAGCATGAGTCCGTGAGTCTGAGAGGTCGGGACTCTGACTCCGTAGTCTTATGTTCTGGGTTGTATAGTCATTGGGGATCATCGCTGCATTCGGGAGCTAAATAAGGACTCAGACACACTAGCTAGTCAGTAAGGAGATTGGGGTTTCAACTTCTGTTATGACCAAGGTATTTGGAAAGTCTAACTGCGCCTATTATCACCAATGCCCTATTTCTTGTCCATAGTTCTGTATGTGCAGAATAGTCCCTGCAACAGTAGTAGTATGTCCTCATATCCAATCAAAAAGTAAACCAGTATCTTATTCTTGGTGGCCATTGACATTTTATTGTTGGGAATTGTCAAAGCATAAACATTTAGAAGACTTCAATAGACATTATGGACAACCCAGAGAACTGCACTCAGTGCCTAGAGCTATTGCTGAATAGGCGTTTGGTTTAACACCTTTTGCTAACTGTGCAACTTAGCTAGCTACACTGACGGACTAATAATTATCTAGTAGTAGCACAGACAGTCATAGTAGAGGCAGGATAAGAATTTAGAAACAGTCTACAAGAAGATCAAAGACGATTTAGGAAAAAATAGAATTATGAGGAACGTTTGGAATAAATAGGTGCTGTAAAAGATAGGGAAGTATAATTAATAATATTAAAAGGAAAACTTACTGGGGCCAGCAGAGGAGCCCTCGGCGGACCTATCCTGGCCTTCCTGTTATTCCTGCTCCGCTGGCGCTGCTACCTCCTCCTCCTCTGTCCTCTTGCCCCTGGGGGGAGCTGATGTACAACATGAAAGGAAGACACAAACATGGATGATTGTTGTCAACCAAATCAAACATTTAAAAAAAACAATAACAAATTATTTCGGGGAAATACACAACAATTGCACTAAATTTATTGACCTATCTGATGTGGTCTACTAGGATATTAGTATTGCTGGATTCGCGGACCGTCTAGTTGGAAAGTTATGTAACTCACTGAACCAACTACAAAAAGGTTCTACTAGGACTGGCAGGCAGCACTCCGCAGCACGCGAAGAGACAGACACAATCCGTCATGATTGTGGACCACTAAAAAGTTTCCTACTAAATAGTAAATAACCAGTCATAATATACTTAACCTATCAATCCACCACCACTATCTCTTCTTAGTGGCAGGAGTACAATGGAAGGACTTGACTTGAGTCTCTAGTGTCTAGCATTACGCAGTTCTGTAAAGTACACTCATACATAATCACTCAGGCCAAATGAACACAAAATTGTAAACAAGTAAGCATAGTAGCACCGCCAGTGAGCAGGTGAGCACCTGCAATCACAGATGCTTTTGAAACATAATTTACCTGCAATGTAATCGGCAGCATTCTTGCTCTTTGGAAAAAACAAATATTTGCAATATCATAACACAGAGCAGGAGAAAACAAAGTAGTGATTAAATAGCTACTACTACTCACCAAGCCCAGGGATCTCCACGCCAAGCAAGGTCGAGCAGGTCGTGTTCCCGGTCCAGGATGTCGGACCACCGATGTGTCGCCTCATTGTAGGTGCGCCGGACCCCAGACTCCCGATACATGGCCCGGGACACATTCCCCCAAAGCTGGAGACGCTCCCGGAGCCCATACCTGGCACCGGGCCTGGCGCCTGCCGCAACGTTCTTGGGGAGGTGGCGCTGGATGAAGAAAACCAGTGCGGCCACCTCCACCGCGCTAAAGATCTCCCTGGCACTTACATCCTCCCCCCTTAAGCGCCCGCAAGAGAGCCGGCTACGGGGTGCGGGACCCTTCCCCTTAGACTTGCTGGCTCCCTTTGCCATGGTCCTGGGTGAAAGAAGAAAAGAATAGGGAAAAAAAGTAAGTAAAAGAAAAGAGAGAGCTAAACAAAAAAGTAGTTATTAACAAAAAGTTGAAAAAACACAAAATATAGATGTAGAAAAAGAGAGGGATAGATAATGAGTAAAAAAGATTTTAAAAAAGTTCAAACAAACAAAGGATTGCAAAGATTAAAGCAGGATAGAAAAAGCATGCCCAGAACCATAGCAATGAATGAAAAACAAGATGGCCACGCCCATTGCGACCACGTGGGTAAGTCTGTTCCTGTCCCAGTGCATGATGGGAACAGGGCAAACCAAACTACAAAAGCCAATTCTTACACTGGGAAGGAAACAAGCTCCCGGGGAGCGGTTTCTGGCATTACAGCCGTCTTCGGCCCGGTTTGCTTGAATCCTGATGGTGCAATGAGCAAGGGTCTCACATCTGAGAATACCCTTCCACGCTTAGGGTGGACAAAAATATTTACAACAAGGGGTGGTGAGGGACAGAGTCTCTGAATTAAGCAGAAAGCTCTCACCCAGTCAAGAGATCAGGGCTAGATCCAACACCGTTTTTTAGCTCACTGCACCATCCCAGTTTCAGAACCTGGCTGTATGCAAATTAGTCTGTTCCTGTCCCAGTGCATGATGGGAACAGGGCAAACCAAACTACAAAAGCCAATTCTTACACTGGGAAGGAAACAAGCTCCCGGGGACCGGTTTCTGGCATTACAGCCGTCTTCGGCCCGGTTTGCTTGAATCCTGATGGTGCAATGAGCAAGGGTCTCACATCTGAGAATACCCTTCCACGCTTAGGGTGGACAAAAATATTTACAACAAGAGGTGGTGAGGGACAGAATCTCTGAATTAAGCAGAAAGCTCTCACCCAGTCAAGAGATCAGGGCTAGATCCAACACCGTTTTTTAGCTCACTGCACCATCCCAGTTTCAGACCCTGGCTGTATGCAAATTAGTCTGTTCCTGTCCCAGTGCATGATGGGAACAGGGCAAACCAAACTACAAAAGCCAATTCTTACACTGGGAAGGAAACAAGCTCCCGGGGACCGGTTTCTGGCATTACAGCCGTCTTCGGCCCGGTTTGCTTGAATCCTGATAGTGCAATGAGCAAGGGTCTCACATCTGAGAATACCCTTCCACGCTTAGGGTGGACAAAAATATTTACAACAAGGGGTGGTGAGGGACAGAGTCTCTGAATTAAGCAGAAAGCTCTCACCCAGTCAAGAGATCAGGGCTAGATCCAACACCGTTTTTTAGCTCACTGCACCATCCCAGTTTCAGAACCTGGCTGTATGCAAATTAGTCTGTTCCTGTCCCAGTGCATGATGGGAACAGGGCAAACCAAACTACAAAAGCCAATTCTTACACTGGGAAGGAAACAAGCTCCCGGGGACCGGTTTCTGGCATTACAGCCGTCTTCGGCCCGGTTTGCTTGAATCCTGATGGTGCAATGAGCAAGGGTCTCACATCTGAGAATACCCTTCCACGCTTAGGGTGGACAAAAATATTTACAACAAGGGGTGGTGAGGGACAGAGTCTCTGAATTAAGCAGAAAGCTCTCACCCAGTCAAGAGATCAGGGCTAGATCCAACACCGTTTTTTAGCTCACTGCACCATCCCAGTTTCAGAACCTGGCTGTATGCAAATTAGTCTGTTCCTGTCCCAGTGCATGATGGGAACAGGGCAAACCAAACTACAAAAGCCAATTCTTACACTGGGAAGGAAACAAGCTCCCGGGGACCGGTTTCTGGCATTACAGCCGTCTTCGGCCCGGTTTGCTTGAATCCTGATGGTGCAATGAGCAAGGGTCTCACATCTGAGAATACCCTTCCACGCTTAGGGTGGACAAAAATATTTACAACAAGGGGTGGTGAGGGACAGAATCTCTGAATTAAGCAGAAAGCTCTCACCCAGTCAAGAGATCAGGGCTAGATCCAACACCGTTTTTTAGCTCACTGCACCATCCCAGTTTCAGACCCTGGCTGTATGCAAATTAGTCTGTTCCTGTCCCAGTGCATGATGGGAACAGGGCAAACCAAACTACAAAAGCCAATTCTTACACTGGGAAGGAAACAAGCTCCCGGGGACCGGTTTCTGGCATTACAGCCGTCTTCGGCCCGGTTTGCTTGAATCCTGATAGTGCAATGAGCAAGGGTCTCACATCTGAGAATACCCTTCCACGCTTAGGGTGGACAAAAATATTTACAACAAGGGGTGGTGAGGGACAGAGTCTCTGAATTAAGCAGAAAGCTCTCACCCAGTCAAGAGATCAGGGCTAGATCCAACACCGTTTTTTAGCTCACTGCACCATCCCAGTTTCACAACCTGGCTGTATGCAAATTAGTCTGTTCCTGTCCCAGTGCATGATGGGAACAGGGCAAACCAAACTACAAAAGCCAATTCTTACACTGGGAAGGAAACAAGCTCCCGGGGACCGGTTTCTGGCATTACAGCCGTCTTCGGCCCGGTTTGCTTGAATCCTGATGGTGCAATGAGCAAGGGTCTCACATCTGAGAATACCCTTCCACGCTTAGGGTGGACAAAAATATTTACAACAAGGGGTGGTGAGGGACAGAGTCTCTGAATTAAGCAGAAAGCTCTCACCCAGTCAAGAGATCAGGGCTAGATCCAACACCGTTTTTTAGCTCACTGCACCATCCCAGTTTCAGAACCTGGCTGTATGCAAATTAGTCTGTTCCTGTCCCAGTGCATGATGGGAACAGGGCAAACCAAACTACAAAAGCCAATTCTTACACTGGGAAGGAAACAAGCTCCCGGGGACCGGTTTCTGGCATTACAGCCGTCTTCGGCCCGGTTTGCTTGAATCCTGATGGTGCAATGAGCAAGGGTCTCACATCTGAGAATACCCTTCCACGCTTAGGGTGGACAAAAATATTTACAACAAGGGGTGGTGAGGGACAGAGTCTCTGAATTAAGCAGAAAGCTCTCACCCAGTCAAGAGATCAGGGCTAGATCCAACACCGTTTTTTAGCTCACTGCACCATCCCAGTTTCAGAACCTGGGTGTATGCAAATTAGTCTGTTCCTGTCCCAGTGCATGATGGGAACAGGGCAAACCAAACTACAAAAGCCAATTCTTACACTGGGAAGGAAACAAGATAAATAACGGTGATGGATCAAGCCCTGATCTTTGGACTGGGTAAGAGTGGTCTGTTTAACTCAGACACTCTGTTCATCACCACCCCCTTTTTGTAAATCGATTTTGGCCACTATAGGTGTGGCAGGGTATACTCAGACATGAGTCCCTTTCTCACTGCTCCATCAGGATTCAAGCAAGCCGGGCCGTAGAAGGCTGAAATGCCAGAAACCGGTCCCCGGTAGCTTGTCTCCTTTCTGGTGAAGAATTGGCTTGGTAGTTTAGTCTGCCCTGTTCCCATGATGCACTGGGCCAGGGACAGACTGATTTGCATATAGCCAGGTTCTGAGCTGGGATGGGGCAGTGAGATAGATAACGGTGATGGATCAAGCCCTGATCTTTGGACTGGGTAAGAGTGGTCTGTTTAAATCAGACACTCTGTTCATCACCACCCCCTTTTTGTAAATCGATTTTGGCCACTATAGGTGTGGCAGGGTATACTCAGACATGAGTCCCTTTCTCACTGCTCCATCAGGATTCAAGCAAGCCGGGCCGAAGAAGGCTGAAATGCCAGAAACCGGTCCCCGGTAGCTTGTCTCCTTTCTGGTGAAGAATTGGCTTGGTAGTTTAGTCTGCCCTGTTCCCATGATGCACTGGGCCAGGGACAGACTGATTTGCATATAGCCAGGTTCTGAGCTGGGATGGGGCAGTGAGATAAATAACGGTGATGGATCAAGCCCTGATCTTTGGACTGGGTAAGAGTGGTCTGTTTAACTCAGACACTCTGTTCATCACCACCCCCTTTTTGTAAATCGGTCATTGTACAGGGCCGGCTTTGAGTCCTGTGCCCAAGACGAGCCTATATGTGGTCCCCATACATGGTGTCAAACAGCTACTCCATTCAGCCATCCTGCAGCGACTTCCCGGGGGCTACCTGTAGAAGCCTGACCCGGGAGACTTCTCTTCCGACTACTGGGCTGTGTCTCGCATGAGCTTCTTGGGGACCCCAATGGAGACTGGAGACCTGACCTGTGGGAGTGCGCTCCAACAAGCCTGTGCTTGCACAACCAAGGATTGTAAGGTCTTTGATCCCACTAGCACACTGCAGAATGGGCAGAGTATCCCCGGGTCGTCCTGCGGGCGGACGACCCGGGGCATCACACTGATGTAGAGGAGAATGCGTCTGAGAGGCAAGCGGAGGGCCCAACAGGAGACTTTACCTTGGCGGACATAATGCAGGCCATCACCTCCTTGCGGGAGGCCTTGGAATCAAAGATGGACGCCATAGGAACAGATGTCGCCTTGCTGAAGGATGAGCACCGCAAACTAAAGGACAGGGTGGCGACTACCGAAACCACAATAAAGAACATTCCAGACATTGTCTCCCATCTGCGAGATGCCCTGCAGGCGGTGGAAGCCATGATCAGAGTCCTGGAGGTGAGAGCAGAAGACAGTGAAGGGCACTCCCGATGGAATAACCTACATATAGGGGGTGTGCCGGAGCGGGAAGAGGGGGCTGATGCGGTCTAGTACTTGGAGACATGGCTAAAAACAGAGGTGGCCCCTGAGGGCCTTTCCCCCCTCTATGCTCTTGAGCGTGCCCACAGAGTCTCGACTAGACCTCCTAAACCTGGTGCCCCACCCCGCCCACCTGTGGTGCGTCTACTACATTACCGTGATTGCGATTTCATTTTGCAGAGAGCCCGGGAGAAGCAGAATCTGCAGATAGGGAACAGCAGGGTGATGATCTTCCCGGATTATACTAGAGAGGTGCAACGGCAAAGATCTTCCTTTTTGGCGATAAAACTCAAATTGCGCCAGCTTCATCTCCCCTATGCTATGTTGTTTCCAGCCCGACTCCGGGTGTCTGCTGACATAGAGACTCACTTCGTTCTCACCCCACGAGACGCTTGGGACTGGCTGGAAACCAGATGCCACAACTACCAAGCTCTTCACGTGGGTCCTCGCTACGGCTGGGATCGGGCAGCTCTTCGCCGCTTCGGAGGACCCCCTCACCTGCTGGACGACGTCAGGAACGTGACAGAGCGGTGAAGGCCTTGGCGGACATTAGCCAGGGAAATATTAGCCCACCCAGCAATACCATGAACCCTGAGCACAGTGGATCAGAAAGCTCAAGATCAAGTAGTGTTCAGGGGCTCTCGGATAATGACCTACCGGTAGTCAATCCCCAGATGGCGGATGGTATTTTCTGCTGATTGTACAGCAAAATGTGGGCACAGGGGATGGTTTATTGCATAATGCTGACCCGTGGCCTTGAAAGCAGAAGACGTTTACTGCATAGGGGCACAATTGTATTGTGAGGGTTTGCTGAGGGTTCCTTAGGTGGGGAGGGGGGACCAAGAGGGCGTTCTGGGCCTATCGAGAGTGGAGCACGCACCGTCGCTTTTAGGATTTCTTGTTTGATTGCTTCTGTTTGGACTATTCACGTGAGCCTATCCTGGTGAGTGGAAGTTGTTTTTTTTTATTGTTGGGGAAAGTTGGATGGGGGTAAGGCATGTCGCTATGAGAGAGACACACAGGCAGGTCCTGGTGATTCTAGAATGGGATCCCCCGTAGGTATCAAATGCATGACTTGGAATGTGAGAGGGATGCACACTATGAGTAGGCGATACAAAATATATGCATACCTGTAGCGACAGGATAATTTGTACTATTTGGACTGGTGGTGACCAATGTCCACCGCCATCTCAATATATCATGATAGGTCCTTCATTTCCGACTTTATTCTACCTATTTGCAGGGTTTGCCCATTGGATTTGGCATGATTCTATGTCTCTTTTTGCCTCCTTTCGGGCCTAGAGGCCTAAACTAGAGAGACTCCATTTTGTCTCTGCCCTGACTCTCTGAGGCGCTTGTAGGTAAGGGGTGAAGCTTTGGTTACAACTTGTTTTTCGCTCTTTGCAAACTGGAAGGAACCGGCCCTATCGGAGGTATGTACTTATTTTCTGTGCTCCAGACGCAAGAGCAGCTGGCCACTGGGGGTGCGTAGGGAGCATAGAGCTTGGTGCAGCAATCTGCTGGGAGGCTGGTTGCTGGCTGGAAATTTCCATGAGGAGAGAGCCTTCTATATTATCAAAGAGCAGTGGAGCAGAGTGGTCAGATGGTTTTTGGAACGGTTGGTGTCCAGTGCAATCCAGTTCAGTTGGAAGTCAGATGGAAGAGCTGGAACTGTTGGTTGTTATTGGAGTGACATCTGGAGTTGGTTTTTGGAGCAGTTGAGGTGCAGTTGGAGCCAGTGGAGTGCAGAGGCCATGAGGAACATCAGAAGTTAGCCCGTTGGTGATGGTGGTTTGGTGATGACAGATAGTCCTGATTCAACCAAAGAGGAACAGAGAGTTGAACCCCTTCCTAATAGGGTGAGGTGTTCTGAGAATGTTCTAATTATACCTCTTCATAATTAATCACTTTTCTTTTAGCTTCCCATCCGTATGTATGTGTTGGTGATTGCTATTCTATTATTGTGTAATAAAGATTCTTTCTTGTCATTCTATCATTATGCAATAAAGAGACCCAGTGTGCATTAGTTCCATGTGTATGTTTCTAAGAGGGAGTCCCAGTGTCTTTTTAGCCAGTTGCTGACGTATAGAAGGATTGGCGATTCCCTTCTTACAGGTAACTGATGACGGAAGGGAGCATGACTCATGATTAGAGATAATTGCAGATGGGAGTGATTTGGTTTAACCGTTCTTGTTTGGGAAGGTTGGGCCCCTCTCCAGTGTGTAAGGGAAATCGGATCTCATCAGGGACACCCAAATTGTAGGGACAGTCAGAAGACTATAAATAAGTGTAGTATGTAACAGTCGAAAGACTATAAATAAGTATAGTATGTAACAGTCGGAAGACTATAAATAAGTCGTAAGACTGTAAATGTGATCAGTGCAGTGAGTAACTCTAAGATATAGTGTGGATTTCCCCAGATTCTAGTAGTATTTCTAACTATATAAGCTTGTCTATTGTCCTTTTCCCCATTCTCTGGTAGGTATTTTAGGTGCTGTGCTCTGTAGGGCCTGAGGAGGGTGGTGGTACGTGGCGGCTGGGTGTGCTATAATTGGTAAGCTGATAACTTGGTCTGAAAATCCGGTCGCTACAATACCTGATAAGACGGGAGTGCAAATTGCCCTACACCTACAACACACAGATCGTCATCCAAATGGAAGATTGTCCGGGCGCACATGCGAGACTGCAAAACATCCTAAAATATACAGCCAATTGGATGTCTGTGAATTCCCTGAAAATTACCCCATCGCTGGCAACCCTTGGAATGATCTGTTCTGGCCAAGAGAACTGGGGCCGCCCCCAGAACCTGCAGCAGCAGTAAAAAGCCTGGGCATCCATGTGGATGGTAATTTGACAATGCAGAAGCAAGTTTCTGCGGTGGTGGGCACCTGCGTGGGCCTCCTTCGACAACTAAGGAAAATCTCCTCGCTTTTGTCCTTTTCTACCTTGAGGCGCGCGGTATCTGCTATGATCCTAGCCAGGATGGACTATGGCAACTCGCTATATGCAGGGCTCCCTCAAAAACATCTGAATAGACTGCAAATCGTCATGAATGACGCTGCAAGATTAATTTTTAAAAAACCGAGGAGAACGCATGCCTCCCCTCTCTTGCGCGAACTTCATTGGCTGCCAGTCAAACAGAGGGTAATGTTTAAAGGGCTTTGCATTACGTATAAAGCTCTGTATGGAAAGGCGCCAAGCTATATGAAAGCTCGCTTGGCCCCATACAGGCCTGGTAGGGTGTTGCGCTCATCGGAAGCCACCCTTTTAACCCAACCGCGCTTTAGATTGTCCACCCTGGGTGGTCGTGCTTTCTCTAATGTCTTTCCAGCAGTCTGGAATAGCTTAACAATCGAACTGCGCAAATAATCCAATTTGTTGCCTTTTCGTAGAAAATTAAAAACACTGCTTTTCCAGCAAGCATGGGGTGTGTTGTAATTTGATGATTGGCTGTATGAATTCTGGTATGTACCCGACAAAGCACTTAGAGACCCCGGGGTGATAATGCACTATATAAGTCGAAATAAATAGATAAATATTACAGGAAACCCATCTGACACAAACTGAAGGAGCAGCCCTGGAGGGGACAGGTATTCCATACCTCGTACTCCGCTTTTGCAAGAGGGACGCTCATTTGGGTGAGGGCGGGGGTCCCCTTTCAGTGTGTTCGACAGATAATAGACCATGATGGTAGATTTGTGTTAGTGATGGGGCGTGTGGATGGCTGGGATATTACCATAGGGAGTATCTACGCCCCTAATGTTGACCAGACAACATTCTTTGCCCAACTCACACAGACATTAGCACAGGCTCTGACAGGCTCTGTGCTCTTGGGGGGAGACTTCATTAGCATTACTGACATTCACTTGAACCGCTCCAATCCGCCCCTCCCTGACGCTCCTACACACAGAGTGGTGGAAGCCCGACAGAACTGGCAACGTCATTGGGGGATGATAGACAGCTGTAAAGCCCATCACCTGGGGGAGAGGGACTACTCTTACTTCGCCACCCTACACGAGCTGCATGTCCGTTGGGACTCCATTCTTTGCTCCCCGCATGTGCATCGGGGAATCATACTGAGTGAGTACTTAGTCAGGGCGATATCTGACCACAATCCTCTTCTAGTGTCTCTAAACTGGGTGCGAATTAGGCCCACAATTCCCAGCTGGTGACTCCGTCCTGAGGTCCTAGAAGACCAGGTATTTCGAACCACAATAGGCACTGTCATAGAGGAATACTTTCAGAATAATGCTAACACGGCCACCATCCCCCTCGTTGAGTGGGACGCGTTTAAGGCAGTCCTAAGGGGTCGATGTATGAGCGAGGCGGTGGGAGTACATAAGACCCTTTTGAACTATGTACAGAAAGTGGAACAAGAGCTCCGAGCGGTGGAAAAAGATAGGCCAGGTAAAGTGGACAAACTGGCAGATCTTTTCAGAGCCAGGGAAGAACTAGCAACTCAGGTAGAACGGCTGAGGTGCTCTGACTACTGGGCATATACTGATGTGTTTTATCTAGGAACCCGATTCAATATTGTGACTTTATGCCCCAAACGGCTTTAATCAATAATATCCCTATAATGGCATAATAATCAGATCCATATTTCAGTAAATCGCCCTTGCAGTCCAAGGCACAGCAAAAGCTACTTCCTTGGATTCTTGGGGGGCACACTGAGTTCTTTCGACACACCAAACCTCCAGCAACCTGGGAAAGCCCCGCTTGCTTTGTTTTGATTTGTAATAGACCTCCTGCGAGCACTGTAAGAACGGCCAGTTCTTAGTGACATCTTTATTGACCTCTAATGTCCAAACCTTACGTCAAACTTGGCACCTTTCAGGTATAAATGTACAAACGTTGCCTTAAGCAAACACACGGTGGTGATTCTGGAGCAGAGCAGCTAATCTACTTTCCGAGAGCCCAGCAGAAGCAAGAAGCCCACGGACGCTGCCCCTCCTCTTTGACGCACTGAGAAAGACGCTGTCTTTTCTCCTGCCGAGAAAATCCAGCTCCGGCGTTTCCAGCCTACCCTTGCGGGTGACTGGGATATCGAGTCCTGAGAGAGAGATACCAGACCTCCTACATTCTATTCCCAAGGTACAGTGCTGACTAAACCCTTAGAGAGAATTCTTGAACAGATACTTGGCAAACAACCTACTTAACTCAAACTGCTACTTACTTACTCCTTCCCACGTATTAGGCTTAGGTCAGGTACACCGGGGTAGGCGTAGTTTAGAAGCACCAGTTGAGCATGTTAGCCTATGTATATATGTATATATATTTTATCCATTTTAAAGTGTCTTATGGCTAAGAAACCATATCAATGCTTTTACAGTATTATTTCATAATACTCCTTTTACTGTACGTACTTTACTTTACATTAAGTATTGCAATTGTGGCAATTCATTTCTCTTGCATGAGAAGGAAGACTGCTCAATAAATAATACCATTTTATTGAAAACGCCCGTCTCTCTATTTCTCTGCACCCTGGTGAAATTAAATATGCACATCTGACTGAGTGAAATAGCTGTCTATTGTTTCACACGACTCTAGAGATTGACTCTTATTCTGAGGGAGCAAAGTTGTCATGTTTATGCGGTTGTCGGAAGCTGAATCCCTTCTTGTCTGAGCCAGGGAAGCTAATCACTTCCTATTCAGTCAAGAAAGTTTCCAGTGACCTCTGAGCTAGCTGGCGCAAACCTAAATTAAGTCTAACATAGTTAGTAGAGACCTAGAAGACCTCAATGCGCAGGGCCCATAGGGAAAATAGGAACTACACTACATGGCGCCCAACGTTTGGTAAGGCGATAAAACTAACGCAAGACGTTAGAGTAACTCAGTCGTGCTTTTTCACACAGACCCTTTCTCCCGTAAATACTCCAATAGACGTCTGGAGTGGGTGAAAGGTTAAAATCCGCCGCAACTTAGTAGGAAGAGATTCCTACATAGAGTTTTTGGTTTAGTCAACGTGTAAGGATACAGTGTTCCAAAATATTGTGCACCTAATCTTTTGTCTCCTTTAAACTTGATCTGCAACAAAAAACCTTTCTGACAGTAAAATGCCAGACAGTGAAGACGAAAGGGAAGCAGCTAGATTAGCAGCCCGACTAGAGGATGAAACAAGTCTCCTTCAGAATGGCCAGAATGCTATTCTCATTCCGGTCAACAATAATAAAACTATAACTTTAAAACTTGTAGAAAACGGACTGACATCACGAGGTGGTACAGTCATTTTCGTGATAGAGGCACAGGAATATCGGCAGACAGAGATATTCTATTCATGGATATACTTTCCAGCGGCAAACGCTACAACACACGAATTCCACTATTACAAAATAGAGGAACCACCGGATGAATATACTCCTTTTCGAGGATATTGAAATACCACTAAAATACCAAGAGCACCTGCTCTGGTTTAAAGGCGCCCTAAAACATAATGATCACATCACCAGGCTCGATCCACTAGGTAGACCAGGAGCAACGTGGCCAGCTACACACCACATCCAGACATTGATAAAATGTCAAGAGAAGAACTTTTAGCACAGCTAAAATCACTAATTAAAATTCACAGACAGTTAGTCCAATATGTAATGAGGACTGCAACAGTCCAACCAGCTGTTAATATTCCACAGCTGACCCCTCATCAGGGGAACACAAATAAAATTACACCCCAGAGCATACAATCATGTCTAGGGAAATCACCCGCAAAACGGGAACAAATTCCATTCTGGCTAACACAGAAAATAAGTCAAATAGAGGCAGTATTCCCGAATACTACCCCTATTGAGAAACACAGAATTCTGACTATCTGCCTTCCAATGGGGGTCGCACCACATGTGGAGGACTGTGACACTTGGGGCACAGTCTTTGCTTCCATTTAAACAAAAACACATGGTGTTCCGTCTCTGGCGGTAATACCAGATGTGCTAAAACAGATTCACAATGAATACGGTCCAGAACCTGCTTTAACTCTTGGTATGAAATTACTGAAAGACTTCAAGCAGGTCTCGGCTATATTATTAGCCAACATAAAAGGAGAAGCAGCATCTGTGGCGATCCGCCAAAAATTGAAAGAAACAGATATAACAGATCAACCTATTGAGCTTGCTAGAATCATAGAAAAATGCTATGAAGAACTAGGTAGAGATAGTTTGGGTGGGAAACCAGTAAAACCCCAACTACTTGAAAATCCTGAAAAATTATTTATTAAAAATAATCTTAACACTCCTTAAAAGAGCTGGGATGGAAATAAATAGCCCACTCCCAAAGAAAAAGGTTTCCAGTCCAGAGAAAAGGTCTCCTCAGCGGAGAGAAAAAGCTCCGAGCCGAGAACACCAGTCTCCCCAAAGGGAGCCCTCTGAAAAAAGATACAACCTTAGAAATAGGGATAATTTGAAAAAGCCTGATTGATATCAAGATATTAATACACGTCCCTCTCGATCTTTTTTGCAGAAATCGGAAAGAAGAGGACAGTCAGAACAAAGGGAAGAGCACGCAAGTCCAAATACAAGGAACCTGCTCAAAGTAAAAAATTACAATTTCCAAGAAAAAAGGTAGCCAGTATTAAAGTAATCAAACATGCCGAGGATGCTGAGGACACAGCTGAAAAACGGAGAGTGGGCACAGACAATGCTAGACAGCGCAGCAGAAATCAGCATAGCTCGCAAGATCCTGATGAATCATCTGGAGACAGTGGACACGAATGAATACATTCAAGTGGAAACTGCAGATAGCAGAGTTAGCGAACCTCACAAAATATACGAAATAACATTGCGTATAGAGGGAGAGAAGACTAGGAAAATAAGGGGTCTGTTTTGGGATAACCTCTCAAAAGGCTATGACATCCTGTTAGCCGAGAAAGACTGGCCACCAGAGTTTGTAAGGGAGTGCCCTCATGGTGAAGAAATGATTATGCCTGCCTTCTCAAATCATATTCCAATACATAGAAAATATATATATGCCAGAAAATGGGCAGTAGCTCAAGCACCTGCATTATATAAGAATCAAGTGGGATGGTATGAGGACTCTCCTCCTCACAAAATCCAGTTAAAATGTCAACCTACTGCACAAAGACAGTACCCAATTAAGCAAGAAGCTAAAAAACAGGTCAGGGAGATTTTAGATCAACTTGAATACCAAGGGGTGATTGAAACATGCACCTCTCAAATGAACAATCCTTTGTTTCCTGTCTCCAAACCAGACGATTCATATTGTCTAGTCTTGGACTACAGACACCTTAACTTATGTTGCAAAACATTTGCAGTACAAAATGTGCACAGTGCGGCACTAATGAATAACATAGTTCGCAAAAAATACAAAACAACATTAGACATTTCTAATGGATTCTTCTGTCAAAATATTGCACCTGAAAGCAGGTATTTAACCCCTTTCTCAATAATGGGGTCACAGAAAAATTTCTATCGACTCCCACAGGGATTCAAGAACAGCCCAGGATTATTCTCAGCCAGAGTAACAGAGTTACTACAAATGCATGATGATGAGGCATTATCTCATGTCGATGACATCTATCTCACAGACGAGGACTTGGATACTCACTTGAAGAGAGTGAACACCATAATACTTGGGTTCGCAGCATAGGTTTACAAATTCAACTTTAAAAAGTCACGAATTGCCCATCTAACCGTCCTGTTTTTAGGATACGAATTATCAAGTGAAGGAAAAAGCCTAGCAGACAACTTCTTAGAGAAGTGCGCTGTACTCCAAGCACCAAAAACGCTGAAGAACTTACAATCGATTCTAGGCTTCCTGAATTTCGGAAGAACTTACATTCTAAATTATGCAGAGAGGGTTAAACCTCTCTACGAATTAATAAAACCTAATTTTAAACCAATCAATTGGACTCAGAAACACACAGAAATTCTGAGATCACTGCAAACAGACATGTTAGCTAAAACAAAATTTGAAACATGTGACAATACACGCAACCTTGTAATCCGAGTCATCCCAGGAAGATGTGGATTCACGTACCTGACCTCTAATGAGGGAGAAACGGTACCAATAGCATACAAATCACACTTGTACACACAAGCAGAAAAAACATTCAGTCTTACAGAAAATACTGTAAAGGCAGTTCAAACTGCTGTAGAAAGAGAACGCGCCCTAGCCAAGGGCAAAAGAATAACCGTTTTCACTGCAGAATCAGCCTTCGAGGCGGTATTCAGCCCAGTAAATCTAAAAACAGTGGCACTAGATCCAAAATGGATACAGTGGGAAAATTCTCTTGATACAGAAAAAGTGGCATACTATTATGTCCCGAACATGAAACAACTGAATGATTTGAAATATGAAGAAGAATATCCTCTGCGAATCGAAATTCTGCCTCTCCAACAGTACTCTTGTATAATCTATACAGACAGATTTGTACAGCATTACAATGTAGATGATAAATCCTACAATGCAGCCTGCGCGATTGTTAAAGGTCGCTGGCTCTGCGGTAAATTCAGACCGAAAATAACAAAAACTGAATCACTGAGAAACTGTTCGGCTCAGCAAGCTGAAATCAGATCTTTAAAGATGGCGCTTGAAAATGCCGAACGTGAATTCCCGACATTAATAGTGTGCGATTCGCATTTTTGCGTCAAATCTTACAATAATGATTTGCAGAACTGGGTTCAAAATGATTACAAAGACAACACAGATGCCACAATCAAGCATAAAATGCTCTGGAAACAAGTAGTTCTTTTACAGAAAGAACTACAAAAAACTCACGTGATACACACTCTGAGCCATCAACGTGATGGCGTTGACGTTGCAGGGAATTCATTGGCTAAAACAGCTACAGCGGAAGCACCTCAACGGGCTTCCGTAGCCACAAAAAAGCGTTCAGAAAAATACATAGACGGGGAAACCATGCTGGCGGTAAAAACGTCTTCAAAAGACAACTGTAGAGCACTACCCGTGAGCTACCCACTCAATTATACATACGTAATTGACGCAAACTCCGTTCCTTTTGCTCGAATCCCTGGAGTGGGGGATAGGGTAATTCCAAACACGAACTTATTAATAGCAGACGCACACATGGGTGATGGTCCAAGGCATAAACAGATGAAGGAATCTCTGACATCATTACAATCAGAATACTGGTGGCCGGGGATGAGCCTGCAACATTATACATTTTTTAAGAGCTGTCCAGACTGTAACAGAGATCGCAGTAACGAGCCAACCGGAGTATTGCCATGGCCATTCTTGTAGTTAGCATAATGCTATCTATAAGTAAAATCCAGTGTCCCATTAATTTCCTTTTTAAGACTAGATTAACTTAAAAATGTGGCCCCAGCGCTAGGCTGACGCCAGAACTGTTATAAAAGATTTGCGAGTCTTTATCGGCACATACGCAATTGCCATGCTTCATTCTGACCAGGGTCCTGCTTTTAGCTCTCGAGCTTATAAGGAGGCCATGACCAGCATGGGCATTGGGTTGCGGTACTCTTGTCCCTTCCATCCTGAGGGAAACGGGGTTGTGGAAAGAAAAAACCGAGACATAAAGCAATCTATAACGGCAAAGGTATTAGGTTCGGGTGATGGGTGGGTCCAGCATTTAACAAGTGTCCAACGTAGTCTTAATAATCTGCCAAGAAATTCTCTGAAAGGTTTCAGCCCGTACGAACTATTGTTCGGAACTAGAATGTATGTTCAGGACTTAGATAGTCATGCTTCAGTGGTAGAAGATAAGAAAAAATGCTTTGACATCAAAGATCGTTTGGCTGTTTTACAGGACTTAAATGAAACAAGAAAAGCCCTGAGCAACATAAAGTTAAAACAGCAGCCAACAACCACTGAAGACACACCACCTGTCCCAGCAAGACCTGTCTTGGTTCCAAAGATTGGGGATCTGGTCAGAGAGAAAATAGTGGTGAAGAAGGAATTTGGGCCTTCTTACAGAAAAGCAGTACCTGTCTTAGCAATCAACGGAACGAGATCAGTTGTACTACCGCCTTTTGCTGGTAAAAAGGAGAACCGAGTTGTATCCATCGACCTGGTAAAACCACAATCATGTGGCCGATAATAAGTAGTAGGCCCAGTGGACTCCCAAGAAATAGCAGAATACCAAAATTTGCTACAATCCAAGAGGCTCAAACTGAGAGACTAATCACATTCGATAAACCTGCAGTGAATAAAAAAGGACTATGCAACAACAATGTCATGGAACTTGTGCCTCTTGAAACCCAAATTGAAACGTTCGTCAAGAAACATCAGTCTACAATGATGTAGCATCAGAAGGTGCTAATGAAGGGCAAATTGAAAAAACAATTCCAACAATTGACAGAACTGCATCAATTTCGATAACTTTTCTGAAGATCAAAGCGAGCCTGAAGTAACGCCAGTAACAAAGACTTTTAAAGACAAAGCAACAGAACTCCTTCATCAACTCAAAGAAACTTATCTCATTTCTCCATGGTTAGAATTTTGGATTGTGCTAGGTGTATTTTTCCTCCTGCTTTGGCTCACCATGGTACTTTGTTTGGGAAAATTCATTGAGGGAAAATACAGTACAATGGACACAGCAAGTCAGAACATCAGCTTAGTTCTGAAGCCACACAAGTCATCTCACATCGTGAAAAAAGAACTGTCATCAGTGAATGTCACAGCAATTCCAATACCCGGCAGGGTAGTTTGGGACAAAACAGATTACGAAATATATGGACCGGTCGAACTCTTGAAATATCCTCATCAGTTTAAGGTTTCGTTAAGTGACTTTGTAAAACCAAGTACATTCTCTGATGATTGGGACTTTGAAAGCATAAATAATATGATGTCAGATTTAGTAATGTCAGCAAAATTTACAGAACATGATTAATTGCAAGGTTCATCGAATTATGAACAGATGTATTGCTATACCCACTATGCAGACCACTATTTGCATAAATCTGCTCAGCCTAGAAATGTATAATCAATGGGAACATTGTGCAACTCCACCTAAAAGCAGTTCAAAAACATTCTATGAGAAATTCCAATACTTCTCAGGCTTTAACACAAGTGATGCAGAAACGTTCTATTACAAACTGGTAGATAAAACAGGGACAAAAACCAAGCTGACAACTACTAAATTGATCTATTCAGAAACATTTTATGAAAAAATTATTACATTTGGTTTTGATTTCTGGAAAAAGAACATTGAAACAAAAACCATCTGGGGTACAAAAGAATGGCAGGTACAAGGCTTAGAAGCATTATTTCGAGCCTACATGATCCCAGAATAAATAATGTTCTTGAATGACACCATTCAACAAACTACCTGTTTTGGGCTAGTCAGAATCAAAGACTTAAACAAACTGTCTATTCCAAAGCCAATACCTGATAATACAATACAGATATTGAGATAGACGTATCCAAAATATTACATCAAAATAGAACACATCCTAATTTGAAAAAGTGGTTAATCTGGCCAACAGACACAAATAAATGTCAAGATAGATTCCTGAACAAAATATAGGGGTTAAAAATGACCAGACCAGACCCTAGATACTCCCAGAGACAACATCCAGGGATAGTAACAACATACAGTGTAGGGAAATTATGCCTTAAATGGCCACAAAGATCCACACTGGCAGAAATTAAGCAACATTTATCTTTACTTAAAGATGGTGCTGACTTGCGAGATTTCATAATGGGACCACGCAAACAGCGTCAAAAACGTTTCATAGCGGCCAGTATATACGCTGCTTACAACGAGGCATGGAAAGTGACTCAAATTGAGACAGCAGAGAAAATAGGAGAAATTGATCGTATTAATTTGGAAAAATCACTTTCTGTTGTGGACAACGGGTTAATGACTCTGTCCCCCAGAATATATTCACTGGACAGTAGTATTGTATCCTCTGCTATAGATATAATAGATCAGGACTTGTTAATGTTACAACATAGACAGTCCCAATTACGTTCTATTGTACAGCTAGGCTGGACGTTGCAAAACCTGCGTTCAGGCTATGTGCCTTGGCGTTTAATCAACACAATGTCATTGTTCTATATCTTTAACCTTACTGATAAACAAATCAGTTTGGCACAAAAAGGAGCAGACTATACGATTCTGAGCATTGAAAAACTTGAGAGATTACCATTGACAATGTCAGAAAGACCTGCCATTGAATGGATAATACACAGGATTATCACAATTCCGATAACAACTTTCCAATTTAAAAAATGCCAAGAGTATATACCAGCAGGCCAGTATGAAAGGTTGGGTAAAGGGTACATTAAGTCAACATGGAAATTACCTTATACACACACATGTTATAGTGACAAAAACCAAAATGTATTTCTTAGTGGTAATAATTGTAAACAATCACTAAGCGGTATACTTCTGTGCCAAAGGTATTAATTTACATGGGGCCTGTGAAGGGACTTCAAATAACCTTTCATGTCACCAGCACGGCACACCTGCAACACAGATAGAGCAATTCTTTAGACAACTTTCTAACGGGAGTTACGTTCTAATAACGGACCACAGCTGTTGTGGGATGGTGCCAAGGTAAGCATATCTCATAAGCGTTAGTTCCATGGTCACCTGCTGTATGCAAGCATTGTATCCAAACGGCCCTGGAGACTCAGAGGCGACGATTTGACCTCCGTTGAATATCTCTTCTATACGAATTGATACTTTAAGCAGAATAAAGTCTGTGCTTTTACAGACAACAGTGCCCATCACGTCATCAAAAGAAACGTATGATCTTCAAGTTGCAAGGACAACGGCAAACATACATACACTTTTATCAACTAATTGCCCGGTGCATTTTGTGGAAATGCTAAGCCAAATCCTAAATATGTCAGATGCCAGTGGCATCGCAAATGTATTTAAGACAATTTTTTCGGGACTGTTAACACCCTTCGAAGCAGTCCTGGGCATCTTTCCCAATTTTGTCCATTCGGTCTTTGGCGGCCTACCACTACTTTTGGGACTCGTGGCAGGAATCTTATTTTTGACCCTTCTGCTCCGATATGGCAAGCCAAAACACAGACATGACTCCAGCAACAATGGAAGAAACGATCCTAGCAATACGCTACCGGGACCGCATAACTAAATTCCTTGGATTAGCCCGGCTAAGAGATCTGAATATGACCTGGTTTCTTTCATTCAGACCTATATGGCAGAACTGCATCTTACCTGTGCTTCGATGTATGCTATGCGGAGAAGAATGCGTGTTAGACACCTGTCTTACACTACAATCAGTAGTACCAATGGATATCGCTACTTTGCTAAGTCCAGTAATGGCTCATGCATCGTGTTGCCCCCAGCGGTTATCAATCCTGATGACGGCATTCGTTGATACTTCTGCACTACGATTAGGTGGTAGCAGTGAAGCAAGGAATGAGAGCAACATCACCCAGGTACGACCTTCTGTGAGCATTGCTGATCCCGAAATCGATGATAGCAATCATTCTCACGACTGCCCAGTTACAGCATTATCATCTTTGGTCGAACTTGCACCTGAAGCTGTAGACTGTTTTTTTGCACATCTATCTGAAGTCATGTTCTCCCCTGAACCAAAAGAATAACTTTTAAGCCAACCGGCACACAGCGTTCCCATGAACTCTGAATTTGGCCTTCAGCTTTGAAAAACAAAAGCAACTGAAAACATTTGGAACTATTTTTTCCCCTAAAAACGAAATATTTTTTTCCAAAATTCCATAATATTTACTTTTTTTTGGCACACGTACTCTGCTTACAGTAGAACTATTCATAAAGAACAGAGCTTCTATTTTAAGCAAATTTAGAGACAATATGTTACCGCAGCCTCTAGCACACTCACAAGCAATTTCATTTATATGTGATGAAATAGTCTCGACCTTCTTTTCTGTAATTAGGAGACATTTCATGTGTAATTTTCGAAAATCATTCAGCTGAAGATATGCAATTTTTTTGAATGATTACACTGCTTAAAACGTACAGTACCTATAATGTTCCGTGTATTTCGCATACACCATTTCAAATGCAAATTGATGGACATAAAACCGTGGAGTGGGTGATCTGTTTTATCTAGGAACCCGATTCAATATTGTGACTTTATGCCCCTATACGGCTATAATCAATAATATCCCTATAATGGCATAATAATCAGATCCATATTTCAGTAAATCGCCCTTGAAGTCCAAGGCACAGCAAAAGCTACTTCCTTGGATTCCTAGAGAGCACACCGAGTTCTTTCGACACACCAAACCTCCAGCAACCTGGGAAAGCCCCGCTTGCTTTGTTTTGATTTGTAATAGAACTCCTGCAAGCACTGTATGAACGGCCAGTTCTTAGTGACATCTTTATTGACGTCTTATGTCCAAACCTTACGTCAAACGTGGCACCTTTCAGGTATAAATATACCAACGTTGCCTTAAGCAAACACACGGTGGTGATTCTGGAGCAGAGCAGCTAATCTACTTTCCGAGAGCCCAGCAGAAGCGAGAAGCCCACGGATGCTGCCCCTCCTCTTTGACGCGCTGAGAAAGACGCTGTCTTTTCTCCTGCCAAGAAGCTCAAGCTCCGGGGTTTCCAGCCTACCCTTGCGGGTGACTGGTATATCGAGTCCTGAGAGAGAGATACCAGACCTCCTACATTCTATTCCTAAGGTACAGTGCTGACTAAACCCTTAGAGAGAATTCTTGAACAGATCCTTGGCAAAAAACCTACTTAACTCAAACTGCTACTTACTTACTCCTTCCCACGTATTAGGCTTAGGTCAGGTACACCAGGGTAGGCGTAGTTTAGAAGCACCAGTTGAGCACGTTAGCCTATGTATACATGTATATATATTTTATCCATTTTAAAGTGTCTTATGGCAACAAAACCATATCAATGCTTTTACAGTATTATTTCATAATACTCCTTTTACTGTACGTACTTTAGTTTACATTAAGTATTGCAATTGTGGCAATTCATTTCTCTTGCATGAGAAGGAAGACTGCTCAATAAATAATACAATTTTATTGAAAACGCCCGTCTCTCTATTTCTCTGCACCCTGGTGAAATTAAATATGCACATCTGACTGAGTGAAATAGCTGTCTATTGTTTCACACGACTCTAGAGATTGACTCTTATTCTATGCAAAGTTGTCATGTTTATGCGGTTGTCGGAAGCTGAATCCCTTCTTGTCTGAGCCAGGGAAGCTGATCACTTCCTATTCAGTCAAGAAAGTTTCCAGTGGCCTCTGAGCTAGCTGGCGCAAACCTAAATTAAGTCTAATATAGTCAGTAGAGACCTAGAAGACCTCAGTCCTATGTCTACACTGCTGTTTATGTTATTCCAATGCGCAGGGCCTATAGGGAAAATAGGAACTACACTACAATACGGTTCGAGCACATGCTGAGAGGGACAAGTCTGGGGCACTGCTGGCTTGGCTGGCCAACCCAGCATGCCGAGGGATGCCAGTCCTAGAATTACAGGGGGGGGGGGAAGGGACAACTTATTAGGATCAACAGGCTATAAACGCACAGTTTCTGGAATACTATACTGCCCTATATCAAAGCCAGCTAGATCCCAGGGTATTGGAGGAGGAGGGATTCTTGAATATAGAACTTCCCCAAATTGAGCCTGAAGAGGCGGAGTCATTAGGTCAGGATATGGAACTCGGAGAGATCAGTGGCGCCATAAAACATATGGCCAGGAACAAAACCCCTGGCACGGATGGACTCCTGGTTAAGTTCTATGCCACGTATGTGGACGAATTGGCTCCCTGCTTGCAGGCCTTGTACAACAGATCATGGCGGGACGGCTGCCTACCTGTATCAACTAGGGAAGCGATAATCATACCGCTCCTAAAACCGGATAAACCACCATGGGATCGAACTGCCTACTGGCCCCTTGCTCAACCTAGACTATAAAATACTAAGTCGCGTTTTGGTTAGTCGTTTGATTTTCCACATGACCACCCTTGTGCATGTGGACCAGGCGGGCTTCATTCCATCTCGGAACACTACCATGAATATACGCAGACTGCCCCGGCTGCTAGACGGCCCTGAGCAGGACGGGAATGAGGCATGCATACTATCATTGACATAGAGAAGGCCTTCGTCAGCCTAGAGTGGCCATATCTTTTCAGAGAGCTGCCCGCTTTTGGATTGGGTGAGGAGTTCATGGCCTGGACGGCTATACTGTATAAGGACTCCACTGCCAGAGTGCGCATGGGGGATGTGATCTCAGAGGCCTGTGTGGTGGGACGGGGCACGAGACAGGGGTGTCCGCTCTCTCCCCTCCTGTTCGCGTTAGCGATGGAGCCGCTGGCTGTACATGCGCGATCAGGACGGTTCTATCAGGGCCTTGACGGGATGGGTCAGTCCCAATCTATCGCCTTATACGCAGACGATCTGCTAATGTTCCTGCCCGACTCCGCGGAGGGAAGGAGGCTTTGCGGTGCCTTACTTCGAGGCCTACTACCACGCCCCCCAAATGCAGTGGTTTACAAAATGGAGGGCAGGGAGGCTTCGAACTGGGGAAGCTCACGGCGGTTTGGACCCGGACCTGTGACAGCTCTCTCGTGTCCTACTCCGGCCTTCCCCAAGTGAAAGAAAGTCCCCAAGGGACCTGTGGGTGATGCGTCAATGCTGGAACAGGGCTAGTAAAAGGGTCAAACAGGGACTTGCATATACACCTGATATTCCGTTGCTAGTTAGCGAGGCACCACCACATTGGGGGGACAGGCAGGGGTTACGGGACTGGGAAGAGGCGGGAATATCCACCATTGGCGACCTATATGAGGACAATACCCTGCTACCCTTTAATGACCTGCTGGAGAGGTATGACCTCTCTAGGAGGGACTTCCTCTTACATGCCGCAGTGACAGCCATCCGTAAACACTGGAAAGCGGGGATGGCGGAACCACCCCCCTCATTGGCATGCCGTATTAACCGCTGCGGACTGAAAAAAAAACCTCCGCCAGATTAGGATGGCTGGGGGATCTTTTTTCCATCCGCCGCTTTTCCGCCGCGGTAGCCTTCCGACCGTGGCGGAAAAGTTCTAACATGGCTGGCGGTGTCTATCAGACACCGCCAGCCACATTAGGATGTCAGCGATCCTATGCCTTTACACGGCAGCATTTCCGCCGTGGAAAGGCATACAGACTTTTCTTCGGGGGCCCGTTGCGGGCCCCCAGGAGTGAAGGGGGGCTGGGGGGTGCACATGGGGGGTACCTATGGTACCCCCCTGCCTTTACATGTACGAAGGGTGCTTTAAGCAGCACCCGCCGCAATGTTAAATATACAGGATGTGACCGCCAGGGTGGCGGTCACATCCTAATCAGCACGGAGGGACCGCCACTGCCCCTGCGGACGGTCCCTCCTCCTCTGGGGTGGCGGACGGACTCAGGTCCTTCCACCATCCTAATAGGCCCCTAAATTAGGAGACATAACGGATAGGGACAGCTCATTGACCCCGGGATATTGCTTATTACACTGGTTCCCCCATACTGCCCGCAATAAAGTGACCAGCAAATTTATTGACCTAGGCTTAGTCCTGGCTAAGTGGGAAATTACCACTCACTGGAAGGCGGCTGCCGCACCTAATATCTCACGCTGGCTGCGAGAATTCATGAAGTGATCTGACTGTGAGGGGATTTTCAGGTTGCAGATGACACGAAGAACAAGTAATGAAAAAACAATGGAGACAGCGAGGGCATGGAAGGCGCTGGTAGATCTACTCAAACATCGGACTGACGAGGCAGACCCACCCCTAGAGTACGCGGATTCATGAGTACAGATTGAATCGAGGCCTTACCTAACCAAGCTGCTGGGGGGGTTGGCATGCATGTGTACTGTATAGTGGCTTCCTCTCTGCGAGCACTCTGCTACTAGAATAATGCACCTGGATGTCATTCATGACTTCATACTGAAACCTATTGAGAATCACATGAAAGAGCGACACGCCTGGGGGATGGGGGGGGATGGGGTTGGGGAGGGAGAGGGATTTGTTCACTTATTTAGATAGATATGTGTGCAGATGAGAACAGACAACCGAGAAGCTGATCTCCGATATAAAGACATTGAATGTAAAGTTGCGGGAGTTGTTCAGAATGTGGGGCGTGGTTGCCCTTGCGGTAACAGCTATAAGGGGCGAGAAGCGGGGAGCAGGACTGTATAGATGCAACCAAGCTTGTTGACACCCGCTGCTTAAGTTAAGATGAGACGCTCTTGTTGAAATTTACTGCTACTAATTGACAAGATGAAAATGAATAAAATCTGTTTACAAAAAAAATCGATGTTTGTGTTGAGTAGTGCCTTCAATCTACACTCCGATTACTGTTCCCCTCCGACCACGCATCATCGCAGGATACAGACACGCTAAGCGCTAAAGGTACTACTAACTCAGTGCACCAAAAATCATCTGTCAAACCTACACAAAATTGCCACGTGGCCTTACTAAGCCAGAATTCGCAAGACAAAAAACATTACTGTCAGTACGGCCTGCCCAGACCACACATCATCGCAGGCTCCACAGAACCTTGTAGTTTCAGGTACCACTAACTCCACCCTAAGATCTACACAGCAGACAGCAGGGTTTACAACTTGAATTCACCTTCACATCTACACTGTAGATAGGAGGGAATTCAACCTTGATTTATTTAATGCAGAGACAATTATACTGTATCTATTCAGATTTTGTTACAGTAAGTGAAAAAAAGCATTCTTCTATAACTGTATTGACTAGTAGCTACGATGTACACTGTGGACAGTAGGGCACAGAACTTGAATTTACCTTTTGCTCTACACTACAGACAGCATTAAATTCAGCCTCAATATATTTAAAGCAGAGAAAAAAATAGTGTTGTTGTACTGCTAGTATGCACAAGCACCTTCAATTGTTGCATCCTGTGAACTATGGTAACAAAGAATGTAGAAGATTGCGCCAAAATGTACCTCCACCACCGGCAATACCAAGTACCTCTGGGGTATCACCTTCAACATCGCCACCAGACATACGTCCCCAATTTGTGAAAGTTAGAATGCACTGCGTGAAGTGGAATCATTTAATTTGTTATGGGGAGCAATCAGTACACATAGTTTGCACAGCAATTGATAACCATTGATGCCTTTTTTCCCTCTCAAAGTTCATATAGTCCAGTATGCAACAGTGAATGGTTTCAGTGCAGCACGCTCAGACCACGCATCATCGCAGGGTGAGCACACGCTAAACACCAGAAGTACCACTAACTTAGTACACCTTACATAATCGCCACGTGCCCTTGTTAAGGCAAAATTCAATGGTTAAAACATATTTTTACCAGTGCGGTGTGCCTGAACCACGCATCGCTGCAGGCTCCACACAAACCGCCCCTACCTCAGTGCACCACAACTCATGAACTCTTTACGATAGAATCTTCTGTGGATTATTTCACATACAGTGCTCCTACCTTTGTACAGCAGAAGCCATAAATGGTTTATGATTACATATCTGTGTATGATATCATGATTACTATTCTACTTGCTACCAAAAACAACGTAATAAAATGAAGTCGAGCACACGTGCCCGTACCCACTTAAACTATTTATCTGTGTTTGTGTATTTATTATGTTTGTAAAATGCTGCTCCTGTGCCCTACCACATTATATTGTCCTACAAATAGCGTATGGCTGAGATACCCGCCACCCCCTCTCAACACAATCCCCAAGGATGGGAAACCGGAAACAGTTCTGAACTTTTGGAAGACGGGAGGGAGTGACCCTCCCGGCCGTATTTATTAAAATATGAAACAAAATTAAAACATTAAAATAACAGTTTCATATTATGTACAATTTCATTACGACATTGCGATGTTTGGCTAACCTTAACATATTCTCTAATACAAAGGTTCTCCTAGCCGAACTAACATCCTACAAAACATTTAACTTTAAATTTTGAAATTGTACATCCTAACGTTTAAGGGCCAACGGCAAGGTCGTAACCGGTGTCAAGATCCCTAAACCAGAAATATCCCCCTCACTTGTGAGGGGCGACCGCACAGAGGTGTACCTCAAGTGCAACTACCAATTTCCCTTGACTTGACGGGGGCCCCCAATAAACTCGACGCCATTTAAAGGTCGTCCGAGGACTCGTGTGAGGTATCTAGAAGGTAGCGTAGACCCCCCCCCCAAACCCCACACAACTTACCACATCTGCCGTCGCAGATGTCCTGGCCCCGGGAAATTCTCCAGGAGGGGGCTGTAGCCCCTCCTACCCAGGAAGGGGCCTTGACCGCCTTTCCTTTCCTTTCGGCGGCCCATCCTTAGAAGGGACCGCCTCCCCGTTGAGGGGCCAATGGCCACCTCCCCCGAGCGCTCCCATCCGTAATGGGTGACGCCCACTCATAGGGATCTTCCAATTAGTGCTCACCGATCATGACCTTACCGCCCGACCAAAAATAAATACGACAATTCTAAACTAAATGACTAATCTATTTAAAAGACAGTAACAACAACAACTTTATTAAAAGCATGCTTACTGTTCAACACTAGAGCAGGATTACTTTATTTGCAAAACATACCACAAATTGACCATTCTTTATTGCATATTCAAAGTTATCACGATAATAATCCGAACCTGCAAACAAAATTAGAGTTACCACATCAAACTTTATTCAAAACCACTTGCTGTCCTCAGGGGCTGGTGGGTGGGTCAAAATTGGCTCTTCGTTCCGTCTCGAGCTCACGTGCAGCGAGGTGGTGCAGCTTCAGAGCACAGGAACAAGAGGATGCTTCCTTGGCTTGTTGCTCCTTTTATCCGTCTTCAGGGCGGGCGTAAACCCGCCCCTGCCTGCCCCAAGGGCGTGGCCGGCCGCGTCAGTGTCTAGGCCAGCCCACTCCAGGGCGGGAAAAAGGCGCGCCCCGGCTACGCCGCTTCGGGCATACCAGCCGAGACTCGCCTCCCGCCCAAGATGGCTTCCCGGGGGGATCGTGGTACTCCACCATACGTTCGGGGGGACCGAATGGTCGCCCCTTTCCATATGGCTGAGATACCCGCCACCCCCTCTCAATACAATCCCCAAGGATGGGAAACCGGAAACAGTTCTGAACTTTTGGAAGACGGGAGGGAGTGACCCTCCCGGCCGTATTTATTAAAATATGAAACAAAATTAAAACATTAAAATAACAGTTTCATATTATGTACAATTTCATTACGACATTGCGATGTTTGGCTAACCTTAACATATTCTCTAATACAAAGGTTCTCCTAGCCGAACTAACATCCTACAAAACATTTAACTTTAAATTTTGAAATTGTACATCCTAACGTTTAAGGGCCAACGGCAAGGTCGTAACCGGTGTCAAGATCCCTAAACCAGAAATATCCCCCTCACTTGTGAGGGGCGACCGCACAGAGGTGTACCTCAAGTGCAACTACCAATTTCCCTTGACTTGACGGGGGCCCCCAATAAACTCGACGCCATTTAAAGGTCGTCCGAGGACTCGTGTGAGGTATCTAGAAGGTAGCGTAGACCCCCCCCAAACCCCACACAACTTACCACATCTGCCGTCGCAGATGTCCTGGCCCCGGGAAATTCTCCAGGAGGGGGCTGTAGCCCCTCCTACCCAGGAAGGGGCCTTGACCGCCTTTCCTTTCCTTTCGGCGGCCCATCCTTAGAAGGGACCGCCTCCCCGTTGAGGGGCCAATGGCCACCTCCCCAGAGCGCTCCCATCCGTAATGGGTGACGCCCACTCATAGGGATCTTCCAATTAGTGCTCACCGATCATGACCTTACCGCCACAGGCCGGATAGTTGACCGGCTATCCGGACCCCCCACAAGACTCCTACCTAAAGGTCATGTCTTAAAGTCTTTAGCCAAGCTATCAAGTCTCCTATGAGTAAGTCGTTCCCCACCCGGGACAAATGAACACCATCCCCCAAATACATACTGTCACCAGTAATGCAACCATGCGAAATAGAATGCAGTGTATTGGAACGGAACAATCTACTCACTTGGTTATTAATTTTTCTTACTGAATGATTCAGAGCAGAAACAGAAATAGCCCCCCGCCATACTTTTCGTGGGATCATATGGGACCATGCAATTGTGCACCCTGGAACTCTCCTCGCTAACCAACTTACCGTGGAAAGCATCGCCTCAAGAAGAAGTCGTCTACCAGTGGTGACCAAATCATTGCCCCCAAGATGTACTATGACTATAGACGGCGGTGACCTTGTCCGCCCTAGCAAACCCTCGAAAAATGATTGAAACTGGTCAATACAGAGTCCGCCCCTTCCGTAGAAGGACATACTGTACCCGTATTCCCCAGCCACGTGAATCATGTCACCTGCTTTGAATACGTCCGCGGCACGCCTCACGTATGAGTGGCCCACGACCCACACCTCCTTTTTCACAGCCGGTGATGTCTGACCGCTGGCCCGGTGTTGGGTCGACTGCATAGACCGCCCCGCCTCGTAGGCTTGCGCAACTGAAACCAAACAAAAACAAGAAGCGTGAGTACATCATTACAGCTTCACAACATGTGCAACCGCACATACCTTTTATAACAGTTGGAGGACCAACGCCCCACATGTTTAACTTGTTCGACATTCAGACCCCTGGCTGTAGCCTCTGTAGCAGCCCCTATCCGAAAGGAATGGGTCCCAAACTCGCCCGGGTTCAAGCCCGCTGCGGCAATCGACATCGCAAGCACCCGCTGAAACTGAAACCTCGTCAGTGGGGTGGCGTCAGCGTGTCTCAACAAGGCCCCCCCCCATGATGCCACCCTTTGTGCTAAATATTCCTCTACACAACTCACCGGGCACATGGAGGACCCGGGAATCCTTTGTATGATTATGCAGTCACCCATCGCACCTTGATCGGTCTTGGACCTGACAAACGAGACAGTCATTGTCCCCCCTCTAACCTGAACGTGCTCTCGGCACAGTCCCCCCATCACATCCTGCTTGTTCCTTGCCACTAGTTCGCTTACCCGCATAGCCCCATGGAATGCCAGCGTAAAAGCGGCTCGGAATAACACTGTTTCATACTGGGATGAACACGTTGCAGGGAGTATGGATAATAACAGGGCCAACCTATCCAAACCTATCGGGCGCCTTTCATCTACTCTGCGACCCTCAAGGCGTTGCCACCCACGTAGCGCTTTTTGCACAACGAAAGACGCTGTCGGGTCCTGGATCCCATGAGCCCTAGCCACAAAGGAAATGACGGCCCGATGCCTCTGGGCCGTAGCCACTGATTTGCCTGCCTGACGTAAAGACAGCAGGAATTTCACTACCAACTCTTCCTGACCCCAAAGCTCCCCTCTAGCTGCCCCCAAAAAGGCCCAATAGGAACGGAACGCCCCTTCATATGCCTTCCTCGTCCTGGGTGCTAAACTCTCTCCCACGAGGTTCTGTAGTTCGGGGCACCGAGAGACCAGAGAGCTTCGGGAAAGGGTGCTGCCACCGGGTCCGCTGTGGGCAGAAAACCCCAGAAGGCCTGCATACGAAAACGAGAAAGCGCATCAGCCGCCTGGTTCATCACCCCCGGGACATGTCTTGCCTTAAATAGTACATTCAATTGCATACACAATAACACAATTTCCTTGAGCAATCTCAGAATCCATTTGCATCGTGCTGCCTGGCTATTGATACACTCAACAACGGTCATGTTATCAGACCAGAATACCACAGAGTGATCTCTGAACCCCTCGGGCCAAGTTCTGAGGGCCACCAGAATGGGAAAAAGTTCTAGGAAAGCAATGTTACTTGTCAAACCACTCTCATGCCACCATGACGGCCATTTTTGTGCTGACCACTGAGTGCCGAATATGGCACCAAAACCAATGCTCCCTGCCGAATCCGTCCACAGCCCCAGCTCCTCAGAGGACACGGGCGGTTTGTTCCAGATAATTCGGCCATTGAAATCCGCCAGAAATGCCAACCAAATGCGCATGTCCTGGCGAACCTCTGCCGAGAGCCTCGTACGATGATGACCCTCCTTCAGGCCGACCATGGCTTGAGCGATCGAGCGAGAAAAGGGGCGGGCCATCGGTATAACTCTTAGGGCAAAATTCAACTGACCCACCAATTGCTGTAATTGATGTAGCCTAACCTTAGACTTACTTATACACATTTGCAGGGCTGCCCTGAATCTTAGCACTTTGTCACTTGGTAGACGAAAGCAACCTTCCTCGGAATCAAGCTCGATCCCCAGAAACTCGATGCAAGTCGAGGGACCCACAGTCTTACCTGGTGCCAATGGCACACCAAACTGATTCATCAATACACAAAATGCAGTCAAAGCCTGTCCACATTCCGGATCCCCGGCTGCCCCCAGAAACAAAAAGTCATCGAGATAATGCATAACATGTTGGAACCCCGTTTTCCTCGTGAAAACCCATTGCAGGAAGCAACTGAACTTTTCGAAATAGGCACAAGATATAGAGCACCCCATCGGCATACACCTATCCATGTAATAACGACCCTGAAACATGAAACCAAGGAGACGCTGATCGTCTGGATGTACCGGGAGCAACCGGAACGCTGACTCGATATCAGATTTTGCCATCAGCGCACCGGGCCCCAGGCGATTCAAAGTGGCTACGGCCTCATCGAAGGATGCGTACCGCACCGAACACACTTCCGGGTCTATCGCATCGTTTACGGAAAGACCACGTGGGGCCGATAAATTATGTATCAGCCGAAATTCCCCCGGGTCCTTCTTGGGAACCACCCCTAAAGGGGAACAAACAAAGTTAGCAACTGGCGGCACATTATATGGACCGGCGACTCGACCTCGAGCCACCTCCTTCCCGATCTTTTCCTGTACCACGGTCGTATGCTGTAAGACCGATATCTGGTTTTTACATTTTGCTATACCCTGAAACTCTCCCACTGGGATGCGGAAACCATATGAAAATCCGTTCCGCAACACCCCAGCGGAGGCGTGATCCGGGTATTCGCTGAGCCAGGGAATCATTGCCATGGTATCAATCGGGGTAGGTAAAGGCGCCCCTCGGGCTATGTCAGACCTGTTTGGCGCCTCCTCTACCCCCGTTATCACCCGTTTTGGCTCTGCACATGGACTCAGGATGGGATGATTGCCCACACCCCCCACATTCGTGCCTAAATTTGCATGACCCCTGGGGCCTAGTACATTTCCCCCTGTTAAAGTTCAAACAAACCCCCCTTTTACCTGGGTTGCCGGCTGGCCTCGAGTGATTGTCGTTACTCGTACCTGATGGAAAGGGCGTCCCCGCATATTGGCGGGATGATTCACCCATGTTACTCCCTACCAATGGCACCTTCAACATACCAGAGTCCTCCATTTTGGACCAGGACACAGAATCATAACAATCCCAAGTTAAGTTTTTATCATGCTCTTTCGCTTTTCTGAAAATATTATCGTAACAAAACCAATGATTGCCCTCGTGAGATACTGAATACCCCATTATCCGTGACTGATAAATCGGCAATTCGGGCAGCAATTTGGGCCTACGTTCACCCAAGATGGATGTAAAAACCCCCCATGCCTTGCCCCAATTACCAATGTTTTCATTTACCTTAAAGGCGGCCATCTTTGCGCGCCAAACACTCGGATGCATGAGCTCCTTCTGGCTCTTAACATGCTCCATTTCATAATGGTCGGTAAGCAACGAGAAGATGTTTATATATTCCCCTGCCCATATCTTCTCTTTGATAGCCAGAGGGACATGTTGACCCAATTTTTCCCTTCGAGAGGGTGCCGACTCGTCCCTCGCAATCGGCAATGGCCGCTTACCTGAACCGGAAGCTGTATCTGCGACTGGAACAGATGGCGATGGTGCCTTCGTCGCTTCCCTTGTTTCCCGCAGCTGCCTCATCAACACCTGCGCGTCGTCAGCCGTGGCGCCCTTGCTACCTTTACCCAACCACGCTGCTAATTGTGCTGCCAGCTCGGGCGGCATATCTTCCCCGGACACGGGGGTGACCACTACGGGAATCGGATTCCCTTCCTCCGGCACAGGAGTGGGTTCTTCGAGTGGGGCACAGGGAACTGGGACGTCTCCCCCAGCTGCTCCCCTTCTGGGCCTCTTGCCTTTTCCTCCCGGAGCTGCTCCAGCCAGAGGACGTTTCGCCCCCCCTTCCTCATCTTTCTCCGCCATTCGCTTCTTTAGGTCGGTCACCTCCTTCATGAGAACACGCAGCATCTGGTCGGTAGTCATTCGCTTTCCCGCCTTCTTAGGCATTCTCCGACAGAGTATCTGAAAAACAAACAAGAAAGATTACAACGCTCAAAATTGGCTCTTCGTTCCGTCTCGAGCTCACGTGCAGCGAGGTGGTGCAGCTTCAGAGCACAGGAACAAGAGGATGCTTCCTTGGCTTGTTGCTCCTTTTATCCGTCTTCAGGGCGGGCGTAAACCCGCCCCTGCCTGCCCCAAGGGCGTGGCCGGCCGCGTCAGTGTCTAGGCCAGCCCACTCCAGGGCGGGAAAAAGGCGCGCCCCGGCTACGCCGCTTCGGGCATACCAGCCGAGACTCGCCTCCCGCCCAAGATGGCTTCCCGGGGGGATCGTGGTACTCCACCATACGTTCGGGGGGACCGAATGGTCGCCCCTTTCCATATACAACCATCTTACCTCTGACAGTAAGTGTGGGCTATCTTCCTTTTCTTATATATATTTTTTTGCATATTTATATAGCGCAAAATCAACTCAAAACTATATCAGCAATTTACATGAGCACCGTATTTACAGTACATTTTCAGGCATGCGTACATTACCTCATTACTCTACAATAACAGGATGTGGACGCAACTCCGAGCCACCAACACTGATTTCCAGCATCAAGTTCTACAGTGTACCTGAATAACCACATACGTTTATATATTAGCTGCCCTTCATGTCCAAAAAACTGCAACTTAAACCTTTCACAGCCCTGTATTACTACAGCTACATCACTCGACTGAATGTACAACAAACATTCATAATCACAGAAATGCATCATGTCCACCATCTTTTATGTATGCAACTATGAACGAATATAGAGTCAGTGATACCCCTTACCTTCCAAGTTGTGGAACTTTACAGATATAATGACACATTTGCTTTTAAGACCGGGGTGACGTCAGCACTACAAAACGAACACCCAAATCACTTGATTTTTCATACAGCTAACGACGGAATCATGCCCATAGCTCCGGGACCATGGTTCAGAGCATCGCGCAGCACTGGCATACGTCAGGCCAGCACACTCCACTTACGCTACCAGAAAAAACAAAAACAAAACATTGCCCAGATTTCCTTTGTAGTGATTTCTTAGTTCCAGGTCTAATTGTCAGAACGGCACACACACACTCCCTCATGGCTGGTATACACCCACACCACACCCATCCAGCACATGCATGCGATACTACACACATGACCGTACCAATAGAAAAGACGGGCGCACGTGCTCTACCACCATTTTAGAGTTGCTCCCATCCCAAACGCTGAGATGGCCCGTTCCAGTGATTCGGACGCCTCATGTAGGCCCGAACCACCGAGTACAAGGGCCCACCACTACTTTCGTGGCCTCTTTGGTCACTGAGTTAGTGGTATCGGAAGGACTGAGCGGGTGAAGAACCTGCAATGATGATGGGAGCACAAGTATGTTGTTAACCATACCAATATCAGGACTCAGCACCATATGTCAGATTTCTTGGTGGCAGAGCTGGACTGCGTGATGTAGAAGGTGTCCTGTCCACGAAAAGGTGAGCAGTGAGGCCTGGGTGCGCATCAGATGGAGTCGATGGGCAGCAGCAGACTGAATACAAAAAACTGACGCAGCGATTTAGGCATACGCAGTCCTATATACCGTATCTTATTGCATTTATATATTTTTTTCTCCAATAGCAGGAACATTTTTATAATAGGTCAAAATTTCGGAATATAAACTGTACTAATAGTTGTTTTTAAATGCGGGAGGGAAGGTGTGTGAAAGGGCGATGTTATTGTACTCCACATTAAGATAGTGACAAATACCAATCATAACATCCTCTTTTACTATCTTTTAGATCTAGAGCTTCAGGGTGCATTATCTCCCGGCACGTGGTGAAAAACACACTGGTGACAGAAAGGTGAGCTGCGAATATTCTTTTCAGTCACTCTCTGACTTCCTCTCTCCTTTGATAAAGAAATGACACACAATGTTAACGTCCTTTTTATTATCTTACACGTTGTGTTTCACAAATTGGCGTCATCCCCCCCAAAACACCTACAAAGCTCTACGTTCGTGGATTCTGCGATGATGGTTGGCCATCGTAACAACGTCTGAGAAGCCTGCTTTGACACATGGTGCACCCTCTTTGAATCACACCAATGGCACAAGGTGAGCAAAGAAACTTGTTTCCGAAACAACGACAAGTCATCTATGAAAGGAGAGAGTGGGTTGTGCGCAGCAGCTTCACTGCGTAGGAATGTACAATTACCTCCGAGCAGTGAGGCTAGGTTACAACAGTCTGAGGGTCAGATCTACAAGCCCCTTGCGCCTCTTTTCTGTCACTTTTAACATGGGAAAAGTGGCGCAAGGAGCTTCTAAATATGCCTCTGACTTCCCAAGAAAAACACTCACCTCCAGACTCAATAGGGTGCAACAGTCTAGGTACGCAATATTGAGAACTCACCACTATGCAGTGGGAATGCATGGGATATACTACTTTGGAAGAAAAACAGCACACAGACACCTCCTTACAGTGGAAGTTTATGAAATACATTATCCTGAGAGTACAAATAAATAAACCAAAAATATACTTGTGCAGTTGCATGTGCTATGCTATTTCTAACTTTCAGATCACTAAACTGGAGGGTGCACTATGAACCAGCACGTGCTTGGACACACAACGGATGCAAAAGGTGAGCTACAGGTATTTTCTCCAGTATTAACTGCACCATCTATAACTTTCTCTCTCTCACAGTTTTAATGTCATTTTTTTCTCTCTTTCTCTCTCTCACATAATTTCTCTTTCTCTGTCTCAGTTATGGACGCTGTTGTCTACTCTGCCTTGTACAACCAAGCTGAGTTCAAGTTGTGAACTCTGCTGGTCACAGTGTTTACACAAGGTAAGCAGAGCGGCCTAGATATGCAATGCCTCAGATTAAATGCATTATAAATAAAAGAGCTTATTTACAAGCCCCTTGCGCCACTTTTGCGTCACTTTTAACATGGGTAAAGTAACGCAAAAGTGGCGCAAGGGGCTTGTAAATAAGCTACGGAGAATATTGTCCTCCATAATGACTTGATCTATCACCTAATTCTGTCTCATCTCTGAATAATTTTAAAGACCTGTTGGTCTATACTGTAAATCTGATGCAGTAGCGACTTCCGTACAGACACGTCTTGAACGCGGGCCTATAAGAAAGGTGGAATGTATCAGGCACACTGCAGATGTGCAAATTTAAAATGATTGCCAAGTATTACCTTAACTTATAATGTTTGACCTCATTTAGCCACATCGATCTAATTTTAAACACTTATTTTCATTTATATTTTGCAGATTACCTACCCTACTTTTATTGTAGTCCATATCACGTTGTTTAATTGTTTTTTAAAGTTATGTTTCTAGTTATTTATTACATTAAAGTTAATTTTAAAAAGTATATACGTCTTCTTTTTCTGACAACATTTCACTATTATTTAGTGTGATAATAATACAGTTAGAAAACATTTAACAGTAGAAATGATATTTATAACTTGAAGTACAATACTGAGGCTAACTCTTTACCAGCTCTTTACCTGAGTCTATAGTTACGACTAACGGTTCCTATGGAAAACTTTTAAAACTCCAGCACAGTAACTGTTTCGATTCTCCACATAGTGTGGTGAACTTTTAACCTCTGTGCTCACTTAAGTGTTCCATGAACTGTTACTATGGTAACAGGCAGTAAGGCCTTTGGGGGTAGGGTTGAAAGGTACTGGCTGCACAGAAACCCTTATATTTACCCAGGATCCTCTACATGACAGAAAGGAAAGCAAAGTAGAACAGAACACTGTGTACCAGATTTACAACCCACTTACGCCACTTTCGCATCACTTTTCCCATCTTAAAAGTGATGCAATAGTAACGCATGAACTTGTAAATTTGCCCCTAGGCACATTACGAGCAAAACAAGTACACAACTCATTCAACTCTTTACCAATCACAATTAGACAGTGTTTCTTCACGATTCACAAGGAACTTCAATAAATACTTCGTGCCTATTTAAATGGAAGACGAGATTGTCGACATTACAAAACTTAGTGGCATATTTACAAAGGCGGAGTTAAAATTGTCGTCGCTTTAACGGCTGTAAACTACATCAAAAACGCCGAAAATGGACTTCAAAATCCTTTGTTATCTTACCGGAAGATTTTCTCAAGATTGCTGTTTCCTATGCAAGAGTGACAGCCACCCCGGGCCATAAAATAAATGGTTAGAGGGGGCTCCAAGGCCCCCCCTGCAAAATTAGAAGTGTGTGGGCCTCAACGACCCCCCTCAAGCCCTGGGAATCACCACCCCCCGGGGATTTGTGTATTGTGGGAGGCAGGCTGCATGGCCCTCCGCTTGGAGTCCCGTGGCTCCCACCTTCCCATTGCAAAGTTGGTTTGGATTTTGAAAGAGAGAGCAGGGAAATCTGTTCTCTCTTTCAAAATCCAAACCAGATTGCTTTTCCACATGCATGTTAGCATCTCCCCATGTGGAAAAGCAATGCCGGCTCCCGAAGGACACGGGGAGCCGGCGGGACCGTGAGGGCATTTTGGCTCCCCCCACGGTCCCCAGCATGTTTTATAACACCCGGGGGGATGGGGTCCCCGGGGATATTAGAAATTACTGATAGAGGCAATTTGTTTTACGGTAAAATTAGAAGTCGCTCACCCAGCGCTCAGTGCGGCCCCCTAGTGTGCACGCGATGGATGCACAACTCACAATCTGTAGGGTGCGTGACTCCAGCGCCTTGGTGCACAACTTCTACACGTTTGGGAGCTGGTATTTCTTTTCTACATGGGAAGCTACTAACATGCAGCTCCCAATGTGGAAAAGCAATCTGATTTAGATTTTGAAAGAGAGAACAGATTTCCTTGCTATGGCAGGGCGGGATGGACACCCCTGGACACTGCAGGACCCGGCCCACAATACATAATGCCCCGGGGAGTGGTGGTCCCCGGGGCTTTGGAGACCTTGCAGCCCCCCTACCATTTTTTTTTCTTGCCCTGGGGTCCTCGAGTGCTCCAGGAGGGGGGCCACGCAGTCCTCCTCCCACAATTCATAAAGCCCCTGGGGTGGTTGGTCCCTTTTGTTTTAGGGACCTTGGACCTCTACACCACCATTTTTTTTGTAGCCCCGGAGGGGGGGTCAATCCCCGGGGCTGGGGGGCCCATCTGGGCCCCCATAAAATGTAATAATTTTGCCCCCGTTATTTAGCCCCCAGGACAAATTATAATAAAAGCTCCACTTTTTTTTACGGCAGAGTCCGCGCACCCTACACGCACCTGTTGGGTCTTTTAAAAAAAAAATACATTTTGTGGGCCCTGGGGGTCCTTCTGGGACCCGCTAAGCAGGTCTACAGGGTAAAAGTATATCTACCCTGCCCCCTTTCTACAATTTGCACACATATTCCACTGAATTTTTCAGCCTCGCTTCTCCCAAGGCACAAAATGGCTGCCAACAGTTCCTGGTTTCGAATGTTGACAACCACTTGACAGCCAATTAGCATTCAGCTCGTGATCGGAAGAGTGCACTTATGATACACTCACGGTCCGCTGATAGTCCGCGGATCCTCCGCGCCCATAGATATATAAATGCTTTTAACTGTAATTTTCTCAGTAACTACTGAACAGATTGACACCATTTAAGCAAAAGGCACAAGTCTGAACTGAGGACTACCTCTTTGCCAAATTTGGCGTAAATTCTGATCAGCAATTCGGGCTGTAGCTGTGGCTAAAGGTCCTATGGGAAATTGCATTGAGAAAACGCATTTTTGGACCCCCCTTTTTTCTCGGCCCCCGCTTCAAACTTTCAACGCGACCCAGGGCTGACCGTAAGTTTTGAAAATTTCGCGAAGATTCATCAACCGGCGCCAAAATTATTCCAAATAGAATGTTGCGGATTTCCTATGGAAAATAGGAAATATATATATATATATATATATATATATATATATATATATATATATATATATATATACATAGATCGATATAGATATCTGTATATATAAAAGTATTTATTTTACATTACATTATGTTTTTACATTTTACATGTATTAATATGAATAAATATAAATTTACATGTAGTCCTACAAATAAATGTAAAACATTATTAAAATTAATATAATGTGAAATACATATGTTTTATTAGATATGGTTCACTAAATATATTTATGAATATATCTATATAATATATATATATTCAATTAAAAAACCATAGGTTTCAGGCCTTATATAGTTAGGAAGTAGCATTTAAAAAACCATTGAAATTGCTCCTACATAGTTAGTTGTACTAACTATATTTCGCGCACCCGCAATCCACTGATGATGATGTCACATATTACATTATTCATGACATGGTCAGTGACATCACTGATGACATCACTGATGACATCTCAAATGACATCACTGATGACATCTCATTTGACATCACTGATGACATCATCCAGTGGCTGTGTGTTTCTGTAAAGTTTAAATATGTTTTACATATTGAAGAATGAGTGGATGTATAAGTGTCTGGATGAAGGATTTAGTATGTGCGTGACTGACCATATGAGTGAGTGATTAAATGTGTCTTACTAAATGCATGGGTTAGTGACTAAACTGTCTGAATGTGTGCATCAGTATGTCTATTGTTGTGTAAGCTGCTGCATGTGTTGATCAGTAGCTATATGAGTGGCTATATGGGTTATTGATTGGTTGCCCAAGTATTTGAATGGGAGACTGAGTGTGTGTGTGGGTGGCTGGGATGTGTGTGACTCTGTGCATAGATGTGTGAGCAGTTGATTCACTAGGTGTATGAGTTCAAAAGTGCATGTGGAAACAGCTTTATGGGCGGTTGACTGTGTGCATGGGTGTGTTAGTGAGTGAATGGATATCTGAGTGCTACATGCGCAAGTAAGTACATATGTAAAACACAGTGCATGTGAGAGTTGGCATATATAAATGACTATACATGAGAGCCAGTGAATGTGCGAGTGGCTATATGGATCATTGTGTACTTGTATAAGTGATTGTATAAGAGAGTAAGTATGTGTTCGTATATGTTTGAATAAGTAAGGTGTTGTGTGTATAACTGTATAGTTGAGAAAATGGAAGTGTGATTGATTCTTTGCATGACTGACTAGGTGTGTGAATAACTTCATGGATGAGTGGCAGTGTGTGAGTGTCTGTATAGGTGTATGAGTGCATATGATAGTGTTGTATTGATGAGTGACTGTATGTATGAGTGATTCTATGGGTGAATGAGTGAATGTGTGTGTAGACCTAGAAATCAGTGAGTGCATATGTAGTAACTGGTATTGGTGTGTCAATGGTTTCAAGAATGGTAGTCTGTATTTACCACTGGGTGTACCAAAGGTTATATTAGAGTGTGAGGAGGTGCATCGTATTATCACATGAATGATATCATCAGTGATGTGATCAGTGATGTCAAATGAGATGTCATCAGTGATGCCATCAGTGATGTCATTTGAGATGTCATCAGTGATGTCATCAGTGATGTCACTGACCATGTCATGAATGATGTAATATGTGACATCATCAGCAGTGGATTGCGGGTGCGCGAAATATTGTTAGTACAACTAACTATATAGGAGCAATTTCAATGGTTTTTTAAATGCTAATTCCTAACTATATAAGGCCTGAAACCTATGGTTTTTTAAGTGACTTTGCAAGGTTTTTTAAATGCTAATTCCTAACTATATAAGGCTTGAAACCTATGGTTTTTTCAGTGAATTTGCAAGGTTTTTTAAATGCTAATTCCTAACTATATCAGGCGTGAAACCAAATTTTTTTTCAATAAATTTCAAAGGTTTTGTAAATGCTAATTCTATTAGCGTATAACGTTTATATATGTTATTATCCTTCTGGGACCACGGGAGCAGCCATCTTGTTTCTCAGGAGAAGTGAGGCACAAGAGAGCACAAAACAAGAGTGGAAAGTGCGAAAAGGGGGCTGGCCCCCTGACCCCCTAGTTTTTTTAAAAATCACGTACCCTATGCGTACAGTGCGCGTACCCCGCAATTTTTTTTTTTTGCCCTTGGTGTTCCTTTTGGGACCCCTGAGAAGGGCTAGAGGGTTGGGGGGTCTCTACCCTGCCCCCTTTTCGTGCTATCCACTCTTGTTTTGGGCTCTCTTGTGCCTCAGTTCTCCTGAAAAACAAGATGGTGGCCAACACTTCCTGGTTTGGACAGTTTGGAATGTTGACAGTCGACTGCCAGCCAATCAGAAACTCGCTCGTGCATGTAAGGGTACGCGCACGTGCGCGTACGGTGAGCGCATATAGATATATAATTTGATCAAATTCAATTTTCTCAACAACTACTGGAGTGATTTTCACCAAATATAGAAAAGGCACTACTGCATACCTGTCCCTACCATTTTGCCAAGTTTGGTGTAATTCCGTTCAGCCGTTCGGGCTGTAGCCGTGTCTAAAGGTCCCTATGGAAATTAACATGGGGAAAACACATTTTGGGACCCTCTTTCAGCCCCCGCTTGATGAATCCCCCCGAAACTTTCAGGGAAGGAGTGTGGCGGAGCTGGCCAAAATTCTGGAAAATTACACACAGATTCCTCTATCGGCGCCAAAGTTATTCCCAATAGAATGTTGAGCACATACAGATATATAATTTGCTCAAATTTATTTTCTCAACAACTACTGGAGGGATTTTCACCAAATATAGAAAAGGCACTACTTCATAACTGTACCATAACTGTACCTACCATTTTGCCAAGTTTGGTGAAATTCCGTTCAGCCGTTCGGGGTTTTTCAGACTGGCTACTGAGGCAAGATGGCCGCCGAGACGCCGTAGAGGAAGGTCGTGCCTAGGCTCTCCTCCTGATGGCGGCGTAATCAATCTACATGGTGCTCACCTTTTGGCTTGTTTTCTTTGTCTTATCGGACCACCAGACCACCAGCCCTGATCTACCACAGGCAATGCAATAACGGACTTAAACTATATTGAGCTGAGTTGAGCTTATATCAAGATAAACACCGGAGCCTACTGGAGAAACGCATACAGAGAGCTGATAGTCGCTGGATGTTGGTGGTCGAGCGTGATGTTCGGAGCGTCTATCTTTTGGCCTGTACAGATAGAGGATTTGCCTCAGACAAAGGAAAAGACCCTATTCGAAATTATTTCCTCCTTAATAGTACGATCTTTCCAGTCTGGGCAGGCTCATTGGAGGAATATGTCAAAGGCAATGGCTCCCAAATTATTACGGTCCCCTAAGAAAACCCGCGACCGGGATGGCTGGAGTAATGAAGAGGAAGAAGCGCCCATAGATGATCCTGGCGCCCCAGCCTCTAATCTGAGAGGCAAAGTGAGATCTAAGGCGCAGCAGAGACGAGAGGCTGCAAAAGAGATAAAAATGTGGAAGGTCCGTGAAAAAGATGCAGAGAAGAAGAAGATGACGGCTTTAGCTTCTGCAAGGTGAAATCACGAAGTGCGACCTGCTGTTGGCGAAGTAGCAGGAAGAGAGGTTGCACTTCGGCAAACCACAATAGTGTAGACATTCTCACCTGTGCCTGGGCCGAGTGTTCAGCCCGCTCCGCAGCGAGTGTTTCTGGTTCCGACATTGGCGTCCCTGTGTGGGGGGAGACAGCGCGTTGTGCCCATGGAGGCGGTCGGGCCGACTGGAGCCACCAAGAGTGTGGAGCGCGCGGCAGAGAGCTGCATCGAGAATGAAGTTACAGAGCCCGCGGAGGTACCTGACTCTTCTACCGTCATGGTAGGGGGCGGGGCTGGGCATTTAAAGGGGAAAGAAACTTTTAACACTGTCTCTGAAGTTAAAGAGTCAAATATACCCTTCGAACCAGCCACAGATATTGACGTGAGTGATCCTAACGGGAAGCCTAATGAAAGTGAAATAGTTATGCCAGAACGAACCCAAGAGAAGGTAGCCGATGAGGAGATACTCTTCGAGTTAACAGAACCAGGGGTCAAGAACCCTATAGATGCAAACACAAACGCCAGCTCAATCATAAATATAGATTCATAAGAATGCACAAGCTGTCTCAGGATCTATCCTGGCCTCTCCCAGCAAGGATGTTTTTTTTACAGGTAATGACGAGGCAGATGATGAAGATGAAAGCGAGAACAGCGGTTTGGACCTGGAGTCTGCCTCCGATTCTGAACTGGGCACATCAGTAGGCTCTACAGAGGGTACTGATTCAGAAATCAACTTGACTGAATCAGACAGTACCTCAATTTCCTCAGGTAGCGACACGGAACCTATCGAGTCGGCACAAGAGACAGTTCAAAAAATTACAAAAACAAGATTAAAAACCGCTGCCATAGAGATGAACAAAACTGCGGTGAATACCAAAACGAAATACAAGAGTAAAGTCAAAAATAATCCTAGGCATAAGACTCTGGTTAGAGTATCTCGTGGTGCCCCTGAGAAATCAGTTGTAAAGAAACTTGACTGGGACAATACATTGGAGAGCGGTGCACCATCTATGGGGGAGCTTGAGAATGCAGATACAGGAACTCACGAGGCCATTTCTCAGGATCTGAGGGGGGCGCCTCCAATTTTGAAGTCTTATTCTCTACTTTAAAGCAAATACAAGATGAGGCTCGTGCTGAGAGTCAGAAAGCAAGTAGGAGGGCCAGACATGCAAACAAAAAAATACAATCTTCTTTGCATAAAGTCAATAAAATGTATGAAGAAATGGTTGGGAGGGTGTCTTAGGTGGAGGTCAGAACGGGAAAACTGGAGGATGATTTCATCAAAATGCAGGATGCTAGTAGAGACCAGGATAAGACAACGGCGGACATGCTCTGGAAACTAGAGGATTTTGAAAACAGACAAAGGCGCAATAATGTCACATTACTTGGGATTCAGGAGGGAAAGGAGGGGGGCGATGTACGGGGCTTTGTTGTTGAACTATTACAAGGAGCCTTCCCAGAGCTGTCTTCATGGGATTGGGAGCATGAGGTACAAAGAGCACATCGATTTCCGATGACACGGAAGGAGACACAGGGCAAGCCCCGCGCGATATTGTTCTATGTCGGGAATTTCCTGTTGCGTGAAGAGATAATCAGCAAGGCAAAGCCCCAAGCTAAGCGCACCTATAAGGATGTTGAATTTTTTGCCCGCCCTGACTTCTGCCACACCACCGTGGAAAGACGGTGGCGGATGAGGCAACTCATCACCCCCTTCCAGAACATAGGTTGTGAGGCTTATCTCATGTTTCCAGCACGACTGAAGGTTGGTTTAAATGGAAACTTTAAAGTTTTCTACTCTGAAATCATGGCACAAGAGTACCTCAGCTTTTTACGTGAAACTAGAGGCCAACATAAGTCTCACCATAAGGATCTTGTGGGGCATGACGCACAAGCTGTTGCTATTAGAGACATTTCCCGTAAAAAGTTTAAAAAAAGAGAGAGACTAACAATATTATGGAATAGTAGAATGTTATTGTATGTTTAAATCCTCGGATCATGGGTTAAGAGTGTATATTTTTATTTTTTCTGGGTCTCGGAGATTTGTAGGCTTGTATTGATGTTCTGGTAGGTATCATTAGTCTTAGACTGGTGGTCAGGGTTTTACACTATTTTGGGGATAGCACCTTGAGTAGCATTTTTTGGTTTAAGAGAATCAGGGGAGGGAGGGCGCGACATCCTGTAGGCAACGTCGGCCAGACATAGGTCCCTTGGACCTATTTGCCTGTAGGGGGGTGGGTTTCTGTGGGAGGGCTCTCTGGGGTGGGGGAGGGAGGGAACAAGGGCAGGGCACAAGGGCATTGGAATATGTTGGGACCATGAAGAACACATTCTGGAACGGATGCATGAGAATGGGTATTATACTGAAGGGATCGCGAACATGAAAATGGGAATTTGTGTAATCTGTGTAATCCGTGTAACAGACAAAGCGAAGAACAAATCTGATAGCTTGATAAATAAAAGTGAATAGGTAGCCGATAGTCCCTCAAAAATTAGATATGTCTCTTAGATTCGTAACATGGAATGTATGTGGCCTAAACGATATCCAAAAGAGACAAAAGATAGGAGTTTGTTTGCGACAGATGAACATAGACTATGTATTCCTACAAGAGACACACATAATGAGCACCCAGGAGTTCTGTCTCAATCAGTTGGGGTTTCATTTAATAGTAAGATCCAAGCAAGGGACAAAAAACAGAGGGGTAGCTATTCTTTCAAGGAGTAAAAATGTGGTAATTGGGAAAAATTAGAAGATCAATGGGGTAGGTGGGCTATGGTTGAGATCTTGATAGAAGGAGTATGGACAACATTAGTGGCGGTGTACGGTTCAACCCAGGATGATCCAGAAATTCTACAGTTCTTAGATTCTGAGCTAGCAGCCTAGCCCCCTTAGGTTATTATAGGAGGCGACTTAAACATTAATGGGGCGGAGGGATTGGGAGTAGGCTTGACTAGAAGCTATAAAGGTAGGAAGAAAAGAGTACATAAAGCTCTGTTGGATCTTTTAGAAAATAATACCTTGCGAGATGTCTGGGGCACAATTAAATCGGAACAAAAAGGCTTCACATATTACTCTGCACCACACCATATCTGTGTCAGATTAGATTACTTCTTGATTTCTAAGGATCTAATGACCAGAGTTAAAATTGATAGGTTCCCACAAATTTTTAGCGATCACAATCCCCTAGAATTGACGATGAAGTTAGAAGGGAGAACAAGATTAAGTAGGGTTTGAACATTTGAAAGAGGTCTCCTCTTGGATAATGACTATATATCACATATGTCCAAATGGATCAGTGAGTTTTTTGAAAATAATAGAGGGAGTGCTCCGGTGGTAGTCATATGGGATGCTTTTAAGGCGGGTGCTCGGGGAGAGACATGCAGCTATAGTGCTTATAAACGGAAAGTAGAACGACTCCGGCAAAGTGAGATAGAGAGAGCCGTATCAGAGGCAGAGGAACAGCTTAATAATTGTGTCATAAGAGGTGAACCAACTGAACAATATATTATAGACTTAATGAAAGTAAAAAGTGAAGCTTAAGAGGACCTGGCAAAAAAGGCAGCACAATACTATACTATTAGAAGGGAGAGGTGCTACGAGTTTAGCGAAAAAGTTGGACATGTTCTTGCTATGCGCACCAGACAGATAGCGGCAGATGGGACCGTCAGGGAGATCAGGGATGAAAATGGAAGATTACACTCAGACTCTGAGGAAATTAGAGAAGTGTTTAGGAAATTCTATCAGACACTATATGACGCCCAACACCCCAGTAGTGCTGAAGAGATAAGTGAATACCTTCAGAATATCCCAGTTGAGAGGATCTCTACTGAAGATGCAGAAGGATTAGAGAACTTGTTGGACCATCTTGAGATAAAAGAAGCTATGGGCAATCTCCCCTCAGGAAAGGCCGCTTCCCTTTTTGGGGAAGTTTAGGGCAGGATTTAAGCAAAACGTTCCAAGCTGCCCAGATGGGCGAGTCTATCCCAAAGTCTTGGGGGGGGCGCAGATATATTCTTAATACTAAAAAAAGGGAAGCCGGCGACTGAGCCAGGGTCCTATCCACCAATTACGTTGATGAACAATGACACCAAAATATACTCGAAAGCTCTGGCAACGAGATTTGCTGGAGTAATAAGCACCCTAGTTAGCAGTAACCAACACAGCTTTATCCCCGGAAGAGGGACGACTCACCACACTAGGAAAGTCATAACCTTGTTTGATGCCACTGAGGTCACAGGAGATCCGATGGCAGTAATTTTGCTGGATGCTGAAAAAGCATTTGATCTGGTCTCCTGGGACTATCTGTGGCATACCCTAATAAGAGCTGGGTTTAAGGGTGGTTTCGTGAAAGCTTTACAGACTCTGTATAAGGAACCGGTCGCTGCCCTAAGAGTTAATGGGGGTATCACGGGACAATTTACTATTAAAAGAGGTACACGGCAGGGGTGCCCATGTTCTCCGTTGCTATTTGCCATGTATATGGATCCAATAATTCGTAGGATAGAATCATGTCCAGAAATCACCCTGTTACACACATCATTGGGACCTTGTAAGATACTTGCCTACGCTGATGATGTGGCGGTGTTAACATCAATCCCCACGGAAGCGACCGAGCTGGTAGAGGCAGAGGCTCGCAGATTTGGGCAAGTTTCGGGCTATGCCCTGAATACTTTAAAGACCCAGATTATTAAAAATTCAGTGACCTTTTGTGATGATAATCGAGTGGTCCAGGCAGGGTTGTATTTAGGAATCAATATATCAGCGGACTTATACCTTGGTGGAAAAAAATATTGTCCCAATAATAGATAAAGTAAAGAAAGACTTGGACCGATATGAGAATCTCCACCTGTCGCTAGTAGGACGAGTTAACATCATTAAGATGCTGGTTTCGCCAACATTTTTGTATATCTTTAGGGCAGCACCACTCTTAGTCGACAACAAATGGTTCAAAATTTGTGAACAGATGATTAATCGTTTTATTTGGGCTAAAGGTAAGACACGGAGGGCATTTAGGTATATGTCGCTACCGCGGGAAAGAGGGGGCTGGTCACTACCGGATTTAAAGTTGTATTATTGGGCTGCAGCACTGCAAAATATGGTGGGATTGATTGGAGGGGCTGAGGTGGATGGTTGGGACTAGATTGGTTCGCTCGCTATCTATGGTTTGGTCTTGGGTAGAAACGCTGAAAATGTATTCCTGAGATTCACGGAGGAAAGTTATTTCAAAAGAACACGATTCAAGACAATAATGGCTGCTTATAATATATGGAAAGGATTCTCCAAAAAGGTTGGAAATGGGAAGTATAATGCATACACTAGATTTAAAAATAACCCTTCCCTATCTAGCATGGTTTTCTCAGGAGCTGTATTTCAAGAATGGGAGAGGCGGGGATAACAAAGATCGGAGATATGTTGGGCGGTAACGGTATATTACAATTTACGGAATTGCAAGATAGATATACGTTGAACACAAAACATTTCTTTAAATACCTCCAAATAAGAAGTTGTATATCGAATAAAAAAGGGGGATTATTGGGCCTTGAAAGAACTATAATGATGGACCTTATAGAAGATGGCTCTGATTGTACTATAAAGAGGTTCAATTTGGAAATGACAAAACTAAAGAAAGATGATTTGGAGAAATGGATAGATAAATGGTCCGTAGATTTGGATATAGCTAGGGATATCTTTACTGAATCATTAGAAATGGGAAGCAAAATGTTGTGTTCATCGTCTCTTCTGGTCCAACATTATAAGATTTTATATCATATGTATTACACACCTGGGAAAATTGCTCAATGGGGGGGTTTATCTGGAACTACTTGTTTTAGGTGTGACAGTACAGAGGTGGACCTCATACATATTTTTCGGTCTGTCCACACCTAGATAAGCTGAAACAGGACATTGGGAATTTTTTTCAGAATGCACTATTAACAACAATAGAGCTAAACCCAGCTGTTATGTTATTGGGGGTCAGTCTTGATGGACACTCAAATTGTAAAAACTTTATATTTGGAGCAATGGTGATTCTTAGATTGTTAGTGGCCTCGGCTTGGCTTGACCCACATCCTCCTTCATACCATCAATGGTTGGGTGAAGTATTATCAGTACAAAAACTGGAAACTGCTATTTATGCTAGGAAGGGAAAAAAGGGTAAGAAATTGGGTATGCAAATTTGGGGTCCTTTTATCCGGTGGAAGTCAGGAACCGAATGTTGAAAGATGAAGAATTTGTTTTTCTGATTATTATTTGATTATTTGAATATTTATGTACGATTTTGTGTTCTATGGCTTTTTATTTTATATATATGAATTTGTGTTCTATGATTGCGTATTCTATTGTGCCCTGCTCATGTTATAAGGAAAAAAAGGGGGGGAAAATTATTTCAATAAAAATATTTAAAAAAAAAAAAAATGAAACATTTCAAATTCAATTTTCTCAAGAACTACAGGAGGGATTTTCACCAAACATAGCAAAGGCACATCTGCATACCAGGCCCTATCATTTTGCCAAGTTTGGTGTAATTCCATTCATCCGTTCGGGCTGTAGCCGTGTCTAGAGGTCCCTATGGAAATTAACATGGGGAAAACACATTTTAGGACCCTCTTTCAGCCCCCACTTGACGAATCCCCCCCAAACTTTCAGGGAAGGAGTGTGGCAGAGCTGGCCAAAATTCGGGAAAATTACACACAGATTCCTCTATCGGCGCCAAAGTTATTCCCAATAGAATGTTGAGCGCATACAGATATATAATTTGCTCAAATTTATTTTCTCAACAACTACTGGAGGGATTTTCACCAAATATAGAAAAGGCACTACTTCATACCTGTACCTACCATTTTGCCAAGTGTGGTGAAATTCTGTTCAGCCGTTCGGGCTGTAGCCGTGTCTAAATATCCCATAGAAAATGCCATTTGAAAAATTTCAAATTCAATTTTCTCAAGAACTACTGGAGGGATTTACACCAAACATACAAAAGGCACTTCTGCATACCAGTCCCTACCATTTTGCAAAATCTGGTATAATTCCGTTCAGCCGTTCGAGGTGTAGCCTTGTCAGAATGTCCCTATGGAAATTAACATGGGGAATACACGTTTTGGGACCCCCCTTTTTTCTCGGCCCCCGCTTGACGAATCCCCGAAAACTTTCAGGGAAGGAGCGGAGAGCAGCGAGGCAAATTTACAGAAAATTACAGGCAGATCCCTCAATCGGCGCCAGAGTTATTCCCAATAGAAAGTTCGGAATTTCCTATGGTAACTAGGTCCTAACTATATATACCTACTGGCTTACTTACATATATAATAAAACCATAAAACGTATAAACACTATTGAATAATACAAAATATAATAATGTAGCCAGCAAACAGCATCCCACCTCTAAGCAGGAGGTGTGGTATACTGAACAACTTAGACTGGAGAAACAGGGATGTAGGAAACTTGAAAAAATCTGGAGAAAAACCCGCACCTATGAATGTAAGAAAAAGTACTCTGATGCTATGCCCACCTATTACAAAAGCATCAGGTTGGCTAGGAGGAACTGCCATACCTTACAGCTGGCAGAAACGAGCAACTCCTCAAAGGAACTTTACAAGATTTTCCAGACTTTTGTGAAGCCTGTAGCTTGTGAGAGTCCTGATGATTTCTCACAATCCTTGTGCAATGATATCTCTCTGTTTTTTTAAAACAAAATAGAGTTGATCTATGAAAAAAATCACAAAGGCCACTAGACACCAAAGTAATGCTACTAGTCTCCCTCCATTACCACTAACTCATAACAGTGGCTCCCTGACTGCTTTCCCGGAGATTAGCTACTCTGATATCACCTCCCTCACTGGCCACATTAAAACAGGGTCCCCCGCAGACCTTCTTCCTGCCAAAATGGCCGCCTCCTTAAGTAATCTGCTCTGGCCTGCGATCCAGACAGTCATAAATCTCCCCCTCAAGGAAGGACAAGTACCCCAAGAATGGAAGAAAGCTGTGGTGAACCTCATTCATAAGAACGCAGCTTTGCCTTGGACAGACCTTTCCAATCTCCGTACCATTTCCCTTCTGCCATATTTAAGCAAACTAACTGAGAAGCATGTGAATACCCACGTGTCCAATTTCATCGAGGCGACAGAAGGTCTCGATTATACCCAATCGGGGTTTAGACCCAACTACAGCACCGAATCAGCCCTCCTCTCTGTGACCGACACTATCTGGATGGCACAGGATAGAGGGGGCTCTATGATTCTGGTGCTGTTAGATCTATCCGCTGCCTTTGACACCGTATCACATGATATTCTTCTCGGTCGTTTGCAGAAGTTGAGGATAGGTATGGCTCTGTCCTGGCTCGAGAGTTTTCTCTCGGGCCGCTCGCAAAGCGTGAGGCTGGGCTCCTATCATTCCACCTCCAGGGAGCTCACTAAGGGGGTTCCACAGGGCTCATGTCTAAGCCCCACACTCTTTAATGTGTATGTGGCCCCCTTAGCTGACATCGTGAGAGCGCATGGGTTCACTCCGGTGTCGTATGCTGACGACACTCAGCTTCTGTTCCCATTCCAGACCCTCACACCCGCAATTAAACAATCCTTTGCTGAAGGTATGAGAGCGGTGTCGGACTGGATGGCCTCTAATTGCCTACAATGCAATGTAGGTAAAACCGAGGTCATGCTTTTTGGGGTGGCTCCTCTCCTGTGGTCGCCGGAATGGTTGCCACTGGATCTAGCTCCTGTTCCAAGTCCCAAGCAGACAGTAAAGAATTTAGGTGTGCGGCTAGACCAGGCATTGCTGCTAAAAGAGCACGCAAACCAGGTGACTGGGTCCTGTCTCCGGGTCATCGGACTACTGAGACGCGTTTTTCTGTTTCTACCAGACAGATACAGAAGGACTCTTGTCCAGACCCTTGTGATCAGTCAGCTGGATTACTGTAACGGCCTCTTTATATCTGCCAATGAAGACCAACTTAGCAGACTACAAGTGGCTCAAAATACTGCGACAAGACTGGTCCTCAATGCCCCGGTTAGATCACCCTCACGCCCCCTGCTAGAGAAACTCCACTGGCTGCCCATTCATCAACGGGTGAAGTTTAAGGTCTGCTGTGTCATATACAAAAGCCTTTTTGGCTCGGGCCCTACATACTTGGCTGAAAAGTGCAGTATGTATAAGCCTGGACGTCTTCTGCGTTCCAGCAACCAACTGCTACTTCAGATTCCCCATATTAGGAAGGCAAGACAGGGTGGCCCAGCACTGTCCTATAAGGGCCCTGCCCTTTGGAACACGCTCCCCCTCATCCTGAGGCAAAACACCAACCTTCTGGCCTTTAGGAAATCCCTTAAAACGCATTTATTCCAGACAGTCTAATCTCTTCAGTGCACCTCTCAGTCCCAATTTGAGCACACAGGGCAACACAAGCGCGGAGATACCCCTTCGGTCGAGTCCAGCGCTATATAGGCAAATAAATAAATAAATAAGTAAATAGACAATAATTAAAATGTTTAACAAATTGAAAAACTAAAAAACACATTTACAAAAAGTACTGTAAATATTCAAATAAATGTAATATAAAAAAATAATATACAAAGTATAACCATGAATCTTATAAGCTCTAGCCAACATTGTGAAAACTATTGGAGTGTAAGAATATTAAATATTCTATTCCCACTCTAGTTTATGCAATGGTAGGGAAAGTGTTGGACTTCGGAAAGGTATGATACTAGTAGGATGGCAGCGCTTTGCTGTTGCCACATGAGAGCACACCCAGATGAATTTACTGGACGGTCTAATCTCCATGTTCTGTTTCTGCCATTCAGCACTCGGCGAAATTTGTTTTGCTTGGGTTTCAGTATGAATGGTCACTGAATCCATCGAACATTGGACTGAATTTAAAAGCCCCCCCGCTGCACGATTGTGCAACCTGGTACCTAGTTTGAGAAGTGTTGAATCCACGTTCAGTGGTGCTGAAAGGTCCTAAATTTTTTTAGGATTTTCTTAGTTTTGATTGTTGTTCTCTTTTAAAAAGTGAAAGCTTGGCAGAAGGGATTATGTCAGTGAATCACTGGAATCCCGGCCCATTAACCCACCGGTATGCGTGCACCGTTTCACTGCCCCCAATCTCCACAATTCAAGTGGCAAAGCAGGACGGGGACTAGCCAAAGCCTAGGGAAGTCCAGGTTTTGGAAGAACCTGACAGACATGTCCCCAGGTGGACTTTCTTAGGCAAATCCAGTGAGCAGAAGCGGTCTCATGTACCAGGTAACGATAGCACCGGGGGGGCAGCGGCGGCATTCCTCTCTAAGTCAGACGGACTCCCCTCCTCCGCATTTGCCTGACCCTATCATGGTAGCCATGCCGCCTGTAATGGCGGTTTACTCTTGCACCCGAATCTTTCAGCTCGGCGCCGCCCGCTGTCCTTGCTCCGGGGAGTACATTTGATACTGTGGTTGGTATGGCGCCTGAGCTGACTCCACGGATAGACTGCCTAGTGCCCCTTACCCTCTCTCGGCCGTCGCTGTGCACCTCCTCCACCTCGCAGTGACCATCATTGCAAACCTACTTACCAACAGCAAGGCCTGCTCCTAGACCTGGGTCAAGCCGGGGAGAGCACTGTGGTGGCGCTTGGGTGCCCTGTTGCCTCCTTGCAGTTTGGTGATACCTGGCTGCCTTCTATTGGGTTGGAGGGGACCGCAGGGCCTCCCCCACTTCCTGGCATCTTCACACTTACTGGCCTGCATTCTATGGATGTGGCGCTGGTGGCCTCCCCCGCTTGCTCACCGGTAGACTGCCTGAGCTCCCGGGTTGCGACCCCTTTCAGCTTTATGGGATGAGCCCTCCTAGTCCTCCCGGTCGTAGCAACACAAGGATACTGGTGAAAGTCTCACCCGACGTTTTAACCTCAAGATGGCGCCTGAGAAGGAATGGACCTGCTTTTTGAATGATCTGAAGCAGATCCATGGGAACTTTTACCGTACTACCTACCCCCTTCCCTTCCCCGCTCTACTCCTCTCCACTTTCCTGCTACTGACCTCTGCCCTCACTTGTCCTGGCCCTTAGTCCCCACCATGTTTATCTGTGAATTTTCCCTCGTCATTTCAGATCTAGCTTTTTTTTCTGATACCCGATGGAGCTACCTGGTTTAGCTATAAGGGATACAGATCGGGGATTCCCTCCATGGACGTCACCTACCCAATCGGTCTTTAGGCGGACTTCCTTTCATCTCTCCTGTTGTCTCTTCCCACATCCTCCCTCTATTCATGTCTCTCCTTCTCTCCTCTCTCAATGTATTGAGACTGAACTATTTTGTCTGATGCCCGATGGAGCTACCTTGTTTAGCTATAGGGGAGATGGGCCGTGGACTCCCTCCTTGGTCGTCACCTACCCAGTCGGCCTTTAGACAGATTTCATTTTGTCTCTCCTTGTTGTCTCTTCCCCTATCCTCCCTTTCTCACCTTCCCTGCCCCCTCCCCTCTACGCTCCACTGATTTTGCCCTCCATGTTCTTTAAATGTTTTTCCATTGAGACCTAGCTATTTGGCCAATGCCCGGTGGAGCTACCTGATAGCTAGAGAGGAGATGGGTTTTGGGACTTCCCCCTCGACCGTCACCTACCCTGCCAGACTTTGGGGAAACTTTCCTTCTTCTTTCTGCCGTATCTCCCTCTTACCCCTTTACCCTTACCCCCTTCCCCTCCACACTTCACTTATCTCGTCTTCTATGCTCTTGTAATTGTTTGTCTAGCAACTGATATAAATTGGAACTGATGTATTCTTGTAATTATGTGGAACCTCATGTAAAGCGCTCTGATACCTCTGGGTCTTGCCAGCGCTATATAAAACTCTTAAAATAAATAAATAAATCTGTGAAAAGAAAATGTTGGACTTTGGAGGGGTAAAATTTACTATTCCCACTCCAATCTGAGCAACAGTAGGGAAAGCACTGGACTTTGAAGGGGCTCAATTTACTATTCTTACTCCAAACAGAGCAACAGTAGGAAAAGCATTGGATTTTGGAGAGGCAAAATCTACTATTCTTACTCCAACGTGGGGAAAACATTGGATTTGTGAGGGGTAAAATGTACTATTCCCTCTCCAGTCAGTGCAACAGTAGGGAAAGGTTTGGATTTTGGAGGGGTAAAATTTACTATTCCCACTCCCGTCTCTGCAACAGTAGGGAAAGCGTTGAATGTCGGAGGGGAGATATTTACTATTCCCACTCCAGTCAGCGCAATATCCTCTTGTAATCTTTACTGCCTGCCACTTAATGTCCATATCCAATGTAACATTCTGTACCCTTCAGAAACCCCTACAAACTTACAAACTGGCCTACCTCACTAAAAAATATATATATCAAATATATATATATATATATATATATATATATATATATATATATATATATATATATATATATATATATATATATATATATATATATATATATATATCCAAATGAAAAAAAATCTAAAATTGAAAAAAATCGAAAAAGAAAAAATACCCAAATATTATTTATCAACTCCACGCTTTGGAGCAATTTCCATATATATATATATATATATATATATATATATATATATATATATATATATATATATATATATATATATATATATATATATATATATATATATATATATATATATATATATATATATATATATATATATATATATATATATATATATATATCCAAATGAAAAAAAATCTAAAATTGAAAAAAATCGAAAAAGAAAAAATACCCAAATATTATTTATCAACTCCACGCTTTGGAGCAATTTCCCCCATCTAAGGACGGCACCTTGCTTGAACACATTCAGAACTCTTTTTTTAAAGGTCACCGCTTCTCAGACGCTACTTCCTATTCCAAGTCATATGTTTCCATATAATGATTCTTGCATCTCATTTACTCATCTTACCTCTGCATATTTTAATAAAAAACAATGTCCAATCTGTTCATGTTTATGAAAAACGTTGCCCAAATGTTTGCCCCACTACATCATACGGCTGTTCTGTTTCTGCCCTCTCTACTCTTTTACTTGTTCATCTGCATTTGTAAACACAAGCATGTACTACTTTGTCTGGTTCGTGTTGGCGTGTATCTGTTGCTGTGCCATGTAAAGCCTTCTGCCTCTTAGAGCACTGTCCATGTTCCAAAAATACCCGAAATACACCAAATAAATAAAATAAAGAAAAGGTTCTAGAACCTGGTTTTGGGCCTGTTGGAAGATGGCTACCAGAGCGATCTTCAGCTCGTGGCAGACGCACATATTGGCAGCTCAAATTACATTTTTAGGGCCACAAACCCAAACACCAATATAGCTTGACCACTTTTGAAACACTTAGGGGGATATGTACAAGGAAGTGGAGGTGAGAAGCGTTAACCTTCCTGGCTTAATGCCTCTCTCCTCCACTTCTGAAACGCAAGGCTGCATCATATTAACGAGAATATGGTGCAGCCTTGCGTTTCACCCTGTGATGACGCTAAGTTTAACAACGTAGGGCCAACGCAGGCACCCTTGCATGGGTGTCTACGTGTAGGGGTGAATTGTTTATGTGTAGGCAGGTCCCACTTCCTGCACATAAACAGTCTTAGAAATGCCATTCTGTCACTTTTTATGCATGCTGCTTCATGCAGCGCACATGAAAGTGACAATTTTTTTTTTAAAGTTTGTTTATGTGCAGGAAGTGACACCTTCCTATACATAAATAAACAAACAATGGCATTTTGCTTTTTCCATGTGTGCTGCACAAGGCAGCACACATGGAAAAAGCAAAAACGAACAGAATATGTACATTTCTCCTTGTTTCGACATTTTAAGGCCAGTTTTTGCCTGGTCTTAATTTTGGTGCTGCCTCCTATGTAAGCCACCTTTGTACATAGGCGGCAGCGTCAAAATCAATGGGTGTTGCTGTTGAATACCCACTGCAACACCCACTGCCCACCCCTTGCATGCTAACCTTAGCATGAAAGGGAGCCTTATGTACAAGGCAGCGTTAAGCCACGTTAAGTGGATTACCGTTGCATTGTACATAAGGCGCAGCCCATATCGCCATCACAACGTCACTATAGGTGACGTTGTGGTGGCGATAGGGACTTGTACATTTGCCCCTTAATTTTGGTATTGATTGTCATGCATTTTTAGCGCAGTTATTAGCAAAACTGCCCATATGGAAGCTGGAATAGCAAATTCATCTTTAGGGACCCGATCTCCGACTTCACTCCCTGGGCCACCCGGCCCAAGAATCTGTCAGGATTATAGCAATTTGGACTCTTTCTGACCGCAATTGTGCATGTGGCAGTTTCTGCAGGACACAATGTGATGTGCGTGACCAATCACTAGCACTCTGGATTTCTACATTACCTTCCTAACCATCTTAAAATATAAGGTTGTACATCCACCACTGAGCCACCTGGGCACAGTAAAGGTCACTCTGCCCTATTTAGTGCTGTGTGCGCAATACTGGTTTACAATGCTCGGATACACCATATGAGGTAAGGCACACCCAGGCAGATAAAATAAGCAAAAGCTTTTATGCATACAGAGAAATCTCTGTGCATTAGATTTGTTATTATTTTGTTTTTCACATACTCTGGGGATTTGCTGAGTGGGCTGAAAAAAACACAGCGAGCTGCTTGGCATTCATGTCAGCCTTAAATGATCAGAAAAATGCCTTAAGTACATCTGGTGCAACAACAGTTTGATGAAAGGAATGCCAAAATTATCCCCATTCCACTTCATGGTATTCAGCCACTCAGGACAGAGACCAGCCACATGCAAATCAGCCTTGGTCCTGCTCCAACATGAGCACCCCATCCTGAAATACCTGACCAGGTCCTCTCTGGATGGAATTGCAAGCAGCCCCAGATCAGTTTTAGCTTTGTCGGGTCTCATCATTGATGTATACCTTGAGTGCTATGGCACAGTGAGCTGGGGACCACATTTGGGTATACCAATCGCATTCATGGTGTGTTCTGCAACACACAACAAAGTGAAGTAAAGAATGCTTAGATTAATATTAGCCACTGATTATCGCTTGGGCCTCATTCTGGTCCACTTATTTTTGCTCAAGCTGGTATGCTACAAAGACAAACAGTAGGTACATCTACCTTGATTCTGGTCCAATAGGACCAGTCTAGCCCAAACTGCCAGACCAGGTTTTATCAAGATGGGAACACTTAAGGGTTAGAGATCCTGTCCTATACTTAGGGCTTTATGTGTTACCCAAGCAAAGCCAAAATGTATGCAGAAGGTGAGGAGACCTGTGCCGCGGGGGAAAGGAGAAGAGAACTTAAAGGGACCTGTGATAGAGATGATCAAAGGCAAGATCCCAAGAGACGGAGAAATTTTAAAGGCATCAATGATGACACAGGAGTTCCAAGATAGGGGTAAAGTTGCAAAAACAGACAAAATGAAAGCATATTTTCTGTCAAGAAAAGGTTACATAAGTTCAAGGGGTTAGAACATACCTAAAGAATTATGGAACTAAGTTTGAATGTTGGGTGTGGCAGGTGAACTGCAAAAATGTTCAGAAAATAAATTCACCCAGGTAGCATCCAGTAAAATAGAAGTTTATTCTTCAGCAAGGACCTACAGCTATATACGTCTGAACAGCTGAGGAGACCCTCAATGACTGCCTCCAAATCAGAAGCACTCTGGAACTTTACAAACATTCCAGGGTAGAATATAGCAACATATAGTACAAAACTAGCATAGGCAAAGGCACATAACAACAATGGCAATGAACATATTACATTACCCTGCTTTCCCCAACAAAAAACATTAATATAAAACATAATCTAATATTTTGACAGATGGTGTGACCACATGTAAACACTGAGTCAAAACACTACCTTGCAAAACTCTCCCTGCCCCGAGAAATAACACAAACATCTTGGGAATCTATCTCTGAAGATGGTGTTTTTTTTCCAAATGTAGGTGTCTGAGCTGAATATTCGACCCATTCAGTACCTAACCCGCACTCTTTCCTTTTGCTGCTACGTCCAACGTCTGTTGTCAACATGGACCCAGAATCATTCACATTTGAATAAGTATGTAAGTAGATTTCTGCGTGGTTCTTACAGATGTACTTTTGTTCCACCAATTCTTATCTAAAAGAAGAGTAGAAGCTCTGCTGGTTTGTATGGCCCTCACAGGTATCAAATATTCACTCTCTCTTTATCACTCTGAAAGGTTCCTTAATCAACATCCAATCCCCAAACACAATGCTCAAGCTTTTCATATTTATCCTTTTATCAAACTTTTGTACTTCTTGCCCATGCACAACTCTTTCTCTAATTTTTCTCTCACACAAACTTGTTCCAGTACTTGGCTCTTTCTTACAATTTTTCACCTTAAGCCAAACAGTATGAGTTTATTTTCCAGCTTCCCCGCATCTCAATATTTTGAATGAAGAAACACCTGTTGTTGCTTGGGGAGTGGTTAAATAAGCCCAAGTTTTCTGTTAAACAAAGTTAAAAACCTCCAGACTTGCTGATAGGGCTGATTTTGTGCCTTTGCTCAAAAACGGTTGGCTCTTTCAACAAAATCATCTGCTGCAGGATTAAATAGAGCAACATGTAAATGTTTTCTCTCATGCACTTTCAAGAAGTCATTCATGTACTTGGAGACAGAATATGTCCCATTGTCAGTGACTATTTCTTTAGTCGATCCCTCCAGAAGGAAAACTTCTTCAGGAAACTCAATGACATTTTTAGTGGTAGGTGTATCCACAATGAAAAGTAAAACCATTTTCAAAATAATGAGACTTGTGGAATAATAAGAAAAATATGGACTTCTTGTTCATAGGGTGTAGATAGAACGTATCTGAAAAATCCAATGCAGCCTTTTCGTAGAGGGCATTAGGAAGAGGAACCATGAAAAGAGACTTATTAGATTTCTTCCAATCTTTGTCAGAAACAATACACAGCAGACATTTATCAATAATAGAAGAAATCTGCTGGTCCATACGACTCCACCAATAGATGAGATGCCACTTTTTACAAGTCTCTGTATTTCCAAAGTGTTCTTCATGCGCAATACTAATGAAATGTTCTCACAACTTCTCAGGAATAATAAATAAACCACTCCTCAAACATATTTGATTTTCCCATGTTAGCTTCAAAGACACTTGAGTAAAACATTTCAGATAGCTGGACAAGTTAGTAAAAGGTGGCCAATCCTCTCTAATGAACCTTGAAAACTTTCTGCAAAACCTGGTCATGGGTGGTTGTATTCCACCATTCGCTTTCAGAAACAGTTCCTTTACATTCTGAAATAGCATCAACAAAATCCACAACACACTCATACTCGTGATCATCATCAGAGAACTCCTGTGAAGGTAGTCATAGATAGGAAAGGCAATCTGCCTTGAAATTGTTACCTCCTTGAATATTCTTGACACACATATCATACTTCTGTATTTTGGAAAGCACCTCACTAATCAAACCAATGTTTTACCTAAACCATTGCAGCTGAGAAGATATGACAAAGGTTTGTGATCAGTATACACATCAAATGACAGTCTCCAAATGTATGTTTTACATTTCTGCACCACCCTTACAAAAGCCAATCACAACCTGCCTAAAAGAATCTTAAAATAAAAATGTTCACACTCAAATAAATGGTCCTCACGTGTATGATTGCACAACATTCTCCTTTAGCATAATACTATGATCAAAACCTTTAATCATACCTACTTCAACCTTGAACACCCTTGAATACTTAGCCACCATATACTACTCAATATTCTCATCTGTGCTCATGACCAACACAGGCATATCTCCCATTAAGAGGGGATTCCTATGTCCTGGTTTCAAAATGATCCCTAATGTTGCCAAATTTTTCCAACCAACAGCATCACGTTCTTTAACTACCACATACACTGTTGTACACTTTTAGTTTTCCCTGCATTCTAAAGTTATATTAAACTACCCCATCAATTCAGTATCATAGTCCCCAAATGCTTTAGGATTAACATCAGTTCCAGTGCTGCGTGACTTAGCCCAAAACATGTGAGAAGTTGCGTTAGCTAAATCGGTAATCAAAGCTCCTGAGTCCACCATGACCGTTAAGGTATTAAGGGTATTCCATCCATTTTTGCCTCCCACTATGTCCATTTGATTTCTGTATCCTTACCAGATTATTTTAATGGTCCAGCTGTCTGAAGAAAGTTGCTAATTGTCTTACACGCACTCTTGTGCACATGCTTTCAGCACACTCATCCTGCACAACCACATTGCTGATCATGACCTTATAGGCAATGGTTGTATGTCGGAACAACACATGCCTTTACCACACATGCCGCTACTCTGCAGGCTTTACAATGAATACGTCTTTACCACACATTCCTTTACCATGCATATCATTACAACGACAAGCCTTAGGGAAAGCAGTGGACTTTGAAGTGGTATAATTCACTATTCCTACTCTATTCTTGCAACAGTAGGGAAAGCATTGGGCTTTACGGTCCAACACCGCTTTCACTAAGGCATGTAGTTGTAAAGATATGTGTGGTAAAAGAATGCATAGTAAAGACGCATTTGTTGCAAATCCTGTGTGTGGGTTGCGCCACATTGTAAATGCTGTTTCCCATTGGCAAAATTCAATGATGCCCTGCATACAGTTTAAAATGACACATCTTTCTACAACCATTGCACTTCTTTTCAAGAGCAGGACAAGAAGCATTTTTGCCTCAACAACTCTTGAAACCATATCTATAGCAACTGTTTAGCATTTTCTTATTCCTGCTATTTTTAATGTTCAATACACAAACAGAATTGTCAGTAGTAATGCAAACGACAGGAGATAATCTCCTTTGACAAGACATGATAAGCTACAATAGATCTCTCTATACTTTTCTTTGCTATGTCTATAATCTCTGTCAAAGTGGGACTCCCACATGTCATCAACCGTTCTTGAGTCTTCTTAGAGAGACAATTAAATACAAATTGGTCCCTTACACATACTTCTATGTTATTCTGAAATTCACATGTAGAAGCCAAAACCCTTAAAGTTGGAATAAACTCTTCTACAGACACTTTGGTATATTGTTTACGTTTGAAGAAATAGTGTCTCTCCAACAGTACATTGGATTCCTCTAACTACTTCCTGCTCATTTCCTCCTTTGATTCCATATAAAACAGTATTTTTATATGCGATCATTAGTGGAAGGTTGTCAAAAACATTTTGGCCAGCAATTCCCAGATGATTTAACATTCGAGCCAATTTCCTTCCAGGCTCATAAGAAAAAGTGAGGTAATTCTCAAAAATATGCTGCCACTCCTTCCATTTGATTTCAGATTTGACCGCCATTTGAAGAAACGGTGGTGGTTGTTTAACATTGATTGTATGCCATTATTTTATTACAGCAGTAAGTGGATCACTGACATAATATCGATGCATACAACATCGAAACACAAAAAAAATCAGAAAATAAATATCATTTACAACATATTGCTTTCCTATACTAAAAAAACAAAAAATATCAAGATCACAAATAACGTTGTTAAAAATATCAATTTCTACTTATATTGAAAACACAAATATAGGAAACAAAAATATGTATATATATATATACATATATATATATATATATATATATATATATATATATATATATATATATATATATATATATATATATATATATATATATATATTCAATCGCGCTTGCTCCTGCTGTAACTTCCTGCCGGATTCACAAAGAAGGCAAGGCAGACCCAATTTGCTGCTTTAATTTTATTTTTCAAACACCACCAAAGCCCTCACGACGCGTTTAGGCAGATCCCTCAAAACTATCAAAATTTATATCAGAAATGTATGAGAAAAACAAATTAAAACTAAACCTAAACTAACCAATAAAATCTAACTATAAACAACCTTAACCAATAAAATCATGGAAGCAATTAAGTCAACAATATTATATTTACCAACAAACTACTTCTAAACCAACAGACACTGCAAAACGAGGAAACTCTGCTGGATGCCCTAACCAGACCCTTAAAGAAGAAATATATTTATCTAGACAACTACCTAACCAAGAAAGTAAAACTGATATTTAAACTTAAACTTACTTGTAAATAGACTTAAAATAATTGAGCAAACTCTCTTGATTTTCTATCTCTTTACATTATACTACCTAAAACAAAACACTAGTACTACAAAAAATGGTACGCTGCCAGAAAAAGAACACCTATCACAAACCAGCAAAAAGATATAACAAAGTATACAAAAAGTATTTAAAAATATAAACTCACCCCAATAGTGAGTAAAAATAAACCTAATAACCTCAGCCTCTACAAACTACCAACAAATTAACATTTCAAATAAAACTAATGCTTTGATTTCTTTCAACAGAAAAGGGATCACCTGCTCCATATTACAACACAACCCAATGGAAAAGCTGCCGAACAGTTTGAAACATCTAAAAGGAAGATACATGCAAGTATAAAAAATAGAAGTAGTTGCATGAACTTATATGTAAATAACAAATGTATAAACTTTAAAAATGTGTATTTATTTATACAATTACACCACATTCAGATACAAAGGCACAGCAAGCCAAATATATAACACCCCAAAAAGGAAGCAATCACTAAGTCACATGGGTTACACTTGCAACCAATAAAGTGCATCAACAGAAAATGTGAATTGAAAATGTACCAATTATTATTCTAATGCATGCTGTTGGATGGCCACTACACTGTTGTAATTAATGAAAGAGAACACAACCACCACCCAAATGTGACAGAAATAGAAGTCAGTCAAAAATTGTAGGATATAAAAGAGGGAAGCAATAGGTCATAGGAGCCCACATCCAAAATTCTAAAAGCTATACTGCCTAAAGTCCCCTATCACATCACAGGGCAACTACCACTTATACCCACTTTAAAACGTTTAATTGCACAAACTAAAAAAAACACCAGCAGTGCACCTTCTGCCCTTAGATGAAACCAAGACTTAGAAATACTTGAACATTTAACAATGACATATAATGATGAATATTTCCTTTTATATAACAACCTAAACAATGAGAAACAAATCCTAATATTCTTCTCAGCAAATAACTTGCTGAAACTAAGCCATTGTCAAACCTGGATGGTGGCTAGGACCTTTAAAATATGTCCCAAGCCATTCACTCAGATATACACCATCAGGCCCGGACTGGCGTTGCGGGCACCGGGCAATCTCCCGGTGCGCCGCAAGGGTGGGGGCCGGTTTTGGGCCCAGGGGGGCGTTTTTGTTACAGGGCAATTTTTGCACCATAGCTGCAAAAGCGGCCCTGTAACAAAATCGTCCGAAAACCGGCCCGACAAAGAGCTTGCTAGCTCCCCCAGGGGGCCGGCCGAGCACTTTGAGAGGGCCGGTTTTGGTTCTCAGTCCGGCCCTGTACACCGTACATGGTGACTATTAAAACACAAATATTATTTTTATATATGCCTTATTACCAAATAAACAGATTGTCACTTAATATGAACTCTTGAATCACATTAAAAATAAAACAAATAACAACAACCCACAAAATATAATCATTGACTTTGAACAAGCCATGATTCACACCGTTTTACAAATTCACCCCCACACAGTCACACAGTCATACAAGGTTGTCTGTGACATTGGGGTTTGGGTCTTAGAAAATTGTCTAGTCAAGCCAATGAGTGAGTCACGTTGGAAGAGTAGGAATATTACCTAGTCTCAGAGTGTGTGGCCTGCCACAAGTCTGTCAGGCCAAAGGCTCCTGTGAATGTACAGGGACGTGCATCTTGCCTGGGTGACCTTCCTGATTGAAGGGCTCTAGCTATAACCCTTTGAAGGGTCAAGTTAAGGTTCCCTCCCACCACCAGCAGTGCATCAGCGATCCCCGTCAACCCTTCCCCCATAATTTGCAGCCCTTCCCCATAAGGTCCAGAGGGAGGTACCAGGACAGCACGATCAGCTTTTCCCCATTCCACCTACCCTTCACTGGGGAGGGGAAGAACCTATGAACCTGTCTCTCTAGACTCGGTGGAGTGCTCCCACATGAACCAAGAACTTGTGATGGCCCGAACTCAGAAACCCACAATTATTGCCTGTGAGGTGTGTTTCCTGAAGAAGGATAAGGCCCAGGGAATGCCGGGTGAGGTATTTGCCATTTACATTCCAGGACATAATATTAAGGGACATGCCCTGCTGTTTTGAAATTTAACCTGTGACGCAATTGAGGGTTGTCTTGGGGCCCTCTAATGGGACTCCATCCTCTGTTTGTCCAATGATCAGTTCACTCCACCGGACCCTCCCACACCCGAACCCCACACCCCTCACTATCACCTTGTGCTGTGAGTCTAACTATCTGCCACCTTAATGTCCGAGGTGCCTGCCGCCCTCCCCTACATGTTTCATACATTGCCAAATGAACTTACTGGTCAGCTGTGTAGTCCCACAAGAGCTAGGCCAGACTGGCGTACCATAAGGCCACCAGCTGGCAAATCAAACCAGGCTGTTATGCATCCTCTGTGCTTCGGCTGACCCCTCAGGTTCCATCCTAACCTCCAGGGTCTTCGTGCGACCTCGTCTGCGATCATAGGGGTGACCACTGGGGGCAAGCCCTTTTGTGTCCTACCCGAAAGTGGCGGTGCCTTCATATAATTGTCCAGAGTCTCTTTCCAGTGCCTCCCAACAGTTCTGTGAGTTCAGTGGATAGCCCACTGCAGTTCTGCTACCACCTTGTTACTTTCTGACTGTGCCACCACTTGTGTGGGAGTTGCCTGGAGATGCTGGTGCGGTCGGTGCCGGGATTGTTGCGGGTGCCATTGAGCAACAAGTTCCTTGTTTCATGACTCAGGCATAGGGTAGCCCAGGCGCTCCAATAAATCCCACACCTTAAGTGCCATCACAAAGAAGTGGGCCTCTGAGTCAATCATGATGTGGAGGCGTGCTGAGAAAAGCAAGACATACTTGATATTGAGACGGTGCAGGTGTTTCACTGTTAGGAATGTTTCACACTGGCAGTGCACCGCTGCTGTATAGTCCGGGTAAACATTGATCTGACTCCCTTCTATTTGCCAAAACCCATGAGAGCATGCATGCTGCAGACTAATGTCCTCTCTGTAAAGTTCAGCAAGCATGCCACTGTAAATCTGGGGTGCGCCCCAGTGCAAGGCGCTGTCCAGGGTTTATAGGTTTGAGGCCTTCCCCTGAAGCACTGTCGATGCCATATATTGTTCCACAAATAATTTAGCACAGGGACCCTCTAATTTTTCAGGCGCTCCCACCAGATGGAAGTTGTTGCATCGGGATTGACCTTCATCATCTTCTAGCTTTGCTGCAAGAGAGAGTCCACCACTGTCTGTAGTTTGTGTACTTTGGCCTCATGGTCAGTAACAGTATGCCTCAATTTTGCAAGTATTGATTCCGAGGTGGCCATTCTTTCCGACAGTTTCCTATGCTCGCTTGCAGTAAGCTCACATCTACACTCATCGGCTTGATATTTTTGTCCAGGCTGTCCTTTGTGCCCAGAATGGCCACTAGGATCATGGCCATGTGCGTATCCAATTCTGTTTTGGCCCCTTTCTTGGTATGGCTGTCTGTCTGAGCCCCTCTTTCATCTCGTCCTTGGCTGCTGTGTTTACTACGGACCATCTTTGTACACTGAAGAGCTACAAGTCTCTTGTTCGCCTCTACTCTCCTCTTTTCCCAAGACACCTAATTGTGTGGGGCTCGAGAATATAGGAAGCAACTGCAGCTGTTCTCCCCCTCAGTGTCCGATTGAGGGTAGAGAAATTGGTATGGTTAGAGATTCTCACGAGATCACCTTCACCTGGGTGGGCCTGGGGGGGACATCCTTCCCTCTCACCACCGTGGCTGGCATCGTTGTTACTTCACTTGTGTGTGGCACCCTCCTTTCACTGGTATTCTCGATCTTTGGCGGTACAGGAGACAGGGGCCCATTCCCAGTGAAGCCGGACTCCCCCTGTACGGTATGGGAAATGACTTTCAGCCTTTGCCTGTGGCAAGAGGTATGGGGCTCCACCCCGATGCAGCTAGCGCTCATGCTCCATCACTTGCAATGCTGTGGGGAACTGAGGGGCTGAATCCTAACTCCAGACCACTGCCACATTAACTCTAAGCTGCCTCCCTTCCGATACTCCACCACCAGGCCCCAAGCATCCAACGCCTCCTGCAGCGCTCTCCGCAGACATGCACCTCTTGTCTGGCTCTCCTCCCACTTTCAAGTAGGCTGGGACCACTTCCCACAGGAATAGGGGCAGCAGCTAATAGTGGAAGTCAAGGTCCTCTCCATCCACACACTCTACCGCCACTTAAAGAAGCTGTGTGTGCCTCCAGACCCACTGATGGCTCTCTACGTCACCTATAGAGCCTAGTGATCATTCCATCACCTCTGGACCACCAGCACTGTCCAAATCCACTCCTTGCACAGTTCAGGCCATGCTGGCAGATGCCTTATGGTCTCTGTCTTCTGGCAGGGCCACTCCCTGGATGGCCACTGTCACGCCGCAATTTGGCCCCTGGGTGCCTTGTCTTGATTATTATGCCGTGAGGCCCCTCTCCAGCTGTTAGGGACCACAGGACGCCAGGAATGATCAGGATATTCTAGTCAGCCGGCTCTCCGCAACAGAGTTCTGGAAGTAGATGTTCAATTCCATTGCTGCCACAGTTACGCTTCCACCCCTGATATGTCCTTGTTGAGCTACTGATGAAGCGCTAGTTCTGGTGCCAAGACCACCGAACAGGACAAACCTGGATTTCATAGCCCACAAGGTCAATTCTCTTTTTTACGATAGATTTATTGCCTCTACCCATTCTAAAGTTTTACCTTCAGACTAAAACCAGTTTTCAGTATCTGCAAAAAGCTCTTAGAGGGATGAACCTGATTTTCATGCCCGCTCTGGTGAGACCTTCCTATGCAAGCCTCAGCACCTTGTCCCCATCCTCTGGGGATGGAAAAAATTACTATGTCCCAATTTTTCAAAGTGGTTTGAAAGTTTCTCCTGGTCAGACCAAAGGCTCCTACCTTCTCAGAAAATCATGGGAAACTTCTAGGCACGAGGTCTCCCTCCAGCCAGGACGCCTGCAGAGTCCAGTCCTTCGGTTTTTTGCTTTCCTGAAGCAGGAAAACAGAGGGTCAAGCACTTTACCCTTGGGAGAGCCGTTTGAGTCCTTGGGTACCAGCAGGAATTAAGAGTCCTTAACTCCTTAAACGAGTCTTTTTCTTGTATCAGGGCTTCTTCTTTTTCAAATAGAGTCTTCCCAGCTCCAGGATTACTCTGAGTAGGCAGTAGTTGACGTGACAGATTTATCCTGTGCACTACTCACTTATAGGAGAAATTCTGCCTCCCAAATCTAACTATTTGTCTTGCATTGTTCTACATACTTTTGCAGTGCTTCTTTTTGCCTTATGGTAAAATTACCCAGGACCTAATTTAAGGTGGTAGACCTCAGCTGCCTGTATGCATGTCTATTTTCAGCTCCATAGCCACTCTTCTACTTAGATGAACCCACCCACCTGACAGACTCAAAACTGGTTGTCCCACTTACTATGACTGGAGCCTGGCCGTCAGTGAGAGTTCTGGGAATGCATAGGCAAGACTTCCAAGTCAAAAGAGGTGGTGCTAAAGCTGCCCTTTGTTCGGCCAACTTTTTACCTCCACTCCTCAATAGCTAAACAATGCTAAGTGGTTAACAGCCATTTGTTCTTCCTGGTTTAGGGGCAGGTTATTCTCTTCTGAGCTAGAGTTGCTACTCTCCTAGCCAAGGATGCCTACTTCAGCTCCGGGGGTGTGATTAGTGGCGGAAGAGATTTTAGACAGTTCTGTCTCAGAAATATTACAGTACATTTGTACAAAGTTACTTTTTTACTTAAATTATCAAAAACCTGATGTCACTATTAAATCAGAGTTTGGCAGTTAAGTAGGGAGCAACTTAGATGCATGTTTGTGGCATTTTCCACACCAGAAATAGGAAATGTACATTTTAATCCAATCTAGACCTGTTCACGGAAAAGTCTAGCTAGGCCTACAAAATGAAATTCATTTTGAACTACATTTCACTGTGAGAGCACACTTACCCCACTTTGTTGTGTGCCCTATTTTTATACAATAGAACTCTGCCATGTGACTTTATACGTCACACTTTTGGGGTACTTACGAATATATAAAAATAGGTTTTCCCAACAAGTTTGATGTTATAAGGTGTTAAAGTTTTAATTAGTGTCCCAGACATTTAAGACTATGGGGCTCATTCCGAGGCCGATGGGACCGCCACAGACAAGCCATCGTCTATGTCATCGGTCTGACCGACAGATTAGGATTCCATTTATCGTAGAGAGTTAGGCGGGGGAAAGACTGCTGCCTCCGACAGGTTCAAGGAGTCCGTCTTAATGCTGGTCGGATTCCTAATGCCTACAGTGGGGAAGGGACTTAGCAGACACTGCCATAGGGATTAGGATATCCTTTCTGACTGACTGATCATCATGAACAGGCAGCTGGAATTGAACTTTCCCTGTGGGCCTCAGCTACGTGGCCAGCGGGACCATGTGATGCACCCCAAACATCCATGCACCGTGTGCTAGGCATCACATAGTGCCTGGCACATGGTGCACGGATGTTTGCAAGCATGCCTTTTTCTATTGCGGCTGGTGCTGCAGCTCTTTTTATAGGCTGCAGCACAAGCCACAATAGAAAAGGGCATGCTTCTGACCTCCTAATGGGTGGTTGCATTGGAATTTGTCCGGTGGAACCTCCGACTACTAGTCGGGCGTTTAGCATCCTGCAATGATGGCGGTCAGACGCTCATCCGTCTGCCATCATAATAAGGCCCTATGTCTCCATTAACAAAGGTAAATCTATAACCGTGTGTGCATCTTCCTTCAGATAAAAGTTACAGAAAAAATGTTAAAATACTAAGCGTATAGGTTCCACCATCTTCTTAACCATGTAAATTATAGGTTAGGGAAATGATGATCTAAAAATATGACTCTAATATTATTATACGTAACATTGCAATCATATTTTAGCTACAACTCTGAGTACCAGGTCTAGGCAGATAAATCCACTTAAGCTGCTTAGATCTCTGAATGCCAGCTACTTGGAAATACACCAAACAGTCAGCAAAACCACACATCTGGCAAAATCTGCACGTTGGAGCAGATGAACACTGGTCATCCATGGACACAGTCATTGCGCTTTACCCTTGTGCTGTGTGTAAGTAAGTATAGTTTATTAGCATAGTCAATTAAAACCATTGCAATTTGTCCTTAAAAGCACTAATATGTGCACAATACATTTTTCATCACTTGAATAAAATTACATTCACATAAAATACATAATCTAAATTATAATTCCTATCAAAAATGCATGAGATTTAATATATGTTAGTGAAAATTAAAATAATAATCATGTTGTTCTAAATGTCCTCTGTAAGTTATGGCAAGGGGACGAATTCCAGTATTCTCTTTACTTCTACCTTCCTTAATTTGATACTTTATAGACTACGGGTAAGATTTCTGCTTTGTTTATTAACCTCTAAAAACATGACGGAGGGTCAATTTCTGCATCTTTCTTTCTACCTCCATCAATGCCTCACCATGCTACAGTTGAACTGCGGGTCGCTGGGTGCAAAGCAGGCAAGAACTGCCTGTTTTCATGAGCGGGTTCCACGCTGGTTAAAATGGTATTTCAGTAACCGTTTCCTTTCCACCAGCAACTTCTCACAGGAGCACAGCAAATGTTCCATATCTTCAGGCGTCATGCCGCATAAACGACAGAGGGTACCCCCATTAACCCTCAGCCACTGCGGAAGATGGCGTATGCAAGGTAACATGCCCAGTCTACATTTAAGGAACTTCAGTTTTATATAACGTGAGTACCCGAGGTCAAGATAACTCTGTTGGCCTTGTTTAGAATGGAAGTTTAGGATAATCCACCCATGTGACCTCATTGCAACACACGCTTTATCTTCAATCCATGAGAGGTGTTTTGTTGTTTTCTTTACTAATCTTTTGATCGTAGTATGATTAGTAGAGGTGTTCCACAGCTCCTGTAACCCTAGATTTGCTAGGCTGTTTTTCAAATATCTGGCAGCTGGTGATGCCGGGTTCCGTTCTAATTCTAACCATAAGTAGCTATTTAGAGTTCCTTTGTTTGCCTTACGGACTTTGTCCCAAGTAATTATGTATGCACCTTGTCTTGCCAGAGACTGCTTCTGGCCTCCAAATTCCAGCCTGAGTTGAGCTGGAAAGGTTTGTTTTGGCAAGCTGAATATGGTTCTATATGCCGCTGCCACAGTTCTGTCTAGAGTCGCCGCATCTCTTCCTCTCTGTACTTCGCTCCCATAAGTAATTGTGGGCAGCAGTTTAGCTTATGTAACTTGTGCCAGGGGCAGAAGAGAAGGAGTACTGAGTTTGCCATTTAGTTTTTTTAGTGAAATAGATATCGCAGTGCCTTTTCCTCTAATGCTTGCTTTTTGAATGGCAAACTGGCCGCTGTTGTCGATTTTGACTCACAGATACTTGTACACTGTTGTGTCTTCAATACGGTTTTTGTTCCAAAACCAGCCAGAATTGGTTTTCCCTTTTTTGTTAATTGACATAGTTTGTGTCTTCTGTAGATTTATCGTCAGTTGATTGCCATCCGAGTACAAATGAGTTGCATCCACGAGATTTTGCAGCCCTATTTTTGACTAATTAGCACTATGTCATCCGCATATAGTAGTGATGGTAGTATTTGGCCTCCTAATTTTGGTGCATGGGAATTACAGTTGTTTAAAATCGGAATTAGATCTCCTAAGAACAAATTGAAAAGGGTTGGGCCCTGTTTTAGGTCCTTGTTAGTTGGGATGCGTCTGGACTGATGAGATCCATCACCCAACTTCACCTGTATCCATGTGTCACTATGCAGGTTAATCAGTAGGTCTAGCAAGGGCCTCGGGATCCCCCACTTATTCAGTTTGGACCACAGGAGATTCAGATTAATATGGTCGAAGGCTGCCTTATAGCCGATAAAGCACAGATGGATTGGCATTTTGGTGGTTTTGGCTTTATCAATTAACAGGCCCATTGTCAAGATGTTCGTTGTTGTCCCAACAGTTTTGGTAAAACCTTTTTCATTTGTAGGGATTACGTTTTCTGTAGCCCAGGCCTGCAATTCTTTCAAGAGGATCCCGGCAAATACTTGGCCTCATTATCCATGAGGGCAATCAGTCTGTAGTTACTTGGTCGTGATTTATCCCCTGATTTGAATATAGGAGAGATAATGAAGCCCTTCCAGGAGGCAGGTAATATATTAAACTGTATTATTTCCTTGAATAGGTTTGTTTTATGGCAGCATGTAGTTTTGCCCATAAGCTGTTCTCCATTTCTTTATTTGCTTCCCACTTTGTTATATTTTCAAAGAAGCCTTCAGTTTCCGTAAGCGGTCATGTTTCACAGTATCTCTTGGAAAGTACCTAAGTTGGCGCAATATTTGGTAAATGCTTTTCTTTATTCGTTTTATCTTCACTTGAAGGTCACTTGACCTTCCTTTGTAAGCAAGGTCATATTTTTATCAGTCCATCCTGTTTGAAGTTTCGGTGTTGTGGCAAGCGGAGTTCAAGCGGCTTCAAGCGGCTTTCAATCGGCTCCGGCCACGGAGGCAAGTTTCCAGCTGGGTTAGGCTGAGTCAGGCGGCTCCAGCCGTGAGCCAGGATCGAGCTGGCTGGAGCAGGCTCCCAGCAGGTTCCCAGCAACGAAGCGGAACCCCCAGCGAGGCCTGAGCAGACTGCCGGTGAGAAATCAGCAAGACGCCTTGTGCTTTGTGACATCATGGAGCTAAAGCATTGCAGCTGCATCCAAGATGCTCAAGAGTAAGAGGAGCTTCACTGGCAAGGAAACGGGAATCATTGTTAACTTTTTAACTGACCGGAAAGTCTGCTTCTTCATACCCTCAGTGAAGTGTTATGCTATGTTAAAAGAAATTTATAGAGCGCAACTGTCACCCCGAGGAGCATTGTGGCGCTAAACGGATCACTTGGAAGACAGGGTACCTGAGGGTGAAAGATAGGAATTAGATGAATCTTATACATAGTGTGTCTGGTGCCTTAACTCCATGGCTGCTAGAGCAATTTTCGCTGGGTGCTGAAATATTCAGAAACCCATGCTCCATGACGAGCTCAGCTCGGCATGCGTGTATGAGAGGTGTACATCATGACGAGCTGAGCTCGTCATGAGCGTCGAAGGTGTTAAAGATCCAAGTTTTCAGGGACTTCCTGAACAGAGTTTCTGATTGGATAAGAAAAAGGTGATTGGGGAGTTTGTTCCAAACTCAACGCTGATCACTGCTATCGATTTTTCCCCCTTTGAGATAGCTCTGAACACAGGAGGTTTTAGTAGGTTGGCAGTGGGTGATCTAAGAGTGTGACATGGTATGCAGCACTCCATGCTGTGTCTGAGGTAGTAAGGGCCTGAGAAATGAAAGATTCTAAAGGTGATTATCAGGAGTGGAGAAGCAGGCCACGCAGAGAGAAACAGGTCATATGATAGGATGCCACTGACACGGTCAATGCTTTGGAAGTGGAGGGATACAAGGTTGGGGATATCAAGAAAAACTGTTGGGATGAGAGGGGGCACTTGAAGGATCCGTTTGCCAGGACATACATTGCAAACGCATTGCCTGGTGGTGGACCTAGATCACACCTTGGTCTCCCCCCAGTAGACTAGTGCACCCTCTCCACATGCATCCATGGTGGGCCATGAAACTAAATCCCATCAAGAGCAAGTGGCCTTCCATCCTTTCAAGCTCAGTAAATTGTGAATGATGAACTTAAGTAAAAGGAGTACCTATTATTGCTAGATCTTACAAAAGGCGAAATTGCCATATTAACCCGTTTAGCGCGTCGAACATTCCGCCCCAGTGCGGACGTTCGATCACGCTAACGGGATTCGGACGTCCAACGGTCGTGCGTAGCACCAGCGAGGTAGTGCACGCGACGACCGTTGGACGTTCGAAGCACGGAAGGGGTTCAAAACACTTTATTATTATATGCAAATTTAGAATTCTACATTTGTTATATTCATCGCTTGAAAGTTAGGGGAAAGGGTATTTATTTGCTGATACTTGTTCATTCAAGGACGAGCAGTTCTCTTAAAAAGTGCCTTTGTTTTCCCTTAAAATGTGAAGTAGGCGAACAGTAGCCGCCAATTCGAAGCGTTGCTTATCTGAAAAATGTGTACAAGCTGGGCACTCGTGCAGCTCAAACCATAACAATACAATGTTTTTCTTTACCATACTATTATGGTTGGACGAGGAAGCAACTTACTCTGAACTCTTGCAGCAGGTGTTCCTCTTAGTATTTTTTTGAGACATACAAGCTACAAATAAATGAGCACGTTTTCATTTAAATTTCCCGAGATTAGAGGAAGCACACTTGCCAAAAAATGTAGCTTTAGTTCAAAACTCTGGCCATAAATTACATTACGAAGGCTTATTAAAAGTCTGTAAAAAATTCCTATTAAAAATGGTTGATTACAGTCCAGGCTATCACAGATTTGGTGCTTTCTCTGAAATACCACAGCTGTCCTGAAGAAATATGTTTGAAGACAAAAGGTTTTGTTTCCTAAGTAATAAATTATTTTTGTGATCTAGCAAGTAAGATAAAACTTTCACTAATGCTTGAGTGAAGGAAGATTTTAGTGATAACTTGTGAAAAAAAATCTATAAAAAGAATTTAAGAATGTAGACGTGGATTGCAAATTAGAATCAGACTTCCTTTAAGTTTGGCAAGGCAATTACTTCTGAAACAAGTGAAGATCAAAACATGGATAGTGCAGGATCTTTAAAAAGCGCACATCAAGGGAACTTCCGCACTCGAATTCCCAGCAGCAACCCCAGAGATGCAGAGTTGAGATGTTTAAAAACCGGGGATGCGTAATCTTTGTTCAAATAAATTAATGTCCCATTGAGACTGTGTAGGCTTACTTACACCAGCTTTTTAGAAAGCGAGGCTAATACTAATAATACTAATAGTACTCCATCAGTTATAAATTTAGCAAGAAGGACTTCATTTACCAAAATGTTTTGTGAACCATAAGAGTGTATTGAATGACTTCACAATATGCCTCAACACACAGACTGGCATCACCAAACAATGTTTGGTGATGGTTAGCAGTGCAAGACTGGCTAAAGAGAGCTGCATTTTTTCTATAAACGGGATGATCCTTTTAATTTATGTTTGTAAATTCCAAATGCTTTTTCGCATACGAGAGCCTGCTCTTTTTTACACTTATGTGACTTTTTCACATAAAGTCTTTGTTAGGGGAGAAAAGGATAATATAGGGGGAGAGTGGAGAAGCAAATTCAGCGATGACACGCAAAAAACTGTGACGATAACATAGCTCTCACTTTAAGAGCAGCCCCAAAGTTTTGTCATGACTTTTTCTGCGGAGGTGACTGTCCACTTCCTTTAGAAACTGGGGGGCAGAGTTATGTTGGACTTGCGCCACTTTTGTGCCGCCGTTGCGTCACTTCTGTGACGCAGCGGCGGCGTAAACCATGCGCCACGTTGTGACATACTTACAACGTGACGCATCTATGGAGATGCGTCACGGTGTAAGGCCCTGTGCCACATAAAACCTGCGTCAGGTTTCATGTGGGCGTTTTCACGCGGGGGGTCGCAGGAACGCCTTTGAAAGGTGACTCCGTGAAATCTACAAGATTTCACTGACTCACTTTACCAATGCTGATGCATCAAAACTCTGTGCCTGCTTGAAGCAGGCATAAGGCTTGACGCACCACGTTACATAAAGGGCAAGTTGGAAAAGTGCTGGAGTTGCGTGCCGCATGCAACACAACTTCAGCACTGCACCAACTTCACGCCCTAGATACGACACACATCTGTTTATTCCTGCGCCATGGTGCGCCGCATTGTAAATGAGGCGCATCCTAGGTGGCGCAAGGATAAACTTGCGTGCCGCATCTTTCCTGGCGCATCTCTGCTGATTTTCAGAGATGCGTCAGGCAACATAAATCTGCCCCTGGTTGTCTGTCTGTAAAATTCTGTAAAATGCTGATGGATGTCTGCGCTCTTGTGAACGTTCACCACGCCAAAACAGACGCACTACTCACTTCCAACCTCCTGTTCCTTCCCCAACACTGTCTGGCCTAGTCTATTGCAACCTCTTACTTTTCCTGATAAAAACAATGTGCAGCAAGGCTGCCACCCTGGATCCAATCTTACCAGAGAACACAATTGACACAAGGTTTGATTGCATGTTTCTACCAACTTACGATCCTAAGGAAATCACTCCAGTACATTGACAAAAACTGCCACCTCCCAATATTAAACGCTCTGATATAGTCTAGACTGGATTATGCCATTGATTTGGCTAACCCCAAAAAGCTTATTTGCCACCTAGTAGTACCCAAACAGTAGTGTAACGTAAAATGATGCCTCTCCCCTGCAGAATGTATCGAGGGGTCCTTGAGTCTACCATATATCGCTTATATTATTTGCCCTTGGGCTGAAAGAAGCCCCCTTTGAAGGGTAGGGTCCCCTGGAGGTCTTTGACCTGTATCCTGTATTAAAATCTTTGCACTAGCTCCATGTCCGCTGGAGAATGGCCTATAGAACGCTCGCTGTTGTCCATGATATAGTGCACCACCACGGCCCACACCTTGTGATAGTCAAGTTCCAGGTCTACCAACCTAACAAAGCTCTACCTTCTTCTAATCAGTTTCTGCTCTAAGTTTCAAGTAGAAGAACAGTCACTTATGGAAACAGAGCCTATTTACCCGAACTAAATCGCAAATAGAGACTCGCCATCTGCTCATAAGATTCCCAAGCACCGGCGGTACGATTTTGAGAGGCTTCAGTGGCATAATTACTCCGACAGCGGCGCCCGAGGGAACTGTGGAGAGCCAGGTCTAGGCCTGACACGTGCTGGGTATGGGGCAATGATTATGACACACACACAGGATAGTGGTTAACCGGAAAGACCCCGAGCGGTCTACGGCCTTGTTTATTTATAGCCCGGTGCGAGCCCGCCCCGGGGTATGCAGGGATGCGTGTTCGAGTTGCAATATTGTAAGGGAGAGCCCGTGTGGCTCTCTACATCCCTCCTTCAATTTAGTCTGTGCTTTTCCTTACTCAGAACGTCGCTCTAGGGAGATGTCCAAGCAAAGTCTCTTAGTCTCTGGCTGGGTCTGGGGTTGGATCGCAGGCTGTACCGCTGACTCCGGGCAAACGGAGACACGGCAACCCCGGCCGGGGTTGTCTCTCCTAGCTCACAGCTCAGGGATGTGCTCTGCCAGCTGGATTCGGTCGCGGTGTTCTGCGTTGTCGCCCTGGGTGAAATTTCTCCGTGATGCCTCGCCATCGGTGATCCTGGGACGGATGCCCCAAGACCCAAACCTCCATCCTCTCCCGTTTCTTGACCTTCTGTTGCTTCCTGGCCCGTTGTTAGTTCTCTCGTTCTCTTGAAGCACGACACGTTGCGGGTTACTGTCTGCCCACTTTGCCGGGCGGTGAACATGGTCCCCTGAATCTTGTCTACTACCCACACCTCGGGCTCGTAGGGTGTTCAGAATTTCCATCTCGGGTGCCGATCCCGAACCACCACGGTGTCTCCTACTTGTAGTGTTGGCTCTTTGGCGTGGCGTGCCTCGATTGCTTTCTGATTGGTGGCTTGCCTCCGAGCCTGAGTGTCCTCGTCATTTCTATCTCCAGGCACCCAGGTGCTATCAGTGGGGATACCGTCTCGTGGTGCTCTCTTGAACAATACATGTGCGGGTGCGCACTTAGTGGTGCTGTGCGGCGTTTGCCTATAGGCCCCTAGGAACTGATCCAGGGCCGCTTCAGGGTCCTCTCCATTGTCTACGGCAATCCTCAGGGCTCGATTGAGTGTCCTCATTAATCTTTCGACCTCCCTGTTCGCTTGGGGCCACAACGGGGTTATCTTCCGGTGTTTGATCTGGAGGCTCTCGAGATAGCTCTGAAATTTTCTGCCTCGGAAGGGTGGCCCATTGTCCGATTTTACTTCCTCCGGAAGTGCCATTGTGGCAAAGATGCGGTTCTGGGCCTTCTTGACGCTAGGAAAAGCCGTTGAGGATATTACTTCCACCACCGGGAACTTGGAGAACGAGTCAACTAGGACGAGTGTGTGTCTTCCGTCAGGGAAGCTCCCAAAGTCGATGCTAAGATGTGACCACGGCGTCTGGGGGGCATCTTCTGTGATCACCAGGGCCGGTGCCGGGTCGCTGCCGGTGATGGTGCAGGCGTGGCAGGAGCGCACCATCTCGCCTACCAGACTGTCCATGGCTGGGAACCAGACCCTCATGATCCCTCAGGGCAGAGGCGATGATCCCTCATCGCCTCTGCCCTGAGTGGTTCGCTCCCCTGTCTCTCTGCCGAGACGCGGTATCGTAGAAGCTGTGCTGCATTGCATATAACTGTGCCATTGTTTTTCGCCTGCAAGTTAAATTGTGTTTGCCTCACTTGCTTGTACCATTTCTGTATTGTAGTTGGTTTGTTTGCGCGATATCCCCCGGCGCCCTGCTGTGCTCCCCCCTCCATTTTGTCCCTGTTGTTGTTGTTGTGCTTCCTGAGCCCGCCCCGCCTCCCAGCTGAGCCGCCCTCCCACTACCTATTTACGGCGCCCCCGGACCTTGTAGCGCTGTGATCCCTCATCGCCTCTGCCCTGAGTGGTTCGCTCCCCTGTCTCTCTGCCGAGACGCGGTATCGTAGAAGCTGTGCTGCATTGCATATAACTGTGCCATTGTTTTTCGCCTGCAAGTTAAATTGTGTTTGCCTCGCTTGCTTGTACCATTTCTGTATTGTAGTTGGTTTGTTTGCGCGATATCCCCCGGCGCCCTGCTCTGCTCCCCCCTCCATTTTGTCCCTGTTGTTGTGCTTCCTGAGCCTGCCCCGCCTCCCAGCTGAGCCGCCCTCCCACTACCTATTTACGGCGCCCCCGGACCTTGTAGCGCTGTGATCCCTCATCGCCTCTGCCCTGAGTGGTTCGCTCCCCTGTCTCTCTGCCAAGACGCTGTATCGTAGAAGCTGTGCTGCATTGCATATAACTGTGCCATTGTTTTTCGCCTGCAAGTTAAATTGTGTTTGCCTCGCTTGCTTGTACCATTTCTGTATTGTAGTTGGTTTGTTTGCGCGATATCCCCCGGCGCCCTGCTCTGCTCCCCCCTCCATTTTGTCCCTGTTGTTGTTGTTGTGCTTCTTGAGCCCGCCCCGCCTCCCAGCTGAGCCGCCCTCGCCCCTCCCCCTCCACTATCCATATATGACAGTAGTTCTCGCGTGCAGCGTTCACGCGCAGCGACCGCGCCCAATCCGCGCCGAAGGTGCGCCAAAGGTAAGCCCGTCTACGCCCGTCTGCGCCTGGACCGCGCCCAGCGCCAGACCCCCTGTTCCTCGTAATTCCCACCCCTCCCGCATTACCTACGATGCCACCACCCTCCTAGCCCTTAACCCCGGCCGTTCCCCAAACTGCGGCCAAGCCGCTCCTGGACACACCCATGGACCTTTCTCATGCTACTCCTGCAAATTCCTCTGCAACGTCAACCACTCCGCTACGATCACACCTCAGATTCCCGACGCCAACCACCTACAATGCATCTTGCTCAACACCCGATCGGTCCACAGGCACGCCATTGACCTATGGAATCTACTAGACACCATCTCTCCGGACGTCGCCTTCCTTACTGAAACATGGATGAACGCCTCCTCCGCCCCAGACATCACCATTGCCATCCCAGAAGAGTATAAGATCATACGCAAGGACCGTACCGGCCACACAGGAGGAGGAATCGCTATCGTCCATAAGAAATACATCCATATCTCAACCAGCTCTGACGTCAACCTCGCCAACTCTGAACACTTTCACTTCCAGATCCACATCGACCCCAAGACCACACTCAGAGGCACCCTCCTTTACAGGCCTCCAGGACCCCGCGCACAATTTAGTGAGGACATCACGGACTTCATCACTCCACACGCGCTCCCCTCCAAAGATTACATCCTTCTAGGAGACCTCAACTTTCACCTTGCAAAGAACAACGACCGCAACTCCACCACCCTGCTGGACAACCTCGCCAACCTCGGACTTAAACAACTGGTCACTTCCCCCACCCACATCGCAGGTCACACCCTCGACCCTATCTTCACCTCCAGCAATCATGTCTCCTTCAGCCACACCACGAAGCTCCTTTGGACTGACCATAGCTGCGTTCACTTCACCTACAACAAGCCCAAACCTAACAACCACCCCCAACCAACTCTGCAAAGAAACTGGAACAAAATCACCATCGACCAGATCTCCTCATCGCTTCTGCTAAACCCCCCAGCCCATTCATCAAACCCCGACCAAGCCGCCACCAACCTCACCCTTTGGCTATCCAACAGCGCCGACATCCTAGCACCACTGAAAAAACGACAAAGCAAACTTGGCAGCAAGAAGGCCTCATGGTTCAATGATGATCTTAAGAAATCCAAGAAACTCTGCCGCTCCCTTGAGAAGGCCTGGAAAAAAGACCCAACCACCAGCACCAAGGACGCCTTCAAAAACGCCACCCGCATACACCATCAACTGATCCGAAAGGCCAAGAAAACCGCCTTCAAGGAACGACTAGATAACAACGCCCACAACAGCAAGGAACTTTTCAACATCGTCAAGGAATTTACCAATCCCTCGGCCAACTCTAACGACATCACCCCCTCTCAAGCCCTCTGCGACTCCCTAGCCTCATTCTTTCACAACAAAATTGCAGACATCCACAACAGCTTCGACAACCAACCCGGAGAACAACCCACCCAACCATCTGCTGGACCTTCACCCCCCTCAAACATCCTTAATGACGGGAACACAATCTCCACTGAGGATACCATCCGCCTGATGAACTCCATCCACTCAGGTTCCCCCACAGACCCATGCCCTCACCACATCTTCAACAAAGCAGACTCCATCATAGCACCGCACCTCCGAGACGTCATCAACTGCTCCTCAAATCTGCCACCTTCCCGGAAAGCTGGAAACACGCTGAACTCTGCGCCCTCCTGAAGAAACCCACAGCTGACCCCACCGAACTCAAAAACTACCGCCCTATCTCGCTCCTTCCATTGCCGGCCAAAGTCATCGAGAAAGCTGTCAACAACCAGCTCGCCGCCTTCCTCGAAGCCAACAAATCCCTCAACTCCTCACAGTCCGGCTTCCGAGCAAAACACAGCACTGAGACCGCCCTCATCGCAGCAACAGACGACATTCGAACCCTACTGGACAATGGAGACACAGTCGCCCTCATCCTCCTCGACCTCTCCGCAGCCTTTGACACAGTCTGCCATAGCACCCTTCTACAGCGACTCAGAAACATCGGATTCCAAGGAAAAGCACTGGAATGGATCACCTCGTTCCTCACCGGAAGAACCCAGAAAGTCCGCCTCCCACCATTCAAGTCAGAGGCCACTGAAGTCATCTGCGGCGTACCACAAGGATCTTCACTCAGCCCCACCCTTTTCAAAGTATACATGAGCCCCCTCGCGGCCATCGCCCGCCAACACAACCTTAACATCATCTCCTACGCAGATGACACTCAACTGATCCTATCACTCACCAATGACCCTAGCACCGCCAAAACCAACCTACACGAAGGAATGAAAGAAGTAGCCGAATGGATGAAACACAGCCGTCTGAAACTGAACTCTGATAAAACAGAAGTCCTCATCTTAGGTTTCTCCCCATCCGCATGGGACGACTCTTGGTGGCCAGAAGCCCTTGGAAAAGCACCCATCCCGACAGACCACGCACGGAAGCTGGGCGTCATCCTGGATTCCTCACTTTCAATGAACAGACAAGTCAACGCCGTCTCCTCATCCTGCTTCAACATTCTTCGCATGCTCAAAAAAACATTTCGTTGGATCCCCACCGAAACTAGGAAAACGGTCACCCACGCACTGGTCACGAGCCGCCTGGACTACGGAAACACACTATACGCCGGGACTACCGCTAAACTCCAGAAAAAACTCCAATGAATCCAAAACGCCTCTGCCAGGCTCATATTAGACATCCCGCGTAAAGAACATATCCCTGGTCACCTGAAAAACCTCCACTGGCTTCCCGTCAATAAGAGGATCACTTTCCGGCTCCTAACCCACGCACACAAAGCACTCTACGAAATCGGACCAGAATGCCTCAACACACGACTGTCCTTCTACACCCCCTCCCGCCAGCTTCGATCTTCCAACCAAGCCCTTGCCACTGTACCTCGCATCAACAAGACCACCATGGGAGGTAGATCCTTCTCCTACCTGGCAGCTAAAACCTGGAACTCTCTTCCCACTTACCTTCGCCTTACCCAGAACCACCTAGCATTCAGAAAGCAACTTAAAACGTGGATATTTGACAAGTAACTCCCCAGCCCCTCTTAAGCACCTTGAGACCCTCTGGGTATGTAGTGCGCTATATAAATCCTTTGACCTGACTTGACTTGACCTTGCTTCTCAACCGGGCCTTCGTCTTAGCCATTCCCTGATGGCCCACGTGGGCCAGCGCTAGTATTCTCTGTTGCAGGCTTTCAGGTATTACGATCAGATAACCTCTGAGGATAACCCCTTCATCTCCTTCGCTTAGCTCTCTTCTGACTTGCCACAGCTGTTGGCGCATGTGTCTGACTTCTGGCCGAAGGCTTTGCGCTCCGTCTAAGAAGTGTGCCCAGCGGTTTCCTGCCAGGGCTTGGTGCACTCTGGACAGTGTTTCGTCCTTTGCAGTCGCTTCCCCGATCTCCTTCAGCGTCATAGTTTCGGGACACGCTGCTTGCGAGATCATGTGGACGAACTCTTCTGCCTCCTTTCCATCTTCCTGTGGCGGATTTTGGCTGCTGACATCAGGGTGTCGGGATAGATAATCGGCTGGGTTATGTGCTCCAGGTCTGAAGACAATCCGAAAGTTGTATCCTTGTAATTGAACGGCCCAGCGCTCTATCCGCGGGGGTGCTAGCCTGGATGACCCTGCAAACAGTGGCAACAGGGGCTTGTGGTCTGGCCATAAGCAGCGGCGCCATTAATCACTGTCTCGGAAACAGGACTGGGAGGCGCGCAATGCGAGGGGCTGCCTCGGTGATCATTGGATAGCGCTAAACAGAACTCTTCAGAGACAAGCATTGACGGTGCTCTAACAACAATAAGGCCAAATCCGGTTGACTGTTGCGCCACAGGAGGCGTAATTAGAAAGGCCGGGCGGAAGTGCGGCGCACGCCATCTCCCATTGAATAGGAGGCGCGAAAACACGCATAGAATCAAAGACGCAGCAAGGAGGCACCCCGATTGAAGTACATATAGCTCTGGGGACTGAGATACCACCGCTGCAGGACAGAGGCAAGGGGGCAATACAGGGCACTATTTGCGTTTGGGCCAGACATTTGCATAGAACACCAATACCTCCTCACAGACGGGACAGTGGCATTCAACCCGGCTGCGCAGAAGCCTTAGGAGTTCAAATCTCATCATTGTATAAACACGGAGAGGCACATTTACAAATTGTATCCGCAAGATAAGGCGGAGGTAAGTGGATGAATGCAACCAGGGCAAGCAGAAACAGACCCTAACGCCAAGTGAAACGAGATTCCAATTCATAGGGGATTGCTCTACAGCTCATCTGCACGACATAGTTGTACTGCTCCTGCTATATCCAGGTACAGCTCTGAACGCTACGACAGGGCTACCTCTTCAAAGAGTAAATGTAAATGTAAATGTAAATGTACATGTATTTATATAGCGCAAATCGCCCACATCGCAGGCATCTATGCGCTTGCTTAGGGAACCCGTCCTGGTATTCCCCTGTGAGATACCCCGGCAGGGTATCCACAAGGTGAAAGCCAGGCATCCCGCCGCGAGGGGCCGTTGTGGAGATTAAGCAAGCTATTGCCCAGAGTCGCAGAGTGTGAACCGGTGAGTCGAGTAGGCACCGGAGTGAGAATTATCGAGTCCGTGGAATTATTGAGCCCAACCCCCGTCGGGGCGGGGAATTGAACCCTGGTCCAGGGCCGATCTCAGCTTCCGGGTCTGCCACCTCTAACCCCTGAGCCACACTTCTCCACAGAAGATTACCCACACAACCCACAACTCAGAGGCGGCCCAAATATAGGGGTGTTCTTAAAGTGATGGGGAAACCAGATGCAAAACAACCGCGTCTCCAATTCGAGATGAAGAAAACTACTCGCTCGCAACAACCGGATATGGAAAATGGGGCTGAAGCAATGCAGTCTGAACCCACTACTAAGGGTGGGCGTAAAATCCGTTTCGCGGGCGAATTTGCGGATTTTCCGCGATTTCGCGATCCGCGAATCTCGCGAAATCGCGGTAAAATCCGCGAATCAGCGGGGACAAATTTTCAGCCAAGCAAGGGTTACAGCAGCAGGTGCAAAAGTTGAACTTAATTTCTTTGTAACCTTTTACAAAAGGGTTACAAACAAATTAACTTCAACTTGGACACCTGCTGCTAATTGCTTCCTGGCGCCTTGTTGCCTACTTGCAACTATTCTCTGACCCTGCTCTGACCCTTGAAGCAGGGTCAGAGAATAGTTACAAGTAGGCAACGAGGCACCTGTCCAAGGAATTAAACCTCATCAGGAAGCACTTACAGATATAAGAAAACAGGAAGAAGGGAGAGGATGGCAAATACACCCATTTTGAGTTGTCAGGAGGGGTTAAAGTAAAAGAGAACTTTACAGCACAATTTTCATATGCATTTTGCTAAAAATAAAAAGCTGTATGTTCTGTAGGGGCAACTCGGGAATCTGGCCCTTCAGAGATCCGGCCTCTCTTTCTTTCTCTCGTTCTCTCTCTCCCTCTCTCTTTCCCTCTCTATCTATCTATCTATCTATCTATCTATCTATCTATCTATCTATCTATCTATCTATCTATCTATCTATCTATCTCTCTCTCCCTCTCCCATAAACGACTGCATGGGTAACTTCGCTATGCAAGCGGCTCGCGAAGACGCAAAAAGCCCCGAGAACACGCAAAAAACCCCGCGAACATGCAAAAAACCTGCGAACACGCAAAAACACAAAAATCCGCAAATTCGCACAAATTCGCGAAGTTTGCGGATCACGAATTCGCAAATCCGCAAATTCACAGATCGCGAATTCTCAAAATTCGCCCATGCTTACCCACTACCCCAATGGACGACAACATGAAAACACTTATGCTGGAGGTACGACAGCGCTTGGCAACAATAGCGGACTAAATGGATGCTATGAACACTCGTATGGATAACATTGTCCACAAAATTGAAAAACATGAAGAGGGCATAAAAGAAACGGAATGACGCTTCTCTGATACAGAAGAGACTACCGCAAAACTGCAGAGCACGGTTAACCAAATGGACAAGCTACTGAAAATCATAACTGCAAAGAACAAAGCTAGGAGCCGAAGGAATAACATTAGAGTCCTGGGAATACCGGAGAGTGCCAACATGGGCAAAATGGAGACCTACGTAGAGAAGCTGCTAGTAGAGCGGGCACACCGTGCCTTAGGCCCGAGACCCCCTCCTGGAATTACACCACATCCCATCATAGCTCGGCTCCTTAACTACAGGGATCGTGATGCTGCCCTGAGTGTAGTCCGCGAGAAGAAACAACTGCAATATGAGGGCGTGCCCTTCACTATCTACCCTGATTTTACTGCTAATGTGCAAGAAGACAGACGCCGCCTCCCCCCTGTGAAACAAAAGCTCAGACAAGCACAAATAGAATATGCACTGCTCTACCCGGCCCGCCTCCAAATTAAGTACCAAGGCAAACAATTGATATTTACCAAACCCCAACAAGCAGAAGACTTCCTGACAGGTCTTAAGAAACAGAAAGAGACACAGCAGGCGTCGGACAGTTCACTGGAAATGGACTCTCCGGACCTAGGTGGAGAGAGACGAGACCGCAACACCTTTAAGTGGCATGTGGAGCTATAACATAGGCATGATGTGTCCTATATCTGGATAACCATACATTGCAGCGGCTGCTGACAGCCGAGGAAGATGGCAAACAAACAATATTATCTGAAAAGTACTGCTCTTCAAGTATCACCGGACACCCTCCGGCCCGAGCAGAGGCTGACTGTCCTATCTAGTTACTCTGCGGCAGGAGGGATACCAGTGTGTCACCTAAGCAAGGCCCCCATATGGGAGATCCCCTTTTTATCGAATGAACTGTTATATTTTGTGTTGGACTAAAACCACTCCTTAATGAAGGCTTACATGTTTGGGACATGGGCGTGGGGGAGGGGAAGAATTCTCTGGCATGTTTAGGGTTGCCTCAGTGGATGGGGATGGGGAGGGATTTGGGAGTTAGGACTGTTGTTCAATGTATTACTCAGCAAATGGAACAGGCAATTGAGCACAATTGTGATACACAAGTGACAGAAACATGCATGCTGATTGATAACCACATCTCCCATGGGGAATACGGGTGATCCTATGCACACACAACAGGTGGGGATACTATCATGGAACGTTAGAGAATTAGGGGATCCTAGAAAGCACAGACAGATCTTAGCGTACCTTGATCGGCACCACATACATGTAGCTATGCTACAAGAAACTCACATTAATCCACTGCAACCCACCACATTTACGAGTAAGTGGGCTGATCAAAGGATTTTCTCCTCGTACTCTACATATAGGGGCACAGAGATTCTTATAAAAAAAACACACCCTGTTCATCCCCGTGGGCTCACATACAGATCCCCAAGGTAGATATGTACTCCTATGGGGGCACTTGGGCACGGATTCAGTCACATTAGCATGTTGTTATGGCCCTAATGTAGACACACCTGAATTCTTCGCTAACTTATGGGGGAAAATCTTGGAAATCGGTTCTACTCATATCATCTGGGGGGGGGTAGATTTTAATGTAGCACTAAATCCAGCCATTGACAGATTGAATACAGCACTGCATCACTACACCAAATCCCAGACTGTATTACAGGAGAATTTGGGAGAGGGGAATTCACCCCAATACTCACGAAGGAACGCACTTTAAAACCCAGGCTACAACATGGGCTACAATAGACTACTGGTTACTCTCGAGGGGATTGGAACCAACCATAATAGACGTCACACATTTGGCAAGAACGTACTCCGATCACTCACCAGTAGAGCTCCAGATAAAACCGCCAGGTTACAATATACCCAGGCGTAGTTGGAGACTGGTGCCCACTGCTCCATTGGATGAGGTGTTGCACACTGAACTAGAAGAGGAGATCCGAGAGTTCTTTCAGAGGAACAGTGATTCAGTACACGTGGTAGAGATCATTTGGGAGGCCTTTAATATTACCTAGAGGATATTGTATTTCCAAAAGTTTTGGGATCCTCAGAGATAGACAAGGATCAATAAAGAAATTGGAGATGGAACTCAAGGCATTGGAAGCTGTACTGGCTAGTGGGGGAGGAGAATGGACACATCTTGAATTTCAGGAGAAACTGGTAGAATATACGGAAGCCACAGCGGGAGAGTCCAAGTTCAAAGAGAAATATTGGAAAGCCTGGAAATATGGGGAGGGAGAGAGGCTCGGGAAGACACTAGCGGATATGATTAAGAAACATTTATGCTCGGGGGCGTGGCTTAACCAAAATGGCCGGCTAGACGTATTTCAGCCCAGCTCCTGCCCTAACGAAATAAATCCTTTACTATCCTGGCACATTTAGCGAAAAACACTGTGCTCCCGAGGTAAGGAGCCCCCCGGACCTGAAACGCCGCAATTTGAATCTCGCCGCTTCACCGGAGGAGGCAGGAGACCCGACGGCCTGCCACGGACCTGCTCGCGCTGATGGCAAATGGCAGCCGCCCCGTCCTGAGGCCATCGGAGCCGGGGGTTCCACTGATGCGGCTCGGCATCCCCCGCGGAGGCTGGAGGTGCAGTGGGGGTGCCCAAACGAAAACTGAAGTAGCCGGGCCCAGGCCGCCACAACCGGAGACCGATCACTACGCTGGAGGAGGCGGGGGATCCGACGGCCCGCTGCAGACCTGCCCGCACTGCCTGCGGGTGGCGGCCGCCCCCGCTCTGAGGTCGCGGGATCCAGGGGACCTGCCGGTCCGGCTGGACGCCCCTCGCTGGGGCTTGCAGTGGGGCCCGTGGCCCAAGCGGACGGCACAACCGCCGGAGCGCCCCAGAGGCCCACGGCGAGGCGGTATGTGGTGCCGCCGCGAACCCAGCGGCGTAATCCCCGACGAGCGCAGCAGTCCTCGGCCCCCAGGTACCATCAGAAGGGCTGGGGAGGGACCTACAGACCCTTGGGGGTGTTTCTCTTCCCCCCTCGTCCCGGTCCGGCGGCGAATCTGAATGGGGGGCACCGGTGAGGCAAACCGGCCTACCAGGAATGACCTGGGCCTCCTGGAGGTGCTGTGTGGACTGCTGTGATCTTCCAGGATCCCAGGGGGAAACAAGCAACAACAACAAAAAAAATAAAACCAAAGCGGAGCGAAACGGGCGGCAGAGGCGTGCACTGACCCCGGCGAGGGACCTACAAGTAAGAGCGGCCGAGGCGGGGAGGCCCCCATACCAGCCGGAGGGCCCTGCGGTTTGTCGTCTTGGGGTGCTTTTAGAGTCTGGGCTCTCTGGGGGTGTTTTCTCCCCCCCCCACATCCTGATTGAGGCCCATGAACTTGGTTGGTGCACCTACAGTGAAAACGGACCGGGCGAAGGGTGGATCCCATACAGTGACGCCGGCGAGGGAACGTGAGGAGAGGGTGGCTGCGGCGGTGAGGCCCCCCATGCCAATCGCCGGGCCCTGCACCACTGAGAAAACAGCAGCCTGAATGGGGTGACTGCAGAGATCGGGCCACCTCGGGGGAAACCTGATTTTTCCTCCCCCGTCCCTGTCCTGATTGGGGTCCGAGAGTGCTGTTGACGCTACAGCGGTGGAGAGGACCGGGCGGCACCCCCCAGGGAGAAGCCCAACGGACTTCCCTCGGAGTACACAGTATTATGGGGAAGGACCGACCAACAATGAGGGGTGCACAGGCTAACACGATCGTCCAGTATACAGTCCCGGGGCCCCCTGCAGCGGAACACCCTGCAACAGATCGGGGGATTGCGCCCCCACACTGCGGCGGCGGCGCGAGACAAAGCAGATATCCTGGCAGGGATCCGCGACTCCAGGGTAGCACTAGAGACCAAGATGGATGGAATGGCTATGGACATCAACCACCTGCGCCTTGACCTTAGAAAGGTGGCGGACAAGGTCACCACCACGGAGGGAGACCTAACGGTACTCCAAACCAAGGTCCAACAGATGAAGGTCACGATCGCAGCCCTCCAGGACCATATGGCCCGGTTAGAGGAACAGGCGGAGGATGCAGAAGGAACAATCTCAGTTTTTTGGGTTTCCCGGAGCGGGCAGAGCACCTGGCGGCAGACCGGTTTCTTGAGGACTGGATAGGCAAAGTCGTCCCGTACCTGCGTTTATCCAAGCTATTTGCAATTGAGAGGCCCCATAGAACCCTGAGACTGTCCCCGAAACTGGGCTCTCCACCTAGGGCCATAATAGCCCGGTTCTTTAATTTCAGGGACCGTGATCTGATTCTTCAACACATCCGCAGGACTGGGCCACCCAGGTTCGAAAACCATGACATTCACGTCTAAAGGGAAGCATCGCCTTCTGGAACACCCTTAAGCTCTCCCTGATGGGAAAGATAGCCCTAATTAAAATGGTGATCCTCCCACATTGTCTATACACTCTGCAGGGGTCCTTTAATGAGATACCGCATCGGGTTTTTCGAGAGCTGGACTCTCTCCTCATCCTACTATTATGGAATGGGAAGAGATGCAGGGTGAGCTTGGAGGTCCTAAAGCGCAGATGGGGAGCTGGTGGTCTGGAGGTTCCCGACCTGGAGATGTATTATTTTGCCTCACAAATACAACACGCGATTGCATGGCTGGATGCGGACCCCTCGTGGGAACGATCTTTACTGGAGGGGATGTATGGAAATGAGCAACTGGGGACGATGCTTTGGCGGTTGGGGGGATGGCGAGATCAAGCCCCCCATTGGCGCGGTTGATGACTGCGGTCTGGGATCAGGTGACTCGACGCCTCCTTCACAGCACACCCTTCGCCCCGGGCTTAGATATGTGGCTATTGCCATCCTTTGCCCGGATCGCGCGGGTCATGTTCATAGATAAATCAACAGGGGGAGGGTGCCTGATGCTAGCGGACCTGTATCCGAATGACCAATTTATAACCAGGAGGCGGGTATTTCCTTTGAGCTTGGCCCAGGACAATTCCTCCAATACGCAAAAATAGTGGCGACCGCGCGACACCTTTGGCCAACATTCCCGGAGGCCCCGGCACAGACCCGTACGCTGGTCACAATGTGGGCGATGGCAGGGGGTCGGAACTTGGTAACTCACCTTTATAGGGCCTTAAGGGAGGATAAAAAATTGCGGCCCTTGACAATAGAGGATAGATGGCAGCAGGCGTGTTCACAAGAGATCACTCCCCGTGATTGGGAAAAATTCATGAAAGTGTGAGGAAGGTGTCAGTTAGCAACCGATTCAAATTAATCCAATACAATATTATACACATGACCTACCTTTCTCCTAGGCGCCTCCAGACCATAGACAACATCAGGGATGCGCACTGCCCGATATGCCGCAGCCCAGTGGCGGACTTTGTGCATATGGTCAGGGTGTGTCCGGTTCTCCAAACCTACAGGGTGTCGGTCCTGGAGGATTTGGTGAAGGTGTCCGGATGGGTAGTAGAGTTAGACCCCCGCCCCGGCCTCCTGGGCTTAATCCCTTTGGTATTGGGCCTGGTTACGGCTCGAAGCAGCATTGCAATACACTGGTTGTCCCCACAGGGTCCCATGCTGCAGAAATGGAAGACTGACTTGAGGGAATGGGTGCTAGCAGAAGTAGACCATATAAGACGCACGAGGAGGGATGGGAATCTGCCTGAGGTTCTCCAAGCCTGAGGGGTAATGATCAAAGAGCTGGTGGGACTGGATACCCCAGTGACGCAAAATAGCCAGGAACTGGTAGATTAGAGACAAGAAGAGATTCTACCTCAAGACATCACACCACCAGGTGACCCACTATGAAGAACTAGTTGCAGAGACTCGACGTTTAAGTTTTTTAAAAGTTTTTAATTATTCCTGTTGAATCAAAAGTAAGGAACACAGACCACACAGGGGAGGGTTTACATCTCGGCAGGGGGGGGATAGGGACAGGGTGAAGTTGAGGGTTTGGATGGGGGGATGAGAGGGAGGGTTCGGGGAGTATTATGGAGTTCAATACAGCCTATGCGTCAGGCGACCACACAGTAACTACACCAGGGACTGCTGGAGACCACATTACTCTCATAACTATTATGCAACGGACTGCTTGATAATATTGCTGTGATGGTTTTTTTTTCTCTTTATGACGAGAGCACTTTCAATGTAAGATTGTACCTTGTTGTATTTACTGTGCTGGAGATGTAACCTGTAAAACCTGATAAATAAAGTAAAAAAAAAAAAACACTATGCTCACATTACCTCACGGAAATTATTGGGCCTGAGGGAGAGACACATAGAGACACAGCAGACATCTTATCAACCTTCATTACGCACTATTCCAACTTATATACATCACAACATCAGGATAACCTAGACTTAGCTGGTTTCCTTGATGATGTTTGGCGACACCCAGGGGAAATTTCTCAGTGCCCCATTTGAAATTGACGAAATTCGGAAAGCCATAATGCAGTAAAAATCTAGCAAAGCCCCAGGGTTAGACAGCCTTCCAGCCGAATTCGATAAAACATATATAGATATTATGGCCCCTGTGCTGAAAGAGTTGTATGAGGAGTCCTTAAAATGTGGCATACTACCCCCATCGATGAGGGAGGCATTGATCACGTCTCTGCTCAAGCCTGGCAAAACCCCTACCCCATGTCACTCATATAGGCCGTTGTCACTTATAAACTGTGACACGAAAATACTAGCCAAGGTCATAGCCAATAGATTAATCCTATTAATGGACAAAACTTTTACTACCTGACCAGTCAGGATTTATACCTGGTCGCGCAACCACACATAATCTCCGTACCCTATTTTCAATTCTTCAGAACGTTGCAACAGCTGTTTTTTTAGATGCCACTAAGGTATTTGATTCAGTAGAATGGGACTACCTCTTAGGCATATTATTGTGTATGGGTTTTCCCGCTATATTTGTGTCTTGGATCTAATTATTGTACCTACGCCAAACAGCTAGAGTGCTCATAAATGGGCATATGTCAGCGCCGATCCCGGTCTCGAGGGGCACTAGGCAAGGGTGCCCACTATCGTCCTTGCTATTTGCCCTAGCGATTGAACCGCTGGCATGCAACCTGCACCAACATCATCAGGAGCGAGCGCTGAGGTGTAACCGCCCACAAATGCTGATATCCTCTATGCGAATGATATGACGCTATATGTGAGAGCCCCTCAAAACAATATCAATCCATTGTTACTAGAATTTATAGTGTTTGGACACATCTCTGGGGTCCATATTAATTGGGCAAAGTCGCAAGTCTTTCCACTCACGACAGCGGTCACACGATTTGCCCTAGACTATCCCCTGGAATGGTGTGATACTGACCTACATTACCTAGGAGTCCAGGTTGGAGGAAGCATAGATGAAATAATTTGCCTCAATTATGGGACGGCTATGGAGCGTCTATCTAGTAATGGTGTGAGATGGATCTCTCTGCCACTATCAATGGCCGGTAGGGCATGCCTGATAAAAAATGGTGGTACTCCCTCAATTCTTATATCTTTTTTATGAATATCCCATACAACCCTGGGTGCTTTTTAAAAAAAATGCATCGTGCAGAAATGATAATATTATTTTGGGGGGCAAACAGTCTTGACTAAAATGGGCAGTACTCACGAGGCCTTATAGGCATGAGGGTTCGATATCCTGGATTTTAAGTTGTACTTTGAAAGCGCGCAGGCACACTATGCATATTATTGGATAACCCCACCCAAATACATACCACAGATTGCAACAGAACACGGGCTAGCTGACCCTATCCCCCTTCACGGGATAATACACGCACTTCCTCGCACCCGTAATACAGAACCAACAACAGTCACCGGCACAGTGGACTCCTGGCATCGTATAGGCAAACGCCTCGGGCCACACTATTATACTCACCACTACTGCCTCTCTCCTATCACCCTCGGATGCCTTTACTCCAAGAAAGAGGGTTTCACAAATTGTGCGAGCGTGCAAAAATGACTAAATGGGGGGGATCTCTTTCGTAATGGTACATTCTGCTCCACTGATCAAATGTTTCACGACTTACAAAGCACTCCATTAGATATTTTTTAATATGTACGAATGCGGCAGGGAATGCTGTCCATCGTTCAGTCTCTACTCTCTATCATAATATCAGCATGCACCAACCTGCACGCGGCACAACTGCAATGGAATGCAGACTTGGGGATTCAAATAACACCTGAACAATGGGAGTATTGCTGCCTACAAACTGCACAAATATCTTCTAGCTGCATGTTTAGCATTATTCACTATAAATACATCAAGCGAATATACTGCACACCGGTCAAGATTTTTCGATTTAAGCTAAGGGAGGCAGATAATTGTGACAGATGTGGCAGGCCAGGGGCTGGGTTTATGCATTTGGCATGCGAATGCTCACAAGTGCAGGAATACTGGATGCAGGTATTTGAGGCTTTAAAACAGATGAGGTCTGACACAATAGAATGCTATCCACTACTAGCGTTGCTAGGGTACACTGAACAAATCCCTAGACAATACCACCGATACATCACACTTTCACTATTGCTGGCTAAGCGCAGAGTAGCGTGTAGATGGGGCAGAGGCCACGCCCCCAAGTTTAAAGAATGGCTGGATGATTTAATATATTGTCAAGGTCAAATTAATACAAATGCTGAGACGATACCTCGTACCTCTCGGCCCAAAGACATATGGGGCCCCCTCAAACATTACCTCTTAATGCAAGCTGCTGAAAATTTGTCAGACGCGTCATCTGATGAAGGAGAGAGACATGTATGACACCCCACCACATACTAAACAGAAGAATTCAATCTGAGGATACTGCACTATGAACAGGAAAATGAGGTTTGGATATTCCTTCAAGTTATTGATGGTACCCATTGAGCTGTTAAGACTGTCATTATATTTGTACCGAATGTTGGAGGCGATGCGCTATGACTAACCCCCATGATTGAAACAAATCATATTCTTTACTGAACAATGGAAGAGTAACTCAGGCGTGGTCTATATATGTCAAGACAATTAAACAATATTGTTTCTAGTTGCCATGATAGCACCATAATAGAGTGGTCATTTTATGGAAATGAATGCACTGTCTATCAACGCACATTGTGATCATTGCCTTTTGATAAATGTAGTGTGTGTTATACTTATGAAAAAAACAAGAAAAATTAATATATAAAAATACAGTACATGGAAAAATTCTCCTGCAAAGGGACATGTTTAATTTCATGGCGGAAACGGATAGGGACACTCCTATATTTAATGTGGGAGTTGTGCTGAAGAAGGGTGTTCACCTCACAGAAAAATAGGATCCCTGTGAAGGAAAATGGATTTCACAGAAACATGCAAAACACACTTTAAAAATGTTTCTGAAATTGTATAGGTTTAGAAAGCTAGGAGGTAAATCCTTGAAATCTACAAATGCAGTTGATTCCAGAATAAATCTACAAATGTGGTAGATTCTGACATTCTGTTCATTCCCAAAAGAGTGAATCCTTTATTATACATACCAAAGGAATAATAGGGTTAAGGTGTGAACATTTAGGCAGGAATTCATAAAACGTGCAAGGCTGTCACTTACAATGAAAATATCTTCAGCTCCCTTTAAGACATATACAAAGAAAATGATGTCTAACCCATTACTGTCATCAAAGCCCTCTCCTCTCCTAAAGATCCTGATGTCTCTGTCAACTGATGCTTTCTCTTGAATTCCCCTTGTCATGGTTCTTGTCTCCCAATGCACAGCGTTGTATGGCATTCTATATTTACATTGCATGATTCATCGACATACCTTTTTTGATAATCTTCCACATTCAATGTACACTCTTGGCCGACGTACGTTTCGATGGATCTAGTGATTAATTTCCATCTTCTTTAGGGCTTCTACTATATATAATGATATTGACAATGACTTGTCGATATGTCACAGGTGAATATTGGGAAATCTACATGGAAAAAAACATGAAAAGATAATAGAGAGGTATTACACATTTAATCCTAAAGCTTCATTTCCATCTCGCTCAAGTAGTTTATTACTTTTTCTACACGTAACAGTACTTAGTTTTATAAAAGAAATACCTGCCATGGAGTTTTTTACATTGCTCCTGAAAACATTCCATCACTACTCATAGAGGACTGTGCAAATGATTAGACATTTATCATATACATTGTTGATGACAAAAACATATCCAATACAAACAACACAGTCTGATTGTGAAAAAATCATGACTGTAACACCCACGGACCGGACCACTCTGTCCTTGTGTACACAGTGCTGATAAAATGAGCTAAATTAAGTAATTACGTGGTAGTAGAGAGTGGGAAGGAAAATTACAAAGAAAAGTTTAGAACGGGAGGAGAAACCAAAGAGAAAAGAACTGAGTGTAAAGGAAGGGGGAGCAGAAAAATGTAAACTTCTCCTTTTATCCTGTTGAAGGCTCATAACTATTACTAAGTGCAAGGTTCCTGCTAGTCAAGCTTGTCAGGGCCAACAATTTATGTTCTTCTATATATCTATTCTTACAGCCACATGGCCACACCACTTAATGGGAAATATATTCATATCTGGACAGTGTCTTGATGCCGGCACGTAAAGTGCTTCCCTGGCTTACAGCTCGCTGCGGCTAGTCTGTGTGTTGTCCTGTCTGTCGTTAATTTCTAACCCGATGTGTGGGGCTGGCTATTCTCTATCTGGGTGATACAGGAGGTATCTTCAATCCAAAATTCATAATATGATAATATATTGTCACTGTCTCAAGAGAAGAACACTGGTACATTCCAAAAGATCTGATGTTACCTAAACTGATGTGAGCAGACATCTCTTCATTCCCAACTCGTAGGCTCCGCTCCTCTTCACCAGGAGTGTGGGTTTCAGAGTAGTATTTCTGACACGGATATCCTGTACTTTACCTATAATTAAACACCCATTATCAGTCTTTTGCAAGTTTATCCTATAAGAAAGTAGTAGATAATAAACCACTATTAGTGATAACTTACCTGTCTATCTTTACAGAGTGAGTTTAAAGTCTAGGGTTTCTTCTATGCCATTACCACGCATTTTTAAAAACTACCATTACAACGCATTCCATTACCATGCATACCATTACAACGCGTAATAGTTTTAGGACACCAGTACGGTAAGTGTTGGATAGTGTAGGGATAAAAATTACTATTCCCACACCAGTGAGTGCAACAGTAAGATAAGTGTTGGATAGTGTAGGGGTAAACATTACTATTCCCACTCCAGTGAGTGCAACCGTAGGGAAAGTGATGGATAGCGTAGGGGTAAAAATTACTATTCCCATCTACCCCAAAACCATACCCACCCTAAAACAAAAAAATCACCATTAGTTACCTTGTAATCCGTTGTAATGGCATGCGTTGTAGTGACATGTGTTGGAATGGCATGCGTTGTAATGGCATGCGATGTAAAGAATGAATGACGTTACAACACATACATTTACAATGCATGCCTCTACAACGCAGTTTTTACATCGCAACATCCTTCACAATGCATTCTTTTACGTAGCATGCCATTACATTGCATTTTCAGAAACTACCTATACAACGCATTCCATTACATCACATTATACCTTTACATTGCATACCATTGCAATGCATACCATTACATTGCATTTAAGGTAAGTGCTGGATAGTATAGGGGTAATAATTACTTGTGTAACTCCAATGAGTGCAACAGTAAGGTAAAAGTTGGATAGGGTAGGGGTAAAAATGGCTATTCTAACTCCAGCGAGTGCAACAGTAGGGTAAGTGTTGGATAGTGTAAGGGTACTATGCATTGTAATGGTATGCATTGTAATGACTTGCAATGTAATGCCTGAGTTGTAGTTACATGCAATGTAATGGCTTGCTTGTAATGACATGCAATGTAAAGGATGTTGCGATGTAATGACTGCTATGTAAAGGTAGTGCGATGTAATGACTGTGTTAAAAAAGGCTGTTTCCCCCCTGTCACAAGTGTCTCTTCTGAGCGTGTTTTCAGTGCTGCTGGTGCAGTTGTAACAGTGAAAAGGACCAGTCTCTTGCCTCAAAGCGTGGAGAGGTTAACCATGATCAAAATGAATCACACTTTATACCATCGGATTACACCATACCGGAAGTAGCACAGCAGGAAGGTGATGACCGCAACTTAGGTAATGGAAGTAGCGTGTTAGAAGACCTACTTCTGAGTGACCCACCAGGGTTTGAGGACGAGGTCTACTTCCCTGACAACAACTAGGCTTTCAACTTGTTACTTTCTTTCTTCCTTATTTACTTGTATTATTTGTGTGTCTCTGTCTTAGTTTCTGGTTTGAATCACAACAAATCCATCACCACCGTCTTAATCTTTTATTGCCCGATTGGAGTTGCAACTGTGTGCAGTGACTGAAGAAGTAAGACCACTCCTCAGAGTCCTGCTCCAGTCCACACCTCCTGACTCACCCTAAATCCATTTCCCTCAAGGCAGACATTGGATGGAGAATAGCTGTATATGTATTCTTCCTGGCTCAAAATCTAAGCTAAGTGGAGGTTGGGTGGGTGCTGTGGGCCTGCTCTGCCCTGTTGTTGTAGGCTAATGCTGAAAACAGAGTAGACATAAATTAGACATGCCGCCTCTGAAAGTGTTTCTGCTGCATTCCTCCTTAATTTATGCATTATAACTTTACTTTTCCTATTTATTTTTCAGTATCCCTTTTGTTTTTCCATCTACACTTACAGACCGGCCTTTACCATTTGCTATACTGGGCAAAACAGCTCACACTTACCTTACCAATCCGTATCCGCCATGCAGGCAGTGGCACCCAAGATTGACGGACGGAATGCCCATGGAAGGAAGGACCAAGAGGAATGCTGAGATGCAACTCTCCAATTTGACCATAAAATCTTTTGATTGATTGATTCATTTTTTTCTCTTCAGTCATTACGACTGTGTGTTGTTTGCTTATATATTTGACCCCTACAGCTATTTTTTAATTTTGTTTGCTAGCTTTAAAATGAAGCCTGGTACAACAGAACATAAAATGTATGTAACTTGGGTCTCTCTGGCGGCAGACATGGAAAGGCAATTGCATAATATTAATAATTAATAATATACTGCTGCCCTATACTGCCAGTCTAATACTACTCATCATTAACCATCAAGTCATCATCATGCATGCATTTCCTTTTTCTTCCTTAACAGATTTATGATGGTCGTCTGCCAAGATTGTGGGTTGTTCATATGTAGTGTTTGTCTTTGTCAAACCATCCCAACCATTCATCAAACCCTAACCCTCTTCCCCCGTGCTGTGTGATTTATATTGAGGTGTGACTAAATTACATTTACACCAATAATTGATCACACACTTGCTGGGGTCGATGTGGTGAAAGCAACTCTAACTCAAGGCAGGGTGAGGATCTTCTTCTGCTCTAAGTATATATATATATTTTTTTTTTTTTCACTTAAAAAAATATATCTTTTAGGGACGTTATAGTTAGTTGGACATTTCACTCATACAAAACCAAATAAATGTCGCCATTATAGTTAGTTGAGCCAACTATAACTCTATATATATAGTATATATATAAAACATATTTCAACTTTACAGAAACACACAGTCACTGGATGATGTCATCATTGATGTCATTTGAGATGTCATCAGTGATGTCACTGACCATGTCATGAATGATGTAATATGTAACGTCATCAGCAGTGCATTGCGGGGGCGTGAGTTATAGTTAGCTCAACAATTTTGTATGAGTGAAATGTCCAACTAACTATAACGTCCCAGAAACCTATGGTTTCTTTAGTGAATTTCAAAGGTTTTTTAAATGCTTATTTGTAACTATAACATCCCTAAAAAATATGTTTTTTTTCAGTGAATTTCATAGGTTTTTTAAATGCTTATTTCTAATTATAATCTTCTTTAAACCTTTTCAGTGATTTTAGATTATCACTCCATTCTAAACCTAGTGAAAACAGCTGATATTCCCAGTTTTCCAGAAATAGCTTCCGCAATTTTTTTTGCCACAAATGAGAGCAACAACTAACAGTAATAATATGCAGAGTAGACGTTCCTGTTCAAAAATAACACAAAACCCCCACTTCCTGATATTTTCAATGAGCAGCCAAATCTGGGGTGCGAGCCAAAAACAGGCAATAAGCAGCGTTAGCAGTAGCAATCTAACATTTGCCTTTTACTGGTGTAAACCAGGACGACTACCTACAATGTGAAAGGGAGCCCAGCCCAGAATCACATCTGAAGACCAACACATGTCATAGAGTTACTGATCGATCATGTAGCTCCGACACCCTTGAAGGCCACAACACCCACTGCCACCAGCCTCAGGACGTCCCCCTCCGGGCCACCCCCCACCCTACTACCACCGAGGCAGCACAGAACAGGAAAGCGGACCTTCCAAAAATGAAATGGTTCCTCAGTCACACAATACTTGAATGTTGGCAGATGTGGCAACCAAGTATGAGTGAAGGACGCAAGTCACCCATCAATAAGAAAGTGTGTCAAAGTCATTTTCATCATTTAACAATGTTAGCAGTACATCATTCCGAAATGGCCGGCAATATTCATCCTGGATGGCCTCCAGCTTCCTTTGCTGGGCCCTGGCTGCTAACTCCTGCCTGTTGGGTTGGGAAGGAGTAGCTATATCAAGAAAGAAAAAATACAATTGTAAATAATACTCTTAGCAAAACAGTAACACAAAATGACACATATAATATTTATAATGGCACAGTAGCACTAGCAGTTGTGGTATCCCCCTCACTCCCTCTGCCCTTAAGATTTGGACGTGATGATGATTAGACTTTCAGGCACTAGGCACTGTGAAGTAGAGTAGAAGTATTCTTCTTCTCTCTCTTGTTTAGCACAATTAATCTTATAGACATGACTGCTCAGTTAGTTTGATCCCCCCACAAACATACTCAGGTTGCAGACTCATGTTACTTTACTACTGCCTGCATGAGGGGCAGCTACACTACACAATTATATATCTTTCCGTTACAGCCATACTCTTTTTAGTGTTCACAACATCTTAGTCTCAGCAGAAGTATAGTGTACTACTGAGTGTACACCCTTGCAGCGAGGGTATTCATCATTCTAAATAAGTAGGGAATATGACTTACCACCGCCCGCCACTGCTGCTGGCTCACCCCACTACTAGGCAATCCACATATAAGGGGAGAGGGAAAGCTGAGTGAAACCCAGAAGAAAGCAAGCTACAGACAGACTAATACAGAGTCAGAGCACAGGTTAGTCAGATACAGTTTTATTTGATGTAAAACAAAAAACCAGACATTAGAAACAATGTTAGTAGTACTTAGTAGTAGGTAATGGAGCAAAAACAAGAACTTAGAAACTGATTGATTGAAGAGGAATTTGGAAAAATTTAAATTAGGAAATGGAAATAATAATAGATCCGTAAAAGTTAGGGAAATTTTAATATATAACAACACCAGGAAGACTTAAAGGGGCCAGCAGCAGAGCCATCTGCCACTGAGGCTGCTTCCTGCTGCTCTTGGGTGGCCCCTTCAGCTCCAGCGCCCTCCTCAGCACTGCCAGTACACACAGTCTTCATCTTGCCCCTCGGTGCTGATCATGTAAGACATAATTAAAGAGACAAAAAATGATTTGTGTTAAATAAATAAATGTAATTGCTATAAAAATATTTTAAGAGAGGAAAGGGCAACTGCAATAACATTGACCTATCCTAAATCAGACTGACTTCTTCGACTAGTAGTAGTCGATTAGTATGTATCGCAGTCAAGTACCATCCGATCATTATTATTCCACAGTTCAATTCCGATTCCTGAATCTTAAACATATCTAGCCCGCCTATTCCAGACTTTGGAATGAATTGCAAAAAAATTATAATTGCTTCTACTAAGTTCCGATCTCATTCCAAATCATCTCTCAGTCTCAACTCCAACCCCCTTTGACGAGCCAATTACTAAGTCTGCATTTATTCTTCTTAATGCATAGATGGACGCATGCATATTGCATACACCAAATTGGTTGCTTGCTATTCACTCCTATATGAACTACAAAAGGTTCTACTGGGACTGAAGTCATGTGAGAGGACGTGTCACGTAGGCTGCTAAATTACCAAGTCATACTAACTAACTAACTATTACCAATAACTTGTGACAAGCGACAGGACAGCCTGACAGGACAAAGGAAAGGATTGGAGTCTTTCCTATCTGCATTACCTAACTTAAATTCTCTAACCTCTCGTACATAACCTTCCCAAGAAAAGCCAAAGTTACAAACAAGTACGATTAGTTATTAATGTTGAGCACCTGTCTGGAAGTAACACACACATAATAATAACATTTTTAAACATAAGTTACCTGCATCTAAGCAGCAGCAGCATGTTAGCTATTTGCAAAACAAATAATGGGCCATATGTATCAAAAAAGAGTTTTGCGATTCTCAAATAGCGATTTTTAGCGAATTGCAACTAGAGAATCACAAAATGCAATGTAGGTAGGATTTGCTAAGAATTTTGCGAATCCTACATATTCCTTATTTGCGAATCGCAAATTGAGATTCGCAAAAACGGAATACCTTCCTATTCATTCCTATGGGCTATGAGGCCCATAGGAATGAATGGGAAGACATTCTCAATTTGCGATTACCAATTAGAGAATCGCAAATTGAGAATGCAATTTCAAGGGTGCCAAAAGGACACCCTTTTGCAACCCTAAAATATGCATGTGTGCACATTTTGCGCACATACATGTCCTAAGGGCATGTATGTACGACATATGGCACTTTTAAAATATCAATAAAGTGCTTTTTTAAAGAAAATCGCAAATTACCACCAACTTGAAGTTGGTGGTAATTTGTAATTCCTTAAAGCCAAATAGCAAGTTTCTGGTGCTTCCAGAATTGCATTTTAGGAATTGCAATTTGCAATGTCTTAATTGCATTGGCAAAATAGAGAATCGCAAATTTTACAATTCTCTATTTTGCGATTGCCTTTTGGTATGATACATTCCAAAAGGCTTTTTCCAAATTTGTAAACGGGCCGATTCTGAGAATCTGCTTGTTTGCAAACGGGAAAAAGGCTGGATACATATGGCCCAATATTCACAATAACACAGAACAGAAGAGCACAATAGAAATATAATTAGCTACTCACCGTGCCCCGGGACCTCAACACCTAACAGGTCCAGCAGGTCCTGTTTCCGGTCAAGGATGTCGGACCACCGGTACGTCAATTGGTTACGGGTGCGCTGGACCCCAGAGCAGCAAATCACTGCCCGACGCACCCTCTCCCACTGCCAGTGATGCTTCCGGACCCAGACCCAGGCCTGCTGCCTGCTTCCAGGGTTAAGGAGAGGTAGCCCTGGATAAAAAAAACGGTGCGGCCACCTCGCCTCAGTGATCAAGGCCCGTGGCTGCACCTCTTGTGGACGGCGCCTTCCGCAAGGAAGGTGATTGTGGCTCTCACTTCTCAGCTTCTTCCCCTGGCCCTTAGTTTTTTAAGGCTCCTTGCCATGGTATTTGGTAGGCGGGGCTGAAAAGAAAATGTAGGATGTAAGAAAGTAAGTCAAAGAAATGAAAAAGGCAAGTAATGCAAAAAAAGAGAGAAAAATGCACAAAAAGTAGGAAAAAGTTTCTAGAAACAAAGGATTGAAAAGCTATAGCTAGCGTAGAAAAACATGCCCAGAACCATAGCAAAAGGTGAAAAACAAGATGGTCGCGCCCATTGGCGACCACGTGGTGAAGTTCGCGCAATATTTCCCACGATACATGCAATAAGCATCCTCGAACATGCAGTACCCGTTCCCGAAATGCATTGCAAACGGGCGGAACAAGCAACTGCGCGTGCTTGCAGAACCCCACGTAGCTCGCAGAGTTTTTCTGCAACATCGCGGAATTCCACGTAGCACAACTCAGCGAACTCCGCCCAGGGTTACTTTAAATATCCTTGCCAATAAGTCAGGCATTATTCCTGCTCATCAAATTACATTTCTAGGGTTCCGGATGGAGTCAGTGTTGGCAACCTTTCAGCTTCCCTTCCCAAAGATCAGGTCAATAAAGAAAAAACAGAAGGGGACTCCCTCATCAGTGATTTTACTGAAACAAATCCCATGGACTGTAACTCTATTGACCTCCTCTTTCAAGGCTCTCTAAACCACAGGGCCGCAGAATGTAAAAAATAAAACAAGACCAAATGAAAAATTTCCATTCAGTAGAACCAGAGTTATGACATTTGTAAGCTTTAAGTGTAAAATAGTGGCAGAAAGCACAAAGCGCCAACCCCAGCTATCTGGTCGCACTGGTTAAAGTCACACTTTCAAGCTGACCGCAATGCAGCGCAGTTAGACTACAGTCACCAAGTTTCCCGCTGAAGTTTACCTTCTCAAATCAGTGTCAAGAGTCCTGTTACCGATGGAAGAGGCTGCGAGGAGCAGGGAGAGCATTGCAGACTGCTATTTAGTAGCTTGAGGAGCATGCCAGGAGTTGCGAGGGTGTTGCTGGAGCTTTGCGTTGGTGGTCATCTGCTAATGGTCGATGCTGTAGTGTGAAGAAGCAGCTGCTGGAGCTCCCCCTGGAATCACGGAGGGAGTGGTGAGGTCTCAATGTGAATGGGCCAGTTTGAGGCCCCGAAGAGCCCAAAAGCTTAAATACAGCTGTCTGAGCCATACCAAGGGTCCAGGACCTGAGGGGCAGCACTTGGGAGTTGTCAAGAACTCACTCCATATGGATGCACGGTCTGGTGCATGATGTTGGGGAGCCTTTTTTGCCCCTGGTCAAGAAGCGTACTGAAGAGGTTGTGTCTGAGATCAAGTATTTATACCCAGTTGTGCCTTTGAAGTGGGATGAAGCTTCTAGAGGCATGCCTTTTGAAGTGCACATGGGCCTTCCTGGTCCTGGCACCAGAGTAACTACAGGGGGCATGCAGCTTATTGTGTGGACACAGCCTATTCAAGTGTAATTGGGGCTGTGCCCATCTTCTCCCTCTCATCCTGCAAATGATGGCCCATCCAGTCACACCTAAGCTTCCCATTATGTGTGGCTGTCTAGTAGGTATACACAAAGCCTAACTGTCAACTACCCTCAGTCATGTGACCCAGAGACAGGCTGCAGGCACCAAATGGCTAAAGTAAGAAAATGTCAACTTTCTAAAAGTGGTATTTTCAGAATTATAATTTAAAATCCGACTTCACCATAAGTTAGGAATTTTCATTATGATTCCAGAGACACAATACATGAACTGCTTACCTGTTACCATTTGGAAATTACACTCATAAAATGTAATACAGTAACTCCAATGTTATCATATGGGAGAGGTTTTCACTTTTGTGACATGAAAAAATTAAAAGTAAATGTCCTACCTTTTTTAAAACATTGCACCCAATATATGTGTGTAATAAACATTTCCAAATATAAAATGTTCAGCATATGATAGAACGATGTATTAAAAATAAAGAATAAGCTCTTATGGGACAATGCCTTCTCATCGCAATACTTATTTAGTTTCTTCTCCAAGGGCCCCTACACAGCCCCCCTACAGTGCTTGGTTCACCTGTGGACCCCCTATTCATTCTAAGGCTTATGAATATCTTTGAGATATCTATATATTATAACAGCAACTACATCCAATTTTCATACCCCTAATCACAGTAAATGAGGAATGTAATGCTATTACTAATCTTTGACTAATAAAAAAACTCTTTGTAGATGAAATTAATGTGAAGCTGTTTTTCTAGTGCTACATTGCCAGTTTCAGTTGGTTGAAGCAGTTCAGATTGAATACCCGTTTATTGAGTGATTAGAAGCGTATGCAGATAGGTCCAAATTAAATAATAACTCAGCACCAAGATTAATGTGAGCTGTAGGTGTGCTGTCAGTTGCTCAGTCACGTTATGTTGTCTTTCAGTGTATGCTATGTTTACTATATTTCCGGGCTTAGATCTTTCATAAGCTTACAAGAACCAAAGTCTCTGACACTGCACGGGTGTGACATCCCAGCCATTTTCTTCCTCTTTGTCCCTAAGGTTCTCCAATAATGTTTGTTTGTGGGTAACCAATGAAGGGGACCTTGATCTTCAGAGACCACCCCAAACTGCAAAATGGTGCTCCCATGTCCACCCCCTTTGGTGCACCATGAAAAAGTCAACCCTCCATTGGTCTTCATTCCCACAGTCCTAATGAGGGTGACCGCTTATGGGCCCCATTTGATGAATACTTGAATGGTGGCAGATGATTACCCTTTTGGAGTGCGTAGATGCACCCAAATATATTGCCTACTGACTTCGACATTAACCTGAAATCCAGAGGATTGAGGCACATGGTTAACCTTCTTTAGGTTTCGCCTGGCGTAGCACTGCGCAGCAGTGCTCGCGCAGGCGAAATCTTATGTTTCTCAGTACAGGGCTTTGTCCCGCCTCTCTCTTCCATTGGCTAGCTCCATAAATGAAGGCTAGACATTGGAAGAGAGATCTGTCTGTAATTCACGGAGAAGATTCCGCCCTTTTGTGAACGTCATTGCGGCGGTGGGCGGATGGTTTTTTTTTTTTTTTTTGGTCAATGTTTGTTTTTCTAATTTCTAATGTGTCTGGTGCCGGGATGGACGTTTCCCGCTCTCCCCCGCAGCCCCGCAACCCCCCCGCGGCTCACTCCCAGAAACCTGCACTCATTTTTTAAATCTTTTGTTCGAGGAACGTTGTGCTTGTTAGGTCTGGTTTAATCTTTTGTTCGAGGGACATTGTGCTTGATATCACGTGAAACATTCTGGCGACCATTTGATAGGATTTGCCTTAGTGTATAGTCCGTTATATTATATGAGGCTGAAATCTTATCATTACTCCGTCTTAGACTTATTTCATCACTGCGAGGTGTGCACGAAGATCACAAGGGTTTAGGAACCTAAAAAGGACGTGATTACTAGTTGGAGGACCGGTGACGTTGTATTGGTCAGGACCTCCCAACACATGATTGGCTGGGAAGATCTTATCACTTGTTCATTGGCAACGAGGCCTGAGAACCTTCATAGTGGGTCAAGATTGGTTGAAGGGAGAGCTTGCAGGTTGTTCATTGGCCAAAGAGACGAAGTCCGCATCAGATCCACATCACCCAACCTGCTCGAAGCGGGCGGACTCTAGTTGCATCAGCTCAAAGATGCTCACTGTAGTAGGTGGTACACACACAATGCCATTTTATTTATTTATTTTATGCGTTTATATATAGCGCAGACTTTACCCAAAGGTGTCGGAGCGCTTCACAATAGGACCAGTAATGAAACATGAGGAGAAAATTACATGAGAACAAATTACATTGTATAACTATTCTAGTATTTGCAAAACAGGATTATTACTTTTTGGGCAGCCAACAGGAGACGGCCCAGAGGCAGCCGGGAAACACACAGACTCTTGGCAAGGCATGCCACGTATTCTCCCAATTGCTTCTGTAGAACAGCAGCCGCCAAGAGCCACTCGGCCTCTACTTCCGTCACCACACGTCACGTCCTGTTGTATGGCTGCATGGGCATAGGTTCCCCTGTGCTGCCGCTGCAGAGTGCCCTCTTGTGTGCCCGGCTGAGGCCAGCCTCCTTCCTGGGAGTTCCTCATCTCCTCCTCTAACCATGGAGGTCACGAGCGCGGTGAGTGCGAGTCCGGCTGCTGCCGCGGACAGCTGTCCAAGCCGGGGAGGGCAGCTCTATTGGACCTCTTTGTCGCCCCCTAGCGGGCAGGCCTAGACAACACCTTCCGGACACACCTCTGCGTGGGCGGTGCTGAAATGTAACAGCCACTCTGCAAACACTGCTGCGCGGCTTAGGGTGGGTCTCAGTCACAGGTGCCACTGCCAGCTGCAGCCCTAGAGCAGGGCCTGGACACCTGCTAAGCTATAGGATGGGTCTGGTCAACTGCTGCTCCCCTGGGATTGGGCTGAGGTGGGTCTGGCCTACGCTCCCCTGGGATTGAGCTGAGGTGGGCACCTGCTGCTCATATGGAATTGGATTTTGCTGGATTTGGGTGCTTGCTGATCCACTGGGATTTGTCTGGTCACCTGCTGCTTCCCTGGGATTGGGCTGAGCTATGTCTGGTCACCTGCTGCTCCACTGGGATTGGGCTGGGCCTGGTCTGGTCACCAGCTGCTCCCCTAGGATTGGGCTCAGCTATGTCTGGTCACCTGCTGCTCCCATGGGATTGGGCTGGGCCGGGTCTGGTCACCTGCTGCTGCAGGGGGATTGGGCTGAGCTATGTCTGGTCACCGGCTGCTCCCCTGGGATTGGGCTCAGCTATGTCTGGTCACCTGCTGCTCCCCTGGGATTGTGCTTAGCTATGTCTGGTCACCTGCTGCTGCCGTGGGATTGGGCTGGGCCGGGTCTAGTCACAAGTTGCTCCCCTGGGATTGGGCTGGGCCGGGTCTGGTCACTTGCTACTCCCCTGTGATTGGGCTAAGCCGGGTCTGGTCACCTGCTGCTGCAGGGGGATTGGGCTGAGCTTTGTCTGGTCACCTGCTACTCCCCTGGGATTGTGCTGAGCCGGGTCTGGTCACCTGCTGCTGCAGGGCGATTGGGCTCAGCTATGTCTGGTCACCTGCTGCTCCCCTGGGATTGTGCTCAGCTATGTCCGATCACCTGCTGCTCCCCTGGGATTTGGCTGGGCCGGGTCTGGTCACCAGCTACTCCCCTGTGATTGGGTTGAGCCGGGTCTGGTCCCCTGCTGCTGCAGGGGGATTGGGCTTAGTTATGTCTGGTCACCTGCTGCTCCCCTGGGATTGTGCTGGGCCGGGTCTGGTCTGGTCACCAGCTGCTTCCCCTGGGATTCGACTGGGCATGGTCTGCTCACCCGCTGCTCCCTGGGATTGGGCTGAGCCGGGTCTGGTCACCTGCTGCTGCCGTGGGATTGGGCTGAGCTCGGTTTGGTCACCTGCCAAACCCCTGGGATTGAGGTGAGGCTGGTCTGGTCACCAGCTGCTCCCATGGAATTGAGTTGACATGGGCCTCTGATTGGGCTGAGCTGGATCTGGGTGCCTGCTGTTCCTCCCGAGCAGGGCTGAACTGACACATAAAAATATTGTCATTGCCCCCTCGTTGCTTGTGCTTGCTCTCCTGTCCTGCTATTGGCATTGTAAATGACAATGCAATTTATTTATGTTTTACAAAAAAAAACATAAATAAAAATAATGTAATGAGCAATGCCAATAGCTCTAACTTTTGCAAAGGCGAAACCATTGCATTGTAAATGCTTGTTTCTAAATGAGTGTAATGTTTGCAAACATTCTGCATACCTGCCCATTATATACATAATAACTAATGCGTATGATTAATATTTCTTAAACATTACTGGTGCACCTGTTATTACTGTTGCCTGTAACTGATTATGAACATTTATGTTGTGCCAATTATTCTTTGTCTTAGTGCGTGTGTGTAGGACATTCACATATTTTTCTGTTAGAGCAGCAGCCAGGGAGGTGTACTTTGGTCTCCGTATTTAAGAAAGGCCCATGCAATGCAATCTTGGAAGACACCTTGTCCAGACATCTCCTTAGAAGGGAAAGACTGGCCTGCCTGGTTGGAATGTTTGAAAGACTGGACTGAGCACGTTTTGGAATTGGATAACCCCCCAATTGCATGACTTTGGATATATAAGTTGGAGATGCCCCCCATATTGCGGATACCCTTTTGGATTTGGGCCTATTGGACCCTGTTGTGTGTTATATCCAGGTGTAGATCTGCAGGCTTCCCTTTTTCCCATAACTAGGACTGCGCTTAGAAATCTCCTTTTTAGCTGGAGGCAAGATGGCCGCTGAGGGATGCAGTGAGTAAGTCGCACCCTCCACTGCTCCCTACCGCCCGTACTTGATGACTCAATGGTGGGCTTGAAGAGTGCTGCCTTCGGATACTTTGTGCCTTGTCAGAGTGACACTAACTGCAGAAAGACTACATTTCCCCTCAGAGAGCAGAGTAGCTCAGCAAAACGAGCAGTTTGGCTCATCTGGAGGAGACTAACGGAAACTACCAGGCTGATTTTAAGATCCTGGTTTAGGATGCCACCTCGGTTGCAGCGGGTCAATGAGGTTAAGGACGGCAAGGACAGCAAGGATGGCAAAAGCGGAAAATTTCCAGAGTCAGATGCCGCAAGAGGCCAAACAGTTAAAGATAAAAATAGGATGGACTCTAAAGCATCGTTAACTGCGGCTGCTCAGAAGAGGGTATCTAGTACCAAGAAACTTACTGCCAAAAAAACGGGCTCGGACAACACGACTCTAGGGAAGGAGTCAGAAAATGCCGTCAAACACAGAACAAAGGAAAACACGCTGCGCCAGCCCTCAGTCTCAGAGAGCTTCGCAAACGTACCTGTAAACCCCGGTAGTAGCAAGTCGGTGAGCAAAACTGACAGCCTCTCGACCCCCATGGTTCTGGATACTGGCGAAGGAGCAGGGGCTGAGGACGGCGTCCTCAGCGCGGGACCTGGAGCGGGAGACGGCGCTGGTGCTGGGGTTGCTAGGCAACCTGAAGGGCCTGCTGCAGGGAAGCCGGCCGGGGCATTGCCTGCTGTTGCTGTTGTTTCAGAGAAGCCGGCCGGAGGGCTGCATGCTGTTGTTGCTCCGGGAGGGAGCAGAGCTCAGGCGACAACTGGTGCAGAGGGGCCGCCGGAACCTAAGCGTGTGGTGCGTGAAGCGCAGCAGCCAAAAGTGAGTAAAGACCTTGGGGGTTCGATAGATAACCGAGCCCTGAGCACCCAACTCCCAGATGAAGAGGGGAGTTTTGACATACCAGCTCCAGTTCCAGGATTAGAGATAGAACTAGACTCACGAATACAAGCACATAACAAAGAAGGGGTGGAAGACACAGAAAATAAGAGGCCTGATTCTTTAACATGGGTAGAGGATATGGATCTAAATATGGAAAGCGGGGGGTTTAAATCAGGAGGTGAATCCTCTGCCTCTAACTCTGCTGATTTGGCTATCACTAACGAAGCGGCTTCCGCAGAAAGGTTTTACTCAGTTGATGAAGACTCTCAGTCACAGTCATTACCCTCAGGGGAGATTAGTTCTGACGAGTCAACTGGGATAGACTCTGTCAGTAGTTCTCCTGCCCAGAAAATAACACAGAAAAAACGATTATCTAAAAGAAAACCCTCTTCAGCAAGTAGTACTACTGACCCTACTAAAAAGCTGGCCTGGGACTACTCTACCACTACATTCTCTTTTCTAGAACAGGACAGCCCAGCTACAATGATTGGTGACCAAGGATCTGCACAGCCTACACAACCCCCGGTTACATTGGATTTATTGTTTAACACTTTGAAGTTGATGCAATCTGAGGCTAGAGGGGAAAGTAGGAGGGCAAGGCAGGAATCAAGGAAAGTACAGAACAAACTTAGGAAAATAAGTCAAAGACAAGATGAGATGGTCGAAAGGGTTGCCCATGTGGAGGAAAGAACTGGGATAGTAGAGGATGATCTGAGAGAGTTGAAAACGTACAAAGAAGAACACCAGAAGGTGGCTGAAGATGTAAATTGGAAACTTAAGGACTTTGAGAATAGGCAGCGTCGTAATAACATCAGATTGCTAGGAATAGAAGAAGGTCTTGAAGGGGAGGACCCCAGAATGTTTGTAGTAAATTTGTTAAAAGGGGCTTTCCCAGAACTAACAACATGGCAGTGGGAGTATGAAATTCAAAGAGCCCATCGTTTTCCATTCTACAAAAGGGGTCAGGCTGGAGGTCAGGGGGGGAAACCAAGGGCATTGCTAATCTATGTAGGGAATTTTCTTCTGCGGCAGCTGATATTGGATAAGGCTAAACCTGAGACTAGACGTACATATAATAATGTCACGTTTTTTGCAAGGCCTGACTTCTGCCATGCTACAGTTGAGCGTAGGTGGAGGTTGAGGCAGATGATACCGCTTATTCAGGCCCTGGCCTCAGAAGCTTATTTGTTATACCCCGCTAAACTGAAAATAGTAACTAACCCTTTCGATGCTGATGACGAGCTCAGCTCGTCATGATGCACAGTTGAGCTGTGCTGATGACGAGCTGAACTCGTCATGAATAAAGTAAAACAGCAATTTCCAGCACAGGAGGGGGAAAACACCTAGCAGCCAAGGTGCTAAAGGCCAGGTTAAGTTTTTCTTTTCCGAGATTAAAGCAAAGGCTTACATGACGGAAGTGTTGGGGTATAAGGAGAAATAAATACATTGGTTGTGTTGATATTTGGTATGGCGGTGGGGAGGAGTGGCGACTGCTGCTTCCCTGGCGATCACACATAGGTCATGAGTGACCTATTTGCCTGTAGGGGAGGGTGGGGGAGGGGTAGCTCGGGGGGGGGGACAGGGGAGGGGGTGGGGGCAGAAGGGGGGGAGAAAATGGCACACATCATATACACAGAGATATAGTTTTGGGCAATTTCAGTTCTTGAGTAAATGGTGGAAGAAAGAAATAAAGAAAGAAAAAGAAAGTTGGAAAGGGAAGATGGTACCGACTTTTGATGTTTTTTAATGGCTTGTCGAATTATCTCAATGAATGTTTGTGGTCTTAATGATCTTCAGAAGAGATTACGTGTTTCTGCTTTTTGTAAGTCATTATATCCAGATTTGATTTGACTTCAGGAAACTCATGTGGAGGGAGGTAAGGGTTTTTTGCTGGAGCAACTGGGTTTCAAAGTATTGGCATTTACTAAACAAGCCTCAAAAACATGTGGGGTAGCAATTTTGGGTAGGGGGAGAGATTGTACTGTGGTCAGGAGTAAAGAAGACACATGGGGAAGATGGGTTATCGTTAAAGTAGATTTTAGAGGAGCTAGATTTACACTGGTTTCTGTTTATGGCTCAACATGTGATGAGCCGGATATATTTCAATTCTTAGATCAGGAACTATCGACCTGGGTGGAACCCATTGTTTGCTGTCGGGATTTCAACATTAACCGTCCTGCTAGTGCCGAGTTATAAATGGGTCATAGTTATACTGGCCGTAAGAAAAGGGTCCACAGGGCCATAGTAGACATGGCTGTGCATAATGCTCTATCAGATGTTTGGGCCAATCTACACCCAATGATTGATGGTGATACCTTTTTCTCTGCACCACATAGAATCACGGTTAGGCTAGATTATTTCCTAATCTCTAATGTTTTGCTTTCAAATCTACGGATTAGGAAGTTACCTCGCCTGGTGTCAGACCACAACCCACTGTTATTGACATTGAGTTTAAGTGGCATCGCAAGAAAAATATATAAATGGACATTTGAGAGAGCTTTGTTAAGAGATGGGAACTATTGTAAGCATATGGAAAAATGGATAAGTGAGTTCTGGCATAATAATAAAGGTAGTGCCAGTAGCGGCAACATTTGGGATGCCTTTAAAGCAGGAATAAGAGGCGAGACAATTAGTTTTACAACCTTTAGACAGAAGAGCGAAAGAGAGAGGATGGAACAACAAATGACTTCGCTCCTGACTGCAGAGGCAGAACTTAGCAGATTAATCATGAGTGGGAGCTTACTGGATCAAAATTTTTTGGAAATTATGATGTTAAAGAGCGAAATTTCTGAAAGGATCACTAGCAAAACGGCAGCAAACTATCTTGCAAAAAAGGAACAGGTGTTTGAGTATAGTGAAAGGGTGGGACATATTCTCGCTGTTAGAACTAGACAGAAAGTTAATGCTGGGGATATTAAAAATATGGTTGATAACACAGGAAATGTGATCTTAGAATCTGCAGGTATAAGAAATGAATTCTGGAAATATTATACGGGACTGTATGATTCTGAAGCTGGGGTGGGCAGAGATAAAATCAGAGACTATTTGGGAAATATTCAACTTAACGAATTGGAATCGGAAGATCAGATTAAATTAGACTCTGTTATAACGTTAGAAGAAGTGACGGTAGCCTTATCAGAACTCCCGTTCTCAAAGGCTGCAGGACCGGACCTTATTCCGATTGAATTTTATAAAACATTCTACTCAACTATAAGACTGGAGTTACTGGATACCCTCATACAAGCACAGAGGGAAGTGTCGGTCCCAAACTCATGGGGGGGTACTGAAATTATAGTTATTTTGAAAAAAGGTAAGCCATCTACGGTCCCAGGGTCATATAGACCAATCGCTTTAATGAATGCGGATGTGAAACTGTACTCCAAAATATTGGCAACAAGGTTGTCTACTGTTATAGATAAATTAGTATCTCCAGTTCAACACGGATTTATCCCCGGGAAGGGCACTACAACACATGTTAGAACAGTGATTACCTGCTTCGACGCCATGGAGATTGCCGGCGGCCCTGTAGCAGCCCTATTCCTTGACGCCGAGAAGGCTTTTGACAGGGTCGCTTGGGAATACTTGTGGGAGATAATGAAATCATATGGCTTTGGTGATAACTATATTAGGGCAATTCAGGTACTATATAAGGCACCAACAGCTAGAATCAAGGTTAATCGAGACCTAACCGCGGTTGTACAGATAAAAAGAGGCACTAGACAGGGCTGCCCCAGTTCCCCTCTCCTCTTTGCATTGTATATGGACCCGTATCTGCGCTATCTCTAGCTTAACCCTAGTATTCCCCCTCTTTGTTCAAATGGGCTAGAAGTTAATGTTTTAGCATATGCAGACGACGTCGCTATAATCACCACAGATCCATCTAAAGCAATGGGTGAGATTGAGTTAGAGGCCCGTAAATTCGGCATAATATCTGGATATAAATTAAACAGCGCAAAAACACAGATTATAAAAAATGCAAGGGTTCAATGTAATGACATACGGGTGGTCTCAGCAGCAGTTTATTTAGGAGTTGAGATCTCGCCCAATCTTGATACAGTGGTAGAACGCAATATCTCCCCTTTAATGAGGAAAGTAGGGTTAGAACTGGCCAGAATAAACAATCTTAGACTCACGTTAGTGGGCCGCACAAATGTAATTAAAATGCTTATACTCCCCAAATTCCTTTATTTTTTCCGTACGATTTCTCTTTTGTTTGAATCAATCTGGTTTTATAAGCTGGAGTCGATTTTAAATAAATTTATATGGTCATATGGGAAGACTAGAAGGGCTTATAAGTTTATGACTTTGCCAAGGGCTAGCGGAGGCTGGGGAGTTCCGGACTTTAGGTTATATTATTGGGCCTCTGTACTTCAATATACCCAGGGTCTGATGGGTGCAAGTGAATTAGATTTGAATGTTAAATCCTTTTCAACCATGGTATATTCTCTGGTAATGGGTGCAGATACTCCAAATGCTTTCTTAAATTGTGCTGACTTCTCTTACTACAAACGCACACGCTTTAAAACAGTTATGGCTTCGTATAATACCTGGTTAGCGGTAGCAAAAAGATGCGGATTGGGTAGATACAACAGATATACTAGACTATATAGGAATAAAACATTACCATCTTTAATCTTCTCCGATGCTATAATGGCAGAATGGGATATGAAAGGTATTAAAAAGATAGGAGATCTGTGGGGATCAGATGAAAATATATTACAATTCTCAGATTTGATGTCAAAATATAATATAACAAGACATAGTTTTTTTAAGTATTTGCAGATTAGGAGTTTTTTCAGTAAGAAAAAAGGAGGAGAAGGTGGATTTGGAAAAATTAATCTTATGGAATCTATAGAGCAGGGTGGGGCGTGCTCTATTCGTTATTTCTATGCCAGTTTAGCGAAATTAAAAAAGGATGACACTGGAAAATTTGGCGAGAAATGGGCAGGGAAATTAGGGATACAGAGCAAGTGTCTCCTTGACTCGCTGGAATTAGGATGTTCTGTTTTGTGCTCTGCCTCGCTCCAATCTCAACACTTTAAAACTCTATACCAACTCTACCACACACCGGATCGTATTGCGCAATGGGGCGCGACCACAGGGATTACCTGCTTTCGCTGCAGTGCATCGGCAGCAGATAGCATGCACATTTTTGCGCTATGTCCACAATGAAACATTTTACTGAAGGGAATTGAAGAATTTATGGGTCACACACTTGGTTTAAATGTGATTTTAACACCAACTTTAATTATGTTAGGGGTCAGGGGATTTGATGGCGACCATTCTGAATTCTTATTTTTAGCAATGGCGGTGTATAGGTTATTAGTTGCTAGAGCTTGGCGGGATCCTTTATCTCCCACAACACAACAATGGATCGCTTTATTATTGGGGACCTTCAACCTTGAAAAGGGTATATATGCTAGGAAAGGTAAAAGAGCAAGAAGATTGGGTATGAAAATATGGAAACCAGTTTATCATTGGAAAGAGAGGCTAAATGTAAATCGTGGATGAATTAACAATATTGTGTTTTTCCCTATTATATGTTTTGTTGGTTGTATGAAGGAGAGAAGATTTGACTAAGGATATACATTATCTCTTGACAGTAATTCTTTGTTTATTCAATTTCTGTATACAATTTCTGTATATATAATTTGCATTTTGTGCATGTTGTGTGCCAAGGTTATACAATAAAAATATTTTTTAAAAAAAAAAAAAAGAAGGGAAAGACTGGCCTGCCTGGTTGGAATGTTTGAAAGGCTGGACTGAGCACGTTTTGGAATTGGATAACCCCCCAATTGCATGACTTTGGATATAGAAGTTGGAGATGCCCCCCATATTGCGGATACCCTTTTGGATTTGGGCCTATTGGACCCTGTTGTGTGTTTTATCCAGGTGTAGATCTGCAGGCTTCCCTCTTTCCCATAACTAGGACTGAGATTGAGGCCCTTTTGAAGCACTGATGGTTTGCCCTATGACTCTTCTTACCATTCCTGCATGGAGGCCTCTAGCCAGCCGAAAGAAACCTGTTCCAAATCCTGGAAGCCTGCTCTGACCGCTCCAGAAGTTAAGAGTCAGGCTGCTGAAAATGACCTCAATGACAACTGGTGTTTGTAAACATCTGCTGATGTCTTCACACCCCTCATGAGAGATAAAATGAGCTCTCTTGACTTGCATAGTCCAAGTATCCAGCATCCAGATGGCTCACCAACTAACCATATGAAGCTTGCGGCTCTGCACCCTTCATTTTGGGTCATGAAAAGCTGCCCCTTTTGAGCAGTAAATGAATAGAAGTACTCTGAGACACTGTTCTATTCCTTCGCAGCTGTCTAGTATACTTTGGTTTTCATTGCTGTTGCTTTTGAGTCTTCCTGGTTGTGCCGTGTACATGTTCATGACCCTCTACGATCAAATGAATCTCCCTCTACTGCAGCACTCTATGGTGTGATTGAGTCTACTTCACATGCAGTAGCCACTTGCCTTACAAACCCCGTGTGACTGCATTGCCATTTCTATCCTGCATTGCATTACTTCTGTATTTACTCTTACAGATGTATTCCAAGTTTCACAAACCATAGAGCTTATTTAACATTTCATAGACAATATACATGGACCCATAGCCGTGATTTAATTCCTGTATAGTGCTCTTCCATCTGCCATATCTGATTCCCATTATGACAATTATTATATTGAGATTACTCGTTTCATTGCGTGATAACCGTGTTACATTTATGTTATTATTCTTTTGAGCACTTTTCATTTTTCATTATTGTTTATAGGGTAAATATTGTAATATATAATCAGCTAGTATGGAAAGCGATGTGTATTTGCAAACTTGGCTGGGCGCTTATACAGCTATAGTCGTTGAATAGTGGCTGCATTGTATTGTATCTAGACCTGTCCCTCATCACCTTCATTCTGTAACGTAGCTGGTGCTCATGTAAAGCGCTCTGATACCAGATACCTTCGGGTCAAGTTCGCGCTACATAAAAATACGGGGGAAAAAAGAATGTTGTCCTTAATTGTTCACATCTACCCGGAGACACAATGGTTTACTAAGGTGTACTTTCGGCTGCATAGCTTGTTTTCAGGCGTTGGGCCCGCTTTTTTTTGGTGCGCCGAAGACTCCAGGCCGGGAAGACACCAAGGGCCTAATTACAAGTTGGGGTGTTATTTATCGCCCCTGATAAATAACAATACTACTGGGTACGTTATTTATTGGGTGCAATAAATAACATTTATTATGAGTTTATGGGGAATAACCTGTGGATTTTGGTGTTTAACGCACCAAAGTCTGCATGATAGGGTAAATACAGTGGGGCATATTTACAAAAGAATGTCGGAGAGCGGTGTTAAGCCAAAATAGCCTATTCCGTGCTCCACCATCCTAAAAACGCAAGAATGCAGTGTATTTACAACAATACAGTACATCCCGGCGTTTTCCCTAGCACTGGCGCTAAACTCAGCTACCTAGCGCCCATGCAGGCACCCTTGCACCATAGTGCAAGGTTCCTGAATTGAGGAAATGATTGTTTATGTGCAGGAAGGTGTCCCTTCCTGCACATAACCAATCCAGAATGGCGACTTGCAACTTCTATGTGTGCTGCATTGTGCAGCAAAGATAGAAGTTGCAAATCGTCATGTTTTAAATGATTCTTTATGTGCAAGGAGGTGTTCCTTCCTGCACATAAACAATCATTCATGGCGTTTTGCTGTTGCAACACAGATAGAAACTGCAAAAAACGAGGAGAAATAAAGCATTTCTTCTCGTTTCACCATGTTAAGACCAGGTTTTCACTGGTCTTAATTTTGGCGCTGCCTCCTGTTTACGCCACCCTTGTAAATATGGGGCAGAGTCAAAATCAATGGGTGTTGCGGTGGAACACCCACCACAACACCTATTGCCCAACCCTTTCACGCTAAGTAAAGCATGAAAGGGTGCCTTATTTACAAGGCGGCGATAAGCTAATTAGGTGACACCCCTATCGTCACAGGAACGTTGATTAAAGTGACGTTCCTGTGGTGATAGGGGCTTGTAAGTATGCCCCCGTATGTTTTCCCCTGTTAAATTCCGCCAGTTTTGACCAGCCGAAATTTAACGAGTGTTACGTTATTTAACCCAGCCTATTACTGTTGGACGTATTGAATAAAACCAAACTCGTAATTCGTCCCATCCGTAAACAGGCTGTTATGCACAGGACGGAATTAACCGCCAACTTGTAATCAGGTCGACTGTATTATTTCTATGAACAGCAGCTGGCTACTCTGCCTTTCACACCATGCCTATCTCAAACATTAGTGCCATGTTCTACCTAGGGAATGGCACATCGCCCGAAATAATCCAGACCCAATGCAATGAGACAAACATCACTGGTAGCATAAAAGGCCACTTTTATTCGTTAGATCAGGCAATTTCATAAATATCCATAAACCTTCAAACAGTTGTACTTTTACACTTATCTTCAGAACCGTTGAATTTGCATATTGTACCAAAGCCATAACATTTATTTCTGCACTTGTTTGTTTATAACTGTATAGTTCCAAAACCAATATAACTTCCTTTTTCTTGAATTCACCACCATGTTTCAAAATCTTTCACTTTTCCATCTTTTCTTTCCTTTTCCCCCATCCTGTACCTCCCACCACCCTCTCTCATGAAGGACGGTCAAGTTTGCTCTAGATCTTGACCTCCCCCTATTCCGCCACTCCCAGATAATAGGATACACATCAATTGCCTGACCTACAGTGGCATATTGCATGTTGAACATCTCTGTCTTTTCATACAAAGCTTGTTAACAACATAAACAATTTCATTAAACATCTTGTCATCAAAGGGTGGGAGGGCGGGCCTCGCCTAAAACCTCCTGCCTCCTACTCCTGCAACCTCACATGGCGCCTCTCCCCTGACTAACGCCTACGCAGTAAGCTACGCGCGCGCCCTGTTCTAACGCGTCATCGCTCTGGGTCCGTCCACCCGGGCGAAAATCCGCGGGGGGAGACTGCTTCGCTCTGCTCCCCCCGAGGATCTCATCGCCCGAAATAATCCAGACCCAATGCAATGAGGCAAACATCACTGGTAGCATAAAAGGCCACTTTTATTCGTTAGATCAGGCAATTTCATAAATATCCATAAACCTTCAAACAGTTGTAATTTTACACTTATCTTCAGAACCGTTGAATTTGCATATTGTACCAAAACCATAACATTTATTTCTGCACTTGTTTGTTTATAACTGTATTGTTCCAAAACCAATATAACTTCCTTTTTCTTGAATTCACCACCATGTTTCAAAATCTTTCACTTTTCCATCTTTTCTTTCCTTTTCCCCCATCCTGTACCTCCCACCACCCTCTCTCATGAAGGACGGTCAAGTCCGCTCTAGATCTTGACCTCCCCCTATTCCGCCACCCAGGAAAAACCTTGGATTTTTCCTGACCCCACCCGAAAAACAAAACCATTCTTATCTTACTTTGTTGTTACTCAGTTCAGCTCATTTTTTTTTCTGGAAGACACCCACAAATCCACTTTTAAAAATTTTGTATAACATGTCTCTACTTTCAAGTATGTAATACACCATCCCCAATTGTGTGAGGTGGGCCCCGTCTTCCCTAAACAAATGGCCTTCCTTCCCAGTGATGCTGTCATGTGCAATTGTCTGGATCCCCAAACCCACCCAGACAATCTGCATAGCCCTGTTTAACTTTTCTTGGCTTTTTCCCTGGCGCTAGGTCTCCTTGCATTTCTCCATTGTTGTCTAAACACAAATTCGTTCCACACTAGACTGGTCCCTAGCCAATTGTCTGATATCACTGCTAAGTCTAAATGCCTGGCTTTGATTAAACTTAAACCCGATAATGCCACCAGGTCATTTTCCTCTAGATGGAGGATTAGAATATCAGGATCACCTCTGTCATACCTGATTTTTGCCAATAGAGGGAACAAAATTGCCCAGCGCATGCCTCCTTTACCGCACCAGTAAAGTTCATGTCCCGCACCGGGGATATACACCATCAAGAGGTCACATCTTGCATCGCAACTGTTAACAAGACACCTTATGCCCTGCCCTAGGAGCAAGGTCCTCCACCAATTTCTAACCGCTCCAGTTAGAAACCACCATATACTTACCCTTCGCAGTAATCCTGCAAAATACCTTTTGTCACCGCAGTTCACCCGTCCTAGTGTATAACCCCACTCCCCAAGCGGCCACATTGAGGATTAACAGCAGAGACCACCGCACTAGTAAAGTCTCGTGAATACTGTGACCTACACAAAGCCGCTCCTGCTTCGCAAATGTTGATAAAGAAAAACTAGGACCTGCCCAAGGAACAGGTCCGCCACCAAATTTTAACCGCTCTGGTCAAAACCGCCATATACTTACTCCTCGCAGGAGCCCTGCTGATACCTTCCGTCTCTGCAGTTGTTACAAAACACCCCTATTGAAACAGAGTCAAAGTCCACTTGAGGGTGGCAGGTGGATGACGGGGTTCCCTCTTGACGCTGCACGCCGTGGCCACTTAGCTCCTCCGTCTTCTTCCATAAACGAGCCCGTCCGAAGCAAAGCAATGACGATGGAAATGCCTTTGCAGTGTGTCCTTGAGGTTTGATAGACTGCCATTATTGTAGTACTACCCTGTACCTGTGTTCGATAACTTTTGGTAACATGCACATGCCACTGTCCTTCTTGTAACACCGTTGTCTACCTCCAGCTTTTGCTTGCTGTCGATACCTGCACAATTGCCGCCACTGCCTATGTCATGTGCATTCCTATGGTTGAGCGCCCCACACCCACTGCAGCAGTATACCTCCACTTGTACGTAGTACGCTTCGTAACCTGCTCATAAGACAGTTTGTTCCTCATGTAATGCACTGCTTGCCACCCCCTGTACCCTGTTCTATCACGATCGGCCCCCTGCCCCAATCAATGCCACCCTCGCTTCTGCCAGTTGTTCAGCTGTAATGCTCCCCCACATCTCCAGTCATATCCCTTCTCTTTGTATATAGAGCTAACTCTAATCACTAGTATATGCAATGACCTTTGTACTATCTCTAGGCTGTAGGCTCTTAGAGTATATCCATTTGTATCTCCTCCTTATATGACTTTACATCTTGTACATTTGCAATAATATACACATACATACATATATATACATATACATACATACATATATATATATATAAATACATACACATACATACATATACATTCTTTTTTGTAACACATGTAATCTAAAGTCCTTAAGTTTCTCAACCGGTTCCCAAGCAAAGCGCTTTGACACCTTCGGGCCAATTTCGCGCCACGTAAAATCGCACAAATAAATAAATAAATTGTAAATCACTGTTCCCCCTGTGAAGCACTCCGACTTCCCCTAACAAAGTCCGCGCTGTACCAAAAAACACACACTTAAATTAATAAATAGCGACACACTGCCCTGCCTGCAGAAGCGCTCTCACCGACTCGCTCTTCCGACATGAGAAGCGGCTCCTCGTAGCGCAGGCTCCGACTCCACCCCTGCGGTGCCCCTTCCTTGCCTAAACCTCGCCATCTCATTACAAGAAGCCTATTGCAGATAGTTCAGAGTTTCCATTAAAATGTTTAGCTTCTCAACAATATATTGTTTTCTCGTCTGCAAAAGTGGCAGATAAAGAGAACGACCTCATCGCGTGGCATAGCAGTTAAGACCAGAAGACGACATGATGTTAGACATCAGAACGGGGGCATTAAAGGATTGTCATATTATGATTGAACTGCCTACCTGTGCAGTCAGAAAGCCTGGCCCACGTTACAAGTGTGATACCCTGCAAGTTGTTTCTCTCAATGCCTCGTTTCGTAACCTTAGCTGTCAAAAAATGGTCCAGTCTTTACAGAAACCTAATATTAAGCACAACTATAAGACCAAGATTTTATGTAACCTTGGAGTTCTGACAATGGTTTTCTCTTCTGAGTAAGAAGCATGATAGGTCATCATTCGCGTATTATTAACGTTAACATACCAAGTTTCACAGAAAGGGGAGATTTGACGAGTAAGCAGCTGTGCAATGTTGACATTTCTCACAACAACGCCCTTTTGAAGTCAGGAATAATTTTCGCTTTTACATAACTAGCAACCCCAACCAGGAGATTGAACAAGCCCTTGGTTCAACAATCTACAAGAATTCGATATCAGCCACTTGGTTGCAGACACAATTTTGTAGGTGAGGCGGGTCACAGCATTGTGAGGCGAGACACAGCATTGTGAGGCACGTGGCAAATGACACTTGCTGCTGCCCGGACAAGGAACAAGACTCCGCTCCCTCATAGCACCTGCCAAAGTAAACCAATTTTGAGGTAGATCTGTGCACAGTTAAAACGCGATGAAAAATACATTCAGTAATATGCAAAAAACGGACCTGAAACTACATGCACTCAAACGTATATACGGAACCGAAAACCAAAGTAAACAACTCTATCGAACGGTACACTAAAGCACATGAAGTGCATGTGCGCAACAAGCAAGGTTTCCCGCTGGGACAGGACTCACACGCCGTAGGTCATTCAATTGGAACAGTTTAACTAGGCGAGGTCTGTGACACGTTCTGTATTTTCGGGCGCATACGTCAAAGAAGGCACGCATTTTTAACATTAGGATCAATGTAAGTATCCCCCAAAATAAAGGCATGCCTTACGTATAAACACTGGAACTGGTGGAAATAAATGGAGCAGATAATACAGACACAACCATGAACCCGCGCATACCACCCGGCTCGAGGAGAGAGAGGCACACGCCGCAGCGGTGACTGTCACAGCCGACTGCCTTAATCCGGAGGCTCATCCCGCCGCCGCAGGTGGAGGGAAGAGAGACCTCGCCTAAAACCTCCTGCCTCCTACTCCTGCAACCTCACATGGCGCCTCTCCCCTGACTAACGCCTACGCAGTAAGCTACGCGCGCGCCCTGTTCTAACGCGTCATCGCTCTGGGTCCGTCCACCCGGGCGAAAATCCGCGGGGGGAGACTGCTTAGCTCTGCTCCCCCCGAGGATCTCATGTAGAACAAATGGCCTTTTTCTGCTCCATTTTAGTTGGCTGCTTGCTGTTTGCAATTGCGCCAGGGGTGCGAACACAACAAGAGATACACTTAGCAGAAAGAGAAGAATGAACATGAATGCGACCAAAAGGACACTTAGTAGGACTGAAGCCATAAGCAGAAGTAGATTTAGGAGTAGGAATTTCGGCATGAATGAAGTTATAATAAGTAGGAGGAATCTGTAGATGAGCAGAGTTGTGCTAGACGGGAGAAACATTAGCAGAGAGACACTTAACTGGAGGAAAGTAAAGTTAAGCAATATAAACTGGAGCCGAGGTGTACTTTTGAGGAGGAAGGTGGATATGAGTAGATGTATATTAAGATCATCGTTACGAGTAGACCAGTAAATTATCGCCCCTGCGCAAACACCTGTTTGCGTCCCACAATTATAGGTTTTCAGGAGAAAAAGTATAACCAGTGGAATTGGATTACATTTCAGCAGGGTAAAACTGCCAAAATCTAACAAATAGAAAATGACCAATAAACTACTGAAAATGTGTAGTCTGGGGAAGAAAAGGGCCGATATCCACATTAAGTTCCCCATTTGGGTGGGGAAAACATGTGATAGGAGTTGTGTATTGGGCTTGATAAATATTGCTTCCCAGTTAAGAGTATTTATCAGGAATGATCCATTCGTATACTCCTCTAAGCCCCTCATCATGAGGGTCGTAGTATTAGCAATGTGTACCTAAGCAGCTGTACACTCAGAAGCAAGAATGTGCACTTGAGTACAGAATGAGAACATCAGGAATATGAACCCAGGTAGAAATACACTCAGGATAAAATTAGTTTATTGTAGATGGATAGAGTCAAGTTAAACATGTGGACAGTGGTTATCCACAAATTTACATTTTTGTAATGTTTTTTAATCTAGAAAAAAGTGGTATTACTTTATGAAACAGCAATAACAACATTTGTAAGAATGGGGAATACATGGCTATTAAAGTCAGCCAGGAGGCGGTGCAAACTCTGTGCTTTAAAATGTAGAAAAACAGGTGAAAAGATGGGGGCCTAGTCCAGTGGCAACAGGCATCAATAGGAAGGGCAGACAGGCCCTCAAATAAAATAAAAAAATAAAATAAAACGGAGGTGCGTGCATAAATATTGACATAAAATATATATTTTTTAAAACATACCTAACAACGGAACATCCTGCTTTGAACCTCGTCGCGCTGCAGCCCGGCCACCAGGAAACTACCATGACCAATCAGGGTGCTGCTCTCACTAGCATGAGAGCAGCACCGTGATTGGAGGGAGCGGCCTCTCTCGGCACTCCACAGTGCTATGGAGGCCTGCAGTTGCTATAACCCAGCTGTTTTGAGACAGCTGGGTTAGAGGTTTCAAGGTGTACATGTCTGGCTGTCCTTCGCAAGATGGCCGGCCGGCCAAAAAGACATACACACTTTGAAAAGTGCAGACACAGCCCACCCTCCTCCCAGTCCCTGCTCTTCTCGTTCAGCAGCAGCCCGCCCCCATCCTGATGCTCATTCAGGAAGGGAGGATGTCAGAATGAAGAATAAAATGGCAATGATGAAGTGCCATTTTATTTCTCATCTATGGGTTTGGGGCCCCTAATTGGAGCAACATTACTCCTCTCCAAAGGGGGAGACGCCCCTGGCCTAGTCACAAAAAGTTACTCTACATGATCCAAAATACAATTCACAAACCTTCAGTTTAAATGTTATTTTAAATATACATAACATTTTAATAAAATGCATTATAAATCAATTTGTTTTGTTTTTTAAAATTAAACTACAGATAAAATAACATCCCAGATTGTGGCACTTTCAATCAACATTGTACTGTAATCGTTTTTTAAATCTATATAAACAAAAATGTAAATGTTCATTTGTTCAAAATCGCAAATCTCCGAAAGTTCTTCATCGATTGCTTTGAAATTTTGACACAACGTTGGATTCGAATAAGCGCGTGTTTTTATATGCACAACATTAGATTCCAATACGCGCGTGTCGAATACGCGCGTGTTTTGAATCAAAAGCCCGAACAGGCACATAAAAATGTCAATGTTCGTTTGTTCAAAATCTTATATCTCCGAAAGTTCTTCACAGATTGCTTTGGAATTTTGACACAACGTTGGATTCGATTTAGCGCGTGTTTATATATACACAACGTTGGATTCGAATACGCGCTTGTCCAAAACGCGCATGTTTTTAATTAAAAGGCCGAACTGACCCTATCCATTTGGTGGCTGCGCAACAACTACAAGGGATGCATAGAGACAATAGTCTACATATATTAGGATAGACAGTTGGTGTCAGGATGGTAGTCCCGGAAGTGAGTGGAGGGAGAGGGGAGGAGTTGGTTCACTTTGCAGCATTAGCGCGTGTTTAATATACACAACGTTGGATTCGAATACGCGCCTGTCCAATACGCGCGTGTTTTTAATTGAAAGGCCGAACAGACCCAATTGATTTGGTTGCTGGGCAACAACTACAAGGGACGCATAGAGACAATAGTCTACATATATTAGGATGGACAGTTGGTGTTAGCATGGCAGACTGGGAAGTGGGTGAGGGGAGGGGGTAGGGTGGAGGAATTGGTTCACTTTGCAACATTAAGAAAGGACGCATAGAGACAATAGTCTACATATATTAGGATGGACAGTTGGTGTCAGGATGGCAGACCGGGAAAGGGGTGGAGGTAGGGGGAGGAGTTGGTTCACTTTGCAACATTAGCGCATGTTTATATATACACAGCGTTGGATTCGAATATGCACGTGTACAATAAGCGCGTGTTTTTAATTGAAAGGCCGAACAGACCCTATTGATTTGCTTGCTGCGCAACAGCTACAAGGGATGCATAGAGACAATAGTCACAAAAACATATTGTATACCCAGAAGCATTGTGAAATTAAACATATTGTAAACGTTTGCTTACTCTTTTCTTTCTCTTCCATTTAACCAGACTGAGCCACAGCAACGCGTGGCCGGGTACAGCTAGTTTAAAATAGATTTTCTTAAAATACCCTATTACTTTCTATTTTGTATTGTAATTGCATTTATATAGCGCTTACTACCCCTGATGAGGAGCCAAAGTGCTTTTTGGCGGGTAGCATGCCACTCCAGAACCCAAAAAGAAATAGTATAGTGAAATTTGAGATAATTTGAGTGGTGGACATGTGAGTCTGTTAGTTGGATTGAAAAGGATAATGGGGTATAGAAGAGGGAAGATTCTAGAAAGTGTTTATTAGGAGATCATAGTAGTAAGATGAGGTTTGGGAGGAGTATAAGGAGAGATAGAGGAGGAAAGCATCTCTAGAAATGGATTAGGGAGATCATATTAGTAAAATGAGTTTTGGGATGAATCAAAAGAGCGATAAGTGATGGAAGAAGTTAAATGAGTTTAAAGGAGGGAAGAATTTAGATGAGTTGTTTGGGAGATCATAGTATTAAAATGAGCTTTGGGGTGATCCAAGGAGGAGATGAGTCATGAGTCAGTAGATGAGGGATGAGTCAGAGACTGGAGGTAGAAGATGTATTGCGAGAGGTATTAGGTGAAATATAGAGTCAGTCATGGACGGCATAACTCGCCAGTGGTGGGGCAGCGCTGGAATGGGGTCGCGCAGGGAAGGGTGGTTTAATTTTGTTTTAAAAACAAAAAGTTAACTTACCTACACTGGCCCGGTCCGGTCCCACGTCCTCTCTGCTCCTCACAGGAAGCAGCCCAGGCAGCCACCCTCACCTCCCCTAAGCTAATCACAACACTGCAATGGCAGCAATGTGATTGGTTGGGATGCCGACCGTACATGCTTCTATGGCGAGACCATTTTCTCCATGTAGGCTGCTGCGTATGACTGGTTTGGTCGGCCCTGGGGCCGATGAAACAGTCAGCGCCCTCAGAGTGTGCAAGCCCTCCTTACCTGCCTAGAGCAGGACCGCCTACCCGCCGGTCCCCAACCAAAGTCTTTTGCTTTCTCACCGTGTGAGAAGGAGAAACATAAAATGGTATTCACAATATCCTTTTATGTTTCTGCTTCTCGCACTGCGAGAAAGCATTGGGGCAACTCACCTCTGCCACATTGAGGAGCCGCCCCTGTATAGAGCAGAGACAGCATGGCTAAAACACATTTGCAAAGACAATATTTCTTGCATAGACGAGACCTAATGGCGTTGAAAATGCATATTTTAATTTAACTTCATAAATACCATTGAATTATACGAGGCCACTGGCCAGCTCAGCTTCTTTAAATTTCTTAAGAACAGCCAACAGTGGGTTATTCACTGCCTACTCGTCTACTTTCGTTAGTGGAAAGGTCTTTCATATGAAGTAGGAAAGAAGACTGATAAGCAGTAATGCGTTTATGAAAGAGTTGACACTTCTGCATAGGACTTCAGGGGACAAGGCAGAGGCTTTAAATCACCCTTTGTTGACAGAACAGCATCTCCTGGAGTGAAGGTGGTATGATACTCCCAAGTGAGAGAAGATGGTGACCCAGCACTTATCGAAGGATCAACCACTCCAGAAGACAGCTTCGTAAAGTAACTTTTTCTTCTGATTGATACTTCTACTTGTTGATCCCTCACCTTTTGAATAGATTCTCCAAGCAATACCGGACCACATGGCTGGTTATACCCAAAAATTCTGAAGGGCTGAGCCAACAAAGTGGCTTTTGCGCCTGACATCTAATTCCAAATAGTAATGCTTGAAGGGAACTTTGAAGGGAAGTCCAGGTCACCACTTTGCAGCACCCCTCTAGCCAGGTCAGAAATAGAAGATTTATCTCTAGTGGGTTGGGCCCTTATATCTTCCGGTGGGTCAGTGCGTTCTATTGCATAGCCAGGACCAATGGAACTATGAGTTTATGTGGATGCTGCTATTTTGGCATAATTATAGATTTACCACATTTGCCACATACAATTGGCAGATGATGGATTAACAAAAATAAAATGTTATGCCCTATAATTCTGAGGAAATCACTTAGGGCCGATTATAAGTTAGGCGGTTGGACCGATTTTGCAACGGCACCACCGCCACAGAATCACCATTCCCTGGCTTTGGCATGTAGGTCAGGGCCTGAGTAATATGCTGGTGAAGCAACTGCCACCCCACCAAGCCTATTATGAGTTTCAGGACCTCCTGTGGTGTCATGGTGGTCTTTGCTCCCTGAAAAAGCTGGTGGTCCTGAAACAAAGGGGGACCTACAAGGCCCCCTATTGCTCATGTGCATGGGGATACATGCAGGGGTTCACAACATGTGTCCCCTCAGTTACATGTACCCCAGCTCCTGCAAGGCATGGACTTGATAGTCCATGCCATACAAGAACTGTTTTTGGCATTCCCATTGTCTATTTTCAGAGGCACCACCGTGGCACCAAAAACAGCCTGCAAGACATGAGGAAACTTGTAATCTTGGTGGCGGCCTGGCCACGGGTTTGGCGATGAGGAAGCGGGCTCCTGCACCACCAAGCTCGTAATCGAACCTTTAATCTCCCTGTGCCTAATTGTGTGCAAAATTTGTATTACCCACTCAAAGTACATGATCCACTATAGTCTGCCACCGGTCATCTAATGTACAACGATCCATTGCTTTGCAGTTAGATTTGTGCTATATAATTTCGAACACATAATTTGAGAGGGTGGAGACTTGTCGGTCCACATCTAAGTGTAAATCTGCAAATGAAATGGTAATTGATATCCATAAGGAGATCTACGATAGGCGTGTGGATCTACATGTGAGGAGAACTACACATGGAAAATTACCTTTGTGAAAAAGGCCCACGGGTTTATATGTCATGTATTACCTATTTAAAAATTCACTATCACTGGCTGTGGCAAAACAATTACCAACATCGTGGTGTTGCCATGAAATGCTGAACAACTGCTGATTGAGGGTCCTAGAGGAAAAAGAGTAAAGCTGGGATAAACTAAGCGCAGCTGAATATTCCCTGACAATTAATAGCGTTTTGTGGTACTCTACTTTTTGTGAGGAAAATCCAAATATAACACATGAAGTAGGAAAGAAGACTGATAAGCAGTAATGCGTTTATGAAGGAGTTTTCTTCATTCAAAATCAAAAGAGACTAGCTAGGTTTAAGCAGAAAAGACTCAAAGGAGTACGTATGTCAAGGGAAACCAGTAGGTTTTATTTGAAAGCCCTCACCCACCAACCTGGTTGGTGGCATGCTTCATCATCGGGCCCCACCGCAGTGGCACCTAACGTGCCCCGGGTGTGCTTCGACGCCAGGTTACTGCGGAGCTGGTATAATTGCTGAGTGTGCAATGTGGTGAGTATGAAGGTGAAAATTAAAAAGCCATACAGAAATCCCAGCACCCGAGGGTAAAAAACTATTTTAATAAAACTGGGTATCTGTTGGCGCGTTAAAAAGGCAGACGGACACAATGGAGTATGGATTATGACCTCCAGTGTCCTGTGTGGTCTACATGTTTCAGCCTGGCCTTTCTTAATTTGAAACAGGCTTTCCTCAGGACCAAGTGAGTATGTGTGGGGGTATTAAAATAAATTACAGTGAGTGTGTTTAAGGTTCTATGTGTAGCACACACTAAGGTGCTATATGGGTGAGAAGGGGGTTCCCTCTCGCTTTGACAGTGTTTAGCTGATCAAAGCCTCCTTGGGTCGCCTGGCAGAGAAAGAGACCGAAACTGTCGATCTAGTTCCTCCTTGGACCTGTAATCCTTCTGCGGCGAGAGGGAACCCCCTTCTCACCCATATAGCACCTTAGTGTGTGCTACACATAGAACCTTAAACACACTCACTGTAATTTATTTTAATACCCCCACACATACTCACTTGGTCCTGAGGAAAGCCTGTTTCAAATTAAGAAAGGCCAGGCTGAAACATGTAGACCACACAGGACACTGGAGGTCATAATCCATACTCCATTGTGTCCGTCTGCCTTTTTAACGCGCCAACAGATACCCAGTTTTATTAAAATAGTTTTTTACCCTCGGGTGCTGGGATTTCTGTATGGCTTTTTAATTTTCACCTTCATACTCACCACATTGCACACTCAGCAATTATACCAGCTCCGCAGTAACCTGGCGTCGAAGCACACCCGGGGCACGTTAAGTGCCACTGCGGTGGGGCCCGATGATGAAGCATGCCACCAACCAGGTTGGTGGGTGAGGGCTTTCAAATAAAACCTACTGGTTTCCCTTGACATACGTACTCCTTTGAGTCTTTTCTGCTTAAACCTAGCTAGTCTCTTTTGATTTTGAATATATAAAAGCGGGGATCCAGACTAGCTTACCTAGTCCTCCCTCTCTCCTTTGATTTAGTGATTTATGAAGGAGTTGACACTTCTGCATAGGACTTCAGGGGACAAGGCAGAGGCTTTAAATCACCCTTTGTTGACAGAACAGCATCTCATAGCACATTGTCACAGAGTGGCATCTTGGCACAGACAGTAGATATTTATTGTTACAAATCTAATGGGACTCATTTTATCATTTTATGGATTCTAACCCGTGAGCCATGTGTCGGAATAGATTCCCGCAGGGGGTCTATTAGTCCCTTGAACTGGCATACCTCTGTAAACTGAAAATCATTAATGCTCTTTTGGAACAACATACTTCTAAAAATATACCTCAATGTATTTTCAGAAAATGAACCAATGTCATGGATTCCCTAAATCTCTTACTGAGAATGAGTAGACCCCCTGAATATTGGATTTTCCACAAAATATCCTAAATGATGTGTTTACTCAAGCACGCAGCCATCGGCTTGCTCGTTTTCATGTAATTTTCCCATGCATTTTGTACACATGGGTTTTGTGTTACATAGATAAGAAAGAACATTTTTTATACTTACTTTTAAGGATCATCAACTACATTTTAAACGTCATGAACTGTGTTTGTGCCTCCCCGGATGGGCACACACTTACACATTAGTTAGCACCATGGGGTAAAGAAAAAACCCATTCAGTTTTTGAAGCACCAAACTATCGAAGCCCAGAATTGAGACTTGCCTGGAAATATTTTCAAAACGAGCTTTGCAGCCTAGGTAATGGCGGTTCCTTGGTAATCTCACCAGTGTGTTTGTGCACTTACGAATCTACAGTATTTTCTGCCTCCTGCTAATACAGCCATTAAAAGAGAATAAATCACTGAAACGAGGTCACTAGCAACAAAGGCCGGAGCGGGTTCAAAGTTCATAGGCCTCGCATTTATCAGGTAGAAGCATGTTACTTTTCACTGGTTCATCAAATTTCCCTTCGTGAAAAAGCACTCTGTCAGCCCGTGAGATAGAGAAGTTATGATTGCCCCAGTCAAAGACCTGAATGATGATGTTACATTAAAATAAAAAAAAAGAATCCTTTATGAGCTTATATTTTGCGGGACCACCATGGCTCTAACATACGGTTTCAATTCCTGCACGGATGTGATTATCAAGGGGGTGCCGGGGTGTTGCTCTCCTCTGACTGCTCTGAAAGTTCTATCACAAATGCCTACACTTCTTTTGGACAGACTAGGCTTAAGCTCTAGGAGACACTTTGCTGATATATGATTGTATTAGTCATGACAGGCCGCATATTTCGAGTAATGAATTGATAGCGCTAACCTTCTCTTGCTCGACACATTTTATCCATCCTATAATTTGCACAGGATACCAGAGCTACGTTTTACAAAGTTTCCTTTATATTCAGTGAAAGTGTTTAAAAAGTTTGGGGCAGATTTACAAGCCCCATGCCACACTTTTGTGCAGCCGTTGCATCACCTTTTGTAACACAGTGACGGCGTAACCCATGCGCCACATTTGGCTAATTGCAATGTGACGCATCTAGGGGAATGCGTCACCTTGTAAAGCCCTGCGTTACATTATACCTGTGTCAGGTATAATGTATGCAAGGTGGGCATTCCCACGCAAAAAGCCATGTAGAACTGATGTGGTGAAATATAAAACATTTCACTGCATCACTCTATGCCTTCACTCCGTCAAAATCCCTACGCCTGCTCACACCTGGCGTAAGGAATGATTCAGGGCTTTTTGAATGGGACTCACCTATCTGGTGAGGTACATTGCTGGAGTTGTGTCTCGTACATGAGCAACTCTAGCAATGCATCACTTTCGGGCCAACAGGTGCGTCAGAATTTCTGACGCTTCTGTCAATCCTTGCGCCATGGTGCGCCGTATTGTAAATACGGCGCATCCATGGTGGTGCAAGGGTTTTGTATGAAGGTGCAGGGAAAGTGACGCATCTCTACAGATGCGTCCGTTTCTTGTAAATCTTGCCCCATCCTGAGAAACCCTTGCACCACCATGGATGCGCTGTATTTACAATACAGCGCACCGTGGCGCAAGGATTGACAGATGTTAACACAAAAGTCACACACTGCTGGAGTCGTGTCGCAAGCATGCCGCAACTCCCGCAATGCATTGAGAGGCCTATTTTCACAACACTGCATCACTCCTTACTTCTGCTTGAAGCAGGCGTAAGGGTTTGATGCAGTGGCATCCTAGAAGTGGTGCAGTGAAATCTTGTAGATATCACAGCGTCACTTCCACAAGGCTATTTTAAGTGGGAATGCCCACCCTGCATACATTATACCTGACGCGGGTATAATGTAACACAGGGCTATACAAAGTGACGCATCTCCCTAGATACGTCACATTGTAAATGGTACGTCATAAAAAGTGACGCAACGGACGTGCAAAAATGACGCAAGGGGCTTGTAAATCTGCCACTTTTAAAAAATAAATATTTGAGGTAGGCTTGCACCCCGGAAGAGTCAGTGACTAGTCAGGAAAAATTGTCTGTGGTCAGTTAACAAGCTACAAGAAGCTCTCTGAGGTCTTAAAGCCCCAGACTATTTCAGCTTCTCTCTGCCATAATTCTATCTTTACCAAATGGCAAAAAAATTAATATGCACTGGCAAAGCAAATATGTCTTGCAAGTGCAAAATGTTGGCTTTGCCAATTGTTTGCAGGAACAAATACACCCTGTGGATGTGCACACATCTGCAATGTCCATCATGGAATGTGATATATTAAAATATTACAAACGCATTAAATATGGCTGCCTTTGATATGTGTGCACCCAAGCCAGCCATCTTTGAATTAATTTGTAATGTGTTAAGAAATGTTGCTCAAAGATGTAGTGAATGTGTCTGCATCCACAGCAGCCATCTTTGTATCAGTTTGTTAAAATAGTAAAATTTCATTCCCGGGTGCAGCCAAGCATTCATATGCACATTTATGGACAGCATTGTTGAAACGTTCAGAAGACATTTTAAGATGGATGTCTGGTGATAACGTGGCAGGGGTCAAAAATTAAAATAAATTAAGTGAGAGCAAACCTACAGGGGAATGGGGTGAGGTATAGGAATCAAAGGATGAGCTGGGCGGTGTGGGGGAACCAACACGGAAAGTGAGAGAGAGGGGTAAATGAAGGGAGAAGTATCACAATGAAGACAGTGCTAATGATGCAGTGTGATGAGGGATAAAGTATGGAAGGTGAAAAGCATATAAATATGATTGCATTACAAAGGAACCAATGTGAAAGGTGTAACTGTGCAGCATACCGGAGCCCACTTAAAAACCTCTGTTTTAAGCACTGGCCAATGGGGGTGAGGACACACATGAACAGTAAAGAGAAAAAAACAAAAGACCCCGAAGCTTGTCCAATGCCAGATACAAGCAAAGGGCATCAGTAAACCGATCAGCACCATACCCTCTGCCACAGTGGACCACATGTGGCGAAACATCACATTGAAGCTCCTGACAAACCTGCATAAAGACATCGCCTGGATGGCCATCCAAGCAGGACTTCCCGTGTGAGCCTTCATGCACGCAAGAGGACTCAACCGATACAAGTCCTGCCCGAGAGGATGCATCGTGTTTGAGACGACATACCATCTCTTCTGGAAGTGCAAGTACACACAGGACTAAGCATGGGCGAAATTTGCGAATTCGCAAAATTCGTGAATTTGTGCGAATTTGCTGTTTTTGCCAGTTCGCGGGGGTTTTGTACAAGTTCGGGAACGCAACCTTACTTGTGTGGTCGCAACGGTCGCGACCATGTTGTTTCTACGTGTCCAGCCTGTTTGCGACCCTGTGGTTCATCGCGGCCACCCTCCGGTTCCTCACTGCCACCCTCTGGTTCACCAATGCCACCCTCTGGATCATCACTGTCCGCCTCTGGTTTATCACAGCACCCTCTGGTTCATCACTGCCACCCTCTGGTTGATCACTGCCATCCTCTGGCTCATCCCTGCCACCCTCTGGTTCATCACTGCCACCCTCTGGTTTGCCACTGCCACCCTCTGGTTCATTACTGCCACCCTCTGGTTCACCACTGCCACCCTCTGCATCATCACTGCCACCCTCTGGTTGATCACGGCCATCCTCTGGTTCATACCTGCCACCCTCTGGTTCATCACTGCCACCCTCTGGTTTTTCACTGCCACCCTCTGGATCATCACTGTCCCCCTCTGGTTTATCACAGCACCCTCTGGTTCATCACTGCCACCCTCTGGTTGATCACTGCCATCCTCTGGTTCATCCCTGCCACCCTCTGGATCATCACTGCCACCCCCTGCTTCACCAATGTCACCCTCTGGTTCATCACTGCCACCCTCTGGTTGATCACTGCCACCCTCTGGTTCAAGGCTGTGGATTGGGGCAGGGAGGGCTGAATGAAACTAGACACTGCCTGGGGCACACAAGGTGTCCCATGCAAAGTCCAGTTCAAACCGGTGCTGGGGCTCTCCAGCCCCAGCTCTGGCACGAAACTGGACAAAGGGAAAGGGGTGTAACCACCCCCTTCCTGGGTGCCACCCATAAATGGAACCTAGCAGGAGATCCAGCCCCGAGATTTGGAATAAAGGTAGGAGCTGTGCCAATGCAAACCAGATCATCCTGACTGAAACTTTGAAATGAAACTCTGGAACCTTCGACATCCCACTCGACGTGGAAGACTGAAGAATCTCCTTTGTGGTCAAGGAGTGGCCACACTGTGCAAGCAGGCACCATCAGCGCATCAAGACTTTCTTTGCCGCTGCTCCCGCCGGAGCTCGAACAACAGAGATCAACAAGATCCAGACTCCCAGACATCCCACAGCCCGATTCACAGTCCTGGCAAAGCTGAGACCCGTGGAGGCGACGAGAGACGTGGGACCGGCCATCTTGAAGCTTCAACAAAGTGCTTCCTGTGCAGCTCCCGAGGGACCCTCAATGCTGTGCTTTGGGGTTTGAGAAGCCCCAGCCCCAAGCAGCCTGTGCTCCAAAGATCACCCCTCCACACTCACCGAGTGCTGCGTGGGGTCCTTTTGCACTTTTCCTGCTTGCTGCGTTGTCCGGTCGCTTGCCCGTTGGCTAGTGGCGTCTGTGACAACGGTCCATCAAAACTACACTGCTGGTTCGGTTGCTCCAGACTGGCCCTAGCTCCCCTGAAAAGGAATCATCGATCTGACCTTCCCGGTCCGATCCAGAAGACATCTTTGAGTCCTGCTTGGGCTGCATTTGCCAAGGTTTGGTGACTCCAATTCGAGAACCGACACTGCCAACAGTAAGAGCCTTTGTGGGACAGCTCGTGTCCACCAGCTGGTCATCTTCGATCCTTCCTGGTCCACGTGGCAGTGGAGACAAACTACTCAACAGCACCTGATCGCAACCCGACACTGCCTGGTTTCATCCTGGTCACTGGCTAGTGACCTAGACTCTGTCCCCTCTGCTTTCAGGTACTCTACATCTTCGATCCACCCTTGCATCCAACCGGACTCTTCTCTCCTGGCCGCCTGCAGCATCTTTACCTCCAGGCTCCATAGAACTCCATGAAGAAACCCGACGCACTTTGGCACCTATGCACCCCCTTCCTATGGGTGAGGTAACGAGATTACACCGGTGCTCCTATAGTGGTTTACACCTCTAGTGTCTTACTTTTTAGTGGCTAAGTTCTAGTCCAGTCGGAAGACTCCTAAACCTATAACGTTCTGATTTTTATGCACCATTGACTTGTATGGTAAACGCGTTTGCCTATAGACACTGCACCCGCATCCTGTGGGCCTCCTATGTCCTAACCTTCGTTAGACCAGTGTAGGCCCAGCGATTCCCTAGGCCCTAGGCCTGTTCATTGTTCGTGACGTGGTACTTATACCACTTTCTTAATATATGGTTTGAGTGGCCACCCTGCCTATCCATAATTGTGCATCTTATTGTATGTTATACTGTGTTCTTTGTTTGACGCTTGTGCCCCTGTGCTCATAAAGAGTCAAGGGGATTATTCTAGAAATAAATACATACATTTTATAATATATAATTTGTGTGTTGTCCTTTCATTTGGGATTTAAAGGATTGCATATGGTAAAATAGCTGGCTTCACATGCCCTCTTGAGTTTAGCCTAAGACTGCTTTTGTCCATGCTACCACTAGGATAGCTGGTCTATTAGGTTGACTTACAACCAATCACCATAAGGGTCGTTTGGACTGGTGCAAGGTGCTCACTAGACTAGTGATCATCATATACCAGGCCAACTTCTCAGACACAGCACCCTCTGGTTCGCCACTGCCACCCTCTGGTTTATCACTGCCATCCTCTGGTTCATCCCTGCCACCCTCTGGTTCATCACTGCCACCCTCTGGTTTGCAACTCCCACCCTCTGGATCATCACTGTCCCCCTCTGGTTTATCACGGCACCCTCTGGTTCATCACTGCCACCCTCTGGTTGATCACTGCCATCCTCTGGTTCATCCCTGCCACCCTCTGGATCATCACTGCCACCCCCTGCTTTACCAATGCCACCCTCTGGTTCATTACTGCCACCCTCTGGTTTATCACAGCACCCTCTGGTTCACCACTACCACCCTCTTGATCACCACAGTAGATTATGAGGGGAAAGCAAAGCACACCTTCTCAGCCTCAACTGAGATGAATCAATTTGAGGCTGGTTAATGAGTCACTGAGTTTGTGCTTCAAGTCTGGCACCTGCTTCCTTAGCTGTAAGACCTTCCTGTTGCAGTTTTTTTTTACAGGAGCATTGTGCCATACTGGTAACTATTCTCTGACCCTGCTTTGAGGGTCAGAGCAGGGTCAGAGAATAGTTGAAAGTAGGCAACTGAACTCTGGAGGGGCCCCTCAGGAATCACTACAGGGAATAGTTACAAATTAGCTTTAACTTTTGCACCTGCTAAGTGCTTTCAGTTTTCTAAAGTTTGTTTTTCTGCCATTTCACGAGATTTGCGGGACATGAAATCGAACTTGCAATCTGCAAATTCGTGCAGATTTGCTGATTTCTCTTTTTTTTGCGTGTTTGGGCGGTTTTTCTTTTTTTTGCGTGTTCGGGCGGTTTTTTGCTTATTCATGGACCGCTTGCAGCGCACCGACCCCGAGGTTGCCCATGCGGTCGTGTACGGGCGCGGCCATCTTGTTTGCGTGACGTGTTTCCGTTTCCGGGTACTCGTTGCATGCTCACGTCGTATGCGGCGCGCGATTATGTATTCGTGGGCGTTTTTGCGTGCTCGCGGGGGAAATATCGCGCAAACTTACCCACACGGTCCTCTATGGGCGCGGCCATCTTGTTTTTCATTCACTATTATGATTTTGGGCATGCTACCTTTCTATCCACCTTACATCTTTGTAATCCTATGTTTTTCTGAACTTTTTTTTTTTTTTTTTGCTTATCTCTCTCTTCCAATTTCCTACATCTATATTTTGTGTTTTCTAAAAACTTTTTGTTACTTTATTACCTACTTTATTTCTTTCGCTCTCTCTCTTATTTTTTTCACACTTATTCTTCTTTCCTTCTTCTTGTGCCCAGGACCATGGCTGAGGGAGGCGACAAGGGCAAGGGGTAGGGCCCAGCACCACGTACCCGGCTCCCTTGCGGGCGTTGGTGGGGGGAGGAAGTGCAGCCCAGGGAAATCTTCTCTACGGTGGAGGTGGCCGCCTTGATGGTTTTTGTCCAGGTCCACCTCCCTGAGACTGTGGCAGCAGGTGGGCGGATTGCTTCCGGTTATATCCTCCGGGAGCGTCGCCAGCTGTGGAAGAAGGTGTGCCGGCGCATGTGTAAGAAGTGTGGGGTCCGGTGCACCTACCACCAAGTGACACACCTTTGGAGTGACATCTTGGACCGGGAGCATGACATGCTCGACCTGCTCGGTGTGGAGATCCCTGGGCTTGGTAAGTAGCTATTTAATAACTACTTTTTTTCCTTCTGCTCTGTTATATTGCTAATCTATTTTTTTCCAGAAGAGTACGAATGCTGCTGATTAGATTACATTGCAGGTAAATGAATGTTTAAATAGCTTCTGTCATTACAGGTGCTCGCCTGGTTATTGGCGTTGCTACTATGCTTACTTGTTTGCAACTTTTTAGTCATTTGAGAGCATTACTACGTAATGCTAGAGACAGTAGTCTCAAGTCTAGTCCTTCTTTGTACTCCTGCTGCTGCCACTTTGAAGAGATAGTGGTGGATTGATACGTTGAGTGTATTATTTATTACTTGTTCTAGAACATTTGTTAGTGGTCTGCAATCATGATGACGGACTGTGTCTGTCACGCGACGTCTCGTGCTGCTGAGTGATGGCAGTCGTAGTAGAACCTTTTTGTTGTTGATGTAGTTAGTGAATTACATAACTTTCCTATTAGACGGTCTGCGAATCCTGCAATACTGTACTACTAAACTCTTAGTTGACCAGATCAGATGCAATTGATGTTAATTTGTTTCCCCAACATAATTTTAGATTGAGTACGAAGAAATCAAATATTTCCCAAAAAACAATCATCCATGTTGTGTTTCTTTATTTCATGATCACCAGCAACTCCCAGGGGCAAGGCGACGGCGGCGACAGAGACTCCAGTGGCAGAAGTTGGACAGGAGCAGTCCCTTGCAGGCTCTTCTGCTGGCCCCAGTAAGTTGTTGTATTAATATTTATACTTCCCTAACTTTTACAGCTCCTATTCATTATAAACTGGTTCCTACTAATTCTATGTTTTACAAAATAGTCTTTGATCTTCAAATGTAGACTACTTTCTACATTCTTATCCTGCCTCTACCATCACTCTCTGTGCTACTACTATTTACAATTATGAGTCGTTCTGTGTAGGGCAAACGGTGTGAAACAAAACTCTGATACAGCAATAGCTCTAGGCACTGAGTGCAGTCCTCTGGGTTGCCCTTGCTGTCCAGTCTTCTTAATGTAAGTGCTTTGACAATTTGCAACAACAAAATGTAATTGTTTAGACCAAGTGAAAGGTAGCAGTGTCCTTTTTGATTTGAGAGGAGCACATCCCATACCGCTAGTGTTTCAGGGACTATTCTGCATACAAAGAAGTATGGACAAGATGATAGGTGCAGTTCGACTTTTGACATACCTCAGTCCGAACAGAAGTTGAACCCCCAATACCCTGACCGACTATCTAGAATGTCTGACCAATGATTTTACGACCCAGAAGAACAGAAGAAGACTACCTCCAAGTCCCGGCCTATCTGAGTCACTGAAACATGTCTGCCAAGTGCAGTAGTTCAAACCTTTCCGCTCACTCACTTGAGGTAATAGAAATTTTCAGGTAGCTAATGTGTCCCCCACTCGCACCCCTTCCATGCACCCATGTTCCTTGTATGTCATGTAACTTCCTTTCTGTACATGCTAGAAAGACGCATATGCATTTGCGTCCAACGTTAACATGTCAGTTATATAGTTCTCCAAGGAAATCCCGTTAATTAGGCTTCTAGGCCTATGGTGCCAACGTCTTTACATGGTACACTTTTGAATCTCGCACACGTTTTCTCCATGTTTCCTGGCTCCGTCGAGCTAGGCCCCTAATCGAGGCTCCGAGTCTCTTCTGTCTCCGAAAGCTGTATGCATCCCTGACCTCCGCCTTACTTCCTGCCCAGCGAAGCGGTGCCCGGCTCAGCCTGGCCTGCCTGCCAAAATAGTATTTTGCCTACAGTTATCAGCTCAGCCTCCTCGAAAACACATTCCAGTCTAGTGAAATAGGTAAACATATTCCCGGCTGCAGAGCAAAGGGCCCGGCCTTCCTGTCCTCCTTGCAAGTGATTTACAGAATCCGTTACCATGGTAGGCCCATGGCCCCGCGCATTGCACCAAGACACGTAGGCACGCACTAGCATCCAGTATTGAACGGCCTCTGTCCGAGAGACCTTTTACTTCAGACACTACATCCTCCAAACATGAGATACCAGATATGCTATAGGTACAGGTCGTTCTGAAATCCCAGACACCAGTCTCCTCTACTAGTGCTAAAGTCAAAAGCCCCCAGGTCTCCCCAGTTACACGTCATACTCAGTTGCGCGCGCATCTAGGCCAAAAGTTTCTGCTGATCCTGCAAACTTTCTCTAAGCATCCACCCACTTGTGACGTTTCTTGTGACGTTTCTCTGACATGTCCAGTGCACGCCCACGTGTACGCCTTCTTACACGCCTCCTGTTACGCACATGTGTTCTTATCTCTCTCTTTTCACCTGTTACGCCTACTGTATTCATTTCAATTATACTGTTTTACTATATATAATGTGTGATGTTAATAAAACGTTGAATATCCCTTCCTGAACCTTAGTGGTGATGGAACATGATGTCCTGTTCCTCGAGGATCATAATTAAAGCCCGTATGACTCAGATACCACGGACTCTGCCTCTCATTTGATTGAGCTATCCTTATTGATATTTAATATATGGAAAAATAGTTCGGTAATTTTATTTACCACATAATTCTGGCGCCCGAATAGGAACCCCCCCTTCCCCACTCGCCGGCGATGTTACGCAGGCCTTGACCCCTTCCACAGCCGTGAAGGATCCAGTGCACACCTGCGGGTTTTCCTGCTATCTCCCTCAGGCCCACGGAGGAGACGGAGACTGCGGTCCGGCATCCAGACGAGGCGGTGAGGAATGCGGAGGATCCCGACCAGAGCCCCAAGTCGAGAGAGCAAGGTCCGAGGTATCCGGAGGCCCACCTGTTCCGAAGCGCATGCGTGGTAGCATAGTAGCAGCCAGACGCCGTAGCAGTCCAGTCCAGTCCAGTCCAGTTTCCGAGGCCTTCAGTTTCTGCTTCCCGGTGAGTACCGTTGTTGGGAACACATCTAGACGGGTTCATTAATTTGTGCCCGGTCAAGACAGGTCTGGGTACACAGACCTGGTCCAGACGTGTTCACTTAGGTGAACGCGGTATGACGTGTCTCTTAATGGGACCGGTATTGTCTGTACTGTTTTAGCAGTGCATCTAGTAATCCAGTATTCTAGTATTGTTTCTCGAGAATTTTCAGAATTTGTGTTTTCTATGTACCAGGTAATATCAGTCTGACATGTTTCAATGTGTTTAATGTCGTGGTATGAATGATTGTTTGCTATTCATTACTGTGTTTACTGTGCTCGCATTCAAGTCAGTCCAAATATGCCACTGTTCTCGAAATTACGTCAGATAGGAACTAGGAAAGGGATACTTGAAGAAGCAGTTCCCGTCCCGCCTAGGGACACTCCTGGACATTTTATGTACCACAAGCACGACTTAGATGCCATACTGTACTTAGATTTGTGGGTGGATTATACTAGGGATCTGGAAGAGAAGTATAGATGGCCTGTCTCAGGGACATGGGATGCTGAATGCATCATGAGAGTAGAAGAAGCATTATGGAAAAAGAAAGCCAGACAATCCCAGAAAGATGCCATAGAATTGTGGCGTAAAGAAGCGCATAGAAGGACAGAGAAAGAAATCAGGAAAGCAGAGAAAAGTAGAGAAGAATCTGAAAAAGCCAGAGAAAAAGAGTTACTAGAAGAAGGTGAACGAGTCAGAATAGAACAATTAGACCGACAAAGAAATGCCCTTATTACAGGCATGTATCCTGTTCTTGCCGAGGGCCTGCCCAAGGTGACCCCGGAAGTACCCCGTAACTTGCCACCACCATTGGTCCCGACTAGACTCCGTCACAAACAGACCGCAGCAGACATTTTCCTTTCTTCCTATTTAGATGATGTAGCTCCAGAATATACCAATGTACGCGTACCACCTGCTAATAACATACAGCAGCCTACTCAGCCTGTTCAAGACGCGATACCACCACTCCCTCAAGACTCGACTCCCCCACCCGTTGTCATTTCCCATCCTGTCACAACTATCCCTGTCACAACTATTCCTGTCACTACTACTACTGTCCCTCCTGCTGTCGTTCCTTACAATCCTTTCGCTACACTGACAACCCAGAGTCTGCCTACATTACCTGCACCTACTTTTCAAGTTATGACACCAGCAGCAACCACACAGCTAGTTGATGGTTACGCTTCCGCTTCAGGAGGCGCCGTAGGAAGTCGCCCTGTCACCCCGCCTCAAGTAAAACGAATGACGCTTAGAGAAGCAGCATTACAACGTACACCCAGAGCTGCGACATTCGCATCCCTTAGACAGTACATTACAGATTGTAGATATGATCCAGTACCAGGCGAAGAAGATATGATGTTATATTCATTACGTTTATGACGTGTTACAAACTATTTGGTTCTTTTACCCGAAATGATTGACCATTTAGACAACATATATCATTTTATTAGAACAGGGGAAAAACCAGAAAGTATTCACGACGCCATGGCACATCACAAGGTTGAGACACAAAAAATGATCTTACAGTTTTTGATAAATTGTTTGATAAGGGAACGAGATCGGCCAAGTACAACCAAAGAAGAGATGAACGCCCTGATAAATTGGAGTAACAATATAGCTGATGGTAGACATGATAAACAAAGTTGTATAGGAGCCATGTACAGAAAGATTCGTAAAGAAATTCTAGACATACACGAAAGGGACAAAACAGCGAGAGAAGATGAGAAAGCAGATAGTGACGTCACTGAGGACGAAGATATAGACACAGGAACTCAAGACGGAACACGAGGCAGAATAGCGTACGTAGGTAGAGCAAGACCTTTTGACAGACCCATACGCCTAGAAAACAAGAAACGTTTCCTTTCTCCCATACCAGAACAATGTTCTCTTGAGCATTTATTCCAAGCCACCGATAAAATACTGAAAGAAAGAATAGGTTACAGTGAACTTAGTACCATGCGTGATCAGGAATTAGCACGGTCAGCAGTACAATGGGCTGGAAATACTAGTATATATAAAGACGATTCAGTAGCGCAAACATTTTTGAGTCTTACCCCAGACGAACAGCGATTAGCTGGTATGTACATGATCCAGCATCTCATTACACTATATGAAAGTCAGCATTCTGATCCAGGTCCCCTATATAATATACTGGAAGAATTACTCCTGAAAAGATGGAGAGGCCTAGGTACCGATTTAATTAATACCATTCTGGAACAACGTCACAAATACAGAACTTTCCTGACTCCACATTTTGTTCCTGTTCCACCCCCAGTAAGACAACCATTTTACATAGACAGACAGAATCCCTTACGAGAAGTTCATCCTGTCCAGACCACAGGGGGTGCGCTCCAGCGAGTATTCGTATACACTCCCCTGACCAAAATGGAATTATTGGAAATGAAGAAATTAGTACCCTGTCATGATAAAGATCCAGCAGGATTCCACCGTGAATTAAAAGACATGTTACTCATGGGGGATTATACGTATCCCGACATTCTTAAAATGTTAAAGGTATTGTTGCCTGCCGGCATTTACGAAAAACTTAAAGAAAAAGAATGGGAGGTGGGAGATAAAAAGATTATTTGGACTGAATTAGAAGATGAAGAAAATGGGCGAGTCCCCGGTATAGGTCTTGGGGACAAAGCCAAATCATTACCAGGATTATTAGTACAAGTCTTGCCTAGGTTATTGACAGTTAAAAAGGAAGACTGGGATGCAATCTCAGCCTGCAAACAGAAACAAGACGAAGACACTAGTGATTTTTATTCTAGATTCGAGAAATGTTTCATTATTAATAGCGGCCTGAAAACAGGTAGTGAATCATATCCACATCTTTTTGTGACCAAGTTAGTCGAGAATTCCTTACAACAGGTTAAAAACAGAGTACTGAAAGTCGAAAGCACATGGCAAGCTAATACTCCTTCCCAAATGTTACAAATGTTACAGTACCACCAGAACCGAATTAGAGAGGAACACGAACATGAACAGAGACGTATGAAAGATACGAAAATGAAAGTACTAGTTGCCCAGACCGTCCCTGCAGATGGTCAGAAGAGGGGTACGACACAGACTAGTCATCCTGCAGCTCCTGTTAAAGGGAATTGCAACTACTGTAAACAGCCAGGTCACTATATAAATGAATGTCTGGTTCTGAAACACAATATTGCTACAGGCAGGACGAAAGAAAGACCGCGTCCACCACCTAGACCAGAAAATGTTCCACAGAATATTCCACAGAACACGCAACCTCCCCAGAATGCACAACTACAGACAGTAGCTGTACCCCAGCCCCAACCCATTGCCGCCACGCAACATGTCACACAGCAAATGTACCAGTATGCACAGTCAGATTATCCCGATTATCAGCAGTATACATGAAACAGCCTAGAGAGGGAGGTTGGCTTGCCCCTTATCGAGGTTCCTGTAGATCAAGAGGGTCCCTATGTACACAGTCACGTATTAGGGAAAGACAGAAAATTTTTGATTGACACAGGGGCGAGCAGAACTACCATTAGTCACAACGAGGTTCCAGGGGCACACCTCTCAGGCTCACAGAATGTTTCCCTTGGATTTTCAGGAAAGCCTATTGTTAACGAAGTGTCAAAGCCAGTTCCCCTTGCAGTTGGTCCATTGTCTCGTACTACAGACTTGTTACTTACTAAATCATGTCCTGAAAACTTGCTTGGTATTAAGACGTTGAAAGCACTAGGAGCAGTGATATGTTGTTCTCCGGAAGGAGTGAGATTGTTTTTACGTGACTTTAAAGGTCATTATGTGTTGAGAGATTTTGATCCAAGATTGCAGAATGTACCACAGCATTTATGGGCGCAAGGTCCAACTGATGTAGGTTGTATGCACATTACTCCCTATTGTGTCACACGCAAGCAAGGTGTTGTACTGCCCCGAATCCGACAATACAAATTGCCCCCCGAGGCTGTAGCAGCCTTACTGAAAATTATTGACGAGCTCATTGCACAAGGAGTAGTTGTAGAAACTGACTCCAATGTATGTAATTCTCCAATCATTCCCATTCTTAAACGAACTGACCCGAATGCACCTCCAGTCTACAAACTGGTGATCGACCTTCGAGAACTGAATAAATGCATAATACCACAGTACCCAGTAGTCCCAGATATTTCTTCCCTATTGACTGCCATTGATTCCGAAGCAGCGTTTTTTACCGTAATAGATCTCAAAAACGCCTTCTTTAGTGTCCCCATTCATCCTGAAAGCCAGTACCTTTTCGGATTCTGTTTAAATGGCCGAAGCTTCAAATTTGCACGTGCACCTCAAGGGTTCACTGAAAGTCCTAGTATTTACAGTCAAGCATTGAAACGACAACTAGACAGTATTCACATGCCTACTGACACTGCACTGCTGCAATACGTTGATGACTTGTTAATTACAGCACGGACCGAACGTGACTGCGAACGCGCATCACTGACAGTCTTGTATTTTCTGGCCGAAAAGGGGCATAAAGTGTCCCCTTCGAAGCTACAATTCTGTGCCCAGCAAGTGGTATACCTTGGACACTTGCTGTCCAAGAGGGGTAGACAGTTGACACCTGATCGTGTCCAGTTAATTGCACATCTGCCACAACCCAAGACACAAAAGGAAGTACGGGCCTTCATTGGCCTCACTTCTTACTGCAGACAATGGATTCCTCAGTATGCATATCTAGCCAAGCCACTCATACAGTTGACAACACAGGAGGCAGCGACTTCGACTGTCCTCCCTTGGACTCAGGAACATACACAAGCTTTTAATGACTTGAAGAAAGCTTTATGTCAAGCACCTGTTTTAGCGACACCATGTTACAGTAAACCTTTTACACTTTTTGTCACCGAACGCGATGGCACAGCATTATCTGTTCTCACACAAGATCAAGCAGGACACCATAAGCCTTGTGCTTATTTTTCTAGTACATTGGATCCAGTAGCCCAGGCCTTGCCTGCGTGCTTAAAATCAGTTGCAGCAACAGCTCTAGCTATCAGACAAAGCGATTCAATAGTGTTAGGACATCCCTTGACAGTACAGGTTCCATACTCTGTGGAAGTTCTCCTAAACCAAACCCAGACTCAACACTTGACCATAGCACGACTGACAGGATATGAACTGACACTGTTCCCGCCACACATAGAAATCAGACGTTGCAACATACTCAACCCTGCCACACTCTTACCCTCAAGTACAACTGATCCGGCACCACATGACTGTGTGGAAGTTATTAATACCGTGACAAAGCCCCGACAGGACTTGACCGACATTGCATTGCCCGACCCAGACCTGACACTTTACGTGGATGGTTCATGTATGAGAGCAAGTACAGGAGAGTTAGTAGCCGCATATGCCATGACCACTGAAACTGAAGTCATAGAAACACATCGTATTGACACATTATCTGCCCAAGCAGCAGAGCTCATTGCTCTGACCCAAGCCTGTATACTAGCCAAGAACAAGAAAGTAAACATATACACAGATTCACAGTATGCATTCGGAGCCGTTCACGACTTCGGTGTTCTCTGGGAAGAAAGAGGTTTTTTAACTTCTCACGGTGCCAAGATACAACATGGTCCCCTCATTCAAGCCCTGTTAGAAGCAATACATTTGCCTACATCCTTAGCCATCATGAAGTGCAAGGCACATACTAAAGTCACCGACACTATTTCCCAGGGTAACGACCTGGCAGATCGAACAGCCAAACTCATAGCTCAGACTCAGACAGACATTCCGACTGATCCGACAAAGACTGAAGTAACTTCACTGACACATTGCATGACAGTCAAGGATCCCACACTAGATGTACTCGACATACAGACACATGCAACTCCAGATGAAATCAAGAAATGGACTGAACAAGGAGGGATCCAGACAGATCAGGGATGGATGACGAAGGGAAGAGCCCCATGGTTCCTCCCCGACTCTATGGTTCAAGTTATCATTAACACAGCACATAGTCCAGCACACTTAGGAGAAAAAGCCATGTTAGACAGTTTACAGAATCTTTGGTTCAACAAGCATTTACGTGCAGCAGCGAAACAGAAAGTGCCTACCTGCATGATCTGTTGTCAGTTCAATCCAGGCAAAGGTATCCCCGTGGAACAAGGTGGATTTCATCCTCCTGACCATCCTTTTGAAGTCCTCCAGATGGATTATATCCAGATGGACAGATGCCGAGGATTCAAGTATGTCCTCGTAGTTGTATGTGCCCTTTCCTGATGGACAGAAGCATATCCAGTCCCAGATTACACTGCTGTAACCACTGCCAAACAACTGGTCCATGAATTCTTCCCGCGATTCGGCTTGCCCCGTGTCGTGTACTCTGATAATGGTCAGCCATTCTCGTCCGAGCTTATGAAACAGGTATCACTCCTGTTAGGTTACCAGTGGAAATTCCATTGCGTACGACACCCTGAAGCCGCTGGTCTCGTTGAGAGACATAATCAAACCCTGAAAACACGGTTAGCGAAGGTCTGTGCAGAAAAAGGTGTAGATTGGATAGTAGCCTTACCAGTTGCCCTCTTTTACATGCGAATGGTAGCCCATTCTAGAACTGGATTGTCCCCGTATGAGATAGTTTTTGGACGTCCCCCAAACATGTGGGGTACGCCTATGCCCCGAAAAATTACAGATGTTGACAGTACTATGCTGACAGATTACCTAGCTTCCTTGATGTCTGCACTACTATCTTGTCGTTCACAGGTCGCGGCTGCCTTCCCGGACAATACCCAGGTGAAACCGCATGAAATCGTTCCAGGAGACCTGGTCTACGTCCGAAATTTTGACCGATCGAGCCCTCTAGAGCCCAGGTGGAAGGAGCCCAAATTGGTGTTGTTGACGACGAGGACCGCAGTAAAGATCGAAGGCTGGAAGGGATGGTTACACTCCAGCCAAGTGAAGAGATTTCATGGATTGTGTCCAGAGACTGTAATCAAGGACTGCCCCCTTTCAGACACTGACTCTAAACTCCCCCTGTTAGAGAAAACTCCGCAGCAGGAGTACCGAGCCAAGTTGAGGTCTAGTAAGTCAGACAGCGTTTAATTGTTTAAGTCCCCCTCGGGTGAAGCGGTTAGACAGGTTTCTGACATGTATAAGATAGACCCAAGTAGTCAGAGAGATAGGCAAATTGAAAGGAGAGAAAAATATTGCAAAAATCTGCACAGTCGATGCGTTATCGCATTAATTTTTATGTTTCTTCTGAGTCTTACGATCATATGCATAAGTTTAATGCTACATGTTTTCTTTCCTCTTGATTCTCATGTACATACTTCCTTTAATGACACTGTAGAGCATACTTTCAGTGACCTGCCCCCCCACGAACTGTCCTATCGATTAGCAATGCGCAATAATACATTCATTCGTATGTTACATCATTCTCACCAGACCAGCAATGCCACCAATTGCTGGGTATGTGGCCGACTCCCTCCCTATCAGACATACAAGGGAGCTCTGCCCCTCTTTCCTTATCCGTTTACACATAATGGTTCGTGTGGTGCATGGTTTACTTTAATGTCATCCCTAGATAGTAAGTCCAGGGTTTCCCAAGGCAATTGGATTTGGGGGAACCTGAATACAGTTATGAATAAAATATGTTTCCCAGACAAGGAAGGTCTTCCCCAAAGGACAGGGACCGATCTAGAAAATGAAGTATATGGATTAGGTAATTTTACACTTAACCTCATGATTCTGAATGTGCAGTCTGAGACTAATTCGGACTTGCCGTTTATTACAGTTTTGCCAGTGAAAGGCGAATTATGCGTCAGAAAGAATGGTTCAGTACATCTAGGACACAGTGATTGTAATACTGTGGTCGAATTCAGTGATAAAGGAAAGTCTACTTTCAAAGCCTCCCGCCATTCTTATTTTATATGTGGTCAGAGAGCTTATGTACGTCTGCCATTAGATTGGGATGGGACGTGTTATATTGCGTTCCTATTGCCACCTGTTTTTCTAGCCCGCCTGATTATCATCGAAATTCGCATCTTGTACATGTGAGACATAAGAGAGACCTTCCTCCCGTTATTGATTATTCTGAATCAGCATGGGAGCAGTATAAGATTATATAAAAGGATATTTTTGGTTCATAGGTCCCGTCCAAAATAGTAAGATAATTCGAAGATTGACCAGAACTTTGGAAGCAGTAGTGAACGAGACTACTTCTGCTTTAGGTAACCTGACTGAGGAGCAGTCTGCTATGAGACTTGTTGTTCTTCAAAATCGCCTTGTCCTTGACGTCATCCTGGCCAATAGGGGCGGGGCTTGTAGAGTCATCGGATCCAGTTGTTGCGTGTTTATTCCTAATAACGCGCCATCCGTGTATAAGGCCATAGCAAGGCTCCATAATATAGCTCACCTGATGCACCAGAATCCAGACACTTGGACTTGGTCCGGTTGGCTTTGGAGTGTGATATCCGCCTGGGGATGCAAATTGTTATCATTCCTAGGAATAATACTACTCATAGTATTCAGTTGTTGTCTCTGTCTGCAATGTGGGCCAGCGATTTGCGGCTTGTGCGCCACAGCCTGTATTCCCCGTCCAAGTACACGTTCCCGTTCCCGAATAAAGAAAGATGAACAAATGATGCTGTACGAACAGATAGATGGTCTCATGAACATAGATATATCCTAAAGGGTGTAGTAGAGGCCAAGGAGGGAATGAGGTAATAGAAATTTTCAGGTAGCTAATGTGTCCCCCACTCGCACCCCTTCCATGCACCCATGTTCCTTGTATGTCATGTAACTTCCTTTCTGTACATGCTAGAAAGACGCATATGCATTTGCGTCCAACGTTAACATGTCAGTTATATAGTTCTCCAAGGAAATCCCGTTAATTAGGCTTCTAGGCCTATGGTGCCAACGTCTTTACATGGTACACTTTTGAATCTCGCACACGTTTTCTCCATGTTTCCTGGCTCCGTCGAGCTAGGCCCTTAATCGAGGCTCCGAGTCTCTTCTGTCTCCGAAAGCTGTATGCATCCCTGACCTCCGCCTTACTTCCTGCCCAGCGAAGCTGTGCCCGGCTCAGCCTGGCCTGCCTGCCAAAATAGTATTTTGCCTACAGTTATCAGCTCAGCCTCCTCGAAAACACATTCCAGTCTAGTGAAATAGGTAAACATATTCCCGGCTGCAGAGCAAAGGGCCCGGCCTTCCTGTCCTCCTTGCAAGTGATTTACAGAATCCGTTACCATGGTAGGCCCATGGCCCCGCGCATTGCACCAAGACACGTATGCAGGCACTAGCATCCAGTATTGAACGGCCTCTGTCCGAGAGACCTTTTACTTCAGACACTACATCCTCCAAACATGAGATACCAGATATGCTATAGGTACAGGTCGTTCTGACATCCCAGACATTAGTCTCCTCTACTAGTGCTAAAGTCAAAAGCCCCCAGGTCTCCCCAGTTACACGTCATACTCAGTTGCGCGCGCATCTAGGCCAAAAGTTTCTGCTGATCCTGCAAACTTTCTCTAAGCATCCACCCACTTGTGACGTTTCTTGTGACGTTTCTCTGACATGTCCAGTGCACGCCCACGTGTACGCCTTCTTACACGCCTCCTGTTAAGCACATGTGTTCTTATCTCTCTCTTTTCACCTGTTACGCCTACTGTATTCATTTCAATTATACTGTTTTACTATATATAATGTGTGATGTTAATAAAACGTTGAATATCCCTTCCTGAACCTTAGAGGTGAGGGAACATGATGTCCTGTTCCTCGAGGATCATAATTAAAGCCCGTATGACTCAGATACCACGGACTCTGCCTCTCATTTGATTGAGCTATCCTTATTGATATTTAATGTATGGAAAAATAGTTCGGTAATTTTATTTACCACACACTCGTAAACAAAAACCACACAGTGTTTGTTAGTTTTAAAGTTGTATTTTCAATTAAGAAATGAAAACACTATTTCTTTATTTTTAATAGCGTAGTATTCTGATGGATAAAGATGACGCTAAAGTTGCAACAACATTCCCATGAATGAAATTAGTATGACTCAAAATTTATAATAGTTAACAGACACATGAAATTATTAGAATAACTGTGCGGGAGCCCCCACCTTCTTTTTTTAAATTTTTTTTAATTTCAATATTTTTATTAAGATTTTAAGAAGATAAAAACAGTTAGGTACAGTTCATAATGATACCAATATGAAAAATAAGGAAAGATCCACAAACTCATCAGAATATGAAATAATAGCCAATAAATTGCCACAACTCATATCTCGTAAAACAGGAATAAAAATCAAGAAACAAAGTGGCATTAGGGAATCATAGGAACCCATGAGTGGCATCATTATTTAAAAAACAGAAAGATAAAGGCAAAAGAGAAAAGGAAAGAGGACAGAAGACAAGAAAGAAGAAAGAAAGAAGAAATAAAGAAAGAAGAAGGAAGAAAGAAGAAAAAGGAAAAGAAGAAGAAAAAGGAAAGAGGAAGGATCTCACTGGATGGTGCAGCAAAGCAAAACACTACAGACACCAGTCAACCAGACGTCACAAAGGGATATTGATCGACCAAACCCCTTGAGGCCAAATCCATATAGGTATCTAAAGTTCTCCAAACGTTAAAAGAAATAGTGGGAGTGAGATGAGCCCCATCCACAGAAGTGTGTGCACTTCTCAAGAAGGATACTCATGCCCACCATGTGTGATAAGAAACAGACGCAAAAGACTTCCACTCCATACGAATTACCTTAACAGCCACAGTCAATAAAAGATCCAACAATTGCATATCCGAGGTATCCAATGGCAGAGATTCCTGGGAAGCCCAGGGTCCCAATAGGACCATAGGAAAAGAAAGAGGAAATTTAATTTGAAAAATTAACATAAGATGTTTATGAATAAGTTCCCAAAAGGGCTGGAGAAGTGAACAATGAAAGAACATATGTGGATAATCACCAACCGCCAATCCGTAACTCCAACATAAATCGTCATCTTTTAAATGAAGAGAACAAAGCCGCTTAGGAGTCCAATGAAGAAGGTTGATGGAGAAAAATTTGGATTGAAATAAAGGAGGAGCAATTTTATTGCGCAGAGAGAACATACCTATCAATTGCCAAGTGTCCGACGACACATGCTCTGTTATCTCCGTTCCAAAGTGACGGGACCATTTTTGCTGCGCAATAGTGCATGAATCTGAAGATGTTGAGGACAAAAATTTATAAATGCTTGAAGCAATGTGACAGACTTGAGCCACGAAGAAAATAGAGAAACCAAAGGGGAATTAGGAACAAGACGCACTTTGGCAAGAGCGACTTTAATTTTCAAGAAAGTGTAAAAATCCAGATTAGAGAGTGAAAATTGCCGAGCTAAAGAAGAAAAGGGTAACGGGTCGTCATTGGAGTTATAAAGATGCCGCACCAACCTTGTCGCCTCCCTTAGCCATGGTCCTGGGCACAAGAAGAAGGAAAGAAGAATAGGTGTGAAAAAAATAAGAGAGAGAGCGAAAGAAATAAAGTAGGTAATAAAGTAACAAAAAGTTAAAAAAAACACAAAATATAGATGTAGGAAATTGAAGAGAGAGATAATAAGCAAAAAAAAACAAAAAAAGTTCAGAAAAACATAGGATTACAAAGATGTAAGGTGGATAGAAAGGTAGCATGCCCAAAACCATAGCAGTGAATGAAAAACAAGATGGTCGCGCCCATAGAGTACCGCGTGGGTAAGTTTGTGCGTTATTTCCCCTAATTACTATGACTCAAACTTAATAATAGTTAACAGACACAAAAAATTATCAGAATAACTGTGTGGGAGCCCCCACCTTCTTTAAAGTACTTAAAGTACTGCTGGTGATGACTTAGTAGTAGTTGGTGAATTGTCTGGCAGAAGGGCAATGGAATCTTCTTTCTGTAATGAGAAAAATGGTGCCCGTTAAGCAAGCATTCATCAGTTGTCATAAAAAGAAGTGTAGCATTTAACGGAATAAGCATATAAAAGGTTAACACCCTCCCCAAAACCGTTACTTTTTTTCAATCCCTGTAATAAATAATTTGTTATGTAACATCTTCTTCCCTTACGAGACAAAATAGGGGGTTGTGTATGGCATCTGAAAATATGACATGTTTTTCCTAGACGTCACAACATCTGATGTGGCACAGATGACCACCAGTGCCGGGGCCAGCAGTGCGGAGGGGTCCACTCAGGATGCGGGGGCGCCAACAGGAGGAGCTGGGGGGAAAAGACTCAGTGGCGGCGGACGGTGGTAAGTTATTATACTCCTTACTTATTTAAATTCTTTTGAGTAGCCTCGCAAAGGAGTGTATGATGTACTGTACAGTAGTACACAGTACACTAGTATACGTACACTGTACTGTCAAGAACATTTACTAACTTAGAACTACTTTTTGGGCTATCATGGAGAAGACAGTCAACCTTGACTTTTAATAGCATTAGCGGCGGTACTTCTCTGGTAACCAATGGCCCCATCTATTTCACTTCAACTCAGCTGGAAATTTTTTATTGTGAAGCCAAGTCATATCAGATGAAGTTTAGGGATGTGAAGAACGATAAGTTTAAGAAGGGTGAAACAAAGGACGAGCGAGTCTTAATATTTATGACTGTAAATAATGGTTTTGTTGAATGCAATTCAACATAAGAAGACAGCGGTTTCCAAAATATAATGAAAAGGGTGTTAGTTGGTTTTTGACAAAAAGAAATTTTGGTACATTTGAGACATTAAGAAGAATCATAGACGTACTTTCGAAGCCTGGATGTTATCTTCTTTATCCTCCTCGTCGATAGCAGAGGTGTATGATGTAGTAGAGCAGACGCTGAGTAGAAGTAGTATGGCCAGTGGCAGTGCCACCCCTATAGAAAAGTAAGACATTCTGATCCCCACTTGCATGTACTGCTTAAAGTACTGCGAGTCTGCATCAGCATGCCCTGTGTCTGTATTTCTTGGGTGAAAGCTGAGTGAGCTGCCATTATGGCGGGTAGCACAAGTTCACGTACCAGTGATTTCTTTTGCAACCCAAGAGAAAAAAAGTAAAAAAAGGCCTTTTCTTAGGACTCTCTGACTATGTATGTAGTAGTGAGCCCATTCATAGTGCTGCTAGTGGAATTCCTGAAACTCCCGGTAAGGTCACAGGCTTACAAAGACGGTGGAAAGATACATGCCAAAATGTTATACTGTTACAACAGGTATCTGTGCACACGTCGCCTTTTACAGAGTAAATGCTGTAGGTAATCAAACAACACAACCAATAGACAAACAATGTGGAAGTAGTCTTGATAGAAGTTTTTCTTCAATTCAGATTTTATCCACCACGCCCAGCCAACACATGTTTCGTCAGGGCTAGTAGCCCACGACTTCATCAGGGCTCCTGCGGGCTCCTAGTGCTAACCCTAACGAACCCTAAGTTACAAAAAGTGCCAAAAGGCTTTTCAGCCTGGATTTTCTCCAAACCACTTTTATCCGGTATAAGACCTTCCCAGCAATGCCCCAAGACCCTCCAACCCACCCGCAAAAAAGCACAACACCCCCAAACAGGCAAAAGCACAAATGGAAAATCTCATACTTACAATATTTTTCGGCCTTCTTTCAATTCTGTCCAAACGCGCCGTGCAGCTAGGTCATAACTCCACTTTTCCACCATGGATGTCCTGAAAAACAAATGCAATCAACATTAGACTGTGCCAGCAGTGCTCCCAGACCACCAATCCCACCCCCAAACAGCACCCCAAAGACAAGCAAGTGAGCAAACACGCAAAAACATTTTTACCTCCGTTTTTCTCCAAACCACTTTTATCCGGTATTAGACCTTCCCAGCAATGGCCCCAGAGCTGTCAACCCAGGCGAAAACAAGTATAAGACCCCAAACAGCCAAAAAGCAAAACTACAAAAATGGGGACTAAGTAATTTTCAGGCAAATTTCCAAAATCACTCCACGCGCGCTCTGCAGCTAGGCCCTAACTCCTCTTTGCCACCATGGATTTTCTTCAAACCACTTGCAATCAAAAGTAATCATACCCAGCGTTGCTCCAAAACCCCGAAACCCACCCACAAACACCAGGAAGCCCCCCAAACAGGCCCCCAAAAACGCTTAAGTGAGCGAAATGTCAGAAAATGCTAAAACTTTTTCCTCATGGATTTTCTCCAAACCACCTTTATCCGATATTAGACCTTCCCAGCAATGCCCCAAGACCCGCCAACCCACCCGCAAAAAAGCACAACACCCCCAAACAGGCAAAAAGCAAAAATGGAAAATCTCATACAATATTTTTCAGCCTTCTTTCCATTCTGTCCAAACGCGCTGTGCAGCTAGGTCATAACTCCACTTTTCCACCATGAATGTCCTGAAAAACAAATGTAATCAACATTAGACTGTGCCAGCAATGCTCCCAGACCCCAAAACCCACCCATAAACACCAGGGAGCCCCCCAAACAGGCCCCCGAAAACGCTAAATTGACCGAAATGTCAGAAAATGCAAAAACTTTTTCCTCGTGGATTTTCTCCAAACCACTTTTATCTGGTACTAGCAGCCCGCCCCAGCGTTGCCTGGGGCAGAAAGGGGCTGGGGGCAGTACACCCGCTCCCGCCCCGACCCCCTCTCGCACATACTTCCTCCCGCCCCAACTCACTCGCGCCCCCCTCCCGCCGACTCACTCATGCCCCCCTCCCGCCCAGACTCACTCGCGCCCCCCTCCCGCCCCGACATTTTCATTTACTGCTGCCTCCTTCTTTCCTCCCCCTGCATCACAGTCTCACTTTCCCTTTCCTTACCTGTGCCGCCGCTCCTCACTGCACAGCCGCTCGTCACTGCACCGCCCTCCTCCTTCGTCGTCATCACGCACGTCGCGTCGCGGCCAGCGCTAGGTCCGGCCGGCGCTACTTTCAGGGGACTACTTTGTTTACAAACGTAATTTTTTTAATTTACTTATTTTTTTACTTATATAGCCTATGTCCATCTACACACCCTGACATTTTCATAGATGTATCGGGTGTGTAGATTGGCGCTGTGGTTCCTGAGTTTACCTGGCCAAAAGGTGTAAGTTCTCTCTTTATAATAGTAGTATAGATTAGACCTTCCCAGCAATGTCCACAGAGCCGTCAACCCAAGCGAAAACAAGTAGAAGACCTCCAAACAGCCAAAAAGCAAAACTACAAAAATGGGGACTTAGTAATTATCAGGCAAATTTCCAAAATCACTCCACGCGCGCTCTGCAGCTAGGCCATAACTCCCCTTTGCCACCATGGATTTGCTTCAAACCACTTGCAATCAAAACTACCCATACCCAGCGTTGCTCCAAGACCCCAAAACCCAACCACAAACACCAGGAAGCCCCCCAAACAGGCTCCCGAAAACGCTAAAGTGAGCGAAATGTCAAGTCAAGTCAATTCAAGTCAGAATTTGTATAGCGCACTACATACCCAGAGGGTCTCAAGGCGCTTGAGGGAGGGGAGAGGTTTACCTATTGAATATCCAGGTTTTAAGCTGTTTTCTGAAGGCTAGGTGGTTTTGGGTAATGCGGAGGTGGATGGGAAGGGAGTTCCAGGTTTTGGCCGCTAGGTAGGAGAAGGATCTTCCCCCCATGGTGGCTTTGTGGATGCACGGCACAGCGGCGAGGGCTTGGTTAGACGAACGCAGTTGGCGGGTGGGAGTGTAGAAGGAAAGGCGCGTGTTGAGGCAATCAGGTCCAAGTTTGTAGAGGGCTTTGTGTGCGTGGGTGAGGAGGCGGAACGTTATCCTTTTGCTGACGGGGAGCAAGTGAAGGTCTTTCAGGTGGCCGGAGATGTGGTCTGTGCGGGGGATGTCTAGTATGAGTCTGGCTGAGGCGTTTTGGATGCGTTGGAGTTTTTTCAGCAGTATTGCGGTGGTGCCGGCGTAAAGGGTGTTTCCGTAGTCCAGACAGCTTGTAACCAGTGCGTGGGTGACTGTTTTTCTTGTTTCGGTGGGGATCCAGCGAAATGTTTTTTTGAGCATGCGTAGGATGTTGAAGCATGACGAGGAGACGGCGTTGATTTGTCTGGTCATCGAAAGAGAGGAGTCCAGGATGATGCCCAGGTTCCGTGCGTGGTCCGTCGGTATGGGAGCTTTTCCTAGGGCCGTTGGCCACCAAGAGTCGTCCCAGGCGGAAGGGGATGCACCAAAGATGAGGACTTCCATTTTGTCCGAGTTCAGTTTCAGACGGCTGTGCTTCATCCACTCGGCTACTTCTTTCATCCCTTCATGGAGGTTGGTTTTGGCGGTGGTTGGGTCTTTGGTGAGTGAGAGGATCAGTTGAGTGTCATCAGCGTAGGAGATGATGTTGAGGTTGTGCTGACGTGCGATGGTTGCGAGGGGGCTCATGTAGACGTTGAAGAGGGTAGGGCTGAGAGAAGATCCCTGTGGTACGCCGCAGATGACTTCGGTGGCCTCTGATTTGAAAGGGGGAGCAGGACTCTCTGAGTTCTTCCAGCGAGGAACGAGATGATCCAGTCTAATGCTTTCCTTGAATTCCGATGTTGCTGAGGCGTTGTATTAGGGTACTATGACAGACTGTGTCGAAGGCTGCGGAGAGGTCGAGGAGGATGAGAGCGACTGTGTCTCCGTTGTCCAGTAGTGTTCGAATGTCATCTGTTGCTGCGATGAGGGCGGTCTCGGTACTGTGTTTGGCTCGGAAGCCAGGCTGTGAGGAGTCGAGTGATTTGTTGGTTTCGAGGAAGGCGGCGAGCTGATTGTTGACGGCTTTCTCAATGACTTTGGCAGGGAAGGGGAGGAGGGAGATGGGGCGGTAATTTTTGAGTTCAGTGGGGTCAGCAGTGGGTTTCTTCAGAAGGGCGCTGAGTTCGGCGTGTTTCCATTTTTCTGGGAATGTGCCGGATTTGAGGGAGCAGTTGATGACGTCTCGGAGATGGGGTGCGATGATGGAGTCTGCTTTGTTGAAGATGTGATGGGGCAGGGGTCTGTGGGGGATCCGGAGTGGATGGAGTTCATTAGGCGGATGGTGTCTTCTGTGGTGATTGGGTTTCAGTTGAGAAGGTTATTCAGGGGGGGTGCAGGTTCGGAGGTGAGAGGGGTTGACTGGATTACGGGTTGGTTGTCAAAGCTGTTATGAATGTCGGCGATTTTGTCATGGGAGCGGCAGAGTTTCTTGGATTTCTTAAGGTCATCATTAAACCATGGGGCGTTCTTGCTTCCTTGCTTGATTTGATGTTTTTTCAGGGGTGCTAGTTTGTCGGCGGTTTGGGTTAACCACTGTGTGAAGTTGGTGGCGGCTTGGTTAGGGTTCGTTGAATAGGCAGGGGGTTTTTGAAGAAGTGATGTGGAGATTTGGTCGATTGTGGTTTTGTTCCAATTTCTTCGCAGTGTTGGCTGAGGGTGGTTGTGGATCGTGGTCTTATTGTAAATGAAGTGGATGCAACTGTGATCCGTCCAGTGGAGGGTTGTGGATTGAGTGAAGGAGATATGCTTGCTGGAGGTGAAGATAGGGTTGAGTGTGTGTCCTGCATAGTGGGTGGGGATGTTAACAAGTTGTTTGAGTCCGAGATTGGCGAGATTGTCCAGGAGGGTGGTAGTGTTCCTGTCGTTGCTCTTTTCCAGATGGAAATTGAGGTCTCCCAGAAGAATGTATTCTTCTGAGGGGAGGGCGTGTGGGGTGATGAAGTCAGTGATGTCTTCGCTGAATTGAGTACGGGGTCCTGGGGGTCTGTAGAGGAGGGTGCCTCTGAGAGTGGTCTTGGGGTCGGTGTGGATCTGGAAGTGGTCTCGATGGAATTGTACTTGCAGGAGTGGCAGGTGAAGGGTCCGTGGGTGTGTCCCGGTGCGGCCTGGGCACAATTAGGGAGTCGGCCGGGGTTAAGTGTTAGGAGGGTGGATGGGTCCTATGTGATGCGAGAGGGGTGGGTGATGCGGGGACCAGGGGATCTGGCGCTTGGTGCGGACGGGCATAGACGGGCTTACCTTTGGCGCACCTTCGGCACGGCCGTAGCGCGTGGACGCTGCGCGTTGGGACATCTGTCTTATATGGATAGTGGAGGGGGCGGAGCGTGGGAGGGTCAGCTGGGAGGCGGGAGCGAGGTGGAGGAAGGGCCAGGGGTTACAAACAAAATGGCAGCAACAACAACAAGGCAGCAACAACAGCAAGCGCAGTAGCAGTTGAAACGGAGGCGCTTTGGAAATATGCAAAACTCTGTATTAAAAACACAGCCAAGAAGTGCGCGCTAGCGATATTAAAAAGCTATTAGAATTCAAGCACTATGATCTGAATAAGGACAGTGCAGTCAAGCGCTACGTTATGAGAAAATAATCTGCACTCAAGCGCTACAATAATATTTCAGGAGGCAGAGTCAGGTGCTACAATATCAGGTCTGCAGTCGAGCGCTACGGTAATATTTCCACAGCGGAGTCAGTCGCTACAATACCAGGTCTTCGCAGGAGGAGGCAAGGGGAGCGACCGCTCGTGTCCAGGACAGGACGGTCACAGCTCAATGAGAATGCGAGGACGGCCTACAGCTTCAGTGGGTGGGAGGGTCAGCTGGGAGGCGGGAGCGAGGTGGAGGAAGGGCCAGGGGTTACAAACAAAATGGCAGCAACAACAACAAGGCAGCAACAACAAGCGCAGTGGAAACTGAGGCGCTTTGGAAATATGCAAAACTCTGTACTAAACACAGCCAAGAAGTCCGCGCTAGCGATATTAAAAAGCTATAAGAATTCAAGCACTATGATCTGAATAAGGACAGTGCAGTCAAGCGCTACGTTATGAGAAAATAATCAGCACTCAAGCGCTACAATAACATTTCCAGAGGCAGAGTCAGGCGCTACAATATCAGGTCTGCAGTCGAGCGCTACGGTAATATTTCCACAGCGGAGTCAGGCGCTACAATACCAGGTCTTCGCAGGAGGAGGCAAGGGGAGCGACCTCATGGATTTTCTCTGAACCACTTTTATCTGGTATTAAACCTTCCCAGCAATGGCCCCAGAGCCGTCAACCCAGGCGAAAACAAGTAGAAGACCCCAAACAGCCAAAAAGCAAAACTACAAAAATGGGGACTTAGTAATTTTCAGGCAAATTTCCAAAATCACTCCACGCGCGCTCTGCAGCTAGGCCCTAACTCCCCTTTGCCACCATGGATTTTCTTCAAACCACTTGCAATCAAAAGTATCCATACCCAGCATTGCTCCAAGTCCCCAAAACCCACCCACAAACACCAGGAAGCCCCCAAACAGGCCCCGAAAACGCTAAATTGAGCGAAATGTCAGAAAATGCAAAAACCTTTTCCTCATGGATTTTCTCCAAACCACTTTTATCCGGTATTAGACCTTCCCAGCAATGCCCCAAGACCCGCCAACCCACCCACAAAAAAGCACAACACCCACAAACAGGCAAAAAGCAAAAATGGAAAATCTCATACTTACAATATTTTTCAGCCTTCTTTCAATTCTGTCCAAACGCGCTATGCAGCTAGGCCATAACTCCACTTTTCCACAATGGATGTCCTGAAAAACAAATGCAATCATTTTTAGACTGTGCCAGCAGTGCTCCCAGACCCCAAAACCCACTCACAAAAACCAGGAAGCCCCCCAAACATCACCCCAAACACAGGCAAGTGAGCAAAAACGCCAAAAACATTTCACCATGGATTTGGTCCAAAACACTTGATTCCGATATTAGACCTTCCGAGCTATGCCCCCAGACCCCTGCAGCCACCTGCAAAAAAGCAGAACACCCCCAAACAGGCAAAAAGCAAAAATGGGCCTACTACCTTCAATTCAGTCCAAATACGCTGTGCAGCTAGGCTCTAACTCCCATTTCCTACCATGGATTTCCTGAAAAACAAACGCAGTCAACATTATACTGTGCCAGCAGTGATCCCAGACCCCCCGACCCAGCACCGCAAATCTAGAACACCCCCAAAGAAACCCCCAAAAACCTGCAATACTGGTATATTCAAAACATGGCAAATTGCGCTGTTCACCAAAAACAAACAGCAATTGGTTTCAACAGAGACAGCCAGCCATTGCGGTCCACTGCAACATGCCATCTTCTCATTATTCATTACCTGTTCTACTTTCTGTCCGCATCTTCTTCGGAAAGTGAGGACCCACAGGGCAGCCTCTCCTTTAAATTTCAGAAGTAGGTCTGTCAACAATCAGCATGCATGTAGTCAGTCTTGGTATTTCAGTCCCACTTGAGAGGACTCGTCCACGAAGACAAAGTTTGTTTTTTCTCCATAATCCATCCATCTGCCTTGAGGGAAATGGATAGGGGGAGTATGGAGGAGGAGGATAGAGGAGCATGATTGAGTTGTGAACTTGTGAACATCTGAATGCAGACTGCGGCACCTTCAAATCAATAAGGAAAATAAGACGAAGACAGTGCTGATGATGGACTTATTGTGATTAGGTGATTGGAGTTTTGTTGTGGTAAAAGTAGCAAAATAAAGAAAGACACACAGGAATAAAAATGAATAAGTACGGAAAAAAGGAAGTCATTTTCAGGCCTCGGTGTCAGGGAAGCAAAGCTCGTCCTCCAAGTCTACGAATTGAGACGGGAGTAGGTCTGGTGACCGAGAAGAACTTCCGTCCCCGCCACCAAAGTCGGTGTCATCTTCTTCCTGCGTGCATTTACGTATTTTGTAATCGGGTGGTATGAAGTGCTGATTCATCTTGATTATTGTTAACCTCTCCACATTTTTGGGCAAAAGGCGGGTCCTTTTTGAAGTAACAATGGCACCAGCAGCACTGAAAACACGTTCAGAAGACATGCTTGCGAGTGGGCAAGACAAATAATTTAGAGCCAGGTTGGTGATCAGTCGCCATACAGAGCTTTTCGTATACCAATATCCCAATGGGTGCTCATTATGACAGACCTCTGTTGGGTCATCCAGATAGGCCTGCACCACCGACTTAAGGTTCTCCAGGGTTGACCCACTTTGAGTACCATCTGCAAACTTTTCATCAGTGGACCGAGCTAACCCTAGCTGAGTTAGCCAATCCCCTTCCGACAATATTTGTTTGTGGCCTGGTGCAGGTGAGGATGATGATATGGTTGCTGGTGTCGTGAACGGCTGTGAGGGAAAGTGACTCCCTTCGGCCACTGATTGAGAAGTGGAACTTGATGCCAGATAGCCTGCTGATTCAGTTGTACTTGTGCTGCCTCCTTGAAGGTTCTGCCGGTCTCTTTCGAACTGAGTGGCTGACACAGCTAGCCAATGTTTGTACATTGAAACATCTTCTTCATCAAAAGGAATGAATGCTTTGTTAGCTGCCTTTTTGTACCGTGGATCAAGAATAGTGGCACAAATGGAATGTTGTTCTGCATGTATCTTTTTAAGCCTTTCATTGTCAAGTAGGCGCCCTAATAACTTCTCCGCCAAATCATACGCTTCTCGCTTTTCACCATCATCTCGGAACGTTGAACACACCCCCTTCAGCTGGTGCTCTAGCATGCGCAACAATGGGATACCTTTGCTCAAAGAACAGTCCTCCCTGCTGACTTCACGCGTGAAGAGCTCAAAAGGAAGAAGCATGTCTGTCAGGCTTGCAATTAGCTTCCATTCCTCCAACTCTAACAACATGTCTTAATGAGTAGAACCCAGTTTAAAGACAAACTCATGTATTACCTCCCACTGCTCAGACAGATGCTCAAGAATGTAAATGGTTGAGTTCCAACCTGTTGCCACCTTCTGGATTAGTCCTTTGACTGGCAGTTTACGTTCATATTGAAGGCTCCTCAGCTGCTTCCGGGCCTTAAAAGAATGTCTGAAATGTGTGCAGATTTTTCGGCAGATGGTCAGTAATTTGACGACTGGCGCTTTTGCTTTCAAGAAGGCTTGCACTACAATGTTAATACTGTGCGCCAAACACGGCACTCTGAAATAGCCGCCGTGCTCCATGGCCTTAACTATATTACTGCCATTATCCGTGGAAACATAACCAACTGTGCGATTTCTTGGATGCAGCGATTCATTGACCTTCCAGTTAAACTCCTCCAAAAGGTTAAGTGCAGTGTGAGATTTGTCCATGCCAAACATGCCTACTATTGCATGTTTGCGAGTAGCTTGAAAAACTTCATCCATGTCAACATCTTTTTGTTTTAACTGTTTTTCGACTCCTGCAAAAGAGACCCAATGTGCAGTGATGCACATGTAATCAAGGGCTTGGCAACTGGTCCACATGTCTGTTGTCATGTGGATGGTGTGAACAGCACTCTTCAGAATAGCTGCGCCAATCCCCTCCATCACATCTTGATGTAGTGCTGGAACAGCAACCCTTGCAAAATAGAACCTGCTAGGAACCTTCAATTTAGGGCAGACTGTTGCCACCAATTCACGAAAACCCACCCCTGCCACAAAAGAGAAAGGGAGAAGGTCCAGCGCTAGCATTTTAACCAGCTTGGCGTTATACAGACGCACGGTTGGGTGGTTGCGTTCAAATGGCGGTTCCGACCAAAACATGCTGGTAATGGTGGGCTGGACCATTTTACGTGATGATGATGCAGACTTCAAACCAGTTAGGCTCAGTGATTTAGTTTTTTGCATTGGTGTCTGTCCCATACTCTTAGTGGGCCTCATACATGTTGCAGGGGTAGAGGGTGTGGGCGCTACCACTGCAGTGCTGCTGCCAGGGGTACTGGGTGTACCAGAAAAATGCTTTTTCACTTCCCCCCTGCACGATCAGCCTCTCATCATCATCAGATGCAATATGAAGGGATACATTTGGATTTGTTTTGGCTTCCTCAATGTCACTTAGGTGCTTATACCACTGGATAGGGTGGTGTAGTTTGAGATGACCTCTCTGGCCTCCGGTACCATAGTTGGAATCAAGCTTACCCCGACAAACTAATACTTTACAAATCGAACAAATGATCATGTTTTTCCCCTTGAGGTAATGGAGGTTGAGCTGGATGGAGGTCCATGCTGGCCCTTCTGACGAGAAAATATGGAAGCTGTAGGTCGTTTTGGTGTTGTAGTTAACTGCGTTGGTGGTGGTACCAGTGCCACGCCGCCCATATGATCATCCCGCTCAGCAGCCATTCGGGATAGGGTTAAAATGTCTGTCTGCTCCATGCCCGCTGGGGCTTCAGTGGCGTCTGTGATGACTGGGTCGTCATCAGACTGTTCATCAGCAGCACATGACGCCACTTCTTGTTCGTCGTCATCACCCATAAGTCGAAGCCTTGCGGGAACCTTCCTTTTAGGCTTAGCTACCTTTGTCGGCTCATGGCATGCCTCACTCTCAGACTCTGCATTTGTGGGTTACAATCAGGATCAAGATCATCAGAATGAAGGGGGCTTGAAGAAGAACTTGTAGTAGTAGTAGCCCTCCTTGACCTTTTTCTTGCTGGGGATCTGGTGGCCAATGGTGGATCATCATCAGGAGGAGTGCCTTCCTCGGATGATACCTCTGATTCAATATCAATTTCCTGATGTGCCCCTACTTCTGGAGGAACAAGCGTTGTAGGCAGTTGTGCCGCTACATGAACCTCTACTTGCACCTCTCCATGCACCTCTACTTGCGCCTCTCCTTGCCCATGTACTTGAGCCTCTCCTTGCCCATGTACTTGCGCCTTTCCTTGCCCATGTACTTGCGCCTCTCCTTGCCCATGTACTTGCGCCTCTCCATGACCATGTACTTCCGCCTCTCCTTGCCCATATACTCTCACCTCTCCTTGCCCATGTACTTGCGCCTCTCCTTGCCCTTGTAATTGCGCTTGTACTAGTTGCACTTGTGATTGTCGTTGCGGCTGTGGTTGTTGAACACTTGCCAGCTGAGTTACACCCGGCGTTGATTGGATGGTACTTTCTTGTGATGAGCCAAGATCACTGGTCGATGGTGTTTCAACAACCAAAGTGGCTACCGCAGCAGCACTCATGGTGGTCTTGGCCCTAAATGGGCGTGGAGGCACTGAGCACAATGAAGCGGAGGTGCTGCTTCCAGCTTGGTCCCCGGCAGGCGCCGCTGCTGCTGCAGGCGTAGTTTGTTTTTGCTCCTTCTTACTGGCAGTGGCACTGGCAACTCTCTTCGCTGAGACGCTACTGCCACCTTTCTTTTGGGCCCATTCTTCAGATGTCAGATCAGCAGGCCGCAGTTACACGAGTTGTAGAGTTATCTTGTCTGTGGCCACACGTGACGTCGCGTGACGTTGTGCTGCACACACCGCTGCAGGACTTCTTCCTGGACCTGGTGGTTCTCTTGTGCACCTAAAAGCAATGGAAGACAGAGGAACATCAGTTATACAACCCAAAAAATCGAAAAAACATAAAAATCACCACAATCCCATGCCCTGCATGCCCTCAATGATGTTTAAATTCAAGACACCCCACAGAAAAACTAGGCCCATGCACCACTGAGTACCCCTGGGCATAATGGATGAAAGCTAGGCAAACTGGGTGCAGGCCTGAGCACACTGCCTGCCTTCAAAATGGCCCCTTGACCCCCAGCACATGGCCAGGCCCTGCCTGTACCAGCCCTCAAAATGGCTCCCACCCACATGGCCAGTGCCCAACAACACCCCAAAAAATCGAAAAACACATAAAAATCACCACAATCCCATGCCACCCATGCCCTCAATGATGTTTAAATTCAAGACACCCCACAGAAAGACTAGGCCCATGCACCACTGAGTACCCCTGGGCATAATGGATGAAAGCTAGGCAAACTGGGTGCAGGCCTGAGCACAATGCCTGCCTTCAAAATGGCCCCTTGACCCCCAGCACATGGCCAGGCCCTGCCTGTACCAGTGCTCACAATCGCTCCCACCCACATGGCCAGTCCCCAACAACACCCCAAAAAATCGAAAAACACATAAAAATCACCACAATCCCATGCCATCCATGCCCTCAATGATGTTTAAATTCAAGACGCCCCACAGAAAGACTAGGCCCATGCACCACTGAGTACCCCTGGGCATAATGGATGAAAGCTAGGCAAACTGGGTGCAGGCCTGAGCACAATGCCTGCCTTCAAAATGGCCCCTTGACCCCCAGCACATGGCCAGGCCCTGCCTGTACTAGCCCTCAAAATGGCCCCCACCCAAATGGCCAGTCCCCAACAACACCCCAAAAAATCGAAAAACACATAAAAATCACCACAATCCCATGCCATCCATGCCCTCAATGATGTTTAAATTCAAGACACCCCACAGAAAGACTAGGCCCATGCACCACTGAGTACCCCTGGGCATAATGGATGAAAGCTAGGCAAACTGGGTGCAGGCCTGAGCACACTGCCTGCCTTCAAAATGGCCCCTTGACCCCCAGCACATGGCCAGGCCCTGCCTGTACCAGCCTTCAAAATGGCCCCCACCCACATGGCCAGTCCCCAACAACACCCCAAAAAATTGAAAAACACATAAAAATCACCACAATCCCATGCCATCCATGCCCTCAATGATGTTTAAATTCAAGACACCCCACAGAAAGACTAGGCCCATGCACCACTGAGTACCCCTGGGCATAATGGATGAAAGCTAGGCAAACTGGGTGCAGGCCTGAGCACACTGCCTGCCTTCAAAATGGCCCCTTGACCCCCAGCACATGGCCAGGCCCTGCCTGTACCAGCCTTCAAAATGGCCCCCACCCACATGGCCAGTCCCCAACAACACCCCAAAAAATTGAAAAACACATAAAAATCACCACAATCCCATGCCATCCATGCCCTCAATGATGTTTAAATTCAAGAGACCCCACAGAAAGACTAGGCCCATGCACCACTGAGTACCCCTGGGCATAATGGATGAAAGCTAGGCAAACTGGGTGCAGGCCTGAGCACACTGCCTGCCTTCAAAATGGCCCCATGACCCCCAGCACATGGCCAGGCCCTGCCTGTACCAGCCCTCAAAATGGCTCCCTCCCACATGGCCAGTCCCCAACAACACCCCAAAAAATCGAAAAACACATAAAAATCACCACAATCCCATGCCATCCATGCCCTCAATGATGTTTAAATTCAAGACACCCCACATAAAGACTAGGCCCATGCACCACTGAGTACCCCTGGGCATAATGGATGAAAGCTAGGCAAACTGGGTGCAGGCCTGAGCACACTGCCTGCCTTCAAAATGGCCCCTTGATCCCCAGCACATGGCCAGACCCTGCCTGTACCAGCCCTCAAAATGGCCCCCACCCACATGGCCAGTCCCCAACAACACCCCAAAAAATCGGAAAAAAAACATAAAAATCACCACAATCCCATGCCATCCATGCCCTCAATGATGTTTACATTCAAGACACCCCACAGAAAGACTAGGCCCATGCACCACTGAGTACCCCTGGGCATAATGGATGAAAGCTAGGCAAACTGGGTGCAGGCCTGAGCACACTGCCTGCCTTCAAAATGGCCCCTTGACCCCCAGCACATGGCCATGCCCTGCCTGTACCATCCCTCAAAATGGCCCCACCCACATGGCCAGTCCCCAACAACACCCCAAAAAATCGAAAGACACATAGAAATTACCACAATCCCATGCCATCGATGTCCTCAATGATGTTTACATTCAAGACACCCCACAGAAAGACTAGGCCCATGCAACACTGAGTACCCCTGGGCATAATGGATGAAAGCTAGTCAAACTGGGTGCAGGCCTGAGCACACTGCCTGCCTTCAAAATGGCCCCTTGACCCCCAGCACATGGCCAGGCCCTGCCTGTACCAGCCCTCTAATTGGCCCTCACCCACATGGCCAGTCCCCAACAACACCCCAAAAAAATCGAAAAACACATAGAAATCACCACAATCCCATGCCATCCATGCCTCAATGATGTTTAAATTCAAGACACCCCACAGAAAGACTAGGCCCATGCACCACTCACTACACCTGGGCCTACTGGCTAGTGAGGCTTTACAGGCAACCCAAAATTAAAAACAAAATCAACATATAACAGTGAGCTAAAATTCCATGACATAAATGAGAATTAAGTTAAAAAAATATCACAGAAACAGTTGTATCATGCACCCATGACTAACCCTGGGCCTACTGGATGCTGTGGATACCCACCACAATATATATTTTGTTAAAGTTGTGAAAAAAGTTTTAGAACTGTAGTTGCCACAACTGCAATGCTCCAAACAAACAACACCAACTTACTTCTAAAATCTCAAGTCCAAAAGTGATCCAAACTCCAAACTCCAAAAAGTCCTCAAATACAAATCCAGCAGCAGTAACAGAAAGTAATCCTTCCAGCTCAACAGCCAAATGAAAAGTAACCAGTACATGCACAAAGCACTGGGAGGAGCCTGCTGGACAGGAACAGGAAGTTGGAGACTCTGAGGCACTTCCTTCCTCCCACCCCACCCCAAAAAATGGACCCCTGCACCAAAAAGTGCAGTCAAATGTCAATCTGAGGAGGTATTCTGATCAAAATCAACATTTTAACAAGGTTTATGCTTCCTGCGGTGGATTTCTGGTGCAGAATTGCAATTTTTGCAATTTCGGGAACGCGAGCTGTTCGAACCTCCCGCCGGAAGTCAGCTGCGCGCCGTCGAGGGCATTAAGGACGTAATCGCGTTCGTCGTGCAAGATGGCAAGCCGCGATGACGTAATTGCATTTGAAAAACTCTCCCGCGATCACGCAGCAAGATCTAACATGGCGCAGCACACGCAAAACCGGGAGAAAAACAACTCGGCAGGCTCAGAGTCAACGCCGCGCGCGCGATATTGCATTTTTCAAATGCGACCAAGCAAAATAATTCGTAGCTTGCGAATTGCGGATTTTTGGGAAAATTTGCAAGATTCGCGGATTGCAAAATCGTCAAAAATCCGCAAATTCGCCCGCGATACGGATTTTACGCCCACGCTTACACAGGACCTGCGAAGGCACTAGGCATGGAGCTGAGGACCTGAATACCTAATTCATGCATCACCCCCGACTCTGTGGTGTTTGGTTTCTTCCCAGGGACACATGCACTAGGTGGCCTCCAGGGCTGCTGGAGGCTCCTAAGCTGTTTTAAAGATGTTCTTCTGTTTTCGCGAAACCGCCTGGTAGTAGGGAAGAAGGAGACATCAACACTGGTGTGCAGTAAGATGATCCACAGCCTCCTCCGTGACTAAGCTGCACTGGACGGACTATTTTTTCTTTAACCCAGGAACCGGTTGACGACAAGGGAGAGGAGAAGCCGGATGTAGACAGGTGGAGTAAATGTAGTTATTTACTGTATGTATTTGACTAACGTGACCTTTTCCCTTTACAGGTAAAAGGTCAATGTGATAGCTTGCGTCCTTGTTGCCAAGTTTGTTACCAATGACTGATGAATATATAGGGTGTTGTGGAAGGTGATGATTGATGTATCTGAACCAGAAACGACGCCTTAGCAAAAAAACCCTACAAGCCGTGGACTGGCTCCTGCTAGCGCTGGTTCGATTCACCAGCTGAAACTCAGCCTACCAGATCGTGATCTGTGCAAAAAACCCTGCCGCCTGCTTCTCTCTCCCTGGTTCATCAACTTTTCCTTTGCATTTTTCCTTCGGTGCGCACTAACTGAAAAGTGCACTAGGTTCTGTAATGGGATCAGATTTCCTTAATTTTTAGATATGGCCACTATCTGTTTTTTCCTTATCACCTAAAACCAGCATGCAGTGATTCTCACAGTCTCTTCTGCTCTCACACTACCCTGTGAGCTGTTTGCTCCAGGAATTATGTAACTCGGAATTGAGGAAAAGTGTTCTTCTGATCAGCATCGAGACTCCATTGCTTTTTCATTGCCATCTCATGTCAAATACTTCCACACGACCCACCTGGTTGTTTCTGCTGATGCGTGAGGAAAATCTAACTAACACCACAACAGCCATCTTGCAGCCTGCATTTGTGCCCAGGAACTGTCTAACACCCAACTCCCCCTGTTCCTGCAGTTCAACAGAAAGCCATGAGACACTCACACCCTGTGTAAATGATTTGTTTTCCATATCCTACTCCCAGCCTGGTAAACATCCTTGACACCGTGATCAGGTTATCTGGACAATGGTCTGACTGCTGGGCCTTGATCAGGGTGATTAAACAATGACCTGAAAGACCGGGCTTTGATCAAGCAGAGTGAACAATGGCCTGAAAGACTGAGCCTTGATCAAGCCGAGTGAACAATGATTTGTGTACCGAGCCTTGACCAGGTCACCATCTACAAACGTCGTCTGGATCTGGTTATCAACTGCAAACACTGCCCTGATTGGACAATGAACTAACAGCCAAGAGACCAGAATTAAAAAGTATAAAAGGCTTGTAAGCTGCAGAGTAAAGCAGCAGCTTCCTCTGTCTTGTTTCTGACAAGCTTGGGACTCTGTTCCATAGCCCGGGCTATTTGAATAAATCTGGGTTCCTCCTGCAGATGATGGCTCCTGTGTCTCTTTTTACTACGTATGAAGGGTATGGAAGGCTTGGGCGGTTCCCCCGCCGCCGAGACCCAGTAAGTGGGTTAATGCGGTTCTTCAGAATCCAAAGCTGACCCATGACCGTGTCCATAATTTCATTGGTTTAAAAGCTTTTGCCTTTTGTCTACAATGCAATTTTATCTTGTTTTTATTGTTTGTGTTCCGGCATGATCATAACCTGCTAGCAGTCACTAATGCACCTTTAGATTAGCCTCTGCTCCCGGTACTGCACACGTCGTGGAGACCTGGTAGAATGGGTTTGTGCCCGGTCTTTTAATTTCTTCTGGCATTTTGGTGGTTTTTCAGGTTTGATGTTGTTTCTGGCCTTACTTTTTTTTATTGGTTGTCGGCTGGCTGGGTTTTCATCCTTATTGGGAGGTGAGGGAGGGTTGCTTCTCCATTCTGCTGCAACCACGGGTCGGAAGAGGTTTTTTAAATGGAACAACCTGGTGTCTTCTTCCTCCTCGTCCTTTCCTGATGGTTCTCCCATTTCCCATTTCCCTAACTGCCTTATGAGCCATGGCTTTTCCAGGGGTGATGTGCCTTTCTTGTCCAAAGAAGAGGTGGAGGGCATGATTGAGGCTGCAGTGACTAGGGCCCTGCAGGCTCGTCCGGTTCCTTGTGATCCTTCAAGTCCTCGTGCTTTGAATCCTGTTGGTGATTTATCCTTGTCGAATGGTGCGGGTCCCTCTACTTCCTCTGGCAGCAAGTATGTCTCCAGGGAAGAGATGTGGGACGTTCTTGCTCAAGTATGAGACAATTTGGGGTTCCCTCCGTTCCAGCTGGGTGATGACAGAGTTCTTTTTTCTTCTCAGTAAACTACGCCCTCCCGGTTGGGCATACCCTTTCAGGGCCCAGTGAAAGAGATAGTGCTGAGGGACTGGCATGAGGTGGACAAGTTGCATGACCACCACTTCCTCCAGAAACTTTACTGAAGTGATTACACCAGACAGGTAAGTGTAAGAGTACTGACTTTATTGACTGTTCATCTCCACAGCTTCCAGGAACTGACAAGATCCTGGGATTCAAACCATGGTGTTCTATTACTATGACAATTACATCATGGGTAGTGCAGGTGACCTGGACAGTAAGGTAAGGGAGAGACTACTACAACATCTCCCTTCTTTCGATAGATACAAGAAAAGCAGAAAAACAAGGCCTAGAGAAAGAAAAACAAAAGATGTCAAGGAAAAGGAGCAGGAGAAGTTCAAGAGAAAATAAAAGTTAGAAGAAAATAGAACATGGAAGAAAATGTAGTTGTATAAAACAATACAACAAACTACAAATTAAGCCGATAAGGCAAAAATACAGTTGTATAAAACAATACACGAAGCCATACATTCATATGATTAGGTGGAACACTCATCCTACTGCTCCTCCGTTGAGGGACATATTTCAATTAGGTTTTCACAACCTTGGAAGATCTCTGCTCACTCTCTTTAACAGAAGATTTTCTTACATCTGATTGGGGTTGAACTATATTTTCAGATTCAAGACCAATGAGCGTCACAACCCTCAATGGAACTTTGTAAACTCTAGACAAATTCCACCAATTTTTCCAATTTACTCTCACAGCAAAACGTGATGTAGGATCCACTTTAACAAGAGAAACACACTTGGACATCCCCTTAGGAATATTGTGAGGAGACTTAATCCTCACCAATCTCCCACATTTATCACAGATTGAAAACAATACTCATCAGAAACTGCAGGTTGGAGTGCACCCAAAATATTTAGTGATGGATAAGAATGTATGTCTTTCTTTTCACTTGTTTCTAGGCACCTTGACAACAAACCCCATTTCTTCATCCACGCAGAACACATGTGAAAAGATGCTTGTCTACCCCTGAGAAGAAAGAAAGGACTGGAACCTGTGATAGCACTCGGAGTGGTGCGATGTGCCCGCCACATACTCTGAACAGCCTCCTTAATATCAACCCTGGCTGAAACAGCCCACTGAACACACTCAACAAGAATACGGTTGGTGCGCTCAATGAAACCATTTGCCTGTCGGTGATACAAGGTCACACGCCGGTGAGAAATTCCAAATTGGTTCAGAAGTTCAGTCCTTTCCTTGGACGTAAACTGTGTGCCATTGTTGGATCCAATTCCTCTCTAGCAAAGAGACTTTGTAAGAACTTGATGACCTCTAAAGAGTTGGGATCTGTCATAAAATGAACCTCCACCACTTGCTGAAGTAGTCAACAAAGATTAATGCAAACTTATGTTTATTGGATAGAACATTAAAAGGTCCCACAAAGTCAATAGCTAATTTCAACCAAGGACCCTCAGGTGCTTCTACGTGCCGAACTGGAGGTGGAACAATCTTAATAACTTTATCACTGGTACAACATGTGATACAACCCTCAACAATATCCTTTATTTGACCGTCCATGGAGGGCCACCAACCAAAACACACACCAAATTCTCTTTTTTGTGTTCGTCTGACCCAAATGTCCCTCGTGACCAAAGTCAACAATGCGACTTCTGAGTGACTCAGGAGGGACAAACCTATCCCCCTGAAGATCATTTCTCCCCCCTCCAAAGTGAGTTCATCAGCAACTTTGGCAAAAGGATGAAGATGTCTATCAAGATGTTTCTCCTTTGGCCAACCGGACACGATAAACTCTTTCACTTTTTTGAGTGTATTATCCAAATCCATTCCAGAAAACCAATCACTCTCAGAAAAACAACCCAGACAACAAGCATCCACAGCAGCAATGAAACACTCCTCATCGGCGCTGTCATCCTGATCATGTTTACCTGAAAGTAAGGGAGACCTTGAAAGATAATCAGCTCTCATATTTTTCCCACCAGGGATGTGAGAAACCCCAAAATTGTATTGCAGCAACTTAGCGCTTAATCTTGCAATTGTGGGAGTATGAGCTTTCATAATCCTACCCTCAAGAATGGGAATCAAAGGCTTATGATCAGTTAGAAGAGTGAACGTTTTTCCCCACAAAAAACACTTGAACCACTCAACCGCCTAACAAGTAAGCAATTCTCTCTCAATGACAGAATAGTTCTTTTCACTTGGACGCTGAGCTTGAGAGGCGAAACCTACAGTATACTCCTTACCCCGCTTGACCTGAGAAATCATACCTCCGAGACCATCCAGACTTGCATCAACAGCCACAGTACAATGAAATCCAAGGTCATAAGAGGTAAGACAGGCAGCTGACTCACTCTTAATCTGCACAAATTCTTGCTGACAGAAATCACTCCACACAAACGCCGTCTTCTTCTTAAGTATCCGTCTTGGCAGCAAAGTTGGAAACAAATTTATTATAGAATTCAGACAGACCCAAAAATTAAGAAGCCTGTTCTTTTGAGGTAGGAGATAGAGCATTGGAAATAGCTTCAATGAGACCCTATCTTGGCACAATACCATCACCAGCAATTCTGTGAACCAGGTACTCAATGGACTCCACTCCAAAAACACATGTGAGCTTGTTGGTGACAATTCCCTTCCTTTCCAATCTCTCTAAACTGTTTGCGAGATTTCTGTCATGTTCATCCCAACACTTTCCAGACACCAAGATATTATCTTGAAAGACTACAGTATCTGAAACACCTTCCAAAACTTATTCAGTGGGTTGCTGGAATACAGAAGCTGCCGATGCTAATCCAAAAGGCATCCTTCGGAACTGGAAAGTGCCGACGGGTGACACAAAAGCTGTAAGGTGTTTAGAGACCAGATCTAACACGACTTTATGATATGCCGAGCCTAGATTCATCTTTGATTAATATTTAGCACCAGCAAATTTTGAAAGAATATCATCAATACGAGGAAGAGGGTGTGAGTCAGCCCATATCTCACTATTGAGACTGCGCAAATCAATACATACTCTAAGTGTCCAATTTTTTTCCTTGTGAACACCAAAGGAGATAACCAGAGAGATGACTCTACAGGTTCAATGTTATGTTATGTTATGTTATGTTATATGGGACTTTTATAGCGCAACGGCTACTCCAAAGGAGTGTCCCGGCGCTTTGTGCTCCATACCTTAAGAAAGACTGGAAAACATAACAGTAAAAAAAGACAGAAACCAAGAAAAGGGAGAGACGCACTAACCAGAGAACAGCCAAGTCTTTAGACCCTTCCTGAAGGCAAGCAGATTAGATGTGGCCCGCAAGGACAGCGGTAGGGAGTTCCATAGCTGGGGGGCAAGGAATCTAAAGGACCGGCCGCCCACTCTCACACATTCTCTTAAGTTCAGACGACAAATCCTCTCTGATGCTGAATGGTACATTACGTAGTTTGTGTTTTATAGGACAAGCACCACCTTTTACTTTGATAAGATGTTTAAACCCTGTAATGCATCCTAGTTTGTCTCCAAAAAGTTTGGGAATTTTTTTTTACCAATAGACTAAACTCTCACCATAAGGTTGTTCATTTACAACTGAAACTTGTTCTGACATACCAAGTCATCCCAAACAACCCCTGGTGATACCAATCAAGGATGTTGAGACCCTTTTTCGCCACATATACTTTCCCTTGGATGTGTCTGTCTTTAAAAACTAAGGAAGTCTCAAAAAATCCTGTTAAATCTATTATCCTTCCTTCATAGGATACAAGTCTTCTATCAGGCGGATTGAGAGGCCCATCTCCCCAGGTAGTTTCAAACAATTCCTCAGTAATCATGGTCATCCTCGCCCCTGAATCCACCAAAAGTTTAGGACATCTCCTGAGGTTCTTCGGCTTCTGACTTCGTCCCGTATTTAGCCGCCATTTTGTGTCTTGTCGCAATTTTGTGTTGCCCTCACTCAGGCAGCACGGCAAATGGAGTGTTTTTGCTTTTCTCAGCTGCCACGTGTCCCTTCTGTTAAAGAGTAACCCCCTGCCCTTGTTTTTGAAACCGATGTCAGGGTCTGGCCGAGATCGCTAATCCATGTCTGGGTTGAATGATCCCTGTCTCGACTGACTATTTGCCTTCTCCTATTCTTTCCTTACATTATCTTATCTGGCTGGCCGTCGCTATTCTCTCCTTGTATTCTCTTGTTACACAACTATCCTTTGAGGCACACAAATACGTCCTGCCACCTGCAAATTGGATTGTCGGTACTAGAACTGATTAATTTGTTGGGAGGGGTAACACACAGGGTTTGAGAAGAGGGGCGTATTTGGGACACCTGATAGCTTGTTTTCCAACTTTTCCTATCGGCCTGTTTTGTATGTGTAGGGAGTAAACTTTGTAAATATGTGTGCTATAAATGATTGTGCGCCACGGATTGAAGTGGCAGTCTCCTCAGAACCTACCTTGTATGTAACTTCTGGGATAACCGTGCTTGGCTGCAGCTAATAAACCTGGCTTTCTACGCTCAGCAGAGTGTCTCGTGTCTCTGTTCGACAAGGCAGGTGAACTCGGGGATCTAAGGCTTGCCCTGTGCCGTCAGGCCCATAAGGCCCGGTTCTCCAACTGGCGCCCACGTGGGGCGGCTTCAGTGGTAGCGGTTCAGCCCGAGGGTCGTGAGAAGCCTCGCAAGAAAATTCTGGAGGATTTGCGAACCACGTCAAGCGACCCCTGTATATCGAAGTGGACCAAAGATCTTTTGCAGCGCGACTAATCCTTTCCGACAGCTGCTGACGACTGCTGCCCTGACTGCCGCTCTGCCTTGGACCCTCTGGTGATGACTGGTATCGCGAGACATTAGACGGACCTCTGTTGGCATGAGAGTCCACTTAGTTACGAATTCGTGGGTAGCACCTACTTCTTTGTTTTGTTGTTTTGGTTTTGTTATTCAACCATTGCAATAGCCGAAGCCAAGGGGTGAGTACTTTTGTGCTGTGTTCTTTGCTTTCACTCCTTGAAGTTGGTAAACGGACCAGTGAATTTAAGATGCCTGGTTTTAGCAAATTTAGGAAGTTTTGTTGTTTTAGTTGTAATAGGGATTCCCGGCTCGGGGGCTCATGTCCGATTCCTCCGGTTGGAACTCCCACCTATGAGCTCTATTCTAAACATGGTGTTGGCCCCATTGCCTTTAATTAGGCATGGATCTGATACACGAAGAAAGATGGTGTTTTGCAGTGGCCACAAAATGGTAGCTTTGAGCCTGATATAATAGACAATTTGGAAGCAATTGTGTTCAAAAGAAAAGCCCGGCCGTCAATGTTTTACTCTTTCCGCCTTTGGCGTAAAGAAGCCAAACAGAGAAAAATTAAACAGGCAAAAAGAGATAGAAAGCGAAGGATATGACGATCAGACAGGCTGCCCAGCAGTTTAAGGACAATGAGACTGATCGAGCAATTGAAGTCTCAGACAGACAACATCGTATGGCAATAGATAGATGCTACCCTGTGTTGCCTACTTCTCCACGGAATAAGGATCTTGACGAAGATCCCTTAACCCCTTCGATGCTCATGACGGAACGGTTCCGTCATGAGGCACAGTGGAGCTGTGCTCATGACGGAACCGTTCCGTCATGACCACACCCATTATCATTGGCCGTCAGCACAGGAGGGGAATATCTCAAGCAGTGATGGGGTTAATGTCCCATTTGTTGAGAATGCCTCCGCCATATATACCAGGAGCTAATGCACCTGCATTGTTGCCACTTGTCCAGAAACCTGTTGATCAGCCAGTTGGTCCGGCTCTTCCACAATTGGCCCTTCCTGCATTGCCACCTGCACCTCCTTTGCCACTAACTTCTGTACCTCAGTCTCTTTCACTTTCGGTCCCTCTTGTGACGGCTAGTTCTTCTCTTCCTTTGCTTAATACCGTGTCTCCAGTTTTACTGTCTTCTTCTTCCCCGACTCGTAATCGGTTGGTCGATACTGTTTCTGGTCTTTTCTCCCCCCTTTTTGGGCCTTTTAATCGGACTCCTGCTTTTTCTCGAAGGCAATCCCGTAGTCAAATCCCAGATTCTGACAAACAAGTTGCATTGGACTCTCTTGCTCATAAATGGATCATGAGTGGTCCACAGTATAGTGTATCCGATATTTTGAGTACTTTTCTCCAGTGGAATGCGCCCACGCAGAGATATGTTTTTAATGTCATGTGTGATATTCTGGTCAAAGGATGGGAGGATATGGAGTTGGACATAACTCCTCAGGGTCTGTTGGACGTGCAGGATAGGTTTAATAAAGGACTTATTGTGGGTTCCGAAGTTGAGGACGCTGTAAGGACACTTGTCACTTTCAGGTCTCTATTTTCTTCTCAAACTATTCTTGAACCTGATCCTGCAGTTAGACAGAAAATGAAACATTATCCTATGAGAGAAGTTCCTCCAGTACGGAGGGAAGCGGTTCCACAGGCAGGCAATATTCCGGCTGTCCCTGCTCATTTCCAGTGTATATGGGTACATGTCCCCTGGAAACGATCTGAAGTTTTGGCGCTCAAACAGTCTCTACCGAACCCTCGTAAAAATCCTGCTGGGTATTATAAAGAGCTGTCCCAGACTGTTGATGCGTGTATTATGAATTTGGCCGATATTGATATGCTGATGGGGAATGTAGTTCCACAAGTGTTGTGGGCTCGGATTTGTAGGGAAGACCACGACCAAGCTTTAGGTGGTAATTGGGCCGCTATAACTGCCGCAGATACAGCACAAGTGGGTGTTGCTAAGCCAGATGATTTGATTGCACAGTTGCCTGGTAGAATCATCGCTTTAATGAAGATGATGATGCCTCCCTTACGTGTTACCTGGGATAAGTTAGCTGCGGGTAAGCAGAAGAAAGATGAGAGTGTTTCCGATTTCTTTACTAGTTTTGAGGAGACGTTTATCGACCATAGTGGTCAAGATATGAGTACTGAAGGTGGACAGCGATTATTTGTGGATACATTTGTATTTAATTTACTTCCAGAATTTTCGCATAAATTGAAAGACTCCAAAAGTTCATGGGCTGTTTCTTCGTCTGCCCAGATATTAGCCACTGCTCAGTATTACGAGAATAGTGATAAGGAGGAAAAGGATAAACTTGAGAAAAAGACTAAAGAATTAAAAATGAAGGTTCTTTTACAACAGGCTTATCCCCCTCGTTCTGCTCAGCGCCAGTTTCAACAGCCTCCCCAGCTTCAGAGGTTGTTACAAAAACCTGAACCTTTTGTTCCGCGACCTTTGCTAGGTCCTAATCAATGTGCCTATTGTAAAGCGGAAGGTCATTTTATGAATAGCTGTCCGGTTTTATTGCAGCGTAATGGTGGATTCCCAGGGCCGCGAGGCCGTGGTGGTTTTCAATCAGCACCTAGAGGTAGAGGGCGAGGTGCGTTGCCACAAGGACAGCGTTCTTTTTCCCCGCAGAATTCTTTGAATTATTTTGATCAGCAGAATACTCAGTCTGCGCATTATTACAGTGACGATTATTGTGTTGAGGATGAGGTTCAGGGTTTTCATTCTAGTTAGGACAGCCATGGACAAAGTAAGGGAGTCGTATCAGTTCCAGTGGATCAGAATGGGCCTTATGTTGACGTTGTTGCATTGGGTGTTGCAGAGCCATTTCTTTTGGATACTGGTGCAATGAGAAGTTCTATCATTCACTCCAAACTCCCTGGGGCACCTTTGTCTGGCTTAACCAACATTTCTGTAGGATTTTCTGGCGCCCCAGTTGCTAACCCGGTTTCTTGTCTTTTGCCTCTTTCGATTGGTCCTTACAATTTGGAAGCTCCGCTTATTTTAATGACTGGTTGCGGAGAGAACTTGTTGGGTTTGGACTTGTTGAAACGTCTTCATGCAACATTGTATTGTTCCCCCTCTGGTGTGCATCTTACTTTAGGTGAGAAATTGGTTTCTTCTATTTATTTATCGAAAGACAAACTTCCACCTGAATTGCGTTCTCTTCCTGCTACGCTTTGGGCTACAGGTCCGAATGATGTTGGTCTGCTCCAGATTCTACCTTACGTGGTTACTATGAAGCCTAATGTTAAATTACCACGCATTCCTCAGTATAAGATTTCCAATGATGGTGAACGAGCTTTGTTGGCTATTATCTATGATCTGGTTCAGAAGGGTGTGGTTGAAGAGACGAAAGGCAATGTTTGCAGCAGTCCTGTTCTATCTGTTTTTAAATGCACTGATCCTTCTCAGCCCCCTGTATATCGCTTTGTGATTGATCTTCGGGAGGTCAACAAGATTGTTGTCCCCCAGTTTCCTGTTGTCCCAGATATCACTGCCTTGCTTACTATGATACCCGCTTCAGAGGCATGGTTCTCGGTTATTGATCTCAAAAATGCTTTCTTTAGCATTCCTATTGCTGAGGAAAGTAGGGGTATTTTTGGCTTTTCTCTTGGAGGCCGAAGTTTCCGGTTCAAGCGTGCACCTTAAGGCTATTGTGAGAGCCCCTCCATTTATAGTCAGGCTTTGAAATCTTAGCTTGATGCTTTCATTTTGCCTCCAGGTGCTACTCTTATTCAGTATGTGGACGATGTGTTGGTTGCTGCTGATTCAGAGGATGTTTGTAAGAATGTGACTGTTTCACTGTTGCGTCATTTGTCTGACCTACATCACAAGGTGTCCCCCTCTAAATTGCAATATTGCCGCCAAGAGGTTACCTACTTAGGTCATCACTTGTCGAAGGAGGGAAGACGATTGACCCCAGAATGAATTCAAGCAATTGCGCAAATGTCTGTACCATCCACACAAAGGGAGGTGCGTGCCTTTCTGGGCATGACCTCTTATTGTAGACAGTGGATTCCAAATTTTTCTTTGTTGGCTAAACCCCTGCTGGCACTTACTCTGAAAGATACACCCCAACCTCTTCCTTGGACTGATGAATGTCAGAAGAGTTTTTCTGACTTACGTACTGCCTTGTGTTCTGCCCCTGTGTTAGGTACTCCAGATTACAGTAAGCCTTTTACACTCTACGTTCACGAAAGAGAAGGCTGCGCATTGTCAGTTTTAACGCAACAATTTGGAGACAAACAACGGCCATGTGCCTATTTTTCGGCTACGTTGGATCCAGTAGCCAAGGCATTGCCTAGTTGTCTCAGAGCTACACAGCAGCAGCAGCAATCTCCATTCGTCAATCTGCTGGATTGGCACTAGATAACACTCTTGTTGTTATGGTACCACATGCAGTGGATACTCTTTTAAACAGAATGAAAACACAACACCTCACGAGTGCTCGCTTGTCTGGATATGAGCTAACTCTCTTGGCTAGCCATATACACATCAAGCAATGTAATACTTTGAATCCAGCAACATTGTTGCCCATTCCGGAAGAGAAAGACACTCAAGAACAGCATGATTGTTTTCTCCAAACAGAGGAGGAAATGAAAGGCAGAATAGACCTAAAAGACACACCACTTGTGGATCCGGATGGGATCCTATGGGTGGATGGGTCTTGTTTCAAGCTTCCAAATGGCGAGACGACTGCAGCTTATGCTGTTACCACCTTGTATACGGTAGTGGAGACAGCACGCATTGCACAGAATTCAGCCCAAGCAGCTGAATTAATTGCCTTGACGAGAGCGTGTGTGTTGGCTAAGGGAAAGAGAGTGAATGTTTACACTGATAGCCAATATGCCTTTTGCGTGGCTCATAGCTTCGGTCATTTGTGGAAGGAAAGAGGATTCTTTACTTCCCATGGGACTAAGATACAGCATGGTCAGTTGGTGACTGACCTTCTCGAATCACTTGCTTTGCCTACCCAAATAGCACTAGTAAAGTGTAGTGCTCATAAGAAGATTATTGATGATGTGGGTCGCGGAAATGCTTTTGCAGATGAGGTAGCGAAAGAAACAGCGAGAGATGCTACGAGTCGCATGTGTGTTGCAGGCCCTGCAAGATGGGTCAGAGAGGGAGGAATGTGTAAGGACACAATAGAAAGTGTGAGAACGATTCAAGAAGAAGCTACTGAGAAGGAATTGAGTAAGTGGAGAGAAAGTACGGGAATGTTGGACGTGACAGGGTGTTGGACGGAATTGTCAGAACATCAGCGTTGGCTGTTACCAGACGCCTATGTACTGCCTGTAGTTACTATGGCGCATGGTCCAGCCCACATTAGTGCAAAAGGGATATGTAAACTTCTGGCTCCAGTATGGCAGAATGAAGGAATTCCTAAATGTGTGGAGAATGTGGTGAAACATTGCATTGTTTGTTTAATGCATAATCCAGGAAAGGGAACCCCAACTCCAGCAGGTCATTTTGCTCCCCCTACTTACCCTATTGAGGTATTACACATTGATTATATTCATATGGATCGCTGTAATAACCTCAAGTATATTCTGGTGGTAGTGTGTGCCTTTTCCAGATGGATAGAGGTCTACCCCCTAAAGGACAATACTGCTTTGTCTACTGCCAAAGTCCTTTTGAAGGAATTTTTCCCGAGGTTTGGTTTGCCGCGAATTGTCTGGAGTGACAATGGAAGTGAATTTGTAGGCCAAATCATGCAGAAAGTGTGTGCGGGTCTTGGTATTAGGCAGAAATTCCATGCGGCAAACCACCCTCAGTCAGCAAGTTTGGTAGAGTACTATAATGGCACTCTCAAGCTTAAATTGGCGAAGATTCAGGCCAGCATGGGTCGTGCTTGGCCTGATGCTTTGCCTTTGGCACTTTTATCCACGATAACTACTGTACATTCTTGTTTAGGACTCAGCCCATATGAGGTCGTTTTTGGGCGCCCCGCCAATGTCTGGGGAGTCCCTCGACCTAAAAAGTATTCTGACATCCCATACCCAATGTTGATTGACTACCTGCATGACCTCACCACTAAATTGTGTGTTCTTCACCAACAGGTTCAAAACGCTTTGCCGGAGGCCTCTGCGGATCCAGGTCACTCCATCCAACCCGGTGACTGGGTCTGTCTGAAGAATTTCCAGCCAAAAAAGAATCTGGAACCTCGCTGGGGCCCGCCTCGGCAAGTCTTGCTAACAACACGAACAGCAGTAAAGGTCATTGGGAAGAAGAACTGGGTCCATGGCTGTCAAAGCCCAGCTCACCTGAGTTTCTGTTCAGTTCTGATGGAGGTTGAAGACAGTCCAACCCCACCCTGAAACTGCTTGTTCCAGCACACTAGTTTAAAAACATGCACTAAGAACCAGAAGCTCAAGGGAAGGGGGGAAGTGGATAAAATAAAAAAAGAGAGACAACACCGTTCTTGCGTTTCCACTGTAGAGGAGCTGCTAAAATCTGCGGCCCTCTCTGACTTCTGTAGAAACTGGTGAATGAAATATAAACAAAGAACAGATAAGTGCAACCTATCCTAAATGTGTTCCTGACTAAACCTTAATCTTATTAGAAATTCTCTTCTGAAAGTACCTCTTGAAACCTGGTCTCAAGCTTCCAGGTTTGGAATGTGTTACTGTTCTGGGATGTGCTTTCTATTACTGTAAAACTTCTGTAAAATCAAACGAATATCATTATCAGAATTACCAACGTCTAACATTCACCTTAATATAAATAAAGCCTAAATTCTTAATAGCAAATTCACTTTTCACGCATTTCCAGACTTTTTATAAAACAAATACTGTACTTTTACATCAAAATGCAGCAGGTAATTTGTGCAAGTCCTTGATTTACTGTTTGCCTTGCTGTCAATGGGTTCCTCTGTTCGATTCTTAAAAAAGTTCCATGTAAAACAATGTTTATTTCACAAAGTTCCACAAAGTATTCTTGTAACAAAGGGTTTGAACCACAAAGTTCGTGGGAGATATCTTGTTCCAAATTGTCTTTACATGAATCCAGAAATCGCCGATAAAGTTCTCTCAGGTAATAAAAGATTTTGCATTTACTTGTTGCTGAAAAGGGATACTGATCAGTCTAACCTTGACCTCGTTCTCTTTTGCAGGTCGATTACAGTGGACAGAAGAGGTGCTGAGGCAAGAAGTAGCCGGAAACCAAAAGAAGGAAGAGCCAGAAGCCGCGCCCGTTGAAGTCAATGAAGGTCTGGAGAGAGCAGGAGTGCCAGCGCCGAAGGATCTGTTCTAAGGTAAGTGGGAGGTAGACGAGCACAAGCACTGGGTGAGGCTCAGGGGCTGCCTTTTATAGACAGGGCTGGGAGTGGTTCAAAGAGCTGGGTGTGGTTTGAAGATCTGGGTGTGGTTCTCACAAGCAGGTGTGCAGAGCTTCAGTTATTATGCTAATGAGTTGAAGTAACACATGGCCTAGGGAGGAGTGTTCTAAATAAGCCTTAGTAAAAGCAAGGTCCAATGTTTTCTAAATAAGCCTTGGTAAAAGCAAGGTCCAATGTGCAAACAAGACAGCAATGTCCAAACTTGTGAGTACATTGAGCGACATACACAGAAGTCTTAGGGAGAGGCTGAGATAACAAGAAAGGCTTTCAGTAGTATATTTAAAGAGAGCTATTATAGAGACCACTAGTGCAATGAGAGGGGACATGCTCTTTGCTGTGCACAAACACTGACAATGGCGTGCACTGTAAGAGGGTACCTTTGCCTTTACCTTTTGATCAATGGGTTCGCAAGGGTATAAGTGACAGTGAAGGCGAAAGGACCCCCCGATTTGTACCTTTTAGTAGTGCACGCCCGGATCGAACGAACTCTGAGAAAGAAGACGACGACGTGTTACAAGAAGCTGTACCATCACATCTGCGGCTGGACACAGTAAATCCAGAAACTTTGTTTCAAGAACAAACGATCCCTAATAAGACTTGGTATAACTTAAGATCCAGATCAACGAAAGAAAATTGAACTTTCTTTTTCCTTTTTCTGATTACGTTTTTTTTTTAGAGACATTTCTTTTCCACCATCCATCAAGTTGCAGGGTCACGGTAGGAGTCTTAGGCTGTGACCTGAGTAGTGACAGTAGTTCTACAGGACTTGCAGTGTCATAGGACGGCTAATAATCACAGCTAAGTGATCTAGGAAGATTGCCGTGAGCAACGATTTAGAGAATGGATATTAAAGTGGAAAGCAATGATAAGAATGCAAAAATGAAAAGTAAATGTAAAGAACTGTTGGTTAATCCATGTGGCATAACCATATGCATTTTAATATGTTCATGTATTTTATGGGCTTATGTAAGTTGGGTTGTTTACACTATGCAGCAAGCACCTGTTCCAACTTCTGTTTCCTTGTCTTTCTCTACTACTGCCTCCCCACATCAGTTTCATACACTTCCAGAACATGAGCAAATTAGGAGAACAGAATACTTTCAATAATTCATTTATTCAGCTATTGCATCAGCATCAACTGATAATCAACACCACTGATTGTTGGGTCTGTGGGCTTATGCCCCATAATACAGAAAGAGGGATGCCACATTTAGTCCTTTCATTTCTTACAAAGGCTCCGCTTGGGCCTATTTGGCCATGTTTTCTAATGTATATCAGAACCAACTTCGATATCCTCCGGGTAGTCCATATGGTGGTGGAGCAGATTTTAGTCACAGTTCTTTGATAAAGGGAGAAGTGGCGATGGCTAGAATTGCTGAGATTAGTAAGATTCCCGTGGATGAGAAAAGAGCATATGATGGCTGGACCGTGACCCGTTATGTTACTAGCCTTACAGATAAGGCTAGGCGAAGGAGATCCCCATCAATTTGGACTGTACCTCATCGAGGTAATTTCTGTATACAGAGCAATGGCCAGAATGTTAAAAATCAACAGGAGAAGAGTGTCTGCTCCTATAGCGTATATCTATTCACCTCAGATTTCTTCACCGTTAGTGCCATCACAAGGCACATATTTTATCTGCCATGATAGAGCCTAGACGTGGCTTCCTACTTACTTTTCAGGAACTTGTTATGTGGCTTTTCTTCTTCCCCCAACATATACCGGTCCTTCAGGTCATCATACAAAGAGATATGGCAGAGGGGTTATTGATTCGAAAGACACAGCAGGACAAGAGGGAGGTGACTTTATTAAAGGGTCGCTTCCTTTCTGGGGCCAAAATGGCAACAGCAGAGACATCAGA